>NC_060125.1:452226568-457226568 GCF_021461395.2 Schistocerca americana
ATTAGACTGTTCATTCCGTTCAGCAGATCATTTAATTCTTCTTCACTTTCACTCAGGATAGCAATGTCATCAGCGAATCGTATCATTGATATCCTTTCACCTTGTATTTTAATTCCACTCCTGAACCTTTCTTTTATTTCCATCATTGCTTCCTCGATGTACAGATTGAAGAGTAGGGGCGAAAGGCTACAGCCTTGTCTTACACCCTTCTTAATACGAGCACTTCGTTCTTGATCGTCCACTCTTATTATTCCCTCTTGGTTGTTGTACATATTGTATATGACCCGTCTCTCCCTATAGCTTACCCCTACTTTTTTCAGAATCTCGAACAGCTTGCACCATTTTATATTGTCGAACGCTTTTTCCAGGTCGACAAATCCTATGAAAGTGTCTTGATTTTTCTTTAGCCTTGCTTCCATTATTAGCCGTAACGTCAGAATTGCCTCTCTCGTCCCTTTACTTTTCCTAAAGCCAAACTGATCGTCACCTAGCGCATTCTCAATTTTCTTTTCCATTCTTCTCTATATTATTCTTGTAAGCAGCTTCGATGCATGAGCTGTTAAGCTGATTGTGCGATAATTCTCGCACTTGTCAGCTCTTGCCGTCTTCGGAATTGTGTGGATGATGCTTTTCCGAAAGTTAGATGGTATATCGCCAGACTCATATATTCTACACACCAACGTGAATAGTCGTTTTGTTGCCACTTCCCCCAATGATTTTAGAAATTCTGATGGAATGTTATCTATCCCTTCTGCCTTATTTGACCGTAAGTCCTCCAAAGCTCTTTTAAATTCCGATTCTAATACTGGATCCCCTATCTCTTCTAAATCGACTCCTGTTTCTTCTTCTATCACATCAGACAAGTCTTCACCCTCATAGAGGCTTTCAATGTATTCTTTCCACCTATCTGCTCTCTCCTCTGCATTTAACTGCGGAATTCCCGTTGCACTCTTAATGTTACCACCGTTGCTTTCAATGTCACCAAAGGTTGTTTTGACATTCCTGTATGCTGAGTCTGTCCTACCGTCAGTCATATCTTTTTCGATGTCTTCACATTTCTCCAGCAGCCATTTCGTCTTAGCCTCCCTGCACTTCCTATTTATTACATTCCTCAGCGACTTGTATTTCTATATTCCTGATTTTCCCGGAACATGTTTTTACTTCCTCCTTTCATCAATCAACTGAAGTATTTCTTCTGTTACCCATGATTTCTTCGCAGCTACCTTCTTTGTACCTATGTTTTCCTTCCCAACTTCTGTGAAGGCCCTTTTTAGAAACGTCCATTCCTCATCAACTGTACTGCCTACTGCGCTATTCCTTATTGCTGTATCTATAGCGTTAGAGAACTTCAAACGTATCTCGTCATTCCTTAGTACTTCCGTATCCCACTTCTTTGCGTATTGATTCTTCCTGACTAATGTCTTGAACTTCAACCTACTCTTCATCACTACTATATTGTGATCTGAGTCTATATCTGCTCCTGGGTACGCCTTACAATTCAGTATCTGATTTCGGAATCTCTGTCTGACCATGATGTAATCTAATTGAAATCTTCCCGTATCTCCCAGCCTTTTCCAAGTATACCTCCTCCTCTTGCGATTCTTGAACAGGGTATTCGCTATTACTAGCTGAAACTTGTTACAGAACTCAATTAGTCTTTCTCCTCTTTCATTCCTTGTCCCAAGCCCATATTCTCCTGTAACCTTTTCTTCTACTCCTTCCCCTACAACTGCATTCCAGTCGCCCATGACTATTAGATTCTCGTCCCCCTTTACATACTGCATTACCCTTTCAATATCTTCATACACTTTCTCTATCTGTTCATCTTCAGCTTGCGACGTCGGCATGTATACCTGAACTATCGTTGTCGGTGTTGGTCTGCTGTCGATTCTGATTAGAACAACCCGGTCACTGAACTGTTCACAGTAACACATCCTCTGCCCTACCTTCCTATTCATAACGAATCCTACACCTGTTATACCATTTTCTGCTGCTGTTGATATTACCCGATGCTCTTCTGACCAGAAATCCTTGCCTTCCTTCCACTTCACTGACCCCTACTATATCTAGATTGAGCCTTTGCATTTCCCTTTTCAGATTTCCTAGTTTCCCTACCACGTTCAAGCTTCTGACATTCCACGCCCCGACTCGTAGAACGTTATCCTTTCGTAGATTATTCAATCTTTTTCTCATGGTAACTTCCCCCTTGGCAATCCCCTCCCGGAGATCCGAATGGGGGACTATTCCGGAATCTTTTGCCAATAGAGAGATCATCATGACACTTCTTCAATTACAGGCCACATGTCCTGTGGATACACGTTACGTGTCTTTAATGCAGTGGTTTCCATTGCCTTCTGCATCCTCATGTCGTTGATCATTGCTGATTCTTCCGCCTTTAGGGGCAATTTCCCACCCCTAGGACAAGAGAGTGCCCTGAACCTCTATCCGCTCCTCCGCCCTCTTTGACAAGGCCGTTGGCAGAATGAGGCTGATTTCTTATGCCGGAAGTCTTCGGCTGCCAATGCTGATTATTTATCAAAATTTAGGCAGTGGCGGGGATCGAACCCAGGACCGAAGACGTTTTGATTACGAATCAAAGACGCTACCCCTAGACCACGGGTCAATACAAGTTCGCATCTATCCTTAGGACTACGTCCACCTCTACATCGGGTTTGTTTACCTCGACACGGTGGCACCTACCAGCATGACAATGCAGCGTCCCACAGAGCTTGCAACGTGCGTGCGTGGTTCAAAGAGCACCAGGATGTGTTTACTGTACTCCCCTGGCCATCACATTCACCAAATTTAAATGCAATCGAGTATCTGTGGGGCTATCTCACCCGAGAAACCTAGCTAGCCACGACACTGGAGTCAGCTTGGCCCCACATCGCTTTTGGTACCTTCCAGAACTTCATTGACTCTCCTCCTGCACGTCTCGCAGCAGTTCACCCTGCAAACGTTGATTCTGACTTTTTTTTTTAATTTGTGGTAGGTTCCTATGGGACCAATCTGCTGAGGCCATCAGTCCCTAGGCTTTCACACACGAAAAAAATGTGTGATGAATTTTGTAATAATGGTGCTACATTATAACGTGCGTTGTATTGCAAAACCGCTAAGTCACTTGGAGAAATCCGTTTTCAAACAACACTAACAACTAGACGTAATCTCCTCTACTTGCTACAAATCCAAAATTCATCTGTAGTAGCGTGTTTCCATCGTGTTCTCACAGTAAGATAAAGCTTCATCGTCATCCTTGGACTTGGCCGTATTGTCAGTTTAACAATACGACCCATAGTAGAAACACACCACTGCTAACTTCTGCCACATTCAATAACATGATGCGTCCAGCATTTTGATACAAAATCAAAACACTGTATGTTACTGCACTTTTGCTTCCACTGAGATTGTGTTGTTCATGAGTGTCAGCTCCATTACCGCACGTTTTTCTCTTTTTTACAGGTTGAGGTACCAGGAGCTTGCTTCGTGCTTCCACAAAGGCATCATCATTTCTGCGGAAGGTCTCGCCAAAGCACAGGTAAGAACCGCCTGGATCAAATAGATAAAATTCCAGGCTAAAGCTCAAGTCTGATCAGGTAGCCCTGCTGTGACACCCAGAGTAAATTCACTGTATCTAGCAGTGGCTGATTGAGGGCAGATTATTATTATTATTATTATTATTATTATTATTATTACCCTATTATGTTCTGATATGCATCTCGACACGCACATAAATAAAAGCAACTGCGTTTTTATAAACTAACTCTCTGACTAGGTTTTAAGGACGATTAGACGCTGACCGTCCGCCGTAGGTAAAGCGTCATTCATTTGAAGGTGGGAGGGAAGGGGAAGCGCCCTCAGCATACCGCTCTCCCAGACATTATCAGCTTTACAAACTTCGGAGTCGCTGTTTCTTACCCAACTGGCCTCGAGAGGCACAGTGCACTCATTTAAGTGTACTCCCGCCAAGTAAAAACACCTGGCAGTACCAGGAATCGAAACAGGAACCTCCGCATACAAATCAGAGACTCGCCAACTCATCTACAGTGGAGGTAAAACCTAAAAGAGTCACTTAAGAGTCCATGCCCGTAAACCTTAGATTCTTTAATGAATCGAACTCACGTGTATAAGAAACCTTCAAAAGTCTGATTATAAATGAGTTAATGTATTAAATATTTGACGTCAAGCAAGTAAGCGAGAAAAAATTTAGAATAGGTTTGAAATTATGCTTAAAGGTTTTTGAAAGTCGTTAATTGATCTCATTATGAAACACTGGCTGCGTACAGTCTGGGTAATCTGCGCTCTATTACAAGCGATAGCTAGTTCTTCACGCATCTAAATGTATATGCCGTTTATCTCCTGAACTATGAGTTGTAGAATAATATCATTTTGCTGGTACATATTGTGGTATATGTGGATACTGTCTGCAGACTGCGTCTAGAATGGAATTCGTAGAAAAAGAAATAATAATTTGAATTTTTACTGCGTGAACAGCGAAAACGTAGTAAGCGACAAAATCTTTTCCTGTACACGTGTTCGCCGGCCGAAGTGGCCGTGCGGTTCTGGGCGCTACAGTCTGGAGCCGAGCGACCGCTACGGTCGCAGGTTCGAATCCTGCCTCGGGATTGGATGTGTGTGATGTCCTTAGGTTCGTTAGGTTTAATTAGTTCTAAGTTCTAGGCGACTGATGACCTCAGCAGTTGAGTCGCATAGTGCTCAGAGCCATTTTTTTTTTTTTTTTTTGTGCACGTGTTTAACTCGTACACAGTTGCGAATTCCATCGAGACTATCCGTGTTATATTCAACTTATTTATTAGTCGGATAAAGTAATAAATTTGCCTTTATTTAAAAACATAACGCTTTATACGATGTACAACGTGAAATCACAGCCCATGAAATATCTTCATATGATCAATTAGCACAGTATCCTTTCATAATCAGTATTTGAAAATGCTTAATTTCGCGGAACGCAATATTACACCGACAGAGACTATCCTGTAAAACTGTTTTCTTTTGCCTCAATTCTTTTATTCCCTTTTCTATAATTTTTATTGTCGCCACAAACGCTTATTGTCACTTTTAAAGCTTTGTTTGTTTACATAATTAATACTTTTTTTCGTTTCTTTATTAGTTGGTAATATATTTATCTGTTAAATCTCTTCTACTATTCAGTAATTGTTTCTCATTTTTAGACTCAATGCTACGCCCTAAGTCAGCTCTGGAGAAAGGAAGATATAGAATTGGAACAGCACCAGGCTTCAGTTTGCGTTTCGGAATGAAATTAAACAGTTCACTTTACAGATTCCTTTAATTATACGAGTCAGCAAAATGAATTGAGCATGAAGAAGCTTAAGCAACTAAAACCAGATCGGAACGTTTACAAGAATTTACCCTTTTTTCTCGTTTCATTGTTCTTAGAAGTTATAATAAACTTAATTTCTAAGTTTTTCGTTGTCTGGAGTAGTCTGTACAACTCGCGGTCACACAGCAAACCGTAATTACTCAATTAAAAAAAATTCCTTTTTCTCAGAACCCTTCAACACAAGGATTAACTTAATTGTCAATCGCAAATGATACTTTTGTATACACAGAAGTCCCAACCCCAGAAAGTCCGCAGCTCGTGGTCCAGTGGTTACTGTCACTGTCTCTACATGGTGAACATCAATAAAACCGACAAACTGCAGGGACGGATTCCTGTAAGGGAATGGAGGAAAAAAGGTCCCATGAACATGTGTCCGGAAATGCATCGTCGCTACGGTAGACGGTGCTGATGAATGACTGTTCGTCGGACCACGTGTCGCGTGTTGCTTGTGTGTTTCAGGTGATAGGTATAACAGCGGTTGTCATGCAGGATACACATAATCGCACTTTGGCTGGCAACTTACCTGGAGCTTGTAGACGGGTTCGTGTCAGTATACTGTAGATCCCCTTCCTCCAAATCTGTTGAACGCAAAGTCCGCCGCCTCCCTGCCCGTTCGTCTGTCTGAATGGAGTCATGATCACAGAAACGCCCGAACAGGGCTTGAAATGTTGTGTGATGTGGCTGGTGTCTGCGAGGATATACTTGTTTTGTATAGCCGTGCTGTCTCTCGGCTGGTTAGATCTGTTTGGCCGTACACAAACCATCTCGGCTTGTTCCCGGCATGAACATCATTCTGCTGTTTACAGTACGCTGCGTCAGTCACACTGCCTGCAACACTCAAGGAACACACAGCAGTGTCAGAGGAACTGACATTGGTCAGCGCCATCTACCGTGGCAATGATGTACACTACTGGCAATTAAAATTGCTACACCAAGAAGAAAGGCAGATGAAACACGGGTATTCATTGGACAAATATACACTCCGGGAAATGGAAAAAAGAACACATTGACACCGGTGTGTCAGACCCACCATACTTGCTCCGGACACTGCGAGAGGGCTGTACAAGCAATGATCACACGCACGGCACAGCGGACACACCAGGAACCGCGGTGTTGGCCGTCGAATGGCGCTAGCTGCGCAGCATTTGTGCACCGCCGCCGTCAGTGTCAGCCAGTTTGCCGTGGCATACAGAGCTCCATCGCAGTCTTTAACACTGGTAGCATGCCGCGACAGCGTGGACGTGAACCGTATGTGCAGTTGACGGACTTTGAGCGAGGGCGTATAGTGGGCATGCGGGAGGCCGGGTGGACGTACCGCCGAATTGCTCAACACGTGGGGCGTGAGGTCTCCACAGTACATCGATGTTGTCGCCAGTGGTCGGCGGAAGCTGCACGCGCCCGTCGACCTGGGACCCGACCGCAGCGACGCACGGATGCACGCCAAGACCGTAGGATCCTACGCAGTGCCGTAGGGGACCGCACCGCCACTTCCCAGCAAATTAGGGACACTGTTGCTCCTGGGGTATCGGCGAGGACCATTCGCAACCGTCTCCATGAAGCTGGGCTACGGTCCCGCACACCGTTAGGCCGTCTTCCGCTCACGCCCCAACATCGTGCAGCCCGCCCCCAGTGGTGTCGCGACAGGCGTGAATGGAGGGACGAATGGCGACGTGTCGTCTTCAGCGATGAGAGTCGCTTCTGTCTTGGTGCCAATGATGGTCGTATGCGTGTTTGGTGCCGTGCAGGTGAGCGCCACAATCAGGACTGCATACGACCGAGGCACACAGGGCCAACACCCGGCACCATGGTGTGGGGAGCGATCTCCTACACTGGCCGTACACCACTGGTGATCGTCGAGGGGACACTGAATAGTGCACGGTACATCCAAACCGTCATCGAACCCATCGTTCTACCATTCCTAGACCGGCAAGGGAACTTGCTGTTCCAACAGGACAATGCACGTCCGCATGTATCCCGTGCCACCCAACGTGCTCTAGAAGGTGTAAGTCAACTACCCTGGCCAGCAAGATCTCCGGATCTGTCCCCCATTGAGCATGTTTGGGACTGGATGAAGCGTCGTCTCACGCGGTCTGCACGTCCAGCACGAACGCTGGTCCAACTGAGGCGCCAGGTGGAAATGGCATGGCAAGCCGTTCCACAGGACTACATCCAGCATCTCTACGATCGTCTCCATGGGAGAATAGCAGCCTGGATTGCTGCGAAAGGTGGATATACACTGTACTAGTGCCGACATTGTGCATACTCTGTTGCCTGTGTCTATGTGCCTGTGGTTCTGTCAGTGTGATCATGTGATGTATCTGACCCCAGGAATGTGTCAATAAAGTTTCCCCTTCCTGGGACAATGAATTCACGGTGTTCTTATTTCAATTTCCAGGAGTGTATTATACTAGAACTGACATGTGATTACATTTTCACCCAATTTGGGTGCATAGATCCTGAGAAATCAGTACCCAGAACAACCACCTCTGGCCGTAATAACGGCGTTAATACGCCTGGGCATTGAGTCAAACAGAGCTTGGATGGCGTGTACAGGGACAGCTGCCCATGCAGCTTCAACACGATACCACAGTTCATCAAGAGTAGTGACTGGCGTATTGTGAGGAGCCAGTTGCTCGGGCACCATTGACCAGACGTTTTAAATTGGCGAGAGATCTGGAGAATGTGCTGGCCAGGGCAGCAGTCGAACATTTTCTGTATCCAGAAAGGCCCGTACAGGACCTGCAACATGCGGTCGTGCATTATCCTGCTAAAATGTAGGGTTTCGCAGGGATCGAATGAAGGATACAGCCACGGGTCGTAACACATCTGAAATGTAACGTCCGCTGTTCAAAGTGCCGTCAATGCGAACAAGAGGTGACCGAGTCGTGTAACCAGTGGTACCCCATTCCATCACGCCGGGTGATACGCCAGTATGGCGATGACGAATACACGCTTTCAATATGCGTTTACCGCGATGTCACCAAACACGGATGAGACCATCATGATGCTGTTAACAGAACCTGGATTCATCCGAAAAAATGACGTTTTGTCATTCGTCCACCCAGGTTCGTCGTCCAGTACACCATCGCAGTCGCTCCTGTCTGTGATGCAGCGTCAAGGGTAACTGCAGCCATGGTCTCCGAGCTGATAGTCCATGCTGCTGCAAATGTCGTCGAACTGTTCGTGCAGATGGTTGTCGTCTTGCAAACGTCCCCATTTGTTGACTCGGGGATCGAGACGTGGCTGCACGATCCGTTACAGCAATGCGGATAAGATGCCTGTCATCTCGATTGCTAGTGATAATCATCATCGATTTCCTACCACAGACGCACCATACCTTCTAAGAATGGCAAGAGTTTCAGCGAAATACGGGAATATTTACGGAAAATCGACGCTTCGTGCAAGAATTGGGAGATGATGAACAACATAAAGAAATATAACGAATGACACGTAAATGGGGAGAAAGACTCATTATTTTATTCCAATTGGAAGGAGTCACGTCCTTTAAACAACACTGTATTCACTAAAAAGCGCAATGATAACATGGTAGGTTATGGCAGTGGCGTGCTACTGAGCGGTGTGACGACGGCGTCGCAGCTTGCTACTGCGCACGCACCATGCGATCCCTACTGTGTGCTCTGGTAACCGTAGATGTAACTGTACTGTACGACAGCGAACCAAGCGCGATTATTCTCCGGGTCACCTCGCTACTTCGGCCGCATTCCAATTCCCGAGAGGTCAGTTAAGGCACGAGGGCACCGCCCACTGTAACCAAAAGAGGCTGCGTATTAGACGTGATTTAATTAGGAAGCGAGCGACTGCATTGGTGAGGGTGCGGCGATCTCGCAGGAGGTAAATTAACGTCCCCTTCGATAGCCAACTGCCTTCCTGTTCGTCCCGGCAGCGGGGCGAACCTCTGGCGGGAGGCTTGGCCTTTGAGCCACCGGGCCGCGGTCCGTGTCCTTTCCCCCCGCGCTCCCGCAGAAAGGTCACCGTATTCCAACGCTCGCCAGGCGTACAGTTCAAAAACGACGAATAACGAGGCCGTAAGTAATACGCCGCTGTCAGGGTGCGTGCGTCACCATGCGCGCGGCAACGCTCCCGGTAACGAGAGGCGCCTTGCGCAACAGCCAGCGCTGTCCCCTCACTGGCTTGTCCACTGCTGCGCTTCCTCAACCTACTCTATTTATCTCACTCTTTTTCTCCTACACATTCTCACTCATACACCTCTTACTTTCCTCCAACCTCTGACCTTCCCTTGCTACCAGACCTTCCCATTTGTCTCATTCCTTTCATTTTATACATCGGCGATTCTTTTTTTTCTTTAATTTGATTGGTTTTTGGCCTGTTGCCCAACAACACACTCATAGCGTTTCAGGAATGTGATAAAACTTGACAGTGTCGTTGTCGTTGTTGTTGCCCGCATCTCGTGGTCGTGCGGTAGCGTTCTCGCTTCTCACGCCCGGGTTCCCGGGTTCGATTCCCGGCGGGGTCAGGGATTTTCTCTGCCTCGTGGTGGCTGGGTGTTGTGTGCTGTCCTTAGGTTAGTTAGGTTTAAGTAGTACTAAGTTCTAGGGGACTGATGACCATAGATGTTAAGTCCCATAGTGCTCAGACCCATTTGAACTATTTGTCGTTGTTGTTGTTGCTGCTGTTGTTGTCATCGTCATCGTCGTCGTCGCCATCGCGGTGGCTGATGCGGTCTTGAGGCCAAAGACTGGTTTGATGCAACTCTCACGCTAGTCTGAACTGTAAGAACCTCTTCAGCTCTGCGTAACTTAATGTAACATTTGTGAGTAATAGGCCATATGCTGAGACCTATTAAATTCATTAAATTCGAAACATGTTGGCCAAATATGAGGGTTGTTGAAACTGTAATGTTTTGCAATATGGTATAAACCCAAATGGGCAACGCCTACTGCACAGTGATCACGAACTGGGCATTGAAGAAAGGTAGACGTGACAAGGTACTTGAAATTGTAGGAGAGAATATCTCTGAAAGGCCCCAACCAAACCGCTGGTGAACTCATATCTGGCAGAGAGAATTGGATTCAAAAGAAAAGGAGCGTCGCGCGCGCACACCTTTCTGTCGAACTTCAAGGAACGAATGAGGCTAAAACGTACAGATACCACAAGCGGCACAGTTCGTTTCCTCGTAGGCTATGGTCCCCCTATCAAGAACACTTCCATCGGTTTGGTTTCAGCCGAACAATGTGCGCGCTTGCGGAGGACTACGAATTCATAAGTCACTTTAGACTGTGACAGTTTGGTTTCAGCCGAACAATCGTGCGCACTTGCGGAGGACTACGAATTCATAAGTCACTTTAGACTGTGACAGACGCACACGCACACACACACACACACACACATATATATATATATATATATATATATATATATATATTAAAATTAACGAATTTTGTGCAGAAGACAGGAATTTAAGAAGGCAGAAAAGAGGTTATGAAATATTGTAACTTTATGACACATTATACATTCGGAAAAATATTCTAAAATAACAAAATTCTTGTAGTTAAGAAGAAGAAATAAAAGATAATAGGAAAGTACATAGATGTGCCCACCACATAGCTATCTTGAATGTGAGAGCTCGACAGATCTTCAAGCTTATCACATTTGAGATAGCGTGCAATATATATATATATATATATATATATATATATATATATATATATATATATATATATACATATATGTATATATATATATATTTTTTTTTGAACGCTACATTTGAGATAGCGTGCAATATATATATATATATATATATATATATATATATATATTTTTTTTTTTTTTTTTTTGAACGCTACCTCAAATGTGATAAGCCTGATGGTCTGTCGAGCTCTCACATTCAAGATAGCTATGTGGTGGGCACATCTATGTACTTTCCTATTATCTTTTATTTCTTCTTCTTAACTACAAGAATTTTGTTATTTTAGAATATTTTTCCGAATGTATAATGTGTCATAAAGTTACAATATTTCATAACCTCTTTTCTGTCTTCTTAAATTCCTGTCTTCTGTACAAAATTCGTTAATTTTAAGATATTCCTGTTTCTTAATTAGTTTTAAGTCTATAAATATTAAAAGCTGCATCATTGTTATATCAAATAAATTTAACGTTCCTTACATGTACAATATCTGATTGTGAAAATACGATTTGTCTTAGTAATAAGGTGGGAGATAATAGGCTATGTAGTTGGTGCGCTGTCTAACACCTGAAATGACTGATAATACAAAGTTGCCTTAACCGGCCTCTGATCGGCATTCAATAACAGAGATTCCAAAACGCCGAATAGACGGCTAGGTAATGTGAGGGTGAACGCGAATCGAGAAGGATGTACATAGGGTGAGCGTGTGCTGTAAATATTACTGATCTTAATTATATTTTGCAGGCACGAAAACAGGCCCATATCTGCATCCAGTGACGCCTATAGGCTGAGGATGACTCTGCGGTTGGTCGGCACCACTGGGCCTTACGAGGCCTGTTCGAACGGAGTTCAGTTTTAGTTATCTTTTATTTCCATTATGCGCTATTATTATTCAAAGTTATTGAAATTACGTGTAGTACACATTCTACAAGTGACTGTAAAAACTGTGTTGGGGCTTTTGAAATCGTTTGAATACTCATTGCCAATAGCCAAGCACTCCATTAGTGATTAGTGGATATCCTCACTGTATTTGACTGCTGTCAATGGTCTTGTGACCAAGGAATGTCTTCTGCATAACGGAGACATGTGGAGAAGACGTAGGTCAGTGCAAAGAACATTCGTGACATGTCCTCCTGCACCGCCCACGTGAAATGCTTTGCTGTCACATCCAGCCCACATAAATAAGTTTTCGGTACTAATAACGAATGGAGATATTGTATGCTACATGCATTTTAACCTGCTGAAGGTAGTGAATCATTGGTTCTAGGGCTCTCTGTACAAATCCGCCCCCTCCCCTCCCCCACCCCCAAATTTCCCATCATTACCAAAGTGACGATCCCTAGACGCTCAAGAATGTATGCTTCCAATAGATCCCTTTTTCGGTCAATTTTTTACCACAAATTTTCTCTCCTTTGTTGGATTCCACACCTCTTCATCATTTATCTGGATCAGCCGCCCCTCCTCCACCAAGTTTAACATTCTTTTGTAGCAACAGATTCAAAACATTCTTTTCTGTTCTTGTTGTACCCGTCGATCGTCTGTGTTTCGCTTTTGTGCAAGGCTACATTGCAGATAATTGCATTCATAAAAGACTTCCTAACGGTTACATTTATGTTCATTTTCAGAAATGCTTTTCTTACTATTGCCAATCGACATTTTTTATCCTCCCTACATTGCCCATCCTCGTTTGTTTTGCTACTACGTAGGAAAGTCGCCTACTACTCTTATAGTTTTATTGCCTAATCTGTTCCCTGAACCTCAGTTTATGTGATTCGTCTACATTCCACTACCCTTCTTTTACTTTTGTTGATAATCGTCTTATAACTTATTTTCCGCTCAACTGATCTTCTAAATTCTTTCTTGTTACTGGCCTAATTACTTTATCGACAAACTTCAAAAGATTTATATCTTCTCGTTGAACTTTAATTCCTTTGCCAAATATGTCTTTGATTTCTGTTACTGCTTGTCCGTTGTACAGACTGAATAACATCGAAGATAAGCTATAAATCCGTCTCACTTATTTCTTAACAGCTGCTTCCCTTTCATGCACCTCGATTTCTGTACTCGTGGTAACTAACATGTCGCCTCGTGTTTTATCCTCATTAAAACGTAAGCTCCGTTCAGAGGCCGGGCGGGCCCATTGGTACCGACTGACCGCCGTATCACCCTCTGCCAGTGGCATCATTGGATGCGATATGGAAGGGCGTGGTCTCAGCACACTGCTCTCCCTGCCGTTGCCAGTTCTCGTCCCATGGAGCCGCTACTACTAGGTCAAGTAGCTCTTCGGTTGGCATCACGACGCAGAGAGTACCCCGTTCAGTCACCGTCAGAATTTCAGAGAGATTACATTTATTCCAAAACTTTATAATTGTCCTAAGAATTAACACGTGATTTTCATGATGAGCGATTGGCTTATTAAAGGGTAATGGTTGGTAATATCTAATTAAGTTGTCCAGCATAGGGGTACAGACATAGAGATACACAGTAACCATCACGTAATTTTTTTTTATTATATACTAGTATGGCGCCCGCTCCCTCGCTCTCGTAGACTGTATGGCCCGCTGAGACTTTTTGTTTTTATGTAATCGAATTTTATGTTGTACACAAATTGCAAGACCTAAGCTTTTCACGCTAATTAAGCCCATATATGCTAGGTCTCCGAATGTACTTCTGACCATAAAATGATTCTGGAAACTGGAATCTAAAGTTTTTGTTAATCATGCCTTTTGTGTTTAAATGGTTTAAATGGCTCTAAGCGCAATGGGACTTAACATCTGAGGTCATCAGTCTCCTAGACTTAGAACTACTCAGACCTAACTAACCTAAGGACATCACACACATCCATGCCCGAGGCAGAATTCGAACCTGCGACCGTAGCAGCAGCGCGGTTCCGGACTGAAGCGCGTAGAACCGCTCGGTCACAGCGGCCGGCTGCCTTTTGTGTTCTTGTGAAAATATTTCCATAGCAACTTTCGTCCTCTAACAAACCGAGAAGTGAAATACCAATTTATAAACTTAGCTTAAAATTTTTGGATGTGAAGAAATATTTTCTTAAAAATCTTCGTTCGCTATTGCAATCCTTTTTGGGTTGAATTTCCAGAAACACTGAAACACGTTTATTTCTTTTTTTTATTTCTAACCTAGAAGTCAAATGCCAATTGTCATAGACGTAGCCTTAAAACCCTTTAGTGGTTCTTTAGTAATTGCCTATTTTCAAAAAAAATCTTTTACCCCCCTAAAGGTTGAATTTCCAAAAATTCTAAAATACGAATTTCTTATTTTCTAACTGAGAAACCAAATATCAGTTTTCGTAGTTCTAGCTTCAAAATTCCCTTAATAGTGACATATTTTCAAAAAGCCTTTCATCACCTACTCTACCCCCTTAGGAGTGGAATTTCGGACAACCCCTTCTTAAAAGATGCCTACTGTATAAGATCCACACCCTCTCCCAGGTTCAGGTTTCTATCCTCAGCGGTTTGGGTTGGGTGATGATGAGTAGGCTAAGTGAAACAGTCGTACCCTATTTCACCCCCTTAGGGGTTGAATTTCCAAAAACAGTGAAACACGTATTTTTTCCATCTTGAATCGAGAAGACGAAAGCCAATTCTCAAAGATTTAGTTTTAAAAATGTTTTTGCAATGAAATATTTTAATAAAACGTTTCACCTCTATTTCACTCCCTTAGGGGTTGAATTTCGAAAAACAGTGACATGCGTATGTTTTATTCCCAGCAGAGAAGCCAAATACAAATTTTCATAGATTTTTCTCCAGAAATTCTTGCAGAGTGAAATATTTACATAAAAACTTTCATCCCCCGTTTCACCTCCATAGGGGTTCAATTTCCAAAAACACTGAAACACGATTTTTTTATTTATTACCAAGAAGTCAAATAGCAATGTTCATACATGCGGCTTTACAAATTTTGTAGTTTCTCTTTAATAAAAAAAAAAAGCTTTCACCTACCATTTCACCCCCGTAAGGTTAAATTTCCAAAAATGCTGATACAAATATTCTTTATTTCTGACAGAGTAACCAAATACTAATTTTCGTAGGTATAGCTTCAAATTGCCTTAACAGCGACATATTTCTATAAAACACTTCATCACCTATTTCACCCCCTTAGGTTTGGAATTTAGAAAAATACCTTCTTAAACGACGCCTATAGAATAATATTCATACATTTTACAACTTTCAAGTTTTTATCTTTAGAGGTTTTTCTCTAGGCGATCATGAGTCCGTCAGTCACTTAGTAAGGACATTGTCTTTTACACACAGAGAAGATTTAAATATGCGACTGCACGCTATCGCATTATTAATCGTGGATTTGTTGTCTGTCCCGCTTCTAGTAAGTGTGTAGCTTACCTATATAGTAGTTACGTATTTTTTACTGATTTTCACTGTGAGAAGACTTTCTCTCACAATCATGAATATTTTTTCTCTATTTTGGAGATTAAGGTGTTACCAAACTTACAATACTAAGTAGCTAAATGTAGCCTTTGCATATGTTTTCATTGTGAGCGGCTCCCAAGCCTGTTCAGTTGACGGATTTACCACGTAACGTATTCTTGTACATAAAGTTGTGTATAGAATTCCGCTTGATTTTTAGTTTAGTTTCCGAATATTTTACTGTCTTCCTTTTATTTTCTTTTAAAAGTTAATTCGTTAATAACTTACTAATACACTGAAAACGGTTATATTTCTGTTTGAGTGTCCTGCAGCTGAAATATATAACTGAGAAATCCGATTTAGTGTTGAAAGAATTCTGTTTGCCGTTTGCGTAAGCTTAAACACGGAGAAAATGTCATTCATGTCTGCCATTGTTAATGTGTCACAGCCACAATAACAATTACTGCGTACCTGAATCAGGTGACAATAGCAGGGGAATGAGTCGTGATCGCATCCTATGCGGGTTACGGAAGTCAAAAAAATTTTATCCGCTTTAATTGGTAGGAAAAGAGGTATAGAGTTTTTTTCTGTATTTGTCCACAATATTTACCGTACTGTGTTTCGATATTTGGTATTCGTCTTCCCACTAGCATCTTGCTCTTTTTTGTGCAGGTTAGTCAGAAACAATCTGAAAAGATTGTAAGAGTGTTGCAGGGTAGTTTGTGCTGAGAAATAATTGTTAAGAAAAAAATTCGATACGTTGCGCGATTTCCAAGTTAATTATCATTGAACTTAGCCAATCAGACGGTTGCACGTGCAAATCCATGCAGCCCGCCAGAGACTGTCACCAAACGTGTTCTTCGATTGTTTTCGGAAAACCGAACAACAGACCGACAGAAATTGGATGTGTGACGACGGTAAGGATCGAACTCTAGCCAAAGCCTTAGCAGTCTCGTGCGCTATCATCCACGATGTGAGAAGAACTGATACTAACTGTATCTGGCTGGCCGCTGGAATCTGTGCGCGCAACCGCCTGGTTGGCTACCTTCAACGCTAATTATCTCGGGAACGGCATAACGTATCGAATTTTTTTTTTCTTCTAAACAGTTATTTCTCAGCGTAACCTACCCTGCAACACCTTTAGAAGCTTTCCATGTCGTTTCTGACCATCTTGTATAAAGCAATCTTCAGCCCTGACGGCGACAGTTTAATTTTTTGGATGTACGCTTTCGAACGGCAATAGTCCGCAGTTCATCGACTAATTCGATTAATGGTCGCGTATCGCTTGGTCCGCATAAAATTTATCTTGATCCCGAGACTTTCGTATCCACTCGGTTCCTTAACGCCCCTTTAGATTAGAGGTTGTTTCGTCATAAGAGAATTTATTTTTCATTTATTTCTGATTAATTGAGACATACCACGATCAACTTGATACATATAAGAAAAGTATGTTCGTAAAAATATCGAAATACAAAAAATTGCGCAATAAGTTCACGATACAGTATACAGATGGCTATACCATAGTCGAAGAGTATTCACATGCACCAAATGTAGATAATGAAAACTATTAAAATACTATTGTACTCACTGGAAAAAACACCAAGTTTAGTACAAGAACAAGCATGTGTGAAACGAAAACTTCTTCTGCTGAGTCGTAGTCCATTTACAGACAATAAGTAATTCAACTGAAAATTTCATTTACTACCGCTTAACGCTGCATCGCAGGCAGAGTCCTGCGCCATGTACTGTTTCTCCTGGGTGGTCTAGGGTTTTAAGAAAATGTAAACTAAGTTGTTACGATAAATTTTATAAAGAACCGACAAGTTACGCCAAAGAAGAATTACAATGGACATGTTATTCCATGGACTCTTGCGCTCCTATGCATGAACTATCTTTCCTATGTCATTCACTTATCTTATCTGCTTGGATTCGGACCTAAGAGGAATTCTTGTGTAAAGCTCATCTGACTGTACCAGCTAATAATGTAAGTTGTACTTAAAAACAGAAAAATATAATGGTTAGTTTGTCAAAAGAATTTGTGTATGCGGTCAGTCGATTTGTAATCTGATACCTGGATTGTCCTAAGTAGATATGGGCCTTAAAAAGGAACTTACATTGTTAGGCGCCATCTTAGAAAATCTTTAACATTTTTCTTTTAGCTCATCTACGGGACGTGTCGTCAGTTAGGACAATTAACTTTCTTGCAGATCCTACGAGCCCGGCGGCCGCTGATAATAATTTAACCATTTTTACTTACAGATTTTCTTTGTATAACGAGATAACATCCCAGGCAGGAAAGCTCTGGTCACAGGATTCCAGTTCCATTACAGCATTTCATTTGTAGATGCTACTCTTGTTATCTTGTATTGGGGAATCGAGATGAAACCGCGATGTTAAGTTACGTATTGCAGTAGTTTACATCGAAGAGACTTGTGAAATATTCTCTGTTGCAATAAGCACACGACTTCTCACGAGCCTGGAATAATATCTGTGGTGTTGGGTGAAGAAGGAAACGACAATTAACTATTGACGATTACGTAACTAACCTGAGAACTGAGCTAGTTTATTAATTACTGATCTGTGTCGGGCTAACTTAAAAGATATTGCACTATTAAGAACATTCTTGTGAGTCATTTTCCGTAAAGCGTTTTCAACCGCTACTATTGAGTCATTAAAAATATACGATTACAATGGCAGACTGCCGTATATTTTTTACATACCGCTGTTTTTATATTTTTACATTACAGCCACAATCACAAACTACCACATCAAAGCACAGCGTTATAGAAAGTGAACAGACAGAAAGTTAGATAGATACTCATAAGCAAGATATCAAGCAATCTGTTATGAAGCTTAATGCTGTTTCGTACCTCTGTTAGCGTCTGTAATTGTATAAATCTCACTGCATTCTCCGTGCGAAACGTGAGAAGCAGCAGCAGTTCTTTGTTATCCAGCGCCATTCATTATGAGCACGATGTTACGACAAGATAAAGAGCTGTCCTTGTGTCTTCTGCAGTTGAGTAAGCACCAAGGCTTTTGCTGACCACTGAAGGTGAGGTGTAACGCACTTTCGCAGGGGGGCAAATGGGTCCCTATTAGAATAGCAGCGGCGTTTTATATGTGCCATTGATTCTCGTTTGTCTGAAACATATTGTGAGGTAAGCGTGTTGGCATGCTCGCGAGCTCGTGTTTGGACGTGTGTGTGTGTGTGTGTGTGTGCGTGTGTGTGTGTAATTAGTGACAACACTTTTAAGCCCCATAATAACTTCCACTTCTGGCGCCTCTATTCTCAGGACAGCAACAGCGTGCTCTAAGTGGATCAATACGGTTTCTCCTGTCGCTTTGATATCCAGCATTTTTTTTAAATCACTGTTTTTCGTAGAAATGAAATAAATCCAACAAGCAGCATAATTTCAACCATGGATTTAATATGGTTTCTGCAGCTCCTGTGAAGTCTGCTTAGGAGTAGAGAGGTACTGACAGATATCCACCATCTGATCAAAACTCCGGACACCGGTATATAATGCGGACTTAACCAGTAGATGCCACGAGAGTTGGACCCACTAGTATAAAAGGAGGCTGGTAGCATTGTGTTGTCTGTAGAGGAGCAGTAACAGCGGACTGGACTAGTCATTGGATATCATTTGAGTAACAAATCCATCACAGAAATTTCAATCCCAAGTCGACGGTAGGTGATGTGATCTTGAAGTGGTAACTCGAAGGAACAACCACAGATGCACAAGACCAGGCAGACCTCATGTACTGAGGGACAGACACTGTAAAAAAAAAAGTCACGTGAAATCAGCAGCCTTTCCAGCAGGCCAGGTAGCACAATGAGTCAGCATGCGGAGTCAGAAAGGATGGGGAACTACGGTCAAGCAGCTCCTCATAAGCCACACGGTACAAAACGATGCTCCACATGATATAAGAGAATGATTGGAAACGAGTGATTTGAAGTATCATTCTGTGCCCAATGCCAGGGTTTGGGTTTCGGGAATGCCTAAATAACGTTTCTTTCCATCATGCGCAGTGTGTCAGCAGTGAAGTACAGGGATATTTTTCGTGGTTAGATCATGGTTCCCTTATTGAGCTTAAGAAAACGCCAAATGTACCCCATCATGAGGCAGCATCTGTGAGGTAATCGTTTGTGGACTATAAGATTCCTAAAAAGGACTAGTCTGCCCAGACTATCGGTCAGGACCTAGTGGAACATCTTTGGGGTGAGCCAGAACTTCAACTTTGCTCCACAATCCAGCGTCCAACATCGGTACCTTTTCCGGGTTTCAGTCCTTGAACAATGAGCTGGCATTTCTCCACAGACATTCAGACACCTCATTGAAAGTGTCCTCCAAAGAGTTCAAGTTTTACAGAGGTCTCAATTTGTTGGACGCTGATGGCTGGCAGCCAGGGTGGTGCATCCTCTGTATTCGCACTATAAGAATATTTCATTATTTTAGCGTCCTCCATGATATTATCCACTCCACAGCTGTATGTTCAGCGTATATGCCTCCCATGCTGAGATCGCAGGTTCGATTCCTGGTACTTTTCTTTGGAGGGAAGATTGGAATGGAATACGCTTACTCTCGTGATGCCAACTGAAGATCTACTTGAATAAAAAGTTAAAATTTCGTTTTTGTGGGGATCCACAGCCTCTAAATACTTAATACAAGAATAGATGGTCTGTAATGGGCTGTAGTGTAGACAATTTTCACCTAAATATAGCAATTAGCTAATTTCGACAATTTGTGATTTTCAAGCACATGTGTAGTATTACGTATTACATGCAAAAATAGAAAATTAATTTCACAATACGTAAGAAGTATGTGTTAGGATGGAATATGACATTTACTTTCTACGTGTAGTGAAAAATTGTTAGACAATTACGATATGTAATACATAGTATTACACAAGTGCTTTAAAATAACAAGTCATCGAAATTAGCTAATCGCATGATTTAAATAAAATCTTGTAAGTTACAGGCTACTACAGACCACATTTTCGTTAATTGATTGAGAAGTAGAGGCTCCAATGTCTGCAAAGCTGACAACAGTGGGGATAGCCGTGTGCTCCACAATATCTGTCCGTACCATATCCAAATGATGCCAGTGGCTGAGGATGACGTGGTAATCTCTCAGTCTTGATTGGCCAGTCTGTGGCGATAAGTAGGATAGAGCTATGGATTCTGGAATAGAATATCTTATCAGCCCAGATGTCAGGTTCCACGTCTGGTGTCAGGTTACACTCTTGGTCGACTTATATTCTAGGTCACTCCCACTCCTTCCCAATCCCCTGAGGAACCACTGATAATTGATCAAGATCATTCAGGGGAGACCCCTCACAAGCTTTGGGCAATTGTGTTCCCATTGGCTAAGAGAGATAGGGATGGGTTTCCTACCATTTTTATATTATGTGACCACTATCATACAATTGCCGAAAGCTTGTGAGGAGTTCCCGTGGCTAGCCTTCATCAGTTCCTATTGGTTCTCTGGAAGAGGGTGTGTGAGTGAATGGGGGTGACTTTGAATATAGTTCAGTGAAATGTGTATCATGACACCAGATGTGCAACCTGGCACCGAAACCTGCAGTGCTATCCCACTGCCAGAGTAGTGGACTTGTCAGTTGCTTTGCTTTCACTCCCTGATCTTCTCACATTAGAGAGGACGACAGTTAAACCCGTGTCCAGCCATCCTGATTTAGATCTCTGTGACCCTACCTAAATCGCTTCAGACAAATGCTGGGATGGTGCCTTTGAAAGGGCATGACCGACTTCCTTCTCCATCTTTCTCTCATCCAATGGGACCAATGACCTAGCTGTTTGATTCCCTCTCCCCAAATCAACCAACCAGCTACCTTGATCTTGAACATCACCAACTCTCTCTGCTTGGCAAGTATGCAAGTTTCGTCGAATTTTAATTTCTTTTTCAGACTTCCATATATTCGACCACTGCCGATTCGTTGTGCTGCCCAATCGTATCGCTCGGGCTATCGCATTCTTGTCAATATTGGTAATCTGATTAGTAGGCCTACTTGTGCAATCCACTTTGTACATGTGCAATTTCTGGAAATTCTATTTTATTTTCGGTGGAGCTTAACACATCCTGCTGTAGAAGGCGGGCTCGACACCAACCTAGCGAAGATGTTTATGTATTCTACCACTGACAATCTTCTCTCAATGTACGCACAATGCTGACTGCAGTTTATGTGTTCATTCGTGGCGCCTGGTGTCAGTTCGGCGTTACATCCTCAGGTGATATATTGTGAGAATTATTTCAGCCACTGCATAATAGTGGTCAGCGGGCAGATGAGATGTTCTGTGCTGGGTACTGTTGTAGGTGACAGCTATTTCCAATGAAACGCACTTGCATACCCAGAAAACTGTGATGTAAACTGAGTCACCCTATGCATTAACAACTACACGTGAAGTTTGGAAACTGGGGGGGGGGGGGGGGGGGGGGAGGGGGGGGAGATACTTGCAGAATTGAAGCTGAGAGGGCGGGTCGTAAATCCTTCGCGGATAGCTGAAGAGCATTGCTCGTGGGATGCGAGGTTCCAGTTTTGAGTCCCGGTCCCACCTAAAGTTTTACTGGGCATGATATTATTGGAGGTGTCTTTGCCTTGCTCCTACTTTCGAACTAACTCATCCAGCCATTATAGGGAGACTTATATTTTGACATCGACTTTACTAGGCAGATACTGTTGGAGGTGGTATGTCTTTGCCTTCCTACTACTTTCGAACTGACTCATCCAGCCAGTTATAGGGAGACCTGTGTCTTCAGATCGAGTTCGAAACACAATAGAAATCTGGTATTTTTCACACTAACGAATCATTGCCAGAGATTAAAGAAGTGATATGTGACAGAAATAGTACAGAAAAACCCCGGACGTGTGGGAGGTAGTCTGATACTTACTTCCTTACCAACCGAAACACAATTCTGTATAATAGTGAACTGAACGTCTAAACGCTATGCTGCACTTTGTTTGTTTGTGTGTGTGTGTGTGTGTGTGTGTGTGTGTGTGTGTGTGTGATGTAATTATTCATGAAATTAATCAGATACTGCATGGCGGAAGTACAGAGTTCTATATGATGATGATATACAGGACAACAGCAAACGCAAAAATGACACAATGAAGAAAGGCCAATAACGTATACACCAAAACAGAAACGACGTGTAAGACATGAATCAGCAGTAACGAGATAAAAACTTCTCACCATGGTTCATTAGCATCGCTGTATCTGCTAGACTTCTATATTTCTCCCTGTCGTACGTTAATGACTTTAATTTCTTGTTTTAGTTAACAGTAGTCGCTCAATAAGCGTTTATTAAATCTGACATGCTGTGTAATTCATACGGATTTCCTTTTCTGTAGCGGACATTACCCTCAATCATGAACTGTAATCACGTAATTTCTTGCAGTGCTATACACATCGAGCTGGTGATTTATGATAAGTCACTTCTATAGTATGAAAGACATTTTAAGCATGACGTGGCTGAAACTGGACCGTAATCTAGAGAGGGATTAATACATGGTCCATACATGTTATTGCAAAACATTTCTGTCCGTCTTTCAGGCTCGTAGCACTTCACGTATTTGGTGAAGAAAGAACGACGATGAACAATACGTTACTTCGACTTTACAATTTCACTCATGTCTCTGTGTAATAAATATCCAGTAAACCGGTCGAAAACTACGCTGCACTCAACTGGATACTACAGCTTTATTTGTCATCATTGGGTTGGCGTGGCTTCCCTCCAAGTATATCCCAGCTCTCTTCTTCCTGTCCAAGAGCGAGCTAGAATCTCCTCTCTCTTTCTCTTCATTTTCATTTTTTAAGGTATCATAGACATTTTTCCATTATTTCACTAATAACTATCATTATTACTCCTTGCTCTCGGACCAGTTAATTATTTACCTAGAATTGATTCGCCTGGTAATACTGTCGTACATGTTTTGCATACAATTGTTCTTTTTTAATATAAAAGCTGTTTTATGAAAAATGTACTTCTACAATGTTAACATTTTTATAATAATTATTACTATTACATCATCATTCTTACTACTGTCAGTATTATCTGGGGAACTCATTTGAACTGTGCGCGCTTTCGATATGTAATAAAAAACGCAGCTTAGCCTCTTTGCCTGTAGCAAAGCAATGGCCTACTTAGCATCCCGTCAGAGGGCACGCGCTAGAGGTCTGTCGTGTAGCCTTAACACGGCCCAGGATCGGCTCGGTCTCGGCTGTTGCCGGCCGGTAACAGGATGATAAACATCCAACGGCAGCGCCTGGCGACTGTGTGGGTCCCGGAAGCTGTAAGCAACTGCCAGCATTGAATAGCACTTTGAGCTAATGTTTGAACTGTCAGACTCTAAGTTTACGTGCCTGATAAACACGACGTTCTAATCCGATGGAAGCAGACCCTGCTATTACGGATGCTTTTCGCTATCTGCGGAAATGGCATGCAAAGTGGGATGGTTGCCGAATATGGACTCGCCTTGTGAGCATCCTAATGTGTATTCTTAAAATCTTGTTTCGCTTCACGCTTATTTCTGTTTATTGCCTTTGTGCTCTGTCGATAATTATGAATATTATGAGTTATGTCTGTAAAATCGTACTGAGCATAAACGCAAGTTCAATTTCCCTGTCTGTCTCAAACTATATTTATGCACTTTTAAATGAGTTCTGAAAAGCTATGTACAGTGCTGAGGGTTTCTTTCTGTTTATGTTAAAAATAGCCTGTTTATGCGTATTATTTGGGCTGGCTTGGGTATCCAGACTTAAATAAATTAATGTTAGTTGAAGCCAGCTAGGCGTTGTATCTTAAACTTTACTTGCACACCTTTTATAGTTGCTCATTTCTTTTACAGTGTTCACCTCTGCCTACACGATTTACTTTCGAATAATCATTTCTTGGTGTCATAGCACATAAAGAACGTTCCTTCAAATTTCATGATCCTAGGATCAGTGATTTAGGATAGGTGTAGATTTGTGAAATTCTGGGCGCATTGAGACACCCGGAAAAACACTGAATAAAAAGTTTTGAAAAATACTTTTTCAGTTGACATCTACACCACACAACGAATGTTTCTTCCAAATCTCATGTTGGTAGTAATAATAATTCATAGTTAGCGTCGAAATGTCAACAAAATTTTGAATATCTAATTAAGCTCTTTAGGGTTATAAGAAGAAAAGGGGGCGTCTGTGCCACACAGTTTCAGGTCTCTAGGAGCAATCATTGCATTATACAAAATCTTTATGGAGCATACGATGAACAATAAACTTCCCCAACAAATTTAGTATTTCTAGACTGGGCGTGAACACAGCAAAAAATTCTTTGTCCCCTTCCATTCATAGCGTTAAGAGTTGGTCTTCGAGAAAAAAAAATCATTTCTAAGAGGGCGTTTACGCCACACGTTATTTCGTGTTTCCAGGACCAGTGGTCAAGGCTGCGCGTTGTTAAGTCAATCGGTCAATTTCTATAATAGTGGCATTTCTGAGGCCACCTACTGTGGATGCACTGGAGACTTGCCACGGATCTCCCTTAAAGGTCACAATGCGCCTACATTAAGCATGTAACAGTAACGGTCGTATTCCGTCCCTGTTTATTGGTTGCCACAAGCACCTTCTATCATTTTTTAATACACTGTCCATCGCCGGCACTGATAAACTTATGTTCCACAGACTAACGTATGGAACATAAGACAGTCTATATTACATTGTCCTGCATAACTTAAGGACGAACTAGAAATAAGTCACATAACATATTAACTACTATGGAGAAATGAATGAAAGTGCGGGAGCATGTTGCCAGAGATCTCCCAGTCGTGTACAAAAAGTTGCGCGTGACACGGCATAAGGTCAGCGTGACTATAGCGCCAAATGGGGCTGACCCCACAACACGAGGAGTCTGAAGGAACGAGAAAACATTGCTTGTGTCAATCAGCGAACAGTTGCGCTGCACTGTGGTCGTGTTCTTCATTACAACATGGACGAGACAGAACATATCGATAACTCAAAACGGGGAATAATCATGGGTAAGCTGGAAAAAGGACGGAGTGTGACGAGTGTAGTCCAGGACTTTGGTATTACTCACAGCATTGCTTGACCTGCATGCCGAGCGTTCCGAAACACAGGCACTGCTGCCCGAAGTAAAGGAGGTGATGGACCACTGTCAATTACAGCAGCAGATGGCCGCTACATTGTACTACGTGCATGAAGGGACCCACGCTAAACAGCGGATGCAATTGCTACTATTTAACATAACTGCGAGGCACGCAACCTTACTTTACTCTCCGCAGTGGCACGGCGACTGCTTGGGGGGGGGGGGGGGGGGGGGGGGGGGGGGGAAAGCTGACACCAGCGCATCGGTGGCAAGTTTGCAATTGTGCCAAAAGCATAGCGACCAGACCATCGAGCAGTGGGGTCGCGTGATCTTCTCAAACGAGAGCAGATTCAGTCTGAGTAGTGATTCTGCTTATGGCGGGAGGTCGGGACGCGTGATGCTCCCAGGGCCATTATTGAACTTGCTCGTTTTGGTCTTCCAGGTGTTGGGGTGTGGGATGTATAATGTTGAATGAGCGTACTGACTTCCAAATCTCCAAACTTTTGAACACGGTATACACCCCGGACAATGTTATTGTGACTCTGTACGCCTTTTCCATGTAAGCATTTTTTGGTGTGCTTTTGGCCCTTAATTCATTTTTATGCATGACATTGCGTAGCTAGAGGTGCTCTTGTAACGCGTGGATGTCCAGCGAATGGACTGGCATACCCATTTCCCGAGGATGCATTGAGAATGCATTTACATCTCTTGGACGAATGTTATGAAAATAAACACTCAAAACCGACCTTTCACGTAAGTCACATGCAACGAAAATCTGTAACGCAACCATCTGTGTGTGGCGTGTTTATAATTATGTTTTATTTATATTTTATGACAATTTATCTGTAAAAACACACCAAATGTCATAAAGAAAGCGTGTAAACCGTCAGAGGATGAATCACAACGATTCGAAACCGGTAACGGTTTCCTTTGAATAAAGGAACTGAAAGTAAATTTGTGCCTGGTTGCTGTCCTAACACCATGAAAATTAGTTTATTATTTGCATAATTACATAGTCACCTGTAGCCCAGATTACAATCCAAATATTACAGTGGAAGGACACCTTGTAACATCTGCATATTTTTGTAATTTCAAAACTACGTTTGCAGATTTTTATAAATTAGAAAATATTGGTCCAAATGGCTCTGAGCACTATGGGACTTAACAGCTGTGGTCATCAGTCCCCTAGAACTTAGAACTACTTAAACCTAACTAACCTAAGGACATCACACACATCCATGCCCGAGGCAGGATTCGAACCTGCGACCGTAGCGGTCTCGCGGTTCCAGACTGACACGCCTAGAACCGCACGGCCACACCGGCCGGCAGAGAAAATATAGTCATACAGTAATTTATTGTACATCGGCTTGTGGAAATTGCACCAAGTTGTGAAGCAGCTTCTGCACAGGCGCACTTGTGTAAGTGAACGTAGTGAGAGTAATTTTTACCTTCTCTTGCAATATCTATTTTACAGTAATTTAAAAAAAAATGGTTTTTCGGAATCTTTTACCGATACGTAACAGGAATCATGCTGTAATCAAAATTCATAAATAATTTTAAGTAATAGTTACGTGATGCACTAGCGACACCTGTGGGCGCCGGTTGTCAATTTTTCCACAAGCACCGGTCACCACATGCAGTGTCGCGGTCACCCAGCTGCAATCAAGTACACAGTAGTGTACGGAATGGGGCACGAAAATTTGCGAACTACTTTGTATATTGTGGTTTCAACCTTGATTTGTTGATGTATCACTCATCTCATTCTTCACGTAACTAGCAATGTGTTAGAAACAGTACTCGTGCAGCTGGTACGGGAGACAGACAACAACCTTTTATCGAGGAAGTTTGTAACACGTTTGTGCTCTTAAAATGCACCTGCTGTTGTTCACTTTATTTTGTCTTTGTATATTTTCACATTGTATTGTTTACAAGAGATCTTGGCTAAGAATTTCACATTTTCTAAAGTCTTTTTTATTTACTGCAGTTGTGAAATTAAAATGCAATATTGAACCCTCGATGGATATGGCTTATTACGTTACTGAATAAATACATGGTTCAAACGGCTCTGAGCACTATGGGACTTAACTGCTGAGGTCATCAGTCCCCTAGAACTTAGAACTACTTAAACCTAACTAAATTAAGGACACCACACACATCCATGCCCGAGGCAGGATTCGAACCTGCGACCGTAGCGGTCGCGCGGTTTCAGACTGTAGCGCCTAGGACCGCTCGGCCACTCCGGCCGGCGAGTAAATAGACTTAGTTCTAAGAAGTACATAAGTCTGTCAACAAATGGCGACGAGAAATACATTCCAGGACATTATCCCTTTTTCCCCTGACAGATCTCTATCTCGGCTACAAGAAGTAAAGCCTAATTTAAGCCTGATAGTAGGATTCGCGTTCTGCGGGTTCCGCACAAACTTCATTGTGCGTATACGTAGATAGCTGTGTTTGATGCGTGATGTAACGTATCTTTCCCACCTGGCAGATAGAAAAGTGAGAGGAACATTTAAAACGTGCAAAAGTATTCAAAGCATGAAGAAAGTTCGCCTCTGGATAGGTCACAAATGCGATGGAACAATGTGGTTAATAACGCGACACACATCAAAGTGCAACCAAAGTTTTTTGTTACACTGAATCACCTGCGTTATACCTTTAGGCCATTGCTTATTATGATCTTTTGAGGTATCAGGCCCTGGCGGCTGTTGTACAAAATCATAGTTTAAAAGCTAGTTGACCGTGAAAATACTGTATCAAATTCCACGTCGAAACTGGTAATGAGAATTCGTTCAGACTTTGTAAAAATAAATCTCACTTTTTAATAATACAATACTTAAACGACAAGTCGCAACAGACAGTCGGTCGTTTGGCTTTCAAACATATGCCCAATTCCTGACCATTCATATGAAAAATGAGAGCTCATAAAATAAAATTAATACGGTAGAGGAAGGGTTTCTACAACAAATGCAAATACGATCAAATGCTGGTATGATAATTATTATTCGACAAATCAGTTATTTTACAGGGCTTACAACACGCACTTAGTACAGTTTTGCATACAGGAGCAGAATTCCTCGATTCCGTATATTTTGTTTCTCAATAAATTGAATGTAGTTACAGAGTTTCTTTCACACATCTTGTGCGCACTGTCTGCGACTTACAATTAGTATTCGTTCTCTAATCTTTGGTGTTATACACACATTTTGTGACATTACTTTCTTACTAGTTGGTGATTCCTTCGTATGAATAAGATTAAAAAATAAAATAATACACCTTTTGCAACATACGTTTCAGCGAGTGTGCTAGTATCAAAATATGTGACGTAAATGGCCATGCCTTTTGATTGCATTGACTTAGAAACTAAAATTTTTTACACCGCCAAGGGGCAGTAGAGCACTGTAGTGGACATAAATTTCGACTTGATACCTCTGCCCGTTCCTGAGAAAATGCCCGATCATAACAGACGACGGACATACAGACAGATGGATAGACAGACAGACGGACATCGAAGTGATCCTATATGGCTTCCGTTTTTACGGGGCTCCAGCGCGCTGAAGGGTCGTTTTTATCGGCTGAGCCAACGTACCCTAAAAATGGTAAAAGTGGACACGTCCTAGGTTTTTACTGAAGCTTCCATTCTGCCCTAAAACCGATTATAGTCGTCGTTCTGTGGAAATGTTTCGGTTCGGGTGTCTACGCAACGCAACAACAGCTCTGTCTTAATCGGAGGTGCAGCGTATTCGATAGCGGAAGATATACGGCAGGGGACGTCATTAGGAGGCGCTGGCTGCATCCATTGCACTCGCCGAGCCGCGGGCGAGAGATCAATCGACCCACGGTTGGTTTCCTCCGCGGCAGATAAAGTCAGTCCGGACGACACCGGCCGATTTGCGAACAATTTGACAATGATTGCCCGTCCGTCCGCCGGGGCCGGGACATGCCATTCACCCATCACTCAGGTTTTTTTCCGCCGCCCGCGTCTTGTTAGCGGCCATAGCAGCAGACGCGACCCACCCAGCTCGTGCCGCAGCCCGAGCTAATTCATTATTCCGGACCCACTCCGATCCTTTTATTTCGTGTGCCTCTTTCCCTGGTGGCACTTCCGTCGTTACAACGACCGTGCCAAAGGAGTTTGGCTCGGTGGAAACCGTCCCTATTTCTAATTAATTTGATCCACTAATGTAACACCATCTAAATCAACATACACTATCTGATCAAAACTATCCGGACGGCCCTAACTAATGTCGAATCACCTACTACAGGTCACAAGAGTCGTATCCACCAGTATAAAAGGAGGCGGGGAATATTGTGTCCCCTGAACTTTAATCTTCTTTCCAAATTTCTCCTTGGTTGAGTTCACGGTTTGTCCGATGTGCAGGTTGAATGATATCGGTAAAAAGCTGCCGCTCTGTCTCTCTCACTTCTTAAGCAATGTTTTCCTGTGAAGTCCTTCAACCCTTACAACAGCAATGTGCTTTGCGTGCAAGTCGTAGACAACCTTTTGCTTCCTATATTACAACTGTGATGGTTTCAGAATTTCAAATGGCGAACCCCGTCAACATCACCGAAAGCCTTCTCTAAAACTACGAATGTTGTAAACGTAGATTTGGCGTCTTTCTGTCAATTCATCATCATAAGTCAGTTTTACTCATTGCTGAATGTCGTGACCTCATTTTCTCACTCATTTGTTAAGTTATTAAAACATCAACTAGGCATCTCCACTAGAGCGATCTTCACTTCTCCTTCGCCGTTTCATAACCATCTACTAGCTGCACTTCCTCATGGCCTTCTGCCTTCGACTTTGCCTTGCAACATAGTCTTTTCCAAATTATCCCCTTCTCCTCTCAAAATGTGCGATGGGAAGTTGCGGTATCTTTGGCTGACATTCGAAGATAAATTTCTCGTGGTTTCCTCTACAATTGAAACATCTGTTGTTCTTTCTGTTCATGCAACGCGTAACATTCTCCACCAGCACCACATCTCGAAGACATCAATTCGGTCCTTGCCACTAGTTTTCACGATCCAGGTGTCGCAGCCGTACGAGAACACAGGGAACACAAATCATTTCACCAAGTGCATCTTCATTGTTTTGAGTGTTGACCGGTTGTGTCATACCTTAACGAGTTTAAGAATTGCGGGTCTATACTTTAAGCGTTGCGGCTCTACCAAGGACGATTCGTTGTTTTATTTCTTTGTCACACTATCGTGTGTTATTCATCAGAGACCTTAGGTATACACAATCCTTTACCAATTTCACATCTCTTAAACACCTTGTAAGTTGAATTTTATCCTAAACTTGGGTATTAGTAACCATTAGTTTGTTCACATTGTAGAGCAGATCATTAAGTTCTTCGTCACTTTCTGCAGTGACGAGAATATCGTCTACAGAGCGTAGCTTGTTGATTTTCGAGCCGCAAATTATGATTCCACCATCCAAGCCACCCAGTGGGTCACTGATGACACACTCTGTACAATGTTACAGAGTTGAAGTGACAGTGTGTACTCGTTTGACTCCACTTGTCACGCAGAAAAACACCGAATCGTCACCATCAATCTTTACGGTTCCAGTGTGATGGTTACAAAGACCTTATAGTAATGATACTAGGTGTTCTGGAACGTCAGACTCATTGCGTATATGCCGCAATGTATCCTATATGACACAATCAAATCCTTTATTATAATGGATTATTATATATAATATAATACAATATAATTATTATAATGAAGACAGAGACACACAAATATTGTGAAGTAGTGACCCTCTCCGAATAGAACTAAGTATCCATGGCCAGACGAACACTCTGGTCTAGCGATAGTAAATTATATACACAAACTTTCCTCGTGAATCAGTATATCCATTAGACAAAACTGTATCAATATTCCCACAATAGTTCCTGAGATTATCCTTCACATACAGATAGAAAAAGAGCGGTGGAGGAGTTCAGTTTATAACATGAGGAATTCAGTTTATAACATACTAGCTGAGACGTTAGCATTGTCCGGGTATGTACTAATTCCAATCTTCTATTTAGTCCATCTCCTCCTTCCCCCTCTTCCTGTTCATTTCCTCCTCTCCCTCTCTCTGTCTGTTTTCCCCTGCCTTATCTCTGTCCATCTCCCCCTCCTGCTATCTGTGGCTATCTTCTTCCGCCCGTTGCTGTCGGTCCATCTCCTCGTCCTCCCTTCTTTCTCTCCACGTTATCACACTCATCCCAATAGAAGGCTTTTGATTCTTACCCCTACAGTACTTCTTTCAATAGTGCGTAGCATATTTGACTGAACTCATTCCACAGGTTTAGGACGAGCATTTTACCCATGGCTCGCTTGCATACGCACATGTCAAAATATATATCACACATATTTAACAAAATTCACTCAAATTTGTCCACAAAGTTCACCTGTATTTCTAGCGAATTTCGCCTTGCAGTTTTATTACCAAGGAGTTTAATGTTTATCACTTCGTATCTCCTAAAATATCTGCTGCACAATAATGTACTTTTGCTGGTGTATCCAGTACTACATGTGTCTACTGTCTGCGAAATTTGTTGTGAACAGAGTTAGTAGCAAATAAATAATAAATTAAAATGTCGTGCATGATACGGCAGTTTCACACGCATCTCAGTGTTCATGACGTCATACGTCCTGAGTCATGTGTCGTACAATAATAAATTTTTCTAGGTACATTCAGCGACATATGTTGATACTGCCTGAGAAATAAGTTGCGAATAGGGTTACAAACAAAGAAGTGATAAAACAAAACGTCAAGCACGATACGGCAGTTTCACACTCAGTGTTTTTGACGTCATAGCTCCTGAATTCTGTATCGTACACTGTCGCAATTTTTATGATACATTCAGTCGTATATGTGAATACTGTCTGCGAAATATATCACGAGTACAGCCAGTAGTAAAAAATGGTTCAAATGGCTCTGAGCACTATAGGACTCAACTGCTGTGGTCATCAGTCCCCTAGAGCTTAGAACTACTTAAACCTAACTAACCTAATGACATCACACACATCCATGCCCGAGGCAGGATTCGAACCTGCGACCGTAGCGGTCGCGCGGTTCCAGACTGTAGCGCCTAGAACGGCTTGGCCACAGCCAGTAGTAAAGAAATAATGTCATGCAATGCTAGAGTCTCAGATAGTCCACCGCTTTTTTTTCTGTCTGTATGTGAATGATAATCTCAGGTATTATGGTAGGGGTATTGATACGGTTTTCTCTAATGGATATACTGATTCACGAGGGAAGTTTGTGTATATAATTTATTACATAGGAGGTGTAAACTTGTACGCATGTTTGTTGTAGCCGGCCGCTGTGGCCTAGCGGTTCTAGGAGCTTCAGTCCGGAACTGCGCTGCTGCTACGGTCGCAGGTTCAAATCTACCTCGGGCATGTATGTGTGTGATGTCTCTAATGGATGTAATGGATGTACTGATTCACGAGGAAAGTTTGTGTATGTAATGTTGTGATTCATGGGGTAGTTGTATTGCGTGACCAGCGAACATGTACAAGTGATAAACTTTTTTCCTTTCATCATTTTGGGGGGGTCGTCAGCGAGAAAAAGGTTTGAAATTATGTTTAAAGTTTGCTGTAAGTCACTAAATGCTCTTATTCTCAAATAATAGATGACTGAAGTATGCGTATCCTCGCGTCGCGGATTACACTGTTTTTCGCCCTCACCCTTAGCCCTTTGATAGGTAGGTGGTCCTCTCTTCACAGTGATTCCTTCCAGACAGTAAATGATAAGTGTACCAAGTTTGGTCTAGCAAGATATATACGTACATATACACAGTTTTATATTTCTTGTTTGGAAATAGGTACTGGTGAAATCAAGGACAATCCTCGAAAAATGGTTCAAATGGATCTAAGTACTATGGGACTTAACATCTAAGGTCATCGGTCCCCTGGACTTAGAACTACTTAAACCTAACTAACCTAAGGACATCGCACACATCCATGCCCGAGGCAGGATTCGAACTTGCGACCGTACCATCAGCGCGGTTCCGGACTGAAGCGCCTAGAACCGCTCGGCCACAGCGGCCGGCGACACTCCTCGAAACTCCGGAAAAGTATCTACGGTGAACTGATAACCGTCCCTTGCGTAACACTCCCCTCGCATGTGTGAAAAATGCGCCATCCACAAGCTGCCTCGAAATTGAGTATCCCAACTCCTACGCCGTTTTCAACACCGTTCGAAAATATTCCTGGTGGTCGCTGTAGTCTCGAGAGCTGTAACGACGTTTCGGACCGCTGTGAGTGAGAGGGGCGAGCTGTGTTACGCTTCCTGAACCCGTGTTGGAGGTGGACGGAGCCGAACAGTGGCCGCCGGCCGGCCCAGAGGCGGCGAGCGCCGATGTAGACACGACGGCGCCCAGCGGGTGGCCGCCGGCCAGCCGGACGGCCGAGCCTCGAGTCCGCCCGTGCCGCGCAGCACGCCGTGCCTCATCATTTAAAATTCTTAAAGTGATCTGTGATCCATATTTCTCTTCCCTGCACCATTGCTAGACACACACTGACGAAAATGATCCGACTTCGCCATATATAGGACAGTGCTTTTAAAAAAGTATATTTAATTTGCTGATCATGCCTGCTCGGTGAAGCCTAGTGCATCAATCTAAAGTTGTAGTAGGACGAAGAGCGGAAGATGTCGGTTGCTATGGCTGGAGAGGAGAAGCTTGGAGTGGGGGGGGGGGGGGCGGTGGTAGGTGGTACGGGGGGGGGGGGGGGGGCGAGCAGGCAGTGTGTGGCTTCTGTGCTGTCAGCAGGGCGCCACGAGTGGACTGCGTGGCGCTTGTTTGGCCGTATTCTTCTCGAGTGTCATCGGCACGCGACCCTGAATGGCATGCATGATCTAGAGCAGCGGTTGTCAATCTTTTTCAGCTCAGGACCGGCCCCACCACCGCTCCCCTGCTACCCAGTCTTCCCTCACACAGAGTGCTTCCGTAAGCAGGTGCAAAAATATAACGGGACAGAGAGGATGCTCCTCTGAAAAATTTGAGGTAGGGATCCTCGGATCGGAGAAGCCAGCTTAAGGGGAAAATAGAAACAAAATCACATTACTGTACTTTTTTTTAATTTATGTTAGTTCCTCCCCCCCCCTCCCCCCCATAAACCATGGACCTTGCCGTTAGTGGGGAGGCTTCCGTGCCTCAGAAATACAGATAGCCGTACCGTAGATGCAACCACAACGGAGGGGTATCTGTTGGCAGGCCAGACAAACGCGCGGTTCCTGAAGAGGGGCAGCAGCCTTTTCAGTAGTTGCAGGAGCAACAGTCTGGATGATTGACTGATCTGGCCTTATAACACTAACCAAAACGGCCTTATTGTGCTCTGCGGGTACTGCGAACGGCTGAAAGTAAGAGGAAACTACAGCCGTAATTTTTCCCGAGGGCATGCAGCTTTACTGTATGGTTAAATGATAATGGCGTCCTCTTGCGTAAAATATGGTCGAAGTAGGGAGGATATATAATGTAGACTGGCAATGGCAAGGAAAGCGTTTCTGAAGAAAAGAAATTTGCTAACATCAAGTATAGATTTAAGTGTCAGGAAGTCGTTTCTGAAAGTATTTGTATGGAGTGAAACCTGGACGATAAATAGTTTAGACAAGAAGAGAATAGAAGCTTTCGAAATGTGGTGCTACAGAAGAATGCTGAAGATTAGATGGATAAATCCCATAACTAATGAGGAGGTATTGAATAGGATTGGGGAGAAGAGAAGTTTGTGGCACAACTTGACTAGAAGGAGGGATCGGTTGGTAGGACATGTTCTGAGGCATCAAGGGATCACCAATTTAGTATTGAAGGGCAGCGTGGAGGGTAAAAATCGTAGAGGGAGACCAAGAGATGAGTACACCAAGCAGATTCAGAAGGATGTAGGTTGCAGTAGGTACTGGGAAATGAAGAAGCTTGCACAGGATAGAGTAGCATGGAGAGCTGCATCAAACCAGCCTCAGGACTGAAGACCACAACAACAACAACAACAGTTACAGTTAACTACAAATACCATCACTGACACAACGGACGTACCGTTTGTACTGTATCTTTCAAAATGTGCTGAAACTGATGGCCATCCAGCTCAATGCAAGCATGACGTCAGCGAACAAGATTCTGACGCACCCTGACAAATATCCCTGGTGTGTTTCGAACCACTTCACAGGCATCTACAGTTCTGGCAACTAATTCCATCTCCGTATCCACTTGTAAGTCATCCACAAGTGACTTTAGAGATCCCCATAGTAAATAATCAAGGGAATTCAGGTCAGGTGACCTCGCGAACCATGGAACAGGACCTCCCCTTCCAGTCCAATGAACAGGAAATACAGCAGTGAGATGATTGCGGACGTCCGCACTGAAGCGAGGCGGTGCACCATCATGTTGTATCCTCATCATTTCACGAACAGCCAACGATACGTTCTCAAACAACTAAGGTAGATGGTGTGATTCTTCAGTTTCTCCCGGCGTATTTCTTGCTCAAAGAGTCCGCGGGTGTACTGCCCGTCCACAGTGTCCACGGAGGAAGAGATAGCCACTGCCTATATACCGCATACTGGCGCACTATCGGGGAAAATAGGACGAATATTGAGGAAACACCGAGTAGGAACTGTATTTTGCCCACCCAATAAAACACGAGCATTATTGAGATGTGTCAAAGATGATCTCTGTTTGCAGAAGGCCGGCATATACCATATTCCGTGTCAGTGTGGGGAGACTTATATTGGACAGAAAGTGCGCACCATCGAAGATCGTTGCCGAGAACATCAAGGGCACATTCGACTTAGGTACCCCAACAAGTCAGTGGTAGAAGAGCACTGTTTGTCCGAAAATCACGAAATGGGCTACCAAAATACCAGGGTCTTGGCACAGACATCTAAATACTGGAATAGCGTCGTTAGAGACGCTATCAAAATTCGTACCCGGGACGGACTTATCAGCCGAGATTGCAAGGCATGGGAACGAGGACTGAGTCTAATTAAAAAGACGCTCAGCAAAGAAAACGAAAGGGCGACCAGGGCGGGAAAGGCAGTTACACCGACGCCACCACAGACGCCGACGCGGACCGCGGAGAGAACGCCTCGCCGCGGCGGGGGGGGGGGGGGGGGGGAGGGGGGGGGGGCTGCTCCCCCTCAGGTGCTCAGTTCGTCAGCGCACCTGACGATGGCGATATGTCTGATCGCTGAAATATTGTGCCTGTTGGACACTATGGACCGGCAGTAAACCTGTGGACTGCCGGCCGCGGTGGTCTAGCGGTTCTGGCGCTGCAGTCCGGAACCGCGGGACTGCTACGGTCGCAGGTTCGAATCCTGCCTCGGGCATGGGTGTGTGTGATGTCCTTAGGTTAGTTAGGTTTAAGTAGTTCTAAGTTCTAGGGGACTTATGACCTAAGATGTTGAGTCCCATAGTGCTCAGAGCCAACCAAACCTGTGGACTGTTCGAACTAAGGTAGAACTCCTTCCATGAATCTCAAGTACTGCGGCCAATCAGACAGCCAGGTAGAAGATATGGCCCAATGAGATTGTCCCCTACCATGCTGGTCCCGAAATTCACAGCAAAACGTACTTGATGATGTGATTCTACTACAGCGTGAGGGTTTTCCTCATCCCACACATGGCTGTTCCTGCTGTTCGAAATACCATCATGATCAACTGAGGCCTTGTCAATAAACAGCACAATCTGGAAGAAACCTGGTCGATCAATCCGTTGTTGGAGCAACCACTGACACAATGCGACCCTTGGTGCGAAGTCAGTAATAAGCATCGCATGGAGTCGTTGTGGGTGATATGGGTCTAATTGTTGTTCGTGAAGTGCTTGCCACACATAAGTGTGTGTAGCAACCGATTCTCGTGCAATACGACGAGTGCAACACGTTCCGGCGGCTCCTTTTCAAAAGCGGGTGTGCGAGTGGTCCTCATGCTGTCAGGTCCCTTGTTTTTTCTTTACAATGGACCAGCTTCTCGCATTCGTTCATCGAGAGAAATAAACACTCGCCGTGACGTATGATGCCTTTTAAGAAATTGTTCCCTGTACAGCCTTTCAGCAGCGAGTGCATTGCAACGTACTTCCCCACACACGAGGTGCTAGTTAGTGAGTTCTGCGAAACTGTATTGGTACTACTCCATCGTATTGTACAGTATGTCTCTGAATAGCAATGAGTAGTGAATGGGTCTGTCGTTGATTCATAGCACGTTCTATCACAGGACAATGTAAATACGATGCAACAGAGCCACCTTATGGACAAGTAAAGTTATCTAAACCTGCATCATGACTTCCTAGTAATAAGACTCGTCCCCCTTGTTCCTTGCAAGAAAAAAAGAATGTATACTTAAACAGCGCAGTAGGTGCAAACTTGTACGCATGTTAGTTGTAGCCGGCCGCTGTGGCCGAGCGCTTCTAGGGGCTTCAGTTCGGAACCGCGCTGCTGCTACGGTGGCAGGTTCGAATCCTGCCTCGGGCAGGGATGTGTGTGATGTCCTTAGGTTAGTTAGGTTTAAGTAGTTCTAAGTCTAGGGGACTGATGACCTCAGATGTTAAGTCTCATAGTGCTTAGAGCCATTTGTTAGTTGAGATTAGCGGGAAAACAGTAATGCTAGACAAAACGGTTGCCAAGTTTACTTACAAATCTCCCTTAGCTGGCTTCTCCGATCCCATGTTCCCTATCTCAAATTGTTCACTGAGGCATGTTCTATGTCCTGTTACTTTTTTGCACGCTCTTACGGAAACATCATGTAGTTTATTTGGAGACATTCCGGCGGGGCACTGCATGACTGTTAAGCTGGGTTCACTCAAGCAATTAAAGTGATGTCACAGCAAGTGGCGTACTACTGTGGTACCATGACCTACCATTCGCGCAGAATGCCACAAATTCAGTTTGCAATGTGGTGTCAAGTGAAATCGTGGATCAGTATTGAAGTTATACGGCAGGTTCAGGCATTAAAGCTGTAAGAAGAGTTAAGTAAAAGGAAAACGAAAACCAGGTGTTGGATTCTAAAATAGACGACTTGCACCAATAAAATAGTTCTAGTAATAGAAATGAAGTTGAAGATGAAAATGCTGTCTACTGTCGCGAATCACCGAGAGCTGCCATATAAATATCATCTGGAGACCAATCATTCTTCCAAATTTTAGTATTCTATTGTATTCGTTACGCCGTATGGCGGTCAGCAGTCAGGCTGGTTACCCACCACTGTCCAGGGCGCCTCTAGACACGTCTTCGCTGATCGTCGGGACTCAGTTCGGAGTGGGACTTATTACTGAAGACAATTCTACTCCATTCAACGATATTCCTGGCCGAAGACGTGTCTGGAGACGCCCCATATGGTCGTTGGGTACCGACCTGAATGTCGACCGCCATATGGCCCGATAACCAGGAGTGATGGTCTGGGTGCCATTTCTTTTCATAGCAGAACTCCTTTGGTTGCCATATGTGGCACCTTTACAGCACGGCGGACGTCGACCACATTCTACGGCTGTGGCCATCCTCAGTTTACGTTTCAGCAAGATAATGCCTGCTACACGGTGAAAGTGCTTGTCTTCTTGCTTGCTTTTGACGAATTAACGCGCCAATTTGGCACGATATCCCTGAGGAGGAAATCTATCAATGTCAAGCCGAATAACTGTTTGCGTAAGGGTCAGAGGCGGACCAACGCGTCATTGACTTTCTCTCCAATAAATCATCCAGTTTTACTGAAACTGTATTCATTTTCTTGTCTGTACATATACATCGAATCTACCGATTTCCGTCCCATTCGGATAATTCCATTGTGGCGCTTCTCTTTTCCCCTTGGAAATTATACCAGGAATGTATCTCAGGGATCTAGAGGGAGCTCTACAGGGCAAAGACTGTAAGGGAAGAGAGAGATTGGAATCTACCCAAGAAATAATTATTGTAGCGTTGTGTGAGTCCTACTCTGTAATGAAGAGGTTGGCACGGGATAGGGAGTCGTTTATCGCCACATCAAACCAGTCACATAACTAATAGCTCAATAACAGAAGGGCGATTTGATCTCTGAAGTTTTGCCGGTGTGTGCTTCCGCGTTTACAGCTGATTGGTTGATTCTGTTTAATGCATAATATTTCGACGACCCATCAAGTCTGTTTCTTAGGTGCTGGGAGCTGATTTTATGCGTACTTGCTGACTGGTCCCCAATCAGTTCCTGCAGAAGATAGAGAGCCTGTCGATGACGTATTGTGTGTGAAATACAGAAGCAACAACTGGACTGTATACCACCCGAAAGCACATCATTAAAAAGGCAATGAGGCGGCATCACACACACACAGATACACACACACACACACACACACACACACACACACACACACACACACACACACAGCTTTTTTTATAGAAAAAATTACATTTAAAATTCATGACAGTAGGGCTGGGAAAACGATACTCGCGTTCGACGGGCTCGAGATTTCCCGTTAAAGCGCAGCTTTCGATTCAGTGTCGAGCTTCTTCGAACATTCACGTGGCATTTTACTCATGTGGTGCGAGTGCAAGGAATACGCAAGAACCTACGAACTAGCCACAACAAAAAACTACCGCTCTCTTGAAGTTTGACAACTTCGTGAAACACTGCAGGAAATAGCTTTAAATTCTACCACTGTACAAACTCATATCATGTTTTTGAACAAATTTACAAAATGAGTTCTCATACAGCACTGGTATGTATGGATATATTAACATTTATGCTGATTTTTGAATAAAGGTAACACAGAAAACCGAAAATTTCCTTCATATTTTGTTTATGACAGGCGATAATCATTTACCAAGGAGGTTGCAAATGAGCAATCTCCATATTAGAATAACAGACAAAAACGTTACGAAATTTTAGCCAGTTTGAAGAAAAAGGCCAAAATTTAGATGAAGCAGACAATTAATCAAGAATTAAATTCCAAACAACGGAATGTATCGTAATAAACTGACTGTAATTTTCATCACATGAATTAATTAAGCCGTAAGACCCATGTTGAAGACAGTTCCGTCACACGTCATTAGATCGCGAGACAAGAGAAACCTCGTGAACTGAACAGTATCGTGATTGCAATCTTTTATTTATTTATTACTTACCGTTGTTACGCGTGACCTGTACCCTAGATAAATACTTCAGTCCGTGTTTCATAGTTACATTTATTAATAGAATCGATAGCGCGTTAAAGACACTAAGACAAGTCGTTGTGACAGTACCAACAAAAGTCGCTAGATCGCAGGACGATCAAAAAATCGAACAGAGTCTGAAATTTCCCGAACTGCGACGTAAACTGTTCAAATACTTCGAGTCTTGTTCAGACACAATCCTATCTGATACTAAAGTACCAAAGAGGCGATACCAAGAAAACCTTCCGCTAGACCTTAAATTACACGAAGCAGTAATAATACAAAAAGGACTGGAGTCGCGTACTACAGTTCGTATTTAAACGGAACGTGTATCACCGTTAGTTGTTTATATTCTAGAATGTTTCATTTAATCTTGGTTGGAAGGTTCTGTGGCGTCATCAGTGTATGATCTTTGTCTCTGTCTCGTTGTTGGAAGAGTAATTATTCTGCAAGTGCCTATAAATGTTGGTAATAGCCCTGCAATTGACTGCGAACCGCAACCGTACAGAGGCATTTACACGACGCTTAAGGACCATGTCGTATAGGTACATCATTACGTCGTATTCTATAAGAGAACTATGTGCCGCGGCACAAGATTCTCTGCGAGATTCTCTGATGTGTAATTATAAAATAATGAATGTTTCATGTGAAATAGAATCTCGGAGGTAGCGAAATAAAGAAAAGGAAATGTCGATGTGGAAAAGGTCGACGAATCTTACCTGTTGCGCACTATCTTAAGCCTAGTTTCTATCACGAAGCATAACTTCAGGACTGCCTCTATGTTGCCTCTACCTTTTCTGAAACATTTGATCGGCAGGTAACAACAGATCGACAATCGCCCGCTCCTCTTTAATAGTAGCATGGTGACCAACTACCTTAACAACACCATTTGATGAATCACTACGCTCACTTCTTGCGGCACTCGAGAAATTTGTCGCATTTATATACATTCTATTGACGTTAGACGACATCACAAATTCTTCCATCTGTGGCCAAATGCTGACTAAGAAGTTTTGTCTTACCTCCAGAAATCGAACCAGGAAACTTGGAGTCGCACTAGTGATCGTTAGTGGCCTCGGCTGTATCACTAATTATCAGATCACTCACAATAAATTAAAGACCACAACACTGCATATGTGTTGTTCGAAGAACGGCAGCCCGTTTTGTTTCATCGCTAAATAGGAAAGACAGTGTGGCGGATGTACAGGGTGAGTCACTAACTATTGCCATCAAGAACACCTCCGAAAGTATGCTAGGAGCTGGAAAGTTTGTGGCACAAAAGTTGCATGGGACAATGGGAGCCATGATGTGAACGTTTTTTGTTGCTAGGCGGGACGATTCAGAAATATGAAGGTCGACTTTGCTTTTTTAAGTGGGATGATGTAGTCTGGTACTTATTTTCTGATATCGGCTATCGAGACGAATCCAATGATGTGTAACAGTAAGGCCTTTGAAGGTCAACGAAGGTCACAAAGGTGGCATGAACGTCCATTTACAAAATGTGTTTGAAATGATGACCATTGGTATCAATGCAGTGCTGCAATTTCTTATCATGGATTGAGTGGTATTCTTTATTACATCGGCACTTATCGAAGTACATGCTCTGACAATTGTCTCTTGCATATCTTCAGCTGTAATTGGAACGTCTTTTTAGACAATGTCTGTTACGAATCCCCACAAAAAAAAAAAAAAAAATCCAGAGCCGTCAAGTCTGGTGAACGAGCCGGCCAAGACACATCTCGTCCGCGTCGAACCAACGATTTGGGAATTGTCTCTGCAACTCATTTCTAGCTATCAGCGAAAAATGTGCCTGGCACTCGTTGTGTTGATACATTCTATTCCTTGTTCCTAAAGATATTTCTTCCAATAACAGACCTAATGTTTCTTGCAGGAATGTGGTGTACTTCCTATCGTTAAGATTTCCTTCGATGAAAGAGGGGCCTCTAATTCTGTCCTCCAGAATCCCACACCATACATTCACCGACCACGGTTTTTGGTTTGCAGCTTGCCGCAGCCAACATGGATTTTCAGTTGCCCAATAATGCATGTTATGCAAATTAACATTTCCATTGTTCGTGAACGTAACCTCGTCAGTAAATAAAATCAAACTAATGAATGTGTCATCCCTCTGAATCTGAAGTTGAGGCCATTGGCAGAATTCAGTGCTACGCATACAATCCATACCTGTTAATTCCTGGAGGAGACTGAAAGCATCTGACATCCTGATAAGGGGTTTTGGTCCGACATCTCACTAAATAAATAAGCCTGATAGAAAAATAAACTGATCGCAGAAAGAGTAATAACTTGTTACTTCAGCAAACTGTTCCTGCCAACTCCACGAGAGTTGGCAGTCTTCTGTAACCTAACCCCTCCAAACCATCAGATTTTCTCCCTGGCGTCTACACTATAAAATTCGATGACACAGCTACCTAAACTGGCAGTGTCAACGGCCCAACGTGCGCCACGCACGGGTAGGGAAACTGTTCCGGGACGCGACTGGACACACCATGGCGTTCCCAAGAGAGAAAAATCTTCAGACATTGTAGTAAGAGCGGACTTAAACCACGGGGCCCGCCCGGCTAGCCGCGCGGTCTAACGCGCTGCTTACCGAGAGGGAAGGCGTGCCGGTACCCGGCACGAATCTGCCCGGCGGATTAGTGTCGAGGTCCGGTGTGCTGACCAGCCTGTGGATGGTTTTTAAGGCAGTTTTCCATCTGACTAGGCGCGGCGACTGTCTCCACGTCCACCTACACCATAATTACTATAACGCGCAAACATTTAGGGTTACACTCGTCTGGTATGAGACTTTCCTGGGGTTGGGGGATGGGGGATATCCAATGGGGGCCGAACCGCACAATAACTCTGGGTTCGGTGTGTGGCGGCGGTGGGGTGAATGGACTGCTGTAGCCTGTTAGCCTGTTGTGGGGTTGTGAACCACTGAGGGCTACGGCGCGGACGAAGCCTCTCCGTCGTTTCTAGGTCCCCGGCTCAATACACAATACACACACACAATAACCCTCAGGAGTATTATAGAACCATTACTGTCTACAATATACATCAATGCCATAGCCTGAAGCTTTATTGTACGGAAATGCAGGAAGGCATGCATGGGATCTACTCTTGCTACAGGGATTGGAAGTTGATACTCAACATAAACAACCTATGGCGGATAAATAGGTAGAAAGATCGTAAGATGGTAAGATTAAACGATTGCTACTTGAGAAATCCATTCCTGCCAACTCCACGAGAGTTACCAATCTTCTGTAACCTAACCCCACCAACGCAGGAGATTTGATCCTCTCATCTCCACTTTCTCCACTAGAAGCAGTCGCTTCGTAACATCTAGGAAGCGATTTAAAGGAGCTTCTAGCCGTAAGACAAATGCCTGACAGGTTGATTAGAGGAACCCTCCGAAAACACAGTGCAGCCGTGAAACAGGTCGCTTACAAAACCTTCGTGCGACCGTTACCAGAGTATTGCTTCTCAGTCTTGAACCGCGAGGGTCTGATAGAGCAAACAGAGAACATTGGAAAAAGTGTGGCGCGTTTCGTTGCAGATTCGCTTAGCGAGCGCGACAGTCTCATCCAATTCCAGAGGCAGACGCAACAAGAGAGACGCTAAGCATCACGGTGTTGCTTACTGTTAGAATTGTTCTTACAGGGTCAACCAATTAAGGATGTTTGAGAAAGACTTTGTAAGGATTTGGGTACAGGTTCCTTACACCAAAACAAGAAAAAAATCAAGTAAACATGACACTAAAAAGCGTACTTTAAGAGCTATGATAACTTGTTCAATAGAAGAGATGTGTTTCTCAGCAACGAAGATGAACAAGTCCTCAAAGCTCTTAAGATATGCATTGTAGAGCCAACATTTACGGGACTATTTGTTTGTGATGAAACCTGTCATTCTGAACCACCCTGTATATTGGTTTCTCCAGTGTGTATGTCTCGTGGAAAGGCCATGAGGGTAAAATCAGGGACAGTCGAATTCACATGAAAGCTACCAGCACTCGTTCTTTCCTCGAACCATTGGCGACTGGAACAGGAAAAGAGTGAACTGACAGTGGTACATAAAATACCCTCTGGCACACACCAGATTATAGACGCAGCTGAAATGCACAATAGTCATGTAAATAAAGGTGTTTTGGCCGTATGTGCTGGCGCACTTGTTAGACACTACATGCGAGAGGGTGGAGATTCGGGTTCCCGCCCAGACACCCAGACTGAGTTTTTCCGCGTTTTTCCCTCAGTCACATGGTGGAACTGCCTGAATGGTTCCTTTGAAAAGGAAACAAATCTAATCTTCCTTTTCTTATATTTAGGGACCCGTGATTGAGGGGAGCAGTGTGTAGTGGTGACTCTGAATTGGCCATAGGAAGAGTGCGCATAGTAACAAATGACGCGCGGTTTGACAACCGCACACTTCGGAGTTTTTGCGCTCATAGCCTTGTTGTACAGAGAGCTGAATCAGGCAGCAGTGAGTCACTGCGGGATTTATGCTCCAGTGACTCAGAGACTGTGACTGAAGAGGCGGGCCTCAGGGGAATAGTGGTGGTCATTGTTCTTGCGGTAAGTACAGACACCTCCGTCTCAACGGCCGCCAAGTCGCCGGTAGTGCGACCGAAAGCTCCGGGCCGTGGTCTGCACGTCTCCCTCACTGCAGCACACGAGTCTGTGTACAGTGTGTGTCACAATTAATGGAGTAAATGCATACAGTTGAATGTGCACGGTAGTAGAAGAAACTCGGCAAACATGGGCTCCAAAACGCGTACGTTAAGAGCTATTATCATCGACAATCTAAAACAAATTTCTTCCACTGCAATTGTTTTGCGTCCATATTTTAGGAGGACGTGGTACGGACCACAACAAGAACACAATGTTCAGTAAATATGAGCTCTAAAATGCATACCTAAAGGTAAGGTTCTGGTTGAGAGGCCCAAAAATGGGTGAAGTTAAGAATTTTTTTAACACGACCGTCGTTTTTAATGAAATGGGGTTTTAAAACTTTGTTATACGAGGGTTATTCCAAAAGTAAGGTCCGATTGATTGCCAAATTGAAACCACAGTGAACATCAGAAATGTTTTACTTGTAACAATTAGCTACACCTTTCAGCTACTTCTCTACGTAGTCGCCGTTCTGACTTAGACTTTTGTCATAGCGTTGCACCAACTTTTCAATAGCCTCATCATAGAAGGCAGCCGCCAGTGCTTTCTGCCAATTCTCCACGCTGGCCTACACCTCGTTGTCTGTGTCAAAATGTTGTCTTCAAAGACAGCGGTTCATGTGACCAGAGATGAAACTCAGGGGGAGACAATTGCGGACTGTATTGTGGGTAATCTAACATTTCCATTTGAAAACGATGCAGGAGCATCTTCATTGCCCCTGCAGAATGCGGCTGAGAATTGTCGTGAAGAAGAAACAGCACGACAGTTATGTAATGTTGGCTGCATAGCTTCAGGCGAAATTTCTCACCAGGCCCTCGTACTTGGCGGCAGACACTATTTTCTAGACATCTTTACGCACTCACTGTGAGCTCAGAAATGAGAAGAGCGACGTGATGCTAACTGGGGTTATACTAGAGACACTACCCAACACATCTGTGCAAAGCTTTATCGGATTTTCATAGTCGTTTCCATTTCGCGACCGATCGGACCTTACTTTTGGAAAAACCCTCGTATATGCACTCGCATATGAAAATAACACGTCATAAAAAATTAAAAATAGGATATGCAGCCTCTGTCATGATTCTGGTTTGCGCGAAGCGTTGTACTGACTCGTGGCTATTCCTGAAACCCATAAAAACAGAAAATTCTTAAATTAGAATGAATTTGAGGGGGCCATCAAGTGGCTATTTGAAAAAATCTCAGATTCTAGGCATGTTTTTCTAAGTTCAAATGAGTAAAAAAATGTTTCAAATGGCTCTAAGCACTATGGGACTTAACATCTGAGGCCATCAGTCCCCTAGAACTTAGAACTACTTCAACCTAACTAAGGACATCACACACATCCATGGCCGATGCAGGATTCGAACCTGCGATCGTAGCAGAAGCGTGGTTCCAGACTGAAGAGCCTAGAACCGCTCGGTCACAGCTCAAATGAGTAAAAAAGATATTCAAAATTCGAATAAAAAAGCTCCCGCTAAGGCTCCCTAAATTTAATTATCTTTCATTTAAAAAATCAAATAAGTTGGTTAATCTGTCAAGTTCCAGAGCGCTTCGCGCACTGAAAAGTTGTTTCGAGAAAAACTCGTTTAAAGTTTGGAGTAACAAAACAAACGCTGTTTCTTAACGTTCGAATAATCTGTGAACCCAGAAGCATAGAGGCACCATTGCTCTTCCGCATACGAGCCCTGGTTCTGAATTTCGTCCTGTATTTTTTCGATGTGGGCTGTTTTAAGAAATTGAGACATTTCTTGCTCCGCGGCGGCCACGCGTTTCCTGTCAGACAACTCCGCGAAGTTTTTTCTTTCTGTCCCTGTGACGACTCTTGACATTTTATGGCCTTCAGAATAGATGAATAACCTTCGTTGAACATACGTACAGCTATATATGCTGTTATTTCAACGGCTTTTGCCCTGCAATGAAGATTTTTCGGTACTAGTTTCCAAATGCACGCGTTGAAGTTCTCGTTGTTATTTTGCATATTGGCACCAGTGCATCTTTCAAGCAAAGCTTCATTGGACAGAAATTTGTATACTGGTCCAATATTTTCTGCAACTAATTCATCGAGCGCCTACAGCTGCCTGTACTGCGGTCGGCGCACGGTTCCATTCAGCACGCTGTGACTTCTAAAATACTTTCACAATCAAAAAATCCATTTTCAGGCATAATCTATATACTACATGGATGAAAATTATGTAAAAATGTTGTTTTTCACCACTATCGACCAAAAAACATCCCCTTAAGAGCTATGAGCACTTTTTCAGATGTAATTCACAGTAGCGAAGAGCAAGAAGCGCTCTTAAAGTATGCCCTTCGGAGCCCATGTTTACTGGACATTTTTTTTTCCTTTTTCTGGTGCAGTACAGTTTCACAGTATCGAAGAGGAAGTGCTGATAGCTCTTAAGGCATGCATTTTAGAGAGTATTTTTAGTGAGATTTTTTTGCTTCTAGCACGTGTACATTCAACTACACGCGTTTACGCCATTAATTATGGTACACCCTATGTCCCGCGCAGCGTTCAAATCTTCGCCGACACATAATGGTTAATTTATCTGTAATGCTCCTACCTTATGGGACTATTCATACGAAGCCTTGAACATTCCATTCAACCTCCTTTGATAAGCTTGCTGGTCAAAAAATTAGTCACCCACTTACAAGAGCACAATGATCGCTTAGGAGCGCCGCAGTCGGTGCAGAACTGTTACATGTTACTAGCGTGATGTTTTGTATGCAGGTGAGTACGGTAAACTGGTCCTGGTACTCTTCGAACCACGCAAGTATGCTACGAGCTGTGGCATGTTGCATTGTCCTGCTGGTAGAAGGCATCGTCCCGAGGAGAAACAAACTGCAGGTAGGAGTGGACATGATACTTGTGTTGATCCGTTGCCTTGCAGAATTATGAGGTTGAGGTCACCCAGGAAAACCCACAAAAATATTTCCGAGACCACAACGCGCTTTCCTCCTGTCTGTAACCTTCCGAAGATTGTTGCAGAGTGTTTGCCTTCAGACGTTTCACGCAGTACACGCTGAGCGCCGCCTGTCTGATCAAGAATAAAACGTGATTCATCTGGAAAGGCTACTTGTCATCACTTAGTGGACGTCCAAATGCATTACTGGCGTGCAAGTACTAGCCTTTGTGGCCGATGAATAGCAGTCACCATCGGTGCATAAATGGGCGCTTGCTACGGAGGCCCATACACAGCAACGATCGCTGAACGCTGCTTGAGGAGACATTGTTGGTAGTACTTTTGTTATTTGGGCGGTCAGCTGAGCTGTCTGTTCGCCCCTACATACCTTCGCAGCCGTTGTTCAGCGCTGTCGTCTATGACCCGCGGTGCACCACAGTTGCCTCCGCGCTGGCTTTGGACATCGCCATTTTGCCGTGCACCGTTTGCTTTAACCATGGCGGCACACGAAGAGTTGAGAAACTAAGCTGCTTCGGAAATGGTTCCACCCTTGTCCCAAAAGCCAAAGATCATGCTCATTTGGACGTCAGATAAATCACTCCCTTTTGGAACTCCGACAAGAACTGCACTGGTCGCCCCCCACCCCAGACGATATGTTTTACATATCAGTGCTAGTGCTGCCATCTGCCGTCTGTGAGTGTATATTGCATCTTGACGTCGAAAATAAGCGGTCGACACATTAGTGTGACTGGACAATATAGTATTTCGATCGCGTATGGGTATGGCAATTAGAATCTGCCAACAGCGATCTCGTATAGACTGAAGTACGGACCACAGAGAAACTTTCAAAATCTGTTGATCCTTTGTCATTTGTATGTGGCTGATATCACGAACGTTTCTTAAAAGCTAAGTACCTCTGCTAAGAACTCAACAAAATTATTTTAAAATATAGGTGTATCTTTCCTAGACAACAGAAGCGGGTACTTCGCCGCACATCCTTCCATTATTCCTCGTCGAAGTGCAACTGTATGGTGTAAATGAAGTAATTAAATCACTGAGGGACAAAAGAGGTTGTGGGAGAAAATACGGATTCAGCGATTACATGTGATAGCGGTCTATGGGTGTGAGGTAACGTCGAAAACGATGTAACATGTCCACATTTTACCCTTCCTCTAGTAAGCTTACTGTTTCATTCTGCTGTATTTTAACCATATCTTTAAACTACGTATTAGCTTGGGGAATATGGTTCTGCAAATACTACATATGTAAACATAAATAGTTTCAAGTAAGTGTTCAGGTTCTTCCCAAAGAATACATAATTTACGACGTGATTAACTGGCTGTTACTCTGCATATTAGGGGCCCGGCCTATTCATCACGACTACGAGTCACGATGGTTGGGAGAAATGCTTTGAGAGAGGACAGATTTATGATGGGGCCGCCCCGTGAAACAGTGAAAGCATTAAAAATTGTTTGTTTGTAAAAGCAATGTACGACTCGACCAAAGTGCATGCCATTGCAGCCGTTTGTGGAACGCCGTGACGTCCGTTGCCCTGAGTCATGGGTGACTGCTAGCGCGCGCCGCGTGACCCTCACGCAGGAGAAGAAACGGGCGTGTGACCCGCTCAGGGCCTCTGGAGTTTGGCCAGCTAAGCACCTGTGGGCTGACTCGTGGTCCCCATGTCGTGCGCTTGGGTGCACCAGTCGACACTAGATGTTCGATGCTCAGCAGCAGTGGCCCCAGTCACGCACCCGAGGTCGACCAGAATGGTGGTCGATGAAGCTATTTGGCTAGGAGGCTGCGAGGGCGCGCTTCCCTCACGTGGATTGTAAACAGCTTGCGGTTAGTCAGTCGAACTTCCTCAGAGGCTGAAGGCTGGAAGCACACCAGCTTCTCGCATATGTGAAGTTTCCAAGTTCAGCAGCTGCTACGCAATGGGTGCGGCGTGCCTTGGGCCATAACTTGAGAAGTTGATCAACAGGCAGGCAGCCAGCAGATCTTCATCGCCGAATTGTAAGTCACTGGCCCGTCACTCTCTGCAGTTCAAGACGCAGAGGGAAAAGCGTCAGGACCGAATATCTTGAGCTTCTAGGCTCTGTTATTCATACACTTATTGCTACACTTCTGTTGTAGTATTACTGGGGAAGAGGGACGAATGGATTTGTTACGCATTAGTCGCCCTGTCAGATTATCCTGTCTCGCTCCAAGGCTCCGCACCGAGAACAGGTTGATAGGCACTGTCATATGTGCAAAGTGTGAGGTTTCGTCTCGGAATTACAACACACTGAGGCATGGCGTTAGTAGTTCCATACGCTTCACTCGTTGACTGCGTCACATCCCTGTTTGGCCAGAGTGTTTGACGTAATGTCAGCAGTAACGCCCAGTGGTCTACTTGCGTAGGACATGGGGCTGAACTGGCCCCTACTGCCTGGCAGCATCCGTAATAAAACTTTAAAAAAATTACAATTCAAGGTCCCCACTTCTTCGTGACGCAGCAGTATTGTTTTAAGCGACTTATGCTCCCGTAGTATTTAGATTTGTTAACCTTCAAGAGCGATTATACAAAAATGCAGGCAAATATTAATTTTTTTCCGCAGATTCAGATAAGTTTTGGTTGGGTCGACATTTGTAAAACTCTAATTCCTCTCTCTCAAACCCCACCGTATTGGGAGAGAGGGAGAGATTTAGTTTTAGCGAATCAAAATTTACGAAGTAAATAAGTATTTTTTATCTATCAGTAACCATTTTGCACGCAAAAATGAGAACATGCATTTTCTTGAATTTCCAAGAATGAAAAAATAAATGTATAAGACGAAATGTACGTAGTTTTTTATGTAGAATCTGATTCTGAATAAAAAATGGGGGTTCCCATTTGAAACTTTAAAGTTGCCTCCCGCCCCACCCCCAGGGGCCTGTGGTGGCGGTCTGATTTTAGCACCAGCAGATGTCCCCCTCGAATATAATCAACTTTGGATCCTACCATTTTTTTTGGCGTGGAGCTTATTTTTAGAGTTATTCTGTTTTGTCAACTTAAAATTTACACCCTGTACAACAAACGCTTCGATTCTCTTATTTTCTGATAGTCCCACAGGCCATGCTCACAAGCATACAATGGTGTGGCTCCAAATGTACACCGTCAAAAATTTACCAATTTTAGAAATATGTTTGATAGTAGTAGACTTATCTTGGCCACTAATGTCCTCTTTACATGCGCTGTCCTGCTCTTTATGTCCTTGATTTAACCGTCTGTTTTGCTTCCAAGGATTCGTTAACGTAGTTTCCCTCGTGACCACCAATTCTGATATTAAGTTTCTCGCTAACCTCATTTTTGCTCCTTCCCATCACTTTTGTCTTTTTCAGGTTTCGTCTCAATCCCTATTCCTTGCTCATTACCTGCTAATTCCATTCAGCAGATACTGTAATTCTTCTTCACTTTCACTGAGGATAGCAATGTCGCCAGAGAATCTTGTTATCATTTCACTCAAAATTTTAATTTCGCTCTCTAACCATGTATTTTCGCCACTTCTTCCTAGATGTAGAAGTACTAGTGCGAAACAGCATCATTATTTCGCAAGGAAACAAAAGAAAAGTTCGGAGTAGGTATTAAAATCCATGGAGAATAAATAAAAACTTTGAGGTTCGCCGATGACATTGTAATTCTGTCAGAGACAACAAAGGACTTGGAAGAGCAGTTTAACGGAATGGACAGTGTCTTGAAAGGAGGGTATAAGATGAACATCAACAAAAGCAAAACAAGGATAATGGAATGTAGTCGAATTAAGTCGGGTGATGCTGAGGGAATTAGATTAGTAAATGAGACACTTCAAATAGTAAAGGAGTTTCGCTATTTGGGGAGCAAAATAACTGATGATGGTCGAAGTAGAGAGGATATAAAATGTAGACTGGCAACGGCAAGGAAAGCGTTTCTGAAGAAGAGAAATTTGTTAACTTCGAGTACAGATTTAAGTGTCAGGAAGTCGTTTCTGGAAGTATTTGTATGGAGTGTAACGTGGACGATAAATAGTTTAGACAAGAAGAGAATAGAAGCTTTTGAAATGTGGTGCTACAGAATAATGCTGAAGATTAGATGGGTAGATCAGGTAACTAATGAGGAGGTACTGAATAGAATTGGGGAGAAGAGGAGTTTGTGGCACAACTTGACCAGAAGAAGGGATCGGTTGGTAGGACATGTTCTGAGGCATCAAGAGATCACCAATTTAGTACCGGAGGGCAGCGTGGAGGGTAAAAATCGTAGAGGGAGACCAAGAGATGAATACACTAAGCAGATTCAGAAGGATGTAGGCTACAGTAGGTACTGGGAGATGAAGAAGCTTGCACAGGATAGAGTAGCATGGAGAGCTGCATTAAACCAGTCTCAGGACTGAAGACCACAACAACAACGACATTTCGCAAGGAGGGACAGGTGTTTATAGAAAATTACAGAGGATTGATAACTGATTCTACAATCATTTCTTGGCGGAAAAGTTTCATAATGACAAATAAATACCAAAATATTGTGTAATTTCCACAGCAGACATACACAGACTGGGCTACTGCTTTATAGAGAGACGCGATGCGAGGTACGAACGAGGAACAGGAAACCCCTCATAGTGGGCGAGAGCTCGTGGGACTCCCCAGCGGATAGCGGGTCGCTGCAGTTCGTGATCATCGAATTTGAGGCACGCTGGAAGCGGCCGCGTGCTGGAGATGGCCTCTGGAGATGCGGCTGGGCGGTGCTGCGAAGCCGGTCAAGGATGCCACGGCAGTCTGCCACCTGCCACCTGCCACCTGCCAGCGGATGCAACACCTGTTGCGCAACGGGGCGCCACGTTAAAACTGACGCTCCAGGAGGCGAACAAGTGGCCACCGGAGAGTGTTTGCACTGATTAGTCGTTAGCTCAAGGGAAGCTGCCGCTGTGCGATCTGGACTCGTTCACAGTATACGAGTGCCCCATTCACAGTTGCCTTAGAGGATGCCCGTTAATAACATGAGTGGCAAGGGTCCCGAGTTCGAGTCTCGGTCCGGCACACAGTTTTAATCTGCCAGGAAGTTTCATGAGTGGTTTTGTTTCAAATTTGGACCCCCCTCTTCGCTTGGCGAGATTTGGTGAGACGTGGTGGAACCAACCTCCTCCCTCTCACATGCTCCACAATCGAGTAAAAATACGTAATAATGTAAGTTTTCTCTGTTTTCAACTTTGATCAAAACATGTTAATGAAACCATGTTTTAAAAGGTGTATTAAACTGTGCTTTTAACAACTGATTAAAACTTCATTTTAAAAATCGCAGCCGCGCGGGATTAGCCGAGCGGTCTGAGGTTCTGCAGTCATGGACTGTGTGGCTGGTCCCGGTGGAGGTTCGAGTCCTCCCTCGGGCATGGGTGTGTGTGTTTGTCCGTAGGATAATTTAGGTTAAGTAATGTGTACGCTTAGGGACCGATGACCTTAGCAGTTAAGTCCCATAAGATTTCACACACATTTGTTTGATCGGTTACTGCGCTACAATAGCAGGCCATCAAGATTTAATTGAGTTTGAACTTGGAGTTATAGCTGGCGCACGAGCGATGGGACACATCAGCTCCGAAGTAGCGATGGTGTGGGGATTTTCCCGGACGACCACTTCACGAGTGTACGGTGAACGTAAGGAATTTCATAAAACATCAAATCTCCGATATCGCTGCGAGCAGAAAAAGATCCTGCAAGGACAGGACCAAAGACGACCGAAGAGAATCGTTCAACGCGACAGAAATGCAATCCTTCCGAGAATTGATGCACATTTCAGTACTGGGCTATCAACAAATGTCAGTGTGCAAACCATTCAACGAAACATCATCGGTATGGGCTTTCCTAGCCAAAACCCCACTCGTGTACCCTTGATGACTGCACTACACAAAGCTTTACGCCTCACCTGGGCACGTCAGCACCGACCGGAAACGGTGCCCGTTGGGCAACACGAACGTAAGCATACTGTCTGATCACCTGTATCCATTCATGTCCATTGTGAATTCCGACGGACTTGGTCTATTTCAGAAAGACAGTGCAACACCCCACGCGTCCAGAATTGCTATAGAGTGGCTCTAGGAACACTCTTCTGAGTTTAAACACTTACTCTGGCCACCAAACACCCCAGACATTAGCATTATTGAGCATATCTGGGATGCCTTGCAACATGCTGTTCAGAAGAGATCTCCACGCCCTCGTACTCGAACAGATTTATGGACGGCCCTACAGAATTCATGGTGTCAGTCCCTCCAGCACTACTTTAGACATCAATCGAGTCCATTCCACGTCGTGTTGCGGCATTTCTACATGCTCGCGATGGCCCCACATGATATTAGGCAGCTGTACCAGTTTCTTTGCCTCTTCAGTGTGTTATAAAGCGTTCCGTCAAATCCCTAACATTTTGTTTTTATTTTAATGGCTCTCGGGAGACGCCCCTTCAGCCATCTCAGCAGTAGAATGTTAATTATGTCAGTACGAAGGTAAAGACAACACAGCCCCCAGCCCCGAGAGGGGAGAATCTCCGACCCTGCCGGGCCCCTTCGCTTGGCAATCTGCTGCACTGATCTCTAACAAATTCACCTTTTATTGCCATATTATAGACGTTAAATGTCATTGTACCTTTACTCACTCTGCTAATGGAAGACAACATTGTTTGTATCTTCGTTTGAACTGTATGATTACGTAGCTTTTTAGTCTCTTGACTTACATGATCACTAAACTCTTAGTTTGGTCGGAGACCTTCAGCTAAGCTTCCTTTCACAAACCATTAACTTCTTCCTCACACGTGTGTTTCGATCTCGGCATATTGATTTTGAATTCAATATAGCTTAATATGGGTTGCAAAATATCACGAATGACTGACTGACTTACTCGTAGTGATTTCGACCGACGCGGCAGAGAACTCAATAAATGCAATCTAACACTTGTGCGGTACTTGTTTCATATCGGGCCATCCCGGGAATGCACACATATAAAGCATTCAGTTCAGTTCCGAGAGGCAATGCATACTGGCGGGCATTTTAATATTGTCTATCGTGGAATTAATAGCATAAAAAATTATCTTATCTGTTACAATAATACGTGTTCTTTGGATTAAAAAGTTGACGAGAGATTTTCATTATAGGTCCCCCCCTCCCCTTTTAAATGACATTTGTTGGCAGTAGATTCGATTTGCAGTCCATCTCAAATGCCGATTCTCTAAATCTCCGTAATAATGCCTCCAGAAAAAAGCCTTGTCTTTGCTCCAGCAGCAAAACTGAAGTCACGTCCACTCGTTCGAATTTTGACAGATCCACATGGCCGCCACGGCGCTGCGAGCCTCCGCCCAATCTGGGCCTCAGACCGTGCATGCCCAGCCCGTGTCGCTGAGCGATCTCAACCCAAACACCGCTCACGACCAAAAGCAAACCTCCATGCTTAAATATAGTCCGTCGTGTCACACTGCAACATGTCAGTTAACAAATTAACGATGAACAATACAATAGTTTGTTTCAAGTGTAAAATGCCATCAAAGAGAAAGAAGATGTTATTGTGCCGGTCGACAAAATACAGGGTTATTACAAATGATTGAAGCGATTTCACAGCTCTACAATAACTTTATTATTTGAGATATTTTCACAATGCTTTGCACACACATACAAAAACTCAAAAAGTTTTTTTAGGCATTCACAAACGTTCGATATGTGCCCCTTTAGTGATTCAGCAGACACCAAACCGATAATCAAGTTCCTCCCACACTCGGCGCAGCATGTCCCCATCAATGAGTTCGAAAGCATCGTTGATGCGAGCTCGCAGTTCTGGCACGTTTCTTGGTAGAGGAGGTTTAAACACTGAATCTTTCACATAACCCCACAGAAAGAAATCGCATGGGGTTAAGTCGGGAGAGCGTGGAGGCCATGACATGAACTGCTGATCATGATCTCCACCAAGACCGATCCATCGGTTTTCCAATCTCCTGTTTAAGAAATGCCGAACATCGTGATGGAAGTGCGGTGGAGCACCATCCTGTTGAAAGATGAAGTCGGCGATGTCGGTCTCCAGTTGCGGCATGAGCCAATTTTCCAGCATGTCCAGATACACGTGTCCTGTAACGTTTTTTTCGCAGAAGAAAAAGGGGCCGTAAACTTTAAACCGTGAGATTGCACAAAACACGTTAACTTTTGGTGAATTGCGAATTTGCTGCACGAATGCGTGAGGATTCTCTACCGCCCAGATTCGTACATCGTGTCTGTTCACTTCACCATTAAGAAAAAATGTTGCTTCATCACTGAAAACAAGTTTCGCACTGAACGCATCCTCTTCCATGAGCTGTTGCAACCGCGCCGAAAATTCAAAGCGTTTGACTTTGTCATCGGGTGTCAGGGCTTGTAGCAATTGTAAACGGTAAGGCTTCTGCTTTAGCCTTTTCCGTAAGATTTTCCAAACCGTCGGCTGTGGTACATTTAGCTCCCTGCTTGCTTTATTCGTCGACTTCCGCGGGCTACGCGTGAAACTTGCCCGCACGCGTTCAACCGTTTCTTCGCTCACTGCAGGCCGACCCGTTGATTTCCCCTTACAGAGGCATCCAGAAGCTTTAAACTGCGCATACCATCGCCGAATGGAGTTAGCAGTTGGTGGATCTTTGTTGAACTTCGTCCTGAAGTGTCGTTGCACTGTTGTGACTGACTGACGTGAATGCATTTCAAGCACGACATTAGCTTTCTCGGCTCCTGTCGCCATTTTGTCTCACTGCGCTCTTGAGCGCTCTGGCGGCAGAAACCTGAAGTGCGGCTTCAGCCGAACAAAACTTTATGAGTTTTTCTACGTATCTGTAGTGTGTCGTGACCATATGTCAATGAATGAAGCTACAGCGAATTAATGAAATCGCTTCAATCATTTGTAATAGCCCTGTATAAATGCACTGAATAAGATGGACAAAGGAGCAATTGTTGGAAAACATTGCTGCAGCATTTCGTGCTCCAGCATTTGCAAGGACTGCAGGATGCTCAGAACGGGCGCTAACAGCATAAATGACTGGCTGCAAAATGACAATGACGGTGGCTGCTGCATGATTTTTTATGAAATTATCACCGTTTGTTCGTCTACAGATTGACGGTATTACGATGTATTAGGTGGCTAAACTGGTGTTCAGTCTCAAGCCGTTGTGACGCATACAGAGGTAACAACGGAGCTACTTTATTTGAACTGCCAGTAAAAACAACTTCATCTGCGATAATGATGTGGGCTGAAGCTGAAGCTATGAATTAAAAGTTGTGCCAGCACGGGAATTCGACTCTGGGTTTCCTGCTTGCTATGCAGATGCATAGTGCTGGTATAAATTTTTATCCATTGCTTCAGCCCACGTCATTACCTTAGGTAAGGGTGAGACTCAAATGTCTCAGTATCATCAGCTATTAGGAAACAACTTCAAGCAAATTAACGCTGCTGAAACGTTTACATTATCGTTGTGCATACAAATGACGTATGGATCTGACTCAAGATAACTACGTTTTTTAGCCAATAGTTATTGGAAAATAATATATAATTTGTTTCCTTACGTAAAAATAAATATTATGTGTGTTTTATAGCATTTAACCCGTGTCACAGTATTTTTTCTAACCTTGTAGATTTCTGATTACGCCGATTGCAACATCTTTACTCGACGTTACTGACGATAACGTGATGATGGCTGGCTATAACAGATACACACCTCACACTGAGGTTTCAGATGGACATACATGCGTCAGTCAAACGTAGCAAATGTTCTTTCCACTAAACTTGGATCTTCTAGAGCTGTGCCAATTACACTAAAGATATCACAGGTCATAGTTCCACTGATAACATTCAATTCGATTGCAATGACTGTTACCATTTTCCTTGATGGTTGCCTAAACCAACAATGAAGACATATGTAGTGTTTTGTGTTTGAAGCTCCACAGCCGCTTACAACAGCAAGTCTACTTTTATTTTAAATAGTTTCGCTAACATATTTTATCGTATTGTATGCTGGCACAGTGACAAAACCTGCATAGGAGTCGCATATTTCTTTTTAGACACGGGTTTCACGTCTGAGACAGATGTGGCAGCAACTACTATGGTTGAGTGAAACCCTTATTAGAGACGCCATCACACGTTGCTTCCTCTGCAAAGATGCGTGGAATATATCGATAGGCACTAAATTTTCTTTTTAGCGTGATGTAGCTTGATACTACCAGACGCCATAACTCTTTGTTTCCTCTACAAAGATGTGCGGAATATTTCATGATACATACATTAAAATATTTTTTAATGCGATTTGGTTAATAATGCCCAACAGGGCGATATTAACTAATCGCTAAACAAATAAATAAACTGGTTATTTCAAAATAAAACAGCCTACACAGGAAAATGACATAAGGAGATGTAGAAATCTGTAGTGTCTACATACCTCCAAAAAGGTCTAAGTGCACTTCCATTTTATCGAGACACCTGCAAACTATAATTTTTACGCAGCGGTCATCAGTAAGTGTTTTCGACCAGTGCGAGGTCGATCTCCATTATTCTGTGGCTCATGGTCGCAGTTTTGGTGTATGCTATGACGGCGGGCAACTCCCTGCTGTGACGAAAATTCTTGCCGTGAAGGGACAATGCAAGCTCGGTTTGAATTTAGAATTATTCGTCGACGCGTGTTGAGAGACTGAACAATTTCCACAAGATTCATTGCCTCGCTTGTGATTCAGCACAACACGCAGTATTGAACTGCTCTGGATGTACAGTTATAACTTTGTCTACTTTACGTAGCGATTTCGGATGGTCAAAACAGTATTGAGAAAGTTGTTTCCCATCAGTAATACAAACTATGTAAGCCGTGAGAATGGTACAAACAATTTTAAAAGTTTACACCCGCATCAGTTATGGTCCCCATGATTCTCCCTTATCTGGCTAGTATTGTAAGTAAAATTACTGTGAACACAACTTTGATTATTATTAAACTAGCCACTAGTTGATTTATTTCTCATCTAGTACTTTTTTCAAGGGACTCTCTCAGTCGTTAATCACGCCAGTGGAAATTAGCGAAATAAATATTTTCTGGATTGAAGAGTACTGTTGTTATTTTTTCTCAGTAGCCATTTGCAAGAAATTTGTGGGAGCTGTAGCAGGCGTCCTCAATTTGAATGATGGTACCGCAACTTTTAACCTCCCGACCTTAAAAACTTAAAATCTTATTATGGAACGATTTGACCTTACCACAAGATTCTGCAACGACCACACGCAATTAAAATTTTGCTTGAAATATGAGGGATGGGACAGACGATAAGTTTTTAATAAAAGTAAGAGACAGTTATTTGGCGTATCTGTCAAATTATGGTTATTCCATATACTCTTACTGTTCCCGCTGTTTACTTGTTCTTAGGTACGATTCCACGATACAATCATTCATTGCGTTCGTTTGTTATAACGTCATGATATAAATGAAAAGTTTCAGTTCTCCTTTATTTCCGTTAACTTTATTTGTCCTGTTACGATTTCCGCAACATGCAGTATTCTCTGCTCCGCACAATTTTATTCTCTACACAACAAATCGTAATTGACTCGTTAGCACGGAGCTCAGAATGGAATTGCTGTGAAAAAAGTTACATATAGCGGGAGTTCACGATTGGTGCTTTCGAGAATTTGAGTATTTTACATTTCAATGCCGTGCAGAACTTCCTGCTTTCCGGCAATAAATCGAGAGGTTCGGATCACTGATAGGTTTTAACGGATGGTATTGTGAACCTACTTTATGCGACTGGCAAACAGAACATTGAATGAACATACTTTTAAGTAAGTACAGCTGTAACTTCTGAAACCTGTGTACGCCATCTTCTCCGGCAGAAGCAATTTCGTAAGATGTTTTCTGACACCGAAATTAATTATTGAGGACGCAGTACTTCACCGAAGTGTGTGCTGTCAGGCAAAGTCAAAGGGTGTCGGGCGCAGCATTTCGCCTGTTTGCTGCACGAAGTTTCAGCTAATCAGCACCTTTAAGCTTTCACTCAAACGTCTTAGTGGCGTCCATTAAAGGCCGAAAGGCCGTTATTTGCACCATACACTAATTACGTCATTAATTTACACGTGTATGGAGGACAGAGAGAGCCGCAGCGTCCTCTGGTACAAACAGCACTGCGGTGTCAGCGTTTCTCGTTAGTTCTTCACTCAATGCTTATGTAACCCGTGTTTCGAAAGTTTAACAACATTATTTTGTTATGTGCATAGGTGTGGACAAATAGCAAATATATTTACAGACGGATGTATTCACTAGGCATCCGGAGCAGATGATATTAACGCAGAACTGTCGAGACTTTTGTGTGAGCCAGACAAGACGAAACTATTCCACCTAGTGCGCAAGACATATAGCAGTCGAAACACACTCAAACTGAAAGTAGAATGTAATAATACCAAAGAAAGCAGATAATGATAGTTGTGAATATTACCGAACCACAATATTTGTGTGTTATGGTTATAAAATAGATTCGAATTATTTTACAGAAGAATAAAAGACTGGTAGGAGCCGATCTTGAGGAAGATCACCTTGGGTTACGATGAAATGTAGGAACATGAAAGGCAATTCTCTCACTACGACCTATCTTAGAAGAAAGGCAAACCTAGCCGGCCGTTATGGCCGAGCGGTTCTAGGCGCTCCAGTCCGGTACCGCGCTGCTACTACGGTCGCAGGTTCGAATCCTGCCTCGGGCATGGATGTGTATGTTGTCCTTAGGTTAGTTAGGTTTAAGCAGTTCTAAGTCAAGGGGACTGATGACATCAGATGTTAAGTCCCATAGTGCTCAGAGCCATTTGAGCCAAAGGTAAACCTAATTTTATAACGTTTGTAGATTCAGAGAAAACTTTCAACAGGATTGGAATACACCCTTCGAAATTCTGAACTTAGCATGTGTAAAATACAATGAGTGAAAGGTTATTTTCAACTTATACCGAAATCTAACTCCAATTATAGAAGTCGAAGGACTTAAAAGAAACTCAGCAGTTGAAAAAGGAGTGAGACAGACTTATAGCCTATATAGCCTATCCCCGACGTTATTCAATTTGTACATTGAGCAATCAATATGAGGTTTTCCGATGGCATTGTGTAAGGGCCAATCAAATGAAACTAGACAGATGGAAAAAAATTAGTAAACTGTTTATTATTTCAAAAGTATTCTCCATACCTGTTGATGCATTACCCCACTGTGAGACAAACGGTCAGTACCTTAGTGGAAAAACGCTAGCGGTTGCCAGGGCTGCACCTCTTCGTCCGAATCAAACTGACAGCCACGAATGACTTTCTTCAGGGCTCCGAAGATATGGAAATTGCATGGGGTAGACCATGAATGCATGGAGAATGTGTAAGGGCTTCACAGCGAAAACTGTGCAGTGTAGTCAAAGAAACATTGAGAAGATGTGGGACCGATCATTCCTGAAAACAAATTCGCAGTCGTCTGTTTGCTTCGGACGAAGAGATGCTTACCTGGGTACAATCATAGATCTGTAGGCAACAGCAAACATTTTTCCATGAAGGCACTGACCATCTTGCTCGCAGTGAGATAAATGTATTAACAAAATCGGTATCCATTAGATCCTTGTGTGCATAGCGACTGTTGAGTATTCGGATTTAAAGGACACCAGTCAGTCGCAAAATCCGTCATTTGTTGGAGCATGCCTCGATTTCGACTACAACATGCTCATTATTGGTGCAATTACCAAAGAGTGGTCACGCCGCAACGGGTCAGAGCATAAACAGTGATAAATGACACGATCCTTTACGACACAAAACAGTGTGGCTGAACTAAATAACATGAACAACAAATGGTTCAAATGGCTCTGAGCACTATGGGACTCAACTGCTGAGGTCATTAGTCCCCTAGAACTTAGAACTAGTTAAACCTAACTAACCTAAGGACATCACAAACATCCATGCCCGAGGCAGGATTCGAACCTGCGACCGTAGCGGTCTTGCGGTTACAGACTGCAGCGCCTTTAACCGCACGGCCACTTCGGCCGGCAACATGAACAACGCCTTGGAACTCGTTTACACTGTTACACGTGCATTTTTACAGTGGTTTCTTATTCTGGACTGCATGTTAAGCAACATTTTTATCATTAATCTGTTACCTTTTCATTTAAAGATATGTCTTCCCTAAAACTGTCGTATTATATAACGATGTCAGTTTTTAACTCTGTATTATGCAAGTAACTTGCGCAACTTCTCTTGGTCTTCCACCGCTGATTTTACTGAAGTCTTCAGTGGCGTTCAGTAAATAAGTAGCTTGTTCACTAACATTACTTTGTTACTTGAGTTTTTCCCATTATGTAAAATGTACAAATAGGTTATGGGGGTGCAACCGGATGACATATTCGACAGCCGCCGGTATTTCGACAGGTGCACACCCTGTCATTTTCAAGGCATAACTGCAACGAGACGGCGTGTTCAAGAAAGTTGAAAACATTGAAAATGACGGAGTGTGCACCTGCCGAAATTGCATCGGCTGACGAAGATGTCACCCGACTGCATTTCTGCCAGTTATTTGGACATCAATTTGTTAATTTTACCGTCTGCAAAGATCTTACGCTGAAGAGCCAAAGAAACTGCTTCACCTGCCTAATACCGTGTATGGCCACCGCGAGCATGTAGAAATGCCGCAACACGACATGGCACGGAGTCGAATAATGTCTGAAGCAGTACTGGAGGAAACTGACACCATGACGTCCATAAATCCGTAAGAGTAGTAAGGGGGGGGGGGGGGGGGGGCGGTGGAGATCTCTTATGAGCAGCACGTTGCAAGGCATCCCAGATATGCTCAATAACGTTCGTGTCTGGGGAGTATGGTGGCCAGCGGAAGCGTTTAAGCTGAGAAGAATGTTCCTGGAGCCACGCTGTAACAATTCTGGACGTGTGGGGCGTCGCTTTGTTCTGCTGGAATTGCCCAAGTCCGTCGGAATGCACAATGGCCATGAATGGGCGCAGGTGATCAAAGAGGATGCTTACATACGTGTCACCTGTCACAGTCGTATCTAGACGTATTTGGGGTCCCACATCACTTCAACTGTACACGCTCCACATCGTTTCAGAGCTTCCACCAGCTTGAACATTCCCCTGCTGACAAGCAGCCTCCATGGATTCATGAGGTTGTCTCCATACCCGTACACGTCCATCCGCTCGATACAATTTGAAACGAGACTCGTTCGACCAGGCAACTGGTTTCCAGTCATCAACATTGCAATGTCAATGTTGACAGTCCAAGGTGAGGCCTAAGGTTTTGTGTCGTGCAGTTATCAAGGGTACACGAGTGGCTCCGATAGCCCATATCTATGATGTTTCGTTGAATAGTTCGCACACTTACGCTTGTTGATGGCCCAGAATGGAAATCTGCAGCAATTTGTGGAGGGGTTGCAATTCTGTCACGTTCTCTTCAGTCATCGGTAGTCCCGTTCAATAGTATCTTTTTCCGGGCGCAGCGATGTCGGAGATTCGATGTTTAACTGGATTCCTGATGTTCACGGTACACTCGTGAAATCGTCGTACGGGAAAATCCCCACTTCATCGCTACCTCGGAGATGCTGTGTCCCATGGCTCGTGCGCCGACTATACACCGCGTTCAAATGCACCTAAATCCTGATAGCCTGCTATTGTAGCAAGCTACAACTACGCCATACACTTGTCTTATATAGACGTTGCCACCGCAGTGCCGTTTTCTGCCTGTTTACATATCTTTGTATTTGAATACGCATGCCTATACCAGTTTCTTTGGCGTTTCAGTGTATGTCTCTTATGTCCAACACTAAACGGAATTAACTCAGTTCATTATTAGCATTTGATTAACTTACTTGTAAACTTATACATATATTTGGTCTTTAGTTGAATTCACGGTGTTTCGCCAACAACTTTATCTACTGATACACTCTAAAGTTTTCCAACATTGTGTTCAAATTGTTGTTTCGCCTATTTCAAGACGCAGAGATGTTGTGGAATCTTAGTTTCACATTAATTTAAGCCACAGATTGCTTGCAGACAATATTTATTTTATCTTTGAAAAATCGCTATCATTTGTTCAATCTTCTAATATATGATAGAATTTTCAGCAGATATCTGTTGGACCCTCACGAGCAGTACCGTAAGTTGAACGTTTCTAGTTTATGACACTGGATATTTTATAGTTGTTTAACTTTATACTGTAAAGTACGTCTAGAGCTTATTTTTACCTCTGTCTTTCTTACATACATCTCATGCAACTGTCCACGAAATTCTGATGTGTTTTCTTGTAGTCAGCTACATCCACCATATTTAAGAGCACAGCTAGTTTACTCATAAACATCCGGTACTGATAAGGGTGACTGTTTACATTCACAATATTACATGTTTCAGCAACATTTAGCAGCTGTTCTGCCGGCCTACGTGAATGCAAGTATTAGGTTCATGCTTGATCCACATCTCGAAATGATTTAGTAATGCGAAAGTGTGCCAAGTTGAACAGTGGCTCAGAGTTCGCATTTAGTTGTATGTTCCTTTCTAACATGCCGCCGGCCGAAGTGGCCGTGCGGTTAAAGGCGCTGCAGTCTGGAACTGCGAGACCGCTACGGTCGCAGGTTCGAATCCTGCCTCGGGCATGGATGTTTGTGATGTCCTTAGGTTAGTTAGGTTTAACTAGTTCTAAGCTCTAGGGGACTAAATGACCTCAGCAGTTGAGTCCCATAGTGCTCAGAGCCATTTGAACCATTTGAACCATCTAACATGCCGAGTAAGCAGGCCCAAAAATCGGAGGAAAGCCAGAGCACAAAGGCTCCAATAGGACCTATAAAGCGTTACGGTGTTCAAAATAAACTTGGAGTTGCGGACTGCTTCGCATGTTTATTAGATCTTTTCGGTCTTGTAGAACTTCTAAGCCTCGTTAAATATCTGAGCCTACTGCCTTTCTTAACATGTTAAAACGTCAAGAATGACCAATCGTAAAGCTCGTATAACTGCTGTGACTCGTGTAGCCATCGATTTTCAGTGAAGTCTCGAATGATGTACACTACCGTGAACTTTAAACATAGTGGTTGTAATTAGACGTCCTTGCTTCTCGTTTATTGCTGTAGGTGACGCATTTGCTGCATGGGATAATTGAGGTTAGAAATAGCACATAAGTTGCGAAGTAACAGCTTTATGACAGACCATCTATGTTCTGTGAAGGTTAACGCCAGTTAAGTGAAACATCGTTTTCAGAAAATGCGTTTGCTGTTACACTGCAGCGAAGTAAAGGTGTAGTCATTAGTTTTAGGAGGGGCTCTGTAAGTGGAGACTGTAATTAACTTTGCAACAGTTATGTACACCCTAAACAAGTTACAGCAAGAATCATGTTGACTGTAGAAACCATAGCACAGGTCGTGCGATAGTGAAAGAAGCATAAAAAACTCCTTTTCTTCCAATAGCTTGAAAGATGAACTGCAGAGCAGATTCTTAAAAAATCTGATCTGTGTACTCGGAGGATTTGTACCTGAAGTATTAATTCTAACACTCGAGTCCGTCAGAGATGATAACAGAGAGACCACGTTATGACCGTAACACCCAACAAGCTTGTCATTCTGTGTGGAGAACTACACTGACAAAAAGGGAAGTAGGCCATCAGGCGCACGTCACTCACAGTCTTTACTCTCCACACCTCCATCGATCACGAAAATGACGATTCCTTGATATCTCGAGATGTGTCCTTTCAACCGAACCCTTCTTTTGTGCAGGTTGTGCCAGAAATTTCTTTTCTGCACTGTTTGATTCAGCATTCCTTCATCAGCTATTCTTTCTTCCCGTGTAAACTTCAGCAACACATTTCAAAAACTTCTATTTTCTGCGCTTCTGGACTGTTTATCCTCCCCCTTTTCACTTCCACGTAAGGCCATACCTCAGACAAAGATGAAAGAAAATTTCCCTAGAGTCAAATTTGTATTTTGTCTTCTTTTTCAGAAAAGATTTTCTTTCTGTGATCGTTTTCCATTTTTGCCCTCTTTACTTCTGTCATCGTCATTTTGCTGCCCAAACAGCAAAACTCACAGCTGTTATTTAAATGCCTCGTTTCCCAATCTAATAACAGCAGTATCACTTGATTTAATTCCAGATTCCATTACCTTTGTTTACGTCGCTTCATAGAGTTTTAAACATTAATAAGAATCAACATTGTTTTATATATATATAGGGTGAGTCACCCAATACTACCGCTGGATATATTTCGTAAACCACATCAAATACTGACGAATCGATTCCACAGACCGAACGTGAAGAGAGGGGCTAGTGTAATTGGTTAATACAAACCATAAAAAAAACGTTTTTTTAAATGGAACCCCGTTAGTTTTGTTAGCACATCTGAGCATATAAACAAATACGTAATCAGTGCCGTTTGTTGCATTGTAAAATGTTAATTACATCCGGAGATATTGTAACCTAAAGTTGACGCTTGAGTACCACTCCTCCGCTGTTTGATCGTGTGTATCGGAGAGCACCGAATTACGTAGGGATCCAAAGGGAACGGTGATGGACCTTAGGTACAGAAGAGACTGGAACAGCACATTACGTCCACTTGCTAACACCTTTTTATTGGTCTTTTTCACTGACGCACATGTACATTACCATGAGGGGTGAGGTACACGTACACACGTGGTTTCCGTTTTCAATTACGGAGTGGAATAGAGTGTGTCCCGACATGTCAGCCCAATAGATGTTCAATGTGGTGGCCATCATTTGCTGCACACAATTGCAATCTCTGGCGTAATGAATGTCGTACACGCCGCAGTGCATCTGGTGTAATGTCACCGCAGGCTGCCACAATACGTTGTTTCATATCCTCTGGGGTTGTAGGCATATCACGGTACACATTCTCCTTTAACGTACCCCACAGAAAGAAGTCCAGAGGTGTAAGATCAGGAGAACTGGCTGGCCAATTTATGCGTCCTCCACGTTCTATGAAACGCCCGACGAACATCCTGTGAAGGGTCAGCCTAGTGTTAATTGCGGAACGCGCAGGTGCACCATCATGCTGATACCACATACGTCGATGCGTTTCCAGTGGGACATTTTCGAGCAACGTTGGCAGATCATTCTGTAGAAACGCGATGTATGTTGCAGCTGTTTGGGCCCCTGCAATGAAGTGAGGACCAATGAGGTGGTCGCCAATGATTCCGCACCATACATTTACAGTCCACGGTCGCTGTCGCTCTACCTGTCTGAGCCAGCGAGGATTGTCCACGGACCAGTAATGCATGTTCCGTAGATTCACTGCCCCGTGGTTTGTGAAACCCGCTTCATCGGTAAACAGGTAGAACTGCAACGGATTCTCTGTTAATGCCCATTGACAGAATTGCACTCGATGATTAAAGTCATCACCCTGTAATTGCTGATGTAGCGACACATGAAACGGGTGAAAGCGGTGACGATGCAGTATGCGCATGACACTACTTTGACTCAGTCCACCGGCTCTCGCAATGTCCCGTGTACTCATGTGTGGGTTCATGGCAACAGCAGCTAACACAACAACTGCACCCGCTTCTCCTGTGACGGGCCTGTTACGCACCCGTTTGCGTGCTGTGACCATACCTATTGCATACAGTTGGTGGTAGGTGTTTTGCAATGTGCGGCACGTTGGATGCTCTCTGCCCGGGAACCGTTCTGCATACACCCTGCAGGCTTCAGCTGCATTTCGTCGACACTCGCCATAGATGAGTATCATCTCCGCCTTTTCAGAGTTCGAATACACCATGGTCACAGTTCCTACAACACTACACTATCACAGACGTCTGGTAACACGGTGTACTACAGTTGGTCTGCGTGCGGAGACGAATGCAGAATAACAATAGCAGCAAGCGCTACATGCGGACACTGCGACAGCTACACCAAACCACAACAGTGCACTACAGCCACACTCGTAAACACGGTCGTCATCGTAAACATGTTCCTGTAGATGCTGCTCGCCGACCGTGGCCCGTGTTTGTTACAACACGCAACTGAACGTCGGAGGTTTCAAGCGTGAACTTTAGGTTACAATATCTCCGGATGTAATTAACATTTTACAATGCAACAAATGGCACTGATTACGTATTTGTTTATATGTTCAGATGTGCTAACAAAGCTAACGTGATTCCATTAAAAAACGTAGGTTTGTGTTAAAAAACATACTTCCGTGCATTTTTGTATGGTTTGTATTAAACAATTACACTAGCCCCTCTCCTCACGTTCGGTCTGTGGAATCGGTTTGTCAGTATTTGATGTGGTTTACGAAATAAATCCAGCGGTAACGTTAGGTGACTCACCTACATTATATATATATATATATATATATATATATATATATACTCAATTTGCAAATTGGTGAAATATCTTTATAGCTTTATTTCTGAATACCTCACTCCACTCTGTTCCAGACGAGGGCTGAAGGATAGCTAAGTCATTTCTCGTTCTAGCATTAAATTTGCAAGATTGATGCTCTTTTCTAACTGTGACTTATGTTGGCTGCGAACTTCAGGCATACTACTGGACTACGGTCTTATTGCACTTCCCTCCCGATGTCGTTACCGAATCGCGCAGTGTCGTTACAGTAAAAATGTGCAGTGCTGGTTAAGGAACCTGCTTCACAGAGTGAATGATTTCAAGACAGTTGTGAATATACACTCCTGGAAATTGAAATAAGAACACCGTGAATTCATTGTCCCAGGAAGGGGAAACTTTATTGACACATTCCTGGGGTCAGATACATCACATGATCACACTGACAGAACCACAGGCACATGGACACAGGCAACAGAGCATGCACAATGTCGGCACTAGTACAGTGTATATCCACCTTTCGCAGCAATGCAGGCTGCTGTTCTCCCATGGAGACGATCGTAGAGATGCTGGATGTAGTCCTGTGGAACGGCTTGCCATGCCATTTCCACCTGGCGCCTCAGTTGGACCAGCATTCGTGCTGGACGTGCAGACCGAGTGAGACGACGCTTCATCCAGTCCCAAACATGCTCAATGGGGGACAGATCCGGAGATCTTGCTGGCCAGGGTAGTTGACTTACACCTTCTAGAGCACGTTGGGTGGCACGGGATACATGCGGACGTGCATTGTCCTGTTGGAACAGCAAGTTCCCTTGCCGGTCTAGGAATGGTAGAACGATGGGTTCGATGACGGTTTGGATGTACCGTGCACTATTCAGTGTCCCCTCGACGATCACCAGTGGTGTACGGCCAGTGTAGGAGATCGCTCCCCACACCATGATGCCGGGTGTTGGCCCTGTGTGCCTCGGTCGTATGCAGTCCTGATTGTGGCGCTCACCTGCACGGCGCCAAACACGCATACGACCATCATTGGCACCAAGGCAGAAGCGACTCTCATCGCTGAAGACGACACGTCTCCATTCGTCCCTCCATTCACGCCTGTCGCGACACCACTGGAGGCGGGCTGCACGATGTTGGGGCGTGAGCGGAAGACGGCGTAACGGTGTGCGGGACCGTAGCCCGGCTTCATGGAAACGGTTGCGAATGGTCCTCGCCGATACCCCAGGAGCAACAGTGTCCCTAATTTGCTGGGAAGTGGCGGTGCGGTCCCCTACGGCACTGCGTAAGATCCTACGGTCTTGGCGTGCATCCGTGCGTCGCTGCGGTCCGGTCCCAGGTCGACGGGCACGTGCACCTTCCGCCGACCACTGGCGACAACATCGATGTACTGTGGAGACCTCACGCCCCACGTGTTGAGCAATTCGGCGGTACGTCCACCCGTCCTCCCGCATGCCCACTATACGGCCTCGCTCAAAGTCCGTCAACTGCACATACGGTTCACGTCCACGCTGTCGCGGCATGCTACCAGTGTTAAAGACTGCGATGGAGCTCCGTATGCCACGGCAAACTGGCTGACACTGACGGCGGCGGTGCACAAATGCTGCGCAGCTAGCGCCATTCGACGGCCAACACTGCGGTTCCTGGTGTGTCCGCTGTGCCGTGCGTGTGATCATTGCTTGTACAGCCCTCTCGCAGTGTCCGGAGCAAGTATGGTGGGTCTGACACACCGGTGTCAATGTGTTCTTTTTTCCATTTCCAGGAGTGTAGTATCAAGTGGTCCAGCGTGCCGCCATGAAATACCATGACAGAAGCTCACATAAGCCGACTGATGGCCCCCGTCCCCAGGTGCAGCAGTAGTGTGGTCGACTAATACTGTGAGGCTATCGTTTGTATGCCCAACTGTCTACAAAAGATTCTGTTTTGGACGCCGCATATTACAGTTTCTATCTCTTGTGCAACACTTTTTTCCGTAATGAAGCGTTGCGCGATCTTAACATTAGTGTTTGGTGTAACATTTGGAGGACTCTTAGTTCGGCTACTCTGTAGAACATGGAAGACTGTAGCATTAATGTTACAAGTACAGTAGAGCGTCGATTATCCGAACGTCGGCCAACCGAACGACCGCTTAACGGAACTGTGTACTCGCTCGCACCTGTTACTCTCCCACCCTACCATCCATCATCCCCCTCACTCCCAAACCAAGTTTCCCACAGTAGTCGCCCGCACTGGGCCACCGCTGGCCTTCACAAGGCGCTGCTGACCGGCCAAGCCGCCACTCGCAGTGTTTGAACAATCAGCACACTTCTGTCGGCTTGGCACCGGCAGTAGTAGTAGTAATCATAAGAATATTGACTTGAAAGACGCGTCCTACATGATCAGCGCAGCATGGAATAGTGTAAAGGAAGAGAATTAAAAAAAAAAGCCTGGAATAAAATTTTGGACACAGAAGAAAATTCACGAGGTATGATTGAAAATGACGAACAGAATGATATGTCCGAAATTCTGGGTTGCTAAAAGAAATAGATTGCCACGAATGTGATGAAGAAGACGTTCATGAATATCGATGATGTATATCCCGGACACCAAATCATGCAGGACAGCGAGATTGTAGACGTCGTCACTGATAAAGATGACGCCGCCAGCATCTCATCAATCAGTGCTCCAGAAAGTGAAGATGAAAGTGTACCAATAGCTTCTGAGGCGTTCACTTGTTTAGATACTGCCTTGCGATGGTTTGAAGCCCAAGATGAAAGTGACCAATTTCAGTTATCTGTAATGAAAAAAGTACGTGACTTAGCTGCTCGTAAGCGTGTAGGCTTGCTTAGACGGACAAAAATATAGGATTTTTTTAAACGTTAATTTTTTATACTGTGTGTTTTGTTCATGCAAAATGCGTATGTAATATGTATATATTTTTGTTTAATAAACTGTGCCACATACTATATATTCCTACTGAAGTTGCCTTTGTATGTTACTTTGCAATACTAAAAGATGTTCTGTTTTTATGAATAAATTTACTGTACAGTACTTCTTTTTGGCAAATAAACATGTACAGTTCGATTATCCGAACAAACCAGTTTTCCGAACACCTATGTCCCCCAATTACTTCGGATAATCGACGCTCCACTGTATTTCTCTTTGCGACTGTGTCTTACTGTGGACGTCACGGCGATGTTCTTCCCGGAAGTCAGGGGACTACTCGGCGCCCATCAGAGCCGCGGCAGCTGTGCGCAGTCATGGCGCGGTGTTTATGCGCCTGCAGCGCTGCTCGCCACGATGCCACGGCCGCAAACACCGCCATAACTGTGCAATTAAAGTGAAACCCAAGAATGATTGCGGCCGCGTCGAGGAAAGGGAAGTAACGGACTGGCGACGCGTGGAGCCGCGTTGCGCAATAATCCTCAGAGCGGGAGATTCGCTGCCCGCCCGCCTGCCTTTATTGGCTGCCTTAACGGCCGCGGCGCGACTTTCACTGCCTGCAAAAAGCGGCCCGCGCGGAGCATCTATTGATTAAACATTGGCGTCCACACGCGCAGGAAAGTGGACGCCGCCTTTATGGCGCAGTAATTGTCTGCCGCGAATCCAGGCCGCATACTAAGGCGCTCGGCGAGGGCCCGCGTCTTCCGATCCAGTTGCGCAACCTGCCATCTCTGCCTTACCGTTCGCCGGCAGGCTCTTGACGAAAGCAGTCACAGCCATCAAGTACCTCGCAGTAAGCGTACGGCGCAGTTTAAAGTGAAACGACTACATAGAGGTAATCACACATAAAGAGGATACCCGAGTGAGGTTCATTGAAAAAACCCTAAGGAAGTTTAATCCGCCCACAAAGCAGGTTGCTTGCAAGCCATTCAATATGCCTGTCTGAGATCTGTACCAGATAGCATTGACAGCTGTTTATTCATTAGTCCTTTCCCTGTGGGTCTGCTCATATATGCATTCAACACATGTATTGAATACACCCCTTCCTCCCCCTCTGTGTGTCCATCCCATCTCATCTCTGTCAATCTCCTCCTCTCCATTCTCTCTGTCTCTTCATCTCCTCCTCCCCATTTCTTTGTCCATTTTCTCCAACTTCTCTCCATATCTTCCTTCCTACTCTCACTACTCCAACACAACAAACCTGTCATGCAGGACAAACCCTGAAAACCAATTTCTGCCCCTGACATACAGGCTACCCTGAAAGGTAGATTGATTTGGCAGGGCGATACTGTTCCCATGTAACATGCCTGTAATGTTGGGCAGCCTATACACCAGACTCTGGGAAAAACGTTTTTCTCTGTACCTCTACTCCTAGTGGAGTTGGGAGTTTATAATCCACACAGTGCTGCTACTCATGGCGCCTGCTATTTCTGTGCAAAATTTAGCTGAAATCGATCCACAGGTTTTGGAAGAGGTTCTGTGCACTAAAACATACACTCTGCTTTACTTACATAACGGATTCCTTTTTAATTATTCGCTATTTTCTTTTAATCTGTTAACTACATACAAAAACGAGCAAATTTTGCCCATGAGTGGGCATGAATACAGCACACTTTATATTAACATTTTTCAAATATATTTGTATGACTAAGCATTATGGTGTTTAAGGGGAGAATTCTACATAAAATATGTACATAAAACGATAATTTTTAAAAGAAAGGGAAAAATACTACAGGCTACCCTTTGGTCATCTGACACACAGATATATGTTTGTCCAGAAACCAGAACGAACATACTAAATTTTTACTGTATATACTGCATTGCTGGATCATAAATTTCATAATTTATAATTCTGGCCTACACTACTACACAACACTACATTATACACCACTACACTACACTACATTACACCACTGTAATTGGTGTCAGAACCAAGTTGGATTTCACAGTTGTCTGGATAGTCAGCCCCTGATGCAATGAAGCACAAATTGGGATTCAGAGTGACTGTGCTGCCAAGCCATCTGAGGTGTAGAAATTGGGAGCTGGCGCTCAGGGTGGCAGGAAATCCTTCCTGGTCCTCCCAAGGCTCATCTCCTCTTTACCTCCAGAAGATTGTTGGAGGTGGATATTCTGCCATGGTGCATCTCGTTATCATGATGTATGGGCCCTTCCTGGTTGTGTCTCAGGCACGTAGGCATGCAGTTGATAAGCTGATATTTTACCTGTCAATGAGTTCAAAACGTATGCCAAAGTTCCTCATTCCTTATTTTGTTACAGATTATTTTACTACCAAACACGTTTTGATATGGTCTGTAATATTTGCCTACTGACACACTCCTAGACGACATGATCGGGTTGTCGATTGCTCCACGTCTGTAACGCCTTGTCGTATTTTCAGTAAGAGATAAGATTCATAGCGGAATTAGAAAAGATTCAAAGAGAAGCAATGAACGTCTTTACAGGCCCATTTAGTAAGCGCCAATGTGTCACGGAGATGCTCAGTCAGTTCCAGCGGCAGACGCTAAAAGAGAGGAATTCTGCATCGCGTTATGGTCTACTGTTAAAATTCCAAGAGTGTACTGTCCTAGAACAATCAAGCAGTATATTGCTCCCTCTTAAGCACATATCGCGAAAAGACCATGAAGGCAAAATAAGAGTGATTCGAGCTCATACAGAGGCTCACCAAGAATCGTTCTTCCAGATTGTGAGACTAGAGGGTGTTCCGTACATGATAATCAACACAGTAAATAATGAAAATAATAGCCAGAGGAATATGATTAATTGTCTGAAAGAGTTTCTTCAAATGCACGAACACTGGCAATTCAGTGGGAGTTTTAACAAGAAACTGTTAGCCTGCTTCAAAAGATATCGCGGATCAAGATTGGATTACTGTGGTTTCTGAAGAGCTTTCACACCTTGTGGCGGTTTTTGCGTATCATCAGCATGGACAAATGCAGTGAATATGGATGATACGATACTCTATGGTATTCTGCGGTTTGAATTCACTCTGGTTTTAATTTTTTTTCTTTTTTTAGCAGTTGCATTGATTTGATTTTGTAAATGATACTGACAATATTATAAACATGTATAATGCATTATTCATATATTCATACTACAACTTCTCCCGGATAATTAGTTTGTTCAAATTGCACAAGAATTCCACCTGACGTAGTGTAATAATGTTGACTGTAAGTTGTGTTCATATCACTGAAATTACAGATCGTACATCAGAGCTTTTACAATTTTTGTCTTCGATGGATTTAATTATTCTTAGCAAATTGATCATGAAAAGGAACCACAGAATACCACCCGCACACAACACTGACGTATGCTACCAGAAATATTTTTCTCCGTGATTCGTGCGTAGTTTAATTTTGGCGTCATACATCAGCAATGAAATCTTGTTCAACAATAAATACCATCAGCACTGTTTTTAGAAAATGCAGTCTGATTCGAATAATTTTTTCTTTTATAAATAGAGTTCAGTACCACCGGTTCACATTTAGTTCTTACACATCGGAATACTGCTTGCAGTTTCAAGCAATTTAAATTTGCCGCTGTGATAAAAGTTAAGATGGCGGCCAACAGAAGATAGAGGATTTCTTTTTTAATTAAGATTTTCCTTTGCTCAATAAATAATAATTACTCATTTAAATTGATGCCACCAATAAAAAAATTATTAAATTGATTTGCAAATTAGTTTAACACAAACCCATGCTACTTTCAACTAGAAGTACAGACGAAGTTGCTATATAATCGCAACTAACAATGGCTGCGCTTCTTGCAGCTATGATAAAACAATTAATTCAAAATTATAATTAAAAGAGGAAGTGATTTTTCAATAACTAGTCATAAATAATTTTAACGAATTTGGCTCTATTTGTTGTTTACCAGCAAATGAACATAAAAGTACAATAATTTTACATTAAACGTTTTTCATTCAACAGACCTCAAATCGATTCTCGTCTTGCGTCGGCGACGTACATCAGAAGAAGACGACAAAAGGGTACAAAACAAAATAAAAGAATGACATAGATTAACAAAGAATGTTAAACAAATATTGTCTCTGTTTTACATAATTATCATCTTTTTAAGAAATAATTACATAACTGAATGAATATTATTGAGTTACGTAATTTTCCACACGTTCATATTCCACTCGTGGGATGTTATAACCTCCAACACCAGATTGTGTCAGTACATTTGCAAAGTTAGCATATTGTTGCACATTTCGTTTAAAGTAATATGACCAATATTCATTAATTATAGGAGAGACCAGAGGAAAGGAAATATGAACGTAAGAAATAACTTTGAAACAATGATATTTAACTCGTGGAGCATACAGAGTACTTTACAGTGATACAAAATTCTATAATCGATTAAAGCATTCAAGTTGCCTGAGGTTTTCTTATAGTATACCGTATGTTAATGACAACTGTTTACAACGTACCACAGCGATGTACGAGAAGTCGATACGAACAGTTTAATGTCAGATACACGAGTTCTATCAAGCCAAAAGCCACCTAAGCCGCACTCTATACGCGTCGCGCGCAGTTTTTAAGACTGTCTGGCGGTCTTACGCCACTGGCATGGTCATGCACTTAAACAGTTAAAATTGACGTTTGTGTATGTTTTACTCCACGCTACTGCGAATTTTAACAGCCTAAAAATAACAATTAAATCGGCTTGTTTCGCTGGCGTCCTTACTACTAATCAACTGTGCTTGTGAGGGTTACGTTTAGATCGAATTCGAAATGTAATTAGTTTTCACATAACTAGTTCAAACTTTTCTCCTTGCTTTAATGTCATAGGAAAGGTTAACTCACTAATGTTAACAAAAGCCGGTGGCATTAAGGGGTGAGAGAATATAAAAACTTTCCCGCAGTACGCATTCGCTGTAGCTCAGGTGACTTTTGTAGGCGAATTCGAGGCTGTTTCCCGCCTTGATAGACCAAAAGTGTCTTGAAGCATAACTTTCGTCTCGATTTCCCCAGCACTACAGTGGTTCATTGTAAACAACTATGGTTTACATCCCGTGTAAGACGTGTAGTGGATAACAGCTTGAAGAAGGCATTTAAAGATGTTTTATCTATGTATTAATAACAAAATAAAGATTTAAAATTTGACAGTAAAGGATTGTAAGTTATAACGTTTAAAGCTATAACAGAAAATGAAGACGGTTTCGCAACTGTCAGGTTATGTTTGTTCTTGATATGCTGTTATGACATCGTGTTTAAGAAAATGCATAAGGGCATGTAGGATAGATACCCCAGAAAAGTCAAAGTGTAATTTTGTGATAGTTTTGGGGTAGGCAGGGTTCGACTTGGGTTTGGAGTTATCACCTGGAAAGTTTTCTCAACCCGTTTACAGATGGTCCGCAATTCTCCATGTAGGCTTCCTTCATATTGGAATTCGCATTTGCTGTTTACGTCACGTCTGTGAAATGATCGTAATGGTATAGCTCAACAGTTGCTAATTTTTGTATGTATTTATTTGTTGCTAATGCATTAAACCTTCAACTACTATAGGTCGCTTAGCATATAAGTGCTATATATCACAGTCACTTATACTGCAAATCACAATGGTAAAGTTATTTGTACCAAAAGAAAACGTTTAGCATAATACAAAGTGTACGATAAAATGAAACGTAATTCGCATAAACATATGTGAGATTTAAAACTTTCCCAGCATACAGATTGTTCCATAAAATTTGGGGAGAAATACCGAATGTCTGCAGCTGGCTGCCATGATTTAACGGAGCAGACCTTCTGGCCATCTCCAGTTGAATACTGACAAGAAAGGCGCTGAGCACACATATTTAACACTCAGACAACACATGTGTGGTGTGTCCAGTTGACATTCTGCATGCACTGCTTGTCCGCAAGTCTGTACACTGTGTCACATGATCTCCATATGCTAGTATTCACAATAAATGGAAAATTGTTACAAGAATGTGATACATCAAATAGAAAATAAAATAGTTCTTTATTGCTTAAGATTTAGCAGTAGTATTAATACATACAACTTTTTATTTAACAGTACAACATTCCATAATTATGTAACAAATTTTAATTTACTGTGAGCATCTCATCTTCATACATTTGGTTACTAAAAACAAAAGTTCTTTATTTTCAGTAAAAATTGTGATTAAGTATACAATTAGCAAGAAATGTTACAATTAGTTGAACTTGGAAATCTTCAAAGGTTACATTTTCGATTGCTTTTTAGGAAGTGCGTCGTACTGCTTTAGAAAATAGATGTGCAGACACAACTGTGAAAAAGTTCACACCATCAGGCACCCTTGTAGTACTTACCAGACAACAACAGCTGAAGTCCTGTTTGGAATTACTGGAGTATGGCAACTGGTATGACAGCTGCTATGAATGAGTGTTATAGGACCATTGGTCTGCACAATATGTAAGTGAAAGTAGACTTGAAATCTGTTTTCTGTCTATGACATCCCTACAAGGCAGGTCGATACTACTATGACACAATAAACCTGCACCCTACATGCTAGGGGCTATAAAAGCATTTGTTGCCCCTGATACGTAAGTTGCCCTGCGAAGCAGAAAGCAGGCAAATACTATTCCTACAAAACATGCCTGTCATGCAGGGCAGCCTATATAGCAGGGGTTGAAAAACACACATTCATCTATGTCTCCCCGAGTATTGGAGCTAGCAGGTTATGCTGTTTCCATATAAGATAGGTAATAGCACTCACCTGCAAATGTGTTATCTTGGGAACTTAAAGACTTATTCATTTCACCATTGTGCCATCATCTGACTGAATAACTCAAAGGTAAAGGAACAGAGGGAAACCTAGAGAACAATCATAACCAGTAAATGCTGTTAAATTTGAATGTATAAGTGCAGAGTGCAGGAAGGACCTCAGATAAGAGGTACCCTGTCACAGTAATTTGTAGGAAGCATCCACAATTATTCTGCATGACTTGGTGAGATGACACCTTGCTGCAGGACAGCTAGATTACACATTACTGCAATACAAGGTATGAAAACACACACACACACACACACACACACACACACACACACACACAGACAATGAAAACCTGAACTAGAATAGGTCCACTCCCTAGAGAGAGTGAGAAATGTTTAACCGAAAAGAATCAAGATATTAAGAGTTGATAGCCATCAATTACTTATTACAGGCACAAAGGCAAGTGCCAAGAGACAGGGGTTATCTCTTTGCGATAAGTGGAATCGGGACGCCGCATTGTCGAGCTGAAAAACAGCATGATTGGATGAAACCAACCACTGCAGCTGCTGCGCAGTTCCTAATGTGAAACGTTTTGACTAAGTTGGACTGTCTTAACACAAGGCTGCTCCAAAGGTGGTAGAAGACAACACTTGCGTACAAAAATGTCGATAATTGCCCCACAACTATTATCCTGAGCAAGAGCAGCAACCGAATCGCTGCAGAGTAGCTCTCCGCGCTATTTGTAAATTCGGACGTCGCAGTGCGTTCCGTTAACAAATAGGTTCCCACAGCGACATTACAAGGGGACGAAACGAGTCGTCGGTGCGGCCTCGGTCCAGTGGGTGACTCTGTCTCTTTTGACAAGTTGGGCCACCAGCCTGGTCGCCAGTTCTCCGTATCGTGGAGGAACTGGCGTGCCTTCGCCGCCATGTGGCTTCACCTTAACTTCAGATGTAACAGTCAGCAACGTTTAAGGAATTTCGTCATGTTGAGCACTTTGTGCCTTATTTTAAGTAATACTGCAACCAGCCACTTCTTTAAATTTTTATTTATGCCAATAAGCGTTTTGGGCTTTCACGCAATTTTAATTGGTGTAATACATATTCACTTAGTACATTGCTGAAACATCGACAGCAAATGCGTAGCTGTTTTTTTTTGCTCTGCTTGTTGTTTTCCTGTTTTGGCATTTATAATTGTGGCACACCACTGTTTCATTTGTATGGTGTGCAGAAACAGCAGAGTATCCGCCATGTTGCTGGGCAAGATACAAATGAAAAAGTGTTTACGCCACAATTATAAATTCGAAAATAGGAATAACGATAAGGAGAGTGAGATGTCAGCTGCAGCATACAAATTTCTGTAGACGTTTTAATGATGTACTAACCGAGGATTAAAGAGGCCCATAAAAATGTGGCTGGTCGCAGTATTTCTTAAAAGTAATATAATCCACGGCCCTGGAGTTTAATAGCCAATAAAATGGATAAACTTTCTACCTTAAACCAAAAGTGAACGTGGAAATTACTTCGCCCCTAATATTCGACGGTGTCGCGTCCCGCCACAGCCTCACTATACCAGAATGAAGCAAGTGCGAACTGTGTAGCGCAATTGGGACGTTAACGACAATGGGTTAGTTATAAATTGCTGTCAACCTTTATATCGGAGATGTGAGGGAGAAAATCTCCTTGGTTTGAAGCAAATAAGTTCCTGAAAATAGGTTACAGAATTGCAATAGGCAGAAAAGATTGGTTAGTTTCTATCAAGTTTATTCTCACATATACTTATGTGAGGTGTTGGACCATAAACCCCTTAGTAATATTCAGTCTATTTATTCGGACTTGCTACTTCAAAGCTAATTGCCGGTACATATAAGAAACAAGTACAAAGCAATCACTTGTTCTTGGTTAGCACTGAAATCTGTTTAAGTAATTGAGACAAAGACTGACAGCCTCTGTTCAACACTATTCCAATGAAACTCTAAAAATCCTACTTGACCTGCAGTTCCTGAGTGTCCACAAGAGTCTGTCACCGTCTTCTCGTAACTGAAGTCTTTATCAGCTGTATCGGCTGCTGTGGGCCTACTCGGCCCCGCTGGCATCTCGCTGCGGAATCTCCAAACTGCCGGCACTGGCTCTGAATCTGCATCTGAATCTCTGCTTCTAGCTATTCCCCTGCCTGGCTTTTTATTTCGTTTCTCATCTACCTGGGTGCACACGAGTCGTTTCTCATGTACTTGGGTGCACACGAGTTCATTTGTTTCACACGACTCTTTCATTTCTAAGTGATTGGATTGCACAAGAATGCCTATGGTTCCACACGACACTCTAGTTTCTAATTGGTCGGCTTGCACAAGAACGCCTTCGGTTTCACACGACACTTTCGTTTCTAGCTCCACACAACTTAATTTGGTTCCACACGAGTCTTTTTCACACGTGATTGACACTCTCTGTTGCTGTATTATCGCCCTGGTGTTTGCGTCTTCCATTGCGCAAGTTTGATTCATGCTGCTTCCTCAGGCAGGAAGTCAAACACTAAGGTATTTGATCAACAAGCCATACTTAGGAGCCTCCGCTGCTTATCTTGTCCCTATGTCCTGGTGGACTATTTCTTAATGTCGGCTGGCTGTTTGCCTATGGAGCCTGGAGTGTTATTATGGTCACAGAAGCAAGAATAAAAATTAAAATTTTCTACAGTCACAACAACAGTCTTCCATGTTGGCAAATCACAGGTATTATTTTTTGACATGGGAAAATTAATCTAATTGCCCAGAGGATCCCTATAGAGTTTTATAAGCCTTCAAAGAGTCGCCTTGTTATAATACCAAGAAAGATATGGCTGGACCAAGTGAAGAACGATATAGGAACAACAGAAGTCCTGAGGGAAGAGTGGTACAGAAAGAGCTCGAAAGGCACACCCGACACTAGGGTGGAAAATCGATGATGATGACGATGATTGATGATATCCTAGATGAGGTCCTAGTATTGACCTTAAAAATGGATCTGAACACTATGGGACTTAACAAAAAAATGGTTCAAATGGCTCTGAGCACTATGGGAGTTAACTTCTGAGGTCATCAGTTCCCTAGAACTTAGAAGTACTCAAACCTAACTAACCTAAGGACATCACACACATCCATGCCTGAGGCAGGATTCGAACCTGCGACCGTAGCGGTCGTGCGGTTCCAGACTGCAGCGCCTAGAACCGCTCGGCACACCCCGGCCGGCGGGACTTAACATCTGAGGTCAGCAGTCTCCTAGAACTTAGAACTACTTAAACCTAACTAACCTAAGGACATCACACACATCCATGCCCAAGACCGGATTCGAACCTGCGACCGTAACAGTCGCGTGGTTCCAGACTGAAGCGCCTAGAACCACTCGGCCACACCGGCCGGCTGACCTTAAAATCCTGTAAGTATGAAGAAAGTGAGAGAGGGCCAGTCGGGAATATACTCCTGTTAGATAACTTCACAGCGTTCGCCTCACTTAAGTCCTGCAGCGTTTCGGTGGCAGTCAATGCGCCGGTGCCGGAGCTGGCCACGGTAGGTACAGACGACAATGAGGGCTGGCCATTCCGGCCGGTGGTCGGTGTTTATGCGGCTGTCCCTGTGTCACTGTGCGTAATGAGTCCGGCGCGCTCATTAGCCGCCGGCTGCGCTTCGCCGTCTGCCGCCGCCGCCGCCCGCCGTGGTTGGGATGCGGCGCACGCGCCGCGGACAGGCGGGCAGCCAGCGGCAGCGGCCGCAGCGGCAGCGGCCGGCGCCGACATTTCACGAAGCCTCACAGCCAAGGCTGCCGCCGCGGCGCACAAAACCCGCCGTAAAACAGGCCGGCGAGACGCGACGCGACGCGACGGGAAATTCGATAACGCGGCCGGCTAGAGTGAGGCTCCCGGCCAGAGCGCTAGGCGCCAGCCGCACCAGTTGCTCACCAGACTGGAGACCATCTCGCCGCACGACTCGCTCTTCAGACTGCGCAGCGAGAGCGCCAGGTAGACCCGAGTGACAGCTGGCATTGGGAAATGGGCAAGGTCCGCGGCACAGTAACCTTCCGAGTCGGTGCACCAATTTCCTCATTTACAATTTTTCTATTTCCACAGGGACATTAAGAAGAAGCTTCATATACACTACCGGCGATTAAAATTGCTATACCAAGAAGAAATGCAGATGATAAACGGGTATTCATTGGACAAATATATTACACTAGAACTGACATGTGACTACATTTTCACGCAATTTGGGTGCATAGATCCTGAGAAATCCGTATACGGAACAACCACCTCTGGCCGTAAAAACGGCCTTGATACGCCTGGGCATTGAGTCAAACAGAGCTTGGATGGCGTGTACGTGTACAGCTCCCCATGCAGCCTCAACACGATACCACAGTTCATCAAGAGTAGTGACTGGCGTATTGTGACGAGCCAGTTGCTCGGCCACCATCGACCAGACGTTTTCAATTGGTGAGACATCTGGAGAATGAGCTGGCCAGGGCAGCAGTCGAACATTTTCTGTATCCAGAAAGGCCCGTACAGGACCTGCAACATGCGGTCGTACATTATCCTGCTGAAATGTAGGGTTTCACAGGAATCGAATGAAAGATAGAGCCACGGGTCGTAACACATCTGAAATGTAACGTCCACTGTTCAAAGTGCCGTCAATGCGAACAAAAGCTGACCGAGACGTGTAACCAATGGCACCCCATACCATCACGCCGGGTGATTCGCCAGTACGGCGATGACGAATACACGCTTCCAATGTGCGTTCACCGCGATGTCGCCAAACACGTATGCGACCATCGTGATGCTGTAAACAGAACCTTGATTAATCCGGAAAAATTACGTTTTGCCATTCGTGCACCCAGGTTTGTCGTTCAGTACACCTTTGCAGGCGCTCCTGTCTGTGATGCAGCGTCAAGGGTAACTGCAGCCATGGTCTCCGAGCTGATAGTCCATGCTGCTGCAAACAACGTCGAACGGTTCGTGCAGATGGTTGTTGTCTTGCAAACGTCCCCATCTGCTGAGGGATCGAGACGTGGCTACACCATCCGTTACAGCCATGCGGATAAGATGCCTGTCATCGCGACTGCTAGTGATACGAGGCCGTTGGGATCCAGCACGGGCGTTCCGTATTACCCTCCTGAACCCACCGATTCCATATTCTGCTAACAGTCATTGTATCTCGACTAACGCGAGCAGTAGTGTCGCGATACGGTGAACCGCAATCGCGATAGGCTACAATCCGACCTTTATCAAAGTCGGAAACGTGATGGTGCGCATTTTTCCTCCTTACACGAGGCATCACAACAACGTTTCACCAGGCAACGCCGATCAACTGCTGTTTATGTATGACAAATCGGTTGGAAACTTTCCTCATGTCAGCACGTTGTAGGTGTCGGCACCGGCGCCAACCTTGTGTGAAATCTCTGAAAAGCTACTCATTTGCGTATCACAGCATCTTCTTCCTGTCGGTTAAATTTCGCGTCTGTAGCACGTCATCTTCGTGCTGTAGCAATTTTAATGGCCAGTAGCGTACATTTACAGAAGGTAGTAGTGTGAAAGCTACATAATCCAATCACATTAATGTGACCACCTGTCAAAGGCGCCGAGACGTGCAGAAACAGAGTCCGTGAGGTCCTGGATGGTATCAACAGCCAACCCAAGTGCTGTGGCCAGCTGCGCTAGGTTTCTTGGTTGAGGATCCATGACGTGTACAGCCCCATCTAGACTGGGTGGAAATCCTGGTGCTCTTTGAACCACGCACATACACAGAAGTTGACACATTGCCTTGTCCTCCTGGAGACGCCGTCATGCTGAGGAAAGTCAAACAGCATTTAGAAGTGGACTCGGTCCACCAGCATGGATACGTACTTGTGTTGATCCGTTCTGCCTTCCAGAAAGACGAGATTATTCAGCGAATGCCACGAGAACATCCCTCCTCCGGACTGGGTCCATCCGATGTTTGGTTTCTACGATTTACGCCGTATACGCAATGGCCATCTGTCCAATGCAGCATAAATCGTGATTAGTCTGAGAAGGCCACGTGTCGCTACTCAGGGGACGTCCATTTCCGGTACTGGAGTGCAAATTCCAGCCTTCGTCGCCGAAGAACAGCAGTCAGCTTGGGAGCATGAACCAGGCGCCTGTTGCAGAGGCCCGTGCGCAGCAATGTTCACTATATAGTCGTAGAGGAGACACCGTTGGTAGCGCCTTGGGTCACATGGGCAGTCAGTTGCTCAGCTGTTACATGTCTGTTCGCCCCTACACATCTCCGCAGATGTCGGTCAACCCTGTCCTCTATGTCCTGTGGCGAACCAGTTACCTCAGCGCCGATTTCCAATGGCACCATTTTCCCAAGTATGGCATACTTTATCCAGGGCATCGGATATTCTTCCACCCTCGACCTGAAAACCAACTATCATGCCCCTTTGGACGTCAGACAAATTGGTCTGTTTCCGCATTGCGTCTACAACTGCACTGATTTCCACATCCCTCGACACTGTTTATATATCCTTCACTGCTAGTGTTGCCAATTTCCATCTGTGACTGATTGTTTCACGTTGACGTCGAACATGACGATGGTCACATTAATATAACTGGACCGTCTAACACAGCACACATGACATTCGCAAATAACACAGTATCGAAAAGAAGTGCGTAGTAAATTACCACAATACACTATGCAAATACTCGAACAACGGCGATGTCAGGCATCAGGTTCGCTCCAGTGTCACTGTATGGGCAGCAACTGTTGGTGATAAAGTCACAGCTCCATATATTGCACCAAACAGACTAACAGGTGCTATGAATCACTGATTTCTCTGCGTTGAATTATAAATGTCACTGAAGAACTATGTCCTTGCAGAAACAACACGACTGTAGTTTATTCTTGACAGGACACCATCCAATTTTCTACAGATCATGCAGCAGTACCTCACCACAACGCCTCATGGGCAACAGAGTTGTCAAGGAGATTCAATGATGTGATCTCCCCAGTCGCCAGACCCTAACACGCTGGATTTCTGGCTGTGGGAACATTTACAAGACATTGGTTCCTGTCCAACCCTACCTATCGACAAATTGCAAATATTACAGAGTGTGTGACCAATGAATGTGACGCAATCCAAATGGAGATGGGTAAATTTGCAAGAGCGCGTGATTCGCTGCAAACAAAGGCTGAAGGATGTGTAGTAACCGCATGCAGTACTGCCTCTAGTGTTTACTTCTACATAAGACAGATGGGAATTGGAGGACAGATTGGTCGACATTGCAATAGTATTATTCTTTGACAAATAGCACTTCCTGTAGGAATATGTGACATTTTTAAAACACCCTGTATAACTATTTTCTTGATTTGTGTACCAACCTTCATCCCCATGTCACCAAATCGTCATCATCATTATCATCATCATTTTCTTTTTCTTCTCCTTCTTCCTCCTCCTCCTCCTCCTCCACTATAACCACCACCACTTGTCCTCCACTATCACTAATTTCATCGCTACTTCCATCACTACCACACTCACCAACACCATCACCACCACCACAGCCAGCACCACCAACCTTTCTACCTGCATCGCTATTAACTACTTCTCCACTATAATTACGCGCTCACACAAACGCCTTTCCCAACCTCAACCACCACCACCACCACCACCACCACCACCTACAGCTTTTCTAACATCGGCGTGAAGGATGCAGTTCCGTAAATAAGCCACTAAGTATTTAAAAATAGAAAGTCCTGCGTTCAACATTCCATTTTTTATGACATTTTTTTGTCACTTATTCATTCTTTCACCTATGACAGTTTAGTATTTAACGATGTCAAGCTGTACCAAACGCAGTTCAAGAGTACGACAATGAAAGGAAACACCCCCTCAAATATGACTATACGCAATAAATCACTGTGTTATTCAAACAGCCTTCAGGTTGATGACACCTTTACCACAGAAATGCAGAAAGTTCATGTACGCTTGCCAGTTAATATTTCCAACCTCCTACCGTTTCACATGTAAATGTATACTCCGAATACAGTTCAGGATAATTAACAGGTATTAAAAAGTAAAATCATTGTTTCAACTGCATGAGTCCTAGCTTTAGTTTGTCACCATGAAAATAAGTTTCTCAGCTTGAGAGTCAGAAGAAACGATGCAGATACTATCCATGAGCAAAGTGTTTTTATAGAACGTGTTTTTCATTATTCTGTCAAAACAGCTCTGTAACGTAGGATTGCGATAGGTAAAGTATTCTCAACCACGACAAAAGTTTGTGGAAGATGTAAAACATAACATAATTGAAGCACCGAGCAGTACTGGAGAGTGATGTTAACTGGCCGATAACCTGGATATAGCGCTTGGCCTAAACGACCTAACAATAAGTTAGGAGCAGCAAAAGTGAAAACCTTACCAATTGTGGCAGCATGTTCCAAGAATCTCACAAATTCCTTTATGTTTCCACAGAACTATGCTCTTCAGGAAGGGCTATTATTCAACCGAAGATACTGAGCGGATTGTCTAGAAGTTAGGAAATGGGCGTCGTTGCGTTGACTCCATTTACTGACCAACATTCCGATGATAACTATTTCTTCTCCTGCAACCACGATACCAACGGGAAGCCTTCTTGCTACATGCCTTCAATTTAGTAGCAATAAGCGTTACTTTATAGCAGTTTCCTTGTTAATCGGCCCTACCTCCTCTGCTGAGGATGCCAAATGGCGATGAAGCCAAGGTGATTCCCTCATAGGAGCAGTCGGCTTTGTCAGCCTTTTGTTTTTATTGTTCACTACAGTTTTCATATGTTGTATGAAATACATGTTTTATGCTGCTGTAACCAACTCTTAAATAATAAAATCTGCTGGGTGATGACGTTAGTCGCAGCTGAACAAAATATTCATTAAAGTAAGGAGTGTTCAAACGAAAATGTACGAGACTTCGTAACAACCAAACAGACTGAAATCTGTTTATAAAGCTTTGAGATAACGTAGTGAGACATCTAGGCACCAAACGTAGTGTCGTCTCCTGCTCCTACAAAATACAAAGTTTGGACATCAGCAGGCGAGCTGATGCTCACCAACTCCTCCGACGTCCGAGATTTGAGACTCATCGAATTCCTCGAGCACGGAAAAATCATTAACAGTACGGTACTGTGAGACACTCCATAGCCTACGAAAGTCCATCAAGAGAAAACCTTGTGGGCTGCTCTCTGAGGGGATGATTCTGCTCCACGCAATGCGCGTCCACACATCTCCAAGGTGACACAAAGTGTAATGGCCAAGTTCAAGTGGAAGCTGCTCGTGTATCCGCCCTACAACACGGACATGTCGCCCTGCGACTTCCATGTGTTTGGTCCGGAAAAATACATCTCAAAGGGAAGCGTTTCAATTTGGACGATGAACGGAAGGACCCAATCGAGGACTGGCTCCTGTCACAGCCACTGAAATTTTGGAAACAGGCAATCCTTCGGTTCGTGAAACTGTGGGGTACTTCCACTCAGGCCTCTGGTGATAACTTTTCAGTAAAGACTTCAGTTACGTCCACAGTGCTATTTCTTACCTTTTCTTTTGAACACCTGCCATACTAACTTTTAACGGTACAAAAATGTCTTTCGTACAACTTTGTCAATAATTACCACAAGTGCATGTGAGCTTCTTATTTGAACCTGATATTGTTGGTTCGATGAAAAGATAAACATATTTCGCCGGCCGGGGTGGCCGTGCGGTTGTAGGCGCCACAGTCTGGAACCGAGCGACCGCTGAGGTCGCAGGTTCGAATCCTGCCTCGGACATGGATGTGTGTGATGTCCTTAGGTTAGTTAGGTTTAATTAGTTCTAAGTTCTAGGCGACTGATGACCTCAGAAGCTAAGTCACATAGTGCTCAGAGCCATTTGAACCATTTTGATAAAGATATTTCGCTAGTTTTTGGTAGGTAGGGGGTCGGAAGAGAGCGAAAATTTCTGGTTATCTATCTCTAAGCCAATATGCAAAATCATATTGCTATGCTCTGTCTGATGTTCATGGATGAAGGTATATTGGTGGCGTTGATACGGAAACGCTTAAGTTCGACGCTTCATTGTTGCTGTTAAATAGGACTAGGCTATATGCTGGCAGCAGAAGCGCACTATCCTGTCATCCTCATCGCCTTCATCATCAATGTCAGTAGCAGCAGCAGCAGCAGCAGCAGCAGCAGTAGCAGTAGTACTAGTTGCTGTTGTAGTAGTAGCAACAGCAGCACCATCATATTCGTTGCCACAAACATCATCAGTTTCATCCTCACCATCGTCATCACGATCATGATGCTCATCATGCTTATCGTCATCATGATCATCACATCATTCTCATTGACATCATCATCATCATCATTACAGTATGGTACTGTAACAATAACAACAACTGAAAACAAACAAGACAGTATGGTACACTATGTACACATTTAGCAGAGTCGGAGAAAGTTACAGTTAAAATGCCTGACAAGCAAAATGCTCAAGAGGTTCAAAAATGGTTCAAATGGCTCTGAGCACTATGGGACTTAACATTTGAGGTCATCAGCCTCTAGAACTTAGAACTACTTAAACCTAACTAACCTAAGGACATCACACACATCCATGCCCGAGGCAGGATTCGAACCTGCGACCGTAGTAGCAGAGTGATTCCGGACTAAAGCGCCTACAACCGCTCGGCCACTTTTCGTTAGTCTCTATATGTAAAAAGAAATGTCTTAACTGGTTCACTGACTGATCATCGTCCAGTCCAAACCAAGGATAGACACCTGAAGTTTGGAGGGTGTGTTGATCTTATAATGCAGGCATCTTTTAAGAAGGGCGTTTTTCAAAATTCCACCCTTAAGGGGGTGAAACAGGGAATGAAAGTTTTTTCTATAATATGTGGCCATGAAAGTAATTTTGAAGCTAGAAATATGAAAAATTGGTATTTAGTTTCTCGGTCGGAAATAAAAAACTTTTTATGAAAAATTTCATTATGAGAGCATTTTTAAAACTAAGTCTATGAAAATTTGTATTTGGCTTTTCGGCTCGAAGTAAAAATGAATCGTGTTGCAGTGATTTGGAAATTCAAACCCTATGAGGCTAAAATAGGGACACCAGTCATTACAACCACCAATGTGGTATACAAAGAAGTGGTTCAATAAATTCCAACTTCCTGTCTGCAGCTTTGTTCGTGCAGACAAGGTACACTGTCTCTAAATTGTTGATTGGTACATGAACATTGTGCGTAAAAATATATAAATTCAATTAAATTCTTAAAAAGATGTGCAAATGTTATACAATAAATTGCTTTATTAAATTTTAATACCCTATCTGCAACTTAGTTTGCGTAGACCAGATACACCGTTTGCACATACACATACGCAGTGGGTATAGCAACATATAAATTCAAGTAAAGAAAAACAAATCTATACAGACCGCATACACTAAACGAGCGAAGCAGCGGGCGCTAAGCTAGTTTGTATTAAGGTTATTTGTTGAGTATGGACGGCCGGCCATTTATGTCATTACCATGACTATTTGTTCGCCCACTATGTAAGTACAGCACCACTGACGCAAAACACCTTCACTCATCACAATCGGTACGTATGCAGCACAAATTCCGCGATGAATGTCAGAGGCTTTGAGATTTTTTTTACCTCTACAAACCGTATTGCAGAACGGATTTCAAATTTTAAACTGCGCTGCTCTTTTCAGAGGCTCGTGTAGGAGACTGAGAAGAGCGACCCGAAGCCCACGGATCTAGAGCTGAAACGACTGTTCCGTCCGATTTCCCCCCCCCCCCGTTCCCTCTCGTTACTTCCAATGCTGCATGAAAACGGAGATTACTTCTTGGTTAGCGCTCACACGAGGATGTTGACATTATCAGCACATCTGGGGCGTGAAGAGCACTGACAGATGAGTGGGTGAACGACGGTTCGTACATTCCAAGGGTTCGTATCAACTGAAGACCACGAGGTTAAAATGACAGACCTTAACAAAACTGTTCCTCCTCCTCGCTGGTACCGCGTCGTACAGCACCTGATGACGCAGACCACGTGACCTACAGTCCGTCGCTGCTGCTAAGTGCAGATGAGCTGTTAAATACCTAACAGTGTAACCTTCTACTGATGGGCCATTTATTTTGTGCCAGCATGTTTGCATTCAGCGTAAGATTCTTCCGTATATTACGGTTCCTTGCACGCGCAGAAGGACGAAGATAAAATAAGCTGGAGAGTTTACACGTAGCCGAGGAGCAGCTGGTCTGTGTGAAATATTCCGCCTGTTATCAAGCTGACTGGCTCGCTCGCAAATGCATTCCGCTGTTGAACCAGTTGCGCGTGTTTGCTTTACGGTTGGGGAATTTCCGCAGCAAGATGTTGGTCGGGACAGGCAGCTCAACTTCTCCGGCGCTTCATCTTGTACACGTACACACATCGCGCGCCTGTTTCATCGCAAGGGAACGTAACGGTGCATTAAACTGTACGTAAGTACGACTTTTAGTGGCAGGCGTGAACTATTTGCCGTGCCGGTAATGGAAGCCGCAGCTCTGGCAGAGTGTGCATTGCCGTGGACTAGGGGCCGTCACGTCAGACCAGTGACAAGTTCCTCCGTCGCAGTACTAGATTGCAGCGGCTCTAGTCGTACGGAACCCACAACAGACGTAAAGGCGAAGCAGAACTCGAGGATGAAATATCCTCGGGGTCAAAGGAGAACTTCCTGTCGTGAGATGAGATGGTGAACGCGTTGGATAGGCCACAAACACAGAATTCTCTGCATGTTCCACCCATTCTGTGCCAGGATGTACGTCATTTCACTCACTTATCACCTTAGTTCAGAAAAACTAGATTTTTTTGGAAGAATGTACATAAGACAGCAACGCATCAGCGAAATAATCTACTGCGAGGAATTTCTCTGCTGCACAAAAGGTGAGTTCTGGAAAGAGGGTTTTAGAAATACATTCGGAAATTTGAGGTTTATCACATGCAGTTTTCATTTATATATAGATACAAACTGGTAGTGAAAACTACAGAATTCAGAATAGACCTTTATTCCTTTATTTATTTGTGTGGCTGGCGATCAAAGTAGTTGACTCCTCTTGAGCAAGCCGGCCTCGGTGGCCGAGCGGTTCTAGGCGCTTCAGTCCGGAACCGCACGACTGCTACGTCGCAGGTTCGAATCCTGCCTCGGGCATGAATGTGTGTGATTTCCTTAGGTTAGTTAGGTTTAAGTAGTTCTAAGTTCTAGGGGCTGATGGCCTCAGATGTTAAGTTCCATAGTGCTCAGAGCCATTTGAACCACTAACGAAAACATTGTTGGGTTTTACGTTATCTCAGTCGTCGAACAACTTTCCACATATTTCTCGGAGTGTTTTGCATGAGATCGTGACTAAATATAGATAACCTTAAGTTCAAAACTCATTAGATTCTAAAACTTCTGAGGACAATAAAAATCAACGAATAAATGGTTCTCTGGACACTCTGTTTCCTTACGATTCGGAAAGAGAATTCCCACAGATCAGATTGGTGACTGGCGAGGAACCAAAACAGCACGCCATAAACGTTATGGCTACCGGGACCGAGTTTTGCGGTGCTGAAGAAATGTTATTTGTTGATTTTATGGAATTTGGAAGAACAATCTTTCTGAAACCTCCTTGAAAACCGATGTCGTGATTTTTCTCGGAACTGCTTGGCCATCCTCTGCCCTGATAAGCGAAAATAAGAGTTGTTAGCTCAAATCTGAAGTTTTGGAACATCCACCCTACGATTTAGACTTGATTCCAAGTGATTCCCATCCCTTCACTGACATGAGAAAGGAGTTTGGCTCGCAGAACTTTGACGCCGACGACGATACTGTCTCGGGTTCGCTGCAATCTGAAGGGGTAGAATTTTATGCAGAGGGAATTTGTCAGCTTCTTATGACAGGTGATGAATCTTAAATCTAAATTATGGTTATATAGAGAGGTAACACAGAAATATAATTCTGAGACTTTACTGAAAAATTTACTTCACCATACTTCATATTATCTCACTGACCTAGCAAATGTTATGGGACAGGGGGACACAGATGGCGCAGGTGTGCTGTATACGCATCACACGTTCCCCGTGTCAGATACGGTTGTGTAGGAGATCTTCTGAGAAATGGCTGTGCAAGTGATTTGTTTAACACGCAACGTCGTCGTGAGCTGACGCCGTTCGAACGAGGTATGGTGGTCGGTGCCTGACGGGTGGGAATTTCGATTTCGGCAGTGGTGCAGGAATTCGGCTTCATACGTTCAACTGTGTTAAGGGTGTATCGTGAATGGTTCAGTGATGGTGGCACAGTCCACAACAGACTAACTACCGCCCATCGAGCCACCGCCGATGACCGTGACTGGCGACATCTGAGAAGGATCGTCAGTAGTTACAGAAGGGCAACAGTGTAACAAATCACGGCTCAGTTCAACACAGGTCGTGCTGGACACGTCTCCCAGTGGACTATCCGAAATGAGTATGGATTCCATGAGATGTGGTAGCCGGTGCCGCACAAAGGTGCCACTGTTACCAACGTCATCGGGCACAAGGGTTTGCATTTGTCGTCAATCACCAGGGATGCAGTCCGCCCCTGGTAGCTGAGTGGTCAACGCGACGGAATGTCATACCTAACGACCCGGGTTCGATTCCCGGCTGGGTCGGAGACTTTCTCTGCTCAGGAACTGGGTGTTGTCCTCATCATCATCATTTCGTCCCCATCGACACGCAAGTCGCCGAAGTGGCGTCAACTCGAAAGACTCACACGAGGCGAACGATCTACCCGACGGGAGGCCTAGTCACGCGGCATTTCCATTTCCCAGGGATTCACACTGTCCGACCATATCATGTTACGCCACTGGTCCTATCACCATTTCAACTGCCCCGTGTCGATGGGAGAAACCGTGTGTGGTGCAGATAACATGAATCGATGGATCCCGCCATCCAAGAAAGTCCAAGGCTTTGGTGTCTCTGCTATGATCTAGGTTGCATTTTCCTGGCGTGGAATGCGCCTGCTAGGTGTTCTGGAAGAGACTGAAGGGTCTGCGGTATACTGAGCTGCTCGGGGTTCATCTCCACCCATTTTTGGCCTTCCAACATCCTAAAGGTTCTGCAGTGTTTCAAGATGACAACGCACAGCCACTTCACTCCCACATCTCCGGGAATGATTAAAGGAACACGGAGGATGTTCAAAGACTAAGATGGAGCACATGTTTGAACCCCATCGAGCATACCTCGGACGTCATGGAACGCTGGCTCCACGCCATAGATTCTGCACACACGAACAGAATTAGCTGCCGCTATGCAAACGATTTGGTGTCAGCTGTTTCCAAAGGACTACCAGATACTTTTAGACACACTCCCAAGACCTTTCACTGCAGTCTTCAGCACCAGAGGAGGCCCCACATGATATTAGATGCCTGGACTATGATACTTGCTAAATCAGCGTATTTATAGCTAATCGAATTTTTCTTTGATGGTAGGCCTCGTATACTGACCACAAGACACTGTTCAAGGTATGCCAGAGATATGCTTCATAAAACGCTAGCGGTTTAAGTTTTGTTCGCACATTCAAGACGAACATCTGACTAGTGATCTCCCAAACCTTTAGACACAAAATTTTACAGGTCGTAAAGGATCCTAAAAACAAAAAAAACAAAAAACAAAAAAAATGGCTCTGAGTGCTCTGGGACTTAACATCTGAGGTCATCAGGCCCCTAGATCTTAGAACTACTTAAACCTATCTAACCTAAGGACAGCACACACTTCCATGCCCGAGGCAGGATTCGAACCTGCGACCGTAGCAGCAGCGCAGTTCCGGACTAGCGCGCCTAGAACCTCTCGGGAGGATTCTAAACTAAATGTTTTCAGAAAAGAAACGGAATATTTCAGTCAGTACGAATGATCACAATGGCACATGCACTGTTTCGATATAAAACCGAAAGCGCAACATAAGCTCTTTGCCCATCGCTAGGCAACCGACTCTTTCGCGTCCCCCCAGGAGGCAGGCGCTCTCCGTGCCACGCCAACTTAACTGCGATCTGCACGAGCTCGCTCTCAGTCGTTGACCACCAATAACTGGAGAATGGCCATCCAAGGACAAGTGGAGGCAGCTACGTGGGGGCATGGACGCTACGAACAACAGACGAAAATGAATGTCATTTTGCGTGAGCGTTTGTGTTGCTAGTCGGTCAACATACATGCTCGCTAAGCACGTCGCTGGAATTTGGTGAAAGATGGCCTCGCTACTTGTCTGTTTGCTGTCTGCAGAAATCACAGGCAAAGTGGGGCTGCTGAGTGGCTGAGGGTTTGGTACACTTGTTTGGTGTGCGCCTGAATATGTAGACAGTACGATCTACTACCATGTGTCATCCGCTCTGGTGTAGGGTTTTTTGTGTGCTGTGTGCTTTAGGTTTGAGTTAACGTCGATGTTATTTGAAGAGTTTACGTGTTTGACTACCTCATATTAGTAAAATTCTTTCTCTCTCTATCGGCTTTAAACCTCGTTGATAATTTATGAATCTCCGCCACCGCACCAGAGTGGACAGCGCGCTGTCTTGTCATGCCGGGTGGCCTGGTTTCGATTCCCGGCTGTGTTGGAGATTTTCTCCACTCAGGGACTGGGTGTTTGTGTCGTCTTCATCATCATCATTTCGTCCTCATCGATCTGCAAGTCGCCGAAGTGACGTCACCTCAAAAGACTTGCACCAGGCGATGAGGTCTATCCAACGGGAGGCCTTCGCCATACGACATTTCATTTATGAATATCCTGTGATTTAATGTGTACTCTGCATTTAACGTAAGTTCATGTCTGCTGCTTTAGTTGAAGCTCTATGATCATTCCCGTACAATTTTTATTTATACGTTGTTATTTTGAACCAACATGAATCATCTCAATTTAATGTCAAAGTCTGTACATTGTTACGGTTCCTGTCTTCCTTTTGCAAAAATTCTATCAACAAATTCTTTTACAGAAACTGACTAAGACAATTTAAGTCTACTTAGAGTTCAAGTAATGTACTTATCTCTGATTTAAGTAAAACCGATTTTTCACTGTACTTTAAAATTTCCTATTCGTTTCTGGACTTAACTGAATTATTTTCTGCCTGTTTTAGTTAGGGCTAAATCCATACTGTGCTTTATTCAATTTATTCGAGAAGCAGAAGCTCTGTGTAGTATTACGACGTTGAAACTCAACTGAAAATTTCTCAATTTGCGGATGTTAAATCTTTCGCTTGTTTCTTACATTCATTTGGGATCTCGAATTTCATGTGCTTGAAAGAAAAAGAAAAAAAAACTTTTACACCTTCTTAGATAAAGTCCCTTTTGTGTAACGCCTTATGTTTTTGTGCCGTGACACCTTAAAAAATGGTTCAAATGGCTCTGAGCACTATGGGACTTAACATCTATAGTCATCAGTCCCCTAGAACTTAGAACTACTTAAACCTAACTAACCTAAGGACATCACACAACACCCAGTCATCACGAGGCAGAAAAAAATGGCTCTGAGCACTATGGGACTCAACTGCTGAGGTCATTAGTCCCCTAGAACTTAGAACTAGTTAAACCTAACTAACCTAAGGACACCACAAACATCCATGCCCGAGGTAGGATTCGAACCTGCGACCGTAGCGGTCTTGCGGTTCCAGACTGCAGCGCCTTTAACCGCACGGCCACTTCGGCCGGCTCACGAGGCAGAGAAAATCCCCGTGACACCTTACCTTTCCCAGCTCTTCACTTGCTGAAGTACACTGAAGTGCCAAAGAAACTGATATAGCGATGCGTATTCAAATACAGAGATACGGAAACAGGCAGAATACGGCACTGCTGTCGGCAACACCTATATAAGACAGCAAGTGCCTGGTGCAGTTGTTACTGCTGCTACAATGGCAGGTTATCAAGCTATAAGTGAGTTTGAAAGTAGTGTTATAGTCGGCGCACGAGCGATGGGACGCGACATCTCCAAGGTACCAATGAAGTGGGGATTTTCCCGTACGACCATTTCATGAATGTACTGTGAATATCAGGAATCCTGTAATACCTCAAATCTCCGACATAGCTGTGGCCGGAAAAGATCGTGTAAGAACGGGACCAACGACGACTGAAGAGAACCGTTCAACGTGAGAGAATTACAGCACTTCCGCAAACTGCTGCAGATTTCAATGTTGGGCGGTCAATAAGTGTCAGCGTGCGAACCATTCAACGAAACATCATCGATATCATTCGGAGCCGAAGGCCCGTTCGTGCACGACACAAAGCATTACGCCTCGCCAGGGTACGTCAACACCGACATTGGGCTGTTGATGACTAGAAACACGTTGCCTGGTCAGACGAGTCTCGTTTCAAATTGTATCGAGCAGATAGACGTGTACGGGTATGGAGACAACCTCATGAATCCACGGACCATGCCTATCAGCAGGGGACTGTTCAAGCTGGTGGCGCGTGTGCACTTGGAATGCTATGGGACCCGTGATACGTGTAGATATGACCTGATAGGTGACATGTACGTAAGCATCCTGTCTGACCACCTGCGTCCATTCGTGTCCATTGTGCATTCTGACCGATCTGGACCATTCCAGCAGGACACTGCGACACCCCACATGTCCAGAATTGCTACAGAGTGGCTCCAGGAACAAACTTCTCAGTTTAAGCATTCCCGCCGTTCACCAAAATACCCATATATGAACATTATTGAGCATCTTCAATTTTTTGTAGTCCTGTCTTCCTCTGTGGCGTGTAATATTACGGTATACCGATAATTTTTGCTTTATGGACCGTCTGAGTACAACTGAATGAAACACAAATTTTGTGCCATACACGGTTCACCTTTATTTTCTGCAAGGCATCTTCAGTGGACTGGAATATGTACATATTTTTGCTATTTAGTTTACATTTTGGTCACTGTACCTACAGGTTATAAGCAGTTCTGGTGGTTGGTTTTTGCTATTATGTAGTAATATTTTGAACTGTTCGTACAGGTTGCGTGGACGATTTTCTACATATTACGCTCCTGTTGCACTTTTGGTGTTGTTCCTCTTCTTATAAATGCCAATGATTTCCCACATTTCACAACGCTAGGAACTAAACACTTGCTTTGATGCAATGTTTTGTTTGTGTTGCCGACTGTCTGATGTTATCGCCAAAGATCGAATGTTATTGCCAACTTTCGAGTGTAATTATTGAAGTATCTGTGATCTGTTTGTGTAAGGTATTTTGTGTGTGTGTGTGTGTGTGTGTATGTGTGTGTGTGTGTGTGTGTTTGTGGAACAGTGTATCAAGACTACCAACAGAGACGTCCATTAGAGCAGCGAGGTGTCTGATTGTGATCCGTCGATCACCTCGAATGAGAGCGTCCGCACGTTCCAACATTGCAAGAGTCAGAGCTGTGTGCGGCCGGCCGACACGCGGGAGATCGGATAAGCTTGCGCGACCTTAATGCGATGACAGACGCCTCGACCAACGACTCACCGTGCTTTTGTTCACTGTCATGTCTGCTTCGTATTCATTCTGCAGGCACCTATGAAGATCTCCGATGCTCTGGTTTTCCGCCGAGAGAAACAGAATGATAGCTCTCTGCTTGGAACGCATCTGCGCTACAGACGCCGTTTTGAAGGTTACCGCCACCAATCGGAACTTCGAGAAACTACAGGGGTGAAGCGGGAATATTCCACTATGCCCCACAACAAATTCTGCAGTTTTCCAACCGAACCTGACCGAGAAAAAACGTGTTTTGTTCTTTATCGAACGCCACTTGATACTCAGAAAGTATTGGGCACTCATAATTTTCATCTGTGTCGTTATGGTCAAGGTGTGAAAGAATAAAGTCACTTAACACTGTCAGTTGCGGTTGTTAGGCTATAATCATCACTCCGGAGCAAGGTTTGATGCAGATCTCCACGCTAATCCCTATTACGCTACTATTTTTATATCAGCATAACTACTGCATCCAGCATGGATTCTGAGCTGCTTACTGTATTGAATTCTTGATCTCCATCTACAGCTTTTGCCTATTACCAAATTGACTATTCCTTGGTGCCTTAAAATGTTCTCTATCACCATACATCTTCGTATGCTCAAGACGTGAAAAAATGTTCTTTTTCCCACAATTTGACTGAGTCTCTCTTCAATAGTTACTCTATTTAACTATCCAATCTGAAACATTCTTCTGCAGTGCCACATTTCGAAAGCTTCTATTCTCTTCTTGTCTCTACTGTCCATCGACCATGCTACATTTACACTTGAGGTTACACTCAGACCTAATACTTTCAGGACAACCCTGCCTCACTCGTTCTTAACTACTACTTCCGTTTCAAGTCCCTCCACGATATCTGCACAAGTTTCAACCCTTGTGTTTTATTGCTATCAGATTCAGAATGGAACACAGAGTGCTCCACTAAAAATATTCAATTTTTCTAAGTCTGCATTGGTACCATCTATATTTGAGAAAATTACAGCTTGTATAACAGTAGGAATGAAACTTTGTACGATACTATACCAGTGTCTATACTGCTCAATCTCGGACGTAAATGTACATTCCCTTCAGGTACCCAAGAGGGGTGGGCTATGAGGACAGCGCTAGTGCATTTTCACAGACTCTTTACCTCGCTGCAGAGTGCATTAGCGCGTGCACGGACGACTAGTCACGCCTTGCTTCTTTGCAGAGTGCATTACAAACAAATGACAGCCTTCTTACGCAGAGTGATTGTTTGTCTATGCTGCCGGCCAGTTACCACGCATACAGAGCTAACCGACAGAGGTACCTTTTTAAAGTGGTCATATACTTTGTTGCAGAAGCTCTCCCAAACGTGTCTCATGACAAATATGACTCAGTGGTAAATACAACGGGCTCGCTCTCGGAAAAACGGCAGTTATTCCCATCGGGCCATCCAGAAATGTTTTCCACGATATCCCTAAATGGTTGGAGAAAAATGGCGGTACGATTCGTTTGAAAGAGCACAACCGTTTCCATTGCCTATTCTTCCTCAATCCGCGCTCGTGCCCCGTCCCTAAAGAACTCATCGTCGATGCGGCGTTAGACCGCAACCCCACTTCTTTCCAAACCCGTCACGACGGTAGCGGTATCTATTCCATTGTGTCAGTTGAAAACTGAAATCTCGGCACAATTTTACGTCACTAGGTGTTGTGTGTGTGTCTCACTTCCTTCACGTGGCATCACTGTCGACTATTTTCGACGCAGTCATGTCTATCATTGATCGCCCATGATCGAACTCCTTGATACTGTAAGATTTAATTAACGGAAAAATCACCGAGCAGATGCAGAAATGAGAGATGCACCAAGAGAGCTGCAACAAAATTATTTATTTTTCTACTGACTTTCATTTCCACGTGCATAACTTTTGCGTGGACCATTCCTTTGAGCAGCACCTCTTCTCTCTATTAGTTCCCCATCTAACAAAAAACTACAGCCGAATAATAAAATCTACACCGGGGGGCAAAATTTAGGACGATAGTAACTTTCATATGATGTGTCACTGGCAAAGAATATAGCTGAAAGAAACTTGGACCATACACAGAAGGAATTGCTGCGATATAGTAGAGAAGGTAACTGAAAGAAATAGGCAATGAAACGAACAGAACTTCAAAGACATTGCAGTCACCGCAATTTATGATGATGGAAAGCAAAAAGTGGGACATGGTTCTAAATTGGATTGTGATCACCATGGACAGCAATACATTCTCTGGAATGTACCCCTATGCTGGCCAAAAGGTAAGTAGCTCTTGTGGCTGGGCTTTCTATTCCTCCACCAGCGCGGTTGACAACTTTTGGATAATAGTTGGTGCATGATGTGGACGTGCAACAATACGTGTCCCTCACGCATATCATATATGTCGATGGGATTTAAGCCGGGAAGTGGGGCAGGGGGAGGGGGGGGGGGGGGGGAAGGGCAGGTCAGTCGGTTCACCGAATATCCTGTCGTTCCAAGAATTTCCCCGCTTGCGCTCTTCGATGTGGTCGCACACTTTCATCCATGAAGACTACGTCGGGCAGAATGCGCCCCTGAAGAGATGCACATGGGGTATTACATCCTCACAATAAGGTTGGCAGTTGAGTGTACCGCGTTCGAAGATTGAGGTCAATACGCGCAAGCAGCACTGTTTCTTCCCACAGAGTAACACTTAGACAACCAAAACGACCGTGTTCGATAATTCCTGGGTGCATAAGGTATTTCAATGTGAGAGTGCGTTCCGGCATCACTACGCAGACTGAATCTGATTTAATCCGAAAAGAACGCGCGACCCCATCCCTCGGTGGCCTAGTCGCTAGTATCTTGGCACCATTCCAAATCTTTCAACTCACTACACTCCCCCGTTTAAGGTTTCTAGTTTATTTTTCGTATTCAATGAAAACGATGTGAGCACTATTTCGATTATATACGTCATACTTCATATCTATACAATGCACATTTTTCAAACAGAATTCTTCAACGTCGATATGTTACGCCACAGAGGTTGTGAGTCCAAGCAGTGTGTTCTTGTCAGGAGCGTCATCGATGACACAGTAGGTTCCGTGAGAAGCACTGAGGGAGTCGTGTGTTGGCCACGCTACTGAGCGGTCTGGAAACAGCTAGCTGAACGCTTAGACGGAAACGCAAACAATGTTGAATACTGGAAATATGATTTTGTAAAGATTGGCTTACAAGTGTGAAGATACTCAGGTAATGTTGTCGCTGCATTTCTTGCTTAGGCTTAATTAGATAACGTATTTGAAAAAGGCTGAGTTTTAGGGTTTTTCTTGATTTATTCAGGTCAGTTAGTTCGATTGTCGAAACGTGATCAAGCAGAATTACCTGTTCACGTGGCTTCCTCTTAGAAGTTATAAATGTCCCTCTCCTTCTATTTCTACAAATAATCTCATGGCAGAGTATTATATTTTCAGATAAGTGATTTTTATAAAGATGATAGCAGTTATGAAATCAGAGTTTAATTTTGCTGCCTGATCTATATAAATGACCTGGGTGACAGTCTGAGCAGTTCTCTTAGGATGTTCGCAGATGATGCTGTAATTTACCGTCTAGTAAGATCATCCGAAGACCTGTATCAGTTGCAAAGCGATTTAGAAAAGATTGCTATATGGTGTGGCAGGTGGCAGTTGACGCTAAATAACAAAAAGTGTGAGGTGATCCACATGAGTTCCAAAAGAAATCCGTTGGAATTCGATTACTCGATAAATAGTATAATTCTCAAGGCTGTCAATTCAACTAAGTACCTGGGTGTTAAAATTACGAACAACTTCAGTTGGAAAGACCATATAGATAATATTGTGGGGAAGGCGAACCAAAGGTTGCCTTTCATTGGCAAGACACTTAGAAGATGCAACAATTCCACTAAAGAGACAGCTTACACTACACTCGTTCGTCCTCTGTTAGAATATTGCTGCGCGGTGTGGGATCCTTACCAGGTGGGATTGACGGAGGACATCGGAAAGGTGTAAAAGAGGGCAGCTCGTTTTGTATTATCATGTAATAGGGGAGAGAGTGTGGCAGATATGATACGCGAGTTGGGATGGAAGTCATTAAAGCAAAGACGTTTTTCGCCGCGGCGAGATCTATTTACGAAATTTCAGTCACCAACTTTCTCTTCCGAATGCGAAAATATTTTGTTGAGCCCAACCTACATAGGTAGGAATGATCATCAAAATAAAATAAGAGAAATCAGAGCTCGAACAGAAAGGTTTAGGTGTTCGTTTTTCCAGCGCGCTGTTCGGGAGTGGAATGGTAGAGAGATAGTATGATTGTGGTTCGATGAACCCTCTACCAAGCACTTAAATGTGAATTGCAGAGTAGTCATGTAGATGTAGATGTAGATTGAGTCACTCGATCCAAGGATTAACATGGTATTCACCAAGTTGTGAAAGGTTGCCAAGTATGTCACTATGCTTCGAGATGATAAAAATCTCCTAGTCCCCCTAAGACTGCCGACAAAGCGAGTATCCTAGTTCCCCTAAGGTTCTGAACATTTTTCGAAACCGCCCTGACAACTGAATCTGTCTCAATGACCATGGCAGTTCATCACACTACAATCGCTGGACCTGAAAGCACTCCACTCATTTAAGTTTACACTAAATAATTCCTTCATAGACAATCCGTGCCCGTCAAACAGGATGAAATATGTTGCAGGATGAACTAAAGTAAATACCGAAATTGCATACTGTGTGTACCTCGGAAACATGTTGAAACTATTGTTTAAAGGATAAAAATTTTTCCTATGCACTCGTACTAGTCTTCAATATCGCCTACACAATACGTTTGTCTCCCAAGACTTTTCTGATGTCATCTGTCCTTTGACTTGTTTGATGTGGCCCGCCACGAATTTCTCTCCAGTCCAACCTCTTCATTTCAGAGTAGCACTTGCATCGAACGTGCACAGTTATTTGTTCGATATATTTCAGTCTCTGTATTCCCCTACAGTTTTTACCCTTGCAGCTCCCCCAATTACGACGGAAATTATTCCGTGATGTCTTAATACATTTCCTATCATCGTGACTCTTCTCTAAGTCAAAGTTTCAATGTTTTCTGCGTGTTCCTATTCTCTCAAAGTCTGCGGAGAATTCTGCTTCTTATCATTTCAGCTAATTTTCAATATCCTTTTATAGCGCCACATCCCAATGGCTTTGATTGTCTTCTTTCCCGGTTTCCACTTCCACCACCCCCCCCTCCCCCTTGACATAAATTCACCTCCATTCAATGCTGTGCGCCAAAGGGGTGCACTCTGAAAACTTTTTCCCCAAATAAGGCCGATATTTGAAACTAATAAGCTTTTCTCGGCCAGGAATGCGCTTTTGCCTGTGCTAGTCTATTTTTCATATCCTACTTGTTTCATCCGTCAAGTGTTATTTTGTTTCCGAGGTATGATAATTCCGCAACATCGTGCTCCCCAAGTCTGATGTGAATTTTACCATAATTTAATTTCTGCTACTCCTCAACTTCTGTTTACTCTCAGTCCACAGTGTGTGCTCATTAGACGCTCATCACTTTCAACAAGTGGTGCTATTCTTCCTTATTCTCTTTACGGATAGCAATGTAATCTGTGAATGTTATCATTGGTATCTTTTCACCCTCAATCTTAATTCCACTACTGATTAGCGGAGATTTTTAATTGGTTCAGTACAATGCGCTTTTGGCTTTTATACATTTTCATTCTACGACACCCCTCTATGTTTTCCAATATGTATTCCGTGCAGTTAGATGCTATGCTGTCTTCCTGTTTTATTATGTAAATACGTTGGTTACTTAGATCGTACAATCAAATGCTCGAAATGCATGATTGTCGGTACACGTTACCTCTTCTTTGATCGTAATCAGTGGATCAAGTTTCTATGAATTGTCACGCGAATTATTTGATCACCTTACGAAGTTGACGTTCACTCTTTCCTCGCAGCCCAAGATATCTCAAGAACTTGCTCCTCCGAACAGGCTGCCTGTCGGCTGTTTAGTGTGGCGTGAATATCATTTTGACAGCGGCTGCGTCTGTCCGGGATTGCACCTCGTGTGTTCAACTGACGATACGTTTTATCTCAACATCAGTTGCCTTGAGTCGTATTGATGGTTTACGAAGTGTGCCAATTGAAAATCACTTGAGAACCCTCGAGTAATTTTATTCGCTCGCTGCACATGCCGTAGCTACACGGATTGGCATTATACATGAAATTTCCGACAAGTGGTACGAGCGGTAGCCATAGAGTGTTAATTATCATACCGAAAAAATCAAGCTGAGATCATGATACACGTTGTTAGTCCTTCTCTAGATATTCACCCTTTGATGCGCCTCGTTTTCCCAAATAGTGGGTGGTCTGGTGGTGACCTCGGTTGAAGAAATCTTAATTTTTGCAGTTCAGGAAACAATTAATCATAAAAATAATCTTGTCGTCATTCTGAAAGGCCTGTCACGCGATCGTCTTTCATACCAGAGAGGAAGAAATCACTGGTTGCCATTTCGGGAGAATGCTGTTGTATACGGCGAGATTATTTTCATGATGAGCCAAAAATTGATAGCCCAAAGAAACAGCATGTGCGTCTGTGTTCTGACTGAGCTAGGGTTCAAATGGTTCAAATGGCTCTGAGCACTATGGGACTTAACTTCTGAGGTCATCAGTCCCCTAGAAATTAGAATTACTTAAGCCAAACTAACCTAAGGACATCACACACATCCATGCCCGAGGCAGGATTCGAACCTGCGATCGTAGAAGTCGCGTGGTTCCAGACTGTAGCGCCTAGAACCGCTCGGCCACATCGGCCGGTCTGAGCTAGGGCATTGTCGCGAAGGAAAAACACTACTTTCGTCTTGATGACCTCCATTATACCCGCCAGAAGATTTGTGTAGGTATGCTCCTGCGACTGTTTGCCATTTACAATTATAGTGTGTGAGCAACACACCATAGCAGCTCCAAAACCCAAAGTGTATAAAAAAAAAAAGTTCAAATGCGTGTGAAATCTTATGGAACTTAACTGCTAAGGTTATCAGTCCCTAAGCTTACATACTATTTAACCTAAATCATACTAAGGACAAACTCACACACCCATGCCCTAGGGAGGACTCTAATCTCCGTCGGGACCAGTCGCACACGAAGTGTATCACCTTACCCGATAACGGCTGAGTTTTCGCAGTTATCGTCGGTGATGACTCGACTTGCCCTCGTATTTGCTTTGCTCGTTTGTCTCTGGCTGATAGCGATACACCCAAACCTTCTCCTTGACGACTATGTGACTCCCAGTCGTCTGGATTGTCACTCTACAGCACCTCATTGACGTCTCCGGTGCTTATATTAAAGGAATCGTGGAAGTGGCTGATGATAATAAAATCAACGTAATCCCTTTATCACTTGTTTGACCTTCTCTTCCCACGTCCCGTTCCTAATTCATTACATATGGAAACAATTCTATACGTCTTCCCTGCATTTATATCTCCAGATTGTCCGCCCTCGGTAGCTGAGTGGTAGGCCGGCACTGTAGCTCGGCGTGTTGGGCCAGAGACCTGACTGGTCTCTGTAATAAAGAAACTGAGTGAAAGGATCAACAACGAACTTCAATGGATGTCATGTGATGTCCGCTACGACCAAATAAAACGAACAAAAAAGAAAAGAAAGTGTTATGCCGGCACGGTAGCTCACCGTGTTCGGTCACAAGGTTTAGCTATCCTCTGTAATAAAAAAAACTGAGTGAACGGATCAACGAAGAACCTGAACGGATGTCATCAGACGTCTGCCGCTAACAAATTCGACGAACAATATAGAACAAAATGATATCACAAAAAAAAGTGGTCAGTGCGACAGAATGTCAATCCTAAGGGCTCAGGTTCGATTCCCGGCTGTGTCGGAGATTTTCTCCGCTCAAGGACTGGGTGTTGTGTTGTCCTAATCATCATCATTTCATCCCCATCAACGTGCAAGTCGCCGAAGTGGCGTCAAATCGAAAGACTTGCACCCAGCGAACGGTCTACCCGACGGGAGGCCCTAGTCTCACGAAGTTTACATTTTATTTATCGCCAGATTTGCACCTGATGTCCAAAATTACCACTGCTTTTTTTTACCGGCGTAAATCGGTTCTGCATTAACGCATTAGAATATTTATCGAGTATCGCTGCCATACCACAATTAAGTACACACTGGAGCTCTGTGATTAGCTTCACTTTAATTATAACTACTAGATATAAGAAAGAGAACGAAACTTTACTCGTAGTGCGTATACGGTATAGTAAAGGATATATGATTAAAACTTTAGCTGACTTGAGGTTATCAAGAGTGCAAAATTTAGTACCTACAAATGTAGTATCAGTGGCTTTAACGTATCGGGACGTAGAGTCGAACAGGGCTTGGACGGCAGACAGGAGCACAGCCTCACATCTATGCCACAGTTCATCAATCACTATGGGTTGTGAGTGGTGGTGTTCCAGTCTTTTCGGCAAACCACCTCCAGATTTTTCAGTGTTTTAGTCCCCTGGGGAAGGTGTTGCCCAAAGCAACAGCCGGCCGCTGTGACCATGCGCTTCAGTCCGGAACCACGCTGCTGCTACGGTCGCAGGTTCGAATCCTGCCTCGGGCATGGCTGTGTGTAATGTCCTTAGGTTAGTTATGTTTAAGTAATTGTAAGTCTAGGGGACTGATGACCTCTGATGTTAGACCGCTCCAGTCGCAGGTTCGAATCCTGCCTCGGGCATGGATGTCTGTGATGTCCTTAGGTTAGTTAGGTTTAAGTAGTTCTACGTTCTAGGGCACTGATGACCTCAGAAGTTAAGTCCCATAGTGCTCAGAGCCATTTGAACCTCAGATGTTAAGTCCCATTGAGCTTAGACCAATTTGAACCATTTGAACCAGGACAACAGTCGGACACCCCAGGTATCTAAGTAAGTGAGTAACAACATTGGCATCGTGTCTATCGTTTATTTGTTGTATGATAGCATTATGGAGACCTCGAAGGTAAGACACAGCCTTAGACGTTAACACGTCAGGAAGCTATCGCCTGCTGTCCATCCAAATTATCGAATTGGTTCAAATGGCTCTGAGCACTATGGGACTCAACTTCTGAGGTCATCACTCCCCTAGAACTTAGAACTACTTAAACCTAACTACCCTAAGAACATCACACACTTCCATGCCCGAGGCAGGATTCAAACCTGCGACCGTATCGGTCGCACGGTTCAAGACTGTAGCGCCTAGAACCGCTCGGCCACTCAGGCCGGGCAAATTACCGACTACTCTCCCCAGAGGTGACCGTGTTGCCACGCAACGATGTTCCACACCATCACGCCAGGTCTTGTGCCGACATGTCGTTGATGAAAGCAGTCTGGCAATCTCATTCCACTCCTATATCCAGCGATAACGCTGGAAGCATCACGGTGGTTGCGCCTCTGCTGCCGTGTCGAGAGAAGTCACAAGAATGATCCTCTCAAGCGCTAGCAGCATGTAGCCGTTCGGATCATCCATAGCGCTGATTATGGCCCCCCTGCATCCATCACGTTCATGTTCACTTAGCAGTCGCGAGAGCCCCATCGACGCGAGCAACAGTATTACGAAATGTCAAACCACAGTCTGGACAGGGCTCGAACTTTCGAACTTACCGCTGTAGATTTCTCCTTCTTACAGAAGGTATAACAATTTCGCCTCACAAACAACATTCAGATTCCGTTTCGAAAAGCGAAACCTGCTGCGTAATATTCCATGAAACGGTGAATTTAGATGTAGGTGCGGTTGTGCTGAAATTCTAACCATTTGCGTATCCAACTATCTATGCTACTTGAGACTTTCCCGACGAAATGAATGCTTTAATGGTTCAAGAGCGTCACGTCCAATAAAGTGACAGCTGTTACTCATCCTCAGGAGCTTATTGAAGTTTTGCTCCAACTTCTAGCCAATATACGCGCTGGCTCGCTGGAAATTTTCATTGTAGATGATGATCACCACCCCTTGGCGCCTGCGCTTTTCTAACGAACCAGCGTATGTGCGCAGTGTGTCCCAGTTCCGTTAGGGCTGCTTCTGTGAAATTCCCATCTGCAGTGCTATCTCGTGGCGAGTTGAAGCGTTACGATCCTTGAAGTTTCAAAAATAGTGGCGTAGAAATTCAAAGTGCTAGCACTGATGCAGCAGGCATTCTGGCTGCGAATATAGCTCGTCAAATTATAGCAGTGGAGCAGTGACGCAACATCAAGTTTTTGGACTCTACCAGCGTCAATTAAGGACATCCGAGAAAACTGTACTGCAGTACTAAATGCAACTCCAAAAAAGGACTGGAGTGACTGTTTCAAAACACTTTTAAAACAATGTTACCTGTATTTTGATTCAGATAGAGACTACTTTGATGAAATACAGTGATTTAGTGAACAAATCCATGACTTTTATTTTTCATATCCACGTACACAGAAGAGCCAAAGAAACTGGTACACCTACCTAATATCGTGTAGGCCCTGCTATCAGCCAGAAATGCCGCAACACGACGTGGCATGGACTAAACTATTGTCTGAAAAGTGCTGAAGGGAAATGACGCCATGAATCTTGCAGGGTTGTCCATCAATCCGCAAGAGTACGAGGGAGTCCTCTTCTGAACAACACGTTGCAAGGGATGCCAGAAGAGTGTTCCTGGAGCCACTCTGGACATGTGTGGTGTCGCGTTGTCCTGCTGCAATTGCCCAAGTCCGTCGGAATGCACAATGGACATGAATGGATGAAGGTGATCAGACAGGATGCGTACGTGTCACCTGTCAGAGTCGTATCTAGAGGTATCAGGGGTTATCACTCCAACTGAACACGTCCCTTACCATTAAAGAGCGTCCACCAGCTTGAACAGTCCCCTGCGGACATGCAGGGTCCATAGATTCATGAGGTTGTCCCCATACCCGTACACGTCCATCCGCTCGATACAATTTGAAACGAGACTCGTCCGACCAGGCAACATGTTTCAAGTCATCAACAGTCCAACGTCGGTGTTGACGGGCCCAGTCGAGGCGTAAAGTTTTGTGTCGTGCAGTCATCAAGGGTACACGAGTGGGCCTTCGGCTCCGAAAACCCATATTGTTGATGTTTCGTTGAATGCTTCGCACGCTGACACTTGTTAATAGCCCAGCATTTAAATCTGCAGCAATTTTGCGGAAAGGTTGTACTTCTGTCACGTTGAGCGAATTTCTTCAGTCGTCTTTGGTCCCGTTCTTGCAGGGTCATTTTCCGACCGCAGCGATGTCGGAGATTTGATGTTTCACCGGATTTATGATATTCACGGTACGCCCGTGAAATGATCGTACGGGAGAATCCCCACTTCAGCGCTACCTCGGAGGTTCTGTCCCATCGCTCGTGCTCCGACTATAAACCTGGTTCAAACTCACTTAAATCCTGATAGCTTGCCATTGCAGCAGCAGTAATCGATTTAACAACTGCGCCAGACGTATATAGGCGTTGCCAACTGCAGCACGGTTTCTGCCTGTTTACATATCTCTGTGCTTGAATACACATGCCTATCCAGTTTCTTTGGTGCTTCATTGTATTTATGAAGATAATGTGAACGTCTTCATTCGGTCAGTGATTCTGTTTTGCTATGTCTTGCATTCATACAGCAGGTCCCGCAGCAAGTGTCCCGGAAGTAGAGGACCACTGTTCCTCCAGCGCTGGAAATTGTCGATCTGGACACTCCTGGTCCGTCCCTGTGACGGAGCGGCTCCTCTGGGTCAGCCTTTCTCTGTTCCTCTTCCATCCCGCGGCGTCTTTTATTTTCCGCCCTCATTTCCCTGTCCGCGTCCTTCTTTCCGACCGCGGTCGGGCCACCGGCGCATGTTGCGGTTTTATTCCTCGGAGCTCGCCGCAGCCCTCCCTTGTACGACACGGATTACGTAACCGTGACCGGTGGCTTGTAGCGCTGGGACGCATACAGCCGAGGTTACGGAACAAAGGCAGCTGCCACAATTACGTCCGGCCAACCTGTTCGCCGTTGGACTGATTCTGGCGTCCAAGTACAACAGCGGGAAAAGGAAAGTACACGCGTATAAAGACGTGACATGCAAACGTCGCATTTGCAGGGGTCTAACGGAGGATAGTAAAGACAGACAGATGTATAAATCGCCGTGCTGCGGATGTCGTCGAAGGTTTCGAAATGATAGGTTCGTAACAGCTGCGTCGAGAGAATGGTTCTGTATTGACAGATACCGTAAACGCGTCAAGATCATAATATTGTACAGACCGATACTTCTCACTTTGGATTTTAAAAAATTAAAAGCATTTCGATACAACACCTTAGTCTTTCTTTGTTTATGTATTTCATCTGGGCAGATTAGGCCCTTCATGGGCTCTTGGATTAGCATTATGCTCATAAAAATGTTTTTCTATCACAGTATTGTTCAATAATGGTAATTATAAAATTATAAATAGTACTGGCTTTCAGACATCTGTCAAAAAGCAATAATGAAGTATCTTTCAACTAAGTTAAGCAACTCATACGAAAAAATGAAATGCACGAACTTCAAATATCTTGGCGAATGGATTACGGCCAATGGGCGAGCAAGCAAGAGCCAGAAAAATGGAAATAGTTTTCTAAAACACGCGACACTTTCACAACGAATAAGTTCTTTTCATCATTACAACTGACATACAACCAGTGTGTTTATTTGCGCTTGAATTCCTTATTCTTTCTGAAAGAAGTTTGCTAGTTGAATTCGAAAGAAAAGAAACTGTGTATTAATTATAGTTCAAGTGTTCAAGTGTGTGTGAAATCTTATGGGACTTAACTACTAAGGTCATCAGTCGCTAAGTTTACACACTACTTAACATAAATTATCCTATGGACAAACACACACACCCATGCCCGAGGGAGAACTCGAACTTCCACCGGTACCAGCCGCACAGTCCATGACTGCAGCGTCCTAGACCGCTCGGCTAGACCCGCGCGGCTATTAATTATAAAAGGGAGCTCTACATAAAACATTAAAACAAGAAGTATATTTTAAAACAGAAAAAAATAAACGAAACAAATGCGCAAACGATAAGGGTTACATGAGAATAATGGAAAACTCCAAATGGACTGAATGCGTACTCAACACCTTTGAGTGCGCACCAGAAACAAGAAAACCGTGATACAAGAGGGAATCAAAAAGTTCGGTGGCCATACAGCCAAGAATCGGTGTGCCAATCAAGCCAAATCGCCATGACCATTGAGGCAGTCATCCCAACGACGCACCAGATTGCAGACAGCCGCTTGACAAAATACCGTGTCCTTCTGCGCGAAGAAGTCCTGCTGCACATCCTCGTCCGACAGAAATCACCGATTCTCCAAGGCCTCTTTAAGGAACTGAAGACGAGATAATTGTATGGCGAGAGATCAGGGCTGTAGGTTGGCTGCTCGAGTGACTCGCACTTGTGTTGGCGTAACGAATGAGGCTGGCCTACCAGATCGATTGGCGTCTTGTGCCGAATCGTAACCAGTACGGAACTTCGCACACCATTCCACAGATATGCTGCCCCATGCACATTATCCATTCTACGATCGATGTCCATCGGCACCCCAGATAAGTACGAGGGCAGTTCAATAAGTAATGCAACACATTTTTTTCTGAAAGAAGGGTTGTTTTATTCAGCATTGAAATACACCAGGTTATTTCCCAATCTTTTAGCTACACAACACTATTTTTCAACGTAATCTCCATTCAATGCTACGGCCTTACGCCACCTTGAAATGAGGGCCTGTGTGCCTGCACGGTACCATTCCACTGGTCGATGTCGGAGCCAACGTCGCACTGCATCAATAACTTCATCATCCGCGTAGTGCCTCCCACGGATTGCGTCCTTCATTGGGCCAAACATATGGAAATCCGACGGTGCGAGATAGGGGCTGTAGGGTGCATGAGGAAGAACAGTCCACTGAAGTTTTGTGAGCTCCTCTCGGGTGCGAAGACTTGTGTGAGGTCTTGCGTTGTCATGAAGAAGGAGAAGTTCGTTCAGATTTTTGTGCCTACGAACACGCTGAAGTCGTTTCTTCAATTTCTGAAGAGTAGCACAATACACTTCAGAGTTGATCGTTTGACCATGGGGAAGGACATCGAACAGAATAACCCCTTCAGCGTCCCAGAAGACTGTAACCATGACTTTACCGGCTGAGGGTATGGCTTTAAACTTTTTCTTGGTAGGGGAGTCGGTGTGGCGCCACTCCATTGATTGCCGTTTTGTTTCAGGTTCGAAGTGATGAACCCATGTTTCATCGCCTGTAACAATCTTTGACAAGAAATTGTCACCCTCAGCCACATGACGAGCAAGCAATTCCGCACAGATGGTTCTCCTTTGCTCTTTATGGTGTTCGGTTAGACAACGAGGGACCCATCGGGAACAAACCTTTGAATATCCCAACTGGTGAACAATTGTGACAGCACTACCAACAGAGATGTCAAGTTGAGCACTGAGTTGTTTGATGGTGATCCATCGATCATCTCGAACGAGTGTGTTCGCACGCTCCGGCGTTGCAGGAGTCACAGCTGTGCACGGCCGGCCCGCACGCGGGAGATCAGACAGTCTTGCTTGACCTTGCGGCGGTGATGACACACGCTTTGCCCAAAGACTCACCGTGCTTTTGTCCACTGCCAGATCACCGTAGACATTCTGCAAGCGCCTATGAATATCTGAGATGCCCTGGTTTTCCGCCTAAAGAAACTCGATCACTGCCCGTTGTTTGCAACGCACATCCGTTACAGACGCCATTTTAACAGCTCCGTACAGCGCTGCCACCTGTCGGAAGTCAATGAAACTATACGAGACGAAGCGGGAATGTTTGAAAATATTCCACAAGAAATTTCCGGTTTTTTCAACCAAAATTGGCCGAGAAAAATAATGTGTTGCATTACTTATTGAACTGCCCTCGTATAACAGCACGTTGATCCCGTTTGACAGTATTTGGTTATACCGTTGCCACAGTTCAAGTTTCCGCATTTACTGCTCGTGCGTTGGAAAGACACAAGCCTCACTCTAATCCCTTGTCTGCATTTCGATGTTTATATACCAGTATCGGAGTCGATCTACTTTGCATCTACAATGCAGCAACGCCCTCAGACGGAAACTTTTTGACCACCACTTATGTATATTCATGAAAAATAAAACAAAAAACAGTGATATACAAGCAGAAGACAAACAAAAGTCTGTGGTCGAAAAGTAACAAGCCAAATTACTGGGGAACTTCGAGCTGACCGAACACTCGGTCGGATGCACTGCTCATCATAAGCACGGAGAAAACGTGGATATTGTTTTTCCAGGTAACAGAACTGTCCAGACACTCCCCTTGGATATAAGGAGAAAATACGCTCATGAGCCATAACATTATGACCAATGCCCACCGTGAAATTGCATGTTGCCTGGCCTTGTGGCATTGCGGACGTTTGATGCGGTAAGAAAAGTATATCAGCTGAGCAGAGACGAATAAAGCATCATTACAACTAGGATAAGGTCCACAAATGGGGAAATACACTGATACAAGCAACTTCGACCAGGAACGGATTGGTACGACCCGGCGCCAGAGAAAGAGTGTCTCAGAAAGGTGGTCAGCTGTTCCCGTGCTTCTGTCGCGTGCGTCGGTGGAAACTGGTTAAAGGGCGGTGAAACCAAAAGTTGTCGACAAGATGTTATACAGGGTGTTACAAAAAGGTACGGCCAAACTTTCAGGAAACATTCCTCACACACAAATAAAGAAAAGATGTTATGTGGACATGTGTCCGGAAACGCTTAATTTCCATGTTAGAGCTCAGTTTAGTTTCGTCAGTATGTACTGTACTTCCTCGATTCACCGCCAGTTGGCCCAATTGAAGGAAGGTAATGTTGACTTCGGTGCTTGTGTTGACATGCGACTCATTGCTCTACAGTACTAGCACCAAGCACATCAGTATGTAGCATCAACAAGTTAGTGTTCATCACGAACGTGGTTTTGCAGTCAGTGCAATGTTTACAAATGCGGAGTTGGCAGATGCCCATTTGATGTATGGATTAGCACGGGGCAATAGCCGTGGCGCGGTACGTTTGTATCGAGACAGATTTCCAGAACGAAGTGTCCCGACAGGAAGACGTTCGAAGCAATTGATCGGCGTCTTAGGGAGCACGGAACATTCCAGCCTATGACTCGCGACAGGGGAAGACCTAGAACGACGAGGACGCCTGCAATGGACGAGGCAATTCTTCGTTCAGTTGACGATAACCCTAATGTCAGCGTCAGACAAGTTGCTGCTGTACAAGGTAACGTTGACCACGTCACTTTATGGAGAATGCTACGGGAGAACCAGTTGTTTCTGTACCATGTACAGCGTGTGCAGGCACTATCAGCAGCTGATTGGCCTCCACGGGTACACTTCTGCGAATGGTTCATCCAACAATGTGTCAATCCTCATTTCAGTGCTCTTTACGGATGAGGCTTCATTCCAATGTGATCAAATTGTAAATTTTCACAATCAACATGTGCGGGCTGAGGAGAATCCGCACGCAATTGTGCAATCACGTCATCAACACAGATTTTCTCTTAACGTTTGGGCAGGCATTGTTGGTGATGTCTTGATTGGGCCCCATGTTCTTCCGCCTACGCTCAATGGAGCACGTTATCATGATTTCATACGCGATATTCTACCTGTGCTGCTAGAACATGTGCCTTTACAAGTACGACACAACATGTGGTTCATGCACGATGGAGCTCCTGCACATTTCAGTCGAAGTGTTCGTATGCTTCTCAACAACAGATTCGGTGACCGATGGATTGGTAGAGGCGGACCAATTCCATGGCCTCCACGCTCTCCTGACCTCAACCTTCTTGACTTTCATTTATGGGGGCATTTGAAAGCTCTTGTCTACGCAGCCCCGGTACCAAACGTAGAGACTCTTCGTGCTCGTATTGTGGACGGCTGTGATACAATACGCCATTCTCCAGGGCTGCACCAGCGCATCAGGGATTCCATCCGACGGAGGGTGGATGCATGTATCCTCGCTAACGGAGGACATTTTGAACATTTCCTGTAACAAAGTGTTTGAAGTCACGCTGGTACGTTCTGTTGCTGTTTGTTTCCATTCCATGATTAATGTGATTTGAAGAGAAATAATAAAATGAGCTCTAACATGGAAAGTAAGCGTTTCCGGACACATGTCCACGTAACATATTTTCTTTCTTTGTGTGTGAGGAATGTTTCCTGAAAGTTTGGCCGTACCTTTTTGTAACACCCTGTATGTACGCACCTCATTACGGAAGTCAGACACCTGACCACTCGCGGCCACTCCCGCCAGAGGTTCGAGTCCTCCCTCTGGCATGAGTGTGTGTGTTATTCTTAGCATAAGTTAGTTTAAGTAGTGTGTAAGTCTAGGGACCTTAGGAATTCACACACATTTGACCATTTTGAACCTGACCACTCTGAAAAACAGCATAGGCGGTGGTCTGTGGCACATATGACTACAGAGTACTGCGCTGGAGCAGGTAAAGTTTTCCGGAGAACAACGTTCAGTGCACATTGTTGAACATGGTGCTCTGCAGGAGAAGATCCCTATGTGTTCCCTTGGTGACTCAAAGATATTGTCAAGTTACGATTTGAGAGGAGTCACCGTGGATATGTGGAAATCTGTCACTTGGTGGGATGAGTCACGTTTCTTTTCACACAAGATCAGTGGTCCTGCCTGGGTTCGTTGTCATCACGGCCGAAAGCTGCTCGAAACATCTTCCGAGCGACGGACGCAGACCGATGGTGGCAGTACTGTGCTATGGGGAATATTCGTCTCTGCTACCGTGGGATCTGTGGAAGTAATCGATGGCGTCATGACAACTGTCGACTATGTGAACATTATTGCCAGTCACATGTATTCCTTCATGATTGATGTCTTCCCCGGCGGCGATGGCATATCCCAGCACGGATAACCGTCCATCGGCCGGAGTGGCCGAGCGGTTCTAGGCGCTTCAGTCTGGAACCGCGCGACTGCTACGGTCGCAGGTTCGAATCCTGCCTCGGGCATGCATGTGTGTGATGACCTTAGGTTAGTTAGGTTTAAGTAGTTCTAAGTTCTAGGGGACTGATGACCTCAGATGTTCAGTCCCCTAGTGCTCAGAGCCATTTTTTTTTTTTTTTGTGAATTCACGTTAATGTACTGGCCACCATATTACTTTATCTGAATTCGTTGAAACACATTTGGGATGCTACTGCACGCTAGCATTGCACCCACAGATAACGAGACTAAGTTACGGGAACTGGAGGACCTGAGCATAGACATCTGGTGTCACTTACCTGCGAAAACCTGCCAAGGTCTTTTAAACTCCATACTACGAAAAATCGCTACTGTACTGAATTCCAAAGAGGGACCAACAAGCGTTTACGCAGATGGTCATAATTTTGAATTGCCAGTGTGTTAGGATGTAGCTGCAGGAAACAGAAAATCAAACTGACAGCCCATGCAGGAAAATTTGAAAGGTCTGTTGGAAAAGAGGTTACTTAATTATAATGTGGCAAGGTTGATTAAAACGACAAGGGCTGACATTATTGTTGTAGGAGATGGATCATCAGTTGTTTTAATAGGCTTGTATGTACTTCAGCAAACTGCTAGTTTGATGCTGGTCATTTAAAAGGTTTAGTTTCTGCTACCGAAAAGTATTTAGAGAATGTGACTGTGTAACGGAAAGATATTGCTCTTTTGGGAATGAGTGTGCCTTTTTTATTTTGGAAATTTGTGGTAAGTTCCTATGGAACCAAACTGCTGAGGTTACCGGTCCCTAGGCTTACACACTACATAATCCAACTAACTTACGTTAAGGAAAACACACACGCCCATGCCCGAGAGAAGTCTCGAACCTCCGACGAGGAGAGCCGCGCGAACCGTGGCAAGGCGCCCGAGACCGAGCGGCTACCCGGCGTTTCTGAGTGTTCCTGCTATGCTGTTCAGATACGAAAGTTAACATCGTGAAGAGATAGCACAGACTGTATAGAGAGATAATATATGTAAACCTTAGCGATAGTAAGCACGTGGCCAGAATATTTGTGCATAAGAATGTGAAACATGATCTAGACCTTTCGTATACGAAACATACGTTTCTCTCATTTGAGAGTAAAGTGATTCGCATAGAGTGACTGAGGGTACGGTATTACAGTAAAATTTTATTTGTTTTCGTTCAGTCATATACAGGATATGCCAGGACGAAAGGTCAACATTCAGGGTATAGGAACGACAGCCAGGATGAAAAAGTGCCGATAGCTCTTGAGGTAAGCACTTTACAGCCCACGTTTGCTTGACCTTATTTTCTTGTTTTGGACCATATTACCACCTCTACAAAGATGGAAAACAAAGTACTTGCATTAGAAGAGTTTTGTATCACAGTATCTAAGACGGGGAAGTGCTCCTAGCTCTTAAGATATGCATTTTAGAGCTCCTGGTTGGCTCTGAGCACTATGGGACTCAACTACTGTGGTCATCAGTCCCCTAGAACTTAGAACTACTTAAACCTAACTAACGTAAGGACATCACACACACCCTTGCCCGAGGCAGGATTCGAACCTGCGACCGTAGCAGTCGCGCGGTTCCGGACTGCGCGCCTAGAACCGCGAGTTAGAGCCCCTGTTTACTAGACTTTTCTCCTTGGAATGATCGTGCCTGTCATATCCGTGCCTGTCATATCCGTGAATATCGACCATTCCTCCGGGGAAACCGTGCGTATTAGAAATCCCAAACAGTGTAATGTATTTGAAGAGATCGCTTAGAGCAAACATAGTTTTTCATTCAAATGCAATTTCATTGAATCTCTGGTATTAAATTATACTATAATAGTTTTACTAGTTGATATGCATTTTAGGTCCACGATTGTCGAAATATAACTGAAACTGAACATTTTAATTTCCAGTGGGCAATGTCACGTTGATAAAATGGTAATGGTGACGTGCTAGAGGTGAAAATAACCAGAAGAATTGAGGTTAACTTCTCGCAGTTCACACTGGTACACTACATCTACGAACAGCAAATTCTTAAGTGAGTACGGTAGGGCAATTGCTTTCCCTTACCAATGTAGCTATGTTGATTTAGATAAAAATTTATCAGCGAATAATGCCACTAGTACTATAAATTAGTTAATAAGAGTCTCTGCTTTTTGAAATTCATCATTTATAATTTCTCCAGAAACATTTAATTTATTCGTACTTGAATGTATGTGTGCAACGTTTCAGTGACATTGTTATGTCTGCTTGTACTGATAAGTAAAACGACAATAGGTTACTTCGTAAGGGAACGTATAATTTCTCACATTATTATTTGTCACGTAGTTTAGTAGTCGCTTCTTATCAGTGTCTACATGTATGACTTCAGTGCCCCATCCTCAACTACATGTGACACGTAATGCTTCATTTGAAATAATAAGACAGACGAGTGGCTGCATTTGGCAGAAATACATACGTCTACATTACTAGATTCGTAGAAATGTACAATATCTGCCTGAAGACGATACAAACCGCCGAAACGAGTCACGAGTGTTAACATAAAATGGCGCTTTCACAGTTAACTGTGTTATTTTGTTTAGAATCTGTAACAGTCGCCGCTTTACGAATAACAGTCCAACGTTGAGAGAACGAGGAAACGGGAGGAAACCAAAGCATATTACACAAGATTAGCATGGCGTCAACTGATAAAATATTCTGAACGTGTTCTCCGACTCAAATTATAGTAACAACTTAATTTGATGCGGCTAATGTTTCGAGATTATTTTATCTAATTTGTAGGTGTTTGCGTGGAGTTGAAAAAACTCGATTACAACAGAGCATTCCTCCAAAACCAGCTTGCGAAGCGGTTTCATGCTTCCGCATTGCCGCAGAATATGGGGCTCTGGAAAGACTATTTCCGGAGCAGAACGCAGTTTCAAACTAGGTTGCTAAAGTAAAGGAACAAACACCGTCTAGATCACAATGTCTTTTTTTTTTAACATCTGTCCTGCAAGGTGAATTTGTCAACAGTGGCATGACTGACATAAAACTCAAACTCACGGTTGTTAAATTGCGCCTTGCTGCATCAGATCTGAAGATGATATGCAGGGCAGATTTAAATAATATACTGTGATACAGGCAGTTTTTACTCATTTGTTATTCAAAAGTTTCACTGCTATTTACATGAGACTGATGTCGCTGTACAGACTTTGCACCATATTGACGATTAAGACTTCTTGACAAAGCAGCTCTTTTGTTAAGTGTTTTCTCACTGCACTTCATAGATCATTCAGTTCATGAAATAAAAAAAGGACCATTGGAAATGTTATATTTCGCTCTAACAGTCTCACCGCTTCTTGAGGGCGTGAGCAGATTCGTGGGTTAACATTACGCTCCTCTTTTGAAACCGCTTTGCGCTGTGTTTCGAAACTGAGTTTGACCTCGTCTATCAGCTTCACCTTTCTCGCGAAGTTACGCGGATTTAGAGTCTATAAGCATTCTAGACGCAGCTGTCCTGGAATTTAGAAGGGTGAGAAATGGGACTTGGAGCGAAGTCAAGGACTCTGCATCATCATGAAATGCTTAACGCGATCTCGCGGAAAAAAATTAGCTACGGTCGGAGGCCGGGGGAACTTTTACCTGGCGTTTGCCGTAAACGCGTAGTCGTCTCACCCTTGAAAGCACGCGGATTCATTGCTATGCGAGGTCGCTGCCGCTATGATTGCTATCAATGAAATGCGGGAGGATACGGTTAGCGGAACGTGTGAATGCTGGCTCTCCTGAGAATGTCGCAGGTACGTTAGCTCTACAGGTTGCGCAACTAGTAGATTTGTTTTTCATGTTTCCTAGCGGTACTGACTGCAACCCAGAAGACAGATTTATGTGTTTTAATAATATCTCCGTTCCTGAGAGAATTCACTATCAGTTGATTAAGGGGGCAGGACGTCAAACGGGCCGACTGGGAGCAGGAGAGGCACCACAGGACATTTTAATTTCCACTGTCTATACTTTTACAAGTAAATTCATAAAACTTTGTCAGCATGACCAGGAAGGATTCAGGATTCACACTCGTAGCAGCGGAAGTTCAAAAACATAACAACATAATAATTTTTTTTACATGTGTACTTTCATAATTTTTCACTTACTATTGGCTGCATTTGTTGCTATAGGTACACTTTTCTTCACAAGTAAGAGAGACTGTTCGATGAATTTTGCACAGCATACAAACCACACTTACAGGTGTCTGAAACTCTAGAATCTATTTAATGAATGAGCTGTTACGTTTTAAACTTTATGTTTAGAAAAAAATCAAATTTTCTAGTTAATTATTTTAATTTTTACCACAGTTTTTAATAGATTTGGAAAATTCTAGAGTTTCATACACCTGTAAGTATGCAGAATGCGATTTTCACTCTGCAGTGGAGTGTGCGCTGATATGAAACTTCCTGGTAGATTAAAACTGTGTGCCGGACCGAGACTCGAACTCGGGACCTTTGCCTTTCTCGGGCAAGTGCTTTACCTCCTGAGCTACCCAAGTACGACTCACGCCCCGTCCTCACAGCTTTAGAGCACTTGCCCGCGAAAGGCAAAGGTCCCGAGTTCGAGTCTCGGTCTGGCACACAGTTTTAATCTGCCAGGAAGTTTCATACCTATAAGTATGGTTTGTATGCTGTGCAAAATTCATCAAATAATCTCTCTTACTTGTGAAGAAAAATGTACCTATAACAACAAATGCAGCCAACAGTAAGTGAAAAATATGATGAAATTTCATATCTAAAAAAAATTTATTTTGTTATGTTTTTGCACTTCCACTGCTATGAAAGTGAATCCTGAATCCTTCCTGGTCATGCTGACAAAGTTTTATGAATTTATTTGTAAAAGTATAGACAGTAGAAAATAAAATGCCCTGTGGTGCCTCTCCTGCTCCAAGTCGGCCCGTTTGACGTCCTACCCCCCCTTAATCTTATCCATTGCGCACACCGACCGACGTGGCGCAGTCGTTAGCACACTGGAATCGCATTCGGGAGGACGACGGTTCAAAGGCGCGTCCGGCAATTCAGATTTTGGTCTTTCGGGATTTCCCTTAATCGCTCTAGGCAAATTCCGGAAATGTTGTTCGGAAACGATTCGGAGTTTGTGCTCTGTCTCTCATGACCTGATAGTCGACGGGACGTTAAACTCTACTATTATTTCCTTCCAGCCGGCCGAAGTGGCCGTGCGGTTAAAGGCGCTGCAGTCTGGAACCGCATGACCGCTACGGTCGCAGGTTCGAATCCTGCCTCGGGCATGGATGTTTGTGATGTCCTTAGGTTAGTTAGGTTTAACTAGTTCTAAGTTCTAGGGGACTAATGACTTCAGCAGTTGAGTCCCATAGTGCTCAGAGCCATTTGAACCATTTATTTCCTTCCTTCCATTGCGGATGTTCTCGAATGGAAAAGAAAACCACATCCAGTCACTTATTTGAGATATATTTTATACCCATAAACTAGTTTTTGAATCTTTAAAAACTCAATTTAAAATGGGGCTCTTGGAAGTTAAATGTTGATTTCTGTAGTGTGATGGTGGATGCTGGCTCTTTGAGAAGGAGATGTATCAAAATACTTCAAGTACAGCCATGAGTACTAATACTGTATGGCCTAACGAATTCTGTTACTTACTGTGACAGTATCGACGGCATTGTGGTTGATAGCCACCTGGCACCTTCCACTGCGATTGTCTGTTGATCACAGATCACACTTTTCACAATGAATGTGGATATACGAGGAGTGGCTACAACATAACGGGACTGATGCTGTTACAGAGTAAGAGCGCATGCGCCAAAGATGAACGACCAATAGCTGTGAAGCGTGAACCCTTCTCAGTCGAATGCAGCATTTCTGGTGTCGGTAGACAAATCAGTGTAACGGTGGGCTTTGTTTGTGTAAGAGTGGTTATTCTGTTTTGCCAGAAAAATAATATTGTGATAATGTAGCAACGAACTGTCGTGAAAGTTCACATGAAACTATGGAAAACTGCTACTGAAACCTATCTGTTGCTAAAAGAAATGTTTGGCGAAGACTATCTCATACGGTATGCGAGTTTTTTGAGTGATTGAAGCTTTACCAAGTTGGCCGAGAAGACGTTGAAGTTGAGTCACGAACGGGACGCATTTCGACATCAAAAACGCGTGAAAATATCGAAAAATAAGTAGTATGATTCGATCTGACCGTCGTTTCAGTTTTCGATCGATTGCTGAAACTGTAGACAAAGAATACACAAAGCGAATTGTACGTAGGGAATTTAACATGAGAAAATTGAGTCGATCGAACGAAAAGAATCTTGTGGAAATGTCTGTACTGACACTTTAAATAGCATTCAAAATCATACTAATTTCCTGATAAGAAGGATAACGTGTAACAAATCTTGGTTTTTCGCTTATGATCCCGAAACTAAGCGCCAGTCCGTCGAGAGCAAAAAATGCTCGAATGAGCTAATCAAGATTCAGAACGATGATGATTGTGTTTTTTTTTCGGTATTCGTGGAACTGTGTATCTTTACTGGGGGCCTGAAGGTGAAAATTTTAATTAAACATTACAACCTTGAGATTATTGCTAAATTCCGTGAGGAAATAAGAAAAAAATGACCGAAATTATTGAAGAAAAAGTTATGGCTTCTGTATCATGATAAAGCACACGTTCATACTGCACCGTCTATTAAGAGGTTTCTAGCGAAGTATAGCATACCAGTCTTAGACTATCCACCTTATTCGCCTCGTCTACCACCATGTGACTTTTATCTATACCCCAAGGGCAAACCTGCATTAAAAGGAACGAGATTCGAGTGCGTTGAAGTAGAGAAAGAAAAAGCGGCGCGCGTCTTCAAGGATCTCACAGAGGAAGACTTCCAGCACTATTTCTATATCTGAAAAATTCCCCTGAAGCCTTGTAGGTATAGAGGATTGAGCATGTTGAGGAGGACAATAACTTAATATCAGTGTTTTTGAAACTGGTCTGTTTTGCCGGTCGATAATGGAACTTGAGACATTTTCCTTCCACTTTTCTAGGCTCCCGATCCGACACAGAGTTTTAGCCTGTCACAAAATTGCATTCTCCGAATGGAAGATTCGTTTGACGTGACCCACAAGTTTGTGGATTTAAATACGAAATCACAGGTAGCCATCCATGTCAACAGTACGAGTTTGAATTTTCGGAATTCCGTAACTGGCAGATGTTTCAACTCTTGCACCTGTACGACGAATCCAAAACCGTCAACTAACCTTAAGAGCTTCTTGTGAGTGTAATTTTTATGTTCAGTAACAAATAAAAATATTTACAGAGACAGCGATGTTTTTAAGAAGTGCTTCATTTTAGTTGACATTGGCGAATTTGTCCGTGACCTACGTAAAGTTGGCCGCTTACCTCGGCGCTGAGGGGAAAATAGCGTGGCCACTACAGGATTAGTGGATGTCAGTGGGGAATGTTTTGTTGTTCGTCTTCCAGTACTGACAACTCAAGGGTGTGCACGTCTCGTAGGGATCAGCTGCAGCACAGTAAACATTTCAAGTAACATGGATTCGTGAATGCGCATTATAGCAAAGGTAACCACCAAATGCGGTAGATATTTGTAGCTAGGAATATAAAATTACGTTAAGGATGTAGAAGAAAAATGACGTTGAAAACATTTAGCTCAAAACATTTACTCCACATTTGCGATCGTGTCTCGTTGTTGTTGTGGCTGTTGTGATCTTCAGTCCTGAGACTGGTTTGTTGCAGTTCTCCATGCTACTCTTTCCTGTGCAAGCTTCTTCATCTCCCAGTACCTACTGCAACCTACATCCTTCTGAATCTGCTTAGTGTATTCATCTCTTGGTCTCCCTCTACAATTTTTAACTTCCACGCTGCCCTCCAATGCTAAATACTGCGTAAATGCATATAAAAATAAGTACAATTGCTATTATTAATCTGTTAATCATCCGCACACAGAGACAACACAACAATTCTTTTTCAGGAAATTACGGTGTCACAACTTCGGGATCGTTGAGGGTGGCAGCAATGTGAAACAGAGAACAGTCGACACGAAGTGTTCCGAATGGTGCCGACGTCCAACGACCAGTACTAGGGGACCGAACTTATCACGCTCTTACTGTGGCTAGTCTATTGGGGGCTCATAACATATCTGTTTGTAGGTTAGCAATTAATAATAAGATCGGTACATATGAGGTCCGAGGTGCCGTTCCAAAATGTCAGTTTTGGCTCTGGAGCAAGAAAGTCTGACGAGCGCTGTTCTAAATGCAGCTCACGCGCGCAGCAAGGTTCCGTTGTAGAGTGGCGCTTAGGACGTCCCAGCTTCTCGATGCGCCACTGGTCCTCTCAGAGAGGACCAGTTGCCACTCCGGCCCCGGAGGTCGAACAGCAAGAAGCAAGGACTCGGCGCATTAGGCGGGGTTCGCGGAATGGGGAAGGACGTCTGCTGCCGTGCAAAAAGCGGCACTGACCCCAACCAGAGGAGCTTATGCGCGTCTCAACACGACTACGTATGTGTGGCGCAGCAGTCTCAACTTAACACTACTCAATGCTCTGCAAAAATTTGAGAATTCAAAGAACGTTGAGAAATATCATCAAGAGCTGCTGGTAAAATTTGCCTATTGAACTACCTGTTTTGGCCCATGGACCATAATCAAGTTCCCGTACACTAATTCAAAGTACATGTACAAAGCACTACTACATTAAACTGTCACAATCTGTTAACTGGTGTACATGTTAACGAGAAAACAGACAGTACCTAACTCTGCCCATCTCCACTTTATCGATAAGCTGCACCGCCTGTAGTGCAGAAATTTCAGTGTGTGCCAGTACTGTAGACACATACCTGCGAAAAACAAAATATTAATTACGTAATCTCACTTTTTCGAGTTTTATGTCTGTCCCTTGTAAACCTACTAGGGCTATTCGAAAGTAAGATCCGATCGGGCGCGAAATGGAAACCACGGCCGTCGATCGCGTGACGTTTCTCTTTTCAGTTCTGAACGCACAGTGAGCACGTAAAGATGCCCAGAAAACAGTGTCTCGCGCCAAGTATGGGGGCATGATGGGAGACTTCGCCTGATGTCATGCAGCCCACATAACATAACAGTCATGCGTTTCCTTCTTTGTGGCAATTCTCGTCCGCACTCTGCAGGGGTATTGAAGATGCTACTTCATTGTTTTCGATAGGAAACGATCATACACAATACAGCTCGTAACTGGCTCATCCTGAGTTTCATCTCTGCTCACATGAACTGGTGGCTATGAAGACAATGTTTTGGCTCAGACAACGAGCTGTAGACCAGCGTAGAGAATTGGCGGAAAGTACAGGCGGCTGCCTCCCATGATGAGGGTATTGGAAAGTTGGTACGACGCTAAGATAAATGCCTAAGCCGGAGAGGCGACTACGTCGAGAAGTAGCTGGAAGGTGTAATTGATTGTTGCAAATAAAACATTTTTGATTTTCACTGCGGTTTCCATTTCACGACCGATCGGATCTTACTTTCCGAATAGCCCTCGTATATCAGCGTACCCCATCATCAATCGTACTGCTACAGAAGAAAGGAGACACTGATGCGAAAATATAAATCTTTCACTAGGTTAGAGTGAAGTAACTGTTAAATATTCCTTCTCCTACATTATGAGGACATAAACACTTCCGTAATTGAGCAGATGACGCTTAAACATCTCTGACGCAGATTTCAAAACTGGATCCCGCTCCACTTCGTAAAAAGTAATATTCTCCTTCCAGAAGCTTTGTAGTCAACTCATTCTTCCGACTGAGAAGTGTTCCCTGTCGGTTCATGATGTCGACCAGGCCTTGACATTTTGGTATTGAAAGGAATTTTTCACAAAGCAATTTCTCGAAAGAGGAATCCGCCTGGTATTTGCTCTACTTCTCGTTGTCTCGAGCGACATTGCCTGCTTCGCAAATGGGAATTACAGCGGTAGTCACATACGTGAAACGGATCACGACACGAAATGATTAACCTCCGTGTGGCTCCGATGCGTGGCATTTCAAGGCGCGATCGTGCCGGCACGTTTCTCGGGTAGTCTGCGAGGAATAAATACATGACGACGACGCCGTGCTCGGCGACCGTCGTTACCGTTACAAGCAGCAGCCACGGCGCCCCACATAGCTGTAACTTGGGCTACACTATAATTACATGATCTGGCTGCCCCGTGTCGTTACACACAATAATCCGATTTTTGGATACAGTACCTTTTTCCAGATTGGTGGAGGACGACGGTTCAATCCCGCGTCCGGCCATCCTGATTTCGGTTTTCCGTGATTTCCCTAAATCGCTCCAGGCAAATGCCGGGATGGTTCCTTTGAAAGGGCACGGCCAACTTCCTTCCCCTTCCTTCCTTAATGAGACCGATGACCTCGCTGTCTGGTCTCCTCCCCCAGAAACAACCCAACCCAGATTGGTGCCGGCGGACTTTTTGTTACCATAGAAATAGATAGAAATAAGATCAAGTGTTAACACTTCTATAACATATCTACAGTTACCTGAGACTTGAGTGTCAGCTCAGTTGAATCTGATGTTTTTGGCTGTTGGGGTAGGGGGTGGGGGGGGGGGGGGAGGGGAAGGGGGGAGGGAGTTAACCGTAGCCGTGTTGAATAAAAACCCAGTTCAGGATTTGAACGTGCCCCTCCTGGATGTAGGTGCATAGGAGGCAAGCACGTTACCACCCAGCTAAGCAGGCAGACACAAAGGAGATGAAGAAGATCCACAGGACAGCACCACGTTTCCTCACGTGTTCGCTTTAGAAAGCACGAGAGTCAAACTCCTCTTGTGGATGCTAAAAGGGCATAGTGTGTCACGGATAAGGATACTATCAGAATAACGAGAGCGTACGTTCCAAACATTCCAAGAAGAATCAAGCAACGTGTTGCCTCTTGCATCCTATATACATCTTGCGAAATTAATAGGGCAGTAAAACTAGAGTGAGAAGTACTCCTACGGATGCCTCCTTGGCGCTAGTCACTCTCTTCACAACATTCAGTAGAGGAAAGAGTATTTTCTTTCGAGGGAGGGCGGGGGGGTAGCATGGGGGAGGAGTGAAAGAGGGAATTTTGTGGATACACTATGTAGCCTGCAACACACTTATTCACGTAGATTCAGTTTTATTACACACCAATGTTGCTAGTAGATATTTTTAAAAAATCGTCAAAGGGGGTCTTATACACAATAATTGTGTTTCTTGTCCTTACTACGAGATTTCAGATGCATTTTCTCTGGCGGTCTGGGGCAGACATTTGCAATTTCGTTTTTGCAGTGTGTCTGGAATCAGCCAAAACAGCTACTGCCCATCACGTCTTTTTTATTTTATTTACACGCCAAGTTCCGTAGGACCAAATTGAGGAGCAAATCTCCAAGGTCATGGAACGTGTCAGTACATGAACTTACAACATAAAAGTAATAAACATAAAAATAAATGTTCATGAACCTGAAAAAAAGTCTGTCCATAAGTTTAAGTAAGTTTACAATAAGAATCAGCTTAATTTTTCAAGGAACTCCTCGACAGAATAGAAGAAGTGACCCATGAGGAAACTCTTCAGTTTCGATTTGAAAGCGCGTGGATTACTGCTAAGATTTTTGAATTCGAGTGGCAGCTTATTGAAAATGGATGCAACAGTATACTGCACACCTTTTTGCACAAGAGTTAAGGAAGTCCGATCCAAATGGTTTGATTTATTCCGAGTATTAAGCGAGTGAAAGCTACTTATTCTTGGGAATAAACTCATATTAGTAACAACAAAAGAACAGTAAGGAGTATACGTATTGAGAGGCCAATGTCAAAATACCCAGACTCGTGAACAGAGGTCGATAAGAGGTTCGTGAACTCACACCACTTATTGCCCGAACTGCCCGTTTCTGAGCCAAAACTATCCTTCTAGAATGGGAAGAGTTACCCCAAAACATAATACCATACGACATAAGTTAATGAAAATAAGCAAAGTAGACTAATTTACGTGTCGAAGTATCACTCACTTCTGATATCGTTCGAATAGTAAAAATGACAGTATTAAGTCTTTGAACAAGATCCTGAACTTGGGCTTTCCACGACAGCTTACTAGCTATTTGAACACCTAGAAATTTGAACTGTTCAGTTTCACTAATCATATTGCCGTTCTGTGAGATTTTGTTGAATTGTGTGTTGGAAACTGTAAAAACTGAGTCTTACTGTGATTTAACGTTAGTTTATTTTCTGCAAGCCATGAACTGAGGTCATGTACTGCACTATTTGAAACCGAGTCAATGTTGGACACAACTTCCTTCACTACCAAACTAGTGTCATCAGCAAACAGAAATATTTTAGAGTTACCATAATACTAGAGGGCATATCATTTATATAAATAAGGAACAGGAGTGGCCCCAACACTGATCCCTAGGGCACCTCCCACTTGACAGTACTCCACTCAGATCCCAAATCACAGCCGTTATCAACACTGTGAATAATGACCTTTTGCTGCGTGTTGCTAAAGTAAGAGGTGAACCAATTGTGAGCTACTCCCCTTATTCCGTAATGGTCCAACTTCTGGAGCAATACTGTGAGATCAACACAGTCAAATGCCTTAGTTAAATAAAAAAATACGCCAAGCGTTCGAAACTTTTTGTTTAGCCCATCCAGTACATCACAGAGAAAAGATAATATAGCATCTTCAGTTGCTAAACGACTTCTAAAGCCGAACTGTACATTTGATAGCAAATTTCATGCGACGCCTAGTATCGAGGGGAAAGTGTCGGCTTATTACTCGTTTCAAACAAAAAGTGTTTTAAAGTCGATAGAGCAGTCCCAAATTAGTCTAGTCTGATATCCGTTTTGTCGATATGCATTAACAGAGACAGTAAAAGACGGAAATCAACGAGTTCTCCAGCAGCGTCAGCACCGGCCTGGCTCGCAGCGGCTGCTACCGCCTTGCAGCAGCGCTACTCGGTCGCTGTTGGAGTACTGCTTATTCTTCCTGTTTTACTGCCTTGTTAATACATATAGACAGAACGAATATCGCACTAGACTAATTTGGGACTGCTCTATTGAATGGCAACGCTTTAGAAAAAGTTTTGTTTCTAACAGATGATGAACTGGCGCATTCCGACGGCATTTAGTGGCTCATGAATGATGTCATGAGCAGTATTTGTTTAGGCTGACTCCAGTTACACAACGCGAAAACTAAGTTGCAAATACCTGCCGAAACACCAGAGAAAACGCGCAGGACGACTCGTAGGAGTGACCCCAGGTCAAGTCCCCCGCTACGGTTTTTATCTGTATGTTCGGGATAATCCCATGGACTACTATAGAGATGTCGATATGGTTTTCGGTCATATATAGACTGATTCACGGGGAAGGTTTGTGTGTATAATTTATAAGTATTTAATGTAAAATGGCTGACCTATGTTGAATTAAAGTCATTATCCGCTGTGAAAACGACGCCATTGCTATCTAACGGTTAATAGCAGAACTCGTTAGGCTCATTCGTATGATTTGACCATCTGACAGCAGCACCAGGCCGATGCGAGCTACCGCTGAAGGAGCCGGGCGCAAGATACCGCAGACTACCTAAGCGTCCCTCAGTGCGGGATGTACTGCGTATTAAACTGATAAGAACCGATTTTTCCGTATAGAGTTGGCATACTGGGCAGCGCCGGAGCTCGTAACTTCTATCATTGCCGAGCGATGTCACTCCAAACACCAATTAATGTGGAACAGATCACATTTGTGCCTCCTGAGAGTTTTGATGGCGTGTGGTGCTTCAGCCGTTTAAGCTTCATTTACTAACTTAAAGGTGTTCTCTGAATTTTAATCACAACTGTATCCAGTGGCCCTTAAAAAAAATTCCATCTATGACAGCTCGGACATCCAATCCGTCGTACGTACTTAGTGCTACCTATGCAAAGCTAGGGTGGGTGTTAGTATAAATTTAATTTAACAAAGAAAATCTGACACTTTAGTTAACTTGACCTATGACAACCAGTTGTTCGAAGTCCGACACTGTACTAAGCTACGTGTTTCACCCAGCAGTCTTATTGCTGGCTTCAAAATTGATTTTTCCCATCCCTCCGTTCACGAATTTAACGTACAGAAAGTCTATATTACTGGTGGTAATTACCCCCGCTGTGCACTGTACAATTGCTTTCGGAGTGTATAGAAAGACAAGGCCTCGTAGAAGACTTAAATGTGTGGAAAAACCTTAAAAGTCCGATTCAGTTCTTTCATCTCCTCAGAAATAGTGTAAAGTAGTAACATATTTAGTTAAGTGAAATTCTTTTAGGACAGATACAGACGTTCGGCGTCAGCATGCTGAGTAAATCGTATGGAGCCAAGTGAAACGTATGTGTAACATTCAGACTAAACGCGCAGAACTTGCAGGTGATTTATGGCGCGTCTAGAACAGAATTTAGGCTTCGCCCGCCGCCGTTTTCCACTCCCAACGAAATGCGCCGCCGTCAATCTTCTTTCATTTCATTGCGTAAACATAGCTTTCACGTTTGCAGATATTCACACCTGTGCTTCATTTGCAGAATGTCAACAATTTTGCGAAGCATTGCCACTAAATTATAATTTAACGCTGGGTCGCTGAGGGCTCTAGACGCGGAACGGTTTTCAGTTTCATTACGGTCCCCCAAATTATACGTTGTCGCCTCGAAACCGGCCATTCGGCACCATTGCCAAGTAGCCCACTCATTTAAAGCGTTTTATCGTCCGAGTCTCCTGGAAATTTTTCCAAATGAGGAGCAGTCCTTCAGCGTGAATTACTGCAGGAAGGAGTCAACCCCCCTCCCCCATAAAAAAATAAAATCCAGCTCCTTGCCGCTGTCTCCTTCTCCCCCCCGCCCCCCCCCCCGTTTCTCTGTCTCTGTCTCTCTCTCTCTCTCTCTCTCTCTCTCTCTCTCTGTCTCTCTGCCTCTCTCCATCCTCCCTGTCCCTCTCCAGTTTTAGTAGTCTTCGTAACTGTGTGTCCAGAGGAGTAGAATAATTTGAAATGAGCTCGTAACTAAGTTAGCAGTTGCTTTGCTGAAATATATATTAAACTTGCTACAAGTTAACAGGTATCGACAGCTACCGATGAACATAACCTCTCATTTGAATGAATTGTCCTCCAAAGAAGCTATACGTTTCGTGAAGAGCTAAAATAATCATCTGTGCTAATCTTGCTCTCCAGGAGCAACATATTAGAAGTAGATAATGCAACCAGTCGCTTTAGGATTTACCCAGACTATTAGCGTTTAGCTGAACATTATGTTTGGCTCGAAATTTGACATCCATCGATTACGAAGTCAAGTATCCCGTTCACTTTCGATAAAGTCATCATATACAAACCTTATTGTTAAAAGCATCGTCGGTGACACTGACTTGGTGGACACTGATCTGATTAATTTGTCCTGAGGTTTATTTCTCGTAGTACGTTGGTTGAGTATCACGCATATCGAAATCAGAATTTATATCGTGTAGGAAAGGCCCATGAAGAACCTCAGTTTGAGCGAGGTACATTCACAACGGAGACATTAATCAGATTACGATACACATTCACCTCTTATACACAGAGTGAGTCTGCTAAACTGTTCACATTAGATACTTCTTGAACCTTTCAGTACATCGTAAATCGCCTTTCGCCCAAATGAATTGTCAATAGCCCTCGTTAAATGATATTTAATTTCTTTTAATGTCTACAGGGTGTTTCAGCACAGCTGTTATAAACTTTAAGGAGAGATAGAATACACCAGACAATGGAAAATTATATAGCAATGCATAATCGGAAAGACTAGAAAGTAAGGACACGAACAGGTTGAGAAAACATGTTCATTATGCTTAGTATTGCAGAAACCAAGAAATAAGAACAAGGACAGGCAACTATCGTCATCAAAGAAGGTTTTCGAAATTACGACCCTGGACCTTGATGCAGGCTTTTCATTACCGGTGCATGAAAATCTAATGTTCTGTGACATACCGGGCGTATCCCGGACTTCTCTGAAGCCTCGACGATGGGTACAAGTTCCTCAGCACTGTTAACGTAGATTTCGTATCCCAGTGTCTTGACGAATCCCCGGAGTAATTATTCCTAGATGCGCCACGTATATTTTCCATAGTCTAGGTGCACGTTATATTTCCTCAAATCTTGTCATCGCTATGCTGAGACATACTGTATATTAATTTCAAAGATATCAGTATCAAATTTGCTTTTCCTAATGAAACTACATTCATATCGCACTTATAAAAGAGGTGAATTCAACAAAATTTCATTTTTCAAAATCCGCGATTGCTAAATTCAAGACCATTACAACACTTAAAACTAGGGGTTTATCTGTTTTGAACATGAAAACGATTGCCTTTTCACAATTCATCTGAGTCGAACCAAAATTACAACAGCTCTAATGGTTCTGCAAATATTTCTGCTGAACACCTCGCAGTAATCACGCCGTGGAGTGGTATTGATGCATGATACCACATATGAGACTATTAATTATTTTCGCAAATATAGGCAGAGTGAAAAGTAATAGGAATTAGTCTCCTGAACTTAGCCTGCGGATAGGAATCTGAGTCATGCAACGTATGATTAACTTTTGTTGTTATGGCTTGTTACGTCTTTGTAGTGGTGGTGATTGTGGTGGTGGTGGTTGTGGTTGTCTTCAGTCCAAAGACTATTTTGCTTTGATGGTCACTTGCGACAGTGGCCATGAGGTTGGTTTTGTAAGTGACATGAGATGGTCAAACACCTAGGCATATTTTATTGAAACGTATCGCTACCTACATCCATTTGAACCTGCTTACCTAACATGGCGAATCTTGCAAACCGTGCACTAAAGTTACGCTTTTAAACGACTAGCCATATCGCTGTCTTTATAACTAATCGTTCAACTTTGGAAATCTTCGCAAGAATCTTAACTAACCACTTATACTCAATAGTAGCTTTTCCGTAACATTAATCTCATCTTATGTGTGAGTATTCAGTTGTTGGCCTTCTCAGGAAGGACTCATGTCAGCAGTTAGCATCGTCCCAGTAGGGGCCTCACATATTACTAATGTCACACTTGTTTCTGTCCAATTAGAGGCTTCGTGAACACTTCTCGCCATGTAACATGATTATGGCCTGTCCGTAAACAGGAGAGTATGTGGTGGAGTAAGTGGCCTCGTGTCCTGAGGCAAGGTGGCCCACCACAACTGTAAATAGTTATTGATGTCATGAATAGTGGTGCTAGGACGGATTGGATGTACGAGCTGGTCTCATGCTTGTTCTATCAAAAACAGATGTGGGGATCTTGCTCAACTTAACGCGAACAGTTCATAGAGTTACGTTCCATGTATGGACGAGTTTCATCCTGTTGAAAAATGACACCACAATACTGTCACATGAGAGGGAACACATGAGGACGCAGGATGGAGACGACACCGTTGAGTTCCCTCGTTCACTAACAGCCGTGATCTAAACTCATAACCGATGAGTCCTCATACAAAGACGTCAGGAGTAACACCGCTGTATCCCTACAAAAGTTTATAACGATGGGACATCTTCTCAGGTCTCTGCCATACTCATTGACGAGATCATCCAGGGCAGTGCAAAACTGCGATTCTTGGTTGAACACTATGCGACACCATTCATCAGCAGTCCTTGTTTCTTGGTTTTACTCCAAGTTGACAGTGCTTGTAACTTGCTCGTTTAATGCCACCCATACCACCTGAAGATGACCATTGAAAGCCGAAACCGGCAGTGACTGTATCATAAAAAAGTTATGTGATTCATTCGAAAACTAAAAATATACCTTACAGGAATGTCCATCACCTTCACTGTCTCTTCAGTTGGTGGGTACAATGCTAACTCTGTAAGTGTATGCTTCTATTCATGCATGAGTCGTATTTGTACATGCAATACTTTGCGAAGTATACACTACTGGTCATTAAAATTGCTACACCAAGAAGAAATGTCGATGATAAACGGGTATTCATTCGACAAATACATTATACTAGAACTGACATGTGATTACATTTTCACGAAATTAGTACCAAGAACAACCACCTCTGGCCGTAATAACGGCCTTGATACGCCTGGGCATTAAGTCAAACAGAGCTTGGATGGCGTGTACAGGTATGCCCATGCAGCTTCAACACGATGCCACAGTTCATCAAGAGTCGTGACTGACGTATTGTGACGAGCCAGTTGCTCGGCCACCATTGACCAGACGTTTTCAATTGGTGAGAGATCTGGGGAATGTGCTGGCCAGTGCGACAGTCGAACGTTTTCTGTATCCAGAAAGGCCCGTACAGGACCTGCAACATGCGGTAGTGCATTATCCTGCTGAAATGTACGGTTTCAAAAATGGCTCTGAGCACTATGGGACTTAACGTCTGAGGTCATCAGTCCCCTAGAACTTAGAACTACTTAAACCTAACTAACCTAAGGACATCACACACATCCATGCCCGAGGCGGGATTCGGACCTGCAACCGTAGCAGTCGCGCGGTTCCGGACTGTAGCGCCTAGAACCGCTCGGTCACCACGGCCGGCAATGTAGGGTTTCGCAGGGATCGAATGAAGGGTAGAGTCACGGGTCGTAACACATCTGAAATGTAACGTCCATTGTTCAAAGTGCCGTCAATGCGAACAAGAGGTGACCGAGAAGTGTAACCAGTGGCACCCTATACCATCACGTCGGGTGATATGCCAGTATGGTGATGATGAACACATGCTTCCAGTGTGCGTTCAACTCGATGTCGCCAAACACGGATGCGACCATCAGATGCTGTAAACAGAACCTGGATTCATTCGAAAAAATAACGTTTTGCCATTCGTGCACCCAGGTTCGTCGTTGAGTACACCATCGCAGTCGCAGCAATGGTCTCCGAGCTGATAGTCCATGCTGCTGCAAACGTCGTCGAACTGTTCGAGCAGATGGTTGTTGTCTTGCAAACGTCTCCACCTGACTCATGGATCGAGACGTGGCTGCACAATCCGTTACAGCCATGCGAATAAGATGCCTGCCATCTCGACTGCTAGTGATACGAGGCCGTTGGGATCCAGCACGGCGTTCCGCATTACCCTCCTGAACCCACCGATTCGATGTTCTGCTAACAGTCATTGGATCTCGACCGCCGGCTTGGGTGGCCGAGTGGTTGTAGGCGCTACAATCTGGAACCGTGCGACCTCTACGGTTGCAGGTTCAAATCCTGCCTCGGGTATGGATGTGTGTGATGTCTTTGGGTTAGTTAGGTTTAAGCAGTTCTGAGTTCTAGGGGACTGATGACCTCAGAAGTTAAGTCCCATAGTGCTCAGAGCCATTTGAACCATTTTTGATCTCGACCAACGCGAGCAGCAATGTCGCGATACGATAAACCGCAATCGCGATAGGCTACAATTCGACCTTCATCAAAGTCGGAGACGTGATGGTACGCATTTCTCCTCCTTACACGAGGCATCACAACAACGTTTCACCAGGCAACGCTGGTCAACTGCTGTTTGTGTATGAGAAATCGGTTGGAAACTTTCCTCATGTCAGCACGTTGTAGGTGTCGCCACCGGCGCCAACCTTGTGTGAATGCTCTGAAAAGCTAATCATTTGCATATCACAGCATCTTTTCCTGTCGGTTAAATTTCGCGTGTGTAGCACGTCATCTTCGTGGTGTAGCAAGTTTAATGGCCAGTAGTGTAGACCTCTGAAAACGAACGAATCATTTATTGTAGCTGTGTGTACAGGCAATCCAACGCAGTATATCAAGACATTTATACACGAGACAAAGGTCTCTGCTGATGTGGTATTACTTTGAGAAGACGTCCCTAATTGAAATGAAACAAAGCCAGCGATAACTGTGAAAGGAGGTGTCATCAAGTTATGTCTTCATGGTGGTCTTCCTTTTATTTTCCAGCAAGTTATAAAAGGAGGAGGACCCTCGAAGCTCAATGTATTAGCGTTCCGAGAGAAACTTACCGTAAATTTGCGACTGTCAGTGTGGGCGCCGTGCGGAATCTAGGCGGTTTGTTGCAGAGGCCCTGCGTGATTAATGAGCCAGCGCTGAGGTAGCTGGCGGTTGCGCTCCTGGCAGCGACTCGTTACAGAATTGATTACCCCGGGAGCCGCGTACTTTACACGCGTCGCGGGAGACAACTTTGATTTCTTGCCCGCTTAAGCTGTCTGGCTAATGAGAATGTCGCGTATTTATCGACACTGGCCTTTGTGCGGGCCCCTCCGCCTGTCGCGTGACTGCGGACTCCGCGTGTGGCGAGCCGCAGCCGCGGGGCCGTATCCCGCTATATTCGTCACTTCAGGCACCAATTACAAGGAAAAACTGCTCCGTGGATCATTTCGCGTAGACAAATGCTGTCGTTACTTAATGAGTCTGTGCTGCTAATTTGAGTAGTTGTAGTTCGTTATTTCAATAACTTACCTTCGATATCGGAGCGTTTATTCAGGTCATTAGACAAAGTTCTCAGTACTTAATTTTACAGTCGCTATAGGAGACCTTCAAAATTCTTAATCTTACCTGTAAGATAAAACGTGTGGTAGGCTTCCAACGTTGTGACGTGAAGTCGAGCAGGATGCCAGCGCCCGTTATGTGAATAGAGACTTTGAGTTAGATCGCTAATAACAACAGTTTACTTGTTGTAAAAATGTTTATTTATTTAAGAGTTTCTGGAATATTCTGATGATAGGCTGTATCCGAAACGCATAATGAATAAACGTTTTTAACAACAAATGAACTGGAACCAGATAATGTAGCGGAAAAGAGGTGTGGTACCACATATCGATACCATCCTGTGGGCGGCGCGAAGTTGACAATGAAAATGCAAGTTACCGTTAGACACCGATGGCGATCGCGTGGGATCTGGTGGACCCAATAGTGCGCACCCGCAGAGCCACGCCTCAAGTGGCTCTGTACCGTGAGCGTCGTCTGCCGCTGCCACATAGGACAGCCAGTGGCAGCCACTCGCCTGCTGGCACTTGGAGCCTCTCTGCTGTGACACCGTCGTTACACTTTCTTCAGGGAGCCCCACCCTTGTCGTCACCGTAATAGCTGGACTTGTTTCTTGTTACATTATTTGTAATGAGCCTTCATATATTGGAGAAATACAAGTTAAATAAGACTTCTGTTTGCTGCATTATCTTGTTCCCAAATAATTTCTGCTCCTGTCCGGCTTCCCTACGGGGACATGTACTGCCAATACCACACTATAGCCAGCCTCTCTTTACCGTTGTGCACAAAGTCGTTCACAATGAGTGGCACCCTCATTATTCTGTCTCCTTCTTTGATTGTCTCACTACATACTGGAGTTTCTAAATGTTTCACACACAACTTTCATTGCTTTTCTATACAATTTTTTGCTATGTACGAGGGTTGTCCAAAAAGTAAGTTCCGATCGGTCGCTAAATGGAAACTACAGTGAAAATCAGAAACATTTTATTTGCAAGAGTTAGTTACACTTTCCAGATACTTCTCTACATAGTTGTCGCTCCAACTTAGACATTTGTCAGAGCATTATACCAAACTTCCAACACCATCGTCATAGAAGGCAGCCGCCTGTGCTTTCTGATAATTCTCTACACTGGTCTATAGTGTGTAGCCTGCGCCCTAGTGTTGTCTTCGTATCTAGCGTATCATGTGAACAGAGATCATACTCAGGACGAGCCAATTAGGGCTGTGTTGTGAGTGATCGCTCACTTCCCATCGAAAAGACTGCAGGACCGTCTTCACTGCCCCTGCAGAGCGCGGCTGAGAATTGCCGTGAAGAAGGAAATGCGTGGCAGTTGTGTTAGGTGGGCTGCATTCAGTAAGGCGAAGCCTCTCAGCGGGCCCTCGTACTTGGTGGGAGATATCGTTGTTCTAGGCACCTCTACACGCTCACAGTGCGCTCACAACTCAAAAGAGCGTCTTGATGCGATCGATGGTCATACTAGAGATACTACTCAACACATCTGTGCAAAGTTTCATCAGGTTTTTACTGTGGTGCCCATTTCGCGACCAATTGGAACTTACTTTCTGGACAACCCTCGTATTTGTCATTAGCGTTTCATCTTTATAGAAGCCATCTACCAACTCTCCCAATGTGGTACTGACTTTTTTATCTCATTTGTGAAACATCTTTAGTGGCCTGTACTACAGCCTCTTTGTTTATAATTTTTGCATTGTACAACAATTACAGATTTGTTACTACAATACAGTTTTTGTTATTCCTTTGTTTTTAGGTGAGAAACAACTTTTATTAGCTCTAGTTTCATGATGTTAAATTAATATTTGTCTCTGCTAACGATTTGTGATCTTAGTAGTGCATATGTGCAGTCCTGGAGTTGTACTTAGATGGTTTGCGTACCCAAGATGTCCGACTTTCGGCGTATTATGAACAAATTTCGATTGAACACCTCACTAGCTCCGATCGCAGTGGCCATACTTTATTAGGTGTTCAGCAAAGGTGAAGTGGCTATTTTCAAATTTCCAGCTTTTTATGTGTTCCTAGTATTTATTTTCAAATTTCGACCTGTCATTCCAAGATAGATATTCTAATAGGTATAAACCAGCAACTTGGTAATTGTCTGGTCTATTGATGTTTGTGAATGTAACGAGTTTTTCTTGTTCTGTGTGTTATTTGTGGTCCTTTTTTCTTCTCTATATTTGCTATTCTGTGGATTTGCATGATAAAGTGTACCATTTCATTTTGTTAGTCATGTCACAGGCATTCTTGTTTTACTGTAGTGTCTGTTTTGTTTGTGGAATTTTGTGGTGGTTGTCTCCTCTGATTATTTTCGTTACTTTTAGTTTTTTCAAATTTATAGTGGAGATTTTGTTTTATGTGGGTGCAATAGCCATTGGTTTTGGCTATAATCTGTATTGTTTCTAATTATTTTTAATAGGTTTCTCTGCTAAGTCGATTTTTGTTCAACTGTGTATCATGTGTTGGAAAGCTGATATAGCCGACCTGGCGAAAGTAGGTCCCTGACAGCTAGCAACAATGTTGCCAGCTATCAGCTGTGAAGTGCAAAAGACTGTAGATGAAAATAATAGCCGTCTATAGAGTTATGATAACACTGAGGTGTTGCCAGAGCAATATCTACAAAACAGTGATGCATTATTGGTTGAGGAAGTCGAGTGACAACATAGCGCCCATATCACTGGAACTGTCAGGAATGTTCTTACACCGATTTAACTATAGTTTGTGGTTTTGGGGGTGGTTTGATGCGGTATTTACAATTGTATCTGTTCCTGTTGGTGTTCTTTAAATGTGTATCCTGCCATTCTGGGTACACAAACCGTGTAAATACAACTCTAGGACAGTACATATGCACTAATTAGATCACAAATCGTAAGTATAAATAAATTTTAGCTTAAAATCTCGGAATTTTACCTAAAAATGCTTGTTTCTCAACTAACAACGAAAACTATAAAATAGTAACAAATCTGTAATATTTATATAATGCAAATCATGTATAAATCAGAGTGTACGTCCAAGATCTCCTTCCCAAACCCCTGGATCAATTTTAGCGAAATTTGGAGAAGAAACAGCAGGCCTCATGAGTATCAGGACTGATGGATTTATAACCTTCCAGCCCCAGTAGTAGCGGAGATGCGGGCAAAAACGTATTTCTCCTGCCTCTAGCGTACATGCTGTCCCGTACAGCAGGCATATTGTGTGGGAATAATACTGATCACCCTGACTGCCCTAAACGTTAGAGGTACACAACGGTTTCCCAGCTCTCTGGACACAGAGAGGGAAAGGTACTGAGAGAGGGAGAAAAGATAGAGAGACAGATTAGGGAGGAGGAGATGAACAGATAGAAGAAGGAGGATGAGGTGGACAGAGAGACAGGGGAGGAATAGGTGGACACAAAGAGGGGGCAGGAAGAGATGTGTGCAGTATGTGTGTCGAATGTGTACGCAAGCGAAGCTGTGGCGAATAGGCTAGCATTAGGTATAAAAAGGAACTGTGTTAACAGACCATTGAAGATATTTCAGAAATAAAGAAAAGTGAAACGCGTATGGCACAGTGAAAACAGCCTTTCAGATAGTTTCATAAGTCAAATCAGGTCCCAAGGATATAAAAGGACTAAGGAAGCACAGAAATCATAAAACGTGAAATAATTTCTTCTTTTCAGAAATGATTTCCTTGCTGTTTCCCGTCTACATTTTATTCTGTCTCTACTTTGTTCATCGCCATTTATTTTGCTACCCAAACGGCAAAACTAATCTGTTAATCTTCTACTTTTAGTGTATCTACCACACACACACACACACACACACACACACACACACACACACACACAGAAGCGACGATCACTTTTTTCCCCGCATTTCATGTCTACATATAGTATTTTAACGTTGGAACAGCCATTCAGGCTATGGAGTTGACGTATTAAACTGCAGTTAAGCTGAAAAGATCTGAAGACGACTCGCAACTGCCGAAAGCAGTAATCGCATGGATTAAATCGTAGTCCATAACTACAATAAGTAACACGAGGGATAGTCGCCAAGTCAACCTGTGACTGTGAAACAAGGTGCTGGTGTTACTCCTTCTCTACATATTCACCTCTTAAGGCGGCACTGTATAACTTGGCTGAAACTTTGATCGTATAATTGTGTTTCTTGGCTGTTCAGGAAACGTCCCAAACGCCATGGTTTCGTAATACGAGGAAAGGGAAAGAAGTCAGCGGGCGCCATGTTAACAGAACACGGGGAAAAGGGAAAATTTGGTAGCCCAAAGGAGAAGCACTCGCGACTGTGAGCCATACAGGATGAATTGGAAATTGTCGTAGAACTGAAACACCCTCTTGGATAGGACAGCTTGCTGCTACGCTTCGTCTTGACAGCACCCTATAACCTTGTCAGATGGCTTAGGCAGTGTTTTCCTGCGACGGTTTCTCCATTGTGAGCATAAGCTAATAACACCTCGCTATTGCAATTCCAATGAACACTCAGCACTTTAATCGTAATCAGATCGTTTTATTTTTACTAATTTCGCTCTATAATTTTACGGGAGCATACTCAGGAACTCTGGAGTTTAATATAGCAACGTGTGGCAATATGGAACCTTACATTAATAGTAAAGATCGTATTTCATTTACAGTATGATAACTCAAGGCTAAAACAGATTAATTGGTTGATTACATTGTCGGTATAAGAGAATAAATTGGCTGTGCAACAGTGGTTCAAATGGCTCTGAGCACTATGGGACTTAATATCGGAGGTCATCAGTCCCCTAGAACTTAGAACTACTTAAAACTAACTATTCTAAGTACATCACACACATCCATGCCCTAGGCAGGATTTGAACCTACGACCGTAGCAGTCGCGCGGTTCCGGATTGAAGGGCCTACAACCGCTCGGCCACCGCGACCGGCGGTTGCAATGTCTATTGTGACGTCTATGGCAGTGTGCGTTCGAAGATAATGTAGTATTCTTATTGAGCGAGAAACGAAGAAAAACCTGCCAAATTTATTAAATGAAAACGAACGAGTTTAATGATGCGTGGATTCTTCCAGTTATTCGATGAGATGCTGTAGATAACCATTCAAAACATAATCTCAAATACCTGCCGTATTATCTTAACAGTAATATTTATAGAAAACTGTATTGAAATGTATATTTTCGGCGATATATTTGTAAAGCTGTTTTGGCAGATATTGCTGCACAATTTAATTTTGACACTGCGCAAATGATATGTCTAAATATACGCCCACAAAAGAGGCGATTGAGATGCAAATTTCTATTTCCGGTAGCATTAGGAATTTAGTAACAAATGGCAGTTGTTTACCGTCTTTCGCTGTTAGTGTAGTAGTTGAAATGCACTGTTTCTTTGTTCTTTTTGTGAAGCAGATCCAAGCCAATGAGTATATAGAGTGGCTCTCCTAAGAGTCGTCAGGCGCATTGTGTGTGGTGTCCCGACAGATATTTGCTGTTTCTTTCTGCAGTGTGTGGCTGCAGCTAGATCAAACAAATAGTGCTCATGGTGTCTTTCAGGCGACGCTCCATACCGACGGAAAGCTTCGGTTCGTTTCCCATTACAAACAACATTATTTTCAAACCGGAATTTTACGTGCCCATGTAATAGAATAGTCTCAAATAAGTCTAGTGCCACATTCGTTTTATCGACATGTGTAAACAGCGACGATAAAACACGATGAATAACGAGTACTCCAGAGCGACTTAGTAGCGCTCTTACCATGGTAGCGCAGTTAGTGCAGGGCAGCGTGGTGCTTTCAAAGCTGGAGTACCGGCTATTCTCAGTGTTTTAATATCCTCCTGTGGCGTGAATTTCAAATGTGTACAATGACTACAGACTTTTATCTGCAAACAAACATTCGAGTCTCGGTCTGGCACACAGTTTTAATCTGCCAGATAGTTTCACCAAAAAATAATTTGATAACTTTTTTCATGTTGATAACTAAGATATGTGGGTAGCCTAGTATTTTAATGTTGAGACAGTTAGAAACGGCTTATTTGTGGTAAATTGTAACTAAGCTGAAAAAATCTGAAGATAAGCCGTAAAAGCCGAAGCCTACATTAAATTGAAACTGCGACTGAAATAAGTAAGCGTTTATAATTCACGGAAACTGGTACAGTCATCGACTCGAGGCATTAAAACTACCGACGGTAAAAGTACGAAATTCTGAAGACGATGGCGGCGACAGGTGCAAAGTCCTGAGAATTGTATCTCAGTTGATGCTGCGTCTAAACCGAGAGTATTTCATTCTTTTTTTCGTAGAATAGATAGCATGATGCGGTTACCAGTTATATACAAGTAAGCCTTGAGTGGAGAAACGAATCATGCAAGGCCAGCTTTGCAAATGAAGTCGTCATCCAAAGGTGAAAGATGAGTACACAGCTTGCGATGTGTTAGCTTGGGACACTAACTTCATCAAAGATGTAAAAGGGCAGTGACATTCTTCGTGGACACGGTGACCTTCACAACAGGTGAAGAGAAGGCGTTAGTCCTCGCGCAGCGACGGAACTGTCTGGCAGCTGGCGTCCTGCCTTGCTGCCATTTGTGGTGGCTTGTCGACCGTCCTCACTCTACTCGGGCTGCGTTCTCTTATCGTCGAGCCCCAGGCTGTAGGCTGATCTTATACACTGAAGCGCCAAGGAAACTGTTATTTAAATACAGAGATATGCAAACAGGCAGAATACAACGCCGCGATCAGCAAGGACTATAAAGACGAAAAATGTCTGGCGCAGTTGTTAGATCGGTTACCGCTGCTACAATGGCAGGTTATCAAGATTTAAATGAGTTTGAACGTGGTGTTACAGTCGGCGCAAGAGCAATGGAACGCAGCATCTCCGAGGTAGCGATGAAGTGGGGATTTTACCGTACGACTATTTCACGAGTGTATGGTGATTATCAGGATTCCAGTAAAACATCAAATCACCGACATCGCTGCCGCCAGAAAAAGATCCAGCAAGAACGGAACTAACGACGACTGAAGAGAATCGTTCAACGTGACAGAAGTGCAATCGTTCAACAGATTGCTGCAGATTTCAATGCTGGGCCATCAACAAATGTCAGCGTGCGAACCATACAACGGAAAATCATCGATATGGGCTTTCGGAGCCGAAGGCCCACTCGTGTATCGTTTACGACTGCACGACACAAAGCTTTACGCCTCGCCTGGGCCCGTCAACACCTACATGGGACTGTTGATGACTGGAAACATGTTGCCTGGTCGGACGAGTCTCGTTTCAAATTGTATCGAATGAATGGACGTGTACGGGTATAGAGACAACCCTATGAATCCCTGGATCGTACATGCCAGGAGGGGACTATTTAAGCTGGTAGAGGCCGGGGTATAGAGACAACATCATGAATCCATAGATCCTGCATGTCAGCAGGGGACTGTTCTAGCTGGTTGAGGCTCTTTAATGGTGTGGAGTGTGTGCAGTTGGAGTGATATGGGTCCCCTGATACGTGTACATACGACTCTGACTGGTGACACGTACATCCTGTCTGATGACCTGCATCTATTCACATCCACTGTGCGTCCCGACGGACTCGGGCAATTCCAGCAGGACAATGCGACACCCCACACGTCCAGAATAGCTACAAAGTGGCTCCAGCAACACTCTTCCTAGTTTAAACACTACCTCTAGCCACCAAACTCCCTAGACACGAAATGGAATGCTTTCCAACGTGCTGTTCAGAAGACATCTCCACCCCTTCGTACTCTTACGCATTTATGGACAGCCCTGCAGAATTCATGGTGTCAATTTCGTCCAGCCCTACTCCAGACATTAGTCGAGTCCCTGGCACGTCGTGCTGCTGCACTTTGGCGTGCTCGCGGGAGCCGTACACGAGGTTAGGCATGTGTACCAGTTCCTTTGGTTGTTCAGTGTAGTTTTGCTGGTGATTACAGCTTAGTACGCACTGTGATGTACTGTTGACTCATTGCCGCAATTATTTGTCGTGAACTCCATACCGCAGACTTCTTCGCAAAGAATCGTGTTCACATCTAGGTTTGATTCAATAAAGGTACAAAGCTGAAAACTGAGTCATCTGCTGCACTGCAGAAAGAACGTACCGTATGCAAACGAAGTGAAATTGCTAAATGAGTGTGTCGAAAAAAAAGAAACACCACATATTTTGGCTTCGTAAGTTTTTTCGAATATTTTGATTAGTTCAGACTGTAAAAATCACACCACAACCTGATGATGAGGTAGTTTTCCTTTCGTTGATGGTCACATTTATTACGATACTTCAGAGTTGAGTAACTCGCTGCCCATTGTGCGAAAAATGTGCAGTGAAGTAAGAGAGCGAATTGCGATTGCAGATCTAAGGGAAGCAAAATTGGCAGTCTGAAGTTGTCTTCGTATTTCGTAACGCATATTTCCACATAATTGAGAGGTGAATGCTAGGTTAAAAGGAGGAGTGAAAATAAAATTGACACAGCCAGGATTCGTTCCCACAAACCACACAATCTACCACAAGACGACCACACCAGACGCAAATTAAATTCTGCTTGCTGCGCTCTCGATGCACCTCTGGTCTCTAGAGTTACGGTGGCTGTTCTCTAGCTGGCAATGGTATAGTTTTCACAACTTAACTTTTTTCATCAACATTCAGAAATTTTTTAAGAAATATTTATAAATTATACACTAAAACCTTCTTCGTTAATCAGTGTGTATTTTAGTCAAAACCGGATCAAAATCCTTGGAGCAGTTTCTGAGATTAACCTGCCTATACAGACGGATGGGAGCAAACCACTTCAATTTATATGTATTATAACTAAGCAGGATGGGCCTAAAGTCTTTGTTCAAGCCGGCCGCTGTGGACGAGCGGTTCTAGGCGCTTCAGTTCGGAACCGCGCTACTGCTATCGTCACAGGTTCGAATCCTGCCTCGGGCATGGATGTGTGTGATGTCCTTAGGTTCGTTGGGTTTAAGTAGTTCTAAGCCAAGGGGACTGGTGACCTCAGATGTTAAGTCCAATAGTGCTTAGAGCCATTTTTTTTTATTTGTTCAATTATTTTACAAAAATTATAGATCTAACAAATTTGTGATTTGTAACAGATGGAAGAATAAATCACGAAGTTTTTGTTGCGATGTCACTAAACTTCAACATGTGCGCCGTTCGTTTCTCGAAGAATGTCTAAACGATACTCGATTTCACGCAATACGTTTGATAACATTCTTTGTTCAACACAAGCAACAGCATCTACTGCCCGTATTCTTAATGTATCCAGACCAGGTACTTGCGTATAGTAAACCTTGTCCCTTACGTAGCCCCACAACAAAATCTAAAGGTGTTGTGTCTGTTAATACAGCAGGCCACGCAGTGCGATCGTTCCACCCAATCCACCTGTTCGGAAAAGTTTAATTAAGAACATTTCTAACATACCATCCCGACTGGATGGTGCACCATTTTGCTTCAAAGTCACATCAGGCTGCAAGTCTGTCAGTTGCGTTTCCGCAAACTGTTCTAGCACATCCAGATAGAACTAGTTGTTACTGTTGCTTCCACAAAAAAGAAAGGGCCAGTGACCCCGTTGTGCAGTAAACCGCACCACAGGTTCATTTTACTGGAATCCCTAATGTGATGTAAGAAAACATGTGGATATCCCGAACCCTGTGTCCTCTAATCGTGATTGTTAACTTTGCCTGATATCTGGAACGTAGCCTCATCAGAAAAAAACAAAACTAATTCGTTGGAGATACCCGTTGTTGGTGTCACTTCGTGCCAATATGTCAGTCGCAAAAGCTGCTCGACAAGTTCCATCATCTGGCTGTAATGAGTGTCTCATCTGGACGTTACATGGATGCAGGTGCAATCTGTCGTGCAGAGTTCATCGCATTGTGGTCCGGAAACCCCTGATTCACGAGACGCGCCCCGAGATGATTTGGAAGAACGCCTGTTGCACAGCTTCGACGTTTTGTTCACTGGCCGAGGACCGTCCTACTTGCGGAAGAGACAACTCACTGCCCGTCTGTTTAATCTTCGTGTACCACACAACGTTACTTCTGTCACGTTCTTCTCTTCCGACTGTCTCCGAAAATTTTGCCACACAATAATTGGATAATTTTGTCTCGTGATACCGCAGAACAGACTACGATTTCTCGTCACGTGAAGCCATTTCAAAACAACTGCGAGTTTAGTGCTCTCTGCTCAGCTTCTACCTGTAAAAAAGATATGCAAACAAATTTGACGATTTGTTCTTTCACTTGTCACAAACCACAGATCACAAATGTATGTTTCTCTTTTTTTTCCATCAGTCACCTGAATGGTTTGATGCGGACCGCCACTAATTCCTCTCCTGTGCTAACCTCTTCGTCTCACAGTAGCACTTACGACCTACGTCCTCAATTATCTGCTGGATGTATTCCAATCTCTGTCTTCCCTACAGTTTTTGCCCTCTACAGCTTCCTCCAGTACTAAGGAAGTCATTGCCTCATGTCTTAACATATGTCCTATCATCCTGTACCTTACCACATATTCCTTTCCTGGCTGGCTGGTTGGTTCAAATGGCTCTGAGCACTATGGGACTCAACTTCTGAGGTCATTAGTCCCCTAGAACTTAGAACTAGTTAAACCTAAGTAACCTAAGGACATCACGCACATCCAGGATTCGAACCTGCGACCGTAGCGGTCTCGCGGCTCCAGACTGCAGCGCCGAGAACCGCATGGCCTATTCCTTTCCTCGCCGATTCTGCGCAGAACCTCCTCCTTCCTTAATTTAGCAGTCCACCTAATTTTCAACATTCGTCTGTAGCACTACATCTCAAATACTTCGATTTTCTTTGTTTCGGTTTTCGTATAGTCCATGTTTCACTACCATACGATGCTGTACTCCAGACGTACATTCTCAGAAACTTCTTCCTCAAATGAAGGCCGATATTTGATATTTGAAGACTTCTCTTGGCCAGGAATGCCCTTTTTGCCATAGCTAGGCTGCTTTTGATGTCCTCCTTGCTCCATCCGTCATTGGTTATTTTATGGCCTAGGTAGTAGATTTCCTTAACTTCATCTACTTCGTGACCATCAATTCTGATGTTAAGTTTCTCACTATTCTCATTTCTATTACATCTCATTACCTTCGTCTTTCTTCGATTTACTCTCAATCCATACTCTGTACTCATTAGACTGTTCATTCCGTGACCAGATCATGTAATTCTCCGCGGTGCGGGGTAGCCGTGCAGTCTCAGGCGACCTGCCACGGCTCGAGCGGCTCACCCCGTCGGAGGTTCGAGTCCTCCCTCGGGCATGAATGTGTGTGGTGTCGTTAACATAAGTTAGTTTAAGTTAGATTAAGTAGTGTGTAAGCCTTGGGAGCGATCAACTTAGCAATTTGGTCCCACAGGAACTTACCACAAATTTCCAAAAAATTGTAATTCTTATTCACTTTCACTCAGGATAGCAATGTTATCGGCGAATCGTATCATTGATATCCTTTCACCTTGAATTTTAATTCCGCTCCTGAACCTTTCTATTATTTCCATGATTGCTACCTCGATGTACAGATTGAACATTGGGGCGAAAGGCTACGTCCTTGTCTTACACCCTTTTTAATAGGAGAACTTCGTGCTTCGTCGTCCACTCTTTGTTATTTCCTCTTGGCTGTTGTACATATTTTATATGACACTTCTCTCGCTATAGCTTACCCCTACTTTTTTCAGAATTTCGAACATATTGGGCCATTTTACATTGTCGAACGCTTTTTCCAGGTCAACAAATCCTATGGACGTGTCTTGATTTTTGTTTAGTCATGCTTCCATTACTAACTGCAATGTCAGAACTGCCTCTCTCGTGCCTTTACCTTTCCTAAAACCAAACTGATCGTCATCTAGCGCATCCTTAATTTTATTTTCCTTTCTTTGTATATTATTCTTGTTGGCAACTTGGATGCATGCGCTGTTAAGCTGATTGTGCGATAATTCTCGCACTTTTCAGCTCTTACCGTCTTCGGAATTGGGTGGATGATGCTTTTCCGAAAGTCAGATGGTATGTCGCCAGATTCATACATTCTATAAACCAACGTGCATAGTCGTTTTGTTGCCACTTCCGCCAATGATGTTCTATACTCTTTGTAAAATAAAAGTTGATAATTGCAGAAAGACTTCAAGCCCACCCTGTAATGTACAAGCAAATGCTGAATGTACATAGCGACACTCCCTGTCGTCTTAGTGCATCTATAGATTCAAAATCCTCAAGATAAGATGACAATTTTAACCAAGATACTGTGTTACGAGAATAGTTTTGACGTGTCTAGATAACATCCAAAGCTATGGACCTTATCCGACGATACTACAGCACCTGGCGCCATATTAACAGAGCTACAGTAGATCCCATAGGCAGTTCCCACTCAAAAAATACATACAGACGGATCAAAAGATGCTACGGGTACCCGCTGTGCATGCATAGACAACTTTAGGAGACACGTGGTTAAATAAATTGCCCTCCGCAACATCGATTATGACAATAGAATTAACAGCAAATGTAGCGGCACTCAATTACGCTGCCCAAAACTTGGATCTGAAGCAGAACTATATATGCTCAAATACTTCGTAACACAAAGTCATGACAGCTCGCTGTTGTCTGTCAGTATTTAGCGGAGAGAAATAAAGAACTGATTTTTGTACAGGTAAAGGGCCACTGCAGAATTACTGACAAGCTAGCGAAAAATGCAAGTATATTGGTTAGTCCGTACGATAATATCTCGTACTCTGAATGGAAACTAGCGTTACCAGATAACATGGAAAATGAACTCTTATACGAGTACACCAGCATGCAGTGGTATACTAAATGAGCCATACTATGTTTCAAGTAACAGAGGCACGCCTAAAATGCAGTCACGGGCGCTTAAAACAACATCTACACCGAATTGGGATATCTGAATGTAGGCGAGCAAGTCTACACGTTGTGCTCATGTGCCAGCGACGGAAGTACAGTGGACATCCTATCTCGACATTAGCCTAATATGAGATACAGGGGACCTTACGAAATTTCTGCCTGCAGTCGATGTAAGGATCTTCGATTTATAGTCGAAAGATGCCCTACACTCAATACGAACAAAATTAAGATGCGCAGGTGATACGTATGTGTATGTGTGTGTGCGTCCCACAGGCTGGGTGGATTCAATTTCAGACGATTATTTTTACTGGATTGCTGCGTGTTATGGTCTTCAGTCTGAAGACTGGTTTTATGCATTTAGTCTATCCTACAAAATCAATGTCATCACTACATAACTGCTGCAACCTACATTCGTTTCAAACTGCTTGCTGTGGTCTAATTTTGCGCTCCGCCTATAATATTTACCCCCAGTACTTCCCTCCATTCCTGTTGATTCCTCTGTGCCTCAGGATGTGTCGTATCAACCGATCCCTTCTCAAGTTGTGTCATAAATCTCTTTTCTCCCCATAGGAATTAGCTGCCTCTCCTCAGTTACTCCATCTCCTCATACAACCTTCAGCACAGGCCATTCTGAAGCACAGGTATCTCACCCATATTAGTACGCGGTGTAGCCTCTACAGGCAGCAATACTATCGCTGGCTCTTGTACCCATTCCATCCTACTGATGGCGAATACAGTCCTGGGATACGTTATGCCTCGCTTGCTAGAACTATTCACCTAATTCTGTAAGAGTTGTTGGCTGACGAGTCGCACGAGTCACTTCTCGTCCCACCATATCCCACACGTGCTCGACTGGAGACAAATCTGGAGATTGTGCTGGCCAGGGAAGTTGCTGCACGTCTTGCAGAGCACGTTGCGTTTTAGGGGCAGCGTTTGTGTGAGCATTATCCCGATGGAACAACACATCACCTTCCTGTTGCAAGAATGGAAAAAGAACGGGTTTTACAACATTCTGCACTTACCGACCTCTGGTTAGCGTCCCCTCCAGAAACACCAAAGGTTTACAAGAGTTGTTGAGCCGTGCACGGCTCGTGTTCATGCCATTTATTGTTTGTCATCTTCTATTACGGTACTGCCGTCTTGTTTCCTTATTCCATTTACTGGCGTCACTAACCTCCTGCCTTACTTGCCCGTGAGCGGCAGCAGCAGCGCGTGTCGATAAGTGCACTGTCGTACCATCTCTGGAGCGACCGACAGTATTTCCGGGTCGTCGTGTGTCTGCCGGGTCAGTTGGAGACGGACCAGCAGTGAGTTGGAGGCGGACCAGGAGGTCGGTGGGACGCAGCAGCAGTGCAGTCGGGCACGGAGCCCCAGGGAGGTCGGCACAGCCAGTGTCAGCGGGGACGACCGGTGGTTGGTAGTTCGGAAGGTCGTCTTATCGACGACGTGTATTTGGGTCGATTCCTTCCTGTGCAGAGACGACGGTTGTGTTACCTCTGCACGGTTGTGCCCGAAGCAGTGTCTCCGGGACGTCGTCCGTCCGAAGGAAGTCAGTGAGTGGGAGACGCATCAGCAGTGCAGTCGCGACTGAGCAGCAGTCGCGGACGGACCAGCAGAGTTCGACGGCTGAGATGCTGTTGGTCGTTGTGGGCGCCAATATTGTGTGTATCGTTGTATTGAAATCTTGTGTTCGTTTTGCTGGTTGCGTCGAGCGGAAATGATTTGGTTGATTGGTCGGTCGGCTGTCTGTCAGTTGGCTTGCCTTCCGATGAAGAGATTGTTGGTCAGGCTGCCTGTCTCGTGTGGACGGGCGTTAGTGTTACAATTCAAGGCCGACCCTTGGAACTTCTGAGCGCCGTTCCGTGTCCGTTACATAGTAATTTCCCTGTTTGAGTTTTAGTTATTTGGTTGATGTGTGGCGTTCAGCCGAGTTTTATATATCCTGAATTAATGTTCTTGTCTTGCCCTTAAGGCATGACATTGTTGTTGTTTAGTAATTTCCCTGTTTGAGTTTTAGTTATTTGGTTGATGTGTGGCGTTCAGCCGAGTTTTATATATCCTGAATTAATGTTCTTCTCTTGCCCTTAAGGCATGACATTGTTGTTGTCATAGGAGTCTTCAGCCGAATTTTACATCAAATCTTTCAAGGCCTTAAGCCTTTAAATTATTGTGTTGATGTGTGGCCTCCAGCCAAGTTCCATTAAAATTAGAGTGCTAAGGCCTTCAGCCTGTTTAGATTGAAGATTTAGAAAATATTCTTGGATGACACCTCGAGAAGAACCTTCTATGTCAATTTCTTACTTAGGCCTCAAAGGAGATCCACTACAACTTCAAGTGTTTTGCCTTCTTATGTAATATTGTGTGTGGACAAACAAAGTTCGTATGTTGAGTGCAACTGACAGCAACCTCATTTTGGCCGCTTTCCACAACCTAATCCGCTCTGGCCTGCTAGCGCAGGCGTTTCAGTTGTAGTTTATCGTTCTCCAGGGGTGGGCTGGTGTTTTCTGTACGAAACCATTCTACGAGACAGCAGTCACCAGGTCTACGTCTTACGCGCAAACGACCGTCATTCGCGTACATGCACAATAAGTTTTTATCGCTGAAGAGCATGGCGCGCCATTTCGTCTTCCAAGAGATCCTCTAACGACACCAGTCGAGCCGATGTTGTGGCGTGAGTGTTAGACGGCTAAAGGTTTGTGAGTCGGTAGTTCCACTGCTAATAAGCGGTTCGCAGCAGTTCATATTGACACGCCTGGGCTCACAAACCCTGTTATCTGCGCTGTGGTAGCTGTACGATCTGGCACTGCTGCCCTTACAATACGACGATCCTGGCGGGCATCTGTGTTGCGTGGGCGTCCAGAACCTCGTATATGGGTGTGAGGATGTACACGTGACCACTGATAGTAGGATCGTTGCACAACTGAAGCAGCACGCTCAACTTGTGTGCAACTCTTTGAAAAGATCATCCCGCCATTGACCCCTTTCAAACTCACTCAGTTGGCTGCAGAAGGCACGGGTGCGTTTCCGTGGCATGGTTGCCTCCTTGCTTCACATGTTTGCACCACACTGGGCCATCTGGCTATGAGCACTCCTTATTAACAGATAGACGTAGAAAAAGCTTTGGCAGCCATGCCACAATGCTATCTGTCGACGGACGGCGTTGAAACCATTACCAGTATGTCTTCTATCCCCTAGGTGGCACATGCCGCCATCCGATCAAAATCGACGTCGTATCTCCAGGTGTATAATTTTCTTCCGGCTGTGTACTTTTCTGCAAATGGAGTTACCCTTAATTTTGAAAGAACCAACACTGCTATGAGTTCGGTACAACGAACAAAACATGAACAATATACGAGTTTGTAGTATTTGAATATGTCACTGAATATCGTAGAATTTCCTCAGTTTTGTGTTTTTCATGTTGATGTAAAACTGAAAAGCTATCGACAGGATATTAAACACTACTCTTCCTGCCTTGCTTCGCAGATAATATTCTCCTATTCCGTGCTCTAAGCGAACACATTCAGTGACCATAAATTTGTTGTTCAATGGTTGTACTGAATTTACACGTAAAAAATATATGAGGAGGAAAATGTTTCTCGTATAGTTTCTCTCAGGTGCTCGAAAAGAAACAGAGTATTACTTTAGCACCGTATTCATAAGGTGTTATGTATAAAATCGATAGACGAATGCCGTTTGTGTGTAAGAAACAGCGGGGTTGATGAATTCATGGCGTAACAACTTTCACCTGTATTATACACAACAGTTTGTGAAAATAAGGAGCAAGAAGGAAACATGTTAATGATATGAAATTTATGGGGCATTCAAAACAGGGTGTGACACCTACATAGAATTACAAAGCGATAACACATGCGTGGGCTAGGCGGAGCTGCCTGAACTGTCCGGCGAAGTATATATATAAGCGGCTGTAGAGCAGAGTTCAACCTCGTACAGCGTTCGCCTCCAACGGTGACCGCTGCATCAGAGGCCGCCATGGCTCGTGCATGCCAATCTTACCAAGTTATGGGCTCTGAATGGAAACGAAGATTCTACCTTCGCGAATAAGTTTTATGTTTTTGTGAAAAAGCAGCCCATGCATAGAATTATGATACATGCTACAGTGTTGTACGTCTGTAAAGGAGATTATAATCATATTTCACCAGACGAGGTGTTACTTTACTTCAGTTTTTTCTGTACGTTCCACAAAAGGAGAGCTCGATGAAGATGTTATTTCTCTGTTGCTGATTCCTTCCTTAACTAGTGTGTCAGAGTGAACCATTAATAAGTTTCTATTTATTGTAACATGAAACTAACTTTAAACAAGGCAGTCTTTCTTATATACACGTTCATAGGTAGTTAAGCGAAGCCTGGAGGGTGTGATTTGTGATAGTAACAATGCCAAATACTTTTTGTATCTTATTTCTCAATCAAAAAATTTTAACGATAAAAAATGAGTCTCCAGTTACAATTTTTTGTTTCTCTGATTCTATCGTGTTTCGTAGCTGCATTTCAAGGGTTGCAATTAAGTTTTAAAATTTTTTTTTTTGCTTGAGTTTTTCAGAACGAGGTAAGTCTTTATTTTACAAGAATGTCGTGTCATCTGCAATTTATAGTAACGTAATGAGATTAGGATAATTGTTAACCTTCGTGTAACCACATCTTGCAACGGTGTATGTCCTCTGCATCTGCACATCCATTTTACGAAAGTTGAGAGTGCAATACTTTATTTTCGTAATTGAATTCAATAGGATAAGATGAAATGGATAGCGAACAAAATTTCGAACGAAGACACTTCGCGTGTATGTACAGGTATGATTATTGACGATGGCAAATATTTCGCCACCTTGTGATCATTCTTTAGATTATGACATTCACTATGGCATTATAAAAGCACTTAATAGCAAACTGACAGAAATCGATCGTGCAACAATCGATCATTAGATCCAAATAAAATGAAAGAAATGTAGTGAAACTGCGATAAATTACGGAACATAAAGTAAGTCTATGGGAAACCCTCGGCAGAAGACGCGACAGGTTAGCGAATATGTACCAAAAGCTTCATGAGTAGGTTGCTAGGTACATGAAGCATTGATAGAAGGAGAAAACAAAGAACAGAAAAACGTTAATATAGAGCAGGGTTAGACGTTATAGGAGTATATGGCAGGCAGTAACAGATGGAAAGAGATGGATGACAGAAAATGTGTCGTGAGATTGCTGAATTAACGAGAGAGACAGATATGCACAACTACCGATAAATTACTTTTTCCTCGACGACCATCCAGACATCGCGCTACCTGTCAAATCGCTCCTACATGTTGTTGTTGTTGTTGTGGTCTTCAGTCCTGAGACTGGTTTGATGTAGCTCTCCATGCTACTCTATCCTGTGCAAGCTTCTTCATCTCCCAGTACCTGCTGCAACCTACATCCTTCTGAATCTGCTTAGTGTATTCATCTCTTGGTCTCCCTCTACGATTTTTACCCTCCACGCTGCCCTCCAATACTAAACTGGTGATCCCTTGATGCCTCAGAACATGTCCTATCAACCGATCCCTTCTTCTAGTCACGTTGTGCCACAAATTTCTCTTCTCCCCAATCCTATTCAATACTTCCTCATTAGTTATGTGATCTACCCATCTAATCTTCATCATTCTTCTGTAGCGCCACATTTCGAAAGCTTCTATTCTCTTCTTGTCCAAACCATTTATCGTCCATGTTTCACTTCCATTCACGGCTACACTCCATACAAATACTTTCAGAAACGACTTCCTGACACTTAAACCTATACTCGATGTTAACAAATTTCTCTTCCTCAGAAATGCTTTCCTTGCCATTGCCAGTCTACATTTTATATCTTCTCTACTTCGACCATCATCAGTTATTTTGCTCCCCTAATAACAAAACTCCTTTACTACTTTAAGTCTCTCATTTCCTAATCTAATTCCCTCAGCATCATCCGATTTAATTTGACTACATTCCATTATCCTTGTTTTGCTTTTGTTGATGTTCATCTTATATCCTCCTTTCAAGACACTATCCATTCCGTTCAGCTGCTCTTCCAAGTCCTTTGCTGTCTCTGACAGAATTACAATGTCATCGGCGAACCTCAATGTTTTTATTTCTTCTCCGTGGATTTTAATACCTACTCCGAACTTTTCTTTTGTTTCCTTCACTGCTTGCTCAATATACAGATTGAATAACATCGGGGAGAGGCTTCAACCCTGTCTCACTCCCTTCCCAACCACTGTCTCCCTTTCATGTCCCTCGACTCTTATAACTGCCATCTGGTTTCTGTACAAATTGTAAATAGCCTTTCGCTCCCTGTATTTTACCCCTGTCACCTTCTGAATTTGGAAGAGAGTATTCCAGTCAACATTGTCAAAAGCTTTCTCTAAGTCTACAAATGCTAGGAACGTAGGTTTGCCTTTCCTTACTCTAGCTTCTAAGATAAGTCGTAGGGACAGTATTGCCTCACGTGTTCCGATATTTCTACGGAATCCAAACTGATCTTCCCCGAGGTCGGCTTCTATCAATTTTTCCATTCGTCTGTAAAGAATTCGCATTAGTATTTTGCAGCTGTGACTTATTAAACTGATAGTTCGGTAATTTTCACATCTGTCGACACCTGCTTTCTTTGGGATTGGAATTATTATATTCTTCTTGAAGTCTGGGGGTATTTCGCCTGTTTCATACATCTTGCTCGCCAGATGGTAGAGTTTTGTCAGCACTGGCTCTCCCAAGGCTGTCACTAATTCTAATGGAATGTTGTCTACTCCCGGAGTTTTGTTTCGACTCAGGTCTTTCGGTGCTCTGTCAAACTCTTCACGCAGTATCGTATCTCCCATTTCATCTTCATCTACATCCTCTTCTATTTCCATAATATTGTCCTCAAGTACATCGCCCTTGTATAGACCCTCTATATATTCCTTCCACTTTTCTGCTTTCCCTTCTTTGCTTAGAACTGGGTTTCCATCTGAGCTCTTGATATTCATACAAGTGGTTCTCTTTTCTCCAAAGGTCTCTTTAGTTTTCCTGTAGGCAGTATCTATCTTACCCCTAGTGAGATAAGCCTCTACATCCTTACATTTGTCCTCTAGCCATCCCTGCTTAGCCATTTTGCACTTCCTGTCGATCTCATTTTTGAGACGTTTGTATTCCTTTTTGCCTGCTTCATTTACTGCATATCTATATTTTCTCCTTTCATCAATTAAATTCAATATTTCTTCTGTTACCCAAGGATTGCTACTAGTTCTCGTCTTTTACCTGCTTGATCCTCTGCTGCCTTCACCACTTCATCCCTCAAAGCTACCCATTCTTCTTCAACTGTATTTCTTTCCCCCATTCCTGTCAATTATTCCCTTATGCTCTCCCTGAAACTCTGCACAACCTCTGGTTTAGTCAGTTTATCCGGGTCCCATCTCCTTAAATTCCCACCTTTTTGCAGTTTCTTCAGTTTTGATCTACAGTCCATAACCAATAGATTGTGGTTAGAGTCCACATCTGCCCCTAGAAATGTCTTACAATTTAAAACCTGGTTTCTAAATCTCTGTCTTACCATTATATAATCTATCTGAAACCTGTCAGTATCTCTACGCTTCTTCCATATACACAATCTTCTTTTATGATTCTTGAACCAAGTGTTAGCTATGAATAGGATGTGCTCTGCGCAAAATTCTACCAGGCGGTTTCCTCTTTCGTTTCTTACCCCCAATCCATATTCACCTACTACATGTCCTTCTCTCCCTTTTCCTACTGACGAATTCCAGTCACCCATGACTATTAAATTTTCGTCTCCCTTCACTATCTGAATAATTTCTTTATTTCATCATACATTTCTTCTATTTCTTCGTCATCTGCGGAGCTAGTAGGCATATAAACTTGTACTGCTGTGGTAGGCGTGGGCTTCGTATCTATCTTGGCCACAATAATGCGTTCACTATGCTGTTTGTAGTAGCTTACCCGCATTCTTATTTTCCTATTCATTATTAAACCTACTCCTGGATTACCCCTATTTGATTTTGTATTTATAACCCTGTATTAACCTGACCAGAAGTCTTGTTCCTCCTACCACCGAACTTCACTAATTCCTACTATATCTAACTTTAATCTATCCATTTCCCTTTTGAAATTTTTTAAACTAACTGTCCGATTAAGGGATCTGACATTCCACGCTCCGATCCGTAGAACGCCAGTTTTCTTTCTCCTTATAACGACATCCTCTTGAGTAGTCCTCGCCTGGAGATCCGAATGGAGGACTATTTTACCTCCGGAATGTTTTACCCAAGAGGACGCCATCATCATTTAACCATACAGTAAAGCTGCATGCCCTCGGTAAAAATTACGGCCGTAGTTTCCCCTTGCTTTCAGTACCAGCACAGCAAGGCCGTTTTGGTTAGTGTTGCAAGGCCAGATCAGTCAATCATCCAGACTGTTGCCCCTGCGACTACTGAAAAGACTGCTGCCCCTCTTCAGGAACCACACGTTTGTCTGGCCTCTCAACAGATACCCCTCCGTTGGGGTTGGACCTACGGTACGCTGAGGCACGCAAGCCTCCCCACCAACGGCAAGGTCCATGGTTCATGAGGGTAATGGTTCTCATGTTCTGTATTATTATGACGCCGTCCCACACACGGAATAATTTTAGTAAATAAGTTTAAAAGCTAATGCTCCCTCTTTTTGGTAAGTTCTCCTCAAATTGCAAGTTTTTACTTTGACTTATTCGTTAATCTATTTTAGTTTTCCTTTTCTGATGTGTTTGCTATTTACCTTTGAGAGCATCCTTTCTCCGAAACTCCTTGGGGTACTACCAGTAGTAAGTTGCTTACTAAACCTATGCTCATCCCCCTTTCTAGGAAGACCAGGATTTTTTTTGGGGTTGTCGCCCTTAGCTGATATGTTCTCGTCATTTAAAGGCGCCGGAAATCTCGCCTTTTGCCCTCCCTCTCCCGTTGGCTACAAAACGTGCAGCGACTGTACACCATGCACTGAGTAGGTGCCACACGACTCATAGCTTCTTGGACGTGGGAATAGGGTTTGTTGGCAGGGCTGCCTTGAATTCTTGAATATCCTATTAATTCTGCAAATTTACGTTCTCATAAGTTTGATTGTGAACAGGTATCAGGGGCTTGAACAAACTCCGGCACCCTCTGCGAACCTTTCATCGTCGGAGATAGAAAAGGTAAACTAAAGACATCCTCGGTCCTCGAAACCTAATACCGGTGAGATCTGAAAACAAGAGTAGTTCAAGTGAAACCGGTGAACAGAAAAAGTAGTCTGAGGCTTAGCCAACCGCCCATATGGTTGCCACCCATACTCCCAAGAAGAGAGCCGAGCCCCCTAGAACCTTAAAAACGAGACTGCGAAAGATACTCAAATGCTACAAAACTATTGCAGCCCCCGCACTGCTCCATCGAAGCGAGACCTGAGTGATTATCAAAAAGCAAGAATACCGCATTTATGCAAAATAAATAAAATTCCTGACAAGAGTTAAAGGTTGCTTAATACACTCCTGGAAATGGAAAAAAGAACACATTGACACCGGTGTGTCAGACCCACCATACTTGCTCCGGACACTGCGAGAGGGCTGTACAAGCAACGATCACACGCACGGCACAGCGGACACACCAGGAACCGCGGTGTTGGCCGTCGAATGGCGCTAGCTGCGCAGCATTTGTGCACCGCCGCCGTCAGTGTCAGCCAGTTTGCCGTGGCATACGGAGCTCCATCGCAGTCTTTAACACTGGTAGCATGCCGCGACAGCGTGGACGTGAACCGTATGTGCAGTTGACGGACTTTGAGCGAGGGCGTATAGTGGGCATGCGGGAGGCCGGATGGACGTACCGCCGAATTGCTCAACACGTGGGGCGTGAGGTCTCCACAGTACATCGATGTTGTCGCCAGTGGTCGGCGGAAGGTGCACGTGCCCGTCGACCTGGGACCGGACCGCAGCGACGCACGGATGCACGCCAAGACCGTAGGATCCTACGCAGTGCCGTAGGGGACCGCAACGCCACTTCCCAGCAAATTAGGGACACTGTTGCTCCTGGGGTATCGGCGAGGACCATTCGCAACCGTCTCCATGAAGCTGGGCTACGGTCCCGCACACCGTTAGGCCGTCTTCCGCTCACGCCCCAACATCGTGCAGCCCGCCTCCAGTGGTGTCGCGACAGGCGTGAATGGAGGGACGAATGGAGACGTGTCGTCTCCAGCGATGAGAGTCGCTTCTGCCTTGGTGCCAATGATGGTCGTATGCGTGTTTGGCGCCGTGCAGGTGAGCGCCACAATCAGGACTGCATACGACCGAGGCACACAGGGCCAACATCCGGCATCATGGTGTGGGGAGCGATCTCCTACACTGGCCGTACACCACTGGTGATCGTCGAGGGGACACTGAATAGTGCACGGTACATCCAAACCGTCATCGAACCCATCGTTCTACCATTCCTAGACCGGCAAGGGGACTTGCTGTTCCAACAGGACAATGCACGTCCGCATGTATCCCGTGCCACCCAACGTGCTCTAGAAGGTGTAAGTCAACTACCCTGGCCAGCAAGCTCTCCGGATCTGTCCCCCATTGAGCATGTTTGGGACAGGATGGAGCGTCGTCTCACGCGGTCTGCACGTCCAGCACGAACGCTGATCCAACTGAGGCGCCAGGTGGAAATGGCATGGCAAGCCACTCCACAGGACTACATCCAGCATCTCTACGATCGTCTCCATGGGAAAATAGCAGCCTGCATTGCTGCGAAAGGTGGATATACACTGTACTAGTGCCGACATTGTGCATGCTCTGTTGCCTGTGTCTATGTGCCTGTGGTTCTGTCAGTGTGATCATGTGATGTATCTGACCCCAGGAATGTGTCAATAAAGTTTCCCCTTCCTGGGACAATGAATTCACGGTGTTCTTATTTCAATTTCCAGGAGTGTAGAAGACAGAAGAGGGGATGAAGAACTATTTTTTTTTTTTGTCTAAATGATTACATTCTAAATCATACAAGAAAACGCAATGGGCATCTAGAAAGATTGGAGAGTGACAGACTCTTCCTTTAAAAGTCAAAGGAGAAGAGATAGAGGAAGATCACGGCGTAGACGGGTACCATAACAAGCGGGTTTTGCCTAATACCCGTGTGAAGAAGGAGATGATGATGAAGAAGAAGAAGAAGACATCTAAAAGTAATAGATAGCATGGGAAATAAAAGTATCATGTGAAAGGCAGAGTTCCTTGCTGCACTACTGCACCGTGTGTGTGTGTGTGTGTGTGTGTGTGTGTGTGTGTGTGTGTGTGAGAGAGAGAGAGAGAGAGAGAGAGAGAGAGAGATTAGGTTTAGAGATACCATATTACTTGGGTCCCTACGACATAAATGTTGACGTGTTGACTTGGCCGTTGTTAGACTTGTTGGTGTTTCGCGGCTGGCTGTTCAGGGTGTGTACAAGCAGTGCTGTAACATACGTGCTCACGAAACATAACATCAGACTTGTTGGGAAAAGATCCAGACAGACGGACCGCAGACGCTTTTCACAGCTTGTAAATCAGAATCGTGTACGTGTTCAGATTAGAGTAAATGTAACAAAAATGTTGGAGCTTACATGTTTTAACAGAGCAATAGGCGAAGAAAGTTAAATAATTATTGAGACAAAAAATCTAAGCTCACCAGACAAAAAGTTAATCACCCCCAGAGAAATCATTACAAGCGTCATTCAATACCGCGTAATTCGCCTCCTTGACTTGATGACCCGAATTCGGTTGAGCACTGCGTCCACAAGTTTGTGAAGGTATGTCGCATCCAGGTAAAGCCACTCACTGAGGATTTGATCGCACATTTCCACCAGATTTCGGGGATATTGTTGTTGGCAAATTACTCGTTGTTCCATCATGCCCCACAGATTTTCTATGGAGTTCAAGTGAGGTGGTTTTGCAGTGTTAATAAACCACTTCAGCTGTATTTCATCCTTTACTTTTAGATCACTGCCGGTTTCATGGCAGAAAGAACTACACTGTCGGATGAACATATGTGTAAAATATTAGAGCTAAAAACTCAGAACTTTGTATCTAACATTAGCTGTACGTCAGATAAGCACCCGAGCATTTTAGCTGTAATGTGGTTCTTAGTATTATGAAACCGGTAGTGATCTACGGAAGAAAAGGCTAAATACAGATGAAGTGATGAATTAATACCCAAGATGATTACTCATAGCTGTGGTTGTTCTATCTGCAAGGTTGTCCGCAGTCGATCCGTCACAGGGTGAGGGAGTCTGCAGAAAACCAGTCACATATTCTTCCAGTCCGATGAACTATGTTGCTGTCTTTATGTGCCTGTGTGAGCAATGGCCGCTTGCTAGGTGACCGACTCCCCATGTTCATTCCATGCAGTTGCCGTCGCAGTGTTCTTTCGCTAACAAGTTGGGATGAACATTCATTCATTACCTGTAGCAATTCCTATCGGGTTTGGAAGCGATTCTGTGAAACGCGTCTCCAGTCCGTCTGTCTGGATCTTTTCCCAACAACAAGTCTGATGTTGTGCTTCGTGGGCACGTGTGTTACAGCACTGCTTGTACACACGTTGAACAGCCAGTCGCGAAACACCAACAGACCTAGCGACTTCACTCACCGCATGGCCATGGGCACGATCAAACACAGTTGTTCCTTTGCCTACTCTGTCATGTCCTTACATTTACTTATGTATAGTTACAACGTCCGCTTGAAACGCAGATGTCTCACTGGTAGTTACTGCCTTATGCTCACACAGAGGCAGTGAGCATATGACCACGTGACTCGATCGCTGCACCATCAATAAAGGATTAACGATTCATCTGTGCGTGGGCACTGGGGTAATTACGTTTTTGTCCAGTGAAATTAATAGTTGCGTACGGCCAAGTCAACACGTCAACATTTATGTCGTAGGAACGCAATTAATATGCTATCTCTAAACCTGAAAATTCTCTCTCTCTCTCTCTCTCTCTCTCTCTCTCTCTCCCTCTCTCTCCCTCCCTCCCTCTCTCTCTCTCTCTCTCTCTCTCTCTCTCTCTCTATCACACAGACACACACACACACACACACACACACACACACACACACGTAATTCGCAATGTTTGGCTGTGTGGATATCGCTGTTAGATTGCCCCTAATTCTGTTCGCTCCCCTTTTTTCTCATCTTGGTCTCTGACCACCTATGCCAAAGCACTCGTGTGCTCGCATGAAGAATACGAATTCAGCAGCTGACCTTCATTAATTAACACCTGGAGCACGTAGCTACATGCTGTTCAGTTTATTTTATCACCGAGTAAATAGCGTTAAAGAAATCACTTAAATGATACTCCGCTGATCTTGCCGACTTAGGGCTGTATGTTCGAAGGATTTTTCGTACAGCACTTCCTACCTCCAGATCACCTCGTTCTAGACAGTGCATATTCAACAGCCGCTGCAATGGGTCGTTCTGGGCAGCTGCACAAGAGAATAGCTCACTAAACTGCCTCTTAGGTACTTCATCATATCCTGGCACAAAACGCGTAATGGTCGTGCTGACGCCGGGTTAGACCAAGAAGCACTGCCGGCACGGCCAGAGGCTAAGGCGCCGAGAAGCGCGGGGTGAGGCTTTTTGTGCCCGAAGCAGAGCCATGAACAAACGGTAAATGTAGGCTGCTCGGGGAAGGTGGAGCAATAATGGAAATAAGCGTTAAGGAGACCAGCCATTAGCAATTAGAGATTATTTCTTTGCAAAGCGACCCATTAGACTATAACTGAGGACCATGTCCGGTTATTATACTGAGACCCTGGGGGGAAGCGGTCTGTTTGTTCACTGAGGGCGCTGCACCGTTTAGACCGAAAACAAATAAAAACATTAAACACAAACAAGTAGAGGAAAAAAAATCTTCCCCGAGAGAAAGGAAATTGCACGTTACCGCTCATCATTTTAGCTTTTGCCGTAGCACCTACTGCAGAAGCCCTTTCTCTCTTAAGTACCGACGTGTGATGAACTCCTGGCGTTTGGCGTCCTTTCAGAAGAATTATGAAATGTTTACGGCGAAACATGCAAACTGGCGGATAATGTCTCAATGTGTACCCTATACTTACACGGCTGCGCTAAGTGGAAGAAGGGTGCGAGTGTCGTAAACAGTCTGAAACTCGGAAGAAGCAGTTCCAGTCTCTGCGTGTGTGTGTGTGTGTGTGTGTGTGTGTGTGTGTGTGTGTGGCCATTTGAAGGCTGAACAGCCAAATGGGCGGCGAATGGATTCACAATATGGCAAAAATTCTTTACTGCGAAAGTGTACCAACTGGATTCTTTGTTAAAAGGAAAGAAGCGATATGGTATACGGAGAGAAACTGTAACATTAAATGATACTCTCAGAATGTACTAACAGTTTATAAAGTGTTATTTTCTGAGAACTATCTGAGAAATCCGGCGTTGCCTGGGTATTTATTTATTCCAGTCCTCTATTATTCCAGCTCCTCCTGCCCTACCTCTCTTTACAGCTCTCCTCCACTCTCTAGTCACCGCACCCTCCCACTCTATCAATACCCCCCTGTCTCTGTCCGTCTCTTCATTCCATCCTCTCTCTGTCTACCTTCCTCTACCACTGCTCTGTCCATCACCCCATTATCACCCCCACCCCAACCCCAATGGAAGGTTGGTGGTTTTTACCCCAACAATATTTCTTTCAGGATAGTAAATAATATGTGATCCAAATGTTAATGAAATCGACCCAGGGACTTAAAAGGAGATGTTCAAATCGTATATTGCACAGATATAGGTCTGATTCTGTGTTATTTTATACTATAAAACTCCAGGGAGTATGTTACATTTATCTGTGGTATTCAGCCGTGTTGCCTGATGTTAAGCTCTGAAACACATTGACAAAGTTATTGGCTTGTTGCAGTGCTCATCTCGCGACCTGGTTGACACATCGAGTAGCACAAATAAGAGGCAAATAGCACATCAGACTTTTAAACGTATTGCAAGTCAGATAAATACAGGAAATAGATACCAACAGGACTGTTTCGAACGTTTGTACATCACCCCTTCTCATCTACACCTCCATCCTTTATGGCAGAGGGCAATCTTACCCCCACAGTAATTTTATACAAATAACAAAGTTGGTTCAAATTGTTGCAGATGTTCGAGAGTTATGCTTGAATGTTAACCGATTTTCGTTCCTACCCCTGTGGGACTTAAGTGGTTTCTTCACCCCACCCCCCACGGCGCTTGTTTTCAGATGGCAAATTACATATGTAACAAGTTTGGCTGAAATCGATCCTGTAGTGTGAGTGGTTTGGGTCCATATGTTGAACATATATACATACATTTTTTCTAAGGAAAAAAGGATAGAGAAACAAAATTAACTGATACAGTCAAGATGCTCGTTATAAGATGATTAATTTAGAACACAATAAAAACTAAAGAATAGCGGCTCCAATTGTTAAAAAGTTTGTTTCTTTTTATTTTAGCCCACTACCGGACCTGGCTTTTGTATTCATGGATTCACAGCACAGCTGTGGAGCACTAGCGCTCAGCAACCATGGAGAAACTGATAACAAAATAAAAAGACACTGATCTTGAAATATACATGTACAACATTTTAAGATGAACTTCTAATGGCAGTAGAACATTATTGGAGTAGAGCAGAATACAATAATCCAATGAAACATGCGGACTGGGCCAACAGATATAGATTGGTTATGATAAATTAGGGTGTTGGCTGTTTTGGTGGCCAATTTTACGTTTGGTTGCGTACATATCGCTGTTAGATTGTGTGCATGTTGACTCTGGCATTCTAAACAGGAACTGTCGTCGCGGAGGTTGTAGCGATCGGGTTTAGTCACTGCTCAGATAAGTAAATATTAATTAGTTACTGCTTAGTCAAATATGTGGTAGTGGCCATCATGTATGTAGAAACAACGAGATGTACAAACTATCTCAAGTCTGGAAAGTGGCGCATGTCACACTAATACATAAGATAGGAAACAAGAGTGATCAGCTGAATTATAGACCTACATCACTGTCATCGACTTTCATTACGATTTTGGAAAAATATTGTGTTCGAATATTATGAATAATCTCGAAGAAAACGATCTATTGATACACAATCAGCACGGATTCAGAAAATATCTTTCTTGAGAAACACAACTGGTTCTTTATTCACATGAAGTAACGAGTGCAATGTACAGGAACGCAAACCGATTCCATATTTCTAGATTTCCAGAAGGCTTTTGAGAATATTCCTCAGAAGCGACTTCTAATGTAATTGCGAATCCAATTTTGCGACTGGTTTCATGATTTCCCGTTAGAAAGGTCACAGTTCATAGTAACTGACAGAAAGTCATCGAATAAAACAGAAATGATCTCTGGCATTTCCCAAGGAAGTGTTGTAAGCTCTCTGCTATTTCTAATCTTTATAAACGATTTAAGAGAGAATTTGAACAGTGCTCTTAGACTGATTGTAGATGATGATGTCATTTTTCGTCCAGTAAAGTCATCATAAGATCAAAACCAATTTAAAAATGATTTAGACAAGATATCTGTATGGTGCGTATGGTGGCAATTGACTCTAACAAAATACGTGAGGTCTCCTACATGAACACTAGAACGAGCCCGTTAAATTTCGGTTACACGATAAATTACACAAATCTAAATGCTGTCAATTGAACTAATTCCTAAGGGTTACAATAGCGAACAATTTAAATTGGAACGACCACATACAAAATGTTGTGGGGAAGACGAACGAAAGACTGCATTTTATTGGCAAACACTTAGAAGGTTCAACAAATTTTTTAAAGAGTGTGCCTACATTACGCTTGCCCGTTCTCTTCTGAGTTCTGCTGCGTGGTATTGGATCATTACCAGACAGAATTTACGGAGGATATCGAAAAAGTTCAAAGAAAAGCAGCTCATTTTGTAATACTGCGAAAAAGGGGAGAGAGAGTCACGGGTATTATATGAAAGTTGGGGTAGCAATCATTAAAACGACAAAGGCTTTTCTCGAATTGATCAGATGTTTTGATGTAGTTTTCCTGAATGCGAAAATATTGCCTTGACCCACATCTACACGGGCAGCAATGATCATGGTAATAAGAGAAACAAGAGCTTGCACGGAAAGATTTACTATTTTTCTTACCGCGTTTGATTCTAGAGTGAACGACAGAAAAATTGTCTGAAAGTTTATCGAATCAGTTTTTCACTTTTCAGCTGAGTGTGCGCTGATTTGATACTTCATGGCACATTAAAACTGTGGCCTGATCAGAATTCGAACCGGGACAATGTTCCACCCTCTGAGATATTCAAGCACGACTCGTGAATCGTCTTTGCAGCTTTACTTCTGCCAATATCTCCTACAATCGAAATTTTACAGAAGAACTCTTGATAAAACTGCAGTACTAGCACTCCTGGAAGAAAGGATAGTGCGGAAACATGGCTCAGCCACAGGCTGGGGGAAGTTTCCAGAATGAATTTCCACTCTGAAGTGGATTGTTCGTTGCAGAGTGAGAAAAATATCTGGAAACATCCCCCAAGCTGTGGCAAAGCCATGTCCCCGCAATGTCCTTTCATGCAGGAGTGCTAGTCCTGCAAGTTTCACAGGAGAATCTGTGTGAAATTTGGAAGGTAGGAGGTAAGATATTGGCAGAAGTAAAGATGTAAGGATTTGTCGTTAGCTGTGCCTGGGTAGCTCAGTTGGTAGAGCACTCTCCAGCGAAAGGTAAAGTTTCAGCACTGTAAAAGACATAGTACTGGATGATCAAAAAGTCAGTATAAATTTGAAAATTGAATAAATCACGGAATAATGTAGATAGAGAGGTACAAATTGACACACATGCTTGGAATGACATGGGGTTTTATTAGAACCAAAAAAATACAAAAGTTCAAAAATGTCCGACAGATGGCGCTTCATATGATCAGAATAACAATAATTAGCATAACAAAGTAAGACAAAGCAAAGACGATGTTCTTTACAGGAAATGCTCAATATGTCCGCCATCATTCCTCAACAATAGCTGTAGTCGAGGAGTAATGTTGTGAACAGCACTGTAAAGTATGTCCGGAGTTATGGTGAGGCACTGGCGTCGGATGTTGTCTTTCAGCATCCATAGAGATGTCGGTCGATCACGATACACTTGCGACTTCATGTAACCCCAAAGCCAATAATCGCACGGACTAGGTCTGGGGACCTGGGAGGCCAAGCATGACGAAAGTGGCGGCTGAGCACATGATCAGCACCAAACGACGCGCGCAAGAGATCTTTCGCGCGTCTACCAATATGGTGTGGAGCGCCATCCTGCATTTTGGTTCTAATAAAACCCCATGACATTCCAAGCATGTGTGTCAATTTTTACCTCTCTATCTACATTATTCCGCGGTTTATTGAGTTTTCAAATTTATACTGACTTTTTGATCACCCGGTATATCAAGAAGAAGTTAGTTGTTAACATTCCGATAGCGTACATTTTGAGAACTGAGACAACAAATTACTCCCTCTCGCGTTCTACTCGCGAAATGACGACGATCTTAAAATCGGAGAAATCAGAGTTTTTAACGTGCACCATTCTCGAATAGAAAAGGAAAGTGAGGAAAGATTAGTGATACCAGTAGTACCCTCTCCCACTCACCGCAAAGACTTGCAGAGAGTAGGCGTGGATATGTATATATGTGCAATTGCGTTCCTCATGAATATGAGTCCACTGAGCTACTACACAGTTTCTGTAGCGTGACTCGTGAAGTAGAAGTGTGGATGTGTGTGGGTCTGGTAATAGATCTCCTAAGCTGAGTAAGGACAGCGAGTTCATAGCCTCATTTCTGCACCTCCGGAAGTAGAGGCTGCGTCAGGTGCCGGCCAGTTACTCCTGCTACTACACTCTGACAGACGTGTGTGGCGTAAGTCCTGCAGTCGAACATCTAGGGATATTCTCAAAGCAAACGTTGTTTCAGTAAGGTAAAATTACTGCCTCTAACAAGGTGTTACATGATTATACGCATCAGGAGCGCGTGTAGTTACGGGTGAGCCGCGAGAGACGGGAAAGGTCGAGGGGATCGCAGACAGTCGTGGCCGCGCTGACAAGTGTGTGCGCCCGCTAATGGAGCCGTAACGATGCCATTAGCCCGAGCCCGGCGACACTATCTGCCGGCAGTATCTAGGAATGAAACAGTTCCGCCCGCAGAGCGCGTGTCCCACATTTGGAGGTGAAATAAAAACGCCGCGACAGCGCACATTAATCCGCATCTGCAAAGACACGCGCGCGTGCGCCACTCGCCTGCTTAAGCTGGACAGGTACAGCGCGTTGCCAGGGTGCCGCATCCGTAATGTCTAGGCGGCGCGCAGCCTAGAGAAATCCTCGCCTCGCTGTGAAACACGTGTGACCTTGCGCAATCTTTATAAGCACCTCCGCGCGGCACACAAATTTCCCTCGCAGGTGAGCACAAATAAGCGACTCTGTAACTGCAAGCACGACTGCATGCGAATCGAAAGTGGTTGCAGGTGCTGTCTTAGAAAGTGTTGGATCGATCATCCAAAACACTTCGAGGTTACTTCAGAAAATTGTCTGCGTCAGGAACGCAAAATTTAACATTCACATTCTCACTCGCCCTAATCCCTCCAGTTTTCAAAAATGGTTCAAATGGCTGTGAGCACTATGGGACTTAACAACTGAGGTCATCAGTCCCCTAGACTTACAAGGGGAAGGCGTCAGACACGGCCAACCGATTCGGCTCAAATTTGGCAGGTCGCTTGTGTACAACCTAAAACGAAGGAATCTAAGATATTTTGGGTCAACACCCCCGCGTTTTTGAGAAAATCACCCGTAAGGTTATGACGAGCGATCGACTCAGAGTTGACGGGATCGATAGATAATTGTAAATAGAGCATTTTTCATCACCAGATATGGGATCCGAAAACGCATACTTTTCCAGAAATCGAGGTAAGAAACTTTTACAAATGCCGCTTCTGTACCCAAATGGTCAACGCTTTTCGCCGACAGCGCCGATAGCGCAACGGCTAAGGTAAATGGCTGCGAATCTCGAGGAAACGTAGTGCATGTTATTCTTTTGGTTTGTATTTTTCCATATCTCAGTTGATAGGGATAGGAGGGTTAATAAGGTAAGTAAATCAACAAGGAATGATAATAAGGTATTCAAATAAATTTCTCAAACCTCTTGGGATAGCAAACAACTAAAATGTTAAAATGGCTCTGAGCACTATAGGACTCAACTGCTGAGGTCATTAGTCCCCTAGAACTTAGAACTAGTTAAACCTAACTAACCTAAGGACATCACAAACATCCATGCCCGAGGCAGGATTCGAACCTGCGACGGTAGCGGTCTTGCAGTTCCAGACTGCAGCGCCTTTAACCGCACGGCCACTTCGGCCGGCAACTAAAATGTTACTCCAGGTCACTTTATAATGGCTCTTCCAGCCACTATTACGTGTCCTCACTTTTCTTCGAACAACTAGATGGATGGTACTTGTCATATAAACATTCGAAACAAATATATTCACAGCACCAAGAGCATCTAATGAATGCAATCTTTCGACGGCTACACTGTTCCTTCCCTATGATATGACGAAGAGGCAACCGGGACAACACAACTCTCCCCGCGTGTATTCTATCCCGTGCCTCGCTGTAAACAAGCGTCGCACGGTTGGCTATCTGTGATCCCTCGTGAGGAAGTAGCTGCACTTTTATTCGGAGTTGTTTTCATGTGACAAGGCTTAAAAGTTTAATACTTTACTAACTCACGGCGTTTGGGAAATTAGTTTGCCTATCTTATTATTATCATTCCTTATTCATTTACTTACCTTATTAACCCTCCTATCCCTATCAATTGAGGTATGGAAAAATACAAATGAATAACATCCGCTAGGTTTCTTCGAGATTCGAACCCGGGTTTTCCGTTTACCAGCCAGTTACCTTGGCCGTTGCGCTATCTGCGCTGTCGGCGATAGGCGTTAATCATGTGGATGCAGAAGCGGCAGTTGTTAAGGTTTCTTACCTCGATTTCTGGAAAAGTATGCGTTTTCGGACCCCATACCTGATGATGAAAAATGCTCTATTTACAATTATCTATCGATCCCTCCAATTTTGAGTCGATCGCTCGTCATAACCTTTAGGGATGATTTTCTCAAAAACGTGGGGGTGTTTCCAAAATATCTTCTTCCCCTTGTTAGAACTACTGAAACCTAACTAATCTAAAGACATCACACACATCCTGCCTGAGGCAAGATTAGAACCTGCGACCGTTGCAGCTGCGCAGTTCCGTACTGAAGCGCCTACAACTGCTCGGCCACAGCGGCCGGCCCCTCCGTTTTCGGTGTATCGTATTGCCTCTAGCTGATTTTGAGTTCAGATACTGTCTCATAGTCACTTCAACGTACGACGGCCATCTGACAACGAATTTTATGAATTTTGTTCTTTGTGTTTCGTAGTTTCACCCTTTTATACATCTTTCTGGTGCGGCCATCGGAAATCATCTAAAAACCATATTCCGTTTAGCCTTATATCAGAGTAACATTCGTGAAATAGGCGTAGTGCTCTACTGCGTATTGCTGAAATACAAAATAAGTGGAGAAGACTGACAGATGGGAAAACACCCTCCATTGTCGACCATAAGTATCTCTTGAAATTGAACCAACAGACCTACACTGACGAGCTAAGAGTTATGGCCACTGTCCACTGCGAGATCAAATCCCATTTGGCGTCGCGGGGACGTGACGCGGAAAGGAAACTGTACAAGGAGAACAGAACGAATGGGAAATCATTCTGCGTATGATACGTGCCGAAAATTGGAAAATCCATTAACATAAACGACTTAGATTAATGCCAGATTGTTTATCTGATCAAACTATATGGACACTTTTTGGTAGACACTACTATGTGACCATCCTTCCCTTTTTAGGTCAGTTTGAGCTCTGCTGCGGACAGTTTCAACGAAGTATCCGATTTTCTGTGGAGGAATGGCAGTCCATTCTCCCTCAAGAGCCGAAACCAGAGAAGAGAGTGATGTAGGATGCGGGATTCTGGAGCGAAGTCTACGTTAGAACTCATCCCTGTGGTATTTCCTTGGATTCAGATCGGCACTTTGGGAAGGCCACTCCATTTCAGAAATGTTAATGTCCACAAACCATTGTCTTACAGAAGCTGCTTCGTGACAGGATGCACTGTCATTCTGTTAAAACCTAGCCCTCAGTTTGTCGATATACTCATCTTCTTCAAGACGAATAAATGCGTGAAGATGGTTACTTTCATGAGTGTGAAATTCTTCTTCCGCAACTCTGATGTAACCACATGCTCTTGGCACTACACATAATGGCAAGCAAGGTTTTCCAGATATTCGCAAAACCCAAACCCTCCCATTGGATTGCCACAGGGCAGAGCGTAATGCACCACTCCAAATCTCTATTCACCAATGATCCACGATCCAGTGTCGTCGTTGTTTATAAATCTCAAACGTCGCATAACATTCACTACAGAAACGTGTGGCTAATGGGGAGCTCCTCGACTGTCGAACCCCAATCTAGCTGAAATGCTAGTATCGCTTTGTGCTGACGAGTGATTCTTTGCACTGATTTGATCCAATTTTTTTTTTTTACAAAAGCTCTCAGCAACACACGATGGTTCCCGTCCTGAGTACATGGGCCTCATGGTCTTGATTTAGCTATGGGTATTCCTTCACACTCCAATTTCTCAGTCATATCACTTTAGTAGTCGAACGGGGCAGCTTTAGAAGGGCTGAAATGCCCCTAGTGGATTTGTTACTCAAGTGCAATCCAATGACTAGTTCAAGTTCGAAATCACTTATCTCTTCTGGCCGTCCCATTCTGCTGTTACTGCCTCTCTATCGACAACACGACTCCCCGCCTCCTTTTATACCGGAGTGTCCGCCTCTCGGGATATCTGTTGGTCAATTCTGCACTGCAGTGTACTCTGTTGCCTTGGAACGGTCTTCTCGGAAACGACGAAGCTGGTGGGTTCTTCGCGTCCTTCTGTCGTGAGCGTCTGTGGAAAGTGATTGTCAAATGGTGAAACCACGAGTAGATGACGTGGTATAGGACGTCCACATCTCATCACAGAACATGTTTGTCTTCATGCTCTGTGAGGCAAAGGCGTCGATCTGCGACGGATCTGACGACATGGTGGTGGTACAGTCGCAAGTGACCCAGAATACCATAAAGAGCACGTTGTTGAAAATGGGGTTCCACAGGAGACGAGCACTAAGTGTTCTCTCTCTGTTGTCCCGAGGATATCGTCAGTTACAATTGCAGTGGGCATGGGATGATGGAGAGTGGAGCATGAATCAGCCGAAGCGTATCCCCTCGTCGGATGAATCAAGTTTATCGTTTAGCCATGTTGGTGTTCGTCTCCTGATTCGCCGTCATCTAGGCGAGCTGCTATTCGAAACTTGCTTTGCGCCACTGACACAGGACGGTGGGGGCAGTATTACGCTATGGGGGCCAATCACCTGTGCTTCCATGGGGTCTGTTGAAGTAATCGAAGGCACTGTGACAGTCGAGCCCACATGAAAATTGTTGTGGACAACCACAACCTATATCCCTTCATACCTGATGTCTCCCCCATGTCTACGGCATCTTGCAGGAGAATAACTATCAGTGTCACAGAGCTAGAATCGTACTACAGTGGCTGAAAGACGTGTGACGCTGTTTGGCGTCAGCTCTGCTCGCGCAGACCGCCGGCCCGTAGTTTACGAAAATTGCATGCCATACCTCATTCGCCTACCAGGTACTCACTACCCGAATCCGTGGAATGCAGAAGCATTTGTATTGCCTTCCAGCGATGTCCCTACGCGTTATTAACGAGGCAGTCATAAACGTTTAGCTCATCAGCACAAGGTAGGGATTGAGAAACCTGTGACTGTATTGTATTCTCAACCAAATGAGTGGAGAAGCCAAGGTTTCCTTGATATAACACTAAATTAAAACAAAAGTGGAAAGCCAAAGGCTCTTAATTGGAAGAAATGGTAATTTGATAATGTGCTTTGTATAGTACTGCCGTAGTCTCTGTGATCCCAAATATCTTCGATGCTACGCTTCTAGTCTCCCATAATCTACATGTGGACCAGCTAGGATATCAATCTTACACATGTGCTACCTCCAAACACAACGTTCACTAACACAGAAAACCGCGTTAATAAATTCTTGAGAGTTACTAGGCAGTCTAGGGACTATATGAAATAGGATTATTAGTGGTAATAGAAAAATTACAGAGAAGAGCAATGCATTGCGCCACAGCTTCGTGTAGGGAAAGTGAGTCATGGATACGATCATGCAACTCCAGTGGCAAAAGTGGTATTGTGCGAAACGCAGAACTGTTCGGCTAAATTTCCTAGACCGAACGTTTCGAAAAGAGTCTATCAATATTTTACTTCCTCCAACATATATCACTTGGAAATGACCACGACGCCAAAAACAGAAGAAATTGATATCTTATGGAGGCTTTCCGACATTTGTCCTTCCCACGAACGACTCTGGAATGGAACAGGAAAGAGAAAAAAGATAGTGACATTTATCCAGCGATATACGAGTAGATTTGGAAGCAAATTTCCTTTTCTCAGATACTAAAACATGTCTGGGTAGAGACCTACTGCACTCGGTCGGCAAGTATTCTGGCTGTGGTTTTTGTGAGGCAGGTGACATGAAAAGCAATCACCAATATAGCTAATGAGCAAAGTACTAAGAGAAATGTGCAAAGACAAACGCATTTGAGGAAGTTTATTTCCTGCTACTGTGGGGGACTGGAATACGGTTGTACGGTTGTAGGTGAAGTAGTAGAAGAATGGATTACCGGAGAATATGGGCGTAGTACTAGGAATGAGAAAGGAGAAAGACCATTTGAGTTCTGCAACAAATTTCAGCTAGTAATAGCAAATACTATGTTCAAGAATCACAAAAGGAATAGGTATATTTGGAAACTACAGGGCATGGGAAGATTTCAGTTAGATTACATCATGGTTAGGTAGAGATTCAGAAATCAGTTACTGGACTGAAAGGCGTACTCAGGAGCGAATATAGACTCAAGTCACAATTTAGTAGTGATGAAGAATAGGCTCAAGTTTAAGAGATTAACCAGGAAGAGTCAATACTCAAAAAGTACTAAGGAATGATGAGATACGCTTGAAGTTCTCTGAGGCTATAGATACTCCGACGAGGAATAACTCAGTAGGTAGTTAAGTTGAAGAGGACTGGCCATCTCTGATAAAGGCAATTACGGAAGTAGGAAAGAAAAACATAGTCTAATACACTCTTTTTACCAGTTTCTGGCTAAAAATGTTCAACTAGCCTACTCTTAGATTACAAATCTTTCTTAAGTTCAATGAAATGCTTATTAATTTCGACGACTTTTCTCCACCAATTCAGTTTTAATTGGGTTGCATAATTTTAACTGTTTCACTGCAGAAGAACAGATGATATTAAATAATTTACACCAACACATAGTTTATATTTTATATTTATGTTTATCTTGTTCCAGAATATTCGTACAAAGCACAGATCAAAGAAACTGCTTCTACAGATCATGTACTCGAACTGGGAACAACTGCCATTCTACTGCCACGCCTGAACTCATAGTCTCACTGCTTATATTGTTTCTTAACAATACAAATTCTTTGAAAGTATTTTTCAACGACGTCACATTAACTGAGTAAAAGTCGGTTGTTTCATAAAAAATTACAATTTCAGTTTTGAAGATAGTATAAGACTGATTATAACAAATGTAAGTCCTAAAATTGCTTTTAAAATTTAGTATTGAAATTCTGCTTGAAGTATGTTACAATAATTGAAACAAAATAAATGATATCTCGTTAATTACAACAGGAATTTTGATGCTAAGGTATTTTGGAGTATTTTGCATAATGCGGAAATTGGTTTTGAAGTTCAAATATTCTATAATCATGGCGTTTTGACTAAATGATCGAAATAATAGTTTGTTTATGACAGAAGGTTCTAAAACTCGTAATTACAGAATTAATCACAATGAATTTGATCTGAGTTTTTATAGAAACATAATCACTTGAAAGTGATCGTAGCTTTCAGTACATCACTAGCCAGAAATGTAACCCAAACATTAATTTTCACGTTTTATGAAATAATCGATTTTGACAATTAAAATCCCATTAAATTAGTGAACTAGTTTTAACACTAACAATTGTAAGTGATTATTGTCTGATAGCTACACAAATGAAATAAGTAGTTTTTCTGTAAATTTCGTAAAACTGATGGTTACAATAAGATACTTCGTGTTAATTGTATCCAAAAGAGCTGCAGTTGACGAAATGAGTGGGTTACATTTTATATATCTCGTTTCCAATACCACTTGATACAATACAGAGCATCAAAAGTCGTATTTTAACATTTGCTATACTGTGAAATATGCTTCGTAAACACATAAAAACGCGATACCGAATACTTCATATAAGGGTCCCCATAGTATGTCCTATCACAATAGGTATAAAGAAGGTAACTGCGAAGAAACCATGGGTAACAGAAGAAATACTTCAGCTGATGGATGAAAGATGGAAGCACAAAGTGTTGGGGGAAATTCAGAAATACAAAAATACAAGGTACTTAGGAATGAAATAAATAAGAGGTCCAGGTAAGCTAACACGAAATGGATGCATGAAAAATATGAGGAAATCGAAAAAGAATTGACTGTCGGAAGGACTGGCTCAGCACAAAGAAAAGTCAAAACAGCCTTCGGTGAAGTCAAAAGCAAGGTTGGTAACATTAAGAGTGCAATGGCAATTCCACTGCTAAATGCAGAGGAGATAGTGGATATGTGGAAAAAGTACATTGAAGGCCTCTGTGAGGAGGAAGATTTGTCTGATGTGATAGAAGAAGCAACAGGAGTCGAGTCAAAAGAGGTAGGGATCCAGTTTGGAATCAAAATTTAAAAGATCAAACAAGGTAGAAGGGATTGGTAACATTCCATCAGAATTTCTAAACTCATTGGGGGAAGTGGCAACAAAACTATTATTCTCGAGGATGTGTAGAATGTATGAGTCTGGCGATATACCACCTGACTTCCGGAAAAATTACATCCACGCAGTTTCGAAGACAGCAAGAAGTGACAAGGGGAAAAATTAACGCACAATTAACTTAACAGCTATCCGAGTTGCTAACAAGAAAAATATACAGAACGGTGAAAAAGAAAATTTAGGACGTGTTAGATGACGATCAGTTTGGGTTTAGTAAAGGTAAAGGCATCAGAGAGGCAGTTCTGAGATTGCGGTTGATAATGGATTCAAGACTAAAGAAAAATCAAGGCATGTTCATAGAATTTGTTGACCGGTGCAAGATGTTAGAAATTCTGAGGGAAATCGGAGTAAGCTATGGGTAAGACGGGTAATATACAATATGTACACGAACCATGAGGGAACAATAAGAGTGGAAGACCGAGAACGAAGAGCTCCGATTAAAAAGAGAGTTAAGACGGAAATGTAGTCTTTCGCCCTCACTGTTCGATCTGTACGTCGAAGAAGCCATGACGGTAATAAAAGAGAGGTTCAAGAGTGGGATTAAAGTTGAAAGTGAAAGGGTACTAACGATAAGACCCGCTGATGAGATAGCTATCGTTAATGAAAGAGATGAAAAGTTAAAGGATTTTCTGAAAGGAGGCGGAGGGAGGAGATTAGTGTTTAACGTCTCGTCGACCATGAGGTCATTAGAGACCTAGCACAAGCTCGGATTAGGGAAGGATGGAGAAGGAAACTGGCCGTGACCTTTCGAAGAAACTATCACAGCACTTCTCTTAAGCGATGCAGGGAAATCACGGAAAACCTAAATCGGAATGGTAGGACGCGGATTTGAACCGTCGCCCTCCCGAATGCGAGTCTAGTGTACTAACAACTGGCCATCTCGCTCGGTTTGCTGACTGAAATAAGCAGTTTAATGAGTACAGTATGGATTGAGAGTAAATCGAAGAAAGTAATGAGAATAGTAGAAATGAGGACAGAGGGAACCTTAACTTCGGGATTGGTGTTCACAAAGTAGATGAAGTTAAGGAATTCTGCTACATAGGCAGCAATATAACCCATGACGGACGGAGCAAGGAGGACATTAAAAGCAGACTAGCACTAGCAAAAAGGGCTTTCCTGGCCAAGCGAAGTCTTCTAGTATCAAACATGGGGATTAATTTGAGGAAGAAATTTCTTAGAATTTACATTTGGAGGCCGGCATTGTATGGCAGCGAAACGTGAACTATGGGAAACCCTCAAAAGAAAAGAATGGAAGTATTTGAGATGTAGTGATATAGAAGAATTTTGAAAAAGGTGGAGTGATAAGGTAACGAATGAGGAGGTTCTCCGCGGAATCGACGACGAAAGGAATATATGGAAAGCACAGATTAGAAGAATTGACAAGATTGTAGGACGTATGTTAAGACGTCACAGAATAACATCTATTGTACTAGAGGGAGCTGTAGAGGGTTAAAAACTGTAGAGAGAAACAGAGATTGAAATACATTCAGCAAATAATTAAGGACGTAAGTTACAAGTGCTACTTTGAGATGAGGAGGCTGGTACAGGAGAGAAATTCGAGGCGGGCCGCATCAAACCAGTCAGAAAACTGATGGAAAAAAAAACAGGATTGTTATTCTACGTCATGTAGGTCAGTCGTAAGAAATTTTCAACTTTAACTTTGCAGATTCGCGGAGCATCTTTTTAAAGAACTGCATTACCCTATGGTTTAAGAGATGATGAAATAAGTGTGTTTTAGCATAATAGCCTCGTAAATCTGAGATGACAGGTCTGAATCCTCTCTTGGACAAATTCTGTTAGAATATTTTACCCTGCATTAACAAGTTACATGCAAGTAAAAAGATCAGATTGTCTCTGATTTAGGAATGCGCACCGCTGCGTCGGAACCTCGGAGACCAGATTTGTGGAGCATACTGAGAACTTCATGCGCTCCGTAAAAGCTTCACGACTGCGCATACCTCATTGTCATATAAGGGTACCGTATAAACAAAGATTCCTTTAATATGATGTCCATTTATCGACGATATGACTTTGACCGAGGCCACTCGCCTGTTGTTGGTACTTTCGTAGATGCGTTACCCTTTAACTGTCAACTATCTTTTACATTCCTTCCTGTCAGTGTTTAATTGCCCAATTTATTGCCAATACTTTTCTCATTTTGTCCTTTCTGGGTCAAAATGGTTCAAATGGCTCTGAGCACTATGGGACTTAACATCTGAGGTCATCAGTCCCCTAGAACTTAGAACTACGTAAACCTAACTAACCTAAGGACATCACACACATTCATGCCCAAGGCAGGACTCGAACCTGCGACCGTAGTGGTCGCGCAGTTCCAGACTGAAGCGCTTAGAACCGCTTGGCCACACCGGCCGGCCCTCTGGGTCAAAAGTCAGCACACCTCCATCTGCTGTGTAAGTAATCGGATTCGTTGCAAATGTCACTAAAAGTCCTTCTTCCTATTGTCTGGCATGCACCATAGATCCTCAAAACAATGTGGTACAGCCTTCGGAAGATTGGAATGGGACTCAATGGTTTGAACGTCTACACACTTGGACTGAAGCTGACTCTAGAGCAGTGTCTCCCAACCTAGGGGTAAATGGATTCGATTGTGTTTCAGTCACGAAACTATATTTTTTTAAAAAGAACGTTACTTTTATCACTAGATTGTAAGACTGTAATAATGAGTACATAGGTCATAAATAATTATCTTTCTAAAATACTAGCATTAATGCGTGACGTAATGTGGTGGAAGTTATAGCTTGTGAAATGAATATTTGAATATCTTCCTCCTCACACAGTCCGACCATTACACACATATTTTTTATTTTATACCATACATATATGATAGCAAGACTGAGAACATCCTGGTATGAGTGTGCATAGGAATATTAAGTTCACCATGGAGATCGAAACGGATGGGAAGTTCCCTTTCCTAGATCTTTTGATTAGAAGACGAGCTGACAGCACTTTGGGCCACAGCGTGTATAGGAAGAAAACGCACACCGATTTGTACCTACATGCGGATAGCTGCCACCACCCGGCACAAAAGAATGGCGTGCTCAAAACTCTTGTACACAGAGTTCACACTATCTCCGACAGGGACAGTCTCCTACAAGAATTGGACCATCTGAAGACCGTGTTTCGGAGGAACGGTTACAAGGACGGGCAAATTTGGAAGGCTCTACATCCCACACCTGCAGCACCGGCGGAAACTGAGGATGAACCTCAGGAGGAGGTGGCCTTGGTTGTTATTCCGTTTTGTGGGGTCTTATCAGGAAAAATTTGACGCATTTTACGTAAACACCAAGTGAAAACGATCTTCTGTCCTACAAGCAAAGCCAAGAGACTTCTTGGTAGTGTCAAGGACAACCTTGGTCTACGTTAACCAGGGGTTTATCAGATACCTTGCCAGTGCGGTAGCGTATACATACGGCAGACCATTCGTACCATTGAGGACCGATGCCGAGAACATCAACGGCACACTAGACTGCAACAACCCAGGAAGTCGGCAATCGCTGAGAATTGCCTGTCGGAACTCCACAGCATGGATTATGAGCAAACCAAAGTCCTGACACAGACTTCCAAATACTGGAACTGTGTCATCAAAGAAGCCATAGAGATCAGAGTAAGGAGCCACAACTAAATCGTGACAGCGGTTACATCCTTAGCAAGGCGTGAGGACCCGCGATCGTCCGGATTAAGAAGAAAAAGGATAGTTCCCAAAGCGTACCGACTTCGGGGGAGGAGGGAAGAATAACGAGAGCGGTGCCGGCAGACTCTCCTGAACGAGGAGACCTAGGACGTAGCGCCCAGACGGAGGGAGAACGGATGCTGTACCTGGACCGCGCGCGGGGCGCGGACCGCACCGACTCATAGGAAGCGCCTGAGGGAGGAGCGGGAGGGGGACTGTCATATATATACCGGCGCCGGCCCACCGCCGGTCAGTACATCAGCGCACCTGATGATGGCAATGTGGTCGATTGCCGAAATATTGTGTCCTATGCACACTCATACCAGGCTGTTCACCCGAGATTTATTTCGTCAATAGTAACCACAATAAAATATGTAGCAGTATCTATCCGGAGCGACGTTAAGTGAAATGACCTCGTAAAACAAATAGTAGGAAAAGCAGATGCCAGACTGAAATTCAAAGGAAGAATCTTAAAGAATTGCATTTCATCCACTGAAAAAGTGGCTTACGAGGCTCTTGTTCGACCGATTCTTGAATATTGATCGTCAACCTGAGATCATTGCCGAGAAGGAGTGATAGACCAAATAGAGGAAAATGCAACGAAAAGCGGTGCGTTTGGTAATGGGATCGTTTAGCCGGCGCAGGAGCGTTACATATATGCTTAGCAAAGTTCAGTGGCAGACGCTACAACGGAGGCGTTGTGCAGATCACAGTGAGAGTCCTTTCTTCCCGCGAAATGGCTACGACAAAAAAATTCCTGGTATTAGACCTCGTATTGGAGCTTCCGACAATCGTTCTACCCGCGCGCCATTCACGGGGGAACTATGAAAGGAGGGTGGGGGGGGGGGGGGGGGGGGGATCAGTTGTGAGTGCTTCCAGAGATTGGAGCGTGACAGGGTATTCAAATAATGTCATCTTTTCTTCTGTTTACGCCTATTGTGTATTTATTTTGTGATTCGTGTGCCACTAATCACGGAAGCGTTTTATTCTGAACTTCCCCTCGCATTTCGCAACAGCACTCCACTGCTGCGCCGGCCGAAGTGGCCGTGCGGTTAGAGGCGGTGCAGTCTGGAACCGCAAGACCGCTATGGTCGCAGGTTCGAATCCTACCTCGGGCATGGATGTTTGTGATGTCCTTAGGTTAGTTAGGTTTAACTAGTTCTAAGTTCTAGGGGACTAATGACCTCAGCAGTTGAGTCCCATAGTGCTCAGAGCCATTTGAACAATTTGAACTCCACTGCTGCAATCACCTGCTTACAGCTGCGTTGTCTGCGAACAGGTTCAGAAACCTGCCGGCCTTAATTACGTTTGGTGTAACAGTAATGTTCGGGAATTGTGAAAGACATTTATACACGACAACGCTTTTCAAGAGTCAAAGCTCTTCGCATTATCTTGCAGGCGGTTATACCTCGTCATTAAAAGTTAATGATGTAATAAAAGTACCGGAAACCTGATTATGGGCACTTTGACTCTTGTAATGCTTTGTTCACACTTGGTGGACGCAGTCTTAAATTTTGTGCCCACATAGCATGGATTTGATAACACCAATTGCATGAGGTCCTGTCTTTTTTTATTTTGCTATTTTTATTTTTTAATGGTGAACATACCTGCTATTATATACACACGGAATGTTTAAACGTCAATGACGCGAGGACAATATCCTCTTAAAAGGAGCACTCATTGACATACTAAAAGAGTAATCACTTGAAAATAGCACTGTATGCCGAAGTCGCTATAGTGAAAACAAAATAAATGTGTTAATATTCCAGGCATGAAGTGTTATCATTTCTAAAAATAAGTTTGATGACATTCTACCTTGTTCAGTTCACAAACCGTCATGCCTTCCTGTTAGCTACGATGAAGTAGTACAAGATGCATTCAAAAAGAAACACGCCGTAGGCTGTAAAATTAAGACAGCTAAAAGGATCGCAACGTTATTAGCTGAAGAATGTGCTGTCACCACAAGAGCGCTTAGGCTCCAAATTAGCCTCTATAGCAGGGGTGTCCAACATTTTTGCATACGAGGGCCACATTTGCAGAAAGAATTTTTGGGCCACACATGTTATACTTAACTCCAACAATAACAGCCGAGCAAATAAAAAGACAGAGAGAGAACGAAGGAGACAAAAGCAGGATGGACCAGTGAAAGAACAGCATCTTGTATCAAATTGGAAATATTCAATTTATCATAACTTTACATAACCTGATTTTCTTTTCTATCGGTCGTGTGATAGATGCTCGTATCTTGTAACGCGTTGATACTTGCTTCAAGCCGCATGCGGCCCGCAGGCCGCGGGTTGGACACCCCTGCGCTACAGGGATACAGGCGGACACCCACGTGACGAAAGAGCGATCGCGTGACTGTACTCAGGCGTGATGAAAACGATGGAAAGAAGAGCAAAAGGGTGTAGCGCGTTTTGGGTGCCAACGACACTGCGCGTTTATCTGGTAACCACAGTTTTCACTCGGGTTCGAAGTGAAGGCACCATATTTCGTCTCCTGCGACCACTCATTGCAAGAATTCATTCCCTTTCTTGACATATCACTGCAGATGTTCAAAAGAGAGTCCCATTGGCTTGCTCCCCGCACTTGTTGAAGGCTGTGAGGCACCCGCTGGACGACCAATTTGCGGAGAATCAGTCTGTTCTTGCTTATTGCCTGAGCACTTCCAACTCTCAGTCCGACTTCTGCGACAGTGGCTGCTACCACAACGCCATCTGTTGAACAATGGCACCGGTTATTCGGTGTCGCGTACCAGACCGCGTACCATCGGCCTTAGGTCCTTCCCTGAATGGCTTGTTCCACACCACGAACCTTCCAGTGCTCCCGGTACACTTACGCCTTTCTTTCATCTACACCTGCATCTACTTTAATACCCTGCAATTCACAAAATTTCGCTGCCGTTCCACTCTCGAACAGCGCGCGGGGAAAATAAACGCAAAATCTTTCTTGCTCGGCGGCTATTGTTGGTGTCTAGTTTATTATGTCTGGCCAAAAATGCTCGCCTTCTTCAAATGTGGCCCAGATAAGTAAAAATGTTGGACACCCCTGCTATAGCGGCTAATTTGGAATCTATGCGCTCTTAAAGAGTCTTCCTGTGAATCTCAGTTTGGCATCCGCTTTTCCTGCTATTTTTTTTTTATGTGGTCATTCCACTTTAGGGTCGCTCCGGATAAATACTGCGAGATGTTTTGTTGTGGTTACTGTTCCCAGCAGTTTGTCATCAATAGTGTAGTTGTACACTAGGTGACTTCTTTTCCTGTATATGCGTTCAGGTTTACCTACCAGAGCCTGCACACTCATAGGTACTTCTACAAATCGTTACTGTCTTCTGGCCTTGCTACTGTTTCTGTTACTTTATTGGAATGATCAAATCTTCTCAAGTGAGTCTTAACAAAACGTTTTGTTTTTTGATTTGGAGAAGAACGTTGGAGATTGAAATTTCGTGAAAGCATCTCGCCGCAATGAAAAACACCTTTGGTTTGATGATTGTCACGCCAACTCACGTATCATATCCGTGACACTGTCCCCCCTATTCGTAATGATAGAAAACGAGCTGCCCTTCTTTAACTTCCTTGATGTCTCCCGTCAATCCAGTTCGTTAAGGATCCCTTACGGTATAGCAGTACTGTAGCAGGGAACGAACAAGAGTAGTGTAGATAGACTCTTTACTTGAACCGTTGCATCTTGTAAGTGTTCTGCCAGTAAAACGCAGTCTTTGTTTAGCTTTCCCTACAACATTATCAAGGTGATCGTTTCATTTAAAGTTACCCGTAATCGTAATTACTAAGTATTTAGTTGAATTGTCAGACTTTAGATTAGTTAGATATATTTTGGAACAGGAATTTAACAGATTTCTTTTGGTACTCACGTTGATGGCTTCACGCTTTTCATTATTTAGGGTCAATTGCCGCTTGCATAGTATAGATATCTTCCCTAAATCATTTTGCAACCATGAATTTTCGATCCCCGTACTACTTCCGCTGTTAGTAAACGCACTATACTCACGAGCTCTCATTTTGAAGTCACCACTTCACTGTTTTCGGCACGACTGAGGGCAGTGGACGGTCAACGCGTGCACGTTTTCGTTCTATAGTTAAAGAGAGTGTGCGCCAGTGTCTCTTAAGCGCCAAGTTTTGGACCAAAGCGATGGTAAAGGACCATACTTCTTCATCTGATATTACGATCCTTTGAGCGGTTTCATTTTACAGCACCCGGCTCGTTCCTTTTTGAATGCGTCTTACAGTTAGAGAGAGCAACTCTGACAAACCAATGATTCAAAAAGGTTTCCCAATGTTATAATGAAACACCAGAGCCAAGCGCTCGTGACTCAGCGTCTGCGTGAAACCATTTAATTTGATTCAAAAAGAAGATGAAAGAAAAAAAGTCGCTACAGTACCAATAAATAATTACATTTGCGTAATCGCATATTAAGATTTGATGGGTAGTAATCTAAACTCGTCTTAAGCATTCACCAAGCATTCAGTGTGTCAAATTTTCTATTCCACTGCATGGTTTTCTTTGAGAAACGCTTTTTTAGTTACTGTACATCATCTGAATAAAGCGTATGTCAGACGACTACAATCGTAGATTTTACCTTCAAATAACGTGATTGAGTAGTTGCACAGTGGCTCCACATTAATCTGTAGCTCCCACCATTCGTTACTGACCCGCCTACTTGCCGTTGTTGTTGCTCAAGGCATCGACCTCGGTGGGTGCGGAGGCGAGTGTTGTCAAACATTTCGCCAAGCACAATATTTCTGTTTACAATGTGGCAGCTGAGATGTTTGTGTTTAGAGCGCCTCGCTTAAGACTAGGTGCCTGCTCGATTGCTGTAAGCCGTGAAGCTGGAAGCCTGAAACTGCAGTTGTGTTAGAGTTGGGAACTCGCCGAGTAGTCGCCACGGTTCCTCACAGCTGCTTCTTATGAGCGTGGAGACGGTAGCTAACAGAAGTACCTTACAGGCTTCTAGTGTGATCATTCCGGTACTCTGCTTTCGCGATAATCGTATTTCGTTTCCGTCGCCTTTAAGGTGAGGGCCTTTTTATACAGCCTGTTAGCATCGAATATTTAAAAAGATGTAATAGCGAGACAAGAAGAAGAAAGTTAAATAAATATGGTTCCAGAAATGCATAATTCCTGAGTAATGAACATTTGTCCATGGGAGGGGCTGAGCAACGTTTGTGAATCCGTGTGCTACGGTCGCAGGTTCGAATCCTGCCTCGGGCATGTATGTGTGTGATGTCCTTAGGTTAGTTAGGTTTAAGTAGTTCTGAGTTCTAGGGGACTGATGACCACAGAAGTTAAGTCCTATAGTGCTCAGAGCCATTTGAACCATTTGTGAATCTGTGCAGAGTTGTAACTCCAGCGCTCGGTCAGTAATGTATTTTAATGTACTTTTTTTTACCACCATACCTTAGGTGCACATCAGTCTGTGCGTTAAGTGGCCTACATTCAGTTGTGTGGTACTGCAGTTTCAACTTAACGTTCCATTGTGGCGTCCGGACTGAACGAGTAGGTCCAACGTTTACTTACTGGGATGCCAGAGAAATTGTGTCTCTAAGATACTGGAAAAGTCGGCCGAACATCTTAACAGATGGTACTCCGCGATGTAGAAATATTTCAGTGCAGCTGTCTCGGATTCGCAGACTACTTACATACGCTGAACGATAGGAGAAATCATTTTCGCAGCATCATTTCTGAGTAGCCGGCTTCCGTTAAATCGATGTGTTGGAGAATGTACTGAACCATTCGTACGATGCAAACAGCGCAATAGCAGTAAACACGAAAGTAATTATTAAGACGCGCCGCCCGGGGTGGCCGAGCGGTTCTAGGCGCTACAGTCTGGAACCGCGCGACCGCTACGGTCGCAGGTTCGAGTTCTGCCTCGGGCATGGATGTGTGTGATGTCCTTAGGTTAGGTAGGTTTAAGTAGTTCTAAGTTCTACGGGACTGATGACTTCAGAAGTTAAGTCCCATAGTGCTGAGAGCCATTTGAACCGTTATTGAGACGCCGTAATAAATACTCAGAGTTGCTAGTAATTTACAGTGCAAAAAATACACGATTGAAACTACAATACTGCTCGAACGACGGTCCGAGCGAGGTGGCGCGGTGGTTTGCACAGTGGACTCGCACTGGGGAGGATGACGGTTCAAGCCCACGTCCGGACATCCTGATTTAGGTTTTCCATGATTTCCCTAAATCGCTTCAGGCAAATGCCTTCGAAAGAGCACGACCAACTTGCTTTCCTATCCTTCCCTAATCCGATGGGATTGAAGACCTCGCTGTTTGGTCTCCTCCCCCTAAACCAACAAACCAACCAATCCACCTACTCAACAGACTTCAGACCACCTAACACCCAAATTAACGTGAACCTAGGGTACTCTGATGGGTGGTAGTGAGTCATGACGCGAGTGCTCCAGTTGGAACGTGGGAGGCGGTAGGTGAGTGAAGAGAAAAGGCACACAATATCATTGTCTATACGAGGTTCGGAGAATAATTTCGGTCTGTGAAGGTCTCATCAGACCCTGGTCTAATGTGGCGGGTTACTGTGTCCCCGTTGAGAGAATGTGTGCTCTCACAGACCAACACCTTCAGCCTTCAACCCTTAACCTACCTACCCATATAAAAGACATGTAACATTTTTTCCACCAACTCTCCACCGTTCCTGTTCCTTTACCACAAGGCGCCCTGCTCATCACTATTAATGGAGGGAGGACTCCCCTCGTGACTCAGTACTTCCCATGACCAAAGCATCTGAACCACATTCTCCGCCAGAGTTTCGACTACCTCTCGTCGTGCCCTGAAATGAGAAATATCTTACCCACTTCCCTTCCCACCCCTCCCCCAATGGTATTCCGCCGCCCACCGAACCTACACAATACCTTTTGAGAGTGGAAACATGTTCCAGTTAGGCTGTATTTATTTTATTTTCCGTAGGGTTGGCCAGTTTCAGCTGTGGGCCATTTTCAAGCACATATCTCAAGCTTCCAGCTTCATTTCGCATCCTAATACATCGCAATATCCATGAACGTCTTTACTCCACAACTGCTCCCAACCCCTTGACTCATGGCTCATATCCATGCAGTAGATCGAGATGCAAGACCTGTCCCATACAGCCTCCCACCACCACCTTCTTCAGCCCTGACATACCCATTACCTACCTAATACAGCACTAGCTATGAAAGCACTTATGGGATCTAAGCTGCAACCATTGTGCTGCTTTCTGCATGGGCATGGCAACCAACAAACTGTCTTTCTGCATAGATGACCATCAACAAACTCTGGCCAAGAGACGGCAGGACCACCCAGCTGCTGAATACGCTATCCAATACAACGTTCAAAATGGTTCAAATGGCTCTGAGCACTATCAGTTTTACGTGTCAGAACCAACTTTACAAGAAAATGACGCTCTTAAATCGGCATCGGACTTCGTTATGATTCAGATGAATGAAGATAGGTTCGTTTTCTGGAACTTGCTGTGAGCTCTGAAGACTGTGTCAATGGCGACCGATCCATTGAATCATCGTATTAAAGCCACCAATAACAAATACATGCCGAAAAACATAAAAATTATCAGATGAGCACAGGGAATAATTAAATCACACAAATGAATTGAGTAAGTATTCATATACGTTTGATTCAGCTTATTTAAAATAAGATCATAAGACACAACATTTATTCTATCCATTCGCTAAGACAACTATGATGGAAGAGAGTGCAAGCACTAGCATTTGTCCTGAAAAAAAGAAAAAAAATATCCGGAGCGAAACAAAGTCCTATGACATATCTATGAGATAAGGAAGCTGTGATGATAGTAATAGATTGTGGGTTTATACTGTCCTTCACTCCCCTATCCGCTCCTGTGTTCCCATAGAGCATTACACAGCCTTCTGGTCCACCAAAACGCCGACAAGTATCCGGCATTTTTCCCCTGTGTTTCCCTCCTTTTTCGCTCCCCCCTCAAACCTCCTGGCTGCACTAGCTGGCCTACCCTATCCCTACCATGGTCCTGCAGGCTCCCACAAGCATCAATACAAACTCCCCCACCCCTCCCCCGCTATCCCTCCTCATCCCCACCCCTGCCTCTTCCTTATCCCCACCATCCGCGGACTGCCTCTCCCTTCTGGTGCAGTGCTCGCAGTCTAGCTTCAGTAGCCAGAGATGGTGGTCATGTGATCTGTGCTTGTGTGAATGTGTGGGTGTTTCCTACTTTAGAAGAAGGCCTTCTGGGCAAAAGCTCAAATGTGTAACAGTCTTTTTGTTGTGTCTTGCTGCAACTCCATATCTCCTCTGCATGGTGAGTGGCAAACTATCATTTTCATAATATTGATGTAATATTAATTCTTTCAAAGTATATAACTTTCGCCATAGGTATGATTTTCCGGCGTAAACAAGGATGTCAGACGGCAATATCGAGAATAATGCGTTGTTTTGCTGAAAAATACAAGTAAAAAAGTGTTAGTGCCACGATTACAAACGCAGAAATCGGAACAACAAGAATCAGAGTGGAAAGTGAGTGTTTCGCGAAGTATAGAAGCTAAACAAAACTGTTAATTTTCGCAGGCTAGTTGCAGTATTCAAAGTGCTGTCGATGTTAATCGCTGTACAGCTGAAGACTGAGTACGTATCATGCACATTAAAGATAAATAAAACGCCGAAACGCGAATTGGCTTACATGAACTGCATAAAAAAATGTATAGTTGCTATATTTCTTAAAATAATACGTTACAAAGTGTCATCTGCATTCTTTGCAGAATGCTCTTACGGAGCAACGAAAATAGTGTTGACGAGTGGTACGATATAATTGACAACTAGTGACAGGTCTTTGAGACTGAAACTTGTTGTGGTGTCACCGCCAGACACCACACTTGCTAGGTGGTAGCTTAAATCGGCCGCGGTCCATTTAGTACATGTCGGACCCGCGTGTCGCCACTGTGTGATCGCAGACCGAGCGCCACCACAAGGCAGGTCTCGAGATACGGGATAGCACTCGCCCCAGTTGTACGACGACTTTGCTAGCGACTACACTGACGAAGCCTTCTCTCATTTGCCGAGAGACAGTTAGAATAGCCTTCAGCTAAGTCCATGGCTACGACCTAGCAAGGCGCCATTAGCCTTACAAAGTTTGATAGTTATCGTATGAAATGTCTCATCCAGAATGCTGTATTCACAACAAGGATAAATAAAAGTTAAGTATTCGTGGAGCTGCATACTTTTCTTATGAGAATTCACTACTTATCCTGTTCCAGAATTCACGCCCGTCTGCGTTAGATTTCGGCCTCCTCTATCTACAAGGTGTTGGCGCATTTGCCAACACATCACTTGTTACTTTATATTATAAGACCTCTGAGACACAGAGGAATGTAGAGTCTTACGCAACGACACCCTCCTTGAGATGATCTCTTAGCAGTAACCTCGTCACGGACCGCTTGCGTCATTTCCTGTTCCAGCGTGCCCGCCCAAACACGACGAGGAAGGAAGAGCTCCGCCGCCGGTACGCGACTTGAATAACAGCGGAGGAACCGCCGGCGCCCAGTCACGTGCTCCGCGGGTAGTGTGTGTGCCCCTGAAGCCGAACCAGCCTCCGCGTAAGAAAACTGTACGGAGAGAAAAAGAATCAAATTATTCTGCAATACTTCAGCGTAATGTCACGAAAATGTGGTAGATAATTGCGGAAATGCAGAATTACGAAGTACCGGTGTGCTTTTCACTGTCCGGTCATGTCAGTACACAGTCATAGTGAGCACGAAAGTCAACAACAAATTTTCGTACGTTGTTCAGAAATATTTTCTGAGTACGTTGGTAGAAGGGACTTACTAGAGAGTAATGGTATTTAGTTTGACATCTCACCCAAAATTAACGCTGTATCTGTATTGCACTGAAATTTATTTGTTTATCATATGGCTGTCTGATACATTGAAAATAATACGTAGAGTGTAGAATATAGTATTCATAGTATAAAATATTACAAACAGCGTGTAGCGTATTTGCGTAATTTTTCGTCTATGGAGCATCGTATGATCGTGTGGGCCATTCTTCTGTGATATGTCTTATGGTCTTATGCAAGCATCACAAAATTGGGATGGCTGATAACCTCATTTACGCAAAAAACACGTGCAACTGACATGGTGGGTTCTAATTCTGTTTACCACTGACCATGCTTTGCGTGACACGGCAAATTCCGGTGGTTTTTGTATGATACACATTACATTACGATTTTGTTCTCCAGCTCATTCTTGAGTCTACCCATTAGTATGGCTAAACTCCTTTCCCTCCTTCCAGTTGCTGGTAGTGGTCGTCTGGGCTATAGCTTGTATCATCGACATCTCGATGAATTGGTAGATTTCTTATTATCTGAGATATTTTCGTACTTCGATCGAGAGAGCATTTATGTGATGTAGTTGAGGTGGTGAGATGTGGCTCAGCACTGGCATTCACTCCGGCATGTTGCTTTGATGATACTATCGATCATTTTTACATGGACTGTTCGCCCAAAATGGGGCACAATATTCTGCGGTTCAGAAGAAAAGACCCAAAGCAAAACAACTTAGGGTGGACACCGACGCTCCCCACGTTGTACCACATAGCTTTTGAATGATGTTTATTGTTTTCAGTACTTCGGCTGTTTCTATTAGATGCTCTCTGAAACATAGGGCTTTTCATTTGCACTGAAAAAATGTGGTTAACAAGGCAAATATCGATGGGATTCGCTGTTGTCTTTTTCGAGAACTAAGGTGTCCACTAACTCACGGTGCTTGCTGTTCACAATAACCACCTCTTTACTCTTCACCTGCAGGCATGTATTCAGTACTTCTCAGTTCCATTTTTTTCGACAGCGTCAGATGCACGTTACCAGTGATACACAGCAGTGCGACTAGGTTTTCTATGAAGAGACTGTCGTATGCAACTCTTATATCGGTCCACTGAATGTCAGGATGAGCAGTGCTGTGATGTCCTGGTGACCTGCTCCCACAAGGACGGCAGCCACATCAAAGCCATTTTGTATCCACAACATTTGCAACTCTTCATTGGTGAACCAACCTATACTGCTGTGTATACTGTTAACGTACAACTAACACTGCCGGAGCAATAATCTGAGACAGAAGCGGGCAGTACTGAACGCGAGTTTAAGGTGAAGACTAAAGTGGGCATTACTGTTGTCAACAGCAAGCACCGTGACTGAATGGAACACGTTTGTTACATAACAAGACGCACAGTGTATACCTTGACACTGGCATTGTTGTGTAGATTTCAGTGTAGTACAGATAGAAAGATAAATGGGGGTAAGAAATCAAACGACATAAGAGTCCCCAGAGATTATGGATCCCTCATACTAAGAAACCCATAAAATATCGCTGAACAACCTCCGAACTTTTGTCGATGGTGTCTGGTTTCATCCCATATATCTGGCCTCCAAAAGGCATATCCAGAATGTAGAAGATGTGGATTATTCAAATCTTACGAAGGGCCGGCCGGAATGGCCGAGCGGTTCTAGGCGCTACAGTCTGGAACCGCGCGACCGCTACGGTCGCAGGTTCGAATCCTGCCTCGGGCATGGATGTGTGTGATGTCCTTAGGTTAGTTAGGTTTAAGTAGTTCTAAGTTCTGGGGGACTGATGCCCTCAGAAGTTAAGTCCCATAGTGCTCAGAGCCATTTGAACCATTTTTTTCTTACGAAGGATCCAGCGCGTTTCCTGTTTACCTCTGGAGCCTGCTGAACAATATGTAGAACGAAGCTTAGCGATAATTGTTACGTATCCGATTGACCAACACACCTGGCCTACACAGTATAAGGAGGGGTGCTGACTATTGGTTCAGGGATTGAAAATGGAGAAAGTAAGGGAAATAATTTATCAGCTAATCACCGACAAGAAAGAACTGAAATCTGCAGATCACTGCAAGCACGATGCGTGACTGGAAATCTCCACCACCCCCCTACGCCTCTGAGCCATTCGATGTTGATATGTTTGAGGCGTCTTGTCACGTATTCCGCAGTCCCTCCCACCGGAGGTTCGAGTACTCCTCGGGCATGGGTGTGTATCGTTGTTCTTAGCATAAGTGAATTTAAGTTATGTTAAGTAGCGTGTAAGTCTAGGAACCGATGACCCCAGCAGTTTGGTTCCTTAGGAATTCACGCACATTTGAACATTTGATGTTGAAATGTCGGAAAAGAAACGACCGATAAATGTGTAAGCTTGAATTTCTCTTATTTTTACCGTCAAGGCTATTTCATAAGACATCTATGAGACGAGCTAATGTATTGGACGACTCTTGCGTGAACGTGAGCTCTCAAAATTTTCCACCTATTCTTCTAAAAGTGTGAACAAAAGCGTCCCTGTGGTGCAGTCTGCGTGAGCCAATCGCAAGAGCCTCCGGTACGAAAATCCGCGCAGATAATGCTCCCACACCCGCCAGAGTGACTCTTCGACCCAGCTTTCAAATTTCAGTTGCAGCCTCTGCCGCAAATCTGCAAGAAGAAAATCCATCTGAAGTTACCCAGATCCATGCGTAACTTCATACACATCCAATCAATCCAACAATCACCCACGTTTAGGACAGGTCAGCTGGATACTGGTACATGATGTGCTGAATATCAAATCACGAGGGGCGTTCAACAAGTAAAGGAACACATTTTTTTCTGAAAGGAGGTTGGTTTTATTCGGTATTCAAAAACACTATTTTATTCCCTATTGTTTTGGCTGCAAATCCCTGTCTTTCAACATAATCTCCGTTGACCGCAACAGCCTTACGCCACTTTACTGGGAGGGCTCTGACGCCGGCATGGTACCGCTCTACTGTTCTACGTCGGAGCCAACGACTTGCAGCCTCAAATACCTCCACAACACTTACGTCATGCTTCCTGTGGAGGGCTTCCTTCATTGGGCCAAACACATGAAAGTCGGAACGGCCGAGATCTGGGCTGTATGTTGGATGAGGAAGAACAGTCGAATGAAGTTTTTTGTGCTCCTCTCGGCTGCGCAGAACTGTGCGTTCCAAGCAGAGAGGAGTCATCGAGTTTCTTTTGGAGCAAAACCAGGGCAGCGCAGATATTCATAGGCGCTTGCAGAGTGTCTACGGAGACCTGTCAGTGAACAAAAGCAAGGTGAGTCGTTGGGTGAAACGACTTTCATCATCGCCACAAGGTCGCCAAACCTGTCCCAATTCCCGCGTGCCGGCCGGGCGCGCACAGCTGCGTCACGGAGATGGAGAAGGTGGTCCGCATTTTTGTGGTGATGAACAGGATGAGTTCGTTTTTTCAATTGTCTGAGTGCAGCACAATATACTTCAGAGTTGTTTGTTGCACCATGAGTGACAACATCAAACAGAATAATCCCTTTAGAGTCCCACAAGACCGTCGAATGACTTTACTGCCTGAGTGTGTGACTTTGAACTTCTTTCGGAGCAGAGATGGTGTGGCGCCACCCCATTTATTGCCGTTTTGTTTACATTTCGAAGCGATGAACCCATGATACATTGCCTGTGACGATGACCGACAAAAAATTGCCGCCATCGGCCTCGTGAAGCGCAAGCCATTCCGAACAGATGGGCCTTCGTTGCTCTTAATGGTCTTGTGTTAGGCGGCGAGGAACCCAACGGACTCACACCATTGGGTACCCCAAATGGTGGACGAAAAAGTCAGCACTACCAACACAGACGTTCAGTTGAGCGGCAAGGTGTTTGATTGTGATCCGTCGATCACCTCGAATGAGAGTGTTCGCACGTTCCAACATAGCAAGAGACACAGCTGTTGGCGCCCGGCCGGCACGCGGGAATTGGGACAGGTTTGCGCAACCTTGTTGCGATGATGACAGACGTTTCGCCCAACGACTCACCTTGCTTTTGTTCACTGCCAGGTCGCCGTAGACACTCTGCAAGCGCCTATCAATATCTGCGCTGCCCTGGTTTTCCGCCAGAAGAAACTCAATTACAGCTCTCTGCTGGAACGCACCTCCGTTCAGATGCCATTTTGAAGGCTACGTACAACGACACCAGCTATCAGAGCTTCATGAAACTATAGACTCTGAAGCGGGAATATTCCCCGGTAACTCACAAAAATTCCACATTTTCCAATCGAGAAAAGAATGTGTTGTATTACTTATTGAACTCTCCTCGTAGTACAAATAATTAAATACACTCAGTTTCGACTCCCTATGTAATCTCCCTCCCCGGCATGTAAGAATATGAGAAAATATGGACAAAGAAAAGATGCTCCGCCGACTTAATAATAAAAAACAAAACAAAAAAATAAAAAAACCACGAAATTCTAAAACCACAAAATGACACGAAAGGTGGATCGACTGCCGTTTATTAAGTTATACCATTTACCTACGTATCTGGAAAAGTACTTTCACAACAGTGAAAAAGCCTATAAGAAGGAGTTACGGAAACGTACAGTACGAAACACAGAGTAATGCAACTACCCTCTGACGCATGCAATGGCATTGTAATGCGTTGCCGTCGCTGCGGTAACAGCTCAGCACTTCATTGTCCACTTTTCCATTCCATTCATTGAACCCATACATTTGGTGAACAAAGGCCAACCCTTCATCAGCAAACTTATCCACTCTCGTTTGTATCACTGTTGAAATACAACTAATACTGCCGGCCAAACAAAGCTGAGGCAGAACCGAGTACTGGAAAGAAACTTGTGAACGAATGGTGACGTGGGCATTCCTGTTGGCACAAACAAGTACCGTAAGTAGACTAAGCAAGTCAGTTTCCAAGACACACAGTTCTTACCGTCGGCATTTCCATTCTTTAAAGATGTTTTCAGTACAGTACAGACACAGATATAAATGGAGGTAATAAATCAAATGAAATTCTCTGCTTTCTTGTAGGAAGTCATTGTCCCGCCTAGGTCGTTTTTATTTTTGAAATAAATACTCACTTTCATGATTCAACGCTGATAGCAGAAGCTGCGAGTGCATATATATAAAAGACTAGAAGTGTTTTGTAACCGGAGATCAGGTTTCCCAGATACCAAAAGACTCGGCAAATATTACTAAACATCCACTGAAATTTTGTCGTTCGATTTAAGGTCGCTGCTCTGTAGCCAGACCGTTGACCTGCAGTAGCGCATTAGGTATGTGTTGTACAAAACACAAGATAACGTCAACCTCATATATTTTTATCCCGTGTTGTCGTAAGGGAACGACCGCGCATAGCTTTCCAGATATTGTTAATTGTGGGGGAAAGAGCAGTAGTGATCGGTTGCTTCCTCTCGAATGTTAATCGGGATGCCAAGATTAAGCCTCTTGTTCATTCACAAAACTCGAAATTTATATGAGGTAGCGCGTACTGAATTACTTCCCGACGCAGATAAAAGATTACACAGAACCATTAAACCACCTCGTAATTTTAGAGCGCTTCATGGTAAATTGTAAGAAGACGTAGATATAAGGGTGAATAAAAATGGCCGACGTCAATACGATGAAACAAAGAAATTACTTAATGATACTTAACGAGCCGAACGGAAGCAGCGCAGAACCTCGTTTCGGTGATTGGAGGCTTCCCGGATGCTCCTTCCATCTGGGAAATGTTTATCTAGCAAATGAAAAGATGTAAACATTGGGGAAAACGGCTTACTTGCGTCGGTAGAAGTGCGTTGACCTTCCATACATAATGCTCGTTATTGCACTTATGATAAATAACAGACTGGCTACGTATTGCAGACTTGGATACATATGGCATAAAAGATTTATGAGACTTGGCCGTCATATTCTGCACTTTGTTTTATTTATTTCACCCGAAACGGCTAACACTCGTCAAGAGCATTGTTTTATTACAATCACTGCATAATGGGAATACACCGCGCAGTCGAAGCTACAGGTGCTCTGCTCAGTGATCCGGGTTTCTGATTAAATAATTACAGCAGCAAAGCAGCAAGAATGTAAAGACTAAAATATAAGAACCTACTGTATTTTCTGCCTCTTCTAAAAGTTCCCTGATTATTCGAAATTTTGCGAGTGCAGTATACATTTTAATGGTATTTCCTTTCACTGTACCTTTTCAGCAACATATTTGACGTCACCATAGCTTTTGTCACTGTTGGTGTTGATCGGAGACTCGTTTGATTACTAAAAGCAAATGGGTTATCCACTACTGGCTTGTTGGGCCTATCTAGGTTCACCAGACGGACGTAGACAGTACTTTTATTTATTTATTTATTTATTTTTTTTTTTTTAGGGACTTCACAGCGTAGCTGTCTCAGTGTACATACGGTACCCACTTTACTTCATCCCTACTGGCAATCTCTATTTCTGAATCGACTGGAACTGTCAAAAGGAATGGAAATGGAAATGAGAGTTTGCAGTCATTGGCCGGGGGGCCCCTTACGGGGCAAGTCCGGCCGCCATGGTGCAGGTCTTATTACATTCGACCCCACATTGGGCGACCTGCGCGACGGATGGGGATGAAATGATGATGAAGACAACACACAACACCCAGTCCCTGAACGGAGAAAATCCCCGACCCGGCCGTAAATCGAACCAGGGCCCGTAGGATGTCAATCCGTCACACTGACCACTCAGTTATCGGGGCGGACTGTCAAAAGAAATACAACGGAGGATTGGAACATTTACAAAAAATTTGTGAAATGTGTGTTACAACTGACGGCAAAAAATCGGAAATGATTATAACGGACAGAGGAGTTCGGCAAGGAAGTGTGTTCTCACCAGTGCTTTGTAATATAGACATTGACAACGTAATAAGGAAAGTTCGCAAAGAATCAACAGCAGATTATACCAAAATCATAGCGTATGCAGATAATGTGATGATTTGCGAAAAGAGTGAGCAAAAATTGGAAAAACAACGAAGGACCTGGCAGTGAATTATTGAAGAATAAGGCATGGAAATAAGCTTAACAAAAGGTGAATTAATGAAAATGAACAGCAAAAATGAATGTATGAAGGACGTAAGTTGCAAAGAACAAGTTTGTTGAAGAAGTCCTCTCATTGCACTCCTCTTCGGTTCACACTGTGCTTCACCTGGTCTTGTTCGTGGTCGTTGAATTACTTTCGACCAGATTCTGCTCACTCTAGGGTTCTTGTTGGAAGTCTCTGTGATCCCATTCAGTTGTAGCCAGACAATTTAAGCCTGTGCCTCTCCATAGTTTCCATTAGAGGCTTGATCTCCAGGGAGTTTCCTATTGTTTCATTCCCTAACTGGTCCCTTCTCGTCTTACGCGGGATCGCTCTTAGAAATCGCATCTCTGTTGCTCGTATTCTGCTCAGATTTTTCTTTCTCCAAGTCCAACATTCAGATACATAGGTCCGACGACGTAATAAGTGATAGACCCTAGGAGAAAAGAGAAGCTTGGAAGAGGCACTGTGAACGGCTTGCATAAGTAGAAAAGTTTCAAGAAGAAGAACCACAGGTTGTCATACTTAATAAAAAAAAGCGTTTACTCCACAAAAGTAAAACAAATCATACGCATTAACACCATTCAGAGTCTTTGCTATGTCCGTTTCCAGAAATGCTAATCCCGCGCTGTGGTAGAAGTGTGTGAATAGTGGTGGGAAACGTGTAGAGGAAGGACTGTTGTGGCCGTAGATATTTACAAATGATTAAAATATCAACGTATTTATTTTCAGTATTGTCAGCATAGCAAAATCATGCGTAACTTGTGGATCACTGGTTGTTTCTGTTCCACACTATCTCAGAAATAGTTGTGTACAACCGCAACTCGTCCTTTTTTCACATGATATCTTGCGAACCATGGATGAAGGGTATCAGATGGATGCCATATTCCTTGACTTCCGGAAAGCGTTTGATTAGGTGCCCCGCTGCAGACTCCTAACTAAGGTACGAGCGTATGGGATTGGTTCCCAAATATGTGAGTGGCTCGAAGACTTCTTAAGTAATAGAACCCAGTACGTTGTCCTCGATGGTGAGTGTTCATCGGAGGTGAGGGTATCAGCTGGAGTGCCCCAGGGAAGTGTGGTAGGTCCGCTGTTGTTTTCTATCTACATAAATGATCTTTTGGACAGGGATAGGAATGTGCGGCTGTTTGCTGATGATGCTGTGGTGTACGGGAAGGTGTCGTCGTTGAGTGACTGTAGGAGGATACAAGATGACTTGGACAGGATTTGTGATTGGTGTAAAGAATGGCAGCTAACTCTAAATATAGATAAATGTAAATTAATGCAGATGAATAGGAAAAAGAATCCTGTCATGTCTGAATACTCCATTAGTAGTGTAGCGCTTGACACAGTTACGTCGATTAAATATTTGGGCGTAACATTGCAGAGCGATATGAGGTGGGACAAGCATGTAATGGCAGTTGTGGGGAAGGCGGATAGTCGTCTTCGGTTCATTGGTAGAATTTTGGGAAGATGTGGTTCATCTGTAAAGGAGACCGCTTATAAAACACTAATACGACCTATTCTTGAGTACTGCTCGAGCGTTTGGGATCCCTATCAGGTCGGATTGAGGGAGGACATAGAAGCAATTCAGAGGCGGCCTGCTAGATTTGTTACTGGTAGGTTTGATCATCACGCGAGTGTTACGGAAGTGCTTCAGGAACTCGGGTGGGAGTCTCTAGAGGAAAGGAGGCGTTCTTTTCGTGAATCGATACTGAGGAAATTTAAAGAACCAGCATTTGAGGCTCACTGCAGTACAATTTTACTGCCGCCAACTTACATTTCGCGGAAAGAACACGAAGATAAGAGAGATTAGGGCTCGTACAGAGGCATATAGGCAGTCATTTTTCCCTCGTTTTGTTTGGGAGTGGAACAGGGAGAGAAGATACTAGTTGTGGTACGAGGTACCCTCCGCCACGCACCGTATGGTGGATTGCGGAGTATGTATGTAGATGTAGATGTAGAATATTAATAACGTCGTACATTGTCGCTAGTTCTCTCACTAGGAGCCTCCCCATTTCTGGCTGCGGAGCTTGGTGCGCAGCGACTCAAAAAGACGCGCGGATGCATACATTTGCACGCCGTGAGTAGAAGCGGAGACGGCGTACTCTGGCGGCGTATGCAGCACCGTCCGTAGGGACACGTCGAGCCGCGCACAGGGCGCCGAGGCGCCTGCTGGCGGCCTTTGAAAGGCGTCTGCTGCGGAGATGCGGGCGGTGCGTGCGGCCGACACAGGCATCGTCGATACGGCAAGAACAGGCTGAATCCTAGAGTAATTCTATGATGCGTGCTCGTGGGCCTCATTTTGTAAATCATTTCTCGCAAAAGGTAGGTTAGAGACCTGATCTGCAAAATCTCACTGACGGAAAAGAGGGCAACACCAAGAAAGACTTATGCGACGTTAATGAAAGTTGGTAGGCGTATTTCTACATCTGAAAGATGATGTCTTCTCAGATTTTGCGCCAGTCGCCTAACAGTGGCGCCAGTAGCGCCGCTATGAGGGAGCAAATCAGGATTGCTTTAAATACACACTGTAACGCCTTTGACATTGGACGAGGTGAGCTGATGTTAGGCAGGAATGCCAAAAAGGTGACATAAACGCCTTTACCAGCACCTTACCGAGTTTGAGCGAGGTCGTGTAATAGGGCTACTAGAAGCTGGTGTTCTTTCTGTGATATTGCAGGGAGACTTGGTTGGAATATAGCCATTGTACATGACTGTTGGCAGCGGTGGTCACGGGAATGTACGGTCGCAAGAAGACCGGGCTCCGGATGGCCACGTGGAACTACCAAGTGGGAAGACTAACGCATTCTACATATTGCTATGACGCGCGACGGATTAGTGTCGAGGTCCGGTGTGCCAGCCAGCCTGTGGAAGGTTTTTAAGGCAGTTTTCCATCTTCCTCGGCGAATGTGGGCTGATTTCCCTTATTACGCCTCAGTTACACTATGTCGGTGATTGCTGTGCAAACACTGTCTCCACATATTTACTCTACCACGCAAACGTTTGGAGTTACACTCATCTGATGTGAGACGTTACCGAGGGTGGGGGTGTCCACTGGGGGCCGAACCGCACAATAACCCTGGGTTCGTTTTGGGGGGGGGGGGGCGGTGGGGTGGGTGGACTGCTGTTGTCTGATGGGTTGTGGACCACTACTGAGGGCTACGGCGGGACGAAGCCCCTCCGCCGTTTCTAGGACACACACAATACAATACACACAACACCACAAAACTGTTACAAGTCGGAGAGCTCCAGACAAGGCACCCTGTAACGTAAATTCCACTGACCACAAACCACAACCATTTACGACCTCAGTGGTGTCAATTGAGAGCTCATTGGAGGGCAGAGTGGAGGTCTGTTGTGTTTTCTAATGAAAGCTGGTTCTGACTTGGTGCCAGTGATGGCCTTGTGATGGTTAGAAGGACAGCCGAGGGCCTGTCTGCATGCTTGACTCTCTGGACCTACACCTGTAATTATGGCCTGGGGTGCGATTTCCTATGACAGCAAGAGCTCTCTTGTGATTATCCCAGCACCCTGACTGCAAATTTGTACGTCAATCTGCTGATTCGACTTGTTGTGCTGACATTGAGGAACAGCATTCCAGGCGGTGTTTTCCAATAGGATAACGCTCGCCCATGTACCGTTGTTGTAACCCACTCAGCTCTACAGAGTGTCAACGTGTTGCCTTGGCCTGCTCGATCCCCATATCTGTCTCCAATCGTGCACACATGGGACATCATCTGACATCGCCAGCGTCATCCACGACCAATTAATCTTTGATCTTGTAGTTTAATCACTTAATTACATTACATAGATAAATGTGTTCCATAAATTTTATTACTCTGCATTAACTTTCTTTTGCGTTGCGATTTTTTCCTGTCAGTGTATTTCGGTTTGTCGCCTATAGTAAATATAGAGAATACTCCTGTAATTTTGCACATTAAGGGGAGCGGAAATCTACAATCACACGAAATGGGGAGGGGAAGAGTTACTCAACATTCAAACTGAGCGTAGGGAACAGTAATTCCTAGAACTGTTGAGAAGGTAAATATAAGGTTGCATCGTTAGTTTGTTACTAGCTACTCTTCCCATCGTTAGTTTGTTACTAGCTACTCTTCCGTTCCGTAATTTTGTGATCGTTTTTATAACCTCCCCTCCTCTCCCCAAGTTTTAATTCTTGAGTCTGCTGGCATAGCCTTATGGGCTTCTCGTTTAACTGTGTCTCTACTTAACACCTCAATTTCATCGTCTAATTTTGCCCCTCCCACACCGTCCACTCTCGGCCTCGCCCCCCATCCTTCACCCCCCACCCCCTGAAATAACCTATACAATAATATTGTAGACAGATGTGTGATGGTTCAAATGACTCTGAGCACTATGGGAATTAACACCTGAGGTCATCAGTCCTCTACAATTTAGAACTACTTAAACGTAACTAACCTAAGGATATCAAAAACATACATGCCCGAGGCAGGATTCGAACCTGCGACCGTAGCGGTCGCGCGGTTCCAGACTGAAGCACCTAGAACCGCTCTGGCACTGCGGCCGGCGCTTCATTTTCATATCGATATTTTATAGTGTTATAAACCGGATACAAATTATGAATGTAAACATGTCTACAAATATCTGATATTTTACTTTTAAAGTTTCATTACAATGGAAACTTTTTTATTCTTTGTTTTATTACGTGATTTCATAACCTCATATTTTTCGTTCATAGGATTTTTTAAAATACTAAATGACTCTTTTTTGCAGACGGTAAAAAAAAATTGTGTGCGTAGGGGGGCATTCTTATTACTGTTGGCTGCAGTCTGCGTCTGTCTAAAACTTAGCGCTGACAATCTTAAATTTTTGTCGCTCCTGCCATCTGGGCGAGCCGACTGCGTGCCACAGGTAAGGTGCTTCCTACGGGCTATGCTTTAATGTGGCTCTTAATGCCATTCATCTGCTATTATAGAGGAAAAAATACACGGTGATTCAAGAATAAAGAACAGATTTCATTTGTTTATTACAGACAAACTACAAAAAATAGAAAATTCGCATGTCAGTGGTGAGAGAGGGAAATTCAAAGTATTGACACAGCTGCGCTGTTGTTTGCTTGTATCAACATGGCGACTTCACTAAAGAAATCATTTTGTACGTTGGAATTCCCACGAAGTCAATCCATCGTTCAAGTGCAACGAGCATTCCACTGTCGATTCAGCAAGAAGCCGCCTCTGCACAAGGGGATTTATGACTGGCATAAAAAAATCTTGGAAGTTGGTTGCTAATGCAAAGGGAGGAGCACTGGTTGGCCACATACGTCTGATGAAAATGTCGAGCGTGTCCGAGATGCGATCACACGGAGCACTCTGAAGTCCAAAATACTTGCAGATCAGGAACTTGAACATCCTTAAGGCCCATACAACGACGCTTGCAGATGATGCCATACAAATTGGAGTTACTGCAGCAATTGCGTCCGGGTAACTATTACAGAAGGTACGAATTTTGCACTTCAGTTCTCCATGATGTGGGAGAGGACACTCATCTATTCGGACGAATAGACGCGTCACCAATCGGGAAAAGTAAACAGCCAGAATGTAATAATTTGGGGGCCACAGAATCCTGTAGTCGTCGTCGAATATGAAAGACACTCGCCAAAACTGAGTGTGTTTTGTGCCGTCTCTGTTCACAAGCGTACGAACCTTTCTCCTCTGCGGAGGAAACTGACAGCAGTCTCGTACCTGGACATGCTGCAAATCTGGTTTCTTCCTCAACTTCAAGGAGAATGCAATGAATCTTTTTCATGCATGACGGCGCCCCGCATTACTTTCACCTTGAGGTGCAGCTGTATCTTAACACCACCATTCCACGACGTTGGATGGGAAGAGATCGAGAAGATCAAGTTCATTGTTTTTGGCCTCCCAGGTCAATATTTGCGATTTTTTTCTGTGGGGTTCATAGAAAACGGAGGCTTTGTCTCGCCTATGGCAGCTACTCTACAAGATCTGAGAGATCGAATTGTTGAAGGTGTTTATTCCACAAACAGGCACCTGTTGATTCGTGTGTGGAATGAGCTGGCCTGCTGTTTCGATGTTTCTCGAGCGTCGCATAGTGCTCATGTTGAGTGTATAGTATAGAATCTGTGTGACCAAAAATCTTTGAACCTTCCTCTGACCAGCGACATGCGTAATGTGTTTCCGCCTTTCAGTAGTTTGTCTGTAATAAACAAGTGAAATCTGCTATTTTTTTAATCACCCTGCATTATGTCAATGTTTCTCACGTTATTGTTTCAACCACGCAATGTGATTTTTTTTTTACCTAGGGGTGGCGTAGGGATTGGACTGTGCATCGAAATCGGTAGTCAATAGGCAGTGCAAAAAAATTGCTACCACAGAACAAAACAAGCACTTTTTTGCAGTAGATATGAATAAAATCTTCATCATATTCGAGCCGCGCCATTTCCGACATATTGAAACAAATGGAAAACATATTGAATTGACAAAGTACGAACATTTCTTCACCAGACGCCACACAGCATCTGAAGGAGGCCACTAAGGGCCGAAACAAGTTATAATTGAGTCATAAGAAGTGATTGTGTCGAATATAAACAATATAAGTCACTCTCCGTCTCCTTAAAAGGAATGTTATGTTTCTTTTCAGACTCCATCTATTATCTTGCAGAAACACATTTAACTGATGTTAAGAAGACGTGAAGGACTTTGTAAGTCGCAGCGAAGATTTTTCTCACTAGTTGGAAAAATTTTACTCGATCCTACCCGTACTTCTTGCGCTTTGCATGTAGGTCACGGATCGGCACGAAGCTGTTGTAACAAGCGATATAGAGCTCCACCGCCGGACAGGGTTGGTGAAGGGGGAGAGGGTGGGGAGAGGGGAACTGCATTCTTGAGGCAAATACTGACAGCCGTTCCACCTAGAGTCGCCAGCCTGCCTCTGAATAACCAGTAAGACACGGGGCGGGGCGCGGTGCTTTTTGTGCTGCAGGCCGCGACGCAACCTTCCGCGGTGGAGAGCTGCAGCTACGTGCTCCTTTTCAATCAGCGGCAGACAAATGTCCGCGCGCGGCCTTTTTCCGCCTGCCGGCGACCCTCGTTAATTTACGACGCCGCCAGAGCCGCCGCCGTCGCTGGCGTCGCAGCGGCACGCGCCGTCCCTCCCCCTCTCCCCCCCCCCCCCCTCCAGCAGCGCGTACGTGCGCCACATGCGGCGCCGGCGGCGGCGGCGGACAATGGCGGTCCCCGGTTCAGTTCCCGCACGCGCCACGCCGCGCCGAGCGACGCCACAAAACGACCAGCCACCGCCCGCAGCCTGTGCTGAATGGCCGGACGCGTTCACCTTCGTCGACAGTACCGGCTGTCGGCGGCCCGACACACAGACAAAGCCGGTCCTCCCGCTCGTCGGCGGTTTCTGTCCTCCCTACGATCTTCCGCGGCGGTTGGAAAGCCTCTTTTATATTCAGTGGAATTCTCGCCGTCCATCTGCTCTTTTCGTTACAAGCCTTACTACATTGTTTTCGTTACAAGCCTTACTACATTGTCCTTCTGGAAACAAGGGATCTGATCAAAACGGAGCCGAAATTTTGAATTCTCTAGCTAACCACGTATCGTGGGATCAAAAATTTAAAAACCTCTCTCACACCGGCCTGATTTAGCTTCACTCATCAGGATAGTAAAAAGCATGCTATATTAAGGGAATTTTCATTCACAAAGCAGGCTTATCACATTCACACAGATAAATACTGTTCTATCCTGATTAAATTGAGCTTAACTTAAATTCCATAAGGCAGTGAACCAATTTCAAAGTCTCGGTGCGACGAAAATTGTCAGTCGATCTCCTGAAAACATTTGTAATAATTATTAACTTTCGGTGATCACTTGGGGAAGACCGGAGATCTGCTGGTAAGACCGTGTTAGCCTACTTATTGGAAGTAATAAACTGGATATCTTGAGCATACAAAACGGCAGGTTCGTCCAGTGTAAATCAGACGTTCCCCACTGATCCCGTGCAACACAGCGTACTAAGCAGACACTGTCAATAATAATCAGTCAAATAATACGCGAACACACTTACTTTAGTTTAGTTCATGTATTATATTCCTTCTCATACAGAATCTCATCAAGATGGCGACTAACTCAACAATACATACATACACATCTTCCTTCTTTCACGGCTAATCGGCAAGATCCCTTCATTCTTTTCATAAGAGAAAACATAGATAGCAGAGAAGCTATTCCATGGAGTAAATGGACGCTCCAAGGAATAATAGCGCTTGAAACTACTTTGCATTGATAATCATCGCATATTAAAGTTTAAGAATCGGTAAGATAAGAAGAGATATTTCGAGATATGTACTGAGTTATATAATTTATAAAATTTCTGAAAATATCGTGGAGAGACCGCTGCAAGAGACATTACACACTGATGAGCCAAAACATTTCCACCACTGCCAGCAACGAGACTCGATGCCACCTGTGGCGTTTCGAAAACTGTATAAGCGGGGCAAAGACGAATGGGCCATGACTGTGTCAATAATACATTTTGGAATGAATGCTTCTCCCACCACTCAGAACAGTCCATTCAACTCCTAGTGTAACATACCAGCAATCAAAGAAGGAACTGAAGCTAAGAAACAAAGACGCCTTTTTTAATGGTAAATCTGTAGTGCATAAGAAAGCTACGGATATTCAAGGGAGGACAAGGCGCGCTCTTTACAAAAAATGATGTTTGTTTCAAGGATGCTCGGTACAATTTACAGGATGTGCATGATAGTGGCCTGCTACGTTATGCATGTCAAACTGCGCTAGAAATAGATTGCAGCGACGTCAAGGGAAGCAGTGGATGGTTGCTTAACTTTAAACAGTGCTACAGAATCGGAAGATGTAAGATAACGAAATTTCAAACTAAGCGTCAACCTGACGATGCACAGCAAACTGCCGAATCAGCACGAAAATTTGTAGATACGATAAACAAACTTACCCCATCGTTCAGTAAGGAATCTATTTTCAAATCCAACCAATCTGGATTTGAAGCGGAAACGCATGTGAACTGAACCTTGTAAATTAGAGGTATCAAGAAATTTCTATATAAATTAACAAACATCGATGCCTTAATGCGATCGTATACGATTATGCCGACTGTTAATCTGGAATTATGGATGGTAAATTGGTTGGAAAGTTATTTATTGTGCTGAGAGAAGTTGGAGGTGTTCTACCCCCAACGATTCTTTCTCGTCTGCATGATCTTGCAAGGGCAGTAGGGAATATTTACATCACAGCAAGCAAAAGTGGGAAAATGGACGTACGAGACTATGGTATGATCACTGCTTCTGGCAAATAGCTGGTCGAAATAACTTGCTTTTACTTGATTTCTGGTCTACGTATGAAACTCATTCTCCTTTAGAGCAAACTATCGCTCCTGAAAAGTGTGTAACACTGCAATTCAAACCACCTGGAATCACTGGACAATTCAGCTTCTGGACTTTTTGTCCGCGCCTATAAAACCTATTACCGGACTATCTCCAGCTGAGCCTGAAAGGATATCCACTTTCACGATAAGCTCTGCGGTGTCAACGTTACACACCACGCTAGAGGTTGCGATAATCGATAGCGGTCCACCACTCGCAACCTTTCTGGACTCGCTGGCGCTTGCAGCGCCGCCGTATGGCACGGACAGACTTGCAGGTGGCACCGGCCGAGTCACCTACAGGTCGTGAGCGAAGTCATATCAGAATAGCCTTCAGCTCGCTAGGTTCGCAGTCTCTAGTTCGCGCATGTATACCAGAATTATGTTATCTTGCTTGTTGTATAATCCAGTTAATGTCTGTTAATGAGTCATTTATATTCAAGAAAGATACTTGTTATTAGTTATGTTTCTGGAGTGCAGTAGTAGGACAAAGTTAAGTAAAAGTTACTTACTAAAGTATTCCAGTACTAATTATTATAGAATGTTCCAGATTCCTACAACCACTCCACTCGTGCTAGCTTCTATCAACCCACCGCAAATCTCAGGGGTTCCGATCGAAAAGCGTCCTGCATTTGTGTGAGGTCATGACATGCTGCCATCGAAAAAAAACGGTTCAAATGGCTCTGAGCACTATGGGACTTAACATCTATGGTCATCAGTCCCCTAGAACTTAGACCTACTTAAACCTAACTAACCTAAGGACAGCACACAACACCCAGTCATCACGAGGCAGAGAAAATCCCTGACCCCGCCGGGAATCGAACCCGGGAAACCGGGTGTGGGAAGCGAGAACGCTACCGGACGACCACGAGCTGCGGACTGCTGCCATCGACCTTCACATCAAGCTCCACAACAACTGTTTCGCATTCGGCTGAATGCCGACGTATTCTATCAGTTCTCATCATCCCGCTGTATGCATTTGTGATCACTGTGGCGCGCCATTATTCATTCGGTGTTGATGGTGAAAGTTAATGGTTTGTTTTGAACATTTCTTGAATGTCGACGACGTTAATTTTGTGAAGTGTAATACATACATCCCATAGAAGGCGCACCTCGCGGACAATCGTGTTCTGTCGTCCTCCTGTTTTTCCTGACATTACTGTTAAAACACTTTCAAGTGAGCCTTACTAAAGACTGAACTTGCGACCTCGCTCTCAAGGGGTTTCTCGTTAGTCCGCCACTGTTCGGGAAACTGTTGCAATTCATTTAGTTGCTAGCAATGACCATAGTAGGTAGTGCCATGCTACGATATATCTCAGAGAGAGAGAAGGGGTGAGAGAGAGAAAGAAAGAGAGAGAGAGAGAGAGAGAGAGAGAGAGGGAGGGAGGGAGGGAGGGAGGGAAGAGAACACCCTTACGAAACGCAGATGTAGAATGGCAGTTGAAGAAAGAAGGACTTGCTCAATCGTTAGGTGCCGTCTTCACAGATCTGTAGCATGGTAGTGGTAGGCGAGGAAGCAATCCCAAAAAGCAATTACGCACGACCTGGAAAGCAGCTGGCGGCACTGACAGCTGCCGCAGTTCGCACGTGTAATTGTTCCGCGAAGGCGCCGACCATCTGCATCGTAGGCTGCCGCAGGCGATCCGTCTGGAACCACCGTCAGTCGCGCCGCTCGCCGGTAATAGCCATTGGTTCCGGCCGCGGTGCGCCGGGCCACAGCCGAACTGACTCAGCATCTGCTCGCGCTGCCAACTGCTGCGAATGAAATCGTCCGAACCGCCAGTGGACTTGCACTGACAACTGGGGACGAGCTTCCGTTATTTTAGGTTGGCGCTTCAGTTCGTAGAGTTTTTGTTTTGCATGTCGGTATTCAGGTTGCTACGAGCTTATTTATCTTCATTTTTTATTTGGAGCTCACTGTCGCTATTTCAGTTTATATATTGTCATTTGGAGATAGTGAGTGGAGCTGTGGACGGTAGAAAATGGAGTGTCAAGTGGACAAATCGGAACATTTCCAACATATTCTTCTGTTTCATTTCAGTAGAGGGTTGGTAGCAGCGGAGGCAGCCAGAAATATTCGTGCTGTGTGTGGTGATAATGCCATAGAACAGAGCATTGCAGGGAAATGACGTTCTCGTTTTAGGGACGATTGTTTTGACATTAGTGACTCTCCAGGTTCATGAAAACCTTCGAGATTTGATGAATATCGTCTAAACGCATTAATCCACAATGAGCCACATCACTGTACTTGATAATTGGCAAATCTGATGAACTGTGATCATTTCACCATCGTACGACAATTGCATGCAGGTTCAAAAGTCTGGTGGGTACCGCATCGTCTGCTTGCTCGCATCAGTTGGGCATCAACAACACCGACCATTCCCATCCAGTGTTGTTACTGGTGAGGAGAAACGATGACTTTATGCTAACATAGGGGATAGAGGGGAATGTTGAGCCAAAACAAAGCAGCAACTCCCCATACAAAGACTTGATCGCATCCAAAAAAGATAATGTAGTGCATATAGTGGAACAGCGAAAGTGTGGTGTACTTCGAATTGGTTCCTCAGGATGTAACCATCACTGCTGACATTTATTGTCAACAACTAAGACGTCTTGGAGACGCAATTCAAGAACAACGACCAGTAAGACTGGGCGAAATTATGCCCCTCCACGACAATGCCAGCCCGTATTCTTTTAGACTGACAAAAAGCTCTATACAGGAGTTGGGTTGGGAAGTCATTCCACTCCCATCTTATTCACCTATCTTGCACCCTCAGATTTCCACTTTCTCCGGTCTCTATCGAACAGCCTTCAAGAAACTTCCTTTGCGGATGTAAATGCTCTCCGAACAAAGCCACGTGATTCGTACAGTCGCGGAATCGACAAGTTACCCAGGGTTGGCTGACTGCTGTAAATAGTGAAGGAGAATATATTATTGATGGCTAAATTCTCTGTTATGTTTACCTGTTGTTTTTATTGTATGGTCCGTCCCATTAGCTGAATGGTCTTTGTTTGGCAGGATCACAAACGGCGGTGCCCCGTAGGGATGCCTATGATTTTGTTTCATTTCTTTTTGTTAGGTACCCCTTAAAAATATGATATAAAACAGCACACCGTCGCACAACAAAAAATGTCAGTGCTTTGGAATGCCACGCACGGGGGCCCGGGTTCGATTCCCGGCTGGGGCGGGAGATTTTCTCCCCTCAGGGACTGGCTGATGTGCTGTCCTCATCACCATTTCATCCCCATTGTCGACGCGCAAGTCGCCCAATGTGGCATCGCACTCAGTTAAAATATGCACTTGACAGAACTTCCTGACTGGGAACTCCCGGCCACTGACGCCATACGCTCATTTCCATTTTATTGTGTGGAAAAATGCTACGAACTTATGCACGATCATAATATAATGGTGTATCGATTTCTTACGTCTATTTTCTGTGGTTTCTTATGGGATATACTGATTAGATTGACCTTAATCATCAGCTGCAGCAGGGTGTGAACCCGACTCCGTTGAAAAAATTGCAGATATTGCTGAGGGATAGTTTATGAGTATTTCGATACGAATGACCCGTGACCTCCAGCAACTCGATCCAGAGTATTTGCGCTTTTTTGATTTCTTACCCCATTTATTTTTGTATCTGTATTCTTTTTTTTTTTTTTTGCGTTTGGCCCTCTGGTGGCAGGGTCCGCTAAGTGGTTTCGCTGTCTCCACATTGTTCGATCGCGGGCTGGGTCTGGATGAAGAGTTGTAGCCTTCAGGTCGTTGTGCAGAGTGTCGGCTCATCGCTGTTTCGGTCTTCCCTTCGGTCTCTTTCCCAGGACGTCCACTGCGTATGTTGCCTTTGCCGTGGTATCGCCCTTCGTGCCAATGCGGCACGTGTCCAGTCCATCGCAGACGCTTTCTCGCATTTCCTTCCGCATCGGTGCGTGAATTGACATTCCAAACGTGATGCCACCTGTCCATCTAAGCATCTTGGTCCCCATGACCACCAATCGTCGTTCTGTCTCTTCTGACGCTGGCCAACATTCCATGTGGTAGAGAGCAACAGGACGAGTAACAGTCCCATAGATCTTTGACTTCAGAACGATCTTTAATCCGACGATCGCAGGCGACGCCTCCTGTCGTTAGTCTCTTCATCTAGGCTGCTTGCGTCCTTGCGCTGATCTCGTCTGTAAGGTGGCCATCGATAGGTATTGTAGAACCGAGTTACTAACATTTTGACATTCCTGAGCGTCCCAACTTCTCGTGGGTATGACATCATATACTTAGTTTTCTGTCCGTTAAGCCGCAAGCCATATCACGCGAGTCGGTCGTTCCACTGTTGTGTTTTGTGCTGGAGATCAGACTTGTTCTCCGGAGCCAACATGACGCCATCAGCATAGGGAACCGCTTCAGCTATGCGTGCACAAGTCACCAAACTGCCATATGTCGTCATGCAAGTGCCACAACCTGCACTCGTACGTTACTCCAGCAAGGACATGTTTATTGAGAGTCGAGGGCCTGGTACTGGAGAGTAAATACGTAATAGTACTGCTTGTACACTACTGGCCATTAAAATTGCTACACCAAGAAGAAATGCAGATGATAAACGGGTATTCATTGGACGAATATATTATACTAGAACTGACATGTGATTACATTTTCACGCAATTTGGGTGCATAGATCCTGAGAAATCAGTTCCCAGAACAGCCACATCCGGCCGTAATAACCGCCTTGATACGCCTGGGCATTGAGTCAAACAGAGCTTGGATGGCGTGTACAGGTACTGCTACCCATGCAGCTTCAACACGATACCACAGTTCATCAAGAGTAGTGACTGGCGTATTGTGACGAGCCAGGTGCAGAGTTCTAGAGAATGTGCTGGCCAGGGCAGCATTCGAACATTTGCTGTATCCAGAAAGGCCCGTACAGGACCTGAAACATGCGGTCGTGCATTATCCTGCTGAAATGTAGGGTTTCGCAGGGATCGAATGAATGGTAGATCCACGGGTCCTAACACATCTGAAATATAACGTCCACTGTTCAAAGTACCGTCAATGCGAGCAAGAGGTGACCGAGACGCGTAACCAATGGCACCCCATACCATCACGCCGGGTGATACGCCAGTATGGCGATGACGAATACACGCTTCCAATGTGCGTTCACCGCGATGTTGCCAAACACGGATGCGACCATCATGATGCTGTAAACAGAACCTGGATTCATCCGAAAAAATCACATTTTGCAATTCGTGCACCCAGGTTCGTCGTTGAGTACACCATCGCAGGCGCTCCTGTCTGTGATGCAGCGTCAAGGGCAACCGCAGCCGTGGTCTCCGATCTGATAGTCCATGCTGCTGCAAACGTCGTCGAACTGTTCGTGCAGATGGTTGTTGTCTTGCAAACGTCCCCATCTGTTGACTCAGGGATCGAGACGTGGCTGCACAATCCGTTACAGCCATGGGGATAAGATGCCTGCACATCTCGACTGCTAGTAATACGAGGCCGTTGGGATCCAGCACGGTGTTCCCTATTACTCTCCTGAACTCACCGATTCCTTCATTGGATGTCGACCAACGCGAGCAGCAATGTCGCGTTACGATAAACCGCAATCGCGATAGGCTACCTTTATCAAAGTCGGAAACGTGATGGTACGCATTTCTCCTCCTTACACGAGGCAACGCCGGTCAACTGCTGTTTGTGTATGAGAAATCAGTTGGAAGCTTGCCTCATGTGAGCAGGTTGTAGGTGTCGCCTCCGGCGCCAACCTTGTGTGAATGCTCTGAAAGCCTAATCATTTGCATATCACAGCATCTTCTTCCTGACAGTTAAATTTCGCGTCTGTAGCACTCATCTTCGCGGTGTACCAATTTCAATCGCCAGTAGTGTATTACTGCATTCCACTGACCCCTGGTCACAGGAGAGCCCGTGAAGCCTGGGGTCAAGAACACAGTACATGGCCATTGGAACAGTGGTCCCAGGTTATGTTCACGGACGAGTCCAGGTGTAGTCTGAACAGCGATTTTCCCCTGTTTTCATCTGGCGTGAACCAGGAACCAGATACTAACCCCTTAGTGTACTTGAAAGGGACCTGTATGGATGTCGTGGTTTGATGGTGTGGGGTGGGATGATTAGTGCACGTACACCCCTGGAAGTCTTTGACAGAGGAACTGTAACAGGTCGGGTGTATCGGGACGTCATTTTGCACCAGTATGTCCGCCTTTTCAGAGGCGCAGTGGGTCTCACCTTCCTCCTGATGGATGATAACTCACTGCCCCACCAAGCTGGCGTGGAGGAGGAGCACCTTGAAACAGAAGATATCAGGAAAATGGAGTGGCCTGCCTGTTCTCCAGACCTAAGCCCGATCGAGCACGTCTGGGATGCTCTCGGTCGACGTATCGCTGCACGTCTTCAAACCCCTACGACACTTCAGGAGCTCCGACAGGCACTGGTGCAAGAGTGGTTAGGCTACAACGCAGCAGCTGCTCGACCACCTGATTCAGAGTATGCCAACCCGTTGTGCGGCCTGTGTACGTGTGCATGGTGATCATATTCCATATTGATGTCAGGGTACATGCAGAGAAAACAGTGGCGTTTTGTAGCACAGTTTTCTCAACTTATTACCAATACCGTGGACTTACACATCTGTGTCGTGTGTGTTCCCTATGCACCTATGCTATTAGCGCCAGTTTTGAGTAGTGCCATGGTGCGTGGCACCACATTCTGCAGTTATCCTTTGCCTGATCTTTTTTTTTCTTTCTTTTTTTCTTCAGCAGACATTTGTTGCATGACACTCGACCACCACCCGCCAGTCATCACGACTGACGCCCTTCAGCATAGTGCTGTAGACCTGATGCCCAGTCTCGTTAGAGGCGTCATTGCTACTATACGTGGCCAATCTGTGTATTAAATTTCGCATCGTGTACACGCGCATCTCACCTTCATGTTAGATCACGTAGTCGTTGGTCAGTGCACGACAATGCACTGTCCCAGTATGTTTCACAATCCCTCGCACGAAAATGCGATTTTTCAGGGGGTCATATCTCGGATTCTGTTGATCATAGAGATGTTTTGGATAGTCTTTGGCTTAGCAGGCATTTGTACAACGTACCTATCGGCAGAACGTGCACGCTGTAACTATCCTACTGTACAGGATCAAAGTTTAAACATTACATGCTTCCTCCAGCCAATAAAAATCGAGAACAGTGTTGTCTAAGGTGGACCTTAGACGACTTATAAAAAGGGCCATCTGTTTACGGACGGTCCCTGAGCAAACCCCCAAAAAACCATGATTTTTCGGTACGAAAAGTACCAATTGTGGAAATGTCCACTGCTATAATTTCTATTCGTGGCAGAAGGTCGATATTTTTACCATTTGTTTTTAAGGTGATGTTCTCCGTGAACCTTGAAAACGTTTTCGATATCATTACCCGTTATCGAGATCCAGAAGTTCAAATTTATCTTACTTTTGCACGTAACACATGCGCGTAGTATCTTATCTGAGGAGCGAATGTAATTTTAATTGACGTAATGAACACATGGCAACAATTCTAGTGTCATCGAAAGGGTTCTGAGGTCAGTAAGCTATGGTTTTAGTTTACGTTTTTTTTTTCACCAATAAAACTTTACGACGCGCTGTCTCTGTATAATGCGCACTTCACGCTTATACAAATATGCCCAAAATTGTGCTGCAGTCACGCATGCCTGAAAAGAACTTAAAATGACTGCCAGAAGTTATGTAGAACTAGAGAGGCTGTAAATTCGGTGAAGTATTTCTGGTAACATTTTTACCATTTTGTAGATACTAATAATAAGTTGGTTGTTTTCGGTGAACTGCGATCGAAGAGTGAAAATATCCAAAAAAAAATACAAAGGAAACGCTTGTGTGTTAAGTGAAATGGGGCAGTTGGCGAAGGGCTGGCAGCGGTAAGGTGTTGGGAAGTAAAACCTGTAATTTGCACCCGAAAAAATATTTATATGAAAACATTAGTTAAAATTAATTACTATAAAAATTCAGATACTCCACTTTTTTTTACTACAAAATGCTTGCTTACGGCGGCAGGATGAATGTCTCCTACAGCTCAAGAAAATTTTAAAAATTTGAAGTTTGATAGTCGTAGTTAGTGAGCAATAATAATTCAGCAAAAAGAACTCTGTTGAAACAGTATTTAAGTAAACCAGCAATAATCTGAAAACATTGAGCTATCAATAACATAATTACAGGAGGTATGTAAAGGTGAAATTTAATTAGTAGTAGTCTTCGCTGCCCCTCGTTCAATCTGTATCAGACAATCAATACGAAAACAGAAAAAGACGTACTGATGAGAAACAGCATTCAAAAATTTAAAGAATCCACCCAGATCAGCCCCTGAGCCGTCAAAACTAAAGACTATAAGAACAAGTGGGCGCAATACAACTTATAAGTACGAAATGGAGCTCCAGCTATTGCACGAACAGCTGACCCCAAAATACTGAACTTCAAAGCCAACACTACACAATCAACAATATCTTTAATAATCATAAACTTCAAGAAAATGCCCACATTACACAATAAGTTTAAATGACCATTATTGGGCATATGAAATTTCGGTCATAAATGGTGTTTTCAGTCCAAACAATATTTCAACAAAGGAACGACAGATTAAAAAATATCAACGGTTTAGAGCCTGAAAGACTCATTTGGCTCATGCTTAAGAAAATCACTAACAACTTCACCTCGTTCAGCATACTTATGTACCCGTATGTCCAACACAGACCAGTTCAGTTGGCTCAAAAAAATGCCGCTACCGCTAGACCGCCCTTGGAAGTGGGTTCGCTTAACCACTGAGCACAAGCACGCCACAGGACCAAGCAAGCTGCTCACCAAACAAATCCGTATGCGTCCGCTGCTCCACTCTGTCCGTATACCCACGGACCAAGCATCAAAAGCGAACGAAGGCCGTGTTGGAACTCGAGCGTCGTGTTTTCGAGACAATTGAGGTTACCGGTCCAAGACCCGGTTACATGACAGCGCTACGCTGAGAAATGCTCTTCGGTTTGCAGCCCCATAGAACGACCTCTTGTGGTTGCTCATGAACTTCGTTCTCCAGCTAGCGGCAAGACGGAACTGACCAAGAGTAAAGCGCCGGCCTCGGTGCCCGTGCGGTTCTAGGCGCTTCAGTCCGGAACCGCGAGACTGCTACGGTCGCAGGTTCGAATCCTGCCTCGGGCATGGATGTGTGTGATGTCCTTAGGTTAGTAAGGTTTAAGTTCTAGGGGACTGATGACCGCAGATGTTAAGTCCCATAGTGCTCAGAGCCATTTGATTGGAACCAAGAGCAAAGCAGTTCGGTGTTAAGTCACCGCGGGCGGTCGTGTGCACGGCTACTAGCGACAGCCAGGAAAGAGGTTGCTTAGTGAGCGCCAAAGATGCAGCCTACTGCTATTGATCAGGATGAGCGTGGCTCATTAACCTCATATTATGCGTAATTATTTTGCCGTTTGTATGTATCAAGTACGTAAATGTGTCGAAGTATGTAAATATGTTGTCAAAACTTTACTGACCTGTAGTACTTGTTTTGTATAAGCAGTAAACCCTTTGAAAAAAATGGAACCTGTGGAAAAATGCTCCTGTCGGGGGGCGAAAAAAAGGAATATGTTCATATTTAAAAGACTTTGACGCAAAAGTATGGAATCAGCTGCCTCATTCCATCTTGTTCACCAAAAATTTTGGTATATGAGCACATTCGCGCTTTTTGTGCTGAAAGTAGCAGAGAGACAGTGGCGGTGGAAGAGAGAGAGAGAGGACAGTGGAAGAGAAAGAGCGATGGATGGAGGTGACAGCAGTGAGAGACAGAGAGAGAGAGAGAAAAAATATTGGTGGTCAGTAAGAGACAGTGGCAGTAAAGAGACAAAGAGATAGATCAAGATAGAAGCAGTGTGACGAAAAGAGGGAGGAGTCAGTGGAAATGAAAAATGCTGATGACTGGAGACCATACAAACGTTTGGGCGACTTGGACCCTCCCAGACCGGTGAACTTAAACGTGTAGGTGAAGGTTCAAATGGCTCTGAGCACTAAGGGACTCAACTGCTGAGAGCCATTTGAACCATTTGTTCTTTTGGATATGTCCAAAAGATCTGACACTACATATTATAGAACTAAGGCGATCAAAGCCTATGATACATTCAGTCTACATGCACATCAAACTCGAACTCTTGCGGGAATCGGTGAGTTTCTGCAAGAAATGAAGCTAATGATGAGCATGGCCACTACATCAGTAGTGTGTGGTATAAGTTGAGTACTTGGGTCTGACGAGAGGTGTGTTAGACTAATCCCGGAGGTTGTGGTCTGAAGATAAACATGTCGGTTCGAAACCTGTGCCGACGGCAATTCTCTAAATAAGTAACATGTTTGACCGGTGTTTCCTTCTTTTCAATAATCATCTTATATTTTGTACACAGACAAAAAAAATGGCTCTGAGCATTATGGGACTTAACATCTGAGGTCATCAGACCCCTAGAACTTAGAACTACTTAAACCTAACTAACCTAAGGACATCACACACATCCAAGCCCGAGGCAGGATTCGAACCTGCGACCGTAGCGGTCGCGCGGTTCCAGACTGAAGCGCCTTTAACCGCGTGGCCACACTGGCCGGCTGTACACAGACAAAATGTAAACTTACAACAAAATGGAACACTACAGTAAAAATTACAGTACATACAAAAACGTTTCAGGGAAAAAAGTGGAGTTGGACCATTTCCATTTCATATCATTTCAAATTACACTGAAGCGCCAAAGAAACTGGTGTAGACACGCGTATTCAAATACAGAGATATGTAAACAGGCAGAACACGGCACTGCGGTCGGCAACGCCTGTATAAGACGTGAGTCTGACGCAGTTGTTAGATTCGGTTACTGCTGCTACAATGGCAGATTATCAAGATTTGAGTGATTTTGAACGTGGTGCCCTAGTCGGCGCACGAGCAATGGGACACAGCATCTCCGAGGTAACGATGAAGTGGGGATTTTCCCGTATGACCATTTCACGAGCATACCGTGAATACCAGGAATCCGGTAAAACATCAAAAATCCGGAGTCGCTGCGGCCGGAGAAAGATCCTGCAAGAACGGGACCAACGACTGCTGAAGAGAATCGTTCGAGGTGACAGAAGTTCAACCCTTCCGCAAATTGCTTCAGATTTCAATTCTGGGCCATCAACAAGAAGTGTCAGAGTGCAAACCATTCAACGAAACATTATCGATATGAGCTTTCGGAGCCGAAGGACCACTCGTGTACCCTTGATGACTGTACGAGACAAAGCTTTACACCTCGCTTGAGCCCGTCAACACCGACATTGGACTGTTGATGACTGGAAACATGTTGCCTGGTCGGACGAGTTTCATTTCAAATTGTATCGAGCGGATGGACGTGTACGGGTATGGAGATGGCCTCATGAATCCATGGACGCTGCATGTCAGCAAGGGACTGTTCAAACTGGGGGAGGATGTGTAGTGATGTGAGGTGTGTGCAGTTGGAGTGATATGGAACCCGAGATTCGTCTTGATATCAAGATACGCCTAGATACAACTCTGACAGGTAACACGTACATAAGCACCCTGTCTGATCACCTACATTCATTCATGTCCATTGTGCATTCCGGCGGACTTGGGTAATTCCGGCAGGACAATTTCACACCCCACAGGTCCCTAATTGCTGCAGAGTGGCTCTTCTGTGTTTAAACACTTACGCTGACCACCAAGTTCCGCACCAAACTCCCGAGACATGACGTTATTGAGCATATCTGGGATGCCTTGCAATGTGCTGTTCAAAGGAGATCTCCATCCCGTCGTACCCTTATGGGTTTATGGACACCCCTGCAGGATTCATGGTATCAGTTCCCTCCAACACTACTTCAGCATTAGTCGAGTCCGTGCCACGTCGTGTTGCAGCACTTCTGCGTGCTTGCGGAGGCCCTACAGGATATTAGGCAGGTGTGCCACTTTCTTTGGCTCCTTAGTGTTAAGTTGCATTTTATGAGTGATAAAAATTAGTCAATCATGTAACATCTGCGTATTTACATATCCAAAGAAATTACTTTTGGTATAGGTAGATGACATGCACAAATATGAAGAAATCTATATGTTTATTGTTGCTGTTTTGTTGTCAGTATAACGCTCTTCATTACGATCAAATGCAAGAGTTTTCTGGTATTACTGAAAAATGTGAAAGTACACTCCTGGAAATTGAAATAAGAACACCGTGAATTCATTGTCCCAGGAAGGGGAAACTTTATTGACACATTCCTGGGGTCAGATACATCACATGATCACACTGACAGAACCACAGGCACATAGACACAGGCAACAGAGCATGCACAATGTCGGCACTAGTACAGTGTATATCCACCTTTCGCAGCAATGCAGGCTGCTATTCTCCCATGGAGACGATCGTAGAGATGCTGGATGTAGTCCTGTGGAACGGCTTGCCATGCCATTTCCACCTGGCGCCTCAGTTGGACCAGCGTTCGTGCTGGACGTGCAGACCGCGTGAGACGACGCTTCATCCAGTCCCAAACATGCTCAATGGGGGACAGATCCGGAGATCTTGCTGGCCATGGTAGTTGACTTACACCTTCTAAAGCACGTTGGGTGGCACGGGATACATGCGGACGTGCATTGTCCTGTTGGAACAGCAAGTTCCCTTGCCGGTCTAGGAATGGTAGAACGATGGGTTCGATGACGGTATGGATGTACCGTGCACTATTCAGTGTCCCCTCGACGATCACCAGTGGTGTACGGCCAGTGTAGGAGATCGCTCCCCACACCATGATGCCGGGTGTTGGCCCTGTGTGCCTCGGTCGTATGCAGTCCTGATTGTGGCGCTCACCTACACGGCGCCAAACACGCATACGACCATCATTGGCACCAAGGCAGAAGCGACTCTCATCGCTGAAGACGACACGTCTCCATTCGTCCCTCCATTCACGCCTGTCGCGACACCACTGGAGGCGGGCTGCACGATGTTGGGGCGTGAGCGGAAGACGGCCTAACGGTGTGCGGGACCGTAGCCCAGCTTCATGGAGACGGTTGCGAATGGTCCTCGCCGATACCCCAGGAGCAACAGTGTCCCTAATTTGCTGGGAAGTGGCGGTGCGGTCCCCTACGGCACTGCGTGGGATCCTACGGTCTTGGCGTGCAGCCGTGCGTCGCTGTGGTCCGGTCCCAGGTCGACGGGCACGTGCACCTTCCGCCGACCACTGGCGACAACATCGATGTACTGTGGAGACCTCACGCCCCACGTGTTGAGCAATTCAGCGGTACGTCCACCCGGCCTCCCGCATGCCCACTATACGCCCTCGCTCAAAGTCCGTCAACTGCACATACGGTTCACGTCCACGCTGTCGCGGCATGCTACCAGTGTTAAAGCCTGCGATGGAGCTCCGTATGCCACGGCAAACTGGCTGACACTGACGGCGGCGGTGCACAAATGCTGGGCAGCTAGCGCCATTCGACGGCCAACACCGCGGTTCCTGGTGTGTCCGCTGTGCCGTGCGTGTGATCATTGCTTGTACAGCCCTCTCGCAGTGTCCGGAGCAAGTATGGTGGGTCTGACACACCAGTGTCAATGTGTTCTTTTTTCCATTTCCAGGAGTGTATTTTATGAGTAGCAGAAACAAGTTCTATATTAGCTCGACGAGGTATTGCAGCGATGTATGATATGCTTTTGTTTAGCATTTTTTTCCATATTTACCTTCTTTCAAGAAATCACATTTTCTAGCGCTGTGTGTTAAATCTGTATTTATTATTTTTTTAAATTTTTGCTACAACACACCTCGGTTTCAGGGTACTTCAGGTTACGCATCAACCGGTTTCGAATTAAACCTGAACTAAACACTGACTATTCCAATTTTGTTGCAAAAACTGTTTCAGTAAAAGACAGGTGTGTGCATACGTAGAACAAAAATCTTCTGTACGTCACACGGCTCTCTGTACACCGTCACTCAATTTCTAGCCGGTTCACCGCTTCCGGTTTCTAGGAGAATCTAGTAAGATACTGGCAACATACACAAACTAAGCGATCGAAATGATATAACGCGCGATAGACACGCAACACATTTAGCGTACAGATAACGCGTTTACCATCTTAGCTGTCCAATGCTACGAGGAAAATTACCGTAGTCTACGCTCACTTATAATAGTCTGCGGTAGCTTACAACAGTTTCACACTGAGGTGACTAAAGTCATGGGATAGCGCCGTGCACACATACAGATGGCTGTAGTACCGCGTAAGCAAGGCATAAAAGCCAAGTGCATTGGCGGAGCTGTCATTTCTTCTCAGATGATTTATATGAAAAGGTTTCCGACGCTATAATAGCCACACGACGGAAATTAATAGACTCTGAACGCGGAATGCTAGTTGGAGCTAGTCGCATGGGACTTTCAATGTAGGAAATCGTTAAGGAATTCAATTTTCCGGGGTCCACAGTGTCAAGAGTGTGCCGAGAATATCATTTCAGGCATTACTTCTCATCACGAACAACGTAGTGGCCGACGGCGGCGCCGTTTTGTATAGGTGTCAGTGCTTACCGACAAGAAACACTGTGAAGTAACCGCAGAAATCAATGTGGGACGTGCGACCAGCGTAAAATGGCTGTGAGCACTATGGGACTTAACTTCTGAGGTCATTAGTCCCCTAGAACTTAGAACTAATTAAACCTAACTAACCTAAGGACATCACACACATCCATGCCCGAGGCAGGATTCGAACCTGCGACCGTAGCGGTTGCGCGGTTCCAGACTGTAGCGCCTAGAACCGCTCGGCCACACCGGCCGGCTGGAATGGACTGGGTCCTCGGTAATGTTCGAGTACTTGGTGACAATTTGTAGCCATTCATAGACTTAATGTTCCCAAACAACAATGTCGTTTTTGCGGATGAGAATGCACCATCTCAACGGGCAACGGGCCACAACTGTTCGCGATTCGCTTGAAGAACGTTCTGGACAATGTGATCGAACCAGGTCATCCGACATGAATCTCATCGAATATTTGTGGAATATCAGAAACAGCAAAGGACTTGGAAGAGCAGCTGAACGGAATGGATAGTGTCTTGAAAGGAGGATATAAGATGAACAACAAAAGCAAAACGAGGATAATGGAATGTAGTCGAATTAGGTCGGGCGATGCTGAGGGAATTGGATTAGGAAATGAGACACTTAAAGTAGTGAAGGAGTTTTGCTATTTGGGGAGCAAAATAACTGATGATGGTCGAAGTAGAGAGGATATAAAATGTAGACTGGCAATGGAAAGGAAAGCGTTTCTGAAGAAGAGAAATTTGTTAACATCGAGTATAGATTTAAGTGCCAGGATGTCGTTTCTGGAAGTATTCGTATGGAGTGTAGCCACGTATGGAAGTGAAACATGGACAATAAATAGTTTGGACAAGAAGAGAACAGAAGCTTTCGAAATGTGGTGCTACAGAAGAATGCTGAAGATTAGATGGGTAGATCACGTAACTAATGAGGAGGTACTGAATAAAATTGGGGAGAAGAGGAGTTTGTGGCACAACTTGAGAAAACGAAGGGATCGGTTAGTAGGACATGTTCTGAGGCATCAAGGGATCACAAATTTAGCATTGGAGGGCAGCGTGGAGGGTAAAAATCGTAGAGGGAAACCAAGAGATGAATACACTAAGCAGGTTCAGAAGGATGTAGGTTGCAGTGGGTACTGGGAGATGAAGAAGCTTGCACAGGATAGAGCAGCATGGAGAGCTGCATCAAACCAGTCTCAGGACTGAAGTCCACAACAACAACAGCATACTCGAAAGATCAGTTCGCGCACAAAATTCTACTCTGGCAATACCTTCGCATTTATGGACGACTGCAGAGACAGTGTGGCGCAACATTACTGCAAGGGACTACCAACGACTGGAGTCCCTGCCACGTCGAGTTGCTGCACTGCGTAATGCAAAAGGAGATATCCCATGATTTTTGTTATCTCCGTGTACAACTGTAGAGGCGACAGTGGGTAGAAGCTTACGATCGCACAATTTTGTAGCGAACGTGCATAAAGTGTATGCACATCCTTTCTTATTCGAGGTTTCTTCACTCCTGAAAATTGCGAGGAAGTAGAATGCCGGCGAGGAGGCCTGCACCAGCGACCCGCCAGGAAGTCGTCATCGTGTCGAGGCGAGGCGAGGCAGCGTCACGTCGTGCCTTACCGGAGTCCCAGCACGCGGCGCAGCGCGACACGGAGCGCCGTCACGAAGTGTTTTCCTAACTGTTCCCCGGCACTCACGAAATCGGCCGCCCATTACAAGAACAGCGGCCGGCTGCCGGCCTGCGCAGTTTTTCGTGTACTTAATCTCTACGGTCGTCGTGCAGCCGACAAGGTGAAGTCTAAGGTCCCCGTATCCTGTGTTTCAGATGTGCTGACGTCACACCCCGGGGCGACGCGCCAGCGCGGAGCAACCGCCGTTCTACTCATGGTGAGTACTTTTCGGGTAGTAGTCTTTCTTCGTATAGGCTGCACAATCACGGTACATTTATTTTCGAAACTGATTTTCCTGCATAGTCTGTTCTTTCGTTTTGAGATACACATTATTTCTTTACTAGCTGGGTACCCAGTTTCCCGGACTTGTATTTATTCCAATCTTCTGTTATTTCATCTCCTCCTTCCCTCTCATTGTCCATTTCTACATCTACATCTACATTTATACTCGGCAACCCACCCAACGGTGTGTGGTGGAGGACACTTTACGTCCCTTTCCGGTTCCATTCGCGTATGGTTCGCGGGAAGAACGACTGCCGGAAAACCTCCGTGCGCGTTCGAATCTCTCTAATTTTACATTCGTGATCTCCTCGGGAGGTATAAGTAGGGGGAAGCAATATATTCGATACCTCATCCAGAAACGCACCCTCTCGAAACCTGGACAGCAAGCTACACCGCGATGCAGAGCGCCTCTCTTGCAGAGTCTGCCACTTGAGTTTGCTAAACATCTCTGTAACGCTATCACGCTTACCAAATAACCCTGTAACGAAACGCGCCGCTCTTCTTTGGACCTTCTCTATCTCCTCCGTCAACCCGACCTGGTACGGATCCCACACTGATGAGCAATACTCAAGTATAGGTTGAACGAGTGTTTTGTAAGCCACCTCCTTTGTTGATGCACTACATTTTCTAAGGACTCTCCCAATGAATCTCAACCCGGTACCCACCTTACCAAAAATTAATTTTATATGATCATTCCACTGCAAATCGTTCCGCACGCATACTCCCAGATATTTTACAGAAGTAACTGCTACCAGTGTTTGTTCCGCTATCATATAATCATAGAATAAAGGATCCTTCTGTCTATGTACTCGCAATACATTGAATTTGTCTATGTTAAGGGTCAGTTACCACTCCCTGCACGAAGTGCCTATCCGCTGCAGATCTTCCTGCATTTCGCTGCAATTTTCTAATGCTGAAACTTCTCTGTATACTACAGCATCATCCGCGAAAAGCAGCATGGAACTCCCGACACTATCTACTAGGTCATTTATATATATTGTGAAAAGGAATGGTCCCATAACACTCCCCTGTGGCACGCCGGAGGTCACTTTAACGTCTGTAGACGTCTCTCCATTGAGAACAACATGCTGTGTTCTGTTTGCTAAAAACTGTTGAATCCAGCCACACAGCTGGTCTGATGTTCCGTAGTCTCTTACTTTGTTTATCAGGCGACAGTGCGGAACTGTATCGAACGCCTTCCGGAAGTAAAGGAAAATGGCATCTACCTGGGAGCCTGTATCTAATATTTTCTGGGTCTCATGAACAAATAAAGCGAGTTGGGTCTCACACGATCGCTGTTTCTGGAATCCGTGTTGATTGCCACAGATTATATTCTGGATTTCCAGAAACGACATGATACGTCTCTCTGTCCATCTCCTCGACCCCCTCTTACTATCCATCTCCTTCTCCCCTTCCCCCTGTTGGTCTCCTCCTCTACCCTTCGCCTGCACATTCCTTCCTCTCTTGCCTGTCTATTTGTCCCTCCCTCTCTGTTCATGTCTTCCTCCCCCTTGTCTGTATTCATCTCCTCATTCCTCTTCGCTGTCTGTCCATTTCCCCCTCACAACTTATCTCTCCATGTTATCATACTAACCCCGAGACGAAGCTGGTAATTCTTATCCCCAAAGTATATCTTTCAAGATCGTTAACTACGAGGGCGCTCAGTAAATATTGTAACACTTTTTTTGTGAAGGCAGGCTAATTTTATTCAGGATTCCAATACGCCATATTATTCCCTACTGTTTTAACTACAAAACCCTTTTTTCAACACAATCCACGCTAAGGGAATTATGTTACAGTACACTTGTTCACCCACTGCTTGAATACTGCTCACCAGTGTGGGATGCGTACCAGATAGGGTTGATAGAAGAGATAAAGAAGATCCAACGGAGAGCAGCGCGCTTCGTTACAGGATCATTTAGTAATCGCGAAAACGTTGCGGAGATGATAGATAAACTCCAGTGGAAGGCTCTGCAAGAGAGACGCTCAATAGCTCGGTACGGGCTTTTGTTGATGTTTCGAGAACATACCTTCACCGAGGAGTCAAGCAGTATATTGCTCCCTCCTACGTATATCTCGCGAAGAGACCATGAGGATAAAATCAGAGATATTAGAGCCCACACAGAGGCATGCCGACAATCTTTCTTTCCACGAACAATACGAGACTGGAATAGAAGGGAGTACCGATAGAGGTACTCAAGGTACCCTCCGCCACACACTGTCAGGTGGCTTGCGGAGTATGGATGTAGATGTAGATGTAGATATAAATGCGGCAGCCTTACACCACCTTAGTGGGAGGGCACGTATCCCCACATGAAACCACTCTACGAGATGACAGTAGTATCCAACGTACTGCTGCATCAATAGCTTCTCCATCATCTACTACTGCTTCCTACGGAGTGCATCCTTTACAGAGCCAAGCAGATGGAGGTTGGAAGGTGTGAGATTCGGTCAGTATGGTGGATAGAAAGAACAGTGAAATGAAGTTTTGTGACCTCCTCTCGGGTGCGCGGACTTGTGTAAGGCCTTTTCTCCGTCATGGAGAAGGAGAAGTTCGTTTGAATTTTTGTGGCGACGATCTCGCTGAAGTTCCCAACATTGCAGGAGTCACAGGTGTGTGCACCCACCCGGCAAGCAGCGGACTGGAGACATTTGCGCGATCTCGCTGCGATGATGACAGACACCTCGCCCAACGGCCCACCGTGATTTTATTCAGTGCCAGATCTTCATAGACGCTCTGCAAGAGCCAATCGGTATCTGCAGTGCTCCGGTTTCCCACCAAAGGAAACTCAAAGGCAGCTCTCTGCTTGGAACGCACCTCCGTTACAGACGCCATTTTGAAGACTATGCACAGCGCCGCCACCTAGCGAAACTTCATCAAACTGTAGCGGCTAAAGCGGGACAAGTGATTCCGCATTTTTTTTTTTCAATCTAAACTGGCCCAGAAAAAACAAAGTGTAGCATTATTTACTGAACGTCCCTTGTAATATGTGTTCCAGATTTCGTTGAAATTGTTCCAGGGGTTTAGGATGACCTTTGCACCATTGGCTTTGCCCGCGTAAGCACATGTCAAAATATTTCACATATGTTTAACATATTTCACATGTATTTTTATATACATTTTAGCTGTATCTCTAGCGTATTTCACCCTGCAGGGTCGTTTTCACGCCACTTATTGTTTATGGCATCGTATCTCCTGAAATATACGTTGCTCAGGGATATATTTTTGCAGGTACATTCAGTGCTATATGTGGTTACTGTCTGCGAAACGTGTTGTGAATAGAGTTAGTAGTATAGAAGTAATAAATTAAAACGTCATACATGAGGTTCAATTTTTCACGCCTTTCAGTGTTTGACTTTATATCTTTAGAACTATAATATAATTTTGCTGATATACTCAGTGGCATAGTTGAACACAGTTGAAAAATTTGTCGCGAATACAGTTAGCAGTAAAGCTGTAATAAACTAAAAACCTCATGGTTAATGTGGCAGTTTTACTGCATGAAGAGCGCAAATGTAGTAAACAATAACCTTTTTTCCAATCACCGTCCTGTTCGTAAAGGTTTGGAATGACGTGTAAAGTTTTTTTTCCAAGTCACTAAGTGTTCTCATACTCAAGTACTGGATGGATAAAATACAGGTATTCGCGCGTCGTGGGTTACACAGCTTTTTCACTACCATCCCACCCCTCTGATATGTAGATGGTCCTCAACATCACAACGATGATTTCCAGACAGTAAGTGATATGTGTACCTGGTTTGGTTGAAACTGGTCCAGTTGTTTAGAACTAAATGTCAAACATTGATACACATATACATACTGTTGTGTACATAGTTCCGCGTAGTCAGCGCGTACACAACTTTCCCAATAGAGCGCGTCGCGCTAAGCACAACAGCGCAGGCGCAGCGCTCGTCCGTCTCCGCACTACGAGATGGCGCTACCTAAGAGACGGACCAAATTCTGCTTCCGCCGATCCGCGTATTAATATGTAACGCAGCCAATGAGATTGCTGCTAACGTAGAACCTTTTCTCCTTGCGGATCACACTCGCACAGTGATACCTGAACGCTTGAGGTGTTATAACGAGTGTACAGACCTCCAATTAGTCAGTCTGCATTAGTCTGTACCAGTCTGCATTAGTCTGTACCAGTCTGCATTAGTGTGCATTAGTCTGTAGTCAAGTTTCAGTCTGCGCCTGATAAGATTATCATATTCCTGTACATAGCCATGAAGAGAAATGTATAGACACTTTGTCAAGTATCAGAGATATGTGAGAATAAGATTAACGTACCAAGACCAGAGGAACTTCAGACTGTCGATTGTAAATAGCATCCAGAATCAAGTTAAGTAAGGTCTATGTTTTTTATTATTTTAATAAATGTGTGTGAAAATTAATCAAGTTCTGTTGAAAGTTGGTCACCATCCATCTGCTACTCTAAGTGCATAAGTGGCATTTCTATCGTCTGACCTAACGGCCGAAGATAAACACGCCACGATAAGACCACGAGACATATTGCTGACACTCGCCTACTTCGTTAGAGCTACAAGTCAAATAATCTGATGGTGTGTGTACCGAAGGTCTTACAGTACGCACACCACACACACATACGTACGTACATTTATTTTCATAATATTTGGCTGTTTTCAAGCTCAAGATTAACAAAAATTGTGTGCTTACAACACCTTATAACCCACACATCAGTGTGGGTATCTCTAGTAAGAGTTTCGTACAAACATAGTACATTCGGGGACAACAATCACCGATGTGAATTTCTTACGAAAAACATACGCTGGTATCATTAGAAAACCCGGATAAGGGTTCCACTTGGCCATTTTACATACAGACCTCACATTTGTAATAATTGTACCATATCTACCATGGTTGTGTGAAATTCTTATTAAGGACTTCATCATATTATGCTGCGTTTTCCCTACAATGATGTGTGAAATATAACATGCTGCAAGCATTGTCATTTTTATTGTTACGGAACTAATCCATGTCTCTGCAGTATCCTTTCTTTCTGGAGTGGCAATTTCTGCAAGGTTTGCAGGAGAGCTTATGTAAAGTTTGGAAGTTAGGAGACGAGATACTGGCAGAAGTACAGCTGTGAGGACGGGGCGTGAGTCGTGCTTGGGTAGATCATGTGGAGTTCGGTCAGAGGGTTAGCTGCCCTCTGTAAACTGAGTTAATGGTTCATGGATCAACTACGAACTGAATCGGATGTCTTCCGACATGCGCCCCGAGCAGTTACAACGAACTAAAACGAACGAAATGAGATTACAAAAAAAAAGAAAAAAAAAGAAAAATGGTAGAGCACATGCCCGCGAAAGGCAAAGGTCCCGAGTTCGAGTCCCGGTCCGGCACACAGTTTTAATCTGCCAGGAAGTTTCATATCAACGCACACTCCGCTGCAGAGTGAAAATTTCATTCTAGATCATCTGTTTCGTAGATAATTATTTTTAATAAATTCATTCTGTCTTCTTGATAGTCTAAATACATAGTATACATCACTCACATTCGTGTCTCTCACTATACATAAAATGTAAGAGCTCGGTTAATTTCTAGTGTTTTTGAAACTTTCCAGTCACTGAATCACCCGTCTGTGTACAATCAACGCACCGTAACTCTACCATTTACGTGAAGTCAGTCGTGATTCCTCATGGGTCGAGCTGTTCAATAAAGTCCATGTGATATGTTGAGTTTTAAGTGTTGCCTCGCAGTTGGAGATTTACAGCGCACACTGTAAATCGCTAAGGCAGTGTAGTGAGCCGCAGCTCCTAGAAGTAATGCATTCAGGTATTTTACAAATACCGTAATAATAACGAACAATACAATAGAACTGATGCTGACTGTAAAATCTGCAACAAAATTTTGAAAATACGTCGTACACACGAAATCACGTTTGCAACTTCACAAATACAAAGACGAATTAGTTAATGTAAAACACATATTAAGATTAATCGAATCAAATGTAACGGAGACCTACAATCCGAACGACTGGCAACAGTGAGATGGAGCCATCAGATCCTGCTCATATATTTTGCTGCTATATTAAAGCACCCTGTCTTGCGTTCCCACTCGCCATCTATGTGCGAAAGTAGGGTGAAATGAGACATTTTATTCTCAGTTTTTACACTGATATTTTTGTACATCCTTCACATATCCTTTTGCTGCAGTTTGATCCACTATGCCCAAATGAGGTGAATAAATGTGACTTTTGTAAGGGTGTGCAGTATTCGTAGTGTATTAGACCAGATTTCCTAATAAGTAGTAGCATAGGTGCAGAGGCACAAAGGGTTAACTTAACTAGCGGGGCGGGTATTTATATTCTAACTTTCTCGGTTATTGCCATCTATGCGTTCAGAAGCTAATTTCGGAACTTATTAGACCATTTTTCAAGTGAATGCACATTATACTTCGAATTATTAGGCTTTCCCCAAAGTCGGAACATTTGTCATTACGCGTAAGGCTTTTGCGAGACGAGTCATGATACGCCTAGAAATCGGTACATCCGGCGAAAACCTGGTTATCAGCAACACTAGTGTTGGGAATTGTTTCCAGAAGGAATTTTCGCTCTCCAGCGCTCTAACCGTTGTGTTGTAACTTCCTAGCAGATAAAAAATTCCGAGCGATCAAAAAATCAGTATAAATTTGAAAACTTGATAAACCACGGAATAATGTAGATAGAGAGGTAAAAACTGACACACATGCTTGGAATGACATGGGGGTTTATTAGATCAAAGAAAGTTCACAAAATGTCCGAGAGATGGCGCTGGACAGCAAAACGTCAGTGACTGCGCATGACAATCGTGTATAAAAGGAGCTGTAATGAGAGAGAGGAAGGGGATTCGAACGAGTAAAGGTCCGTTGACAAACTCAGCTGTGGCGAGAATGATTTCGAAGTTCGAAACCACGGGTTGTTTAGACGATAGACCCCGTAGTGGCCGACCGAGCACAAGGCGTAATGCTGCTGAGACAGTTCAGGAAGAAATGGAGACTGTAACAGGTTCGTCTATGCACGGGGAAGTCAGCGCTCGTGCAGTCGCACGTCGCACCGGCATTCCATACACTACTGTTTGGTTGACACTGAGGCGTACACTCCGATGCAATCCGTACAAAATCCATCGACATCATGAACTGTTACCTGGCGATTTAGTGAAGCGGATGGCATTTGCGGTGCAGGCGTTTCAAAAGATGGCGGAAGATGACGATTGATTGAGTAACGTGTTGTGGACCGACGAAGCTCATTTCACGTTCCGAGGGTCTGTCAACGTCCATAACTGCAGAATTTGGGATACCGAAAATCCTAGAACTGTCGTGGAAACTCCATTGCACGACGAGAAAGTCACGGTATGGGTTGGATTTACCACATCTACCGTTATCGGGCCTTTTTTCTTAGAGGAAATGCGTGATTCTGGTTTTGTAACTGCTACCGTGACGGGTGAGAGGTACGCCGATATGTTACAGAATCGCATCATCCTCAGCCTGGCTGATAAACACCTGCTGCAACGTACGATGTTTATGCAGGATGGCGCTCCACCCCATATTGCTAGACGCGTGAAAGATCTCTTGCTGGCGTCGTTTGGTGATGATCGTGTGCTCAGCCGCCACTTTCCACATGCTTGGCCTCCCAGGTCCCCAGACGTCACCATAACTCCGGACATGCTTTACAGTGCTGTTCACAACATTATTCCTCGACTACAGCTATTGTTGAGGAATGACGGTGGACATATTGAGCATTTCCTGTAAAGAACATCATCTTTGCTTTGTCTTACTTTGTTATGCTAATTATTGCTATTCTGATCAGATGAAGCGCCATCTGTCGGACATTTTTTGAACTTTTGTATTTTTTTTTTTTATTTTGTTCTAAGAAAACCCCATGTCATTCCAAGCATGTGTGTCAATTTGTACCTCTCTATCTACATTATTCCGTGATTTATTCAGTTTTCAAATTTATACTGGCTTTTTGATCACCCGGTATATACCAGACTAGGACTCGAATACAAAGCAGAATACTGCCGGTGAAATTTTGTGTTCCAAGTTTGAGTTCCGGTTTGGCACACAATTTTAATCTCTCATGAAGTTTCAAAATGGCAACCTCGTAGTGGAAGATTCATTCTGGCCTCCATCATTTCGCTTAGTTTACCACGAGCGGCGTGCGTATATTCGTAGAGAGGTTTAAAACGTACAGTCTTACGTTCAGCTGACAGCATATCCTGCTTTAAAAGAGTGCGCCGAGCACGTAGCATATGGAGGCCCGACTTTAAGCAGCAGCGCCTCGTGTCGTCAAGGAGACGGCCGCCCGATTGTCTGGCAGGCTAACAAAGGTTCCGTGAGCTGGCAAACACTTGCCTCTATTGTTTGTCGGTTTCAGTGGTCGCGTCACGACTCCAAATTCCAGTGGCAACGAAAACGCCCTCGACAATTTTTCTTCCCACTTTGACACTTCCTGAGTACAGAAAGACCCTGGGAAAGTTGGGCTGACACAAAACACCCCAAGAATAAAGTAGACAGTACGGAACCGCAGAATGGCACAAAACTCTACTTTGAAGCAAAGAAGCGTGAATTAGTATTGTTCGTAAATCGAAGACTAGGCAGCATGTGGTAGCAGTGGTGCTGCACAGTTTATATCTTTTTACAGCGACGTCATTTCAGGGAACTCTTACGTCAGACTAAAGTTACAAAAGCTTCCAGGTCACTCGCCTTTTCAGCCCACATACCGCTGTCCCTCGTATTAAGCCATCGGATAATCCTTTAGCTAAGAATAGCACTCTTGGTCACATCTAGTAAGATGTTTGATTTTATGTTGCAGGATCGAAAATTTTCGGTTTGATTATCTGCAGCAGCTCATCTGTGACAGAAAGCCTTGGGGAACTTTTTGCACAATGTAATAGCCCATTTCTCCTGCAGGCCGCTTCTGTGTTTGTAGTGACCACTGGAGAAATGAAATATAAAGAAACGGACTGTGCCGGCCGAGGTGGCCGAGCGGTTCTAGGCGCTACAGTCTGGAACCGCGCAACCGCTACGGTCGCAGGTTCGAATCCTGCCTCGGGCATGGATGTGTGTGATGGTCTTAGGTCCCATAGTGGTCAGAGCCATGTGAACCATTTGATCAATAATTCAAAAACAGTTGTTGTCCAAAAACCAATGAACCATTTGAAACGGACTGCGAATCTGTAACGTGCCACACACTGTAATACGCTGGCTACAAGACAGTCAGTGGGAAATCAGTTTATACCTTTATACAATACTTCGTGACAGATAGAGCCCACATTTTCACATTTATGTTCAAAAGCTACCTTGCAGTAATTTACAGCCCATATTATACGGTTGCTTATCTATTTGTCCTATCACAAATGAATGTGTGTTTTCTTTCATTGTACTGGGAGGTACGGCTCATCCCATGACCGAATAGATTTGACTCAGATGGTATTATACGAACAATTTATCAGTATAGATTTCAATATTAGCAGTACATCAATTGCGCCTGGTATGTTACACAATTGCAGCGTAAAACTAAACAAGCACATATACTTTTGCACAAACACGTAGAGAAAATATACGTAGCCTACGTTTACAGCACTCATCCTTGAATCTCATTTGTGGTAGAATGTTTGACATACTCTTTTGTCGATGATTACTTACACAGATGATGTTCTTAACATATTTTTATGCAATGTTACATTATACATCTTGTTTACAGCAGTACTTTAAAATTCAATTTTATTGATTTATCATATGGGAGTACCAAACAACAACAATCTTGGCTGTAAATGATATCAACAATTAATGTTATATAAAATAAAATACAGTAGACCAGAATATAAATATAGGTAGTATTTGGTATGGCACGTTATAGCAGCCTTTAAAGCTAAATGCCCAAGGACTGCAGCCAGTCTAACGCAAAAAGAGTCGTATTTGATAACATCTGTGAAAGGACCAGTATGCTTCCTTAAATGGCATTCAAGGGCAATGCGCTCCACGATTTGGTCAGCAACTCCGCGCTCAAAGACTGGGCTTCTGTACAATATGGCGTTGCATTTTACATGGAATGCCTTAATTCGGTTGGTATGTGGAAACCAATGAGCTATAAAAAGCAATAAAAACAGTAAAAGAAAGGTGCTATTACAAGGAAAGTAAGTTCTGCACACCCTAGATTTTGCGTCTATAGACCAAGAACCCATCCCCAACGAGGTGGATAAAATTTCGCGCAGGAATACTTTCGCGTCGCATTATTTACTAGCAACAAAACGAGGACGTCTTAACGAAAACGCCAGCGTCAGCCATTTTAACCTCCGCGCACCTTCCATTTAATTTATTGACAAAAATTAAACCTGGTATATAGGAAAGTTGGAGTCAAGTTCCCAAGTAAGGAACAACACGACGCTGAAGTACAGATACTATAAAAACCTCCAGAAACCACAACGAACCTTAAGACAAGAGACAATGGAGTACTACAACATACGATAAGAGAAGTAGAGGATGTTTTCAAGCATCACAGGGCAAGGCAGATATATGAAAATATAAGTAAAATGGCCAGTTCGCTAAAAGGGAACAGTTTTACTAAATGGGAACAATTCATAAAACAGCAGCGTGGGAAAATACTGGCCAACAAGATTGACATACAAAAAATATGGAAGACGTACTTTTACAAATACTAAATAACAATGATTCAAAGTCTTACTTTAAATTTCAAGTAACTGATACAGCTGATGTATAAGTCAACATCCCATCAGTAAACGAAATACAGCAAGCAATAAAGAAGTTAAAGACTGACAAGGCTTTTGGCGAAGAGCAGGTATACGATGAATGATTAAAGAATCAAGGACCACAACTGCAATTAGAACTACAATATTTAATAGAAACGTTTTTGAAGACAGGATTCATACCTGCAAACTAGAAAACCCCGCTTATGTGTCCCATGTTTAAGAAGAATGCTTCACTTGTCCGCGAAAACTACAGAGGACTTCCTTTACTGGATGTCACTTACAGAATCCTATCGGTTTGCCTATTGAACTGGCTGATCACGTTAACTGAATAACTAATTGGGGACTACCAATGATGCGGTTTACTCAACAATACATCTATATTACAGTACCTATTCACTCTACAATAAATGAAAAGGCATGGGAATTCAGCACACGTGTCCACATATCATGACACCATACACCGACAGATATTGCTAAATATACCAAGGGAATTTGAAATAGCCCCAGAGTTAATCAGGTTTGTTCAAGTGTGTGTAGACGAAACTTTATGTCGTATAAACTGAAAATTTTAAGGTATACACTCGTCTCAAACAAGGGGACGTCATTTCACCTATTTTGTTTAACCTCGTCTCAGACAGACCGATAGAGAATTTACTAAAGCTAAACCACAAGGGATGCAACTGCAGGATGTGAACATTACTAGACTTGCCCAAGCAAATGATGTAGCATTAATAAGTAGCTCCAAAACACAATTAATCAAAATGCTGCAGAATTATTACAAAATCGCTGAGAAACAAGATTACGTGTTAATGAAAAAAAAAATCTGGACGTAAATAAGAAACTCCGAAGTGACACACCTTTAGCTGTAGATGAATTCACTTTCAAAACAGTTGACCGCTTCAACTGCTTAGAAAGTCTTCATAGTAACAAAAATAGAACGAATATTGAAACTGAGGCCAGTCTAGAAACAGCGAACGAAATACTTTGTAGTTGTAGCAAAATTTTAAAGAAAACAGCGCTTAGAATTAACTTCGAAATCCTATGGTATCAGTTGACTGTTATACCGGTAACCTTATATGGATGTGACGCACTAATATTTAGAAGGAAAGGTGAATAAAAACTGTTAATATTCAAAAGATAAACACCATGAAAATTTTTGGAACTTGTATATGACGAAAATAACATGGAATGGGGAGTAAGGGAAGAATGGAGTATTAAGAGAAGGTTTTACTGGTTAGAGCATATAGAAAGACTGATGGAAAACAGCCTACGTAGAATAGCACTGTGCAGAGCAATAGATGGAACGAGAGGAAGAGGAAGGCCCAGAAATAGGTGGCGAGATAACATCCGTGATGATATAGCCAGGATGGACATCAACGCCAAATGGACAACCAGTGCACTCGACAGAAAGAAACGGAAGACCCGTAGAGCAGGCGTGTGGTCTATAAGGCTCTCGCCATATGTAAAGTAAGTAAAAAGAAATGTAAAATAACATTTTAATGAAACCTGAACTCAAACCACAGAGTTTGATTAGAAGAAACCACCACTCACAAAACGAAGCTGCCGGCCGCTGTGACCGAGAAGTTCTAGGAGCTTCAGTCTGGAACCGCGCTGCTGCTGGGGTCGCAGGCTCGAATCCTGCCTCGGGTATGGATGTGTGTGATGTCCTTAGGTAGGTTAGGTTTAAGTAGTTCTAAGTCTAGGGGACTGATGACCTCCGATGTTAAGTCCCATAGTCCTTAGAGCCACAAAACGAAGCTACTGCAAGAGTATTGCATTCATTGCTAAATCATGATAAAAGCATATGTTGTAATGAGTGGAAATCATAACAAATGACGTGTGGACCCTACTCATTGATGTCAGTCAAGCGGACACACCCTTGGCGAATGACGCCAAGCAGAGCAATTGCAGGCTGTGGTGAAGTAGACTTGGAGACGAGAAGAAGTTGGCATTAGGTACAGTGAGTGAGCAGTGGGGAGTGGTGTTGGTTTATGTGAACTAATAGAGAGGTAACTAACAGTGTTGAGACAGAATGCTGAGGGTGGAAGACAGGGCTGAATCCATATCTGTGCATGTTATAAAAATGGATATATGTGTAGTCATATATGCACGTACGTTCCATATCTCCTCCTAAACCACTAGACCGATTTGAACCAAACTTGCTACACGTAACACTTACTGCCCAGAAATTGTCAGTGTAGAGATAAGCATCACCTATCTCTGTAACGGGTGGAGGTGAGGCTGAGGAAGCGGGTGTAGTCCACGACGCGCGAATAGCCATATTCTAATAAAAAAAAATGGTTCAAATGGCTCTGAGCACTATGGCACTTAACATCTATGGTCATCAGTCCCCTAGAACTTAGAACTACTTAAACCTAACTAACCTAAGGACATCACACAACACCCAGTCATCACGAGGCAGAGAAAAACCCTGACCCCGCCGGGAATCGAATCCGGGAACCGGGTCGCGGGAAGCGAGAATGCTACCGCACGACCATGAGCTGCGGACCCGTATTCTAATCAACCAGTATTTGCAAATGAAGGCACTTAGTGATTTGGAACTAACTTTACACATAATTTCAGACCTTTAGGAAAACTTCTCTCGCTGACAACGCCCACCAAATGCTGAAAGGAAAAAAAGTTATCGCATAATATATTTTCTCTGTTCATGCAATAAAACACCACACGAAACATGACGTTTTAATTTATTATTTCTTTACTACTAATGTAATCTTGACGTTTTTTCAGACAATAATCGCATATACCACTTATGTACCAGCTTAGCTATATCATTGTACGACACGTGGTTCTGGAGATATGACGTCAAACAATGAGATTTGTGAAAAACTGTGGCATTATGTAGAATGTTTTAATTTACTGCGTCTTTGCTACTAATTCAAATGCGCAACACATTTCGCAGACAGGATCCACGTACACCACTGAACGTGTTTAGTGGTACATAACATTGTACGACATATAGTTCGGGAGATACGACGTCACAAATATCAAGCTGCATGAAAATGAAACTGAAGGTCGAAATTCAGTAGAGATACGGGTGAAATATATGTACAATTACGTGTGAAATATTTTAAATATTTGTGATAATATATTTGACATATCGGTACCTTGGCATAGTCACAGGCACAATGTTCATCCTAAGTCTTTGGAACGATTTCAACCAGATATAGTACACATATTAGTTACGATCTGGAAAGAAATACTGTGAGAATATGAACTACCAGGGTCCTATTGAGGTCCGCGTGTTAACGTGGGCAATAAAGGGCGATGAGGAGATGGGCAGAGAGAGGTGGAGGTGCAAGTGGAAATAGAGACGAGAGGATGGACAGATTAAAGAATGGGGAAGAAAAAGAGACAGGGGGCGGAACAAAGAGGAGGAGAGGGGGAGTAGGAAATGAACTGAGAGAGGGTGAGGAGAAAATGGACATGGACAGAGAGAGGGGAGAGGAGGAAAAATGGCACTGAGCACTATGCGACTTAACTTCTGAGGTCATCAGTAGCCTAGAACTTAGAACTAATTAAACCTTACTAACCTAAGGACATCACACACATCCATGCCCGAGGCAGGATTTGAACCTGCGACCGTAGCGGTCGGTCGGCTCCAGACTGCAGCGCCTAGAACCGCACGGCCACGGAGAGGAGGAGACGGACAGAGAGATGAGAGAGGAGCCGATGGACTAATAGAAGTTTGAACTAAATACATACCCGACCAGTGCCAGGTACTCAGACGGTACTGAACAAGCATATTTTTGAGAAAGTGGAACATAGTAAAAACATGTGGCGCAATACACGGATCAGCCAGAACATTATAACCACCGACCAGCTATCGATATAAATTCGATAGCAGCATCACCTTGCGAGGAATGACTGTTAGACAGACACACGCGCGGTGCATGTAGTATCTGAGCGTGTCGTCCATGAGTGGAATGGAGAAGGCTCGCGAACTATTGAGTTTGACTGTGGGCAGATTGTGATGGCCTGGAGGCTCGGCACGAGCGTTTCGGAGAGTGCACGACTTGTCGGGTGTTCGAGGAGTGCTGTGGTGAGTGCCTGCAACAAGTGACGGAACCCAGGTGAAACCACGCCCAGACGTCGGGGGTTTGGCAATCACACCACATTACAAATGTTGGACGTCGTGGGCTGGTCGGACTGGTAACTCAGGAGAAGCGACAAACTGTGGCGGAACTAAATTGAGACTTTAACGCCGGACAAAAAAAGAGTCACTGAATACACGGTGCACCGAACACTCGTAACGATGGACCTATGTGGCCGACGACCCAAGCATGTGCCAATATTAACACCACGATATCGGTAACTACGACTGAAATGAGCATGTGACCATCGGCACTGGACGTTGGCACAGTGGCAGAGCATTGCATGGTCTGATGAATCCCGATATCTTCTTCATCATGCCAATGGGAGGGCGCGAATCCGTCGTCTTCCAGGGGAACAGCTCCTTGACACCTATACTGCAGGAAGGAGACAAGCTGGCGGCGGCTCCATTATGCTCTGGGGAACATTCACATGGGCATCCATGGGTTCAGTGGAGCTTGTGCAAGGCACCATGACGATCAAGGAGTATTGTACACTGGTTGCAGATCACGTACGCCTCTTTATGACTATCATGTTTACCTACAGCAGTGCATTTTTCAACAAGATAAGGCGCCATATCACAAGGCCAGGAGTGTGATGGAGTGGTTCGAGGAACGCAATGGCGATTTCCAATGGACGTGATGGCCCCCAACTCGCCAGTTTTGAACCCGATCGAACACATCTAGGATGTGATTGAACCTGGCGTCAGAGCTCATCGCCCTCTCCGCGGAGTTTACGGGAATTAGGTGACTTGTGTGTGTAGATGTGGTGCCAACGTCCTCCAGCGGCCTACCAAGGCCTCGTTGCTTCCAAGCCACGATGCGTCGCCGCTGTTATCCATGCCAAATGTGGACACACCGGCTATTAGGTAGTTAGTCATAATGTTCAAGCTGATCAGTGTATATATTAACTGTTTCGTCGTCAATCTTTTGTTGTCCAGGAAGCCTGCATACTCGGTTTGCTAGAGAAACAATCAAACAAGTCGTATTAATGAGTTTTATTACAATAAGAAAAGATACAATACGGAACTTTGGCAATTACACAGATGTGTCGCAAACACAGGGCGACATGCAGAATAATCAGTCTTCTTCAGCATAGACAATCCCAAGTCAGCGCTACGTTCAGAGTACAAACGAAGTGACTAGCATTGACGCTGTTATCCAAGTCGCTTATCTTGAGGCTGCTATTGAACTGGGCCGTCGCCAGTCGGTTGCGGCGCTTATGTTCTCTTCACACAGGGCCGCTGATGTTGCGTTGTCGTCCTGGAGGGAGGTCCGGTCAGCGTGCGATTGGCTGACTTCTCCTCACAGCTTTCTCTTCCCTGTCGTTCCCGACTGGCGTGCCGGCGCTTGACTTTATCCCGTAACAATAACAGTTTGTAGTAACAGCTGATGTAACGTAAGAATGAAAAATTCAAGTGATAATGCAAAACGAATGAGTGTAGGACTCTCTTATTTCAGTGTATTGTTGGCCTACAAATTTAACTTAAGAGAGGATCGGCGCACCCCATCGAAGTTCAACTCATCTTAACAAAGAACTGATTGGTACTGCCGGAGTGCAGCGTAGTTCTTCAGACGAAGAAAACAACTTGACAATAGCGTGTTTACGTGTCGCAGAATCCTTAAAGAAACCGTGGTGTCACCGCCAGACACCACACTTGCTAGGTGGTAGCCTTTAAATCGGCCGCGGTCCTTTAGTCTACGTCGGATCCACGTGTCGCCACTATCAGTGATTGCAGACCGAGCGCCGCCACACAGCAGGTCTAGAGAGACTCCCTAGCTCTCTCCCAGTTGTACAGCCGACTTTGCTAGCGATGGTTCACTGTCTACATACGCTCTCATTTGCAGAGACGACAGTTTAGCATAGCCTTCAGCTACGTCATTTGTTACGACCTAGCAAGGCGCCATATTCAGTTACTATGAATGTATTCTGAACAGATAATATTGTGAATCATGTACCGTCAAGAGCGACGTTCATCATTAACGGATTAAAGTTAAGTATCAAACTAATTATGTCCGCTCTCTTAATTCTAATTCCTTGTCATGTTCCCGACCTCACGTCAGTATATTTCTTCCCTCCTCACGCCAGCCTGCATGAGCTAAAACGCGTGCATTTCGGCCTCCACTAGTAACACGGTGTTGGCTCTTCTGCCAACACAACAGAAACTTTCACGCAATCAGATTTCATGCAAAAACGAAGCTAGATTCAGTGAGAGGGACGGGCATATAAATTCCGTTGCGCATGAATATTAACATTTAAGAGGTAGATAACACAGGCCTAGTATCCTTGGGCTACCATTCCAAAATAAACAGCGATATAACGAAATTGCTCCTTGTGCTCGGCTCAGTCTGCATAGCATCTACAACATGAAGAAGAAATTTAAAACCTGAAACCAGTAATGTATATTTTTACACAGTCTCCGGGACAGACAAAAAATTATGAAGAAATGTATTTACAGACGGTAGGTACAGGTTGCAGACTGATGCCACAAATACTCGAAATATATCTGATGAGCTGACACAAATATCGTATGCGTTCACAGACGTAAACACTTACCGCGATAACAACAGAGAGTCGATGCCAGTTGTTTCTGTAATTTGAACAATCTGCTCTGAATTTGCAAGCCAGAAATATCACAAACTATTTTTAGCGTTGTTACCTCACTGCCCTGCACACGAGTACAAGTTCAGCGAAACAGCCTGCAAGCGAAACAATAGAGAGTTACCGTTACGAGATAATTACATTGTTCCCTTGGCATTGCGTGACGCATTAAGCTCGCTATCTGCAGCCATCATCTGAAGCACTGCAGCAGGCGCTTACCGTCTGAGACCGAAACGGACTCCGCCGAGGGGTAGTCCTACAATTTCGGTCACTAGACACGGGGAAATAACGTTATTTACCTAGTTGAGGCGGTGGCATCTACTAAGTGTACTTGAAGCAAATATTCACAGAAATAGTGGCTCACGCTGTTAACTGCCATTAGAACGGCTACACAAATAAACATTCTAACGGTAGTAATTGTAAACTATTTCGTTGTGCATCTGTCATTCCAATATCAACGGGATTTGTTTGTCTTTTTCTATTTACAGTTAATTGTCAGCTGATCTTGATAGTATATTTTTCATTGTCACACAGTATATCACTCGTCTGTAAAGTGTTTTGGCTTGTATCTGTCGCCATTTTAATTCAGGCAAGCATCTTTTTTCCCTTTTTTATTCTTTTTTTCAATACATTTTCATTACTTTGCATTGACCAATATGTAGATGTACTACTTACGTCTAAAGTTTTTCAGCACTTTATATCTTCATTTCTACTCCTAAAACTACTGTGTGATGCGTAGCAAAATACACATTCTGAACAGATTATGTTTTGTCCCTTTCTTTATGACTCGTGGATGGTATGAGGGTAGCACATTTGCCTGTTAAGCCACAAGTTCTTTAATTTTCCCGTCATAGACATCACTCGAGATGTCTGTTGGAAGAACTAATATGCACTGTATATCAATTAATTATTGTAATTATGATTGTTAGTTGTGTATTTAATGGAATGTAGGGCCTGTCTTAGTATCTAGACGCCGAGCTGAATAGTTCATGGAGCATATCTGTTATCTGCTACAAACATAAAGCAGAGTATGCAGGGTGCCAATTATTGAACTATATGAAAAACTCTTAAATTAGTTACTACTACGGCGTGCAAACACTTTATTCAACATGTAAACATCACTAAAAATATTAGGATTTAGGTTATGACATGTTCGATATCCTTGCCATTATCGGCGATGATGTGCCGTAGATAAATTGCAAAATTCTGCATGACTCAATGAAGTGTCGGAACATCGAGGCTTTCGATGACCTCCTGAATGGCTGTTTTCCACTCAGCAATGCTTTTGGGGTTATTGCTGCAGACCTAGTCTTTAATATGGCCCCTCAAATAGGAGTCGTATGTGTTCAGATCAAGAAAATACGGCGGCCAATGGAGGCCCATGGGTACCCCAGAGCCAGAGTGCGATCCCCAAAGTGCTCCTCCAGCACATCAAACACACTCCTGCTTCGTCTTGGATGAACCACATCTTGTCGAAATCAGGGTCACTTTGGATAACTGTAACGAAATCATCTTCCAAAAGCTTCAAGTACTGTTCGGTTGTCACTGACGATAAAGGAATATCACACCAATTATTCCGTGACTAGAAATTGCACACCACACAGTCACCTGCAGAGGGTGAAGAGACTTCTCTATGGCGAAATAAGGGCTCTCAGTCCCACAAATACGCTAATTTTGTTTGCTGACGAACCCATCCAAATGAAAGTGGGCTTTGTCGCTAAACCAAACCACACAGTGCAGTTTCGGCCTGCTTTCCTGAACAGTATTGCAGGAGCTACATGTGCTGATGAGAATGGCTACGGATAGGTTGAGATGGATAGAAGGAATGGACAAAGTGAGGTGGAGGAGAAACGGACAAAAAGAGGGGATGGAAGACCTGAAGAGTGTGGGGAGGAATGGACAGACGGATAGAGGTGAGAGATTCATCATTTGGATTTGCAGCTCCTTGTGTTTGCCGTGTTTGCAGTTAAAATTGTTGGATGTAAGGTCCACCAATTACTCAGAGCACCGTTTTTTCCCCAAGTTCCCAAACATGTTTCAGCACCTCTGTGCTATCAACAGTGGGTTTCTGTTTTATTTGATCTGTAATGTGAACCATTTTACTAAATGATTACAAAATCATGTGGATATTTAGTTCAAACAACAATTCGTTTCTTTTTGTTAGTATATTCACACTCGGTTTGCCTGGTTTTTCAGGACCACTTGTGTATTATTTATTACAGGTAGCTTGTCATCTGCAACCAGACGAGGTTGATGAGAAATTTTGTTGGGAGTTAACCTATCATTTTATGGCACTAAGCGTAATTTAGTTTGTCGCGATATTTTGTTCCTATATTCGCTTTTACTTACGTTTTTGTGTGACAAGTCCTTTTATTCTCAGCATCATGGTGAAGTGTTGTGGAGCACAAGTAAACATAACACGTATTTTCACAAAATAAGGTCGTAAAAGCACTTTGAACCTCATCAAGGCACAGCCAGTGTTCATTTGTTCACCACTGAGTTCGGCGCCAAATTTTAATTTTGTTTACATTTTACTTTTGCGTGTGTGTGTGTGTGTGTGTGTGTGTGTGTGTGTGTGTGTGTGTTTGTGTGTGTGTGTTTGTACCCTTCTTAGCTGTTTGTGTTGCCTTTCACATGGTGTTCCTTTTATGTGTAAAATGGTGAGTCTTTGCAGAGTGTAGTGTATCCATTTATCATGTGTGTGTGTGTGTGTGTGTGTGTGTGTGTGTGTGTGTGTTTAGCACACAACAACCACAACTACAGTGTGTTTTGGTGTTTTGAATAAGTGGTGGACCTTACATACAACAATTTTAAAGATGAGAGGATGAGGTTTATACAAAGAGGAAGGAAGAGGTGGCCACAGAAAGGGGGAGTAGGAGGCGTGTTCAATTTATATGTGTGTCGAGTGCATACACGGCTGAGTACACATTGAAAAGGTGGGTGAATAAGTAAATAAATAAATAATAGTTAAACGAAGTCAGAACTTTGTCAGTTTATGCTTATTACACTTAATTACATTCATTTATGTTTAGAGTTGGTTGCCAAAATCTGAAACAGTTACTGATCATTTCCAAATCGCTCTGCAATTTCCTAACGACGTCTATCAGCTGCGCTATGGAGCTACAAAAGTTATCTACACTACTTGAATAAAAGTGTCCGGACACATATTAGTGAACATTAATACGGAGTGTGTTCATTCTTTGCCTTTATGATGACTTGAACTCTGCTGGAGACACTTTCAGTAACGTGTCTGAATGTCTGTGGAGGAATGGCAGCCCACTCTTCCTCAAAAGCCAGAACTAGAGAAGATAGTGCTGTAGGATGCAGGGGCCTGGAGCGAGGTCGACTTTTTATCTTACCCAAAGGTGTTCCATTAAATTCATTTCGGAACTCTTGGCAGGCTAGCCCATTTCAGGAATGTTACTGCCCATAGAAAATTACATCACAGATGCTGCCTTATGACAGGGTGCATTGTCGTGCTGACGCAAAAGAATCATCGTTTCTGAACGTTTCCTCTACTGTAAAATGTGTTCTTACCCTTCTGCGTTTAGCGTATTCCTAAGCACAGTAAGAGGACCACACCTTAATCACAAGAAACATCCCCATGCTGTAACATCCTCTCTTTCATACTTCACTTTTGGCATTACACATGATGGCAGGTAATGTTTTCCAGGCATTCGCCCAACCTAAACCTGTCCATCGGATTCATACAGGGTATAGCGTGATTCGTCGCTCCAAATCACTCGTTTCCAGTCATCCACTTTCCAGTGGCGTCGCTCTATACACACATCAGACATCATTTAGCACTGCCCACAAAAACGTGTTGCTTGTGAGAAGCTGCTCGATCATTTACTCCACTCTTTTCTAATTCCCTACTGAGAAACATTGTGGTATAAGTTCTTCTGGAAGCACTTTGGATGTCAAGAGTGCTAACTTCCGCTGATTTCACGAGTTTTTGTTTTCTTTTTTTTCTTTTTTTTATGACTCCCTCTCCGCAAACGTCGACGTTCGCTGTCCGTCAGTACATGTTGTCATGGTTTGTCTGGTCTAGATTTAACGGTGATTCTCATTATTAATACCAACAGTTGACTTGGGCAACTTTGGCAGTGTTGAAATGTCCCCGAAGAAACTGTTAGTCAGTTCATATTCAATGACTAGCCCACGTTCGAATTTACGGAGGTCTTCAGACGGACCTATTTTGCTGTTCCTGTTTCTCTACTGACAACACGATGCTACCTCCTTTTATACTGGCTGGTCCGCCTCACGTGCTCAGTTCCGCATTACATAGGGGTGTACTGATAGTGTTTAACAGACGTTATCTCTACACTATGACGGTGCTGTTTTGCTTCGTAGATTCAACATTACGCTCATATAAGCACGGCAGTAATAAGAAAACGACGGCACGCAGACAGACAACAGGATCAGAATCCTCAAACTGCGGATGAATCCGCGACGTACAGAATACAATGGTTTAGATATGAATGAACATTGCGGCTGCAGAATGACGGACAAGAAAACAAATGGGGAACTGTCGTTTTACGGGAACAGCATGCACATCGAGTTGTTGGTGACCAGCGGAATGCGAAAGCGCAAGGGGGACAACGGCTGACTGAAGGTGCTAGGCCAGCTTCAGTGGCAGTTTCTCACTAAGGAATGTTAGAAATAATGAAGTGTGAAAGGGTTCAACACATTCCTATACTTGGCTAGTTCGCAGTCGTAACGGTTACTAAATTATGGTCGTACAAGAGCTGACTACATATCTGGATATTAAGGGCAATTAAGATGGTTGACTGAAAAGTGATGCCTCCACCTTCGTAACACTTCAACTGTTGGCAGCATTGATATGCGGCAGGTACTGGCTTGTTCCGTAGCCTCTTCTCTATGGCTCCAGTTGGCGGGAAGCCTTAGCATTGAACGGTTGTGTTGTTACAGTGCAAAGTGTGGAACCCTGCGCAGACGGTCGGTCAATGCAATTTCAGCAAGGTGCAAAAATTGAATTCTTGTCACCCCAAAGGAGATTCATCAGAGAATGAAAGCAGTTTACGGTGATTGTGGTGATGTAGGTAATGTGCGTCGTTGGGCGACTAAGTTTAAAGATGTTGGGGCGGGAACATCTGACCTGCGTGACAAACAAAGAGTTGGACGGCCTATGACAGCATCCACCGAGTTTCACAAACAAAATGTTGACAGATTGATTCAGGACGATCGTCGTCTCACTCAGAGAGAAACTGCAAGCACAATCGGCATCTCACAAGAACGTGTGGGTCACATTATTGGTTTGCTTGGCTATCGGAAGATCTGTGCACGATGGGTACCTCGGATGCTGACTCCTGAAATGAAAGCGCACAGACTTGAAATTTGCAGGAACTCCTCTCGTGTTACGAGAATGAAGGTGACGCCTTTCTCCATTCAATTGTGACAGGAGACGAAACGTGGGTACACCATTATGACGCGGAGGCAAAACGTCAGTCTATGGATTATCGACACAAAGACTCGCCTCCTAAAACGAATTAAAGACGCAGCCCTCAGCTGGAAAAATCATGGCCACAGTGTTCTGGGACGCAGATGGTGTTATCAATGTTGATTTCCTTGATCGTGGAACAACAATAAATTGGCCCAAATGGCTCTGAGCACTATGGGACTTAACATCTGAGGTCATCAGTCCCCTAGAACTTAGAACTACTTAAACCAAACTAACCTAAGGACATCACACACATCCATGCCCGAGGCAGGATTCGAACCTGCGACCGTAGCAATCGCGCGGTTTCGGACTGAAGCGCCTAGAACCGCTCGGCTAACAATAAATTGAGAGCGTTACATCCCAATGCTGCGAACGCTGAAATGACGGCTAACAAGGGTCCGAAAGCAAAAGGGAAATGTTTTCCTGCAGCATGACAATGCCAAACCACAAACTTAACGTGCCAGCACAGTAGAAGTTCGTAGAATGAATCTCATCACCGTATGACATCCCCCATACAGTCCAGATTTAGCACTGTCTGACTTACAGCTGTTCCCGATAATGAAAGACGATCTGTGGGGACATCATTATGCTTCCGATGAAGACATTGAGAGAACTGTGAGACTGTGGTTGCGGAAACAGAGTGTAGACTTCTCCCGTGACGGCTTCAGAAAACTTGTTCATCGTTGGCAGAAATGTATACAATTGGCTGGTGATTATGAGTAAAAGTGAATATTGGTAACTGAAGATCAGGTTCTAAGGATTGTTTCTGCGTTTGATTTATTAAAATACTCCCATCCAAACCCAATTAATGAAGGTGGAGGCATTATTTTTCATTCAACCCTCGTACTACATATATTGTGTGTCAGCTGTGATAAGAGATTGTAACCTCCCCCTCACTTACCGACCTTAATGACAGTGAAAAATGAAACCGCGTGTACCTAATGGGAGTTTTGGAAAAGCAATCGTCACCGAAGTTAACCTGTCGGTAAAGAGGGAGGAAAGGGTTACATCTTAATGAAAGGAAAAATGCAAATGAAACTGGTGGAAATTAATTTTGAAAAGGGGTAAAGTTAATAAAGAAAGTAAATGTGCGGCCGTTACGTTAACAATTAACTAGCGGTAATTAGATATTTGAGATTTGGGGGAAATCACGGTCGCCAGTCCTAAGGACAATTACTATAGTAACTGAAAAAGAAAGGTTATTACACATATAATTAACACTAGAAGCGTGGCAACTGAAGGTTGACACGTGTAGGGTGAAAACTGAAAGTTTGTCAGAAGTAATAAATTTCGCTACACTCTGACTTAATTTAGCAAAAGAATTAATAAAACCGGAAAATCGAAAGTTAATTTAGTGACTGAAGTTAATAGTGAGCTTTCTTTCTGAAGCACATCGGAATTCAGTAAAATACAGTTAGTCTTGGACTACCTCAACAATCGTTTCAAAAGCTACTTGAATCTACGCAATTTAGAAATAAGAGATTTAACTTTGATCTTGAATTAAATGATTCTGAACAATTAACAATAGTAAAATGTAGTACGTACCAAGCTGAGCTGCAGTCACAGGTAAGCTAAAATACGGTAACAAAGCTCGCACTCTTAATTCGTGCTTGTGTAATCTGAATATTGTAGCCAGCTCTGAGACTTTAACTGAACTTTGAAATTAAAGCAGTGAAAACGAGTTAGCTATATTACTTTAATGCTGGCGTTTGAATTTCAACGACACTCGGGTTCATTTCGGAAAAGGAAGGGACCCTGCTTGGTAATGCAATTGGGACAATGAGCAACAAAGGTTGATGCTAAGTTGCTGTAATTTTGCGAGGCAAATGGAACAAGATTAAAAGCTGAGGTCTGCCATACAGTTCTAAAACTTTACGTGCGTCCAGTCTTCCTTGTCGGTTGATTGAAGGTTTGAAGCCGTCGGTCGAGGAGGTGGCGACAGTCACTCATTGTCGGCCGTCGCTGTTGCAGAAGCTGGATGTTGGCGCGCCTTCTTCTCGACACGGTCACCAGACGAAACGGGCTCTTGATGTGCGCCAGCTAATGCTTCCCGTCCGCGACACCATGTCAGAAACTATCATCGCGAGTCGAGCGCAATTACATGCTGCCAAACCCCGAAAGCGCGGCAACTCGCGTGAGCGTCACACAACACACCTGCTCCACTCGCTACTCCAGCCACGCTCCCCGACCGTTCCGCCCGCGCTCCACGCGGCAGAGTTAACACTCCCAAAGATCCTACAAACTTTGATTCTTTACACGACCTATCGATGTAATCGTTCGATAGCAGTTTTCCCTAGGCAAGACCCAGCGTAAAAATACAAATACTCTTTACGAAACAAACCAATTATACATCGACATAAGTGCATAAATATATGTATACAAACAGTAAAACAATTACAATATATAAAGAGACAGAAATGTCATATCTTGAGGTAACAAAACAAGGAAAAAAATAATAGTACAATAGATGGAAATAGGAGGATATGCATTTCCGGCGTTACAAGATTCTCTCAAAGGAAGATTATAAAATTTAAATCTTAATGTATTCTCAAGAAATGTTTATTAAAGTATTCTGGAAATACTTTTATTTTATGCGTAATAAAGATACCAGACGTAATACACGAGTTCGGTTTGAAGAACTCACTCGACCCACAGCCAATTGACTTGAGGGTTCATATTAACGACTTGAGGGTTCATATTAACGTATCATGTACAGTTTTTGCCCTCTACAGCTCCCTCTACTACCACGGAAGTCATTCCCTCATGTCTTAGCAGATGTCCTATCATCCTGTCCCTTCTCCTTATCAGTGTTTTCCACATATTCCTTTCCTCTCCGATGCTGCGTAGAACCTCCTCATTCCATACCTTATCAGTCCACCTAATTTTCAACATTCGTCTATAGCACCACATCTCAAATGCTTCAATTCTCTTCTGTTCCGGTTTTCCCACAGTCCATGTTTCACTACCATACAATGCTGTACTCCAGACGTACATCCTCAGAAATTTCTACCTCAAATTAAGGCCGGTATTTGATATTAATAGATTCTCTTGGCCAGAAATGCCTTTTTTGCCATAGCAAGTCTGCTTTTGATGTCCTCCTTGCTCCGTCCGTCATTGGTTATTTTACTGCCTAGGTAGCAGAATTCCTTAACTTCACTGACTTCGTGACCATCAATCCTGATGTTAAGTTTCTCGCTGTTCTCATTTCTACTACTTCTCATTACCTTCGTCTTTCTCCGATTTACTCTCAAACCATACTGTGTACTCATTAGACTGTTCATTCCGTTCAGTAGATCATTTAATTCTTCTTCACTTTCACTCACGATAGCAATGTCATCAGCGAATCGTATCATTGATATCCTTTCACCTTGTATTTTAATTCCACTCCTGAACCTTTCTTTTATTTCCATCATTGCTTCCTCGATGTACAGATTGAAGAGTAGGGGCGAAAGGCTACAGCCTTGTCTTACACCCTTCTTAATACGAGCACTTCGTTCTTGATCGTCCACTCTTATTATTCCCTCTTAGTTGTTGTACATATTGTATATGACCCGTCTCTCCCTATAGCTTACCCCTACTTTTTTCAGAAACTCGAACAGCTTGCACCATTTTATATTGTCGAACGCTTTTTCGAGGTCGACAAATCCTATGAAACTTACATAATCAATATTAGAGTTTTACAAAATTGTGGTAACAGTAATGATCTTTTGAAAATAATTTAGTTTCGTGACTGAAACAGAATCGAATCGTTTATTTTTTACCCCTCAGAAAATTTCATTTTACCCTCAGGGGGTAATTACCCCCAGATTGGGAACCATTGGTCTAGACAGACAATGTAATTTGCCGTAAAACTATTGACTGCAAATTTTCTCCATAGAGGACAATAGATAAATTTTAGCAAACTCATTAAAAAGAAATAATTAAGTAATGGAAAATCTAAATGCTACAAAAATCCTTTGGAGAGGTAAATTACACTTACGTGACACATCCATTGTAAAAAACTATTTTTCTCGTCTGGAGCCAGTAAAAATGTGTTTTCAGGGACATAAAATGCTGAATTTTCTCCTTCCATCGTAGTACCGCTCTTGTTTTCACAACAGAATGGGATTCTTACAAAACATTTGTCGCGTTGTCAGAACTGAGGGCTAGACATGTGATTTTGGTTGGCGTAATGAAAGTCATCTGCTATTCAGGCTGAAACAGTGATGGGCAAAATCGAGAACTTACAGGATTGATTTCACATCCAAGAACCGAGATATTGTACGAGTTCAGCGCAGTTACTAGGGGCACCTAAAGCTTACGCCAGGTAGCCGGCTGCATTCGCAAGCCTGTCGGTTGTCGGATGGATATACAGCTTACTTGATGCATCAGAATTTATTTCAAAATATTTCATCCCCTTTCGTTTTCGTAATCATTTTGGAAAATTATTGGAACATAAGCGAAATTATGTGAGGCTACGTTAATGCAAATAAAAATTATTTATTTATGGTTCAAATGGCTCTGAGCACTATGGGACTAAACATATGAGGTCATCAGTCCCCCTAGAACTTAGAACTACTTCAACCTAACTAACCTAAGGACATCACACACATCCGTGCCCGAGGCAGGATTCGAACTTGCGACCGTAGCGGTCACGCGGTTCCAGACTGAAGCACCTAGAAGTGCTCGGCCACACCGGCCGGCTACCGTTTACTTAAATACATCTTTTAAAGCAATGTTTCTTTTTTCTTTAGTTAGAGAAGTGAAAGGTGGGAACATAGTTTTTCGCCGTGACATTCTTGAATAAATGCTTCACGAATTTCTTGCAATGACAGATTTGTGGGTCTGGAGTTTTCGACGACGTCGTCCATCGTCATGACGAGGTGGAATAGTTCAGTCGACCATTAGGTACTTTAACTGACCGAACTATGGCATTGAGACATCATGGAGTAATGGAAATTCCTTATGCTACCGGAGAAAATACTAACTCATGCATGTACATACTGGTACCCTGTCATTAAACAAGGCGTTGAAACCAGAATGTGTCACAATAATCCCAAACAAGACAGCGGCTCAGTCTTAAGTGGTGGATGGAAACTTGCACTCGACGCTGAAGCGCAACAGGAAAATCAGCTTCTTCATCTTCCATCTAACGAAATCAACATTGTTACCAATATTTTTCAGTCACAAACATCGACATTATCTCTGGTAGCATATAGAAGTTCGATGACTCCGTAGCGTCTCCATGACATTCGGCCAACTAAAGTACTCAACAGTCTACTGAAATATGGGCGGTACACAAAAACATGGAATCATGGGAAACACAACGCATTATCTTGCCTGGTACGGTGTTGGAGAACCGTTGGCGTTGATAACAGCGTCCAGTCTTCTCGGAATGGATAAATACAGGTCCTGTGTGGTTTTCAAAGGGATTATTGTATCATTCTACATGCAGAATAGTGGCAATTTCAGGTAACGATGATGACAGTCGATAGCGATCACGCTTCCTTCTCTCCAAAGTACACCACAAAGACTCAACAATATTGAGATGTGTTGGCCAAAGGAGACGCGCCAGTTCATTTTCCCTGTTCACAGAACCATTTCTGGACGATGCGAACTGTGTGAACGAGGGCTCTGTCGTCTTGGAACGCAGCACCACTGCTGTGGAACAAGCATTGTATCATGGGATGGATCCGATCAGCCAAAATTCTTACAGAGCATTTGACAATAATGCGACCTCGCAGAGAGGTTGCAGAGCCCATGGCTGCTGAAATCATCACTGAACTCTTGTTATGTTTCACTCTTCTGACGTAAACTCGGCCATAAGCTGAGAAGAGAGTCAAACAAGACTCGTACGACCAAATGAATTTCTTCCAGTGCTCCACAGTGCAGGTATTATGTCTTTGGCACCACGTTTTCCCGTTTGATTCACTGATGGCGGTTTGCAATTCCTGCTCATCCTGCGATTCCCTGCACATGGAACTCTCTCGTTTTGTTCTACTGCTGACAGGATTCGCCAGGGCGACATTCACTTCTGCAGTGATTCTTGCAACTACCTGATTTTTCGTTACAATCGTCTTCGACGACCGTCTGTGACGATCGCTCGACACACCCTTTCGTTCGGGTTGTGAAGCCGCGCGGAGTGGCTGCGTGGTTAGAGGCGCCAAGCCACTGACTGCGCGGCCCCTCCCGCCACAGGTTCGACTCCTCCCTCGGGCATGGGTGTGTGTGTTGTTCGCAACATAGGTTAGTTTAAGTTAGTGTAAGTTGTGTGTAAGTCTACGGACCGATGACCTCAGCAGTTTGGTCCCTCAGAAATTCACACACTCGGGTCGTGACTTAGCGGATGTTCTTTTTCCACTTTCGCTGCATGCGGCGTAAATCTCAGGTGCAGTGCCTCCTGAGACACCTTACTCTTCGACTCCCTCAGTTACGAAAGCACCCATCATACGAGCACCAAAAGTTTTCCCACGTTGGAATTCACTCAGCTGCGACATAATGCACTCACAACTGTACACAGTTCTGTTCTGACCGCCACTGGCGGTTGCAACGAATTGAGAGTCGCCGTTCGTAGTCACAGCGCAAGCTGAAGGCTTGACTAACATCGGCATTTATGTTCCAGCATGCATTTTTCTCGGTTCTTCCATATTTTTGTCCAAGCCCCCTATCTCGTGGCAACGACGACGGAGGAAGAAGCCGTCGAAAGCGCGAGACTGACAAATCTGAAGCTCCACGAAACATTTACTCAAGAAGTGAAAGCTGTTGCCAGATTACCTATAGTAAGAGCCAGCTGAAAGCAAACGAATACAGATTTGAGAATGTTAACTAGAACAAACAAGAACTGTTCTCACTCCGGTCTCAAGTGCTGCCATCTTGGCCGCGTGGGATTAGCCGAGCGGTCTAGGCGCTGCAGCCATGGACTGTGCGGCTAGTCCTGGCGGAGGTTCGACTCCTCCCTCGAGCATGGGTGTGTGTCTTTGTCCTTAGGATAATTTCGGTTAATTAGTTTGTAAGCTTAGGGACTGATGACCTTAGCAGTTAGGTCCCATAAGATTTCACACACATTTGAACATTTTGCTGCCATCACGTGGCGTCCTGTAACGAGAATGTCTGAGTTCTCGGTTCTCGAATTGTTCAACTCTGCCATCACGAACTAACTCGCAAAGTGAATCGGGAGCTTGTTCTCGGATGTGGTGTTTGTATACTAGATGTGAGTTCTCGATAACACAACGAACATATTGGAGTCTAGAACCTCTAATTCCTCGGGCTGCGCAACACTGCCCTGTCGAGCCGATCCGAAACGTGAAATGAGAGATTATTTTCGTATTCGGTGTACGAATATTTGGTGTGAGTGGTCAAGAATTCGATGAACTTCTCGATTTTCGCTGCCAACACTAGCCGAGCCGCGACTCGAACTGAGAGCATGTTCTCGCATGTGGTATTCGAGTATTCGACGTTAGTTCGCGAGAACACAAATAACACATTCGACTCGAGGACTTCTCGGCGCTAGGCGCTGAAGCCGCTCGCACGAGCGCCGGGAACACACACGCCGGCCGGCCACCTAACGCGGGCCCCCGCGGGCGACGCACAAGAAGTAGCCGCCGCCGTGTTACGCCGTAATTGCGACCGGAAGCCCTCACACTCGCCAGCTCCTGTTCTGACGCTTGCTTTCACCCGGGAGATCTGCGTGATACGCAGCGCGAATTACGGAGAGAGTGAGTTGCGGGGCCACGCTGCCCCTAACCGTAAGCGCCGATTCCAGTGGGCAGGACTGGGGGCCGGCCGCGGCTGCGATGCCGTAACTAGCTTACCTGCAGTCGGAATAATGCGCATACGCGTAGGAGAGACCGGGGCACATTTACGCGGATTTCTTTCCGGATTTTTTAAAATTTTTGTTAGATTTATCGTGTTTAAAACTTTTAGTATTATGACATGGTCATTAAAAGTAACTTGGTATACATGGTTCTAACTAAACATTACATTTAGTGGAAAGTAAGTAGAATTTGTAAACGTGCCCCGGGTATGGGTCAAGTTAACGCACTTACGGGGGCACGTTCACGCATATCATACAACACAATAATAAATAAACAAAACACACTACTAAACTTTTCAAAACACAGGTCTATTCAAACATTTATATCTTCCACAAAAGGTAGCACCATAATTGCCCCGTTCCTGGACAGACAACAGTTTAAAATTTGAACATTCCGGGTACACCTTCCAATCACGTCCGCACTGGCGCTGTTGCTTTCTTCTTCGTGGAAAAACTGTGACAGGATTAACCTATCTAGACATGCTTCATAACTCGTTATTTCCTCATCCTGATGACTTCATCTTCATGCAAGGTAGTGTCCCGCCTCATTTCTCTAGGCTGTCCGACGCTACCTCAGTGACACCATTCCAGGACGTTGGATTAGGAGAGGGGGAGCAGAGGATGAACTTCATCGCCGGTGATCTCCCAGGCCTCCAGACCTCACACCTTGTGAGTTTTATCTGTGGGGTTACGTAAAAGATCGCGTTTTTATCCCTGATTCATATGATTCTGAGCACTATGGGAGGTCATCAGTCCCCTATAACTTAAAACTATATAAACCTAACTAACCTAAGGACATCACACACACCCATGTTCGAGGCAGGATTCGAAACTGCGACCGTAGCGGTCGCGCGGTTCCAGACTGAAGCGCCTAGAACCTCTCGGCCACAGTGGCTGGCCCCTCCTATGCCTGACAGCTTTGAAAGCTGCGACATCGCATTGTTGAAGCTGTGAATTCGATAACGAGAGTCCAGCTGCTTCGTGGGTAGCAGGAAATGAGCCACCGATTTTATATTTCTCGTGTAACACATGATATTCGCATAGAATGCATAAAATTAGAACTTTTTTCATCCTGGAACGTTGGAATTGTGTTTCTATCTTTTGCAGTTTGGAAGCAATAAATGTTTGAAATCTGTTCCTTCTTTTTGAGTAGCTCCGTATGTTTTATTGGCAGTAAATAAAATTAGTCTCGCGTACACCAGTGAACATGGTAGAACGCAACAATTTTACTCACAGTAAACCAATCGCTTGGCGAACTTCCACCTGTTAGCATTTTATGACCTATATATAAGTCTGAATGTTAATTAAAAGCCTGTCCATCACCAACATCTGAGATGAAATTTATGCACACGAAATAATGTGATCCTGCGTCTCAATCGTAGTGGACCTACCTTTTACATCAAAGGTACTGGACCCATTCTTTCTTTTTGATTGGTTTTATCGTTTCAAGCTGTAGATACAAAAGCAAATTGCATCCTCTTTATCACATTCTTGCAAGTTATAAGAGAAAGAAAGAACAATTGGATGGGGCAGCCGTTAAGACTGGTGTGCTTGCTAACAGACACTTTGGCAGGACTAGTTTGTGAGAGGAGATTGAGAAGATGGAGGTGACACAATATGACACACGACATGAAGGGAAGAGGAAATTACGCAAGCCTGAAGAGTATCCTAAAAGATAGGAGAACATGCAGAGTTTCCATTTGAAAACATGCCTTTTGGGCAGAACACTAATGACGCCATCAGAAGAAGACCTATCCACATTTTCCTTTCTTCTTGCTCTCAGAAATTTCTTGCTTTTATCAGGCCTTGCCCTCGTAGAATTATTCATTTCTGCTTAAGATTCATTACGTTCAAACGATTTTTTAGCAATTTTTGTTTTTTATTCTGCTGTGTCTTCATTTTTTTAGATTACGCTTTCAACTGGTGTTTTCTCAAAGTTTCTTTGAGTGGGTTATCAGTTAAGATGTCAACGCAAAGCTCTCCAACAATACTGGCTGGTAAGTCGAAGGTACTAAGCAGACTGCAGGTGCTGAACTTTCTGAGTGTCCACGGCGCACCGTCTTTTAGTGCCTTCCGGCAGAAGAATTTCCGTGTCTACCAGTTTCTTTCAGCCACCAGTCCTCTGACTGGTTTCATACGGCCCGCCACGAGTTTCTCTGCTGTGCCAACCTCTTCATCTCTGAGTAGCACTTGCAACCTGGGTCCTCAATTATTTGCTGCATGTATTCTAATCTCTGCTTTCTTCTATAGATTTTATCCTCTAGAGTTTCCTCTAGTATCATAGAAGACATACCCTGATGTCTTAAGAGATGTCTTATCATCCTGTCCTTTCTTCTTGTCAGTGTTTTCCATATAAACCTTTCCTCTTCGATCATCCTGAGAGCATTCTCATTCCTTTTCTTATCAGTCCACCTAATTTTCAACATTATTCTGTGGCACCACAACTCAAATACTTCGATTCTCTTTTTTCCGGTTTCCCTACAGTCTATGTTTTATTGCCATACAATGCTGTCCTCCAAACATACATTCTCAGAAATTTCTTCCTCAAATTAAGATTATGACCTATACTACATTACTGGCCATTAAAATTGCTACACCAAGAAGAAATGCAGATGATAAACGGGTATTCATTGGACAAATATAGCCCGCATCTCGTGGTCGTGCGGTAGCGTTCTCGCTTCCCACGCCCGGGTTCCCGGGTTCGATTCCCGGCGGGGTCAGGGATTTTCTCTGCCTCGTGATGGCTGGGTGTTGTGTGCTGTCCTTAGGTTAGTTAGGTTTAAGTAGTTCTAAGTTCTAGGGGACTGATGACCATAGCTGTTAAGTCCCATAGTGCTCAGAGCCATTTTTTTTTTGGACAAATATATTATACTAGAACTGACATGTGATTACATTTTCACGCAGTTTGGGTGCATAGATCCTCAGAAATCAGTATCTAGAACAACCACCTCTGGCCGTAATAACGGCCTTCATACGCCTGGACATTGAGTCAAACAGAGCTTGGATGGCGTGCACAGGTACAGCTGCCCATGCAGCTTCAACACGATACGATAAACCGCAATCGCGATAGGCCACAATCCGACCTTTATCAAAGTCGGAAACGTAATGGTACGCGTTTCTCCTCCTTACACGAGGCATCACAACAACGTTTCACCAGGCAACGCCCGTCAACTACTGTTTGTGTATGAGAAATCGGTTAGAAACTTTCCTCATGTCAGCACGTTGTAGGTGTCACCACCGGCGCCAACCTTGTGTGAATGCTCTGAAAAGCTAATCATTTGCATATCACAGCATCTTCTTCCTGTCGGTTAAACTTCGCATCTGTAGCACGTCATCTTTGTGGTGTAGCAATTTTAATGTCCATAGTGTATTAGTCTCCTCTTGGCCATGAATGCTCTGCTTGCCAATGCTACTCCACTTTTTATGTCCTCCTTGCTCCTTCCGTAATGGGTTATTTTGCTACCTAGGGAGCAGAATTCCATAACTTCGTCTACTTCGTGATTACAAAGCCCAATGTTAAATTTCTCGCTGTTTTCATTTCTCCTACTTCTCACTACTTTCATCTTTCTTCGATTTACCCTTAATCCATATTCTTTCCTCATTAGACTGTTCATTCCATTCAGCAGATCCCATAATTCTTCTTCACTTTCACTCAGGATAGCAATGTCATCAGTGAATTTTTCTAAGTATTTCGGACATCTTGCACCATTTGACATTTTCGAATGCTTTTTCCAGGTCGACAAATCCTATGAAAGTGTCTTGATTTTTATTTAGTCTTGATTGCATTATCAACCACATCGTTAGCATTGTCTCTCTGGTGCCTTTATCTTTCCCAAAGCCAAACTGATCGTCATCTCACACGTCCTCTTCTGTATGTTATTCTTGTCATCAGCTTAGATGAATGAGCTTTTAACTTATGCTGCGATAATTCTAGCTCTTCTCGTCTCTTGCAATCGTCGCAACTGTCTGAATACTGTTTTTTTACCGAATGTTAGATGGTATATCACCATACTCACACACTCTGCACATCAACGTGAATAATCGTTTTGTTTCCACTTCCTTCAATGATTTAGAAATTCCATGGAATGTTATCTATCCCTACTGCTTTATACGAACAGAAGTCTTCCAAAGCTCTTTTAAATTCTGATTATAATACTGAATCCCCTGTCTCTGCTACATCAACTCCTGTTTCTTCTTCTTCATGTTAAGTCCCATAGTGCTTAGAACCATTTGAGCCTGTTTCTTCTTCTATCACGTCATCAGACAAATCTTGCCGCTCATAGAGGCCTTCAGTGTACTGTTTCCACCGATCCGCACGCTCCTCTCCGTTTGACAGTGGAATTCCCGTTGCACTCTTAATGTTGCCGCTCTTGCTTTTAATTTCACCGATGGTTGTTTTGACTTTTCTACAAGTATATGCTGAGTTAGTCCATCCGACTATCATTTCTTTTTGGATTTCTACACATTTTTCCGTATCCCACTTCTTTGCGCATTGATTCTTCGTGTCTTGGTTGTTAAATTTCAGCCTATCCTCATTACTTCTATATGGTGATCAGAGTCCATATCTGCTCCTGGATGTCCCTTACAATCCAGCATCTGATTTCGGAATCTCATAATGTAACTGAAATCTTCCCATAACTCCCGGTCTTCTCCAGATATGTCTCTTCCAAGATTCTTGAACGGAATATTCGCTATAACTAGTTGAAATTTATTGCAGAACTCAATTAGTGTTTCTACTCTCTCATTCCTATTGCCAAGCCCATACTCTCCAATAGCCATTTCACCTACTCCTTCCCCTACAACCGCGTTCCAATCCCCCATAACTATTAGATTTTCATCTCCCTTTACATAGTGAATTGCTGTTCAGTATCCTCATATAGTTTCTCTGTCTCTTTATATTCTGCTTGCGGCTTTGACATGTATACCTAACTATCGTTGTCGGTGACGATTTGCTGCCTACTCTGACGAGAAAAACCCTGTCACCGAACTGTTCACAGTAAGTTATTCTCTGCCCTACCTTCCTATTCATAAGGAATCCTACTCCCGTAATACCATTTTTGCTGCTGTTTACATTACTCTACACTCATCTGACCGGTAATCCTTGTCTTCTTTCAATTCCACTTCACTGACCCCACTGTATATAGACTGAGCATTAGCATTTCCCTTTCCAGATTTTGTAGCTTCCCTATCGTGTTCAAGCTCGTGACATTCCACGCTCCGACTCATAGAACGTCATCCTTTCATTGATTACTCAGTCTTTTTCTCGCGGTCACAGCGCACTTAGCAGTCCCATTCTGGAGATTCGAAAGGGGGGGTAGTCCGGAATCTTTTGCCAATGGAGAGATCGTCGTGACACTTTTTAAATTACAGCCCACATGTCCTTGGGATACACATTAGGTCTTCAATCCAATGTTCTCCATTGCCTACTGCATCCTCACGGTGTTCATCACCTGAACCTCTGTTTGCTCCTCTGCTCTCTTTGACACGTCCGTTGGCAGAACGAGGGTGACTACTTACACCGGAAGCCTTCGGCCGCTACTGCCGATAATTTTTATTCAGAATTTCAACACGGGCGGGGTTCAAATCCAGGACAAGGATGTTTTGATTACTAATCCAAGACACTAACCGTACACTGCGGGTTCATGGTTTGCCAGTATAAGGTGAAAGCGATGTAACTTGCGAATGACAGTACTCCCTATGGCGGCTGTCCTTACTATCAGCCTCCGTATACGACGCGCTGGTTGTGTACCTCTAAATGCAAGGCTGCTTGTATTGTGCCACACGCGTTGCGCTTCTTTTCACTTCTGAAGAATCTTCAGTGGCATTTTGTTATCTTATTAATGCATATATGTCGTCCTGAAATAGTGCTTACGAGTAGTTGGTCTGCATACTCAGGCACAAAGAACGAATTTCGACTTAACACCTCAGTTCCACTGTTCACTGTGTTTTGGTTTGGTGTCTCACATAGCGCTGACAAATGTGCAAACACCAGACCAAAACACACTGAACAGAGGGAGTGAAGTGTTAGTCGAAATTTGCTCATAAAACGCGAAAAACAGAACAGCTTGGCCACGCAGACCAACTAAATCACAAATCAACAAAAAATAAGTTAGTTATCGTTCACGAAGTATGAAATCTCTTGAAATAATTTCGTTCTGCAGCAATTAAAAAGAGCGCCCTACATCTAGAACACCTTAGATTTGTTATGGGCGAACAAACCCGTCTTCTCTCTTCTTTTATGCAGTAGAGATATGAAAAAAGCACAATTACATCTTTTGTTCTAGGACAAAGTAGTTCAATTGTTATTCTCTTCCTTTTATTCTTCCTTATCATGTTCTGAATTTCCTATGATGGTGTTTCCTCTTTCCGAACAACACAAAATATTGTAATTACTAATGAACAGAGTAAAATAATATCAACTACCAGTTGCTCTTAGATGTGCGAAACGTGCTCGCCGAGACCAAACGTATCAACCACATTACATCTGAGAAAAAATAATTTTAAGGTATTAGAAACGGCTTTCCCTAATACTTTTCATTTGTGAAGTCAATCTCGACTGCTTGAAACAGGCAACTAGTGACCATTCCTGAAACCTATCGATAAGTCTTAGAATAAGAAACAGCTAGCATGAGATTTTCACTCTGCAGCGGAGTGTGCGCTGATATGAAACTTCCTGGCAGATTAAAACTGTGTGCCGGACCGAGACTCGAACTCGGGAGCTTTGCCTTTCGTGAGTCGTCCTTGGATAGCTCAGTTGTTGGAGCACTTGCCTTCGAAAGGCAAAGGTCCCGAGTTCGAGTCTCGGTCCGGCACACAGTTTTAATCTGCCAGGTCGTTCTCCACAGTACAGTGAACAAGTTACAGTTTCTCTTGATACTAAGTACGGCTCCCCTTGCAATCGGACGTAATTTGAGCAGGAGTGTCACATGTGATGTAAGGAAGCGCTAGAGGTTGTAGTCAATCTCGAAACTTCCTCCGGCCTCCCACTTGCAAGGCGCAATAAGAAACCTGAGGAAAGGCAGCAGAAACTCCGTCAGAGAGACGGGACGGAGAGAAAATTGTGCAAGGTCATCAAGACTCACTGCGCTGTGTCAAAGCACGGACTCTTCGGGCTGTGCAGGCGACGGCAAACAAACGCGACAAGGGTCTACACAGTGCACATGTCGCACCTCCATGCAGTTCAAACAACGGCTCGAGGAGCAGCAGATCTCATCAGCGCCGGAGACAGCCGCCTCCACCGCCACTGATGCGTCCTTTAAGCCGTGGCTACTCCGCCTCAGGCCGTTCACACAGAGTGGCTTTCACCGAGGCCGTTTTCCAGAAGCGCCTCTGTCCCTTCCGTGGAATCTAAAGCACGGAATTCTGGCGTATCAGACAGCCAGTCGGGATCGAAATCGCTTCTCGAATCAACGTCTGATGGTGTGCTACTCCGGCCAACTACAATGATGTTTTGCTGTGGTTTTCCAGACTCATCTAGGTAAATGGCGGTCTCCTCGCTGCAAAACAGAGTAAAGAATAACTTATAGGATTCGGGACCCACAGTTAAAATTAATTTTTTGAAGGATACGATCTTTCCACTGTAGACTGTACTGATTTATTTATAAATACTCGTTTACAGCTTCGGCAGTTAGGCCTCTGTCAAGTGCATCGGCAACATAACCACAGCTGTACATGTTTTGTATCATCTAATATTGTATAGTTACTTATAATACTGGAACTAACATCTAAGTACTTACAAAATAGAGTCTTAGCGTACTTGCCGAGCAGGGTTGCCGCACGGTCCTAGGCGCCTCGCCACGGTTCGCTCGGCTCACACCGTCTGAGGTTCGAGTCCTCCCTTGGGCATGGGTGTGTGTGTGTGTGTGTGCGTGTGTGTGTGTGTGTGTGTTATCCTTATCGTAAGTTACTGAAAGTTTACATTAATTAATGTGTAAGCCTAGGGGCCGATGATATCAGCAGTTTGGTCCCATAGGAACTTACCATCACCACCTTACTACATCGAGATGTTAGAGGCTGGGTATTTTTGAGTTATGCTGAGGTATTGCTTTATAAGTGCTTACGATCTCATATGTAATGACAGAGTGCAGGTTTTCACGACCGGTATTTGCGTTATTACTAATATTTCTTTTGTGGACATTAGGCCGTGGCCCAAGGCATAAGTCAGTTCTCTGCCTAGCATTTCGTCTTCTCATGGTGGCGACATCGTCATAGGCATAAACGATTCAGAAAGAATTTAGTCTGAGCAAATGGCTCTGAGCACTATGGGACTCAACTGCTGAGGTCATTAGTCAATTTAGTCTCAAACAAGCTCAGCAAGTGGAACTACTTGATTGAAATTAGATAAGTTGTGGGCCTTAGTGTTAAATAAAAACAAACAGAAGTGACACGTCACGAACCAATCGTTGCGTGGATACATACGTATAAACAGTTCGGTTTGATGGCCTTGTTTGAGACTGTAACTGCTTTGTGAATCATTTAAGCCTCTGACGATATCTTCAGCAGTGATAGACAAAACCGCAAGCAGATAATCATGCCTTGGGTCACGGCTTCATGGCAATAAAACAAATATCGGCAATTATACGAGTATATAATAATAATCTTGTGAATGTTGCAGTTCTTCTTATCCCCGCGCTTGCTAAGAAAAACTGGAAAGTAATTATCCCGCCTTATGCAAAACACCGTTTTGAAGTTTTGTTTTCATCCATATATGTTTCAGCACTTTCTTTGCTATCTTCAGTGGGTTTATTAGTTTATTTTCTCTCTCACTTGAAGCTACTGGTTGTTTATGCTGGTAACTTTAAGCCCACTGCACAGTCTACAGCTTGTCAGAGTTTTTGGCGTTGTGGTGTTTTCTCCTTTGTTTATCTCGCTCTTCTTGTTACACACGCAGTTTGTAAGATTTGTTCGCTAAGCACAGAGTTTCCGTCCCCATTACGTGCTACCTCCACACAAACAAGGGAAAGAACACCACAACATCAAAAGCCATTACAAGCTGTAGACTGTGAATCAGGTCTGAAGCTACCAGGATAAAGAACCCATAACTTCATCTGAGAAAGAAAATATAAAATCCCATTGAAGACAGCACACAGAGCTCTGTAACATGTGTGGGGGATAAGAAAACTAAAAAAAGGTGTCTCGCATAATGCGGAATTCCTCTCCAGTTACATATTATATGTTATGGAACATTTAACAATTGTGGTTGTGTTGCAGATGCACTGGACGACGGCTTGAGTGTTGGAATTGCAATCGTGTATTGACAAATAAAGCTTTACAGTCAACGGCGGAAAGACAATATCCTACAAAGCAAAAAATTAAGACACTAATACACAGAGAACGCAGTGTTAACAGGTCCATGTCCACAGGCAGATCGTAAGCCAGTTATACTCTCACAGAGTAACTGAAGACGACTATGGGACAGAAAGATTAAAACGTATGTTTTCCGAATCATTCAAGAATGACGTCTAACACCGCAAAATTTTTTTGTAACATTTTTGTGGTTTCGTACCTCAGTCGGTAGAAACGGAAGCCTTACAGGGTTCCTTTTGTTGTCCGGATGTCTGTCCTTTCTTTTCAGGAACGAATAGGGATATCACGTTGAAATTTATGACAAATACTATGGTATAAAAAATTTAAACGTCTAAAAGATACAGCCATTTATGTTACATATTTCGATACTCGCAAACTCACTCATAAAAATAGTAGGTGAACTATCTACACGAAACCTTCAGAGTGCGAGTCCTGCTAGCAATGCTGTGATTTTTTTATTTCTTTAAGAATAGTTTGAGTGTAGTTTCATCATAGATGTAGTTTCAGGTCATGATAGAGTTAAAAGTATAGCTTGGAAACTAGAACTACGTTAGCCCCACCTGATGATCTTCTACGATTAAAAACAATCGTAGCCGGCCGGTGTGGCCGTGCGGTTAAAGGCGCTTCAGTCTGGAACCGCGTGACCGCTACGGTCGCAGGTTCGAATCCTGCCTCGGGCATGGATGTGTGTGATGTCCTTAGGTTAGTTAGGTTTAATTAGTTCTAAGTTCTAGGCGACTGATGACCTCAGAACTTAAGTCGCATAGTGCTCAGAGCCATTTGAACCATTTTGAAAAACAATCGTAAATAGAATTATCGGTGTAGCAGCTGTTGGCAGTTTGCAGATGTCATTCCTGAATATTTTCAGAGCACTACGTCGAAAAACGAAGTTGCCAAGTCATTGATGATCGATGGGAAGAGATCGCTACGAGACCTTGAAACGTAGCTGATGTTGAACAGGAAAATTAGAATGATGCAGCTGTCTGATGTAATCTGATGTAATAGAATTTAGCATTTCATCTACTGCTTATAAAATAACTCACTCGCCGCCGTTTCAATTCAGAGTTGATGGCTGTATCAAACTAAAGAGAGGAAACTAATCATAAATGATCATCAGACACAGGCAGAAGAAATGGGGGACTTTCGAAGAAGAATTAAACCTCCCACAACAATACGGTGAGGGTGGGCTGTCACACAAAGAAAAATTTTAAGACGGCGCCCAACCCCTGCCTTAATAAAAATAAACAGGAAACCGCGAATATGATCCCAAAATCATCTCATGCGCGACATTTTCGTCAAATCTCGATCACAACACGTAACGGGGCAGATTCGAAGATAACAACAGAAAATACGCGTGACAGAAGGTCAACATTTTCAACGAAACACGGTATTAACCCTGAGAACAAAAAGCACGAGAGTGGGTGTGTAATTTAGTTATTATGCATGTAATTTGTTTTGATGTGGGGCAGTTAGAAGGTGAGAAGTTCTAGAGTTGGCAGTTGATTTCATTAGAGTGACCGAAGTTGAAAAATGGGTCCTGTAAGCAAATAAACACACCAGAATAAGGAGGAGAAACAAGAAAATGAAGACAGAAGGCCCGCATCTCGTGGTCGTGCGGTAGCGTTCTCGCTTCCCACGCCCGGGTTCCCGGGTTCGATTCCCGGCGGGGTCAGGGATTTTCTCTGCCTCGTGATGGCTGGGTGTTGTGTGCTGTCCTTAGGTTAGTTAGGTTTAAGTAGTTCTAAGTTCTAGGGGACTTATGACCACAGCAGTTGAGTCCCATAGTGCTCAGAGCCATTTGAACCATTTTTGAAGACAGAAGATGAGTAACATGTCAACCAAGAAGACTATGCAACTGGAGTGTGTTGGGAACAACAGAGGTGCGCCATAGATAAAATACAACTATGAATTGAGTTTCCCTTGAATTAAATTTTCTGACATTTTTACTTTATGCACGAAAAATCTATTTGAGCTGGAGGTCTGGATTTTTTTGGAATGTTTCAGAATACTATTTGGAGGAAAGTAGACTGTAGACACGTACTATCAGCAGGAAGGGAAATATAAACTGATTAAGTATGAAAAAGTTATCTTAAATTTGGTTATCAGACGCAAATACCTCTAGAATAAAAACATATGGCTGAAATGACACGATTTTAGTCTTCTTCCTCGAAAGAAATGTTGTTAATGAGTACTTAAAGTTCGAGCATCTGAGTTTGTTAGTGGGTGCATAGATTTCAAGTATTGATCGACATATTAAATTGTAATTTACTAACCTTCACAAGAAATATAATAAAGTTAACGTGTGAATTAATGTGATTAATTGTACGCCGAAACGGTCAGCAAGAATCACTCCTGTCGTCCTGTAATTTTCATCCTTAGTTAATATTTAGTCACTATTTTTCCAGGCGTTAACAAAGGCGTTACCTTAAAGGGAATGTGGTTTTTTCTAAAGAGGTAATTTATTTTCGTTTTCTCCGGATGTAATAAGCACTTTGTAATATGCTAAAATCGATTTTTTTTTAAGCAAGATTCTTACTAAATCTATTGTTTAGATATGTAGAAAGTTCAGACACTTAGGGACTGAATCGAAACTAAATCTTGTCAGTTCCACCTGACTGATGCAGTAGAGGTGAATGAAGAGGTGGGGGACGCATACCCTTCTGCTGGAGTGCTCACTTGCTGCCTCTGGAAGATGCAGCGGCCGCGTAGTGAGTCTGCGCCGCGGTCAAGTTGTTTCGTCGCTGCCGCTGGCGGTGACGGATGCTCGCGCGGGCATAAATTCGCGGTGCTGATGTTGGGGCGGCGTGTTTACGACCCGCGCGCGCCTGGAATCCACACAGGGTCAGCGCCGACTCCATTACGGCAGCACCCGCCTTTACTGCCCGTCCCCCAAGAGGAGCGTGCGGGTCCCAGTCTGCACAGGCGTAACGGTGCCATTGTACCGTTCCGGCCGCATCGCGCCACGACCAAGCGACGAATGTTTATCTCTGCTCCCTGAAAACAAAAATCGCAGTAGCTTGCTACGGAATTTAGGCCTAAAAAGCAGTTTATATCTGTTATGGTTATTAATTTACCTTGACGTACATATTCCACAAGACACCGTATGGTGCGTGGCGGAGGGTATCCTGTACCACTATTAGTCACTTGCCTTCCTGTTCCACTCACAAACAGAACTATGGTAAAACTACTGTCTATATGACCCGATAAAGGCAGTAATTTTTCTTATCTTATTTTTGTGGTCCTTACGCGAAATGTTCGTTGGTGGTAGTGGAATCGTTCTGCAGTCAACTTTAAATTCTCTAAAGTCTCTCTCGAAAACAACGTCGCCTTCCCTCCAACTATTTCCATTTGAGTTTCTGAAGGATCTCCGTAATACCTGAGTGTTCGAACCCACCTTTAACAAATCTAGAGCTCTCCTCTGTATTGCTTCGCCGGCCGTTGTGGCCGAGCGGTTCTCGACGCTTCAGTCCGGAACTGCGCTGCTGCTACGGTCGCAGGTTCGAATCCTGCCTCGGGCATGGATGTGTGTTATGTCCTTAGGTTAGTTAGGTTTAAGTAGTTCTAAGTTCTAGGGGATTGATGACCTCAGATGTTAACTCCCATAGTGCTCAGAGCCATTTGAACCATATGTATTGCTTCCTTTAATCCAGACTGGTGCGGATCCCAAAAACTCGAGCAGTACTTAGGAATGGGTTGTACTGGTGTCCTATATACGGTCTCCTTTACCGATGAACCACATTTTGCTAAAATTCTCCCAATAAATTGAAGTCGACCGTTCACCTTCTCTACTACAATCCTCCCACGCCCATCCATTTCATCCATTTCATATCGCTTTGCAACGTTACGCCTAGATATTTAATCGACATAACTGTCAAGCAGCACACAACTAATGCTGTATTTGAACATCACGGGATTGTTTTACCTACTCATCTTCATTAACTAAATTTTTTTACACTTGAAGCTCGCGGCCATTCATCAAACCTACTGGTTCAAAATGGTTCAAATGGCTCTGAGCACTATGGGACTTAACTACTGTGGTCATCAGTCCCCTAGAACTTAGAACTACTTAAACCTAACTAACCTAAGGACATCACACACATCCATGCCCGAGGCAGGATTCGAACCAACGACCGTAGCAATCACGCGGTTCCAGACTGTAGCGCCTATAACCGCACGGCCACTCCGGCCGGCCTGTAGTGAACACTCGCCAATGAGTTCATGTACAAGTTTTGTTAGTACCTTATTTTCTATACCGATCGTTTCTATTGGACCACTTTACATTATTGTACGTCAATAGCTTGTCATCTTCCGCTGAATGATGTTACTGTGACTTTGGTTCGCTACTTCAGAAATTTCTTTAGCTATAAAACCTATTCTTTGTGACTATAGTTTGCTATCACTTAGAGCTATTTTCGGAGTATCTGTCATGCTCATGTTACATGCTCACCTGCTCTGGAAATACACAAAGAAACGCGACACATGTTTTTGAGGAACGGCAGACTAAAGTTGCAATTTTGCTCTTCACGGAATATACTGTTTTGTTGCAGCTGTAGGTAGTCCCTGTTGATGGTCACTTATTTTCGTATCAATCTGGAACGAGCCTTTGTTCACTCCTCCTCTCACTCTCTCTCTCTCTCTCTCTCTCCCATATCCTGCAGACACTTATTTAAAGAGCTAGATACCTTCACTGTAGCCTCACAACATATATATTCACTTATGAAATTTGTTATTAACATCCGAACGAATTCAAAAGTAATAGCAGTGTACATGGCTACAGCACTAGGAGAAATGATGATCTTCACTACTCAAGGTTAAATCTAACTTTGACTCAGAAGGGGGTAAATTATGCTGCCACAAAAGTCTTTGGTCGCTTACCTAATAGTCTGACAGATAGCCATATAGCATTTGAAAGGAAATTAAAAGAATTTCTTAATGACAACTCCTTCTACTCATTAGATGAATTTTTGGATATAGTAAGTGTCTTGTATAGACACCTTTTATTAACTTGACACGTTCCACATCATTACGAAGTGTCGTATTCATGATCTATGGAACAAGTACTTATCTAATCTAATCTAATAATCTCTCTCTCTCTCTCTCTCTCTCTCTCTCTCTCTCTCTCTCTCTCTGTCTGTATGTGTGTGTGTGTGTGTATCTATTCCGAGGTCTTGTATATTGACAAACTTCCCACGCATAACTGTGCATGACTTGTGCTTTCTACTATACACTGAAGCGCCAAAGAAACTGGTATATGCAAGCGTATTCAGCGATATGTAAACAGGCTGAATACGGCGCTGCGGTCGGCAACGCCTATGTAATACAACAAGTGTCTGACGCGGTTGTTAAATCGGTTACTGCTGCTACAATGGCAGGTTATCAAGATTTAAGTGAGTTTAACGTGAAGTTATAGTCGGCCCACGAGCAATGGGACACAGCAACTCCGAGGTATTTTCCCGTACGACCATTTTACCACTGTACCGTGAATATCAGGACCCCCGTAAAACATCAAATCTTCGACATCACTGCGGGCGGAAAAAAATCCTGCAAGACCGGGATCAACGACGACTGAAGAGAATTGTTCGCCGTGACAGAAGTGCAACCCTTCCGCAAATTGCTACAGATTTCACTACTGGGCCATCAACAAGTAATCAGCGTGCGAACCACTCAACGAAACATTACCGATATGGGCTTTCGGAACCGAAGGCCCACTCTTGTACCCTTGATGACTGCACGACAGAAAACTTTATGTCTCGCCTCTGCCCGTCAACAGCGACATTGGAGTGTTGATGACTGGAAACATGTTGCCTTGTCGGACGAGTCTCGTTTCAAATCGTATCGAGCGGATGGGCGTGTACGGTTATGGAGGCAACCTCTTGAATGCATGGACCCTGCATGTCAGCAGGGGACTGTTCAAGCTGGTGAATGCTCTATAATGGTGTGGGGCGTGTGCAGTTGGAGCGATATGGACCCCTCACACGTCCAGATATGACTCTGACAGGTGACACATACGTAAGGATCCTGTCTGATCACCTGCATCCATTCGTGTCCATTGTGCATTCCGACGGACTTGGGAAATTACAGCAGGACAATGCAGACGTCCAGAATTGCTACAGAATGATTACAGGCACACACTTCTGAGTTTAAACACTTCCGCTGGCCACCAAACGCCCCAGACATGAACATCAGACGTTAGTCGAGTCCATGCCACGTCGTGTTGCGGCAGTTCTGCGCTCCCCTACAGGATATTAGGCAGGCGTGCCAGTTTCTTTGGCTCTTCAGTGTGTAACACTGCGGGTTGCAAAAATGACATCGGTAGAGGGAGCTAAAGCATCCTGTATAGTTGTGGGTACCACATGTGACATCGCTGGTGCCCAGTCCTGTACCATATAATTTAATGTTGCCATTGGGCGCACGCCACACCTGTTTCGACCTTCCGTTAGTCGCTAAGCTCAGCTTAGCTGCAATCCGCCGTCTTTATTGAGAGTCTTATAAGACATTTTTATTATTGTGTCATGCCCTCATCACAAAGGCAGCTGCCAGCTGTTAATTATCATGATTTTCGTGACATTTGCCTGGATATATGTAGCGTCGTTTCGCCAAAGACTTGTTAAGGACTGGTGGAGCCGGCCGGTGTGGCCGTGCGGTTCTAGGCGGTTCAGTCTGCAACCACGTGACCGCTACGGTCGCAGGTTCGAATCCTGCCTCGGGCATGGATGTGTGTGATGTGCTTAGGTTAGGCCCGCATCTCGTGGTCGTGCGGTAGCGTTCTCGCTTCCCACGCCCGGGTTCCCGGGTTCGATTCCCGGCGGGGTCAGGGATTTTCTCTGCCTCGTGATGGCTGGGTGTTGTGTGCTGTCCTTAGGTTAGTTAGGTTTACGTAGTTCTAAGTTCTAAGGGACTGATGACCACAGATGTTAAGTCCCATAGTGCTCAGAGCCATTTGAACCATTTTTTTGTCCTTAGATTAGTTAGGTTTAAGTAGTTCTAAGTTCTAGGGGACTGATGAGCACAGATGTTAAGTCCCATAGTGCTCAGAGCCATTTTTGACTGATGGAGTTTACACGAAGATCGTCCGCAACTGTATGGCGTACCAGGTCACAATGAGCTGTATGGCCCGGATGTTGTAGAGTGCGAAGCGAGAGCAGCAGCTGGTCGCTGGCCGCTGTGTTTGTGTTTACGGCGGTAGCCCCGCTCGCGTGCGACCGCAGCAGGCTGGCTTCCGCGGACGTAAATCACGGAGGCCTCATCTGCAGGCCAGAACAGCGCTACGCAGCGCTGCCGTTGCGACACACGCCTCCCGCAGCTCGGCGCCGTTACAGTCAGCTTGTTAGCAGGTCTCTCCAGTGAGTAATCCACCGCGACCACGCACGCTTTGAGCAACAGTGTTGTACTCGACAAAGTGGGCTGTAGACCCCACCGCAGAGGGAAGTAACATGATTGTGTGACTGCGTATAGCTACGCTACTGTTCAAAAGAGTATGCTTTGTTACCACACAGTGCAGGAACCGACAGTGGCCGCGGAAGATGCCTTCTGAAGCAGTCGTTATTGCTTCCAGTTACTCTCATTACCTACATTAAATAGACCAAATTCACTCTAGGACAAAAAAAGACGATGTACCACGAAGGAATTATCCGAATGGGGCGGAAACTGGTAGATGTGATGTACATGTATAGACAAACAAATGTTAACAAAAAAAAAATGGTTCAAATGGCTCTGAGCACTATGCGAGTTAACTTCTGAGGTCATCAGTCGCCTAGAAGTAGAACTAATTAAACCTAACTAACCTAAGGACATCACACACATCCATGCCCGAGGCAGGATTCGAACCTGCGACCGTAGCAGTCGCTCGGTTCCAGACTGTAGCGCCTAGAACCGCACGGCCACTCGGGCCGGCTCAAATGCTAACATTTTCAGAAAACACTGGATGATTTATTCAAGAGAAAGAGCTTCACATATTGAGCAAGTCAACAACGCGTCGGTCCACCTCTGGCCCTTATGCACGCAGTTATTTGACTTGAAATTGATTGATGTACTTGTTGGATGTCCTCTTTAGAGACACAGTGTCAAATTCTGTGCAATTGGTGCGTTATTCCTTCGTGCTGTGTTGTTTGTTTATTTTCCTCCCTAAAGTATGTAATACGTATAAGAACAAAAAAGGAATAATAAGAATGGAAAACCAAGAATGAAGTTCTCGGACTAAAGGGATTATAAAATAGAAATGCAATTACTTAGCTCATGCTATTAAGTCTGTAGATCGAAGAAGCAATGACGAACTTAAAAAATGGGTTCAGGTGAGGGATGAAAATTCAAGGTGAAAGAATATCAACAATAAGGTTCGCTGATGACATTGCTACCCTCAGTGAAAGTGAAGAACAGTTATAGGATCTGTTGAATGGAATGAACAGTCTAATGAGTACAGAATATGGATTAAGAGTAAATCGGAGAAGACAAAAGAAATGAGAAGTAGCGTAAATGAGAATAGCGAGAAACATAACACCAAAACTGGGGACCAAGTCGTAGTCAAACAAAGGAATTCTGGTACACTGCAAGCAAAATAACGTATGACGGATGAAGGAAGATAGACAAAGAGGGCATTCCAAGCCATAAGGCGTTTACTCGTATTAAAAATTGGCGTTAACGTGAGGAAGAAATTATTCAGAATGTACGTTTGGTATACAAAATTGTATGGTAGTGAAACATGGATTGTGAGAAAGCCGGAAAAGGAGAGCATTTCAGACGTTCTGTTCAAAATTAGGTGGACCGACCGATAAGACGTTCTCCGCAGAATCGTCAAGAAGGGAACAATTGGAAAACATCAACAAGAAGAAGATATCCGATGGCAGGATATGTTTTACCTCCTCAGGGAATATCTTCCATATCTTCCATGATATGTGTTACCTCCTCAGGGAAAATCTTCCATACCTTTCATGGCACTAGATGGAGCTGTAGAGCGTAAACAGTGTAGGGAAAGACAGAGAGAGAAATACATCCAACAAATAACTGTGAACGTCGGGTATAAATGCTAACAAAGAAGATCTTGAGACGGAGAAAGAAGCGCCACTGCTGAAGGCAAAGATGACGGAACGTACAAGCCAACAGATGATAAATGTGTATTCATTGGACAAATATATTATACTAGAACTGACATGTGATTACATTTTCACGTAATTTGGGTGCAAAGATCCTGAGAAATCAGTACCCAGAACAACCACCTCTGGCCGTAATAACGGCCTTGATGCGCCTGGGCATTGAGTCAGACTGAGCTTGGATGGCGTGTACAGGTACAGCTGCCCATGCAGCTTCGACACGTTACCACAGTTCATCAAGAGTAGCGACTAGCGTATTGTGACGAGCCAGTTGCTCGGCCACCATTGACCAGACGTTTTCAGTTGGTGAGAGATCTGTAGAATGTGCTGGCCAGGGCAGCAGTCGAACATTTTCTGTATCCAGACAGGCCCGTACAGGACCTGCAACATGCGGTCGTGCATTATCCTGCTGAAGTATAGGGTTTCGCAGGGATCGAATGAAGGGTAGAGCCAAGGGTCGTAACACATCTGAAATGTAACGTCTACTGTTCAAATTGCCGTCAATGCGAACAAGAGGTGACCTAGACGTGTAACCAATGGCACCCCATACCATCACGCCGGGTGATACGCCGGTATGGCGATGACGAATACACGCTTCCAATGTGCGTTCACCGCGATGTCGCCAAACACGGATGCGACCATCATGATGCTGTAAACAGAACCTGGATTCATCAGAAAAAATGACGTTTTGCCATTAGTGCACCCAGGTTTGTCGTTGAGTACACCATCACAGGCGCTCCTGTCTGTGATGCAGCGTCAAGGGTAACCGCAGCTATGGTCTCCGAGCTGATAGTCCATGCTGCTGCAAACATCGTCGAACTGTGCGTGCAGATGGTTGTTGTCTTGCAAACGTCCCCATCTGTTGACTCAGGGATCGAGACGTGGCTGCACGATCCGTTACAGCCATGCGGATAAGATGCTTGTCATCCCGACTGCTAGTGATACGCGGCCGTTTGGATCCAGCACGGCGTTCCGTATTACCCTCCTGAACCCACCGATTCCATTTTCCGCTAACAGTCATTGGATCTCGACCAACGCGAGCAGCAATGTCCCGATACGATAAACCGCAATCGCAACAGGCTACAATTCGACCTTTATCAAAGTCGGAAAAGTGATGGTACGCATTTCTCCTCCTTACACGAGGCATCACAACGTTTCACCAGGCAACGCCGGTCAACTGCTGTTTGTGTATGAGGAATCGGTTGGAACCTTTCCTCATGTCAGCACGTTGTAGGTGTCGCCACCGGCGCCAACCTTGTGTAAATGCTCTGAAAAGCTAATCATTTGCATATCACGGCATCTTTTTCCTGTCGGTTAAATTTCGCGTCTGTAGCGGGTCATCTTCGTGGTGTAGCAATTTTAATGGCCAGTAGTGTAATTACAAGTTACGTGCTGGAATACGGCTCTGAGCAACATGGTAGTTAATGAAAATATTATCTTGCACATGACAGCTGCAGCATTAAAATGCACTTGACACGCTGGTGACACGCATAAAAGATAAATTAAACTCCGCGATCAGCCGCTGAAGGCTGTGCTATGTCGACCGGCTGCCGTGTCACCCTGTACCATGCGGCTACGTGCGGATGCGGTGTGGAGGGTCACGTGTTCATCGCTCTCCCGGCCGTTGTCGACTCTCAGACCGTCCAGCCGCTACTCTTCATTCAAGCAGCTGCTCAAATGACATCGCGAGGCTGAGTGCAGCCCTGCAAGAAGAAATCCCTGTCAGTACCCGGAAGTTAACTCAGATCCTTATGTATTTGTAGTATTTATTCAACTAAAGATGGCTGAAAGATCGAAAGCCATCGTCGCTTGAATAAACTTCAAAACGAAAGTGATTGCTTATTGTATTTCTTCTACAACGCTACCTTCTGGCAACTTGTTTTATTCGATATTCCTGTTAATTTTTTAGCAGAAATTCCTCTTATTTTTATTCTGGCTGGTTATACACAGCCCACCAAGGCTTCCTCTCCTGTGACAACATCTTCACGTCACTTACTTGTTGCACATAAATATCTGTTTTCCGCTACAGGTTTCGCCCTCCACGGATTCCTCTAGTACCATGCAGGTTATATCTTGATGTCTTTAAAAACATCCGATCATCCTGTCCCTTCTTCTTATCAGTGATTATCAAATATTCAGTTTCCCGTCGACTCTGCAGAGAATCTCCTTATTTCTTAACTCATAAATCAATCCTTCGCTAACACCATATCTCGGACCATTCGATTCTCTTCTTTCCCAGTTTCGGAAAGGATAGACAGGAAAAATGAGGCTGTAACCGTCCTCACCAGAGCTAGTTATACAGGCTGAGTCAGAAGGAAAGACACGTCCTTCGAAGTGTGATACTACAGTTGATTCTGAAGAAAAAAGACTGCAAATGAACAGTGCCCTTTTCTTAACCGTGTCCGACATAGAACGATTTGAAAATCAGGAGCGACTGTCGCATGTTTTTCTTCACCAGCACTCACAAGCAAATAAAACTAAAGCGACATTAGGCCACGTAGTGCTGCCTTTACTAATCACTTCAATGCACACTTGACTTGCGCGGTATTATTGATGACCAACTCATTGCTCAAAGCTATTTCAGATAACCGTCTTATTGGAGTAAGGTATCTTTATTTCCTTCAAAATGTATTACCATAATCTTCTAGGATATTCCTGGCAACACGACGGAGCTGCGCCACACTCCGTACGGACAGTGATACAGTATCTCACTGAAATGTGTCCTGGGCGTTGAATCGGTCGCCGTAGAGTGATTTCTTGGCCGCTAAGGTCCCCGGATCTTACTCCATTACATCACTGTTTGTGGGGTTGCCTTAAGAGGGATCATTACAAGTGCAGAGTGTACACAATGACGGAATTTCTCGCTCCTATTTTAGATGCGTGTGCCCAAGTAAAGGACCTTTCGAATGAGGTGAGACACAAACGCAGCAGCTGTTTACAAGGGCTGTAAAATGTATTGCAGCTGGCATTGGGTTTTCTGAACGTCTTTTATGACGAGATGTACACAATTAAACAAAATGTTAGACCACAATTTTTTATTCACATGTAAATTGAGGGGGTATCACTGCTACCAGCTGCGGCGGGACACTTAGCGGAATCAGCGGCGACGAGCGAAAACGTATACCGGACCAGGATTGGAGCCCGGGATCTCCTGCTTATTAGGCGTCATCCGGGACACCAGCGTTATCGCCGGCCGCTGAGGACGAGCGATTCTAGGCGCTTCAGTCTAGAACCGCGAGACCGCTACGGTCGCAGTTTCGAATCCTGACTCGGACATGGATGTGTGAGATGTCCTTAGGTTGGTTAGTTTAAGTAGTCTTAAGTTCTAGGGGACTGATGACCTCAGATGTTAAGTCCCATAGTGCTCAGAGCCAGACTGCTACGGTCAGTGGTTCGAATCCTGCCCCGGGCATGGATGTGTGTGATGTCCTTAGGTTAGTTAGGTTTAAGTAGTTCTAAGTTCTAGGGGACTGATGACCTTAGAAGTTAAGTCCCATAGTGCTCAGAGCCATTTGAGTTAGTTGGTAGTTGATGGTGCAGACACAATATCGCTGTCTACAGAAGCCAGTTCATAGATGCTGGCCACTGATGGGATCATGTATGTGACGGAAGTTCACCCCATCAGCGTCAGTTAAGGTCTGAAGATACTGCACTGAGTCACCGAAACTGGTTGCAATATAATAAAATAACATCAAAACGACGGCTGCAGGTGTTTAATTCTTTTGACGTAGATCACAATATTTCATTTAGTATCAAATGCTTTTGTCCTTTTCACATTTCCTCAGAAACTACTTACAACAGGACGTATCTTCACATGACTACATTTCTTCAGAATTACTAGTACTATCACCCGTCAAAACCATGTTCCTTTTCTTCTGACTCATCCTATATTACAAGCACAACAAGTTAACGACCCGTTTCGGCGACAACCCGAGGCTCCGCGCGTTGCGACGTAGATCCCCGTCGCTATGACTAAGCCTGATTTGATGCCGGACACCGCGGCGGCCGCAGCCACTTACCCAGCTGAGGTTCCTCCCCTCTTCCCCTCCCTCTCCCCCTCCCCTGGGCCCCGGCGCCGCCCCCTCCAGCTCCGCCCCCGCACGTGCCGCGCGATTTTCCGGTGAACGCTCTGCAGGCGATCCGCTTTGCATCTCGACCCCGCTCGCTCCACTTCCTCCCTGCCCAGCCGGCTACGCTGCATCTGGAGCTGGTCCTGCCTCATGACGTCACTTCTGGAACGATCTGTTCGCTGAGGCAGTCTACTTAGTTTCTCGTATAACTGTCCTCCCCTGTGCTCTGTACCATTCGTTTCCTCAGTTAATCCTTCCGCCTACAATTCCTGTTCTGGCTGCTATCCAGGCACGATATACTTACTTTTTTTTTTTTTTTTTTTTTTGGGGAGGGGGAACAGTCTTGTGACTGGTTTGATTCGGCCCGCCACGAATTCCTCTCCTGTGCCAACCCCTCCGTCTCATAGTAGCACATGGAACTCATGTCCTCAATTATCTCCTGAATGTATTTCAATCTCCGTTTTCTTCTACAGTTTTCACCCTCTCAAAAAATGGTTCAAACGGCTCTGAGCACTACGGGACATAACATCTGAGGTCATCCGTCCCCTAGAACTTAGAACTACTTAAACCTAACTAACCTAAGGATGTCACACACATCCATGCCCGAGGCAGGATTCGAACCTGTGACCGTAGCAGTCGCGCGGTTCCGGTCTGAAGCGCCTAGAACCGCTCGGCCACCGCGGCCGGCTTTTCGCCCTCTACAGCTACCTCTAGTATCATGGAATTTTTTCGGTGATGTCTTAACAGATGTCCTACCATCCTATGCCATCTTCTTGTCAGTGTTTTCCATATATTCCTTTCTTTACAGACTCACCGGAGAACCTCTTCATTCCTTGCCTTATCAATCCACCTAATTTTCAACATTCTTCTGTAAAACCACATCTCAGATGGTTCGATTCTCTTCTTTTCTGGTTTTTCCACAGTCCAATTTTCACTACCGTACTATACTGCGTTCTAAAAGTACATTCTCAGAAATTTATTCCTCAAATTAAGGCCTATGTTTGATACTAGTAGACTTCCCTTGGCCAGGAATGCCCTTTCTGGCAGTGCAGGTCTGCCTTTGAAGTCCTCTCTGCTCCGTCCGTCATGGGTTATTTTGCTACCTAGGGAGCAGAATTCCTTAACTTCATCTACTTCGTGATCACAAGGCAAGTTTCTTGGTGTTCTCATTTCTGCTACTTCTCATTACTTTCACCTTTCTTTGATCTACTTTCAGACGATATTCTGTAGTCATTAGACCGTTCATTCCATTCATTAGATCCTGCAGTTCTTCTTCACTTTCACTGACGACAGTAATGTCAGCAGCGAATCTTATTGATATTCTTTCACCTTGAATTTTAATCCCACTCTCGAACCTTTCCGTTGCTTCGACGTATAGATTGAATAGCAGCAATTAAAGACTACATCTTATCCCTTTTTAATCCGAGCACTTCCTTCTTCGTCTCCCACTCTTGTTCTTCACTCTTGGCTCTTGTACATATCGTATATTACCTGTCTTTCCCTATAGTTTACCCCTATTTTTTCTCAGAATTTCGAACATCTTGGACTATTTTACGTTGTCGAATGCTTTTTCCAGGTCGACAAATTCTATGAACGTGTCTTGATTTTTCTTCAGCCTTCCTTCCACTATCAACCGCAACGTCTGAATTGCCTCTCTGGTGCCTTTACCTTTCCTATATCCAAACTGATAGTCATCTAACACATCCTCAATTTTCTTTTTCATTCTTTTGTATATTATTCTTGTATTCTTTACAAATCAAACGTAATATGCCAAATCATCTTCTACTGATTTCCGTTATCTCAGTCAATTCCTCGCACTATGTCATAACCAAGGGCCTATAATTTTATGTATGACATTTTCCTTTAAAAACAAGACGCAATGTCTACTCGAGCAACAGCCACGCATGAAGCGTACTACAATTTTCACTATCATGTAATGAGAAAAAGGCCATTAGAAATGCTAGGTAGTTCTTGTTACAAGTAATAGGAATCGATAAATCCACACCTTTCATTTCCATCTTTCAATGATCTGACTTCGTTGAAAGGGAACACGACAGAACACCAAAATTCTAAATTCTTCATTTCAATATGAGTTCTCGCTTCGGAATGAACCTACCACAACAATATTTCACTTCTGTACACATGCATGAATGATAGTGTAATAAGAATACTCTCTCCGACCAACATTACAAGGGTGCGCGACACACACACACACACACACACACACACACACACACACACACATGACTGGCACGTCTCACTATAGTCCATGAGGAACTGTAACAATAATGTACAGGAAACTTAATTTAGAATCTTAGGGAGAACTTTTTCGTGAATCGCACTTTGATAAATTTAGAGACCGGTTTTCGGGAAATAATAATCTAGTAAAAAAGTTAGGGTCCACTGATACACAAACACACACACACACACACATATATATATATATATATATATATATATATATATATATATATATATATATATATATAGTGTCATTTTTCCCTCCCTCCGATTGCGAATGGAGTATTACAGAACATCACTGATATTGTTACGAAGTATGTCTCGTCGCATTGCTCTCCACACTGAATTTCGGAGGAGATATAATTAAGTCGCCGAATATTGTGCTTCCAAAAATCAGCGTCTTCGGCGTCTACTGCTTTGTAAACCCTAATTTTATGTATGCCCAATGAGGTACCTATGTTTAAAAATGTCACGTTACCACATTAAACTGCTGGTAAAATTCTTTATTTACAGAAACAGTTTCGGTTAACAGTAAAATATAAAATAATTATCGTCATGTAAAAAGAGACAGCCAGATTTGCAACTAAAATGAATGTTTATTTAGTCGGTGACCGTTTTCGGGCTACACCGACTAAATAAATATGCATTTTAGTTACAACTCTGGCTGTCTTTTTCCGCAACACAATCTAAAATGAGTTGCTGTCCCACTACACCTAGCACTATACATGGCACCTATTGATGATGGTGTGCCGAGCAAAACTGGTTGTGCAAATAAAGAATTTTATCAGCAGCTCAAGGTGGCAATATGGCACTTTTCGAATGTATATGAGCTGTGGGCCACCACCTCCTGAAGATGTATCGAAGTACCTCATAATTCCGCTCAACTTTTAGACGCGTTCACTGGTGAAGTTCGAAACGAATATCTTTTTACATGCTACTGCCCTGCGGTTTAATTCACGAATAGAGCTTAAAATTTTAAAATGACAAAACTATTAATTAGATTGTTACCATTCACTCTTTCAGACAGTTGGTAAGCTGTGCAGTTGGCTCTGTGTGGTATGAATCTGTTCACAGCGTTAATGCCGATTACAGTCACAACATGAATGAGTACACTACCTAGCACGGTTTTTGTAGATGGATCATGTAATTTGTTCGTATATTGCGATATGATAACAGTGTACAATTCGCTTCTTTATTATTTGGTGATAATGATTTCGTATTTCGTGTGAAATGAAGCTGAGAATACTTTTGTGAACTTGATGATGGTCTGCCGAGCAAAGCTGGTTGTGTAAATAAAGAATTTTATCAGCAGCTCAACGCGGCAATATGGCACTTTTCGAATGTATATGAGCTGTGGACCACCACCTCCTGAAGATGTATCGAAGTACCTTATAATTCCGCTCAACTTTTGGACGCGATCACTGGAAGTTCGAAACGAATATCTATTTACATTCTACTGCTCTGCGGTTTAATTGTAGAACAAAAGCAAACTGGTGCTTTTCATTTATTGTAATGTTGTTCTACCAAGAACCGACGGAAGATTCTGTTAATATCACGAATAGTGCTTAAAATTTTAAATGTTTGATGACACTTTTAGCGGGAAATACTCTTAATGACACTATTTTTTATCTCGTTCGATGTATCCACCTAGAACTTTTAGCAGGTTGGGATACCGTTTCGGCCTCACTTGAAATTGTCATACTTATTATGACAACACTACATACTAGAAGCTGAACACCGCATACAACGTAATATGGCCAAATGAAACATAGATGTATTCCACACAAAATTCAACCAGCACGATCGCCCAGCAGAATGTGTTGGACCGAATGCTATTGTTGTGGCTTACGCAGCCAGAACATATCCTCAGCCATCACCTGACGGGTCTCATTAGTAAATGGTTCGTATCTCGTCTGCTATTTCATCACCTACCTCAACAACAACTTTTTGACCAACCCATGAATCACAGTCCTCAGCTGCAGGCATCGTGGTCCCTCCACATGTTTCGTATCATTCAACCAGCTGCCTGAGTGTAGTCGTTCCGATTTCCAGCGACTGAGATTCGACTAATCAACCGATTCGACTAATCGACCACGACTACGGAATAGATACGGGCGCGACACGAAAGGGATATAAGAGCGGGTATGTAGATACAAGACCTTTGTGTGCCTATAGTTCATCAGCGTAACGTGGTCGTTTACCTAAAAACATTATAGGACAAACACGATACGTCTTCGACCTGGAATCTCATAGAATAGAGTAGAATTGTCTTTGAATAAGGCCCTGACGGCCAGCGCAGACGTTTCTGGAGACGTCCCGGACAGTAGTGGAGTACAAACATGATTGTCTCCCGCCACAGAGCCCTATAGCCCCACAACCAATAGTGATGGTCTGAAGTGCCTCTTACAGCAGAACCCATTTGGTTTCATCCGCGGCACCATTACACCACAGTGACACGTCGACGATATTCTACACCCTGCTTTGTCGCCCTTCACGGCAAGCTTACATTTCAGCAAGATAATGCCCTCCCTCACAGGACGAGGCCTTCTACTGCTTGTCTTCGTGCTTGGGAAACTGCTCGCTAAACCCTACCTTGGTCAACAAGGTCACTGGACCTCTCCACAATTGAGTATGTTTGGAGCGTTATGGGCAGGGCCTTCGAACCAGCTCAGGATTTTGATGATCTAGTTCGCCAATTGGACAGAATATGGCACGTTATACCTCAACAAAACATCCTACAACTCTAATAATGAATGCGAAGCCGAATAACTGCTTGCATAAGGGCCAGAGGTGGAGCAACACGTTACTGACTTGCTCAATTTGGAAGCTCCTTCTCTTGAATAAATCGTCCAGTTTTACTGAAATTGATATCATTTGTTTGTCATATATGTACATCAGATCTATCAGTTTCCGTTCCATTGGATAATTCCTTTTGCTTTTTTTTCCTTTAAAGACCACGCTGTTTGCTTTGGAGCGCAGTATCATTGGGATCATTCATATGACGAAAGTTATGGCTGTGAAATGAGGGCATTGCCTCTTAGTCGCACAGAATCAGCCGAACAAAATGGGACACCATGACACTGTGGATGAAGCCTATTCCTGGGCAGGTCTATATCAACGCAGACTCTCCAACTCATAGCCATGTGCTGACGTTGAGATTTGCCGATGACATTGTAATTCTGTCAGGGACAGCAAAGGACCAGGAAGAGCAGCTGAACGGAATTGACAGTGTCTTGAAAGGAGGTTATAAGATGAAAATCGATAAAAGCAGAACGAGGATAGTGGAATATAGTTGAATGAAGTCAGGTGATGCTGAGGGAATTAGATTAGGAAATGAGACACTGAAAGTAGTGGATGAGTTTTGCTATTTGAGGAGCAAAATAACTGCTGATGGTAGAAGTGGAGAGGATATACCTAAAATGTAGACTGGCTACGGCAAGGTAAGCGTTTCTGAAGAAGAGAAATTTGTGAACATCAAGTATAGATTTAAGTGTTAGGAAGTCTTTTCTGAAAGTATTTGTATAGAGTGTAGCCATGTGTGGAAGTGAAACATGGACGATAAACAGATTAAACAAGAAAAGAATAGAAGCTCTCGAAATGTGGTGTTACAGAAGAATGCTGAAGATTAGATGGGTAGATCACGTAACTAATGAGGAGGTACTGAATAAAATTGGGGAGAAGAGGAAATTGTGGCAAAACCTGACTAAAAGAAGGGACCGGTTGGTAGGACAGGTTCTGAGGCACCAAGGGATCACCAATTTATTATTGGAGGGAATCGTGGAGGGTAAAAGTCGTAGAGATAGACCAAGAGATGAATATACTAAGCAGACTCAGAAGGGCGTAGGTTGAAGTACTTACTCGGAGATGAAGAAGCTTGCAAAGGATAGAGTAGCATGGAGAGCTGCATCAAACCAGTCTCTAGACTGAAGACCACAACAACAACGTGGGTCCTACGTTGACCTTGCACCCCTCATGCACAATCATGTTCATTGGCCTTACGATAGTACTGCTTGGATCGCAATTCTGTCTTCAGCATTGTCTTTAACATCCCTGCCATCAGGCTCTCTGCAAACAGCTCTATATGTTCCCAAAGGACTTCCACTGCTGAGTGAGTGCAAAAGAGGGCATTGCCTTAAGTGACCATTCATTCAGTGCAGGTGCACAGGCAAGCATTAATAGCTTTTTTCCCTCGCACTGATTGCATCGCTCGAAGAATATAGGACTCGTTCTGCTGAACCTGTTAGACTTGTCGCTTTTCCAAGAATTCGTTGCAGATTCGAAAGAGCCATTAGAGCAGCCGAGTTACTCAGAGCCACTAGATCAGCCATGTAGCTCAGATGTAGTCTCCACAGTATCCTTTTTTTCAAGAGTACTTGATGTGCAAGAATCGCAGGAGGACTTCTGCGAAGTTTGAAAGGTTGAAGATGGAGTAAAACAGATGTGTCGTGCTTGGGTAGCTCAGTCAGTAGACCACATACAAGCGAAACCCGAAGGTTCGGCATACGTTTTTAATCTGCCAGGAAGTTTCAGTTGACACCCAAACTCCCGCATGTGAGACAGACAGATCGGTACCATACGTTGTATATCGATAATCAAACAAAACTCCGATACAGATTATGCTATGTGCCGTCGTCCAGGAGAACGTGCGTAACAGGTAAGTAACAAGAAACATCTGAACAACGGGCACAGGAAAAGCCTAGCTATGAGAATTTCTTGTACAGTTCCCGTGAGGAAGTCGATAGAGCGTTAGTTGTCGTATCAGTAGTCCCGCGTTTGAGCTTTGCTCATGCCAGTTTTTGTATCGTAGGACGTGTGAAACTATTATATGCAACAACATGTTCCTGCCATGTAAAAGTACTGTTCGGAAAGGAGTTGATAGCAATTTTCTATTTGCAGTCTGCTTTCGCTTTATTTGTTTGAAAGTGACAAACCTATAAAGTACATTTGTAGTTTCGCAGAATAACCATAAACAATAGGAAGAGAAGAATAAAGAAACAACTCCATTACATGTGCGGAAGTATTAAAAGTAACATAACAATACAGAGTGTTACAAAAAGGTACGGCCAAACTTTCAGGAAACATTCCTCACACACAAAGAAAGAAAATATGTTAAGTGGGCATGTGTCCGGAAACGCTTACTTTCCATGTTAGAGCTCATTTTATTACTTCTCTTCAAATCACATTAATCATTGAATGGAAACACTCAGCATCAGAACGTACTAGCGTGACTTCAAACACTTTGTTACAGGAAATGTTCAAAATGTCCTCCGTTAGCGAGGATACATGCATCCACCCTCCGTCGCATGGAATCCCTGATGCGCTGATGCAGCCCTGGAGAATGGCGTATTGTATCACAGCTGTCCACGATACGAGCACGAAGAGTCTCTACATTTGGTACCGGGGTTGCATAGACAAGAGCTTTCAAATGCCCCCATAAATAAAGTCAAGAGGGTTGAGGTCGGGGGAGCGTGGAGGCCATGGAATTGGTCCGCCTCTACCAATCCATCGGTCACCGAATCTGTTGTTGAGAAGCGTACGAACACTTCGACTGAAATGTGCAGGAGCTCCATCGTGCATAAACAACATGTTGTGTCGTACTTGTAAAGGCATATGTTCTAGCAGCACAGGTAGAGTATCCCGTATGAAATCATGATAACGTGCTCCATTGAGCGTAGGTGGAAGAAACTAAAATGAGCTCTAACATGGAAACCAAGCGTTTCCGGACACATGTCCACATAACATCTTTTCTTTATTTGTGTGTGAGGAATGTTTCCTGAAAGTTTGGTCGTAGCTTTTTGTAACACCCTGTATAAACATATAATTATTAGTAATATTTGCACATGTTACTTTGTTCTTCTGTTCCAAATGTTAGTGTTTATTCTATGAAACTACAAATGCACTCTACAGGTTTGTTATTTTCAAATAAACGAAGCGAAGCGGTCTGTCGATAGAACATTGCTATCAACTCCGTTCGCAACAGTCCTTTTACATGTCAGGAACATGTTGTTTCATATAAGAGTTTTACACGTACTATAGTAAAAAAAAAATTCCGTTTACAGAGCTCGAACTCGGGATCTGCCCAACAGAATCTCACAATTATGCTGTTGCTGTGCTCTGTAGGTGAGGTAAACCGCAATCGCGATAGGCTACAATCCGACCTTTATCATTGTCGGAAACGTGATGGTACGCATTTCTCCTCCTTACACGAGGCATCACAACAATATTTCACCAGGCATCCCCGGTCAACTGCTGTTTGTGTATGAGAAATCGGTTGGAAACGTTCCTCATGTCAGCACGTTGTAGGTGTCGCCACCGGCGCCAACCTTGTGTGAATGCTCTGAAAAGCTAATCATTTGCATACCACAGCATCTTATTTCTGTCGGTTAAATTTCGCGTCTGTAGCACGTCATCTGCGTGGTGCATCAATTTTAATGGCCAGTAGTGTAAATAACAATTGGAAGCCTACACGTCTGAAAGATGTTTTGATTCGACATTCTGTACGAAACAGCCGGGGTTACGCAACCACCTGTATTAAGATGGACATACAGAGACTTAAGGGAGAAGGTGAGGAGAGAGGGCTGAGTGGGTGAAGCGAGAGGAAGAAGCCACAGTCGTGCAGGAAGTACCCTCCACCACACACCATAAAGTAGCTTTCGGAGTACAAATGTAGATCCAACGGCAGCCAAACGCACCATTGCCGAGCCGTTGGCCTCGATACTCCGGTTCTAAACCTAGTAAATATGAGCGGCGAAATAAAAGATGTCTTTTAAGGTGGCGGAAACCGCAGCGCAGAAGTGTCGCGCAGCTAACGGAAGCCGTCGCCGGAGGGCGATCTATCAGCATTTGCGTGATGCCGCGCGGTCCCTCCCGGACTCACGTGCCGCCGAATTGCCGCAATCGCGAGGAGCCGGCTCCGGCAGCGCCCAGTTAGTAAATCACGTGGGCCGGGCAGCTGCGTGTGTAGTGCGGAACCCGTTGTGGGCGCGCGGCGCGGCGGCGGCCGGCCAGCTGCGGCCGCGGCTAATGTCACGGCCAGGGTCGCTGCCACCGCCGTCGCCCCCGCCGCCGCCCCCGCGCTGCCTGCCGGAAGCCGGCGCGTCCCGTCTTCCACTCCGCTGCGCCGGCGAACGCGACCTTCACAGCGCGCATGCGCGCACCTCCCAGTGTTTTGGAATATCTCCTCGGCGGCCGACCGGCAGGACTGGAAACGGCGCGCGCGATCGGACAGAACAGATCGCTACGGGCGCTCCTACCGTGTGTAGCGGCGGGACCTGTTTACGAGGCAAATCAGATCGCCGCCGACCAGTGTCGTAGTGGTGGAAAAACCCGCACACCAGTTCACGTTTTTCACGTCGAGTGGAAAAATCAATGAAAGGTAGTTTCTGTCTTTCGCTGCGTAAGCGTTTGCAAGAATGTTCCATTTACGTTCCCTAGATGATTGAAGATAAAAGAGGCTTTCAGAAATAAGCGATGGTTGCGAATTTATCAGATGAAGTACGGATTATTCCACAACATTTCTCGTTTTACAAGTACTAAGGAGCTTCTTAGGTTTCGTGATCCTGTTGCGTTCATGTATCTTGACTCCGCTACACTTCTTCATTCCTCATTCCAATTTCCTTTAGCGCTATTAGTAGTAACAGTAGTAGTAGGAGAAGGAAAAGGAGGAAAAGGTCTATTTTTTCTCTAAAAATAAACTTATTATCGCCGCGCGGGATAGCCGAGCGGTCTCGGGCGCGGCAGTCATGGACTGTGCAGTTGGTCCCGGTGGAGGTTCGAGTCCTCCCATGGGCATGGGTTTGTCCATAGGATAATTTAGGTTAAGTAATGTGTCAGCTTAGGGACTGATGACCTTAGCAGTTACATCCCATAAGATTTCACACACATTTGAACATTTTTTAACAAACTTATTTTCCATTTGCGGATCGCTGTCTTTTTATTGTTCCCTGGTTTAGGACAATGCTGCCCATCTTCAAATAATTTCTCGTAGCTGCAGAGTAAACTGATAGCCCCGTTCAAAGGTGTACATATTACGAGGAATGGTTATGAAAGATGTACAAATCCGTGGGCTAGGGGTAGCGTCTTCGGTCCCGGGTTCGATCCCCGCCACTGCCTAAATTTTTATAAATAATCAGCATTGGTGGCCGAAGACTTCCGGCATAAGAAGTCAGCCTCATTCTGCCAACGGCCTTGTCAAAGAGGGCGGAGGAGCGGATAGAGGTTCAGGGCACTCTCTTGTCCTAGGGGTGGGAAATTGCCCCTAAAGGCGGAAGAATCAGCTATGATCAACGACATGAGGATGCAGAAGGCAATGGAAACCACTGCATTAAAGACATGTAACGCGTATCCACAGGACATGTGGCCTGTAATTGAAGAAGTGTCATGATGATCTCTCCATTGGCAAAAGATGATGATTGATGAAAGGAGGAAGTACAAACATGTTCCGGGAAAATCAGGAATACAGAAATATAAGTCGCTGAGGAATGAAATAAATAGGAAGTGCAGGGAAGCTAAGACGAAATGGCTGCAGGAAAAATGTGAAGACATCGAAAAAGATATGATTCTCGGAAGGACAGACTCAGCATACAGGAAAGTCAAAACAACCTTTGGTGACATTAAAAGCAACGATGGTAACATTAAGAGTGCAACGGGAATTTCACTGTTAAATGCAGAGGAGAGAGCAGATAGGTGGAAAGAATTCATTTAAAGCCTCTATGAGGGTGAAGATTTGTCTGATGTGATAGAAGAAGAAACAGGGGTCGATTTAGAAGAGATAGGCGATCCAGTATTAGAATCGGAAATTAAAAGAGCTTTGGAGGACTTACGTCCGCAGCTCGTGGTCGTGCGGTAGCGTTCTGGCTTCCCACGCCCGGGTTCCCGGGTTCGAATCCCGGCGGGGTCACGGATTTTCTCTGCTTCGTGATGACTGGGTGTTGTGTGATGTCCTTAGGTTAGTTAGGTTTAAGTAGTTCTAAGTTCTAGGGGACTGATGACCATAGATGTTAAGTCCCATAGTGCTCAGATCCATTTGAACCATTTTGAGGACTTACGGTCAAATAAGGCAGAAGGGATAGATAACATTCCATCAGAATTTCTAAAATCATTGGGGGAAGTGGCAACAAAACGACTATTCACATTGGTGTGTAGAATATATGAGTCTGGCGATACACCATCTGACTTTCGGAAAAGCATCATCCACACAATTCCGAAGACGGCAAGAGCTGACAAGTGCGAGAATTATCGCACAATCAGCTTAACAGCTCATGCATCGAAGCTGCTTACAAGAATAATATACAGAAGAATGGAAAAGAAAATTGAGAATGCGCTAGGTGACGATCAGTTTGGCTTTAGGAAAAGTAGAGGGACGAGAGAGGCAATTCTGACGTTTCGGCTAATAATGGAAGCAAGGCTAAAGAAAAATCAAGACACTTTCATAGGATTTGTCGACCTGGAAAAAGCGTTCGACAATATAAAATGGTGCAAGCTGTTCGAGATTCTGAAAAAAGTAGGGGTAATCTATAGGGAGAGACGGGTCATATACAATATGTACAACAACCAAGAGGGAATAATAAGAGTGGACGATCAAGAACGAACTGCTCCTATTAAGAAAGGTGTAAGACAAGGCTGTAGCGTTTCGCCCCTACTCTTCAATCTGTACATCGAGGAAGCAATGATGGAAATAAAAGAAAGGTTCAGGAGCGGAATTAAAATACAAGGTGAAAGGATATCAATGATACGATTCGCTGATGATATTGCTATCCTGAGTGAAAGTGAAGGAGAATTAAATGATCTGCTACGGTCGCAGGTTCGAATCCTGCCTCGGGCATGGATGTGTGTGATGTCCTTAGGTTAGTTAGGTTTAAGAAGTTCTAAGTTCTAGGGGACTGATGACCACAGTAGTTAAGTCCCATAGTGCTCAGAGCCATTTGAACCATTAAATGATCTGCTGAGCGGAATGAACAGTCTAATGAGTACACAGTATGGTTTGAGAGTAAATCGGAGAAAGGTAATGAGAAGTAGTAGAAATGAGAACAGCGAGAAACTTAACATCAGGAGTGATGGTCACGAAGTCAATGAAGTTAAGGAATTCTGCTACCTAGGCAGTAAAATAACCAATGACGGACGGAGCAAGGAGGACATCAAAAGCAGACTCTTTATGGGAAAAAAAGCATTTCTGGCCAAGAGGAGTCTACTAACATCAAATACCGGCCGTAATTTGAGGAAGAAATTTCTGAGGATGTACGTCTGGAGTACAGCATTGTATGGTAGTGAAACATGGACTGTGGGAAAACCGGAACAGAAGAGAATCGAAGTATTTGAGATGTGGTGCTATAGACGAATGTTGAAAATTAGGTGGACTGCTAAGGTAAGGAATGAGGAGGTTCTACGCAGAATCGGAGAGGAAAGGAATGTGTGGAAAACACTGATAAGGAGAAGGGACAGGATGATAGGACATCTGCTAAGACATGAGGGAATGACTTCCATGGTACTAGAGGGAGCTGTAGAGGGCAAAAACTGTACAGGAAGACAGAGATTGGAATACGTCAAGCAAATAATTGAGGACGTAGGTTGCAAGTGCTACTCTGAGATGAGGTTAGCACAGGAAAGGAATTCGTGGCGGGCCGCATCAATCCAGTCAGTAGGCTGAGAAAAAAAAACGTCATGAGAAATGGTAGTTTATTTCGTACATTTGACAACTTATTTGAAATGTTTACCAATGTGAGCAGCTTTGAAAGGCTGGACACATGAGTATACTTATCGTTTGACTACCAGAGGTTGTAGTGCTACTGAGCAGATCTCGGGCGATCGAAGGAGTCTGAAGCAGTTGTCGACCAGACAGGGAGTGGAAATGTCTCCTGGCAGAATGAGGAACTTGGATGGCGGACGTACCGAAGAGAGAATTGAGATGATCCCTGACGTATAATTCAGGAAGAGGATTTTATGGAGAGACGTGTTGTTTGGAAGAAAGGTAATGCGCATTGAGTTTATTTCGTTGCAAACGTTAGTCAAGTAATTATTTTTGTGGAAAGATTTCATTGTGTGTAATAATATCTACTTGTTGGTGTCCGGGGCGAATTATCACACATGTGTTCAGCACTCTAATTAGCTTCTTCCCTCCACTATTAGTTAAAGTTTCTCGTTAAGAAAGGCAAAGAGTGAAACTTAAGTATTTTAAAGATTGTGTACAAAAGTACGTTTTATGGTGTGTGACAACACTAAGGAAGGATTATAGTTTATGTTAAAACGAGTTATTTCTGTGACATTTAAAGCATGCAGTATAATTTCAAAAGATTACCTTTTCTCATTTATAAATATTTCGTAAAGCTTATCCTCACTGTTAGACGTGGGTATTTGACAGAACCTTGCAACGGATAACTCGGCTCTATTCTGTCTGCGCAGCGCACTGCGAGAATGTGAAGTGCCGAACTGTATATACTGTACCTGAGATAAACCACTGCGCGGCAAAATGCTTTATTTCATTTTCCTTTCACGAATTAAACTTTTGATCTTTTCCCGGAAATGGGGTCCATTGTCTACGCAGTAGTGCAAGGCGTGACAGTGTACGTTCCTACAGATACACTTTTCATCTAATGTGTGTGTGAAATCTTATGGGACTTAACTGCTAAGGTCATCGGTCCCTAAGCTTACAAACTACTTAAGCTGAATTATCCTAAGGACAAACACACACACCCATGCCCGAGGGAGGACTCGAACCTCCGCCGGGACCAGCCGCACAGCCCATCACTGCAGCACCTGAGACCGCTCGGCCCGCATCTCGTGGTCGTGCGGTAGCGTTCTCGCTTCCCACGCCCGCGTTCCCGGGTTCGATTCCCGGCGGGGTCATGGATTTTCTCTGCCTCGTGATGGCTGGGTGTTGTGTGCTGTTCTTAGGTTAGTTGGGTTTAAGTAGTTCTAAGTTCTAGGGGACTGATGACCATAGATGTTAAGTCCCATAGTGCTCAGAACCATTTGAGACCGCTCGGCTAATCCCGCGCGGCACTTTTCATCTAACGGTGAGGATAGCCTCTATAAAATATTTACAAATGACGAAACATAATATATTGAAATGATACTGAATTCTTTCAATGTCACAGAAATAGCTTGTAGTACAATCCTTTCTTGGAATTTTCCTAGACCAATTCTGCTTTAAACTTGCCAAACGTCGAGGACTTTTTGCAGAATTTTCCAAACGTAAGCGCTCGCTAAATCCAACTTTACCAAAATATTTAGGATTTCAGTTTCCTTCCATTTCAAGACTTAGTCGCTTTATTACAGTTTCTTTACAGTTTTATATTTTTTCTCGGGGCTTGGTGTGTCTTCTATTCGTACGGTCTAGATAACAATTGCGGAATCCAGGGTGGTCGCTCTACCGTATTTTTTCTGGTGTGTGTATGACATGATTCCATTCATACAGCGAATTGTCAAGCGTTGTGGTTATCGGTAAATTGCAAGCATGTAAAGGCCACGGAATCGAATCCTGGTGAAACCACATAATATTACAGTCTGTCTTTAACCTAGCCTTAAGGTCTCAGCGGTGTGAAGATGCCCCAAGAACTAAACGAAAGTCGCATTCTGCAATTAAATGTAGGTCCATTTTCCCCATAAGGATTAATGGGGTATGTTCGGGGCAAGCGAGTCGGCGAAGTGAAAGACCTGAATCAGGCCGTTGAGCCACACGAAACTACTGTATTATTCTTATCCGATGAGTTGATCGTTCTTCACTCCCCAGCGTGGGAGATACCTTGATGAGAGAACCTCCATCGCAGCAGTCAACTGCCGTGGCTAATAAGCTGTTAAAGAGGCGGGCCGCCGTCGACTATTGCAACAACAGTCGGATCACAGCTCAGCAAATCATTCAAGAAATGGGAAGTCCAGGTTGGAATATCAACAATTAAGACAATGATAGATTGCTTCTCACTGTGAAGATGCTACGATGAGTCGCCCATTGAGCTTTCGGTGAAAGCCTTCTTCAGAGAAGGAAGGAAAACACACACATTCACACAAGCAGGCACGCCTCACGCACACATCACTGATGTCCCGGCCGCTCTGGCGTTCTCGCCAGAACGGCCGGTGATAGCGGTCACGTGTGTGTGAGGTGTGCCCACTTGTGTGAATGAGTGTGTTTTCCTTCCTTCTCTGAAGAAGGCTTTTATCGAAAGCTCAGTGTGCGACAGCCTTTTCGTTGTCCCAGTCTGCAATTCCACGCGTCATCATCTTTATGGCGAGTAGCAATCTCTCATTCTCATAAATGTTAAATCATTCGCCGGCCGAAGTGGCCGTGCGGTTAAAGGCGCTGCAGTCTGGAACCGCAAGACCGCTATGGTCGCAGGTTCGAATCCTGCCTCGGGCATGGATGTTTGTAATGTCCTTAGGTTAGTTAGGTTTAACTAGTTCTAAGTTCTAGGGGACTGATGACCTCAGCAGTTGAGTCCCATAGTGCTCAGAGCCATTTGAACCATTTTTTGTTAAATCATTCAAAAATGCGGTGCTGACGACAACAACAGCCAACCAACGATGGCGTCCAGAACAATCTCCCCAACATTTTGGAAAATGAAGAAACCACAGGATAGTTGCTTAACACACAATATTTTATTGTGTATTCACGCTCGGTTTCGGAACACTTAGTTCCATCATCTGAAGTAACAGCAATAACAAAAATATTCTGTTACATGCGAATGGGAAGGGAGCCTCAAGATTGAAATATAAGTAACTATGCGGCTAAAATGTCTAAATTAAAACAAATTAAAAGAAACTAAATTAAAAGAGGCAACAGGACGTTACCTAAAAATGAAACAACTTAATGAAATGAGGTCATCTTCACCCCAGTGTTATCATGGAATCATGTTAGGGACAAGTTAACCGTCTATCACACCGCAGAGAAAGGTAGGATACTCAAGTTTCTGCAAGAAATTGAAATCTTAAGATATGTTCATTCCTATCCTCCCGTTACAGTTAATGAACGAACAGATCCGTATCACAAAAATATTTTAGTTAATTACAACATTTCCCAAGCAAATTAAGGTGTCCATCAAACGTAATATTTTTCCTTGTTCTTTAAATGTATAGGTCCTCTTCTCTCTTAATGTTGTAATGATTCCGTCTCCTTTCCGTTGTACTTCCCGCTTTTCCTCTTTAAACACTTCACCTGTCTCAAGTCTGTTTCGTATCGCAACTGCAGTTCGCTCGTGTGTGGCTTCAGTTCTCACGGCTGGTATTTACCATTACATAGTTTTCCTGTTTGTGTTTCCTGTCGCACAGTACGGGGGAACGGTTGTTACGGAATTTTTGTAAGCAATTCGGAGTAATTCTGATTTGTTCCACCTCCCCATTTTTATTGCATTATACGTATTTCATTATTTTGGTAACGTTTGGTGTCCGGTCATGATGTCCGTTTTTTCGGATTAATTTTAGGCTCGTTTTATCCTTTTGACACGGAACGTTTGGATCCGTGACAACAGCGGGGTGAGGACGACCTCAGTTGATAAAGTTATTTTATTTGTAAGCATCATCCTGTTCTCTCTTTCAGTTTGTTTTAATTCATAAATTTTAGGAGCGTAGTTCTTTATCAGATGTTGCAGACTTCGCGTGTAACAGAATATTTTTATTATTACAATTACACCAGATGATGGAACTTTAGCCGGCCGGAGTGGCCGTGCGGTTCTAGGCGCTACAGTCTGGAACCGCGTTGCCGCTACGGTCGCAGGTTCGAATCCTGCCTTGGGGGATGGATGTGTGCGATGTCCTTAGGTTAGTTAGGTTTAAGTAGTTCTAAGTTCTAGGGGACTGATGACCACAGCAGTTAAGTCCCATAGTGCTCAGAGCCCATGGAACTTTAAATGTTTCGAAACAGGTCCTATGAACACAACAAAACATTGTGGATTAAGCAACTGTCCTGCGGTTTCGTTATTTTTCAGAATGGCCTTGTACAGCTGCGGCTGCTCCTTAGAAGAACTCTCGTCACTGTTGTCTAAAACATCCACCAATCCATTCGAGTACTTCTGTTGATGGGAGGCGCGAAAAAATTTTCTTCCCTTCTAACAGCGGTTTATCGTAGGTTGTGGGAGCAACGAAGTGTACCTAGCGACTGGAGAAAAGCGCAAGTCATTTCCAGTTTCAAAAAGCTTGGTAATCAAGATGCACATAATAACAGACCTATATTGCTGATGTCAATCTTTTGTAGAATTATAGAGCATGTTTTAAGCTGTCGCATTATATGACGAAAATCTCATCTATAAAGATAACGTACTCCTCAAAAAACACGGATCCTGCAAAACTCAGCCTACTGTGTTTGGCACCCAGGTTGATGCAATTTTGTTGACTTCCGATTGGCATTAGATACAGTTCCGCAGTCACAAAATACGAGCTTACCGAAAATCAACTAAATTTATGTGTGGACTCAGGGCTCTCTGATAGACAAAATTCAACGCATTGTTTTTAATGGAAGAAAATCGATAAATGCAAAGGTAATTTTGCGAGCACACCACTGGAGTGTTTTACGGCCGTTACTGTTTACCGTTTATGCTTATGATCCAGTGAATAATTTGGAAGGTTGCGAGAGGCTGTACGTAGAAAACTGCAACGCCAGAGAGCTGTAGCGAAATGAAGAAAGATTTTCAGAGGATCACTGGTTATTGTAGGATCTGGCAGATGAGCTTGGACGTAAATAAATATTACATATTTCGCACGAAACGGAGAACAGGTTGACTGCTCTTCGGTTACAATGTGAGTAACAAGTAAATAACAGCAGTAACTGTTAAGACCAGACGAATCTACAATCGTACTCTTTGATTGCTCAGGGAGATGGAACTGCAACACATGGAATATTAGTCCATTTGTTACATGAACAAATAAAAGGATTTACTTAATACAATCCTTTGCCGTAGGAGTGTCTGAAAATTTACAAGTGTCATTGACTTTTAAGGCACTCCTAGAAGCATACGATCACAAACTCTTCTCTTGAAGCACTATGTTCAACATTTGCAAAAGTACACGTCCATATGAAACTTGACTAACACTGGTCCTACTCGATGATGTTGTCTGCTTCAGCTGACGTCACGAACTAGGCGCTGCAGTCATGGACTGTGCGGCTGATCCCGGCGGAGGTTCGAGTCCTCCCTCGGGCATAGGTGTGTGTGTTTGTCCTTAGGATAATTTAGGTTAAGTAGTGTGTAAGCTTAGGGGCTGATGACCTTGGCAGTTAAGTCCCATAAGATTTAACACACATTTGAACATTTTCACGAACTAGGCAGAGCGCTTCTTTGCTCAGCTCTATGTTGACTTCAGTGCGAGGACGATGCTGAGTTGAGAGAAATGGCGTGTCTTCTTCAGCCTCTCTCATTCTTCATTAAGGAGTGCAGCGAGACATTGCTAGTGTTCGTGATATCGATGCGCGTTGGCAACTTTGATCTGTGCATAGATCTTTGGACGATTCCACAATAACTATCTGTCAGATACCTAGTAGTGACCTTCTACAGTGACATAAAGTGGAATGATCCCATGAATCAAATTGTAGAAGATGCAACCGCCAGCGTGAGCTTCACTGGGAGAATTTTAACGAAATATAATTCAACCACGAAAGAAATGGTTTACTAACACGGGTAACACCCAATGAAGAGAGGCACGTTCCGTCGCAGCATCGTTTGATCGGCGCGAGAACGGTATGGAGATACTCAACAAAATTTAGTAGCAGACTCTTCAAAAGAGGCCTTGTGCACCACGAAGATGTTTACTGTTGAAATTCTGAGGGCGAACATTCCAAGAAGAGTGGAGGAACGTATTATTTCCTCCCACAAAAGACCTTGGAAATCACCACGACGAGAAAATCAGAGAAATTGAAGATCATACGGAAGTTTACCGACAATCATTCTCCTCGGGCACCATTCGCGAATGGAGCAAGGAAGAGAGAAAAGATTGTGGGCACTGTGCAATTGCGGAGTAAAGATGTAGCTGTGGATGTAGATACGCGCTGCGTCCCTTTAAACTAACAGGTTCCGTCACTGAGCATGCGGCCACAGATACACGTACACCAGAGGCATTGTCTGGGGCAGCTTAATATGAATACGTTGAATCTGTGGTTCGACGGTCGATCCGTGCTGGTATATCGGCATATGATTATGAGCCGCGCTGCAGGTACGTCTTTGTGAGCTTATTGAAGAAAGCACCGGATCCCATGCTTTGTCCGTGCTGTAACTGATATATCGATTAATTAAATTAGTTCGTCAAACTAATTTTCATAAAGCAAGAAGCAGTGGAAATTCATTCGGCGTATAATTTAATTAATGGAGATATCAGTTTCAGCCCGGACAAAGCAAGGAATTTCCACTGCTTTCTGCTGACTGCTTCGTGGAATATTGTGTGAAGGTATAGGGTTTCTGTGGATGCACATCCTATATGTAATGCACCAGTGGTAGAGTGGTTTTAAGGATCCTAGTAAGCATGTCTAGGTCGACATCGAAAGGGATCTGCGCTTCTTACACACATCTTAAGCGGATGTTGAATGGCTTCTCAATTCTTTCATTGTATAGTGGAGTCAATATCTCGATCAGTGGCTGCCATCGTCTAGCATATACTTCATCCGAGTAGGTAATTTTTGTCCTTCATTAAATTAGCAGTGAATGTATATTAGAATAATGACCGTACAAGATGTAACAAAACCATAATTTCAAGACATACTCCCGCACTGCATAAAATCTGAAAACATACTGCGCCTCTTAGATGACCAGCGTAACAGTCAACTTCATCTTTAGGAACAACTGAAATTTGACGTAGTAAGGACTATTAATTACTGCTTTGCATAAGGTGATCACAGGAGGGAGGGAGTTGCCAGAACGTAGCTTATTCTTCTTCAATAGCATCAATGAGATAACGCCATCATCCGACGGATGGACCCCTCTCAACAACGTCCCATGGTCCCACTTCATGAGACACTCCAGACAGCCGTGGCATGTAATCCATATTACTGGCGCGAATTGTGGCGATATGGAACTTTACGCCACCACTTATCCTACCATAACTGGCCAGATACTGTGGATATAAATGAGTTCCGTCAACAGGATTCGAACCGTCTACATCTGAATCGAATGCCATATCTTAGTGATCTCGGGTACGGAGACGGGTAATTTCACTGAAGCTCTCTGACAAGTGGGAGAAAGACACCGGGAACATGGTTTTAATCTACTATGATACTGAATTTCTTCGCGGTAGTATCCCTTTATAAAAGCTTCTCAGCATTCATACAGCGTCAAATCGGAGTTAAAGCTCCATCTTTCGTAGGTTTACACAACCTACTTCGTTAGTAGTCATCTCTCGAAGTAGTCTAACAGCTAGAAGTTTTTATACATGGTTTTTTTAACATTCAAGGAAGTTTCAAAACAGCGCGCTTTCCGCTGCAGAGTGAAAGATAGACTGTACATGTATGATGTCCCTAAACTTACGTTCGACATGAGCGAAAATAACGTAGGGTTTACCCCAAGGAACTGTAGTAGCATCTCTGATGTTTTCAAGATACCTGTTAAACGATTTATGAATTAGAATCAGCAGACTAGAAGATTATTTACTGATGGCGCTACGTCTGCAGAAAAGCGACGTCGCTGGAATATTGTAAGGAAATTCAGAGAGACATGCACAAAATTTCTGTCTGGTATAGTGAATGGCAGCTCTCTTTAAATGTGCTGAAATCTAACATCACGCCTATGAATGAGAAACAACCAGACAGTATCTGATTGCAAGGCCAGTGATGACTATCTGGAGCATTTTATATTCCATAAGTATTTAGTGTCAATGGAAGTGGTATGAAATCGGGCGATCACATAAAATCTAAATTAAGGCAAATAGAAGACTTATAGTTGTTGGAAGAATGTGCACAGGGAAACTCACACAAGACGCCAGTTCAACAAAAAATTAAACTATTTTTCCAGTGTTCGTACTCTTATAAAGTGAACATCTAGACAGACAATTTAAAGACGACCTGATAGGACCGTAGCAGGACGGTACAGACTTTATGAAATGTAACAGAAATGCTCGAGGACCTCAAAAGGAAATCTTTAGAAGAAAGAAGACGTAGTTTTCACGAAGCCTGGAAAAGTATTCGGGGCAGGCTGTGTGACTGTCTTGCTGCCTTCATAGAATGTCTCGCGTAGATGGTTACAGAAGATACCTACAGAGGCACACAGGCAGTGAGTTTTACTTCGCTCAGGACGCGAATAGAACCGGACAGGAACTGAGTAATATTCGTATGATATATCTTCGCCGTGCACTATACTGTGGCTTGCGAAGAATCTGTGTACGTGTGCAGGGACTGGATAAAAATATAGAAACACCGAAAACACATCAGATTGCGCCTAATATGATGCAAGAAAACCACTAGCATTCAAAGCAGCTTCCAGTCGTCTCGGAATCGGTAAAGGTCCTTCATGGAGTTCAAGGGAATCTATTACCTTTCTTCCTGCAAAGTAGTGGCAAGGTCAGCTAACAATTATGGAGGTGGATTGCGTTCACGCACCTTCTCTCCAAAGTAGACAACAAAGGCTCAATAATACTGAGATCTGCTGGTAATTGTGGCGGCCAGGGGAGACGCGAATGTCATGCTCGTGCTCACAAAACATAGTCCCGGAGAGTGCGACCTGCATAAACAGAGGCCCTGTCGTCTTTGGATACAGTATACCCATTTGCGAACAAATACTGCACCGTGGGATGCACCTAATCACCCACTGAAGCAGTGCACAGTACCCATGGCGCTCAAGGAATATCACGATATGGCTGTCCAAATCATGACCGAACCCAAGCCATGTTTCTCTTTTGGTACGTAAACTCGACCAGGAGTTGGAGCAGTGTGAAACAAGAGCTATTCGACCAAATGAATTTCTTCGACTGTTCTATCAAGTTTTATGGCTTCAGCATCACTGTTTTCTGTTAGAAGTATTTGCATCACTAATGAGTGGTTTTGGGATTCCAGATTGTCCCTCATTTGTCTTCATGTGGAGCTCCATTCGTGTTATTTTGGTGTTGAGTGCGACATTTAGATCTGCAGTGACCTTCCCCGCTGTCGTCCTTTCGTATTTCGTCACACTCCTTTCCAATGACCATCGGTCACGATCACACAGCACACGCTTTCGTCAGAGTTGTGACGTAGCGAATGATAAAATTACCAAATATGCAGCAACCAGTCGCAAAATCATGTTTTATTTATTCACTTTTGCAAATCGATTTCAACTGATTAGCAGCCATCATCGGTGCTTTCAACCAATATGTGCCCTGACTTTATGTTTGACCTCTGCTTAAGACTGTGTTACTAGTCAGGGCACAACTTGGGGAGCACATGGAGCCCACCATTCATTCGTAGCGAATGATGTTTTTCCGTCTTCCCTCCCTGCGGAATAAATCTTCGCCTCGAAACATAAAACACTTCGGCTCGCTTGGTTACTGAAGCACCCACCCTAAGAACACTACCCGTTCGCCTACGTTCGAATTCACCTAGCCCCAACATCATGCTCTAACAACTACATAGAATAATTTACGAACTTCCAGCATGTTGCAGTAGCTGTGCGTCATCAACTTCTGTTAATCAGTACAACGAAAAACCAGCTCACAGTTCCAAATTTTAATTTTTTATTCACACCATGATTAGTTTCGACCATGACTACCACTTGCACAGGTGCCGTTCGTGGTCAAATAAAACAGTGCATCCGGCCGGACTGGCCGAGCGGTTCTAGGAGCTATAGTCTGGAAACGTGCGACCGCTACGGTCGCAGGTTCGAATCCTGCCTCGGGCATGGATGTGTGTGATGTCCTTAGGTTAGTTAGGTTTAAGTAGTTCTAAGTTCCAGGGGACTGATGACTTCAGAAGTTAAGTCCCATAGTGCTCAGAGCCATTTGAACCATTTTTGAACAACAGTGCAACTTGCGGGCTTGGCTGGCATCTCCATTTACATTCAAGTATGGATTTATAGCAGTGTTTCCATATCCTTGCCCAACCACTGCAGATGCAGATCGTGATGTGTTAGGATGAAAATTTGTGGGTAATGATGTGTGGTTCCGCCATTTTTTACAATCTGAATCAGCACTATGTCTTGGATATCTGATTTCGCAAATGCTTAAGCTATGTACAAATATCCATGAACGACTTACTGTAACCGTCAAGGAGTGAAATAGGTACAATCCCTTCTGTAGCGTCGTGTGCCAAGCAGGAGACTTTGAGTTTCACTCACGGCCTAAGAAGACCTTCGGCAAAGGTCTAATATAATATTGCTCTTAAGTTATCTTTTAACGTCTGGAGAGATCGACTGCAGTATGCCGCTGGCATGGTTATGTCTCCACTGTTTGTATATTCTGTGACAGCTTTCTCTTCGAGCAGTGGCAGTGCAGACGTGACCTCATTATCGTGCATTATTGATGGCCGTGTAACTATGGAATTGCTGCATCCTTCCTTCGACCCCTACCTCCACTCCCGATAGAGCGCACCGTGTCCTCCATTACGATTGTGCTTCTGTGAGGAACGTCGCGTGTACTTCGTTATCTGAGACGGTTTTCAGTTTCCCCGCCAGTGGAGCTTCTACTTTAGACACATTATCATAAACATTTTTATATTGTTCGCTGCTATGACTAAAGTTCATAAGTTGGTTCCCATATGTAATAGCGAGAACATGTACAAGAATTTATTTCAGAGTTGCTGCAGTACCAGCGAATTCTCACATTTCACGGTTTGTCGGAATGTTAAGAATCTCAGTCATTACTGTCTCAGTGTAACAGGAAAATTGGAAATTTGTGGTAAAGTCTCATGGGACTAAACTGCTGAGATCGTCGGTCCCTAAGCTGACGCACTACTGAATCTAACTTAGACTAACTTACGCTAAGGACAAATTCAAATGGCTCTGTGCACTAAGGGACTTAACATCAGAGGTCATCAGTCCCCTAGAACTCAGAACTACTTAAACCTAACTAACCTAAGGACATCACACGCATCCATGCCCGAGGCAGGATTCGAACCTGCGACCGTAGCGGTCTCGCGGTTCCAGACTGAAGCGCCTAGAACTGCTCGGCCACAACGGCCGGCACGCTAAGGACAACACACACACACCCATGCCCGAGGGAGGACTCGAACCTCCGACGGGGGACCGTTAGTGTAACAGGACTTGTAGGTGATTCGATTGCTCTAGGGAGACTGTGGAGGCACACTGCAGCAGTGGTGGCTGCAACGGTGATCTATGGCTGTGCACTGACGAGCGTTGAAAGCTTTTAACATGCTCAGAATCTATTCCACGAGACTAGATAAACGTATTTGGAGTTTACTCGCTGCGTCCTCTGCGTTTATATCTTTTGGAATGAGCTGGTCGGATGTCACTCTCATTTAAAGCATCTGGAGGGCTGGTCGCAGACGTTTGCTGGAAATGTGGAGAGTTATCCATTTGGTTTGCTTGTATGTGCCATCTCTGCAACCTCGTGGTAGAAAACAATCCATTTCCACTCCACTGGATTCTTGTACAGCCCTTACCAGTTTTTGTCTGACACTTATTTCGGCTGATTTCGGTTTTGCCTATACATGGGTCGCAATCATCTGCCTTTTGTATCCAGTCTATACTCGCCTCACCTACCTCTGATTCCCTCCTATCTTCTTCTATCATTCTCCTTTCTCTTTTACGAAGAGGAACAGAACAAAATAACCTCCTTTGTTCCAGAAAGCGTGGATTTCTCTCCTCTCCTTACTCCTCATCCTCCATTCTCGTCTTCCTCCTGTCCTGTCCCATTTCTCACTTCTCCTGCCTTTTCCTCTTTTCTCCTTTTCACCCTTTCTGCCTTCTCCACCACACCCCCTCCTCCTTTCCTCTAATTACTCTTCCCTTTTCCTACTACTTCATCCTCCTCCTCCTCCTCCTCCTCCTCCTCCTCCTCTGCTCTCAGCAGAAATCTTGTTTTGTCCTTTCACCTCCTTTCAGGATAATTTCTGTCTTCTCTCCTTTCCTACTATTTTCTTTCGTTTCTCCTCTCTCTGTTTTTTCTTCTCCTCTCTTTTTTCTTCTCGTGTCCTTCCTCCCCTCTCAGCTTTTCTTCTTATCTCCTTCCTCTGTTCTCCCCTTGTCTCCTTTAAGGAGGAATCCATCTTCTGCTCTCTTTCCTCTTCTCTTTTGCCTCTTTCCCTGTCTTCTATCTCTTTCCCTCTCTCTTCTGCTGTCCTCTCTCTTCCTTCTTGTTCTCTAATCTCCCCTTTTTCGACGTAATTACGTTTTATGTTAATCAAAAGTACTTATTTATTCGAATTAGAGTTGAAGAAAATGAGCCATGTGATGCTAAACATTAGTAATCGTCTTCTGACCTATAAAAATACTATATGAAAAAAAGCAATACATGGAGAAGATCATGGTATTATGTATCCTACGGTATATTCAAGTACTATAAATATATTTAGAAGACTGTAGTGGTACTCGTTCGTTGGAATACAATAGATTGTGCTCGTCACCATGAAAATTAAAAAGAAACTGACGTGAATGTACCTAGCAAGCAAGATAATTATCTACGACTAACTAATGCGAACATGGAACGGGGAAAATAGAGGAGGAGGAGGAGGAGAGGAGTATAAGTAGTCAGGCACCTTTTTCGGTACAGTTAGCCAATGCGTATTTCATAAAAGTAAGTTTTCTTTATGGAAATTGTCTAAGTTTACAATCAAACCACTTACTCTGAATCGTGCGAAATTTATGAAAGTAAAAAAAATTAAATATTATTAATATCACAGCCGAATTAAAGTTACTGGACTTTGCTTAGTAATGTGAAAGTTTTAGTAAATACAGGTAATGGTGTAGCCTACACTGAAATAAAAACCTTATTTCAGTTTGTATAAATTTGACGTTTGCATTACCTGGTGTCTTTGTCTTAATTCAATAAAGGAACGTATGACAAGGACGGCGATTTAGCGTAAACGGCGAATCTGCTTCTAAGAACGTCATGGTATATGATGAAACGTGGATTGTGGTCGAAATAATGTGTTACTGTATTCGAATACGTCCTGAAAAATGAATGATAAAGTAGCTGTTTGCAACGGATTCTTCAAAATTATATGTTAGTGAAAATCGTATTTTTCCAGTTATTCTTGTGTTCCTGAACTGTTGCATGACAGCCTGTTCACCCACTACCCGCTCCGCAGCAGTGTATGTTGGGTTGCCTACAAGTTCGACTGTCCTTTTGTATTCAAGCTCTATAATAAGGAAGCTACTCGTGAAGTTACCACTATCAGACACATTGTGCTGCTACGTCTGTTATTAGATATGATAATGTGGACTATGGCTAAAATAACATGCCACCGGAAAATGGAAAAACAACAGCTAGCTCGATAACTCTGTAAGAATGATTTGCAGTTATAAAGTTTCAATAGTGTAATCTATGAAAGAAGATCATCATATCAATAAGCCTAAATAGTAAAGCATGCTAAATTCACACCCCTCTTGGATCAGGGATTAATACTGAAGCTCAAGATCTCTCTAGATCTATTAGATTTTAAGGATACAGATTACCGATCATACTCTTATTGACCATCCTACCATTTTACGGTGCACCACAGTACGCAGTCCTTCTCCGACGTTTCACCTACCTTGCCAGGCGAGTTATAGACGCAATAATAATTTAATGTAGACTTCTAACCACAGTACCCACTTACAATCTTTAACATTGCTGGAAGTGAAAGAAGCGATATTTGGCAGTATAATCCTGGTACCAACTGAGGATTGGATCCTGTGTCCTTAGACTGTTATCTGACAATTGATCACCAAGTCACCGAGACACACTCAGCAAACGTAAACTATTGCGCAAGGTTTATTGCTCTCAAATACCGTGCGTGATGCACTGGCCTAGCCTGCAGGGCGAACTATGCAGAAATTGCAATTTTCCCAGCAGTATATCTGGCTAATGGTCCTTGATTCTTTTCCTGAGTGGTTGAATCAATTAGAGTGTAGGTGCGTTTCTCTACATGATGAAGTTCGCCACTGGATTATAAAATCCTCCCTCAGCCTTTGTCGAATGGGCCTATCCGTTGTGGAATAGCCTGTGACGCCCAGGAAAGTTTTGTATTTGTATGTGGCCCCGACAGGTGTTATGTAGCCCTCACTCAGCCATTACCGAATTGCTGTGGAATATCCTGTCACGCCTAGGAGTTTTGTATCTGTTACCCCGACAGAACAGTATCCTCCGGAGCTAGTAGCTAGGTGGCACCAATAAGGAATTTTTTTTATTGTTTTCTATCTTCAATGGAAGCGAATATATTGCCGATTGCACATTTTGAAAGCGGTGCTACTTACGAAAGCTTCTCGAAGTCAATCTATATTCGCTATCCATAGGCGGCAGAGGTGTCAGTTTATGACATTTCTCTTGCCTCACATATCTTGCTTACCAGCTTTATTATGGCTGGCTTTCACAATCTCAATAATTCTGAAGGAATTTCGCGAGCTCTGGGGCCCTTGATCGATTTGAGTCTTTTGGTGCCGTGTCTAAGTCTTATCACAATACTATGTCTAATCTTCATCTGCTAAGTCTTCTCTTTCTATAACGGTAAGTTATAGAAGTTTTTATATACGTTCCCTCTACATATTCCTGCAAACTTTTTGCGACCCTAAACACACATCATCTGGTTCTGTGACCTCATTGTTAATTTTCGTTATTTTCTTTTCAGTTGATGGTTTAGCGACTGATTTTTAAGCCTACTTTCAACCTAAACTATTCAGTCCTTCCATCTGCTGTTGACTTTTCTCTATACTAGAGACAAACAGTACGAGTTTATACACAACCTTCAGATTCCATTAAAACCTCAGTTTAAGGACCAAGAAACTTCTTCTGGGATGACTGAGGCTACTTCTGATGATGCATATTCACCGAGCCTGACACCTCTATCGTTTCTAATGAAGTCTAATGGAAGCTGTAGGATTGATTTGTATATTACTCAGCATACTAATTCATGATCCGTCACTACAATCTGCTTCAAAAACTTCCTTGAAATCTACGAAATCCAGACAAAACAATACTTCAAAGAACGGTACCCAATCCACCAGGCAGGAAGTTTAAATGGGTCCTTTATTCACCAATGTTGCTCTCATGCATCATCAAAATTTCACATTGTTGTCTGCAACGTATTTTAAGTTTCGTCCTTGGATGGGTAACGGTACTTGCAAACAACATTTAAGCTCTCATATACAGCGATATTCTGCTGTTTCTAATGAGAAGTTTCTGAATAGTGTGCATACTTAGGAGTCATGTCACGAGGTTATGTGAGCATCAGTTATGAGTGTGCAATTTCATTCGATTTTGTGGTGCTGTTTTTTATTGCGCAATAAAAATTGCTTATAAAGATAAAGAGTTATTATATAAATGTGTTAGTGTATTCTTGCCCGTAAATTGGAAACGGGCCTATCTTTTCTGGTAAGAGGAAACCTGTCTTTGAGCACAGGGTGGACAACAAGACCAGAAGAACAAGAAGACAACGCTTCCTATACCTTTAAATACGACAGTTTCGACCACTGGCCAAAGTATGGGGCAAAAGCGAAGGTGTACGCATGCTGCCAGGGATAGTCGACTTTAAAATGCGGAAAATGTGGAATTGTTTTATGCTCTGTAACAGACTTTTCACATGCAATATGACAAAATGCAACCATCATTTCAGCCACACTGTAGTACTTTTACTGTAGCACCCGTGCACCGTTTGTGCGCCAATGATACTTACACGTATCATACTGTAGTTTGAAACAATGTATGTAAAATTGTTCATATGATCATATACATGTAATTTAAGTAACTTCATACATTTTCTTCAGAATATTTCTGTGTGTATTCGCCAAATGAAGGGTTAAGCATTACTGGCAAGTTTCGACAGCGTATCCTTCCCAATGTGCACAAAGCGATGTGAATACATCATCTTCATAAGTACTCAACCAAAGATCATACGCCATGCATAAATACACACTGCATGGTCGTCAGGGGACATAACCTCGGAATAAGTATCCAGAGTCGACGATTGGACCGCTGTTTGCAGCGCAGCCACAAGTGACCGGTAATGAAATTTGTCTGCAACGATTTTAAAATCGTGTAGAGTGGACTGAGGAAAGCACGACATTATAAACTGGTCATATTTAAAGCACCAGCGAAACTCGACGAAACCGTGGGTGCCATTATAGGCGCTTTCTTCCGGAAGCTGGTCATTACTCAAACCGGCCGTATGAGATGGGAGGATTTTTGCATAATTACATCGTTTGCTGCAAACCACTTTCTATTTCGAGATTCTAATTTTTTTTGTGTCATTTTTCGAGCAATAAATCTGCTACCCAGCAGGAAAGTGTTTTTGTAGTCTCTGCCAGGCGTCATTTCTCTGCAGGGAATTTCACTTTCGTACCGAGGAATGAAAAGAGAATACCTTCTTTAGTGAAAGTGAATAACTGCTGAAAAATAAATATAATAATTTATATACTCCTAATAAATCAGTCACGGGGTAACGAATTTCACAGGCTTCTTATTTCTACACTTGTATGAATTTTTTAGAGTTTTCCAACGTTCTTAGTGGTCTAGTCGCTAAAATAATTCTGTTACGAAGAGTATGCACATCGGTAAAGTTTGATAAACCTACAAGGTTTCAAAATGGTAAAGAGCAGCAATCAGTTGACGTTTCCATTCTAACTTTGTTATAGCAAATCCAGATTTCGGCTTGTAACTAGCCATTATCAAAGCAGTATTTCATAATTGTTCTACATGCGCTAGTACGTGTACACCTATTGTTCACGCTCTTGTCAAAGTTCATTAAAGTCTACTATGTTCATTATACAGTAGCCGTTAATGATGTATCACATAATGTCTGCACTTGTTGTTCGCTTCTTTCCACTAATTTTGTACAGACGCTATCAACCACATGATCATAGCGTTTTGATATAGCGATCTTATTGTTGACACTGGCAAGTAATGCGATAGGTATAAGCTTCTGAAGAATGGCACTAAACTTGCGAAACTGGTAAAGAAATTAAATTTCTTCTATGCAACTGATTGCTTATTATTTCGTTATATACGACTACAGTTGCTGAGGGGGGAGAAAATACTAAATACATCAGTCTGTTGATTGTTTCTTCTCTGCTTCGAAGTGTCTTCCCACAAACACATCACAAACTTTACGAACTGATATTTTCTGCACGGTTGTAACTGTACCACTAAGCGGACTACACCTGTCAGTATAGACTAACAGTTTTGTGCACATGTGTCCATATGTCAGCACCTAAACTGCTGCTCAGGGGAAATAAGCATTAATAACTTGTTCTTGCCACATCTAGGCCTACTTTGACGTACTAACCCACCTAAAAACATATGAGTTGTAATACCTATAAGTATTAGCGATGTTTCTCAGTACACTGCCTTCAGTTACCAACAGAAATATCTGCACATGTCATTTACAGCTTCTGTAGAAACATTAATGTATGCTGACCACCAGACCATTTTAGTAACTCCAGAAGAAGAATTACAAAGAAATATTTTCAAATTAAACCAAACTAGCCAAAACTGTAATTTCAAAATACCTACAGAAAACACAAAGGTAATGGCATTACGCGGAAAACAACAAGTGTGCTCAAAAATAGAGACGGAAAACAAATCACCGAGCAAATAGGTCATTTTTAATTATATGGGCAGCAACATTTCTTTTGATTGTGATAAAGATACAAAGAATAAAACAACAAAATTGGAGGGTGTCTGTGGAACAATAAAAAGGATATTAAACAAAAAGACATCTACAGAAAAGTAACTGAAATTCCATGGAACAGTAGCTGTTCCAGTGCTATTGTACGGATCTGAGTCTGGAATAGGAAACCAGGAAGACATCAATCGAATAGTGACCGGCAGAAATGAAAATCCTCGGGTCAGTTAATGGATGTAAACTAGAAGATAATATAAGAAACGAAGACATTTGCAGTAACAGAAACAATAGATAATATAAGAAACGAAGACATTTGCAGTAACAGAAACAATCTACACATATAAGCAGAAATTGAAGCAATATGCAGAAAAAGTGCAACAAGACGGATCACCTAAAAAAAAATTTGCAATATATACCCAAAGGACAAAGGAATGTAGCTCAGCCAAGGAAGCGATGGAACAAGGCGCTAATCCGTGAATGTAGTTGATGATGATGACGACGATGATGACGATAATGATGATAATGATGATGATTATGATGAACATATTGATCTATAAACTTATACACTTGCCAGTCACATTATACAATGACGAGACAAATCATTATGAGCACTGCCTACGTCGAAGCTGAATGCCGGCTGGTCAAATTGTGGGCACCTATCAGCCAGAATATTATGGCCACCGACATACTATCTATAGAAAACTGTCCAAGCGATAGCAGCCTCACCTGGCGACGGATGGCTGATAGTCAGTCACACTCACAGTGCATTCGCCCTCAGTGAGCGTTTAGTGCATGTGTGGAATGGAGAAGGCGCGCGATCTATGTGAGTATGACGGACTGCAGATTGTGATGGTTCGTTGGCTCGGCACGAGCGTTTCGGAAACTGGACAACTCGTCGGGTGTTCGAGAAGTACTGTGGTGAATGTTGTCAACTCGTGGCGAAACCAAGGTGAAACCACCTCCAGACGTCATGGAGTTGGGTGGCCACCCCTCGCTACAGATTTCTGACGTCGTAGGCTTGGCATATTGGTAAAAAAGGACAGGTGGTGAACTGTAGCCGAACTAACATCAGACTTTAATGTTGGGCAGAGTACAAGTATGTCTGAACACACAGTGCACCGAACACTCCAACGATGGCCTCCGCAGCCGACGTACCATGCATAAGTCCATGTTAACGCCACGACATCGGCAACTATGAAACGGGCACTTGACCACCTGCACTGGACGGTGTCGGCGCAATGGTAGAGCGTTGCATGGTCTGATGGACTCCGACACCTTCTTCATCATATATATATGACGGTAGTATCTGTTCCCGAAAGAACAGTTACCGTGGATGACCATGCAGCTTTGCTAGAAATGAAATGATAATTAAATGGACACCCTAGCTGCAAACAGGCGTTGATGTACTTCATTGGGGACTTGTTGAAAATGTTTGCCCCGACCGGGATTCGAACCCGGGATCTCCTGCTTACATGGCAGACGCTCTATCCATTTTTTTTTTTTTTTTGTTTTTATCAAAATTTAGGCAGTGGCGGGGATCGAACTCGGGACCGAAGACGTTTTGATTATGAATCAAAGACGCTACCCCTTTTACTTTTTTCTTTTTTTTTGTTTTGTTTATTTTTTTTTGTTTTGTTTTTTTTTTCTTAAAAAGCCCATTAGGAAAATGGAACTAAAAAATAAATAAATAAAAAATAAGAAAAAAAAAGAAACCTAAGTGCCACCGCCACTTGTCATCCTATAACAAAAAAAATCTGATCCACTTCAGGCGTTGGCTCCTGAGTAAGCCCACCCCAGAGAGCTGCCTATAGACCAGGGGAAGTATGGGAATCAAGGTTAGGGCTATTCGTTGCCACTTTTTCTTATTTTTTTATATGATTACATTTAGGGAGCGTGTACAAATGAGAATTCTAGTAACTAAGTGTTACAAGTAAGTGTTACAACAACAAAGGTGGCATAAAAGAGTAATCAAAAAAAATAAAAATATAAACCACTGATGTAATTCTAACTAAAAGGTTCTTCAATAATGTAACTGGTTCCACTTGGAGCCTTGCCATCGTTATCTGAAATCTCCAATAGCGCCTTTGAAGGGCATCTGCAACGGAGGCACTCTGCTTCGCTAGTGCCTCAAGGAAAACAGTAGCCTTGCAGCATCTTGTCTCTTCCTTTGGTCATGGCTGACAAGGCAGAACGTTGAGCCGTTAGTGTGATGCGGCCCAGCACATTAACCAGAGCCTGCCACTCCCCAGCTGAGTGGGGGGTTAACGAAAACGCTGCGTAAATAATTTGCGAAGAGCGTACGGTATTTCGGTGTGCGTTCGAGGGCATTGTGAGCATTTTGTAGGAACCACCAGTAATCAAGCTGCTCTTTCTCTCCGTCGCTAAAGATGTAGGCGACGGTAAGTCCCTTGAACCATGTAAGCGCATGATATTTTGCAGCCGGAAAGTAAGTTTCATCGGGACAGAGTAGGGTCTGCGGGTCAATCATATCAGGTGTAACCCGGAGGTAACAAGCCAGTATCTTCTGTGTTAGTCGCCAAACTCCGGACGATGATGCGCAAGTAAAACGATGTTCATCAGTATCCAAAAGGTGACAATCTGGGCAATAAGGGGAGTCTGCCAGTCCGATAGTGTGAAGTCGTTGGCGTGTGGCATATTTTTTGTTGGCGATCTGATACCACTTCGAACGCACCGTGGATGACAGAAAGTGGTGGTGTATCGTTTTCCACACTCTTGGCCAGTGAACCGTAGGGTACTTGTTTTCCACCACGTTATGGTGAACAGCCCGCGGAAGGTTGGTATAAAAATCTTTCGCCTTCGGTGGACGTGTGGCGGAGAGGTTCAAGCTGACATAGCTGTAATCAAGAATGAAGGTCGACACATGGGAGAGCTGTGGTGCGACGTGCGCAACCGACACCGGCGGGACGTTAGAGGCTGGCATCAGAACCTGTAGTAAACGACCCGTGAGAGAGATATATTGACTTTTCCATCGTTTCCTCATGTTGCTCATGTAAAGGGCAGCTGCTCTCGCCCTGACGTTGACCAATCCCAGCCCTCCTTTGTGCACTGGGAGGGTAAGAGTGTCGTATCGTACTTTAAAGATATGACCTGCGGAAACGTAGTAACTGAAGGCCGCCTGAAGCCGGCGACCTATCTGCAGCGGTAGTGGGAGGACCTGTGCCACGTGGTTGAGTTTGGATGCTACGTGGAGGTTCAAGTATTCAACACGTTGTAGCTGATTCAAGTCCCGGAGCAGGTTCTGTCGCACCATTGCGCGTATGATCTGTAATAACCGTCGGTAGTTTGCTGCAGCTGTTTGACGTACATCTTTCTTGAACGTGATGCCAAATATCGCAGATCAGAAACTGGTGGGAGGGGACCGAGGGCTTCCGGTCCGAGACCACGCCCAATGTCCAACGCCGCCGACTTGTTGATGTTCAGAAGACTGCCTGCGGCCTGTCCGTATCGCTCAATCCAGGTTAGTACGCTTTGAACTTCGTCATTGGAACGAACCAGCAGTAGCAGGTCGTCAGCGTATGTCCTATAGCGAAAGGTGACGTCCCGCAGCGTGATACCAGATAGGCGGTGGTTAAGGCCCCCTAGGAGTGGCTCGAGTGCGATTGCATAAAGGTAGGTAGAAAGGGGACAACCCTGTCGTAGAGACCTCTGAATGGGTACTGGTCCTGCCGTCCTTCCATTGACCTGGACGTGTGAGCTGGCTGCGGTCCAAAGACGCCGTAGGGTGTCGATGAGGCCCGGGGGGAATCCCATACAGTCCATCACTCGTAGGAGGAAGTTTTGGTGCACTCTATCAAAGGCGCGGTTGAAATCGACGGAGACGATCGCCGCTCTCAGACGGCACGCAGAAGCGATCGCTATTAAGTCCCTGCAGTCACCGGTGGCCGTGTGTATGTTGGCTTCTCCCCCCTGCGACGTCTGTTCTGGAGCGAGGATCATCGGCAAAGTCATCTTAATACGGCTCGCCATAACCCTGGTGAAAATCTTGTAATCGGCGTTCAACATTGTAAGCGGCCGATAGTCGTTAATCGATAGCCCTCCACCTGGCTTGTGTACTGGTATGAGGAGACCTTCTACAAACGCTGGCGGCACAACACAGTCTGGAGACATAAGTTCGCGGAACATTATAACCCAGCGAGGCATCATGAGGTCACGGAAAGTCCGGTAGAATTCGATGGGCAATCCATCAGGTCCAGGAGATTTATTGGCCGCACCTTTGTCCACGGCGTCTTCGACTTCTTCGAGTGAGATTTCCTCTGTTAGTGCATTCACGGTAGCCTCGTCGATAGTACGTGTTATCTGCTGTAACACTTCAGTAGTGGCCTCGTCAATGACGGTTCTTTCCTTGTAAAGATGACGAAAATGATCCTTCACCGCCTTTACTATGGTTGCTTGGGTCGTACATAAGCGACCGTCGTGTGTCCTGAGTTGTGTGATTAAATGTTGACGTTGTCGGCGCTTATCCGCCACAACGTGGTGCATAGTGGGTTCCTCTGCAACCGTTCGGTCGTGCCGTCGCGAGCGGACTACTGCACCTTCTAGTCGACGCTTCGTCAATGATAGTATGTGAGCCTTGATTCTGCTTTGGTCATGTTGTCTCTTCGGGGAAGGGGGTAAGGCGTCGAGGTCCCTGAGTGCCGCGCAGTAAAAATCGAGGGTCTGTCGATGCCACGCAGTCACGTCCTTGCCATATCGCATAAGTGTCCTACGGATTGCTGGTTTGGCACAGAGGAGCCACCACTCCAGGGTCGAGGTGTATCGTGGGTGGCGGCGTTCACAGTCAGTCCACGTTGCTGCAACTTGCCGACGGCAATCCAGGTCCTGGAGATGAGTTATGTTGAGCTTCCAAAAGCCATCCATTTGAGCCACCGCGGGCACAGAGGATAGTGCGTCTGCAGGGTCTTATCCCTTGCACGCTCCCCGTGAGATCCACATTCCCAACATGTCCACACCACTACATTCGTAGTGCGCCTAATAGATGTTTGCCCATCATACTCATTACTCGTGGCAGATTAATCTACCAAGTCCCGTACGAGTTCGGGCATAGCGTGTGCTTTCGCACAAGAAGGTCAATGGCCGGGAAGCCATATTTTAACTATATATGACGGTAGTATCTGTTCCCGAAAGAACAGTTACCGGGCATGACCATGCAGCTTTGCTAGAAATGAAATGATAATTAAATGGACACCCTAGCTGCAAACAGGCGTTGATGTACTTCATTATTAATCTGCCACGAGTAATGAGTATGATGGGCAATCATCTATTAGGCGCACTACGAATGTGGTGGTGTGGACATGTTGGGAATGTGGATCTCACGGGGAGCGTGCAAGGGATAAGTCCCTGCAGACGCACTATCCTCTGTGCCCGCGGTGGCTCAGATGGATAGAGCGTCTGCCCTGTAAGCAGGAGATTCCGGGTTCGAGTCCCGGTCGGGGCACACATTTTCAACATGTCCCCAATGAAGTACATCAACGCCTGTTTGCAGCTAGGGTGTCCATTTAATTATCATTTCACTTCTTCATAATACCTATGGAAGGGCGCGAATCCGTCCCTTCCAGGCCGACAGCTCCTAAACACCTCTATTGCGGGACGGAGATAAGCCGGCGGCGGCTCCATTAAGCTCTTCGGATCATTCACGTGGGCATCCATGGTTCAAGTGGAGCTCGTGCAAGGCACCATGACAGCCAAGGAGTACCGTACACTGGTTACAGGCAACGCACACCCCTTCATGACGACCATGTTTCCCGACGGTAGTTGCATTCTTCACCAAGATAACGCGTCCTGTCACAAGGTCAGAATTGCGGCAATTTCCAGTTGATGTGCTGGCCCCACAACTCACAAGTTCTGGACCCTACCGAACACATCTGGGATGTGACTGTAAGTGACGCCAGAGCTCGTAGCACTCTCCCTGGAATTCACGGGTATTGGGTGACTTGTGTGTGCAGATGCAGTACCAGCTCCCTCCAGCGACCTACCAAGGACTCATTCCTTCCATGCCACGACGCGTTACCGCTGCTGTTCGTGCCAAAGGTGGACATACCGGCTATTAGGTAGGTAGTCATAATGTTCTGGCTGGTCACTACGTAAGAGGAGAGAAACGAATGGGGCACCTTAAAGTTTTAAACATTTCTGCGTTGTCATCGACCGTTACAACGTAGAATTAAACCAATAACAGCCCTCGGTAGCAAAAATGAAGTCTTTTTCACATAGGTTTCGGCCACTTCTAAGAGTGCCTTCATCAGAAATGAAACATTTAAATTGGCATGTGACATATAAAATAAATGTCAAGCGATAAAGCTTTAGTCAAGTTTTCTATTTTAAAATTTTGTGAATAAAGTGTTATCGCTTGACGTTTGTTTTATACGTGACATGCCAGTTTAAATATTTCTTTTCTAATGAAGGCACTCACAGAAGTGGCCGAAACGTAGGTCAGAACGATGAATCCTTCTAGTGGTGATATGGGCCACAAAGGGGAAATCGACTGGCGTGAAGAGTATGGAAAATGGAAGATTATCATAGTCTGGTGGCTGGGAACGAGCATCTCGGATATGGCGAAGCTGATCGGCTATTTGCGTGCTACTGTCATGAGCATCTGTTGAAAGTGGATGAATGAAGGTGCTGGACTCAACGCTTCATCACAGAGCTTGTAGGTTGGAGGCTTGCCTGCCCTGTGTTGCAGGATTGACAGAACTCTGACCATTGAATAAAATTTCGGCACATGCTCAAGTGTTTTGGAGCACAACTGTCAGGGAGCGCTGTTGAACATAGGGGTCCATAGCAGACGACCCCTGCGTGTTCGATCACAGGCCCAACGACATCGTCTGTTATGGTTGTAGTGGGTGCGGGTTCGTGGAGATTGGACCCTTGAACTAATGGAAACGTGTCGCTTGATCGGATGAATCATGTTCCTCCTAACTTCAAGTCGACGGTCGTGTCCTTACACTCTGTCATCTAGGCAAACGGCTGCTCGAAAATTGCACCAGGCCATGGACACTGGGCGATGTGGGTTGTATTATGGGAACATTCACCCGGGCTTCCATGACACATGATAGCTGTAGATTACGTGAAACGTTATTGCGGACCATCTGAATCCCTTCACGCTCGATGTCTACCTGACGGCGACGGCATCTTCCAACAGGATAACTATCCGTGTTACAGTGCCAAAATCGTATTACAATGGTTTGAGGAGCTTGATAGTGGACTCACACCACATCACTATTAGTACTTTATATGCTGACATACTATTCGAATTCTACACGGTTATTCCAGACGGATTACCATAATTATTGGAAGTCGTTGTGTCTGCAGTATTATGTGTTTACAACAACATCCCGTTTCGATATTTCTATCCTAGAACACCTGGAAAACAGACACCCTCACATTTTGATTGGTAGGGCAAGCTCGGTCGCTGTATCTCATTACAACACTTTCTTTCCGTGAGGGTTACAGGAATTGTTGGTGTATGAAATCCCAAGAGAAGCTATATAACTGACTGATATGATACTAGCTGCGTCTATCAATGTGCAGTACACAAAATGGAAATTGGAGAGAGTGCTACAGAACTGTATGCCTATTTATAGCATGTGCATTGAGACCAACATGTGTCAGTCATCTCAGAGAAACATACTCTCAAAGTCGTCCATGATTTTTTGTATCAGTTATGGCTATAACAAGTAATTTGTTTATTTCAATTCCTAACTAAATACTTATTTTCGACCATTGTATTCTCCCTAAAAGTAAATTAAAAGGAAGGTCAGCGTTGGCCGTAATATTGATGATTTATTGATAGCAAAATCGATTTTCAATCACATAGTGATTATCTTCAGTGCTGTGGTTTGGAAATTAAACTCATAGACACTGGTATCAAGTTATCAGCAACCAGAACTGAGAACCAATCACAATAACTCATACACTCCTTGTTGAACAGGATATGTTGACTTGTGATCGCCAGTTTAATTTTTTAACTTCTTGTATTTACTCCTTAAAAGTACTCTTCTCTATCACTTGCATGATTGTGATTCTAACGGTTTGGCTGGGGACACCTTAATCCACAAGTGAACAAGTATAAATGATGTAAGAAATTATTCTGTCGACTCCATGTACAAAGACTGGGTATAAATAATGAAACAGCCGTGACAAATGACTTATTGCGATTGTCTGGTGGCCGTGAACTATTTACACAGAAATTCCGAGGCTTATAGGACACTCTCGATGCTATCGTCGAAACTGAGGAAAACGTTGTAAAACTATATACAGACAAGGTACTGGACTCCAGAGACTGCATGTCTCAGACTCACCAGCAATCTAAAACAAGCTAAGGGGATTTCCAATAGAGCGACTGACTTTTTCACACATTGCAGAGAACAAAAAACGTGTTCCCTATTGCTATAGTTTTGTGCGTGTATTCGACAACCCTTCTTGAAAATGGGAATGAGCTGTGCTTTTTCCCCAATCATCTCGAACACTTCGCTCTCGAGACACCTGCGATACACTGCTGCTAGAAAAGGAGCAAATTGTTTCTTATGTTCTATGTTGAACGGTATTGGTACCTCGTTAGACCGGTTTCCTTCCCTCTGTTGAACGACTGCAGTTGCTTTTCTACCCCATAATCACTTGTTTCGATATGTCCGCCTCCGGTAGCTGAATGGTCAGCGTGACGGATTGTCAATCTTCGGGGCCCGGGTTCGACTCGCGGCTGGGATGGGGAATTTTCTCCGCCCAGGGACTCGGTGTTGTGCTGTCCTCATCATCATCCTCATCGACTGCAGGTCGCCGAAGTGGCGTCAGATTGAAAGACCGGCACCCGGCGAATGGTCTGCTCGACGGGAGGTTCAAATGGCTCTGAGCACTATGGGACTTAACATCTGAGGTCATCAGTCCCCTAGAACTTAGAACTACTTAAACCTAACTAACCTAAGGACATCACACACATCCATGCCTGAGGCAGGATTCGAACCTGCGACCGTAGCGGTCCCGCGGTTCCAGACTGCAGCGCCTAGAACCGCTCGGTCACACCGGCCGGCCCGACGGGGGGGGGGGGGGGGCTAGCCATATGATTAAATAAATAAAATTCGATATCCGTCATTTTCTCGTCCATGCGAGAATTTAATAGAGGTACTAGAGTGCGATATCTGTAAAATAGTGCCGGCCAGAGTGGCCGTGCGGTTCTGGGCGCTGCAGTCTGGAGCCGAGCGACCGCTACGGTCGCAGGTTCGAATCCTGCCTCGGGCATGGATGTGTGTGATGTCCTTAGTTAGGTTTAATTAGTTCTAAGTTGTAGTCGACTGATGACCTCTGAAGTTAAGTCGCATAGTGCTCAGAGCCATTTGAACCATTTTTGTAAAAGAGTTTTGGAAATAGATGTTTAGTATTTCGGCATTTTCTGTGTCATCCTCCGTTTCAGTGGCATTATGGTCGCAGAGTATCTGGTTTAGCATAAGACTAAATTTTTTTAGGGATTTCTGTCAAGCGTTTTGCTCTGATGACATTGAGGTTCTGATAAGAATGTTACGATTGAAGAAAGGTAGGTAGGACTGTAAACGTGGTCGCAGTGGTAGGATATGTGATATACGAAGAAAGACGATTAAGAAGACGGAGGTACTATTACTATAATAACGTGCATCCACCGTGCCTACAGCGGGTTCGTTTGAGTTCCTAAACTTTTAAATGTTCACTTTAAATGAAACCGTGGTGGTTCTAAATCAAGCGCCAAATGAAGTGCTAGGAAAAATCGACAAAAAGAGAAATTCAAGGAAGATATTTTACGGGAGGAGAGAGAGGTGTTTTGGAGATTTACTGAGTAGCTGGATGTGTCATTAAAATGGAACCATGTTAGATTCTAAAATGCATTAGCATACGAGTTTCCAGAATGAGATTTTCACTCTGCAGCGGATTGTGCGCTGATATGTAGCTTCCTGGCAGATTAAAACTGTGTGCCCGACCGAGACTCGAACTCGGGACCTTTGCCTTTCGCGGGCAAGTGCTCTACCATCTGAGCTACCGAACCACGTCTCACGCCCGGTACTCACAGCTTTACTTCTGCCAGTATCTCGTCTCCTACCTTCCAAACTTTACAGAAGCTCTCTTGCGAACCTTGCAGAACTTGTAGACCACTTGCGCGCAAAAGGCAAAGGTCCCAAGTTCGAGTCTCGGTCCGGCACACAGTTTTAATCTGCCAGGAAGTTTCGTAGCATTCGAGTTATTAGATGTAGGTTATATAAAGAGATGAAACGGTTAATATGAGATAAGAAGAATTGGACGATGGTACCAAACACATCAGGAGACTACCTACTGTAAAACAGAGTCGTAGGAAATCAAATACTGAAATACAGTTTGCGTTAGTTATAACATTTCCTTGCGCCGCGTTCTCCGTTACTTCCCCTGTGCTCGGAAGGTTCATTAGAGCGTTCCCGCGATGGCGATGCCTCGCCTTACAGAGTCCGCGCTGCCACGTGGCCGGTGCATCTGAGTCAAGGAAGACGCCTACATTTGGCGGTGGCCTCGCAGCGCGGCACCAGGGCTGCGGGAGTAGCCCGCTGTCAGCGGGTGAGTCACTTCCAGCTGCCCTACTGGGTCTTAAACGTCAAGGCCTACGGCCTAACCCATTCGCACATTTACAGCCGTTCTCGTTAAAATGAAATTTAATCACGTCGCTCTACAATTTGTGACTTCACCCTTTTACGGGCTCCAGCGTCCTCGCGCGTGGCCTGCTTTTACTCTACAAGGACGATCTAACCGCCCGAGTCCCTCGTTAGTGAGCGACGTCTCCTCTCTCTAGCTGATAGAGTGACACATACTTTCCCTGCAATGCTCCGCCTTGCGCAAAAGATTTTGCAGAAAAAATGTGAAAGTAATACTTACACAGGCTCCTACATGGTGAGATACAGCTAGTCTTTTCTTACGAGGTGACAGAAGTCACGGGTTACCTCCTATCATCGTGTCGGACCTCCTTTTGATCGGCGTACTGCAGCAACTGGACGTGGTATGGACTAGTCAGTGGAAATGCCTGCATAAATATTGAGCCATGCCACACCGATAGCCATTCATAACTGTCAAAGGGTTGCCTGTGCAAGATTTTGTGCACGAACTGACTTCTCGATCATGTTTCATAAATGTACGATTGAATTCATGGCGGTCGATCTAGGCGGCCAAATCACTCGCTCGATTTATCCATATTCTTCAAACCAGTCGCGAATATTTGTGGCCCTGTGACAATTCCATCGTTGTTTAGGAATGAATAGCAGCAAATGGTCTTCAACTAACCGAACATAACCATTTCCCATCATTGATCGGTTCCGTCGAACCTGAAGACCCAGTCTATTCCACGTAGTAAACACAGCCCATACAACTATGCAGTCACTACTAGCTTGCTCAGTGCCTTGTTCACAACTTGTGTCCATCGTTTCGTGCGGTCTGCGGCAAACTCTAACCCCACCATCAGCTCTTTCCAACTGCAGTCGAGACTCATCTGACCAGTCCCAGGTTTTCCAATCGTCTAGAGTCCAACCGATTTGGTCACGAGCCCAGGAGAGGCGCTGCAGGTGATGTCGTGCTGTTATCAAGGACACCCGCGTCGGTGGTCTGCTGCCATCGCCTATTAAAGCCAAATTTCGCCGCACCGTGCTAGCGGCTATGTTTTTCTCACGTCACACATTGATTTCAGCGATTATTTCACGCAGCCGGCCGCGGTGGCCGAGCGGCTCAAGGTGCTTCAGTCCGGAACCGCGCGACTGCTACAGTCGCAGGTTCGAATTCTGCCACAGGCATAGATGTGTGTGATGTCCTTAGGTTAGTTAGGTTAAAGTAGTTCCAAGTTCTAGGGGACTGACCACCTCAGATGTTAAGTCCCACAGTGCTCAGAGCCAGTTGAAATGTTATTTCACACAGTATTGCTTGTTTGTTATCACTGACAACTCTACGCAAACGCCACTGCTTTTGGTCATTAGGTGAAGACTGTCGCCCACTGCGTTGTCCGTGGTGACAGGTAACGCCTGAAATTTGGTATTCTCGGCACACTCTTGACGCTGTGGATCTCGCAATATTGAATTCCCTAACGATTTCCGAAATCGAATGTCCCATACGTCTAGCTGCGTCTACCATTCTGCGTTCACGGTCTGTTAATTCCTGTCATGCGGCCACAATTACGTCAGAAATCTTTTCACATGAATCACTTAAGTACAAACGACAGCTGCGCCAATCCACTGTCCTTTTATACCTTGCGTAAGCGAAACTATCCCCATCTGTATATGCGCAGCCAACCGCTGTGGCCGAACGGTTCTAGGTGCTTCAGTCCGGAACCGCACTGTTGCTACGGTCGCATGTTCGAATCATGCCTCGGGCATGGATGTGTGTGATGTCCTTAGGTTAGTTAGGTTTAAGTAGTTCTAAGTTCTAGGGGACTGATGACCTCAGAAGTTAAGTCCGATAGTGCTCAGAGCCATTTGAACCATTTAGAGTGCATTAATGCTGTTCGTCTTTATTGTTACCACTCCTCGTAATGAATACAAGGGACGCGAACAGCATCATATGTTGACTGGTTGAGTGACCACTGGAAAGCACACAGAGATGTCACGTTCTCGTAGCAGACAGCGTTATCACAACTGAAAGGGGGCGTCGTCGTGGGTCTCCACTTGGCCAGGTAGTAGAATCGTGCAGCATACAGAACTGTGTGGCACTGGGATGTGGCAGTGACCCGATACTGGAATGCATGGGAACGTGAGGGCAGCAGTACTCGCCGTCGATGTACTGGTCGACGTCGCTGACCACCAGAATAGAGGACCGTCCCGTTACTCACCGAGCACATTGCAATCCTTACACATTTGCACCTGTCATCCGAAGACGTCCGCCCCCGGTAGCTGAGTGGTCAGCGCGACAGACTGTCAATCCAAAGGGCCCGGGTTCGATTCCCGGCTGGGTCGGAGATTTTCTCCGCTCAGGGACTGGGTGTTGTGTTGTCCATCATCATTTCATCCCCATCGACACGCAAGTCGCCGAAGTGGCGTCAGATCAAAAGACTCGCACCAGGCGAGCGGTCTACCTGACGGGAGGCCCTCGTCACACGACATTTCATTTCATCCGAAGACATATAATTGACTCCCTGCAACATTCTTAACAATCATACTCAACAGTTCGCTCGACGGAAGATCCGTACCCAAAAACTGGCAAGTTGCGCAGGTCACACCAATATTCAAGACAGATAATGGGAATAACCCACTAAATCACAGGCCCACATCATTAACGTCGATATGCAGCAACACTTTGGAACATGTATTGTGTTCGAACATTATGAATTACCTTCAACAAAAAACGGTCAATTGACACACAGTCAGCACAGACTTAGAAAACGTCGTTCTTTTGAAACCCAACTAGCTCTTTACTCGCACGAACTGTTGAGTACTATTGACAAGGGATTTTAAATTTATTTCGTATTTCTGGATTTCCTTAATGCTTTTGACACTGTACCTACACAAGCGGCTTGTAGTGAAACTGTGTGCTTATGTAATATCGTCTCAGTTATGTGACTGGATTCGTGATTTCCTGTCAGAGAGGTCACAGTTCGTAGTAATTGACGGAAAGTCATCGAGTAAAACAGAAGTGATTTCTCGCGTTCCCCAAGGTAGTGTTATAGGCCCTTTGCTGTTCCTTAGCTATATAAATGATTTGGGAGACAATCTGAGCATCCTTCTTCGGTTCTTTGCAGATAACGCTGTCGTTTATAGATTAATAAAGTCATTAGAAGATCAAAACAAACTGCAGTTGACCCTAAATAACGAATAGTGTGATGTCATCCACGTGAGTTCTAAAAGAAATCCGTTAAATTTCGGTTACACGATAAATTGGTCAAATATGAAGTCCGTAAATTGAACTAAATACCTAGCTATTAAATTTACGAACAACTTAAATTGGAAGGAACACATAGAAAACGTTGTGGGGAAGGCTAACCAAAGACTGCGTTTTATTTGCAGGACGCTTAGAAAATGTAACAGATCTACTGAGGTGACTGCCTACACTACGCTTGTCCGTCCTCTTTTAGAATACTGCTGTGCGGTGTGGGATCCTTACCAGATAGGTCTGACGGAGTACATCGAAAAAGCTCAAAGAAGTGCAGCACGTTTTGTACTATCGCGAAATATGGGAGAGAGTGTCACTGAAATGATACAGGGTTTGGGCTGGACATCGTTGAAAGAAAGGCGTTTTTCGTTGCGACGTAATCTCCTCACGAAATTCCAATCACCAACTTTCTCCTCCGAATGTGAAAATATTTTGTTGACACCGACCGACATAGGGAAAAACGATCACCACGATAAAATAAGGGAATTTAGAGCTCGTACGGAAAGATATAGGTGTTCGTTCTTTTCCCGCGCTATATGAGATTGGATTAATAGAGAATTGTGATAGTTCCTTCTCTAGATTGTCGCACAGATGACAAAATGGTAGATATCGAAATAGACGACAGAGGGATAGAGAAACAATTAAAATCGCTCAAAAGAGGAAAGGCCGCTGGACCTGATGAGATACCAGTTCGATTTTACACAGAGTACGCGAAGGAACTTGCCCCCCTTTTGCAGCGGTGTACTGTAGGTCTCTAGAAGAGCGTAGCGTTCCAAAGGATTGGAAAAGGGCACTGGTCATTCCCGTTTTCAAGGAGGAGGAGGAGGAGGATATTAGTGTTTAACGTCCCGTCGACAACGAGGTCATTAGAGGCGGAGCGCAAGCTCGGATGAGGGAAGGATGGGGAAGGAAATCGGCCGTGCCCTTTCAAAGGAACCATCCCGGCATTGGCCTGAAGCGATTTAGGGAAATCACGGAAAACCTAAATCAGGATGGGCGGAGACGGGATTGAACCGTCGTCCTCCCGAATGCGTTTCAAGAAGGGACGTCGAACAGATGTGCAGAACTATAGACCTAGATCTCTAACGTCGATCAGTTGTAGAATTTTGGAACACGTATTATGTTCGAGTATAATGACTTTTCTGGAGACTAGAAATCTACTCTGGAGGAATCAGCATGGGTTTCGAAAAAGACGGCCGTTGAAACCCAGCTCGCGCTATTCGTCCACGAGACTCAGAGGGCCATAGACACGGGTTCACAGGTAGATGCCGTGTTTCTTGACTTCCGCAAGGCGTTCGATACAGTTCGCCACAGTCGTTTAATGAACAAAGTAAGAGCATATGGACTATCAGACCAATTGTGTGATTGGATTGAAGAGTTGCTAGATAACAGAACGCAGCATGTCATTCTCAATGGTGAGAAGTCTTCCGAAGTAAGAGTAATTTCAGATGTGCCGCAGGGGAGTGTCGTAGGACCGTTGCTATTCACAATATACATAAATGACGCTGTGGATGACATCGAAAGTTCACTGAGGCTTTTTGCGGATTATGCTGTGGTATATCAAGAGGTTGTAACAATGGAAAATTGTACTGAAATGCATGAGGATCTGCAGCGAATTGACGCATGGTTCAGGGAATGGCAACTGAATCTCAATGTAGACAAGTGTAATGTGCTGCGAATACATAGAAATATAGATCCCTTATCATTTAGCTACAAAATAGCAGGTCAGCAACTGGAAGCAGTTAATTCTATAAATTATCTGGGAGTACGCGTTAGGAGTGATTTAAAATGGAATGATCATATAAAGTTGATCGTCGGTAAAGCAGATGCCAGACTGAGATTCATTGGAAGAATCCTAAGGAAATGCAATCCGAAAACAAAGGAAGTAGATTACCGTACGCTTGTTCGCCCACTGCTTGAATACTGCTCAGCAGTGTGGGATCCGTACCAGATAGGGTTGATAGAAGAGATAGAGAAGATCCAGCGGAGAGCAGCGCGCTTCGTTACAGGATCATTTAGTAATCGCAAAAGTGTTATGGAGGTGACAGATAAACTCCAGTGGAAGACTCTGCAGGAGAGACGCTCAGTAGCTCGGTACGGGCTTTTGTTGAAGTTTCGAGAACATACCTTCACCGAAGAGTCAGGCAATATATTGCTCCCTCCTACGTATATCTCGCGAAGAGACCATGAGGATAAAATCAGAGAGATTAGACCCCACACAGAAGCATACCGACAATCCTTCTTTCCACTAACAATACGAGACTGGAATAGAAGGGAGAACCGAAAGAGGTACCCAAGGTACCCTTCGCTACACACTGTCAGGTGGCTTGCGGAGTATGGATGTAGATGTAGATGTAGAAGGTGGTTCGATGAATCCTCTATAGGCACTTAAATGTGATTTGCAGAATATCCATGTAGATGTAGATGTAGATTCTGTGTCACCTTGTGACATTAGTTTGCGGACTAGCAGAAGTCGAACTAGGAAATTACCACCCCTTGCGTAGGCTGCACTTGACACAACGCGGCTGTGTCTGCATTGGTGCCGTGACTGCGCAGTATCGGCTGTTGGTGAATGGTTTCGCACTGTTTTGAGCGACGAGTCGCGGTTCTACGCCTCCCTGGATGACCATCGTCGATGAGTGTACAGGCGACGTGAGGAGAGGTCACATACTTCTAATGGTTTGGAGTGGTGCAGCGGGGTAACTCCAGGCGTCATGGTGTGAGATACCATCGAATAAGGCTTCATATCATCGCTGATAGCGACTGAGGGAACTCTTCTTCAACACAAGTCAATCTATTATCGGCAGTCGGGGGAACGTTGGCGCCAATCTACAGACTGACTGCGTTCATGAATCAGTGTTACCAACAATTAGAAGAACAGTGTGCTACCGTGACGTCACCTAGTGCGCGTGGCGCCAATATATCCAGGAACTGAGGAGAGGGCCGCTACTAAATAAAACAAAATTACCGGGTTGGCTCGGTGCTCCAGCTAATGCTTGTTAGAAGACACCGCCATATTGTACGAGAACACAGCGGACGCACACACACAGCGCATAGAAGAATGTCCGGAATCGTGTACGGTGGTTGGCACCGCAGCGGAATGACGTACCTATAACACAGTTGCCTCCAAATCATCAACGTCAACTTCCTTCCCTGCCCCTGGTAACCGCTGTTGTTGTGGTGATGCTCAGTCCGAAGACATGTGTGTCTGAAGCAGATCCTATGCAAGTCCCTTCACTTTTGTCTGCATCTATTTGGATGCTATTTTTACTCCCCCTCACCATCACCAAATTGACAATTCGCTAATACATCAGAATATAACGTCAGTCTATCCGTTTTTTTAGTCCCGTTGTGCCAAAAAGATATCGCCGACTCGACTCAGTAACTCTCAGTTGGTTTCCTACCCACCTTATCTAAGCTATAACATTCTCCGGTAACACCACATTTCGAAAGCTTCTAAACTCTTCTCATACGTAAGTAATAATTTCTGTAATGTATATCCTCTCTGGGTCCGCCATCGTCAGTTATTTTGCTGCCTAAATAGCAAAACTTACCTGCTAGTGTCTCATTTCCTAATCTAATTCCCTCAGCATCATCTGATTTAGTTTTACTACAGTCCAGTTTTACTTTTGGTGATGTTACATCTTGTTGTCTATTTTTCAAGACCCTATCAGCTCCGATAAAATGACGTCCCAAATCTTTTGCCATCTCTGACAAATTACATTGTCATCGGCAACCTTAAGGGTCCCCGCCCCCCTCCCCGAACTCCACCACAAGACAGCATTTGGAGACTCCGCGAATTTGCAAGGGAAGTCGCAAGAGTCGCAGAACGGCCACATCGAGGATATGAAATGCAGAGTGACAATAGCAAGAAAATAATTTATGAAGAAAGAGAAATTTAGATATTATGAGAACCGTGGACGTAGTGCAGTTATAAGATTTATGATTTAAAGCAGCAACCAGCCACAAACATGATTTGATGTAACGCTAGATTACTAAACCCTCGTAAAATTTATGACTGTGGTTGGCAGCAATTCGGTTTTTCGCAGGTTCAATTCCTGCCTCGGGCATGTCCTTAGGTTAGTTAGGTTTAAGTAATTGTAAGTTTAGGGGACTGATGACCTCAGATGTTAAGTCCCATAGTGCTTAGAGCCATTTGAACCATTTTTTCAATTAGCTTTTCACGCAGCTCTGGTATTGTCATTATAGGGTGTAAAACTGTAAAACATTTTGTACTCTTTTTGATGTACATACCATTCGAGACCTTATAATTGTAGTTAACTAATGCATAAACCATAAATAATGACTTATTTTGAATAAAATAAGGAGTAGTTAAATTTACGATGGTTTAGTAACAATGTAACATATTCCCCATCCAGTGTTCTAGGCCTAAATAAGCATCTTTATACCGTATTTGTGACTGGTTGCGGTTTTAAATTATAACCTTTATAAAGAGAAATTTGTTAATACCGTTAACTGAAGCATTATGAAGTCTTTTGTGATATGACACTTGGGTGACAAACAGGAATTGTAGAGTAGAGTAACATTCGAAATGGAAGCTACAGGTGAATACTGAAGATGGGTGGGTCGGATAACTAATTCGGAGGAGCAGAATCTATTTGGGGCAAAAACAGATTTATGGCATAACTAAACTAAAAGAAGAGATCGATTTATAGAAGACATTGGACTGAGCACCACAACAACAACAGTGAAATGTTGCTGGGAGGGTGGAGCGGTTTCCACGCTTGGCTTTGACCCGCGCCTATCTAGAGCGAAGTAGCACAGACGCAAGGGTGCAGCGAGTGCTTGGCTCGTATCGAGAGCAGAACGTACTCGGCAGATGAGGCACGCCCGCCTTATTACAAGTGGCAAGCCGGTGCCGCAATCTCTCCTCCCGTAATCTCCGGTTTCTGACTTCGCTCGCGCCGCCTGTCCCATATGCTCAGATTCCTGCGCTCGTAAATATGTAAGAGACCGCCTTAATTGCGTAAACGCCATCAGTTAGGCGCTCGACAGATCGTAATTACGGATTTCTCCCCAGTAACTCACATCGCGGGTTCCGCCTGTCGCCGCAGCCGGCTCGGCTAATGACTAAATTGCGCTCGAACGCGAGAAGAGAGCGAAAGCAAACACACCTGCTGCGCTCCGCAGGTTTACCTCGGTGCACGCATGCCGACCGAACGAGAGGCCCGAACCTTCGCCGCAGCGCTCTTACGAACGATGACGCCGCGTAATCCTCATCCAACCCATACCTACTTCGTCTCTTAGATCTACTCCCCCTGAATACTGTCTCTTCATCCCGATAAAAAATAGAAAAATAAGTCAGTAAAGTCAATAATGAATCTTAATTCCAAACACACACACACACACACACACACACACACACACACACACACATACTTGGTGCTCTGCCTTTTCAGCTGTCGTAGAGTATGTCCACGAAGAGCGGCATATGGCCAGATAACGGGCCGGTATAATAAATTTAAAACAAATGCTATGCAGCCAACATTTTCGTCCTCAGAAATAAAGTCCCTTCATTCTTTTAGTATTCGATCAGGATACTGCGTCCTCTTGCACAGAGACGATTGTGAACTTTCACTCTCTTGTAATTTTGTTCTGCTAAAGGACTATCCGACTCTACCTCCCTTATATTTGGGATCTTCTCTAGGGCAGATGGCTTCGCCACCTTCCTGAGCATTACTAAGGTGTGGGATGTAGTAACAAGAAATAGAAAAGTTCCCCCTCCCCATAGGTCCGGCGCGTTCCCCATTTTCACCCCATCAAGAGTCAGTTTCTTCCCCTGTCTAAAATTTTGCACAGAACGGTTCATTTTCAGAAGAAAACTGTAACTACAACAGAAATTCTTCGTAAAAATCTACACAAAAAAGGACTTCTACAAATTTTAAGTCAGACGAATACTTTTAGAGATATAAGATTTGGAACGAGGTTCCGTTAATGTACAATTTTTGCGCCTTTTATTGCTTAGTTGTTGCTGTTGTTGTCATTGTTGTCTTCTGTCCGAAGACTGGATTGATGCAGTTCTCCGTGCTACTTTATCCTGTGCAGTCCTCTCCATCTCCGTATAACTATTGCATCCTTCACCCTCCTGAATCTGCTTACTGTATTCATCCCGCTACGAATTTTACGCCACACACTTCCCTCCAACACTTAACTGTTGATCCCTCGGTCTTTTAGTCGAGCTGTGCCACAAATTTGTTATCTCTCCAAGTCTGTTCAGTATCTTCTCATTATTTAGGCGATCTACCCATCTAATCTTTAGCTTTCTACCACATTTCAAAAGCTCCTGTTCCCTTCTTGTCTTAATTGTTTATCGTCCACGTTTCACTTTCGTATATGGCTACACTCCATACAAATACTTTCAGAAAGGTCTTCCTGACACTTAAATCTACAATCGATGTTAACCGATTTCTCTTCTTCAGAAACGCTATTGCCAGTCTACATTTTATATCCTCTCTACTTCAATCATCATCAGTTATCTTGCTCCCCAAATAGCGAAACTCATCTACTACTTTAAGTGTCTCATTTCATAATCTAATTCCTTCTGCATCACCTGGTTTAATTCGACTGTATTTCATCATTATCGTTTTGCTTTTATTGATGCTCATCTTATATTCTCCTTTCAAAAAATTGCCCGTTCCGTTCAACTCCTCTTCCAAGTCCTTTGGCAGTCTCTGACAGAATTGCACTGTTATCCGAAACGTCGAAGTTTTTATTTCTTCTCCCTGAACTTTAATTATGCTCCTAATTTTTCTTTTCTTTTTTTTACTGTTTGCTGAGTGTACAGGTTGAATAACTTGGGGCTAGGCTACAACCCTGTCTGAATTCCTTTTTAGCCACTGCTTCTCTTTCATGCTCCTTGACTCTTATAACTGGCATCTGGTTTCTGTACAAATTGTAAATGACATTTTTCTCCCTTTATTTTATCCCCGCCACCTTCATAACTTCTAAAGGAGTGTTCCAGCCAACATTGTCAAAAGCGACCTCTAAACCTAAAAATGCTATAAACGTAGGTATGCCCTTCTTTAACCTATATTACTCGCATAAGAGAAGTCGTAGGGACACTACTGCCTTGGGTGTTCCTACATTTCATCGGAATCCAAACTGATCTTCCCCGAGGCCGGCTTCTACCAGTTTATCCACTCTTCTGTAAAGAATTCTTGTTAGCATTTTGCAACCATGACCTATTAAACTGATAGTTCGGTATTATTTACACCTTTTCAGCACCTACTTTCTTGGAATTATTACATTCTGCTTGAAATCTGGGGGTATTTCGCCTGTCTCATACATCTTGCTCACTAGATGGAACATTTTTATTCTGGCTGGCTCTCTTAAGGCTATTAATAGTTCTGGTGGAATGTGGTCTATTCCAGGGGCCTTGTTTCAAATTAGGTCTATCATTGCTCCATAAAATTCTTCTCGCAGAATCATACCTCCCATCTCATTTTTATCTACGTCCTTTTTCCTTTCTATTATATTGTCTTTAAGTTCATCTCCCTTGCATACATAGTCCCTATATCATCCTTTCATCTTCCAGCTTTCCCTTTTTCGCTTAGGACAAGTTTTACATCCGAGATATTAATAATCTACAGGTGCTTTTCTTAACTCCAAATGCGTTTTTAATTTTTCTGTATGTGATGTCCGTCTTTCTCTTGGTGAAATATGTCTTCTGGTCCTTCCTACTTAGCCATTTTGAGCATATTGTGAGTCTCATTTTTTATATATTTGTATTTTCTTTCCCCTGCTTCATGTGCTGCATTTTTATATTTCCTCCATTCATCGGTTAAATACAATATCTCCTATGGTACCCAACGATTTCTACTAGGCGTTGTCTTTTTACCTATTTGATCATTTGCAGCAATCACTATTTCGTCTGTCAAGGCTACCCATTCGTCTTCTACTGTGTTAGTATTTTACTGTTTACTGAGTTAATTACGTAAATAAAAAGAATAAATAAGTATATGGAAATATTTAGCAAATTTTCAACTCAATGTTCAGTTTTATTGAAACCAAGCTGAAGTGCCTGTCAATGAAAAAGCTAAGTTCCCCTTCGCATTCACCCATCGTTCCCTAGCACTATAACTGCCATTTTTCTCTACAGGTGTGTAGTTTAGTTGAGTTTATGTCGTGAACTTATCTGGACTGAAAGAAGAATGATGCTTGACCCTACCCCTGTTTTATTTGCGGTAAATCTGTTTCGAAAGGAGAGACATCAATAGTGACGAAGAAGCTGGAACCTGTGATACGTGTCAGGAAGGAACTGGAGGATGGGACTCAGCCTCCTCCACAAAACGTTGGAATCGAAGAAGTGCATAAGGTATGTCGACGTACAAACGTGACGTCGAGAAAGCAATTAACCAAAAACCTACACAAGTAGATGATATAAGTTTAAGATCATCTTCGTCTTCTCCATTCAATTTCAAAACTGCTGTTTCATATGTGCTGAAAAATGTAACTTAGAGGCCGAAAGAAAATAACCACTGTAAAAATATCGTGTAATGTTGGAAAATCTTTCTTTTACTCTGCAACACACACTGCTTCATAAATCAGGAAAACACGAGAATGGCTTCGGTAGAAAGGTTGCTGACCGCAGTAGTTCTTTGTGTTCAGCAGCTCAGGCGCCCACGACGACCAAACTATAATAAGTTAGTGTCGAATTGTGACTTTTTTTATTTTTTCTATTTATTTTTTTTTTTTTTTCAAGGATCATCTGGAGTGGAGGTGTATGCACACCTTGAAGGTGGTGAATTAATTCGATGCGTCTGATTCTGTGTACATTCGACGGTCAGTTTGTAAGCCCGTCCAGTCTATTGCATAGCAAACTCTACTGCTTCTACCAATTGAATTCTTTCCTAAATTAATTTTAAGCTACAGGGAATCATTAAATTGTCGCTAGCACTTACAAGTTTTACGATAGCAAACCGACTATTTTTTCCTTTCTGGGTTTGGTCTCCCCCAAACTGCCCCTTTTTTTTCTCCAAGCCTCATTACGTAGTCCAACTTTCACATTTCTACCGAATTACAAATCCCTTATTACACTTGTTCCCATAATGCAACATACCTGCTTCTTTGTTTCCTCTCTGGCATACACAGTCATCTGATTCAAATAATATTTCTGAAACATTTTGCCGGCAGCGGTGGTCGTGCGGTTCTAGGCGCTGCAGTCCGGAACCGCGTGACTGCTACGGTCGCAGGTTCGAATCCTGCATCGGGCATGGATGTGTGTGATGTCCTTAGGTTAGTTAGGTTTAAGTAGTTCCAAGTTCTAGGGGACTGATGACCTAAGATGTTTAGTCCCATAGTGCTCAGAGCCATTTGAATTTTTGAAACATTTTAATTTATGTTTGCGCAGTTTCCTTTCTCAAACACCTCCATAGTAGTTGGACCAATTTAATGGTACAGCATCGCTTTCGTCACAAATGTGGAGATAGATGTATCGATTCCAAGGAGTATTCACACTATGTAGTAGTACTTCATATGATACATGGAAGGAACTATACAAAAAGAGTCCAAAAACAAAAAAATAGTAAAAAAAATTGGACACACACACAGAGAGAGAGAGAGAGAGAAAGAGAGAGAGAGAGAGAGAGAGAGAAAGGGAGTGGGAGGGGGGAGGAGATAAAATTCAAATTTCAGATGATGCACCAGACTGAGTACGAAAACAGATGAGGTCAAAAGAGCTCAAGCACACAGTAGAATACAAGTCTAGTGCTTTGTTGAGGTCGACATTTTATCTTGGTACTGTTTCTGAGCGTATTTCTGCAAGAGATGAAAAGATGAGGTCAGGAAGGACAAGGAAAATGGCAGAAACCACAAAATACAATTGCAAAATATTGTCACGCAAACAAAATTACATTTTCGTAGTTAAAGTGACTTCCTAACTAGCCAAGCAACTTCACAAAATTTTTTCCGTTGCAGATGGCGAGTTACAAAATAACGTCAAAACAGTCCTGGAGATTAAGATAATGATCACAAAAGATATAAAATGTTTCAGGCCTTATTTTCTTTCCAACAATTATTACTTAAGGGTAGGTTCTGACGGATAGGGACGAAAAGTGGGTGAAGTTTAGAATTTGTTTTTCATTGAAGGATTATTTTTATTACAATGTTGATTTTACCACTACATTAGACATAAATATATCAAAACAGTCAGCACCCAGTTGCAACCGGTTGCTGGTTATTTCAATATATACAACTACAGTTGGTGAGGATGGATAATATATATGTATGAAAAACATGTTTTTATCGCATAACAAAGTAAAAGTGTCGATTGATGACACTCTGCGCTTCCTAGTTTGCGTGAAGCATTGTATGGACTCGTGGCTATTTCTGAAACCCATAAAAATAGAAAATTCTTAAATTATAACGCATTTGGAGGCCATCAAGATGGGGTTTAGAAAAAGACCTAGAAAATAATGGCAGCTATTTGACAAAGAGGCTGGTTACTTGGAATATTCCTCTAAGTTCAAGTGTTCAAAGAAATATTTAAGATTCGAATAAAAAGCTCTTGCTAAGACCCCATAAATTTAATTATTTTTCATTGCAAAATATGAATTGGTTAACCTGTCGAGGCTCTAGAATGCTCCGCATGCTGAAAAATGTTGTTTCGAGAAAAAACGCGTTAAAGTCTGCAATAAAAAAAAGACGTTGTTTCAAAACTTGCGGACCATGGAGGCATCCTTTCTCTTCCTTACACATGCTCTGGTTCTGAATGCGGTGCTGTATATTTTCAGAAAGGGCTGTTTTAATGAACTGATTAATTCTTTGCTACACTGCGGCCACTCGTTTCCTGTGAGATCACGAAGTTTTTGCTGAGCGTCCATATGACGATTCTTAACACATTCGTGGTCTTCAGAATAAAAGAATAAACTTCGCTGAATATGCCTGCAGCTATATATGCTGCTATTTCAGCAGTTTTAGCCCCAAATTGAAGATTTTTCTGCACCACTTTCCAAATGGATGCTTTGATTATGTCGTTGTCATTTTGCGTGTTCGGAGCCGTGCATCATCTATGTAAATCTTCACTGGATAGAAATTTGTATACTGGTCGAATCTGCAACCTGTAAAATACTTTCACAGTGAAAAAATTCTTTTGTAGCCTTCATCTGTAAACTTCAGGGATGCAAATTATGTAAGAAAATAAATTTTTTTCATCTGTCTCGACCAGAACTTCCCCTTAAACTGTATTTTAGAGACTTGAATAAAAGTACCCATTAATTACCGCACAAATATGCCGAAACAAGGTTGTGCAGTAAAATGATTGGTTTCCAGAATGAAATTTACACTCTGCAATGTGCGCCGAAATGAAACTTCCTGGCAGATTAAAACTGTGTGGCGGCCGAGACTCGAACTCGGGACCTTCCCAGGAGTGCTAGTTCAGCACGTTTCGCAGGAGAACTTCTGTGGACTTTGGAAAGTAGGAGACTATATAGTGGCAAAAGTAAAGCTTTGAGGATGGTCATGAGTCGTGCTTGGGTAGCTGAGTTGGCAGAGCACTTGCCTGCGAAAGGCAAAAGTCTACAGTTAGAGTCTCGGTCCGGCCACACTTCTAATTTAAATATACCAGAAAGTTTCAAAACGATTAGTTGTTTCATAACTGGCGAGTCTGAATTCCTAAAATCAGGTCTGAAAATGTGGTTGCTGGTAGAACTTTAAGACCAAAGGATACAGTATTCAGGAGGGTCTGTATCCTAAAAATAGCTTTACTAGCACCATATTAAGAGGTTCTTCACACGAGTAAGCTCCGTATCTGCTGCAAGAGTGGCGTGGGAAGAGTGATACCAAGACGGGGAGCAGAAGGCGAAAGCGCAGACAGACGGAGCGTAGCCGGCGCGATGTGTGGCGACGGGCGGCGTGTCACGGTAGAAAGCGCGCGAGCACTTTCAGCTGACGTAACGGCAGTGCAAACGAGCGGTGGCAGGTGTGGGCGACAGGTGTGGGCGGCGGAGCATCACTGCGCCCAGCGGCCATCTGACCTTGTTTGTCCTTTGCTCGCGTCCCCCGCTGACAACATCTGCACGCCGGCGTTCCCAGCCGTAAATCACGCACAACCGAGGCGTCCGGCGCGGTCCGAGAGATGCATCACAGGAAACCTGCACCGCGCGCGCCCGTTCATCACCCGCGTCGGCGGCGTTTCCGGGCATCTGGCGCGTCTGAACAGCGAAACACGATGCCCTGCCCGAATGGCACACACTCCTTCCCACAGACGAAAAACAAATCCGTTGCTAGATGCGATCAACGCTCTGAGAAAGCGAGATCGGTAGGCACAGGTAAGTACGCTGACGTCGGACAGAGATTTCTTTTTCCCGGGCATCAATCTTTTGACTGGTTTGATGAGGTCCACCACGACTTCCTCTCCTGTGCAAACATCTCCATCTCAGCACTTGCGCCCAATGTCCTCAGTTGTTTGTTGGACGATTCCAGTCTCTTGTCTTCCCCCTATGCTTTCTCCCTACCTACTGTAACACCCCAACGACCCCCTTAAAGTCAATTACGATAGAATATCATAATATGAAGTACGGAAGGGTTACCTTAGCAAATACGACATCGTGGCCGATAAGCTAACACCAATAAGTTTTGATAACAACAATATTATACATCACTGAGAGTTTTTGTTATGAAAAGAGGAGGAAGAAACCTCAGATTTAATTAATGGGCAAATATCCAAGTGATAATTGCAATTAATATCTTGAAAGCTAAGTCCAAGGTGATGTTAGTCAGAGATAACTTTTATGTGGAAGAGAGTTGTAAGCGCAACGAAGAAATTCAATGCGCCTACAATACTCTTTCACAGAAGAAGTCGCTTGCTGGCTCTCGTCCTGTAAAGACGTGCGAGAACAGTTCTTGTCTTAGTTATTGAGAGTACGGAACGCGACGAGATTGTTTTGCTTTCAGAAGTGTTTCTTGCGTGACGTGATTCACGAACTTCGGAAACTGATTTTCTAAGCAGAGACAGGAACGGATAGACGCGTTTAACCGTGCATAACTGGTTAATTGAACTTTATTGACGAAACTAGTGAATATTGGACTTGACTTTCAAATAGTTGGAACTAAAAGAAGAGTAGATAGTATATCAAAGGACTACACTCAATTATTCTCGAGTAGGACACAATTACACGACTTCACGAAGATAATACAATTACGCTGAAGAGTCAAGTTGTCGTAATTGTCAAGAATCTTAATTTTAATAGAACTGACTTTACCAACCAACTGCGTGTGCGTATGATGCGAAAGTTATTAAGTATTTAGTAGTCAAGGAACAATAAACTGTTCGTTCCAAGTGAAATATCAAGCGTGGACTACATTATTAACTGATTTAATCAATGATTGTTAACCGACGACTGTTTCAGCAGGGACAATTTAATCTGAATATCAAAATACCTACTTCATTAATTGAAAAGAGAGCTTTTGAACATTTTTTTTTAACATTACGGCGTAGGTTCACTCAGACGTGATCGAAGAGTATCTCTGGATCTCGCTTCATACAGGCTCAACAACTCCATAGCAACGAGCCAACAACGTACGACTAGACTGATAATTACAATGTTTCCTCGCAATTGGTGGTGTGTACGATGCGGATGAGATAAGATTTAACAACTACTGCATATCCTGGCAACGAATCATTCAATCTTAAATCAGAAGAAGCATCCATCGTACGAGTTCGCATTTCTGTCTCCTGTTCACCAACGGGGACCTACGTCATCGCGCATCGTGTCTCAAGTCCACTGCGAGAGCTGTGGCAGTAGCAGCTCCACGGCGTCGACAGTACCAGCACGCGGCTGGAGTGCGGGGACGCCACACACCATCATCAGAGTTACACTCTCCAGTTACCTCAACGTGATCACGTGGCAAAACCCTCAGTAATCAACTTTTGTAGCGTGAACCGCTGCGAGACGTGCAGGAAGAGAATCAGAGAGTTTCTGGAAGGTATCGACAGGGATGTGGAGCCACGCCGACTCCAAAGCGGTGGCCAACTGTGCTAGGTTTCTCGGTTGAGGATCCATGGTGCGAACAGCCCGATCGAAGTGTCAGGCAGATTCTCGATTGGTTTTAAATTCGGTAAGTTAATTGCGCAGACGAGCACGGTAGAATCGCCCTGGTGCTTTTCGAGGCGGACACATACATTGCGATTTGTGGGGCACGTTGCGTTGTTCTGTGAAACACCCCCGTTTAAATTCCTTTATTGGGTTTTGGGTAATTTACCGAAGCCGCCAAACAGTTAATTATTATGATTATATGACCGTGTGCTTAATGGATGAAGGCTATCTGTTTTCCTGCTGTGGTTTCGGGGGTATTTCAACAGAATGCGGCTGTTCTGAGACGGAATAGTTAGTGATTGAAAGTTTGTCTATCATTAACGACCACGAAGGTTGCGATGTACAAACTGTATTGTATTTTCTACGAAAACACAAATTCTGAGGCAGTTGCTACCTTCCCCTTACACGTCTAGTTACGGTTATATCATTTATTGATTGTGGCTTTTAAGTACTTCGTCACACACAATGGTGATGGTTAACATTCACAACAATCCTCACTGCAATCCATGGTTGTTGCTGGCAGACGCGGTTGACGCGAAACACGTAATTCGGCACTTGTTACTTTAGGTTTCATATCACTCGCGAATCGGTATCGATGTGGGTCCACCCCACGACGATCAGGGGGACGCGCTCATTTGTCATACTCCGGTGAATTTTACCGTTTACTACTCACTCGACCACCATTCTTGTCAGTCTCTCCAGTAACCCTTCTCACTCGACACTCCCCAGTACTACTTCTCACTCAACACTCGTCTCACTGCCTCCTGCAGTGCTCGATAATCGACTTCTGTGCATTATCGAACTGAGTGTCGGATACTAGCATATATTTTCGTGGGATCATAGATCCTTTACATCTGCTGGTACGAGGTGCATTCAAGTTCTAAGGCCTCCGATTTTTTTTCTCCGGACTGGAAAGAGATAGAAACATGCGCATTGTTTTAAAATGAGGCCGCGTTCATTGTCAATACGTCCCAGAGATGGCAGCACCGTACGGCAGATGGAATTTTACCACCAGCGGCGAGAATGAGAACTGTTTTAAATACTTAAAATGGCGACGTTTTCCTTACTTAAACAGCGTGCAATCATTCGTTTTCTGAATTTTCGTGGTGTGAAACCAATTGAAATTCATCGACAGTTGAAGGAGACATGTGGTGATGGAGTTATGGATGTGTCGAAAATGCGTTCGTGGGTGCGACAGTTTAATGAAGGCAGAACATCGTGTGACAAAAAACCGAAACAACCTCGGGCTCTCACAAGCCGGTCTGACGACATGATTGAGAAAGTGGAGAGAATTGTTTTGGGGGATCGCCGGATGACTGTTGAACAGATCGCCTCCAGAGTTGGCATTTCTGTGGGTTTGTGCACACAATCCTGCATGACGACCTGAAAATGCGAAAAGTGTCATCCAGGTGGGTGCCACGAATGCTAACGGACGACCACATGGCTGCCCGTGTGGCATGTTGCCAAGCAATGTTGACGCGCAACGACAGCATGAATGGGACTTTCTTTTCGTCGGTTGTGACAATGGATGAGACGTGGATGCCATTTTTCAATCCAGAAACAAAGCGCCAGTCAGCTCAATGGAAGCACACAGATTCACCGCCACCAAAAAAATTTCAGGTAACCGCCAGTGCTGAAAAAATGATGGTGTCCATGTTCTGGGACAGCGAGGGCGTAATCCTTACCCATTGCGTTCCAAAGGGCACTACGGTAGCAGGTGCATCCTACGAAAATGTTTTGAAGAACAAATTCCTTCCTGCACTGCAATAAAAACGCCCGGGAAGGGCTGCGTGTGTGCTGTTTCACTAAGACAACGCACCCGCACATCGAACTAACGTTACGCAACAGTTTCTTCGTTATAACAACTTTGAAGTGATTCCTCATGCTCCCTACTCACCTGACCGGGCTCCTAGTGACTTTTGGCTTTTTCCAACAATGAAAGACACTCTCCGTTGCCGCACATTCACCAGCCGTGCTGCTGTTGCCTCAGCGATTTTCCAGTGGTCAAAACAGACTCCTAAAGAAGCCTTCGCCGCTGCCATGGAATCATGGCGTCATCGTTGTGAAAAATGTGTTCGTCTGCAGGGCGATTACGTCGAGAAGTAACGCCAGTTTCATCGATTTCGGGTGAGTAGTTAATTAGAAAAAATATCGGAGGCCTTAGAACTTGAATGCACCTCGTAGATGCCATCGTGCCGAGGGGAAACAAACAGCATGTAGGGGTGGACGTAGTATCCAAGGCCAGATGCATACCTGTGTTGATCCATTGTGCCTTTCAGAATGATGAGATCATCCGACCTGGACCCTTCCGACGACTTTTGCAGAAAGTGTTCTTTCAGACATTACACGTCTTACACGGAAAATAGATATCTGTCCTGTGGAGCATCAAACGCGACTCATCTGAAGAGGCCACCTGTCGCCGTTCTACGGACGTCCAGTTGCAGCAGTGGCGAGCCGTCGTCGCCGGTGAGCGGCAGCCACGATGGCTGCCTTAACCTGGCACGTGCTGCGCAGGCCCACACGGAACGTTCATTGAAAGCTCGATGAGGAGTCACAGTTGCTCGTCTGTTAGCCCTTACACATCCCCGCAGCCGACGCTCAGCCCCGTCATCTGTGGCCCGTGGTGTACGATGGTTGCCTCCATGCCGGTCTTGGATAACGCCATTTTGCCGTGCACAGCATACTTTAAGGGGGGTAGGACGTCAAACGGGCCGACTTGGAGCAGGAGAGGCTTTACAGGACATTTTAATTTCCGCTGTCTATACTTTTACAAATAAATTCATAAATCTTTGTCTGCATCACCAGGAAGGATTCAGGATTCACACTCATTGCAGTGGAAGATCGAAAACATAAAAAAAATTTTTTACGTGTGAAATTTCATCATTCTCTCACTTACTAATGGCTGCATTTGTTGCTATAGGTACACTTTTCTTCATAAGTTAGAGAGATTCTTCGATGAATTTTGCACAGCATACAAACCATACTTACAGGTATATGAAACTCTACAACTTATTTAATTTATGAAAAAACGACTGAGCTGTTATATTTTAAACTTCATGTTTAGAAAAAACACAAATTTTCTAGTTAATTACCTCAATTTTTACCACAGTTTTTAATAGATTTGTAAAATTCTAGAGCCGGCCACGGTGGCCGTGCGGTTCTAGGCGTTACAGTCCGGAACCGCGGGACTGCTACGGTCGCAGGTTCGAATCCTGCCTCGGGCATGGATGTCTGTGATGTCCTTAGGTTAGTTAGGTTTAAGTAGTTCTAAGTTCTAGGGGACCGATGACCTAAGATGTTAAGTCCCATAGTGAAAAAAAATCTAGAGTTTCTAGTTGCTACAATAAACCTCAATAGAGTGCACAATAAAACTGATGTAAGTACAGAGCCGAAATCGATACCAAATAAGGCAAAACATGTAAATACAGCTGAAGGGTTCATTCGTGCTAAAAAATCTTTTAGAGTTTTATAACATTATATGGTGGATCAGTGACTCCAACTCCCTGGAGACTTCTTATCCTTTTGGGAGTGGCTCTGTTGTTGAATCTTCTCCCACATGATCCAATATCTCCGTAGATTCTAGTGAACGAACATTTATATGTCGAGAATTTTCTACCCGACACGATACGAAAGCGTAATTCGAAAACAAAGCCAAGTTCTTCGAGAGATAAGCGCTGAATGAAGGCCAATAACGAGATTAAGGAAGTCCAGTTGCAATGCGAGGTCGAAATTCAATTAGCAGATAAGCCTGACTGATAGCGGCTCGTGCAGCGGACTGTTCTAGTCTGAATCACAGCGATTTGGCTGGCCCGTTGCTGCGGGCAGCTCGGCCCATGTGGCATGTCGCATATGCCACCGGTGGTGGTTTTACATCTCGAGCTGTAGCGCGTCTGATCCACAATCGATATTTGCCGTTGACGGAGAAATTGAAACCATCTTGGCCAACTCTTTCGTTCCAAAGGCCTTTTTCCTCGTAAGTTTCTATCCACAATGGAACATATCGAGAGAACATACTTTCTGCAGGCTTTACTTTTTATTTATGAGAAGCAGAGTGCCCGACTCGGAAGTAAGTGGCCCCGACCATCAAGCTGCTGTCCCTCTGAATCAGACAACACAGACGACAGCTTGCTGAAGAGCTTTCTCTCACGCCAATTCTCAGATGCCAGAAGAACAGTAACAGCGGAAGTGGGAAAAAATCGTGAAACTGAAGAACAATACCCATTGTTTGGGCTTGATCGTCACACTGTAATGATGAACACTCGGCAAAGGCAGCCGAACGTCTGCTTCTACATAAAAACTCCACAGTAGAATGTGTAAGGCATGGCTGTGGGTACTTCGTACCCAACATTATAGACTTTCTGTCCTATTCCTCTGTACGGAATGAGAGATAAAAGATCTTCTACATACCTCGCTACGTACTCTTATTCTTATTGAATTAACGCTGTATATAATTATCATAAGGCAACAGAACTGTTACACAGTGTTCCTCGAATATTGGTTGGTGCTTTTCAAACACCCTCGGCCAGTTTCTACATCCATCCTTTCCCAGTTCTAGTTTGTGCTCCACCCCTACAGATCCTGTTGTCGATTGTACGTTTAATCTTAATTTCCGTTCCTTCCCGCCAGAAATCGCAATTACTTTAAAGATTCCCATTTAAGATACCTAAGCATCTCCGTTTGGTCTTCGTATGGGATTTACTGAGATGTTACAATATTGACAGTGCAGGCTGAAAGAATTACTTACACTGAAAGATTTGTTCTGTGCAACTGAGAATGCCTTTCTGACCTCTTGGGACGAAATGCTGGCACATATACTTGAAACACATTACAAGCACTGGAGCAATGCTCTAAGATTATTTGCATTTCCGTCTTGTATGAGGTTTCCTTTATACATGTCACTTTCGGTTTCACCTCAATCGCGGCGTGGCGAACAATGTGAGGTCAATCCTTGTGAAGGACTTTGGAAAGCTAAGAAGATTCCTTAGACCGGTGACCATGTCTCATTTTCGACGCGGAAAGCATTAGTCGAAACAGATGTACTGCGATGCAGGACGAAGAAGCAAGCCTTCACTAAGAAAGTTTCGCTGTTGTGTACAAGCATAGCGCCTGAAAGAAATGTCTGTAGCAGCCTGAAAGAATTATTTACATGTCCTGTGCAAACGAGAATGCCTTTCTAACCTTTTGGAATTAAATTCGAATTTGAATCAGTGATTGCCGAAACCACTCAGGTCTGGATTTACAATTTGTGTGCAAGTCATCCGAGTCCGGCGACTCAGCTGGGAGACATAGGCCCACAGAAAACTCTGATGACTGCAGGAACAAAGTAGTTCAGCGACTGATGTAGTTTCTGCTCCAGTCGAAAGACGGCATCACGTGTCTTGCTTTTTGTATCATGAAGGGACACAAAGAAAGCAGTTAAAGAAGTTTGCAGCATGTTGTTTAAATAAACAAATGAAGCTTCATCTTTTTACGACAGTTATTCTGGGAAAAACTTTAACCATACGATATCACATATTATATTGCTCTGACAGCGCGCATTTCAGCAAGCTAATTCTTTGTTTTTTTAATTAGAGACCATTTCTTTCTAATACATTAGCGAAATATTGATACAATAAACAAAAACCTTTCAAAAAACACATGAATATTCCAGATGATTATGAAGCCATGTCAAACGATAGTTTGATAAGATTTAAATGACGAAATTTGAGGGACACGTCTGGTTTTTAATAATTGGTAGGAAGAATACAAGAAGCCCCTCAGCGGTGGAATCTGGAAGAGACCATTGCTGCTAGGACTGACATTCATCTTCTTTTTACTGTCAGTAAAAACAATGGCAACGATCGCAGTACCATTCGATTATATTGCTTTTTTAAGTTTATTATTTACTTAATCTCATTTTATTTTCTTTTTTTGGTAGATATTCGGTATTCTAATTTGTCTGAAATCTTAGTTATATCACGTGTTTCCGTAAAAGGATTGAAAAGTCACGTGTTTTGCAATATTTACATATTTTACATTTTGTTGTGAACAATCACCACAACTTGACTTGACGATGGCGTCCCATACGTCGGGGTCACATGTATGCACAGAGATAAATAATTATGGATTACCTTTTAAAATTGTAGGTATGTGGTACTTGCCATGAAATGTTTTTAAACTGCTTGCTGATGATGATCTCGCGGTTGAATTAATTGCAGAATAATAAAATCAAAAATTCGTAACAGCTTGTGGTACTTAGCAAAAACAAAATATTTCATAAGAGCGTTTAATATTTTTGTGGGATCTGAAATTTAAAAACCTCTATCACACCGGCCTGATTTAGCTTCACTGATCAGGATAGTAAAAAACACGCGTATATTAAGGGAATTTTCATTCACAAAGCAGGCTTATCACATTCACACAGTTAAATACTGTTCTATCCTGATTAAATTGAGCTTAACTTAAATTCCATAAGGCAGTGAACCAATTTCAAAGTCTCGGTGCGACGAAAATTGTCAGTCGATCTCCTGAAAACATTTGTAATAATTATTAACTTTCGGTGATCACATGGGGAAGACCGGAAATCTGCTGGTAAGACAGTGTTAGTCCATTTATTGAAAGTAATACGATTTTAAGAAGATTTTATTTCCATGTTTGTTTCTCCATCTGTTAAAAAAGACAGATTATTGAAGTTCCATCTACTTTGATAATAAAACATGTATCTTCTTCAAGTATAGCTGTGGTCTTTATCCAAGTACTATTCATTTAGGTTCAGGAACAACATCAGATTTACTTTTCGAAATAAAAAATATGACGTGTGCATAATCAAAATAGAATTTGATCTCAGTTTACGATTATACAAATTTTTTGTTTTGCTGTGAATTTAGATAAACGAACTTGCGTTTTTTTTTGCAACCACAGATTAATTTGTGCTGTTATTCCAGACAGATAAATACATGATTCCACAGTCATAGTAACATAATTAGCTTCAAGGTATATTCGCTACGGTTCTTACTGGTGCGAATAAATGTGGAAAGTGCAAATAAGAAACTTGTCTAAAGCATTGTCCTGTTAAGAGGCTGTACTGACTTAAAGGGATCGTTCATATCATGTTCCTGCTCTGACCCCTAAAACTGTCAGTTGCAGCTGGAAGAAACTCTCAGCTGGTTCGCGGCAGTTTTCTCTATGGGCGGTGGCAGCAACTGAGGGCGTCTGTCACGTATATATACGGCTGGTGGTCATGCGAGCTGATGTTCCGTTCTCCAGGAAGGCCCACGCATCGCATTGGTCGCAATTACGAGATGGCTGAATTATTTCTCTTGCCACTGCCGTGTTTGCGCTGTCTTCGTTCGTCCACTAAAACGATTACCAGTGCACGCATTGTGCGTAGGTAACAGAGCATATACACGCCCTGCAGAGTATCTAGAAAAATTCTCTCTGCTTCAGACTTAAACAGTTTCAGAAGAATAAAAGTTAGAAACCTAGGGCTGCATAACTTTCTTCAAGAAACACTCCTACATTTGCAAGTACAATAATACGCCCATGCTGAAGAGCTATGAAATTCTATTCTTTATGTCGAACATATCCTTGTGTGAGACAGAAGCGAACTTCACTCTCTCCCTTGTCAACTGTCTTCCTGTGAAGCATGTATTTTATATGATTTTATGTGCTCTGTCTACATATAACCATGTCTCTATTTCACAACTGTATCGCATTTCTAGCTCTCCGTGTTACATTTTACTTTCTAGCTTAGTAGAGATACCACAACACTTGTATACTACCATACCTGCATGTCTAACTTCTCGTGTTTCGTTCTTGTTACGACCACTGTGTACTAAATTATTGTTACCTGAAAATAAGTAGTGGCATAAAAAGCAATGGAATTTCAGATACTGGTCCTAAAAGCACGATTTATCGGGACTGTATGTAGCACATGATGCAAAGTGTACGGCCTTAATGAAGGAAGTTTTTAGCTCTAAATAGATAATGTCTGATCTCTAGAACAAGAGATTCAATTTCTACTTTTTCGTAACTGCATGTAAATTATTTCGTATTTCTGTTTGTGACGTTTTCTCTGTATTGCGCGCATATCCTCTTACTGAAAGCGTTTCAGAATTCTGCATCTTGTGCTTTGAAGACTAAGTCTACTTATCAACAAGATAGGTTTTGTGGGGGAGTGCTGTCACTCTCTGAAAAGTTCCATGTCAGTGTCCAACTAGATCGATTCATAATATGCGGATCCCTGTGGTCAATCCACTGGCAGGCCGTACGTCTTCATAATCTGAATCCTACATTAATCTTTCTAACGAAGGTCTTGGATTTCGGATCTTCCACAAAGAGTGATCGAGACATTCTCTATAATTCCTAACATGCAGTTTTACGTTGCCAGCTGGACCTGTTTTTTCACGTGTTTTATCCTAGATATATTGGTTTACGTGAACTAGCAGTGAACAGATACAACTTTTAAATGATAGGACAGGCAGTAAATGAGAAACACATCAGGGAAGAGATTGAGCTGGAAAAAGTAACTCTGACAGTAATGAGTATGAAATGGAAATAGGGGTAAAGTACAGTTTGGCAGCTGGAAGCTGGATGGAGCAGGGAATTTCTTCGCTGAATTTCAAGAGATAGTGGATATTGTAAAACATGCAGACGCTGCTTGGGTACATGTTGTTGAAAATCGTAATGCATGGAAAAATTCAGCCTGTATACAGTAGTGGATATTGAACTGCATGATGATGCTGGCGATAATTTTTGTTGAATCGCAAATAAGGAGTCCATCAGTTGACTGGAACGTGCCTTACCGCCAAGACAAATCAGACCTTCAATGACTTCTCGTCTGGTCTTGTGTCCTTTCGACTACGTTTACTAAGATAACGTGACAGCTGCCCTTCAAAAGTCAACAATTTTATTTTCTGTCAGTGTATTTTTCGTTTTGTGTATCACGGTGTTTCTATTTGCTGTAATCTATGAGATCTGGTTTCACCAATATCGAGACATCGACAGCAGCTTTTCAACAATCTCTTTGTGCTCATTGTGATTAATTTAAATGCTTGGCGACTTGGTTTTGCTTTCGACCGATAGTATTCGTTCGCGGGTGAAGAACGTGTGGTCTTGTTTGCTCGAACGTAGTTCGCCATTACACATGGTCATTTAGTGTCTGGAATTGGTATCGCACAGACGAAGAGGCACTTTGTGCTGTGTTTCCTCGCCACTGAACAGATGCAGCAATGCAGAAGGATTGAGTGAGGCCATCTCAATTTATTTTCCTGTAAGGAAGGTTAGTTTTAGTGACGAGTTACCCTGCACATCGGTAGCCGATCACGTGATTCCGCACACTGCAATAGGTGCTCAAAAGTTGCTTCCATGAAACGCTTGGAAGCAAGTTCAAATGGTTCAAATGGCTCTAAGCACTATGGGACTTAACATCTGAGGTCATCAGTTCCCTAGACTTAGAACTACTTAAACCTAACTGACCTAAGGACATCACACATATACACGCTCGTGGCAGGATTCGAACATGCGACCTCAGCAAGAAAGCAAGTTACTGCATCACTGATTGCCTGATATAGTTCCGTGCTATCATGAATTCATCGATGTTAACTGTTCATGGTGTGAAAGATTAATTTTTTGGTGTTAAGGATTCAGTATAACACATTCAGATGATGTTCCTTTAGTTGTAAAGTTGAGTGTAAGATGGATTACTCTTAAGGTGTTATTAAGTTTTTCTACTGTTTTTAAGGGCAATGCATTATTTGTTAAACTCACTTCTTATGAACTCATTTGTCAGAGCGCAGCTATTCCTTACACTTGATCTATATGAAGGTGCTGCGTTGGTGGGCCGCCAGCTTTTGTTACGAAGATCAAATATGCTAGGCACAATCACTCTAATAAATCGCAACTTACTGCAGAGTAGGCTCTGAGGACTATAACAATAAATAGGATCCCTCTGGATTCCAGTTAGACTCCATGTGCTGATAAGAAAGGAATATTATCGTACGCTGGACTGCTGGCTGCTACAGTGAGACGTCGGATTCAGTCGTTTCATCTAATGCTATGTTATCAACGAACAGAATTAGGACTGCGAGTGCTAACACTGGTACCTCTACGTTGAGAGTATGCTGTGTGACTATTTTACTACTTATTTTCGAGTCAGACGTCATTTCTAAGTTCGTACTTATTTGTCATATTACTAAGTTCGGACTTATTTGTCACTACCAACCGAGTATTCCACTACATAAATGCACACCTTTCAAAGGAATGAGGTGATTCTGCACAGATTTGGTGAAAAAGGGAACATACGGAAAACACTGACAAGAAGAAGGGACAGAATTATAGGAAATGTGTTAAGATATCAGGGAATAACTTCCACGCTGCTAGAAGAAGCCCCATCTGGTGCACTCCTTCATATATTGTACAGCACACTTTTTGACTGATGATGTTTAATTTATATTACTGCTGATCATATGGAATTACATTTTCCTGGAGGTATACGAGTCTCAGTTTTATCTGCGATAGAAATACAAGCTGAAACAATGAACTGAAATTTGTGTTACGGCCGGGACTTGAACTCGGGTCTCCTGTTTACTAGGCAGATGGGCCAACAACTACATGAGTTCATGAATTTTATTATCCGTCGCCACTGATTTTATATGGCATGGTATGATGTTGTAAATGCTTTTATGAACCTGATTATGGCCCAAGGATCGTAACTGGTTGTTTAAAAAAGAAATTTTAACAGCTATTCTTGACCGTAAATGACGATGTGAGAAACATCGTCATTTCTCACATACACTGGCGGCAAAAAAATCATAACACCACAAAATAGTTAATGTAGAGTAATAAAATCTCGGAAATGCATTTGTCTATGTAACATATCCCAGCGATTAACAGGGCAAAATCACAGATTAGTGTAAGTGTGAGATAAAAATGTGTAACGCTGGTACATTAATAACCGGTGTAACCGCCAGAATTTGAATGCAAGTGTGCAAACGTGCATGCACTGTGTTGCACAGGTGCCACATGTCGGTTGTGAGATGGGAGTCCCATGCCTGTTGCAGTTACTTGGTCAGTACAGGAACAGTTAATACTGGTTGTGGATGACGCTGGAGTTGTCATCTGGTTATGTCCCATATGTGTTCGACTGGAGATAGATCTGCAGATTGAGCAGACCAAGGTAACATGTCGAGGCTCTGTAGAGCATCTGGGGGTACAATAGCGGTATGTGGGCGAGCGTTATCCTGTTGGAAAACACCCTCTAGAATACTGTTGATGAGTGGCAGCACAAATTTGCAATTAGTGGGCATGAGATAACAGCGAGACTGCTCCTGCTGTCACACGAAATCGCACCCCAGACCGTAATTCCAGGTATACCATGCAGACAGGTTAGTTGGAGTCCCTCAACTGGCCTCTTTCTAATCAACATACGGCCGTTACTGGCAACGAGGCAGAACTAGCTTTTATCGGAAAACACAATAGACCTACATCCTGTCCTCCAAGGAGCTCTCCCGCGACACCACTGAAGTCTCAAACGGCTGTGGCTTGGGATCAGTGGAATGCTCGCAGCAGGGGGTCTGGCTTGGAGCTGTCCTTGAAGCAACAGAATTGTAACAGATCATTTGTCACTGTGCTGCTAACAGCTGCTCGGATTGCTTCTGCCGATGCAGTATGATGTGCCAGAGCCATTAGCCGAACGCAGTGGTCTTCCCTCTTGGTACTGCCACGTGGGCCGGCCGGAGTGGCCGAGCGGTTCTAGGCGCTACAATCTGGAGCCACGTGACCGCTACGGGCGCAGGTTCGAATCCTGCCTCGGGCATGGATGTGTGTGATGTCCTTAGGTTAAAAAAAAAAGATATGGTACGTTTATACGAAGTGAATGAAAGTGAAGACGAGATTACTGAAAAGGGCAGAGACGCCAGATGAAGTGGACGTGGGAGATATGATTCTGCTGGAATAATATTACAGATCTCTGAAAAATGTAAGCCGGCCGGAGTGGCCGAGCGGTTCTAGGCGCTACAATCTGGAACCGCGAAACCGCTACGGTCGCAGGTTCGAATCCTGCCTCGGGCATTGATGTATGTGATGTCCTTAGGTTAGTTAGGTTTAAGTAGATCTAAGTTCTAGGGGACTGATGACCTCAGAAGTTAAGTCCCATAATGCTCAGAGCCATTTGAACCATTTGAAAAATGTAAACAGGAACAAAGCATTAGGAGTAGGCGACATTCCCTCAGAATTATTGAGGTCGTTGGATGAGTATACCATGACAAAACAATATTTCCACTTGGCATGCCGGGTATATTAGAAGGGCGAAACACTTCACCCATCAAGGAGAATGTGATAATTGCAGTTTAAAAGAATTCAGGCGTCGACAGGAGTGAATTATTTACAGAATAGTGGAAAAACAAGAACCTACATAGTGGAAAATAACTTTGTGTTTTGGAGAAATACTGTCACTACCACCTCTATTAGCGGATGCATTTTCGACAGGTAGACCTCCGTTTACAGCCTTTGTAGATTTAAAGAAAACTTGCGACTATATTGACTGGAACTGACTTTGAAATTGCGATAGTGGTAGGGACAAAACACAGGCAGCGAAATGTTATCGACAACAGGTACAGAATCCAGTTGCAAGAGTCGAACGACATGAAAGGGATGAAGGAGTTAAGAAAGTAGTAAGACGATATTGTAGCCTATCCGTAATGTTATACATTCTGTACACTGAGCAAGCAGTAAAACAAATCAAGGAAAAATCGACAAAGGAAATTATAGTTCAGGGAGGAGAAATAAGAATTTTGACGTATACTGATGACATTGCAGTTCCATCTCAGACAGCAAAGGACTAGGAAGAACAGAACAGATAGTGTCATGCAAAGAGATTATAAGGGGAGTGTCAACAAATGTAAGACAGAGTAGTGAATAAAATAACAATAGACAACACATTTTAACATTTTTTTAAAAATCCAAAATAGTTGATTTATATTGATTTCAATGTTATGAATTTGAAAATTACAATTCCAAATATAGATTAACTCAGATCTGGAAGTTACTGAAACTTTTATATTCTTCACATATCATAATGGGCCATAGTCTAACAAGCTTAACACTGAACATCACAAATTTAGTGACCAAACATTTGGCAGTGGTTTTGGGGTTAATTCAATACAGTAATAACAATTAATAAGGAGTACGCTTTTCTAGAATGACTGTAGCTTCTTAGATACAGGGTGCTTTTTATATTTTAATAAAATACCGATGAATGTAATTTTCGTATTATATCAAAAAAAATTTTATAATGGCAAGAATATACAAACGGATTTATACAATTTAACCGGTTTTAAGTCTATATCTCACATCGTTTTTGACAGCTAGAATATAGTTTTTTAAAAATATTTTGTAGCCTGTCACTGAAATATATGAGCAATGCAAAATAGTGAAGTCGGGCAAATCGCGAAGTCGAACCTATTCACAAATCATGGAGAAAAATAAACCAAAGTGCTTCAGACTAAGTACGTGAAAAGCTACCGCCCATTTAGTTCAGTTAAAGATACGTTGTTAACAGCTACCTTGTTCGCAACAAGCGTTTTCTCCTCGCCTGTCGCTTAAGGTGGAGATGCGAGCCTTTCTCCAAAGTTCAGCAGAAATCTGCCAACGTTGAAACATTGAACCCTCCTTCGTATGGATGTTCCATTACAGAGATTTATTGGTGAAACCTCTCACCATTTATATCACCAAGCGCCCAATAATCGTCGGGGAAAACGTTGATATGTGACTGAATGGAGTACACTTTGAGTGAAATTTTGCATCTCGTTTTGTCATAGGCACATAAAAGGTCGTTCACAAATTCTTTGTAATTTTCAGCCTGCCTATTTACCAAGAACAGTGATGTAATTTGAAGGCGTTGCCACGCGTTAAGTACATCGGGACTGAGAATATACTCGAATTGCCGGTCTCCAAGGACTTTACGTATTCGTGAACGGATGAAGTCTCCCTCGTTTATCTTGTCAGCATTCATTCCAGAAAATGTTCCGAAGTAAGACTTCAAATGATCGATCGTTGCATTTTCGAATACACTACATCAAAATTTATGAATCTTGGGTATTTATGTAAAAATTTCATTGTTAAACAGTTTAAGGTGGCGGTTAGGAAGTAGATTACAAAATAAGACAATAAAAGCGATCCATGAGTTTCGCTATTTGGGCAGCAAAATAACTGCTCATGGCCGAGATAGAGAGGATATAAAATGCAAAATGATGATAAGAAGAAGAGCGTTTTAGAAAGAGAAAAATTTTACGCCGAATATTAATTTAAGGGTAAGGAACTCTTTCCTGAAGAGTGAAACGTGAATGATACATTAGAAGAGAACAGAAGCTTTTTGAAATGTGGTGAAACCTCTCGCGAGATACTGAATCAAATTGGGGAGAAAAGGAGTTTGCGGCAATACTTGTCACAGAGAATGAACCGGTTAATAGGATACATTTGAACCAACAGCGAATAATCAGTTCTGTTTTGGAGTGAAGTGAGGGAAGTAGTAATTCGAGGAGGAGACAAAGACCTAATTACGGGATACGGGTTCAAATGGGTCTATAGTCCGATTAAAACTGCCTGACACTTGTCGTCTGTCACTTGCCGCTACAGTGTTTGCACATCGGCTTCCGGCTAAGGCTCGGTTATAGGCGCTACACAGACATGGCTGATCACTTCGCAAATGCTATTAACGTGTAACTCGGAATACTGTCGAATGCGGCTCCCGCGAGATACGATGGACATCCGACATGCTCTGTCGAAAGCTGACTTCAAGTGACCAATGATTGAAGTGGGGCAGACGACGCGTTTTGTAGCTCTGAATTTAGACTCATGTCCTAAACTAACATCAACCTCGTCATTTACAATGTATTCGAGAAAACGGCAGTGAACAATCTGCGACAAAACTAAAATCACGATCCCTTTGTTCACGCCGCGCACACTTATCACAGAAATATTTCAGTTCCAGCGCTAAAAGCAAACTGTAATTTCTCGCTGTCATTGGTTACTTGGAACTGTCCTCTCACTGGCTACACGAGCTGCAGCCTTATGAACCGGTGAGCAGTCCTGGTTCTACATCTACATCTACGTGATTACTCTGCTATTCACTATAAACTGCCTGGCAGAGGGTTCAATGAACCACCTTCAAGCTGTCTCTCTACCGTTCCACTCTCGAACTGCACACGGGAAAAACGAGCACTTAAATTTTTCTGTGCGAGCCCTGATTTCTCTTATTTTACCGTGATGATCATTTCTCCCTATGTAGGTGGGTGCCGACAGAATGTTTTCGCAATCGGAGGAGAAAACTAGTGATTGAAATTTCATGAGAAGATCCCGTCGCAACGCAAAACGCCTTTGTTTTAATGATTACCACTCCAATTCAGGTATCATGTCTGTGACACTAGCTCCCCTATTTCGCGCGTTGGCCCTTGGTTGCTGATTAAAGGTTGTACACGCAGATTTCAAACGATAAAAGGACGAGAGAAAGAAAAATAAGAAGAGATCAAAAAGTCAATACGATGTTGAAAATGGTGCGGTTAAGTTAATGAACAAAAATTACGTTAAAACCCGTTAATTGATTGAAAACAATAGTCAAAATCTTTTCATTAGCTTTAGAAATTTAAAAAAATTCGCTGCATCTGACGAGACTCGAACCCACGCTCTTCATCTGCACGGCCGGCTTGTACACTAACCACGGCGCTATACGTCTACAGTGTATTGGAAATTATATTTTTGACTATTGTCACCCAGTTGCAACGATGAATTGCAACTTTCAAAAATTAGGTTTCACGCAATGTCCTGCGAAGCTTATCTAATGTAAGCCGATCTCTATGATTATACGATTATAACACCTGTATGTGACGCAGAATCTCATCTTACAGTTGTATGTGGTTAATGGGGTGTGTGAAATATGTGTATTTCGTTAGCATCGCTGTGTGTGTCTGTGTGTGTGTGTGTGTGTGTGTGTGTGTGTGTGAGGTTTTTTTTTTTTGTGTGGTTATCATGTGTGATTAAATACGAAATAAAAAGGTCAGACCCAGGATTCGGGATCCAAACACACCTAGAAATAAATTCGGACAAGGAAATTGAACTGACCAATTATTGTGACAGTTTGGCAAGGGCCAATGGTTCGTGCGTGACGCTGCGTGCTCTGAGTGGAGGGAACAAGCTCCAACGCGTGAGGTATCTACTAACAAGTAATTTTAATCGGAAAATAGGTCAAAGGAGATGGTTTCGTGGAGATCAGCGTCCAACCAATATTCGTACTGCAGAGCATCTTATTGCGGCCATCATCTTCAAATGAAGTTCCTGGAGGTAGTGTGGTAGAGGCGTCGTTAAGAGAGCGAGTATTATTGTCAGAGAGAGCTGGCCGCCGGCTGCGGTGCGTGTGTTCGCGGCCAGTCCCTTTGTGGGCCGGCCGGCAGTTTGTGTGATGGCTGAGGAGCAGCAGACAAAAAGGCCCCGGGCGATTAGCCGCACGCCAGGTGTCCCGTGGGAAGCTGCGAGCGGAGGCGCCCACCCCGGCTGCAAGGAAGACCGGCCAAGGCCCGGCGCGCCAGTCGGTAAGCCACGAGTGCGTGCGGTCGTGACCGTGCGGTGGATGCCCGCTCTTGTTACTCTCCCTCGTTCGTAACCCACGCAGTGCGGAAGGTGGCACACTATGAAACACTCCTTTCATGAGCATGTGGCCTGGTACAAGTCTTAATATTTCTAAAAGCAGACTTTTTTAATGCTGGGGTTTCGTACATTCTCCTCTCCCGCCCCAAATATAATTTCCTGTTACTCCCATTATCGACATAACAACAGTTCAAAAAAAAAATGGTTCAAATGGTTCTAAGCACTATGGGACTCAACGTCTGAGGTCATCAGTCCCCTAGAACTTAGAACTACTTAAACCTAACTAACCTAAGGACATCACACACATCCATGCCCGAGGCAGGATTCGAACCTGCGACCGTAGCAGTCACGCGGTTCCGGACTGAAGTGCCTAGAACCGCACGCCCACCGCGACCGGCTTACCACAGTTCCCTAGGATTTAATACACTACTGGCCATTAAAATTGCTACACCAAGAAGATGTGCAGATGATAAACGGGTATTCATTGGACAAATATATAACACTAGAACTGACATGTGATTACATTATAACGCAGTTTGGGTGCATAGATCCTGAGAAATCAGTACCTAGGACAACCACCTCTGGCCGTATAACGGCTTGATACGACTGGGCATTGAGTCAAACACAGCTTGGATGGCGTGTACAGGGACAGCCGCCCATGCAGCTTCAACACGATACCACAGTTCATCAAGAGTAGTGACTGGTGTATTGTGATGAGCCAGTTGCTCGGCCACCATTGACCAGACGTGGCCAAGCGGTTCTAGGCGCTTCAGTCCGGAACCGCGCTGCTGCTACGGTCGCAGGTTCGAATCCTGCCTCGGGCATGGATGTGCGTGATGTCCTTAAGTCATTTAGGTTTAAGTAGGTCTAAGTCTGGGGGACTGATGACCTCAGATGTTCAGTCCCATAGTGCTGAGAGCCATTTGAACCATTTGACCAGACTTTTTCAGTTGGTGAGAGATCTGGAGAATGTACTGGCCAGGGCAGCAGTCGAACATTTTCTGTATCCAGAAAGGCCCGTACAGGACCTGCAACATGCGGTCGTAGATTATCCTGCTGAAATTTAGGGTTTTGCAGGGATCTAATGAAGGGTAGAGCCACGGGTCGTAACACATCTGAAATGTAACGTCCACTGTTCGAAGTGCCGTCAGTGCGAACAAGAGGTGACCGAGACGTGTAACCAATGGCACCCCATGCCATCACGCCGGGTGATAGGCCAGTATGGCGATGACGAATACACGCTTCCAATGTGCGTTCACCGCGGTGTCACCAAACACGGATGCGACCATCATGATGCTGTAAACAGAACCTGGATTCATCCGAAACAATGACGTCTTACCATTCGTGCACCCAGGTTCGTCGTTGAGTACACCATCGCAGGGGCTCCTGTTTGTGATGCAGCGACAAGGGTAACCGCAGTCATGGTCTCTGAGCTGATAGTCCATGCTGCTGCAAACGCCGTCCAACTGTTCGGGCAGATGGTTGTTGTCTTCCAAACGTCCCCATCTGTTGACTCATGGATCGAGACGTGGCTGCACGATCCGTTACAGCCATGCAGATAAGATGCCTGTTATCTCGACTGCTAGTGATAGGAGGCCGTTGGGATTCATCAAGGCGTTCCGTATTACCCTCCTGAACCCACCGATTCCATATTCTGCTAATAGTCGTTGGATCTCGACCAACGCGAGCAGCAATGTCGGGATACGATAAACCGCAATCGCGATAGGCTACAATCCGACCTTTATCAAAGTCGGAAACGTGATGGTGCGCATTTCTCCTCCTTACATGAAGCATAACAACAACGTTTGACGAGGCAATGCCGGTCAATTGCTGTTTGTGTATGAGATATCGGTTGGAAACTTTCGTCATGTCAGCACGTTGTAGGTATCGCCACCGGCGCCAACCTTGTGTGAATGCTCTGAAAAGCTAAACATTTGCATATCACAGCATCTTCTTCCTGTCGGTTAAATTTGGCGTCTATAGCACGTCATCTTCGTGGTGTAGCAATTTTAATGGCCAGTAGTGTAATAATTTCGATTACGTAGAGGAAGTTCAATCTTCACATCAAGCGCATGGTACTGATAGATGATGAAATCGAAAACAACTTTTGTTCAAGACTAAATGATCGCTGATACTTCCCGGACACACTACGTATCCTTTTGTATTGGTTATACCCTGAGAGGCGACGGCGTGTAGGCACTCTGCGTTGCCTATAATCCAGTCAAATTCTCCGTGTAGAATGGGATAGGACGAGTTCCTAATTCGCTTCTAAAACATCTTTCTCTCCCTAAAGGCACTCTTTCTTAAGGGTTTCTTGTAGAAAATCACTCTATCAATTTACAAAGATAGGAAATATGCAGACGCAGCGCACCTGGTTAGTAGACGCTGCTAGTTTGCTGAAATCTCGTCGTCTCAGGGTCGGCGAACTCATTAGAAAGGCTCCTGGTGGCGTACGATAGGGTCAGCAATCATTTTGTCTCTAATAGAAATTGTTCCCCATGACGTGATCTGTCACTCCTAGACGCATGATGGAAATTCTTTGAAATATCCAGTAAATACATTATTTTGATGTAGCAATAATACGTTGCTTACATTAATCCTTGATACATTGTTTAAGCGTAACTTAAAATAAAAAAATAATTTACACGATATAAAATCGAAGTGTATATTCACTTTTATGACTACTTAACCTAGTACCACAGTATCTGTGAAAACACCCTATGTTTATACGAGTGTATGAACGAGAGGGATATTGTTTCTTCCCGTGGTCAAGACAGTCAGTTTTACATTATTGTTACTTCCCTCCTCCCCGTTTCTGCCCAGGAACCATGTCCTATTTTTTGCGCACTGAAACCAGTCAAACCGAAAAGTCATGTGGGTTACCCTTCAAGTCCTACGTTAACCTTTTCTTGTAATTTTCTAGAATTCCTGGACATTTTTAGACTGTTTTCAAGATACTTTATTTCCCGAGAATTGTCTAATAAACTAGGAAACTGATATGCTTGAAAATATAAACGCTTTTAGTTAAATGTGCACCGGACGGGGGAGGGGGCGGGGAGGAGGCTGCAGCATAGAGGTACGCACCCTCCAAAATCCATATATGTTATAAAAATGGTATGTATGTTTGTTCCACAACTCCTAAACCACTGGATCGGTATCACTCAGACTTGGTACAAATATCACTTGCTGTCTGGAAAGAACTGGTTGAGGGGGGGGGGGGGGGGGGGAGGGGGGGAGACCAACTGTCTATGACTGTCTATCAAAGGCGTGGGGGTGAAAAACTAGCATAGCCCATCAGGCGCAAATAGACTTAATTTAGTCATTCAGTATCTGGGAATAAGAGCACTTAACCACTTGCAACAAAATTTACACGTTGTTCCAAATCTTTACGAAAGTTTATTCCGCTGACAGGCCCCACAACACTTTCACTGTCCATGCAGTGAAACTGCAGCATGTTCTCCTTTACTACTACTGTATTCACAATACATTTTACAGATAGTATTAATACATACTACTGAATGTATCAGTAAAGTTATATCATTGTACGACACAAATTTCAATAGATGTGGCGAAATAAACACGGAGATGCTTGAAAAAATGCCGCATCATGCATGACGTTTTAATTTATTACATCTTTACTGCTTATTTTATTCACAAAATATTTCTTAGACAATATACAAATATACCATTGAACAAACCAGCAAAATTGTATGATCGTACGAGATATGATTCTGGAGATACGACGGCATAAATATTGCGCTGCGTGAAAATGAAACTACAGGGCAAAATTAGCAAGAGATCCTGCTGAAATATGTGTATAAATACGTGATAAATATGTTCAAATATGTGAGATATATTTGACACGTGCGTACGTGGGAAAGCCACAGGTAAAAAGCTCATCCTAACCCCCAGAACGATTTCAACCAGCTGGCCGGGGTGGCCGACCGGTTCTAGGCACTACAGACTGAAACCGCGCGACCGCTACGGTCGCAGGTTCGAATCCTGCCTCGGGCATGAATGTTTGTGATGTCATTAGGTTAGTTAGGTTTAAGTAGTTCTAAGTTCTAGGGGACTGATGACCTCAGATGTTAAGTCCCATAGTGCTCAGAGCCCTTTGAACCATTCTGATTTCAACCAAATTTGTTACACATGTTATTTGCAATCTGGAAAGAAATACTGTGGATGTAACAACCAGCAGTTTCCTATTGGGGTGAGAGCAGTAATGTGGAGACAGGAGGTGGATGAGTAGATGGGCAGACAGAGAGGGAGAAGGAGGATGGGCACAGGTAGAGAAGGAGATGGACAGAAAAAGAGGGAGAGCGAAATGAGCAAAGTGGGGGTAGAGAAGGAGATAGGGAAAGAAAGGAGGAGATGGACGGACTGGGGAAGGAAGAAATAGGCAGAGAGGGTGAGGAGGAAATCAGAGAATGAGGAGAAAAGTGGAAGAGAAAGGTAAGTGGAGGAGATAGCCAGAGAGAGGGAAGAGGAGAAGATGGACAGAGCAAGGAAAGAAGTGATGAACATGGGGAGGGGGAGGACCAGATGGTCAGGGGGAGGGGGAGGAGGTGATGGACAAAGACGGGGGGACGAGGAGATGGACAGATCACAGTGAGAGACAGGTGGGATGAGATGGGCAGAGAGAGGGACAGGAGGAGATAGAGAGTGGAGGCGGGGGATGGAGGAGGTCAAGAGAGAGGGGTGTTGGAGATTGACAAAGAGGGGGTGAAGGAGCAGATGGACAGAGAAACGGGGAAGGAGGTGATGGGCTAATAGAAAACTGGAATATATATATCTGAATATATACATATCTGGGCAACGCCAGGTACTCAGCTAGTTTAAAAATAAATTATCACTGCAGCAACTAAAATTTAGTAAGTGTTATATCGACATAGCTGACAACGACTCACGACCCTCCTCACACCTCTACTTCCTACTTGCCTGCGAAAGGCAAAGATCCCAGTTTCGAGTCCAGTTTCTGCACAATTTTTTAATCTGCCTGGAAGTTTCAAATCAATATGTATAACCTTATTTCCAAGCCTGACGAGACAGGTCATGGATAAAAAAGTGTCCGATTTAGAATGTAACTGAGTAAGGGATCTTACTTCCTTACACTCTGATCGACCGCTTACGCACTTGATATTTGGTGTTAGCGATGCAACACACGATAGGGTTTCTTGGGAGTCATGAGAGTTAGGGCTATCACTTTAGAGCCTGGACCCAACAACGGTTTGGCCTTCCCGTCTCTCTCTCTCTCTCTCTCTCTCCCTCTCCCTCTCTCTCTCTCTCCCTCTCCCTCCCTCCCTCTCTCCCTCTCCCTCCCTCCCCCTCTCTCTCTCTCTCTCTCTCTCTCTCACACGCTCCTCACACACGCATGCACACACGCTCTTTCCCACTTCCTCCTTTTCTCCACTCTGACAACAGCTGATTCATTTGATGTTGATATGTTTCGACTCTTTCCACATCTCTTTAAAAAAAATGGTTCAAATGGCTCTAAGCACTATGCGACTTAACTTCTGAGGCCATCAGTCACCTAGAACTTAGAACTAATTAAACGTAACTAACCTACGGACATCACACACATCCATGCCCGAGGCAGGATTCGAACCTACGACCGTAGCGGTCCCTCGGGTCCAGACTGTAGCGCCTAGAACCGCACGGCCACTCCGGCCGGCACATCTCTTTCAACTCTCTCCTCATCAGAGCAGCGTTTACACCCAACATCCTCAGTATTTCTTCTATGGGTACTCTGTCTTCCCTACAATTTTTGTGTTCAGCGGTTTCCTCCAGTGCACTGGACTACTGTTAGTGAGAGAGAGACGGGGTTCTCCATAAAAATTATCATGTTTTGGTCAAAAGACAATTATTGTGCACGTCAGATTTGACTGTCTCAACGAAGGGTTATCAAAAGTATGGAACATAGAGCCAGCAAACATTCAACGATTTCGGGAGTTGCCTGGTGCTCGCAGAGTCTGCAAGTCGGTCTGGAGCCCTCCCGGAGGTAAGAGGTGATGATTAGATGTGCGTCCTATTTCTTAAACCTGGAGTCAATGATCTGCACTGACCGATAAAGTTATTCAGCAGATACGGCAAGATTACAAGACGCCTCCAGCGTGGGTATTGTTAGGTGGAGGTGATGTTGAAGAAAGAGACGGACTCGGTGGGATATTATCAGAATAAATAAACTCTATTTGTTTCTGTGAAAAATGATTTTGATATGTGTGTAACTGCTGACCTAGACTGTTTTGTGAAGGTTTCTGCGGAATGTGTCTGGAAGCAGTTGGAGGTGGAACAGTGGTTTTAGCGGAATGTGGTGCTTTTTCTGGAGACTGTTTGGATCATGAAAATTGAGTGTAGTTAGGTTGCTACACAGCATTTAAAACTGATATTGGATACGTGACAATTTTAACCTCGTCCATCGGGTGAAAATGAGGCTGGTGTTACTTAGTGAGGCTGTACCGAGTGTAGTAACGACAACTGACGACTAGATGTCGAAAATGCGTTGTTTTAGTGCTAATAGTTAATAGAATTTCACGAAGCGGTTCTCAAACAGCATTAATATCAAAGTGATTTGTGAAGAAGAGCCTTTTTTGCAAAGTGTGATAACTGTATGCGCGTCTGAAACTGTACGTGTCATCATGCAAAATGTACTTTGAAGTCTTACAGATATCTACATCTACATCTACATCCATACTCCCCAAGCCTCCTGACGGTGTGTGGTGGAGGGTACCTTGAGTACCTTTATCGGTTCTCCCTTCTATTCCAGTCTCGTATCCTCTTCGAGAGCTTCTCGCTTCGAAAAGAAATTCTCAGTATTGATGACAAGGCTTGTGTCATTACGTGCATTGCCTGTACTGGGCTTTTTGACCATTTTACCATAGATCTGATGTTGTCTATTTTGTTAAATGCCTCTGAAGCGTAACTTATTGTCCCTCGCCTCCTTTTTATTTGCTACGACGAGACTTTCATTCCAAAAAACTAGGAGCAGGATCTCATTAGACAAGATTCTTCAGACTAATGTGACAGCTGGAGGAAATGAAGCCGGCAATTGTCAGGAAGCTTGGAAAGTGATGACAGTAATACTCGGGAGTACGAGTGTCGCCTGGGGAAGCGGTCGGGACTGAGTGAGAGTCGGCAGCGTCCCACCCCCCCTTTTTTTTCCCAACACACACACACACACCCTGTGCTAACCGACCGCCCCCCCCCCCCCTCTCTTTTTTTTGTAGCGCTGGCCTCACTTTGCTTGAAGGCTAATTCGAGCGAGCGCCGGAAGCGAAGCTGCTGGGAATCTGGCAGCCATCAAAGGGTCGTCTGCAGGCGAGAGTGGTTAGCGCCATGGCAAGTGTATGCACGACAGCAGGGCAGTTACAGGACAGGAAAGGCCCAGTACAAACGTTGAAACAGATGTGGCAGAAGCTTGTTCCTCATGTCAGACGTGTAGCATTATAAAGAAACGACTGCAGCAAAACAGACGTCTATCGCTAAAGTGGTTTACGTGGCAAGCAGTGCACTCGATACACTCAGCTGCTGGCTCTACAGCTCGCTCATTTTTCGCTTCGCTGATGTATGTCGCGTGAGAGCTGAAGTAAATACGCTGTTTGATCGAATACGTCAAATTTCTGCCAACTGAGGGTTGGGGACAGACCTGACGGCGGAGGAAGTAAGCAAAAAACATAGAGGTATATACGCAAATTTCTGTGCCCTCCAGTTAGTACTTTTGTTCCGCCGAGATTCGGTTTGTACGTAAGTAAAACATATTTCAAGAATAAGCTATCTGGGACAGATTAATAATATTACCGGATTTGTTAGCCGTTGTGCCTATAGACATCTATACTCTGTTCATCTCAATTGAACACTCGTGTAAACAAACATATGCTCTGACATTCGTTATCAGATGCACTGCTCAATTATCTGGTGTCGTAAGACCACAGAAATTAGACCTTACTTACGTGTTAGGTTATACGTTTGTTATTCTAGCGTAGATGAAACTCTGAACTTTCGAAAGTCTTAATCTAAGTTTCTTTACTACACTTCTGGCCATTAAAATTGCTACACCACGAAGATGACGTGCTACAGACGCGAAATTTAACCGACAGGAATAAGATGCTGTGATATGCAAATGATTAGCTTTTCAGAGCATTCACACAACGTTGGCGCCAGTGGCGACACCTAGAACGTGCTGACATGAAGAAAGTTTCCAACCGATTTCTCATACACAAATAGCAGTTGACCAGCGTTGCCTGGTGAAACGCTGTTCTGCTGCCTCGTGTAAGGAGGAGAAATGCGTACCATCACCTTTCCGACTTTGATAAAAGTCGGATTGTAGCCTATCGCAATTGCGGTTATCGTATTGCTGCTTGCGTTGGTCGAGATGCAATGACTGTTAGCAGAATATGGAACCGGTGGGTTCAGGAGGGTAATACGGAACGCCGAGCTGGACCCCAACGGCTTTGTATCACTAGCAGTCGAGATGACAGGCATCTTATCCGCATGGCTGTAACGGATCGTGCAGCCACCTGTCGATCCCTGAGTCAACAGATGGGGACGTTTGCAAGACAACAACCATCTGCGCGAACAGTTTGACGACGTTTGCAGCAGCATGGACCATCATCTCGGAGACCTTGATGCTGCATCACAGACAGGAGCGCCTGCGATGGTGTACTCAACGAGGAACCTGGGTGCACGAATGGCAAAACGTCATTTTTTCGGATGAATCAAGATTATGTTTACAGCATCATGATGGTCGCATCTGTGTTTGGCGACATTGCGGTAAACGCACATTGGAATTGTGTATTCGTCATCGCCATACTGGCGTATCACCCGACGTGATGGTAGGGGTGCCATTGGTTACACGTCTCGGTCACCTCTTGTTCGCATTGACGGCACTTCGAACAGTGGACGTTACATTTCAGATGTGTTACGGCACATGGCTCTACCCTTCATTCGATCCTTGCGAAACCCTACATTTCAGCAGGATAATGCACTACCTCATGTTGCAGGTCCTGTACGGGCCTTTCTGGATACAGAAAATGTTCGACTGCTGCCCTGGCCAGCACATTATCCAGATCTCTCACCAATTGAAAACGTCTGGTCAATGGTGGCCGAGCAACTGGCTCATCACAATACGCCAGTCACTACTCTTGATGAACTGTGGTATCGAGTTGAAGCTGCATGCGCACCTGTACTTGTACACGCCATCCAAGCTCTTTTTGACTCAATGCCCAGGCGTATCAAGGCCATTATTACGGCCAGGGCTGGTTGTTCTTGGTACTGATTTCCCAGGATCTATCCACCCAAATTGCGTGAAAATGTAATCACATTTGTCCAATGAATAAACGTTTATCATCTGCATTTCTTCTTCATTTAGCAATTTTAATGGCCAGTAGTGTAATAACTGAGATAAAAGTTCGACCCATTAGTTCTTGTATCAAATCTTATTGGTCAGTCGATTTCACTGCTCTTCAGTTTTACTCAACCTAGTTAAAAAATTATAAAGTTTGCTAAATCTGCGTAGAAAAATACGCTAAAATGGAGTTTTACTCGGGAAGGGGAAAGCAGCTTTGACAAGTCCGCCAAGGGTACAGAATAGCCTTGGTACGGCTCTGCAAGCTAATCGCCGCGCTATGAACAGTGGAACGTCGTTGGGCGATGACGAAGATGACTGTGGGGAGCTCAACTGCGTGGTTATCAGCACCTGTATAAATTCCCAATCTTTTCACTGCCCAGTCTCCCCACTTTCCCAGATGATGATGAAATGTTGAGAACTAAACGAACACCTATTCCCCGACCCAGCTGGGAATCGAACCCGGGATCCTGTAATCCACAGGCAGCAACGCAAGCCACTAGACCACGAGCTGTGGACAAAATTGTTGGAGAGACGGCTTGTGCACTCCATAATGAGAAAGTGGTTCCAGATGATTTAGTTCCCTGCCGACTGTTGTCTGTCCAGCAGTAAGGTGGCTTGTAGTTCGCTGCAGTGTGACCTTACTACCCACTTTTACAGTCCGCGACAAGACTGTGACGACGAAACACAAAGCTAACTGTTATAAGATGATATTGGTTAAAAATAGTCTTGGTTGCAATTTTAGTTTTCTATTTTTCAACTAGGCAACGGCCTTGCCGCTGTGGATACACCGGTTCCCGTGAGATCATCGAAGTTAAGCGCTGTCGGGGGTGGTCGGCACGGATGGGTAACCATCCAGGCCGCCACGCGCTGTTTCCACTTTTCGGGGTGCACTCAGCCTCGTGATGCCGATTTAGGAGCTATTCGACCGAATAGTAGCGGCTTCGGTCAAGAATACCATCACAACGACCGGGAGAGCGGTGTGCTGACCCCATGCCCCTCCTATCTGCATCCTCCACTGAGGATGACACGGCGGTCGGATGGTCCCGGTAGGCCGCTCGTGGCCTGAAGAAGGAGTGTTTTTGTTTATTTTTCGACTACGCGTTTCGCCTTATTTAGGCATCTTCAGGTTGATCTTAGTTTAGTACTTCTTAGACCGATCCTTTAGACAGTGTAGCCAAAGGGCATCATCGAATACATCAGGCCAAACATCGCTTTCGTTAAACTCAGTAAAAATAGTAAGATCAACCTGAAGATGCCTAAATAAGGCGAAACGCGTAGTTGAAAAGTAAAAAACTGAAATTGCAACCAAGACTGTTTTTAACCAATACTGTTAAGCACTGGTTTGCTGTATGCCACATATGGATTGGAAGAATTTCTATGTAATAAGATGACTTGAAATAATACGTTACACATTGTACGGCAGGACAAGTACCTTTTATAGGATGCTGCAGTGCCCTTTAAAGTGAGACAGATACATGACTCTATTTCTCAACACAGTCACCAAGTCTGAGCATACAACGGTGGGGGCAACTATTCAATTTATCGACGGTAGAAATCCGCTCATTGGTCACAGAGCCATGCAGGACCATTCTCATCATCATAAAAACCTACGATTGCTGCGAGTCAGTTGTCTGTGGTCGACGTCGATAGAGACTTTCCCGATCAGCATCACTCCTGCCTTTGCGGCCTTAGATAAACTGCTGGCACCATTTCATTACGGGTTGACGAGACAGAGCATTTGCTCCATTTCCTCCCAGATTTCATGGTGAATCTGAGTGTAATCTAGACGTTTTTCCCACAGTAGTCGTACTGTCACGGTTACTTCAACTTTGGAGTAAGTTTCCACCTGCACCACCATTTCGGTAGCGCACTGTGATGCACCTGTTATCTACCTCAACAGAAATGTGTCTACAGGAAACCCAGGAGTTGTATTCTGTCATGACAATGCAGCACTCTGTTTGCGTAATGACCTTAGCATGGGACGGCATGTGTAACTTAGTTTTTGAAGCCCTCTTGTACTACGTCACATTGCATGTGTCCCACTACTCTCTATCTTCTTCGGCAGTGATTTTCCTTATACTCACGTCGAGCATTATTTCCACATCCTTCAGTATCTTAAAAACCTGCTGCTCCTTTGCAATTTATTATCGATTTTTTGTCTTTAAACCAGTTTGCCTACTTTCGCCACATGGGATGTGACGACTGCAATTTTAATCAGGCATTGGTATTTGTTCCACAAGGCTTATTTTCTCCTTTCTTTTAGTTCAATAAAAGAGGCAGGGGCAATAAAGTACTGTGTTACACGTTTGTTAATGAACGCTTGGGTTTCTTAATTTTTTTTTACAGTATTATTGTTGCCCGTTGGTTTTTCTGTGTGCGTTAGACGCGCAAACCGGTAAATCTGGTTAAAAAAGTGACTGGCCGTTATCTTACTTTTTTATTATTACAAGGAGCGGGCGCATCTCATTTTATGACAAAATTGTTTTATGTGTAATTCTCCCTTCCGTGACGTGTAATTTGATGAAATGGAGGTAGCGAATGCGGGCGGTTCTCTTTGCTTATGGCTGGCAAATTGTCCGTTAGTTAAAAGCCTGCAAGGTGCTTTATTACGTTCGAAAATAATGCACACACGTACGTTTTATTTTGGCCGTGAACACTTTTCTGCTCCACGATAAATATAGAGTGACATTCTGATGGGCACAGAAAATCAATCTGTATAGCGATGATGCTGAAATCAATCTAAATGCGATTTACCATTTTTTTCACAAAAACCAATATGTATGGAATCATCATTATTCTTTTGCAGCTGACAAATAACGAGCCGAAGAAATACTAAGTAACTGATACCTAAAAGAACACGTTATAAACATTTCGTGGAGGTGATACATTTAAAACGAAGCATTATGGGCACAAAACGCACGAAAATTTCCGGTAGCGATCCGAGAAAAACAGGGTCTAACTTTAGTCACAACTAACTCCCTCCAAACTTGACAATCAGTTATCCGGTGAGTGTTGCCGAGCGAATAGCGCATTCTTTTTCTTTTACGTATTGGTCACGTATTGTCAACATAACCAGGAACTCTCTCGTGGACTGCTTGTTCCAAAGACCGTGCGCGTGAATACATATTCCGACCGCAATCAGTTCCTGATGCTCATTATGACAAGCAAAGACGTTAATTATAGACTAAAACGTTGACCAAAGAAAAAAATGTCAGTGAGAAATTTTCATCCGGAAATTACGTTCTTTCTGCAGCTGACATCTGTGTGCACATCAAGAAGAGAATCTGTATAACCATGTGTGTATTACTATCCTGCAGGAAAACAATAATATCATTTACTGTAATATTTAAATACAAGTCGCCTCATGAATTTCTTGGAAAAGCAGACTTTTTTATGAGTTAACGATATAAATATAATGCCTGACAAAAGCAAATGAAGCATCCAGAAGAGAGAAGGTAACGAAATGCAACTCCACTAGTTTTCGGGTATGTGATGTCATTTCAGTGATTTTGGTGGTGATTACAGTGATTTTAGTGGTAAAATCTACAAACAATAGAAATTTCCCATCGCACCCGGCTGCCTTCAGATTTGTCAGTAAGATGGCACTGTGGAGAGCCCGTCAAAAACTGAACACAGATCAAGCACGAAAATACGAAGATGGTATATTGAACTGTGGAAAAAAAGCAAAATAGAAACAAGTACAACTTCTAGCGAAGTAGAAGAGTAAGTGGTCACGGTGTTGGACTGTAAAGCAGCCGAGCCCTGTTCAAAACTTTCTCGTACCACTTAGTTTTATTTATTTTTTTCAGAACATTATGAACTGTCCTCCCAGTCACTGAATTTATTTTTCTCTTTCTGTATTCTTGGCAGTTGTCATACAATACACTGATTATAGAATATGAGTCTTGTGGAAAGAATACATTACCGTCGGAAGTAAATGTGATGAATAGTGAGAGCAGTGAGATAACAAATAGACTTTTCACAGAAATGAAAACAACAAATAAACGGTTGGGAACTATGATACAGCAAGGGAATTCAGGAGTCAAAACTCCCCAAAAGTGAACGCGACTTCAAAAAGTTAACAACATCTGTTTTGATAGAACACAGAGAAATTGTGTGATTGTGAAACTGTTGCGTTTATTTGTTGCAACTTATGTGACAAACTATTATGTTTTCATCATTTCAAAAAAATGGCTGTGAGCACTATGGGACTTAACTTCTGAGGTCATCAGTCCCCTAGAACTTAGAACTACCTAAACCTAACCAACCTAAGGACATCACACACGTCCATGCCCGAGGCAGGATTCGAACCTGCGACCGTAGCGATCGCGCGGTTCCAGACCGTAGCTCCAAGAACCGCTCGGTTACTCCAGCCGGCTTTCATCATTTCCTTAGGAGTGATCACATTAGCATTCGTACGAACACAAGGAGGCATATGTGACTCATTCACCAGGCGTGAATCCTATCATATGACGCACGTTCTGTCACTAATACCGTGTATGACACACCAGACGTGTTTTCCGGTGGAGGATTCGGTTGACTTGTCACCTTGTCATCAAACGTTTGCGCTTTCCATTCGAAAGTCACTTACTTTCGGTTGTTAACAGAAGAGTTGTGCAGAATCATCTTTAATTATAGGTCTGTTCCTTACACCTCCATATTGAAAATGGACGTTACAACACCACACAGACACAAATTTGAATACAGCGAAGCCTGGAAAAAAAAAGAAAAACTTGGCAGGAGGTAGCTTTGAACACGCACTAGTGGTAACGCATGAGGATGCAGAGTTTCCATGACGTTCCGTAGTGCTGCCAGAGTTCCTTCAGTCACTACTATCCGTCATCAATGATGGCTCCCCACACCATGACGCTAAGAGTAACACCGCTGTTCCTCGCCAGTACATGGGAAGAAAATGATCTCTCACCAGATCGCCCCCATTCTCGCCGGTGATAGTCATCCAGATTAATTAGGACTGTGATTCATCACTGAACTCAGCGCGAAGCCTTTCATCAGCAGTGCATGCTTTCTGGTCTACGCACCACTCCAAACGCAGCCGTTTGTGTTGTGGTTCTAATGGCAGCCTACGTATGTGGCGGTAATTCTCTAGTCTAGCTGCTGCTAGTCTCCGATCAATGGTGCATGTAGTCCATTGCTTGTTCTAGGTTGGCAGGCACAGGTCTGAACTGCACAAAGTCTGTGGTGCACAATACAGCGATCCTGTCTTAAGTTGGCTAGACGTCTCGGCTGGAACCTTAATTACAAATATGCTGGTCTTCACGTTCCCATGCAGTACAACATCCGGACAATGTCACATCCGAATTTCCACAATATTTCGGTATTACACAATTCGACCAGCCTGCCAGACGAAGACTCTCTCAATTGCTGATAATGCTGTCCCATACGAGTACGCGGCATTTCCTTGTTCTTTACTGTGATCACTCAACATCTGGCGCTGTTCACGTCTCTTATATATCCTACCAGGCCTGATAACAGCACTAAACACACACACACCAATGCACTCTGGTGGCCGTTCTACATGTTACAGGGAATTTGAACTCCCGACCTTGTCTTCTGCTTGATTCACTTATCGGTTTTAACTTCCGCCGTAGCTTGGATTATATCGGTGATTAATGATTGTTGACAGCTACGTACAGTTTCATCAGAATCATTTGACAGCCAGTGCTGAAACTTGGCATCCTCCATGTCTTCCCGCCTATTACTGACTTCAGCTACACTCATAGACGTTGCTCTTCAATACGGAGATTTCTTACCACTGGGGCCAGCTGCATCTATCATACGTTCGCTTGGCTACATGTCCTACCCAACTCCTGCACATTCTCTTTAATGTCAACATTACGTCGTCTACCCTCAGTTTTTTTAAAGGTTTCCCATTGAAAGTCGAGGTCACTGCTGCAAGTCATAGCAGGCAGTGAACACCGCTTGGGAAATTCCCGTTTTAGACACATCGGAAGCTTAGTTTGAAAAACTCTGTGTAGTTAACCGAGAAGTCTTATAATTTTCTGAAGGTACATTGAACTGATTACCATAAAACAGAAAGCGTGGATTCGAAGTACCTGTACAGACTCACGACTTTTATATCTGGAGTATTTGATACCGATAGAACAGCGGGAAAGTGTCATTTTATCCCTAGTGATATTTGCATTAAAATTTAAGACGTGTTTAAAGTAAGACCTATATTTTTTTCCATTCATTTCTATATCACACATTTCACCCGCCTTCGTAGCCGAGGTCGTCAACGCGCGCCTATGCGGTGACTGTGCTCGACTCTGAGGTAAGCCAGTTAGATTCATAGTGATGGAAAATTTTCAGTGTCAATTTTTGAAGGGCAAGGGGAGGAGAAGTGGTGACGTTAGGTTCATGGGCAGCAGTCTTTGAGCCAATGCTTTGGTTTAAATTTACAGCCTCTCTTCAGTGTGTCACAAAGGTAGGTCATACGATGATGTTGACGGCGATCTGTCCGTTGGATGTCTGTGTGATGCTCGCCGGCCCCCGTGATAGTATTAGAGAGGAGCAGGCTGCGTGCCGGCGCAGGGTTTCACCCTCTTCCTACCCTTGATCCGTAACAAAACAAATCCAACACTACACAGTACAAGCCCTCATTACATTCATCCACACGAGACACATATACGCTTGACACCTCATAACAGATCGGAGGAAGGCAACGAGAAACTACGTCCACTGGAACATTGTCCAGAACTGCGAACTAATGAGACATATCGACAGTGAATCCGTCATTGATACCAAATTTCTACATTTCGATAAGGCTTCTGACACCGTTGCGCACAAGAGACGTCTAATAAAATTGCGTGCCTATAAGTATAGATTCAGTTGTGAGATTGGATTCGTGATTTTCTGCAGAAAGGTCACAGTTCGTAGTAATTTACGGGGAGTCATCGAGTAAAACAGAACCGATATCTGGTATTCCCAAAGGAAGCGTTATAGGTTGCCCGCATTTCCTAATATACCTCTATGAACGACTTAGGAGACAATCTGAGCAACTCTCTTAGATTGTCTGCAGGTGGTGCTGCCATTTATCGTCTAGTAAAGTAATCAGAAGATCAAAACCAATTGCAAAGTGACTTAGACACGATGTCTGTTTGGTGCGGAAAATGGCAGTTAGCTCTGAATAAGGGAAAGTGCGAGGTCATTCACATGAATACGAAAATAAATCCGTTAAATTTTGTTTACAGTATAAATCATAAACATCTGAAGGTTGTCAGTTCAACGAAATACTCAGGAATTTCAATTACGAACAACTTAAACTGGACAGCTCACATAACTAATATTGTTGAGAATACAAACTGCGTTTTATTTTTAGAACATTTAGAGGATGCAACAGCTCTACTGAAGACACTCGTCTGTCCTCCGCAAGAGTGCTGCTCGCTCACCAGATAGATTGACAGAAGACATCTAAAAAGTCCAATGAAGAGCATTTCGTTTTGTACTATCGCGAAATAGGGAGAAGGAGTGTCTCGAATATGGTAAACGAGTTGCGGTGGCAATCGTTAAAACGACGGCGTTTCTCGTTGTGGCGAAATCTTTTCACGACATTTCAATCCGTAACTATCTCCTCTAAATGTGAAAATATTTTGTTGCCGCCAGCCTACACAGGGAGGAATAATAATAGTAATAAAATAAGGGAAGCTCTTGCGAGAAAGATTTAGGTGTCCATTTTTCCCATGCGCTGTTCAAAAATGGAACGGTAGGGAAATAGTCCGAAGGCGGTTCAAAGAGTACTCTGCCAGGCACTTAAATGTAAATCGCAGAGTAATCATGTAGATGTAGATCCTTACGCTTTCCCTAAGTATGGGAATACATTCATTTATTACTACACTCTACAACAGAATTAAAGGATCAGTTTTTCGAAATCCCGTACTTGGCACCCACTGCGACGTATAAGTTTGAAATTTGGGTCAACCTTCTCATGGTACAAAAATGCAGCTCCCTGCGACGTCACCCTCGGGCTTGCCAACGTTTCAATGAGCAAGATGTCGGCACGTGCGAAGGCCACGTCTCAGAAGTTCATGTGACGGGGAAGGGTAGGTCAGTGATGTCACATTGGCACCAAACTTCACGACAATTCCGCCCAGCGCCACCGTGGACGTGTCAGACGACGAGAAGGTCGTCACACTTTCTCTTATCCACTTTCTATCCCTTCTTTAGACGCCTCTGTGACGGCAGTTAGAACCACGACGCCTAACTTTGAAATCACGCGGTTTTCTTATGAGCGGCCAAGGAAAACATTCCGTGCGCACCGCCGCTCACAATTGGCACAAAATTCTCTCAGAGGGTGACTTAAGGAGCGGCAATTAAACGACCCCTTTTACGGTCGAAAACGATAGTTCGCAAAGCGATGACCAACAGGGTGACGTTCTCCACAACCGTTAAAATTGCTGACACCCTTGGACGCTTAAACCCTTTTCTAAGGACACTGTGGGGCTGCAGCTGCGTTGAAAGCGACCTATCTACTTTGGAGGGCACCACGACCGCAATTTTTGCTCTCCTATACTTGTGGAAATCACTAGGGATAGCTCAACGCCATTCGACGAAATTTGAACTTGATCCGTGGCAGGAGAGGATACGTATGCATCTTTATCCCAACTTTTTCTCCCCCTCCTATGGCTTAGTCACGCGGAGGGAGGGGGTGGTGCAGCATTAAGATGTGCGTGAAAAACCCTAGCTAGTCAACACTCTGAGTGTCATCGAGCCCGTTTGCTCGCGTATCATGTCATTTCTGGAAACCCAGAATCTATTCTGTAGGAATTCACATGGATTCCGGAAACAGCGATCGTGTGAGACCCAACTCGCTTTATTTGTTCATGAGACCCAGAAAATAATAGATACAGGCTCCCAGGTAGATGCCATTTTCCTTTACTTCCGGAAGGCGTTCGATACAGTCCCGCACTGTCGCCTGATAAACAAAGTAAGAGCCTACGGAATATCAGATCAGCTGTGTGGCTGGACTGAAGAGTTTTTAGCAAACAGAACACAGCATGTTGTTCTCAATGGAGAGACGTCTACAGACGTAAAAGTAACTTCTGGCATGCCACAGTGGATTGTTATGGGACCATTGCTTTTCACAATATATGTAAATGACCTAGTGGATAGTGTCGGAAGTTCCATGCGGCTTTTCGCGGATGATGCTGTAGTATACAGAGAAGTTGTAGCATTAGAAAATTGCAGCGAAATGCAGGAAGATCTACAGCGGATAGGCACTTGGTGCAGAGAGTGGCAACTGACCCTTAACATAGATAAATGTAATGTATTGCGAATACATAGAAAAAAGGATCCTTTATTGTATGATTATATGATAGCAGAACAATCACTGGTAGCAGTTACTTCTGTAAAATATCTGGGAGTATGCTTGCGGAACGATTTGAAGTGGAATGATCATATAAAATTAATTGTTGGAAGGCGGGTGCCAGATTGAGATTCATTGGGAGAGTCCTTAGAAAATGTAGTCCATCAACAAAGGAGGTGGCTTACAAAACACTCGTTCAGCCTATACTTGAGTATTGCTCATCAGTATGGGATCCGTACCAGGTCGAGTTGACAGAGGAGATAGAGAAGATCCAAAGAAGAGCGGCGCGTTTCGTCACGGGGTTATTTGGTAAGCGTGATAGCGTTACGGAGATGTTTAGCAAATTCAAGTGGCAGACTCTGCAAGAGAGGCGATCTGCATCGCGGTGTAGCTTGCTGTCCAAGTTTCGAGAGGGTGTGTTTCTGGATGAGGTATCGAATATATAGCTTCCCCCTACTTATAACTCCCGAGGAGATCACGAATTTAAAATTAGACAGATTCGAGCGCGCACGGAGGCTTTCCGGCAGTCGTTCTTCCCGCAAACCATACGCGACTGGAACAGGAAAGGGAGTTAATGACAGTGGCACGTAAAGTGTCCTCCACCACACACCGTTGGGTGGCTTGAGGAGTATAAATGTAGATGTAGATGTAGAAATATACCTGTCTGAAACTTCCGACACCATTCTACCTTGCGGAAGCACTAACGCCTGCAGGGAGGCAAACACTGCCTGAAAGATCCAGTAGGGGTTGCCTAGCTCTCAGGCGCTACTCTAGCCGTTAGGCTTAATTACCCCCCATGTAGAGTACGCTGGTTACCAGGATATAAAACAGCGGGAGCGTGTGGTGCAGAACAGAGGTAGATGCTGGCTATAGGTTTCCTCAGTGACTCTCTCTCTCTCTCTCTCTCTCTCTCTAGAATCACAATCCCACCTTCTCGTTTGGCAAGTACTCTAGTTATACGCACTGTACACTTTCCAAGCAGAGGCTGGCTACAAAAATGCTTGGTCTAACCTTGTGTTGATAGTAACGTAGTTGTTTGTTATGAAAGGCAGTCGCGCTAAGACAGCTTGCTGGTGCCATTACAGAGACACATGCCGCGCGGGGGACGCCGCCGCGGCCATGTTGAAATGGCAGCAACAGCAGCCGGCGCACCACCAGCCGGGCCAGGGCCTGCAGCACCAGCACCAGGCCGCTCGCCACCGCCACCCCCCGCACCAGCAGCCGATGCAGCCTCCCGCAGCGCCGTGCAGCGCCGCTCCTGCCGCTGCCCCTGCCAGGAAGACTGGCCCGCCCAGCGAGTCTTCGGACGCGCCGTCGGCGTCCAGCACCACCTCAGCACCCATCACCGTCCGCATGCCTGGTGCAGATGACTGTGAGTCTCACTCTGTCTTCTGTCCTCCCATCGACAACGTGTTACTGTAAAACAGCGACTATCCGAAAACACGAGGCGTATTTCGAAACTAAGGCCCGATAGATCTCTAGAAGAGCGTAGCGTTCCAAAGGATTGGAAAAGGGCACAGGTCATCCCCGTTTTCAAGAAGGGACGTCGAACAGATGTGCAGAACTATAGACCTAGATCTCTAACGTCAATCAGTTGTAGAATTTTGGAACACGTATTATGTTCGAGTATAATGACTTTTCTGGAGACTAGAAATCTACTCTGCAGGAATCAGCATGGGTTTCGTAAAAGACGGTCGTGTGAAATCCAGCTCGCGCTATTCGTCCACGAGGCTCAGAGGACCATAGACACGGGTTCCCAGGTACATGCCGTGTTTCTTGACTTCCGCAAGGCGTTCTATACAGTTCCCCACAGTCGTTTAATGAACAAAGTAAGAGCATATGGACTATCACACCAATTGTGTGATTGGATTGAAGAGTTCCTAGATAACAGAACACAGCATGTCATTCTCAATGGAGAGAAGTCTTCCGAAGTAAGAGCGATTTCAGGTGTTCCGCTGGGGAGTGTCGTAGGACTGTTGCTATTCGCAATGTACATAAATGACCTTGTGGATGACATCGGAAGTTCACTGAGGCTTTTTGCGGATGATGCTGTGGTATATCGAGAGGTTGTAACAATGGAAAATCGTACTGAAATGCAGGAGGATCTGCAGCGAATTGACGCATGGTGCAGGGAATGGCAATTGAATCTCAATGTAGACAAGTGTAATGTGCTGCGAATACGTAGAAAGATAGATCCCTTATCATTTAGCTACGAAATAGCAGGTCAGCAACTGGAAGCAGTTAATTCCATAAATTATCTGGGAGTACGCATTAGGAGTGATTTAAAATGGAATGATCATACAAAGTTGATCGTTGGTAAAGCAGATGTCAGACTGAGATTCATTGGAAGAATCCTAAGGAAATGCAATCCGAAAACAAAGGAAGTAGGTTACAGTGCGCTTGTTCGCCCACTGCTTGAATACTGCTCAGCAGTGTGGGATCCGTACCAGATAGGGTTGATAGAAGAGATAGCAAAGATCCAATGGAGAGCAGAGCGCTTCGTTACAGGATCATTTAGTAATGCGAAAGCGTTACGGAGATGATAGATAAACTCCAGTGGAAGACTCTGCAGGAGAGACGCTCAGTAGCTCGGTACGGGCTTTTGTTGAAGTTTCGAGAACATACCTTCACCGAAGAGTCAAGCAGTAAATTGCTCCCTCCTACGTATATCTTGCGAAGAGACCATGAGGATAAAATCAGAGAGATCAGAGCCCACACAGATGCATACCGACAATCCTTCTTTCCACGAACCATACGAGACTGGAATAGAAGGGAGAACCGATAGAGGTACTCAAGGTACCCTCCGCCACACACCGTCAGGTGGCTTGCGGAGTATTGATGTAGATGTAGATGTAGAAATGGAAACCACAGTGAAAATCAAAAGTGTTTTATTTAAAATATGAGGGTTGTCCAGAAAGTAAGTTCCGATCGGTCGCGAAATGGAAATCACTGGGAAAATCCGGAAAATCTTTCCACAGATGTGTTGGGCAGTGTCTCTGGTATGCCCGTCGATCGTGTCGCGTCGCTCTTTTCAGCTTTGAGTGTAGAGCACGTAAAAATGCGTAGGGAATAGCGTCTCCTGCCAAGTATGAGGGCCTGCTTAGAGATTTCGCCTATGTCATGCAGCCCATATAACACAACTGTCGAGCAGTTCCTTCTTCACGCAAATTCTTGGCCGCACACTGCAGGGGCAATGAAGACGCTCCTGCAGCGTTTCCGATGAGAAGTGTTTGATCACCCACAAGACGGTCCATAATTGGCTCCCCCTGTGTCTCATCTCTGCTCACAAGAACCGCTGGCTATAAAGACAAATTTTTTCACAGACAACGAGCTGCAGACCAGTGCAAATAACTGGCCAAAAGAACAGGTGGCTGCCTTCTAAAACGAGGATATTGGAAAGCTGATACAACACTGCGACAAAACTTAAAGTTGGAGAGGCGACTACATAGAGAAGTAGATGGAAGGTGTACCTAACTGTTGTAAATAAAACGTTTTTGGTTTTCACTGTGGTTTCCATTTCGCGACCGATCCGAACTTACATTCTGGACAACCCTCGTAGTTAGCCACACCTTCCAGCAACATAGTCGCCGCTCCGTCTGAGACATTTGTCGTGGCGTTGTACCAACTTTGCAATACCCTCGTTATAGAAGGCAGCCTCCTGCACTTTTCGCCGATTCTCTTTCCTGGTCTGCAGTTCGTTGTCTGTGCCAAAGCGTTGACTTCATAGCCAGCGGTTCATGTCAGCAGAGATGAAAATTAGAGGGAGCAAAGTCTGGGCTGTATGGAGGGCGATCAAACACTTCCCATCGAAAAAGCTGCAGGGACGTCCTCATTGCCCCCGCTGAGTGCGGCCAAAACTGTCACGAAGAAGGAAATGCATGACGGTTACGTTGTGTGGGCTGCATCAGATCAAGCTAAATCTCTCACGGGCACTCATACTTGGCGAAAGACAGTTTTTTAGGCATCTTTACGAGCTGACTGTACGCTCAGAACTGAAAAGACAGACGTGACTCGATCAACGGGCATACTAGAGACACTGTCCAACACACCCAAGCAAAGCTTTATCGGATTTCCATTGTGGTTTCCATTTCGACACCGATCGGACCTTACTTTGGGAATGCGCCTAGTTATTAGTAACGGGGATGCGCCTGCGGATAAACGGGCAACTGATCATTTTCGAAAACATGTTGTACCAGTGTTCATAGGTTTATGAATATTTTACAAATAACGCTAAGAACTGACCACATACCTTGATAAAATATTAATATTAGGGACAGTCAGATAAAATTCTTAACAAGATCGTAAGTTAGATGCGGGGCTTAGAGATGAGGCTGTCATCTTCAGTTAAAATATAATACAATCTATAAAAATGTTAATGCTTACGAACATAAACAGTAATATCGTCAGATCAAACAATACATTCCGTTCTTTAAAACGGAAACCATTTTCTTTACGTCGTTAAAGCATAACAGAACAGTAAGACCGAAGTGCTGGTTTCTTTCCCGAGTCATCAGTCTTCTGAATGTATGGTTTGATGCGGTGCGCAGCAAATTTCTCTCCCGTGCCAATCTTTCTGTCTCAGAGTCGCACTTGCAACCTACGTGCATGATTATTTGCTAGATGTATTACAATCTTTCTCTTCCTCTACAGTTTTTACTCTCTACAGATCCCTCTAGTACCACAGAAGTTGTTCTATGACGTCTTGACAGATCTATCATCCTGTCCCTTCTTCTTCTCGTTGTTTTTCATACGTTCCTTTCCACGCCGATTCTGCGAAGAATCTTCTTATTCGTTACCTTATCAGTCTACCTAATTTTCAACATTCTTCTGTAGCACCATATCTCAAATGCTTCGACTCTCTTCTGTTACGGTTTTCCACAGCCCATGTTTCACTACTATACACTGCTGTGCTCTAAACGTACATTCTAAGAAGTTTCTTCTTCAAGTTGAGGCTTATGTTTGATATTAGCAGACTGCTTTTGGCCGTGAATGCCGTTTTTGCGATGCTAGTCTGTTTTTTATGTCCTTATTTCCCTGTCCGTCATGGGTTATTTGCTGCCTAGGTACCAGAATTCATTAACTTCATCTACTTTGTGATCCCCAATCCTGATGTTAAGCTTCTCGATGCTTTCATTTGTGCTACTTCTTATTAATTTCGTCTTTTTTCGGTTTACTCTCAATCCACATTCTGTACTCAATAGACTCATTTTATTCAACAGTTCTTCACTTTCACAAAGGATAGGAATGTCATCAGCGAATCTTATCGTTGATGTCCTTTCACCTTGAATTTTAATCGCACTCTTGAATCTTTCTTTTATTTCTGTCTTAATTTTTTGATGTACAGATTGAACAGTAAGGACGAAAGACTGCACCCCTTTCGTTCCAAATGTTTAATCTATGCGTCGAAGAAGTAATTACTGAAATTAAAAAAAAGACATGAGTGAAATCGCATTGTCATTGGTCAAACCATGGCTGATGTGACGGCCGTATTTAACGGCTGGGGAGTGGATAGTGATATGTCTGCGGTTGCACGAACTTCCACAGTGTTGTCCTCAGCGAATCAGCGGAAGAATTGCAGGACGTGCTGAATGGACTGAGCGTAAACAGAAAATAATAAAAGTAATAACCAGTAGCAGAAATTAAATTAGTGATCAACTTAACATAATAATTGAGGACTACGAAGTAGGCTAAGTGAAGGAGTTCTGTAGCTTTGGAAGCAAAATAACACATGACGGACGAAGGAAATAAGATAACAAGTATACTAGTCAAGACAAGGAGGGCATTCCTGGTCAGAAGAAATCCACTAGCATCAAACTGAGGAATAGATATCTGAGAAGGTACTTTTGGACAACAGTATTGTCTAAAAGTCAAACATGAAATGCGGGGAAAAGGGAAGAGAAGAGTATCAAAGCGTTTGAGATGTGATACTATAGCAGAGTGTTGAAAATTAGGTGGACTGGTAAAATCAGAAACGAGATTCTACACAGAACTAGTGAGCAGACGAACACGTGGAAAACAGTGACAATCAAAGGGGAGATGGTGATACGACGTGTGTCCTATAACTTCCTTGCTACCATAAGGTCCAGTGGAGGTACAAATTGCAGGAGAAGACAGAGATTGGAATACATCTAATAAATATATGAGGACGTTGGGGGAAAGTGGTTCTCAGAGATGAAGACATTGGCATATGAGAGGAGTTCATGACGGACTCCATCAAGCCAGTCAGAAGACTGATGACTAAAATAAATTAGATACAAAACATTGAAGACATTGTCGTAGTGGACATCCTCAGTCAACAGCTCATGAATGCTACACAGACATTAAGGCTCGTCGTGTCCTATGGAGAATATTTACAGAACTATGCACTACCTTTTTTGGAGACAGCTGGTTAGGCTTGTACTACGCCTACGCCTTTAGGTAATTAATCTGAATCGGTATGTAGATGCCCAACGAAGACTGTAAGTATTATCATTTGTTGTGCAGAGTTTTTTTATTAACGCTAAATTGTGGCCCTACATACCTCAAAAGGGCCGTGGAATAGTGACACTGTAATTTAATTTCGTGACCAGATGAGACTAGTACGTAATGAAAGTCAAAGTTACCATAAGGTCATTTTGTTTATTATGAATCCTCATGTAAAACGAGAGCAGTAGTACAACAGGAACATGTTTAAGAACATCCTTTTCATTAACAAATTATCACAGGAACATGAAACAGCTACCAGAAACTAAGGTTGACTGGGATCAAGACGAGGAAACGGTAGATATGTTACTACGTTATTAGCACACTGATCCGTTTCCGCGGTCTGACGACACTGATCGCTAAAAATTGAAATTGCCGGCCCAGCCAAACATAATTCTCAAGAAATCAAGGAACTACAATTACTTCATGTATTGGCACTCAATATCGGATAATCTTTATTAAAATAAAGGAATACACTATTTTCGAATAAAATTAATTCGATCTACATGTCACTCTATATAATTTGCATCTCAAATATCGATAATGTGAAAGTCGACGGAACCCTTCAGTTTCGCCATCGTTCAAGGTACATGAGTTTAGAAACCAAACAATGTGCAATTATTTTGTAATATGCCACCACAGAACATAGGTCCTTCATACCAAAATACATCGAAAATATCCCTGAACAGCGTCCAAATTTTTGTCGGTGGGGTTCACGTTCACCTGTTTAACGAATTTAAATTGGGATACAGGTTCATAAAACTATTTCGTGATTCTTTTGACATGTTTTACTGTTACAGATGGAAACCTTAATTATTATTTGGTAAATGATGTAATAAAGAAAAATTACTGCCACATCGTTTTTCAGCGTAGTCCCCATGATGTGAAATGCATGTTTTGCACTGCTTCGGAAGTGCATGGGTACGGCGTATGAAGAATTCTTTTGGTTGCGAATGCTGCCACGCGTGCACCGCAGTTTATGCCTCTTCATCACTTCTATGTGTTACTTTACGCCACAGGAAAGTTGCTCGGAACGAGGTCTGGTGAGTGAGTTCGGCGTTCTGTGTAAGGTTACCTCTTTTTCAACCATAATGAGAGTGAGCAAACTTATCCTGCCGATGGTTGAAAGCTGATTTTTTAATTTTGATGAAGAGCTACGGTTCCTTTCCCTGCTCATCCTTTCGTTTCAAGCTGATGGTAGTGCACCCAGGTTTCCTGTAACATTTCTGTCCACAAATCCATCATCTTGACCTGAAAAATCCACAGACATCGACGCCATAATCCCTCAATTTAGCAGTCAAATAACATGTGAAAGCTGTTCATACCGGTTAGATATTTACGTAAATGCAAAACTGATATGAGTATTCCCAAATTATTCCCCTTGTTTTACGGTACTTTTACTCACGAAGTGATCTGTCTTCTATTCGTGACACACGAGACAGTAGGCACACTTTCATGGCGCAAAAGAATATGTGGAAGGGCTTCTAGCATGTATTACGGTAAAGCAAAATTATGACCATCGTATGTATTCATACTGACAGAAGCTGTTAATGTAGGTGCTCAGGTTGATGCTGTGTTTCTCGACTTCAGGAAGGCATTTGACCCTGTCCCACATTGCTGTTTATTAAATAAAAATAATAAAAACACGGGCTTATGGAGCATCGTACCAAATTTGTGACTGGATTCAAGACTTCCTTGCAGACAGAATCCAACACTTCGTTCTTAACGGAACAAAATCGACAGATGTAAAGGTAATCTCGGAGTACCTCAAGGACGTGTGGGAGGATCCTTGCTATTTACAACGTACGATAATATAAATGATCTGGTAGAATGCGTCGGAAGCTCTTTAACGCTGTTGACAGACAATGCGGTTGTCTATAAGAAAGTATAAAGCCAGAATATTCTAACGATTTGCAGAAGGATGTACGTAAGGTTGATAATCGTGCAGAGACTGGCAGTTGACACTGAACGTAAACAAATGTATCATATTGCCCATACATAAGAAAAGAAGTCCACCACTGAACAGCTACACTGTTGATGAAAATAGCTGGAAGCAATATACGCTGTTAAAATATCTATGAATATCTATCCGGAGCGGCCTTAAGTAGAGTAACCACATAAAATAAATACTAGGAAAAGCTTGATGCCAGACTGAGATTCATAGGAATAATCTTCAGGAAATGTAATTCATCTACTAAAGAAAAGGCTTACAAGGCACTTTTCCGACTGATTATTGGGACCCTTGCCAGCTTTTGTGATAGAGCGGGTCGAGAAGATCCAACGAATAGCGAGGCGTTTCCTCGCGGGATCGCTTAGTCGACGCGAGAGCGTTACAGAGACGCTTAACAAAGTCCAATAGCAGACGCTACAAGGTAGGAATTGTGCATCACGGGTAGTTATACTATTAAAATTTCGAGAGAGCACTTTCCGGGACGGGTCGGGAACTACATTACTTCTTCCAAAGTACGTCTCGCGAACTGATCACAACGAGAAAATTCGAGAAATTAAAGCGAATAGGACAGGGAAAAAATGGCTCTGAGCACTATGGGACTCAACTGCTGAGGTCATTAGTCCCCTAGAACTTAGAACTAGTTAAACCTAACTAACCTAAGGACATCACAAACATCCATGCCCGAGGCAGGATTCGAACCTACGACCGTAGCGGTCTTGCGGTTCCAGACTGCAGCGCCTTTAACCGCACGGCCACTTCGGCCGGCTAGGACAGGGAAGGGGGGGATCAGTTAGTGGAAGCAGAAGTATTCTCTGCCACACCGTCAGGTGGCTTGCGGCGTATCGACATAGATGTAAATATTTTCAATGTATTGCTTCCTTTGACGATTCTGCGGAGAACCTCCTTACTCCTTATGTCATGAGTCCACATAATTTTCAACATTCTTCTGTAGCACTACATCTCAATCACTTCTCCTCTCTTCTGTACCAGTTTTCCCCCTGCCCATGATTCACTACCATACAGTGTTGTGCTCCAGCCATAACTTTCTTTCCCAAATTAAGTTCTACGTTTGATAGCAGTACACCTCTGTTGGCCAGGAACGTTGTCAATGCCTGTATTAGTCTTCTTTGTATCCCTCCGTACTTCGTGCTGCATGGGTTGTTTTGCTTGTAAGGCTGTAGAGTCCTTAACTTTGTCCGTTATCACCAATTTTGATTTTAATTTTGTCAATGTTCTCATTTCTGCTACGTCGCATTCCCTTTGTCTTTTTCCTGTCTACTCGCAATCCGTATTCTATACTCATTAGACGGTTCATTCCATTCAACAGATCCAGTAATTCTTTTACACTTCACTAAGGACAGCAATATTTTCAGCGAATTTTATCATTGACTAGCGAACCCGGTAGTGCCTCACAACGTTAAGTTTGCATTGGAATTGGATATACGTGCTAATCGCCTCCTCCTCTCTCTCTTTGTTCATCTCCTTTTCCCCCTTTCTTCATATCCTCCCCCTCTACCTCTCTGTCCATCACCTGCTCAATCTCATCCTGTCCATTTCCTCCCAACTCTCTCTCTCTCTCTCTCCAATCTCCCCCTCCTCTTCCTTTTCCTCTCTCTCTTCCATGTCCTCTCCCCCCTCTCTGTCTATCCCCTCCCCCTCCCCTCCCCCCTCTTTCACTGATATTGAGAATCGTTTATTGTTGCTGCAAACTAGACCTTGACTTGAAATTGAAGTCGCTTAAAATAAATGGGTTAAATCGGTTTGGATCATTGTATGCCAAGTATGACAGACATATCTGTGTAGTTCTTGGATCTGTGAGGATAGTAGCTTCAATGAAAGTATTTGGCATAGCTCTAGTCAGTGAGTGGGTGGGATTATAAAGTTAGCGATAAACACAACTTCCCTGTTTTCTGTTAAAACTGCGAGGAAGAACAGCAAATTGTTGTGTATACAATATTATTGTTATATATATATATGAGTGGCCAATTTTAGCTTAACTTCGGCTACATTGGAGGAAGACGTGTAGTTTTGAGCCGCACATAATACACTTAACACTAACAATAATCGCTGAAAAAAAGAACGAGATGGACCAAAGAGAGAATACCGTCGTGTGGTGGGAGTTTCAATTTGAAAATACTCAATTACAAATCTGATCATGTCATGGATGCTCACTTCTTGGATCGCACTGATACTTGCTTTGGGCCGCAGGCGGCTCGCGTGCCGCGTATTGGAGAAGTTTATTCCAATGGTTTGAATTCTCTGCTATCGAAGTTAAAACTGACTACGAGATAGAATACAAAATCGCGCAGTCTCAGTGCACTGTATAACACTTTGTTTCTCGTAGTCGTTTTTAACAGAAAACCTATATATTGCTATATAAAACATTTCAGTGTATTTCTGTATTAATGCTTAGGAATCGTGTAGAAGATTTGAAGGGAATCGGTTAAGAACTTTTCATGACTTGGATGTATATAGAAGTATAGAACAGATATATACATTTATATAACACGTATATTTAAAAAAGATGTAGGCTATGTCCGTCTGAATGATTACTAGTTTCAAGTAAAAATTTGAAGTAAATCGGTCACGATATGTGTATACTTACAAATTATATATGTTAAAAAATAAATAATCTATGGCTGTCCAAATGTTTTCTAGGGTATCATTTACACATGTGAAGTAAATCGGTGAACAGCTTTTCGAAATTTTTAGTAACAATGTTAAAGAGCGACTTGTCTTTATATAGTAGTATCAATATCCTTTCAGCTGAATTTTAATCCCACTCTTGAATCTTTCTCTATTTCGGTCACTCCTTCTTCGATATACCGATTTAACAGTAGGGACGAAAGACTGCATCCCTGTCTTACACCATTACTAATCTGAGGAGTTTGTTCTCGGTCTTCCAATCTTGTTGTTCGCTCTTGATTCTTGTACAAATTTTGTATTACCCGCCGTCTTTCCCTATAGCTTATTTTAATTTTTTCAAAAAATTGAACGTCTTGCATAATGTCACTTTGTCGAGTGCTTTTTCTAGATCGTCAGATCCCTCATCTTTCTCACATCTTCCTTACATTATCGAGAGCAACGTCATAAATGCCTCTATGGTGCCTTACTCCAATACTCAAAAAAACATATCACTGTTCCAATGAGGTACGATTTAACAACTAGGTGGCAGTCTTCGCACTGACGCAGCTACTTGTTCTGTGATGCAACAACTCACTATCAGCTGTTAGTCATTTGTCGAGAGACAATGAAATCATCTGTCAATTGCCGAACCGACAGTAAAACTTATAGCAATTTTATTTCGCCTTTAAGGTTTTCAGTTTGCTGGCTCATGTAATTATATTCCAGCTAATTAGCCTGTTTGAAACGAACGACGACAGATATGTGGACACAAGTAGCAACTCTGTGGCACAGGTGCGGATGCGAGGCTGCCGGTGTGGCTGGGTCCCCGCGTGGTGTGGGTGGCGGGCGTCGGCCGGCGCACCACCTGCGATGACGTGGTGGAGGCGCTGGGCGCCAGCCCCAGGGACTACGTCATCGCGGAGCGCTGGGGCCGCGTGGAGCGCCGACTCGACGGCAGCTCGCGCCTGCTCAAGCTGTGGAGCGCCTGGGGCGACGCGCAGGGGCAGGTGGGTAGGAATAGAAATAAACTGCTTCCAGTCTTGTTAGCTATCTGTATATGACGTTTTTGTCAATTTCACACATTAATTTATTTAATAAAATTGCAACCAAATAGCTATATACAATTACTTTGCTTAACTTTTACATTTACATTTTTGCATATTCATTTATCGATTTCACTCTTTTACTGCATAGTTCTATGTGATATCGTTCACAGGCTTCGAGACACAGTTAACATACACATGTTATGGTTGAGTCATGATAAGTTTTGTTCTTACAAATTAGATGCTGAAAGCAGTGAATAGAAAGTCTAGTTACGACATGTCGCAGCTCGAAGTTTGGTGCTGTCCATGAGCAGCTCGTCATTGCTTCGGTGCCATAGAACTCCGGCCATACTTTTTCTCGTTTGTCCTCCATGATCTTCAGTTGCTTTCTGGAAGCCCTGGTGTGTGGCATCATATATCGCAGTTTTATGTCTTCGGTTAGGAATGTCTCTCTCGCTAGCAGGTACACTAGTCTAGATCTTGTTGTCTTTGAGAGACCTAGTGCTCTTTTTAGATAAGTCGATTTCACCTTTTCTATTGTTTCTAGATTTTTTTCTGTCAGGAGGTCCCATATAACCTCCATCCCATGGGCCAGGATTGGCAAGATTTTTGCATTGAATAATTCCGTGGCTGTTTCTAGACTGAGTAGACGGATTTTTTTGATGTCCTGTATTGCTATTATTGCTTGGGCTGCACGTTCTGTTGTATGTTTTGTGAAACATTTGGCTGTTGGTTGCAGTGTCACCCCTAGGTATTTAAAGTCTGATGAGGTTTTTATTTTTTGTCCTCTGAGTTGATTTCCGCATTCTTGGGTGTTTTGCCTCCTTTTCTGAAAATCACAATTTCTGTCTTTGTTATATTTATGTGTAGTTTGTGTTCACTCCACCATTTGTCCATTTTCTCAATGATTTTCTGCAGCTTCTGTATATCTGTTGAACCTACGGCTTTGTTGTCAGCGTATGCATATACATATACACTTCTTCATTTTCTCCAATTCGGAGTACTTCTTCAGTGGCAAGAATGTACAGCAAAGGGCTCATTGGGTCACCCTGTAAGACGCCGTTCGATTGCAGAATGAGGTTCGAAAAAGAGAGGTTGTCTGATATTGTGATTAAGTTGTATTCGAGGATTCTCTTGATTATTCTTGCCCATGCGCTTATCTTCTCCCATTGTGTTTTCCAGTTTTCGGACTATGAGGTCTCTTTCCAGTAGGTCAAAGGCTTTCGTAAAGTCTATGAACACTGTGTAGAACATTTGTTTCTTTTGTAGCGCTTCGTCGATGTTGTTTAGACGAAGCCTCACTGCCGTAAATGTTGATCTTCCAGATCTGAAACCCATTTATCGTTCTGGGAGATGACTGTCCACAGAGGCTTTGATTTTTTGTGTAGTTATCTTTGAAAACATCTTGAACTGAGTACTGTCGAGGGCTATGCCTCCGTACTTGTTTGAGCCCGTTGGGTCTCCTCTACCTTTGTAGAGAACTTTTATTGTCGAGTGTCTCCATTGTGTCGGAATCCTTCCAAGTTCCAGGCATTTGTTAATTAGTTTCATCCATAGGTGTTGGAGGGCCTCTTTCGCATCTTTTATATGTTCATCGTATATATTATCAGATTCTTCTGCTTTCTTGTTCTTCAGTTCTTTTATTACTTCTTTACTTCTTCTTCATTTAGAGGTTCCCGTACATTGTCTTTTTCCTTAGTCTGATGTTGTTTCTCTTTCTTTGGGGGTGTTTTGATTCCTCGTTTGTTCAGTATCTTACTGAAGTGGTCTTCCCATTCCTTCATGTCTATATTTGGTGGATGAGCCACTTTCCTTGGTCTTTCTGTTATGTATGGGTCTTTCTCTGCTTCAACCGCCTCTCTTTTTGCCTCTCTTTCTATGTATTCTTTTTTCTTCCCTTCTATTAGTTTTTTTGTAGATTCTCCTCTCTTCTGCATATAGTTTGTATGTTTCCTCGTTGTGCTGGTTTCTTAATCTGTGGAGCGTTCTTAGAACAGTGTTCCTTTTGCTGTAGCATTCAGCATCGAACCATCTTTTTGCCGTCCTTGTTTTTGGGTTTGTTTGTATCACAGAATTTTTTAGGAGGTCTTCTATTTGGTCCGTTGCTTTTTCAAGGTCTCCTTCCTCTATTAAAGTTTCTATTTGTGTTATTTGTTCTTGCTGGTTTGTTAATTTTTCTATATCTATTTTTGTTTGTGTGATTTGGTGCGTCTTTCTTGCTGGCGGTGATGTGACGTTATTTTTTTTTTTTTTTTACAGTCGTATTGACCAACTAGGATCATGTTAACAACTTCAGTTCCTCTTCCTCCTTTTTTGTTGTTTCCCATTCTTCCAGTATTCCCTCATTTTCTCCCCATGAAGTCTCTTCCTTTCTTCTGTCCATGTTGTGCCCGATTTTTTATTTATTCTGCTTTGAAAGCCTTCCAAATTTAGTATTTTGTTTTTAAAACGGTTTCTTTCTGCTATTTCTGATTCTTTAATGTTGTTTATTTATTTTTTTGTTTATTTATTTATTTTTATTTTCATTGGAATGAATTTCACACATTAATGTTCCATCGATACGAAGGACACATTAAATGCAGAAGCAGGTTTTCCACTCCTCAGGAAGCAGCAAAGAATAACAATGCCTTTAGCTTCATTTCCGTAACATCAAATGGTAAATTGCAAGCGTGCTCTTCTATGTGTATTCCACAGTCCCCTTACCCTAGGTCAGTGTTCGTCAAACTCTTTAGCTCTAGATCCAGTACTGATATTGTGGTGTGGCACACTGGACCGCCTACGTACTGATATTCTTAATTGGTAACGTACATAAATTAGTACTAAGTGGTTATAATTAAAGTGCACCTACTCACAGAGGTCCAGTGTCGGTGGTAATTATCCTATGGCAGCAAAACTTCGTAAATATTCGTTAATGTGGAACCAATTTATGCTGATAAGATTTGTGTGTGTGTGTGTGTGTGTGTGTGTGTGTGTGTGTGTGTGAAATCTTATGGGACTTAACTGCTAAGGTCATCAGTCCCTAAGCTTACACACTACTTAACCTAAATTATCCTAAGGACAAACACACACACCCATGGGCGAGGGAGGACTCGAACCTCCGCCGGGACCAGCCGCAGAGCCCATGACTGCAGCGCCTTAGACCGGAAAAAGATTAGTTCCAATTTTGACCACCAGGTGTAAATCTGGCGCTGTGAATGCAAGAAAGACATATGGAAATTATATGAATGTGTAATGTATGTCCTTTTGGACGCATCCAAAAGAACAGACACCACACATTCATATAATTGATTCGCCTCGAAGGGAAACGAAACCACCTTCTCCACTGCAGATGCTGAAATACGTCCGACCTCCTACAGGAATCTCTGAGTAGCGAGCATGGACGACACGGACAGGGACTACAGATAGGTGGCACTAGATGGGAGTGTGTGTCGGCCGAGAAGCGTGCTGAGATAGTTTCCGCAGTTGCGATCAACACTGTCCGGGTGATGCAGTGGTGAGTTAACACAACTGCCTACTAAGCAGTTGGCCGTCAGCGACGGACCGGCGAGGACGCGTGCTTGCCGTCCCGCCGGTCTAGTGGCGTACGCCAGTTTGTTTACTTCACGCAAGCGCGAGACGCTTATTACAAGCTCATTACAGTGACATGGCGATCTCCTTTAGGAAGAAAACTATCGAAATTACTTTCCAAGCCGAAAATCCGAGACTGTGAGCATATGAAGTAGAAAACTTCTTACATGATGAACTGCGTCTAGGTCCACAGGAGGTCGGCTTCTAAAACTGCATCATTTGCTGGATGCGGCACCCATGTAAACGCCAGATGTCCCTTCAGCGACCAGGTACCGGAAGCAAGGACGGACCCATATGGAGAGTACCGGCTCGGCATGGGTGGCACCACATCAGCTGCCGAAGGAGCAAGACGCAGGGAAAGCCCTGTCACCGAGAACTGGATAAGTGACTGTCACACTACAAGAAAAATCACCACTCACCGATGACATTAAAGAAAGGAGCCAAAGTGCAAAACATTACTTAAGAATTGCCATAAAATTTAATCGAAAAACATCAAGTTCAGACTTCTTGACATTTACTATTGTACATTGCCATAAATTTAAACTGGAAATGCAGTAATGAAAATCTGGTTACGGTAAATTGTGAACATAAAAAAACACAAAGTGAATGCAAATGAGCATTCACCATCAAACAGTAATATAGCTAACTTTACTCTACGTGCTCACTTAGTAATCTATATTAGTACATATAACAAGCAAACAGCGGCCGCTCTAAGCTTCACCCAAGGTTACTCAAAGTAGTAAAATCGCAATTAGTGCCTTAATTAGCTTGGCGCCACTTAAGATTATGTCAGTAGCCCTTGTGAGTGCTCTTACAAGCACTAGCCGTAACTTAAACTAGGACTTCACTTCAAGGCGGTGACGTAACCCTTCTAAAGCTAAACAAGCACTGGCCATAACTTAGAATCACACGTGCTATAACAGTGCGCCTTAGGCTACTCAGTCACTACCAAGTGAGAATAAGTGTTGGTGTAGGGCTTTGTGAAAGACCGCCACAGAGAGGTAGTCGACGGCGACAACAAACACATTCCGTTGGTTCTTTCGTACTACAGGAGGTGAGCTAAATAACTATGGAGACGCACATAAGATAAACCGAGCACATGGACAACCATAAAACATGATCACACAACGCCACAAGGCCCTCGCATTTTAAAAGCACTCAATGCACAACAGCAGTTTTGAGACCGCACATCATAGAAAAGTCATCCCCAAATTACAACGGAAAGACAGGAAACCAATATAAGGAAATGTGACGGTAACACCATTAAACAAGGAAGGAACAAAAACATCATAGCGAACTAAAATACAACCAGATAAATATGATACTGTGTCAGACGCAGCTGTCACAAACAACGTATTCACAGATCACGCCACGAATTAGACGTATAACGAACAGTGGTACTTCCAGTCTCAGTTTAGTTACTGGTATTGCGCGCAGTACACATACGCGATACTTTCTGGTCATCCTCTCGGAAACAAGGAAACTATTTCCCGTCAGAAAACACTACTCATGCCATATCACTAAGGACAGAATCAACTAGATCTCAAATAGTAGCCACAGTCTTAAGCTAATATAACACACCAGACAGTCAAAGCTGGACTTCCCTACGTTTCAAGAGGTTGAACTAGCAAAAGCACACGGCACATGTGTACCTCGTTACTTATCGCACGTCACAGTGGAGTCACTCGCAGTGGAGCTATAGCATAGTCCCAAACGCGCGATCGCAACAAACGAGGAACACATATCCCATTGTTACTTACTACAGAGCCGCTCTGACACAGCTTGTGGGTACCGACCGTAGGAAGAATTGTAACCGTTGGGTTACCAACGCGCACGCAACGCATACGTATCTAATCCCTACTCGCACTTTACAGTGGAACCAGTCTCCGCCGAGCTATGGCCGATTGCAGAAAGCACGACACAAAATAGACCAGGAACACACAAGCCTTTTTCTCTCCCTGCAAAAGCATACAGACAATTGCATATGAGTTGCAAGCCACCGGCGACAAGTCTAATCTGGTGCTCGTAGAACCTGTGGTTAAACATTCCCATTTTAAAATGAGTTAACAAATAATGTGACAGCAGGTAGAACAATTCAAAATCACTTACACTATCTGCCGTGTACTGTACTGTCAAAGTATAACTGTCTCTACTGAATAAACTCTTAGGACAGAGGACATGAACAGACAACGCCGAAAGGTGATAAACACGACTGGAGAACTGAACAAACAGCTGACCGTAGGTAGTAAGGACGATACTGAACGGTAGAGAAGTTCACTACATTGCCCATAGTGTCGTGATATCGTACTAGTCGTATTACAACCTAAATATATCACTACCACCTCGGCGACACAAAGAAGAAAACTTGATCGCGACCGCATGAGGCGGCCGAGTCATCAACGCGAGAGAAGACCCCCGCCGTAAATCTCCGACCCCACCCCGTCTTCCAGGTCGATGCATGCGTGAGGTCGCTAAAACAGCTGCTAGGGAGCATCAGATCGACAGACAGCAGCCTGCACGGTTAGCTCTGTCTTCCGTTGTTTGTGAAGTCTTTTAACATTTCAGTTCTCTCTGCATGGTCATTTGGTCAGTTCAGGAAATGACCAAGCCGTTACTCTTTAGCATAGATGACTTCAGTCACTGATATTCGCGCTATGGAAATGAAAGAATGCTGTTGTATGCACTAAAAGCATTTCAGACTTATTTCTATGCCATCAGTGTTTGGTTCCAATGGCTCTGAGCACTATGGGACTTAACTTCGGTGGTCATCAGTCCCCTAGAACTTAGAACTACTTAAACCTAACTAACCTAAGGACATCACACACATTCATGCCCGAGGCAGGATTCGAACCTGCGACCGTAGCGGCCACGCGGTTCCAGACTGTAGCGCCTAGAACCGCTCGGCCACTCCAGCCGGCCATCAGTGTTTGCTAAAGTTATTGAAAAGGCTCTATCTGTAAGGGTAATTGCTCATTCTGTACCACATAATTTGATATCAAATGCACAGCGCGGCTTTGGAAGTGACTTGACAACTGAAAATACTATATTCTCTTTTCTCTGTGAGGTACTGGATGGATTCAAGAAAAGTTTTCGAACGCTAGGCATCTTTTTTCTACATATCTAATGCGTTTGATTGTGTTGGTCACTTAATATTGCTCCAGAAGTTGGAGTAGCTCACAATTGGCTCACCTCTTACTTTAACAAGAGACAGCAAAAGGTCATTATTCACAGTGTTGAGATGGGTGTGATGTGGGGTCTGAGTGGTGCAAGGTCAAATGTGGGAGTGCCCCAGGGATCAGTGCTGGGGACTCCTGTTCCTTATTTATATAAATGACATGCCTTCTAGCATTCAAATGGTTCAAATGGCTCTGAGGACTATGGGACTTAACATCCGCGATCATCACTCCCATAGACTTAGAACTACTTAAACCTAACTAACCTAAGGACATCACACACATCCATGCCCGAGGCAGGAACCTGCGACCGTAGCAGTCGCGCTGTTCCAGACTGAAGCGCCTAGAAACGCACGGCCAACGCGGCCGGCCTTCTAGTATTACAGGTAATTCTAAAATATTACTGTCTGCTGATGGCACTAGCCTGGTAGTAAAGGATATGGTGTGCAACATTGGTTCTGTTTCAAATAGTGCCGGTCATGCCCGAAGACTCAGTTTTTACAGTTTCTAATACACAATTCAACAAAACCCGAAGTTTTAATTTCACAGAATGGGCATATGATTAGTGATAATGAACAGTTCAAATTTCTAAGTGTTCAGATAATTAGTAAACGTTCAGGGTCTTGTTAAAAGACTTAAAGTTGCCATTTTTCCTATTCGGACGGTATCTGAAGTAAGTGATCGTTCGACTCTGAAAGCAGCCTACTTTGATTCTTTTCATTCGCTTACTTCGCTTGGTATTATATTTTGGGGTAACTGTTCCCATTCTCAAAGGATATTTTTGGCTCGGAAACGGGCAGTTCGGGCATAAGTGTTTATTATTATTATTATTATCATCATCATTATTATTATACTCGTGTCAGAAACATACGTTTTACACAGTTATGTTTAAATAACTTTTGACCAAAACTTGGCCACTTCCAGAGCATTTTCTGTTGCTTGTTGAAGATCTTCTGTACAGGAGACTGGGCACAATCGACACCAAAGCACATGCCGAACTGTCTGTTCTTCCCCACAGTCACACCGAAAATTATTTGGATCATTGTATCCCCATCTTGCCAAGTTTTGATCTTCCAACTCCGGATCTCACTCTGTTCAGGGACTTCCAAGTTGTCCATTCTCCGTCATGGCCTGGAGGTAAAGCTTCAACAACTCTTTTCCAACCAGGGGGTAGGTAGGTCGTAGCCCTCCATAGTTGTAACTTAGCTTTTTCAGCAGTGGTTCTAAGGTCCTTTGATATCTTAAGGAAACTGATCCTTGACCTCAGTCGGTGCGGATGCGGTTCATGTCCATCCAGAGAATGGGTAATTTCCTGTTCGACTGCCTTTCTTTCCTTGTTCGCAGCTATCTCTCTTCGAACAGGTGGTGGGGCTATTCCTGAGAGGTGGTAAAGCCATTCGACTGCAGTGGATTTCAAGCAACCTGTTATAATTCCGCATGTACGTTTCGTTGAGAGCTACATCCTCCTGTTTGGCATGAGTTGAATTATACCAGAGTGGACAGGTAAGGTCAGCCGCAGAATAGCATAGCAATAAGTGGTGTAAGTACGTGAACCACTTGTCGACCTCTGTTCACTAGTCTGGGTATTCTGACGATGGCCTCTCAAAATTATATGTATTCTTCACTGTCGTTTCTTGTTAACAATATCAGCTTATTCCCAAACGTCTGCCCTCGGTAGCTGAATGGTCAATGTGACGTTTTGTCAATCCTCTGTGTCCGGGTACGATTCCCGGCTGGGTCGAGGAATTTTCTTCGTCCAGGGACTGGGTGTTGTGCTGTCCTCATCATCATCCTATCATCCTCATCCTCTGCAGGTCGCCGAAGTGGCGTCAAATTGAAAGATCGGCACCCGGGAACGGTCTGCCCGAGTGGGGGCCCTAGCCACACGAATAATTAAAATATTCCCAAGAATAAGCAGCTTTCACTCAGCAATACGAGGCAGAAATCCAATCTGCATTTGGATCGCACTTCTTTGACTCATATGCAGAAATGTTTCAGAATACTGCTGCATCCATTTTCATTCAGCTACCACCAGAATTCAAAAATCTTAGCAGTAATCCACGCGCTTTCAAATCGAAACTGAAGAGTTTCCTCACGGATCACTCCTTCTATTCTGTAGAGGGCTTGCTTGAAAAATGAAGCTGATTCATATGTTATACGCATTTGCTTAGAATTAAGACTTGTCTTTTTTTGGGTTCGTAAACATTTTATTTTATCTATTATTAGTTTCGTGTTGTAATTTCATGTACTGACACGTTCCATGACCTTGGAGATTTGGTCCTCAATTTGGTCCTACGGAACTAGACGTGTAAAATAAATTAGAAAAGCGTGTCGTCAAAGTTTTTATTTCTCTGGTAATGACTAAGCTACCATTGTTAGGTGCGGCTGATCCTGAGACATGCGGACGACGTGCAGCAGGCAGCGAACAGCAGCCGTCGACGATCGCACCACCAGCACCGCAGCCGACCCCGCAGCCACCACCACCATCACCACCACCGCCACCAGGAACAGCACCCGCGTGGCGTGGAACGCCAGCAGAAAGAGGACGAGGACGGCAACACTGCCACGGTGCGGCGGCTGCTCCGGCTGGTCTTGGAGCAGGGGGAGACCATCGCGGAGCAGCTGGCGCGCCTGGGCGAGCGCGACAGGCAGATCAGCTCGCTGGAGCTGCGCACGCACCGCCGCCGCCTCAAGCGGCTCGGCTCCAACTACCTGCTGGAGGCGTACCTCGGGCCCGGAGCCGCGGACTCTGCGCGCGCCGACGGCACCGGCAGCGAGGCGCCGCCGGCGCTGGGGGCGGCGGGGGCGGAGGACAGCGGCGTCGTCAGCGACACGTCGCCTGCCGCCACCAGCTCGGGGACTGCCGACTCGCCGCCTGTCACGCATCCTCGCGTGCCTGTGGACCACGATCACGACCACGACGCCGATCTCTCGGACGACGCCGTCAGCTCGGATGGTCAGTATATTGTATCACACCCACATTCTGGCCAATCCACACTACTGGCCATTAAAATTGCTACACCAAGAAGAAATGCAGATGATAAACGAGTATTCATTGGACAGATATATTATACTACAACTGACATGTGATTACATTTTCACGCAATTTGGGTGCATAGATCTTGAGAAAGCAGTACCCAGAACAACCACCTCTGGCCTTGATACGCTTGGGCATTGAGTCAAACAGAGCTTGGATGGCGTGTACAGGCACAGCTGCGCATGCAGCTTCAACACGACACCACAGTTCATCAAGAGTAGTGACTGGCGTATTGTGACAAGACAGTTGCACGGCCACCATTGACCAGACGTTTTCAAATGGTGAGAGATCTGGAGAATGTGCTGGCCAGGGCACCGGTCGAACATTTTAAGGCCCATACAAGACCTCCACGCGGTAGTGCATTATCCTGCTGAAATGTAGGGTTTCCCAGGGATCGAAAGAAGGGTAGAGCCATGGGTAATAACACATCTGAAATGTAACGTCCACTGTTCAAAGTGCCGTCAATGCGAACAAGAGGTGACCGAGACGTGTAACCAATGGCACCCCATACCAACCCGCCAGGTGATACGCCAGTGTGGCGATGACAAACACACACTTCCAGTGCGCGTTCACCGCGATGTCGGCAAATGCGGATGTGACCATCATGATGCTGTAAACAGAACCTGGATTCATCCTAGAAAATGATGTTTTGCCATTCGTGCACCAGGTTCGTCGTTGAGTACACCAACGCAGGCGTTCCTGTCTGTGATGCAGCGTCAAGGGCAACTGCAGCCATGGTCTCCGAGCTGGTAGTCCATGCTGCTGCAAACGCCATCGAACTGTTCGTGCAGATGGTTGCTGTCTTGCAAACGCCCCCATTTGTTGACTCAGGGACTGAGACGTAGCTGCACGATCCGTTACAGCCATGCGGATAAGATGCCTCTCATCTCGACTGCTAGTGATACGAGGCCGTTGGGATCCAGCACGGCGTTCCTTATTACCCTCCTGAACCCAAAGATTCTGTATTCTGCTAACAGTCGTTGGATCTCGACCAACGCGAGCAGCAATGTCGCGATACGATAAACCGTAATTGCCATACGCTACAATCCGACCTTTATCCAAGTCGGAAACGTGATGGTACGCATTTCTCCTCCTTAGTCGAGGCATCACAACAACGTTTCACCAGGCAACGCTGGTCAACTGCTGTTTGTGTATGAGAAATCGGTTGGAAACTTTCCTCATGTCAGCACGTTGTAGGCGTCGCCACCGGAGCCAACCTTGGGTGAATGCTCTGAAAAGCTAATCATATGCATGCCACAGCATCTTCTTCCTGTCGGTTAAATTTTGCGTCTGTAGCACGTCGTCTTCGTGGTGTAGCAATTTTAATGGCGAGTAGTGTAGTTGGTTACATTCATGCTTTACATGAAGCACCTAGGGATCTTTCCAGAGGTACTAATACTCACTGTATTCCAGGTCAATATCAACGACGTCCCTTTGACTAGGGTCTAGCAGAAACAGTGGAAGAATTTTTGATTTAGGGCTAGTGTTGAACAAGTATTATGGCCGCAACACAAACAGAACACAGTTCCTTCAGTTTACGAAACAGGATTTCGGCAAATATCACTAATTTCTGGGCACATAATTTCAATTTATCGAAACTGGACGTATTTGTCGCAAGGTAGTTATTCACGATCCATGTTTACACAAAATATGCTTACTTTTCTGTCAGTTGATCGCTGTTACTATTCAATATGACTTCATACACAATGGTACGGAGAGGTCGGCTGCAGAATGGTCGGCAACTGTTGTCGTAGGAAAGCTGGACAAGAGCAAAAATGATTAGCGAACAAATTATCATAGTAAATACGAGGGTCACTCCAAATGAAATGCACACTATTTTTGTAAAAATACACTTTTCATTCTGCATTTGTGAAAGTCTTACAGTGTGTAGATACATCCTTCCCGCTTGTTTTCAAACTTAGTTCAACCTGTTTCCGTGAGTGGGGCCGTCACAGCATGTCTTCAAGATGGCTGCAACACTTGACGTTCGTCAGAAGCAACGTGCTGTCATACAATTCCTGTGAACTGAAAACGAGACAGTGGGAAACATCCACAAGAGGTTGAAAAAGGTGTATGGAGATGCTGCTGCCGATCGCAGTACATTTAGTCGGTGGGCAAGCAGGTTACGTGATGAAAGCGGGCACGGCCATATTGAGGATTGTCCTCGCAGCGGCATGCCTCGTACTGCGCACACTCCAGACAATGTGCAGGGAGTTAACGAACTGGTGACTGCTGACAGACGCATCACAGTGAACGAATTGTCACACTACGATGGGATAGGGGAAGGAAGTGTTTGTAGAATACTGAAAGTGTTAGCGTTAAAAAAGGTTTGTGCAAGGTGGATTCCAAGGATGTTGACAGTGGCTCACAGAGAAACAAGAAAAACGGTATTCTGCGAACTTTTGGAACAGTACGAGAATCATTTATCGCCAGAGACGAAGAGGCAATCAATGGAGTAGCATCATGCAAATTCACCCAAGAAAAAAAATTCAAAACCACACCTTCTGCTGGAAATTTATGGCTACGGTGTTTTCCGATCCCGAAGGACTCTTGCTTGTGGACAATATGACAAGTGGAACCACCATAAATTCTGATGCATATGTGGCGACACTGAAGAAACTTCAAGCTCGACTGAGTCGTGTTCGACTACATCGGCAAAAGCAGAATGTTTTGGTGCTACACGACAATGCACGGCCACATGTCAGTCAAAAAATAATGGAAGCGATCACAAAACTCGGACATACAACCCTGTAACACCCGCCTTACAGTCCTGACCTGGCTCCATGTGGCTATCATCTCTTTGGGCCACTGAAAGACTCTCTTCGTGGAACAAGGTTTGAAGATGATGACTCCCTTGTGTACGCTGCCAATCAGTGGCTCCAACAGGCTGGTCCAGAATTCTACCGTGCGGATATACAGGCGCTGGTTCCAAGATGGCGTAAGGTCATCAGTCCCCTAGAACTTAGAACTACTTAAGCCTAACTAACCTAAGGACATCACACACATCCATGCTCGAGGCAGGATTCGAACCTGCGACCGTAGCGGTCGCGCGGTTCCAGACTGTAGCGCCTAGAACCGCTTGGCCATTCCAGCCGGCTCTTCATCACACACTTACCGCCTCGCAAGATGATAAGCAAGATAAAAACATATTTCAGGAATTCGGACCTTACTTTAATTCTATAAATTCGTTAACACCGAATCCGACAAACATGACACAGGCAGCTATTAACGTATGGCAGACCGACAGACAGACAGACCGACACTAACTGCCTAACAAATGCGGACGAGAGACAAACGAGCAAGCTGGGGACCAGAGACTGACCAACAACACAAGTAGAATTTAATAAGTAATTGAAACAACATATCACTAATCACTCAGCTTCTAATAAATGCGATTTCTGGCGAAGACCGGGCGCAGCACCCTCAAAACGCTCTCCCGAACCGTCCGCTGCCAACCGCTTCAACGGGCACAGGAAGGCGCGCCGATCTCCCGTCTCACTGCGTCGCAGCTCTCCCCGGCCAGACCGATGTCGTGGGTTGACTCCTGTTTCTCTCGTGTCGGCCGCGAAGCCACTACGCCTCGCTATACGGCGCGGCCACTGGACTCATGTGGCGACCTCGCATGCGCCGACGCTGCAAGCGGAGAAGTCATCTTGTGTGCCAGTGCGCGACCGACCAACCGATCGATCTAACCGTCAATGCCCGTTGCCTGGGCCAACTCGAGCAGACTGGCGGCGTAACACATACTAGTACTCCGGACGACAGACTGACACTAACCGTCTCACCAAGGCGGACGAGAGACAGACGAAGAGTAACTTGGCTGACCGACTAACCAGACTCGGCGACTCAGACTCACCAACTGCCGAGTTTTTTTTTTTTGTGATTTCATTCCCTGCCACATATGGGCAGGGGAGGACTAACAGCGGCACAATCTGCCGCTCTTCAGCCGCGTGACATGACAACTAAAACAAGACTAAAATGTTACATACATAAGGCGATAAAAAAGGGGGAGCATAAAACAGAGTAAGGGGAGAAAATAGAGGTAAAAATACACTGACATGGAGACCTTCATGGGGAACAGTTAAAAAAGTCACCAGAAAGTTAAAAAACACATTTGGCGATTCTTAAAACACAGAGAAGACACTGAATGCACATGCACAGGTTAAAAGTCGGCCACAGTATTAAAAACACTCCAGAACGACACACTTAAAACCCACTTGGAGCACACACGACGAAGAATAAAACTGCCAGGTGGGAAAGCCGAGGGAAAAGTCAGAGAGGATGAAAAAGGCTGGGAGAGCAAGGGGAAACGGCAGGATGAAGAGAGTAGGTGGCTACACTAAGACGCAGGAGACACGTGGGGCTGGAGATGAAAAGGGAAGACAAGGCAGGAGGGAGTGCAGAGACACTCAAAGGGGGCACAAGAGAGGGAGGGGGAGTAGGAGGGGGAAGCTGCTCAGGAGGAGGGAGGGGGAGGAGAGGGAGCCCTGAGGAGAGGGTGATGGTGATGGTGAGGGAGGGAAAAAATAGGCTGAGGAGAAGGTGTTTGGTCAGGTCATTGAGGAGGGGTCGTCGCCGGACAGGGAGATGCTTGAGGTGGCCTAAAGCAACCCCACCTTGGGCTAGGGGAAGGGGATTGTCAGTGCAGTGTAGGAGATAGGGGGAGGTGCGGACAACATGGTGGGGTTGGAGGAAGGTTTCATTAAGGATGAAGGAGTCAACCTGGTGCTGAGAGAGGGTATGCATGAAGAGGCATTTGTTTGCAGGGAGGGAACGCCAACTGCCGAGCTCATAGAGCCCCTTAAATACACGTGAACAGACAACCTTTCCCCTTTTCCACCAGAGTGAGACACCAAAGCTGCGATTACCACAGCGGCGCCACCACCAGAAACGGAGTGCGACTGCTTTACAATACGCGCTGCGGCGCGCTCTTCAAAGCAGCAAATTTTACTAGGGCTCACATAGTTACTCAAAAAAGTGACTGGTTGCAGTTTTATTTACAGAGCTAGAGATGTTTCCAAGACTGATGCTTGCAGAAAGCATATCGAGTTGTTCTGCCTGCATAAATGAGGTGAAGAAGTAATTCTGCGACGATAACAAGACGATCCTTTTATTACAGACTCGGCGGTTCCGGACGACCTCTCGGAGCGCGTGGAGCTGATGGAGCGGCTGGTGCAGCTGAACAGACGCCTGGAGCGGGAGGAGTCGGCGCTGGTGCGGTTGACGCTGCAGGTGCGCTCGCTGCAGTCCCAGCAGCCGCAGACCCGCCACGAGGAGCCTCCAGCCGGCGGCGACGAGCTGGAGGTGCGGCGCGTGCTGCTGGAGCGGCTGGAAGCGGCGTCGCGCCAGCTGGAGCGCGGCCGCGCCGAGCTGCAGAGCAACGAGAGCGCGCTGGCCAGCGCCGACGCGCAGCTGGCGGAGCGCCGCCACCGCCTGCACCTGCTGGAGAGCCAGCTGCATCTGCTGGACTCCAGCCTCGACTCCAACTCGGACACGGGGCTCAGCTCGCTGCACAGCGGCAGCGAGGAGGCCGACGCCCTCTGCCCGTGCCCGCCACCACCACAGCTGCAGCTGCAGCTGCAGCCGCACCCGCTCGACACGCTCGTCTGACCTGAAGGCAGACAACCCACGTCCCAGTTACCAGCCACGCGCCTGCCGCTGCAACCACGCTTTCATTACCAGACTACCGCAGTCACCGGCAATAAATGATAGTGCCTGGAAACTGTGTGTCAGCCTGAGTGGACACGATATCATGTTTTACTGACATACTGTATCACTGATCTTACTACTGAAATCATTGGTCTATGCCTGCTTCTGGTTCTATTAATTATTCAAAATGTTTATTGTTTTCCCCATGTCAAGGACGTGATAGATTTATTCCTTCACTATTCAGAATAACACATGCCCCCCCCCCCCCCAATCGTCTTTTATGGTCATTTACTCTCTATCCTCCTCATCTAATGCGTCCCACTATTCCTATGTGTGTAGGTCAGTGTGCTCGCCATCCTGGCAGGAATAGCTCACAGCTAACACCTCATGACATTTTATACATTACTTTTATTTTAGATACACTTTTTTTAAAAAAACCAAACAGTTATCCTAACTGGTTATTGATGGCTGCCCCAAAAAAAAAAAAACAGTTACTATTCTTGCGTTTACAATATGTTCCCTTAACATGTTGAATAAAAACTGCTGCAACTGTTGTAAATCCTGTTTATGTAATTTGAAATTACATCATCAGGTGAAATTAAGTGGTCAGGTCACATCTGCAGTCCAATCCTGACCAAATAATACTTGCGCCTGACGATGTAATTTTAAATTATGAATCTGGTTACGCCTTTAATAAAAGATTTACAACATCTGCAGCGGTTTTTATTTCGAATGAAAAACTTTGCTTGTGGATACCCATCCAGTAAATTGTTATGTTCAGTTTCTTTAAGTTAAGTCTTCAGAACGAATACCTTTCAGTGACCCAGCTCAGCAGGTATTTATACATGTTTTAACACGGTTCACATGAAAGACACATTAAAACATTAGAGAAAACATCGCCCAAGGTGTTATTTTTGAACAAACTCGCACTCACTTTTGTCCATATATTCGCCATCTTAAGAATATGTAGTTTTCCAATGCATCAGAGAAACAGCTGCTGACTGCAAATCACAGTCTATGATAAAAATAAAATGTAATGTACAACTGCTCAATTACTATTCCCCACAGACTGTCGGTTTTTAAATTCACTTCCATTCTTGGCTTTTAATATTTTACACTTTTTCCCAAGGGCATGGTTTCTGTTCCATTAACAGCATTTTGAAATCGTGCTCATATTTACTCAGATTTTCTAACTGTCCACATACCTTCTCCATTAGAGATATTAATGGATCTTATAACTGTGAATCATGCAAATAATTTTTATTGCAGTGACATAAGTGAATCATGCACATGAAACAACTTTATATACACAGGACAGCATTCAGTTTTACGACAAATTCTTTCATGTTTATCTCTAGGTGTGCATTTCAAGTATTTATCAATAATATGAAACTCAATTACTACATGACTTTTCCAACCACAGCTCATAAAAAATTAAAAACATAATTCACAAAATATGCATTGATCCACACATACATGTTAAGTTAATCTCCATTCTAATATGATGTGTTCCTTCAACAATAGACAATACAACTATGGACCATACTATGCAACTGCACCAACATATCAGTATTTCTGCTGATGAAACTAATTCCTGTTGTGCATGTTGACATTTTAACACAGAAATGGCATTTTTTTTAAAAAATTAACATATCACCCACTGATTTGTTCATATTTCTTTCATTAAAACTGATAGCAAAAATGTCATTTGTGCAACTGTTCATGCTAATCATACATTACACAGAAAATACAATTTGCTTGATGTCTTGTGCACAATAAGTTACATAATAATAATCAAATGCTTGTAAATATACCTGAAAAGGAAAACATTTTACAAATATGCAGATATTTTGACATATAAATACAGGTACCTTTACAGTGATGTGGTATGTACTTTGTACTTACAAGAATACCTTAACTTGAAAATTAACAGGATCAGTAAGTGTTCATGGTAATGTTCGAAATGATCTTCTAAATTTATTTTGTAATAGCCTTGATGGCACATTATATTACATTTACAGAACGTTTAGTACAAAAGAATAATTTAGTGAAGTACTAATCACTAATGTTCTTCTGACTCTGCAGCTAAGAAAGAAAAATCTAAGATTCTTAAAGATCCCCAAGGAGATTGGTGTTTATGTGTTGTTAGCTTACATTGCGACTTTCTGAAAGTAAAATGGAAACAATTGTCGTTCATGACAAAATAATTAGGAAACAGTGCTGCAAAGGGAACCTTAACAATCGAAGTGACACAGTGAATATTTGCTTTGCAGGGAAGTGCTTTCAATTTATGCATTGACACTGAAATACTACCTGCAAATAATAACTTGTAAAATCGTAAGATGATATGAAACAGTGATTGTGGAGTGCAGTGAGCAGGTTACCAAAACAGTTATTTCGATCACTTTTATCGAAATACGTTTTCAACCAAAAATTATCCTTGAAAGATAAAATTATCTGAGGCTTCAAGTCTCTTTTTTCAAGTTTTATTTCTGCATCAATTTCTTCGAATTCTGTCATGTATTTATTACCTGTAAATAATCTGTTATAAATAAATTTCAGACTATCACATGCTTCAAAAATGTAATGAAATAGTGAAACTGGAATGTTTTTGAAACTTTCTGTTGCTGTATACAGAGTTGTATAATGATGCCACCTCATCAGTGTGGTCAGTATGGTCTACCGATATGGTCTACCTCAGAGATACAAAATCATTTTTAAACCATGTATCTATCATAAAAATATTTCTGTTAATATAAAATAGTGTATTTTGTAAAGTGTCATGTAAGTATGTCAATTAAATGTACTTTGTTCTGGTTGATACCACTAGTCACACATGTCAAGAGGATGCAGCATGAATAAAAATTTCAACAGTTTTATTACTTATTTCTTGTTATATTTCAGATATCCACTTTTATTCCTGACGTTTTCCTAGATGCTTTCAGGGAATAACAAAATTCCAAGGAATATAGGAGGAACCAAAATAATCATCAGCAGAAGTCAAAACATTAGTCAGAAGCTCATCCCATATCCACAAAGACGATAACACACAACCAAATTGCATTAAAGCGTACGCAGTGTGGATATATTGATTATTGTTAACTTTGTTTAGATGGAGAAGTCTAACATTCGTTAATATCTTAAGGCCGAAATGGGTCGAACTCCATTACACATCATCGCAACTTGAGCTATCTCTTCTTTCATGTAATTACAGTAGTGTTTTCCTTACAAACAAATTCATAATTTATTGTAGTTTCAGAAATACATGTATAATTGTTAATAGTGCTGATTATCTGTACATTTAAGAATCATTTAAAACTATATACCGTACCTGAACTCCGATATTAAAATCATATGTAGTAGAACAACTCGAGAGATCACCTATGCAATTTATGAAGAATAGATGGGAACCATTGTTAAATCGGTTATTTAGACTGATTACCAGGTTGGTACAAATGGACGAAGACTGGCTGTTTTGCTTTAACTCCATTTCGACTTATTACACATACTGAATGCAGATTATACTCCACTAAGTACAAGACATACGTCTCTTCCGTACTTAAGCGCTGCTATCAACAGTGACGTAAATTCTGAAATCTGCTTTGTTGTAAGTTAAAAATTAAGCCATGGTGAAGAAACTCTGCTATGATTTTATTCATAGCTGTTGTTTTCTCAGAAACTGTAATATGGTATATATCTCAGCATGAAATTCAGTCCTTAGTGGCACAGTTATTTTTATTTATCGGTTTCGATAGATTAATCTCTCGTTTTCAGAAACCTGTAAAATTTGGGATAATATAAATCATAAGAACTTGCCATATATTTATGTGAAGTATAAGACAGTATAGCGTCTCTTATAAAATGGTAACAATTAGGCCAGTCATTTTAGATATTAATGTTAGCAATAGTTCATGTGGTGCTACGGGAAATGTCATTTAAATGTGTTATATATAACACGTTTTGTACAGCTTGGTTACGGTTTTGATACGCACATTGTTTTATACACACAATATGCACAGTTTAGGACATGTCACGGCATTCTGCTACTGTATCAATATATTTATAATACACAACTTATATTTTATATAAATGTATGGCAAGTTTCCATGTTTTATATCATCCCAAATTTTGTAGGCTTCTAAAGAGGACAGATTAATCTGTCGAAACTGGTAAAGGAAGAGAAAATAATTGTGCTGCTGATGACTGAATTTTATTTTGAAATTATGTTAAAATTCTGTTGTGTTTAAATGAAGTTTGTTGGTCATGCTTTTTGCAGATGACTGACTAGTTTCCGAACCCTCAGCGTAAAATCTGCGATAGTGAAAACTTCACGGTTGCTTTAGGGCACGAGACAAACTTTTTTCTTCTCTCTATGAACAGCAGAGCCCTGCAGGCGGGTGTGGCCCATCTGAATGGTCTTGACGCAGCTGCAGTGTGCGAGAGAGAGTGCGAATAACTTGTCATAGCTTGGTGGAAGTTGCGGAGGATGACCCATACAACCTCTCCTAACCATTAGTCATCTTCAGTAACATTCAGTATTCGATTATCACTTGATTTTTGTTATACATAACCGTTCTCTGTACTGTGCTAATACTTGTTGTATCTCAAGGATACAGTATACGTGTCCCCTGGAGAAAACGTGGAAAATCAACAGCGGAAAATAAATTCTAATTCTAATTGTATTTCTTTGCTTTCTGGGCCCACTGGTCCAGTTGTATTATGACGAAGATGTATGGACTCCTTGTGCCCGCCCGTGTGATGGCACCGAGTGCAGCGCGTGTGGTGGCGGAACGAACCCTTCTCGCGGGGGTTCGCCGCGAGACTGGAGTGCACTAGTGAGCAGTTCCTGTACAGCTGCCGAATAAACCTCATTTTGCATAACAGCAAGTGTTCTGCTGGCGACCTAAGGAAGGGAAGATTCTTTAGAGCATAAAAAATAAAAGCACCTGAACATTCTGGTGACAACTTCCAATCGCTGTAATATATGCACTGAAATAGAAGACAGACAGCATCTATATGATCAAAATATCCACGGGTGTGCTGCCGGTCTATAGTGTCCAACGGGCACAATATTTCGGCGATCATACATGTCGCCATCATCAGGTGAACTGACAGACTGAGCTCCTGTGAACGTGCCGGCACGGAGATCCGTACGCTATGGCTGCTCAGAGGGAACTGGGTTCGGTCGCGGCGGCGGCCGATTTAAATACCCTCCGCCCGCGGCGCGCTCCCTCCGCGCCATAAGGGCTACACTGATAAGATGCAGAGCCTGCTAAATGACGATTCCTACCGGAAGATCAGCGTTGACCCTACAAAGAAGGTGGAGAACAAGACGGGGGCGCTTCTCAAGGACGCAGATTTACCGGAGGGTGACGCTAAGAAATTGTTACCTCAAGGTCCGGTACCGCCTAGACTATATGGACTCCCGAAGGTTCACAAAGAGGGGGTACCATTACGCCCCATTGTCAGCAACATCAGGGCACCTACATATTTCTTGGCCAAATACCTGACGGGAATATTAAGTCCTTATGTGGGTAAATGCCATCACATCCGTAATTCCGTGGATTTTATTAAGCGCCTTGACAGCTTCAGGTTGGATGAGTCAGATATCTGGTGAGTTTTGACGTCGTTTCCTTGTTTACGAGGGTACCCCTGCGAGAGTCACTAGAATTGATTAGTCAGAAGTTTGACGAGAAGACCACTGAACTTTTTAGGCATGTCTTGACTTCCACGTATTTTCTTTTTAATGGAGATTACTACGAGCAAACGGAGGGAGTCGCCATGGGTAGCCCACTCTCACCGGTGGTAGCGAATTTGTACATGGAGAACTTCGAGGAGGAAGCCCTGTCGTCATCCGTATGGAAACCTACTTGCTTTTTCCGTTACGTGGACGACACGTTCGTCATCTGGCCACATGGTATGGATAAACTCCTTGACTTCCTTACACATCTAAACTCCATACACCCCAACATCAAATTCACTATGGAGACTGAAACGGAGGGTAAATTACCTTTCCTTGACGTCTTGGTCAAGAGAAGGGCTGACGGCACCCTAGGTCATGGGGTGTATCGGAAGACTACGCACACTGATCTGTATTTGCACGCAGACAGCTGCCACCACCCTTCACAGAGAAATGGGGGTACTTAAAACTCTAGTACATAGGGCGCGAACTATCTCTGACGCAGAGAGTCTACCTCAGGAATTGCAACATCTGAGAACTGTATTTCGAAAAAATGGGTACTCAGAGTGGCAGATTCAACGTGCTCTCCGCCCAAACACTGCAGCTCAACCTGTTGAGATGGATGAAGTCACGAGGGAGGAGGTAGGCACTGCATTTATTCCATACACAGGCGCACTCTCGGGGAAAATCGCCCGCATTCTGAAGAAACACCGGGTCGGAACTGTGTTTTATCCTCCAAATAAAACTCGTGCACTGGTAGGGAGCGCCAAAGATGACCTCGGTTTGAGGAAGGCCGGCGTGTACCAGATTCCGTGTCAATGTGGCAAGTCGTATATTGGTCAGACGATGCGTACCGTCGAGGATCGATGCCGTGAACACCAGAGGCACACTCGACTGATGTATCCGAGCAAGTCGGCGGTCTCTGAACATTGTTTGTCGGAAAATCACGCCATGGAGTATGACCGCACGAGGATTCTGGTACAGACGTCGAGATACTGGGACAGCGTCGTTAGAGAGGCCATCGAAACTCGCACCAATGGCGACCTCATAAACCGTGACTGTGGCTATAATCTTAGCAGGGCTTGGGAACCAGCGATCGGGTTAATTAAGAGTAAATCGAGCAAACGTATAGTTGTGACGACCACGGCGGACAGAGCCATCACACCGCCGCGACCGAACCCAGTTCCCTCTGAGCAGCCATAGCGTACGGATCTCCGTGCCGGCACGTTCACAGGAGCTCAGTCCGTCAGTTCACCTGATGATGGCGACATGTATGATCGCCGAAATATTGTGCCCGTTGGACACTGTAGACCGGCAGCACACCCGTGGATATTTTGATTATCAAATACGCCGGGAGAAACTCAAGAATCACAGCATCTATATGGATACATAACTGTTCTTACTACTTTAGAACGTCAATGTGATCTCCAAACTATCTGAAAGTTGGTCTCTGACTACACAATTATGCAGCGTGCCCCCACATTCCTGTTCTCTCTATCGTCCGGCAAATTGTATTTGGCAAGATATTCTGATCGGTTTGTTCGTAATAAGGGATTATTTACCCATTTCAGAGTTAAATGCATTGTGTCATGGACCAGAACAGTGACTGGCTGTGTTGCATTCACGTCACCTACGGATTTTACGACTTCTGTAGTGGATTTTTTGAAGCAAGATGTGACAGAAAATTTAGTTCTCGAAAAATATTTTATGAGCTTTTTTGTCTATAGTACATAAGTATCCTGCAGGAAATTGACAAGCAACGAAAGTATTATTTCCAATATACCTTGTATTTCACTTCGTACATGTACCTCTGTTGTCAAAATATACCACACGTAGCACCTAAGTAATTTTTCTGAAGTTAGTTTATGACCTGTTGATGAAAATAAACGACTCAGTCACATTACGTGACCACCGACTACGTTCGACGTGTAAAAACCATTCACAGACGGTAGGTGGCAGCAATAGCTGTGGTGGGCATATAAGCGTGTCGGGTGTGGGGAGGTGCAGAAAACAGTGCAGTCGTTGTCGTAACGCAGAACCGGAGCGATTTATCTGATGCCCAAAAGGACATCATCATTGCCTTTCGGGGCAAGGGTGGAAGCTATCCTGAAAGAGATAAGTCTGTTAACTGTTCGCATGCCAAAGTGGTTACAGTATACCGTGCATGGCAAAAAGGCACCATCCAATACCGGCGCCAAGAGAACTGTGGTGCACCACGCGTCGTAGATGACAGGGGTGGAGATGTGTACGGGCGCGCAGACGTGCCACTGTTGAGCAGCTGGCCGCTCAGATAAGCTAAGAGGCTGCCAACAGCGTCTCGTCAACGACCGTTCAGCGAGCGTTGCTGCCTATGGGACTCCGCACCAGGCGCCTGATCCATGTACCCATGCTGACTACTGTTCATCGGCGACGAAGGCTGGAAGTCTACTGACTGCGACAGGTGACGTTTTAAGAAGAATCAAGTTTTATACTCCATCGCACAGGTGGCTATTGGTGTGTACGGGGCGAAACGTCTGCAAACAAAGACCCTACATCGGAAGGGTCCGGGTCGAAGGAGGGAGCATTATGTTTTCGTGACATTCCCTGGATGATATCGTCATTCTGGAAGCCACAATGGATCGACTAAAGCATCCTGGGGACCACGTCCAGCCCTACATGCAGTTTGTTTTTCCTCGGCACGGTGACCTCTACCAGCAGAATAATGCAACGCGTCACACAGCTCACAGTGTACGTGCGTGGTTGGAAGAACTCCAGGACGAGATTATCGTACTCCTCTGGCAACCAAACTCCCTGGATTTAAATCGGATCGAGAATCTGTGGGACTACCTGACTCGGGCTCGCCACGGCACTGTAGTCGCCATAGACCCACATCCCTGTCGGTACCTCCCAGAACTTCATTGCCTCTCTTCCTGCACGTCCCGCAGCGGTGCGTGCTGCAGAAGATGGTTACTCAGTCTTTTGACAGGTGGTCACATTAATGCGTCTGGACAGTATATATTGTAGCACTGGCAGTATACGTCTGTACGACAGATTAGCAACATAGATGCTGGTAGGCAGTACCTCACATAAGATTTCGAGCACGTAAAAATGTATTTAGTTTCAGAGCGACATGTAGGTTCCATTCCGTATATTAATATTCCATTATATTTAACAATTAATTGCTTTTTTTTACACATATACACTCCTGGAAATTGAAATAAGAACACCGTGAATTCATTGTCCCAGGAAGGGGAAACTTTATTGACACATTCCTGAGGTCAGATACATCACATGATCACACTGACAGAACCACAGGCACATAGACACAGGCACTAGTACAGTGTATATCCACCTTTCGCAGCAATGCAGGCTGCTATTCTCCCATGGAGACGATCGTAGAGATGCTGGATGTAGTCCTGTGGAACGGCTTGCCATGCCATTTCCACCTGGCGCCTCAGTTGGACCAGCGTTCGTGCTGGACGTGCAGACCGCGTGAGACGACGCTTCATCCAGTCCCAAACATGCTCAATGGGGGACAGATCCGGAGATCTTGCTGGCCAGGGTAGTTGACTTACACCTTCTAGAGCACGTTGGGTGGCACGGGATACATGCGGACGTGCATTGTCCTGTTGGAACAGCAAGTTCCCTTGCCGGTCTAGGAATGGTAGAACGATGGGTTCGATGACGGTTTGGATGTACCGTGCACTATTCAGTGTCCCCTCGACGATCACCAGTGGTGTACGGCCAGTGTAGGAGATCGCTCCCCACACCATGATGCCGGGTGTTGGCCCTGTGTGCCTCGGTCGTATGCAGTCCTGATTGTGGCGCTCACCTGCACGGCGCCAAACACGCATACGACCATCATTGGCACCAAGGCAGAAGCGACTCTCATCGCTGAAGACGACACGTCTCCATTCGTCCCTCCATTCACGCCTGTCGCGACACCACTGGAGGCGGGCTGCACCATGTTGGGGCGTGAGCGGAAGACGGCCTAACGGTGTGCGGGACCGTAGCCCAGCTTCATGGAGACGGTTGCGAATGGTCCTCGCCGATACCCCAGGAGCAACAGTGTCCCTAATTTGCTGGGAAGTGGCGGTGCGGTCCCCTACGGCACTGCGTAGGATCCTACGGTCTTGGCGTGCATCCGTGCGTCGCTGCGGTCCGGTCCCAGGTCGACGGGCACGTGCACCTTCCGCCGACCACTGGCGACAACATCGATGTACTGTGGAGACCTCACGCCCCACGTGTTGACCAATTCGGCGGTACATCCACCCGACCTCCCGCATGCCCACTATACGCCCTCGCTCAAAGTCCGTCAACTGCACATACGGTTCACGTCCACGCTGTCGCGGCATGCTACCAGTGTTAAAGACTGCGATGGAGCTCCGTATGCCACGGCAAACTGGCTGACACTGACGGCGGCGGTGCACAAATGCTGCGCAGCTAGCGCCATTCGACGGCCAACACCGCGGTTCCTGGTGTGTCCGCTGTGCCGAGCGTGTGATCATTGCTTGTACAGCCCTCTCGCAGTGTCCGGAGCAAGTATGGTGGGTCTGACACACCAGTGTCAATGTGTTCTTTTTTCCATTTCCAGGAGTGTATTTGCCAGTAGTGGTATGTTTGACCAAACAATGTCAACTTCATTCCAGAGGTGACCATATACTTCACAACTCTTGATTTTACGAATTACACGTATTTTAATATTTGGCTAATATACACTCATGCTCATAAATTAAGGATAATGCTGATACATGGTGAAAAAACTCTCTGGCGGGCGGTTTGTGGGCTTAAATCACCTCGGGGTATGACCATGCGGTGCATTTGACCTGCGGTCGTCGGACAGTGCCGCTGGCAACAGTCCACATACGCAGAAGGGTGTTGGTGCATGTCAGAATACGGTGCAGCGAGTACGTATGCAGACGTTTTCATACGTGCTAATGCTGACTGTGTGTTGAAAATGGCTCAAAGAACACATATTGATGACGTTATGAGAGGTAGAATACTAGGGCGAAAGGGGGCTGGTCAAACGCAGTAGCCCGTAGCAGGAGCCCTCCGTGTCCCACAAAGTGTGATGTCAAGATTATGGTAACGATTCCAGCAGACAGGAAACGTGTCCAGGCGCTACAGTACGGGACGTCCACAGTGTACAACACCACAATAAGATCGATATTTCACCATCAGTGCCCGCAGACGGCGACGGAGTACTACGGGTAGCCTTGCTCGGGACCTTTCTGCAGCCACTGGAACAGTTGTCTCCAGAGACACAGTCTACAGACGACTGAACAGACACGGTCTATTCGCCAGGAGACCTGCAAGGTGCATTCCACTGACGCCTGGTCACAGGAGAGCCCGTAAAGCCTGGTGTCAAGAACACAGAACATGGTCATTGGTACAGTGGTCCCAGGTTACGTTCACGGACGAGTCCAGGTATAGTCTGAACAGTAATTCTCGCCGGGTTTTCATCTAGCGTGAACCAGGAACCAGATACCAACTCCTTAATGTCCTTGAAACGGACCTGTATGGAGGTCGTGGTTTGATGGTGTGGGGTGGGATTATGTTTGGTGCACTCTCTTTGACAGAGGAACTGTAACAGGTCAGGTGCAACGGGACGTCATTTTGCACTAGTATTTCTGCCTTTTCAGGGGTGCAGTGGGTCCCACCTTCCTCCTAATGGATGATAATGCACGGCCCCACCGAGCCACCGAGCTGCCATCGTGGAGGAGTGCCTTGAAACAGAAGATATCAGGCGAATGGAGTGGCCTGCCTGTTCTCCAGACCTAAACCCCATCGAGCACGTCTGGGATGCTCTCGGTCGACGTACCGCTGCACGTCTTCGAACCCCTAGGATACTTCAGGAGCTCCAACAGGTACTGATGCAAGAATGAGAGGCTGTATCCCAGCAGCTGCTCGACCACCTGATCCAGAGTATGCCAACCCGTTGCACGGCCTGTGTACGTGTGCGTGGTGATCATATCCTACGAGGTGCATTCAAGTTCTAAGGCCTCCAATTTTTTTTCTCCGGATTGGAAAGAGATAGAAACATGCGCATTGTTTTAAAATGAGGCCGCGTTCATTGTCAATACGTCCCAGAGATGGCAGCACTGTACGGCAGATGGAATTTTACCGCCAGCGGCCAGAATGAGAACTGTTTTAAATACTTAAAATGGCGACGTTTTCCTTACTTGAACAGCGTGCAATCATTCGTTTTCTGAATTTGCGTGGTGTGAAACCAATTGAAATTCATCGACAGTTGAAGGAGACATGTGGTGATGGAGTAATGGATGTGTCGAAAGTGCGTTCGTGGGTGCGACAGTTTAATGAAGGCAGAACATCATGTGACAACAAACCGAAACAACCTCGGGCTCGCACAAGTTGGTCTGACGACATGATTGAGAAAGTGGAGAGAATTGTTTTGGGGGGTCGCCGAATGACTGTTGAACAGATCGCCTCCAGAGTTGGCATTTCTGTGGGTTCTGTGCACACAATCCTGCATGACGTCCGGAAAATGAGAAAAGTGTCATCCAGGTGGGTGCCACGAATGCTGACGGACGACCACATGGCTGCCCATGTGGCATGTTGCCAAGCAATGTTGACGCACAACGACAGCACGAATGGGACTTTCTTTTCGTCGGTTGTGACAATGGATGAGACGTGGATGCCATTTTTCAATCCAGAAACAAAGCGCCAGTCAGCTCAATGGAAGCACACAGATTCACCACCACCAAAAAAATTTCGGGTAACCGCCAGTGCTGAAAAAATGATGGTGTCCATGTTCTGGGACAGCGAGGGCGTAATCCTTACCCATTGCGTTCCAAAGGGCACTACGGTAACAGGTGCATCCTACGAAAATGTTTTGAAGAACAAATTCCTTCCTGCACTGCAACAAAAACGTCCGGGAAGGGCTGCGCGTGTGCTGTTTCACCAAGATAACGCACCCGCACATCGAGCTAACGTTACGCAACAGTTTCTTCGTGATAACAACTTTGAAGTGATTGCTCATGCTCCCTACTCACCTGACCTGGCTCCTAGTGACTTTTGCCTTTTTCCAACAATGAAAGATACTCTCCGTGGCCGCACATTCACCAGCCGTGCTGCTATTGGCTCAGCGATTTCCCAGTGGTCAAAACAGACTCCTAAAGAAGCCTTCGCCGCTGCCATGGAATCATGGCGTCAGCGTTGTGGAAAATGTGTACGTCTGCAGGACGATTACGTCGACAAGTAACGCCAGTTTCATCGATTTCAGGTGAGTAGTTAATTAGAAAAAAAATCGGAGGCCTTAGAACTTGAATGCACCTCGTATATTGATGTCGGGGTACATGCGCAGGAAACAGTGGCGTTTTGTAGCACATGTGTTGCGGGCGGTTTTCTCAACGTATCACCAATACCGTGGACCTACAGATCTGTGTCGTATGTGTTCCCTATGTGCCTATGCTATTAGCGCCAGTTTTGTGTAGTGCCACGTTGTGTGGCACCACATTCTGCAGTTAGCCTTAATTTATGGGCATGTGTGCAGTAACCAAATTTATTGATTCCTGCTGTGCCTCGTGTCGTTATTTAGCACGACAACGGAATGTCTGAGCACAGCAGAACCAATTTTGTGATCCGTCTGTCAATGTCCGAATCACTGGATATTTTTCAAAACGTATAGCTGATTTAGGGAGGTACCCATGGTCTAGGGATAGCATCTTTGATGGCCAATCAATATGTCCTCGCTTCGGGATTCAAACCCCGCCATAGCTTAATTTTTTAATAAAAATCATCAGCAATGGTGGCCGAAGACTTCTGTCGTGAGAAGTCACCCTGGTTCAATCAACACTCTTGTCAAAAAGAATAACTAAAGGATAACATTCTACAAGTCGAAGCGTGGAATGTCCGAAGCTTGAACGCGGTAAGGAAGCTAGACAGCAAAGCCTCAGTCTAGATATAGTGGCTGGGCAAAGTGAAGTGAAGTGAAATGGGCAGATGAGTATAGGGTAATGTCAACAGCAGCAGAAAATGGTATAACGGGAGTAGGATTAGTTATGAATAGGAACGTAGGCAGAAAGTGAGTTACTCTAAACAGTTCCGTGATAGAATTATTCTCATAAGAATTGACAGCAAACAAACACCGACAACGATAGTTCTGGTATACGTGCAGATAAAAGATAAAGAGATAGAGAAGCTTCATAAGGATATTAAACAATTAAGTCTGTATGTAAACGAGATGAAAATCCAATAGTCAAGCAGGGTTGAAATGTGGTTTCAGGGAAAGAAGTAAAAGATAGGCTTACGGGAGAATATGGACTTGGTACCAGAAATGAGAGAGGAGAAAGACAAATCGAGTTCTGCAATAAATTCCAACCGTTAATAGAGAATACTCTGTTCAAGAATCGCAAGAGGAGGAGGTACAGTTCGAAAAGGCTGGGACATACGGGAAGATTTCACTCGTAGGTCACGAGTACTAATGATCAAGCAGAGATTCCGATATCAGATACTGGGCTATAATGCGTGTCTAGAAGAAGATATAGACTCAGATAACATTTACGAAGTGATAAAGGGTAGGCTGAAGTTTAAGAGACTGGTCAGGAAGAATGAATGTGCAAAGAAGTGGAAAGAGGAAAGAATATGGAATGAAGAGACACGCTTGAAGTTCTCTGAGGCTATAGATCCTGTGATAATGAGTAGCTCAGTAGGCATTTCAGTTGAAGAGGAATGGACATCTCTCTAAAGGGCAATCAGAGAAGTTGGAAAGAATGACATAGGTACACAGAAGGTAACTGGGAAGAAACCATGGATAGCAGAGGAAATACTTCAGTTGATCGGTGAAAGAAGTAAGTAAAAAAATATTCAAGGAAATTTAGGAGTACAGGAATACAATATACTTAGGAATGAAATGAATAGCAAGTGCAGGGAAGTTAAGGTAAAACGACTGCCTGAAAAAGTGAAGAAATCGTAAAAAAATGTGTGTCGGAAGGTCTGGGTGTTTCTGTAAGAGTGTGCAAAACTTTAACAGAACCTAGAGGATGCTCCATCGAACAATTTGAGGTACGGAACCTGGTGTCAGAGGAGCCAGCTTAAGAAGATAGTAGGAATAAAATCACATTACTGTGTACTTTTTTATTTACATTATTTACAGTTAACTGCAAATATCATCATTGACACAATGAACGTACCATTTGTAATATATCTTACAATTGCCGAAACTGACGGCCATCAACCTCAATGCAGGCATGACATCGGAGAACAAGGTTCTAACGCATCCTGACAAATGCCCCTGGTATGTTTCAAATCACATCACAAGCAGCTACAATTTTGGCAACTAATTCCATCTCCGTAGTTCTAGGTAGGACCTTTGCACGAACCTCAAGTAGAGATGCCCATTCAGACGACCAGGTAGATATCCCAGTAATCAGGTTCGTCTACTTCATCTCCTTGCAGGAAATAAAGTATGTACATGAAAATAAACAACACAGTAGGGGTAAACTTGTACACATGTTAGTTGAAAATAAGCTGGAAAACAGTAATGCTAGACAAAGCGGGAGACAAGTTTACTTCCATGTCTCCTTAAGCTGGGTTCTCCGATCGTGGGTTGCCCACCTCAAATTCTTCATTGGAGCATTCTGTATGTCCTGTTAGATTTATTCACGCTCTTACGGAAACATCTTGTAAAAAATTCTAAACGATCTTCGGTGAAATGAAAAGCAAGGGTGATAAAATTAAGAGTGCAAAGGTAATTCCACTATTCAATGCAGAGGAGAAAGCAGATATGTGGAAAGATTACATTGAAGACCTCTATGAGTGGGAAGACTTGTCTGATGACGAGATAGAGGAAGAAACATGAGTCGAATCAGAAGAGATGGGTGATCCACTACTAGAATCAGAATTTAAACGACCTCTAGAAGACTTAAGATTGAATGAGGCAGAAGCGATAGATATGATTCCATTAGAATTTCTAAAATCATTACGACAACAAAACAATGGCACTGCGGCAGCAAGACATTGGTGTGTAGAATGTATGAATCTGGCGACACGCTGTCTGACTTTCGGAAAAATATCATCCATACAATTCCGAAGATTGCGAGAGCTGAAAAATGCGACAATTATCGCAAAATCAAATTAACAGCTCATGCATCCAAGGCGCAAATAAGAATAATAAACAGAAGAACGGAAAATGGAATTGAGGACGTGTTAGAGATGATCAGTTTGGTTTTAAGAAAGGTAAAGGCACCAGAGAGGCAATTCTGATGTTGCGGTTGATAATGGAGGCAACACTAAAGAAAATCAGGACACATTAATAGGATTTGTCGATGTGTAAAAAGCGTTTGACAATGTAAAATGGTGCAACACGTTCGAAATTCTGAGGAAAATAAGAGTAAGCAATAGGGAGAGACGGGTAACATACAGTTTGTATAAGCGCCAAAAGGGAATGATAAGAGTGGACGAGTGTAAGACAGGAATGTAGTCTTTCGCTGCTACTGTTCAACCTGTGAACTGAAACAGCAATGACGGTAAGAAAAGAGAGGTTCAAGAGTGGAATAAAATTCACGGTGAAAGTATACCGATGATAAGATTCGCTGATGACATTGCTATTCTCATTGACAGTGAATAAGAATTACAGGATCTGCTGAATGGAGTGAACAATCTAATGAGTGCAGAATACAGACTGAGAGTAAATCGAAGAAAGACGAACGTAATGAGAAGCAGCAGAAATGAGAACAGCGAGAAACTTAAAGTCAGAACTGATGCTCACGAAGTAGATGAAGTTAAGGAATTCTTCTACCTAAGCTGCAAAATAACCCATGACGGATGGAGCAAGGAGGACATAAAACCAGACTAGCACTGGCACAAGGCCATTCCTAGCCAAGAGATGTTTTCTTGTATCAAATATAGGCCTTAATTTTCGGAAGAAATTTCTGAGGATGTACGTTTTTAGCACAGCGTTGTATGGTAATGAAACATGGGCTGTAGGAAAACAGGAAAAGAAGAGAATCTAATCATATAAGATGCGGTGCTACAGTAGAATGTTGAAAATTAGATGGACTGATAATGTAAGAGACGAGGAGGTTCATCGGAGAATCTGTGAGGGAGGGAATATACGGAGAATACTGACAAGAAAAAGGGACAGAATGGCAAGGACATCTGCTAAGGCATCACAGAAGAAATTCCATGGGACCAGAGGAGGCTGCAGAGGGTAAAAACTCTAGAGGAAAACGGAGGTTGGAATACATCCAGAAAATAACTGTGAAAGTAGTTTGCAAGTACTAATCTGAGATGAAGAGGTTGGCACAGGAGAGGAATTCGTGACGGGCCGCTTCAGTCAGAAGACTGATGACTCAGAAGAAACAAAAAGTTGAGTTATCACCCTTTTTTGACAATAATCTTGAAATAGTTCATCTTGCTCTTAAGAAATGGGGAACTTGTGATACAGTAGGCTCATACTGGCGTAGAAAAGGAGAAATATTTTCTTCTGCATTTCAGTGATACTTAGTGGCCGGCGCATTGTAGATGGGCAAGAAGCAGAGTATGTGGATCTGCAGTCGGTACGCTTAGCTGACACCTAGTTTAGAGAGAGATCACAGATGTATTCATATAAACAGATCTCAGCTCCTCCTGTCGATCTCTTCGAGAGAGAAAACTCTCCGACCCTGCGCCAGCACGCGTTCGGTTTTCGTTTGTCTCTAAGGGAAGCCACTGACGTGATGCAAGCTTCAGTTGACAAGGGAAGCTCTCCGTGCCACACACCACAGATTTAACGGTAAAATGAACGCAATGGATAACACGTCAAAAACCGAACACAGATCAAGCATGAAAACAGAAAGAAGGTGTACTGAACTATGAAAAAAGGAACAAAATACAAACAGTGAGCGGTCCAAATTGAAGGATGCAAGATCCAGCAGATTACCAGATTCTCGGCGTCTTGGGTGTGTGCTCACGGTGTCAGGTTTCAGAGCGGGAGATCCGTGTTCGACTCTCCCTCGAGCTTCACTTTTTTTTCCACAAAATTATGAACTTCCCGTCTGGTTATTGACATGCCTGTTCTTGTTCTGTAGTTTTGGTAACTGACATGCTATACACTGGCTATAGAATACGAGTCATGTGGTAAGAATATATTACTGTCGCAAGTATATGTGGTGAATAATAGGAGCAGGCGAGATGCGCCACAGACTTCTCACAGAATTGAAAACAAAGAATAAACGGGTGTTAACTGCGTTACAATAAAGGAGCCAATATTTCCAATACAGAAAGCAATAGTCATAACATGTGATACTAGTGTAGAATAATAGGAGGTACGTATGTCTAGAGGTCCTTCACTTACACATCGCTGTGGCACACGGACGTTACACCACAATACAGACACAAATCTGGACACAGCAAACAGACACGTCAATGAGCGGATGGACAGTTCATAATCTATGAAATGATAATTCAATCAAGACCCTAAGCTGTCGACAGACGTTGATATACATCAACGGGGACAGTTGCAAATATGTGCCCCGACCGGGACTCGAACCCAGGATCTCCTGCTCACATGGCAATCGCACTATCCATAGGAGCTACCAATCCCACAGAGGATAGTGCGACTGCAGGGACTTATCCAGTGCACTCTCCCCGTGAGACCCACATTCCCAACTTAATGTCCAGTCACTACATTCATAGTGCCACTGCCCATTACACTCATTACTTGCGGAAGACAATCTTATCGAGTCCCGTAAGAGTTCGGGCAATGCGTGTGCATCCATCAGAGAAGAAGAAGGTCAATGGCCGGTTAGCCTTAACTATATGAAGGTGGTATCTGTTCTTTAGGATATGTCCGAAAGAACAGATACCATCTTGATATAGTTCATAATCTTGTGAAAAAAAAATGGACCTTGGGGGAGATGTGAACACGGATCTTCCTTTTCGCAGTCTAACACCGTGACCATATAACCACAACGCAGAGGCTGTTCACATCCTCTCGATGTTTCACATCTTGATGTTGGACCGTTCACAGATCCTATTTTGCTTCTTTTCTCACAGTTCAGTAGACTTTTTTCCTGTTCTCGTGCGTGATCTATGTTTGTTCAGTTTTTGAAGGCCTATCCACTGGGCCATATAACCACTAAGTGTGCGAGGGTAAGGGAGAGGGGGGGGGGGGGGGGTGCGATGGAGCGTTTCCCTTGTGAGTGCGAGACAGGTATAGGCATAACTGCAAACGCATTCTGGCTTTCTGCTGCATCACTTTGAACTACGAAGAATGGCCTCGCCAGGCCATCTGGCTTCGTCTATTATCCGCATCACATAGTTTAGAACCTGATGAAAAAAAAGAAAAAAAAAGGAGAGCAACTCTCCTCTCCGTCACCATGGGTATCAAGTACGAGCCAGTTTCTCGTTAAGTGGACGAGGAAGCAGACACTGCGATTACTTTTGATAAGGGCTTGCAGACAATGGTTCTCAGTTCACGCCACTTCGATTTCCTCGAGCCACCACTTCTGATATGTCTTGTACAGGCAATTTGAAGAGAAACTGCCGGCCGGTGTGGCCGAGCGGTTCTAGACGCTTCAGTCTGGAACCGCGCGACCGCTAAGGTCGCAGGTTTGAATCCTGCCTGGGGCATGGATGTGTGTGGTGTCCTTAATTTAGTTAGGTTTAAGTAGCTCTAAGTTCTAGGGGGCTGATGACCTCAGATGTTAAGTCCCATAGTGCTCAGAGCCATTTGAACCAAGAAAAAATTGCTCTTCCTTCTTCCTTCTTGCCAACGGTTTATTCAGTACCTAGCGTTACAGATTTTGAAAGTTGTCTTTCACATTTGCAGCTTTCACTGTTGAAACTATTTTCATATATATATATATATATATATATATATATATATATATATATATATATATATATATATATATTTTTTTTTTTTTTTTTTTTTTTTTTTTTAGTTACAAGTACCTTGTAAAGTTAGCCCGCCCGGTTGGCCGTGGGGTCTAACGCACGGCTTTCCGGGCGGGAAGGAGCGCCTGGTCCCCGGCACGAATCCGCCCGGCGGATTTTTGTCGAGGGCCGGTCAACAGGCCAGTCTGTGGGTGATTTTTAGGCGGTTTTCCATCTGCCTCGGAGAATGTGGAATCGTTCCCCTTATTCTGCCTCAGTTACACTATGTCGGCGATTGCTGCGCAAACAAGTTATTCACGTACGCGTACACCACCTTTACTCTGCCTCGCAAACATAGGGGTTACACTCGTCTGGTGTGAGACGTTCCCTGGGGGGTCTACCGGGGGCCGAACCGCACAGTAACCCTGGGTTCGGTGTGGGGGGGCAGAGGGGTGAAGTGGACTGCGGTAGTCGTCGAGGAGTTGTGGACCAATGCGGCTGCGGCGGGTACGGAGCCTCTCCGTCGTTTCTAGGTCCCCGGTTAACTTACAATACAATACAGTACAGTACCTTTTAAAGTTAGAATATGTACCAAGTTATCAATATCTCTTAGTGTAACAGTCTGTCGCACGTCAGTAAGGTGGTCGGAAGATATTCTGAGTTCCGGTTGCGCAATCCAGTGAAATTAAAACTCAGTTTGTGGCCGAACGGTCGACGGCGTGTTTTAACCCTTAATTGCTCTAGTGGGGTTCTGGAGAACCCCAGGGCGATATGAATACATTAAATAGTATGTGAAAGGAACAACAGATGGCGCCTGTGTTCTCGGTAGTCCTCAGTGAAGTGACGCCGATTAACGCGGAGTATTGGATGCGGTGTTTCCGATAATATTTTGTGAGATAAAGAGAAACAGGTCTCAAAATATCCCATCAGAGTATTAACGTAAGTTTTTTTTTTCATGATCTCAATTAGTGTTTTACGCGACTGAAGGCTTAGATTACTCGAAAAGAGCATAATTTCAATGATAACGTAAATTTTTAAGCATATGTGAGTATGTATGCACTATTTTTCAGAATGCCATCATCGAAGTCATTAACAGATTACGAGTTGGAAAGAATAATGAATGATCCTGCGCTTTTGCAATCTGATGAGGAGAGCACAGCAAATGAGGATGAATTTATACTAAGTGATCATGATTCCACCTCTGAAGTTACATCAGAAAGCAGTTGTGTGGAATCGGATGAAAAGGCGTCCATTAGGCCTTTCGCTGACAAATATTTTTTTGGACAATAGCAGTACTAGAAGTGGTCAAAAGAAGCTCCTCCTGCAACTCTTACTAGTGCTCACAACATACACACATCAAAAAAGTTTTGCATCACCCTGGTTCCCAGAACACCCGAAGATAGATGTTGACTGTGTATATTGTATCACAGACACAATCCCTTTGACTGTTGAGAAATCTCACTAAACCCGCCCAAAGATGTAAACAACCATGCATGAACAGCGCCTCTTAGACGGAGTGGGTCCGAGAGCCGATCAGTTCCATACATTTTACCAGGGAGGTACACGACTCGTGTTGTCTGTAGTTCAATCATGCCTAGACAGTCAATACCGTGGTTCAGTCGCGTCCGCATTGTTACTTTATGCCAGGAACGTCTCTCAGGAAGTGTCCAGGAGTCTCGGAGTGAACCAAAACAGATGTTGTTCGGACATGGAGGAGATACAGAGAGACAGGAATGTCGATTACATACCTCGCTCAGGCCGCCCAAGGGTTACTACTGCAGTGGTTGACTGATACCTACGTATTATGGCTCGGAGGAACCCTCTGCAACGCCACCATGTTGAATAATGCTTTTCGTGCAGCCACAGGATGTCGTGTTACGACCCAAACTGTGCGCAATAGGCTGCATGATACGCAACTTCGAACCCGACGTCCATGACGAGCTCCATCTTTGCAACCACCACACCATGCAACGCGGTACACATGGGCCCAACAACATGCCGAATGGACCGCTCAGGATTGACATCACGTTCTCTTCACCAATGAGTATCGCATATGCCTTCAACCAGACAATCGTCGGAGACATGTTTGGAGGCAACCTGATCAGGCTGAACGCCTTAGACGCACTGTCCAGTGAGTGCAGCAAGGTGGAAGTTCCCTGCTGTTTTGTGGTGGCATTATGTGAGGCCGACGTACGCCGCTGGTGGTCATGGAAGGCGCCGTAACTGCTGTACGATACGTGAGTGCCATCCTCCGACCGATAGTGCAACCATATCGGCAGCATATTGGCGAGGCATTCGTCTTCATGGACGACAATTCGCGCCCCCATCGTGCACATCTTGTGAACGACCTCCTTCAGGATAACGACATCGCTCGACTAGAGTGACCAGCATGTTCTCCAGACATGAACTCTACCGAACATGCATGGAATAGATTGAAAAGGGCTGTTTATGGACGACGTGACCCACCAACCACTGAGGGATCTACACCGAATCGCCATTGAGGAGTGGGACAATCTGGACCAACAGTGCCTAGATGAACTTGTAGATAGTATGCCACGACGAATACAGGCATGCATCAATGCAAGAAGACGTGCTACTGGGTATTATAGGTACTGGTGTGTTCAGCAATCTGGACCACCACCTCTGAAGGTCTAGTTGTATGGTGTTACAACATGCAATGTGTGGTTTGATCTCTATTCCAATTTTCTGTACAGGCTCCAGAACTCTCGGAGCGGAGGTGATACAAAACTTTTTTTGATGTGTGGTTAGTCGCCTTCCAGGCGCTAGACGTGAAACAAAAACACTTGATTCACTGACATATTATCTGCTTGGGAATTGTTCATTACTGAAGATTTATGACTGTTAATACTCACCAATATAAACGTCAAGATACATGACACGTCAAACAAATACAGAGCTCCTCAACCAACATTCATAAAGCCGCTAGATGTAATAGAGTTGAGAGCATTTCTAGGTCTGCTTTATTTATCTGGAAGCCAAAACTTTGACTGTCAAAGACGCTCTAAAGCTAAATAAACCGCAGATCGTAGAAGAATTCAGACCAAACAGAAAACGCCCAGTAGAATTTGCATTATTTTGGCAAAACGAAGGAAATAAAATTTCTTATGGTCCTCGGAAAGGTCTAGCTGTTCTGTTGCTTTCATCTACGCACCACGATCAGAAAATTAGTACTCAAAAGCGAAAACCTGAAATGATCATTGATTACAATGCCACAAAAGGAGGAATGGACCCACTGGACCAAATGTGCGCCAACTATTCGGTATCACGGTGAACACGCAGGTGGCCAATGTCTGTATTTTATGCCGTTTTAAACACAGTAGGAATCAATGCTGCTGTTTTACTTCAGTGCACGAAACAACTCGATCAAATGGAAGATTTAAAAAGAAGAGAATTGCTGCAGAGGCTTGGAATGGATTTAGAAAAACCCCATATCCTACGTCGAGATGTCCTACCCCTTTCTCGTGAACTGAGAGACGTTTTTGTTAAACTTGGTGGTACTCCTCTTGCCTCAACATCTTCAGAGTCAGAACCTATGACGAAAGCAAGATGCTACGTCTGTGCAAGAAATGCGGACAAGTCAACCAAAGTAGTGTGCGAAAAATGCTCAAAACATGTTTGTCCAGATCTCAGATTTTCAGTGTGCTAAAGTTGTTTGTAACCATATCTCAAATGCGTAAAAATGTTTGTAATATTCAGTGATAAAAGTGCAAATCGAAATAAAATTTCTTTAAATTACAGATTCGTTTAAGTTATTGGGGTACTCTGATGCCCCACTAGAGTATTAGTATATGAACATTTCACTAGGGTAGTTAAGGGTTAAAAGAACAACGTGATCGTTCTAGTGGAGTCAGTCTAGTGGAGCGAGTCTCATGGGCTCCCCTTGGAGATTCTGTCGGTGCGTTGTGCTGTGGTAAGACGCTCAATGGTTTTGTAAACTTCGAGTATAATTAAAAGCAGACTCTGCTAGACGTTGTGCGCCAAAGTGGCTTAAATGCACTTTGCGCGCAACCGCATGCTGTTCTAATCAAATATTTTTAAAAGCATTACGACTTCCTTGCCATTGTTTCACAGTTTTAACGATTTTATACTGAACTGCAAACGGCTCTAATCCATTCCACTTTAAGTGCATTTTGCCTTCAGCAAAAGTAACGATGTTCTTGAGTTATTTCTAGAAGCAACATTACGTTATTTAGTAAACACGATGACCAAAGCTCTCCGTTCCTCCTCTGCTTGTTTGTCAGAATATGAAGTAAGTCGGGAGCTGAAAGAGCTGCAGTTCATCAAGTTATATAAGATGTGGCTACGTTGCGTCTTGCACCGTGTGGTTATAATTAAACTGCAGCTGCTCTCAGAGGTCCAGTACTGTATGACAGCGTTAACATCGAACCGGTTTAAGCTGGAAAAAGATTAGTTCTTATTTTGGTCACCAGGTGCAAATCTGGCACTGTGAAAGCAAGAAAGACGTATAGAAATGTTTCCATAAGTAATAATGGATTAGGAACGCGACTTGGGTAGGAAAAGCCAAACAAGTGAGAAAGGCATAATGTTAATTTCATTATTAACTGCCGCTTACACAATTTGTCCAGTACGAGTACCGGGGTCACCGACGAGATACTGTACAGCGCCAATTTGCATCTGGTGGCCAAAATTGGATTTATTTTTTTCCCAGCGTAAATAGGTTCCGCAATAACGCATTAGCATATTTACCAAGTTCCGCAGCCACACGATATTTACGGCCCACAGTGCGTCTCCGTGAGAAGCTGCACTTTACTTATAACCATCTGGTATTTGTGTGTCATGGTAATATACTAGGCACAGCATGTCACTTTCACATAACGGAGCTATAAATGCCGTTGCTTAAACGTTTCTCATGTAAATTCAGATGTTTCTTACGTGTAATCGTGTCCACGCAAATCTTTTAACTTTTTGCAATACCCATTACAAATACGTAGCGCAAACCCAATAACTCCTGCTCTAGGTCATACTTTCTTAATATTGTATTCAGATAACTTTACGACATATATGAGAAGGTAGTTCCATTCACGGCATATTATGGATTTACGTTTCAGTGTAACGTGATACCAAAACGGGAAAGTGAGCTTACAATTTCTGTTTATACGAACGATCTTCGAAAACAGCGTGTGGCTGGAACAGGCAACCGAGTGGGACACTTCCTGCTTCTTGTTCCCAACATGCAGCGGATGTTCACAAAGAAAAGTATGTCACATTTTGCACGTCGATATTCGCCAAGCAGCCAAGTCCGAAGGAAATTTGACATTTTCCTGAGTAACGACCCAATTTTACTTGGCTCACTACTGAATCTTTTCGCGCTTTCGCGATCAACATACATTGTTTAGGCAACGCAGCTCCAGGAAGTCTTATTGTGTGAACATTTGACTTAGATTTATGATTTAGTATAATCGTCTGTGAGCTGCAGGAAAGTAATGATAGCTCTTTAAATACTGGTTTGCCTGAAAAATCCTTAAAAATTGTACATAGTCTGATATTTTCGTAGACGTCGAAAGACAACCTGTACACAATTTTTTCAAGCTACAAAAGTCCCCAGTCAGAACACCTTCTGGTTCACCTCACATATTTTCATCAGTGCGCGGAAGCAGTAGCCGATGAGTTGTATTTCTAATGGACTCTGCAGCTTGGGTATTATCCATTTATCCTCATAATCAATAAACCAACAGTAGAACTTAAGTATTATGGAACAAAGTCGTGTCAGGAGCAGCGACTTCGTCACGAGATGTTACTTACGGAGAACAGAAAACAAGTGTCGATAAAAGATGTAGGTCATGCACCGGTGAAGGTAGAGCAACGGGAGGAAGACAGTGGGTCGAAATTTACTTGGAAAAAATGTCTTACCCCTGACTATCTATTCTCCCTCCGCACCATCTCCAGGAAAGGATACCATTGAAAAGAAAAGAAATCCACTGTACTTTAAGTAACGAAGACAAATAAAGCTTGGAATAAAAGTATAGGGAGTAAGATTTGAAGGTTGTCGGGGCATGGATGGAGCTGGGTGAGGATCCGCCTAGACAAAAGAAGCTTCAGGAGGCGTATCCTGCCTAAATCCATCCCCTAAGTCGATTAGTAAAATCAGTACTTTAAATCGAATGGTAATATTCGGTTTCCTGTAACAGAGTTAAAAAGCGGGTTGCTTTCATTGAATCGTCACGATTCTGAACATTTTTATTTATTTTTAATTTTAGATATTTATTTCATCTGGTAAGGTAAGAGCGATGACGATGATTATGATGATGTGCATCTTAAAGAATATGTAGAATTTGAAACCCATCAACAGAAACATGTGACAACAGCACAGAAGAAACCAATGTGGAGAAGTTGACCGGCCAGAGGAAAAGTGAGAAATAATAGGGTAAGAGTAACAGATGAGATGGGAGGAAGAAAACAGAAATATGAAAGTATGAGAAAAGCATAGTTCACAGCGTGAAGAATACCTGTTCCCTTTAGGGTAGACGGTAATGAGCTGGACCATTCCAAGAGGAAAGCTATACCAATGATAAGAAATAAAACTTTCTTCTGCACTTGAATTAAGAGTGGTTTTGGGTAAGACGGAGGTTACAGATTAGCTTGTCCTACAGCCGTATGGCTGAAACCGAGGAGGAGGCAAAGATACAGGGAAGGATTAGGCACAGGTTCTAGTACTGACGTAGAACCTTCTTTTAGAAGAGACAAAGAAATTAACGACATTAGCTGCCACTGGGCGTTGATTTAAATCAATGGGGAAAGCTGAAAATTTGTGTCGGCCATACGAACCGGGGTCTCCAGCTTATTAGAAAGATACGGTGACAACTGCGCCATCCGGCCAAAGTAATCATCGCGACTGCACGGACTACCCTAGCACGCCTCCCGTCAGACCTGAATTCAGAACTTATCCACACATTACTGATGCAGGGCACCTCGCCAATAACCCTCATTACTCGCGACATTTCGCCGATTCCCATTAGAATTAGAGCTTGGTGTGCATGCAGACTGAAGGGGTCGTTGGCCGTCCTGGCCTTTTAACTCATTACATAGTGCCTGTTCTTCGGGACATAATATAGAAATATTTAATAAGTGAGCTAGCCGGTTATATTCACATAACAGAGAAGATGCTCGGCTTATACTATCGGATGTTGCAGTTGTGGTGTGATGATAGGTATCTGACAAGTGACGAGAGGTAAAGAGAATGCCAGTGACCAAGAAAACGATGAAGCAAACAGGACGCATGAAAATCACACCACCTTTGTGGTCGCATCCAGTCTGAAAAAAGAAAGGGCTTATATGATCAGACAACCATATTTTCACGCATACCTTACGAAAGTGTTAACCGTTAGCTCGAGTCTTCTGGTGTTTACACTATTTTTGCAGTGCTAAGTTGTATCTTAGACATGAACTTTTGGAAATTCGGAACAGAAGAGAATCGACGTCTTTGAAATGTGGGCTACAGAAGAATGTTGCAAATGAAGTGTGCTGATAAGGTAATGAATAAGAAGATTCTCCGCAGAATGACCGAGGTAAGGAACATACGGAAAACGCTGACAAGAAGAAGAGATAGGATGATAGGACGTGTGTTAAGACGTCAGCGAATAACTTCCATGGTACTAGAAGGAGTTTCAGAGCGTAAAAACTGTAGAGGACATAGATTCCAATTGCTACTCTGTCTGAGATGGAAATGATGGCACAGGAGAGAAATTCGTGGCTGGCTGCATCAAACCAGTCAGAATACTGATGACTCAAAAGAAAGTAGTAAAAATGTGACAGGAATTACGACTGTACTAGTGTCCGTTTAATTATCTGCAAGTATTTTTCAAAACTTTTGGGTTGCTTGCGGGCAAGGAGAGAAATTTCCTGCAAGCTGCAACAGTTTGTTCTTTTCAGTTTACATGCTCATCCAGGACTTATTTAAGGTCTATTATTGATTTCTGAAACGCTAATTCGATAGCAGCTCGAGGTTTTGGAGGAAATGTTTCACAATGTCTGCTGATCAACTTTCGATTTGATATGAGACTAGTCTTGCGACTTCTTCGGGTTTAGTTTTTTGTGCCCATCGTAATACTGAATGACCATCGTCATTCATTGTTGATACGGTAGCAGCAATGTTCTTACGTACAACTGGACTGTTTTCTTTTCGGTGTCATCACTCCAACTGATTTGAGGCCGCCCTCCACGACTTCCTCTCGTCTGCCAAGCTCTTCAGCTCAGAGAAGCACTTGACACCCAAGGTCCTCAAGTAATTTTGGGATCTATAGGGTAACCCAAAAGTCCGTTAACATTTGAAACTGCACTAATTCACGGAAGAATGTAGGTAAAGAAGTAAAACTTGACACACATCCCTGAAATGACATGGGATTTTATTGAAACCACAAACGGGTCCAAAAACGGGTCAACAGATGGCGCTGGACAGCAGCGAAACGTAAGTGACGCTGCACGTGAATCGTGTATAAAGTGAGCTGTAGTGAGAGAGGGATTGTGATTCACCAGCACTTTACCAGAAAAGGCGCTGCTAGTACGGCTTTACTTTCCGAATGGAGAATCCGCTACTGCTCCGCTACTGATCGTGTGCCGAGTCACCACTTCAACCATACTTGGCATCCCAGATTCCCAAACCTCCACCGACGTGATTATTGGTTATGAGGTTACCTAAAGTCGCAGATCAACCGCGATCGTCCGACCTCATTAGGGATGCTAAAAGACAACATCTGACGGCAATTTCTCGCCATACCTACTGATACGCTGTGTAGTGCTGTTCACAAGTGTTCGTCAACTCTAGGTATTGTTGATGCATGACGACCGACATGGTTAGCATTTGTTATAAAGAACATTGCTAAAAACCGATTGGTCTGCTAATTATTGCTTTTGTAAGACGCAAAGCTCTGCCTGTTGCTCATTTTGTGCTCTTTTTCCTGGTTTCAGTAAAACCTCACGTCATTTCAAGCAATGTGTCAATTTTTATCTCTGCCTACATTATTCCATGAAGTATTGAATTTTCAAATTTTAACAGACTTTTGGGTCACCATTTATTTCAATCTGTCTCTTCCCCTCGAGTTTTTATCAACTACGGATCACTCTGGTACCATAAAGGTTGCTCCTCAGTGTTTTAACACATGCCGTATCATCCTGTCCCTTTTTTCTTGTCAGATTTTTCCGTATGTTCATTTCTTCACAGATTCTGCGGAGAACCTTCTCGTTCCTTAAGTTATCAGCCCACCAAAGTTTCAACATTGTCTTATAGGACTACATCTCAAACACATCATTTTCTTCCTCTCCATATTTCCTATTTCCATGATTCACTTCACTACTATGCAATGCTGTGCTATGAACACGCATTCTCAACAATTTCTTCCTCAGATTAAGATCTATGTTCGATACTGTGTGCTTTTAAATAAGAATGAAATGATGTGGTGATGGCCATCAACTACATACCCACAGATTCAGAGATGAAATATTAAAAGTTTTGGCTGGTTTCGTTGTCTAGGGGCTGGGATACGTAGTTGCCGCATTACAAGCCAAATATTGCTGAGTTTACAGTATACAATATGAATATACATATGAATCGAATGATCGAAGGTTCCTATCACTAGGTAATTGCGAATTTTGAACGTAATATAAACATTTATAAATGAAAGACTGCAATTAAATTTTCACGACTTTAAATGATGAGTACAATAGCAGGAGTACTTTTAAGAATGCCCTTTATTATTGTAAAACACTTATTGGTGTCGATGGTCCAGCAATTAAATAAAATGTAAGTTGAATAACAGGGGAGCAATAGATTCCTACTTCACGTAATTAGTTATGAACAACAACATAGGTCACGAGATATTCACTTCTAAATGTATTCTACGTCTTCACTGCAGAAGCCACAGAAATCTCACAGGTGCATAAGCTGGAACTATGAAATATTTCTATCTCCTGCAACCGTGTGCAAACTGCTCCACTCTCCAAGTCTTTCCCACAACCGTGCGTCTGTCGCGCCGTACTCTCCAGGACTCTCCAGTGTCCTCTCCAGTACCCCTGTCCTCTCTCGAAACGATGCTCCTTCCCCCCTTCCATAAAGACTCTCCACGTGTCCTTTTTGGAACGATCGCTGTGATTGGCTAGAGTGCTCCCGCCCTGTCTCCAAGCCAACACACAATTACAAACATAATGCAACACATTTTAAATACTGGATTTACATTTAAATAACTTGAAATTAAATAAATACTTCTACAGCTGGTCCATAAACACGCTCTAACACACATTATTAAATACATAAACAAATCATATAAACGTATATCAAAGGAATAGAAGGGAAGTAAGACAGTAGCCTAACGTCTCTGTGCTTTCTAAAACACGGTAAATAATTGATCAATTTCTTCACGAATAGTATATATCGGATATAAACAAAGACATTGATGAATAAATATATTTAAAAGCATGCTGCTACCGTTTTTGCGTGTAACTGTGGTGTATTTATGGCCTGACCCGATCTATAGTAATTAGCCAATTTGACCTCCAATAACTCTTGTACTAATCAAGTTACATGCCCGTAATTTATTCCAATTTAGGTTTACAGTAATAGCTTTCTAAAGACATGTCGATCGACAAAATCGGATGAACCGTTTAGATTTTGGAAATTCATTGCTAGGTGTGACTTGTATAATTTACATTTAGATACTAAACTTTAAACTAATAAGGATATTGAAAATCTGATTACATCATCAGAATCATCATGCAAATAATTATAACTTACATGTTTCTTTTTGAGGTATCATGATTCCTCTGGCTACTATTAATTTCTATACGAACTGTGAAATGTCTGCCATTAAGATTTCACAAATTCCGCCATCTTTGGCACTTCCGGCATGTTTCCTTCATCGACGCAGTGTCATCATGGAATTCCCAGCCACGCGGTTGGCCTGGACCCAAGCTAGCATTCGGCACCACATGGCGGCCGACGAGCTGTGGCCTGCCGATGTATAGATTGAACGGTAGGGGAGAAAGACTGCACCTCTGTCTTACGCCATTTTAATTCGAGTACTTCATTATTGGTTTTCCATTCTTGTTGCTCTTACTTGGTTCTTATACATACTGTATATTAGTCACCTTTCCCTGTAGCTTATAATTATTTCTCTCAGAATTTAGATGATCTTACACCATTTTAGATCGTCAAACAGGTTTTGTAGGTCGACAAATCCCATGAACACATATTACCCCTTTTATATCTTGCCTCCATTATCAAACACAACTTCAGAGCTGCCTCTCTGGAGCCTTAACTTTACTACAGCCAAACTCATTGCCACTTAACAGATCCTCAGATTTCTTTCCAATTCTCTGTAACATTATTCTTGTGAGTACCCTGATTGCATGAGCTGATGAGTTCACTATGCAGTAGTTCTGACACTTATCTGCCCTAGTTATCTTTGGAATTGCGTGGATGATATTTTTTCCGAAATGATGGTACCTCTCCAGGCTGATTAATCTTACACATGAACTCGAACAGCCGTCTGTTTGCCACTTCCCCCCAATGATTTTAGAAATCCTGAATGTTTTTATCAATCCCTTCTGCCTTATTTGATGACAAGTCTTTCAAATCTCTGTGACACTAATATCTTCAGAATCGACTCCTATTTCTTCTATAATAACACATTTCTTCCCCTGAGCAGCGGCCTTCAGTGTACTCTTTCCACACATCTGCTCTCTCCTTTATGTTTAACAGCGGAATTGCTTCTGCGCCATATATGTTGACACCTCTGCTCTTAATTTCATCGAAGGTTGTTTTGACTTTCCTGTGTCCTTCTGACGATCATTTCTTTTTACATTTCTTCAAATTACCCGATAGCCATTTCGACTGAGATACCATGCACTTCCTTTTTACTTCCTTCCTAAGTGATTTATGTTGTTGTACTCCTATTCCTGTCTTTCCCTCAGTATTTTTGCACTCTAGTTTTCGTCCATCAGTGGAAGTGTTTCTCCTGTTACTCTAGGTTTCTCAGCAATTACATTCCTTGTTTGCCTCTCGTACTTTTGTGATTGCCCTATTTAGAGATGTCCATCCTTTTCCAACTGCACTGCCTACTGGATTACGCATTTCAGTAGTATCTACACTCCAGAGAATTTCAAGAGTACGTCTTGATTTCTCAATTTCTCAGTACTGCGTTATCCCACTTCTTTACACGCTGATTCTTACTGACAATTTTCTTCAGTTCGAGCCTGCTCTTTATCATCACTAAATTCAGAACGTATACACCTTACAATGCAGTGTTTGATTTCGGTGTCTCTCAGCGTGATGTAATCCAGGAGAAATTTTCCAGTTTCTCCGGACCTTTAAGATGTATACCACTACCAAACTGATATCATCCAGAAAATCTTTCTTCTATCCCTTCCTATATAACCGCATTGCAACCCCCCCCCCCCCCAGGGTTTTTAGATTTTCATCTTTCTTTACATAATGAAATACCTGGACAATATCCTTATATACCTTCTTTATCTATTTATCTTCCACTTGCAACTTCGACATGTATACCTGAACTATCGTTGTCACCTAGGTTTGCTGTCGAATTCGATGAGAAAAAGCCTATCGCTAAACCGTTCACAGTAAATCTGTGCCCTACCTTCTATTCATAACGACTCCTACTACCGTTACACCATTTTCTGCTGCTGCTGTTGATATTACCCTGTATCCGTCTGACTATAAATCCTTACCTCCTTTCCATTTCATTTAAGTGATCCTCAGATTGCGCCTTTGCATTTTCCTTTTCCCTGTCACGTTCAAACTTCCGACATTCCAAGTTCAGATTCGTAGATCGTTATCCTTTGGTTGGTTATTCAGTCTTTGTCTCACGGTCATCTCTCCCTCAGCAGTCTATCCATAGAAATCCGATGGGGGACTAATATGGCATGTTTTGGCAATGGAGAGATCATCATGACATTTTTTCAGTCACAGAACTAATATCATATGAATACACTTAATGTCTTTAATTTCGCGGTTTCCGTTGTCTTAGGCATCATCATGCCGTTGGTCGCTGCTGATTTTTCCCTGAAGCTGTATCCACTCACTCCTTCACCCTCTTTCACAAGGCAGTTAGCAGAAGGAAATATGTATTTATGACGGTTGTTTCGGCGATCAATGATGATTTTTTTTTATATTCAGAATTCAAGCAGTGGCTGGGTTCAACAGCCGAGACCTACAGCATAAAGTAGTTAACCCGGCCGGGGTGGCCGAGCGGTTCTAGTCCCTTCAGTCCGGAACAGCGCGACTGCTACGGTCGCAGGTTCGAATCCTGCCTGGGCATGGATGTGTGTGATGTCCTTAGGTTGGTTAGGTTTAAGTAGTTCTAAGTTCTAGGGGACCAATTAAGTCCCATAGTGCTCAGAGGCATTATGAAATAGTCAGGGATGCTACCCCTAGACCACAGTCCCTATATTGGATATCATTAGTGTTAAGAGTAAAGCACGGACGAAATATCATTGATACACAGAGACAGAAACAATGGACCAAGAATGGAAACCCACTCGAGATATAATAGGTCAAGTGCCTCATGTCAAGAAAGTCTGGACGTGACTCAAGGATGTACCGGACTTTTCCAGAGGCTCTCAGCAGTTGCACCTGAGTGTAGGGAGGGTGGGGTGGTAAGAGGTTCTGCTGCCATAAATGTAGTCACGTATGAGGTGGGTGTGAGCAGCAGACATACAACTATAGCTTCTCTTCAGGAGGGACAAAGTGACTTTTTCTGTAGATTCTTGGGTCTGATTTTGGTACTCCATTCTTCATTCTATTTTTGTAGGTACGGCATCTGAATTGTGCCATTAAGTCTACATCTACATCTACATACATACTCCGCAATCCACCATACGGTGCGTGGCGGAGGATACCTCGTACCACAACTAGCATCTTCTCTCCCTGTTCCACTCCCAAACAGAACGAGGGAAAAATGACTGCCTATATGCCTCTGTACGAGCCCTAATCTCTCTTATCTTGTGGTCTTTCCCCGAAATGTAAGTTAGCAGCAGTAAAATTGTACTGCAGTCAGCCTCAAATGCTGGTTCTCTAAATTTCCTCAGTAGCGATTCATGAAAAGAACGCCCCATTCCTTCTAGAGACTCCCACCCGAGTTACTGAAGCATTTCCGTAACACTCGCGTGATGATAAAACCTACCAGTAACAAATCTAGCAGCCCGCCTCTGAATTGCTTCTATGTCCTCCCCCAATCCGACCTGATAGGGATCGCAAACGCTCGAGCAGTACTCAAGAAAAGGTCGTATTAGTGTTTTATAAGCTGTCTCCTTTACAGGTGAACCACATCTTCCCAAAATTCTACCAATGAACCGAAGAAGACTATCCGCCTTCCCCACAACTGCCATTACATGCTTGTCCCACTTCATATCGCTCTGCAATGTTACGCCCAAATATTTAATCGACGTGACTGTGTCAAGCGCTACACTACTATGGAGTATTCAAACATTACAGGATTCTTTTTCCTATTCATCTGCATTAATTTACATTTATCTATATTTAGAGTTATCTGCCATTCTTTACACCAATCACAAATCCTGTCCAAGTCATCTTGTATCCTCCTACAGTCACTCAACGACGACACCTTCCCGTTCACCACAGAATCATCAGGAAACAGCCGCACATTGCTATCCACCCTATCCAAAAGATCATCTATGTAGATAGAAAACACCAGTGGACCTACCACACTTCCCTGGGGCACTCCAGATGATACCCTCACCTCCGATGAACACTCACCATCGAGGACAACGTACTGGGTTCTGTTACTTAAGAAGTCGTCGAGCCACTGACATACTTGGGAACCAATCCCATATGCTCGTACCTTAGCTAGGAGTCTGCAGTGGGGCACCGAGTCAAACGCTTTGCGGAAGTCAAGGAATATGGCATCCGTGTGATTCCCTTCATCCATGATTCGCAAGATATCATGTGAAAAAAGGGCGAGTTTCACAGGAGCGATGCTTTCTAGAGCCGTGCTGACGCATGGACAGCAACTTGTCTGTCTCAAGGAAATTCATCATATTCTAACTGAGAATATGTTCGAGAATCCTGCAACAAACCGATGTTAAGGATATTGGTCTGTAATTTTGAGGATCCGTGCTTCTACCCTTCTTATATACAGGCGTCACCTGCGCTTTTTTCCAGTCGCTCGGGACTTTACGTTGGGCAAGAGATTCGCGATAAATGCAAGCTAAGTAAGGAGCCAATGCAGTAGAGTACTCTCTGTAAAACCGAATTGGAATCCCATCAGGACCTGTCGATTTATTTATTTTCAACCCATTCAGCTGCTTCACAACCCCAGGGATGTCTAACACTACGTCCTCCATACGGGAATTTGTACGAGACTCAAACGGCGGTATGTTTGTACGATCCTCCTGCGTGAAAGATTTCTCAAATGCTACATTTAATATTTCAGCATTCGTTTTGCTGTCTTCCATTGCCAGGCCAAACTGATCAGTGAGTGACTGGATGGAAGCCTTCGACCCGCTTACCGATTTTTCGTAAGAGCAGAATTTCCTTGGGTTTTCAGCAAGATTTTTTGCTAAGGTATGACTGTGGTTACCTTCTGTGCATTGTAATGACAGCAGGTCCATTATGGAGACTTCCACGGTTATTATTTCTTTATTGTGTCATCAGTCCTCCGAATGATTCTATACGACCTGCCACGACTTCCTCTCCTGTACGAATCTCTTCTCTAGAACCAGCACACAGCTAAGTTACCGGCACTATCATTCCCCGAGATGATGACACGGAATGTGTCCAGAAGAATATCACGGACGTTTCGTAACTGTGGGGAGCGATGTCTATCAGCTTGGACTGTGACAGTACCTCTGTGATCACACAGACAGTTCGTTTCCTGCAGCATATCGAGACCATCACTTGCAAAGTACGTACGGTCCCGTGCAAGAGCAGCTGCTGCCAATGACCGGCTCGCCAGTGACTGCTGAATGGAGCTTTAGCGTGGGCGTCGGAGCGTACACGGCAGGTGGGCGGTGCGTGTGGAGCGCAGAGGGGCGGAAGTGCGGCATTTCGTGGCTCTGCCAGCGGAACAGGAGGGTCTCGGCCGGTGCACAGAGGGCAGCGCACGCGACCCGCCGCCGGTAACGTACGGAACACCTGCCGCCTTCCCAGACATCTCCAGCGTGCTTCAGATGCGTTCCCACGAGCTGTCCATGAAGGCGCAGATCCAACAGGAGAGGAGATGGCGTGTCTACTGGGGTCATGACCACCCCCCCCCCCCCCCCCCCACACACACATAGACACACACTAAACCATCCAAAGACACTTCTGGCCATTGAAATCACTACACCAAGAAGAAATGCAGATGATAAACGGATATTCATTGGACAAATATATTATACTAGAACTGACATATGATTACATTTTCATGCAATTTGGGTGCATAGATCCTGAGAAATCACTGCCCAGAACAACCACCTCTGGCTGTAATAACGGCCTTAATACGCCTGAGCATTGAGTAAAACAGAGCTTGCATGGCGAGTACCGGTACAGCTCCCATGCAGCTTCAACACGATACCACAGTTCATCAACAGTAGTGATTGGCGTATTGTGACGAGCCACTTGCTCGGCCACCATTGACCAGACGTTTTCAATTGGTGAGAGATCTGGAGAATGTGCTGCCCAGGGCAGCAGTCGAACATTTTCTGTATCCAGAAAGGCCCGTACAGGACCTGCAACATACGGTCGTGCATTATCCTGCTGAAATGTGGGGTTTCGCAGGGATCGAATGAAGGGTAGAGCCACGGGTCGTAACACATCTGAAATCTAACGTCCACTGTTCAAAGTGCCGTCAATGCGAACAAGAGGTGACCGAGACGTATAACCAGTGGCACCCCATATCATCACGCCGGGTGATACGCTAGTATGGCGATGACGAATACACGCTTCCAATGTGCGTTCACCGCGATGTCGCCAAACACGGATGCGACCATCATGATGCTGCAAACAGAACCTCGATTCATCCGAAAAAATGACGTTTTGCCATTCGTGCACCCAGGTTCGTCGTTGAGTACACCATCGCAGGCGCTCCTGTCTGTGATGCAGCGTGAAGGGTAACCGCAGCCATGGTCTCCGAGCTGATAGTCCATGCTGCTGCAAACGTCGTCGAACTGTTCGTGCAGATGGTTGTTGTCTTGCAAACGTCCGCATCTGTTGACTCAGGGATCTGCATCTACATCTACATTTATACTCCGCAAGCCACCCAACGGTGTGTGGCGGAGGGACTTTACGTGCCACTGTCATTACCTCCCTTTCCTGTTCCAGTCGCGTATGGTTCGCGGGAAGAACGACTGTCTGAAAGCCTCCGTGCGCACTCTAATCTCTCTAATTTTACATTCGTGATCTCCTCGGGAGGTATAAGTAGGGGGAAGCAATATATTCGATACCTCATTCAGAAACGCACCCTCTCGAAACCTGGCGAGCAATCTACACCGCGATGCAGAGCGCCTCTCTTGCAGAGTCTGCCACTTGAGTTTATTAAACATCTCCGTAACGCTATCACGGTTACCAAATAACCATGTGACGAAAACGCGCCGCTCTTCTTTGGATCTTCTCTATTTCCTCCGTCAAACCGATCTGGTAAGGATCCCACACTGATGAGCAATACTCAAGTATAGGTCGAACGAGTGTTTTGTAAGTTACCTCCTTTGTTGATGGACTACATTTTCTAAGCACTCTCCCAATGAATCCGTTACAGCCATGCAGATAAGATGCCTGTCATCTCGACTGCTAGTGAGACGAAGCCGTTGGCGTTCCGTATTACCCTACTGAAGCCACCCATTCCATATTCTGCTAGCAGTCATTGGATCTCGACCAACGCGAGCAGCAATGTCGTGATACGATAAACCGCTATCGCGATAGGCTACAATCCGGCCTTTATCAAAGTCGGAAACGTGATGGCACGCATTTCTCCTCCTTACACGAGGCATCACAACAACGTTTCATCAGGCAACGTCGGTCCACTGAAGTTTGTGTATGAGAAATCGGTTGGAAACTCTCCTCATGTCAGCACGTTGTAGATGTCGCCAGCGGCGCCAACTTTGTGTGAATGGTCTGAAAAGCTAATCATTTGAATATCACAGCATCTTCTTGCTGTCGGTTAAATTTTGCGTCTGTAGCACGTCATTTTCGCGGTGTAGCAATTTTAATGGCCAGCAGTGTAGCATTTTACTAAAATCTTTTATATTTTATTTCAGGGGAAAAAGTAAACTCTACGGTGGTGGAAGACTGCACTGATTCGAATAAAACATTTCGTATAACTTAAGTACAATTTTTATTTTTGCAGAGGTAAGTTTTCATACAGCTTTTGGTACTTCAAAAATGGTAAGGGTTTATTTATTGGTTGCCATTTTTGGTTTGAAGTTGTACTTGAGTTTATATAATTGAATTTTTCAACTCTGATTGTGATTTGTTGACCAGTTCTACTGGATCGATCAAACATCTATGAAAGCTGAGTACAGCGTCATGGTGTTTGGGTAGATATGTTTGGGTTTTGCATGGAAACGCTGTTGCTGCTCCTTCTGCTGCTGCTGATGCTTTTAGAGAACCCGGTAGACTATTTCCTAAACGCAGAGCAGCGGATTCACGAGTGTTTACTCGTGTTTACACTAAACTGCGTGAGACTGCTGCAGAATCCACCAATCGTAGCTCATCTACATCTCCATATATGCTCCGGAATCCACAGTATGGTAGGTGTTGGAGAGTCCCTTCCTTTCTTCTTCCACTTGCAAATAGCGCGAGACAAAAGCGACTGTCTTTACGCCCCAGAGGCTCAGCATTCATTTGCTGGGTACGGGCTTGGCGACCCCGGGGTTCCTGAGGTGGGGACTGGTAAGCGCCGCCAGTCCCCTGCCACCATAAGCTCTGGGCATGCTTCAGCGACCACCGTGTGGCGCGGCGGTGGAACGTTGTGTGTCTCAGTGAATGGGGATCTTGGCTTGACCGCCTGGATCGCGAGGATGGAATAAACCTCTATAAACAACCCCTCAATCTCAAGGTGTGCTGCACACTGATGAGATGCATGGCTGTTGAGGTGGAACAGTCGTTAGCGGGCAACCTCTGGGGAACCTGCCGCACCTCAGTTGTATAAGGCTTACCTAGGCACGTGGGGCTCTGTCTAGGTGGACTTCTAGTTCCATAGCTGCTCTTGGGACCGAGATGGAACCCTCGAACTTTTATTCTCCTCCTCCCAGAGGAAAGGGTGGGCCGCTGGTAGGTTCTAACACCCAATCTAACAAGAGGGCTCGTGTAGCCAGTCCTCCTGATACAGTTAGTAGTAACATAACGCATGTTGCTTCGCAGAATGTGTTTCTTATAATTAAAAGAAAAGATGGGAGTTTCGAAAAAGTTTCACCATTTTATATACAGAAGGGCTTAGAAGGTATTGCTGGCACATTAAAATCTGTAAAGCGCTTGCGAAATGGCATCTTGTTGGTTGAAACATCTAGCTTCCAGCAAGTCCAGAACCTTCAGAAGCCACAATTTCTTGGGGAGTTTGCGATAGAGACTGTATTTCACAACACCTTGAACTACAGCAAAGGTGTTGTGACTTGCAGAGATCTCTTTGACATTCCCCAAGACGAACTGAAGGCTGAATGGTGCCGGGAAGGAATTGTCGACATGCAACACGTTATGAAACGGGTGGATGGTGCTCTCATGAAATCTGACTCATTTATCCTTACGTTTAACAGCACCAAATTGCCAGAGCATTTGAAGGCAGGTTTCCTACGCCTCAGTGTACGGCCTTATTACCCCAACCCCATGTGGTGTTTTAAATGCCAACGCTTTGAACACACTACTCTCGGCTGTAAAGGGGAAGCCACTTGCGGGAAATGTGGTAAAGCCGCCCATGAGGGAGTTGGTTGCTCCTCTCCTCCCAAGTTTGTCAACTGCTCTGGGGTCACCCTGTGTGGAGTAGGGAATGCAGAGTTTTCCTTGAGGAACGAAGGTCCAGGAACTTTAAACCACCAAACGCATCCCGTTCGGTGAGGCAAAGAAAATCTACAAGTCCATGCAGCCACCCATGTTCGTTGCCTCCTTTTCTTCCGTTCTGAAACAGCCCATCTCGAAAACTGATGCCACTATACAAACGGAGGTTGCTACTGTCAGCACTAGCACCTGTGTTTGTCAATGTACGTCTGCTGCTGCCGTTCGTGTGAAGCCTGCTGCTTCCCCCCCCCCCCCCCCCCCCCGCAGCCTTCTGACCAGGCCGTGGTAGCTGACATCATGGAACTTCCTGCCCCTTCCCGGGTCCAGTCTTGTGCACTGCCCAGCGCTGCTACACCCCCTACTGCTTCTGAGGTTTGGGCTCCAGTGCCACCTCAGGCCAGAAAATCTAAACCAAAGCCAAAGTTAAAGACTCACCCACTGAAGGAGACAGAAGTTATACAGTCTGCTGATGTTGATGTCATTCTCTCTGACGTCTCTCTCGACTCCTCATCAGAGGCGATGGAGGTTGATGTCAGACTGGGGCAATCATCTCGCCCCAAAACTGAGCCTCCGCCTGTTGTGGGCTCTCCTCCCCGACAGAAAGTGCGAATGAAGGTCCTCCCACCCTGATAGATGGCTCCCATTATACAGTGGAACATGAATGGATTCCGGGCACATGTGGAGGAACTGAATCTCCTAGCACGGCAACGTCCCCTGTGCTTGTGTTTACAGGAAACGCATTTCAAACCATCTGATGCTCCTGTACTAAGGGGCTATATCACAAAGATGACCTGACTGGAGAAAGGGCCAAAGGCGGTGTCGCCGTGTTTGTCAATAATGACCACCACCCCTCTGCTCTCCCCCTGAATACTGACCTGGAAGCAGTTGCAGTTGAAATTCATTCACGTCGGAGGCTTACCGTTTGCTCCCTTTATTTACCCCCTCTGGATGCAGTGAACTTAGAGGCTCTCACAGATCTTATCGAACAACTCCCCCGCCCATTTCTCCTCCTGAGAGACTTCAATGCCCATCATGTCCTCCGGGGTCCACTTCTCTTTGCGCTCGATGTCGAGTTTTGGAGAGCCTCCTAACATCTCAAGTGTTGTGCATCCTAAACACAGGTACTCCGACTCATTTATCTACTGCTACTGGGTCATTCTCAGCCATTGACCTATCTTTCTGCTCTCCAACCCTCACCGACTCTGTTCACTGGGAGGTCATTGACGACCTTCATTCCAGCGATCACTTCCCCATCCGCATTCATCTTCTGGATGGTGTATTGCTGGAGCAGAGGCCGCCATCGTGGATGATTGGCAGAGCTAAATGGCCACTGTTCACTCGGTTGGCTGTCTTTGAACGCCACAACAACGTACAGGAATGGGTGGATCACACCACACTTGTGATCCATCATGCTGCTGACCTGTCTGGCCCTCTTAAGCGGCGCCTTGTGCCTTGGTGGAGAGAAGAGTGCCGTTCAGCCATCCGGAACAGGCGTGCGGCTCTTCGACGATTTAAATGCCGCCCAACAGCGGTCAATCTTACCGCCTTTCGAATCGCGAGAGCCAGGGCACGCCGTGTCATTAAAGAGAGCAAGAAAAGGTCATGGCAGGAGTTCCTGGACTCCATCAACCGTTCCACTTGTTCCACAAAAGTATGGGAAGCCATCCGGAGGATTTCTGGTAAACGCGGCCGTTTACCAATAGCTGCAGTCCTGAACCCGGGATGCTTCCAAACGACACCCAGAGCCTTTGCTCAGACGCTGACAGAGCATTTAGCACAAAGTACTGCCACTGCAACCCAGGATCCAGCGTTTCGTCGCTACCGTGCGACTGTCGAAAGAGCGAACTTGGACTTTCGGTCGAACAGTTCTGAGGCCGACAACTCCCCTTTTTCCATGTGGGAACTTGAATCGGCACTTACTGAGACTTCTGACACTGCGCCAGGTTACGACCGCATCCGGTACTCCATGCTGCGACAACTGCCAGCGGCGTCAAAGGAAATCCTCCTCGAATGTTTTAATCTCATATGGCAGACAGGAGTGTTTCCCACCTCATGCAGAGAGGCAATCCTCATCCCTCTCCTCAAACCAGGAAAGGACCGTACATGTCCCAGTAGTTATCGTAGTATCGTCTTGACAAGCTGTGTCGGAAAGACCCTGGAACGGATGGTTAACCGTCGTCTGGTCTGGCTGATAGAGACCAGACAGCTCCTTAGCCGCTTTCAGTGTGGATTCCGAAAATTTCGGTCCACGGTCGACAACCTGATCCTCCTAGAGGCGGCTATTCAGCAGGCTTTCCTCCGTCAGCATCACTGTATCGGTATCTTCTCTGATATCAGTAAGGCATATGATACTACTTGGAGACACTGTATTCTTGCACAACTGCATCAATGGCGCTTTTGTGGCCGCCTCCCCATTTTCATTCGGTCTTTCCTATCTCAGCAGTTTTTCCGGACCCGCGTTGGTAACACACTGTCTGATCGCTTTGAGCAAGAGAACGGTGTCCCCCAGAGCAGTGTTTTAAGCGTTACCCTCTTTGCCATAGCCATCAACAGTATAACGTCTACAGTGAGGAGTCCAGTACAGTGCTCCTTGTTTGTGGACGACTTTGCTGTTTTCTGTTCCTCCTCCAGTGTCGCAACCGTGAGCCGTCAGTTGCAGCTAACAGTGCGGTGATTAGAGGAGCTGGCTGCAAAGACGGGTTTTCGGTTTTCTGCCGAGAAGTGTGTTTGTGTTCATTTTAATCGTTCTCGTCGTCTTTTTACTTTGCCTGCCTTGCATATGGGGGATACTGTCCTACATTTTAGAGACACAGTGCGGTTTCTGGGCCTAATTTTTGACTCCAGGTTGTCATGGATGCCACACCTACGTGACTTGAAAGCCAGAACCCTGAAGGCACTGAACATCCTCAAGTGCCTCAGCCACAGGTCTTGGGGAGCGGACAGGGCGCGTCTCCTTCAGTTTTACCGAGCTTTTGTGCATTCACGGCTGGACTATGGGTGCACAGTATATGGGTCAGCAAGACAGTCTTATTTGCAGATCCTTGACGCTGTTCACCATGCTGGGATTCGACTGGCCACGGGTGCTTATCGGACCAGTCCCGTACCCAGCCTCTGTGCTGAGGCTGGCGAACCACCACTTACCATCCGGCGGCAGCTCCTGTTGGTGCACCAGGCCTGTAAGTTTCTTGCAGCTCCCAGCTCGCCTGCTCACCATCTTGTTGCCCATCCACCTCTGGACCGCCTTTTTTCCCGCCGTCCCCGGGCTACGTTGCCGTTTGGGACCCATGTGCAACGTGTGCTAGAGTCGCTCGGTGTGAAGTCTGTACAACCCCAAATCCAGGGTTTTAACCGCCTCCCACCCTGGTTACTGAAGAGGCCCGGAGTGATTTTAGATTTATTGCAGTACAAGAGAGATTGCACTCCTGCCACCGTTTTTAATGCAGCATTTTCTGCCATTTTATCTGAGCACCACGACTATGTAGCTGTTTTTACGGATGGGTCGAAAGAAGGGGATTCCGTTGGTTGCTCAGTTGTTTTTCCGGATCGTGTCCTCAAGGTCCGACTGCCTCAGACTTTTACTGTCTTTGATGCAGAATTGTCTGCGATCTTGCGGGTACTGGAGCGGATGAGACATTCTTCCTCTCCTAAATTTCTTGTCTGTTCCGATTCACTCAGTGCCCTTAACTCATTGCAACGTTTGTATCCGGCAGACAAAATAGTCCAGACCATCCAGAATGCCCTTCTCCGAATACAGCGACTGGGGAAGGTTGTAGCTTTCTGCTGGGTTCCGGGACATGTCGGCATTGCTGGGAATGAAAGGGCAGATCTCGCAGCCCAGGAGGCGTGTCTCGATCCACAAGTATCTCAGTGTGCTATCCCCCTGCACGCACTCACCTCGTTGTTGAGCTCACGAGTCATGCGTCGGTGGGAGGATGAGTGGCTGGAAGTGACTGACAATAAGCCCCGTATAGTCAAGCCCACAACGCGTGTCTGGTGTACTTCCTTTCAGCCCCATCGACGGGATGAGGTTCTCCTCACTCGGCTTAGAATATGCCACAGCCCTATGACTCATGGCTTCCTGCTCCGGTGAGAGGACCCTCGAATGTGTGGTGCTTGCGGCGTCCAGGTCACTGTGCGCCACGTTTTATTGGATTGCGTTTTATTTTCTGACCAGCGGGCCGCGGCTGACTTGCCAACGGACCTGCCATCTCTTTTAGGCAACACTCGGACGAATGTGGTTAAAGTTTTAAAAGTTCTGTGCCCTGTCAAATGTTTTTACAAAGATTTTAGGGAGACGATTTTAATTTGCTCACTGTGTGACAAGCTCGCCCATATTTTATGTAAGTGGCCAGCCAGTGACAATTTCCTGTGGCATTCTTGTTGCTATGTTTGCCCTTTCCTTAGGTTTTACTTTCTTAAGTAGCATTTTCCTTCTTTTCCTGCTTTCTTTGAGTGTGTGCTTCAGTATTATTAGGTCTGCCCACATTCGTTCCTTTTAGTGTGTGTCAGGGCGCTGATGACCTCGATGTTGAGCGCCCATAAGCCCCAATACATACACACACATATAAACAGCTCCAGGCCCGGTGCTTTGCTATTTTAGAAATGTTTAACTTTATCCCATACTTCCACTGTTGTAAACTCCTCAATTTCTGTGTCGTTAGTTGTCTGCGAGGGAGCATATGTCCTGAAATTCGGATATATTTCTTTAAACAGTTCTTAATAGTATGTCTTCCGTATATCTAGGCTTATCAACTGTAAGTCTATACTACTATACTACTTCTGTCGTTTGTTCTTAGCTGTTTTATCGCTTTCCATGCTTCTTTCAATTTTGAACTCCAAACTCAGTTACTAATTTCTTCACATTTAAAGTCCCACATATTTTGCTCTCATTATTATTTTCCTTGCCCCTCCCCTCAGTCTTACATACCTACTACTATCATCGGTTTTACTGCTCATAAGCCATCTGTTACAGGCTTTCTTTTTCTCTTTCACCTTAGCGGCGATATCATAGACCCACCAATCACTTTTAAATTTTCTGGAGATGTTCTCAATTACTCCTAGACTTTGAAAGGCAGCTTAATGAATAGCTCTCACAACTGTTTTATACACGACTGCCACTGTTGTATCATCAGTCTGATGCAGCTTTCCACCCAAACCAAGCTTGTATAAAAAGGCAACTGAAGGATCCTGCAATAAACTTATAGTGTGATCGTCCAGTTTCTCTTCATTCTCATTACAATTGTTTTGGCACCTACTAATTTCTTGAAAGTGGAAGAAAAGTGCACACCGAAGCAGGAAATGGTCAGATCCACATTCTGCCTCCCCGCAGGTCTGCAGTTCTCTACTTTTGTTAGATTACTTTCTTTCCCTATAGCATAATCAACTACAGATTTAATGTCCTTGTAGGCTGTTCCCGCGTATATTTATGGATCTCTTTGTGTAGAAAAAGCCATTCCAGATCTTAAGACTATACTACCCACACATTTATACCAGACTCTCTCCATTATTATTCACAATATTCTTCCCAACTTTGCCAACAACCTTGCTAGCATCCTGCTTACTCACTCGTTCATTAAAATCTGTTAAAAGCTACAGCTCCTTTCTATTCCAAATGACGTCTAGACCATTAAAGAAATTATTCTTATCGGTGTCAGTAGCATTGTTTATGGTTGTATATGCTGCAGTGGCTTTTGGCTTCATCTTCATACGCATCAGACATTTGTTCACATAGCCCCATGTCTGATTGCAGTCTTTACACTTTTTATGTACCGCAACGGGTATCCCCTTCTTTGACCAACGCTCTTTATTCACTATCTATTTCCACTAGTCATTTACCTTTCATTTGCGTTTTTGTAAGTGCTATTGCGTCGAAATTGTTCTAACGAACTCCCTACTGCCGTCCTTATGTGATCGAGCCATTCCACAAGGCTTTGCAGTATTAAGCGCAGATTTTTAATCGAGGTGACGCTGCAGCAAATAACCGCAGATTGCTGCTCACGCTGCCCGTCAGATCTTTTACGTACACAGAGAACAAGCGCGGTCCTACCATACTTTTCAGGGGCCCTCCCAACGATACTCGTGTCTCTGATGACTGTCAAACGCCGAGGAGAAGGTAGTCCGTCGTATTACTTAAGACGTCTTCGAGCCATTCACATATTTGGGAACCTATCCCTTATGCTTCTACCTTCGTTAACAGCCTGCAGTGGGACACCACGTCAAACGTTTTCCGGAAATCTAGGAACATGGAAACTGCCCATGCGGTTCTTCCATGGTTCGCAGGATATCACGGATGAAGTAGAAGAATTCAGTTGACAGAACGCAGTCCTTCAACAAGCACAGGAAGAACTTCTACACCCAGTAACGTTCCACGAACAAGAATATGACGAAGATTCCGTATGCACGGCCTCTACCCTCATCATTTTGCAACGGATTCGACACTTTCGAGAAGAATACGAAGGAAGACCATTGGAATTTTGTCATTGGATGATTTTTAAGCGCCGAATAATCCCATTAATACTGTTTCACTTGTGGCTATTGAAATCTGGCTTGCCGGCCGCCGTGGCCGAGCGGTTCTAGGCGCTACAGTCTGGAACCGCGCGACCGCTACGGTCGCAGGTTCGAATCCTGCCTCGGGCATGGATGTGTGTGATGTCCTTAGGTTAGTTAGGTTTAAGTAGTTCTAAGTTCTAGGGGACTGATGACCTTAGAAGTTAAGTCCCATAGTGCTCAGAGCCATTTGACCCATTTTGAAATCTGGCTTCGCAGGACAGAGCGGATCAGGATGTGGAAAGGGGCCCAACTCAGTTGCTGTTAGTTGCACAAACATACAAACTTTATTTTGCTAAAACACTTAATCACACATGCCCTTAAAAGAATTCAGAAACAATACGGCTGAAGGCCAGAACACAAGTTATTAAAATTGCATTAAGGAATACGCACGGCTGAAGGCTTTAGTTACAAAACAGAAGAACTGAGGGCTTAAGGCCTGGATAACAAGAATTTCAGTAAGAAAATATTAAAAGGTTTTAAACAAATGACCTTTCAAATTTTAATTTAAGACTGCTGAAAGCCTTATCTTAAAATATTTCACGTGGAAGTTCGGCTGAAGGCCACATACTGAGCATTAAAACAAACTAAATTAATACATGGCTGAAGGTCTCACACAGTACTTGAGACTAAAAGAAAATCACAATCCAAAACAACAGAACAGTGGTGTCAGAAGTGTTCCAAGAGTCGGTCGGGTGAGGAAACTCTAACATAAATTTAGGTGAGACAGGCAGCCAAGAATAAGAATAAGTAAACCGATGACAACCCGACCCAGGGACGGCTGAAGGAGCGACCAACCACCTAATCAATTCCCTTCCGCCCGACCAACGCCACGACAACCGAAAACATCAGCGAGGACGAAGATACAAGCAGCACTATGTCTTCAAAATTGGCGTCTAAAAACGGCCAAGGCACAATAACCAATCAAAAATATGAACAACACCAAAGGCTGTCGAATTACACGCGGTACGGACAGCGTCAACACGGCGAGGAAAGATATACCACGGAACACTACGCTAGAGACCTCTCCGCGGAGACTTCCTCAATGGCTTGTCCCAACCGACCGACTGCCTACTCCAGTACGCAGACAGCATTAATAACTGCTCAGTGCAAATCACAGAAGCTACACACAGTTTCACGTAAACACTTGCACCAACAACTCCTACAATGCTAAACACCAATCACTGTACAACAACAAGGACAAATCACAAGTCGACACACACAGAGTTTCCATAAGCAGTCGACGACCAAATACACGTCGGCCGATGAGACGACCTACCGAACGACCAGCCAAGGTCGTCGCCACTCAAGTTATGTGTGCCTGGAACGGTAGGGCGGGTCATGGCTGTCCGGAGATCACTGCAGCTCCATCCCGACTCCACTCGGAGACACGGTGACCCGAAGACACTGGCTCGGACCCAACCATGCAGAGGGAACACTTGCCCTTTGACCATCCGACATCTCTGAACAAGGAAGGAACAGAACCACGTCCGGAAAGGTGACCAACTGACAAGGCCCAGAAACGGTAAAAAGACCATATACGAATCGCCCGATGCGACGATCGACCGAACGGCCAACCATCGGTCGTTCCCGCTCCAGTCTCCTTCCGTCGGACAGTGCATGTGTGTCGCAAGCGGTCGGCGAGTACTGGCTGTCCGGATCTCCCTGGCGCTGGGTCCCCACTGAACTCCCGACACACAACGAGCCGGAGACACCTTATTTTTCCTTTTTTTGTTTTTTTAACGAGGTGACAGATCGTAAATACAAGCTATCAAGCAAGAAACGGCATGAACACGAGCCACGCACGGCTCAGCGATATTCGTGACACTCGCAACTCACATAGATGGTCCGATGAAAGCTCTCATGTCTTTGTAGTGATGTTTCCAAGAACACTTCTATGTAAATGTGTGGTGTAGTGCGATATCGATTCATTGTCTTCCGCACTGCCTTAACAGGGTGCCGTTCCTTGAAAACGACTTTCAAGCATTTTTACAAGAGGTTCAAATGGTTCAAATGGCTCTGAGCACTATGCGACTTAACTTGTGAGGTCATCAGTCGCCTAGAACTTAGAACTAATTAAGCCTAACTAACATAAGGACACCACACACATCCACGCAGGATTCGAACCTGCGACCGTAGCGGTCGCTCGGCTCCAGACTGTAGCGCCTAGAACCGCACGGCCACTCCGGCCGGCTTTTACAAGAGGTTCCTGTGGCTTTAATGACGGGTACGTTCCTGCAGGATGAAGCCGCCCCTGCCCTAGTCGTCAGGTGACATGCCTAACATTTCCTGGGTGATAGGTCGGCAGAAATGGTCATGTTTCTCGGCCATCAAAATTCTCAGATTTATCCATTTGGATTTTTACTTGGGGAACGGGGTGGAGGGAGGAGGGCAGAGAGGGGACGTAGACAGACGATATCTCCAAAGAAAAATTAAAAAGGAGACGATTGTAGGATTCGTAAAAGAAAGCCAAGACGACCTCAAAATAATTATGCGTGATGTCAAGCAAATTTGGAATTACATTGAAGACGCAGGCAAAATTTATATAAATGAACTTTCAACCAAATTTTTTGCTTTTGCTTAACACCTTTTGCGGGCATTTGTTTGCAATTCATTCTAACGTATTTACCTCTATCATCAATAAAAATTGGGCACGTTAAAAGTTCTGAAATACTAACTATTCCTCTTCCAACGCTCTGTATATCAGTTCCCCAAGATCATCAGCTAAATTTCGGAACAAAGAGACTGAAAGTGGTGAGGTATTCTAGATAATTACGAGAACGTTTAACACAGAACACTTTTCAGTTGCTCGCCTGAGTGCTAGTCCATGGATGCTCTTCTGGCCTGATCCTCTACAGGGGACACTCAAGGCAGGAAAACACACATCACAGCCTGACCATTCATACAGCTAACACATCCAACTCAGTTCGTCAGCCCATTTGTGGGAGTGGCAAACCACATGAAGTTGCGACAAAGGGTAAAATCCTACATTAAGGGGGAAAAACCACAGAAAGACTAAATTTCCAGAACTGAAGTAGAAATATTTGAAGGAAACCAAATTCCTCTCTCCCCTCTACACTCTCATATGTTCGCTACCTCCAGACCTGTTTGCACATGCTTAATGGCAAGATAATGCTGCTAATGGTGAATGCACTCTTCGGTTTTATATCGTGTAAGTTTTAATGTCAAAGTTGTAGGTGTTTAAAGCTCTTAAGTTAATTATGACACCTGAAATTCTCACATTTACGGATCAATGCTTGTAAAATCACGTATTTTTTTAACCGAATTATGCTAAAGCGACACGCTCGAAAAAAAGTTCTGTTCTTCTGGTCTTTAGTCCAAATGCAGCTCTACATGTTAATCTATACTGTTAAAGCTTTGTCTTCTCTGAATAACTACTGCAAACCACGGTCGTTTGCACCTATTTACTGTATTCGAGCCTTGACCTCCCTCAGCAAATTTTTTCTCCCAAACCTCCTCCACCATCAGATTTACGGTTCATAAATCTCAGGATGTGTCCTACAACCGATTACTTCTTTTTGCAAAATTAAAAATAAATTTATTTTTCCCCAGTTTGATTCAGTATCACCTCATTAATTATTTGCCCTGCGCACCTAAACTTCAGTATTCTTCCGTAGCATTACGTTTCAACTCTCTTGTTGTGCGATTTTATCGTACACCATTCACTTCGCTAAAAGGCTACACTCCAGGAAAATACATACTAAAACACTTTCTAACGCTTAAATTGGTATTTGACGTTAACAAATTTCTCTTTTACGGAAATATTTTTATTCATTGTCACATTTCCTAATCTAATTCCTTCAACATAACCTTATTTAATTCGACTATTTTCCACACTCTCGTTTTACCTTTGTTGGTGATCATCATATAACCTCTTTTCAAGACACTATTTCTTCTTTTCAATTACTCTTTCACTTCTTTCCCTTCTGATAGAATTATGGTTTTATCGGAAAACTTAGATTTTTCAATTTTTTTCTTCTTAGTTCCCTTTCCAGAGTCCTTGTTTTCCTCTAATTCTTGCTCAATGTACATTTGAATAACATCGGGAGTAAGATACAGACCTGTCTCACTTCGTTCTCAACTAACGCTTCCCCTTCATGTCCTTCGACTTTTATATCTGCAGTATGGGATTTTGTACGAGCTGTATGTAACATTTCGCTCCCTGTATTTTTACCTCTCCTTCGGAATTTCAAAGACAGTATTTCGGGGAACATTGTCATAAGCTTTTTTCTGAATCTGTTAATGCAATAAACGTCCTCTTTTAACCTATGTTCCACAATAAGTCGTAGATGGCATCAGTCATACGTACCCTTCGCCACACACCATTAGGTGGTTTGCTGAGTATGATCTAGATGATGCAGATGGGTCAGTATTACCTCCAGAACCAAATCTGATCCTCCCTGAGGGAGGATTCTACCAGTTTTTCAATCGTTCTGTATAAAATTCTTGTCATTATTTTGCGACAATAACTTACTTAAAAAATGTTTGTGTAATATTCACACCAGTAGGAACATGCCTGCTTTCGAACTGGAATTACATTCTTTTTTAATTCTGAGGGTATTTTGCCTATTTCACATATCTTGCAGGCCAGGTGGAACAGTTTTGACGTATACTCCAGGGTCTTGTTTCGACTCATGTCTTTCAGTGCTCCGTCAAATTTTTCTCCCAGTGTCATACCTACCATCTCATTTTCAATTTCCTCCCTTTCCATAATATTGCATTAAAGTCTCTTTCCCTCGTATAGCCTCTCCATATATTTATAATTTTAGGCTGTCTCTTCTTTGCTTAGTACTGGCTTACCAACTAACCCCTTGACATTCATGCAATTGCTTCTCTAATCACGAAAGATGTCTCTGATCTTCATATAGAGGGCATTAGTATCTTCCATTGCCACGCATGCTTGCTTTCGTCATCCTCCCATACTTGTTTAGCTATCTAGTATAGACGTTAGTATTCCACTTCACCTGAAAGTGCTTAATTTTCTGTATTTTTGTATCTTCTGCTTTCGCCAATTAAATTCAACATATCCCGTGTTATCGAAGGAGTTACACTGAGCCATGTCGTTGTAATATTTTATTATATGCTGCGTTCACTTTTTCAACTCTCAAAGCTATCCATTCGTATTACATTGTATTTCCTTCCCCTGTTTCAATAAATCGTTGCCTAATGCTACCTTTGAATGTCTCAACAGCCTATGATTCTTTAAATTTATCCAAACCCCATATTCTCAATTTACTCTCTGCAGCTTCTTTAGTCTTAATCTAACGTTCATAACCAATGCATTATGGTGAGCCTAATTCTGTCCCTGGAAAAGTTTTCTAGTTGAAAATCTGGTTTCGAAATCTCTCTTACCTTTATACAGAATAAAGAAAAAATGTCGCAGTTGGCGGTCGGCATGTGACACCTCATCCAGATTCAAGACGAAAATTTATCTAGCACAATCAGATCGGTTGCATTTTGAAAACACGGGTAAGAAAACGAGGATCTGGCAACACTGTCACATCGCGCAGAGCATCGGAATGTACAGAGGAACGTGAATCACCCCACACTGCTGGGACGTCAAACCCACACCCACTATTATGGATCATATAATTTTATCACATGCCAATACGCTATCACACGACAGTGGGATAACCAAGCTTCTGCTGATGCTGCTGCTGCTCGCGCATGCTGCACGGTACCCTCAAAGGCACCATCCAAATAAAAAGGCTCGTCGTCGCCTGGAGCAACGCCTTCGGGGAACCCGTGATCTTCGTCCCCAACTAATGGACAGAAGCGGTCCGGGGACTAGACATACTCCACAAACTGAAGTTTCGACTCTCGAAACCGTTCACCAATCACACCGGCAAAATATCCGTGATATTACAAGGCAGTTCCAGATACCTTAAAGACAGGGTGTTGAAGTATTACGCGATGAAGAGTTTCATTCATATCATTACACGTTAACTCAATAGCAGCGGCCAGAAGACAGCATTCGACGAGTACAGTTTTGTGAATGGCTTTCGCACCATGTGGAATATAAGGAACATTTTATAAATAACGTAGTATGGACTGACGAACCTAGCTCCACTCGTGATGGCATTTTCAGCCTCCACAATAGTCATTATTGGTCGGAACATAACCCCAATGTCACCCACGAATGAGGTTTTAGGCGCCTTTTAACATGTCGGCTGGAACCGTGGAAGGAGTGCTTTTGGACCCTTGCCTATTGCCAGACGAATTGAATGCGCCTCTGTATCGTATATTTCCTTGTAATATTTCGCCTGACACGTTAGAAAACGTTTCTTGGAATGAATTTGCGCAACTATTGAAATGAAGTGGTTTCAGAGAAATGGATTGGTATTGTGTACTCCTTTATATACTTCGTACTCAACAGCAAAGGAGAGGTGGACCATAGAGTGGTGCAGTAGATGTCGCCGTAGGAAATCTAGACAGGGGCAGAAGTAACTAACGAACACATAAATACAGTAAACAGAAGTTTTACTTAACTTGTAGCTTTCTCCACATGTTGCGAAGAAACTTCACAAAAGAACACACAGCAATAAAGTTCAGCTATTACAAAAACAACAAAGGGGCATCGTGCAGTGTGAGGCTCCCGCTGCTGATGCACGAGCAAACTGTCAAAGACTGACTGAAGACTGTCGAAAAGTGCGACTCAGGCTGGGCGCTCTAGCTGCAACAGGCCATCCTGTAACATGCCAGCAGAGAGCGCACATTGTCAGAGGCGCTGAAGGCGTGGCCAGCGGGCGGCCGTCATTGCATCTTCCGAGTCCCAGCATGACTGCTATCGGCGTCGGCCATAAATGTGCGTTTTCGTTCCCTCACTGTGAAATGCCGGTAGGGGTTGTGTTGATCAGTGATACTACATCATGGAGGTCCAATGTTCTGCACTCCACGTTCACTTAAAGGAACAAGTTTATAGTACTGCAGCCGTGTATGCACACGACCTAATAGCTCACGTGCATGCCACTTCCGCAATGGTGGATCCAAGAGTGTTGCGTACGGTCCAGCAAAGTATGATCCAGAGAGTCGCGAAGTATGTAAGTCTGCAGGCTTTCGTGGCCGCTGTTACTGAAGTTAAAATCTTCTGGGTTATTAGGCCGCGTCCTTTTTCTTCTAAAATGATCGACGTTTCGACCCCTCTGCGAGGATCTTCCTCAGGATCTTCTGGTGTCCACTACTGCTAAAACACTGTCAGAGACGAGTGTCGCGTCCTCTTATAAAGGGGAGTTTTCCCGCGTTCGTGCTGGAGAAGTGATAGTATTGGTTAAGAATTATTATGGCCGTAGTCATAGGCTAATATTCCCGCTCTGATGAAGAAGGGCTAATCTCCTGTGGACACCATTGGTGGCCAATAGTCATTGGATAGAAAGGCACTATTTCACACTTTCGTTGGAGAAGGCTTATTGGTTGAAATTCCTGCTGCTGCTATTGGTTGGTCGTCATCATTGGCTAGATTCGAATCGGACAGAGCAAGAGAGGGGGAATGTTTACCCAAAATATTATTGACCCCCCGAGGCGATTTGCAGCGCGTTGTTTATGTCGCTCACACACCCTGGTCGCGTATTCACTTCCTTGATGGCGGGGAGCCACGATGCCGGAAGCCTATAGCCGTCCTCTCTATTGAAATTAGATGCATTCTTGGAAATTTCAACCACTTCTCGGACCTTTCTTCTATAAATGTTTTTTTCTTAGCCAGCACACTTACGTTATTAAAATCGATGTCAGAGCCACAGTTACGATGTTCCGCTACTGCCGATTTTGCACTTCGTTTTAGCCGCATGTACCGCTCGTGTTCCTTAATGCGTTCTTTAACAGTTCTTCCCGTTTCACCTATATACACTTTGCCGCAACCACATGTCACTTGATAGACGCCTGCATTGTGGAAGCAATCAGGTGCATCCGTTTTCCGTCGGGAAAAATCTTTCATTTTGTTTTGACTAAAAAATGGTTCAAATGGCTCTGGGCACTATGGGACTTAACATCTGAGATCATCAGTCCCCTAGAACTTAGATCTACTTAAACCTAACTTACCTAAGGACATCACACACATCCATGCCCGAGGTAGGATTCGAACCTGCGACCGTAGCGGTCGCGCGGTTCCAGACTGAATCGCCTAGAACCTCTCGGCCACACTGGCCGGCTGTTTTGTCTAAAGAAAGATGTCTAAATACCATTTTTCTTTATAATTCTGCTTATTCAGTCAGTGACCCCAGAAAAAAACGGTAACCTAACGGAATGGGAAGGCGGTTCCTCGTCATTCTTATTACCGTTATAAATATTCCGCCTATAAGCCCTGTCGATTGAATAACTATCGCCCATTTGCCTTCAATGTCCTCTTTAAAAAATTTAACTCTGATTCCAAGCTGTCGTCATCGCTGATACGGAAGACACGTGAGGACAGACTGTTGAGTACTGCTTGCTTTTGGGCTGAGTGGTGGTGGCCGTCAGCCTGTTCATAGAATTCACCATTGTATTTAAAATAGCTCGAAGTAAGACATAATTCAATTAAGTCATAAACATCTGGAGCAACATTCTCCCTTATAATCCCCACTTTAACTGATACTGGGACATTAGTAAATAACGATGTCACATCGAAGCTAACACGAATGTCACCTGCCGTTATCTTCAATGTGCGTATAATTTCTAAAAAGTGTTTCGAATCTTTGATATCAGTATTTGTTTTACCAACTACAGGTCTCAGTTTACCAGATAAATGACGTGCTAAAAAATAAGTCGGTGAGTTAATCCCACTGACGATAGGTGTCAAAAGAAGCCATTCTTTATGCATTTTGTGTAGCCCATGCATTCTGGGTGAGACAAGTATTCGAGGCGTTAGATTCTTTCTAATAGAGCTGTCCAGTCTGGAGTCTAATATCAGATTTTTCAGTTTCCGAACGATTCTGTGCGTTGGATCGCTTTTTAAGTTGCGATACGCTGGACCAGCTAGTAGTTGTTCCATCTTCCTGTGATAATCCACAGCGTCTAAAACAACAGTAACATTCCCCTTATCCGATTTTGCTACAACGATGTTTTCGTTTCTCCTGAGTTCAATAAGAGATTTCCTTTCCTGTGCCGATATGTTGCTTCTCGAAGGTTTCGATTTCCGTAGAACTCTCGACACATCTTGTCTTACTTCTTCGGCCTACACCTTCGGAAGACGAAACAAGGATGCTTCGACGGCACTTGCGATTTCTCCAACAGGTATTGTCTTCAGTGAAGTTGCGAAATTCAGACCTTTGCCCAGAACGGAAACAGCTGCTTCATCGAGTACTTCTGACGAGAGATTCACCACTACTCGTTTCGGTTCCACAGTAGCGTCTTCGTTCTGAACTTTAACCGCTAGCTTCTCGAACTTCTCATTTGTTTCATAGCACTGAAATCCGAAAGCCTTGTTGAATGATCAAACGTTATTCTCTCCACTTTATTCCAGTCCTGGGGTGAGAGAGTTGCCGCCAGTGAAAAATGCACATCAATTAAAACGGAGCTAACATAATTCAAGTCTCTGCCTAGTTGCTGGATTCTTTCATGGAGAAGTGCTTGGCTGGCACTTTGGTAGATCCTCCTGGCTTTCACTGTCTGCACAAGGTGGCTAATTGTGGCGAATCTGGGAATAACATCATTATCACGGCACCGGGAGAGAAAGGCCACATCGCTTAGTAATTTACATCTTCTTCTGCGAAGGTTCTCCAGTCTCCTGATGGTGGTATAAACCTCTTGCCCATACAAGCGCTTTATGTAAGTCTGCACGCTTTCGTGGACGTTGTTACTGAAGTTAAAATCTTCTGGGTTATTAGGCCGCGTCATATTTCTTCTAAAATGATCGACGTTTCGACCCCTCTGCTGGGATCTTCCTCACTATCTTCTGGTGGCCACTACTGCTAGAAAACTGTCAGAGTGTCGCGTCCTCTTATAACGGGGAGTTTTCCCGTGTTCGTGATGGAGAAGTGATAGTATTGGTTAAAAATTCTTATGGCTACCATTGGTGGGCCATAGTCAAAGGCTAATATTACAGCTATGATGCAGAAGAAGGGGCGTAGTTGGCTAATCTCTTGTGGATACCATTGGTGCCAAATCGTGATTGGATAGAAAGGAACTATTCCACACTTTCGCTGGAGATGGGTTATTGGTTGAACACCTTCGACAGCAGGTGTTTCCGTAGCTGGATGCGTGCCTGTCTGACGCCACTGAGAACGTGCTATGTTTCAGAGGTGTTCCACTTCTCATCTACGTAGCTTGAGACCGTTCCATGCGGCCGCAATGCGTCACTAACGAGCGGGCCGGCCGAAGGGGCCGTGCGGTTAAAGGCGCTGCAGTCTGGAACCGCAAGACCGCTACGGTCGCAGGTTCGAATCCTGCCTCGGGCATGGATGTTTGTGATGTGCTTAGGTTAGTTAGGTTTAACTAGTTCTAAGTTCTAGGGGACTAATGACCTCAGCAGTTGAGTCCCATAGTGCTCAGAGCCAGCCATTAACGAGCGCAGCTGGGACTCCGAACGGCAGCTCGAATATGCACACCGTCCGTACCCCCATGCCCGCATGGTAGACGGTTACCTTGCTGACATTACCGTCAGCGGTAGCTGTTGGTGGAAACGCCATATGCCTCTTCATTCTTCATCTTGAGGTGTATCGTACTGGAAACGATAGACAGATGGATGCCTATCAGATCCTGTGGATCGACATGCACGTCGTCTCTTAAAACCGTTCGATTTCATAAGATTTCTAAAGCGTGTAGGATTCATCGAACGCAAGTTTTACCGTCACCTGGCGATAAGAGAATGCCGTATCCAGTCGAGCTCCAGATCACAACAACTATCGCAATACCTCGCAGAAGCAAGTAAACAAACAAACGTGCGGAGCGCTGCTCGGCGCGTCGCACGTCCGAGTCGTGTCGCGGCTAAAGATCGACTTGCTTTTTGTACCTCACTGGATACAGTTGATGCTACCGGATTCACTATTCGTTTCTACTGGCTGTGTTTGTGTGATGGACGAATGAAAGTGGTCGTCTATATCAGTAAAGAAGTTCATGTTACGTCTTAATGTTTAAGTAAAGGTAACAGTAATACAAAGAAACACAAGATACCTCATTGGATACAATTTTATGCTTTAACTGAAAAAAGAATGTCTGGCGCGAGCGTGACTCGAACATTGGCGAGTCGACAAACCCATTCCCCACGACATTGCCTCGTCTCACAGAGATAGTGGGACAGCTTCAGCACTGTGCAGAGTTCATGCTACCTCGCCTGGGCCACGCTGCACACAGTATCAGCACTGGCGCAGCCTCGTTTCTTAAAATCACATTTCTATTAAACCTATTGGCGGCGCAAAGTTTTGCTAGATATTGTTTTGTCTTGAACTGGGATGAGGATTCGCATTCCGACCACCAAGTGTGGCATATTCTCCTCACCCAGTATATTCTATCTGAAACATTCCAGCATCTCCAGATGTATTTTACGTGTACGCCCACCTTTCATGATCCTTGGCAATGATTAACTTACGCCCTGTGCAAAATTTTACCCCCTACTTCTCAACCCCCCCCCCCCCCCCCAAGGTCCATATTATCCAATAGTTTTTTTTCTCTTCCTTTTCCTACTATCAAATTAAAGTCACCCATCTCAAGTGTTAATTTCCCTTGACTACCTCAGTAATTTGTTTTATGAAATTATACACTCTTTCAGTCTGTTCATCTTCGGAGCTATTGGGATACACACTTTAACTCTGTGGTGGGTGATGGATTCGTTTCTATCTTGACTATATTATTCGTACCACATTTCTAAGGCTTTGGAGTTTAAAAGAATAGTCACACAGAAGGATCGTACAGTTATACTACAGTTTAAAAATAAATAAGTCGCCAGGTCCTGATGGAATCTCAGTTCTATTTTAAAGATTACTTTCCGGCATTATCCCCTTGTATTAACTGCAAATCTCTCGCCCAGTCCAAAGGCCCTACAGACAGGAAAAAAGAGCCGAGGACTACCGTCTATAAGAAGGGTAAAAGAATGGTCTCGAAAAATTACAGACATATTTTTAGCATTTCGAATTTAATACATTTCCTTGAGACAGAAACGCTTCCGCCCACAAATCAGCATCAGGGAGCATCGCTCGTGCGAAATTCAGCTCTTGGTTTTCTCGCGAGTTATTCAGTGAACCAACCATGGATCAAGGGCAACAGATTCCATATTCCTAAATTTCCGGGAAGCATTAGTTATTTAGTTTCATCACCATAAATTTTATGATAGGTAACGCGTAGAAAAAAAAATGGTTCAGATGACTCTGAGCACTATGGGACTTAACTTCAGAGGTCATCAGTCTCCTAGAACTTAGAACTACTTAAACGTAACTAACCTAAGGACATCACACACGTCCATGCCCGAGGCGGGATTCGAACCTGCTACCGTAGCGGTCGCGCGGTTCCAGATCGTAGCGCCTAGAACCACTCGGCCACCCCGACCGGCGGAACGTGTCAACAGAACAAATATAGAATACTTATATGCAACTAAAACAAAACAAAGACGATTATGTGGCTATGCTCTGGCCATTTATAAGATTTTTCGTTTAAAAATGACTAATTATTTCTACTCAAGAATTTCTCTATGGTATAGAAGGAACTGTTAAAGAGAAACATCTCTAATCTGCATCTGAAAACAGTTCTGCTATGTGTCAAACATTTTATTTCTATGAGTTTGTCAATGAGTTTTATATCTGGATATTTGACCCTTCATGTGCCAAAATTAGTTTCGTTGAAAAGTAATGCCGATAATTTTACCTTCTAGTCTTGAACTTATATATATCTGTCACTATCAAACTTGTTGACAACCAAATTTCTTAAGTAAATAAATGTAAAGTGAGGCTGTTTTTAGTATTCTCAGATGCTTCGGGAGTTCCCTGTAATATGTACACGTGTGATCTCCACACATAAGTCTAATTACTTTCTTTCGTGCAATGGATACTTTTTGCGTAAACAAGGATCTACCCCAGAATACTATCCTACACGATATCAGTAAAGAAAAATATACAAAATATATTAACTTACTGATTTCCATTATTCAAACTTTGCAATTGTTCTTAAGGAAAAAGTAGCCGAAACTAGTGGTTCCTCCTGTTTAAGTTTTCATCAGGGACACCTAAGAATTTACAATTTTTTCCCCTGTTTCTTTCTTGTTAATATTTTAGGTTAATAAGAGGTGGGATACTTTTCACAGATCCCAAAAATGTGTTTTTTCAAAGTTTGAAACTAGCACAATGTCTTCAAGAAATTGGTCTGCAAATTACTTGTATCATGAGACGAAGGATATCATTTCACGCAGTAATGTTGCTTGATACGATATTCCGTAGCACTGAAACCGTTTCGTTACAAATCAAGCACACTGCTTGTTTGTTTATTCCAATAAAGAAATATTGATTTGTTCTCCTGATTTGCTTCCTCCGAAACTTCCTTCTCACTATAGACATTCTGACAGAGACTTAAAGCTCACTGGAAAACAAAACAATATTACGGTATCAGACAACAATTATTAACTGAAAGCTGCTTTGTCATTATACCCAAAGATTATACGGCCTATAAGAACGAAATCACATCACATTACAGAGCATTCAAAAGCAAACGCAAGTAACAAAGACGTAACGAATGTTGTAGTGTATATCGGTGCATTCGAAAGTCACAGTTGGCTCTATAACTATCTAGCTTTCCTTTCTTTGCAATTTTGAGTACCGAAACATATGTATTATATGTAGTTTATCATTTCATGAAAAAATCTCTGTATTACATATTATGTGTCCCAGAACTACCGCGGACTCTAAACTACGCAGATGAGGGCCGCACACCGCCCGCGTCCATGGGTTGGATACGACTGATCTAAATTGTTTGCTTCTTCATAGCTCAAACAAGGGTTGAAGCTTGCTGACTATTTTGCACTATATGAATTTATTCAAAAGCAGTCAACAGGCCTAAAAATGATGCAGGTATTTCGGTGACACTATAACCCGAAGATACTTTCACCACAACGAAAAACAACTGTAACAAAGTGTTGCTTGAGGCTTTCCCGACGGACATGTTGTATATATGGTTCTCGGGCGAGACATAGGATGTCATAATGAAAACTCCACAATATTTCTTCAGCGCAACTGACCGACATCTTCAGGCGCGACGAACACACTGCTAAGGCATGACCAGAGCCCCCTATTTATGTCAGTCTTAGGCAGGAAGTGCGCATGCGTGGAGGCGCCAAATTCGATGGCCAATAGCGACATCCCCCCCTCCCCCCCCCCCCCCCCCCCCCGTCGCCCAAAGAAATAGCAACCCCCAAAACCCGGCAGCGTTCCCCCTCTGACTTTGCCAATGATTGGTTTTGGGTACAAGTCTGCAGCCAGCTCTTCCGTGTTATATTCTTTCTAAAACAGTCCAAAAACTCTCCTCATCTACTTTTCACTTCTGTGACTCCAGTAAAATGAGTCCTACGCTTTTAAAAAAGTTTGTCTGTGTTTTAAGAGACAACATATTACTTAAAAATGTTTTATACCCGGTGGTTAAAATTAAACTTTCCCTATTTAACACGTTATAACGCGGAAACTAATTACCTTACGACTACCAAACTTGGTAGCACTAATGTCCAGTGAATGGGGTGCATGATTTCCATGTGTCACAGCGCCGACCGTCCAGTTGCAACAATGGCCACCAGGTGCCGTGATCAGTCATCGTGATCCACAGTCTCACACACCTGACCACTCGCAGTGCACTTATCGATGTTTCAACATGAGCCAGAACAAATGAAGAGGGAATTATTGGTAAAGCTCTATTATCAAAACAGCAGCAATGCTGCAGCTGCACTTCGAGAACATCGCCGGATCTAAAGATTACGGAAGGGTCCTCTTTCTCCACCTGCAGTGCGGAGCGTGGTGCAGAAGTTCGAATCAACTGGAGAACTGGGCGTCGCTTCGGGAAGAGGCCTACGACCGATTGCACCACAGGTGTTTGATGAAATCGCTGTCGCCATGTCAGACAACACTGAGCGCAATTCACGATCGTCAGGCAGTGTGCATGCTGTGTCACGACAGTTGAACACTCCGTGGTCCACTATACGGAAGGTGCTTCGAAGCATTCTCAGGATACCAAGATCCATATTGTACAGCAGCTTGCACCACAGGATGCACAACGACGTGTTGACTTCGTTCTCCACTTTCTCGCAAGGATTGAAGTCTGGACCATCCTATGGACAAACGAAACTCATTTTTCTCTGACAGGTGGAGTTAACACACAGACAGACCGAGTGTGGGGATCTTCACCTCAAGTCACTGAGCATAAAGTTCCTCCGTTTGGAAAACGTGTGGCTTCACGTCTACTTCATCATTGCCCCATTCTTTTTTGAACAGGCTGGCGCTCAAGGATCAAAGATGTGCAGTGCGAATGGCCAGCGTTACTGCGATATGCTTTGCCAGCGTGTCATACCCTTCCTACAGCAGAGAGACGCATTGAACTCAACAGGTTTCGTGCAAATGGGGCCCCACCGCACATCGCTCGTGAAGTTCGCCTGCTACTCCTAAACGCATTTGGAAACGATCGAATTATCAGCCGATCTTTCCCAAAAGCTTGGATCTGATCTCACTCCCTGTGATTTCTGATTGTGGGGCTACCTACAGGACAGCGTTTTTACCAGGGGAACATTCGTTCATGTGCTGATCTGAAGCGCAGCGTATCAAGAGAGGTAGCCAACACACCTGCTGTGCAGAATGCAATCCTTCGCTTTCAGACTCTTCTGGACACTGATGGGCACCATATTGAGCCTCTCCTGCAGCAGTAATGGCACCGGTATGTAATGGTATGATGTAACACAGCAGCACATTAAAAGTGTTTCAATTTAAGTGATTCAGCATTATTTCTCTTCCCCATGCCTTTGACATTAACGCTACCAAGTTTGGTCCTCGTATGGTACCTAGTTTCCATGTTATAATGTGTTAAATAGGGAAAGTTTAACTATAACCACCCAGTAGATTTAACACATGTACTTACACTCCTGGAAATGGAAAAAAGAACACATTGACACCGGTGTGTCAGACCCACCATACTTGCTCCGGACACTGCGAGAGGGCTGTACAAGCAATGATCACACGCACGGCACAGCGGACACACCAGGAACCGCGGTGTTGGCCGTCGAATGGCGCTAGCTGCGCAGCATTTGTGCACCGCCGCCGTCAGTGTCAGCCAGTTTGCCGTGGCATACGGAGCTCCATCGCAGTCTTTAACACTGGTAGCATGCAGCGACAGCGTGGGCGTGAACCGTATGTGTAGTTGACGGACTTTGAGCGAGGGCGTATAGTGGGCATGCGGGAGGCCGGGTGGACGTACCGCCGAATTGCTCAACACGTGGGGCGTAAGGTCTCCACAGTACATCGATGTTGTCGCCAGTGGTCGGCGGAAGGTGCACGTGCCCGTCGACCTGGGACCGGACCGCAGCGACGCACGGATGCACGCCAAGACCGTAGGATCCTACGCAGTGCCGTAGGGGACCGCACCGCCACTTCCCAGCAAATTAGGGACACTGTTGCTCCTGGGGTATCGGCGAGGACCATTCGCAACCGTCTCCATGAAGCTGGGCTACGGTCCCGCACACCGTTAGGCCGTCTTCCGCTCACGCCCCAACATCGTGCAGCCCGCCTCCAGTGGTGTCGCGACAGGCGTGAATGGAGGGACGAATGGAGACGTGTCGTCTTCAGCGATGAGAGTCGCTTCTGCCTTGGTGCCAATGATGGTCGTATGCGTGTTTGGCGCCGTGCAGGTGAGCGCCACAATCAGGACTGCATACGACCGAGGCACACAGGGCCAACACCCGGCATCATGGTGTGCGGAGCGATCTCCTACACTGGCCGTACACCACTGGTGATCGTCGAGGGGACACTGAATAGTGCACGGTACATCCAAACCGTCATCGAACCCATCGTTCTACCATTCCTAGACCGGCAAGGGAACTTGCTGTTCCAACAGGACAATGCACGTCCGCATGTATCCCGTGCCACCCAACGTGCTCTAGAAGGTGTAAGTCAACTACCCTGGCCAGCAAGATCTCCGGATCTGTCCCCCATTGAGCATGTTTGGGACTGGATGAAGCGTCGTCTCACGCGGTCTGCACGTCCAGCACAAACGCTGGTCCAACTGAGGCGCCAGGTGGAAATGGCATGGCAAGCCGTTCCACAGGACTACATCCAGCATCTCTACGATCGTCTCCATGGGAGAATAGCAGCCTGCATTGCTGCGAAAGGTGGATATACACTGTACTAGTGCCGACATTGTGCATGCTCTGTTGCCTGTGTCTATGTGCCTGTGGTTCTGTCAGTGTGATCATGTGATGTATCTGACCCCAGGAATGTGTCAATAAAGTTTCCCTTTCCTGGGACAATGAATTCACGGTGTTCTTATTTCAATTTCCAGGAGTGTATTTTAAATGTTAGTTTTTTTTAAAACTATCCTTGTAACCTATACAGAAGAACGGCAACGCACCGCTGCCTGCGCTCCTTCACCCGGATGAGCGGCGAAGGGACTGAAATAAGCAAAAAAGATAAGAGATGATTCCTCAGTTGTAATGACGAGCACTATCCGACACCGGCGGTAATAACGTCTTCCGGCATTTCAGGTAAGCTGGTACATTCACCTACATATTTCTTTTACGCAACTCTATAAAGAATTTAGACGATAGCTGGAAATGGTTTTATTTTTGCATGTTATACTTTCGGATAGGAAGATTAATTCTGACGAAACCATTAATTACAGTTAAACAAATGATGTAAGTGTTTTGCTTATAAAAGAACGAAAAATCTTCAAATGAGCTATTATGCAGCCACTATTCAATTAAGCCTCTAAATGAAAAGTCGGTGTCTTTGAGTGATCCTAGATACGGGGATCGTCAACTGTCTTGCAAGTAACCTCGATTAATTTAGTTTGTAAATCTGAAGGGAGCTGGAATTGTTCCCAAGAACGCCTTTCACTTGCCAACTTGTGATTAGTGAGTAGGAAAGATTACGTCTTTGCTACTGTTATTCTTCCGCCTAATGAGGCAATAAATTTCAGTAACTTTACTGTGGCAAATGCTCCCTACAGCTCTAATGCCTAACGACTGGCATAAATCAGGCGAGGAATTAGAGTGACGGTTGCGCCAAGGACGGCGATAGTGACACGTCGCCCAGCGTCGCAGCGCCGCGAAGCTTTCGCTTTCGCCTCTCAGGAAAGCTCTTGTTGCTTACATTTGCAACACACCTGCTAGGGAAACGTTGGCACACTGCGTATTTATACACTACTATGCGAGGGAACAAGAGGTGACTGCACGGAAAACTCGAGGGGCGACTTTAATTATATCGCAGATAGGGCTGAGGTAGGATTAAAGTTCGAGAAAAATGTATACAAAGGATACAGCAAAATATTTAACATAATGATGCATTAGATTTCGGACGTTCGGTCGCAGAAACTCCATTTCTTGAACTGATATTTCGGTCATCTCCCTAGAGAGTGGACAGACTGAAGCTATAATATACTCATCCCTTATTTTAACATGAGAGCCACGTCACTGCGTTTGCGTCCACAGAAACTTAAGGGTTAGAGATGTTTCTCGGTGGCAAGGAGCTTTGTGTAAACTGAATCTGTGGTTAGGCGCTCGATCCATACAGGGATATTGATGCATGAATTCGACATGCACTAAAGCGACATCTTTGCGAGCTGATACAAAGGAAGTCGGATTTCATGTCTCGTACATGTTGAAACACCCATCTTTATTGATTAAATCCATCGCTAAACTAATTTCCATTGCTTCTTTCACCACCCAGTCCTAGAATGATAAAGTCAACACTAGAATTTAGACGTTGTTTTAGGCACAAAGTGGACGGTGTCGATACAGTACTCTGTCACAGCCCATTGATTGTGCTATAATGACTGAGTATAGCTTGGGTGTTCCGTGCGTTAAAATATATCTTCTGAAACATGTTTTTATGTGAAGAACTTTCAACTTAATGAAATCTATTATATTGCGAGGAAGGTATGATATCAGTGTTTAAATGACAGCTGTAATAGAAAATTCAGAGACTGTATATATGAAAGGTGAAACAGATCTATTTGGAAAAACCACATTCATTTTTCTTAAAGAAACAAGCGATTTTTTTAAGGAGGTGGAGACTACTTCTCCTTGTACGAGGGCTATTCGGAAAGTAAATTTCGATCGGTCGCAAAATGGAAACCACAGTGAAAATTAAAATGTTTTATTTTCAATACTTCCAGCTACTTCTGTACATAGTCGCCGCTCCGACAGAGATATTTCCAGTACCCTCATAGTAGAAGGCAGCAGCCTGTGCTTTCTGCCAATTCTCTACGCTGATCTGTATCTCGTTGTCTGTGCCGAAATGTTGTCTTGATAGCCAGCAGTTAATGTGAGTAGAGATGATAATCGGAGGGAGCCAAGTGCAGCCTGCATGGTGGGTGATCAAACACATCCAATCGAAAATGCGGTAGCAGCGCACTCATTGCCCATGCAGTGTACGGCCAAGAATTGTCATGAAGAAGAAAATGTTTGAAAGTTACGTTGTGTGAGCTGTATGAAATCAGGCGAAATCTCTCACAGACACTCGTACATGGCGGGAGACACTATTTTCTAGGCATCTTTACGCGGTCACTGTGCGACAGAACTGAAAAGAGTGACGTGACGCGATCGACGAGCATATTAGAAAACTATCCAACACATCTTTGTAAAAATTCATAGGATTTTCAATGTGGTTTCCATTTCTCAATCAATCGGGCCTTAATTTCCGAATAGCCCTCCTTTCTGTTTGCCGCGTCTGTATAGTAAGAGCTAATGCGCCGAATCACATCTTACGTACTTTTATGAAATAATAATACGTTCATTCCTAATTATCAGATGCCTCATGCTCATTGTAGATAACCTTTTGATATCACAATGTTGAATTTGTTAATGAGCTTACTTTTTTCATATGAATGTATCGGGAAACTGCGCTCACATTGTTTAGAGGCAAAGCGGCCGTATGCTCATAGTCTCGAGACGTTTGTGTATTTTACTGTCCACAAGCCTAACCTGCAAATTTAATTTAACAGCCGTCTGCGGTGGCCGAGCGGTTTTAGGTGCTTCAGTCCGTAACCGCGCGACTGCTACGGTCGCAGGTTCGAATCCTGCCTCGGGCATGGATGTGTGTGGTGTCCATAGTTAGGTTTTAGTAGTTCTAAGTTCTAGGGGACTGATGACCTCAGATGTTAAGTCCCATAGTACTCAGAGCCATTTGAACCATTTTTTTTTTAATTTAACAAAGTACCATCGAATACCCGTTAGCACTTTTTATGTGGAAGTGTCAGTGGTATTTCACTGTCAACGAGCCTTCAAACAATGATGATGCACAATAGCCACCAGGGCCTGATACATCGGAGGAACATAAGTGGCGATGACATAAAATCTAAAACGTCAGTGACTGAGTATTCCAGAAAGATAGAACTTATTATGAGGTGTGTTAAACTACTAAACACATTGTGCCATCGCACTTGTAACCTCTCCTTCCGGAGGCAAACTCTCATGTTCGTGCAACGCATACTTCTTATTAAATTAAATATTTCTCTCCCTTTTATCTGCCACTACGAAAAGATACGTTGCGGCGCGTCGATGAACTGTATATTTTTTGGACCGATGTTAGAAACGCCACACTCGCAGAGGATTTGCAAACGTTAGTCTTGAGGAGCATCAGCTCATCACTGATGGGACCCAAAGGTTCTGCTGTTTTCGGTGAAGGAAGAAAGATCGCTTTATCCTTGGCGAGGATCCGATCTGTTTATGACGATAGATTTCCTACATACGGCAACAAAGTCATGGTTTTAAATACCTGTGCTTCATCTTCCTCATGCTCTAAATCCGATTTCAGCCTCACCAGTAGCACCCGTGACTTTCTGAAGAACCGACATGTTCAAAACCATCGCTACTTCTTTGGTATTTCCTGTCTCTGTTGAATGCACGGTTATCTTTGAATATAGGGCGATGTGTGTTGTTCACTTATACAAGCTTTGGGTGTAAGGACAAAGCAGCTTTCAGTCAGCGATTGTTGTCTGATGCTGCAATATTAATTGTTTTCTCTCCAGTGGGCTCGCAGTTTTGTCAAAGCGAGTGTATGAGACAAAAAGTTTCGGAGGAAGATAGATCATTTTAGATCAGGTGGACAAATCGATATTCCTTTATTGAAACAAAAAAATAAGCAGTTTCTGTAATTTGTTACGAAACAGGAAAAACCATATAGTTAATCTGCTGAAATGTTTAGGTTCAGGTACGTTTTTGCAATTTTACGTTTTGGAAGTTAGTAAGTTAACATATTTTGCACGTTTTCATTCACTAATGTCTTACGGGATAATACTGTGGTATGGCTTCTCATTTACGTAAAAAGTATTCATTGCAAAATGAAAATTATTAGAATTACGTATAGAGTACACAAATGTACATCTTGCAGGGAACTCCCGAGGAAGCTGGGAATATTAACCGCAGTTTCACTGTACATTTATTCATGTATGACATTTGATATCAAAAATTCATCTAAGTTTGAGAGTAACAGAGATATTCACAAGTACAACACTAGAAGGAAAAGTTATCTGCTTCACTCTTTAAAGTGCCTAATTTTATCAACGAAAGGGACCAAATATCCAGTTATGAAACTAGTTTTGGAGATAACCCATTTGCTTCAAAAACTGTAAAAACTCGTCCTGCAGACAGCCTCCATACGTAATACTACGTATCCAATACACCATAACTGTGAAACATCCAGCATCTGGGAAGGGTGATATTAATATAAATCCATATGAGCCGGCTTGCGATGAATGTTTGTCTCAAGGCGCCATCATCTTTGCTATAAACCAAAACATCCAAGAAACGGCAACTGCAAGCTCAACAACCGTCCTACTCCGTTCCACACCCAGTGCGCGCGTCTCGCTCTCGACAGCACGTGCATTACCCTGCACGTTTCAGAGATGACGCTCCGTTTTCAACTCGAGGCCTGATATAGTGACAAGTCACCGCCATCTGCCTAGTGGCTAGCATTGCTGCCTCTGGATCACGGGGTCCCGGGTTCGCTTCCCGACCGGGTTGGGGATTTTCTCCGTCCAGGAACTGGGGGTTTTTGTTGTCCTAGCCATTTCATCATCATTGGTGAAAGTGGCGAGATTGGATCGTGTAAAGATTGGGAATTTGTACGGGCGCTGATAAACGCGCTGTTGAGCGCCCCACAAACCAAACATCATCATCACCGCCATCTGCTGTCGTCTGCTGTGTGTTGTCGTCGTGTTTGTGAAGTGGAACTGTGTGCACTGACACAGATGATGTTGCAGCGACAGTGCTCTTTGTTATTTGCTATTCGATTACTCTCGGAAAACTGTACATGGTTACATATGGCTTCACTACTAGCTCATCTTCAACTGCTTCAATATTTTAAGAGGCAAATCTACACTCATTTGAAACGTCTCCCAACTGTTCATAAGTGAGCTGAATGCAACTGTTCACTGTTCTGATAAATAAAGTCATTATTCTACGCAACTCAGAGAGTGGATCATTTAGACACTCTAACAGGTTTGGAAAACAAACACTTGACACAGTCCAGCAGTCCCAATCATAGCTACACCGACAATCATAACTCGTTTTTTTTTTATTTGGCTCGAGTGAGCCGCAGATAAGACTAATTAAAAGACCGCCGGCCGAAGTGGCCGTGCGGTTAAAGGCGCTGCAGTCTGGAACCGCAAGACCGCTCCGGTCGCAGGTTCGAATCCTGCCTCGGGCATGGATGTTTGTGATGTCCTTAGGTTAGTTAGGTTTAACTAGTTCTAAGTTCTAGGGGACTAATGACCTCAGCAGTTGAGTCCCATAGTGCTCAGAGCCATTTGAACCATTTTTTTAAAAGACCCCTGGGAGAACAGTCTCAACCGACGTAAGATATCATTACTTAAAATCGTAGCTGGGGCCCTACATTAGAATCTGATTATAGCAAAAATGCTCTGCCCTACGTTGCTGGCAACAAAACGATTGAGCAGAAACTGGCAATTTTGTGGAATAAATATTTATTGTAGCTTCACGATGTGATTTAAAAAGGTCACACTACTCAATGACAAATGAGCACACCTTCATGTCAGTTCACTGTATAAAATAAAACATGGATCACTTGTTTAAAAAAACATAATATACAGGGCGATTATGGATAAATGGGGCAAACTGTAGGAAACAATCTCTGTGTCGATAAGGAGCAAAAATCGTCGTATGGACATATGGTTGGAAATGTGTTCCAAAAGGAGGTACACTCATGTGAAGGTGAAAATAAAAGATCCCAGTATCAGCACTATGTAGCCTGCAGAGAGTATACTAGACGAGCATGTGGAACATTCCTGACAACTGCTACTATCCGTACCACTTACAATGCTTGCAGATCTTATGACTTACATACTCGCTCTTACTGCGACGAGCTTTGTCACTGGTTCCTCACACAGCACAGCATGGTGTTGGAATTTCTGTCCTCTGTCCTACTCACAGATGGCGCTACCTCTAGGAAGTGCAGTATCGTCAACCTACGCAACACCTCATGTTGCCTGTGCAGAGTCCCCATGGTACAGTGTCAGTGAACCATCAGCACCAGTCCAGTCTCAATTTGTCGGTGAGGACTACTGGCGGTAACTTCATGGGACAGTCACCCTTCCACAACACCTCATAAGGGAGGCATATCTGTACCTCCTGCAGGTGCCCTGAATCCTCTAATGGAAGACATCCCTTTGGCAGTGTGGAATGTAATGTCGCTATTACATGATGATGGTCACTCTCACTTCCCTCTGGAGTGTGAAGCTAAAACGTTAGTGCAGGCAGAATATTTCCATTTGCCTAGCAAAACTACCATGTGTTTTTCCAATAAAACTACTGGTACTGTACCTCGTATAACTAACCTTCCTAATATCTTGAATACCTGTAACTGATAAAAACAATAGCCCTGGCTTGTCGCACTCATATTCGAGGGTTGGAACTTTAATAGTGACAATTATTTATTTACAGCTCGTACAAAATAGATACGTGTTTCAAAGTTTTACTGACCTTCAAGGTAGTCACCAGCATTGTCTATAACCCTTTGCCATCAATGTGGAAGTCGTAGGGTACTCTTAGCAGTGCCAGTTGTGTTAACAGTACAAGCGGGGAGGTCTATTGTCCAACGAATTTGTAGCAGTTCTAAGCTGGTAGCAGGTTGTGTTCCAAAAATGAACAGCATAGGACAGAAATGATGACACTTTCTGCGGCACCTGACCATCATTTTGCAGGACAATGCTCAAGCACGTACAGTGCAAGCTGTTACTGATTTGTTTGACTGGTGGGGCTGCTAAGTGCTATGCCACATACTACACTTCCCTGACTTAATCCCCCGTAAGTTCAGCTCGATTTCTAAACTGAAGGAAACACTTCACGGTATTCGCTTCAGAACTGCTACAAATTCGTTGGACAATAGAGCGCGCCGCTCGAACTGTCAACACAACTGGCACTTCTAAGAGTATCCTAGGACTTCCACATCGCTGGCAACGGGTTATACACAATGCTAGTGACTACTTTGAAGGTCAGTAAAACTTTGAAACACGTATCTATTTTTTTCGAGCTGTAAATAAATAGTTACCACTATTAAAGTTCCAACCGTCGTATATATCAGTCAAGAATGTATACAATATAGATATTAATTATAATATCATAGTTTTCTTCTTTACTGGACAAACGCCATCTGGTTATAGATGTAGTGCCACTTGCCCTTGACCACCATTCCCCACCTCTGCCTCTTGCAGAAGTCTTCTGGCTAGGCTTATTTCATTCCCCTAACTGCAATGCAGCGTGGCAGCTCGGCCCTTCTTGGGCAGTTGTAATGTGCAACCAATTTTTACAGCCAGATTAATAAAAGAAGTTTCTCCTGCTTGTCGCTCTTTTCCCATCGCTTAGAAACAATTTAATATTACTTATCTTGTCTCTCCGTACTACATTAGCACTTAAGGGGGAATAAACGGCACATACGTAACTGGACTGATCTGAATTGTGGGAGAGGCTGCTGTAACATCTGCAGTGAGCCAAATAATTATGCACGAGTATCAAGATGTTGCAGAAATATTGTTAGAATAAATAGAGGAAATTTCGATGCGAGATCTGCATCTGGTAGTCAAAGTAGCAAAATGAGAGTACAGTTAAAGGGAAACTAGAGAATGGCAGTCAAATTATGGCCGCCTTGTATACTGCACTTCAAAGATGTGTGGAAAATTACTGTTGGCATGTATTGTCGTCTAAGAACACAGAAAAATACGCTGAGGTGACTCAACAGCCAGCCGGCCGAAGTGGCCGTGCGGTTAAAGGCGCTGCAGTCTGGAACCGCAAGACCGCTACGGTCGCAGGTTCGAATCCTGCCTCGGGCATGGATGTTGGTGATGTCCTTAGGTTAGTTAGGTTTAACTAGTTCTAAGTTCTAGGGGACTAATGACCTCAGCAGTTGAGTCCCATAGTGCTCAGAGCCATTTGAACCATTTGAACTCAACAGCCAAGACTAGAATTCATGATTAATGGACACATCTTAGAAGGAAACCTTCTGGCAGTGCCCCCAAGTTTGCCTTCGTTTACATTACAGGAATGGGCTTCCTGAATGACAATCAGGTGATATTAGATTTTGTATAAAATGAGGCGATTTTACAAAAAAGGATGAAAGTGCACCTTCATTTTGAGTAGCAGGCTATTCAAGCACAAACTCCAGCCAGCTGCTTGAAGATGTGTTACAAACAAGGAAAATGTGCTGAATAAGTAAAAAAACAGGAGGTATGATAAGGGAAGGTGATTTTAAGCAAAAGAAGAATAACAGTTGGTGATGAGGAGTGAGATCGACCAGTCAGTTCATGGAAAAACACAGAAACTTCAAAATATTACTGTACAAGAAAAGGTGGAATTAAATAAATTATTAGAAATTAGGGATAGTCAAGAACCTTTAGTACAAATTTAAAGTCAAAGAACGTAGAAGTTTTTAGGGCCACCCTACTTCATTCCATTCACCTGCAGGTATAAAATTTCTCTGAAGATGCACAAACGGTTTGAGGATGGAATGATAGAACCAGCTGTATCGACTTAAAACGGCCTCTTGGGGATGGTTTATGAGAAAGACAGATCCATTCGCATTGTGTTAGATTCAAGACAAATAGACACTGTAATCACATGGGAAACCAATGCATCCAAGATACTCAAGGATCTGTTACAGGAGTTTCATGGCATCAAAACCTTTTCATCAGTAGACCTTAGATGAAGTTTTTGGTGGATAGAGTTGCAGCCATCTTGTAGGAAATATAAGGTAGTCTTGCTTTCGGTAGGTGTTGCCAGTTCACATACCTCCCATTTGATTTAAATATCTTATCAGAAGCTTTCATTCCTGAATTGGACAGCATCCTGGTTGATTGATTGAAGCAGCGTGTTACAAGTTGCATCATTGATTTGTTAATCATAGAAATTTCATGGGAAGACCACAATAAAGTTTTAAATGGGCTGCTCAGTGCTCTAAAAGGTTGTAGTGTCACCGCAGGTATAGATGAATTTTCTTTCAGATCAACTAAAGTTCAATTCTTACGTCCCATTATCATAGAAGAGGGCAATCACTGAGCCTGGACAAAATTGTGGTGAGTGCACAATTTGCAGCACCAACAATCATAAATCAGCGAAGATGATTTCTCATCATTACAAATTTCCTTAAGTGATTTGTGAATGTTGACACACTGGCATAACCTCTGCTCTGCAAACTTACTGGAGAGAAAACAACTTGGGTGTGGAACAAAGTTGCAGAATGAGAGTTCCAGGCATTAAAAACAGCCAATACTGTCAGCCCGTTATATGTCAAAATATTTTTGTTTGCTGGAGACAGTGCTCAGATGGGCCTGGGCATGAAGATCTTTTAGGAATTTGAGGAAAATGGAAAACTTGTGCAGAAAACAATAGCATTCGAAAGCTGAATCTTGGCTAGATGTGAAAGGACTTACTCCATGATTGACCTGGAAGTGCTGTCAGTAGTGTGGGTATTCAATAAATTTCGGTACTTTTGTCAGAAGACCAAAATATCCATGGATCAAAAGACGCTAGAATTCTTGCTGAGTACTAACTTGACTCATGGAAGATTATTAAGATGGGTTTTGTAGAAGCAAGAAATTGATTTCACAGTTACTGTCACATTCACTGATCAGCTTAGCGGAAGACATAAACGAAGATCTATAAGGGAACTCATTTTCCTTGTTCTGCCTCAGACAGGTAGCATTTGAGAATTACATCACAACTTGCATGAAAGATATCAGTTAAGTGTAGAATAAGGATCCAGCACTCAATGAACTGAAGAACAAATGAAAGGATAAGAGCGAGGCAGTCATTAGGCAGATCTGCCTAATGAGGAAGGGAATCTTGTCCCATTTGAGGAACTTTAGTGTATTGCTATGGCCTCTTAAGATACCAGAGAGTTGATTAATAAGGTCATATGGTATACACATTTAAGCTTCAATCATTTTGCGTGAAAGAGGTGTTTTCTCAAGACGACTCCGTGTCAGTTCAACAGTATGGAGAGGAGGATAAAAAAGGATTTATCCACGTGCAAGGTGCTCCAAAATGTCTAACCTTATATGCAGGAAACTGAAGCACCACCGTACTCATTGTGCCCAAGAAATTAAAATAACTTGTGGCAACATGTTTAATGGGCCCTCTACTGAGAACACAATGTTGTTCCTGTTACATGATGGTTGTGGTAGAACTTACATCCAAGTTCGTTACGTTCACCTCACTGTGAAAAGCAATGGTGATGACGGTATTTTAGAATACACTGCGCCAAACAGCGTACTGTGTGAGAAATCTTTTTGGTAGATTTTTGAAAATGTGATGAATGAAGTACCACACAGCGTCAAGATGTTGCCACCCATCAGTGTGCTAAAGAACTGTCAGCCAACAGAGTGTATGATAGAGATAGTTGATTTCCTGACGTGCACGAGACAACAGCATGAAAATACACAACTTGAGATTGCATAATATTGAAGTTGGAGCCAGAAAAATAAAGCAACATGCCACCCTTACGTGCTGTTCTATCTTATACCGCTTTGTAACGTTATCCCCAGATATTTATTAGAATAGCACAGTATCATGTGGACCAAAAAGTCCTCATGAAATCTTACTGACTTTTCGGCAAACAGAAGAAATTATGCCACAATTTTTCCCCATGTATAAACGGCCAAAGCGAATCTGAAGCGTTGCGCATTCCAAAGTGGTATAATTACAGCCTGTTGGTGTACATCACATTAGTCATATCAAACCTTCCCTGGGATTAGAAATAATCTAAAGACTTGGGACAAGCGGAAGAAACAAATTCGCAAGTAAAATTTTTTCTATCATGTGATGCATGAATTTAGATTGAGGTACATTTTTTGGGAGATAATTTAGGTTGAACAATAGCAGTGAGTAGCATAGATCTAATGTGTACGATACAGATCGTTCTCTGCCTGAAGGAAGAGGTGTAGTGTTACTAAATGCATATGAATAAGATCAAGTAAGTATATTATCTCCAATACATCTGATTAAGATAGTTCGATAAGTGATTAGAGAGGAAGCAGATGAGAGGTAGTTGTGATGAATGGAGTTCAGCAAATAGTATAAAAACAGAGATTTCACTGAGACATGAAAATTCAGGACTAATGCTAGTAGTGTTGAGCAAATAGAAACGATGAACCTCGTAACTGTTGAGTGGAGCCAGGTACTATAGTAGACTTTAGCTGGTAGGTGGAGTTAGTGTAGTTTTGAGTGTTTTGTCCAGGCCAACGCAGTGTCTGGACCACAGGTTTATGGAGAGTTTTGTGGATACATCTATGTCAAGGTATAATTTGGATCTTGGTTAAAGGACAGAGAGAGAGTCAGAGTAGTTCAATTTCAGCGCAGATGTGAACGAATACTATAGGTTGTGGGGGAACTTACCTTTAAATTTTTTTCTTGTCTTATTAGGTACAGAAAGGAATACCGTGGATCAACGAAAAAAGAGGCAAACATTTATGAGAATGACATTCACCAATCAACAAGAATCATACTGAAAGTTAAAGAACTTTAATTTGAATAGGAGGGCATTGCCCTGGTATTTGTTTATTTTACTCATTTAGAAATCAGCGGAACGGAGATAAAGAAGAGGAAGGAGATAAAATAAAGACAGGGTGATCATGGATACGAAAAGCTTACACCAACAGAAGTATCTAAGGGACTATTAACATTAATAAGAGAGTAAATGAAAGCACATAGGTAGGCAAGCGAGGAATTCAAATGTGAAAATATATAAATAAGTACTGGATTGTTTGTACTGAATGTCTCCAGTATGTTCAGATATGATGTGGTAATTTTTTTTTATTTACTGTTCACCGGAGGTGAACACTATGTGATTGGCTAAACAGAGCGAGAATATCAATAATGAAAATAAAAAGTCAATAAAAAGATACGATAGAGCATTTGAATAATGGAGATAGAACAAGTCAGTAAGAAAGAAGAAAAATGGAAAGGGAGAAAGGGAGCTGAAAACGCGTTAGGGGAGCTTAGCTCAACAATGGTAATTTTTTGTCATTGTAATGGCCCAAACATTGGCAGCCAGGACTGCAGCCCAAAAACAAAAACCAGGCCGCAGAGGATCAGCCAGTGCTCTGCCAGTTCAGCACAGTTCCGTTTTCTCCGTACTCGCTCACGTAGGGTTGCCAGGACGCTAATGTAGTAATGCTGATTCACTGTTTGTCCCTCTGGTACCCAATCAATGTGCACAATCCCTTTGATGTCAAAAAAAACAATCATCATTGCCTTGAATTTCGATTTTGACATTCGTGCTTTTTTTTGTCGTGGAGAACCAGGAGTTTTCCAATGCATCGATTGGCGTTTAGTTTCGGGATCGTAAGTAAAAAACCGCGATTCATCGCAAGTAATAACATTTTGTAAGAAAGTGGGATCACTTTCAATGTTTTCCAGGATGTCAGAACAAATCATTCTTAGGCGTTCCTTCTGTTCAATTGTGAGACACTTTGGAACCATTTTTGAACACGCTTTGTTCATGTTGAAACTTTCATGAAGAATCTGCCTAACACTTTCCTTGTCAACTCCTGTTAACTCAGACACTGCTCTGATTGTTAAACGGCGATCTTGTCGAACAAGTTTACCGATTTTTTCAATGTTTGCATCAGTTTTTGCTGACATTGGTCTGCCAGTGCGAGTGTCATCACTGGTGTCTTCGCGGCCATCTTTAAATCGTTTAAACCACTCAAACACTTGTGTTCGCGATAAACAATCATCGCCGTACACTTGTTGTAACATTAGAAACGTTTCACTTGCAGATTTTCCTAGTTTGAAACAAAATTTGATGTTAACACGCTGTTCTTTCTGTACACTCAACATTTTCCGACGCACAGACAAAACGTCAACTACTTAAAACAGACGCCACGGGTAGACTGAGTGCAGGAGGCAGATGAAACTCGAGCAGTAGGCGGAGCGACAGTCACGTGACAGGCCACGCGACTTTCAGCCTTATTGCATTCGTTTTATTGTTTTACCAGTACTAGTCCGTTTTTTTTTCTAGCCACACCTCGTACGTATTCATTTGCATAACGTTGTCCTTCGCCGGCCGCGGTGGTCTAGTGGTTCTAGGCGCACAGTCCGGAACCGCGTGACCGCTACGGTCGCAGGTTCGAATCCTGCCTCGGGCATGGATGTGTGTGATGTCCTTAGGTTAGTTAGGTTTAAGTAGTTCTAAGTTCTAGGGGACTCATGACCACAGAAGTTAAGTCCCATAGTGCTCAGAGCCATTTGAACCATTTTTTTGAACGTTGTCCTTCAATACATGAAAAGCTGCAGTCAGCGTTCATGCCCAGCCTTAGTGGAAAGAGCCAACACTTCATGTAGGGGATCGTCACCGTTCAGTAAGTTGTTGTTGTCTGTTGACTGCAACAAAAGCCACACTTTCTGGTTCAGCGCTAGTATTTTGACTGGTGAGGTGCTCCCCTGCTGTGTGGTGCTTTGTGTACTGATGGCTTTAGGACGACGTGCAAGACCGATTGGCGCCAACCTCCCCAGTCGACAGTGATGGACCTCGAGCCACCAGCAAGCATGTCAGCTACCCGCCGCTGTGTATGCAGTGTCAAAGGTTCAAATGGCTCTGGGCACTATGGGACTTAACAAATGGTTCAAATGGCTCTGAGCACTATGGGACTTAACATCTTAGGTCATCAGTACCCTAGAACTTAGAACTAGTTAAACCTAACTAGCCTAAGGACATCACACACATCCATGCCCGAGGCAGGATTCGAACCTGCGAGCGCAGCAGTCCCGCGGCTCCGGACTGAAGTGCCTAGAACCGCACGACCACTGCGGCCAGCTGGGACTTAACACCTGAGGTCATCAGTCCCCTAGAACTTAGAATTACTTAAACCTAACTAACCTAAGGACATCACACACATCCATGCCCAAGACAGAATTCGAACCTGCGACCGTAGCGGTCGCGCGGTTCCAGACTGAAGCGCCTAGAAGCGCTCGGCCACACCGACCGGCTATGCAGTGTCCCCTGCTGGGCGATGCTCTCAGCGTTTTCGCCTGCATGGTCACTTCGTACCTGTGGTTATGTGTGTCTCTGGCTCATCCCCCATTCACACAATCCGAATTAGTACATTTCTCTAAAGTACATACGTTAAAACACCATCTTAATACAGAAACCTGCAGTAGATTAATATGATTACAGACTCAATCGTTTCTGGTTTAGCTTTATGACTTCACAATTATGTTTCGTTTTTGGAATTTGTAACGTCGCAAAACATGAAACTCTTTTACGCTTTAACTTACTTTTACAAATCGTTCATTACTACATTAAAAAATTGTTCTTATTAACAAAAACAGCCTCAATCTTCTTTTTTATGTACAATGTTTAATTATGGCATGAATAAGTATACAATGATCATATGATTAGTGGTTAGTCAGGCTATTTTTTTAACACTAACAGACAAGATCCAGCACATCTGAAACAGACAGAGTGCAGCTGGTGGGAGAAGATCCTCCCCTCCCCCATCCCCCCCCCCCCCCCCCCCCCCCACAGTTCGCCATTGCGGATGTGACATCATAGGCTTTCCCTGAGGAAGGAAGCAGCGTTGCTGTCTACAACAGCATGCTAACAGATGGCGATGAATGACTGCGGGTTTTGCGGCACAGCAGTAAGGTAACGTCCTTGTGCCTAGGTTAGACTCTCAGGCAGAATTCACTGGTTCATGCCCCAGTAGAGGGAGTATCATGGATGTGGCGACTACTGACACGGACTGTGCATCATCAGATGGCCCAGCTGTGATGACTTGCTGACAGGCTGGTCCTGGTAGTTTAAATTCGTTTCCATGTGCTGACAGTTGCAGAAGGCCCCCGGTTTCAGGCCATGTCGAAACATCTAGAGTCGCGTCATGGCCTAGTATTGTGTATCTTGGAGGTTAGTCATACGGCTGGAGTCGCGTGACGGCCCTCTTGACATGTGGAAGCCCCTTCATAATTAATACTCTCGCCACGAGAGTCCACTTAACGGTAAACAAGAAAATAATATAACAGCAGATCGACAAAAACATAAATATTGACAGCAGAATTCTTTCACATCAGCTGTCCGGGAAGAAAAACAACTCCGCCTTCCGTACTCGCAAGTACAAAGAATGCCGACATCGGCACAAGAGCCGACAGCGGCACAAGAGCCGACAGCGACTCCGCCTCGCCAGTATTGTTACGCCCGCCCGTGCGGCACGCTTGATGTCACTCGCCCTTGTAACGGCATTTCCAGAACGTCCGTTTCACTGAATTCTTTCGGAAAAACTCACTCCCGAGTAATCTCAAGGAGTCCATTAATACTATCACAGTGGATAACTCAACACTGTCCATCATCACACGCATGTACTAGCCTGAAACTTAAAACAGCATCTAAGTACATCGGCAATGACTAGTAAAACACACATTCATGAAATCTTACAGCTAGTTACAAATTCATATTTACATTCCTTAATCTACTGTGACTCAGCTGAAAACTTTAACTTGCAGCTTGGATTTTTCAATTGATTAAAAATCAATTTAATCAAAATTAATTACTTATTAATCACAACTTCTTTAATGACCTCTTGGTCAGGCAAAAGCATGGCAATCTAGCAAATTGTTAAATCTTACACTCTATATTTATATACTGTACAAATTACCCATTCTGTGGTATTAATCAATCCTAGGTTGGTACACTTTCAATTCTACAATGTTCCGTATACCTAATAGTTTTCCAGAGCTTGGATACTCTAAGCAATAAGCATTTGTGTGAGGTATACCAATGACTTTATATGGCCCATTATAAACAAGCTTAAATTTAGAGATTTCATTGTCTATCTCGCTCGATTTCTCACGAGCTTTTATAAGTACTAAGTCTCCGATTGCAAACTTAGCAAAACGCGCTTTAGCGTCATGACGACGTATGCGAGCGTCGGCTCTTAGCTTCATTATTTCTCGCAAACGATCTTTTTTCACACCAATACTAACGTCAATCCGTGGTGGGAATTTGATTACCTCTTCCACTAAACTTTTACTTCTGTCATCCAACAGGACTTCCTCTGGAGAAAAACCCGTAGATTCATGTCTCAAGGCGTTCGTAATTCTCTCAAATTCTGCTACATATTTGCCCCATGCCCTATGGTTGTGATGGCAACAGGTACAGCAAAGTCGGCCTAGCTCCCGCAGGCCTCGTCTTTGTTCGTGTGTTACGTTTGACACACCCGTCTACAATACTTTCCAATTCACTTTCTACACTATTGTCAATGCCGAGATTCCTCACGTTACAGTAGTTCAAATTCATACCTACGTCAATGGCATCCGGCCAGTTAACAATGTGTATAGGCTGGTATTGCCCATGCACACCATCTCCTGCCTCGTCAAAACTAACTACTATCGTTTTATCTTGTGACGTACATGTCAAAGTTTTGCTTTCGCAATTAGTCACTGCACGGTACTTTAATAGCCAATCTAACCCGATAATCACTTCCGTAGTTAAGTCTGGCACGACGACAAACTCTTGTTCAAATCGTGCCCCACATGTCTCGAAGTTGACAAAAATCTGTTTTGTGACTGGTTTACTGGCCTTCCCAATAGCACCGATAATTATCACTCCTGTTACTGGCATAGCTACGACACCAGGTTTGTCTTTCAGTAACTGAAATATTTTCCCAGACACAGCACTCAATTCTGCACCAGTGTCAATCAACACGTTTAGTTGTAGGTCGCGCATATTAACAGACACTACTATCTGTCTACACTTGTCCTCGACTGTTTCTTTATTTTCCCACAGTAAATCCTCGTCTATATCCAGGTCATTCCAGAAAAAACCATCCGGCTTTGATCCTAAATCCGGCTTATCTGGAGGCTTTTTCAGCCTCTGTTCACATACAGTTTTAATTTCAACACGTTTGTCCTGAGGCTTAGTCTGTAGCTTCACCTCCAGTACCGAAGCCTTTTCCTGTAACTCGTCAACTAGTGAGTGTTGCTTTGCTATCAATTCACTAATTGTCACCATCATTGATTCCTCTTTGGTCAGATTGATCTCATCAGCCAATCTACCTGGAGGAATGTGCCCCGTAGTATCTGCAATTACTTCCTCTGGATCTGCGCAACCCACACTGCTATCGTCCGACCGTATAACGTCAGCTCCAACCTCATACACGCTGTAATCTACGTGCTTTTCTACCAGTCCTGTCCGGCTATCACTAAAATTCTCGTAATCTTTCTCCTTAATACTTTCGCAATTTTTAAACTGGAGTTTTGCGTCGGATGGGTCGGCCACTTCCACCACTATAACTTTCGGTAAAGTCTGCCGGTCAGGGCGAGAACTTTCCGTTACTACTTCAACATCTAACTCCTGCGGGATGAAACACGACGAATCTTGCTCGTGCCCCCCATTAGCATCAACTATTTCTGGTAAAGTCTCCCGGTTAGGGCCAGAAATTTCTTTTTTTTTTTTTTTTGGTCATCAGTCTACTGATTGGTTTGATGCGGCCCGCCACAAATTCCTTTCCTGTGCTAACCTCTTCATCTCAGAGTAGCACTTGCAACCTACGTCCTCAATTATTTGCTTGACGTATTCCAATCTCTGTCTTCCTCTACAGTTTTTGCCCTCTACAGCTCCCTCTAGTACCATGGAAGTCATTCCCTCATGTCTTAGCAGATGTCCTATCATCCTGTCCCCTCTCCTTATCAGTGTTTTCCACATATTCCTTTCCTCTCCGATTCTGCGTAGAACCTCCTCATTCCTTACCTTATCAGTCCACCTAATTTTTAACATTCGTCTATAGCACCAAATCTCAAATGCTTCGATTCTCTTCTGTTCCGGTTTTCCCACAGTCCATGTTTCACTACCATACAATGCTGTACTCCAGACGTACATCCTCAGAAATTTCTTCCTCAAATTATCGCCGGTATTTGATATTAGTAGACTTCTCTTGGCCAGAAATGCCTTTTTTGCCATAGCGAGTCTGCTTTTGATGTCCTCCTTGCTCCGTCCGTCATTGGTTATTTTACTGCCTAGGTAGCAGAATTCCTTAACTTCATTGCCTTCGTCACCATCAATCCTGATGTTAAGTTTCTCGCTGTTCTCATTTCTACTACTTCTCATTACCTTCGTCTTTCTACGATTTACTCTCAAACCATACTGTGTACTCATTAGACTGTTCATTCCGTTCAGCAGATCATTTAATTCTTCTTCACTTTCACTCAGGATAGCAATGTCATCAGCGAATCGTATCATTGATATCCTTTCACCTTGTATTTTAATTCCACTCCTGAACCTTTCTTTCTTTTATTCCATTCCTGAACCTTTCTTTCTTTTATTTCCATCATTGCTTCCTCGGTGTACAGATTGAAGAGTAGGGGCGAAAGGCTACAGCCTTGTCTTACACCATTCTTAATACGAGCACTTCGTTCTTGATCGTCCACTCTTATTATTCCCTCTTGTACATATTGTATATGACCCGTCTCTCCCTATAGCTTACCCCTACTTTTTTCAGAATCTCGAACAGCTTGCACCATTTTATATTGTCGAACGCTTTTTCCAGGTCGACAAATTCTATGAAAGTGTCTTGATTTTTCTTTAGCCTTGCTTCCATTATTAGCCATAACGTCAGAATTGCCTCTCTCGTCCCTTTACTTTTCCTAAAGCCAAACTGATCGTCACCTAGCGCATTCTCAATTTTCTTTTCCATTCTTCTGTATATTATTCTTGTAAGCAGCTTCAATGCATGAGATGTTAAGCTGATTGTGCGATAATTCTCGCACTTGTCAGCTCTTGCCGTCTTCGGAATTGTGTGGATGATGCTTTCCCGACAATCAGATGGTATATCGCCAGACTCATATATTCTACACACCAACGTGAATAGTCGTTTTGTTGCCACTTCCCCCAATGATTTTAGAAATTCTGATGGAATGTTATCTATCCCTTCTGCCTTATTTGACCGTAAGTCCTCCAAAGCTCTTTTAAATTCCGATTCTAATACTGGATCCCCTATCTCTTCTAAATCGGCTCCTGTTTCTTCTTCTATCACATCAGACAAATCTTCACCCTCATAGAGGCCTTCAATGTATTCTTTCCACCTATCTGCTCTCTCCTCTGCATTTAACAGTGGAATTCCAGTTGCACTCTTAATGTTACCACCGTTGCTTTTAATGTCACCAAAGGTTGTTTTGACTTTCCTGTATGCTGAATTTGTCCTTCCGACAATCATATCTTTTTCGATGTCTTCACATTTTTCCTGCAGTCATTTCGTCTTAGCTTCCCTGCACTTCCTATTTATTTCATTCCTCAGCGACTTGTATTTCTGCATTCCTGATTTTCCCGGAACATGTTTGTACTTCCTCCTTTCATCAATCAACTGAAGTATTTCTTCTGTTACCCATGGTTTCTTCGCAGTTACCTTCTTTGTACCTATGTTTTCCTTCCCAACTTCTGTGATGGCCCTTTTTAGAGATGTCCATTCCTCTTCAACTGTACTGCCTACTGCGCTATTCCTTATTGCTGTATCTATAGCGTTAGAGAACTTCAAACGTATCTCGTCATTCCTTAGTACTTCCGTATCCCACTTCTTTGCGTATTGATGCTTCCTGACTAATGTCTTGAACTTCAGCCTACTCTTCATCACTACTATATTGTGATCTGAGTCTATATCTGCTGGGTACGCCTTACAATCCAGTATCTGATTTCGGAATCTCTGTCTGACCATGATGTAATCTAATTGAAATCTTCCCGTATCTCCCGGCCTTTTCCAAGTATACCTCCTCCTCTTGTGATTCTTGAACAGGGTATTCGCTATTACTAGCTGAAACTTGTTACAGAACTCAATTAGTCTTTCTCCTCTTTCATTCCTTGTCCCAAGCCCATTTTCTCCTGTAACCTTTTCTTCTACTCCTTCCCCTACAACTGCATTCCAGTCACCCATGACTATTAGATTTTCGTCCCCCTTTACATACTGCATTACCCTTTCAATATCCTCATACACTTTCTCTATCTGTTCATGTTCAGCTTGCGACGTCGGCATGTATACCTGAACTATCGTTGTCGGTGTTGGTCTTCTGTCGATTCTCATTAGAACAACCCGGTCACTGAACTGTGCACAGTAACACACCCTCTGCTCTACCTTCCTATTCATAACGAATCCTACACCTGTTATACCATTTTCTGCTGCTGTTGATATTACCCGACACTCATCTGACCAGAAATCTTCATCTTCCTTCCACTTCACTTCACTGACCCCTACTATATCTAGATTGAGCCTTTGCATTTTCCTTTTCAGGTTTTCTAGTTTCCCTACCACCTTCAAGCTTCTGACATTCCACGCCCCGACTCGTAGAACGTTATCCTTTCGTTGATTATTCAATCTTTTTCTCATGGTAACCTCCCCCTTGGCAGTCCCCCCCCCCCCCCCCCCCCCCGGAGATCCGAATAGGGGACTATTTCGGAATCTTTTGCCAATGGAGAGATCATCATGACACTTCTTCAATTACAGGCCACATGTCCTGTGGATACACTTTCTATCACTTCACAAACACTATCTTCCTGCGGGACGAGACGCGGCAAATCCTGCACTCGCTCCCCATAAACACTTCTCCCATACATGCCCCTATAATCTCTTAGTTCGTCGTATAAGCGACCGAACTGCCTTAACCAGACCTCATCCCTCTCTGCATCCCCTCGCTCGATGACGGACGTGTTATCCGATATCTGATCTTCTCTCAACAATTGCGAATCATTCTTAAACTCAATCTCCAGTTCCGCTGTAGGTGTTACAGCTGCTACTTTATAATCGATTTCCGGAACACTACTTAAATTGTTCTTACTGACAGTGAATGTATTTTCTACTGCAGTGTCTACAGCTGATCTACTACTTGTGGGTGCACTCCGTTCTCCTAACACTGGCACACTGTCCCGCCGTTGATTATTCCATACGGAATTTTCATAACGATGACACCTCGGTTTTCTACTGTTATTGGGCCGCCAAAACTTCTCCACGCCCGATCGGCCCCTCACCGGCGCGGCTAATGGTTTCCCTGTCTCGTCCCAGCAGATCTGCTCCCCGGATGCTGCTGAGGCGGCTGATCACACCCTCTGGCGTTATTACTATTCTGCGAAGCCCGTATCACGCTAGTATGATACTGGTTTCCGTCATTCCTGTTATTATTTCCATAGATCGATTGTCATTACGGCCCGAAGCACTATTGTTATTGCTGCCAAGATTGCGGTATGCATTATTCCCATAGTTTCGTTGTTGTGGTTGCTGTGGTACCCGTTGTTGTTACCACGGCCTCTACCACTGTCGCGATTATTGCGCCAATTGTCCTCGGCCTCAACTCTTTCCAGGGAATCATTCATTGTTCTGTAATTGCTTCCTATGTAGCGTTTTGTATCATCTGGAAGCTTCCTGTAGAGTTCCCAGACTATTTCGGATTCCGTGCGGCGATCACGCAAATATTCCAACTTGCGGATCCAGCCCTCACAAAACTCCTTCATCGAGCCGCGCGAATTCGCATCGAAAGGCCTCGATACGACAAATTCGCGCCAGACACTTTGTTGTTTTTGCTCTGACCAGTATTCAGCCAGAAACAAATTTTTAAACTCGTCAAAAGTCAGGTTCGTGATGTTGAGGTTTAAGCTCCAACGCTTGGCATCACCAGCCAACACGTCAATAACCGCATTAATTTTTCTCTCATTAGTCCATGATCTTGGTAAAACTCTTTCACAATTTTTAATGAAATCCGTCGCGTGTATATCGCCTTTTATCAACGGTTCGAACCGCTCCTCTTTCGTCAACAATTCCGAACTATGTGCACAGATTGGCACATAGCTCTATTTTTCGTCAAGTTTCTTTTCTAAATCCAACACTCTCGTAATTACTTGGCAAGTGGTTGTTGCAAGAGTTTCCACTTCCCTCTTTTTCTCTTCGCAGCTATAAGCCTGCTTCCTCACTTTGGTATCTACTTCGGATACTAAAGCCTTTAAAGTTTCCACTTTCTGTTGATCCTCGTTTTTCACTAATTGAATTTGTTCCGTCACCTTATTCTCGATGATCGGATCAATTGCTTCTCGTACACTTTTCTCGATTCTGCTAATTTCGGAATAAAAACGAGTATTTATGCTCGCAATTTCCGCCTGAACGCCTATCATTTCCTGTTTAAGATTACCAATTTCGGTATTAATCACAACAATATCTTCTTTGATTGTATCAACTTTTGTGTTACCAACTCCAACATTGTTGTTAACAACATTAATTGCTTTGTTCTGATTGTCTAGCTTCCGTTCAATTTTTTCAGACTGAGCTTCTTGCTTGGCAGACTGAGCTTCTTGCTTGGCAGCCTGAGCTTTAATTTCTGCCGATTGACTCTTGATTTCGTTAATCAAAACATTCAATAAATCAGTTAAGTTCCCGGAAACTACCGGTTTTACTTCCATAGCGGCTTCCTCTTTAATTGTCCCCCCGTATTCGTCATCAAGGGGTTCAGATTTGACTTTCACTTCCGATTCCGAAACATTTTCTAAAGTTTGGAATTCCATTTCTGCTCTTCAACAAACTGGTGTGACAGTGCCACCAACGTTACTTTTGTTACTATGTGAACACAAAACGGTTCTCGTCTGACGTTTTTAATACAATTTCTGATTTCTTTCAGTGGACTTATGATGCAAATATATGTGCATTTTGTTTGAACTTGTATTTCATGCATTTGATTCTTTACTCTTTAAATGTCTCACTCGATTACTATGCGCACAGAACACTGACAAAAAATGTTACTCTAACTCAACAAAATTACACATGCGTTTATGATAATGCTCACAGACCATAAAATAATGGATAGGCTTATCATTAATACTTTGACGAACATTGAACACTGTTAGTACATTCAAATAATATAAGGAACTTTTAGGATGATTTTGCTTATGTTGTTCTTTTGATGCTTAATACATAGAATTCATATACACAAGGTCACTAATAGTTCATATACTGCAGTCACTTTTTATGATAGCTTGTGTAGAAATATTAAAGATTTATGATTAGATTCTAATGCACCCTACACTCTTAATACAAACAAACACACTTCTTTTGATTATGTCACATGACAGATTTTTCATTATACGCTGAAGCGCCTAAGAAACTGGTATAGGCATACGTACTCAAATAAACAGATATCTGAACAGAGAGAATACGGCGTGCGGTCTGCAGTGCCTATATAAGACAACAAGTATGTGGCGCAGTTGTTAGATCGGTTACTGCTGCTACAATGGTAGGTTATCAAGATTTAAGTGAGTTTGAACGTGTTGTAGCCGGCCGAAGTGGCCGTGCGGTTAAAGGCGCTGCAGTCTGGAACCGCAAGACCGCTACGGTCGCAGGTTCGAATCCTGCCTCGGGCATGGATGTTTGTGATGTCCTTAGGTTAGTTAGGTTTAACTAGTTCTAAGTTCTAGGGGACTAATGACCTCAGCAGTTGAGTCCCATAGTGCTCAGAGCCATTTGAACCATTTGAACGTGTTGTTATAGTCGGCGCACGAGCGATTGGACACAGCATCGCCGAGGTAGCGATGATGTAGGGATTCTCCCGTGCCCATTTCACGTGTGCACCGTGAATATCAGGAATCCGGTGAAACATCAGATCTCCGACATTGCTGCGGTCGGAGAAAGATCCTGCAAGAACCGGGCCAATGACGACTGAAGAGAATCGTTCAATGTGACAGAAGTGCCACCCTTCCGCAAATTGCTGCAGATTTCAGTGCTGAGCTATCAACGAATCCATGGACCCTGCATGTCAGCAGGGGACTGTACAAGCTCGTGGTGGCTATGTAATGGTGTGGGGCGTGTGCATTTGGAGTGATATGGGGCCCCTGATACGTCTAGATACGGATCTTGACAGGTGACACGTACATACGCATCCTGTCTGATCATCTGCATTGATGCATGTCCTTTGTGCATTCCGATTGACTTGGGCAGTTCCAACAGGACTATGCGACACCCCGCACGTCCAGAATCACTAAAGAGTGGCTTCAGAAACACTCTTCTGAGTTTAAACACTTCCGCAGACCACCAAGCTCCACAGACATGAACATTATTGAACATATCTTGGATGCTTTGCAATGTATTGTTTAGAAGAGATCTCCACTCCCTCGTACTCTTCAGAATTCATTATGTCAGTCCCCTACAGCACTATTCAGACATTAGTCGAGTCCATACCACGTCGTGTTGCTGCTACGCGATATTAGGCAGTTGCACCAGTTTCTTTGGCTCTTCAGTGTATTTTTTATTGTTGTTGTTGTTTTAGTCATGATCACTGTTCAATGGAAGATCAAAATGACACTGTTGCACACATGTTCATTTTTTATTTCACATAACCAGTACATCCATGTGATGTTCCTTTACTATGACAGTATTATGCATTATTACCTATCCTAATACTTGCATACTAAACCCCAAAGCAAGATCCATTTGATAGAATGTTGATTTACCTGATAAATATGTACGTATTTTCAAATTATTTTTTCGTATATGTACGTTTTTTCGAGCAATATGGACTCGACGATGTATGTAGGTCGTGTGAATGGACCTTATATAAAGCTTTTGGTTTGTCGTTTCAAAAAAAGGTTCATCCGGGAACCATCCTTTAAACTAGCGCGGAGCAATCAGCTAATATTATGTGTAAAACTTTCGCTCTTGGCTCTTTAAAGGAATGAATGTTTTTTCAAGCTGGGCTTATTTTTGCCGTGTCTGCAATATTTTTGTAGATGTTTGCTAACAGAAGTCATGCTGTAATTAAAGAATTGCAACATCAGGTCACAGCCTTCAGCAACATGACTAGCTCTAAGGGAGACTGAATAAGGTTCCTGCCCTATGGGTGGTTCTATGTTGACATTTGTGATTTGTTTTTCCGTTTTTGGTTGGAAAAGATACCCGTTTGTCTCTTATCTTCTTTTCAGATGATGACATGAGGGATCATCTAGTTAAACATGCTGATACAACCAATGGTAGATGACTTAAAATCTTTCCTAGTTCATGTCTCACTACGATTTCTTTAGTGTTGACAACATCTGCAAAAAATTTTAGTGTGATTTGGAGGTGACAAAATCCGTCAAGCAGTTTTGTTTGGTCAAATTTCATTCCGTGTGACAGGCAGATTTGATTAAAGTAATTAAACTTAAACAGATCGTGTGAATACGGTTTTTGGTGTTGGATAAAGCGATAGCAGTGACTTATGGGCGATTATATTTCCTTTTCTTTATTGTACTACAATTAACATAGTGCATGCTCTTATAATGATTGCTCTGGCAGAACTTTCAAGCTGTGGTGTGCTGGAGACAGGTCATTCAGGAAGAAACGCAAGCAAACAGAACACTACAGGTAAGGGACAACGTTTTCTGATTACTGGCATGAGGCCACCCTTGTAAAAACAGATGGGGGTCATATGCATTGTCCATGGGAAACCAGAGAACTGGACACTGGGACAGTGTGACCATTAGCCAGGGCCAGTGTCTCTGGATCAGTATCAGCCAAAGTGAATGAGGCGAGATCCACCTAGGGAATGGTAATTTATGGTCTGTGTCCTGTTGCAGGAACGTAGACTGAAAGCTTTAGATTTGCGTCAAGGAATCTGGCGAAACAGGAGGTGGCAGTCACGACTTTGTCAAAAGAATGTTCTGGAAGATAATCATCTCTTGGCTAGCCTAAAATACATCAAGACAAGACTCTAGAGAACGTAGCCTGCATGTGGCCGACAGGCTGTCTCCAGAAAACAAGGTTATTCTTTTCCTTAATTCTTTTCCCATGGGCAGAGAAAACCGCATCAACAGCTAAAAAGACCATTGATTGGTGTCTGTAGTGTGGCGCCAGTACGAAGCAGTGTCCGAGTAGACTTTTTCGAGGACTGAAGGGCGAAAAGCGAGGTAAATTCGATTTGACGTCTAACAGGCATCTGGTGAGAGATTGTTGATAATAAACAGTTATACCATAGGCGGAAAAAACATAGCTTTTAAGGATTATTTAGCAAAATTCTCTTGGCACAAAATGCAGAGAGGCTTCACTCTGCTAGATCTTGAACATTTAACTTCTGAATCTCAGAGATTTCACTTCTGGCTCTTGGAAATTTCACTTGTGGCTTCACTTCGGGTATGTGGAATGGCAAAGGCAACGGACGAAGTCCGATGTTCGAGCAACGCATTTGATGGCAGGCGGCCAAGCCATTTGTGATCTGCTCTCGTTACACTGACTCGTACGGTGAGAGTAACATGCAGCACCAGAAGATTAGGGAAAATGGAACTTTGGGATTCAATATCATTCACGGTTCAGCCTTTCGACTTCCGACAATAGTCAGCCGTAGGGATGACTTCATCTTCTCTTAGCAACCACTGGACACGGTGTGGTAAAATCACTAACGTGCAGCCCATCCACTCTCGCCACCAATTAACTTTGCCAATCGTCTTTTACATTATCTCAATTTTATTTTTGTCAGGGCCTAATTGTGCATTGATTAATGTCATTTCACGTGTTTTTCAAAGTTTGTGCATGTAAAGCTTTGGAATAAATTCAGAATCACGCAAATGATGATTCTAATTAAAGTAGTTAGCGAACCCTCTACCATGGTCAGTGTTCTTTTTTGAATAAACGAATATTGTGAACATCCTGTTTAAGTTTAACTGCTTGGGCCGACATAAAGCGTTGATTCAGTCCGTTGTATACATTCAATACAGCACTGATTCTTAAGGGTGAATCTGTTTCACTGTTAATGGAGACATACACCGAAGCGCCAGAGAAACTGGTATAGGCATGCATATTCAAATACAGAGATATGTAAACACGCAGAATACGGCGCTGCTTTCGGCAACGCTTATACAAGACAGCAAGTGTCTGGCGCAGATGTTAGACCGGTTACTGCTGCTGCAATGGCAGATTCTCAAGATTTAAGTGAGTTTGAACGTGGTGTTGTAGTCGGCGCACGAGGGATGGGACACATCTCCGAGGTAGCGATGAAGTGGGGATTTTCCCGTACGACTATTTCACGAGTGTAACGTGAATATCAGGAAGCTGGTAAAACATCAAAGTTCCGACATCTCTGCGGCCGGAGAAAGATCCTGCAAGAAAGGGACCAACGACGGCTGAAGAGAATCGTCCAACGTGGCAGAAGCGCAACCCTTCCGCAAATTGCTACACATTTCAATGCTGGACCATCAACAAGTATCATCATACGAACCATTCAAAGATACATAATCGATATGGGCTTTCGGAGCCGAAGGCTCACTCGTGCACGTTTGGTGAGCGCACGACACAAAGCTTTACGCCTCGCTTGGGCCCGTCAACACCGACATTGGACTGTCGATGACTGGAAACATGTTGCCTGGTCGAACGAGTCTCATTCCGAATTGTGTCAAGCAGATGGACTTCTACAGGTATGGAGACAATCTCATGAATCCATGGACCCTACATGTTGGCAGGAATCTGTTCAAGCTGGTGAAGACTCTGTGTGAGACGTATGCAGTTGGAGTGCCACGGGACCCCTGATGGGTCTAGATATGACTGTCAGGTGACACGTAAGCATCCTGTCTGGCCACCTGTAGCGATTCATGTCCATTGTGCACTCCCAACTTAGGCTACTCAAAAAAAAAAAAAAAATTGTTCAAATGGCTCTGAGCACTATTGGACTTAACTGCAGAGGTCATCAGTCCCCTAGAACTTAGAACTACTTAAACCTAACTAACCTAAGGACATCACACACGTCCATGTCCGAGGCAGGATTCAAACCTGCGACGATAGCGGTCGTGAGCGCCGAGAACTGCTCGGCCGTCCGCAGCTCGTGGTCGTGCGGTAGCGTTCTCGCTTCCCACGCCCGGGTTCCCGGGTTCGATTCCCGGCGGGGTCAGGGATTTTCCCTGCTTCGTGATGACTGGGTGTTGTGTGACGTCCTTAGGTTAGTTAGGTTTAAGTAGTTCTAAGTTCTAGGGGACTGATGACCATAGATGTTAAGTCTCATAGTGCTCAGACCCATTTGAACTGCTCGGCCACCGTGGCCGGCTTAGGCCATTTCATCAGGACAATGCGACACCCCACACGTCCAGAATTGCTACAGAGTAGTTCCAGGAACACTCTTCTAAGTTTAAACACTTCCGCTGGCCACCAAACTCCCAAGACATGAACATTATTGATCATATCTGGGATGCCTTGCAACGTGCTGCTCACAGGAGATATCCACTCCCCCCCCCCCCCCCCCCCCCGAAGTCTTCCGGATTCATGGTGTCAGTTCTCTCCAACACTACTTCAGACATCAGTCGAGTCCATGCCACGTCGTGTTGCCGCACTTCTGAGTGCTCGCGGGGGCTCTACACGATGTTAGACACGTGTACCAGTTTCTTTGCCTCTTCAGTGTAGATTGTTACACACATGGAATTTCGCAAGTAGTGGCACAACTCAGCACACTTAATATGCTGCCAGATTCGCCGTTTCTTTTCAGCAAAGAGGTATACACAGAAAATTTCATACGATACATGACAGAGAATATCTCGTACTACTTCTGGTCATTCCCTTTCCTATTTCATTCGCAAAAAATGGAGCTTGGGAAAAACGATTGTCTGTTCACCTCCATAAAGGCTCTAATCTCTTTTACCTTGCCCTTCTGGGTCTTTTGCGAAATGTACGTTGGTGGCAGTAGAATTGTTCTACAGCCAGCCACAAATGTCACTTCTCTAAATTTTGTCAAGAGTTTCTCCAAAGAACGTCGTTCCATTATGTTCACGAAGCTTCTCCATAATATTCGCGGGTTGATGGAACCTACCAGTAACAAATCTGGCAATGTGCCTCTGAATTGCTTCGGCGTCATCCTTCAATCCAACCTGGTAAGGATCACAAACACTCGAGTATTACTTACAAACAGGGGCATCTACGAATTTGGCTTGTGAGCCATGACCTGGCTTGTGAGCCATGACCTGGCTTGTGAGCCATGGCCTGGCCTGTGTTCCATGCTCTGGCGCATGTGGCACAGTGCACAGCCTGGCTGCAAACTTCTGCACCGCCAAACCACGCGACCTGAGCTTGAAGAGGGGAATGATGGGGAAAGTGCGCAAGCGCCGTATTTAGGTTGCAATGCAGTCACACTGCATACGACAGGGTTTCATATTTCCTACATATCGTCAACATGGGTCACAAACGAAACAAATTTACAGTGTTATTTATTATTTGCGCACTGAAAACATGATACAATTTTTATCTGGTACAAACTGTCAGCATACACACACACGGGGTTCAAACTGTCGGCATACTGACAGACATGGACAGTTTGGCAGAGTTTCGCATTCACGTTGCGACGTAAGTCTGACTTATTTAGTTTCATAATCGAAAGAAGATCTTTCACATAAGTATGTTGATCGAAATATTGTAGCACTTTTGCAACATCATTATGGAGACGTAGAATGGGAACCACACTGGAGATTAATCAGTTCCATCTGCACATGCACTGGGGTATTTTCAGCTGAAACGGCAAACGGTTTCGAAAACAGCTCAAAACGTGGTCGACGATTGGCAGTTTCTTCGAAACGTTTGGAAATTGTCATTGTAATTCTTTCAAGGTCACAGTGTTCAGACATCGCGTATTCTTTAATGTCAGCGAGCTTAGGGAACTGAACTGTGTGTCAGAACTTGTCCCTTCTACAATACGATTTTTTTAAAATGAATCCTCATAAAATCAGAAAGAAGTTGTTTCTCACCTTGCAACGTGTTATTGTGATCAGTGGGCCACTTAAAATGTGAGGTCAGAAATCCATTCCATACTTTCGGTTTGCGTTCTTGTACTAATTTTTCCTTCATAAACACAACAATAGCTAGTTTTAAATTGAAAAATCGTTCCAGTCATGCCCCTTGACTTAACCAACATACTTTTCAGTAAAGTGTAGGGTGACTCAGCTGCCCATACTGCTGCGTTTTATGCAGTCTGCAACGCTTTCAAATACCAGATGCTATATTTTCGTATTTTCCCGCTAACTACGCGCAAATTATTAAGCCTACGTAAAAAATGAACGGAACATTTTTGTAGGATGTGATTAAATTTTGTATTGAGATACGTCTTCGCTGGAGGCCACAGTCTTCGAAATATTCAATAAAAACGAGCTTGAAGGTCACTTTTGTACATTTTTCTTAAATTATTCGAAAACGCATCCCATTATGTGCTTTATATCAAATTTCCTACAAAAAGGTCTTGTTCGTTTTTTTCTGTAGGACTGATAGTTTGCTCGTAGTGGGAAAGAGAATATGAAAATTTTGCACGTGATATTCCAAGGCATAAAACACAGCAGTAAGGGGCAGCTGAATTGCCATATACAAGTGTTCATACTCTTTGTTCAGTTCCATCGAAAACTGTTGCAACTGACTGTGGAATAACGCGTGTGACTTCAGAGATTTTATTACTAGAACTACTAATTCCTTCACGTGCTGCATGCCTGCAAATTTTAAGTACTTCTCAGTGAGCAAAGCAATGAATACTGTCTGTCAATCGTTATTATTTTTTCTTTTTTCACTGTCAACTAAATCTTTAAATTCTCTCCATAGGTTATTGGAAAGTCTTTTCATAGTAAACCCGCATAAGCATCGGTTAAGTGACATAATAGGTATTGGAAATTCTGATCCCTGTATTGTCATTCCCATTCATTTTTAAAGGCTTACCACTATAGGTCGGTAGACTGCCTCTTTTTGCGCAGTCACTAGATCTGTAAACGTCCTTCATACCACGAACAAATAGCGAAAGCTAGACGGCGCTGAGACCACTATTCTGTCGAAGTGAAAAGAGTCGTGCCGACAGAAAAATGCCGCACAGCAGTACTAAATGAAATGTCGCACAGTGCGTGGTACTTCCAGAAGTCCGAGCAAAGATGAGACAGGCCGATTCTCGGCCCGCCGGAGCCTGCACATCGGGCTCGCACGTGGTTTGGCATGCAGTGGCCAGACCTGACTTATAGGATCATCAAGCAATTTGCAACTCGTCGTCATCTTACATACAGGGATTAGGAAGTTACGCATGTGCCGTTTTTTTCTTCATGAATTTTATGTCCATCGTTTTCTTGGTCGACCTCTGTCTTTCTTGCTTTCGGGTTGTAATCTAGGATCTTCTTGGATAGTCTTTCATCTGTCATTCTCTTCACATGTTGTTTTACCTCTCTCGGTATTCCTCATTCACGGCATATACATTTAAGTCACTTTCTTATTAAACCTCTTGCGTAACCCTTTGCTCTCATAAAGAATCTACCCACTACATCTCATAGGCGAAATCAAAAGCTTATATTGTGGAACAAAAATTGTAATGTCTTCCCGTGAAGAACTTCTATGCCACAAAATGTACTGTGTCACGCTGTTCTGCAATATCTACTTATTCCTTAAGCTTTATCTTATGACAGCCATCTCACGTTACGAAGTCCCAATACAATCTCAGAACATATTAGTGTACTTGTTTTACTTCTTACCTTTTGTTCCTCAATAATGTAAGAGAATTCCGTTTTCATTACAGTTAATACGATATTTTCTCTTGACGTATTAAGAGCTACCAGGTAATTATAATTAAAGTGCTGCTACTTGTAGAGGTCCAATGTGGGCTGTAATTATTATATGGCAGCGAAACTTAGTAGATATTCTAATGCGATAATTAGGGTCTGATTTACTGTGCAAATTTGGCGCTGTGAATGCAAGGAAGACGAATAGAAATGTTTCCATATGTAATGGATTATGAACAGGACGTGGGCAGGAAAGGTCAAACAAGTGAGAAAGGCCTAATACTAACATTATTAATCGCTCCTTACACAGTTTGTTCAATATGAGCACCGGAAGCGTTGACGAGATGCTGTACAGCGCCGGAGTTGTACCTGGTGGCCAGAATTGGAACTAATATTTTTCAAGCGGAAGTCGGTTCTTCATTAATGCATTAAAATAGCTACCAAGCTTCGCTGCCATACGATAATTATAGCCTACACTGGACCTCTGTGAGTAACTGCACTTTCATTATGGCCACCTGGTATCTGGTGGACCCTATGATTTACACAACTTCGTTATATCTGTCAGATGCATCATTTATATAGAAATGTGCTACTTGCATGCAGTCGCGTGGCTAGGGTAAATAACGCCAAAACTTTGGTTTGTTGCCCCACACACCCTGCCAACATCACTTAGCCTTCTGTTTTATTCTCATCGCCGCTTAAGCTATAGTCGAGACGGAGGAAGAAGATCGTTTACAGCTCGCAGCACTGTTCCCAGCTTTCAAATGAGAAGCGATAACGGCTTCAGCTGAAAACAGTAGCCGTCTCTAGAGCTGAGACAACACTAAGGCGTTGCCATAGAAACGTTATCAAAATCGCGTTACTTATTGGTTGAGTTTGGCTCACGAAGCTGCCACGCCCAGCCCACTGCTACTGTCAGGGATCAACTGACACCGACTTCGTTGCCTTGTTCATTTTGCATAGCGACAACCGTGAGGAGAAGAAACGTCTATGTAACTGACTTGCTCTACACAGCCCATTCCGAAACTCATCATTTCCATCGTTACCTACCTCTTCAATCCCCCTCACTAACTCTCTACGACCAATAATTTCCTTGTTCTTCTTACTCTTCTTTTGTTCTTTTCTCATTCTCGCTCCTAATTCTGCCTCCCTCTTCCCATTTTTTGGTTCGTTACAAAACCGACATACCACGGGATCTGTCTCCAGGGCGTGTGCACAGGCTGCGCTGGCTGCCACACCCTGTTACGCCATTGTGTGAGCGGCAGTTGTAGTTTTCATTACAACCTCTGTCAACTGAAGTTATGAAATTAATCTTTGTTTGTTCACAGGTTCCAGTGTGGAATTTTGATATTCAATAAGAGCACGCTCTGTAGTACCGCATCGCGCCGCTGAAGTAGTCAAAGAAATGGCAGACCCCACTAATAAAGTGAACTATCGTGTGGCAATTCATTTTCTGAAGCAGCTGTGATTTTGCAACTGTGTCCTGTCGATACAGGCGGCTATAGAAGTCATCAGCAGTATTTATACTTAAAATTGTTGGGCTGTTTTCCTCCAGTAATCGAACTCCATCATTCTGTAAGTCTTTCTCTCCGACACAGTTGCGACATTCCTGCTGCGGCGCGTGAGTTTCTGTACCACGAACTGTAGTCCACCCACAAAAGGAGGTACCTCAGAAAACACTAATTCGACCAAAACATGAAATTTCCTCGTCAGTTTGGGATCTGTACCAGAGGAAATAGAGATTAATCAAAGAAGAGTAGCGCGTTCATTACATGTTCATTTAGGAAGCGTCACTGACACCCAAACCTACAGACGTCAGACACGCAGATCAGTACCAGACGTTATATGCCGATAGAGTATCAACCAAAACACCGACAGACAACGTTTGGTACTGGCCTGGGTGTCTGACACCTGGAGCTGTTGGTATGAGATGCTCAATTAACTCTGGTGGCAGACGCTGAAAGAGAGGCATTCTGCATCACGGTGTGGTTTACTGTTAAAAGTTCCGAGGCCGTACGTTTTTAGAAGAGTCGCCAAATATATTGCTTCCTCCTATCTACACTCCTGGAAATGGAAAAAAGAATACATTGACACCGGTGTGTCAGACCCACCATACTTGCTCCGGACACTGCGAGAGGGCTGTACAAGCAATGATCACACGCACGGCACAGCGGACACACCAGGAACCGCGGTGTTGGCCGTCGAATGGCGCTAGCTGCGCAGCATTTGTGCACCGCCGCCGTCAGTGTCAGCCAGTTTGCCGTGGCATACGGAGCTCCATCGCAGTCTTTAACACTGGTAGCATGCCGCGACAGCGTGGACGTGAACCGTATGTGCAGTTGACGGACTTTGAGCGAGGGCGTATAGTGGGCATGCGGGAGGCCGGGTGGACGTACCGCCGAATTGCTCAACACGTGGGGCGTGAGGTCTCCACAGTACATCGATGTTGTCGCCAGTGGTCGGCGGAAGGTGCACGTGCCCGTCGACCTGGGACCGGACCGCAGCGACGCACGGATGCACGCCAAGACCGTAGGATCCTACGCAGTGCCGTAGGGGACCGCACCGCCACTTCCCAGCAAATTAGGGACACTGTTGCTCCTGGTGTATCGGCGAGGACCATTCGCAACCGTCTCCATGACGCTGGGCTACGGTCCCGCACACCGTTAGGCCGTCTTCCGCTCACGCCCCAACATCGTGCAGCCCGCCTCCAGTGGTGTCACGACAGGCGTGAATGGAGGGACGAATGGAGACGTGTCGTCTTCAGCGATGAGAGTCGCTTCTGCCTTGGTGCCAATGATGGTCGTATGCGTGTTTGGCGCCGTGCAGGTGAGCGCCATAATCAGGACTGCATACGACCGAGGCACACAGGGCCAACATCCGGCATCATGGTGTGGGGAGCGATCTCCTACACTGGCCGTACACCACTGGTGATCGTCGAGGGGACACTGAATAGTGCACGGTACATCCAAACCGTCATCGAACCCATCGTTCTACCATTCCTAGACCGGCAAGGGAACTTGCTGTTCCAACAGGACAATGCACGTCCGCATGTATCCCGTGCCACCCAACGTGCTCTAGAAGGTGTAAGTCAACTACCCTGGCCAGCAAGATCTCCGGATCTGTCCCCCATTGAGCATGTTTGGGACTGGATGAAGCGTCGTCTCACGCGGTCTGCACGTCCAGCACGAACGCTGGTCCAACTGAGGCGCCAGGTGGAAATGGCATGGCAAGCCGTTCCACAGGACTACATCCAGCATCTCTACGATCGTCTCCATGGGAGAATAGCAGCCTGCATTGCTGCGAAAGGTGGATATACACTGTACTAGTGCCGACATTGTGCACGCTCTGTTGCCTGTGTCTATGTGCCTATGGTTCTGTCAGTGTGATCATGTGATGTATCTGACCCCAGGAATGTGTCAATAAAGTTTCCCCTTCCTGGGACAATGAATTCACGGTGTTCTTATTTCAATTTCCAGGAGTGTATATTTCGCGAAGAGACCGTGAAGGTAAAATTAGAGATTCGAGCCCACGTGGAGGCTTACCAGTAATCGTTCTTCCTGCGAATAATTCGCGATTGGAACACGATAATGGTGGAAGTGCCAGGGATCACAAAGTATCCTCCACCACACACACAGAATAAGGGTGGCTTGCGGAGTATACTGTTCGTTAAGGGGGGGTAGGACGTCAAACGTGCCGACTTCGAGAAGGAGAGGCACCACAGGACATTTTAGATTGCACTGTCTATACTTTTACAAATAAATTCATAAAACTTTGTCAGCATGACCAGGAAGGATTCAGGATTCACACTCATAGCAGTGAAAGTTCAAAAACACGAAAAAATAATATTTTTTAAATGTAAAATTTCATGATTTTTTTCACTTACTGTTGGCTGCATTTGTTGCTATAGGTACACTTTTCTTCATAAGTAAGAGAGATTCTTCGATGAATATTGCACAGTTTACAAACCATACTTACAGGTGTATGAAACTCTAGAATTTATTTAATCTATGGAAAAATGAATAGGCTGTTACTTTTTAAACTTCGTGTTTAGAGAAAACTCGAATCTTATAGTTAATTATCTCCATTTTTTCCACATTTTTTAACAGATTTGGGAAATTCTAGAGTTTCATACACCTGTAAGTATGGTTTGTATGCTGTGCAAAATTCATCGAAGAATCTCTCTTACTTATGAAGAAAAGTGTACCTACAGCAACAAATGCAGCCAATACCAAGTGAAAAAATGATGAAATTTCACATGTAAAAAAATTTGTTTTGTTATGTTTTTGAACTTCCTCTGCTATGCTTGTGAATCCTGAATCCTTCCTGGTCATGTTGACAAAGTTTTATGAATTTATTTGTAAAAGTATAGACAGTGCAAATTAAAATGTCCTGTGGTGCCTCTCCTGCTCCAATTCGGCCCGTTTCACGTCCTAACCCCCCTTAAGTAAAAGCGAGGTCAACACTACACACAGATGGTACCAGATATGGTCTTAGTTCTTTCACAACCCAGCAGAGGGTATCTTCGTCGTCCATGCAATGCCCATAAAGCACTAAATTTACTTTGAATTCTTGATCGAAATACTCGAGAAGAGACATGAGTGCAGCCTACGCGTCGCATTTATCAACGGTATTTGATGCCGACAGCCAAACATTGATTCATCGACAAAAATGAAGATGTGATACTGCAGGAGGACAACGATCACTATCACAGCAGCACGCTTTGCAGCGATTGGAAATAGGAGAAAGGTCTGAAGGACTGGGCTGTCCCTCAAGTAGCCTGTCTCTAATCCTATAGAACATGTATGTTCCTTCGTTTAAAAAAAAAAAAAAAGCTTCAAGGGAGAAGATCTTCGCTTTGAAACAGTTGTCAACACAAGTTCGGCGCATTTGTAAGTCTCCTCCTCGTGAACACGAGGAAAAATTGGTTTCAAGCATTGCTCGGAGGTATCAAGCAATTATCTACGCCGCAGATGACTGGAGGTATTATTAACCAAAATTGCATTTTTCTTTTGTTCCAGTACGATGTGTGTATATGTTATAGTTTGTTGTCAAATATTTTTCTACTGATTAGCCCGAACACGATCTTACTTGACAGGCTGTAAATATAGGCGTAGATATAGAGCTTCAGCAGGTACGGGGAAACAAACAAAAAAATTAACGACGGATTTTTAGTTTTTCGAGGTTTTAATTAAAACTTTGTGAGTACACCTCTTAAGTCAAATGTCAAAGGAACTGAAAAAAATGAAATATTTTATGTCCGTCGTTAAAATGGGAAGCAGCAGCAGCAGCAGTACGTTCTCATTAGCAATCAATCGCATCAGGTGAGATATTTTAATCTGCAGACGCTGTAACATATCACTTCGTAGTCATCCAAGTGTGTTAGCCCTGTTTCGCTTTATAATGCCGCCCCGGCCAGTTCCCACTCGCAGGGAAATGCTGGAGATGACCGACCGAGGTTTTCACAATTCTCCTATGTGGGTAGTTGTCGGAGCCGAGTAGGTAACTAATTCCCGTAGAGGTCTGTGTTTTCCGATACTCGTAAGTAAAGTTGTAGAAGTACTTGCAGGAAGTAGCATCTTACTAAAGCGCTATTATCGCGAATCGTGAGTGACAAATGAAACTCCCTGTGTGCGACCACTGAGCGATTGGCCGAAAGGCCTCAATGTTAAATAATTTCTTGGAGTGAATTTGGAGCACGCGAACCAGTAGAACTGACCGTCTTCATGGGGTTGATGTGGCGTGTCGTGGACTCTCTGAGCGGAGTTTGTGTTGTAAGGTGATCATCATTTCAGAATTCTCGAGTTGGTGATCATCTGTCATCAGCGACATTACTTTTCAGGTACAGATTGCTTGCAAAGCATTAGAAATTGCATTCCTGTGCACGGGCGTCGAATTCTGCTTAGGTACTTTCCTGTTTTTCGCAGTAAGACTTGTGGACTTCTCCTCTCAAAAGAGCACTCAGAGCAGAGAATCGATGTGGCAGAGAATAAAAATGACGGACTTGGTTAACGTTAGTTTATCCCCATAAAATTCAGTTGTTGCCTTGCAAATTTGAGTGTGGTGTTTATGTCGGATTTTTTCCTTCATTGAGACAAGTTGATGGCTGTTTTGCTAGGGACCAGTTGTTGCGGTGTAAGAGCTGTTAACATGAACATACATGAGGTGGGCAAAATTGTGAGTACATCGCGAGAAACGCATGCTTGAACATAAATACAGATGCTAATCAAATCCGTAGGCTGCGCTGTTTTATTTGACCACGAACTACGCCCACGCTATGTCCTCAACACTTTGCAAGTATCAGTTGTGGACAGCCGTGCGGGGTAGCCGCGCGTTATGGGCGCCTTGTCACGGTTCGCGGCCGGCCGATGTGGCCGAGCAGTTCTAGGCGCTACAGTCTGGGACCGCACGACCGCTACGGTCGCAGGTTCGAATCCTGCCTCGGGCATGGAGATGTGTGATATCCTTAGGTTAGTTAGGTTTAAGTTGTTCTAAGTTCAAGGGGACTGATGAACTCAGAAGTTAAGTCCCATAGTGCTCAGAGACATTTGAACCATTTGAACCATTAAGTAGTGCGTAAGCGTAGGGACCGCTGACCTCAGCAGTTTGGTCCCATAAGACCTTACCACAAATTTACAAAATTTTTCAGTTGTCGACAGAACAGTGTTCTGTATAGTTGTGTGTGCATTAAGTCGGAGGTCAGTGTATTTGACCGTAGCGCTCGTTTGATGGATGCTTTGGTAAGCAACGTAGCCGAAGAGTTTGGTGTTTCACAAGGCTCCATATCCAACGGCTATACTGCATTTAGGAAAAGCGGAGAACATCATCCGCAACGCACATCGCGGACGAAAGTGTATGTTGAGTGATTGTGGCAGACGGTAATTGAAGAGCATTGAGACGAAAAACAAGAAGACTATAGCTCCAAAAATAATTGCATACCTGAATGTCGCATTATCGAACCCTATCGACACCAAAACAACACCAAGGGTGCTCCATAAATAAGGAATTGCAGAACGAGTTGGAATTCCAAAACCACTCATCAGTATGAAAACTACCGTAACAGGAAAACATGGTCCCAAAGCCATAAAATTAGGACTATGCAACAGTGGAGGATGCGTCTTGTATCAGTTTCCTACTCCTCGCCGAATTTACTTCCACGAGTGAAACATGGTGGGGGCTCGGCGACTATTTGGGCGGCCATATCGCAGTATTCCATAGGCACAGTGGTTACTTTGTAAGGTTGCATTCCTGCCAGGTATCATGTGATCGCGTCGGCTGATCAGGTCCATCCCAGGTAGAATGTTTGTTCCCCTGTGGTAATGCAGCGATCCCGTTGATATAGTTCGCATCGTACAGAACTGGTCGCACTTGTATCTTCAATGGCCACTACAGTCAGCCGATCTCAATTTTACTGAGCCTTTGCGGTCTACTTTGGAGAGACGGGTGTGTGATCGCTAGCCAACTTCATCATCGTTTCCTGAACTTGCCCCTATTTTACAGGAAGCAGAAACTCTGTTAATCCATTCCGAGACCACTGGATACTCTTTTGAATGCCAACGATTTTCCTACACCGTGTTAGATTTGGTAATATGTTGTGGTCCACAACTCGTGGTCTAGTCGCTAGCGTTGCTGCCTGCGGATCACGGGGTCCCAGGTTCGATTCCCGACCGGGTTGGCGATTTTCTCTGCCCTGGGACTGGGTATTTGTGTTGTCCTCATCATTTCATCATCGTCATCATCATTCGTGGAAGTGACTAGATTGGACTGTGTAAAAATCGGGACTTTGTACGGGCGTTGATGATCGCTGTTGTGACCGTAGAAAATTTTAATTTTTATTCTTGCTTTTGTGACCATAATAAGAGTCCAGGCTCCATAGGCAAACAGCCAGCCGACATTAAGAAATAGTCCACCAGGACGTAGGGACAAGATAAGCGGTGGAGGCTGCCAAATATGGCTTGTTGATCAAATAACTTAGTGTTTGACTTCCTGCCAGAGGAAGCAGCATGAATAAAACTAGCGCAAGGGAAGACGCAAACACCAGGGCGATAATACAACACGAGAGTGTCAGCCACGTGCGGAAAAGACTCGTGTGGAACCAAATTAAGTTGTGTGCAGCTAGAAACGGAAGTTTCGTGTGGAAACGAAGGCATTATTGCGCAAGCCGACCAATTAGAAACGAGAGTGTCGTGTGGAACCATAGGCATTCTTGTGCAATCCGATCACTAAGAAATGAAAGGGTCGTATGAAACAACTTAACTCGTGTGCACCCAAGTACATGAGAAACGAAATAAAAGGCAGCGGAATAGCTAGAAGCAGAGATTCAGATGCAGATTCAGAGCCAGTGCCGGCAGTTTGGAGATTCCGCAGCGAGACGCCAGTGGGGCCGAGTACGCCCATAGCAGTCGATACAGCTGATAAAGACTTCAACTATATGATGAGAGACTCTGGTGGACACTCAGGAACTGCAGGTCAAGTAGGATTTTTAGAGTTTCATTAGAATAGTGTTGAACAGAGACTGTCAGTCTTTGTCTCGATTACTTAGAGAGATTTCAGTGCTAACCAAGAACAAGTGATTGCTTTGTACTTGTTTCTTATATGTACCGGCAATTAGCTTTGAAGTAGCATGTGCCGCGCTGGATTAGCCGAGCGGTCCAGGGCGCTGCAGTCATGGACTGTGCGGCTGGTACCGGTGGAGGTTCGAGTCCTCCCTCGGGTATGGATGTGTGTGTTCCTCCTTAGGATAATTTAGGTTAAGTAGTGTGTAAGCTTAGGGACTGATGACCTTAGCGGTTAAGTCCCAAAAGATTTCACACACATTTGAACATTTTTTTTTGTTTGTTTTGAAGTAGCAAGTCAGAATAAATAGACAGAATCTTATTAAGGGGTTTATGATCCAACACCTCACATAAGTATATGTGAGAATAAACTTGATAGAAACTAACCAACCTTTTCTTTCTACCGCAATTCTATAACTTACTTTCAGGAAACTTATTTGCTTCAAACCAAGGAGATTCTCTCCCTCTCATCTCCGATATAAAGGCTGACAGGAATTTATGACTAACCCATTGTCGTTAACGTCCAGACTGCGCTACGCAGTTCGCACTTACTTCATTCTGGTATAGTGAGGCTGCGCCGGGACGCGACACCGCGCAGCTGAGCGCCCCACAAGCCAAACATCATCAATATGTTGTGCTTGGGATGTTTCCGTATTTTTGTCCATTCCTTGTGTTGCACTCCAGGGCTCGAACATCGGAAACTTCCCTGAAGGTAGGTGGTTAGTTACAGGACTTTTAATTATTGACTCTTGAATTGCGAAACTGTACCCTGTCGTAAGGGTCAAAGCGAACGTGGCGACTCTTATTTAAACTGATTTTGCTTGTTTATCCGAGAGGAAATTAGTCCGGCCGTGCCAATAAGCGTTTCCGGTTAAATCCGTGGATAAATACATAGCGTCATTTTTCTGAGCACCGCACATGGCAAAGAATGCGAGCATTCTGGTCGCTTTCCGAGGCGCGAGCGAAAGGGACGTTTCAGCGTCAGTCGCCAGACACTTTGTCCACATCTGCATGCGGCGTGGTACGTGTCGAGATGACGCTGCGTGAAGAGGGCAGCGCGGGCGATTCGCGGAGTGTGGCCGCTCTGGGAGCCGACCTGCGGAGGAATGCGGTCCCGGGTCGTGACTGTGGAAACACGCACGGTAACTCACGGCCGGCCGCGGCCCGGGGTCACGGCGTGGCGCGAGCCCAGCCGGTCCGTCCCGCCCGTTAGCCGGCCAGCACGCAGCCCAAACTTCTGCCCAGTCGCTCCGGGGCCCGTGCACCGCGTGAACGAGGCCCTGCCGCCAGAGCCAGTGTGTCGTCTAGAGCTTAGAGCCCGGCTTACCACAAGCGACTACTCGTTGTGGTTGCGCGTCGTGGGCTGGCGTGTAAATCAGTCTCCAACCACGGCGCGAATAGATCAGTGACGTCAGTGGTCAATTCACTGTGTCGTGTGGAGCCAGAGAAGAGGCTCTGGTCCGATTGACGCCCTAGTCGGAGATTTTCTCCGCTCGGGGGCTAGGTCTTGTCCTTACGGTCGTATCGTCATAATTGATATTCCACTAATGAGATGGCTCAATGGGCACATCCCGAAAGCCAATAATTTTTTTAAAAAGTTTTGACCCTAAATTCTCGAGTTTGCTGCAGATGCGTATGCGCAAAAACAGCAGACGAAGCTACAGCTCCTATGATAACTCCTGTCACAGTAGTTCATTTTGTGTCTTCTTAATCATTATTTTGCCGGCCGAAGTGGCCGTGCGGTTAAAGGCGCTGCAGTCTGGAACCGCGCGACCGCTACGGTCGCAGGTTCGAATCCTGCCTCGGGCATGGATGTTTGTGATGTCCTTAGGTTAGTTAGGTTTAACTAGTTCTAAGTTCTAGGGGACTAATGACCTCAGCAGTTGAGTCCCATAGTGCTCAGAGCCATTTGAAACATTTTTAATCATTATTTTGTTCGTTCCTTTGTTTCTGTGACACATTGAGAATGTTACTAGATGGCCTGGTATTTGTCCTCGCAGAGAGACCAAATATCTGGAACCGAAAAGGTACTTACGTTTTACTATACCTGTATAAAGACAAAACCTACAAAATGCGCAGATAAGAACATAATGGACAAGCACTTTACTGAAAGTTATCACAACAGTGCAAAAGTAAAATCTATTTAATGAGGAAAATACACTACTGGCCATTAAAATTACTACACCAAGAAGAAATGCAGATAATAAATGGGTATTCATTGGACACATATATTATACTAGAACTGACATGTGATTACATTTTCACGCAATTTGGGTGCATAGATCCTGAAAAATCAGTACCCAGAACAACCACCTCTGGCCGTAATAACGGCCTTGATACGCCTGGGCACTGAGTCAAACAGAGCTGGAATGGCGTGTCCAGGTACAGCTGCTCATGCAACTTCAACACGACACCACAGTTCATCAAGAGTAGTGACTGGCGTATTGTGACGAGCCAGTTTCTCGGCCACCATTTACCACACGTATTCAGTTCGTCAGAGATCTGGAGAATGTGCTGGGCAGTGCAGTAGTCGAACATTTTCTGTACCCAGAAGGGCCCGTACAGGACCTGCAACATGCGGTTGTGCATTATCCTGCTGAAATGTAGGGTTTCGCAGGGATCGAATGAAGGGTAGAGCCACGGGTCGTAACACATCTGAAATGTAACGCCCACTGTTCAAAGTGCCGTCAATGCCAACAAGAGGGGACCGAGACGTGTAACCAATGGCACCCAATACCATCACGCCGGGTGATACGCCAGTATGGCGAGGACGAATACACGCTTCCAATGTGTGTTCACCACTATGTCGACAAAAACGGAAGCAACCATCATGATGCTGTAAACAGAACCTGGATTCATCCGAAAAAATAACACTTTGCTGTTCGTGCACCCAGGTTCGTCGTTGAGTACACCATCGCAGGCGCTCCTGTCTGTGATGCAGCGTTAAGGATAACTGCAGCCATGGTCTCCGAGCTGATAGTCCATGCTGCTGCAAACGTCGTCGAACTGTTCGTGCAGATGGTTGTTGTCTAGCAAACGTCCCCATATGTTGACTCAGGGATCGAGATGTGGCTGCACGATCCGTTACAGCCATGCGGATAAGATGCCTGTCATCTCGACTGTTAGTGATACGAGGCCGTTGGGATCCAGCACGGCGTTCCGTATTACCCTCCTGAACCCACCGATTCCATATTCTGCTAACAGTCATTGGATCCAGAACCAACGCGAACAGCAATGTCTCGATACGATAAACCGCAATCGCGATAGGCTACAATCCGACCTTTATCAGAGTCGGAAACGTGATGCTACGCATTTCTCCTCCTTACACGAGGCATCACAACAACGTTTCACCAGGCAATGCCGGTCAACTGCTGTTTGTGTATGAGAAATCGCTTGGAAACTTTCCTCATGTCAGCACGTTGTAGATGTCGCCACCGGCACCAGCCTTGTGTGAATGTTCTGAAAAGCTAATCATTTGCATATCACAGTATCTTCTTCGTGTCGGTTATATTTCGCGTCTGTAGCACGTCATGTTCGTGGAGTAGCAATTTTAATGGCCAGTAGTATAATATTCGATGTCTGACACTCGATCGTCGTTTGACCATCACGCACAGTCCCGTATGGATGGCACAGCAATGAGTATCCTTGGCGTAGAGTTGAAAGAGTTCAAACTAAGCAACTTACCAGGTGAGGATGGAATCCCATTTCGGATTTACAAAGAGTACTCTACAGCACTAGGCCCTTACTTAGCTTGCATTTATCGCGAATTTCTCGCCCAGTGAGATGTTCAAACATGTGATCTCCTAAGGGACCAAACTTCTGACGTCATCAGCCCCTAAACTTACGCACTACTTAAACTAACTTATGCTAAGAACAACACACACGCCTATGCCCGAGGGAGGACTCAAACCTCCGCCGGGACCACCCGCACAGTCCATGACTGCAGCGCCTTAGACCGCTCGGCTAATCCCGCGCGGCTATATAACAAAGGACAGGCAAAAGTACAGACCAGCACACTTAACATCGGGCTACATATTCAGACTGCGAGTATAACAGATTTCTTGGAGACCGAGAAGTTTATGTCCATAAACAGCACGGATTTAGAAAGCATCTTTCGTATGAAACTCATGTTGCGCGTTTCTTACACGATCTGCTGCGAAATATGGATGAAGGGTACCGGCCAGACTTCCGAAAAGAATTTGACACGGTACCCCACTGCAGATTGTTAACGAAGGTATGAACATACGGAATAGGCTTCCATATATTTGAGTGGATCGGAGACGGCGAGTGTTCATTAGAGACGAGGGTATCGTCAGGCGTTCCCCAGGAGAAACCTAATAGGACCGCTACTATTTTCTGCATACATAAATGTTCTAATGGACTGGGTGAGCAGCAATATGCGATTGTTGGCTGACGATGCTGCGGTGTACGGGAAGGTGTGGAAGATGATTCACTGTAGAATAATACAAGTTGACTGATACAAGGTGACTCAGACAAATTTTCTAGTCGGTTTGATGAATTCCAGGAAGCTCTAAATATAGAAAAATGTGAGTTAATGCTGTTGAGTAGGAGAACGTAATGTTTAGATGCAGCATTAGCAGTGTCCTGCTTGATACAGTCACGTTGTTTATCCGGACGAAACGATGTGAAACGGAACGAGCGTGTGAGGCTTATAGCAGCGAAGGCTTATCGGGAGAATTTTAGGAAAGTGCGATTCATCTGTAAAGGAGACCACATATAGGAGGCTAGTGCGACCTATTCTTGAGTACTGTTCGATTGTTTGAGATCCGCACCACGTCGGATTAAAGGAAAATATCATAGCAGTTAAGAGGCGGTCTGCTAGATTTATTGCCGGTAGGTTCGAACAACACGCAAGTGTTGCGGAGAAGCATCGGGAACTCAAATGGGAATCCCTGGAGAGAAGGCGACGTTCTTTTCCGTAATACTGCTGAGAAAATTTAAAGAAACGACATTTGAAACTGACTGCAGAACGCTTCTACTGCCACCAGCATACATTTGCGTAACGACCACGAAGATAAACGAGAAATTAGGGCTCATACGGAGGCATAGGCAATCATTTCTCTTTCGTTCTGTCTGCGAGCAGAACAGGAAAGGAAGCGACTAGTAGTGGAACAGAGTACCCTCCGCCACACACCATACGGTGACTTGAGGCGTATATGTAGATGTAGAAAGTAGAAACACACTGTTTTTTGCTTCTAAACATTGTTTGATATTTCGTAAGTTAAGATTTTCTCGAGTTAATAAATCTTGATTTTTTGAAATTTTGGAGTCATTTTTTCCATTCTTTTATTTTCCAGGTGAATGGAGAATTCACAGTACCATCAGGAACAACCACTATTCATTTTGTTCTTGTCCTTAGTAAACTGATTTATCATTCTTTTTCCCGTATTCTATTGTGCTGTTGGTGTGTTCTTCAGTCCAGAGAGTGGTTTGATGCAGTTCTCCATGCTACTCTGTCCTGTGCAAGCCTCTTCATCTCAGAATAACTACTGTAACCTACATCCTTCAGAATCCACTTAGTGAATTCACCTCTTGGTGTCCCTCTACAGCCGCCGGTGTGGCTGAGCGCTTCTAGGTGCTTCAGTCCGGAACCGCGCAACTGCTGCGGTCGCAGATTCGAATCCTGCCTCGAGCATGGATATGAGTGATGTCCTTAGGTTAGTTAGGTTTAAGTAGCTCTAAGTTCTAGGGGACTATGACCTCAGATGTTAAGTCCCATAGTGCTCAGAGCCATTTGAACCCTCTCGCTCTACAATTTTTACCCTCCACACTTCCCTCCAATACTACATTGGTAATCCCTTGATGCTTCAAAACGTGTCCTTCCAACCGAACTAGCCAAGTTGTGCCACAGATTCCTCTTCTCCCCAATTCTGTTCAGTACCTCCTCACTAGTTACGTGATTTACCCATCTAATGTTCAGCATTCTTCTGTAGCACCACATTTCCAAAGCTTCTTTTCTCTTTGTGGTGTTACCGCCAGACACCACACTTGCTAGGTGGTAGCCTTTAAATCGGCCGCGGTCCGGTAGTATACGTCGGACCCGCGTGTCGCCACTATCAGTGATTGCAGACCGAGCGCCGCCACACGGCAGGTCTAGAGAGACTTCCTAGCACTCGCCCCAGTTGTACAGCCGACTTTGCTAGATATGGTTCACTGACAAATTACGCTCTCATTTGCCGAGACGATAGCATAGCCTTCAGCTACGTCATTTGCTACGACCTAGCAAGGCGCCATTATCATTTGCTATTTATCTTGTGATGCATGAACCGTCAGACAGATGTTCACCAATTATGGATTAAAGTTAAGTATTCCAGCAGCTACGTACTTTATTTGCTAGTCTCAATTACTTTACCTGTTCCAGACCTCACGCCAGCCTGCGTGAGCTTAAACGCGTGCCTTTCGGCTTCCTCCAAGTGGCTTGGCTGTCTTGCCAAGTCACAACACTCTTCTTGTCTCATTCACTTCCATACATGGCTACACTCCATATAAATACATTCAGAAAAGATTTCCTGACACTTAAATCTACAATCGATGTTAACAAATTTCTCTTCTTCAGAAACGCTTTCCTTGCCGTGGCCAGTCTACATTTTATTTGCTCCCTACTTCGACAATCATTTGCTCCCAAATGGCAAAACTCATTTACTACTTTAAGTGTCTCATTCCCTATAATTCCCTCAGTATACACTGTCCATTCCGTTCAGCTACTCTCCCACGTCCTTTACTGTCTCTGACATAATTACAATGTCGGCAAACCTCAGAGTTTTTAGTTCTTCTCCATGGAATTTTAATTCCTACTCCAAATTTTTCTTTCGTTACCTTTACTGCTTGCTCAGTATACAGATTGGATAGCATCGGGGAGAGGCTACAACCCTGTCTCACTCCCTTCCCGACCACTGCTTCCCTTTCATGTCCCTCGACTCTTATAACTGCCATCTGGTTTCTGTACAAATTGTAAATAGTCTTTCGCTCCCTGTATTTTACCCCTGCCACCTTTAGACTTTCAAAGAAAGTATTTCAGTCGATATTGTCGAAAGCTTTCTCTAAGTCTACAAATGCTAGAAATGTAGGTCTGCCTTTCCTTAACCTATATTCTAAGATAAGCCGTACGGTCATTATTGCCTCGTGTGTTCCAACATTTCTACAGAATCTGAACTGATCTTCCCCGAGGTCGGCTTCTACCAGTTTTCCATTCGTCTGTAAAGAATTCGTGTCAGTATTTGGCAGCAGTGATTATTAAACTGATAGTTTGGTATTTTTCACACCTGTTAATACCTGCTTTCTTGAAGTCTGAGGATATTTCGTCTGTCTCATACATCGTGCTCACCAGATGGAATAATTTTGTCATGTCTGGCTCTCCTAAGGCTATCAGTAGTTCTAATGGAATGTTGTCTACTCCCGGGGCCTTTTTTTGACTTAGGTCTCTCAGCACTCTGTAAAATTCTTTACTCAGTATCATATCTCCCATTTTATCTTCATTTACGTCCTCTTGCATTTCCATAATATTTCTCTCAAGTACATCGACCTTGTAGAGACCCTCTATATACTCCTTCTACCTTTCTGCTCTCCCTTCTTTGCTTAGGACCGGTTTTCTATCTGAGCTTTTGATATTCATACAGGTGGCTCTCTTTCCTCCTAAGGACTCTTTAATTTTCCTGCACGCAGAATCCATCGCACCCCTAGTGATACATGCTTCTATACCTACATTTGTCCTCTAGCCATCCCCGCTTAGCCATTTTGCACTTCCTGTCGATCTCACTTTGAGACGTTTGTATTCCTTTTCGCCTGCTTCAATTACTACATTTTTATATTTTCTCCTTTCATCAATTAAATTCAGTATCTCTTTTGTTTCTCATGGATTTCTACGAGCTCTCGTCTTTTTACTTACTTGATCCTCTGTTACCTTCGTTATTTCATCTCTCAAAGCTACTCATTTTTCTTCTACTGTATCTCTTTCCCTTGTTCTTGTCAATCGTTCCCTAATGCTCTCTCTGAAACTCTCTACAGCCTCTAGTTCTCTCAGTTTATCTTGGTCCCATCTACTTAAATCCCTACCTTTTTCCAACTTCTTGAGTTCTGGTCTACAGTTCATAACCAATAAATTATGGTCAAAGTCCACTTCTGCCCCTGGAAATGTCTTACAATTTAAAACCTGGTCCCTAAATCTCTGTTTTACTATTATATAAACTATCTGAAACCTTCCAGTGTCTCCAGGCCTCTTCCTCATATGCAACCTTCTTCTACGATTCTTAAACCAAGTGTTAGCTATGATTAAGTTACGCTCTGTGCATAATTCTATCAGGCGGCTTCCTTTTTCATTCCTGATCCCCAGTCCAAATTCACCTACTACTTTTCCTTCGCTTCCTTTTCCTATTATCGAATTCCAGTCCCCTATGACTATTAAATTTTTGTCTCCCTTAACTATCTGAATAATTTCTTTTATCGTATCATACATTTCTTCAATCTCTTCATCATCTGTGGAGCTACCGAGCGAGGTGGCGCAGTGGTTAGACACTGGACTCGCATTCGGGATGACGACAGTTCAATCCCGCGTCCGGGAATCCTGATTTAGGTTTTCCGTGATTTCCCTAAATCGCTCCAGGCAAATGCCGGGATGGTCCCTTTGAAAGGGCACGGTCGACTTCCTTCCCCGTCCTTCCCTAATCCGATGAGACCGATGACCTCGCTGTCTGGTCTCCTTCCCCAAAACAACCCAACCCATCTGTGGAGCTAATTGCCACATAAACTTCTATTACTGTGTTGGGCTCGTGTCTATCTTGGCCACAATAATCCGTTCACTATGCTGTTTGTAGTAGCTTACCCGTACTCCTATTTTTTATTCATTATTAAACCTACTCCTGCATTACCCCTATTTGATTTTGTATTTATAACCCTGTATTCACCTGACCAAAAGTCTTGTTCCTCCTACCACCGAACTTCACTAATTCCCACTATATCTAACTTTAACCTATCCATTTCCATTTTTCAATTTTCTAACCTACCTGCCAGATTAAAGTATCTGACATTCCACGATCCGATCCGTAGAACGCCAGTTTTCTTTTTCCTGATAATGACGTCCACTTGAGTAGTCCCACCTCCGGAATATTTTACGCAAGAGAAGCCATCATCATTTAACCATACAGCAAAGCTGCATGTCTTTGGGAAAAAGTACGGCAGTAGTTTCCCTTTGCTTTCAGTCTTTCGCAGTACCAGCACAGCAAGGCCCGTTTTGTTTGATGTTACAAGGCTAGATCAGTCAATAATCCAGGCTGTTTCCCCTAAAACTACTGAAGAGTCTGCTGACCCTCTTCCGTAACAACATGTTTGTCTGGCCTCTCAACAGATACCCCTCCGTTGTGGTTACACCTAAGGTACAGCTATCTGTATCACTGAGGCACGCATGCCTCCCCACCAACGGCAAGGTCCATTATTCACGGTAACATTCTGTTACCATATTTCGATTTTTTCGTAAAAAGATGGTCTCTCATAAATTCTCTTTCGCCGTTCATACTGTACTGCAGACAGCTCTGACAACAAACGCTTTTTTGGCGCTGTCGTGTCAACATCTACCGTGTACACGATAACGACCCCTCATGACAGACGAGACTCAGAACGGGGAATCAAACGCCAGTGGCGCTGCAGTAGACTTATTCAGTTTGAACAGTTACTGAGACAAGAAAGTCGTTCGTGCAAAAGGGGCTTACGCGAATGGCTCTCTTATCTCAATTAATTTCTCACGGTAAGAGAGAGTATTGCTCCGCCCCTGATGTGTCATTCCTGTTCTGAGCCTCGCGTCTACATGCAAAATTTATACTCTGTCAAAAGTCTTCATGTGCACTGCAGAGTATACTTCCTCTTGTGTTACTTATAGGGCTTCTTCCCAGTCCAGTATGGAGCGCAAGAAGAATGACTTACATGAAATGCAGTCGCAGTTGCGAATATAGGCAACCGTCAGCTGTGTAATGTCATTACGACAATGAACCCTTGTGCCGGACAGGGATTCGAACGGATATCTCTCGCTTATGGGGAGCGGTCGCTTTACCATTAAGCTATCCAAGTACACTCCACGGCCAGACCCAAACTTCCGTACATCGTTAACCATGTATCTACAACCTGCACTCGCATATTCACAGGAACGCTGCATCGTAATTCTGAACAACACATCCACTGCAATATCCTTATTTATCCACCAACAACGAGTAAGCCGACATTCAATAAAAATGTCTCCCCTGTACGGGAATACACATAATGAATCTACGAGTGCAGGCTGTAGACACATGTTTGACGATGTACGGAAGTTTGGGTCTGGGCGTAGAGAGTGCTCGGATTGCCTAATGGTGAGTCGACCGCTCGCGATAAGCGGGAAGTCCCGGTACGGCACAAATTTTGGTTGTCGTCATTCCACTATACAGATTACTGTTGCCCATATTCGTAACTGCGAATACATTTCGTGTATTTCACAGCGGCTGTAGTCGCAGCATCCCTGTTCCTTCGGTTATGAATGCATGTCCGAAGGAACATTGCAACGTAATTCTGAAGAACAGAGGCATTGCAATATCGTAGAAGAATGATTGGATGAATTCCTCTGTGTGCGCTGTAATCAGTCTAATATTGTCTTGTTGTTCCCTACGAGAGTGAAACGTAAGAGGTTGTACTATCATATAGCCACGCTACGACGTATTCGCTGTCAATACGGCGAGGGACATGGGAAGACGGAAGAGTGCTTTGTGCATCCGCAGGACGAGTAGCGTAGTCCAAGCGGCAAACATCAGCCGTCTCGTTGGGTAACATGGCAAGTGGACCAACACTGGGAGTTCAAGCTGAAGCGTCGGTCCCAGCTAACGTGCGTACAAGTTGCTGTGACTTCTCCTTGGGTGGGGCGAAGTTCCTAGAATCCCCACGTAATGTTTGTTCTTGGAGCTTCTTAAGTATTAGCTTAGTGCATAATTCTGTAGCATTTTAGTTTAGCATGTTGGTATTCCGGTTACTATGGGTTTATCTATCAATTGTCATTTTTTAATTTGTAGTTCACTGTGACTCTATAAAATGGAGTGCTAAGTGGAGAAATCGGAACATTTCCAATGCATTCTTCTGCTACAGTACAGTAAAGGGGCGACAGCAGTGGAGCAGCCAGAAACACTTGCGCCCTGTATGGGGACAATGCCACTGGACAGAGAACGGCAAGAAAATGGTTTTCTCGTTTTAAGGAGGATGATTTTAACATTACGTTCAGGAAAATCGCTTCATTGTACTCGAGAACTGCGATTTTCCCACCTTCATGCGACATTTTCATCCAATGAGGAAGGTTCAAAAATCGAGTCCATGGGTAGCATGGTCTAAGCCAAAATCACAAAAATCAGCGAGTGGCCAAATGTGCGTCTCTGTTTACTCGTCATCAATTAGCTTGTGGACAGCACTGTGCATCCTTATTCTGTACCACTGTTACCTGTGACTAGGAATGGTACCTTTATGGAAACACAAGAAAAAATGCAATAACAGAGCCCACACCATGCAGCAACTTGTAACACCCCACCCATAACATATCTGGTTTTGGAATGTGTTCACCCCAGGTAATTGACTAACAGATCAACAGAGAGTGCAAAACTGCCGCACTGTCGGATAACGCAAAGAAAGTAATAAGGCCCTGTGACTCCTGATTGAACTGAGGTGGCAGTGTTGACATTAATTGACTCAGAATTGATCCCTTTTAATTAAAAAGGGGTGCACATTGATGTTATATTCAGCTATTGAACACCAGATGCAAATGTTGGACATAAAATTAATTAACAAAGTGACTTTGGATTTCAACTACTTGATTGAAAACAGATGCAGTAGATTAGCATAAATTTATTTTAACTCAAGACCTCCAATCATCACACTACATGACTCTCCTAACAGGCAATGGTAATAAATTGCGTTTGCATGGAGTAAAGCGCGATAACTCAAAAGTAATTCCTATCGACTGACCCAGGCGTAATGCGAAGTGCGAGAAGTATTCTACAATACACGGCCCATGAAACCCTCTCTCAGGCAAGCACAATAAAGAACGCCACGTCCACACTCTAGGCAAGCTGGGAATGGAAAACTTTTACAGAGAGTTCTGCCTGCTCTGGGAAGTGAACAAATTCCCACAAAATTTCCCTTCCTCTTAACTGCAGCTACTTAGCTCCTCCTAGGCCACCCATCAAGGTTAGCGTCTGCACAAAATACCAATTTTTCCGGAATTCTGACTCCCAGGAGAGTACTTCAAATTCCTTGGTCCTATGTTTCCATCGGAGGCCGGCGAATTTCATTCTGTCGCTCTTCACCTGATTTACTTCAGACTCTGCGGACCGTGAATTCAGCGTGAAGTTGCTATAGTTACGAACACACATATTTTGGCCTCTGTTGATCGCTCCGCTGTAGCTTTACGTGGCTTTCTCACATGTTTCACAGAAAACGGGATGACAGACATTTATCAACAGGCATACAAATTCTCTGTCTACTTCCCGGTACACCAGCATGGGGTCAACCAACCCCCCCTCACTGTCACTCATCTTAAGGCAGCTGGAGGCGGCACCCTGTTACCGCTTTCTCAGAGTTTGAGCCATCCTAAGATGCCTATTGTCGCTTCCCTTCGTCACTCCCCAGCTCGGCCGTGGTCAACTCTGAATACTTCCTTGGGATAACCTAGCCTCCAGTAAATCGATATGTTTCCACAAAGTTTTCAAGTACAACTTCAAACCAAAAATGGCAACCAATAAATAAACCCTTACCATTTTTGAAGTACCAAAAGCTGTATGAAAACTTACCTCTGCAAAAATAAAAATTGTACTTAAGTTATACGAAATGTTTTATTCGAATCAGTGCAGTCTTCCACCACCGTAGAGTTTACTTTTTCCCCTGAAATAAAATATAAAAGATTTTAGTAAAATGCTACACTACTGGCCATTAAAATTGCTACACCGCGAAAATGACGTGCTACAAACGCGAAATTTAACCGACAGGAAGAAGAGGCTGTGATATGCAAATGATTCGCTTTTCAGACCATTCACACAAGGCTGGCGCCGATGGCGACACCTACAACGTGCTGACATGAGGAAAGTTTCCAACCGATTTCTCATACACAAACAGCATTTGACCGGCATTGCCTGGTGAAACGTTCTTGTGATGCCTCGTGTAAGGAGGAGAAATGCGTACCATCACGTTTCTAACTTTGCTAAAGGTCGGATCGTAGCCTATCGCGATTGTGGTTTATCGTATCGCAACATTGATGCTCGTGTTGGTTGAGATCTAATGACTGTTAGCAGAATATGGAATCGGTGGGTTCAGGAGGGTAATACGGAATGCCGTGCTGGTTCCCAATGGCCTTGTATCACTAGCAGTCGAGATGACAAGCATCTTATCTGCATGGCTGTAACGGATGGTCCAGCCACGCCTCTATCCCTGAGTCAACAGATGCGGACGTTTGCAAGACAACAACCATCTGCACGAACAGTTTGACGACGTTTGCAGCAGCATGGACTATCAGCTCGGAGACCATAGCTGCGGTTACCCTTGATGCTGCATCACAGACAGGAGCGCCTGCGATGGTGTACTCAACGACGAACCTGGGTGCACGAATATCAAAACGTTATTTTTTCGGATGAATCCAGGTTCTGTTTACAGCATCATGATGGTTGCTTCTGTGTTTGTCGACATCTCGGTGAACGCACATTAGAAGCGTGTATTCGTCATTGCCATACTGGCGTATCACCTGGTGTGATGGTATGGGGTGCCATTGGTTACTCGTCTCGGTCACCTCTTGTTCGCACTGTCGACACTCTGAACAGTGGACGCTACATTTCAGATGTGTTGCGACCCATGGCTCTACCCTTCATTCGATCCTGCAAAATCCTACATTTCAGCTGGATATTGCACAACCGCATGTTGCAGGTCCTGTACGGGCCTTTCTGGATACAGAAAATGTTCGACTACTGCCCTGGTCAGCAAATTCTCCAGATCTCTCACCAATTTAAAACATCTGGTCAATGGTGGCCGAGCAACTGGCTTGTCACAATACGCGAGTCACTACTCTTGATGAACTGTGGTATCGTGTTGAAGATGCATGGTCAGCTGTACCTGTACACGCCATCCAAGCTCTGTGTGACTCAATGCCCAGGCGTATCAAGGCCGTTATTACGACCAGAGGTCGTTGTTGTGGGTACTGGTTTCTCAGGATCTATACACCCAAATTGCGTGAAATTGTAATCACTTCTCAGTTCTAGTATAATATATTTGTCCAGTGAATACCCGTTTATCATCTGCATTTCTTCATGGTGTAGCGATTTTAATGGCCAGTAGTGTACTTTAAAACCATCACCCAACATTAATTATTCCAATACGTCCATACTATACCCTCTACAAGATGCATTGTGCCTTGCCAGTCATTTTTTGTTCAGCCCTACTGTTCACTCAACGTGAGTTCGGTGATTTTTAATGACTTCATGTAATGGGCATAGTTCTTGCCCTCTTACATAGCCCCTCTCTCCAAATCAATTTTTCAGTACAGGTGATGACTCCCATGGTGTTACCACTTGTGGTACAAAATTAATCTCTCCATAACTGGTATCTTAATCCATTCGCGTGATTAGTTATGGGTGATAGATTACCACTGCCTCCTCTCTGATGCACACTCTCATTCATTCCTAGGGTATCTGCCTTCAGTGAGTGGATTTGCTGTTAAAGACGTGGTCATTATTTAGTCTTAATTTTACTTTAATCTCTGCCGATTTCTGAGACAGTTATTGGTCAGAGTACTCAAAAGAAAACTACAATTATATTACAAGAACACACGTCGAAAAGGGCAAATACACATGTTTAAGCACCTCTGTGCTTGTCATTTGAATGGCAAAAACCCGCAATTATAACTTAAGGTCCATTCACTCTCAGTTATCCATCCCTACTCGACTGAAATTACTAAAAGCATACATGAACAATATTTGTGTAACATTTTGTGAAGTTGATAGTGGTTACTCTTATTCAATTATGTCTGAACGCCCGTTTGACATTTTATAAATAACGGTTTTTTTTGTGTCTCACTGTCTCTGGACGTTTATATTGTGCATGGCGTAAGTGTCATCTTTACACAATTCAACAAGGTCTGGACTGTGTACACACATGTACCCTTTTTTGTATATATACACATATCTATAAAACACAACCAAAATGACAAGAATCATTGCGTATTGAGCAACCACTGTTGTGTATTTGTAACAAGGTATAAGTATGAAATCTTATTCTAACAGAAAGAGACGTGGCGTGACAAATATACGACGTTTTAACAAATGGCACATTTATGAAATCATAACCCTCTTATAACATAATCCATAAACAGAACAAATGAGTACTTTACGTTCGTTGATGCGCATGTTAGTCATTTGAATCCACACTGACACATTCACACATACGGCACAAGGTTCTTGCAGGAACGGAAGTGACATTAGTTCTGACTAGCTAGTTGAGGCATGGCTAACGGCTGAGAAGAGACCAACGTCGATTACCGAGATGGCACCACAGGCACCCGCATCTTCTTGAGGCAGGATGGCTCTCACCTAAGAGCTCGTTGTTGACATCTTGTCCGACAGGCACAAGACCCCATCGGTGTATCTACGATCGGTGACCTCTCGCAGCTCAGCCACAGGTCATTGCTCCTTCTATAGACGTTTTAGAGCAAGGGAGGGACCGTGATCAGACGAGAGCCTATTTTTAGCTCAGGTCCTCAAAGCTGGTGTCATTAGGCACAAAAGGTCAGCTGGGCTGTCGCTCCACCTGACGTGGCAACACATACAGAAACCTTCTGCCCCCGATCCGCACCTTGTACAGAGACCAGGACGGACCTCTTTGTCGTACACAGAGATGCTGGATCTCACCTCTCCTTGGCTGCTGAGTTGACCACCGTCCCCGTCGATTCAGGGCGTGGTCTGCATGCCATCACCATCGTCAGCTGTGTGCTCACCTCATTGCTGTCGTCCTCGTTCCTTGTCAGCTCGCGTGTGGTGTGCCAGGTGTCGTAGCTTCAACTCCCTCTTGCTCAGTTACGCCACCTTAACACACTCAGACAACTAATTTTAGTACATGGAAAGTGCTCATGTTTAACCATGAGTACCATACTTTTTTTTTTTACATTTGACTGAAGACAATGAAATTGTCTCATTACAAAAGGAATGATTTTCTTGTTTGTAAATCAACTTCAGGATCAATTAAACTAGAAATGTAATTGAACTTTTTTATACATAAACATAAAAAATGTACAAGACAACTTGCTTCACAGTCATTCACACACACACATAATCAAAGGATGGGGAATCAAGATTATCTGGACAGGATCCCATCACCATTTCTAACTACCAATTCCTACGACTAACACGGTGTTGGCTAACCCGACTACATATCTACTATTTACTACTTTTTGTCTCTAATCTTGATTTTTTTCTTCTAAATTCCCTATGTGCCAGACGTCCCTCTTATTGTGCCTGCGAACATGTATAAAACACAACAAACTTAGACATGTGTCAGTCTTACCAAGATTTTTGTTGGAAGTTTGGATAGAGTCCTTTATCGTGTTCTATTGTGACACCTCTTCTCCCCTCTATTTTCTTCCTGTTTTCTCCTTTTGTCACGAATGGTTTTATAAGGCCTGTGCACATGTTTCGTATTAGCATTGTCACAATGGCACAACACAAATATAGCTCACTGCTCACACTCGCAGCTGTTACACTATCTTGGTATCAACAAGTATCTCTGGCGTATTAAGCTGCTGTTCGCTCTGTAGATGATTACATCCGGTTCATTTTAACATACAATGAGTGCGCTAATTCACACAACTGCGCATAGCTGTTCACCTCTTACGTATTTAGGGGCATACGAGAAGCATCGGTGCGTCCTCGTAACGACCTATGGGACTGGCCACCTTGAATATGTTCTCCAATGAGGCAGATACAATTACATTGAACCTTCCTGTAACTTACAGAATACCTAATCTTTTTTTTCTAGGGGTACGCCCAGAAATACTTGTTTTCAATTCTTTAATCATGTGTTTTTACAAAATAATCTAGTGCACTTCACTTTCACAACATCGAGAGGCAAGATATCGTTATTAATAATAAAAACACAAAATATAGGCACATATAAACGAGACATTCTACCACTAAGATCAGTACGTACACAAACAAACAAGACGCTTTAGCAAAAATCCTTATTCTAGGCCTATATTTACTACGTCCGCGCTCTGGTCTAGTCATTCGTAATCCTGCCCGTCAAGATGGGATGGACCATGCTTCGGAGGGCGGACCTCGACCTTGTCCTGGTTGTTATTTTGATAACCATTATTCCTGTTCCTTCCCGACTGGTGATTGCCGCATCAGGTCCTTTGTGATTTACTATGCTGCACCGGTGAGTGTCGCTCTTCTTCCGTTTACCTTCTTTTCGAGTTTCCATTACTCTTATTTTGATTGTGGCCGTTGTAGCTCGGTGCTGGCCTACTATCCCACTGGGGTCCATTATCGCGACGGTTGTTATTTTGTTAACGCTGTCGGCGTTGCTCCTGCACCTGTTCCTCTTGAAATGCGAATTCCAGTTCGCGCAAAATGCCCTTAAATACCTCAGTATCGCTACCATAACGACCGACAAGTGATTGTTGATACGAGATGGAAAGTTTCATGTAGCATAATCTGATGATTTCCGCACCGCTAAATGGGTTGTCTAGGTACTGGTTCCTTTTTGTCATATTTTCAAAAAATTTGACCAGACTCCGTTACCCTGCCTCTTCCATATCTCTGGACATCATAATTTCTTGTTTGATCCTTTCTTGGATTTCTTTAGACCAATACTTGCCCAAGAAGGCATTTCTGAATTCTTCGAACAGGACGCTCGTCTTCGCTACATTTCTCATGTACTCAGCGGTCGCACCCTCCATATGGGAGCACACAAAATCCAGCTGGTACATCAATGGCCAGTGTGGGGGCAAAGATAACTCGGATTGTCCCATAAAAGTTTTTAGATGCAAGCTATTACCTTGTAGTGATGGAACTTTCGGACTGATACAAAATGCTTGAAGTCAAACCGGTCATCATTCCAGTTATCATTTCGCCCGTTCTTACGATTCGTATGAACTTCGGGACGTGGACTAATTCGTTCCGACACGCTATCGTCATCTCTCCCCCTCTGTATGTTCGACAGTTGTTCGGTACATCTAATCAGCTGACAGCAATTGTGCTCACTGGACTGCTGCGCGCTGTCCGTGTTTACCTCGGTCGTTGCCTCAGAGCTGTGAATGAAGGCGTGGCTCCCGTTGCTTATAGTGTCAACTTTGTCTCACTGTGAAGCAATTATCTGTGTTCCGGCAAGTGAAGGTTCAGTCGACGCAGTAATTACACCCTTCTCCTTTCCTGATGTCTCTGTAATGAGACGTTTTACCTCGTCCTCTGAATTTCTTTTTAATATCGCCACCTCCTCTTTCAACATCTCGTTAGGCCCTATGTCCGGTTGCTCTTGTTACTTTTCTTCGACACGTTTTATCCGGCTTTGTAGCCTTGATAACATGACCCTTCCTACTTTTGCCGTGCTTGCGCGGAGTCCCGAGTTTCTCTCGCTATTTTCCTTGCACCTTTCGCAATTAATTTGGCTTCGATAATGGTCGGCCACCGTTTTGTTCCAGCACACTCTGGCTTCTTAGGCTGGATCTTCCATACTTATGGATAATCCTGTACCCCTTGCGTCCCCCGATTCCTCAGTAACACTAACTGAATCAACGTCCTTGCTATTAAGCGGACTAAACCAGTCGTGAGACCCAGTTTCACGAAGTTCCAACTCGCGTTCGTCACGCTCATCGGTAGAGGTTTCCCTACTATCACCCATGTTCTCCCAGGTAACACTCTGATTATATTCTGCTGTTGTCTTGGCTTCTCCCGTCGTTACCATTTGCACTTTATGTTACATGAAAACTCAAAACGCAGGTACCCCTTACACTCAATAATTAGATAACGCAAAACATATATCAGGACACAAATTGTTACACTGGGTGTGAGCAGTGACCCGACAAACAGTTCATGAAGCATTCATCCAAAACGACTAGTACCAATGATTGAGTCCAGTGTGCTCAGCATCGGCTGATTGCGGCACTGCACATCGCAAGTACTCCAACAAATCACAAATACAATGCATAGGCATCTATATATGTCAATTTGAAAGGACAGCACATGAAGAAGACAATGTAACTTATTGTAATTACCGCTACCCGTTTTTCAATTAAAAATGGCTAAGCAATGGATCACAGAAAAATTTCCTTTTTTTAAGACTACTTCCTAGCAAATCCTGAAGTATCGTATCCTGGCGTGGGTCAGCCATATGTAACACGCCACCCGTCACTTATCTGGTTTTGGCGTGTGTTCACCTGTAACGTCCAGAAAGAAACAAAAACAACATATTATGTAGTAATGAGAAAATTATATGTATCATATTGTGTTATTGTATAAAATTATGTATTTTTTTTATTATTATTTATTTTTGAGAATATCTGCGTCGGCGAGTAATGAAACCGCCACAGACGATAAATGTCGAACAAAGATTAAAATAAGTAACTAGTATATAATACGTGACGAATAGCAACTTCTTTGCCTTCTTCATCTGGGAGTCGAGCGAGTAAGATATCCTGTGTCGTAGTAGCGAACGCTAGTGTAGCATTCTTTTGTCGAGACTAAGAGATGTACGCCATTACGTGTGAATTCATAAAGGTGTGTAAAAAAGTGAAATATTTAAATGTTTTAATAGAGTTATGTAAATGAAAACTTGCATTATTAATTGTTAAAGCTTGCTTGCCTATTATCCCAGCCTGTTGAGACATTTTTCAGTTATATAAATATTATCTGTGGTGCTGAGCTGCGTGGCGAACGAAAAAGCCGCTGCCGCGGCGTATTCAAACGACTTCCAATATAGTCTATCATACCGCAAGGAAGCGGTAAAGTAACAGTAAAATAATATTATTTCTTCTAGCTTCCAGACTTGCAGTGCAGATCAACAGATTTTATGATGTGTTGCAGGTTGACGCTGGCTGCTGATAGTATATAACTCACAGTACAAATAAGTTAATGTACCGTAAAAATCTAATAGGAATCTTGCTGTGCTCCGTTCTGGTCTGGCAAACTTTATAGTGAAAACGTATTTTTTTTAATAAGAGTCTCATGTTCTTGTGCTAGTCGTGGTACTGAATGGTGTTTTACCGAGAAACAAAATCCACTGCAAAATTTTGTTGTTGAACGATCATACGAACTGTAACATCAGTGTTCATAACAAAGTAATTTCAATTTTCAATAACTATAAAGTAGGGAAGATATGTTGATTTTTAGAATGAGTTACAGTCACGAAAAAACGTTCCTTTAATTGTAGGCCAGATACAGAACAATAAGATCTCAATATATATATTTTGCTTTGTTAAAAGGTAATGATGATAAAGAAATTCAAAGCACGGCATTATTAACAGATATTTCGCGGCTCTTTTCGTATATGCAATAATAAAAAACGCGAAACTGGCGCCCAAAAACGCGGGGCCCGAATTTGCAGTGGCCACAAAATTTTTATGTATTTTCTTTTCAGTGTCTATTGTTATATATGTATATATATATGTATTTAGTGATAAATGTATGTATGTGTATCATGATTAATGCAATGTATTAATGAATGTGCAACCACTCTTTCATGAAAAAACGTACTACTGCAAGCGAGTCAGAGAAGACGATCCTGATAGTACTGAGAAACTGTAACGACTACGTAATCCGGGGGCAGCCGAACCCCGATATCAGATAAACTAAAGGTAAGACTACAGTGTAGTTGTCCTGTTTGTAGAAGCTGAGCTCCAGTGAAGTGATCTCATATCGCTAGTGGTGTGCATATTGTGTGTAGTTTGATGTTAGTGTTATGGCAGGACAAAGATGATGGTAGATAGTAATTTTTAGTGGACAGTGTAGTGTAGATAAATTAACTTATTTTGTGTGCAAGTGGCAAAACTGTCAGATTTTGTGTTTGAGTAAGCAATTTAGGAATATGGTTAAGTTGCGTAGTCAACGTCCGAGCAATATGGATACTGAGGAACAGCAATTAGTTAGTGCAGGAAATGTAGAACCGGGTACCTTAAGCAGTACAAGTACTCTTTTTGAGGATATACCATGCGAAAATGTGGGGGCAGGGGCACAGGAAGTGATGCCACCGCCCATTAGTGCTCAAGGAGAGGTAGATAAAGAAATTACACCACCTCCAGTAAAGCAGGAACCAGAGAGTGGTAATCTGCCTGGTGGGTATTCACTTCAGGCGATATTAGAGCGCGTGCTGGATTACCAGGCAAAATTTGCGCAACAACAAGCGGAAAAAGACGAAAAAATTGAAATCTTTCTCGCACAGCAAGCTGAGCGAGATCGCCGGCAAGCTGAGCGAGATCAGCAACTTGTGCGATCGTTAGAACATATGAAAAAGGAGATTGCCTGTATGAAACAGAATTATGAGTCGATACCTAAGGCCGTGCAGGAGTTGACTGTACAGGTCAACAACCTGCAAGTAGCAAACACTAACATGGTAGATGAGATAGGTGTCTTAGCCAACCGGTTAGAAAAGCTAGAGGTAGATTCCACACAGCTTGTAGAGCAGAAGTGGAACGAACAAGCGACTAAAATTGAAACCGAATTCAACTCATGGCTAGAAGTGAAGGAGAGTGAGATCGAAAAAAATATTAATTCTAAGGTACAAGCAGCAATAGCAGATAGAAATTCCGAATCGTTCAGTACCGCAGTAAATAGTCAGGTACAGAACGACGTGCAAACCATCAAACAAATACTCAGTGAGGATATTCCGCAGTGGCAAGTGAATATTAACAAACGGATATCCGACTTGGAAAAGGGTTTAACACAAAGTAGCAAACATCTTGAACATGAAACTATGTCGCCAACAGCCAATGTTTTTGGCAACGCACAAACTTATACGCGACACAACAATGGTGAATCTGTAGTCGATAATGCGAAGAGCTGTAGCTTCGGTTCGGAGCAGACAGCATGTGTCCCAGGAGCAAATTCATATAGTTCAAAAATATTAGTTGAAGAAAGTTTGATAAAAAATAGGCAGTTTCAAACGTTTACTACTGAACGGAAGTCAGTACGCCCAGTAGTATTCATAAAAAGCTTTAAAAATATCTTGCCTGGTGTGTGGAACGAAGCACAGAAAATTCAATACGTAATGTCATACATTCAGGGTGATGCAGCGTTGTGGGCTACGGAAGTAGCAGACAGCTGCATGACATATGAACAGTTCGAAAGGGCGTTTCTGTCGAAATATTGGTCGCCTTGTATACAAGAGCGTCTAAGAAAAGAAGTATATAATCCCGAACCGTACTCACCCCGTCTTGGGAATTTGAGACGGTATTTTGAAAAGTATATAAACAAAACGCGCTACTGGGACGAGCCTATATCACCAAGAGACATAATAAGACTACTAAAATCACATTTACCCATTCATATCAACGAGAAATTAATACACGTACCAGAAAGCGACATGGAAAACTTCCTGTCTGTTCTAGATTCAATAGACTTGATCCAGGAAGACGCAAAATCAGCGTGCGATCACTCGCGGAATAATGGATCAGGGTGTAAACATGACAGAAATAATAATGCACAAAACCACAACCATGGAAATGGTGGGGGTGGTAACAAGCGGCAAGAGCATTCACAAAATGGTAGTAATGGTAGAAGCCAGAACGGGTATGGGCAACCAACTTATAACAAAAGGCGTCGATTTGACGACCGGTACGAATCCGGAATGTCAGGGACCAGCCGCTGGAAAAATGCGCGAGGTCAGTGGCATAGCAATTATAGTAATAGTAATCGAAATTGGCATCAGAATCAGAGAACAAGCCCAGAGCGACAGGGTAATGACCGGTATGACAACAATAGACCACCACTGCAAAACGCGCCTATTGCGCAGCCGTGGCGGCCTACAAATCAGAATGTACACATAGTGGAGGTCACGGACAATAGCCGTCCAAGTACCTCACAAGTAAGCAATCCAACAAACTAGGATCGGCCTCGATATGCTCTCCATCACTGGCCGAGGGGTGGAGTGAGAGCAACACGAATGATAATAATATACCTGGAATATGTATGCTGCGATATAACGACGGTATCAGTATGGATAAAGATCTACTGAACGAACCGCGCGAATGTAAGAAAGATAATAACGAAAATGTGCAAGCCATAATAGAAGCGAAAATCAATGATGTTGCAGTGAATATAATCATCGACACAGGTGCCTCAGTCAGTGTAATGAGTATAGAGTTATTTAAAGCACTGGGAAAAGGACGTAGCATACCGACTTTCCCGGTTAATAATTGTAAGGTGTCTGGAGCCATAAGTGCACAGAGCCAATTAGTTAAATACCAGGTGCAGGTAGAGATTTGTAAGGAGGGCGAAGCCATAGTGAGCTCGTTCCTCATTGTTAAAGGACTAAAGGTGGCCTGCATTATGGGAGTAGATTTTCTCCGTGAGAGGGACGCAGTGATCGACCTCTCCTGGGGGAAACTAAGCATAGTTAATAAAGGTAGGAGGATTGAGTTGTCTATGATGAAATCGAAGGAGGTACTTGTGCCATGTTGTAATCGAATTAATATCAAATGTAGGAACCCCTGGGTACTACACCTTGATGATTTTTCACATGTAGCAGACCTCTATTACCCGAATTTAGAGGATCGAAATTTTGAAACAAATGTTGAGACATTTCAAACCAAAGTGCAGGAATCTGAAGGTTTAAGCGATATCCAAAAGCAACAGTTGACGCAGCTGCTATCGGAATATACTATGGTATTTACCGACCGACCAGGAATAGTCAAAGGGTACCACTATCACATGGAGGTGATGCCCCACAAAACATACTGTCGCGCAACTTACTCCATCCCTTGGTCGAGGAGGGAAGTAGTGGCTAAAGAGATTCGGAAGATGTTGGCACACGAATGTAGCTATTTGTTAGCACATCCCCAGACGGGGAAAATAAAAGGACTGTATCCACGTAAAGATGTAAAGTTGTTTATTCAGTGAAATGTCTGATGTAAATAGTAGTGGTAAGAAGATTTCAATTGTGTTTTAGAGTATAAGTATGTTAGTTTTAAGAAAGAATTTATGTATAGTTACAATTTTGAGGAAGTAGAATCAGTAAACTGAGCAATAATATGCAAATGGAAGACTTGGTTTACAGACAGTTAGTGTCATTAAAAGACTACATGCTCTTCAAGCAATGAATAATCTTTTGTTGATAAAATAAGGATTAATTTCTTGAATCATTTTGTAGTAAGTAAGTACAATTAATGATAAAATCTCATATAAATATGTAGCAGATGTAATTGTGTTAGAATCAAGGAACCCTGAGAGAGAGTCTATACTAGCCAAAAATTGACTTTGTAGTACGAAATAATTATGTGATGTAATGTTTACTGCCAATAGTGATCTGAGAACGACACTGGAGCAGAATCCAATAAAAAACAAAACCGTTCCGTGTAACCTATGCTGTGTATGTATTAATGCTTCAATTGAAGCCTGTGTACTTGGCACACGTTCGTGAATATTAATTACGCGGTACGCGAATCAAGTTACGCGGAAACTACACTGTAGTCCTGTAGGACGGACCGTTAAAAATAATACTAGTACTAAATGAAGTATTTATTGAACAATATGCCCAAGTCAAGCTGTCATGCACATGGTAAAATCTGTTTGCTAGATGGGTGATAACCTGGCAAGCTACACTAAAAGAGGAAAAGAAAGCTATGTACAAAAAAAAAAAAAAAAATCACACACCTTTAAATAATTACAAAAAAACAACAGATGCCTAGTAATAGTATTAAAAGTGTGTAATGAGAAGGTAACACAATGGACTCAATGTAGATGAGAGTGATTATGCTAAGAACAGTTGTTATGCATTAAAAATAAACTGTGTGCATAAACAACCTAGGAAAGGACGGAATATTGTGTGTAGTAGGGACAGAAAATGACTGTTGTATCTGCACCAATATATACGTCGGTACAAGTTAAGTGTTGAGTGACTAACTGTCATAGTGCAGTGCTCAACGAACAGTAGTACACTGTGAGTAAAAACGGTAGTTAGTGATCCGGTCGGAGTCGATTCAAACAAACATCGCTCGACGGAGACATTTAGTATGTGTGTACCGAAATATTTTCGCGTGTTGAAAGACGCTCTGGCAGTGTATCAACCGTGAGAACAAGTGAAAGTGTGTAGTACAATGTGCGTGTGACGAACCCTGAATACCAGTGTCACAATGCCACAAGAAACCTGTTATCATGCCAAAACATCCTGTGCATACCAGCGAAGCGACGGCGTAATGAACAATAAACACTTTTAAACAAGTTGCATTTTCTTCCACAGCTAGTAATCTGTGTCATTAGAGACAGTACACCGTTGTGGAATGTTTGTTTCATGCACTACGACGGGGAGCCATGCGGAGAAGCAGAGACGAGTGTCTTGCCGCCAGCCGGCCGGTCGCGGTAAACCACGGCAACTCACAGACATCGGCGAATGGTTCGGCGCGGTTCGCGACTGCTTGCGCCACGTCAGCACGACGTCGCTGTTACTGAGAGCCGGTCGTCGAACCCAGCGGCCGTCGGCACGCGGCGTTCCAAACGACGCGACTCAACAATTGCTTCGCGCCACCCGCTCCGTACAACATTGTTGTCATTCAAATGAACTATCAACTATGTGGTTAATGCACTAATATGAAAACGGTATATTGGACACGAAATGACGTGACAAACATTGTGTTTTTCTTTAGTTACTCGATGCAGACTCAAAGTATTCATCGGTTCAGTGATGGATAGATATAATACGTTTTCGTCATGTTAATGAAGTAAACTTGCACGAATGCTAGAACATTTTAAAACAATTGTCGTGAGTAAGTGCAGAGACGATTCATTATACCACTGTAAAACTGTTTAATGAGTGACTTTCATTGCAATACAGAACACAAATGTGAAAAAGGGTAGAAGGTATATTGGTAACAAAGAGACTAAAAGTTTAACACGTTGTCATAAACAGCCTTTGTTATCTGTGAACATTGGATAGAGTCTGAACTTTTGTGATCAAACTGGGTATTAAAACAAACCAGGCGAGATGACTATGGCTCCGGCGCAGTTTTCCCAGGTTTTCTGATCGCACGTAGCCCGAATGGGGGAGCCAGATAAATGTAATGACCATGGGACTAGGTTTATGGTCACCTCGCAAAGTGTAAGAATAGTATAAAAAGTGTAATTAAACCTACAGTGTAAAAGAACTAAGAAGTTTAAAGTGAATGTTCCAACCAAGGTAACAGACAATAACCAAACAGACGTTAGTGGCAGCATATTGCCGAACATTCTTAACGTTAGTCAATTGCTGCCAGGGGGCATTGTAACGTCCAGAAAGAAACAAAAACAGCATATTATGTAGTAATGAGAAAATTATATGTATCATATTGTGTTATTGTATAAAATTATGTATTTTTTTTATTATTATTTATTTTTGAGAATATCTGCGTCGGCGAGTAATGAAACCGCCACAGACGATAAATGTCGAACAAAGATTAAAATAAGTAACTAGTATATAATAAGTGACGAATAGCAACTTCTTTGCCTTCTTCATCTGGGAGTCGAGCGAGTAAGATATCCTGTGTCGTAGTAGCGAACGCTAGTGTAGCATTCTTTTGTCGAGACTAAGAGATGTACGCCATTACGTGTGAATTCATAAAGGTGTGTAAAAAAGTGAAATATTTAAATGTTTTAATAGAGTTATGTAAATGAAAACTTGCATTATTAATTGTTAAAGCTTGCTTGCCTATTATCCCATCCTGTTGAGACATTTTTCAGTTATATAAATATTATCTGTGGTGCTGAGCTGCGTGGCGAACGAAAAAGCCGCTGCCGCAGCGTATTCAAACGACTTCCAATATAGTCTATCATACCGCAAGGAAGCGGTAAAGTAACAGTAAAATAATATTATTTCTTCTAGCTTCCAGACTTGCAGTGCAGATCAACAGATTTTACGATGTGTTGCAGGTTGGTGCGGGCTGCTGATAGTATATAACTCACAGTACAAATAAGTTAATGTACCGTAAAAATCTAATAGGAATCTTGCTGTGCTCCGTTCTGTAGCATTCTTTTGTCGGGACTAAGAGATGTACGCCATTACGTGTGAATTCATAAAGGTGTGTAAAAAAGTGAAATATTTAAATGTTTTACACCCCAGGAAATTGACTAACAGATGAACAGAGAGTGCAAAACTGCCGCAATGTCGGATAACGCAAAGAAAGTAATAAGGCCCTGTGACTCCTGATTGAACTGAGGTGGCAGTGTTGACATTAATTGACTCAGAATTGATCCCTTTTAATTAAAAAGGGGTGCACATTGATGTTATATTCAGCTATTGAACACCAGATGCAAATGTTGAACATAAAATTAATTAAGAAACTGACTTGTGATTTCAACTACTTGATTGAAAACAGATGCTGTCAATTAACATAAATTTATTTTAACTCACGACCTTCAATCATCACATTACATAACTCTCCTAACAGGCAGTGGCAATAAATTGCGTTTGCGTGGAGTAAAGCACGATAAATCAAAAGTAATTCCTATGAACTGACCCAGGTGTAATGCAAAGTGCAAGAAGAATTCTACAATACACGGCCCATGAAACCCTTGTGAAAACTTTGCAGACGTGATCCAACAAATTAATCAGTGGCCTTACTCAAGCGAAGCGGGCGCAATATCACCGAATTCAGTGTGGCGGGGCGGCGTTGTGCGGACGTCGGCCAACCTCATGGTGCTGCAAGGCTGCACTCGTCTACTCACTCCTAGCTATCTTGCTCAGTACATAGCTCAACAAAAACTTTCTATCTCCAAGCTCAATTGTTCCATTTGCTAAGTCCTAAACTGCAGAGATGCTCACCCTCTCTCACGCAAGCAGAATAAAGAATGCCACGTCCACACTCTAGGCAAGCTGGGAATGGAAAACTTCTACAGAGGTTTCTGCCAGTCCGCTCTTCACCTCGGTCTCCCCTCCAGCAAAATCACTTACGCCAATTGCAGTGCAAGTCGCGTTAATTATGCGTCGCTTCCCAGTGCCGACCAATGCCTGCTCTGGGAAGTGAACAAATTTCCACAAAATTTCCCTTCCTCTCAACTTCTGCTACTTAGCTCCTCCCAGGCCACCCATCAAGGTTAGCATCTGCACAAAATACCAATTTTTCCGGAATTCTGACTCCCAGGAGAGTACTTCAAATTCCTTGGTCCTATGTTCCCATCGGAGGCCGGCGTATTTCATTCTGTCGCTCTTCACCTGATTTACTTCAGACTACTTCATGAACACGCATATTCTGGCCTTTGTTGACCGCTCCACCGTAGCTTTACACGGCTTTCTCGCATGTTTCACAGAAAACAGGATGACGGACATTTATCAACAGGCGTACAAGTTCTCCATCTGCTTCCCGGTACACCAGCATGGGGTCAACCAACCCCCCCTCACTGTCATTCATCTTAAGGCAGCTGGAGGCAGCACCCTGTTACCGCTTTCTCAGAGCTTGAGCCATCCTAAGCTGCCTATTGTCGCTTCCCTTCGCCGCTCCCGAGCCCGGCCATGGTCAACTCTGAATACTTCCTTGGGATTAACTAGCCTCCAGTAAATCGACGCATTTCCACAAAGCTTTCATGTCGTGTGAATTACTTTAAAACCATCACCCAACATTAATTATTCCAATATGTCCATACTATACCCTCTACAAGATCCATTGTGCCTTGTCAGTCATTTTTTGTTCAGCCCTACTGTTCACTCAACGTGAGTTTGGTGATCTTTAATGGCTTCATGTAAGGGGCATAGTTCTTGCCATCTTACAAACTCCCTGCACAAAGACCTGCGCACATCCACAAAAGATAATGTTATGCATCCCTTGGAACAGCGACTGTGTGGTGTACTTAGAGTTGCTTCCCGAAGTGTAACCATCACCACTGACATTTATTGTCATCAACTGAGACGCCTTGTAGACACAATCCAAGAACAACGACCAGGAAAGCTGCGTGAAGTGATCCTAGTCCACTATAACACCCACCTGCATTCTGCTAGACTGACAGGAAACACTTTGCAGGAGTTGGTTTGGGAAGTCTTTCCGCACCCACCTTATTCACGTGATCCTGCGCCGTCAGATTTTTACTTTTTGCTCTGTCTGTCGAATAACTTTCAAGGAATTTCTTCTCCGGATGGTAATGCGCTCCGAACTTAACTCGACAAGTTGTTCGCCTCAAAACCACCTGGTTTCTACAGCCGCCGAATAGAAAAGTTACCTCAGTGTTGACAGACTTTTGTAAGCAGTGATGGAGGATGTATCCTTGATGACGAAGTTTCTGTCATGTGTATCTGTTGTGTTCATTAAACAAGTGGAAATAACTTATGCACTAACCCAGTAGAACAGTTGGCGTCTGCTTGCATGTGTTTGCTACTCTAGATTTTTCACTGGTTGACCACACATGCTGCCCTTCTTTGTGTGTGTCCATTATCTCATGACAGTCCTGTTTAGTATAGACACCACATCCCTGAAAAGTACTCCAGGGAGATAGCAGAAGCGTTTTGTAGTCAGATTCCTTTGTAGACTAACAGCATTTTCCCCGTATATTACTCATGTATTAAAACCTGTCACCTGCTATACCTACGACTAAGCCTAGGTAACAGTTCCATTTCGCATCCCTACAAATTTTTACACACAGGTATTTGCATGAGTTAAACGATTTATGACTGCAATAATAGTCATGGGATGCTACATTTTCTTCCTTTCCCGAAGTACACAGCTGAACATTTCTGAACAGTTTTGCACCATTTTGAAATCTTAAGAAAACAGAGTAAATATCTGTATTACTTCATAACAGAGAACTACATCATCTACGGGAATGTGATGTTAATATTGATAATGTCTGACGGACATTAATATAAAACATGACCAGCAAGGATATTACTCGTATTACACTTCTCTGGTGCACATTCTCTCAACGACTCTCCATCCAAGATAATATGCTGTACTCTCCTACTGAGATATCCTCAATCCAGCCACAATTTTTTTCTTACACTCCATATCCATAAAATCTAGTGCAAAATGAGTGGAAAGGCTATGTCAGGGTGGGTGTTATACTATTCTTCAAAATGCATTTCAATTTTATTACGCCCAAAACTCTCATAGAAAAATATCATCCAATCAAAATTCAACATATAATTTCAAAAATTTAAATGGATATACGTGCACGACTTTCTCAGGAAATACAAAATGCAAGCTGCAATAATTTTAGAAAAGGCACCATAATAAAACAATAGGCTTGGAACTCAAAACATATAAATCCACCATTATCCATGCACTAAAAACACCGCCGTGACATGAATTGCAGTAAACCTCAATAAAACCAAGTTTTAGACAGACAAAGAACTATGAACATTTATCAATACTGTTGTTTGAAGTTACATCATATTTCTCATGACTTGTCCCGTAAATGAGCTCTGATTAAAGACAGGAACCACTGCGCCCATAAACTCGTAAGACAATCAACTTGCCTTAGGCCAGCCCCACCACCGATTTTCTAAATCACGACCAATTTCTTTCTAGATGATAATCAAGGCCACCCAGCACTTTTGCGCATGCAACGAGGTGTACAGGGGTTCACAACCCCGAACAGTCAACGGTAACGCGTGGATCTCTCAGTGGCAGCTGCCGCCGTTGACGACACAGGGCACGAAAACGGGCACATCCAGGCCGTGTAAACAGTGTCCTCCGGCGGGGTTGGTTGCGTCGATGGTCGTTACAGGATGAAATCTGATGGTGGGAGCACGCTGCTGCGTCGCTCCACGACAGACAGCTTTGTTTAGGAGACCCCACTGCCTGATTGTCTACAGCGCCATGTGCGGCAGAGGCGCACCGCAAAGCCAACTACTTTGAGTCGACAAAAAAGCTTTGGTGTTAAAATGAGTCAAATGCTCTTCTGGAATCAATAAATTCTGTGATTTTCAGTGACCGAACAGTTACCGGCGCGCTGTCGGGCCATATTGTTCAACGGGCATCATTCACTTGTAATGTGGCTATAATTTCGCACCTTACAAGCACTCATCCACATACTTTGCCATGATCTACAATCACAATTAAGTATCATGTGATAGGTTGTACATCGTATATATGAATATGTAAAGGAGACTGACATTGTCACTTACGCCTTGTAAATAATTGTTAACGCTTATTGCATGCTTATTACAAAGATTTCCTTGAAAGGTCAAGGAAAAGGGTGAACCGAAAGAGACCGGACATAGCAGACAACGCCCTATGTCACACGGCCACTTTCATGATTGAATTTTTGACCTCAAAACGCATTCTTGTTGTTCTACAGCCCCCTGTTCACCTGATCTGAGTCCTGCTGACCTTGTTCTTTTGCAGAAATTGAAAAATGTCTTAAGAGGACGTCATTTTGGGACGCTGGAGAACATTCAAAAAACTGTGACATGTCAGACACCCTACCAGCTGAAGCCTTTCAGCGCTGCTACCAAGACTGAAACATCGACTCTGTCTGTGTATAACTACCGAAAGGAACTACTTTCAAGGGGACAATATTGTTGTTCGTAAGCAATAAAAACTTTGAAAGATAAGAAATCAGTTCGTTACTTTACTCACACGCCTGGTTTATAGAAACTGAACATCTCACTTTGCAGTATTCACTTACTCCATGTGCAATCGGGTGAGTACTGGGCGTCCATCTATTATGTCGAAGTTAAGCTTCAGGGAATTTCAGCCCTGACTCACGCACGTTTATAAAACTTCATCATTTATTCATTATGCTGTATGTATTAAATAGCCAGGGACAGAAAATCTAACTATTATTAGATGAAACAGGCAAACCAAAAAAGATATCTGACTGTACTTGTATAAACGAACGTGCAATAAAAGTGAAACATAGGTACCTTTTTATAATTAAAAAGTCATTAACATTTACTAACGCTTATTGTTATCATTTGTACCTGGGTAATATTCTGACAGTGTACTTTAACCTTTGACGCACTTGAGGTGGATATGTGAGTCACTTCCAAAGTCTTGATGGTCCAGGTTCACCGGTGTCACCAGAAACGCATTGAGTAGCTGAACCAGGGTAAGTATGAGGGGAGTTCTGTAGCTAATGCAATACCTTTTTTGTTTGAAAGCATGTTGGCCATATTCAGGACTACAGTACACCGCATTATTTCCCAGTCTTTCGGCTACAAAATTCTATTTTTCAACATAATCTCCGTTCAATGCAACGGCCTTACGCCACCTTATTGGGAGGGCCTGTAGGCTCTCCTGGTATCACTCTACTGGTCAATCGGAGCCAACGCCTTGCTGTATCAATAACCTCCCCCTCATGCAAGTACTGCTTCCCGCGCAAAACATCCTTTGTTGCACCAAACTCGTTGCTTTGTATGGTTTTCTGTTAGGTGGCGAGGAACCTAGCGGGCACATACCTTTGAGTACCCTAGCAAATGTAAGAGTGTGCCAGCAGTATTAACAGGGACGTCCAGCTGTGCAAAGAAGTGTTTGATTGTGATCTGTCGATCACATCGAATGATAATGTCGGCACGTTCCAACAATGCAGGAGTCGGCCGGTAGATATCGGACAGGTTTGCACTACCTTCGTACGATGACGTCAGAAGCTTCCGCCAACGACTCACCGCGTTTTTGTTCACTATCAGGCCCCCACAGACATTCCGCAAGCGCCTATGAATATGCTCTGGTTTCCGCAGAAATAAACTCTATGACAATTGTCTGCTTGGAACGCATCTCCGTTGGAGACACGATTTTGAAGATTACATCTACATCTAAGTGATTACTCTGCTATTCACAGTAAAGTGCCTGGAAGAAGGTTCAGTGAACCACCTTCAAGCTGTCTTCCTACAGTTCCACTCTCCAACGGCATGCGGGAAAAAGGAGCACTTAAATTTTTCTGTACGAGCACTGAGTTCTCTTATTTTATCGTGATGATCATTCCTCCCTATGTAGGTGAGTGCCAACATAATGTTTTCGCAATCGGAGGAGAAAACTGGTGATGGAAATTTCATGAGAAGATCCCGTCGCAACGAAAAACGCCTTTGTTTTAATGATTGCCACTCCAATCCACGTATCATGTCTGTGGCACTATCTCCCCTACTTCGCGATAATACAAAACGAGCTGCCCTTCTTTGTACTTTTTCGATGTCATCCGTCAGTCCCACCTGATGCGGATCCCACACCGCACAGCAATACTCCAGAATAGGGCGGGCAAGCGTGGTGTAGGCAGTCTCTTTAGTAGACCTGTTGCAGCTTCTAAGTATTCTGCCAATGAATCGCAGTCTTTGGTTTGCTCTACCCACAATATTATCTATGTGATCGTTCCAATTTATGTTATTTGTAATTGTAATCCCTAAGTATTTAGTTGAATTTACAGCCTTCAGATTTGTGTGAATTATCGCGTATCGAAATTTAGCTGATTTCTTTTAGTAGTCATGTGAATAACTTCAAAATTTTCCTTATTCAGGGTCAATTGACACTTTTCGCACCATGCAGATATCTTATGTAAATCATTTTACAAGTCGTTTTCATCATCTGATGACTTTACAAGACGGTAAATGACAGCATCATTTGCAAACAATCTAAGACGGCTTCTCAGATTTTTTTTCTTTACTGTTATTTTAATCACCTTATACAAAGGTGGGCTGTCAGCAGCATATTACGCTGCTCTTCAGCCGCTAGTGGTACAAGAAATGTGACATAAAGGTGGTACAGATAATACAATAAAAATGGCGGGCAAAAACGGTAGACGCGAAAAACAATAAGCATGAAGCCGTTCACGCTGGACGAGAAAAAACACTAAAACCCGTTGACACGGCGCACAAAACACAAACGACTGCGACGGCACAGGTGAACAGTGGTGGCGTGATGGTGAAAGAACACTAAGCACAAAACGAAGGCACACACACGAGACACTGATGGCGATGATCTCTGGCGCGCGAATGTCCACTGAGCGTGTACGAGTCCAGGGACCTGCCAAGAGAGGAGGAGGGGAGTGGGAGAGGGAGAGCAGAGATGCCTTGGGGAGGGAGGAAGGGGGAGGGGAAGCCTGGGGAAGAGGGGTGGAGGAACGGGGGGTGGGGGGAAAAGGAGAGAGAAGGGAGGGAGGGTGCCTAAAGGAAAAGACACAGGAAGTGGGAGGGAAGGATCAAAGTTGATAGGAGGGGTAGATGGAGGGTAGGAGGACAGCATCAGGGAGGGGGAGCTGGTGGAAGCCACCTTGGGAGAGGGTAAGGAGGGTGGAGAGATGGAGACCAGGTGGGACGTGGGAATACAGGTGCGGCAGCAAGTGGGGGTGGGAGAGGATGGGTGAGACAAGCGGGTGAGGAGAATCGAGTGTATGGGAGGTGTACAGGATCCGCATCCTTTCTAGGAAAAGGAGGAGGTGGGGGAATGGGATGAGGTCGTACAGAATCCACGTGGGGGAGGGGAGACGGATGCGATAAGCGAGGCGGAGAGCATGGCGTTCAAGGATCTGAAGGGATTTATAGAAGGTAGGGGGGGCGGAGATCCAGGCCGGATGGGCGTAACAAAGTATAGGGCAGATGAGGGATTTATAGGCATGGAGTATGGTGGAGGGGTCCAGACCCCACGTACGGCCGGAAAGGAGCTTGAGGAGATGGAGTCGGGAGCGTGCTTTGGCTTGGATTGTCCGGAGATGGGGGGTCCAGGAGAGGCGACGGTCGAGGGTGATGCCAAGGTACTTAAGGGTCTGGGTCAGGGCGATAGGATGGCCATAGATGGTTAGATAGAAATCGAGGAGGCGGAAGGAAGGGTTGGTTTTGCCTACAATGATCGCCTGGGTTTTGAAGGGATTGACCTTCAGCAACCACTGGTTGCACCAAGCGGTGAACCGGTCAAGATGGGGTTCGAGAAGGTGTTGGGAGCGCTGCAGGGTGGGGGTAAGGGCAAGGAAGGCGGTGTCATCGGCAAACTGGAGAAGGTGGACGGGGGGGGGGGGGTGAAGGTGGCGGCATGTCCGCCATATTCAAAAGGTACAGAAGGGGGGAGAGGACAGAGCCATGGGCACACCAGTGGAGGGATAAAAGGTGTAGGAATCCGTGTTATGGATGGTGACATAGGAAGGACGGTCGGAGAGAAAGGAGCCGATCAGATGGACGTAGTTAATGGGAAGGGCGAAGGTTTGGAGCTTGAAGAAAAGACCAGAATGCCATACGCGGTCATAGGCACGTTCGAGGTCCAGGGAGAGGAAGATTGCGGAGCGACAGGAATTAAGCTGCTCAGAAAGGAGATGAGTGAGGTGAAGGAGAAGGTCATTGGAAGAGAAGGATGGCCGAAAGCCACACTGGGTAACGGGAAGGAGGCAGTGCTGGTGGAGATGCTGGTGGATGTGTCGGGTGAGGATGGATTCCAGGACCTTGCTGCAGACCGAGGTAAGGCTGATGGGACGGTAGGAGGAGACGGCAGACGGCGGTTTACCAGGTTTAAGGAACACCGGGATATGGGAGGTTTTCCACAGGTTGGGGTAGTAGCCGGTGGACAGGACTACATTGTAGAGCCTTGCCAGAGTGGAGAGGAAAGAGACAGGAACTTCACGAAGGTGGCGGTAGGTGAAACGATCATGACCAGGAGCGGTGTTGCATTTTGTGCAGAGATCCTGTGTAGTTATAGGGGCATTGAGATCCGTGTGTGCAATGTTGTCCAAGTACTAGAAACCAGGTGCGAGGGGAGGGACAGAGGTGTCAGTTCGATCACGGACATCCAGGAAGAGAGAGTAATCGAACTGGGGATCATCGGGGATGGAAAAGATATCGGAGAGGTAGGAGGCAAAGTGATTGGCCTTACTAAGAGTGTCAGGGAAGGGGTGATCATCATGGAGAAGAGGATAGTAGGGGGAGGGTTTAGTTCCAGTAAGGCGACAGAAGGCTGACCAGAACTTGGACGAGTTTATAGGTAGGGTAGCATTTAAATGGGTGCATGTCTGTCATCAGTCCTGGCGTTTCTTAGCCGCGAGCAAATTTCGAATGTGTCGCTGGAGTTGCCGGTGGCGTTGTAGTGTGTCCGGGTCACGCGTGTGGAGGAAGGCATGGTAGAGATGGCGGGATTCACAGAGGAGGAGGACAGTCTGTGGGGGTAAGGTAGGATGGTGGGGGTGGATGGCGACGGTAGGGACATGGGCCTCCACGGTCTCAGACAAGGTCTGCTGGAGAAAGGAGGCGGCATGGATAACATCGTCAGGGTGGTGGTAGGTGAAGGAATGGCTATCGACCTGGGTGGAGAGGGTATCCCGTAGGCATTCCAGTTGGCATGGGAATAGTCATGGATGTACTTTGGGGGAGGGTCATTACGAGGGTCGGGGTGGGGGCGACGACCATCTGAAACAGTAAGGAGGACAGGGAGATGGTCGCTACCAATAGGCTCCAGGATTTCCACCGTTATGCGGCCAAGGAGGTTAGGAGAGGAAAAGATAACATCGGGAGTGGAGTTGGATTTGGGACGGGTGTGCTGGGGAATGGGGATGAGGTCGCCTTGAAGAGAGGAGAGGAACCAATGCCACAGCCATAACTGGGCGGTGGAACGACTATGGATGTTGAGGTCGGCGGTGGAGGAGAAGGTACGGTCAATGTGGGAGAGGAAGTATGAAGGGAATAGGGGCGTTAGGGCGGACATAGATGGTGGCGCAGGTGACGGTAAGGCCCGGGAGAAAGAGACTAAGGATCAGGTGTTCGGTGGGGTCGGGAAGGAGAGGTTGGAGCCGAACTGGCATCTGGCGGTGGTGACCAGTGGCAACTCCGCCACGCGCAATCAGGAGGGGATTATAGGATCAGTGAAGGAGGCAGGGTGAAGTGTGGACGGTGTGGTGGGGTTGGAGGAAGGTTTCATTGAGGAGGAAGGCATCCACGTGGTGGGTGGCAAGGGTGTGCAGGAAGAGGTTCTTGTTGGCGGGAAGGGAGCAGATGTTGTTGAAAAGGATATGGTGCTGTCGTGCCATGATAGGAATTTAGACAAGGGTGTCAAGGGGGGAGAAGATGAACTGGGCCTGGTTGTTGGAGTAGGTGGCATACATTTTTAGGTGGAAAACGGAATGGGTGGCGAGGGATATCTGTTGGAGGGTGTGGGGGCGCTGGAAAGGGTGAACATTTTGGAGGACAATGGTGAGGAATCTGATGATGTCCTCAGCGGTAGGGGGTGGGTGAAGGGAATTGCCGGGAGGGGTGGGGGCGTCCAGAGGGCGGACAGGAACAGTGAGTTCAGGAGTGGTAGGAGGGGTTGGGCCTTACATTTCTGGGAGTAAGTAGGATGAGGGAGGTTACAGGTGTTACAGGAGGGGAGGGGACTGGAGATTGGGGCACTGCCGTAAGAAGTGGGCTTGCTCACAGTGTGGGCAGGTGGGGGCCTCGCGGCACTCAGATGTTGTGTGTGCATTATACCGCAAGCACCTCTGGCAGCAGAGGGATTGAGGAGCGTAACGGGAAGGGTCAAGTTGGTAGCGTTGGTGAAAGAGAAAGGCACCCTCCTTCAGGAGATGGTCTATGGAGGAGGCGTGTTCGGAAAAGACCAGCATAAGGCGGGTAGGGCCGGCTGAGTTGTGGATGTGGCGAACTGCATGCATCTCCAGATGGGGATGCGCCTTGAGCTCTGCCAACACCTCCTCCTCCGTGATTGTTGGACTAAGCCGAGTGATCACGGCGGTGAGGGTCAGTGGGCGATGCGGGGGTTGGGGTTGGCGGGAGGGAGGCAGGGAAGGGGCAGGGGTGAGAGAGGCATTAGGGCCTAAGTGGGTGACAGGGATGCGGGAAAGGAGATCTGTGTGAAGGGTAGGGCTGGTGGAGGAGATGAGGACCGAATCATGGCGAGGAGTGAGGAGGGAGATGGGGGCACCGGGAAAATGCTGGGGAAGGAAGAGGGTGAGGTTCTGGGCCTCAAGAAGGGAGGGATCAGGACGGGAGAGGAGGTAGCGGTAGGAGGATGGGGAGGAAGAGGAGGAGGAGGGAGCAGGGACAGGCGGGGAGACATCCATGGCATCCTGGGCAGGGGAAGGTGGAAGAGGCCGAGTCTTTTTAGGTGCAGAGGAGGTAGGGGTGCCACTAGGGCGTTTGATGGCGGCGGAAGAGGTGTTGGGGATGGGAGCAACTGGAAGATGGCGTGGAGTGGCAGGTCCCGGTGCTGGAGTCGACGCCGGAGATGGTGAGGGCGAAGGCGATGGCGACGGCGATGATGAAGACGATGGAGAGGGCGAAGGGGAAAGTTGAGCGTGGGCCGTGGCTCTCCAGGCCACAACCCTAGCGGGGGCCACGGAAACGGAAGGAGCAGAGGGAGGGAGTGGAGGGAAGGGATCAGAGGAGGTGCGGCAGGGAGGAGCCGGGGATGGGGCAACAAAAAGTGAGGGAGATGGGAGAGTTAGGAGTGGTGGGATGGACTGGGGGGGGGGGGGGGGGTGATTGGGCACACCACGTGATAGTGGTGGCGGCGGCGGAGGGAGATGTGTATATGATGGCAGTGGTGGTGGCTGTAGTAGTGGTGGAGGGGGTTCATGTGGTGATAAGGGGAAAAACACAGGACAGGACAAAGAAGCAAACGAGGGACGGGCAAGGCGACGAGAAACAGAGTAAAAGAGACGGAGAACGATGAAGGAGGCTTCTCAGATTGTCTCCTACGTTAATATAGATCAGGAACAACAGAGGATCTTTAATACTTCCTTGGGGAACGCCGGATATTACTTCTGTTTTACTCGATGACTTTCCGTCTATTACTACGAACTGTGACCTTTCTGACAGGAAATCAGGAATCCAGTCGCACAACTGAGGTATGCTCCGTAGGCACGCAGTTTGATTAGAAGACGCTTGTGAGGGACGGTGTCGAAAGCCTTACGTATATCGTCACCATCTATCGGTACCTCATGAAACTATAAAGGATGAAGGGGGAATATTCCACGATGTCCCACAAAAAATCCCGCATGTTTCAACCAAATCTGACCGAGAAAGAAATGTGTTGCATTACTTATTGAACAACCCTCGTAGATTGAGTGGGTCCCAGAGCAACCTCTTCCCACAACAGTGAGTCAACCTCTTCAAGTTAGTTGAATTAGACATCTGTTCCCTCAATAATTTCAGTAAAATCTACTTGTTCTGAATTTTCTTCATATAAAAATTCTGACACATTTTCACAGTCGACTCTATCGAAAACGGAAGAATAATTCAAATCTTTTTTGCTCTCCGCCACGCCTCAGCTTACATGAGCACAAAATAACGCAAAGAACTGATTCCGGTGATGGTGCATGGGTCACTACAACATGCCTCGGACTGTAAGTACAGTGACTCTACTCCCATTTCTCAGGAATTTTCCAGTATCCCAACCAGCTCTGGACTTTCCGATAACTACATAATGAATGAATTGAGTGAAAACCTTCTAAGATGCAGTATGCTTTTTGCAGACTTGGCTAATAGCTGTTTCCGCAAATCATCTAACGTCAACTGCTGACACTTCCACTATACAGCGGGATAACTGTTCTGCAGCTGTTATTATTTCTACACGGGTAACGTCTGGTTTATTGAATGTAACAAGTACTGAGTGTAGGTGTTCGTATGTCTTAATGTTACGAAAATTCATTATCCCTTGACCGAAAAATTACGATGTTGTCTCACATCCACCTATGGCGTGAGTGAACAGCATTAACTGTCGAACTTTTAGGTTGCAGCAAAAAACCACTTGTGCACTTGCCCGCATCTCGTGGTCGTGCGGTAGCGTTCTCGCTTCCCACGCCCGGGTTCCCGGGTTCGATTCCCGGCGGGGTCAGGGATTTTCTCTGCCTCTTGATGGCTGGGTGTTGTGTGCTGTCCTTAGGTTAGTTAGGTTTAAGTAGTTCTAAGTTCTAGGGGACTGATGACCATAGATGTTAAGTCCCATAGTGCTCAGAGCCATTTGAACCACTTGTGCACTTCCTCTTCCTGGCTTTAGAAAAAATAAGTTTCCGATACCTTGTCCTAAACCAGTCACGAGCACGAATAGGACAATATCTTCTGCTATTATGAAGACACACTTCCAAAATCTTCGATTCTTGAAATAGCAGAGGATGTTCCAATCATAACGGCAGCATGTTCTTGTACCTGGCCCACCTCAATAATATACTCTCGAAATTCCTCTCTATGCAATGTGATAAGGTGGTTCTTGTTTCGATCGTTGTTCAAGAATTTGTCCTGAGGGGCCTGGTTTACCATCTCTGATTCAGTTACAACTTTAATTGAAGAATATTTTCTAGACTTACGAATTCTCTCCGCGCTGCATTATTCTCCCACGCAAGGGTATCCATCTAATATAATAGCAAACTGAGATGCATAATGATGTTTCAGGTAATAAACATAACTTTTGGTTATTCATTTGAAGGAAACATTTCAAGACCAATTTACCTTGTGTATAAGTTACGCCCATTTGGTGCAACTGAGTTAACATCCTTCGCTAGGGTAAAGGCGTCTTAGAATGAACATTTTGTTCTTCTTCGCATACCTTTTTCTGAGAATACAGGCGCTAGATAAGGAGGAAGTTCATATTTCAAAAAGGCTTGTAATTCATCTTCACATATCAGCGATGCTATATACGTTCCCCACCGTGCAAAGTGAGATGTTCAGTTCCAATATATAACATAACATGTAATATATTTCTACTATATAAACAGAAACTGAAATAAAAGTTCCCAAATACTTGGTAGTCTGTCATTCTACACAAGGTTGAAAAAATCATTAGTTTTTGGCGAACGGCATGGGGTGCAGAAAAAATTGTAGTAATCGAATTTGTAGAGAATTTTGTGCTGTTTTAAAAAGGAAATAGACGTCAAAGCGCTAGGAGCTCAAGAAATTGAGATTTTTTTGGATAAAACTGAAAGACGTCCGCAATTTTCAAAGTTTTTTGACCACAGAATGTTTAGCCAACATAAATTTTATTGGCAAAACCTGGTTATCTAATCTCTCCAATAACATGAACGAATTAAAAAATAAAATCTTTACCTCACTTTGCGCAAGATACAGACTTTTTTTCCGACAATTATCCAGGATTATAGCGGTGGCTTAAAATCACGAAACTGACAACGGCAGACAGAGCGGTGTACTGACACAACGCCCCTGCATACAGCATGCAATGACGCTTTTGGCAGAAGATGACACAGCGATCGATCGGTATCGTTGGGCATGCCAGGGCTTGTAGAGCTACGTTACGAATCTTGTAATCCAAGCGTACATAGGATGTCATTTTTTAACATTTGGCCCTATGTATAAGAAGAGTAGCCTGATTCATAAAAAAGAAAGGTAGTATGTTGGCTCTTAGTTCAACAAACTTACGATCTACTAAAAATTTCTTTGCACATTCAACTGACGGTGTGGCTTCGACCATAATGTACCTGCGGAGTGGAGTGGTGTGTCCTTGCCCCATACAACACAATTTTTGTTTTGAACTTGAAATAAGCAGCATATATGATTGAAATTAAACTTTATGTAGAACGTTCGTCATTCTTCAGAACTTTTGTGTAGAAAAGGGTGTACCAAAACACATAAAGTTGAATCGTAAACTACATTTCCCATATCGCGTTTTCTAAATGTAATTGCTCCGCTACTGACCGTTTGGGGTTACAGGATTCATATGGAAGCTACTGAGCCTGTCGAAAGACGACGTATATAAAGTTTTAGTGTGCTGTACTCAGTGGTAATATTTTTTCCCGGCTATAATTGCTAAACGCTAAAAGTCAAAAGTTACTTCGTAATTTCCTTATGCATTATCATCTACCACAACCCTTTATTTAGTCTTCACAAGAATGACAGGGAGGGGGTTCAATTTGCTTCACTCTGGTCGCGCTGTTGTATATTGAATGTATGGTATCTATTTGGTTGCAACGATACTTGCGACACTACGTTTATCGTCAGTTGTCCTGGAAATGGTGTGTAGCACGGTTCACTGTGGATGTACGAGATCGAGCTGTTCTCAACAAAACCTTGGTTCATCCGTATCCCGTCCGCCCATAATTTGAGCTTGTGAAGATGCCGAAGTTTTTTGGCATGTAATTTGGCTTGAGGGTTAAGAGTTGTGGTTAAGGAACACCCTACCCTCATTTTCCGATACTACCATTCCTTTTGACCTGACAGAGTGGCTCGGAGTTTGGTTTCGGACGCATTGTATTTTCTAGTGCAAACATTGGCTTGGAACGAAGATTGAAGCCAGTCCCCACGGATGATCACATTTTGCTTTAATGTTTCCAAACGGTACTTTTCTCTATTTCATGCCCAAAAGCGACGTTGTATTGTAATAAATGCTGTTGGTTGACGCTGCATACAGCAAATTTTACCGCAGCTAAGATTTGTTATGGGTGTCAGTTATGCAGCGGAGCTTGTTGTAAGTGTGTGCCGTATGCGTGTTGAACATTGGCCATTTGTACTCTAAAGTGGGTCTGTTACACTGCCTGTGAACTATGCCTGTTACTATGTTAACTATTGTTAAGCTTTTTTAATCATTGGCATGGGTACTGAACATTAATAAACTCCTTCGTAAGCTCTCATTTCTCAGAAAGAATTTTGTTCTTGTGACTCTGACGCAATACTGGATGCTGGTGACTCGGAATTCTTGAAATTTTAAATTGTGCTGGCCACGCTAAGTTTTTTTATACTACCTGTCATTTTAAACTTATTAACTAAAGTATTTCTTACGCACCGGTAAAAAGATGAATTTGATTTCCCATCCTTAAAAGATACAGGCGTTGTTACTTCGCTGTATTGACTCGATTCTAATGTGGTCTGCTTTTCAGATAAGCAAACTGTTCGCTTGTCTATTGTATTTAAGTTGGTGGTGAAGAAACACCGCAGATAAGTGATGGCCGATAAGCTGCAGATGCATATTTTTTTATCAAGGAGTGAAGTCAGCTGCTCATTGCGTTTAACGAATGCTGTTGAGTAAGGTTATGTAGTTTACACCGCGCGATATTAGCCGAGCGGTCTAAGTCACAGTCCGGCTTTCGCCGCCGTGCAGTGCGGACGTGTTGTTATTTCCGCCTGCGGAGCGCGCGGTCGCTGTTGTTTACATTTCAGCGGCCGTCACTTACGTGTCGCTTACGTGCACTAGAATCATGGCCAACCGTTTTCGAAAATCAACTTTACGTTTCAACTTCTGCAACGACTACGCACGACCAAAGGCCTTGGAAGTGGAACGCTTCCTACGCGACGTTGCTAAGATCCCAGCTTCTGACATCTTGGGCATCCATTTGTCCATATTAAGCAGTACTGTGTACATCAAAGTCGTCAATGACGCGGTATGTGAAAGAATACTTCGTGACACCAACCATGGATTACGCTTTTGCCACGCCGACGGCAATGTCGGAGCGGTCACTGTCGACCATGCCGGCTTAGGAATGCGCACCATACGAGTTTTCGAACACCCGTTCGAGCTTCCAGCGGAAGACGTTATTGCGGCTTTCCGCCCCTATGGCACTGTACATGGCCACACTGCCGAACGCTGGGCGCAATTCCAAACGTACCCTGTTCTTAACGGTGTACGGCAGATCACCATCGACCTCCATCGCCACGTGCCGTCTTACCTGCAAATTAGCGGGTGCCGCGCGGTTGTCATATACGACGGCCAACCCAAGACCTGTTCCGGGTGCGGCAAAGAAGGCCACCTCAGATCTGAGTGTCTTCAGCGACGGATCACCCAATTGCCAGCCGCTACCGTGGCACCTCCGGCTCCGACTACGGTTTTACCGATCACCTACGCATCGGCGCTCTGTTCTCCTCCCACCGGCCGCCGCCCATCGGACCATGCACCGGTGACCCTACCAGCTGCTACGGATACCGCTGGGGCCGACGCGTCGCGCTCAAAGCCTGACGCTACTCCGGCGCCACTACCAACAGCGACGACTTCCGACACCCACCCGCCTGAACATATGGACGCCCCTTCATTTGACGTTCCCGCGACGGCCTTCCTCTCAGAGCGACGCGACTCCCTCCCGTCTTCCGACACGGAGGGACGAACCCGCAAACAACGTTCACCTAAGAGGCGCAAGAGGAGGCGCCGTACGGTCTCGGAACGAGACGGATCACCACCCCCCGATGCTCCAGAGGCCGTCCGACCCGTCGAGGCCTCGGAGAACCTACACGACAACATGGCGCCGACTGTGGATACGTCGATGCCTACTCTACTGGCTCGCTCAGGTGCTCCTGAACCAATGGACTCCACAGATGCAACTGCCGCCGAGACGTCCTCTGCCCCTACGACCGAAGTGGAACGTACGACCATCACAACGACAACGCCTTCAATGGTGTGGAGTGAGGACGTCGATGAGGAGCCGGACCACACGCTGGGGACAGAGTTACCCCAGACGGAAGCATCGTTACGCCGCTGATAATGCCGTCAGGTGGCGTACGGCACGACTCACCGTTGCCTCGTCCCTCTTCATCCTCCGCCGGTGGAGTTCCCCTCCACGGCGGGTTACAGCTCCAAACCTACCGAATAGCGACGATCAACACTAACACCATTAGCTCACCCGTGAAACTTCAACTGCTGCGAGAGATGATATGGGCGTCGGACGTCGATATCGCACTACTACAGGAAGTACACCTGGCCACACTACCAGACGTCGCGGGATATAACACTTATCCTTCTCCTGGTGACCACCTGGGACGCGGCGTAGCCATCTACGCCAGAGAAGGCATTCCAGTGGCCGATATCACATACCTTCCATCTGCCAGAGGCATGGCCGTCACCGTCATGGGGACGCGTATCATCAACATTTACGCTCCGTCAGGCTCCACCCGCAGACGCCACAGGGCCCTCTTCTATTCAGAAGAAATCGCTCCTTTGTTTCTTGGACGCTGCGACCATTACTTGCTTGGGGGTGATTTTAATTGTGTCTTGCACCCTAAAGATCAAGTGCCCCACTACAACACCTGTCAAGAACTGCGTCTTGTCGTCCGAGATCTGTTGCTCCGCGACACTTGGGAAGTTCGGCACGGCGACGCGCCTGGACATACTTACCAGACGAGTCACTCCGCGAGCCGCCTCGATAGAATTTACGTCTCTCGGGAACTCGCACCTGCAGTCCAAGGTGCAGAACTTTGGCCCCTGGCCTTTTCGGACCACTGTGCCTACATCTGCAACATTCTCTTCCCCAAGCAAGTGGTCTGGCGTAGTCGTGCACCGTGGAAGCTAAACACCTCCCATCTTCATGATCCCGAATGTCTTCAACGTGTTACCGAGACATGGGCCACCTGTGAACGTCGCTTACCTAAATACTGCACGACCTTGACCTGGTGGCTAGAATGTGCCAAACCTGCCATTCGACGTACTTTGATTCAGTATGGAAAGGAAGTTGCTATGTGGCGCCGGCACACTACCGACTATTTCTACGCCGTTCTCCGCGACCTGGACGCCCAACCGCCCACCCCCGACACCCAGAGGGAACGCAGCAGGATTAAGGCGCAAATTGTAACTTTGACACGCCGTAGACTGCAGGGGGCTATGGTGCGAACCCGACGTCAAGATTCGGCGGAACAAGAACATCCGACCATGCATCATATCGCCTCCGATAGGAAACATCGACGACGACAACTCATCACCGAGATCACCACCTGTCGCGGCCAGCACGTCACTTGCCAGGCCGAAATCGTCAGTGCCTTTGTCGACCACTACCGCACAATGTACCAGGAGGAGACTACCAACAACCACGCTGAGGAGTCTGTGTTACCACACGTAACTCGTACCCTCACCAGCGACGAAGCGGACGAGCTGATGGAGCCCATTGCGCGTGACGAAATCCACGATGCAATCAAAAAAGGTGCTCTGAATAAGTCACCTGGTGTCGACGGATTGCCGATAGAATTTTATCGCGCTTTCTTCACACTAATGGCATCACGGTGGACAACGATGTTTAATGAACTGCTGACGATAGGGAACGCCGTACCGCCGTCCTTCGTCACGGGAATTATTATACCCATCCACAAACCGACACCAGGTGTGACGACAGCACATTACCGTCCCCTGACTCTGCTTAACGCAGACTGTAAAATTTTTACACGCCTACTGGCAACGCGATGCCGCAAGATCCTGCCTAGCATTCTATCCCCGGAACAGACAACTCCGGGCGGCTCAGTTAATATACAAACGGCCACAGGAGAATGCCGCGATTTAATTGCACTGGCAGCGGCGTGCAGACTCCGCGCCGCAGTGGTTGCCATTGATTTTGACAGCGCATTCGACAAATTGCGGCATCTTTTTCTGTTCTCAGTGATGAACCGCATGGGTTTTCCACCAGCCTTTATCGACGTGATCCGGCGCCTGTACGGCACCGCCGAATCTCTGATTCAGGTTAACGGCCGTGTGGCGGGACCAGTGGCGATCCGGCGTTCCGTACGGCAAGGCTGCCCACTTTCGACCCTACTGTATGCCATAAGCCTGGAGCCACTCATCGGGAATCTGACGAGCCACCTTTCTGGTCTCACTTTGCGACAGCACAGTTTTCGGTGTCGTGCGTATGCGGACGACCTCCTCCTCTTGATCCGCTCACGGAGTGAAACACACACGGTACTTGATTTGATATCAACGTACGGCACTGCAGCGGGCAGTAACATGAATGTGGCTAAATCCGCGGCGATGCCCATTGAACGCGGCCTCTCACGCGAAGACTTAGCACCTCTCCCGTGTGTACAACAACTACGATACCTTGGTATCATTTTCACCTCCACCGTGCGCCGCTCCGCTGCCATCAATTTTCGGCGTGCACTCCAAACTATCCGCACGACGGTGCGACAAAATCTTCTCCGACGACTCGATTCTTTACAACGTGTCCAATACCTCAATCAACATGTGGCGGCCAGAATGGTCCACATCGCACAGGTCCTCCCGCTGCCATCAACTATTGGACGCAGCCTCCAGGCTGCCCTCGGATACTTCCTTACAGCCGGTACGATCTTTAAGGTCCGCTGCGACACGCTCACCCTTCCCCCGCGAGCAGGAGGCCTCGGCCTTGTCAATGTGCGACTCCGAGCGGCGTCCTTGTACATGTCCACCATGCACAAGCAGTGGCACGGGGGCACCTCCCTTACGCGCAGCTTGCTGGAAATTCTTGTGCCCGCGACCATAACACCACCAGTACCAGTCGGACACATCAAACACCATTTGACGCACATTTCTGATTTCATCGTCGAGTTCAGTTATGCTCACACACACTTACCGACCACGCGTTCCCCTCGACCTAAAGATTTTTACACCCCTCTCCTTCGTTCCATATCCAACAACAATATCGAACTGAGACATCCGTCCAAGCGGTGGCCAACGGTTTGGCGTCACATCCACCAGCCTTTTCTTCCCTCCAACGTCCGGGCAACATGGTACCAAGTCGCAAATGAAAAATTCGCCACAAACCATCGCCTTCACGCCATCGGACTACAGGACTCTCCACTTTGTTCCATTTGCCACCTCGTGGATGACGATGTCCATCAACTGACTTGTACTGCCACCAGTGACGTCTGGAAACTTGCCCGACAGTTCGTTGCCTGTTACCTCCGCGTTCCGCCGGACTCGATTGACCCATGGACTTTTATCCATCCTGAGAATACTTATTTCCCCGCCTCCAAAAATCATGCGATTGTCTGGGTCAAGGGATGGACGATCACCTACATGTATAATGGTGGCGACAAATCACGCCTTGATTTCTGGCAGTACTTACAAACCACCCACAGTGAAGTCGAACAGCGACCGCGCTACCGCGCCTTCTTCGCCAATTACCTACATGCGATCTTTACTTCACCCCCGCTCAGTTGGATGGTGCCACACGCCGACAGCACTCCCGCCCCCCCTGCTGACATCTGAGACTCCCCGCGCTACTTTCTACATTGTAACCCACAGTGGAGTAGGCGCATGGACACGCGCCTCCTTTCTTTAATGCACTACCCCAGACAACACTGGTCTTTCCCTCACTCCACTGTATATTGCTTCACACCTCTTCGATTACATCAGACCTATTATTCTTTTTTTCCCTACACCATGTTCATAAAAAAAAAAAATTCCTCGCCTTGTACGAGTATATTGTCTTGTGTTATTTTCGCCGGAAGGATGGCATTTCTGTTGTATTTAAGTTTGTACCAAAAAGGTCTTTTTTTCCATTTACCCTTTTCCTGGTAAAAAAAAATATAAATAAAAAAAAAAAATCAAAAAGCTAATTTGAGTGAGTGATTCAGGGACGGGAGGGGGGAGACATCGCGGCCAGGCCTCGGGTTTCGACCCCTGCCCGCCTTGTCTCCACCTACCCATATCTGAACACTCTTTAAAAAAAAAAAAAAAAAAAAAAAAAAAAAAAAAAAAAAAAAAAAAAAAAACGTGTTCGGTCAGAGCGTTAGTATGCCTTTCCAATAAAAAACAAATAGGAAAAAAAAAAAAAAAAGGCGCTGCACTCATGGACTGTGCGGCTGGTCCCGGCGGAGGTTCGATTCCTCCCTCGGGCATGGGTGTGTGTGTTTGCCTTTAGGATAATTTAGGTTAAGTAGTGTGTAAGCTTAGGGACTGATGACCGTAGAAGTTAAGTCCCATAAGATTTCACACACATTTGAACAATTTTTTTATTTATTAATTTTTGTAATTTACGTATGATTCTTTTGTTGTAGGATGAAACTGTTAGTTATTGGTTGTCGGAATTTGTAACGCTAAGATAACAAAATATTAACAAACCAGTCTGTACTCTGATCACTCAGTTTATCGCTCCGGCTACTTACCTGTGTGACGAGCAGCAGACGAAGTTTGGTTACGGCTGAACAGTCGCCATTTTACTGATTAAGCGTAAAGACCCAATGCGGTATAGTGGTTAAGGAGATAGGAAATGTGAATTGTTCAGAACTGACATAGTTATGCTAACGCGCGTGTAGCCGCACTAGAAACTGTAAGTCCAGAAACGCAAGCAAGTATGAACGCATGCGGGTTAGGAAACGTTGTGGCAGTTATGGAACACTGTTGAAGGTTAATTCCTTTGAGTTTTTGTGTACTGATTGATATTTATTTCGTCTCCCCTAAAATGTACAACAATGCCGGCGTGACTGCATCGGCTGTTCTCTCTTCGTGTTGACTTCTTCTCCGAAAAGGTCCATTTAAAAATGCAAGTACTTTTCGCATCGAGATGCGGAGATTAGGACGTAGCCCGGTAGGAGAATGAAAACTTGCGACTTCCGCGTATTATAACTTTGAATTAAGACAACATTGGGAGAGTGCAAGTACATACGTCTTTATAGCTCCAGCTCGAAGGACCGACAGGCACCGAGATCTGTAAAAGAAACAACTGAGGTACGTAAAAAATCGATAGTATAGCGTTCAATTTTCTGTCAGATTACTCATTTATAATCATACCTCGTGAAGGTATCTTTGCCGTACGGGGACAGCACGAATATTTATTCATATGCGTACGCCATATAAAGAAACTACACTGGGGCCACTCCTGTTCCTTATTTATACAAATGATATGCCCATTAGTATTACGGGTAAGTCTAAAATATTTCTTATTGTTGATGACACTAGCTTTGTAGTAAAGGCTGTTGCGCAAAACATTGGCTCGGTTTCAAATAGTGCAGTACAGGGGTCATGGATTGTAGAAAATAAACTAACGCTAAATCACAGTAAGACTCCGCTTTTACAGTTTCTAACAGACAATTAAAAATAACTATGTTTTAATTTCACAGAACGGGCATATGATTAGTGAAACTGAACAGTTCAAATTTCTAGGTGTTCAGATAGATAGTAAGCTGTCGTGGAAAGCCCACATTCAGGATCTTGTTCAAAGACTTAATACTGCCATTTTTCCTATTCGAATGGTATCTGAAGTGAGTGATCTTTCGACACGAAAATTAGTCTACTTTGCTTAATTTCATTCGTTTATGTCGTATGGTATTATATTTTGCGGTAACTCTTCCCATTATAAAAGGATATTTTTTGTCAGAAACGGGCGGTTCGGGCAACAAGTGGTGTGAGTTCACGAACCTCTTGTCGACCCCTGTTCACGTGTCTGGGTATTTTGACATTGGCCTCTCAATATATATATTCCTTACTGTCATTTCTTGTTAATAACATTAGCTTATTCCCAAGAATAAGCAGCTTTCACTCGGTTAATACTCAGCGGAAATCAAACCTGCATCTGAATCGGACTTCCTTAACTCTAGTGCAAAAAGGTGTGCAGTATACTGCTGCATCCATTTTCAGTAAGCTGCCACTCGAATTCAAAAATCTTAGCAGTAATCCAAGCGCTTTCAAATCGGAACTGAAGAGTTTCCTCATGGGTCACTCCTTCTATTCCGTCGAGAAGTTCCTTGAAAAATTAATCTGATTCTTATTGTATTGCTGATAGCTTTTCCTTAAACATATGGACTGACTTTTTTCATGTTCTTGTTTTTATCTGTTATTACTTTTATGTTCTATTTTCACGTACTGACACGTTCCATGACCTTGGAGAGTTGCTTCTCAATTTGGTCCTACGGAATTTGACGTGGAAATAAATAATAAAAAATGGAAAATCTGGACCGTTCTGTATGCTAAAGGTAATCCTACTCCATACTGTGTGGGTACGAAAAAAAAGAAAGTATGCGTTAGGGGGCGAAGTTGACGCCATATTGATGTCGAGATTAGTGGATATGAAATGATAAAAGACAGGGTGGGTAATCGATCGTGTCCTTTCAAAGGAACCAACCCAGCGTAAGCCCGATTCACCGAAACCACGTAAAACCTTACCCTGGACGGCGGGACGGCGTTTTCTTACGGACTGCGTGTCCTGTGCGCCATCGCAGCTGGTTCTGCTCTCGCATCCTCTTATACTTATTTCCTATTGGTTCAGATTTCGATAGAGAGCGCAGTGGAACTCGAAGCACGGCAGCTCTTGCGGTCTGCCGTCACGCGTGCGGGAACGCACCTTGCAGAAACCGGAGAGGATCGACGGGCAGACGGGACGGGCACGCGTGGGACCTTCCGTATCTGATTTCCAGAAGCCACGCCAGGGTGCAGAAACCGCTAACCAGCTCGACCACCATCTAGGAGCAGGGCGCTCCCGGTAGCGCTAACGCACAAAGTATCACACATACCGCTAGCTGTCGATATATTACTTCTAGTGAAAAGGAGCAGACAGAGCAGCAAAAATAGTGAAAGGGCTGTGGCATCGAGGAAACAAGTTGGTGAAAGAAAGAGGGAAACATCTCTCATCTACTGGTATCGAATATCGTCATGCAGCAGCCTTTCAACTCTATCCTGGATCACGTCTTTGTTGGAAGAGAAAGGTGAACTATAAGAAATAAAGTAATAAATTGGATAACAGAAATAGAAGAAATCAGAAATGATTTTCAGAACGATTTAAAAAAATAAATAAACAGAAAGAGAGTGAAATTTACTCACGAGTATGGTACACTGGTAGGAGAAGAAATAGGAGTCGATATAGAAGACCTATCGGGATCCAGTATTAAAATCAGAACTTAAAAGAACTTTGGTAGACTTACAACGGAATAAGGCAGATGAGATAAATACACTACTGGCCACTAAAATTGCTACACCACGAAGATGACGTGCTAGCGTCGCGAAATTTAACCGACAGGAAGAAGATGCTGTGATATGCAAATGATTAGCTTTTCAGAGCATTCACACAAGGTTGGCGCCGGTGGCGACACCTACTACGTGCTGACATGAGGAAAGTTTCCAACCGATTTCTCATACACAAACAGCAGTTGGCCGGCGTTGCCTGGTGAAACGTTGTTGTGGTGCCTCGTGTAAGAAGGAGAAATGCGTACCATCACGTTTCCGACTTTGATAAAGGTCGGATTGTAGCCTATCGCGATTGAGGTTAACCGTATCGCGACATTGCTACTCGCGTTGGTCGAGATCCGATGACTGTTAGCAGAATATGGAATCTGTGGGTTCAGGAGGGTAACACGGAACGCCGGGCTGGATCCCAACGGCCTCGTATCACTAGCAGTCGAGATGACAGGCATCTTATCCACATGTCTGTAATGGATCGTGCAGCCACGTCTCGATCCATGAGTCAACAGATGGGGACGTTTGCAAGACAACAACCATCTGCACGAACAGTTCGACGACGTTTGCAGCAGCATGGACTATCAGCTCGAAGACTGTGGCTGCGGTTACCCTTGACGCTGCATCACAGACAGGAGCGCCTGCGATGGTGTACTCAACGACGAACCTGGGTGCACGAATATCAAAACGTCATTTTTTCGGATGAATCCAGGTTCTGTTTACGGCATCATGATGGTCTCATCCGTGTTTGGCGACATCGCGGTGAACGCACATTGGAAGCGTGTATTCGTCATCGCCATACTGGCGTATGGATTACACGTCTCGGTCACCTCTTTTTCGCATTGACGGCACTTTGACCAGTGGAAGTTACATTTCAGATTTGTTACGACCCGTGGCTCTACCCTTCATTCGATCGCTGCGAAACCCTACATTTCAGTAGGATGATTCACTACCGCATGTTTCAGGTCCTGTACGGGCCTTTCTGGATACAGAAAATGTTCGAGTCTGGTCAATGGTGGCTGAGCAACTGGCTCGTCACAATACGCCAGTCACTACTCTTGATGAACGTTGGTATCGTGTTGAAGCTGCATGGGCAGCTGTACCTGTACACACCATCCAAGCTCTGTTTGACTCAATGTCTAGGCGTATCAATTATTACGGCCAGAAATGGTTGTTCAGGGTACTTATTTCTCATGATCTATGCACCCAAGCCGGCCGTTGTGGCTGAGCGGTTCTAGGCACTTTAGTCTGGAATCGCGCGACCGATACGGTCGCAGGTTCGAATCCTGCCTCGGGCATGGATGTGTGTGATGTCCTTAGGTTAGTTAGGTTTAAGTAGTTCTAAGTTCTAGGGGACTGATGACCTCAGATGTTAAGACCCATAGTATTCAGAGCCATTTATGGATCCAAATTGCGTGAAAATGTAATCACATGTCAGTTCTAGTATAATATGTTTGTCCAATGAATACCCGTTTATCATCTGCATTTCTTCTTGGTGTAGCAATTTTAATGGCCATCAGTGTAACATTCCATCAGAATTTCTACAACCACTGGGGGAAGACTATTCACCTTGTTGTGTAGAAATTATGAGTCTGGTGCTATACCAAACTTTCGGAAAAACATCATGCACATTCTTCCGTGGAATACAAGAGCCAGTAAGTGCGAGAACTATCGTACAATCAGCTTGACAGCTCAAGCATCCATGTCGCTGAGAAGAATAACATACAAAAGAATGGAAAAGAAAATTGAGGATGTGTTAGAGGACCATCAGTTAGACTTTATGAAATGTAAAGACAGCGGAGAGGCAATCCTGACATGGTGGTTGATAATGGAAGCAAGACTGAAGAACAATCAAGACACGTTCATATGATCTGTCGACGTGGAAAAAGCATTCGACGCTGCTAGTATGCAACACGTACTAGAACCAAGGGGGAACAATAATAGTGGAAGACTAAGAACGAAGTGCTCGGATGAAAAAGGTGTGAGACAGGGATGTAGTCTTCCGCCACTACCGTTCAGTCTCTACACTGAAGAAGCAATGACGGAAGTAAAAGAGAGGCTCAAGAGTGGGATTAAAAGTCAGTAAGAAAGGATATCAAAAATAAAATTCACTGATGACATTACTATCCTCAGTGAAAGTGAAGAAAAACTACAGGACCTACTGAATGGAATGAATAGTCTAATGAGCACAGAGTATGAACTGAGAGTAATTCCAAGAAAGAATAAAGTAATGAGTTATAGCAGAAATGAGAAAAGCAAGGAACTTAACATCATAATGGGTGCCTGCAAAGTTTAAGAAGTTAAGGAATCCTGCTACCTAGGCAGCAAAATAACCCATGACGGACGGAGCAAGAGGACGTCAAGAACAGACTAGCACTGGCAAAGGGGGCGTTCCCGGCCAAGAGAAATCTACTAGTATCAAACTTACGACTCATTTATTTACATAGTTTACGCCCACATTGGAGCACTAAAATCAAACATAATACAACAGAGTCTACAATGATTAAGTTTAGGTCTTAGCAGTCAGCAAATTTTTCGGTTCCCAAAACTTCTTCATTTGCTGTGATCTGGCCGCTCGTTCTTCTGCAGATATGACATACTTCTTCCGCTTTGATGGTTTGAATATCAGCCGTATGTATTTGTTCTTCAGAAGCAGTTTCTCTTGTCTGTGTTGAATTTGGTGTGTGGTGATGTTCAGTTCATCCAGATCACTTTGTACTTCTTTAAACAATATGTTTTTGGTTTTACTGTTCCAGAAGTAGTCATAACGTTGCTTCAGGATTCTAGTATTTGGTAGGCGAGATATGAGGCTGAAAAATGCAATCCCACTTTTCTGCATTGTATCAATAATGGATTCTGAATTAGGCAAAAGTCTCCACTGCCCATTAACTTGATGTTTCTTACTGATAATTCTTCGGAGTATTTTTCTATCAACTTTCTGTAATTTGTCAGGTGTTGCTGAATAGTGTTTCACTTGCATATCTTGCTTCCGGTTTAACGACGGAGGAATAATGTCAAAATTTAGCGTTCATTGAGAGAGACCGATTTTTGTAGGTTGGCCAGGTGGTTCTCTGCGCTCGCTTAAGTTTTAATGCTCTGCTATCTATTGATGCTCATTCATTAACATTCCAGGTTATAATCTCACCAAGATATTTAAACATTTTTACTGCTTTAATTTTTCGATCATTATGGAGTATGATATGGGTTGTGTCAACTGGGAAGCTGGGGCATCACTACTGTTTTCTCAAAAAAATTGCAATAAGACGTTTGCAGCTAATCGTTCTCGTTGTTCTATCTCAGCCTTTGCTTCATCAATATTGTTTGCTAACAGCACCAAATCATCTGCAAATGCAAGGCAGTTACGTCGAATCTTTCTTCTAATCTTAGCATATGGTGGGCATATCTTGTTCCATTCACGCATGATTTTCTCCAGACACAACTGAACAATAATGGAGACAATCCATCGCCTTAGCCTTGATCTGAGAAACAAATTTCTGAGAAAGGACGTTTGGAACATAGCGTTGTATGGTAGTGAGATATGGACTATGGGAAAACGGGAAAAGAAGAGAGTCGAAGCCCTTGAGCCGTGGTGTTAGTGAAGAATACTAAAAATTAGGTGCATTGATAAGGTGTGGAAGGAGAAGGTTCTCCGGAGAATCGACAGGAAAGAAATGTATGGAAAACAATTACAAGAATAAGGGATAGGTTGGTAGAACATCTGTTAAGACATCGTGGAGTAACTTCCGTGGTACTAGAGGGAGCTGTAAAGGGTAAAACTGCACAGCAAAAGAGAGGCTGGAATACATCCATCAAAATAATTGAGGACGTTGGTTGCAGGTGCAGTCTCTGAGATGAAGGGGTTGGCACAGAAGAGGAATCGTGGAGGGCTGCATCATCCCAGTCAGAACACTGCTGGCTACAAGGTATTTCAAGTTATTGTCACGCGGGAGTGTTGCGCGTCTATCTCGAGTAGCTGACTGATGAGGGAGTTTACGAAAACTGGATGTACTTGTCACGAGGATATATCTGCACTCCTTATTTACACAGAATAGATTTAATTTCTGTCTGTGGATCGATATTTTTATTTCTAAATGACCGGTTTAGGCAATGTCGCTCATCTTCAGATCTCGTAATTACGGAGTAACCAGTCCTAACGGAACAGCGACAGTGACAGTGAAAGTGATGGTTTCATTAAGACTGGTCACTCTGTAACTACACGGTATGTCGTGATGTTGGGTGAGACTGTAAAAAAAAACACTAATTTTGAAATAATAACAGCAGTCGACAGACGGAAAATAAGTCTGTTTTGATGAGAGACTGAGATAGACTACGTGATCAAAAGTATCCGAACACCTGGCTGAAAATGACTTCTAAGCTTGTGGCGCCCTCCATCGGTAATGCTTGAATTCAATATGGAGTTGGTTCAACCTTAGCCTTGCTGACAGCTTCCACTCTCGCAGGAATACGTTCAATCAGATGCTGGAAGGTTTCATGGGGAATGGCAGCCCATTCTTCACGGTGTGCTGCACTGAGGAGAAGTATCGATGTCGGTCGGTGAGGCCGGGCACGAAGCTGGCGTTCCAAAACATCCCAAAGGTGTTCTACAGGATTCAGGTCAGGCCAGTCAATTGCAGGGATGTTATTGTCGTGTAACCACTCCGCCACAGGCCGTGCATTATGAACAGGTGCTCGACGTGTTGAAAGATGCAGTCGCCATCCCCGAATTGCTCATCAACAGTGGGAAGCAAGAAGGTGCTTGAAACATCAATGTAAGCCTGTGCTGTGATAGTGCCACGCAAAACAACAAGGGTGCAAGCCCCCTCCATCAAAAACACGACCACACCATAACACCACCGCCTCCGAATTTAACTGTTGGCGCTACACACGCTGGCAGACGACGTTCACCGAACATTCGCCATACCCATAACCTGCCAGCGGATCGCCACATCGTGTACCGTAATTCGTCACTCCACACAACGTTTTTCCGCTGTTCTGTCGTCCAATGTTTACGCTCCTTACACCAAGCGACGTATCGTTTGGCATTTACCGGCGTGATGTGTGTCTTATGAGCAGCTGCTCGACCACGAAATCTAAGTTTTCTCACTTTCCGCCTAACTGTTATAGCACTTGCAGTGGATCCTGATGCAGTTTGGAATTCCTGTGTGATTTTCTGGTTAGATGTCTGCCTATTATACACTACGACCCTCTTCAACTGTAGGCGGTCTGTCAGTGAACAGGCGAGGTCGGCCTGTATGGTTTTGTGCTGTACGTGTCCCTTCACGTTTCCACTTCAGTATTACATCGGAAACAGTGGACCTAGGTATGTTTATGATTGGGGAAAACTCGCGTACAGACGTATGCCACAAGTGACACCCAATCACCTGACCACGTTCGAAGACCGTGACTTTCGCAGAGCGCCCCATTCTGCTCTCTCACGATGTCTAATGTCTCTGCTACTCTCTTGAATCATTCTACCCTACATCTCTGGTCTCAAACGAAATCTTACAGAGAACGTGGTTATATCGATACTACAGAGGTTGAGTACATCTAACAAATTCGGAACTTCATTCACATTTGTGGCCAAAACTTTCTGGAAATCGTCATGGCAAATCGGACAGCCTCTTTTCAGGGTTTGTGGAGCGCGAAAACGGTATGTGATGACAGCACTCCCTATAATTCGTTTCTGAAAGATTTTTTTTCAGCTGGATGCTGGAGTTCGTCCAAGTCCATTGCGCCCTGTATCCCTCTCACCTTTCATCCAAAATCTAATTACGCCCTTGTAAATACTACAGGGTGTCCCACTCACACCTCCCTGATTTCAAGGACCCAGGAGAGAAAAACCACAGTCAATACGACAGTGAAAAATGCACTACATTGTAGAGCATCTCAAAGAATTTACATTCCCGCGTCTGATGTGCTAAGTATCGTCGCCAAAGTGCAGTATGGTCGCTTGAGGAGAAATTGGCGACTCCACAGCAGCGTGCGAAAGCAGTAGTGTGGTTTTCAGAAACAAAAGCGCCGATTATTGTGCAAAGAAATTATCGTCATGTGTATGAATGTGATCCACTTGATGTGAAAACAATTAAAGATCGTATAGGAAGTTTCTGGCAACAGGAAGTGTTCTGAAACATTCTGGCGGTGCACGTTACGGAGTTTTCAGAAGAGAGAGTGGAGGACATCAGACAAACTTTTCTCAGAAGCCCACGTAAGTCAATTCGTCAAGCATCTTGGCAACTCGATGTACCTCAATCAACATTGCATCGAGTAATTCACCAGCGTCTTCGTCGGTGTGCTTACGAAGTGCACACACTGCAACACCTGACGCTGAACGAAAAATCACGCCAACAACAATTTGCTGCAGATATGCTGCAGCGTATTGATATGAATGCCAGCTTCCTGGAAAGATGTTCATTCACAGATAAAGCTACCTTTCATCTACTAGGAAGGGTTAATAGGTATAATGTTCGGATTTGGGATTCGCAAAATCCGCACGTTGTCATTGAACATATTCGTGATAGCCCTAAAGTAAACGTCTGGTGCGGGCTAATGTACGACAGGATTGTTGGATCTTTCTTCTTTGCAGAACAAACAGTGAATGGGTCCGTGTATCTAGACATGTTGGAGCAGTTTGTGTACCCTCAGATACAAGACTTGCAACCAAACATCATTTGTCAACAAGATGGAGTTCCACCTCATTCGTCAACAGCTGTTCGCAAGTTCCTGGATAGGAAATTTCCCAATCGTTGTATCGGACGCGAAGGACCCATTGCCTTACCACCAAGTTCTCGACATTACGCCGCTTGATTTCTTCACGTGGGGATTCGTGAAGGACCGTGTGTATGCGACCAAAGTGGACGATATTCCTACGTTGCGACATTGTATCAATAACATTGCAACAATAACAGAGGAAATGTTACAAGAAACTTGGCAAGAAATTGAATATAGACTCGATATTTTTCCTGCTACAAATGGGTCACGTGTAGTGGTGTATTGATGATAAATAAATAAATTCTTTGAGATGCTCCACAGTGTGGTACATTTTTCATTGTCGTACCTACTGTGGTTTTTTTTTTCCTGGGTCTTTGAAATCAGGGAGGTTTGAGTGGGACACCCTGTGTAGTGCATTCGAGCACATTCAAATTGCCAAACACGCACAATTAAAGGAAAAATATGGCGTATCAGAATTCTATATTGCCGTCTTTTGTTGTGATGCATTTTATTTTATTTTAAAACAAAGCACAACGACAAACTGTTCCAAATTATCCACTAACTGGAGTAGCTCTGCACATTGAGGCGCAGAGATCATTTGAAACGAATCCGTCGATTCGAGAGGCGAAGTGTTTGGAATCCATTCGTACAATAAATAAATAACACTGTAAAGTCTCCCTATTTAGGTTCATGCGTTTATCTGCTGGGACAATACTTAATACGGTATTGAATTGCCTTTGTTGTTCAGAACTTCGACACAATGTTCCTTCGTACACGCATGTTACGAAATACATGAAATGTATTCGCAGTTGCGAATGTGGGCAACCATCGGGTGTATAATGGCATGATGGCAATGAAAATTTGTGCCAGGCTGGAGCTCCAACCCGGATTTGCCACTTGTCGCTAGCATTGGCTTACCTTTCGACTATCCAAGCACGACTAAAGTCTAGACCCAAACTTCCACGTGCTGTCAACCATGAGTCTACAACCTACACTCGTACATCCATTATATACAGGGTGATTTTTTCCAGCGTGTACAAACTCTAGAGATTGATCGATGAGAGGACACGGAACAAACAACGTTAATGAACTTATGTTCGCAAATGCATGGTTTTCATGCTGGGGACCACTTATTCAATCATACACTGTTACAGTGACTGCGGTCTAATACGCGCTGTACCATGCAACCACAGTTACAGTATGTGTTGTAAATGGTTTCCATGTGCCTCAGCACATGCGTGCACGCGTCGTAGCATGTTATGTCTCACATATTGACGTCGGCCAGGCTGCAACCTAACAGTGTCAAAGGCAGCATGAATATGTTGCTCCCGTGTCTCCACAGTGGGAATGGGCTCCGCATACACGATACTTTTGAGATGGCCGCATAAACCAGAAAACGCACGGGTTGGGATTCGGTGCGCGAGTAGGCCGTGCTACTGGACCCGCTCGTCCGATCCATCGGCCAAGGAAGACACGATTGAGATGCGTCCGGACGTTAACGGCGAAATGAGCTGAATCACCATCACGTAGCAGCCACATAACGCTTCGAATCGTCAGTGGCACTTCTACCAGCAAAGTGGAGCAAAGTCACCCGCAAGAAACGCTGGTAGTTCTGCCTTGTTAGATGACGTGGAAGGAAGACTGGTCCCAAAGTACGGTCACCAGTTATCGTGGTTCAAATGGCTCTGAGCACTATGGGACTTAACACAGCTGTGGTCATCAGTCCCCCAGAACTTAGAACTACTTAAACCTAACTAACCTAAGGACATCACACACATCCATGCCCGACGCAGGATTCGAACCTGCGACCGTAGCAGTCGCGCGGTTCCGGACTGAGCGCCTAGAGCCACGAGACCACCACGGTCGGCCACCAGTTACCGCGGCCCACACATTCTGGCTCCACCAACGCTGATGATTCGCTGTCGCCATGCCATGGGGGCTCTGCATACCATTCCACAGATGACTGTTATGAAAGCTGAAGATACCACTCCACATAAAGATGGCTTCATCTGTGAATAGGATGGGATGTGGGATGTCTGTCGCTAGTAAACTCTGCACACGCTGTAAGTGATAAAGGTAGAAACAATTGTCATGGAGAATGTTCTTCCCTGAACTGGCAGGCCAACTACCTGGTACTGACACGGCGGTCGCATTCCACAGTGTTAATCACATTTTCATCCAAGTCTGGTGTCCGAACATTTCGGGTAAGCCCTTCATGATTTCCTGCTTCCTGAAACGACCCTGTCTCAAGGAAACGGCGAAACGCTATTGTAAACATTGAATGCTGTGGTTTTTATTTGCGGGGATAGGTCTCCTGATACAACCTTGCTCACTGCCGCGCGTTGCCATTTGCCTTTCCGTAAGTAAACACCATGAAGGCAAGGTCTCGATTCGAATACGGGACCATTGCGTACAACGCTTTATCATATCCACTACAAGGTGAGTCAGGAAGAAAGGACTCTAGGCCATGACGTATGAGGAGCAGTACCACCATCTAGGAGGAACCATGCGTATTGTAACTGTGGCAGCATGTTACAGCCCGTATTAGACCTCAGTCTCTGTAACAAAGTATGATTGAATAAACGGTCAATAGCATGTAAACCATGCATTTCCGGACATAAGTTCATTAGACCTTTTTTACTGCGTATCCTCTAATCGATCAAGCCCTAGAGATTGTACACGGTGTAAAAAGTCACCCTCTCCATGTAATATGAAAAATTTAACTACAGCAAAAATATTTTTAAATAATTGAATAGCTAAGAAGTCCATCTTTCATGTAAAATTCTTTAGTTAATAGATGTATTTAATCTTCAGTGAGTACTCACATTCTATATGACACGTGTACCATAAGGAAATATTTTCATTTCGTTGTACAACATTAAAATACATTCTAAGGCAAAAGAAACGATGCACGAAGAAGGAACTATCCGAATGGGACGGAAGCCGGTAGGTGTGATGGAAATGTACAGAAAAGCAAATGACTACAATTTCAGAAAAATTAGATGATTCATTCAAGAGAAAGAGCTTCGCAAATGGGGTTTCTGTTCCATTCGGATAATTACTACGAGGTGCGTCGCTTTTCAGCTTAGAGTGTATTTTTAGATAAATTGGTTAACTCATTTTATAGTTAGACTGTATTCTGATTCATAGGTATAATAACGAAATATATAGTTGATAAATAAGTGAAGCCTTTTTAATGTCCTCTTTAACAAATCGGAACCCGCCCCCCCCCCCCCGCCCCCCGCACTCCCCCCCCCCGCCCCCCCCCCTCTCACAAAATCCTGGCTACGTGCTTGGCTACAAGGCGCGACAGCAGCAGCCGCCATCACCTGAAGATGTCGAACAGTTGTAACGTCAAAATGTTGTGGGATTTCCACTGTATGATCCGACGGCAAAACTGAGAAGAGTATTTTTCTAGAGGAATTTTGATGCAACACGATATTGCTCGTTCGTTTAACGGCCGTTCAATCGCAGCAGCAATGTAGGATACGATATCTAAATGTCTTGAACACTCACCTCTGTCACCGGAAATGGTCAGAGTAGCTTTAATAAGCCCGCACGGCTAAAAGATACTCTGGGAGGCATGCATTTGAGAGCCGATGAAACAGTGAAAACTGCGGTGAGCGAGTGGTTGCATTCACAAAGAAAAGAATTCTCCTTAGGAGGTATCCCTCCACCTTCGAAGCAATAGAGCTGCGTACATTACGCATAGAGGGTATGCCGTCCAAAAATTTATTCGTCTGAAATTTTACTGTATAGCCACCTTCACATAATGAGAAGTAAGTGTTTAATTCGAGTCGCCATCGTAGATTATGGCAATTTCAAAAACACACCATTAATGTTTTCTATTTATTGTCTGTAGGTAACCATATGCTCCAGACCTAACGAAGACCCTCGTAAGTTAATAAAGTAGCGATCATCTACGTAATTCGAGTATTAGTAAAGTAAATAATTTTTAGGTGATTCGTTTGCCTTGATGTTTGATATGAGCATCAGTGGCTCGAAACATTTCGCTGATAAATTAACGTCATGATATTCATAATGTTAAACATTGCACCTGATTGTGGTACATACATACACACACTGATAAGCCAAATCGTTATGACATTGGCCACCGCCACGTTGGATGCCGCCTGGTGGTGTTGCGGGCACGTGAAGCGTAACAGAAGTCTTTAAGCGGAGCAGACACGAACAGGGGATCACTCTAGCGAAGATGTGGGTTGAAAATTGCGAAACCCACTTAGACAAAGGGCAGATTATTATTGCACAGAGCCTTTGAACGAGTATCTCGAAAATGGCGAAGATGGTTCACGTGCTACTGTCGTGAGCATGTCCGGAAATAGAAGGACAGTGAAACTACCACTAGGCGTTAAGTTTTTTGGGCGTCCACTGCACTTCACAGAACGTTGGGTGCGGAGGCTTGCCTGCTCTGTAAAGTAGGGTAGAAGATGATCTGCGGCATCTCTGCCTAAAAAGCACAATGCTGGTGCACACACAAGTCTTTCGGATCACACCGGTCATCGTACGCTGGAGCTCCGCTGCAGACCACCCCTACGTGTTCCCATGTTAATCCAACGACATCTTCAGTTAAGATTGCAGTGGACACGGGATCCTGGGGATTGGGCCATCGATCAATCAAAAACGTGTCGGCTACTCGAGTGAATCAAATTTTTGCTACATATATATCACTGAAGCGAACGGCGGCTCTAACTGTGCAGCACGCCATGGACGCAGGCTCGTGGGAGCAGTATTACGCTATGGGAGCCATTCTACTGTGTTTGCATGGGACTTGTGGTAGTAATCGAAGACACGCTGACAGCTGCAAACTATCTGCATCTCTCCAAGCTTGATGTTTTCTCCGACAACGATGTCATCTTTGTCAGTATAATTGTCCGTGTATCGGAGCCAGAACCATGCTACAGTGGTTTCTGGGGCATTATAGTGAAATTACGTTAATGTCTCACAGACTAAATTCGCCTGATGTAAATACTAGGAACCCATCTGAGTTGCTATCTGGAGCCATTACCACGTACGGAAATCTGCGGCCCGTTATCTATGCTAATTACATGAACTGTGCGTATACGTCCACAAACCGCCGACTGGTGTGGCCGAACGGTTCTAGGCGCTCCAGTCTAGAACCGCGCGACCGCTGCGGTCGCAGGTTCGAATCCTGCCTCGGACATGGCTGTGTGTGAAGTACTTGGGTTAGTTAGGTCTAAGTAGTTCTACGTTCTAGGGGACTGATGACCTTAGATGTTGAGTCCCATAGTGCTCAGAGCCATTTTTTGAACGTCCATAAACCTACCAACAATCTATCGGATGCCTGATAAGCAGAATCAGTGATGTACTTCCTTCCAAAGACGGATAATCAAGGTATTAAGCAAGTGGTCATAATGTTTTGACTCATCTGTCTACACACTTCATCATAAGCTGTCGCAATAGCTAACGATTATTGTCTGCATCTTTCATCGAATGTTGATTATGCTGAAACATTCGACTGCACTATATCTAAATATGGAATTTAAAAATTATAGTTCTATTGTTTTTCACCGAATTCTATTACCTCGTAGAATTGCTGCCTAACGGACCGCTTATCGAGTCTTTCGCTTTCTGTTTGTCGGTTACCAGCCTCATAGCCAAGAGCAATTATCCATCAACTGACTGACGAAGCAGTATTTAAATTTACTGCACGCCGGACTAAAATAGCAGTTCACTCACATTGCAAATATTTGCTCATCAAATGAAATACAAATTACTCTTCAGAGACGGATGCAGCGGACAACGTACTTACCTCTGCGAAGGTTCAGCGTATGCTACATCACTGGTAATAATTGAGCGCGAAAGTGAAATCTCCAGACTCAGACGCCATTAAGTGCAAGTTGAATTTCGTTATTGATGTCAGTAGCACACAAGAGAGCACAAATTGCCTCCGCAAGGTCCACAGTTGGATGATGTCTGCATCACTAGTAAGCTGCGAAAAAAGGCAAACACTTATATCTCACAAAATATTTGATATACTGTAATCGTTATATTCTTTTTGTCACTCACAACTGCCTCACGTATTTTTCAGAGCACTTGCTACCGATATCCAACTTTACTCCTCCTCTAAACTGGTTTCTCTCTCTCACTCTCTTTTCCCTCAACATTTAGGAACGAAGAATTGTGGCTGTGAAAGAAAAGACACTACCTGTGTCTTTCTTGAATTTGCAAGAAATTCGTGAATCGCCAAGCATCACAGTATTCTATCTAGCCTACAGTTTGAAAGTTTTATTTTGTCTTCATAAGAACTGAAGATAACCCTAGCAGTGTAAACAAGTGCGATTGTTAACTCATTCATAATAATACATCGATAGGACCTACATTTCATAGGTAATTTTATGTTACCATGAGAACTTTTTGATATCCTTTCGCTCAGAACTCAAATTTCCAGAACTCATTTCCTCCGAGAATTGAATCAAATCTTAACTGCCTCTTCGCAGAATAACGGTTAAGTGTTTCTTAAAAGTATACCGACACCACTGGAATACCAACGCTGCCACGTTTCTTGACTCGTAACAGTATTCCACTACAGCACACGAAATGCATAATACGACTCGGTCCTGATACACCTAGCCACTTAACATGAAGATTCAAAACTGCAAATTAAACTGAAAATCAAAAATCTGAACAAGAATTAAAAATTTGTGTAAAATTATGTGCATCGACCAAGTAACTTGCAATAGAATCACGAAGCAACTCTAGTGTTTATAGTACAGGGTGGTTATAATTAAGCTCTCGCTACCTGAGCCAGTTTAGATGGAGAACTGTTTATCGTGTGGGTACCCAGCTTTATAGAAATGATTTTCAGTCTGTGCGCTGCAGGATTTACGTTGTTGATGATGTTATTGCCATGACTTGCCGTTAGGCGCCGGTATTGATAAGGGGACGCAGGCTTAAAACACAATCATGAGTGCGAATTGCAGTTGTAGGCAGTCAGCTTGGGTTTCGACAAGGTATCAGTCAGTCGGTAGTGCACCTGCCCGCGAAAGGCAAGCGTCCGGCGTTCGATTCTCGGCCCGGCACACAGTCTTGATCTTCCAGGAAGTTTCATATCAGCGCCCACTACGATGCAGAGTGAAAATTTCATTCTGGAAGCATCACAGGTGAAATTTGGAACCAGGTGAACGTGGCATGGGTGTCTATAACATAGGACGCCATTCACGCCTTGTACGTGTCGACGCCATCATGGATGGAACAAATTATCACGTCCCATGGCCTACTGGGCAACGGGACACATGCTAAACGGAGTTGACTGAAATGCAAACCATTTCTACAGAACATATCAATGCACACGTCCTGCGAATAAGAACGTCCTATCTTTAGTCGTCCCTGGGCGCGCAGTCTAGAACCGCGCGACTGCTAGGGTCGCAGGTTCGAGTCCTGCCTCGGGCATGGATGTGTGTGATGTCCTAAGGTTAGTTAGGTTTAAGTAGTTCTAAGTTCTAGGGGACTGATGACCACCGATGTTAAGTCCCATAGTGCTCAGAGCCATTTTTTTAGTCGTCCAAGGTGTTCGAGCCGGCCGTTGTGGCCGAGCGGTTCTAGGCGCTTCAGTCCGGAACCGCGCTGCTGCTATGGTCGCAGGTTCGAATCCTGCCTCGGGCATGGATGTGTGTGATGTCCTTAGGTTAGTTAGGTTTAAGTAGTTCTAAGTCTAGGGGACTGATGACCTCAGATGTTAAGTCCAATAGTGCTCAGAGCCATTTGAACCATTTGAACCAAGTTGTTCGGTTTTTTCTGAATGTGAGTGTAGTCTCCGGGCAGGGCAGCGTGCCTGACGAGGCTACGCGGACATTACTGAACGACATAAATATTACATGCTTGTCGTAAGACATCCAAAACCAAGAAAATTACCTATAAAATTATTTACACACACCTTTTAAATGTGACGGTTCGATTATTTTCCACTCTAGCATCCGTCTTATTTCTCGATCAACAGCCTCTCCTTTCGTCCACGGAATGGAGCTAAATTTACAGCAAAATGTGTCATGTGGCATCATTTCCATGTGGTACACATACGTATTCATTGAGCCAGGTTTCTGGTCAAAAGACGTAAGCACTTCAAAAACATGTTTCTTAAATCTAATTGCTGTTCTGTGTCCAGATAAGAAGATTCCATTACCTTATCTCAATATGCTCCGTTTTTGTAATTTTCGTCATACTGGGTTGAGAAACAATCTTCAGGTACAGTGTTTGGGTTTAAAAATTCTACTTTAACTCCCTGGTAGTACTCACCATACTCCACTGGGTTTGTATTAAATGTGCCCTTTTCTAGGAAAACTTCACATTCACCAAACAGTCGACGGAAAGATTTTTTAAATCAGGAACGGACGTTAGAAGACTCCATTTCCGACGAGAGTACTTACTAGTGTATACAACTCGGCAGGTTACAAATTAGCACTTACGGCCCAAACACTGAGACAGTTTTGTACCGGATAGGTCGGCACCTAGAAATTACAATTACGAGCAACTTAAATTGGAAAGACAAGGTAGATAATATTGAGGGGAAGGCGAAACAAAGAGTGCGCTTTGTTGGCAGATGCGACAAACCCACTAAAGAGAGAGCCTACATTACATTTTTGCAAGTGCATCCTTTTAGCAGGACGTTGTAATGTCTCTTGCAGCGATCTCTCCGCGATATTTTCAGAAATTTTATAAATTATATAACTCAGTACATATCTTGAAATATCTCTTCTTATCTTACCGATTATCAATGCAAAGTAGTTTCAAGCCCAATTATTCCTTGGAGCGTCCATTTACTCCATGGAATAGCTTCTCTGCTATCTATGTTCTCTCTTATGAAAAGAATGGGGACTTCTTGCCGATTAGTCGTGAAAGGAGGATGTATATGTATGTATTGTTGGGCTAGTCGCCATCTTGATGAGATTCTGTATGAGAAGGAATTTAATACATGAACTAAACTAAAGTAAGTGTGTTCGCGTATTATTTAACTGTTTATTATTGACAGTGTCTGCTTACTACGCTGTGTTGCACGGGATCAGTGGGGAACGTCTAATTTACACTGGACGAACCTGCCGTTTAGTATGCTCAAGATATCCAGTTACTTCAAATAAATAGGCTAACACGGTCTTACCAGCAGATCTCCGGTCTTCCCCATGTGATCACCGAAAGTTAATAATTATTACAAATGTTTCCAGGAGATCGACTGACAATTTTCGTAGCACCGAGACTTCGAAATTGCTTCACTGCCTTATGGAATTTAAGTTAAGCCCAATTTAATCAGGATAGAACAGTATTGAACTGTGTGAATGTGATAAGCCTGCTTTGTCAATGAAAATTCCCTTAATATACGCATGTTTTTACTATCCTGATCAGTGAAGCTAAATCAGGCCGGTGAGAGAGAGGTTTTTAAATTTTTGATTCCACAAAAAAAAAAATATTAAATTTGATATAATTTATAAAATTTCTGAAAATATCGCGGAGAGACCGCTGCAAGAGACATTACAACGTCTCTTGGACGACGGCCGTTTACTACCGTGACAAAAAATAGAAACACCTACAACCGTCCTTATGATTTGATTTTATTTTGTCGCTACCAGTTTCGACGCTTCATTGTGTCATATTCAGGCTATTTTGATGCAGTACAGGTCGATACGATCCCCGTGCATAACCCATCAGTTGCCAGCATTACTGGATTCGCAGATAATCTGAAACTTACGTGTCAGCACTCCAACCATCAACTGACAAGGACGGCTGTAGGTGTCCTTATGATTTGATTTTATTTTGTCGCTACCAGTTTCGACGCTTCATTGTGTCATATTCAGGCTATTTTGATGCAGTACAGGTTGATACGATCCCCGTGCATAACCCATCAGTTGCCAGCATTACTGGATTCGCAGATAATCTGAAACTTACGTGTCAGCACTCCAACCATCAACTGACAAGGACGGCTGTAGGTGTTTTTATTTTTGGTCACTACATTACACTTGCCCGTCCTCTGCTGGAATATTGCTGCGCGGTGTGGGATCCTTACCAGGTAGGACTGACGGAGGACATCGAAAAAGTGAAAAGAAGGGCAGCTCGTTTCGTGTTATCGTGCAATAGGCGTGAGAGTGTCACTGGTATGATACGAGAGTTGGGGTGGCAGTCACTGAAACAAAGGCGGCTTTCTTTGCGGCGAGATCTATTTACGAAATGTCAATCACCAACTTTCTCTTCCGAATGCGAAAATATTTTGTTGATACCCACCTACGTAGGGAGAAATGACCATCGTAATAAAATAACAGAAATCAGAGCTGGAACGGAAAGATTTAGGTGTTCCTTTTTCCCATGCGCCATTCTAGACTGGAATGGTAGAGAAGTAGTATTTAAATGGTTCGTTGAACCCTCTGCCTGCAAGTGTGAATTGCAGAGTAACCATGTAGATGTAGTTCAAATGGTTCAAATGGCTCTGAGCACTATGGGACTTAACATCTGTGGTCATCAGTCCCCTAGACTTAGAACTACTTAAACCTAACTAACCTAAGGACGTCACACACATCCATGCCCGAGGCAGGATTCGACCCTGCGACCGTAGCGGTCGCGCGGTTCCAGACTGAAGCGCCTAGTACCGCTCGGCCACACCGGCCGGCTGTAGATGTAGATATAGAGGTAGATCTTTACTCTTTTTGAACAGGTTACGCGATAAAACATTAACTAAGGCACCTGTGTCTAAAACTGTTGTGGTGGGACTTTTTCCCACTATGGCGTGTACTGAAGCTTGCACTAAAACCTGGGTATGTTTAGAGTGCAAAGGATGATCCATAGTCAACTCATCTCTGAGATCAGTACTGTCATTATACCTTCAAAGATTGACGTGATTGCGTTGATTGCCCGTACCCCGTGAAACTACCGTCACTGGGGGTGGGAGCTTAATGAGATTTAAAGTAATTTGTCACAAGTTGGTTATGGCCGTTCGATTGCGGTTTTTTAGTCACATCAGAGATTTTTAGGGACAAACTGTAATATTGCCAGCTAGTATCAGGCGTACCATGGAGCATCCGATTATTTTTTATGTGAGTAATTTTTGTTCTCACTCGGTTCTGGTTGGCATTATGCGAATTCCAGCAACCATTATTTCTATGGACTGGTCCATCTCCGTTTCCCTTGTAACCAGCCTAGTATCGATCATTGTACGCCTTTTGTGTTTACGTATTCGCATGCGATGGTCAGCACGCGGCACGTCACACTCGGGTGACATGGGAGCTGACGTCACATGAGCAGCGTGGTAGCTGTAAGGCCGCCTTGAATTGTAATTCGGCGCTGCAGTTTGGCCTGCCATTTTGGCGTAAAGACCTGGAATTGCTAGTGCTGAATTAAACTTTCTGCAAGTAGAACGGAAGAAAGCGATTGTGCAGTCGTTATTTCACATGCCACTCAATGTGGCGAGAAATCATTAAAATTTGTATCATGATCAGGTGTTGTATAATCTGTAACTTGCAGATTTATTTGGTCAGAACTTTCCAGAAAATTTTTACTTACTGTGATCTCGATTTAGCTTAATTCTCGTTTTATATATTCGTCTGATAATCTCCCTCGCACACAGTGCCTGTGACCATTTCATCTTCGACACGATCTAGTTATGAATTAGTTTGTCATTTTCATTTACCTCAACCTCCTTTTGCGAAAGCCATTGTGAAACATTATCAGTCAATTACTCTATGTTACTAGATTGTTTTCTTTTTTTTCAAATCATTAGACTGTTGCACTTCTTTGTATACGCTTTGTAAATCTTTGGACTGGTTTTCAATTTTTTGGACTGGTTTTCAAATTGATTGGATTGGTTTTCGAACTGGTTGGAAATTTCGATCCTCATTGCCTTAAAATTTTGTAACAATAGAGCATTGACGTCAGTCGTTTGACGGCCTATTTGTACATTTCACGTGAAATATCGTCGACAATAACATTTACTTCACGTGAAACATTCTCATAAAATTGATGAATTACACTAGGGGAATAGGGGAAAGTTCACGTAACTGGCCACCATTTTCACACGATAAATTATCTGCCATAATATCTGCTTAACTTTGAGAACCCAATTCCAGATCGTGTTCTGAAATTCGGGTATTTTCATCTTCCATGTTAGCAAACTGCTTCTGTTAAACGTCAAGCTCCAGCTTCCTATGTAGCCATCTTGGTTCAAATGGTTCAAATGGCTCTCAGCACTATGGGACTTAACTTCTGAGGTCATCAGTCCCATAGAACTTAGAACTACTTAAACCTAACTAACCTAAGGACATCACACACATCAATGCCCGAGGCAGGATTCGAACCTGCGACCGTAGCGGTCGCGCGGTTCCAGACCGTAGCGCCTAGAACCGCTCGGCCACTCCGGCCGGCGTAGCCATCTTCTAAACCTTGCCTGTTTCCAACATAACATTAATCTAAATTCAATAATATTTTTGCAAAAATTTTGAATGACTGCGATATGAAAAAACATCTACTGGGTAACAATATCCTACTCAGAAATGCTGGTACAACAACGTAATGCAGAAAAGGCCATTAATGATAAAGCGTTATCGAGTTAGCTAGCCATCTTGTGACTTATATTCACAATGCCAAAATCGAACACAAAAAACACTGTTACTGAATGACATGGAAGAAAATTTCAATACTACGCATTGGACGTAGCATGAGAAGATAAAATTACGTGTTGCAGCTTGCACTTACCTCAAATTCTGATGTGGTTACGCTTCCTATATTTGATGAATCGATTTCTATGATGATTCTTTCTCCTTTTTATTGTTTATCTCTGTTTCCCTTTTTAAACGTAAATTCTCCGTAGAGATGTGGTACATGCAACATAGAACAACAAACATCATATTATAATTCCTTTCATGGTCTCGCCATTTAGAATCCCTTTTTCCATTTGGTACATTATTAATACTGTATGTAGCGAACATAAAAGTCAGATCAGAGAAAAGGCGATTATAATGATTACATAAATGAAAATCGGCGAAGCCTATCTTTAACACGATGATGCGTGACCGTAATCAGTTTTGTGCGTCATAATTGACTTCATCTCGCTTATAAATCGGTATCGGACATCGTTGTCACGTATTTAAATGAAGATATCTTCGTTTTCTTGAAAGTGCTGTGAGCACTTCGGGCTGCAACACTGGGGGCAGATCCATTGCTTCACCGTTTTAAGGCAACCAGCAACGAATATTTGCTGAAAAGCATTAAAATTATTAACTGAGGACAAGAAGTAAATTAAATAATACAAATGCATAGAGTAAATTTTCATATTATTCCAAGTCAGTTTACTTAAACTAACATCACAAGAAACGGCTAACAAGGGAACATTCCCAAGTATCAATAAACGATCATTATGAAATTTGGTGGGTGTGTAGAAGGGGTAAAATAGTGCAATACGTATCTCTGTGCCCAATTTCACTTTTAAGGAGTGAAACACATCGTGAAATGTAATTTGGCATTTTAGATTTAAAGGAATAACTTCGAAATGACAGTGTATAGAAAATGTTTTTCATATAAATGTTGATACGTTATCAATGTTCTTGAAAACTGTATACTAAACTTTTGAAATGAATTTAATATTTTAGAAAATACTCCAACTTAATTAATTACTTTTGGGAAATGAAAAGTTTTGTTATAACATAAATTAAAGAAACTTTCATACCACATGCTTCCCTGTCTAATATAGCTGGTTTCTGAAATAACATTTTTGGAAAATAAGCTGCACACAGTGTGCTGTCGGAGTATTTTCAACATACCTAACTAAAACCTTATTATTTACTACTATTATAATTATTTATTTTATTTATAATTTCATTTTTAAATTATTTTAAGTTCTACATGCAGAGTTTTTTTACCGTCTCACATAAGTGTATTTTGTTAATCGAAGATAAAAAGTAACATATTATTATGATAGAAAATAATTACAATAATATTAATCTGCAATAAAATGCTTCAAACATTTGTTTTAACACCATGCATATAAAGTGAACGAAATTTTTTCACGTAATATACACGACGGAGAAGGCAATATAAAACAAAATTCAGTAGAATTTCAGATTGTCACAGGTGATCCTCTGAATATTCTGATTTGTATCAGGCATATTTCAGTACATTGGTAACCCTTGGCGATGCGGATACGGAGAGGCATGTGGTCAGCATACCGCTCTCACGGCCATTGTCAGTTTTCGTGACTGTTGCCGCCACTTCTCAACCAAGTAGTTCCTCAGTTGTCCTGCCAAGGGCTGAGAGTACCCCGCTTGCCAACAGCTCTCGGCAGACCCGGACAGAGACCCATCCGAGTGCTAGCGACACCCAACAGCACTTAAGTTCGGTAATCTGACGGGAACCTAACATCCTACCCGACTCCCTTTTGATCGGCGTAGTGCACCAACACGACATGGAATGGATCCAACATGTCGTTAGAAGTTCCCTGTAGAAACAATGAGCCACGCTGCGTCTATAGTAGTCCATAATTGCGAAAGTGTTGCCAGTACATGATTTTGTGCACGAACTGACCTCTAGATTATGCACCATGAATGTTTGATGGGATCCATGTCGGGCGATGTGTGTGGCCAAAGCATTAGCTCGAATTCTCCAGAATTTTCTTCAGGCCAACCGCAAATAATTGTGGACTGGAGATACGGCGTATTGTCGTCCGTACAAAATTGCATAGTTGTTTTGAAACATGAAGTCCATGAATCGCTGCAAATGATCTCCAAGTAGCCGAGTATTACCATTCCAATCAATGATCGGTCCATTCCACGCAAACACAGCAGCCCACCCCATCATGGAGGCACCGCCAGTTTGCACGGTGCCTTGCTGACAACTTGCACCCGTGGCTTCGTGTGGTCTGCGCTATACTCGAACCCTACCATCATCTCTTACCAACTGATCGAGACTCATCAGACGAGGCCACGGTTTTCCAGTCATCTAGGGTCCACCCAATATGGTCACGAGCCCAGTTTTGTATCCCGCCTGGAAAACGGCACGTGGGTCTGATTCTATAACTGAAGGGTAGCCGAATGTAGGACGCTAGGAGGCGTAGGTGAGGTAGAACTCTCGGTATTGCAATTAAGGGGCTCCGGAAAGGCTCAAAATCATGAAAATTTCAATTTTTACTTTCTTGCGTTTTCTGAATCTGCAGACTATTACCTATTAATAGATATATAATTTATTCAATTCCGAAGACTACAACTATTTTTTAATTTTTTTGAGATGTGTTCTACATGGGCGTGACCCACTGTGGCGCTGTTAAACTGCTGTCAAATGGTGCTATTACTAACGTCCGTGTTCATCAGGTACATTTTAGTGATGTGAGATAAAGTATGTGTTGTGGATAACCTATTTTCAGAGACTTAGCAGCACCTGAACTGTTGAAAAAGTGTATTCACGGAAAAACTCAAAACCCCAATGAAAGTGTAAATAGTGTTATATGGTCGAGAATCCCCAAGACTGTATTTGTTGGAATAGAAACACTTCACTTTGGTGTGTATGATGCTGTTGCGACTTTCAATGATGGCAACATTGTAAGGTGCAAGGTATTTAGAAATATGGGAATGAAGATAGGTTCTAACATGGTACGAGCGATGCTTGCTTTAGACAAGGAACGCCTTCGGGCTGCAGACAGGGCTGTAAAGAGTCTAGAAATACAAGCAAGAGTAAACAGGAGGAGGAACAAGAGGAAGCTGGAGGAGGAGTTTGTAGAGGATGAAGATAATCCATCCTATGGACCTGGAATGCACTAAAAAGTTAATCCAATCTTTGTCGCTCGATTCCCAAAACTTTTATTTTCTCATACTACTTACATGTTTTCTAAGGATCTTCCAAACATATTTGTTTCAAACTTTCAGTAAATGTTACACAGTACCTTCTGCATAATTTAACACAGCCTTTTTCCAAAAAACTGTATATTTTTGAATATATAAATAAAAAATGGCAAAAAAATGTTGTGAATTTTCATTACAATTGAAAGAAAATCATCTTTAATAACTGAACTAAAATTTTGTAAAATCCCTGTGTTAAGTTGTAGCCCATATTCCAATAACTAATCTGTAAAAAGTTCAACTTCCTACCTCAAATACTTTGTGAGGAAAGATGTAATTTATAAGCGTTATTTTAACATTGCAGGTATAGGGCGTTCCGGAGCCCCTTAAAAGTGGTTTTACTATCTCACAACACAATAACTTGAATCCATAAATTGTAACTTCACTTTGGCTGAGATGAGCACCTGGGTGCGAAGCTGTACATCAATCAAATCTAACATCGGCTAGAAGTTATAAAGGCAAAATCTGTAATGGCTCGCCCAGCAGGAAATAGACACAATGTTGCTTGGTCGTCTACTCGGAATCAAATGGGCTGAATCTGGCGCTTCACAGCGCCGGCTAGAGGGCGCTGTCGTCGGTGTCTGTGTCGTAGTGCCAACCTAAGAACTTGCACCTACGCCGTGGCATCGTAGCTATCGATACCACACCCAGGAGGGGTGCTGCAGGTGATGTCGTGCTGTTAGCAAAGACACTCGCGTCGGTCGTCTGCTGCCGTAGCCCATTGAAGCTAAATTTCACCGCACTGCCCGAACGGATACGTTTGTTGTACATCCCACATTGATTTCTGAGGTTATTTCAACCAGTGTTAGTTGTCTGTTAGCACTGGCAACTCGGCTCAAATGCCGCTGCTCTCTGTAGTTAAATGAAGGCCGTCGTCCACAGCGTTGTCCGAGGTGAGAGATAATGCCTGAAATTTGGTATTCTCGGCACACTCTTGGCACTATGGATCTCGGAATATTGAATTATCTAACGATTTCCGAAATAGAATGCCGTATGCGTCTAGTTCCAACTACCATTCCGCATTTAGGGACTGTTAATTCCCGTCGTATGGCCATAATCGCGTCGGAAACCTTTCTACATGATTCACCTGAGAACAAATGACAGCTCCGCCAATGCACTGTCCTATTATACCTTGTGTACGCGATATTATCGCCATCTGTATTGTGCATATCGTTATCGCATATGACGTTTGTCACCTCCGTAAGACGTAGTTGGTGAACGATTACACATAACGAAACACGGTTTCCGTCAAGTGTTAGAGCGTCGAGGGGAACGTATGTTTTTGCTTGGGTGATATTCTTAGCACCGGTATCAATGGAGATAGTGAAGCAAGTATGCCTTTTTTCTTTTTTAATGGAACCGTATACTTTTTACAAATGCATTCGATAGCTGTTGAGAAGACACAGTGATATAGCGTTTGTTAGTTGAAAACTATCACAAAAAAGGCGAGAAATGTCCTAGAGTTTGAGAGATCGGTGGCCGGAAATGGCATTAGCGGCGTTGTGTGTGTGTGTGTGTGTGTGTGTGTGTGTGTGTGTGTGTGTGTGCGTATGTTTTAAATACATTTCTGCTGTCCTTCTGCAGAATGGAACATTCGCGCCACAGTAACGTAGCATGTCGCTATAGGAGGAAAAACAAAATGGTGCAGCCCATTAATAATGTGGAATACGATGTAATAATATTTTTCTGCATCAGAAGGGAAACAAAGCTGCAAATATCGTATCTGATTAGGTGGAAGTGTAAGGCAACAGTTAACCGTCTTTGACACAGTAGTTACGTTGTGCAGACGCTCCATTGTGGTGAAATGAAATAATCGTATGGCATTCTTAGCCTGGGATATCCCATCTGGGGTTATTCGCCCGCCTGGTGCACATCTTTCTGTTTCAAGCCATTTACTTCAGTTGCTCGTGCGTCTGATCACGATGAGATGAAAGTATTGGAACATCACAGATACCAAGTCCCGAGCGAAGAAAATCGCTGACTTAGTCAGCAATGGTACCTAGGGTACCGCTATCTAGAGAACAGTGGCACTAATACTAAACCGTGAGCTGCCAACTCCAGAGTGCTCAGACAAGTCTGAAGCACTAAGAATGAGGTGGCAGGCGATCTCTCTGTGAATTTCCGGGAATCGAAAGAGAAATCAAGACCTTGGTTCTCTAATACCCGAATATTGAAATCGAGACTGTAGTTGAAAAAAACAAGCTGTCGCGGGTGACTCAAGGCATTTTGATAGTGACAAAGGTTCGAAGTGTTACAGCTGTAACAAACCAAACCAAATGACTTCTTCATCCAACTAATTATTAACAACGCGAACGAACAGTGGAAATTCGTGGATTTACCACCGCCAAACAAAGGCGCAGATCTAACCATCATTGGCCAAGGTGAAGCTGAGTATCTTCAGGGACCGCCATGTTGTGGTACTAACAGTTTATGCTCAAAAAGGACGAAGTAACAGACAAGCATACTACCTGTCGTGCTGGACCAAAATACACTGGTACACCGGTGGGTTTTTTGGTTTACTCCGGGAGAAAGAGTTGACACTAGAACATGTGAAATATTAGTCAACTTTATTACAACACAGATAGCAAGAATTGCTTAACTCCGTGCAATCCATTTTCACTGCAATGTCATGATTATTTACAACTGTCTCTAAGCACTGACGTATCGCATGATACAAACGAAATTCAAGTCTCTCCTTCAGAGTACACTTTAACTTTCACTTAAGACATTTATTACACAGCTGGTTTCTCCTAAAAGACGGCGCTGACGTCTTATTCGATGTTCGCAGACTGTGCTGAGCAGTCCTGTGCTTGACCGTAAGTGGATGGTTGGAGGCGACAGCGTACCGAAAGTGGGTGTAGTTATTCCGGTGTCGCTCATTCGTCGATGCGGCTTAGAGCGACTATCGGTTCTTGTTGCGTTACGAGACACCAACCTTGCTTTGGCACCACGCTCTTAGGACGACACCGTACTACCGAAATCTCCTGACGAGGTTGAGGGAGACTGACAAGATGAAGCTGTGCGAGGGTGTGTTTTTGCTCCACACCAACACCAAAACTAATTTTGCACAGGACGCAGTCACACACTTTGACACTTTGGGTAGTGTTCTCCTGGCATAGCACCCAGCGAATTCTTCCACATTCGTCATATGAAGAAACTAATGTGTGTTAGGCATTTGTAGACTGCCGATGTAATTTCCTAGGTGGAACGTTTCTGGACAGTCAAAATATACAGAATTCTACAAGAACGGTCTCCGCTAAGTCGTTCTTCGTTGAGAAATGTGTGTCCAGGGTTATCAAATCACCCGGTTTATCTGGATTCCATTCGGTTCTTAATGCTTGATTTCAACCCCGGTTGCAAATTTATAAAACATTAAAAAAGCGCCAATATTTAGAGTTCCATGTCAAGTTGTTTGTCGGTGATGATGACAGACTGAAATCGAAACTGGACATAAATTAGGAGAGATAAAAGCAAGCTGACAACACTTAAGGCGATCGTCGACTTCGTGGCACGGCGACTTGATCTTCAGCTTCCCTCCCCTAGCGCAACGTAACGCGCATCGAGTCGGAGGTGGTCGTGGCGTTGTCGTTGATATCACGTGTCGTGATTGTAGAGAACGTTTCGAATGTGCCTGAACACTGATGAAGTAAATTACCTAAAAATGTTTGTGCGTGCACACATTAAATCGGAAACCAGATGAATATTTCTGGAGAAACTGTATCTGATAGATAATGTGATTTCATGAATATTCGAGGTGAAAATAAATATCCATAACTTACTAAAATTGTATAATACGGCGACAGGAACAGCATCCGACCACCCCTTAAAATTAACATGCCACTTCCGATTAATCATCTGACCCCGCATGTCGGGATTAAAGCTTGGAAAGAGAGACTAAAATTGTATAATACTTTTCTGCAATTGCCGTTCTAGGCGCTACAGTCCGCAACCGCGCGACCACTACGGTCGCAGGTTCGAATCCTACCTCGGACATGTATGTGTGTGATGTCCTTAGGTTGGTTAGGTTTAAGTAGTTCTAAGTTCTAGAGGACTGATGACCACGGCAGTTAAGTCCCGCAGTGCTCAGAGACATTTGAACCATTTTTTTCTGCAATTCCTGCTCGCAGTGCAGCTGTGGAAAGGATATTTTAATTATTACATATACATTTGACTTATGAAAGAATTTGACTGTTTGTGCGACGTGTAAGGAATTTGTTAATTGTCAGTTAAAACTATAAAGATCTGACTTGTTCTCAATACTATGATAACATCAAATGCAAGAGAGACTTACTTAAGAAGGTGCAAGGACACAAGAAATATGCTTTTGTAAATAAGTAAGCCATTGTGGCTGACTTAAATATTTCCCGGTTTTCTCATTTGGAAATGTGGCAACTCAAGTGCGTCGGATTGAAGAAGGAATATGTACAGAAGGAGTAATATTATCGCCAAGCTTCATGGCCACGACGTAACTTTTTCGAGGTCACAATTAAAACGTTATTACTACCCGTCGCACTCACACTGCATACGAGTATGTGTGATCGTTGTGAATAAGTTCAGAGTATCTTCTTATTTGAGTGACTCGATTCGTATTTGACTGTCAAGGTGGTCTCACATCGTAGTAACTGACGGAAAATCATCGACTGAAGCAGAAGTAATATCTCGCGTTCGCCAAGGGAGTGTTACAGGCCCTCTGCTGTTCCTGATCTATATAAACGATTTAGGACGATCTGAGCAGAGCTCTTAGATTGTTTGCAAATGATGGTAAAGAGGCTGTCTAAAATACGATTGTCCGTCTTCTTGTGGAGTATGGGATTGATGAGAGGCATCGAAAAAGTTCAAACAAGGGCATCTAGCTTTGTGTTGTCGTGAAATAGGGGGGAGAGTGCTACGGATATGATACGCCAATTGTGGTAGTTCTAAAACAAAGACTTTTCCTTGTGGCAAGATCTTCTCATGAAATCACAAAATTTCTCCTCCTAATCCGAAAATATTTAGTTGGATTCCACCTACGTAGGAAAACTATCATCATAAGAGAATAAGAGTTATCAGAATTCACAAGGAAAGATTTAATTCTTCATTTTTTCCTCGCGGTTTTCGCAAGGGGAACCCTAAAGAAGTAGCTTGAAGGTGGTTCGATGAACCGTCTGTCGGGTACTTAATTGGGTCAGTTACAGAGTAATCAATCAGACAGAGATATAGATGCAGAGTGTCCTTTTACGTTTGATGTTTGACTTTGTGGTTGCTGCTGGAAGCGGGAAGCTGTGAAAGAGAAATTTCTAAATACTGGATCGTTTGGTAAATTGGGTAGTTAATGAAATGTTCCTTTTAAGTAGTGGCTACTATAATGAAGCACTAGAGTTGCGCTCTACAAGAACTATGGTTCGGTAGTTGTGGTACAGTACATAAAAGTCACAGTAAATGGTAGGATTACTGTTAGTGTCGGTAGCATTGGTAGGGAAAAAAACATAAGTGAATATGTAATAGGAAAAATGGGAGCCAACGACTTTTCCTTGTTTTCCGTTTGTCCGTTTGTTTGTTTTGCGCATAATTAGAACCGCACATCGTTCAGCGTTAGTACACTGTGTATTTTATATGACTACAAAACATAAATTGTGTTTTGTAAGTAATAAAAATTGGTTGATCGTGTGACTTCTGCTGTCTCATGTAACCACAGCAATCACTTTTGGTGCAAGTACAGTTTAAAACACAAACGTAAAAAACCAGAATATTCTTCATCACTATCAAAAGAATGAGCTCCTTGTTGTTATTGCTAATTGCGAAAGTTATTTATGAATAACAGAAATATGTTTCTTATACTCTCGACAAAATATTGAAGCGGTGTTTGCTACGTTTTTCATGTGTGCTTTTCTTAATTCTATCTTTTTTTGAGGAAATTACGTTTTCTAGCGCTATAAGATAAATCTGTATTGTTTTTAATTTTTACTACAACTCCGCTCTGTTTCACATCACAGATCAATAATTTTCGAATAAAATCTAAATTAAACATTAACAATTTCAGTTTTGCTATCAATACTGTTTATTTTTTAAATAACAGACAGGAGAATAGCTATGTAGAACAAAAATGTCCCGTAGGTTAAGCGACCCTTTATACATCTTCAATCCCTCTAGATGGTTCACCGCTTCCGGCTTCTAGGGGAAACTAGCAAGACACGTATCGCGCATACGTAAACAGTGTGATCAAAATGAGGTAACTCCCAATAGGTATGCAACACACCTTACGTACACGTAACGCGGTTTCGATCTTAACTGAGCAAGGCTACTAGGAATATGACCGCAGTCGATGCTTACGAAGAGGACATGCCAAATGCCATAACCCAATTTCCCATAAACTTCGTGCAGTAGAAGAGAGGTCCAAATAAATGAACACCTGTCTCGACTTACCTCAGACATTCGACCGTTTTCGGAAAATTTATCCGGTATGCGTGGCTTGTCGCGAAATTATTGTCAACGTGTGAAATCTTCACTAATGTTGACGACGTTTCTTTCCCGAGTCAGATTATACGGAGAAATGTCGCTGTGGCAAACCTGTCTTCACGCGACTTTAGTGATTTTTGGAGTTTCTAATGTTTCTACGATCGTTATCATCCATGGGAACAGCGGTATCATTCATGGGGATGCACCACATTTTCCTGAAGAATAAACATAATAATAAAATGTAAGAATTAAGAATTGATGCAAGAATGAAATATAAGATAACGAGTGTTTAAAAAGATTGCAACCCCCTGAAAATACCATACACATATACCAATAAATGTATGGCACTTATTGTCAAACCCAGTTGTAATTTTACAATTAACATAATGCCCTTGCACCCCTTAATTTGATAAGAAACATTCGTGTAGTAACCTTCGACGGGACCGAGCGAGGTGGCGCAGCGGTTAGTACATTAGATTTGCATTCGGGAAGACGACGGTTCAACCAGCGTACGGTCATTCTCATTTATGTTATCCGTGATCGCTTCAGGTAAATTCCGGGATGATTTCTGTGAAAGCGCACGACCGATTTATTTCCGCATGCTTCGCTAATCCGGCCTTGTGCTCCGTTTCTAATGGCTTCCTTGTCAACGGAACGTTAAACACTAATCGACTCTTTCTCCTCGTTCTGCGGGCGTGGATAGATAAACGAAAAAAAATAAATAAATAAAAACAATAAGCTGGTTTCGCTCACGGTATTTGAAAGTGAGAGGCCGTGACGCTAGCTACTATGCCACTAGTTGGGCTGAGCTAACCGCACTGGAAGGCATCTAAATTACGTCGAAAGCTTTCTCAGAAACGGTGGAGTATCTACGGATAATCTGTGACACGTGTTCTCTTATTTTGGCTCTTCCACTAAGCGAAGTTTCTCGGGAATAGGGGCTAAGGCATTTGCCGAGTTCTCCTCGTTAGTTACAATTATCTGCGGTAGCCTACGGTAGTTTCACAACTCTTGTCAAGCGGTTTTTGATTCAGTAACCGTGTCAGCTTGTTGGCGAAGTAAATCCTTTTCGAACCGAGTACTTCTAGGTCGAGGACTTTCACAGGAGCGTGCGGTAGCGAGGTCGACCGAAGAGTCGGCACACACAAAATTACGCCGCGTGAAGCGTACTTGTCGGGAGGCTGTAAGGAGCCGAAACCCACGCTGGTGAGTGGGGCAAGAAGTGGCGTTACGAGAAGCGTTCGGCTGCGCGGAGCGAGTTATGTGCCTTATGGCGGCGGGCTGTGATTACCGCCGGCCAATTAGAGCGGCGGCCTGAGTTCCCAGGCAGGCAGGCAGGCGGGCGGGCCTGTAAATCTCACGGCCATCCTCCGGCTGGCTCGCGGAGCGTTTACCGCGGGCAGCTGGGACGGCCCCGGCGGACACTGGCCCGCGCCATCCTGGCCGGGCTGCACTCCGCGGACGGGCTTCTTCCACTGTGCTCGTCGCCGATGCACTCGGAAGAGCAGTGTCCGCATCGGCGGGGTTAACGCGAAGTCTGGATCCCGTCTGTTTTTGTCATCATTCTGACTGGCTTTATGCGGTCTTCCGGGACTTTTCCTCCAGTGCCGGTCTAATGCCTATGTGAAAGGATGCCTCCGACTGCCTCTAGTGACGTCACAGCCGCTCTGCTATGCACAGGCATCAGTGCGGTGGCACCAGCAGCTCACTGTGCGGTTTCCAGTAACGAATTTTGGAGCAAACGTACATGCTGCCATACACACTGAAGAGAAAGAAAATGGTAAACCTGCCTAACATCATGTAATGTCCACGCGGGCACGCAGATGTGCTGCAACACCACGTGACATGGATTCGACTAATGTCTAAAGCTTTTTTTTTATATTGTAACCACCCCGCAGTAAAAATAATTATATATAGCATTCACCTTCAATGTGAGCTTCCAACAGAAAAATATGTATAACATTCCGTAACCTCGCAATAATAACATGTCTAACCTCTCAATAATATTGTGGCTCACTTATAACCTTTCAATAATTGACTGTGAATTTAAACTGGTAAATTTTGGACGTCAGCAGTGCTGCGTCATGGCCCTGAAAGATCGTTCTGAATAAACTGAAAATTCTTACCTCAATAAGGTCGCCAGATAACGCATATACAGAGTGACTCACCTAACGTTACCGCTGGATATATTTCGTAAACCACATCAAATACTGACGAACCGATTCCACAGACCGAACGTGAGGAGAGGGGCTAGTGTAATTGTTTAATACAAACCGTACAAAAATGCACGGAAGTATGTTTTTTAACACAAACCTACGTTTTTTAAAATGGAACCACGTTAGTATTATTAGAACATCTGAACATATAAACAAATACGTAATCAGTGCCGTTTGTTGCATTGTAAAATGTTAATTACATCCGGAGATATTGTAACCTAAAGTTACGCTTGAAACCTCCGACGTTCAGTTGCGTGTTGTAACAAACACGGTGCACGGTCGGCGAGCAGCATCTGCAGGGACATGTTTACGATGACGACCGTGTTTACGAGTGTGGCTGTAGTGCACTGTTGTGGTTTGGTCTAGCTGTCGCAGTGTCCGCATGTAGCGCTTCCTGCTATTGTTTTTCTGCATTCGTCTCTGCACGCAGACCAACTGTAGTACACCGTGTTACCAGACGTCTGTGATAGTGTAGTATTGTAGGAACTGTGACCATGGTGTATTCGAACTCTGAAAAGGCGGAGATGATACTCATGTATGGCGAGTGTCGACGAAATGCAGCTGAAGCCTGCAGGGTGTATGCAGAACGGTACCCGGACAGAGAGCATCCAACGTGACGCACATTGCAAAAAATCTAACGCCAACTGTATGCAACAGGTATGGTCGTAGCACGCAAACGGGTCCGTAACAGGCCCGTCACAGGAGAAGCGGGTGCAGTTGGTGTGTTGGCTGCTGTTGCCATGAACCCACACATGAGTACACGGGACATTGCGAGAGGCGGTGGACTGAGTCAAAGTAGTGTCATGCGCATACTGAATCGCCACCGCTTTCACCCGTTTCATGTGTCGCTACATCAGCAAATACATGGTGATGACTATAATCATCGAGTGCAATTCTGTCAAAGGGCATTAACAGAGAATGCGTTGCAGTTCTACCTGTTTACCGATGAAGCGGGTTTCACAAACCACGGGGCAGTGAATCTACGGAACATGCATTACTGGTCCGTGGAAAATCCTCGCTGGCTCAGACAGGTAGAGCGACAGCGACCGTGGACTGTAAATGTATGGTGAGGAATCATTGGCGACCACGTCATTGGTCCTCACTTCATTGCAGGGGCCCAAACAGCTGCAACATACATCGCGTTTCTACAGAGTGATCTGCCAACGTTGCTCGAAAATGTCCCACTGGAAACGCGTCGACGTATGTGGTATCAGCATGATGGTGCACCTGCACATTCCGCAATTAACACTAGGCTGACCGTTGACAGGATGTTCGACGGGCGTTTCATAGGATGTGGAGTACGCATAAATTGACCAGCCCGTTCTCCTGATCTTACACCTCTGGACTTCTTTCTGTGGGGTACGTTAAAGGAGAATGTGTACCGTGATGTGCCTACAACCCCAGAGGATATGAAACAACGTATTGTGGCAGCCTGCGGCGACATTACACCAGATGTACTGCGGCGTGTACGACATTCATTACGCCAGAGATTGCAATTGTGTGCAGCAAATGATGGCCACCACATTGAACATCTATTGGCCTGACATGTCGGGACACACTCCATTCCACTCCGTAATTGAAAACGGAAACCACGTGTGTACGTGTACCTCACCCCTCATGGTAAAGTACATATGCGTCAGTGAAAAAGACCAATAAAAAGGTGTTAGCATGTGGACGTAATGTGCTGTTCCAGTCTCTTCTGTACCCAAGGTCCATCACCGTTCCCTTTGGATCCCTACGTAATTCGGTGCTCTCCGATACACACGACCGAACAGCGGAGGAGTGGTACTCAAGCGTCAACTTTAGGTTACAATATCTCCGGATGTAATTAACATTTTACAATGCAACAAACGGCACTGATTACGTATTTGTTTATATGTTCAGATGTGCTAACAAAACTAACGGGGTTCCATTTAAAAAAAACGTAGGTTTGTGTTAAAAAACATACTTCCGTGCATTTTTGTATGGTTTGTATTAACCAATTACACTAGCCCCTCTCCTCACGTTCGGTCTGTGGAATCGATTCGTCAGTATTTGATGTGGTTTACGAAATATATCCAGCGGTAATGTTAGGTGACTCACCCTGTATATCTGCTCCTATATGATATTTTTCTGGCACAGCCCAGTGCAATGCTGGCCGATAGATTTGTCATGTATAAAAGGAAACAACTGATTTTTCTTTACAATAATCGGGATGACCATGGATTGGAGAAATTAGTAAATTCTTTAAATTGAGATGAATGATTGTCAAAAGTTAATTTTTATAAGAAAGATTATTACTAAGAGATTTTTTTAAAAAACTTTTACATGGGACTTGATATAACATACGCGTGACGCTGCCTTTACCTTATACAAAAACGCTCAGGCACCGCCATCGCTCCCCACGACCTGCCCAGCCAGCTCCATACAGCAGACTCCTAGCTACAACTTACTCCTACTGCTACACAGTACCTACTGCTGACAACACTGCTCTCTGGTCTGAGATTCTCTTATAGCTTACATATCGCAGGCAGCACGTGAGCAATCCATCGAAATTACATCTGCTCAAGTGCGCTAGAGACAAATTCCTTAGTCATGGACCTCTTACAATATGTATATGGTGTTTGTTCTCTCGGACATGTCAGAAAGAACAGACACCATATCCATACAAGTAGACAGTTCTGGCAATACCGGCCATGACATTCTTTTTCTGTGCGGATGCACACGTATCACTTGAACTCTTACGGGACTTGGTAAGAATGTCTTCCACGAGTAATGAGTGTGTTGGGTAGGGACACTACGAATGTAGTGTGTGGACATATAAGGTGAGAATGTGGGTCTCGCGGAAACAGTGCGCGGGATAGTCACTGCATTCGCACTGTCCTCTGTGCCCTCGGTGGCTCAAATGGGTAGAGCGTCTGCCTTGTCAACAGGAGAACCCGGTTCGAGTCCCGGTCGGGACACACATTTTCACCTGTCATCGTTGATATATATCAACGCCCGTCAGCAGCTGAAGGTATTAATATATAATTCTAATGTCTAAAGCAGTGCTGGAGGAAACTGACATGATGAATCCTACAGGCCTGTCCATATATCCGTAAGATACGAAGGGATGGAGGGTCTCTTCTAAGTAGCACGTTGCAAGGCATCCCGGACATGCTCAATAATGTTCATGTCTGCCGAGTTTGGTGTCCAGCGGAGGTGTTTACATTCAGAACAGTGTTTCTGGAGCCACTCTGTAGCAAACCTGAATGTGTGAGGTGTCGCAGTGTCCTGCTGGAAATGTCCAGATCCGTCAGAATACACAATGGACATGAAATGATGCAGGTGATCAGACAGGATGCTAACATACGTGTCACCTGTCAGAGTCGTATCAGGACGTATCGGGGGGGGGGGGTCCTCCTGGTGACATGCAGAGTCCATGTTTTCATAAAGTTGGCTCCATACCCATACACGTCCATCCACTCGATACAGTTTGAAACGAAACTCGTCCGACCAAGCAACATGTTTCCAGTCACCAACAGTCCAATGTCGGTGTTGGCGGGCCAGGCCAAGCGTAAAGCTTTGTGTCTTGCAGCCATCAAGGGTACACGAGTGGGCCTTCCGCTCCGAAAACCCATACCGATGATGTTTCGTAGATTGGTTCGCACGCTGACACTAGTTGATGGCCGGCCGTTGTGGTCGAGCGGTTCTAGGAGCTTCAGTCTGTAACCACGCGACCGCTACAGTCGCAGGTTCGAATCCTACTTCGGGCATGTATGTGTGTGATGTCCTTAGCTTAGTTAGGTTTAAGTAGTTCTAAGTTCTAGGGGACTGATGACCTCAGATGTTAAGTCCCGTAGTGCTCAGAGCCATTTGAACCATTTGAATTAGTTGATGGGCCAGCACTGAAATCTGCAGTAATCTGCGGAAGGGTTGCACTTCTGTCATGTTGAACGATTCTCTTCGGTCGTCGTTGGTCCCGTTCTTGCAGAATCTTTTCCCGGCTGCAGATGTCGGAGATTTGATGTTTTACCGGATTCCTGATATTTACAGTACACTCGTGAAATGGTAGTAAGGGAAAATTCCCACTTCATCGCTGCCTCTGAGATGTGTCCCATCGCTTGTGCGCCGACTATAACAGCAGGTTCAAACTCACTTAAATCTTGAGAACCTGCCGTTGTAGCATCAGTAATCGATCTAACAACTGGACCAGACACTTGCCTTATATAGGCGCTGCCGACCGCAGTGCCGTATTCTGCCTGTTTACATATCTCTGTATTTTAATACGCATCTCTATACCAGTTTCTTTGACGTTTCATTGTATTACAGATTACATTATGCTGTAGACCAGTGGTTCCCCAACCTGGGAGCAATTACCCCCTGAGGGGTAAATGAAATTTTCTGAGGGATAAATACAAAAGAGTTGAATTTTGTTACAGCCATGAGACATTTCTTTTTAAAAGATCATTACCATTATCACTGTTACATAAGATTGTAATACTCATTACATATTACATATAATACCAGCGTTGGAACTTCAATAGTGGCAACTATTTATTTACAGCTCGTACAAAATAGATAGGTGTTTAAAAGTTTTACTGACCTTCAAAGTAGTCACCAGCAGTGTGTATAATCCGTTGCCAACGATGTGGAAGTCGTAGGACAGTCTTAGTAGTGCCAGCTGTGTTGACAGTTCGACCGGCGTGGTCTGTTGCCTGACGAATTTGTAGCAGCTATGAAGCGAATGCCGTGAACTGTTTCCTTCAGTTTAGAAATCGAGTTGAACTCACGATGGCTTAAGTCAGGGGAGTGCAGTAGGTGGTGTAGCACATAGCAGCCCCATCAGTCCATCAAACCAGTAACAGCTTGCACTGTACGTGCATGAGCACAGCACTGTCCTGCAAAATGATGGTGAGGTCCTGCAGAAAGTGTCATCAATTCTGTCTCTATGCTGTTCATTTATGGAACACAACATAGGACCAGCTTAGAGACAGAAGTGATGAAACTTTCTGCAGGACCTGACTATCATTTTGCAGGACAGTGCTCATGCACGTACAGTGCAAGCTGTTAATGGTTTGATGGATTGATGGGGCTGCTATGTGCTACACCACCTACTGCACTCCCCTGACTTAAGCCCTCGTGAGTTCAAATCGATTTCTAAACTGAAGGAAACACTTCACGGCATTCGCTTCAGAACTGCTACAAATTCGTCGGGCAATAGACCGCGCCGCTCGAACTGTCGACACAACTGGCACTGCTAAGAGTATCGTACGACTTCAACATCGCTGGCAACGGGTTATACACAATGCTGGTGACTACTTTGAGGGTCATTAAAACTTTGAAACACGTATCTATTTTGTACGAGCTGTAAATAAATAGTTGCCACTATTAAAGTTCCAACCCTCATATTTTAAAACAAATACTACGAGGGGCGTGCAATAAGCAATGCAACACGATTATTTCTGGAAGGAGGTTGCTTTTGTTCAGGATTCCAACACACCATATATCCCTCACTCTTTTGTCTACAAAACACTATTTTTCAACATTATCTCCGTTCAGTGCGTTGCGTGTAAGCCTTCATGGCACCACTCCACCCGTTGACGTCTGAGCCAACGTCTTGCTGCATCTATAAACCCATCATTCACGTATTGCTTTCCGCGGAGTGCATTCTTCATTGGGTTAAACAGATGGAAGTCGTTCCAACATCGCAGCAGAGACAGCTGTTTGTGGCCAGCCGGCATGCGGGAGATTTGTGTTTACCGCCTGGTCTCCGTAGACGTTCTGCAAGCACCTATGAATATTTGCGATGCTGTGGTTTTCCGCCAAAACAAACTCAATGACAGCTCTCTCCTTGGAGCGCACTCCGTTGCAGACGACATTTTGAAGGCTACGTATAATGTCGCCACCTACCGGTACTTCATGATGCTCTAGGCGCTGAAATGAGAATGTTCCACGATGTCCCACAATAAATTCGGCAACTTTTTTCGATCGAAATTTTCCAAGAAAAAAGAAGTTCTTGCGTTACAAATGTTCAAATGTGTGTGAAATCTTATGGGACTTAACTGCTAAGGTCATCAGCTTACACACCACTTAACCTAAATTATCCTAAGGACAAACACACACACCCATGCCCGAGGGAGGACTCGAACCTCCACCGGGACCAGCCGCACAGTCTGAGACTGCAGCGCCTTAGACCGTATTGCGTTACTTATTGATCGCCCCAGGTAGGATTAATTTGTGACAATGTGGTGGAGGTCACAGCTTGTGAAACATTAAGTACCAAAAATATCTCCATAACATAGTCCACCCATAACACTACATTGCACTTTGTATGATGCTTCTGTGACAATAAAGTTGACACACACACCGAGGTGACGAAGTCATTGCATAGCGATATGCCATACAGATGACGCCAGTATCGTGCACACAAGGTATAAAAGGGCAGTGCATTGGCGGAGCTGTCATTTGTACTCAGGTGAATCATGTAGAAAGGTTTCCGACGCGATTGTTGCCGCACGACGAGTATTAACACACAGTAGACTACTAATGCGACCCGTGCGCTAGGTGTAGCCGGCACGGTAGCTCTGAGTGTTCCTTCAGAGAACTGGCTGGTCTCCGTAACAATAAAACTCAGTGAAGGGTCAACAACGAACTTCAAAGGATGTCATGTGACGCCCGTTATGAGCAAATACAACGAAAAAAAGTGTATCGTCTTTGATTAGTAATCAAAAAAGTCTTCGATCGTGGGTTCGAAACCTTACATCGCCTAAATTTTGATTAAAAATCAGCATTTGCAGCCGAAGACTTTCGGCATAAGAAGTCAACCTCATTCTGCCAACGGCCTTGTCAAAGAGGGCGGAGGAGCAGAAAGAGGTTTAGGGCACTCTCTTGTCCTTAGGGGAGGAGGAAGGAGGAGGGGGAGAGAACTTACCCTGAAGGTGGAAGAATCAGCAATGATCGACGGCATGAGGATGCAGAAGGCAATGGAAACCACCGCATTAAAGACATATAATTTGTATCCATTGAAAATATGGCCTATAACTGAAAAAGTGTCATCATGATCTCTCTATTGCTAAAAGATCCCAGAATAGTCCCACATTCGGGTCTCCAGAAGGGGACTGCCAAGGGGGAGGTGACAATGAAAAAAGAATAAATAATCAACGAAAGGATAACGTTCTATGAGTCGGGATGAGGAATGTCAGGAGCTTCAATGTGGTAGGGAAGCTAGAAAATCTGAAATGGGAAATGCAAAGGCTCAGTCTAGATATAGACGGGGTCAGTGAAATTAAATGGAAAGAAGACAAGGATTTCTCGTCAGATGAGCATAGAACGATATCAGCAGCAGCAGAAAATAGTATAACGGGCGTAGGATTCGTTATGAATAAAATGGTAGTGCGAAGAGTGTGTTACAGAAACAGTTCAATGACAGGGCTGTTCTTATCAGAATCGACTGCAAACCAACACCAACAATGATTGTTCAGGTGAGTATGCCGACGTCTCAAGCTGAAGATGAAGAGATAGAGAAATTATACGAGGATACTCTCTATGGAGAACACCATCTTGAAGTAGCACAGTCTGTACAGTTGGAGAGGCTTGTGTGTTCGCGTGAAGTGGGGGGCTATGCCAGCTGTGGGAATCTACAGTCGGTAAGGTCCTGGTTGATGGACCAGACTGTGTTCCTCAACGATCTGACATCCCACATCCATTCCTTGTCCTTTCCCAACTCCTCAATACCAAACTCAAGGTGTGATGCGATACGTGCTGACGGTGTGTGGCACATAGGAAGATGTGTCGTGAACGGAGCCTCAGGGATACCGGGCGACCTCCCTGAGTAATTAGCCTTGCACCACGTGGGTTTTCCGTGGTGTGTTTTTTTTTTGTGCTTTTAGGGCGCACAACTTCAATGGTCATTAGCGCCCTGACTACGTTAAGAATGCACCGCGAGGCACAAGTTTAAAACAACAACTAAAAGGGAAAACACGTTAAAAGACAGACTGACAGGCATAGGATTAAAAAGCAGCATCATCAAATGTCCTTAGAGAGGTTTGTCAAATTGATAAAACGAAGAACACGAGCAGCTGTTCGTGGGTCATCCGCTAAAATGGCATCTAAAGTACATGGCAGGTTAAGATCTAGACGCAGTGTGTTAAAATCCGGACAGGACATTAAAATGTGGCGGACCGTCAGCAATTGCCCACATGGGCAGAACGGCGCCGGCGCAGCCGTCAGCAGATGGGGATGGCTGAACCGGCAGTGTCCAATGCGTAACCGGACCAAAACGACCTCCTCCCGCCGAGAAGGGCGGGAGGAGGACGTCCAAGCCGCGGGAAGAGGTTTCAAGGCCCGGAGCTTGTTGTCTGTAAGTGCAGCCCAATCGGCATGCCACAGCGATAAAATGCGCCGACAAATAACCCTCCTACAATCTGATGAAGGGACACAACAAGAAGCTGTCCGAGGCTGGAGGACTGAAGCCTTGGCCGCGGCATCTGCAGCTTCGTTCCCAGGGATACCGACATGGCCAGGGACCCACATAAAGCTAACCGGAGAACCGACGTCCTCCAGCTGCCAAAGAGAGCGTTGGATCCGGTGCACGAAAGGGTGTACCGGATACGGATCACTGAGGCTCTGGATGGCGCTCAGGGAATCGGAGCAGATGACATAAGCAGAATGTCGGTGGCGGCAGATGTAAAGAACAGCCTGGTAGAGGGCAAAGAGGTCAGCTGTGAAGACCGAACAATGGCCATGGAGCCGATATTTGAAACTTTGTGCCCCGACAATAAAAGAACACCCGACCCCGTCATTGGTCTTAGAGCCATCTGTATAAATGAAGGTCATATTGATGAATTTCGAACGAAGTTCCACAAAACGGGAGTGGTAGACCGAACCGGGGGTAACCTCTTTTGGGAGCGAGCTGAGGTCAAGGTGAACGCGGACCTGAGCCTGTAGCCAAGGTGGCGTGTGGCTCTCGCCCACTCGAAAGGTTGCAGGGAGTGAAAAATTAAGGTGTTGAAGGAGGCGACGAAAGCGAACTCCAGGGGGTAGCAGGGCAGAGACATACAACCCGTATTGACGGTCGAGAGAGTCGTCAAAAAAGGAACGATAAGACGGGTGGTCGGGCATTGACAGTAGCCGACAGGCATACCGACAAAGCAGTATATCGCGCCGGTAGGTGAGTGGCAATTCGCCAGCGTCAGCATGAAGACTCTCTACGGGACTAGTATAAAACGCTCCGATAGCAAGTCGTAAACCCCGATGTTGTATGGAGTTGAGGCGGCGTAAGATGGATGGCCGTGCAGAGGAGTATACAAAGCTCCCATAATCCAGCTTAGAGCGGACGAGCGACCGATATAGACGGAGCAGGACGGTTCGATCCGCTCCCCACGACATACCACTGAGAACGCGGAGGACATTTAAAGAACGGGTACAACGGGCAGCCAAATATGACACATGTGGAGACCAGCTAAGTTTCCTGTCAAATGTAAGACCTAAAAATTTGGTTGTCTCCACGATTGGGAGAGCAACGAGACCAAGTCGTAAGGATGGTGGGAGAAACTCTTTGCGGCGCCAGAAGTTAATACAGACCGTCTTCTCGACAGAAAAACGGAAGCCATTGGCGACACTCCAGGAGTAAAGACGGTCAAGAGAACGCTGAAGACAGCGCTCCAGGACACGTGTACACTGTGCTCTGCAATAGATGGTAAAATCGTCCACGAAAAGGGAGCCTGATACATCAGCTGGGAGGCAATACATTATTGAATTGATCGCGATGGCGAAGAGAGCGACGCTCAAAACTGAGCCCTGTGGCACCCCATTCTCCTGGCGAAAGGTGTGTGACAGGTCAGAACCCACACGTACCCTGAACTGTCGATCCATTAAAAAGGAACGAATAAAAAGAGGGAGGCGACCGCGAAGGCCCCATGTATGCATGGTGCGGAGAATGCCCGCCCTCCAACAGGTGTCGTAAGCCTTCTCCAAATCAAAGATCACAGCCGCAGTCGGGCGCTTCCGCAAGAAGTTATTCATAATGAAGGTCGACAAGGTAACCAGATGGTCAACAGCAGAGTGGCGCCTACGAAATCCACATTGTACATTGGTAAGTAGACGTCGAGACTCGAGCAGCCAAACCAATCGAGAGTTAACCATTCGCTCCATCACTTTACAGACACAGCTGGTAAGCGAGATAGGTCCATAACTGGAAGGCAAGTGCTTGTCCTTCCCCGGCTTAGGAATTGGGACAACAATAGACTCGTGCCAGCATGCGGGAACGTGTCCCTCAATCCAGATGCGATTGTAAGTACGAAGAAGAAAACCTTTACCCGCAGGAGAAAGGTTCTTCAGCATCTGAATATGAATAGAATCAGGCCCTGGAGCGGAGGACTGTGATCGGCCAAGTGCGTTTTCGAGTTCCCGCATGGTGAATGGGGCATTATAACTTTCACGATTCGAGGAGCGGAAGTTAGGTGGCCTAACCGCCTCTGCCTGTTTGCGGGTTTTTTTTTTTTTTTTTTTTTTGGTAGGGTTTAAGGGCGCTCAACTGCTGAGGTCATTAGCGCCCAGTCACTGGTGTTAGAGCAAATGGAATCTGCTAAAACTCAAGGGGATGGGGTGACACCAGAAGTACCTGACAAAGATGCAGATAAAATAAGTAAAAAGATTAAATGTATTTGGACAAGCCAGTTAAAGTTATAAAACGCAGAATACGAGCAGCTGCTCGAGCGTCATCAGCTAAAACATCCGGTAAAGTAGATGGCAGGGACAGGATAACACGAAATTGACTAAAACGGGGACACGACAATAAAACATGGCGCACTGTTAATGCCTGACCACAAGGGCACTGCGGGGCTGGATCACCGGAGAGCAGGTAGCGGTGGCTAAACCGGCAATGCCCAATCCGCAACCTGGTCAGAAGGACCTCCTCGCGCCGAGATGGTCGGGAGAATGTTGTCCAAGCAGTTGGGAGCGGTTTTACTGCCCGGAGCTTGTTCCCTTGGAGGGATGACCAAGCATCCCACCACAACGACACAAGCCTCTTACATACATCCCCACGAACGTCAGATGACGGGACACAATGGGAGGCTGGCCGAGGCAGGAGGACTGCAGCCTTGGCTGCAGCATCCGCAGCCTCATTCCCAGGCACTCCTACATGTCCGGGAACCCACAGAAAGCTGACAGAACCACCATTATTAGCGAAAGAATGGAGGGACTGCTGTATCCGTTGAATCAAGGGATGGACCGGATAGGGAGCTCCAAGGCTCTGAAGAGCACTGAGTGAGTCAGAGCAGAGTACATACGATGAATGGCGGTGGCGGCGGGCATACTGAACGGCCTGATGGAGAGCAAAAAGCTCGGCCGTAAAGCTGGAACATTGGTCGAGGAGCCGGTATTTAAAGGTGGCGGCCCCGACGACAAAGGCACAGCCGACACCATCGTCAGTTTTGGAGCCATCGGTGTAAATAAAGGTGTGACCGGCAAGTCGAGCACGAAGTTCGACAAACCGTAAGCAATACACTGCAGCCGGAGTACCCTCCTTCGGGAGTGAGCTGAGGTCGAGATAAATAGGAACCGGAGCCTGGAGCCAAGGTGGTGTCGGGCTCTCACCCTCTCTGAAGGTGGTAGGGAGGGCAAAATCCAATTGTCGAAGCAGGCGACGGAAGCGGACTCCGGGGGGCAGCACGGCAGACACATACAACCCGTACTGACGGTCGAGAGAATCGGCGAAGAAGGACTCGTAAGAGGGGTGGTCGGGCATAGACAACAGCCGGCAGGCATACCGACACAGCAGTACGTCGCGCCGGTAGGTCAATGGTAACTCGGCAGCTTCAGCATAAAGACTCTCCACAGGACTAGTGTAGAAGGCTCCGGTCGCAAGACATATCCCCCGATGATGGATGGAGTTGAGCCGGCGTAAGAGGGACGGCCGAGCGGACGAGTAGACGAAGCTCCCATAATCCAGCTTCGATCGGACTATGGACCGATACAAGCGAAGCAGGACAGTGCGATCCGCTCCCCAAGATGAACCGCTAAGAACTCTGAGGACATTAAGGGAACGTGTACAACAGGCCGCCAAATAAGAGACATGTGGAGACCAACACAGTTTCCTGTCCAATGTGAGCCCTAGAAACTTAGTTGTGTCCACGAATGGGAGAACAACGGGACCGAGATGTAAGGATGGCGGAAGGAACGCTTTATATCGCCAAAAGTTGATACAAACCGTCTTCTCTTCAGAGAACCGGAAGCCATTTGCCACGCTCCATGAGTAGAGGCTGTCTAGACAACGCTGAAGGTAGCGCTCCAGGAGGCATGTTCTCTGGGCACTGCAGTAGATCGCGAAGTCATCGACAAAGAGAGAGCCTGAGACATTAGGTGGAATGCAATCCATAATTGGATTGATCGCGATGGCAAAAAGGGCTACGCTCAAGACGGAGCCCTGAGGTACTCCGTTCTCCTGGAGGAAGACGTCGGACAATACGGAACCCACACGTACCCTAAACTTTCGATCCGTTAAAAAGGAATCAATAAAAAGGGGCAGGCGACCGCGTAGGCCCCACCTGTGCATAGTGTGGAGGATACCTCCTCTCCAACAGGTATCATAAGCCTTCTCCAAGTCGAAGAACACGGCTACCGTTTGGCGCCTTCGCAAAAAGTTGTTCATGATGAATGTCGACAAGGTCACAAGGTGGTCAACAGCGGAGCGGCGGCGACGAAAGCCGCATTGGACCTTAGTAAGGAGTCGTCGAGATTCAAGAATCCAGACTAACCGAGCATTAACCATGCGCTCCATCACCTTACAAACACAGCTTGTAAGAGAAATGGGGCGGTAACTAGAAGGAAGGTGTCTATCCTTCCCGGGTTTGGGTATAAGAACAACAACGGCGTCACGCCAACGCATGGGGACTTGACCTTCGGTCCAGACGCGATTGTAGGTACGAAGAAGGAAGCTTTTGCCCGCCGGAGAAAGGTGTGCCAGCATCTGAACGTGAATGGCATCTGGCCCCGGAGCAGAGGACCGGGACAGTGCAAGCGTACGTTCGAGTTCCCGCATAGTAAAGGGGGCATTATAAGTTTCCAGATTCAGCGAGTGGAAGGAAGGTCGCCGAGCCTCTTCTGCCTCTTTCCTGGGAAGGAAGGCAGGATGGTAATGGGTGGAGCTTGAAACCTCCGCGAAAAAGCGGCCAAAGGCGTTGGAGACAGCCACAGGATCAACAAGGACTTCATTACCTGAGGTCAGGCCAGGTACCGAGGAGTGGGCCTTAATGCCCGACAGCCGGCGCAGGCTACCCCAAACGACAGAAGGGGGAGTGAAACTGTTAAAGGAGCTGATGAAAGAGGCCCAACAAGGTTTTTTGCTGTCTTTGATGACTCTACGGCATTGCGCTCGGAGTCGTTTGTATTCTATACAATTCGCCAACGTAGGATGGCGGCGAAAGGTGCGTAAAGCACGTCGTCGAGCACGGATAGCGTCCCTACAAGCCTCGTTCCACCAGGGGACGGAAACGCGACGTGAAGAAGAAGTAGTACGAGGAATGGAACGTTCGGCAGCATTGATGATAACAGCCGTGAGGTATTCGACCTGACTGTCACAACTGGGAAAATCGTGGTCCGGAAAGGTCGCCAGGGAGGAGTACAGTCCCCAGTCAGCTTTCAGTATGTTCCAGCTCGAAGGACGTGGGGATGGGGTGTGGTGCAGGAGACGAACGACACAGGGGAAGTGGTCGCTCGAATAGGTGTCAGAAAGGACATACCACTCGAACCGACGGGCAAGAGTGGCAGAACAGATCGAGAGGTCCAAGTGGGAGTAGGTATGAGTAGAGTCCGAAAGGAAAGTCGGGGCGCCGGTATTGAGGCAGACAAGATTGAGATGGTTGAAGACATCCGCCAAGAGTGAGCCTCTTGGACAGGACGCTGGAGAGCCCCAAAGGGGATGATGGGCATTGAAGTCGCCAAACAATAAAAACGGCGGGAGAAGCTGAACGATCAGGTGCATCATGTCAGCCCGACTAACAGCAGATGATAGTGGAGTGTAGATGGTACAAACTGAAAAAGTAAAAGCAGAAAGAGTAATGCGGACAGCTATTGCTTGGAGTGGGGTGGTCAATGGGATGGGATGGTAATAAACATCGTCCCGAACGAGCAACATGACCCCACCATGAGCTGGGATACTGTCCACAGGGGTGAGGTCATACCGCTCCGAGGTATAGTGGGTAAAGGCAATACGGTCAGTCGGGCGCAACTTGGTTTCCTGGAGACCAAGGACGAGCGGACAGTGCAGGGGGAGGAGCAGTTGTAATTCCTCCCGATTAGATCGAATACCTCTTATGTTCCAATGAAACAATGCCATCGCTAGTCAAAAGGTTGGGGGAACGAGACGGGGGAAGAGCTGGTCACCTCGACGTCCGCGGAGGGCCAGGTTGCGAGGGAACTACGCTACAACCGACGGGAGGCGGATCCGGTTCCATCGACTCGTCGCCAGCTGCGGCCGCTGTCCCTGGATGTGTAGGATGGGCCACATCATTTGCCGACGAAAGGCCGGCGGAGCGCCTGGTAGCAGAGCGTCCCGGCGAAACTGAGGACGGCCGGGAGCAGCGACTCACGGATGGAGCGTCAGACAAAACGCGCCGGGGTGGAGAGGGGGATAGAGACTTCTTCTTGGAGGCCTTCTTGGAAGGCCGAGGAGGCACAGGGATGGTGGGCTGGACCCGAAGAAGGTCCTCACGCGCGGGGTCCGTTTTGGAACGCCGGACCTCGGAAGCTGGAGTCCGGAACGTTTCCCCGATGGACGCCTGAGATGAGGATCGCTTCTCAGGTGGCGTGGGGGGAGGAGGAGGAGGAAGGGTGGCCCCTGGGGCAGAGGGGGTGGGGGCCACGGGGAGAAGGATTTGGAAGGGAGGGATTTGGGAGGCGGAGGCAGAGCCCCCTAATGGGCGGAGGAGGTGGAGGGGGGACAGGATAGGGGTGAGGATACCGCGGAAGGAGTGGACACAACTGAGGCAAACGAGGTGGTCAATGGCACGGGATGGAGGCGGTCGTACTTCTTCTGGGCCTCAGAATAAGAGAGCCGATCCAAAATTTTGATTTCTTGTATCTTCTTCTCCTTCTGATATGCGGGGCAGTCTGAGGATCTAGGCGAGTGGACGCCAGGACAATTAACGCACCGAGGTGGTGGGGTGCATGTATGTTCCTCACAAAGAGGACGTCCACAATCGCCACAAAGGGGCTCAGCCTCACACCGTGATGACGTGTGCCCAAAGCGCAAACACCTAAAACAGCGCATAGGAGGCGGGACGTAAGGTCGCACGTCACACCGGTAGCACATCACCTTTACCTTCTCTGGGAGAACGTCCCCCTCGAAGGCGAGGATAAAGGCCCCGGTGTCGATGCGACGGTCTTTGGGGCCGCGCTGGACTCGCCGGACGAAATGGACGCCTCGGCGCTCCAGGTTGGCCCTGAGCTCCTCATCAGATTGTAGCAGGAGGTCACGATGAAAAATAACCTGCTGCGTCCTATTTAGTGCCAGATGTGGGACAATGGATACTGGGATGTCCCCTAGGCGGTCGCACGCCTGGAGCGCCGCCGACTGTGTGGTGGAGGTGGTCTTGATAAGGACGGACCCTGAACGCATCTTGCTGAGAGCCTCGATTTCCCCGAAGACGTCCTCAATGTGCTGAACAAAGAACATGGGCTTGGAGGTGGCGAACGTCCCCCCATCGGTTCGAGAACAGACCAAATAGCGGGGGAAGTACTTCGCCCCAAGCCGGCGGGCCTGTCCCTCCTCCCATGGAGTGGCCAAGGGGGAAAGGGCAGGAGAACCAGAACTAGAAACGGTACCTTTTCTTTTGAAAGACTCGGCCGCAGAGCGACCTGATACATGTTGACGTTTCATCTGCGAAACGTCCGCCCCGATACCACCCACTCCGACCAGGGGCTCTCCCCACGGGCGCCACCCAGCCGCAGCAAGGGCCACCTGGCAGGATGACCATTGCCGGGAGTCCTGATGCCCCAAGGAGACGGGCATCTACTCCTTGGCCGACGTGGGGAGGGTGCAGCTCAGGTATCGGCAGTACGATCCCTGTGTTGTCAGGGGGCTACAACCTAGAGGGTACATGACGACCCCACCACAACGGGCTGGCTACCGTGCTGGATTTCTGGTGCCATGGAAAGTCCATCATGATCGCTGGTGCAGATGGAGATGCACTATGGGCGTAACTTGGACAACCCATCAGGCGTTTAGGCCCAATTTGAGGAATAGTGGGTATGGTTACAACGCCGGTGCAATGCTGAGTGCCAAGGTCTTAGTGCACTTAGGACCAGTGGTACACCATGTAAGGTGTCCTTCCCCTAAAGGCTCGTACTTCTGTAGAATTTTGAAAAATGGAGGTCAAACCCCAAGGGGGACCATTACATGGAAGGCCGAAACGGTTGCAACTCCTTTTAGTCGCCTCTTACGACAGGCAGGAATACCTCGGGCCTATTCTTACCCCGGACCCGCAGGGGGCCCTGTTTGCAGGGGAGGAAGGCAGGGTGGTAATGAGCGGAGCTCGAAACCTCGGTGAAAAAGCGGCCGAAGGCATTGGAGACATCCTCAGGGGCCACAAGGACGTCATTCGCGACCGTCAAGCCAGAAACTGGTGAGTGGACCTTAGTGCCAGATAGCCGGCGCAGGCTACCCCAGACAACAGAAGAAGAAGTAAAACTGTTGAAGGTACTTGTGAAAGCAGCCCAGCTGGCTTTCTTGCTTTCTTTAATAATACGACGACACTGTGCACGTAATCGTTTATAATTGATACAATTCGCCACTGTAGGGTGGCGTTTAAAGGTGCGTAAAGCACATCGACGAGCACGTAAAGCGTCTCTACATGCTGCGGTCCACCAGGGGACCGGTACGCGTCGTGGAGAAGAAGTAGGGTGAGGGATGGAATATTCAGCAGCAGCGAGAATGACTTCCGTGAGGTGTGCGACCTGACGATCGCAGCTTGTGAAGGTTTGATCCTGAAAGGTCGCCCTGGAAGAGAAGAGCCCCCAGTCTGCTTTGGAGATGGTCCAACTAGAGGAGCACGGAGAGGGGGTATGCTGCAGGAGATGGATAACACACGGGAAGTGGTCGCTCGAATATGTATCAGAAAGTGCATACCACTCAAACCGGCGTGCAAGTTGGGGAGTACATATAGAGAGGTCTAAATGGGAATAGGTGTGAGATGTGTCCGAAAGAAAAGTTGGGGCGCCAGTATTGAGGCAGACAAGATTGAGCTGGTATAAAAGGTCTGCTAACAGGGAACCCCTCGGGCAGGATGATGGAGAGCCCCAAAGGGGATGGTGGGCATTGAAGTCTCCAGTTAACAAAAATGGTGCAGGTAGCTGAGCAATAAGTTGCATCATGTCTGCTCTGGTAACGGCAGATGACGCTGGAGTGTAAACGGTACAAATGGAAAATGTAAAAGTGGGGAGAGTAATGCGGATGGCAACTGCCTGCAGGCCGGTGTGCAACGTGATGGGATCGCAGTAAATATCATCCCGGACCAGCAACATAACCCCTCCATGAGCCGGGATACCTACCACAGGGGGTGTAGTGTGCCAAGGCAATTTGATTGCATGGGCGTAGCTTCGTTTCCTGGAGGACTACGACGAGCGGACGGTGCAAGCGGAGCAGCAACTTCAAGTCCTCTCGGTTGGAGCGAATGCTGCGAATATTCCAGTGAACAAGTGCCATCGTAAGAAGAAAAGGAAGATGAAAGAAGGGGTCACCTCGAAGGCCGCTGAGGGCCTGGCTTCGAGCGAGCACTGCCGCCGCTATCAGTAGGCGGACAGTCATCGTCCATTGGGTCTATAGTTTCATCGGCCATCTTGGGAGGATGGCCGGGAGGGGGAGCTTCCTCCGCCGGTGAACGGCCAGATGTTCGGCTACCAGCGGTGCGGCCAGGCGAAACGGATGACGGCCTGGGGCGGCAAACGCTGGGTGGCGCAGGAGAAGAAATGCGCCGTGGCGGAGAAGGAGAACTGTGCTTCCTATGAGCCTTCTTGGAAGGACGTTTGTTGGAAGTACCGGTCGAAGGCTGGGAGGTCGAGGTACGTAGGAAGTCTGCACGGGATGGTTCCTTCTTGAAGGCCCGTGCATCTGACTTCTGGGTCTTCGTCTTAGCAGAAGCTGATGAAGGGGCTGGTGTCTGTGGGGTGACAGGAGGAAGAGGAGACGTCGACCGCGCGATCTTAGCACTGGCCGAACGGACGACCGTGGTGCTGAAGGTCAGATCGCATGTCTGGGTTGCCACCTCCGTGGTAGTCCGAGGAGAGGCGAGGACAGTACTGTATTTCCCCGCTGGGAGCAGCGTGGGCTTCCTACTAGCCAATAGCTTGCGAGCAGCCGAGGTGGACACTTTCTCTTTGACCCGAATTTCTTGGATACAGCGTTCTTCCTTATAGACAGGACAGTCGCGGGAGGATGCGGCATGGTCACCCTGACAGTTCACACAACGAGGAGACGGAGGTGGACAGTCACCCTCATGGGCATCCCTGCCACAAGTGACACATTTAGCCGCATTGGAACAAGACTGTCGAGTGTGATTGAAACGCTGACACTGGTAGCAGCGCGTAGGTGTCGGGACATAGGGGCGAACAGAAATAACCTCGTAGCCCGCCTTGATGCGCGATGGCAGCTTAACACTATCGAAGGTCAAGAAAAGTGTCCGGGTTGGTACAAGGTCATTGTTGACCTTTCTCATGACCCTATGGACAGCCGTCACGCCCTGCTAAGCGAGGAAAGATTGAATCTCCTCGTCAGTCAATCCGTCGAGGGAGCTAGTATAGACTACACCACGAGACGAATTCAAAGTTCGGTGGGCCTCCACCCGGACAGGGAACGTGTACAGGAGTGTGGCCCGAAGCAGTTTTTGTGCCTGAAAGGCGCTCTCAGTTTCTAGTAATAAGGTGCCGTTACGCAACCTGGTACAAGATTTGACAGATCCGGCTATGGCATCTACGCCCTTCTGGATAACGAAAGGGTTGACAGAGGAAAAATCCTTTCCGTCCTCAGATCGAGAAACGACGAGGAACTGTGGGGCAGGCGGTAGTACTTTTGTCACTGGTGGCTGGTCATGTTTACGTTTTTGGGCAGAAGTCGAGAGAGATAGAGTGAAATCCATTGCGGAGGAATCCCCCATGATTGCCAGCGTCTCCGATGGCGCGCTCCTTCCTTGTGGGGACCCTCTCAGAGGGCACTCCCGCCTTAGGTGAATGTTTACACCTCAGGTCACACCTCCCGAAAAACAGACGGAGGGACCAATCGGCATGGTCAGAAGGTATCAGCTCAGGCAATCACCCCTCCCCGGGCCTGGCCTTTACCAGGGGGTACGCGCGTGCCTTACATGTCTACCCAGGGCGGGGAATTACGCGTTACCCCGTCACCGGCTACGCGTGCGAACGCGTGGGTCGGCCTTCAGGCACGCACAGGGAGGAAGGAAGAAGAGGAAAAAGGGGAGAGAGAGAGGGAAAGAGAGAGAGAGAGAGGACAGACTGTCTCAAACGCCGAGGCGGAGACCAGAGAAGGCAAGGAAGAGAAGGCAATGAGAAGGCAAGGAGAAGAAGGCAATGAGAAGGCAAGGAGAAGAAGGCAATAAGAAGGCAAGGAGATTTTGCAGGGGAAAGAGTAAGGCAGACAGTGAGGTGGAGAAGAGCAAAGAAAGGAACCAACAAGGTAGGAAGAAACGAGAAGTGAAAAAGCAAAATGACCGCAAATAGAGGTCGTGGAACCGTCGGTCTCCGGACGCAGGCGCTAACTACCCCTGTGAGGGGGAGGGACTCCTTTTAGTCGCCTCTTACGACAGGCAGGAATACCGCGGGCCTATTCTAATCCCCGGACCCGCAGGGGGGTTCCGTGGTGTGGACTGATTAGATCCCCAACCAAAATGGACATGAAAGAAAATAGCCATACTGAGAGGCAAGTTGAGACCTCAAACACCCAAACATCAGGGCTGGAACCAATGGAAAACATCCCCTCAGCTAAACAGGGGGAAAGGCCTGTTCAAGAAGTAGGATTGGTTACTAAGAAGTTAGACCAGATTAAAATCAGAGACTTGTCTGGAGCTCAGAGGAGGAAACTTCTTAGAAAACAAAAGCTAAAGGAAGGAAAAGAGTGACTTCCTAAACAAAAGTTGAGGGAACTAAAAGGGCTTGAGCCCAAGACCTCCAAGAAAAGACTGTCCCAGGGCGAAGGGGGTGTACAAACACCTTCTACATCGAGGGCAGGCAGTAAGAGAACAAGGGAGAAATCTATGACTCCCACTTCTCAGTAGACACGTATCCAGAAAAAGCTGAGGTATGAAATAGGGAAACAGACATATAGTGCTGCAGTCTCAGTTTTTAGGATGGTGGTTACCCAGCAAGGCTATCCACTTGTGAAGATCACTCGCAGAAGGAGCTCATGCAGATGGCTCTCTTTGAGAAGATTGGAGGTGGAAGCTGGTCCAGGACTCAAATTCAAGAGAGTCTATCTATATCACTGTGCTCTTAACTTTGTGTGTGAAGGGGAGGATATGGTGGACCGGCTTAAGGAAAAGATGCCCCTAATATCACCATGGGAGGAAGCGAAGCTGCTGGTGAAGAGAGTGTCTGAGCTCTTCAAGACCGTATAGATATTAATCTGGGTGCCAAGACTCCTTAAGGATACCTCTCCAGAAACTCTGATTGAGAAAATAGGGTCTCAAAACCGAAAGTCTCGACAGAGGATTGAAAGGTAATCAACCGGAAGGTTGCACCAAACGGCCAAACCCTTGTGGTGGAAGTCGGAGAGGAGTCCCTGAAGGCAATGCGGGAACAGTACCTGAGACTATTCTTGGGGTTCTCGCAGGTTGCCGTCAGGGTAATCAAAGACATCAAATGCGACAACTGCGGCAAGATGGAGACTTAATGTGCTGCAGATAAATCTGCAACACAGTAAAGGGGCCACTGCTGTCCTGAGTCGTCTTCTGGGAAGACAGGAAGTGAACGTGTCCCTGATTCAGGAACCTTATTATATAAAGGGGATGTACTGGGCTTTGGCGGCACTGGAGGTAAGCTGGTTTATGCTAGAAATATAAGAAACAACAGAACGTCATTTATGTAAAAAATGGAATCCCTTACTTGCCAATGGTGTACTTTTGTTCTAGGGACTTAGTGAGCATCAGGATTCAGCAATGTGAGGAAGGTATCACGAAGGAGTTTGTGATGGCCTCTGCATACATTCCTTATGAGGACAGTGCTCCTCTTTCTCAGGAGGAGGAGGTAGCCTGTGCACAACAGGGCGACCAGCTATTAGTTGGATGCGATGCTTATACCCACAACTTAGTGTGGGGCAGCACCGACACAAACAGTAGAGGTGAGTACCTTCTAGAATTTCTTCTGGCTAATAACTTAGAGATCCTCAGTAGGGGCAAGGAACCTACATTTAGGAATATAAGAAGGGAAGAGGTAATTGACATAACTTTCAGTTCCATTTTGATGGGTAGTTATGTCAAACAATGGCATGTGGCTTTAGAGCCATCCTCATCAGACCACATGTATATTAAGTCGAGGATGAAATGGGTATTAGATAAACCATGTCTTACAGGAATCCCAGGAAAACGGTATGGGAGGGACCTCAACTCAAGCCTATTGGAAGTCTGTACTTCAATAAAGAATCCAGTAGAGTTTGAAGAGGTAGCAGGGGCAGTGACTTATACCATCATGACCTCACACCATGACAACTGCTAAATCACCAAGACGTGCACGAATAGGAGTGTACCTTCATGGAACGACAACCTGGAATTACAGAGGAAACAGGTACGAAGACTGTTTAACCTCGCGAGAAGGAAAGGACAATGGGCAGAATATTGGAGGCCCTTGTCTCTTGCAACTAAGCAAGCAAAGCAGGCGTCCTGGAAGGTATTCTGTGAGGAGGTAGAGGGTACAGCTGTTCAGGCCAGACCTCACAAAAACCTCACTAGGATACCAACTAATCCAGGAGGAACTTCAAGGGAAGAGGACGGGGAGGACAGACAACATAGATCAGGACGAGATCCCTGTGAGAAATCGGTTTTCAGGTATTCGAAGGGAGAACTGGGAATCTGCCAGAGAACATGTTGACCATAGTAAAATCCAGTGGGTGGTGGGAACATTCCAACCGTTCAAGTCATCTGGCCCAGACAGAATTTTTCCAGCGCTCCTGCAACAAACAGGAGTAAACTTAATAAGATCCCTATACGGGTTATCTGGGGTTAGCCTAGCAGCAGGAATCATTCCTAACGTCTGGAGGGCAGTGACGGTTGTCTTCATTCCAAAGATAGGGAGAATTGATCATACCAAGGCCAAGGATATGACACCAATCACACTGTCCTTCTTTCTTCTTAAAACATTAGAAAAACTGATCAATGTGCATGTTAGCGAGAGGAGGTTAACTAGGGTCCCTCTATACATAAACCAACATGCATACCAACCAGGACAATCGTGTGAAACTGCAGTCCACCAATTTGTTGGGAAGGTGCAGAAAACACTACACTGTCAAAAGATAGCCCTCTGCATGTTCTTGGACATCTAAGGGGCTTCTGACAACACAACCTTCGAATCCATGGTTAAGGCAGCAGAGTTGCATGGCTTGGAGCCACCATTTGCAGGTAGATTAGAGCCATGCTTAGTGGTAGAAAGGTAGAAGCCACCATGATGCAAGAAAAAATGTTAATCAGTACCACTAGATGCTGTTCACAAGGAGGAGTCCTGTCACCTCTCTGTGGAACCGTGTGGTGAATGAACTCATTGTAGAATTAAACTCTAGACAGTACTTTTGCCAGGGTTTCGCAGACGATCTTGTCGTAGTAATACTTTGCAAATTTTCAAGTACAGCCAGAGCTATGGCACAAGGAGGATCGAACATTGTGTCAAATTGGTGTAGGAAACAGGATCTAAGGGTTAGTCCTAAGAAGACTGTTGTAGTACTATTTACGAGGAATTGGATCCAGCACACATATTGGAATCTCAAGCTTCTCTATGAAACTCTGCCAGTGAATGGGATAGTTAAATACCTACAGGTAACACTGGATGAGAAACTATCGTGACACCTTATGTAAGGAGCACCTGTTCCAAAGTTAAAGGTACTCTAATGAGTACCAGGACAGCTTGTGGTAAAAACTGGGGCTTAAGCCCCAAGAGTATGTACTGGATATACACCACAGTAGTAAGACTTAGGGCTACAGTGTGATGGAAAAAGGTAGAACAGCAGGTAGCTGCTAAGGAGCTTGCTAAGGTACAGAGATTGGCCTCCTTAGCCATTAAAGACGGAATTAGCAGTACACCCACTGCTGGGATGGGAACCATGCTATACATGCCGCCATTGCACCTGTCGGCAAAGATGGAGGTAGCAGCTGGAGCATACAGGTTAAAGACTGGCAAAAACTGGAACTCACTGGGGTATCCAGGCTCTCACACTAAAATAAGTGAGGTAGACGTAGGTATGGTTGGGGAAATGCCGGCCGACTATATAATAACTCCCAGCTGCTTCAACAAGTTTTTCAATGTAGTAACTGGAAGTAGAGAGCTCTGGAAGAACAGCTTTCGACGCCTTATAGGGGACATAGTCTGATTCACTGACGGTTCAAAAACAGACCAATCTGTTGGGGCCTTGGTATACAGGGTGCAGCCAAGGCTGGAGAGTGCAGTCTCTCTAGGGAAGATGGCCACTGTGTTTCAAGCAGAAATATCTGCTGTCAGAATGTGAGTGGAGGAGAATTTGCGGAGGTGCTACAGAGGTCATAGCATTTTCATTTATTCAGACAGCCAAGCAGCCCTGACTAAATTGGCACCTCATCAACAAGATCAAAGATTGTGACAGAATGCCAGCCTACCAAGTTTCGTCCTTGTGGAGCTAGGGGAAGCAATAGCGTAAACCTATTGTGGGTCCCTGGTCGCTCATGGATTACTCGTAACGAGCAAGCCGATAGGTTGGCCAGGATACGGGCGATGACACCATTTATTGGACCGGAACCTATCCTGACAATCACTAAGCCGATGATCAAAATAAAACTACGAGACTGGACAAGGAGACAGCGTGTAGAATATTGGGCTGAGGTCCAAATGCAAAAACGTGGCAAGGTATTGATGCCAAAATCGTGTCTCAATCCTGAGTTTGAACAGGAGAGAAATGAAACTCATGGTTGGACTATTGACAGGCCATGGGAATTTCAAAAAACGCCTACTTACAACGTGGATAGTAGAAGAAGACCCCAAATGTAGGACGTGTGGTGTGGGAGAGGAAACAGCATCACATTTGATCTTCGAATGCGAGTCATTCGAGATTAAGAGAGACAGAAAATTCGGATCACCCAGACCTGAAGAAATTATGTCTAGCGAAGAACTAATAAAAGATCTCCTTGCACTGTTCAAGGGCATTGGTTGGCATTACTAGAGACACAGGGAACGATACCGCACAATAAACCCTGTTTTGTTACGACCAGCAGCGGTCTTGACCATTGTTGTTTTTAGAGCATTTGCCCGCGAAACGCAAACGTCCCGAGTTTGAGTCTAGGTCCGGCACACTGTTTTAATCTGCCAGGAAGTTGCATTGTTGTTTTTGATTCCCTGATAAAATCAATCAATCTATCAATATGAGGATATTGGGTGATACCGAAAGATTTCAGCTAGAATATATCATGCTCAGACATAGATTCCGAAATCAGATGCTGAATTGTAAGGCATACTGAGCAGATCTAAATTCAGATCACAATATGGTAGTGATGAAGAGTAGGCTGAAGTTCAAGAGATTAGTAAGGAAGAACCAATACGCAAAGAAGTGGGATATAGATCTACTAAGGTATGGCAAGACACGCTTGCGGTTCTCTAGGGCTTTAGATAGAGCAATGAAGAATAGCTCAGTAGGCAGTACAGCTGAAGAGGAATGGACATCCCTAAAAAGGGCAATCACAGACGTTGGAAAGAAAAACATAGGTACAATGAAGGAAATACGAAGAAATCATGGTTAACAGAAGAAATACTTCAGTTGATCGATGAGAGAAGGAATACAAAAATGTTCAGCAAAATTCAGGAATACAGAAATGCAAGTCGCTGAGGAATGAAATAAATAGCAAGTGTAGGGAAGCTAAGACGAAATGGCTGCATGAAAAATGTGAAGAAATCGAAAAAGAAATAATTGTCGGAAGGATGGACTCAGCATATAGGAAAGTCAAAACAACCTTCGTGACACTAAAAGCAAAGGTGGTAGCAAAGGTAGTGCAACGGGAATTCCACTGTATGCACAGGAGAGGGCGGATAGATGGAAAGAGTACATTGAAGGCCTAATGAGGGGGAAGATTTGTCTGATCTGATAGAAGAAGAAGCAGGAGTCGATTTGTAAGTGTTAGGCGATCCAGTATTAGACTCAGAATTTAAGGGAGCTTTGGAAAACTTAAGAGCAAATAATGCAGAAGGGAAAGATAACATTCCATGAGAATTTATAAGATCATTGGGGGAAGTGGCAATAAAGATACTCAATCACGTTGGTGTGTGCAGTGTATGAGTCACGAGACATACCATCAGACTTTCGGAAAAATATCACCCACACAATTCCGAAGACTGCAAGAGCTGAGAAATGCGAGAATTATCGCGCAATTAGCTTAAGAGCTCATGCATCGAAGTTGTTAACAACGATAGCATACAGAAAAATGGATAAGAAAATTGTGAATTTGCTAAATGACGATCAGCTTGGCATTGGATAGGTAAAGACACGAGGGAGGCAATTCTGGCTTTGCTTTGCGATTGGCAGTGGAAGCAAAACTAAAGAAAAATATTGACGCTTCCATAGGATTTGTCGACCTGGAAAAAGCGATCGACAATGTAAAACTGTGCAAGAGGTTTGAAATTCTGAAGAAAATAGAGGTAAATTGTAGGGTGAGACGGGCTATATACGTTATGTACAAGAGCCAAGAGAGAATAATAAGAATGGAAGACCGAGAACGAAGTGCTCGAATTAAAAAGGGTGTAAGGCAGGGATGTGGTCTTTCCCCCCTACTGTTCAATCTGTACGTCGAAGAAGCAATGATGGAAATAACAGAAAGGTTCAGGAGTGGAATTAAAATACAAGGTGAAAGGTTATCAACGATGATGTGCTGAATGGAATGAAAATCTGAGTACAGAATGTGGACTGAGAGTAATTCGAAGAAAGACGAAATTAATGAGAAGTAGCAGAAATGAGAACAGCGAGACACTTAACATCACCACTGATGGTCACAAAGTAGATGAAGTTAAAGAACTCTGTACCTACGCAGCAAAATAAACAATGACGGACGGAGCAAGGAGGACATCAGAAGCAGACTAGCACTGGCAAAAACTGCATTCCTGGCTAAGAGAAGTCTACTAGTGTCAAACACATGCCTTAATTTGAGGAAGAAATTTCTGAGAATGTACGTCAGGAGCATAGCATTGTATGGCAGTGAAACATGGACTGTGGGAAAACCAGAACAGAAGAGAATCGAAGCATTTGAGATGAGAGACAAGCGAATGTTGAAAATTAGGTGGACTGATAAGGTAAGGAATGAGGAGGTTCTGCGCTGAATCGGAGAAGAAAGGAATATGTGCAAAACACTGACAAGGAGAAGGGATTGGATGACAGGTCATCGGTTAAGACATCAGAGAATGACTTCCATGGTACTAGAGGGAGCTGTAGAGTGCAAAAACTGTAAACGAAGGCAGAGATTGGAATGCATCCAGCAAATAATTGAGGACTTAGTTTGCCACTCTGAGATGAAGAGATTGGCATAGGAGAGGAGTTCGTGGCGGGCCGCACCAAACCAGTCACAAGACTGATGACCTCAAAAAAATAAAGAAAGAAGTAACAAGATTTCCTCGATCGCAATTCTTAAATGTAAATAAAACTTTTGTTCCTCGGTAAATGAATTTCGAATAGTTTTACATATTTGGAAAAACATTTTTTCTGGAGTAATTTTTGTAGTTTCAGAGAAAAGACTGTAGTACACATAAAATAAATGCTATCAGTTCGAAATGATATAAGGAAATATACCAACCTTCTATTATACGGCTGGGTAGAGTTTAAAGGCGGAAAAGTGTTCGAAGGTACAGTACCCCCCCCCCCCCGCCCTACATCACGTGTCATAACTATCTCATGAAAATATCTTATCCGAGTTGTAGATAGCTCCCGCAATGAACCATAAAATACTTCATTATTGACTTCGCAACAGAAAAACAAACAAATTGACAGGCCAACACAACAGTAACTATACGATGACTACCACATTTTTGTAGGGCCTGCACAATATTATTGTTATTCATAATTCTAAACATCGCGAACATTAGCAACCGTACACAGACTTTTAATAAATGATATATTTTTGTAACAATTTGGCTGTATACATCATTTATTAAAATTATTATTATTATTATTACTACACTCCTGGAAATGGAAAAAAGAACACATTGACACCGGTGTGTCAGACCCACCATACTTGCTCCGGACACTGCGAGAGGGCTGTACAAGCAATGATCACACGCACGGCACAGCGGACACACCAGGAACCGCGGTGTTGGCCGTCGAATGGCGCTAGCTGCGCAGCATTTGTGCACCGCCGCCGTCAGTGTCAGCCAGTTTGCCGTGGCATACGGAGCTCCATCGCAGTCTTTAACACTGGTAGCATGCCGCGACAGCGTGGACGTGAACCGTATGTGCAGTTGACGGACTTTGAGCGAGGGCGTATGGTGGGCATGCGGGAGGCCGGGTGGACGTACCGCCGAATTGCTCAACACGTGGGGCGTGAGGTCTCCACAGTACATCGATGTTGTCGCCAGTGGTCGGCGGAAGGTGCACGTGCCCGTCGACCTGGGACCGGACCGCAGCGACGCACGGATGCACGCCAAGACCGTAGGATCCTACGCAGTGCCGTAGGGGACCGCACCGCCACTTCCCAGCAAATTAGGGACACTGTTGCTCCTGGGGTATCGGCGAGGACAATTCGCAACCGTCTCCATGAAGCTGGGCTACGGTCCCGCACACCGTTAGGCCGTCTTCCGCTCACCCCCCAACATCGTGCAGCCCGCCTCCAGTGGTGTCGCGACAGGCGTGAATGGAGGGACGAATGGAGACGTGTCGTCTTCAGCGATGAGAGTCGCTTCTGCCTTGGTGCCAATGATGGTCGTATGCGTGTTTGGCGCCGTGCAGGTGAGCGCCACAATCAGGACTGCATACGACCGAGGCACACAGGGCCAACACCCGGCATCATGGTGTGGGGAGCGATCTCCTACACTGGCCGTACACCACTGGTGATCGTCGAGGGGACACTGAATAGTGCACGGTACATCCAAACCGTCATCGAACCCATCGTTCTACCATTCCTAGACCGGCAAGGGAACTTGCTGTTCCAACAGGACAATGCACGTCCGCATGTATCCCGTGCCACCCAACGTGCTCTAGAAGGTGTAAGTCAACTACCCTGGCCAGCAAGATCTCCGGATCTGTCCCCCATTGAGCATGTTTGGGACTGGATGAAGCGTCGTCTGACGCGGTCTGCACGTCCAGCACGAACGCTGGTCCAACTGAGGCGCCAGGTGGAAATGGCATGGCAAGCCGTTCCACAGGACTGCATCCAGCATCTCTACGATCGTCTCCATGGGAGAATAGCAGCCTGCATTGCTGCGAAAGGTGGGTATACACTGTACTAGTGCCGACATTGTGCATGCTCTGTTGCCTGTGTCTATGTGCCTGTGGTTCTGTCAGTGTGATCATGTGATGTATCTGACCCCAGGAATGTGTCAATAAAGTTTCCCCTTCCTGGGACATTGAATTCACGGTGTTCTTATTTCAATTTCCAGGAGTGTATTAATGTTATTGGTTTAATAACTGTTTTAGAAAGAGACCTTCATCACAGATTCAAGAGAAGTCAAAATCTAGCTGACAAACGCCGAACGAAGCGTAAAATGAGCATAAGGAGGGCAAGAAGATAGGTGTCCAGTGACTTTGAAAGTAAAATTTTGGCAACCGATCTGACTAAACACCCTAAGAGATTTTCGTCCTGTGTAAAACCAGTAAGCGGTTAAAAATCCACTGTTTAGTCACTGACCACATTGGCACCGAAACGGAAGATAGCAGAGAGAATACTGCATTCGTCTTCTGGAATTATTTCACCATTGAAGACCTTAATAAGATCTCTCCTTGCAAGCATCATACGAATGTCGAAATGGCAGATATTGAGGTAACCGATCGCGGAATATAAAAACAACCACAATCGCATACTAGCGCAAAGGCTGCAGAGCCAGATGAGATACCTGTAAAATTCTACAAAGATTATACGGAGGAACTTGCTCCCCTTCTAGCAGCAATTTATCGTAGATCGCTAGAGCTACGAAGGGTTATTAGGAGCTGGAAAAAAGGGCAGGTCATTCCCGTTTTCGAGAAGAGTCATACGACAGATAAACGTAATTTTTGGCCTATATCGTTGACGTCAATAGTTTTTAGAATTATGGAACATGTTTTATGCTCAAGAATTATGACATTTCTGCAGAACGAAAATCTCCTCCATAAAAATCAATACGAATTCTGTAAACAGAGATCTTACGAAACTCAGCTCGCTCTTTTACTCCATGAGATTCATAGCACTGTAGATAACGGTCTCAGTTTGTTTCTTTTTCCTTGACTTCAGGACATCATTTGACACCGTCTCCCATAGCCATTTAGTGAAAAAATACGAGCTTATCGAGTTATAGACAAGTCTTGTGACTGGGTTCAACACTTCCTTTCAGCTACGACTCAGCACGTCGCTAAGTTCGGGAAAACCCCAAGGAAATGTGACAGAACCGTTACGATTTACGACGTGTATAAATGGTCTTGCACAAAGTGTTGAAAGTACATGATTTGTATGTCTATAAGAAAGTGCGACATTAAAAAACGCTATCGATTTATAGAATGACCACCAGAGGACTGATGAATGTGCAGTTCACCCTGAATGTAAACATAAGGGGCGTTCAAAAAGAAACGAGCCGGAGGCATACTTACAGAAACCAGTACCTTTATGTTAGAAGTATTGACCATGACTGTTGAGACACGTGTCCCACTGTGACACAAGGCGGTGAATGGCTCTCTCATAAAATTCCCGGGTCTGCGATGTTAACCAGTTCCGCATGTATAGCTGCACGTCGTCGTCCGAGGTGAATCGTTTGCCCATCAGAGCCTTTTTAAGGAGACCAAAAATGGCGTAATCACAAGGAGAGAGATCTGGACTGTATGGAGGGTGGCCGAGAACCTCCCATTTGAATTTCTGCAGGAGTGCCGCGACTGTCGTGGCCGCATGAAGATTTGCAGTGTCGTGGAGCAGAATGACTCCACGGGTGAGATTTGCCTGGTCGTTTAGATTTGATCGCTCGGCGACGGGTGGTCAAGGTTTGAGAGTAACGCTGGGCATTCACTTTTGCCTCGCGCTGCAGGGAGTGAATCAGAATGGGGCCATCTTGGTCAAAGAAGAACGTCAGCATAACCTTTTCCTGCACTCATGTGGATGGCGTTGGCTTTTTTTGGTGGTGGTGACACTGAATGCTTCCACTGGAGACTTAGTCGTTTTGATTCTAGTTCCAAGTGATGACACTATGACTCATCTCCAGCCACCACTCGTGCCCGGAACGCATTCCCTTCCCGAGCGTAGTACTGGCAATGAGCAAGACAGTGGGCCACTCGCCATGCTTCCTGGTGTGGATGAAAACTGTCGGGCAGCCATTGGGCCCACACTTTGCGCATGTGCAGTCGTTTCTTCATGATGGTGTGAACACTTCTGACGCTCGATTCGACCACGGGGGCCGTAGCTTTCACTGTCACTCGGCGGTCCTGGGTAATGAGTGCATCCACCGGCTGTACGATGTCATCGGTAATGCAGTGTGGTGCTCCAGACCGTGCATCATCGGCTAACGACACCCGTCCTTCCTTGAACGCTTGTGCTACGCCTTGACCCTTGCAAGGGACTTTCAGCGTTCGCTGTACAGTTGTGACAATCGTCGATGAATTTCCGTTCCTCCTACTCCTTCTGCTGTCAGTAAACGAACAACACCTCTTTGCTCTTCTTTTGACGCGTCCATGTCACTGTTTGCAATGCGGCTGGCAGTGTTAGACGATTGCTGCATGCTGCTGCTAGCTACGTATATTCACGTGACGTGCACGCGTTCCCTCTAGCAACGGGCTGTCAACTTCCACGCTCTGGTCGGAACCACAGCTCGTTACACACGCCACGGTATTACCCTCCTGTCACCGGTTGGCGCATTCCAGACTCCGCCTTGTTTCTTTTTGAACGCCCCTTATAAATGTAATATATTGCAATTCATACAAAAAGAAATACACTACTGTAGAACCACAATATTGATGACAAATTGCTGGAAATAGTAACCATCGTACACTATTGAGGAGTATCTATCCGAAGAGACCTTAAATTCTATGGCAACATAAAACAAATGGTAGGAAAAACAGATGCCAGATTCACTGGAAGAATCTTAAGGAAACGTAGCTCATCCACTGAAAAATTGGCTAACTAAGCACTTGTTCAACCGATTCTTGAATATGGTTCATCAGTCTGAGAGCCTCACCAGGTAGGACTCATGGAAGAGATAGGTAAGATCCAACGAAGAGCGACGCCTTTCGTCACGTCGTCATGGGCTCGTTTAGGGCGCGAGAACGTTACAGAGATGATCCATAATCTCCGATGGCAGATGTTACAAGAGAGGCACTGCGCATCACGGAGAGGCTTATGATTGAAATTTCGAGAGCGCACTTTCCGGTAACTGCCTCCCACACACATAAATGACCATGACGAGATAATTCGAAAAATTAGAGCTAATACAGACGCTTACCGACAATCATTCTTCCCATGTGCCATTCGCGAGTGGAACAGAGAAGGGAGAATCAGTTAATGCTACCAGAAGTATCCTCCGCCAAACACCGTTAGGTGTCTTCGGAGTTTGATATAGATGCAAATGTAGATTATTTTATTATTTTTCTGGCGGTGACTAGACGCAAAGAATTGACAACCTCAAATCTTCCAGTTTCTGCCAGTTCACGAGTAAGCATTCCAACAGTCAAGTGATTTACAAAATGGTTCAAATGGCTCTGAGCACTATGGGACTTAACATCTGTGGTCATCAGTCCCCTAGAATTTAGAACTACTTAAACCTAACTAACCTAAGGACATCACACACATCCATGCCCGAGCCAGAATTCGAACCTGCGACCGTAGCGGTCACGCGGTTCCAGACTGAAGCGCCTAGAACCGCACGGCCACACCGGCCGGCAGTGATTTACAAATAGTAAGTACAGTACATATTATAACTTTGTCGATTTTAAATGAGGGTGCAGGGTGTGAGTGGAGGAAGTATCGCTCGGGAGAGAAGTTCTGCACAGGAAGCATGTGTCATTTTTTTTTTAGTTTACTCATTTTGTGCTGCACGAAGTGTCTTCCCTCAATGTTGATTGCGTTCTTTCCTGAAGATTTATAGGTGCCACTCGATATGGCTTGAAAACTGTTTCATAATTCTCTAAATAAATGTTGTTAAAAATAAGCAGTTCCAGTTGTCTCATAGACTCATAACTACGGGATTTAATAAAATATCTACGAATACTATATATAATTTATCTTTAGTTATTTTAAGAGTAAAAGTATTCAGAGAATATAATTCTCTGTCATTCTAAAGCTTTGTTAGGCGCTAATGTTGATCAAGGCTGGGGGAGGGAACGGGGATACTAAATAATACCACATGACACTCAGGGGTAATGATTTCAGAAAGCTTAAAAACCATTGCTGTACACGAACTAAGAACGGCGAGTAAAAACTACCTTTGTGAAGTGAGTAGCCTTCGAGTTTCATCTAGTGTTAAAAACATAGTTTTTGTATCACATGAAACGGAAAAATAAACAATCAGAAGGGAAAACTAGTAGGACGAAGACGCACCTTTCCACAGAAAACAGTATTTGTTTTGAAAATTTAAGTCCAACGTCATAATTTGAGGTAAACATTTCTGAAAATGTACGTTTGGAGCACAGCATTGTATAGCAGTGAAACACGGACTGTAGGGTTACCGGATCAGAAGAGAATCGAAGTATTTGAGTTGTGGTGCTACAGAAGACTTTTGAAAGTTAGGTGGACTGATAAAGAAAGGAATGAGGAGGTTCTCCAGACAATCGCGGAAGAAAGGAATATATGGAAAACACTGACAAGAAGAAGAGATAGGATGACAGGACGTCTATTAAGACATCACAGGTTAATTGCCATGGTACTGGAGGGACTGTAGAGGAAGACAGAGGTTGGAATACATCCAGCAAATAATTGAGGACGTAGTTTGCAGGTACACTCTGAGATGAAAAGGTTGGCACACGGTTATGTCAACATTACGAGCGACACACAAACAGTTACTTCTGTGAAATCTAAGCGTTCCAGGATGGTCTACAGTCTTCGAGAGTTAGCTCACTTCCTACTTTTACCAAAAACACATTCAAGTTGGCCCAGCTCTGACGTCATTGGAGGCACAATGCACGCGAGCGTTTGACTGAACCGGACAGTTTGATCATTTAGTGGCGGGCCGCATCAAACTAGTCAGAAGACTCATAAGCAAGGCGGACTAAGGCGATTGTTCGTAATTTTAGTGAAATTGTTTGTGTAATTCTTTGCCAAAATGTGGCATGCTGAAATGATTTTTTCATATTATTAGCAGAAGCACACATCTCAGAAAATCAAGTACAGACAGCTGCTGTTTCCAAAAGCTGTTTAAATACTGTCTGTGATTTGTGCTACTTGGGAAGGAACTGTCAACGTTGTTAAATATCTTTAAAACAGTTGATATTCCCCAACGACTATTTTAAGTATCAAATAAGATGGTTGCTCTAAAGTACGTCTTCACAAAATGAGTAAATATGAGTTAACGTCATTGTTTATGCAGCTTGCCGTGAACTCGTCAGCACATATCTTAATTATGCAATACAGTCTTTGAAAATGATGAAGAATTTTAAAATCTTTCAAAATAGCTGCTAAAATTATATATAATCAGTTGTTATGCGTACCTTTGAACGTATTGATAATGTGAAAGATTAAAAATATTTTCGCCGTCGTATTAAATGGTTTATGTATGAAACGCTGAACAATGTTACAACAAAGGAAATGAATTAAATTGCAACTGATTCCGATATTACTGACAAAATTATATAACCTACATCAGTTACTATTTTAATACCTGAAGAGTAATGTCTATCTTCTTATTTGTATGGAATACACTGACAAGTCAAAACATTACGACCACCTGCTCTTTGGGACGAAATACATCACTAATTCTGCATATCAGGTATCCGACAGTTTATTGGTAGCCTTGTGGAGGTACACTATGTGATCAAAAGTAGCCGGACACCTGGCTGAAAATGACTTACAAGTTCGTGGCGCCCTCCGTCGGTAATGCTGGAATTCAATATGGTGTTGGCTCACCCTTAGCACTGATGACAGCTTCCACTCTCGCAGGAATACGTTGAATCAGGTCCTGAAAGGTTTCATGGGGAGTAGCAGCCCATTCTTCACGGTGGGCTGCCCTGAGGAGAGGTATGGATACCGGTTGCTGAGGCCTGGCACGAAGTTGGCGTTCCAAAATATCCCAAAGGTGTTCTATAGGACTCAGGTCAGGACTCTGGGCAGGCCAGTCCATTACAGCGATGTTATTGTCGTGTAACCACTCCGCCACAGGCCGTGCATTATGAACAGGTGCTCGATGGTGTTGAAAGATGCAATCGCTATCCCCAAATTACTCTTCAACAGTGGGAAGCGAAAGGTGCTTAAAACATCAATATAGGCTTGTGTTGTGATAGTGTCACGCAAAACAACAAGGAGTGCAAGCCCCCTCCACGAAAAGCACGCCTACACTACGAGGTGCATTCAAGTTCTAAGGCCTCCGATTATTTCTCTCCGGACTGGAAAGAGATAGAAACATGTGCATTGTTTTAAAATGAGGCCGTGTTCATTGTCAATACGTCCCAGAGATGGCAGCACCGTACGGCAGATGGAATTTTACCGCCAGCGGCGAGAATGAGAACTGTTTTAAATACTTAAAATGGCGACGTTTTCCTTACTTGAACAGCATGCAATCATTCGTTTTGTGAATTTGCGTGGTGTGAAACCATTTGAAATTCATCGACAGTTGAAGGAGACATGTGGTGATGGAGTTATGGATGTGTCGATAGTGCGTTCGTGGGTGCGACAGTTTAATGAAGGCAGAACATCGTGTGACAACAAACCGAAACAACCTCGGGCTCACGCAAGCCGGTCTGACGACATGATCGAGAAAGTGGAGAGAATTGTTTTGGGGGCTCGCCGAATGACTGTTGAACAGATCGCCTCCAGAGTTGGCATTTCTGTGGGTTCTGTGCACTCAATCCTGCATGACGACCTGAAAATGCGAAAAGTGTCATCCAGGTGGGTGCCACGAATGCTGACGGACGACCACATGGCTGCCCGTGTGGCATGTTGCCAAGCAATGTTGATGCGCAACGACAGCATGAGTGGGACTTTCTTTTCGTCGGTTGTGACAATGGATGAGACGTGGATGCCATTTTTCAATCCAGAAACAAAGCGCCAGTCAGCTCAATGGAAGCACACAGATTCACCGCCACCAAAAAAATTTCGGGTAACCGCCAGTGCTGAAAAAATGATGGTGTCCATGTTCTGGGACAGCGAGGGCGTAATCCTTACCCATTGCGTTCCGAAGGGCACTGCGGTAACAGGTGCATCCTACGAAAATGTTTTGAAGAACAAATTCCTTCCTGCACCGCAACAAAAACGTCCGGGAAGGGCTGCGCGTGTGCTGTTTCACCAAGACAACGCACCCGCACATCGAGCTAACGTTACGCAACAGTTTCTTCGTGATAACAACTTTGAAGTGATTCTTCATGCTCCCTACTCACCTGACCTGGCTCCTTGTGACTTTTAGCTTTTTCCAACAATGAAAGACACTCTCCGTGGCAGCACATTCACCAGCCGTGCTGCTATTGCCTCAGAGATTTTCCAGTGGCCAAAACAGACTCCTAAAGAAGCCTTCGCCGCTGCTATGGAATCATGGCGTCAGCGTTGTGAAAAATGCGTACGTCTGCAGGGCGATTACGTCGAGAAGTAACGCCAGTTTCATCGATTTCGGGTGAGTAGTTAATTAGAAAAAAAATCAGAGGCCTTAGAACTTGAATGCACCTCGTATAACACCACTGGCTCCGAATTTTACTGTTGGCACTACACACGCTGGCAGATGACGATCACCGCGCATTTGCCCTACCGACACCCTGCCATTGCATCGCCACATTGTGTACCGTGATTCTTCACTCCACACTAAGTTTTTCCTCTATTCAGTCGTCCAATGTTCATGCTTCTTACACCAAGCGAGGTGGCGTTTGGCATTTACCGGCGTGATGTGTGGCTTATAAGCAGCCTCTCGACCATGACATCCAAGTTTTGTCACCTCCCACCTAACTGTCATTGTACTAGCAGTGGATCCTGATGCAGTTTGGAATTCCTGTGTGATGGTCTGGATAGATGTCTGCGTATTACACATTATGACCCTCCTCAACTGTCGGCGGTCACTGTCAGTCAACAACCGAAGTCGGCCTCTACACTTTTGTGCTGTATGTGTCTCTTCGCGATTCCACTTCAGTATTACATCGGAAACAGTGGACCTAGATATGTTTAGGAGCGTGGAAATGCCGAATACAGACGCATGACACAAGTGACGTCCAATCACCTGACCCTGTTCGAAATCCGTGAGTTCCGTGGAGCTCCCCATTCTGCTCTCTCACGATATCTAATGACTAGTGAGGTCGCCGATTTGGAGTACCTGGCAGTAGGTAGCAGCAAAATGCACCTAATATGAAAAACGTATGGTTTTGGGGGTATCCGGATACTTTTGGTCATATAGTGTATATGGCATTAGATGTCTACCCACAGGTCATGTAATTCGCGTAAATACCGGGCCCGCAGAAATGTGTACACAGTGAAAGCGTACGATAACGATCCAAGTAGGTTCCACAGGATTTATACACTCCTGGAAATGGAAAAAAGAACACATTGACACCGGTGTGTCAGACCCACCATACTTGCTCCGGACACTGCGAGAGGGCTGTACAAGCAATGATCACACGCACGGCACAGCGGACACACCAGGAACCGCGGTGTTGGCCGTCGAATGGCGCTAGCTGCGCAGCATTTGTGCACCGCCGCCGTCAGTGTCAGCCAGTTTGCCGTGGCATACGGAGCTCCATCGCAGTCTTTAACACTGGTAGCATGCCGCGACAGCGTGGACGTGAACCGTATGTGCAGTTGACGGACTTTGAGCGAGGGCGTATAGTGGGCATGCGGGAGGCCGGGTGGACGTACCGCCGAATTGCTCAACACGTGGGGCATGAGGTCTCCACAGTACATCGATGTTGTCGCCAGTGGTCGGCGGAAGGTGCACGTGCCCGTCGACCTGGGACCGGACCGCAGCGACGCACGGATGCACGCCCAGACCGTAGGATCCTACGCAGTGCCGTAGGGGACCGCACCGCCACTTCCCAGCAAATTAGGGACACTGTTGCTCCTGGGGTATCGGCGAGGACCATTCGCAACCGTCTCCATGAAGCTGAGCTACGGTCCCGCACACCGTTAGGCCGTCTTCCGCTCACGCCCCAACATCGTGCAGCCCGCCTCCAGTGGTGTCGCGACAGGCGTGAATGGAGGGACGAATGGAGACGTGTCGTCTTCAGCGATGAGAGTCGCTTCTGCCTTGGTGCCAATGATGGTCGTATGCGTGTTTGGCGCCGTGCAGGTGAGCGCCACAATCAGGACTGCATACGACCGAGGCACACAGGGCCAACACCCGGCATTATGGTGTGGGGAGCGATCTCCTACACTGGCCGTACACCACTGGTGATCGTCGAGGGGACGCTGAATAGTGCACGGTACATCCAAACCGTCATCGAACCCATCGTTCTACCATTCCTAGACCGGCAAGGGAACTTGCTGTTCCAACAGGACAATGCACGTCCGCATGTATCCCGTGCCACGCAACGTGCTCTAGAAGGTGTAAGTCAACTACCCTGGGCAGCAAGATCTCCGGATCTGTCCCCCATTGAGCATGTTTGGGACTGGATGAAGCGTCGTCTCACGCGGTCTGCACGTCCAGCACGAACGCTGGTCCAACTGAGGCGCCAGGTGGAAATGGCATGGCAAGCCGTTCCACAGGACTGCATCCAGCATCTCTACGATCGTCTCCATGGGAGAATAGCAGCCTGCATTGCTGCGAAAGGTGGATTTACACTGTACTAGTGCCGACATTGTGCATGCTCTGTTGCCTGTGTCTATGTGCCTGTGGTTCTGTCAGTGTGATCATGTGATGTATCTGACCCCAGGAATGTGTCAATAAATTTTCCCATTCCTGGGACAATGAATTCACGGTGTTCTTATTTCAATTTCCAGGAGTGTATAACGTGAATTTGGTCACCGGTACATCAATGTGACTTCACTATAATGCTCCAGGAACCACTGTACCACGGCTTTGACTTCGAGACACTGACAATTATACTGCTGAAAGATAATATCGCCGCAGGGGAAGTCATCAATCATTCGTATTTATCGTATGATGATACAGAGTTTAGTTCAAATACGTAATACATTGTGCATACAGTGTAAGAAATGACAAGCCAAATAGAGGTACAGAATCAAATGTCCAAAGTATTATACTAAATTATGAGCAAATTACACAAGTTCTTAGATTTCTAAGTCCAGTCTGTTGATCCAGTTGAGCCCTTCACTTGATGCAAGGTGCATGTCATTTATTGACCCCCCAGAAGTCTCGTTTAGGGCATTCACATTGCCCCCGGTAGCTGAGTGGTCAGCGTGACAGACTGTCAATCCAAAGCGCCCGGGTTCGATTCCCGGCTGGGTCGGAGATTTTCTCCGCTCAGGGACTGGGTGTTGTGTTGTCCTAATCATCGTCATTTCATCCCCATCGACGCGGAGGTCGCCGAAGTGCCGTCAAATCGAAAGACCTGCACCAGGCGAACGGTCTACCCGACGGGAGGCCCTAGCCACACGACATTTCATTTCATTTCATTTCACCAACAATGTGATTTATTGTTTGCAGGGCACCTCCACAGTCACAATCTGGAGATGTTGGCCAGCCCTATTATGGTTTAGATATCTGCAGTTCACTTGTCCTGTTCGGATGCGGTTGATGGTTCCCCACTGGCGTCTGGGAAGTGTGAAACCTGGAACTCGCATGGAAGGCTTTTCAACCAGATGACCCTTGAACACTGACGATTCTTCCCACTGATTTCCCCATACTTCTTTGATGTTAAAGTCGGAGGCTCCAAGATGTTGTGCAACTAGCCAAGGTGGTTTTCTTGACTTCAGACGCTAATGTTCTGCTATTAATATATCACTATGTACGAGTAGCTGGGGGTCCTTCTGAATGTTTCTCCAGATCTTCAGGAGAGCATCTGTTCTTCGTAGAGCTGGAGGTAGGATGTTACTTAAAACTGGTAGCCATGCAGTTTGAGTGCTACGTATGCAGCCTGTGATAAGTCGCATTGTCTGGTTGAGTTGCACATCTATCTTGCTACAGTGAGCACTGATCATCCAAGTTGGACAACAGTATTCAGCGACACAGTGTGATAGTGCCAAAGTAGTTGATCTTAGGGTTTGAGCACTGCAACGCCAGAAGGTACCAGCAAGCTTCTGAATGATATTATTACGGATCTTCACTTTTGCGGCCACGTTGGAGAGATGATGTCGGGAAGTTAGTGACCTATCGAGTGTTATTCCGAGGTACTTCGGTGTGCTGCAGTACTGCAAGGTTTGCCTTCGGAGTTTAACTTATGGTTTATAGTCAGTGTCTGTTCCGTAGGTGGAATGCTGAAGTAACAGTTTTCTGAGGTTTTAGGCGGAGGCACCATTTCCTGAAGTATGTGTCCAGGATTTCCATGTCGCCAGTTAATGTGCTTTCAGCAGTGGTGAAACTGGGGCTCTGGGTTACCAATCAGATGTCATCAGCTTATATGAAATTCCCTTAGGTTGTGGCTGGCAGGTCATAAATGTATAAGTTGAAAAGTAAAGGGGGCAATACAGATCCTTGAGGTAGTCCGTTACTTAATTTGAAAACTTTGCTTCCGTCGTTATCAGAGTAAATCGGGAAAAGTCTGTCGCTTAGCATGTTGCTAAGTAGGTTTGTGAGTGTCATCAATCATGAAATGAAACATACGGTTTGCAGCGGTCAGCGTGGCTTCGAGTACTACCGTAGGTCCCATGTAAGCGCAAGAGAATGTCTCCCATAGCATAATACTGCTCCCACCAGCCAGCGTCCGTTGCGCGCTGCACATTTAGAGCCACCGTTTACTTGTATGACAGCGTTCGTGGAGAAGACCATGGACCTAGTGTAGCAAAAATTTGATTCATCCCTACAGCCAACATGTTTCCAGTGATTGACGTTCGAATACAGATGGTCCCGTGCCCACCGCAATCGTAATTGACCATGTCGTTGGGTCAACACGTGAACACGTAGGGCTGGCCTGCTGCGGAGCCCCATGTTCAACAATGTTCGATGAACGATGCACTCCGAGACAATTTCGCGTGCACCAGCATTGTGCTCTTTCGGCAGAGATGCCACAGATCACAATCTGTTCTACTTTACAGAGCAGATAAGTCTTCGCATCCCACGTTCTGTGAAGAGTGGTGAACGTCCAACTGCTTAACGCCTAGCTGTAGTTTCAATGTCCTTCTACCTCTTTCCATATATGCTCACGACAGTATCACGTAAACATTCCACCAGCTTTGCCGTTTTCGAGATACTCGTTCGCAGGTTCTGCGTAATAATAGTCTGCCCTATGTTAAAGTCGCTGATCTCAAGGGATTTCCCGATTTGCAGCCCATATCTCTCCAGGGTGATCCCCCGTCGTGTCTGCTCCGCTTATATACTTTTGCTACCGCGGCACGTGCTCCAGTGCCACAACCTGGTAGCATCCAACGTCGCTGTGGGAATTGGTTATAATGTTTTGGCTGATCACTGTGTCTATACAGGAGGTGGCTCATTCATGTTTGCCTGCATTTTTATAGCAACTTCATCGCTTTCCGAGAATCAAGCTAAACGCCCAACGCCGTACGTAACTTTTGGCAAAATGTCTAACAGGACATTCAGAATTTTTCACGTTGTTTCACCCGTTTGCGTTCATTTGTTAAATTCCTGACGTTAGGTGGTATCAGTTCAACTTCACATCACCTGAAACTTTTCTTACATACGACGAATAAGGTAATGACAATAAACATAAATTTCCAATGTGATTGTAAGCACTAGTAAACGGAAAAAACGTTAAAGAACTCTATGTGGTTTCCAAGATGACGACGGGGGATTCACATAGGACTCGCACTGGCGTCACCGCCTTCAGGTTGCACGAGCTCAAAAGCGGGTAACCTGGAAAGTTTTCTGGGAATTTTTAAAATTGTTACATTTATTAGATTTTGACGTATTCTTTCGAATTTTCACTTTGTCACGTCATATGTTTGTCTCTCACGTCAAAAACATCTTTTAAATTCGTTCTACGATGAAAATTGTTGTGTGATAAATTAAACTAGAGAACGTTTCCTATGATTTATGTATTAAGCTTTTCCGTGTGAAATGAATAGTTTCAGCGTACCAGCACAGTAAAGCCTATTAAACGAAAGATATTTTACTACTTGTTGAGAAACCGGCATATTGTGCCCTGCCTACGCCCACATTGTCCGATAAAAGGATACCCGCCCCTCTTAACCTTGGGACCCCTTCCACGAAATATCTGTAGACCTTTCTCAAATATTATGCCGTTCTGCCTGAATATCACTAAGAGTGCATTGTTCTATAGCGTCGTTCGCATTTTTAGAGCCATGGCTTCCGAGGAAGGGAACTGTTTTTTACTAGTGTAAATCCATTGCAAGGAAGTGTGGTGACTGAAGTGAAGGAAAAAGGACTGGAGACTTTTCGTAAGTCAAGTGTTGAAAGAAAGGACGACAAGAGAAAATCGACAGTAGTTTATGACGTATGTCGAAAACACTACAATTATGAGAAGTTAATCTCTGCATTTTTGCGTACAGGAGGCTATGTCACATCTTCTCATCCACAACTGCAATCCACCACTACCTCGATATTCTCATTCAGAGATCGTTGTTTATCATGCTTTGCTGAGATAACAGTAGAGTTTACAGCGAAACAAAAACAGAAGCACTTGTGCGATTGTAATATTCTGTACAGTGCAAGTAAATTATCAATGAAAACCAGCATTTCAGAATTTGCTAGAGCTCGTAATGATGACTGGGGTCGAGTGATTGTTGAACGTCTCGAGCAGGTAAATGATTTGGTCGCAGCCGATGAACAGTATCACTACTGGTGCATGAAATAATTCTATAAAGCTCCAACGACCGGAGAAATTAAAAAGAAAGGTGTCCGTATGCAAAGGAGATGGTTACTGTAACGCCATATACTTAGTCTTATTTCAAGCTGAATTCTGAAGAGTATCGGTTTTCTCAGGATGAACTGATGGTGAAAATTGAATGCGATTACCACCCATACATAAAAACCGCGAAGGCACACCATCCGTAAAAAATACGCAGACGATATTTAGATTGCCTATACTGCCAATGAGGCTCGTGTAGTTTTCTTCGGAAACAGGGTATAAATTACTGACAGAAGCCTGGTACAACGGAATTAACCGCAAACAAGACCTAAGAACGTCGGCGTATTGTAAAGGCAACCGCAGCAATCATTGTAAAGGATATTCGCTACAAGGTCTACGAGACAACATGTTACCTTCTATCAGATAATTTTTTCAACAAATAGAGTCCGATATACCTGAGACTTTTGGAGTTTTCCTGCACAATGTTATATTGAAGAACAAACGTACTTCTCTTGAGAAGTGGAAGAAAAAAGGTATTACTGTTGCACATTGCATAATTATCGCAGCAAGGCCGAAATCTTTCGTGTAGCCAATGCAAGTCGGAAAAGCAGCATTTTTGTTTCAAAAGTATGGATCTCGGCGAGCAAAAGATACATTGTTATCTCTCCGATTTTGCTCCTCATACACCGATGTTTCTTGAAGTTTTGAATATAATGCGCTTACTGTTGGACATTGATAATAACTCTTTTTCCCAATTTGTTTTCGACAACGCTGATTTCAGTACGCAAACATTATATGGTCACAACATTTTTCATGCCGTGGGAGGTATCCGGTTTACAACACCTAGAAATGCTATTGCTCCAGATCGAAATATTCAACGACTCAAGCAAATGCCTCTTGCCAAGTTAGGTAAATTTGGCGCCATTGCACTGAAAACGTTCGAGAAGAGGAACGTGAAGGGGTTTGAAAACACTACAGATTCGAAATATCAATACCTAACGATTTAAAAAAAAAAAAACGCGCCAATTACTCTACCTTATGGTCGTGTGGAAAAGAATTTCTCCGCCAATATGCGTGTTGGAATAGACTTTGTGGCGATCGTACGCAGAACCTACACATTTCACCAATAAAGGCTTATACATAAAATAGGAATTTTTCTCTAGTGCAGTTTCTTCCACAACTATTGACATCCTAAAATGAGTCGAAAAGGAGATATCGTCAAAACACTGTTTTTGGGCACCATTTTCTCCAATATGGCGGCGCAAGCGGCAAAGATAGGGGATGGAAAAGTAAAAATTCGAAAAGAGAACGTCAAAATCTACAAACATACCAGTTTAAAAACTCCCGGAAAGCTTCGCAGGTGAAACTACCAAATGACTGGTCTAACGTGTCACTTGTCACAGGAGCTATATCGCGTGGGCTACAGTCACTCTTTGCCTGCGAGTAACACCTGCAACCATTGTCCTCCATAGTTTGTTGGATATATTCCAAACTCTATCTTCTCATACAGTTTTTGTCTTTTATGGGTCTCTCTAATACCATGGAAGCTATTCCATTATGTTTTATCATAATTATGTCCCACTATCCTGTCACTTTTCCTAGTCCTTTCCTCGCCGATTATGCAGAGGAGCTACTTATTTTCTACCAGCCGACTTCATTTTCAGCATCCTTCTGTAACATTGTGCCTCAAACGGTTCTATTCTTATCTTTTCCAGTTTCTCAGGACAGTCCCCCTCCTCCCTCAGGCGCTTCCTGTGAGTCGGTGCGGTCCGCGCCCCGCGCGCGGTCCAGGTACAGCTTCCGTTCTCCCGTCTTCTGGGCGCTGCGTCCTAGGTCTCCTCGTTCAGGAGAGTCTGCCGGCACCGCTCTCGTTATTCTTCCCTCCTCCCCCGAAGTCGGTACACTCTGAGAAATATCCTTTTTCTTCTTAATATGGGTTATCACGGGTTCCCATGCCTTGCTAAGGATGTAACCGCTGACACGATTTAGTTGTGGCTCCGTTACTCTAACCTCTATGGCTTCTTTGATGACACAGTCCCAATATTTGGAAGTCTGTGTCAGGACTTTGGTTTGGTCATAATCCATGCTGTGGAGTTCCGACAGGCAATGCTCAGCGATTGCCGACTTACTGGGCTGTTGCAGTCTAGTGTGCCGTTGATGTTCTCGGCATCGGTCCTCAATGGTACGAATGGTCTGACCTATGTATACTCTCCCGCATTGGCAAGGTATCTGATAAACCCCTGATTAACGTAGACCAAGGTTGTCCTTGACACTACCAAGAAGGCTCTTGGTTTTGCTTGGAGGACGGAAGATGGTTTTCACTTGGTGCTTACGTAAAATGCGTCCAGTTTTTCCGGATAAGGCCCAACAAAACGGAATAATAGCCAAGGCCGCCTCCTCCTGAGGCTCATCCTCAGTTTCCGCCGGTGCTACAGGTGTGGGATGTAAGAGCCTTCCGAATTTGGCCTTGCTTGTAACCGTTCCTCCGAAACACGGTCTTCAGATGGTCCAATTCTTGATTGAGACGGTTCATGTCGGAAATGGCGTGAGCTCTGTGTACAAGAGTTTTGAGCACGCTATTCTTTTGTGCCGGGTGGTGGCAGCCATTCGCATGTAGGTAAAAATCGGTATGCGTCCTCTTCCTATACACGTTGTGGCCCAAAGTGCCGTCAGCTCGTCTTCTAATCAAAACATCTAGGAAAGGGAGCATCCCATCCGTTTCGATCTCCATGGTGAACCTAACATTCTCTTGTCTGGAGTTGAGATGTGTGAGGAAGTCTGCCAGTTTATCTCTTCCATGTGGCCAGATAACGAAGGTGTCATCCACATATCTAAAGAAACAGATGGGTTTGAGATGTGCTGATTCAAGAGCTTCCTCCTCGAAATGTTCCATGTACATATTTGCGACAACGGGTGAGAGTGGACTCCCCATGACTACTCCTTCTGTCTGCTCGTAGTACTCACCGTCAAATAAGAAGTAAGTTGATGTCAGAACATGTCTGAAAAGTTTGGTGGCCTCTTTGTCAAATTTCTGGCTGATGAGCTCCAAGGAGTCTTGTAACGGAAATTTAGTGAATAGAGATACCACGTCGAAGCTCACCAGTATGTCAGATTCCTTAAGCGTAAGGTTGTTGATGCGTCCCAGGAAATCCACGGAGTTTCGGATATGGTGTGTACATCTCCCAACGTAAGGGCTAAGCAGTTGTTTGAGGTGCTTGGTGAGAAGGTACGTTGGGACACCATTATTGGGGAGCTACAACTAAATCGTGACAGCGGTTACATCCTTAGCAAGGCGTGGGAACCCGTGATCACCCAGACTGAGAAGAAAAATGATATTTCCCAGAGTGTACCGACTTCGGGGGAGGAGGGAAGAATAACGAGAGCGGTGCTGTACCTGGACCGCGCGCGGGGCGCGGACCGCACCGACTCACAGGAAGCGCCTGAGGGAGGAGGGAGATTGTCCTACATATACGTGGCGCCGGCCCACCGCCGGTCAGTACATCAGCGCACCTGATGATGGCAACGTGGTCGATTGCCGAAATATTGTATCCTACGCACACTCATACCAGGCTGTTCACCCGAGATTTATTTCGTCATAAAATACGCCTGGAGAAATTGAAGAATTATATCTTTACTGTTTCAAGTGTTTTGTCCTGTAGTACAATGTACACCTGTTTATTATTTTATTACGTTATGCTACATATTTATTACTAAAATATCAAATGCCGGCCGAAGTGCCGTGCTGTTAAAGGCGCTGCAGTCCGCAAGACCGCTACGGTCGCAGGTTCTAATCCTGCCTCGGGCATGGATGTTTGTGATGTCCTTAGGTTAGTTTGGTTTAACTAGTTCTAAGTTCTAGGGGACTAATGACCTCAGCGGTTGGGTCCCAGAGTGCTCAGAGCCATTTGAAAATATCTAATTGTGAGTGAAACGATATTTTATTTTCATGTTACACATATTTTTGTAATAACAGTACTACACGGAATAGCTGTACGGAAGGGAGAGAGCGAGTAAATACACTGAAGAGCCAAAGGGAATGGTACACCTGCCTAAAATCGTGCAGGGTCCCCGCAAGCACGCTGAAATGCTGCAACACGATGTGGCAGGGACTCGACTACTGTCTGAAGTAGTGCTAGAGGGAACTGACACCATGAATCCTGCAAGGCTGTCAATAAAACCGTAAGAGTGCGAGGGGGTGAAGATCTCTTCTGAACGGCACTTTGCAAGGTATCCCAATTTACTCAATATTGTTCATGCCTGGGGAGTTTGGTGGCAGGCCGACATGTTTAAGCTCATAAGAGTGTTCCTGGAGCCACTCTAAAGCAATTCTGGATGTGTGGGGTGTCGCAGTGTCCTCCTGGTATCGCCAAAGACCGTCAGAATGCACACGGGACAGGAATAGATGCAGGCGATCAGACAGGATGCTTACATACGCGTCAACTGTTAGAGTCGTATCTAGACGTATCAGAGGTCCTATATCACTCCAACTCCAAACGCCCCACACCATTACAGAGCCTCCACCAGCTAGAACAGTCCCCTGCTGACGTCCAGAGTGCATGTTTCCATGATGTTGCCTCCATACCAATACACGTCCATCCGCTCGATACAATTTGAATACAATTTGAAACGAGATTCGTCCGACCAGGCATCTTGTTTCCAGTTATCACCTGTCCAATGTCAGTGTTGACGGGCCCAGGGGAGGTGTAAAGCTTCGTGTCGTGCAGTCATCAAGGATACTCGAGAGGGCCCTCGGCTCCGAAAGCCCACATCGATGATGTTTCGTTGAATGGTTCGCACGTTGACACTTGGTAATGGCCCAGCATTGAAAACCGTAGCAATTTGCGGAAGAGTTGCACTGCTGTCACGTTGAACGATTCTCTTCAGTCGTCGTTGTTTCCGTTCTTGCAGGATCTTTCTCCGGCCGCAGCGATGTCGGAGATTTGATGTTTTATCGGTTTTCTGATATTCGCGGTACATTCCTGAAATGGTCGTACGGGAAAATTCCCTCTTCATCGCTACCTCGGAGATGTTGTGTCCCATAGCTCGTGCACCGACTATAACACCATGTTCAAACTCACTTAAATCTCGATAACCTGCCATTGTAGCACCAGTAACCGATATAACAACTGTGCCAGATAGAGACGCTGCCGACCGCAGCGCCGTCTTCTGCTGTTTACATATCTCTGTATTTAAATTTATATTCCGGCATGTGTGTGTTCAGTGATGTTAAATAATTTTTTCCATATTTGAATGCTGTATTTGTTAAATGTGGGACAACTGTGGCGTCCGCCATTAGGTTTCTGGATCCAACCAACTGTAACATTACAGTGTGTTTCTCACTGGTACAAGGCCTAAAGAAAGTTGGAATTTTAAATTTGACGGCTGCGCGGTGACGAGAATTTACTTTCGCGTTCTGGAACTCGTCGTATTACAGCTCTCCCCAAGTCGCGAGTGAACTTCGTTATTTCTCCCGTTAGTATTGGAAAATACGAGTATTACGATTGGTTTTCTTATCATAAAAACGTGTTCATGGGACTATCGTTAATTCGTAATTTTTGGAGATTTTGTTTGCTAATTACGGCTATGAGGAAAATATTTAGGCATATTGAAAGTCAAAATCCGACATTTAAATTTATTCACAGCCGTTTTCCTTACAAGAATTACATTCTCAGAACATCCTTCCTCAAATTAAGGTCTGATTGATACTAGTAGACTTCTCTTATAGAGCAATTAGCTCTCGGCCTGCACTAATCTGCAATTTCTCATTATTTCCGTCTCTCTTCCGTTTACTCCCACTATGTTGCGTCCGCCGGTCTGTCGACTTAAGCCCGGTTTCCTTACGCAACTAAATTAGTGGTCCTCAATTTTCTGGGACCGTTGACGCCATTAATGAAGTAAACCTTGCTGTGAACTGATATTAATATACTGACCAGACTACAAACGTACTGACTACGTGTCTACATGTTGCTGCTGTAATATTTAGACCTGCTGATGGCTGCAAAGCGGAAATCGGTTATCAGTTTTAATAAAGTTGTGACCAAGTCATTAACTTGTATAATCTCATCCAGTACGAAGGTCATCGGTGGCCACAACAAGCAGCAGGTTCAAACTGCCCCATTTCGCTGTATAGGCCAGAAGGAACGCTCATCCAACACGAGGCATAAGCGGGCTATTGCTGCTTGAAGCAAGGAAATGGAGACAGTGTGAGCAGTCACAGGAGGGCCCTCACGCTCTGTTGCCTGTCTGCGCTGGTAATTTCTCCTTTGTAGATGGCATCAGAGATTAATTTGGGGTTTGCAGACACCGAAGAAACTAAAAGTTTTTAATAATTTTGAATTTTATTGGTTGCTGAGCTAAGTGGCTGTTTATCATACACATTGAAAAAAGTTTTGCATCACTCCGGTTCCCAGAACTCCTGAAGATATGTGTTGACTGTGGATATTGTATCACAGATGCAGTCCATTTGCCTCTTCAGAGACGTCACTAAACCCGCCCAAAGATGTAAAAAACCATGCATGAGCAGCGCCTATTACACGGAGGGGGTCCAACAGCCAATCACTTTCAGTAATTCCACCAGGAAGGAGGTATACAGCTCGTGTTGTCTGTAGTTAAACTATGCTTAGACGGTCAATACCGCGGTTCGTTCGCGTCCGAATTGTTACTTTGTGCCAGGAAGGGCTCTCAACAAGGGAAGTGTCTAGGCGTCTCAGAGCCAACCAAAGCGATGTTGTTCGGACATGGAGGAGATACAGAGAGACAGGAACTGTCGATGACATGCCTCGCTCAGGTCGCCCAAGGGCTACTACAACAGTGAGTGACCACTACCTACGGATTGTGGCTCGGAGGAACCCTGACAGCAACGCCACCATGTTGAATAATGCTTTCGTGCAGCCATAGGACGTCGTGTTACGACTCAAGCTGTGTGCAGTAGGCTGCATGATGCGCAACCTCACTCCCGACCTCCATGACGAGGTCCATCTTTGCAAACCACGACACCATGCAGCGCGTTACAGATGGGCCCAACAACATGCCGAATGGACCGCTCAGGAGTGGCATCACATTCTCTTCGCCGATGAGTGTCGCATATGCCTTTAACCAGACAAGAAGTGTTTAGTGGCAGCCCGGTCAGGCTGAACGCCTTAGACACAGTATCCAGCGAATGCACCAAGTTGGAGGTTCCCTGCTGTTTTGGGTGGCATTACGTGCGGCCGACGTTCGCCGTTGATGGTCATGGAAGGCGCCGTCACGGCTGTATGATACGTCAATGCCATCCTTCGACTGATAGTGCAACCGTATCGGCAGCATACTGGCGATACTGGCGAGACATTCGTCTTCATGGACGACAATTGCCCCCCCCCCCCCCCTCGTCGCGCACATCTTGTGAATGACTTCCTTCAGGATAACGACGACATCGCTCGACTAGAGTGGCCTGCATGTTCTCCAGACATGAACCCTATCAAACATGCCTGGGATAGAGGCTGTTTATGGACGACGTGACCCACCAACCACACTGAGGGATCTACGCCGAATAGCCGTTGAAGAGTGAGACAATCCGCACCAACAGTGCCTTGATGAACTTGCGGATAGTTTGCCACGACGAATACAGGCATGCATCAGTGCAAGAGGACGTGCTACTGGGTATTAGAGGTACTGGTGGGTACAGCAATCTGGACCACCGCCTCTGAAGGTCTCGCTGTATGGTGGTACAACACGCAACGTATGGTTTTCATGAGCAATAAGAAGGGCGGAAATGATGTTTATATTGATCTCTATCCCAATTTTCTGTACAGGTTCTGCAACGCTCGGAACCGAGATGATGCAAAACTTTTTTTGGTGTGTGAATTATTTTCAGAAATAAAGCAACTAGCTACTTTTTATTATTTTTGTTTATGTTAATACGCATTTCGGGCTTTCGGCCATCTCCAATTGGCGTTATACATATTTCGATCTTCAGTTAGCACTTCCTTAAAATCTCGACTGCATTCTGAAAACTGCAGATGGCCTGTACAAAATAGTAATTAAACGTAATTGTTGAACTTTACACCTATCCCTAGAACTCAACTCACTACAAATGATTTTATTAGCGCTGTTAAAGAAGCTGTTAGACCTCTTCTCCGCGACTCAGCAGAAGAAATAAGGCGTAAATTTGTCGCGTGATTACGAGAGCTTCGCCTCAGAAGAGTAACGCTTTCTCCATGGAAAGGGCCGCACTACACAAGCAACGAGAAGACGATCACGTGGTGGTCCTTCCAGCGAATGAGAGTAACCGCCGCTGTGCTGCTGAGGTCTACTGTTAGGAGATTTATAGCTTGTTGAGTGGACAAACGTACGGAAGATTGCTAATGACCCTGCAGGGATAATAGAAAGAAAATCGTCAGCGTTGTTTAATTCCTCTTCCTTTCCGCAAGAAGTTGCGAAAACATTAAGACCTCACAACTCTGATCCACCACGGCAATATGGTCTTCCACAAGGGCACAAAGAAGATTTTCAATTGTGCCCTATTGTGAGCAAAATTGGTGCGACGACGTACAATTTGACTAAATATCTTGTTTCTTTACTGAGACCTTTTGTAAATAATCGTTCTCTTCGTATTCTGCACTCTGGTGACTTTATTAATAAAAAATGGCTCTGAGCACTATGGGACTTAACATCTGTGGTATTCAGTCCCCTAGAACTTAGAACTACTTAAACCTAACTAACCTAAGGACATCACACACATCCATGCCCGAGGCAGGATTCGAACCTGCGACCGTAGCGGTCACGCGGTTCCAGACTGAAGCGCCTAGAACCGCACGGCCACACTGCCCGGCGAGGCCGTTGCATCTGGACACACAATTCACCTAATTTCCGTAAATTCCGTGGAGGGGGCCAATGAACTCTGATGCCACGTTCCATCCCAGATGTCTTCAATCTGGTTCAGATCTGGGGAGCTAGTGGGCCAACACATCAATTCGAACTCGACACTACGTTCCTCGGACCACTCCATCATACTCCTGACCTTGAGACATGGCGCATTGTCTGTTGAAAATGCTTCTGCCGTTGGGAAATATGATCGTCATGAAGGAGTGTACGTGATCTGCAACCAGTGTACGACAGTCTTTGTCCGTCATGGTGCTTTGCACGAGCTCCACTGGAGCGACGGATGCCTACGTGAATGTTTCCCAGAGCATAATGGAGCCACCACAAGACAACGGATTCGCGCCCTCCCATCGGCAAGATGAAGAAGATGTCGGTATCCATCAGACCATGCATGCAACGCTCTGCCACTGCGCCAACGTCCAGTGAGGAATGCCACGTGCCCATTTCAGTCGTAGTCGCCGATGTCGTAGTTTTAACGATGGCACATGCGCGGGTCGTCGACTGTGGAGGCCCATCGTTAGGAGTGTTCGGAGCACTGCGTGTTGAGAAACACTTGTACTCTGCCCAGCATTAAAGTCTCGTGTTAGTTCCACTCCCGTCTTGTTTTACCAGTCTTCCCAGACAAGGCCCCGGGAGTAGACAACATTCCATTAGAACTACCGACGGCCTTGGGAGAGCCAGTCCTGATAAAACTCTACCAGCTGGTCAGCAATATGTATGAGGCAGGCGAAATACCCTCAGACTTCAAGAAGAATATAATAATTCCAATCCAAAAGAAAGCAGGTGTTGACAGATGTGAAAATTACCGAACTATCAGTTTAATAAGTCACAGCTCCAAAAAACTAACACGAATTCTTTACAGACGAATGGAAAAACTGGTGGAAGCCGACATCGGGGAAGATCAGTTTGGATTCCGTAGAAATATTGGAACACATGAGGCAATACTGAACCTACGACTTACCTTAGAAGAAATATTAAGGAAAGGCAAACCTACGTTTCTAGCATTTGTAGACTTAGAGAAAGCTTTTGACAATGTTGACTGGAATACTCTCTTTCAAATTCTGAAGGTGGCAGGGGTAATATACAGGGAGTGAAAGGCTATTTACAATTTGTACAGAAACCAGGTGGCAGTTATAAGAGTAAAGGGGCATGAAAGGGAAGCAGTGATTAGGAAGGATTGAGATAGGGTTGTAGCCTCTCCCCAATGTTATTCAATCTGTGTATTGAGCAAGCAGTAAAGGAAACAAAAGATAAATTCGGAGTAGGTATTAAATTCCATGGAGAAGAAATAAAAACTTTGAGGTTCGCCGATGACGTTATAATTCTGTCAGAAACAGCAAAGGACTTGAAAGAGCGGTTGAACGGAATGAACGGTGTCTTGAAAGGAGGATATAAGATGAACATCAACAAAAGCAAAACGAGGATAATGGAATGTAGTCGAATTAAGTCGGGTGATGCTGAGGTAATTAGATTAGGAAATGAGACACTTAGAGTAGTAAAGGAGTTTTGCTATTTGAGGAGCAAAATAACTGATGATGGTCGAAGTACAGGGGATATAAAATGGAGACTGGCAACGGCAACGAAAGCGTTTCTGAAGAAGAGAAATTTTTTAACATCGAGTATAGATTTATGAGTCAGGAAGTCGTTTCTGAAAGTATTTGTATGGAGTGTAGCCATGTATGGAAGTGAAATATGGACGATAAATAGTTTGGACAAGATGAGAATAGAAGCTTTCGAAATGTGGTGCTACAGAAGAATGCTGAAGATCAGATGGGTAGATCACATAACTAATGAGGAGGTATTGAACAGATTTGGGGAGAAGAGGAGTTTGTGGCACAACTTCACTAGAAGAAGGGACCGGTTGGTAGGACATGTTCTGAGGCATCAAGGGATCACAAATTTAGCATTGGAGGGCGGCATGGAGGGTAAAAGTCGTAGAGGGAGACCAAGAGATGAATACACTAAGCAGATTCAGAAGGATGTAGGTTGCAGTAAGTAATGGAAGATGAAGAAGCTTGCGCAGGATAGGGTAGCATGGAGAGCTGCATCAAACCAGTCTCAGGACTGAAGACCATAACAACAACAACCCAGACAACGGTGTCCGATATCAAAATAATGACGGGTGGTCACCCAACCCCACGACGTGTGGACGTGCTTTCACCTTAGTTTCGCTAAGTGTTGGGGACACTCACCACAGCTTTCCTCGAACGCCTCACAAACAGTGCAGTTTCCGAAATGCTCGTGCCAAGTCTCCAGGCCGTCACAATCTGCCCGTGGTCAAACTCAGACATATCGCACGCCTTTCCTATTTTACACACGGACAGCACCTCACTGTTACTGCACGCACCGTGCATGTATCTAACTAACAGTCACTCCTCGCCAGGTGCCGCTGCTATCGTCTGGAAGGATTTATATCGATAGTAGGTCGGTGGCCATAATATTCTGGCTGCACGAAAAGCATTATTCAACACGGTGGCCTTTGTTGCCACTGGTAGTCCTCTCTGCCCTCAAACTTTTATGGAAGATTTTGAGAAAAGGGCTGTTGATTCGGGAGAACTTAAACCAAAAGTCTTCTGGCGATATGTAGATACTTTTGTATAGTGTGGCCCCACGGTGAAGAAGAACTGTCACGCTTTTTGCATCATCTGAATTCACACCACAGGAATATCCAATTTACTATGGAAGTGGATAAGGGCAGTTGTCCACCGTTTCTCGGTCTCTTGGTCAGAAGTAAAGCAGATGAGTCGTTGGGGCATTCCGTTTACTGTAAGACCACACATACAGACCTGTATTTACCACCTACTACCACCCTTCATAAACTATGGGCATCATTCGGACGTCGGTGCACGGAGCACATGTGTGTCTGACAGAGATAGCGTCGCAAAGGAGCTGGAACACCTACAATCTGTGTTCAAAGTTAGTGGATATTCTCCGAATCACATCAGCACAGCTTTAAAGAGGAAGAAACTTGACCACCCAGGAGATCAAGAGGAGAAGAAGCGGTTCAATCCAGTCCAGTCAGGAGGGAGAGTGAACCTCGACGCCCTACCCTTTCCTTGGAATTTCGAACCCTCCAACCGCGCAGTCGTGGCATGTTAAATCCAGTGGTAGAGTCGTATCTTCGAGATAACAGTGACGTAATTTTTCAGCTAGACGGTCGCATGTTCCTTGTGTTCTCATGATCTACGTTGACAGAGTGAGCTTTAGACTGTTACTCTGGAAAGCATTTTCTCAGATCTCCCATCCTTAGGAAACATATGGCCATGGGTTACTGGGGGACTGACATACCAGCCGCAACGACTGATTGAGTTGAACAAGCTTTGAATGATTTAGCCTTATCTGTCAAGCTAGGTTTTAACTGATGGCCAGCTGGGATAAAGCCGTTGTTTCTACCAGAGGTGACAGTCTGCGTTTTAAATTTTGCACGCTAAACATCCCCAAATTACCTACAAATCTTATCACGTATTCATCCTTCAACACTATACGTTATCTGGTCAAAAGTATCTGAACACCGCTATGTAATGCACAACTGACCGTTAGATGTCGCGATAGGTGGACCCGGCAGTGTAAAAGGAGGCGGCGAGGATTGTCAATAGAGAAGTAGTAACGGCAGAGTTAGTCGTTCACTAGAGATCAGTGATGTAACAAAATGGAACACCTACAGCCCACCTTACGATGTTATTTACTGTATGGCTATCAGTCTCGGTGCTTCAGTACACCATCTTCAGGCCTTAGCTGACTCACCGAAACTGGTAGCCATATAATAACATCGTAAGGACGGGTGTAGGTGTTCCATTTTCTTACATAAATGAACGGCGGAGTCCGTCTAACGTCGAATCAGAAGGGTGAACATACAAAAAGTCATCAGTAATTTTGAGTTTGAATTAGAGATTGGTTGTCACCTCAATAACAAATCAGTCAGGGACTATTCAGCCCTTCTAAGTTTTTCGTGGCTAGAGTGTGGTCCGCTTATTGCGTTTGAGAAAACGCTGAATGTTGAAGGATATGGACACATTTAGAAGTATTGTGTGCAGCGTACAATAGGGGAACAGTTTGCTGACGATGATTGTTTGTATCAGCAAGACAATGCATGATGTCAGAAAGCAGCATCTGCGAGGCAGTAGTTTGTGGAAATCACGATAGACGCTTTAGAAATTCGACTTCTCTCTTGAACCCAGCACCTCTATCTTCTCTGGTTTCGACTCTTCTGCCCTTCCCCCACAGACATTTAGACACCTCGACGAAAGAGTGAGTCCCCAGCAGAGCTCAAGCAGCCATAAAGGCGAAGGGTGGACACAGCCCATGTTAATATCCACAAGCAGCTCTCTGGATACTCCTGATCAGATATTGTATACATAGAAAGTAAGTGAATTTTCGTTGTTTGTAACAACAGTGGCACAGTCTTCATGGTTAGCGTTGCAGTTTATGTTTATACTTTCATGTCCTAATAACAGTACCTTAATAACAGAAATTATTGTGCCTCAAGACGGCAAAAAGTTTTCTTATGGCTTCCATTTTCAGACCTTTAATTGCATTCATCATTATGCTATCACCACCGCATCGTGAGTAATCATAAGATTACAATAACTATGATGTGGATTTTTCTACCGTGGACTTTTGGTCAACGTGGTATTTCCGACCACAGATATTTTAGCAATAGGTTTTCCCGACCATTTTAGTAATACCAACATCTCTTCACATTTTATCCAAGCTTCGGTCTGGCTACGCACGTAATACATCGGCATGTTTAAATGTTTTTTTAATTTATTTTGAATTTTTTTCTTTCAACAACATTGTTGCCGCAAATGATTGAACGTTTTGTCTTATTTCATGAATTTTAATTTCTCACCCAGTTTTTTTCTAACAAAGCCAGAGATTTTAAACGTCTTAAACGCTCTAGTGGTTATGTATTTTTATAATACCTTTTAATCTTTTGTTAAGTTTTACGTCCCTCTTTTTAGGGTTTCGTGCCTTAATCTGTGAAAAAGGAAATCTTATGTGCTCGCTTTGTTGTCGGTTTGTCCGATTGTTAAGAACTCTTTTTCTGATGAGCGGGTAGACGTATCAGACTCAAATTTATGCCATATATTAAAGTCTGTTCTCCGTCTGAGGTATAAAAATTTTATGCTTCTCTGTACCTTCAGTCAGTAGATGCGGCACATATTTTGATATTGGATAATTCACTCATCAAAACATATCCCGTTGATCTTAAACCATGAAATTTGGCAATAAGCAACGTTTCGCAGTATAAATAAAATAAAAAAGCCAAAAATTGTTGATCTGTAATGATATAATACAAAAAACATTTTTGCCATTTTTTTATCCATCTGCTATTTTCTCTGGAACAGGTTGGCGTGTCCAGTTCAGATTTACGTCACATACTAAAGCCCATTATCCCTTTGTGGTGTAAACATTTAAGCCTCTAAGTCAATTCACTTAATATATTAAGGCATCTATCTCACATATTTTGAAAGTCATAAATCCGCTCATCAGTACCTACTGGATTATTCCCGTTGACCTAGAAGTATGAAATTTGCCAAGATGCGAAGTTTCAAAGTACAAGTAAAGTAAAACAAAAAAATCTGAAAATTCTTTGACTGTGATTATAGAACATCAAAATATCTTTTTTGTATTAGAACATACATTGCAGTCATCATCGTTCAAAATCATAATGAAGGAACGTTACTCCATTCAAACACAAGATGTAAGTACACCGTAGGAAATATTGCAACCAGCCACTCGTTGCATAGACCTTAATATGTGACATAAATTTGACTTTTATACGTTTACTGCATGAAATAAACAGCTGCGGCGTTCTCCAACCAAAATGTATAAAATAAGACGTGAGCTGTTGTCCACGGAACCCTCGGTTCCCGATTCCTACTGGCACCTGACAAGTGTTTATTTCTGTTTTGAAGAGACAGGTCAATTGAATATTTTTTAATTTCAGAGACAGTGTTTATTGCTTCCTCATTCAGATTATTCATCAGAAAGCATAAAATCGGGAGTATTTGATTTACTGATGAGTTTAGTTTCGTAGGATGTGAGGTCCGCCAGTTATGCAAAACACTACAATTTTAACTGCAAACACGGTAAACACAAGGAGCTGCAAATCCAAATGATGAGTTTAGCTTCCTAGACTGGCCTTCGACTGCGTTCACGATCCTGTGCCGTTGGTTCAAAACACTCAACATCTCAGAGGGTAAACTAGGATGTTCCATCCACTGGTTGACCATGCATGCGCAATGCATGACCTTTTCTTCCCTGGGTATATCTTCATTATTACCATCCACGATTCATCAGTACTACTTAGTGGAAGCACACGTACAGCAAAACAATCGGAATTCTTCTCTATCCCTGTATTCCTCCGTAATGCAGAAACCGAGTTCGATATATTTTGTACATAGTTGTTTTCATTGTTTCGGACAACAGTCAAGTGAAAGGTCTATAAGAACAGTTCCATTATCACTCCGGATTTTCTCCGTTTCTTCACAAACGAACACCAGACTTCTTTAAATAGGAAGAGATTCATCGTCTGTTTTCAGAAACCTATTACCTTCAGTTAATTTCAAAATGACTTCGCTCAGTTAAATCCCCAAACTAGTCGGTCTGGGTCGTCCCAGTAGCGCCCCTTCTTACTCTACACAGCCCAGTCTTCTAGTTCTCATAATTTGGCGTATTTGTGACGAAATCTAAATCTTTGATTTTCAAATCCTGCAATCCCTCTACAAAATTTAGAAGACAGGCACTACTTTTTCTCGCCGACTCTTTTCCTCCAGTTATGCGCTAGTTTTTTAATTTACACATCTGTTTCGATATGTGGGCAAGAAAGTTGATGTTCAGGAATACTATGCTTTTACAATTTTTAAACGTCCCCCGCATTTACCATGTTCGGATTTCATCCACACACTGTTGATATACCTATTACATTTACTGTGCACCTAGTAGCTATGACCATCGTTGAGAAGACACGCTGGCTATATTCATTCTGTAAATTTCTTATTGCTTGCATATTTCCCCAACACAGTGTAAGTCACGAAAAAGCTAGTTTTGTTTCTCAAATGTCAAGTAGCATTATGAGATTTATTGTTTACTGTGTATCTCGTATGAAGTGTATATTAAAATAAAGTTCCCGTTAGCTTCTTGTATGAAGTGCATATTAAAGTAATGTGACCGGTTCGCTGCATCGATATGCATTCGAAAGTGTGGTATAATTTTTTTGTCTATGTAATTAAGCAACCATTTCCTTCGGGTCAAGCGAGGGGGCATGCACGCTCTCCACCGCACCGCCTTAGTAGTGTTTCGCCTTGAGCTTACTCTCAAACGTTTACCACCGATAACTGCAGGATGACCACCCAACGACAAGTGTTGTCAGTCATGTGGCTTGCGGATCCTATGAGCATTTGCCGAATTTGAAAATGATTTTAAGTGGTTGTGTGATTCGCTAGTCTACCAATTTACGTGCCCAAGAAGCACTTCACTACGGTTTGGTGAAATACGACGGGCTCTTTAAGGAGACAACAGTTACTTATTTGTGTGAGATGAAATAATGCTCCTCTCATTTACTTGAAGGTTCTAATTCACGTTGTTTTTATTGTTCCTCATTGCCCGTTGCGACCTGGTGTGCTAACAAGTGTTAACAGATGTTAACCAAATAATTATTCATGCTTTGTGTATTGTTCTGGAACACTTAGTAACAGAAATCTTTGTCTGTCTGTTATAGCTTTACTGAATTTATTTTGAGACGGAATCACCTGAGTTAGGTGAAACTTTATGCAAGGTCTCGATCTTAAATCTGCCATTAATATTCATCACATCTGAAATACAAAATCTTGGTTGCTAATTTTTTGGGTGGTTATAAAATAATTACATTCTTTTGAGCTTGTCAAATTCACGTGTTAAAAAATTCAAGATAGAAGTTTGCACGACTTCTTAAATATCATTAACTGACCTTTTCTTACTGACGTGTTACGCTTGTTGTGGCTTGACATCTTACCACTGCCAGGTCCTCGCTTGCTAACATTTCCATTTGGCTCTTATGATGTTATTATGTGGCTGTTGTAATCACAGGCATACAACGCAGAAAACCCATTTCTAAAGTTTACGACTGGCACGTCTCCCTAACAATGATTTTGGAACTTGGTTTACGCCCTTCACTGAGGAGAAAATTGGCTGTTGGACTAGCCGTTAGCGGCAGGCTTGAACGTCTCGTGCGCTCATACACTCCTGGAAATGGAAAAAAGAACACATTGACACCGGTGTGTCAGACCCACCATACTTGCTCCGGACACTGCGAGAGGGCTGTACAAGCAATGATCACACGCACGGCACAGCGGACACACCAGGAACCGCGGTGTTGGCCGTCGAATGGCGCTAGCTGCGCAGCATTTGTGCACCGCCGCCGTCAGTGTCAGCCAGTTTGCCGTGGCATACGGAGCTCCATCGCAGTCTTTAACACTGGTAGCATGCCGCGACAGCGTGGACGTGAACCGTATGTGCAGTTGACGGACTTTGAGCGAGGGCGTATAGTGGGCATGCGGGAGGCCGGGTGGACGTACCGCCGAATTGCTCAACACGTGGGGCGTGAGGTCTCCACAGTACATCGATGTTGTCGCCAGTGGTCGGCGGAAGGTGCACGTGCCCGTCGACCTGGGACCGGACCGCAGCGACGCACGGATGCACGCCAAGACCGTAGGATCCTACGCAGTGCCGTAGGGGACCGCACCGCCACTTCCCAGCAAATTAGGGACACTGTTGCTCCTGGGGTATCGGCGAGGACCATTCGCAACCGTCTCCATGAAGCTGGGCTACGGTCCCGCACACCGTTAGGCCGTCTTCCGCTCACGCCCCAACATCGTGCAGCTCGCCTCCAGTGGTGTCGCGACAGGCGTGAATGGAGGGACGAATGGAGACGCGTCGTCTTCAGCGATGAGAGTCGCTTCTGCCTTGGTGCCAATGATGGTCGTATGCGTGTTTGGCGCCGTGCAGGTGAGCGCCACAATCAGGACTGCATACGACCGAGGCACACAGGGCCAACACCCGGCATCATGGTGTGGGGAGCGATCTCCTACACTGGCCGTACACCACTGGTGATCGTCGAGGGGACACTGAATAGTGCACGGTACATCCAAACCGTCATCGAACCCATCGTTCTACCATTCCTAGACCGGCAAGGGAACTTGCTGTTCCAACAGGACAATGCACGTCCGCATGTATCCCGTGCCACCTAACGTGCTCTAGAAGGTGTAAGTCAACTACCCTGGCCAGCAAGATCTCCGGATCTGTCCCCCATTGAGCATGTTTGGGACGGGATGAAGCGTCGTCTCACGCGGTCTGCACGTCCAGCACGAACGCTGGTCCAACTGAGGCGCCAGGTGGAAATGGCATGGCAAGCCGTTCCACAGGACTACATCCAGCATCTCTACGATCGTCTCCATGGAAGAATAGCAGCCTGCATTGCTGCGAAAGGTGGATATACACTTTACTAGTGCCGACATTGTGCATGCTCTGTTGCCTGTGTCTATGTGCCTGTGGTTCTCTCAGTGTGATCATGTGATGTATCTGACCCCAGGAATGTGTCAATAAAGTTTCCCCTTCCTGGGACAATGAATTCACGGTGTTCTTATTTCAATTTCCAGGAGTGTATATGGCGAGTGTATTTGCGAGGCGTAATTTAGCTGCAAGTGAGTTTCTCCCAAGCGTGACACTCGTATGTAGTAGTAAGCAGAGAAGATAGTACGACAATAGTTTATACCGTACAAAAATTAACGAGTTGCGCAGACCTTGGATGTTCTGCACCATTGTCTCTGCCGACCAAACTCTCCACAAGGTTATGGCATTCGACGGCACCAATTCCTTCCATTACGGAATTAACGACTCCTTGATGCCTCAGGAGGTGGCCTTTCAAATATCCCTTCTTTACTCAGGCTGTGCCATAAATTTCTTTTTCCACCAGTTCGATTAGTTACCTCTTCATTAGTTATCCGATTTACCCATCTAATCTTCAGCATGCTTTTGTATCACTGTATTTCAAAAGCTTCTATATCCTCCTTCTCTGAAGGTTTATCGTATACGTTTCACTTCGATACACGGCTATACGCCATATAAATATCTTCGTTAACCTCTTCGTAACATTTAAATTTATATTCGCGATTAACCAATTTCTCTGTTTCAAAAACGTTTTCCATGCTGTCACAATATATATTTTATACCATTTCTACTTTGCCTTGTCAGTTATTTTGCTGCCCAAATAGCGAAATTCATCAGCTACTTTTTAGTGACTCTGTTCCTAATCTAATTGTATCAGCATCACATGATTAAATTGTTTACATTCCATTACTATTGTTTGACTTTTGTTGATGTTGGTCTCGTAACCTCTTTTCAAGACATTATTCATTCCTTTCAACTTATCTTCCAAGTCCTTTGCCGCCTCTGAGAGAATTGAAATGTCATCAGTCATCTCAATATTTTTATTTATCCGCCCTTAATTTTAATGTCCTTTCCAAATTTCTCCTTGGTTTCCTTTACTTCTTACTCAGTGTACAGATTAAACGTCATCAAGGAGAGACTGTAGTCCCTTCTTGACTAGTGCTTCCCTTTCTCTTCCTTCGATTTTTATAACTGCAGATTCCTTTTTGAGCATGACTTGTTGTAGATAACCTTTCGTTCCCTGTATTTAATCCCTACTGCCTTCAGAATTTCGAAAAGTATATTCTAGTCAATACAGTCCGAAGTTTTCTTTATATCTACAAACGCTACTAATGTAGATTTGCCTTTTTTCAGTTTATTTTTTAAGACAAGTCATAGAGTAAGTATAGTTCCATGTGATCCTACATTTTCCAAAGCCCAAACTGTTCTTCCTGGAGGAGGACTTATTCCAATTTCTGCCATTCTTCTGTAAAGAATTATCGTCAGTGCTTTGCAAATATGACATTAAACTGATAGTTCGCTTTTATTCACCCCTGTCATCACCTGCTTTCTTGGTAATAACAATTACTACGTTCCTCTTGGAGTCAGAGGGAATTTCGCCGTCTCATACATATTGCATAGCAAACGGAATAATTTTGTCTTAGTTAGATCTCCCAAGGATTTTGTTAATTCTAAGGGAATGTCGTCTACTCCGGTGGCCTTGTTTATACTTAATTCTTTCAGTGATATGTCAAACTATACTCAGAATATCGTATTACCAGCCTCATTTTCATTTACTTTCTATTCTCTTTCTATAATCATTGTTCAACTTTGATTTCCCTCTACAGAACCCCTACATATTCTGTTTAACTTTCATCCGTCTTTAATTTTGCTGCAAGCGACACCTATCTTTCCCATAGTCATTCATGTTTCTTGTGAAACCAGTCCGGCATAGGCATGCTGTACTTCCTACCGATCTCTTGTTTTAGACTGTTGTATTCATCTTGCTTGCTTCATTTGAGGGATTTTTAAGCTGTCTTCTGTCTCACGGTGCATTTATTTATTGTCTTTTTTTTTTTTTTAAATCCGCCTGCTAAGCTGGGTGGTAACGTGCTTGCCTCCCATGCAATGAGCCCGGGTTCGATTCCCCGCAGGGTAGGAGATTTTCTCCCCTCGCGGACTGGGTGTTGTGTTGTTCTCATCATCATTTCATCCCTATCATCGGCCCCGCAAGTAGCCCAATGTGGCGCCGACTGAAATAAGACTTGCACATGGCGGCCGAACCGGAATGAGACCTCCCGGCCAACAATGCCACACGATCATTCCAGTTTTATTTAATTTTTCTATTTAATGATTGCATTACATCTGTTGTGCCCACAGACTATCCCAAAATAGCAGCGCTCCTACGAACCAGTAGTCACTGCTGACATTACGAGGCATTTTTAGCAACGACTCTGTCTGCCTGGAGAGACAGTTGCTGGTGCCTGTCTTGGCTAAAGTTGGTAGTAATTCAGATATGTTTTCATGTCGTAAATTAGCCAGAGGAACCTATCAATTGACACGACTAAGGTGAAAATGTGTTCGCCTTTCCAGTAGACACTTTTAGCAACCATCATCAAGATCCTAAATATTTAATACTTATTGATTGGCAGGATGACATAATGTTTCTAATAACAGTGACACTGTCCCGTTATTGGCACACCAGAAAATAGCTAGGTAAGCACCAGTGTTAGACGCCTCATGCTTTGCTTTGAAAACAACATGTAAGTTACATAACGAGTTGAATAAGACATTACGCTACGAGAAGTGGAGCAGTACTGGTTTCACGAACTGAGTTACATCTTGTAGTAGTGCCATGAAAGTAGCTCCACAATATTAACGTACAAAAATATCTGCAAAATTTCCAACATAAACGTGATGATTATCGTTTAAACATTCGTCTAAATAAATGCGTAACAAACAAAGTTTGAACTAATCTATCTACATAAATGATCTTTTGGATAGGGTGGATAGCAATGTGCGGCTGTTTGCTGATCATGCTGTGGTGTACGGGAAGGTGTCGTCGTTCAGTGACTGTAGGAGGATAGAAGAGGACTTGGACAGGATTTGTGATTGGTGTAAAGAATGGCAGCTAACTCTAAATATAGATAAATGTAAATTAATGCATATGAATAGGAAAAAGAATCCTGCAATGTTTGAATACATTAGTAGTGTAGCGCTTGACACAGCCACGTCGATTAAATATTTGGGCGTAACATTGCAGAGCGATATGAAGTGGGACAAGCATGTAATGGAAGTTGTGGAGAAGGCGGATGGTCGTCTTCGGTTCATTGGTAGAATTTTAGGAAGTCGTGGTTCATCTGTAAAGGAGACCGCTTGTAGAACGCAGGTGCGACCTATTCTTGAGTACTGCTCGAGCGTTTGGGATCCCTATCAGGTCAGATTGAGGGAGGACGTAGAAGCGATTGAGAGGCGGGCTGCTAGATTTGTTACTGGTAGGTTTGACCATCACGCGAGTGTTACGGAAATGCTTCAGGAACTCGGGTGGGAGTCTCTAGAGGAAAGGAGGCGTTCTTTTCGTGAATCGCTACTGAGGAAATTTAGAGAACCAGCATTTGAGGCTGACTACAGTACAATTTTACTGCCGCCAACTTACATTTCGCGGAAAGACCACAAAGATAAGATAAGACAGATTAGGGCTCCTACAGAGGCATATAGGCAGTCATATTTTCCTCGTTCTGTTTGGGAGTGGAACAGGGAGAGAAGATGCTAGTTGTGGTACGAGGTACCCTCCGCCATGCACCGTATTCTGGATTGCGGAGTATGTATATAGATGTAGATGTAGATGTACAGTTCTTGCAGTACGATATGTACTTCTTCAAGAGCATCAGAAATGCCTTTAACTACATGTATCTTCTGTTTTTGTTATACTGTGTTAGCACCTGGCTCATCATTCTCACAGGACTGTACGAAAACAAATCAACTTGGTAGGAAGCATGTAATTTTCGGGCTATTTCTCAAAATTGCTTACAGAATATTACAGAAAGAAACAGGAATGCACAATATCAAGTTTATTCCTCGAAACAAAGGTTCACAGTCTACGATTATCACAAAATCCAGCAGAAAACAGAAACGGTGTTAAAGCAAGCAGCATATTTTAGAAAACATTTATTGTTAAGAAAACTGTTGTGCTGAATCAGCAAGTATAAATATTCTGATATCTCAAAATCTACGTCAATTTTCTTTACAATCATCGATGTAGGTACAGATAAAATTCATCTTACAGTTCACTGCCTGAGTCAGATGATATTTCTTACTTATTGTCCGAAAGGGCGCATTAATTATTCGTAGAAGAACTGAAAGCCTGATGGCGCACATCCTAGCTTTAGTTTTCTTCCAAGCCCAGATCTTTCGTATCAAAATCGGTAGGCGCCAAATATATATTGTACTTTTTAGTATGATCGTTTGTCTTGATAGTTACCTTTCCAAGAAAGAATCCAAACATTCCTTGATACGTGATGATTACCGACAGTCAAATCACCTATTTCCTGTCATGGAAAGAAAGACAGCGTAATTAATTTTTAGCATATTTTCGCATATATTTCTATTGAGAGGCATATAATGACTTTTATTTATAAAATGTCCATTTCCTGATAAATATGCTTATACATAAGACAGTTCTTAACAGCCTTCTAATTGTATCACTTCATAGTTCGGCCTTCAGTTCAGTAACTTGATGAAAAATGAGCAAGTATAATTTTGATATTTTTTAAAACAATTTCATATCTGGAATTTAATGTTAATTCCTTTCATGGATTTTTCCATGAAACCAAATGCTGCTCAAGGTTTCACCATTACAGAAAAATCTTGATTTCACACTCCAAACTGAATAAAAATTAACGTTTACTGCATAAGTCGTCAGCATAGTTCCGTTGAAGTACAAGATGGTCAGTCAGGCCGCATCGCAAAATATTAGCAGCAGCGTCATAAGCTGTTTCAACATTGAGAACTGGAACACAGTTTACATGATACAAGTTAATAGAAAAGAAAGCTCTACGGTAGAAAAATTGCGATGCTTATTGATATTGATGTGAATCGATCCGTAAATCTCGAGTATTTAGCTGCTATAAACTGCATGGAGCTCGACAATCCTCTTCATATGCTTTCTTATTCAGCATACTTACTCAAATATTGCTTAATATTTCAAATCGGTTCAAATCTGTCGGCGTCACTTAAGTTACTTCTGTATATTCGCGCAAAAGAGGAAAGGCCGCTGGACCTGATGGGATACCAGTTCGATTTTACACAAGAGTACGCGAAGGAACTTGCCCCCCTTCTTGCAGCGGTGTACCGTAGGTGTCTAGAAGAGCGTAGCGTTCCAAAGGATTGGAAAAGGGCACAGGTCATCCTCGTTTTCAACAAGGGACGTCGAACAGATGTGCAGAACTATAGACCAATATCTCTAACGTCGATCAGTTGTAGAATTTTGGAACACGTATTATGTTCGAGTATAATGACTTTTCTGGAGACTAGAAATCTACTCTGTAGGAATCAGCATGGGTTTCGAAAAAGACGGTCGTGTGAAACACAACTCGCGCTATTCGTCCACGAGATTCAGAGGGCCATAGACACGGGTTCACTGGTAGATGCCGTGTTTCTTGACTTCCGCAAGGCCTTCTGTACAGTTCCCCCACAGTCGTTTAATGAACAAAGTAAGAGCATATGGACTATCAGACCAATTTTGTGATTGGATTGAAGAGTTCCTAGATAACAGAACGCAGCATGCCATTCTCAATGGAGAGAAGTCTTCCGAAGTAAGAGTGATTTCAGGTGTGCCGCAGGGGAGTGTCATAGGACCGTTTCTATTCACAATATACATAAATGACCTTGTGGATGACATCAGAAGTTCACTGAGGCTTTTTGCAGATGATGCTGTGGTGTATCGAGAGGTTGTAACAATCGAAAATTGTACTGAAATGCAGGAGGATCTGCAGCGAATTGACGCATGGTGCAGGGAATGGCAATTGAATCTCAATGTAGACAAGTGTAATGTGCTGCGAATACATAGAAAAATAGATCCCTTATCATTTAGCTACAAAATAGCAGGTCAGCAACTGGAAGCAGTTAATTCCATAAATTATCTGGCAGTACGCATTAGGAGTGATTTAAAATGGAATAATCACATAAAGTTGACCGTCGGTAAAGCAGATGCCAGACTGAGATTCATTGGAAGAATCCTAAGGAAATGCAATCCGAAAACAAAGGAAGTAGGTTACAGTACGCATGTTCGCCCACTGCTTGAATTCTGCTCAGCAGTGTGGGATCCGTACCAGATAGGGTTGATAGAAGAGATAGAGAAGATCCAACGGAGAGCAGCGCGCTTCGTTACAGGATCATTTAGTAATCGCGAAAGCGTTACGGAGATGACAGATAAACTCCAGTGGAAGACTCTGCAGGAGCGACGCTCAGTAGCTCGGTACGGGCTTTTGTTAAAGTTTTGAAGAGACCATATGGATAAAATCAGAGAGGTTAGAGCCCACACAGAAGTATACCGACAATCCTTTCCACGAACAATACGAGACTGGAATAGAAGGGAGAACCGATAGATGTACTCAGGGTACCCTCCGCCACACACCGTCAGGTGGCTTGAGGAGTATGGATGTAGATGTAGATGTAATAAATGAAGAAATGTCATTTTTTACAGATAGAGTTGAAAACTGGAAACTTTAACAGAGTCGTACCCATGTTTTTAACTGACTACTTCAGACTGAGAACAAGAAGTGAAATTAGAGTTAGCTTCCTGTATTTCTATCGTATCTTCGCCGCTTTCTTTAAGGTCTTCATTTAGTGATTCCAGTTTTGCTACTTTGAAACAAAATATATTTAATTGATGCTTTCGAAGATCTGTTGGCTCTATCTTAGTTCCCAAAAAGAGGCAATAAACATTTGAAATGTTCAGTATTGAAATATTGTGCCATTTTTGGGCTACATTAACGATAAATACTGTGTTTTAAAGTAAAAAAATGAAGATATTCTAAGGTAGGTAGTTTTCTAGAATATATATTTTCTAATGCGTAATCCGAAAAATGAGAAATTACATAGAATGATATGTTTATAAATGACTTTGGTAATACTCGACAAGGTTAAAAAACAACACTTCGATGCAATCTTTTTTCAACAATAAGATAACTATTAACTGTGAAGGTATTAATATGTCAGTCAGCAGATTATTTTTTTGGTTGATTGATTAGGGCGTCAGGTAAATTGAAGAGTGTGATTGGGGTGGGAGAGTTACGTTTTTATGACTTAAACTTCCACTTTGAATTTTTTTTTAAATAAAAACTTCTGATTACCTTACCACTGCTCGCACGTAAGTAGCTGTTTTTCTTTTTCTACATTTAAAATCGAAAAGCTTCCCTATCTAAGTGAACGTAGTGGACATTTGAAATACCATTTCCTCTTCTTCAACCCTCATATAGTGGTGATCCAAGTAATGAACCCACATCAGATGTAAACGTTTGTATCGAGTAACCTTGCAGTTCCTTAGTTTGTACTCTACTGCAGTCCTTAATGCGATCATTCACCAAATTTTCTTGATGTAATGGCCCCTAGTACTTCTAAGCCTTCGTCGGTAGAATTCGGAAGTTTCCTTGACGCTTGCGTCCGTGCTTGCCAATCTGCGCGAGCTGACACTAAATGGCACTGCACTAGGCTTTACTCAGTGAACTTCTTGACCTTGAGCTGTAGCATTAATTTAACTTCATTTCACTACACAGCTGTATCGCGCTTTCACAAAACCTTGTCACGTCCTTGCGTCATATCCATCACAGCATGCAGTCAGATCGTCAGCTGCAAATGTTGTCAGCACTGCGGGAGATTTCCTTCATAACATTCAACTGAACGAGCTGCACTGCTTGTGACTTATGGCAGATAAACAGCTCCGCCATACTGCCGCGGTGATTTCGCCGTGTTCAACAATTTTCAGTTTCCATCACCACTTTATCAATTTTTCATATTAACTGAATCTTCCGTCGGTTCTTGGTAGAACAACATTATAATAAACGAAAAGCACCAGTTTGCCTTTGTTCTACAATATTACTTTTATTGTTAACCGGTTTTCGGCTTACAAGGCCATCTTCAGGCATTTACTAAGTATTATCACCGTCCCATGTCTATCCCCATGTCCAGAGATGATTTTAAAGCAGAGTCAGATACAATAAAATTTATTGCGACAGCCAGTAACTACAATCCAGTTCTTATTGACCACATCTTGCACAGGAAACAAAAACGGAAAATTATACCCCTGCTTTATGCCCCACCTGCTTCCCCATCCACTATCTGCAAGAAATGGTGCACACTGCCATTTCTAGGTCAGGTGTCACAGATTTTAGCCACAGCACTGAAATACTGCAAGTATAGACTTTCCTACTATGTCAGGAACACGACAGCCCAGTGTGTTTTTAATAGCAAAGACAAGATCCAGTTATTAGCCAACAGTGGGATATACAAAATCACCTGTTTGATTGTGACAAATTTTACATTGTTCAGTCAGGCAGAGGCATATCAACTATGCTGGCTGAACGTGAACGCAGCTGGAGGCTGCAGAATTCAGACTCTGCATTTGCTGAGCATGTACCGAGTGATGGTCACAACTACCAGCCAGTGTTCCATGTACTTCACTTAGCAAACAAATGCCATAAACTCAACCTGCTCGAAGCCATGGAAATTAACAAAAATCTTGCTCACAGTCCAGATCTCATCCTAAATGACCAGACACAGCTCAACACTTCCCCTCTCCTAAACTTCATATAATCATCTTTGTTGTTCATTACTTCCCACGCTCTCTTTTCCTACATATTCCCGTTTTCCTGTATTCATTAAGTTGTTTTGTTTTGTTGAAGTTGTCTTTGTATTCCACATAGACTGTAGTGTCAATAGTTAATGCTTTCTTTTAACTGGTACTTGTATTACTGTCCATGTTTAACACCCCTTGTAGTTGTCTCATCAAATACTGTTCAAATTTTACTTTGCTAATTTATTTAATGAAAACTGGTACGCAGCCACTGCTTTGATTTTAATGTTAGTGTTAAAATGCAGTACCAACACACTCTCAAACTGTAGGTTCCCTCAAACACCTCCATTTTCTTGCATTTATTTATTTGTGTTTATCTTATTGATATTGCTTAAGTTCCTTATGTATTCTGTATTTACATTGATAACTGTCTCTTCTTTTAATTGGTTGTGTATCACTCTCCATGTTTCATACCTCCTGATGCAGCCTTGCCTAGTATTTATTTTATTTTATTAGTTTTGTTTATTAATAGGAACTGTTATGTAGGCATGCTATTCCTATTTTGTGCTAAAGGTTTTCCTGTCTACTCCATTGTTATTTATGTACTGTTCAGTTTTTACTTTTTCATTGCAAAGATGTTACTTACTGTATGTTTCTACTTCAGTCTAGATGTGTTACTTCTCTTCCAATGTTGTCTGCTAACATTTAACTTCTTTGGTGATAATACTCAGTAAATGTTTGAAGATGGCCTTGTAAGCCGAAAACTGGTTAACAATAAAAGTAATATTGTAGAACAAAAGCAAACTGGAGCTTTTCATTTATTATCAAATTTTGCTGTTTTCTGGATGAACATAATTTGATAACACTCTCAAAACTATGTGTTTTAGGGGGTAATTTTTAATCGTGGCATATCAGGGAAAGGACTTGCAGCCCTTCGAAATTATTACCGAAATGAAATCGAATGCTAAATTATACACTCATGTATACTAAAGTATAGGATGTCTTATTTGTGGGGTCCCCCTTCTCCCACATAGAACGTCATGTGGGTGTGGTTATTACATCCTTGTAATTATGTTAGTTATTCCGCTTCACACTGGAAGGCTTCAGATTGATTATATAATGGTAAGACTGAGATTTAGGAACCAGATTTTAAATCGTAAGACGTTTACAATGGCAGATGTGGATTCTGATAACAACTGATTGCTTATAAACAGTAGATCAAAATTGAAGAAATTGCGAAAAGGTAGGAATTTAAGGAAATGGGGCCTGGATCAACTGAAAGAACCATAGGTTGTTGAGGGTTTCACAGGGAGCATTACGTAACGATCGACAAGAACAGGGTAAAGGAATGCAGTAGAAGAAGAACGGGTAGCTTTGAGAGGTGAAACAGTGAAGGAAGCAGAGGATCAAATAGGTAAAAAGACGAGGCCTAGTAGAAATCCTTGGGTAACGCAAGAGCTATTGAATTTAACTGATAAAAGGCGAAATACAAAAATGCAATAAATGAAGCAGGCGAAATGGAATACAAATGTCTAAAAAATGAGATTGTCAGGAAGTGCAAAATGGCTAAGCAGAAATATTAGTGCACAAGTGTAAGGATTTAGAAGTATGTATCACTAGGGGGAAAATAGGTACCGCCTGCAGGCAAATTAAAGGGCCCTTTGGAGAAAAGAGAACCACGTGTATGAATATCAAGGACTCAGATGGAAAACCAGTCCAAAGCAAATAGGGGAAAGCCGAAAAGTGGAAGGAGTATATTCTTTGGAAATTTGTGGTAAGTTCCTATGGGACCAGGCTGCTGAGGTCATCGATCCCTAGGCTTACACACTACATAATATAACTTCAACTAACTTACGCTAAGGACGACACACACAGCCAAGCCCGAGGGAGCCCCCGACGGGGGGAGCCGCGCGAACCTTCGCAAGGCGCCTGAGACCACGCAGCTACCCCGCGCGGCAAGGAAGATATAGAGGGTCTGTACAAGCGAGATGTATCTGAGGGCAGTACTGTAGAAATGGAAGGGGACGTAGATTAAGGTGAGACAGGAGATATGATACTGCGAGAAGAATTTGACAGGGCACTGAAAGACTCCGGGAGTAGACAACGTTCCGTTAGAAGTGCTGCTTGGGAGAGCCAGTCATGACAAAACTCTTCCATCTCGTGAGTAAGATGTATGAGACTAGCGAAATACCCTCATACTTCAAGAAGAATATAATATTTCCAATTCCAAAGAAAGCAGGTGCTGACAGGTGAGAAAATTACCCAATTATCAGTTTAATGTCACGGTTGCAAAATACTAATACTAATTCTATAGAGAAGAGTAGCAAAACTGGTAGAAGCCAATCTCGGGGAATATCAGTTTGGATTCCGGAGAATTGTAGAAACCCGCGAGCCATACTGACCCTACAAGCTCTCATAGAAGATATGTTAAGGAAAGGCAAACCTAAGTTTATAGCATTTGTAGACAGAGAAAGTTTTTGACGGTGTTGACTGAAATACTCTCTCCGTAATTCTGAAGGTAGCAGGGGTGAAATACAGGAAGTGAAAGGCTATTTACAACTTGTACAGAAACCAGATGGCAGTTATAAAAATCGAGGAAGACGTAAGGGAAGCAGTGATTGAGAAGGGAGTGAGACATGGACGAAAGGGGAGTAGCGATTGAGAAGAGAGTAAGAGATGATTGTAGCCTATCCCCGATGTTATTCAGTCTGTACCTTGAACAAGCAGTACAGGAAAGAAAAGAAAAATTTGTAGTAAGAATTAAAGTTCAGGGAGAAGAAATAAAAACTTTGAGGTTTGCCGATAACATTGTAATACTGTCAGAGACAGCAAAGGATTTGGAAGAACAGTTGAACGAATGAACAAGATGAACATCAGCAAAAGGAAAATGAGTGTAATGGAATGTAGTAGAATTAATTCAGGTGATGCTGAGGGAATTAGATTAGGAAAGAGACACTTAAAGTACTGGATGAGATCTGTTATTTGGGCATTGGCCGAATTGAAAAGGATATAAAATGTTGACTGGCAATAGCAGGAAAGGCGTTTCTGAAGATGAGACATTTCCTAGCATCGAGTATAGATTTAAGTGTCAGGCAGTCTTTTCTAAAAGTATTTTTCTGGTGTGTAGGCATGTGCAGGAGTGAAACATGGACGATAAACAGTTTGGAAAAGAAGAGAATGTACGCTTTTGAAATGTGGTGCTTCAGAAGAATGCTGAAGATTAGATGTAGCAATGAGGAGGTGCTGAAAAGAATTGGAGAGAAAAGAAACTTGTAGCACGACCTGACTAGAAGGGATCGGTCAGTAGGACACATTGTGAGAAGCCAAAAGATCACCAACGCAGTGCTGGAGGGAAGTGTCTGGAGTAAAAGTCGTAGAGGGGGACCAATACATGAATGTAGTAAGCAGATTCAGAAGGATGAATGTTGCAGCACTTTCTCGGAGATGAAGATGCTTGAACAGGATATAGTAGCATGGGGAGCTGCATAAAACCAGTTTTCAGTGCATTTATGAACACCCTATACATTACAGTACATATAAAGTCACATTTCCGCTCTTAAAGTGTTTTTCGCCAAAGTGTTTGTCTTCTGGAGCGTTACCTCATTTTAAATGCATTTAAAAGGCCACTAGAAATAAACTATTTCTGGTTTATTTAAGTGGTAACCCCCAAACCTTAATATTGAATATATGATACAAAAGTTACATGTATTACCATGTACAATGAACATGATTAAATTCACACAATTATTTAGTAACACTTCACTCTTCCAAAATATAGTTAAAGCTTGCCGTGAAATATCACCTCAGGTGAACTGGGAAAACAACATAACCCCAGTCAATGCTAAGTACTGCTACCCAGTTCATGCTGCCGTGTGACGAAACTTTTTTAAAAGTTCCACAGCCTCTATTTGTCGTTTAATTTAACTCTTAATTAAAGAAACAAATTTTCGCTGGCTGGTTATTGGCCATGGAACACAGTCAACAGGTGCTGTTTCGCAATTGGAAATATGTCCAACGTATTTGCTAAGGAAACTCATGGGAATGCACGGAAATATTTCCATGTTTGTGGATTGGGCAAGACTATAGGAATCGTATTTTTTTATATAAATGAGTTGGTAGGTTTCGAGATACGTCACACTATAAGAACTAGAGTGAATGAGTGACATGAAAAACATGTCTCACAGAGAATTGATGGTTATTCACTCAACATACGAGTAAAAGCTTTGTATTCCAGATTTCAGCGGACTTGGGGCAAATGCCTGTCGGTATACTTTTGTTACATCGCTACAGATTAAACTCTGAGACACTCCAAAGTCTAAAGCATTAAAAGCGTTGAAGTTTTTGGTAATAATTAACATGTTTAAGTCATGTTTCTTTTGTTTCAATTTCTAGTGAACTCAGACGCCACATTTCCGCTCCATACATATGGTACAGAAAACTGTATAACGGGCATAATATTCTTTATGAAGGAAAAGGTAGGGCAGAGAGTGTGTTACTGTGAGCAGTTCAGTGACGGGGCTGTTCTTATCAGAATCAACAGCAAACCAACATTGGCAACTATAGTTCAGGTCTACATGCCGAGGTCACAAGCTGAAAATGAAGAGACAGAGAAAGTATATGGGATATTGAAAGGGTACTACGGTACGTAAAGGGAGATGAAATCTAATAGTCATGAGAGACTGGAAAGCACTGGTAGTGGAAGGAGCAGAAGAAAAGGTTGCAGGAGAATATGGGCTTCGGACAAGGAATGAGAGAGGAGAAAGATTAATTGAGATCTGTAATAAATTTCAACTAGTAATAACGAATACTCTGTTCAAGAATCACAAAAGGAGGAGCTATACTTGTAAAAAGTCGGGTAATACAGGAAGATTTCAGTTAGATCACATCATGGTCACATGCTCAGACAGAGATTCTTAAATCAGATACTGGATTGTAAGGCGGATACAGGAGCAGATATAGACTCAGATCACAATTTAGTAATGATGAAGAGTATGTTGAAGTTTAAGAGATTAGTCAGGAAGAATTAACATGCAAAGAAGTGGGATACGGAAGTACTAAGGAATGACGAGATACGCTTGAAGTTCTCTAATGCTACAGATACAGCAAAAAGGAATAGCTCAGTAGGCAATACACTTGAAGATAAATGATCATCTCTAAAAAGCACAATCAGAGAAGTTGGGAAGGAAAACATAGGTACAAAGAAGGTAACTGCGATGAATTGATCGATGAAAGAAGGAAATACAAAAATCTTCAGGGAAGCTCAGGAACACAGAAATACAAGTCGCTGAGAAATGAAATAAATAGGAACTGCAGAGAAGCTAAGACGAAATGGCTGCATGAAAAATGTGAGGATACCGAAAAGAAATGATTGTCGTAAGGACTGATTCAGCATGTAGGATAGTCGAAACAACCTTCTGTAAAATTAAAATCAAAGGCAGAAAATTAGGAGTGCAACGGAAATTCCACTGTTGCAGAACAGAGAGCGGATAGGTGGAAAGAGTACATTGGAGGGCCCTATGAGGGGGAAGCTTTGTCTGATGTGATAGAAGAAGAAACAGGAATCGACTTAGAAGAGACAGGGGATCCAGTTTTAGAATCATAACTTAAGAGAGCTTTGGAAGACTTAAGATCAAATAAGGCAGAAGGGAAAGATAACATTCCTTTCAGAATGTCTGAAATCATGGGGGAAGTGGCAACAAAACGACTATTCACTTTGATGTTTAGGTATTAGTCTTGCGAGATACTATCAGACTTTCGGAAAAATATGATCCTCACAATTCCGAAGACTGCAAGGGCTGACAAGTGCGAGAATTATCGCACATCAGCTTAACAGCTCATGCACCCAAGTTGCTGACAAGGATAATACACGGTATAATGGAAAAGAAAACTGAGAATTTCTTAGATGCTGGTCAGTTTGGCTTTAGGGCGGACGACCAAGAACGAAGTGTTCGGATTAAAAAGGGTCTAAGACAGGGGTGTAGTCTTTCGCCCATACTGTTCAAACTGTACATTGAATAAGCAATGGTTGAAATAAAAGTAAGGTCCAGAAGTGCAATTAAGATTCAAGGTGATAGGGTATCAATGATACGAACCGCTGATGACATTGTTATCCTGAGTGAAAGTGAAGAAGAGTTACATGATCTCCTGAATGGAATGAACAGTCTAATGAGCACAGAATACGGACTGAGAGTAAATCGAAGAAAGACGAAGGTAATGAGAAGTAGCAGAAATGAGAACAGCGAGAAACTTAACATCAGGATTGATGGTCGCAAAGTAGATGAAGTTAAGGACCTCTACTACCTAGGCAGCAAAATAACCAATTACGGACGGAGCGAAGAGGACATTAAAAGCAGACTAGCCCAGGCAAAAAGGGCATTCCTGGCCAAGAGAAGTCTACTAGTATCAAACATAGGCCTTAATTTGGGGAAGACGTTTCTGAGAGCATAGCGTTGTATGGAGAACAGCAACATGTGGAAGTGAAACATGGACTTTGGGAAAAATTGAACAGATGAGAATCGAAGCACTTGAAATGTGGTACTACAGATGAATGTTTAAAACTAGGTGTGTGAGGTTCGTGTCTGATCAACAACAACTGTGTACGATGGAAATAAATTTGGTTTAATGTCGCAAACTTACAGAAATACAAGCATTTACTCAGTTTACAATGTGACAATGTTACGACAGTTGTCAAACGAACGCACCTCGTCCTCAGAACGTGAAATAATCCTAAACACAACAATGGCAAATTTTAACTAGAAGTTTCTTTACAAAATTATTCTTACGACTACATCATGATGTTGGCCAGTACTACAGTAAATCATCCGATTCCGGTTCAAAGTTCGGTACTATTTAGGATGACAATCAAATCTACAGAGGATGGTTAGTTTTGTGACAAGTTGAGCAAAAGATTACCCAAGGTCGCTCGAGTTTACAGTGGACGCAAGCTGGTGAACCAACAAGTTTACACCCTTGCGCGCAGTATTTACTTTAGCTGCAGTGAGCTGTCGTCTGCAAGGCTGCTCTCGCCCACTGAAATTCCTATAAAAATTAATTAAGCCTTTGCTGATTTTTTTCATCAGAAATACTCCCTATGTTTCTCGTGATGTGATAAAACACGCACTCATCCCTAGTCTTGGAATATAACGATATGCACGTGCATGGCTGGAGCAGCGTGCATATTAAAATGCCCTCTCAGTCCTAGCAAGGGCTATAAACTAACTGGCTGGTTCGTTTCTCCACAGTGAGAGCTCAACGATGCTACAGATAATATCTAGCCGAATGTCAGCCGCAGTGAACGCAGTGTTCACTCAAATTTCTTCTCTGCATCATACAGAGCTCTGTTCTGCACTTGACGCCAGTTCAGAGAAAAGTTCACGAAAATTTCGCTCTCGTCTTTCTCGTAGCCAAACTCTCTCCCCACCTGGGTTATATCGTTCTCCAAGACACGGCTTTTTCGACCAATAGGAGCGTTCCTCTTATTTTGTGGAAACTCTCTCTACCAATCGCAAGGGCCCTACCACTGAACTGCGTCGAAATCTCAGCACTTTACTCTTTCCTAGTTCGTTTACGTCAGTCGGACGTTTCGTGCCCACTCACATGTGTACCATTCACTGTTTATGTGGTCAACTGTGTCACTGGCATTGTTCGTATGCATTGGAATGCAGCTTTCTAAAGCGTCTTTCTGTCCTATTTCTGGTGGCCCGTTACTCGCCCTGCAGTATGCGTCACATGCCCGGTCGCTGACTCTCGCCTAGTGATGCCCCCCTTAAGAGTTTTTCATAGTACCTCCCAGGGTGCGGCCTCTGTGTCTGCCCATGTTGGCTTCCACACAAAACGTTTCCTCTCGCTGCTTGTTTCACCTTCTGCTCACTAACATGTATTATATAGGAGTGGTGTGTTAATACTGTCGATTGAGTGTCATCCCTTTTGCATGATATACTTATAGGCAAATCTGCTCATTACCGCCGAAGTACGTATGATGTCATATTCGCATTCCCGTTACGATGTATAAAACTCTTATGTAAGGTGCGAAATTGACCTTCATTTATTCTATCACTTATAGGTGGATCTGTGCAGAATCGGAGAGGAAAGCGTTATGTAGACAACACTGACAAGGAGGATTGATGGGATAATAGGACATCTGCAAAGACATCAGGAAATGACTTCCATGGTATTAGGGGGAGCTGTAGAGGGCAAAAACTGTAAAGGGAGACAGAGATTGGAATACTTCCAGCAAAAATTGAGGACGTAGGTTGCAAGTGCTACTCTGAGATGAAGAGATTGGTACAGGAGAAGAATTCGTGGTGGGCAGCACCAAACCAGTTAGAAGACTGAAGACTCAAAAAGAAATACTGAAAACCCAGTAACGGTGATAGAACAGATCTTAAATCAGAGGGCCCTCACTGGAAAAAATTTAACAACTGACTATGGCTTAAATAAACAAGGCTTTACTAATAATTGGTAAAAATAGTATCCTGCGTGAAAGTGAAGAACCTGTTGAATGGAATGAGGAGCCTAATGAGTACAGAATATAGACGGAGAGTAAACCGAAGAAAGATGCAAGTAATGAAGTAGCATAAATGAGAATGGTGACAAACTTAAAATCAGAATTGGTGATCACGAAGTAGACGAAGTTAAGATTTTTTGCTACCAACTGTATGGTAGTGAAACACATTTGTGGGAATACTAGAACAGAAGAGAATCGAAGTTTCTGAGATGTGGTGCTTGGAGTTGATAAACTCGTAGAAAACACATGTGATCTAGTACTACAGTCAAAATTGTGAAGAAATTTGGAAGACAGATCAAATTAAGCAGGTGGGCTACATAATATTCCATAGGATTCTTAATATCGTTAGGGGAAAGGGCAATCAAACTTCTTTTCAAGAAGGTATGCTGGCTCTATTAAAATGGAGGTTTACCATCATACTTTCGTAAAAATATCATCCACTCAGATCCAAAGATAAGAAGGGCAGATAACTGTAAGAACTATCGCACGATCAGCATAACAGCTCATTCTTTCTAACTTCTCACAAGAATAATGTACAGAAGAATGATATAGAAATTGAGTATCTGTTAGATGAGGATCAGCTGAGCACTAGAAAAGGTAAAAGCCCAGAGAGGCTACTCTCTCATGGCGATTGACGATGGAAGCAAGACTGGAGAACTCAAGACATATTCATAGGATTGGGTCAACTTAAAAAAGCATTTGACAGGGTAAAATGTTGCAAGATGTTTGGAATTCTGAGAAAAATAGGAGTAAACTATAGGGAAAGACATATAATATGCGAAAAGACGGTCATACGAAATATATGTACATGAAACAGGAAACAACGGTAACACTTCAGAAATAAAGCAGCCCTCGGATTAAAAAGGATATAAGGGATTTAAATTCAGGGTGAAAGGCTGTAAATGATAAGATTCGCTAATGACATTGCTGTCCTCAGTGAAGGTGAAGAAGTACTACAGGACCTGTTGAATGGAATGAACAGTCTAATGAGTACAGCATGTCGATTGAGGGTAAACCGAAAACATGCGAAACTAATGAGAAGTAGCAGAAATGATAATTGCCATAAGCTTACCTAACTGGTGAACACAATTTAGAAGAAGTTAATGATTCTGATACCTTGGAAGCAAAATAAACCATGACAGATGACGTAAGATGGATATAAAAAGCATACTAACACAGGCAAAGAGGGCATTCTTGGCCAAGAGAAGTTAGATGGTATGAAACATAGGCCTTTATGTAAGGAAGAAATTTCTCAGAAAGTATCATTGGGGCACATCACTGAATGGTAGTGAATTATAGACTGTGGGAAAACCAGATCAAAAGACAATCTAAGCATTTGAGGTGTGTTGCTACATAAGAATGCTGAAATTTCGGTGGACTCATAAGCAATGAAGATGTCGTCTGCAGGATGTGTGATGAAAGGAAGATATGGAAATACTGACAGGAAGAAGGACAGGATCATAGGATATGTGTTAAGGCATTAGGAAATAACTTCCATGGCACTATAGGGAGCTGCAAAGGGTAAAAGAAGACTGATGACAAAAAAGTATTCGAGCCTAGCGCCATTTTTTCGCTTCATTTTAATATTTCACTGATATTGACTTTGAAGGGGTGAGGAGGGGTGGGGGCATACAGAGAGATAGCTAGAGTGTTTAAAAAAAATACGTAGTTTATTTATTGAAGTGCAGTCTGATCAGCTGCCGTATTTTAACACTACGCTGTTATTCGCTCAAGAGAGGGAGGTGGGGTGGGGGGGGGGTTAAAGTTCCCATGAACACAGCAATTGAGCTAGTTCCGCCATCTTGGATTTAGAGTGACTGTTTAGATGTTGTAATTGGCTGGACGGGGAAGGGGAAGTGGCGAAGCTTGATTTCGTCATCGACAAGGAGAAGTGGGGTTTGTTGCCATCTTGATAATCTTCATAATGTCGTGGATTCAAGGTCATTGTCCCCACTCCTAGGTTTAGACAATTTGCACTAACATTTGCACTTTTCAACGTCATGTAAGTGCAGTGTATCCCAAAAGCTCCATAGACATGCCAATTTGTGTAACTTTTGAGGCCCTTTTTGGTTAATCCAATTTCTGTTACTCGTACCCACTAACTGGCTTACATTTACCCCTTATTTGTGCAGACTCCCCTACAACTAATAACAATGCACCATTCAGTGCTACCAAACGAACAACTAATGTTTACCTAATTATTCGAACTAATGACCAAAATTGTTGTTATGGTTTTTTAGTATGATTTTCACCCTTTGTACCATGTGTTCACAAATGCATACAAACAGTGCGCCTTCTTTTGGAAGGTCTTTGTCTAGGCTGAGTGAGGAGTGAGTGTGCCACTGTCAGTACTGAGATTTCTTTTGAAAGGCCTTTGCCTGGCACGAGTGTGGAGGAAGTGCTGTGTCTGCCGGGGCAGAGAGCAAACAGCTGCTAGGAATGGCAGCACGGGTCTGCTTCTTCATACTCGGCTACCAAAAAAAAATGGCTCTGAGCACTATGGGACTTAACATCTTAGGTCATCAGTCCCCTAGAACTTAGAACTACTTAAACCTAACTGACCTAAGGACATCACAGACACCCATGCCAGAGGCAGAATTCGAACCTGCGACCGTAGCAGTCCCGCGGTTCCGGACTGCAGCGCCTAGAACCGCACGGCCACCGCGGCCGGCTACTCGGCTACAGAGAGTGCCAGTTTTTGGTGACTGTGGAGCTGGAAGCAGTATCTGTAAAGTGGTCAATTTTCTGAAGATTAGAATGCTCACGCCATGCGGGGTTTGTTTACAGCTTATGAAGTTTGTTGCAAACCGAATTGATTTCCGTGCCGCTCCGTGTGGAATGTATGGTGGTTAGTGCGACAGCTGCCTTAAAAGAATTATCAGGACAGTCCATGGTCCTGTATCACTATATGGACAAGGAAGGTAAAATGCTAGATTGCCACACAAGCCTGCAGTTGTCGGAAGGTTGCTTGGCTACCAATTCTGCAACAGAAAAGGAAACTTCCATTGGGCTTGTTAAGTTGCTTAGTTTGTTTAATAAATGTTATAGGGTAAGGGTGTTTGTAATGTGTTAGTGAAATGCTCAGTTTTCGAAAAGGTTAGTGTTTTGTGTGCTATCTCAGGTGAGCAACTGGTTAAACTGTTCGTTGTCCCAACCGCTAAGGAAGTGTTCGGTTTAAGAGAAAAATTGCTTTTAAGTTGCTGGTTTTGTTGTGCCAAGTAAAGGCATTTACTGGATAACAAGCGCTTTTCTCTTTTGTTACTGCCGTTTCTTAAAACCTGAAGAATAATTACAAGAATCTGAGAGAAACGAAGACGTCAGCTTCAATTGGACACTGAAATAAATTCAATGTTGACAAGTGAAAACACTTCCCAGACCGAGACTGGAACCTGGATTTCTCACTTTATACGAGTGGCCACCTGCACGGCCTCAGGCACACCCAAACATGCTTCCCATCAGACCTTAATTGTCAACTTGTCACATGCTAGTAGTGTCCTCTGCACATTAACCTCTTTGCTCACAGCTTTTGGAAGTCTCACAAAAGTCCAGGTTCAGTGTGCTTCGGCACTGAAATTACCATGAACAATCTATGTTCATAGATATCACTATATACAGGGTGGTCCATTGATCGTGACCGGTCCAAATATCTCACGAAATAAGTGTCAAGATAAAAAACTACAAAGAACGAAACTTGTCTAGCTTGAAGGGGGAAACCAGATGGTGCTATGGTTGGCCCGCTAGATGGCGCTGCCATAGGTCAAACGAATATCAACTGCATTTTTTTTAAAAATAGGAACCCCCATTTTTTATTACATATTCGTGTAGTACGTAAAGAAATATGAATGTTTTAGTTGGACCACGTTTTTCGCTTTGTGATAGATGGTGCTGTAATAGTCACAAACATATGGCTCACAATTTTAGAGGAACAGTTGGTAACAACAAAAAAATGGCTCTGAGCGCTATGGGACTTAACCGCTGAGGTCATAAGTCCCCTAGAACTTAGAACTACTTTAACCTAACTAACCTAAGGACATCACACACATCCATGCCTGAGGCAGGATTCGAACCTGCGACCGTAGCGGTCGCGTGGTTCCAGATTGTAGTGCCTAGAACCGCTCGGCCACTCCAGCCGTCAGTTGGTAACAGGTAGGTTTTTTTAAATTAAAATACAAAACGTAGGTACGTTTAAACATTTTTTATCGGTTGTTCCAATGTGATACATGTACCTTTGTGTACTTTTCATTTCTGAGAACGCATGCTATTACAGCGCGATTACCTGTAAATACCACATTAATGCAATAAATGCTCAAAATGATGTTCGTCAACCTCAGTGCATTTGGCAATACGTGTAACGACATTCCTCTCAACAGCGAGTAGTTCGCCTTCCGTAATGTTCGCACTTGCATTGACAATGCGCTGAGTCCGCAGCTCGTGGTCGTGCGGTAGAGTTCTCGCTTCCCGCGCCCGCGTTCCCGGGTTCGATTCCCGGCGGGGTCAGGGATTTTCTCTGCCTCGTGATGACTAGGTGTTGTGTGATGTCCTTAGGTTAGTTAGGTTTAAGTAGTTCTAAGTTCTAGGGGACTGATGACCATAGATGTTAAGTCCCATAGTGCTCAGAGCCATTTGAACCATTTGAACAATGCGCTGACGCATGTTGTCAGGTGTTGTCGGTGGATCACGATAGCAAATATCCTTCAACTTTCCCCACAGAAAGAAATCCGGGGGCGTCAGATCCGGAGAACGTGCGGGCCATAGTACGGTGCTTCGACGACCAATCCACCTGTCTTGAAATATGCTATTCAATACCGATTCAACCGCACGCGAGCTATGTGCCGGACATCCATCATGTTGGAAGTACATCGCCATTCTGTCATGCAGTGAAACATCTTGTAGTAACATCGGTAGAACATTACGTAGGAAATCAGCATACACTGCACCATTTAGTTTGTCATCGATAAAATGGGGGCCAATTATCCTTCCTCCCATAATGCCGCACCATACATTAACCTGCCAAGGTCGCTGATGTTTCACTCGTCGCAGCCATCGTAGATTTTCCGTTGCCCAATATTGCATATTATGCCGGTTTACGTTACCGCTGTTGGTGAATGACGCTTCGTCGCTAAATAGAACGCGTGCAAAAAATCTGTCACCGTCCCGTAATTTATCTTGTGCCCAGTGGCAGAACTGTACACGACGTTCAAAGTCGACGCCATGCAATTCCTGGAGCATAGAAATATGGTACAGGTGCAATCGATGTTGATGTAGCATTCTCAACACAAACGTTTTTGAGATTCCCGATTTTCGCGGAATTTGTATCCTACTGATGTGCGGATTATCCGCGACAGCAGCTAAAACACCTACTTGGCCATCATCATTTGTTGCAGGTCGTGGTTGACCTTTCACATGTGGCTGAGCACTTCCTGTTTCCTTAAATAACGTAATTATCCGACGAACGGTCCGGACACTTGGATAATGTCGTCCAGGATACCGAGCAGCATACATAGCACACGCCCGTTGGGCATTTGGATCACAATAGCCATACATCAATACGATATCGACCTTTTCCCCAATTGGTTAAAGGTCCATTTTAACACGAGTAACGTATCACGAAGCAAATACCGTCCGCACTGGCGGTATGTTACGTGATACCACGTACTTATACGTTTGTGACTATTACAGCACCATCTATCACAAAGCGAAAAAAGTGGTCCAACTAAAACATTCATATTTCTTTACGTACTACACGAATATGTAGTAAAAATGGGGGTTCTATTTTATAAAACGAAGTTGATATCCGTTTGACCTATGGCAGCGCCATCTAGCGGGCCAACCACAGCGCCATCTGGTTTCCCCCTTCAAGCTAGTCGAGTTCCGTTCTTTGCAGTTTTTTCGTTTGATGCTTATTTCGTGAGATATTTGGCCCGGTCACTGTCAATGGACCACCATGTATATGTGTATAGCGTCAGTTGTGCCGGACATTTCCGACACAACAGACACCACCTTGTACTCAACTTCATCTCTGTCTTAAAAGGGAATAATCGAAAATAATAATAATATATGTATATACTGAAGCGCCAAAGAAACTGGTATGGGCATGCGTATTCAAATACAGAGGTATGTAGACAGGCAGACACGGCGCTGCGGTTGGCAACGGCTGTATAAGACAACAAGTATCTGGCGCAGTTGTTAGATCGGTTAATGCTGCTACAATGGCAAATTATAGTCGGCGCATGAGCGATGGCGCACAGCATCTCCGATGAAGCGATGTAATGGGGATTTTCCTGAGTGTAACGTGAATATCAGGAATCTGGTAAAACATCAAATCTCCGACATCGCTGCGGCCAGAAAAAGATCCTGCAAGAACGGGGCTAACGACGACTGAAGAAAATCATTCAGCGTGACAGAAGGGAAACCCTTCCACAAATTGCTGCAGTCTGCAATGCTGGGCCATGAACAAGTGTCAGTGTGCAAACCATTCAACGAAACATCATCGATATGGGCTTTCGGAGCCGAACGCCCACTCATGTACCCTTGATCACTGCACGTCACAAAGCTTTACGCCACGCCTGGGCACATCAATACTTTCGTTGGACAGTTGATGACTAGAAACATGCCGGCCACGGTGGTCTCGTGGTTCTAGGCGCGCAGTCCGGAACCGTGCGACTGCTACGGTCGCAGGTTCCAATCCTGCCTCGGGCATGGATGTGTGTGATGTCCTTAGGTTAGTTAGGTTTAAGTAGTTCTAAGTTCTAGGGGACTGATGACCACAGCTGTTAAGTCCCATAGTGCTCAGAGCCATTTGCCATTTTTTGACTGGAAACATGCTGCCTGGTCGGACGAGTCTCGTTTCAAACTGTATCGAGCGGAAGGACGTGTGCGGGTATGGAAACATCCTCATGAATCGATGGACCCTGCGTGTCAGAATGGGACTGTTCAAGCTGGTGGAGGCTCTGTGATGGTGTGGGGCGTGTGCATTTGGAGTGATATGGGACCCCTAACACGTCTAGATACGACGCTGACAGGTGACATGTACATAAGTATCCTGTCTGATCACTTGCCTCCAATCATATCCATCGTGCATTCTGACGGAGTTGGGAAATTCCATCAAGTTTATGCGACACCCCACACGTCAATAATTGCTACAGAGTGGCTCCAGGAACACTCTTCTGAGTTAAAACACCTCCGATGACTCCCCAGACATGAACATTATTGAGCATATCTGGGATGCCTTGCAACGTGCTGTTCAGAAGAGATCTGCACCCCCTCGTATCTTACGGATTATGGACAGCCCTGTGGGATTCATAATTTCAATTCCCTCCAGCACTTCAGACATTACTCGAGTCCAAGCCACGTCGTGTTGCAGCACTTCTGCTTGCTCGTGAGGACCCTACACGATATTAGGCAGATATGCCAGTTTCTTTGGCTGTTCGGTGTGTATATATATTTTAAGACAAACGACGACATCAGTCGAAACTGCAGTTGATGGACAGTGGATACTACTAGTGTGTGACAAGTTGAGAATCCGGGTGGAATGAGCAAAGTGTCCAGATGGCCGAGGCAGTTAAGGTTTCTGCTCACGTAAAGCGGGACATCTGTGTTCGAGTCCTAGACCGGCACCTTTGAATTTATTTCAGTGACCAATTGAACCCAATGTTTTCGTTTCTCTTAAAATCTTATATGCAGCCATTGTATCGCAAATTCCAACAGAACAGACACCACACGTACATAGAGAAGTATATTCACATTTCGGAATTCAGTTTAAAAGCTGTAAAGGTTGCCCTATTTCAATAAATTGTTGAAGGTTTCAAGGCCGGCCATTTTTCTGAGCCAGCAAGTGTCAAATGCTAGTTAAGAAACCAGTTGTCAAATTTATTGTTGTCATTTATTAAAACTAAAAGAATATTTTCATCAGAGCATTAACTTTGAAAATGTCTTAAGATTTCCGTATTTGAATGTGTCGTTGTATCTATCAGCAAGAATTTGCCTCAATAGTAAAAGATTTTAAGGCTGATTGTTTTGTTGAGTCATCAAGAGGAAGGAGTCTGTAACCAACCACACTTCAGTTTATTGATGTTATTTGTTAAAACTAAAAAAAAATTTTTCCCTTTGATATTCAGTTTTAAAGGGGTTTAAAGGCTCGGCATTTGTACGTGTCAAATTAAATTCATTCCTAAAAATAAATTAGTTCAGTTCTAGTTGTTCGTTTTTCAACTCAATTAACATCGCAGCACCAAAGTAAAGCTCCAGAACCACCACAAAATGTTGTAACAGAGTGACATTCTTCTGATGAAGGAACATATAACTAAAATAAGCCAGAAACATTAATTATTTAGAGTATATAGGTATCTTGATTGTTCTCTAATGCCAAATGGGATGGCAATGAACCTATCTTATTTACGGGATCAGAGCATTGTACCATGAGAAAGGAGAGGTATCACCACAGGGAAAAGTATCCAAGCTATTTGAGCAATTACGACAAAATAAGCTGTTCCTTGTAGTACAGAAGATAATCAAAGGAAAGGTAGTAAGCTTGGCCTATGCTGCTGTTTGTGCAACTCTGTAAGGAAACGAAAATTGGAGAAGGATGTAATAGTTCTCTGTCTGCGAGTTACCAAATTAGAAGAACACAGGCTGGATATGCTCATTATATTGAACGATTAAGGGATTTAATGTGTGTGAATCAAGCGGAGAAAGATTGTATAAAAGAGTTCATAGAATGTGAGAGTGAATGGCTTCATAGACCAGAGTACTAACCGAGCTTAGAGCTGTAGTGGGGCAAGAGTTAAGTTGCCAGCTGTTGAAGCTTACGATCCCAGATAATTTGTTTGCGAAATTCCTTGCCCCTTGCAAGGAATCCTGGAAGAGAATTTTTCATTAGACTCCATTGAAAAAATTATTCAGTTTTTGCATTTTATAGTGGATTTTCGACAGAAAGCGCTGGTGGTAGACATTAAAGATGTAAAGGCATTAAAATTAGTAGCTGCTAAAGTAAAACGCGATTTGATGGGTCGTGTCTTAGTGGCAATGCAAGAACGGAGTATGGTAAATGAGTTTAGGGTAGAAATATGTCGAGCTACCCCACTTCGTGCATTGCAGCAGTTCATTTACAAGGCAGGCTTTTGATGAGTCAGGTATTAAGTACGTGGAGAGAGTCAAAAGAAGTGCGTTAGGTTTCTGTCTACCGTATTCTGAAAAACAAATCGTCCAATACACTCTATGGGTTAAGCCCAGCGTCCCTGCGAAGAACTGAATTTTGTAAAACCCCTGAGACTTTGGCGTGGAATGGGAAGCATTTCAATCGTGGTAATACAGGCCTTCAGTGTAGAGGGGTCCCCGTAGGAGGTCAAAGATTGAACAATATTCTCACAGGAAAGGCGACAAAGCAGTAATGTGTTGAGGTTGTAATGGATCGTGACATGTAAGTAGGAACTGCTCAAAGAACAGAGTGAATCAGGAAATTTGACAATTACTGCAACTAAAGGAGATTGAAAAAAAAGGCAGCTTGCGCAGTAAAGACAGGTGAGCTACTGAATTTACTATTTGTTGTACTAATACGTAATAATGAGCCAGACTATGCGTTGCTTGATTCCTAAAGTGTTGTTTCGTCCGTGGATTGCGATTGGTTTTGTTGGGCTGGGGACGTGACTCCAAGGTGGCGAAAGAATGGACGTTCGTAGGCCAGGAGAAGGTCTCACTTCCTCGTTGGGACATGGCTTAGTCGAAGTGGCGTTGGCTGGAACAGCTTGGCGAGCCATTAATGAAACAACCCTGATTACGATAGTCCTTTATTCATTTTAAAACAGACACAGGATTACAGCAGATGTAAGGCTACTGTCCCTCGATGGCACTGGTTGCTGCGGGCGAGCTGAGTGCCATGGTCAGCAAGCAACTGTCGGCTCACCAGCCTGCACAGCACATGTTAGCAGCTCCTGCCAGCCTGACTAACTCGAGGCCACGGCGGACCGTACCGGGATAGTCGGTGTGTAAACCATAACATACAACACTGCTTGAGTCGAAGGAGTGTGCTCCGAGTAGGTGATGACGTTGGAGACCCTCAGCGACTGGCGTATAGCACCGTAGAAACCAGTCCGCCCCTGGACCAGGCTCAAACATGTGTCACGGTAAAGAGGTGGCCTCCAGCAGGTAGTAGTCTCCCTGTAGGAGGCCCATTGGTGCAAAGATGCCGAGTCGTCTGCATACAGTCCCAGCTCAGGCTCAGGTGGTTGTCTGCTGCCACTGGAGACGAAGTCCTTGTCAGGTGACAGGCTATTTTATCTGGCACTACATTGCCCCCACCTCAATGTCAACAGCTGATGGAGGCGGCGGTAGTCAGCATCACATACACATCTCACTACAGTCGAGTAGAGAGAACGTATGCGAGTATCTAAAAGTGAGGATTTAATTTTCAGATTTTTTGGGAGGGGGGAGGGGAAGGTGGGTTCTATTTATCAGAGTCTGCTGGCCAGTACTTTTCCAACAGCAGCACCCCATTCCAGAGGAGAAAGCAGGCTACAGCTGGGTGTTGCCATTGGGTGGCGATGACTCCATTCGTTCCAATTTTCTTTTTTTGTTTAGTCAACTCAAGGAACCTAGCCAGAGCCGTAGTATAGCTCAGTTTCACCTCCCCTTTGCTGAGAGTTCCAAGAGCAGTTAAATCCACAAGTCAGTCATCGTGCAACAGTTCTGTGCCAATAAAGCTAATTGCAAATTGGGTAAGTTGCAGCAAGAAGCAACACAGTAAAAGTGACTTATCGAGCTAATATGAGGATAAAAGGGTTTGCTACAGTACAGAGTGGTAAAAATTATTTACGTGGAAAGTTAGTGTCCATCTCGTTAAGGATTTGGCAACGAATAATAGTTTAGGATCAGACTTTATAACCACAATTAGCCTGGTTATTTAAATTCAAGCCACAAGAGTATTTTTAGTTTTGCATCCATAAAAAGTGAAGTGCAGGGGTGACTGTTAGTAGTAAACAAGTAGTTGCAGGGGAAGGGGAAGAAGAAGAAAATGTAGAACAATTGGGGCATCTATACCTAAAATTCAAGGCGAAATAAACAGGTTGTGATCCGAGGGTTCGGATGTGGTGCCTCATATTACGGATTGCTCAGTACTGGAATATAATAGTGAATTGTATTCTCCATCTTTCACCTATGTAGGGGGTGAACGGAGACTAGACTGGGGATGAAAAGAGGATAGAAGCCAGGCTGGCAGAGGAAGAGTGAAAAGAGTCTGGGCTACAAAGTAATGCGTAATTGTCACCTAACGTGATCTTCAATGGTTATTATAGAATAAAAGTAATTATTATTTCCTATCATTTTTAAAAAATAATGCTAAACTGTTATCCTTTCCCCACACTGAGGCAAGATAACTTTGACTATGAGACAAGAAATTCACCGCATTTATTACAAAATGAAGCCACTACATTGTCTAATTGAAAACAGTTGTGTATTCCTTATCGAATTGCATGTAATAAAAGGATTATTCTGTTGAAAATAAATGTAAGTACAGTATTTTAACTTAACGTAATCACACATACATTTTCCTCCTTCAGAGTCTGAACAGTCCTCATACAACGATGTGAGGCATTTGGAACACTTGTCGTGTGTGTGGCCACCTTGATAAGGTTCACATGGCTTTACCGTAGCAGAGTCGCTACCACATATTCTGCAGTGCACCACCTGCAGAATACATTTAGTGTTTTTGGTTGACCAGTCGCAAATTCACTAACCAGCCCAAATACCAATGTGCGGGTTACCATCGAAACCAGATGATCGACTAATTTGCGAAAAATTTACGGACTGTTAGTAAGGCAGCTGCTATAAGTGGCTAAAAATCTTATGCCGAGGTTTAATGAGACCTTCCATATTATATCGATGTTCCGATAACGGTACTATTGGCGGATCTGCAAGACGATTCGTGTCCATCTCTCACAGATTAAGCTGGCCAAATCCAAAGGCATAGTTTTCTGGAAATAGACGTGAGTGGGAATTGAGAAGGAGACTAAGTGCCAATTTTGGTAGTACAATTTCTTTTGGGAGATTTTGCCCAGCTTGAGCATAAAGTGAGAGAGCCAATGTAGGCTCTACGACACCTTTCTGAAGATGGAGAGAGCACTGTATCTGCCGAACCAGAGAGTGAATGGCCGGTGGGGTAGTCAGAGTAAAGTTCCCCCTTGAAGGTCACCTGTGGCAGGCATAGGCTTGCAGTGACTGTGGAGAATGCGTTGTACCTGTAGCGTGGCCAGTAGAGAAGAATAGAACGCTCGCCCAATGCGATGTCTGCTGACGACTTATGAAGAAAGTTACAATTCGCATTAACGTCCGTGTTGCTCGACGTGGAACGCAGGTCGGTTATAACGACAGCTGCATTCCAAGAATCCTCCGAGCAGTCCATGGTCCTAGTTGAGTATATGGCCAGGGAAGGTGAACTGTCGAATTGACATTTAAACAGCAGCTGGGGGAAGGCTGCTAACTGTCAGACTTCGCAACAGAAAAGGGAAGTTGCAGTGGGCTAGTTAAGTGCTTAGTTTGTTTAATAACTGTTCTAGACTAATGCTGTCTGTAATGTGTTAATGAAGTGCTCAGTTTTCGAAAAGGGGGTTGTATTATGTCGTATCTTAGCTGAGCCGGGAAACGCTACCTACTATCTGACAAAAAGATTAAGTGGTTAAACTATTTCTTGATCTCACTAACAAGGAATTTGTCAATTTAAAACAAAAGAAGGATTTTGTCAGTTTTTCTGAGCCAACTAGAGACAGATGCTGGGTAACAACTACTTGTCAAATTTATTACTCTCATTTCTTAAAATGAGAGAATATTCTTTCGTCTCTACTGGTAAATAATTGTTTTGAATTTAAAAGGTTTTAAGTCTGGCTGTTTTGTGGAGTCAGCAAGTGCAAGAAGTTATTTAAGGAACCATTTGTCACTTTATTGATGCTGTTTGTTAAAATTGAAAGAAAATTATTCCTTTGATATTCAGTTTTAAAAAGGTTTAAAGGCTGCCGTATTTGTAAGTGTCAAATTACATTCACTTGCGAAAATAAATTAGTTCAACTCTAGTTTTACATTTTTAACCCAATCAAGACGCGATATCAAGGAAAAGCTCCATAGCGCCACAAAACGTAGCAGGACAGCATGACTGATGAAGAAACATGCAACTAAAATAACCTAGAAAAAAGATTAACTATTTAGAGAGTGTAGCTACATTCATTGTTCCATAATGCCAAGGGGATGGTGATAGACCCAACTTATTTAAAGGATTGGAGAGTGGTGCTATGAGAGAATAGTCGGATATAGCCGCAGGGGAACGTATCGGAGCTGATAAAGCAATTACAACAAAATATGCAACTCCCAGTAGTACAGCAGATAACCAAAGGAAATAAGCTAGGTTCGGCCTCTGCTGCTGTTTGTGTAACTTTGGACTAGGTCGGAAATTGCGGAAGGGAGTTGTCTCTTCCTATGAGTAACCAAATTAGAAGATTACAGGCTAGATATGATCATTACATAGAATGTTTGGAGGACTTGGAGTGTGTGGATCAAGGAGAAGCAAAATGTATAAAAGGATACATAGAATGTGAGAGTGAATTGACTTCGTGGCAAGGGTAGAGCAATAACGGAACCTACAGGTGTAGTGGGACATGAGTGAGTTGTCAACTGCTGGACAACCATATTATTGCCCTTTATTAAAGCTGGAAGTATATTCCATTCTGACATTCAGTTAAAAAGGTGTAATGATTACCTTGTTTGAATAAGTTGTTGCTTCTATTGCTGAGGACTTGTTTTAGTTGCAAGTCAATTTATTAATATAAACTGGTCAATGATTAGTTGAACGTTTTTAACCCCAAAGAATCGGCCACATCAAAGAGTTATGTACTGTTACAACAGTCATAAAATAAAGATATTCAGACCCGACGTCTCTGTCTCCGTCTATAATCAGCAACCCTCCTGGTAGCTCTGGTTTGCTTCAACACACTACCGCCCGTCCGAAAAAGTGGCGCTTTTCTACAGCAGCGACAACGATCACTGCTGCATAACATCACGCCAGCTGCCTTCACGTATACTGGCAGGTTCTGTAAATATCAAGTATACGCCGGAAAGTGATTGCGCAACCAAGAGTTCCACTCTAAAATGACGTAGGAGACATTAAGGAAACTTATTCATTCAAAAACACTGGCTAGACGTGAGTATTATTCCGTACAAACTTAATTGTGTATGAAAACATTCCATCCATTCCGGGAATCCAGAATATCGACGATTTTTGCCTGTTACCGACATAGATGCTGGCAAGTTATCAGTCCCTGATGTTCCAAAACGTTCGAGAATGTTTTAATTTCCAGCTTGAAGTCGTAAAACAAAGGACAAAAGGAATATTTTCTTCGTGTGATATAATTGCAAATCAACAATTTCCTTGTTTTTTTCCCCTTTACTTACATTGCGAAACCTTCCTTCTTACCGACTTTCATGATTCCACGTGAAGGGGTAGTACTCTATAGGTTTCAATGAGTGAGTTTGCGATTATCAAAATATGTCACATAAATGGGCGATCTTTCGGTTATATTGACTTACAAGCTTATATTCATTACACTGTCAGATAACCATAGACTTCAGTATTTGATATAAATTTCAGCTTGACAGGTCCATCAGTCCTTCAGAAAATGGGTTTTTAAGAGTCGGGCACACGGGGAGACAGACAAACAGACGGACGGACGAACAACACAGTCGTCCTATAATGGTTCCGGCTGACGTAGGAAACACTAAACAATAAAAAAACTAAGCACTCCTAATTCCTGAAACACGTGATGTCAGTTCAAACTTCCAATGTAGGTGCACTGCAACGGAGGTGCACTGCAATGTCCTGTGTGTGTTGAGATCTACACAGTTCCTCCACCAGAAGACTGATCAGAGGACCCCATATTGACGTATGCGACGAGGTGGGGAGCCTAACAATAGGCGAGGCTGTGCCACCCGCACCCGGCCATTCGGTCCGAGGGGAGCTAGGAAACGCCTGAAAACCTAGTCAAGGGTGTACGCCAACATGCGGGGTATGCGCCCGTAAAGAGATAGGAGGGGCCGAAGGGTCGACCTCCATCGAGTCGGAGCACCCGACTGGCGAAGACGACAGATGGTCCGGAGCGGGCAAGAGTTCCATGTCGGAGGACAGCTGGTCACGGGAAGCGATCGGCGGCGCGTGACCCAGGGAGGCACCCGGCGGCTGCAGCGACGCGTCTACTGCGGGCGTCGCCAGCGGGAGAACAGGCGGTGGCGGCGGCGGCGGCGGCGGCGGCGGCGGCGGAGCGTCGCCATGGGGCAAAATGGAAGGCAGCGTCGGTAACACCTGGGGATGAGGAGAGCCAGTAGTTGGGTCCCCAGGGCGCTGACCGGACGGCACCGTCGCTGAAAGCAGACGGGGAGCGGCAGAACCCGTGCGACGACAGAGGCGCAGCTGACTGAGATGCCGACGCACCTCACCAAAGACCCCCAAAACCAGATACACAGCGCGGCCGAGGCAGCGAAGAATGCGCCCTGCGAGCCAACGCTGTGAACCGCGATAGTTGCGATAATAGACAACGTCGCCTGGAGCAAAAGCAGGTGGCTGCCGCTGCACAGGAACCTGATGTGGCGGATGCAACAAAGACATCAAGGTTCGATGAGAACGACCGTGCAGCAACTCAGCCGGCGAGCGACCATCTCCGGGCTGAGAGCGATACGAAGACAAAAAGAGCAATAACGCGTCCTCCCGAGAATGCGACTCTTTTAACTTCAACATCTGTGACTTGAAAGTCCGGACCAATCGTTCAGCGGCACCGTTTGACTGAGGCGAAAACGGCGCGGATGTCAGATGTTGAATACCATAGTCTGTGGAAGACCTTCAATGCAAAAGATAGCGGAAAACGCTTGGATGGTGGCAGAAAACGTCGTGGAAGACATCCTGACAACAAAATGAAAATTACTGAAGGAATCGACCACAACCAACCATCGAGCATTCCAGAATGGACCAGCAAAATCGACGTGTAATCGTTGCCAAGGGGAAGTGGCTTTCGGCCATGCAAAGAATTTCCGCGGCAGTGCGGATTGTTGTTCGGCACACGCCATGCAAGAAGAGCACATATTCGTAATCGCAGCATCGATTCCGAACCAAGTACAGTGCTGACGAGCAATTTGTTTCGTTCGCACTATACCCCAATGTCCTTGGTGAAGAAGCCGTAAGACAGAGGACTGTAACGAACGTGGGACCACGACTCTGGACTGGTCATTATCAGAACGCAACAACAAAACACCACGTCGTACAAAAAGTCTCTCCTTGTGGGCAAAAAATCGGCGAACCAACGGATCCTCGATCCGCGATTTTGACAAGGGCCATTGCGTAGCAACAAAACGCAAAATGGTAGCAAGGACAGGGTCAGCAGCTGTGGCTGCAGCTACACGACGAAAATCAATCGGAAACGATTCGACCACGTCATCGGTTTCCGCATCAATGAACATGCAAGCAAGTTCGGAAGAATCGAATGCTCTATCCTCAGCAAGCGGCAAACGGGACAACGCATCAGCGTTTCCGTGCTTATCAGTGGACCGATACAAGATATCGTAGCGGTACTGCGAGAGGAAAATAGACCAGCGAATGAATTTCTGCGCTGTACGGGAGGTACAGGCTTGTTCGGATGAAAAAGTGATGTCAAAGGTTTGTGGTCGGTGATGATAGTAAAGTGACGACCATACAAGAAATCATGAAACTTTGTAACACCAAATACGAGAGCAAAGGCTTCTTTCTCTATCTGTGAATAATTTCTTTGCGCAGACGAGAGCAATTTGGACGCAAAGGCAATAGGGCGATCATGCGAACCATCGTTGTGCGCAAGCACAGCTCCGATCCCGAAATCCGATGCATCTACCATCAACGAAAGGGGTTGCTGGGGATCGAATGGCGTAAGGCAAGTATTAGAAAGCAACGCCGATTTCAACTGGCGAAAGGTGCGTTCGCAATCCGTCGACCAGACGAACGGAACACCTTTACGGCGTAAGCGATGAAGCGGAGCTGAAATGGAAGAGGCATTGCGCAGCTGCTTCAAATTCTGCGGCAAAGGCAAGTCTTGTATGGCACGGAGGTGCTCTGGACTCGGATGTATGCCTTGGGCATTGGTTACATGTCCCAAATATGGTAAGTCACGAGCAAAAAACACACATTTGTCCTTCCCCAAGCGAAGACCATTTTGTCGCAAGACCTGAAATAATGTTCGGAGGTTGACTAAATGTTCGTCTTCTGTCTTTCCGGAGATCACAATATCGTCCAGATAGTTTGCTGCAGTAGGGACCGAGGCACAAACAGTTTGTAAATATTGCTGGAACAATGCAGGGGCGGATGCACACCCGAATGGCAGTCTTTTGAATCGATACAAACCAAGATGCGTGTTAACCACCAAAACGCGCTGAGAGTCTTCGTCCACCGGTATCGTCCACCGGTATTTGCAAGTACGCATCTGCTAGGTCCAACTTAGAAAAATATTTGCCCGGGCACAGTTTATCAAAAAGTTCTTCCGGGCGGGGTAAAGGAAAAGTTGCAATCACTAGTTGTGGATTTACTGTTGCCTTGATGTCCACGCAAAGTCTCAATTTTCCGGAAGGTGTTGGCAAAATTACTAAGGGTGAGGCCCAGAGAGAAGCCTGCACACGTTCAATTACACCTTGTGATTCTAAATCGTGTAATGTTCTTGCGACCTCATCACGCAATGCGTGGGGAACATTGCGCGGTCTGAAAAATTTCGGTTGCGCGTTTACTTTCAGTTACAAATGTGCTTCATAGTTCTTAGCGCAACCAAGACCCGGTGCAAAAATGTCTGCAAATTCTTCACATAGACGAGAAACACTGGCCGAAGGCACAGTCGGTACACTGATAGGACCTGATTTACAATAGACAAGTTAAACAACTGAAATAAATCTAAACCAAACAAGTTCACTGCAGAAGAAGAACGAAGGACGTAAAATGACAAGTTTTGTCTGTCCCTTGTATGTTGCAAGAAGGCTGCACTGTCCTAACACAGGGATCTTGTGACCTGAATATGTAGTTAGCGTAACATTTGCGGCACGCAACGGGGGTGTGCTCAGTTGTTTGTACGTGTCTTTTTTGATCAATGAAACTGCAGCTCCGGTATCGAGCTAGAATGGGATCACGTTGCCATTAATGTCCAAGTCTACAAAAAGTTTATTGTCCTGCTGACGACAAGAGCGACTGTCTCATGCAACGTGAACAGACACTGGTACAGACTCACTCGCGACTTGACGTGATTTCCGTCGATGTCGACGCACACTTTTTGTGGGACGAACACTGTCATTGTTAGAAGGAGTGGCACTGGGCGGAGTGGAATTAACTACATGAATGTCCATGGGCGAAGGTTCACGAGCCTGAGTATTCGTGGTTCGATTCTGGCGCGAAGCAAAGGGCCTGGAATGGTTTTTAGTGTCCGTTCTGAGCTTTTTGTGGCAAACACTCTGAACATGTCCTTTTTTATTACAGAAAAAACAAATAGCTTGGCGTGACGGGCAATTCTCACGCGAATGTCTAGTAGCACACCGTGGGCATGATTTTAGTACTGCATTTGCATGCTGGCGCGGGACACGTGGCTGCGCGGACGTGCGCGAGGGCTGTTTACAGTTCCGTGCAGCTCGCCCGGCGGGCCAGTTAATGTGACACACAGCTGGCAAAGTTTCAAATGATTACTGAGCAAAGTCAAGTGTGTCTTGCCTATCCAATATGTCTATCACTTGTTGAAGGGAGGGATTGACTAGTTTCAAAATTTGCTCCCGTATACGAACATCAGAAACGTTCTGTGCAATTGCATCACGTACCATAGTATCTGAATAAGGGAGTCCACATTCACACTCAAAAGCACAATCCCTTGTAAGGCCTTTCAAAGTTGCAACCCACTCCCGATTAGTTTGACCGGCCGTACGTTTTGTACGAAAGAACTTATACCTTTTTGCAACTACATTAACTGATTCCTTGAAATAGGCATCTAAAGCAGACAAAATATCGTCATAGGACAGAGTTGCTACATCGCGTCGGGGAAATAATTTCACTATCACACGGTACGTCCCGTGTGGGGTTGCTAGTCCCCCATCGGGCGCCTCCCCGGGTGGCGGATTGGGGAGTGCTCTCCAGATATGGGGAGTACCGGGGAAATAAAATACCCGGGGTGGACCAAAACTAGCACGGGTAGGGAAGACTCGTTAAGCCATGGTGAAGGCAAATCCCTAGGGGTAGAGTACCCCAAAATCAAGACTCCTGGTCCTCCAGGTTGGGGGTTGTGCAGAGGGCTACCAACCCACTCATGTAAAACAATGGCCGGTCAGGACACTCAAGGTATGCCTCGGAAACAGGACAGAATTTACTGGAACAGAAATTGGCAAAGTTACAAGGATTTCTCTTTTGGCTCGTGGAATGTCGGAAGTCTACACCGCCCAGGAAGCGCACAAATACTAATAAACGAACTAGGAAAATACAAGGTACAACTGGTAGCGCTCCAAGAAATAAGATGGCAGGTAACGGGATCAATGAAAATAGGAGACGGGACAATAATGTATGGAGACTGCGGTCAGCGCCATGAATTTGGAACGGGCTTTTACATTCATAAAACAGCAATTGACACAATAAAGGAATTCAAATCAATTAATAACCGAATATCACACATTACAGTTCAGGCTCAGTGGTTTGATATTACATTTATAAATGTTCATGCACCCACAGAAGATAAGGAAGATGACGTGAAAGAAGAATTTTATAGTAAACTGGAACAGACATATAATTCAATAAGTAGACATAACGTAACAATAGTGTTAGGAGACTTTAATGCCAAAGTAGGAAAAGAAGAAATCTACAAACCAACCATTGGGAATTACAGCTTACATGATGAAAGTTCAGAGAATGGTGTGCGACTCATAAACTTTGCAATGGCAAATGGTCTCACATTAAGCAGCACAAAATTCCAACACAAACGCATTCATTTAGGGACATGGATATCACCAGATGGAAAAGTAGTGAACCAGATTGACCATGTCGCCATCCAAAGACGATTTCAAAACAGTATTAAAGACGTTAGAACTTTTAGGGGAGCAGATTGTGAGACAGATCATATGTTAATCATAGCTCAAATGAAAATAAAGCTAAAAAAGAAACAAAGTACAAATAGGGTTGAAATTAAAAGGTACGATGTAGAAAATCTGGCAGAAGAAAAAATAAAAGAAAACTTTAGGAAAGAAATGGAAATTAACCTATCGGAATCTAGACTGACACATAGTGACCAGCAAGACGTGGAAAGTAGATGGAGACACCTCAGAAACAGTATTCAAGATGTAGCTTCCAAAACTATAGGTAAAAGAAAACGAAATAACAAAATCTGGTTTAATATAAAGTGCCAAGAAAGAGTACTGGAGAGGCAAAATGCGAGGAAGGCATGGTTACAAGACATGGACAATATTACACTAAAGGAGAGATACTATAAAATCCGCAAGGAAACACAACGAACTCTAAGACAAGAGAAGAGAAAACACTACAACAACATGGTAAGAGAAGCGGAGGATGATTTCAAGCATCACAGAGCAAGGCAGATGTACCAGAATATAAAAAAGCCCTTGGGAAAATTCACTAAAAGGGGACAGTTTATAAAGGACCATAATGGGAAAATACTTACAAACAAGAATGACATACAAGAAACATGGAAGACATACTTTACACAGCTGCTCAACTGCAATGATCCACAATATTACTTTACATTTGAAGAACCAGATACAGTTGATACACAAGTCACCACACCATCAGTAAATGAAATAAGACAAACAATAAAGAAATTAAAGAACAACAAGGCCTGTGGGGAAGACCAGGTATATGCTGAGCTTTTAAAAAATGGAGGACCACAATTGGAAATAGAACTACATTCCTTAATTGAAACAATTTGGGAGACAGAAAACATACCGGCCGATTGGAAAACTGCAATTATATGCCCCATCTTTAAGAAGAATGATCCCCTTGTCTGTGATAACTACAGAGGAATTGCCCTACTCGATGTCACGTATAAAATTTTGTCGATGTGTATACTACACAGACTGATTCCCATAACCGAAGGACTGATTGGGGACTACCAATGTGGTTTCCGCACTAACAGATCCACTTTGGATCACTTATTCACATTGAGACAAATACATGAGAAGGCATGGGAATTTAATGTAGATATCCATATTCTGTTTATAGACTTCAAGAAGGCCTATGATAGCATACACCGACAGACACTCTTAAACACCATGAAAGAATTTGAAATACCATTAAAATTAATCAAATTAGTTAAAATGTGTTTGGAAGAAACCATATGCAAAGTTAAGACACCTGCAGGAGAGACTGAAAATTTTAAGGTGTACACTGGACTGAGACAAGGGGATGCCATCTCACCTATTCTATTTAATATTATCTTAGAGAAGATTGATAGAGAATTCACCAAAACTAATCCACAAGGGATCCAACTGCAGGGACAGAACATTACTAGACTTGCTTATGCAGATGATGTAGCCTTAATAAGCACTTCAAAAGCTGAATTAATCAGGATGATGCAAAATTATTACAAAATAGCTGAGAAAGCTGGACTTCATGTGAATGAAGAAAAGACAGAATATCTAGTCATAAGTAAAAAACTCCAAAAGAATACACCACTGACCGTAAATGGTCTCACTTTCAAGGCAGTTGACCACTTCAAGTACTTAGGGGGTCTTTTTAGCAGAGACAATAGAGCAGAAATAGAAATAGACGCCCGTCTAGCAGCAGCTAATAGAACTTTTTACAGCTGTATCAAAATTTTAAGGATGAGATCACTTAGTACTGAATTCAAAATCCGTTTTTATCAGTCAACTATTGTACCAGTAGCATTATATGGATGTGAAGCTATTACATTCAGGAAAAAAGATGAAGAAAAACTGTTGATATTTGAAAGAAAAATACTAAGAAAAATATTTGGACCAATCTTCGATGAAAATGTCATGGAGTGGAGGATAAGGAAAAATGAAGAACTACGGGAGCTGTACATAGTACCATTGTGGAAATGTTAAAGAAGAGAAGACTGAACTGGGCTGGTCATGTAGCAAGGATGCCGGAGAACAGACTACCCAAAATAGCATCCACTAAGAAATTAGAAGGAAAGAGAAGAAGAGGAAGACCTCGAATTAGGTGGATGGAAAATATCCGGGAAGATGCAGCTAGGATGGGCATCAACTCTGATTGGACAACAATTTCCCTGGATAGCAATAATTGGAAGAGGATCGTAGAGCAGGTGTATGGTCGATAAGGCCTTAGCCACGTGTAAAGTAAAAGTAAAAGTAAATCACACGGTACGTTTGCACCCCTACACACGCCAATAAATGAGGCTGCCGCTCGTTACCTTGAATTCTGTAGGCGGCGAGATGAAATCCAAATTGGCGTGACCACTCCGTCCAGCTTTCCATCGCCGCATTGAAGTGTCGAAACGGTGGTGCAACTGCATGTTGTGGGTGCGGTAGCGGTGGAGCGGCGACGGCCGCATCGTTTTGCATTGCACGTTGACCCTGGACGAGCTGTCCAAGGGCATCCAATAAGGCCCGCGTCTGCTGATTCTGCAAGCGATAAAATTCGCACAGTACATCTGGAGATTGTGGCGAAGCCATGACGCAAGTAATCTAATCAAGTATAAAGAACAAGACCCTGTTTTTACTCGTCGCCAAATATGTTGTGGACTGACAAGACAGCCAGTCCACAGTGACGGGTAACCGAAAGGCACGCGTTTAAACTCACGCAGGCTGGCGTGAGGTCTGAAACAGGATACGTAATGAATGCTATAAAGAAAAGTACGTAGCTTCTGGAATACTTAACTTTAATCCACATTTGTAGAACATCGCTCTTGATGATACATGTTATAACCACAATATATATAGCAAAGGATTATGGCGCCTTGCTAGGTCGTAGCAATTGTAGCTGAAGGCTATGCTAACTATCGCCTCTCGGCAAATGAAAGCGTAGTTGTCAGTGAACTGTAGCTATGAAAGTCGGCTGTAGAACTGGGCGAGTGCTAGTACTTCTCTCTAGACCTGCCGTGTGGCGGCGCTCGGTCTGCAATTACTGACAGTGGCGACACGCGGGTCCGACTTATACTAGCGGACCGCGGCCGATTTAAAAGCTACCACCTAGCAAGTGTGGTGTCTGGCGGTGACACCACAAGTAAACTGAAAAAAACAGAATGGTTAACTGCTGACAGCTTGCTCCAGTTTCCTCTGTATGTATTTCCATTACTCGCAGATTAGACAATAATATTCTTTTTGATGCAAGATCCTAGCGCACTTTGTAATTAATTACATTACAAATGATGCTATTCATATGCCACCACCGTTGCACTTCATTTATTAATTGCAGAATAACGCAGAACAGTATGCGGTGTTTACCAGCGTTCCATCTTTACTATGAACAACGAATGGGGCCACTTAGATAACCAAATGAGGGTTTGTTGACTGTCACTGATTGAAGTTCACACATGTCAAGTGCACAGATTATAATACAACATGGGTTGTGAGAATCGTAATAGGAGATTCCAGACGTTAGTTCGAACTAACGAATAGGCAACTTTGCTACCGGGAAACGTAGGATTGATTTTAGTAATGAGAACCAGAAGTATTGAATTTTATTAATTTTTAACACAATAATTGTTTTCTAACACACGATTCAATGAGAAATAAATAATGTACTGTCTTATACCTTCTAAGAATGAAAATGCAGTCAATTTTGATCAGAACTGTCAGCTTGTCACGTGGTCAGAGCCATCTTTCTCGGTACTGGGGAACTGTTTTATACAGTCTAAATAATTTATATTGTGAAATAAATATTTAAGTAAGTAGGTCCAGTACGATAAAATTACGTTGACTTAATACAAGGAAAGAAAAACCAAATACAGGCTGTCCGTTCTAACTGAAGACAGCTAAATATTTCGAAAACGAGGCATAGTACGAAAAAATGTTGTAGGTGAAAGCTTAATATTCGTAAAGGGGACATCTGTCTGTGCCACAACTGAACACCTCCTAAAAACTCCTCCTGCATGGGTGGGGTCTACTTTTTATTTTCCCATTTTTATTGCACACTCGGATTCCATCCCAAAAATTACATACAGTTTACTCAAACCATTACTTTCCATTCGTTCAAATGTTCAAATGTGTGTGAAATCTTATGGGACTTAACTACTAAGGTCATCAGTCCCTAAGCTTACTCACTACTTAACCTAAATTATCCTAAGGACAAACACACACACCCATGCCCGAGAGAGGACTCGAACCTCCGCCGGGACCAGCCGCACAGTCCATGACTGCAGCGCCTGAGACAGCTCGGCTAATCCCGCGCGGCTTTCCATTCGTGATAGCACAATCTAACAAGAATGGAAAGCGATGGTTTGAGTAAACTATATGTATTTTTTGGCGTTGGGTACGAATATGGGATAAAAATAGGAGAAGGGGACTTCCGTTTGAAAATACAAAGTCGACCCCACGACGGAAGAGAGGTGGTTAGGTGGTGGCCTGTTGCTTCTTCTGTACCATGCGTCGTTTTCGAGATACTTTGTTGTCTCAATTTAATACAAACAACCTCTACATTTATCAAAAATGGTTGACTATTAACTTCATCAGCGTCTCCCAGTTTCCTTGCGTGCGAAATCGTTACTTGCAAATTAGGTACATCTACATCTACATCTACACGGATAGGCATGCGTATTCAAATAAAGAGATATATAAACAGGCAGAATATGGCACTGCGGTCGGCAACGCCTATATAAGACAACAAGTGCCTGGCACAGTTGTTTTATCGGTTACTGCTACTACAATGACAGGTTATCGAGGTTTAAGTGAGTTTGAACGTGGTGTTATAGTCGGTGCACGAGCGATGGGACGCAGCATCTCCGAGGTAGTAAAGAAGTGGGGATTTTCCCGTACGACCATTTCACGAGTGTACCGTGAACAGCAGGAATCCGGTAAAACAACAAATCTCCGACAGCATTGTGGCCGGAAAAAGTTCCAGCAAGAAAGGGACTAACGATGACTGAAGAGAGTCATTCAACGTGACAGAAGTGCAACCCTTCCTCAGATTGCTGCACATTTCAATTCTGGGCCATCAACAAGTGTCAACGTGTGAACCATCCAACGAAGCATCATCGATATGGGCTTCCAGAGCCGAAGGTCCACTTATGTATCCTTGATGACTACACGACACAAAGCTTTACGCCTCGCCTGGGCCGGTCAACACTGACATTGGACTGTTGATGATTGGGAACATGTTGCCTGGTCGGACGATTCTCGTTTCAAATTGTATAGAGCAGATGGACGTGTACGAGTATGGAGACCACCTCGTGAATGCTTGTCGGCAGTGGACTGTTAAAGCTGGTGGAGGCTCTGTAATGGTGTGGGGCGCGTACAATTGAAGTGATATAGGACGCGTAGATACGAGTCTGACAGGTGACACGTACGTAAGCATCCTGTCTGATCACCTGCATCCATTCGTATCCATTGTGCATTCCGATGGAGTTGGGCAATTCCAGCAAGAGAATGCGACACCCCACACGTCCAAAATTGGTACAGAGTGGCTCCATGGCTCCAGGAAGACTCTTCTGACTTTAAACACTTCCGCTGGCCACCAAACTCCCCAGACATGAATATTATTGAGCGTGTATGGGACGCCTTGCAACGTGCTGTTTAGAACAGAGCTGTTTAGAACAGATCTCCATCCTCTCATCTTTATGGACAGCCCTGCAGGATTCATGGTGTCAGTTCCGTCCAACACTACTTCAGACATTAGTAAAGTCCATGCCACGTCGTGTTGCGGCACTTTTGCGTGCTCGCGGGAGCGCTACACTATATTAGGCAGGTGTACCAGTTTCTTTGCTCTTCAGTGTAATTAACTGTATTTAGAACTGTGCTACGCGTTACTCAAATAGCGTCGTAAACTATTTGTTGATTACAGTACAATGCGGAACTATGTGGTGTTTACCGGCGTTTAATCTTAACAGTGTGTAGCGAGGAGGAGCACTTACGCGATGAAATGGTGCTTTGTCGACTGTCACTGAGAGAAGTTTATGTGCGAACACATTCCAAGCGCACAGATTTCAAGGCAGAATAGGTTGGGAGTACCGTAAGAGGACGTTCCGGACGTCATCTCTAACGAACGCCTAGACAACGACTAACGGTGGATCGGTGGCTCACGCAGGGACCCTACTGTACTGTTATGCCCGCGCACGCCTTGCTATCTTGTACCCGGTAATTTCCGTCCCGGCCGCGGGTATTAAATCGGTGGCCTTTTAACTGCGGCCCGTATTAATGTCACAGCGCAATTAACTGCGGCGCGGCTCCCGGGCCGCTGCTCGCCTAATAAGCGCAGCGCGCCCTAGCGGACACCCCGCTACAGATAAGCCGCCCGGTGCATTGTTCGTAAACACTGCGCGGCCGGCCTGAAGCCCAGTTCACAGCTCAGAGAGCGGGCATTAGCGTCCACAAGCCGGCTACCTGCGCGCACCGCCCACGACGGTAAGCGGCCCGGCAGCTGATCGGTTGTCGACTTGTCTTTCCACTCTGCGTCCGTACTGGCAAAGTTAGGGAATGTACGTCAGCCTCTTTAAGTCCACTTTGCACCGGAGAGTATGGAAACGAACAGAATCAAATAGGTATTTGTTGTGTCTAGACAAGACAGCCTAGACACAATGAGAGGAAGCCGAAAGGCACGCGCTAAGCTAAAGCCGGGTGGCGTGAGGTCTGAAACAGGATACGTAATGAATGCTATAAAGAAAAGTACGTAGCTTCTAGAATACTTAACTTTAATCCATCCTTTTGGTGCATCTGGAGATTGTGGCGATACAAGTGAGACTCTTTAGATACATGCAATGTTACTAATGGCGCCTTGCTAGGTCGTAGCCATTGACTTAGCTGAAGGCTATTCTAACTATTGCTCGGCAAAGGAGCGAGGCTTCGTCAGTGTAGTCGCTAGCTACGTCGTCCGTACAACTGGGGCGAGTGCTAGTCCGTATCCCGAGACCTGCCTTGTGGTGGCGCTCGGTCTGCGATCACACAGTGGCGACACGCGGGTCCGACATGTACTAATGGACCGCGGCCGATTTAAAGCTACCACCTAGCAAGTGTGGTGTCTGGCGGTGACACCACAGTATTCGCAGACGATTCGTCAGTGTTCGCTAACATTCGCTTATTTACTGCGTAGTGCATAAAACCGCTGTCTGCGTCACGCTAGGCATCCGTTTTGTGTTTGAAGAGCCACTTGTAGCAGTTAGATCCTTCAGTCGAACGACAGCTCTCGTTACTGCAGCAGCCCACCGAAGTACACAGTTTTTTTTCTACGAGCTGACGCAGCCTCTCATGAGAAGTTGGATTGTATTGTATGTTAACCGGGGACCTAGAAACGATGGAGAGGCTTCGTCCCTGCCACAGACGCAGTGGTCCACAACCCCACGACGACTACCGTAGTCCACTTCACCCCTCTGCCGCCCCACACCGAACCCAGGGTTATTGTGCGGTTCGGCCCCCGGTGGATCCCCCAGGGAACGTCTCACACCTGACGAGTGTAACCCCAAATGTTTGCGTGGTAGAGTAATGGTGGTGTACGCGTACGTGGATAACTTGTTTGGGTAGCAATCGCCGCCATAGTGCAACTGAGGCAGAATAAGGGGAACCAGCCCGCTTTCGCCGAGTCAGATGGAAAACCGCCTAAAAACCATCCACAAACTGGCCGGTTCACCGGACCTCGACACAATCCGCCGGGCGGTTTCGTACCGGGGACCAGGCGTTCCTTCCCGTCCGGAAAGCCGTGCCTTAGACCTCACGGCCAACCGGGCGAGCCATTAGAAGTTACCTACTCTAAATCGTATTACGATAAATCAGGACTCCAGCTGCCGACAGGCATTGAAATAAATCAGTGGTGAACGTTGAAAATTTGCACCGGACCAGGACTCGAACCTGGATGCTCCACTTCTCTAGAACGGTTACCTTAACTGCCTCGGTCATCCAGATATGTTTCTCACCCTTACAAAATCTCACGCGCAAGTAGCACCCTCATCCGTTAACCCCGCAGCTTGTAGCATTCACTAAGTACCGTAGGGGTTTGGGAGATATGGCGCATCCGCACTGAAAGTATTTAGAGCCGTCCTCGCTCACTTGTATACTGATATATATCAGTGGGACAGCAGCCATATAGAAGCTATATAACGAGAAATCAGGCCTTCAGTCATCGAGAAGCACTGAAATAAATCAATGATGAAAGTTGAAAATTTGTATCAGACTTGGACTCGAAACCGGATGCTCCACTTCTCTAAAACGGTTACCTTAACTGCCTCGGCCGACCAGATATCCTACCCAGCCTTCTCAAATTCTTAATCTGTTCAAAATGTTCAAATGTGTGTGAAATCTTATGGGACTTAACTGCTAAGCTCATCAGTCCCTAAGCTTACACACTACTGAACCTAAATTATCCTAAGGACAAACACACACACCCATGCCTGAGGAAGGACTCGAACCTCCGCCGGGATCAGCCGCACAGTCCATGACTGCAACGTCTCAGACCGGTAGGCTAATCCCGCTCGGTTCTTAATCTGTCACGTGCTAGTTGCGCCCCCATTTGTAACCCCCACTGTTCACAGCGTTCGCTAAGCCCTGCAGGGTTTCAGAGGATATGGTGCATCCGCAATGAAACTACTTAGAGACGTCCTCGCTCATACATACTGTATTGATATGTGGTGTCTGTTTTGTTGGATAAGTCAGTCAGAATAGACACGAAATAACAAAAAAGTATACTAAATCTCCTCTGAGCTTTTGAGTTAAATCTACTGTATTTTGTGCATGTTTATGTATTTATCAGACTCTGATCCGCGTTTTATTTGCGGTGTACTGCAGTCTGCTGCTGTCTGCGCTAGATACTTGTTTTGTGTTTGAAGAGTGACTTGTAGTAGTTGGATCCGTCAGTCGAGTGACAGCTTTCGTTGCTGCAGCAGCACACCGAAGTATACTGTTTCGCGCTGTGAGTTGAGGCAGCTTCTCATTAGAAGTGACTTATTCTTAATTTCATCTGTGCTCTTTCGTATAATCTGCTATATTTCATGTGTGTTTGTGTATTTATCAGGCTATACTCGTCTAGTGTGAGGAGCTCCCACAGGGGGGAGGGGGTGGGGGAATCCACTGGGGGCGAAACCGCACAATAACCCTGGGTTCAGTGTGGGGCGGCGGTGGCGTGTATTGAATGCTGTAGCCTGTTTTGGGGGTTGTGAACCACTGAGGGCTATGGTGGGATGAAGCTTCTCCATCGTTTCTAGGTCCCCAGTTCAATACAAAACAATACAATGGACAGGAACTGTGATTGCTGTGTTCAGATACAATCTAAGTTGGTGACCCTCCACTCACAGCTCCAGGCAGTGTTGGCTTCAGTCACACAGCTTGAAGCTGTTGCCAGTGGGTATCACTGTGAGGAGCCAGTCGTAGAGGTCCATGGGACGTCCACATATTACATGTGTTCTGCAAGTGGTCCACTGTGATGGCTGCCCTAGGTGCTGCCTACACTGAGGTTGACCCCTCGGCTGTGGTGGAGTGGGAGGTGGTTCCAAGCTATGGCAGACAGCAAGAGACTTTCCGAGAGGACGATTAGAGGGCTCCCCAGTTCGTTCCACGAGCAGGTTTCAGGCGCTATCTGTGGCTGACAAAGGCTCTGATCCAGATGCAGTCCCTCTCCCTGTTCCAGAGGAAGCCTCTCAGCCTCCAAAGTCCGGGCACCTCAAAGAATTTAGTTGGGAACTGATAGTTGGGAGCTCCAACGTTAGGCATGTAATGAGGCCGTTAAGAATAAGGCTCCAAGGAAGGGAAGGAATGTAGCGTGCACTCTGTGTGCATCCAGAATTAGTTATTCCAGATGTAGAACGGATTGTTCCAGGCGCCGTGAAGAGCACAGGGTCCAGCCAACTATAGGTGGAGGTCATGTCGGTGCTAACGATACAAGACGCTTTGGATTGGAAGAGATTCCCTCTGGTTTTGGGCGGCTAGCTGAAGCGGTAAAGACTGTCAGTCTTGCTTACGAGATGTAGGCTAAGGTCACCGTCCGTTGCATCATTGACAGACCCGCTTATGGTCCTTTGGTACAGAGCCAAGTGGAGGGTCTGAATCAGAGGCTCAGACGGTTAACGCGCCTACACGGGTAGTGGGGGCTGTGTGGCGGGGACTGGGTGGTTTCTTTGGTTAGACAGTTTCAGGAAACTAGAGGCGTCAGTCTAAAAGCGCGCAGGACAAACATGAGACGAACACATAGAGCTAGCAATGATAGCTACTGTAAATTGACGTAGCTGTATTGAGAAAGAACTAGAGCTCCAAGCGCTAATCGTGAGCGCTGAAGCTCAACTCGTTATAGGTACGGAAAGTTGGAAATAAGTGCAGCTGAAATTAGTACGAAGAACCCAAACGTGATCAGAAAGCATAGATTAAATAAAGTTCGTGGTGGAGTACTAGAGGTCGTTTACCCCGTAGTGAGACTGGAGTAGATAGTTCCTTTGAGTTGGTATGGGTGAATTAATAATTATTTCCTTTTAACGACCCCCGCGATTCAAATTATACATTTTCTGGACAGTTCAAAGAAAACTTGAGTCTCATTTCAAATCGGCAGCCAACTCAGTTATAGTTGGTGGTGACTTCAATCTTCCCTCGATACGTTGGCGAAAATACATTTTTAAAGTCGCTGGTAGACATAAAACGTCGTCCGAAATCGTACTAAATGCTTTTTCAGAAAATGATTTTGAACTTTTATTTCAAGCGCCCGTTCTAAGTGCAAATACTTGCGAAAACAAATTGTTCAAATGGCTCTAAGCACTATGGGACTTAACATCTGAGGTCATCAGTCCCCTAGACTAACTAACCTAAGGACATCAAACACATCCATGCCCAAGGCAGGATTCGAACCTGCAACCGTAGCGGTCGCACGGTTCCAGACTGTAGCGCCTAGAACCGCTCGGCCACCCCGGCATTTCATTTTCTTACAGTAGTGACGTCCAGTCAAAAGGATGGCCGGCCGCTGTGGCCGAGCTGTTCAAGGCGCTTCAGTCCGGAACCGCGATGCTGCTACGGTCGCAGGATCCAATCCTGCCTCGGGCATGGATGTGTGTGATGTCCTTAGGTTAGTCAGGTTTAAGTAGTTCTATGTCTAGGGGTCTGATGACCACAGATGTTAAGTCCCATAGCGCTCAGAGCCATTTGAACCATTCTTGTTAAATATTTATTGTGAACACAATGTGATGTCTTGAGATTTCAGTTCTGCAAATGCGCTTTTTCTATGTACAGTGGTTAAACAGAGCACAAGCACTGGAGAGCAAATAAAACAGAACAAGATGGTCAGTCACGTGATGGACAGCGGTCTGGGTGCCTTTGACTACTACGACAGGGTCTATGAGAGCTCAGATGAATGTCCACCATAATACTGTCTCCTCCGTCCTCCGTTCGTGGTGCGGTGCGTAGTTCGAGCAACTGTTCGTCTGGATGGCGGAGTTTTGGTTACGACCATAGACCTGGTGAAATAGGAAGTGTGATTCTCCTGATCAGGGTTCATTCCGCGGCGCCGAATTTCCCCATCTGTGACCCGTAGCACTGCTAGAATGATTCCCATTTTTTTCCTCTTTATCGTTTTCCGTTACTGTGGTTTCATCCCCCTTCTCCCATGTGGGTTCCCCATTCCTCCCTGCTCGGCCTATTACTTTCTTTGCCGTTTCATTCACCCGCAACACCTCCAGGCGGCATCAGTGTACAAGAGAGGAGTGTTTTGGATCACGCCCCGTCCTCACAGCTTTACTTCTGCCAGTACCTCGTCTGAAATGTGTTTTTCGATCACCTTCTAAAATTAAGGCCCTGTTGGCGTCCGTAAAAGATGATCCTGGTTTGCGTAAGGCTGGTGTCTATCGTATATCTTGCGGTTGTGGCATGTCATGTATTGTTCAGACAATCAGGACTGTGGAAGACCGGTGTATTGAACACATGCGTCACACACGCTTACAACAGCCGAGCAAATCCGCTATTGCAGAACGTTGCCTTGACACCGGTCATCCTATGGAATACAACACGGAGATTCTGGCTTGCACGTCCAGCTATTGGGATACTGCCATTAATGAAGCTATCGAAATCAAACTATCAAGTAACCTTATAAACAGAGATGGTGGATTTTGTCTCAATGCTGCTTGGAATCCGGCTCTGTCTCTCATAAAAAAAAAATAAAAAAATAAAAAGGGGACGGAATTAGGGCTACCTCACCTGTTGATTAATAGCCACTATCGACATTTCCGATGTTGGTTATCTTTGGTTGTATGTTGACTTTGCGGTTACTTGTTCTGTGTGTGGTATCTTCCTCGTTTCTCCTCTGTGGACCGCGGTATTAAATTCCCTAGCACATCGCTCCCTCCTTTCAGTTGTGCCTTGAGAATGGCAGGATGTGTTCCTGCCGAAATATCGGCGGTGGTCGACGACGTCACCCGGCAGCAAACCCGTAAATTATTTGAACATACTGTGTCTTATTCCCCTGCCACGCGCTTCGGTGGGGATATGATCACATAGTTCACATTCATACATATTATAAGAGATGTATGTATGTATGTTCCACATCTCCTGCTAAACCACTGAATCAACTTCTTCCAGTCTTTGAACACATATCACTAACTACCTGGAAAGAATCACTGTGCTGGTAAGAACCATCAACTCCTCAAAGGACTGGAAATGGGGATGAAAAAGAGGCGTAGCTCACTACGAGCAAATACCCAACCTATATGCAGCCGGTATTTGGGAAGAAGAGCACTTCGTTACTTGCAAACAACTTAACTCACGATTTTAAACCTTTATGAGACTTTTCTTCGATGACACCCCTTGCAAAATGATCAAAGGAAAAATGTGTTTTGCTTACTACATTTTCGCTGTTCATGCAGTAAAACTGCCGCATCGGGCATCACCTTTTAATTTATTGCTTCATTACTACTAACTCTATTTGGAACACATTTTGCATACAGTATTCACGCATACCAGTGATTGTAGCTGCAAAAGTACATCATTGTGCAACACATGGTTCAAGAGTTATGATGTCATAAGCACTGAGATACGTGGAAAACTACGATACCATGTGTGACATTTTAATTTATTACTTATTAACTACTAACTCTGTTCGCAACCTACTTCGCAGACAATAGCTGCATAGACTACTGGACGTACATGCAAAATATATCTCTGAATGAAACATAGTTCAGGATATACGACGTCATAAACATTGAGCTGCGTAAAAACAAAATTGCATATATGTGACATGTGTGTACGTAGGCAAATCCATGGGGAAATAGCTGCTCCTAAATTCCTAGATCGATTTCAACTAAACTTGGTAGAAATATTACTTATAATGTGAAAAGAAATGTTATGGAGTAAGAACAACCTTGTGATTGGGAGGAAGTCAAGAGATTGAGAGAGAATGGGGAGGAGAAGAAGGACAGACAGAGAAGGTGAAGGAGGAGAAGGAGGGTATGGACACAGGTAGGGGTGAGAAGGAGAAGAGCAAAGAGAGGGGGAGGGGGAACGGATAGAGCAGGAAGAGATGGACAGAGAAAGGGAGGGGGAGAAGATGGACAAAGAGAGAGGGGAGGATGACATAGACAGAGGGAGGTGGGGAGTAAGAGGTGGACAGACAGAGGGGAAGAGGAGGAGATAGACAGAGAAAGGAAAGAGAAAGAGATGGAGAGAGAGAGAGAATAGCATGAAATGGACAAGAAAAGGGATTAATATGGGCAGAGAGAGAGGAGAGGAAGGTTTGGACAGAGAACGGAAAGAGGCGACGGACAGCTAGAGGAAAACTAGCACGGGTGAACATATGAAATGTTCCAGTGACCATGAGTCCACGAACGAATCATTTGCAAGAATCGCGAATGTGTTTTTGAGATGCCACTGACTTCATATTAGTTTGCGAGAATCGTGAATGTGTTTTCAGGAGGTGCCACTGACTACAGTATTGAGCTAGTACAAATCCATACTAATATTACAAATACAGAAGTATCTCTGTCTGATACGTTTTCAACCTTTCGATTAAATTTGGTGTAGAGTTGGCTTTAACCCTGGGGATCCTAAGAGGGTGAAGCAGTGAATGGAACATCTTTTCACATCAGTGAACATAAAACATGTTAAAATTCTTAAATATGTTGTATAGAATACACATTGTATAAAGCATAGCCACTTCAACGGCACGACACATAAATGTGCGCTCCTACCTACACCCCCCTCCACACACCACTCGGAGCAACACAGTGAATGCTGCGTCGTCACGCACCTGACGGTGTGTGATGGAGGGTACTTCTGGTACCCCCCTTCCCTATTCCATTCGCGAATAGCCCGTGGAAAAAACGATTGTTGCTAAGCCTCTATATTACCTCAAATTTCTCGAATTTTTTCACCGTGGTCATTTGATCATTTCACCAGATGTATGTAGGAGGAAATAACGTGTTGTTCTACTGTTCCCGGAAAGTATTGTCCAGAAATGTCAATAGGAAAACGTTCTGTGACGCACGACGCCTCTTTTGTAGTGTCTGCAACTGCAGTTTGTTGAGAATTTTTGTAACGCTGTCAGGTCGACTACCCGATCCCGTGACGAAACGTGTATTTCTTCGTTGGATCTTCTATATCTCAGTTATGAATCACACCTGGAGAGGATCCCAGATTTATGAACAGTACTCAAGAATCGGACGAACGAGAGCCTTCTTTCGTGGATGAGTGACATCCCCTAGGATACTTTCTACGAATCCCAGTCTGTCATCTGCTTTTCCACCTATATGTTTTATGTGGTCATTCCGCTTAAGATCCCTCTTGACAGTTACTTCTACATATTTTACGTTAAATAGTGTTTCCACCAATTTGCCATCATTAGTTCAAATGGCTCAAATGGCTCTGATCACTATGAGACTTAACATCAGAGGTCATCAGTCCCCTTAGAACTACTTAAACCTAACTAACCTAAGGATATCACAGACATCCATGCCAGAGACAGGATTCGAACCTGCAACCGTAGCGGTCTCGCGGTTCCAGACTGAAGGGCCTAGAACCGCTCGGCCACAGCGTCCGGCTATCATCAGTAGTGCAGCTGTGCAGTAGTGGATTTCTTTTTCTATGTATGCGCAATATGTTCAGGGTAAACTGCCAGCGATTGCACCATTCATGAAGTTTCTGTAGGTCATTTTGCAAATCGATACTCTTTTCTGCCGTCGCATCATCTGCGAACAGTCTTAAAGAGCTTCCGACGCTTTGTACTAAATTATTTGTATAATTGTAAACAGTGACGCTCTTACCACACTTTCTGGGGTTACGCTGGGAACTACCTTTACATCTGCCGATTTTGTTCCGTTAAAAGAGACATGCATATTTGTAAGGAAGACCTGAATGCAGTCGCAAATCTGGTCCGATACTCGGTAAGTTCGTATTTTTTGTTTTTCACTAGGCGACAGAGTAGAACGGTGTCAAATGCCTTCCTGAAATCAAAGAACACGGCATGAACTCGAGCACCTTTGTCTATGTCGCTACGAATGTCATGGAGGAACAAATCGAACTAAAATAGTATTCATTCGACACTACCCTGTGTGCAGCTCACAGTAAATTCATGACGACTTGGATTTTCAATACATTTCCAGTGTTTTTTTTTCTCTAAAGATGTTTCCAGCCTGCGGGGACGAAATATTAGTGAATAATTTTGTGCTTCAACGATGGCCTCTTACCCTAGAAATTTTAACAGAAGTAAACATTGACTTTCAGTGTGTTATTGTGGCTGTTTGTGTACAAGAGCTGCAAGTCGAAACAGGATTAACCGAAGCTGACAGTTACCAAACGCTACTTGGTACATGGAGCGGGTTTGGAAATCATCATTGAAGTTGGTGGCGTATACGAGTACTCGGATGCGGTGCTGAGCTCCAGCCTGAGACTGGTGTGCGGGAGAAGCGATTCTCGTACAACTTTGGGGGCAACGAACCTCGCGGCAGTCGGAACACGTGGTGTGGACGTCGTGGGACGGTGAGGGACGGAGCACTTCAAAATTTGGGAAGCGGAACGGACAGCAAACACCTTGCGGAGTGCAGTGGATCCTGGGACACGACGACGCACGCAAAGTGTTCCCCTTCCCTTCGCCTGACCTTGCAACTAATGATTTCGTGTCAGACACTTTCCAGTGTTGCAAGATATATGAGAGCCTGGATGTGGGATAGAAGATAGTCCTGTATTACTGAAGTTAAAACGGACCAGCACGCGGAAACATCAGAGATGCTAAAGTTTTTATTCCATAGCAATACTAAACCGCAGGCCCTTAAAATTTTAACATCATAGGACGGAATTCAATTAGAGTCCATTTGGCATCTTGAATGTACAAATACTTAGCTTTTTAGCACAATCGCAGAAATTAAAGAGGACTAACCCCAGCTGCATCCATAATTATAAAAATGGATCTACACTAAAACGACAAAAGCCATGGGGTACCGATATTCACATACACAGATGGCGGTAGTATCGCGTACACAAGGTATCAAAGGGCAGTGCGTTGGTGAAGCTGTCATTTTTACTCAGGTGATTCATGTGAAAAGGTTTCCGACGTGATTATGGCCTCGCGACGAGAATTAACACACTCTGAACGCGTAGTGTTAGTTGCAGCTAGAAGCATGGAACGTTCAGCTTCTGAAATCCTTAGGGAATTCAGTATTCAGAGATACACAGTGTCAAGAGTCACCCGAGAATTCCAAATTTCAGGGATTACCTCACACCACGGACATCGCATTTCCCGAAGGCATTCACTTAACGAACGAAAGTAGCGGCGTTTGCGTAGAGTTGTCGGACGTACGACGAACGTATGCGATAGTACAGTGCGGTGAAATTTGGCGTTAAGGGCTATGACAGCATAGGATCGACGCGAGTGCGTTTGCTAACAGCTTGACATCGCCTGCAGCGCCTCTCTTCGCCTCTCTCGTGACCATATCAGTTGGACCTTAAAAACTGGAAAATCGTGGAAAGGTCATATGAGTCTCTATTTCAGTTGGTACGAGCTGATGGTAGAGTTCGAGTGTGGCGCAGATCCTACGAAGCTATGGACTCGAGTTGTCAAGAAGGCACTGTGCAAGCTGATGGTGGCTCCAGAATGGTGTGGGTTGTGTTTGCATGTACGGACTAGGTCCTCTGGCCAAACTAAACCGAGCATTGATTGAAATGGTTATGTTCGGCTTGTTGGAGATCAGTTGCTGTCATTTGTGGACCTCACGTTCCAAAACAACTTTTTTATGGATGACAATGCGCCTTGTTGGAACGTTACGAGTAATTCGAGCAAATGATTTGGCGTCCCACAACGCCCGACGTGAATCGCATCTAACATTTATGGGATATAGTCGAGAGGCCAGTTCGTGCACAAAATCCTGCACTGGCTACACTTTCGCAATTATGGACGGTCGTAGATGCAGCATACCTCAATATTTCTGCAGGAGACTTCCAAACACTTGTTGAATCCATGCCACGTCGAGTTGCTACGCTACACATCGGGAAAGGAGGCCCCACACGATATTAGGCGTAGCCCATGACTTCTGTCACATCAGTGTACGTACCTATGTATGTTTGTATAGTCCACATCGTCTCCTAAACAACTGGAAAGATTTCAACAAATCTGGGGGTAATAACCACCTACCTATAGAAGGGGTGAGTGTGCCCGTGAAAATGAAATGTAGCTGACAAGGAGCGAATTCCCAGATTTTATCTATTCGGTATTCGTGAATGAGAGCACTTAGAGACCTATAAAAAGCTTGACACATAATTCGAAGCCTTTACTAAACTGTTTCGCTTGGGAAACCCCAGCGAAATGACGAAAGGAGAAAAGTTTATCGCTTAATACATTTTGGCAGTTCATGCAGTAAAACTGTCGTATCAGGCATGAGGTTTTAATTTGTTACCCCTTTACTACAAAATGTATTCTTCACACATATTGCAGACAGTATTACTTCACTGAATGAATGCAGAACATCACATCCTAGTACGCCACATAATTCAGAAGATATGATGTCATAAACATTGAGATGCGTGCAAAACTGCCGTGTCATGCATGACGTTTTAATTTATTATGTCTTTACTATTAACTTTATTCGCAACACATTTGTCAGACAGCATTAAAATATACTACTGGCTGTACGTGCAAAATTATATAATTTTACGACACATTTTTCAGGAGATATGCCGTCAAAAAGATTGAACTGCGTGAAAATGCCATTGCAGGGCGAAATTGCTTCAGGTAAGGTGAAATATGTTAAACACTCGTGTTTGATTCCAACAAAAATTGGTACACACATTACTTACTATCAGCAAAGAAAACAGTGAGGGTAACAACCTTCAGCATCTTATTGTGCCGAGGGTGGTAACGTGGAGAGAGAATAGGGAGGAAGAGATGGACAGGCAGAGAGGGGGAAGGAGAAGATGAGGAGTTGGAGAGAGAGGGAGAGAAAGAGACTGACAGCGGGGGGAAGAGACGTTGCACTTAGAGGGGAAGAAAGAGGTGACGAAGCGAGAGGGGTGGGAGGTGGGGGAAGAACAGATGGACAGAGAGGGGGGAGGAACAAGTGGACAGAGGAGGGAGAAGCAGAGGGATAGGGAGAGGGGCAGGAAGAGATGGACACAGGATGTAGAGAGAGAGGGGGAGATGGGCTAACAGAAGAGTTGAATAAATACATTCCTTGGCCGCACGGAGTACACGGCTACTTTTGTACATGGAGAAAGATCACACGATTAGTTTCTCATTCAGAAATCGCATTCAGTATTGTTTGTGAGAAGATTCTGTTAGGCCTCAGTGCCGTGCGGGTACACCGTAGCGCGGTTTAACATGGATAGATTCCTTTGGTTGGCAGCATAACTGGCGGTGGTAGAGTCAGAGCGATTTTCCCCTTCCAGCGGGAAACGCAGTGACGATTAGGTCAATCTAAGCGCGACCTCGGGGACGGATGTTCTCTTTCAGAGATTAGGTGGTTTGTGTGGCCGATATGATCCTTAGCCGCCGATATTTTTGAAATGTTAGTCAGAGTGATTTACGCGGTGCCCTCTGTCGGCCAAATCAGTTGAGATTGCCCGATGTAGAAGTTATTTCAGTGTGTTGCTTGAGCACCTACTCGGATCTGGATCATTCGGCAGAAGCCTGTGCACAATGTGGCGCACGTTGGTTTCCTAGCAGCACTTCTAATGGTTTGAACCTTGGGGTGATTAACGGATACGTTCAACCGACTGCATCCATTGATCGGACGGTCATTTACTTATTTACTTAATTCCTTGAAATTATGGTGAGTATTCAGTTAAATTCACATCCGTTATACTTTTCGTGTGAAAAAAGCGCTATGTTCTTACCTACCACACTGGTTATCCATCGTCGTCTGTAAAGCAGTTTTCGTGAATACCTGAAATGATCCCATTCAAATATGCGTGTTTCTGATTATTAAACTCGCGGTGTGGAAACCTCTTGCTTGAGTTTCGCCCGCTAACTGGCGTCGTCTGAATTAAGCCGTACCGAACGTGATTTCAGCGCACGGCTCCCTTTTTCCAAACTTTCTCCAGTGTCTTTTGGTGTTGTGATTTTTTTCTAAAATTGGAACTAGTAACGTAAGTTCCAGTATAGCTTGAGAACACATGTGATTTATATTGTGAGTGCCACTAAATGGGGTCTTGAGTAAAAGAAATGGTCAATCTTAAAGTGGTTGCTCTCTCTGTTAACAGTACTAAAACGAGAGCCTAAAAACTCAACTGGCTAACCATATTGAGTGTTATTAACGTAAAAAAACGAAGAGGTTATCTTGGGCCTACACGAACACCTTGTCTGCATGACCAACTAATTGTATTCTGTGGATTGCTTGTTTTTCCGAATTTCCTGTTTTACTTACCAGTGGATGTCTGGTGTTAATGGCCTGTTAATTATTTCTGTAGGTTTCTAAAGCATAAATTTGGAATGTATTGTTAAACATCACTGTTTATGTTATTGAATATCTGTGTTAAAGATTACATTTAAACCGAAGATGTCAGAAAGTTTTTCTTAAGATTCTGTTCTTAAATCTTTTCCTTAAATGTTATTTTAGAGGTTTTGTAAATTCTATCACCAGTTGCCTTGCTTCCAAAAGAAAAAGCCAGTAGTAAATTACATTGTGACGGTTGTTACTGTCTTTTTTAAAAAAACATTTTTCTTAAGTGTTATTTTAGAGGTTTCTTAATTTCTACACCTGATGTCCTGTTTCAAAAAAGAAAAGTCACTAGTAAATTAAATTCCAGTGGTAGTTGCTGAGAATGGTTCAAATGGCTCTGAGCACTATGGGACTTAACATCTGAGGTCATCAGTCCGCTAGAACTTAGAACTACTTAAACCTAACTAACCTAAGGACATCACACACATCCATGCCCGAGGCAGGATTCGGACCTGCGACCGTAGCATTCGCGCGGTTCGGGACTGAAGCGCCTAGAACCGCTCGGCCACCGCGGCCGGCTGCCGAGCATGTTAGATCTCTTATAAAGTGTTTACTGTTTGTTAAGTTTGTTAATAAAGTTATGGCCCAGTGTCCTAAGACTCGAAACTACCTCCCTACCGCATTTCAGCCTCATGTAACAAGAAAAACATGTACCAGCACATGACGCAGTTCGAAAGCGGCTGTATCACGCGCTATATATGCACTGTGGTTTATCGATCTACGATATTGCTATTCGCGTTGGTCGGAATCCCGTGGTTGTCGTGCGATTATTGGAAATTGTGGGTTCAAGAGAGCAATATTCAACGGCTTGCACGACCCCAACAGCCCTGCACGCCTGGGACTCGAGTGGACAGACACATTGTTTGCTAGACTGTGCCGGATTGTACAGCCAGGTCACGTAGCTAGAATCACAAAATAGTCTTGCTTATCACAGTGATGTCGATCATCGTTGCATCTCCCTGTGCCATGACAGCAGGGAGATACGCACCAACAGCTGCGTGTCCTGAGAAGGCAATGGTCAATGGAGTACTCGTTTCAGACGAGTCTAGGTTACATATACCATCACGATGGACGAACTCATGTGTGGAGGCATCAAGCAGAACGAACGTTGCCAGAATACGTTTGCCATTGTCATACGGATCCAGCATCTGGTGTGACGGTATCTTGTGTCACTAGATGCATAGCACGAACACCTCTGGTTCAGATAACAAATGATATGGACAGCAGCCGTCATATCTCTGAAGCAATGTGCCCTATCTTCCAGGTCTCCGTTACGTTATCTTTCAACAAGTTAACGCAAGACCGCTTAATGCCCCTGCTGTGCTGACCTAACTCGATAGAGAGGATGTCCCATTTTTTCCCTGGTCAATTTGTTGCCCACCCTTTCACCCATTGAAAATACAGGGTCTAATCACATTAATGTGACTACCTTCAGAACCCTGACTAATCACATTTTGCAACTGGAATCGCTGTAAGACGTGCGAGAGGAGAGCCAGTGAGGTTCTGGAACGTACCGACAGGGATGTGGAGCCAAGCCGACTCCAGTGCCGCGGCCAGCTGGACGAGGTTTCTCCGGTGAGGATCCATGGCGATAAACGCCCGATAGAGGTGGTCTCACAGATTGTTTAGTGGGTTTAAATTCTGGCAGTTTGGTGGCCAAGGGAGTACGGTAAATTCATGCTGGTGCTCTTTTAACCGTGCACGTACACAGAAAATTTTGTGACACATTATATTGCCGTGGTGGTAGATGCCATTCTGCTTGGGAAAAATGAAATCATGTAGGGATAGATGCACACTTGTGTTGATCCATTGTGTCTTCCAGAATGACGAGATCACCCAGAGAATGCCATGAGAACATTCTCCAGATCGTAACGCTCCCTCCTCCGGGCTGAACGGCGATTGCTGCATCAAATCGTTTGCTTTCAGACGGCCATCTTTCCGATGGACCATAAAACGCGATTCATCTGAAAAGGCAACCTGCGCCACTTAGTGGACGTCCTGTTGTGGCAATGGCGTGCAAATTCCAGCCATCGCGCAGTCAACGTGGATGCGTTAAACAGATACCTGCTGCGGACTAGGACTGTTGATATTTTTAAAAAATGTCGGGAATCCGATATATCGATATTTACAGTAAAATCGCTATCAGACATCTATATATCGAAGAAATGCATCGATACATCAATATATAAACGGAGAGAACATCGACGGACCAGCGTATAAAAATACCGGCTGCAATATGTAAATATGTTGCCGGTTTTAGAGTTGCATATTTAAGTTGTGATTTATTATTAGATATTCTGTACATCAACAAGCTAGCAGCCTGATTATCCTCCTTAGAGCAAGAATTGAAAGGAAAAACATACACATTCACGCTTGGCGGTGACCACTTTGCTAAAAATGATAACTGCATCTAAATTGCACAATGAATGGCATCCGATTAGTCGGCCGTTCAGTTTCGTCACATATTGCACTTGTCCGGAAAATTCATGCTTTCTCATTTCTATAAAAGCCAGCTACCTAGCAGTTGTATTATCAAAATTGCTTGGTGAAATTAAACATTGCAGTTTTTGTTAGTAAAGCCGAACGCCGATTACGTCCGCATTTGCCCTCTGTAAGTAGCCTGTTTATATGTTTGTATGTTGGCAGCGCTATAGACTGCATAAATAACTCTGACAGCGCTGTGCGCCCTCTGTAAGAGACTCTGTGTGGCTGGTCGGACTCGCAGTTAGAGCTGAATACTCAGCAGTGATGGAAGTTGGAGGTGAATAGCCAGCAGTGATGGAGGTTGGAAGTTAATAGTTAGCAGTGCTGGAGGTTAGAGATCTGAAGCGTTAGCGCAAGCGTACGATTATATATATTTTTTTGAACTGGATGTCATATTATTAGGTAAAATTTGCTAAATACATTGTTTGCTCTGCAACAAAATCCCTCCTTTGCGAACCACATGCCTATTAGTAGTTAGAGCGTACAGTAGTTAGAATTTTTTATTTAGCTGGCTGTGTTGGTGTTTGCTGCATCGCTGTAGTTCGTGTAATGTAGATTTTCTGTGAGGTAAGTGACTTATGAAATGTATGGGTTATTGTTAGGATTTCTTCTAATTCAAGGTCATTCTTTTGTATTAATTATTTGCAGTCATATTGCGTTGTGCTTGTATATTATGAGTAATAAATGAATTGAACAACTTTGAGCTGTATTTGTCAGGGAGAATTCTGTAGGTCAGTGCTGAAATCATAAAAACATAGTAAGTTGATAGTACGATCAATTTCACTCAGCACTTTAAGTAAGAACTTAATAAAGAAGTTTCACCTCATATGTCTCCGCTCATCTCAAAGAATAGTCCCGTCATTTAGATTTTTGTTCATATTTTCAGCAACTGTTTTTGAAGAAGAAATATCACACTAGTAGCGTTAAGAATTGTTTTTAAGCAGCTGGTGTGCTACTCCTTCACATCGGAAATCTTGTTATTCCGTCATTGACCCCCACCCCCCACCCCCTATTCTTCGTTTTGCCACCTTCACACAGTCAAGGAGAACGTCTGGATGTGATGAAAGCTCAAAAACTAGTAAGACTCCTTCACAGTGAAAGTAAAATAATGCTCTACAACAATTCCAAATATTTATCGAAAATTGCGAAAAATATAATATAAAATAAAAATATCGGCACTCAATATTGTAATTTCGATATCGATAAGTCGATATGCTGGGGAACGAAATGCGCCTGTATGTATCTATGTATATTGTGAAAGAAACGATATATCGACATTTATCTCCAGCTTTACTGCAGAGGCCTACGTGCAGCATCGTTCGATGAACAGTCCTTGAGCAGACAGAATTGGTCATCCGTTAGTTCACCTGGACGATTAGTTGCTCAACAGTTGCACGTCTTATTCAAAAAGATTTCAGGCTTGCAGCCGGTCGTCGGTAGCTTCCATCCACGATATTTCGACTGGACAACTGCCAGCCATCCTCAGGTGAGCCATCGAAGACTGACGAAGACGCCCTCCGTTCCGCAATATAAGGCGTGCAGCGAGTATTCTGCGCATGCGTCAAAATCATATTGACAAACGAAACACACCGCCCACCAGCAGCGCCCTCGCTGGTGAAACTGCAGAGCTCAGCTGTCTTCGGCGTTGTCAATTGCCGCGGCCATCGGAGTACTCTATATAGTGGGTACACAAGGATGCAACTTCTCGGCAGATGTCAAAATTTGATTGTCTGGTGCCACAACAGTCGTCGCCACAGGGGATTACTGCACGACGTTCAGTTGTTAACTTCACGGACAAGAATTTGGACGACGCGACGCTGTCGGTATTAAGTAAGGGTTTTACTTTTGCACCTACACCTAGAGCACCACCTTTGATAAGTTTTGTGAGTGGTGTTGAAGAAGCCGTACGACGCCTTCCTATGGAAACTGCAGAAGAAGTAAGGAGGGAACTTGCCGTGCTCTTCTGAAAGCTCCTCCTCAACACAGTAACATAACCTCCGCATGAAGGGCTGCACTGCGAAATCTCCGAGAAGATCCGGACGTTGTGGTACTGAAGGCCGATAAAGGCAATTTAACTGTACTGTTACCTCGCAGTTTGTATGTGGATAAGATGTATAGTCTACTAAGTGATTCTGCCTACTGGAAGATTGATAACGATCCTACAGGACGTGTGCAACGGAAGACATCTACACTCCTGAATTCTTCCTCATTACCTCCAGAGACGATCAAGCGCTTAAGACCTCATGGCAGCGTACCTCCAAGACTGTATGGCCTTCCGAAGGTACATAAAGACGGACTACCCTTATGGCCAATAGTGAGCAATATTGGGGCCCCCACTTTCGATTTAGCTAAACATCTTGCATCCTGGCTGAGGCCATTTGTGAGCAAATGTCCACATCACATACGAAACTCGGCCGATTTTATCAACTGGGGGCTCTCCGCCTAAGTACTTCTGATCTTTTGGTTAGTTTTGACGTGGTGTCTCTTTTTACAAAGGTACCGCTCGCAGACTCCTTGGCACTGATTGGCAATAAGTTTCAGGTGGGAATCACTGCTTTGCTTCGCCACGCTCTCTCCTCAACATATTTTATGTTCAACCAAGAATATTTTGAACAGATTGACGGCGTCGCCATGGGTAGCCCCTTGTCTCCCTTGGTGACCAACCTTTTTATGGAGGATTTTGAGGAGAGAGCGCTTGAATCAGCAGCCCTCAAACCAACTGTTTTTTGGAGGTACGTGGATGACACTTTCGTAGTGTGGCCTCTTGGAGAAGACAAATTAATGGAGTTTTTAGATCACCTCAACTCCATTCATGAGAGCATTCGGTTTACCATGGAATTAGAGAAAAATGGTTGCCTCCCTTTCTTGGATGTGCTAGTTAGACGGAAGAATGATGGCTCTCTTGGGCATTCAGTTTATCGAAAGCCCACATACTGATTTGTATTTAAATTCGTCCAGCTGCCATCACCCATCGCAAACAATGAGTGTACTTAAAACACTTGTACACAGAGCTCATGTAGTGCCAGATGAAGATAGTTTGCCTGAAGAGCTTGCCCACCTGAAGAGGGTTTTCAAAGAGAATGTATATTCTACCCGGCAAATTAGCAAGGCACTTGCAATTAAGCCAAAGAAACAGGGAGTGGAGAAGGAAGAGAACACGCTTACTAAATCTTAAGCTTTTCTTCCCTTTGTTGGCAACATTTCCTTCAAAATTGCAAGAATACTCCACTGTTTCGAAGTGAAAGTGATTTTCCGTCCATCATCGAAGATTTCCGACCTGCTGGGATCAGTGAAAGACGATCTGGCATTGCGGAAGACGGGAATTTATAAAATACCTTGTCAGTGTGGCATGTCATACATAAGATTAACATTGCGAACAGTAGAAGACCGTTGCACTGAACATCAACGCTGCACTCGCCTTTTGCAACCTAGCAAGTCTGCAATTGCTGAGCATTGCATTTCCACTGGACACTCAATGGAGTATGACAAGACAACAATTTTGGCCACAGCAGCATCCTTTTGGGACTCCGTCCTAAAAGAATCAGTGGAAATTCGCATGACAGACAGTCTTATGAATCGTGACAATGGCTACCAGCTAGATAATGCGTGGAATCCCGTCATGTCTAAGATCTGCTCCAGACGAAGACGTCAGAGTACTTCGATGGCCACGCCAATTGACAACGCCGAAGACAGCTGAGCTGTGCAGTTTCATCAGCGAGGGCGCTGCTGGCGGGCGGTGTGGTTCGTTTGTCAATATGATTTTGACGCATGCGCGGAAATCTCACTGCGCGCTATATTTTCTACTAAGTTTCGCACCCTGTAACACCCAAATTTCGTAGAAATTCAGTTATATATTCTATCTCCTATACTAAATATGAACAATAAGTGAAATTTCTTTTTTTATATGCGTCTGCAATTTTAAAAGCCAGAAGTATGGTTGAAAAGAAAGAATGCACCAAATTAATATAAAATTGGAAGAAACCTGAGAAGAAAGTAATGGAAAGCTAAAAAAAATATTATGGCAGAATGAAAAGACAAGAAGAAACACTGGTTACTACTTGAATATCACTGGTTACTAATTAAATATGAACGTTTAAGGCTGGAGATGTGGGAAGAGATTTTTATGAAATAAACGTGAACATTGGCAAGTTAGATGTCACTCTGGTGAGCAATTATATTAGATGATGACATACTTACAACTTGGAAAAAGAAATATTGACCAAATTAAACACCTCATTCGGATGACCGAATCTATAACATGAAATTAGACCAAGCGTGTGTCAGAACCTAATGAGCATGTAATGAACAGTACAGCTCTGTGGAATGCGTTAAATTCAAGAAGGAACCGATATAAAAATTGGAAAATGAGAGAAATGTAATCTGGAGTTCAGTAAGTAAACCTGTGGAAACTCAAATGTGTTTTGAGAATTAATGTATGTTTATCGTAAAAGTATCGGCAATTTTTTGGTGACAAACAATCTTTCGATTTTCTTCTAGGTTAACTAATGTAATGTGTATATTTATTAAGGAATATAAATCTACTCGGAATGTGGATCGATTGTCGGTCAATTAATATCACAAAAAATTTTTCTGCGCCACTCAGAAACTGGGCTGGTCCAACAATAAGCTAATGAAAACCACACAATGTATTTTGGAACGCATTTCTATATCCAGTTTGGTTGAAAGTTAAACAAGACACTAAAATATTGACAAGCCGCAAATATACTGCAGGATGATGTTCAAGATCTAGAGTCCCAGGTAAGCACATCGTGCTAAAGTATGATACATTCATAAAACACAATCTCTGACAGTGGCACTACGATGATTCAAGAAAGAACAAAACAAACATGTAAAGTGCTTTAGTGAGAGAATTAAGTTGTTTTGTTAGATACAGGTATCCCCTATGAGACCAAAAAAGTGTGGCCCAAGAATTTGGAAGATCAATTTTTTTAGTAAGAAGAAATCGACATGACAGAATAAGCAGGGAGGGATGAGGAGAAATGTATTACACTATCTGATCAAAAATATCCGGACACCTCCACATAATGCGGAATTGTGCACAAGATATCGCGAGAGAGGGATTCGCGATTATAAAAGCAGACGGGGAGTATTGTGTTGTTAGCAGAGTAGCAATAACAGCAGAATGGGTCTATCGAGAGAGTTCAGTGACTCCGAGCGAGAACGAGTCATTCGATATCACTTGTGTAACAAATCCATAAGGGACTATCCAGTACTAAAGTTTCCAAGTTGGTGAAGTCACTGAGAAAACGCGGTAGAACAACTACAGTTAATCCGAGATCAGACAAACCTGCCACGCCCGGGTTCCCGGGTTCGATTCCCGGCGGGGTCAGGGATTTTCTCTGCCTCGTGATGACTGGGTATTGTGTGACGTCCTTAGGTTAGTTAGGTTTAAGTAGTTCTAAGTTCTAGGGGACTGATGACCATAGATGTTAAGTCCCATAGTGCTCAGAGCCATTTGAACCATTTGAACAAACCTGGCGTACTGCCGGAAGGGATCATAGAGCACTGCGGAGGTTGGTTGTAAAAAGTCGCATATCAGCCAAAGGATTCACTCATGAGTTACTAAGTGCTACCATCAGTTCAGTAGAACAATGACTGTGCTTAGAGTGTTAAGAACAATGGGGCACAATGGTCGAGCAGCTACTCGTAATCTACAGACTGCTGTGCTAAGCGACGCTAGATAATGTTATCAGCACCCGTATAAATTCTCAACATTTGCTCAGTCCAATGTCGCCACATCATGAATGATGATGAAATGATGAGGACAACACAAACACCCAGTCAGCTCGAGGCAGGTGAAAATCCCTGACCCCGCTGGGAATCGAACCCGGGACCCCGTGCTCGGGAAGCGAGACCGGGACCGCGTGACCACGATCTGCGGACGCGACGCTAGAGGGGGTGTAAAGAGTAAGTCCACTGGACAGTGAATGATTGATTGACTGATTCGAACTTATGGTATCACTGTTAACCCTGTGGCAATCCGATGGAATGGTTTTGGTTTGGCAGCTACCTGGAGAACGTTACCTCTGATGTGCATAGGCAACAGGGAAATGCAGAGGAGGAGCTCTTACGGTAAGGACGTGTTTTCTAGTAGTTAGGGTGTTTTCCCTTATTGCGCTTAAGAAAACGCTAAATGTGGAAGGACATGAACACATTTTACAACATTTTTTTATTGAGTACAGTAAACGATCAATTCAAGGACGATGATTATGTATATCAGCATGACAATGCACCTCGTCATAACGATGATTATCTGTATCAGCACGAAAATTCACCTTGTCGTAAAGCAGCATCTGTGAGGTAATGGTTAGTGAACAAAATCATTTCTGAAATGGATTCGCCAGCCCAATGTGCGGACCTGAACCCAATGGAACATCTTTGGGCCATATGTCGTCAATCATGCGTCTATGACCTGTACTCGTACATCCATTATGTATATTCCCGTACAGGTTAGACGTTGTACTTGAAAGTCGCTCGCCCGGAATTGGCAAAGAAATACGTGATTGGAGCGCCTGTGTCATTCTAATTACGATGCAAAGTTCCTTTTGACATGCGTGGTTGACGAGATATGGAAGTTTGGGTGTGGCCGTGAGTCGTGCATGGATAGTCAAATGGTAAGGCGACCGCTCACTGTAAGCGTGAAATTCGGGTTCGTGTACCGGTACGGCACAAATTTTTATTGTCGTCATGCCATTATACTGTTGATGTTTGTCCGCTTTCGCAATTGCGAATGCACTTAATGTATTTTCTGGTCTCGGCTCTTCAGGAAGAATGGGCTGCAGACATTCAGGTGCCTTGCTGCAAGTGTACCCAGCAGAGTTAAAGCTGTCGTAAAGGAAAGGATAGATATGCCATATTAACCCCCACTAACATTTATTCGGGTAGTATATTCTGATTACAGAGACGACGTTTATTTGGTAGAATTCTATTTATTGCCCGATCGGGACCATAAATGAAAACACCATGCTAACATCGTGGGCTGCTCCGTATAGCCAATTGGTTTTAAATTTATCATTCCGAAGCTTAACATCTTTTTTGCGTTATATATTAACCGGTATATCAGACAATAAATACTACCAGCAGCAACACAGACAATATCGTGCATCTTCATATTTTCCTTCTTGTACTTTCAAAGTGAATGTTCAACTGTTCAAATGTGTGTGAATTCCTAGACTTACACACTACTTACATTAACTCAAACTAACTTATGCTAAAGGCAACACACGCACCCACGCCCGAGGGAGGACTCGACACTCCGGCGGGAGGGCCCACGCAATCCGTGACATGGCGCCCTAAATCGCGCTGCCACTCCGCGCGCCTCAAAGTGGATAGTTTCAAGTTTGTCGAAATATGATTTTTGTTTGGAACTGGCCGCGTAGCCGTATTTTACTACCGGGAACTGTCGGGGTTCTTATTTCGTAACCCAAAGATGTTATTCTTTTCTCTATTTAATAACTCTAATTTTATTTCGGCCCTGCTGAGCTCTTTGTAATGTTCAATTACCACGAAATTTATTCCCTTTCTCGAATGTCTTCCAGTAAATAAAAATTTTCTATAATACACCAAAATTATTTCCTTTCTTTGCAAGAAATAAAATTCCCGTCATAATTTAAATCGTCATAAGGTATATTGTGCAGAGTACGTCATCTTGACGTAACTGATGGTGGATAACGATTGACTATGTACATAATCAGTACCACATTGAGGCTCCGAAATTCACACTTGAAAGTATTTCGCAGAGGGTTCGTAGTACCACTTTAAATTTCGCGACCGTTCCACCCCCGAGGAGCAAATAGGGAAAATGAGCAACTACAGTTTTCGGTGCTAGTTCTGTTTCCTCTCACTTTATTACGGCGGTTATTTCTCCATATGTTGGTGAGAGGCAAGAAAATATTTTCGCATTAGGAGGAGACCGTTAGTGATTGAAATTTCGTGCAAAGTTCTCGTCACAATGAAAACTGCCTTTGTTTTAATGATTGTCACCCCAACTCGCGTATCATATCCGTGACACCTTTTCTCCTATTTAGCGATAATACAAACTGAGCTGCACCCTTGAACTTTTTCGATGTCCCCTATCAATCCTATATCTTACAACACAGCCGTACGCCAGAAGAGGATGGACAAGCGTAATGTAGGCAGTCTCTTCAGCAGAACTGTTGCACCTTGTGAAGGTCCTATCAATAAGATATAGTTTTTGGCTCGAGTTTTCCACATTTTCTATTTCGTGGTTCCACTGAAGCTAATTTTATTGTAGTTATTATTATTGCTATTATTATTAGATTCGTAGCTGGACATCCTCTCATTACTAGACAGCTGATTGATATGCACTAAATCAAAATAACGAATACACGCATGCATTTATGTATTGAAAATGCTCTAAGTAAACGAATAAAATTTCGGAAATATGCAGTGCAATATTGGAAATTGCTCTGAAAATACAGTGACAGTCATTACAAAATAGGACCTCTACGCAGAGTCAAATACCTTGTTAACAGTTTTTAACATCAACAATAATCATTTCACCTTCATAACGACTATTAAGTCGTTTTCTAATCGTAAAACTGTTCAGAATATATAAGGATTTTTAATCTAACGACATTAATTTAATGGCCACGCGTTTCGAACCACTAGAAATCATCATCGAGCTTCGAGGCGTACAGATCACTTAAATATTGTAACTCTTCAGGCTTTCCCGGCGATCTAATGACATCTTGGGTTGTCGGGTGTTCTGCCGGATATCAGCGTCGTACTTGCACGATATTTCGGTCACGTAGCTCGTAACCTTCATCAGGTGCGACCTGAGACTGCTCCTCGAGCGTGGCTTCTTCGCGAAGAAACTTCAGTCTTCGAGTAAAGCGGAGTTCGCAACATATACATGTTTTGCCTCCTATTTATTCTGGTGGTGCGTCTTCTAGAAGTGATTGGCTTCTGGTTGTTACCACTCTGTCTTCTTCTTCAGTTACAGCCTATGCCGTAAGGAGCTGGGGCCAGCGTGTGTTGGCATTGCGCCGTATCTTCTGCCCCAGAGAGCGTATGTACCGGTTCTCGGATTGCCGCGCCTGTTCGTAGAAGCGGCGGGCAACCATACGGACGTGGTCCTTGACTTTGCGGACCTCAACGAGGTAGTGCAGTGGTCCAGATGGGAAGTCCCGCGGCAGGTGCAGCGCGAGGCGGAGAGCCCTGTTCTGCAGAGATTGTAGTTTCTTTAGGTGGTCGTCTGCCGCATTCCCCCCAGACGACAGCCGCGTAATCGAAGACAGGGCGGATTAGCGCCCTGTACAACGTGACGCCCAGTCGCGGAGGAAGAGTCGACGTCGGGTTGAGCAGGGGGTAGAGCTGGAGAAGTCGATCCCCTTGCTTTGTTTACGACGCCCTTCACGTGTGGGCCCCAAGTGAGGCGGCGATCTATGGTGACCCCAAGATACTGCGCTGTCGGTCGCCAGTTGACAGGACTGCCTCCAACGACGAGTGGGGGCAGAGCGGCTGGGATGACACGACGGGTTGCAATGAAAAATTGCGTCTTGGCGCCATTGAACTGCAGTTTCCACTTGACGGCCCAATCGGCTAGGGTGTCGACAGCGTGCTGCAACCTCTGGCGAAGTGTGTCCGCGCGCATACTTCGTGAGTAGAGCGCAGTGTCGTCGGCGTACAGTGCTAGATGCACACGAGGGACCGTCGGCGTATCAGCCGTGTAGAGCGTGTACAGGATCGGCCCCAAGACCGACCCTTGTGGCACGCCTGCTCTGATGGGACGGACTGTCGACAGGCCAGTTTCTGCACGGACGTGAAAAGTCCGTCCATCGAGGAAGGACCGTAGCAGACGGATGTGGGATCCAGGGACCCCCATTTCGAGAAGTTTGAAGAGCAGCCCATCGTGCCAGACGCTGTCAAAAGCGCGCGAGACATCAAGGAAGACTGCTCCGAAGTATTCGCGCCTCTCCAGGGAATCGAAGGCTTCTTCCACGAGTCGGAGAAGTTGGTGCTCCGTAGAGTGGCCCTTACGGAAGCCGAACTGGGCATCTGGGAGTAGAGCTTCGGCGGTGACGTGTTGCTGTAGCCTCTTCAGGTAGATGCGTTCGAAAACTTTCGAGATGGCAGGCAGCAGACTAATCGGGCGATAGCTCTTCGGCTGCCGGAGATCTTTTCCCATCTTAGGAATAGCCACAATCTCAGCATGCTTCCACTGCAGGGGAAAGTGACCGGTGCGAAAGATCTTGTTGAAGATTGCAGCCAGGTGAGTAGAGGCGTCCTCAGGCAGTTGTTTCAGCATGGCAGTGGAGACGTCGTCAGGGCTTGCAGCTCTCTTTGGATTGAGGGCCTTCAGAGCCGCCGAGACTTCTTCAGGAGTTGTGGCCTCTATGTCATCATCGCCCTCCGTTTCCAGATAGCTAGGAAGCCGGGCAGCGACCATCTCTTCATGTGCTGCGTCCAGTGGATCCTCTACAGGCTTGAAATTCTCTTCAAAAACATCGGCGAGGGCATCAGCCTTCGCGTTTGGTTCACAGACAGTTCCGGTTGCAGTTCGGAGAGGCGGCATACGCTGCGTTCGCCGTAGTAAGTGTTTCGCGGTCCTCCAGGCAGACCCGTCGTCAAGCTGAAGAGTCGCCACACGGCTGGCCCAGTCCCGGTTGCGGTGATTGTCCACAGCCACCGTGATTTCGCGCCGCATATGGTTGAGTTGCCGTTTGGTGGCGGGGTTCCGTGTACGCTGCCATTCGCGGTATACTCTGTTCTTCTCGGCAATTTGTGCAAGGAGATCGGGGGGCAGCTGTCGAGAGTGGTCCTGGCGCTCGCGTCTGGGCGGAGCCGCTTCATTGACTGCGGCGAGGGCGGTGTCCGTGAAGTGGAGGAGGGAATCTTCAGCTTCCGCGTCGTCGACAGGTGGCATCCCAGCTAGGGACTCGGTCAGGGTGTGGCGAAAGAGATCCCAGTTGACTCCAGAGAGTGACACCCCACGCCTGGGTAACTGCAGTGGGTCGAGGTCGACGTCAAAAACAACTGGCACATGGTCAGAGGAGAGAACATTCCGTGTCGAGGCGAGGATGCGGTGCGGAATGCCTTTCACGACCGCGAAGTCGACGATGTCCGGTTGTCCATTAGCGGGGAAGATGGTGGGATCATAGGGACCCACTACCACGGCGTCATTGCGATTCGGAGGACGCGGCGTCCGTCTCTGTTGGTGAGTCGTGAACGCCAAGCGACGTGCTTGGAGTTATAGTCTCCAGCGATGAACAGCTTGCCTCCGATGGAGAGAAGAGATTCTAAGTCCGCATCTACCCATGGATGCGACGGTGGTTTGTAGATGGCAATGAAGGTTATGGCTCCCGCTGACGTGTGCGCGACAACTCCAATAGCCTCCAGAGTCACGAGCGGCGGCAGTTGAATCTGGTGGTGACGGATCCCATTCCGTATGTAGATGGCCATTCCTCCGCCGGCAGTTGGCCTGTCAGCACGGTAACAGGAGTAGTTCGGCGCTTTGACTGCAATGCCTGGTTTAAGGCGGGTTTCGCTGAGCAGACAGATGTCCACGGCTTCATCACGAAGAAATTGACGAAATTCGCCAGCTTGTGTGCGTAGACAGAGGGTGTTCCACGCGACGACCGTGAGTCCTCTAACACTTCCCATGATGAGTAGTGGAGGAGCGTCTGGTGGCTGCCGGAGTGGCAATCTTCTGTGCAGCGGTCAGGTGCTGCGTGAGGACATCAAGCAGTTTTGTTGTGCTCGCCACAAGGGCGGTGAGTTGAGTAATCAGACTGGCGATGTCCGTGGCGGAGGCGGCAGGAGCCGTATCTTCTCTGGCGCCGATGGAAGTGGCCACCTCTTCGCCATTGTATGTGGCTTCTTCTGGGGCGTTGGTTGTGCGACCCCCCGTCTTGCGCCGGCCGCCGCGGCGTTGGGGGCGTGCACCAGACGTCACGGGTAGGGCAGCAGAGGAGGGGCCCGATTCCGGGTCCGACGAATTCTGCACAGGTGGAGTGGCGCAGTTTAGTAGTGGATGTCGTGCCCCTGCGTCTTCAAAAACATCGTGGGTGTGGGAGTTTTCATTGCGGCGACGTGCCTGTGGGCCTGCATGGTCGGCGTCATCGCTGTTGGGTCGGCGGGGCGCCAGTCCTCTGGTGACAACCGTGGCGTGGGAGATTGTAGGTTCAGCCTTGGTAGACTTCTTCTGTTTCGCGGCGACTGGCTGGCCTCGCTGACGAGCACTGGCGCGTCTCCAAGCTTCACAGCCGCGGTAGCTGGCAACGTGAGCGCCCCCACAGAGAGCGCACGTTGGCTGCTGCTTCCGAGGGATGGGGCAGTCCTTCGCTGTGTGTGCACCGGCGCACTTCACACATTTTTCAGGCATGGAGCAATGCCGGGCGACATGGTTGATGCCCTGGCACCGGTAGCACTGAACAGGGCCTCTCTTGGCGCGCAAGTCTTCTGTGGTCACCGAGACGTTGGCGAGTCGGGTGAGCTGGTAGAGCTTCCTGTTCTCGATTGTATCGGTTGCGATGACAAGAAACAGGGGCATGTAGTCACGTGATTTGGGCTGCTTCATCTTGACCACAGTTCTGACACTGAAGTCGAGCTCTTCGAGTTCTTCTTGAATGTGATCCGGCTCCATGTTGAAGGGCAGATGCCGGATGACAATCTTCTGGACGCGGTCCGGTGTGGTGGCGTGAGTGAAGAAAGGTATTGCCCTTTCAGACGCCTCCTGCGTCACGCGTCGGTAGTCGTCTGCTGAGCGCAGCGTAATCTTGTACATGTCTCGTCCGGCGACCTTCACATTGTAGACTGCCGTCGTCCAGCTATTGAGAAGCTGTTGCAGCTGCCGGAAGGTCCCTTCGTATTTCAGAACGATCGGCGGAAGTGGCGCATCCCTCCTTGGCGCCGTGGAAGGGCGCGGTGGTTCCTCTGGGGCATCCTCAAGGGCAGCAAAAGTGTTGGCAGTGGATGCCGGCTCGTGGGTGGACAGCACCCGTCGTCGCGCTGTATGGCGTCGCTTCGGGCGAGTGAATCCGTCAGCATCGTCAGCAGGCGTTCGTTTCGACCGCTTCTCAGCCGGGGAGCCGCGCCCGCCGGTAGGGGCCGTATCGTCTTCTCTTCTGCTTTTGCCGGATTGCCGACGAGGTGGTGGTACGGCAGACGGCTCGTCTTCTTCCGACTCCGGAAGCGGAACTGTAAGCGCATCCATAGCGATATCCATCATGTCCTCATTCGTTGCGTGGTCCGTCATAAGTGGGGGGACAGATGGGGCCGCCGACGTAGAAAGCTCCGCCGGACGGCGATCTGCCACACCCTTCGCAGTACGTAGCTCCGTTCGCTTCGACATCTCTCACGCGAATCTCCTTGGTCGCTCCTCGAGTGGACCTGGTCCAGTATTTATGCCTATGGCCTTCCCCCTCCACCAACGGCTGCAGGCGCTTCCTCTGAGGTCAGAACACACACTTGATATTGTGTTTACGGAGGATCCTACCGATTCTGGCAGAAATAGAGCCAGCATAGGGCAGATATGCCACCTTCTTTGTTTCATCTTGGTCTTCTTCAGGAACCTGTGGTATGGTGGCTGGTTGGAGTGCCCTCTCAATTTGTCTGTCCGTGTATCCATTCTTGGAGAAAACTGTTTTGAGACGTTCTATCTCTATAGGTAGATTCTCTTGGTCTGAAAGGGGATGTGCTCTGTGGACCAAAGTCTTCAGAACCCCATTCTTCTGTGCAGGGTGGTGACAGCTGCTGGCCTGCAGATATAAATCAGTGTGTGTTGGTTTTCGGTACACACTGTGGCCAACTGATCCATCTGCTTTCCTCTGGACTAGTACATCCAGAAATGGCAGCTGGCCATTCTTCTCCAGTTCCATGGTGAACTCGATATTAGGGTGGCATGAGTTAAGATATTCAAGAAACTCATTGAGCCTGTCCATCCCATGTGGCCAGATCACGAAGGTGTCATCCACATACCTAAAGAAGCATGTGGGTTTAAATGTGGCTGTCTCAATGAGTTTCTTGAACATCTTAACTCATGCCTCAAAACAGTTTTCTCCAAGAATGGATACACGGACAGACAAATTGAGAGGGCACTCCAACCAGCCACCATACCACAGGTTCCTGAAGAAGACCAAGATGAAACAAAGAAGGTGGCATATCTGCCCTATGCTGGCTCTATTTCTGCCAGAATCAGTAGGATCCTCCGTAAACACAATATCAAGTGTGTTTTCTGTCCATCCAACAAGATTGGGGGACTGCTGGGGAGTGTCAAAGACGACCTGGGGTTACGAAAACCAGGGATTTACAATATACCTTATCAATGTGGCAGGTCCTACATTGGCCAGACGACAAGAACTGTGGAGATCAGGTGCAAAGAACATCAGAGGCACACTAGATTAAGACATGTGACTAAGTCAGCCCCTGACGGACTGCCAGGAGCACCAGACCGAAGATGGAACACCCAGAAGTGGGACTGGTGGGCGCGGACCGCAGAGGGAACATCCAGAGCCGCAGTGGACGAAAAACGGAGCGGCAACGCTCCAACAGGTCGTGGTGAGCGGGCGCGGACCGCAGGGGGAACGCTTGGTACCCCAGACCGTAGAGGGAACACCTAGAACCGCAGCGGTCGGAAAACGGAGCAGCAACGCTCCAGCAGGTCGCAGGGAATGGGCGCGGACCACAGAGGAAGCGCCTGCAGCCGTTGGTGGAGGGGGAAGGCCATAGGCATAAATACTGGACCAGGTCCACTCGAGGAGCAGTCTCAGGTCGCACCTGATGAAGGTTACGAGCTACGTGACCGAAATATCGTGCAAGTACGACGCTGATATCCGGCAGAACACCCGACAACCCAAGATGTCACTTAAATATTATCTACGCTACTAATACTATTAATTTGGCGTGCTGCTAGGGTCTTCATGAGATCCAGAAAAAAAAAAGAAATGGAAGAAATATGTAGCACGCCTCTTACCTCAATACTTGCTGCCCTGTAAAAGTTATTTGTGTGATATTATGCTGGTAGCTTATTGCATGCACGAACTGTGGCGGCTGCGATGTTCGAGCATCTCAGTATTTCCCCAAGTTTACTAGCATACCTGCGATTCGTTTGTCCGTTAAAACATTTTTCTACTTTGAAGTGACCTTCCCGCTTCGCATGGCGTAAGAGGGCTATATTTCAATGTAAAAATACCATTAGGAGAGTAGGCTTCACAAATGTTTCTCTGATTTTCCTATCAGTGTGGAGCTGACATCGTAAGTGAAACGTAATGCCGCTTCCCCGATTCCCTGCCCCCATCTTGAGTCTCCAACATCACCATGACGCCGCTTCTCGGTAACGGAATCACGTATTTCGAGAGCAGTCTGAATTAAAGGAACAGATAGGTTTTTTGTATCTTAGCGGGAAGACGATGTCGATAACACCGGCATAGTTAGTTAGTGAAATGTTCCACAGATCTTTTGAAAGATTCTTTTACCGAAATGATGTGGAACGAATCAATTTACAGAACAAGTATACATGATTACTGTGAACATCGATGAATTCATTATTATTGTAGTCCTACTCAAGCAATTACACTTAAAACAAAGAATGTTTCATTAATTACTGGCTGCCGATTATTATTCGTAAATAGAAATAATTCAATGGACTGGAAGGAGCTATACAGGACGAATGATTTTAAGTTGGATTTAAAACTTACTTTTCTACCTGTCAAACACTTTACATTAGTGGGCAAATGATTAAATATTTTGAACTCCTTTCCGAGCCACTGACAGCTTTAATAACAGTCACGTTTTCATCTAGTGCTGCAAGTATGGACATCACTGTTCTTCTCAAATTGTGATGGTGTATTTGTGACGGGGTAATTAAAATAACTAGTTCCTTGAAGAGTGCGTACGTGACATCCGTGGGTGGACGCCTCCTTTTTTTTTTTTTTTTTTTTTTTTTTTTTTTTTTTTTTTTTTTACTGTTCGCTTTCGCACTTTTTAAGTGATGAGTTGCCCCAGAAAATTGCTCTGTAAGACAATACTGAGTGGAAATATGCGAAATATCTCAGGAGATTGATTCGTTTGTTTCCAAAATTTGCGATTATACGAAGAGAAGAGCAAAAGTAGCTGTATTCAACTGTTTGAGTAGCTGAGGAAATACGCTTCTTCCATATCAAGTTTACGTTAATATGTACACTCAAAAATTTGGAGCATTCTATGCCATTTACTGACTCCTGCTCGTGTGCTTGGTCAGTTGTTGGTTTGACTATATTAGTTGTACAGAACTGAATACAGTCTGTTTCTTCAAGATTTAGGTTCAAAATGGTTCAAATGGCTCTAAGCACTATGGGATCCAACAACTGAGGTCATCAGTCCCCCTAGACTTAGAAGTACTTAAACTTAACTAACGTAAGGACATCACACACATCCATGCCCGAGGCAGGATTCGAACCTGCGACCGTAGCAGCAGCGCGGTTCCGGACTCCGGACTGAAGCATCTAGAACCGCTAGGCGATAAGATTTAAGGAGATAGGATTTATTATAATACCAGCACCCTCTGCAAAAAGTACCAGTTCTGTTTGTTGAATGGTAAGTGGAAGATCATTCACATATATATAAGTAACAGAAATTGACCTTAAATTGAACCCTGTGTGACTCCCTTGTTTTTCTCCAGTCAGCAAAATGTTCTACCCCTCTGACATTGTTCGAATTATTCAGTACAATCTTTTGCATTCTGTTTGTTAAGTGTGACTGAAACCAGCTATGCGTAAAGCCATTAGCTCCATAAAACGTAAGTTATTCAAAGAGAGTAACGTGACCAACACAGTCAAAGGCCGTGGAAAGATCATAAAAATTGCCAACTAGCGATATTTTATGATTAAGACTTGTACTATTTGACTGGAGAACAATATCCTGGCTAAAGATCATCAAAACGTGGACCTCTAAAACATCTACAGAGCTATTTAGAGCTGCAAGTGACAGGAAACGCACTGCCAAGATGACTGCCAACATCCGGAACGGATAGGAACCAGAAGAAGAAGACTATTTGACGAGTGAATGTGTAAATAGCATTCTCAGTTGAGCAGCCATTCTGGAATCCAAACTGTAATACGCTAAGTAAATTGTTTGCACTTACGTATGAGACTACTCTTCAGAACGTCTGTAAGGAAATTGGACGATAGTTGTTTCAGTCTGTCTTGTTGCCTTACTTATAACTAGTGTAACGTTACGCGTATTTAGGCTGGCTATCGGATGCCCCGTGTTGGTATGAGGTGGGATGATTTGGTGTACGGCTGAACGCTAGCTGGCCCAGGTCCCAGGACGAGCAGCGCCGTTTCTGGCCGATACGAGCGAGTCCAGGGACACAGACTAGCAGCGGAAGGACCGGATGTGGCTAAATCACAGCACAGGGAATTTTGGACGACGCGTCGATCGCCCTAGAGGGCCGGCTGCGTTGCGAACAATGGTGAGCTTTGAGAAAAACCGGAACATGGCTTCTTGCAGCTCTCTGAGAATCTATAATAATTTATAGTCAAATATCAAAGCAAATCTGAATCCATCGGCGAAATCAGATAAATGAGGTACAACCAATGACAAAACAATAATGGAATATCTTCAAAATTACGGAGGTTAATATTCCACAACAAATATTCATACAGTGAACTTCTGAGTTAACTAGTTCTAACCGCATCATGCGACTTCAACAAACGGAATCTCGCAAGGGGAGGTCGCCAATCGGGACACGCCGATTTCGCCCAAATTACGTGTTTAGAAGGAGGTGGGCTCCACATCAAGTGCCTTAAATATTTTGCCTGAGTGGGCCTTAGGAAAAGAGAAAATGCGCTCGAAAGTTTTTCCGGTAGCACTATATACCTTATTCAACGCTCTGTTCGTCGTTAATGGGGTAGCGTAATGGTAAAGCGCATTACTAACTGGCGACATGGGATCAATCCCAGGTGCTATCTGATTTTTTTTTCTGTTTTTTCCCATGTTTATTTTAATTCGCTTCTTCCAAATGGCTCTGAGCACTATGGGACTTAACATCTATGGTCATCAGTCCCCTAGAACTTAGAACTACTTAAACCTAACTAACCTAAGGACAGCACACAACACCCAGTCATCACGAGGCAGAGAAAATCCCTGACCCCGCCGGGAATCGAACCCGGGAACTCGGGCGCGGGAAGCGACTTCTTCCGATTGTTCAACTATTTACCGTAGAAATAGTATATTTATATAATTAGGCGAAAGTGTTAATGAAAATAGTTTCCAAAGATTCTTGTGATTACGTGCACTACTTTTTATTGACTATCACAGTAGGCCGGCCGCGGTGGTCTCGCGGTTCTAGGCGCTCAGTCCGGAACCGCGCGACTGCTACGGTCGCAGGTTCGAATCCTGCCTCGGGCATGGATGTGTGTGATGTCCTTAGGTTAGTTAGGTTTAAGTAGTTCTAAGTTCTAGGGGACTGATGACCACATATGTTAAGTCCCATAGTGCTCACAGCAATTGGAACCGTACCACAGTAGAAGGTTTACAATTTTTATGGTGACATCTATCATAGAAACAAGTGAAACACCTATATGTTTCACACCAGGCACATTTTATGAAGACATTGTTTGAGGAGTTAAATTTTGCCGAAACATGTATCATTGGAAAGGAAACTTCATTCAAGTTTTGAAATGACTGTTTGTCCGCTATCAGTTTGGATGCAAACCAAGCGTATGCGACGCTTGCGATTCCAGCGGTCAGTCAGGGTAACGTTTGTTACCGTCATATACATAATAACAATAATATTTTATTTTCTAACCTTTTTATACGTCATTTACGATGTGATTGTTTTATATTTGATTCGAAACTTTCATTGTATTTGAATTCTACGGTAAACAGTTGAACAATCTGAAGAAACGAAGTAAAGTAACAATGAGGAAAAAAAGTTAGAAAGCACCAGTGATTGATTTCAGGTCTCCTGTTTCGTAAGCAATGCGTTTGACCATTACGCTACGCCGTTAACGACGAACAAAGCGCTGAATAAGATATATAGTGCTATCGGAAAAACTTTCGAGAGCATTTTTTCTTTTCCTAAGGCCCACTCAGGCGAAATATTTAAGAAACGTGATGTGGAGACCCACCTCCTTCTACACACGCAATTTGGGCGAAATCGGCGTGTCCCGACTGGCGACCTCCCCTTGTCAGATGATAACACCGCACATAGTTATCATCCCTGAAAGCTACGTATCTGTGTCTATTTTATTTATTGATTTGTGACGTCTTTTGTATCTGTTTGATTATACAAATGTTTATCAGAACATCGTATCCACCGCAATCGCACAGCTAACGAATATAGTATCAATACATCATATTTTTTCATACGTGTGTTTTTATTTAATGAACAATTTACTATATTGACAGTACCTCTATTTAAATGTTGATTGAAAGTGATATTAAGAAACTCTGCTAATTTAAAAATGGTCAGTCGCATGTGTTAGCGGACACCGCAACTGAAAAGATTGCCAGAGGACGCATCTGTCAAGCAGGCATAAATAATTAATTGTTGAAGCAATTTTTAGCGACAATCTGTTGTCATTTAACGTAAGAGCACATGCCCAACAATGCTGGCTTATTTATGAATGAACACTCCTTTATTTGTAAGTATTGTGAATAATCTGAGTGTGACGCAATGTTTATGATATGTCTCTATATTGTTGTAATATATTAGTTTAGTGCAAGAAAGTTATCAAAATGAGTCAAATCATATTTGCAGTGCGTAAGAGGATGTATTTTTGGTGAGAATGGCCTTCAGCCAATTAGAGTTGGACAGTGGCGAAACACTGCTGGAGTCAAGTGGAGATTGAGACTTTTCGAGTGAAGAGCTCAAGGGAACTATTCTGGACACTTTAGTCGCGTTCTGGGAGGAGGCAGATCTGCCTATGGTAGCGACTAGTATTCCATTGTGGAGGCGGTGAACGGTCGCTACCATACTTTAACTACCGAAGGGATTCGAGAGGTTTGAATGTGTTCCAGGGTATTACTCTAACTTTTGCCGCTTGATTTAAAGAACTGAGAATAGACAGAATGTGAGTTACTATTCTCCGTATCGCGTGTGTATATTTGTGAATCATCACGTTGAACTCTGAACTGTTTTGAGCCGGAGAATCTTTCGTGAACTCTAATCACGAATGGACTTAGTTTTAGTAAGTCTTTGTTGACTATTTCGTTTGTGGATTTTGCTACCATTCTCGTATCATTCTCAACATAGTTTTACTGCATTTGATTGGATTACTTTCTACCTGCATGTTAACTGAATATCGTAGGAGCACATCCCGTTTATCTGAGATGTCCTCTCTTGATAAACACTGTTCAACATAATTCTCTGTCGTCTATATCAATTACAGACTTCAGAATAGAACCCTTGTTACTCAATTATTCATTTAACTTTTATTTTGTATTTTGTGAATTTTATTAAGTCGCAATTCTAGCCAATGAATAGACTATTTGACTTCAGTATCAAGGCTACAGATTATAATTTACAGTGAGATAGCTATAGGGCATGGAAGCAGACATGCGCTGTTCGGCTCTATGACTACATTGAGCTTTTTCTTTTTTAAACAGAGTAATGCATATCCCAAGAACGTAAAGGTCGGGTAACCACAAGTAAAGACGCAACTGGTTTGCTGTTTAATAAGAGCAACTACGCTAGCAGTAACCGTTAGGTACAGTCGCAAGAGGAACTTACATATTAAGACGAAGACACGACATTCAAAGCTAAGCTAACCATAGAGGCTATCGTCTGATTAGATATGAACACATAGTGAGGGCAGTGTTACTCATGTACCTTATTTATGTACTTGTATGTGTATATCACACATCGATTAATATTGTTGTTACTTTTTGTAATATCTAGGTGCCTTTAAAATTACAAGTTTTATTTGTGATTGACAGCAATTTCTTTCAAAAAACATCAAAAGGCATGAATAAGGTATTAATTCTAGTAACAACCAGGAAAGACATTCGGAACCCGAAGTCAACGATGTGTAAAATGGAAAAATGTGTAAGATAATCAAAAGTGCATGTTATTATGTTACAAATACCTTGATCCGTCAATAACTGCTTCTAAGGTCAGTTCAAATACCCTATGGATTTTTTTATCTTAATAATACTTTATTTGAGTCATCAGTCTTTTGACTTGTTTCATACAGCCCGCCATGAATTTGTCTCCTGTGTCAACCTCTTCATTTCAGAGTAGCACTTGCAACGTATGTCCTCAGTTATTTTCAGAATGTATTCCAATCTCTGTCTTTCTCTACAGTTTTTAATCTCTACAGTTCTCTACAACCATGGAAGTTATTTCGTGACGTCTTAACAGGTATCTTAACAATCTGTCACATCTTCTTCTCACTTTTTTCCATATATTCCTTTCCTGAATGTTAGTACAACGTTGCACATATGCCAAACAGGCAACTGGCTCTACTTACAGATATACACACATGCAAATGTGCACAATACGTGAAAAAAGCAGAATTTGCATGGATTAGAAAGGAAATCAAAGAACTGTACTCAAGCGAATGAATGCTCAACGCCACACTATACAAAATACACGTACAACTAGGCAACCTCATTAAACAGTCTACAATGCTCTATGACATTACTGAGCATGTGAAATTTCTCATAGAAACAGAAATACAGAAGAAGCTGTAGAAACAAGATCAGAAACTAAACAAACTGTTGAACACAAACCCACACAAAGGAACAACAGACACCAGCACACAAAACATACTTTCTATGAAAGAGTTGCTATTTTAACTGAAATAAAGTTCTCAACACAGGGAGAAGAACTATTCCAAAAGGGACCCAAACCCAATTTAAACACACTTGTCACACAAGTAACAATAGAAAACATCATCACATAAAGCGAAAATAAAACAGGAAGAAAAGAAAGACAGAGAAAATTTTAATGCAGGCTAACCAGAGAACTAACTGAAATCACACAATGCAATGTTCACAAGAACAGAAAATGTAAGAACCTTGCTGGCCACGTATAAAAGGACTACACCGGGAAAATCTAGATTTCATAACAGAAAACAAAATAACACAGGTAAAAAGTGACCTCATCCAAAGATACCAAAGAGACATACAAAAACCATTGAAAAACATCAAATCTGCACTCTCAAAGTCAAATAGAAAGAACAACACCAAAGAATCCCAGGGCACCCACAATCAGAAGTTTACCAAAGATTCACAAGGCCCATATTCCAATCAGGGCTGTGACTGATTTCACAGCTGCGCCAGCACCAGCACATTATTTAGCCAGGCACATGCACACGTTTCCTCAAAAACACTGCATTTACACAAATACACTAATGACAAAACCAAAGATATGAATGTACCCAACACAGCAATACCACTTTCATTCAACATCACATCAGTATATACCCACATACCAACTGAAGAAACAATCAAAATAATTGAAAGACAACTAAGGCAGACAAACTTTCTCCCACAAGCTCGGACACAAGGAATCTCAACCATTTTGAAGTTAATCACAGGACAAGATTATTTCATATTCAAAGATGAAATCTAAATCCAACAAGGACTCTCCATGGGGTCAATCACAAGTGGCCTGCAGATCCAGAATTTTACTTCCACCTTGAAAACAAAATCTTTGAAAAAATAAGAAATGCAAAACAGTACAAAGTATCATATTGGTACTGTTATGTTGTTGAAATAATTTGCTTGATAGATCAAATATATGACCAGATACTGCAGTTACACAGAGAAGTCTATACTGCTCACCCAAAAATACGCTTCACCATTGAAACTGAAAGAGATAAAAATAGATTTTTTAGACATCACAACAGAAAACAAAAACCACAAACACTTGTTCTTAGTATAAAAAACCTACATCAGCCAGTACAGTTATTTACAGCAGAGAAAACCGACGGACAGCCCACAAGCAAGCCAACCACAGATACCTCCTACACAGACTAAACAGAGAGCCAATGGGCGAAGATAGCTACACACGAGAACTAAACATAATAAGAGAGATTGCCACAGAAAATGGTTACAAAATAAACATTATTGACAAACTAAACCATAAAATAGAAACACAACCGACACAGAACACGACACACAACACAAGAGCAACAGTGACTCAACAGAGAACACACAAGGCACATAAGACGAAGAAAACACAAACAACAAGAAAACATAGCGCACCCTGACATTTGACAACAAAATAACGAACAGAATAGGAAATATCACTAGGAAACAAGGTACAAACGTGGCATATAGAACAAACAACACGCTGTAGAAAGGATTAAGAATACTTTAACCACCACAGATAAATTGAAAAAAGCAGGTATATTCTAGCTAACCTGCAAAGACCGTGATTCCGTATACATCGGACAGATATGTTAAAATTTCAAGATAAGATACTCAGAACATTTAAGAGCATTGAAAACTGGCAGCACACATTCGACATTGCAGATCACCTCATCAAAAACGGCCACCACCCCAAGTGCATAGGAACACACCTCCAAATTTTAAAAAACGGTAACCAATTTTAACAACAGAAGAAAATCACCACGTCCAGAAAGCTATCACACAGTGCAAAAATGTTATCAATGACGAAACAGTACAATTTAACGAAATGTTATTCAACGCTCTGAATGAATAATCTGGCAGCACAAAATAAGACACTCATACATACACACAAACATAGAATGAGAGATTGAAAGTTCGCGGACGTCAAAGCAAAACAAAACTAACAATAGTCGGAAGTAAATATGTCAGTGAAACGTGCGTCCAAACCACAGCAACAAAACAGGACGTAGTATTTACAAACGAGCAAGAGAAAACGTGAGTAAACACTGTCAAAATACGAAAAGTAATCCACAAATAACAAAATACACGAAAAGTTCGTCATACCTAAGCTTCACAAAACTTTTATCAATGTCCACAGGCTCAGCTCAACTACACAAAAGCTTGTTTGATACATAAGACAGACTTGTCACAGCTAAGGTCTAGGAAAATACTACAATCGTAAGGACAAAAACGGGCACATGCCACGAATTTTACCAGAATATACATTTTAAGGATTATATGACAAATAAAGACTTCAATGCTGACGATTTTCTAACATCCCTCACGCTTGCAGATGTCATGGTTTACTAATTTAGACCTCTGGCTGATTTTTTGTTGCCAACCACAGGACACATACAAGGTAAAATTAAATGTAAAGTGCACATACTATTTAAATGACAACATAATCTGATGCATCATATTCCTTAAACTAAAAATAACCTGTATGTAATATTTCAAGAAAGTGCTTAGAATAACAAATCCTCGGAAGATGCCACAACTGTGATGAAACATTTTTTAGTGATAAAACAGAACAATAATTTGGGTACTTGCAAAAAGGCGCGCCCATTCTTAATTCAATAACAACATGCAAATGCGTTTAGTGTGTCTCATATGTATCAAACTAGTTAGAAAATTACGATCAAAAATCTGTGGCTGTACGTACAGTCTTACTTAAAATTGTGAGCTTGTGCTATAAACCAAAGAGACTTCTGTTAGCAGGAGTTGTCCAGTTATCAACAATGAACATACAAACGATATTATATGCGTGTTAGTAATTAAATACTTGGGAATTATATCACAACGTAATTTAGTACCACAATGAAGAGTAAAAACATGGTTGAGAAAAGTGTGCTAACCTCTTCCGTACTGATATACGTTGAAAATTGTACGTTGAATTCCTTAAGCTCATATTAATTACAGTCATAGCGTGTTAATGATTTTAATCTGTGTACATAACTTGCACTTATATCGCAGAATTTTGTCACATAGTAATCGCAAATCAAAATGGTAATGGCAATCCTCGATTTTCCCTTGTATAATCTTCACATACTCTCACAGTAAATTAACAGTAGCTCCAATAAATACTGTTTGATGATTAAATTAGCGGATCTTCGGTCCCATGAATTTACTAAGTATATATTACAAAACGTCGCTGATAATAGTGCCCAATGAGGAAATTTGAAGGTCCACTTTAAATCTTCCCTAATTACTTCCTATTTACCTGAGCTGTTTGTTTGGACAAGATTTAATGCGTCACATCGTGAGAAAGTGTAATTACTATTGGCAATTTGAAGTAACAACGTTTTTTCCTGTTTGCTGTTTTATTTGTAGCATGTACGTCGCATTTGTGGTTAGCCACATCGTATGAACGCCTGAGCGAATCTGAGTAGGCATCCCTCCCGACGTGAAAGTATAGAGTGTCACCTGAACAGAAGCACGTTGTGTTACGAAGCAAGAAAGACCACCAGGAAGCGGTCAGTAAACACAACTTCATTTCTACCTCACTACTTTGTCTACTGAATAACAGTGAATGGTCTGTAAGAGACTTTTTGTCTTAGAGACTGGTGCATAAAATATCGCGCTATATGTGGCTATGGCTAGTGTTAAAAACAGACTGTTGATTCCGAGACTTAAACTACTATATACTCGTAGTAGCAGAGCGAAATTAATCAGTATAAAGTTTTCGTGAATTGTTCCTGGAAAGGAACTATGGTTTGCGTTGTCTTAAACATAAGATACAATTACCCTAAGAGGAACAGTGAATTTTATTAGTGCGTTGAAGCCCTGTATCAATAGCATTTACTTTTCTTAAGTTCGATTGGGCTCGCAGCATAGTACACGTCATAGTATGACATTTGAAAATGAAAGGTCCAGACTAGCTCAAAAATAGTTCAAATGGCTCTAAGCACTATGGGACTTAACATATGAAGTCATCAGTCCGCTAGACTTAGAACTACTTAAACCTAACCAATCTAAGGACATCACACACATTCATGCCCGAGGCAGGATTCTAACCTGCGACCGTAGCAGCAGCGCGGTTCCGGACTGAAGCGCCTAGAACCGATCGGCCACAACGGTCGGCGGTCCAAATTAGTTGCAGTACGTTTAATGTTCTTTATAACAGCCGTTTCGGCTTCATTGCCATTCTCAAGTAACTTGCCAATATAAAATAGGTGAGGCTATCTATGTGTATGGTGGTTGTCCATGTGAATAAATATGCACTGTAATTTTACATCGTTACTTATGTCTAGTTTGATTTGACGTCCATATTGCATCTAAAATAAACTTTCACTGTCTGATTCGTAGTGATTACGTTACATATAACAGTTACAAATATATGGACATTGTTTTAACAGTTATTTGACGGTTAATTTACTATAAAGTACGACTTGAGATTTATTTGACAGTTCGTTTACTAAGATAAGTATAATTGGTTAATATAAGTTATCAGAGTTTTAAGAGCAAACCAAACTGTGATGTAGATCACCTGTATTACAGCGTCTGCCACACGAGTTGGCTGAGAGTCTCCGTGAGGCTTTCGCGCTAACTAAATAAACCTGTAATGAAACGCGCTGCTCTTCTTTGGATCTTCTCTATTTCCTCTATCAATCCCGTCTGCTACGGATATCAGACAGAAGAGTAATATTGGAGAATTTCACGAACGAGGGTTCTGTAAGCTTCTACTTGAGGATTCTTCCAATGAATCTCAGTATGGCATCTGCGTGACCTGCGAGTAGTTTTATGTGGTTGTTCCACTTTAAATCGCTCCGTACTCATATTCCTAAATATACACAATGTGATAAAAAGTATTCGGACACCCCCAAAACATACGTTTTTCATATTAGGTGCAGTATGCTGCCATGTACTGCCAGGTACTCCATATCAGCGACCCTTGTAGGCATCAGACAACGTGAGAGAGCAAAATGGGGCGCTCCGCGGAACTCACGGACTTCGAACGTGATCAGGTAATTGGGTTAAACTTCTGTCATATGTCTGTACGAGAAATTTCCACACTCCCAAACATCCCTAGGTCCACCGTTTCCGATGTGATAGTGAAGTGGAAACGTGAAGGGACACGAACAGCACAAAATCCTACAGCCCGACGTCGTCTGTTGACGGACAGAGACCGCCGACAGTTGAAGAGCGTCGTAATGCGTAGTAGACAGACATTTATTCAGACCATCACACACAGGAATACCAAACTGTATCAGGATCCACTGGAAGCATTATGACAGTTAGGCGGGAGGTGGGAAAACTTGGATTTCATGGTCGAGCGGCTGCTCATAATCCACACATCACGGCGGTAAACGCCAAACGAGGCCTTGCTTGGTGTAAGGAGCGTAAACATTGGACGACTGAACAGTGGAAAAACGTTGTGTGGAGTGACAAATCACGGTAAACAATGTGGCGATCCGATGGCAGGATGTAGGTATGGCGAATGCCCAGTGGGCGTCATCTGCCAGCGTGTGTAGTGCCAACAGTAAAATGCGGAGGCAGTGGTGTTATGGTGTGGTCGTGTTTTTCATGGAGGGGGCTTGCACCCCTTGTTGTTTTGCGTGGCACTATCACAGCACGGGCCTACATTGACGTTTTAAGCACCTTCTTGCTTCCCACTGTTGAAGAGCAATTCGGGTATGGCATTGCATCATTCAACACGATCAAACACCTGTTCATAACGCACGGTTGGTGGCGGAGTGGTGACACGACAATAACATCCTTGTGATGGACTGGCCTGCACAGAGTTCTGACCTAGACGTATCATTGTCCCATATAACTCCAACTACACACGCCCCAAACCATTACAGAGCCTCCACCAGCTTGAAAGTCCCCTGCTGACACCAGGGTCCATGGATCCATGAGACTGTCTCCGTACCCGTACACGCCCATCCGCTCGATGCAATTTGAAACGAGGATCGTCCGACCAGGCAACATGTTTCTGGTCATCAACAGTCCAATGTCGGTGTTGACGGGCCCAGGGGAGGCGTAAAACTTTGTGTCATGCATTGATCAAAGGTACACGAGCGGGCCTTCGGCTTCGAAAGGCCCTTTCGATGATGTTTCGTTGAATGGTTCGCACGCTGTCACTTGTTGATGGCCCAGCATTTAGGTCTGCAGCAAAGGGTTGCCCTTCTGTCACGTTCAACGATTCTCTTCAGTCGTCGCTGGTTCCGTTCTTACAGGATCTTTCTCCGGCAGTAGTGATTTGGTGTTTTACTGAATTTCTTATCTTCAATGTGCACTCGTGAAGTGGTCGTACGGGAAAATCCCCACTTCATCCCTACCTCGGAGATGCTGTGCCCCAACGCTCGTGCGCCAACTCTAACACCAGGTTAAAACTCACATAAATCTTGATAACCTGCCTCTGTAGCAGCAGTAATCGATCTGACAACTGCGCCAGAAACTTTTTGTCTTTTATAGGCATTCGCCGACCGCAGCGCCGTATTCTGCCTGTTTACCTATCTCTGTATATTAATATGCCGTGCGGTTCTGGCGCTGCAGTCCGGAACCGCGGGACTGCTACGGTCGCAGGTTCGAATCCTGCCTCGGGCATAGGTGTGTGTGATGTCCTTAGGTTAGTTAGGTTTAAGTAGTTCTAAGTTCTAGGGGACTGATGACCTAAGATGTTGAGTCCCATAGTGCTCAGAGCCATTTGAACCATTAATATGCATGCGTATAGCAGTTTCTTTGGCGCTTCAGTGTAATATGTTACTTTAATGAGCCGGTTATTTGGTTACCTGTTTGAGGTATTTTTCGTATAAGTCACTTGGAACAATCTCAGATGACTGTGTTATAACATCAGCCATCATGCAGTTGCTGTGATGCTACTGCGAACGGCTGAAAGCAATGGAATACTATAGCCGTTGTATTTACCGAGATCGTTCTCCTCTACTATATGGGTTAATGATGATGTTATTCTTTTTCGTAAAACATTGGAGAGAAAAATATCCGTCGAGAATCCCTTAGGAGGATATTGTCATCAGGAAAAGGAAAACTGGTACTCTTCAGGTCGATGTGGGGAGTGTTATGTCCCTTAATTAGTTTGGTTCAAATGGCTCTGAGCACTATTGGACTTAACATCTGAGGTCATCAGTCCCCTAGAACTTACAACTACTTAAACCTAACTAACCTAAGGACATCACACACATCCATGCCCGAGGCAGGATTCGAACCTGCGACCGTAGCAGTCGCACGGTTCCGGACTGCGCGCCTAGAACCGCGAATTAGTTTGGTAAGTTACAGAATTTGAACATGTAAATGGATAGATTGAAGTCATGTGCAATATCAAGAAGAACAGGGCTTAAGGTCAGGTCAGTATAGATTTATTAAAACGTGATCAAATAGGAACAAAGCAGGAGCATCTCTAATAATGAATAAGAAAATAACATTGCAAGTGACCTACAATGAACAGCATAGTGCACACATTGCCGTAGCTAAGACAAATGCGAAGCCAACACCCATCAAAGAAGCACAAGTTTACAGGCCAAATAGCTCCGCAGATGATGAAGAGATTGAAAGGATTTATGATTGAGATAAAGGTAATGATTAAGACAGTGGATTTCCATAGTAGGAAAGAAGAGAGAGAAGGAAAAATAGTAAGACAACATTAGCTGGGAGCGGGGGGGGGGGGGGGGGGGGGGAAGTAGTGAAAGAGGAAAGAGGGCGTAGTCAGGTTCACAAAGCATGATTTAATCACCACTAATGTTTGGTTTAAGAACACTGAAAGGAATTTGTGCATGCGGAAGAGACCAGTTGATTCTGCAAGGTTTCATGTTGGTTGTGCGAGTATAATAGTAAGACATCGAAACCATATTTTACTATATGACGTTTCTAGCGACAGATGTTGACTCTGACTATAATTTATTGGTCATCAGCAACAGATTGAAACTGAAGAAGTAGCAAAAAGATAGGAGTGCAAAGCCATGAGCCTGGATAAACTGAAAGAGGTTTTTGATTTAGAGGGACGAATGGGTATCTTCAAGAGGTGAAATAGTGAAGACATCATAGGCTCACTTAAATAAACAGACGGCGTGTACGAGAATTCCTTGGATAACACAGGGTAAATATTTATGAAAAAAATCATTCTCAGTCACGTCTTGTTGATTTAAACCAATAGCTCACATACAATGAAAGATGTATTCATATAGCGACCCATACAAAATAGTCCGCCGAAAAATATTTTCGAAAGAGTAGCTATATTTTTAAAAAACATTGAAGTCTAGTTAATGATTATGAATGTAAGTTGTTTAGCTACGACTGGCTGTAAAATACTAATTGTTTTAGAGAACAGTGAATTCTGTAGTCGTGTTATGCTCGCTTAAGGATTACTGAACATCTTTTCTTTCATTCCCGAGTTAGTAATTGTGAGAAGTAGTGCATTACTGGTAACAATTGACAACTGACTTTAAACATTTCCTTATAGCCTCCATCACATTACACCACTTCTAACCTTTTCACTTAAGGTATGTTTTGCTGTTGATAATGTTTAGCGTTACATTTATGTTACGGTATATCACATTAAAACTAGGAAGATAAAAAATTGCTTTTTTGCCTTAAATGCTTCTTTTTTCGATGTTACAAACAAGGTAAAAGTAATAAATGGAAAAAAATTAACAAACAAGTACGGTAATTCGAGCACTAATGGAATAATAAGCAAATTATTTTATTACATATGTGAGTGATATTGTACAAACCAGAGATTAGCGAATTCAACTGAGTGCAACATTAAGTAATATAAATCGTTGCCTAAGCAATACGAATAATCAGCAGATAAATGTACGATTAATTCAGGAAAGGAATTTAACCGCACGTCTTTTTACGCCTTATTCCATCTGAAGAAATTTTAAGTATATGGCCAAGTAGTGGTGTACGCTTAGCGGTACGCAATTCAAGAAAAATTATAATCCATACACACTATAAAAAAGGATGTGCCTATATATCTATGCATGTTCCACATCTCCTCCTAAACCAGTGGACCAATTTCAACCTAACTTGGTACGGATGTCACTTACTGTCTGGAGAGAATCGCTGCGGGGGTAAGAACCACCTGCCTATCAAAGGGGTGGGGCTAATAAAGCAGGACAGCCCATGACATATCTCGTGAATGATCTTACTTTAGTCATAGAGTATTTGAGAATGACAGCACTTAGAATTTTCAACAAACCTTTACGAAACTTTGTCACGCTGACAACCCCAGAAAATAGTGAAAAGAAAGAGTTTATCGCTTACTATATTTTCACCGTTCCTCTGCAGTAAAGTGGTCGCATGAAGCTCTAATTCAATATTTCTTTATTACTAACTGTGTTCTCAACAAATTTTGCAAACGGTAGCTGATATACCACTGGATGTGCCTGCAAAATTATAACACTGTACAGTGCATAATTGAGGAGATACGACGTCATAAACATTGTTCTGCATGAAAATTAAATTGCAGGCGAAATTCACTAGAGATACGAGCAAAATACTTGTGAAATATGTGGAATGTATTTGACACATGCGTACACGGGCAATGCCACGAATAAAAAGCTCATCCTAAATTCCTCGAAAGCTTAAAACCAAATATGGTACACTTATTACTTATTGGTTACAACCTGGAAAGAAATACTATCGGGCTAAAAATTAAGAGCACCGTATTGCAGTGCGGGTGATAACACTGAGAGAGAAGGAGGGAGTAGGCGATGGATAGACAGAGAGGAGGAAGTGGAGATGGGCAGAGAGAGAGGGAAGGGTATTGGACAGACAGAGGGGAGAGGAGGAGTTGGACAGAGAAAGAGCGAGAGGAGATTGCTAGGGAATGGGAAGGGTGGAAAAGGTGAACACTAGAGAAGGAGTGGAGGAGATGGACAGAGAGGGGATCAAGGAGGAAATGTACAGAGAGAGGGGGAAGGAGCAGATGGACTAATAAACACAAACCCTGTCAACGCCAGGTAGTCAGCTTGTACATTAATTCATTGCCACGTCGTAACATGTGGCCTGCGCTACGTGAAATATCACTCCAAGGAGAACAGTGCTCGTGGAGCTTCCTAAACGTGGAGCAGAAACGCAGAGCTGAGGCGGTCAGTTGAGCTGGATGAGGAATATGGTGTAGGTGACGACGGAAGTGGCCATGGTGCTGAGCAGGGAGTGGTCGAGCGCGAGGAAGCCGTAGGCGTCGTGGCGCGGAGGCGTGAGCGCCAGCTGGTGGGCGAACAGCAGCAGCTGCGAGGACAGCTCGTGGGGCAGGCCGGCGCACAGCGACACCGCCACCAGGGGGCGGCGCGCCTCCCTGGCCCGCGACGCCGCCCTCTCGCTGGGCGCCACCACCGCCACCAACACCGCCACCTTCTGCAGCAGCATCACCGCGTTGTAGAACGCGTCGTCGGTCGACGCGCCGCTCGGCGTGTCCGTATCCTGGTGGACAACCCGTCAACACTCCAGCGGGCAGACTGACACAATTGAGATACAGTTAATATAAGAAAGCAATCTCGAAAAGCATTTGACTAGGTACCACATCAAGGTAACGTACAGTTGTGCAGCGCGGCAAATGACATTAGTGACTTGATTGGCAAATTCTAACTTCATTACAGTTGAGGACTATGCGAATGTGTCAAGCTGCTTGGGTCATTATTAAGAACATAGTGAGGGTTTTCCGAGAAATGCTCATTTGCCTCAAGTCCTCCCCACAAGCTGATAATTCTGCGCCAGTCTGCAAATTATGTATAAAAAATCAGACGCTATGCAATGTTTGTACTGAAATGTGTTTCTTGTACAATAGTCATTGCTTACACTGTCTTTTACACAGTCTCGGTTTATTTAATCCTATGCACTTCTACGATACAATAGTACCTTGAAGAGCCAAAGAAACTGGTTCCAAAAAAATTTCAAATGTGTGTGAAATCTTATGGGACTTAAGTGCTAGGGTCATCAGTCCCTAAGCTTACACACTACTTAACTTAAATTACCCTAAGGACAAACACACACACCCATGCCCGAGGGAGGACTCGAACCTCCGCCGGGACCAGCCGCACAGCCCATGACTGCAGTGCCTTAGACCGCTCGGCAAAGAAACTGGTACAGAGAGAGAGAGAGACAGAAAGAGAAACAGAGAGAGAGAGAGAGAGAGGTTAATTAATTATTTATGTTGGTTATTTTTTACTTTGTTTGTTATTGTTTTATTGGCTAGCACTATCAGTGATTACTGATTATGTGATTTTTCTCATTGCAAGAATTCGTTGTATACGAAGATCTCCTGTAAAGTCAGGAATTTTTTGTTATAATTGTTTCGCTCTAATAATTTTCATGTTCTGTGCCATGTTAAATGCTTCATTTCCATGTCTTATTAAGTTTTCAGAAGAGGTAGAATGGCTATTTTCGTACTTCCAGCTTCTTATATCTGCTTATACCTATTTTTGAAATAATGCCTCTCATTCCCAGATACAATGATTCACATTCTTGATATTTATCTGGTTTTCCTATTGTTATTTCTAAACGTGACTGGAGTGTGTTTCTTGTCATGTAAGCAATGTGGAATCCTTGTTTCCTTAGTATATTTCTTATCCCGTGTGTTTATTTGTGTTTATATCTTAATGCGCACCATTTCTTTATCTTAGTCATATCATGAGTATTACTGTTTTCTGTTTCTATGTGTGTTGTAGCGTTTGTATTGTTTGTGGTGTTCGGTGGTGTTTGTATTCTGACCTTGTTTAAAAAGAAATGAAAAAAATAAACACTCTCAGCTAACAAAGTACACACAATCACAGAACAAATTAACAAATTCCAAACCACACATACACAACACAAACAAAAGACGAAAGATAACTACACAGCGATAGTTGGTAAGCTACACATGTAAGCACACTCACGTTCAGCGCACAGTGAAAAGTGCAAGTGAAGTGTTTTAATAAATGTGGGCGAGAAAACGTCACCTGGAGTATGAGGACCGAGTGAACCCATCTCCAGGATGACCTACACGAACTAACGGCATTGAAAATCGGAAGTGACACCAAGCGACAATTTAACCTCACCTGTAAAACTAGCGTGATACGAGAAAACGTAACATATTAAGATACTTGCAACTACTGCATAACGCATTTATTATATACATATAAAATAAAAATGTATTACAGGTCACTGAAGATGGTTGATAAATAAAAGAAGCGAAAGACATATGGAGAGGAACAAACTGATTTTCATTTAGTTGCAAAGGTGGAACATACATTCTTGTAATATGGAGCAACTAAGGAACGACGGAAAACGAAAAAGTGACCATATTAACTATAAGCCCACGCTCACGCGACCCCCCCAGCCACATCCTGCCCCAAAAGCGTTATACCCTTAATCCCTGATAGTTTCTTTTTCAACATCATACAAGCTATAAAATTGTAAGTACACGAAGTATTTGCATATTCCTGAAATTTATCTGCCTGACAGCAAAATGACATGTTCTTCCAGAAAATTACCCTTCGATTTGCACGTTGTAGTCTCTAAACAATGTATTCCTCAAGGAATGCAGCTAACGGAACATGGTGAACGGCGAGTCCCTGGAGTCTTAAACGTGGAGACAAATCCGACAGCACGCCCAAAATTAGCAAATGATACAGAAACTGATATCCACGGTAAGCAGGATAATTCTCCATTGCAAACAATTGACAAATCTAGGTGGATTAACCAGCGCCAGAAGTTGTGGAGAGAAGAAAATGATCCATAGGTTACAAGCAACATCTTCATTGCACATAGCGAAAGTTACCAACGAGACAAGATGAAAAGCAGAAAAGCCATAGGACGAAACAGAATAAACAACTGAGTTACTAAAATGTGGAAGGCACTGCTGGAATTACACTTACCGAAAGTAGTGAATAATTGCTGAAAAAGAAACTTAATGCCACACTCGAGGGAACTGCTCAAGTAATAGCGGTTTATAAGAAAGTAGGTAGTAATAACAGCGAAAAGTAATTAGGAATTAATGTTGTTCTTAATAACTCCTCCAATCTATATTCACCAATAATCAAAGTATAGCGACAGAATAACTGTAAAAAGACAATTCAATGAAGAAATAAGGTAGATTAATATGAAAACACTTCTAAAACTAAACTAAACTTCGCCCGAACAGGCCATGAAGGCCCAACGGCACCGACCGGCCGCCGCGTCATCCTCAGGCCACATGCATCACTGGATGTGGATATGGAGAGGCATGTGGTCAGCGCACCTCCCTCCCGGCCGTATATCAATCTACGAGATCGATGAAAACACTTCTGGTTTTATAAATTACAAGAAAACTTTCGATTGGGACATCAGATGCATCACGACGGAATTATCTGAATGGGACGGAAATTGGTAGATGTGATGGGTATGTAGGCCGTACACATAAATGATTATCAATTCGGAAAAACTAGATGATTTATTCAAGAGAAAACTATTTATAAATTGAGCAAGGCCACTTCTGGCCTTTATGCAAGTAGTTATTCTGCTTGGTACTGACTGATAGAATTGTTGAATGTCCCCTAAGGCATGTCGTGCCAAATTCTGTCCAATTGGCGCGTCAGATCGTCAAAATCCCGAGCTGGTTGGAGGGCCCTGCCCATAATGCTCCAAAAGTTCTCAATTGGTGAGAAGTTCGGCGACCTTGTTGGCAAAGATAGTCTTTGGCAAGTACGAAGACTAGTAGTAGAAACTGTCGCCGTCTGTGGCCGGGCATTATCTTGCTGAACTTTAAGCACAGGATGGCTTGCCATTGAGTACTACAAAACAGGTTGTAGAATATCGTTGACATACCGCTGTGCTGTGAGGGGACAGCGAACGACAAATAAAGGGATCCTGCTATAAAATGTAGTGGCACCCCACTCCCTTACTTACAGTTGTCTGGTAGTGGGCGACGGTGAGGTAGGTACCCTCCCCATTTCCCTCCACCCTTTCCCCCACCGCCCACCCCCCACTGTCTGGCGCTCTCCAGACACATACTCGCTGAGATTCTTTCGAAGAGGGACTCATCTCTGAAGACAATTCTACTCCAGTCAATGATTTTCCAGCCTGTAGATGTGTTTGGAGACGTCCTGAACAGCGCCCGCCAAGCGACCCAATTATCTGTAGTGAGGATCTAGGGCAGTGGTAGTCAACATTGCAGCTTTCGTTGTGGGAGGCAGACGCCATGGATTTAAAAATAAAATTCATGAGTTTTGCATACATTTTTGATATGAAGAATTTGGTAAGTAATTATTATTATTTTATCCTTTTACTTACTGTAGCTCTTCTTTATAAAGTTTATAAAGTTAAGTTACTTCCCTATCTTATAAATTACCACTGCTGTAGAACTATCGGTCGGTTGGAAAATTTTGCTACTAAAAAAGATGCAAAAGTGGCTGGTAGGTAAAAAAGGTTGACTATTTCTCGTCTAGGGCAAAATTTGAGTTCACAGGAGAAACCCTGTCTGTCGACGTCCCGTTTGTTGCCCTACGTGGCAAGCCATCTTAGACTTACATTTCAGCAACGTAATGTCCTCTGTTGTTTGTCTTCATGCTTGCCAGACTTGACCAGAAAGGTCGCAGGATCTCGGATCTTAATTTTACACGATATCCCGCAGGAGGACATCTAACTCCTCTATCAATCATGCCAAGCCGAATAACTGCTTGCATAAGGGGCAAAGGAGAACCAACGCTGTATTGACTAGCTCAATTTGTGAAATTCTTTCTCTTCAGTAGATCATCCAATTTTATGAAATTGTGAACTACTGATTTCCATTACATTGTAATGATTATGAGTAGAGTGAGGACTGGAATATAATAATTAGCAAAGGTCTGTGTGAGTTATCGGCTACATATTTTGATGTCTACTTTTACGAAATTGTTAGAAAATGGAAAACCAAAGTCACCTGGGCATTAAAATAAGACAATACAACTGTATAAACACCATGCTGTCCTCAGACGACCAAATAATTTTACAAGAGGGCCAGTAGGATATGCACAGGGTAGTGCCTAAATGGTTCAAATGGCTGTGAGCACTATGGGACTTAACTTCTGAGGTCATCAGTTCCCTAGAACTTAGAACTACTTAAACCTAACTAACCTGAGGACATCACACACATCCATGCCCGAGGCGACCGTAGTGGTCGCGCGGTAGTGCCTAGACCAGATACGTATGGACTACAGTTTTAATGTTCCTGTCAATGTTTCTCACAAGAAGCTAGCACTACAGTTTTTAAAGAAAAGGCGTTGTACGTTCCAAAACACTGCTAAACTGTGATGTTTTAGAAAAAGTTTCGCTTCTTAGGTTGTGACAAGAGCTACCAGATCGAAAATGACATAGAAAGTAAATTAAACAAATATCAGATGTTCTGTAGTGCATAGTTCATTAGGCAAGACGGAGCGGAAAGAAACAAAATAAAATTTTATAAAATACTGACCAAATTTGTTTCCACGTTCGGCTCAGAGTCGTGTACGTAACAAAACCAAGGCAAAACGTCCATAGACGTTACTGGAATTGAATTTGTGAGGCGCACATCAGATAAGGAATGAAGACGTCAGAACTGAGCTGTAAACTTGCTCAATAAACAAATTAATAAAAGAGAAGATAGTAAAACAGGTAGGAGATATCAGCAGGAATTCAAACTAACAAAACAAGCTCTGAATTAGAATAAAATGTTCTCAGTTTTCCATCCACGTCATTCGTTTAAAATGCCACGCTGACTTCTTACAAGTATTGAGCTAATACCACAAGTAAACTGAGATCCCAGAACATCACAGAGGGGATGGCTCGAATGAGATACAAGCAGGTGAAGAGTCTCATCCTTAGAGTAACTAAGAATTTGTGAGTAATTTGGCTTCATTTCCTCCACTCCTCGACCACGAAATTAATGTGTTACATAGCTTGACACACGTTGTTCAACAAACACATGTACACATTTTGATGTTGTATTTAACATTATTAGTACTGCTCCAAATACTCACTCTGTCTTGAACGAAGAGTGCGATCAAGAATGACAGATGAACGATGCCGAAGAAGAGGTGAATAATCAGTAGAAACAGCTGCAAGCTGAAATAGGAGTTGACTTCCACTGAGATGCTGAACAGATCGAAGTACAGTTGTCGTATCAGGTTCACTTCTGAAGTCACTGGGACGGCGGTACTGTAGATACTGCAGCCGTGACCTATCTGAAATGAAACTCTAATTAGTAGTAGACATTTCAAGGCAAGGAGTGAGAACGTTCCCGGAAGAATCAACGAGGGAATGAATATATGGGAAACACTGACAAGAAGAAGGAACAGGATAGTATGATACCTGTTAAAACATCACGGTATAACTTGCATAGTATAAGTGGGATCTGAGGAGGGTAAAAACTGTAGGGAAAAACAGAGATTGGAACGCACCCAGCAAATAACTGAGCACTTAGGTTGCAAGTGCTACTCCGAGTCCAGTCACATTAATGTGACCACCTGTGCGGATCTCTGCAAGACGTGCAGGAAGGGGTCAGTGAGGCTCTGGAACGTACCGATCGGGATGTGGAGTCATGGCGGCTCCAGTGCTTTGGACAGCTGCGCTGGGTTTCTCGGTTTAGGATCCATGGCGCGTACTGCCCGATCGAGGTGGTCCGACAGATTCTCGATTGGGTTTTAATCTGGGGGAGTTTGGTGGCCAGGAACGTGCGGTAATTTCATCCAGTTGTGAGGAATTTGGTGATAAATTTATTCTGGTGCTCCTAAACTACGATTGTTCACTGCGAACTGTGTGACAGGTTGCATTGTCCTGCTGGTAGATGCAGTCGTGCCGAGCAAAAACAAACTGCATGTACATCTACACCTACATGATTACTCTGCAATTCACATTTAAGTGCTTGGCAGAGGGTTAATCGAACCACAATCATATTATCTCTCTACCAGTCCACTCCCGAACAATGCACGGGAGAAACGAACACCTAAACCTTTCTGTTCGAGCTCTGATTTCTCTTATTTTATTTTGATGATCATTCCTACCTATGTAGGTTGGGCTCAACAAAGTATTTTCGCATTCGGAAGAAAAAGTTGGTGACTGAAATTTCGTAAATAGATCTCGCCGCGACGAAAAACGTCTTTGATTTAATGACTTCCATCCCAACTCGCGTATCATATCTGCCACACTCTCTCCCCTATTACGTGATAATACAAAACGAGCTACCCTTTTTTGCACCCTTTCGATGACCTCCGTCAATCCCACCTGGTAAGGATCCCACACCGCACAGCAATATTCTAACAGAGGACGAACGAGTGTAGTATAAGCTGTCTCTTTAGTGGACTTGTTGCATCTTCTAAGTGTCCTGCCAATGAAACGCAACCTTTGGCACGCCTTCCCCACAATATTATCTATATTGTCTTTCCAACTGAAGTTGTTCGTGATTTTAACACCTAGGTACTTAGTTGAATTGACAGCCTTGAGAATTGTACTATTTATCGAGTAATCGAATTCCAACGGATTCCTTTTGGAAATCATGTGGATAACCTCACACTTTTCGTTATTTAGCGTCAACTGCCACCTGCCACACCATACAGCAATCTTTTCTAAATCGCTTTGCAACTGATACTGGTCTTCGGATGACCTTACTAGACGGTAAATTACAGCGTCATTTGCGAACAACCTAAGAGAACTGCTCATATTGTCAACCAGGTCATTTATATAGATCAGGAACAGCAGAGGTCCCAGGACGCTTCCCTGGGGAACACCTGATATCACTTCAGTTTTACTCGATGATTTGCCGTCTATTACTACGAACTGCGACCTTCCTGACAGGAAATCACGAATCCAGTTGCACAACTGAGACGATACCCCATAGGCCCACAGCTTGATTAGAGGTCGCTCGTGAGGAACGGTGCCAAAAGCTTCCTGGAAATCTACAAATACGGAATCAACTTGAGATCCCCTGTCGATAGTGGCCATTACTTCAGGTGAGCGTGGTCTCCAAAGATAGACGCATACTTGTGTTGATCAATTATGCCTTCCAGAATGATAAGAACACCCAGACCATAAAGCTTTCTTCTCTGGCCTGGACCCTACGAGGATTGTTTCATGGTGTTTGCTTTCAGACGTTTCACGCCATACACGCCAATCGCCACCTGTCTGATGGAGCATAAAACGTGATGCATGTGAAAGGGCCTCTTGTTGCTACTCAGTGAACTTTCAGTTTCGGTACTGGCGCGTAAAGTCCAGCCTTCGTCGCCGATGAATAGCGTGGGTGCATGGACAAATCGCCAATTGCGGAGGCCCATAAGCAGCAACATTCGCTGAACGATCTTTAAAGACACGCTGTTGGTATCCCCTTGGTACATCTGCTCAACGATTGCACGTCTATTCGCACGTAGACGTCTGTACAGCGCTCGTTGACCCGTGTCATCCGTGACCCGTAGTGCAAAATAGTTGCCTCGGCGCCGGTTATGGATAGTGTCACATTTATAGATACTTTATCCACTGCGGATCGCGAATTGTTTACAAACTCAGTCGTTTCGGAAATGCTTCCACCCTTGGCCCGAAAGCCAAAGATCATCCCTTTTGTACGTCAGATAAATCGCTCCGTTTCCGCATTACGACAGCTACTGCTTGGTCTCCGCACCCCCCGACACGCTTTACTTATCCTTCCCTGATAGTGCTGACACCTGCCGTCTGTCAGTGGTTAATGCACGTTGACGTCGAATATACACGGGATAGGCAAAATAATGTGAACGGTGGCAGTAATGGGATGTGTGTGTTTGACGATGAACGACGCAGCTAAGGCACGTGTCTCGCTGCACTGTGCGTGTTCAGTACGGGCTAGGCATCAGTGCTGGTTGTTTATGATTAGTGCACACTTCGTATTTGCATTCAGAGGCCGAGGTCGACGTGTAATGAAAGACCTAACGGTGATACGAAGAGAGCAGATCGTGGGGGCCCCATTAGTAACCAAGACAGCCAACTTAATGAAAGTTTCAAGAGCAACTGTTTAAACAGTCATGACAGCCTACACGACATGGAAAGACATCATCGTGATAATAGTGAGCGCAAATCAAAATTAAATGATACAGACAGTACAGACATCATCGTGATAATAGTGAGCGCAAATCAAAATTAAATGATACAGACAGTACAGTCATGGTATGAGGAGCATGCAACTGAGCTGCAGCGTCTTCACTGGCCAGCACAGTCCCTGGACGTGAATATTATCGAACCTTTCTGAGTGGTATTGGGGCGGTGAATACGGATCAGATTTTGCGCCTCCCTCGTCACTACAAGAGTTGGAAGACGTTCTGATCGAATAGTGAGATAACGTTCCACTGCAAGAATTGTGTCAAAACAACACAAAACTACGGCGGCTAAAGTGACTGCAGAGGTCGCCGAGAAATCCGTAAAGCAAATATTCATGGACGATCTGCTATGCCGAAACCATTGGTGACGATAACTAACGCAAAGAAGCGTAAAACATGGTGGCAGGAGCATAAATCCTGGTCGGTTAATCAGTAGGAACGCGTGGTATGATCCGAAGAGTCAACATTTTCCTTATTTGCATTGTCGGGCCGTGTTTACATCTGTAGAACGCCAAAAGAAACCGACAATCCTGATTACGTGATTCCAACGGTTAAGCATGGAGGTGGAAGTGTGATGGTGTGGACAGCCATATCATGGTATTCTGCTGGTCCCATCATTACTCTCAAAGCCCGCCTTACAGCCAACGATTATGTGAACATTTCAGGTGATCAGTTGCAGCTCATGATTCAAAAGTTGTTCCCCAACAACTATGCCATATTTCAGGACGATAATGCACTCATTCACACAGCCAGGACAGTACAGTCATGGTATGAGGAGCATGCAACTGAGCTGCAGCGTCTTCACTGGCCAGCACAGTCCCTGGACGTGAATATTATCGAACCTTTCTGAGTGGTATTGGGGGGGGTGAATACGGATCAGATTTTGCGCCTCCCTCGTCACTACAAGAGTTGGAAGACGTTCTGATCGAATAGTGAGATAACGTTCCATTGCAGACTACACAGTCATTATATGCCAGAATCCCAAGAAGAATCGCAGCTGTATTACGGGCAAATAAGTGTCCAGCCCCTTATTTATAAACCATTCCCAAGCCAGTACAGGTGTTCACATTATTTTGCCTCTCTACTGTAGGTGGTGGTCACTTTAATGTCACTAGACTGTCTGTGGTATATACGTCACATTTCCAGAACTCGTTTACGGTCTATTATATTGTTTATCACAGGTCGCTAAAGTGATGAAAATTTCCAAGTGGGCTAAGCTGAAGTCATTCCCGGGCACGTCGAACTGAATAAGTACGGGAGAGTGTGTAACTGGAGGATAACGTACCTAGGAACACGTAATTTTTCCTGGCCGGTGTTTAAATTCTAATGACTGATTTTAAATTCGCATAAAGAAATGCCTAGTAGAAACTGCTAGAAGCAGTTTCTGTCATTTTCTAATGTTTTTGTTGTAGTGTGACACGAGGTTGTGTTTAGTGTAGTGTTTGTGAATATTAGGAGGTCCATACATTTAAGTGCTGTATAATATATTAGAGCAATATGGAGGCTATTGTTAATTCTTCTCTGCCACAGATTTTTATGGTGAGTAACATTCTGTAAACCTTTAACGCTAGTTCCATAACCTGTAGAAGGTTAAGCCATAATTCGTCGGTTTTGCACCATCTTGTACCTTGAAATGTAAGTTGTCTTCTACTATGGGACAGTGATATTTGCAAATGAAATTAGTTTCTTTAATCTCTTAACAATTTCTCATATCTTGAAAACGGAAAATTCTTTTAGTTGCCAATAGCTCCTACTTCAAACTGTTTTTAACTCGTAACTGGTTTTTGATCTTACTTCTTAATTTGATTTCACTTACTGATTCCTGGTGTGCAGTAGAGCATTAATGTAACACATATACCATTAAAAATAGTACTGACAAGATTTCTTCGACTACAACACTTTTAAATTTGAACAGAATATTTGTGCCTACGTACATGAACTTTTGTACTTTGGAACAATTTTTCACATTTGGGAAAACCTTAACCTTCCCAAGTAATCTATTAAGACGAATGCCTCGTCAATATGCTGTCGATATGGTAGCACTATCGGTCGGAGAATGGCATTCACGTATCGTACAGCCGCCACCAGCGGCGTACTTCGGCCCCACATAATACCACCCCAAAACAGCAGGGAACCTTCACCTTGCTGCACTCCCTGGACAATGTGTCTAGTGCGTTCACCCTGACCGGGCTGCCTCCAAACATGTCTCCAACGATTGTCTGGTCGAAGGCATATGCGACACTCACCGATGAAGAGAACGTGATGCCAATTCTGAAAGCATGTTGTCGGGCCCATTTGTACCGCGCTGCATGGTGTCGTGGTTGCAAAGATGGACCTCACCATGGACGTCGGAAGCGAAGTTGCGCATCATGCAGCCTATTGCGCACAGTTTGAGTCGTAAACGACGTCCTGTGGCTGCACGAGAAGCATCATTCAGCCTGGTGATGTTGTCTGGGTTCCTCCGAGCCATAATCCGTAGGTAGCGGTCATCCACTGCAGTAGCAGCCCTTGAGCGACCTGAGCGAGGCATGTCATCGACAGTTCCTGTCTCTCTGTATCTCCTCCATGCCCGAACAATATCACTTTGGTTCACTCCGAGACGCCTGGACACTTCCCTTGTTGAGAACCCTTCCTGGCACAAAGTAACAATGCGGACGCGATCGAACCGCGGTATTGACCGACTAGGCATGGTTGAATTACAGACAACACGAGCCGTGTACCTCCTTCCCGGTGGAATGACTGGAATTGATCGGCTGTCGCACCCTCTCCGCCTAATAGGCGCTGGTCATGCATGGTTGTTTACATCTTTGGGCGGGTTTAGTGACATCTCTGAACAGTCAAAGTCAAAGTCTATCTTCAGGAGTTCTGGGAGCTGGGGTAATGTAAAACTTTTTTGATGTGTTTATTTACAGTTTTTTATTGCATTTTGTAACGATGGTGTGAGTCAACTATGATCCGGCAGCAGTTACTGCAAGCTGTCTGTCGCAATTGTGAACTCAAAACAAGAGTAACTCGACAAGCAGTTCTGCGCTTGTAGATCTACAAAATGACACAATAGCATTGACAATGACAATCACTCACGCTGCTCAGTGCAAATGGAGGTGAAGTTTAATTGCCAAAAATAAAAGAAATGAAGCAGTTAACTCTCCTGATTAATTCAAAATCTTCTTAGCAAAGTAACCAGCTTACACCGACACATCTAAATCCACAATTCAGTCATATAGAACTGACTCACGATGTTTATTAATTACATAAATGCGCGATATCTGTTCTTTCCGATACGCCCGAAAGAACTGACATTGTGTGAAATCCACAGCTGTGATACATATTATGTAAATTGAACGTGAAGAATGGGGAAAGGAAAGGAAAGGGAAGGAACTAATGATATCAGCTGCATCGGGACGTGTCTGAAAGAACAGATACCATACGTTCATGTAAGTGATTCGCCTGATGGGCAATGAATCCACAACCTTCAGAGCGGATGCACTGTTACATTCGACCTCCTACAGGAATCTAAAATTAGTGAGGATGGAGGGCACGGATGGGAACTCCGGATAGGTGGCGCTGGTGAGTGAATGAGTCGGCAGGGAAGCATGCCCAGATAGTCTGCACGTTTGCAATAAACGCTGTGTCCGAATGGCGTACTGGTTAACGCAACTGCCTAGTAAACAGGAGATCCGGGGTTCGAGTCCTCACCTGGCACACGTTTCACTCGTTGCCGCTGATTCGGCATGAAGTCTCGAAGCAGCTGAATCGTCAGTTCCTTTCCTTTCCTTTTTTCCCCGCACCTTCAGTTTAAATAAGATGTTTATTATCGTGTCGCCTCATCAGATAGTTGGGGGCGGAAATGATGGTATTGAGGCTGTTAAAATTAAACATTAATTTATTGATCTTAGGAAAAGCTTCTCAGATCAAGGTAAACTACAGTCACAATTCTCTTTATTGACTATAAAAATTAGTGAACGTGGAATTAAAACATTTTACGTGTTTCAATGGTGAGACAACATTCCAATTAATTCTGAAAACACTGTATAAACGCGAAAGCACCTGAATGCTTTGTGAAAGACTGCTGCTCAAGAAGCAAATGATTTTTCGAAGTCTGAGCAGCTCGCAGATGGAAGAATACTGGAGAAGATCGTCTCATAGTCCCAGTGCAAGGAATTTTCCACAAAAATCAAACACACGTTGCGAAATAAACTTGTAAATTGTGAGTTGCACAGATGACAAACATCACAAAGCTAAACGCGACACTTACACAAAAAACACCGAAAGAAGAACTGGGCTGGGGCTGGACAACTCTCGAGATGACTGAGACGAACCATTGCCCCGTGGTCTCAAACACCAAAGGTAGTAGTATGTCTTTGTTCCATTCGCTCCTAAAAGCAACCGGTTGGAGGAGAAGATTTGAGAGTCTTGCCATCACGTCAACAGGAATTTCTTCGCACGTTCCAAAATGCAGGGGAAGACCGGACACTTTTCTCAACAAGAGCTTGTTGTATTTCCATAATCTGACTTAGAAATTGGCATTCGTCGGGTTCTCTCCACGATGGCTGAAAATTTGTCTGATCGTGAAATGCAGCTCATTTCCCATGCTGTGTACAGTAAAATGCAGTGGCTCATTATTTGGATACGCTTCTACGAAAGTCTGCGGGAATTTCTGACTATCCCCCAGGGAACTGTCGTAGTTCGAACATTTCTAAGAAGGACTTTGCAGTACTCCAGCCTATGTATGATCACTGTTGCCAGCAGTGGTCTTCTCACGCAGCTTCATGGTCCCTGAAGGAATTGGGTGAAACCTCCCGAATATCTGCAACTCCACCAGCTAATGCCTGAAACCTCCAGCTAGTATCCCTCGCCACGTACCAGCACCGGACTTCACAAGCTCTGTGCGTCTATCCAGAAAATTTAGGATAATTTATTTATAACGAACTTCCACCATGCTGTAGCGATTGCAGGGCGGCAACCTGGGAACCTCTCAAAGAGCCGCCGTATCAGGATACAGGAAATGTCTTTCGTATTTGTTATAACATCAAAACTGCAAAAATTAGTACAATAACAGTAAACGTCAACAATAAAACGAATACTTTTAAAATTATTACCAGAAACAGTAAAATAATTAAAATTACAAAACAGTAAAGCACAGCAGCGCCACATATGGCTCGCATGGCACAGCTGTATGCTGTGATGGTATATAAAAATCATAAAATGTTAACCACAGCATTAGTATTAAGAGAAAACAGATAACTGGACATTAATGAATCTTCATCACTTCCAGGTCTTTACAAGCGCAAAAACTTTACCACAACAAACCTTATAGAATTGTATGAAAAGAAAACATTTTTCTGAAACTTTCCAGATAAAAACAAACAGCTGGTAAAAGGGGGGGGGGGTGAAACATAAAGAAGAAGATGCCCAAAAAGTGTGTCAAGGTGGGAGACATGGCATTAATATAAGTAATTTACAACCAGTAGTAGTAAAACAAACTTATTAAAATTTTACAAAAAATGACTATTTCCCATTTTTTATAATCAAATAAGAACTACCATAGACTAACGAATTCCGCAGAGAAACCATACATATAAGTTACTCAAGAGTAATCGTACGGATGATATAAGCTAACAAAAACCGAATCCAAACAAACAAACGGCCAGTGGCCGATTCTCCGGCAAGGTCCTGACGGTCACAGAGGGCGGGCCTATTAGTTATAGGGAGCTCCAACGTTAGGCGGGTTATGGAGCCCCTTAGGAAAATAGCGGGTAGGTCGGGGAAGAATGCCAGTGTGCACTCGGTGTGCTTGCCGGGGGGTCTCGTCCGTAATGTGGAGGAGGCCCTTCCGGCAGCTATTGAACGCACTGGGTGTGACCGGCTGCAGATAGTAGCACATGTCGGAACGAATGACGCCTGCCGCTTGGGTTCTGAGGCCATCCTTGGTTCCTTCCGGCGGCTGGCTGATTTGGTGAAGACAACCAGCATCGCACGCGGAGTGCAAGCTGAGCTTAATATCTGCAGCATAGTGCCCAGAGTCGATCGCGGTCCTCTGGTTTGGAGCCGTGTGGAGGGTCTAAACCAGAGGCTCAGACGACTCTGCGACTATAATGGTTGCAAATTCATCGACCTCCGTTATTGGGTGGAGAACTGTAGGGCCCCCCTAGACAGGTCAGGCGTGCACTACACACCGGAAGCAGCTACTAGGGTAGCAGAGTACGTGTGGCGTGCACACGGGGGTTTTTTAGGTTAGAGGGACCCCCCCTTGGGCGAAACGATAAAATACCTGACGGCTTACCAGAGAGGACATTATCATCGTTGATAAAGAACGTCCGTCCTCAGAGACCAAAAACAGGAAAAGTCAACGTAATATTGGTAAACTGCAGGAGTATCCAGGGCAAGGTTCCTGAATTAGTATCTCTTATTGAAGGAAATAGTGCGCATATAGTATTAGGAACGGAAAGTTGGTTAAAACCGGAAGTGAACAGTAACGAAATCCTAGACACAGAATGGAATATATACCGCAAGGATAGGATAAACGCCAATGGTGGAGGAGTATTTATAGCAGTAAAGAATTCAATAATATCCAGTGAAGTTATTAGCGAATGCGAATGTGAAATAATCTGGGTTAAGTTAAGTATCAAAGGTGGGTCAGATATGATAGTCGGATGCTTCTATAGACCACCTGCATCAGCAACCGTAGTAGTTGAGCGCCTCAGAAAGAACCTGCAGAACGTCGTGAAGAAGTTTCGTGATCATACTATTGTAATAGGGGGAGACTTCAATCTACCAGGTATAGAATGGGATAGTCACACAATCAGAACTGGAGCCAGGGACAGAGACTCTTGTGACATTATCCTGACTGCCTTGTCCGAGAATTACTTCGAGCAGATAGTTAGAGAACCAACTCGTGAAGCTAACGTTTTAGACCTCATAGCAACAAATAGACCGGAACTTTTCGACTCCGTGAATGTAGAAGAGAGTATCAGTGATCATAAGTCAGTGGTTGCATCAATGACTACAAGTGTAATAAGAAATGCCAAGAAAGGAAGGAAAATATATTTTCTTAACAAGAGTGATAGGGCACAAATCGCAGAATATCTGAGTGACCACCATCAAACGTTCATTTCTGAGGAAGAGGATGTGGAACAAAAATGGAAAAAATTCAGAAACATCGTCCAGTACGCCTTAGATAAGTTCGTACCGACTAAGGTCCAAAGCGAGGGGAAAGATCCACCGTGGTATAACAATCATGTACGAAAGGTACTACGGAAACAAAGAAAGCTTCATCATAGGTTTAAGAGTAGTCGAATCATAGCTGATAAGGAAAAGCTGAACGAAGCGAAAAAAAGCGTAAAGAGAGCAATGAGAGAAGCATTCAACGAATTCGAACATAAAACATTGGCAAACAATCTAAACAAGAACCCTAAAAAGTTTTGGTCATATGTAAAATCGGTAAGCGGATCTAAATCCCCTATTCAGTCACTCGTTGACCACGATGGCACCGAAACAGAGGACGACCGAAGAAAGGCAGAAATACTGAATTCAGTGTTCCGAAACTGTTTCACTGCGGAAAATCGTAACACGGTCCCTGACTTCAGCCGTCGCACGGACGCCAAAATGGAAAATATTGAAATAAACGATATCGGAATTGAAAAACAACTGCTATCACTTAGTAGCGGAAAAGCATCCGGACCAGACGAGATACCCTTAAGATTCTACAGTGATTATGCTAAAGAACTTGCCCCCTTTCTATCAGCAATTTATCGTAGATCGCTGGAAGAACGTAAAGTACCTAGCGACTGGAAGAAAGCGCAGGTCGTTCCCATTTTCAAGAAGGGTCATAAATCAGATGCGAATAATTATAGGCCTATTTCGCTTACGTCAATCTGTTGTAGAATAATGGAACATGTTTTGTGTTCTCGTATTATGACGTTCTTAGATAATACAAATCTCCTTCATCATAACCAACATGGATTCCGCAAACAGAGATCATGTGAAACTCAGCTCGCCCTATTTGCCCAAGAAATTCACAGTGCCGTAGACACTGGCGAGCAGATTGATGCCGTATTCCTGGACTTCAGGAAGGCATTTGATACGGTTCCGCACTTACGTTTAGTGAAAAAAATACGAGCTTACGGAATATCGGACCAGGTTTGTGATTGGATTCAGGATTTCCTAGAAGAAAGAACACAACATGTCATTCTTAACGGTTCAAAATCTGCAGATGTAGAGGTAATTTCGGGAGTACCGCAGGGAAGCGTGATAGGACCTTTATTGTTTACAATATACATAAATGACTTAGTTGACAACATCGGTAGCTCCGTGAGGCTATTTGCAGATGACACGGTTGTCTACAAGAAAGTAGCAACATCAGAAGACTCGTACGTACTCCAGGAGGACCTGCAGAGGATTAATGCATGGTGCGACAGCTGGCAGCTTTCCCTAAACGTAGATAAATGTAATATAATGCGCATACATAGGGGCAGAAATCCATTCCAGTACGATTATGCCATAGGTGGTAAATCATTGGAAGCGGTAACGACCGTAAAATACTTAGGAGTTACTATCCGGAGCGACCTGAAGTGGAATGATCACATAAAACAAATAGTGGGAAAAGCAGGCGCCAGGTTGAGATTCATAGGAAGAATTCTAAGAAAATGTGACTCATCGACGAAAGAAGTAGCTTACAAAACGCTTGTTCGTCCGATTCTTGAGTATTGCTCATCAGTATGGGACCCTTACCAGGTTGGATTAATAGAAGAGATAGACATGATCCAGCGAAAAGCAGCGCGATTCGTCATGGGGACATTTAGTCAGCGCGAGAGCGTTACGGAGATGCTGAACAAGCTCCAGTGGCGGACACTTCAAGAAAGGCGTTACGCAATACGGAGAGGTTTATTATCGAAATTACGAGAGAGCACATTCCGGGAAGAGATGGGCAACATATTACTACCGCCCACATATATCTCGCGTAATGATCACAACGAAAAGATCCGAGAAATTAGAGCAAATACGGAGACTTACAAGCAGTCGTTCTTCCCACGCACAATTCGTGAATGGAACAGGGAAGGGGGGATCAGATAGTGGTACAATAAGTACCCTCCGCCACACACCGTAAGGTGGCTCGCGGAGTATAGATGTAGATGTAGATGTAGATGTAGATAATATTTCCAACTTTGGCTACTTTTCCGTTGTACTCTTTATCACAAATTTCTTCTCTGCAATCACTTCAGCACGCTGGAAGTTCCGACATATGTAAAAAAAAGTTACATAAAACGGTAACCAGTCACTTTTTTGAATAATTATGTTTTATTCCACGAACCGGTTTTCGAAGGTTTTCAGGTTCATCTTCAGATGGTGTCTGAAAGTTGCATCATTATTTCTAGCATAATGCTGGGTGCTGGCTCTGTGACAGGAAGATGGAAGTCCCTTTAATGATCTCCATGATTATTGTTTATCTGTCGATGTGGATGTAAATTTAGTTTTTTTACTTACTGCGACAGTATGGTTGGATTTTTCCTGTTAGTGTCCATCTGTCTGCTTCCTTCTTGATGGCCAGTTGGCATATCACTTCACACTGTAGTGATGGAAGCAGACAGATGGACACCAACGGACAAAAGCCGCCCATACTGTCCCAGTAAGTAAAAAACTAAATTTACATCCATATCGACAGATAAACAATAGTCATGGCGATACATTAACGCGTGTTCCAACTTCTTGTCACAGAGCCAGCACACAGAATTATGCTAGAAATAATGATGTAATTCCAAATGATGTAATTCCAAACACCATCTGAAGATGAACCTGAAAAGGTTCGAAAACCGGTTCATGCAATAAAACATAATTATTCAAAAAGGCCCTGGTTGCAGCTTTACGTAACTTATTTACATTCAGTTAACAGTGACGAGTTCTAAAATGACTGTAATGGCTAAGCTTAATCGTATATATGTGCCACATCAGGTATTAAGGGACGGATATTCTTACGTGGACAAAAGGTTGAAGATATCAAAGTCATGTGAGAAGATACAGTTCAGCCGAAGATGTCTCCAGAATGGTATTGTTCTGAAATATAAAAAGGAGGTTATTAACACCAACTGAGGAACTGTTGTGACAGTAAAAAGGAGGCTGGTACCCATGTGGGTTAGAAGTGAAATTAGGATGCCCCATGCTTCAAAAGAAAAACTAACTGAAGACCTTTATTTTTTGCACTAGAGGTTGGTAGTGTGTACTGGATATTTACAGTTGCACCTCTTTAGGAAAAGAGTTGACGTATATGTTGGTGGAACGTGGAGTGAAATACGAAGCTTACGTAGTAACAAGCTTAGACAATAATATCTAGATAGGGCTGTAAATAGTATTATTCTCGAGTCAAGTACTTTTCCGAAAGGGTGGTTAATTTGACTGATATCCATTTTATATTATATCCCTACTAGCTCTGCAAATGACGAAGAAATTGATGAAATGTATGATGAGATAAAAGAAATTATTCAGGAAGTGAAGGGAGACAAAAATTTAATAGTCATGGGTCACTGGAATTAGATAGTAGGAAAAGGGAGAAAAGGAAACATAGTAGGTGAATATGGATTGGGGGTAACAAATGAAAGAGGAAGCCGCCTTGTAGAATTTTGCACAGAGCATAACTTAATCATAGCTAACACTTGGTCCAAGAATCATGAAAGAAGGTTGTTTGTATCCATGGAAGAAGCCTGGAGATACTAGAAGATATCAGATAGATTATATAATGGTAAGACAGAGATTTAGGAACCAGGTTTTAAATTGTAAGACATTTCCAGGGACAGATGTGGACTCTGACCACAATCTATTGATTATGAACTGTAGATTAAAACTGAAGAAACTGCAAAAAGGTTGTACAGAGTTTCATGGAGAGCATAAGGGAACAATTGACAGGAATGAGGGAAAGAAATACAGTAGAAAAAGAATGGGTAGTTTTGAGGGATGAAATAGTGAAGGCAGCAGAGGATCAAGTAGGTAAAAAGACGAGGGCTAGTAGAAATCATTGGGTAACAGAAGAAATATTGAATTCAATTGATGAAAGGAGAAAATATAAAAATGCAGTAAATGAAGCAGGCAAAAATGAATACAATCGTCTCAAAAATGATATCGACAGGAAGTGCAAAATGGCTAAGCAGGGACTGATAGAGGACAAATGTAAGGATGTAGAGGCTTATCTCACTGGGGGTGAGATAGATACTGCCTACAGGAAAATCAGAGAGACCGTTGGAGAAAAGAGAACCACTTGTATGAATATCAAGAGCTCAGATGTAAACCCAGTTCTAAGCAAAGAAGGGAAAGCAGAAAGTTGGAAGGAGTATATAGAGGGCCTATACAAGGGCGACGTACTTAAGGACAATTTTATGGAAATGGTAGAGAATGTAGATGAAAATGAAACGGGAGATATGATACTGCGTGAAGAGTTTGACAGAGCGCTGAAAGACCTGAGTCAAAACAAGGCCGCGGGAGTAGACAACATTCCATTTGAACTACTGACGGCCTTGGGAGAGCCAGTACTGACAAAACTCAACCATCTGGTGAGCAAGATGTATGAGACAAGTGAAATACCCTCAAACTTCAAGAAGAATATAATAATTCCAATACTAAAAAAGCAGATGTTGACAGATGTGAATATTAACGAACTTTCAGTTTAGTAAGTCACAGCTGCAAAATGCTAACACGACTTGTTTACAGACGAATGGAAAAACTGGTAGAAGCCGACCTCCGGGAAGATCAGTTTGGATTCCGTAGAAATATTGGAACACGTGAGGCAATACTGACCTTACGACTTGTTTTAGAAGAAATATTAAGCAAAGGCAAACCTACGTTACTAGCATTTGTAGACTTAGAGAAAGCTTTTGACATTATTGACTGGAATACTCTCTTTCAAATGCTGAAGGTGGCAGGGGTAAAATACGGGGAGCGAAAGGCCATTTACAATTTGTACAGAAACCAGATGGCAGTTATGAGAGTCGAGGGACATGAAAGGGAAGCAGTGGTTGGGAAGGGAGTGAGACAAGGTTGTACCCTATCCCCTATGTTATTCAATCTGTATACTGAGCAAGCAGTAAAGGAAACAAAAGAAAAATTCGGGGTAGTCATTAAAATCCATGGAGAACAAATAAAAACTTTAAGGTTCGCCGATGACATTGTAATTCTGTCAGAGACAACAAAGAACTTGGAAAACCAGTTGAATGCAATGGACAGTGTCTTGAAAGGAGGATATAAGACGAACGTCAACAAAAGCAAAACAAGGATAATATAATGTAGTCGAATTAAGTCGGGTGATGTTGAGGGTTTAGATTAGGAAATGACACACTTAAAGTAGTAAAGGAGTTTTGCTATTTGGGAAGCAAAATAATTGATGATGGTCGAAGTAGAGAGGATATCACATGTAGACTGGCAATGGCAAGGAAAGCGATTCTGAAGAAGAGAAGTTTGTTAATATCGAGTATAGATTTAAGTGTCAGGAAGTCTTTTCTAAAAGTATTTGTATGGAATGTAGCCATTTATGGAAGTGAAACATGGACGATAAATAGTTTGGACAAGAAGAGAATAGAAGCTTTCGAAATGTGGTGCTACAGAAGAATGCTGAAGATTGGATGTGTAGATCACATAACTAATGAGGAGGTATTGAATAGAATTGGGGAGAAAAGGAGTTTGTGGCACAACTTGACTAGAAGAAGGGATCGGTTGGTGGGACATGTTCTGAGGCATTAAGGGATCACCAATTTAGTACTGGAGGGCTGAGTGGAGGGTAAAAATCGTAGAGGGAGACCAAGAGATGAATACACTAAGCAGATTCAGAAGTAAGTAGGTTGTAGTAGGTACTGGGAGATGAAGAAGCTTGCACAGGATAGAGTAGCATGGAGAGCTGCGTCTAACCAGTCTCAGGACTGAGGACCACAACAACAACAACATCCATTTTACGGATGAGGAAATGTTAATTCTTAACAAGAGGCTAGGTTATTCACTTCAGCTACCTGTATCTGAGAGTGATTTTGATCGCTGACGTCAAGGCAGCATGCACATACGGCAAGTGCGATTGTCTTGAGGAGACGTTGGTTGTTGTCAAAACAGAGGAACTATTAGCTAAGGAGCAAATGGTTCAAATGACTCTAAGCACTATGGGACTCATCAGTCCCCTAGACTTAGAACTACTTAAACCTAACTAACCTAAGGACATCACACATATCCATGCCTGAGGCAGGATTCGAACCTGCGACCGCAGCAGCTGCGCGGTTCCTGACTGAAGCGCCCTGTGTCACGAGTTCCTAACCATGAGCGAATTTTATTGTATCTTCTGTGTGCTTTAATAGGGTAGTTTCTTGAGTTTCTGAGTGTAAATTTAATATCCAATAGCTACAGTTGTCGCGTTTCGTCTGCGTTGGAAAGTAAACCGATTTTGTGACATATTACAAGTTCCTAATCAGGGGCAAATTATTTAGTTTCACTCTAGTGCTTCGGTAGTTAGGTTTTCGAATATCTGCGTATTAATAGACACAGTTCGTGCTTTTCCATCAGGGGCTGGAGTAGAGTTGCGCAGCACGTGTCGATAATCCATTTATCTGCATAGTTCAGTTTTCCACGGCATTTAGTATGGACAGGGTTGCGATTGTTGCGTGCGGATGCGAGCCGAGTTGGTGACACTTCGCTCTCAGCTTCAGTTTGTGATGGCTTCGGTTACACAGCTTGAGGCTGCAGTGGTTTGGCACCACTATGTGGGCTGGCCGTGGGGATCCAACGGACGTCCAGCACGTCAGAGTCCTCCGATCGGTCCTCACCGGTGGCCAACCCATTTACTGCTCGCACTGAGGCTGACCCTTCACCTGTGGTAGAACGGGAGGTCGCCCCAGGGCGAAGTAGGCGGCGAAAGACTTCCCAGGCGTCTGCACGTAAGGCCTCCCCGGTTTTTCTGACAAACAGCTTCCAGGTGCTATCTGTGGCTGACACTGTCGCTGAGCCAGATGCTGTTGCCTGTCCTGTGCCAGAGGAAGCCACTCAGCCTGCAAGGTCCGGGTGATCGGAGAGGGTGGGATTATTGGTAGTTGGGAGCTCCAAAATTAGGCGCCTTGTGGGGCCCCTTAGGGACTTGCCTGACATGAAGGGTAAGAATACCAATGTGCACTCCGTGTGCATACCGGGTGGAGTCATTCCACATGTGGAAAGGGTTCTCCCGGTTGCCATGAAGAGCACAGGGTGCAGCCAACTGCAGGTGGTTGCTCACGTCGGTGCCAATGATGTGTGTCACTTTGGATCAGAAGAGATTCTCTCTGGTTTCGAGCGGCTAACAGAAGTGGTAAAGGATGCCAGTCTTGCTTGCAAGATGAAAGCAGAGCTGACCATTTGCAGCATAGTCGACAGGACCGATTGCGGACCTCTGGTATAGAGCCGAGTGGAGGATCTGAATCAGAGGCTCAGACGGTTCTGCGACCGTGTAGGCTGCAGATTCCCCGACTTGGGCCAAAGGGGTTGGGTTTCGGGTTCCGCTGAATAGGTCAGGTGTCCACTATACGCAGGAGGTGGGTACACGGGTAGCAGGGGCTGTGTGACATCGACTGGGTGGTTTTTTAGGGTAGAGGGTCTCGGGAAAACACAAGAAGGGCTTCAGTCACAGGCTGAACACAGGAAGAACGTAGATACCGGAACCATTGGTATAACAGTTGTAAATTGTCGTAGCTGTGTTCGGAAAGTACTAGAGCTCCAAGCGCTGATAGAAAGCACTGATGCTCAAATCGTTATAGACACTGAAAGCCGGATATAAGCTCAGCCGAAATTTTTGCGAAGAACCTAACGGTGTTCCGAAAGGATAGGCTAAACACGGTTGGCGATGGCGTGTTTGTTGCTGTCAAAAGTAGTTTATCTTGTCGTCTAATTGAAGTAGAAACTTCCTGTGGGTTAGTATGGGCAGAGGTCATTGTTGGCAACCGGAATAAAATAATAATTGGATCCTTTTACCGACCTCCCAATTCAGATGATACAGTTGCTGAAAGGTTCAAAGAAAACGTGAGTTTGATTTCAAACACGTACCCGATTCATACGATAATAGTTGGCGGTGGCTTTAGTTTATCCTCGATATCTTGGCGAAAATACATGTTTAATTCCGGAGGTACGCATCAAATATCATCCGAAATTGTGCTAAACGCATTCTCTGCAAATTACTTCGAGGACTTAGTTCATGAGCCCACGCGAATAGTAAACGGTTGTGAAAACACACTTCAGCTCTTAGCAACAAATAATTCTGAATTAATGACGGGCATCAAAACCGATTCAGGGATTAGTGAACACATGGTTGTCGTAGCGAGAGTGAATATTGCAATCTCCAAATCCTCGAAAAATAAGCGATAAATATACCTATTCATAAAAACAGATAAAAATTCACTTAAAGCCTTCCTAAGAGACAATCTGCACTCATTTCAAATTAATAATATAAGTGTAGACCAGATGTGGCTTAAATTCAAAGAAATAGTGTCAGCAGCAATTGAGAGATTTATATCAAATAAATTAACAAACGACGGAGCTGATCCTCCTTGGTACACAAATGTGAGAACACTGTTGCAGAAACAACGAAAGAAACATGCCAAATTTAAACAGACGCAAAATCCCCAAGATTGGCGATCTTTTTTACTTAATCTCGAAATTTAGCGCGGACTTCAATGCGAGATGCCTATAACAGTTTCCACAACGAAACTTTGTCTCGAAACCTGGCAGAAAATCCAAAGAGATTCTGGTCGTATGTGAAGTATGTTATCGGCAAGAAACAATCAATGCCTTCTCTGCACGATAGCAATGGAGATACTATAGAAGACAGTGCTGCCACAGCAGAGTTACTAAACACAGCCTTCCGAAATGCCTTCACAAAAGAAGACGAAGTAAATATTCCAGAACTCCAATCGAAAACAGCTGCCAACATGAGTAACGTAGAAGTAAATATCCGGGGAGTAGTGAAGCAACTTGAATCACTTAACAAAAGCAAGTCTTCTGGTCCAGACTGTATACCAAATAGGTTCCTTTCGGAGTATGCTGATCCAGTAGCCCCATACTTAACAATCATATACAACCGTTCGCTCGCTGAAAGATCCGTACCCAAAGACTGGAAAGTTCCACAGGTCACACCAAAATTCAAGAAAGGTAGTATGAGTAATCCACTAAATTACAGGCCCCTATCGTGTGGTGTGCGTACTGTAAGACCTTCGGTACACACACCATCAGATTATTTGACTTGTCGCTCTAGCGAAGTAGGCGAGTGTCAGCAATATGTCTCGTGGTCTTATCGTGGCATGTTTATCTTCTGCCGTTAGGTCAGACGATAGAAATGCCACTTGCACGCCTAGAGTAGCAGATTGACGGTGACCAACTTTAAACAGAACTTGATTAATTTTCACACACATTTATTAAAATAATAAAAAGCATAGAAATAACTTAACTTGATTCTGGATGCTATTTACAATTGACAATCTGAAGTTCCTTTGGTCTTGGTACGTTAATCTTATTCTCACATATCTCTGATACTTGACAAAGTGTCTATACATTTATCTTCATGACTATGTACAGGAATATGATAATCTTATTAGGCGCAGACTGAAACTTGACTGCAGACTAATGCAGACTGGTACAGACAGGTGCAGATAAATGCAGACTAATGCAGACTGATGCAGACTGACTAATCGGAGGTCTTAACACTCGTTATAATACCTCGCGCGTTCATGTATCACTGCGCGAGTGTGATCCGCGAGGAGAAAAGGTTCTACGTTAGCAGCAATCTCATTGGCTGCGTTACATATTAATACGCGGATCGGCGGAAGCAGAATTTGGTCCGTCTCTAAGACAGCACCATCTCGTAGTGCGGAGACGGACGAGCGCTGCGCCTGCGCTGTTGTGCTTAGCGGGGCGCGCTCTAGTGGGAAAGTTGTGTACGCGCTGACTACGCGGAACTATGTACACAACATATCGTTAACGTCGATATGCAACAGGATTCTAGAACATATATTGTGTTCGAACATTATGATTTGCCTCGAAGAAAACGGTCTATTGGCACACAGCCAACATGGGTTTAGAAAGCATCGTTCCTGTGAAACACAACTAGCCCTTTATTCACATGAAGTGTTGTGTGCTACTGACAAGGGATTTCAGATCGATTCCGTATTTCTGGATTTCCGGAAGGCTTTTAATACTGTACCACACACGCGGCTCGTAGTGAAATTGCGTGCTTATGGAATATCGGCTCAGTTATGTGACTGGATTTGTGATTTCCTCTCAGAGAGGTCACAGTTCGTAGTGATTGACGGAAAGTCATCGAGTAAAACAGAAGTGATTTCTGGCGTTCCCCAAGGTAATTTTATAGGCCCTTAGCTATTCCTTATCTATATAAACGATTTTGGAGACAATCTGAGCAGCCGTCTTCGGTTGTTTTCAGATGGCGCTGTCATTTGTCGACTGATAAAATCATCAGAAGAGCAAAACAAACTGCAAAACGATTTAGCTAAAAATATCTTAATGGTGCAAAAAGCTGTAATTGACGCTAAATAACGAAAAGTGTGAGGTCATTCACATGAGTGCTAAAAGGAATTCGTCAAAGTTACACGATAAAACAGTCTAATCTAAAAGCCGTAAATTCAACTAAATCTTCTCACGAAATTCTAATCACCAACCTTCTCCTCCGAATGCGAAAATATTTTGTTGACACCGACCTACATATGGATGAACGATCACCACGATAAAATAAGGGAAATTAGAGCTCGTGCAGAAGATATAGGTGTTCATTCTTTCCACGCGCTATACAAGACTGGAATAATAGAGAATTGTGAAGGTGGTTCGATGAACCCCCTCCCAGGCACTTGAATGTGATTTGCACAGTATGCATGTAGATGTAGATGTAGAACTGCTCGGCTACAGCGGCCGGCAGCTAAGGAGCATCAAGGCGTTAATGGAAAAAGGCTATACACAGTGAGCAACGAGTTTTGGAGAACATCGGTTGTAAATTAAATAGGGAGAGTGCTTTGATAATAAGAGCCAATAAAGGAAACACTGTAAGCATCCTATCAGAGGTAATGTGCAGGGCAAACGTTTTGGATTTTTTGTCAGATAATGATATGTGCCAGACTGATAAAGATCCAACGAAATTTGTGAATGTAGCTTTAAAAAAGAAAATTCGTGGTCTGTAGTTCTTGACGACACCGTGGGAAAAACGGGGTCTGATTGGTATGAATAGAAATTTGCCTGTTCTAAGCGCACTTATGAAGTTGCATAAAGCCGGAAGAAGCGTGTGTGCTATAATTAACAGCTGAAGTTCTCCACTGACCCGTCAGGACAAGTTTCTTTTGCGTAAACTGTAAGGGATGAAAAAGTTCCCCAGCAATTTCGTGTATCAATTAGTGCAGTTTATGCTGCTGAGTGCAAGAAACTTAAAATGTCAGATTGTATGGTAATGGCTTCGTTCGAGATTGCGAATTTGATCACATATATCCCAATCGAGGAAACCTTTTCCGTAATCAAGTATAGCCTTATGCAAATGCTACTATGAGTAAGGGGGAGATAATTGAATTTCTTGATCTCCTCCGGTTATATCCATCACATAATTATTTTGGTTTTGACAGTACGGTCTGCCAACAGCCAGATGGCCTTGCTCAGGGCATTAGCATCTCAGGCTCACTGGCTGACATTTTTATTAACAATTTAGGCAGTAGAATTTTTCATCTGAATCAGGTTCACTATGATGACATTGTTTTTATAGAAGATATGTTGATGATGTTTTCATGATTGTGAAGGGCAACTATGAGAAGGTTGTGTCCATTTTTTAATTTAATCAATGCGCTGCAACCGAAGAGCAACTACACATTGTAAATAGAAGTGTGTGGTTTCTCTTTTGAATCATTTTTGGTCCAATTTTAATAAGTACGTTTCACTACTATTGATTATAAACTATTTACATTAACGCCATGTTTTCCACCTTGGCCCACTTTTTGGGCACCTTCTTCTTCATGCTTCCCTCCCCCTTTTCCCAGCCCTCCATCCTTCCCCCCATCTCCCTCCCCCTCCCTCTACAACATCACCTTCAAACCCACATGTCAGTGAGTGTGGTTATGCTATGCCTTCCCCCAGGATGGCCAGCACATTTTATAGTGCGTTTTGAAAGATAACTTTGCAGTTTGCTCTTTGTTTTTACCTACAAGATTTGTTGTGGTAAAGTTTTTACGCTTGTAAAGAGTTGAAAATGAAGATTTTTTTAATATCCTGTTATTTGTTTTTTTTAATACTAATGTTGTGGTTAATATTTACTGAGATTTACGTACCATCGTGGCACACAACGTTGTCGTTCAAGCCGTATGTGACGCTGCTGTGCTTTACTGTTTGACGATTTTAATTGTTTTACTGTTTTAGTAAAGATTTTAAAGGTGTTTATCTTAATGTTGACTTGTAACGTCATTGTATTAACTGTTGCATTTTTGATGATTGAGGAACGTTGTAATAAACACAAAAGATGTGTCCTATATCCCAATATGACGCCCCTACCCGAGGTTACCTTACGGCAGTGAATGGAGTAGACTGCTAGGTGTCTATATTCTCTGCACATGCTTCTTATGTTTTGGGAAATACCTTCTTGACTCTCTGGTATGTACATCTTAAATCAATACATTTAATATTTTTGAGGAGTGCTTAATAATTTGGTAACATCTGTATTGTAACTAATTGTAATTTTGATTTTCTGTCCTATAGGATGATTTGAAAATTGATCCCGACTCGAATCTAGTCATCAAATGAATAAAAGTGAAATTTGTAACTTTCGATGTTTTTCTTTCGTAATAATTCATTTACCACTGCTTAGCGACATGTGACTAACAAGTAACATCACAAATATAGTGAAATACAGCAAGACTTTCAGTTGACTAAACATAAATAAATTTAAGGTATTGTGCATAAACGGGTGGAAAGATTGGATTATTATCGATAAACCTCTGGAAACAGCAGCAACACCATGGATTAGCCAAGTAAAATTAGATTTACAAAAAGCAAATATTGAACTTAAAGATGTCAAAGATAGAAAAACTTTTAGAAATAAGGTGGAAAAGTGGATTGTATTGTCGGAGAAGGAAGCACTAAAGAGACCAGGAACAAAATGGACAGAAGAAAGAAAAAGAAAACATGGAGAACGAATGAAAGAAGTATGGAAGAAACGACGTCAGAAAGCTTTGCGTGATCCTTCTGGGTCCATTCGCGATAAGTAAGTAAGTAAGTATAAGAGTATCCGACCGCAGGGATCTAGAGGGCAATGACCTCAAAAAACCAGTTGTGGAAAAAGCAGGCTTCATGCTTTCTATGTCGATACTGTGCTCGAAACTTACATTCCAGAAATTTTTTCCCAAAATTAAGGTACGTATTTGATAGTAGTAGTCTTATTTTGGCCCGGATACCCTCTTTGCTGTGCTAGACTGCTTATTATGTCCTCCTTGCTTCCTCCTCCATACGTAATTTTGCTTCCAACGTAGCAGAATTCACTCACTTCGTCTGCTTAGTGGTCCCAATTTTGCGTTCAGTTTATGTCTTTTGACTGAGCCACCCTCCATTTCGATTAAGTACTTTTGCACATCGATTGCGGGAGAATTCTTTGGTATATTTTCTTACCACTCGTTGGTCCGTTTTTATATCATTCTGCTACGTGGGAAGCATGTAGGCTTCACTGGCGAACTTTGGAATGAGTATCTCAGCGAATGAACGTCTAGGGCGTGGTGGTGCCATATGAGAGCGTTGTATTCGAAGGAAGGAAAAGAGTAGAAGTAGTATGGTATTCTACCTTACGGAAAGTCTTGTTATGGGTTAAGCCTCTTCCACTTTTGTCTGTCCATAGCCAGTCTTTTCATTTCTGAATATTTGTCTCCTTTGATGTTGTCCAGCATTTGATATCTTCTTTTTCCTCTTCCCCTTTCTCCCTCCACCATTCCTTCTATTCCTTCCTCCAATAAACAGTCCCTCCCAAAACAATGTCCAATCCAGTTCCGTTTTCTCTTTCTGATGACTTTCAGCATGTTTCTTTCTTCTCCAACTCTTCTTAATGCTTCTTCATTCCTTACTCGGTCTTCCCATTTCAATTTTTCCATTCTTCTCCATATCCACATCTCTTGTGCCTCCAACTTTTTACAGCTTCCTTCCTCAATGTCTAGGCCTCCGCACCAGGAAAAGAGGCAGTTGCAATTTGGCACACGTAAAGAGTCAGTTGCATTTAAGTAGTTGTACTGAGGCAAACAGCGTGTTGTCAGACGTGTGCAGACCTAAGTGGGCTTGTCATGTACTGCAGTGCAAGTTATTGCCAGTTAGTCGGTACTGAACAGTTTTCACGTGAAATACATGCTACGGTGAGTTGATGTGAGCAGAAACTGCTGCTCTCGAAGGTTGGAAGTGGTTTGTATAAGAGAAGCTGTTGTTTGATAATTCTGCTGCCACTGAGCTGAAGAAGAGGAATGCATGGTATTGGTACTTAAAGTGGCCGCAATATTAGCTTTGAGAGAGCAAGCTATGTTTCTTGAATCGATTTTGACAAGCACGTGTCGCTCCTCTTTGTGTGCTCTACTCAGTGATGTGAGGTAATATATTTACTGCTTTCCTTTTCTTACAGCTTGGCGTGTGTCTAGTAGCGATGTATCTGATTAGGTTTTCTGACGAAACATGGCTCAGAGTGACGATTAATCTGAGCTCAATATTCAGCATTTGTAACGTTAACGTCCAATGTTTAACCCGCAGTTCGGAGTTAGTAAGACAATGTTTTCATTCACCAAATAGATAGGAAATATTTTTGTATATTCCTTAACATTGCCGATTCAGGAATCGGGCCAAATATAATTGTATTAAGTGCGGCAGACGCTACGTGTTGTATTGATTTATGCGAGGTTTTGTTATAATAATTATTCTAATAAACCAGAAGTTTATTCGAATTTCCGAATTTTTTTACCTTGGTCAGAATAATGCTCCCGTCTCACGCTTTTTCTAGAGTAATAATCAATAAACATTTTGTGATTAATATTAGTGTGGATTATTAATGTTTGCTGCCTCACTACGGTGTCTTCAGGAGCCGCAGTTGTATCATGGGGACAATTTCATAAAACTAAGGTAAGTCACGCTGCCGAAAGATGAAGTAGCGCCTACCAATCCGATCTTATTCTTTTCGGATGGTCTGGCGTTGTCAGTCCACGTATGAACGGTTGTATCTATGACTGAATTTTTTATTCTTATATCTAAGGACATTAACTGGCAGTCAATAGCCTACAGAAGTCGCTTCTTAATCGATCCGCTCCAGAACATATCTAAAATATGTTGCACGACACATGTATTGGTGTCTGTCGGACAGTGCTCGGATTCAGTCAGATGCTCATCATTGATATACGAGTAGATATAAGCTTTTAACAAACTCCATACAATTTCTGCTACTCCTCATTACTGTCCCTTCCTCAGTTTATTTTCAATCCATATTCTATGATCAGAAGACCTTTCCATTCCTTATTTCATATAATTCTTCTTCACCTTCTCTGAGGATAGCAAGTCATCAGCGATTCTTATCATTTACGTTCTTCCACAGAGAATTTTAATTCCACTCCTGAACCTTTATTTATTTCCGTCATGGCTTTTTCAAAGTATTGGCTGAACAGTAGAACCCATCCTTGTCTTACACCATTTTTGTTCCGGGTAATTTGCTCTTTGTCTTCCTTTCTTCTTGTTTCTTATACTTATTTTAGATTATTCGTCTTTCCCTATAGCTTACACCTATTTTTTCTAAGAATTTCGAACACCTTGTGCCGTTTTATACTGTCAAACTCTTTGTCTAGGTCGATAAAACCAAGGAAGATGTCTTAATTATTCTCAAGTCTTGCTTCCATTATGCAGCGCATCAGAACTGCCACTCTGAACATGAAGACGTTTCTTCTTTTCCCTCGCCATTACACTATGTATTGTCCAGAAACAGCATCGGAAGCTGAGGTCATGAATCAGTCCATTCATGTCAGCAGTGGCAAGTCTACCCGACGTTTCTAGAGCTTATATGTTAAGTGTCATATCAGTATACATGGAGGAAATGCATCTGAATCCAACGGTGAAAGTAAAATTTAAGTAGCAAATACAATATGTGGCTTTTCAATTAAGATAAGAAGGTAACTGCTTAGAAAACGCCTCTTAAGCCAAATTTGGACCTGGTGAACATGACGTCAACAAGAAAAGTGTATCAGGAGATGCAAAATAAGAATATTCGTAGTAGATGCATTATTGACAGACATCTAGAAGCCGGTCGCTGTGGCTGAGCGGTTCTGCGGTTCTAGGTGCTTAGTCCGGAACCGCACTGCTGCTAAGGTCACAGGTTCCAACCCTGCCTCGGGCATGGATGTGTGTTATGTCCTTAGGTTAGTTAGGTTTCAGTAGTTCTAAGTCTAGGTGACTGATGACCTCTGATGTTAAGTCCCATTGTGCTTAGAGCTATTTTTGACAGACATCTAGACATCTTGTAAATCATCTGCTGCTTGCATAGCGTTGGAAATTTGGGTCTTTCAGCCAAATGTAGGAACTCTTATTTGGATTAAATTGACAGTGTATTAGTTATCACACTAGAATATCCTGCAGTATATTAAATTTTAATTTATTTGTTACTTCCGTTCAAAGAGTTAAACAAATTATCGTCAGCTTACCATTTTCGGTGCATTTTCAGACCTGCTAGGAAACGTGAAACCAATACAACTGCTTGACAATATATATCTTGTAATAATAAATTATAAAATAGTTAAAAGGTACTAATCTGATACATGTAGAGAAGACCAATTTAAAAATATGATGATACACACTAGAAGAGGGAGAAGACGCCTGATATTATTCTAATTTGATTAAGAGGAAATTCTAAGGTCGTAAGATGTAATCATCGAACACATAAAATAATACAGTACAGGCGAGGCTAAAGACTCGGGAATTTGTTGCAACTTGTAAAACTAGTGTCGTATCTGTATTAGGAAAGAGTGAAAAGGCTCTGTAAACAGAAATAGAAAATAAGTATTGTGGTAATAAGTATTGCGTTCAGTAAGCAGTGTGGCAGCAGGCGCTGAACCAAACTATGCTAAACTGAAAAGTAGGTAGCCTTCAGCCCTCGCACAGCCAATTAACAACAAAACTGAGAATAACTGGATTAAGGTCCAGTTATATGAATTGTATAAATGTAAAGACTTAGTAAGTGGAGAAGTTATAGAATTACTTTTACAACTACGTAATGGGCTTTCTAGTACTCAGTTTCAATTTGTGCAACCAATAAATTTGTAATGGGCCTACGAGTACTGTCAAAAAATGGAAAAAGACAAAAAAAAGTTAAGCAAATTATTCAAATACAAATATTGTAAAATGTAAAGTTGGAATATGACAGCAACGCTTTAACGAGAGTGAACTACCTTAACAAATTTGTAACTGAATGATGATGAAAATACATTACCGAATAAAGATTTACAACATAGCATCACTCTAAATTTTAATAAGAAAAATATTAAGTGGGCTCTAATTGAGATCAAAATTGCATGTGAAGCAGGAAAGATAACGAAAGTAGAAATTGCGGTCACAGCCGTTAAAGGCAGTTAAGCTTTCGCTAGTCATTAGAGTTCTTGTAGAGTTGTTAACCATGACGGTAGCATTTTCAAAAATCTTAGTGCGAAGTTAGAGAAAGAGGAGGCAATGGTCATTAGAGCACATAAGGAGGATACAGCAGTAACTATGCACCGTCCAGTTACGTTAATGTGACCACCTGTCAAAAGCCTGAATAACCAGCTTCAGTAGCGCGGGCCGCTGCGAGAAGTGCAGGAAGAATTTTTTGTATGCCCATCCTTTTGACTGGAGGTCTTGGGGACCAGGACCGTTTACTCTTGTAAGAAAATGAAATGTCTACAGTCGTCCTTATGATCTTATTTGTTGTGTAGCTACCAGTTTCTGCGCTTCAATGCACCATCTTCAGGCCGTAGTAGATGCTCAAGGGGTTAACACGTTCCATATATACCAACATCAGTGGCCAACATAGCTGGTATCTGTAAACATTGGTGTCAGAACTCCAACCATCAACTACCAACTGGCAGTCTGCGTAAACTAGTTATGTTGGCCACTGATATGGATATATATGGATCGTGTTAACCCCTTCAGCATCAACTACGCCTCGAAGATGGCGCATTGAAGCGCAGAAACTGGTAACTACACAATAAATAAGATCATAAGGACGACTGTGGGCGTTTCATTTTCTTACAAAAGTCAGAATGAAAGTCAATGAGGTTGTGGAAGGTATGACCAGGGACGTGGAGCCATGCCAATTCCAGCGCTGTGTCTGTCTGTGCTAGGGTTCTTCGTTGAGGATCCATGGCGCGAACCAACCGATGGAGGTGGTCCCACAGATTCTCGATTGGGTTACATTCCGCTGAGTTTGATGGACAAGGAGGAACGGTAAACTGATCTTGGTGCTCTTCCAACCACGCACGTATACGGCGAGCTGTGTGATAGGTTGCATTGTCCTGCTGGTAGATGCCATCGTGCTGAGGAAAAACAAACCCCATGTAGGAATCGACATGGTCTACGAGGATAGATCCATACTTGTGTTGATCCTTTGTGCGTTCTAGAATGACAAGATCACCCAGGAAATGCTCTCAGGCTTGAACCCTTTTGACGACTGTCGCAGAAAGTTTGGGTTGGCTTGTTTAGGGGAAGAGACCAAACTGCGAGGTCATCGGTCTCATCGGATTAAGGAAGGACGGGGAAGAAAGCCGGCCGTGCCCTTTCAAAGGAACCATTCCGGCATTTGCCTGGCGTGATTTAGAGAAATCACGGAAAACCTAAATCAGGATGGCCGGACACGGGATTGAACCGTCGTCCTCCCGCAGGAATTTTGCTTTCAGATGTTTCAAGCAGTACAAGCCAACAGCCATCTGTCCGATCTAGCATAAAATGTGATTCATCTGAAAACGCCATCTGCCGCCATTCAGTGGATGTCCAATAGCGGAACTGGCGTGAAAATTCCAGCCTTCGTAGCTGATGAACAGCAGTCTACATGGGTGCATGAACCAGGCGGCTACTGCAGAGGCCCATGCACCCACATTTGCTAGGCAGTCGTTGAGGAGACGCTGTTGGTAGCACCTTAGTTCATCTGGGCGGTCAGCTGCTCAGAGTTGTCCGTCTGCTCACCCACATGCATTCGTGCAGTTGTCGTTCACCTGTCATATATGGCCCATTGTGCAGCACTCTTGCCTCAGCACCGGTTTTGGATAGTGCCATTTTGCCATGGACGGTATGCTTTGATCACGGCAGCACGCGAACCGTTTACAAACTTAGCCGTTTCGGAAATGGTTCCACCATTGGCCCGAAAGCCAATGATCGCGCGCTTTTGGACGTCAGATGAATCCCTCCATCTCCACATTACGACAACAGCTGCTCTGCTTTTCGCATCCTTCCAAAATGCTTTATGTATCCTCCACTATTGGTGCTGCCACTTGCCGTCTTGAGTGGTCATGTCTAACATTGGATCAGGTCTAGTTAATGTGACTGAACTGTTTTTGTGAAAGTGGCTGTACTGACAAAACGGATGAGCTTTTTACAGAAAAGGAGGTCACAAAGACGCAACTGAGGACTTTCAAACACACCATATAAAAACATTAAAAATTTCAAATTTCTTCTTAATGAATATGAAAAGAAATTACTTAAAATTTTAATCTCATGCAAATAATACTATTCGACTGACTGAAAAAACTGTGATCATCAGCCGGCCGAAGTGGCCGCGCGGTTCTGGCGCTGCCGTCTGGAACCGCGAGACCGCTACGGTCGCAGGTTCGAATCCTGCCTCGGGCATGGATGTGTGTGATGTCCTTAGGTTAGTTAGGTTTAAGTAGTTCTAATTTCTAGGGGACTGATGGCCACAGATGTTAAGTCCCATAGTGCTCAGAGCCATTTTTTTTGTGATCATCAAGCTGTAGATTAAATACGATATTTTATTACTGACAGAACGTGACATTAATGAGGCTAGCAAGTTTGCTCAAGCCATAGGTATTCACTAGAGAAGTGGAAGAAGGGAACTCCATTAAGGATGAAAATTTTACCATTATGAAAGTTAACAACAAATTTTCAATATTCAGGAAAACTGCTTGTACAGATCTGATCATTACTGCCAGGTCGTGCCACCTATCACTACATATAAGAGCCTTTTTTTTTTTTTTTTTTTTTTTTTTTTTTTTTTTTTTTTTTTTTTACAACAATGATACACTGCCTCTTTCATTTTGCCTTGGCTGAGAGTGAAACGTGAGAAACTCAGTATTTTAAAGTAAATTACAATAGCCAGTGTTTTTTCTCCAAATGGCATTATGCGCCCATACAGTATGCTAAGGAAAGAAAAACTTATATCAGGTACACTCACACTCGCCCATATAATAGAAGTAATAAGAAATGTCGATATTTACGCCACAATAAGTGGTTCCGCTAGTAGAAAGATGGACTGTTTTTAAAACACGATGTAAAGCACTGATCTTAATAATGAAGCATTGTACTGCTACTAAAAGTTGGACCTGCCCTGGTGAAAATCGTCCTTTATTGCACAGGAAAGGGCTTAGACTTTTACGAGGGTGGGAGCGTATGGGCATAAGGAAGAGGGCCGATGGGTAGTATCTACTAAGAAGGAGTGGATGTTGGGGAGACAGGATGAAGTAGTTGTAGGTGTCGGTAAGGTCATACTATGAGGGGGAAAATGCGGTAGGGAAAGATGGAGACGGAAGGTGAAAGAGATAGGGAAACATGGAGAGGGGCAGGGAAAGGAAGTCCTGATAGGATGGGTACAGTGAAATTACAGTTTATAAGACGGGTATACGTCAGTACAGATTTCATTGTCTGGAAAAGGGAGATGGTTCAAATTTCGTTGGGAGAAGATAAGGAGAATGTGTAAGTGTAGGAGATTTGGAAATTGGTGGTTTATGTGCGGCATCGTACTACAAACTAAAATTAGAGGCTGGACTATAGGAAGAATACAATTTACTTCCAGTTATCATGCCTGATCAAGTGCACCGTTATACGATACACAACCTAATACAGTCTTCACGCCGAATAATAAGACCCGACTGCTCTAAAACACAACGCATTCGCCTTCTTAAAAACTGTTGCTTATTTAGTTCTTTTCAAGAATTAATTAAATGTTGCAGATTGAATCTTGTTTCAATAATGAGCACTTCCACCTACCCGTTTGCATATTCCATGTTTGGTGGCGCCTCCTGGTAGAATCTAAAATTTCCGAACCTACTGTTCGAAAAGTTTACATTTACCTCATAAGAAAACCTTGACAATTTAGGCCTGTTCAGAAAATCTTCACCGAATACACTGCGAGCAGTCGAATTCTGCCCTTTATTTTTTGTATACCCTAAGCTTAGAGAACTCTGTGACAAAAGCTAACGGCTACATACAAATAACTTTTTCAACAAGATTTCGATGTCAGGAAGGGTACTGTTGGACCTGTGGTTGATTCAAAATGACTTTAAGTGTGGAACTACAATGAGCAAGGTCTACTGGACAAAGTCAAACTAACGAGAGTTTTTTTTTGTTTTGTGAGGTTTGGTGAAATCTGCGTAAGACATTCAGATAAACAATGTTCGTCAATGAAAAGCCTTTAACAGGCAACTGCTGAACATTTCTACTAAATACGTAAAAATCGTCAACACTAATATTTATTACTAATGAAACAACTTAGCGGTTTTTACGTAAAGGTAGATTAATTTTTAAAGACTAAAAACTTACGGTTTCAATGTTAGGTTCCCAGGCAAAGTTTACAAGTGACACCCTTTCCTTTTTATTGCGGAAGACATTCAGCAGACCCTCCATTCGTTTGTGGAGTCTCTTGTACCTGCAGCAGAAACGCAAGGGATGAAGTTAAACTTCACTTTTTTTATAGCGAACTATATAATGGTTCATATTTTGTCATATATCTGTGAAGAAGGTATACAGATAGTTTTTGCTGAAGTTAGAATAAATTAATTTATTACTCTTGTTCGTCACCGAAATCGTCTCTGAGTAATTGATGTTTTTCAGGCCATTTCCTTCTTTCTAGTCAACAACAGCTAACAAAATGCGATAAAAAATGCATCAATTTGTAAGCGGCCTGGCAGTAAAGTTATGTTTATTAGAGTGCGTACACACCATAATGTTGGTGACCGGAGTCTATAATCTCCACGTACCCATTGTGCTGTGAAGCTCCAAGCCACATACTCCTGTTCCACCAAGAGCTTGAACTCCTATGACTAACCGAAATTTATAGCATTGGAGGAAAGGCACACTCAGAAACCACCACATGATGCTCTCATAAGATAGAGTGTGTTGAGTCGACATAAAAATACGTAAATTTTATGTGTATTTTTTGCAATCCACTTATTTGTAAGATAACTTCGATTGTTATAGACTGTTAACATGTCCGATAACGAGCATGTCGCAATACTCACTACTTTTTAACCGTAGCTTCTACTTGCAGCAGTTACGTCCGTGCTTCCAGAGGGAGCACGATATCTGTATGAGCAGCAGGCAGCGTTATAACTGTACGCTTGTAAACAAACTCCTACTTACGACAACTACATTTGCGCTTCCACAGGAGTCACTGTAATGAATGCCGGTGACCAGTGACATCGAAGCATTTCACAGGCCAGTTGCTAGATTTGTTAGCGGTAGGTCCGAACAACACGCGGCTCAACACGGGACTCAAATGAGGATCCCTGAAGGCAAAGCGACGTTCTCTTCGAGGAACACTACTGAGAAAATTTAGAGAACTGGCATTTGAAGCTAGCTGCAGAACTATCGCCAACAGACATTTCGTTTAACGACCTCAAAGGTAATATGCCAGAAATTACGGCTAATAAGGAGGCTTGTAGATAGTCATTTTTCCCTCGCTCAATTTGCGAGTGCAAAAGGAAAGGAAGTGATTAGTAGTCGCACAGAATACTCTCTACCATGTATCGTACTGTAGCTTTCGGAGTGTGTATATAGATGTAGATGTAGTTATAAGCAACAGATAACAGAGGCTTACAAAGATGTGCACACGATCAATGCGAGACGTACGAGTATGTGTCACGTTCATAGATTCCTCTTGGAAACTGCATCTTAGAGGGGGAACGCAACATCCACCTATGTAAACTCAGAAAAATATGTACAGAAACGAAATTTAGATTCGATAAGAGCAGTAAGTACAACTAGGAAAGCTATTTCTGTATCGGAGAATATACGATGCGAGTATGAGCAGCTCGGCTGGGAAGATCTCAGACTGTACTTCGCTCCGAGCTTCGAAATGAGTGGAAATCAGTTGATTGGAGCAATATAGTGTGTGTAAGTATTTTATTTAGAGACTGTTTGAAAAGTATGAGGCTTCAGTGTCTGGCTTCTTGAGGCACAGATGGGAAAGTTGATAACTAGGTACCATTTTCTTAGACGAAAGCGGGTTAAATATTCCTTTCCGTAAGCTGGAACGAAAGAGTTTCATTGCAGTAGTAGAGAAATAAGCGAAAAATTTGTTTCCCTATAGTTATACAAATAGAGCAACTTAGCAAAATATTATGAAAGCATGTGTATAGTACGAGGGTTGGAACTTTAATAGTGGCAACTATTTATTTACTGCTCGTACAAAATAGATACGTGATTCAAAGTTTTACTGACCTTCAAAGTAGTTACCATCATTGTGAATAACCCGTTGCCAACGACGTGTACGTCGTAGAATACTCTTAGCAGTGCCAGTTGTGTTGACAGTTCGTCGGCGCGGACTATTGCCCGACGAATTTGTAGCAGTTCTGAAGCGAATGCCGTGAAGTGTTTCCTTCAGTTTAGAAATCGAGTTGAACTCACGAGGGCTTAAGTCAGGGGAGTGCAGGGGAGTGTAGCACTTAGCAGCCCCATCAGCCAAACAAATCAGTAACAGCTTGCACTGTACTTGCATGAGCAGAGCATTGTCCTGCAATATGATGGTCAGGTCCTGCAGAAAGTGCCATCAATTCTGTTTCTATGCTGTTCATTTATGGAACACAACCTACGCCCAGCTTAGAGACAGAAGTGATGACACTTTCTGCAGGACCTGACCATCATTTTGCAGGACAATGCTCAAGCACGTACAGTGGAAGCTGTTACTGACTTGTTTGACAGATGTGGCTGCTAAGTGCTATACCACCTACTGCACTCCCCTGACATAAGCCCTCGTGAGTTCAACTCGAGTTCTAAACTGAAGGAAACACTTCATGACATTCGCTTCAGAACTGCTACAAATTCGTCGGGAAACAGACCACGCCGCTCGAACTGTCGACTCAACTGGCACTGCTAAGAGTATCGTGCGACTTCCACATCGCTGGCAACGGATTATTCACAATGATGGTAACTACTTTGAAAATCAGTAAAACTTTGAAACACTTACCTATTTTGTACGAGCTGTAAATAAATAGTTGACACTATTAAATTTCCAACCCTCGTATTTGAACAGCAGCTCCGTGTGCTATGTAGCACCCCAGAATAATTTCAGTAAACATGACTAAATTCTTCAAAGTTTTACCCTGTTAGCTCAGAGCCAAGGAGACCATCTGGGGACCGGTCTGCCAATCAGAACGTCAATACGGCGTATCGCCTGTGTAGCAAAAGACCGGGCACCAGGCGAGCTTTGACACACAGCTTCCGAGCGCAGGAAGCGAAAGAGCGAACTCCACAATACAACATAACACGGCACTATGAAGCCACTATAGTAGTCAAATGCTGCCAAAAGACCCGAGATTCGTGACCCACCACAGCGAAACAAGGAGTGCCGATGAGACCAATAAACGAGGGCAAATTCGCTCATGCACCCAGAGCGACTGTGTCATATGTGTGAGCTCGGCTCTTTAAATACGAGGCTTCCGCAGCTCAAAGATGCATTGAGTCCTGACGCCACCCTTTCCGTGCCGCTAGAACCAGAGACCATGCCGGTCTACTGAGTTTCAGTGAAAACACGACAAACTGCTCGATGGTGGTCTGCCTGGTGACTTCAACACCATGACACACGTAATCCGATGCAAACCAAAGCTGCGGTGTGCTGTTGGCGCCTACTGGGACATCGCCGATGAGGAGAAGATTGGTGTGTTGCCAGTCCTCCTCTCACTGAGAGTCAATTGCGGATGACACGTAAACTGTCATCGCCACGTCATTCAAACATAGCGTGTCCACGGAGCTCTCTGGATGACTCGTGAACATCTGCTGCAGTCTTGTTCTTTGGTGGGTGACCAGAGCCTTGTCTTCACAACAACAGACATCCTGGACCACTCAACCGGTTATATTCATTAAAGCGAGCGATAGCCTATATACGAGAGCGTTGAGGTGCAGGATCTCATGGTATCACGGAACGCCTGGGGGGGGGGGGGGGGGGGGGACGCCTGCCCATCACCATGCTGCCACCTGCGTAACAGCACACGGCTGCAACACAAGGACTTATGACTCCGACATCACGACTTACTGAAAAGGCGTGTCAGCGCTTCTTCGTTGCATGCGCTGAGGCCTGGCTGCTGTACGACGGACCGAGGCAATTTTAGTATTCTGTAAATTCACCCTGGCGAATAAATTTAATTGTACATCAACTGTCGTTGCCGTTTGTGCCTAAAATTATCTGAGGTCGCTGTAAATATTATCTGGCTGAATTCCCGTAAGTTGTTTGAAAATTGCGTACGCCAGGAGAAACTCAGGTCTCACAAAATGTTACTACCGATAACACTGTATTTCTAATTCCTCCGGGCATTTCCCCGAACCACACGCTGCGCACAGGTTTTTGCACACAAGTGACCGCAGCTTCCTGGGTCGCAAGAGTTATTTCAGTACTGAGTGTGACACAAAGGTACACCGTGTTTCAAAAAAATTCGCAAGAGTTTAAAAGATTATGTCTTCTACATGAATGACAATAGAAGGTGAATTTTAACATTACGCATAGAAACTAATAGTTTGTTGTTGTGTCAGTTGAAAATGTCTGAATCACGTCATCGCTGGTAGCCATCTCCATCTTGCAGCTAGCTCGCTCCGCTCAGTCTTTCAATATCCAACACTAGCCCGCCAATAAAAGGAGTTTTCCATTCACCGTTTCAACAGGTGCAGCTCATTTCTAACTGTGCGGTGGGAGTTTTGTCGACTGCACAACTCTAAGCATTCAATAATAGCACACACAGTTTCAAGGCAACGCTTTTTTCTGCTCGATTAACGCGTAAGGTACACCCAACTCAGTTTTGTACATGTTGCGCAGTCCAGAGACAGGTTTGATGCAGCTCTCCATGCCACTCTATCCTGTGCAAGCCTCTTCATCTCCACATAACTACTGCACCCTACATCCTTCTGAATCGGCTTAGTTATTCATCTCTTGGTCTCCCTCTACGATTTTTACTCCACACGCTGCCCTCCAGTACTAAAATGGTGAATACTTGATGCCTCAGAACATGTCCTACCAACCGATCACTTATTCTAATCAAGTTGTACCACAAATTCCTCTTCTTCCCAATTCTATTCAGTGCCTCCTCATTAGTTACGTGACCTACCCATCTAATCTTGAGCATTATTCTGTAGCACCACATTTCTAAACCTTCTGTTCTCTTCTTGTCTTAACTATTTATCCTTCATGTTTCACTTGCACACATGGCTACATTCCATACAAATACTTTCAGAAACGACTTCCTGGCACTTAAATCTATACTCGATGTTAACAAATTTCTCTTCTTCAGAAACGCTTTCCTTGCCATTGCCAGTCTACATTTTATATCCTCTCTACTTCGACCATCATTAGTTATTTTGCTCCCCAAATAGCAAAACTCATTTACTATTTTAAGTGTCTCATTTCCTAATCTAATTCGCTCAGCATCACCCGAGTTAACTCGACTACACTCCATTATCCTAGTTTTGCTTTTGTTGATGTTCATCTTATATCCTCCTTTCAAGACACTGTCCATTCCATTCAACTTCTCTTCCAGGTCTTTTGCTGCCTCTGACAGAATTACAATGTCGTCGGTGAACCTCAAAGTTTTTATTTCTTCTCCATGGATTTTAATTCCATTTTTTTTTTTCCTTTAATGCTTGCTCAGTACACAGATTGAATAACACCTGGGATAGGCTACAACTCTGTCTGACTCCCTTCCCAACCACTGCTTCCCTTTCATGCCCCTCGACTCTTATAACTGCCATATGGTTTCTGCACAAATTGTAAATAGGCTTTGTCTCCCTGTATTTGACCCCTGCCATTTTCAAAATTTGAAAGAGAGTATTCCATTCAACATTGCCAAAGACTTTCTCTAAGTCTACAAATCCTAGAAACGTAGGTTTACCTTTCCTTAATCTAAGATAAGTCGTATGGTCAGTGCTGCCTCACGTGTTCCAACATTCCTACGGAATCCGTATTGAACTTCACCAAGGTCGGCTTCTACCAGTTTTCCATTCGTCTGTAGAAAATCCGTTTCAGTATTTTGCAGCCATGACTTACTAAGCTGATTGTTCGGTAATTTTCAGACTTGTCAACACCTGCTTTATTTGGGATTGCAATTATTATATTCTTCTTGAAGTCTGAGGGTATTTGCCTGTCTCATACATCTTGCTCACCAGATGGTAGAGTTTTGTCAGAGCTGTCCCTCCCAAGGCTATCAGCAGTTCTAATGGAATCTTGTCTACTCCCAGAGCCTTGTTTCTACTTAGGTCTTTCAGTGATCTGTCAAATTCTTCACACAGTATCATATCTCCCATTTTATCTTCATCTACGTCCTCTTCCATTTCCATAATATTACCCTCAAGTACATCGCCTTGTATAGATCCTCTGTATACTCCTTGTACCTTTTTGCTTACCCTTATTTACTTAGAACTGGTTTTCCATCTGAGCTCTTGATAGTCATACAAGTGCTTCTCTTTTCTCCGAAGTCTCTTTAATTATCCTGTAGGCAGTATCTGTCTTACCCCCAGTGACATATGCCTCTGCATCCTTGCAATTAACCTCTAGCAATCCCTGCTTAGCCATTTTGCTCTTCCTGTCGATCTCATTTTTGAGATGTTTCATTCCTTTTCGCCTGCTTCATTTACTGCAATATTGTATTTTCTCCTTTCATCAATTAAATTCAATATTTCTTCTGTTACCCAAGTATTTCTATTAGGCCTCGTCTTTTTACCTACTTGATCCTCTGCTGCCTTCACTACTTCATCTCTCAAAGCTACCCATTCTTCTTCTACTGTATTTCTTTCCTCCATTCTTGTCAATCGTTCCCTAATGGTCTCCCTGAAACTCTCTACAACCTCTGGTTCTTACAATATATCCAGGTCCCATCTCCTTAAATTCCCACCTTTTTGTAGTTTCTTCAGTTTTAACCTACAGTTCATAACCAATAGATTGTGATCAGAGTCCACATCTGCCCCTGGAAATGTCTTACAATTTTAAACCTGGTTCCTAAATCTCTGTCTTACCATTATATAATCTATGTGAAATTTTCCAGTGTCTATAGGCCTCTTCTACTTATATAACCTTCTTTCATGATTCTTAAACCAAGTGTTAGCTATGATTATATTATTCTCTGTGCAAAATTCTACCAGGAGGCTTCCTCTTTCATTCCCTACCCCCATTCCATATTTACCAACTTCTTTTCCTTCCCTTCCTTTTCCAGTTCCCTATGACTATTAAATTTTCGTCTCCCTAATTTCTTTTATCTCATGATACATTTCTCCAATCTCTTTGTCATCTGCGGATCTAGTTGGCATATAAACTTGTTCTATTGTGGTATGTTCTCGACACCAAAGAATAATAAGTCAGCTGTACATCAGGTGTCCATGGATGTCACACCAACCGAATAATTCGTCAAGTGGTAGCACCACATTAAGGAAATGCAATAGAAAAGAATCAGAAGGAGGAAATATTACTGAATGTGTTCCCTATGGCAGATAAGGGAGAACATCATGACCTCACCTCTCTCATACACCAGATAATGTGAGAAGAGATAAAGTATTTTATGGCAACCAGAACTATTTCACTGATCAAGCAAGAGACAGCAGCCATAAATGTCAAGCACACTCATCAGTAGGTAATAGTGAATGTTGAAAACGAGGTGTATCAATCTACAGCACCTATCTCCACCAATAGCCGAACGTGCCAAGAAGAATGGGCTCGACCAACTTGGGCTTATGCCGCTGCCAGCAATTGATAGCCTCATGCCAAGAAGAATGGCCTCGACCAACTTGGGCTTATGCCACTGCCAGCAATTGATAGCCTGGAATCCGAACAACACAGGTACGACCCACTCTTGAACAGACATTTGGAGGACAGAGACCAACTCATTGGTGTGTTTCCACTGTGAATGAGAGGCTGGTCTAAAATATGCTGCAGCTATTCCCTGTCGTTTATAGATGTACCAGGCACTCGCCTTGCCACTGGTTCCATAGCCATCCCTGTCGCTTACATATGTACGAGGCACTTGTCTTGTCACCAACTTCAGGTAACTATGTGAGGCGACCATCTACGGAGGTGAGGACACCACAGATGAAAATCCTGCATGGACGACAGTCACCTTGATGTCAAGAAACTCACTGGAGTCGTCATCGATGGCTAACCTGCCCAGATGAGAATCGATCAGGGGCTAACTCTTCTCTAATATCAGATACTTTTCATTGTACGCTAAAGGAGACTGTACAATAATATGAAAGAAGTCATGCTGAAAGTTGCAAATGAGAAATACGTCCAACTAACAAAAATATTTATTGAAATAGTACTTACCAGTGACAGAACACAGTGCTTCGAATTTCTCATTTTAAGAAAATGTAGTTGTAATGTGATTCTTGGATTGGACTTTTTGAAGGCATCACAAGCACTCAGAGACCATGGAAGATCAGAGCGCCGGATTTACGAACAAGCACACATTACAATGATTGATGTGGACAGATGACTACTGTCGAAGACGCTTTTCCAGCCATCAATCAAAGTGCTCAGTTAATATGCAATGCTTTTGTCAGATGCGAAAAGTTACACAGGCTCACAAAGAACTCTACATGTCAGCGACGATCATAAACATTGAAGGTGGTCAAGGAGAACTTTGGATTACTAATTTTCATGAGCAATCACAATTTATCCCTAACGCAATGTGTGTAAGGACACCTGAACCAGTCCAGGAATGGCAGCTTAGTGTCATTAACGAAGAATCATGCTCCACTAACCACAAAGTATACATCGCATCTGATGGCAATATGCTACAGTGCATATGGAAAACACTGATAAGAAGAAGTGTCAGGATGTATTATGACATCATGGGGGTACTAGAGAAAACTGCAGAGGCTAAAAACTGTAGGGGAATACAGAGATTTGAATCCATCCAACACATAATTGAGAACATAGGTGCTACTCCGAGATGGATATAGGAGTGGAATTCGTCATGGGTCACATAAAACCTTCACATGACTGATGATTCAGGGAAAAAAAAGCGAGCTACGCTGCCATAGCTGGTAGAGAGGTGATACTCTGACCTGGCGCAACCTGGGTAGCAGATAGGGAGTCCTCACCGGATCGCCAATGGAATTGAGTGAAATAAAGTAGCTCTCATGGACCAACACACAACAAACTCTCTGGATAACAACGGTACTGTAATTCGAAGCTTGCTCCATACAGTGTTGTCTACATACGAAAGTCAAACATGAAAGAAAACTAATTGAAAAAAATCCTAGCAATTACTAAGGAAGACTGCTCTCAGGTACAGTAGGTAGTCGGATGAAAAATAATTTAGGAGAGTTGGAGCAGGGACAGTCACTTGAAAAACAGTAAGTGAGTTGGAGCTTCTGAAAAGACTGACGGACTCGACACAGGACAGACAAACCACATAGCAACACATAACACAAGTTCCATCATACAACCAGGGAAACTAAAATTCTGACAGACGAAATGAATCGCAATGGATTCTGGTAACTGGACTTCAAGAAATGAGAATCATTAATCAGGAACCGATAGAATCAGGAGGCTATAGAATTTACAAGCGAATACAAGGAAAAATAGTAATGAAGCAATGTCCACAGTTCAGAACAGTATCAACAGAATTTAAATCACAATCTCTCAAGCTGTTAACACTAACTATAAAAGCAGCAAATAAAATGTACACAATACTGAATGTCCTCACCACAGCTAATGATAAAAGTAATAAGAAAGAACACAAAGAAAATGTGGATGGATTTTGGGAGCTGTTAGGTCAGACGATGATAACCATACTTAAAAGTCACACCAGAATTTTAATTGGGGATCTTAATGCCCAGTTGGGAAAGGAAAGACATATAGAGATGTAATATGGTAATGACTATCATAAAGAAGAACAGGAATGACATGAGATTGGTGGAATTCTAACATGATCTCACTGTTAACATACATCAAGAGAAGACCAAATAAGCTGAAAACTTGTCATCATACAGCCTGGGAAAAGAGAACAGCAATTGGATCATGCCTTTATGGATAATAACTACCACAAGGAAATCTACAATGTGAAAGTCCTTAGAGGGACAGACACTGGATCAGATCATACGACGATAGTAAATAAAATTTAAATGCACCACACAGATACAGAAAAAATCCCACCCCGCAAAGGAGAGAATCTGCAAACCTCATAAACTGATAAAAATTAAGCAATAAGAAGAACAAACAAAAAACATAACAATAAAATATGATCTAGAAGAAATAGTTCACCAATTGAAACAAATAACTCAACAAGTAGTCCCAATAAACCCAAGGAAAAAACAACAATAGTGAAATGCTGAGTGAGATGAAACAGGTGGTAGATAGACACCAAGTGTGGTTGAGGAATTAGTTATGAAACAGAAGAATCGCACTTGGGACGCACAAAACAAAGAAACAGAACCCTCATTGCAATAACAAGAGTTAAACGCCAATTCCAAAAAGATATACATTTAATGTTGGAAATAAGTAGCAAGAAATGTAGCTCAAGATGTTACTATTAAATATTTAGCTGACAACTACAAAGATATCATTTCCAATATTAATGACAGCTACAAAGATATGACTTCGAATATTAATATTAAAAAATAGTAAGGCCCATAGCAATAGCAAAAATCCAGAAATCTTAACAGAAATATTTAATAAATTACTAAATTGGGAAGATACCCTATAATTACTGCAGATAAACACAGATACTCCTATTAAAACATTAGCAGAAAATATAAACACACCCACAATCAATGAAAGCTACAAAGCTCTGAAATAGCTCAAAAACTATAAAGCAAATGGGGAATATCAAACATTTGAAGAACTTTGCAAATTTGCTGCAGAAATACAGAAGATATTATTACTCCAATACACAGTGGAAATCTGGAGCAAAGAAGAACAACTAAAACATTGGACTACAGCTATAATCCATTTACTGCACACAGAAGGAGACAAATGAAATTCAGACAACTACAGAGAAATTTCCCATTTGGATATCACATGTCATGTCATGTCAATAATTCCATGCAATCATCGTAAAGATCTACTTAAACTAGAACTAGAGGAACACCAAGGAGTAATTAGACCCTGGAGAAGCTCCTCAGAACAGATAACACACTTAAATTGGTAATGAATTACTACAAAAGAAGACAAAGAACATAATGTCATAGCCTTTATGGACTTAAAAAAAGTTTATGATTGTATCCATGGATCTTAGGTGATGAAGCCACCAAGACAGAGAGATGATTTATTGCTATTACTTTTTAACTATGCTGTGGAGTGTCTAATGAGGGAAGAACAACGAAAATCCGAAAAATGTAATAATTGGTACTAATAATGATTATGTTTTGCAGATGACTTAGCATTACTAGGTGATAACATTCAAGAAGCCAGAAATCAAATAATGATCCTACAAAATACAGCACCAAAAATAGGACTCCAGATATCATTACAAAATACTGAGATATTGGTAGCATATCCACTAGTAATGAATGACCTAATAGTAAATAACCAGAAAGTAGAAATGGTGAAACAATTTAAATACCTAGAAGAGATTATAACAAACAACTTGGATCCTTCATGGCAAGAAAAAACTAATAATATGATAAAAGCTCAAAAATTAACATGTACTAAATACAATAAAAACGTCTATCAATCGAAACTAAATTAAAACAATACATGATGGTGGTTCAAACAGACGTGACATATAGAAGTGAAACTCATTTCAAAGCTACAGAATCGACAAAACCCTAGAATTTGAGAGAGGGATAGCTAGAACATGAATAAATAAGAAGTATGGAAAAGGCAGATAGTGGCCGACAGTGCCAAATGACGTGGTGTACAGTGGACTAGAGTCCATTACAGATAATATATAGAAGGTTACGACCTTTTTTATCACATTATGATGATACTAGGCTCAAGATTGCCAATAAAAGCTATGAAGAAACTTTGTAACATGAAGCAGCAAGTAGGATGGATAAAGGAAATCAGGAAGGATATGAAAGAGCCAGAATGAACTGTGGACGATTTTCAAAAACAAACCGAAAATTTAAAGAAACTGAAAAATGTAAAATTAAGATTCAAACCAAAAATAGATGAACAACATGCAATAAAAAGGATATTCTCAGATGGGGAACAACAAAAAGGATCAGTTCGAATGAAAAGGTACTCAGCATTTCTGAATGTAAACTTGTTGAAGAAGATGGCCAGATTATGAATGAAGTGGTCCACTGAGGCTGCAAAAGCATTTCGAAGACTGGTTTGATGCAATGATTCAGATCTTCAGGCTTGTCATGCCATTGGGAGTCTCTTGATCTCTATTTAACTATCGCAAATTAGATGGACATGAAGCACTTTATTATTGTCAAGTCTCAGGCCACAGAAAAAAAAAAAATGTATGTGACTGAACTGAACTGAACTGACTGAACTGAAAGAAGCATTTATTCTTTTTAGTAGCTGATATACCTAACTTAGCCCACTGGCAAAGTACGAGTAGTCCTCAAGGATTCACACTGCTTGATGTTGCCAAAGATAAATAAATAATAATTCTTTATTGGCTTCAGAGGAATATTTTCTACATTCTTTACTAAAATAGCTCGTTTTAAATTTCCAAATATGTTCCATAATGTTATTAACTATATCTTATTATTCACTAGTTAACATTCGATTACCTGATTATGAAGACTGATGGAACTTCATCCAAGATTTTGTCACATATATCAAAAACACAATTTTGTAAAAAGTAAACAACTTTTCTGAGTCAAATACTTTGGAAACTTTAATTGTTATCATGGCAGTATTTAAACTTTTTACCGCCACAAGTATGGTTTACACAATTTTAAGAACCATAGTACACTTCATTTGTTTCTTTCCAGTGTTTGTATATACCTGACATTAAATATGTAAATTAATTTGATAGTATTGTTCTAGTATGTTCTAGAACAATGTACTTTATTGTAAGTATCAGCGCTTAGCGGTAAAGAGTCTCAGTCTTAACCTCAAGTTCACTTGTACTTAACATTTATCAGAGTTACAACAGATGGTATACTGTATTGTTGTCATATGCTCTTTGTCATGCAGTTCTTTCATTATTAGAAGCATGCGGAATGGCGGAAATAGGAAATGCTGTTGTGACGATGTTTTCATCTGCATAACTCAATAAATTCTGAAAATGATACCATGCAAGATGGCGCAATGGCTAGAGCCCTGAGCTCACATTTGGGAGGACGATGGTTCAAATCTGGACTTCGCAGTCCCAATTTTAATTTATCGTGATTTTCCTAAATCGTTTCAGGCAAATGCCAGGATGGTTCCTTTCAAAGAGCATGGCTGACTTCTTACCCTCTCCGATGGGACAGATGACCTCTCTGTTTGGTCCTCTTTCCCCAATCAATCAACTAACCTCATTTGTTTTTAATACAGCCTGACAACCTCAAGAATCACCTTGAAGATAACGACTGCCACAAACACATTCAAAAAAGATAGATATTTTACTTTCTCCGTTGGAATGGTACTGTTCACCATATCCATACATGAACAAAATCTTAGTTGTTACACTGAGGAAGTGCATGACCATCAACAACTTAATTTATTTAAACAGCTGTTAAGGGTCCCTTTACGTACTCTGTTTCTCTCTTCAGCCACAATTGTCTGCTATCCACACGTATCCTTGGGGATGGTTTGCTCAGGGTTTTGATCCCTAGCTCAGGAAATTTCAACACAAATATGTAGGGGATCAAATACAGCAGGCAAATCTTTTTGTATTAAACTATTCTGATAGTAGCATAATAATGTGTTTGCTGCCCCACCTTTACCAAATAAACAAAATCATTAAATTTAACTAAATACTTACATAAAATACTTCTTTTCACAAAAATCATATATTTTAATCAAATGTCATGAAAAATAAATTTTAACTGAATTAGTTTTTTATAGAATAAAGAAGCAATTTCTATTATAGTGAAAAAATCAGTAAAAATAACAGGTATAAAAATAAAGACCAAGATAGAAAAAAAAGAAAACTGTCATCATTTCAAATATTTTTATTATTTCTGAGCATAAATATTTTCAGGGAAAAATAATTAATTTTAAAACTCAGTATCGCATTTTGAATGAGTTCATTGTGTGAATTACAAAATCATGAAAATGGGATTGATTATCTTCATGTTTCCATTGCTTTATATTTTATTTTCGTATTTCATTCTACAAAATAATTAAAATCACATTCATTCATTCATTTATTGTATCTGTTTGGCAAAATAATTTTTAACTCGTTATTAAGATCTATATAAATTTTGTCTCCAAATATAGTATTAAAATATTCCCAACCTGTAATGTTATAGAAAAAATTTAATTCTGGGTCATTAATTTCTCGAAAGAATTAGTCATAGCTACTGCTGAGATTGTTAAGACATTGCTCCATTTATACAGATAATTTTTTTAGTAACTCATAAAAATATAAACTCATTTTTCATTTTCATAAAATTTTAATAATTTTTTCATCTTTTAAATAGAGACCAAATTGAAGCAAAACACATCTTGTTAAGTTTTTGATTATTGCAAAACAAATAACTGAAGTCAATATTTTAAATTAAGGAATGATGATTCAATTTCCGCCATTCCACGTGCTTTCAGCAATGAAAGAACTGCACGATAAAGATGATATGCCAAGAATACAATACTTCACTCATTGCAACTCTGAGAAATGTTATAATAAAACATATCTTCACTCAGTGAAGAATCCAATGAAATCTAAAGTTCTAAAAAATTATGGAACTAAACAACTGAAAAAAGATTTTCATTTTATACAACTATATTTTGGAAACAGAGAGGCAGAAAAATAGTTAATGGAGCATTTGCAAATAGAGTCCAAACTATAAATTTCGAAAGTAATGTAACTCAAGTGACTTATCTTTTCTTGAATGCAATGAAATCAAAAATTATGAAAATAACGAAAGAAAATTTAAAATTATATAAGAGACTGAAAACAAATGTAATACTTTATTGTTTCTGTTTATACTTCTATTTCTTCAGTTTCTTGCATATTAAACTTATTTCCAAAAATGGTCATTTATTAGATTTAAAATAGCATTAAGGTTGATGATGCTAACAATTTGATTGATTTTAATGGCGTTATAATACCTTATTTTAGAAATAAATTAAAAAATTTGGAAATTAAATTAAATTTCTTTTAAAATGAATTAATAAATTTAGAAATGAATTAATAAATTTTGAAATTTTAAATGAGCAAGAATGAGAACTGTCACATTTATTTTGCACTGTAAATGAGAAAAGTAAAAATAATTTAAACATTCCTAAAAAAGGCGCTGAAAATAACATAAATAGTGGTGATGCATAGATTCATTCAAATCATGCCCGATTATACATCAGTTTTACAATTTTTACAGCTGATGGGACAGATCATTCGATACATCATTGAAAATCCAATAAAAAATTAACTGATAATTTTGTTGCAAATTTATCTGATTTCATAACTATAGAAAAGAGAATAATTTTTATCTCAAATATAATATCCTTTTACTTCTTCATCTTCACTTGGATACACAAAGAAACAAACATGTTATGGATGCCTTGTCTTGTATATTCAACTGGCCTCTACATGAAGTTTACAAGGATACATCTCAACCATGCATAAAATTATCCAACATATAAAGTTTAACAATACTTGCAAATAAAATAATATTTTACCTAAATATATTAATGTACAGGTTAAAAACAATTCTGCCAGTGCACAATAAATGAAACAAATAGCTCAAAAAATTTGGCTAAACAACAAAATAAATTCTCTTGATACTAAAAACAAACCCTACATTGGGAACTACATAAAGCACATCTTAATCTTAGAATAATACCACTGTTTTCTCCCATCTTGTTTGCAAGGTTGAAAATCGTACATATGCTGTGATAGAAAAAACGAAAAAACTCAGAAAACAAAGACTGAAAATTTAAAAGCTAAACAAACACCCAACACATCCACAAATGACACCCAGTCTAACAAAAAACATTAGTTCTATCCAAGACGGTCAACCTCACTGACACTATTTTGCATACAGAAGAAGTGAAACTACTTGAAAAAGGTCTCAAACACAATGTCAGCACACAGATAGACAAAAAATACACAGAAAATCTCATAGTTGAATCAGAAACAATTCTCACACAGGGAAAAAAGAAACAAAACCAGTGAGGTAAACATTGGTCTCATGAGAGAGCTAGTCAGTAATGAAATCAAAAACATAATAACACAGATGAAAGAAAACAGAAGAAACCGAAACAATACAGATTCTATAACACTGACAAAACTTAGAAAGAAACTATGGGAACACAGCACCATCATCAAGAAGGCAGATAAAGGAAACACAGTGGTTCTCAAGGATAAAGAGCAATACATTAGTAAGACACAAGAGTTCATCACAAGAAATAAAATTATAAAATTAAAATCAGTTCCAACAAACAGATTCCAAACGAAGCTGAGGAACTCTCTAAAAGACATTGAACATACAATAGAAACATTGAAAAAGTAAAATTGACAAAAATAAATCCCAGTACACCTTTTCTCCGATGCCAACCAAAGCTACACAAGAAAGATCTCCCCATCAGAGTTACTGTAAATTACAGATACGCTCCCAATTACCCACTTGCAAGATACATGTTGAAAATCTTATCAGAAAACTACAATAATCATCTTGTGGTGCAGTTCTTCTTGTTGTCTCCATGCATGCTAAGAAAATGAATTAGATTTTGCTGTTTGCAGAAGACAAGTTGTATATTGTGTAGCAGAACAACCACCAAAACAAGAGGACAATAACATCATAAAGGTATGTTACTTTTCACCAATTAAGTTATAAATGCAACTTTTACATGATGTTGTAAACGAGGCAAATGTTAATATGTTAACAACAAATTTACAGTTAAAAATAAAAATAGAACCCACTGACGATAGCACAAAAGTGCTGAAACATGTATGGGTGAAACAAAAAGAAAAAAAAGGTGTCTTGCATAAGGCAGAACTTCTCATCCCAGAAAACTACAAATTACAAGAATACAGGACTATAAGAAACACCTCACAATTGATTCAGTTCATAGAAGACATACAAAGTTCCAGACACTGCATTCCCCCTGTTATTTGATGTAGGGAATATGTGTTCCAATATACCAATAACTGAAACGATAACAATTAAGGAACAAAATCTTAAGACACACAGCAACTTCCACATGAATACATCAAAAAAACAGCCAGGCTTCTAGAGCTAACAATGGAATAGAATTATTTTCAGTTCAGTAATGAATTCTATTTATTTTACAAAGTGAAGGATTACCAATGGGATCTCCAGTGTCCAGAACCATAGCAAACATATTTATGAACGATGTAGAACGTATTATATTTAACAAAATAGTGCCATATAGGTACAACATCCTATACTGGATTAGATATATTGATGATATCTTATGCCTGATAGATGAACCAAACAATAAAATTGACGAGTTATACACAGACATGAATTCTGTTCATGATCAGATACATTTTACAATGGAGAAAGAGCAAAACAGACAGTTAAATTTCTTGGACATCACCATAAAGATTCAAAACAACCAAAACACGTTTGCCATGTACCTAAACTGACAACAACAGACACAATTATACATGAGACATCACAACACCCCAGTTCTCAAAGGCAGGCAGCACTTAGATACATGCTCCACAGACTAAACACAGTATCATTAGATACAGACAATTACAAAAAGGAAATTAATACTATAATACAGTTAGCCTCCCCCCATGAACCATAGACCTTGCCGCTGGTGTGGAGGCTTGCGTGCCTCAGTGATAGAGATAGTCGTACGTAGCTGCAACCACAACGGCAGAGGGGTATCTGTTGAGAGGCCAGACAAACGTATGGTTCCTGAAGAGGGGCAGCAGCCTTTCCAGTAGTTGCAGGGCCAACAGTCTGGATGATTGACTGATCTGGCCTTGTAACAATAACCAAAACAGCCTTGCTGTGCTGGTACTGTGAACGGCTGAAAGCAAGGGGAAACTACGGCCGTAATTTTTCCCAAGGGCATGCAGCTTTACTGTATAGATAAATGATGATGGCGTCCTCTTGGGTAAAATATTCAGGAGGTAAAATAGTCCCCCATTCGGATCTCCGGGCGGGGACTACTCAGGAGGATGTCGTTATCAGGAGAAAGAAAACTGGCATTCTACGGATCAGAGCGTGGAATGCCAGATCCCTTAATCGGTCAGGTAGGTTAGAAAATTTAAAAAGGGAATTGTATAGGTTAAAGTTGGATATAGTAGGAATTAGTGACGTTCGGTAGCAGGAGGAACAAGACTTTTGGTCAGGTGAATACAGGGTTATAAATACAAAATCAAATAGGGGTAACGCATGGGTAGGTTTAATAATGAATAAAACAATAGGAATGTGTGTAAGCTACTACAAACAGCACAGCGAACGCATTGTTGTGGCCAAGATAGACACGAAACCCACGCCTATGACCGTAGTACAAGTCCATATGCCAACTAGCTCTGCAGATGACGAAGAAATTGAAGAAATGTATGATGAAATAAAAGAAATTATTCAGATAGTGAAGGGAGACGAAAATTTAATAGTCACGGGTGACTGGAATTCGGTAGTAGGAAAAGGGAGAGAAGGAAACGTGGTAGGTGAATATGGATTGGGGGTAAGAAATGAAAGAGGAAGCCTCCTGGTGGAATTTTGCACAGAGCACAACTTAATCATAGCTAACACTTGGTTCAAGAATCATAAAAGAAGGTTGTATACATGGAAGAACCCTGGAGATACTAAAAGGTATCAGATAGATTATATAATGGTAAGACAGAGATTTAGGAACCAAGTTTTAAACTGTAAGAAATTTCCAGGGGCAGATGTGGACTCTGACCACAATCTATTGGTTATGACTTGCAGATTAAAACTGAAGAAATTGCAAAAAGGTGGGAATTTAAGGAGATGGGATCTGGATAAACTGACTGAACCAGACGTTGTACAGAGTTTCAGGGAGAGCACAAGGGAACAATTGACAAGATTGGGGGAAAGAAATACAGTAGAAGAAGAATGGGTAGCTCTGAACGATGAAGTAGTGAAGGCAGCAGACGATCAAGTAGGTAAAAAGACGAGGGCTAGTAGAAATCCTTGGGTGACAGAAGAAATATTGAATTTAATTGACGAAAGGAGAAAATATAAAAATGCAGTAAATGAAGCAGGCAAAAAGGAATACAAACGTCTCAAAAACGAGATCGACAGGAAGTGCAAAATGGCTAAGCAGGCATGGCTAGAGGACAAATGTAAGGATGTAGAGGCTTATCTCGCTTGGGGTAAGATAGATACTGCGTACAGAAAAATTAAAGAAACCTTTGGAGAAAAGAGAACCACTTGTATGAATATCAAGAGCTCAGATGGGAACCCAGTTCTAAGCTAAGAAGGGAAAGCAGAAAGGTGGAAGGTGTATGTAGAGTGTCTATACAAGGGCAATGTACTTGAGGGCAATGTTATAGATATGGAAGAGGATGTACATGAAGATGAAATGGGAGATATGATACTGCGTGAAGAGTTTGATAGAGCACTGAAAGACCTAAGCCGAAACAAGGCCCCGGGAGTAGACAACATTCCATCAGAACTACTGACAGCCTCGGGAGAGCCAATCCTGACAAAACTCTACCATCTGGTGAGCAAATTGTATGAGACAGGCGACATACCCTCAGGCTTCAAAAAGAATACAATAATCCCAATCCCAAAGAAAGCCGCGTTGACAGATGTGAAAATTACCAAACTATCAGTTTAATAAGTCCCAGCTGCAAAATACTAATGCGAATTCTTTACAGACGAATGGCAAAACTGGTAGAAGTCGACCTTAGGGAATATCTATTTGGATTCCGTAGAAATATGGGAACACGTGAGGCAATACTGACCTTACGACTTATTTTAGAAACTAGATTAAGAAAATGCAAACCTACGTTTCTAGCATTTGTAGGCTTAGAGAAAGCTTTTGACAATGTTGACTGGAATAGTTTTTCAAATTCTGAAGGTGGCAGGGGTAAAATACAGGGAGAGAAAGGCTATCTACAATTTGTACGGAAACCAGATGGCTGTTATAAGAGTCGATGGGAATGAAAGGGAAGCAGTGGATGGGAAGGGAGTGAGACAGGGTTGTAGCCTCTCCCCGATGTTGTTCAATCTGTATATTGAGCAAGCAGTAAAGGAAACAAAAGAAAAATTCGGAGTAGGTATTAAAATCCATGGAGAAGAAATAAAAACTTTGAGGTTCGCCGATGACATTGTAATTCTGTCAGAGACATCAAAGGACTTGGAAGAGCAGTTGAACGGAATGGGCAGTGTCTTGAAAAGAGGATATAAGATGAACATCAACAAAAGCAAAACGAGGATAATGGAATGTAGTCGAATTAAGTCGGGTGATGCTGAGGGAATTAGGTTAGAAAATGAGACACTTAATGTAGTAACGGAGTTCTGCTATTTGGGGAGCAAAATAACTGATGATGGTCGAAGTAGAGAGGATATAAAATGTAGACTGGCAATGGCAAGGAAAGCGTTTCTGAAGAAGAGAAATTTGTTAACGTCGAGTACAGATTTGAGTGTCAGGAAGTCGTTTCTGAAAGTATATGTATGGAGTGTAGCCATCTATGGAAGTGAAACATGGACGATAACTAGTTTGGACTAGAAGAGAATAGAAGCTTTCGAAATGTGGTGCTACAGAAGAATGCTGAAGATTAGATGGGTAGATCACATAACTAATGAGGAGGTGTTGAATAGGATTGGGGAGAAGAGGAGTTTGTGGCACAAATTGACTAGAAAAAGGGGTCGGTTGGTAGGACATGTTCTGAGGCATCAAGGGATCACAAATTTAGTATTGGAGGGCAGCGTGGAGGGTAAAAATCGTAGAGGGAGACCAAGAGATGAATACACTAAGTAGATTCAGAGGGATGTATCCTGCAGTACGTACTGGGAGATGAAGAAGCTTGCACAGGATAGCGTGGAGAGCTGCATCAAACCAGTCTCAGGACTGAAGACCACAACAACAACAACAACAATTCAACCAGCCACAAACAATGGATACAAAGGGAACATAGTAACAAAGCTAAAGAAGAAAATCAAGAAACAGAAAAGAACAAACACCCAACTGTCACCAACACAAGGTAAAATCACACACAAGCAAATACACAAAATACAAGAATAAAAACAACATAAAGTGTGAAAGAAACAGAAAGTAAAAGAGGGTATACAGTGACATACAACCACAAATACACACGCAGAATATACAATATTTTCAAAAAGCAAGGAATAAAAATAGTACACCAAACCAACAACTCAACTCAGAAATACTTCTCAAAAACAATGGGAAATACTGATCTGTATCAGAAATTATGAATATACGAACTGAAATGCAATACTTGTGCTGGAAGATACATACATCAAAACAGAAGGACATTTCACACCAGATACAAAGAACATGTAAGAGCATGGAGGTTCAGGACAAATCATTCATCTTTTGCAGATCGCTTACACCAACACCAAAATAAAATTACAACCAGAGGCACAGACATGAAAATCATAAGGATAAACAACAAAGACACCTCCTCACCTTACAATAAAACTACCACATCCAAAAATCCATAACAGAAAATAAACTACTCATAAATGATCAGGTCAACTTGGCAAACCACCCACTCTTTAAACTGACTGATCACTTAATATAACATTAAAAGTACAAATGTAACCACAGGCTCCATTTACCACTACCATTTCCTCTCAGATCTGTCCCATAATCACTGTCCAGGCCATCCCTGTCGTCGTCCCCCCCCCCCCCCATTGGAGAAAAAAAACCACCCCTCTCACATCCCTACCTGCATACAAGACAATTAACTCTGTCTCTCTCTCTCTCTCTCTCTCTCTCTCTCTCTCTCTCTCTCTCTCTCTCCTTCTCTCACTCTTACACACACACACACAAAATCGTATCATAGCTTGGTAACACTCACAACGCGATCGAAAACAAACAGTCATAAACGCTGTAGCAGTGGTGATTGAAAAACAGTTAAGAAAGTAAATTATAAATAGCCCACCCAGTTAGCTGAGCTGTCTAATGCATGACTTTCCGGAGTGGGAAGGAGCGCCTGGTCCCCAGCACGATCCGCCCAGAGGACTTGTGTCGAGGTCTGGTGAGCTGGCCAGTCTGTGGATAGTTTTTAGGCGGTTTTCCATCTGCTTGGCGAATGTGGGCTGGTTCCCCTTAATCTGCCCCAGCTACATTATGTCTGCGATTGCTACATGAACAAGTTCTCCACGTACACCCAGACCACCATTACTCTACCACGCAAACATAGGGGCTACACTCATCTGGCGTAAGACATTGCCTGGGGGGTCCACCAGGGGGCCAAACTGCACAATAACCCTGGGTTCGATGTGGGGCGGCAGAGGGGTGAAGTAGACTGCGGTAGTCGTCGTGGGGTTGTGGACCACTGCGGCTGCGGCAGGGACGGAGCCTCTCTGTCGTTTTTAGGCCCCGGTTAACATACAACATGTAAATTATAAATAGTACAGCGCAGGAAATAATTCAAAATGCCAAAATCTGCAGATGTGAAATTAAGCCTGTCGACATCAACCACTGCTAGCAAGAGGAGAAGGTGTAGACTATGTAAGGAAACACCATAAGTAGCTTATAGTCCAACTTCATAAAGAAAACGCTGTTTTTAACCTAAACGAATAAAAAAATAAATGTATAAACCTGTGTATCTAATTTACAAAATACCACAGAAGATGCTTTGTAAATAAAAATGATACGTGTCTGGTTTAATTCTTTTTATTTGCAATCAGCCCAAGACAAATAACCTATAATAACGAATATAATTTTTGCTTCTACCAAAATCATCGTTATCTGTAGCTTCAGCTGAAGCTAATACTGAAAGGTCTTTTTTGTACACATTCATAATCTTATGATTTCATCATTCACATTTGTTTCACTTCTGTTACTGTCAGTATCATATGTAGCACACAAACCGATGCTTGGAAGAAGAATTAAATGGAATATGTTGTTTTCTTGCTTTACTGATTTAAACATCATTATCCTTTTGAACAACGAGTCCTGATTTTTCTGTTTAATGAGAAGGGAAGATATCTGAATAGTTACAAGTCAGAGTAATATTCTTTGTTTCTTCTAGATGAGAACGTTTGTTTGCTATCTTTTCAAACCCAGCTTGAATGTTTATGTTCACCCATAAAGGAGAGCTTCCCGCTTTTTAAAAGTTGCCATGCGAGTGGCCAAGTAAAATCCAGCATGGGATATTGTGGGAAGTTCCAGTCCCTCTCTCTGTTCGTAATAAGGTAATAATAAGGTAATATTTAAACATATTGGAGACAAAAATCCATGTGTGTGTTTTAAGTGACAATCCTTGGCAAAACTGATGTATGCCACTTTGATGCTGTAATACATGTTTCGTTAATCTATGTAGACATTGTAAGATATGTTTCATAGAATCTGTTGTACACATGATCAACTTGCACTTATTGGCATGCCAGGGAAGCATGTAATATACAAAGATGTGCATTATCAATAGTCATCCACACCATCTTTGAATGTATCTTTGATAGAAATTAGAACAGCTGATTTCAGCCTCAATCTGTACATGGAAGTCTCGTGAATCACTTATGAAATGACCTGGTCATTGCTTCTAGAGCGATGTCAGTGTTGCAAGATTGTAATATAGATGAAGTTTTGGCCATAGAGCTGAGTACTGGCCCATACGACCAGTTAGTCCACTTAGTTAACGATAAATAACTCACAAATGATATTTACTTTGCTGGGATTACAACGACTTTATTCGTTCATGGGTCAAGTAATACAAAACGTCATTTACGAGCAGTGAATGCAAATACGAACAAGAGAAAACGAATAAGACTGTTGTTTCCTGATTACTTACGGGTAAGCCCAGTCACCAAATTCAACATAGAGTAAACATGAACATATAAAGTACTGTAAACAAAGAGTAAATTGAACAGAGTTAACAGACGAAACACAGCGCTCTTGGCAGCCAGTGCAGAACTAATTTGACAGCGTGAAATCGAACACTCATGGCACGACACATGCGTGAAACATTTGGAAACTACACTATACGGTCCTGCTGGCTGTAGTCACTACAATGTACATATTTCATATATGGCTTCAGAAATGGAATGTTTTTTCGATTGTATGCCACAACACCTATGACATACACATACTGCATAATGCTTACGTATAATTACCTGACACTGGCGGAAGGAGAGCGACCTCTCAAATAATGTAAAAAAAAAATTCCTAAATAGAAGTTATTTTGCCCACATAGCAATTGATACTTACCCTAATTACCAGTTTCAGCAAAGTTGTATTGCCTTCTTCGGACCTGTAAGTGTAATTACAAAGTTTATAATTACCATAGCTAATTTCTAAGAAAACGCTAATTCAGTTTCACATACCATCAGATACGTTTATTATAAAGCCACTAGATGCGCACATTGCCATCTAGCCATTGAATACATGGAGGTGAACTGTGAAATTAAAAATATTCCGTAAAATAAAAGGCTAAAAGATTTTATGGTGACTCCAAAGTTATAGACTAAAATAATGAATAATGTTTACTTCACACAAAATACACAATAATAAAAGCCATAACTGTATCAGGAAGGCACAGAGGTGTCACAATACATCAAACAGAGCGCATACACTTTTGTCAGATGTGTGTATAGCAGCATATTGATAACTGGCTCAGTACTACCAAAAAGTTGAGAAACGAATTGCATAACACTATACAGGCCTACCAGGTAGCAGCTGTCTCGACAACACAAGTTATGTAGGAAAAATGTAAAGCCAAATGCAAATTGAATCAATTTGTTTACATCAACACCAAGCTTACAAAATTATTGTAACATTATAGAGCAAGCAGTAACTATTGCAATGATACAGATCGAAAAATATTTAGGGAAAACAATCTACAATTGCGGTACTTTTGAAAAGCTGTGTCAGCAGCAAGGGATACTACAATTTCAAGATAAAATATAGGGATAGCAATATACACATATGCAATATTTTACAATTTTATATATGTAACACAAAAATAAATCTTGTAAAGATATGTAATGTTATACAACTATAAAATCGTTGAGATGACAGCAGAACAATATGAGAACCATGCATATTACAATACTGACAATGTTGACCACTGATAATCACGGCTGTAGCCTCTGTGCGTATTGTCAATTTTAATATACATGGTTATGCCCCTCATACTGTTCTCCTATCATTTCGAAGATTTTGTAATTCTATGATGTCATGTATATTGACATTATATATATATATATATATATATATATATATATATATATATATATATATATAGTAAAATAAGAGTATATATATATATATATATATATGTTGCTAGCACTGTATTTTATCTTCAAATTGTGTTATTAGTTTATGCTGGTACATCTTTTCAAAAGCAAAGAAAGTGTAAAATTTTTTCTCTAAACATTTTTCGATCAGTATGATCACAAAAACTGCTGTGTGCTCTATAATATTGCAATAATTTTGTAAGGCTGGTGTTGATGTAAGCAAATTGATATACTTTGTGTGTAGCTTAACACTGTTCCTACATTATATATTTTGTCGAGGCAGGTCTGGGGCTCTGTTGTATTGTGAATTTCGTTTGACAACTTTTCGGCAGTATGGAGGCTGTTAGTAAAATACACACACCTGACGTCAGTGTATATGCTCTATTTGAGGTATTTGACTTCTCTGTGCCTTGGTGATATCGTTATGGCATTTATTTTAGTGTATTTGGTGTTGCATGGGAGAGTCTTTTCTCTGGGGTAAACGTTATTCATTATTTTAGTCTTAGACGTTGAAGTCACCATAAAGTTTTTAGCGCTTTCCTTTACTTGGTACATTTATTTTCAGCGTTCCACTGTGTGTTTTCAGTGGCCAGACGGCAATGTGCCATACGTAATGGCTTTAGAATTCATGTATCCGGTGGAATGTAAAATTGAATTAACATTTTTTTTTCAAAATGAGGCATAATAATTATAAACCTTGTAACGTATTTGTAACACTTTCAGATCTGGAGATAGCAACTTTGCCGAAACTAGCCATCAGGGAATGTATCAACTGCGATATGGGCAATCAAATTTCTATTTTCGAACCTTTCTTACTCTTATAAGTAAGACTGCTTGTATAGAATTTAAACACTATTGTACTGATGTTAAATGGAATTTATTTAATGTAATGCTTGTCCATGTTGATGTGTTCTTTTTCAAGGTGCTTGAAAATGATTTAGTTTCGAAACTGGCCAATCGCACGACGAATAAAGCATAATTCTACAGACTATTATGGCCAGTGTTTTCTTTCACAAAATCCTCGGAGGCTGTGGACCCACATACGAGCAAAATATTCAACGCTACTCCTGTCAACATGACTGGATCATAGCTTGCAAAAGTGGCCTGACATATCCACAAAAAGTGTTTGTTACCTGTCGGCGAGGATAAGCATTAGGCTCGAGTACTGCAAGACGAGGACGGTCATGACGACAGCCTTCCACAGTTGTACCACGGCCTGCAGTGTGCCCAAGGACGAGGGGATGGTGGCGGTCCACGCCAGCAGGCACGTCGTCGCGGCACCTGCCAGCACCAAGCTCACCAACAACTGCCGCCTATACAGCCGCGACGCGCTCTCCCCACTCGGCAAGAGCAGCAGGTGGTCACATTTCTCCAGCCTGTACACAGAGCACCACACATGATCGTTAGAGTAATGTGACTACAGCGTCCCAGCACGTTTCTGTACATCTGTGACTTCATCTCATGAGCACAGCAGATAGTCGCACTTCACTAGCCTGTACACAGAACGGTGCTTATCGCAAGAGTTACTTGCCTATAGGCTTCTAGAACGAAGCACTGGAATTAAGAAGGGTCTAAGACAGAAATGTAGTCATTCGCTCCTACTATTCGAGCTATACATCGAAAAAGCAGTTACGGAAATGAAAGAAAGGTTCAACAGTAGGATAAAAATTCAAGGTGAAAGGAAATCAATGATCAGATTTGCTAATGACTTTGCTGTCCTCAGTCAAAGCGAAGGAGAATTAAAGGAAGTGTTGATTGGAATCAACATTGTAATGAGTCCAGAATATTGTTTGAGAGTAAATCAAAGAAAGACGAAAGGAACGAGAAATAGCACAAATGAGAACAGTGAAAAACTTATAACCAAAATTGTGTATCACGAAGTATATGAAGTTAACAAATTGTGCTGCCTGGGCAGCAAAATAACGCACGTCAGAAGGAGCAAGGAGGACATCAAAAGGAGACTGGCCTGGCAAAAAGAGAATTCCTGAGCGAGAGAAGTCTACTAATGTTGAACATAGGCCATAATTTCAGGAATACATTTCTGAGAATGTACGTTTGCAGCACAGATTTGTACTGCAGTGAATCATATCGAATGGGAATATTGGAACACAAGAGAAGAGAATATTTGAGATGTGGTGCTACAAAAGAAAGTTAAAAATTAGATGGACTGATAAGGTAAGGAATGAGGTGGTTATCTACAGACTCGGAGACGACAGGAAAAAAACAGACAAGAAGAAGGGTCAGGATGATAAGACACCTGTTAGACATCAGTGAATAACGTCCATGGTACAAGAGGGAAATGTAGATGGTAGAAACTGAGCATTGGGGTAGTCACGTGATTTTGGGATAACTGCTTGCCTACAGTTATTTGCGTTAATAGTGAAACTTGAATATTACACGTATTCACCTTGTTTTATGTATGTTTCTGCAGGTTTGAGTTTTAGTAACAACTGATGTAATGAGAAGTATGTTAAAGGACGACCAGTCACTTTTCATAGATATGTAGAACGAATGTATAATTGTAAATGTCATACAGATACGAAAGTCTTTATATGTTGAGTAATATCGAGAGACAGCATTATAAAGTCTTGTATTGTAGAGATAATTTCTGCTACTGTATGGCCATGTGTTTACGAAACAAGTCCTAGATAAATTTGCAAAGTGTGTTAGAGTAAATTGTCGTTCATTGTATCCATATTTGTGCTATGTTCATATGCATATAAAATTTCTACATGACAGTCTGATTAATTTTCTCCAATTTATGCAGGATCATAAACCCTTGTATGCATCTAAGTACGTCTGCATGAGAGAGTGTCGTTATAACGTAATTGATTAGAACAGATTCGACGATATGAATAAGTGCAGTAGAAAACCTAAAAATAATTATTGACTGTTACTTTTTTTATCACTCCAAAATTGGAGCGCTGATATCGTATATTCTGTTTGTTTTGTTTTTTTTGTGAGTAGTGTATGGTTGTACTTTTCTGCTGAGATGGTGAAAAAATGGTATAGACACTTAACTGGTCTATAATCAAATCAAAAGGGTAGATACAGAAAAATTGAAAGTAGTAATGGACAAGCAGGAGGTGCAAATCGTGAAACAATTTCATAGTTCCAAATGAGTTGTGGTTTCGTAACACATCTGTGCCGTCTATAATGACATAATGAAGTAATGAATTAAACAGAGATTCGACAATGTGAATAAGTGCAATAAAATACGTAGAAAAATATTGTTGGCTGTAAGTCCTGAGCCCTTTGCAAAAAAAAAAAAAAAAAAAAAAAAAAAAACCTAAATAAAGTGGAACCTTACCTATGATGCTGTGGCGAAGTAGCGCAACAACACAATTGCTCTTCAGATCCGGGCTCGAGTTGTGGCCCTGCACAAATTTTTATGTGTCGCCAATAGGGATGATATCCATACCTAAACCAGTTTATGTCAAAAATATTCACAACTGCGAAAAAAATTTCATGCGTGTCTCACAAAAAAGACATTATAAAAATAAGAAGTATATTTGGAAGACTGGTGTGAAATTGGTCCATGTTAATTAAAAGGATAACTGTCCCCAAAAGACAATGCTGGAAAGCGTGTCTTCGATAAATCAGTCGCTTGATGTCACATGTCCGCACACGCGCATCTCTCACGTGCTCTGTCCCGATTACTTCGCTATGCCATTACGTTTGATTAAGTGAGAGAAGCGAACGTGTTTAGTGAGCAGTTGAAAGCAACACATATTGCTGCTCACGATAAAACAGCGCATGTTGGTTATCGAGTGTTGTGCGAAGCTCGATTGGTGGTAAACCTGTGCGGAACTGTATGAGCAAGAGTTTAAGACTGGAAGTGTATCGGAAAAACCTCTAGTGAAGTCTGTAGTGCAAAAGTTATTAGTAAAACGGTGTGACACGGGCTCTGTAGTGGATAAAAACCATGAAAAATAAATATTTTCTGGTCAATTTATATATTGCCCACTCTACGATCAATATTTCCACAAAGTTTGACATGGAGCGGTGCTTCATTGTGTAAGAATTTCCATTGTCATCACCGTACATACACTGCGGAACAGAATTAAAAAATCACTTTTTCGAAACCCCGTAATTGTCTCCCATTGCGATTCATATGTTTTAAATTTTGCTCAAAGGTGCCTACAACCTTCCTCTGTAATAACGCAGAAGCTAGGTGCCCTGTGACGTCACCATAGGGCTCTGCGACTCTTCAAACAGCAACGTGTCGACACGGCGAAAAAAGGGCCACAGCTCTAAAGTCCATGTGGGCTGTAAGTTGGGTTAACGATGCCACATTGGCACCAAATTTCACTACGATGCCACCGTGATGTGTGACCCGATGAGGTGGTCGTCACAGTCCCTCTTACCCACATTTCACCCCATCCTTTGACGGCTCTGCGATGGAGGTCAGAACTGGACACTCAACGTTGAAATCATGCGATTTTCTTATGAGTGGGGGAGGAAAACATTTCAGACACACCACCGTTCATTATCGATACGAGAAGGTCTCGATGGGTGGCATAAATTGCGTCCATGATACCTCCTCTTCTCTTGGGGCGTTAATTCCAACACATTTCGCGGTCGAAAACGACAATTCGCACTGCGATGCGTGACAGGAAGATGTTCTTGACAACCTTTGACATTGCTGACATCCTCGGACATTCCAACACCCTTCAAGGACGCTGTGGGGCTGCATCGCCACTGAAAGCGGTCGCACCCCTTTGGAGTACAGCGCGACGCAATTTTCGTTCTCATGTACAAGTTGAAACCACAAGGACCGTGCAAAAACATGTGACGAAATTTGAACGTGATCCGAAGTATCAAAGGGTACTTACGCTTTTCCAACAATCCTGTTATCCGCCCACCTGTGGCATGATCACTCGTGAATGCAACATTAACGTGTGCGTGTGTAAAACGACAAAGAGGCTTTCTAATACCTCCGAGTTTCACAACACCCTCGGTGGCACCCACGTAACTTTGTTGCACACGTGACAAATGCAGCTGTGAGGAACTTCGACATAAATTCAACCACACAGCTCCTATAGCGCCTGAAGGTAGACAAACCATACCAAAGTAGTGTCGAAAGGTTTTCCTAACCCTCAGGCGCTACGCTAATTTGGTGTTGAAATTTCTGAAGGTTCATTTCTAATGTGGTCAACAACGTTGCATAAGTAGCACGAATAGTGTTGCCGTATTGGGCGTGAGGTCTTAGAGGGTCCAATTACTGTTGTATTCACACACACATGTTAATGTGGCTTCCACACGTAATCACCTCGCAGGAGGGCAGAAAACAGGATTATTGGAAAAGCGTAAGTACCCGTTGAAGCTTCAGAGCACGTCCAAACTTCCTCGAATGATTATGAACAGTTTCTAGTGGTTCCAACCCGCACACGAGAGCAAATGTTGCTGTCTCGCTGTTTTCATTGGCGATGCAGTACCACACTGTCATTTGAGAAGGGCTGACCCGTCAGAGGGTATCGGCAGTGTCAAAGGTTATCAAGGACATCTTGTTGCTCGTCGCACTGCGAACTGTTGTTTTCGACCGCGAAATGTATGGGAATCAACGCCCCAAGGAAAGGGGTAATTTCGTTGGCGCCATTTATGCCACCCCCTGAGACCTTATTGAGTCCATTCTGAACGGTGGCGTGTCTGAAATGTTTCCATAGGCCACCCATAAGAAAACCGCGTGACATCAACGTTATGAGTCGCGATTCTGACCCCCATATCGTAGAAGCGTCGGTGGCGATGGGCAGAACTGTAGTGAAATGTAGTTCCCAACTTACAACTCACATGAACATTAGAGCTGTGGCCTTTTTTTCGAATATGTCGACACGTTGCTATTGGAAGCGTCGCCGAGCCCGAGGGTGACGTCACAGGGCACCACGCTTTTGTATCACTGCAGGGGAAGGTTCTGCGCACCTTTCAGCCAAACTTCAAACTTATCCGTTGCAATAGGACGGGGTATCGAAAAAGTTATTCTTTAATTCTGTTGTGCAGTGTAGTTGTAACACGTCCTCTCGCCCCCTCCCCCCCCTCTTCCCCCTCCTATCTGCTCCCCACCGCAACAGCAGCACGTGGTCGAAAACTGTCAGCCTGTATTATACAGAATGTGGTATCTACCCCAAAACGAGAGTTCCACTACTCCCAGCTGTACAACTGTGGTGTGTCATCCCCACCCCAAAAAGCAGCACGTGATCACATGTCATTAGATGTGCACAAAGCAGTTTGTATTTGAACACCAGAAGACTGTGGCACTACACAATGCCAATCTCACTAGTAACTGCCACTTGTACCTAAAGGTGACACCAACGACAGAAGATAATGATAGAATAACAACAGACTGTAAAGACAGTAGTATTTACTTGAGCTTCTCGACCCTATCGCAGCAGCACATGATGACACTTCGACAGCCTGTATGCAAAGCTGCTTACTTAGTTACCAAAGTGTTGTCCACTAGCCAGAGATCATCTCGAGCCAATTTTCGCCTGTACAGTCGTGACATGCCTTCGGCACCCCACGCCAATGGCACATGTCCAGACTGTATATGGGGCAGCGTTAGCCCAGGTTCACAAGCGCCTTGGACAGCGAACTATGTGCATGTGGTAGTTCAACGTTATGATACTGTTACTAGAAGAATGAGGAGCAATAGTGTATATTCAAGACTGCTAATTTAATCAGTAACACAGACGTGTTATGGGGCTCACCAGAGATATCGCCCAACAGGGCAATAAATCTGAAGTCCCAACCAGAGTAGAAACAATGTTCATATCAGAAAGATAGTAAGCCGTGGCCAGCTCGCGTTGTTGCAGTTTGTTCTTTGGCATTTTGTCGCAATCGAGTGGCGTCTTATTTCTCCCTGAGGTACTACCATAACGAGTTGCTGACTTGCCTCCGTCAGTGGCAGCAGCAGCGCTTATCGATACTAGTACTGCTGTACCATTTTTGGTGAGACCGCTATATTTCCGTGTGGTGGTGTGTGTGGCAGTCGGTCGGTTGGGACAGAGCAGCAAGGAAGTCTCCGTGGCGCGAGTTCAGGCCGAGACCGCTGGCGGCGTGCGCGCGCGGTCGGATTGTGAGGCGCTAGCTGCGAGAGCTACAAAGATGGTTGCCCACCGAACCTGGACCCTGAAATTGAATGATCAGTTAACCTCAACTGCTGTGACATCTCTTCGTTCATTGCCAGTTGTTGCTTCCTGGGCCGTCCCATCTAGCAGCAACGTATGGTGTGTTGGAGTCGGCGAAATTTTGCAGCCGTCTTCCTGTATGGTCTTTAACTATTAAGTTGGTTGTTACATATCAGTGAAGTGCCCCAGAGGTATTTTCTGCCTTGTGGCCGTTAATGCCACAGTTACGTGCCCTGGTCGTTAGCGTAGTTTTCCAGCAGTGTGTCTTTCCGTGTTGATGCTGTCCGGCATGCCGTGTAGTTCGAAAGCCTTTTAGTTCTTTGTTCATATTTTTTTAAAGAGTGGTTCTTGTGCCTTGGCTGTTTTTAGGCGCCAATTTTGAAGACTTAGTGCTGCTGGTATCTTCGTCCTCGGCTGATATTTTTCGTTGTCGTACCATTGGTCGGGCGGAAGGGAATTGTTTAGGTTGTTGATCGGTCCTTCAGCCGTCCCTGGGTCGGGTTGCCATCCGATCATTTACCCTTACTCTTGGCTGCCTGTCTCGCCTCACCTTTCGTTAGAGCTACCTCCTCAGGCCGACCCTTGGAACACTTCTGAACACCACTGTTCTGTTGGTTTTAGATTGCGATTTTCATTTTAGTCTGATTACTGTGCGAGGTCTTCAGCCGTCTATTAATTTAGTTTGTTTTAATTTTAAAATAAGGCCTTCAGCTGACTTAAATTAAAAATTTTAAATTGATTTGTTTAAAAAATAAATTTTGAAAATTTGTTCTATCTGGAATTCTTGTTATCCAGGCCTTAAGCCCTGAGTTGTTTAATGTCCAGTGTGTGGCCTTCAGCCGAGCTTTTGCATGAAATATTTTTAATAAAAGGCCTTCAGCCGCGTCTGTTCTTTAAAGTAATTTTTTTATCTTGTGTTCAGGCCTTCAGCCGTTCTTGTTTTTGGTGTGGTTTTGGGCCTTCAGCCCAGGAAGTATCGCAAGTTTCTTAACTAGGCCTTCAGCCGTATTGTTTTAATCTGATCCATTTAAGGCAATGTGTAATTAATTGATTCTTAGGAAAATAAAAGTTTGTGTGTTTGGTGCAACTAAGAATAACGATTACGGACCCCCTCCACAACCATAACCTGATATGCTCTATCGTGCGGAACCAAATTCCAGATAGAGAGAGAAATAGACGATGTATGTTTAGCCATTCACAAAAGTGAAGCTTTGTTACATGTAAAACGTACAGCAACAGTTAAATTTTGAGCATTTATTCCCTGTGAAGCGTGCCAATTCACATCTCATCTAAGTAAAACATTTCAGTTCCCTTTATCGATTTCTTCATAAATATGTAGGTTGCTCTTTTTGATTCTACGTTATGTCACTGAAACGTGATTGTGGTACCATAGATCGATACCACACAAGTGGCGTCACTCAGTTGGTAACAGCAACGCAAGTTTGCCGATCAGATACCGGTAGCAGGCGTGCGGGGTCCGGCGGACACAATGGAGCACCCCCACTGAGCCACACCTCCAGAGGCTCCGTACACGAGCGGCGTCTGCCACTGCGGTGTAGGATGGTCGGCCCATTCACAATGAGGTGCGGACCAGTCGCTATCACTTGTGCATTAGTTTAAGAGAGCCTCACCCTACGATACTCTTGTTGCTACTTTATTAGCTGGACTTCATTGGTGCATGTTAATTTGTAAAGAGTCTTGGAGAAAGTTACAGGTTAAGTAAAGCTTCTGTTTACTGTATTTACTAGTTCACCAATCAAATCTGCTCCTGTCCAGCTTTCCTACGGTGACAGTTGCTGACTCACTCCGTAGCCCACATCTCCTTACCATTGCTTATGATGTAGCACATTACACATCAGTCTAGCACTTTTATTACTGAGTGCTATTAGAATACCCTTACTCAGAGTTTCGATTCCAACTTTGAACTCTAGTGCTGTGGGAGAGAATCTGTAAAGCCGTCGTCATATGAAACGAGTTAACTAACGCTGACGCAGCACTCTACGAGTTTTGTGACCTCATGATGTCACTTCCTGTTACTTTACCTTGGGAAGCCATTTCTAAAAGTAAAACACAAAATAAGTTCTGCTACATTTCAGCAAGGTACCACAAAATGTAGAACCAATAGCAAGCAAGAACGCTCCCAACGTCACAAGCACAAAGCGAGAAGTAAGTATGCTCCCAATTTCACATGCAGAAAGCGAGATGCTATATTGTACGGGGTGGTTATAAATGAAGTGCAGCTATTCAAAGAGGTCCAGTGTAGGCTGTTTCAACGTATGGCAGCGATACTTGGTAGATATGCTGATGCCTTATGCTGAACTAATTTACGCTGCGGAAAACAGAAATCTGATGCTATACAGCACCTCGTTCATGTCCGCCCCCGGTAGCTGAGTGGTCAGAGCGACAGAATGTCAATCCTAATGGCCCGGGTTCGATTCCCGGCTGGGTCGGAGAATTTCTCTTCTCAGGGACTGGGTGTTGTGTTGTCCTACTCATCATAATTTCATCCCCATCGACGCGCAAGTCCCCGAAGTGACGTCAAATCGAAAGACTTGTTCCCGGCGAACGGTCTACCCGAAGGGTGGCCTTAGTCACACGACATTTATCTGGTGCTCACATTAAACAAGTTGTGTGAGTGGTGGTATATAATAAAATCAACAATAAACCTTTCTCACTTGTTTGACCTTTTATGCCCATGTACAGTTCCTAATCCATTACATATGTATATTTCTAGATATGTTTCTTGCAATCACAGCGCCAGATTTGCAACTTGTGGCCAAAATTTGAACTAATTTTTCCATAAGAACTTGGTCCCCGTTAACGCATTAGAATATCCACCAAGTTTGACTGCCATACGATAATTACAGCCCACACTGGTCCCTTTCAGCAGGTGCACTTTAATTATGACCAACAGGTATTTATCGTTCCAGGAGTAGTATGTTTTCAGTGGGCTTTGTGTTATGTCTTACACCAAATGAACACATGCAACTTCTAAGCAGCAATACATTCAATATCTCGAGAACACAACGTTGTTGGTACGATTTGTGGTATTAAACTGATGAGTAACGTTATTATGGTAGCTAAAAATTTTTGTATTAAGTTATTTGCGTGATATAACTCGTGTGTTACGAAAAAAAGCCGCTTTAAGACAATAGCACAGCGAAAATTCATGAAAACATGTTATTCGCCTTAGGATTAGTTATATTTAAACATGTTAATAACATTTCGGCAATTAAAGCCTTTATAAGATACAAACATAACATGCAATATGAAAGTTTCTTGCTTCAGGCCTTCAGTGTAAACTAGTTAGCAGAAGCGCTATGTTACAGAACAAAGGATAGTATGGTAGAGGTTTCACGTCCTGCTGTATCTACATATTTTTCGCCTTCGTATTTTCCAAGAGGTTTCAGGACTTTCTTATGAGATTAATAGAAATAATTCCTTAATATCTAATGTTACGTAAATATGAGTGTGCTCTCTACCAGGAGTCATATGAAACGAGTTAGTTAACGCTGACGCAGCATTCTACGAGTTTTGTGACCTCGTGATGTCACTTCCTGTTACTTTACCTTGGGAAGCCATTTCTAAAAGTAAAACACAAAATAAGTTCTGCTATATTTCGGCAAGGTACGACAAAATGCAGAACCAATAGCAAGCAAGAACGCTCCCAACGTCACAAGCACAAAGCGAGAAGTAAGCATGCTCCCAATTTCACATGCAGAAAGCGAGATGCAGATCTTTTATTCTTACTGACTGAACATGTAATTTTCTTTTTTGTCTTATTATACGTTCATGGACATCGAAGTTTTTATTTATGTATACTGCAGACAAAATAACATGACTAGCTTTTGGAGCGGGAAGAAAACGTGCGTTTTAACAGAGCTAACGCAGGAATTGACATGTATTCATTTTCGTAAACAGGCTGTGATGGTTTGCGAGACACTAAAGCCCGACGACAGCCGCTGGAGAGCGCTGAGAGGGCAAAGTCACTTAACCAGCTCGTGCTGAGTGCTGATGGCGCCATGTCTCATAATCTGAATATCCAGTCTGAGTGTACATCAACATTTGCTGCCCCGTCCCATATGCTTAAGGCTTCACAGCACGTCTGCCACAGTATCACAGAAAATTTTGCCCAATTGCACATTTATACATATTTTCAATTCAATACCTGCTGTGTTTGTTTTGCTGATGCCTCTATCGCGTCTCTCCTTCAAAGTTTGCGCTATAACGCACTCAACTCCTCCAACATTTTGCAAGTCTCTGTCGACACTGACACATATTTCTTCTTCTGATCACTGGTTAGTTTAATGACACAGCTGAGGTGCCTGGAGCAAGCTGTGCATCTGACCGTGTAGGCGAGTTATTCCAAGAGAATATTTTTTTTTTTCATACAAGCCGTATATTTCGACTCAAGATCTACAGTCGTTATCAGTATGACATGCTACAAAAGTGGTGCTTCTTGGTGATATGTGGAAATGGTAAAAAAAAGTAAACTCCTCAAAAAAGTTTTTCGCTGCACTCGTAAATTTCGTTATTTTTTTAATTGGAAACCTCTTCTATAAAATTCTTTTGGCTATAGGAAATTGCTAAGTACAATCACCAGCGTGCTAGGTCCGAACAAAAAATATCTGTTTGATGGCTGTGCAGTCCACAATTGGTAAGCGGATCAGGAAAATCGCCATGAGTTTTGAGGTAATCATGCCACTTCAGGGTACCCATTTCGTGAAACACGATGTTCTGCTGCTTGAAGATGTCTGTAAGTGCCTGTTGCACAACCTCGTGTGGTAGGAATCGTCGACACTTCGAGGCCTTTCTTAAGGGACCAAAGACGTGATAATCGCATGGGGAGAGGCCGAAGCTTTCTTTCTTTCTTTTATTTCTTTCGCTGACGTCATAGTCCCGCGGCGATCGCATGGTCGGCTTGCTTACAACGGATTTGACAGTGTTAGTGTTAGGAATGGCTGGATGCCCTTCGTGCCACCACCCCTTTACCCCCCAGGACTGAATCAGTGCACCCCAATTGTCTGCGTTCAGTGTAAATCGTGAAATAGTGCGGACATGTTTCAAATGTCTGCGTTACGTGTAACTGAGGCGGAAAGTGGGGAGCGGCCCGGTATTCACCTAGCGGGATGTGGAAAACCGCCTAAAAACCACCTCCAGGCTGGCCGGCACACCAGCCCTCGTCGGTAATCCGCAGGGCGGATTCGATTCTCAGCCGGCGCGCCTACCCGAGTCCAGGAAGCAGCGCGTTAACGCTCTCGGCTACCCTGGCAGGTTGGGGAGCGATCGGGACTATGGGAATGGAAATGAGCGTTTGGCGTCATTGGGCGGGAGGCCCCTTACAGGGCAGGTCTGGCCGCCTTGGTGCAGCTCTTATTACATTCGACGCCACATTGGGTGACCTGCGCGCCGGATGGGGATGAAATGATGATGAAGACAACACAAGAATCACTCTCTGAGCGGAGAAAATCCCCGACCCAGCCGGGAACCGAATCCGGGCCCGTAGGACGGCAATCCGTCACGCTGACCACTCAGCTATCGGGTCGGACATCGCGACTATAGGACAGATGCTCAAGTGACTCCCACCTGAGTTGGCGTAACTTCTCCTGGCCTCCTAGATCTTATCTCGGACAGTGACCAGCACAGAACTTGGACTACAATGGTGGTTTTTGACGGACGTGCTGCCCCATACACATTCTTCATTCAGTGGTGGATGTATACGGGTGTTTTTTTCCTTCGGCAAGCAAGAAAGGAATAACAGCACGTTACTACTCTTCGGATGTATTTGGTAATAACGTCGCCGTAGTTCGCGCTTCCGCATTTACCCCACGCACGTCGAAAAGACACGAATGTCACACTAATCCCTTGCCTACTTGTCGGTGCTTATATACCCGCATTGGAGTCACGCTGAATTTCATATACACTACAGCAACAGCCTCAAACGGAAACTTTTTAATCACCCCGTATATTAAAACTAAAAACATCATTCTCAGTGCAGGTGAGTAGAGCGTGTTGTGTCCCCAATAGCAAATGGGACTAGGAGGCTTTTGTACACTGCTCAGTTTGTCTGTATGCCTCAAAGGGACATTTCAACATCAAAGCATGTACGCATTCTCACTTTACAGCATGAAAGATTATCAGCATTTGCAGTATATCATTTTTCTGTTCGTAAGTTTCTGTCAACCAGAGTTATTAGTGTTGGCATGGTAGCGATCTTTTGGCTCCGTGAAATTTTTCAAGTATGATCATCTCTGGTTCACATTGGATTATCATGTATACAGATGAGATTAGGGGTGAGCTCTGTAAAGAAACCGGACTTAGAGGTGTGCAAAACTATTCTGGCTTGAGTATGTCATCTTGTCAACTGATTGGTTATGGTAACATTACAGGAGAGGAATAAATTTCTCACTGGAGCACGCATGGTAGCAACACTTAAGCTAAATTCGCGTTTCTAAGTTATAAATTATAATTATTTCCACTGACTATCATGGCTTATCAGTGATTTGTGCGAGGCTACAGAACTTGCCTTTGGCGGCAATTTCCTTCCATACTAGTTTCGATTAACTGCACAGTTAGCAAGGCGCCTAACTGACGCGTCTTGCGCACAGTGAAGCATTGTACCAGCCATAGACTTTGACTTTATAATCTGTTCCGAGGAATTCATTGAAGGGGTATAATAACTAAAAAATTAAACACACAAAAAATATTATTAAATTGTGATATTATACGGGCGACACAGTGGCGTAACGAAAGGACCGGTAGCACGTTTACGGTAAAAATATTATTTGTTATTGTTGTAAGAGTGTATTAATGTATTATATGTTTTTATGGGTCCTGTACTATGGACGGAGAACATGGACAAGGACAATTAAAAGTCACGAGTCGACTGGGAAACTGGTGGGCTATGTTGCTGAAAATGATAAGCAAGTAGCATAGACATTACTCATTCCCAACTCACTCTGCTTGTACCAAGGGTTGATAAATTGTTCAGAATTGTTTTGATATGGAAGTATTAGTATCAATCAACAACCAAGACTTGTGCTACTGACTTGTTCTGTTAGGAAGACCATTATCACAGTTTCTTATAAAAACTGCATAAAGATAACCCAAATCTTGCGTTATTTAGCTAACATCAGTGTTAGTCTATCGTCGTTGCTGTCCAAATTAATATTAGAAGAGTTTCTTCGTGAACTTAGCTCACTGTAGCAAAGATTCATAATCGCATTAGAACGGAAACTCTGGGACAAACAAACGTTCAGCAGGTCATACAGTATATTGAACCAGCCACTAATGACCAAACCCTTACAGATCCGTTATCGGAGTTATTCCGCAGAACTGAGAAACTAGACGGTAATCTAATTGCAATGTTTGATCAGCTCGACCTAGTGTTGGAGAAACAGGGACATGGTCTGAAAAACAGGAAAACATGTCGACTGAGAACGATTTAACCGATGCTCGAACTGCCTTGTTGTTGTGGGCTTCAGTCCAAAGATTGTTTTGACGCTGCTCTCCATGCTACTCTATCCTGTACAGGCCCCTTCATCTTCGAGTACCTACTGCAAATTTCATCCTTCTGAATCTTCTTACTGTATCCATTCTTGGTCTCCCTCTAAGACTTTAACCCCTCATACTTTCCTCCAGTACTAAATTAGTAATCGATCGATGTCTCAGAAAGTGTCTTGCCAAATGACACTTCTTCTAGTCAGATTGTGCAACAAATTTCTTTCCTCCCAAGTTCTGTCCAGTACCTCCTCACTAATTATGTAATCTACCCATCTAATCTTCAGCATTCTTCTGTAGCACCACATTTCAAAAGCTTCTATTCTCTTCTTGTCTAAACTGTGTATAATCTATGCTTCATTTCCGCACATGGTTACACTCCTACACACCATACAAATACTTTCAGAAAAGGCTTCCTGACACAAATCTCAATGTTAACCAATTTCTCTCCTCCAGAAACGCTTTTCTTGACATTGCCAATCTACATTTTATATCCTCTCTACTTCGTCCATCATCAGGTAGTTTGCTGCTCAAGTAGCAAAACTCATCGACTCCTTTAAGTGTCTCATTTCCTAGTCTAATTCTCTCAGCATCACTTGATCTAATTCGACTACATTCCATCATCCCCGTTTTGCTTTTTTTGATGTTTATCTTACATTTTCCTTTCAAGACACTGTCCATTCCGTTCAACTGTTCTTCCAAGCCCTTTACTGTCTGTGACAGAATTACAATGTCATCGGCAAATCTCAAAGTTTTTATTTCTTCTCACTGAACCTTAATTCCTGGTCTAAATTTTCTTTGGGCTCCTTTACTGCTTGTTCAGCTCACAGATTAAATAACACTGGTATAGGCTAAAACCCTGTCTCACTCCCTTCTCAACCACTGCGTCCCTTTCATTCTCGTTTCTCTAAGTCTACATGTGCTACAAACGTAGGTAATTTATGAGAAGTCACAGCGTCCATACCACGTCGCGTGTTCCTACATTTCTCTGAAATCCAAACTGATCATCCCTGAGGTCACGTTCTAACAGTATTTCCATTCTTCTGTGAAGAATTCGTGTTAATATTTTGCAACCATGACTTATTAAACTCATAGGTCGGTAAGTTTCACATTTGCCAACAGCTGTTTTCTTTGGAACTGGAATTACGCCCCTACACAGAAAGATTTTTGAGTCACATACCAAACTGATAAATGAAACTTAAAGATTATTATCCATTGTGGATGTGTAACACTGCGACTGTAATATGAAAAGGTTTTTAGAAATTACCTCAACCAGTCGCCTTTTTAAATAGATGTATTTCAGTAAACCATGACCGCTTCATCAGATGCTTCACGTATATACATTCAGTGCTTTATTTGTAGCTTTGTGAGGCTTGTCCAGAATAGTCCATGATACTAAAAGAGCCGTCATACCATTTCACAAATCTGACAAATATAAATTAACATATGATAGCTGCTCGTGCTACTGCATAGGGCAAACTGGAAGAAGCGTTTGCCACCCATCTCGCAGAAAATAAACATTCCATTACAGACACAAAAACCAACCTCCATATCCCACACGCTGTAGACAAGGGAATAAAGACGACCTTCTTGCACAATTAAAGATTTTCACCCACAAACATAAATCATCTCACATAATTTTAAATGAACAGACAGCATTAGCAAATAGCCCCTTCTTTCATGTTTCTAAAGACTCTTTAAATTTGAAGAACTAATCTGGTATTCAGAAACAAAATAGATAACACGCACACACGCAACACACACACACACACACACACACACACACACACACACACACACACACACACACTCTCAATTCCTCTCTCCCCGTCTGCCCTTTTCTCTCTCTGCCATCTCTCTCTCTCTCTCTCTCTCTCTCTCTCTCTCTCTCTCTCTCTTTCTGTCGCTCTCTCCACTCCACCCGCCTGTCAATCTGGCTCTATCAGTCTCTTTCTCTCTTCCTTTTCGTTCATTCCCCTCCCAACTTTCTTACCACACCCTACCAAATGCCCACATTACTTACTAATTTTAAATTAAGCACTAATGTCGTGTGCCCAGTTCAGTCAATGTATCAAGCAAGAAAATAACTGTTAAAAATAATCGCAACACCTGTACTACTACTTGTAATAGAAATATCATCTAAAAATCTAGCTCCACACGCCTTATAAATTGCTCATATTTATTTGGAGCTCAGTTTCTGCTACTTTAAGTTAATTTGGCATTTATACTTCATGTAAGTAAGGTATGAGAAGCGATCTATGATCATGTGATCAGCCGGCCGTTGTGGCCGAGCGGTTCTAGGTGCTTCAGTCTGGAACCGCGCGACCGCTACGGTCGCAGGTTCGAATCCTGCCTCGGGCATGGATGTGTGTGATGTCCTTAGGTTAGTTAGGTTTAAGTAGTTCCAAGTTCTAGGGGACTGATGATCTCAGATGTTAAGTCCCATTTTCATGTGAGCAACAAGTTGCCAATCCCTCCAATTTTTACTGCCAGCAGATGAATCCTCATGACTCAGTTGTTTCTTTAGTCAAGTAGTTCCTCATGAGGCCTCACGAGGCTGAGTGGACATCTTTCCAGATCTCTGTACCACAAAAAAATCTGAGATACCAACATCGAATATAGGCCCTTCCACACCGAACGCAGCCAAACTAACCACTGAGCTACAAAGGTGGTCGCCGCCTATTAGTTTCCGGAGTAATGATGGTCACCCTGCAAGCTGACCATTATTTGCCCCCACCCAACAGTATACAGTGTAATGGCACTCACCTTGTCAATTGACCATCATTGTCCCACCCAATAGTATTCACGCAAATAGTAGTGAGTCCTTCATCATTTGGATTTGCAGCTCCTTGTGTTTACCGTGTTTGCAGTTAAAATTGTAGGATGTGAGGTCTGCCAGTTATGCAAAACACCTTTTTTTCAAGTACCCAAGCATGTTTCAGCACCATTGTGCCATCATCAGTGGGTTTCCGTTTTAGTTAATCAGTAATGTGAAACATTTTTACTAAATGATTACAAAATTATGTGGATATTTAGTTCAAACAATAGTTCGTTTCTTTTCGTTAATACCTTTACACTTGATGTACATGATTTTTCAGGATCACTTGTGCATTGTTTATTACAGGTAGCTTATTTTCTGCAACCAAACGATGCTGATGAGAAATTTTGTTGGGAGTAAACGTAATTTAGTTTGCCGCGATATTTCGCGCCTGTATTCGTTTTTACTTACGTTTTCGTGTGGCAGGCCCTTTTATTCTGAGCATCATGGTGAAGTGTCGTGATGCACACGTAAATATAACACGTATTTTCACAAGTAAAGTCGTAAAAGCGCTTTGCACATCACCAAAGCACAGTGTAATTGTGGTTGTTGTGTGTCCCAGCCCAGTCAGTGTTCATTTGTTCACCAGAGAGTTCGGTGCCAAATTCGAATTTTGTTTACATTTTATCTTTGTGTGTGTGTGTATGTGTGTGTGTGTGTGTGTGTGTGTGTGTGTGTGTGTGCTGTGGGTGGATAAGCCATTCATGGACTTCATGTTCCCAAACAACGATGGAATTTTACGGCTGACAATGCGCCAAGTCATCGGTTCACAGTTGTTTGGGATTGGTTAGAAGAACATTCTCTACTATTAAAAGCGAGTTATTTAGCCACCCGGATCACCCGACGTGGACCCCCATCGAACATCTATGGGATACAATCGAGAAGTCAGTTCGTGCACAAAATCACGCACAGGAAATATTTTCGCGATTATGGAGGCAGCTTGGCTCAATATTTCTGCAGGGAACTTCCAACGTCTTGTTGACTTCACGCCACGTCAGGTTGCTGCACCATGCCGGACAAAAGGAGATCCGACGTGATATTCCAAGGTTTTCCACGACTTTTGTTACCTTTGCGTATATCATGAACGCTCGGCTAGGTCCGGGGCCAGGCGGCAAACTGGTACTACAATGGAAAAACACCATTTTAAATTCTTAATGTTGCCATGTGTTATCGAGAGAGTGTTTGCCTCTTTAGCTAAGCTGTTAACGTGTCTGATTGCGATACTGCGGGCCCAAGCTCGATTCCCGGCCGCCTAGGAGATTTTTCTCCATTCGGGGACTGGCTGTTGTGTTGTCTTCCTCATCATTTTGTCATCATCGATACGCAAGTCGGACAGGGCGGCGTCACCTAAAAAGACTTGCAACTCGACGGCAGAACTTCCTCAGGTGGGAACTACCGGCCATCAATGTCATACGATTATTTCATTCATCTAGAGCGTGAGTGTATTTTAGTATGCACCTACGAACTTTTAATTTTATGTGAAGTAGTAATTCGCTCGCCGTCGGAGTCGGTCACTGCAATCGATAAGACCGGCAGCGTCACGAGCTGTGACGCACACCACAGGAGCCAAACATGTTAACGGGTCTATTGGACGCTGACCTGCGGACATGATGTCACAAATGTAAAAAAAAAAAAAGGTACTAGATTTGGTATGCAGGCCATTCGCAAGTGAGAGGCATGATAATTGATTCAGAAAGATCCACTTCAGCTGAACTAATGATTTATTCAATCTACACCGGTTTCGGGATTTTAAAATTACATCTTCAGGTGAATGAAACTGTAACATACAAAGGAGAGCAGTGAGAAATATAATGCAGCATTTCTGTAAAAACCAAAGGAGCAGACTACCAAAGCAAGGCTTCCTACTTATTGTTTTTGGTAACACATAACATGCGATCAGGCCAGACACTGCAAGGTCTCCAAATTAGTGCTCCAATCACTGCATGTTGGTGGAACTAGCAAAAAGGGAAGGGCATAATAATCAAACTAACCTAAAAAAGTAACGTCCGGGCGGGTGGGACGAAGGAAGCAGAAAGCGGGAACAAATACTGTACTCACGCTACCGAGGTCAGACAGCCGTGAGACAGAAACGCCATCCGCGACTGAGTGGAGGGTCTATACTGGAGGTCTGGAAGCGCGGTGTGGCGCAGGTGCCAATGATGTGCAAGCAGTAAACTGACGTTATCATCGAAGACACAGAAAATCTCGAATGACTGGTCCGAGCGCCTACAATACTTCATTTACGGACATAGTAGAATACGAACGAGCTGTGGTATGCCGTTAGCCTAAATAACTCCCAAACATTCGACAACGTGTGACGTTCTTAGGCAATAATGCAGTGGTACATAGGTAAAATGAATGAACAAGGGATAAAAAAAAGTAACAACAGTGATAAAAATTAATACTAGCAGGCCATGCTAAGTAAATCGTCACGCCGGCCTGGGTGGCCGAGCGGTCCTAGGCGCTACAGTCTGGAACCGCGCGACCGCTACGGCGCCGGTTCGAATCCTGCCCCGGGCATGGGTGTGTGTGATGTCCTTAGGTTAGTTAGGTTCTAAGTCTAGGGGACTTACGACCACAGATGTTAAGTCCCTTAGTGATAAGAGCCATTTGAACCTACGCCTACTGACCACTCCATACACTGTGTGATCAAAAATATCCGGACACCTGGCTGAAAACGACTTAAGGGGCTCCGGAAAGGCTCAAAATCATGAAAAGTTCAATTTTTACTTTTTTGCGTTTTCTGAATCTGCAGACAATTACCTTTTAATAGATATATAATTTATTCAATTCCGAAGACTACAACTATTTTTAAATTTTTTTTGAAATGTGTTCTACATGGGCGTGACCCACTGTGGCGCTGTTAAACTGCTGTCAAATGGTGTTATTATTAACGTCCGTGTTCATCAGGTACATTTTAGTGATGTGAGATAAAGTATGTGTTGTGGCTAACCTGTGATGGTTCAATATATATCGCTGGTGTGATTGTCGATTGTTTCATGTTTATTTACTCTGTCGTTATCTCGAAAATATTCGTAATTAATTCTGTTTCTTGAGTCTCTGTTTTGTTGAAGTATAATAATGAGTAAAAGTAAAGTTATTAGAAATCCTCTGAAGGCTTTTAAGAAAAGGAGAAATGTTGGAAAGCCAAAGGTATGTGTTATAACTGTAAACAATAAAGACGATAACCAAGTGAGTGAACCTAACCTCTCAAGTACACCTGCCCATAGCAGTCAAAGTGGGAAAGAAAATACTTCACAGAAGAAGCTTGGTTCAATGAGTGAAAACTATGAATGTTTTATGGGCGAATCGGATGTGAATGAAATATCTGATATGTCGGTTCTCAAAGGAATTTTTTCAAACTGTGTAAGATGTATTCATTGTAGTGAAGTTGGTCTGGAACTCTCCATAGTCAAGCACGTAGGACTTGCTAGTGAAATACAACTGAAATGTGATAAGTGTTCATACATGACCACCTTTTGGAACAGTGTTGCAGTAACTGCAACTGAAGAAAATGGTAGCAAAATCTACGAACACAACAACGAGCGATGCTTGCTTTAGACAAGGAACGCCTTCGGGCTGCAGACAGGGCTGTAAAGAGTCTAGAAATACAAGCAAGAGTAAACAGGAGGAGGAACAAGAGGAAGCTGGAGGAGGAGTTTGCAGAGGATGAAGATAATCCATCCTATGGACCTGGAACGCACTAAAAAGTTAATCCAATCTTTGTCGCTCGATTCCCATAACTTTTATTTTCTCATACTAATTACATGTTTTCTAAGGATCTTCCAAACATATTTGTTTCAAACTTTCAGTAAATGTTACACAGTACCTTCTGCATAATTTAACACGGCCTTTTTCCAAAAAACTGTATATTTTTGAATATATAAATAAAAAATGGCAAAAAAATGTTGTGAATTTTCATTACAATTGAAAAAAAATCATCTTTAATAACTGAACTAAAATTTTGTAAAATCCCTGTGTTAAGCTGTAGCCCATATTCCAATAAATAATCTGTAAAAAGTTCAACTTCCTACCTCAAATACTTTGTGAGGAAAGATGTAATTTATAAGCGTTATTTTAACATTGCAAGTATAGGGCGTTCCGGAGCTCCTTAATAAGTTCGTGGCGCTCTCCATCGGTAATGTTGGAATTCAATATGGCATTGGTTCACCCTTAGCCTTGATGACAGCTTACACTCCCGCAGGCATGCGTTCAATCAGGTGCTGGAAGGTTTCTTGGGGAATGGCAGCCCATTTTTCACGAAGTGCTCCACTGAGGAGAGTCGGTGAGGCCTGTCACGAAGACGGCGTTGCAAAACGTCCCAAAGGAGTTCTATAGGATTCAAGTAAGGTCTCTGTGCAGGCCAGTCCATTACAGGGATGTTATTGTTTGTTAACCACTCCGCCACAGGCTGTGCGTTATGAACAGGTGCTCGATCGTGTTGAAAGATGCAATCTCCGTCCCCGAACTGCTCTTCCACAGTGGGAAGCAAGAAGTTGCTTAAACATCAATGTAGGCCTGTGCTTTTGTAGTGCAACGCAAAACAGCAAGGGGTGTAAGCCCCCTCCTTGAAAGCATGACCACACCGTAACACCACCGCCTCCTGTTGGCATGACACACGCGGGCAGATCACGTTCACCGGGCATTCGCCATAGCCACACCCTGCCATCGTATCGCCACGTTGTGTACCGTGATTTGTTACTCCACACAACGTTTTTCCACTTTACAATCGTCCAATGATTGCACTCCTTACACCAAGTGAGGCGTCGTTTGGCATTTACCGGCGTGATGTGTGGCTTATGAGCAGCCGCTCGACCATGAAATCAAACCTTTCTCACCTCCCGCCTAACTGTCATAGTAGTTGCATTGAATCCTGATGCAGTTTGGAATTCCTGTGTGATGGTCTGGATAGATGTATGCCTATTAGACATTACGACCCTCTTCAACTGTCGGCGGTCTCTGTCAGTCGAGGTCGGCCTGCACGCTTTTGTGCTGTACGTGTCTCTTCACGTTTCCACTTCACTATCACTTCGGAAACAATGGACCTAGAGATGTTTAGGAGTGTGGAAATCACGCATACAAACGTATGACACAAGTGACACCCAATCACCTGACCACCTTCGAGGTCCGTGAGTTTCGCGGAGCGCCCAATTCTGCTCTCTCACGATGTCTAATGACTACTGAGGTCGCTGATATGGAATACCTGGCAGTAGGTGGCAGCACAATGCACCTAATATGAAAAAGTATGTTTTTTGGGGGTGTTCAAATGGTTCAAATGGCTCTGAGCACTATGGTACTTAACAGCTGTCCCCTAGAACTTAGAACTACTTAAACCTAACTAACCTAAGGACATCATACACATCCATGCCCGAGGCAGGATTCGAACCTGCGACCGTAGCAGTTTCGCGGTTCCAGACTGAAGCGACTAGAACCGCTTGACCACCGTAGCCGGCTTTTGGGGGTGTCCGGATACTTTTGATCACATAGTGTATATTCTGATATGAGTTGTTCCGGCGCAGTGGCTAGCAGAAATGGAAATCGTTGCGCTACCTGCTAAGGATGTGCTTGAGGGCGGCTGGTCTGCAAGCGGCGACGGCGACGCAGGAGACGCTGAAGAGCGTTTTGAGCGTGGAGGAGGTGTTGTAGGTGACCTCGACGGCGGCGTGCACCTGGGCCGAGGGCGGGCTCAGGAAGCGGCGCACCACCACCACCAGGGAGGCGGCGGCCAGCGCGGCGGCGCTCAGCGCGCAGTACGCCTGCCCCCAGCCGCCGCCCCCGGCCGCCGCCAGCCCCACAGCCCGGGACACCAGCCACACGGGCCGCATCGCCTCCTGCAGCGTCGTCGGCCGCAGGAGGCAGCCGCCCTGCAAAACCGCCGCCAACATTTTTATTATTTTATCTTACGCGTCTAGTTCCTTAGGACCAAACTGAGAATCAAATCTCCACGGTCATGGAATGAGTCAGTACACGGAATTGTTGTTGTTGTTGTGGTCTTCAGTCCTGAGACTGGTTTGATGCAGCTCTCCATGCTAATCTATCCTGTGCAAGCTCCTTCACCTCCCAATACCTACTGCAACTTACATCCTTCTGAATCTGCTTAGTGTATTCATCTTGGTCTCCCCCTACGATTTTTACCCTCCACGCTGCCCTCCAATGCTAAATTTGTGATCCCTTGATGCCTCAGGACATGTCCTACCAGCCGATCCCTTCTTCTAGTCAAGTTGTGCCACAAACTTCTCTTCTCCCCAATCCTATTCAATACCTCCTCATTAGTTACATGATCTACCTACCTAATTTTCAACATCCTTCTGTAGCACCACATTTCGAAAGCTTCTATTCTCTCCTTGTCCAAACTATTTATTGTCCATGTTTCACTTCCATACATGGCTACACTCCATACAAATACTTTCAGAAACGACTTCCTGACATTTAAATCTATACTCGATGTTAACAAATTTCTCTTCTTCAGAAACGCTTTCCTTGCCATTGCCAGTCTACATTTTATATCCTCTCTACTTCGACCATCATCAGTTATTTTGCTCCCCAAATAGCAAAACTCCTTTACTACTCTAAGTTTCTCATTTCCTAATCTAATTCCCTCAGCATCACCCGACTTAATTCGACTACATTCTATTATCCTCGTTTTGCTATTGTTGATGTTCATCTTATATCCTCCTTTCAAGACACTGTCCATTCCATTCAACTGTTCTTCCAAGTCCTTTGCTGTCTCTGACAGAATTACAATGTCATCGGCGAACCTCAAAGTTTTTATTTCTTCTCCATGGATTTTAATACCTACTCCGAATTTTTCTTTTGTTACCTTTACTGCTCGCTCAATATACAGATTGAGTAACATCGGGGAGAGGCTACAATCCTGTCTCACTCCCTTCCCAACCACTGCTTCCTTTTCATGCCCCTCGACTCTTATAACTGCCATCTGGTTTCTGTACAAATTGTAAATAGCCTTTCGCTCCCTGTATTTTACCCCTGCCACCTTTAGAATTTGAAAGAGAGTATTCCAGTCAACATTGTCAAAAGCTTTCTCTAAGTCTACAAACGCTAGAAAGGTAGGTTTGCCTTTCCTTCATCTTTCTTCTAAGATAAGTCTTAAGGTCAGTATTGCCTCACGTGTTCTAACATTTCTATGGAAACCAAACTGATCTTCACCGAGGTCGGCTTCTATAAGTTTCCCATTCGCCTGTAAATAATTCGTGTTACTATTTTGCAGCTGTGACTTATTAAACTGATAGTTCGGTAATTTTCACATCTGTCAATACCTGCTTTCTTTCGGATTGGAATTATTATATTCTTCTTGAAGTCTGAGGGTATTTCGCCTGTCTCGTACATCTTGCTCACCAGATGGAAGAGTTTTGTCAGGACTGGCTCTCCCTAGGCCGTCAGTAGTTCTAATGGAATGTTGTCTACTCCCGGGGCCTTGTTTCGACTCAGGTCTTTCAGTGCTCTGTCAAACTCTTCACGCAGTATCGTCTCTCCTATTTCATCTTCATCTACATCCTCTTCCATTTCCATAATATCGTCCACAAGTATATCGCCCTTGTGTAGACCCTCTATATACTCCTTCCACCTTTCTGCTTTCCCCTCTTTGCTTAAAACTGGGTTTCCATCCGAGCTCTTGATATTCATACAAGTGGCTCTCTTTTCTCCAAAGGTCTCTCTAATTTTCCTGTAGGCTGTATCTATCTTACCCCTAGCGAGATAAGCCTCCACATTCTTACATTTGTCCTCTAGCCATCCCTGCTTAGCCATTTTGCACTTCCTGTCGATCTCATTTTTGAGACGTTTGTATTCCTTTTTGCCTGCTTCAAATACTGCATTTTTATATTTTCTCCTTTCATCAATTAAATTCAATATTTCTTCTGTTACCCAAGGATTTCTACTAGCCCTCGTCTTTTTACCTACTTGATCCTCTGCTGCCTTCACTACTTCATCCCTCAGAGCTACCCATTCGTCTTCTACTGTATTTCTTTCCCCCATTCCTGTCAATTGTTCCTTTATGCTCTTCCTGAAACTCTGTACAACCTCTAGTTTAGTCAGTTTATCCAGGTCCCATCACCTTAAATTCCCACCTTTTTGCAATTTCTTCAGTTTTAGTCTACAGTTCATATCCAATAGATTGTGGTCAGAGTCCACATCAGCCCCTGGAAATGTCATACAATTTAAAACCTGGTTCCTAAATCTCTGTCTTACCATTATATAATCTATCTGATACCTTTTCGTATCTCCAGGATTCTTCCATGTATACACGGAATTAACATAAATAAAATAAAATTGGGACGAATCCTACGCAGACGACAAGTTGCGAGTATACAGGGTGAATCACTTAAAACTTGCACCGCAGATATTACGAAACTGGAATGTGCTATTCATGTGGGGATTTCACAGAGTAGATTGGTAGTCAGGGGCTCGTATTGGTAGGTGGGGATCCACTGCACATGGCCTGAACCTGAATCGGTTGAGAAAAATAAGATGGCTTCTCTATTAGCAGAAACTGTAAGGGGGTCCACAGTCACACGAAGGGTGATCCCTGTGGTTAATGGGTCCAGGCAGACAGGTTTTTTTATGTTAAAGCCAAAGTTCACACAGATGACAATCAAGATAAATACTAGAATAAAAGAAACTTCATGTACAGTAAATAGGGGTAAAGCTAAGGGCAGTATCAACTTACTTTATCATAATATCAGGGGAATGAAAAATAAAGTAGATTAGCTATTAGTGTGTTTAGATTATCTCAAAAATAAGAATGAGATTGATATACTCTGTCTGTCTGAACACCATGTAACTGTGGGCACGGATAGTGTCAGTATAAGTGGGTATAATTTAGCGTCTTACACTTGTAGATCTAGGATGGATAAAGGAGGAGTTGCCATTTTCGTAAAACAAGGGTATAGTTGCAAAACTGTAGAAGTAAGAAAATCTTGTGTTGATCAGCACTTTGAGGTTTGTACATGTGAACTTCAGCTAGATAATGTAGTATTGATATTAGCAACAGTGTACAGGTCCCCATTAGGAGACTGGGAGCTGTTCATAAAAAAGTTTGACTCCCTATTATGCTGTCTGTCAGACAAAAAGGAGAAAAGTGCTATTAACAACATACAACTTAGAATCAGTGATCATTTTCCCTACACGTGTAGCTCAAGAAAGTAGCACGCTAATAGATAATGTATTTGTACAGAAAGAGGATGTAAACAAACACAAGCTTCCCTGTGGTAAATGGATTGTCAGACCATGATGCACAACAGATTAACTTACAAAACCTAACAGGGTGTTCAGTTCGAAAACCATTAAGTAAAAGTGTGAGTCGCTCAACCTGGTATCTATAGAGCACTTCAGAGAAAGCTTAAGAAAAGTTAATAAGACAAATGCTAATGATAAATGCAACATATTTCTTGATAAATTTATGTCCCTTTTTGAACATTGTTTCCGAAAGAAAATTACTGAATGTAGCACCGCACTCCTTTCAAAGAAACCTTGGATTACTACAGGTATTAAAGTGTGTTCAGAAAGAAAAAGAAAACTTTATGAGACAGCAAGAGCTAGTAAAGATCCAGAAGTAGTTTTACACTGTAAAAATTATTGTAACATACTGAGAAAAGTTGTAAGGAAATCAAGAAATATGTATGTTAGAGAAGAAATTAACAGCTCCGGCAACAAAATAAAATCAGTATGGAATGTTGTTAGAAGGGAGACAGAAAAAGTAACCACTGGGATAGGTACTATTACTATTAAAGAGAACTAGACCATCTGAACCAACAGTACACAAGTAGCTAATGTATTTAACAACCATTTCTTAAGTGTAGGAGAAAAAATTGGTGAGAACAATTCAAAAGAAAAAGCCAGGCAGTACATAGAAGAGTCTGTTTTGAAAAAATTTAGTCAGATTAAGTTTCACCTAACAACCTCTTGTGAAATAAGTAAAATTATTAAATCTTTGAAAAATAAATGTTCTGTTGGAGTAGAAGACATCTCTAATGAGATATTAAAACAATGTGGAGCAAATACAGCTGATTTCTGAGCCATATATGTAACACATCACTAACTCAAGATATTTTCCCAAACAGGTTAAAATATGCCAATGTCAGGCCTCTCTACAAAAAGGGAGACACCACAGATGTCAATAATTATCGGCCAGTATCCTTGTTTACAGCATTTTCAAAAATCTTCGAGAAAGTAATGAACTCAAGAATGGTTAGCCATCTCAACAGTAATGGGATACTTAGTAAACCACAGTTCGGATTTTAAAAATGCTATTCCATTGAGACAGCAATATACAATTTCACTGTCCACATAATATAGTCTTTAAATAGTAATATGTCACAACAGGAATTTTCTATGAACTGTCCAAAGCATTTGATTGTGTGAACTATGACATTATGTTACAGAAATTACAGTTCTATGGTATGAATGGAATGGCATATTAGTGGTTTAAGTCATACCGACAGAACAGGAAGCAAAAAGTTTCCTTGTATGGGTCAAGTGATTTAAATAAGTTTGTCACTTCATCTAACTGGCGTGAAATTACATAAGGTGCTCCACAGGGACAATCATGTGTCCCCTTCTGTTCTTGATATGTGTGAACGACCTTCCTCTCTGTCTGAAACAGGAAGCTGAACTGACACTAATTGCTGATACAAGCATCATTAATCCAGTAAAAGAAACTCCAATTTAAAATGATACAAATAAGGTCTTTGGAAAAGTCATTAATTGGTTTTCTGCAAATGGGCTTGCTCTAAACTTTGAAAAAACACAGTACATCCAATTTTATTCTGCAAAAAGTACAGTTCCTTCAATAAACATAGCACATCAACAGAAGTCAGTAGACAGGGTAGAGCTTACTAAGTTTTGGGGTGTACATATAGATGAGAATTTTAATTGGAAAATTCCTATTTTGGATCTTCTAAAGCGACTAGGTTCAGCAACTTTTTCAATCAGAATAATTGCCAATTTTGAGGAGATAGAAATTAGTAAGCTAACATACTTTGCTTACTTTCACTCTCTGATGTCATATGGAATAATATTTTGTGGTAATTCAACATTTAGATAAAAAGTATTCACTGCTCAAAAGAAAGTGGTTAGAATAATGCGTGGGGTTCATAGTCGCACATCTTGTAGGCATCTTTTTAAAAGACTGAGATTTCTCACAACAACCTCACTGTACATTTACTCACTAATGAAATATTTTCTCAAAAACAGGGGCAAGTTTAAAAACAACAGTGACATTCGTGATTATAATACCAGAAAAAAGAAAGGCTAACACTATCCTTTACTCAGCCTATCTTTGGCACAGAAAGGGGTGAAATACGCTGCTATAAAAGATTTCGTCAAATTACGAGATGAAATAAAATGTCTGTCAGACAGCATTAATAGCTTCAAAAAGCTTGACAACTGCTTCTGTACCATAGATGAATTCTTGAATAGGAATAAATAAATCTATAAATATAGTATATGCACTTTGTTCCATTTAAGGGAATGGGATAAATAGTAGAAATATTAATCTTTAACTCTGTATTTTAATATGTACATATTAAAAAATCTTGTTTCATATGTGCATTTCTTGTGCACTTGACACGTTCCACATCATAACGGCTACCGTACCGGGTGATTGATCAATGGAACACGCAACCAACTGACTAACTAACTAACTATTATTAGCCAATCAAAAATGTTCAAATGTGTGTGAAATCTTATGGGATTTAACTGCGAAGGTCATCAGTCCCTAAGTTTACACACTACTTAACCTAAATTATCCTAAGGACAAAAACACACACCCATGCCCGAGGGAGGACTCGAACCTCCACCGGAACCAGCCGCACAGTCCATGACTGCAGCGCCTTTGACCGCTTATTAGCCTATCAACAGATTGTTGTAATAATACTTCAAAATTGTATTTCTTGTACAAACATTAACTTTTTTTAAAAAATGGAACAGTGGCTACTGATATTAACAGACTAAAAGTAGGGTAAACTAAAATGTCAATGGTGGTTGTTGCACGATTCTTTGCATGACATTGTATTTTAAAACGCTTCCACCCCGACACTTGATTGTGCCATTCAACCTGCGTGGTTGCTAGGAACGATATTACCTTTGCGTACAGTGTGTTCCTTGAGTGCACTGCGACTTGCTAGTCAGTTAGTGTGTGAAAGTCCAAGCAGCAGGTTGTGAGAGGACGACGCGCTTTGCCACGCAGATTCAGAATGGTTCAAATGGCTCTGAGCACTACGTGACTTAACTTCTGAGGACATCAGTCGCCTAGAACTTAGAACTAATTAAACCTCACTAACCTAAGGACATAACATACATCCATGCCCGAAGCAGGATTCGAACCTGCGAACGTAGCGGTCGCTCGGTTCCAGACTGTAGCGCCTAGAACCGCACGGCCACTCCGGCCGGCTGCCACGCTATTATTTATCAACCTCTTCAGCTAATTATGTGAAAGTGATAGTGTTACACCTAGACAACGTAATACAAGGAAACAAGTGCCACCCAACGTGCTCTAGAAGGTGTAAGTCAACTACCCTGGCCAGCAAGATCTCCGGATCTGTCCCCCATTGAGCATGTTTGGGACTGGATGAAGCGTCGTCTCACACGGTCTGCACGTCCAGCACGAACGCTGATCCAACTGAGGCGCCAGGTGGAAATGGCATGGCAAGCCGTTCCACAGGACTACATCCAGCATCTCTACGATCGTCTCCATGGGAGAATAGCAGCCTGCATTGCTGCGAAAGGTGGATATACACTGTACTAGTGCCGACATTGTGCATGCTCTGTTGCCTGTGTCTATGTGCCTGTGGTTCTGTCAGTGTGATCATGTGATGTATGTGACCCCAGGAATGTGTCAATAAAGTTTCCCCTTCCTGGGACAATGAAGTCACGGTGTTCTTATTTCAATTTCCAGGAGTGTATAACTGCAGCTTGCTCGGACATCTGCGCTGAAACGCAAGCACTTGTGCAGCAGTCGTTCCATACCAGACAGGAAGCGTGTAGAATGTAAATCCTCTGAAAATTTGTTCTACGCACCAGTGCCAGGTAACCAGCAAAATATACCAGTTCTATATTATAAAATGGAACAACAGAAAATAACTGCCGCCAAGTCCATACTACACAATAAGTATACATTTCCAATGCACAATTTACGGTACGAAAGTTAATATTCATTGTTCCTTCCTGTTCAGTTCATTCATAAGAAGCACTCAAACTAACAGTCTTTATCCACACCGAACGGGAGATTATAAAGCAAAACAAAATGCTAATAGTCAAATTTTCACACACTGTTCGGTGATTAGTTATGTTGGTCAAAATGTGACAGTTCCTTACTTAATAGTGAACTAGTACGTCTATACAAAAATATATTACATACCACGCCGTGTTGCGACATGGAATAAGAAGGGCAAATTTCACTAAAGCTAACAAAACTCTCAGGAAAAATTATCCAAATCAACTATTAATGATGATGTCCACTGTTCACTGTCCCCTATCATACAGTTTCTCACGAAAATGCATTGCTGAAGATGCTATCAAAATTTTCAAACCCACTGAAGACATCTCTATCAGAGTTAGATCTCGAACATGCCCTGGCCCGTGCAGTTACTCTAATGGGCCACCGCCCTCTTCTCTATGGCCAGTGCCAGGTGATGCTGCTCTTGTGTAACTAAGTACTTCTTTCCTCAATATGCTACATGAACTTTAAATAAAAAATCTTTAACTCTGGGAATGTAGACCCGTGGTCTACAGATATCGTCTTTGACTAGAAATCAAAACGTCGTGGGACCCGGGCTCCAACACAGCCACTGCTTAAATTGTGAATAAAAATCATCGTCAATGGCAGTCGCAGACTTCCGGCATAAGGAATCACCCTCATTCTGCCAATGGAGAGGTGGAGGAGCGGGCAGATGTTCAGAGCAGTCTCGTGCCCTTGGGGAACTGCCCCTAAAAAATGGAAAATAAGCAGTGATCAACGACATGAGGATGCAGAAGGCAATGAAAACCACTACATTAAAGACGCAAAGTGTTTACCTACAGGAAACGTGGCCCGTAAATGAAAAAAGTGTCACGGTGGTCTCTCCATTCCGGATTAGTCCCGTATTCAAATCTCAAGGAGGGGACTGCCAAGGGAGAGGCGATCGTGAGGAAAAGATGGAATAACGAACGACAGGGTAGCATAGGTACTACGAACCGGAGCTTGGAATGTCGGCAGTTTTAACGTAGTAGGAAACCTAGAAAATCTGGAAAGGGAAATGCTGAGGTTCGTTCTAGCTTAGTGGGGATCAAAGACGTGAAAGGGAAAGATGTGGTTAGGCAAATGTAGGGTAATATCATCAGGTGCAGAATATGGTATAAGTGGAGTAGAATTCGTTATGAATAGGAAAGTACGGCAGAGAGTGAGGTACTGTTAACAGCTCAGTGATAAGGTTGTTTGCTTTATTTTCGTCAGGAAACCAACACCGACAGTCGTTGTTCATGTAAACATGCCAACGTCGCAAGCAGAAGATGAAGAGACAGATTAAGTATATAAGAATATTGAATGGGTAAGTCAGCACGTGAAGGGAGATTGGGGAATAGAACACGGTCCTAGTGGGAAAAAACAGAAGATAAGGTTATAGAGAAATGTAGGCTTGACAGTAGGGATGAGCGAGGAGGAAGATTACTGAGTTCTGCAATAAATTTCAGATGGTAATAGCGAATGATCTGTTCAATAATCACAAGAGGTGGAGGTACATTTGGAAAGGGCCAGGAAACGTGGGGCGATTCTAGCTGGATTAGATCATAGTCAGGCAGAGATACCGAAATCAAATATTAGGTTGTAAGGCGTACTCAGGTGCAGGCATGGATTCAGATCACAGTTTAGTAATGATGAAGAGTAGATTGAATTTTAAGAGAATAGTTTGGAAGAATCCATTGGAAGGATATGAAAACTGAAGTACTGAGGAATGATGAGATCCGTTTGAAGTTCGTTAAGGATGTAGATATTGTGATAAGGAAGACCAGAGCAGACAGTTTAGTTGAAGAGGAGCAGAAATCTCTAAGAATGGAAATCATAGGTGTTGTAAAGACAAGTATATGTAATAGGAAGGTAACTGCGAAGAAATCTTGGCTAACGAAAGGAATATTTCAGTTGACCAACGAAAGAAGAAACTACAAAAATGTAGAAGGAAATACCAAACTACAACAATATAAATCACTTAAGAATGAAATAAATGGGAAGTACAGTGCAGCCAAGACGAAATAGCTGCAGAAAAAATGTGAAGAAATCGAACAAGAAATGCTCGTCGAGAGTATTGGCTCAGCATACAGAAAAGTCAAAACAACCTTCGTAGAAATAAAAAGCAAAACATTTAGAGTGAAATGGGATTTCCACCATTAAATGCAGAGGGGAGATCCGATATGTGAAAGGAGTACTTTGAAGCCTCTGTCTGCGGGAGGAATTGTGTAATGACGTGATACAAAATGAAATTTGATTCGATATGGAAGACGTATGGGATCCAGAATTACAGTCAGAATCTGAAATAGGTCTGCAAGACTTGAGATCAAATAAGGCAGAATGGATAGCCAACATTCAACCAGAATTTGTAAAAGCATTGGGGAAAGTGGCAGCCAAACGACTGTTCAAGCTGGTGTGTAGAATGTATGAGATTGGCTACGTACCATCGACTTTTGGAAAAATATCATTCACACTTTTCCGGAGATAGCAAGGGCAGATAATTGCGAGAACTATCGCACAGTCAGTTTGACAGCTCACGGGTCCAAGTTCCTGGCAACAATAATGCACAGAGAACTGGAAGAGAAATTTGAGGATCTGTTAGATGACGATCGCTATGGCTTTAGTAAAGGCAAAAGCAGCAGAGAGACAGTTCTGACCTTCTAACTTAACATAAAAATTGTTGATCACAAAGTGTACTTTATTAAGGAAGCAAAATTATCTGTGACACACAAAAGTAAGGAAGACATAAAAAGCAGACCATAACTGTCAAAGAGCGCATTCCTAGCCAAGAGAAGTCTAATGGTATGAAGCATAGGGTTTCATTTGAGGAAGAAATTTCTGAAAATGTGCGTTTGGAACACAGCATTGTGTGATTAGGAATTATGGCCAGTGGGAAAATCGAAACAGAAGACAATCGAAGAGTTTGAGATTAGATGTTACAGAAGAATTTTGACAATTAAGCGGCGAGGAAAGGAACATATGGAAAACATTGACAACAAGAAGGGACAGACTGCTAGGGTATGTGTTAAGACATCAGCGAACAACTTCCATGGTACTAGAGGTAGCTGTGGAGGGTAAAATCTGCAGAGGAAGACAGAGACTGGACTACATCCAGAAAATAACTGAGGACGTAGGTTGTAAGTGCTACACTGTGATGAATAGACTGACGCAGGAGAGGAATTGGTGGCGAGCTGCATGAAATCGCTAGAGGACTGATGACAAATAAATAATACAAACAGACACTCACTCACACATAGTTAAACATTTACAGTTTCAAGGATCATTTTTCATGTACTCTGTTATGTACTCCACCACACATACTGGTAACACGTAAAAGGTAGAACCACTTGAAATGAAAAAATGGCCCAAAAAGGTTCGTAAAACCAGACATCTCATTTTTATTGTCAAAGATTGTGTTATGACTACCTTACAATAAAATGTTTTTTCTATGATACGTATGCAATGTTATACCAACGTCTCAGGAATCTATTCTGTACGCAATACGAAAGTTTTTGAACTTCGAGTATATTTCTGTATCACGACGACTATTGAAGTTATTATTTTGAAACAGGAGTGGTGAACTACCATAGCCATTTTACATTATTGTATAAAATTTTATTACAATCAGTATGCTGAAACTGATAGTTCAGTCACTGGTAGGTATGCCATTTAGCGACTCCATATGCAAATACACTGCTGTGTGGCAATCGACGAATACATAACATACGAACAGATGACTCAGCTACTACTCCATACGGCGTCTACAGAGGCAGTACTGCGTCTTAAGGAGCGATTGCGTATTGCTACGCCACAACTTGTGTTTTCGTAGAGTACGACAGTTTTTCTTTTTTGTGTTTTCTAGGTCTGACGATGGCTTCTGACCTCCGAAAGCGGTATGCCTCACAAATGCAAAAAGTTTCGAGACTGGATTGACGAAATATAAAGAAAAATAAAGTGGTGGTTTTAATGCTGGTGAACGTTACCTGCCATCGTGTATAGTGCCAACAATGAAATACGGAGGAAGTGGTGTTACACATGGGGGTATTTTTCGTGGTTAAGGTGTGTAAGCTTATTGCGCTTAAGAAACGCATGAGGATATGAATATTTTTTTACAGCAATGTGTATGCCTACAATGCAGCAACAGTACGGAGACGATGACTGTAGCACCATGATAATTCACGCTGTTATAAAGTAGCATCTGTAAGACAATGGTTTGTGGATATTAACGTTCGTTAAATGGGCTGGACTGCTCAGGGTTCGACGTGAGCTCAGTGGAACAGCTCCAGACCTCAATGTCCAATATCACTGCGTTTTGTGGTTTCGTCTCTTAAGAAAGAAATGGGCTGTTATTCCTCCAGCCATTCAGACACCTCAATAAAAGTTTCCCCAGCTGCGTTCAAAATACAGGGTGATTCAAAAAGACTACCACAACTTTAGGAATTTAAAACTCTGCAACGACAAAAGGCAGAGCTAAGCACTATCTGTCGGCGAATTAAGGGAGCTATAAAGTTTCATTTAGTTGTACATTTGTTCGCTTGAAGCGCTGTTGACTAGGCGTCAGCGTCAGTTGATGCTAAGATGGCGACCGCTCAACAGAAAGCTTTTTGTGTTATTGAGTATGGCAGAAGTGAATCGACGACAGTTGTTCAGCGTGCATTTCGAACGAAGTATGGTGTTAAACCTCCTGATAGATGGTGTATTAAATGTTGGTATAAACAGTTTACAGAGAATGGGTGTTTGTGCAAAGGGAAAAGTGATGAAAATGTAGCACGCATCCAGCAAGCATTTGTTCGCAGCCCAGGAAAATCGACTCGCAGAGCTAGCAGAGAGCTGCAAATTCCACAATCAACTGTATGGAGAGTCCTACGAAAAAGGTTAGTTATGAAACCTTATCGTCTGAAATTGGTTCAAGCACTGTCTGCAGCTGATAAGATTAAAAGAATCGATTTCTGTGATTTTATCCTTGCTCAAATGGAAACAGATGAATCTTTCGTTTCAAAGATTGTGTTTAGTGATGAAGCAACTTTCCACACTAACGGGAAAGTCAACCGTCACAATGTCTGTATATGGGGACTGAGAATCCGCGGGAAACAACTCAGTATGAACGTGACTCGCCTAAGGTGAACGTTTTCTGTGCCATTTCAGCCAATAAAGTTTTTGGTCCCTTTTTCTTTGAAGGTGCTACTGTAACTGGACTACACTATCTGGAGATCTTAGAGAATTGGCTGTTCCCTCATCTCGAACAAGAAGCACAACAATTCATATTTCAGCAGGATGGAGCGCCACCACATTGGCGCTTATCTGTCCGTAACTACCTGAACGTCAATTACCCGAGGCGATGGATCGGCCGCCAGGCAGCCCGTGACAGAGCACTTCATCACTGGCCTCCAAGAAGCCCTGATCTTACCCCCTGCGATTTTTTCTTATGGGGGTGTGTTAAGGATATGGTGTTTCGGCCACCTCTCCCAGCCACCATTGATGATTTGAAACGAGAAATAACAGCAGCTATCCAAACTGTTACGCCTGATATGCTACAGAGAGTGTGGAACGAGTTGGAGTATCGGGTTGATATTGCTCATGTGTCTGGAGGGGGCCATATTGAACATCTCTGAACTTGTTTTTGAGTGAAAAAAACCTTTTTAAATACTCTTTGTAATGATGTATAACAGAAGGTTATATTATGTTTCTTTCATGAAATACACATTTTTAAAGTTGTGGTATTCTTTTTGAATCACCCTGTATGATAGAGGCGACGTGTGTTCTAGGGGCGGTAGCTCTGTTCGGTCAGAGTGTTAGCTGCCCTCTGTAATAAAAAAATTTTAGTAAACGGATCAACGACGAAGTTCAACGGGTGTCGTGGGACATCCGCAATGAACAATACCGAACAAAATACGATTAAAAAAAAGGAGGAGGTGGTAGCTTCCTTTATTACTAATCAAAACGTCCCCGGTGCCGGGTTTCGGATTAATAATGAGCATTGGTGGCCGAAGACTTCCGCCATAAGAAGTCAACCTCCTTTTACCAACGGTCTTCTCTAAGGGGGCAGAGGAGAGGACAGAGGTTCAGGGCACTCTCGTGTCCTTGGAGCGGGAAACTGCCCCTAAAGGGGGAAGAATCAGCAATGATCAACGGCATGAGGATGCAGAAGGCAACAGAAGCCAATGGAAACCACTACATTAAAGATACATAACGTGTATCGACAGGAAATGTGGCCTGTAATCGAAAAAGTGTCATGATGATCTCTCCATCGGCAAAAGATTTCGGATTAGCCCCCAATTTGGATCTCCGGGAGGGAACTGCCAAGGGAGAAGTGACCATGACAGAAAGATTGAATAATCAACGAAAGGATAACGTTCTTCGAGGTGGGGTGTGGAACGTCAGAAACTTGAATGTGGTAAGGAAGCTAAAAAATTTAAAAACGGAAATGCAAAGGCTCAATGTAGCTATACTAGGGGTCAGTGGAGTGAAATGGAAAGAAGACAAGGATTTCTGGTCAGTTGAGTATAGAGTAAGGTAGGGCAGAGAGTCTGTTACAGTGAACAGTTCAGTAATAGGGTTGTTCCTATCAGAATCGACAGCAAACCAACACTGACAAAGATAGTTTAGATATACGTACTGACATCGCAAGCTGAAGAAGAAGAGATAGAGAAAGTATTTGAGGAAATTGAAAGGGTAATAAAGTATATAAAGGGAGATGAAAATCTAATTGTCATGGGGGACTGGAATGCACTTGTAGGGGAAGGATAGAAAAAAAGCTTATAGGAGAATTGGGCTTGGGACAAGAAATGAGAGAGGTGAAAGACTAACTGAGTTCTGTAATAAATTTCAGCTAGGAATAGCGATACACTGTTCAAGAATCACGAGAGGAGGAGATATACTTGGAAAAGACCGGGTGATACTGGAAGATTTCAGCTAAATTACATCATGGTCAGACAGAGATTTCGAAATCAGATACTGGACTGTAAGGCGTACCCAGGAGCAGATATAGACTCAGATCACAATGTAGTAGTGATGAATAATAGGCTGAAGTTCAAGAGATTAGTAAGGAAGAATCAATATGCAAAGAATTTGGATATGTAAGTACTAAGGGATGACGAGACACGCTTGAACTCTAAGGATATAGATACAGCAATAAGAAATAGCCCAGTTGAACTGAAAATGACATCTCTAAAAAGGGCAATCACAGGAAATAAAATCATAGGTACAAAGAAGGTAAGTGCGAAAAAACATTGGTAACAGAAGAAATACTTCAGTTAATCGATGAAAAGATAGAAGTACAATAATGTTCAGAGAAATTAAGGAATACAGAAATACAAGCCACTGAGGAATCAAGTAAGTTAGAAGTGGAGGGAAGCTGAGACGAAATGGCTGCATGAAAAATGTGAAGAAATTCCGAAGGACTGACTCAGCATATAGGAAATTCAAGACAACCTTCGGTGGAATTAAAAACAAGGGTGGTATTACGAGGCGCATTCAAGTTCTAAGGCCTCCGATTTTTTTTAGCCAGACTGGAAAGAGATAGAAACATGTGCATTGTTTTAAAATGAGGCCATGTTCATTGTCAATACGTCCCAGAGATGGCAGCACCGTACGGCAGATGGAATTTTACCGCCAGCGGCGAGAATGAGAACTGTTTTAAATACTTAATATGGCGACGTTTTCCTTACTTGAACAGCGTGCAATCATTCGTTTTCTGAATTTTCGTGGTGTGAAAGCAATTGAAATTCATCGACAGTTGAAGGAGACATGTGGTGATGGAGTTATGGATGTGTCGAAAGTGCGTTCGTGGGTGCGACAGTTTAATGAAGGCAGAACATCGTGTGACAACAAACCGAAACAACCTCGGGCTCGCACAAGCCGGTCTGACGACATGATAGAGAAAGTGGAGATAATTGTTTTGCGGGATCGCCAAATGACTGTTGAACAGATCGCCTCCAGAGTTGGCATTTCTGTGGGTTCTGTCCACACAATCCTGCATGACGACCTGAAAATGCGAAAAGTGTCATCCAGGTGGGTGCCATGAATGCTGACGGACAACCACACGGCTGCCCGTGTGGCATGTTGCCAAGCAATGTTGATGCGCAACGACAGGACGAATGGGACTTTCTTTTCGTCGGTTGTGACAATGGATGAGACGTGGATGCCATTTTCCAATCCAGAAACAAAGCGCCAGTTAGCTCAATGGAAGCACACAGATTCACCGCCACCAAAAAAATTTCGGGTAACCGCCAGTGCTGAAAAAATGATGGTGTCCATATTCTGGGACAGTGAGGGCGTAATCCATACCCATTGCGTTCCAAAGGGCACTACGGTAAAAGGTGCATCCTACGAAAATGTTTTGAAGAACAAATGCCTTCCTGCACTGCAACAAAATCGTCCGGGAAGGGCTGCGCGTGTGCTGTTTCACCAAGACAACGCACCCGCACATCGAGCTAACGTTAAGCAACAGTTTCTTCGTGATAACAACTTTGAAGTGATTCCTCATGCTCCCTACTCACCTGACCTGGTTCCTAGTGACTTTTGGCTTTTTCCAACAATGAAAGACACTCTTCGTGGCCGCACATTCACCAGCTGTGCTGCTATTGCCTCAGCGATTTTCCAGTGGTCAAAACAGACTCCTAATGAAGCCTTCGCCGGTGCCATGGAATCATGGCATCAGCGTTGTGAAAAATGTGTACGTCTGCAGGGCGATTACGTCGAGAAGTAACGCCAGTTTCATCGATTTCGGGTGAGTAGTTAATTAGAAAAAAAATCGGAGGCCTTAGAACTTGAATGCAACTTGTACAAAGAGTGCAATGGGAATTATACCGTTAAATGCAGAGGAGAGGGCGGATATGTGGAAAGAGTCCATTACAGGCCTTTATGAGGGGGAATATTTGATGTCCTAGAGGAAGAAACAAGAGTCGATTTAAAAGAGATATGGGATCCAGTATTAGAATCAGAATTTAAGACAGCTTTGGAGGAATTCAGATCAAATGAGGCAGAAGGGTTGGATAACATTCCATCGGAATTTCGAAAATAATTGTGGGAAATGGAAACAAAACGACTCTTCACGTTTATATGTAGAATGTAACAGTCTGGTGACATACCATCTGACTTTCGGAAAAATATCATCCACACAATTCCGAAGGCTGCAAGAGCTGACAAGTGCGAGACTTATCGCACACTCAACTTAAGAGCTCATGCATCCAAGATGCTAACAAGGATAATATACAGAAGAATGGAAAAGAAAATTGAGGATGCGGTAAATGACGATCAGTTTGGCTTTATAAAATGTAAAGGCACCCGAGAGACAATTCTGATGTTGCGGTTGATAATGGAAGCAAGACTAAAGAAAAATCAAAACATATTCATAGGATTTGCCGACCTGGAAAAAGCGTTCGACAATATAAAATGGTGCAAGATATTCAAAATTCTGAGAAAAATTGGGGTAAGCTATAGGGAGAGACGGGTAATATACAATTTGTACAAGAGCCAAGGAGGAATAATAAGAGTGGACACCAAGAACGAAGCGCTCAGATTAAACAGGGTGTAAGACAAGGATGTAGTCTTTTCCCCCCTACTGTTCAATCTGTACATCGAAGAAGCAACGATGGAAATAAAAGAAAGGTTCAAGAGTGGAATTACAATTCAAGGTGAAAGGATATCGTGATACGGTTCACTGACGACATTGCTATCATGGGTGCATGTGTAGAAGAATTACATTTTATGCCAAATGGAATGAACAATCGAATGAGGACAAAATATGGATTGAGAGTAAATCGAAGAAAGACGAAAGTAATGAGAAGTAGCAGAAATGAGAATAGGGAGAACCTTAACATCAGGATTGATGGTCACAAACTAGACGAAGTTAAGAAATTCTCCTACCTAGGCCGGGAAAATAACCAATGACGGACGGAGCAAAGAGGACATCAAAAGCAGACTAGCACTGGTAAAAAGGGCATTCCTGGCAAAGAGAAATCTACTAGTATCAAACATAGGTCTTAATTTGAGGAAGAAATTGATGATAATGTACGTCTGGAGCATAGCACTGTATGATAGTGAAACATGGACCGTGGGAGAACCGGAGCAGAAGAGAATCGAAGCATTTGAGATTAGTGATACAGATGAATGTTGAAAATTAGGTGGACAGATAAGGCAAGGAATGACGCTGTTCTGTGCAGAATTGGAGAGGAAAGGACTATGTGGAAAACACATAAGTAGAAGGTACACGATGATAGGACAACTGTAAACCATCAGGGAACGACTTCCGTGGTACTAGAGGGAACTGTAGAGGGCAAAAACTGTAGAGGAAGACAGAGATTGGAATACATCCAGCAAACAATTGACGACGTACGTTGCACGGGCTACTCTGAGTTGATGAAATTTGCACAGGTGAGGAATTAGTGGCGCGCCGCATCAAACCAGTCAGAAGACTGATCCCCCGCCCCCCAAAAGAAGTACGCGTCCGATAATACTACGTTACTTGCTGACATGCATAGGGACACTGATTTTGGTCTCCTAAACAGAGAATGATCGAAATCTGTATTGTTTACAGTGACGTTAAGCGATTGCTGCTGCGTTCGCAGAAGTACCAACCCATTAAAGACGTCACAGCAATGCACTACTTATGACTATAATTCTACTTTTACTTCATTACAGTGTTCTTTTTACATCGAATGCCAGTGGTGATTCACTTAGTTCTACAGAGACCACCTATCCTTTTCATCAAATGTAGTTACCGACCTCCTTAACTCTGGTGAACATGGCCTGGTGAATGTCTAGCAGACTGTCTTGCTCAATGTCTCGAGGAAGAAAAACATTCGCTGAATGAGTACGCCACAGCCAGTTTTTGTATATATGCTCTGTAAGCCAGTACGTCTTTATTTACGTACGTGTTACTTGTGTGTCAATCTGTACGTTGGTCGCAACGCCACCCTGTTTACACAACAATTTACGTGCCTGTCGTGGGAGCTGTCAGGCAGTTTCCCGCATACTATTTGAATACGGTAGGAGACGTACGCCTGCGTTTCGCCCCTTAAAGTTCTAAAGAACTTTGTTGACATACGACATGAAAATTAAATATTAAGGGCTGCTTATTTGCTTTGTTTTCCTTTACCTTTGTCAAAAAATTTTACCCAGACGCGCTACGAAAGTGTGTTGTGATTACACGTAAAAATTGTTGTGCATGCACAGCTCGTGGATAGTGGAAGAGATTTTTCAGATACATCTTTAAATTGCTGGCTGTCGCAGTGTATTCTCCGTGCGAACGTTATATTTTTTCCTGAAAACCCAACAGCGTCGAATTCTGCTTGACGTTTATAAACGCTATCTGAACCTTTAGCATATTAAACGATGAAGTTTCCTAAAGGTCACCTGAAGACATGTCTGTTTTAATTGCCTTCCTACAGCTTCAAGAGCAATCTTTATCAAAACACTCAAACCTACTGAAAAACTTGTGAAATACCGCGTTGGTCATGGACATAAATTGTGGTTTTTGCTTCACTTACACTGATTTCCTTCAATCCATTCACTTGAATTGGAGACGATTGCCAAAATATTTAACATTCATAAAAAAGAAACTTTAGTGTTTCAGTGGATGACACATATTCGCTCAGGAACGGAGGAAGGGAGGAATTCTTTGTCGGACGTATTCCAGTCTCTGTTTTCCGCCATAATTCTTGCTCTCTACGGCTCCCTCAACTACTGTGGAAGCTATTCTCTAATGACTTAACACAAGCCCTATCGTTCTGCATCTTTTGTAGTGTTTTCGACTCTTCTTCGCCGATTTTGTGGAGAAATGCAGTAAACTTTTAACGTATGTCTGTAACGACTCAAATTGACCGATTCTCTTAATTCCTAATTTTCCCACAGTCCATGATTCACTTACACAATACTGCCCTCTTTTCGTGCGTTTTCAGAAATTTCTTACTCAATGTAAGGGCAGTGTTCGGTACTGGTGGATTTCTTTTAGCAAAGAATAACCTCTCTTCTTACGTTAGTCTGTTTTTCACAAGCTCTTTCCTACGACCATCAGGCATTTTCTTTCTTTCCAAAATAGCAGAGCTCCTTCGTTTCATTTAGCACGTGTCAGCAGTTTCGATGTTAAGTTGATGGTTAATCTCTTTTCTTGTACTCCTCATTACTTTTATCGTTCCTTGGTTTACCCTCAATTCGTATTCTGTGCTCATTTGATTGTTCACCCGATTCAACAAATCACGTAACTCTTTCTCACTTTCACTGAGGAGAGTAACGTCGTCAATGAATCTTATCACAGATATCCTTTCACCATGAATTTTAATATATAGTCTACAGAGCTATCTTTTATTTCCGTCATTGCTTCTTAGCTGAACTGATTGAACAATATGGGAGAAAACAATGGTTCAAATGGCTCTGAGCACTATGGGACTCAACTGCTGAGGTCATCAGTCGCCTAGAACTTAGAACTAATTAAACCTAACTAACCTAAGGACATCACACACATCCATGTCCGAGGCACGATTCGAACCTGCGACCGTAGCGGTCGCTCGGTTCCGGACTGTAGCGCCTAGCCGGCCGGAGTGGCCGTGCGGTTCTAGGCGCTACAGTCTGGAACCGAGCGACCTCTGCGGTCGCAGGTTCGAATCCTGCCTAGGGTATGGATGTGTGTGATGTCCTTAGGTTAGTTAGGTTTAATTAGTTCTAAGTTCTAGGCGACTGATGACCTCAGAAGTTAAGACGCATAGTGCTCAGAGCCATTTGAACCATTTTGTAGCGCCTAGAACAACTCGGCCACTCCGGCCGGCAATATGGGAGAAATACTGAATCCCTGCCTTAAGCCCTTCCAATCCGAACACTTTTCTTCTGGTTCTCCTTTCTTATTGTTTTCTCTTTGTTCGTGACATGTTATTTAGTACCCATGCTTCCTTTTATTTTTTTCTGAGATTTTGAAACATCTTGTACTACTTTACGTTGTCGAATGGTTTTTCCAGGCATACATCTCTTTCTGGGAACAATATCATAAATTTTCGTAATCGAAAAGTTCATTATAATACGAGTATAGACTGAGATGACGGAAGTCATGGGATAGTGATATGCACGTATAAAGTTGGCTGTAGTATCGCTTACTTAACGTGTAAAAGGGCAATTGATTGGCGGGGCTGTCATTTGTACTCAGGTGATTCATGTGAAATGATTTCCAACGTGACAATGGCCGCACGACGGAAGTTAGCAGTCTTTGAATGCGGAATGCTAGTTGCAGCTAGACGCTTGAGACATTCCATTTCGGTAATCGTTAGGGAATCCAGTATTCCGAGATCTACAGTGTCAAGAGTGTGTCGAAAATACCATATTTTAGGCATTACCTTTGACCTTTACTTAACGACCGAGCGCAGAGGAGTCTACGCAGAGTTGCCAGTGCCAAAATACAAGCAACACGGTGCGAAATAGCCGCGGAAATCAATATGGGACGTACGACGAAAGTATCCGCTAGGACAACGCGGCGAAATGTGGCGTTAACGGGCTATGGCAGCCGACGACCGAAGCGAGTGTCTTTGCTATCAGCACGACCTCGCCTGCAGGGCCTCTTCTGGGCTCGTGACCATATCGGTGGGACCTTAGACGACTGGAAAACCGTCACGTAGTCAGGTGAGTTCCGATTTCAGTTGGTAACAGCTGATGATACGGTTCAAGTGTGGCGCAAACCCCACGAAGCCATGGACCCAAGATGCCAACAAGGCACTAAGCAAGCTGATGGTAGTTCCATAATGGTGTGGATTTTGTTTACATGGAATGGACTGGGTCCTCTGGTCCAACTAAACCGAACAGTGAAATTGTTATGTTCGGCTACTTGCTGGCCATATGCAAACATTCTTGTTCCCAAACAACGATGCAATTTTTATGGGTGACAATGCACCATGTCACTGGGCCACAATTGTTAGCGACTGGTTTGAAGAACGTTCTGGACAATTCGAGAGAATGGGCTGGCCACCCTGATCGCCCGACATGAATCCCATTCAACATTAATGGGGCACAATCGAGATGTCAGTTCCTAAACATCATCCAGCAGCGGCAATACTTTCGCCATTATAGATGACTTTAGAGGCAGCACAGCTCGGTACTTCTGCAGGGTACTTCCAACGACTTATTGAGTCCACGCCACGTCGAGTTGCTGCATTGCGCCGGACAAAGGAGATGCGACACGGTATTAGGAGGTATCCCATGTCCATTAACATCAGTTTCGGTTTTATGCAAAACTATCACACCATTTCGTTCACTGAACTGCTTTATTTTGAATGCATAGTGTAACTCCTTTTTTATTTGGTCTACATACTTATTTATGTTTATAAAGGAGTGGGAGGGGGTTTCATAGTTTCTGCAAGCAGTAAGTAAATAACTCAGGTTCTTGGTTCAAAATATTTCTACGGCAAGAGAAGCCGTCAAGGTACGTGTTTTTATGCAACGCGTCTGTAACGGAAAAAGTGAACTCTCTTATCATTCCTCAGACCCTTTGTCCATGAATACACCATCTGAGACACGAGTTGCGGAAACTCACTATTTTATGACTCCCTTGTGATTACTCGCCTACATGAAATCACAATCAATATCTTTACATCAGTCCTTCATTCTTTCCCTTTTTGTCCATATTCTCCTCGTTATAAATACAATCATCGTCTCTTTGCTGATATGAAATTAAATGACACTTACGACGCTTTATTTTTCCTGAAACATAGCAACTCAAAGTTATTTTTCTGATCAGTTGCAGTTCTTCCCAGAACATCAAAAACATCGCAACATACGGCTAATTTTTCACCTCTCTTGCCCTTCCTCGTACATATTTGCTTTTTCATGATGACTGTTTCGGGCACCCCCATGTTTAATTTGTAGGGAAATATACTGGTATGTCACATGTTTAACCTGTTACGAAATAATACTCTAGAATTAATGCCACTAATCAGGTGCATCTTCCATTATAATCGGTAGCTACATGCACCTCCTTGTGACGCTACCTGGCTATTTCTCGTGTACTCCTAGGTAAACAAATGTGCTTGTCACTAGAGCATTGTCCACTGTGCGTCTGTATGGACTTTCTATTCTGGCACACATTGCAGCTGCCACATCGTTCACCACATGGCTGTGCCCGTCTCCCCTCCTTTAAATACTTCTTCACGCCACAAACATTCCCCAGCCTCCACCCTCTTCACCCTCCATCACCAATCTACCTCCTACAACACGCTGAAGATACACGCTCTAGCGCTTCCATGCTTCCATCCAAACGTCATCTGAATCTCCTAGCCGAGTGTGTAATTACTGGAAACTTCCGGTAAATCTAAGAAAAGCCAAGCCACCATTTTTGACCGTACCACTCGGCAATTACGTCTCCAGATTTACATTTCAAATCAGTCAGTTTCTCTCACTAACAACATATTTCGGACCAATCCTTGACAGAAAACTAACATGGAACATGCACCTCCTTACCATATAACACAAAGTCCGGAACGGACTAAAACTACGAGTAGGTAGCTCCTATCACTATCCTCCCTCTAGATCCCTCATCTGCCCCGACGTAACTTCTGCCAGTATTGCCTGGATTTAAATTTTACAAATCCCAGAAAGACTTGCCGATATCTCGCCTTCCTCATCAGTCTCCCTTCTCCAACTCTCCACAGTCATAGCAGCATAAACATCACTATCGATGATAATATTTCAATTCTTGTATAAAATCAATTATAAATTCTAAAAAATTTAAAAATTTCATCACTGTATGCTTCAAAACAAAATTTATCTTGTATGTTTCATAAAAGTAATATGTTGTTGTTGCTTTTCAGGGTCTACCAGCGGATCTATAACAAACGTATTTCCCAGTTTTGCCACCGAATAACTTTGTATAAGTTCCAGAGATACAGAAAATATATGAGCATATTAACGGGGTAATTCATTACGTAAAGGGAGATGAAAATCTAATAGTTATGGGGGATTGGAATGCAGTTGTAGCGGAGGGAGTAGAACGAAGAGTAATGGGAGAATATGGGTTTGGTAGCAGGAATGAAAGAGGAGAAAGACTGATGAAGTTTTGCAATAAATATCAGTTAGTAATAGCGATTAGTCTGTTCAAGAATCACAATGGGGCGAGGTATATTTGGAAAAGGCCGGAAAATATGGGAAGACTTCGATTAGATTACATCATAGTTAGACAGAAATTCTGAAATAAAATATTGGATTGCAAGGTCTACCCAGGAGTAGATATATATACTCAAATCACAAATTGGTAATGATGAGGAGTAGGCTAACGTTTAAGAGATTAGTTAGATAGAATCAATGCGCAAACAAATGGGATACGGAAGTATTAAGGAATAAAGAGACACGCTTGAAGATCTCTGAGGCCACAGGTGTTTCGATAACGAATAGCAAAATAGACAGTCCAGCAGAGACACGTGATGTCTCTAAACAAGGCAATCCATAGTTGGAAAGAAAACCGTAGGTAAAGGAAGGCAACTGAAAAGAAACCGTAGATTAAAGATGAAAGACTTCAACTGATGCACGAAAGGAGGAAGTACAAAAGTGTTCGGAGGAATCCAGAAATATAGAACTACAAGTCACTCAGGAAGTAAATAAACAGGAAGTGCAGAGAAGGTAAGGCAAAATGGCTGCATGAAAAATGTGAAGAAATCGAAAACAAATGGTTGTGGTAAGGACGAACTCAGCATATAGGCAAGTCAGTACAACTTTCGGTGAAATTAGAAGCAAGAGCGGGAACACTAAGAGTGCAATGGGACTTCCACTGATAAATGCAAAAAGAAGAGAGCTGATAGGTGGAAAGAGTACATTGAAGACCTCTACGAGGGGGAAACCTCGTGTGATGACTTAACAGAAGAAGAAACTGAAGTCGATAGGGAAGAGATAGGGGATTCAGTACTAGAATCAGAATTTAAAAAAATCTTTGGAAGACTTAAGATCAAATAAGGTATAAGAGAGAGATAACAATGCATTACAATATCTAAAATTATTGGGGGCATGGAAACAAAAGGACTATTCAGATTGGTGTGTAGAACGTATGAGACTGGCGATATGCCATCAGATTTTTTCCCAAGATTGCAAGAGCTGGCAAGTGCGAACCATTAGCTTAACAGCTCGCGCATCTAAGTTGCTGACAAAAATAATATACAAAAGAAATGAAAAGAAAATTGAGTATCTATTAGACGGAGCAAAGAGGACATCAAAAGCAGACTAGCACTGGTAAAAAGGGCATTCCTGGCAAAGAGAAATCTACTAGTATCAAACATAGGTCTTAATTTGAGGAAGAAATTGATGATAATGTACGTCTGGAGCATAGCACTGTATGATAGTGAAACATGGACCGTGGGAGAACCGGAGCAGAAGAGAATCGAAGCATTTGAGATTAGTGATACAGATGAATGTTGAAAATTAGGTGGACAGATAAGGCAAGGAATGACGCTGTTCTGTGCAGAATTGGAGAGGAAAGGACTATGTGGAAAACACATAAGTAGAAGGTACACGATGATAGGACAACTGTAAACCATCAGGGAACGACTTCCGTGGTACTAGAGGGAACTGTAGAGGGCAAAAACTGTAGAGGAAGACAGAGATTGGAATACATCCAGCAAATAATTGACGACGTACGTTGCACGGGCTACTCTGAGTTGATGAAATTTGCACAGGTGAGGAATTAGTGGCGCGCCGCATCAAACCAGTCAGAAGACTGATCCCCCGCCCCCCAAAAGAAGTACGCGTCCGATAATACTACGTTACTTGCTGACATGCATAGGGACACTGATTTTGGTCTCCTAAACAGAGAATGATCGAAATCTGTATTGTTTACAGTGACGTTAAGCGATTGCTGCTGCGTTCGCAGAAGTACCAACCCATTAAAGACGTCACAGCAATGCACTACTTATGACTATAATTCTACTTTTACTTCATTACAGTGTTCTTTTTACATCGAATGCCAGTGGTGATTCACTTAGTTCTACAGAGACCACCTATCCTTTTCATCAAATGTAGTTACCGACCTCTTCACCCTCCATCCCCAATCTACCTCCTACAACACGCTGAAGATACACGCTCTAGCGCTTCCATGCTTCCATCCAAACGTCATCTGAATCTCCTAGCCGAGTGTGTAATTACTGGAAACTTCCGGTAAATCTAAGAAAAGCCAAGCCACCATTTTTGACCGTACCACTCGGCAATTACGTCTCCAGATTTACATTTCAAATCAGTCAGTTTCTCTCACTAACAACATATTTCGGACCAATCCTTGACAGAAAACTAACATGGAACATGCACCTCCTTACCATATAACACAAAGTCCGGAACGGACTAAAACTACGAGTAGGTAGCTCCTATCACTATCCTCCCTCTAGATCCCTCATCTGCCCCGACGTAACTTCTGCCAGTATTGCCTGGATTTAAATTTTACAAATCCCAGAAAGACTTGCCGATATCTCGCCTTCCTCATCAGTCTCCCTTCTCCAACTCTCCACAGTCATAGCAGCATAAACATCACTATCGATGATAATATTTCAATTCTTGTATAAAATCAATTATAAATTCTAAAAAATTTAAAAATTTCATCACTGTATGCTTCAAAACAAAATTTATCTTGTATGTTTCATAAAAGTAATATGTTGTTGTTGCTTTTCAGGGTTTACCAGCGGATCTATAACAAACGTATTTCCCAGTTTTGCCACCGAATAACTTTGTATAAGTTCCAGAGATACAGAAAATATATGAGCATATTAACGGGGTAATTCATTACGTAAAGGGAGATGAAAATCTAATAGTTATGGGGGATTGGAATGCAGTTGTAGCGGAGGGAGTAGAACGAAGAGTAATGGGAGAATATGGGTTTGGTAGCAGGAATGAAAGAGGAGAAAGACTGATGAAGTTTTGCAATAAATATCAGTTAGTAATAGCGATTAGTCTGTTCAAGAATCACAATGGGGCGAGGTATATTTGGAAAAGGCCGGAAAATATGGGAAGACTTCGATTAGATTACATCATAGTTAGACAGAAATTCTGAAATAAAATATTGGATTGCAAGGTCTACCCAGGAGTAGATATATATACTCAAATCACAAATTGGTAATGATGAGGAGTAGGCTAACGTTTAAGAGATTAGTTAGATAGAATCAATGCGCAAACAAATGGGATACGGAAGTATTAAGGAATAAAGAGACACGCTTGAAGATCTCTGAGGCCACAGGTGTTTCGATAACGAATAGCAAAATAGACAGTCCAGCAGAGACACGTGATGTCTCTAAACAAGGCAATCCATAGTTGGAAAGAAAACCGTAGGTAAAGGAAGGCAACTGAAAAGAAACCGTAGATTAAAGATGAAAGACTTCAACTGATGCACGAAAGGAGGAAGTACAAAAGTGTTCGGAGGAATCCAGAAATATAGAACTACAAGTCACTCAGGAAGTAAATAAACAGGAAGTGCAGAGAAGGTAAGGCAAAATGGCTGCATGAAAAATGTGAAGAAATCGAAAACAAATGGTTGTGGTAAGGACGAACTCAGCATATAGGCAAGTCAGTACAACTTTCGGTGAAATTAGAAGCAAGAGCGGGAACACTAAGAGTGCAATGGGACTTCCACTGATAAATGCAAAAAGAAGAGAGCTGATAGGTGGAAAGAGTACATTGAAGACCTCTACGAGGGGGAAACCTCGTGTGATGACTTAACAGAAGAAGAAACTGAAGTCGATAGGGAAGAGATAGGGGATTCAGTACTAGAATCAGAATTTAAAAAAATCTTTGGAAGACTTAAGATCAAATAAGGTATAAGAGAGAGATAACAATGCATTACAATATCTAAAATTATTGGGGGCATGGAAACAAAAGGACTATTCAGATTGGTGTGTAGAACGTATGAGACTGGCGATATGCCATCAGATTTTTTCCCAAGATTGCAAGAGCTGGCAAGTGCGAACCATTAGCTTAACAGCTCGCGCATCTAAGTTGCTGACAAAAATAATATACAAAAGAAATGAAAAGAAAATTGAGTATCTATTAGATGACCATCAGTTTGGCGTTAGGAAAGGTAAAGGAACCAGAGAGGAACTTCTGTCGTTTTGATCGATATTGGAAGCAAGACAAGAAAAATTATGACACATTCATTGGATTTGTCGAACTGGAAAAAAGAGTTCGACAACGTAGAATAGTCCAAAATTTTCGAAATTTAGACAAAATTAGGGATAAGGTATAGGGAAAGACGGGTAATATACAATATGTACAAGATCCAAGAAGGAACAATAAGAGTGGAAGACGAAGAACAAATTGCCCGGGCTGAACTGGTTGTAAGACGGGGATGTAGTCTTTCGTCCCCTACTGTTCAATCCTAGCACTGGCGAAAATGGGATTCCTGACTAAAAGAAATCTCTTAGTATCAAACATAAGCCTTAACTTGAGGAAGAAATGTCTGAGAATGTACATTCGGAGCACAGCATTGTATGGTAAGGAGCCATGAACATCGCGAAAATCGAAACAGAAGAAAATCGAACCTTTTGAGATGTGGTGCTACAAAAAATACTTAAAATTGGGTAGACTGGTAAGATGAAGAATAAGGAGGCTCACCACCGAATCGGCGAGGAAAAGAAAATACGTAAAACACTGACAAGAAGAAGAGACAGGATGTTAGGACATCTATTACGACATCAAGGATAACCATAAGGTAATAGAACGAGCTGTAGAGGGTAAAAACTGTAGAAAAAGACAAAGACTGTGTAAGGTGGCTGAATAAATGGTCAGATTCGACCTTACATGAGACCTTTACAAATCGCTAGGAGAAGGTGAAGATGACGCCTAACGTAAATCGACAGTTATGAGAACATTTGCCCATCAATATGTAATGCAAAAAGGGATGAGAGTCAATCGACGGTAATTAACAGACCATTCCTACACACTGCATGTCTTTGAGCAGAAAGTAGAACAGGAAATGCGTGCCGAGTCGCTTTTAGTTTTGAAAATCCAGCTCCACAACAGCATAGTGAAGCCGCGCTGTGGGAGTTATGCTGTTAACCACTCAAAGGGGTGGCAGCTGTGGTTCGAAATTCCAATGGGATACAAAAAAAAGCAAGTGACGCATTTTCGTCCAGCGAGTGTGACACATGGAAAGGTCAATGTACTTTAGTCATCTAGAACGGGCACAAAATGTCGATTGGCGGAAACTCACTAGGAAGAAGAAAACTACTGATGTTTCGACGCAGTTTGATAGAAGGGACGTTGCGATTGGTAGAGGGTGTTTCTACAAAATACCAGGAACGCTCCTATTGGTCGAAAAAAGCCGTGACGTGATAAAAGGAACCCAAGTGGAGGGAGGTAGTTTTGCCATGAGAGGACAAGAGAGAAATTTTTGTAGGGAGGACTCTTCTCTGAACTGACGTCAAGTACAGAACGGAGCACTTAACCCTCCGTATGACGCAGAGAAGAAATTGCTGTGGACACTGCGTTCACAGCGGCTGCACTCCAGCTAAAATTAGCTGTAGCAACGTTTAGCTCCAACTGCGGAGAAACGAACCAGTCCAATTAGTTAATTTGTTCTTGCGAGAACTGAGAGGGCATCATAACATGCACGCTGCTCCAACCATGCATGTGTACATTGCCACATAATAAGACTAGGGCTCAGTACATGTTTTCTCGCATAACAAGAAACATAGGGAAAGTTCTGCTGGAAAGTTCAGTAAAGGCCAGATTAGTTTCTTAGGAATTTCAGTGGGAGAGGGCGGCCTTGCATGCAGCGGCATGTCGCAGCTTAAGGTAAATACTGTGTGCAAAGGTGTAAACTTTGTTGGTTCACCAGCTTGCGTCCACTGTAAACTCGAGCGGCCTTGGGTAATCTTGCGGTCAAATTTGTCACTTGACTAACCATCCACTGTAGACTTGATTGTCATCCTAAATAGTACCGAAGTTTGAACCAGAATCGGACGATTTTCGTAGTACTGACCAACATCATAAGCATGTGTTGGAGCAATTTTGTAAAGAAACGTCCAATTATACTTTCATATTATTGTGCTTAGGATTAATGTAAAGAAACTTCAAATTAAACTTTCATAATATTGTGCTTAAGATTAATGTTCTTTCAGAGAGTTAATATTTAACATTGTTGTGTATAAACTTATTTCACTTTTTGATATTGGCAAGATGCGTTATCCATTGCGCTGTTTTTATGTTGGCGAGATGAAAACTGTGTGAAAAGCTGTAATGTGGTGAGAAATATTGCGACATTAATCTTGTCATTTCAGCTCACACAGTTGTTCTCAATTCTAGAATAAGCAAAAACAAAACCCCCGCAACCTTACAACTGGAATATACCCAGCAACAATTCAGGTTGTAGATTGTAATTGCCACACTGAGACGAAAAGGTTGGCACAGGAGAGGAATTCTTGGTGGGTGCATAAAAACAGCCAGAAGACTGATGACTCAAAAAAAAAATAATTCCATAATGTTTTCTTCGAACCAACTGGTCGACATCCGAGGTAGTTGCAAGGGTTACTGATGCAAGATGCCAAGGCGAGACACGACTGGTGATATTCAGTGTCCATTTGGCAGAGCGTAAACCCTTTGACGTTTTAGAAGGACGAGCGTTCCAGTAAGTCACCGTATTCTTCTCAGTTAAGTTTTAGTCAATGACGTTTTGGAAGGATTTTCTTGTTTATGATTTTGTTTCTAATGCCTAGGTCCTAAAATCCTGGATAATTGTAGTTTTTCGGGGTTTTGAAGTTCGGGTCGTCTTTTCGAACAACAGTGTTGATGAGAGCTGTGGTGAAGTAAGTGATGTTCCATAGAAGGTGATTGATTTTTGTATTATGATGTGATACATTCCTGAATGACCGAAATGGATTCCATTCAAATCGTAGTAGCGTCCACATTTACTGGGTCCTAGCAGGAATCACGCATACACGGAAAAGAGAGATGTGGCGGTCCTGGCGATAATGAAAAAACTGAAAATCAGTCAGGATCAGTTCTGAATATCTTGCACGACATCATGTGCATGACACATACCATCCACTCTCTAGGTTCCAAGTCTGTTCAAAACCATACAAAAGCCAGCCTAACCGAGGAGACGGCGGGTATTTGCCAGCTGTGTCAGATCAGCTACATTTTTGATCCACCTCATCACCAAGGAGCTATGAACTCTAGAAAAAGGAACGTAGCAAGCAGTAAATCTTGTGGATACACCACCCAACAGCCAGTGGGTGATGCTCATTGGAATGCTCATTGGAATGCCGTGTTATGGTGCTAACAGATTATTTTCGTGAGGGGCAAACTGCCGAAGTCTCCTGAGAACGTTGCGGGAGGCAGTGGAAACGTTGCGTTGCGGGAAGCTGTTCGAGGCAGTATTTCTGCTCCACGACTTCCCTGTTCAATCTGCGCAGCCTCTTCAGCTATTACACACTACTGGCCATTAAAATTGCGACACCAAGAAGAAATGCAGATGATAAACGGGTATTCATTGGACAAATATACTAGAACTGACATGTGATTACATTCTCACGCAATTTGGGTGCATAGATCCTGAGAAATCAGTACCCAGAACAACCACCTCTGGCCATAATAACGGCCTTGATACGTCTGGGCATTGAGTGAAACACAGCTTGGATGGCGTGCACAGGTACAGCTGCCCATGCAGCTTCGACACGATACCACAGTTCATCAAGAGTAGTGACTGGCGTATTGTGACGAGCCAGTTGCTCTGCCACCATTGACCAAACGTTTTCAATTGGTGAGAGATCTGGAGAATGTGCTGGCCAGGGCAGCAGTCGAACATTTTCTGCGTCCAGAAAGTCCCATGCAGGACCTGCAACATGCGGTCGTGCATTATCCTGCTGAAATGTAGGGTTCCGCACGGATCGAATGAAGGGTAGAACCACGGGTCGTAACACATCTGAAATGTAACGTCCACTGTTCAAAGTGCCGTCAATGCGAACAAAAGGTGACCGAGATGTGTAACCAATGGCACCCCATACCATCACGCCGGGTGATACGCCAGAATGGCGATGACGAATACACGCTTCCAATGTGCGATCATCGCGACGTCGCCAAACACGGATGCGACCATGATGATGCTGTAAACAGAACCTGGATTCATTAGAAAAAATGACGTTTTCCGTTCGTGCACCCAGGTTCGTCGTTGAGTACACCATCGCAGGCGCTCCTGTCTGTGATGCAGCGTCAAGGGTAACCGCCGACATGGTCTCCGAGCTGATAGTCCACTCTGCTGCAAACGTCGTCGAACTGTTCGTGTAGATGGTTGTTGTCTTGCAAACGTCCCAATATGTTGACTCAGGGATCGAGACGTGGCTGCACGATTCGTTACAGCCATACGGACAAGATGCCTCTCATCTCGACTGCTAGTGATACGAGGCCGTTTGAATCCAGCACGGCATTCCGTATTACACTCCTGAACCCACCGATTCCATATTCTGCTAACAGTCATTGGATCTCGACCAACGCGAGCAGCAATGTTGCGATACGATAAACCGCAATCGTGATAGGCTACAATCCGACCTTTATCAGAGTCGGAAACGTGATGGTACGCATTTCTCCTCCTTATACGAGGCATCACAACAACCTTTCACCAGGCAACGCCGGTCAACTGCTGTTTGTGTATGAGAAATCGGTTGGAAACTTTCCTCATGTCAGCACATCGTACGTGTCACCACTGGCGCCAACCTTGTGTAAATGCTCTGAAAAGCTAATCATTTGAATATCACAGCATCTTCTTCCTGTAGGTTAAATTTCGCGTCTGTAGCACGTCATCTTAGTGGTGTAGCAATTTTAATGTCCAGTAGTGCATTATGTCTCACCATCATCTGACATGACATCCAGTGAGTTCTCACTGAAAATGGCTGAAAGGAAAACCTGCTCCATACAAGCTGTTTGTCTGTATATGGCGGGGCTTATTCAATCAAACTGGAAATCTTCAAATAATTTGCCATGTTAGTTATTGCGAACTTTATTGATGAAATGGGATGTCTGCAACATTTGATTTTTGTCTTCCTTAAACTCTTAGTGTTTAAAATAATTGCCCTCTCTAAAATTTATCACGCCTTCTAGAATACTTTCAAAATATGTTAGGGCAATTTTGGTTAATTCAGCATATGCCATCATATTTCTTCTATCGCTTTGTTGGAACTCTCACCTTATCTATGATAGTTGCTTTGTTCCATCTGAGATTTTACTTTCCTTTACCTTCTCTATATCCGTAATATCTTTCGCCACTTACGTCAGCACCTTTATTACATAATTTCCTCTTCACCTATGTCTCAATAATCACTGTTATCCAATAATCTGCACTTGTCGCACTCTTAAATAAAGTTTCATTATCTACAGTTCTGTTTTTCTGTTTGGTGTATCTGTTTCTTTGTAACTTTGCATCAGTTTCTACTTTACCTCTTACCTGCATGTTAAAATCATCAAATATGTACAATTACTTTGTTGTTTCATCTACATCTACATTTATGCTCCGCAAGCCACCCAATGGCGTGTCGCGGAGGGCACTTTACATGCCACTGTCATTACCTCCCTTTCCTGTTCCAGTCGCGTATGGTTCGCGGGAAGAACGACTGCCGGAAAGCCTCCGTGCGCGCTCGAATCTCTCTAATTTTACATTCGTGATCTCCTCGGGAGGTATAAGTAGCGGGAAGCAATATATTGGATACCTCATCCAGAAACGCACCCTCTCGAAACCTGGACAGCAAGCTACACCGCGATGCAGAGAGCCTCTCTTGCATAGTCTGCCACTTGAGTTTGCTAAACATCTCCGTAACGCTATCACGCTTACCTTCATTCATTTGTTTATAGATGAGACCAGCTTGCCTCCCCTTCTGCGCTGCAAAATGGTCTGTGATCATTTCATTAAAATTTGAACGGTTCAGTAGTTTGTTTTCAAGTTCATGTTCCGGATTGTTGCCTAATAAATTGCGCTCTGGATTAATGATGTACTGTTTTCAGATGCACTCTGTGCTGAAGTTTATTGCAAGAAAATAAAACTCACTAGAACTCAGGCATAATGTTCTCACAAAAATGAAGTTGTTGTTAACGGAAAGGGGTCATTTTTCGCGCGCATATTTCCTCTATTCATTCACGAAAACGCCTGTTAGATAGTGACAAAGTTACCACATTCTACTACCATCTAGAGAGATACATACAAATTTACTCCTACAGCAGATAGAACTGCCAATAACAGAAATAAAAAACCTATCTAAAACACTATCAAAATATTAATACTAAACGACGATTAATAACACATCAAAGTATAATAGAAATATATAGAGATAGGCATTCGACATCAAAATTGTAGCCACTCAATTCTTTCCCTTGTGATGTAAGCTATGTATATGTTTCTGCCTTCAGTTTATGTTGGATCGATTTGTGCTTTTCCATTTTGAAGTTTGATTTGTGTGATCCATGGTATTGCTAACTTGACCCCTTGTACGTATGTCAGAAGTCTGTTGGTGGGTCATATTGGTAGTACAAGCTGGTGTGCCTCTAAAACTTTAACCCTCTTTTTATGACATCTGGTGCTAAGTTTGACATTTTCTTTGTGGTTTTCCTAGAGCGTAATATGTGTCCCTCGTCTGTGAGCTTTGGTCTGAGAATTTTGAGAAAGCTGAGAAATTATTTTAATATATATTTTGGGACCTCTCCACCTTAGGGCCTTTAACTACAGACCGCACCTGTGGGATACACAGAAACCAGTTTTAGTAACAAACTGAAATCATTTCTACTTGACGTCTCCTTGTACTCCATTGATGAATTTCTAGATAGACAATACCTGTGTGGTTGGATTGCATTTCATAATTTTTATTTCAAAGTAAGGGTAAAGCAAATTTCAGTTATGTAAACGGCTTGCCGCTAGTATGCCCCACGGAACATGAGGAACAACAAACTAGTTAAGTTATTTTCGCATAACGACTGTAATGACAAAAATTTAAAAAGTCCGCTTTGTAATACAGTAGGTCGTAAATGCTTCCCTCACATCACATACGGGCTAAATAAGAGGAGGGTAATTCGATAATACTTCTCTGTGCACGCCATACATCGTAGTGTGAAGGACAAATGTAGATAATGGTAGAGAGACGATAAAGACAGGTACAAATGTCGCAGTAACTGACGACTCAAATAAGGAACCATTACTTATGATGCTTAACGGATGTCAACTGAACAAAGTAAACCCCTTACTCTGATAGCTATAGGGGCAACCTTCGTAACAGGACGCGATCAAAGTAAAGCAGGACATTAATGAACGTCGTTTAACACTGCCGAGGCTGCTATCACTAAGGATCCATTGCAAACGCACGGTTACCGTCCTAATAACACTGGTTGACGAATATACACGCACTGAACTGTTGCGATAATGGCAGCACTGCTAGAACGGATTATCGACATGCATTAAACGCTGTCCGCCTCAAGATCTGTGAGGTATTTTATATGTGTAAGTAATGTCGCTGGTGTGTCACTACAGGTACTACGGTCGCGCCACGAGAAGGCTGTCAGAGTGGCCAGGGACACAGCAAGAGGAACTAGCCTTGTTTGCATGAAGCCACACGAGAAGCGAAGTCGTTGCAGCCAACATCAGCCTTCCCACACTAAGTGAGAAGTGGGCCCAATGTTGGCAGTTAAAGTTATAGCGTCTGACATGTGTACAAGGTGTTGTTCCTTCTACTGGGGCGGGGATAGTAAGAACCCTTCCGTCGTACCACTTCCTGCAGCAATTCCCCTGCGTAAGACTACTGGGACCAGAAAAGGTAGAGGGATGCGGACGGGGTGGAACCGACACTGCAAGTCCTCATCCGTTTGGCAGCTGTTCGGACTCCAGCCCCAGTTCTGGAGCATCCGGCGATACAGGATCCCTGTACCAGTAGTGCCCTCGCTGTGGCTCGCTATCTTGACTGCAGCAGGTATTTCGTTTGTCTATGTTACTGAGACCTGCCACCCTGAAATTCCACTAAAGATACGGTCTATAGACTACGCTCATCAGATCGCAACTCTTTCTGCGCCACTAGTGTTGTTGCACAAATGTATTTCTACACAGTACGAACTGGTGTCTGAAACCTACCGTATACTAAATATGAGACCGGCCCGTCAAAGAAATCGAATTTGCTGCACAAGATATGGACTCTACATGATGCTAACATTCGTCTCTCTGCTAGGAACCGGTATATCGTATGTTTATCTGCAATTGACTCACAATAAACGGATTTGTAAGATGGGATGGAAGGTCCTCTGGATACTTTCCAAATTTTCCTCCGTAATGTCCATGATGCAATTCATGTCCATGATGTCGGACGTTGAAGAGAGACTGGACGTTCTGATGAGACAAACCCAAGAATACTTGACAGCTATTGGGGGATTCGCTACTTTCCTTCTAGACAGAGGTAAGATTGCAACTAAACTGCCTGACTAAAAAGAATTATCATGATTTTTGAGTTTATTTAAACGCAGATCTTGGTTCAAATGGCTCTGAGCACTATGGGACTCAACTGCTGTGGTCATAAGTCCCCTAGAACTTAGAACTACTTAAACCTAACTAACCGAAGGACATCACACACATCCATGCCCGAGGCAGGAATCGAACCTGCGACCGTAGCGGTCGTGCGGTTCCAGACTGTAGCGCCTTTAACCGCTCGGCCACTCCGGCCGGCCAAACGTAGATCTTGAAATATCAAAGATAATCTCTGTATATTGTAAACTGATCTGACTGAAAATGCACTGTACTTTGCTTTTTACTTTAAAATGTCAATCTGAATCTTCATAATGCACCGAATGCTTAAACAATTAAATCTATGATGAATGGTTCTGATAATGTTGAAATACTCGTTGAGGAATCGGAAAAGCATTTACACTATGTGATCAAAAGTATCCTCACACCTGGCTGAAAATGACAAGTTCGTGGTGCCCTCCATCGGCAATGCTAGAATTCAATATGGTGTTGGCCCGCCCTTAGCCTTGATGACAGCTTCCACTCTCGCTGGCATACGTTCAGTCAGGTGCTGGAAGATTTCTTGTGGAATGACAGCACATTATTCACGGAGTGCTGCACTGAGAAGAGGTATCAATGTCGGTCGGTGAGGCCTGGTACCAAGTCGGCGTTCCGGAACATCCCAAAGGTGTCCTGTAGGATTCAGGTCAGGATTCTGTGCAGGCCAGTCCATTACAGGGATGTTATTGTCGTGTATTATGCCGTGCGTTTTCAACAGGTGCTCGATCGTGTTGAAAGATGCAATCGCCATTCCCGAACTGCTCTCCAACAGTGGGAAGCAAGAAGTTGCTTAAAACATCAGTGTAGGTCTGTCCTGTGATAGTACCTCGCAAAACAACAAGGGGTGCAACCCCCTTCCATGAAAAACGCGACCACACTATAACACCACCGCCTTCGAATTTTGCTGCTGGCACTACACACGCTGGCAGATGACGTTCACCGGGCATTCGCCATACCCACTCCCTGCCTTCGGATCGCCACATTGTGTACCGTGATTCATCACTCCACACAACGTTATTCCACTGTTCAGTCGTCCAATTTTTACGCTCCTTACACCAAGCGAGGCGTCGTTTGGCATTTACCGGCATGGTGTGTGTGGTGCGTGGCTTATGAGCAGCAGCTCGACCATGAAATCAAAGTTTTCTCACCACCCGCCTAACTGTCATAGTACTTACAGTGGACACTGATGCAGTTTGGAATTCGTGTCTGATGGTCTGGATAGATGTCTGCCTATTACACATTACGACCCTCTTCAAATGTCGACGGTCTCTGCCAGTCAACAGGCGAGGTCGGCCTATACGCTTTTGTGCTGTACATGTCCCTTCACGTTTCCACTTCACTATCACATCGAAACAGTGGACCTAGGGATGTTTAGGAGTGTGGAAATCTCGCGTACAGACGTATGACGCAAGTGACACCCAATCACCTGACCCGTTCGAAGTCCGTGAGTTCCGCGGAGCGCCCCATTCTGACAAGTGAGGTCGCTGATATGGAGTACCTAGCCGTAGGTAGCAGCACAATGCATCTAATATGAAAACGTATGTTTTGGGGGGATGTCCGAATACTTTTTATCAGATGGTGTATTTCGAATATTTTTCCAAATTTGATTGATGTAATTTTCCATAACGTTTATTTCCGAAATAGAAAACTGTGGCATTGTTACATTTCGAAAGCTCACTTAACTTTTTGATTAATAATAAAATATTTTGTAAAAGCTAAAGATTTATTGTTTTATACATGTGACACATTCAATAATCTTAAAAGTTATACTTCATAACTATTTAAAGTAAACTATGTTACTACCCCTCTTATTTAAAAACAGGAAGTTAGTGAAACTATTAATCCGATTAGTTACTACTTGGAGAACACACCGGACGCTCAGGTTCTAATACGTAGGCCTAAATCCGTGCTGCTTCATTTCCTTAACTCAGTATTAACACATTTTGTGAGCTCTCTGTCAGACTATTAATTTGCTGCTCAGTCAGTCTGTTTTATGACGATGAATAATGTGCGTGTGTGGAAGCTCTGTTTAGCAAAAAACAAAGACTGGTGTGAATTTCTACTGTAATAACATATCAAAATGTGTAATCAATCATTGTGTTGCGATATAGTGCAGAAGCGTCTTTGATATGAAATCAAAAACCTAGGACCTCTGATCTACATCTACATCTACATCTACATTGATACTCCGCAAGCCACCCAACGGTGTGTGGCGGAGGGCACTTTACGTGCCACTGTCATTACCTCCCTTTCCTGTTCCAGTCGCGTATGGTTCGCGGGAAGAATGACTGAAAGCCTCCGTGCGCGCTCTAATCTCTCTAATTTTACATTCGTGATCTCCTCGGGAGGTATAAGTAGGGGGAAGCAATACATTCGATACCTCATCCAGAAACGCACCCTCTCGAAACCTGGCGAGCAAGCTACACCGCGATGCAGAGCGCCTCTCTTGCAGAGTCTGCCACTTGAGTTTATTAAACATCTCCGTAACGCTATCACGGTTACCAAATAACCCTGTGACGAAACGCGCCGCTCTTCTTTGGATCTTCTCTATCTCCTCCGTCAGACCGATCTGGTACGGATCCCACACTGATGAGCAATACTCAAGTATAGGTCGAACGAGTGTTTTGTAAGCCACCTCCTTTGTTGATGGACTACATTTTCTAAGCACTCTCCCAATGAATCTCAACCTGGTACCCGCCTTACCAACAATTAATTTTATATGATCATTCCACTTCAAATCGTTCCGCACGCATACTCCCAGATATTTTATAGAAGTAACTGCTACCAGTGTTTGTTCCGCTATCATATAATCATACAATAAAGGATCCTTCTTTCTATGTATTCGCAATACATTACATTTGTCTATGTTAAGGGTCAGTTGCCACTCCCTCCACCAAGTGCCTATCCGCTGCAGATCTTCCTGCATTTCGCTACAATTTTCTAATGCTACAACTTCTCTGTATACTACAGCATCATCCGCGAAAAGCCGCATGGAACTTCCGACACTATCTACTAAGTCATTTATATATATTGTGAAAAGCAATGGTCCCATAACACTCCCCTGTGGCACGCCAGAGGTTACTTTAACGTCTGTAGACGTCTCTCCATTGATAACAATATGCTGTGTTCTGTTTGCTAAAAACTCTTCAATCCAGCCACACAGCTGGTCTGATATTCCGTAGGCTCTTAATTTGTTTATCAGGCGACAGTGCGGAACTGTATCGAACGCCTTCCGGAAGTCAAGAAAAATAGCATCTACCTGGGAGCCTGTATCTAATATTTTCTGGGTCTCATGAACAAATAAGGCGAGTTGGGTCTCACACGATCGCTGTTTCCGGAATCCATGTTGATTCCTACATAGTAGATTCTGGGTTTGCAGAAATGACATGATACGCGAGCAAAAAACATGTTCTAAAATTCTACAACAGATCGACGTCAGAGATATAGGTCTATAGTTTTGCGCATCTGCTCGACGACCCTTCTTGAAGACTGGGACTATCTGTGCTCTTTTCCAATCATTTGGAACCCTCCGTTCCTCTAGAGACTTGCGGTACACGGCTGTTAGAAGGGGGGCAAGTTCTTTCGCGTACTCTGTGTAGAATCGAATTGGTATCCCGTCAGGTCCAGTGGACTTTCCTCTATTGAGTGATTCCAGTTGCTTTTCTATTCCTTGGACACTTATTTCGATGTCAGCCATTTTTTCGTTTGTGCGAGGATTTAGAGAAGGACCTGCAGTGCGGTCTTCCTCTGTGAAACAGCTTTGGAAAAAGGTGTTTAGTATTTCAGCTTTACGCGTGTCATCCTCTGTTTCAATGCCATCATCATCCCGGAGTGTCTGGATATGCTGTTTCGAGCCACTTACTGATTTAACGTAAGACCAGAACTTCCTAGGATTTTCTGTCAAATCGGTACATAGAATTTCACTTTCGAATTCAATGAACGCTTCACGCATAGCCCTCCTTACGCTAACTTTGACATCGTTTAGCTTCTGTTTGTCTGAGAGGTTTTGGCTGCGTTTAAACCTGGAGTGGAGCTCTCTTTGCTTTCGCAGTAGTTTCCTAACTTTGTTGTTGTACCACGGTGGGTTTTTCCCGTCCCTCACAGTTTTACTCGGCACGTACCTGTCTAAAGCGCATTTTACGATTGCCTTGATCTTTTTCCATAAACACTCAACATTGTCAGTGTCGGAACAGAAATTTTCGTTTTGATCTGTTAGGTAGTCTGCCTTCTATTACTCTTGCTAAACAGATAAACCTTCCTCCCTTTTTTTATATTCCTATTAACTTCCATATTCAGGGATGCTGCAACGGCCTTATGATCACTGATTCCCTGTTCTGTACATACAGAGTCGAAAAGTTCGGGTCTGTTTGTTATCAGTAGGTCTATCTCTAAACACAATAATGACAAGCCTGAAATTTGGAATTGCAAACAAAGACGATTTTATTTTTTACTCAAATTATCAACCATCTACTAACTTATTGTTAATGTTGGTTCTTTCCACGTAAATTAGGTATTTTCTGAATTAGCAGTTAAAAGTGGTACGCTTCCTGCGATTTATTGATTGCTCAAAGCTTGGAAGGATAGGGCACAAATGAAGATTAAGCACTACTCACAAAATATGTAAGACAATTTAATTAAAACTACATAAAAAGATTGAAATGGTATCTTTGGGGAATAAGTATTTCGATTAATACAGAACAAGAGCCATTAGTCTTCGTTAGATGTTTGAAATAACAACTGAACAATTATTTCGAAGTGCTAATGGTAAACCAGTGCCCAAATTGAATAATTTAATAAAGGTTATTAAGCAGTTATTGAACAAGCAGTAAAGGAAACAAAAGAAAAATTCGGAGTAGGAATTAAAACCCATGGAGAAGAAATAAAAACTTTGAGGTTCACTGATGACATTGTAATTCTGTCAGAGACAGCAAAGGACTTGGAAGAGCAGTTGAACGGAATGGACGGTGACTTGGAAGGAGGATATAAGACGAACATCAACAAAAGCAAAACGAGGATAATGGAATGTAGTCGAATTAAGTCTGGTGATGCTGCGGGAATGAGATTAGGAAATGAGACGCTTAAAGTAGTAAATGAGTTTTGCTGTTTGGGGAGCAAAATAACTGATGATGGTCGAAGTAGAGAGGATATAAAATGTAGACTGGCAATGGCAAGGAAGGCATTTCTGAAGAAGAGAAATTTGTTAACATCGAGTATAGATTTAAGTGTCAGAAAGTCGTTTCTGAAAGTATTTGTATGGATTGTAGCCATGTATGGAAGCGAAACTTGGACGAGAAATAGTTTGGACAAGAGAAAAATAGAAGCTTTCGAAATGTGGTGCTACAGAAGAATGCTGAAGATTAGATGGGTAGATCACATAACTAATGAGGAGGTATCGAATAGAATTGGGGAGAAGAGAAATTTGTGGCGCAACTTGACTAGAAGAAGGGATCGGTTGGTAGGACACATTCTGAGGCATAAAGGGATCACCAATTTAGTATTGGAGGGCAGCACGGAGGGTAAAAATCGTAGAGAGAGACCAAGAGATGAATACACTAAACAGATTCAGAAGGATGTAGGTTGCAGTAGGTACTGGGAGATGAAGAAGCTTGCACAGGATAGAGTAGCATGGAGAGCTGCATCAAACCAGTCTCTGGACTGATGACCACGACAACATCAAGCAGTTTTTAGACTTTACAGGAATGATAATTAACTTTACTAATGAGAAACGCAATAGGAAAAGGGTCAAATGCCTCAAGAGCTGCACTAAAATTAAAATGAAATTTGACCAACAAGAGCAGTTAAAGAATAACAGCGGTATCATAAACATCGGAATTAGTGCAAACTACCTTCGCTGTCCAGGCGGGAGTAGCCAACCGACCCTCTTCACTGACGTTCAGACTAAGTACGGGAGTATAACACGTCTATAACACACAAAATACTCTCTGTGGGATACACATGAAAAATACAAATTCAAGACTTCGATCGCAGTATCGCATGTGTGTTCAGCTTAGGACCGGTTCATGGGAAAAAATCCTCAGGTAAGTGAGCTAAGTACACAATGGATAATTTATGCTAAGGTGTTACCTGCGTCTCGTTCCTCATGCAATTTGGGTGCATAGATCCTGAGAAATCAGTACCCAGAACAACCACCTCTGCCCGTAATAACGGCCTTGATACGCCTGGGCATTGAGTCAAACAGAGCTTGGATGGCGTCTACAGGTACAGCTGCCCATGCAGCTTCAACACGATACCACAGTTCATCAAGATTAGTGACTGGCGTAGTGTGACGAGCCAGTTGCTCGGCCACCATTGACTTGGTGAGAGATCTGGAGAATATGCTGGCCAGGGCAGCGGTCGAACATTTTCACCAGGCAACGCCGGTCAACTGCTGTTGCTGTATGAGAAATCGGTTGGAAACTTTCCTCATGTCAGCACGTTGTAGGTGTCGCCACCGGCGCCAACCTTGTGTGAATGCTCCCCAAAGCTGATCATTTGCATATCACAGCATCTTCTTCCTGTCGGTTAAATTTCGCGTTTGTAGTACGTCATCTTCGTGGTGTAGCAATTTTAATGGGCTGTAGTGTAATGCCACCGGAATAATTCCACATCGCGTAGTCTCTGTCCTCAACTGATTCGTTGTCGGCGCTGAAGACAGCTGATGTGGGTGGCGGCGGCAGGAAGGTCAGCGGATATAATTCCAACAGGTCACGACACCAACAATCGATCCTACTCCATGTAGACCAGACCCTTTGAACCGCTCTGTTCTGTTGCAACCAAACGCCCTAATCAGCGTTGCAGACTCCAAGCCCGCGTCTTGTGTGACCACGGCGTCTTCTATCGGACCCAAGATCCCTGGAAGCCAGAAGCCACGGGTTAACGCAGCACCGCTTCAGGCCGCAACCGCCATTCGGCTCCTTCCGCCTCGCCTCGCGCCGTACTGTCAAATCCCCCTTTTTCAGCACACGCGCGCCCTCTCGCTGGCCCGTTCCGTGTACCAGAATCTTTACCTCAGAGGTGTGTTACGATTTATCGGTAGGTCGTAGCAGGCCTCTAGAAGCACTAGGAGGGTACATTTTTATGACACCAATTTCCAACCGTGATTTTTACGTAGAAAAAGAAAGAGCAAAATTGTAATTTGTCACACAGAATTCCAACTCTGATCACTTACGTACCCACTGAGGTGTGTATGAGTGTGAAGTTACACTACTGGCCATTAAAATTGCTACACCACGAAGGTGACGTGCTACAGTCGCGTAATTTAACCAACAGGAAGAAGATGCTGTGATATGAAAATGATTAGCTTTTCAGAGCATTCACACAAGGTCGGCGCCGGTGACGACACCAACAACGTGCTGGCATGAGGAAAGTTTCCAACCGATTTCTCATACACAAACAACAGTTGACCGGCGCTGCCTGGTGAAACGTTGTTGTGATGCCATTTGTAAGGCGGAGAAATGCGTACCATCACGCTTCCGACTTTGATAAAGGTCGGATTGTAGCCTATCGTATCCCGACATTGCTGCTCGCGTTTGTCTTCCAATGACTGTTAGCAGCATATGGAATCGGTGGGTTCAGGAGGGTAATACGGAATGCCGTGCTGGATCCCAACGGCCTCGTATCACTAGCAGTCGAGATGACAGGCATCTTATCCGCATGGCTGTAACGGATCGTGCAGCGACGTCTCGATCCCTGAGTCAACAGATGTGGACGTTTGCATGACAACATCCATCTGCACGAACATTTTGACGACGTTTGCAGCAGCATGGACTATCAGCTAGGAGACCATGGCTGCGGTTACCCTTGACGCTGCATCATCACAGACAGGAAGTCCTGCGATGGTGTACTCAACGACGAACCTGGGTGCACGAATGGCAAAATGTCATTTATTCTGATGAATATAGGTTCTGTTTACAGCATCATGATGGTCGCAGCCGTGTTTGGCGAGATCGCGGTGAACGCACATTGGAAGCGTGTATTCGTCATCGCCATACTGGCGTATCACCCAGCGTGATGGTATGGGGTACCATTGGTTACACGTCTCGGTCACCTCTTGTTCGCATTGACGATACTTTGAACAGTGGACGTTACATTTCAGATATGTTACGTCCCGTGGCTCCACCCTTCATTCGATCCCTGCGAAACCCTACATTTCAGCAGGATAATGCACGACCACTTGTTGCAGGTCCTGTACGGGCCTTTCTGGATACAGAAAATGTTCGACCGCTGCCCCGGCCAGCACATTCTCCAGATCTCTCACCAATTGAAAACGTCTGGTCAATGGTGGCCGTGCAACTGGCTCGTCACAATACGCCAGTCACTACTCTTGAAGAACTGTGATATCGTGTTGAAGCTGCGTGGGCAGCTGTACCTGTGCACGTCATCCAAGCTCCGTTTGACTCAATGCCCAGTCGTATCAAGGCCGTTATTGGGGGCAGAAGTGGTTGTTCTGGGTACCGGTTTCTCAGGATCTATGCACCCAAATTGCGTGAAAATGTGATCCATTGTTAATTCTAGTATAATATATTTGTCCAATGAATACCCGTTTATGTTCCGCATTTCTTCTTGGTGTAGTAATTGTAACGGCCAGTAGTGTACATTTACATATGACAATATCTTCTGCGAGTTTCATTTTTATTGTCAGGCACTGTACATGCATGTTCAGAAAAAAAACACCGTGAAAGACTAGAGAAAAGGCGTTCGTATTCACAGGACATGTACATTTGTACGTTCTGCAGAAATGGTTAGCATTTTAGTCACCTAGTTTCAGCATGTGTCCTGTTGCCTAGTAGGCACAGGGTGGGCCATGGGCCCTGATACTTGTACCACATGTGATGGCATTGATGTGTATAAGGCGCGAATGGCGTCCTGTGGTACAGCCATCCACGCTGCATTCACGTGGTTCAAAGTCCATCTGTGGTGGTTGGCATTGGATCACAGCGCTGCACCCGTCGTTTCACCGTATCCCACACGTTTCCGATTGGCGACAAGTCTGGTGATCTGGCGGGCCACGGCAAAAGACTGACATTCGGTGACACCAAGAAGGCACGTGTCCGTGCAGCAACATGTGGTCGTGCATTGTCTTGCTGAAAAATGGCGTCTGGAATGTTGTGCAGAAAGGGTATGGCTATGGGTTGCAGGATGTCATTCACGTAGGGCACATTGGTCACAGTACCCTGGACACGCACCAGCTGTGATTTGTGGTTGTACCCAATGGCACCTCACAACATAAGGTCTTGTGTTGGCGCTGCTGTCTTGCGCGAATGCTGTCACTGTGATGAAGCTCCCTCTGCCGGCAGCGAACCAAAATGCGGTCATCATTTTCAAACAAACACAACCTGGATTCGTCCGAAAATACCGTCTGATGCCATTCCTATCTCCAGTTACGTCGTTCCATGCACCAGTGCCGTCTAGCACATTTGTGCACATTCGTCGAAGGTAGATGGGAAAATGGACGACGCGCCACGTAAGTCATGCAGTAATAAACAAGGACGGACAGTCACCCCTAATAGTGAACGAAGTGTTACACTGTTCCACTGTTGCGTCAGAGCGGAGGAGGATTCGGATCTATCCTGCAACGCCATTCACATGAAGTGTCGATCTTCTCGGAGGGTGGTTTTGGTGGTGCGATCCTGATCCATTTCGGCTTTCCGTGAACCATTCTGCACACACCCGTTTCACTGCCGAAACACTTCACACGAGCAACAATTTCCCGAACAGATGCATCACATTCTCTCATGTCAATAATGCGCCCTCTTTCAAATTCACTGGTTTGAAGGTACGGTTCGCGGATGCGTCTGCGAGGTATCCTTCACGTCTGCTCAGTGACACTGATCCAGGACCTTCGTTTTACAGGGAAAATGAGAGTATCAGACACGTTTTACCGGTAGGTGGTGTTGCGCCGCGATATCGATGTTGATCTATAACCCGCGGTCCGACATGATTGAAATTGATATGGTTGGGAGCAGGATAAATGGACTGCTGGCGTGGAAGGCTGAGCAACAAATTGAGGATAGAATATAAAATTTATTACGCAAGAAAATTTATGCAAGATACTGGTAACAACATATTGACATATAACTTGTTCAATTTAAATGTACATCAGATGATTTAACATGAATCATCAACAAGTTATCTAACATCAAACAATCTGCAAATATGAGATTTAAACCTTTCCCAAAATTTTAATGCTTGTAAAATGTTATTACGAAACACAGAAAATTACCAAACTGGTCACTGTACTTAAGCCTTACATAACATAATGGCCACAATGGCTTACAGGAAATAATATCACTGACGTATAGCAATATCTGCCCACTACAGCACTGTTAAGGCAAGCACATTCAGTTCAGACGAGTTAACAAGACAGTGCCTCCACTTGAATTTTACCACAGAAATCCATCAACAGTCGGAGGCCAGACGGTAATTCGTAAAGGATTGATAACAAGTTACCGCATTGTTGGCGGTTGGCACTAAACCCCTGGCGTGCGATAGATGTGTGGGCCAGAAACCCCGTTGCAACAGGAGCCGTTAACAACAGTACCTACAGAACTCTCTCTAAAACCACACCATGAAATGACGTCAAAGGCATTTCCATAACAGTTTAACACTCAACAGTAGTGAGTAAGAGAAAAGGACAAAAAAACAACGACACAGCACTTACAATTAGCCTTGAATTATTCCTAGCTGTGATTAAGATTGAATTAATTTTAATCCAACAGGTAAACAGTGGTGTCACAGTAGACTTAAACTTTACTTGACTAGTGTGACAATTTGGGCGACCCTTAACTGACATAAGTTCAGTAACAAACTGAAATGTAATTTAAAGACATCAACAGTTTAAGCAAACACGCCCACATAGGCACTCCAGTTCATACGTAAATCAACCAGGGCACAAGTCTGTATTTAGACAAGCGACATGGGAACACTCACTGCACAGCAGCGCAAGCCAGAATACGGCAGAAAGAAGTCTCACTGTAACTCCACCAGATGAAGATGCACCGAACTAACAGCTCAACTTTAACAGTATTAACCAAATGCCGCTAATAAGGTGATGCCCAGAATAACACCAGCGCGTAGCCACAGCGTGAGGAAGATTGAACTCGCAAACAGAACGAACGACAGCGAGTCACTGCAGCACCTCCAGTTCGGCTGCTCGGCCGGCCCCAATGCAACTGCCACACTGACACCACCTGCGATCTTCCGGCGTCGCTCCGCCTAGCCCGTTCGTCTCACCCGCCCGAGACTCACTTTCGGCTTCCCCACGGAATCCCAGAGGGCGCACCAACCCACGCACCGCAAAGTGAATCGAAAGAGATCGTACACACTACACCGGAACAATCAAATCGCAGGAGCGCACGGCACAAAAATGCTAATCTCTTTTGCAGAACGTACACGTCCTGTGAAAATAAATGTCCTGTCTCTAGTCGTTCAAGTTGTTCTGTTTCTTAACGTAAGTCTATATTTGATTTCTCATCTTAGTCCCCTGACTAGTTACTGTGTTACGTTCCAGACATGACAACAATTGATAGAGATACACGCTGCACCGGGAGGCTTCCTCTAGCCACGGCAGCACACCGAAAGGCGAGATGGCAGTACTTGGCGTTGCTGCACGCCACACGGCTGCTACAGCAGCACTTTGGATTAGCCGTGTTCCTTAAAACGGCCTCTGACTTTCTCCGACTGCTGGCCTACCTCTACAGGGTCCTGAGAGTACTATCGTGGACATCGCCCACCATGACCAAGTCGGCACCGGAAATTCTGGCGTTCAGCGGCGTCCACCTGGTTTACCACGCGGCTCGCATCCTGCTGGTGGTGGAGTCGTGCTCTGCAGTGGCGGCTCGTGCGGACGACGTCCGCTACGCGCTCGCGCAAGGAGTGCCGCGGCTGCGCTTCTCTGCCGCGGGCTTCTTCACAGTCGACCGGAGGCTGCTCATCTCCATCGTCGGCACGACTATAACATTCGGCGTACTCTTCAGCGAGTTTCACATTTAACTGCAATTCTGTCGGACATTAGATGCATTTTTACATGATTTCACCAACCCCATTAAAATGTGTCAGCATTCCACTGGCTTTTTGGTATTCTACATACCCAGCCAGTACACAAATCTACACTCCTGGAAATTGAAATAAGAACACCGTGAATTCATTGTCCCAGGAAGGGGAAACTTTATTGACACATTCCTGGGGTCAGATACATCACATGATCACACTGACAGAACCACAGGCACATAGACACAGGCAACAGAGCATGCACAATGTCGGCACTAGTACAGTGTATATCCACATTTCGCAACAATGCAGGCTGCTATTCTCCCATGGAGACGATCGTAGAGATGCTGGATGTAGTCCTGTGGAACGGCTTGCCATGCCATTTCCACCTGGCGCCTCAGTTGGACCAGCGTTCGTGCTGGACGTGCAGACCGCGTGAGACGACGCTTCATCCAGTCCCAAACATGCTCAATGGGGGACAGATCCGGAGATCTTGCTGGCCAGGGTAGTTGACTTACACCTTCTAGAGCACGTTGGGTGGCACGGGATACATGCGGACGTGCATTGTCCTGTTGGAACAGCAAGTTCCCTTGCCGGTCTAGGAATGGTAGAACGATGGGTTCGATGACGGTTTGGATGTACCGTGCACTATTCAGTGTCCCCTCGACGATCACCAGTGGTGTACGGCCAGTGTAGGAGATCGCTCCCCACACCATGATGCCGGGTGTTGGCCCTGTGTGCCTCGGTCGTATGCAGTCCTGATTGTGGCGCTCACCTGCACGGCGCCAAACACGCATACGACCATCATTGGCACCAAGGCAGAAGCGACTCTCATCGCTGAAGACGACACGTCTCCATTCGTCCCTCCATTCACGCCTGTCGCGACACCACTGGAGGCGGGCTGCACGATGTTGGGGCCTGAGCGGAAGACGGCCAAACGGTGTGCGGGACCGTAGCCCAGCTTCATGGAGACGGTTGCGAATGGTCCTCGCCGATACCCCAGGAGCAACAGTGTCCCTAATTTGCTGGGAAGTGGCGGTGCGGTCCCCTACGGCACTGCGTAGGATCCTACGGTCTTGGCGTGCATCCGTGCGTCGCTGCGGTCCGGTCCCAGGTCGACGGGCACGTGCACCTTCCGCCGACCACTGGCGACAACATCGATGTACTGTGGAGACCTCACGCCCCACGTGTTGAGCAATTCGGCGGTACGTCCACCCGGCCTCCCGCATGCCCACTATACGCCCTCGCTCAAAGTCCGTCAACTGCACATACGGTTCACGTCCACGCTGTCGCGGCATGCTACCAGTGTTAAAGACTGCGATGGAGCTCCGTATGCTACGGCAAACTGGCTGACACTGACGGCGGCGGTGCACAAATGCTGCGCAGCTAGCGCCATTCGACGGCCAACACCGCGGTTCCTGGTGTGTCCGCTGTGTCGTGCGTGTGATCATTGCTTGTACAGCCCTCTCGCAGTGTCCGGAGCAAGTATGGTGGGTCTGACACACCGGTGTCAATGTGTTCTTTTTTCCATTTCCAGGAGTGTACTATAAAATTTGTAAGCAGGCTGTTTATGTTTTTTTATTGGTAACGCCACCTCTGTATGAAAATCACTGACTGTGCTGTGTGCAGTCTGTGGCTGCTTTGCATTGTTGTAATACTCGCCATTGTAGTGTTGGGCAGCAGCAGCTGGATGCGATCAGCGCGTAGCGTTCCGCAGTTGGAGGTGAGCCGCCAGCAGTGGTGGATGTGGGGAGAGAGATGGCGGAGTTTTGAAATTTGTCATGAACTGCTATATATATTATGACTATTAAGGTAAATACATTGTTTGGTCTCTATTAAAATCTTTGATTTGCTAACTATGCCTATCAGTAGTTAGTGCCTTCCGTAGTTTGAATCTCTTATTTAGCTGGCAGTAGTGGCGCTCGCTGTATTGCAGTAGTTCGAGTAACCAAGATTTTTGTGAGGTAAGTGATTTGTGAAAGGTATAGGTTAATGTCAGTCAGGGCCATTCTTTTGTAGGGTTATTGAAAGTCAGATTGCGTTGCGCTAAAAAAAAATATTGTGTGTCAGTTTAAGCACAGTCATGTATAATTGTTCAAAAGGGGACGTTTCAAATTTACTGATACATACAGGGTGTTACAAAAAGGTACGGCCAAACTTTCAGGAAACATTCCTCACACACAAATAAAGAAAAGATGTTATGTGGACATGTGTCCGGAAACGCTTAATTTCCATGTTACAGCTCATTTTAGTTTCGTCAGTATGTACTGTACTTCCTCGATTCACCGCCAGTTGGCCAAATTGAAGGAAGGTAATGTTGACTTCGGTGCTTGTGTTGACATGTGACTCATTGCTCTACAGTACTAGCATCAAGCAGATCAGTACGTAGCTTCAACAGGTTAGTGTTCATCACGAACGTGGTTTTGCAGTCAGTGCAACGTTTACAAATGCGGAGTTGGCAGATGCCCATTTGATGTATGGATTAGCACGGGGAAATAGCCGTGGCGCGGTACGTTTGTATCGAGACAGATTTCCAGAACGAAGGTGTCCCGACAGGAAGACGTTCGAAGCAATTGATCGGCGTCTTAGGGAACACGGAACATTCCAGCCTATGACTCGCGACTGGGGAAGACCTAGAACGACCAGGACACCTGCAATGGACGAGGCAATTCTTCGTGCAGTTGACAATAACCCTAATGTCAGCGTCAGAGAAGTTGCTGCTGTACAAGGTAACGTTAACCACGTTACTGTATGGAGAGTGCTACGGCAGAACCAGTTGTTTCTGTACCATGTACAGCGTGTGCAGGCACTATCAGCAGCTGATTGGCCTCCGCGGGTACACTTCTGCGAATGGTTCAACCAACAATGTGTCAATCCTCATTTCAGTGCAAATGTTCTCTTTACGGATGAGGCTTCATTCCAACGTGATCAAATTGTAAATTTTCACAATCAACATGTGTGGGCTGACGAGAATCCGCACGCAATTGTGCAATCACGTCATCAACACAGATTTTCTGTGAACGTTTGGGCACACATTGTTGGTGATGTCTTGATTGGGCCCCATGTTCTTCCACCTACGCTCAATGGAGCACGTTATCATGATTTCATACGGGATACTCTTCCTGTGCTGCTAGAACATGTGCCTTTACAAGTACGACACAACATGTGGTTCATGCACGATGGAGCTCCTGCACATTTCAGTCCAAGTGTTCGTACGCTTCTCAACAACAGATTCGGTGACCGATGTATTGGTAGAGGCGGACCAATTCCATGGCCTCCACGCTCTCCTGACCTCAACCATCTTGACTTTCATTTGTGGGGCATTTGAAAGCTCTTGTCTACGCAACCCTGGTACCAAATGTAGAGACTCTTCGTGCTCGTATTGTGGACGGCTGTGATACAATACGCCATTCTCCAGGGCTGCATCAGCGCATCAGGGATTCCATGCGACGGAGGGTGGATGCACGTATCCTCGCTAACGGAGGACATTTTGAACATTTCCTGTAACAAAGTGTTTGAAGTCACGCTGGTACGTTCTGTTGCTGTGTGTTTCCATTCCATGATTAATGTGATTTGTAGAGAAGTAATAAAATGAGCTCTAACATGGAAAGTAAGCGTTTCCGGACACATAACATATTTTCTTTCTTTGTGTGTGAGGAATGTTTCCTGAAAGTTAGGCCGTACCTTTTTGTAACACCCTGTATAAGATAAGATGAACATGTCATAATGTTTCTCGTAATATTACCTGACTCTACTGCATCTGTTTTTGGACTAGGTGATATATAATTCAGTGGAGCAATATTGGCTTGCCCATCGTGTGACATTAATAATATGATTGTATGAAATAATCATTAATCAGTCATTTATAATTGGAGAATTAAAAAATATTGATGTATTTAAGCCTTAGAATTCAGATTAATATGAATATAGTTTGTGCCTTTATTTAACAATTATGTACCTATGTTAATCTCATAACATCATGGGATATCTCCATGAACGATTTTTCTGAGCTAGCTAGATAATTTTCATATCAACTATTGCAACGACAAAAAATTTAATACAAGGATATAAGGATGAAATGGTATACCCACGACACAGATACAATGTGTGTTATTCTGTGTGAAGGAATAACGTGTCTCAAGTGAAAGTTTGTTTCATTTGTTTTCCGAAAAAAATATATTAATTGATGTGGATCAGTGGTCAATTTCATATATTACACTAATGCTCATAAATTAAGGATAATTGCAGAATGTGGTGTCACACAACGTGGCACAACCGAAAACTGGCGTTAATAGCATAGGCACATAGGGAACACACACGACACAGACCTGTAAGTCCAAGGTATTGGTGATAAGTTGAGAAAACCGTCCCGAAAAACATGTGCTACAAAACGCCACTGTTTCCTGCGCATGTACCCCGAAATCAAAATGGGATATCATTACCATGCACACGTTCACAGGCCGCACAACGGGTTGGCATACTCTGGATCAGGTGGTCTAGCAGCTGGTGGGGAATAGCCTCCCATTCTTGCACCAGTGCCTGTCGGAGCTCCTGAAGTGTCGTATGGGTTTGAAGACGTGCAGCGATACGTCGACCGAGAGCATCCCAGACGTGCTCGATGGAGTTTAGGTCTGGAGAACAGGCAGGCCACTCAATTCGCCTGATATCTTCTGTTTAAAGGTACTCCTCCACGATGGCAGCTCGGTGGGGCTGTGCGTTATCATCCATCAGGAAGAAGGTGGGAACCACTGCACCGCTGAAAAGCCGGACGTACTGGTGCAAAATGACGTCCAGATTCATCTGACCTGTTACAGTTCCTCTGTCAAAGACATGCAGGGGTGTACGCGCACCAATCATAATCCCACCCCACACTATCAAACCACGACCTCCATAAAGGTCCCTTTCAGGGACATTAAGGGGTTGGTATCTGGTTCCTGTTTCACGCCAGATGAAAACCCGGCCAGAATCACTGTTCAGTCTATACCTGGACTCCTCCGTGATCATAACCCTGGGACCACTGTTCCAATGACCATGAACTGTGTTCTTGACGCCAGGCTGTATGGGCTCTCCTGTGACCTGTTGTCAGTGGAATGCACCTTGCAGGTCTCCGTGCGAATAAACCGTTTCTGTACAGTCGTCTGTAGACTGTGTGTCTGGAGACAACTGTTCCAGTGGCTGTGGTAAGATCCCGATCAAGGCTACCTGCAGGACTCCGTGGCCGTCTGCGGGCACTGATGGTGAGATATCGGTCTCCTTGTGGTGTTTTACATTGTGGACGTCCCGTACTGTAGCACCTGGACACGTTTCCTGTCTGCTGGAATCGTTGCCATAATCTTGAGATCACACTTTGTGGCACGCGGAGGGCCCGTACTACAACCTGATGTGTTTGACCAGCCTCCAGTCACCCTAGTATTTTACCCCTCATAACGTCATCAATATGTGTTTTTTGAGCCATTTTCAATACACAGTCACCATTACACACGTCTGAAAACGTCTGCACACTTACTCGCTGCACCGTACTCTGACATGCACCAACCACCTCTGCGTATGTGGACTGCTGCCAGCGCCACCGTGCAACGACCGCAGGCAAATGCACCGCATGGTCGTACCCCGAGGTGATTTAAACCCGCAAACCGCCTACCAGAACGTTGTTTCACCATCTATCAGCATTATCCTTAATTTAGCCCATAAGTGAATTTATCTTTACTTTGAGCCAAGTAGTAGTATTTTATGAGTTACTGGAAAATGGTATAATGATTGACGTAAATAGTAGTATCATACATGGAACTTAGGAATTGATGCACTGATACAAGTGTACTTACTTTTAGTATAGTAGGCCACCATTCCATTATTTATTGTCGCGTTTATAGATACAACAATGTGGTTTCACGTGTTTAATCTCTCTACTTGTATTTAATATCTATTAAATTTCGCATTATTTTATAGGAGAATAATTTAAAATATTTTCTTATCATAATATCATTTTTGTGTGTATCCTGCCTCATAAGAATTTTAAGGGTAATGCATTTTAACACCGTTGTATCTCAAATTCAAGAAATATAATGTGCCAATAAAGATTCAGTTGCATCAGATGGGCTACAAAAATTTTCAGGAATTACATGAAAAACTGCTCCAAATATTCAGTTATATTAACTTTCATAATTTTCATTTTGTTACCATCAATTGTCTAACGATCTGGATGAAGGAAAACGTGCCACCAGCAGAATGCTGTATATTATTAAATACATTCCATGTCGTGGAAAAAGTAATGTTTTCTGTCCAAAAACTTGTTGTTAGTATTTCATCAGAAAGTGGAGAAAAGGTGTCGGCGTAAACTTAGTGATTGTGCACCTCTACTGAGAGACAGCGGAAATTTGAGATCTATCTGTCACATATTAGACGTCGCGTTCGGCAACCCGATTGGTTCTTTCGAGAGAAATATCTCTTCGAAATCAAGTTCGTCCGTAAAAACACGAACTACGCACTATAATGCCTAAGCAGTCTGTAAAACAGAACACGCACTGTTTACTTCGTAACATTTTAGAGAAGAGCAACAGCGAACCACCTCCGCTAAATCTTACCCAGGACATCAATCTGCTGACCTCAAAGTTCGGTGACGTGTATGATAATTCGATCGCGATATTCCACGGATACTGAAAGTCAGCTTTTGAAACGTATTTCTTCTTAGCAGAAAGTCATTTTCCTCTAGTAACAGCAAGATTTAGCGAATTAATGTTTATTGATCTCGACTGAATGACTGGCTAAAGTGAAAACTTATAACTAGTGACAACTGTTTATTGCTTTAGAATTACGATTCCATAAATAATAAAATCTTCAATCCTTAAATTTTTCTCACATGCGTCTTAATACACGAGAACGTGCTGAAAAGTAATGCCACCTACTTTTTATGTGAAAACTCTTAAAGCTTTTTAAATAAAAAGACGTTATTGGTATTCTGTACCTGTATTCTCCATGTCTACATACCTAAATAGGTGGCGCAGTGGTTAACACGCTGGACTCGCATTCGGAAGGACGATGGTTCAAATCCGCGTCCATCCATCCTGATTTAGATATTCCCTTATTTCCCCAAATCGCTTCAGGCAATTGCCGGGATGGTTCCTTTGAAAGGGCACGGCCGACTTCCTTCCCCACCCTTCCCTAATCCGACGGGACTGATGACCTCATTGTTTGGTCCCTCACCCAAATCAACCAACCAACCATGTCTACATATCAGCAGCCCTCCTACGCTAGAGGACTTAGAATTGTACCGCGTAACATGGCGGTGTGTATCATAAGTATGTCGGTGCTTGAGAAAGAAGGTTCTATAATCGAGTTACGAATTCGAAGAGTTCGTCCGTACATGGAGTACCGCTTCTTTCAGCCTGACAATGCCAGACCACACATGAGCGCTGCGACATTTGCAGCAAATGAAACGGCACACTTTCAGAGACTTTACTGGTCTCATACAGATTACCCGCCAGGGTAGCCGAGCGCGCTAACGCGCTGCTTCCTGGACTCGGGTAGGCGCGCCGGCCCCGGATCGAATCCGCCCGGCAGATTAACGACGAGGGCCAGTGTGACGGCTGGCCTAGATGTGGCTTTGCGGCTGTTTTCCACATCCCGCTAGATGAATACCGGGCTGGTCCCCACGTTCCGCCTCAGTTACACGCGTCGCAGACGTTTGAAACACGTCCGCACTAATTCGCAATTTACACTAGACGCAGACAGTTGGGGTACATTGATTCCGTCCTGGGGGGTGCGGGGTGGCGGCAGGAAGGGGATCCAGCCATCCCTAACACTAACATTGCCAAATCCGTTGTAACCACGCCGACCCTGCGATCGCTGTGAGACTATGGTGTAAGCGAAAGAAAGAAAGAAAGACTGGTCTCATACAGATAAGATTTTATGTCTATAGACTGAAGCGGCAAACGACAATTTGTACCAAGGCCGGGAGTGGAACCCGGGTCCTCTAGCTCGCTAGGCAAGTCTATTAGCCACTAAGCCACCTTGGGATCGCGGTACACATAACTGCACAGATTACCCTGGAACGCACCACTCCTCGATCCAAATTCTCACTGCCACCCCACTCTACTACTGTTGGGGTGTAAGGGGCAATTTAAAGAATACTGGGGCGACTGTGAGAATTTGGATCGAGTTGGGATGTGTGCCAGGATAATCCGTGCAGTTGTGCAACCGCTGTGTCAAGGTAGCTCAGTGGCTAGCGCACCTGCCCAGAAAATAGGAGACCCGTGTTTGATTCCTGGCCTTGGTACAAATTTTCACTTGCCGTTTCAGTCTACATACCTAACATTTGCAACAATCCAACGTTTTGGGTTCACTGTCATCGATCATAGTCCACACAGTCCCGGCTTCCTCTATCCGGTTTCCTTCTGTTTACAAATCTTGAACACTAGCGAGGAGTGACGAAGCTGTGGAAGCAGGGGTGAGGTTGTGGTCCTGTCAACAAAGTCAAACATTCTACAGTGACGGCATCAACAAAGTGATCTCTCGTTGGGAGAAATGTGTTTGTCGCCAGTGTGATTATGGCGGGAAATAAGTAGGTAGACATGAAGAATAAAGATGTGTAATGTTGATAATGTTTGTTTTATTTAAAAAGTTTTAAGAGTTTTGACATAAAAGAATCGGAGTCATTACTTTTCAGCACGCCCTCACACATTCTATAACACTTTTTTTCTCAGTTATCCTTTTCATATATCAAACGATGTGAAACATGCACATCAACTTTTTTAGTTTAAGATATAACACTAAAAGAAGTTCAAATTTGTCGTTAAATGAAATCTTTTGTTGACTTCTTTTAGAATTTTTCACATATTTCAAATAAAAACAGTAGTTTTACGGATCAAATAGACCTTGGTAGCCACTTTTCAGAAAAGGAAGGAAGACTGGCGTTTAACGTCTCGTCGATCAGAGGTCTTTAGAAAAAGAGTACATACATGCTTCGATTGTGAACTTTTGAAAGGGAACATGCTGTTATTTGCCCAAAGCGATTTACTGAAAGCACAGGTAGCGTAAATCTGCATGGCTGGAGGGGTACCTGAACTGCTACCCTCCTACAGGGGGACAATTATTGAACTATATGAAATAAAATCGTCGTAACTTCTGAACGGTTTGCGTTAGGACGTTCAAACTGCACAATTTGCAGTGGGGGATGATGGGAATTAGTATGGTTTCGTTTAACGACGAAGCCCACTTTCATTTGGATGGGTTCGTCAATAAGCAAAATCATATCAAGATGGTATCTGCTCTTTTGGACATGTCCGGAAGAACAGATATCATTGGTGATCTTGCAGCTCTCGAAGAATGTAACTACAATGAAATCCAGACCATTAGCTGCCTACAGGCGTTGATAAACATCAACCGGGACAGTTGAAAATGTGTGCCTCGACTGGGACCCGAACGCGGGATCTCCTGCTTACATGGCAGGACAAGTTCGAAAGAACAGATACCATCTTCATATAGATAAGGCTTACCTGCCAATGATCTTCTTCAGTGCGGATGCACTCAGGTTGCTCAAACTCTTACGGGAATCGGTAGATTGACTGCTGCGAGTAATGAGTATAGTGGGCAGAGGCATTACGAATGTAGTGTGTGGACAGTAAGTTGAAAGTGTGGGTCTCACTGGGAGCGTGCCATAGACAAGTCCGTGCAGTCGCACTGACCTCTGTGTCCTCGATGGCTTAGTCGGATAGAGCGTCTGCCATGTAAGCAGGAGATCCTGGGTTCGAGTCCCGGTCTGGTCACACATTTACAACTGTCCTCGTTGTTGTTTATCAACCCCTGTAAGCAGCTAATGGTCTGGATTTCATTGTAATTTCATAAGGAAATTGGCACATTTGGGAGAATGAGAATCCGCGTTTTGCGATCGAGAATTCTCTTCACTCTCAATGGGTGACAGTATGGTGTGCAATGTCCAGTCACGGAATAGTCGGTGCGAAATTCCTTGATGGCATCTACATCTACATCTATATCCATACTCTGCAAGCCACCTGACGGTGTGTGGCGGAGGGCACCTTGAGTACCTCTATCGGTTCTCCCTTCTATTCCAGTCTCGTATTGTTCGTGGAAAGAAAGATTGTCGGTATGCCTCTGTGTGGACTCTAATCTCTCTGATTTTATCCTCAAGGTCTCTTCGCGAGATATACGTAGGAGGGAGCAATATACTGCTTGACGCCTCGTTGAAGGTATGTTCTCGAAACTTCAACAAAAGCCCGTAACGAGTTACTGAGTGTCTCTCTTGCAGAATCTTCCACTGGAGTTTATCTATCATCTCCGTAACGCTTTCGCGATTACTAAATGATCCTGTAAGGAAGCGCGCTGCTCTCCGTTGGATCTTCTCTATCTCTTCTATCAACCCTATCTGGTACGGATCCCACACTGCTGAGCAGTATTCAAGCAGTGGGCGAACAAGTGTACTGTAACCTACTTCCTTTGTTTTCGGACTGCATTTCCTTAGGACTCTTCCAATGAATCTCAGTCTCGCATCTGCTTTACCGGCGATTAATTTTATATGGTCATTCCATTTTAAATCACTCCTAATGCCTACTCCCAGATAATTTATGCAGTTAACTACTTCCAGTTGCTGACCTGCTATATTGTAGCTAAATGATAAAGGATCTTCCTTTCTATGTATTCGCAGCACATTACACTTGTCTACATGGCACGATGACTACCGAACGGTACGTGAAGATTCTGCAAGATGATTTCATCCCAGTTATCCAAAGTGACCCTGATTTCGACAAGATGTAGTTCATGCAAGACGGAGCCAGATCCCATCGAAGCAGGAGAGTGTTTGATGTCCTGGAGAAACATTCTGGGGATCGCATTCTGCCTCTGGGGCCACTGGAATCCTGAGTCTGGGGTACCAAGAGGCCACTGGCATGGGCATCGAATTGCCGCCATATTTCCGGATCTGAATACATGCGATACCTTTTTGTGAGGTGTACATGGGCAGGGAATGGTGGAGGAGGTTGTTGGATTCTGCTTACTACGTCAATGTACAGGAGGCCGACCGGTCAGGACTTGTGAGTGGGCATCCAGGGCTTCCGTTAACAGGAAATTAGGTTAAATAAAGAGAATATATTTCAATGAACGGTATACGAGGGGCACGCCTAGGGTCGGAAGTTACCAGGTGTAGACCAGTCTAGGAGGTCGAAGAAGTAATTTAAGGGGACAACGGAAGAAGAGGTGGTTCATGTCAATTGATGCCGGTGACTGGTCATGAAACGCAGAGCCAGAGGCTATGCCTCCCACGAAAGACATCTGTTCTGCTCGAGGCGTGGATCACAAGAGAACGAAGCAACTGCATTCTGCACTGCAGAATCCTCGAGTCCACAGACGTGGCCTGTATTCCACTCTCGTTATTGGCAAAAGTCAGTGGCGTGAATTCGCTAGCAGTTTCACAAGAGGGCTGAAGGCGTCTCTTGTCAGCAGCTTCAGCTGGACAGAACTGCCTCGGTTTTGAAAGACAAGCATCTTGTGTCACGAAGGAGCAGCGAAAGTACCTCTGGGAGAAAACTTGTAAAGATTTTACGGGGCCTTTGAAATAAATTTTTTGAACTAATTCCTTAAAATATTCCTTGACTGGCACCCTGTACATTCCTTCCCCCTTCCAGGGGATTGGTAACTCACATTGTTTACAAAAGCGTGTTAGTCACCCCCCGGTAAGACTGTTTGCTCCAGTAGGGCCCCTAATGCTGTGGGAGGGATCTGTTGCAATATTTCATTTAGTGTAAGCGGGAGGGACCTAATATGCAGTCAGATTCATCAAATTTCATGAGTTAAGAAAATAGTAAAATATTAAATGTTCAAATTTTGTGCAGAAATACAATAGCTCCTGTAATAACTGAAATCATCATCCTCCAGATAATCATTTCTTAAAATAAATGAAGTTAAAATCGTGCCAGAGAGCTTCAGAAAAGAGGAATGAACTATTATGGTTCCTTTTAAGTTGAAGGAAAAAAATCAGCTATTAATCTGCTGTTGCAATACAAAACTAATTGACATAAAAAGTAGATGCTGGCCGAACTGAATGAGCACTGATCTCTTTATGGTTTACAGTACTTGTTTGTATTGTTGCTACATAGTGGAACTAATACCAAAATATAAAATGCATCAACATGACAGAATACTTAATTCTACGATAATCAAAATTTTTGGCTAAAAACGTAATAAATCACCTCGTTGAAATCGTTAACACCTGACTTGGGTAAGAACTGAATTAAGTACACTTAAAAAGAGTGATAACAAATGTAAAATCTTAGTACATCCTCTATGTATTAGTTACGGGTAACGGTTCTATAAAGTTTCACAGGCTACAACATATTACGATAATTTCAGTAAAATATAGAACACAGTTTGCAATTTGAAGAGATGATGTACCATAAATCACATGAAAACCTTTAACACATTAACTCATGTTGAAATACAAATTACAAAACCTTTCCTTTCCTGCAAAATACTGAAATTATGAATGAAATCTAGGGATAGCAAAGACTACACATCAAAACCCATGAATCTCTAATATTAACATTCTATGTACTCAATTTAAAATATCTCATATGACCTCGTACAGTAATAGTCCTTCAAAACATTGCGCACTATGGGATACTTAGGAGTACACAGTAAGAGTGAGAGACAATGAAATATTACAGGTACATAAAAGTTACTCAATAGTTTCAACTGGAAAAAGGGCTGGCTAGCGAGAGCATCTGATGAGCTGTCACTGCCTAAACTTGAGTACATTACTGGAAATGGCCAATTCAACCAGATGATAGTGAAAAATCTCAGAAAATCGAAAGAAAAGATATACTTATTTACTTAAAAATCATTTTAAATTACTTCACTGGGTGATAGTCCTTATGCACATCACTCAGCTTTATGTATAAATTAATTAGTGAAAACTGAGGGAAATGAAAATTAACAAGGTTGAATTGTGACCAAGTTGAGATCTTAATGGTTAAGAACTTCCCGGTCATCACACAGAATTAATATTTTTCCCAGTAGTGTCACTCAGCACAATGTTTTACAAACCTGTTGACGTAATTATTAACAAGCTTTCCTCTGTAACTAATACTATAACTAAGAAACCTGAACAGTACTTGTTTGATTGTCAATTGTAAATGAGGATCGGCTACAACCTTATATTTTCCTATAAAACGGCAAAGTTCAAGAATAATATCTGCCCTATCAACTGTTCTAAGAGTTTACAGTTTTCAGATTATCAAGGGACCTTCATTGACGTAACACAGACTTGTAAAACAAAGTTACAGGCATGGAGAAACAAAAGTCAGAACTCTAGAAAAGATAATAAAATATGTCTACAGGGACAAAACAGTTAAGAATATCCTCGTCCTGTTCATAAAACTGCACATAAAGGAAGGGAAAGAATGCAGTGAGTTTATAAACAGTTCATAAAATACGAAAAGATTCACAGCTAGAATGCGGTTCTGCGCGAATGAGACGCACGTACCGTTTATAAACAAACTTCCGACTGACGGGAGAAGATCACTTGGCTTATCAGGCTGGGGAGAAGATACATGCATGCGCAACGTCGACAAACATTAATGGCGGTTCTCTCCAGGGTGACGGAGGGGGATATTATCTGTGGAGTAACGCACTTCTTGTGGGAGGGGAAGGAGCAGAGAGGTAGACGCAAGAGAGGAGGAAGGTCGAGAGGGTGAGGAGGGCGGCACTTTCAGCACTCAACACAGTACACGTATACTTGCAAAGCAATCTCGAAGAAAACGCTTTTTGCAGTACAGCTGGTGGCGTATACCGGCGGTATAACATTAAGCGTGCGCAAAAACAGGGAAAGACGATGCTGGCTAACAGACGGTCAAACACCTAGTACAGAGTGACACAAATTTGTGCATTAACGGATATTAACTTTTGTATCACAAAACTAAATGCAAGCCAGCATAGTCAACGACATTTAAGAAGGCCCAGTTCAGATCATTAGTACAATACATTCATTTTTTTAAAACAGATATAGGATGACAGAGAGCATCTCTATGTCCATTTTCAGCAAACACAAACGTCAGAAAACGTGGCCATCCGTTTTAGGATTTTGTTGTCCAGAATAACAACAACAGAGTCGTCACAAGGCGACGGACATTTCGATACAGAAGGTGCGAGGTGCGATAAAGAATACCGCAATTTCGAACGAAAATTACGCTGGTTAAGGGAAGGGCAAGGAAAGAGTTCTCACTGATTTACTAGACACAGGTCATAAACATTTTATAAAGAGAAACTAAAGGGAAACGGTCAGTTCAACGAACATAAGAATTAAGAAGGGGTAGTTATTTGTAACTCTTAGTTCAAATGGTTCAAACGGCTCTGAACACTATGGGACTTAACATCTGAGGTCATCAGTCTCCTAGAACTTAGAACTACTTAAACCTAACTAACCTAAGGACATCACACACAGCCATGCCCGACGCAGGATTCGAACCTGCGACCGTAGTGGTCTCGCGGTTCCATACTGAAGCGCCCAGAACCGCTCGGTCACACCGGCCGGCAATGTAACTCTTAGTGACACCTTGAAAGGAAACAGGGAAATACGAGGGCAGTTCAATAAGTAATGCAACACATTTTTTTTCTCGGCCAATTTTGGTTGAAAAAACCGGAAATTTCTTGTGGAATATTTTCAAACATTCCCGCTTCGTCTCGTATAGTTTCATTGACTTCCGACAGTTAGCAGCACTGTACGGAGCTGTTAAAATGGCGTCTGTAACGGATGTGCGTTGCAAACAACGGGCAGTGATCGAATTTCTTTTGGCGGAAAACCAGGGCATCTCAGATATTCATAGGCGCTTGCAGAATGTCTACGGTGATCTGGCAGCGGACAAAAGCACGGTGAGTCGTTGGGCAAAGCGTGTGTCATCATCGCCGCAAGGTCAAGCAAGACTGTCTGATCTCCCGCGTGCGGGCCGGCCGTGCACAGCTGTGACTCCTGCAATGGCGGAGCGTGCGAACACACTCGTTCGAGATGATCGACGGATCACCATCAAACAACTCAGTGCTCAACTTGACATCTCTGTTGGTAGTGCTGTCACAATTGTTCACCAGTTGGGATATTCAAAGGTTTGTTCCCGCTGGGTCCCTCGTTGTCTAACCGAACACCATAAAGAGCAAAGGAGAACCATCTGTGCGGAATTGCTTGCTCGTCATGTGGCTGAGGGTGACAATTTCTTGTCAAAGATTGTTACAGACGATGAAACATGGGTTCATCACTTCGAACCTGAAACAAAACGGCAATCAATGGAGTGGCGCCACACCCACTCCCCTACCAAGAAAAAGTTTAAAGCCATACCCTCAGCCGGTAAAGTCATGGTTACAGTCTTCTGGGACGCTGAAGGGGTTATTCTGTTCGATGTCCTTCCCCATGGTCAAACGATCAACTCTGAAGTGTATTGTGCTACTCTTCAGAAATTGAAGAAACGACTTCAGCGTGTTCGTAGGCACAAAAATCTGAACGAACTTCTCCTTCTTCATGACAACGCAAGACCTCACACAAGTCTTCGCACCCGAGAGGAGCTCACAAAACTTCAGTGGACTGTTCTTCCTCATGCACCCTACAGCCCCGATCTCGCACCGTCGAATTTCCATATGTTTGGCCCAATGAAGGACGCAATCCGTGGGAGGCACTACGCGGATGATGAAGAAGTTATTGATGCAGTAGGACGTTGGCTCCGACATCGACCAGTGGAATGGTACCGTGCAGGCATACAGGCCCTCATTTCAAGGTGGCGTAAGGCCGTAGGATTGAATGGAGATTACGTTGAAAAATAGTGTTGTGTAGCTAAAAGATTGGGGAATAACCTGGTGTATTTCAATGCTGAATAAAACAACCCCTGTTTCAGAAAAAAATGTGTTGCATTGCTTATTGAGCTGCCCTCGTAAATACTTCTAAACCGACATTGGTATTGGATCGTTTGCACCCTCAACGGGTGACTGTGTGGTGTGTACTGTCCGGAATATTCGGTGTGATATTCCTTGATGGCACGGTGACTACAGAACGGTACGTGAAGGTTTTGGAAGATGATTTCATCTGCATTATCCAAAATGATCCGGATTTCAACAAGATGCGGTTCTTGCAAGACGGAGCTCGACCCCATCAAAGCAGGAGAGTCTTTGATGTCCTGGAGGAGTACTTTGGGCATCGCATTCTGGCTCTGTGGTGCCCAGAGATCCATGGCATGGGCCTCGATTGGATATCATATTCTGCTAATCTGAACACTTGCAACTCCTTTTCGTGGGGCTATACTGAAGACAAGGTGTGAAGCAATAACCCCAAAACCATTGCTAAGCCGAAAACAGCTATTCAGGAGGTCATCGACAGCATTGATGTTCCAACACTTCAGCGGGTCATGCAGAATTTCGCTATTCGTCTGCGCCACATCATCGCCAATGATGACAGGTATATTGAACATGTCATAACCCAAAGCCGAATATCTGTAGTGACGTTTACATGTTGAATAATGTGTGTGCACGCCGTAGTTTGTAACCAATTTACGTTTTTCTTTTCTTTTCTCTCTCTCCTTTTTTTTTTTTTTTCCATGTAGTTTCAATAACTGTCACCCCCGTGTACGTGAATGCACTCTTCTAACCACTGTTTCTAATTTTTGAGAATGATTTCCGTCGAATCATGCGTGCTCATATCTAGACGACTACAGGACTTTCAGATTATTCGGGTTACGAGGGAGCTTATAATGACTTCCTTATGTCCCACAGTTATATGTGCCATTCTGCTGTGTCTGATGGGGATTTTAGATGTGAATGACAAATCAGATTCAGTTACGTATAACTAAAGTATTTTTTCTCAATAGATTATATCGTCTATGTTTATGCCTGATGGACATGGTTGATATTTTTAGCTACGTCTCATCGGTGTTATCTCCCCTTAACTGGACAATTTTCTTTTAAAGTAGCTAAACTCTATTTATCTGTATCTTTTCACAACTGTAGCTCATCAACTTTACTTTGTGCTCTCCTGTTAGCACACTAATTTTATTGGCGTCTTGCGCCGTGAGATGAATAGTGCTTACATACATATTTTCTTGAATCAGTTAATAATTTGCGTCGTACACACGTGGTTTTTCCTACTTTCGCCCTCAATGGAGCACGTGTAACCATTTATGAGCACTGGCTCTATTGTTCTTATCTTCCCACAACTTCCCCATCCTTTCATTTTGGCCTGTTCTCTTTCTTGCTCCATGTGTTATTAAGTTTCATATTTCTTCATCTTGGGTTCTTAGGTAGGAAGTTATGAGCATTGATTTTCTGCCTGCATGTAGTCCATGTGATATCTCTCTCTATGTATGAGAAACATGAGTACCATGATTGAGAAAAGTTTCTCCTCATGTACATGCACTTTAAGTATCGTACTCTAATGCTGAAGAAGGTAATTCTGAAGCAGATAATGATTGAAATTACCAACACTGTTCACTGAAAATTAATTTACTTGCTAGCAAGACAACTGACGATTCTGACTACATACTGTTTGCACAAGAATGCAAGGTGAGATTTGGCCTTAAATAAAAGTGACTTACCTCCCACCCAGCATGTTGTTTTCGTGTGTGGAGTATTGATGTACTCGAAAGCAAATACAAATCAGCAGATGCAGCAGCTAAAGATAAATAATCTACTCTAAATATGCTTTATCAGAAACAATCGGTTACTGCGTATGGCGTTAGATGCAATGCACACGCGACAAACATTCAAACTTTACTATGAATCGTGGCGGTGGGTTTCACTTTAAAGAAAATAGTTCTTTTCGAATCAACTCTGATTATTGACAAAATGACTGCACAGCATACGAAGACTCTGACAATTACAAAATTATCTCGTTACAAAAATTATGAACATACCTTCACAATTCCTACAAAATCTGCTCCATCAATATCCACTCCTGGAAATGGAAAAAAGAACACATTGACACCGGTGTGTCAGACCCACCATACTTGCTCCGGACACTGCGAGAGGGCTGTACAAGCAATGATCACACGCACGGCACAGCGGACACACCAGGAACCTCGGTGTTGGCCGTCAAATGGCGCTAGCTGCGCAGCATTTGTGCACCGCCGCCGTCGGTGTCAGCCAGTTTGCCGTGGCATACGGAGCTCCATCGCAGTCTTTAACACTGGTAGCATGCCGCGACAGCGTGGACGTGAACCGTTTGTGCAGTTGACGGACTTTGAGCGAGGGCGTATAGTGGGCATGCGGGAGGCCGGGTGGACGTACCGCCGAATTGCTCAACACGAGGGGCGTGAGGTCTCCACAGTACATCGATGTTGTTGCCAGTGGTCGGCGGAAGGTGCACGTGCCTGTCGACCTGGGACCGGACCACAGCGACGCACGGATGCACGCCAAGACCGTAGGATCCTACGCAGTGCCGTAGAGGACCGCACCGCCACTTCCCAGCAAATTAGGGACACTGTTGCTCCTGGGATATCGGCGAGGACCATTCGCAACCGTCTCCATGAAGCTGGGCTACGGTCCCGCACACCGTTAGGCCGTCTTCCGCTCACGCCCCAACATCGTGCAGCCCGCCTCCAGTGGTGTCGCGACAGGCGTGAATGGAGGGACGAATGGAGACGTGTCGTCTTCAGCGATGAGAGTCGCTTCTGCCTTGGTGCTAATGATGGTCGTATGCGTGTTTGGCGCCGTGCAGGTGAGCGCCACAATCAGGACTACATACGACCGAGGCACACAGGGCCAACACCCGGCATCATGGTGTGGGGAGCGATCTCCTACACTGGCCGTACACCACTGGTGATCGTCGAGGGGCCACTGAATAGTGCGCGGTACATCCAAACCGTCATCGAACCCATCGTTCTACCATTCCTAGACCGGCAAGGGAACTTGCTGTTCCAACAGGACAATGCACGTCCGCATGTATCCCGTGCCACCCAACGTGCTCTAGAAGATGTACGTCAACTACCCTGGCCAGCAAGATCTCCGGATCTGTCTCCTATTGAGCATGTTTGGGACTGGATGAAGCGTCGTCTCACGCGGTCTGCACGTCCAGCACGAACGCTGGTCCAACTGAGGCGCCAGGTGGAAATGGCATGGCAAGCCGTTCCACAGGACTACATCCAGCATCTCTACGATCGTCTCCATGGGAGAATAGCAGCCTGCATTGCTGCGAAAGGTGGATATACACTGTACTAGTGCCGACATTGTGCATGCTCTGTTGCCTGTGTCTATGTGCCTGTGGTTCTGTCAGTGTGATCATGTGATGTATCTGACCCCAGGAATGTGTCAATAAAGTTTCCCCTTCCTGGGACAATGAATTCACGGTGTTCTTATTTCAATTTCCAGGAGTGTAAATAAAAGGAAAGTATTAAGCGAAATTTAATCTCCATAATAAAGTATTCTAGACAGCTTCTCCCAGATTCACAATAACAGATCTCATTCTCCGGAAAACTCGACTGCTCGCTACTATGTCTCTAATACGAGTAAGAACATTCCAGCCCTGGATAACTGACTGACTAGCAAGTCAACCAAATAAAAACCAAACATAGAATCAACGATCTTGTTCATAGGTTTTTTTAATAAAACAAACTTTATTGGTATTCTACATCCGTACTCTCCATGTCTACATATCTGCAGCCCTCCTACGCTAGAGGGCTTAGAACTGAACGTGTAACATGGCGGTGTGTATCGTAACATATCGTAACAACGTCGGTGCGTGAGAAACAAAGTGCTGTAATGTAACATATCGAGGGTAAATTAAAGTTACCAGCAACTACAATTGTATGAGTCGGGTCCTGGTTTGAAACTAAGGAGTACAGTGCGCTCATTCATCTTTGTCCCAGCGCAGTAAAGGCGAATTATTTACATCAGAAATCATATGAGAACATTACTCGTCTAGTTGCCAGTAGGTCAGTGTCGATTTATGTGAGCTCAAGCTGGGTGTCTACCAGCCAACGTACTTTGGATTGTCGGGTTGGTTTTCTGCTTGTATATAGTCCTATAGATGCAAAAAAAAAAAAAATACCGATTTCAGTGAGGTCAGTTTGGGTGTCTACCGACCCAACGTATTCTGAAGTGTCGGGTTCCATTTTTGCCTATTATATAGTGACGAATAAATCTGTCTATTGCAACTGAATGTTTATTTTGTTTTCAACCAAACTGTTCCACCTACATTTGTTATTAAAGAAATTGACCATTCAAGTGAAGGTACATCCTTGACAAGTAATTATTACATACCGCCGTATCAACACTGAAACAATTTCGCCGCTATGATGTTCACACCAGCAGATGGGATGCGACCGGCGACGAAAACGCCAGCTCAGCAGCGGAGATGAACTGCGTCTTTGTTCCCAAGCCACGGAAAACACCGCCTTCTGGTGGAACGCTCGCAAGAGAAGCATACTAATGCGCAATACTGAAGAAAATTTCTTCAGTATGTGAACAGCGAGATATTCTTCCATTTAGCTTTAGTTTTATACATTGATCACTATTTTACATTTGTAAATATTTTACTTTCACATAAAGACTTTACAATCTTGATGTAACACATATAGCGGTCGACATCGTATAACAAGCTTTCCCACACTCCTTTATAATACCTGACATTGTAATAATGCATGCACATTAGTGATTTTTGAAGGCTGCACGCACCACATAAAACTAATAGATCTAAAGATGTTCGAAATTAGAGTGTAACAGTAATCATTATCAAGATAAATGCGAGAAGAGATTACGATAGAAAATACTGTAAAATCGAGGATAACTGTTATACCATTTCTTTTTGAGTCATCAGTCTGCTGACTTCTTGGATGGGGACCGCCGTAAATTCCTTCCCTGTCCCAACCCTTTCATCTCAGAGTGGCACCTGCAACCTACGTCCTCGACTATTTGGTTGATATATTCCAGTCTCTGTCTTACCATACAGCTCTTTCTAGTACTATGGGGTTATCCTTGATGTCTTAACACATGTGCTACTATCCTGTCCATTCTTCTTGTCAGTGTTTTCCATATATTCCTTTCCTTGCTGATTCTGCGGACAACCTCCTCATTCCTTATCTCATCAGTCCACCTACTTTTCAACATTCTTCTGTTGCACCAAATCTCATATGTTTCCATCCTGTTTTGTTTCGGTTTTCACACAGTCTATGTTTCACTATCATACAATGTTTTGGTCCAGACGTACATTCTCATAAATTTCTTCCTTAGCTTAAGACCTATGTTTGGTACCAGTAGACTTATCTTGGCTGTGAATGCACTCTTTACCTATGCTAGTCTGCTTCTTATGTCCTCCTTGCTCCGTTCCTCATGTGTTATTTTGCCGCTTACGAAAGTAGAACTCCTTAGCCTCGTCTACTCCTTGATCCTCAATTTTGATGTTAACTTTCTCGATGTTCTCATTGCTCTTAATCCATTTTCTGCGCTCATTAGACTCTTCATTCCGTTCAATACATCCTGTAATTCTTCTTCCGGTTCACTGAGGATAGCAACGACATCAGCGAACCTTGCCATTGATAATCTTTCAATTTCAATCCCTTTCTTTAGCCTTCCTTTATCTTCCCCATTGCTTCTTCCTTGCGTAGTTTGAACAGTAGGGACGAAAGACTACATCCCTGTCTTACACCCTTGTTAACCTGAGCACTTCGTTTTTGGTCTCTCACTCTTATTGCTCTTTATTGGTTGTCGTATATACACTCCTGGAAATTGAAATAAGAACACCGTGAATTCATTGTCCCAGGAAGGGGAAACTTTATTGACACATTCCTGGGGTCAGATACATCACATGATCACACTGACAGAACCACAGGCACATAGACACAGGCAACAGAGCATGCACAATGTCGGCACTAGTACAGTGTATATCCACCTTTCGCAGCAATGCAGGCTGCTATTCTCCCATGGAGACGATCGTAGAGATGCTGGATGTAGTCCTGTGGAACGGCTTGCCATGCCATTTCCACCTGGCGCCTCAGTTGGACCAGCGTTCGTGCTGGACGTGCAGACCGCGTGAGACGACGCTTCATCCAGTCCCAAACATGCTCAATGGGGGACAGATCCGGAGATCTTGCTGGCCAGGGTAGTTGACTTACACCTTCTAGAGCACGTTGGGTGGCACGGGATACATGCGGACGTGCATTGTCCTGTTGGAACAGCAAGTTCCCTTGCCGGTCTAGGAATGGTAGAACGATGGGTTCGATGACGGTTTGGATGTACCGTGCACTATTCAGTGTCCCCTCGACGATCACCAGTGGTGTACGGCCAGTGTAGGAGATCGCTCCCCACACCATGATGCCGGCTGTTGGCCCTGTGTGCCTCGGTCGTATGCAGTCCTGATTGTGGCGCTCACCTGCACGGCGCCAAACACGCATACGACCATCATTGGCACCAAGGTAGAAGCGACTCTCATCGCTGAAGACGACACGTCTCCATTCGTCCCTCCATTCACGCCTATCGCGACACCACTGGAGGCGGGCTGCACGATGTTGGGGCGTGAGCGGAAGACGGCCTAACGGTGTGCGGGACCGTAGCCCAGCTTCATGGAGACGGTTGCGAATGGTCCTCGCCGATACCCCAGGAGCAACAGTGTCCCTAATTTGCTGGGAAGTGGCGGTGCGGTCCCCTACGGCACTGCGTAGGATCCTACGGTCTTGGCGTGCATCCGTGCGTCGCTGCGGTCCGGTCCCAGGTCGACGGGCAGGTGCACCTTCCGCCGACCACTGACGACATCATCGATGTACTGTGGAGACCTCACGCCCCACGTGTTGAGCAATTCGGCGGTACGTCCACCCGGCCTCCCGCATGCCCACTATACGCCCTCGCTCAAAGTCCGTCAACTGCACATACGGTTCACGTCCACGCTGTCGCGGCATGCTACCAGTGTTAAAGACTGCGATGGAGCTCCGTATGCCACGGGAAACTGGCTGACACTGACGGCGGCGGTGCACAAATGCTGCGCAGCTAGCGCCATTCGACGGCCAACACCGCGGTTCCTGGTGTGTCCGCTGTGCCGTGCGTGTGATCTTTGCTTGTAGAGCCCTCTCGCAGTGTCCGGAGCAAGTATGGTGGGTCTGACACACCGGTGTCAATGTGTTCTTTTTTCCATTTCCAGGAGTGTATTATACATTGCCCGTCTTTCCCTATAGCTTACCCCAACTTCTCTGAGAATTTCGAACACCGTGGACCATTTTCCACTGTCGAACGCTTTTTCCAGGTCGACAAATCCTATGAACGTTTCTTGATTTTTCTTCAGTCTTGCTTCCATTATCAAAAGCAACGCCATATTTGCCTCTCCGGTGCCTTTAACTTTCCTAAAGCCAAACCGATCGTCATCTGACAGGTCGTCAGTTTTCTTTTCCATTCTTCTGTACATTGTTCTCGTCAGCAACTTGCATGCTTGAGCTGTTAAGCTGACTGAGCGATAACTTTCGCATTTATCGTCTCTCTCAATCTTCTAAATTGTGTGGATGATATTTCCGCGAAACTCTGATGGTATAGCGCCAGTCTCATATACTCTTCACACCAACGTGAGTAGTCGTTTTGTTGCCACTCCCCCCAATGATTTCAAAAATTCTGATGTAGTGCTTTCTATCCGTTCTGCCTTATTTGGTCTTAAATCTCCCTCATATGTTTTAAATTCTGACTCTAGTGCTGGATCCCCTATCTTTTCCCTATCAACTCCTGTTTCTTCTTCTGCCATGTCATCAGACAAGTCTTCCCCTTACAGAAGCCTTCAATTTCACTTTCTACCTATCCGCTCCCTCCTCTGCATTATATTGCCACGTTTGCTTTTGATTTCACCGTAGGTTGTTTTGTTTCCATCGCATTTCTCATGTAGTTGCTTATCTCCCCTGCACTTCCTATTTATTCCACACCTAAGTGACTTTTATCTTTATATTCCTGAATTTCCGTGAACTTTTTTGTACGTCTTCTTTCGTCGAGCGCTGAAGTAGTTTTTCTGTTACCCATTGTTTCCTCGCAGTTACTTTCCAACTTCTGCGATTGCTGTCTTTCGAGCTGTCCATTCATCTTCAATTGAACTGCCTACTCAGCTATTCATTATCACAATTTCTATAGCCTCAGAGAACTTCAATCGTATCTCTTCATTCCTTAGTATTTCCGTATCCCCCTTTTTTGGTCATTGATTCTTCCTTATCTTCATCACACCTGAATCGTGATCTGGTTCAATATCTGTTCGTGGGTGCGCCTTAAAACCCAATATTTGTTTACGAACGCTCAGTCTCACCATGATGTAATCTAACTGGAATCTCCTGTATCTCCTGGCCTTTTCCATGCACACCTCCTCCTCTTCTAATTCTTGAACAGGGTATTCTCTATTACTAGCCGAAATTTATTACAAAACTCATTAGACTTTCTTCTCTCTCATTCCTACTACCAATCTCATACTCTCCCAAAACTGTTTCTTCCCCCTCCCACATCTCGCTTTATGCGCTGAATTACCCACTCACTATCCTCATATAGTTTCTCAATCTCTTCGTCTTCTACTTGCGACGTCGGCATGATCACCAGAACCATTATTGTCGGTGTTGATTTGCTGTCAATTATGATGAGAACAACCCTATCACTGAACTATTGACAGTAAGTCATTCTCTGCCCTGCCTTCCTATTCATAACGAATCCTATTTCCGCTATACCATTTTCTGGTGGTGTTGATGTTACAGTATACTCATCTGATCAGATATCCTTGCATTTCATTTCACTTCACTGACCACTTTATATCTTAATTTCCCTTTTCAAATTTTCTAGCTACCCTACCACGTTCAGACGTCTGGCACTTCAGAGCTCGACTCGTAGAACGTCATCCTTTCGTTGGTTATTCGATATTTTTCTCATGGTCATTTCTCCTGCCAGTCCCCTCCTGGATATCCGAGTGGGTGACTAGTCCGGAATCTTTTGCCAATGGAGAGACCATCTCGAAACTTTTTCAGTTTACAGGCTACATGTCTACATCCACATGGATACTCTGCAAATCACACTTAAGTACCTGGCAGAGGGTTCATCGAACCACGTTCACAATAATTCTGTATTATTCCACTCCCGCAAAGCGCGCAGAAAAAACAAAGACCTGTATCTTTCCGTGCGAGCTCTGATTTCCCTTATTTTATTATAATGATCGTTTCTCCCGGCATAGGTCGGCGTCAACAGAATATTTTCCCATTCGGGGGAAAAAGGTGATTGAAATTTCGAGGCCGCGCGGGATTAGCCGAGCGGTCGCGGGTGCTGCAGTTATGGACTGTGCGGATGGTCCCGGCGGATGTTCGAGGCCTCCCTCGGGCATGGTTGTGCGTGTTTGTCATTAGGATAATTTAGGTTAAGTAGTGTGTAAGCTTAGGGACTGATGACCTTAGCAGTTAAGTCCCATAAGATTCCACACACATTTAAACTTTGTTTTTAATTTCGTGAGAAGATTCCACAGAAAAGAGAAACGCCTTTGTTTTAATGACGTCCACCCAAAATCCTGAATCATGTCAGTGACACTCTCTCCCCAATGTCGCGGTAGTGCAAAACGTGCTGCTCTTCTTTGAACTTTCTCGATGTAATCCGTTAATACTATCTGCCGCGCAGCAGTACTACAAAAGAGGAGGGACAAGCGTAGTGTAGGGAGTCTCTTTAATAGGTTTGTTACATTTTCTGTTCTGCCAATAAAACGCAGTCTTTTGTTAACGTTTTCAATGTTCTCTTTCCTCTTTAAGTTGTTCGTTATTGTATTCGTAGGTATTTATTCGAATTTACGGTATTTAAATTTCACTGATTTATCGTGTAACAGAAATTTAACGGATTTCTTTTAGCACTCATATGGATGACCTCACACTTTCCATTATTTAGGGTCAATTGCCGATTTTCACACCATACAGATATATTTTCTAAATAGTTTTGCAATTTGTTTTGATCTTCTGATGACTTTACTAGACCATAAACGACAGCATCATCTGCAAACAACCTAAGAAGGCTGCTCAGATTGTCTCATAAATCATTTATGTAGATAAGGAACAGCGGAGGGTCTATAACACTAGCTTGGAGAAAGCCACACATCACTTCTATTTCACTCGATGACTTTCCGCCAATTACTACGAACTACGACCTTTCTGACAGAAAATCACGAATCCAGTCACATAACTGAGACGATACTCCACAAGCACGCAATTTCACTACAAGCTGTTTATGTGGTACAGTGTCAAAAGCCTTCTGGGAATCTAGAAATACGGAATCAATTTGAAATCCCTTGTCAATAGCACTCAACACTTCGTGTGAGGAAAGCGCAAGCTGTGTTGCACATGAACGACGTTTTCTCAGTCCGTGTTGACTGTGTGTGAATATACCGTTCTCTTGAGGTAATTCATAATGTTCGAACACATGTTCCAAAATCCTGCTGCCTATTGAAGTTAATAATATGGGCCCGTAAATTAGTGGGTTACTCCTACTAACTTTCTCGAATTTTGGGTTTGACCTATGCAACTTTCCAGTCTTTTGGTACTGATCTTTTGTTGAGCGAGCGGTTGTATATGATTGATTAGTATGGAGATATTGCATCAGCTTACTCTGAAAGGAACCTAATTGGTATACAGTCTGGACCAGAAGACTTGCTTTTATTAAGTGATTTAAGTTGCTTCACAACTCCGAGCATACCTTCGTCTGAGTTACTCATGTTGGCAGCTGTCCTTGATTCGGATTCTGGAATATTTACTTCCTCTTACTTGGAGAAGGAATATCGGAAGGCTGTGTTTAGTAACTCTGCATTGGCATTACTGTCGTCGATAGCACTTCCTTTGCTACCGCCCAAAGAAGGCATTGATTGCCTTGCCGCTAGCATACTTTACGTAAGACCAGAATCTCATTTCATTTTCTGCCAGGTTTCGAAACAAAGTTTCGCTGTGGAAACTGTTATAAGCATCTCGCTTTGAAGTCCGCTCTAAATGTCGAGCTTCACTAAAAGATCGCCGGTCCTGGAGATTTTACGTTCTTTTCAATTTGACATGCTTTTTTCGTTGTTTACGCAACAGTGTTCTGACCCGTTTTGTTTACCAAGGAGGATGAGTTCGGTCGTTTCTTAAATTATTTAGTATAAATCTCTCAATCGCTGTCGATGCTACTTCTTTAAATTCAAGCCACATCTGATCTACACTTACATTGTTAATTTGGACGAAGTGGAGACTGTCTCTCACGAAGGCGCTAAGTGAGTTTTTATCTGCTTTTTTTAATAGGTATATTTTTCGTTGATTTTTGGAGGATATGGGGGTACAGTATTCAATCTCGCTACAACAATCCTGTGTTCACTGATCCCTGTATCCGTTTTGATTCTCGTTATTAGATCAGGATTATTTGTTGCTAAGAAGAGGTCAAGGGCGGTTTCACGACTGTTTATTATTCGTCTGGGCTCATGAACTAATTGGTCGAAAGACTAACTCGTCAAAATAATGTCAGAGAATGCGTTTAGCACAATTTCGGATGATGTTTTGTGCGTACGTCTGGATTTAAACATGTATTTTCACCGACATGTGTCTTAATATACGAGAGCGTGCTGAAAAGTAATGCCTCCGAATGTTTTATGTGAAAACTCTTAAAGCTTTTTAAATAAAACAAATTTTATTGGTATTCTACATCCGTATTCTTCATGTCTACATATCTGCAGCCCTCCTTACGCTAGTGGGCTTAGAATTGTAGCGTGTAATACGGCGGTGTGTATCGTAACAACGTCGGTGCGTGAGAAACAAAGTGCTGTAAAATAACATATCTAGGGTAAGTTAAAGTCACCAGCAATTACAATTGTATGAGTCGGGTCCTTGTTTCAAACTAAGCTCAAGTTTTGTTTGGACCTTACGGTAATTGTGTCATCTAAGTTGTGCAGTCGGTAAAAGGATCTAATTATTACTTTAGTCTTGTTTCCAAGAATGAGCTCTGCCCATACTAACTCACAGGATCCATTTACTTCAATTTTTCTACAAAATAAACTACTTCTACCAGCAACAAACATGCCATCGCCGACTGTGTTTACCCTATCCTTTCTGAACAACGTTGCGTTCTTCACAAAAACTTTCGGTTGAACTTACATCCTGCTTTAGCCAGCTTTCAATGCCTTTAACGTTTTGAGAATCAGAGATTTCTGTAGCGCTTCGAGCTCTGGTACTTTCCCAACAAAGCTACGACAATTTAGAACTGTTACACCGATGGTGTCCTGTGGGTTCACATTATGTGTCTTTAATGCAGTGGTTTCCATTGCCTTCTGCATCCTCATACCGTTGTTCATTGTCGATTATTCCATCTTTTACGGTCATTTTTCCACCCCAATGGCAAGACAGTGCACAAAACCTGAAATGAAGTGTACCATTGCTTGCCTGTCCATAAATACAAACTGAAACCATACAAATAAACACTAGTGCATCATATGACCAATTCAGACACTGTTACTGGACGTAATTCGAACTGTTGCCTATCGCAAAATGGAGAGGTTGATATGAAATTGTTATATTCTTTGTTGAAGCGCAGCAACCAAAGATAGAATTCTGAAAATTCTCATATTAGATCAAAAACCTCTGCGTATGAAAACAGGAATGTGCTCGGCAGTTACTGCAACACGAACCTATCTTCTTGCACCAAACACTGACTCCAGAATGGGTATGAGTACAATACTTGACTATCTATTATTCCGAGAACTAACAACGAAAGACAAGACTTACGTTCATTTCATACAAGACTGTACAAGAGCACACACTAACAAGCCTCTATCTATTAACAGAAAAGTGAATTGTATGCACATAGAAAATGTAACATACCTACTTTTTATTTTGCATTTGAAACAGGTTTTTTTTTCTAAAAGCGTTTTCTGTTTTATTTGAAAGACTTAGAATATACGAGTATTTTGCGTTTGTTAAATAAAAATGCTTCTCTTGAATTTTACCGACAATAGATAAAAAGTGGTCAAAGCTTTCAAAATGTATGCAAAAGATTCTGATCAGGGAACAGGTGAAAGTAATTCAGCTCATACTCAAAATATTGAAGATGAGTATGGTAATTTCGTTGTTGATTATTATTATTATTATAACTACTACTACATTTATTATGTGTTAAGGCTAAGAGAATTTCCGGAGACTTTTTTTGAAGAGTTGCAACTTCCTAAACACGAGAGCTGTACCTCGCACACATTACATTTAATAGCATAAAGAGGTATGGTAAGGCCAGATCCGAAAGTAATTCATATAAAAAAATTATGATGTATCCATGCCAAATTGTTAATCGTTTTGAAATCTGTGTTTAAGGTTTCCTAAAGCTTGTGAAAGCTATTTAGAATCAACTGGAAAATCTCCTACTTATCCATACCCAACACGATGGAATTTATACTATAATTCTATTCAAGACCTACTCGCAGTCAAGGATACACTAACTGAAACCTTAATGAAATACGAATTAGCAGCTTTTAGAGAAACTGAAATACAACTTCTTAACGAATTTATAGGCTGTTCAAAACATGTTGCTAACAGCGTCAGAACTTTATAAGGGGATAAAGATACCTAGTATATCTGTCTTTTGCCAGAACTAATGGGAATATGAAGAATGCTGAGCAGCTTGCAAATGGATAACCCTACGTACAGTGAGGTGCCGATAAAATTATTAAAAAAAGTCTTAATAGGCGTTTTAAGAGATTCTATAAATTAGAAAACTGCCTTCACATCTTACCCGATTTCAAAATGAAATGGCTACAGAAAGTAATTAGAGAATAACTTAAAGCATTGTTTATTTAAGAAGTACAGAGGAGAAACAAGATGAAGAAAATGGGAACAACTTGTTACACTCTGATTAAAAAGAATAAGGTAGAATCTTGTGGTCTACTAGTTAAGGACTCTGATTCTTCTGTACCCAGTAATAGTGCCCACACTACAATAGATTTGGGAAAACTATAATATTTGAAAGATAATGACAATAGTTTAGATTCCTTGAACAGATATCCTTTTGTGATATCAAAACTCTGTTTTCGACCAAATGACTTACGAAACTTCCTCAGTAAGTGGTGTGTAGTATCTTTGCATAGTTATACTAATTACAGAGATATCAGTATCGACTTCGATTTTTCAAACTAACTTCAGTAAATTCTGTTGATAGTGTCCTAGCTCTACAACGGATGAATTCGACGGTATTTTACTGATTATAATGCGATAGGTTGTTTTGGAGAAACTGCAATATTCAGAACTTAGGATTTAACAGTTTTGAACATAAAATCCAGGAGCGCTTTATGAAGAAGTTTGCATTATTAAACGGAAGTTTACATCAGGCTGGCGGGGAGCTTATGCTTGATGCAGCTAATTTTATTTTAGAAACCTATTGGAGTTACCAGATATCTCATACAGATAATCCTGAGAAACTGGTAAATACATGGTGAGACAAATAAAATTGGCCCAGAGAACAGAGTTCCTGGGTACGAAGAAAGAAAATTCAGTACTAACCTAACTATAGCACATGTTGAAAGTGACCACCATTCATGCCTTGGCAGTTTTGGGCCATTGTAAGCTAGTTGCTGAAGGCAGATCGAAGCTGGGCTGCTGTAACTGCTGATCTGGGTGGCCAACTAGGGCTGCGACCAGACTGGCCCCCGCTAACAACTATGGCAGGCAAGAGGACTGTGTAAATGTGCTCCAAGGTTTGGCCGGATGTATGGGCAGTTGCTCCATCTCGCTGGAATTAACTGTAGGTCTTTTCCTCCTCCGTTAATACTGCCTCAAATTCATGTCCAACCATATCCACATTTTCCAGTCCACTTTCATTTGCCCCAGCTGTATTTCACACAACTGTGTATTTTTCAATAGAGCGGAGTAATTCTAAGGAATAATTAAAAGTTTGACTGCCCATTCAGACAAAGTTGATGTAAACATAAGATTCTATTTGCAATATTTCCTTTTGCAGCTTCTCACTCAAGTTCAAGAACTCCCCGGAACAGCGTCTTATTTTCTTTTTCTTTATACACAGCGCTGCTTTGTTTCCTCTGGCAGCCACTCCCACTTCCGTCAAAAATAAATGCGAGAGCTGCTCCAAAAGTGAAAAATTTGACAAACTGGAAGCTCGTTTGACAAATCTGTGTAAAACAAACCATGAATTTGACAGACAGGTTTGATCGTTTACAGGAACTTTAATAAAGGAGCCGATATACACTCCTGGAAATGGAAAAAAGAACACATTGACACCGGTGTGTCAGACCCACCATACTTGCTCCGGACACTGCGAGAGGGCTGTACAAGCAATGATCACACGCACGGCACAGCGGACACACCAGGAACCGCGGTGTTGGCCGTCGAATGGCGCTAGCTGCGCAGCATTTGTGCACCGCCGCCGTCAGTGTCAGCCAGTTTGCCGTGGCATACGGAGCTCCATCGCAGTCTTTAACACTGGTAGCATGCCGCGACAGCGTGGACGTGAACCGTATGTGCAGTTGACGGACTTTGAGCGAGGGCGTATAGTGGGCATGTTGGAGGCCGGGTGGACGTACCGCCGAATTGCTCAACACGTGGGGCGTGAGGTCTCCACAGTACATCGATGTTGTCGCCAGTGGTCGGCGGAAGGTGCACGTGCCCATCGACCTGGGACCGGACCGCAGCGACGCACAGATGCACGCCAAGACCGTAGGATCCTACGCAGTGCCGTAGGGGACTGCACCGCCACTTCCCAGCAAATTAGGGACACTGTTGCTCCTGGGGTAACGGCGAGGACCATTCGCAGCCGTCTCCATGAAGCTGGGCTACGGTCCTGCACACCGTTAGGCCGTCTTCCGCTCACGCCCCAACATCGTGCAGCCCGCCTCCAGTGGTGTCGCGACAGGCGTGAATGGAGGGACGAATGGAGACGTATCGTCTTCAGCGATGAGAGTCGCTTCTGCCTTGGTGCCAATGATGGTCGTATGCGTGTTTGGCGCCGTGCAGGTGAGCGCCACAATCAGGACTGCATACGACCGAGGCACACAGGGCCAACACCCAGCATCATGGTGTGGGGAGCGATCTCCTACACTGGCCGTACACCACTGGTGATCGTCGAGGGGACACTGAATAGTGCGCGGTACATCCAAACCGTCATCGAACCCATCGTTCTGCCATTCCTAGACCGGCAAGGGAACTTGCTGTTCCAACAGGACAATGCACGTCCGCATGTATCCCGTGCCACCCAACGTGCTCTAGAAGGTGTAAGTCAACTACCCTGGCCAGCAAGATCTCCGGATCTGTCCCCCATTGAGCATGTTTGGGACTGGATGAAGCGTCGTCTCACACGGTCTGCACGTCTAGCACGAACGCTGGTCCAACTGAGGCGCCAGGTGGAAATGGCATGGCAAGCCGTTCCACAGGACTACATCCAGCATCTCTACGATCGTCTCCATGGGAGAATAGCAGCCTGCATTGCTGCGAAAGGTGGATATACACTGTACTAGTGCCGACATTGTGCATGCTCTGTTGCCTGTGTCTATGTGCCTGTGGTTCTGTCAGTGTGATCATGTGATGTATCTGACCCCAGGAATGTGTCAATAAAGTTTCCCCTTCCTTGGACAATGAATTCACGGTGTTCTTATTTCAATTTCCAGGAGTGTAGATTAGGCGGGTTATTTACACTGTACTGCAAAACTTAAGGACGATCTGGATAAAGAAACATAACATATGAACTACTCGGTGTAAATGAATAAAATAGTGGGATCATATTGCGAGAGATTTCCCAGTCGTGCAATGCCAGTCGACGTCGCATGGGGTGAGGTCGGGCTCACGAGAAATACGGCCGTCACAACGAACTTATCATACTTTTTCGAACGCTCGTTTCTAAAGCTACTCAGCTACTCGCTCCCACCCCCTCAACGGCTCCCCCCCCCCCCTCCAGAAACAGCTGCTGGCTCTCTTAAGACATGCAGTCATGTGCCATGACCTGTGTTTGTGTTTCTCTTGGGCCTCGGCGTGCGGTCACTGTGAGCATAGTGCCAAATGGAGCTGCCCCCTCAACACGAGAGTGTTGAAGGTGAGGGAAAAGATTGTGTGTGAAACAGCGAACAGTTGCAGTGCACTGTGATAGTGGTCTGCATTACAGATGGCCTGGAGGCAGCAACTGGATGACTTTAACAGCGAAGGATTGTGTGGAAACTCAAGGAAGAATAAAGCGCGACGAATGCAGTCCAGAAGCTTGGTGTTGCTCACAGCAGTGTTTCGGATGCATAGCGAGCGATCCAAACCACAGGCACTACTCCCTAAGAAAAGCAGGTGGTCGAGCTTGGTCATCTACAGCATCAGATGATAGCTACACTGTGCAACAGACAACAGACCCACATCAAACAACAGTGAAACAGAAACAACATTTAACAGGAGTAATGGGGCAACCAAGACATCAGCACAATTTGTTGATGTTAGTTGCCTAGATTCAGGGGCAAGCATACATTCAGGGGCAAAGCTATTGCTCTCTTTTGATTGACAGTTTCGTAGCCTATTGTTCTGCTAATCCCCATACCCTTCCTCCTCAACATCCTCCTCCCCCTTCCCTTGGGAACTCCCCTCACTGGCATAAGCACTTTTTATATCAATTTTATTGATTAATTTATTAAAGCAATCAATTATTTAACCCCTCCTCTCTGGGAAACATCCAGCCCTCACTCAAATTGGCAGTAAAACAACTAAGTTGATTGTCCATTTGAAGGGAAATCGATTGCACTGCATAGAATATTGTTTCAACAATTTAGACAATTTGTGGAATATTGTTTATTTAAACAATTTATGGGATACAAGGCAGTGTATGGAATATAGTTTACTTATTTAGTTAAAGAATTAGTCAGGAAAACGACTGCAGTAAGGAATATTTAAACAACTGTGGCGCTTTTTTATTCTGATCGCTAATAAAAACGCTGAGTAGACTTAGTTTACATTTGCTACCAGAGTCAGGGATGTTATGCTCATATTTTTTATTTTCCTCACTTTTAGAAGCATACTGGTCCCTAAACACAGACAGGAAAATCAGAAGAAATACATATCGAAAAGTTCATGAAGTACTTCGGAACCCACTGCCACTTTCTGCAGATGGACAATTTAGAAGAATCTCGGAGGCAAACTATTTTGTACAGATCGAGAAACAGAGAACGCAAAATACGGTAGGCGATCGAAATTATTAAGCAGGCTGACAGCATCAACAGAGAAGATGGCTACAAACTCCCGGCGTCCTGGCTGCCGGCCATCCCAGTCCAACGGGCCGCGAGCGGTCGCGGGGTAGAAGCTACACGGGACACGGACGTATCTGCACAAACAGTTGTAGAGCAACTGTTCAAACAAATTTCGGGCTTGCAGCCGGTCGTCGTTCAATACTTCGCACGATATTTCAACTGGGCTCCTGCCAGTGATCTTCAGGAGAGCTGTCGCAGACTGGCGAAAACGTCCTCCGTTCCACAATATGTAGCGTACTGTAAGTATTCTGCGCATGCGTCGAAAACTTGATAGTTGAACCACACTGCCCGCCAGCAGCGCCCTCACTGGTGGAATAGCGGAACTCAGTCGCCCTCTGTGTTGCTGTTTGCCACGGCCGTCGACGCACTCTGTCGTCTTCGATTTGAGCAAGTCGTGGAGATGATGGGATTCCATGAACTGTCCAGCTGGTAGCCGCTATCAAGGTTTAACAGATTTTCCGCCAGTCGTATTTCTACGGATTCCTTAATAATGGAGTCCCAGAAAGACGTTGCTGTGGACAAAATCATTGTTTTCTCATACTCCATTGAATGTCCAGTAGAAATACAACGTTCAGCAATAGCAGACTTGCTTGGCTGCAAAAGGCGGGTGTAACGTTGATATTCAGTGCAGTGTTCTTTCACGGTGCGTGTGGTTTGACCTATGTAAGCCATACCACATTGGCACGGTATCTTGTAAATTCCGGCATTTCGTAGTAACAGATTGTCCTTAACTGATCCCACAAGGTCCGCAATCTTCGATGGTGGGCGGAAAACCACTTTTACCTGAAATTTACGGAGGATTCTTGCTATTTTAAACGAAGTGTTGCCAACGAAAGGAAGAAAAGTTAAAGATTGTTCCGGCATGTTCTCCTCTTTATTCACTTCCTGCTTCTTAGTTTTAACTGTTAGTGCCCTGTTAATCTGCCGGATGGAATACCCATTTTCGCTGAATACTGTCTTTAGATGGGCGAGTTCTTGAGGTAAGCTATCTAGATCTGAGACAGTATGAGCTCTATGAACAAGTGTTTTAAGCAAACTCATGGTTTGCGATGGGTGATTGCAACTCGATGCTTGCAGGTACAAATCAGTATGAGTGGGTTTCCGGTAAACTGAATGCCCTAGAGAACCATCATTCTTCCTTCGAACCAGGACATCCAAGAAAGGCAAACAACCATCTTTCTCTATTTCCATGGTGAACAGGATGTTGCTATGAATGGAGTTGAGGTGATGTAGAAACTCCATTAATTTATCTTCTCCATGAGGCCACTCTATGAAAGTGTCATCCACATACCGCCAAAAAACTGTTGGCTTCAGGGCAGCTGATTAAAGCGCTCTCTCTTCAAAATCCTCCTTAAAAAGGTTGGCCACCAAAGGAGACAGGGGACTACCCATGGCGACACCGTCAGTCTGTTCAAAATATTCTTGATTAAACATAAAATAAGTTGAGGAAAGAGCGTGCCTCAACAAAGCAGTGATATCAACAGGAAACATGTTACCAACCAGTGTCAAAGAATCTGCAAGAGGAACTTTTGTAAAAAGTGAGACCACATCAAAACGTACTAGAAGGTCTACACTGCTAAGACGAAGAGCCCCCCAGTCTATTGATAAAATCAGCTGAGTTTCGTATGTGATGTGAGCACTTGCCTACGAAAGGTCTCAGTAAGGAAGCGAGATGTTTAGCTAAATCATATGTAGGAGCTCCAATGTTGCTCACTATTGGACGCAGAGGAAGACCCTCTTTATGAATCTTTGGAAGACCATACAGTCTTGGAGGTACACAACCATGTGGTCTTAACCTCTTGATGGTCTCTTGCGGTAAGGAGGAGAAATTTAATAGTGCTGAAGTTTTTCGTTGCACACGTCCTGTAGGATCGTAATCAATCCTCCTATGGGTAGAGTCACTTAGCAGACCATACATCTTACCTTTATACACACCACGAGGTAACAAAACAGTTGCATTACCTTTGTCAGCTTTCAATACCACTACGTCAGGGTCCTCTCTCAGTTAGTCCACTTCCGCGCACACCAGGAGGAAAACTAGCCGACCAGAAGCCGAACGCTGGTTTTGGAACACGTATTATGTTCGAGTATAAGGACTTTTCTGGAGACTACAAATCTACTCTGTAGGAATCAGCATGGGTTTCGAAAAAGTCGATCGTGTGAAACCCAGCTCGCGCTATTCGTCCACGAGACTCAGAGGGCCATAGACACGGGTTCCCAAGTAGATGCCGTGTTTCTTGACTTCCGCAAGGCGTTCGATACAGTTCCCCACAGTCGTTCAATGAACAAAGTAAGAGCATATGCACTATCATACCAATTGTGTGATTGGATTGAAGAGTTCCTAGATAATAGAACGCAGCATGTCATTCTCAATGGAGAGAAGTCTTCCGAAGTAAGAGTGATTTCATTTGTGCCGCAGGGGAGTGTCGAAGGACCGTTGCTATTCACAAAATACATAAATGACCTTGTGTATGACATCGGAAGTTCACTGAGGCTTTTGACAGATGATGCTCTGGTATATCGAGAGGTTGTAACAATGGAAAATTGTACTGAAATGCAGGAGGATCTGCAGCGAATTGACGCATGGTGCAGGGAATAGCAATTTAATCTCAGTGTAGACAAATGTAATGAGCTGCGAATACATAGAAACAAAGATCCCTTATCATTTAGCTACAATATAGCAGGTCACCAACTGGAAGCAGTTAATTCCATAAATTATCTGGGAGTACGCATTAGGAGTGATTTAAAATGGAATGATCATATAAAGTTGATCGTCGGTAAAGCAGATGCCAGACTGAGATTCATTGGAAGAATCCTAAGGAAATGCAATCCGAAAACATAGGAAGTAGATTACAGTACGCTTGTTCGCCCACTGCTTGAATACTGCTCACTAGTGTGGGATCAGTACCATATAGGGTTGATAGGAGAGATAGAGAAGATCCAACGGAGAGCAGCGCTCTTCGTTACAGGATCATTTCGTAATCGCGAAAGCGTTACGGAGATGATAGATAAACTCCATTGGAAGACTCTGCAGGAGAGACGCTCAGTAGCTTGGTACGTGCTTTTGTTGAAGTGTCGAGAACATACCTTCACCCAAGGAGTCAAGCAGTATATTACTCCCTCCTACGTATATCTCGCGAAGAGACCATGAGGATAAAATCAGAGAGATTAGAGCCCACACAGAGGCATACCGACAATCCTTCTTTCCACGAACAATAAGACACTGGAATAGAAGGGAGAACCGATAGAGGTACTCAAGGTACCCTCCGCCGCACACCCCCAGGTGGCTTGCGGAGTATGGATGTAGATGTAGATGTAGATATATTCCACAATCGTTTCTCTCTTACCAATACCTTCTTGTTACAGAACTTAGACATTAGAACAATACTTCTGATTTGACAGCGCAGTTGATTTACATAAAATGCTTAAAACTACATCCGTCTGGAGCTCCATTATGCATAAACCACACTTTTCTTCTTCATAACCGCATGTTATACCACCACAACATTCTCTTATCTACTGTACACCGATAAGCGGTCTAACCACCTCGACATGCGAGCATCTGGAGATGTCTTGTCCATTTGGATGGGTGCTGTGACTAAGACTGGTGCAGAATAGTGTTTGCTGAATGACAGTTATGGAGTCAGCTCACTCTGTTCCATCCTGAGACGTGGAATATAATGGTCTACTTGTGGTCAGCTACAAATGAAATTGGCGACAATGTTTCAGGAAACATTGATCAAAGACAACGCGAGGAGACCTTTCGATGTCCAAGTTTATCGTAAGAATGCGCGAATGCTTTGTGACTCCCGTCAGCACAGGGAAAGATGGGCTAATTATATTCGTAAATTACACCCTATGATCGAAGTACTAGAAATATGTAGATCGCTGTCTGGCATACTTTTATGTACACGTTCGAGAATTAACAATGAGTGGACTTACTGTACAATCATCTATCTCCATTTGCAATCTAGTATATGGTACTCAGAAGTAGTTGAGGGGCACTTTAGCGATGATACAGAAAGTGGGAAGCATGTTACTGTGTCACTGGTATTACAGAAAAAAACTGGTAAAATTTGTAAAATTCGTCGCACTTTCAACTGTGTTGCTTATTACAGTACATCGACGGTGTCTTTTTCATCCCATTGGCCTTTGGTATACAGTTGATTATCACATAATGATTGCCTGACATCACTTGTTTGAGACAAGAGTCTTGGTGGAGGGGCTACACCTTCTGGGGATGGACAGGAACAAGAGAGTGATCACATACATGACTCCAATATGAGGGATCAATCGAAATGGAACAGCAACCCATCTGTTACCCAGTCACTGTGAAAGATGAGTTTAAATGTAGAGGTCATAAACCACCTTTGGACAGCTGCTAGGGAAACGCTCCACAGTGCCACTAAACTCTTCCAGTTTCATTATGTTGTGACTGTCGTTTATTTTATAACCCAGTGCATGTGTTGTGGGAGTAGCAGCTACATGATTTATACTGGGTGATGTCCAGTTTTCTGTGGGAACCAATGGATCAAAACATGTTAACATCAGTTTAGAACTTGACACAGACCTCGAAATAGTGGTGGAGAAAACAAAATGTATGGCAGTGTACAAAGTTGTAGTAATGCACCGCTTGGTTGTGTTACAGCGGAAAAAACAATGTATCAGACAACAAAACAGAGACCTCTCTTGCCACTGATAGTCTGCAGGATATGATGCTCCTACAGTACAGGCAATGAAACTTTAAAATGGTCTGTGCAAGTGACTACGAACACTGGCCATCTGCTCCAGTGGATATTTAATAGGATAACCACATATTCTCGATGGCAGCACGCAGTGTTCGTTTTCGATATATCGGATGAGAGACATGTACTAAAATGTTATCAGGGTCTCTATCTGGATGAAGTTAGCGGCGCATTTATAGTTCATAGTTTTCCTCTGTTGGATGATAGAAAATAACAGATTTATTATTTAGCGTATGGCAAGTACAAATCACGTTTATAGAGAAATAAGCTGCTACAATAACTTTATAACTTTGGCGCTAAAAAACAAGACATAAAGAATTAAATACAGTTATATCATGAACAACATATATATAATTACAAATTAACATTTAGGTTTTTAATATATTGAACTGCACTTCGAGTCGCAACCAGGAAGTCCGTTGTTTGACCTGAGTAGGCTCTCAGAGGGCACTCTGCAATGATGTGCCGGATCGTTTGCTTCTCAGCGCCGCAGTCGCACTTTGGTGATGGTGCTCTTCCCCATTTGTGTAGAGAGTCCGCACATCGACCGTGGCCCATCCTGATCCTGTTGAGGATGGTCCAGGTTTTATGTGGTAAGCCAAAGCCTGGAGGTCTCTTCAACGGTTTCAGTAAGGTGTTTACCTGTGGTGGTGCTGATTCTTCCCATTCCACTTTCCAGCGTTCTTCAAGACAGAAACCATTTTCCTCCAGATCTTTGGCCCTTATAAGAGGTGGATGTCTAGAGCGCAATCTATCTCTGTCAATGCCATTGCTCAAAGCGTGAATCGGAAGTGGCGAGTTGTCTTGTATTTTTTTAAATTCTCTGAGAAGCGCATGTTCTCTTCGTGGGGTGGCGGTATGTGGATCAGTACAGGTAGCCAGTGAATGGGGGTTGATTTTATTGTACCTGAAATAATCCTCATAGTTTGGTTCAGTACTGTGTCCACCATCTTGGTGTGAGCGCTCTTTAGCCAAACAGCGGAACAGTACTCTGCCGCAGAGTAGACAAGTCCCAAAGCAGAGCATCGCAAGGTAGAGGCGGAGGAGCCCCAGCTGGTACCACATAGCTTCTGGATGATATTGTTCCTAGTACGGATTTTTGCAGCAGTGTTGATGAGGTGTTGTTTGTAGCTCAGGGTTCTATCTAATGTCACTCCCAGGTATTTTGGATTTTTATTATAAGGCAGAATATTATTATCAAAATATATCTTAAGGCGTCTGTTAGTCAGTTTATTATTCAGGTGGAAACACATAGCCTCAGTTTTAGTTGGACTAGGTTGTAGTCTCCATTCACGAAAGTACGTTCCCAGCAAGGACAAGTCGCCTGTCAGGACAGTCTCAGTATGCTCCATATCTCGATGTTGTGTAGCTATGGCCCAGTCATCTGCATATCCAAACTTTTCAGATTTAGTATTAGGCATATCGGCTATATACATGCTGAAAAGTAGCGGTGCCAGGACTGATCCTTGGGGCAAGCCATTATTGAGCTTCACTGTTTTGCTCCTATGATTTCCAAGTATCACCTGGAATGGTCTGTTGCAGAGCATCTCGTTGGTAAGGTTAGCCATTTTCAAACATGGCACGATGCGGAGTAGTTTGTAAATCAGGCCTTGCCTCCATACAGTATCATAAGCCGCTGTCAGGTCTATAAATACCACGGATGTTTTTTCTTGTCTTTGGAAGCCTGCCTCGATGTAGGAAGTTAGTGAGAGGACTTGATCTGTGCAGCTCCTGTTTGGCCGGAAGCCTGCTTGTTCCACGGGGATACACTTTAGGATATCTGGACTTATTCTGTTACGTATAAGTCTCTCCAGTAGTTTGTAGATCATGCTAAGAAGGGCAATTGGGCGGTAGCTGTTTGGTTGGTCATTCGGTTTACCTGGTTTCAGTATAGCTATGATTTTTGCTTTCTTAAGGGTATTTAGTATTCTTCGAGTTTCCATCATGCTGGAGAAGAACTATGCAAGCCATAATTTTGCAAATTTACCGCAGCGAATCAGAAACTCTGGATGAATTCCATCAAAACCTGGGGCTTTCCGTGGCTTGATGTCTCTCAGAGCCAGTGTTATCTCTTCGATTGAGAAGGGCTGCGAGTGTAGTGAATTGTTTCCTACTAAAGATTTCAACTTTTTAAGTTCCTTTTTAACTTTTATGGTATGAGCTCGATCCCCTGGAGCTCTAGAGGTTTTACTGATGTGCGCCGCAACTGTGTTTGGAGAAATAGAACTGGTTGGTCGTTGGTTCCTGCTACTGCCACCAAGCTTCCGAAGTAGCGACCACGCCTTTCTGCTTGATTTTGTAAAGTCCATTTCCTCAACAGTCTCTATCCATTTAGTGCGCCTGGCAGCGTCCAGACTGTGCAATAAGTCATCTGCAATCTCCCTATCCCCATGCTCTAGGAACTGTTTATAGAGGCGCTCACTCTCTTCGTTCTACCCCGGCACGTATTCTTTTCTAAATCCCCGGGGAATGCTGTTCTTAGCTGAGCTGATGACTGCTCCCACAAATCTTTTGTAATTTTTATAAGTTGGAGGTATCCATCCAAGGCGTTTGTCAAGTTATTCTGAGAAAGTAGCCCAGTCCGGTTTCCCAAAGTTCCATCTGGGCCGAGGATGCGAGGAAATCAGGGCGATAGTAAGGCCTATTTCTATGAGCAGCGGACGACGTTGGGAGTGAGACAAGTCCCCAAGTATTCTGCGGGAGGCTGGTATAGGTTTGTTATTAGTGTCAGCCGTAACAAAGCATAGATCAGGGTGGGTTTCAGTTACCCATGCAGCTGACTTAAATGTACTTTAGTCTTTGGCGTCAAAGATCAGCTGTGTATTGCAATATTCAGCCCATTTCACCAAGTCCTCACCATTCTGGTCAGATGTGCGGTATTTCCACAGTTCGTGGTGGCTGTTGAAGTCACCCACATGTATTGTGGGGTGAGGCAGGGGTTGTAGAACTTGTGGAGGCCACGAGTGGCCTGGAGTTTTGTAGATGTTGTTTACTGTTAGTTCACCTACTTTTAGAGTAACTTCGTGGATATCACATGTGGTAGATGTAGAAATAAGGACTGTATCCTCTATGTCCTTTCTAACGTACGTTGCTCTACCATAATGTCTGTGATGTGTAGCACCTATCAGGTCATAGCCCGTTATTTTACCTCTTGATCTTAGCTGCTCATCGTTTTCTGTATGGGTCTCGTGGATCGCAACTATGTCAATGTTGTACAATGTTAAAATTTTATGTATGTATTGGCATTTGGCTTTACTTATGCCTTCAATATTAAGTTGGCAGGCTCGTACGATCGGTCCGAGCTGTCTAATCAAGTTGCTCTCAGAAGGACACTCAGCATTCGGTTTTCTGTGAGTCATCGTGATTTGATTATGACCAGGAGATCGTTTACCGATTGTCTGGTCGCCAGTATGGTGCTAGTTCATTTAGCGTTACCCAGGGTGCACGTGTAGTTTTCAACTACGGACGCGAACTAGCTTTACACCCCAAAATAACAGAGTATTTGTGTGACAGGCATGAATGCACACTGAGGAATGCGGATCTCTTTTGGACTACAGTATCTATATGTAGTTTGAAGATGCACATCAATACAGTAGCAAAAGCCGGCCGGGGTGGCAGAGCGGTTCTAGGCGCTACAGTCTGGAACCGCGCGACCACTACGGTCGCAGGTTCGAATCCTGCCTCGGGCATGGATGTGTGTGATGTCCTTCGGTTAGTTAGGTTTAATTAGTTCTAAGTTCTAGGGGACTGATGACCTCAGCAGTTAAGTCCCATAGTTCTCAGAGCCATTTGAACAGTAGCAAAACCCTCTTCCTTCTTCCAGTCTTTCTTACATTTTCCATACTATTTTTCATACTACCTCGTGTCACAGCAGAGATCTTCGTTTTGGCTCTGGCCTTAGACGTCGTACACCATTGGTGGAGCCACAACAAATGTCCTCATTTCCACCGATGGGATGCGGAAAGTGTCCTCTGACTTCAGCACAGATCCAGCTTCAGTTGGGACAATCACTTGGATGAAGCTGCAGGGAGGACGGGGCAGAGACTGAAGAACACTTACAAGATGCAGAGGGACTATCTAAAGGTAAGTTGGAGTTTTGCTGTAGCAGATAGGTTTCGAAAAGGACGCTTGTTTTGAGATATGAGAGTGACATGAATATGACTCACCAGTGGTTGTAATCAATAAAAGACCTCTTCATAAGGTCCAAAGAAAGTTTGTGGTTGAACATATAGACTTGATTCCAAATCGCAGGCAGCATTTCTACCAGAAAGTGTGACGCAATCAGCGCCTCTTGTGTGTGTCCTTAGAACCAACACTGCTTTTTATGCAGGGAGACAGTAACATGGTCGTTGTGATCTTGTTTTCAATAGTGCAATCCTTACTAAAAACGTATGTTGCTGGCGGTAGCATCCTTCCGTGACCAGCTTCAAATGTCGGTTCTCAATAGCATTCCTTGAAAAGGACATTGCCTTCCCTCCAGGGATTCCAAGTTGAACGACCTGGTGAGTATAATCCGACTACTGATAGAGAAAAATTACTCGCAGTGTAAATTGTCTCTCATTATCAGCTTAATTAATTATCCTATCAATACGATATCAGTGACAGTTGGAGGTGATGGCTAGGACGTCACAGATACGATTCTTGACTTGGCTTTTTTTTTTTTTTTTTTCGTTGAGACGATATCTTTCAACTATATTCGAATCTCTCACCTACACAGGGACAGACTACCATCTTAATAAGATGAGATTTATTACCGAATTTGTAAAGTGTATGCAGTATAAACCTTATATTTACAACTTCTCTGTGCTGTATCCTTAAGAGAGAGTCTGAAAGTGAGGAGGCGTCCTGTGACAGTGGTAGATCTTTGCGTTCCATCATGAGCCGGAAATGAGTTTAATATTCAAGTCCTGTGATGTAGGTCTGGATAGATAAGAAAAGATATTTCTCTACCTAATGAGAGAATACGTAGAGGAAGTATAGTCTCTGCCATAGTCCTGTACAGGATTTTCACAACAAATAACTATACGTTAATGATGTGAAAATGCGTGTTTGGTCCGACATTTTCTATCTTCGAAAATAACTCATGTGAACAGGAGGAATCTATGCATGATAAATTCGAGGTGTACTGACAAAAGAACATCCCTGTTTCGGATTTTTTTAAACTGGATTGGTCATGTCAGGTTAGAATTGTTTACAACTACTGTATGCGTCCAAGCTGCAGCTGCTTGTTTCGCAGTGCACCATGGGTGGCTGCAGTAACGATCATGAGGAGTCGGCAGTTGGAAGTAATAGATTAGCTCCGCCTGTGATGGGTACAAAGAATGCACCGACCTGTGTGATCTTACCCACAGCAGCGAGGGCTGGCGAAGTGACCAGTGTGCTGGGTGAGCATAACAGAAGAGGACATGTGTGCATTGCATGAAAGAAGATTCAAAGTGATGGGTGTTTGCACTGGATGTATTGATAACATCCCAATTCCCATCACTCCAATCATACCCGGTCGCCCTCCATGGCCGGGGGTGATGCACTCTCACATACATACACATCCACGACTACAGCTGCAGCTGCGGCCACGGTGGTAGTCTTCACCAACCTCTGAACATCGGCGCTGGCAGTGTACAAGCTCACAGACACGCTGAGTGTGGACATCTAGAAGGTGAGTGGGATGAGCGAGTGTTTTCACCGATCTTCGACATCCAACCATGACAAATACTGCTGCAGACTGGACTGTCATTTATTGTGTCGTGTTTAGAGCTTCTCAATACATCGCAGTGCACTCTGCCTTAAGTGGTATACACTTGTTGTCGCTGTCCTGTCATGCAGTAGGACTTCCTCCTTCCGAAGTAGTGGAGACAACCAATTTTGGAATTCTATAGTGCTTGGAGAAACCCAATCGCGACATCTGATTTCCGACTGATAGCGATCTTTGACATCTAGCCATGACAACTTATTGCTATGGACTGGACTGTGGTTTAAGTGCGGCGTGTTTAGTGCTTCTCAATACATCTTATCGTAGTATTTGCTGTTCCCTCTATTCTAACCTGCAGTAGAACCTTCCCCCCTCCTTTTGAATGTAGCGGAGAGAACCAATTTAGGAATTATATAGTAATTATAAAGACTCAGTCGCGACGTAAAATTCCCGAGTGATCAATTTATTTCTTCCGATAATTATACTGCATACACACATGCGTTTGGTATGGGCAGGCATGGGCTGTGCAGATGTGGGTCTCTCTCCCAGCTAGTGCAGATGGGGACTATCCTGTAGACAGCAAACGGCGCGCCTCATGCTCGCTAGTTGGTAGGATTTTTTCACCAGGTATGTTTTTAGTGGAACGTTCTGGTTGAGGAGCGTGTTTATGCTCTCAAACATTGGTGCGTACAAGACCTAGGATATAGTTAACACTACGATATACTGGTGATGGAAATTTCATTAGTTGATGTGCATAATATTTGTGGGTGATACTCAAACGTTCAAAATATGTTTTATTAAGATGAAGGATCATCGTAAGGTGGAGGTGAGTGTTTTAAGCGATCTAATTGATTACTGTAAATTATTAAACAACTAATTTGGTATGGTAGTGCAAATGGCTCAGTTCACTCTATTTTTTATATCGAAATTGCGTTTGCTGTCCTTTTGTCTCAACCGTTAGCCAAAAGGAACACTGTATTCTGACGAGAAACGCAAACCTCCGTCTGCACATTTTGCGACGTTGATTCACACAGACAAACAGGGAAAGACAGACAGGAAGCGACTCTGGAATATCCTGATCGCCAGAATGCCGCCACTTGATGCTTTGTTTGGGGGTTACGAGATCAAAGGAGGCCGTTATGCAATCCGTGGTTGATGTTATTTAGTAAGGTGATCTGTAATTAGGGCATTGGGCGGTTTTGACCTTTTTGCTGTGCCCTTATGATAGGCACGCACGAGAGACCCCAAATAGTGGCAACTATACCGCACTTAATTCCAGTCATGAGGTCTAGACTCCTTTTGCAGGGTTTAAGTGTCAGTGCAATATGGCTATTGTATGTTTCTCGATCAGTACAAAATAGTTTGCCACTGAAATTCTAGTAAATTGTCCATTTGCAGAAAGTGACGGTGGGTTTCGAAATATGTTATGAACTTTTAGATACGTAATAGTTCAGGTTTTCTCACTTGTGCTTAGACACCATTGTGGTTCGAAAAGTCAGGAAAATAAAAAACAAGAGCACTAACATCCCTGACTGTGACAGCAAATATAAACTAAGCCTACTTAACGTTTCCATGAGCGATCAGAATAAGAAAGTGCTGCAATCGGTTTCCTGGGTATAATCTGTCTTTTTGATTGAAAGATCCTTGCCCTGTCGTTGAGTTAAGTTGTTTTCTAAGAAACCCCAACCTATCCCCTACCCTTCCTTCTCACCTCCCTCCTCCTCCAACATTTCTCTGGGAGCTCCATTCTCAGACACAAGCACACTTTTGATATAAATATGATTGACTCATTTATTAAATCGATAAATTAATTAACTCCTTCCCGTCTGGGAAACCCTGGCTTTCTTCTTCACCTCGCCCCCCCCCTAGAAATTGGCGGGAAGAAGACTCAGTTGATTGGCCATTTGGCAGGAAATCGATTGCAGTGCATGGAATTAAAAAAAAATGGTTCTAATGGCTCTGAGCACTGTGGGACTTAACTTCGGAGGCCATCAGTCGCCTAGAACTTAGAACTAGTTAAACCTAACTAACCTAAGGACATCACACACATCCATGCCCGAGGCAGGATTCGAACCTACGACCGTAGCGGTCGCTCGGTTCCAGACTGTAGTGCCTAGAACCGCATGGCCACTCCGGCCGGCGTCTTTCGTTATTACATGTTTTTCTCATGATCACCTTCCACTTGGCAGTCTCCTTCCGGAGATCTGAATGGGCCACTAACCAGGAATCTTTGTCAATGGAGAGATCATTATGACACTTTTTTTCCAATTACAGGTCACATATCCTGTGGATACACATTATGTGTTTTTAATGCAATTGTTTCCATTGTTTTCTGATTCTTCATGCCGTTAATCACTGCTGATTCTTCCATCTCTTAAGGGCAGTTTCCCACCCCAAAGGGCAAGAGAGTGCTCTGAACCTCTGCCCACTCCTCCACCCTCTTTAACAAGAACGAGAGTGCTTTCTTATGCTTGAAGTCTTTGGCCGCCGTTGCTGATGATACGTATTGAAAATTTAAGCACTGGCTGGTTTCAAACTCGGAACCCAAGAAGTTTTGATTAGAAGTAAAAGACGATAGCTCTAGACCACAGTTAACCACCCTACATAGCCCTAAATAATTTAAAAAATGTAGTCAAATTTTATTTTTACGCCACTGTATGCAGGGTGTAAGTAAAATTTTACTATTTGATATTCTTCCTGCTGTTTCAGTTTTAATAGCCATCAATTTGGACGAGAAAGTCTGTAATTACACTCCTGGAAATTGAAATAAGAACACCGTGAATTCATTGTCCCAGGAAGGGGAAACTTTATTGACACATTCCTGGGGTCAGATACATCACATGATCACACTGACAGAACCACAGGCACATAGACACAGGCAACAGAGCATGCACAATGTCGGCACTAGTACAGTGTGTATCCACCTTTCGCAGCAATGCAGGCTGCTATTCTCCCATGGAGACGATCGTAGAGATGCTGGATGTAGTCCTGTGGAACGGCTTGCCATGCCATTTCCACCTGGCGCCTCAGTTGGACCAGCGTTCGTGCTGGACGTGCAGACCGCGTGAGACGACGCTTCATCCAGTCCCAAACATGCTCAATGGGGGACAGATCCGGAGATCTTGCTGGCCAGGGTAGTTGACTTACACCTTCTAGAGCACGTTGGGTGGCACGGGATACATGCGGACGTGCGTTGTCCTGTTGGAACAGCAAGTTCCCTTGCCGGTCTAGGAATGGTAGAACGATGGGTTCGATGACGGTATGGATGTACCGTGCACTATTCAGTGTCCCCTCGACGATCACCAGTGGTGTATGGCCAGTGTAGGAGATCGCTCGCCACACCATGATGCCGGGTGTTGGCCCTGTGTGCCTCGGTCGTATGCAGTCCTGATTGTGGCGCTCACCTGCACGGCGCCAAACACGCATACGACCATCATTGGCACCAAGGCAGAAGCGACTCTCATCGCTGAAGACGACACGTCTCCATTCGTCCCTCCATTCACGCCTGTCGCGACACCACTGGAGGCGGGCTGCACGATGTTGGAGCGTGAGCGGAAGACGGCCTAACGGTGTGCGGGACCGTAGCCCAGCTTCATGGAGACGGTTGCGAATGGTCCTCGCCGATACCCCAGGAGCAACAGTGTCCCTAATTTGCTGGGAAGTGGCGGTGCGGTCCCCTACGGCACTGCGTAGGATCCTACAGTCTTGGCGTGCATCCGTGCGTCGCTGCGGTCCGGTCCCAGGTCGACGGGCACGTGCACCTTCCGCCGACCACTGGCGACAACATCGATGTACTGTGGAGACCTCACGCCCCACGTGTTGAGCAATTCGGCGGTACGTCCACCCGGCCTCCCGCATGCCCACTATACGCCCTCGCTCAAAGTCCGTCAACTGCACATACGGTCCACGTCCACGCTGTCGCGGCATGCTACCAGTGTTAAAGACTGCGATGGAGCTCCGTATGCCACGGCAAACTGGCTGACACTGACGGCGGCGGTGCACAAATGCTGCGCAGCTAGCGCCATTCGACGGCCAACACCGCGGTTCCTGGTGTGTCCGCTGTGCCGTGCGTGTGATCATTGCTTGTACAGCCCTCTCGCAGTGTCCGGAGCAAGTATGGTGGGTCTGACACACCGGTGTCAATGTGTTCTTTTTTCCATTTCCAGGAGTGTATATAATTTGAGAAGTCTTTGTATCACGATCATTTCGCTTCGAAAAGATGACGCCCGACTATATATCCTCTACTATCGCAGCATTTTACACCCCTATTGTTATTCAGTTTTTAAATATGTTAATAAAGTACTAGATCTTCGCTTACCTTCTACATTTTTCACAGCTTGTCACTATTCTATGATGGAACCTTCACGCAACTGTACTCATATTTAGTCGCGGCATTAGAAGTTTTTAATCTGAAAACAAAAAATATTACTTCATTTTCTGCGGGAGAAAAGTGCCATGTAGCCATTATTTCAAGTCGTCCCTTCTTAAACCGCTTGCTTCCCTTTAGAGACAGTTTCGTTATTTGTCAAATTATCGATTAGTTTCTCCGATACCACCTACAGGACAGTGTTCGGTATACACCACTGCTGATAAATGATGAAGCTACTCAGTTTTCTTAAAAACGAAGCTGATTTATTGCATAGTGGAAGGCGTCCGGAATATTAAGTTACAATCGTTACGCATGTCGTAAAAGGTGGAAACTCTAATAAATAAAACTGTCAGGGAACAGTAGGCGACAGGAACAAATTGACCCTGCGTGTCCCTTCGAGTGAACGTATCGTTTAAATACATTACGAAATATGAAATAACGATTTGTGCCTTTCCTCTTACAGGTCTATTCCGAAGTGGTACTTTCATCTGTCTAACGCTGCTACTTTTGCTACTTTGCGACATGTGGATGCGTGTTTATTATTTGCCAGAAGGCATTGGCATGAGTAGACGCGCGTGGATGTAGAGAAAGTCAGACAGACTAGTGGAGGCTTATCAACATCACAGACCTCCTCTGTGGCTAACATTCGGCCTTATACTGCTGTGCAGCAGAAATCGCCACAAGAGAACTTCTACGTTTTTTGTACCTTTCGTTTTGCTCGCAGGCTTCTGCTGCGGAGACATTTTCTCAACGTATAACGTTTTCACATGCTTTTCAGCACCTCCTCTTCATAAACTAATTTACATTTTGAGTGTGTCGACTATGACCTTGTTGGCAGGATTATTACTACGTTACAGTGCTCATGGCATGAATGAAAAATATAACATTTTTGCTAATAAAGTGCTTACCTTATTTGAACACTGCTTTCCCCCAAAACTTACCAAGGTTAGAGCAAAGTCTACAAAGAAGCCATGGATTACTCGAGGAATAGGGGTATCTTGTAAAACAAAAAGAAAACTGTATCTGTCAATCCGAAACATTTCCAATGTTGATGCTATAGCACATTATAAGAAATACTGCAAAATATTAAAGACTGTAATACGGATGTCAAAGCAAATATATTACAAGGAAAAGATAGTCATATCAGATAACAAAATAAAGACAATATGGGATATAGTGAAGGAGGAGACCGGTAGAACCAGACATGAAGAGGAACAAATAGCATTAAGAGTAAATGATGCATTGGTGACAGATGTGTATAGTGTTGCAGAACTTTTTAACAAACATTTTATAACTGTTACTGAAAAGATGGGGTTGTCAGGTTCGGTAGATGCTGCTATGGATTACCTTAGACCAGACATTTCAAGTAACTTCCATAATATGAATTTGACCCTCACTACCCCAACAGAAATAATGTCCATCATAAAATCTTTAAAATCAAAAACATCTAGTGGGTATGATGAAATATCAACAAAGTTAATTAAAGAATGTGATTCTGAGCTAAGTAACATATTAAGCTATCTGTGTAACCAGTCGTTTATCAGTGGAATATTTCCCGAATGGCTGAAATATGCTGAAGTTAAGCCACTGTTTAAGAAGGGAGATAAAGAAATAGCATCAAATTTCCGTCCAATTTCACTGTTGCCAGCATTCTCAAAAATTTTCGAAAAAGTAATGTACAGTCGTCTTTATAACCATCTTATCTCAAATAACATACTGTCAAAGTCACAGTTTGGATTTCTAAAAGGTTCTGATATTGAGAAGGCTATCTACACTTACAGTGAAAATGTACTTAATTCATTAGACAAAAAATTGCAGGCAACTGGTATATTTTGTGATCTGTCAAAGGCATTTGACTGTGTAAATCACAATATCCTTTTAAGTAAACTAGAATATTATAGTGTAACAGGAAATGCTGCAAAATGGTTCAAATCTTATATCTCTGGCAGGAAACAAAGGGTGTTATTAGGAAAGAGACATGTATCAAGCTATCAGGCATCATCCAACTGGGAACTAATTACATGTGGGGTCCCACAAGGTTCCATTTTGGGGCCCTTACTTTTTCTTGTGTATATCAATGACCTTTCATCAGTAACATTACCAGATGCCAAGTTTGTTTTGTTTGCTGATGATACAAACATTGCAATAAATAGCAAATCAAGTGTAGTCTTAGAAAGATCAGCCAATAAAATATTTGTAGACATTAATCACTGGTTCCTAGCCAATTCTTTGTCACTAAACTTTGAAAAAACACACTACATGCAGTTCAGAACTTGTAAGGGGTGTCCCAAGAGTATATGTCTAACATATGATGACAAGAAGATAGAAGAAGTGGACGGTGTTAAATTCTTGGGATTACAGCCTGATAATAAATTCAACTGGGAGGAGCACACCACAGAACTGCTGAAGCGTCTTAACAAATCTCTGTTTGCAATGCGAATTTTGTCAGACATAGGGGATATAAAAATGAAAAAGCTGGCATACTATGCTTACTTTCATTCCATAATGTCATATGGGATTATTTTCTGGGGTAATTCATCAAGCCAAGCTAAAGTTTTCCGGGCACAAAAACGTGCAGTAAGAATTATATGTGGTGTGAACTCAAGAACATCCTGCAGAAGCCTGTTTAGGGAACTAGGGATACTAACTACAGCTTCCCAATATATTTATTCCTTAATGAAATTTGTCATTAAAAATATATCACTTTTTCAAACCAATAGCTCAATTCATGGAATCAATACTAGAAATAAGAATAATCTTCACAAGGATTTAAAGTCACTTAGTCTTGTACAAAAAGGTGTGCATTATTCAGGAACACACATTTTCAATAACTTGCCAGCAGCCATAAAAAGCTTAACAACCAATGAAATTCAGTTTAAGAGAAGCCTAAAGGATTTATTGGTGGCCAACTCCTTCTACTCCATTGATGAATTTCTGAGGAAAACCAACTGATTTGTATATAAGTACAACATATCTTCTGCACAATTTCAGTGCAGTAATGTGTTCACTGAAAATGTGTGTGTGTGTGTGTGTGTGTGTGTGTGTGTGTGTGTGTGTGTGTGTGTGTGTAAGTATAATCTAACTTCTGCACCATTTCAGTGCAGTAATGTGTTCATTGTAAATAAGTATTACAGTAGTTGTATTACATGTTTCTTACCTTATAAATAAATAATAAACTTTTTTATTTTAAATTCAGTGCAATAGTATTTGTAAAATGACTCTTAGTGTTCATTAAAAAATGACGATCATTCCACTTGGGACCTGTGGAATGGTACATTAGCTTATTTGTTTTAGTTTAAATATTTGTCATGTATTGTTGTTTTTCTGACATGTTCCACATCCTGGAGGACCTCCTCACTACAGATCAATTGGAATGAAAGTAAATCTAATCTAATCTAAGAACATCCGCATGGCGTGCAGCAGAGCACACAAAGCCAGCTCTTTTCTCGAAACAAGTATCAGACCCAGGTCAGGAATACGGCGCAAGAAACATGGTGTCTCCATTTTAGCACTGGCCGCTTTGCTACTTGCTCTCTGGCTCTTAATTGTCAGTAGGGTTTGGAGCATCGATGTGACGACATGTATATTGGGAAGCAGCGTATTGGACCTGTTTCTTATGGTCGCGTTGTTCCACCAATTCGCGTTCTTTGTCGTCAAAGTAAAGCGGACCGTCGACTCACTGAAGAATCAGATATTGATTCGATTTCGTCCAAAGGCCTCTTCAGTGCCGCTCTTTCCTCACAAAGGTAGGTAGCGATTATTTTGAAGTTGTCCGTCCTCTACCAGGAGTTCTCATGAGATGCACGCTACTTCTACATACTGACGCAGCTAACAGCTAAGACGTTATTTGAGGTATTGTTAATGTCATACAGGGGTGGATGAACATATGGAAACACGGTGAAAAATGTGTGCTTGAACACGAACCCAGGTGACAAAAGTCGTGGGACAGCGATATGCACATATACAGATGGCGGTAGTATCAATTACACAAGGTATAACATGGCAGTGCGTTGGCGCAGCTGTCATTTCTTATTACGTGATACATGGGAAAACGTTTTCGACGTGGTTATGGCCGCACGACGAGAATTAACAGATTTTGAACGCGGAATGATAGTTGGAGCTAGGCGCATGGCACATTCTGTTTCGGAAATCATTAGAGAATTCAATATTTCGCGATCCACAGTGTCAAAAGTGTGCCGAACACACCAAGTTACAGGCATTACCTCTTACCATGGACAATGCAGTGGCCGACGACCTTCACTTAACGACGGAGCGCAGCGGCGTTTGTGCAGAGTTGTCAGTGCTAACAGACAAGCAACACTGCGTGATATACGCGCAGAAATCAATGTGGCACGTACCACGAACATATCCGTTAGAACAGTGCGAAGAAATTTGCGTTAATGGGCTGTGGTAGGACACGACCGGCACTTGAGTCTTTGCTACCAACCGACATCGATAGTAGAGTCTCTCCTCGGCTCGTAACCATACCGGTGGACCCTAAACGACTGGAAAACCGCGGCCTGGTCAGATGAGTCCCGATTTCAGTTGCTAAGAATTGATTGTGGGGTTCGAGTGTGGCGCACAGCCCACGAAACCATCGACCCAAATCGTCAATAACGCACTGTGCAGTCTGGTGGTGGCTCCATGGTGGTGTGGGCTGTGTTTACATAGAATAAGCTGAGTCGTCTAGTCCAACTGAACCGATGATTGAATGATAATGGTTATGTTCAGCTACTTGGAGACTATTTACAGCCATTTACATACTTAATGTTCCCAAACAACGATGGAATTTTTATGGATGACAATGTCACCATGTCACCGGGCCACAATTGTTCGCAATTAGTTTGAAGAAGATTCTGGACAATTCGAGCGAATGATTTGGCCATCCATATCGTCCGATGTCACTCCCACTGGACATTTATGAGACATAATCGAGAGGTCAGTTCGTGCACAAAATCCTTCATCGGCGACACTTTCGCAATTATGGGCGTTTATAGAGGCAGGATGACTGAGTATTTCTGTAGGAGGCTTCCAACGACTCGTTCATTCCATGCCATGGCGGAGTATTGCAACAAGCCAGGTAAAATGATCTCTGTCATGGTAGTAGGAGGTATCCCATGACTTTTGTCACCTCGATGTAGATCCAAGCCTACAGGTCGTATTGTTGTATTTGACCAGGAATAGCACCTATACAATACCGATTCGTGATCACGACAGTGTTCTGTGTAGCTGTGAATGTGTTATGTCGGAGGTAAGTGAATGAGCAGCCGCTCGACCATGAAATCGAAGTTTTCTCACGTCACACCTAACAGTCATATTACTGCCTATTACACATTATGACCCTCTTCAACTGTCGGCGGTCTCTGTCAGTCAAAAGAGGAGGTCGGCCTGTACGCTTTTGTGCTGTACGTGTCCATTCACGTTTCCATTTCACTATTACATCGAAAATAGTGGATCTAGGCATGACTAGGAGTGTCGAAATCTCTCGTACAAACGTATGAGACAAGTGACACCCAATCACCTGATCACGTTCGAAGTCCGTGAGTTCTGCGGAGCGCCCCATTTTGCCCCCTCACGATGTCTAATGGCTACTGAGGTAGCTGATATGGAGTACCTAGCAAGAGGTGGCAGCACAATGCACCTAATATGAAAAACGTATGTTTTTTGGGCTGTCCGGATACTTTTGATCGCGTAGTGTATACACTGATGAGCTCAACTTACACACATTCCGCAAGCCACCCGTTTGGAGCGGGTGGAGGGTACCCTGTACCATTACTAGTCATTTCCTTTCTAATTCCACTCGCAAACAGAGTGAGGGAAACACGACTTACTATGCCTCCACACGAACTCTAATCTCTGTAATCTTATCTTTATTATGCTTACGCGAAATGTACGTTGACGGCAGTAGAACCACTCTGCAGTCTGCCTCAAACGGCCGTTCTCTAAATTTTCTCAATATTGCTCCTCTGAAACAACGTTGCCTTCCCTCCAGTGATTCCCATTTGCGTTCCCGAAGCATCTCCGTGATACTCGCATGTCGTTCGAATCTACCGGCAACAAATCTAGGGGCCCGCCTCTGAATTGCTTCTATGCCTTCCTTTAATCCGACCTGGTGCGGATCCCAGTCATAGTGTCCTACGTGCTCTCTCCTTTACAGATGAACCACATTTTCCTAAAATTCTCCCAGTAAAGCGAAGTCGACCATTCGCCACACACCCCCACCCCCACACCCCACCCCTACTACAGTCCTTACATGCTCATTCCTTTTCACTCCCGTTTGCAACGTTACGCCAAGATATTTAATCGATGTGACCGTGTCAAGCAGCAAACTAACAACACTGTACTCGAACATTAAAGCTTTATCTTTCCTACTCATCTCCATTAAAGTACATTTTTTCGACATTTAGAGCTAGCTGTCACTCATCACTCCCACTAGAAATTTTGTCTAAGTCATCTTGTAAACTTTTAATGTCACTCAACGACAACACCTTTCCATGCATCACAGCATCATCTGCAAACAGCCGTAGACGGTTGCTTACCCTGTCCACCATATCATTTACTTATATATAGAAAATTACAGCGGTACTCTCACACTTCCTGGGTCACTGCTACAACATACTGGGCTCTCTTATTTAAGAACACTTCAGATACTGACATACCTGGGAACTTATTCCACATGGCTGTACCTTCGTTAACAATCGGCAGTGTGCCACCGTGTCAAATACTTTATGGAAATCTCGGAATGTGGGATCCGCCTGCTGCCCTTCGTCCACGGTTTGCAGAATCTTACCCGCATGGTCGTCATTTTTGGACCCTCCTTCTTGGATACGAGTTTTAATGTTCAGGCGGAAATGGGGGTTATGCGACGTATTAAACAAAAGGAGAATTACACGGGAGAAACAATGTCGCATAATCTTATTCCTTCTCGAGTTACGTCGCATTTTATACACAAGATGTCGGATACACAAGATGCTGATACAATAGCTCCACATGTAGCAATTATATACAACCGCTCGCTCATAGAAAGATCCGTGCCTAAAGACTGGAAAATTGCTCAAGTCACACCAATACCCAAAAAGGGAAGTAGGAGTAATCCGTTGAATTACAGGCCCATATCACTAACGTCGATTTGCAGCAGGGTTTTGAAACATATGCTGTATTCGAACATTGCAGCACGGATTCAGGAAATATCGTTCTTGCGAAACACAACTAGCTCTTTATACTCATGAAGTATTGAGTGCTATAGACATGGGATGTCAAATTGTTTCCATATTTATATTTCCAGAAGGCCTTCTCACCGTTCCTCAGAAGCGTCTTTTGACCAAACTGCGTGCCAATGGAATATCGCCTCAGTTGTGTGACTGGATTCGTGATTCCCTGTCAGAAAGGTCGCAGTTCGTAGCAGTAGACGGAAAGTCATCGATTAAAACAGGCCGGCCAGTGTGGCCGAGCGGTTCTAGGCGCTTCAGTCTGGAACCGCGCGACCGCTACGGTCGCAGGTTCGAATCCTGCCTTGGACATGGATGTATGTGATGTCCTTAGGTCAGTTAGGTTTAAGTAGTTCTAAGTTCTAGGGGACTGATGACCACAGATGTTAAGTCCCATAGTGCTCAGAGCAATTTTTTTTTTTTTTTTAAGGAAACAGAAATAATATCCGGTTTCCCCAAGCAAGTGCTATAGGCCCTCTATTGCTCCTGATCTATATTAAAGATATGGAAGACAATCTCAGTAGCCGTCTTAGATTGTTTGCAGATGATGCTGTCATTTACCGTCTTGTAAAGTCATCAGATGACGAAAACGAATTGCAAAATGCTTTAGATGAGATATCTGTATGGTACGAAAAGTGGCAATTGACCCTGAACAAAGGAAAGTGTGAATTTATTCACATGAGTATTAAAAGAAATCCGCTAAACTTCGATTACGCGATAAGTCACACAGATCTGAAGGCTGTAAATTCAACGAAATATTTAGGGGTTAGAATTACAAATACCCTAAACTGGAACGATCACATAGATAATGTTGTGCAAAGAGTCAACCAAAGACTGCGATTCATTGGCAGAACACTTAGAAGGTGCAACAGGTCTACTAAAGAGACTGCTTACATCACGCTTGTCCGCGCTCTTCTGGAGTATTGCTGTGCAGTGTGGGATCCGCATCAGATGGAACTAACGGATGACACTGAAAAAGTACGAAGAAGGGCAGCTCGTTTTATATTATCGCGAAGTAGGGGAGATAGTGCCACAGACATGATACGTGAATTGGAGTGGCAATCATTAAAACAATGGCGTTTTTCGTTGCAACGGGATCTTCTCATGAAATTTCAATCACCATTTTTCTACTCCGTTTGCGAAAACATACTGTTGGCACCCTGCCACATAGGGAAAAATGATGATCACGATAAAATAAGATAAATCAGGGCTCTCACAGAAAAATTTAAGTGCTCGTTTTTCCGGCGTGCCGTTCGAGAGTAGAACGGTAGAGAGACAGCTTGAAGGTGGTTCATTGAACCCTCTGCCAGGCACTTTATTGTGAATAGCAGAGTAGTCACGTAGATGTAGATGTGGAGGCAGATGCTGGTAGTAACTTACAAAGGCTACAGGATGGGCTCGACATGTTGTCTAGCAGGTTGTAAGACTATTGTTATTCGCAGGTGAGAAAAGGGTAAGCTGAGTTTCGCAAAAGCGACGCTTTCTAAAACCGTGATGATTTGTGGACAGATGTTCTTCCCACTTACGGGGATCTATTATATTCGAACTGAGAAAATGTTAAAGGATTCTTCAGCAAACCGGTGTTAAAGATATTTGTCTGTAAGTTTGTGAGTCCATTCTTTTATCCTTCTTACGCGTAGGAGTCACCTGCGCTTTATTCCAGTCGCGTGGGACTTTGCGCTGGGCAATAGATACGCGATAAGTGCAAGCTTAGTAAGGGGCCAGTGCTGTAGGCTACTCTTTGTAAAACCAAACTGGGATTCCATCAGTCCTGAATTACTTCCAAGTAACATAGCTCGATAAATCTTGGGCCATACATAGAAGAAAGGAACGCTATAGTGTAGTACACAAGGTAACGAAAGAAACACGTAATGAACGAGGTGAACAGAAATGGCACTTTTATTGAAAGACAATAATTACACTGAAGTCATCGCAAATTTTTATGGTCCCCTGAACACTACAAAAGCCAGGAAGGGGCAATTAAGGTGGTGGTTGAACACCACGGACTGCAGTGCGTTCTCTGCAGTGTCCTCTCATGTTAGCCACCTGTTTGGTAAGTAGTTGTTGCGGTGGGGAGTTTCATTCCTCCACCAGCGCGGTTGACAACAGCTGCATGGTGGTTCGTGTATGTGGACGTGCTACAGTACGTCTCTTCTGGACATCTCACACGTGCTCTATGGAATGTACGTCGAGGGAACGGGCAAGCCTAATATTCTCTCGCTCCAAGAGCTCCTCAACATACTCACTTCAATGTGGTGGCGCACTGTCACCTATCAGTAACGGACAAGTGCGAGGAGGACTCACGCTGGGGGGGGGGGGGGGGAGGGGGGGGGGATGTTCGAACAAACTATGTACAAACACTGTGAGGAAATAAATGCAACACTTAGCGGTCATTATGCGATTTCTCGTCCCAATTAGAGACAGGAGTATCTAGCAAAACATAGGTCGTCCAATATGTTTAATAGAAATGCGATTTTAAGAAAAGACTCTAGCATCTCTAACAGAGTGCATCATGACCAAGCGCAGATAGCATGAATTCTGCATTGTGCCGGAGCTGTCCCATTACCTCATGAAACAAGGCCATGCCGTCGCGTTCGAGCCAGCATTTTTTTCTTTCAGTTAAAGCATCAAACAGTATTCAGTTTACAACTACACATTCCAGTACTTTGGGTATTTTTTTCTGTTACTGTTATCTTTCTTTAAACATTAAGACATGACATGCACTCCCTGTAGGTGGAAAACGACCACTTAGTTTCGTCCGTGACACAAATAAGGCCAATAGAAAATAATAGTGAATATAGTAATATCGTCTGTATCCAATGAGGTAAAAAAAAAAACAGTAGGTAGGCTACACAAGATTGCACATTATGCTATGCACAATAATTCCGTTCTATAAGTGTGACATCCAGGCTTATCTTTATAGAGCCGGTACATACACGTACGAGTAACATTCATTTTAGTGAAGATGTTCAAAAGGACAACCTTCGCCAACCGCTGGATCATGCTTTGCTGGATCCTGCACAACACACCTGCATCCATCATTGCCGAAGCGGCGTGCAGGCGAACTATTAGGTCACGTAACCCATGGATGGAGTAATAGAAACTTGTTCATTTAAGTGTCCTCACAAATAAAAAAATCTAGTGGATTAAGTCCGGGGAACGTGGAGGGTAGAACATTCGACCTCCATGAAAAATCCATTTCACTATAAACGCTTCATGTAAATAGTTACGCGCATTCATTCCAAAGTGTGGCGGTGCACCATCATGCTGAAACCATAGCTGTCGCTGTCCTGACCACGCAGCTCTTAAGTATTTGATGGGGCTTAAGGACCCGTCTAGCAAACTGACTAGATGGGCATTGAGGCTAAGTGAGTTTGTGTATGAAGTCATACATAACCCTGGTGAGAAACATATAAATGCAGATGGTTTAAATCAAATGGCAGCAATGCTATAAACACTAGCTCACGGACTAGCACAATGCCTAGTAGCATAACAGGTGGTGCAGAATGTAAACAGCATGCCTTACAGCCATAACTCACTGCGTGTGACAGGTTGTTGTGTAAGATATCGAGGTTAGGGCCGCGGGTAGCAGTGCCAAAGAAGCTAAAAGCGAATGTGCTGAAAGAAGCACATAATCATATATTTTCAGGACATAGGGGTTGTAGAACAGCAGATAGGCGAGTAGTGGAACATTGATGGTCGAAATCTAGAAAAGAAGATGTGGATATGTGGATCGGTACATGAGAGGTTGTGTATAATACACCCAATGGGCAGATTTGAGCTATAAGTTAATACCTCTGCAGAAAATGACTGGGTTGGATGTTCTCAGGCCATTCAAAGGGTTTACGGTTGGAAATCGATTTGTGCTAATTGTTACTAATCATTTCTCTAGATTTACTGCAATGATTGCAATCCGTAACCAGCAGGCAGTAATGGTAGAGCAAGCATTGGTCAACAGCTGGGTGCTCAGGTCTGTAGTACCACAAACTGTGATCACTGAGCAGGGGACAATCTTTAATAAATTTATTAAAGCAGCTATTTAATTTGCTAAAGGTTAGAAAGTTAAGGAAAAGTCCACTGCATCCTTAGGCTAACGTTGCAACGGAGAGTGTACATCACACAGCCAGAATAATGCTGAATCATTATGTGTCTGCAGATCATAATCATTGGAAGCTGTATTTGTCGTTCGTTATAAGCACCTATAATTCAAAACTCCATTTTGCTACAATGTTATCACCATATGAGATAGTTTACAGGAGGTGCATGCCATCACCATTTAACAAGATACGGCCAAGAGCTGGCAAAGACGGGAAGTCCACCAGGGATTTTACTAAAACAGTAGGGCAAATTCGAAAGCGTGCTCAGGCAGCAAACACCAGAGCCCTGGAATGCCAAGATCGAATGATAAATCGTATGAGCAGATTACCACAATGTAAAGTCGGTCAGTGGATGATGTTGTTAAACCTGTACATTCAGAAAGTTAAAACCAAGAAATTTTGTAAATCATTATCAGGGGCCATATCAGGTAGTTGAAACAACATCACCAGTAAACGTCAAGTTTCAATTGCCGAATCGTAAAACTATTGCTCTTATTGGGCGTCTGAAGCCGTTTCAAGATGCTTCAGGTGTATTGATGTAAATACCGTCATACATTGAGGGCAAAGTTATGTGCAGTGAGAAGAAGGAGAAGCGTGGAAACTTTGCGTGATGTGTACAGGATATTCCGTGTGGAACAAGACCAAGGAAGTAGGAGAGAATGGTTTACATTTTGTGTTATAATGTACGTGTAATTTACAAGCATTAGTGATTAGTGCATCAGTCGATAGTGAGGATAGAAGAATGGAGTTCTGTTCATGTTATATCTACTGTTATACTTCTATGTTCATTTGCATGCAAGCTAGGTAATTTTGGGTTGAGTTTTCTTTTTGTACGTTTACGAGACGACAGACTTTTCAAAGGGAGAGGAAAGTGCTGGGACTTCCCTGTTCCTGGGTTGCCGTGGATCAAAGAAAAGATGAGAGATCTTGTCAGTATCGTATCTCTTCACCAAGAGTGGAGTGGGGCGCTGAGAATACTGCCATTGCAAACTGGAGTATTTTTCACAAGGCAAGAGTATGTACGAGGGCAGTTCAATAAGTAATGCAACACTTTTTTTCTGAAACAGGGGTTGTTTTATTCAGCATTGAAATACACCAGGTTATTCCCCAATCTTTTAGCTACACAACACTATTTTTCAACGTAATCTCCATTCAATGCTACGGCCTGACGCCACCTTGAAATAAGGGCCTGTATGCCTGCACGGTACCATTCCACTGGTCGATGTCGGAGCCAACGTCGTACTGCATCAATAACTTCTTCATCATCCGCGTAGTGCCTCCCTCGCATTGCGTCCTTCATTGGGCCAAACATATGGAAATCCGACGGTGCGAGATCGGGGCTGTAGGGTGCATGAGGAAGAACAGTCCACTGAAGTTTTGTGAGCTCCTCTCGGGTGCGAAGACTTGTGTGAGGTCTTGCTTTGTCATGAAGAAGGAGAAGTTCGTTCAGATTTTTGTGCCTACGAACACGCTGAAGTCGTTTCTTCAATTTCTGAAGAGTAGCACAATACACTTCAGAGTTGATCGTTTGACCATGGAGAAGGACATCGAACAGAATAACCCCTTCAGCGTCCCAGAAGACTGTAACCATGACTTTACCGGCTGAGGGTATGGCTTTAAACTTTTTCTTGGTAGGGGAGTGGGTGTGGCGCCACTCCATTGATTGCCGTTTTGTTTCAGGTTCGAAGTGATGAACCCATGTTTCATCGTCTGTAACAATCTTTGACAAGAAATTGTCACCCTCAGCCACATGACGAGCAAGCAATTCCGCACAGATGGTTCTCCTTTGCTCTTTATGATGTTCGGTTAGACAACGAGGGACCCAGCGGGAACAAACCTTTGAATATCCCAACTGGTGAACAATTGTGACAGCACTACCAACAGAGATGTCAAGTTGAGCACTGAGTTGTTTGATGGTGATCCGTCGATCATCTCGAACGAGTGTGTTCGCACGCTCCGCCATTGCAGGAGTCACAGCTGTGCACGGCCGGCCCGCACGCGGGAGATCAGACAGTCTTGCTTGACCTTGCGGCGATGATGACACACGCTTTGACCAACGACTCACCGTGCTTTTGTCCACTGCCAGATCACCGTAGACATTCTGCAAGCGCCTATGAATATCTGAGATGCCCTGGTTTTCCGCCAAAAGAAACTCGATCACTGCCCGTTGTTTGCAACGCACATCCGTTACAGACGCCATTTTAACAGCTCCGTACAGCGCTGCCACCTGTCGGAAGTCAATGAAACTATACGAGACGAAGCGGGAATGTTTGAAAATATTCCACAAGAAATTTCCGGTTTTTTCAACCAAAATTGGCCGAGAAAAAAAATGTGTTGCATTACTTATTGAACTGCCCTCGTGATACTCGCAAGCTGTCGTTGGGCGCTGAAGCTGACCCTGAACACATGGGAAATGCTTAATGAGAAGAGATGCTTAGAAGATGTGATTAAGGAGCTACGGCATGAGATGGAAGGAAAAGACATGCTGAAGGAAATAAGGAGTGAGTATGGTGAGTTGTGCCAGTCATATGAGCAATTTCAAGGGCAAACGCATCAGACAGTGGAAGTAGTGCCACATACTTAAGCGAGGTTGGTTAAACACAGTGTGTAGGGGGCAGGGAGTAGGGGACAGTGACATCTGTGAACAGAATACTCGTAGTATGACAGAGGGCATGAGTGATGCAGCAAGAAGGTATAAGACCACCATGGAATGGCACACAACACAATTAACCAGTTTGGAACAAGGGATACTGAACAGGACAACACATGGACATTATGAAAGTTAGCAACGGAGGAAATACCCCTAGTAAAGAAGACAGTTAATACTGTGAACTGGGACCTGGAAGTTATACAGGCTCGGGCGCATACTTTGGTTAAGAGAATGGTAGTAGCAAGATTCTTGCAGTCGTTTGCCGGCATCTTGTGGGATTCTCGGGCAGTGGCAGTGGAGTTGCAGGAAGCTATTAGTTGTGGCACATGGGTGGCAGAGTCCAGCTCCGTTAACGCCAGATCAGTACTTGGCAGGCCTGCGGAATGTGCAGAAGGAGTTGCCACACGATTCAGAATTAATAGGTGAATCAGAGCAGTGAAATCTACCACTGTACAAGCACATAGCAGTAGCCGAGAATACGGCGGATCTACCATGATTCACACAAGCAAACCAGCTTCAAATGTGAATACGTGTTAAAGTACGGAATCTTGGGGAAGATTGTCGAAGAAAAGACACAGGTGGTACTGCTGATCGCAGAAGATGGTGGTAGTCATGCACTGATGTCGCTAATCGAACTCCAACATTGCCAGAGAAAGGTGTTTACTACCTGCTGACCCAGGAGGTACATACAGGTACCGACACATGGGAGATGCAGTTGCACTTAGGTAAACCAGAGGCTCAGGGTTGTCCACGTGATGTCCTGCAGCTGCGCCCCGATTTTTAGTATGTGGGTTCGCACTGGATTTATTATGTAAATAATATCGAAATTCTAGCAGTGAGCTGCTAAGAGCAAGGTAAGGTAGCGGGAGCTAAATGGAGCTAAACGGCAGTGGAATAATTAGTAACGGGACAGACTGAGACATTACGGGACAGACTGGGACATATCGGGACAAACCTTTCACCTCTCAGCCTATGTTACAGGAGAAACCAAGCTGAACATAAGGTAGCTGCAGTTGTACTGGCCAGAGAAGCCACTACCAGTCCTTTCAGTGATAAACCTGACCTACCTGCAAACACGTCGCGTCCTTACGTAATCCTATCCTTAAACAAGCTAACAGACACGCAAGAGGGACGTCTTCCAGAAGAGAAAATGCTTTCACATGTTGAAGAGGCTCCATGTGATCTGTTACATGGTTCTATGAATATTAAGAGCAGTGTAGCCAACCACTGTGTAGAGCTTCGAATACAGCTACGTTAGGTCAGAGAGGCATCAGTGGCCACTGGTCAGCACCCATTGTGAGGTTGGTACAGGAACAACTGCTTATGCTCTCTGAGCCCTTCTGGTCACCGTGTGTGGACCCCGGAAGGGAGAGAAAATTAGGTTACTATTCCCTAGGACGCCGGTGAGTATGGATGCTCTGAGCAGCATCTCTATTTGATGAGTTGAAATGTATGAGAGCTTTGTTTGAGATTCCGATAGTCACTCTGGTGCGTGGCATTGATAATCATGCCGCATCAACTAATTCAATCAGGGAACTGTGTTAATTTCAGTAATATTCAGTTTATTCGATGAGATCTTTTGTGCAACTGTAACTTCGCGTGGACGAGCGGTGCCACCACATGACGTACAGCTTTAGTTAGTTTAGCGGATTATGTGGAATGCTTGTGAGAAATTTTATTTAATTTACCATCCAATTTGTGTTTCATTCCCAAGGACTTAGTAGCCTGTGCTCTGGTGTACCACGTGTGTTTCTGTGTACGCCATGAGGCTCCAGTTCGACGTAAACACCTCTCGTGTTCGAATTTAAGACTCAGTTTCATGACGGAGTAGATATGTTCTTGTTTGATAAATTACTTACAAAATTACTGAGTTGCATGGAATTTTAGAAGTGGAATTTGTTCTCTAAAATTCACCATTAAAGGCAGTCGCGCTAGGACCCAGTAAACTTCCATGTGGAACATGGAATCCTATATTTCGTTCTGTGAGTGACCAACGTGAACGTGGTGTGAGTGACATTGTTAAATCATATCCAGTAATTTAGCACTCTTGCCCCACATATATAGGTCCAGATGCTGCGCAGTGTAATGTGCCATGTGTCGATACCCGTGCTAGCATCCCAGGTAACCGTATTTTAACTTCTCTCTGTGTGTGTGTGTGTGTGTGTGTGTGTGTGTGTGTGTGTGTGTGACTCTTAATGAGAAGATAACTGCGAATTATTGCTAAATTCTTTGTTATTACATCTCACAGCGCCGTTCCGCTCCCTAGTCAGGATCCTTAAAATCAATCTGCACCTCCGCTTAGCAATGTTTCAATGAAATTTACCCTGATTATGGTATATCCAACATATGGATTTGTATTTTATTGAATCATCAAATGATGTGTGAGGTGGCCCCTTCTTATCAGTTTAATTCAAAATATTTAAATAAGTTTGACTTATTAATCAGAAATTTTGTGTTTGGTATTTGTTGCAGACAAGCAAACGTAGCCCCTAGTTGCAGAGTCATTCTTGGGAGTTAAAAGAATCAGTAAAGAGATATTTTGCTTAGCCGATCTTACCAGTAACATGCAGAAGTAAAAGACGACAGGTGTCATTCAATGTACATTAATATGACACGGAGCAGCAGCACGCGAACAAAACCACAAGTGACACAGCCAAAGCCACAGTGTTCGTGTTGATTCTGGTTTGCGCAGCCTCTGTGTACTCGGGCGAGGGGCCACTCGACAATTCGATCCTCCAGAGCAGCAGATGTCGGTGGATTGGTTAGCTGTTTGCACATGAGAAGGTATGAGGAGTGCAAGAATCTCGATATAGTAACAAGAGAGTTGTATTGCAGAATTTACTTAACTGCGATTCAGTAGACAAGGAATCTTGAGTGATGTTAAAACGAACATTATTACTTACAATAGAAGATGCCATAACGGTGTGATGAATGGATATTCGTGTAGACAGTTGTTTAGTGTTTTGGAGGGATTAATGCTTAAGAGGTAGCTCAAACGAGAAAGGAGAGTTTGGTTCAAAATGGCTCTGAGCACTATGCGACTTAACTGCTGTGGCCATCAGTCCCCTAGAACTTAGAACTACTTAAACCTAACTAACCTAAGGACATCACACACATCCATGCCCGAGGCAGGATTCGAACCTGCGACCGTAGCGGTCACGCCGCTCCAGACTGTAGGGCCTAGAACCGCACGGCCACCCCGACCGGCAAAGGAGAGTTTGTGTAGTAGTTTAAGGACAGATGGACGAGCTGATGGGCTGACAATCGTGGAGTGAATGGGCATCACATTCTCAGCTTTGTTGCTGAGTAAGAAGAAAATTGTAATTACTTTGTGTCTTAACTACGTATAGGAAGTCTTCAGTTGTAGTCTGGTTATTGGTCGTCCCTAAGAGGGGGAGTATGTAACGCTGTCACTAATTTTGGATATTACTGAGTTAAAAGCAGCCAAATTGCAGCCATGTAGGTGGCAAGCAGGCAGACGCAGATATGCTGACATGTAATTCCACAAGCTAGCCTGCTTGTACACCGCAAGGAGGCCAAACCGAAACGTCATGCAACGACGAACTGGCCTGTGAAGTATTTCCACACCATCCGTACACGAAGGTGTTACTCTGGACAAGCTTGGCAGCAATACATCGGCACAACAAGTGTGTTATTAATCCCTATAAATACCCTCTGATTCAAGCACAGTTATGAGCAGTCTGGAAGCACTCTCCGCGACATTGGATCCATGCAATTCTCCATTATGCTATGGGCCAACCACCAACCAACACCAGTCTGGGCAACCAGCTCCACCAGACCAGCTCATGGTTCTGAGTCTGCACCCATGGACTTACAAGGGAACCTCCCCATCGCACCCCCCTCAGATTTAGTTATAAGTTGGCACAGTAGATAGGCCTTGAAAAACTGAACACAGATCAATCGAGAAAACAGGAAGAAGTTGTGTGGAACTATGAAAAAATAAGCAAAATATACAAACTGAGTAGTCCATGCGCAAGATAGGCAACATCAAGCAGCGTCTGAGCTCAGGAGCGCCGTGGTCCCGTGGTTAGCGTGAGCAGCTGCGGAACGAGAGGTCCTTGGTTCAAGTCTTCCCTCGAGTGATACGTTTACTTTCTTTATTTTCGTGAAGTTATGATCTGTCCGTTCGTTCATTGACGTCTCTGTTCACTGTAATAAGTTTAGTATCTGTGTTTTGCCACCGCACCGCAAAACCGTGCGATTCGTCAACGAAAGGACGTGCCTTTTCAATGGGAACCGAAAACATTTGATCGCAAGGTCATAGGTCAACCGATTCCTCCACAGGAAAACACGGCTGATATATTCTATACGACACTGGTGACGGCATGTGCGACACATGACAGGAATATGTTTTCGACCCACCTAACTTGTACACTTGGCGAATGGGTAAAAAGATTCTTCTACCTTTCCCGATTTAGGTTTTCTTGTGGATGTGATAATCAAAAAAGTGATGAAAACATAAGAGTTTGTGACATAAACTGAAAACAAAAAATTAAAATTTGCACCCGAGGGAAGACTTGAACGAAGGACCTCTCGCTCCGCATCTTCTCACGCTAATCAGAGGACCACGGCACTCCTGAGCTTACGCTGTCCTTGATGTTGCTTATGTTCCGCATGGACTACTCAGTTTGTATATTTTGCTTATTTTTTCATATTCCACACAACTTCTTCCTGTTTTCTCGATTGATCTGTGTTCAGTTTTTCAAGGTCTATCCACTGTGCCAACTTAGAATTAAATCTGAGGGGGGTGCGATGGGGAGGTTCCCTTGTTAGAACGATACAACAAATTTGCTGTCCTCAGGCTCCACAGCAGCACTGAATTTCTACCTAGAAGGGCAGCGGTTTGCAGCCTGGGTGGTCCTGTCATCTTTCATCCGCAACAGGGTGAGTTTCTAACCTGGTAGCAACAGACCATCTGTGAGAATTCAGTAGACGTTCACGTCGCAGGCCGAACTCACTCAGGGTCACATGGTACTAACTCAGACATGCACTGCTGAGTGGGAAGAACAGTGTCAGCAAAGCATGGCGCCAACGTCAAATGGCCTTCCCGCCGCCGTGACCTTCCATTGTCATCGGCACTATTGGTGTGTTTCGCGCCTAAAGAGAACATACCCAAGGGCGCCGCCGCATTTCGACGGTGTAGCTCGAGAATAAATAAAATATGATGTATCTAGCAGCAGAGTTTCTAGTTTTCCTAGTCACTCCTGGCCAACACCACCACCTCCACAACCCACCACTCCACAACCTCTACACGATAGCAGCTCTTCTCACCACAGGTTGCTATGCATCTGACAACAAATAATATGTTTTCAAAGTCACGTCTTACATTTCTAAAGAATTCTGATATTAAGTAGGCTATCTACACATAGATCAGGAATGTATGCAATAAATTACAGGCTACTTGTGTATTTTGCGATCTGTCAAAGGCATCTGGTTGTGTAAATCACAGAATCCTTTTAAGTAAACGTTACGCTCCAACAGGACATGTTGCAAAAGGGTTCAAATCCTGTATCTCTGAGAGGCAACAAAGTGGGTCAAAAGGAAAGAGAGGTGTAATAAGCTATGAGGCATCATCCAATTACATGTGGTGTCCCACAAAGTTGCATCTAAAGGCCTGCACTTTTTGTTTTGTATATTAATGACCTTTTATCAGTAACATTACCAAATGGAAAGTATGTTTTGTTCTAGATGGCATAAACATTTGCAATGAATACCAGTGAAACGTCCCCTTTCAACAATTATACAGGACTGTGCTTAAACTGACACACAATATTTTGTTAGCGCAACGCAATCTGACTTTCAAAATTCCCTACAAAAGAATGGCCCTGACTAACATTAAACTATACCTTTCACAAATCACTTACCTCACAAAAATCTTCGCTGCTCAAGCTACTGCAATACAGCGAGCGCCACTACTGCCAGCTAAATAAAAGATTCAAACTATGGAAGGCACTAACTACTGATAGGGATAGTTAGCAAATGAAAGATATTAATAGAGAACAAACAATGTATTTACCTTGAAATCATCACAAGTCATAATATATATATCAGTTCATGACAAATTAGAAACCTCCGCCATCTCTCTCCCCACATCCACCACTGCTGGCGGCTCACCTCCAACTGCGCAACGCTACACGCTGTTCACAGCCAGCTGCCTAACACTACAATGGCAGACAACAATGCAAACTAGCCACAGACTGCACACAGCACAGCCAGTGATTTTCATATTGAGCGCTACGTAACGTTGCCAATAAGAAAACATAAACAGCCTACTTACATAGAGAAAACATAAACAGCCTATAAACAGCCTACTTACATAGAGAAAACATAAACAGCCTACTTACATAAAGAAAACATAAACAGCCTACTTACATAGCCCCCATGCTCCCCACAAAAAATTTTTACAAATGGTGTTGGGCACTGGCCAATACAGATTTGACAAAAAATTTTTCACAATTACAGTAACAAAGATATAAAATGCACACACTTATTGATACAACGTTGTTCAAAAGCTCAAATTTTCTCACAGTCCCTAAAGACAGTCCTAATCGTACATAACAGGAGAATAGCAGTGTTTGTCTCAAAGTCTGAGCAGTAAAAGAAAATGCACATGGAAGTAGTGGATTTCCATGCAGTCTTGAAGAAGTAGTGTTGTCCTTCCAATGGAAAGACAGTGCTGACTCTCGACATGCTGACAGGTAATGGGCCACAACAGAGCAAACCCACTGCAGAGTCAGTCGAAGTTTTGATGAATATTGGTAGGTAGGTCATCACAGAGCAGACCCACTGTAGTCCTGGCAGAGATTGTGGTATTGGTGGGCCACCAGAGGTGCAGACCCACTGTAGTCCTTGTAGAGATAATGGTATTGGTGGGTCATCATAGATGCAGACCCACTGTAGTCCTTGTAGAGATGACCAGCAGCCATCTGTTGCGATTGTGCAGGTGCACATTCACCATCGAAGAGTGTTGCGGAGAATATAGCAAGTCCATAAACCACCACTTGTGCACTCACAAAGTTTTTAAAATTGTCCTTAGAACAAGCAATGCTGTTATCCAGTCCCTTGCTGAATTAGTAACACACGTGCAAACACTAACAGTCCCAACTTCTCACATATTGTCCATATACTATGACCAACAGAAACGTGTGCAGTGAAATGTAACTAACAAGTTAATAATATGATGAATGGTGACAATTACAATTTTATAACATGAAAATACAATTACAAAGATACAGAAAACATAATTAAAACATAATAATACAGATAACATTTGTAGTAATAGGGGCTTTACAAAAGAATAGAAATAACATATACATCAGTGTTACAGGAATTATGACATGAGTACATACATAAAAGATCAGAGTAACTTTTGAAAGATCAACTTCACACATGAGCATTAAAACAGAGCAGAATTGATTATGTCTAACATCTTTACAAAGTAAACAACATATTATTAATGCCAATTATATTCGAGGATAACAGTATTCCTCATCATAGTGAATGTAGCTTAATATTAAAAGAAGAAAAAATTCTATGAAACTACACAGAGACAGGAAGAAAACAAATACACAAGGGTACACACACACATAGTGGGATAACACCAATAGGAAAGGACAGGGTTCGTTTTCAGTGTAACATTTGGTACTGCAGTCCAACCCAAAACTTCATATATCTTTCCTCTTATTTCATCCTTTGTTTCCACCAAAAAAAATTCTATCTAAGCATGCTTTCTGTATTTATATGTTCACACATTTCTTACCTCAACATTTATTTCCAAGAAAATCCTACCTAAACCTGTTTTCTCAATGCATTTCTTCCAATTCATCGCAACTCATTCTCTTAGAGGCTACCCCCTCTTAAGCTAACTTAAATCTACTGAGCTCAGATGCTAAACTAAGGGACGAGGCAATGCAGCATCACATAACAAATCAACACAAACAGCAATGCAAAAAAAATGCCAATTGGCAAAGCTAGCAGCATAAATGAGCAAAAGTCAAATTCAATAACACTATGCCTGGCAAACAGTAGCAACTTATACCTAAACATGACATAGCGCAAGCAGAAAAAATATTACACTAAAATGGCCATGTCTAATACCTATGTCACATCTTAACATTAGAGTGATGCATCACAAAAACTTACGCTAGTAGATAAGTTACCAAATCGTAAAAAAATTATTTATGCAATTCCTGTGAAGGGAAATGTTTTTTTTTTTTGTGCTCCCTCATTTGTTTTGGATAGATCATAAAATTATTTACTGGATCTGTAGGCATAAAATATTTATATTAGTACATATATTAAATTTTATTTTAACCAATGCTGCAGTGCAGCTAGAAACTTGATATTAAACAAAATGTGTAAATAAATACATTAAGCAAGCCATATGGCATTTTTCTTAACTAGCAAGGCAATAGCTGTGAAATGTTTCTCATCGTTTCATTAGGCATTTCAGTAAATATCATAAATTACGAGCTCCACAGTATGCTTTCAACAAGGAGATGTCAGTAGCGCGGACAATGGCCTTCCCTTTCTTTTTTTTTTTCTACCTGTGCCGCTGAAAAGGGCTCGCAATAATGGCTTTTTCTCCAGGCGTCTGACACAGCTGGGTGCCCGCGACGCATTACGTGCAGGTGGTCACTTAACTTTCGTACGGAAATATTTACGACAGCAGTTTCTGCTACCGTTGCAGTCACATTTAAAAATATTTCACAGGTCAAGAATTAGCGTTGCAAATCTGTAGAAACAAAATCCTATAAATATAAGTGTCCAAAAAAAATATTCGTCAGCATTGTGATACAGTCACACATTTCATAACTCTTAAAGTACGTTTCTTGGTTTCCAACATCCTTTTCATAAATCAGAGTCCCTAAACACTACTCATTATTCCTTACCTCATTATACATATACATATTCGTCGACACTTCTTCAATATTTCATCGTGAGAAATACGTAGCATAATAAACATTCCTCAACAACATAATACACATCGTCGTCGTAATAATAACATCATAACACTTCAGTCAAATCTCAAAATCGTCGTAACTTCCTCCAATAATTTCTAAGCCTAAAATAATTCTCTGCTAATGTCAAAAGTGTCAGCTGCCTCAAACGTACTTTAAAAATCATGATCTCATACCAAATACATCATTCAAAGCTCTCATAGTATCACAATGATTCCGAAAAAATATGAACAGTTTACAAAGTACAGACAAAATACAGTTTCATAAGTGTGAAGTTATCCAACTGTATAATTACGTAAACATCTGTCACTGATATAGTAAAAATAAATGTTTGTCTCTCTCAGTTAAATGATCGGATAGCTGAGTAATTTGTGTGTTAGAGAAATATGGTACCGATGTGTAAAGTTGTATAAGCAAATACCATATTAGCTAGGGTTCCTTGTGCTTGCCAAACACATGGTACACAAAGTAAGCATGTACCCCCCTGAGGATAAATGTAATTATGCCCTCAGGTGTTACAAATTACAGCAATGGAATGAAATGTATCACGGAAAACTTTCTTTGTAATTAAAAAATCTTTAAAAATAAATGTTTTAAGTACAAAATTAATCACTGAAATGCGTGTCCTGTAGCGCTAAATGTGCATCTTGTTGTAAGATAATCTCTGTGGAAGTGTCGTAGTTATTTTCCTCCGAAAGCTAAGTTCCGCAGAAGCCAATGTACTTACCTCATGATAAACCAAAGTGAAATGCTTTGCGTATAGATATCGTAGTTATTACGCTTATTGTTGTGATGAAGAAAGTACTGTGCTGTAACGTATTGTTGTGCTACGGAAAAGCTGTCTCCTTGTAGCTATACCACAAAAGTTACTACTAAAATATGTCTCACTTTATAGAAGAATTCAGAAAAAACTGTGCAGATATAAGACAGATACACCGCAAAAGCAACATTGTAAATTGTCATGCATTAGCAGCGTCGTGATAAAATCGTGTAGCTGTCACATAAACTAACCACTGCGTCATCTGGCATTTCACAGAAAGCACCTCAAATCCTGAATCCACTCTCAAGCAAACCAAAATGTTGCATGAAAATTTCATTAGCAGTGCTGGTATATGTTCTAAGTATGTAAGCCTAATATTCGTTACGTAATCGTGCAACTAACAAGGAGGAATGTATAAATAACAACACTGTGTCGTCTGTTCGCAATAACAATGCATTCGCAATTTCTGTTTGAATAAGTTCTCTTGGTTCTTGACTGGATATTTAACTTCAAACATTGTTGCATGGTAACAGTTTCTTAAGTCTGACAAAGCATACTAGAAATGTGAAGCGAAACGTTTTATGGCAAAGACAAAGTTAAAAAGCAGATTATCTCCCAATAAATGGTTTTACATGTGAAATGTGGTGTAGCCCTTTACTCTTCCTAGCACGCAGAGTTTCAACTTTAACGCAATTATCATGTGGTATACGTCGGTAAAGAATACTGGAATTTTGCTCAAGGTTAGCGTCAATGTTATTTTTCCCTGAGCCAGCGGGCGCACGCGGCTGCCTGCGGTGTGAGTCATTGTCTGTTTCTTTGTTGGCGCGCGCCGTTACTGGGATTAGGAGGCCTAACTTCCACAAATTCGCCTTGCCCAGAGGGCCCAGCTCTGTTTAAAGCTCGCCAGTTCTGATGGAATTCAGGTCTGTCGTTATGTCGGTAGTTGACATAGTTTCTTGTTTGTCGGTCATGTGGTGGAGAATTTCTCCCGGAATCGTAATTGCGTGGTGGACCGTTGCGTCTGAAGTTATTCTGTCTCCCTTGATAATAATTATTTTGGTTCCCATATTGTCTGTTTCTCTGATTGTCTCTGTGATAGTCATTACTGCGGCGAGGTGATCTTTCCCTGTACTTATTACTCTGCCAACGGTTGTCGTACGGGTGGTGTCTATTTTGGTCACGATTTGCGTTGTAAGAATAGACCAGTCGTGTCCGGTTATTGTTTCTGTCGTCACGGAATTGTGACGGATGTGACCTGTAATTGTTGTGTCCTTGTTTTCGCGTTCCGCGATTGTCAGTGTCACTTTCCAGTTCTTGTAACAGTCCCTGAAAAGCTTCAATGTCGTCTTTGCAACGTCCTGCCAAAATAATGTGTCGTAAATGTTCAGGCAATTTGATTAAGCAAATGCGGATGAGTTCTGAGGGGCTGTATGGGTTTGATAAGTACTGATTCTTGTGCAACATGTCTTCAAAATATTTGACAAGACTGGAAAATTCAGATTGTTCAAAGTGTTTCATCATCATGATGCTATGTTTTACGCGGTCTTGTGTAGCTTGAGACCAATATGCTGAGAGGAAGGCGTGGTAAAATTCTCCTTCACTGTGACAATCGTGAATGACCGATCGCATTCTTACAGCTGGTTCATTCTCCAAGTAGCCACACATAAATTCTAATCTGTGTTCTAACGACCAGTTGGGAGGAAAACAATGAGAGAATTGATGGAGCCATGCTTGTGGATGAATGTCGTTGCCAGAATTCTTAAATGTTTTGAATTTACGTGTAGTAATGAACAGCTTATAGTCAAAATCGTCATGTCGGCGAGTCGCATATCGGTCATTGTTAGCTCGTGTCGGCCGTTCCATCTCAAAATTCGGTGCACATTGCCAATTTCTTTCATAACTTCCGAAATGCCCTGTGTTATTATTTTGCGGCTTTTCCGTGTTTCTAAGTCCCTCTTCCCGTGTTGGAGCGCGAGTGTCTTCTGAAATACGTAATTCTTGTATTACCTGTGTCAGCTGATCTTGTACTTCCCGGATTTCTCTTTGGTGTTGCGTATCAATTTGATTCAGATTTTGTTTCAGTTTCCTAATTTGTGCGTTCTGTTCTGTGTCATTAAAGACTACCGGTTTTGCGTCATTCAGATAATCATCTACCTTCGCAGATAAATTATTTAGCTGATCCGAAAGTTCAACTACTTTCTCTGATAATGAACACATTTCCTCAGTGTGTTTTTCTGAACCAAGTTTCAGAGTGTCCATTTGTGTTGAAATCGAATCTACTGTGTCTTTTAAGTTTTCTTGACTTTTTGCAAGTTGCGTAACCGAATCGGTAGATGCAACTGCGTCAATTTTAGCTTGCAAGGTGTTGTGATTTTCATGAACAATAGTTTGCAGTTTTTTTATGGCTGCTTCGTGATTCTGTAATGCATTTTCATGACGCGAAAAAATAGGTTGGAAATGCTCACAAATTTGAGTTTTTACGTCATTACAGACTTTTTGACATTTCGATTCAATGTTATGTAACTCAGTAGTTAAATCTTCACGCGTTTGTTCAAGAGTTTGTTCCAATGAGTCTAACTTTTGAAGATTTTGTCCCATTGCGTCTAACTGTTGCTGTGTTTGTCTCTGATTTTGTTCCAGTGTGTCTAACTTTTGAAGCTTTTGCTGTGTTTGTCTCTGATTTTGTTCCATTGTGTCTAACTTTTGTAGCTTTTGTCCCATTTGTTGCATTAACTGTAATAACAATGCACTGGTGTCTGAAACATGTTCCTCAGTGCTTTTCGGCAGTGAATTTGCACCGGCAACATTCACATTTTGACAAGCGGAAAACGTGTCTTGACTCATTTGGGAAAACGGTGAGGACGCAAAACCTGAATCTACAGTATTTGCAAAGTTGTGTCCTGTCATTTCGGATTCCTGAGGCGAGCTGTTGCCGACCGATCGATCGATAATGCTTCCCTCTTCACTAATTGTTTCACTGTCCACGCCATTGTTTGCCGCCCGCTCCATTTCCCTATGCACGATTACCAAATTACTACTTTGAACATCAGTTAATTCATTACTCGGTGGCGCTAACACACTGCTTTCATTTTCACTGTCATTTCTCAGTTTACTTTGGAGCCTAGTATTACGTTTTTCACACGCCATTATTGTCACAGTATTTCACACGACAACACAGAAAAACACAATTTGAAGATCAAAAATAAGAGAACACATTAACATAGCACTGAAAATAATATCTAGTTAATTGCAACTGCGAAATACTTGGTGCAAATCTACATGCCTGCCACAACTGTTTTACTATACAACAATGAAAGACTGCAACTACAAAGGAAATTCTCTCTATAATTACGCGCTAGCAATAAACAAAATCTACACTAATTACACAAACTACAAGAAAAAAATCAGAAGATTCCAGTGAGGTATCCTAGGCTAAGGGTCGACATATGAAACGTCCCCTTTCAACAATTATACAGGACTGTGCTTAAACTGACACACAATATTTTGTTAGCGCAACGCAATCTGACTTTCAAAATTCCCTACAAAAGAATGGCCCTGACTAACATTAAACTATACCTTTCACAAATCACTTACCTCACAAAAATCTTCGCTGCTCAAGCTACTGCAATACAGCGAGCGCCACTACTGCCAGCTAAATAAAAGATTCAAACTATGGAAGGCACTAACTACTGATAGGGATAGTTAGCAAATGAAAGATATTAATAGAGAACAAACAATGTATTTACCTTGAAATCATCACAAGTCATAATATATATATCAGTTCATGACAAATTAGAAACCTCCGCCATCTCTCTCCCCACATCCACCACTGCTGGCGGCTCACCTCCAACTGCGCAACGCTACACGCTGTTCACAGCCAGCTGCCTAACACTACAATGGCAGACAACAATGCAAACTAGCCACAGACTGCACACAGCACAGCCAGTGATTTTCATATTGAGCGCTACGTAACGTTGCCAATAAGAAAACATAAACAGCCTACTTACATAGAGAAAACATAAACAGCCTATAAACAGCCTACTTACATAGAGAAAACATAAACAGCCTACTTACATAAAGAAAACATAAACAGCCTACTTACACCAGATCTAGTATAGTCTTAGAAAGATCAGTTAATAAAAGTTTCATTGAGATAAATAAATTGTTCCTAGCAAATCCTTTGTCACTAAACTTTGAAAAAAAAAACCTACACGCAGTTTCGAACTTGTAAGAGATTTCCTACCAGAATGGCTTAAACCATGAGGATAAGCAGATATAAGAATTGAAATTGTTAACTTCTTGGTATTACAGCTTGATAATAGACTCAACTGGTAGGAGCGTACCATAGAACTGCTAAAGTGCCTAAACAGACCTCTATATCCAATGTGAGTGTTGTCAGACATAAGGGACATAAAAATAAAAAAAGTTATTGTGCACGGGATTACTTTCATTCCAGAATGTAACATGAGATTAAATTTGGGGATAACTCGTCAAGCCAAGCTAAAGTTTTCTGAATCCATAAACATGTTATACGAATTATTTGTGGTATGAACTCAAGAACATCACACAGAGCCCTGTTTCGGAAACAGGGATACTAACTCCAGTTTTCCACTGTATTTATTACTTCATGAAATGTGCCATTAAAAATATAACTCTTTTTCAAGTCAATAGCTCAGTCCAGAAAAGTGTCCATTATTCAGGAACACGTAATTTCAATAACTTGCCAGCAGTCACAGAACGTTTAACTATTAATAAAATTAAGAAGAGCCTACATTAACTATTAATGAAGTTAAGAAGAGCCTACGTGTCTTGCAGCAAGTTTTCTCTTACCCTGTATATTAAATTAAGTTTACATTTTTTTGACCTATTCCACATCCATGAAGACCATTTCACTAGGGATATGTAGAGGGTACATTAGCATATTTGTTCTTCTTTGTAGATATTTATTGTTTATTCTTGTCAGAAAACATGTTCTACATCCTGGTGCGTCTCCTCACCATAAATACCTCATTGTTGGGCCTCTCGTTAAAAAGTGTGATTCCACATGTATCAGCACACCACTTTCCAAATTTTTTGAGAAGGTTAAGTTCTCCAGGGTCGTCACCCACATCATTAGCAGTGAGACAAAAGGGCTGTTCTACTAATTCAACTATTTATACATTTCAGGAAGATGTAATAAAATCTTTTAATGATGAAATATCACCAACTGGGATTCATTGTGACTTATCAAAGGCATTTGATTGTGCCAATCATTAATTATATTAGAGAAATTAAGTTTAGTGGAATACATAGTTCAGAAAATGCCTAGTTTAGTTCTCATTTAAGAAACAGAATGCAAAAATTTACCCTGGGCTGTTTGAGTCTTACAAAGAGGGATCGTCTAGAACTTACAATGAGTGTCCCAAAAGGTTCGATTATTAGCCCGCTACTGTTCTTGCTTCATATTAATGCTCTTATCTGAATCAGAAGGTAGAATTAGTCCTGTTTGCGGATGGTAAAATCATTGCTGTGGAGCTGAGCAAAGAAGTATCGACAGAAGGAAGAGTAAACGATGTTTTTTTCGGAAGTCACTGATGGTTTTGCACTCATTGGTTAGCTTTAAAACAGTTCATGTAGTTTTCTGCAGCCAAAAATATCCCACGTTATATTCATTTAGCATACCAACAAGAAATAATAAACAAGATAGAAAGTTATATTTTATTAGACGTTTGTTTCGATGAAAACATAAAATAGAAAACCAACATAGCAGACATGGTTAAACTTTTTGTTCTGGCTACTTTTGCTGTAAGAATAATTCCTGGCTTTGAGGATAAAGAAGTCAGTAAGTTAACATATTTTCACTTAGTGCTGCCTTATGGGATAATAGCTATTCTGAGGCAACTCGTCACTTAATCGAAAATTATTCTTTACGCAAAAGAGAGTAATTATAACTATGTCTCAGGTTTACTCAGGTGCAACTTACAGGCATCCCTTTAAGCAGCTGGAAATATTAACTGCAGCTTCGCAGAACATTTATTGACTTGTGAAATTTGTTATTAAAAATCTATCTAAGCTTACGAGTAATAAAGGTATTCACAAGTACAGCACTAGAAGAAAAAATAATCTGCATCGCCCTTAAATGAACGTAATTTTGGCACAGAAAGGTTTGAAATATGCAGCTAGAAAAACCTTTGACAGCCTACCAAGGGAAATAAAATAACTGGCAGATAGTAGAAATGTTTTCGGAAGTAGATTAAAGATGTTTCTTCATAACAATTCCTTTTATACCGTAGAGGAATTGGGAGAAATAGACGTTTTTAAACAAAATGACCTGTCAATGGCCAACATGTAACCATATAAATATTATTCTTTTATTTTTTAATTGTATACACAGGATGACAATTATTGAACTATGTATTCTTTTATTTTTTAATTGTATACACAGGATGACAATTATTGAACTATGTGAAAAAACGTAAATAAGTTACAATCTGTCATATGCAAATACTTTATTCAACTTGTAAATGTCACTGTAGATATTCAGATACAGGCTGTGACATGTTCGACATTCCTGCCATCATTGGCGATGATGTGACGCAGACGAATAGTGAAATTCTGCGTGACCCGCTCAAGTGTCGGAACATCGATTTAGTCGATGATCTGCTGAATGGCTGTTTTCAGTTTGGCAGTGGGTTTGAGGTTATTGCTGTACACCGTGTCTTTAATACAGCCCCACAAAAATGAGTCGCATGTGTTCAGATCCAGAGAATATGGCGTCCAATCGAGGCTCATGGCAGTGGCCTCTGGGTACCCCAGAGTCAGAATGCGGTCCCCAAAGTGCTCCTCCAGGACATCAAACACTCTCCTGCTTCGCTTCGATGGGGTCGAGCTCCGTCTTGTCTGAACCACATGTTGTCGAAATTACGGTCACTTTGGATATTGACGTTGACATCATCTTCCAAAACCTTCACACACCATTCGGTAGTCACTGGGCCACCAAGGAATATCGCACCATTTATTCTGTGACCAGACATTGCACGTCACACAGTCTCTCATTGAGGGTGAAGAGACTTCTCAATAGCGAAATGCGGATTCTCAGTCCCCCAAATGTGCTAATTTTGCTTATTGACGAACCCATCCAAATGAAAGTGGGTTACATTGCTAAACCAAACCATACAATGCCCATGATGCCCTGCAGCCAACATTGCAGTTTGAACGATCTAACACAAATCGTTCAGAACTTATGACGATTCTATTTCATATAGTTCAATAACTGTCACACAGTAAATGTTCTACATTTGTTATAATGAATATAGGCTGAAGCAAAAATTTAAGGTTTCTACGATTGCTAGGAGATGAACATAGGTCTCTTGAGCTCTAGACGGGTGTGCTGACCACCCCGTTACTATGGCTAACACAGCTTATGGATTAGCCTAGTATGTCTCTCTCCCTAATTCAGACTCCATTTCATGCCTCACCCCATCTTGACGTTCCTCTCTTTAACTCATATCAGCATTGCAGAGGCTCTCCATCATTGGAATAGTACCTTAGATTGAGCAAAATGGGTACAATCCTACCCGTTCCTCACTAAATTTATTTGGCCTATATTAAGGAGAGAGACGTATTAGGGTAATCCGTGCAACTATGTTAACCTCAGTGCCAGGATGGAGCAGTGGTTAACACATCTGCCTAGTAAGAAGGAGACCCAGGTTCGAATCCTGATCTTGGTACAAATTTTAATTCATTGCTTCGCCCTGTATTCATTATCATAGATAGAGGTGAGACTTAATATGTCTCTGGAACACATGAACACGTATTTTCAACTGTTCTACATTTGTTCTGTTGATATGTTCTACATCATATTGTTTATCTTGAAATTTGATCTATGGAACAAGTAATTAACTAACTGAACGCAAAGTGCATAAAGTTGCATACATATAATTCCTTTGGACCAATGTGAGAAAAATGTGGGCAGCTAAGCTCATTTTCAAAAAGATAAGCAAAATAATTAACATTTATTTGATGAACATTCGCCAAGTTTCAAGAAAGGCATCATCTTATTTCATCATAGCTTTAGTTTATACTAAGTATCTTCCCACAACTAGTTTTGTCTAAGGCTTTTCATAAGCATTCATCACTTGTATTAAGATATCAAGCTGTGTAGCTAAGATCACCCATTATAGGCAGTAATTGTTAACTAGTTGCAGAAAGTTCAATAATATGAACTTCACCTATCTGTGAACTGAATGTACAAACATAATTAGCCAAGTTTATACCAGTATGTAATCAATGTTACGTCTTGGGACTTCCTGCACATATCTTTTTGTTCAGGTATGACATTATGCCTCACTCATCATTACATGAAAACTAATATGTAATGTATGCTTCTATCTGAACTGAAGTAAAACTGTAGTTGCTTGTAATGTGGCTACAAACCTGAATTTGCTGTTACATATGAAAATCACACTATTGGTGAAGTAATCAATTTTATTTGTTCCTTCAAAGTAACAAAGAGATAACTTTATCTATTGTGCATTATGTTTAACTATCAGCAGTTACAGTTGTTACAGTATGTAATTACTATCATTCCAATGTACAAGTATCAGTATTACCACAATTATAAGACAAAAATTAATTCAGCATACAACTACATAACAAAGTTTATTACAACTACATATAAATTTACATACAATATGAATTTATGTGAACATTACCTGATTGAACTTCATGCAGAGTTGAAATTAAGAGTAAGCTACACATGATGTCTGTTGATAACTTTTTATTATTGTCATTTCTGTACTGTTACGTCTCTCACATGTGCACAGGAGGTATAACTGTTAGCTCTAAGAATTTGTTGTGGAATCTACTGATAATACACAGATCATCAGATACCCATTCTTCCTATTATCTTTCTTTGTTGAGAAGCATTTATTAAGAACTAATTACTGCTGCAGCAAATAACAGTTGCTTCAGAAATCTCAGGATGCTAAGTTCTAAATGATGTGCTCCCTTTTTTGATGTGATGGGAAAAACAAAACCATATACAGTACTCGTCAGTGTTCAGAGCAGACAATGGTTAGGAAGTAATATGTATTTCAAATCGAATGAGGATCCCTGGAATGAAAGGCTGTATTGTGAAATTATAGAGTGACTTGCATTTAGAGATTATTTTACTGTTACTAAATGTCAATAAACTATTTTTCTTTCGGTTGTCAGTTAAAATTATCACTATAAGAACCTCTCTTCTTCTTACAAAACACTTTCATATGTCATATAAATTCATTCTTAACACATGCTACAAGAGACCTTAAACCTAGTATGGAATCCAACACTTAGAAACTGTTGACATAGATAGTGAAAACGGCTGGTAAACTGTTTATCTTTGTCTGTGAAATCCAGAGTAATAAAATATATAGCCCAATTCATTTCAGTTTGTTATGGTGTTAATTGAATGAATCTCATATTAGCAATACAAAAATTAATACAGCTTTCACACTGCATTGGGTACCTGTCAGAATAAAATGTCTAACACGACTTATTTCCAGCCCTTGTCAGAATAGGCAGGGACATTTAATATATATACATTTTGAGGTCAGAAAACCTTTTTAACCAGAAACAATCACTTTCTCTAACATTTTCATAACTGGTTTCTCACAAGTCAGCTAAGTTCTGCAACAAAATTAATTTATTTTGTGTTAAGAAAAATAACTGAATCGCGTTTCAGCTGCCTCTGTTCAAATCAACGATGTCAGAAGGAGCCATATCCAGTTCTTTGTAACAACTTCACAAACTTAATCTAGGTAACACTACAGTCTATACCAAAATTTCGTTGACTCTTGACAATATGGTAATGTTGATAATCCTAGTTACTTTGAGAACAAAGTGTAGCAGTTAGGTGAGCAGGAATGATTTTCTGATATGAAATTTGTTGATGATGATTATCTGTACTAATAATAAATTAAATTTCAAAAGCAAAAAAGAAACTCTAGATGTTTCCAAAGTGTACCAAATTAACATACATTTCGTGTTATTTTCTATGATCGTTAGTAAAGAAATTTCAGCTGCTAATAGCGAGTACAGCACATGACAACGTTATAGATTTTAACGATTGCATATCTTTTCAAAGCTTCAAAGGCGTTTGGAAACACTTCACCTTATCTAGTGCTAGTATACTACAGTTTTTATATTGAAGTGACAGTATATCATACTATATCTATTAAGTATATTTTAACTATTACCCACCTAGCTCTGTGATCTACAAACTGAGAATTATTTATTAATTTGAGTTTATCTACTTGATTATTATTGTTTTTGTTATTATTATTATTATATCATAGTTTTCGCATAATCGTATGTCCCATATGTGAGCTCGACCTGCGTGGCACAGATCCTTTTTCTAACTCTCGGAACCAGTGTACATTCATCCACTACTGTTTTAAAGTGTGATGTCCACAACTACTATATATTCTGTCATTTTGATTCGTATTTCCCATCGTTATAGCAGGTCGCCCTAATTTCGCTTTGCCCCAACCACAGTCACAATCGGTTGTGGTCTCAATCTTCTTGAGTCTTAGAACAGAGCGTTTGGAATTTCCTTCGCTATCCTTCCAGTCAAAGATTCAAGTAAAATTCACACTAGACACCCGCAGAAAATGTGCCAGGAGTAACGAAGAATATAACTGGCACTATTCTGAGTAAGTGCAGTAAGTCAGTTCATGGAAGTTAAAAGGTATTCCTGGAAGTAGCTCAGAAGTCTCGCGTGCAGAGTTAAAGACGTACAGCAGTTGAGGACACATAAAGAAACAATGTCAGTGTCACATGTGTACAGGCAAATCACAACTACTCCATGTTCTGCCAGAGAAATTAAGAATATAATTAACTCGTTTAATAGAAAGAAATATGAAAAGATTGAAGATATTTCATGTCAATTACCAAAATCTTGTTCTTAACAAATTTTTATTCAATTACACTTCGCTAACAGAGGCCGAATTATGCTACTGTTAGACCCTTTTACAAGAAAGGTAGTAAGACAGGCAATAATAAGTACAGACCAATATCGCTACTTTGAAATTCACGAATAAGTTTATACAAAATTTAAATTAAAAAATATTATCATCTAGTACTTTAAAGTGGAGCATAGCCACTACGTATGTTCCACAGTGATCAATTGTTCTTGCATATAAATGATCTGCCAGAGTGTATCCAAGATCTTCTCGCTGTTGGTGATGTAAGTATTGCAATAAAACCTAATAGAGAAAGTCCAGTGAAAAAAGTGTACATAAAATTTTATTGAGGAGTAGTCAGTTCTCTGCAAAAAGACTATCACTGAACGTAGGTAAAACACAGTTCATGCAATGCAATGTTGCAAAAGGACTGACCACACAGTTATAAACACGCATAATGAAGAAAGCAATGAATGGAACAACATTGTAAGTTCTTGATGTAACTGAAATCAGATGAGATTCTTTAAACGTCTAAGTCGTGAAACTTATGAATTATGGGTAATATAAAACTTTTGACGTGGAAGTGTCATTAACAGAATCACTTTTCCTATGACTAATGGTTTCATTGTCTGCGGTCACTCATAACTGAGAAATGAAGTTCCTCTCGCACGGAAATGTGTGTTAGGGTAATATGTGGTGTCCAGTCTTGAACCTGATGTAAACAACTCTTTAAACAGTTGACCACAGCCTCAGAATACATTACTCCTTTATAGAGTTTGTTGTTACATACTAATCACAACTTCAGAATAAGAGTAACGTTCATAAATACTGTCGTGAGGCGCAATGTGTGCAGCATGGTACAATGGGTAACATTAATTGCCAGCGTGCAGCAGGTAGTCAGTTCCAATCCGACCACAAACAGTTGTTTATTAGCATTTATCACTTCCGGAAGGTTCTGGAATGTCTTATGTTTGCAACGTTTGCATATTCGGGAACATTCAATGTTGGTGTAAATAGCAGCAGACTCTATTCTGGCTGTAAGTTGGTGTTCACAGTGAACGTGCTTTCGTGCGAAATAGATTTCATTGGCGCCCCTACCTCTGGATTTAGACTTGAGTTTCGTTACGACGTGACAGTCTATATTACTACAGGAAAATGGCCAACCTGGTTCATCGCGCACAGTCCCAATTCCAGGTTTCCTATCTAACGGCTTCCAGTGACAACGAAGATTGTTTTGCAGTATTCCATATAACTACAGACCGAATTCAAAAATTTAAAACACTGTCGTAATCTTATTCTTAAAAGGTATAATCTTATGCTAAAGGTTTAACACAGTGAGGCCAGTATCGCAGTTAGAAATTGTGTACGCGTATATGTCTTGAGGCAGGTAATTCACAGAGCGTCAATTCTGTACATTATACACTGACGGAAAGAAAATCGCAAACGCGAGGAGTTATGCGATATAAACAAAAGCTGGTAGGTGTGTTTCTAATCTGAAAGATGATGTCTATTCAAATTTCACGCCAGTTGCATAAGACTGGCGCTAGTAGCGCCACTATTAGCAAGTAAATCAGGTTTGCTTTAAATACACGCTGTAACTAGAGTGAGCGTTAGTTACCTTTGAGACTGGACGTGTTGAGTTAATGTTAGTCGAGAATGCTTTTAAGGCGACAAAGACGCCATTATCAAGACCTCAATGAGTTTGAACGAGATCGCGTAATAGAGCTACGAGATGCTGGATAATCCTTCTGCAGTACTGGAGAAAAACTTGGTAGGAATGTAGCCACTACATATGACTGCCGGCAGCGGTGATCATGGAAATGTGCGGTGGCAAGAAGACCGAGTTGCGGACGGGTACGCGGCACTACCTAGAGGAAAGACCATCGTGTGCGGCATATGGCTCTGGCGCATCGCCCTGCATCTGCAGCAGCAATCTGAGCAATGTTTGGCACCACAGTGACACAACGACCTGTTACAAGTTGGGTACTTCAAAGACAGCTCTGAGACAGGCGCCCTGTGTCGTGCATTCTACTGACCCCAAATCATCGCCATCTGCTATTTCAGTGCCGTCAAGCGAGAGCTCACTGAAGGGCAGGGTCGAGGTCTGTTGTGTTTTCTGAAGGAAGCCGGCTCAGCCTCGGAGACAGTGATGGCCGTGATTTGGTTAAAAGGAGGCCGATTGGGGGCTTGCTACGAACCTGTTTGCGTGCTATACACTGCTGGACCTGCACCTGGAGTTATCGTCTGGAGTGCAATTTCATATGACAGCAGGAACACTCTAGTGTTGATCTCACACACCCTGACTCCAAATTTGTACGTCAATTTGGTGATTCGACCTGTTGTGCTGACATTCATGAACATCATTCCAGGAGTTGTTTTCCAACAGGATAACGCTGGCCTACAGACCGCTGTTGTAGCCCGATGTGCTCTACAGTGTATCGATTTGCTGTCTTTTTCCCGTCAGTGCATTCATTCATTGTTTGAGAATAAAATCACTTAACGACTTTCAACAAACATTGTACATAGTTTCAAACCTTTACGAAACTTTTTATCGCTGTTATACATCGTACTATGATGAAAGGAAAAAAGTTTATCATTTACTAAATTTTCGCTGTTCATGCAGTAAAAATTCAGCATCGGGCATGACCTTTTTAATTTACTAGTTCTTCACTACTAATTACAGTCGCAAAAAATGTACCTGCAAAATTATATCACTGTGCGAGACATAGTTCAAGAGATATGACATCACAAACATATTGACTTCCAATAAACTTTAAACATAATTTCAAACTTTTCTAAACGTTTTCGTAAAACAATCAGCCGTTTGAAACTGTTTTATACACCGACGTTCGACTCTAAAGAATCGAGGTTTCCTAATATAATAACAGAAGAAACAAATACTTGTGAAGTCCTCAGTAAAAAAAATCGTTGATCAGTATTGAATAATCTAATAAATAATGAAAATAACTTAGTACTTATAATTAATAACTAATTAACTTAGAAAGTTGCAACTCAGAAACTTACATTGACATATTATCATGTTTAAGTATCTAATGAATATAAATATGGCAGTTATGTCACTTGTAGATAACTTTGATACACTTTCACGTATGAGATGGAAGAAGGCCGACTTGCCTGAGGTAACGTGTGAGCTAGTTGTTCATATAGGTGAGTGTTTCTAGGCGGTGAACGGCCGCCTCAATACTCTAATTTTTTCCGGTTGCATTACGGAATTGAGAATGAACTACTACTCGTTATCTCGCCTGTGTTAATTTGTAAGTCACCATATTGAACTTTGAAATGTTTTGAACTTGTGTATTTTTCGTGTTTTGTGATCACGAAATGGACTTAGTTTCGCGCGTTTTGGATGATTATTTAGTTCGGGGTTTCTGCCACCATTCTCGTAACGCTCTCAACGCAATTTGATACGATGATTTTATGTCTATCTTTTAAATGGATATCGTAGGACCACTTTTCGTTTAGTTGAGATATATTTCCACAAATAAACCTTATTCAACACATTTCTCTGTCATTTGCGTCAATTACAATTAGAAAAGAATCCTTTTTATTCAATTGTTCATTGTCTTTTATTGAACGTTCCTGCGTATTTTATTAATTCGCAATTCTAGCCAATGCGTAGGTTCACAGTTTCAGGTTCATATTTGCAGCGAGTTAGCTGCTGTGCATGAAAGCAGACATGTGCGGCTCGATTCTACGACATTATCGAGCTATTCTTTTTAAACAGAACCGTCCATTGCCCAGTTACCTAAGGTGTGAGAGACGTCAGGTAAAGTCACACCTGGTTTGATCGTATGGAACGCTGTTTAGAGAACAACTACAGAGCAGAATACCATTAGATAAGGTCGCAGCTGTATGAAAGATGTGAAAAGGCTGCCCAGCGAAACTTCTACAGCGTACTCGAAACAATCTTGGCAAAATGTGATTTTCACATACGATTTCCACATTTTGGAGCTCTGAAGAAAGACATTCGTGTCCCTCAATTTTTTTGGATGAAGCGGTGCGCGCCTGAATACAATCATGTTTCCGAAGTCAAGCGGAGTCATTTTTCCATGAACGCAACGACCGCCTCGTCTCACACTGAAATATCTGTATTAACATTTATGGCGATTGCTTTTGACATAATGAACAGTTTGCTTACTTTTTTCCATGTGTTTCGTTTTCATATGAGTGGCCCTTGCAACTTTCATGATGGAACCCGGATGTGCGTGGTTAGTATAAAAAGTAACGAGTCCAGATTAGAGAAATAATACGATGAAGATACCACTACAAACAATTAAATTTGTTCCAAATACTCTCGCGTCTGAAAACGAGTTTTCCAACCTATGAACGTAAACCTATCATGGAAGTAGCTAAGGTACAATGTCGTGGTCGACCACACCCTTATCATCAATGAAGGTATGGAATACACCTTTAGCTTTTAACCTCATCAGAGCCTTTTCTGTCAGCGGATACTGGTGTGTGATTAAGCAGTTGGGCGTTTTGTCTCGTGGTCATACTGTCCACAACCTCATGGGCTGTCTGAACGTATTACAAAATATCGCAAACAAGTACAGAGTTTCTCTTTGGTCATCAGTCGACGCGTTCAGGACTAGCTCAGTACAGGTTTTTACATTTGTAAATACTGGCTAACATCGTGACCAGTCATTTTATCAATTCCTGTGTAGTCTGCAATAATTCCAACACTTAACCGCCTATCTGAGTTAAACACATCAGAAACAGATCCTGCTCTGTATTCGTCTTCCACAATCACTCGATCCTCTTTGAAGCACTTTAAACATCTCTAAACAGTAGCTTTTGATAGGCAATCACTTCAGAGATGTTGCTTGCACAAGGTCAACGTCTCAACAGCCGTTTCTCCTTGTCCCAGACAGAGTTTGACGACGTAGCGCTGTTAGATAGGCAGTTTAATTCTTAAGCTTCTATCTTCCTATATTCGTTTAGTCCATTCCGACACTCCGTGACCCCATGAACTATTCCTTCAGTCCTGCACTTTCTCCCGCAGACACCCCAGGTTGTAGTCCATTACTTCTGCGATACCATCCCATCCGTCTCATCCTTTGCCGCTCACTTCTCCTTGTGCCTTCAATCTTCTCCAGCATTAACGTCTTTTCCTGCGAATCATGTTTCATCATTAAGTGCCCAAAGGAGGTCAATTTTTGTTTCAATATCTGATCTTCCAAGGAGCAATCTAATTCCATTAACTGTAATACTGACCTATTCCTATAATCAGTAAAGCAACATATACATCTTTCTACACTCACGCTCATAAATTAAGGAAAATGCTGATACATGGTGAAAGAACGCTCTGGTGGGTGGTTTGAGGGCTTAAATCACCTCGGGGTATGACCATGCGGTGCATTTGACCTGCGGTCGTCGCACGGTGGCGCTGGCAGCAGTCCACATACGCACAGGTGGGTTGGTGCATGTCTGAGTACGATGCAGCGAGTAAGTGTGCAGACGTTTTCAGACCTGCTAATGGTGACTGTGTGTTGAAAATGGCCCAAAGAACACATATTGATGACGTTATGAGGGGTAGAATACTAGGGTGACTGGAGACTGGTCAAACACAGCAGGTCGTAGCACGGGCCCTCCGTGTGCCACAAAGGGTGATCTCACGATTATGGTAACGATTCCAGCAGACAGGAAAGTGTCCAGGCGCTACAGTACGGGACGTCCACAGTGTAAAGCACCACAAGAAGAGCGATATCTCACCATCAGTGCCCGCAGACGGCCACGGAGTACTGCAGGTAGCCTTGCTCGGGACCTTACCGCAGTCACTGGAACAGTTGTCTCCAGACACACAGTCTACAGAAGACTGAAAAGACATGGTTTATTCGCCCTAAGACCTGCAAGGTGCATTCCACTGAAACCTGGTCACAGGAGAGCCGGTAAAGCCTAGTGTCAAGAAAACAGTACATGATCATTGGAACAGTGTTCCCAGGTTATGTTCACGGACGAGTCCAGGTATAGACTGAACAGTGATTATTGCCGGGTTTTCATCTGGCAGATACCAACACCTTAATGTCCCTTTCAAGGACCTGTATGGAGGTCGTGGTTTGATGGTGTTGGGTGGGATTATGATTGGTGCACGTACACCCCTGAATGTCTTTGACAGAGGAACTGTAACAGGGTAGGTGTATCGGGACGTCATTTTGCACCAGTACGTCCGCCTTTTCAGGGGTGCAGTGGGTCCCACCTTCCTCCTAATGGATGATAACGCATGGCCCCACAGAGCTGCCATCGTGGAGGAATACCTTGAAACAGAAGATATCAGGCGAATGGAGCGGTCTGCCTGTTCTACAGACCTAAATCTCATCGAGCACATCTGGGATGCTCTCGGTCGACGTATCGCTGCACGTCTTCAAGCCCCTACGACACTTCAGAAGTTCCGGCAGGCACTGGTGCAAGAATGGGAGGCTATACCCCAGCAGCTTCTCGACCACCTGATCCAGAGTATGCCAACCCGTTGTGCGGCCTGTGTACGTCTGCATGGTGATCATATCCCATACTGATGTCGGGGTAGATGCGCAGGAAACAGTGGCGTTTAGCACATGTATTTCGGGACGGTTTCCTCAGCTTATCGTCAATACCGTGGACTTACAGATCTGTGGTGTGTGTGTTCCCTATGCGCCTATGCTATTACCGCCAGTTTTGTGTAGTGCCACATTGTGTAGCACCACATTCTGCAATTATCCTTAATTTATGAGCATGAGTGTAGATTGCTCTTCTCTCCCCCGTAATTCACAATCTTCTAAGCTTAGAGCAAATCAATAGGCAGCGACACCTTTAAATGAGGATACGAACCTGATGGAAGCTTGTAGGTGTGTTACGCTAGGTGCGTTTTGAAAGTCATTTCGCACTCCATCGAACCCGCCTATAGCGAGAACGCGTATTTTTAATTTTTTAATTTTTTACATACCCTGCTTATTACATCGAGTGGAACTGGTAAACGATTACACCATTCGTTACAGCGAAACTAATGACGGCGGAAAAGAGCGACCTGTCGATAGAGAAGAATCGAGCGGCGGAAAATCGTAGTGGAGGAACTTCCACAGAGTTCTCAGCAAGCAGACGCCTTATCTCCTCACCACGGGCGGCGGCTTCTGTGCACGACTCCACGATTACCGTGAGCCGCAGCACAGCATAGGCCATGCGAATGACGAGGCCTGCAACCCACAGTCCCGACAGAGGAATATACCACAGCCGTAGAACAGTTCTGATCAGAGAGTCTATGCTGAAGAACAGGATGATAAAGCCGACAGCCACGTCACACGCAAGACTGAGACCGAAATGCGACTGAAGATGCTGGGATGCGTGGAGCAGCAACATGTACTGGGCACGTACTTTCCTGACTTCCGCTGCCAATTGGTGTTCCTTGGGCGAATAAGTAGCCTCCGAGCTGATGACAGCAATACCTGCAAAAAAAATCGGTGATTTGTTTCTTACCAGTAATGGGAGAGGCTGCATCGCCTAAAGAGACTATCTGCAGTCAATACAAGGTCTAAATTAGAGGAAAATAGCAGGGAATTTCTTAACAGACTAAGTAATTGGTGTGTAGAACACAAATTAATAACTGCAGCACAAAAAGCAGTTTACATGTTTTCTTCTTTCAGGAGTGCTAGTTCTGAAAGGTTCGCAGGAGAGCTTCTGGAAAGTTTGGAAGGTAGGAGACGAGGTACTGGCAGAAGTAAAGCTGTAAGGACGGGGCGTGAGTCGTGCTTCGGTAGCTCAGTTGGTAGAGCACTTGCCCGCGAAAGGCAAAGGTCCCGAGTTCGAGTCTCGGCCTGGCACACAGTTTTAATCTGCCAGGAAATTTCATATCAGCGCATACTCCGCTGCAGAGTGAAAATCTCATTCTAGTTTACATGTTATTAAAGGGAATGTTATCAAGATTGAGATACCCCTCAGTCAGAATAAACCACCAACCTGTGAAAAGAAAAGAAGTAGATGGGTACCTTAGTTAAACATTGACGAAAAGCAAAATTTTCATGCACATGTAGAAACTGTGTGCAAACTAAGGCATTACCATCCTGAACAAAATAGCAACAATTGGTCAAAGAAGCTTACAGCTGTCTCTAAGCACAATACGAATATATCACAACGCAATCTTTATACGGGGTGTTCAAAAAGTCTCTCCCAGTGCCGTATGATTGTTAGCCGCGCGTGCCGTATGATTGTTCGCCTGCTTGGGCTACTTCCCTTCAAGTGGACTCTCCCAACATTCCCCTGTTCCGTTTATCTCAGCCAGCGTCAGTAGTATCGTTGATGTCTGTCATTACGTGTTGACGCGAACGTTTTAGTTCCTCTGTTCGTGTGTTTCGTTCTTGTCACTGTTAAAATGCTAACCATTGAAGAACGTGTGTTTTTAGTCAAACAAGTGGTCAAAGATGGCGGTAAATACACACATTCAGTTCGTCAAACATTTAATTCAGTTTTCCCGGAGACAACACTTCAACACCACGATACATTGCGAGATTTGATTAACAAATTTCGAAGTACGGGTTCAGTGACAGATGCGCCGAGAAGTGGTCGTCCTAGAGTTTTGTCTGAGGATAAACTACTCGATATTTCCGATAAAATGTCCATTAGTCCTAACAAGTCAGTAAGAAAACTCGCCCAGGAAATCGATGTCAGTGTCGGTACGGCCCACACAGCTGTAAGGAAAAAATTAGAACTTTTCCCATACAAAGTGACAGTCGTGCAAGAACTGAAAAATACTGATCATAGAAAGAGACTGCATTATTGTCAATGGTTCAAAATTTTCGTGCAACAAAATGGAAGGGATATTCTTAATGAAACGTTTTTCACTGATGAGGCGTGGTTTCATTTATACGGGTACATGAATTCGCAAAATTCTCGTATGTGGAATACTGCAAAACCATTGTGTATTCGTGAGAAACCACTTCATTGCGTGAAAATAGGAGTTTGGATTGCAATTTCTAGACGTCGGATTGCTCGTCCCATATTTTTCAACGAAACAATAACCGCACAACGATACTGCAGTGATATTCTGTACCCATTCATAGGAGAACTTGTGTTAAGTAAATTTTTGGTGATCGCATAATTTCACAGGGACTTTGGCCTCCACGATCGCCTGACCTAACACCACCCAACTTTTTATTCTGGGGTGCAGCGAAAGCAACTGTCTATAAAAACCGTCCAAAATCCATCGATGAATTGAAAACTGCAATATCCACTTTCACTACTCCTTGTTACAGAAGAAACGTTACAGCTTGTGTTTGGACCATGATTAGACGAATTGAATTGTGTATTCAACAACAGGGGGGATACTCAACATTTAATGTGAAAATTTGTAAGTAAAAATGACTATTTAATAAATTAGTAACTTGTATTTCACTGAGTTTCATTTCGGTATATTCACTGCGGCATATGGCACGCGCAGCTAACAATCATACGGCACTGTGGAGAGACTTTTTGAACACCCCGTAGTTACGATTAGATTAGATTAGTTTTCGTTCCATAGATCCGTGCTGAGGAGATCCTCGTGGATGTGGAACATGTCAATTTTTTTTTTTTTTTTAAAAAGCTGAAATAACAATACTAATAGTATGAATATACACAATAGATCATTTGTTTCTATTACAAAATTCATCAATGGAGTAGAAGGAGTTGGCCACTAGTAAGTCTTTCAGGCTTCTTTTAAACTGATCTTTATTTGTAACTAAATTTTTTATGTTTACTGGCAAATTATTGACGATGAGTGTTCCTGAGTAGTGGACCCCTTTTTGAACTAAAGTAAGTGCTTTTAAGTCCTTGTGCAGATCATTTTTGTTCCTGGTATTGTATGTATGAACTGAGCTGTTTGTTGGAAAAAGAGATATATATGTGGGCTATGGATCGAGCGTTTGGGCTCATAAAGACAGATAGCCAAGGACAGCACAAGCTCTACGACAAGCACGGATAAGTGTCCTTCTGGCGTACAGAGCAACACCGATTGAGGTTCTACTGCTGATACTAGGCTTGCTACCTCTGGACCTAGCAATAAGAAAGAGAGGTGCTCAATATTGGCTGAAGAAGGACGAATACGACAAGGTAAATGAGATACTGGGAACAAGAACCACATCATATAAGGAATAAAAGCATGCACTGACAGGGAGTGACAAGAAAACTGGGACAGGGCAGAAAAGGAAGGAGCAGTTACCAGTTCCTTCCTAGGCACTCCAGACCACATCGACTGGGAATGTGGCATTGGAAAACATGTTACACGCCACGATGGGAACGCCTTTCGTAATACACCAGTATATAACATTAAAAGCAAAGGGAAGGTGTGGCACAAGCTGAATTCACTGACAGCCAAAATATCAGCATATGGACTGCAAACTCACACGGCTGAGAGACAACCAAGAAGTGGCCTTACTGCAAGATAATGAGGCGCACCATAGCAGAACATTCACCTACGACAACCTCGGGAAACAGCGAGGAGATGAGTCTCGGGGAGGATCAGTAAGTATTTCCTGAGACACTGACAGCCATTTTCCAATCTCACCACCTTTGGAAGCACAGCAGCAGCCCCTGTGAATCTCGAGTTGTGACTCAGTGGGTCAGACGCCAACAATCCAGAGAAATCAGGAAATCTAGCTCGGTTCTGATAGCAAGTACAGTAGTGTAGTGTAGTGCAATGGTATGTAGTGTAGTGGTGTATAGTAGTGTAATCCAGAATTATAAACTACAAATTTTGTGATGCTGCTGTGTGACATAATTCAGCAGACCAGTAACAAGCGCCTTCTGCATTTAGAATGAACATATATCTGTGCGCCAGATGGCTAAGGGGTAATATGTAGATTTTTAAAATTATTTTTAAGTATTTTTATGAAGACATTTTATGCAGATTTTTTTTAAACACTACAAAACTAAGTTAAATTAACACATCCGAAATTACGTAAAAATGTTAGGTGTTACATTCACACCAATTCATGAGCAACATTTGGTCTTTTCTCGTACCTAGATAACAGAGTTAAATAAAATAACAAACAAATAAATAAATAGCATTATTTGTAAGTATGGCTAGAGGCAGGATGCGGCTGTCAGTGGCACTAGTCAACAGTTATGTCCTGTAGACACAGATTTTGTTCCATGCTTAACAACTGAGAATAGCCGTTTATTAATAATGATTACTTGACAGGTTGATGTTGCAGCTTTTTTTTCTTTTTTTGCAGTTAAGTGCCAACAGTCCTGGCACACAATGAAATTTTCGCGCCACAGCAGCATGTCGGTAGATGACCACAATAAAATGACGCAGCCCATTGATAAAGTGAACCCCCATGTGTTAACTCTTTCAGACTTGAATATTTTTCAGGAAGAAAGAAAAAAGTTTTTAATGTTCTAAGACTCTCAGGGGATTTTTTAAAGATTTTAGAAACAAGATTAATGCAAATATATGTACTCGTTTTCAGAATATACTTTGTACACAATTGTGTCCGATCAGCTTCAGTCAATACTGAAACTGCTATACTCAAAAAAGAAAACTTTACTTACACAGCGCATCTAAATGTGAACTCCTCTAGAAACAAAATAGATATAAAATTCGCCATGGTTTTAGTCAACAATAAAATGTGCCAGGAATGATGCTCATCATGGTTCATAACCCCTGGTCAAATGATAGTAACATATCTACTTTACTTCTTGCATCAACATTCAACTTTGTCAGTTTCTCCTTCCCCAGTAAAATTTGAACCTAGGGCAACTGTTTTGCTGAAAACCTAGGTTGCCAGTGATACAAATTTCTTCTGAAAATTCTCTTTTCTTTCTACTGCCTTGTTGTCTACCATTAGAGAAGAATCAGCAAAACGATTGACCCTTACACTTACAGCGTCTCAGGGATTTTCTTGTTTTAATGCTTAGAATAGCTTGTACGAAGAAAAAATTTGTCAAAATGTCACATCTCTTTTTTCTTATTCTCTGGGCTACCTGTAAAACTGCTGTTTGTGTCTGTCTAAATGCCTTCAACAAAAATTCCTGAGATTCAGCTGATGCTCCCTGTTAATGAATAAAATCACAAGGTTGACCACTGTTACCAATTAGCATTTACATTTTGGTAGCTTAAGGAGCTGTCTTGGCCTTCACATACTGCTTTACAGATATCGGCTCTGTAAATGGGTTCATCGCCCCCTCGACTGCTAATTCTTCCTCCACAGCTAACTGTAGATATCTGTTACGCAGAGTTGTCTTTACTGTCAGCTGGTATATCCATGTTGTTATCAACGCTCAGCTTTGTTGTCAGTTAGAATAATCTGTCTCTGGACATCCTATATAAGAAATGGTACATTTTCAGTGTCGTGTCCCATCGCATTCCAACTCTTCGAAATTTTAGGGTGCCCATAATTATATGAAGTCCAGACAATGTTTTGCTTTCTTCTGGTGTAGTTTGTTTAAAACTGCTAATCTTTGCACTTTGCAATACATGTACATTTGACGTGTCAACCATAGAGGTCACTAGGAATATTACTGAAATAAGTTGAAGGAGAAAGTAACTCTTCATCTTCAGTACGTTTCTTCCCAGTCAGTATATGAAGCCACTATAAACACATATCAAAAAAAATTTTTCATCGCCCCCCTTTTCAAGAACTCCTGAAGACAGAAGTTGACTGTGGATATTGTCAGTCAGGCAGCAGTAGCCGACCGAGACAGACGCAGCAGCAGATAAGTAAACCACTTTTATGACATTTACGAGTTCCTAACCAGCAGCGAATTTTATTATATCTGTGTATTTTAATAGTTTAGTTTCTTGAGTTTCTGGGTATAAATTTAAAATCCAATCGCCACAGTTCTCGCGTTTTCGTTTGCGTCAGAAAGTAAAGCGATTTTGTGACACATTACAAGTTCCTTATCAGGGGCAAATTATTTAGTTTCATCTGAGTGCTTCGGTAGTTAGGTTCTCGAATATCTGCGTGTTACTAGACACAGTTCATGTGTTTTCGTCAGGGTCTACAGTAGAGTTGCGCAGCACGTGCCAATAGTCCGTTTATCTGCATAGTTTAGTTTTCCACGGTCTTTAGTATGGACAGGGACTGCGATTGTTGTGTGCGGATGCGAGCCGAGTTGGTGACACTTCGCTCGCAGCTTCAGGCTGTGATGGCTTCGGTAACACAGCTTGAGGCTGCAGTGGATGGGCACCACTGTTGTGGGCTGGTCGTGGGGATCCAACGGACGTCCAGCGCGTCAGAGTCCTCCGATCGGTCCTCACCGTTGGCCAACCCAGTTACTGCTCGCACTGAGGCTGACCCCTCAGCTGTGGTCGAGTGGGAGGTCGCCCCGGGGCGAAGCAGGCGGCGAAAGACTTCCCAGGCGGCCGCATGTAAGGCCTCCCCGGTTTGTCTGACAAACGGGTTCCAGGTGTTGTGTGCGGCTGACTGTCGCTGAGCCAAATGCTGTCGCCTGTCCTGTTTCAGAGGAAACCACTCAGCCTGCAAGATCCGGGCAATCGCAGAGGGTGGGATTATTGGTAGTTGGGAGCTCCAAAGTTAGGCGCGTTATGGGACCCCTTCGGGACTTGGCTGACAAGAAGGGTAAAAAAACCAATGTGCACTCCGTGTGCATACCGCGTGGAATCATTTCAGATGTGGAAAGGGTCCTCCTGGATGCTATGAAGAGGCCACGGTGCAGCCAACTGCAGGTGGTTGTTCACGTCGGTACTAATGATGTGTGCCACTTTGGATCAGAAGAGATTCTCTGTGGTTTCGAGCGGCTAACAGAAGCGGTAAAGGCTTGCAAGATGAAAGCAGAGCTGACCATTTGCAGCATATTCGACAGGACCGATTCCTGACCTCTGGTACAGAGCCGAGTGGAGGGTCTGAATCAGAGGCTCAGATGGTTCTGCTACTGTGTAGGCTGCAGATTCCTCGACTTTAGTCAAGAGGTGGTTGGGTTTCGGGTTCCGCTGAATAGGTCAAGTGTCCACTACACGCAGGAGGCGGCTACACGGGTAGCAGGAGCTGTGTGGCGTGGACTGGGCGATTTTTTAGGTTAGAGGGTCTCGGGAAAACACAAGAAGGCTTCAGTCACAAAGGGAGCAGGCTGAACACAGGAGTAACGTAGATTCAGGAACCATTGGCATAACAGTTGTAAATTGTCGTAGCTGCGTTGGGAAAGTACCAGAGCTCCAAGCGCTAATAGAAAGCACTGAAAGCTGGCTAAAGCCGGATGTAAGCTCAACTAAATTTTTTGCGAAGACCCTAACAGTGTTCCGAAAGGATAGGCTAAACACGGTTGGCGGTGGCATGTTTGTTGCTGTCAGAAGTAGTTTAACTTGCCGCGAAATTGAAGTAGATATTTCCTGTGAGTTAGTATGGGCAGAGATCATTGTTGGCAACCAGAATAAAATAATAATTGGATCCTTTTACCGACCTCCCAATTCAGATGATACGGTTGCCGAAAGGATCAAGGAAAACTGGAGTTTGATTTCAAACACGTACCCGACTCATACGATAATAGTTGGTGGTGACTTCAATTTACCCTCGATATGTTGGCGGAAATACATGTTTAATTCCGGAGGTACGCATAAAATATCATCCGAAATTGTGCTAAACGCATTCTCTGAAAATTATTTCGAGCAGTTAGTTCAAGAGCCCACGCGAATAGTAAACGGTTGTGAAAACACACTTGACCTCTTAGCAACAAATAATCCTGGGTTAATAACGAGCATCAAAACCAATTCAGGGATTAGTGAACACAGGGTTGTCGTAATGAGATTGAATATTGAAATCCCCAAATCCCTGAAAAATAAGCGAAAAATATACCTATTCAAAAAAGCAGATAACAATTTACTTGACGCCTTCCTAAGAAACAATCTCCACTCATTCCAAATTAATAATATAAGTGTAGACCAGATGTGGCTTAAATTCAGAGAAATAGTATCGGCAGCAAGTGAGAAATTTATATCAAATAACGACGGAGCTGATCCTCCTTGGTACACAAAACGGGTTAGAACACTGTTGCAAAAACAACGAAACAAACATGCCAAATTTAAACAGACGCAAAATCCCCAAGATTGGCGATCTTTTACAGAAGCTCGAAATTTAGCGAGGACTCAATGAGAGATGCCTATAAGTTTCCACAACGAAACGTTGTCTCGAAACCTGTCAGAAAATCCAAAGAGATTCTGGTCGTATGTGAAGTATGTTAGCGGCAAGAAACAATCAATGCCTTCTCTGCGCGATAGCAATGGGGATACTATAGAAGACAGTGCTGCCAAAGCAGAGTTACTAAACACAGTCTTCCGAAATGCCTTCACAAAAGAAGACGAAGTAAATATTCCAGAACTCCAATCGAGAACAGCTGCCAACATGAGTAACGTAGAAGTAAATATCCCCGAAGTAGTGAAGCAACTTAAATCACTTAATAAAAGGAAGTCTTCTGGTCCAGACTGTATACCAATTATGTTCCTTACGGAGTATGCTGATGCATTAGCTCCATACTAATGAATCATATACAACCGTTCGCTCGACGAAAGATCCATACACAAAGACTGGAAAGTTGCACAGGTCACACCAATATTCAAGAAAGGTAGTACGAGTAATCCGCTAAATTACAGGCCCATATCGTTAATATCGATATGCAGCAGGATTTTAGAACATATATTGTGTTCGAACATTATGAACTACCTCGAAGAAAACGGTCTGTTGACACACAGTCAACATGGGTTTAGAAAACACCGTTCTTGTGAAACACAACTAGCTCTTTATTCACGTGAAGTGCTGAGTGCTATTGACACGGGATTTCAGATCAATTCCGTATTTCTGGATTTCCGGAAGGCTTTCGACACTGTACCACACAAGCGGCTCGTAGTAAAATTGCGTGCTTGTGGAATATCGTCTCAGTTATGTGACTGGATTTGTGATTTCCTATCAAAGAGGTCACAGTTCGTAGTAACTGACGGAGAGTCATCGAGTAAAACAGAAGTGATATCTGGCATTCCCCAAGGTAGTGTTATGGGCCCTTTGCTGTTCCTTATCTATACAAACGATTTGGGAGACAATCTGAGCAGCCGTCTTCGGTTGTTTGCAGATGACGCTGACAAATAAAGTCATCAGAAAATCAAAATAAACTGCAAAACGATTTAGAAAAAATATCAGAATGGTGCGAAAAGTGACAGTTGACCCTGAATAACGAAAAGTGTGAGGTCATCCACATGAGTGCTAAAAGGAACTCGTTAAACTTCGGTTACACGATAAATCAGTCTAATCTAAAAGCCGTAAATTCAACTAAATATCTAGGTATTACAATTATGAACAACTTTAATTGGAAGGTTCAAACGGTTCAAATGGCTCTGAGCACTATGGGACTTAACATCTTAGGTCATCAGTGCCCTAGAACTTAGAACTACTTAAACCTAACTAACCTAAGGACATCACACACATCCATGCCCGAGGCAGGATTCGAACCTGCGACCTTAGCAGTCCCGCGGTTCCGGACTGCAGCGCCTAGAACCGCACGGTCACCGCGGCCGGCTAAATTGGAAGGAACACATAGAAAATTTTGTGCGGAAGGCTAACCAAAGACTGCGTTTTATTGGCAGGACACACAGAAAATGTAACAGACCTACTAAGGAGACTGCCTACACTACGCTTGTCCGTCCTCTTTTAGAATACTGCTGCGCTGTGTGGGATCCTTACCAGATAGGACTGACGGAGTACATCGACAAAGTTCAAAGAAGGGCAGCACGTTTTGTATTATCGCGAAATATGGGATAGAGTGTCACAGAAATGATACAGGACTTGGTCTGGTGGCGTTGCGGGCACGTGACGTCGTAACAATAGTATGTAAGCAGAGCAGACAAGTATGGGGGATCACCCTAACAATGATATGGGCCGCACACGAGAAAATCCATTGAGATAAGCGACTCTGACAAAGGGCAGAATGTCATTACACAGTGCTTGTGAACGAGTATCTCGAAAACGGCGAAGCTGGTCGAATGTTCAAGTGCTACTGTCGTGAGCATCTACTGAAAGAGGTAGAACAACAATGAAACTATCGCTAGGCGCTATATGGTTGAACGTTCACGACTCTTTACAGAACGTGGGGTGCGGAGGCTTGTCTGCTCTGTAAAGTAGGATAGATGGTGATCCTTCGTATCTCCGTCGAAAGAGCTCAATCCTGGTGCACGCACAAGTGTTCTGGAGCACATCGTTCATCGTACGTTGTTGAACATAGCAGACTATCCTACTTGTTCACGTGCTGACCCAACGACATCGTCAGTTACGATTGCAGTGGGCACGGTCCATCGAGAATCGACGGTCGTTCAATGGAAACATGTTGGTTCTTCGGGTGAATCACATTTCCGCTACACTAGATCGACGTTCATCTCATCATCAAGATGAACGACGGCACGAAACGTGCAGCGCGCCGCGGACGCAGGCTGGTGGGAGCTTGCATGAGACCTGCAGTAGTACTCACTGGCAGCTACCAACCACCTGCATCCCTTCATGCTTGATGTCTTCCCCGGCGGCGATGTCATCTTTCAGCAGTATATTTGTCCGTGTCTTTGAGCAAGGACCGTACTGCAGTGATTTGACGAGCATTATAGTGAACTCACGTTGATGCTTCGGCGACCACATGCGCCTGATGTAAATCCTATGGAACCCATCTGAGCCACTGTCGGGCGCCATCACCGCGTACGCAAATCAGCGACCCGTTATTTACGCGAATTACATAACCCGTGCCTAGACAACTAATGACACATACCTCTGCAAAGCCACTAACAAATTGTCGGACCCCTGATACGCAGAATTAGTGATGCATTTTGTTCCAAAGGCTGACAAACAAGCTACACTCCTGGAAATGGAAAAAAGAACACATTGACACCGGTGTGTCAGACCCACCATACTTGCTCCGGACACTGCGAGAGGGCTGTACAAGCAATGATCACACGCACGGCACAGCGGACACACCAGGAACCGCGGTGTTGGCCGTCGAATGGCGCTAGCTGCGCAGCATTTGTGCACCGCCGCCGTCAGTGTCAGCCAGTTTGCCGTGGCATACGGAGCTCCATCGCAGTCTTTAACACTGGTAGCATGCCGCGACAGCGTGGACGTGAACCGTATGTGCAGTTGACGGACTTTGAGCGAGGGCGTATAGTGGGCATGCGGGAGGCCGGGTGGACGTACCGCCGAATTGCTCAACACGTGGGGCGTGAGGTCTCCACAGTACATCGATGTTGTCGCCAGTGGTCGGCGGAAGGTGCACGTGCCCGTCGACCTGGGATCGGACCGCAGCGACGCACGGATGCACGCCAAGACCGTAGGATCCTACGCAGTGCCGTAGGGGACCGCACCGCCACTTCCCAGCAAATTAGGGACACTGTTGCTCCTGGGGTATCGGCGAGGACCATTCGCAACCGTCTCCATGAAGCTGGGCTACGGTCCCGCACACCGTTAGGCCGTCTTCCGTTCACGCCCCAACATAGTGCAGCCCGCCTCCAGTGGTGTCGCGACAGGCGTGAATGGAGGGACGAATGGAGACGTGTCGTCTTCAGCGATGAGAGTCGCTTCTGCCTTGGTGCCAATGATGGTCGTATGCGTGTTTGGCGCCGTGCAGGTGAGCGCCACAATCAGGACTGCATACGACCGAGGCACACAGGGCCAACACCCGGCATCATGGTGTGGGGAGCGATCTCCTACACTGGCCGTACACCACTGGTGATCGTCGAGGGGACACTGAATAGTGCACGCTACATCCAAACCGTCATCGAACCCATCGTTCTACCATTCCTAGACCGGCAAGGGAACTTGCTGTTCCAACAGGACAATGCACGTCCGCATGTATCCCGTGCCACCCAACGTGCTCTAGAAGGTGTAAGTCAACTACCCTGGCCAGCAAGATCTCCGGATCTGTCCCCCATTGAGCATGTTTGGGACTGGATGAAGCGTCGTCTCACGCGGTCTGCACGTCCAGCACGAACGCTGGTCCAACTGAGGCGCCAGGTGGAAATGGCATGGCAAGCCGTTCCACAGGACTACATCCAGCATCTCTACGATCGTCTCCATGGGAGAATAGCAGCCTGCATTGTTGCGAAATGTGGATATACACTGTACTAGTGCCGACATTGTGCATGCTCTGTTGCCTGTGTCTATGTGCCTGTGGTTCTGTCAGTGTGATCATGTGATGTATCTGACCCCAGGAATGTGTCAATAAAGTTTCCCCTTCCTGGGACAATGAATTCACGGTGTTCTTATTTCAATTTCCAGGAGTGTATTAAGCAAGTGGTCTTAAAGTTTTGGCTCATCAGTGAATATGATTGGTGTGGTAACCATTTGTTTCAAGCTTAATTGGACCACCTCTATTAATTTATACTTAAGAAAGACGTACGCTTGTTTTAAGTTAATTTGCCTCATTTGGGGTGGCTGGTCACCAGAGTTTGGTCCTGTGCACCACAGAGGTATTCACTCAACCATAGTTGATACCCCACAATTGCACCGCATTGTTTTGGCTTCTCTGGCGGCGTGCTACGATTATACGGAGTGAGGATTACAATGTGTACCAGGGCTGCAGACGGTTACCTGCTCATGAACAAAAAACCAGACAAGTACCAGTAGTAGCTGCGCTACAAGGGTTCGTATTGCGTATGTACATATTTCAAGAAGAATATAATAATTCCAATCCCTAAGAAAGCAGGTGTTGACAGATGTGAAAATTACCGAACTATCAGTTTAATAAGTCACAGAGGCAAAATACTAACACGAATTCTTTACAGACGAAAGGAAAAACTGGTAGAAGCCGGATCCGTAGAAATGTTGGAAAGCGTGAGGCAATACTGACCCTATGACGTATCTTAGAAAATAGATTAAGGAAAGACAAACCTACGTTTCTAGCATTTGTAGACTTAGAGAAAGCTTTTGACAATGTTGACTGGAATACTCTCTTTCAAATTCTGCAGGTGGCAGGGGTAAAATACAGGGAGCGAAAGGCTATTTACAATTTGTACAGAAAGCAGATGGCAGTTATAAGAGTCGAGGGGCATGAAAGGGAAGCAGCGGTTGAGAAGGGAGTGAGACAGGGTTGTAGCCTATCCCCGCTGTTATTCAATCAGTATATTGAGCAACCAGTAAACGAAACACAAGAATAATTCGGAGTAGGAGTTAAAATCCATGGAGAAGAAATAAAAACTTTGAGGTTCGCCGGTGACATTGTAATTCTGTCAGACACAGCAAAGGACCTGGAAGAGCAGCTGAATGGAATGGGCTGTGTCTTGAAAGGAGGATGTAAAATGAACATCAATAAAAGCAAAACGAGGATAATGGAAGATAGTCGAATTAAATCGGGTGATGCTGAGGGCATTAGATTAGGAAATGAGACACATAAATTAGTAAATGAGTTTTGCTATTTGGGGATCAAAATAACTGATGACGGTCGAAGTAGAGAGGATATAAAATGTAGCCTTGCTATGGCATGGAAAGCGTTTGTGAAGAAGAGAGATTTGTTAACATCGAGTATAGATTTAAGTGTCAGGAAGTCGTTTCTGAAAGTATTTGTATGGAGTATAGCCATGTATGGAAGTGAAACGTGGACGATAAATAGTTTAGACAAGAAGAGAATAGAAGCTTTCAAAATGTGGTGCTACAGAAGAATGCTGAAGATTAGATGGGTAGATCACATAACTAATGAGGAGGAATTGAATAGAACTGGGGAGAAGAGAAATTTGTGGCACAACTTGACTAGAAGAAGGGATCGGTTGGTAAGACATATTCTGAGGCATCAAGGGACCACCAATTTAGTATTGGCGGGCCAGCGTGGAGGGTAAAAATCGTAGAGGGAGACCAAGAGATGCATACACTAAACAGATTCAGAAGGATGTAGGTTGCAGTAGGTACTGGGAGATGAAGAAGCTTGCACAGGATAGAGTAGCATGGAGAGCTGCATCAGACCAGTCTCTGGACTGAAGACCACAACAACAAGACATTTCATCCACCCTGGGAATCGTGAACTCGACGATCTTGACTGTTATCAATATCGATCCTTGCAAGATATCGTTTCCACGAATTTTAAGACATCCGAGAATGTTTTAATTTTAAGTTCAAATATTTTTTGTGCAATTTCCCATTCGCTATTGAAATTTTTCATTCGTTTTATTAATTTTGTCGTTGCATTAAAGTGCTACGTTAACAGGAAATTGCAGATGCTTGGAGTTCATTTGTTCCGTCCATTCTGCAATTACTGGTAAGATTTGATGGAAGTGTCTAGCAGAGCAAGCGATAGGGGTACTGTTGCCACCCAAATGTCGAATTGTTTCATAGAAGGCTTCAACAGATATTTTGTTGTGCATCAGAACCTTATGCCAAGCATTGGAAGTGAAATCCTGCATCATTTACCAGTATTAGTTTGCTCTGAAACATTACAGATGCAGTAAGTTTCCGAAGCATGAATCGTCAGGTAACGTTTGTACGCAGAATGAGCAGTTGGTAAAGGACCTGCGTGCTAGCAGTGGCGCGTCGTGGTAGTCGGACGGCCTTATGCCTGTCACAGCTGGAAGCAAAGGCTGCGTTTTCACAGCGGAAGGGGCCCTCACTTCATCATAGCCCAGCCAATTAGTACCAAATATTTGCAAATTATGCACACAAATCTTCCTCGTGAATCACTCCTATTACTGAAAACCAGATCAAAATCCGTACAATAGTTCCTCACATTTTTGACAGGTTACAAGTGCAATGCAAGCTTGTAATGGCCAAAAAATATATTTTTATGAAACATAATTACAAATTAACTGTTTTCGGATTTCTTCTTTACTTATATTCTGGAACCTCCCTTCTTGCCAAATTTCATGACTCCAGTTGGTATCACATAGGTTTTGATGAGAGACTTTGCGAGTATTAAAAAAGGTGGTATATTTTGATTGCATTAACTTAGAGGCTTAATTTTTTTAAATGGTTAAAATGGCTCTGAGCATCATGGGACTTAACATCTGAGCTCATCAGTCCCCTAGAACTTAGAACTACTTAAACCTAACTAACCTACTGAAGCGCCTAGAACCGCTCGGCCACACCAGCCGGCAACTCTCTTTCTTTTTTTTTTTTTTTTTTTTTTTTACGCGGCCCCCTTAGTATATTACATAAATTTCACCTCGATCCTCTCAATTCTGAGAAAAAGCGGTATTAACAGACATACAGTCGGACAACAAAGATACCCTGCAAAAGGATCTATTTTTACCGACTGAACCCTACAAATTGATTACGAAACTTCATTTCTCAGAAGTGGCTACCCCCCTTAGACACCATGTACAGTGATATCTATGTACTGTAGGGGATACGAAAGAAACATTCGTTTCCCGTCCACATCAAGAGATCAAAGTATTCAATTAAATCCTTCTCACCTCCCAAACGCTGCTGCATGACGGCAGAAGGGTGCTTATTCAAAGGATTCCGCAACTGAAGCTTCATTATGTCGAGATTCCACTCGATGTCGTTTACCAGGGACACGAATTGGTACAGCCAAATCACCGTGGTTGAGGTAAGGAAGAAAATCAAAGTGTACAGTCCTGTTTTACAAGACTGCTTTCCGTTTTTCCATTGAGCGTAGACACCTGTAAAACACGACAGAAACAGGAAAACACACAGCAACAGAATGGTGAGGCAGCACTTTCTGTAACACCTGCGACTCGGGTTTCTCATAGCTTTTAGAGTGGCGAGTAAATTTTGTAGCTTTCCGTCTCTAGTACAGAGAATCTTACACAGTAATATGACTGACGTCCAATGGGTGCTGTACAGTTTCAAAATACGACTAATGCTAACAAAAAGAGCAGTTTCCTGATTACAAGTGACTGCTGCATACGATGCGAAAACATCTGTACAAAAGAAAACAGCGAGCCAAATTAAAGGACCAATATGGGTAGTAATTTTTTTGTGCCGACGACTCGAATACAGAGGAAGAAAACCGAATGCTCGGTACAGAAGCAGCTCGTGTCGTTGATGACCCTCCTTTAGACTGCTCGATTTTCTCAAGGTCCATGCATGTCTGCGCGCCGGCCAGTCTCTTGGTTCATGAAACGTGGCCATTCTCTCCAGTGTTGCAGCCTACTGAGCGGAACATCGCATCATCGACCATTAGATGGGCAGTACGAAACCGCTATTAATTATTCTCTCGCGTGATCTATGCCTGTCTGCGGAGTCCATTTATAATTGTCGCCTGTTGCCCTCTTACACGGAAGTGCTTGTAGCTATTCTAATGATAATTCCAATTCCTGTCGATAAAGCTCTTGTTTTTACGCGTTGCCCTCACAAACAGATAGCAGGTACCTTATGGTGAGAAATATACACTACTGGCCATTAAAATTGCTACACCAAGAAGAAATGCAGATGATAAACGAGTATTCATTGTCGCCATACGATAAACCGCAATCGCGATAGGCTACAATCCGACCTTTATCAAAGTCGGAAACGTGATGGTACGCATTTCTCCTCCTTACACGAGGTATCACAACAACGTTTCACCAGGCAACGCCGGTCAACTGCTGTTTGTGTATGAGAAATCAGTTGGAAACTTTCCTCATGTCAGCACGTTGTAGGTGGCGCCACCGGCTCCAATCTTGTGTGAATGCTCTGAAAAGCTAATAATTTGCATATCACAGCATCGTCTTCCCGTCGGTTAAATTTCGCGACGCTAGCACGTCATCTTGGTGTGTAGCAATTTTAATGGCCAGTAGTGTATATGCATCCTTTAAGAGTGGATACCTAGCTGAACGTCCTGCACAGTTCGTAACTCCCAAGGAGTTCGTCTTCGATCCCAATGGTGCGAACCTTTGTGATCACTAGGGCGCGCCATTTTTCATTCGGTGTTCATGATGCGAGTTAATGGTTTGTTTCGAACATTATTTGATTGTCGACGATGTCCATTTTGTAAAATGTAATACATACATCCCACAGAACATTGAGTTCTACACCTCCCGGACACTCATTTTCTGGTGAGTGGTGAGTCATTAGAAGTTAATATTTCTTCTGTCATAATTGTTTACAGGTTTACTATAGATTGAACTTTCGTCGTCGCACTCAAGGGGTTCCTTGTCAGTTTTTGTTGTCCTTTTGGATATTCCTCGATCCTGTTACTCAAATATTTAGAAGTTCTCTTGGAGTGTCGAAATTTTTGGACTCCTGAAAATAGTTCATAAAAAGTCGAAACATGTCAAGGCAACCGGTGCGTTTCGGATCTCGATTACAGCACATATCTTGTAGAAAAATTTACTTCTGCCTCAGAGTCGATTAAAATAAATAAATGTCGTGTGACTAGGGCCTCCCTTCGGGTAGACTGTTCGCCGGGTGCAAGTCTTTCGATTTGACGCCCTTCCGCGACTTGCGCGTCGATGGGGAAGAAATGATGATGATTAGGATAACACCACACCCAAGTCCCTGAGCGGAGAAAATCTTCCGATCCCGGACCCTTACGATTGACATTCTGTCGCGCTGACCACTCAGCTACCGGGGGCGGACTCAAGAGTCGATTGTCAGGATGCTTTAGGTCAAGTGAAGTAATTTGGTTTGTATAACCCTACAGCATTGACTTCTTCTTTGTGCGATGAGTCGGCTGCAGAAGTGAGGGGGAACAGGCATATTCACTATAAACCTTATGAAGTGGAACTTACCGACAGGATGAACAACAGACACACACAAAACACAGAAATTCTTCGCCGCAGCACTAGAAGGTGGCGGGTGACGAACCCAGATCACGAGCCGCCTTTTACCCCCGGGAAAGGTATCCAGTATTCATTTTATAGCATGTTGAACGCGTCAGGGACAGTCCTGGATGGACTACAATGAGTAAAAATTCCCACCCCTATCTAGATTTGAACCTGAGACCTCCCAGGGCCGGAGTCCAGCGCTCTACCTGATAGACGACCGCGAACACCCATACATAAACCAGCATAATGCACAGGATTTTAGTGTGTTTAGAAGAGATAAAAAGAAACACTTTTTATGTGACAGAAATATCGCAGGTGCACCGCTTCCCTGCTAGGGATCCACGAGGTTTTGACGGTAATGTTGTTCAGAGACAGTGCTCAAGGTGAGGTGTGATGAATATTGTTTTGCAGATGTTGCTTACATCTTATGGATTTCTTTTATGGGGGAAATGAAACGTTTGGTGAACGTTACACCAATACATACTCCATGAAAGCACGTTGTCCGTTTGACTGAAGTTGTGGGCATCATTCGTGGCACAGCTGAATGTTTCGATCGTGTTAGACAATGATTAGCTAACAGATGCCAGTTGTGCATTAATATAAACGTACGAAATTTTCAGTAATATCTCTAAGACAATATTCATCACACAGTAGCTTGAAAACCGTCCTTAAAACCATTAGCGTCAAACCGTTCATGGGCCCATACTGGGCCATACATAATCCAGATTTAGGTTTTTATGGTTTCCCTAAATCGCTTAGGGCAAACACGGGGATAGTTGCTTTCCCAATTGGAGGCTGGTCGTTTGCGAATGAATGGGCCAAATGGAAAGGTACACTAAAGTGAACGGGGGGATCGAGGAACCACTTCTAAGGAACAGTCAGTCACCGTTTACTTCGGTTGCGTCAGTCTCACTCGGTCGGTCTCGTTCCTCGATGTATAATTACTCTATTCCTTGTTCTCGCCTCGGCCTTTTCTTTTTCGAGTGACCACTCGTAACTAGTTCCAATTCCACCGCTCCTAGCTGAGAATCGAGTTGTCGTCCTATTAGTTCACTCGGCTCGTTTGTTCTCGTTCTGTTTCAAACTGTTCTCGCGATCTGGACTCCTAGTTCTTTCTGTATTCTATTCGTCATCCAAGAGCGGTAATTTACAATATTTTTCTGTAATTATGTAACTTATATAAAATTATATTGTATGTACTATACACATTTTTCTGGCGTTGAAAAGAGAAACACCGTTATTTCTTCGACGTTTTGGTCAACTGTGGAACATATACCTATTACAACGCAATTTCACTTCTATTTACAGATTTTTTGAACTTTCATCTGCTCGATTTAACGACTGCTATTTAAGACAACATTTAATGTTTTCTTAAATAGTAGTGTAATAAAGTTTACATAAAAGTTACGACTTTCGTATTTCTTCCAAAAATAAAACATGACTATTAGAAAGGATCTTATTTTTCAAGTTTGGCTGTTTCTTTGTGTTTGATTTCTTTGCACCAAAAGCAAAAAACAAAATTATAAGTGATTTAGACCCGGTAGTAAATGGGGAATAGATGTCTCTCCAATTGAAAAATTGTAGAACGGCACAGAATCGTATACACTTCTTACCAAAGATGGTATTGTTCAGAAGTGACTTTTTCACATAAAACTTTGTTACTTTCATCCTTAATTACTAATACCGTATTGCTGCATTAACTTTAATAACACAGCCTATAAGCCTACTGTTTTCTATGCGTGTGAGGCAAAAACGACAAGAAAATCAAATTTTATTTTAAAATTGCTTATTCTTCGATAAAAGCTTTCTTGCCATGGAACATTATAGTTATACTCAGACGCAGCTTGAAGTAAATGATTTATTGGAGTGATCCATGAGTTTGACGCCTTTCTCAAATAGATAACCCACAGTTTTTAGTTTAGTAACTAAGTGTAGAGCGTTGACCACAACTTCATTTTCATGCCAATATGAATAATCTGTCTTAAGGGACTTGTCACACAAATCACATCTGCTTAAAGATACAACGTATTGGAAAATATCTGTTAAAACCAATAGAAGATTTAGGAGACAGAACGTGGGACAGGACCATGAATGACTTTTCAGTTTCTGTAAAGTCATAGAAAAACATATATATAATTTGCTACACCACGAAGATGACGTGCTACATACGCGAAATTTAACCGACGGGAAGAAGATGCTGTGATATGCAAATGATTAGCTTTTCAGAGCATTCACACAACGTTGGCGCCGGTGGCGACACCTAAAACGTGCTGACATGAGGAAAGTTTCCAACCGATTTCTCATACACAAACAGCAGTTGACCGGCGTTGCCTGGTGAAACGTTGTTGTGATGCCTCGTGTAAGAAGGAGAAATGCGTACCATCACGTTTCCGACTTTGATAAAGGTCGGATTGTGGCCTATTGCGATTGAGGTTTATCGTATCGTACCATTGCTGCTCGCGTTGGTCGAGATCCAATGACTGTTAGCAGAATATGGAATCGGTGGGTTCAGGAGGGTAATACGGAACGCCGTGCTGGATCCCAACGGCCTCGTATCACTAGCAGTCGAGATGACAGGCATCTTATCCGCATCGCTGTAACGGATCATGCAGCCACGTCTCGATCCCTGAGTCAACAGATGGGGACATCTGCAAGACAACAACCATCTGCACGAACACTTCGACGACGTCTGCAGCAGCATGGACTATCAGCTCGAAGACCATGGCTGCGGTTACCCTTGACGCTGCATCACGGACAGAAGCGCCTGCGATGGTGTACTCAACGACGAACCTGGGTGCACGAATGGCAAAACGTCATTTTTTCTGATGTATCCGGGTTCTGTTCACAGCACCCGTGTTTGGCGACACCGTAGTGAACGCACATTGGAAGCGTTTATTCGTCATCGCCATACTGGCGTTTCACCCAACGGGATGGTATGGGGTGCCATTGGTTACACGTCTCGGTCACCTCTTGTTCGCATTGACGGCACTTTGAACAGTGGACGTTACATTTCAAATGTGTTACGACCCGTGGCTCTACCCTTCATTCGATCCCTGCGAAACCCTACATTTCAGCAGGATAATGCACGACCGCATATTGCAGGTGCTGTACGGGCCTTTCTGGATACAGAAAATGTTCGACTGCTGCCCTGGCCAGCACATTCTCCAGATCTCTCACCAATTGAAAACATCTGGTCAATGGTGACTGAGCAACTGGCTCGTCACAATACGCCATTCACCACTCTTGATGAACTGTGGTATCGTATTGAAGCTGCACGGGCAGCTGTGCCTGTACACGCCATCCAAGCTCTGTTTGACTCAATGCCCAGGCGTATCAAGGCTGTTATTACGGCCAGAGGTGGTTGATCTGGCTACAGATTTCTCAGGATCTATGCACCCAAATTGCTTGAGAATGTAATCACATGTCAGTTCTAATATAATATATTTGTCCAATGAATACCCGTTTATCATCTGCATTTCTTCTTGGTGTAGCAATTTTAATGGCGGGTAGTGTATATACAGGGTGAGTCACCTAACGTTACCGCTGGATATATTTCGTAAGCCACATCAAATGCTGACGAACCGATTCCACAGACCGAATGTGAGGAGAGGGGCTAGTGTAATCGTTTAATACAAACCATACAAAAATGCACGTAAGTATGTTTTTAACACAAACCTACGTTTTTTTAATGGAACCACGTTAGTTTTGTTAGCACATCTGAACGTATAAACAGATACGTAAACAGTGCCGTTTGTTGCATTGTAAAATGTTAATGACATCCGGAGATATTGTAACCTAAAGTTGACTCTTGAAACCTCCGACGTTCAGTTGCGTGTTGTAGCAAACACGGGCCACGGTCGGCGAGCAGCATCTGCAGGGACATGTTTACGATGACTACCGTGTTTACGAGTGTGCCTGTAGTGCACTGTTGTGGTTTGGTCTAGCTGTCGCAGTGTCCGCATGTAGCGCTTGCTGCTATTGTTATTCTGCATTCGTCTCCGCACGCAGACCAACTGTAGTACACCGTGTTACCCGACGTCTGTGAAAGTGTAGTGTTGTAGGAACTGTGACCATGGTGTATTCGAACTCTGAAAAGGCGGAGATGATACTCATCTATGGTAAGTGTCGACGAAATGCAGCTGAAGCCTGCAGGGCGTATGCAGAACGGTACCCGGACAGAGAGCATCCAACGTGCCGCACATTGCAAAACATCTACCGCCAACTGTATGCAACAGGTATGGTCGTAGCACGCAAACGGATCCGTAACAGGCCCGTCACAGGAGAAGCAGGTGCAGTTGGTGTGTTAGCTGCTGTTGCCATGAACCCACACATGAATACACGGGACATTGCGAGAGCCGGTGGACTGAGTCAAAGTAGTGTCATGCGCATACTGCATCGTCACCGCTTTCACACGTTTCATGTGTCGCTACATCAGCAGTTACATGACTTTAATCATTGAGTGCAATTCTGTCAATGGGCATTAACAGAGAATGCGTTGCAGTTCTACCTGTTTACCGATGAAGCGGGTTTCACAAACCACGGGGCAGTGAATCTACGGAACATGCATCACTGGTCCGTGGACAATCCTCGCTGGCTCAGACAGGTAGTGCGACAGCGACCGTGGACTGTAAATGTATAGTGCGAAATCATTGGCTACCACCTCATTGGTCCTCACTTCATTGCAGGGGCCCAAACAGCTGCAACATACATCGCGTTTCTACAGAGTGATCTGCCAACGTTGCTCGAAAATGTCCCACTGGAAACGCGTCGACGTATGTGGTATCAGCATGATGGTGCACCTGCACATTCCGCAATTAACACTAGGCTGACCCTTGACAGGATGTTCGACGGGCGTTTCATAGGACGTGGACGCATTAATTGGCCAGCCCGTTCTCCTGATCTTACACCTCTGGACTTCTTTCTGTGGGGTACGTTAAAGGAGAATGTGTACCGTGATGTGCCTACAACTCCAGAGGATATGAAACAACGTATTGTGGCAGCCTGCGGCGACATTACACCAGATGTACTGCGGCGTGTACGACATTCATTACGCCAGAGATTGCAATTGTGTGCAGCAAATGATGACCACCACATTGAACATCTATTGGCCTGACATGTCGGGACACACTCTATTCCACTCCGTAATTGAAAACGGAAACCACGTGTGTACGTGTACCTCACCCCTCATGGTAAAGTACATGTGCGTCAGTGAAAAAGACCAATAAAAAGGTGTTAGCATGTGGACGTAATGTGCTGTTCCAGTCTCTTCTGTACCTAAGGTCCATCGCCGTTCCCTTTGGATCCCTACGTAATTCGGTGCTCTCCGATACACACGATCGAACAGCGGAGTGGTACTCAAGCGTCAACTTTAGGTTACAATATCTCCGGATGTAATTAACGTTTTACAATGCAACAAACGGCACTGATTAAGTACTTGTTTATATGTTCAGATGTGCTAACAAAACTAACGGGGTTCCATTTAAAAAACGTAGGTTTATGTTAAAAAAACATACTTCCGTGCATTTTTTTACGGTTTGTATTAACCAATTACACTAGCCCCTCTCCTCACGTTCGGTCTGTGGAATCGATTCGTCAGTATTTGATGTGGTATACGAAATATATACAGCGGTAATGTTAGGTGACTCACCCTGTATATGTATATATATATATATATATATATATATATATACCGGAGGAGAAACACCCCTCTGAAGATGCCCAGCGCAGCTCTGGACGAAACGTTAGGAGCTGAAGAGTTTCATGGACCACGACCTTACATCCCGGAAGGTTTACCAGAAGATTACGTATTTGTTTATATGTTCAGATGTGCTAACAAAACTAACGGGATCCCATTTAAAAAACGTAGGTTTATGTTAAAAAAACATACTTCCGTGCATTTTTTTACGGTTTGTATTAACCAATTACACTAGCCCCTCTCCTCACGTTCGGTCTGTGGAATCGATTCGTCAGTATTTGATGTGGTATACGAAATATATACAGCGGTAATGTTAGGTGACTCACCCTATATATATATATATATATATATATATATATATATATATATATATATATATACTTTACTTATATATACACTACTTTACATTACTTTGGCTTCTCAAACCGCACAGGATTATGCTTTGACATACGTAGTGGCAGAGAAAACACAAATAGAACAATTTTCAGTCTGTTCTTGCGGTCGTAACTTAACTTCGTTGTGAGATATAAACTTTTTCAATACATAAGTCATTTTCGCCGTAATGAAAGATACTAAACGGGATGGTTCTTCGACAACAGAATTCGCAGTTCTTATATCTCCAATGTCTGTAAGATAAATACAAGAGAACTTATCCAAAATATTTTAATCAAAGCACACGCACTCTTCAAAGTGGTCTAATTTTATACTTTGTGGTAGAAACTAATGATTTAACGACAAAGTCATTCAACCCGCCCTTTCCTGTAGTAACTTGAACGATTGAAGGATGTGTAAAATTATCAGCATTAAAGTAGTAGTAGATTTTTCTTATATTTTATTTTCACAAACATTTGTGTGTAAAATTTATATTTTAAGTACATTAATTGGTAATTTTACTGAATTATGAACCTTCTTCTTCGTTTCACTCTCGTTTATTAATGGCTGCCTTTGCCCGCACAGAAGCTCTCTGTCTCCGGTAACTAATGATTGATTATATGCATGAATTTTGACACCCCCCCCCCCCCCCCATGCACCTGCTGACTCTTCAAAAATTAGTTGCCATTTCCGATTGCAAAGATCTGTGCTATGTCGTGAGGTTATGAAAAAACAGGACTTGTTTCTTTTCGCTTACGAAAATCTGACTATCTTCCACTGTATTTATGTAGTTGCCGCCGTTACTGATATAAATCATTTGCTTTTTGTATGCGGATTCTCAGCTCCTATACCTGAAGTCGTGATTTTTCCTAATAAACCTTCACTACCCATGCAAATAGTATGGCACTATGATGCACAGTTAATTTACACACCCGCAGATACAAAATTAAAATTATTAATATTGGTTTGACAGATGACACTATACTTCCAATTATTTCATGCTAGTAATGGCCGTGCAAATATATATTATTTTCTGTAAACGAACTTGAAACGAAAACACTACACTTGCTATGACTACGAGCTTCTCTCGAAAGCAAATGATGACTATTGCGGTACATCCTGGGTTGTAAACTGTACCTCTTTTCAGCTTACTCTTGTCTCTCTCTACCTGCATCAGGCCACTGCCCTGTCACGTCATCCGACTAATGTGATGCTTTCTGAGAAGATCTACCGCCGCCCCCCGCACACCTTTCCACCAGTTGGGCTCGCCATTCCATGTAGAAACGAGCTGTTTAATATCCATATAGCGTGCACAGTTACATGAAAAACGAGAGACGGTCGAGTTCCCAATGATGAACGGGTTTAACCATCTCTGACCAAAGTAAGAGGTTGTGCTCCGCTCCTAATGACCTCGTAGTTGATGGGACGCCCTCCTTACACTTCTGTATCTTTACTGCACTCATCTTTAAACAGGAGTATTATGTATCCACAGCCGTTTTTGACCATATTGATCTTGAAGCTAATGGGCATGCTTTTATATTTTTAACTAGTAGGCCTGAAGGACGGAAACATCCATTTACTACATTTAAAAGACATATTTAATTCCCATGAAGTGCGAAGGCGTGGAAAGCAGATTGCACAAAACACCTGTCTACAAATCCAGGCATCTTTTTCGTAGCATACAATATCAGCATGTTATGAAACGTAGACATGAACAAAATAATCTAGGAGTCTGCAATTCTTATTTCTTGTATAGTTTCATCATTTTTATTGTCTGGCGTATGTTTACCAGTGACACAAACTGTTACTAACACCCAACTGTTTTCTGATTTAGAGGATAGCACAAAACAGCTGCCGGAAATGTTGACTTTTCTAAGAACGTTATAATCAACCCAGTAAACCCATCATTATTACTTTTTAAATAGTTGTAAACAATTTCTTGAGTGCTGCGCTTTCTAGTCGGTAGACAGAGCGTGTCTCCCAAACTCTAGGTGTACATTAACCCTTCAGCAAAAATTCACACTTGGCTTGGATTAGCATGACAGTATAATGTAACATATTATTATTTATACATATCTTTATTTTCCAATTGTGCGTTAGAAAGTATTAAAGACACTTATCGAGATAGCAAAGTTTATTGTGTTCATTAATCCGCGACGTGCCGAGAATCCTGCATCAAGAGTATCGAAGCTAACAAGAAGAATAGGTGTGAACAGAGGAGGTGCGATCTGGAACCAGTATTATCATACCAATCTCCATGCACAATAGCGGTAACAAAAAAGGATGTACGTAAATTAACGAATGTTAAATGCCTAATATATGTATTGAATACTGAAGGTCTGTTTATATTAGTGCCAGTTAAAGTTCATTCAGGATATGTGACCTTCCAATTTTTTTTTCAATCATTCTTTCAAAATTTTCCATTTAATTATTTAAGCAGCAAATTTTTTAAAATTAGTTTCCAATATACACACTCTATGTCCTCCCGCCACTGTTCAATGGCGACCGTTCAAGGATGGCGCCGAGCGGAATATGAACAGACCTTTCAATTGTTGAGATAAAAACTTCTTGAGATAAATGATCCATTTTATCGTTACAAAGAACTAATGAAGCCTTTGTTGCATTTGTTACATGTACGTGCGATTGAAGCTATTAACAACTTGAAGGAGCAAATTAAAATTAAATTTTGCCTGCAAACGAGACGCGCCGGGGATGCGGGTTTTAGCGCTTGGCGCCGTCTCTCTCGTAGTAAATAATCCTTTTCCTTCCCTTTTACAGAAAGCTCATTTCTATAGAAAAGATGAAGATTTGTGTGAAGTCAACATTCAATTGTAAAGTACCGATACGAACAAAATTTCATGTTTAAATGTTTTTATAATTTTTGTTAAACAATGTTGACAATGGAGTCAAAGGAAATGGCCATTGTTGAAATTCGTTACAAAATGCGATATGCCTAGATGGCGGAAATCCGAGCTTGGCAACAGTTGAAAGTAACGCGCCAACTTGTAAACTGGCTGATGGCTACCAAAACAACCAGGTTGGCGTCCCATTATTAAAAAATGATGACTTCGGTGATACCTAATCATAATGAAACTTTTATGACACTCGATGAGACAATTTCTCAGTTGTCACCGGGAAGCATTTTTCCAAATAGTGAAACAAAAGCGCGCGACAGCGAAACTTCCTCTGTCTATTTGCTCACTACGTCGCGAACGCAAGAAAAGCAAACAGTTCGAAAAAGCAATGTAGATACTAGTGACACCCACAATTTGACACAACTCATGCAACTAATAACACAACAGCTTACAAGACATCAGGAAAATATAAGACAACAGTTTACACAGCAGTTCACAAAACACCAGGAAAATACAGGACAACAGCTTACACAGCAAAATCAGGCATTTCAAGAATAGTATTGGTCAACAGTGAGGTTAGGTGAGCAAAATTACACGCACTGAGTTATCTGACGAACTATCCGGGAAGTTGACAGAGCTCGGTAAACAACTAAAACAAGATATAATTACCGACATGACCCGCAACATAAATACTTTAACGGAAAAGGTAACATTCGTAGATTGTAAACAGAATCAACTTGCAGATGATTTGCAAAACCTCAGTGAGGCATATTCTCAAATTCAGCATACGCAGTCCCAGCTGGATGCGTCGGTAAGAAATGTGACGAACGCAGTCAGCGATCTGCAAGACGTATGCAAAAACCTACGTACAGAAATACACAAGTTGAGTCTAAGAGTAGATCATTTACGTTTAGAGTCAGAATTTGCCAAAAAACAGAGAGATAAGTTATGTGCAGATGTAAAGGAAATAACTGAAAAATCTGAAGCAGGGATGCTGGACAAGGGCAGCACCCTTGCTGGAAAGGTAGTGCCAGAATGCAAAATTTATGTAGATGCTGTAGACGCAGCTCTAAAAGAGAAGGAAAGTCAACTTCTTGTTAAAATAGACTCGGGTTTAAAGGAAGCAGAAGAAAGGTTGCGAGGCAGTGTCAAAACCACTGACATTCCAAAACAACATATGACAGAAAACAAAAAAGAGAAGTTAGATACCTTCACTGGGTTAGCCCGTCGAAGGAAAATAGCGAAGGTTGCACAATGCAACAACACTTGCCGGCAGTTGCACCTGTCGAGCAAGCGCAGTTGCCATGCGCTACCCCACAAGCGAACATAAACATGACTGTCGCTGACAGCGTTGCGTGTTTGTCAACATTACTTTCTGATGAGGGATTAATTAGGCACCGACAATTCCTGATATTTATTTCTGAAGGGAAAAGAACACACCCTGTGGTCTTTATCGGAGCATTCCGAAATGTTTTACCTCTTACCTGGTCCGGCCGTGGTGGCCGAGCGGTTCTAGGCGCTACAGTCTGGAGCCGCGCGACCGCAACGGTCGCAGGTTCGAATCCTGCCTCGGGCACGGATGTGTGTGGTGTTCTTAGTTTAGTTAGGTTTAAGTAGTTCTAAGTTCTAGGGGACTGATGACCGCAGATGTTAAGTCCCATAGTGCTCAGAGCCATTTGAACCTCTTACCTGGGCCGAAGCCCAGAAAATTAGATTTTTTGTTGGATACAAAAAGGGTGACGTTCTGTTATGGGCTACGGACATGGCGGAACGTTGCAACTGTTATGAACAGTTTGTGAGAGAGAACATTTCTGAATAAGTATTGGCCTGAAGCCGTACAAGAGAGGCTCAGACGTGAAGTATTCAACCCAGCTCCGTTCAATAGCAAGTATGGGAGCCTCAGGGGCTATTTAGAAAAATATTTGAATAAAACCAGGTACTGGAAGCACCCTGTATCTCAAGTAGACGTGCTAAAAATTTTAAAGAGCCGTCTTCCTGCCCACATTAGGGAAAAACTCATTACCATCCCGGAACACGATACCGAATACTTTCTATCTGTACTGGACTCAACAGATTTAATATATGAAGAGAGACCAGTACAACCGGAGCCTGTTAATACGCCGATAGCGACACAGAGATTTACGGACCAACAAGTAAACAATGGATTCTTAGTACAACACGGATGGCAATCCTACCCCACATAGACCTATGGTAATGGTAACGGTAATCACAACGGCAAATTACAATTGGCATGTAGCGTATAGCCAGCCTGTACAATATGTACAGACACAAGCTACCGGCAATAGTCAGCCGATCGCTTGGCTAGCGCAAAACAATAACAGACAACCGAATAACCCACAGGCAGCGGAATTCTGCCAGCAAAAAGTAGCACCCATATGCCGAATAAGGCGCAGAGGCAAAGGGAATTTCAGTCTAGAGCCTCTCAGGAGAATAATTGGCGGCATAACCAAACACCATGGGCGAACATAGTTGAAGTTACGCCAAACCTAAAGGTCGACGCCACTGCGACGCCGGAAAACTTGAACCGGTCACGGTAGGCCCCCATTCTGTGACCTTGGAGGAGAGTGGAGGCACGAGTTTGATCGACACTTGCTTTATCAGATCAGATCATAGTAATGATGTGAGAGTTGATGCGTATCAAGGTAATGAGGTTACGCAGAAAAACTTGACAGAGAGCAAGGAACAAGCTACTATTAAAGCCAAAATATTTGGCCTTGATGTACCCATTGTGCTTGACACAGGTGCAAGGACTAATTTGATGTCACAGGTATTCTCTCAAGAATTGAAGAAACTTGGACGTATACCCAGACTGCCAATGCAAAACTGCAAGGTACAAACTGCCACTGGTCAGAAATCAAGAGGAGTCAAGATACAAGCCTTAATTCCCGTACAAAATGGTTCAAATGGCTCTGAGCACTATGGGACTTAACATCTATGGTCATCAGTCCCCTAGAACTTAGAACTACTTAAACCTAACTAACCTAAAGACATCACACACATCCATGCCCGAGGCAGGATTCGAACCTGCGACCGTAGCAGTCCCGCGGTTCCGGACTGAGCGCCTGAACCGCTAGACCACCGCGGCCGGCAATTCCCGTACAATTAGGACAGTTTTCTGTATGATGCAATTTTTTGATAGCACAGAAATTAATAGTTGATTGATAATCGGTATGGATACATTTAGGACATACCAAGCACAAATTGATTTAGGAGAAGGCCAAGTCATTTCACTGTAAATAACCAATTATTTGTAATAGGTCTGATCAGGGGATATACTAACTGATGTAAAACTGAAGTTACACACGACATTGAAGTTCAATTGGTAAATCCCATAGTTATGTTTGTCAATACATACAGCAAAGAACAGTCGTCAGCAGAAGACATAAACGTTGACACCATAAACACAAAGGCAAGTGAATCAAAGTGCTTCTCTATAGAACAGGAAGCGGAACTTAGGGAACTGATACACTTGCTTATATATATGTATTTGAAAGAAAGACCAGGTATTATTAAGGATTTCGTGTACAAAATTGAAGTGTTATTAACATCTCAAAGAAGAGGGTATGCAGCCATTTGTACACCTCTAAGTTGTACATATGTACAGTAATATTAAATTTAGGATGCTGGAAAATCACATTCCAGCATTTATGTTGTTAGTTGACAAGGAACATTTTTATTTAGGTTTTTTCTTATATGTCAAATGTATAAATGATAAGGTAAGTGGATGTAACAAGGAAGAATTTTAGTTTCATGCGTCAAGAGATGAAGATACTTTAAACACAACGCTTCGCCTTGTGCATAGCCCAGTTGTAAATGAATATACGAACTTGTGGCGCATTGGGGAGAAAGTTAGTCGACAAACCGCACGCGCGTGCGCGCCAGACACAGCTGAAAGTGTTGCCGCACCGAAAACAAACTCTATGACCTACAGCCTGCACTAGCTGTTTTAAAGCCTATTGCGTAAACTGAGATATTGAAAATTAAGGGAGAGTCTATACTAGAACTACGACTATCTACACAATACACACAAACAAAGATAAGCTAAGGGATTATATACACGGAAAGGGATCCTAAACAACGAAATATTTACTGAAGTTACGTTATTATGTACACTGTATCGATATATTTACAAATTTAAATATTGAAAGTACACCCACTAATTATAACTGAGGGACCAGAAAACTCTTGCTGCAGGTAAACAAGTGAGTACAATGTAAGTGGCAAGCTGAATAAGAGGTCGCACCACGCTTATAATACACTTTATCTTTCAGATTTATAAGGTAAGTAAAGACGCACACTTGACATTGAATGAGTCTGTGATAGCACGTCTGCACTGAAGTAAACGAATACATGGTTGTATATATGAAAGAGGTATTAGTGACCATCAAGCCACTGTACACTTATCTAAGAAGACTTAGTTTTAAGTAAGTATTAAGTTTTTTTCTTCCAGGGAACGATTCATCGACACGTCCTAATGTGAAGAAAGATCAATGCTTGTAGAGTGTTAGGTACCATATAAACATAAGAAAGGGCCGCGCCGCAAGCAAATATAGTTGTAAATTTATGATATATGCGAATGTGATAGTGTGAAAATATGTGTAGAGGAATAAAGTTGCAGTACGTCGCATATAACGATGCTGAACTAATGTGGAGCACTACCAAAGTCAAAACCTAACTACTGTGAGCGACGACTACTCATGAACGCGTCAAACACATGATTTACATTGAAATTTTTATACACGTTTGCTACTTATATAAACACTATTTTACGCTCGTTGTACATGACATATAATATTTATAATACACCTCTGTATACCTCAGCATATGAAATGGTTATCCTTTATACGATGAACATAATCAGTAAATATTGAAGTGCACATTAAACAATGAATAAGTATTCGATACGAATGGTATCGTCAGCTTTGCGTTGTGTTTGTAAACAACAAACTATTTTGTTCTTGGGATCACAATTAAGACCAGCAACGAGACGTAACTGAGAACATAAATGCCTTTCCGTGAAATTTCCTCAACCCTGTAGTGTGTAGATCCTTCCTGGAGAATGCTAGAGAGGCGTGGCCACGCATAGTTATATAAGCAGCGCGTAGAATCTATTGTAACGACTATTGTTTACCTCTTTAGTACTTTGAACTTGATAAATATGCTCCGGCAAGAAGTCACTTTAAATTGAAATGAAATGTATATCAATTTCGCTATAAAGGGAAAACGGATCTATTATTGTGTGAATGTGATATAATGAGAGTAAAAAGTGTACTCACAGAATTGAAATTTAACAATGTAACGAAATTATAATTTAACAAAATGACAATCAGACTGCAATGTATACAAGCAACGAAAATGGCATGTCAGCAAATTAATAGCATAAGTTTATTGTTGTAGATGAATTTCTATTTTTTTGTCATGTGTATAGTGTGTGGAAAGGACACAACAAAAACTTTGTGTAATGCAACGGTGTGAAAGACGCTCAAAAACATACGAAAACTGCCTGCAAAGAGTTAAGTGCACGTTTCAGGTATGTGGGTGTGCGCGTGATGAACTAAAAAATGACCATACTTCACGTAACATGAGTTTCCTGTGCTCGACAACGTCGTAAAAACATGAATTTTCTGTGCTCGACAACGTCGTAGAAGCGTCAAGAAACTTACCTGAATAAGTGAGAGCGACGAGGTGAAATACTTTCCTCGGGCCGCTGATATGGAAACGAGTTGTCACCGCATCGAAGATTTCATAAAGGATCACACCGCTGAACACGAGCTTCACGAATTTGTGCAGTAAAGACTGTGTGGACTCACGAAACAGGCACTCTGAGTTTGTATTAGACACGTGAAGCCGAGCAGGAACGGTAACGGACGTGGATCTGCACGCGCATGATTCGTAATCTAAACACTGGGCAGGTACTGACTGACAATAATGGGACTATGTGCTTACAGAAAACACTCTGTAGTAAGGAGAACATGTATGTATGTGTTAAGGGAGCTGACATGCCTACATAAATTGGTAATCATATAGGATAACTCCAATGGCGGAAAAATAAAGGCGATGCCCATACGGGCCAGGGTTATCAAATCAACCCATAAAGAAGAAAAATAAGCTCAGACATTGTGCACCTCCGTGTGACGTCAGTGTACAGTGGGGGGCAATTATAATGCACTTAATCCGCGACGCGCCGAGAATCCTGCATCAAGAGGATCGAAGCTAACAAGAAGAATTCGTTTGAGCAGAGGAGGAGCGATCTGGACCCAGTTTTATCATACCAATCTCCATGCCCAAAAGCGGTAACAAAAAAGGATGAACGTCAATTTACGAATGTTAAATTCTAAATATATGTATTGAATATTGAAGATATGTATATCACATTTTATGTCCCCCCACCACTATCCAACAGCAACAGTTGTTACCAATATTGCATGTTCTCATACATAAGTTGTGACTTGTTTCAATGCATCTCTATGGATTATGTGAATGTATGGTGACTGTTCTCTTGGGAATGTCCGAAAGAACAACCACCAAACATTGATATAAGGGGATATAAGTCACCATCTCGCCCAAGACATCAGTTCGTGAGTGCCTCTGCTGACTGACTACTCTACCAATTATAATTCTTGTTATGACGCGTATTTTACGAAAATGGATTTCGATTAACGATTTAAATACGACTGTTTGATGAAGTCATGAGTCGAAGCCTCAGAAAGTAGATAATTTAGGCGGCGCATTACGTTATTATGTAGATACCATCATCTCGACCAGATGACTGGTAGTAGCATCTGTTTGCAGGCGGCTTCTGCAATACTGTTCAATTTATCTGAATTTTGATATGGTCAGTAAAGTTTTCATTATTAAAATGGTAGTATCTTGTACCGTGTTTGTTTACAGTAAGAGATATTTGAAGGGAAGCAATATTTCGTTCCACAGGTACGTTTGTTTTAAAAGCAAATTTGCAAACACCTTCTTCGAGATTAAGTCAGTTAATTTAAAGACTGCAGCAAGGGCTGATATCGTCACTAAGAAGATGGGAATGCTGTGCTATTTTAGAGCATTTATCTGTATCTAAATGTTACGAATTGAATGATAAATATCATTACATACATATCTCGGAAAAATGAGTTGGTCTGCTGATTAAATACGCACTGAATGACGAAGATTTAGACACAGCAGAATGTTAGTATCTAACTCACTGCAAAAGTTTCCTCTACCAACAACATTTGCTGGTACGTTACGCTTGTTTTATTGATGTTGTCTCGGTAGACCAAAGACTTAAAAAATAAAGGTTTGTTTTGTGTAAAAATCGGACACTGTGGATAGAAACGGATGTCACTTCTCATAAAACCGTAATAAAACATTTCACGCATATTCTCGAGGAATTGCCAGAAAACTTTACCCCTGTAGAAGCATTGAACTACATTACTCGCAGAGTAGTAAATAAATTCACTAAACAACCTCAATTCGATCCCTTGTAAAAACAAAGAACTGTCAATACAGTGTTCCACACTGTTTGTTCCCATTTCACTTGGACAAATATAAAACAGATTATTATCGATTTAACATTGGGAATTGCGGCGAAATCATATTAAATGTGCTAACTACGTGCGTAATAAAAACACAAGTCGTTCAATTATTGTAATCAATGACTGATTTCAGCTATAAATGAGAAAAACCGTAACTCTCGGTCCATTTAGCGCAACTTTGCCCTCCGTCACGTCAAAGGAAAAGATATTACACTCCGCAGTCATACACTGTCTGATCAAAAGGATTCGAACAAAGCTACGTAGTACGAATTTGACCACCAGATATCATGAAAGATGGACCCTAAAGTAAAAAAGGAGGCGGAGAGTATTGCGTTGTCGGTGGAGGAACAGCAACAGCAGAATGGGTCGATGAGGAGCGCTCAGTAGCTTTAAAGTGGATTACTCGTTGGATGCCGCCTGAGTAATAAATCCGTCAAGGATATTTCAATCTTTGTAAAACTACTCGAGTCGACAGTTGTGGTTGTGCAGTGGAAACGCGAGGGAACAATCGCAGCTAAACCAAGACCGTCGAGTGTTATTGCGGGTGGTTTTTAAAAAATGGTTCAAATGGCTATAAGCACTATTGGACTTAACATCTGAGGTCATCAGTCCCCTAGACTTAGAACTACTTAAACCTAACTAGCTTAAGGACATCACACACAGCCATGCCCGAGGCAGGATTCGAACCTGCGACGGTAGTAGTCGCGCGGTTCCGGACTGAAGCGCCTAGAACCGCTCGGCTACTACGGCCGGCGGTGGTTTTAAAATACAGCATGAAATCGGAGGAAGGAATCACTCGTGAGTTCCAAAGTGCCACCAGCAGTCCGTCTAGCACAATGAGCACGCCAGGTAGCACAATGACTGCGTACAGCGTTAAAACGAATGGGGTAGTATGGTCAAGCAGCTCCTCACTAGCCACACATTTGTGTAGTCAATGCTAAACGAGCTGGAGTTTGTGTAAAGAGTGACGCAGTTGCACAGTGGATGACTCGCAACGAGTGATTTGAAGTATGGTTCACGCTATACCGTGTGGCAATCCGATCAATCCGATAGAAGGATCTGGGTTTGTCGAATGTCTGGAGAACTTTATCTGCCATCATTAATAGTGCCTACAGAGAAGTACAGTACGGAGGAGGTGGTGTTACGGTAGGAGTGTGCTCCCTGTATTGCGTTTATTCAAAAACTAAACTTAGAAGGATATGAACATACACTACTGGCCATTAAAAATGCTGCAAGCAGAAATGCAGATGATAAACGGGTATTCAATGAACAAACATATTATACTAGAACTGACATGTGATTACATTTTCACGTAATCTGGGTGCATAGATCCTGAGAAATCAGTACCCAGAACAACCACCTCTGGCCGTAATAACGCCCTTGATACGCCTGGGCATTGAGTCAAACAGAGCTTGGATGGCGTGTACAGGTACAGCTGCCCATGCAGCTTCAACACGATACCACAGTTCATCAAGAGTAGTGACTGGCGTATTGTGACGAGCCAGTTGCTCGACCACCATTGACCAGACGTTTTCAATTGGTGAGAGATCTGGAGAATGTGTTGGCCAGGGCAGCAGTCGAACATTTTCTGTATCCAGAAAGGCCCGTACAGGACCTGCAACATGCGGTCGTGCATTATCCTGCTGAAATGTAGGGTTTCGCAGGGATCGAATGAAGGGTAGAGCCACATCTGAAATGTAACGTCCACTGTTCAAAGTGCCGTCAATGCGAACAAGAGGTGACCGAGACGTGTAACCAATGCCACTCCATACCATCACGCCGGGTGATACGCCAGTATGGCGATGACGAATACACGCTTCCAATGTGCGCTCACCGCGATGTCGCCAAACGCGGATGCGACCATCTTGATGCTGTAAACAGACCCTGGATTCATCCGAAAAAATGACGTTTTGCCATTCGTGCACCCAGGTTCGTCGCTGAGTACACCATCGCAGGCCCTCTGGTCTACCCGACGGGAGGCCCTGGCCACACGGCATTTCCATTTCCATTCTGTCTGTGATGCAGCATCAAGGGTAACCGCAGCCACGGTCTCCGAGCTGATAGCCCATGCTGCTGCAAACGTCGTCGAACTGTTCGTGCAGATGGTTGTTGTCTTGCAAACGTCTCCATCCGTTGACTCAGGTATCGAGACGTGGCTGCACGATCCGTTACAGCCATGCGGATAAGGTGTCTGTCATCTCTACTGCTAGTGATACGATGCCGTTGGGATCCAGCACGGCGTTCCGTATTACCCTCCTGAACCCACCGATTTCATATTCTGCTAACAGTCATTGGATCTCGACCAACGCGAGCAGCAATGTCGCGGTCCCATAAACCGCAATTGCGGTAGGCTACAATCCGACCTTTATCAAAGTCGGAAACGTGATGGTACGCATTTCTCCTCCTTACACGAGGCATCCCAACAACGTTTCACCAGGCAACGCCGGTCAACTGCCGTTTGTGTATGAGAAATCGATTGGAAACTTTCCTCATGTCAGCAAGTTGTAGGTGTCGCCACCGGCGCCAACGTTGTGTGAATGCTCTGAAAAGCTAATCATTTGCATCTCACAGCATCTTCTTCCTGTCGGTTAAATTTCGCGTCTGTAGCACGTCATCTTCGTGGTGTAGCTATTTTAATGGCCAGTAGTGTATTTTACAGCATTGTATTGTGTACTGCGTACAGTACAGTAGCTGTTAGAAGATTATTGTATCAGCATGAGAATGCACCCTGACGTAAAGCAGCACCTGTGAGGCATGATTTATGCACAAAAACGTTCCTGAAATTGGCTACCCTGCCCAGAGCCCCATCTGAACCAAATGGAGTACCTTTGCGATAACTTAGAACACTGACTTCGCTACGAACTCCAACGTGCAACATCACTACTTCCTCTGGTTTCGGCTCCTGAGGAAATATGGACTGTCATTCCTCCAAAGACATTCAGACACTACACTGAAAGTGTCCCCAGCAGAGCTCAAGACGAATAGTGGATGCACTCCATATTAATGTAAACTACTGGGTTGGTGAACAAATTCGTAGCGTTATTAAACACAGCAGATGCGTATAACAGAGACTTTAGTCATTAATAGCATATTCTCATTTACAACAGTCTGCCAACGCTGGGGTAACCTTTCCATTCCGCTACTGTAGAAATCACGTGGTTCTGAGACGAATAACTCGTCCAACCATACTCTGAGCGCATTTTCATCCGGAAAGGAAGTTCCTCGAAGGTTATTCGTTAGAGAGCGGAAAAGGTAAAAATCCCAGGGAGCAAGAACAAATGAATAAGATGGACGCGGAATGCCTTCCCAACCCAACTACCCTTATAGTGCTTTTATCAGTTCAGCAGAATGCGGGCGGGCGTTATCGTAGAGTAGCGCCATTTCACGCAGTCTTCCTGGTCGCTGTTCTTGCATTGCGTCTGCAATAAGTCTCAGTTGCTGACAGTAAATGTCAGCAGTGATGGGTTACATCTCGGGGAAGCAATTCTTAGTACGCCACACCGCCGCTCTTCTATCAGATGCATAACATTATCTTTTTTGTGGAAGTGCGCAGGTCTTTGTACAGGTAGTTGTTGTGTTCGTTGGGCTCAATCATTCCTTTCTTTTCCTTGTCTTATCATAAAGACACCATGTCTTGTCACCAGTAACGATATAGGATAGGAATGGTCGGTCTTGTTCACAAGCAAATCGATAGTGAGCAAGTAGAGATGGACATATGACCACCCATTGATTTTTGTCAGTTTGGCTTAGACCAAGTAGTACCCCTACATCCGGCGTTTTAACCTTTCCCATTGCGTGTAAATGTTGCACGCTAGTGGAATGATCGCAGTTTCTACACATTTGCCAGTTCTCGAGTGCACTGACGTGTATCATTGTAGATTAATGCGGTTAAACGATCTTCAGCAAACCTCGAAGGTCTTCCTGAACGCACCGAGCGAGGTGGCGCAGTGGTTAGACACTGGACTCGCATTCGGGAGGACGACGGTTCAATCCCGCGTCCGGCCATCATGATTTAGGTTTTCCGTGATTTCCATAAATCGCTCCAGGCAAATGCCGGGATGGTTCCTTTGAAAGGGCGCGGCCGACTTCCTTCCCCATCCTTCCCTAATCCGATGAGACCGATGACCTTGCTGTCTGGTCTCCTTCCCCAAACAACCCAACCCAACCCTCTTCCTGAACGCGGAGAGTGACTAATGTCTAAACGAGGAACCATTTTCTTGACTTTCTGTGTTCAGTGGCATAATTTTCATACAAAGCGCTGTTACCCATCTGATGAACTCAAACGGAAGAATATGTCGGAAGCGTTCCGATTTCTCCTCTAAGCATTCCATTTGCTAGCGTCCACAGCTCCACTCACTATCTGGAAACGACAAAATGACAATATGTAAACTCAAATAGAAATGACAATTAATAAATGAAGCCATAGCAATCGGAATACCAACATGCAAAACAAAAACGCTTCGAAGTTATGCACCGATATAATAATAAAGTGTCTGGTTGGCGATTACTTTTGATGAGGTTGTGTATGTATTAAGGTTAGAGTAGACTGGTGGTACAGACAGAGCCTACATTACTCACAACTGCATATGTTCCGTTTGATTAAACAGTAAATGTTTTTATACAAGGGTTTAAGTGAGATTATAAACAAATCAATTAACAAAATTAAGGTCAACAAGAGTCACTGACGATAAGCAGAGGGGCAGACTAAAATCCTCGTCAGCTTCCCACCATTCGTTAAGACACAGTCGGACCAAAACAGCCTCTGGAAATTTCCAGTGCGTACGAGGAAGGGTCTGTGTCAGATACAACATATTGGCACAGCGCTCCTCAGCGAGCACTATTTGACAATGCACTCATATTCATACTCATCACTAGTCCGTGTTCTTCGTATCGTACTTTGCAGTGCAACTTTCCACAAAGGATCTGCCGACTCGAACGTCCGACCACAGGCCAGTCTTCCAGGTCCGTCTCAGAAGAGAAGGCCGACGGAGCCAGGGGAGCCCTGCTCGCGCACGAATATCTCGAAGTACTCGTAGATGATGGTGACGGCGAGCAAGATGCCGGTGCCCGAGCCGATGGCGCCCAGCACGTCGGCGAGCACGGAGAGCGCGCCTATGCAGACGCCCCCGAAGGCGGCGGCCGTCGAGATGTAGCGGTCGAGCTCGCGCACCAGCGACCCGTCGCGGTGTCCCGGCATCACCATCCGCTGCTCGCGCAGCCGCCGCGCCACGTCGCGAGCCGACGACCCGGACACGCTCAGCCACGCCTTCGAGAAGAAGGCGCACGAGCCCAGCATGAAGCACAGGTACAGCAGCGCGTGCATCGGGTCTGCCACGGAGAGCGGTCGCATTACTCAGCAGCAAAAGCTACGTAAAATGTAAAAATTACAAACTTTTGAACCGTTCAGAACAGGAAGGTAACCATCTGCATTACTTAATAGCTAACTTAGCTTACGGTGCACAGACCGAGTTGCAAATTACCTATCTAACGGCTTCCAGCCGCTACAAAAAAGTGGTCTTTCAGTTATTTCGGATGAGTTTTAATTAATATCCAAACCTAAAAATTTAAAATACTGTCACGACCTATCCATTAAGAGGAAAAGTCTCATGTTACAGATTTAAGACAGCAAGGGGAATTTTACAAATAGTGTATATGTCGTGATGGGGCGTAACTCATGACGCGCAAATTATGCAGACTATATTCACTAAATACAGGGTGTTTCAGAAAGAATGACTTGATTTTGGACGGTGCCGTCTGAATGAGCTTGGCCTAGATATCAGAAAATCGCCGTTACATGTCAGGAAAATTAAAGAGACCGTTGGAGAAAAGAGAACCACTTGCATGAATATCAAGAATTCAGATGGAAACCCAGTACTAAGCAAAGAAGGGAGAGCAGAAAGGTGGAAGGAGTATATAGAGGGTCCATATAGGGGCGATGTTCTTGACGACAATATTATGGAAATGGAAGAGGATGTAGATGAAGATGAAATGGGAGATACGATACTGCGTGAAGAGTTTGACAGAGCACTGTAAGACCTGAGTCGAAACAAGGCCCCGGGAGTAGACAACATTCCATTAGAACTACTGACAGCCTTGGGAGAGCCAGTCCTGACAAAACTCTACCATCTGGTGAGCAAGATGTATAAGACAGGCGAAATTCCCTCAGACTTCAAGAAGAATATAATAATTCCAACCCCAAAGAAAGCAGGTGCTGACAGATGTGAAAACTACCGAACTATCAGTTTAATAAGCCACCGCTGCAAAATACTAACGCGAATTCTTTACAGACGAATGGAAAAACGTAGATGCCAACCTCGGGGACACGTGAGGCAATACTGACCCTACGACTTATCTTAGAAGAAAGATTAAGGAAGGGTTTTGTAGACTTAGAGAAAGCTTTTGACAATGTTGACTGGAATACTCTCTGAAGGTGGCAGGGGTAAAATACAGGGAGCGAAAGGCTAGTTACAATTTGTACAGAAAGTAGATGGCAGTTATAAGAGTTGAGGGACATGAAAGGGAAGCAGTGGTTGGGAAGGGAGTGAGACAGGGTTGTAGCCTCTCCCCGGTGCTGTTCAATCTATATATTGAGCAAACAGTAAAGAAAACAAAAGAAAAATTCGGAGTAGGTATTAAAATCCATGGAGAAGAAATAAAAACTTCGATGTTCGCCGATGACATTGTAATTCTGTCAGAGACAGCAAAGGACTTGGAAGAGCAGTTCAATGGAATGGATAGTGTCTTGAAAGGAGGGTATAAGATGAACATCAACAAAAGCAAAACGAGGATAATGGAATGTAGTCGAATTAAGTGGGGTGGTGCTTAGGGAATTAGATTAGGAAATGAGACACTTAAAGTAGTAAAGGAGTTTTGCTATTTGGGGAGCAAAATAACTGATGATGGTCGGAGTAGAGAGGATATAAAATGTAGACTGGCAATGGCAAGGAAAGCGTTTCTGAAGAAGAGAAATTTGTTAATAGCTATTAGAGATTTAAGCGTCAGGAAGTCGTTTCTGAAAGTATTTGTATGGAGTGTGGGCATGTATGGAAGTGAAAAATGGACGATAAATAGTTTGGACAAGAAGAGAATAGAAGCTTTCGAAATGTGGTGCTACAGAAGAACGCTGAAGATTAGATGGGTAGGTCACATAAATGTTGTCGTTGTTGTGGTCTTCAGTCCTGAGACTGGTTTGATGCAGCTCTCCATGCTACTCTATCCTGTGCCAGCTTCTTCATCTCCCAGTACCTACTGCAACCTACATCCTTCTGAATCTGCTTAGTGTATTCATCTCTTGGTCTCCCTCTACGATTTTTACCCTCCACGCTGCCCTCCAATACTAAATTGCTGATCCTTTGATGCCTCAGAACATGTCCTACCAACCGATCCCTTCTTCTGGTCAAGTTGTGCCACAAACTTCTCTTCTGCCCAATCCTATTCAATACTTCCTCATTAGTTATGTGATCTACCCATCTAATCTTCAGCATTCTTCTGTAGCACCACATTTCGAAAGCTTCTATTCTCTTCTTGTCCGAACTATTTATCGTCCATGTTTCACTTCCATACATGGTTACACTCCACACAAATTCTTTCAGAAATGAGGAGGTATTGAATAGAATTCGGGAGAAGAGGAGTTTGTGTCACAACTTGACTAGAAGAAGGGATCGGTTGGTAGGACATGTTCTGAGGCATCAAGGAATCACCAATTTAGTAATGGAGGGCAGCTTGGAGGATAAAAATTGTAGAGGGAGACCAAGAGATAAATACATTAAGCAGATTCAAAAGGATGTAGGCTGCAGTAGGTACTGGGAGATGAAGAAGCTTGCACAGGATAGAGTAACATTGAGAGCTGCATCTAACCAGTCTCTGGACTGAAGACCACAACAACAACATGTTAGTGAATGCGTCTTGTCAGTTGGCAGTCAGGCGTACGCTTAACAGAAGGCGTCTAGTGTGCTGCAGTTTACAAGGACTAAGTCACTGATTTCGGTCCAACGTGCTTTTCATCGGCCTTTTCGCAATGAGAGTGAGAGAGACTCGCTTCAAGTAAACGTTTTTTGTGCCATTTCTCATGAAAAACTGTACGGTCCCTTCTTTTCTTGAGTAAAAAACAGTGACTGAAAGGAGCTAGATCAACATCTACATCTATACTCTGCAAACCACTGTGAGGTGCATAGCAGAGGGTACGTCCCATTGTACCAATTTTAGGGCTTCTTCCTGTTCCATTCACGTATGGAGCGTGGGAAGAATGATTGTTTGAATGCCTCTGTGCGTGCAGCAATTATTCTAATCTTATCCTCACGATCCCAGTATGAGCGATGCTTAAGGGGTTGCAATATATTCCTAAAGTAATCATTTAAAGCCGGTTCTTGAAATTTTGTTAATAGGCGTTCACGCATTGTTTACGTCTATCTTCAAAAGTCTGCCAGTTCAGTTCCTTCAATACTTCTGTGACAGTCTCCCGCGGATTAAATAAACCTGTGACCATTCGTGCTGCTCTGCCCTGTATACGTTCAAGATCCCCTGTTTGTCCTATGTGGTAAGTGTCCCACACACTTGAGCAATATTATAGAACCGGTTGCTCGAGTGACTTGTCAGCAATCTCCTTTGTAGACTGATTGCACTTCACTAGAAGAAAGGATGATATTCACTATTCTGGATTAAATCTCACTTTGGCACAGAAAGGGGTGAATTATGCTGCCACATGGGTCTTTGGTCATTTGCCAAATCATATTGAGGGTCTGACAGATAGCCAACCAGCATTTGAAAGCAAATTGGAGGAGTTTCTGAATGACATCTCCTTCTGCTCAATAGATGAATTCTTGGATATGAAGTAACAACTGTAAACAAGTTAATTAATTAATTAATTTGTTTAAAGAAAACTTATGTTAAACTGACACGTTCCACATCATTACGAAATGTCATATTCATGATCTATGGAACAAGGATTAATGTATGTATGTATGTATGCAGTATTTCTGCCAGGTGCTTTACCCACGACTGAACCTATGAGATCATTCCACATCATAGCACTACAAAGTGCTATTCGCACGTCTTTGTACGAGTTGGCCGATTCCAACAGTGACTCATTAATATTATAGTCCTAGGATACTACATTGTTTCGTTTCGTGAAGTATACAGTTTTACATTTCAGAACATTTAAAGCAAATTGTCAATCTCTGATCTTATCAAGATCTGACTGAATATTTATGCAGTTTCTTTCAAATAGTACTACTTAGTGAAACTTCTGGCATGACTTTTTAGGTTATTAATCTTTTACTACTAACTCTATTCGCAAAACCATTTGCAGACTGTGTCCACATGTACTACTGAAGCACTCGCAAAATTATTGCGTATTTCTGAAGAAGACGTCATAAACATTGAGATGTGCGCAAAAATAGCTTTTGCATAAAATAGAGCGCAAATTACCTACACTATACTCAGTCCAGTGTTTGATAATGAGAGCTCTTATCGGCTTTCAATTAACTTTAAATACAATTTCAAACCTATACTAAACTTTTTCTCACTTACATGTCTACACGTAATATACACTCCTGGAAACGGAAAAAAGAACACATTGACACCGATGTGTCAGACCCACCATACTTACTCCGGACACTGCGAGAGGGCTGTACAAGCAATGATCACACGCACGGCACAGCGGACACACCAGGAACCGCGGTGTTGGCCGTCGAATGGCGCTAGCTGCGCAGCATTTGTGCACCGCCGCCGTCAGTGTCAGCCAGTTTGCCGTGGCCGTAGCATGCCGCGACAGCGTGGACGTGAACCGTACGTGCAGTTGACGGACTTTGAGCGAGGGCGTATAGTGGGCATGCGGGAGGCCAGATGGACGTACCGCCGAATTGCTCAACACGTGGGGCGTGAGGTCTCCACAGTACATCGATGTTGTCGCCAGTGGTCGGCGGAAGGTGCACGTGCCCGTCGACCTGGGACCGGACCGCAGCGACCGACGCACGGATGCACGCCAAGACCGTAGGATCCTACGCAGTGCCGTAGGGGACCGCACCGCCACTTCCCAGCAAATTAGGGACACTGTTGCTCCTGGGGTATCGGCGAGGACCATTCGCAACCGTCTCCATGCAGCTGGGCTACGGTCCCGCACACCGTTAGGCCGTCTTCCGCTCACGCCCCAACATCGTGCAGCCCGCCTCCAGTGGTGTCGCGACAGGCGTGAATGGAGGGACGAATGGAGATGTGTCGTCTTCAGCGATGAGAGTCGCTTCTGCCTTGGTGCCAATGATGGTCGTATGCGTGTTTGGCGCCGTGCAGGTGAGCGCCACAATCAGGACAGCATACGACCGAGGCACACAGGGCCAACACCCGGCATCATGGTGTGGGGAGCGATCTCCTACACTGGCCGTACACCACTGGTGATCGTCGAGGGGACACTGAATAGTGCACGGTACATCCAAACCGTCATCGAACCCATCGTTCTACCATTCCTAGACCGGCAAGGGAACTTGCTGTTCCAACAGGACAATGCACGTCCGCATGTATCCCGTGCCACCCAACGTGCTCTAGAAGGTGTAAGTCAACTACCCTGGCCAGCAAGATCTCCGGATCTGTCCCCCATTGAGCATGTTTGGGACTGGATGAAGCGTCGTCTCACGCGGTCTGCACGTCCAGCACGAACGCTGGTCCAACTGAGGCGCCAGGTGGAAATGGCATGGCAAGCCGTTCCACAGGACTACATCCAGCGTCTCTACGATCGTCTCCATGGGAGAATAGCAGCCTGCATTGCTGCGAAAGGTGGATATACACTGTACTAGTGCCGACATTGTGCATGCTCTGTTGCCTGTGTCTATGTGCCTGTGGTTCTGTCAGTGTGATCATGTAATGTATCTGACCTCAGGAATGTGTCAATAAAGTTCCCCCTTCCTGGGACAATGAATTCACGGTGTTCTTATTTCAATTTCCAGGAGTGTATTTAATACATTAACTCACCTGTTAAGTTATCAGACGTCTAAAGCTCTTTATTATATGGGGGTTAGATTCTTTAAAGATTCAGGAGTGGAGGGTTTACTGCTTATTATAAGATGCGAGCATAAATCGGTAACACGACGAATAATATAAAATGAGTCATTAATCCTTTCACTGTATGACTATGCCGCGAACTTGCGTGACGTCTACAGGGTGAATCGCATCAGATCTAACGCGCCTTTATTTTATGAATGGTTCAAAATATCGAAAAGATGTTTTCAGCAATTGATGGTACACAGCGGGCCACGTAACTCTGTTTCATAGGGAAAATTAGTTTGACCCTGTGCAAGGCTGTTTTAACTGTATTAGACACCAACAAACCGCGTTTACAATTGTGCTCTGTGCCAATCACTTCCATTTAGTATCAATTAACGAATAACTTACAGAACAGCTGTTGTGCGGTGCTAACGCGCCAGAGTGCCGCCATCTTCGTTCTTTTAAGTACAAAGGAAGGCCTGATAGCCGCAGCTAATCAGTCTTATGTAGTAGCGAAAACTGTTAACATGGATTTCTCCGAAGAGCTAAGCGTTACTCGGCTGTTAGGGAGAAAGATGGGACCAACTGCGGAACGCTTTGGTTTGTCGTTATTACGGTGAAGCTGGACAACCTTGTTACTAACATTGGCAACATAAATTACACGGAAAATGGTATGCGCACAGCAAGAAGAATTTAAATGTGCCTCTACCCGTTACAGAACCAGTTCTCAACAACATTTTCTCTGTCCCAATGTTTGTTTAATATACTCTAGTCTGGGTCTTCCTCTAACATTTCTCCCTTCACTGCTCCCTCAGTTACTCTTTTCAATACACCGTCATGTCGGAGTACGTGGCCTATCAGCTGAGCCCTCCTTCTTTTTCGTGTTCCATCTTTTCCCTCCTGCTGGAATAAAAACTTCCTCGTTTGTGATCATTTCTGTCCAGCTAATGTTCATCATTCTCCTGTAGCACCATGTTTCTCACTCCTATCGTCCAAGCTCCTCTGCAAATTTTTTAAGTGTTCAACATGTAGGTCTTCAACATTTGTTTCCTCACGTCAAGGCTTATACTCTTTGTAGTGAATATGTTTTTCTTCTTATTAAAATCATTCTTGGCCTGGCCAGTTCTGCACACTATCTCCCAGTAGCTTCTTCCACCACTCGAAATTTTACTACCCAGTTAATTAAACTCGTTCACTTCCTCAATTGTCTCATTTTCAACTTTACCGCTGTCTTGCTTTCCTCGCTTCTAATGCTGACTAGAACTTTTGTTTTATGTGTGTTTTATTGTCATACAGAACTGCTTCTCCATTATTCTATTCGTTGTGTTCAATATTTTTCGCAGGTCTCCTTCACTTTCTGTAATTAGTGCTATGTCATCCGTGAATTTCAGCATGTCCACTTTATCTTCATGAACTGTTAACTCCTATGTTTACGTCTTTTCTCACCATGTCGACTGCCATCTGTATCTACAAATTAAAGAAGTATGGGGATAGGGAGCAACGTTATCGTACTCCCATCTGAATGATATCTGATTCTTCTTTATTACCACAGCGAACTATTCCGACTTCACGTTTGTAGTTTTTATATACAGTAGAGCGTCGATTATCCGAACGTCGGTCAACCGAACGACCGCTTAACCGAACTGTGTACTCGCTCGCACCTGTTACACTCCCACCCCACCGTCCATCATCCCCCTCACTCCCAAACCAAGTTTCCCACAGTAGTCGCCGCACTGGGCCAACTCTGGCGGAACATTGCTTCTAATGGGGTCTTCACAAGGCGCTACTGACAGGCCAAGCCGCCAGTCGCTGTGTTTCAACAATCAGCACACTTCTGTCGGCTTGGCACTGGCAGTAGAAGTAGCGGCAGTATCAAAGCTGTTCACAGTAACAGCTGCGCCAGCCTAGAGTTGAGGCGTGCCGCTCCGCGAAGTTTGACGGATTGCGCGCGCCCAAGAAGAGCTTCTCACGGTGCAGTCACCTTCTGTTCTCTGCTACGACCACTTGTGTGGTGCTGTGTGAAAAAGTGAACTTGACGATACAAAATGCTATGAGGGACAAGTACGAGGTTATTACTATATATTCTTACTGAAGTTGCCTTTGTATGTTACTTTGTAATACTAAAAGACATGCCTGTTTTTATGAATAAATTTACTGTACAGTACTTCTTTTTGGCAAATAAACATGTACAGTTCGATTATCCGAACAAACCAGTTTTCTGAACACCCATGTCCCCCAATTACTTCGGATAATCGACGCTCTACTGTACAAGCGTTTCGAAGACATTCTTTACATCTGCTATGCCATGTCAATTTGACTTACTTTCATACTATTATCTGTGTGTTCGCACATTTCTTTAAAATGTTGTTCTTTATATTGTTTTGCTCTCTTATTAATCTCGTTACCAAATTTCTTGTATTTCTGCATTGCTTCTACATCCTTCGAGTTTTTATACTCTCTTCTTTCCTTCATCATATTCTCGACTTCCTGACTTCTCCGTTCTTTCCTGTTCTGCTGTTTCTTTTTTCCCTAATACCACTTCTTCAGAGTTTAAAATGCATTTCTTTATTTTACCACATTTCTGTTGTAGCCTCATGTGTTATCTGGTTTCCTCAACGGTGCTGTTTGTTTGTGCTGTGTAGCTATTTTATGTAGACTCATCTTTAAGCTTAGATACCTCCCACTGCTTCTTTCTTCCAACTTTAATCTTTTGAATTTTAGTACACATAGCATCACAACTAAATTATTGTTGGTGTTGAGATCTGCTCCAGGGTAGCTTCAGCTGTCCTTCACTGATTGAATGTTTCTCTTACCAGTATGTAGTCTATGTGTGCCCTTTGTATGTCTCTTGCGGCTTTCCACGTATATCTCCTCCTTGGATAATGCCAGAATATAATATTCGTTACCATTAGTTTATAGCTATGCAGACCTTACAAGTCTCTCGCTTCTCTCATTCCTTTGTCCCAATCCATATTTACCAACTGTATTTCCTTCGGTTCCTTCTCCTAATGTTGCATTGCTATCTCCAAGTAAAATAAAGTTTTCTTCACCCTGTATTTTCTTTATCAATTCAATTAGCTCGTCATAACATTTTTCCATCACTTTTTTTCCTCCTCTGCTGCTGGCATATAGACTTTGGTTTAATTTCAATCCGTACTATAATTAGTCGTTCATTGTACTGCACAAAATTGTTTCCCAGTTTCATATGTCAGATTGTGCCCGCTCCACCATTTCCTGGAATACTCTCTGCTGTACCAGAATAGATTACACCACAAATTCCACTCCAAAAGTATCCAGGTTGTGGCCACCTCACTTCGGCTAAATCTAATACATATAAATTTAATTTTTCCATTTCAGTTATCATGTCCTGTGATTTCCCAGTCTGGAGTAAAGTTCTCACATTCCAGGTACCAATTCTTCTCTCGTCGTTAAAAAAGTAATTTTAAAGGAGAGGTGTGGTCTATAACTACACTCCTGGAAATTGAAATAAGAACACCGTGAATTCATTGTCCCAGGAAGGGGAAACTTTATTGACACATTCCTGGGGTCAGATACATCACATGATCACACTGACAGAACCACAGGCACATAGACACAGGCAACAGAGCATGCACAATGTCGGCACTAGTACAGTGTACATCCACCTTTCGCAGCAATGCAGGCTGCTATTCTCCCATGGAGACGATCGTAGAGATGCTGGATGTAGTCCTGTGGAACGGCTTGCCATGCCATTTCCACCTGGCGCCTCAGTTGGACCAGCGTTCGTGCTGGACGTGCAGACCGCGTGAGACGACGCTTCATCCAGTCCCAAACATGCTCAATGGGGGACAGATCCGGAGATCTTGCTGGCCAGGTTAGTTGACTTACACCTTCTAGAGCACGTTGGGTGGCACGGGATACATGCGGACGTGCATTGTCCTGTTGGAACAGCAAGTTCCCTTGCCGGTCTAGGAATGGTAGAACGATGGGTTCGATGACGGTTTGGATGTATCGTGCACTATTCAGTGTCCCCTCGACGATCACCAGTGGTGTACGGCCAGTGTAGGAGATCGCTCCCCACACCATGATGCCGGGTGTTGGCCCTGTGTGCCTCGGTCGTATGCAGTCCTGATGGTGGCGCTCACTTGCACGGCGCCAAACACGCATACGACCATCATTGGCACCAAGGCAGAAGCGACTCTCATCGCTGAAGACGACACGTCTCCATTCGTCCCTCCATTCACGCCTGTCGCGACACCACTGGAGGCGGGCTGCACGATGTTGGGGCGTGAGCGGAAGACGGCCTAACGGTGTGCGGGACCGTAGCCCAGCTTCACGGAGACGGTTGCGAATGGTCCTCGCCGATACCCCAGGAGCAACAGTGTCCCTAATTTGTTGGGAAGTGGCGGTGCGGTCCCCTACGGCACTGCGTAGGATCCTACGGTCTTGGCGTGCATCCATGCGTCGCTGCGGTCCGGTCCCAGGTCGACGGGCACGTGCACCTTCCGCCGACCACTGGCGACAACATCGATGTACTGTGGAGACCTCACGCCCCACATGTTGAGCAATTCGGCGGTACGTCCACCCGGCCTCCCGCATGCCCACTATACGCCCTCGCTCAAAGTCCGTCAACTGCACATACGGTTCACGTCCACGCTGTCGCGGCATGCTACCAGTGTTAAAGACTGCGATGGAGCTCCGTATGCCACGGCAAACTGGCTGACACTGACGGCGGCGGTGCACAAATGCTGCGCAGCTAGCGCCATTCGACGGCCAACACCGCGGTTCCTGGTGTGTCCGCTGTGCCGTGCGTGTGATCATTGCTTGTACAGCCCTCTCGCATTGTCCAGAGCAAGTATGGTGGGTCTGACACACCGGTGTCAATGTGTTCTTTTTTCCATTTCCAGGAGTGTATTACCTACGTACTAAATTTTCCAGGTTCGTCACAACGAGATACAGTGTCAAGGCAGAGTTATCATTTCTCCTACATGGGAATGATAATGTATCAGCAAGAGGAATACTGGAAAAAATCGGCAAGGAAGCTGTGGAAATCATTTCGAAGAAATGTAGGAGCCCTGTGACCATACCATACGAAGTGGAACAACCAGACGTTAAAATGGGTGTTCTAACAGAAGGGCTGTCTGCAATATTGACGCACATTCGTGCAGATGACTATTGCCTTTTGGAGTTTGACATAATGCGAGATTTTGGCAGAATTTTTAATAAAATGGAGATCTGTGACTTTCCGATATCAAACCATGGCTTCTGCATGGAAGAAGACTGTCAGGGAAACAGCAGTGTGACTGTGGACGACAATAAGACAGTTGGGACTGACAGTTTATATTGTTGAACTACAAGTGTAAAGATGTGTAACAAGTTTGTATGTCAAATCACAGCCAGGAGTGAACAAAGTTATTGCTAACAACCTTATAGATACCAAAAAGTGTCCAGACATGCGACTACGTGAAACTTTTACGCCTTCCTTGGTTAAAGAACATGCTATTTCCAGGCTGGAGACTGCAATATACAGCTACAAAATGGATCGTATGTCTGATCCTGTGCTCTACTGTTTAAGCGTGTTAAACAGCAACAAACAGTATTTACGATGTGCTCCACTCTACTCTGTGACAACTGCTTCCATGTGGCGACAATTAACGAATAACTTACAGAAGAGCTGCTTTGTTATATTTAAGAACGTCTGCAGTTTGTCTGCTTCGACAATGAAAAATTGGCTGATGTACAAGTAAGTCTTCCAGACATTCGGGACCAAAAAAAGCTTATAAACTATATTCTAGCTGCAAACAGTTTTAACTCTCTACCTCCAAACTATGTGGAGATTCTTAAAACTGACTACAACAAAGACGACATAAGTGTTATACTGAAGTGCTATATTAAAGCAAAAAAAAAAAAAAACATATTACCCTCGATCTAGAGCATTGCTCTCCACAATATCATCAAATATAGATACTGCCGAATTAGGACTGGTTGCTACCAACACTTATTCCATAAATCTTAAGAAAACTAGTAAATGTATCTCACAGGCTGAAACCACTTCCCACTGATGAAATTACAGTAAATGGAGTTAATGAACAATGCCCTCGAAAAAGGAAACTGGTAATGGAGGACATTGCAATCAAAAAAGGAACACTGAAGTACAGGGCTGAAACAACTGCCTTAAAGGAATTGGGAAAAGGAAACTCTCTCAGATGTGCTACAAAGATGTATACATGACTTTAAACACAGTGTAGGGAGATTACTGGGGAATACAAGATATTATCACTTACTGTAAACAGTAATGATAAGCGGCTGTTACGTTGCAGTCCTAGCCAAAAATGATAGATTAGAGCATGTGTACTACATTAAAGGACTTGCGAAAAAACTGTTTATAAAACACCATTCCCACCAGGATCTGCTTAATAAACATTATGTCAAAATGCGGTGGACTGGAAGACATGCATCTAGCAACAGAACAACTGTTCGCATAGCTTAAAACCAATGGAAGAGCAACATTAAATGACCACTCGTTTGTAGAAGTTGTAAACTTAAAGTTCTACAAGGAAATTCCACAAGAACGTGCAGCAGAAGAGTTGGTGGTGTACACGCAGACAAATGGGGAGCATTATAACAGTAGTATTTTGCAGGAAATAAGAGGTAATACTAAACTCCGTAAATTATCTCAGCTAAAAGATTTGCGGGAAGGAATGTAACTAGTAGTTAAAGACATAAAAAGATAGTTTAAAGGGGGAAAATATGTATTGGAATTCGAGAACATACATTCTTTGTACTTGCCTAATTACATGCAGAGGAAAGAAACAAATTATTTGGACGTAGATTTAAATTATAAGTTAAAAATTGAGATTGATGTTACTGAAACTACATCAAACAAACATAAAGGAAGCGTTGTTTTCTGTGTGTGAATGGATATGCAGAAATTAACAAAGACTTTGTAGTAGACAAACTACCTGTTGGCTTTTGTCTCAGGTTCTTCAGTCAACGTCTGTCTAATGATTTTTCTGACATTTCGCCAGCACAAGTGGCTAGCACTGTCACGGAAGCGCCCTTCCACTGCAATGGAAGGTCATGATTTTATAATGGCAGCCACTGGTGCTGGCGAAATGTCACAAAATTCATTAAAAAACATCGGCCAAAGAACCTGAGACAGAAGCCAACAGGCAGTTTGTCAACAAGTGGCCACAAAAACCTTAACAGTTTTTTATTTTGTAGCAGAATAGTTCCTTGTCTTATTTGCTAACCCACCAAAAATCCTAATAAGTTTCCAACACAAAGAATCTGGGATATGTGTGCAGAATTAGCCAGTTTTTCAGCCTGACTGTTGTTCGGACATATGTATATGTAAACACTGGAATGGTTTACCAACCCCACAGTAAAATAGGCTTCACAATATTTTCTCATCATGATTATATTCCACATCCATTAACCCAACCTTGTAAGTACCCCTGGCTGACAAACCAATCCCGCATTTTGCACGCAGCACGCCATGAAAATGAGAAACTTGTTATGCATGTGATAAATAGATTGGATCAAATATGATTGCTAATTTGGCCTTTTTCATGAAAGTATATTGACTGTAGCATAGTGTGGTGAAACTGTAGCACGTTAACACATATAACGTTTAGCCTCAGAGCACTAAGCTAACACATTAAAGAGACGTCACGGTCATATGAAAGGTTTATGACTCTTAAGGTACTGTCTTTCCTCTGTTCGATACATTGAGTCCTTCAGGTATCTATCACCTTGCAGGCAATTGCATTCCGATCGGTACTGTCACGGTGACAATGACTCTTACTAGATTTCATTATTTTTTCTTAACACTAGCAAAGAAAACCACTAGGAAGCTGGTGCTTTTGCCAGACATAGTAACTGCAAATACCGATTCGTTGGAGTGCTGGTCGAAAATGTCGGAATCGAGACCGTTCACTGTATTAAGGGACAAACGAAAAATCGGTTTATACAGCTCCATTCATATCTGGATCGGTAAATAAAAAAAAGAAAAAAGATGGTTTACAATGCATCTAAATGTGACAGACTAGATGTTATACACCTAGTCCTATGCTTAAAATTTTAGCGAGCAAATGTATGTCTACTAGTTACACCAAAATAGACTTTTATAGCTGGAAACACAATGTATCACGTGTCTGACCCTGCGCATAGACCAACGATCAGTATTTACAATTGTCCACTGTGCCAGTCGCTTTCATGTAGTTTCGATTAACAAATAACTTACAGATCAGCTGCTGAGTGATGTTTAACAGTGTTAAGTAGCTTATCTAATGGGGTAATAAACTCCTAAGCACAGTCAAGGTTACGTATACAAAAAGAGAACATTGAATTCAAGTAGCGAAAATCTGGAGTGTATGTTGTAGACAACTACCTAAAAGAATGATATGTAAACTGCAACTGTAAAAAAGAAAAAGCTATTGCAAAATGCATAAGCAAAATTTACATATTAATTCACACACAGTGCGATATTAGCATTTACTATAAACAGAAATAACGTATCATTTTTATACGTGATTTGATGTACACATTTTATCTGGAAAGTGTATTGTTTCCCTAGCCTCCATGCTCTGCGCTAGCAGGCTCAAGTGCACCTGATGTGTTTAACACAAATGGCGACAGCTGATTATGTTCCAGGGTCAGAACCACGTGATAATGCATACCTTAAAGAACCCATGTGCAGTCACCCAATAATGCAAATGCTGTCACATGATAAAGTTCCCAAAAACACACATATGTGCATATCTGGCAGTCTGTCTGCTTCTGTACTATGAAATGGCATCACGCAGTCGTACTTTCCTTGCAGGACCCAGCCTACCACCGTTATAATGTTTTTTGCACTGTCACGCAGAACTGCAGTGGCCTCATCTGAATGCCAAACGAGAGCTGCCGAGTTATCACCAAGCATCAAGTATGGTGGATGCTGCGATACACATGTTTGCAGATCTGAGGGCCAGCATAGCATGCAGGTCCAGCTCATCAGTGTCACCTGGTATCTGAGATAACAGTTGGCCATCTTGGAAGCAGTCTTGCAATGTCACAGGGTGTGTCAAGCAAGTCTCTTCTTGCTCTCGGTCAAGGCCGCTGCAGTTCTTGTACCAGAGTGAAAACTCATTGTAATGTTGGCAGACCAGATACCCACAAACAAAATAAGAATGTGCTATACGGAATTATGCATCACAGAAGTAGCCAGCTTGCAGCCGTGCATGTACACATATTTTTGAGAACTCGATCACGTGTGCACTATCGCGTGGAAGAGGGCCTACGGCATTATCGCCTATCAGCATTCGTGCAAAACACATTGTGAGCACTTGGGCTTGCCATGTCAGAGCATGGAGGTTAGAAAAAAGAATACACTTCTTAGGTGAGGTGTGTGCATCAAATCAAATACCAAACTGATCGAAATTTTACCATACATGGAGATGGCCCCCCCTTTGGATACAGAAGCAGACTGCTGCTTCCAATGCCGTATAGTCATACGGAACTTTAAGTAAAGAAATTTTGTAAATGAATTACAGTTAAAAGCTGTTATTCCACCAGTTTTAAATTCGGCAAACGGTTGTTGTTCTACTAGGTGTACAACATCTAGTGCACTTCATTTCTTAGGAAGTTCCAGATGTAAATGGAGCCTTGTAAACATTATTTCTGTATGTCCGTTAATGCAGTAAGAGGTCTCGATTCTGACATTTCCGACCAGTACTCCAACAAATGGTATTTGCGATTACTATGGCTCGAAAAGCACCACCTTGTCAGCAGTTGTCTTTACTAGTGCTATTTTTCCACTTGCTGTTTACATGTTCTTCCTATGCAGCAGTTGGCTAAGCCATATACTCCAGTTTTTCATTTCCTGACTTCGATGTCCTCAATTTCCAGTTTTCTTTTTTCTTTGTATACATAACAATAACGACCCTTAGGGATTTATTACCCCAGTAGACAAACTGCATAACGCTGTTAAACACCACAGAGCACCTGTCTGTAAGTTATTCGTTAAGTGAAACTAAATGGAACTGATTGACACAGAGTACAGTTGCAAAATACTGTTTGTTGGTCTTCGCACAAGGTCAAACACAAGATTCATTCTGTTCCCAGCTATAGGATTCTATTTTGGCGTAAACTGGTAGCCATTCATTTGCAACTACTTCTGTGTATATGACTAGGTGTACGTCTAGTCTGCCACATTTAGTTGCAGTTTAATCATCATTTCCTAAAAAGATCCAGATGCGAATCGAGCTTTATAAACAGATATGTTCGTTTGTCCCTAAATGCAGTAAACTGTCTACAGTCTGACATTTTCGACGACTACTCCAACGTACAGTTGTTTGCGGTTACTGTTGCTGGCAAAAACACCAGCTTCCCAGCGGATAAGTTTGCTCGTCTTAAGAGTACGATAAAATGTAGTAAGAAACACTCTCTGCATGGCAGTATCTATGGGAATGCAAAGAAAAGCTATACTTCTCTAGGGACCTAACTGTCTTGCTGGCAAGAACATAGATACCGAATGAGTCAATGTTTTGAACAGACTTGACAAATAACGAATTAAAAGCTTATAAGCCGGTAAAACGACTATGACATCGTTTGTAGATGTGTTTGCCAGCCAGCCTACCGACTTCAGACGTTCTCCTCTGATACTACGTGGAGCTGCCAGCAGTCGTCGTCACGTTACACCAAGACTTGGCTTCTACCACAGCAGACCTCCAGGATTTTGGTATTATGGCATGTCATAGTGCTCATGCAATCAGAGTTAACTCGTGCACCATGTAGGATGTTAACTGAAACTTTAGTGATTGTGATTCAGTCCACCAGACTTACCGGCTCTCACTCACTTCAAGACAAATACTTCACTGAAAAGTACTTCTTCTGTTGTTGTATTTAAGCTCCAAAGAAGAACACTGAAATTATGCTCCTTCCAATAAAATTATTATTCACATTCTAATTGGGCACCAACTGTCCCACGCCGAGCCTAATGTTGGGCCATAACAATTCCCTACTAGCCGTGCATGGCATGAATTGCAGCACTGCAGTGCCTCAGTATCCTTTCACCCCACCCCCTCAGCCTCAGGTGCTAGCGGCGCCTCATTGTCACAGTAATTTTATCCAGGTATCAAGTGATACGTGCCCCAAGTTTGGTATAAATTGCTTCAGGTATTGCAGTTATGCTGATATGTCACTCTCCCTGCATCCCCCCCCCCCCCTCCTCCTCCCAGGAGCGACATGTCAATCCGGTGAACGTAGCGACAGCGAAAACTGTGGATTCCATATTAACATAGGTCACTGTCGAATATTTATACATGTCAAGGGCTCGCATCCTCACCCCCGTCCCTAGAGGTGATAGGGGTATATTACCCCCACAGTATTTTTACATAAATAATAATACTAATAAAGAGTTATGTTCATACTAAATTTGCTTGAAATTCCTCCAGGCGATCCTGAGTTATGCTTTTATGTCCCTTTTCACCCAAAGCCCTCGGCCATACGAGTACTGGCGATGTCTTACTGTCACAGTAAATTTTTTCAGCTAGCAAAGTGCTAGTTTTGGTGTAATTCTGTTGGGTGTTAAAGTGATACACTGACATGTCACTGTCTTTGCGAGCCACCCCCCCTCCCCCACCCTCAGTTCTATAGGTGAAACGTCATGGTGTTGTCAATAACAAGTCTAGTGACCACGAAATGTATGGGTTTGATACTAATACCAGTTGTTAAGGAATATTTTTACATGTCGCGTCTTTTCAGTCCCAACCCTAGGGCTTATTGTGGTACATTACCCCCACAATCTTTGTATATACACAATTTGATAGAAACAGCTCCAGAAACAGTTCTTGAGATAATGTTTTACATCACCCTCCTCCCATTTTTCACTCCCACCCTATGGGTGGCAGGTAGATGGTTCTTAATGCCACAGAAAACCTTCACGAGTGTGCGCACAATTCACTAAACTTTCACTGTAATCAGATGAATAGTATAGAAACACAAAGAAGCCGAAACACAAAAATTCATTTTTATGTATTAGATTCTTAAAAGCATCGCAGGCTGTTAGAACTTTGTTCTTTTCAGCCAAATATGTGGGGCAAAGGGACCCTCAGTTGAGAATATCTGGGAGTGGACTTCCAGTTCCGGCATTCGTCTGGGAATAAAGGAAACCTTCTTTTTCATTACTGTCGTAATTACCTCTTTAGCACAGTTTGTTTCTTGATTCATTTATCCAATTTTCCTGTCTCTCCTAGTAATTACCGACATGCATCTCTCGATTGCTCGCTGTATCACGTCGTTTCTGCGTGATTTTTAGATTAAAAGTGCATGTCTCACTCCCAACTGTATTTAAGGCATTTGAAGCTTCCTTACTCCACCAATAAAAATATTTTTGCTTGGTTTCGCAAACATTTATAACCACTTCTCACGCCTGGTTACCCACAGAAAATCGGCGACTTCTTAAAGCAACTTTGCCTTTCTTGGCATCTGCCCCGCACTGACTTCATGAGGCCGAAAACGTTGGGGATGATTTGATAGCCGAAATCACAACTGACCTGCGCGTAATCACATCACCGATGATTCTTCAGACCCGCCAGGATACCCGAGCACGTTAAACGCCAGTTCCCGGGACAGAGGAAGACGCGCCGGTTCCGTATCGAATGCGCCCGGCAGATTAACGACGAGGGCCGGGTGAGCCGCCCAGCCTGGATACGGTTTTTTAGGCGGTTTCCCACGTCCTTCTAGATACTTACCGGCCCGTGCCCACACCCCACTTCTGATAACTATCAGGTAACCACTTCTGGAACGTTCTCACACTTCAATGTGAAATAAAACTAGACGCAAACGAATAGGGAACACGAATTCTGTCCCGGGCGGAAATGGTGGCACACTCTTTACCACTGACATCACCACATCCGAAATAACGCACCCATCCCGCAGAGCTGGGTAAGGTTAGGAAAGAGAAGCAGCTCCATGATTCTTCACTGGTTTTCCACTAACATTTGGAGGAGGAGGAGGAGGTTAGTGTTTAACGTCCCGTCGACAACGAGGTCATTAGAGACGGAGCGCAAGCTCGGGTTAGGGAAGGATGGGGAAGGAAATCGGCCGTGCCCTTTCAAAGGAACCATCCCGGCATTTGCCTGAAACGATTTAGAGTAATCACGGAAAACCTAAATCAGGATGGCTGGAGACGGGATTGAACCGTCGTCCTCCCGAATGCGAGTCCAGTGTCACTAACATTTGGACACGGACAGAAGTCCTATATCTTTTCTCTTCGTAACTCCTCCTAAAATATTTTTCAACTCTTCGATCACTCCTACACAGAGACACAGACACTTCTTGTACTGTCATCATGATACCGATACTTTTGTGTTCAAGACTTTTCAATTGATGTCTTCTAGGGTCATTACTTTATAGCAGGTATTGAGTCGAATGATTCTAAAAATAATTCCTGAGCCTTTTAATACACTCTGTGACAAAGATAACGACGTACCACAAAAGAGTTATCCGAGTTGGACGGAAATCATTAGATGCGGTGTACTTACAAAGACAAACAGGTGATTACTATTTCTGAAAACATGAATGATTTATTCAAGAGAAAGAGCTTTGCAAATTGAGCAAGTCAGTAACGCGCTGGTCCATCTCTCGCCCATATGTAACCAGTTATTCGGCTTGGTATTGATTGACATAGTTGTTGGATGCCCTTCTGAGAGATATCATGCCAAGTTCTGTCCAACTGGCGCTTTAGATCGCCAAGAATCCGAGATGGTTGGAGTTCTCAACTGGGGACAGATCTGGCGACCTTGCTGGTCGAGGTAGGGATGGCAAACGCGAAGACAGGCAATAGAAACTCTGTGTGGCGGCTAGCATTATCTTGCTGAAATGAAAGCTCATAATGGCTTGCCGTGGAGGGCAACAAAACGGGACGCAGAATATGTCGACGTATCATTGAGCTGTAAATGGGTCGGGGATGTTAGCCAAAGTGGTCCTGCTTTGAAAAGAAATGGTGCGCCTGACTGTCACACATGGTTGTCAGGCCTTATGGGAGAGGGAGGGGGAATAGTCATGTTGGTATCTCACAGTTGTCCGTGGCGTCTCCAGACACGTCTTGGGCCAGGAATCTTAACGATAGCAGTAGAATTGTCTTCAGTGACGAGCACGGCTTCGAACTGGGGCCCAGCGACCGGCGAGGGCTAGTTTGGAGACGCACCAGATAGCAGTGAGATACCAAGCTCACTGTCGCCCGCCATACGTCTTGACAATCAGGAGTGATGGTCTGGGGTGCCAGTTCTTTTCATAGGAGGACCCCTTTGATTATTATCCGAGCCACGCTTACAGCACAGTTGTACGTCTACAATATTATACGCCCCATTTTGTTGCCTTTCATGTCAAGCCATCCTGAGCTTACATTTCAGCAAGACAATGCCAGTAATGCCCACCTACACATGGTGAGAGTTTCTACTGCTTCGTCTTCGTGTTAACCCAACCCTACCTTGGGCAGCAAGATCGCCAGATCTCTCCCTTGCTGATATCGTTTAGGACAATATGGACGGGGCGCTTCAGCCATCTAGAGATTCTGAAGAGCTAACGCACAATTTGGGACATAATTCAGCACAATATCCCTCAGGAGTGACCCAAGAATCCTATCAATGAAGGCCAACACAAATAACTCCTTGCATAAGGGTCAGTGATGGACCAACGTGTTACTTACGTGCTCTAATCGTGATGTTTTTCCTCTTGAATAAATCATCCAAGTTTTCAGAAATTGGTACATTTGTTTCAGTACATTTACATCATATCTACCTATTTCCGTCACATTCGGATAATTTCTTCGCGGTGCGTCGCTTTTTTTTATCTTAGATTGTATTGTTGTCGTTGTTGTGGTCTTCAGTCCTGAGACTGGTTTGATGCAGCTCTCCATGCTACTCTATACTGTGCAAGCTTCTTCATCTTCCAGTACTTACTGCAACCTACATCCTTCTGAATCTGTTTAGTGTATTCATCTCTTGGTCTCCCTCTACGATTTTTACCCTCCACGCTGCACTCCAATACTAAATTGGTGATCCCTTGATGCCTCAGAACATGTCCTACTAACCGGTCCCTTCTTCTAGTCAAGTTGTGCCACGAACTCCTCCCCAATTCTATTCAATACCTCCTGATTAGTTATGTGATCTACCCATCTAATCTTCTGCATTATTTTGTAGCACCACATTTCGAAAGCTTCTATTCTCTTCTTGTCCAAACTATTTATCATCCATGTTTCACTTCCATACATGGCTACACTCCATACAAATACTTTCAGAAACGACTTCTTGACACTTAAATCTATAATCGCTATTAACAAATTCCTCTTCTTCAGAAACGCTTTCCTTGCCATTGCCAGTCTACATTTTATATCCTTTCTACTTCGACCATAACCATTTACATTGCTCCCCAAATAGCAAAACTCCTTTATTGTACTGCTATAAATTTGGGAGTTATGGGTTGTTTCCTGAGTGTTGGTTACTACTCCCTTCTGCCGAAAACGGGCACATTGTAGAATACTTTCGAAAAACTGGAAAAGCATTTGCGTGTGTCCTCGTCTACAGCTGCTAAAATATCGATCTGTTCCGAATGAATTTGTTATGTAGAGAGCAGTCCTGAAGAACACCTCAATGAGCAAGTCTTGTTTCATACTTTTTAAAGCTGTGCACAGGAGAATTTTTGAAATTCGTTCTTGACCATTTTAATTACTTTTGGATGCTAATAAGCTATTCTGTAATTTCATATATCAAGTTCCAGATTTTCAGATATATAATCTGCAATGAAAACAAAAACAATGCTTGAATTAACTTTTGTATTATTCTGTTTAAAACTTGTGAACATCGATTATCTCACCCTATTAGAGATAGATTTTAAAAACAGAAATGGAGAGGTTGGAGCGAACTGCGAGTAACTGAGATAATCTTATTATCAAAGATAACTATCGATACATCAATTTTTCTCTCGATATTTTTATTAGAACGATATTTGTCGTGCAATGATACTTATAAGTATCGATTCTTTTTGTTCAGTATCGGGTCCCTATTCGTACACACTGTTATGTGGCAAAAAGTTAACACAGCATCCACGATTAGATTGTCGCAGCAGCAAGAAAAAGTGTCGTGCAGCAGCAAGCAAAAGTGACGTGAGAAAATTCTGAAAATGGGACCATGGCCGAATCAACATTAATAGTGCACTGATCGAGGATGGTATGTCCAGCCTACACACATATTATGGGGAAAGTCACGGTAATTTTGTAGTGTCCACAACGAAAAGTCACATCCAGGAAACAATAACTGAAAATTAAGTAAAGTAAAGACAGAGTTGCGCATGTCGGCAGCTGCCACAAAGGGCCTTATGATCAGGTCAAGGAGCACGATAAAGAAGTCTGCGAAATAGGTTATGGTACAGAATTAATGAGGGAAGGCTCTTGGACTATAAATGGAGGAATAAGGTAACTGAATTAATGAAATAATCCTTAGACTATAAAGGTGATGGAACCAATGTGACGAGGTTTTTAGGTGCTAAAGACATAAGTGATGTGACAGAGTTAATGAAGCACGGGCTTTAGACAATAAAGGAGTAAGAAATGAGACAGAGTGTGGCACCTGCCAGAGAGAGAAAGAGAGAGAGAGACAGAGGGTTCGTGGTGGGGAATTCACTATGTCATGACAAGCCAATGAAGGGCTTGGAAGTAGCTCGGGATCATGTAGGAAGAGGCTTCGTTCGACATTATGTCATGTCACTGGTAAATGGGGACGAAGGGGAAAAGCGTCCAGAGGCAGTAGAGGTCAGAAAAGTAGTAAGTAATGAGTACAGAGTTAGACACTCGAAGCAGTAGCGAAAGGAAACAGCCACAGTTATGGGCTAGAGCCTCTGGATAGATTTTAAATAGCTGCAGGGAGAGCTGCCTGTATTTCATTAAGCAGTGCGACATGCGGTGTTGCATCTTTCGATTGGCACGACTCTCTTCAGTTCGGCAGAATCGTCGTGTCGGCGTTATTTGTTCGTGGTATGATGGACGTCCACAGGTCCATTGAATGTCTACACAAAACGAGGCCGTCTAACGATCTACCGTCGTAAACCTTTAAGTATAAATGTGAATGACAGAAGAGAGGGACTAGTATTCTCAGAATCTGTTATGCATTCGCATAAGTGACGGGTGCTGCAAATTTGCTGTGAAGCGATCTTACAACACCAGGCAGAAGGAATTTAAAGATTTAGTTAACAATGAAAGACAAAAAATTTCGAAGATCGACAGACGTGCTTCTTTGTTCCGAACATCAAGGAGAACTTCGTGCTAAATTACCAGGCATGCAGCACGTGAAGAATGTTAAAATTTCTGAAGTCGCACACATTATTCCACTGTCAGTTGCAGCAATTTTCGACGGAAATGAACGAACAATATGGGGACTTCATATATTTCTGCAAAGTACGTTTGTTAAGTCAAGGGGCAAGTCTGGAACGATTTTTTGATTTAAAGCTAGCTATGTAGAGTTTATGAAGGAAAAGGGAGTGCAGGAACGAAAATTAGAACATCCATAATGGATTGCAGACCTCCCATTTCAAACGGACTTGACTGCACACTGCCCAGTAAGACAATGTAAGGTGAGAAAAAACTTCTTTCTGGTTTGATGGGAACGCATTTAAAAGGAAAATAACGTTATAGAAGGGCCACAAATTGACAAACACATTCCAGTGCCCTATTCTCACGGCCATTAACGAAAAGGCAAGGTATGAAGATTTCATTGTGCCCTTGAAAGAATTACAAGGATAGTTTCCTACGCGTTTTGAGGACACTTTCAATCTTACATTTGTTTTCTAGCTGTTTTGGAGTCCGTTTGCCGTTTTAGTTGAAAGCGCTGCTATGCATATGCAAATGTAACCGATTAACCTGCAAGGCAATTCTCATTTCAATGACAAATCCTTTTACGTTAAAACTTTCCAGAACGTCAAGTAGAGTTCCCATTTCGATCGACATATTTGTGTGAAAGACCTTTTTCGATTATGAAACTAAATAAGTCACGATTACATGGCAAACTGAGTGCGAAAATCTGTGAAACTGTCGGCATCTCTAGGTATGTCAACAGTTTGTACCAGGTAAAAATTATATTATGTCTTCAGCGCGACAAAGGAATTAAATAATACCGAAAATTTGTTTTGTTTGCAATCAATGAGGTTGAGAAATGTGAAATCAAGTTGTCTGCAGCGCCAAATCACCGTTTCCTCACCCCCCCCCCCCCCCCCAAGCTCTCAGACGGTGAGGTGTGGCGGTGGGGAAGTGTGCAGCGAGACAGTGCTATCACACTTGTGCCAGGGCACAGCTCTCGTGCCGAAATCTTGTTGCCCCTGCAGCAGGACTTGGCTATTAGTGTGGAGGTACCTTCGCTAGGGAAGTCATTTCTACAGTTGAATTTCTGAACAAAATTTAAAAGTTAGCTGCATTTTATGAGATGATTATTCTCCTCGTCATGCTTCGATACCACGTTCCACCCCAGGAAATTTAAGTCAGACAAGCAAGTCCCTCTCGCACTTCAGTCAGCCAGTTGGATTCCCTTTAGTACCAACCCATGCCACATATTGCCTTGCAACAATTTTTTAATTTGCCATCATAACTGCTTTATTAGTGTCTGAGTGTTTAAACAATTTCCAGTGTTCCATTTCTTTGTAAGCAGTAAATGACACAAAAGAAAAATTTGGAGTAGGAATTAAAATCCATGGAGAAGAAATTAAAACTTTGAGGCTAGCCGATGACATTGCAATTCTGTCAGAGACACCAAAGAACTTGGAAGAACAGTTGAATGGAATGGACAGTGTCTTGAAAGGAGGATATAAGATTAACATCAACAAAAGCAAAACGAGGATAATAGAATGTAGTCGAATTAAGTCGAGTGATGCTGAGGGAATTAGATTAGGAAATGAGACACTTAAAGTAGTAAAGGAGTTTTGCTATTTGGGGGGCAAAATAAATGATGATGGTCGAAGTAGAGAGGATATAAAATGTAGACTGGCAATGGCAAGGAAAGCGCTTCTGAAGAAGAGAAATTTGTTAACATCGAGTATAGATTTAAGTGTCACCAATTTAGTATTGGAATGCAGCGTGGAGGGTAAAAATCGTAGAGGGAGACCAAGAGATGAATACACTAAGCAGATTCAGAAGGATGTAGGTTGCAGTAGGTACTGGGAGATGAAGAAGCTTGCACAGGATAGAGTAGCATGGAGAGCTGCATCAAACCAGTCTCAGGACTGAAGACCACAACAACAACAACAACATGGTGATATTTGCAGAAAATCCTTAGCTATTTCGTTTGCAGTAAAGAGAAAACAGTTTAACTTTTTAAGGGATGACATTTAATGATTGCTGTAGTTTTTTGCATCACAGTTCACTGTGTTACTCTTAATATGGTGTACAATATTAGTTATCAGTGCCATTCTGCAATTGTGGGAGGTTCATTGCATTACTTCCAGCACACACAACCGACAGCCCTATTGACTGGCCCCCAACTATACTGCCATAAACAATATTTTTAATGATATTTGTTAACAATTGATGGGAGCCACCACTGTCATTACTTTTCATTGTGGTCCCCCGCTACTAGACTGACACCAGACCTGATCTTTAGCTCTTGCTGACACAAGGACGTCTCTGCATCACTTGTTTCAGCTAATAGTAGCTACAAAAATTTTGTTTTATTTTATATACTGGGGCCAACCTCAGTCTGCCCCTAGGTTCTGATGTGGATGGCACCGAGATGCCAGCCCACATTACCCAGGTGCCATGTTGTACACGAAGAAATTGTTGTTGTTGTGGTCTTCAGTCCTGAGACTGGTTTGATGCAGCTCTCCGTGCTACTCTATCCTTTGCAAGCTTCTTCATCTCCCAGCTCTTACTGCAACCTACATCTTCCTGAATCTGCTTAGTGTATTCATCTCTTGGTCTCCCTCTACGATTTTTACCCTCGACGCTGCACTCCAATGCTAAATTTGTGATCCCTTGATGCCTCAGAACATGTCCTACAAACCGGTCCTTTCTTCTTGTCAAGTTGTGCCACAAAGTCCTCTTCTCCCCAATTCTATTCAATACCTCCTCATTAGCTACGTGATCTCCCCATCTAATATTCAACATTCTTCTGTAGCACCACATTTCGAAAGCTTATATTCTCTTCTTGTCCAAACTATTTATCGTCCATGTTTCACTTCCATACATGGCTACACTCCATACAAATACTTTCAGAAACGACTTCCTGACACTTAAATCTATACTCGATGTTAACAAATTTCCCTTCTTCAGAAGCGCTTTTCTTGCCACTGCCAGTCTACATTTTATATCCTCTCTACTTCGACCATCATCAGTTATTTTGCTCCCCAAATAGCAAAACTCCTTTACTACATTAAGTGTCTCATTTCCTAATCTAATTCCCTAAGCACCACCCCACTTAATTCGACTACATTCCATTATCCTCGTTTTGCTTTTGTTGATGTTCATCTTATACCCTCCTTTCAAGACACTGTCCATTCCATTGAACTGCTCTTCCAAGTCCTTTGCTGTCTCTGACAGAATTACGATGTCATCGGCGAAGCTCAAAGTTTTACTTTCTTCTCCGTGGATTTTAATACCTACTCAGAATTTTTCTTTTGTTTCCTTCACTGCTTGCTCAACATACAGATTGAATACCATCGGGGAGAGACTACCGCCCTGTCTCACTCCCTTCCCAACCACTGCTTCCCTTTCATGTCCCTCGACTCTTATAACTGCCACCTGGTTTCTGTACAAATTGTAAATAGCCTTTCGCTCCCTGTATTTTACCCCTGCCACCTTCAGAATTTGAAAGAGAGTATTCCAGTCAACATTGTCAAAAGCTTTCTCTAAGTCTACAAATGCTAGAAACGTAGGTTTGCTCTTCCTTAATCTAACTTCTAAGATAAGTCGTAGGGTCAATATTGCCTCGCGTGTTCCAACATTTCTACGGAATCCGAACTGATCTTCCCCGAAGTCGGCTTCTACTAGTTTTTCCATTCGTCTGTAAAGAATTCGTGTTAGTATTTTGCAGCTGTGACTTATTAAACTGATAGTTCGGTAATTTTCACATCGGTCAACACCTGCTTTCTTTGGGATTGGAATTATTATATTCTTCTTGAAGTCTGAGGGTATTTCGCCTGTTTCATACATCTTGCTCACCAGATGGTAGAGTTTTGTCAGGACTGGCTCTCCTAAGGCTGTCAGTAGTTCCAATGGAATGTTGTCTACTCCGGGTGCTAATATATCACCATTACAGCGCTATATCTCTCACTTCTGGACGAGGCCACAACGAAGTGCTTCCATTGCAGTGAAGGGACATCTCTGAAGATGAAAAGTTAGTGGAATTCTGAAAAACCGCGAAATGAAACACATTTGCGTATCTCCAATGACAACCTCACGTGTATAGTCACTCTAGTACAACTAGAAGCTGGGGGCAAGTCTTACTAACACAAAGAGAGATGTAAAATACAATATGTGACTCTTACTTGTTATCGAACAGGTAATATAATACTTACACCCAAAATTTAAATTCTGTTAGTCTCTGTAATGGCACAGTCGTTAGCTATGTCATGACTAATACCCTGTAGCGAAATCGAGTAAGATGCCACGATCAGTAGTGAGAAGGGCCACTTAGTCAATAGACTCACGTTGCTAGTGATAGTGGCCACATATAAATGTTGCGATGAATCTGGTGGCACAGCACTGGGATTGAACTATGTAGCAAGAATGCGAATCGTAAACGATGTTTCCTTGTGAAATCCTATGGCTGGTGGAATTCGGTGTAGGATGGCAACAGACAGTTTGTGGTGAATTAGTGGCACCTTACGTTTGCCCTTGTACCACGCAGACTGTTGAGAAAATTTCACCCTGAGGTCACGCTACGTGGGTTTTTACTTTTATTGGTTATTTCATTTGTAATAAGCTCGGTTGTGTTTTTCTACGTAACCTACAAAATAAGAAATTTATTTAGACAGGTAAACATAAGAACGTTACCCTTTCTGTGAAACTGTGAACATAATTTATTTAATTATTTTCCAGAGACTTAGTGCAACGGGTTCTAATATTTTTAACTGAACATTATTTTCTCTATCATGTATGTGTACAAACCAGTTCAAATCAAATTCCTATAAATTTTGGTTATGGAGTTAGAAACATTCAATGTTTGAGGAGTGAATGCATCATGCTGTAGATAGGTGGCTATGTTCAGGTGGATGTCCTGCTGAAGGAATGTTCAGTTAGTTAAGGTGTTCAAATTACTGCCCAATTTTCTGAATGGATAACTTAATGTGCACTCTAAACGACCTGTGGACGAGTTGTAATCTTCCTCAACGCCTAGGGTGTGAATTCGGTGACAAAAACCCAATTCCTTAGATACCTTGACAAAAAGAAATCTGTTGGTGTTAACTTGGGCAAATGTGTGGAGTGCTTCTGAGGATCACGACATCCTGATCATCTTACAGTAAATCCATTGTTCGATCCTTGCACAGCACATGCAGAATGGTCTAGGTCACCGATGTGCTGCATCCATATTTAGCCGCTACTGTCTAGACCAGAGCTGGGCGCAGCGTGCCAAGCTGCAAGAGAGCCCAACATGCGGATCGCATGCGGAGTGATGTTTGTCTTTGTTTGATGATTGTCTTTGTTTGGTAATTCATGGAAGTACCCAGTACAGCGCCACTTTTTATTTAGTACTTCGGTACGGCATTTTTCGGTCGGCACGTCTATCTGCAGTTGAGCAGAATCGTGGTGTCAGCACTGTTTACTCTCCGCTGTTTGATGGACGTTCACAGATCCAAGAAGTGGCAGTCTAGCAATCTATTGTCACAAGCTTTTAAAAATAAATGGGAATAACAAAAGATAGAGATGAGGATTCTCAATATCTATTATGCAGTCACATAATCGATGTGTACTGCAAATCTGCTATTAAACAACATTCCCTGCAAAAATAATTTAAAGACAGTTGAAATAGAAGGATGAAAAAAATTACAATAATCGACAGACGGGATTCATGTGAGTTTAAAGGGCAATATGTGATGTATTGTTCCACACATTGTCCATGAAACTCAACGTGATGCAAGACATGCAGGTACTTCGCTGGCCAGTACAATTTCTTCTGGACTTCTCTCCTATCGAGTACGTGAGGACTGTGATGGGATGATAAGTGACTCATTCGAATCATCGCCCAACAACTCTTACATAACTTCGTCATCAAGTCGATTAGGCATGACATAACGCATCCCAGCACAGTATGCACCATCTGTACGATCAACTGTATGCCACAATCAGCGCTTGCATTGCGCTCATGGAGGCTGCACCACATACAAAAAAAAATGTAAATGAGTGGATGACATCGTTGGCCAAGAGGCCCCATGCGGGGAAGTTCGGCCGCCAAGTGCAAGTCGCATTCCAGTCGACGCCACTTTGGGCGACTTGCGCGCCGGGACCACATACAAATGTGGATGACCACATACAAATGTGGGCGTTACAGCTTGGGCCGATACCTGGTACCTTAGAACCGCTTTTGTTATTGATCTGTAGATGTAATCATTTCATGTGCTGCGTATGCACTGTTCTAGCAATAAATCTTGAGTGAACTGCAGCGTCTAAAAGGGTATACTATTTTTTTTCTGGCATTGTAAATGCAGCGCCTTCGCAGTTTCTCGCATTTCCCCTTCTCACGCTCAGACAGAATGGTTCGGCGGTGAGTAAGTGCACAGCCATGCTGAGAGCTACGGCTCGCAAGCTAGGGCACTGCTCAAGAGCCGAATTCTTGGCTGCCCCTGGTCTAGACCTACATTCTCAAGGAGAGCAACTTAACTGTCAACGATAGAAGCTCTATACATCTCACCTCTCCAAATAGCTATGGATAATCGTGGGCCAACGATTTCATCTCCTTTCACATCTTCTGACAGTCAACATAAATTACCCACCTCAGTAGTTCTGTGTCTCAGTAATGTACATTACGACAGTTTACTGCACCATAATTTGTGAACGTGAATTCACGAGAGAAGATAATATACTTTGTAATACGTCCAGAGTGAAATCATTCATTGCCCATTCGCAGCAAGTAACTCTCCCACTGAAACAATCTCGACGCAGCTCCTGTGCCAGTAACAGGTGGTATGGGTGGAAGTTGTGCCATGCCCTATTTACCACATAGATGTAACGCTGACACCAGTGACTGCAGCAGCCTTTCATAATATATCATGCAGAATATGGTGTACTGCAGCTAAAACGGGTACTTCCATATTCTCGCTTCTTGCTGGTCTTCATTTATTACCACCGCAATTTTTGAAACTATTTGCTCCTCGAAGTTGTTGTTCAGCACATAAGAACTTAATAGTGAAGTTTGTCGATCCGGATATTTTACGCCATAAGATATAGCTGCTTCATTGGCGTTGTGTGGCATTTGCCGAGCATGAGCAACATGCCAACGTATTAGTTAGATGTGAACAACATGTTTATTCCATATCAATATCCATGGCAAACCAAACTCGTTTATGCATTCATACCCTGCCTTGCATACAGCAGTGTAAGAATACGTTCTACAATGTAACCGAACATGGCTTGTAACAGCACATCAAGGAAGCTTGTCATTCCATCGCACAAGCAATTTAACATCTTATCCAGAGGTCATTTAGAAGGCACTCTGAGTTGTGCATTCATAAAAATAGGCATTAGTTGAACAACTCACTTAAATGAACATTCCTGCATCAGAACATCCATCCGAAAGTAGATAATTATGTACAGCACTTTTCATCCACATCTGAAACTTAGAACATTTCTAGTTTCCTAACAGAAATTGATAGAAATTTGATTTAAACTGATTTGCACACCATTGGTTTACGTATATCAGTTAAATAATAGACAAATTAATGCCCCATTTAAAGAAATATAGCTCGTTGCTCTATCTCTTTAAAAAATAACTAAATAAATTATGTTCATTTTGTTCACAACTCCGCAAAAATAGTAACGTTTTCACGTTTACCCCTCTAACTAAATATTCTTTTCACTTATGAGTTCGTAAGGTATAAAGAAAAATACTTTCTAAAACATTCTGTTTATGTATCACATAATTTTTTTAAAAAAGGTGGAAATTTAATATTGTGAATGTATGCAACCATATCACAGCTTTAATGATGCATGTTAGACAATTCTGTCCATTTCTTTGTTATACATGGATTGTAGCTTTTCTGAATCTATTCAGTGTATTGCGTACATTTGTCGTTACGTTATTAATTTACCTCCAAAACAAAAAGGCAATAATAGCAAGTTCTGTGATGTAAAACTTGAAAATATAAATAACAAGAACGAACTGTATTTTTCATACTTGGTGATCATACCTTGTAGGACGTGTTCGTACGTTTCTGGCGGCGATAAGTAGTAGCACAGGCCACCTACTGGGCTGGACCGGGTCGGCTCTACTTCTTCCCAGACTCCCAGAATGTCGACAAAAAGGCTTCCGCCAAACTTGGAAGCGAGCATTTGCGATATGAAATAGACGTTGGACACCAGCGCCGACTGCAGCATGATTGGCATGTTGGACGTGTAGAACAGTTTAATGGGGTACGTGCTATATTGTCCGCGAAAGCGAGCCGATTTAATTGGGAGATTAACACGGAAGCCCTGCAAAGAGAAAAGAAAAAAGTTTTCATTTACAACCAAAAAGCAAGCAAGAAAAACAACAGAATTTTCGTGTGCCACTATCATTGGTAAAAGGTTTGACACACAATGTACGTCTCTAAATTTGAAATCAGACCACTCTTCATCTCATGCCTAACTCTGTTTACTGGTACATTATTCCTAAGATGAAGATGGAGAATCTCTGAGTAAGTTCCACTGTACATACAAGTTTACTACTGGGACTTGAACCAATGTTTCCCATTTTGCTGTTTATGAAGCCTTCCTTCAAATAAACCGACATACATAAGTCTGCTTGTGGAACTTCGATCAAGGTTTCGCATTTGAATGTCTATGGTGCCTTCCCACAGACATTTTTGGTTAGGTGAAAGGAAAGTTTCAAATAAACCGTGGAACTTCGATCAAGGTTTCGCATTTGAATGTCTATGGTGCCTTCCCACAGACATTTTTGGTTAGGTGAAAGGAAAGTTTAACAAATATAAGAAAATTTTTTTGATAACACGGGAGACGATATCATCAATTGTCTTTTCACTTGCAAATCTCTAAGACATAAATCGTGCTATATAACTGTGCAGCGTTAATATGAAAAGTACAGGACATATGTTGGTTGCCAGCCGTAATACAATCATGAGTTCGGAATTCCATATAATTTCATTCCGTCCTTTAACCTTTTGAGTCCTAGCAATATTTTTAAAAAATTAATTTTCAATTTTTTTCAAAAAATTAACCTTTATCATCATAGTAAGTAACGAATACAAGAAGAAAATGGCAAAAAGTAAAAAAAAATAGTTTGTTTCAAAGTGGTGATTTTACTTTGGAACCACTGGGACATTCGGTTTTGAGCCATCCATCTTCTCATGAGATGTTTGAAAGTAATTTCACGTTTTTCCTAGACACAATCCCACACCTCGAAACTTCTGTGAACTCACAATGCCTAAAACAAATTATAGTCTTAAATAATAAGCAAAAATGGATCTAAAATTTAATAAATTTATATCAAAAGTACGTACTGCTCCAGTGGTTTCAAGTGAAAACCTCTCATAACAACACAGTACAAAATCAAGTTTACGTTATAATAACTATATATGTCACTGTCAATGAATTCCTGAATATTGTAATTATAAAAAAAGAAAACGCCTCTCACGATCTCCAATAATCACGTAGTACATTCTCCGCGCCGACTGTTGCCTTGAATGCTGTGACTGCGACAATGCACTACGTTCATATAAGTACCTCAGTGTAGCACTAGAAGTCTCTGGCTTGCAATAGCATCGGTGACTTCATGCGAAAGACGCTAGTACTTAAAAAAATGTATAAAATGGCGGTTTCAAGCAGAAACCACTGCCAATCATAAAGGATAAAAACCCACCATTTGGTTGTTACAAGGCAACAATTCCCTTGTAAGGGCGAGAATATTTTTCTCACTTCTTATCACGGTTAAACATACCTCACATCCATTGTAGCATGAACTTGTCTATTTTGAGTGTCCAATTTCATCATCTTCGCTTAGTTCTCGCAAATACTGTAATTTCCTCGCCAATATGTTTAATTTTCATTTCATTGATTCCTACCAAAAGTAATTTTAGCATACTTCAGTCTCCTGAATTTTCGATTTCCTCACCTGCTTCCAATACCATCCAAATGCAAAATATTTAACCATATTCCTTCCCCCTATTGAGAATCGGCTCCACAACTGTCCTTAGATACAGGAACAGGAGACTTTATTCTGTCAGGAATTATTTCAAAGCCATGAAAATTACGAAATCATTTTAAAAGAATATACTCGGTCCAGTCACATTAACATGACCAACAGCCATGTTCAACGTCAACGAGCAATAACCACTCACAGATGGCAGGTGGCAGCACTAGCAGTTGAGGGTACATAAAGCCTGTCGGTAGGGGGAGGGGGAGATACGGAAAATATGGAGTCGTTGTCGTAATGCAAAAAAGGAGTGATTTACCTGACGTCCTAAAGGGCATGCTCTTGGCTTTCAGGTCAAAGGTGAAAGCATTTCTGAAAGGGCAAAGATTGTAAACTGTTCGCTTGCTGCCATGGTTGAATCTTACCACGCACAGCAAAATGTCGCTATCTGAAACTGGTGCCAAGGCAACTGTGGTGCACCACGGGCCATAGATGACAGGGATGAAAGATGGCTGTGGAGACGTGTATCGATGAACAGATGTGCAACTGTTGAGCAACTGACCACCCAGATGAACCAAGGGACTGCCAACAACAGTGTCTCCTGAACGACCGTTCATTGAATGTTACTGCGTAAGGGCCTCTGCAGCAACGCCTGGTTCATGCACCCATGCTAAGTGCTATCCATCGGCAACGAAGGCTGGAATTTGCACGCTAATATCGCAACTGGACGTCCACTGAGTGGCGCATAAAACAGTTACTACAAATCCAAACACAGTAAATAATTTAGAATCCGTTAGCTGCCCCTGTAGAATTATTCACCGGAAACTTGGAAATTATAAATTCTACAATTTCTTTTTTTTTTTTTTTTTTTTTTTTTTTTTTTTTTTTTTTTTTTTTTTTTTTTTTTTTTTTGGGAATATGGATCCAGAAGGGTCTGAGACGGGTCCAACATACAAAACACGTAACCAATAAACTGAACACTACTAGTCACTGCATAAAAATTCTTTCAAGCCACATCAAAGAAAACAATAAAAAATGTCAACTTTACTGAAGCAAAATCTCTATAATACGGTGTTATCTACCAGAGAAACTCGAGTGCTAGCAAAAGCTGTTTCGCAGCTCTAAAGACAGCTGCCATTCCAGGCACTTTCCAGAAGCTCATGCAATTCTTTATTCAAAAAAACCTCATGTCCTTCTACTGCCCTGTGTATAAATTTCATTAGGGAAATCTTAGATGACAATAACCAGCTGGTAGTTAAAACCCAGGGAATTACACAGCACATGAGGAAACCAAGATACACATTTCCAATATTCTAATATAACACTACAACATAATGGACCACTCCAAGCGGGATACAAGCTGTACAACAAACTAACTTGTGACATCAAAATAATCAGATATTTTCGCATTTAAAACAGCTGTTCGTGCCTAATTACTGCAGAAGCGTTATTATGGTGTAGCTGAGTATCCTGCAGATTAAAATATAAATGTGTACGTTATTACTGTAATAAATAGTGTTAGTAGAAAATCTGAATAGACTATCAAGTGTGAAACAGTACAACAGACTGCAAAATTCAAAGGATCTGTACACACCTATCTCTTTAGCGTAAGTTCTTAGAGTAAAAATAAATATTTTTAGCACAAATAAACATAATATCATATGGTACAGTTTCATCACAATGTTGTATAAATCTTAAATATCTTTAATTCTCAAATCTGTGTCTTTTATACAAAAAGCTACAGTTGTAAACTATGGTCACGACCAGGGGTCTCCAAACAGCGGCCCGCGGGCCGAAACCGGCCCGCGAGAGCCGGCATCGTTAGCTGGCCGGACATCCCCGGTATCCGGCCCGCCAAATATTTGAGGTGGTGCCTATATTGCCAACAATTGAGTTTCGAGGCCTGTCGCGACCAATACACCGCGACATTGTCGGAGCTCTATCTTTACAAAGCGGAAGGTCATGGTTATACTTGTGGCTATCCACAATAAACAGACAGACCATTGTCCGTGCGATAGTGAAAAAAAAAAAGAACGGGTAACAGACTAGTTTGGCGAAAACATTTTAAGTAAAAAAAAATTCTTTGCATTTTATTCTACTCACGAGTCTGGTGCAAGTCTTTCAAATGGACGCCACTTCGGTGACTAGCCCTAGTAATCAATCATTATGGAAGATGCTTCTTAAGCGAGGTTTCACTTTCTTTTGATTACGTTGTAAAATACACATAGTAAGTAAATCGTAAAAAATATTTTTATTTACAGGCTATTTAAATAAAATACAATACCTGGTGTACATAGTGATATTGGATGTATAAAAATAACTGTATATCTTGAAAACACACAGTGTTAAGAGTATTCACGTAAAGAAATTTAACATCTTTGTGATAATTAGGGACTTTTATGTAGCTGTAACTTTCCTTTCATAATTACCTCCAGTTGTCGATCAAGTTTACTAGTGGAGATAATCATCAGCGACTTCAAATGCTCATCACTTAATTTTGATCAGTAAATAGTTTTTGCCTGTTTCATTTTGGAGAATGTTTTTTCACACAAATAAATAGTGCCAAAAGCGGAAAAATGTAAATTAGGAAACTGTGTGGATGGAAGACACTTATAAAATTCTAGTAATGTTGACTTTGAATGTTTTTCTTTAAAAAAGTCGCTACATTGTAAATCAATAATTTCAAACTGAAGTTCTGCGGGTAACACTTCTGTATCAACGTCAAATGGATTTTGAAATATCTTGATATCGTTTGAATTTGCACCGATATCTGAAAAACGTGATTCAAAATTAATTTTTAAAGCGCCCAAAGATTCAATTGTGAAAGTTACAGGAAAAGGAATCTCAGTTTGCTGACTTCGAATGTTTTAAAATGCGTGAAGCATACTTTGTTCAACTGAGATTGAAACAAAGCAATCTTTTGTCGAAAGGACTTAACATGCGTGTATAAATCAAGCAGAAGCTGGTTTTCACCTTGCAATTTTAAATTAAGGTCATTCATATGTTTAGTTAAGTCTGTATAAAATGCTAGCTTCCATAACCACTCACCGTTCCGTAACTCAGCCAGAGGGCGATTCCTTTCGTTCAAAAAAATTTCAATTACTGTTCGGAGTTCAAAAAAACGGGTCAGAACTTTACCGCAGCTAAGCCAGCGCACTGCAGTATAATATCGCAAGTCGCATTCCTCAATATCTTCAAGAAACTCGCGGAACTGGCGATGACTGAGTGCATGGGATCTGATATAATAAACAACTGAAATAACTGGCTTTAAAACTTCTGGCGTATCGAAATGTTTTCCACACAAAGCCTGTTGGTGAATAATACAATGCACTACTGATAGTTTTGAGCCACCGTCATTTTCTACGGCCTTAGAAAGGAGAGCAACAATACCTTTATTTTTCCCACACATGTTTTTGCCACCATCAGTTGTAATACATTTTAATTTATTCCACTGAAGATTGTTTTTCTGAAAGGAGTTCTTCATACACTTCATAATTTTTGTCAATCCCTCGAATAAAAAGTAATACTTGAGCAGTATCTGATACATCTGTTGACTCATCCACAGCCAAAGAGAACCAGTCTAAGTCTTGATTTTAGTCACGCAGTAGTGCTGATATATTTTGTGCAATGTCATCTATTCTTCGAGCCACAGTGTTTGCCGACAAACTTATATTTTTATACAAATTAATTTTTTCTGGACACATTTCTTCTGCTGTTGCAATAATGCAGTTCTTAATTAATTCACCGTCGGTAAATGGCTTACACTATTTCGCTACTAAATGAGCCACACGAAAACTAGCACTAGTTGCTGCATGTTGTTCAGCATTTACTTTCTTAAACAGCGACTCCTGGGTTTTTAGCTGGCGTTTCAGAGACTCATGAATTTCTAATCGTTCGCATACTGTAAACTTGGAGTAATTCTGAGTGTGCTTAGTCTCATAATGACGTTTTATATTGTATTCTTTGAAGACTGATATTGCTTCATTGCAAATAATACATATTGGTTTGTTCCCTGACTCCACCACGAAATATTGACATCCCCACTGCTCTTTAAAAATTCTACCTTCACTGTCAACCTTTCGTTTCTTTTCCATATTTGTACAGAACTTCACAAAAGACTGTAACCTGAAAATAAAATTGTGCTATTTAATACTAATAAAACTAGGGAGTAGCTGCCTAAACAAAATACAATGAATTTATTATTAAGGTACTTTAATTACTAAATTAAATACAGTTACACTATGGTTCCACTAAAAATTACAGTGAAAAAATATTCAAGTCGTGCTATACGTATTTCGAGTTTCAGATTTTCCTTGTCTCTTCGAATTCAAACTTTGAATTTTCCTACACTTCGTCGTCTCACCTAGCACAGCGCATTAAATACTAAAAAACTCGTGAGACACTCGCAACATAGACACAATCACGCAACAGAACTATCAAATATATGCTCTGGCTCTGCTACTCGCTACAAGACTACATAAATAAACTTATTGTTGCGCCGCTTGAAATAGCAAAGCGTTGACACACTCTACCTCTGTTACGTCTTGCAGTAATAGTGGTGCTAACAATGATTTTGAGATTTCGTTAACTTTGCAGGACGCTTTCGTGAAGAATATGCAGTGACATACCTTTTTTCGGTGAAATTCGCCAGAATAAAATACGCCAGAATTTCGGTCAGGTACGTCCACCAATCAAAATTATCTACGGTAATTAAATAAAAATCGTTGTTCATTTCAGTGCTACATCAGATTTTTTCGATTTCATCTTTCCTTTAGCCTTACATTACGGTGATCATGGAGTGCTAGGGTGTCTTAATCCCAATAGGTAGATCTTGGCCCTTATGACTTCGTGGAGGAGTCAATGTGGCCCGCGGACTAAAAAGTTTGGAGACCCCTGGTCAAGATGATACTGCAAAAACTGTCAATATTTTTTACTAGATTAACTGTCATAAATTCATAAGCAGCGTATGATTATGTACTGTATATTTTAGTCTAATGTGCAAAAATATGATGCTGTAAACTTTGATCACACGATGCTGCAACGACCGATGCTGCTTATAGAAAATTTAAAGATGCTTCCGTAAAAAATAGAAGCAGCTCCATGAATATCAGTAACTCTATTGGCAAAGAAGGAAGAGCTGCTAAGAATATATAGAAGGGCTATACACTGGAAATGACGGCAACCAACTGGCTGTCTTACACCTATCATATTCTAGAAAGCCAACAAATAGTAAACGAAGATGAGATGAGCGATAGGATACTGTGGGAAGAATTTGGCAGAATACTGAAAGGCTTAAAGTCAAAACTAGATCGCTCAGAATTACTGAGACCCTTGGCAAAGTCAACCATGACAAAACTATTCCATTTTGTATGCAATAAGCATGAGAAAAGTGAAATATTTTCAGACTTTAAGAGGAATGTCATTCCAGTTCCAAGAAATACAGGTGCGTATAGGTGTAAATATTACCAGATTTCAGTTATATAACTCATGGTTGCAAAATACTGACACGAATTATTCTCAGAACAATGGAAAAACGGGTGTAAGTGACCTCGAGTGATATCAGTTTGGGTTACAGAGAAATGTAGGGCTGCAATACTGACCCTAAGACTTATCTTACTACAAGGTAGGTGAAAGGAAGGGAAACACATATATAGCATTTGTAGATTGAAAGAAAGTTTTTGACTGAACTACACTATTTCAAATTCTGAAACAAGCAGGCATAAAATACAGAGAGTGAGATGCTATTCAAAACTTGACCAGAAACCAGACGGCAGTTATAAGAGTCGAAGCACAGGGAAGGGAAGCAGTGGAAAGGAACTGAGACAGTGTTGTAGCCTATCCCCAGTGTTACGCAATCAATATATTGAGCAAGGTGTGATGGAAACAAAGGAGAAATTTGGAAAGGGAATTAAATTTTAGAGGAAAAAATAAAAACTGATGACTTCATAATTCTATCACAGGCAGCAAAGGACTTGGGAGAGTAAAGAAGAGAATGCATAGTGTCTTAAAAAGAGGCTATGAGATGGACGTCAACAAAAATAAAATGAGGGAAATGGACTGTAGTCGAATTAAATCAGGCGATACTGACGAAATTAATTAGGAAACGAGAGACTAAAATTGGTAAATAAGTTTTACTACTTAGGCAGCAATATAACTGGTGATGGTTGAAGTAGAGGGGATATAAAATTCAGATGCAAAAGCAAGACAGGCAATGGCAAGGAAAAGAGAAATTTGTTAACATCATATATAAATTTAAATATTAAGAAGTCTTTTTCGAAGGTATATATACGTAGTGTACAATTGCACAGAAGTGACATGTGGATGATAAAAGATTTGAACAAGAAGAGAACACAAACTTTTGAGACGTGGTGTTAGATGTGTAGATCGAATAACTAACGAGGAGGCCCTGCATTTCCGAAATATCCGTAAATGAGATTTTCATGGATACTAATAAATGTTTTCCAAACACGTTAAATATAACTCCAAACTAGTAAGAGGTGTTCACCTAGCAAATATCTAAAATAGGATAAACAGACAAAAGATGTTGATATTCTTGAGACTGCAAATACATAATAAATTCAGTTGTGAGGAGCTAACTAAAAGAAGGAATCAATCGATAGAACACATTCTGTAGCATCAAGAAATCGTCAATTTGGTAATGGAGGGAAGTGTGTGTGGGGGGGGGGGGGGGGCGGGAATTGTAGAGGGAGAGCAATGATCAAAAACAGGAAGCAGGATCTCACGAATGTAGGTTGCAGTAACTGTGCAGAGATGAAATAACAAGTGCAGAATAGACTAGCATGGAGAGCTGCGCCCAACCAGTTCTGGTACTGAAGACTACAACAACAACAACGTCCTAATAATATTATCAAAATGTCACAGATTTATCATCTGACAAATAAAACCCAAATAAAGTTTGTATAAGACGTTGTGTACCTGATGTCAAAACTAACTATTATAACTGCACTCTCATTATCGATAGCTGTTTCTAAATCAATACTATTACTTTTTCGGAATTTACTGTAGTGTACAAACTTACATCGAAAACAATAATTTCTTTTCTTTCAAAAACTATCTGGTGGACAGACAGAATCACCGATCTTCCATAGTATGACTTGATATTTAGTTCTGCAATAATCATCTGAGGAAGTAGACAGTACATAACAGACGTATCTGCGCTAACTTAGTTACTATTTGTGGTATTCAGATTGTTTGCAGGAATATTTCCATCTAAAGTGGTGGTAACAGTTTTAGCCCCTGACTAGCCCTGTGTTATGTAGTGTGTATAGGAATGTATCAATACAAGTAAATACACACAAGTATTCGATACTTTTGTTTTGACACTGGATGCCTTTAGAAAGGCATCATTCATACGATAATTATTAGGTGTCAAAAGAAAAATACTTGTATCAAAACGATTTTATGCGCATATCCAAGTACTGAGTAAGTGTATGCCGTGTCTATAGGTTCATTCGATTAAAGGTAACACAACAAATTGCAAACTGTCTCTACGACACATGCGCAGTTTCGCGATAGCTGTGATCGGTATGAAACCTATGTGTTACTCGAATGCACATTTCGAGTGTTTCTGTTTTTGGCCACCTGTAGCGTCAGTTGACACCTTTGCTCTCTTCGCGTTACTCAAACGTTTCTGATTTAAATAATGAAACACTGTATAAGTACGTATTTTTTCACGCTCAGCACTACTCCTCTGAGAATTCATTCTCCTTGTCAAATGCATGTATTTAAATAAGTATTTTGTGTGATGTCTGTATGTGAATTGTGTCTCTCTTGCACTGTACTGTGTCGTCTTTTTGCAGAAAAAAACACACACACACAGTGTGAAATCTCGCAAACAGTACGAATGATGATTTGTGCGTGTGTAGTTTTGTGCGCTGTAGGCGGCACAGTATCTTATAACCCCAAAAAGACGACTACAATGCAAGAGAGGCAGAATGAAACATAAAAAATACTTACGTAAATACTTGCTTATTCTCGAAATGCGCCGTGTTGTGCGTGAAAAAATACATAACTAGTGCAATGTATCATTATTTAATGAATGACACAGCTGCAGTGTTGCCATAAACATGTCTCACTGATTTTGGTAATACAAATCTTGTTGCTGATTGACAGCACACAGCATATAATCAGCACCAATGTAGCAAATGGCCAAAAATTACAAATGCAGGAAATTATCTAATTTCAAGAAAAATTATCACTTGTGTAGTTGTCACTGAGTGATTTCTGTGTGTCCAGTGGTTATGAATCTGGTATGCAACTTAATTAATATATCTGAGTAACGGTACAGCATACATATTTCCACCTATGCCACCTCACCTCATTAACCACATTAAGGTGTGCATGTCGTTGATAGTGAACCACAGTGTTGCAGTGTTACATGCAGCATAGTTCTACGTGCAAATGACTACTATTTAAATTATTATCTTTGGTTCAATCACTGACTTATGTTTTCTCTTTTTATTATATATGTTTTATTCTGTTGTTGAATGTGCTATTAAATTGAGTTGTATGAGTTACAGCTTAGTTTTTATGTTACAATAACTTTTAAATCATCTAGCTCCGCAATTGGTGACACTGACATGATCTCTGACGGTCATTGACATGAAATTCGACAGTCACTAATGCTTCGAATCGTGCCGTTTCACGCTATGTACGAACATCCGTGTCAACTACATCATAAATCTTCCATGTCGCACCGTCACCGTAACTCCACAATGTCAGACCAACCAACAACTGTAGATGTGTCTACTGGTGCAGTAATTAATCGTGTTACAGTAAAACCACCTCTGTTTTGGCAATAGAATCCCTTGCTGTGGTTTGCGCATCTACACTGAAGAACCAAGGAAACTGGTACACCTGCCTAATACTGTATAGGGCCCCTGCGAGCACGTAGAAGTGCCACAACGTGGACTCATCCTATGTGTGAAGTAGTACTGGAGGGAACTGACACCATGAATCCTGCAGGGCTCTCCATAAATTCGTAAGAGTATGAAGCGGGTGGGGGGGGGGGCGGAGGGGGGGGGGGATCTCTTCTGAACAGCACATTGCTAAGTATACCAGATATTCTCAATAATGTTCATGACTGGGGAGTCTGGTGGCCAGTGGAAGCATTTAAAATCATAAGAGTGTTCCTGGAGCTGCTCTGCAGCAATTCTTGATGTGTGGGTGTCGCATTGTCCTACTGGAATTGCCTAAGTCTGTCGGAATGCACAATGAGCATGAATGGATGCAGGTGATTAGACAGGATGCTTACGTACATGTCACCTGTTAGAGTCATATCTAAACGCATCAGGGGTCCCATATAACTCCAGCTGCACACGCCCCACACCCTTACAGAGCCTCCACCAGTTTGAACAGTCCCCTTCTGACATGCAGGGTCCATGGATGCATGAAGTTGTCTCCGTATCTGCACACGTTCATCCTCTCGATACAATTTCAAACGAGACTCGTCCGATCAGGCATCATGTTTCCAGTCATCAATAGTCCAATGTCAGTGCTGATGGGCCCAGGCGAGACGTAAAGCATGGCGTCGTGCAGTCATCAAGAGTACACGAGTGGGTCTTCAGCTCCGAAAGCCCTTATCGAGGATGTTTCGTTGAATGGCTCGGACTCTGACACTTGTTGATAGCCCAGCCTTGGAATCAACAACAGTTTGCCGAAGCGTTGCACTGCTGTTGCGTTGAACGACTCCCTTCAGTCGTCGTTGATCCCATTCTTGCAGGATCTTTTTCTGGCCGCAGTGATGTTGGAGATTTGATGTTTTACCAGATTCCTGATGTTCACGGTACACTCGTGAAACGGTCATATGGGAAAATCCCCACTTCATCACTACCTCGGAGATGCTGTGTCGCAGCACTCCTGCGCCGATTAGAACACCACTCACTTAAATCTTGGTAATCTGCCATTGTAGCAGCAGTAATCGATGTAACAACTACGCCAGACACTTGTCATATATAGGCGTTGTCGTCCGCAGCGACGTATTCTGCTTGTTTCCATATATTTATATTTGAATACGCATGCCTATACCAGTTTCTTTGGCGCTTCATTGTAGAAAGTCAGTCAGTGCTAGCGTACGGTACACATGTAAAGTTATGTAGTTGCTGCACTCAATGGAGATATGCCCACAGAGGTGCAAGAAAATGTGGAATTGCCACTGAGCACTGATCGGTACATAACCATCCAGAGCGCCGATTACCTCATTCTCACAATCTGAGGCGAAGAGAATGAATAAGCTACTCCGGACTAAAGAGGTAAGCGATCTCACCCTATCGTCGCTAATTCGCCAACAGCATATATTAGCGAACAATGCACTCAGTGACGATATTCTGCGGAATACTGTGTTATGCCACCTGCCACCTGATGCACAGAAGATATTGACAGTGTGTGCCAGCAATCTAGATGCACTCCCCCAAACTCCAGATCGCATAGCAGGAATGTATCCATCCACGTGTAATACAACCGTTTTTCCACAGTCTCAGGCAGATTACATCCTCACACACTACAGCCACAGGTTGCCGACCTCACTGCGCTATTTGCTGCATTACGGACCCAGTCTACTAGTCGCCGATGTTGTCGCTACCGCTCACTGGGAAAATGCAGCCACTCTCCTTCACCAGGAAAAGTCGTCTGGTACCACCAACGGTATGGTTTCAAGGTGCACCAGTGTGGCCTGCTGTACAAATGGGGGATTGGGCAGAAAGTCAGTATTGATGGCCACTGGCTCTCTAGACAAGTCATCGACCATTTGTAACCGAGCATGACACAAAGTTGCAGTTTTTGTCAGACAAGTACTGACATAACAGTCTACTCATGCTCCCATCTACCACGTCACAACTTTAATGACAGCCACCTTTTTGCCGCTACTCATTCTATGATTGCTGTGCATGGTCATGTCACTTTAGTGTTGAACTTAAGCCTACAGCGCAAATCTGAATGGCAGTTCATCGTAGCAGACATGACATGCCACAGAGTCTGCACAGGATATGGTGGTTGACGCGCAGTGACCAATTTTCGTCCAGTGCACTGGGCAAGTTCATTTGTTTGTTTGGAAAGTGAGGGCAGAACTGTTTGCCCTCTTTCAATTGGTCAGTGATCCTGCAATCTTTCCCAAAAGATTTTACAGAAATTATTCAATAAAAACAATCATTTTTGCGTGACTTATAGCTTTGCATGTCAGCTTCATGATGACATGTCCATCATTTCGTTAATGGACACAGTTATTGTGATATTTGCATCTAAGTAAAACACTGCACAAAATTCGAAAAAGTTTGCAATGAAAAATAGGAGTCGCTATGATTTTGGGTTTGATACATACATAATATGATGCTGCATATGAAATTTAGTTAAGATATTGAATTTTCCTTTAGATTTGGGTACAGGTCTATACCTTTCACTAGTATCAAGAAAATTGATCTGATGTAACACACTTATTTGCAGTTGCGGCAGCGAAAAAAGCCAGAATGAAATATTCACAACATTTCTAATATTTCATAAACGTTTCGGGATATCGAAATGGAATTTTGGAAAATGATACACGCAAAGAGAAGAGTATTTTGCCCTATGGTTATTATGCAAGATTTCGTTATCTGCCATGTTGTTCCACTAAATACAGACTTTTTCGATGAAAGAACACAATTCCTTCATTGAATGCAGTGGCTCTTAGCCATCGATAGCTGGTGAAACGACAAGTCTGGATTTTGGAACAGTATTAGTGAAGACATTACATGTTTATTTTTGTAAGCTATTGACTTTACTTTTCCAAAGTTCCTTTATGAACCACTGTTTCAGGATTCTCTCAACACTGCGTCCATACAACATGCCAGTGAGGCGATGCTGTATAACCTTTGCTTTGTTTTGGCAAAAGAAGTAAATTTTAACGTAGTAACATGAGGAATGTAGGTTGTACTCAAAATTCACCACTCATTACACCTCTCCAAAAGCTACAAATGGTTAAAAAGCCAGGTGAAAATAAATTGCTGCTTTTGTTGCATTTTCTGCGGAATTCTTTCCACATACTAACCAAAGCAGAGGTGACAATAAATCTACTGCAAAGGTTACTATGCAAGGTAAGCTTGGAGGGGCTCCACTGAGCGTATGCTTCAATTTAGAATGGCACTTCCCCTCCAGTGCTCAGTATTTCCCCTACAGAGCCTGCCCGCAACCCTCAACACTACCGCTCCCGTCAACATGTACCCCACCGACTGCGCATCTACCAGCCATATTATTCTACGCACACTCTACTCGAAGTGGACTTTTTATCGTTTTAAGGACTCCTGTCTGACCTCGATAACTGACGCCTTCTTGACACCACTACAATCTAGCAAGCCAAGCGCACAGCAGGATAGATAATTATAGGTGATTCTCCAATCATAGAGCCGCTCAGACAGTTCCCTGAGATCACAAGCCACACTCCCACACTAGCACCTGTGCAGCATTCAATAACACACTATATTTTGACTTCACCCAGACCACGACTTGCTCGACTGTGCCGCTTGACATCCCAGAAACTGCAGCACAAATTGTCCTCAATGCTTGCACAAAACATCTGGCACCCAACGAGCAGCAGTTATGCATCTCCACTACACGTGAACCCAAAGAAGAATAATGGGTGTGTCCATGTGGCGAGTACAGACAGCACAACGTCACAACCATTACCGATCAACATCCAATACCCTGTATCAATGTCCACTGTAAGCATATATTCCCTATATTCGACTTAGTTCATCCATTCTTATTAGTTTCCTGTGGCACTGGACAGTGTTACTAAGACTACCGTCTGCGCACCATTCAGACTATTTCAACTTACTCGAATGCCTTTTGGACTTTGTAATGCTGCTCAAATATTTCAGAAGTTCATGTATGAAGCCACAAATGACTTACACTTTTTTATGTCTACACTGACGACGTCCTGGTCATGTCAGATCCAGAGGCTGAACACCTGTCGCATTTACAACAGATCTCTCTCATCTACCTGCACATGGCCTGCTTATTGCCCATCAAAATGTGTCTTCAGAGCAGCTGAAGTACAGTTCCTAGGCTAGACTATCAATGTGTAAGGCATATGGCCACCGCAAGAGAAAGTAGAAACTATACTTAAGTTTCCACAGACTACGACAATTAAAGAATATGACAATTTCTTGGCATAACCAATTTTTACCGTCAGTTTGTTCACAATCATATCCTCGTAGCTGCATCTTTGAATAAGTTCTTACATTGTTCACGAAAGCTGAAGGACACACTTCAGTGGAGTAGTGAGGCCAAGCTGGCATTCACCCAGCTGAAGACTGCTATCCTAGAAGTTACGCTGTAAGCGTACCCAGTTCCGTAGGCGTCTCTCGCCCTGATGATCGGCACATCCGCTACTGCCATTGGTGCTGCACTGCAACAGCATACAGATGAAAGCTGAAAGCTCTTAGACTTTTTCAGTTATCGCCGCCTCAACAAAACTGGTCCATCTACTGTATGATCACAGACTGTATGCTGCCCATTCTGCTATTAACAAATTTCGTCGTATGTTGGCGGACATCACTTGACACTCATTCCAGATCACAAGCTACTAATATACTCTTTCTGCCAGTGTCCTGTAAAAGCGTCACCATGTCAGCTGTGACGTCTCAGGTGTATTGAACAGTTCACTACCAATATTGCTCACAATGAAGGAGAATTAAGTGTGACAGGTGATGCTCTCTCTCGGATCAAAGTGATCAATCGTGCAGTTCATTCTGAAGCTATCACCATAGTGCAGTAGTGGCCGTGCGGTTCTAGGCGCTCCAGTCTGGAACCGAGCGACCGCTACGGTCGCAGGTTCGAATCCTGCCTCGGGCATGGATGTGTGTGATGTCCTTATGTTGGTTAGGTTTAATTAGTTCTAAGTTCTAGGCGACTGATGACCTCAGAAGTTAAGTCGCATAGTTCTCAGAGCCATTTGAACCATTTGAACCATAGTGCAACAAACAGATAGTGAGCTACGAGATTTGTTGGCACAACTATCAGGCTTACATCTCCGCTGTATTACGCTGTCACTGTCAACTAGGCTGCTGTATTAACAAACTGTAATCGTTTGTGACTGATTATTGACTTTCGCCAATAGGCACTCGCCTCTTTACATAACATGGCACACCATGGAGTATGAGTCACTATCAACATGGTGAAGACAACTTTTGTCTGGCCACACATGTACAAAGATTGCAAGCAATATATGTGACAATGTATGGCCTGTAAACAGAATAAAGTTGGCCAGCACATTAGGTCACATCTTCGCACACTTCTTCCTCTGATCATAGATTTGAACATGTACATCTAGACCCTGTAGGGCCTCTCCCACCACCAGAAAGACACACCTGCTGTCTTATAGTCATCGATTGTATTACACGCTGATCCGACATGATCCCGATCGCCAAAATTACCACCGAAACTACGGGTATAGATAGCACATTTCAGTGTGCCTCTACGAATTACAACAGACCAGGGAAGACAATGTGAACCATATCTGTTCGAAGCACTCGTCCTCCTACTCGGTATGAAGCGGATCAGGACCACCGCTTAGCACCTGGCAGTGAATGGTTTAGTCGAACGCATCCACCGCCAATGGAAAATGTCGTTTCGATCTCACAAGTCACAACAGTGGACAGAGACGTTGCCCATCATCCTCCTGGTCTCCGTGCATCACTGAGAGGAGACCTGAAAACCAACATTGCAGAACTTGTTTATGCCCAGCCATTACATCTGCCCGACAGTTCTTTGTCAACTTCCAGACAACTGCACTGGCCCATCAAATTTCGTAAAAAAGCTGCATACAAAAATCCAGCAACTATGTCGCTTTACTCCAAAGGATCAGCAGCCCCATCGCCCTTTTGTTTTTGATGAACTACCGAAATATCATCATATCGTTGTACGGCATGATGCAGTATGCAAGCCATTGCAGCTACTCGACTGCCTCATCAGTAGGGCGGGATAAGACATTCAAAGTTGATGTTATGCGTATACCAACCACCATCATCATCGATAGGCTCAAATCTGATTTCTGTGCACCCTACAATGGCACGGGCTCATCTACACACACCACAGATTCGATAAACACTACAGCCCCACCACTGCCAGTCAAAGACCAGCTGCAATGGACGTCAGAGGTTACCTCTAATTTACCATCATCAGCCTGTGCACGACTCTTTGTTACCCAGTCTGGACAAATCCAGTTCAGTAGAAATTATCACTGACACTAGGAGGGGGAGGGGGGGGGGGTGAAGTTCAGTGTCATACAGTGTAAAGCTAAGTGCCACTGATTACTGCTCTTAATGTTTATCTTTGGTGCCATCGCTAACTTATGTTTTCTCTTTGTCTTGTATATGGTTTATTCTGTAGTTAAATGTACTATTAAATGGAGTCGTATATGTTACAGTTTGGTTTTTATGCTGCAATAAAGTTAATTCATCTAGCCCTGCAACTATAGCAACGAGGATAGTGAGATCCTTTTGATTTCGATGCCCCAGGATTTATATATACAACAAATTTCCGCCGAAAAATCCCTCAAGAGATTAAAATTGCACTAGGATGTATTGAATTTTCACAAGGTTGAGATGCACTGTCCCTTTAAAAGGCTAGCCGTAACCTAGTACTCATTTTCTTCAACTAGAAGGCTATGATACTGAGCACAAAAAGCATTGCGTATACAAAGCAAGGTTATTTAGTGATTTGGAGTCACCAGAAGAAATAGATGCTGTCAGTCGAAACTCAGTTGCAACCACTCATTGGTCATCAAATGGTTCAAATGGCTCTGAGCACTATGGGACTTAACATCTGAGGTCATCAGTCCCCTAGAACTCAGAACTACTTAAACCTAACTAACCTAAGGACATCACACACATCCATGCCCGAGGCAGGATTCGAACCTACGACCGTAGCGGTAGCGTGGTTCCAGGTTGAAGCGCCTAGAACCGCTCGGCCACATCGGTCGGCCATTGGCCATCAGTTGGACAAATTTCAGCCAGCCATAAACTACTTGAAGTGGGAGATCTTTCTTTCAAAAGCATTCTTGTGGTCATAACGGTTGCTAACGTTAATCAAACGAAGCTTGTGGTACTGCTTCCACTGTCCGCTCTACCCTTTGTCTACCCGGCCTGTTCATCTGTTCGTCGGCCATATTGGTTGCTGTGGTTTGCAATTGTGCAGTGCGTGCTTCTTGACAATAGTTTGTTAGCTTTTATTGTGGTTTGTGACAAGAGAGAACTGCACGAAACACTGGCTGTCCAGTCTACTTATTGTGTTCGAGTATTTTTCACTTACGTAGTACAAACACTATATTGTCATTAAATTACTCGGGTATGACCAAGAACAATGTAGGGTACCAGTTTGTTGTATCCTGTCCAGCTATAAACATAGAAATATTATCAATTGGAAAAGAAAGGTCTGGTATTGATTACGATGTCGACTTTTGTGCAAATAGAACGAAGACAGTATTGCAAAATACCTTAAAGGAAGTTATTTCGAGAACATCGCCCAATCAAGGTAAATGAAATACATTTAGTATTTAAACATTATACTTAAACTGGAAGTTTTTGTAAATGACTTTTTTACTACAGAGGGAGGTATAAAATATTTAAAAAATGTTCAGTCATTGGTATTTTTTATCTGTATGGATACGTGACCTTTTAACATGGTTGAAGGAAAAAGCTTTTAATATCTTATGAAGGAACTGCAATCTAATTTTAATGTGCCTGGAGCAAAATATCTAAAAAAGATAACTCACGAAAAATATGAGGTTTGTGTGGCTACAGGTTCGGCTAAATTATCAAAAATAGACAATATTTGTCTCACACTGGATACTTGGCCTTAAATAATGAACGAACGAGAATTTTTTTGTGTGACAGCCTATTTTCTTTCGGCGAAATGTGTGTATTATACCTAACAGCTCGTTCACTAATCGAAAGACATACAGCCACATATACATCGAAAACATTTATGGACACTCTTGACAGTTGGAATATACAACAAATTAAAATTCGTACCTTGGTGACATTTAATACCATGTAGAATTAGTAGAAGAGATAGACAAGATCCAACGTAGAGCGGCGCGATTCGTCACGGGATCGTTTATAGTCAGCGCGATAGCGCAACAAAGATGCTCAACAAACTCCAGTGGCACACGCTGCAGTAGACGCGTAGTGATGATGATGTCGTGTGGCTAGGGCCTCCCGTCGGGTAGACCGTTCGCCTGGTGCAAGTCTTTCGATTTGACGCCACTTCGGCGACTTGCCCGTCGATGGGGATGAAATGATGATGATCAGGACAACACAACACCCAGTCCCTGAGCGGAGAAAATCTCCGACCCAGCCGGGAATCAAACCCGACAGTCCGTCGCGCTGACCACTCAGCTACCGGGGGCGGACAGACGCGTAGTGAATCACGGAGAGGTTTGCCATTGAATTTCAAGAGATACTTTCTGGAAAGAGTCCGACAACACATTACTTTCTCCTACATACATCTTGCGAAATGACCATGATGAAAAATTTCGAGAAATTAGAGCTAATACAGACACTTACCGACTATCATTCTCCACACGCCACATTTGCGAGTGGAACTGGGAAGGAGGTATCAGTTAACAGTATCAGAGGTCCCCTCCACCACACACCATCAGATGGCTTGCAGACTATTAATGTAGATGTTCTATGATAGCAGACACCAAAACATCTATTGGTGAAGAGAAATATTTGTAATGTTTTGCGCATGCAACAAATCTCGTTACTGAAGTATGGTTTTTGAGCAACAACGTGGCCCAAGTGAATCACAGCAAGATACTGCTTCGTCTACTGTAACACAGGAATACGACTTCTGGAAACATTATTAACAGCTAGCACAAGGCCGCAATAATAAAAAGGAAACACCACAGTGACGAAGTATCTCTTTATTTCTCAAACCCTGTCATATTTTTAAGAAGCAACCCATTTATAGAATGGGTTCAAATGGCTCTGAGCACTATGGGACTTAACATCGGTGGTCATCAGTCCCCTAGAACTTAGAACTACTTAAACCTAACTAACCTAAGGACATCACACACATCCATGCCCGAGGCCGGATTCGAACCTGCGACCGTAGCGGTCATGCGGTTCCAGACTGAAGCGCCCAGAACCGCACGGCCACACCTGCCGGCAGAATGGGAAAACATGAAAGTAATTTTTCTGTGTTTGAAGAAATATGCTCTACAATATCTTGTCGTCGCGTGTCCAGTGAGCGTTTATTTTCAAAATCTGGTGCAATTACGATTCAGAATATAAATGTTTTCTCCTAAATATTTACAGCAATTGCTCTTTTTTAGGAAACCTTCGAAAAAGCGTCTTTTTGCTAAAGTATTTTCATTACTGAAAAATCAAGTAAAATATCACATATACTCTACATTACTTCATTTGAAAAAAATATTGTATCATCGCAGGATGAATTGTGTACAACTCATTTCAGATGCTATCGATACTTTGTTGATATCGGAACAAGGCTAAGTGTGCGAAAAGAATCGTTTTTCAGGTATCGTCTCCATGTTTTATATGAATGGCTCCTCCATTAAGTTTTTTGCTTTATGTCTGCTGGAATCTCTTCAAATCTCTCTTTATAACAATATGGAACAGCAGCTGGAATACTAGTTACGGAGGCAAAGTTTAAAATAAAATCATTTTTATGTCTTGTATTGCAGTGTGAACAACAGTTCTTCCAAAACTAATTTTTGTTATTAGCAGTCACAAATACTATTGAAGAATAAATGTACGAGGAAAAGAGTTTGAAATATTTCAACTTCAGATAAAATGTAGATATCCACAATACAGGTAAAAACTGTAGGGGAAAAACAGGCGTACCATTTTCAAAGCTTTCAGTCTAGCACAGATATCTAAGCTTTAAGAACTACAACATACAATAAAAAACCTATCTCTAGATACATTTAAGGAAGTATTAGACACTTGGATTAAAACGAAAGCATACAGTTCCTTCAACGTAATCTAGGTCGAGGTTTGACTTCGAAATTCTATCATTTGTTTCGATTATTTCATTATTGCACTCCTTGGCGACACTGAATGCATGGATAAGATGCTAAATGGCTAATAAGGATTCTATTCAAGCCTCTATTTTTATGTGAAAGGCTTTAAGACGTATGATCATCTCCTTTACACTACCTTATAGCGTTAATGTTCACTTCTTCGGTTGATTACCGAGTAAAAGTCACCTTTAAATAATGTTAAGTGGTAAGGTTGAGAATTAATATCATACATGAAATTGCAGTGTGAGAAGTACAATTACAAAGAGGCAGCAATGATAATTAGCTAAACAACTGTAATATTTTTTGATCGTATCCTCCGATTATGTCGCAGAGATTAGGGTATGTAATACACTGAAACGCTAAAGAAATTGGTATAGGAATGTGTATTCAAATACACAGATATATAAACAGACAGAATACGGCGCTGCGGTCGACAACGCCTATATATAACAAAAAACTGGCGCAGTTGCTAAATCGGTTACTGTTGCTACAATGGCAGGTTATCAAGATTTAAGTGAGTTTGAGCATGGTGTTATAGTCGGCGCACGAGCCATGGGACACAGCATCTCCGAGGTAGCGATGAAGCGTGGATTTTCCCGTACGACCATTTCACGAGTGTACTGTGAACATCAGGAATCGGGTAAAACATCAAATCTCAGACATCATTGCAGCCGGAAAAAGATCCTGTAAGAACGGGACCAACGACGGCTGAAGAGAACCATTCAATTAAACATCATCGATATGGGCTTTCGGAGCCAAAGGCCCACTTATGTACCCTTGATGACTGCACGACCCAAGCTTTACGCCTCGCCTGTGCTCGTCAGTATCGACATTGGACTGTTGATGACTGGTAACATGTTGCCTGGTCGGTCGAGTCTCGTTTCAAATTGTATCGAGCGGATGGACGTGTACGGGTATCATGAATCCAAGGACCCTGCATGTCAGAAGGGAAATCTGCATGTCAGAAGGTGACTGTTCAAACTGGTGGTGGCTCTCTAATGGTGTGGGACGGGTGCAGTTGGAGTGATATGGTGCCCCTGATAGGATTCTAACAGGTGACACGTACGTAAGCATCCTGTCTGATCACCTGCTTCCATTCATGTTCCTTGTGCATTCCAACGCACTTGGACAACTCCAGCAGAACAATGCGACACCCTCTACAGCACTTCTTCAAACATTTGTCGCGTCCATGCCACGTCGTGTTGTGGCACTTCTGCGCGCTCGCGGGGGCCCTACGCGATGTTACGCAGGTGTACCAGTTTCTTTGGCTCTTCAGTGTAGTGTATAATTGAGTAAGGTTTTACACGATTTTACGCAGGTGTACCAGTTTCTTTGGCTCTTCACTGTAGCATATAATTGAGTAAAGTTTTTAGATATCGGTACTGGACTTCCTGGAACTGTCGCAAAACAAACCGAGAATACAAGGACATGTCTTGGAACGACCTTTCTGTGCCCTAGCATTGAAACTGTATACTTGTGCAATAAACAGGTAAAAATACGAAATCACCAAATACGGCACGACAGCTACGCAAACTGTGAAATCGAGATTACGCTGCGTGATGTGCCTTTGTTACACAATGTGAACACAGGACTCACGACCTCCTCAATCAGAACACAGGATCAGAGGACATTAGGCATTATGTAGTCAGCCAAACACATCAAACTTTTTCCAAGCACGAGCACATAAACCACGCCAGGAAGTCTTATACCAGTATACAAAATTTTAAACGTTAATTGTTATCTGTGTATGGAGAACAGTTTTTTTTAGTTCAAGAGATAAACAACTGTAGTTTTCGTATTCTAAGCTGCGTAGTATAGTACGAAAGCAATTTGTTTCTATGTACCGGGGCATCTACTGAAAACACATCCTTTTTATATGATTTGTTACGGTACAATAAATGTGGATAAATTGCATATCAGTAGTTAAAACGGTTACTCATCGAATTAATTGTATTCATGAGTTGAAACTCCCATTAGCACGTCGCAATGTTATTCTTAATTGGTTATCAGTATAGTCATAGTTTCATAAGAAACAATCAGTATCAACCGCATATTTTGTACAGCTGGGGAAGCAGTTGCTTTTTCTAAAGCTGCTTTACTGGCAACTATATTGCGTTTATGTCTCTAAGCAAAAAGAACATATAATAATTTAAGCTTAGGTGCCAGTAATTAATTACAGCCTACAGAATTAATATGTAACTGGTTCTCTCGATTAACACGTAGTCCACTCGACTCGTTTCTCATTCCTGAAATATGTCATTTCTTATGAGATCCACGAAACACGAGGTAACTGCAATGACATTACACTGTCTACATTAGCAGCGTAGTATTTTGCATATCGCACTTTAATTAACGGGGTTGGAACGACTAACACTGTAATTCACGAAATAGGAACGACTACGTTTAGCACGTTAGAGCCACTACTCTCTCTGCGGTTCCGCCATTTAAAATTTCAGAAATCTGGTAGTGTCCGATTCCACTCGTCGGCTTTGACCAATGACGTAGTACCTAAGGCAAAGCCTCTGCACAGAGTGAATCTATGAAATGTACAGATCATACTCGTAAACAAACGAATGTAGTATGCGATAAAATTACGCTCACGTTTAACGCTATTATTATTTGTAAACGCACGAATTACATCCAAACGCGTTGAAGATAAAGAAAATAAATAAAGACAAGAATCGAAAAAAATTGTCTGACTAGAATTATTATCATGGTTTATGCGAGTAGGGGGGCACAAAGAATCATTAAACTGCATTACACTATAGCGCATGTTGAAATCGTACTATTATAAAATTGCGTTAATTTTAATTATTCATTCAAACGGAGAAGCGCAAGAAATTTGGGGTTTTGCCGGGAAGAAACTAAGTTACAACAGAGCAACGGAAAAATAAAGTGAATGATAACAAATAGGAATAAGTAACATGAAATATGGCGAAACCAACACGCTAAATCCTAAAAGAGCAGGTGCGCAAGTACGAAAAATCATAAAAAGTAACAAATATTGAACTCGATAACTAGAACTGACATATATGTGTTCAATTCTACTTACCGATTCCAATATTACTAACTTTTTCGCAGAAGTTCAGGGAGCACTTAACGGCTGCAGATGATTTCATGCTTAACACACGTTCTGGAGAAACGATCTAATTAATGAACCACCCAATAGTTGGAATCGTTAACTGGAATTGACCTATAATATATGAGGTAAATTCTAGTTACCGATTCCAATAATAATAACTTCCTGCGCCCGCATCTCGTGGTCGTGCGGTAGTGTCCTCGCTTCCCACGCCCGGGTTCCCGGGTTCGATTCCCGGCGGGGTCAGGGATTTTCTCTGCCTCGTGATGGCTGGGTGTTGCGTGATGTCCTTAGGTTAGTTAGGTTTAAGTAGTTCTAAGTTCTAGGGGACTGATGACCATAGATGTTAAGTCCCATAGTGCTCAGAGCCAATAACTTTCTGCGGTAGTTCGTAGAGCAAGTAGTACTGCGGAAATCCCATCACATTTCAGTGCACAAACCTGCTGCAAAGACGTCTTAGAATGGTTGGAATCTGTGACTAGAATTGAACTACATAGGTCAGATCTAGCTACCAGATCCATCTATTCAACCATAGAATGGTGGGAACCGGTAACTAGAATTGGCCTATATTTGGAAAAACGATGTGCATAATAAATCATGGAATGTTTGGAATCGGTAACTACAATTCATCTATAAACATAAATTCCGGTTATCTGTTCCACGCTTTTCATGGTAAATAATATATCAATGTAGGTTAACTGTAGTTACCGATTCCACAAATCACTATTTTCAGCGTCTTTACAAGTAATCACGTGCAGTATTATGTTGTACGATTTCAATTTTGCTGTTACTTTCTGTACTACTGCAATAAATAAAGTGTTTGTTTGTTACGGAAGTACAGAGAGGAAAGAAGCAATGGAAACACTGAGAGAAACTATTGCGAACATATGTTGTAAAAACGCAGAACTTGCCTACCTAGGAATCGACAAAAGAATTCTTCTATATAGGACAAACTTACTAATCCATTTCAAAGAACATTATTGTCAAAAGCAGTAAAGAAAACATTTCCAAAAATGAAATCTTTACAAACATCATTACACACTCAAAAAAACTAAAAAAAACAGAACCTTGGAACTGATAACAATACTAAACGTAACTCACACCAGCTACAATAGCTCGAAAATGACAAACGATATAATTTGTTCCTCAGGAATGAAAGCAAAATTGACATAAGTAGAGCAAAATAAAATTGGCTATATAAAGGGAAACTTACCACATATGAACTTCCAAAGGAGTGAAAGATCGAGGCTAACAATAAGAATAAAATAAGGGCACAATAAGAAATAGTAATAGTAGAGAGTCAAACTATAACGAAATGCAAAAACCAGAATAACTAATCAAAAAATTAATAATAAACACTAACTGCCAGGTACGAAAGAGCCACCATCAAAATCAATTCTTCCCCACCACCCGCCCCCAAGCGGACCCAAAATTTAAAAATAAGAAGTACAAATGATATCACAATTCAAACACGTAAACCCACAGGCAGAAGACACAACTACTAAACCATCGCCCCACCATTGTACCCAAGAAATATTAAAACGATAGAAAATCCTCCACATGGAGAAACCAAAAAGGTACCAAACCCACAGACCATGGAAAAAAATAACAACAGAAAACAAGAAAAAAATATGAATCCCACCCACATCTAACAAAACGAGGCCTGTACGTTTTGCAGACTGTTTTCATAAATGCTGCAAATACACAGTAACCTGTAGGAATTCTCTTGCCTCCAACAGTAGTCGTCTAAATGGCCTTGCAATACTTCTCTTTCCCGCACAACAACAGATTTTACAGCCCCCCCCCCCCCCCCAGCACACCCTCCATAGTATCTGTACATGACCCAGTTTTGTGATCTTTAAACTCAGTATTGAGATTAACAACCAAATGATAACTCCTGTCACCCAACCCCTTGTAGGAAGAAAACCCATCTGCCATCACTATTGACCCTACTTCCACATATTCTTCAACTGAAGCTGTTAACACTTCTTCGGGGCACAATTTGGAACGACCCTAAATACAACATCAGCACAATCCCTTCCAGAAATTATTACTCCAAAAACCCAAAGCAAAAACAAACTCACGCCCCCTTGCATATTTTCTCTTTCCAAAATGTGACTCGTCTACTTCAACTATAACAATCCCCCATCCCAATGATCCCCAGCACTTTATAAATTTCCCGCAGACTTCCGTACAAAATGAAAATCATTCAACTACAGTGGCATACGATCTAACCTTTTTCAACACCATATAATTACCACAAACACTGCACTTGCACAATTCTGCAATAATTCCCCATGATTGTAAAAGCCTTATAGTTCATTTACGGTCAGTCATTCCGTCAAGGAACAGTTTCGCTGTAAAAACAACTGACTCATCCATAATGAAAAGCAATTGGGTAAGAAAGCAGAATCTTATAAATCACGAATACTTTCATCAACAAAAGATACCGAAAACAAAACACTATACATCATATTTTTAATATACGCGAGTTAAGACGAAATCCAGAGAAAGCATTTAACAGTACAATCTGCGGCATTAACAAAATAACAACACACATTACGTCATTGGTCAAAACCGACGGGTGGAATCGGACACTAGAACTGACCCGTAACCAGTCTTACGTGTGTAATTTATGTGCGTACCGATAGCTTGAAAATATAACGTGTTTGTCTTACATGTTTTCAACGTCGCTGTCGGCTGCTGCTCGTATCGCAGTTTTTATTTCCCTCCTGCATTTCCATTATTTCATCGCAGTGGTCTTACAATGCAGTTCCCCAATAAGCAACTTCTTAAGTGATATAATGAAGAACCAACTACATTAAATAATTATTAATACATCGCAGACAGATGACACTTCTTAATACCGCAATTAAGTACACCACATGATTGTTACACAGAAATCTCGTGCCATTTACTCTGCTTTCTGTTTGTGCCACAACTGAGTACTATTGCGTCAGATTTAGTCCAAACCTTAGCAAGGCACTGTCTCCTAAGAAACAATTGTATACATACTGTACACAGCTGTCTCGTATACATAACGAATAGCACACACCTACTTTTTACAATAAACATACATATTTAGAATGAAAAATACACATAATTAAACCAAAGGTGAAGATCTTCTTACCTGAAAATAAATTACAATCGCGAAAACGAGAATCGTGGCCAATAGGTTCATAAGATTTGGCAAGTTGTGTCTATAAAAGGCCTCCCTCACGGCCCGAATTTTGTCCTTGCGAGTTGAAAGTAAATGGAACAGGGCGACGACAGCTCCCTCAAACTCCGTACCACGTCCTGTGTTTACAGTCGTCGGGCTGAAAGCTTTCCACGTAACAGTTTCACAAATGTTCGTCGCAATAAACAGAGATATGCCTGATCCCACACCATAGCCTTTCTGTAGAAGTTCATCAAACAAAATTACTACCATTCCTGCTATCACTAGCTGAATTATTATAATCAAACATACACCAGTACCCATTTCACTTGGATCGCCATACATACCAGATAAAACATAGACAACCGCCTGGCAACTAGTTATTATTAAACCAAGAAGCTTCTGTGCACCATTAAAAATCGCCCTATCTCGTGGTATATCTCCTACCTCAATTATCTTCGTTCCCTCCAGAACTTGTAAAATCATACCAGAAGTTACTATTGGTGAAATGCCAAGTTCCATTAATGTCCCTCTATTTGAAGCTAAAATTACACGTGTCCAATAGAAAGGATCTGCAGAATCTGAACTCATTATTCCAAATAGAGGAATCTGACAGCAAACAAGATAAATAAAAAGTGTTATTATTGTCCATAACATTTTCTCACGAAAGGAAACTTTCCTTTCTGGCTTCGTTACTTCGGGAAGAATACTGCAAAACGGTTTAATAACTTCGAGAAACACCCCCATTTTGAAGAAAAAAATATCCAATATCAAAACTAAAGTATTCGAGTGACACGAGAAGTGTTACTGACATACAACTGCTAACATCGTTTACATTGCACGTTTTCAATCGAAAATGGCAACAGAATGTTCTTGCTAAAACACGTCCGTGACTTTCACCCAATGAGCAGTCTCCTTTCGCCACAATTAAATCAAGTTGATTCCCACGACATTCCGACGTTACTAACCAACAACAATAAAAGAATCGTTAACGGTTAGAAACAAAGTAGTATTGTCGAATTAGAACCAAACAACACACTCAGTTGCTACGCATCCAGATGTCATTCCTTCTAAAAATAAAACTAATTAAATTCATATATGCTTTCGCGCTCATATTCGCTTTTAGAACAACTGATTCTTAATACTGGACCTAAAATGTAACGCAAGGTTTCGCCACTTCCACTCTTTCTAATTCTTAATCCCTGTATCTCCAAAACTTCAACAACTGACTAGCGTATCGTTGATAACCAATCTCTATGGTCATAACAATGGATCATAAACATAAGCCAAGAATATCTGTGAAGTAAACATAGCATACTGCACATATCGTCAATATCATGTGGTAATAGTCACCTTACTTTTGGTTATTGGTTGTTTACATTTTCCAAAGAAGACCGTAACTTGATTATTACAGACATTTCTCCTGCTTTTGTGTGTTTACTTATTAATAACAATAACAATGAATAATCGTGACTGCTGCATATGCAAATCGAAATACAGGAAAGGAGAAACAATTACTTTTCATAGGTAAGTGCGGTATCTTCTTTCGAAGGGAATGCATGCTGACCACAAAAATTCTGTTGCGTGCATCTGAAGGCTCACTCCATAGATATTCCTACTTCATGATATCGGTAATTTTCTACGGAGAAGGAACTTGTGGATTAAGGGGCAATAAAGTTCATTACATTACCGCCATTCTGTCGCTCGTGGCACATTCCGCATAAGTCGTATGTAGTAAAACGTGCGGCACGTGGAAAGTGTCTAGTCATCTGCTGAACGTTCAGTGTCGGACCGAAAGTATCCCGACAGCGCTATGTAAAGCAGAATTGACCAGTAGTTGTCACGATCCTCTTAAAGCTGCCCAAGTCGACAACCACAGCAGAAACGATCAAACAAATCTCTTCTGCTAATAGCAAGAGACCTTTGAGCAATTACATTGTGAAAAATCGCATGAAATCAGCCGAAGGAATCACCCGTGAGTTACAAAGTGTTACCAGCGGTCCAGCTGGCGCAATGACAGTGCATAGGGATTTAAAAGGAACGGGATACAGTAGTCAAGCAGCAAAGTGGTTCTCGAGGTGAGGTAAACAGGGATGCCATTGGACAGGGTGTGGTTTCCTTATTGCATTGAAGAAAGTATGGTAATTTCCAAGTATGATTGCCTGTCGAAGTCGCGGGGTCCAAACGACACATATGGAACTTGCGATTGTAGATCGATAATGCGAGTCCCGTGGCAGGCGTTATGAGTATGTTTACGGTGGTCACAACAGCAACGACAAAACAAGAGCGTTAAAAAAACACTTGCAATTACAAAGGACACGACTTACCTTATTCGTTGTCGGTGTTATCGTCATGTGAAAGTCCATGTAACGCGATGTGATGTGCCTGGGCAAACTCTGCCAATATCAGGCAAGAATATCGGCAGATCCCTGCAAACGCAAGTTGTAGAAGTAGAGGTACTGAAACAAGTACAGTTCATCTTTGTCCTGGACGCCCTTCTCTTTTAATGGCAAACTTCACAGATTTCCATAGTCGCTCAATATTCTGTGTGTGGACACTGGGGTCATCCGAAGGCACAAACTCCACAGAGTGGTTCACGAATTCGTGTCGAATCCTTTCAGAGTCTTGTACGACTGAAACCCGTCTGTAATGGCTTTAGCAGCAGGGAGTATGAACTGCTTTATGAGACCCACTAAAGTGACCTTGTCTCTGGACAATACTCTGACAACGAAACACTTCCGCGAGTCTCTTTCTATTCCACCGAATACCCAAATGTGATCGAGTTCGCTTTTTGAAGATCGTCCTCTCTGGCTCTTCCGTCTAGCTGTATGAGATTCGTCAACTTCCGCAATCTTACTTGCTCTACCTATTGGTACACTGTCATTTGTCACTACCGCATAACAGACTTCTCGGCAAAACCCGAAATAGTTACAGACGGTATTTGCAAATAACTCAGTTTCTGAAGCTGTTGCTTGCAATGTGTATTCTCGAATCCAGCACGATAGAAGAATTACGCTGGTCTGGATGGATAACTTGGAAGAGTCGAACCACGTATTCTTCCTGATACTCGTTCGTTTTCCGCACTGTCCTCAGTGAATTGGAAACGGTATTTCAGCATCGAACCGCCTCTTACGAAGTTTTACACACATCGCAGCACCACAGTCAACACAGTCCCTCCTTCCGTCGTCCGATAGAACTGCATATTTGCGGCAAAAAGTCAATTTTCTACGCTGGATATGCATGGAATGAGAATTTTTCCATTGAAAGAATCCGCCGAAGAAACGTCAGGAACACCAGACATCATACTCACAATCGCCGTCCCGGGTGGCAGAGCAGTTCTAGGCGCTTCAGTCTGGAGCCGCACGACCGCTAAGGTCGCAGGTTCGAACCCTGCCTCAGGCATGGATGTGTGTGATGTCCTTAGGTTAGTTAGGTTTAAGTAGTTCTAAGTTATAGGGGACTGATGACCTCAGCTGTTAAGTCCCAGAGCCAGCCATATTCACAATCCACAGAAATCGTCTGAGTTTCCCAAGCAAGTCACAAATAATTCGCAGAGCAAAGAGCAAATAAATGAACGACGGAAAACTGATCACAAGTAATTGATCATAACGCCCGCCACGAGACTCGCATTATCGATTTACAATCGCATGTTCGATATGTGTCGTTTGGACCCCACGACTTCGATAGGCAGTCATTCTTGGAAATTACCGAAAATACTAAATGCATAAGGATATGAACACATTTTACAGCATTGTCTACTGCATGCAATACAGGGACAGTTCAGAGATGATGGGTGCATCAGCGTGACAGCAAACACTGTCATAAAGCCATAACGCACCTGAAATGGACTGGCTTGACTTGAAGCCAATGGAACTTTTAGATGAGATAGGAAGTTGACTTCACTCCAGACCCCAACCCCCAACATCACTAAATTCTGTGGTTTTGGCTCTTGAGGAAGAATGGTCTTCAATTACTCTATCGACTTTTTACACCCCACTGTAAATTTCCCCAGCATATTTCAAGCATTCATGAAGGCGATGGGTCCCCATATTAATGTCCTCTCAAAGGTGTCCAGATCCTTTTGATCAGATAGTGTGCGCTGAAGACCTCGATGTTGAGCGCCCATAAGCCCCAACACACATCAGATAGTGTGTACTGTGTGCAGGTGGAATTCATATAGGCCTATCTTGGCAGCAAGCTTTTCTTAACTGTAAATAGATCTTTGGTAGTCGCCTTTATTCATAATTTTATCTAGACTGTAAAAAGGGTTATTTCTATGTTCCTTGTGACGTTCTTTTCACACTACACTTCTTTGTCAATATAATTGTATAAATATTATAATAATACTGAAGACTCGACGATTGTGGAAATTTCCTACAACCAATTCATTCACTCATCCATTGCATACTGTATACCTCATTCTTACGGAGAACTATATCCAAAGAAGTATCAGCAAGAGCAATTCCTAGAAACTGAATATACAGTACATATACAATAAATCGTCGCCGTAATAGCGAGAGAGCGCCTGTAAATGATGTATTAAGTAAAACTTTCACTGGTTTTTAACTGGCATGTTTAATATGGACGACTTACCGCCATTACAGAAGCGTCCGATTCCACCCGTTTGCTTTGACGCATGACATCATCAATATGGCGGAAACTGCTAGTTCCAGCGAACACAATATAGCGACAATGACGTCAGTACATACACTCGGCAACAAACGCGGGCAAAAATAAAAATGACAATTGGGTCATTCCATGTCAAGTGTCCCAGTTTAGAAGGTGATCTCTGCTCGACCATCTTCAGTTTTTATGAAATATGTACAGGATGTACCTGAGGGCCCTACATGAACTTATGCCAAATTTCAGGCTCATCTGTGACTTGGTTGAGGTGCTAGACTCATTTTCGTGAAGACCACGTTTACAGAGTCCGGAAAGTCGTGAAGAAATCGTCAAGTTTGGCATTCCACTTTTCCTAATGTAAAAGAGCTAGACTCTTGCTTCCGGGTATAGTGGTACAACTTTGTGTGCACTACACACAAATGTTGCAGGTAGAGTTCAGAAGGCAATGAATTTGGCATAATCTGAGTTCAAAGTGCGCAACAAATCATGTCGAGAAATTTGCCCCATAGTTTAACGAAGCATAAGTAGTGGAGAAAGTGCGCTACGAACCTGGTCTTTTGCCAAACTACTGTCTGTCTGGTGTTTAGTATATCACAAATTTTGGCCTGGCTTGTGTGTTTAATTACTGTGCTACCATCCTGTAAATTTGCTAATAAACATGAATGTATCAAAATACGCCCGTGTTTAAAGTCATGTATCTCAAAATAGACACCTATCACATTACATTCATTAACATCATTCAAGAGAGCACATTTCATTCTGTTAGAAAAACTTCTTTGCATTTTGGTGTCTCTTTGGGTAAGGTGCAAAAAATTCGCCTAAGCTATTGACTTTTTTGGTAATTCGGAAAATCCTTGCGTTGGTCCATGATGGCTATGTCACTACCAATCTCAAGACTGGTAACCCCCATCACCAAGTGGCCACGCACGATAGCCATACAAGGTCAGCCACGGGTGGGTTTCTTTACTGCAGCAGGGTGTATACGACCTGGGACAACCGGGAGATCCGGGAAAAATCCGGGAATTTTTTCATCCGGGAGAAAACCGGGAAAAACCCGGGAATTTTTTTTAATTCCGGGAATTTTTCATTGTTTCAGTTTTCAGTTAAATTTTTGTGATTTTGACTGGTAAGAACCAATACTCTAACAAAAAATATTACTGTATCCCGCTACCGCAGAATAATACTGCAGCAACAAAACATGAACGAGAGAAAAAAAACTAAAATAAAACTTAAGTTGCAAAGGAAATGCGCCATATACAACAAAACACAGTGCTCATACAAGCGTCTGCCGACAGCAAAGTGTGTCAAAGGCTTTAGGAAGACTATGCAATGCTTCGTAACAACAAATTGTCTCCAATGAGCGTGACGTGACAGCTGTTTACATTAGATTCGTTTTAAAGCAAGTTCTTTTAATGTTTCACACGTACTAACATGCGGGCTTCCTGCGTCATCGTAGCTGCCCACGTGCAGTGACGCCTGTTATCTGGCGCTCTCTGGCAACTGCTGAAACGGACCTATTTCTAATAGGTCACGTAAAAATATTGCTTTGAAAAGCGTTACTTTCAAAGTAAACTATGTGAGAGAATGTACGACGAATTTCTTAAATCACAGAGCGTTTGGATCTCATTTAAAAATCAACTCTTTGGGGACGACCACCTGAAGAATTTCGAGCCCAGAAGATGAGACATTTATGTCGTTATTAAAAATTTTACTGGTACATTTATGTGATGTATGACGCGCAAAAAAGATCGACATTATATGTGGAAACTTAGCTTCTCTTGCAGCTTATTAATCTTCGAGACCAGTATTATATGTGTAAGCATTGCTTTACTTGTAGCAACAATACGTGTACTAATTTAAGCCATTAACTTTTCTTATTTGTGTGTCGCGCTACTTACGAGTGATCTTGCTATTGGCGGACTACATCACGTGTCAAATGCTGTCATCAGCTCTGGCGAGATCACGTGACATGAGCTGTGACTGGCTTGCAAAAGCGCGTCGCAATCTCGATTTTAATGCTTCGGAAAGTAACATGCGGTGTTTGGTGGAATTTGAATTTATACCTTCGTAACACGAAAATATGTAGCGTACATGTTGTTGCACATCAAAGGTCTTTCCAAAACGTGTTTTTTCCCCGAGTTTCATTTTCTAAAGTGCTGGTAAATTCTACGTCGTTGTATAAAACCATAAACCATCAAAGGATTGATACGGTTTACAGTGCCGAGGAAAAGTATACTGTCACTTAACTCGTAAAAGTGTATTTTCACCTGGGAGAAAGTGTATTTCCAACTGGGAAAAAATCCGGGAATTTTTTTTCCTTGCCCATGTACACACCCTCTGCAGGTTCACAAGCCTGAAAGTGGGTGTCTAGCAGGTTCCCAAGCCAGAATGCGAATATCTAGCAGGTTCCCAAGTCTGCATGTGCGTATCTAGCAGGTTCCCAGGCCTTTTTTGGGTCTCTCCATGGTTCCCAAGTCGTAATACAGAATTCTTCAATTGTTAAATGTTTTAAATTTTTTGCTGATGTCCAAAACTATTGCTTCTGGCAAACTGTATTGTCGCCCCATCATTGAAGCAGCTGCGACTGGTATGACTGTAATTATCTGTTGTTCTGGGACCCAGCATACGTCTCTTCTAGTAGGCCAATGAAATGATTGAGCAGCTCCATGAGGATGCATGAAATTAATCAAGGCATCTTTTTCTTCACATGAAACTTCACAGATATTTCCTATCCACCATTTTCCATCATAAACACAAGCAACATACTGGTCAGGCTGTAGTTCATTAATGGCAACACGTTTAGTAGCAACTTTAGCATGTCGGTTAACATTTGTTATAAAGGACAATGTATCATTTGATACTCTGTGAATCTTAAGTCGCTTTTCATCAATTGGCACAAAATGGTGATGTTCTCTTGTACCAGACACTGTACATCCATCCTCAAAACGTTTCTCTTGATCAATTTTTGTATCTTCAATAATTTCTTTTTTAATATAAATAAATTCAATGGCATGAAATTTTTTTTTTTGCAATATTCAAACAGATCAGTTTGGTGTTAAGATTTTGCTGTCAGTTGGGCGTTGCAAATATGACAAGTCTTGCTGCTAAATGCTTAACTGTACCCTCAGTTCCATCACATGGTGATTTCCCATTGCTTGTTCCAAAAAAATTCCATTCTGCAGTAATGACAAAATCTTTTCCATGATGGCAAAAATTTAGGAAGCTCTTAAAATTTTTGTACTGTGCTGCAGAACCATTGCTAAAATAATGAATATGCTTAATTTCTTTAAAAATGCACTTAAGGGATTTGATCAAGTACATTAAAGACACATCCACTCAACTGTGTCATGTCAGAGGCAATCACTGATTATGCAGAAGCTGACACTCTTTAGGTCTTCATTACCTTTGTAGTAAATTACCTTGACAATTTTCCCAGTGGAATCCCTGCACTGCGTCTTGGACAATAAAGGACTAATTGTCTGCGAAGTCCATTAATATAATCAATTCTCCTGGTTTGAGACCTTCTTTAGTGAACTGCAAATGCTTGTTCTGATGCTTTGCAATGTGGTGGTGGGTAGAAAGGGCCAACAGTTTTGTAACTAATAGTTCAATGAATCCTTCAACTGTCATTTCTCTGGTTTCAAGTGCATCTCTATCAGTGTGACTCCGTTGCTTGAAATGAATTGTATCCTCAGGCTCAAAATCTGCAAAAGCACTTTCCAAACATTCATTTAGAGCTTCTGTTCCTAGATATACTTCACAGCAATGAAGCATGCAATCCTTTGTTCATATCAGTGCACACTCCGTTGCAGAGTGAAAATCTCATTATGGAAACATCCCCAGGCTGTGGCTAAGCCATGTCTCCGCAATATCCTTTCTTTCAGGAGTGCTAGTTCTGCAAGGTTCGCAGGAGAGCTTCTGCAAAGTTTGTAAGGTAGGAGATGAGGTACTGGCAGAAGTAAAGCTGTGAGGACGGGGCGTGAGTCGTGCTTGTGTAGCTCAGTTGGTAGAGCACTTGCCCGCGAAAGGCAAAGGTCCCGAGTTCGAGTCTCGGTCTGGCACACAGTTTTAATCAGCCAGGATGTTTCATATCAGCGCACACTCTGCTGCAGAGTGAACATCTCATTCCAGCAAAATGAATATTTAAACAATGAAGATTAATCAACAAAATTCTCCAAAAATTATGTAGCAGTCTCTCGTACAATTAAATGGTTAAATTTAGCAATTAAACTGCCACAAACAGGTTTAAAATCACTGAATAAACAGCAAAATGAATATTTAAATAATGAAGACATAATCAACAAAATTCCAAATTATAGGTGACATTTTTGCACCTTGCCCAAAGGGACACCAAAATGAAAATAAGTTTTTCTAATAGAATGAAATGTGCTCTGTTGAATGGTGTTAATGAATGTAATGTGGTAGGTGTCCATTCTGAGATACATGACTTTGAACACAGGTATATTTTGATACATTCATGTTTTTTAGCAAATTTACAATATGGTAGCACAATAATTAAACACACAAGCCAGGCCAAAATTTGTAATATACTAAACACCCAGACAGACAGTAGTTTGGAAAAAGACCAGGTCCATAGCGCATTTGGTCCACTACTTATGCCTCATTAAACTATGGGGCAAATGTCTCGCGACATGATTTGTTGCCCACTTTGAACTGAAATTATGCCAAATTCATTGCTTTCTGAACTCTATTTGCAACACTTGTGTGTAGAGCACACAAAGTTGTACCACTATACCCAGAAGCAAGAGTCTAGCTCTTTTACATTAGGCACAGTGGAATGCCAAACTTGACGATTTCTTCACGACTTTTCGGTCTCTGTAAAAGTGGTCTTCACGAAAATGGCTCTAGCACCTCAACCATAAGTTCATGTGGGGCCTTCAGGTGCATCCTGTACAAATTTCATCAAAATTGAAGATGGTGGAGCTGGGAGCCCTAAGACACTTCACGTGGAATGACCCAATACCGTCTCACTCCAAAAATAAAATTAAACTAACGTAACAACGGCGGAAAATTGGGGGTTAAGGGTGGGGACAAGCTAAATATACAACAATAAAGAAACACCACACCATCCTAAAACAAAATATACCCAGAAAAATTTAAATTACTGCATTCCGCTACACCAGCAAAACCACAGAATTTGGACGTTCATGACCTACACAGCTCAACCATAACTATCGATACCAAAAAGCCAGTACCTATAACTTCAAAAAGTGGATCGATACCCCAGAACTCAGGAACCCAAATATCCCATATTCACTACATGAATTAAAACACAACCGACCTACCACAAATATACAACAGACAAAACATCACAACTTCTGCAGAGTAAAACCAAAACAACAATTACTTACCAACAAAAGTCTCTGGCAGTACCACCTGGGTTGGCACACACACACACACACCAAATCAACAAAAAAATCACCTAAAACACCCACTCATATCCATACCTAATTAAAAAGCAATACAAAAATTAGACATCTTTCCGCAAACACAGACCTAACAAAAACACCAAACACATAAACAAAAAAAAAAACCTTAGTAATTGAAAACATTTCCATGACCCACATTACTGCACTAACTACCTAAATTCAAAACCATGTTAGCATGATGACAATCAAAACTCAAATGAACTCAAAACCACATGTTAAGCTCAGCATATCCACATCCGCTGTCAGAGGTCACTACCAAATACAACAACACGACATCTACAAACACAACCAACTCAAAAACACCATGCTATAGTGACATCAAACATCACAACACCATTACGTCATGGGTCAAAGCAGACGGGTAAAATCGGACACTTCTGTTGACCCGACTTACCTCAATCTGGACGTTTTATGTAATAACTTTGTCATTCCTCAAAAAAAGATATCAGTGTCTCTCTTCAGTCTACATTTGTGAAACAACTGGTGCTTTCAAGAAAATGTCTTCAGGGATTGATGGTACTTTAGATTTTGTCAAAATGTGTTGCACTACAAACATTTCAATACCTCTTGCAGATATAGTTAACTCATCTTTTCTGGCAGGCATTCTTCTGACTGTCTGTATATTGCTAAAGTGGTCCCATTTCAAGAGAAGGAGACAAAGCAAACGTATAAAACTATAGACCATTTCCTTATAATCAGGCTTTGGTAAAATCATAGGAAAAAATTGTATAACAAGTTAATCAAAATTATAGACAGAAACTAAATCCTCTCTGACACCCAGTATGACTGTCAGAAAAATAAATCTACATCTAGTGCCATCTATGATTTTCTACAAAAATGAAAATGCCCCATTTTTTAATTTAGGCTTAAGTGAAACATTCAATTTTCTGGACCACATAAAGCAATTGGAGGAGCTCCAGTTTAAGGCACTGTGTTAAAATGGTTAGCCTATGCTTAAAAACTAGGAGAGAGAAGACAGAGATAAAACATGAACTAAAGGAAAACAGACAGAGGAAAAAAACAAGAAAAGATGTATTCCTGAAGGATCAGTCCTAAAACCAGTCTTTTCCTCTTGATTCTAAGTAACCTAGCGCTGAATATGAAATCACAAATGAATATCTTTCACACAGACTGACACAAACACCCTTCCTACAGAAAACACTCCAAACCAATTACGTTAACATTGGGATAATACTGCCTACATTGTTCAGTTGCACTGCAGCCTTCAATATAGTATTCAGTATAGTATTATGTTCTGGAGTAACACACCGTATAGTTCAATTATCTTCATAATTCAGAAAAGAACTGAGAGGAATGCTACATGCTTGACAAACAGATTATACCAAGCCCTTTTCCGGAAAGCTTTCAATCCCTGCGCCCCACCCACCCCCTGTATCTATATAGCAGAAACTTGTAAATATGAAATAATGGAAAATCCAGGATGTAATAATCACACGTCAAAAATCTCTGGCTTCAGCTGCCAGATACTGTTGTCATGAGCGTTTGAGTTGTGTTTGCATTAGTGTGTGTGTCTGTTGCCTATTTTTGACAAAGGCCTTGTTGGTTGAAAGCTTATTGTGCACCAGTCTTTTTGTTGTGCCTATCTGCAACTCAGCATCACCACTATATGGTGAGTAGCAACTATCCTTTTCAAAATATTGTTACAGTCCATCCTGGATTTTCCATTATTTGATTTAAACATATAAATATGTTAGAAGTAAATAATTAATGCTTTAAAATCCATTAACATGTAGTCGAATTAAGTCGGGTGATGCTGAGGGAATTAGATTAGGAAATGAGACACTTAAAGTAGTAAAGGAGTTTTGCTATTTGGGGAGCAAAACAACTGATGATGGTCGAAGTAGAGAGGATATAAAATGTAGACTGGCAATGGCAAGGAAAGTGTTTCTGAAGAAGAAAAATTTGTTAACATCGAGTGTAGATTTAAATGTCAGGAGTCGTTTCTGAAAGTATTTGTATGGAGTGTAGCCATGTATGGAAGTGAAATGTGGACGATAAATAGTTTAGACAAGAAGAGAATAGAAGCTTTTGAAATGTGGTGCTACAGGAGAATGCTGAAGATTAGATGGGTAGATCACATAACTAATGAGGAGGTATTGATTAGAATTGGGGAGAAGAGGAGCTTGTGGCACAACTTGACTAGAAGAAGTTCAAGGCAATCGTAAAATGCGTTTTAGACAGGTACGTGCCGAGTAAAACTGTGAGGGACGGGAAAAACCCACCGTGGTACAACAACAAAGTTAGGAAACTACTGCGAAAGCAAAGAGAGCTTCACTCTAAGTTTAAACGCAGCCAAAACCTCTCAGACAAACAGAAGCTAAACGACGTCAAAGTTAGCGTAAGGAGGGCTATGCGTCAAGCGTTCAGTGAATTCGAAAGTAAAATTCTATGTACCGACTTGACAGAAAATCCTAGGAAGTTCTGGTCTTACGTTAAATCAGTAAGTGGCTCGAAACAGCACATCCAGACACTCCAGGATGATGATGGCATTGAAACAGAGGATGACACGCGTAATGCTGAAATACTAAACACATTTTTCCAAAGCTGTTTCACAGAGGAAGACCGCACTGCAGTTCCTTCTCTAAATCCTCGCACAAACGAAAAGATGGCTGACATCGAAATAAGTGTCCAAGGAATAGAAAAGCAACTGGAATCACTCAACAGAGGAAAGTCCACTGGACCTGACGGGATACCAATTCGATTCTACACAGAGTACGCGAAAGAACTTGCCCCCCTTCTAACAGCCGTGTACCGCAAGTCTCTAGAGGAACAGAAGGTTCCAAATGATTGGAAAAGAGCACAGGTAGTCCCAGTCTTCAAGAAGGGTCATCGAGCATATGCGCAAAACTATAGACCTATATCTCTGACGTCGATCTGTTGTAGAATTTTAGAACATGTTTTTTGCTTGAGTATCATGTTGTTTTTGGAAACCCAGAATCTACTATGTAGGAATCAACATGGATTCCGGAAACAGTGATCGTGTGAGACCCAACTCGCTTTATTTGTTCATGAGACCCAGAAAATATTAGATACAGGCTCCCAGGTAGATGCTATTTTTCTTGACTTCCGGAAGGCGTTCGATACAGTTCCGCACTGTCACCTGATAAACAAAGTAAGAGCCTACGGAATATCAGACCAGCTGTGTGGCTGGATTGAAGAGTTTTTAGCAAACAGAACACAGCATGTTGTTGTCAATGGAGAGACGTCTACAGACGTTAAAGTAACCTCTGGCGTGCCACAGGGGAGTGTTATGGGACCATTTTTTTTCACAATATATATAAATGACCTAGTAGATAGTGTCGGAAGTCCCATGCGGCTTTTCGCGGATGATGCTGTAGTATACAGAGAAGTTGCAGCATTAGAAAATTGTAGCAAAATGCAGGAAGATCTGCAGCGGATAGGCACTTGGTGCAGGGAGTGGCAACTGACCTTTAACATAGACAAATGTAATGTATTGCGAATACATAGAAAGAAGAATCCTTTATTGTATGATTATATGATAGCGGAACAAACACTGGTAGCAGTTACTTCTGTAAAATATCTGGGAGTATGCGTGCGGAACGATTTGAAGTGGAATGATCATATAAAATTAATTGTTGGTAAGGCGGGTACCAGGTTGAGATTCATTGGGAGAGTCCTTAGAAAATGTAGTCCATCAACAAAGGCGGTGGCTTACAAAACACTCGTTCGACCTATACTTGAGTATTGCTCATCAGTGTGGGATCCGTACCAGATCGGGTTGACGGAGGAGATAGAGAAGATCCAAAGAAGAGCGGCGCGTTTTGTCACAGGGTTATTTGGTAACCGTGATAGCTTTACGGAGATGTTTAACAAACTCAAGTGGCAGACTCTGCAAGAGAGGCGCTCTGCATCGCGGTGTAGCTTGCTCGCCAGGTTTCGAGAGGGTGCGTTTCTGGATGAGGTATCGAATATATTGCTTCCTCCTACTTATACCTCCTGAGGAGATCACGAATGTAAAATTAGAGAGATTAGAGCGCGCACAGAGGCTTTCAGACAGTCGTTCTTCCCGCGAACCATACACGACTGGAACAGGAAAGGGAGGTAATGACAGTGGCACGTAAAGTGCCCTCCGCCACACACCGTTGGGTGGCTTGCGGAGTATAAATGTAGATGTAGATGTAGATGTAGATCGGTTGGTAGGACATGTTCTGAGAAATGGAGGGATCACCAATTTAGTATTGGAGGGCAGTGTGGAGGGTAAAAATCGTAGAGGGAGACCAAGAGATGAATACACTAAGCAGATTCAGAAGGGTGCAGGCTGCAGTAGGTACTGGGAGATGAAGAAGCTTGCACAGGATAGAGTAGCATGGAGAGCTGCATCAAACCAGTCTCAGGACTGAAGACCACAACAACAACAACATGAACATTAACCTTCCAAGTATAGACTGGGACATGTAAGGATACAACTCAGCAATCTTATGAAGTACTTTTGAACAAGTGTTCCGAAAACTGTCTTGAGCAGCTAGTTCGAGAGCCCTCACACAATGAATATGCATTAGACCTTGTAACTATAAACAGGTCTGACCTTGTCAGTGGTGTTAGTGTAGAGACAGGGGTTAATGATCATGATGTCATCATAGTGGTGATGGTTACTAAAGTTAATAAATGTATCAAGATGGCTAGGAGAGTATTTTTGCTAGAAAGAGCAGATAAACAGTTGTTAGCATCCCACTCAGATGATGAATGGACATCATTTAGTTCCACTATAATGGATGTATAGGAATTATGGGCAAAGTTCAAAAGGACTTTAAGTTGTGCCCTGGAGGAGTGTGTGCCGAGTAAATGGATTAAGGAGAGGAAAGACCCTCCATGGTTTACTAACAAAATTCAGAAAACACTGAGAAAGCAAAGACTGTTGCTCTCTCGGTTCAAAAGAGAACATGCAAATGACAACTGGCAAAAATTAATAGAGATTCATGTGTGTGTATAAAGATCAATGCTTGAAGCATACCACAACTATCACCATCGCACACTTGCAAAAGATCTTGCCAAGAGCCTGAAGAAATTCTGGCCCAATGTAAAATTGTTAAGAGGGTAAAAAGCTTCTATCTAGTCACTCACTGATCAGTCAGGTGTGGCTATAGAATATAGCAAAAGGAAAGATGAAGTTTCAAGTATCGCATTTATTGAATCATTCGCACAGGAGGATCATACAAACATATTGTCACTTGACCATTACACAGACTGCATTTCTCTGATTGTGATGCACAGTTATCTGGGGTAAATAACATAGTATATTACAGTTTGGATCTGTGGAAATCTGCTAGAGTAATTAATGACTCCAGGACAAATTCTTTTAAGAATGGCTTAAAGGAGATGACATGGGATGTAATTTTTAATGAACTAAACCCTAACATAAAATTTAATCCATTCAACAATAAATTTATATCATTATTTAAAATCAGATTTCCACATAAGCTAATCAGAAAGAACACTGAACAGCCATGTAAAAAACTGTGGATCACTAGAGGGATTAAAGTATCTTGTGAAAGGAACATGGAAATGTATCTTTTGTCAGAAAGTAGTAGGGACCCTGCAGTAGTTGCAACTACAAAAGCTATTCAAAATTTCTAATAAAGGTTATTAAAAATCAAGGAACATAATGTTAGAAATCAGTATTTCTGACAACAGACTGAAGGCTGTATGGAATGTAGTGAAATGAGAGACAGGTCAACAAGCCACAGAACAAGACAACATCAGTGTCAAGCTAAATGGAAGAGCTCTAAAGTGTGAGTCACAGGCAGCAAATGCATTTAGTACTCATTTCTTAAATATAGTAGTAATCATAGCAACAAACAGTTCAGAGGCAAAATCACAGCAGAATGTTAAAAATGTAACTCTCATAAAATTCAATAATATGGATGTATCACCAACTTCTGCTTTGGAAATTAAGAAAATTATACAGTGTCTCAGAAACGAAAGTTCATCTGGTTTCGACAATGTTTCCAATTGAGTACAAAAGATTTGTTCTCATGTAATAAGCCCAGTCTTATCCAATATATGTAATGCCTCACTAACTCAAGGCATTTTACCAGAGAGACTGAACTACGCTATTGTTATACCCCTCATTAAGAAAGGTGATAAGAAAGATGTCAATAACTACTGACCTGTTAGAGCACTAACACCATTCTCCAAAATTTTTGAGAAGGTGGTGTATTCTAGAATAGTAGCTCATGTTAGCAACAATAGCATCCTTAAGAAATCACAGTTTCGATTTCAGAAGAGTTGCTCTACTGAGAATGCCACTTACATGTTCACCCACTAGATTTTACAACCATTAAATAATAAAATAGTGCCGGTTTTTATTTTCTGCAACCTCTCTAGGGCATTTGATTGTGTGAATGACAGAATTCTTCTAGATAAATTGACATTTTAAGTCAAAATTTCTATTTGATGTGATGAATGGTAGCTAGCTCTAAATGTAGAAAAACTGAAGTTAATGCAGATGAGTAGGAAAAGTAATCCTGTAAAGTAGTATTTTGCTTGACAGTGTCACACAGATTATCTAGGCATAATGTTCCAAAATGATTTGAAAGAGAATGAACTTGTAATGATTGTGGTAGAGAAGGCAAATGGTCAACTTCATTTTATTCGAAGAATTTTAGGAAAGTCTAGTTCATCTGTAAAGGAGACCACATGTGGAACACTAGTGTGACCCGTTCTTGAGTAGTGCTCAAATGTTGACGTCCCCACCAATTTCGATTAAAGGAAGACATCGAAGCAATTCAGAAGCGGGCTGCCAGACTTGTTTGGCAGTTTGATCAACATTCAGATAATATGGAGATGCTTTGGGAACTCAAATGGGAATCCTTGGACGCAAGACAATGTTCTACTGAGAAAATTTACAGAAACAGAATTTGAAGCCGACAGCAGAAAGATTCTACTGCCACCAATGTATGTTTCGTGTAAGGACCACAAAGCTAAGATAAGACAAATTAGGGCTCATATGGAGGCATAAAGACAATCATTTTGTCCCTTGCTCTGCTTGTGAGTGGAACGGGAAGGAAATGACTGGTAGTGGTAGGAGGCACACTCTGCCATACACCATATGGTGGTTCATGGAGAATGTATATACATTTAGACGTAGAACATAACACAAGGCAAAATGAAAAGTTCCGTGTTCAGTTGAACAAGAAATCAGTGTTTAAAATTTTGTCTAAAAATGGTGTGATTCAAATTTACAATAGTCTTCTACATTCAGTGAAAATTATATCATCATTCTCACTATTTATTAAGACCTTTATGGCTTTCGTATTAGGTTGTTGCTTCTATTCAGTAGTGGAATTTTTGGAACATGTGAAATACAAGAAACTCAAAACAATAAAATGAAAAATCCTAGTAGTGCATCCTGTTTTGTAAATAAAACAAAAATGGTTTACTTACTGCAGTATTACTGCTAAATTTTCTGAATTTTGTGCAATGTGTATACATGCATGTTTCCACATGTTCATTCGTGCACACACATATGTGATGTCTGTAAATGCATAATGTATTCCACAATGTGCAAAGAGTTTTGGATGAATGGTTGTATAAAATCAAAATAATTTCTTTGTAACTACAATATAGACATATATACAAAACTCCATTAGCACACCTGGTACAGCTGCCATATGTAGAGTATCTTAATTAAAAACAGTCTTGGATGCATCTTACTGTTTTATTAACAGCGTGTTTCACATTCATGGTGCATCTTCAGATTATCTTAAAATTTTCCTTTCACAACATATTATGTTTTATGGTTTTAAATATGTTGTAAAAGGAAAAATCTTAAGATAATCTCAAGATGCCCCACGAAAGTGAAACACATTGTTAATAAAAGAATAAGTTGCAACCAAGACTGTTTTTTAATTCAAACATATATACAATATGATTTTAATATAACAGCTGACTCTGATATATCAAGAATATATGCTTATTGAGATCAGATACCTTAACAGAAAGGAGGGTATAAGATGAACATCAACAAAAGCAAAACAAGGATAATGGAATGTAGTCGAATTAAGTCGGGTGATGCTGAGGGAATTAGATTAGGTAATGAGACACTTAAAGTAGTAAAGGAGTTGTGCTATTTGGGGAGCAAAATAACTGACGATGGTCGAAGTAGAGAGGATATAAAATGTAGACTGGCAATGGCAAGGAAAGTGTTTCTGAAGAAGAGAAATTTGTTAACATCGAGTATAGATTTAAGTGTCAGGAAGTCATTTCTGAAAGTATTTGTATGGAGTGTAGCCATGTATGGAAGTGAAACATGGACAATAAATAGTTTAGACAAGAAGAGAATAGAAGCTTTTGAAATGTGGTGCTACAGAAGAATGCTGAAGATTAGATGATTAGATCACATAACTAATGAGGAGATACTGAATAGGGTTGGGGAGAAGAGGAGTTTGTGGCACAACTTGACTAGAAGAAGGGATCGGTTGGTAGGACATGTTCTGAGGCATCAAGAGATCACCAATTTAGTATTGGAGGGCAGTGTGGAGGGTAAAAATCGTAGAGGAGACCAAGAGATGAATACACTAAGCAGATGCAGAAGGATTTAGGTTGCAGTACATACTGGAAGATGAAGAAGCTTGCACAGGATAGAATAGCATGGAGAGCTGCATCAAACCAGTCTCAGGACTGAAGACCATAACAACAACAACAACCTTAACAGATAGTGCGTAACTTGGATCCTCTACAAATCTCAGAAAGTAAGTGGGATGACCTTTTACAAGCTGCCCTTTCAAGTTTCAAACTAGTAAGTTATATGAGCATCCAGTTAATGCTGGTGACACTGTAATAACTTTTCTGTAAAATCGTCCCTCCAGCATTAAATTGAATTGTATGCATTTGCTTCAACAAGAACAAATGCAATTTATGGAATCTAGTACTTTTTCAATAAACATATCAAGGTTGTGCACACCACTGAACACAGTGAATGGACAGCAGTAGTACAGGTTACAGAATAGGTGAGCACTCATTTGCGATCCCTTAAATAATACTGTTTCTTTGGCGGCTCACCAGAGCGCACCAGGGGCCCAACCCAGGTGGCCTCTATAAGTGGGTCTTTGGACTCTATGGACGTGAGATCTCTTAAATCGCGCACATTATGAGTGAAGGTACAGCCCTCCTCCCATCCCTTGGGAAAACCACATATATAAAAACACTAAGCACAGAAAATTATATGGTACAGAAAAAATGCATGATACAGAAAAGGCACTGGTACCGGGAAAGCTCTGGTACCAAAAAAGCACTGGTATGGAAAAAGAATTAGTACAATGAAAAAAAGCACTGATCTAACAAGGCAACGACATTTTGAGTCACAGAAAATGCCAATGACTGTGCTAACCTCCATTTTATTGTCCGACGATGGCAGATGCTGCAGCATGTGGCAAGCAGGCACTGGCAGGTTGGGGTGGAAGTGATGGGAGAGTGGTCTGGCACACTGTCCTCCTTCTCATGAGAGGTCATCAGGCAGGGCTGGGGACAGCATTTCCATAGTAACATCCTCACTGAGGTCAGCGACCTGCACTGGAGGCATCAGCGGGGCCATCAGAGACACTGGCCACACAGGACCCAGTGATGGGGGTGGCAGCAGCTGCAGCATCAGATTCAGTGGGATCAGAGGAAGAAACCCTAGACAGTGATCAGCCAGGCAGCGACCTCATTTGCAGATCGAACTGGACCATCTGCAACACAGGAACAGGCATTGGCGGGGGCAGAGGCTGTGGTGGGCCTTCTGGAACATACACTGCTTGTTGAAGTTATTGAGTCTTGTACCATAGGAATCAAGGGAGAGGATGTTGTTTGGTGGCCAGTATCCTCTTTCTATAACACAACTGCACACATTTATTAACTAGGTTATTTATTGACATAACCAGGAAGCTACTTAACTTTAAAAGTCCATATGTTGGGGTACAACCTCTCCACTAATAGTCCACATTAGCCTCACTGCTGGTGAAGTACAAGTCCTGCTATGAGATGAATGGCACATGCCAAACTAGGATGCGAGTTAGTGCACCAGTGACTGAGCTAGTGACTGAGCTGGTGACTGAGAGACTGAGACTGATCCCTCTGGTCAGTGGCAGTGATCTAAATATTTGCAGTCGAAAGAGCATTGGCAGCGTATTGCTTGTGAGTCTGTCTATGGCCCCCTCTCCTGATAGCCACGCTTGATCCAACACCTACTGACGATCTTCTTGCTACATCTTTGCCGAGGTGTGCTGGCGACAGCTTACACCAGCACATTCCTACATTGTCATGTAGGGATAATACGAATGACAATGGGGAGAGAGGCAGGATGCTGGATATAGAGATGAGCTGGGAGCCATGAGTGTGGAGGATGGCGTACTCCCGACCATACCCCACCATCTGGATTGTGAGGCAACCAGAAACATCCTCTAGAAATCTGCTGCCAGGGCACACGTGTAGCCCTGAGGGTGTATCCTAGGGCGATGATGGTGATGGTGACGGCAAAAGTGATGGTGGGTCCAGGTCCATCTGGTCTGTGAGTGGGGACAGCAGCGGCGAGGGCGCATCATCCACCCGCTCCTCCCGGGATACCCGTGTGGCACCAGTGGGTAACTGCAAAGGCCACATGGTCCCATGAGGCCTGAATCTGAGGGAAGAAAACCAGCAGAATCACGGGGCAAACGACATGCACGAATTTGGTTCTAGTGACGGTGCTGCAAACTGTCAGGACGTGCAATCGAAAACACAGAAGAGCCAATGCATTTCTGTATTATGCCTCTTCCCAGCGCCAGTGGTTGCCATAAACCCTGAAAAAAAAAAAAAAAAAAAAAAAAAAAAAAAAAAAAAAAAAAAAAAAAAAAAAAAAAAAAGCAATATTATGTGGTGCAAAGCAATACCTGCGGACCATTGGCGGCACCAGATGCTGCGGTGGGTGTAGCAAGTGGGGCAGCATCCGATGGTGGCAGCCAAGCAGAAGTTCCACCGGTAATGGTCCGTCTCATGGGTGGGAGTGATAGGAGATGAGAAAGAGTTGGAGTGTCTGTTCCTGTGTGGGTGATGTGAAGCTTGGCCATGTGTTGTTTGAAAGTGCGTACCAAGCGTTCTGTTTCTCTGTTGGACTGGGAGTGAAATGGAGCACTTGTTAGATGATGAATGCAATTTTGTACACAAAACTGTTCAAAATCACATGAAGTGAACTGTAGTCTGTTGTCTGACATAAGTATTTCTGGCAAACCATCTACGCAAAATATGGAGGACAACACTTGAATGCTGCTACGTGATGTGGTAGAAGCTGTAGGCATCACAAATGGGAGCCTGCTAAAAGAGTCTACCACTATGAGCCAATGAGTGTTCCAGAATGGTCCCGCAAAGTCAATGTGCACTCATTGCCATGGTGATTGAGTCTTAGGTGAAACTGAGAATGTCTGTGTGCGACACCATGACCTCATCTGTTCAATCTGGACGTCCATACTCTGCCAAGTACAGTGCCATCGTGCTGACTCTTTAGCACAAACAATTCCTCAATGTCCTTGGTGGAGCAATCATAGCACATCCTTTTGCAACACTTTGGGAATAAGCTCATGCATTTACCACTGTTATTTTGAACTGGAGTCACACCCTTTTGAACTGAGAGGTTATGCCAATGTGCAAAATATCAGGACACAACTGAGTTCTGGATGCAGTTCAATGAACAAGGCCAAGATGTATGTATGTAATGCAACAGAATCTTGAGATCTGGGTCTGTTTCCATAGCCTGTGCAATTTTTCTGTAGTGCAAGGGAAAAGATAACAGCAATTCAGAGCCCTGTGCATCGATTTGGCAACAAAATGTGGCAATGTATCAAAATCAGAGTCTGGGTCAATCGGAAGATGAAATAGGGCATCTGCATTGCCATGCTTTGCTGTAGATCTGTACACAATTTCATACTGATACTGTGAAAGCAACAAAGCCCAATGTTGCAATTTTTGAGCAGTGTATGTAGGAACCGGTTTTGATGGATGAAACAAAGACTGCAAAGGCTTTTTATCTGCCACTAAATAGAACTTGTGACCATACAAATAGTGATGGTACTTTGTCAAATCATACACAATAGCAAGAGATTATTTTTCAATTTGAGAGTAATTGCACTGAGTTTGAGGTAACAACTTAAGGCAAAAGCTATATGTCTGTCTTGTGTGCCAATTCTGTGTGAAAGCACAGCACCAATTCCATAGGAAGAAGTGTCGACTTGCAAAACTACTGGCTTAGCCAAGTCAAAATGCACTAAACATCTGTCCCTGAGCAAGGCATTGTTGTATTTCTGAAATGCGTCTTGACATTCTTAAGTCCACACAAAAGGCACAGTTCTGCATTGCAAGCAATGCAGTGGAGCCTTGATCTGAGTGGCAAACTGTATGAACTGAATGTAGCATACCATCTTTCCCTAGTACTGACTGCAGTTCAGACACATTATGAGGAACAGGCAAGTCACAGATTGCAAGCAAATGAGAGTGAAGGTGATGTACACCTTGACTGTTTATCACATGGCCTAAGTACTGTAGTTCAATCACACTTTTCGAGACCACACTTGAGTCCTGCTTCTGACAGCATTTGTAAAAGAGTACGCAAATTAGCAATGTGTTCCTCTGGTGTACAACCTGAGATGACAATATCGTCAAAGTAGTTTGAATAAAATGGGACTTTTGCAGTCAGCTGTTCCAAGTAACATTGAAAAATGGCAAGTGTGGAAGCACTGTCAAAGGGCAAACACAAATACTTGAACAGTCCTAAGAGTGTATTTAGAACTCTTTCTGTGATTCTTCATCCAATGGAATTTGCAAGTAGGCACCACGTAAATCTATCTAAGAAAAGTAACGTCCTGCACCAAGCCTGTCCATGAGTTCCCCAAGGCAAGGTAATGGATAAGTGTCAACTACTGTCTGTGGGTTGACTGTAGTCAATACAAATAGGAATGTGACCAGGTGGCTTAAGCAACAAAACAAGAGGATTTGTCCATTGACTAGTTTGAATGGGAGAAATTACACCATTATCTTTCAATTCTTTCAGTTCACTGTCTACTTTGTCTCATAAAGCAATTGGAATGTGGTGGGCCCAAAAAAAGTTAGGCTGTGCATTGTCTTTCAATGTAAAATGTGCTACGAAGTTATTTGCTTTTCCCATTCCTTCTGAAAATAGTTCTGTAAATTCTTTAAGCAAGCTAGTGCGAAAGCTGATATGGAAAGTACATTCTCGTGGATGACAAGTCCAAACAAATCAAAGGCATCTACACCAAAAATTTTCTCACTGTCTCTGGATTTCAACACAGTGTGAGATTTGTAAGTACTAGGCACAGGACTGCACTGTCCAAGCAGTGGAATTTCCTGTCCGTTGTAAGCAGTGAGATGCTTGCTAGATTTAGAAAGGCATGGTGAGCCTAATTGTTCATATGTGGCATGATTAAGCGAAGTTACTGAGGCACCTGTGTCTAACTGAAAGTCCACACAGTGGTCAGCAGTGCGTAATGAGACAAATAGGTTGTTAGAATGTCACTGCACAGTACTAGGGTGAGAAGGAGGCACAATCTTAGTCTTACTTTTGTCAGAACCTGTTGTAGATTTTGAAAACACAGTGTCCACTGCATGTGCACAGGCCTGTTTCTTCTGGGAGTGGGCAAAATTGGCGTCTCTGTGCCATTGCAAACAAACTCATTGCCATGGCCTTTTTTTTCCACACTTGTGACATGTTATGTTATGTGATGGGCAGTCCTGCCTTTTATGGTGAGCAAAACATCTGGGGGCAAGACTTCACTAAATTCACAGACTTGTTTACATGTCTGTGTGGCTGTCCATGCAGCTGTGTATGCACTCGTTGTTGTGGCTGCTTGGGGTGGCGAGCAAGGGGCGACTTGACCCGGCAAATTAGGGCCCAGTCAAATTTATCAGCCGCTATGGCACCTGAATCATATTGCTCTAAGATTTGTAATACTTGGGGAAGCGATGGATTTGAGTACTTTAAGATCTATTCCCATATTCTGCTATCTGGGATACTGAATGTTATTGCATCTCTAATCATTAAATCATTGGAAAAGTTGCCACAACTACATTTAATTTACACTTCCTAGTCATGGCCATTAATTCTGTGTATCACTGACGGTACGTCTGTTCCAGCTTTTTGTACAAGTGAAAGAACTGATATCTAGCTGCAGCTACCTGAACTTGCTGGTCGTAATTTTGAGTTAATGCAGCAATTACTGGGTCATAGCTGAGTTCATCAGGAGATGCAATTGAAAATAGATTTTGAATTAACCTGAACACTGGGAACCCCACAGTCAAAAGAGAGTACTGTAGCTTTACATTACCTTCAACATGATGAACTTGACAATGTGCTCGGAATTGTGTCAGGTATTCGAGCCATTCCTCTTTGGTGTCGTTAAACTGCTGGAATGGTGGTATGCTGGTCGACGGCACTTGTTGGGCTGGTTGGTTGGTCTGTTGTGCGGCCGCCACAGCTTGTGCAGCCAGTAATTGTTGTACTGTTGTTAGCAGGGCGGTAAGTTATTGGTTCTGAAACTTAAAGGTTGCGTTAGATCCATCACATCGGCCATCTGTGGCTGAGGTGCGGGGGTGTGGGGTGGAGGGGGTGGGGCATTCATGGTTTACACAAATACGTTATAGCAAAAAAGCAAGCAAGGCCTATGAAAAGAGAAATTTGATTAGTTCTGTGGCTCCCTTCCTGGAATACATGCAGGAACAAACAACAACAAATTAGCAGACACGATCACCCCTGCAAGTTAAAGCACAAAAGAAGCAAGCAAGTTGATTAACTTTGATTTGCACTGAATTACCCTTGTTGCCACTGTTGTCTCTTCGACAACACTGTAGAATCTTGTACCATGGGAAGCAAGGGAGAGGATGTTGTTTCATGGCCGGTATCCTCTTTCTACAACACAACTGCACACATGTACAAGTCTCGCTATACGATGAATGACAGACACCAACTAGGATAGTGACTGAGACTGAGACTGACTCAGACAGTGAGCTAGTAATTGCGACTGAGCCATCCAGTCCGCGGTGGCAATCTAAATACTTGCAGTTGAGAGGGTGTTGGCAGCATGCTGCTTGTGAGCCTGTGTTTGGCTTCTCTCCTGATAGGCATACTTGATCGACTGGCTACTATCGATCTTCTTGCTACATATTTGCTGACGGGTGTGCTGGCCACAGTTTATATCAGTGCAGAAGTAATGATACATCCGCCCATGAAGAGTGCGGACAACACACGGGTGCTGGCATTGGGGCACTTGATGATGGCAGGAACCCAGTTTGGTCGGCAGGGGAAACCAAGAGCTCAGACAGGCACACCTGGCAGGAAATATCGCGAAGCCAGTGCTTTCACTGTCGTGACATCGGATGCAGCAGCTGAAGGAGCATCCATGGTTGGCGTCCATGTAGCAGCTGTGCTGGACTCTTATCACCCAATGGAATCATAAGAGATGGAAAAGAGCCACCGTGGTACAACAACCGAGTTAGAAAACAGCTACGGAAGCAAAGGAAACTTCAAACATAGCCAAAGCCTTGCAGACAAACAGAAACTACACGAAGCGAAATTTAGTGTGAGGAGGGCCATGCAAGAGGCATTCAATGAATTCAACAGTAAAGTTCTATGTACTGACTTGGCAGAAAATCCTAAGAAATGTTGGTCTTATGTCAAAGTGGTAGGTGGATCAAAACAAAATTTCCAGACACTCTGTGACCAAAATGGTACTGAAACAGAGGATGACAGACTAAAGGCCAAAATATTAAATGCCTTTTTCCAAAGCTGTTTCACAGAGGAAGACTGCACTGTAGCTCCTTCTCTAGATTGTCGCACAGATGACAAAATGGTAGATATCGAAACAGATGACAGATAGATAGAAAAACAATTAAAGTCACTCAAAAGAGGAAAGGCCGCTGGACCTGATGGGATACCAGTTTGATTTTACACAGAGTACATGAAGGAACTTGCCCCCCTTCTTGCAGCGGTGTTTCGAGTGTAGCATTCCAAAAGATTGGAAAAGGGCACAGGTCATCCCCGTTTTCAAGAAGGGACGTCGAACAGATGTGCAGAGCTATAGACCTATATCTCTAACATCGATCAATTGTAGAATTTTTGAATATGTATTCTATTCGAATATAATGGCTTTTCTGGAGACTATAAATCTGCTCTGTAGGAATCAGCATGGGTTTCAAAAAAGACAATTATGTGAAACCCAGCTTGTGCTATTTGTCGACCAGACTCTGAGGGCCATAGACACGGGTTCCCAGGTAGATGCCGTGTTTCTTGACTCCCGCAAGGCATTTGATACAGTTCCCCACTGTCGTTTAATGAACAAAGTAAGAGCATATGGACTATCAGACCAATTGTGTGATTGGATTGAAGAGTTCCGAGATAACAGAATGCAGCATGTCATTCTCAATAGAAAGAAGTCTTCCGAAGTGAGAGTGATTTCAGGTGTGCCACAGGGGAGTGTTGTAGGACCGTTGCTATTCACAATATATATAAATGACCTTGTGGATAACATCGGAAGTTCACTGAAGCTTTTTGCGAATGATGCTGTTGTATATCGAGAGGTTGTAACAATGGAAAATTGTACTGAAATGCAAGAGGATCTGCAACGAATTGACGCCTGGCGCAGGGAATGGTAATTGAATCTCAATGTAGACAAATGTAATGTGCTGCGAATACATAGAATGAAAGATCCTTCATCATTTAGCTACAATATAGCACGTCAGCAACTGAAAGCAGTTAATTCCATAAATTATCTGGGAGTTGGCATTAGGAGTGATTTAAAATGGAATGACCATATGAAATTAATCATCAGTAAAGCAGATGCCAGACTGAGATTCATTGGAATAATTCTAAGGAAATGCAGTCCGAAAACAAAGGAAGTAGGTTACAGAACACTTGTTCGCCCACTGCTTGAATATTGCTCACCGGTGTGGAATCCATACCAGATAGGGTTGATAGAAGAGCTAGAGAAGATCCAATGGAGAGCAGTGCACTTCATTACAGGATCATTTAGTAATCACAAAAGCATTATGAAGATGATCGATAAACTCCAGTGGAAGACTCAGCAAGAGAGATGCTCAGTAGCTCGGTACGGGCTTTTGTTGAAGTTTTGAGAACATACCTTCACTGAGGTGTCAAGCAGTATATTGCTCCCTCTTACATATATCTCATGAAGAGACCATGAGGATAAAATCAGAGAGATTAGAGCCCACACAGAGGCATACCGACAATCTTTCTTTCCACGAACAATATGAGACTGGAATAGAAGAGAGAACTGATAGAGGTACTCGAGGTAAACCTCCGCCACACACCATCAGGTGGCTTGCAGGGTATGGATGTAGATGTAGATGAAGAATGAAATGGTCTAAAGCAGCTTCAGAGGACCTGCTGGATACCTACTTCTGTATCTGAATTTTAAACATCCGACCATGCGTTCAGGCTCTCCATTAGATTGAGGATGAAATGGTGGAGCTATGAGATGGCAAACACCACTAGCCTCACTGAAAGATGCAAATTCTTGAGAATCAAACTGGTGGCCACTATCGGTAATGAAGTATAAGCCCCTTAGTTGCAAAAATCTTGAACAGGGACAAAATAGTGGCTGCCTTGGACAACTCATCACATAGGGAACCTTGCAATAGGTGTCCATTCTAGTGAGCCAATACAGATTTAAGAAAGGCCCTGCAGATCGACATGTAGTCACTCCCTTGGGTGCTGCAGCATCAGCTGGGGTAAAAAGACACCCGCAGTACCGCCTGTTGCTGAACTCAGTGAGTACAAGTGGCTGTAAGCCACATAATGTCCCCATCTAAGCCTAGCCAGTTCATATGATGGTGGGCCAAAGCTTTGGTGTGAGAGATCCCCCAATGACCAACATGCAGAAGCATAGTACATTATGGCATCAGCAAGTGGGAATCACAAACTGGGGCGCAGTGATCTCCATAGCTAACAAAAGAACCCTGTCAAACACAGAAAGGCAGTGCTGGAGGGAGAAGTAATTGCACAAGGGATCTGAGACATGGTTCAGGGGTTTTTGGAGCCAACTGTGCTTCACAAAAGAGAAGACTACACTAAGTATAGGATCCGTGGTGACGGCTGATGCTATTGTGGCACCAGTGATGGGAAAACCACTGACCACATTCTGGGTCTCAATATCTAAATAGAAACAAAGCAACTCCTTCTGATCGAACAACAGATCTGGTCTCATCAGGTGAGGTAAGATGTCAGTATTGACCTATTGCACTGCCGGCTGGTAATGGATCGGATAATGACAACAGGAGAGGAAGAGAGCACACCACTGCTAACGATGCGCTGCCTTGTCCGGCACGGAAGCCAAAGGTTTAAAAAGAGCAACCAACAGCTTGTGATCTGTGATTAAATGGAACTTAGAGCCATAGAAGAAGATGTGAAATTTCTTGAGGGCGAACACAATCACAGCAATTTATTATCCAGACACATACGCATATTTTTGCACCAACACCACACCAAGACCATGCTGAGAGGTATCTTTAGCCAATACAAGATGCTGACCAGGCTGAAAAGTGGCCAGATACAGGGCAGATTGAAGCTTAGATTTAAGCAAAGTGAATGCTCGATCACAACCGGGGACCAGAACTGAGACCCATTTTTATGTAAAAGCGCAGGGGATGAGCAACAGTGGACGTATCCACTAAAACTTACGTTAGTGTGCAACTTTACCTAGAAATGCCTGCAGTTGAAGCCTGAAAAAGTGGAGATTTACCAAGATTGCACATGAGACCCACAGACTGCAGAACAGAAAACACAGACTGCAGGACAGAAAACAATGACTGGAGATTTTCTGGTCTTTGGTCCTTTCTGGCCTCTGGTCTTTGGTGGAAGAACCCAAAACAACAATATTGTGGAGGTAATTGATCCAGCCTGGTACAGAGGCTCTCAGCTGTTCTAAAAAATGCTGAAAAATTGCGGGCACACTAGTGATGCCAAAAAGCAAGCATTAATATTGGAATAGGCTGAAAGGTGTATTTACAACGAGAAGTGCCTAATGGCCTCATCCAAGGGGAGCTGGAGTTATGCTTCTGTCAAATTAATCTTGGAAAAGTAGTGGCTGCCTGACAATTTTGCAAGCAACTTGTCAGCATCTATGTATCTATCATGGACTGTGCATTAATTGTGACACTGAAGTCGCTGCAGAGGCGAAGCTTACCCATCAGCTTCTCAATGGTGACCAGTGCTGTAGCCCATGCACTGGTAGAAATAGTCAACATGACAGGCACCTATTGCATCTGAGAAAAATGAGGGCAGGCAGATTCTTTTGTGGTAATGTGGACCTTAAAACTGGTAACACAACTGAGCCCAGGGGAAAACAGAAACAAAAACTCAGAGCAGAGGGGCTCCATTTGCTGATACAGAACTTGATCTGACACTAAATTTACCTCACTGGCAGTGGAAAACTGAAAGCATTAAATGCACCTAATCTGAACAAGTCTATGGTATAGGAATGATCTGCAACAGAGAAGGGTGAGAAGGTAAACAACAGATTTGTAAGAGACAAGAGTGGAGAACTGACCTAGGATCGGAATCTGCTGTCTATTGTAGCTGTCCAACTTCCACGAGACCTGTGTGAGGGGAGGCAAACCCAAGTCCATGTACATTTGAGTGTTTACTAAAGTCACTGCAGCTCCTGTATCCATTGCATTTTTAGTGGGTTATTAAACACATGTAAGTCAATAAACAATTTCTTCAGAGAAACAATCATTGTAGAGATACAGTTGATGCTCATTGGGACTACTGTGTCTATCACATTTGAACAGGAGTTACACACTGATGAATGTGGTCTTTCTTCCAACACTTGTTGCAAACTGCCCAATGCTTTGGGCATGTATCATGCTCATGTTAGACGAAGCAGTACAGGCATGACAGGAGGGGGGGGGGGGGGGGGGGGGGGTAAACGGCCACTGCTGTGACACATCCTGTTGCTGCTGTGGCCATAACTGATGCTGCCCCATGCAATGTTGAGTTGAAGGTTTGAAGGTTGTGCTCCTGCAATGGCTTCCCCATCATCCTGAACACTTGCAGTGTGCCTAACAGGGGTTGACTGAGCAACTTTGGATACTCCTGCCCCCCCCCCCCCCTGTCCTCTCCCACATAGCATATAGCCCATGACACTCCAAAGGACTGCACTATTTTGAGTTCATCTGTAAGCGTTGGTTCTCACGTACTTTCCTATCCATGGTGACAAATAATAACATCATGCCCCATGAGGTCAGCATTGGATTTGTGATAGGTGCTATTAAGAAATGTACAACGACGGCTCAACCTGTGTAATTCTGCAGCTGCTTTGATGCATCCTGTTGCTGCTCTAGCTGTAATTGATGCTGCCCCATGTGATGCTGATTCAAAGGTTGTACTGCTGCAATGGCTTCCCCCTGTTCCTGAACACTTGTAGTGTGTCTAAAAGGGGTTGACTGAGCAACTTCCAATATCTCCCCCCAAGCAGTAATCTAATTCGCTGCGGCCTGTAACACTTCAAAGGACAATGCTGTATTGAGCACATCTGTAAGTGTCAGATTCTCACATTGAAGTGCTTTTTCACAGACATCCCTATCCGGTGCAAACAAATAATAATATCAAGCACCATAAGATTAACATAGGATTTGTGATGGGTCCTAGTGACAAATTTACAACAGGCTCTGTAAGATTGGTTTGGGCATCTGTGATGATGGTAAAACTCTACATGCATCACAATGACATACATTCTGTAACAGTAATAGATTGACAGAAACTTGCACATTTCATCAAATGATAAAATGGCCATTCCTTGCAAAGGTGCAAGTTGATACAACAACTGACAAATGCACAGTGAAAGTCAGGAAAGAAAGAAAGCCCTTGACAGGTTTGCATTGTCCACTCAAAAAACTTGGAAATGTTGGCATAGCCATGTCTCATAGGAATCCAAATCTTCAGCTGATTCATTGTATACGAGAAAGGGTGATGGCTGCACTGAAGGGAGAGTAACCTGCCATGAACACGGTGGTGCCACTTGATTTAGAGCAGAGGCAAGAGCCTTCTGTTGTTGCTGGGCAATGATATGTTGGATTATTTCTTCCATTGAGACATTCTTCAGGTGACTTAACACTGATACTAACAAGTGGAGCAAACATAACCCTTACTCATTGCTAAGTTTGCTATAGCGATTTATGGAATGTAGTACTTCATAGAGAAACACATAAGATACAATGGGGGTTGTGCATAAAGCTGAACATGTTAATTGGACAATAGTAATACAGGGTACAGAATAGGCTGAGCACTTGCTTGTGATCACTTAAGTAATACTGTTTCTTTGGTGGCTCACCAGAACATGCCAGGGGCCAACCCAGGTAGCCTCTATAAGTGGGCCTATGAACTGTATGGATGTGTGATCTCTGAAGTCATGTGTGTCATGAGTGAAGGTACATCAGCTTTCTTCTTCAAATGTAACTCTACTTCAACTTGCACCTACCCATTGTAAAGCCAATAATCACAACCTCATACATACATTCTGCATGTACATGCATACTCTGCAAATTACCCAGTCAGAAGTTTGATACTCCATACAATTGTATTTATGCTAATAAATATTGAAGTTGTACAAAGTCAAATGCTTTTCAGAAATTTGATTGCCCTGGTCCACAACTTTCAGGATGCTACATGAGACAGGCACAAGCTGGGTTTTGCATGATCAATGTTTTCAGAATCCATTCCGGTCAATATTCATCGTTACGTTTGAGCTTAGAATATGTTTAGGATTCTATAAAAGATTCACATCACTGAGATTGGGTGGTAGTTTTGTGGAAAATTTTAGTTACCCATCTTGCAAATGGGCATGAACTGTGCTTCTTTCCAATCACTGGACACAGCTTTCTGTTCAATGAGGACTTTGGTATATTACGATTAAAATGGAAGCTAACTCAACTTCAAATTGTGTACAGAAACTGACATGGATTCCACTGGGCAATAGAACCTTGTTCAGTTTTATCATTTTTAGCTACTCCCAGTAGTATCTATTTCACTCATCTTTGCATTGGTGTGAGAAGTACAGTTGGGCAGTACATCTAAATCTTTCCTAGTAAAAGAACATTAGAAAATGTAGTCCATCATGTCTGTCATTGCGTTGCTACCCTCAGTTTCAGTTTGTGTAAGAGTCTGGACATTAACTTGGTGCTGCTGACAGTCATATGGGATCACAATTATTTTGGACTTCATGAGAGATCTTTCATTAAGATGCTGCTACAGTAGTTACTGAGAGCTAAATTCATTGCTCTGTTGACAGCCAAGCACATTTCATTCAGCATTTCTTTATCTGTAGCCATCATTTCGATTTGTACCTATTATGAGCAAGTCAGAGTTTGTTTTTGGAAGTTTCTTTGCTGTGACTGTAAATCAAGGACGGTCCCTCATATAATGAACTGTTCTGATAGTGATATACCGAGTGAATGAGCAATTATTCTTCTAAATTTGAGCCACAGTTCAACATGTTCCTGCTCAGAGGTAAATGTTTTCAGTTCCTGTTTGAGATGTGACACAGCTGCCTCTTTATGTAAATTACTAAATATGTATACCATCCTTTTTGCTTTAGCTGACCTTTGTTCTAACTAATCATTGTTGATACACCTGCCTCATGGTCACTGACAGCATTTTAAATATGGAGACCCTCAAAGAGATCAGAGTTATTTGTTGCCATTAGATCCAATATCATTCCATCATGTGTGGTCTCCTGAACTATCTGTTCTGTGTAGTTTTCAAAGAAGCCTTTTTGTTATAACCTTTAATCACCAATAATTGCGTGGATATTTGAACACACTCACTTAGAAACAATAGCTGGTTACATGATAACAACTCAGTATCTCTCATTCGACTGCCGTGCCGTGACATGCGGCTGGCGCCGTTCGTAGCTAGGTGGCGCTCCCGCACTCAGCCGAGTTGCGGAGCGCCTCTATCGCCGTTTGCGCGTACTGTCGTGGTGGCACTGTTAAATGTCGTGGCACTGTCACAACACTTTTAGTACATGTCGCAGGGTGTCTTGTCACACATACCACTTATAGAATGTAATTATTCTATCAGTTTTTGCATCATTAAAGTGTCCTCTAATGATGACAGTATGTTTGGAGAACATAGCTACTAGCAAACTGAGTTTTTCTCTAAAGCTATCAGTTTTATTTGGGGATTTTGTGTGGTGGTCGATAGAAAATTCTAATTACAAGCTTATGCGCACCTTGTTGTGAGCCTTGCCCAAAAAGTCCCCCACACTGTTCCAGTTTTTGCATCAGTGGATCTGAGTTTCTTGTCCACTGCATAAAATTCACTGCCTCTGTTCCCATTATCCTATCCTTTCAAAATACGCTTACATTTACCCCAAAAATCTCAATGCAGTCAATTTTTGGTCTTAGTCGCTTTCTGTACCTAGTATTATCTGAGTTTCAATGCTTCTTATGGCTGCCTCAGCCACTGGGCAACTGATGTGAATCTTACCCGTACACTAATATTTTGGGGTCTCCAATTGATGTCATCATTTTCTGCAAAAGATGTTACAGATCTTGAGCTCCACTGAAACTCTGTGAGCGAGTTTGGCCTTATCAGTCTTCTCTTTCAGTCACTGGAATGGTTCAAGGAAGATCTCAGACACCAGACGACATGCATCATTCATTTGAACATGTGCCACAATCTATTGCTTCTTGTTCCCTTAATGGCAACCACAACAGCCTTTTCAGTGTGGTGAATGTTGACTCCAGGCATGTACCCAAAGTGCGCAATGTGATCCTCCCCATCCATTATTGCCATTTTCCTAAGGGGAATGCTTATTCATTGGTTCAGTTTCACTTTCACTGGAAGACAGCACCTCAAACTCATTGGTTAGGGGAATGGGTGTGATGCACCGAGTTCCCATTGCTTCCGACCTCCCTGTGCAGCATCCACAGACTTGCCAGTGACATATACATTCAAGTGGATATGCAGTGATAGATCCTACACTTCCTGCAGGGGAGACAGTATTGATTGGAGACGGGCGCCCACTTATAAAAAAAAATATTGGAGGCGGGGGGGGGGGGGGGGGGGGCATACTGGCGGTCTTGATCTGGGAAATTTTCTAGATTGTAGATGAAAAATAGTGAGTTTTAAAAATTTTTTAAGCATTTTAGAGTCGTATGATCAACGTTAGAACCCCGAAAACTGTACTCTACATAACTCGACACTCCAGGAAACTCAACAAGCTTGACATATTTTTTGGCTTTGAAAAAAGAAACAAAACATAAACATGCATGGTATTTTCATAAAAATTATGCTAAGAACAACACACACACCCATGCCCGAGGGAGGACTCGAACCTCCGGTGGGAGGGGCCACGCAATCAGAGACATGACGCCTCTAACCACACGGCCACTCCGCGCGGCGATGAAGTAATTGATGACACAATAATTGTTAGAGGTTGACTTGCAGTATCATCAACTTCCAACCACGCCTTTTTGGTAACAAATTTATCCTTAATTCACAATACAATAAGAGACTAAAGTAAACGAATAAAATATAGTCATATAAAATAGTTCACTAGACACTAAAGTCTGAACACTAAACATGTCTGCAGCATGCACTGAATGAAACTATCCACACTGAATGACTGCGACAGTAAGGTGGGCTTTATATGGCTGCAGCATCATAATGTCCTGAAGTGTCGATGCGACGCAAGGCGAGGGTTGCAGACGCTTCTGCTCCAGTCCTTTCTGCCAGTGCCAGACTTTACTGGAAGGTTCGCACACCGGGACGAATTCTAAGTGTGCTTCCAGCACTGTAACACTATCATGATTCACACCGCCCGTTTTCAGTTAACCTGCTTACTACCATAATAACTCTGCCCCCTCAGGCCCAATGGAGTCAGCGCCTGTGATTGGAGAGGACAATATCTGAGGTACCATGTGGTATCCATGATACATGACTCTCAGCATTTTGCCCTACACACACTTTCCAAGCAGATTACAATCATTTGACAACAGTCGGAGCAATTTACAACTGCTTACAAACAGCAACTAACTCATCTCATGCCCAAGAACCTCATTCACAGTGGGCCTCCATTCTCACTAATTGCAGTCTTTATCTCGACAAGAGCTAATAAACTTTAAATTAGCCTCACTGATATTGTTAGTATTTCAGGAACAATTAAGTTACAGAAATTGCAACTCCCTGTTAAAGTCTGAATCTACAACAACCTTAGATAGTGGTTTGCATAAATAACAAGAGAAAAACTTTGGCATAAAATCTATAGTGAAGTCCCTCAATCGAGTAATTCACACAAATCAGACATTCACACCAGCATGTCTGCCCATAACATGATTTTCATTACATGCTCACTAGAATTTCCAAATAATATACTGCAACTAACTTTATATAGAGACTTTAAATGCACCAGTGTATCTGAACTAAGGGCCAAGATGACTTCTTTTCCATTCTCAAACATAAATGGCGCACTGGATGGAGTTACCAGCAAACTTACTTGAGTTTATAGAAAAAAATGCTCCCCAAAGATTGCAAGGGTGAAACGGAAATCTGCACCTTGGTTAACTGATGAGCCAAAACAAGTCATGATTGTCTGAGACTTTGACCATCTTGCATGCAAACGATGTCCCGCCTCAAAAGTCATTATATGAGCAGAAAACAGAACATAGTCACTCAAACCCTGAGAAACACTTGACTCAGGTATGTTCATATACTAAATGAAAACAGACGCAGACCAGCTGCCTACAGAAAAATCTTTGTGGTCTTGGAGTTGGTAAAGTAAAATCTGCAGCTGATTCTATTGTTCAAGTTGAGAAGATAAAGCAGTACTTCACATTATCAACAACCACTACTGAGCCACAAATAAAACATAGACTTACTTACTATTTCACAAAAGTCAGTGATGGTAGCTGAAAAAATTTGTTCTGAAGTGTGCTATTGGCAATACTATCAAAAAATCCATCCTGTGTACCAGATCCCAGATCAGCATCTACTGGACATAATGGCATTACGAGCTCACTACCACCCGATTTATCAAAGACATCTTAGAGATATCTGTGGGCAACCTGTTCATTTTCAGTGGGTTCCACAGATATATGAATCTACTGGATTATGTGGCTTGTAATTAATGGGAATGACAAGTTATTGGCTGGTTGATGTTGTTATGCTGCTGGATGATGTTGTTATGCTCCTTTGGATGATACTTCTTTTCAGTCAAAACAATATGTTTGTGGCTAGTTCTAATGTTCGTCTCACAAGTTCACTTTGTGCATCAGGTGACAGTCGAAAAGTGTACTTTTCATATATTTTTTATGCCCACTAGTGATTGACATTTTGGAATGACTCAAAGGAATCATTTATCAGATTCAGAAATAGAAAGATGTAACAAGTGCTATTCAGAAAGTTTAAATTAATGCCAGCCACAGATCTATGATATTTTTAAACCAGGGCTAAAACTTGATAGTGGCACCTCCTCTCCCTGCTCTCGAGCATTTGCGATAGATTTTAAAAAATCTATTTTTGAAAATATGTTCATTTTGTAGTGCACATTTTTTCTGAAGAATTTGATACATAAAACATACATATTCGAGGAAATGTAAGACTTGTTATTTGGTCTTCAGTGTGCAAAAGTGCAATTTGTACTCTTTATTGCCTATTAGCTAATAACTTTCTCTTTTGTGGAACATAAAATTAAATATATGAAACATAAAACTATTAAAGCCAAAAAACAAGCAAGGCATACACATTTCTTCAGTCCTTAGGTCCCAGCATTTTTCTCTCTATCTTGCCACAGCTTTACATGGTCTGCTTTCCTTTCTGCAAAAGAATCTATTACCGCACCTAATCAAAGTTTGTCAAACGTTTTGCTATTTGAAAAATCAAAATGTCGTTGGCTAATACCGAAAAAGCTGTTAATACGAATAGTACCCATGACTTGTCTGGTGTCTCGATTTAATTAAGTCTGTTTTGTCACTGTCTGCTAGATAAAACAAAATAGGCATTTCTAATATTGCAGCAGTTGTAACACACAGCAAATAAGCGAGACAGTTTTGTCATAAATGGTCATGTACATAAATAACAAAACAGTATAATTCATGAAGCACCAATATCAAAAGGCTATTGGGCCTACTACAAGCAAAAGGTTTTATGTCAGGAAATAGTTTTACATTTCATTCATACACTCTTGATTCTCAAGCATGAAATCGAAAAGTAGTAGTATGAAACTTTTATATAAATTTGGAATCGTCATATTCTTCCGTATAATTTGTGTGATGTTCCTGTTTCTTCTCTTTCCTCGTTGTAACAAACAATCTTGTCATCACTGATTCTGTAACTATTCCTGCCATTGTTGAAACTTATTCTCCAGTTAACTTTACTAACTGTGCCAGAATCGCGTTTAGTATCCCGCATTTGTTCTCCGTCTAGGTGTTATTACGTGTTCATAAAACGCTTTTTCTACGCTACTCCAAGAACAGAACTTAAGCGGCTGCTAACTGTGGACAGTACAACTGAGAAGATCAATATGTGATCTTTCTTATGTGTTATTCCTGTGAGTTGTTTATTTCCACTCTAATAGTCTGAATCTACGGTATGTATGGATTTTGCTAATAATTGTAACAACACTTATCCTTCGCACTCTCAATCAACCACATAAATAAACAGCAAGTGGCATTCACCTGTTCAGGTTTATGCAACTCAGGTCATATAGCCCTGTCCCCTCCTGTCTGTGTGAGTGTTTTTTATTTCTAGATGCAATGAGGATTCCCCTGGCAGAGACATCACGTAGGCACGCATTCAAAAATCAGCTTATGATTTATTCAGAAATCAACTTAGAACTGTCAAATGGTGTAACTTGAAATACTGGGGTTACTAGAAATTCTTGTGTCATGTCTTGATTCTACATTGTTGGCTGATTTGTAGTGTATTTCATTTGTTGTGTCTTCAGACGTTGAAGGAAGCTTTGTATGTGATTTCTGGAATAAATTCGTCATAAACTACTACAGTAAGTATTTTTTAAGAAATATGGTTATTTTCTATTTTTCTTTTGTTTTATTTTAGTCCAAGATGTCAAGAGTGTATAAAACTAGCCCTGATGCTTGAAAATACAGAAATTATTTAGAAGAAACCTTACAGGAGGCTCTGAAGGAAATACAGAGTGGTGTTATTTCATTGAATACGGCAGCACAGAAGTATGGAATCTCTGCAGGAACTCTTAGCAGAAAATTATGTGGAAAACATATGAAAAAGTTTCTGTCTGCCAGAATATAACTCAAGCAAGAGCAGCTCTCACTGCAGAAGTGATTGTAGAGTATTTTGAGGAACTGAGAAAATCACTGGATGGGGTGGCTCAAGATGCAATTGTAAATTATGTTGAGAGCAACATGACTGATGACCCACAAAGGAAAAAAATTATTACTCGCGGGGGATGTAAGCATCCAGACCGAATAATTGATCACTAAAGTCTAGTGTATCTGTAATGTTTAGTGGTTCAGACTCTGGAGTTCTTCTATGAGTCTATGTTTGTTACAAAGCTGAACACATGTATGACTCATGGACTGAAGGGGGGCCCTACTGGCTGTCGATACGACAGATCTAAAAATGGATGTTTCAATGGGATTGTTTTTGAGGACTGGTTTCGAAGTGTTGCCTTGCTATACTTCAAGAAATTTGATAAAGAATCCCAGCATCCACATTTCTTTGAGAGTTATCAGTGAGTGCAAAGAGAATAACATTTGTTTTGTTCTTCTTCCCCCAAACAGTACCTATTTGTGTCAACTTCTTGATGTAGCATATTTCAGGCCCATTAAGAGGTCTTGGCCAAAGGTTCTCAATGAATATATGACGAATCAAAGAGGAACGATTCCAAAAGATTGTTTCCCTCATCTGCTGAAGAAGTGTTTGACTGAATTAGAAAAAGATGCTTCATCTAAGCAAAACCTGATGGTAGGGTTTGAAGCTACTGGGATCATGTCTTTGAATAAAGATTACGTTCTGAGAAACCTACCAAATGAAATGAAGTTACTGCAGATATGGAATCTTGGTCTGACAGCTTAAAAGAGTTTTTGGAGTAATTTAAGAGATCTGAAATCTCACACACTAATGCAAAACCTTCAGTCAGCCATTGCTCCAAACCACAGTCCAGGAAGAAGAAGCGCCTTGCTATAACACTAGGAAGAAGTGTTTTGGTGGATAATGTTCAGGAACTACAGCACACTGACGTGAAAAACTTGCAGCCTTCAGGTTCCAGTACTGGTAAACAGAAGAAGAGGAGACTGAATAACCCATCAGAGGAGTGACAAATGTGTTCTGGACAACATCAGGTCAAGAGCACTAATATAAGGAGGGAACAGAACAGACCAAAGGTGATTTGTACCGGCAGTGAAGCGAGCAGTAATACTGATGATTATTCTGTGCATGACTCTAGCAGTGACAGACCTTGCTGGTATATCTCCTGTACATGAAACTGAAGAATGTTACTGCCAGGACAAGTATGAAAATCAGTTTTCATCAGCATGCAACACATGCAACTGCAGGCCCTGGAAATATTGACCAAAGACAGCTAAAGCCAAATGATTTCATCTTGGATTAGATTTACTTTCACTCCGATTGATCCATAGCGAGGAGGTCCTCCAGGATGTAGAACATGTCAGAAAAATGATAATACATCACAAATATTTACAACTGAAACAAATAAGCTAATGTACCTTCCACAGGTCCCAAGTGGAATGATCGTCACTTTTTTTAATGAACACTGTATAAAAAAAAATCATTTTATAAACACTAATGCACTGAATTTAAAATAAATTTTTTTTTATTTACAAGGTAATAAACATGTAATATACTTATTTATAATGAACACATTACTGCTCTGAAATGGTGCAGAAGTTAGACACACAAATCAGTTGGTTCTACTGAGAAATTGGTGTGTCTTTCATGTCATGAATGGACAAAAAAGAGACTTTGAAACACTTTGTGGCTCAAATAGAGAGCATTATTGGTGACAAATATGATGTGAAATTCTTGAGAAAATCAACAAAAGCAGCAAACATATATATTCCCTCAAGAAGAAGATATAGGCTCCATTACCATAAAAAATGCTATTCGTGTGGTTACCCCTTTATTTGAAAGAAGAGGAAGTTAATATTTTCCACCGGAAATATAACTTTATACTTTAATTTGGAGGTACTTCTGCCATTATTTTGCACCTTGTACTGCATATCACCCTCACATATTCCAGTTGAAATTTACATCAATAAGAAATTTTCATTAATGTTTACAATTTGTACCCAATTTTGTATTTTTGATACATAAAAATATATCACGTATCTTCTTTTGTAATTAGTTCACTGCTGCAAGTATCCCACAGTAGTCCAAACTTGCAAAACTGCAAGTTCTCAGTATAAAAACATAGGTGTTTCAAGTAACTCCCTCCCATGAGGGAACTTGAAACATGAACATTTTTGTAAAAAATCAGCATAAAGAAATTTAAGAAATAGTTTTCTCTGCCAGCAGGATCCTCACTGCAATGTCACTTGTACTGTAAAGTTCCTTAACTCATTATTTTTGTAAAACTGAAAAAGCTAAATGCTGGGGAAATTCGAAAGTGTTTCAAGTAACCCCATCATATGGAATGTGTTCAAAAATGTTCAAAAACCAACAGGGCTGCATTTCAAAATCATATGAGAAATCGATAGGCCAACGTGCGCCGGATGCAAGGCACGTTGTGAAATGAGGTTCTTTTCTTCAAGAATGTGAATTTGGTGGCCCCTGAAATTGCCGCCAGAGGCAGATACCCCAGTTTGCCCCCCCCCCCCCCCCCCCTCCCCTCCCGCTAGATCCAGGCCTGGTTAATGCCACAAAAAGATCAAGCTCTGACCATGAAACTATGTGATGGTGTTAACTCCTCTACCTATTCACCGATCAATGCAATAATTTTTTTTCCAATGGTGGATGGGTAAAGTCTGCATTTTGGGTGTTTGGGTAACAGTCCGCCTCAAAAATTACCTCATCATCATTCTGGAAATGCCTGCCACACAATTGTTTGTTCATCCAAGGAAAGAGGTATAAGTCACTGAGTGCCCTGTCAGGAAAATAAAGAGGAAGGGAGAGGGGAATGAGGCAAACTTTCATAGCCCAAAGAAGCAGCATGTGTGATTGTGTTCTGTGCTGACTGAGCTGGGGCATACGCATGGAGCAAGAACACGGCCTTCGAGAGCTTCCCACGACACTTTGTTTTGACAGTCTCCCCTAACCTCAGCAGAAGATTATAGTACTAAGCCCTAGTGAATGTTGCCCTTTTCGATGATAATCACATAGCACCATGCCATGTCACTCATAAAACCCTCGGCCTGATGATAGTTTGGTTATTGCGTTTTCTGGCAATGGTCAATCCACATTTCCACTGCTTGTTTTGTTTTGGGGTCATAGTAATGCTTCCAGCATTTGGTCATGGTGATTGTGTGGCTGAGAATGGTGTCTAGACTGCCCTAACATACCTGCATCATTTTCACTGCTGCCTTGGTTTGGTGACCTTTTGAATAGCTGTGAATAGTTATGGAACACAGCAGTGTGCTGTATCTTGCACATTAGACAATTAATAATTTAGAATTCTTGTTTGTATACTAAATGTCAGTGAGTATATTTGTCTTTTTATTCAAATAATTCACATGTACACCTCTAAGTGCAAAGGAGGCACTATCTTTGCAAATAGTTGAATTGAATTTTTTTAGTTTCCTGTAGCACCTTTCTCTTACATCTGTGTCATTGACGTAAGAAGTATTTCATTAGAGTTCATCTGTGTCATTGAAGTAAGACATATTCCATCAGAGTTGAGAATAATTTCTGAAATACATGAATTGTGGTTCAGAAGCATGTTTATTTCAGTACATTTTCCAGTTCTATGAAATGTATTACTTGGAGAAGAAGTCTGATATAACAACAGAAAATCATAATTAAAGGAAGTACCTGTTAAATATGATGAATAGGTGTTTATCATAAGTTGTCAGTAAAGTATGAATGACTAGATGTTTCACTGGCCTGCTCAGTGCAAAACCTGTCTTTATACTTAACATGGAATTAAATATTTCCTGCAAACACCTAAGGAACTTCATCAGCGGCCACCACTTGTGGTGTTACGCTGGAGTGGAATATTACAGAAACAGTTTTCCATTTGTCTTTTTCCACACATAATCCATGTAACACTACAAGTGGTGAACATTGACGTAAACAATCATGAATGTGGCAATTGAATTTGTTGTGTTGTTTGATGTTTAAATTTATGAAGAAGCAATTTCATGTATGATAATTTTTTTTTCAGGTGTGACATGAATTGCTACAATGATCTATGTCATTACATAACAAAACAGATGTAATAAACACATATTATGAAAAATTGTTAAGGTTTTTGTGGCCACTTGTTGACCAATTGCCTGTTGGCACCTCTCTTGGGTCATTTGGCTGATGTTTGTTTGATGATTTTTCTGAATTTGCTGATATGAGTGGCTGTCATTGTCAAAGCTTCATCCTCCATTGCTTGTGATGGACTGGAGTCAAGCTGAAAGCTGTGGATTATATATACCTGGAGCGCCAGTGTCCAAGGGTTTTTCCACAATCATTACCTGTGTGGTTCTCTGCTTGCAACCTGTAACAGTTGTTTGCTGCAGCACGAGAATCCAGGATCTGTTCACTCTGTGGCTTTCTTCTTTCCTGTTACAGCTATTGTCCTGTTTGTGCATTTCTGTACTTCCCCAAAGAAGTGGGTGTGATAACTCTTCTCTACTGCAAGAACTTCATTGTATGCAAATTTTACTATGTGGTCGGTCTCACACAGCACATACTATGCCACGACGAATTTTCCCACCAGCTTCAACCTGCAGTGCCACTTATGTTTGGTGATCCTGATGTTGATTGATCATCCAGTCATTCCAACATAGACTTTTCCACATGTACACTGTATGCAGTAAATTTCTGACATTACAAGCGGGTCCCTTTTTCTTTTGCCGATCTGAGACACACTTTGATCTTCTTTGTCAGTTTATAAACAGTCTTCACACCATTCTTGTGCAATATATGGCCAATTCTGTCTGTCATTCTGGGAATGTATGGCGGAAAGGCGATGCTTGACATTTTTTCTGACATGTCACTCTGCCGAGTGTTTGATTCACATGCTCTTTCATGCATGCCTCACCACGAGTTATTTCATGTGGCACGATAGCTTCTACGAATGGCTGGAAGACATCATCATGGGTAGTCCACATAGTCCAGTAGTGGCCAGCTTCTTCATGGAACATTTCGAAGCACAGGTGCTGGACTTGGCATCTTTTAAACCTGAAGTGTGTTACAGATACATCAACAAAACCTTCGTTGTGTGGAGACATGGTGAGGAACAGCTCAGTGGCTTCCTATGGCTTTTGAATAGTCTCCCTGCCAACATAAATTTTAGCATGAAGGTAGAAAAGGACCAACAGCTATCCTTTCTAGATGTGCTGGTCACAAGGGATGGTCAAAAACTGAAACACATGGACCAATATCTGCACAAACTGTCATCACCACCTGAGCCAGAAGAGATGCATGATTAGTATGCTTATAATGCAAGCAAGACAAATATGTGAGCTAGCACCTCGGATGTGAGATGCAACACTAGAAAGGGATCTGAGGAGCAATGAGTACTCCACCAGTTACGTTAGAAGTATTACAGAATCAAACACTCAACGAAGTGACACATCAGAAAAGAAATACTGGGTACAACCTTTCTGCCATACATTCCCAGAGTATGAATAGAATCAGCCATATTAGATTAGATTAGATTAATACTAGTTCCATGGATCATGAATACGATATTTCGTAATGATGTGGAACGAGTCGAATTTTCCAATACATGACATAATTAGGTTAATTTAACAACATACTTAAGTTAATATAACAACTTTATTTTTTTGTGTTTTTTTGTTTTTCTTTATTTTTTATTTTTATTTTTTTTATTTTTTTAATATTTTTGTTTTTTTATATATTTTTTCTTAATTTATATCTAAAAATTCCTCTATGGAGTAGAAGGAGTTGTCATTCAGAAATTCTTTTAATTTCTTCTTATATACTTGTTGGTTATCTGTCAGACTTTTGATACTATTTGGTAAGTGACCAAAGACTTTAGTGCCAGTATAATTCACCCCTTTCTGTGCCAAAGTTAGATTTAATCTTGAATAGTGAAGATCGTCCTTTCTCCTAGTATTGTAGTTATGCACACTGCTATTACTTTTGAATTGGGTTTGGTTGTTAATAACAAATTTCATAAGAGAGTATATATACTGAGAAGCTACTGTGAATATCCCTAGATCCTTAAATAAATGTCTGCAGGATGATCTTGGGTGGACTCCAGCTATTATTCTGATTACACGCTTTTGTGCAATAAATACTTTATTCCTCAGTGATGAATTACCCCAAAATATGATGCCATATGAAAGCAATGAGTGAAAATAGGCGTAGTAAGCTAATTTACTAAGATGTTTATCACCAAAATTTGCAATGACCCTTATTGCATAAGTAGCTGAACTCAAACGTTTCAGCAGATCATCAATGTGTTTCTTCCAATTTAATCTCTCATCAGTGGACATACCTAAAAATTTGGAATATTCTACCTTAGCTATATGCTTCTGATTAAGGTCTATATTTATTAATGGCGTCATACCATTCACTGTACGGAACTGTATGTACTGTGTCTTATCAAAATTCAGTGAGAGTCCGTTTACAAGGAACCACTTAGTAATTTTCTGAAAGACAGTATTGACAATTTCATCATTTAATTCTTGTTTCTCAGGTGTGATTACTATACTTGTACCAGCAGCAAAGAGAACTAACTTTGCCCCTTCATGAATATAGAATGGCAAGTCATTAATATATAATAAGAACAACAAAGGACCCAAGACTGACCCTTGTGGAGCCCCATTCTTGATAGTTCCCCAGTTTGAGGAATATGCTGATTTTTGCATGTTACGAGAACTACTTATTTCAACTTTCTGCACTCTTCCAGTTAGGTACGAATTAAACCATTTGTGCACTGTCCCACTCATGCCACAATACTTGAGCTTGTCTAGCAGAATTTCATGATTTACACAATCAAAAGCCTTTGAGAGATCACAAAAAATCCCAATGGGTGGTGTTAGGTTATTCAGATCATTCAAAATTTGACTGGTGAAAGCATATATGGCATTTTCTGTTGAAAAACCTTTCTGGAAACCAAACTGACATTTTGTTAGTACATCATTTTTACGGATATGTGAAGCTACTCTTGAATACATTACTTTCTCAAAAATTTTGGATAAAGCTGTTAGAAGGGAGATTGGACGGTAATTGTTGACATCAGATCTATCCCCCTTTTTATGCAAAGGTATAACAATAGCACATTTCAGTCTATCAGGGAAAATGCCCTGTTCCAGAGAGCTATTACACAGGTGGCTGAGAATCTTACTTATCTGTTGAGAACAAGCTTTTAGTATTTTGCTGGAAATGCCATCAATTCCATGTGAGTTTTTGCTTTTAAGCAAGTTTATTATTTTCGTAATTTCAGAGGGAGAAGTGGGTGAGATTTCAATTGTATCAAATTGCATAGGTATGGCCTCTTCCATTAACAGCCTAGCATCTTCTAATGAACACCTGGATCCTACTATATCCACAACATTTAGAAAATGATTATTAAAAATATTTTCAACTTCTGACTTTTTGTTCGTAAAGCTTTCATTCAATTTGATGGTCATACTGTCTTCCTCTGCTCTTGGTTGACCTGTTTCTCTTTTAATAATATTCCAAATTGTTTTAATTTTATTATCAGAGTTGCTGATTTCAGACATGATACACATACTCCTGGATTTTTTAATAACTTTTCTTAATATAACACAGTACTTTTTATAATTTTTGATAGTTTCTGGGTCACTACTCTTTATTGCTGTCAGATACATTTCCCTTTTCCGGTTACAAGATATTTTTATACCCTTAGTAAGCCATGGTTTGTTACAAGGTTTCTTACGAGTATATTTAACTATTTTCTTGGGGAAGCTGTTTTCAAATGCATTTACCAAAATGTCATGAAATAAATTATATTTTAAATTGGCATCAGGTTCACGGTACACCTCATCCCAGTCTAACTGCTGTAGGCTTTCCCTGAAATTTGCAATTGTTAAATCGTTGACTGAACGTACTACTTTGGAGGACTGTTTAGTATTGCTGAATGGAGCTATGTCATATATTGTAACTAGCTGTGCACCATGATCAGAAAGACCATTCTCAACAGGCTGAGCATTTATCTGGTTAAACTTATGTTGGTCTATAAAGAAGTTATCTATCAGTGAGCTGCTATCCTTTACCACCCGAGTAGGAAAATCAATAACGGGTGTCAAATTGAAAGAACCGAGTAATACTTCAAGGTCATTTTTCCTATTACCCTCTTTCAGAGAATCTACATTGAAGTCCCCACAAATAATAATTTGCTTCCCCCTGTCTGACAGATAGCACAACAAGGAGTCCAAATTTTTCAGAAATAGATGATAATTTCCTGATGGGGACCTATATACAGTTACAATTATAAATGTGCCTTTATTTAATTTACGCTCGCAGGCACATGCTTCTATATGTTTCTCTACACAAAACTTTTTTGTTTCTATACTTTTTGCACAATGATAACTTTTGACATATATGGCAACTCCTCCTTTCTCCATATTTTCTCTCATTACATGTGCAGAGAGCTTATAACCACTTACATTTACCTTATCCATATCAGTAACAATGTGATGCTCAGACAGGCATAGTATATCTATTTCATTCTCAGCTTCTAAATCTTCTAAACAAACCAGAAGCTCATCTACTTTATTCTTTAAACTCCCAATATTTTGATGAAATATACTTACATTATTTTTAATTATACTTTTATGAGAACCTTTCCTTATTCTAACATTTGCAGTACTCTCCTGTCTGAGTTTCTCATTGTGCTTAGGCCTAGTTCCTATACCAGTGGTCACTTGGTGTTCAGAGAGGCAGATATGTCAACTGGGTTGGGTGACTTTAATTCATCAATGCAATTACCTAGGACTGAGATACAACTTGGTGGAGATAAAATTTCTGGTGATTGGTGAAAATTTATAATTGGTAGCTGTGATTGGTGATCCAATGTGCTAGAATTGTGCTGTTTAATTTCTTTCCTAAACTGAAGATTTGTTTCAATCCTGACCTCTCATAGAACTTGACATATTTCTGTCTTACCTATCCTAAAAAAGGTGCTGCTCCAACACCTGTAACCACTGGTATTTTACCATATATTGCGCAAACACAGCATAAAGACTATTTATAAACTGATAAAGAAGAACAAAGAGTGTGTCAGATTGGCAAAGAAGAAAAGGGACCCGCTTGCAATATTGGGAACATACCACAAACCACGTACTTGTGGAAAAGTCTGTGTTACAATGATTCGATGATCAATCAACACTGGTATCACCAAAAATAAGCAGCACTGCAGGTTGGGGCAGGTGGAGAAATCGGCTGTGGCAGAGCGTACGCTGTGTGGAAATTCACTGACACGGAAGTTCTTGCTGTAGAGAAAAGCTATCACACCCGCTTTTTCAGGGAAGCTTTAGAAATATACAAAGTTCACAATGGCTTCAGCAAGAAAGAAGAAAGCCTCAAGGTGAACGGATCTTGGATTCCTGTTCTGTAGTGAACGACCACTGCAGGTGGCAGGTGGCAGGTGAAAGAACCGCTGCGAGCTGGACTCCAGTCAGCAGACAGCAATGGAGGGGGAAGATTTGACAATTCCAGCCACTCATGCTAAATAAACAACAGAAAAATCATCAAACAAACATCGGCCAAAGAATCCTAGACAGAAGACAACAGCCAAAGTGTCAATCAGAAATATGAAAGTACACAAACACACACACACACACACACACACACACACACACACACACACCAGGTGTGGTAGTGTAATTGACTTTTAATTATTCTGCTTCTCTCATAACACTGATTGGAGAAAAGTAGTTGTAAGTTGTTTTAAGAGCTGTAGATGTCTTTTCCTGTGTAGTTAACATGAGTAAAAAAAAGTTCACAATTGCGTAGCATTTAGTAATGGCCAAATGATTCACTGCTAGAACATTCTATAGTGTGTGTTTACTTTTTTGAGAGCTTGTTGCTTAGGAATTTTCTTGCTGTATTCACACCTATCCTTTCAGCTTTTGTAAAATCTTGTCAAATAGGTGGTAACGGGGTCAGAAATTCCCATTAGTTTCATGACTGGAAACCAAGCAATGACCAATAGTAATATCACATCACCAGTGCAGGATGAAGGAAACTTGCTGCTTAAATACACTGAAGTGCCAAAGAAACTGATATAGGCATGCATATTCAAATATGGAGATATGTAAACAGGCAGAATAAAGCACTGCAGGCAGCAACACTTATATATGAGACAATAAGTGTCTGGTGCAGCTGTTAGATTAGTTACTGCTGCTATAGTGGCAGGTTATCAAGATTTTAAGTGAGTTTGAATGTGGTGTATAGTTGGCACATGAGTGATAGGACACAACATCTCTGAAGTAGCTGAAGTGGGGTCTTTCCTGTATGACTATTTCACAAGTGTACTGTGAATATCAGGAATCCAGGAAAAATATAAACTCTCCGACATTGCTGAGGCCAGGAAAAGATCCTGCAAGAACAGGATCAACAATGACTGAAGAGAATCGTTCAATTGACAGAAGTGCAACCCTTCTGTGAAATGCTGCAGATTTGAATGCCGGTCCATCAACAAGTGTCAGCATGTGAACCACTCAACGAAACATCATCGATATGGGCTTTTGGAGCCAAAGGCTCACTTGTGTACCCTTGAAGACTGCACAACACAAAGCTTTATGCCTCACCTGAGCCTGTCAACACTGACATTGGACTATTGATGACTGGAAATATGTTGTCTGGTTCGACGAGTCTCATTTCAAATTGTATTGAGCAGATGTACGTATACGGGTATGGATACAACCTCATGAATCCATGGACTCTGCTTGTCAGCAGGGGACTGTCCAAGCTGGTGGAGGCTCTGTAATTGTGTGGGGCATGTGATGTGGGATTCCTGATATGTCTAGATATGACTCTGACAGGTGACATGTCCGTAAGCATCCTGTCAGATCCCCTGCATCCATTCATGTCCGTTGTGTGTTCCGACAGACTTGAGCAATTCCAGCAGGACAATGTGACACCCCACATGTCCAGAACTGCTACAGAGTGGCTCCTGGAACACATTTTGTGTTTCAAAAGGGATGTCTGAACAGCAGTCTGTCTGTAGCAAACTTCCTGGTCAAGTATAGAAATTGTCAGAAGAAGTAGGTTTTCTCAAGCTTGAACAGAAATGTATATGTGATGATTTAAAGAAACTTAATGATCACACACAGATTGGAGCTTTTGATGGTGATACTACTTTCACTGAAATGATTGTACACCTACACTGAACTTATGTGAAAAAGGTTGAAAATTTGATATCTGACAGAGAAGTAAAATTATTTCAAAAATGGACAATGATATCAAGGTTGCAGTGCAACAAATATGTACCAAGTTAGACTTGTGCAAGATCAGTACACCCAAATCAACTGCAACTGATCTCAGGAATATGCACAAAGGTTTATCTCATATGCAGGAGGTCCTCATTCAACCTCACCAATACTCCATCTACTACTAGTACTACATCTACATCTACACTCTGCAAACCACCGTGAAATGCATGGCAGAGGGTACATCCCATTGTGCCAGTTATTAGGGCTTCTTCCCATTCCATTCACATATGGAGCACGGGAAGAATGATTATTTGAGTGCCTCTGTGTATGCCATAATTATTCTAATCTTATCCTCATGATCCTTATGTGAATGATACACAGGGGGTTGTAGTACATTCCTAGAGTCATCATTTAAAGCCACTTCTTGAAACTTTGTTAATAGATTTTCTCAGGATAGTTTACGTCTATCTTCAGGAGTCTGCCAGTTCAGTTTCTTCAGTATCTCTGTGACACTTTCCCACAGATCAGACAAACCTGTGACCATTCATGCTGCCCTTCTCTGTATACATTCAGTATCCCCTGTTAGTCCTATTTGGTACATGTCTCGCGCAGTTAAGCATGATTCTAGAATGAGTTGCACAAGTGATTTGCAAGCAGTCTCCTTTGTAGAGTGATTGCACTTCCCCAGTATTCTACCAATAAAATGGAATCTTCCACCTGCTGTACCCATGACTGAAGCTATGTGATCATTCATTTTTGTATCTCCACATAGTGTTGCACTGGGTGTTTGTATGAGTTGGCTGAATCCAACAGTGACCCAATAATGTTATAGTCATAGCATATTAGGTTTTTTCATTTTGTAAAGAGCACAGTCTCACTGAATATTTATGCAGCTTCTTTCAGACAGTACTTCATTATAGATAACTGCATCATCTACAAAAAGTCTGAGATTACTGTTAATATTGTCTACAAGGTCATTAATATACAACATGAACAACAAGTGCCCCAACACACTTCTCTGGGGCACACCCAAAATTACTTCTTCATCTGACAATGACTCATGTCCTCCCTACTAAAAAGTCCTCATTCCAGTCACAAATTTCACTTGATACTCCATATGATTATACTTTTGACAATAAGTGTAGGTGTGGTACTAAGTCAAATGCTTTTTGGAAATCAAGAAATACTGTATCTACCTGCCTCTCCTGATCCAAAGATTTTTGTACATCATATGGGAAGAGTATGAGTTGGGTTTCAAATGACTGATGTTTTCAGAATCGATGATCGTTGACGTGGAGAGGTCATTTTGCTATAGAAGGAAACAATGGAGAGTGTAATCGTTTACTCATGCTGCCAATTATTCATGTAGATTACCAAGTACCACCACCCCTGTCAATGCCACAATCACTTGGGCCAGGACCTTCACTTTCTTCAGTATACTTGAGAGTCTGCTCCAACACTGAAAGTTCCAGGTATTTTTATCCAAAACAAAAAAGTATATCTTATGGTTTTTATAAGATCTTTTCATAACATACTACCCCCTAACTTGAGAAATGAGGAGGAATGTTTGTAAACAGTTTTGAATGTTATTTTGACTATACAAAATTTCTTTGCATCTGGTTAAGACTAGACCGAACCATTGTAAGTTTTGTCAGGAAGTGAATTTGCAACTTATTTACCCAGAAGTATTATTTGCCTATGAGGAATACACTGACACATTAGTGGATTTGCGAATTGACTTTCAGCCATAAAAGACAAAATAAAGGATCCTTCTGCCAAACTGCAGTACAGACAGATGAATTATTCGGGTTATTGTAACAATATTTGTTAGCGTTTGACAAAAAAATGGGATTATTTGTGAATATGTGTACAAGATGGAAGTTTTTCCTCAGCAGACATTTTGTCACTCATCTTATGCTGTATCTTGGATAAAAAGGGAAGATGGGAAATTGAAAGGTTGATCAAATGGAAGATAACAGAACTTTCACAATCCCCATACTGTAGTCCACTACTTGCAGTTGCAAAGCCAGACAGTAATGTTCACCTAGTGTTAGACATGAGAGTAGTTAACAAAATTATTGTACCAGCAGAACAAAACCAGATAACAACCATTAAATTTCGATGAAGTCAAATATATAACCAGTACAGATTTGTAAATTCTTATTGGTAAATTGCTCTCCATCCAGGCAGTGATGAATATACTGAGTTTCCCCGCTCAAGTAAAAGTTACCAATTTTGCACTCTTCTTTTTGGTTTGAACATCAATGCAGAAGATTTCATCTCAGCTTTGGATACTGTTTTGGTCCCAGAGCTGTCAATCAGAGTAACAGTATTTGTAGTGTGTGAAATGGATCAAAGTGGTGAAAAAGCATCTGCAACAATGTTCTTTTCTCCATCAATATATGTAAAGTTTCAAAATTAAACTTTGAAAAGAAGAGATGATTGTGCTAATCATGTGTAAAGTAGCTTGCAAGTTAAGAGAAATGACAATACTTGGTGGTCAGAAGGATGATACTGTTACTGATCCCTGAGGGAAAGCTGTAAAGCAAAAGCTTCTACAAAATAGTCTTGATGAATATAAGTACCACACCTTATACAATGGAATACAATAGTTCCAAGTGTTCCTTCCAAACATGATGGCACCTTCTGTTCCTGTTATTTAAAGATTTGTAATAACATGAGTCTTCTACAGTATACTGATCCCTGAGAGAAAGCTGTAAAGCAAAAGCATCAACAGTATTACGAGAAGGAACGTTGCCACTCACCATATAGCGGAGATGCTGAGTCACAGATAGGCACAAAAAAAAAAAAAAAAAAAAAGATTTTCACACTTAAAGATTTCGGCCAATGGCCTTTGTCAACAACAGACACACATACACACACACACATACTCACATGCACGCAAACGCAACTCACACACATGGCTGCAGTCTCAGGCAACTGAAACCACACTGCGAGCAGCGGCACCAGTGCATGATGGGAGTGGTGACTGGGTGGGGAAAAGGAGGAGGCTAGGGGGGTGGGGGAAAGGAGGAGGCTGGGGCAGGGAGGGGGAGGTATAGTATGGTGGGAATGGTGGACAGTGAAGTGCTGCAGGTTGGGCGGTAGGGAGAGGTAGGGAAAGGAGGGGTGGGGGGAGTAGCAGAAAAGGAAAGAAATAAATAAAATAAAATAAATAAAAGAATACTGGTTGTGGTGGTGGAATGACAGCTGTGTAGTGCTGGAATGGGAGCAGGGAAGGGGCTGGATGGGTGAGGACAGCGACTAATGAAGGTTGAGGCCAGGAGGATTACGAGAACGTAGGATGTATTGCAGGGAAAGTTCCCACCTGCGCAATTCAGAAAAGCTAGTGTTGGTGGGAAGGATCCATATAGCACAGGCTGTGAAGCAATCATTGAGATGAGGAGCATCATGTTTGGCAGCGTGTTCAGCTACAGGGTGATCCACTTGTTTCGTGGCCACAGTTTGTCGGTGGCCATTCATGCAGACAGACAGCTTGTTGGCTGTCATGCCTACATAGAATGCAGCACAGTGGTTGCAGCTTAGCTTGTAGATCACATGACTGGTTTCACTGGTAGCCCTGCCTTTGATAGGTAATGTTAGTGACCAGACTGTAGTAGGTGGTGGTAGGAGGATGTATGGGACAGGTCTTGCATCTAGGTCTATTACAGGGGTCTGAGCCATGATGTAAGGGATTGGGTGCAGAGGTTGTGTAAGGATGGATGAGTATATTGTGTAGGTTTGGTGGAGGGCGGAATACCACTATGGAAGGGGTGGGAAGGACAGTGGGCAGGACATTTCTCATTTCAGGGCACGACGATAGGTAATTGAAAGTATGCCATTGCTTTATGTCATGTCTTCACAAAATATATTTGGCTTTATACTACCAAGCACATAACATCAGCTACTATCATCAAACGGATTTTAGAAGACTACTTGCCTAGCAGGCTATGACCTTTGTCATTTTCAGAATGTCATGCAAGATGTAAATTCATTTTCTCTTTTTCCACTATCTCCTTGACTGTGATATGCCAGTGACCAAGGCCTTCACATCTCTTGTGATCCCAGCTGCTTCAGAGGGAGATGGTTTGCCACTTCGTTTTTCATCATTCAAATTTATTTAATCCTGCTAAAAGCCTCTGTGTCACCTAACCACCAATTCATATCATTGTGCATTGTTGCTATGCTCTTCCTACTCAGTGTGTATTGTTGCAACAGTGTTGAAGTGTCTGCCATAGGCGGTAAACACCCAAATTTATTTGAATAGAGAGAAACACAATTCAGTTTAATAATGAAAACTCTGGGGGGGCGTGAAACAATTAATCTTGTTTGGCTAAGCACAAACAGGCGTTCTACCTGTGGAAGAAGAAAAAGTTTTATAGTTCTGAACTATCTTAGTAAAGGAAAAATGCTAAATGAAGTCTTCTGAGTAGAACGTAAAAATAGTCCCACTTCCTGGCAATGAGGAAAACCAAATGCTGTACTAATCCCTAGCTCTAAAAGATAGGAAAACAACTCTGATCAAAAGTTCTTAAGACACTTCAGATAAACAGTGTCAGAGTAAAGTTCTTGAGTCACATAGAAAAATAAGTACGTCTGTTCAAAGTTCAGAACACGTTTAGGATAAAGACGAAGTCTGATAGAAATTCTGAATCTGACAACACAATTAGGCAGGGAACAGTTAGAGTCTAAAAGAAGAATTTTCTATGCCTGGTGAGGCTGAACAATAAGCAATCACAGAAATATTATGAAATCAAGAATCAGTCTTCCTGTCGGGGTCACGTTTGTCTTGAATACTGATTGCAGCATATCAACAACTCACAGAGTGCGCTGCTGATTGTGGAAATGCAGTAAGAATGTGGTACCTGAGGAAGAAGCTCGCTCAGCAGGAAGGTGCTTCCCAGAGCCCTGTATGCCACTGTAAATGGAGCCCTCAGTGCCAGGATATATTCAGTCTTGCTTCCTGTCATGTGGCATGCATAAGAAACAGGGCCATGGCACCAGCGACCTCTGCCAGCACATTGGTCACCGCCTGGTGGTTGAATGTGCTGCAGCAGCCCCCAAATATCTTCTGCAAGGTAGCAGGCTGTCTGCATAATTGGGATGTAATTTGGCTTGCAGACTGGGTAGGCACAAGGCCCAGCCAAGGCAGTTGCTCCTCTTCAAGTGCAGAAACCAAATTACTGCATGAGTCTGCTTTAACAGTGAGCAGTGTCATTTTCTTTTGGCTTCTCTAGCAGTATGCTGCAGTATTGTGGAGTGGGGATTTCAGTGTCAGAGGAATACGGTTTGAACATATTGGAAGACATAGAAATTGTTATCCACAAAAACAGAGCTCCACAAAGAATTTTGAATGAACAGAGTGAGTATTAATCTTACTGGTTTTTTGACATTTTTCAAGCACTGATAGTGTGACAAGTGCTGACTGTGTCACCTCTCTTGTCTATGACTGGGCCATACCTCGTCTCACATCAGTTTGACTGCCGGGGCTCTGGCAGTATGCACCAAAGAACCTACATCAAGAAGAAAAGTTGCTGTTGCTTCCACAAGATGGAGCTGCATTCCAAAATATTTTAATTTAATCACTATTTATTCTTTATAATATGTTTTATAAGTTCACAGATTTTGATGTATTGTTTGACAATGTTTTAGTTCACAAGGAGTAGCTTTTTATGAATCAAATTGATGTAATTATAACAGCAATACTACTTTTATAGCTGCTACATAATGAGACAGGTGCAATAACCCTTATTCTTCAAGGAGAATGTAATAATCCCAATTCCAAAGAAAGCAGGTGCTAACAGGTGTGAATATTACTGAAATATCATTTTAATAAGTCATGCAAAACACTTACTTGAATTATTTACAACAGAATGCAAAAACTGATAGAAGCCTACCAGCATGGATTCCAGAGAAATGTAGGAAGACTTGAGGCAATACTGACCCTATGACTTGTCTTAGAAGGTAGGTTAAGGGAAGGCAGATTTACATTTATAGCATTTGTAGGCCCAGAGAAAACTTTTGACTGTGTTGACTGGTATACTCTCTTTGAAATTCTGAAGGTAGTGCAGTAAATTACAGGGAGCAAACGGCTATTTACAATTTGTACAAAAACCAGATGGCAGTTATAAGAACTGAGAGGTACGAGGGAAGCAGTGGTTGAGAAGGGAGTGAGACAGGATTGTAGCCTATCCCTGATGTTATTCAATCTGTCCATTGAGCAAGCAGCGAAGGAAACAAAAGAAAAATTTGGAGTAGGAATTGAAGTTCAGGGAGCAAAAATCAATATTTTGAGGTTTGCCAGTGATGCTGCAATTCTGTCAGAAACAGCGAAGGACTTGGAAGAGCAGTTGAAGAGAACATCTTGAAAGGAGGATGTAATGTGGACATCAACAAAAGCAAAACAAGAATAATAGAATGTTACAAAATTAAATCAGGTGGTGCCGAAAGAATTAGATTAGGAAACACACACTAAACGTAGGAGATGAGTTTTGCTATTTGGGCAGTACAATACCTGGTGATAGCCAAAGTAGAGAGGATATAAAATGTAGATAGGCAATAGTAAGAAAAGCATTTTTGATAAAGAGAAAATTGTAGACATCGAATATAGATTTAAATGTTAAGGAGTCTTTTCTGAAGGTGGAGTGTAGTGCTGTATGGAAGTGAAACATGGATGATAAACAGTTTAGACAAAAAGTGAATAGAGGCTTTTTAAATGTGGTTCATACAGAAGAATGCCGAAGATTAGATGGGCAGATCACGTAACTAATGAGGAGCTACTGACTGGAATTGGGGAAACATGAAATTTGTGCCACAACGTAACTAAAAGGAGGGATCCATTGATGGAACACATTCTAAGACATCAGTGGATCACTAGTTTAATACTGGAGGGAAGTGTGGGTGGTAAAAATCTTGGAAGGAGACCAATAAAAGAATACAGTAAGCAGATTCAGAAGGATGTAGGTTGCTATAGTTATCCAGAGATGAAAGGGCTTGCTCAAAATAGATTAGCATGGAGAGCTGCATCAAACCATTCTTCTCACTGAAGACCACAACAATCACATGTGTAAGTAAAAATATATTTAATACTTAAGTTTATGCTGCTATTATATAGATATTACTTGTTAGTTTGGAGAACTCCTTATAGGCTAACTGACATAATCTGAATAGCTAATCCAAGAAGTATGGAATTATATTAATTTAACTCGTGTTTTATGATTTGATGCTGAATTTTTATATTTTATGGACAGTCTGTGTTTGGACTAGAAAAAAACAAAGATGATGTAACTTACCAAACGAAAGCATTGGTATGTTGATAGCCACACTAACACAAACACACACACAAAATTCAAGCTTTTGCAACCCACGGTTGCTTCATCAGGAAAGAGGGAAGGAGAGGGAAAGACGAAAGGATGTGGGTTTTAAGGGAGAGGATAAGGAGTCATTCCAATCCTGGGAGCGGAAAGACTTACCTCAGGGGGAAAAAAGGACAGGTATACACTCGCACACACACACCTATCCATCCGCACATATACAGACACAAGCAGACATATGTAAAGGCCTTAACATTTTAAATATCTCAGTAATCGTGCACAGTGAACATGGGCTTTGTTAGAATGAATTAGTTACATATTTAATACTATTCCATGTTTGGTGTGTGTTTCTTTCACATTTGAGGTGCTCCAGGGATGTCATGCAGCGACGTGAGACGAGCTTACGTCATCACACGTATATGTCTTGGAGTCTGCAGTGCCTTGCATTGTGTCATGGAGTTTCTCCTGTGGGCAGTTCCATACTACCGGCCTTCTTAACAATGAACAGCTTTTCTGTGATGATAGGAGACACAGAGGCAGTGAGAGTTGTTAATCACACTTTGAATAGCAAGCACATGATCAGCCATTTTAAAAGGCTATGTTAGATTACAGAGATTAGATTAGATTAGTACTTGTTCCATAGATCATGAATACGACACTTCGTAATGATGTGGAACATGTCAGGTTAATAAAAGGTGTCTATACAAGATATTACATTACACAAAATATTACATGACACTTAATATTTTTAGTTTTTTTGTGGGGGTTGAGGAAATTACCCACTTACTATATCCAAAAATTCATCTAATGAGTAGAAGGAGTTGCCATTAAGAAATTCTTTTAATTTTCTTTTAAATGCTATATGGCTATCTGTCAGACTTTTGATGCTGTTAGGTAAGTGACCAAAGACTTTTGTGGCAGCATAATTTACCCCCTTCTGAGCCAAAGTAAGATTTAACCTTGAGTAGTGAAGATCACCCTTTCTCCTAGTGTTGTAAGCATGTACACTATTACTTTTGAATTCGTTTGGGATTGTTAATAACAAATTTCATAAGTGAATATATATATTGTGAGGCTACAGAGAAGATCTCTAGCTCTTTAAATAAGTGTCTCCAGGATAATCTTGGATAAGCTCCAGCAATTATTCTGATTACATGCTTTTGTGGAATGAACACTCTTTTACTCAATGATGAGTTACCCCAGAATAATGATGCCATACGAAAGCTGAGAATGAAAATAGGTGTGGTAAGCTAATTTACTGAGATGTATATTGCCAAAATTTGCAATGACCCTAATAGCATAAGTAGATGAAGTCAAACATTTCAGCAGATCCTCAGTGTTTTTTTTCCCAGTTCAACCCCTCATCAATGCATACACCTAGAAATTTTGAATATTCTACCTTAGTTACTGATTTCTGATCGAAGTCTATATTTATTAATGGTGTCATTCCATTTACTGTGTGGAACTGTATATACTGTGTTTTGTCAAAGTTTAATGAGAGCCCATTTGCAGTGAACCACTTAATGATTTTCTGAAAAACATCGTTTACAATTTCACCAGTTAATTCTTGTCTGTTGGGTGCGATTGCTATACTTGTATCATCGGCAAAAAGTACCAGCTTTCCATCTTCATGAATATAGAATGGCAAATCATTAACATATATTAAGAACAGCAGAGGACCCAAGACCGAACGTTGCGGCACCCCATTCTTGATTGTTTGTTTGAGAAATCACCAGTTTTTTTGCATATTATGTGAACTGCTTATTTCAACTTTCTGTACTCTTCCAGCTAGGTATGATTTAAACCATTTGAGCACTGTCCCATTCATACCACAGTACTTGAGCTTATCTACAAGTATCCCATGATTTACACAATCAAAAGCCTTTGATAGATCACAAAAAATCCCAACGGGTGTCTTCTGGTTACTCAGAGCATTTAATATTTCATTAGTGAAAGTATATCTAGCATTTTCCATTGAAATACCCTTCTGGAAACCAAATTGACATTTTGTTAAAACTTTATTTTTACAAAGGTGTGAAGCTACTCTACAATACATCACTTTTTCAAGAATTTTGGAGAAGGCAGTCAGAAGAGAGATTGGGCGGTAGTTGTTGACATCAGACGTATACCCTTTTTTATGCAGAGGTTTAACAATGGCATAATTCAGTCTATCTGGGAAAATACCCTGCTTCAGAGAGCTATTACATATGTGTCTAAGAATCCCACTTATTTCTTGGGAACAAGCTTTTATTATCCTGCTGGAAATGCCATCAATTCCATGTGAGCTTTTATTCTTGAGAGAGTTTATTATCTTCCTAATTTCAGGAGAGGTGGGTGGAATTTCAATTGTATCAAATGGTATGGGTAAGGCCTCTTCCATTAACTGCCTTGCTTCTTCTAATGAACATTTAGATCCTATTTTCTCTACACTTAAAAAAAATGATTAGTCAAAATGTTTTCGTCTTCCGGCTTGTTGTTTATCAAGTTTCCATTCGCTTTGATGGTGATGCCGTCATCCTGTACTCTTGGTTGCCCTGTCTCCCTTGTAATAATATTCCAAATTGTTTTGATTTTGTTATCAGAGGTATTAATCTCAGACATGATGCACATGCTTCTGGACTTTTTAATAACCTTGCTTAATGTAGCACAGTAGTTTTTATAATATTTGGCTGTTTCTGGGTCATTACTCTTTCTTGCTGTTAGATACAGTTCCCTATTGTGGTTACAAGATATTTTTATTCCTTTAGTAAGCCAAGGTTTTTTGCACGGTTTCTTACAATTAGATTTATCTACTTTCTTGGGGAAACAGTTTTCAAATTCTCTTACAAGTGAATCATGAAATAAGATATATTTTAAATTAGCATCAGATTCATTGTACACCTCATCCCAGTCTAACTGCTGAAGATTTTCTATGAAATTTCTAATTGTTGAGTCATTAATTGAATGCACAACTTTGGAGTGTAGTTTTGAATTACTGATGGAGCTATGTCATATACTGTAACTAACTGAGCATCATGATCAGAAAGGCCATTCTCAACAGGACAATAATTTATGTTTTTAAACCTATCTTGATCTATAAAAGTGTTATCTATCAATGTGCTGCTGTCCTTTACTATCCGAGTAGGAAAATTAATGACAGATGTCAAATTGAAAGAACCGAGCAACACTTCCAGTTCATTCTTCCTATTACACTCTTTCAGCGAATCGACATTGAAGTCCCCACAAATAATAATTTACTTTCCCATATCTGACAGATAGCACAACAAGGCATCCAAGTTTTCCAGGAATAAATGAAAGTTTCCTGAAGGGGACCTATATACTGTTACAATTGTAAAAGAGCGCTCCTTCAGTTTAAGTTGACAGGCACATGCTTCTATATTTTTGCTCTAGACAAAACGTTTTTGTATCTAAGCTTTCTACACAGTGATAACTTTTGACATATATGGCAACTCCTCCTATCACCTTATTCTCTCTACTCATATGTGCAGCTAGTTTATAACCACCAATATTTATCAGTATGTTAAATCAGGCTACCTGATTAATGAATTTGTTGCTTCTGAGAACTGTATTTCTCCGTACTTATTCCAATAATAATTGATTAGTACAAGGGAAGATTATTCCCTATAACTGGCTGGGTAAGTCAGTTCAAAGGTCGAAGCGAAATTATGACATACCAACTCCAATATGACCGCGCATAGTAATGCTGTAAACCTTTGGACTGATGATAGCTTTACCTTGTTATTAACTATTATCATCAAGTGGAGGTGGCTTGTAGTATTTGTGTTGTTGCACTCTTCCAAAATTATGATGTTGCTTTTCTTAGAATATGTATAGTTCTTGTTCGTCCTTTTCCCCATTAACTGCAGCAATGTTACTTTATGGTTCTTCCAGTTTTTTGAGTACACCATTAGCATAACCTATAGTAAGTGGTATATTTTTTACTTTTTTCCCCATCTGTTAATCCTGTATTTTGATATGCTCCATAGGTCAGGTCCCACATTTTATTTCTTCTTCTTTATGAGTTGTATTTGCACTTACCGATGCTATGACATCCACCGACATGTCTTTTCTTCTGTTTCTATGTCTATGTATCTGACAACTGTGACTAAACAATGGAAAGGCGTGGATAGAATAACAACAGAATTACGAAAAAGATAAATCGCTACTCGCCATATAGAGGAGACACCGTGTCACAGACAGGTAAGACAGTCTCTTTTTTAAGCCTGTATGTGACTCAACATATCCTCTGTACTGTGAGCAGCAACCTATCCTTTCCACTATATTGTTGTAGCCAAAATTCATCTGTTATAATATATTCAATGATTGAAAAACATTGTAGTTTAATTTACATCAGTATCTTGTGTCGTATAAGGTATGTCTCAATCCTGTTACTGAAGAACTCATTCTTACACATAATTTCTAGTTCAGGCCTATAGCCTCTAGCTTTATATTATTTATATTCGGTGATGTGAAACACGTTACAGGCTGTACCATATCAAAGATAGTCTTGCACTATCATACAAAGGGAAACTTCTTGGCAAATTAAAACTGTGCCAGACTAGTACTTAAACCTGGAACCTTGCCTATCATGTGCGATTTTCTTATTGATTGAAGCATCCAGGCATGCCTATGATGTGCCCTTGTAGCTTCGGTTCTTCCAGGACCTCACTCCAACTTTCCAAAGTAGAAACGAGATAGAAGTATTACGCTATAAAGTGCAAAACTGAATCTATGAGACATATGTAGATACACTATCTGATCAAAAGTATTCAGACATCTATTACTGGACATTACTATGAGGTGTGCCCACCCTTCACCTTTATGAAAACTTGATCTCTGCTTGGGACATTTCCAATGAGATGTCTGAAAATCTGGGAGGGTATGGCACCCCATTCTTTCTCAAGAGCTGAAACCAGAGAAGGTAGTGATATTTGATTGGGTTCAGGTCAGGACTCTGGGCAGGCCAGTCCATTTCAGGAATGTTACTGTCCACAAACCACAAGATAGTGGTTTAGGACAGGATGCATTGACATGCTGATACAATCATCTCTGAGGTCTCTACTCTAATGCACACGACGCTGTAAAATGTACTAACGTCTTTGCGGACAGCACTCTAAGCATGAGAAACACCACCATGCTGTAATACCACCTCCTTCATACTCTACTGCTGGGGCTACACATGATGTCTGGTAACATTCTCCCATATTTGCCAGTGCCAAAGCTTTCCACTGGATCTTTTTAGTTTCTACTTAATTTTGTGCAGCCTCTCATTTTCTAAGACATTTTATTATTATTGTGTTTTAGTATCTGTATGATGATATTTTTCTATTACTTGTTGTTACCCGCTGCACTTAACTTTGTTGAAGAGAGTTGTAGACACAAATGACGACGGACTGTGCTTAATTGATTACATAACAAGCCTCAATCTTTTAATTAGCTTGACAGTCCATCACAGACATACTGATAAAGAAATATCGAATTACCTGCCTGATCAACAACATACCAAGCATCTCACATGCTGATAGATATGAGGTGCAAGAAGAACATTATTGAAATCAGATCATTCAGGGGCGATGGCAGTTATAAAGAGTTGAGGGGCATCAAAGGGAAGCAGCGCTTGGGAAGGGAGTGAGACAGGGTTGTAGTCTCTTCCCGATGTTATTCAATCTGTATATTGAGCAAGCAGTGACGGAAACAAAAGAAAAATTCGGAGTAGGTATTAAAATCCATGGAGAAGAAATAAAAACTTCGATGTTTGTCGATGACATTGTTATTCTGTCAGAGACAGCAAGGGACTTGGAAGAGCAGTTGAATGGAATGGACAGTGTCTTGAAAGGAGGGTATAAGATGAACATCAACAAAAGCAAAACGAGGATAATGGAATGTAGTCAAATTAAGTTGGGTGATGCTGAGGGAACTAGATTATGAAATGAGACACTTAAAGTAGTAAAGGAGTTTTGCTATTTGGGAATCTAAATAACTGATGATGGTCGAAGTAGAGAGGATATAAAATGTAGACTGGCAATGGCAAGGAAAGCGTTTCTGAAGAAGAGAAATTTGTTAACATCGAGTATAGATTTAAGTGTCAGGAAGTCGTTTCTGAAAGTATTTGTATGGAGTGTAGCCATGTATGGAAGTGAAACATGGACGATAAATAGTTTGGACAAGAAGAGAATAGAAGCTTTCGAAATGTGGTGCTACAGAAGAATGCTGAAGATTAGATGGGTAGATCACATAACTAATGAGGTGGTATTGAATAGAATTGGGGTGAAGAGGAGTTTGTGGCACAACCTGACAAGAAGAAGGGACCGGTTGGTAGGACATGTTCTGAGGCATCAAGGGAACACAAATTTAGCATTGGAGGGCAGCGTGGAGGGTAAAAACCGTAGAGGGAGACCAAGAGATGAATACACTAAGCAGATTCAGAAGGATGTAGGTTGCATTAGCTACTGGGAGATGAAGAAGCTTGCACAGGATAGAGTAGCATGGAGAGCTGCATCAAACCAGTCTCAGGACTGAAGACAACAACAACAACAACAACAACAACAACAACAGGGGAGCAGATGCTGACGCTGACCATTTCCTAGTCATTGGTAATATGTGAGTGGAGGTATTCAACAGACAATGGAAAAACTTACTGATCCACGGTTAGTCCAGCAATTTGTGTGAAATGTCAGAAAAGAAGGTGGCAAGAACATCAAAGACAAATGGTCAGTTATATGGTCAGCTATAATAAGATAAGCGGTAAGTCTTAGATGAAAGGACAAGATCAAAAAAGAGAGACAAATATTCAAGAGTGAATGCTAGGATTTGACACACTGACAAGAGGATGCTAGAATGTGACACAGTGATGAGAGGAAGTGTCCGTGGACATGATACAGATAATAGAGGGAATGAGTGAAAAGAATGACAACACACAAATGTTCCAGAACATAAAGCTAATAAGAAATGTCAACAGACGTATGTAAATATAAGTATGAAATTATGTAAATATTTTGAGGAATTGCTTAGTGCGAAGGACCCACAAAAGTTTCCCAGATTTAGAGCATAAAACTGAGTTTGAGTACAAAGTTTGTCACTGATGGAATTTTGAGAGCAGTGATTGATAAACGGACCAAAGATGAATATGTTGAAAACAAAACGACAGTGGCTACAGAGAGAATCAAATAATGTCTTTAAGCTGATATAGGTGCAGGAGAAATTTTCAGATGAATAGAAATCACCTATAATTGCGTCTACACAAAGAAAGAATAACAAAGGATTTTGGGTAAGGAGATCAACTGTGTGCCTGCTACTAATTACAAGGAGAGAAGTACTGGGAGTTTAATGAACCAATTTTGGCAAAATTTATTGATTTTCTCGAAGCATATGACAATGTCCAGGGGGCAATGATATAGCATGCATTACAGTGACAAGAGCAAAGGTGAAATAGAAGGGATTAACATCTGATCAGTTTACATAACCACTGGTTTGAAACAATTTGTTTTAATGGAGGAAGAACTGAATGTTATAAAGTAGCATCCAGGTCAATGGTGAGGTCATTTCCCCACACTTTTCAATAGATTGCTTGGCAAAGCCCTCTACAAAATGAACAGAAATAGAACAGGTGAAAAGACAAATGGGAGAATCCCTGTGTTAACATGACAGCCTTGACAGAGTCTAGATTTGAGATGGTGGGGACAATTAGAAATCTAATGTATAAATCACAAAACCTGGCATGAAAATCAATGTTCAGCGGACAGAAGTGAGTGTGCTTTTCTGATAAATGCTACAGAATCCTAAAGGGCAAATTGATGTGTAGCAAGCTTTAGATACTTGTGCATCTGCTTCAACAAATGCAACAACTTGAAGCTTAAAATAAAACAAATAATTATTAATGCTCTCAAAAGCATGAAATGATTCCTATGTCATGCACTAACCGCATACAATAAAATTAAAGTTTATAACACAATAGTTAACTCCAGTGTGCAATATGGAGCTGAGACCACAAATACATATGACCACAATCCATCAATTTCATAGTAGAAAATCGTTCTGAACATCTTTGTTTCACTGTAAGATATTGATGCTGGAGAAGGAGGAAAAAATAAGAACTGAACACCACCCAGAAGATCAAAGCATGAAGACGTACATGGCTCACACATTTTAACATCTTTGAGCCAAATCAATGACAATGGGAAGGCCCAAGAGAACATGTCTCCTTGAGTCAACCTAGAAGTGAAAGGTGGTGAAACCCTGAGAGATCTTGCAGCAGCTTGGGTCAAAGATAATTAGATGAAAAAAAGGTACAACACTGTTCCTGGAGGCAAGCAGTGAGGTCAGTACAGTATCTTCAAGGGTGATAAAAACCATTAAATAAAAATGGAGTAAGTACGTTATGCCCCACGGACCATTTGTGGCTGGCAGTACACTCTCTTTCCTAAAATTTCCACTTTTTTTACGAAGTCATTTATTTATGTTATAGCATATATATCACTAACTGATAAATTTCTAGTATGTTAGATAGATGTGTCTAAAACTTGCACCTCTCGAACAGTAAACTAAGACAGTCCACATCCTTACATAAGACTCCACACAAAGCCACCACTTCCTTACCTTTCAATGAAGCACCTAATTCAACACTTTTTCATCTAATAACACAAGAATTATGTAACTATAACAGTGCTACAAACCTGCTGAAATCAATCAAAATGTTCTGCAGGTGCAGTAGGATATGTAACTGATGGGGGAGGCAACAAATATGTGGAAGTGTTTGTAGTTCATTTCAGCTCTTTAATTATATTTATTAAAAAAATCTGTAAAATACAAATTTCCAATGCGTATTTATAATCTCAAATAAAATGAATTACTGCAATGTAAAATAAATTCCAAACATCAAAAAAGAAAACAGAGGTAATAAAATTTTTATTTCATGTTAGGTGAATATTTCCAATACAATGCAATGATGAATGTGAAAGTAAACAAATCATATTACAGCACATGTAGTGACTTTAAATAATATTAGAGTAATTAAGATCAACATTTAGTAGATAACAACTTCATTAATATTTCAAAAGGGTTATCAGTATCACTACCTAAGGAAGAACGGAGGTCATACCTCAAAATAAATGATATAACAATAATAATACTGCATATTTGTACCATTTAACTGTGTTTTACATAAATAAAACACATCTTAAGAGCTTCCTCTCTGTCACTTCCTTAACATTGCATTATTTGCAGCACACTCATGCAAAAAGTCACAGTTTTCCTGACACCAAACTGGTAGTTTCAAATCTTGTAGTTTGCATGTTCCATTAGAAATCAGGATAGAACATATGCATCTTATCTGATAACAGAAGTAAAATTTGGATTTAAATTTTCATCAAGCTGTGAATGTTATATGTATGAGAATATGAGTTAAATGAGGCATGGAAACTATTCAGATTAGATTAGATCAGTTTACAATGATGGTGCAAATGACAAACAGTTACTGTATGGATAAATGTTCCTACTACACATGGATTTTATGTCATATGCTATTCACATCCTCCAGAAACAGAAGTTAAAAATAATGACAATTTGTTTGTAAGTGGAATACTGATTCACATCTTTACATCTGAATTGTTCACCCAGACAATGATGAAACCAACATTTTGGTCAAGAATAAGTTAGAGTTGGAACAGTGTTGTACCTCATGCCCTGAATCTGCTGGTTAAATTGTTTCCACCTCTGTCTAACAAAACACACATACAAACATCTCAAACTGTAGTATTAAATAACTACAACTCTTATTTCTGTTCTGAAATGGCAGTTGTGATTCTTTCCAGATTTGTGAGTAATTATTTTTTTATGTTCTTCACTTATGATTTTACTTCAACCATTAGTATATTTGACTGAAACAGTAAGCAAATGATAGTGTCATGGATATTCTACATTTACAGACACTTTCATGCAACGTCTTAAAATCAGATTGTAAAATCTCACTCAGTTTAGTCTTGCACAGACAGGGAAGTGTAAGAATTATTTGGGAAAGAAACAATGCGAGCTATTTAAAAACTGTGGCCTTTGGTACTAATAACAAATTACACTAATTATACAGTCCCTCACTGGCACAGCAACATAAAAATCTTGTCCAAGGAAATACCTGTTTTAAGCCACAAGTATCATATGTTATAATGGAATAGTAATATTTACGTAACTACAAACGATCACACTATAATCATTAACTGTGCTCAAAAATGATCAATATGTAATGTTAACAGGATACCCTGTATTATAAAGATCTTGATCAAAATCTTCCTGCATTAAAATTCATGTTTTTGTTATGTGGGGTATTTTAATATCTTTACATTGAATGTAAATGTTAGCCATTAATACACAAAATAAAACAAACTGGCTATCAGTCATGACTATTTAGGCAGCACTTGGCACTAAAAAAGAAAAAAAAATGTTCCAAACAATAAAGGAAAGTTTTCCCTCTACATTTTGCTTTAAAACCACAATGAATAACGCTATTATTTTACAAATGCAAAGAAATAAAAAGCAAACTGATACAGTGAAGATGAACATAAAATAAATCACTTTCGAGTAAAATGAGCAGTCGTGGGATTAGGTTAATATTGCCAAAAACCTAAGTGCAGATGACTTGTCTGTTCAATTTGTTCCTTTGTATAAAATGAACAACAAATTACAAATAAAAAGTCACTTTAGCAACAGAAATAATGCAAAGCAAAATGAAGAGAAGCATCACATGACTAAAAAACACAGATGGGGAATACAGGAACACATCAAAGATTGTTTCATCTAACAATAGGTTTTATGCCGCATATTGGCAACACCACACTTCATAAGGCACGAAGAAAGAGAGACACAGAATTATCATCTCATTACAAACATCCAAGAACACTATCAACTCTGCCTGCAATGCAAAGTTATGGTAAATGCTGATGACACCCACTTCGCTTTACTACAGAACACCAGCAGTGACATAAAAGAACCAAGAACATCTGTGTCCATTTTAAACTATATATTATACTTGCCTGACTTTGAAAAAAGGGCATTACAGTCTTTCACTTGTTATGGTGTCCCCCTCGAGGACTGTAATAATGGAAGCCTGTTCCACGACTATATCCACCATAAGAAAAATTTCCACGGATGGGACGACCATGATGGAAACTTTTGCCAAGAATTGTAGAATTAGATCCTTGTTGTAACTGCTGCTGTTGCTGTTGTTGTTGTTGTTGTTGCTGCTGCTGCTGATGTGGTTGTTGATGCTGCCCTTGTTGCTGATGAGGGAGTTGCTGGCGAGCTGAAAGCATTGACTTATGGATGAATGGCGGTATTCGGTCCCAAAGGTTACAGAGTTCTTCCCCAACTGTGGGTTCTATCTCCTAGAAGAAAGAAGAGTAGGCTAGTAAGCATAATAACAATAAGAGAAAGTACACAGATACACTGGATTTTTCTGCACCATTGTTAACAGTAACACAGTGTAATTAATGATAATATTCTTAATATATTGCACTATGTCAACACAATACTGCTACTGTTTCTTCATTATTATTACATATAGCATTAACACTCTCTTTGGTTCATTTCATATTCAGATTTTATCTTTGTTTCACCATGCCCTGCCTTTGTAATCGAACAGAACTGTCTGTGGTTTTACTTAGTAACTCTCATGTTCATGTCACTATTCCTTTGTTTCATTCACCTTGATTATGACTACAGTTTTTCTGCATTGCTTTTGATACAATGTAATATACATATCACATCTGTGTAATTATTTTAAAATCAATGTTCATTCTACTTAGATTTAATCAACAGTAAGAATAATGCAGGAGTGAGATTAGATACTGAAAATGTATCTATTTCGTGCAGCTGTCTTTAAAATTTCAGTTTGGACTTCATGATACTAGTACCAGCTTGAATGTTATTGTAGGAATGGCTAATTTTACTTTAAAACATTCGCTTCTTAGTGGTGACACTGTTCATTAAATCCCACTGCCAAAGATAGGCTACTATCCCAGATGCAGTTTGTAGCTGACTTATTTCAGTTCCTATAAAGCCTGACAACATAATCTTAAGAAAAGCTAGAAACTGTAGGCGCAACAAAAAAAAAAGGGGGGGGGGGGGGGGAAGAAGTAGTGCAGAGTTCAAACAAAAATAAATGATCAATGATCAACAGCATAATACATCAACAGAGGTCACATGGGACATTGCTATAAAACCACTGGTATGTGCGCAAATCTCCGGGAACACATTACAGAATAATGTGACTTATGTCAGGCACCCATTTTGTAACTTAATGAAACAAATTATATACAGCATTTCAATTTGACAGAGTGCAAATGCATCTACGGTTACTAAGCAAATAACTAGACACAGGAAGGAATGTTTTACACCAACAACAAATGTAATCTATGAGGACTGTTCAATGAGTAATTTAACACATTTTTTTCTCAGCCAATTTCAGTTGAAAAAGGGAAGAATTTGTTATGGGACATTGTGCAATATGCCTGCTTCAGATCCTATAGTTTCATGTTGTTTTGATAGGTGGCGGAACGGTACATAACTTTCAAAATGACGTCTGTAATGGAGATGTGCTGCAGCAGAGAGCTGTCACTGAGTTTCTCTTGGCAGAAAACCAGAGCATCGCAGATATTCAGAGCTGCTTGCAGAATGTCTACAGAGACTTGGCAGTGAACAAAAGCACAGTGAGTCATTGGGCAAGATGTCCGTCATCATTGCAACAAGGTCGTGCAAAACTGTCCGATCCCTAGCGTGCTGTCTGGCCACACACTGCTGTGACTCATGCGATGTTGGAATGTGTGGGCACTCTCATTCATCCCCCAGTTGAGAAACTCAAAGATGTGTGCCCACTGGGTTCCTTGCTGCCTAACAGAAGACCACAAAGAGCAATGAAAGGCCATACGCGCAGAATTGCTTGCATTTTACGAGGCTGATCATGACAATCTGTTTGTTGAACATCACCACAGGAAATTAAACAATGTTTCATCACTTCACACCGGAGACGAAACAGTAATCCATGGCGCGGAGGCAAACCACCTCTACTTCAAAGAGAAAGTTCAAAGCTGCACCCTCAGCTAGTAAAGTCATGTTGACAGTCTTCTGGGACGCTTAAGGGTTATTCTGTTTGATAGCCTCCCTCGTGGTGCAATGATCAACTCTGAAGTGTATTACGCTACTCTCAGGATACAGAAGAAATGACTTTGCTTGTTCGTTATCACAAAAATGTGAACAAGCTTCTCCTTCACTATGCATGGACTCACAGAAGTCTGCGCACCCGAGAGGTGCTCACAAAACTTCGTTTGAATGTTCTTCCTATCTATCCTACAGCCTGGATCTTGTACCTTCTGATTCTATCTGTTTTGCCCAATGAAGGATGCACTCCACGGGAAGCAGTACACGGATGATAGGGAAGTTATTCATGCAGCAAGCCGTTGGCTCTGACGTTGACCACTAGAGTGGTACCATACAGGTATACAGGCCCTCCCAGTAAGGTGGCGTACGGTTGCACTGAACAGAGATCATGTTGAAAAACAAAAACAACCTGTTTTCACAAAAAAATGTGCTGCATTACGTCTTGAACACTCTTTGTGGATGCTTTTACACTGAAATGTTCATGACAACGGAATTATTGGCCATGTTATATTCAAGCTTACGTTCCCTAATTGCTCCCCCTGGTGCTTTTGCATCCGTCAAAATACTCCACTATGCTTCTTCCTCAAATCAGCTCTTTTCCTATGTATCATGGCTGTTTTTGTTTTTAAAGAATATCCACATATAATATTAAGATCAGCTGCTTTTCCTGTACACTTAATAACTGCTATTTGTTAGTACACAAAATCATTTGGGGAAAGAAAAGCATATAGCCTGGTAAACACCATTGCTTTAACCTAGTACCCCATTTAGTCCCATGGGAAGAAATTAAGCAACTCCTATATTTTCCACAAACACAGGTGCGCGTGCCGCCCCCTTTTAAAAATATGTAACTTCAAAATCATTTGCTATGAAATTTTATAAATGGTGGGACATGATCTGAATGATGTTCATATATAGTATGCTCATTTTTCAGATGATATTGTGCTACAGTTTTGGCACTTTCTAGGCTGGTAGTTTCCTAAACTTTCTTGTTTCACATCAGGGAAATTTGCCTTTTCTCCTAGGGTTATAAACCTGTTGCCTTGGCTTTTTCTAGAGGAAAATTCTATCAGTAGCCTGGCAATGTGAAATCAAAATGACAGCCCACTTCAATTTCTCTGCCACTTGATTGCTTTCTATAGTAAAATATAAAAATCATGTGCCGCCAGTTCACACAATGCCATTTCATTTCGCATGTCTCACATAATTGCTGAAACTGTTCCAACTTTCCCATAATTTTATTATGCTCTCAGACTACAAAGGAGCAACTGATATTTTCTGTAGTACCATATCTGCTTTGTCCATGGTAGCCATGCATTCCCTTGGATCCTGTAATGTGATGAGAAAAGTTTCTGGCCGGTTGTTCACCGATTTCACAACTTAAGATAACTTCCATTCTCAAATTTAAATTCATTCCTCTTCAATTTTTCACTTTTTTAATAATTTTTTGAGTCCCTTCTAACTTCCCTGGGATGTGCACAACAAAAAAATCCTCTTTTGTGTGGTGTTTTCATCAGCTGAGCTGCAAGAGAAGAGATTGCAGAAGACAAGAGAAACAGAATTATCTGGCTATTGTCTGACATTACTCTGTTTCAGTATATGTTCTCTCAGTGTGATATATCTTCTCCCAGTATGAATTGGGAAGGTTCTTTTGATTTCCAAGAGCAAACACCAACATTTAATTGACTGATTGAAGATTAGATCTTTGGGACAGAGATGTCTTAGTCAAGCAGATCTTCACTAGCTTCTGGACTCCCTCTAAATCAGAAACATTATCACCTCCAGGGTATGAAAGCAGAATATCATACACCATTTCCTAGTCTCTAAGATTATTCAAATTCAAATAATTACACATCTGAAAATGTAATACGCGAGAAGAAAACTTGAGTCTCCTTTCAAATACAATTATAGTTGCTGGTGAATTCACTCTACCCTTAACATGTTGGCAAAAATACTTGTTTAAAGTTGAAATGATAATTAAATCAAGACCCTCAGCTGTCGACAGGTGTTGATATACATCAACGGGGACAGTTGAAAATGTATGCCCCAACCGGGACTCGAACCCAGGATCTCCTGTTTACATGGCAGACGCTCTATCCATCTGAGCCACCAAGGGCACAGAGGATAGGGCGACTGCAGGGATTTATCCCTTGCGTGCTCCCCGTGAGACCCACATTCCCAACTTAATGTCCACACACTACATTCGTAGTGCCCCTGCCCATTACACTCATTACTCGCGGCAGACAATTTTACCGAGTCCCGTAAGAGTTCAGGCAATGCGTGCGCATCTACACAGAAGGTCAATGGCCGATTAGCCTTAACTATATGAAGATGGTAGCTGTTCTTTTGGACATGTCTGAAAGAAAAACTACCATCTTCATATTCATGTGTGCTTAAAGTTGGGGGTAAGCATAAAAAATCATCTGAAATCGTTCTGAATGCTTTCTCAGAAAATTATTGAAGTCAATTAGTTCACAAGCCCACTCAAAGCGAAAATGATTGCAAAAACATCGTTCACCTCTTCGCAACAAATAATCATGAGCAAATAAGGAGCATCATGGTGGATACAAGAATTTTGTGAGACTAAATAACGTAACAACAAAACCCATCAAAAATAAATGAAAATAACATGTAATTAAAAAAGCAGATAAACACACACTTGATGCCTTCCTATGAGAGTCTCCACTCCTTCCAATCTGACTATACAGGTGTAGTAAAGATGTGGTTTAAATTCTAACAAATAGTATTGATGGCACTTGGGAGATACACTATATGATCAAAAGTATCTGGACACCTGGCTGAAAATGACTTACAAGTTCATGGTACCCTCCATCAGCAATGCTGGAATTCAATATAGTGTTGACCCATCTTTAGCCTTGATGACAGCTTCCACTCTCGCAGGCATACGTTCAATCAAGTGCTGGAATGTTTCTTGGGGAATGGCAGCCCGTTCTTCATGCAGTGCTGCACTGAGGAGAGGTATCGATATTGGTCGGTGAGGCCTGGCATGAAGTTGGCATTCCAAAATGTCCCAAAGGTGTTCTATAGGATTCAGTCAGGACTCTGGGCAGGCCACTCCATTAGAGGGATGTTACTGTCATGTAACCTCACCGCAACAGGCCGTGCATTATGCACAGGTGCTCGATTGTGTTGAAAATGTAATCGCCATCCCCGAATTGCTCTTCAACAGTGGAAAGCAAGAAGGTGCTTAAAACATCAATGTAGGCCTTTGCCGTGATAGTGCCATGTAAAACAACAAGGGGTGCAAGCCCCCTACATGAAAAACACGACCACACCATAACACCACCATCTATGAATTTTACTGTTGGCACTATACGTGCTGGCAGATGACATTCATCGGGCATTCGCCATAACCACGCCCTGCCATCGGATCGCCACACTGTGTACTGTGATTTGTCACTCCACACAACATTTTTCCACTGTTCAACTGTTCAATCGTCCAGTTTGGAATTTCCATGTGATGGTCTGGATAGTTGTCTGCCTATTACACATTACGACCCTCTTCAACTGTCAACGGTCTCTGTCAGTCAACAGACAAGGCTGGCCTGTACGCTTTTGTGCTGTATGTGTCCCTTCACATTTCCACGTATGACACAAGTGACACCCAATCACCTGACTACGTTCGAAGTCCGTGAGTTCCGCAGAGTGCTCCATTCTGCTCTCTTACAATGTCTAATGACTACAGAGGTCGCTGATATGGAGTACCTGACAGTAGGTAGCAGCACAATGCACCTAATATGAAAAACATATGTTTTTGAGGGTGTCCAGATACTTACATAGTGTATGATTGTTTGGATAAACTCATTGCAAAGTGGTCTATTAGCACGAGAGTGTCGGAAATTCCACTTGATGGCAACATACTGAGAGATAAGGCACATCAGTTTGCTGCAAAACAGGAGCCTCGAACTTCACAGTATCAAGTGGTTGGCTCAATCGATTTAAAACTCATTGTGACATTGTTTAAAACCAATTGTGTGGTGAAATTGTAAGTGGTTATAGTGGAACTGAGGACCAATGGAAAAAAGAACTACAAAATATCTTTAAAGATTATGATCAAAAAAATATTTTTAATTTTGATGAAACTGATCTTTTTATAACATATTACCAAGTAAAACCTTTTTTTTCTTTTTTTTTTTTTTTAATTTAAATCATTTTAAACTATCTTATGTATTATAGGTGAGAAATACTACAGTGGGATAACCATTTTACTTATGGTCAATGCTGATCGGTCTGAAAAATTACTTCCTTTGGTAACTGGTAAACTGAAAAAGCTAAGGTGTTTAAAAATGTGAGAACTCTGCCTACTAATTATGATTCCTACAGCACTGCACAGATGACCAGTTCCATCTTCACATCCACCATTCATGCACTGGATGCTAAAATGGGGGCAAAAAATTGGAAAATAATGCTGCTACGTGACAGTTGTCCAGTATGCCCTGACAATCTGCACCTCAGAAATATTGAGTTAGTGTTACTGCCTCCAAATTGACGAGTGAGCGTCAACTGTCTGAGCTGGGAATCATCCATTCATTTAAATGGAAATATAGAAAAATTCTTGTCCAGAAGGCCATATTTATGCACGATAATGACATGGACCCAAAATCTAAGACTATAACACTTTTGTGTGCTATGCATTATGTAGCCAAAGCATGGATGGATGTGACTTGTTTAACTATTTCTAACCCTTTTACGAAAGCAGGATTTAAGTTCACAGAAAACACACAGGCACCACTGGAAGATGATTTGTCTGAGCCTATAGAGCCTTCTGTAATAGGCACATTGTTTATGTTTTCAAGAGTATGTCAGTGTTAATGCTTCAGTCATCACTTCAGAGGTGCCAACATTTTGAAGAAGGAAAGAAAGAGATGATTGGTGAAAACGATGATGAAAATGGTGGCCAAAAACCAGTTGTGTTGTACCGAGCAGTAGAGAATCTATGGAAGCTATTGGCATTTTGAGGCAGTACATTGGTGGTGCATCAGGTGATGATAATGTGTTTCATGCTTTGTACACTCTGGAGAAAGTAGAGCTAATTATTATTGAAAGAAATGAAAACAATTAATTACTTCAGATTTTATAAATAGGCAACATTTAAATCAAAGTCCTTCAACCTTCTTCCTTCCCCCTCAACGCTTCTTCTTGAAGGAGCCACAGGCTCAGAAAGTTTGCCTCATTAAAACCTTCTTTTATATGTGTGTTCTGCTGCTGCTGCTGCTTGGTGAGTAGATTTTTTATCTATCCAATATAAAGAGGCTAATCTTAGAAGCCAGACTAAGAAAAGGCAAACCTAAGTTTCTAGCATTTGTAGACCTAGAGAAAGCTTTTGACAATGTTGACTGGAATACGCTCTTTTAAATTCTGAAGGTGGCAGGGGTAAAATACAGGGAGCGAAAGGCTATTTACAATTTGTACAGAAACCAGATGGTAGTTATAAGAGTCGAGGGACATGAAAGGGAAGCAGTGGTTGGGAAAGGAGTGAGACAGGGTTGTAGCCTGTCCCCAATGTTATTCAATCTGTATGTTGAGCAAGCAGTAAAGGAAACAAAAGAAAAATTCAGAGTAGCTATTAAAATCCACGGAGAAGAAATAAAAACTTTGAGGTTTGCCAATGACATTGTAATTCTGTCAGAGACAGCAAAGGACTTGGAAGAGCAACTGGACGGAATGGCCAGTGTCTTGAAAGGAGGATATAAGATGAACATCAACAAAATCGAAACGATGATAATGGACTGCAGTCAAGTTAACTCAGGTGACGCTGAGGGAATTAGATTAGGAAATGAGACTCTTAAAGTAGTAAAGGAGTTTTGCTATTTGGGGAGCAAAACAACTGATGATGGTCGAAGTAGAGAGGATATAAAATGTAGACTGGCAATGGCAAGGAAAGCGTTTCTGAAGAAGAGAAATTTGTTAACATCGAGTATAGATTTAAGTGTCAGGAAGTCGTTTCTGAAAGTATTTGTATGGAGTGTAGCCATGTATGGAAGTGAAACTTGGACGATAAATAGTATGGACAAGAAGAGAATATAAGGTTTCGAAATGTGGAGCTACAGAAGAATGCTGAAGATTAGATGGGTAGATCACATAACTAATGAAGAGGTATTGAATAGAATTGGGAAGAAGAGGAGTTTGTGGCGCAACTTGACTAGAAGAAGGGATCGGTTGGTAGGACATGTTCTGAGGCATCAAGGGATCACCAGTTTAGTATTGGAGGGCAGCGTGGAGGGTAAAAATCGAAGAGGGAGACCAAGAGATGAATACACTAAGCAGATTCAGAAGGATGTAGGCTGCAGTACCTACCGGGAGATGAAGCAGCTTGCACAGGATAGAGTAGCATGGAGAGCTGCATCAAACCAGTCTCAGGACTGAAGACCACAACAACAACAACAACAACAACAACAACAACGACGAGAATGACAGTAAGAGTAATTTATTCATTTTAGCTTCTTGTGTATTTTTTGCTTTCCTAAATTTTTTACTTTTTGGTGTCAGTCCACTGAAAAGTGTAAAAAGGGTGTTTGCCTGCATGGCACGATACAATTTTCTAAATATATATTACCTTTCGAATTTTTCTCACTTCCAGTAACTCCTATAAAGTTTATCCTTTCATGAATTAATATGTTTGAAGTTTCTTATTATTTATAAGAAATATTTTCAGAATAACATGGCAGTAATCTCATTTCATCAGGATTTGTGCATGTAACACTGAATATGCATTCACTACAACATTTTGTAAGTGAATGAAATGGCCATTTTGAACACAGGAAGCAGCTCAGCCATCAATAGGCATATAAACAAGAGTTAGAATATTTCTAATCTATCAGATGAATCTTCCTTCAAAAATAACAGACAACACACATACCTGCACATATATACTGTCACTGCTGTCTACATTATGCTGGCACTCCAAATTGACTGAGGTGAGGGCTGGGCAAGGGTAGGAAACAGTTGTGGATTTACAGGGAAGGCAAGATGGAAGGGTGGCCGATTGATGCAACAAGGACATGGGAAAGGACTGTGGCACTGGTGAGCTCACTCTAGCGTAGGCGGGAGGACTTGTGTGTGGCATGCAGTGAAATGGATTGAGAACGGGAGATAGAAGAGAAAAAGAGGTAACCGATGGAGAGGAAGGTGTGAGTGCAGAATGACTGAAATTGGGAGTGGGGCAGAAGGTACTGGAGACTGAAGCTAGGTGAATTACAGAATCGAATGATGTGTTGCCAGGAGTTTACTATCTAAGTAGTTGAGAGAAGATTTTATTGGGGGACGTTTTTCTATTATGTCTGAGATTATTTCAATATAAACTTGAATATAAATTGTAATGAACTGTTATGGCAACTAGTCAAAGTTACAAGCAACAAACTAAACAAAACTATAGTACCCACCCATCATGTCTTCCACCCTTAAACACTAATTGTTTCTTCTCACTTCTTCTACTGCATTTATAACACTCTCTATACTGCTTATAATCATTTCAAAGGCCATTATAGAAAAGACAATGATGCATTCATTTCATATTTAACATCCTACTGACTCAGATCATAATTCTGTAGTCATAGGATTTGAGTTAACATATTAGAAATGTATACTGTTCATGCTTTATGTTTCTTTCTAAAACTCTTCACTTATTGGAAATATTAAAAATAACAGTTAACTGTAGAGATTAATGCAGCTAAGTTCAGCAATAGATTAACAAAAAAGGCAATCTACTACTGTGGGGAATCTTTCAATACAAATGCAAGCAAGTTAAATCAATCAGCATAAAACATATAGGACAGAGTTCTTCATTGGAGAAAATATGGCACTGAAGCTTTTGACTATCTGTTATGATAATACGACATGGAATATACATTCAATGCAACATTTTTCAAGTGAATGAAATAGCCATTCTGAAACTATGAAGTTGATAGTTTCTTCATACTTACTGCAATAAAAATACTAGCACAGCTGTATAACAATATTAACAGTGAAGTGCATGAATCTAATTTCAAAAGAACATCTCTATAGCCACCGTTAGGAGAAGAGAAAACACAACATTAGATAATAATCTTTTCCCCTACACTTAGCATAGAGACAAAGAAACCAAAGGAATCACACAGTTTGGGAATGGAGAGTACAGAAGGATGGACAAGCGAAGATAAAGAGAAAGGGGTATGAATCAGGGGGAACTTGGTTGAAATAACAAGCAACACCAAGGAGTAAGACGAGTTATATTGCATTTGAAAATTTCCCTTTCAACATCCAAGATGTTCCATGTTAGTGACACATGCACATAAATTATGAATGTAGTTCTACCTGGCCGTCACGACTAGTCTGCACCCGCCGGTTTTCATTGAAAGGGTTGAGCAGGTGCCTGGTTGCCTGGAATGGCACATTAGCTCTCTTCAGCCATTCAACAGGCAATGGCTGCCCCATATTGGGGCCACCAAGTTCATGAATCTCTGGTAGTGGCTGACAGTCACCAGAGGGATCTGCAGGGGCTCCTGTTCGAGGTGGATCAACAGGTCTTGTACCCAACAATCGTGCATACCCTTGAAAATGACCACTCCCCTGGACGCTGAACACCAGAATGACACGCTTGCCCTCCTGTAAAATACAAGGTTGCACTGCATCATACAGAACTAAAAGATGCAGGTAACATAAGTGTCTTGTCCCTCACAGTTCCTCGTAGACACAGCCACTATGTCCATGATTACACAGTGAAATAGAAAGAAAGTACCCACAGTTTCACCACACACACTGCAGAAGTCCAGTTCAGTTGTGAAAAGGTAGCCACTCAGTGACAGCACCTAATAATCTTTCCTTCAAATACAGTATATAAATATTTTCTAGGAAGCATTTGTTACATGGTGACACTAATCTGTGAAAGATACATCTATTCAATTGGCTTGGAATTTATATGGATATACATTCCTGATGGATGAAGGAGGAAGCTTTTCCTCTCATTCAAAACTTCACATCAATATCGTGCCACAAAAGCGAGGAAGAATTTAATAGGACGAGGCTTTTCAGGATTCGCAGACCCTAAATTCACAGGTAGCAATTGTGAGAAGGAAGGAAAGCAAACATGAAGGTATAAATGCCTGAGTGAAAAGTAAGATGGGTTAAAAAAAAACTAGAAGTGAAAGATTAATATAGTCACAAAATAGAAAGAAAAACTGGAAAAGGGGGGGGGGGGGGGGGGGGGGAGAAAAAGCGGGAGGAGATGATGAAAAAATACAATTATAACAACTGTCTTATAGGAGAAATGGGACACAGACATATGTCCCGATACACCTGGATGATTCAGAGATACAATTTTTTCCCAGTGATGACAGCAAACATTACAAATGCATAGAGAACATACTCAAAATTGTGCAGAGTTTTTCTACAGTGACCATTCAAGAATAAAGTTTGTTTCACAATCTAAATAAAGATATAGAGAAGTGACACAGTTTTTACGTATTACACAGAGTTTTTTGCAATCAATAATGAAATTCAGAATTTTACAGCTTCTGTATTTACCTGATTATAAGACGAGGTTTTTTCCAAAACTCACCATTCGAAAAATATTATGTCTTATATTTGCAGATTAAACTGCTGCTGCTGAGGCCAAAGTTTTTATATTGATTAACGGATTACTATTGGATTCATCTTACAATTCCAGATGAAGCTTTGGCTACTGAGGTTTTGTACATCATTTTGAACAGCCCTGAAGTGTAGGGCAAATCAAACAATACTTGCATTTGAATAGGTTCGATATTTCCCGAAATGCTGAAGCACTCAATACAGTATTGACCTTGTTCGAACAATCATGGGACATTTGACTCAGAGTGACAGTGCAAGAGATAAGTGAGAAACTATGAACTAGCCATTGCAACAATCTAATGCACTGCTTAAAAATTCACAATTTTGTGGAACACATGAGGACTTAACACTAAATTCTATGAACTCACAAACTTTTGTTGTATCTGAACAGGTATGCAATAAAAATTCACGTACATGTGTGGATACTGTACACTAAATACATTTGTGATGGTTTTTAAGTAAAGGTTCAAAGGTGAAAATCTTGTCCTTCAGAAACCACCTCTTGATTCTGAACCAAGTCAATATTTTATTTCATCATGAGAAACTAGTGATTTACCAAGTGGGTTGCAAATGAGAAATTTAGTCACTGTACATGTATCAGAATACTGGAGAGACTCGCTACCAGCTTTTAAACAGCTTTCAAACAAGATGATGACATTCAGATGAAACAAGAAGGAAAATAATCCAGAATGAAAGGTCTAACAAATGAAATAAATTGTATTAAACTGACTGTAATTGCTGTCTCGAGAATAAATTACAACATAAAGACACAGTACGAACAGGTGTCACTAGATCACGGGATGAGCGAAAGTTCAAGAACTGCGATCGTTTGTTTACATATTAGTTGCTACTATTACATATGACCTGCACCCTAGAAGATGTTGCTGTGCATATTTCACTGTTGCTCCAGGACAGCACTATGGAAAGTTGGAAGGGGAACAGTGATCCAGCTTGGTTTATAGCTACGATCAGTGTGAGGAGGGGAGTTTGAGCAGGCAGAAACTTTGTTATGCAGCCTACCATGGGAATGTATACTGTATACTATAGCTTGTAATAACATTTACCACGTTTAAACTAGATTTTGCTTGAATCCATATGCACTCAGAATTGAACTGACTTTAAAATTGGACAGGTATTCAACAATAGCTTACATTTCTGCAGGAGACACTAAAAGTCTTGATGGGGGCCAGTGGCGTACTTATGTGTTTCATGCAGCAATGTTGTCGACACTGACCATGAGGTGTGACGGGAACGATTGGGGATGTGTAAGCTGCTGGTTTCACAAAACCAATGAGAGAGCAGCAGGCAGATGATATGTTAGGAAGCAAGAGACATTGTAACATTCTCATGTCAGAATGGAGGCAAAATCTGCTGTGTGTTAAGAAAAAAAGGCTGCTGTTCTCATATCCCATAGTAACCACAACCTCAGAAATTGCAACATATTCAGAAGGATAGCCAAATATTGGTGACAACAGAGATATAAGTTTCACGGATGTCCTGTAAGGATGATGATGATAAAAAATAGTGGTACAACAGACGACAGACTAAGTAAACAAAAAAAGGCAGTGAACACAAAAATTAATGTAAGCAATTCCTTTTTGTTAATTTTATTTCTCCCTGTATTATCAAAATGTAGACAATCAATAAATGGCATAAATGTAGAATGGGTGTAACTCACCATATAGCGGAGATGCCGAGTCATGATAGGCACAACAAAAAGATTCACACAATTATAGCTTTCGGCCATTAAGACCTTTGTCAACAATAGACATAACACACACACACGCACATACACACTCACGCAAATGCAACTCGCACACATGTCTGCAGTCTCAGGCAACTGAAACCACACTGCCTGAGACTGTAGATGTGTGTGCGAGCTGCATTTGTGTGTGTGTGTGTGGGTGTGGGTGTGTGTGTGTGTGTGTGTGGGTGGGTGTGTGTGTGTGTGTGTGTGTGTGTGTGTGCATGTGCGTGTCCTGTTGACAAAGGCCTTAATGGCAAAAAGCTATAATCATGTGAATCTTTTTGTTGTGCCTATCGTGACTCAGCATCTCCACTATATGGTGAGTAGCAACTTTCAACCTCTAATATTGCATATTCCATCCTGGATTTTCCATTGTTTGATAGAATGGTTGTAATCTAATGTCGACTTTTTAGACAGATCCCTTGTATTTTTGATTAGTCAGAATATGTTAAAAATAAATTTTTCTCAAGGAGATTCTTGAAAAAAAAGGGGGTTACCTTATATTCAGGGTCATCTCATATTCGGGTAAATGTGGTATTTCAGCAGCAACACTGGCAGTAGCTCCTAATGCTGCCTCAACAAGAGCAATAGGAAACATTAAAAATAACAACTAGAGGGCCTTCATCAACTGTTGGATTGCCATTAGAGCAGCAGCAGTCAGTGGGACATCCATTTCACTACAATTTGCTTCACTCAGTGACTCAAACAAACAACTGGGCTCTTACATTCACCACCTCACACGGTACTTTAATATTTTCATGTTAATACTTCCAGACAATTGACTACCTTTCTTCCAGTTCTGTATAGTTGCAGACACTTTCAGCTTGGTAAAAAATCGCTGTCTAGACCAATCCTACCCCTCTGCCACATGATGAGATTTGTGGGCTGTTTCAGTTATTAATATAAAGAACAAGATCTTGTGGTGTCGACGTTTGCAGTTCCTTCAACAACCTGAACAACTGAAGCAGCCATATCTTATCTGGATAACCAGTCTGCAGGTCTTGGCTGCATGTGTAATTTTACATGTGAAAAATCATATTCTGGTTCTCAGATGCAGCCTGCTGGTCGTGTTCCTTCCAGATGTCCAAGGAGATACTGAGACACACACACCTTAAATTAAACAAAGTATTCTCTACTGCTCAAGTTTAATTTTCACAAGCAGAGTGACAAATGAATTAAGAACATGAAGTTTTTGTTACTGCTGATTCACCAATTCAACAACCACCATCTGCAAATCTCTTTTCTGAGATCACAATGATTCTCTTGCCACATTACACATATGTACCTTGTAATAGTAAACAACTCAGGGAATTTGGAAACCATATGGACGAATCACTGTAGAAGCAGATGTATATAATATGGGCTCCTTGCCCTAATGTGCAAAAATTAACAAACATAATTTGTATTAGTGACTTCAAGCAGTTTGGGTCTTCTGTCAAAGACTTTGTCCATTCTTCCCTTCTAAAGATCCACAACTCATTCACAAGTAGTAGTCTCAGAGGTGGGATCAACTTTTTGAAACAACTTATACACTTGTGTAGGTTAGACTTCCAGGTAGCACTTTCTGCAGCCATTCACCCTTGGTGGGCCTTTGTTTGTACAAGTAAATGGATTTTAAAAAAATCACAAGATTGACTAGAGCCTTAAAAGTAGCACTAATTTCAAAACAGCACTGTAGTGTACCAATTAAAGCATTTATCTCATATGCTGAAGTTTGCATTTTTTTATGGTGCTCATCATAAGCTCACTGGACAAAAAATTAATCATCCGAGCGCGCATGCACAGATGAATCAATAAGCCTTTACACATGGTGGCGCGACTGACTTTTACACTTGAGCATAATGGAGTAGCGATCAGTGAGACATTTATGTTTCAAGCAGATGTTATAGTTAACATGGGCAAATACAAGCATGTGACAGATTGGCAAAAAGGGGCAATCCTGTTTTGCTATACACATGGCCATATGCTGCGTGAAGTTGCTGGATTTGTTGGTGTTTCACAGAAAACTGTTCAACCTGTCTGAAAGCAATGGTGTAGCACACAGGGCCACCAACCATGATGCCAGAACTGTGGTTGCAATAGATCCTGACTGAGAGGGACTAGTGATACATTTCACAGCTTGTGAATTGAAATCACTTCCCAACCCAACATAAATGGATGCAGGAAACGAATAACGCCCATCCCAATCTGTTAGCAAGAACATTTCAACAAAAACGGCATGCCATGAACATTTGGCGTCTGTTACCTCGCAAGAGGCCATTGTTCACACAGGCACAAAAAGCTGCGCATCTTCAATGGGATAGAAACAATTGGACATGGACAGTAGCTGACTGGCAGAACGTAATGTGCTCTGACAAATCATGTTCTTGCCTATACAGTAGAACATTACTTGTCCAACCTTCGGTTAACCATCCCCTCAGATTATCTGACCATCTGTCTGCATTCCACGCATAACAGTGTGCCAGCATTGATAGGGGAATTTACTCCTGTCACAAAAACTATCCATCTGAGTCGTGCTCCTCATGAATGCTCAGGTGACAAGACTACTGCACTGCCAGAATGTTCACTTTACAGTACTCTTTAATCTGCTGTTTTATCTGCGGGGTTTTTAAATTTATTATCATGTTGTTGTTGTTGTTGTTGTTGTTGTTGTTGTTGTGTTCTTCAGGCCAGAGACTGGTTTGATGCAGCTCTCCATGCTACTCTATCCTGTGCAAGCTTCTTCATCTCCCAGTACCTACTGCATACTACATCCTTCTCAATCTGCTTAGTGTATTCATCGCTTGGTCTCCCTCTATGATTTTTACCCTCCACGCTGCCCTCCAATACTAAATTAGTGATCCCTTGATGCCGCAGAACACTACCAACCAATCCCTTCTTCTAGTCAAGGTGTGCCACAAATTTCTCTTCTCCCTAATTCTATTCAATACCTCCTCATTAGTTATGTGATCTACCCATCTAATCTTCAGCATTATTCTGTAGCACCACATTTCGAAAGCTTCTATTCTCTTCTTGTCCAAACTATTTATCGTCCACGTTTCACTTCCATACATGGCTACACTCCATAGAAATCCATACAGAAACAACTTCCTGACACTTAAATCTATACTCGATGTTAACAAATTTCTCTTCTTCAGAAACGCTTTCCTTGCCATTGCCAGTCTACATTTTATATCCTCTCTACTTCGACCATCATCAGTTATTTTGCTCCTCAAATAGCAAAACTCATTTACTACTTTAAGCATGTCTCTTCCTAATCTAATTCCCTCAGCATCACCCGAGTTAACTTGACTACATTCCATTATCCTCATTTTGCTTTTGTTAATGTTCATCTTATATCCTCCTTTCAAGACACTGTCCATTCCGTTCAATTGCTCTTCCATGTCCTTTGCTGTCTCTGACAGAATTACAATGACATCAGCAAACCTCAAAGTATTTATTTCTTCTCCGTTGATTTTAATTCCTACAGCGAATTTTTCTTTTGTTTCCTTTACTGCTTGCTCAATATACAGATTGAATAACATTGGGGATAGGCCAAACCCTGTCTCACTCCCTTCCCAACCACTGTTTCCCTTTCGTGCCCCTCGACTCTTTATAACTGCCATCTTGTTTCTGTACAAATTGTAAATAGCCTTTCCCTCCCTAAATTTTACCCTGCCACCTGCAGAATTTAAAAGAGAGTATTCCAGCCAACATTGTCAAAAGCTTTCTCTAAGTCTGCAAATGCTAGAAACATAGGTTTGCCTTTCCTTTATTTATTTTCTAAGATAAGTCCTAGGGTCAGTATTGCCTCCAGTGTTCCAACATTTCTACGGAATCCAAACTGATCTTCCCCGATGTCGGCTTCCACCAGTTTTTCCATTTGCCTGTAAAGAATTCGTGTTAGTATTTTGCAGCCATGGCTTATTAAACTGATAGTTCGGAAATTTTCACATCTATCGACACCTGCTTTCTTTGGGATTGGAATTATTATATTCTTCTTGAAGTCTGAGGGTATTTCGCCTGTCTCATAAATTTTGCTCACCAGATGGTAGAGTTTAGTCAGGACTGGCTGTCAGTAGTCTATTCCCGGGGCCTTGTTTCAACTTAGGTCTTTCAGTGCTCTGTCAAAGTCTTCACACACTATCATACCTCCTATTTCATCTTCATCTACATCCTCTTCCATTTCCATACTTTTGTCCTCAAGTACATTGCCCTTGTATAGACACTCTATCTACTCCTTCCACCTCTCTGCTTTCCCTTCTTTGCTTAGAACTGGGTTTCCATCTGAGCCCTTGATATTCATAGAAGTGGTTTTCTTTTCTCGAAAGGTCTTTTTAGTTTTCCTGTAGGCAATATCTATCTTACCCCTACTGAGATAAGCCTCTACATCCTTACATTTGTCCTCTAGCCATCCCTGCTCAGCCATTTTGCACTTCCTGTCGATCTCATTTTTGAGACGTTTGTATCCCTTTTTGCCTGCTTCATTTACTGCATTTTTATATTTTCTCCTTTCATCAATTAAATTCAATATTTCTTCTGTCACCCAAGGATTTCTACTAGCCCTCGTCTTTTTACCTACTTGATCCTCTGCTGCCTTCACTATTTCATCTCTCAAAGCTACCCATTCTTCTTCTACTGTATTTCTTTCTCCCATTCCTGTCAATCGTTCCCTGATGTTCTCCCTGAAACTCTCTACAACCTCTGGTTCTGTCAGTTTATCAAGATCCCATCTCCTTAAATTCCCACCTTTAGGCAGTTCCTTCAGTTTTAATCTATAGTTCATAACCAATAGATTGCGGTCACAGTCCACATCTGCCCCTGGAAATGTCTTACAATATAGAACCTGGTTCCTAAATCTCTGTCTTACCATTATATAATCTCTCTGAAACCTTCGAGTATCTCCAAGTTTCTTCCACGTATACAACCTCCTTTTATGATTCTTGAATCAAGTGTTAGCTATGATTAAGTTATGCTCTGTGCAAAATTCTACCAGGCGGCTTCCTCTTTCGTTTATTACCCCCATTCCATATTCACCTACTACTTTTCCTTCTCTTCCTTTTCCTCCTATCGAGTTCCAGTCACCCTAGACCATTAAATTTTGGACCCCCTTCACTATCCGAATAATTTCTTTTATCCCATCATACGTTTCATCAATTTCTTTGTCATCAGCAGAGCTAGTTGGCATATAAACTTGTACTATTGTGGAAGGCATGGGCTTCATGTCTATCTTGGCCACAATAATGCGTTCACTATGCTGTTTGTAGTAGCTTACCAGCATTCAAATGTTTTTATTCGTTTTTAAACTTACGCCTGCATTACCCCTATTTGATTTTGTATTTATAACCCTCTATTCACCTGACCAGAAGTGTTGTTCCTCCTACCACCAAACTTCACTAATTCCCACTATTATCTAACTTTAACCTATCCATTTCCCTTTTTAAATTTTCTAAACTACCTGCCCAATTAAGGGATCTTAACATTCCACGGTCCGATCTGTAGAACGCCAGTTTTCTTTCTTTTGATAACGATGTCCTCCTGAGTAGCCCGAATGGGGGACTATTTTACTCCCGGAATATTTTACCCAAGAGGACGCCATCACCATTTAACCATACAGTAAAGCTGCATACCCTCGGGAAAAATTACGGCTGTAGTTTCCCCTTACTTTCAGCTGTTCACAGTACCTGCACAGAAAGGCTGTTTTGGTTAGTGTTACAAGGCCAGATCAGTCAATCGTCCAGACTGTTGCCCTGCAACTACTGAAAAGACTGCTGCCCCTCTTCAGGAACCACACGTCTGTCTGGCTTCTCAACAGATACCCCTCCATTGTGGTTGCACCTACGGTATGGCTATCTGTATCGTTAAGTCATGCAAACCTCCCCACCAACGGCAAGGTCCATGGTTCATGGGGGGGATTTATTACCATATTTCTTTTAATATTAAAGTTGCAGTGTAACTTTATACAGTTCATTAAGCTGTGATTGAGAAATGTAAGGGATTCTGAAAGACAAAAAGTTGCTACAAATCAAAAAAGGAAATGTGTTCTGTGCACAATCAAACAGAAACTAGGTGTTCCGCAAAGATTTGATCCAGGTGAGTCATTTACTAACTTAGCCTCTGAAATGGATGCTGCAGTGACGACCGATAAAGACTGGATAAAGAATCGAAATGATCTTGAAGCAATTCGTTAACTGTAGATGGCAAAAATGTTGTAAAAACTAGAAAAGCACTGAAAAAGCCTAAATGTGAGCTCTTGGATGACGCTCTGTGGGTCTGGTTTTGTCAGGAAAAATGAAAGGGGATCCCACTTTCCGGCCGTATCATAAAAGAAAAAGCTTTTCAGTTGCATAAAAAATGTGGAGGGGAGACAAATTACCGAGTTAAAAGCAAGTGAGGTTTGGTTTCACCAATGGAAAAATTGTCATGGCATTAAGCAAGTTGTTATTTCATGTGAAAAACTTTCTGCTGTTGAAGATTCAGGTAGAGGGTTTGTCGAAAACTTTGAAAAAATGGTCACAGAAAATAAACTGTTAGTTGACCAATTATACAATACTGATAAGATGGGGCTAAACTATAAAATGCTCCCTCAAAAATCCTTTGGCTCAAAGAATGAAACAGATACAGGTACCACATTAGGAGAGGACAAGCTGACCAGTGCAACATGCAGCAATGCAAGTGGTAATTGTAAATTGCCATTGACTGTAATTGGCAAATCTAAGAAACCAAGATTCTTCAAAAACATAAACATGTCAGCACTTGCTGTTTATTACAATGTTCAAAAAAGTATTTCAACAAATGGTAATTTTTTTAAAGAATTTTTTTATGCTTTTGTTTTGGATGTCTTTTTGCCCCGTATGTGATTTCAGTAATCCAACCAATGGACCAGGGAGTTACTGAGTGGATAAAATGACATAAAAGGAGGAAAAATGTCAGTGGTTTGTTACAGAAAATAGAAGAGGGTTGTGATCTTTTTGAAGCAATTGCTCAAGCGTGGGCAGAACTTAAGAAAACCATTCTACAAAAATAATGGAAGAAGATTTGTCCTAGCCTAAACCAAGAGTAAGAACTTTCAGGAACTAATGGTCAGACACTGCAGATTTAGTCACTGATCTGCAAACTCTTCAGAATGATATCCAGCTTGCTGATGTAGAGGAATGGTTAGCATGAGGTGGCACTGTTGCTGTTACCAATGAAGAGCATGAAGATTATCAGATCATCAATCTTGTTTTGCAACCTTATATGTTGAGCAAGAGGTGTCAGATGTTGAAGGAAAGAAAGAGGATGAAAAGATCAGCCACTCTGCAGCAAAGGATGCATTCGAGATTGTGCTCATATTTTTGGAACAACAGCCAACTGCTACAACCATAGACATATTGTGGGCAAAGAAGTGATATGAAGCATCTGCAAAGACAAGGTTTAAGAAAGTGAAACAAAGATAACATTTTATTCTTTTTTAAATAAATTTTCAGTCTGTAATTTTGTTTTCATTTCTCTTTATTAGAAACTTTACTTGATTTTTATTTATTAGGTCATTTTGAGTTCCATAAATGACTTGTTTCATTCTCCTCTGACTATCGAACCCTTTTGGCACATCAACCCCCACCTGGTCCCAGAAGCGCCATTTAATCAAGGTTCTATTGTATTCAAATGATGCACATCATTGAGTGCACTGAAGGCTGAATGAAGCATTTCATCCTGAATATGTGCAAGGTCAGGTTCAAGCCGGAGTTGGGTCTGTGATGCTTTTTGGAGGTGTTTTGCTGAACAAGCTCTCTGTGTTAACCAGTAACATGAACCAGAAAATTTACTTTATCATGTTTACTTGACTTTCAGTCAACATCTGTATGATGAGTACGCTACTGAGACACCTTATGTTTCAAGATGACAGCAGCAAAATTCGTCAGGTTGGAAGAGTATGTGACTGGTTTTCTGAACACTCCCTCACACTATTACATCTTGATTGGCCTGCAAACTCGCTTGACTTGGACCCCATCGAAATTTTGTGGGACATCTTGGAATAGCGGAGAAAACACTGACATCAGCATCTCCATAATTTGGTATAACTGCACGATCAAATCCTGGGAGAGTGACTTAACCTGGATGCAATGTAGCTGCACAACCTTGAGGACTTGCAAATCCAGGCAGATATTAAGTACAGGGGTGGAATTAAATGTATTAAATAATGTGTATAATGACTTCTCTAGGGGTGACTAATTTTCTGCCCCGTGAGGTTAGGTACATTTAAAACATTAATTCTTCTCGTACCAAGAACAAAGTATTTTAGATCACAAGCTTAGAGATTTTAAATAAAAAAAATAAATAAAAGGAAGTAAAATGTAAGAGCAAATATAAAAGTTAAGCAACGATTAAAATGATGTGGCAAAGGATGAGAAATGAAAGAAATTATATTTAAACTAATTAACCCTTTCACTGCGCATTTACTCTCAGCGGCTCCTGCCCTGTGCACGTTATTTTCACCTGGTGCATATATATATATATATACGACTGTAGCAGTCTACGGTATTATTGAGATAAAAATGAGACGCAAAATCCAGTATTGTCGGTGTAAATCGTTTCCTTTTTTAAAATCTTTGTTCAGAAAGTCTTATATTGTTCAAAAAAGGTACTTTATTAACAGAAAAAAATACAAAACATATTACACTAGTAATACTTCAAAGTGTGATATCTCTCGAAACAAAATTCAAACATAAAGGCACATTACATTTTACACAAATGTATCTTGTGTCACTTCATTTATCATGTTTTGCACATACAATACACCTTCTCTGGGTGGCCTTCTTCTTTGAAGTTCCTGGGATTAGCGAGATAAAGTGGCGCTCAGGTAGGCGTAAGGGATTGTCACCATCAACCAATCTCCTTCCATGATGTCCATTTTTTTGCGGTTGGTGGTGAATCTCTAGGATCTCCTTGATACATTTCTGTTGAAGATCAGATACTGAAATATTTCATCCCATTTGAGTTTTATATAATGCATGCGCAGTGAGCAGAGACAGATCCACAAAGTGAAAAAATACTTTTTTATACCATTTTACAGTTTTTCGTACACATTCTACCGAACTTAGCATCATGTCGCTCCTGTCGACGGCCCCCATATTTTCAGTGTAGCTTACAATGCAAGCTGGTTTTGTTTTTGGTTCATTCGTGGTACTGTCAATTTTGTCAGTTGCTGTAATTTCACTTGTATGAAGAGTTGAAAGCATCCTCACTTCCCGCTTGTCCTGCCACTTCAGAGCAAGAAGTTTATCTGTTGATATAAACTCGATCTCGCCTTTTCTAAGTTTTTTTGATAAAGCAGGCATGCCTTTGCGGTTTGTTCTCACAGTTCCACAGGCATTAGTAACTCTGTCATGCAAATAAGAAAATAACATTGGGCTAGTGTACCAATAGTCAACATATAATGTGTGACCTTTACCAAGGTAACGTTCAAGTAAAGTGAGAACAATGCTTCGAGGTATTCCAACATTTACACCAAAGTCAGTTTCTTTTTTTTACGTCTGTTGCTGCAACCACATAAATAATAAAGTCAAGAATATAACCAGTTTCACAATTACATAACACAAAAAATTTTACATCAAATCTGTGGCGTTTGGAAGGAATGTACTGTTTGAAGAAGTCACGACCTTTGAAGAGAACTAAACTTTTGTCAATGCACAAATTTTTAAAAGGATGGAAAGCATCTGGAAATACTTTCCTTAAGTGATCCACAATTCGACATAATTTCCAGATTTTGTCATCTCCAGGGTCCTTACTGTTATCAGCAAAATGTAACATTCTAAGTAACATAAGATATCTATCTCTCGGCATGATGACAGTAACTGATCATTGGTCCAATAACTGTTTATTTCACTTTTTCTCACTTGAGCCATCAGAAAATTTACAGCAAGGAAACAGTAAACTTCGTCACTGTTTGTGTTTTTCCAGCATCGCAGTCTTGATTTTTCACTGACATCGTTGCAAAGGTGTTCATAATATAAGTTACATTTCTCAGCTGTGTAGCTCACAATTTCTTGGCTAAAAAAACTTGGAAGCAGTCATATACAGTACATAAATCATCTAAATTGACGATTTTGCAACCGGAACCACTGTTATAGAAATTATACACTTTAGGGTCCAAATCAGAGTATTTCCATCTAAAATCATCTGTTTTGTGTCTCTTAGGAGATTTTTCAGGCATACGCTCAGGCTCTTCTTCGTAATCGGAGAAAGAATCGACGATAACATCAAAATCTGGACCTGCATTTACTGGTTCAACATTTGTTGGCTCACAAATATTTTTTATATTTGTGGTGACAGATTTATCTGCCAGCTCGTTGTCGTAATTATCTGTCCACCCATAATCAGCTGGATTGGACATGATGATGTCCTCGTCGTCACTTTGGTTTAGAATACTCAGCAGCTCATTGTCTGTACACGGACGGTAACGTCGCGTCATTTCATTCGGTAACGTGGAAACGGCCGCACACAAACTAGGTAATACAGCAATATGAATGAACACAGCAGACAGAGAATTCAGCATTCAATAGTCGTTCAGGTATTTCCTAGTATTCCAACAATTAAACTGCATACTTGCGCAACAATTACCTCCAACTCGCTGGCCCGATTGTCAGCGTTATATGTAACTATATGAATGTAGCAGGGAACCGCTGTAAGTATTTTTTATAGCAAATAGTATATATATGTCTGGAGCACTGAAACGATTAGCATATATTTACGTCTGGAGCAGTGAAAGGATTAATTAAGCATAGTGATTGCAGTCGTTTTGATGATATCGCACCTCTCAGCCAATGTTCATAGATAGCTGAAAGCTGGATCTTGACTGGTTGTGACAGTAGCTTAGACAATATCATCTAAATCTCTTTTGGTGCAACCTCTCCTGAGTTGTTTGGTTATCCACTACCTGCATTACAGCTGTTTACTGACAATTACTGAACTCCCTGAAATTCACCTTATGAACTCAATAGAACTATACTCTTGGTGGAGTGGTTTGTGGTGTTCAGGAACTCACATAATGAGTCAATCATTACTCTTTCTAATTTGTTGACATTTGGCTCTGGCTACTTGGCAGATTGTGAGATTCTCTGAAGTTGGCTAGCATCTGAAACTCTGCAGGTGTATTTGTCTGCTTCTAAACACAGAGTGGCACCTGTCATTTGATTGAAGATTGTAGAATGAGCCAACTGTTCTAGGATGCAGCCACTATTGGTCGCACAACTTCCAGTTTGCCTGGCTAGGTACGCATCTTTGTGTCTCTTTTTGTAGTTGGGGAAGAGGGGACTTCGGTCACTGGAGTGCAAGTCATTCAGACCCTTCACAGAGCAGTGATTCTTAGAGCAGGGGAAAAAATTAGAGATTGGTAAAGCACAACAATTCTGTAACAGCATTCCAGTGTATATGCCACCCACTCTATGGAAGATATAGATCTGATAATGAGGGGCTCTTTACAGTTCAATTTGTGGAGCAGGTGATAGCTGAACCTCTTGCCACATTATATGAATTAAAATCTACACAGAGGTGTATTTTAAATAAGAGATGGTCTGCTGTTTCAGAAATCATGGGGGTGGGGGTGGGTGGGGGGTGGGGGGGAAGGGAACTGTAGTAAAAGACATGTGCAATGACACAAGATCAATGCTATAATAAATAGCCATTATTCGTGTAATCATATGAATAAATTTGGTAGCTTTCATTCACAGTCCTATGCCAGCCTGCCAGCTGTTATTTCTGAGAGAAAAAGGGAGGGAGACAGATGGGAGGAGGGGAGGTAGAAAGTTAAAGAAGCAGAATAATATTTTACAAAGAGGACTGACATTTGCGTACTGTAAATGTTAGTCCTCCAACAGGCAGTAACTACTACGCACACCTAAGCAAACAGTATTATATCAGTCAGAAACTCATATTATTTTCATAATTTGTCTGCAATTGTATTTTCATCACTCTTGGCATGTCAATGTCATGTGAAAAGGGACTGACTTGAATTCTTAGTTTATTATTTATATGAGTGATGGCTAATGAGTGGTATTGTGCACAAAACGAGTGCAAATTTTTCCACACGACTAACACAACTTTCTTTCCTACCACCTTGATGCAGAACTACAGAATATCCCTAGTATGTTAGGAACCACATAAGATTTGACTTTGCACTAGCAATACACTAATTACTTCAAAAATATTTACTATGGAACTTTGAAGTTAAAGCAGAACGCCCTAATGTAACCAGTGATTTACTCTGGGGCATACTATTAATACATTGCATAAAGCCAATGGAAAAGAGAGGGGGGGGGGGGAGAGAGGGAGGGAGGGAGGGAGGGAGGGAGGGAGGGAGGGAGGGAGGGAGGGAGAGAGAGAGAGAGAGAGAGAGAGAGAGAGAGAGTGTTCTGAAACATACATAAAACCATAATCACAATGTATAACTTAGCAACAAAAATATGAGTTACAGCATTATATCAGGCGGACACCTATTATAATGTAGCACAAAGACGAATATCCATTCATAGCATCCACTGTGACTCAAAAATATGTTTCTAGAAAAAGAATCAGTTAAGTTAGCACTTACAATTATTAGCCATTTTTAGTGCAGCATTTTTTAGCATTTTCTGTTTAAATTCACCCAACAACTGTCTTTGTATTGGAAGCATCTAATATTCTGTAAACCTCTGACAACTCAGGTGAAATACAACATTTAATTAAGGTCTAGAGCTGGAAATACTAATGTGTCTGTTTACCTTTAGTATGCGTGTAACTTTCCGCTCAGTGGCTGGCGTAAAAGCCCATGCACCGCGGCTGATGGAAGCATCAACAGTCTTCAGACTGCCAGCTTTAATGATGAAATATCGTGTGTCACCTGTAGGTTCATCATGTGAAGCAGACGAAATATGTGTTTTCGTTAAAGGTATAAGCAATGTAGGCTCCGTGCTTCCACTGTTGCATGCACCAACACTGTTCCCTGCTCCTCCACTACCGTGTGAAGGAGTCGGCGAAGCACTGCCACTTCCCACATGTTTAGCACTCAATGAGTCCAAGCGCTCTCCTAAAACAACATTACGCATCAAAGTCCACAAATGCTAGACACTTTACTTAAGAATACTTATTTATCCTATACAAATAACAAACAAAAATATTATAGTGTCAGGTACAACTTTAATCAAATGGTGCATTCTAAAAGACAGGAAAAGCAGACTTTAGTCTACAGCCTTTCAAAATTTTGCAATCAATCAAGCACAAATATACATAGGTGGCCAAGTGACAAAACTGAATTAGGTGTGAAACATGAAAAACACATCAAAAGCATAAATATTCGCTTAATATACCTCAAGTAAATAAAGAGTGGGGCAAATGAAAGTGGTTCAGATGAGTCAATATGATCGGACATGAATGTACGCATACAACAACAGCCTGTGACATGCACACCACATGTATGCCTGGTACGTGATCCACACCGGTTCAGAGCGTGGTGTGGGCTGTGTCAGTGGGAATGCAGCAATGCAAAGGGAACAATGGCACTCACAGTAGAGCAGCAGATGTTCTTTGTGAAAAGTTACATGACAACAAAGTCGTGGACACGGTGTGGTAAGTTGTAATTCTTCAGTCTTTCCCGGAGAGGCACTGTCATACTCAACAATCAGGTTTCTGCCAGTTATTCACATCTTCCTTGCACAATATTTCAACTGTGTGACTCTTAGTTTTCTTCAGGTGCTCTCTGATACTGATTCCAATGTGGAACGAGTCCAGTATTTAAGCCTATGTTGTGCTAGATGCTCCGTCTGTAGCCCACAGCTTGTCAAGCACTTGATCCGTGGTATGCGCTGACCAGTGGCAGCAATTGTAGTGTTTTCTTCTAGCTAGGTCTGTTCCAAATTGTTGCATGAAGTTCTCAATGATATCCAAGTCATGCAAATTATTTTATCTTTCGACTGTCTCCATTTAACCCATCCTGTGAGCTAAGATGTTCTGTTACCATGGCGTGCCATGTCAGTCACTATGTCTGAGGTCCATGCACACCAGGAGCAGCTGCAGTATTATTTTCAGGCCACTGGTGTGCAAACTGCTGCTTGAGACTTGGTAGAACATCCTCAGGTATTGGGTCTATTGTCTGAGGTACCATTTCACATGCGTCCATTGTTACATGTAGTGGGCTATTTTCTCTAACTCCATCTTCATACCTGTATCCCCTGAGGTCTTGATGGTGCCTCCATTGTGTCTACAGAAGATTGAGTGCCTGGTTCCAGGCAGAGCTCAGCTGAAAACTTGTGTCACAGTTAATGAGATTCTCTGTGACCTTAATCTCAATAGATTCTTTGATGACACTGTCCAAGTAGCTTGACATTTGTGTTAGAATTTTGACATCATTATAGTTCGTAGAATGACTGAGTTCTAAACAATGCTCAGCAACTGCTGAATTGGTTGCCTGTCTCAGTGTGGTGTGCCTCTGGAGTTCTTTGCATCTGATGTCAATGAGCCTAGTTGTATGGCTGATGTATGTCATACCACATTCAAATGGTATGTGGTAAACGCTCAGTTTACAGTTTATATAGACCCAGGTCATCTTTACATTCTCTAGCAGAGCCTTAACCCTGGTGGATGTAAGGAACACACACTCTTGATGTTATGTTTGGGGAGAATTCTGCTGATTTTGGCAGATATTGGACAGACATTTGGCAAATATGCAACCTGTTTTGTTTATTCTTGCAACTCTTCAGGAACCTCTGGTGGTGAAACAGAGTACAGTGCCTTTTGAACATCTCAAGAAGAGTATCCATGTTTGTAGATCACAGACTATAGGTGTTCTATCCCTGTTGCCAAATTATCAGAATCTGATAGAGCCCAGGCGAGTCATTCAGTGGGTGAACAGGTAGACCCTGTCGAAACTGACCATGATGTCATGATTCTGTGATGTGTAGCTGCCTTGGATGTTGCAGAAAATTTTCTAAATTGTGAATGTTATGGGCACATTTCCCCACATATGACGAAAGCATCCTCTTAACATGTTGAGCAGTAAGGCAGATGGCTGCACCAAGGTTGCTGACTATTGGATGTAGGAGAATCCCTTTCTTGTGCACCTTAGGCAGGTCATAAATTCTGGGCGGTACTGGTGCTTTTGTCCTTAACTGATTAACAATCTTTTCTGGAAGGCCAGTTTCCTTTGGAAGGGCCCTTGCCTTCTTATCCACCTTCTCTGTGGGGTCCCATTCTATTGGTCTTAATACCAGCTCGTCCATCAGAATCAACACAAAGCTACAGATGCTACATCACTACTGTTATAACATGAGGTATGAGTTAGCAAAACAACCACATTGACGACCCCTAATGTACATATACTGTCTATAGTGCATTATGTATCAACATTTCCCAAAATCATTCTGTATTGTGATCTGAAGACATTTATCATTTTCTGTAACTGATAATAGTGGCTTGCACTTACTAGTCAGAACATTAGCATGTTGATGCTTATAGTCACCCTACTAAAAGAGCACCCCTGATCTTCACGTATGTGGACAGCATCATTATGTGAAGGGAAACGCTAATTCCAATCCGAGCTCTGGAATTTGTAAACATTGCAATGGCGATGGTGCCAAGTTGACACCTCTACCACTCAATGTTGCAAGTGGTGCTACGCTTTCTCAGTGACTGCAAAACATCTGTTGGCCGTTCATTGTTTGTTGCGGATCATATCACCCATTCCAGTCATGTCAATGGTGTGGTATAAAGTATCATTAATTTCAGATGTATGTGATATGACCACTTCTTCTAGCTGTAGGAAAGTAGGCAGGAGCACTACCTTAAATAGCCAATCTCATGAGATCGTATATAATGTACGACACAATTTTGAGGAAGAAAGGGATAATGGCAGATCTCTTATACTGTTGTCACTGAGAAAGTAGCTGCGGGTCTGAAAATTGGAAACACCTCTGTAAAAAAGTAATAAGGGAGAAGTGTTGCTGGAGATCTACAGGAGCCAACTGCTGCTCTTTTGATTCCTGGAAAAAACAGTATGTGGTGCTGAAATGATGGAACTGAATAATTTTCAAGACGACACAATATAGCAACATGTACAGGGTGAAGAAAAATTCGCCCACTCGGACTTTGCACTGCAATTCCTCACATACTAGCAATACAAAAATGTCTTGTCACAAAATTTCATTCTGCGCATATTTCTGGCAGTAAATGGATGTTAAAGATTAGCAATTTGCCAACACTGGAATCACATGTATGGTAACTACCACTGTCAGTAGACAGTACTAGCGCTGAGAGGGTGGTGCAGTGGATAGCGTTTTGGGTTAGGATGCAGGTCGAGGGTTCGATTCTGGGTCGAAGCATATTTGATTTTATTTGCCAATTTCATTCTGTCAAACAACACTGTAGTACAGAGCTTTACTTAAGCCACATGTATCTGACATTTACATAGTGCTTTCCTAATGAAATATAGTGGATCTGAAAGTGGCAAGAATAGTAGTTGGTACTAATCGATGGGAGCACTGAGGGAGGGTACACAGAAAACAGGTTTGGAATCTAGCAGACGCAGTGTGGAAAGCAATTTGCGTCCACGACATGCAAAAGTCTTCTTTAAAAGCTGACCAATGAAAATGATTTACTTCCATTTCCGCGTTTGTAGTATTTAGGAGCAAACTTTTTGTAGTAGATCTGCTGTAATCGCTGTATGACAATTAACACGCCAGATACTGTACCATGCAGACTATATTTAGCAAATAAAAACAAATTTGCCTTGATCCAGAATCAAATCATAGATCTTCTGCATGCTAACCCAAAATGCTATCCACTGCACCAACTGCACGGCACTACTCCTATATACGACAGAGACAGTAACTGTACATATGATTACAGTGTTGCCAGATTGCCAATCTTTGATATCCATTTACAGCCAGAAAATGGGAGGAATTGCGTTATGAAGTCTGAGAGTGTGAATTTTTCTTCACCCTGTGTATGACTATTACATGTGGAAAGAATATCCAATCTGGAAGAAGCTGCTTCACTCACTGTGAGATCGAGTTGTATTTCGGAGGAAAAGCCAGTCTTCCAGTTGTACTGAAGAAGACAGAGTTTTGATGGAAAACAAATTGTTTGGTTGGACATAAAGTGGGTAAATGCTGACTGTGTGGACTGATGATGCAGCAGCATGACGAACAATAAAAGCTGTTGGTGGAAAAGGCAGTTTGCTCATTCATTTACATGCTGGAACAATCGGCAGGCTTGTACCAAATGCTTTGTTGCTGTTTACATCAAAGGTTCATAGACTCTTTGCTTCCGTAAATTGAAAAGGACTTCACTATAATATTGGATGATGCACAGTACCACTCCATTCAGTTAAATAAAAACACTACATCAAACAGCAGGAAGAGTGATATAGTGGACTGGCTAGAGAACAATGGCACAGGTTCATCTGATAGGGAAATGAAAATGGCAGAACTGCTGCAAATCATGAAAAAGCACCAATTATGTAATATCATTTATGGGATTGACCAAATTGCAGAAGAACATGGTCATAGATTGTTGCACCTTCCACCATATCACGCCATTCTCAATTTTAATGCAACAGAAATCATGTGGGCTCAAGAGAAATTATACATTGCAGACAGAAATTAAAGAATTAAATTAAAAGGTGCTTAATTTTTAATGTGTGACACACTGGGAAGTGTTACTCCCTCAAAATGGAACAATACTGTCAAACAAATATGGAAAAGTTAATAAGATAAGGCGAGTATCAGCAGCAGCAATGGCGAAGATAGTGACAGTAACATATGAAGACTGAGGAGTCAACCTTCTTACCTAAAATGCAGGCAAGAAATGCTTCTATGCATAAAATATGTATCAAAATACTGAAGCATCATAATATTTAATTTTTCTCAACACGTACTTCCAAAACTTTTATTTTTTAATTATGAAGAGAGCGTGTTTTGATTCCCTGATGTTATTAGTGTTTTTTCACGCTTCAGTAGCATGGCACTGCAACAGCTCTAAACTTTTTGGGTGTGATATTCGCAGAGGTGCAACCAACAAGTGTAAGAAGAAACAGCCACACAGCAGCACTGGCAACATAGCTACCAGCTGTCAGGGATGTTCTTTCAGCAGTTTGACTATCGATTTGAGTCTTGTTATTCTACTTGAGCTTCCTTTAGTACCTGCTTTTATTTATTTATTTATTTTATTATTACTGTGTACAATAAGTAAAGTAGTCATCAACCTGAAGATTGTTTTGAATGCCACAATGATTTACTAAGCATGGTCCTGTTGGAGGTAGTATTCCACTGGCTTCTCCAACCTTTGATCTGATGAACCCAGCCAGTGATAGGTGGACCTACAATTTAATGTGGATTCCAAACCACAGTACAGCTCGGCATTATTCACATCAACAAATATTGTCAGAGGCGAAATAGTGATAAACAAAAGATAAAAATCCTAGGACTGACATGGGATCGAACACGAGACCTTTGGATTCGTAATCTGGTAATGTACCATTGAGCCACAGTATATCCCAGAATATCCTCCCTACTCCTCCCTTTAGTAACATGTATTTCCTGATTCTAATTCTATTTGGTATTCATTTTTCAACTGAACTTCTAGTTACCCTGGTATATCCCATCTGATATAATTTCCTCTTTCATCTTCTTACCCCACCTTCAGGTCCTAGAGTTCTGCAATTTATTTTCCATAAGCAATGGAGTAGCAGAAACAGTTGAGCATGAGAGCATGATAATCCATTATCACACTCAATACTGACTGCCATGGAGCAGGTCATTGTTTTAAGTACATGATTATGTTTTAATTTGGATAATGATTTAGTACTCTCCCCCAGTTACTGGCCATGATGTTCTGGCAGGTAGAGCCTGGACTCCAGCCCTCAAGTCTAGGGTTCAATCCCAGACAGGGGTGAGGACTACTACTTGTTCCTGTCCTTCCAGGATGGCCCCAAGTCCTCGCAACCTGCTATCATATGAGTACCAGGGATCCAACCTGGAGGTTAAAGGCAGACATGGTGATGAGCCTGCAGTCTTCTCCCGTGGCGACGAGAGGTGTGCTCTCTGTAAGCTTAGTCACAGAGTTGAGCCACATACTTAACCCTTATTCTGCTACCAACAGAGGCGGGTGACAAAGGATCACTATTGTCTGTTTACAAGACAGGTGTCACTGGTATTCGGTTACAATTGTAAAATTTTTTCCAGTTCATTCCAGAATTGGTATAGCAACCAGTATGTATGACATGAAGAGACAAGCCTTGGTTGCAGTGTTAATATTCTTTCATATTATTTCCCAATGACGTGTTTCACCTTTATTTAGGCATCTTTGGTCTGGCTGATATTTGGTAACAAAAGGTACATGGGATACTGCGCATAAAATAGACTAGCACGTAAATGCACCTTGCCAACGCTTTAAAAACACTGCATGGTGTCCTTGTTATGGCGTGTGACGCAGTCCAATGCAAACCAAACAGTGTAATGTCTGCAGCCAGAATATGCACTACATCTCCAGCATGTTTATGATGTAAAGATTTATTGTAGGCATGATCCGATTTGGTTTGCATTGGACTTCACAGCTTGCTATAATAAGGACACTGCACACTGGTTTTAAAGCTTTGACAATGTACATTTACTAGCTGGGATATTTTATGCATGGTATACTATGCACCCATTGCTAACAAATATTGCCAATAAAGTTGAAACATGTCATTGGGAAATAATAAAAAAGCATCTTAACACTGCAACCAAGAATGATTGTCTCTTCATGCCGGTTAAAATTGTCGGCTGCAGGTTCTTGGGCAAAGAATCTGCAGTAGATTATTGTCAAGAGTGAAGGTAATTTGTGTGTAAATTCTTCATATTATTATTAAAGGGTTCTCACCATGTTCTGGGGCCTTTGTAAGTTTTAGCATTTTCAGATGATTTTCAACACCATTACAATGGTTACTCTTTTATTCATATTTGCAGTAAGACAAGTGAAAAGTAGCTCCATTCTGTGATCTTCTTTTGTAAAGGAACATTTGAAGAAAGAATTAAACATTTAAGCTCCTGTCCAGCTAATATCTACTTTGGCGCCTTATTTGTCAAATTTTTGTGCTACAGGCATAACAGCCTTAATATATGGCCAAAATTTCTAAGAGTTTTAAACAAAAACTTGTGATAACATTTTACTGGCTCCCTAGTAGCCAAGTTTGTTTCAGTTAATATCTGCAGCTTTATTCTTTGCTTTGTACATACAGTATAACCCCACTTTTACGTTCCCAGAATTAACATTTTCCCTCTGCTAACCCCCCGTTAACGACATTTTCTATCACTCATGTCAAATTTCCTACATACACAATGTTTTCTCACCCAATTTTATGCCTACATATCTATAATTTTCCCCCGATTTACACATTACGAAAAATTGTTTGTGGAGAAAAACCTAACGGCAAATGACGCTGGCATGATGTTGGCTGCCAAGTACTGTTTAAAAGCATTATGTGGTTAAATTTCTTAACATCTCAGGGCACTTTACTTAGCAGATTTGAACTGGTAAACGTGTAAAAGTTGGAATAATTCGTGCCATGTCTCCTGCTGCTGCCAAGCTATACTAGAAGTGGTGGCTCATGGGAGAAGCTAGGTTCGTTATGTAAAGAAATAATGACTAGTCACAATCATTTCCAAATTGTCTCTACTGCGCAATATGCAGTTTCATGATTGTTGTGAATCATCATGACATCTATGTCGAACCATATTTAGCATGATTAATCATTTAGCCACTTGTAACACTAGTTGACATCATCACTCACTTCGCGTTGCTCAAATATTTTTGGCTTAAACACAGTGACAATTATGTACTTTTCCATGCTTGTTTTCAAGAGCACTGTATTTTTTTGTGATGTTACACAAACAAAGAATGTGAGTTATAGTTTGTATGTGTGTGATTTTCTAGATAAATGAGGAAGCACAGCACCTGATAACCTCAAAAAGATGACTACAGTGCAATCAACACAGAAGAATGCATATGCATGCTTATGTAGATATTTGCACTTGACAAAGAGAGAAATATTCTCGAAACGCATCATGCTAAGCATGAAAAAAATACATAACAGGTGCAGTATTTCATTATTGCAGTATTTCATTATTTAAATAATGAATGGCAGCTGCAGTCTTTCCAAAAACATTGGTTATGACGTATCAAATACAGTCAAACGTTTCTGCTTCCCAGACAGTTATCAGTTCCAGTTACATCAGCAGTTTTTATCAGATAATAAACCTTTATTCGATAACAGACATGTCCCTGACAATTATTTTGATGCCTATTTTGTATATATTTATTATACATAAAAAGCAAAAATGTAAGTGGATACTGTATACATAACCTTTACAGCTTATAACGTTATTTACCACATTTTACATTTTCCCGCATTTTACACCATTTTTTTGAAGTCCCTTGAAAAGTGTAAAAGTGGGGTTTCATTGTATTATGCTAATTTTGTTTCTTAAAAGGCTTCCAATATTGGTTGTTTAATAAAGTGGTTTCAACTGTTTAATTTTTCTGTAGGTAAAATTTTTTCTCTAACCTGAGCAACTATTAGCTTCAACTTGATCTACAAAACACAACCCTAATTAAATGAATCTAGCATTTGTCTGAAAAATGAAGTAACCTTTTCTTTACCCACTTTACTGTAGATTTTTCTATTTATTCTTGTAGCACTTTGCACCACGTGACCACTGTTGCTGAAAGAAAATTATTACCACTGATTCCAGTTCTTGTGCAAACATCCTCAAAGAAGCCTAGTTGTTGGTAACAAAATTTCCATCCTGGTTCCACAGAATCTGATTTTGGTAATTTTTATGTACGCTTTTGGTAATTTCTCAGGAAATTTAGTATCTGACTATAATTTAGGGTATAAAGAAACAGCCAGAAACTGTCATCCTAGCAGTACCTGAGAGACAGAAATCGTTGCTGACTGGCCTTGGCCTTTGCCCGATTCCATTTGGTTGCTGCAGGCCAAGTGCAGCTTCCTCTGCTGTCAGCACCCCAACAACGGTCTTCACGACAAATTCATCAACCTATTTACAAACAACAGAAAAGTATAATAGCACAGTGCTTGTCTTTACACCAAGTTTCTTTGCCAAGTCAATAATATAACTTAACAGCTTCATAATGCTATTTTCCAACTTACTAGAGTCACATGAAATTATGTACAAACTCAATCATGTCAACACACTTACATGTACTGCATGAGATATTGTGTTGAATAGTACAACTTCAGTAACTTGTACTTAAGATTACATCCAAGTTCATTTATGTAAGCATGAAAGGTCATAGATTTTCCTCTAAGATTCTATAGTTATCTTAGGATATTTCAAGGGTTTTACACAAGCAACTTTTAACACTAATGGAAACAAGAACTGTGCAGTATAAAATTTTTACAGACAAGAGTTTGGTTGTAATATAGGATGCATCGAGTACTGCATTCCACCTATTACCAACATAAACAAAAAATTCACCTCACTAGAGTAATATCTAACACACAGTTATATGCAATACCCACATCATGTCAAAATAGGCCAATGCTTATACTACCTGCCACAATATAATTTTAATATCAAAGAGCTTTGTCAAGTATTTTGCATTGATGAGGATCTCCTCACTGTGTGTGTGTGTGTGTGTGTGTGTGTGTGTGTGTAAAACAAAGAATGTATGTAAACTATTCTTACTACTCAAATGTCCCAGTGAAACTGTAAACCAATATTAACTAATACTGCCACATAAACAGCAGGTAAAAATCCTACAACATTTCAGTATTATAAGATACATCCCCAAATTACCTGGTTACAGAGAAATCTACAAGGTCTACACAATAAAGAAGCTTTCAGTAACAGTTACAAGTTACATCGTATTGTTTGATGAAAGATCAGTTTATTGAGGCACACAGGAACAATATTTCAACAGCAGGCTAAGTTGTGACTGTCAGGCAAGTCGATACACCGAGAGGCCTGATCGCATTAACTTTAAAAGTTTAGGTGTCACCTCACTCCTATCTGACACTGCATATTTACCATACATTCAATCTATATCACTGAGTCAATAAGAAACAGCAGCAGAGGAGCTTTGTCTGGCATTATAAGCCACATTATGGAGAACCGTGTAATGTAAAACATAATCATCCACACACTCATAAATAATAATAATGACAAAAAAGTATGAGCCAGAAGTGTATTAGATAACTTGCCAAGCAGTCTGCCACACATCAGTTGGTCATACAGGAGACAAACAGCAATCTGAACACCAGCTAGATATATGTTTATGACAACCTGGCAATGTAGCAGTTGGAGCTTTGTTTGGAATTTTGACGAACTATGGATGATGCAAGATGATGAGAAAGACGTGTAATTTCTGGAAGACAGATATAAAAATATAAATTAAATTGGAAATGCAGATAGCCTTATTAGCCATGACTCAAAAACCCACCTCAAACACACAGGACCCTGTCTTCTGCTTGCCTAAGGAACACTGATGGTTAGAAGCAGAATTCAGTGATCAAAATGAGTAGATTGAAGAACAAGGTGGATCCAGAAAAATACTGAGGAATTGGACAGATCAATAAAGAGGTACATGCAGTACTAGGGTGTAAATCTGGAATGGAACAACTGGTCTGCCACTGTCATCGGTGGAAGGAGTGGAAGATGATCATAGGTGCAAAATCAGTACACCAAATTATGACAACTCAATCTGATGACAAGCTGCACCAAATGAACGGATGCTTGGTCAACAGTGCAAAGTTTCATTTGAGGAGGGATGACAATCAATGATGCATGAAGTCTGCGACAATCACACATCACAGTGAGACAAAGATGCCAACAGGCAAAAGACTGCAACATGCAAGAATTCAAAGTTCTCTCAACTGCGAAAAACTCTGCAAATAACAGAAACGAACTTGTTGGCTATCAACTTAATATATAAGAATCTACACTGGGACGCCTTATCAATGTATGACGAGTGTATCTAATATGCTACCAGGGCTAAATACTAAGCCCATCCAGAAAATTTTCTCTCTGAAGCACCTAAGGAGGCCAGAAGGAAGCCATGCCAATTCATCACACAAAAACTATTTAAAGAAAGAAAAAGAATCATCCCTGCAATAATTATTAGCAGCAAAAACACAACTGTATTGCTACAGAAAGTGAGCAACCTGAAATGCCTTTGAAGAGAATATACAAAGTTAAATACAATGAAAATAAAGGATAGACGGAATTCACAGGAGATACACACTTTTCCAAAAATCCACACTTTTCCGAAAATCGGGTCTATGTAATGAAATCAGGAAAAGGTAACCACTAAACCACAGTGGATTGCTATGTGGAGTACAGAAATATATAACACAAAACAGCATTCACTCTAGCTTTTGAGCAGAAACTCTTTTTCTAGCAACAGTGTACCCATGCACACACACAGCTGTTGTGGCTTCAAACACAATGAAAAGCACAGTTAAAAGAAATCCACAGTTTATTTGGTCATGGGGTGACAGCACAACAGTTATAGGTCACAGGATGATATCACACAGAACAGCTATAGATTAGAGACATGTGCAATCAGATGACTAATACAGACATGTTGACACGTACAGCCTGACAGGTACAGGCTAGAGACAAGTACAGGCAGCTGACAGACACAGACTACCGGCGGGTGCATGGACAGTGCTGCAAGAGTCATATCTACTGCAGTGTATACACAACATACAATGTAAGGAAACGTGGTGGGCCTCTAATGACCGATAGTCAAAAGTGTCTAAAAAAGGTTCAGCAAAGGCAATAAGGATTCTGTCCCAAGGTAGCAAGGGTGCCAATGAAGGGAGAAAAAACAGTGTGCAGTGACTAATGTAGGTTGTGGCAGGTTTCAACTGAGACTAGAAGAAGCTGTTTGTAGCTTACCAGATGGCACTTGATGGAAGCCAATGATAGGGAGCCCAGCCTTGCATATGGTAGTGAGCTGAGGAGCGAAACAGGCTCAGGCGTCCACATGCAGCTCTCCCATGTTGTATGAAGCAAGAGGGGCAAGACAGAAGTGGTGCACAGTGCCCTTGTTGTTGCTGCTGTTAGAGTTGTCCACTGTGGCAGGTTTCTTGGTTGTAACCACAGTGGGTTCCTCTTCCCTCGGTAGGCTTGTAGCAATGCGCCGACGTGATCCACAAACAACGACAACACTGCCCCCCCCCCCCCCCCCCCACTACAATTAGAGGGAGCAGAAAACAGTGCTCAGTGACAAATCCCAACAAGAAAGATAGCACTGATGAACATCGATGTGCGTTAGACAGTAGATGGCATCCCGAACTAATGAGACAGAGACTGATGCAGCGGACTGTGGCACAAGAAAAAATTTGAAGAAAACAGCTAGATAGGGTGCATGAGCAACCAGAGGAACACAGTGAGCTACACATGAGAGAAAAGTGCAATGAAGCTGGGCCTAAGGAGGAGGCTAATTGACACAACAATGAAGAGGCGAGGCCAAGTCCTGAAAAGGAGGCCAACAAACTAAGAAGAGGAGGCAGATCCTGAAAAATGAAGTCATTGAACAGAACAGGGAGACCGACCCGGAAAATGAGGTCAAAGAAGAGAACAAGGAGGCTGAACCGGAAAAAGGATGCCAAGCAACAGAACAACAAAAAAGAGGGAGGCCATTCCGAAAAAGGAGGTCACAACAAATACAAAGTATCACCAGCATTTGTGTCCGTTTCACAAAATGCGACAAAGTGGTGGCAGAGCTGTTGTCAGAAGCTTGTCAAACTGCAGCAGACTAGTCAGACGGTGGAATACTGCGATAGTACGGAGGAGCCGGCAGTGTCAACATGGCTACAAAGTGGTCGAGGGAGCCTGAACAAATGACTGTTGCAGAAGTGATGAAAACGATCACGAAAGTTATGCACATGAAAGTTCCTCAGTGGAGCGCACAAACGATCTATAGTGGAGCCCGAAAGTTTCACTTGTCAGCACGTGCACTATATGGCAGACGAGAAGAGAGGAAACAACTGCAAGAATGAACACATGTGAGAAACAGACTGATCACCACTTACGGTGTAGCTTGGAACATAATGAAAAAGGTGGTTACACGAAATCCAGACAGTTATAGGTCATGGGGTGACATCAAACACAGCAGGTACAGACTAGAGACGCTTGTAATCAAATGACTAATACAGACACGTTGCTGCATACAAAAAACAAGTACAGACTAGCGACAAGTACAGACAGTGACAGATTCTTAAATATACCGACGTGAGTTAGTAATTCCTACACTCCTTCAACATATCCTTTTACACATTACAACAACAGAAATTCCTCTACGAAACATGACGAGCTGCCGAGGAAAAACTATTTCCATTTGTTTTCAAATCTGCTGCCTCTCAGAATTTTTATATCAACAATATATAAAACCATCTGTTGCAGCATTGTGCACCCCTTTTGTGGTCAAGACAAGCTTAATGTGGAATAATGAATGCCACTCTTCCTTCTAATATTGTAATTATGTATATTAATGTTCCTTTTCAACTGCAATGGATTGTTTACAACAAACTTCAAGAGGGAAAAAATATACTGTGAAGCAGTGGCCAGAAGCATGCTGAATAAAAACAGCAGCATTTGTTGTAAGTTGGGCTGGGTTGTTTGGGGGAAGAGACGAAACAGCGAGGTCATCGGTCTCATTGGATTAGGGAAGGACGGGGAAGGAAATCGGCCACACCCTTTCAAAGGAACCATGCCAGCATTTGCCTGGAGCGATTTAGGGAAATTATGGAAAACCTAAATCACGATGGCCAGTCGTGGAATGTAACCATCGTCCTCCCGAACACGAGTCCAGTGTGCTAACCAATGCGCCACCTCGCTCGGTCTTTTGTAAGTACTTTATTAAAGACACACTCCTTAAACAGATGTCTACAAGATGATTGTGGGTCACCGCTATGTATTATTCTCACAGCATATTTTTCAGCAATGAAGACATCCTTTATTAAAAAAGAGTTACTTCAGCACATTATTTCATATGACATTATTCAACGAAAATATGCAAAATATGTGAACATAACGATTTGTGTCTCTCCGAGACTTGCAATGACTCTAAGAGCAAGTGTGGTTGAACTAAATAGTTTTAGGAGTTCTAAAATGTGCTTTATCCAGTTTAAATTCTCATGAATATGGACACTTAAATTTTCTGAAGTTTCCATCCTATTTATTATTTCCTCAGCATGTGTTATAAGCACCTCTAAAGGGTGTTTACACCCATGCATCTTGCGGCTTTAGTTGCTGTGTTGTTATAGTCTGCTCCTCGCAGAAGTTGAGGCACTCAGAATGAACACGGGTGCGAAAGGAATCACTCGCACATACATGTTGAGGAAGAGGTATGCAACCTACATGCTTACCTCTACTTCCATGTGAGACAAACATAGTTGCAAGGTGACGAAGAGCAAGGTCGGTCCACAGGTGTAACTGTACCTTAAAAGTGCAGAACTGAATATGTTGTGGCTTTTTAAAATTGATGTATACAAGTGTCACACGCAAAACAACTAGTTCTGCTTCTTTCTGTGTTCTTTTGGTTAGATACGACATTATCTAGGGCAACAGTCTGGATGATTGACTGATCTGGCCTTGTAACAATAACCAAAACGGCCTTGCTGTGCTGGTACTGCGAACGGATGAAAGCAAGGGGAAACTACGGCCATAATTTTTCCCGAGGGCATGCAGCTTTAACGTATGATTAAGTGATGATGGCGTCCTCTTGGGTAAAATATTCCGAAGGTAAAATAGTCCCCCATTCGGATCTCCGGGCGGGGACTACTCAAGAGGATGTCGTTATCAGGAGAAAGAAAACTGGCGTTCTACGGATCAGAGCGTGGAATGTCAGATCACTTAATCGGGCAGGTAGGTTAGAAAATTTAAAAAGGGAAATGGATAGGTTAAAGTTAGATATAGTGACAATTAGTGAAGTTCGGTGGCAGGAGGAACATGACTTCTGGTCAGTTGACTACAGGGTTATAAACACAAAATCAAATAGGGGTAATGCAGGAGTAGGTTTAATAATGAATAGGAAAATAGGAATGCGGGTAAGCTACCACAAACAGCATAGTGAACACATTATTGTGGCCAAGATAGATACGAAGCCCACACCTACTACAGTAGTACAAGTTTATATGCCAACTAGCTCTGCAGATGACGAAGAAATTGAAGAAATGTATGATGAAATACAAGAAATTATTCAGATAGTGAAGGGTGACGAAAATTTAATAGTCATGGGTGACTGGAATTCGGCAGTAGGAAAAGGGAGAGAAGGAAACGTAATAGGTGAATATGGATTGGGGCTAAGAAATGAAAGAGGAAGCCGTCTGGTAGAATTTTGCACAGAGCATAACTTAAACATAGCTAACACTTGGTTTAAGAATCATGAAAGAAGGTTGTATACATGGAAGAACCCTGGATATACTAAAAGGTATCAGATAGATTATATAATGGTAAGACAGAGATTTAGGAACCAGGTTTTAAACTGTAAGACATTTCCAGGGGCAGATGTGGACTCTGACCACAATTTATTGGTTATGACCTGTAGATTAAAACTGAAGAAATTCCAAAAAGGTAGGAATTTAAGGAGATGGGACCTGTATAAACTGAAAGAACCACAGGTTGTACAGAGTTTCAGGGAGATCATAAGGGAACAACTGACAGGAATGGGGGACAGAAATACAGTAGAAGAAGAATGGGTAGCTCTGAGGGATGAAATAGTGAAGGCAGCAGAGGATCAAGTAGGTAAAAAGACGAGGGCTAATAGAAATCCTTGGGTAACAGAAGAAATATTGAATTTAATTGATGAAAGGAGAAAATATAAAAATGCAGTAAATGAAGCAGGAAAAAGGAATACAAACGTCTCAAAAATGAGATCGACAGGAAGTGCAAAATGGCTAAGCAGGTGGCTAGAGGACAAATGTAAGGATGTAGAGGCTTATCTCACTAGGGGTAAGACAGATACTGCCTACACGAAAATTAAAGAGACCTTTGGAGGTAAGAGAACCACTTGTATGAACATCAAGAGCTCAGATGGAAACCCAGTTCTAAGCAAAGAAGGGAAAGCAGAAAGGTGGAAGGAGTATATAGAGGGTCTATACAAGGGCAATGTACTTGAGGACAATATTATGGAAATGGAAGAGGATGTAGATGAAGATGAAATGGGAGATATGATACTGCGTGAAGAGTCTGACAGAGCACTGAAAGACCTGAGTCGAAACAAGGCCCCGGAGTAGACAACATTCCATTGGAACTACTGATGGCCTTGGGAGAGCCAGTCCTGACAAAACTCTACCATCTGGTAAGCAAGATGTATGAAACAGGAGAAATACCCTCAGACTTCAAGAAGAATATAACAATTTCAATCCCAAAGAAAGCAGGTGTTGACAGATGTGAAAATTACCGAACAATCAGTTTAATAAGCCACAGCTGCAAAATACTAACACAAATTCTTTACAGACGAATGAAAAAACTAGTAGAAGCCGACCTCGGGGAAGATCAGTTTGGATTCCATAGAAATACTGGAACACGTGAGGCAATACTGACCTTACGACTTATCTCAGAAGAAAGATTAAGGAAAGGCAAACCTACGTTTGTAGCTTTTGTAGACTTAGAGAAAGCTTTTGACAATGTTGACTGGAATACTCTCTTTCAAATTCTAAAGGTGTCAGGAAAATACAGGGAGCAAAAGGCTATTTACAATTTGTACAGAAACCAGATGGCAGTTGTAGAGTCGAGGGACATGAAATGGAAGCAGTTGTTGGGAAGGGAGTAAGACAGGGTTGTAGCCTCTCCCTGATGTTATTCAATCTGTATATTGAACAAGCAGTAAAGGAAACAAAAGAAAAATTTGGAGTAGGTATTAAAATCGATGGAGAAGAAATAAAAACTTTGAGGTTCGCTGATGACATTGTAATTCTGTCAGAGACAGCAAAGGACTTGGAAGAGCAGTTGAATGGAATGGATAGCGTCTTGAAGGGAGGATATAAGATGAACATCAACAAAAGCAAAACGAGGATAATGGAATGTAGTCGAATTAAGTCGGGTGATGCTGAAGGAATTAGATTAGGAAATGAGACAGTTAAAGTAGTAAAGAAGTTTTGCTATTTGGGGAGCAAAATAACTGATGATGGTCGAAGTAGAGAGGATATAAAATGTAGACTGGCAATGGCAAGGAAAGCGTTTCTGAAGAAGAGAAATTTGTTAACATCAAGTATAGATTTAAGTGTCGGGAAGTCATTTGTGAAAGTATTTGTATGGAGCGTAGCCATGTATGGAAGTGAAAGATGGACGATAAATAGTTTGGACAAGAAGAGAATAGAAGCTTTCGAAATGTGGTGCTACAGAAGAATGCTGAAGATTAGATGGGTAGATCACATAACTAATGAGGAAGTATTGAATAGGATTGGGGAGAAGAGGAGTTTGTGGCACAGCTTGACCAGAAGGGGGGATCGGTTGGTAGGACATGTTCTGAGGCATCAAGGGATCTCCAATTTAGTATTGGAGGGCAGCGTGGAGGGTACAAATCGTAGAGGGAGACCAAGAGATGAATACACTAAGCAGATTCAGAAGGATGTAGGTTGCAGTAGGTACTGGGAGATGAAGAAGCTTGCACAGGATAGAGTAGCATGGAGAGCTGCATCAAACCAGTCTCAGGACTGAAGACCACAACAACTACAATGACATTATCTGTTGCTTGCCTACAGCATCAGTTTCATAAAACCTCAGTTTATCTAGTAGGATATTGTGGTTCACACAGTTAGATGCCTTAGGTCACAGAAAATACCAACCTGTGCGGTTTTGCTACTTAATGCTTGTAAAATTTGGTACGTAAACGTGTAAACGGGGTTCTCAGCAGAGCAATTCTTCTGATTTACTGAAGATATTACTTTTACTCAGGTAAGATACTACTGATACTATTCTAGAATACATCACCTTCTCAAAAATTTTGGAAAATAGCGACTGAAGTGAAACAGATTGGTAGTTATTGACATCTCTCCCATCAACTTTCTGATAGGGGAGTTTAACAATGTCATACTTCAATCTCTCTGAAAAAATGGCTTAAGAGAGTGATGCATTACATATTTATGATAAGACAGGGCTTATTATAACACATGAGCTTTTACTGAGGGAATATATTATTTTCTTTTGGCGATTTGGTTTTTCAATATACCGCAGTGCTTTTTCTCTGGAACTGTTTGTCCCTATATTTCCTACCATATTTAAGAAAGGATTATTAAACACATTTGCTACTTGTGACTTATTTATAGCCCTTCCATTTAAGTTAATAGTGACATTATTCTGTCATTTCGCTGGTTGTCCTGCCTCTTGTTTCACTATGTTTCATACAGCCTTAAGTCTGTTGTCAGAATGATTGATTTCTGACAAAATGTGCATGTTCCTAAATTTTTTAATAGCCCTTCTTAGTAATTTTGAGTGGTTTCTGTAGTGTGCAACTACTGCACGACCTTTACTTGTTCTTGCAAAGAGATTCAATTCTCTTTTCCTTTCACAAAGTTCTTCAGTCCCTCTAATAATCCATGGTCTTTTACATGGCTGTTTAATGTCCTTCCTGATTAGATTTTTCGGAAAGCTATTTTCATATAATGATACAATTTATCAAGGAAAAAATTAAATTTCAGCATTTGGTTTAGTATAAATTTCATCCCACGCCATCTTTTGTAACCTATTCTTAAAAACATTTGAGTCATTAATTATACTGATTTCCACTGAGGAGTATCTATACTGTAAGGCAGTATCTCATTTATCCTAAATAACTGTACATCACGATCATAGAGAGCATTTGTTAATGGGTATACAGTTAATTCCTACTTCGAGCTTTATCAAACAAAACATGGTCTGTTATGGTCCTACTACCTTTATCCACCCATGTTGGAAAGTAAATACACAGAGATTAAATTCTAGGATCCAAATAAGGTTTCCAGATCATTTTTTCTGTCCTAACCCTTTTCAAAACTTGTAGTAACCCATACATTACCGCACCTTGGCCGCTACTATTACATTGTACAAAACACAGTTTGAGTAGTACACTGTTTGTCTGCTCCAGACCCCCACCAGAGATTGCCGATTTGGATTCAACTCCCCAGATGCCTGCAGCCGAGAGCCCATAGCCTTGGCAGGCAAAATGCTCTTTAAATATGTCCGTGCACTCACTCTGGCCCGCAGTCTGTATCTGTCAACTTTCTGTATTTGTCTCTAATCTGTACCTGTTAATTTGTATGCCTTCTTTTCAGGAATGGCCTCCCTCTTTTCATTGTTCTGTTAGTTGTCTTTCTTTTCAGGAATGGCATTCCTCTTTTTGCTGTTTTATTCACTGGCCTCCTTTTCCAGACCGATCTCTCTGTTCTCCTTATTGGTTTCTTTTTATGAGTCAGCCTCCCTGTTCTCTTTGTTGGCCTCCTTTTGCGGGTCATCCTCGCCATTCTGTTCATTCGTTTCATTTTTTAGGCTCTGCCTCCTCTTCTTGGTTTGTTGGCCTCCTACTTAGGACTCGGCCTCTCCTCTTCGTAGTGTTGATTAGCCACCATCTCACGCCCAGCTTCACTCTCCTTTTTTCTGATGTGTAGTTCACTCTTTTCTTCTCCTTGCTTGTGCACTGTCATCTCGCCGCTTGCCTTGACTTTTTCCTCATGCCACATTCCACTGCATCAGTCTCTGTCTCACTGGTTCAGGAAGCAATCCACCATCACCCAGCCCCCAACATCATTCGTCAGTGCTATCATTCTGTTGGGATCCATCACTGAATGCTGTTTTCTGTTCTCTCCAGTTGAAGTGGGTTGGGCGGACAGTGCTGTTGCTCGTGGATCATGTTGATGCATTGCAAACAAACCTGCCGGATTATGAGAAACCCGCTGCAGACACTGGTGATACTTTGTTCTTGTTGTGACCTCGTTTATGGGAATGGTCTCCTTCATTTTTGTTGTTCTGTTGGTTGAATGGTCTTCTTTCTGATTTTCTGTTCATTGATCCCCTTTACAGTTGAGCCTCCCAGTTCTCTTCTTTGGCCTCCTTTTCCAAGTCAGCCTCCCCATTCTGTTCGGTGGCTTGTTTTTTCAGGATCTGCCTCCTCTTCTTGATTTGTTGGCCTTCTTAGGCCCAGATTCAACTATCCTTTGTAATCATGTGTAGTTCACTGTTTTCTTCTCCTTGCTCGTGCACCCTCTTGTGTCGACTTTTTACTCGTGTTGCACTCCACTGCATCTCTGCCTCATTGGTATGGGATGCCATCCACCGCCTAATGCCTATTGATGTTGTTCATCAGTGCTATCTTTCTTGTTGGGGTTTGTTGCTGAACATTGTTTTCTGCTCTCTTCAATCGAAGTGGGGGGGGGGGGGGGGGGGCAATGTTGATGTTGTTTGTGGATCACATTGCCGCATAACCACAAATCCACTGGGTTATAGGAACATGCTACGGTCCCAACCAAGAAACATCGTCACAACGAACAATTCGATCAGCAGCAACGACAAGGGCACCGTGCACCACTTCCGTCCTATCAAATCTTGCTTCGTGCAACATGAGACAGCTGCTTGTGGACATCTGAGCCTGTTTCACTCCTCAGCTCACTATTGTTTGGCTGGGCTCCCTATTGTAGGCTCCCATCAAATGCCGTTTGGTAAGCTACAAACAGCTTCTCCTAGTCTTGGCCGCGACCTACGTTAGACACTGCACACTGTTTTTTTCTCCCTTGGATGGCACCTTTACGAGCACCTCCAGGCACCTTATGCATCTTTACAAGCATCTCTAGCATTATCACAGGTGCCTTGATGCAGAGTGGGTGCACCCTACCTTCCTTCAGGCACCTCCAGCAACTTCACGGGCACGTTTAGGCATTTCTACCACTGACATGGGTGCCTCAGCCTGCCACAGTTGTCTCCTGCACCCATGCAGGCACCTCCAAACCAGCTGCAGGCACCTCCTGCACCTGCAGGCACCCCCTGCACCTACATGGACACCTGTTACCTATGCAGGTGCCTCCTGCATAGGTAACATAGGGTCCTCCCTTACTGATGATGTAAATATTTTATCAAAGGCCAAACTCCTTAAACATATGTCTAGTACATGATTGTGGGTAGCTCCACATATTCTTATTAAAGTAAATTTCTGAGTCATGAAGAGGTCATTTCTTAAAGATGAGTTACCCCAGCACAGTATTCCAATGACATTATTGAAAGAAAATATGTAAAATGTGTCAACTTACTCACCACAAGTGTGTGTGTGAGTGTGTGTGGTTGCCTGTGTGAATGCGTGTAGTAACCATATGTTATTACACCTTCGCTGCCACAACTGCGGTGTGCATCACGCATTCTCAGTTGCACTCCATTCAGCTGCCCCAGGCCCTCACCAGAGTTCAGTGATTAGGATGTGGCACCTCAGTCACTTCCAGGCAAGAGCCAGTGGCCCCTCTGGTGAGTAAAATGTTCTGTATATGTCCATGCACCAGCTCCAGCTAGCATTCTGTATCTGTCTGACAACTGTCTATCCTTGTCTCTGGCCTGCACCTGTCAGTCTGTACATGTCTGTATTTGTCATTTGATTGCACGTGTCTCTAGTCTGCAAATGTCCTATATGATGTCATCCCATGACCTAAAACTGTTGAGCTGTCACTCCATGACCAAATAAATTGAGGAATTCTTGTAACCACATTTTTCACTGTGTTCCAAGCCACAACAAAATCTGCACTGAAATCACAACAGACTATCAACAGCTTGCTCCTATCTGACAGATTGCATAGTAAGGAATCCAAATTTCTCATAAGCACCTCAAAAATTCTCATTGTGATTCTACATGCAGTTTACAATTGAAAGTGAACCATTTTTCAGTTTTAATTCACAACCACATACTTATGTGTGTGATCAATACAGTATCTACTTGTCTCAACATTTTGAACTTGGGTTCTGTCTTAATGTATGAAACAACTCATTCTTTTCCCATATTAGTTCTACATGAGTAAGATGTTTGACTACAATCTTATATATTTAACTTCTCTACCCCTGTGGTTGTGTGGTGCTCAGATAGGCACCGTATGTCTTATCTTTTCAGAGCTCTCTAAATTTTCTAAATGGACAAGATGCTCTTTTACCACCTCCTTTTTTCGTTTTGGCCATTTAAGGACTACATTAATTTGTGTCACTTTTTTCCTTCTGTTCTTTCTCCTTGCCCACTTTATTCTCTCATTCTCATACTTGAACTTTCTTCTCTCTTCTGTCCACGATGATTTTGTTCTTGGTCTTGTTTTCTCATGGAAACCTGTGAAAGCCTGGTTCTATTTATTTATTTATTTATTTATTTTAAAGAAGTCACCCCGTTGTGTATCTATGGTTTTTGTATTCCCATTTCTTCCAGATCCCTTTGTACCTCTTGTATCTAACATACTCTGGTTCTCTTTTTCAACAGAAACTCTATTATTTGGCTTGTTAACCTCCTTTGGTCCATTCTAAGGATGTGTTTGAAAAATAGGCTCCTCCTTTTCCTGATGATGTCTGAGATTTTCTCTATCTTGGTATACAGTTCTCAGTTCACTCATCATCTAAACTGACCATCTTCGGTTCTTCGAGGTCCCAATATCCTCCTGAGAATATACTGTTCCACCAGTTCTAGTCTCTTAAGAACTCCTGTTCTTACTAGATTAAGAGTTTTCTGCTGCATGTAAAGCTACAGAATCGACCACTGTCTGGTAATGTCTAAATTCTGCATTGATCAAAATATTCTTCTTATTGCTGATCTTCATAGTTAGTTTGTATGCTAAATTCATTTTGTTTATTCATCCTCCCATTGGTTCCCTTTCTGTCAGCCCAGTATTTATTCATTCTCTCACGTATTTAAATCTCTCCACCTTTTGGATTCTCCCTCCATCTATTGTCATCCATCTAGCAGCTGCCTTGATGATTGTCATATATTGCATTTTCTTGATGGAGATCTGTGACCCTGCTTTGGCCACTTGTCTCTGTAGCTGCGTGGTTTGGTTAACCACCCCTTCTAATGATTCTGACAATATCACAATATTGTCTGTGAATGCTAGACAATCTACCAGTAGTCCTTTTTTTTTGCATCCCAGTTGTACTCCATCAAATCCTTTCATTTCTCATCACCACTCCCTAATCACCTTATGAAGTACATAGTTACAGAGCAAAGGAGAGAGAGAGTGTCTCCCTGTCTCACTCCAGTTGTAATCTTGAAATCCTCTGAACTTGATCATGGATATTGTAATGATTAAGGTCTGTTTAAACAGTCCACTGGATTTTCATTCCAAACTCATCTCCCCTAAAATTTGGAACAGTGTTTATCTATTTATTGAATCATAAGCTTTCTTGAGGTCTACAAATGTGAGCATGAACTTCTGCCCCTGTTTTCTCAATATATGATTACCAGTTTTAGATCCAAATTTGCTCTGCGCACGATCTCCCCTTCCTGTAGCCTCCGTGGTACTCATCAGTTTGTGTATTTATAATGTAAGTGGAAAGATAAAAATCTATTGACCAAGTGGCGGCAGGAGAACACACTTATAAAAAAGGCTTTATGTATGCAAGCTTTTGGAGTCAGTGGCTTTTTCTTCTGGCAGAAGGGATGATGGGGAAGGAAGAGGGGTAAAGGAAAAGGACTAGAGAGGTTTAGGAAAAGGGGTAGAGTTCGGAAAAGTCACCCAAAACCCCGCGTCACGGGAGACTTACTGGACAGGATGCGAAGGAAAAGCAACATATGCTGGACTGTTTCTCCCTTATGGCAACTCATGTCACCGCCATGATGTGCAGGGACCCACCTTGCAGCAGGTGCTCTGCTACATGACCCATGGTTGGCCAACTTATCTCACCCAATAGGTTAGCTAACGAGTTCAACTCCTGTAAATATATTTCTCACAGACTCTTGGTTGTCAATGATGTCATTCTTTTGCACACTCAAGACAGAGGTGCATTGGGTGCTCATCCTGCCAGATATTTGCCAATGGGTATTGGGCTTGGTGCACCGGGACATTGGAGGATGAATGCGCTAGCTTGCCGACATGTGTACCAGCCAGGGATCGATGGTGAATCAAAGCAATGCAAGTGCATGACACCAGGCAGTGCCCCCACAGTCTTTCACCTCCCCCCCCCCCCCCCCCCACACACACACACACCCCAGTCTCCCCTGTGACTGCATTCATCTCAATTTTGCAGGCACCCTCTTGGGATCAAAGTAGATGCTCACACTTCACTCAAAGAACCCATATGTTGTACGCAAGGTGTCCACCATGACTAATATCACATTCACTACCTTGCTCAGATTTTGGCCACTGAAGGATTTCCTCACACATTGTGTCATTGATAATGGGCCGCAGTTCAGAACATCTGCCTCCAAAGATTTCTGAGGCCAGTGGCGTAAAGCGCATTTGCGGCCCACAGTTCCACCCTTCCTCAAATGGTGAAGTGGAATGTCTCATTCAGACCTTTAAATAGCAAAAAAATAAAGCTGGGGGGGGGGGGGGGGGGGGGGCTTACTCCATTTTTGAGCACTTATTGAATCACATCGACTAATAATTGCAGCACTGCTGAGCTCCTCCACGTTCAGCAACTGCAGATCCTGCTTCATCTACTGAATCTACCCTTTTCAAGGCATGGTGCCATGCTCTTCAAAGACCTGCCCCCCATTCCTCCCAGGTTACATGCCTGGTGCGGTTGACTGGCCTTGATGCTTCGGGAGTACTGTGGTTTGAACAAAGGTGAAGACAATGGAGACTTATGGGAGGGCAGATTACATCAGTCCAAACACAGTAGGGGCTCGACCACTGCCACCACAACCAGCTCTGGTCTTGAGCGCAAGGCATTGCATCTGCCACCATCTCCTCCACCACCTTCTGGTAACAAAGTTGCCCCACAGCCAGAGTCCAGTGCGGCAGCCTACAACTCTGCACTGTTGTACGAGAGATCCCTTTCATTTCCACACTGATTGGTGGAACCTCCTGGCATACCCACTGCCTGCAATGTCCCGCAGCTGCTGGTTGAAGGGACCGGATCTTCTGCCGTGCCTCCTTTTCATCCCCCACAGCACCACCTGGGGCATTTTCGCCTCTCTGTGCCTGTTTCTGATCCCACAAATGAGACCAACAGAACAGATTCAGAGAAAGTAGAAGAATATTTGGAAGACCTAGAAAGATACTATCCAAGAGTCAAATCAAGAATGTTATCCTGCTTCTTGGACACTTCAGCACACGATTCAGAAGAAGGAAAATTCTCTGAAACACCATTGGGAACTATCCAGCCAAAGACAGGAATAATCAGAATGGGAATGACTAATGGAAATTTGTAAGAGTTTTGATCTGATAATGAAATACGCAGAAGTTAAACACAGTGCAAGAAAACAAAAAATGTTGGTATTTCCCAACTCTCTACTAGACGAGTTCCAGATCGACCATGTAGTAATATCAAGACATGGAGAGAAGAGAATTCAACTTGTCAAGTCCCTAGGGCTATATGGCTCCATGGAAGATGAATGCCTGCCAGAGGTAAACGAAGCTGGGTGGCTGTTAGAGGAGACAGTCTCGTCGCAGTGGTGCACTCACAGTACATTTTACACGTCTACTTCCGTAGAACCAAATTAAGGAGAAAATCTCCAAGGTCATGGAACATGTCAGTACATGAAATTACAACATAAAAGTAATAGCAGATAAAATTAAATTTTTATGAACCCCAAAAAAGGCAAACTTTATGTAAACACAATCAACAATATAACACAAGAATCAGCTTAAGTTTTCGAGGAACTCCTCAACAGAATAGCTGTGATCCATGAGGAAACTCTTCAGTTTCGATTTGAAAGCTTGTGGACTACTGCTAAGAGTTTCAAATTCCTGTGGTACCTCAATGAAAATGGATGCAGCAGTAAACTGCGCACCTTTCTGCACAAGAGTCAAGGAAGTGTGATCCAAAAGCAGATTGGATTTCTGTCCAGTATTAACTGAGTGAAGTTGCTAATTCTTGGTAATAAGCTGATATTGTTAACAAGAAACGACAGTAAAGAATCCATTTGGATGAACGGTCACAGGCAGACAGTGTTCATTGGTAATGAGGAACACCCTGTGGCTAAACATGCCTTGGTGCATGGCCAGCGCATCTTGGCACAGTGTTACACTGTCCGGGTTATCTGGATACTTCCCACTAACACCAACCTATCAGAACTCCGGAGATGGGAACTTGCCCTTCAATATATCCTCTCTTCCCGTTACCCACCAGGCCTCAACCTCCGCTAACTTCTAGTTGCCGCCGCTCATATCTCACCTGTCATTGAACATCATCTTTGCCTCTGTACTTCCACCTCGACTGACATCTCTGCCCAAACTCTTTGCCTTTACATATGTCTGCTTGTGTCTGTATATGTGCGGATGGATATATGCGTGTGTATACCTGTCCCTTTTCCCCCCTAAGGTAAGTCTTTCTACTCCGGGCTTGGAATGACTCCTTACCCTCTCCCTTAAAACCCACATCCTTTCGTTTTTCCCTCTCCTTCCCTCTTTCCTGATGAGGCAACCGTGGGTTGTGAAAGCTTGAATTTTGTGTGTGTGTTTGATATATTTTTACCACGTGGAATGTTTCTCTCTCTCTCTCCGCTTTCAACACTACCGCTGCTATAAAATCCACCGTTTCTAGTCCACAAACAGTTCCTTTCACCTATTAAACAACCATTTCGTCTGGTTCAGATAATTTTTGCATTTTTTCCATTTCCGTTTTTCCGACATCACTGATAATTTTTAGCCGCTTCCCACAGTTTCAACGTCATTATTTCTTCGCCAGACAATTGTTAGCCTCATTTTCATAATCTGCCACCACAAAACCAATCTTTTTAATACATTTACACGCCGTTTTTTTGAAATGTTCCCGAATCTCTCCATCCTTTAACGTGTTTTGGCGGCAACACAACCACCTAACCTTTGTGCACATCGTTGTCTACCAACCCAAGTTCACCACAGGATCAACATAGCCCAGCTTTATCCAACACTTTTTCGCCTTTTTTCACAACAGATCTCCAGTTACTTTCTCCAGTTATTTTCATTTTCATTTCAACCTCATGTTACACAATCCACCTTCTAATACCATGTCACCCTCACAACACCCCCACAACTACCCCATTAAGTATTATTTACATTCCCTCCGCAAACATGCCCTCACCCTAGCCAGATTACGCTCGCATATTTTATTTTCTCAGACTTGTCTGACATTTGGCATTACCCCCAAAGGCCTCACACTTAAAGTTCCCATCTCTGGCTGCAACCCTTCTTTCCATCAGTCCCTATACCAGTTCCAAACTGAACAATCCATTGCCCTCACCCACCTAATCCTTCACCTACACATCAACTCAGCCAATGAACACACCCGTCAACTCCTATCCTTAATAAAAGTCCTCAATCTTTCCTCTCCCACATCCACACCGGCTGTTCAGAGCATCCTCCTACAGGCCAACCGCAAATTAGAACAGCATGCCACCCTCCACCCCAAAAAACTATCCAATCTCCTGGTTTCCCACCTCCGGAAAGGCAACTCACTCACCCTTCACAACCTTTCTAGCAAACCTCAACCTCCTCTCATTGCACACAAACCCAGTCTCTCCCATCTACTCAATCTCCCACTTCCAGCACGCCTCCCTCCAAAACCTCAACATTCCAATTAACACAATCTGGAACCACAACAACCTAATTCAGTAGTTAACCTTTCCTCCAAACCTCTCTCCCAATCCGAAACCTCTGTCCTATCCAAAGGCCTCACCTTCAGCCCCACTCCCAGATTCAACCAAACAGCCCTCGTCAAAGATTTACTGTCCTACTCTCGTACTCTCTGCTGGAAATATCACTTTGTCATGAAGAAAAATGATCCTAATCCTACTCCCAATGATCCAACTCCCCAGGACACTATCCAAATTGAACCCTGCCTGGAACAGTTCCGTCCTCCGTCGCAGCGGGACCCACCTCCTCTTTCTCAAAATCACCCTCTCCAAACCTTCCAGGAATTTCTGACTTCCAGCCTTGCATCTCAATCCTTCTTAAAAAACGTTAATCCTACTCCCAACATCACCACTGCTGAAGTCCAGGCTATCCGTAATCTGAAGGCTGACCGATCCATCGTCATTCTTCCGACGGACAGGGGTTCGACGACCGTAGTACTTGATCGTCGGGAGTATGTGGCTGAGGGACTGCGTCAGCTTTCAGACAACACCACATACAAAGTTTGCCAAGGTAATCCCATTCCCGATGTCCAGGCGGAGCTTCAAGGAATCCTCAGAAAATTAGGCCCCCTGCAAAACCTTTCACCTGACTCCATCAACTTCCTGACCCCACCGACACCCCGCACCCCTACCTTCTACCGTCTTCCTAAAATTCACAAACCCAATCATCCCGGCCGCCCCATTGTAGCTGGTTACCAAGCCCCCACAGAACGTATCTCTGCCTACGTAGATCAACACCTTCAACCCATTACATGCAGTCTCCCAACCCTTAATCAAAGACACCAACCACTTTCTCGAACACTTGGAATCCTTACCCAATCCGTTACCCCCGGAAACCATCCTTGTAACCATTGATGCCACTTCCTTCTACACAAATATCCCACACGTCCAGGGCCTCGCTGCGATGGAGCACTTCCTTTCACGCAGATCACCTGCCACCCTACCTAAAACCTTTTTCCTCATTACCTTAGCCAGCTTCATCCTGACCCACAACTTCTTCACTTTTGAAGGCCAGACATACCAACAATTAAAGGGAACAGCCATGGGTACCAGGATGGCCCCCTCATACGCCAACCTATTCTAGGGTCGCCTAGAGGAAGCCTTCTTGGTTACCCAAGCCTGCCAACCCAAAGTTTGGTACAGATTTATTGATGACATCTTCATGATCTGGACTCACAGTGAAGAAGAACTCCAGATTTTCCTCTCCAACCTCAACTCCTTTGGTTCCATCAGATTCACCTGGTCCTACTCCAAATCCCACGCCACTTTCCTTGATGTTGACCTCCACCTGTCCAATGGCCAGCTTCACACGTCCGTCCACATCAAACCCACCAACAAGCAACAGTACCTCCATTATGACAGCTGCCATCCATTCCACATCAAACGGTCCCTTCCCTACAGCCTAGGTCTTTGTGGCAAACGAATCTGCTCCAGTCCGGAATCCCTGAACCATTACACCAACAACCTGACAACAGCTTTCGCATCCCGCACCTACCCTCCCGACCTGGTACAGAAGCAAATAACCAGAGCCACTTCCTCATCCTCTCAAACCCAGAACCTCCCACAGAAGAAACACAAAAGTGCCCCACTTGTGACAGGATACTTTCCGGGACTGGATCAGACTCTGAATTCGGCTCTCCAGCGGGGATATGACTTCCTCAAATCCTGCCCTGAAATGAGATCCATCCTTCATGAAATCCTCCCCACTCCACCAAGAGTGTCTTTCCGCCGTCCACCTAACCTTCATAACCTGTTAGTTCATCCCTATGAAATCCGCAAACCACCTTCCCTACCCTCTGGCTCCTATCCTTGTAACCGCCCCCGGTGTAAAACCTGTCCCATGCACCGTCCCACAACCACCTACTCCAGTCCTGTAACCCGGAAGGTGTACATGATCAAAGGCAGAGCCACGTGTGAAAGCACCCACGTGATTTACCAACTGACCTGCCTGCACTGTGACGCAATCTATGTGGAAATGACCAGCAACAAACTGTCCATTCACATGAATGGACACAGGCAGACAGTGTTTGTTGGTAATGAGGATCACCCTATGCTTTCGTTTGGTAAGTCACATCATCGTTGTTTTTAGATATATTCTTCCCATGTGGAATATAATAAATGGAAACATTCCACGTAGGAAAAATATATCTAAAAACAAAGGTGATGTGACTTACCAAATGAAAGTGCTGGCAGGTCGACAGACACACAAACAAACACAAACATACATACAAAATTCAAGATTTCGCAACAAACTGTTGCCTCATCAGGAAAGAGGGAAGGAGAGGGAAAGACGAAAGGATGTAGGTTTTAAGGGAGAGGGTAAAGAGTCATTCCAATCCCGGGAGCGGAAAGACTTACCTTAGGGGGAAACAAGGACTGGTATACACTCGCACACACACACATATCCATCCACACATATACAGACACAAGCAGACATATTTACAGACAAAGAGTTTGGGCAGAGATGTCAGTCGAGGCGGAAGTGCAGAGGCAAAGATGATGTTGAATGACAGGTGAGGAAAGAGTGGCGGCAACTTGAAATTAGCGGAGATTGAGGCCTGGTGGGTAACGGGAAGAGAGGATATATTGAAGAGCAAGTTCCCATCTCTGGAGTTCGGATAGGTTGGTGTTGGTGGGAAGTATCCAGATAACCCGGACGGTGTAACACTGTGCCAAGATGTGCTGGCTGTGCACCAAGGCATGTTTAGCCACAGGGTGATCCTCATTACCAACAAACACTGTCTGCCTGTGTCCATTCATGCGAATGGACAGTTTGTTGCTGGTTATTCCCACTTAGAATGCATCACAGTGTAGGCAGGTCAGTTGGTAAATCACGTGGGTGCTTTCAAACGTGGCCCTGCCTTTGATCGTGTACACCTTCCGGGTTACAGGACTGGAGTAGGTGGTGGTGGGAGGGTGCATGGGACAGGTTTTACACCGGGGGCGGTGACAAGGATAGGAACCAGAGGGTAGGAAAGGTGGTTTGGGGATTTCATAGGGATGAACTAACAGGTTACGAAGGTCAGGTGGACGGCGGACAGACACTCTTGGTGGAGTAGGGAAGATTTCATGAAGGATGGATCTCATTTCAGGGCAGGATTTGAGGAAGTCGTATCCCTGCTGGAGAGCCACATTCGGAGTCTGGTCCAGTCCCGGAAAGTATCCTGTCACAAGTGGGGCACTTTTGTGGTTCTTCTGTGGGAGGTTCTGGGTTTGAGGGGATGAGGAAGTGGCTCTGGTTATTTGCTTCTGTACGAGGTCGGGAGGGTAGTTACGGAATGTGAAAGCTGTTGTCAGGTTGTTGGTGTAATGGTTCAGGGATTCCGGACTGGAGCAGATTCGTTTGCCACAAAGACCTAGGCTGTAGGGAAGGGACCGTTTGATGTGGAATGGGTGGCAGCTGTCATAATGGAGGTACTGTTGCTTGTTGGTGGGTTTGATGTGGACGGACGTGTGAAGCTGGCGATTGGACAGATGGAGGTCAACGTCAAGGAAAGTGGCGTGGGATTTGGAGTAGGACCAGGTGAATCTGATGGAACCAAAGGAGTTGAGGTTGGAGAGGAAATTCTGGAGTTCTTCTTCACTGTGAGTCCAGATCATGAAGATGTCATCAATAAATCTGTACCAAACTTTGGGTTGGCAGGCCTGGGTAACCAAGAAGGCTTCCTCTAGGCGACCCATGAATAGGTTGGCGTACGAGGGGGCTATCCTGGTACCCATGGCTGTTCCCTTTAATTGTTGGTATGTCTGGCCTTCAAAAGTGAAGAAGTTGTGGGTCAGGATGAAGCTGGCTAAGGTAATGAGGAAAAAGGTTTTAGGTAGGGTGGCAGGTGATCGGCGTGAAAGGAAATGCTCCATCGCAGCGAGGCCCTGGACGTGCGGAATATTTGTGTATAAGGTAGTGGCATCAATGGTTGCAAGGATGGTTTCCGGGGGTAACAGATTGGGTAAGGATTCCAGGCGTTCGAGAAAGTGGTTGGTGTCTTTGATGAAGGATGGGAGACTGCATGTAATGGGTTGAAGGTGTTGATCTACGTAGGCAGAGATACGTTCTGTGGGGGCTTGGTAACCAGCTACAATGGGGCGGCCGGGATGATTGGGTTTGTGAATTTTAGGAAGACGGTAGAAGGTAGGGGTGCGGGGTGTCGGTGGGGTCAGGAAGTTGATGGAGTCAGGTGAAAGGTTTTGCAGGGGGCCTAAGGTTCTGAGGATTCCTTGAAGCTCCGCCTGGACATCGGGAATGGGATTACCTTGGCAAACTTTGTATGTGGTGTTGTCTGAAAGCTGACGCAGTCCCTCAGCCACATACTCCCGACGATCAAGTACTACGGTCGTCGAACCCCTGTCCGTCGGAAGAATGACGATGGATCGGTCAGCCTTCAGATTACGGATAGCCTGGACTTCAGCAGTGGTGATGTTGGGAGTAGGATTAACGTTTTTTAAGAAGGATTGAGATGCAAGGCTGGAAGTCAGAAATTCCTGGAAGGTTTGGAGAGGGTGATTTTGAGAAAGAGGAGGTGGGTCCCGCTGCGACGGAGGACGGAACTGTTCCAGGCAGGGTTCAATTTGGATAGTGCCCTGGGGAGTTGGATCATTGGGAGTAGGATTAGGATCATTTTTCTTCATGGCAAAGTGATATTTCCAGCAGAGAGTACGAGAGTAGGACAGTAAATCTTTGACGAGGGCTGTTTGGTTGAATCTGGGAGTGGGGCTGAAGGTGAGGCCTTTGGATAGGACAGAGGTTTCGGATTGGGAGAGAGGTTTGGAGGAAAGGTTAACTACTGAATTAGGGTGTTGTGGTTCCAGATTGTGTTAATTGGAATGTTGAGGTTTTGGAGGGAGTGGTGCTGGAAGTGGGAGATTGAGTAGATGGGAGAGACTGGGTTTGTGTGCAATGAGAGGAGGTTGAGGTTTGCTGGAAAGGTTGTGAAGGGTGAGTGAGTTGCCTTTCCGGAGGTGGGAAACCAGGAGATTGGATAGTTTTTTGGGGTGGAGGGTGGCATGCTGTTCTAATTTGCGGTTGGCCTGTAGGAGGATGCTCTGAACAGCCGGTGTGGATGTGGGAGAGGAAAGATTGAGGACTTTTATTAAGGACAGGAGTTGACGGGTGTGTTCATTGGCTGAGTTGATGTGTAGGTGAAGGATTAGGTGGGTGAGGGCAATGGATTGTTCAGTTTGGAACTGGTATAGGGACTGATGGAAGGAAGAGTTGCAGCCAGAGATGGGAACTTTAAGTGTGAGGCCTTTGGAGGTGATGCCAAATGTTACACAAACCTGAGAAAATAGAATATGGGAGCGTAATCTGGCTAGGGCGAAGGCATGTTTGCGGAGGGAATGTAAATAAAACTTAATGGGCTCGTTGTGGGGGTGTTGTGAGGGTGACATGGTATTAGAAGGTGGAAAGTGTACCATGAGGCTGATATGAAAATGAAAATAAAAATATACGGGGAGAGATAAAGGTGAACTGGAATGTAACTGGAGATCTGGTGTGAAAAGGGCGAAAAGGTGTTGGTTACAGCTGGGCTATGTTGGACTTGGGTTGGTAGAAAATGATGTGCACAAAGGTTAGGTGGTTGTGTTGCCGCCAAATACGTTAAAGGACGGAGAAATTCGGGAAAATTTCGAAAAAACTGCATGTAATGTATTAAAAGGAGTGGTTTTGTGGTGGTAGATTATGAAAATGAGGCTAACAATTGTCTGACGAAGAAATAATGACGTTACAAGCTGTGGGAAGCGGCTAAAATTATCAGTGATGTGGGAAAAACGGAAATGGAAATAAAGCAAAAGTTATTAGAAATAGCCGAAATGGTTGTTTAAAAGGTGAAAGGAACTGTTTGTGAACTAGAAACTGTGGATTTTATAGCAGCGGTAGTGTTGAAATTAGCAAAAAAATTTTTTTGGTTACTGTTTGGAAGTGGGTTACGTATTATTAAGTATATATAGGCGGGATAAAATTGTATAGCAGATTACGGTAAAAAGGAGAAGGTGAATACAAAGTGAAACTACAGGCAAAAACACAAAGAGAAAATAAGGCGATAGGAAAGATTTCGAAATGCAACAGTGACAATAACAAACGTAATTGTTGGGTTTAAATTAATGATATTAATATAATAGAGGGAAACATTCCATGTGGGAAAAATTTATCAAAAAACAAAGATGATGTGACTTACCAAACGAAAGCGCTGGCAGGTCGAAAGACACACAAACGAACACAAGCATACACACAAAATTCAAGCTTTCGCAACAAACTGTTGCCTCATCAGGAAAGAGGGAAGGAGAGGGAAAGACGAAAGGATGTGGGTTTTAAGGGAGAGGGTAAGGAGTCATTCCAATCCCGGGAGCGGAAAGACTTACCTTAGAGGGAAAAAAGGACGGGTATACACTCCCTCACACACACATATCCATCCACACATATACAGACACAAGCAGACATATTTAAAGACAAAGAGTTTGGGCAGAGATGTCAGTCGAGGCAGAAGTGCAGAGGCAAAGATGTTGTTGAATGACAGGTGAGGTATGAGTGGCGGCAACTTGAAATTAGTGGAGATTGAGGCCTGGTGGGTAACGGGAAGAGAGGATATATTGAAGAGCAAGTTCCCATCTCCGGAGTTCGGATAGGTTGGTGTTGGTGGGAAGTATCCAGATAACCCGGACGGTGTAACATTGTGCCAAGATGTGCTGGCCGTGCACCAAGGCATGTTTAGACACAGGGTGCTCCTCATTACCAACAAACACTGTCTGCCTGTGTCCATTCATGCGAATGGACAGTTTGTTGCTAGTCATTCCCACGTAGAATGCATCACAGTGTAGGCAGGTCAGTTGGTAAATCACGTGGGTGCTTTCACACGTGGCTCTGCCTTTGATCGTGTACACCTTCCGGGTTACAGGACTGGAGTAGGTGGTGGTGGGAGGGTGCATGGGACAGGTTTTACACCGGGGGCGGTTACAAGGATATGAGCCAGAGGGTAGGGAAGTTGGTTTGGGGATTTCATAGGGATGAACTAACAGGTTACGAAAGTTAGGTGGACGGCGGAAAGACACTCTTGGTGGAGTAGGGAGGATTTCATGAAGGCTGGATCTCATTTCAGGGCAGGATTTGAGGAAGTCGTATCCCTGCAGGAGAGCCACATTCAGAGTCTGGTCCAGTCCCGGAAAGTATCCTGTCACAAGTGGGGCACTTTTGTGGTTCTTCTGTGGGAGGTTCTGGGTTTGAGGGGATGAGGAAGTGGCTCTGGTTATTTGCTTCTGTACCAGGTCGGGAGGGTAGTTACGGGATGCGAAAGCTGTTGTCAGTTTGTTGGTGTAATGGTTCAGGGATTCCGGACTGGAGCAGATTCGTTTGCCACAAAGACCTAGGCTGTAGGGAAGGGACCATTTGATGTGGAATGGGTGGCAGCTGTCATAATGCAGGTACTGTTGCTTGTTGGTGGGTTTGATGTGGACGGACGTGTGAAGCTGGCGATTGGACAGATGGAGGTCAACGTCAAGAAAAGTGGCGTGGGAATTGGAGTAGGACCAGGTGAATCTGATGGAACCAAAGGAGTTGAGGTTGGAGAGGAAATTCTGGAGTTCTTTTTCACTGTGAGTCCAGATGATGAAGATGTCATCAATAAATCTGACTGACCTGCCTACACTGTGATGCATTCTACATGGGAATGACCAGCAACAAACTGTCCATTCGCATGAATGGACACAGGCAGACAGTGTTTGTTGGTAATGAGGATCACCCTGTGTCTAAATATGCCTTGGTGCACGGCCAGCACATCTTGGCACAATGTTACACCGTCCGGGTTATCTGGATACTTCCCACCAACGCCAACCTATCCGAACTCCGGAGATGGGAACTTGCTCTTCAATATATCCTCTCTTCCCGTTACCCACCAGGCCTCAATCTCCGCTAATTTCAAGTTGCCGCCACTCATACCTCACCTGGCATTCAACAACATCTTTGCCTCTGCACTTCCGCCTCGACTGACATCTCTGCCCAAACTCTTTGTCTTTAAATATGTCTGCTTGTGTCTGTATATGTGTGGATGGATATGTATGTGTGTGCGAGTGTATACCCGTCCTTTTTTCCCCCTAAGGTAAGTCTTTCCGCTCCCGGGATTGGAATGACTCCTTACCCTCTCCCTCATCTTTGTTTTTATATATATATATATATATATATATATATATATATATATATATATAAAAGATGATGTGACTTACCCTACGAAAGCGCTGGCAGGTCGATAGAAACACAAACAGACACATACATACACACAAAATTCTAGCTTTCGCAACAAACTGTTGCCTCATCAGGAAAGAGGGAAGGAGAGGGAAAGACGAAAGGATGTGGGTTTTAAGGGAGAGGGTAAGGAGTCATTCCAATCTCGGGAGCGGAAAGACTTACCTTAGGGGGAAAAAAGGACAGGTATACACTCGCACACACGCACATATCCATCCACACATACAGACACAAGCAGAGAGACACACACACACACACACACACACACACACACACACACACACACACATATATATATATATATATATATATATATGAATATAATAGAGGGAAACATTCCACGTGGGACAAATATATCTAAAAAGAAAGATGATGAAACTTACCAAACAAAAGCGCTGGCAGGTCGATAGACACACAAACAAACACAAACATACACACAAAATTCTAGCTTTCGCAACCAATGGTTGCCTCGTCAGGAAAGAGGGAAGGAGAAGGAAAGACAAAAGGATATGGGTTTTGAGGGAGAGGGTAAGGAGTCATTCCAATCCCGGGAGCGGAAAGACTTACCTTAGGGGGAAAAAAGGACAGGTATACACTCGCACACACACACATATCCATCCACACATACACAGACACAAGCAGACATTTGTAAAGGCAAAGAGTTTGGGCAGAGATGTCAGTCGGGGCAGATGTACAGAGGCAAAGATGAAGTTGAAAGACTGGTGAGGTATGAGCGGCGGCAAATTGAAATTAGAAATTAGCGGAGATTGAGGCCTGGCGGATAGCGAGAAGAAAGGATATGCTGAAGGGCAAGTTCCCATCTCCGGAGTTCTGACAGGTTGGTGTTAGTGGGAAGTATCCAGATAACCCGGACGGTGTAACACTGTGCCAAGATGTGCTGGCCGTGCACCAAGGCATGTTTAGCCACAGGGTGATCCTCATTACCAACAAACACTGTCTGCCTGTGTCCATTCATGCGAATGGACAGTTTGTTGCTGGTCATTCCCACATAGAACGCTTCACAGTGTAGGCAGGTCAGTTGGTAAATCACGTGGGTGCTTTCACACGTGGCTCTGCCTTTGATCGTGTACACCTTCCGGGTTACAGGACTGGAATAGGTGGTGGTGGGAGGGTGCATGGGACAGGTTTTACACCGGGGGCGGTTACAGGGGTAGGAGCCAGAGGGTAGGGAAGGTGGTTTGGGGATTTCATAGGGATGAACTAAGAGGTTGCGAAGGTTAGGTGGACGGCGGAAAGGTAAGTTTCATCATCTTTCTTTTATATATATATATATATATATATATATATATATATATATATATATATATATATATATATATATATATATATATATATAGTTATAATAGAGGGAAACATTCCACGTAGGAAATATTATCTAAAAACAAAGATGATGTGACTTACCAAATGAAAGTGCTGGCAGGTCGACAGACACACAAACAAACACAAACATACACACAAAATTCAAGCTTTCGCAACAAACTGTTGCCTCATCAGGAAAGAGGGAAGGAGAGGGAAAGACGAAAGGAAGTGGGTTTTAAGTGAGAGGGTAAGGAGTCATTCCAATCCCGGGAGTGGAAAGACTTACCTTAGGGGGGGGAAAAAAAAAGGTAAGTCTTTCCGCTCCCGGGATTGGAATGACTCCTTACCCTCTCACTTAAAACCCACTTCCTTTCGTCTTTCCCTCTCCTTCCCTCTTTCCTGATGAGGCAACAGTTTGTTGCGAAAGCTTGAATTTTGTGTGTATGTTTGTGTTTGTTTGTGTGTCTGTCGACCTGCCAGCACTTTCATTTGGTAAGTCACATCATCTTTGTTTATATATATATATATATATACATATATATATATATATATAGTTTGGGTAATAAGTGATGTAAGTTCATGAACCTCTGGTTGGCCCATGTTTCATGAACTTACATCACTTATTACCCAAACTGCACATTTCTGAGCCAAAAATGTGCTTTGAGAATGGAAAGAGTTACCCCAAAATATAATTCCATACATCATAAGTTAATGAAAATAAGCAAAGTAGACTAGAATGAAATTTTCACTCCGCAGCAGAGTGTGAACTGATGTCAAACTTCCTGGCAGATTAAAACTGTGTGCCGGACCGAGACTCCAACTCGGGACCTTTGTCTTCCGCGGGCAGGTGCTCTACCATCTGAGCTACCCAAGCATGACTTACATCCCATCCTCACAGCTTTAATTCCACCAGTTCTCATCTCCTACCTTACAAACTTCACAGAAGCCCTCCTGCAGACCTCGCAGAACTAGCATTTCTGGAAGAAGGGATACCGCGGAGACATGGTTTAGCCACAGCCTGAGGGATGTGTCCAGAATGAAATTTTCATACTGCAGCGGAGTGCAGAAAACACCCCCCAAGCCATGGCTAAGCCATGTCTTCACAATACCCTTCCTCCCAGGAGAGCTAGTTCTTCAAGGCCGGCATGAGAGCTCCTGTGAAGTTTGGAAAGTAGGAGACAAGGTACTGGCGGGATTAAAGCTGTAAGGACAGGTCAGGAGTTGGTACTGGCGGGATTAAAGCTGTAAGGACATCTCATGAGTCATGCTTGGGTAGCTCAGATGGTAGAACACTTGCCCGCGAAAGGCAAAGTTCCTGATATCGAGTCTCGATCCAGCACATAGTTTTAATCTGCAAGGAAGTTTCAAAGTAGACTACTTTTCATATCAATCTACCACTTACTTCAGATACCATTTGAATAGTAAAAGTGCTAGCATACATCTCTGAACAAGATTCTGCATGTGAGCTTTCTATGAAAGGTTTACTATCTATCTGAACACTCAGAAATTTGAACTGCTCCGTTTCACTAATCATATGCCCATTCTGTGAAATTAAAATGTCGGGTTTTGTTGAATTGTGTGTTAAAAACTGTAAAAACTGAGTCTTACTGTGACTTAGCGTTTGTTTATTTTCTACAAGCCATGAACTGAACTGCACTATTTGAAAAAGTATCAATGTTGCACACAACAACTTTTACTACCAAGCTATTGGCATCAGCAAACAGAAACATTGTAGAATTGTCTGTAACACTAGAGGGCATATCATTTATATAAATAAGGAACAAAAAAGGCCCAAGCACTGATCCTTGGGGCAGCTTGAGCAGAAATGCTCTGAAGTCAGATTTAGGGGACCTATAAACAACAACGATTAGAAGTTTAGTTTCACTAAATTCAACTGTACCTGCACAACATTGAAATACCTATTCAGTATAGTGCCATGGTATGTCCACAGACTGAAATGGAATACTGTTTTTTTATGTACATGGGCACTCCCTCACTCTGCAAAGAACTCCTTGAAAGAACAGTCAGCTAATCTGTCTCCTGGTAAAGCAAGACTCAGTAGTAGTAGTAGTAGTAGTAGTAGTAGGAATTGCTTTATTCATCTGTAGATCTCTTTTTACTAGGATATAGGACATGTCAAAGTATTTACAAATTTAGATCAATTTCAAATAAGCTAACTCATATACACATATATTTACAAACTTCTAGTTAGAGACAGTCATTAGAGTTACTCTGGTATACCTTTTTTTTTTACAAATAATTTATTAAATAATGTAATGCTACATTGTTCACTCATATTTCACTATCAGTCACTGCACACACTATACACACATTGTTTCATAACCTTCAACCCCACACACACACACACACACACACACACACACACACACACACACTGGTGATCTCTGGGCCATTTTCTGTACCACAACTTCCCATTTGCTTTCCTGTAAAACTGAGTGAGCATCCCTCCATAATGAGTGGCATCTTGAGCTCAGAAAGAGGAAGAGGTGTTAGTATTGTGCCATGCATAGCTTTGGGGTAAGTATTTCTAGAAAGGAAAAAAAAGAAGGAAAAAAGAACATAAAGTGAAGGTGTTATGTGGAATGTGAGATATTTTATAATAATAATTATTATTATTTATTTGTATAATATTTTTTATCAAACCCCTACTCTGCTTTAGCTAAGTAATCCTTCAATGTATAAAATGTATTGCATAACAGGTACTTTTCAGCTGCCTTTTTAAGTAAGTGTATTTTTGCAATTTCTTTAATCTCTTTTGGTAATTTATTGTACATTTTTATTCCTTGGTAGAAAATGATGTTTTGAGTTTTATGTTTATTTTTCTTGGTAAATGTAAGTTGAATCTATCTGTTGTTGAATGGTCATGGACAGAGCTGTTTGTGCAGTAATTATCAATGTTATTTTTGATGTTTACAACTGTCTGGTAAATGTATTCACATGGAGCAGTTAAAATCCCGTGTACTGAACAGATCTTTACAATGAGCTTGACTAGTATTTTTGGTTATTATTCATACGGCTCTTTTCTGGAGTTTGAAAATTCTGTTCATGTTTTGTGCATTTGTTCCCCCAAAAAGAATGCCATAGGTAAGAACTGAGTGTACATATGAATAATATGTAACTAAAAGACACCGCATGTTACACACTGATGATAGGATTCGAAGGGCATAACATGCAGACAACATTCTGTTTACAAGTACCTTTGTGTGTTCACATCACTTCAACTGAGAATCAATATTCATTCCTAGAAATTTTGCATTTGCTACACAGTCTATAGAGGTGCCATCTACATTTAATTTAACATTGTCATTTTTCCTCTTCAAACTGAAATTCATGGCATTAGTTTTCTTTATGTTCAATGTCATTTTATTACTTATTGACCAATCATAAACTTCCTTGAGAGTTTCATTAGCTTTCTCAGCAAGAAGTTCTCTTGTTTTCTCAGTAACTATAACATTGCTGTCATCAGCGGAGAGGATTTTTTCACCATGAGTAACACTACTGGGAAAGTCATTGATGTATATCATGAACAGTATTGGTCCTATTATGCTAGCTTGCGGAACCCCTATATTAATGTATTTTGGTTCTGATAAGTGTTTTACTAAATGTTTAGATCTATTTGAAGTATGTGTTATCTCTACTCTTTGTACCCTATCTGTTAGGTATGATTGAAGCCAGTCATTAGCTACCCCTCTTATTCCTAATGCTTGTAATTTATTTAATAGAATCTGGTGGTCGACTGTATCAAATGCCTTAGAAAGATCCAAAAATATGCCTGTGACACATTCATCTTTATCAAGAACATCAAGTACAACTTTTGTGAGTTCTACTATGGCTGGCTTCGTATTTTTGCCACTTCGGAAACCAAACTGTGATTCGCTTAAAAGATTGTATTTATTCAGGTAATTCACTAATCTGTCTTTCATAATTGTTTCTATTATTTTTGAGAATGCTGACAGCAGGGAAATGAGCTGGTAATTTTCTATGTCTTCTGCATTACCTTTCTTAAGCAAAGGTAAAACTCTTGCCTGTTTTAACTGCTCTGGAAATGTCCCTGATGTGAACGATTCATTTATTATATTTGTTAAGGGGCCTTGTATAATCCCTATGCATTGTTTCAGTACACACATTGGTACTTCATCTAAGCCTACCGACTTTTTATTTTTTAGTTTTTGAATTGTTTTACTGACTTCATTCTCTGTAACATCATTGTATTTAGTGCAACATTATTTACAGGTGTTATATTTATTTGGGGGAATTTTTGCTTCAACTTCTCTGCAATACTTGAAAAATGCTCGTTTACATAGTTTGCTAAGTGCTGTGGGTCATTTATTACTTTATCCCCCTCCCTTAGCAGCATGTTATTTTGCGTTTGTTTGCCCCCCCCCCCCCCCCCCCCCCCCTGGTTCCTTTTCTATAACATCCCAGACTGCTTTGCTTTTATTCTCTGCATTATATATTATTTTGTCATTAAATGACTTTCTTGCAGCAATCAGCACCTTTCTATAGATCTTTTTGTATCTACGATAGAAATTTAAGAATTCTGGATCATTGCGAGTCTTTTTCATGGAACTGAGGTATTTAAGTGTTTGGGAGGACTTCTTAATACCTGTTGTTATCCATCTGTTTTTGTGGGATGTTGATACAGACATGCATACTTTTGGAAATGCCTTTTCAAAGTTCAATTTAAACAATGTGGAGAATTTCATATTCACATTGGTTTCCTTATACACTTCATCCCAGCATTATTTTCTAGTTCCTTTGAAAAATCTTTTATTTTGATTTCTGATAGATGTCATTTGTCGGCTTGTAGTTTAGGGAATGATTCAATGCCTGACTTTACTGTTGTTATTTGACAGAGATGGTCTGATAATCCGAGATCTTTTACAGCTACATCACATTTTTTCCCTGTCCATATTTGTGGCCACATGGTCAGTTACTGATGCAGTCATTGTAGTAACCGTTGTTGCACTATTGACCAATAGGGACATTCCACAACTTTGACTGATGTTTATGAGGGTGCTACTAGATTCGTTTATGATATAAGTGTTGATGTTAATGTCCCCACACAGAATTATGTTGGCCTTTGTACTTGAAACTTTATCCAGAACTTCTGTTAATTTATTGAAAAAAGTGTCCACACTACCACTGGGAGATCTATACACACACAAAATGATTAATTTCTTGGTGATATCACGCCCTGTTAATCAATAGCTGATATTTCAATGTGTCTGTCTTCACTTAAGGTACTGAGGTCATCTCTTGATTTGAACTGTGTTCCTTTTCTGATATAAATGCATGATCCTCCACCCCTTGAAATAGTTCTGCAGTAAGAGTTTGCCTTTGCATACAATGATAATACTACATGTTGGATTTCTGTGTCTCTACACCAGTGATCAGTAATACAAACTAGTGTGCAGTTCAAAGATTGGAGCTCAATTTCTAATAGTTGTATTTTATTTTTTATTGATTGCGTGTTTTGATGGAGGATTGTTAAGTCTGTGAAATGCTCCATGTTACTCTTTCCAATGGTTTGTTTTTCTTTGTGACATCTGGTATATGTGATATTTGAGGTGTTAAAATCTGTCTTGTGAGTGGTTGTTTCAGTATTTTTTAAAGTGCTGGAGATTCTCTTTAGGCAGGGGAACCTGCTGTCTGGATTTATCCTAAAAAATATCTACTTTTCCTGCCTATGACAACAGGTATTTGACCATGTGTGGCCCGAGATCCACCCCCTATACTTTAATGCATCAGCTGTACCAATCTTCCCTTCCCAGACCTGTTTAGGTGTAGGCCATGCCTAGTGAAACCCCATCTGTTGATAGTCCCGACGGGCACCAGAGAAACATGAGCAAAATTGTCTGTCCTCAGAGCCATCCCTAACCCCATAATGATTCGCCTCACAGCTCCATCAAGGTTTGGTCAATCATGACGCCGGAACAGCTCAACAAAATGTACGTTGGTGCCATGAGTGAGGGAAGCTATCTTGTCCAGGTCACCACCTATGTCATATGCCCCATCCCTGTCCAAACTGTTTCCTGCCCCATCTGCTATCACTATATGGTCTTCTTTTGTAAAATCTTACATAAAGACCCTAGGTCTTCTATCACATGACTTAGTGCTGCATTTGGCTTGAAGATACTGGTGGCCAGTACGCTGCCCCTAAACTTTCCTGTAGCTAAGGGCCTACACCTCGTCCACGGCTACTACCTAGCAGCAGCACTTTCTTCTTCCTAACACTTCGTACATTCCTAGGCTTCTTGGCCTCGTCTGAAGTGTGCTGCACATTTCCTGCTCCTCGTTCTACCTCAGGCTCTTCTCCACTTAACTCTGGCAGTGGTAAATACCTGTTTTTGGTGTTGAATTGTCAAATTATTGAAGTGGTGCTAGAATATACCAATAATATCGGAGTCAACATCTAATGTCTCTTATATTTTGATGAAATATGCTCATTCCTTCACTACTTGGATACCTGACCCACTATGAAATTGATTCCTTTGTTAGAGGGACTTCCTTTAAGCAGGAATACCTATCAGCTGACATCAATCTAAAAGTGGTGCAGTTCTAACACCAACTACTACAGGAATTTTACCATGAGTGATGCCACCACCACCCACTACACTGTCACGTATAAGCTTTGCAAGCCTCCCCTTCTCAGATCTAATAAGGTGCAGGCCATGCCTAGTGAAACCCAATCTTTGATAGACTCAACTGGTACCACTGCAATGTCAGCCATGGCCACTGCCATCTGCGCCTTCTCCAGCCCCATGTTAATACACCTAACAGCAGCATTAAGCTGAGGCCAATCATGTTGCTGAAACAGTTGCACGAAGTGCACATTAGTGCCACCAGTCTGAGCAGTGATCCTTACCAGGTCACCACCTACATCATACTTGCTGTCCATATCGAGACTATTCCCAGCTCCACCCATAATCACTACCAGATCCTCTTATGCAAAATTCCTACATAACAGACGTCTTAGGCCAACCCCGCACTAGGCTTCAAAATGCTGGTGACCTGGTACTCACTCTCCAACACTTCTTGCAATGCTGGCCCATACCTCTACCATGTGAACTACCTAGCAGCAATTTACAGCTGACTTAGGCTCCCTAACTACTGAGGACTGCTGCATGTTTCCTACACCTACAGCAACAAGAGGCTCCTTTCCATGCAACTCTGAGAGTGGGTCAAATCTACTGGTTATACCCAAAGTTCAACTGTCTGAATATCTCCTCCTCCTAGCTACATTCTTACCAACTGCCAGTTCCCATTCCCCACCACCCTTCACTCTTCTCAACCTATGCAGTTCCTCCTCTGTGGCTTGTAACTGCACCTGAAGGACACAGATCTTATGCTCCTGCTTCTCCATCAACTTATTTCTGCTACAAATTCTGCATTTCCTGGAGAGGATCTCACTAGAATGCCCACTGCCCCCCCCCCCCTTCAATGAAAATACTTTGAACAGATCTCGCACTGTGACCCACTACTCACAAACCTACAATAAACCCCACACTTCTCACTGATGGTAAGATTTTAACAGTTACTGAAAAAACTAAACGTCTACATTACCTAAGATCAATTACAACAGTAGAAATATTTAAAGAACTAACAATAGTGACCTCAAATTCTGCTCTCTCTTAAGAAAGCAATTACTTCTATCAACACCACTAAACCACAACTAATACCAATACCACAAAACTTCACAAAATTTCTTATCTAAAACCAAAAATTCAAGTGACCACTGGAATACTCTTCAAAATTAAACACAGTGAACAAAAGTTTTACTGCAATATTTCACTACAAACAATAAGCAACATTAGCTGAAAACTACTGTACTAAATTTAACAAATGACTTCGAAGCACAAAAAACTCTAAAGAACATAGTGGGCAAAAGTTTCCGATAGTTTATTAAACCATTATTTCACCAGAAACAGCACGAGACGCCGATGAAAACTACTAAATTTAATAAATGAATAACAGTGTACAAACAACTTTGTCAGAACTTAAATCAACAACCACTACAGCTGGAACTGCACGCCGCGAAATGTAAACACGCTGCTAATATTTGAATGAGCGATTGAAAACTACTAAATTTAATATTAGAATACAGCACACAAACAAGTTTGTCAGTACTTAGCTTTAGAACTGCTACAGCTGCAACTGTACACCACAAAATGTAAACACACTCACAAATAACAGACCACTCAAATCAATAACACAAAAAGAAAGATTGAGATGAATGGAATTCCATTAATAAGTTACTTTTACAGCAAATATTAACACAAATACTCTTGAAAATAAGTATCTGAAGTCTAAAACTGTATGAAATATTGGCAAGTGATTCGAACAGCAGTCCACTAAAACATTTATTATTTTTCAATGTAGTCTCCTTGTAGATTAATGCACTTGGTCCAACGATGTTCCAGTGCCTTGAACCCTCCTCGAAAATAAGTTTCCTCCAGGCCTCCAAAATAGTTGTCAACTCCAGCTTTCAATTCTTCATTTGAAGTGAATCTTTGTCTACGAAGAAAAATTTTCAGTTTTGGGAAGAGAGGGAAGTCTCACGGAGCCATATCAGGTGAATAAGGCAGGTGTGGCAACAATTCATACCTTAGTTCGTGTAATTTTGCCAAGGCGGTGTTTTTGATCCAGTTTCAAGAATCGTGGCACCCATCTTGCAGATAATTTTTTTTCATTTGTAATTCTTCAGTTAAAATGTGATATACCCTTTCAGTAGACATCTGGCAAGTGTAAGCAATGTCACGCACTTTCAGTCGGTGATCCTCCATGATCATTCTGTGCACTTTTGCTATCATTTCTGGAGTAGTGACACATCTTGGGCGACCACTGTGTGGATCATCATCTAAGCTCTCCCAACCAAATTTAAATTCATTTGTCCACTTGGCAACAGTTGAATATGAAGGAGCAGAGTCCCCCAGTGTATTCTGGAAATCAGCATGAATGTCCTTTGCTTTCATACCTTTCTTTACAAAGTACTTACTCACTGCACGAATCTCGATTTTTTCCATCTTCGCAAATCACTATGCGGGAACAACAACAGAGCCACATCACTGCCGCAGCTCTCCTCCAAGAGCACTGACATGGCACATGTTTACAGACAACAGTCCAATGAATATCACATGAACAACTCATTGTGCTAGTGCTGACATCTCGTGGTGATTGCGAGAACTTTTCAAACCACCCTCATATAACACTTTCTTGTTTTTCATGCTCTTGCTTGTTGGTATGGGCTCCACATAATCTGTTCGCTCACTGAGCTCTTTGATAATTTTGGGTTTTTATCACCTATGGTAGAGCTCTCTATGAGTGAACTTGCCATCAGGCTGAAGCAAATTATGTATGTTGGAGGTCAATGCATAGGTGTTAACAGGGGTAGCACTGTGGTAGTCAATCCCAGAAGTACCTTGAGATATGACCTGCCTTCTCTTTTATGCCTTCTTTAGGTGCCAACCCTCCTCCTTTCTCTGGGTTTGAGAGTGGCAACAGTGGTTCTCAGTTACTCAGCCCTCTAATAGTCAAACAATGGAAAATCCAGGGTGGAATGTAACAATATTGTGAAAAGGGAAGTTGCTACTCACCATGTAGTGGAGACACTGAGTCGCAGATGGGCACAACAAAAAGACTGTCACAAATATAGCTTTCGGCCAGTAGGACCTTCGTCAGAATTAGACAACAAACACACACATACACACTCACGCAAATGCAACTAAACACACACGGCTGCAGTCTCAGGCAATTGAGGTCACACTGTGAGCAGCAGTGATGGGAGTGGCAACTCGGTGAGGGTAAGGAGAAAGTTGGGGCGGGAAGCGGGAGGAATAGTATGGTGGACAGTGAATTACTGTTGGGGAGTGTGGAGGGACAAAGTGGAAAGAGGGTAGGGCAGCTATTTGCAGTCAGGAGGTTGGGCGGAGGGAGCGGAGAGGTGGTGAGGGGGGGAGAGAAAGCAGAAAAAGGGAGAAGTAAAAAGACTGGGTGCGATGGAGGAATGGGGGCTGTGTAGTGCTAGAATGGGAACAGAATAGGGGTGGGATGGGAGAGGACAATGACTAACGAAGGTTGAAACCAGGAGGGTTACAGAACGTAGGATATATTGCAGGGAAAACTCCCACCAAAGCAGGTTTTGGTGGAATGGATTCATATGGCACAGGCTGTGAAGCAGTCATTGAAATGAAGGATGTCATCTTTGGCAGTGCGCTCAGCAACAGGGTGATCCACTTGTTTCTTGGCCACAGTTTGTCGGTGGCCATTCATGTGGACAGACAGCTTGTTGGTTGTCATGCCCACATAGAATGTAGCACAGTGGTTGCAGCTAAGCTTGTAAATGGACAGGAGCAGGTGGTGGTGGTAGGATGTATAGGACATCTCTTGCATCTAGGTCTATTACAGGGGTATGAGTCATGAGGTAAGGGGTTGGGAGCAGGTGTTGGTAGGGATGGATGAGTATACTGCGTAGGTTCGGTGGACAGCAGACTACCACTGTGGGAGGGGTGGGAAGGATATTGGGCAGCACATTTATCACTTCAGGGCATGGCAAGAGACAGTCGAAAGCCTTGCAGAGAATGTAATTCATTTGCTCCAGTCCTGGGTGGTACTGAGTTACGAGGGGAATGCTCGATAGGCACGGGATATTTGTTTTTGTACAAGGTTGGGAGGATAATTATCCTTCCAGCCACGCAGAACTGGAGAGAATGAATTACATTTTCCGCCAGGCTTCTGACTAACTCTCACCACGCCCTGAAATGAGAAATGTCCTGCCCAATATCCTTCCCACCTCTCCCACAGTGATATTCTGCTGTCCACCAAACTTACAGAATATATTCGTCCATCCCTACACAACCCCTGCTCCCAAGCCCTTACACCTCATTGGTCATACCCCTGTAATAGATCTAGATGCAAGATCTGTCCTACACATCCTCCCACCACCACCACCTACTCCAGTACGGTCACAAACATCACCTATCCCGTCAAAGACAGGGTTACCTATGAATCCAGTCATGTGATTTACCGTATTTACTCGAATCTAAGCCGCACTTTTTTTCCGGTTTTTGTAATCCAAAAAACCGCCTGCGGCCTAGAATCGAGTGCAAAGTAAGTGGAAGTTCTGAAAAATGTTGGTTGGTGCCGCATCAACTAACTTCTGCCATCGAATATATGTAGCGCTACAACAGACATGTTTTGCAGGCACAAAGATAAATACTGGCGCCAAAACCTCTTCGTCAGTAAATAAATTTTTTTAAAAAAAGGTGAAAAACGAGTTTTTTTCTCCGCCCCGAGTTTCAACCACTGCACTTTCATACATTATCCAACGAAGTAAATAGAAATTTCGTATTGTTCATCTTCTAGCAGCATTTCAATGTACTACGAAAATCTGACTGGCAAGACTGTTTGGGATGTTTGTGAATATGGGAAACTTTACGTCCTGAATTTTTTCCCACCTGTGAGAAGAGATGGTTGCTACTAGGAACTTTTTTGAATTGTGAATCACATGCAGTATTCTCTTCACCATAGGAATAATACGAACATAAACATTTTGCCATGTATTCTTTCGTGTTTGCTGCTGTCTCATTTAAATCCTGTCTGCCTAATAAACTACGAAACTAGAGCGAGAGCACAGCAAACACGGAAGAATACACAAATCATGTCATGTTTATATTCGTATTATTCTTATGCCTAATAGTGATACAGTCAGAAACGAAGCACGGCAATTGACTAGATTTTTAAATCTAAGATGACTAATTTCTGTGCAGAATATAATGTACTAAAGAGGCGTCTGCAAACATTTTCAAACGGAGAAAAATGTTCGCTAAACTCTCGTTCAGAACATCTTCCATCATATGCAGTCTATTATTTGGTTCTTGGTGATCATTATCAAAGAAAGCAGCAGTGTAAGTAACCACGCACAAGAGCAAGCCAAGCCGCGAGCGGCTACAGGCCATAAACACTCATTATCAGAATGCGACAAACAATGCATGACACAGTACAGTAATGCATTTCAGCTTAGAGTGACGTAAACACATAACGGCACTTATCAGATCAAAGCAAAATAAGCAATCAATTCAAACCAGACGAAGCACGTGAAAAAGGAAGGGTACCCGTATAAATACGCACGGAGCGCCTGACGCATAGCAATTGCTACCTGGTAAAGCTTAACTGCTAAGCTTATGACTCGAACCAAACTACTGTAGCTGTATCGTCATTCATTCGACCTCAATTGTGTCTCCTATCATAATGGACCAACTTAGTTTCGATTTGGAGGTGCGGCCTAAAACTTTCATCTCCCCTTGAATTTCGAGTCTCAAATTTCAGGTGCGGCTTAGAATCGGGAAAATTTTTTTCCTTGATTTCGAGTCTCATTTTTCAGGTGCGGCTTAGATTCGAGTGCGGCTTAGATTCGAGTAAATACGGTACAAGCTAAGCTGCAACCACTGTGCTGGCTTCTATGTGGGCATGACAACCAAAGTGCTGTCTGTCCACATGAATGGCCACCGACAAACTGTGGCCAAGAAACAAGTGGATCACCCTGTTGCTGAGCGCACTGCCAAAGATGACATCCTTCATTTCAAAGGCTGCTTCGCAGCCTGTGTCATATGGATCCTTCCCACCAATGCCAGCTCTTCTGAATTGCGCAGGTGGGAACTTCCCCTGCAATGTATCATACATTCCCGTAATGCTCCTGGCCTCAACCTTCGTTAGTCATTGTCCTCTCCCATCTTACCCCTTTTCTGTTCCCATTCCAGCAATACAAAGCACTCATTCTTCCGTCACACCAAGTCTTTTTACTTATCTCCTTTTCTGCTATCCCCTGCCCCCCCTCCACTCCCTCCATCCAGCCTCCCGACTGCACATACCCGCCCTACCCTCTTTCCACATGGTCCCTCCACACTCCCCAACAGCTCATCACTGTCTGCCACAACTACCCTACTATCACTCCCACTCACCGCCCCAACCTCCTCCTTACCCCCACTGAGTCACCACTCCCATCACGCACTGGTGCTGCTGCTTGCAGTGTGGCCTCAGTTGCCTGAGACTACAGTCATGTGTGTGTGAATTGTGTTTGCATGTGTGTGGTGTGTGTGTTTGTTGTCTAATTGTGACGAAGGCCTTACTGGCCGAAAGCTATATTTGTGACAGTCTTTTTGTTGTGCCTGTCTGAGACTCAGCATCTACGCTATATGGTGAGTAGCAACTTTCCTTTTCACAATATTGTTTCAGTTCTCTAATAGTCTGAGGAAATAAGCTAATCGTACTTCTCTGTGCGTTCTTGAGTATTTTGTGTGACTCTTTTGTTATTTTAACTTATTTCACAACAGGATGCATGAATATTGGTTCTATGCTAAAAAAACATACCTTTCTGACACAAATAACGACTGGTATTTTGCACTGTGTGATGGTGGCCCCCTGTATATTTTCTGTAAGCAGCTCAGTCAACCTATCTTTCCCTCCCTTATTTGGGTGTAGGTAATGTTTAGTATATTCTAATCTCCCAATTGTAGCAACAGGCACTGCACTGATGTGTGGCTTCATTTCTGCTAGTAGCAGCCTATTCAATGCTGTGTTCACATGGCTCAAAGCATTATTGACCCAGAGCTGGTCATGGCACTGCAGGGCCTGCACAAAACTCACACTTTTTTTATAATTGTTACTCCTATTGCATTCACATCACCTCTAATCCTGTAATTTCTGTCTTTAACCAGGCTGTTCCTTGCACCACCTACTATGTTTTCTCCATCATCAACAACATCTTAAGGCCCAATGAATCTACTTTTTAAGTATGTGAAGGTCATTCTCAGCAAACATTTTGGCTAGTGTAAATCCAACATTTGAAACATCTAGTAATTTGTCTGGTACATCACTCAATGTTAAGTTAACGACACTGACACACTTGTGAACTTTAACATGTTTCCCCATCTCCAAGAGCTCAGTAAGAAATCAGATGACAATATGCCAGATCTATGTGAGACGACTCTTAGTTTAGTGTCCAAAGCTGAAACTAAGGAGGAATGTCACTGCCATGAAACTAGTAGTGTGTGGAAACCAAAAATGTCATAGAGACTGAATGTCATGTACTGCCAAATCACTAAATGGTCTTGCTCAACAAAGCACATCAAAAAAAGTTCCACATTAAAGTTTAGACCCAGAAAAGCAAGGTAACTATTGTATTCAAGCATTAGCATAACAAAGACTTCAAGAATGACATATAAAATGCTGCTTCGCTTACCAAGATAGGCATTTACAGCTGTAGAGGGCTAATGGTCACCCCAAAGTGACCTGTTTGCCATGTCCTCTGGAGAAAAGACTGTCAAAAATGGAATTATGTGCCATACAAATAACATCAGCCCCACTCTTTGATTCAATCTACATATCACTGGAGAGATGGAAAATTAGATTCCTCCCCATTTCAACTAACCCACAAAAATGGTAATGCCTGGGGTGGAACCATGACCAGTGCCCTTAGGGGGAGCAATGGAGGCAGACATCACTGCCATCGGCTCAGTTAGAATTGCTAGCACGGCAGGGACATCTGGAACTTCCACAATTGGAAGCTCTCCACAGTCTATTATCTTCAGTCACAGTGTGATGATATGCAGCTGGGCACTAAATTGTAGCATAGTCTGTGGGTGGTTCTGAAAGATGATGGCCACATGCACACTTTTGTTGGATACAAAATACGTAGCTTTTGTTGTGGGCAGTTACATTTGCTGTGATTGCAGAAACATTCATGAGTGGGAGTCCCATGTTTTTGCTCCAGTTTGTGAATTATCACTATGATAAATACCCCAACTACTGACACAATTTCTGTTTACGTGGTGTCACAATTCTGCCTCAGCTGATGAAGGAGGAATTTCAATGTGTGTGTTGGGGTTTATGGGCGCTCAACATAGAGGTCATCAGCGCCCAGGGAATTTCAAACTGCATTCCTTGTCAGACAGGTTACACCTTTGTGTGACTGTACAGTGGAATCTGCAGATGAAGTCGTTTAGAGAATGATGTTTCTCAAGAATTCACTTTCAGCATCATTGTTAAACACACATTGTGCTGCTCACGCAATTTCAAATGACTAAGCTATGAGAAGATACTCACTTAAACTAGGATCAGATTTCCTAAGAGTACTAGTTCAAACTTCCTGACCGGGAGCTAGATGCACTACCTGACCCCGAATTAAAGATTTGACATAAAATGTTTTACATTTCAAGTGCAGAAAACTTCACTGTCAGCCAATGCGAGACAAAGATCTTTTGTCTTCCCAATCCTTGTCTTCCTATCATCCTTGTGTCTTGAGTTACTTGCCTTTCCTTTTCAACTTTCCTTAATGTATCATTTTCTCTTCCCTAAGGAAGAAACTACTGGTTCCAAAAGGTAGGATTGGTGCACATACTTTTATACATGTTTATCAACAATATTGGCATTTTCCCTGAAGGTAACGACCAGCAATTATGTCATACAGTCAGTATCAAAATTAACATATAATTTTTCTGTGAACATAATAAATACAGTTAAGACATGTTTCATGTGAAATACTATATTAAAAATAAAACCAATCAGAAGCCTGATCAGCAAGTAGATTTCCAAATGACAGTGATGGTAACTGTACATATTAAGTATTAAAGCATATATTCATAAACTAAAATTGAATAGCACAAGAAAAAAATGAACAAAAATTTATTACAATGGGAAAAAAACAAGTTAATTAGGTTTAATGACATACCTGTGACCATGGCTTGGCTGGTGCTCGCATTCGACGCAAGAAAAGAGAATGCCATTTCTGTCTGAGTTGAAGAGCAAGATGAGCAGTTTCTGCATCAATACGGAATACTACCCAGTCATCTAATTTCAAAGTTGTATTCTGGCCTTCTGGCCTGTCTTCTGCTTCACTGTCACTATCAGCTGCACCTCCCAATACTGCATCTCCCCTCACTGCTCCTACAAGCAAGTAATTTCTCAATAACAAAAAGCATAATTTGGATACCTCATGCCGCTGATTAATGTCAGTCAAAATACTTGCAAACACAGATGTAGCTTTTAACACTCAACATAATGATTGTTCTGCCTCACAAGTTATGCTGCAGGAAACTTACTAGAGGAATAGTTTCGACAATGTATTAAGTGCTTTACAGCAGCAAAATTATTGTCATTTATTTATCCTGACACTTCAATTTATGTTAAATGCAGCCTAGTATGGTTTTTCTTTAAAATAATTAGAATTTTAAAAACCTGTTAGTTTCAGATTGATCAAATTAAGGGCACATATTTGCTAAAAAATTTAGGCTTCATCAAAAATATCAAATTAGATGACTTAAATCAACTTATCAATGGCTACTTTCAGAAATCTTCAACAACCCGATGGTTACAAATTGTCACACTTAATCTTCATTGATGTTTGAGCCACATCTGTTCAGAATGGGCGAACAAAAACAAGTATTAAAAATGCACTGTCATCGCCCATGGATTTCATGGCACATGAGGAGCGTAAATGAGAAATAGCCCATCGAACTTAAAGAATGCCAGCCAGCAGCTGCTACATACCATGGTCCATGGTTAAGTATAGTAATATTTATGTGAACCATTTCTGCTGCCCAATGTTTACATGAGTCTATGGTCTTTGTACCACAGAAAAGTATCTCTGTTCAGAGGATTTGAGACTTAATTAGGGATAAGGGTACAACTTCCATATTCTGTCATTATCTGGGTTGTTGTTGTTGTTGTGGGCTTCAGTCCAGAGACTGGTTGAATGCAGCTCTCCATGCTACTCTAACCTGTGCAATCTTCTTCATCTTCCAGTACCTACTGCAACCTACATCCTTTTGAATCTGCTTAGTGTATTCATCTCTTGGTCTCCCTCTACAATTTTTACCCTCCACGCTGCCCTCCAATACCAAACTGCTGATCCCTTTGTAGGGAAGCAGCCTACTCACGCCGTGGTAAATTCACAGCAGTCTTTCCATTGTGTGCCAGCCCGTCCGATGTAACTAGCTCTGACGTCATAAATGTTGCGCAATACTTTAAAAATCAAGCAAATAACCTAAAACATTTCTAGCATGTCAGGAGTAATATTAAATTAATATGTGTTGAATATCAGTTCGATAACTTTAACCATTTTCGAAATTTGGACGTTTTTCTGTAAAAATCATTGGCGCAACAGAAAAGAGCTAGAGACTTCAAAATTTATAATTAGATTCATTTTTCATAATTATTTAATAAAAACAGTACTCTGGATCTCTCAAATTAAGATTTTAGTGGAAATTCATGATTTTCTGGTCTTCGTCTTAAAACTTAAGGAAGCAAGATAGATTAAGTAGGCTAATAAATAAGGCTAGGATGTATATATTTAAGTAGAATGGAGATCTGCTATCACCCCGGGCTTCCCCTCCCCCTTCCTCCCTCCCCCTATCTCCCATACCCCTGGCATCTCTGCTCTCCCCTATCCCTCTCCCACTCCCCTTCCTCCTCCTCCTCTCTTGGCAGGTGCCCGGACTCGCACACGCTCAGTGAACATTCGCGCGCAGGAGATCATCGCCATCAGTGTCTCGTGTGTGTGCCTTCGTCTGCGTTTAGTGTTCTTTCGTCGTCACGCCTCCACTGTTCACGTGTGCCGTCGCTGTCGTCCGTCTTCTGTGCGCCGTGTCAACAAGTGTTAGTGTTGTTTTTTTTCCATCCAGCGTGAACGGCTTCATGTTTGTTGTTTTTGTATCTACATTTTTTGCCCGCCATTTTTATTGTATTGTCTGTCTCACCTATATATCGTATTATTGTACCCCTTAAGGCTGAAGAGCAGCGTATTATGCTGCTGCCAGTCCACCTTGTATGAGGTGCTTAAAAAAAAAAAAAAAAAAAAAAAAAAAAAAAAAAAAAAAAAAAAAAAAAAAAAACCACGCTAGCACCATAAGGATGTGAGAAGCTTCATTTGAATACCTATAAAACTATAGCGATAGCGTATCTCCAAAGGGCCAGTTCAGAGCTCGTCTACGGCGTGCAGTGTAATTAAATTAATTCTCTCGCCCAAAATATTTAACTTAGCAACGTAAAAATTTTATTATCAATACTTACCTGCGTGCTAAATGCACATTTAAATCAAGAGCTTCATCGGCCACCAGCAAGAGAAGCTAGGATTTATTAGGTAACTTAAAGTGGTGCATTACCAGCCCAGCGGCTAGTCGGGAGAGCCGATTTGATCAGGCGTTCCCTTAGCCGTCTGCTGCGCGAGGAAGCAAGGCCCCAGTTCTCTCCAGACGCTGAATAGCACGTCATCTGTGTCGGGAGTCGCGTCGCGTCGGTATCATTGCTACAAACAGCCTCGGATGCCGTATTAAGTTACTCGAGATACGCGTAACCATGAAATCATTTGCGAGTGAAGTGTTAATTCTGGGTTGACTTTAATTATCGATCTTCAGTTTGCGTATTGTCGTATTTTCACGTGCCGCTGCGGGACAAACATTCTACCATTATTTAGCGTGGCGTTTGATGAACATTATCATCAAATTATGGCGAGCATTCATTTAAACAGTTAATTCGGACAATTTAGTGGCATCAGCGCATTAGACTCTGAACTGCTCTGTTAGTTAGATTGTGTGGATTCTTTTGTTTTCATCTGTGACTTTCAGAATACAGAACTTTTTTTTTCACGACCGTTTTTAATTAGAAATCCCAGACAATCTCCTAATTCCTCAGAGCTATAAGCTGTAACTATAACTGTATTCTCAGATGAAGTGGGCACTAGGAATTCTAATTACAGGCTCCACGTTTTGCTAATCACTTTCTGGTTGCCAATATTGTAGTTAGAGAGCCAGTGTTGAGAACGGCGAAAGACAGCATAAATAACATTCTAAATAATAGGAACTGGTTTAACATTGTACAAACCTAACTTTTATATAAACAACATAAAATTGATAAAAATTCTATCCGCCGCCCCACACCTTGATGCCTCAGAATGTGTCCTACCAACCGCACCCTTCTTTTAGTCAGGTTGTGACACAAATTCCTCTTCTCCCCAATTCTGTTCACTACCTCCTCATCAGTTATGTGATCTACCCAGCTAAACTTCAGCATTCTTCTGTAGCACCACATTTCGAAAGCTTCTATTCTCTTCTTGCCTCAACTATTTAGCATCCACGTTTCACTTCCATACATGGCTACAATCCATACAAATACTTTCAGAAACAACTTTCTGACGCTTAAATCTATACGCAATGTTAACAAATTTCTCTTCGTCAGAAACGCTTTCCTTGCTATTGCCAGTCTACATTTTATATCCTCTCTACTTCGACCATCATCAGTTATTTTGCTCCTCAAATAGCAAAACTCATTTACTACTTTAAGCGTTTCATTCCCTAATGTAATTCCCTCAGCATCACCTGATTTAATTTGACTACATTCCATTATCCTCGTTTTGCTTTTGTTGATGTTCATCTTATATCCTCCTTTCAAGACACTGTCCATTCCATTCAGCTGCTCTTCCAGGTCCTTTGCTGTCTCTGACAGAATTACAATGTCACTGACGTACCTCAAAGTTTTTATTTCTTCTCCATGGATTTTAATTCCTACTCTGTATTTTCCTTTTGTTTCCTTTACTGCTTGCTCAATATACAGACTGAATAACATCGGGGATAGGCTACAACCCTGTCTCATTCACTTCCCAACCACTACTTCCCTTTGATGCCCCTTGACTCTTGTAACTGCCATCCGGTTCCTGTACAAATAGCCTCTCGCTCCCTGTATTTTACCCCTGCTACCTTCAGAATTTGAAAGAGAGTATTCCAGTCAACATTGTCAAAAGCTTTAAGTCTACAAATGATAGAAATATACGTTTGCCTTTCCTTAATCTATTTTCTATGGTAAGTCTCCACGTGTCACCAGTTTTTCCACTCATTTGTAAATAATTCGTGTTAGTGTTTTGCAGCCGTGGCTTATTAAACTGATAGTTCGATAATTTTCACATCTGTCAACACATGCTTTCTTTGGGACTGGAATTATTATATTCTTCTTGAAGTCTGAGGGTATTTTGCCTGTCTCATACATCATTCTCACCAGATGGTACAGTTTATCAGGGCTGACTCTCCCAAGGCTATCAGTAGTTCTAATGGAATGTTGTCTACTCCACAACATCTGGATGTGGTTTCACCATGTGTTGGACACACCACAGCACTCCTCGAACTCCCGACAAATCGTGCAGTTTCCAAAATGCTCATGCCTAGCCTCTGGGCCATCACAAGCTGCCCTCAGTCAAACTCAGAAAGATAATGCACCTTCCTGATTCTACACAAGGACAGCACGATCGCAGATACTACATGCACCGTGCATGCGTCTGACAAGCAGTGATTCCTCACCAGGTGACGCTGCTATCATCTGAACGGGTTTATATCGATAAGAAGTCAGTGGTCATAATGTTCCCTGAACTGTTGCGAACAGGAATGCTAAGTTGTATTTCTGTAGAATACAGTCATTATGAAGAAGTGGAAGTATTACGTAAAATTAATACCTGTAGAATATTTAACATAAATTTGAAATATTAACAGAACCTGCCTAAAGAAGTTACAAATATAAAAGTTGTAGAGACTTTGGAGAAAGTGTGACATGTTTGTCGCGACCAATCCTAGAACTTTTATCTGTCACTTATCACTTCTTTTACCTGTAGCAATTTCTGTTAATGTGAAAACTATCCAGCTGCAATACTGTCCCTCTATAACTGGATAGTTAAGTCAGAGTAAGGGTAGAGGAAGGCAAGGACATATCATCACCAATGGTCCATGCCTATTACAGAACTGTGGTGTTCAAATTGACCTGCTTGATGACAGCTTTTAACTGTTAAGGCTACACTCCACACACATACTTTCAGAAAGGACTTTATAAGATTTAAATGCTAACAAATCTTTTTTCAGAAATGCTTTTCTCGCAACTTCCAGTCTGCCTTTTTTACCCTCTTTACTAAAGCTATTAGCAGTTATTCTGCTGCTCAAAGAGCAAAACTCACTATTGCTTTTAGAGTGTCATTTCCTAATTAATTCTCCTAGCATCATCTGACTTAATTTTAATACAATCCACTGCACTTGCTTTAGTGTTGTTGATGTTTATCTTATAACCTCTTTTCCAGAAACCATCATTTCCGTTCAACTGATCTTCAAAGTCCTTTGCTAACACTGATAGATTTACCATGTCATTAGCAAACGAGGAATGGAGGTGTCCCCCCCCCCCCCCCTCTCTCTGTCCACCTCCTCCACTCCCCACTTCTGTCAATCTCCTCCTGTCCCTATCTCTGAACAAGTGCTCCCACCCCTCTCTCTGTCCATCTGCTCCTTCCCTCCCAGTTCATGTCCTCCTGCCCCCCCCCCCCCCAATCCATCTCCAACTCTTCCCTTTCTCTGTCAATTCCCCCCTTGCCCTTCCTTGTCCATCACCTCCACTCCATATCCTGCTTCTCGCTCTCTGTCTGCCGATTTCTTCCTCCCTACATTCTCTCTCCACATTAACCCCTCCCCCCAGTAGGTTGCTGGTTCTTGCACCCACAGTATTTCTATCCAGGTACCAAAGTTGGCTGAAACTGACTCACGGGTTTAAAAGGAACTTCTTGCTCACAGCTTTGCCCGCATACACGTCACATGTATTAAACATATTTCACACAAACCCGTACACAAATTTCTCCGGTATCTCTAGTGTATTTCGCCTTTGTCATACAATACGTATCGATGTTTTTCTTCACCTGTATCTCTAGTGTATTTTGCCTTTGTCATACAATATGTATCAATCTTTTTCTCCAATCTCTTCATCATATGTGGAGTCAGAAGACATATAAATCTGTATTGCTTTGGTGGGTATTGGCTTTGTGACTGTCTTGGCTGTTAAGATTCGTTCATTACGCTGTTCATAACAGTTCACCCTCATTTTTATTTTCATATTCATCATAGCCTACTTCTCTATTATCTGTGTTTGATTTCGTGCTGATAACCTTGTATTCAATCGATCACAAACACTATTCTTCTACCACCAAAAGTCACTTATAGCCCACTGTACCTTATTTCAACCTATCAGCTTACCCAATTAAGAGAAACAACATACCATAGTCAAGGGCAGATCAGTGAATCATTTGAACTGTTGCCCTTGTAAATACAGAAAAGGCTTCTGCCCCCCTCACCCTTCAGATACGCCACTGATGTAGTTACAGTCATAGCAGCACAGTTACAGTTGAGGCGTGCAAGCCCCCCCATTGCAGCAAGGTTCATAGTTTGTTGGAAGACTGCCTTCCACATACAACCAAAATATATAAGAATTTTCTGATAATTTCTGAAAATAGTATGTTGCTACAATAATTATTGAAAATAGTATGTATTGCCTTTCAGGGAGTCAATTAATTTCAATTACCATATGCATGATGTTACAGTCTGTCTTGTCCCTATTCTGCAGCACATCTGTTTTTGAGAAAGTTTTGTATACTAATAAAAAATTTTCCTTGGTGGAAGAACAGGAATGTGATACACTAAGCGTCTACATAAAATCTGGAGGAGAGGCCAGCAACTCTGCTTTTCAAAACTGATGCCAACAGAGAAAGAGAGGTGGGATCACCCTTTCCCTTCCTTATTTTTGTCCACGAGTGTCCTAGGAAGAGAATAAAGCAGCAGGATACATTACTGAATACTTCCCAGTGACAGCAAATTAAGTTAACCAGTGGATCAGTAATTTGTACGAATAGAACTGTAAATTCAGTATATGTTCATTGTACGAATTTAATGTTTCTAGTTTCTGAAACTTGCTGGCACATTAAAACTGTGTGCTGGACTAGGACTTGAACCTTGCCTTTTTCATACAAAGCTCTTAACACAAAAGTAATCCAAGCACAGTTCACAACGCACCTTCACAGCTTCAATGCTCACAATAATTCTTTCCCACTTTACAGAAGCTATCTTGCATATCTTACTGGACTATCATTCCTTGTAGAAAGGATATCACAGAGAAACATCTGGAAACTTTACGTTTCTGTGTAGTTTGGAAAATTGGAGAGGTACTGGCATAAATGAAGTGAAGTCAGGTCATGAGTTGTATCTGACTAGCTCAAGCAGTAAAAGCACCGTTAGTCACAGGCAATGTTCTGGTTTAAGTCTGGGTGTATCACACAATTTCAATCTGCCACAAAGTTACAAAATAGTGAACTCTCCAGGGTAGAATGAAAGATTCATTTTTAATTTCTTTTTTTAGATATGACATGTCTACCTGAATGTTGGTTTTAATGAACATATAGAATTTTCAACATGTTTTTGTAACCATTGCTAAGTCAGTGATCACTGTTATATCTGTATGTCAATCACTAATCGATGAATATCCTGAAAAGATCAGTCCAAATGATATGTTTTGGACAGTATAAAAAAGAAAGCAACTGGTACAGTTGCACAGGTTCATATCCTACTGGCAAAATTGTAATACTTCCAATCTATTTTGGTATATTAAGAATTTACATCCACCTGTTGTGAACTGACTAGAGAATACAATGCTGAAACAAAGATCTTCTCCAAAGTTTTCAGTTACTTCTGTAGAGGAGTTGTGATAGATGGATACAAGAACACTATCAAGACTATCCTTGAATGTTAACCTTTTCCCAACAGTTTCACGAGGAGGTTCAACTTCTGCTTCAGTGGATTTTAGTTTCTTATTTACTGCAATTAACACAGGGGCTGGACAAAAATATGGAAACACCACACACATAACTGTTGGTATTCAACAAAGCTTCCAGTCACCTCAGAATGGATAACTACAGTATGGCTTTCAAAGGAATCTTATACCATTCCTCTTGCAAAATGGGGGCAAGTTCAGGTAACGATGATGGGAACGAATAGCAATCAAAAACTTTTCTTTCCCAAGTAGACCACAAGCTCAATTACAATGAGATCTGGTGACTATGGTGGTCAGGGAGATGTGACAAATCATCATTGTGCCCACAAAACCAGCCCTGCACAATGTGAGCTGTGTGTACAGAGGCCCCATTGTTTTGGAACACAGTTTCACAATTGATGGAACGAACACTGTACCATGGAATGGACTTGACCAGTAATCAGCCAAAATGGTCATATAATTCTTGGCAGTAATGTGACCTTGCAGAATTATATGATTGCTACAGGTGAATATTATTAATTAAAGTGGTTAGTTATAATTTTAGAGTTAAAGTATAAAGTTGTGTTGTGATATGTTAAAGATTTTTGAAGCTATTTTATGACTCTCTAAATTTAAATAATACACCAGGATTAGATACCAACCACAGGGCCCATGGAATACCACAATATGACTGCCCTAATCATCATCAAACATCCACCATGTCTCATTCTTGGACTGTAAACAAGTCTCGTACGACCAAATGAAATCCTTCCATCACTCCCCAGCCCAGGTTTTATGACTTCAGTACCATGTTTTCCCATTGTGGGCATTCACATCACTAATGTGCGGTTTTGGAATTCCAGCTTGTCTTGCAATTCCCTATTTATGGAGCTCCTTTCATGTTGTCTTAGTGATGACAGTTGTTTTGGAATTCCAGCTTGTCCCACGATCCTCTGTTTTGGAGGTCACTTCATGTTGTTTTGGTGATGGCACAGTTTGTGAGTGTGAGACACTATTCTGCAGTGACTTTTGCAGCTGTCATCCTCGTTATTTTTTGTCACAATCCTGTAGAATGACCGACTGTCATAATCAGTCAACACACACTTCCATCCACATTGTGACTTAGTAGATGTTTTTCTGTTTTCCCTGTATAAAGTATAAGCCTTTGATATAGTGCCTCTTGAAACATCAAACACTTCAACTACCTTGCTTACAGAAGCAGCCACCATACAAGCACAACATTTTTCTGACCATGAATGACAATTGTAACATAATGAGGATACTACATGGATGCAGTGGTCAAAAGTGCAACACACAGATTTGGCTATCATCTGCATTTCTGTTAAGATTCAGTTCTCATTGTTTTTCCATATGTTTGGCCACCCCTTTTACATCACTTTCTTTTCAACATGTCCAGTCATATTTCCATTGCTTCTCAGATTATCCATGTGAATGGAATTACACAGTTAATAATGCTGATGCTACTTAATTTGGTGATCAGGTACAAAATATCTGTGAAGCAAAATATAAGCATCAGAGCTTACTTGACTGCAATACCTGCCTAATCTCATGACACTTACCTTCAACTTCAGATATGGCATCAAGTGGCATACGAGCAGGTCCAGCAAACAATACAACAGTTACAGGTGTCACAAGTGTGCAACAGCGAACATGACAGTATCTGCCTGTACGGCTTATTTCTTCATACAAAAGCCAATCTGATGGAAGTGCCTCCACTGTTGCTGTATGTGAAGCTGCTACAGATGTTCTTGGGCTCTTCGGACATTCACGTAACACTGATGATGGATGAAACATCACACAAAACTCCTTCCTGCAAAATGGGTTCAAAACATAAGTACTTGAGAGCAGAAATAATAATACTGATCATAATGAAGTACAAAATTTTTAAGGTATTGTTTATAAATATGTCTTCTAGGATTCCAGATAATCCACATCCAATGCCCAACTCAAAAAATGAAAATAAAAATAACAATATAATAAAAGTAAGCTGAGTGATTTTGTTAGATGGGTAACTCTCCCTCCTCTATTAACAATTACTTCAGTATATTTTGTCAAATGATTTCTGTGACTTTAAATGCCAACATTTTTAGGTTAGGCTTTACCGTGACTGTTACTGACATTAAACGAAACAACAAGTTTACTGTCACCAGTCACCGTTTTATAAGATTGGCCAGTTTTTTCTTCTGTGTAGCTTTCGTTTTCTGTACGATGAAATCGGTGTAATCTTTGACTCTTTTGGTTATGGAATCATATTCTAATCTATGAAGCAACTTTCCCAACTGTAATTCTGCATTGTAAAGCTGTGTATTGAACTTTTGTTTTTTAATATAAAGTTCTTTCAGTTCATTTTTCACCCAGAGTTTTCGTACGATCTCCAGTGTTTTCTTCGCAGTTGTTGTGTTTGTTTTGATGTCAATCTTGACATAAGAAAGTTGCTTCATAGATTAGAATATGATTCCATAACCAAAAAAGTCAAAGAGTATACCGAGTTCATCGTACAGAAAACTAAAGCTACACAGAAGAAAAAACTGGCCAATCTTACAAAGCAACAACTACCTCCCAAACCGAACCAAAACAGCCACAAGAAGCACACATTCTACACACCTTTCCTCAACAACACGAACATAATATTCACTGCAGAAGAAGAGGCACTACTCTGCAAAGGCTTAAAACACAATGTTCAAGCTCCGCTGGGCCAAAAGAACCAAGAGAAGCTCATCACTTGTGTCACACAGATCTCGACCATCGCCTTTAAGAAGCAAACTGACAGAATATCAGCCTGCCACAAAATTAACGAAATCATTGAAAAGGAAATTGCAAAACCATTCCCAGCATACAAAAACGGTGACTGGTAACAGTAAACTTGTTTCATTTAATGATTTCTGTGAGTCCAGTAGTTAGGTAAAGGTTGGTTGCATCAAAGAAATTAAATATCTGTTATACTATTAACAAATTCCAGGAAATTCTTGATATGAATATGTTTGTGGAATGTATAGCACTTCCTAGATACCTCATTAAATTTTTAACCACCATGTAGTATATGCTATTTACCGTACTGTCTATTGAAGGATTAATGCATGTTACGTGTATTATATTGGTGTAAGAATCATGAAAGAAGGTTGTATACATGGAAGAATCCTGGAGATACTAGAAGGTATCAGGTAGATTATATAATTGGTCAGACAGAGATTTAGGAACCAGGTTTTAAATTGTAAGACATTTCCAGGGGCAGATGTGGACTCCGACCACAATCTATTGGTTATGAACTGTAGATTAAAACTGAAGAAACTGCAAAAAGGTGAGAATTTAAGGAGATGGGACCTGGATAAATTGACTAAACCAGAGATTGTACAGAGTTTCAGGGAGAGCATAAGGGAACAATTGACAGGAATGGGAGAAAGAAATACAGTAGAAGAAGAATGGGTAGCTCTGAGGGATGAAATAGTGAAGGCAGCAGAGGATCAATGGGTAACAGAAGAGATATTGAATTTAACTGCTGAAAAGAGAAAATATAAAAATGCAGTAAATGACACAGGCGAAAAGGAATACAAACGTCTCAAAAGTTAAGATCGACAGGAAAAGCAAAATGGCTGAGCAAGGGAAGCTAGAGGACAAACGTAAGCATGTAGAGGCATATATCACTAGGGGGTGAGATAGATACTATTTACAGGGAGAAAAAAAACCTTTGAAGAAAAGAGAACCACCCGTATGAATATCAAGATCGCATATGGAAAACCAGTCCTAAGCAAAGAAGGGAAAACAGAAAGGTGGAAAGAGTATATAGCGGGTCTATACAAGGGCGATGTATTTGAGGACAATATTATGGAAATGGAAGGGGATGTAGATGAAGATGAAATGGGAGAAATGATACTGTACAAAGAATGTGACAGAACACTGAAAGACCTAAGTCCAAAAAAGGTCCTGGGAGTAGACAACACTCCATTAGAACTACTCAAAGCCTTGCGAGAGCCAGCCACAACAAAACTCTACCATCTGGTGAACAAGATGTATGAGACAGGTGAAACACCCTCAGAGTTAAAGAAGAATCCCAATCCCAAAGAAAGCAGGCATCGACAGGTGTCAAAAGTACCAACTATCAGTTTAAGACATGGCTGCAAAACACTAACATGAATTCTTTACAGACAAGTGGAAAAACTGGTGGAAGCCGACCTTGGGGAAGATCAGTTTGGATTCTGTAGAAATGTTGGAACACACGAGGCAACACTCACCCTACGACTTATCTTAGAAGATAGATTAAGGAAAGGCAAACCTATGTCTCTAGCATTTGTAGACTTAGAAAAAGCTTTTGACCCTGTTGACTGGAACACTCTCTTTCAAATTCTGAAGGTGGCAGGGGTAAAATACTGGGTGTGAAAGGCTATTTACAATTTGTACAGAAACCAGATGGCAGTTATACAAGATGCGGGGCACGAAAGGGAAGCAGTGATTGAAAACGGAGTGAAGCAGGGTTGTAGCCTATTCCCAATGTTATTCAATCTGTGTGTTGAGCAAGCAGTAAAGGAAACAAAAGAAAAATTTGGAGTAGGAATTAAAATCCATTGAGGAGAAATAAAAACTGTGAGGTTTGCAGAAGACACTCTAATTCTGTCAGGGACAGCAAAAGACCTGGAAGAGCAGTTAAACAGAATAGACAATGTCTTGAAAGGGGGATATAAAATGAACATCAATAAAAGCAAAATGAGGATAATGGAATGTAGTCAAAGTAAATCAGGTGATGCTAAGGGAATTAGATTAGGAAATGGGACACTTAAGGTTGTAGACAAGTTTTGCTATCTGGGGAGCAAAATAACTAATGAGGGTCGAAGTACAGAGAATATAAAATGTAGACTGGCTCTGGCAAGGAAAGTGTTTCTGACAAAGAGAAATTTGTTAACATCAAGTATACATTTAAGTGTCAGGAAGTCTTTTCTGAAAGTATTTGTATGGAGTGTGGCCATGTATGGAAGCAAAACATGGACAATAAATAGTTTAGACAAGAAGAAAATAGAAGCTTTCGAACTGTGGTGCTACAGAAGAATGCTGAAGATTAGATTGGTAGATCACATAATTGATGAAGAGGTGGTGAACAGAATTGGGGAGAAGAGGAATTTGTGGCACAACCTGACTAAAAGAAGGGTGCGGTTGGTAGGACACATTCTGAGGCATCAAGGGATCACCAATTTAGAACTGGAGAGAAGCATGGAAGGTAAAAATTGTAGAGGGAGACCAAGAAATGAATACACTAAGCAGATTCAGAGGGATGTAGGTTGCATTAATACTTGGAGATGAAGTAGCTTGCAAGGGATAGAGTAGCATGGAGACCTGCATCAAACCAGTCTCAGGACTGAAGACCACAACAACGTGTATATTACAGCAATCCTTGGTTCTTGAATCACCCTGATAAATAAGGTAGTACTGTGATAAGGTATACAGATGCAACTGAAATGGAATGCAGCCAATCACTAGAAAAGATTGTTTAAAGATTTTAATATATTTGATTTATAATCAAATTAACATTTGGGTTATGTTTGTTTATTGCACAATGTGTGGCAATAAAAGTTTCAAAATTTCAGATTCAACAGGAAAAGGCAAACAGCCAATATTATTTTATTTTCAGCTTTAATTACTGAAAATGTAAGTTGTAACTTAATTGGTCTGAGGTCCATGAATTTAAACTGTCATAATTTATTTTCATTATAAGTAATAGTACCCATAATTTTTCTAGTTGGATTGCAGTAATGAAGAGACAAGGGAATCTTGAAATAAGCCTATGCAAATATAACTGCTGACAAGCAACCAGCATAGAAGGATCTGCATACAATCGGCAAAAGGAAATGATGCTTTACATTAGTCTGTTTTAAAATAACGACTATTGCTATTAATATATTTACCAGTAAAACTCCATTTTTTAAAATTCCCGTGTATTAAACGGCTTCAAACTTTTGATTACTTTAGAAATGAATTAAGGCGTTATATGGTTGATGTTAAGCATGTAAGTGAGAAAAAGTTTAGAAAACATTTGAAATTATGTTTCAATTTTTTCAGTAGTCACTATGTGCTGAGTGCTCTTACTCTCAAATACAGGATGAAACAAGAATGAGTATTTGTGTGCAATGAGCAACACTGCCTCAAGGCACATACACGGTTTCTTACTGTAATACTTGCCTTACTGTGTTAAGTCTTTAACATAATATTATATGCCTTTTAATAAGTAGATTGTAGCAGCACTTTAAATTTTTTAACTTGGTTTACAATTGTATGAAACACTGGAAATAACACTTTTGTTGCCCCTGGAAGCCATTACATAGGCAACCTGTAACTGGGATGACGACATTAACATGGTTAGCTGTTTCATGATGTACAAAGATCGTCCAGAAAATAAAGACCGTTTAGTTACAGAAAATGAGAAACACAATACACTCCTGGAAATTGAAATAAGAACACCGTGAATTCATTGTCCCAGGAAGGGGAAACTTTATTGACACATTCCTGGGGTCAGATACATCACATGATCACACTGACAGACCCACAGGCACATAGACACAGGCAACAGAGCATGCACAATGTCGGCACTAGTACAGTGTATATCCACCTTTCGCAGCAATGCAGGCTGCTATTCTCCCATGGAGACGATCGTAGAGATGCTGGATGTAGTCCTGTGGAACGGCTTGCCATGCCATTTCCACCTGGCGCCTCAGTTGGACCAGCGTTCGTGCTGGACGTGCAGACCGCATGAGACGACGCTTCATCCAGTCCCAAACATGCTCAATGGGGGACAGATCCGGAGATCTTGCTGGCCAGGGTAGTTGACTTACACCTTCTAGAGCACGTTGGGTGGCACGGGATACATGCGGACGTGCATTGTCCTGTTGGAACAGCAAGTTCCCTTGCCGGTCTAGGAATGGTAGAACGATGGGTTCGATGACGGTTTGGATGTACCGTGCACTATTCAGTGTCCCCTCGACGATCACCAGTGGTGTACGGCCAGTGTAGGAGATCGCTCCCCACACCATGATGCCGGGTGTTGGCCCTGTGTGCCTCGGTCGTATGCAGTCCTGATTGTGGCGCTCACCTGCACGGCGCCAAACACGCAAACGACCATCATTGGCACCAAGGCAGAAGCGACTCTCATCGCTGAAGACGACACGTCTCCATTCGTCCCTCCATTCACGCCTGTCGCGACACCACTGGAGGCGGGCTGCACGATGTTGGGGCGTGAGCGGAAGACGGCCTAACGGTGTGCGGGACCGTAGCCCAGCTTCATGGAGACGGTTGCGAATGGTCCTCGCCGATACCCCAGGAGCAACAGTGTCCCTAATTTGCTGGGAAGTGGCGGTGCGGTCCCCTACGGCACTGCGTAGGATCCTACGGTCTTGGCGTGCATCCGTGCGTCGCTGCGGTCCGGTCCCAGGTCGACGGGCACGTGCACCTTCCGCCGACCACTGGCGACAACATCGATGTACTGTGGAGACCTCACGCCCCACGTGTTGAGCAATTCGGCGGTACGTCCACCCGGCCTCCCGCATGCCCACTATACGCCCTCGCTTAAAGTCCGTCAACTGCACATACGGTTCACGTCCACGCTGTCGCGGCATGCTACCAGTGTTAAAGACTGCGATGGAGCTCCGTATGCCACGGCAAACTGGCTGACACTGACGGCGGCGGTGCACATATGCTGCGCAGCTAGCGCCATTCGACGGCCAACACCGCGGTTCCTGGTGTGTCCGCTGTGCCGTGCGTGTGATCATTGCTTGTACAGCCCTCTCGCAGTGTCCGGAGCAAGTATGGTGGGTCTGACACACCGGTGTCAATGTGTTCTTTTTTCCATTTCCAGGAGTGTATTTATAGGAAAACACAATTTGGTTGCATTCATGAAGCTTCCTTCAGTTCTTTAATTATCCACCCTGGTCATGAGCTTCATAATTCCCATTTTATATTCTTCTGCTGTCAGTTCATTAAGCCAGGTGGTTACAATCACAGAAAACCTGAACACTGCAATGAACAACAGAATCTTGTAAGACAGGCGCATTACTCTTGACAAATTGCACAGTATGTTGTCAGACATTTCTCATTATCTGCTTGGTGAAGTTGTTGAAGCCTGCTAGAACAAAATTTGTACACAGTAGGTTCAACAGCAAATGAGTGACCAACACAAAACTCAGAAAATAGGCTCAGTGTTGACATTCTTGACCCAATCTTCATCAGATTGTAACTGATACTGAGACCTAGGTGTTTCACATCATCCAAGAGAGCAAGAGCCAATCACTTGAGTAGGCTTTTCCCACATCACTCAAGAAACCAAGAAAATTCAAACAGACTCTCTTCCCACAGAAGATCGTGGCAAATGTTTTTGGGATCATAAACGAATTTGTTTGGACTCAATGCCAAAAGGCACTACAATCAATGCAAATTGTTATTGTGAGACTCTAAGCAACTAAGAGTCATCCAAAACAGGAGGCAACAAATGCATTCTGGAGAAATTGAGCTTCTTCAACACAATGTCTACCCTCACACTCTGGCTGCAACTTAATAACTGCTTGATCAATTTGGCTGCGACATCCTTGCTCATCCACACTATAGTTCAGGTCTTGCTCCTACTGATTTCCAGCTTTTCCTTAAGCTGAAAAAGTTTTTGGGCAGTTCACATTTTGGAAGTGATGGAGAATGCAGTGAACTGACAGCAGAAGAGTATAACTAGGGAATTAAGAAGCTTGTGACCAGATACGACAAATATTTAAATGTAAGAGGTGATTGTGCAGAGAAATGAAGGAAGCTTTGTGTATGTTACATAACTGTTTTATCCAATGAATATTATGTTTTTCATTTTGAATAACTAAATGGTCTCCATGTTTTGGATGACTCACAAAGATAAATAACTTTAGACCTGTATCTGTGCGACAATGTCACAGCGTTCACTTAATTTAATGAAAGAAAACAACAATAAGTCAAGGAGCTACAAAATTACAGAAAGATAAAACTGCAAACGACAATGGTATACGAATTAACAAGTCCTACTAATGAGTAATGATTGACAAAAAAGGTCCCCCCATGAACCATGGACCTTGCTGTTGGTGGGAAGGCTTGCATGCCTCAGCAATACAAATGGCTGTATCATGGGTGCAACCACAACAGGAGGGTGTGTAATCTATCGAGAGACCAGACAACGTTCCTGAAGAGCAGCAGCAGCCTTTTCAGTAGTTGCAGGGGCACAGTCTCAATGACTGACTGATCTGGCCTTGTAACATCATCCTAAATGAACGTGCTGAGCTGGTACTGCAAATGGCTGAAAGCAAGGGGAAGCTATAGCCATAATTTTTCTCGAGGGCCTGCAGCTCTTCTGTATGGTTAAATGATGACGCCATCCTTTTGGGTAAAATATTCCGGAGGTAAAATAATCCCCCATTCGGCTCTCCAGGCAGAGACTATTCAGGAGAATGTCGTTATCAGGAGAAACAAAACTGGTGTTCTATAGATCAGTGTGTGAAATTTCAGATCCCTTAATCGGGCAGGTAGGTTAGAAAATTTAAAAAGGGAAATGGATAGTTTAAATTTAGATATAGTGTGAGTTAGTGAAGTTAAGTGACAGAAGGAACAGGACTTCTGGTCAGATGAATACAGGATTATAAATACAAAATCAAACAGGGGTAATACAAAAGTAGGTTTAATAATGAATAAAAAAATTAGGAACGTGGAGAAGCTACTATGAACAGCACAGTGAATGCATTACTTAAGCCAAGATAGGCACGAAGGCCACACCCAGCACTCTAGTATAAGCTTATATGCCAACTACCTCTGCCGATGATGAAGAGACTGAAGAAATGTATGATGAGATAAATGAAATTATTCAAATAGTTAAGGGAGATGAAAATTTAATAGTCATGGGGGACTGGAAATTGATAATAGGAAAAGGAAGAGAAGGAAAAATACTAGACGAATATGGGCTGGGGGAAAGGAATGAAAGAGGAAGCTGACAGGTAGAATTTTGCACAGAGCATAATTTAATCACAGCCAACACTTGGTTTAAGAATCTTGAAAGAAGGTTGTGTACATGGAAGAGACTTGGAGACACTGGAATGTTTCAGCCTGATTACATAACGGTAAACAGAGATTTTGTAACCAGAGTTTAAATTGTAAGGCATTTCCAGGGTCAGATGTGTACTCTCTCCACAATTTATTGGTTATGAATTGTATATTAAAACTGAAGAAACTACAAAAACGTGGGATCTGGATAAACTGAAAGAATCAGGGTTGTACAGTTTTAAGGAACGATTAACAGGAACAGGGGAAAGGAATAATGAATCACGGTTGCAAAATACCAACATAAATTCTTTGCAGAAGAATGGAAAAACTGGTAGAATCCGACCTAGGGGAAGATCAATTTGGATTCCGGAGAAATGTAGGAACACTCGAGGCAATATGACCATACAACTTCTCACAGTAGTTAGGTTAAGGAAAGGCAAACCTTAGTTTATAGCATTTGTATACTTACAGAAAGCTTCTGACAATGTTGACTGGAATACTCTCTCTCAAATTCTGAAGGTGGCAGGGGTAAAATACGGGGAGCGAAAAGTTATTTACAATTTGTACAGAAACCAGATGGCTGTTTTAAGAGTCAAGGAGCACGAAAGGGAAGCAGTGGTTAAGAAAGGAGTGAAACAGTGTTGTAGTCTTTTGCCAATATTATTCAATCTCTATAGTGAGTGAGCAGTAAAGGAAAGAAAAGAAAAATTTGGAGAAGGAATTAAAGTCCAGGGAGAAGAAATAAAAACGTTGAAGTTTGCCGATGACATTGTAATTGTGTCTTAGACAGCACAGGGCATGGAAGAGCAGTTGAGCAGACTGGACAGTGTCTTTAACCTCTTAACTGTCTATTCCGAAATAACTCAGGATAGTCTGTTTTGCCGAGAAATACTATCCCACGATAACTCAGGCTCCCGATTTTCTCACGTTCATGTGCCAGTATCCCGATTATACTCGTTGTAGTTCCTTACATTGCCGCTAGTTAGCACCAGCAACCAGTTATAGTCATTGTTGTTCCTGCTGCTGCTGCTAGTTGGTGTTTTCCATATTTTGCTCTGGTGTATTGCTCTTGGGTGATGCTCTTGAAGCTTTTCGGAGACTTGGGAGTTAAGGGATACTTTCCAACTAGATTATACTTGCATCAGTAGCATTTCTATTGTTGTTGCAACAATTTGCAACATTTATTACCATTTTGGTGCTGTTGTCGCAGTATTACGTATCTCTGGAGTCGTGTAAAATGAACTGTGATCATTCCAGTGAAGAAGAGCAGTGGGAAGACATCTGTGTTTCAGAATTGGGTGATGACTCTTTTGAACTTTTATCAAGTGAAGAAGCATGTGAGAAAGAGACAGATATAGATTGGTTTCAGGTGAGAGTGTGACATGTTGTCAATCCAAATACTGATTGTGCTTCTCCAAGATTTCTGTTTTCTGCTAATCCTGGTTGTACAATACCTTTTGCTAATGATGAACCTCAAATACTTAAACACTTCTTTGAAAGGGATTCGCTGGAGATGTTACAGGTGGAAACTGCTAAATATATCAGCCAATGTGTTTCATTCACTGGCTGTAACGTATTGTCCCTGTCAAGTGAAGAACTTTGAATTTTCTTTGCTCTAATTATTTTACAAAGTATTGTACAGAAATGTGAATTGCACATGTACTGGTCACGGCAGGCAAGCACATCAACTCCATTTTTCAATAATGTAATGTCCTACAGGAGGTTTTGCCAAATAAAAAAGTATCTTCATTTTTCTGAATACAAAGTATATGATGCTGCAAATCAACCAAATCCTAAGCTGAACAAAATTTGGCCAGTTTACCAGCACCTTGAAAATAAATTTTAAACTTCTTATGTTCCTGAACGGGACATTATGGTGGGTGAACGTTTACTTTTGTACAAGGGCAGATTTTGTTGGGTACAGTATATCCCATAGAAAAAGGGGAGATTTGGAATAAAATTCTATATGCCGTGTGAATCAGCTGGCGGATATGTGTGGTCCCCGATTGTTTACACAGGGAAAGGGACAAAGGTGGATGCAGGCTTCACGGACTTTCCAATGTCGTCACAAGTTGTCTTGACACTTGCAAAACCACTCCTGAAGCAAGGTTACTGTCTAACGACAGATAACTTTTCCACGTCCCCACAGTTAGCAGATTCCCTAATTTTGAAGTCCACTGATAGTCATGGAACAGTAACAATGACCCGGAAAGAAATGCCACAATCTCTCCGAAATCTAAAATTATGAAAGGGGAAACTGCAGCTGAAGGCCAAGGAAAAGCACCAGCTTTACATTGGAAGGACAAGAAGGACATGGTACTTCTTTCAACTATCCACACTACAGATAAGGTGGAGACTCAGAATAGGTCGAAGAAAATAATAAACCCAAAGCTTGTGCTTGACTACAACTGTGCAATGGGAGGAGTGGATCACGCCAATCAAAGAATGGCATTGAACCCAACACCCAGAAAGCAAGGCAAGAAGTACTACAAGAAAATCTTTTTTCATTTACTGAAAATTTCTGTATGGAATTCGTTTAATTTGTATGAAAAATCTGGAGGGAAAAAGGACTCACTGGAAATTATGTTTACCCTCTCAGAAAAATAACTGAGAAGTACAAAGGAAGCGTCATTTCTCCTAAGCCAGACCGACCAGAATGAACACACCACCCTCTTCGGTTGATGGAAAGACATTTTCCAGAAGTCATTGGGCCAACAGAGAAGAAGAGCAATCCAACAAGAGTGTGCACAGTTTGTTCCAAGAAGCAGGAGGCACATGGGAAGTGCATCCAGCGACAAACATGGTACTATTGCCCCCAGTGCCAGGTCCCATTGTGCATCACACTAGGCTTCAGAATCTACCATACACAAAAGGATTTATAATGTGATTTTAACGTGTGATTCTCATCTTGTATATCTTATCTAACTTCTTATTTGTATATTTTTTCATAATAAATAACAAATTTTAATGAATATTTGCAGAGATTTTTGCTGAGCGTCAGTTATCTCAGGATAATACTATTTAGCTACTCCCAACTGCAATATCTCCTTTGATTTTCAAGATAAATGTAAAAATGAATTGTTGATGCAATGCATTTTCAAGAGAATGTAAAACTATGTAGAAAAAAATACGTAAGATTTTGAAAGTTTTGTGTCAGAAATAGGTACGTTACGAGGTTAAAGGACGATATAAGATGAACATCAACAAAAGCAAAATGAGGATAATGGAATGCAGCCAAATTAAATCACATGATGCTGAGGGAATAAGATTCGGAAATAAGACACTAAAAGTAGTAGATGAGTTTTGCTATTTGGACAGCAAAGAAACTGGTAACAGTCAAAGCAGAGAGTGTAGACTGGCAATGGCAAGAAAAGCGTTTCTGGAGAAGAGAAATTTGTGGGAAGTCTTTTTCTTAAAGTATTTGTATGGAGTGTAGCCATGTATGGAAGTGAAACATGGACAATAAATAGTTTAGACAAGAAGAAGATAGAAGCTTTTGAAATGTGGTGCTACAGAAGAATGCTGAAGATTAGATGGGTTGTTCATGTAACTGATGAGGAGGTACAGAACAGAATTGGGGAGAAGATGAATTTGTGGCACAATCTGACTAGAAGAAGGGATCAGTTGGTAGGACAAATTCTGAAGGCATCAAGCGATCACAAATTTAGTACTGGAGGGGAGCATGGGGGAGGTTACAAATCATAGAGGGAGACCACGAGATGAATACAGTAAGCAGATTTATAAGGATATAGGTTGCAGTAGTTACTGGGAGATAAAGAGGCTTGCACAGGATAGAGTAGAATGGAGAGCTGCATCAAACCAGTCTTTGGACTAAAGACTGCAACAATATCAGGGAAAATGTGTCTGCCATTGCCTATTTGTAGGACCAATCCTGGAATTTGATAGAATGATTTGGGAAACCATGGGAAACACAAATAAGGTTGGTGGAATTTAAACATATAGCTTTTGTACTTCCTGATGTATTTTATTAAGTTATATAAAACAGTAATGGAAACCTAAAATGATCATATATAAACAGTGTCCTCTACTATTGCATCCAATTTAGTGATTTCTATCGCTATAACAAACTTAACTCAACCTAAATAATTTAAGAATAAAGAGGCCACTCACCGTACACCAGAAGCAGTGAGTCATCAATAGGAGCCTGTGCGATTTACATTCAACCAGAATGTTTCCTACTACATTAATATAACCTAAAGTATTCATGTTGTAAATAAAACGAGTTTTCCAATAGAAATAGCTCCATTTAGATTTAAAAACTGGAGATTAGTCACTAACAGCCTTTAACTCCTCAATAGAGGTATTGAGAAATGTCCTTTTACTGTGTGCTGCTAACATTTTCGGGATGGCTTCTCATAACTTAAAAGGAAAAAAAAAAAAAAAAAAAGTATGAGGAGAAAGATGATGTCATAAGAAGCTCCTGAGAAATTAAAGTGAGCAGAATACGAGAATAGTAATGACTTTTCTTTCCTCTTGCCTGTGTTTCATCATGGCTTTTAAAAGTCTATAATTTATATGGACTAATTCAAAATATTTTCTTTCTGCCTGTACTAGGTAGCACCAAAATAATGCCACATGACATCAAGGAATGACACATGCTAATTAAACAAGTTTTAGTGTATCACATGCTAAGTAAGCAAATTTTAGTGTATCACCGGTGTTGACTGCAAACTACATTCTAATCTTAAAGGCCCGCATTCTACTTCAGTAGGAAGTTATAAATATGTGCCCACTCCAAGAGCTTATCATTTAAACACATTTCCATAAATCTGGAGTCTTCTCTTCATTAACCAACAAGTGTATAAATGTCAATAGCTGGAGATCAAATTTGATCTTAGTTCAGAAAATATACCTTGTTCACAAATCTGCTAAGGTGTATAACAATTGAACAAGGTTCAGTACTGATCCAAATTAGTATGACACACACTCGGCAACACCTTCTAAATCAGCTACTGATACAATTACTGTACACTGACAACAGATATCAATTATACATCAGAGATACAGAGTATTTCTTACCAGAGGTAATGCTTCAGGAAAAAGGATGGAAGAAACTTCTTTGCTATTGAGACAAATGGAATTTTTTGGTAATGAAAATAGCGAGCTTTTGAAAATATAAACAGATAAGTAGTTCAGGCAGAGGTGAAGGAATCACTGAAACACACTGGGTTACAACTTCAAAGTATGCTAACAATTCTTATGGCCAAAGATCCACACAAGTCTGTGTTCAAAGTCTTGGTTCCTTTGTTGAATTCACCTTGTGTAGGTTTTATGTATGCAAGATTTTGGAGCCAGTGGACTCTTCTTCTGGCAGAAGGGTTGAAGGGGAAGGAAGAGGGGTGAAGGAAAAGGACTAGAGAGATTTAGGAAAAGGGGTAGAGTTTAGAAAAATCACCCTGAACCCCGAGCCACAGGAGACTTACCGAACGGGATGAGAAGGAAAGACTAATTGTTGGGGGCTGCACCAAATGAGATTTTAAAACCAGAGAGCTTAAAGGTGGAGGACAGGGTAATATGCAAGACAGATGTTACTGCTAAAACATTGTGCACAAGTTAATAGGAGCGAAAAGCTAAGTGCACTGTATGTAATGGAGGTGGGCAGCAAAAATTGACGTGTCAGAAAATGAAGATGTACAAAACTAAAATGGAGTGAAGAAAGGAGTAGTTACTATGAAGAAATGCTGAGACAGAAGAAAGTAACGTAAATTAAATCAAAGTGGCAAGAGAGCACCAAGGACGTGTTGTAGCACTAGTTTCCACCCTCAGAGTGGAAGTGTTTGGGCGAAGAATCAAGATGGCATGTGTGGTGAAACAGGCTCTGCAAAAGGATGTGTGTTGTCACTACACACCCTCTGCCATGTCCACTCATCCGAAGTGATAATCTGGTGGTAGTGATGTCAATGTAAAAGGTCGAATAGTGTTTACATAACAGCTGGCATATGAAATGTGTGATTTTACAGGTGGATCACCCATTGATGGTACATATTTTGCCAGTTACAGTGCTGGAATGGGTGGTGGTAGGGGGGGGGGGGGGTTGCGTAGGGCAAGCCTTGCAGTGAGTACAGTCACAGGGGTAGGAGTAATAAGGAGGGGAGATGGGTATAGAAGTAGCATAGGGTCTGATAAGGATATTGCAGAGATTGTGAGAATGTCGAAAAGCTGTTCTACGCAGGTTGGATAAAATCTCAGACAGAACGAACCTCATTTCACAGTAGCTGGTTAATGCTTTCAAAACCAGGGCAATACTGAGTGACAAGTTATGTGCTCCAAAGTTGTGTTTTTGAAGGGACCAGCAATACCAGGATTGGATGTGATGGCTCATTTAATCAGTTTTTGAACCAGGCAGGTGGGGTAATTATGTCCAGTGAAGAAAGGTGGTTTGTTGCTGTAAAGAGTCTTCATTCACATGTAAATACTGTTGTTTATTAGTAGGTTTATTGTGGACAGAAGTGTGTAGCTGGCCTTAGCTGAGGATGACATCAACATAAAGGAAAGTGGTATGGGATTTGGAGTAGGACCATGTGAATTGGGAGAATATATTTAAAGATTTCAGGAATTTTAACAGGGCAGCCTCACCATGAGCCTGTGGCAAAGCTGTCATCAATGTATCTAAACCAAACCAGGTGCTGAAGACTTATGGATCCCTGGAAAGCCCCCTCCAAGCTCCTATACCAACCTTTTCATGGGTCGCTTGGAGGGGGCTTTCCTGGGATCCATAAGCCTTCAGCACCTGATTTGGTTAGGAACATCGATGACATCATTGCCACATGGACTCATGGTGAGGCAGACCTGCTAAAATTCCTGAAAACTCTAAATATATTCTCCGAATTACATTTCACATGGCCCTATGGCAAATCCCAAGCCACTTTCCTTGATGTTGATCTCATCCTCACCAAAGGCCAGCTACATACTTCTGTCCACATTAAACCTACTAACAAACAATAGTACCTACACATTTTGACTGTTGGCATTCTGTCCATGTCAAATGTTCCCTCCCATTCAGTGTTGGCATACAAGGTAAATGTATTTGTTTGGCTGCAGACTCTTCACAGAAATACTCTACCATTCTCACCTCAGCCTTCAATGGATGTAATTACCCCATCACTCTGGTTCAAAAGCAGATTTCTTTGCTGTCACATCCACTCCTGGTACTGCTGATCCCTACAAAAAAACAATTTTGTAGCACAGCACTTGCCACTCAGCATTATCCTGGTCTTGAATGTATTAATCAGCTATTTCAACAAGGCCATGACATCCCGAATAATGCTCTGAAATGAGGTCCATTCTGTCTCAAATTTTACCAACCAAAACTAGAAAAGCTTTTTGTCAACGTCCCAATCTCGACACTCCCCTTGTCAAATCCTATACTCCTTCTGCACCCATCTCCCTACCTCATGGCTCCTATCCCCGTGACTGCCCCACTGCAAAACTTGCCTTATGTGCCCTTCTACCACTATCTACACCAGCGCACCCTCCTACCACCATCTACACTATCAAAGGGAGAGTCACCTTTAAAAAAGACACGTCGTATACCAACTGTTATATAAACACCGTTCAACCTTTTACATCGGCAATTTAGTTAGGATGAATGGACATAGGCAGAGGGTACATACTGGCAACACGCAATATGCTGTTGCAGAGCACACTCTACAAAATGGCAGTCATGACCTCGGGGTCTGTTTCAACGCATATGCCATCTGGATTCTTGCCCGAGACACCAGCAGGTGGAAACTAGTGCTACAACAAGTCCTTGGTGCTCTCCAGCCACCCGGACTTCATTTACATTAATTTCTTCACAGTAACTACTCCTTTCTTCATACCATTTTAATTTTCTACATCTTTCATTTTCTGATATGTCTGTTTTTTGCCACGCACCTCTATTGCATACAATGTGTTTAGCTTTTCACTCTTATTGACTCATGCACAATGTTTTAGCAGTAATCTCTGTCTTGCACATTACCCTGTCTTCCACCTTGAAGCTCTCGGGTTTTCAAATCTCGTCCAGTATATAGGTACATAAAGGAAAAGACCGCTACGATAAAAGTTATTACCAATAAACACTAATGCGGCCACTGTAAGTGTCAGCAAAGAGATATTTTGCTACACCGGAAGGCAAAAAACAAATGATGGAAACTTTTTTCAATTTTTTTTGGCAATTATTAGAGAGACTCTGTCTTTAGTTCTCGTGGCAAGAAGACGTATTTCTTGTGATACAATGTGTTGTCTGAATAATAATCCTATGAAAGTATGAAGTGTGAGAGTTCATTTAGTGCAAAACCATGAAAGCTTTCTTTTCTTCTGCGCATTATGCCAAAGTCATGTCACTGTAGCTGTCTGCATCAGAAGAGGAAGTCCGATGATAAATCCTTATTGTATTCAGGGTGATTTTTCTGACCTCTACCACTTTTCCTAAACCTTTCCAATCCTTTAACTTCACCATTCTTCCTTCCCCTTCCATCCTTCTGCTCGAAGAAGGAACCACTGGCTCCGGAAGCTTGCATACATACAATTCTTTTTTATACGCATATTCTCCTGCCACCGCTTGGTGAGTAAACTTGTTACTGATATGCATATTACACTTACAAATGGCAGACTCACTGAAAGCAATCAAGAATGTAGCATCTCCGGCCAGCTGGTGACGTGGAGCTACCAGGCCCCAAATTTAAGACAAAGCAGCAGCTGGGCCAGTCACACTTCTCCATCCACAATCAACTGAAGTACTGACAAGAACTTTGTATGACAGTGGTTATTCTTTGAACTTATCGTGTCATGACTGGGCCTGGTTGGGATCTGAGTACAGAGCCATCCCATCGCTCAGTGGTCAATTTGAGTCTTGGCCACAGTTTGGTGTGTCCATTTGTTCAGGTGGACAGTTGATTTGTAGTCACGTGCACATAAAGTTCTATGCAGAAATCATAGCATAGCAGGTACCGTCAAATGGGGTGATTTTGGACACCGGGGCGAATTCGGACAGTATGGCTTATTTGCTCTTTGTCACTGCATAGAAACAAAGACTTACTTATTTTAACACCCGTGTGCCAGTTATTTTAAGTGCAAGATTGCATTTATCACTTTCCACAACTTTTATTTTGTGTCAATTGTTTCCCAAGGTGAATAATTGATGAACGGTCTCAGTGTTAAAAATCCATGCATTATCGTAAAGTGGAAACTTTGTATTGTTGCGCCAAGCGGGAAGTTATTGTAACCATGACTGTCGATGTGCTCCGTAGCTAACAGCATTGAGACAATTTCTGTACAAGTTTGTCGAGTTTCTTGTGCAAGGTTATAAAATAACTACGGATTTTGTAAAACTGTGTACTGTGTGGGGTGAAAGACAATGCCAAGAACCTATAAGAGCAGAAGAGGTGCTACAGTACAGTGTAATTATGACTTGGAACTTTTAGATAAAGCTGTTCGTGATATTCAGAGTGGTAAGTTATCATACAGAAAAGCATGAGATTTGTATGGTATACCCAAATCAACCTTACAAAATAAAATGCAGAAAGCACACCCGAAAAAAGATGGGAGACAGCCAGTGCTAAATAAAGAAGAAGAAGAAGAAGAAATGTTGAAGCAAGGTATCTTGAGGGCTGCACATTGGGGATTTCCCTTCATTAAATTGGATATTAGATATTTAGTTAAAATATATCTTGATAAATCTGGCCGAAAAGAGAAGAAATTTCGTAATAATTTGCCAGGACAAGAATGGGTGCATTTATTCCTCAAACGACAGTCAGAAGATCTTTCTGTTCGCTTAAGCAAAAATATTAAACGAGCTCGTGCAGAACTTATCTGTAATATATAAAATTCATTGAGATGAATACACTAAGCAGATTCAGAAGGATGTAGGTTGCAGTAAGTACTGGGAGATGAAGAAGCTTGCACAGGATAGAGTAGCATGGAGAGCTGCATCAAACCAGTCTCAGGACTGAAGACAACAACAACAACAACAACAACAAAAACAACATATCAATCCATATCACTTATTCGTAACAAAGAGCTACCTTAAAATGTGTAAAATGTCACAAAAATCAAATAAAAAGCATGTAGAATAAAAAGGCAGTAATTGTCCGAATTCGCCCTCTATATACTGTTACTTCGGACAGAGATTTAAAAAACAAATGTGTCCGAAATCACCCCAATCCATGGGGTGATGTTGGACACTTTATTTAACTGCCTCAGATAAATATTCTTACACATACACTTTCTGGTTCTGGGATATTTTATTCGTTACACATTTGCCCTATGCCTTCCATAATAATCAATTTAATCTAACAATATATATGAAAGTTACAATCAAAATAACAACAAAACCGTCCGAAATCTCCCCGTTTGACGGTATATGAGATGCTATGTTTACCTGAACCAAAGATTATTCTTCATCGCAGAGTGACAAAATATTGCTCACATGGGTACACAGCAATGTTGGTCATCCATACTATATTAGATGTGGCTTCTTCTGTTTCCGAACTAGTTCACTTGTGTAAGTACTGCACTCATGTTTGATGGATCATGGAGACAAATGTCACACAGAACCTACATTAATATTTTCCACTATATTATGCTGTGTATTAAGTATAACCACTTACATGTGGTATCACCAGAGTGAATTACTACTAGATTGTCTTTACAAAACATATGCTATCTGGTGTCATCCAGTAATTATTTTAACTTTTCCTGTACTCAATGTAGCCACAATTCATCAAAGCTTTTTAGATATGGCTAGGAGCTAGGTATGCTAGGCACCATGCAATTACTATTGTCTTTTGCACAAATGTCACTAATACACATAAGATGAAACTAGAGTCACAAAATCACTTACGTCACCATTTCTGATATTGAAACTATTAACTCTAAAGATCAATCAGTAGCATGTGTGAGAAAGAACGTGGAATGAACCAAATCTGACATGTCCGTCATCTACAATTATCAATACTTCAGTACACTAAATACATGTGACATATAGAATATTCTGATAATGAAGACACAGAGAAATGGGTGAAAGAATGGATGCAAACGGATAGCTGTAATTTAAGTTTACTGCAACCTTGAAACACTTAAATACAGCAGAAAACAGCACTGCTGCTAGTGAAAATTACATGGCATATAGCATTGAAATGTGAGCAAAAGGGTGAATACCAATCACATACACTATCAAACTAAAGACAATTTTAATGATGTTCACGCATGCACTCACCTCTTTTCTACCATCATTGACACACACATCATCAGTTTACTCAAGTGATACAAACAATGAAACACTAGGGATAAACCTGTGCTTATAAAATAGGAGTATATTTAAGCACAAATAAAAAAAGAATCTATATAAACATTATCTTTCAGAGGCCGAAGATCCTTCCAGCAAAAGAATGGAAACAGAAATGTAAAGAAAAGTTTGTTTTGATAGTTACAGCTTACGTTATTTCTTGCTTGTCTCATTATGTACTTCACTATTTGAAAGTACAATATTTTTCTTTTTTTCTTTAAATGTGGCAGTTGCAAAACACTAACACAGAGTGGAAAGCAGTCAGTACAATTGTGCACATAATGTATTCGTGCTCCTGTTAGTCATTTCCTTATGGTCAATGCAGGAGGAAACATTAAATAACAAAAACATGAGAAAATACTTACTGCGTACGCATCTGTGTATGTTCTCTGTCAACACGAATTAAATTTGGATATACACCAGCACACAGAGCTGCCTTCACCACTGCCCAGTTCTCTGAGTTGGAGTTCAGGTCACGAATGTCTCCACCTCCACGTGCACGCACGAAGCCAGAAGCTCTTAACTGGCCCAACAGCTGTGTTCGCAAACCAACCACCATTTCCATAGTTGCGGCAGACACAAAATGTTTCTCACAAAATGACTTTTCCCAGCCATTTGCTCTTGCATGCTGCCATGCCTAGAAAATGTTTTCAAAAAGTCTCTTAAGGATCAAGTATGTTAGGCATCATCACATAATACCAAATATACTATTTTGGTATTGAATGAAACATAAAAAGAGGTTTTTATGTATTTTTAATTACACTAATAAAATAATGATATTACTCTGAGACAATATTATGACTTATTTCTCCTTCTGTAGTTTCTATTAACAATATAGTAACTTTCAGTGTACGTGTGTCTAAAAGTATGTCATTGGAAATGCTTTTCATGTAAACAATTCAATTATGTACTGGGCAATCTTAATTTTTGCCAATCTTGTGTAAGAATCTTTCATCTTACGTTTTACTACCCGGTTTAAAGTTGTTTAAAGTTATACTGTACCGCACAGAAATTATGATCTGTCTTTCAGATTTGAACGTCATCATTTGAGAAGAAACAGTCCACAGTTATTCTTCTACTTCCTACACTTCAGAGGGCTTGTCGAGATGATGACAGTAGCTGTTTTCACAAGCAGGTTACTTTATCAACTTCACCACTACCATATCTCAGGGTGGTGCTTTGGTTTTCATGGTGGACTCTCATTCAAATGGAACAAGTTTCAGATTCCATCCAGCCAACCATAATTAAGTTTTCCTATGATTTCCCTCACTTGCATTAGGTGAATGCTGAAATGATTCCTTCAGGAAGAATACAACTTATATCCTTCCCCATAGTTTCCTTATCTGAGATCATATTCCTCATTAATGATATCATCACAAAGATCAATATGTCGCACGTGTGAGAAAAAACGTGGAATGAACCAACTCAGACATCTGTCATCTTTCAATAATTCAGTACACTAAATACATGTGACACACAAAATATTCTGTCAATGAAACACAGAGAAATGGAAAACATAGCTCTCCTATCTTCAACTATAATCTCTTCTCTTAAATTATAATAGCCGATCCTGCTTTCATTCTGCCACTTTTCAAAAAAATTATTTGAATGTAAGAACAATCCCTCCTTCCTCTAAAGCAAAGCTAAGTGTATGTGTACTTCAGTGTGTATGGTTCAAAATGGCTCTGAGCACTATGGGACTTAACATCTGAGGTCATCAGTCCCCTAGAATTTAGAACTACTTAAACCTAACTAACCTAAGGACATCACACACATCCATGCCCAAGGCAGGACTCAAACCTGCGACCGTAGCAGGAGCGTGGCTCTGGACTGAAGTGCCTAGAACCGCTCGGTCACAGCGGCCGGCTTCAGTGTGTATCTCACAGTACATACTTATAAATAAATGCATTGTACCACCAGTGGTACTTTCTTCTCCCTCCACAGTTGATCTGTTTATGAGACATGGAGAGAACTACTTCATAGGAGAGGACAAATTAATGCCTGACAAAAATATTTAAGTCCCTCCTGTTGTTCAAATTCATCACTGATAGCTTAACAACAGTGACACATGCAAAGACACTTGATCCACATGCCTACAGAATTTTACACATCTCAAGATATTCTTTTTTACTTTGTCCTTGTGTACCCTCCTCTAATCCCTCCCTGATACTGAACCTTCTTGTATGGAGGCTGTTTAAAAGACCATGCCAGTGTGGAGTCCAGTTGTCTTTAGCGCAATAGCTGCAGTACTTTCTACCAGTCTTTGTATTTAGGGCTGTTCCATTTGCATTGATCAGTAGTCCCAATCGTAATATGAGGATCCACCACATTAAAATTACCCCAGTTACAAGGTCCACAATAATATTTACGATCTGCTGTTGTACTCCTTAATACTAACTTTGATAAGGAATTGTGGTGAGGCGCTCCCCTCATCGTGTGACACTATTCATGACCCAAACAATTTAGCCTAGTCTTCTGCCATTGTTCTATCTTATTTTCATCATGATATGAAATGAATTATCTTAAGTGATAGTCTTGAAACTGTCGCCACAGATTAACTTCACTACTCAATAGATGAGCACGACGCTTACCATAATAACAGCACCATCATATCCCATGCCATACAGAATGTTTCTCACTGCCTCTCTCAACACCTCACAGCTATAAGCATTTTGCCATAAGAGTCTGCTTGTTGCTACATCCCATGTTCTTTCCTCTTCTTTAGATCTAGTTTTTTTTTTTTTTTTTTTTTCATTCTTGAAGTCCCTTTCTTTTCCTGTGATTGTTTTTAAATAATTTTTTATCTTCATTGCTATTACATGAAAATTTAATATTTAAACTTTTAACTGATGAACATGTATTTTACATAGTAATAATTAATGCTTAACAGCATTGCTGAAACCATAATGTCCTGTAATTTAACCCCCCCCCCCTCCCTACAGTTGAAGGTGGACTGAATCTGCCATTCCTTAATTACTGTAAACTCTGTAATTCTTACATGTTGGAATTAGACATTGTGTGTTCAGGGAGTGTAGATCTTGCTCTAAATGCATAGATTGCTAGTATTAGATTAGGTGTATATACACCATGTGGGTCGATGGGATTTGACTGTTGAGGTGAAACAGTTTGTTAGAGGGCAGCTTCTGAGACCTCAAATTAGTTTTGCTCAGATACGCAGAGGACCTCAGCACAGACTCCTATTTCCTACATTCTCAAGGTAAATCCGGGAATTCTTGTAATTCTCTTAAAATGCAGCAATTTGGAAGGACCAGCATACAAAGAGAGTTCAAGTGACAAGGCTTCATGAGCAATTTTTTAACAACAGGAAGTGGGCATCGCTTGTGTGTTGTAGAGTATTTATTATAATAAAATGTGAGAGCAGTGTTCTGGTTCTAAATGCACTTGTGCAAAAGCTTCAAATCGATAAAGCAACCTTCTGGTGAAAACAGAACTGTGCATTAATAAGTTGGGAGATTAAAATAATGAAGAAGAACTGGAATCAGGTGGAATCATATGTAGATATATGTAAAATTTTATTAAGAGTGAGACTGATGAAAACTACATTGTGATCAGTGTAAAGGATCACAAGATATCTGGATTTTGATGGATCTTAATGATCCGAATTCACAAGAGCCACTGGCAGTCACAGACAATCATTGTCGGGAAGTAGAGCACTGGTGACCATGAAAATGAAAGTCACCGCAATGGGATAGAGACCATGGCTTCTGGAAGCTCCCCAGTTGGTGTAAGAATACTAACACAGACTGAAATAAAAATACAGCATAGTTCGCAGGGACAGATGTTCCTCATTTATGACCTGATGGAAGAGTCAAAGATGAAGCAGAAGGAAAGACGAAAAATAGTGCGTGATGAAGTTATGGATTGTAATAATAGGTAGGACAAATTATGTCATGTATCATTCTTAGAGTTTCTCCACTGCAGCCATCAATTTAAACTACCTGTATTGTAATATTAGAAACAGTTCATATTCCTAAAGAAGATGGTCTGAGGTAACCGCAGCTCAGGAAGGGTAACAGTGGGGGCAACACACTATTTTTAGAGAGAAAGTGGCTGGTGTTGGAAGAGCTTGAACAGAGGGTGAATGCCAGCTCCACCTCTATGATATACAAATAATGTACTTACTGTAACGAAGAAATGTTAAAGTTGCCGACAGACACAATTAAAAGAAACTTACACAAAGCTTATGGTCATAGCCTTTGTCAGCAAAACAGATACACACACCATTCAGTCACACAAACCACCACGCCTCACGCACACATGGCCACCAACACCGGCAGTTCAGGTCAGAGCTTGTTGATACTGCTACCTGGCACTTCTACGGCATGTAAGCTTTATTTCTATTGATACTAAGTGAACAATCTCTAATCAAGTAAAGTAACATAGTAAGTGAATTTGTATGGTGCTGACAAATTATATTTTGATTCGTGACACTCAAAACAGACATATATGAGGGTATGTAATGGGCAAATTTATACCACATAAGTTGCCATCACTCCAGTTCATGTCAGTAAGATGCTGTAACTATCCCATTGTTCACTGTCTCAGGGATGGGATTTCCTCGTTGCTGATGACCAATTCATCATGAGGTGGTGTTAGAGGAATTTGTGTGCTGGAGAATATCTACATCAATGTCTACACTGCAAATCAAACTGGTGCATGGTTGGTCGAACCACCTTCACAATAATTCGCTATTGTTCCACTCTCGAACAATGTGAGGAAAAAATGAACACCTATATCTTTCTGTGAGAGCTCTGATTTCCCTTACTTTATTAAGATGATCTTTTCTCCCTACATGTATGTAGGTGGGTGTCAACAAAATATTGGTGACTATAGTGTTATGAGAAGATTCAACCGCAACGAAAAATGCCTTTGTTTTAATGGCATCCATCTCAACAGCGAACGGCTGAAAGCAAGGGAAAACTACAGCCGTCATTTTTCTGAGGGCATGCAGCTTTACTGTATGGGTAAATGATGATGGCATCCTCTTGGGTAAAATATTTCGGAGGTAAAATACTCCCCCATTTGGATCTCCGGGCGGGGACTACTCAGAAGGACGTTGTTATCAGGAGAAAGAAAACTGGCGTTCTCCAGATCGGGGCGCGGAATGTCAGATCCCTTAATCGGGCAGGTAAGTTAGAAAATTTAAAAAGGGGAATGGATAGGTTTTAAAGTTAGATATAATGGGAATTAGTGAAGTTCAGTGGCAGGAGGAACAACACTTTTGGTCAGGGAATACAGGGTAATAAATACAAAATCAAATAGGGGTAATGTAGGAGTAGGTTTAATAATGAATAGGAAAATAGGAATGTGGGTAAGCTACTACAAACAGCATAGCGAAAGCACTATCGTGGCTAAGATAGATACAAAGCCCACATGTACCACAATAGTACAAGTTTATATGCCAACTAGCTCCGCAGATGACGAAGATATTGATGAAATGTATATTGAGATAAAAGAAATTATTCAGGTAATGAAGGGAGATGAAAATTTAAAAGTCATGGGTGATTGGAACTCGATAGTAGGAAAAGGAAGAGAAGTAAACATAGTAGGTGAATATGGAATGTGACTAAGGAATGAAAGAGGGAGCCGTCTGGTGGAATTTTGCACAGAGCATAACTTAATCATAGCTAACACTTGGTTCAAGAATCATGAAAGAAGGTTGTATACATGAAAGAAGCCTGGGGATACTAGAAGGTTTCAGATAAATTATATAGTGGTAAGACAGAGATTTAGGAATCAGGTTTTAAATTGTAACACATTTCCAGAAGCACATGTGGACTCTGACCACAATCTATTGGTTATGAACTGTAATTAAAACTGAAGAAACTGCAAAAAGGTGGGAATTTGATGAGATGGGACCTGGAGAAACTGAAAGAACCAGAGGCTGTAGAGAGTTTCAGGGAGAGCATTAGGGAACGATTGATTAGAATGGGGGAAAGAAATACAGTAGAAGAAGAATGGGTAGCATTGAGAGATGAAATAGTGAAGGCAGCAGAGGATCATGTGGGTAAAAAGATGAGGGCTAAAAGAAATCCTTGGGTAACAGAAGAGATATTGAACTTAATTGATGAAAGGAGAAAATACAAAAATGCAGTAAGTGAAGCAGGCAAAAAGGAGTACAAACGTCTCAAAAATGAGATCAACAGGAAGTGCAAAATGGCTAAGCAGGGATGGCTAGAGGACAAATGTAAGGATGTAGAGGCGCATATCACTCAGGGTAAGATAGATACTGCCTACAGGAAAATTAAAGAGACCTTTGGAGAAAAGAGAACCACTAGTATGAATATCAAGAGCTCTGATGGAAACCCAGTTCTAAGCACAGAAGGAATAGCAGAAATGTGGAAGGAGTATATAGAGGGTCTATACAAAGGTGATGTTCTTGAAGACAATATTATAGAAATGGAAGAGGATGTAGATGAAGATGAAATAGGAGATACGATACTGTGTGATGAGTTCGACAGAGCACTGAAAGACCTAAGTTGAAACAAGGCCCCGGGAGTAGACAACATTCCATTAGAACTACTGGCAGCCTTGGGAGAGCCAAGCCTAACAAAACTCTACCATTTGGTGAGCAAGATGTATAGAACAGGCGAAATAACCTCAGACTTCAAGAACAATATAATAATTCCAATCCCAAAGAAAGCAGGTGTTGACAGATGTGGAAATTATCGAACTATCAGTTTAATAAGCGACGGCTGCAAAATACTAACACGAATTCTTTACAGACGAATGGAAAAACTGATAGAAGCCGCCCTCGGGGAAGATCAGTTCGGATTCAGAAATGTTAGAACACATGAGGCAATACTGACCGTATGATTTATCTTAGAAAATAGATTAAGGAAAGGCAAACCTTTGTTTCTATTGGGGAGCAAAATAACTGATGATGGTCGAAGTAGAGAGGATATAAAATGTAGACTGGCAATGGCAAGGAAAGCGTTTCTGAAGAAGAGAAATTTGTTAACATTGAGTGTAGATTTAAGTGTCAGGAAGTCATTTCTGAAAGTATTTGTATGGAGTGTAGCCATGTATGGAAGTGAAACGCGGATGATAAATCGTTTAGACAAGAAATGCTGAAGATTAGATGAGTAGATCACATTACTAATGAGGAGGTATTGAATAGAATTGGAGAGAAGAGAAATTCGTGGCACAACTTGACTAGAAGAAGGGATCAGTTGGTAGGGCATATTCTGCAGCATTAAGGGATCACCAATTTGGTATTGGAGGGCAACGTGGAGGGAAAAAATCGTAGAGGGAGACCAAGAGATGAATACACTAAACAGATTCAGAAGATGTAGGTTGCAGTAGGTACTGGGAGATGATGAAGCTTGCACAGGATAGAGTAGCATGGAGAGCTGCATCAAACCAGTCTCTGGACTGAAGACCACAACAACAACAAACAACTCAAATCATGTACCGTGTCTCTCCCCTATTTCACGATAATACAAAATGTGCTGCTCTTCTTTGAACCACCTCGATATACTCCATGCTAAGGATCCTGGACTGCACAGCAGTACTTCAAAAGAGGATGGACAAGCATAGTGTTGGCTTTCCCTTTAGTAGGTCTGCTACATTTTCTAAGTGTTCTGCTCATAAAACGAAGTCTTTGGTTTACTTTCCCCACAACATTTTCCGTGTGTTCTATGCAATTTAAATTGTTCATAATTGTAATTCTTAGGTACTTAGTTCAATTTACAGCCTTTATATTAAACGGATTTATCATGTAACAGTAACCGAAGGTTAACAGGTTCCTTTTAGCACTCATGTGGACGACAACACACTTGTCATCATTTAGGGTCAATTGCCAATTTTCCCACCATTCAAATATATTTTCTAAATGGTTTTGCAATTTGTTTTGATTGTCTGGTGAGTTTACCAGATGATAAATGACAGAATCATCTGCAAACAATCTAAGACGGCTGCTCAGATTGTCTCCTAAATCGTTTACCGTATTTACTCGAGTCTAAGCCGCACCTGAAAAATGAGACTCAAATTCAAGGAGAGAGAGAGAGAGAGAGAGAGAGAGAGAGAGAGAGAGAGAGAGAAAAAAAAATTCAATTCCCGAATCTAAGCCGCACCTGAAATTTGAGACTTGAAATTCAAGGGGAGAGAAAAGTTTTAGGCCACACCTCCAAATCGAAACAAAGTTGGTCCATTGTAATATGAGACACAAATTAGGTCGAATGAATGATGATACAGCTACAGTAGTTTGGTTCGAGTCTTAAGCTTAGCAGTTAAGCTTTACCAGGTAGCCATTGCTATGCGTCAGGCACTCCGTCTGGATTTATACGAGTACCCTTCCTTTTTCACATGCTTCGTCTGGTTTGAATTGATTGCTTATTTTTCTTTGATCTGATAAGTGCTGTTCTCTTTGTTATAGGTGTTTATGTCACTCTAATCTGAAAATGCATTACTGTACTTTGTCATGCATTGTTTGTCGCATTCTGATAATGAGTGTTTACGGCCTGTCGCCGCTCGTGGCACGGCTTACTTTTATGCACGCTACCGCCGCTTACAATTAAAAAAAAGAGAGGAATCGTCTCATTAGTGAAACAATGGCAAGAGACTGCTATTTGCTGTTACTTACACTGCTGCTTTCTTTGATAATGATCAACAAGAACCAAATAATAGACTGCAGATAATAGAAGATGTTCTCAACGAGAGTTTAGCAAAAATTCTTCTGCGTTTGAAAATCTTTGCAGACGCCTCTTTAGTACATTACATTCTGCACAGAAATTAGAGTCATCTTAGATTTAAAAATCTAGTCAATTGCCGTGCTTCATTTCTGACTGTATCACTATTAGGCATAAGAATAATACGAATATAAACATGACATGATATGTATATTCTTCCACGTTTGCTGTTGTCTCACTCTAGTTTCGTAGTTTATTAGGCAGACAGGATTTAAATGAGATAGCAGTGAACACGAAAAAATACATGGCAAAATGTTTATATTCGTATTATTCTTATGGCGAAGAAAATACTGCATGTGATTCACAATTCATAAAAGTTCCTATTAGCAACCATCTCTTCTCACAGGTAGGAAAAAATTCAGAACGTAGAGTTGACCATATTGACAAACATCCCAAACAGTCTTGCCAGTCGGATTTTCATAATACATTGAAATGCTGCTACATTCGAAGATGAAAAATATGGAATTTATATTTACTTCATTGGATAATGTATGAAAACGCAGTGGTCGAAACTCAGGGCAGAGAAAAAAAGCTCGTCTTCTACTTTTTTTTTTAACTGACGCAGAGGTTTTGGCGCCAGTATTTACCTTTGTGCCTGCAAAGCATGCCTGTGTAGCGCTACATATATTCAATGGCAGAAGTTAGTTGTGGCAGCACCTACCAACATTTTTCAGAACTTCCGCTTACTTTGCACTCGATTCTAAGCCGCAGGCGGTTTTCTGGATTACAAAAACCGGGAAAAAGTGCAGCTTAGATTTGAGTAAATACGGTATATAGATAAGGAACAGCAGAGGACCTATAACACTACCTTGAGGAATGTCAGAACTTCTGTTATACTCAGTTTATTAATTATCCAGCAGATACTAAACTGTCACAGGATTGTGAATTGAAGTCCCATATTACAGATGGCATAACTCATACGACAAACAGCAAAGCACAGAGTTGTGGCAGTTTAGAATTGTAAATTCATAGGCGAATAACTTCTTTTTTATTGTTGATATTGTTGAAAGGAAGGGTTTAGGGTCACGTGAACTTCGTGAATACTGAAAAAAATGTTGTCACTTTATATTGAAATTGAAAATCAATAAAAAAGTAAAGTAAGTGCAGAAAATTGTTTTAAACAGATTTGTGGTAATTCTTATAAAATACATTGCAATTTTTCATAAATAGTGGCCACATTGCCATTTAAAGTCCTCCTTGGAAGATAGCAGAAATCGTACAACACACAGCACAGCAGGGTTACAGCAGCTTAGAATTGCAAGTTCGTAAGCAGTATCTTTTTCTTTATTACTGGTAGTGTCAAGAGCAAGAGGTTACAATTGCATGAGCTCAGTGCAATCTGATAAAAGCACTTTTAACTCTGCACAATTGATGTAACTAATGTACACCTATAAAATCCAGAGGCCGGCCCTCAGCATCGTACTAAGATTTTACAAGATTTGTCTAACTTAGCTTACAGGTGTACCAGCCTCTCCTAGAGTGTTGTCTTAGAATACTTCACTATCAGAGTTCGTACTTCAAGAGAGCAATGTACTCGCAGCTGCACTGCAGTTAAAGTCAGGTGTGTTTGACAGGCTGAGGATGTACAGATGGGCATCGAAGACACAGGATCAACTCAGGATCAACAGGTAGGTATGCAATTGAACTGAGTCACGTACCACTACTAGGCTACCATTTCATGATACAAGCATTTGGGTCATGGTATGTTGTTGCTTGGGGTTTGAATATCATATTTTTTCTTTTTGTATAAAAAGGTATGTTCTATTTTGATTGCCATCAAAAAGGCAAAATAAAATTAATATCAAATATGAGAGGAAGTAAAGGAGAAAATGTTTCAACCTTGCTCAGTATAAGTGATACAGCCATCGGTAGTGGGTGTTAGTCATTGCTAGTTTAGTCACGTTCACCAGAAAATTTATATGTTTACTACCATTTTATCAGTCATACGCTCTCTCAGTTGAATCACTAATGACTTTGTTGTTCACGGGACATGACTAATGGTGTATCTAGATCTACAGCTACGTGATTACCCTGCAATTCAAGACTAAGTGCGTGGCAGAGGGGTCATGGAACTGTCTTCAAGCTATTTCTCTACCATTCCATCCTTGAACAGTGTGCAGGAAAAATGAAGAACACTTACATTTTTCATTACCAACTCTCATTTCTATTATTTTATTATGATGATCATTCCTCGCTTTGTAGGTGGCTGCCAAAAAAGTATTTTCACTCTGAGGAAAGGTTGGTGATTGAAATTTCATGATGAGATCCTGCCACAATGAAAATTGCTTTTGCGTCAATGACTGCCACCAAAATTCACATATGATATCTGTACTGTCTGCCATCGGGTTCCCCTAAATGGCAGGGAGCACCGCATAACAGCCATGCTATGAGGGAAACAAACCAACAGCCAAACAGGCAAAGACATCAGGTAAAAACACCGAAGATTCCAGTTGATTAATAGGAATCTTTCCTTGCAGAGGTTGCCGCGACGTATCCGGCCACGGATTCCTACACCGGGTTTCTATTGGCTCCAGCTCACTATATAGGCCCGGCCGGTCGAAGGCAGACCAGTATTCGTCCACTGCTAACGGCAACCGCTATAGCAGAGTCTCCGAGAAGATATCACCGAAGCCGCTGTACTGCACTGCCGATCGAAGTACCAGCCGACCGAGAGGAACCACATCTCCGGCTAGATTGACGGACATCTACATCTATTGTACAGCCAGCTATTGTATTGTAGAAGAAATTACATTCAATAAACTGTTGGAGAATACAACAATATCCATGGCACTCTCTATCCTATTTCGCGAGAATACAAAACAAGCTGTCCTTCTTTGAACTTTTTCTATGTCCTCCACCAATCCTATCTGATTCAAGTCCCACACTGCACAGTAGTACTCCAGAAGAGGGTAGACAAGTATAGTGTAAGTTGTCTCTTTAGTAAACCTGTTGCATTTTCTAGGTGTTCTGTCAATAAATTGCAGTCTTTGGTTTGCTTTCCCCACAACATTATTTATGTGACCATTCCAGTTTATGTAATTCATAATTGTAATCTCTCTGTATTTAGTTGAATTTACGGTCTTTAGATTTGTGTGTTTTATCCTGTGACCAAAATTTATCAGATTCCTTTTAGTATTCGTGTGGATGACTTCACATTTCATTATTTAGAGTTAAGGGCTCTTTTTTTCAAGAAATTGATTTTTTATTGCATATTTTGATACCTTATATTGTGGGGAACATGTGGGCAAAACCGTTTTGCCCATAAACTATTGCATATAGTCAAAAAACAATCATATGGCAGTCCAACGTTGTCAAGCGCCTACTGATGGCACCTGGAGGCAATCAGATCTGTACATGAAGACTTATTGAGTGTCAATTTACTGGAAAGATGTGTTGGCATGAACACTCAAAAATCTAAGGAGTCGATAAATTCGCTGATTTGGACACTCTCCCCAAAACTCATGTACTCCAGTAAAGAAACAGTCGAAACTGCAAAGAATTTGGCTACAGTTATCTTCAACGAGGGCTTCATGGGACTCGCATAGACAGTGAATGTCATGGGCATTCAACTTGGGAACACAGTATTCGAATTTTGCAGAAGGCGCAATGCGGACCACTTTATATGCTCAGTAAAGAGGCCAGATCTGTGGCCCGGAAGGAAGCGATGCACGCGAATGAGATTTATAAGATCAAAGAAGGCATACTATATGCTTCAGTTATCACAGACTGGTGGTAAGTCCCAAAAAACCAATGAAAACCGTTTCCAAAATTTTAAACACAATTTCCTAAAAGTCACATCTTTTTGCTGGGCGTTTGAATTGCCAAAAATCTACTTGGTCAATTTTGATGCCACTTAGCTTTTTTTGTAGAGAACTGAATTGGTTATGGTGGGAACCTCTAAAAGTTAAACAATTTTCCAAATATCAATTCTTATGTACGTTTGAATGGCCAAACCAAGTCGATTTTTATTACTATTTTTTTCAAATATCCACCATTTTGTGAAAAATTGAAATTTTATCACTTTTCAGGGGTTCTGACCCGGCTACACTCGTATATTTTAATAATTTTTTTTTTCTGGTGTGTTTCAGACCAACCAGTTACCTGACCCTACTGGTGCATGTCATGCATAAACATCTTCAGCACCATTTGTTTAATAACCCCTTAATATTTTTAGGCTTCCTCCCTAGTTCCCACCCATCTCACCTCACTCAGTTGCATTTATCCCTATCTTTTACATAAATTATACATATTTAGTCCCATCACAAGCACTTCATCATTTTTCTAAATCTTTCCTCTAATTCTGAGTCGTCTACCATTCTCCACATTGCTTTCTTAGTGGAGCTTTACCATCTTGCCTACTTTCCTCCCTGCTCATAATGTGTGAAAACTGTTATTACCTTTGCTAGAAACCTGTAGATACTGTTCCTGATTATATAGTCCTACTCTCATCAGAATAAATGAACTGTGGTGTAAGGAAACTGCTACCGGGTACGTGTGGAAAGAGGGGGGCGGGGGTTAAGAAAACCAGTTAAATTTCTGAATTACAATGAGAACCTTGTAAGTGTGTACATTACTATCAAAAACTTGTTTATGTGCCAATCCATTTTTCATTCTTATATTTGGTGAATTCTAGAATTTCACACTGAATTGCTTGCAATCCATTCTGGATGTTCTGTGCACAGTTTGTTGTATAGAAATTACTGAGGTTAGCTTTACACTTTCACCAAATGCTCGTTACTTGCAAAGAACTTAAGTTCAGCCACCGTACAATGGTTTTAATACGAGAGTCAACTGAACAGCTTCAATGGTTGTTTTCTTCCGCTGCCCCAGCTCCTCCCACTAGGAGATGCAACTGTATTCTTTACTATTAAATACATTTCTCTTCAATTCTATACCTAACTTGTTCTTCCAATAGTGCAAGTACTTACATCACCCACAGTAAGAAATCATGAAACTGGAATATTGTCACTGAGACATATTTTTGAAAAACTGTATGTGATACAAGCAGACACCTTTCAAAATATCAGATACTGTGCCTGTGCAATTTATTCCTTTTCACATTACACCTTGAATCACAATTTTTGTGCTATTATAATGTATAACATTAAATTTCTGATTCTTTAAAGAACCGAACTCCCATATATAAAGCGGCTTCAAATATCTGATTACTTTTCAAATGGGTTAAATATTTGACACCAAGAAAGTTAGCGAGAAAAAGTTAAGAAAAGATTTGAAATTGTGCTTAAGCATCGTTAGAAGTTGCTAAGTTCTCTCACTATGAAATTCTGGATGAATTTAGTGGGGTAATTGGCAATATTTTAAACAAAAGAAAGTTCTTTCACGTAGTAAATGTTTATGATGATGTATTTCCTGAAATATGTGTCATACATTGTTGCACGTACATTCATTGGTATGGATACTGTCTGCAAACTGTGTAGCTCATACAGTTGCTAGGAAAGAAGTAATAAATCAAAATATCATGACTGATACTGGATTTTTACTGCTTGAAAACTGAAACTGCAGTAAATTAAAAACTTTTTTCTTTCATAATTTTGTCAGGGATATCAGCAAAAGAAGTCTTGTAAAGGTTTGAAATTATGTGTAAAGCTTGTTGGAAGTCACTAAATGCTCTCATTCTCAAATACTAGATGAATAAAGTCCCAGTATTGGCATACCATCAGTTATGCTGCCCCAAGACACACACAGTTTCTAACTGTAATACTTGTCTTGCTGTGTTAAACTTTTAACATAAGATTATACCTCTTGATGAGCGTATTATGGCAGCATTTTAAATTTGGTCAATAATTATATGAAGTATGTGTGCAAGCTGCAACCGGTATCAGGTTCCAGGATAGTCACTTAGTAATATAGGTAACATTCACACTGAAGCACATTTCCTCCTATTTTGTCTGTTAGAAACATTGTCTCAAATACAGTAGCCTACAGCTTCAAACAATGAAGTGAACAAACACATTATTTACACTAACATCACAACAGACTCATCATCATTCGCATATTTTTGCTGGTGGCTGCAAACATTCTGCTGTATCAAATAAGTAACCTACACAGAAATCAAATCACACAATCAAAACAAATGGCAATAGTTACAAGCCATAACTGTCATTCACAAAAGACTACGATAGCTGGCACGTTAGAGGGAGAACTCGAACAGAACAAAAAATGTGACCACACTCAATAAGCAATTAGAGATTATTATCATAGCTGCCCTGAAAACTGCTGTCTGCCAACAGCTTTGTTACTCAAAACCATGTACAGAATATTTATTTTATTTACTTTTGTCTTTACCTGGAAAGCTCGAAGAAGTGCCATGTGGTCACTATATGTTCCAGCGGCAAATTTTTTTCTTGCTGCAGATGCAGCACGTTTCATTGACGGCTGTGTAGGGAGAACAAATGGATCCCTATAAGGAAGGAATATAATAAAATAATTACTGATACAAACATGAAATAATGTGTCAGTGCAGAGAAATATATATTAATCACTATGTGATAAGAAAGTGCTGATTTAACTTATATACAAAATAAAGAAGTACAGATTTCGTGTGCTGGACAAAGACATTAATAGGGTTTTCCATTATATTTACGTTTTGGCAACAATATGTTATCATTCATAGGAACCAAAAATGGAAATAATTAGGAAATTACGATATAAATAAATAATGTACTGATATTCAAGGTTATTGATTTCAGTTTCTTTCACTTTCAATACACTCTGCATAAGGAGAAATCACTATTGGATGTGATGTAAATTTTGGAATGTAGTCAAAGGAATGTATAGTATATGCCTGTATCAAAAGAAGATGATTGGATAAACATAGCTGAATGTTTTGGACAGTCGTGGAATCTTCCTTAACATACAGCCCCTCAGCAAAGCATCAAGAAATTTTTTTTTATGTCCATCCCTAGATGTACTCTATTTTCATTGCCTGACTTTTTATGACACAATGCTTATAATAACTTGCATTATTATAAGAAGCTTTCAACTTCTAAATAACTCACAAAAAAACTATTTTTGTTAGTAAACTTGTAAGAGCTGTTAAGTATGTCAGACTTATGTATAAGTACCCTTTAATAAAAGTCTATTATTTACTCTTATATATCATCTGGATAATGTATACTGCTGTACGCTGCTAAGTGGGTCAATAGTCTATAAATAGCTAAATTCTTTTGTCAGCTAATAATTTCTGAAGGTAACATGTTAGATCTGATGTACAACAATCCTCTTTTTAGTATGCTTTGTCTAAACAATCTCTGTTTCAGCAACAAGGTGCTGATGTCCCACTTAACAGAAGGGTAATACTACATTTTCAATTTCCCATTTCTTTATTTCTTTCTGCTTCTAAGACACATTATGCAACTGCAAAAACATGAAGTATTACGGCATTTTTTATCTCACCTGTGTGCCAAGCAGCAGACAATAGTAAGAACTGGATCTAGACACTTAAGCACAACAGAGTAGAGCAACATTTTTCCCAGCCGAGGATCTACTGGAATGTCAAGGAGATGATGCCCTAATTCTGTAAGATCCTCCCAAGCATCTAGTGCATCAATCGTCTGAAACAATCGAAACAAGCCAATATTTTAACATGCTTTAATATATTTTAGTAACCAAAGTAATACTAAATACAGCCACATGTTTAACACATTAAGTGCGATGTCAGTCCCTTGGGCCCGATAGTGTAATTTTCATTTGGATGACATCAGTGCATGGGAATGGCAGTATCAAGACTGAAAACAAATGTTAGAATTTTAATGAAGTTCATTAAGATGTTCAGTATAAAGATGAGGTTTAGATTTGGTCAAATTACAAAAGGTAACCACCTGTTCAATTACTTTTCTAACTGCATTGCTCCTGAATGTTTCTGTGTTTGTCTTGTAACATTCAGAACAATATCTGTGCACCTTATGCACCTTTCCTTCCTTTTTTCCAACCAGTGTTTGCTTCTTCTTGTATCAATACTGACTGGAATTCCATCATATTAATGCCATGTGAGTGCATCTGCAAAGTATTTTCGAAATATTATGACTGACATTTTTCGTCCCATTCCATCTTGGGATACAAATAACGCGTTCACAGCTGTTCAAACCAGCATAAAATGCTAACTTTCGGTACTATTTTACCATGTTTCTCAACAGATTGCTTTATTCACTCATCTGATCAGAAAGGTCAATTGTACTTTTTTGCTTATTGCATTTGGTAATAATTTTTGGTTTTCAATAAAAACCCTCTTTTGGTTGTCAACTTTTCCATTTCATACTAATGTTTTTTTGGAAAGAACCAAAAGTCTCTTTTCTCTTTCAATTTCAGGACCATAATTCACTGACTACATTCTTTATTCACTTCCCTGTGTTTCAATTAGGTCATAACAACTTCTTTGGGAATTCCTTTGCTATTTAGCCAAAGGGTAACAACCAAATATGCATTATTTGTTATGAGTCTGTCTACCAAATTCACACTGGTATACCAATTATTGGTAGATGATGTATGGGCTTTATTGAATACCTCTTGACACAAATTCATCAAAACAATTGTCAGTGTGTATTTTCTTTATCAAGTACTTTGCCAGTGTAAAATTGAAAATTGTAACAGTGTTCTTTACTTCATCACAATTGACACAATTTGATGCTATACTTGTGTCTCCTTCATTTCAAATATTGCCCGAGTGTAATTCATATTTGGAAGGTTATTACTGACCATTCGATACAAAGTTTTTTGGCAGCTCCCAATCGGTGAATTGAATTTTTGAGAGATGATTTAATGCATCAACTCTTGTACTGTATGTGAAATGCAAAATATCAACAGAATTTAGAAGCAATTTCTATTCATTATCATTAGCGGGAATGTCTGAATAAACAGTGAATCCTGGGACCAATATAAATGTATAAATGCAAGTTTCACCAATCGCATCCACAAAAGCAATCCACACAACCACTTTATTTCATTATTATTTGTTAGCACCCCTGGATTCAAAGGTTTGGAAACCACTGCCATTTGTGTAGCATAAATATTTATTTGTTCACTGTTGCATTCAAATATTTTGTCTGCAACAAAAACTTCACAAAAATCTTTGACTTTTTATGCTTTTGCACATTTTCATCACTTGTAAAAAGCACAATGCTTGGCTGGTGACAGTGAGAATCATCACGTAGTTTGATTTCTTAATGAACCAGTAGACGAATTCTCACTTTCTGAGATGGCACTTGCATTACATGGCGTTGTTTACATGGCATTTGATGGATCACTGTCTTCTCCTTGAGATTTTTTTGCTGCTATGGGCAACAAAGACTTTTGAAAAAAATCACTGTGAAACTAGTATCTGCTTGAACATCTGAGGCTTTCTTTAACTGGTTGTCCCTTGGAGGTTGTCTTCTTAACATACCACACCCAATTACACTCTAACTCAACACAATCAAGTAGCAGCCAGCATGACGAACTGCCGCTTTAGTGGAAAGCTCTGTAAAATCTACTCCAGGCTCAATGTGATAATTAATGCTCAAAAACACATTGTTATAAGGCTTCTAATTTACAATAAAATCCTGATAATCTGATTAAAATATGATATGGAACATATAATACAAAAGTAGTACTTAAAATTACAAAGAATTCTCCTTTTTCCTACCTTAAGAAGTTGGACAGCATTTCTTGTGACAACAAATGAAGGAGGTTCAAGTGCACGAGCAAGGAAGTCTGCAATTGGTGTATTGGCAGGTGCCAACAGCTTTGTATGTAGACACAGTTCCTGTGATACAATAACAAAATACACTGACATGAAATGAATGTATTGATGGAGACAAAATCAGTGAAAATAAAATAACATGAAATCATATCAGTGCAAATCCTTCAGATGTGCTGTATCGCAGTTGGAGAGAAGTGTGTTGTCTTTCCAATTCAAATATGATACCATTTGAATTTTTGCTTCCAGACTGACACAATCATAATTACTGAAGTAATTCTTCATCCTTTAAAGTACCAGTTAAGGTTAACAGTCAAATTTCAGTGGGAATTTCTCTCTTGCTATCTCTATTCCCACCCTCCACCCCCAGCTATGAATATCGTTAATTTTTTTATATGAAGAGTAAGAAGTGGATGAAGTATTAAAAAGGTAGTCAAAATTATCTTTTATTACAACGGTGGTTTGGACAGTTCTCGCAATCACCACGAGAGGTCAGTGTTAGCACAACGAGTTGTTCACGAGATATTCACTGGACTGTTGCCTGTAAACACGCGCCACATCAGTGCTCCTGGAAGAGAGCTGTGACAGTAGCATGGGTTTATTGTTGTTCCCATGTAGTTTGTGAAGATGGGGGGGGGGGGGGGGGGGGGAGAGGGGGGGGGGGGGGGGAAATCGAGATTCAAGCAGTGATTAAGTGTTTTGTAAAGAAAGGTATGAAAGCAAAGGACATTTATGCCGATTTCCAGAATACACTGGGAGACTCTGCTCCTTCATATTCAGCTGTTGCCAAGTGGACAAATGAATTTAAATTTGGTTGGGAGAACTTAGATGATGTTCTGTGCAGTGGTCGGCCACGATGTGTCACTACTCCAGAAACAATTGCAAAAATGGTCATGGAGGATCGCCGACTGAAAGTGCGTGAAATTGCTCACGCTTGCCATATGTCATCTGAAAGGGTATGTCACATTTTAATTGAAGAATTAGAAATGAAAAAATTATCTGCAAGATGGGTGCCATGATTCTTAAGGCTGGATCAAAAACGCTTGAAAATGGACATATCGGAACAATGTTTGGCCCAGTTTATGAGAAACGAACAAGATTCTTTGCACCAGTTTGTGACTAAAGATGAAACTTGGGTGCACTACTATCCCTCATAGACAAAACAACAGTCAAAGCAGTGAAAACAAGCTGATTCTCCACCACCAAAGAAAGCAAAGACAATTCCTTTGGCAAGTAAGGTCATGGAATCAGTGTTCTGGGACGTGATGGGGTTCTGGTTGTAGATTATCTCCCCACTGGGCAAGCAATTAATGGAGAATACTAGGCTAACCTCCTGGACAAATTGCAATAAAAGATACGCAAAAACGGTCAGGTTTAGCAAGGAAGAAAGTCATCTTCCATCAAGACAATGCACGCTCGTACATGTGTCGTCACCATGGCAAAATTACAGGAACTAAGGTATGAATTGTTGGCACACCCGCCTTAATCACCTGATACGGTGCTATCAGACTACCAACAGTTCCCAAAACTGAAAATTTTTCTTGTTGAATGAAGATTCACTTCAAACGAAGAATTGATAGCTGGAGTTGAAAACTATTTTTCAGGCCTGGAGGAAACTCATTTTCAAGATGGCATCAAGGCACTGGAACATTGTTGGACCAAGTGCATTAATCTACAAGGAGTTTACACTGAAAAATAAAAAAAGTTTCAGTGATGTAAGTGCTTTTTTTCTATTACATTCTGAGAACTTTTCAAACCACCCTCACATGTATTACAGCCTCAGGGGATTACCTTATTTAATTACCATATCATAATCAAATTATCTGCATTTGTTGCATTTTATTCATCAACGGGACAGGCCAAGAGAGGTGCATATCTCCCTCAGGCAGTATAGATTGCCTGTATACTCTAACAGCCAAAGAAACACTGATTAGTTGTGGAATTGCCAAATGAATGGCTTGCTTTTATAAATTCTGCAAAAGAACTGGTGACACACATGGTAGTTTCATTTCTAGTTGGACATTACAAATAATTGGTAATGTAACTATCTCCAATTGTCAGAAAATACTTCATAAACAACCTTTCTTCTCCTTTTTCCTGGTCTTTGTCCAGTATTGTTAAGGGTTCAGCTTGTTAACTCTCCAGCCATGGGTAACGCGCATGTGTGCATTCAGCTCTTTCCACACGTTTCCTTGGGCCACTCTATTATTGTGTCAGATATAATTTCTGGGCTTTATGGATGTCAGCAATCTTTTACTTTTGCTCCAGAACATTGAAGCCACTATTTTCGCCCGAATCTTTTTCTGTTTCTCTGGAACATTGGTATTCACATTATATGCATTCTAAAGTCTCATCCGAACATTTACACACATCCAGAAAACATCCCCCAGGCTGAGGTAAGCCAAGTCTCCGCAGTTTCCTTTCTCCTAGGAGTGCCAGTTCTGCTAGGTCTGCAGGAAAGCTTCTGTGAAGTATGGCAGGCAAGAGACAAGGTACTAGCAGAATTAAAGCTGTGAGGATACGTCATGAGTTGTGCTTGGGTAGCTCAGATGGGAGAGCGATTGCCCGTGAAAGGCAAACGTTCCGAGTTTGAGTCTCGGTCTGGCACACTGTTTTAATGCACCAGGAAGCTTCAATTACACATATATTTACTTGCACCAGTAATTCTGTAATGACTTTCGTAAGGCTGTTTATGTAACCTTGCTACAATGTGACGACGAATGAAATCTGGTAAAGATCATTCTCAGAGCATCCAAATATGGATATGTACATTGTGTTCTGTAGACAAAACTGAGACTCATCTGAGACGACAGCACGTTAACACTCCTATGTCCAGTGCTGTCCCTGGGCACACCATGGACAGCAATTGTCTCTCTGCTGCTGAGTCAAAGGAAGCCACAGTGTTTCCCACATTAAGTATGTTAAACATCAATTAAAAATCACCTCTAAATTAGGTTTTTGTTTTAATTCTTACATTCCTTTAATATAATCCCCACAACTGTATATATATATATATATATATATATATATATATATATATATATATAATAGAGGGAAACATTCCACGTGGGAAAAAATATATCTAAAAAGAAAGATGATGAAACTTACCAAACAAAAGCGCTGGCAGGTCGATAGACACACAAACAAACACAAACATACACACAAAATTCTAGCTTTCGCAACCAATGGTTGCCTCGTCAGGAAAGAGGGAAGGAGAAGGAAAGACAAAAGGATATGGGTTTTAAGGGAGAGGGTAAGGAGTCATTCCAATCCCGGGAGCGGAAAGACTTACCTTAGGGGGAAAAAAGGACAGGTATACACTCGCACACACACACATATCCATCCACACATACACAGACACAAGCAGACATTTGTAAAGGCCTTTACAAATGTCTGCTTGTGTCTGTGTATGTGTGGATGGATATGTGTGTGTGTGCGAGTGTATACCTGTCCTTTTTTCCCCCTAAGGTAAGTCTTTCCGCTCCCGGGATTGGAATGACTCCTTACCCTCTCCCTTAAAACCCATATCCTTTTGTCTTTCCTTCTCCTTCCCTCTTTCCTGACGAGGCAACCATTGGTTGCGAAAGCTAGAATTTTGTGTGTATGTTTGTGTTTGTTTGTGTGTCTATCGACCTGCCAGCGCTTTTGTTTGGTAAGTTTCATCATCTTTCTTTTTAGATATATATATATATATATATATATATATATATATATATATATATATATATATATATAAAAAAACAAAGACGATGTGACTTACCAAACGAAAGCGCTGGCACGTCGATAGACACACAAACAAACACAAATATACACACAAAATTCTAGCTTTCGCAACCAACGGTTGCTTCGTCAGGAAAGAAAGAAGGAGAGGGAAAGACGAAAGGATGTGGGTTTTAAAGGAGAGGGTAAGGAGTCATTCCAATCCCGGGAGCGGAATGTCTTACCTTAGGGGGAAAAAAGGACAGGTATACACTCGCGCGCGCACACACACACACACACACACACACACACACACACACACACACACACACACACATATCCATCCACACAAATACAGACACAAGCAGACATATATAAAGGCAAAGAGTTTGGGCAGAGATGTCAGTCGAACCTCCGCTAATTTCAAGTTGCCGCCGCTCATACCTCACCTGTCATTCAATAACATCTTTGCCTTTGTACTTCCGCCTCGACTGACATCTCTGCCCAAACGCTTTGCCTTTATATATGTCTGCTTGTGTCTATATATGTGCGGATGGATGTGTGTGTGTGTGTGTGTGTGTGTGTGTGTGTGTGTGTGTATACCTGTCCCTTCCCCCCCCCCCCCCCCCCCCCCCAAGGTAAGTCTTTCCGCTCTCAGGATTGGAATGACTCCTTACCCTCTCCCTTAAAACCCACATCCTTTCATCTTTCTCTCTCCTTCCCTCTTTCCTGATGAAGCAACCGTGGGGATGCGATAGCTTGTAATTTGTGAGTGTGTTAGTGTGTTTTTTGTCTCTATCAACATACCAACGCTTTGGTTTGGTAAGTTACAGCATCTTTGTTTTTAGATATATTTTTCCCACCTGGAATGTTTTCCTCTACATATATATGGAATTTCTGTACCCCATCTTTCTGTGCCCAGTGTGCCACACGTGAAAGTGTGCAAAAATTTTCTGAATGCATGCAAATCACAGAACTGAGGCAGGATGTGGGAACAAGCCTTGTATTTATCTAATCGAATGTGTGAAACTGCTTAGAAACTACATCCAAGCTGGCCGACACATCAGTCCTCACCGTTAATGCAATAGGTGTATTCGATCCACAGTCACTGCTGTCCCACAAGCAGTGTGCTGCTAAGACATGTGGTTATCTAAACAGGTTATACTTTATATATAACCTGTGCCTGAATATTCAAAGTGATGTTTTCTTCATATTTAAAGACTAAATACTATTTTCATAAAACTTATGCACCAAGGAGAATGATTGACTAATAAAATTAGGTTCAATTTATTCTCAACCAATGTTAAGAAAACACATACAAAATATTAAGTATATTTACGATGGCTTCTACACACCTGCAATGGCATTCTTAGGATCTCTGGGGTTTGATAAGCTTGCAGTCTTTGATACCTCTCACTAGAAAAAAGATGGTAACACACTCCAGGCTGTGTTCGTCCAGCTCGACCAGCACGTTGTTTTGCACATGACTTTGATATCCACATAGGTCGCAATAAGCATACTCCGGAAAGTGCATCAAATGATTTCTAAAAAACAAACATTCACAAATATTTCCTTTAGTTATATAAAAATATACCATAAATATGTGAATAACAAAACAGGAAATGTGATACTTACACTCAATCTCACTGACACTGTAAATGACAGAAATGAAAGAATATTATCCCTGCGCTTTACAGGAAATGAAGCAATATTAATGTACCAATTAAAAAACCAGAAGAATGAATGAAACCTTAAGAAAAGGCACTGAACTGCATACTGAGAAATGAAGACTGTGACCAACTTGCAGAGAAACATGATATCAAAATTATGATACTCAAATACTTGAAAAACAAAAATTCAAACCTACATTAAAGCAAAACTGTGAGAACAAAGACCTATAAAACCCAAAAGAAAGGGAACTTAATTATCTTACCCACTAGTATATATTATTACTCATCATGTAGTATAAGATCTTAAAGAAAGTTTAGAATGAAATTAAAGCTTAAAAAAGTAATTTAGAAAGTGACAAAAAATAAAAAGGATTGAGAATACTTGCATAACAGGGTGTCCCTAGAAGAGTCGTCAAGCACATTTTCTCTGATTTTTCCGCAAATATCTGCAACTTCACTTTTGCAACATGTAGCTAAGTCAACCCAAACAAATACTGCTCTTCATGTCTTTTGCGCAACACTCATTGTTAATGGAAAACATCAATTTATTTCTCCATTACGAACAAAATCATTTTTGAAGTGGTATTTTATGTGTCCCTTCAATAGAATGGTTCCAAATTAGTCTAGTGTGATATTTATTTTGTAAATATGTATTAACAAGGATAGTAAAAGATGAAGAACTAGTACTCCAGCAAAAACTCAGCAGCACTGCTGTGTGGTGCAGTCAGCATAAGCCACAGTGGTGCTGTCTCCTTGCTGGAGTGTTGGTTATTCTCAATATTTTACTGTCCCTTTTAATACATATCAATAAAACAAATGTCACACTAGACTAATTTAGAATCACTATCAAACAGGCACGTGAAACTCAGCTTTAAAAATGATTTTGCTTATAACAGGGAAAATCCGGCACTTTTCATTGCAAAAATGAAATCGCAATCTGCCGAAACATCATACAAAATATACCTGAAGAGTCTTAGGAGGGACACTCAGTATATGCGAGATAGTAAAGAGAAATATGAGAGTCAGCAAAAAGAGGATACGGGGAAAAACTGCAATGAAAGATAAAAATAATAGCATATACTGCTGCTTAAGAATGGTTGGTGTCCTCTTTTGTTTTTGTTTCCAACCTGATACTTCCATTATTGTAAGAAAATACATTTATGAATATAATAGAGGGAAACATTCCACATGGGAAAAATGTATCTAAAAACAAAGATTCTCTAACTTACCAAACGAAAGCATTGGTACGCTGATAGAGACAATAACAAACACAAACACACAAACAAATTTCAAGCTTTCGCAACCCACGGTTGCTTCATCAGGAAAGAGGGAAGGAGAGGGAAAGACGAAAGGATGTGGGCTTTAAGGGAGAGGGTAAGGAGTCATTCCAATCCCGGGAGCGGAAAGACTTACCTTGGGGGGCAAAGGGACAGGTATGATTGTGAGAAGGCACGGGTGTGGATCCAGTCACACCTCAGTTGCAGATTGAAATTAAGAAGCTGGCTGCTTTGAAGTAAGCCTTATCATTGTCATATTGTTTCCTAATCTGTTTAACCTTTAAGTAGAGGTGTGCATCTCAACCCTGAAGCTTTCGACATACAACTTTCAAATTAAAAGTTGTGTCATCTGTTTTGAGTAACTGAATCACTCTTGTAATCAATGGTGCTTATATAGTTTTCATGTGTTGCAGAAGGGCATTTAATAAGAGAGACTGTGTCCATCGTAGTATACAATGTTGTCTGATCCAATAATGGGCAGGATGCAGGGTCGGCCGTCTTGTAATCATTGTCATATTGATTCCTGTTCTGATTTCTTTTGTAAAAGTTTATTCATCTTAAGGTTTAAGTAAAAAAATTGCAAATTTGTTCATTTTGTAAAAAGAAGAAAGTTATGGTTAGATATTGTTAAATAAACAGGTTGTAAACGAAAGTTATATTGGTGGTTTTCCTTAATTCCAGTAAGTACCACATATCATTTGCTGTAGCTACCTCCCCTACATTGTTCTCAAGAGTCAGGTAATAACTGCACAAATTTATCTTTTGGGCTTGTTACTAACAACAATCAGAAAAAATCAATGTATGCATTATTTCAGCATCTACTGTACACACTCACACTACAGTTACAATTGTCAAGTTTATTACTGTTCCAATGCAGCTTACTCTGACATTATATTTAACCCTCGGGGTGGGGTGGGGGGAGATACTTTATGCCCACCTTCTGAAAATATTATAATCTAGTCACAAACTTTATAATTTGAAACTTTGATAAAAATTATTTATCGTTATTACTGATTTATTATACCAGATTCCACAATCATTTTGAATTTCTCAGTAAAACTTAGCTAAAAAATTTAAGTTCTAGTAGCAAATGTGACTTTTAGCAAACAAATATCATTTCTATGTTTTCAAAATCACAATTATTTTTACACACCTATACATCTTTAAAAAGTGTGTTCTAAATAAAACCCAATGACAATTACCAAAACCTGTATTTTTTAAGAATTTTTTGTGGTGGCCATAAAGTACTACTCATCTCTGTATACATATTACGGATAATGCATTGGGATTGCCGAGATTGTGCTAAAAGACATTTTCAGGTTCTGAACCATACTTACATCAGTAGCTATTTAAAAAAGAACACTGTTAGTAAAAGTTAACAACAATTTTTTTTCTTTCCTGGTGGGCAGAAAGTAACCCCCCACCCCCTTGGTAGTACGCATTATGGAAAACGCTTTGGTATTGCTTGGGTCAATCAGTCCCTGACTGGAAGGAATTTCAGAGCAGCTTAGAATAAGGACATAAACCACAACCCAGAAAGCTGTCTTTCACAACAACTTCCAAACACCGCTTTGTACATATCCTTCCAGCACCGTCCAATGGCTTTGACTACACAGCCCATGACCAATTAAGTGAATAACATATCTTTATAAAAAGTTCCCGACAACAAGAGTCAAAAGAAGGCAATTTGATACGCATTTTAGATTTCAGCAATGTCTTCAATACAACTGTCTCAATTTAGTAGCCTTAGTTTCCCTCCAGGTGCAGTAGAATAGTTTAGCTTGTACTTGTAATTCTTGTATTTGATGTTCCATCAACAATGGATAAGGTCTTGAACTGTCATAATGGTGATAGGTAAACCCTATGTCATAATGGTGATAGGTAAACCCTCGGCAGTTTGGTATTACACCTGACATTTTTCTCAATTGTATGCCAATGATACATCACAAAAACTCTGTCCCACTAGTGACCTATAGTTACACTTAAGTTCAAAACCAATTCCATTGAGGATGGCCAGTGAGAAGGTGAATGCCAATTACAGTGGATGGACTCAGAATATTGAGTTAAACATCACTCCGTCCAAATATCTAATTTCTTTAGTCCTAAATGGGACTAAAATCTCCCTCAGATAAAAAAGTCAATGATACATCATCATCATCATTTAAGACTGATTATGCCTTTCAGCGCTCAGTCTAGAGCATAGCCCCCTTATAAAATTCCTCCATGATACCCTATTCAGTGCTAACATTGGTGTCTCTTCTGATGTTAAACCTATTACTTTAAAATCATTCTTAACTGAATCCAGGTACCTTCTCCTTGGTCTGCCTCGACTCCTCCTACCCTCCACTGCTGAACCCATGAGTCTCTTGGGTAACCTTGCTTCTCCCATGCGTGTAACATGACCCCACCATCTAAGCCTGTTTGCCCTGACTGCTACATTTATAGAGTTCATTCCCAGTTTTTCTTTGATTTCCTCATTGTGGACACCCTCCTGCCATTGTTCCCATCTACTAGTACCTGCAATCATCCTAGCTACTTTCATATCCGTAACCTCAACCTTGTTGATACGGTAACCTGAATCCACCCAGCTTTCGTTCCCATACAACAAAGTTGGTCGAAAGATTGAACGGTGCACAGATAACTTAAGTCTTGGTACTGACTTCCTTCTTGCAGAAGAGACTAGATCGTAGCTGTGCACTCACTGCATTAGTTTTGCTACACCTCGCTTCCAGTTCTTTCACTATGTTGCCATCCTGTGAGAATATGCATCCCAAGTACTTGAAACCGTCCACCTGTTCTAACTTTGTTCCTCCTATTTGGCACTCAATCCGTTTATATTTCTTTCCCACTGACATGACTTTCGTATTGGAGATGCTACTCTTCATACCATAGTCCTTACATTTCTGATGTAGCTCTGAAATATTACTTTGAAAACTTTCAATCGAATCTGCCATCACAACTAAGTCATCCGCATATGCAAGACTGCTTATTTTGTGTTCACATATCTTAATCTCACCCAGCCAGTCTATTGTTTTCAACATATGATCCATAAATAATGTGAACAACCGTGGAGACAGGTTGCAGCCTTGTCTTACCCCTGAAACTACTCTGAACCATGAACTCAATTTACCGTCAACTCTAACTGCTGCTTGACTATCCATGTAAAGACCTTTAATTGCTTGCAAAAGTTTGCCTCCTATTCCATAATCTCATAGAACAGACAATAACTTCCTCCAAGGAACCTGGTCATATGCCTTTTCTACATTTATAAAGCATAGATACAGTTCCCTGTTCCACTCATAACACTTCTCCATTAGTGGCCATAAGCTAAAGATCTGGTCCTGACAACCTCTAAGAGGCCTAAACCCACACTAATTTTCATCCAATTGGTCCTCAACTAATACTCGCACTTTCCTTTCGACAATACCTGAGAAGATTTTACCCACAACGCTGATTAAAGAGATACCTCTGTAGTTGTTTCAATCTTTTCTGTTTCCATGTTTAAAGATTGGTGTGATTACTGCTTTTGTTCAGTCTGATGGAACCTGTCCCGACTCCCAGGCCATTTCAATTATCCTGTGTAGCCATTTAAGACCTGACATTCCACTGTACTTGATGAGTTCCGACTTAATTTCATACACCCCAGCTGCTTTATTGCACTGCAATCTATTGACCATTTTCTCCACTTCCTCAAATGTGATCCTACTTCCATCATCATTCCTATCCCATTCTACCTCGAAATCTGAAACATTACTGATCGTATTTTCACCTACATTGAGCAACTCTTCAAAATATTCCCTCCATCTGCCGAAGGCATCCACAAGATTCACCAGCAGTTTTCCTGACCTGTCCAAAACACTTGACATTTCCTTCTTACCTCCCTTTCGAAGACTGCTAATTACACTCCAGAATGGTTTTCCAGCAGCTTGACCCATAGTCTCCAACCTGTTTCCAAAGTCTTCCCAAGATTTCTTCTTGGATGCTGCAATTATCTGTTTGGCTTTGTTTCTTTCTTCAACATAACTTTCTCTGTCTACCTGAGTTCTAGTATGTAGCCATTTTTGATACGCCTTCTTTTTCCTTTTACAGGCTGCCTTGACTGTGTCATTCCACCAAGCTGACTGCTTCATCCTACTTTCACACACTACTGTTCCAAGACATTCTTTATCCACTTCTAGTACTGTGTCCCTGTACCTTGTCCATTCCTTTTCCAATGACTGTAATTGACTACATTCAACTAACTGGTAACTTTCTGAGATCGCTGTTATGTACTTGTGGCTGATTTCCTTATCCTGAAGATTCTCCACTCTCATCCTCCTACATATGGACCTGACCTCCTGCACTTTCGGCCTCACAATCCCAATTTCACTGCAGATTAAATAATGATCAGTGTCATCAAAGAATCCCCTGAATACACTTGTGTCCCTCACAGCCTTCCTGAATTCCTGATCTGTTATTATATAGTCAACGACAGATCTGGTTCCCCTGCCTTCCCAAGTATACCGGTGAATGTTTTTACGTTTAAAAAAGGAATTTGTGATTACTAAGCCCATACTGGCACAGAAATCCAAGAGTTGTTTCCCGTTCCTATTGGCCTCCATATCCTCTCCAAATTTACCCATAACCTTTTCATACTCTTCTGTTCGATTTCCAATCCTGGCATTAAAATCACCCATGAGCAGAACACTGTCCTTGTCCTTTACCCTAACAACTACATCACTGAGTGCCTCATAAAAACTATCCATCTTATCTTGATCTGTCCCTTCCCAATGTGAATATACTGACACAATCCTAATTTTCTTGCTAGACACTGTCAAATCTATCCACATCAGTCGTTCGTTTACATACCTTATTGCAACTACGCTGGGTTCCATTTCTTTCCTGATGTAAAGCCCTACACCCCATTGTGCTATTCCTGCTTTGACTCATGACAGGTAGACCTTGTATTCTCCCACTTCCTCTTCTTTCTCACCCCTTACCCGAATGTCACTAACAGCTAAAACGTCCAGCCCCATCTTACTTGCAGCCTCTGCCAGCTCTACCTTCTTCCCAGAGTAGCCCCCATTGATATTAATAGGTCCACATCTCATTACCATTTGTTTGCCAAGTCGTATCTTAGGAGTCCCTGAGTCAATGATACAAACTTAATTAATCATTCCAATGACACTGAAATTGCCACAATTACATAAACTCAAAGTTAGTGACAGTCATACACTGACAGAAAAAAAATTGCAACTCCAAGAAGGAGTCGTGCGACATAAGTGAAAGCTATACATGAAATGTATTCGCAGTTGCGAATATAAACAACCATCATTTGTATAATTGAATGGTAACATTTGTGCCGGTCCAGGACTCCAACCCAGATTTCCCACTTATCGCAAGTGGTTGGCTCACCATTTGGCTATCTGCGCATGACTTACAGCCAGATGCAATCTTCCGTAAGTCGTCAACCACGTGTCCACAACCTGTACTCATGCATCCATTATCTATATTCCCATACAGGGGAGACATTTTAATTGAAAGTCGCTTGCCTGGTGTCAGTGGATACATACGATATAGCAATGCCTATATTATTCTGAATTATGAGGTAATGTTACTTCAGATATGCAAATATGTACAACCATCAGCTGTATAATGGAATGACAAAAATGAAAATTTGTGCCGGGTAGGGACTCGAACCCAGATTTCCTACTTAAGACTCTCCTGTATGGAACATACAGGGTTATTACAAATGATTGAAGCGATTTCACAGCTCTACAATAACTTTATTATTTGAGATATTTTCACAATGCTTTACACACACATACAAAAACTCAAATAGTTTTTTTAGGCATTCACAAATGTTCGATATGTGCCCCTTTAGTGATTCGGCAGACATGAAGCTGATAATCAAGTTCCTCCCACACTTGGGGCAGCATGTCTCCATCAATGAGGTGGAAAGCATTGTTGATGCGAGCTCGCAGTTCTGGCACGTTTCTTGGTTGAGGAGGTTTAAACACTAAATCTTTCACATAACCCCACACAAAGAAATCGCATGGGGTTAAGTCGGGAGAGCGTGGAGGCCATGACATGAATTGCTGATCATGATCTCCACCACGACCGATCCATCGGTTTTCCAATCTCCTGTTTAAGAAATGCCGAACATCATGATGGAAGTGCGGTGGAGCACCATCCTGTTGAAAGATGAAGTCGGCGCTGTCGGTCTCCAGTTGTGGCATGAGCCAATTTTCCAGCATGTCCAGATACATGTGTCCTGTAACGTTTCTTTTGCAGAAGAAAAAGGGGCCGTAAACTTTAAACCGTGAGATTGCACAAAACACGTTAACTTTTGGTGAATTGCGAATTTTCTGCACGAATGCGTGAGGATTCTCTACCGCCCAGATTCGCACATTGTGTCTGTTCACTTCACCATTAATAAAAAATGTTGCTTCATCACTGAAAACAAGTTTCGCACTGAACACATCCTCTTCCATGAGCTGTTGCAACCGCGCCGAAAATTCAAAGCGTTTGACTTTGTCATCGGATGTCAGGGCTTGTAGCAATTGTAAACAGTAAGGCTTCTGCTTTAGCCTTTTCCGTAAGATTTTCCAAACCGTTGGCTGTGGTACGTTTAGCTCTCTGCTTGCTTTATTCGTCGACTTCCGCGGGCTACGCGTGAAACTTGCCCCCACGCGTTCAACCGTTTCTTCGCTCACTGCAGGCCGACCCCTTGATTTCCCCTTACAGAGGCATTCAGAAGCTTTAAACTGCGCATACCATCGCCGAATGGAGTTAGCAGTTGGTGGACCTTTGCTGAACTTCGTCCTGAAGTGCCGTTGCACTGTTATGACTGACTGATGTGAGTGCATTTCAAGCACAACATACGCTTTCTCGGTTCCTGTCGCCATTTTGTCTCACTGCGCTCTCGAGCGCTCTGGCGGCAGAAACCTGAAGTGCGGCTTCAGCCGAACGAAACTTTGAGTTTTTCTACGTATCTGTAGTGTGTCGTGACCATATATCAATGAATGGAGCTACAGTGAATTTATGAAATCGCTTCAATCATTTGTAATAGCCCCGTACATAACAGATGAAAGAGTGCAGGTTGTTGACTTTCAAGTGAAATGTCTATTCAGTACAGGAATATACATAATAAACGTAAGACTACAGGTTGTATACACATGGCTGACGACATACGGAAATTTGAGTTTGGCCGTGAGTCATGTATGGACTGCCAAATGGAAAGGCCAACACTTGCAATAAGTGGAAAACGGGTTTGAGTTCCAGTCCGGCACAAACTTTGACTGTCATCATTCCATTATACAGCTGATGGTTGTCAATATTCACAACTGCGAAAACGTTTCATGTATTTCGTAACGGTTGTAGTTGTCACAGTGTCTCTTCCTTTGGATATACATGAACATCCAAAGGAACACTACATTGTAATTCGGAATAACACAGGCAATGCAATATCGAAATTATTTGCAAATACCAAGCAAGCAACTTTCAAGTAAAATGTCTCCCCTGTACAGGAATATACATAATGGATGCACAAGTACACGTTGTGGACACATGGTTGATGACATGTGGAAGTTTGGCTGTGGCCGAATGGTAAAGGGACCTCTTGAGAAAAGCAGGAAATCTGCTTCAAGGCCCCATTTGGCACAAATTTTCATTGTCATCATTCCATTATAAAAATGATGATTGTCCAAATCCGCAACTGCAAATACATTTCATGTATTTCATAATGGCTGTAGTCACCACAGTGTCTCTTCCTTTGGACATACATGCATCTGTGTCCAAAAGAACATTACATAGTAACTCGGAATAACACAGGCACTGCAATGCCTTATAAACAAAGGTTGGAAGGCGTGTTTCTACATCTGGAAGATTATGTCTATTTAAATTCCACACCAGTCACATAAAGAGGGGCACTAGCAGCGCCACTATGAGGATGAAAATCAGGTTTGCTTTAAATACATCCTGTAACTGTCATGAGGGTTAGTTACCTTATTAGTTAAAATTGGGTATGGTGAGTTGTGTTGCCAAGAATGCCTTTAAGGGGACAAAGATGTGATTATCAACACCTCACTGACTTTGAACAATCTCTGTAATAGGGCTGTGGGATTCTGCAGAAAGACTTGGCAGGAACAAAGAATGTACAGTCGCAAAAAGTCCGAGCTCTGGACTGTCACCTGCCACAACCTAGGGGGAAGACCTCTGTAATCAGCACAAGGCTCTGGCGCATCATACTGCATCTGTACCAGTAATCTGAGCAGCAGTTGGTACCACAGTGTCACAACAGTCTTTTACAAATTGGTTATTTCGAGGACAGCTCTGAGCCACACGCCCTGTAGCGTGCATTCCACCAACCCCAAACCACTACCATTTGCAACTTGAGTGGTGTCACGTGAGAGCTCATTGGAGGATGTGGCGGACGTCTGTCGTGTTTTCTGATGAAGCTGGTTCTGTCCCGATGCCAGTGGTGGCAGTGTGTTGATTAGAAGGAAGCCAGTTGAAGGCAATCAACCTGTCTGCTTGCTTGACACACTGAATCAACACCTGGCATTATGGTCTGGGGTGCGATTTTGTAAGACAGGAGGAGCACTCTCGTGGTTATTACTCACACACACACCCTAACTGCAAACACTGTACGTCAGTCTAGTGATTCAACCTGTTGTACTGTCATTCATGGAGAGTATTCCAGGTTTTTTTTTTTCACACATGATAATGCTCACCCACATATCGCTGTCATAACCCAACACACTCTACAGAGTGTCAACACGTTGCCTTGGCCAATCAATCACCAAATCTGTCTCTAATCGAGGACTTCATCAGATAATAACTCCAGCTTCATCCACAAAGAGCATTAACCATCCCTTTATTGACTGACCAAGTGTGACAGGCATTGAACTCCATCCTCCAAACTGACATCTGGCACATGTACAACACAAGGTATGCACATTTGCATGCTTGCATTCAACAGTCTGGCAGTTACACTGTTTGTTAATGTACCAGCATTTCATATTCACAATGGCTTATATTGCACTTATATTAACCACTTAAATATGTTACACACACGAATGTATTCTCAAAATTTTATTACTCTAGCATAATTGCAATTTTTTTTTACATCTGTGTATTTTGGCAGTTATAGCTATTACAACTACATGACAGTTTAGTCATTACTGCTATACTGCTGCATGCTGACTCAGTGAAGGAGCAACTGGAAACTGCTGATCTGCACATGGTGCAGCCACAACACTTACATCAGAGCCACTGACATTATGTTTGACTACACAGATGGACCTGTCCTCTAGTCATGGTATCAGAGCATCAGCAAGTACTCAATGCACAGTATCCCCTGAATTTTACACACACTGCTGTTCAGCCTATCTGAGTAAAAAAGATCTGCATTTTCTACTGAAATCATGTTTGCTGTTTATGATAACACGTACACCAGCAGACTACTACTACAAAGCAACATAAGCTACAGAGACTGATTTCAACAAAAATAATCAATTTTTGAAGATATACTGTATTCTAACTGGATAGCTGAACAACCTACTCACCAAGTGCCAGCAAAAGAAAACACATAAACACACATATGGCTAAGGAAATGTGCTGGTTTTTTAAGCCAGTGGCTCCTTCTTCTAGCAGAAGGGCTGAAGGAGAAGGAAGAGGGCTGAAGGGAAAGACTGTTGACATTTAAAAATGGGGGGGGGGGGGGGGGGTTCAGAAAAGTTGCCTAGAACCAAGGGGCATGGAGCTTCCTGGATGGGAAGGAAAAACTAACTGATTTTTGAGGACTGCATTGGGCTAGATTTGAAAACCTAAGCTAAGATCTTAAAGGCAAGTGGGGTTGATAAAAAAGACAGAGATTACAGACTAAAAGGCATGCACGAGGTAATGAGAATGGAAAGCTAAGTGTATTAAACGTGATAAGAGTTGAGGGAGGTCATAGGCAAGTCAAAAAACGAGGTATAGAAAACTGAAAGGGAGTGAAGAAAAGAATAGTTACTGTGAAGAAATGCTGAGATTGAAAAAATTAACATAAATTCGGGCCAGGTGGGTGGCGAGAATCAAGGATATGTACTGCCAGTTCCCACCTGTGCAGTTCTGAGAAACTAGTGTCTGGGGGAAGAGTCTAGATGCCACACATGGTGAAATGGACCCCAAGGTCATGACTGCCATGTTGTGAAGCAATCTCTGCAATAGGACATTGTGTGTTACCAGTACACCCCCTCTGTTATATCCATTCATCCTATCTGATAACTTTGTGGTTCAACATGCCTGTGACTTCCTAAAACCAAGCCCTGAAATGAGGTCCATTCTGCCCAGTATTTTGTCCACCACACCTCAAATAGAACTGCTCCCCAATCTCCACAATATTCTGGTCAGAATCCATGCTCCTTCTGCACCCATTTCCCTACCCTGTGGGTCCTCCCCTTGTGAGCATCTCTGTTGTAAGACTTGCCCTGTGTGCCGCCCCCCTACTACCACTTACACAATCCCTGTAACGGGCAAAACACGTACTATCAACGGGAGAGCCACCTGCGAAACGACACATCGTGTACCAGCTGTTATCTAAACACTGTTCAGCCTTCAACATTTGTATAACTACCAGCAAGTTATCAGTTCGGATGATTGGGCTGAGGATGTTTACTTGTAACACACAGTATCCTGTGGGAGAGCATGCTCTGGAACATGACAGTCATGACCTTGGTGCTAGTTTCACCACACTGGATTCTTCCCTCAGACACCAGTTTCTCACAACTTCGCAAGTGAAAACTGCTGTTACACTATATCCTTGGTTGTCACCATCAACATGACCTTTATTAACTTTAATCTCAGACTTTTTCTCAGTAATTATTCCTTCCTACATTTCCTTTTAGTTTTTTATACCTCTTATTTTCCAACCTCCTTTCTATTCCCCCCACCACCACCTTTACCACATTTAATACACTTAGTTTTCACTCTTATTAACTCCTGCACAATGCTTTTGAAAGTAATCTCTGTCTAGTGTATTGAGCTATCTAAGACCTTCAAGCTCTCAGGTTTTCAAATCTCGTCCAATGCAGTCCCCAACAATCAGTCTTTTTTTTCATCCCATCCGGTAAGTCTGGGTGACTTTTCCAAACTCTCCCCATTTTCCAAACCTTGCCAGTCCTTGTCCTTTTCCTTCATCCCTCTTCCTTCCTCTTTAACCCTTCTGAGAGAAGAAGGAACCACTGGCTCCTCTGAAAGCTTGTACATTTCCTTGACCTTTATGTGTGTTTTCTCCTGCCACCACTTGGGGAGCAGATTTTTTATCTATCCAATTATATTAAAGAAATACTGATTTTCTGCAGTTGCGTTCAGGTTCTGTACTTATTTCGTTTATTCTACAACTATGAGTGAATGTGTATCTGTAATTAATGTTTGCTTCTTCAAATACAACACTGGTGGCAAGGCATCACAAATTTCGACTGTGCTGAAAAGCAAATAAAACAGGGAATAGAGTTTCTTGAAACTAATGTAACAAAAACACAGCAATTCATATACTAACAATATCAATTGGGACTGGGGCCAATACGCAACCAAAGTTTACCAAAGTCATAAGTCTAGTTTGGTGGTCCTAGTTGTTTACAGTGCATATGCTGTCTTCCTGCATACACGGTATTAAGATTCTTGGTCAGCAGAAGGTTTAAATTTCCTTGCAAAACACTCTCTCATGCTGTCTGTGCTTGGAAAATGATTGGGTGTGTATCTGTTGAAATATTAGCAGTTGTCGAAGACGCCACCTGGCTGCCGTATGTTGTTTAAACACTTTATACACTGGGAGAAATTCACATTCCACAATATAAGTTGGATATACAAAGACAACAAGGGATGTACAAAGGCAACAAGAACTAATGCAAGTAGTCTTGTAAGACATATGTGACATAAAACAATAGCTCCTGAAAATGCTTTCTAGTAAATGGCAATCATAACCGAAAGCACTACTCCCAGTTCCCTTTTATAAAGACAATTTTGTGTCACATTATCAATCAACATCTCCATTTAGATAAACTGTAAGTGATTCATACCTTAACAGGGGCCAAAAAGAGCTGGTTTGTCAAGCAAAGACAGTATAGGTGCTTGGGCTACACATTCCTCAAACACATACAATTCAATATTTTCTGGTGCCTAATGTCCATGCAGGCCTCTCTCTCTCTCTCTCTCAACATTTTGAATCACAACATTAGGTTTCAGGTAGACACGAGGGCAGAAGCAACTTTAATCAATGAACACATGTACTGCCAGTAAGAGCACCTTGCCTGTCACAAACACACACTCACACTAAAGGTGAGTCCCTCTCATCCTGTGGTCTGAGTGACCAACCTTTTCATTTTAGCCTTCACCAACCCATCCCTCTCTCATCCCCAAGGAAGGAACTATTAAGTTCCGAAAGCTATAAAGTGTGTTACTTTTACACGTGTCTATGAGCAGTATTAAACATTCATCTGTTGAAAGTAAGTACTGGCTAGCAATTCCGTCTTGTAATTTTTAACAAATGACGCTACAGTCTATTCACAATGAGAACAATCTTGATGTAAACATTACTCTATGTATTCTTCCATGTTTGTTATTACCTCTTGTTTTTTTCCCCATGGTGCTTCAGCTGCTTCTAGTTGGGTACAATGATAACCTTCTGTCCTATGTGGTAGGGTAGCTTGCTCGTACTACTCAGCAAAGATAACCCAACACACAAAGCTTTACAGGTGCATTTGAATGGAAAAGCCAATCCATCAAGCCTGCAGTGATTTTAACAACTGAAGATAATCATGGCAAAGTTCACGACTTTCAGTTTCTACAAATGAATGTTAATAATGTCTCATTTAATTTGTTTCCTATTTGTTTATTTTAACACTTCACATAGATAGGTGTTTGAGAAAGCTGGAACACTGAAATCATTCGCATCAAGAGGATTAAAATAAAACATTCAGAAGCAGATTAGACCAAACATTACACCTGCAGATAATTAATAAAATCAACGAACACCAGACAAATAATAAAACTTGAAATGTCATTTAAATTTTAAAAGGTATACTCCGGTAATATGCTTCTTGAGAGACCAGGCAGAAACCACATTTTGGCTTAGAAGAAGCATCAAAAAAATACTTGCGTCTAAATAGTAATAATTTATCTGTGAGAGCAATGAGTGATTTTAAGGGCATATTGCAGAGATTTTGATGTATAATGAAATGCTGAAACCTCTTACGGTATTACTCAACTCAGTCATGTGGTAACCTCTGACCTCCTTCCATTTCTGAATCTGAATGTGCAGAAGGCATTTCATCAGTGGAACTGCTATCTTCAACACTGATGAGTGGCTGATCAACAATGTAATCTCTGAAACCATCCAAGTGCCACATTTTGTCTTCTTCTTTATTATGTATTGTTCTGTGTTCCGCCAGCGTTTGGCAGTGAAATGCAACAGAGCTTTGTGCATTAATTTTAGCATGTGTGGTAGCTTAAATGTCATGTTAATTATTACAACATATCCTTTAACTTGGCTCCAAATTAGTTCTATGGGGATTCAAAATGCAGTGGTAAGGTGGTAGCCTAATGACAATGTGACCATAGACTGTGCTGTTTCGTCAATAATGGACTGATCTACAGCGTAGCTTCAATCTGTTTCAGCAATTCAAGCTTAACCACACAACATGTGGTCTCTCTCCCATCCATCAGCCAATTTACAATGTCTTGCTTCCTTAAAGATTTTTGAGGCTTATGCTCCACCTTAACACGATGACATGAGGCACTGTCATTATATTTTCAAAAACTGATTTCACTGATTTAAATCTAGAGTAAGGTTCAGAAATGAATTCTTTGAGCCTTTTGAGATTCTAACTAGTCTTGGACAAAGTGATGGAATGTCTCCATTACTGTTTAATTGTGTGCTGGAGAAAGTCATGTGCAAATGGAACAACATATGTCCACCATCTGTTAAGACTGAAACAAAGATTCAACTTAACTGCCTTTCAGTTGCAAATAGTTTGGCATTGTCAGCAAATAGTATCAATGAAGCAAAGTTCCAAGTAATAGAACTAGAACGATTAGTGGCAAAGGTTGGGTTGCAAATTTCTTTAGAGAAAACGGAAAAGACATCCATCTTCTCAGCTGACACATCCCATATTATACTCAACAACGCTCAAAAAAATAAGGTGGTAAAAAAATTTAAATATCTTGGTGAGATTATTACTTGGAGTTCCAATGAAAGAGCATAAACAGATAGCAGAGCATTAAAACTACAAGTATAGAGAACTATGTGACCAAATTACAAAAGACTCACTCTTTCACTAAATGCTAAGCTATGGCATTATTACTCTGTTGTTAAACTGGAGGCAACTTATGCTAGTGAAACATTATTCAAACTAAACAGACAACTGATAAATTGCACAAAGTTGATAGAGCAATACTTCAAATGTCTATCAATTTAAAAAAAAAAAAAAGTTAATGTTCACTGGGGACTCTTGCCCAACTAGGTGGTTTATCAAGGAAGTGAAACCATTGTTAATAAAATGCAAAAAAGAAGAGGTGCATATTTTGGCCACATTTCTCATTTACCAAATATTAGACTCCTGAAACAACTTTTTGGCTACTTTTGGAAGCGTAAGAAAAAAGAACAACTGGTTTAAAGAAGCATAAATGGATCTAAATGAATTAACGTTATCAAACATCAAACTGAGCATAGAGAAGATAAGCTGCTCCCGATGAACAAACATATACGAGTGACATTCAAAACATCACAAAGAAAGAAGTATGTCATATCTGGAAAGAACAAGCCGCGAGTTATTCCGAATGAAGAAGTTATGGGACAGGAATAACTTGCTGACTGCTAAGCTCTAAACTTATTCACTGTAGACACTGTTGTATAATGTTTGATTTTAGAGGTACAACATCGGCGTAAACTATGTAAATAAACAAACAAATAAATGTATTGTAGAAAATGTTATGAGATAACTCATTTTTAAGAAAGAATGTCTTCACTGATTAGCAACATGCCATAAGAATAATGTGATGCTCACCCACAACTGTTTAAGGAGATGGACACTCTAACTACTGCGTCACAGTTCATTTACTTCCCCATGAAGTTTGTTGTAAATAATCCATTGCAATTCAAAAGGAGCAGTGATTTAAATAATTACAAAACTGAAAAGAAAACTGACGTCTATTAGCCCACACTAAGGTTGTCTTTAGCACAGAAAGGGGGTGCAACTAAAATTTTTGATAACGTACCGTGTGATATAAAATGTCTGACAGATAGCAAAGTAAAATTTGAAAGCAAACTGAAAATGATTCTCCCTGACAACTCATTCTACCCTGCAAAAAAATTTCTGTTATTGTAGTGTGTAAAATGTGGTGGATAGGGAATTATTAACATCTGTGTAAAAAAAAATCTTAAATGTTCAACTGTAGCCATATTTAAAAATTAATTTGCAATGTGAATGTAAAATGAGAATCTGTTGCATGCAGCAATTGAGCTACATGTGCCATCAATGAAAGATTAGATTAGATTAGATTTACTTTCATTCCAATTGATCCGTAGTGAGGAGGTCCTCCAGGATGTGGAACATGTCAGAAAAACAACAATACATGACAAATATTTAAACTAAAACAAATAAGCTAATGTACCATTCCACAGGTCCCAAGTGGAATGATCGTCATTTTTTAATGAACACTAAGAGTCATTTTACAAATACTATTGCACTGAATTTAAAATAAAAAAGTTTTATATTTATTTATAAGGTAAGAAACATGTAATACAACTACTGTAATACTTATTTACAATGAACACATTACTGCACTGAAATGGTGCAGAAGTTAGATTATACTTACACACACACACACACACACACACACACACACACACACAAATTTTCAGTGAACACATTACTGCACTGAAATTGTGCAGAAGTTATGTTGTACCAAATGAATTTATATTTTGGGTGGGGGGGTCTAAAACATTATCAATGGGCCATCCATAGTGAATACCTTTCTCATCCCATATCCAGATTAACTTGTATTCAAATTAGCTGATGGAAAACATTTTTTTTCAAAACAGACCTCTTGGACACACACCACCAGGTCCCCCTGCATGATCTGAAGAATGTGATGATCAGATAACATCATTATCAGAAAAAAGAAAGTTAAATAGAAGATTTTCTCTTATTAAGGTGGCATCTTAAATAAAGTAGACTCTCAACTACCCAGCTCATGACTATCTGGCCTACATACTATCTGGCCTACATCATTAATACAATAATTAATACTTATCCATGACAAAATGAGAATTGATTTATTGTGTGTACTGCACTTTTCCGAAGCTTTAGAAAGCAGGCATTAAATACAATATCGTGTGGCATTTCAAAATGTTTTAGGCAGCTTCTGTGTTTTTAGCACACCTGGAGTCAAAATGACAAGGTACATACTGTATTGTTAATACTAAATAAATTACTAGAGCCACTCTTCAACAATTATTACAGCCACTCTTCAACAAACAATACTTGGAAGTCCTCTTCCAGCACTCACAAACAATAATGAACACATGTGGAGAGCTGATCTGTTGGCAATCCTGTGTTCCTTGTGTCTTCAGTTGCATATCTGACGTCCAATGTGTGTGTGTGTGTGTGTGTGTGTGTGTGTGTGTGTGTTTGTGGTGGTGGTGGTGGTGGTTAGTGTTTAACGTCCCGTCGACAACGAGGTCATTAGAGACGGAGCGCAAGCTCGGGTTAGGGAAGGATTGGGAAGGAAATCGGCCGTGCCCTTTCAAAGGAACCATCCCGGCATTTGCCTGAAACGATTTAGGAAAATCACGGAAAACCTAAATCAGGATGGCCGGAGACGGGATTGAACCGTGTGTGTTTGTGTGTGAGTGATTAAATAGTTGTTTTGTGCAGTCCTTCATCTTTTAATTAAAGAGTCCAAAATGGGTGATTAAAAAAAACTAAAACTTGTAGTGACTATGGATCAAAATTGCTGTTTTGGAGTTAGAAAAAGTAATGTTGGAGACTGGAAGAAAAAATCAAGCAAAAATTGAAAAGTAGTGTACTTCCCAAGTTAGTGGAAATGGAATAAAAGTAAGGAAGACAATACTGAAATGTAAACAAAAGAAGTGGAGGAAGCCTTATTTTTGTAGCATGAAAATTTAAGAGGAAATGGTTTTCTGATTACTGAGCCAATATTGCACAAAAAAGCATTGCAATTTCAGCAGCATATAGAAGGAGAAGATTCAGAATTTACTGCCAGTGATGGATGGTTGGATCAGTCGAAAAAATGATTCAGTACCTACCAGATTACCATTAGTGTAGAAACTTTATCTGTTGAGAATGAGGCTGTGCCATTGTTTAAAGATTATCTTTTGAAGTTAACTGATAAGGAGAGAACTTCTGGTGAATAGTTGTACAACTGCAGTGAGAGTGGTTTAAATCACAAAATGCTACCCTACGAAAATTGTTGCATCAAAAAAGGAAGCTACGGCACCCAGGTACAAAAAAAGTAAAGAATGAGTTGCCATACCGTCTTGCAATAATGCAACCACAAGCTTAGGTTTACATTAATAGGGCAAACACAAGGCACCTAGATCTTTCAGAAACCTAAAAAAATCAGAATCACTGCCCTACATTACACTCATCAAAAGCGAGCATGGATGAATTCAGTTTGAATATAGATGTGAAACTGAAGTCAGAGATGGAAACAATAATATTGTTTCATTGCTGAAAAACATATTGGGCTGTGAGGATGCCGATACAGAGGATGCCACAAAATAAATGGCAAATGATGAAGTTGATGAACTAACTGACAACAATATTGGGAAAATGACACAAGAGGAGGCAGCAAATTTTAGATGATGAGAGAAATGCCATCCCACATCAGGAAGAGTTCAAAATGATTGTTGCAGCACTCCAGTACATTCGTGAGCAAGAGGAAGCAATGCCAGCTGTTATCATCTGTTTGCATAAGGGGAGGAATAGGAAAGATACTGGAGCATGGAAGAGGGCTAAAGGAGGGAAACAGTCATCTATCAAAGATTTTTATAAAACTTCAAACCTGTAAGCTTCACCTTTTTTGTTAGGCCTGGCTTTCCACATCTGTGTAACCACATAATCATTCTTTACAATGCAGATCTTTTATGTTTCCTGTAATAATTCTTGAAGGGTGCAATACGAACATAACAAACATAACTAGCTTGTATTATGTAAAAAGTCAGAAAATCTCAGTAAAACTTGGTTTGGGTATAAAAAAGAGTGTTTTGAATGATATTGTAGGGGTTAGGAGAGAGAATTTATAGAACTCCAGTCTATCCTGCTTGAACTTCCACCAAATTATGCCAGATAGTCGAGATTCTACCGCATAGTCGCTGGAGTATTCCACAAAACTAAGATAAAAATTGGTTTTTATGCAGAGAATCCATTGAGTAAGAAACTTTTCCATGTTTTCAGCTGGGTATTTATAGAACTGATTATGGAATATGTGAAAATTTCTAAGTAGATCAGAAGAGTATGCTATTCAAGGAAAGATTTGAGGAAGATATAGGTACTAATGACAGTAATAATTTGACCTTTGGCACACACATTAAGTTAGATGAACACCAAGTCTCAAAGACAGACATAGTCCCGCTGCAGACTGAATTAAGCAAACCTTATGGATATTCTTGAAGATACAGTCTTATGCTATTCTCAACAAACAAACGTAATTAAAAACATTTCCCAGAGAATTTTGATCGGGTATTGTGCACCATACAAAACTTGTTGTTAATTCAAAATTTCTTCGCTGACTGTGAATTTTTTGGCATCAGTCGCATTAAGTGTAGATGTACTACCTACTAGTGATACATGAAAATTTGTGCCATACCAGACACAAAGCCGTATTTCCTGCTTGTCACAAATGGTCGCCTTAACCACTTAGCTAACCACACATCAATGCACACTCCCCAGACTGACCTATACATCCACATGTCACATTGTCTACATTCTTATGCCATAGTCCCCTGTATTCATCAAAAAATGTTCAAATGTGTGTGAAATCTTATGGTACTTAACTGCTAAGGTCATCAGTTCCTAAACTTACACACTACTTAATCTAAATTATCCTTATGACAAACATACACACCCATGCCTGAGGTAGGACTCGAACCTCCGCCGGGACCAGCCGCACAGTCCATGACTGCAGCGCCTTAGACTGCTCGGCTAATCCCACGCGGCCTGTATTCATCACCCGATGCTCGTCAACATTATTCATTGGTTTCCCACATAGGGAGAATGAGACTGTGAAGTATCAAGACCAGGCATCATCGTATAACTGTCTAAGTTTATAATACTTTACTTGCATGTCTGAAATAACAGACATTACTCCAATCCTCAGCTGCACATGAAATAATTTGAAATTGATTCACTGACTGTGAATTCTTTGACTGTAGCATACGGATGTAGACAATGTGTCCTGTGGAGGTTTGGATCAGTCCAGGGAGTATGCACAAGTAGCCAAAGTTGTTAAGGCAACTGCTCACAAGTAGGAAATCTGGGTTTGAGTCCTGGTTCAGCACAAATTTTCATTCGTCACTAATAAGTAGTACTCAACAATAACCAGAAATTAATTCGCTGAATGCGAATTCCTTGACATCAACTGCATTACGTACAGATCTACTATCAAATACTGACGGACTGGGATTCAAACCTAGATTTCCTGCCTATGATGAGCAGTCAACTCAACTTGAGCTATCCGTGTCTGCTGCTTGGGCCAACCCAAACTTCCACATTTCACATTACCTACATCCTTATATCACACACCATTGAATTCATCAGCTAATGCTTGCAACATTGTTTGAATTCCCCTGTCCCCTTGTTCTCCCTGTTTTGGGAATTCAAGTAATGTTGGGAGCATTAGATGATTAATTCAGATGGCTATGGTATAAGGATGTAGGCAGTGTGACATGTGGAAGTTTGGGTCAGTCTGGGGAGCATACACAGATAAGTAGTTAAGGCGATTGCATGCATTAAGGAGGAAATTCAGATTTTAGTTTCAATCCAATACAAATTTTCAAATGTCACTACTGGGTAGCCGATCTATAGCTAGTATAGCTGATGTAAAAGAATTCACAGTCAGTGAATAAACTTTGAATTATTTCTTACAGCTATGGATTGTCAATAACATCTATTTCTCAGACATGGAAATACAACACTTCTCCTTAATGCAGAAAGTGCTCTTTTGTAGCCTTGTATTTATTTTGCATTCTTGTGGAACTAGGCCTTCCTCTGTGTGTAATGATGCTCAGCTCAGGCTTCTGTACTCCATTACTTTCCTTATGTTACCTCTTCCTTCAGGTCATGCCACAAAGCAAAATTTCAGTATTTTTAAATACTACTGGGTTTATATTCCATTTGGCCCATTTGTTACATATTTCAGATAGTCACTCAGCAAGTACTTGCTTCATATTACCTGTTGTAAGTTGGTCTATATTCACATATCTTTCTGCTTTTTGATTTCAGGCCCCACATCCTGTTTGATTACACATTCCTTGGTTGCAACCAATAATGGCAGACTCATCATAGTTGATAGGCATCTATCTTCCATTTGCTATTTTTTTACCTTTATGTTTCTTATATTTTCCTTTCATATGACTATTTTTAGTGCTGCATTAGTTGTTAAGAGAAAGAGAACAAAAAAGTATGCACCATGTGTACATTGTTTTTTTATACTGTTTTACTATATTCTTATCACAGGTTGATACAACCATGATCATGAACAATAATCAGGTGGTTAATTCATGATGGTGCAGAGGCCACTGTCTTCTATCTTCCTTCTACACTGCCAGAAAAAAATTAGTGCACCTGGAAAGATCATGCCAATTTTGATCCGATGATGGCATATGCCACCTGGGTGATAGTAGATGTACTGATAATGATTTCAACATTGTCTGCCAACAGTTGGCATAGTGCCATAGCTACCTGAGCGCTAGCTGTGCCTACTCTTTAATAGGGAATGCTCACATCCAGAAGGCTCAGTGTGGTGCAAATGTGTGAAGGAAGTGGGTAACAATGCAATGCAGACACACTCATGCTTCCTACAGCCAACTGAGCGCATTTGAATGGGGTAAAATTGTGGCCTTTCACAAAGAATTGTCACACAAGTTGGTTGTGCTGCATCAGATGTCACAGATGCTGGTATCAGTGGTCACGTGAACATTCTCTCACACCTGTAGCTGAAGTTTTGGACATCATGCAGCACAGACGCCTGTCAAGATCGTCATATTGTAAAGGCAGCAATGGCAGATTGCACAGCTGGCACAGCACACATTAAGATGGAATTGTACGTGATTGTCTTCAGCAATGAAAGCGGATTCTGCCTGCACCCAAGTGATGGTCATTTTCATGTATGGCATAGATTTGGTGAGAGCTGTCTTGTAGAGTGCATTCGCCCAAGACACACTGGCCCTACCACAGGCATTCTGGTCAGGGGTGCAATAACCTACAACTATTGTTCACCTTTGGTGTTTTTCGGTTTTTCTTCACGAAATGCAGCAACTTCCCTGGCCAGTAAGACCTCCACTCTTGTCTCCAATCAAACTCATTTGGGATATGATGGGATGAGAAGTGACTCATAAGACTTGTCACCAAACAACTCTTAAATAATTAGATGAACAGGTCAAGCACAAATGACATAATCAGGATGTATACGTTGATGAGAAAAAAATATCCCCGGATTTTTCCCGGTTAAAAATACACTTTCTCCCGGATGAAAATACACTTTTTCCGTGTTAAGTAACAGTATAATTTTCCTCGGAACTGTAAAACTTATCAATCCTTTCAGTTGTTGTGGATTTATACACCAGCGTAGAATTTCCAGGCACTTTAGAATATATATATAATAGAGGGAAACATTCCACGCGGGAAAAATACATTTAAAAACAAAGATGATGTGACTTACCATACGAAAGCGCTGGCAGGTCGATAGAAACACAAACAGACACACAAAATTCAAGCTTTCACAACAAACTGTTCCGCTCCCGGGATTGGAATGACTCCTTACCCTCTCCCTTAAAACCCACATCCTTTCGTCTTTCCCTCTCCTTCCCTCTTTCCTGATGAGGCAACAGTTTGTTGCGAAAGCTTGAATTTTGTGTGTATGTATGTGTCTGTCTGTGTTTCTATCGACCTGCCAGCGCTTTCGTATGGTAAGTCACATCATCTTTGTTTTTAAATATATATATATTATATATAAAAACAAAGATGAGGTGACTTACCGAACAAAAGTGCTGGCAGATCGATAGACACATAAACAAACACAAACATACACATGAAATTCAAGCTTTCGCAACAAACTGTTTCCTCATCAGGAAAGAGGGAAGGAGAGGGAAAGACGAAAGGATGTGGGTTTTAAGGGAGAGGGTAAGGAGTCATTCCAATCCCGGGAGCGGAAAGACGTACCTTAGGGGGAAAGAAGGGGTATACACTCGCACACACACACATATCCATCCGCACATACACAGACACAAGCAGACATTTGTAAAGGCAAAGAGTTTGGGCAGAGATGTCAGTCGAGGCGGAAGTACAGAGGCAAAGATGTTGTTGAAAGACAGGTGAGGTATGAGTGGCGGCAAATTGAAATTAGCGGAGACTGAGGTCTGGCGGGTAATGAGAACAGAGGACATACTGAAGGGCAAGTTCCCATCTCCGGAGTTCTGACAGGTTGGTGTCAGTGGGAAGTATCCAGATAACCCGGACCGTGTAACACTGTGCCAAGATGTGCTGGTCGTGCACCAAGGCATGTTTGGCCACAGGGTGATCTTCATTACCAACAAACACTGTCTGCCTGTGTCCGTTCATGCGAATGGACAGTTTGTTGCTGGTCATTCCCACATAGAAGGCTTCACAGTGTTGGCATGTCAGTTGGTAAATCATGTGGGTGCTTTCACACGTGGCTCTACCTTTGATTGTGAACACCTTCCGGGTTACAGGACTGGAGTAGGTGGTGGTGGGAGGGTGCATGGGACAGGTTTTACACCGAGGGCGGTTACAAGGGTAGGAGCCAGAGGGTAGGGAAGATGGTTTGGGGATTTCATAGGGATGAACTAAGAGGTTACTAAGGTTAGGTGGACGGCGGAAAGACACTCTTGGTGGAGTGGGGAGGATTTCATGAAGGATGGATTTCATTTCAGGGCAGGATTTGAGGAAGTCGTATCCCTGCTGGAGAGCCACATTCAGAGTCTGATCCAGTCCGGAAAGTATCCTGTCATAAGTGGGGCACTTTTGGGGTTCTTCTGTGGACAATTAGAGTTTAATGTCTCATCATCATCATAGAAATTGATGTGAGATAATTGTTCAGAATGTCAATGAATGTTGTGTGAATTCTGAACTAGTCTAAATAGCCTTGGCCTAGTCTGATAAAAGTACAGTTTCCAGTTTCAAAGTGTGCTGGATTTCAACATGTTGATAACAGTCACTAGAAAATATGACAGTGTATGATGACACTCAAGATATATGAGGAGATAATAATCAATGAAATGTCTCTTGCAGTTCCCTTCCATAATGAATTTGAACTTTTGATGTTTGAAATAATCTCCCAACTGGGTTAGTTCATTGACTTATATATTCATTGTTATATGTGGTAAAACAAATAATTTTCTTCTTAAAGAAATTAAGATGAGAAGATAATATTAAACACTTACCTCTTTAACTTTTCCTGAATCAATAACAAATACCACATCATCTATCGTAATACTGGTCTCAGCAATATTAGTAGATAGAATGATCTTCCGAACACCGGGTGGAGATGGCCTGAATACACGCTTCTGGTCACTTGTCTGCAAATTGACAATAACATTTAATCTTTAGGCTGTGCAATTACTAGTCATATTGCCTACAGGTAAATGGGGGGAGGGAAGGAATTAAGATGGCTGGCCAACTTCAGTCACATTTGAATTAACTGACATGATTATTTACTTGAATCAAGAAATGAAAAACAGGATACCACTTCTGGATACCTAGCTTACTTTGGACACTACAGACACTGAACACCAGTACAGAGATAAATGTATGAAGGGGTCATCTGGCCCTTAATCAGATTCATATTAAAAATCTACAACACGGTTAAAAGTATGAGCTACATTTTTCCATCCCTTTATATTACACTTTTTGGTTATTGTTTTGGGTTTATACCCAGAAATGTGGCCTACTTCTGATGTTCTTGACATTCCTTCATTTATTTCACTTCTTCGTGTCTAAACACTGATTTCAGATTCTGAGTACACTTCAGTGCTTCTTGTACACATTTTCCACAGATGGCACTTATGCATTTTTCACATGGTTTGTCTTGTTTTCATTGCACTTTCCAATTTGAACATTCTTTCACTTTTTTAATTTATCTAGTCCTACAGTTGCTTCTTTGTTTGACTGGCTTTCTGGCTCCTGACCAGCTACTCGGGGTTTGCCATTCCTGAGTTCATTTACCAACTGAAGAATGAACGCCTTCTTCTTCAGGTTATTTTTGGTTATTTGATTGTAGATGATTCACACATTTATTGTTGGTATGTCTAGGATACAGTAAAAGATGTGCACTGGCCATCTCCTGCAAGCAACCTTACTTGAATGTTTATGAATTATCAACATCGACACGTACGTTATGGTGGTATAGAAAGTAACAGTTACTGGTTTCTTCTTTGCTTCTTCACTCACTGTTACTTCACAATGTAGTGTGATGAAGATAGTGAAATTCTTATTCTTTTTCTCTTGGTATACTGTCCCGTGCACTCCAGTCGGTTCAAGATGATGGTGGAACATAAGTCAGAATTGTTCTTGTTCACACAGTTGGGCATTTCTCTGTGAATCTTGTTCCCATTAACTGTGACTCTTGTTACTACTAATGGCATTTTCCTCTCTGGAAGTTTCTTGGCAAGTGGAAGGGATGTAAAAATGCTGTCTGTCGTCATGTTCCTTCCTTGGTTCAGTAACAGTGCATGAGGTGAACAACGTCATACACTTCCAACAGTTGGTTAAAACTTCAAGCCAGACAACTGATCAGTGTTTGAAAATATATATGGATAAATAAAAAATCTACTCACCAAGCAGTGGCAAGAGAAACATAAAACATGTGGAAATGCGTGAGATTTTGGAGCCAGTGGCTCCTTCTTCTGACAGAAGAGTTAAGGAAGAGGAACGAAGGAGAATGACTGGTGAGGTTTAGGAAATGGAAAGTGACAAAGGAAAGTTGCTCAGAACCCCGGGTTAGAAGGGACTTACTGGATGGGATGAGAAGAAAGGGCTGATTGTTGATACTTGCAACAGACAAGATTCTCTATAGCAGGTACCAACAATGAGTCTTTCCTTTTCATCCAGTCCAGTACGTTTTCCCTGTTCGGGGATTCGGACCTACTTTTCTGTAACTCTTCCCCTTTCCTAAACATCACCTGTCCTCCTCCTCCATCCTTCTTCCTTTCTCTTCTACACTTGTGTCAGAAGGAGGAGCCATTGGATCTGAAAGCTCAGGTGTTTCCACATCTTTTATGTATTTTCTCCCACTACTGCTTGGTGAGTTGATTTTTTATCCATCCATGTATGTTTTTAGAACTTTAGTCAGTATTTGTCAGGTTTGTTTGGAACTCGCACTTTGGAGGTAACTGCTCATGGGTTATTCATTTCACCATGGCAGTAACAGCAGAGGCAGCTTTGCACGAACTTGTTCCATATTTCAGAAACACGAGCGAGCTTGTCAGGACAGATTTACGGCTCAGGATGACTTCTCACTGATGCAAAGGAATCTGATAAGTTCATGAAATTTGTCTCTTGTTGTATCATCCCTGATAAAACTAGGACCCCAGAAATGTGACCAGAGGTCATCCAGGATTCACCTTTAGCACAAAAAGCCTCTGTGGTGCACATCACTGCCATCAATTCCACCAACGGTACTGTCAAAGTGGCATTTTTAAATTTCATTCTGAACATTTGACACTGTGTGTCTTTTTATCATAAGCAACAACAACTCATCAAAAGGAAGTCAAAGCCAATGACGAGGTAGTCATCTGCTCAGTGGTGAGCTTATGCATTGGGTCCTCTTCTGTCCTCCAGGGTGTTCAAATTAGCACTACTTTCAGATGACAGTATTAGTTACTTCCCATTCCATTCCCTCTCTAGTTGTCATTTTCACTGTTGCACAAATTGACATTTGAAGCTGTTGTGGAAAGAACTGAGATGGGAGACACCTACTGAAAGAAGCTTCTCCTCTGTCTTGCTGTCTTCATTGGGAGTTGGAGTTATCTCTGGCAGAAAATCATCACGCATATATGATAAGTTACTTTTTGATTCAATATCTGATTTCTCCAGAGTATGCAAATTATTTTCTTTAGCAAGATCACGCTGACACAACATAAATGAAAACAACTGTTACAAGTAGGAAAGAAGAAAATATAATTAAAAAAGAAAAGAAAATCTGTTTCTAATTGATGAGGCCATGGACCCTGCCATTGTGTGCCTTGTCAATACAGATAACCATACCAAAGGTGCAACCACAATGGAGGGGTATCTGTTGAGAAGCCAGACAAATGCGTGATTCCTGAGGAGGGGCAGCAGCCTTTTCAGTAGTTGCAAGAGCAACAGTCTGGATGATGGCTGATCTGACCTTGTAACATCACCAAAATGCCTTGCTGTGCTGGTACTGCAAATGGCTGAAGCAGGGTGGGGGGGGGGGGGGGGGGGGGGAATCTATAGCTGTAACTTTTCCCGAGAGCATGCAGCTCTATTGTATAGTGAAATGATTATGGCATCCTCTTGGATAAACTATTCTGGATATAAAATAGTGCCCCATTTGGATCTCATAGAGGGGACTAATAAGGAGGATGTCCTCATCATGAGAAACAAAATTAGTGTTCTACAGATAGGAGCATTGCAATGTCCCTTAATTAAGCAGGGAGGCAAGAAAATTTAAAAAGAGAAATAGATAGGTTAAAGTAACATATAGTAGAAATTAGTGAAATTCGGTGGCAAGAGGAACAGGACTTACGGTCAGATGAATACAGGGTTTTAAACACAAAATCAAATAGGTAATGCAAGAGTAGGTTTAATAATGAATAACAAAATAGGAATGCGGGTAAGCTACTATGAACAGCATAGTGAATGCACTATTGCAGCGTAGATAGGCACGAAGCCTACGCTCACCACAGCAATACAAGTTTACATGCCAACTAGTTCCACAGATGATAAAGAGATTGAAGAAATGTATGATGAGATATAAGAAATTATTCAGTTAGTAAAGGGAGCCAAAACTGAATATGATGGGAGAACTGAATTCAATAGCAGAAACTGGAAGAGAAGGAAAAACAGTATGTAAATATGGATTGGGGGAAAGGAATGAAAGAGGAAGCCAGCTGACAGAATTTTACATAAGGCATGATTTAATCGTCACTAACACTTGGCTTAAGAATCATAAAAGAAGACAGTATGCATGGAAGATATCTAGAGACTCCAGAAGGTTTCCTGATAATTACTTTAGGATAAGACAGAGATTTCAGAACCAGATTTTAAATTGTAAGACGTTTCCAGAGGCAGATGTGGACTCGACCCAAATTTATTGGTTATGTACTGTTGATTAAAACTGAAGACATTACAAAAATCTGGGAAATTAAAGAGATAGAAATTGGGTATGTTGAAAGAACCAGACGTTGTTGAGAATTTCAGGGGGAGCATTGGGCAATGACTGATGAAAACAGGGGAAAGAAATACAGTAGAAGATGAATGGGTAGCTTTGGGAGAGAACATAGAGAAAGCAGCAGAGAATCAAACAGGTAAAAGACACAGCCCAGCAGAAATTGTTGGATGACACAATACACACTGAATTTAACCGATGAAAGGAGGAAATATAAGAGTGCAGTTAACGAAGCAGGTGAAAAGGAATACAAATGTCTAAAATATGAGATTGACATGCACTACAAAATGAGTAAGCAGGAACGACTAAAGGACAAATGTAAGGATTCAGAAGCCTATATCGCTACGGGATAGACAGATGCTGCCTATAGGAAAATTAAAGAGGCCTTTTGAGAAATGATAAGCACCTGTATGACTGTTAATCACTCATATGGAAAACCAGTCCTAAGCAAAGATGGGAAAGCTGAAAGGTGGAAGGTGTTTACAGTGCCTATACAAGGGAGATATACTTGAGAGCAATATTATAGAAATGGAAGAAGACGTAGATGAAGATGAGATGAGGAATATAACACCGTTAGAAGAATTTGAAAGAGCACTGAGTCCTGGGAGTAGGCAACATTCAACCAGAACTACTGGCAGCCTTGAGAGAGCCATCATAACTAAACTCTTCCTACTAGTATGGAAGATGTATGAGACAGATGAAATAACCTCAGACTTCAAGAAGGATATAATAATTTCAATTTTAAAGAAATCAGGTGCTGGCGGTGTGAATATTACTAAATTATCAGTTTAATAATTCATGGTTGCAAAAATACTAATACGAATTCTTTACAAAAGAATGGAAAAGTGGTAGAAGCTGACCTCGAGGGAGATCAGTTTGGATTCCGGAGAAGTGTAAAAACGCACGGAGCAAAACTGACCCTACGACTTTTCTTAAAAGATACGTTAAGAAAAGTTAAACCTACTTTTGTAGTATTTGTAGGCTTAGAGAGAGCTTTTGACAATGTCTACTGGAACACTCTCTTTGAAATTCTGAGGGTAGCAAGAGTAAAATACAGGAATCGAAAGACTATTTACAACTTGTACAGAAACCAGATGGCAGTTATAAGTATCGAGGGACATGAAAAGGGAAGCAGTGGTTGAGAAGGGAGTGAGACAGGGCTGGAGTCTATCCCCGAAATTATTCAGTCTGAACTTGAGCAAGCTGTAAAGCAAACAAAAGAAAATTTTGGAGTAGGAATTATAGTCCAGGGAGAAGAAATAAAAACTTTTATGTTTGCCGGTGACACTGTATTTCTCTCAGAGACAGCAATGGACTTGGCAGAGCAGTTGAATGGAATGGAAAGAGCCTTGAAAGAACAATATAAGATGAACATCAACAAAAGCAAAACGAGGATAATGGAATGTAGACAAATTAAATCAGGTGATGCTGAGGGAATAGATTAGGAAATGAGACACTTAAAGTATTAGATGGCTTTTACTATTTGGTCAGTAAAATAACTGACAATGGCTGGAGTAGAGAGGATGTAAAATGTAGACTGGCATTCGCAAGAAGAGCATGTCTGAAGAAGAGAAATTTGGTAACATCAATTACAGATTTAAGTGTCAAGAAGTCTTCTTCTGAAAGTATTTGTATGGAATATAGCCATGTATGAAAGTGAGAAATGGACAATAAAATATTTTGGACAAGAAGAGAAAAGAAGCATTTGAAATGTTGTGCTATGAAGAATGCTAAAGATAGATGGGTAAATCGTGTAACTAATGAGGAGCTACTCAACAGAATTGGACAGAAAAGAAATCTGTGGCACAAATTAACTAAAAGAACAGCTCGGTTAGTAGGGCATACAGATGAGGCCAGGAAAATGTAGACACTCTTTGAAAGTTAATATCTTTGGAACAAAATGACATATCACTGCAATTTTGTGTGGTAGCATAGTCTGTCGTTTCCTCAACAAATCTTGGTGAGTGTTTTCCAGCAGGTGACAGTGCAGCAGTGAATGAAGTAAGACTGTTGTCTGAGCAAAGCAAGGCTGTATTGAAGTGGTAATGTAAATACGAAAATATGATGGAGGTAGAACGGCAATGACGTAACATGTACAGAACTCAGCCACCAACACGTACAACAATTTATCGTATTTGGGATACATTTTAAACTCAAGGTAATATTCAGGATGCGCATGTGGAGAGGCCTGATTGACTAAAAATATCAACAAGCCCAGCTTCCAGCAATGCTGTGTTGCAACATTTTAGGTGACCTCAAAAATCTGTGTAGAAGGGTGCACGTGAAAGCAAGATACGCTGATCAAGTGTATGACAAATTTTAGAGGCTGCAAAGTGGAAAGCGTACACTCCAAGATCACTGCACGCTATCAACAAGGACAATCCGGAATGAAGGATTGGGTGCTGTGAGCGGTTTGAAAGCATGCTTCGCGAGGATGAACCGTTTGCAGCGATGGTCATCTGGACTGACAAGGCACAGTTCAAACTAAATTGTACTGCCACAACTGCATATAGTGGGCTCTTGAAAATCCTCACACTCATGTGGACAAACAAGTTAATCTACTATGTGTTAATGTGTGGTGTGGTCTGTCATTGCGTGGTTTGACTGGCCCTTTTTCTGTGAGGTGTATCTTCATACACTGCAAAAATTGTTTTGACCTGCCATCCGAGGGTGCGTTTGGAAATGAAAGATTTCACCTACAACAAATGGTGTTCTGTCCACTACCACAGAGATCTCAAGAGCCTACTTGGATGAAAATCTACCTGGACAATGGATAGATCAAACAGCAGCTGTTGAGTACCCATATGGTCCTCAAACCTTACACCTCTTGACTTCTACCTATGGGGACAACAGAAGCTACAATGAACGAGCTATGAGAAACCATCGAAGCTTCCTGTATGGCTATCACACCGGCAACATTGACAACTGTAGTTCAGTCAACAGTTCAGCAGCACCGACATTGTTTGGGTGCTGGCGGGGGTCACTTTGAAGACATAACATAACTTTCCCCCAGTGCAATAATTGGAACACTATTCCATTTTGTTTCAATAATACTGGAGAGAAGTGTGGGCAGTAAAAATCACAGAGGGAGACCAAGTGATGAATACAGTAAGCAGATTCAGAAAGACGTTGCAGCAGTTATTCAGAGATGAAGAGACTTGCACAGAAAGAATAATATGGAGAGCTGCATGAAATCAGTCTTCGGACTGAAGACCACAACAACTACAACAACAATGAGGTGAGTAACAAAATATTACTGAAAAGCTGCATTACAATATCCAGAGCGTAAACCTTTCTGACAATGCTTATATAAATATTCAAGGCATGGCAATGCAAGTATCTTTGTAACTATGGGAACAGCAATAATGTAAAAATCAATTATAACTGGAATCAACAAACCCCTTCCACGGTTCTAAGTAAAAATTCATTAAATTTCCATGAAGTTATGAAAATTCGGAAAACTGGAGTACACTATTATCAAAAATAGAAGAAATGAGGAAGAGTCACAAAGTTTAGTTGAAAACTGTTAAAACTGAATTTGTTATTGCAGAAACAAACATTGACATCAATATCACAACCCTCCAGCCATCTATTTCTCCAATTTACACAGACCCCAAGTTTGTAAAAGACTATTTACCAACAAAAATAAATAAGAAACATTATAGATAACATTAATTAAATAACACTGTGTGTGTTAGCTGAAGTTTCATTTGGAAGTGTTATCAGCTGGCAGAACTGCCATTTGCAAAAGGCAGGTTATGCGAGTCAACAAAAATCAAGAACATGAATCAGTGCTTGAAACAGTCTACCACTGTCATGTTAATTATAATGGTGGGAAATACTGTTTAAATTGCTAGAAACTTGCACCAATTCAGGCTCCTTAAATCAGTCCTACAGTCAACAGAATTTCAACCTATTTCCGGTAATTTGCTAAAATTAGCTTCACAAAAGCATTGTTCAGGTGAAGCCTTTAAAGTGCTGGAATAAACACCAACCTGCATATTTGAGTGAAGAGTGTAAAGATTATATTTGCCAGCTTCATTGAGATGTTTTTCTTCAAAATTTATCTTCTCTCGAAGGCAAACTATATCATCATATCCAGCAAGAAAAATGAGAATGGCACCTGACAACAAAGAAAAAAATGTAGCATCTTCTATAACAATAACTTTTATTCCTTCATACAATTTTAAAAGATACATTACATAGCCAGATGCTAATAAGAACATAAAGTCACAGGTATATTAGAAAGTAATATGACTGGAGTTAATATAAACACAAATTAAATTACTGTAATTATAGAAAAATATATATGAAAGTAGAACTGATACAAATGCAAGTGAATTTACAAGAGATAAAATTTCCAGATGGAAGGGTGAGGTGAGATGATAAAAAAGATGAAATAAAATGTAACTGAAAATTATTAGTGTCAATTCAAAAACAGCATGTCACTCAGACCTCTAAAACCAGGCAGAAACACTGCACGATCGTAGAAGAGATAACAGAAACGAGAGAGTAATTTACAAACCATAAACTCTATATAAAAAAGTTAATGAAATACTTCAGGAGAAAGTAAAAACTATGCATGCAGGGAGAAGCTATGGATACTGTTTGAATATTACATTTGTTGAAAAACCAAACCAGATAAGAGAGCCAACTACTTAAAAAGAGGAAGAAAATGCTGTAGGGAAAGATGAACACAGCAAAGAGTAACTGAACTGAAACAATAACATGAGGTACAATGATATAAACATTCATCTACAAAACCATCTTCACTAGTCTTAAGGAAAGACACTGACTACATCACTTTTATCTGTCCCATGTTCTACTTTAATTCAACAAAGAAGTGACATAACAGTGAGTGAGCCTACGAAAGTTGAAGTAAGCACCATAGCAAAGAAAACAAACTAAATTTACATGGATTGTATTTGTACATGAAAAAATAATAGTTTTTCCCTTAAATAACGGCTATTGACTGTAACTTAGTTATAATCTTATAGCATAGATCTGGAACAAGCAAAATGTATTTTGCACTTTTGCACTACTCGAAGATCTGACAGAGAGATATAATCTTAACCCATTTTCATAACACGAGCAGGAGTGCGGCATACTTCATACACACATAAAGAATAGCTGTCCACATGTTACAAAAGTAAACATGTTTGAGCAAAATCACGGTTTTATCTTAGTTTAGTTAAAAAAATGACAAAACAAACTTATGAGTTAAATCACTATTTAACTAAACAATGATAAAATAACCTTTCATTGTATCACACTGTTGCCATGTTAAAGTGTTACTGCACAGTAATGACCCACTCAGAGCATAAAACAGCACAGTTGCTGTAGTGCCTTGAGAATTTCGGTGTAAATTCTAGAGACACTATGCTTTCCACTGTCTCAAACACCCGATATTTTAAGTACGAGGGTGAGAGAGTGGAGATGTGTCTACCCCGCCGCCAGTTTCTGTGTACGCAGGATGGACGTGTATTGCGAGAATACGGCAATGTGATGGTCGATCGACGTGGGCAAGTGTTTGCAGCCCGTGCCTGAGTAGATGTATGTGCAGTACAAGGAGCAAGCACGCTTTATTCCTTGACGGTGTAACGACTGTATTGTTGTAAACAAATGAATTATGTACTAAACTAAACACTTTTACATTTGACTTTCGGATGTTGGACTTGTGAGAAGCAAGAACTGGTTTTACAGTGGTTATTAAACAAAACTCATAACAACTGTATCTGTTAGTTTCTAATGATCTAAGACGGAGTTGACTTGCAAGAGTTGACCATTTGTGTGAATCTTGTGAAGTTGTTTCATTGTGGAGATCCGTCTGACCCGAGAATGTCGGCTGCAAACTATACATGAGTCAACAGTGAGAGACGTGTGAGTCTTGCATCCCAGTACCACACTCTCTCCTGTCATCCAAAGACCGTTAGAATGTGGCGACCTACGTGACAGGATTTGAAGAAAACGGGAATTTAAAGACAGAAACGGAAAGAAGATATTAGGTGTTGCCATAGTAACCAAGCCTAACAACATACGAGAACTGTTTCCAGTAATTGTGTTGAGTCCAATGAACAAATGGAAGAAAGTTGCGAGTGCAACGCTGTAAAAGATGTGAGAAAGTACTAGCAGAGAGAACTGGAGAGAAGACCTCAACTTTTCGACTAAGAAGGTCAGGTGTGGGGAGTAAGCGGTCTTCACAGACATACATCGCGCCAATGCCGTAACCAGCTACTGACGCCGACTGCACCAACTGCTGCTCACTGGTGCTGACTCCACATCTGCTCACCATTGATGACGCTGAAACCAACATCCGCCGCTGCCAGCGTCAGTGCTGTCCACCGGCACTGATTATACACCTGCACACCAATGCAGCTTGAACTCTATGCCGGGTGAGCAAAAAACAATAATTGTTTGGTAAAGTTGAAGGAACTGGGCATGATAAACTGTTAGTGCAGTTATTGTATTCAGTGGTGAATTTTCTTTAGATGATAACCAGTTCCAAGATCCATAAAATTATGGATCAAGAACAGCAACAAACTTCAGAACCAACCATGGCCATTACAGTAACTAGGGAAATGCCAGATTGGTCTAAAGTAGTGAATTTAATCAAAGTTCAAAACGCCCAAATGGTAACTTTAAGACAAGAGTTAAATACTCGAAATGGTTCCTTGAGACAAGAACTAAATGCTAGATTAGATGACCAAAGTGCTAAGTTAGATGATCAAAGAACAGATTCAAATGCTCAGAATGAAGATCTAAGAAAAGAAATAGGTTTGGTACAATCTAGTTTAAATGCCCAGAGTGAAACCTTGAACAGTCAAGCAGCAAATATAGTTTTATTACAGACTAAATTTGACACTCTTAATACAGGTTTGGTACATTCTAGTTTAAATGCACAGAGTGAAACCTTGAACAATCAAGCAGCAAATATAGTTTTATTAAAGACTGAATTTGTCACTCTTAATAATAAGCTAGAAAATCTGAAGTTAGATTTAAAGAGTGAACTCACTAGTTCTTTGAATACTCACGTTAATCAACTATTTACTGAATCTAACCATACAGAATGAGCAATTTCAGAATTTTACAAAGAAACTAGAATTTGACACTAAAAGTAATAATAAATGCTCAAGCTTAATGAAAAGTTAGAATCTTGTGAAAATGTATGTAATGTTATATTTAAGTCCGTAAAACAGGAAATGAATATTTTGAAAGAGAACACAGATTGACCTAAGGATGTAATATTGATTATTCAATCGAAAATTCCAGGTGTTAGTATATGAGATGTTACTACATGAGCTGTCAGTTCACGAGTAAATAATGTAGAATGGAATGCCAGGGAATAATTAGCCAACTTTGACATGATAAATGTAAGTAGTCTGGCGGAACCTTTAGAGATAATTATAGATCAAGAAACTACCAAGAGTATAAATTCCAGAAACGTTTCAACTGTTGCTTTTTCCAAACTTAATGATAATAGAAATGTTAGAGATGACTCATGGAAAGAATTCAAACTTGTACAGAAAACAGATTAGAACATAGAATAACTTTACTTAATGTCGTGCTTCCTAGTAAAATGGTAGCTGTTTTGTTGTAGGGAGACTTTCACATAAAATTTAATGAGAAGTACTGGCCCATAAGCAATCAAGTGATGTTAATGTCAGATCCATGGGATCCGGGCGGAGTCAAATCTGTTCCCCAGGGACGTCAACGTTCTGTGTTAACGGGTGGACTGACGACCGCTGGTAACCAATTTGTTTTCGGTGTTCCTTCCGAGATTAGTTTTCCTGCACTGAATTCCCTTCAATTCTTGAACTATTCTGTAATCAATTCTTGAATTCTTAAACTATCCAATAATGTTAGTAATTTTGAAACCGGATATGACTACAAGATTAGGACCAATTTAAGAGAAAAACAGATGAACAGTGATCTCTAGAAATGAAATGAAATGAAATGAATAAATATTATTTGAGTGAAAAGTATAATATCAGGGTATTATTCAAACAAAGTAATATCTAGACATCAGAAACTGAATGGAGTACTTTATGTGTGTATGAAATTTAGTGTAAAGTGAATGACTACATAACTATATTATCGTAGTGTATAATTTTCTACCTTTTGTGAGATGCAATGTAAAGGGGAGGGTTTGTATCACTTTTGAAAGGGGTGGGTACTGTAGGTAAAAGCATGACTAACACTAATCACACACCCCACCTTTCAGACAACTCTCGCAGACAAGTGTAACTGATTCTTCACCATTTGCCGTTCAGTAGGTGTTGCTAAGATTTTTCTTCAGGGGCTTCAAAGGCGAAGGTGAGAATGACAGTTCTGTAGGAGACGTTTAACACCATACTTCCTCTGGCTTCTCACTCAAGTATCGGCAAAGTAGGGATCCTGGGGAAGAGGGGTGGGAAAGGTTTTCCTGTCTTTGGGACTATCTTCTTTCACTTCTTCGATCTTAGCAACCGTCTCTACTTTTTCCTTTCTTACTTCTCTATTGAGTACCTATCTTTCCTTCTTTCCGTATGCATATACTTCTATTGCTGAAGTCCTTCTCAATTTCCATGGTCCATTATAACCTTCAACTTATTTCACATAAGCCGACCGAAGAATCAGGATACACAAACACACTTAAGCATACACACAAAGATATACTTAAGCACAAACAGAAGAATTACAAATTAGGAACCTGAAGTGATGCCAGAACTGCCAAGGTAGGTAGGCAAATAAAGATATAGGTACATCTGAGTCGATGTACATATTACATTTTTGATATGTGGCAGTTCTGCATCGTTATCTTTTCTCGCTCTCAAATATATATTTACATGTGCTGTACTAGTCCTTGGAGAAAAGGCATAGTATGTAATGGGAGTTGGTAAATACAGGTAGACATAGCATTTACTATGTGTGTGCATGATATCTGTTTATATGGTGGAAGGGATGAGTGAAAGAGGACTCTAGGGTAGTAGATGGAGTATTGGAAAGTGGAGTTAAGGTGTAAAGTAGAGGGTAATTTTACCAGCGAGTATTTAAGAATAGTATTCACAAAGATGTATGCTCGGACAATGTACCAGGAGGCCCACTCAGGAAGGAGAAGAAGAAGGAGGAGGAGGAGGAGGAGGAGGAGGAGGAGGGCGCACCCAGCATTTATTGGATGGAAAGGGCAGATAGGCAGACCCAAGAGAGGCTGACCTATACTGTGCGGATAGGGGCACCAAGAAGGGGATCGACCTGTACCATAGATTAGGAAGTTAAAATGGGCGTACCTACCAAAATGGACGAAGAAAGGGTACTCCTAGGATCAACCCATGTAAGATATAGGTACCGTTCCTAAAGGGAAAAAGGGCAGTGTCATGACAGAAGTCACACTTTTAAAGGGATGAGTTGGGTAAGTTCGAATTCTATGCATAAATAGCCTCATTAGGTTTCGGGTTTACAAATGTCCAAGAAGGGAACACTTATTCTACCCAGAGTTCCTCCAGATTACAATAGACCATGAATAAGTACATACTTAGAAAAAGTAGTACCGGTATGGGAAGTAAGAACGAAGCAGCAGAGTATTCTTGAGTTATGCACACCTGTATTTTTTGATTGGAAGAGGAATAGAAAACAGAGCTAACTCCGACATGGATTGAAAGGGTCATGTATTATAATTATTAGTAGAAAGAGAGGACCTGTTAAAAGATAAAGAATTATTTTGTGTAATTGTACAAATGAATATGTATAACATATTGTGTGTTCGAGCTAAGGGGAGGGATATGTAGTGCCTCGAGAATTTAGGTGTAAATTCTAGAGACACTAGGCTTTCCACCGTCTCGAACACCCGATTATTTTAAGTACGAGGTTGAGAGAGTGGAGATGTGTCTACCTCGCCGCCGGTTTCTGTGTTTGCAGGCTGGACGTGTATCGGGAAAATACGGCAATAGTGATGGTCGATTGGCGCAGACAAGTGTTTGCGGAGCGCCTGAGAAGCTGTATGTCCAGTACAAGGAGGAAGCATGCTCCATTCCTTAACGGTGTGATGATTGTATTGTTGTGAACAAATGAATTATGTATTGAACTAAAGACTTTTACATTTGACTTTTGGACATTGGACTTGCGAGAAGCAAGAACTGGTTTTATAGAGGTTATTAAACCAAACTCATTATAATTGCATCTGTTAGTTTCTAATGATCTAAGATGGGGTTGACTTGCAAGAGTTGAACGTTTGTGTGAATCTTGTGAAGTTGTTTCATTGTGGAGATGAAAATATAACAGAGTTGAACAAAAGTATCCTGGCAGTACAGAATCATTTCAAGAGTAGGAAAGAAGCCTATTTTGAACTCCCCTTAACCAGCTATAGTCTTCGGAGAAGAAGAGTTTGTGAATATCGATGCAGCCATCTGACCCGAGAAGAAGATCGGCTGCACACAATACGTGACACAACTGCGACAGATGTGTGAGTCCTGCACCACAGTGCCACACTCTCTCCTGTCGTCCGAAGACCGTTACATTACATCAGATCCCCACCAAACACTTATTCGATTATTAATTATCTCATAGCCAACAGCCTCATTAGGGGCTTGTGCTGCTTGCTTGGGGGCCATTTTCTTGCATGGATTGTAAATTTTTTCTCACCTAGCTCGCTGTTATTTTATATTACTGCTGCTCACTTAGGCCTGTAACAACACAGCTTAATACTGTGTTAGCTGAAGCAATAATGAAGGAATAGAAGTGGACTCACAGTTGCAAAACAACAATGGAATGGTAAAAAACAATGTTATTTGTGGTTGGCCCACTTTATACACTGACGCGCAAACTGGAATGAGATTTTCACTCTGCAGCAGAATGTGTGCTGATATGAAACTTCCTGGCAGATTAAAACTGTGTGCCAGACCAAGACTCGAACTTGGGACCTTTGTCTTTCGCGGGCAAGTGCTCTACCATCTGAGCTACCCAAGCATGACTCACGCCCCGTACTCACAGCTTTACTTCCACCAGTACCTAGTCTCCTACTTTCCAAACTTCACAGAAGCTCTCAGTGACCATGTCATACAGCTGTTTGTTAAAGGTTCGGGTTAGGCAGCTCTGCCAATATCAGCTGATCAATTTGCTTTGACTGCAGTCTCTATTTTAACCACAGCAGCATGTGAATATGTGGCACATGTGCTTTTGCACTTTAACCTTAAAAAGTCATGCTAGGATATTTTGGTGGTCTGTCAGTTTCTGCTTTCCATAAGTTCTCTGATTTCAATCCAGACTGCATTGCACATAGAGATGATGAATAAGTCTAGCCGATCATAGTTCTGCACATAGGAGTATGTGTGCTGTGCACCTTCATGGAGGTACCTCGGATTATTCACAAATCACAATGGAAGGATGACCATCTGCCCTAAGCTATTTGGATTCACATTGCCATCATTCGCAATGGCATATTACAGATGTGTGTAATTCTGTGAGTGCATCATTACAGATGGGTGTAATTCTGTGAGTGCATCTTGCTTTGGTTTATTACTGTGTACCTTCAACACTCACTCTCCATCTTCACATACACGTTTACGAAAAAATTGTTACAGAAGTACCCTACATCGCAGTGGCAAGTTGAAGTCGTGTTCATGGACCAAAAGCTGAAATGTGCAGAAATCCGACCCTGGCAAGGGAATCATATTCACACAGGTCAATCTCCCTCATGGTGGTGAGGTTGGCGACCGCAACCACAGGAGGGGTCGACAACCGCGACCACAGCCATGGCCTTGGCCACGGTCAATGCATTGTACTGGCACACATGTTGCTTGCTCGGCATGATATACGGGTGGATCCACATCTTGCAGCTCTCGTTGGGCAAGTTCACAACACCCGTTTTAAACTTATGTACCAACTCATTGTAATTGTGCAGAACTTTTTGTGTTTTCAGTACAGTTGCCGATTTAACTCCCCCAGCTTTCAGTCTCCACCTCATCATCTCCCATAAAGTAAACCTGCAAAAATGTGATTGACTGTTGAACAGAGGTAAAAGGGACTCCTATTTTATGGTGTACTTGCCCCTGCACCATAAAGGTCAGTGAAAACCCAGGCATGACGAAAGTTCTGTCTGCCCCAAAGGACGTCATGCAAAAACATGAATTATATTTTTTAAAACAGTTTAGGAATTGTTGTTACTCATTAGTCGCACCAGAAAATAATTCCTTTAAAGGATCGACTGTCTCTTCTAATGCGGGAATGTATACATTGCTCTGAGGGCACCACATTACCGTCATTTCCTCCTTCCATTTCAGTGCTCCATACAATCTGCATGCCTAGTTCTTAGGGTCAATTTTAATGAACCTGTTGTTAGTGTAATTTAAAGCTGGTTCATAGCCAAAAGTAATTTTTTTTACAAAATCCCCATGTGTTCATTGCAAACATATGCCAATTTTCAACTTGTTGTGGTGAGTCAGCAATGCATCTGCTTCTTCGACTGTTTTAGAGGCGTGCACAGAGGCAATATGTGCTGCCTTTTCCTGACATTGAGAAGCCACATCTTCAGCTGTCTCAGAAGCAACTGAGAGGCCATGCATTCTGCTGTATACTACTGTCAAGGATGTAACTGCTCGTGTCCCATCACTTGCATGTCAAGGTGCAATGCGTTGAGCATTCTGCTAACACCGAGCATCAAAATGTGCTGAGTTTTCAGCTGCTAGAGCATCTGCCTGATGCTCTGCCTGTTCATTTCTTCACTGTTAGGATGAACAAATGATTGTTACTGTCTAGCTGTTTTCATAACTCAATCCTGTTGTGAGGTCTATGAAAGATTCGACTGGCATTTTCCAGACATTAGAAATTTAAACGGTAATACCTAAACTGAGGAACTTAATGTCGTAAGATATCCAACCTAAACAACCTAACCTAATAACTTACCTAAATAACAACAACACAGCCAAATGGATGACACAACTGGCAATCAAAAACAAATGTCAATTATGAAAAGAAGAAACAACAAACCTAACTGAAAAACAAAATAACGAGAGCCTACAAACCAGCAAAAGCACCAAAGAAACTAAGAATCATCGAAATCCAAGAAGAAAAACTAAGTCAATGTTCACGGTAATACTACAATCCAACAAGCTTCCACAATCCAATTTCTCAACGTTAATTCTTCTGAACTACCGAGACCCAAGAAGAAAACAAAATCTACAAAAAAATTATAAATCATGCAAATCCAAACAGAAAGAATTTCCATAAAAGCACAATCCAATACACTTCTCAAACATTCTACATGCTGCAAATTATGTTTTCATGTGCATATGTTACATTATTGCAGAGTTTAGTGACAATTTTATCCTACAGGAATATTTCCGCTATCCTAGATTTATTCATTTATCAAAACTGTGTGTTGATCTACACATCTTCGTGTGAATATCTCACACACTATGCCATAATCTTTGGAAGGTATGTAGATCCAATTATTTCGTGTTTTGCGCATGGAGGGCAGTTAATCACGCATTAGCCTCTACTAACGGCTTCTCTAATATTTAATCTATTTTTCAATTATTTTAAATGTATTGTCTTTTGTAATTAAGATTGTAATCTTACTGTACTGTATGAAGTCCTTATAATCATAAACATACCATTTTGTATGTATTAAGGCTATTGGTTGTTCAATTGATCATGCACAGATCGACGGGTGGGGCTCTTTCTTTGCAACCTGCAGCTTTCCTATGCTAGCCAGCAGTTCACAGCAGATGCCTCTGAGCATGTACAGTGGCTCAGTGCTTTGACTCCATGTGTAATCAATAGGTATATACATGGTATATTTTTATTTTGTAGCTCTGATGCCTATTTATTTTATTTATATATGGTGAATAGCTGTATTTTTCCTGGCCGGTCGCTTGGGGTAGCCGAGCGGTCTGAGGCATCTTGTCACAGTCCGCGGCCTCCCCCATCGGAGGTTCAAGTTCTCCCTCGGGCATGGGTATGTGTGTGTGTCATCCTTAGCATAAGTTAGTTTAAATTAGATTAAGTAGTGTGTAAGCTTAGGGACTGATGACATCAGCAGTTTGGTCCCGTAAGACCTTAGCAAAAATTTCCAAATTTTCTTGGCCTACTTTAGTAATTTCAGAGATACATACTGGTCTGAAGATAGTCGACAATTACCAGAAAAATAGGCACCACTTGCAATGTCGACTGATTGTTCTTGTTACAAGTATAGATAAATGTGTCTACTCACATCTGTCTGTATGTGCAAATTCATCTCAGGAATTGCTGTAAGGATTTTGATCAGGTTTTCATTACCAGATACACTGACTCACAGGGAAGATTTCTGTATATAATTTATAAATATTTCATACAAATTGTCTGAATTATGATGAACTTGTGAAAATGACAGCATTGCCACCCATCAAATAGCAGCCATAATTTGAGAGACTTGCAGTGCCTTGAAGCAGCAGAAAACATTACAAAAACTGCATATGGTGTGGTGCTCTAGCAGTAGAGTACAGCTAGAAACCGAAGGGTTTTAGGATCGAATCCTGGCTAGGTCACTTTTTTTCACTCCATCTTTCAACCTACCATTCACCTCTCAATGATGTGGAGATTTGTCAGAAATGAAATGTGTCCTAGATTCCATGTTACACTGTAGCTCCCTTTTGCCTGGTTGGACTACTGGTTAGGAACATGCAACTTGCCTGAGCGTCATCCAAATGATTGCAAAAAAACTTGCGAGTCCAAAGCCTGTGGCTTTCAATTATTTACGTGTAGAATAAAACACATTGCGAGATGCAGCTTTACTCTGTTTATATAAAGGAAGTTTTGCAGCAGAGCACCAGATAACTCAACTTGCAGCTTTCTGGTTTCCTTTGGTCAAATATACACGCAAACATGATTCTCTGTGTGGTGCGAAGGAAGATATTATTTGTTTGGACACTTTCAAATTGTACAGAACACTGTTAAATGAATGTCCACTGTTGAGAAAAGTATTTAGCACTTTTAAAGATTGTAAAGACATGGGCATGACTTCCTTGAATGGGATTCAGAAATTTCATGTGGATGAATACACAAGATTTCTAAATACTTTTACAGACGGCTAAGGGATGCATTTCGAAATATCAAGACAATTTCATGAAATATGACAATTTCAGACTGTCAGTTTCTGCTACCCTCAGATTACCAGTCACAATCTGCACTCTTAATTCACTGCAAATTCTTCTAACAATGGGGAGTGAGCCACTCAACTTTGAATTATTGTAATAAATATGACCAATAACAAAAAGATAACAACCTCATTACCAGGCTGTGGTACAAGACTTACAATTTGAAATAATAAAATATTTTGAACTAATAGTTTCCTTGCAATCGTTTGAGAACAACTGCATAGAGAAAAAATGTCCAAATTAAAAATACATGGTGTTTTGTTTTTTTATGCTGCAAGTACTATTTTTTCCCAGAGAAGTGTCAAAGAAGTCTGCCATAAAGAACCCACAACAAAGAATTGAAGCAATGAGCTTTGACAATGCATCACAGCATGTACTAAGCTTCACAAAAGAATTGCTGTAATGTGAGCTAAACATATATATCATGTGTGTTTTCCCTATTTTTTTTTCTTTATTTTAGGCACCTCAGCCAGCCTCCGATACATATCAAATGACTCACACTCACACACACCCACAAGTCACATAAAATACTAATATTGTTTGTAAGCATATTACTTACATCACAATGTGCTCCCATCATTGCTATGAGGTGTCATGTCGCATCAATACAGAACACATAACATTCATGCCTTTCTTCCAGGAGTGCTTGGTTCGCAGAAGAGCTTCTCTGAAGTTTGGAAGGTAGGAGATGAGGTACTGGCAGAATTGAGGCTGTTAGGAGGAGTCGTGAGTCATGCTTGGGTATCTCAGATGTAGAGCACTTGCCCGCGAAAGGCAAAGGTCCCAAGTTCGAGTCTCGGTCCGACACACAGTTTTAATCTGCCAGGAAGTTTCATATTTATGACATACGAACTGGGTCAAACGTTCCTACTTCTCAGACAGATATCAGTGGGTCAAACGTTCCTACTTCTCAGACAGATATCAGTTCCAGTTACATCAGTGATTTTTATCAGAAAATAAACCCTCATTAGACAGTAAACAAGTCCCTGATAAGTCTTTTCATGCCTGTTATGTACATATATAAAACATGAAGTGCAAGGGGGCATCCTATATGTAACTGTCAGTGCTTAAAATGTTATTTTCCACATTTTACATTTTCCCACCTCTTAAACCATTTTTTTTATGTCCCTTGAAAAGTGTAAAACGGGGTTTCACTGTATGTAACACAATATTATGAAAAAGCTAGATTGCTACCCCCCATATAGCAGAGATGGTGAACCACGGACTGACACACAAAAAGACTTCTAAACAAGTAAACTGTTGGAGAGAAAGCCTCCTTCTGAAATAGACAACAAACACACACATTCACACAAACACAGCTCATACAGTCATGACCCCTGTCTCTGGCTGCCAAGGCCAGTCTGGCCTCAGCAGCCACAGACAGTGGTCATGTGTGTGTGAGCTGCATTTGTGTGAATGTGTGTGTGTGTGTGTGTGTGTGTGTGTGTGTGTGTGTGTGTGTGTGTGTGAGAGGGGGGGGGGGGGGGGGCGCAGACTGATGCAGCAGCCAGACACAGTGACTATGTGTGTTTGTAAGCCGTGAGTGTGTGTGTGTGTGTGTGTGTGTGTGTGTGTGTGTCTATTTCAGAAGAATGCCTTTAGTAGTCTTTCGGTGAGCCTGTCCGTGACTCAGTGTTTCTGCTATATGGTAAGTAGCAACCTTCCTTTTCATAATACTGACATTATTCCATCCTGGATTTCCTATTGTTTTAAATATTTAACACCCTAACTCATTTGTAAAATAACCAGGAGCTCAGAACTATTTTGTACAGGGTTGTTCAATTCTTTAAAGAACTGAGTGTTTACTGGTTACTTACTATCTGGCAAGACACACAGAGCACTGTGGGGTTAAGAGCCACCTATATCCCGAAGACGTGGAAATGAAAACAGGGTGATATTAAAGCATTATTCAGGAACACATGCAGGAATTTCAAGAAATTTTGTTAGGCTTGCCTTATTACTGTATATTCGGGACTTAAGATCAAGCCACATTGTTGAATACCATAGATAAATTTAAGACCTTCTCAGGAATTGTGTGGTGCAAAACAACAGAGAATCAGACATATATCTGTGCAACATACGGCACATATGCTTATGTTTAACATCTCCTCCTAAGCCCCTGATCAATTTCAACCAAACATTGTATATTTATTGCTTATTACCTGAAAACAATCATTTTTTGACAAAATAATTTAATTGGATAGATAAAAAAAAATCTTCTCACAAAGTGGCAACAGAACACACACACAAAAGAATGTTATAATTAAGCAAGCTTTTGGAGCCAGTGGCTCCTGCTTCTGGCAGAAGGGTTGAAGGGGAAGGAAGAGGGGTGAAGGAAAAGGACTGGAGAGGTCTATAAAACGGGGCAGAGGGGACTTAAGATCAAGCTACATTGTTGAATACCATAGATAAATTTAAGACCTTCTCAGAAATTGTGTGGTGCAAAACAACAGAGAATCAGACATATATCTGTGCAACATATGGCACATATGCTTATGTTTAACATCTCCTCCTAAGCCCCTGATCAATTTCAACCAAACATTGTATATTTATTGCTTATTACCTGAAAACAATCATTTTTTGACAAAATAATTTAATTGGATAGATAAAAAAAATCTACTCACAAAGTGGCAACAGAACACACACATAAAAGAATGTTATAATTAAGCAAGCTTTTGGAGCCAGTGGCTCCTGCTTCTGGCAGAAGGGTTGAAGGGGAAGGAGGAGGGGTGAAGGAAAAGGACTGGAGAGGTCTATAAAACGGGGCAGACTTCAGGAAAGTCATCCAGAACAGCAGGTCAGGGGAGACTTACCAGACGGGATGAGAAGGAAAGACTGTTGGTGACTGCATGAGACGAGATTTGAAATCCTAAGAATGTAAAGGTGGAAGACCGGGTAATAAGCGAGACAGAGATTACTGCTTAAACATTGTGCATGAGTTTTAGTAAGAGTGTAAAGCTGGGCGCATTGTAGTAACAGAGGTGGGAGGTGGGTGATGAAAAATAGATGGTTAAGACAATGAAAGATGTAGAAAACTAATACTGAGTAAAGAAAAGAGTAGTTACTTTGAAGAAATGCTGAGGTGGAAGGAATTAATGTAAATTAAGACCAAACAGTGTTTACATAACAGCTGCCCAGCCTTTTATATCGCCATGACTACCACCAAATTATCAATTAGGATGAATGGGCATAGGCAGAGGGTGCATACTGGCAATATGCAGTATCCTGTTCCAGAGCATGCTCTATAACATGACAACTGTAAAGTGGGAGGAGGAGATGGACTAACAGAAGAGTGGAATAAATAAAATAGCCAGGCAATGTTGCATATCTCAGCTAACACAATTTGAAAAAAAATATCTTTGATGCTTACCCTTAGTTCCTGACGAATGTATCTCAATAAGCAGTTTCATCAGAAGATCCATATCAATATTTTCATCATTGAAGCTATGGTGATAGATCTCCAGCAGTTTTCTATCTTCTTCACTCACTACTTCTGTCAATCCAGGCAAAGGTTCGGCAACAACCATTTCTGCATTCCTGATGTAAAAGTCAAGTGTTATTGGAATTCAAAGCATTTTTCCCACTTTTTAATATGACTGATGCTTCTTCTCTTTCTATAGCGCTCTCACACCAAACTAATGGACTACTACCAGAAGTACACTGAATAAAATCAATTTTACATAACCTTTACGCATTACATTATGTGATGAATTGCAACTCATATTTTCCTCTTTTAAACAAATAAACAGAAATATTCCACTTTCTGGTCTTATATAATATTATTTAATAGCAACTTGTCAATGAACCATAAAAAAAGGGAATCAAATGCAATGATTGCTGCAGGGCAATGCATAGAGACTGCAGTAATTACAGTGTGTGATGAAACACAAATCACTCAGAATGGACAGAGAGAGAGAGAGAGAGAGAGAGAGAGAGAGAGAGAGAGAGAGATAATGTAAGAATTCACAGATTAATGCAACAATATAATTAAGTTTTAATGCTATATTTCAAGTAATATAAATTTAAAAAGAACTTATACATAATATACTGAAGCTTAAAGTTTAGTCATAACTAATAATGTTCCACACAATCTCCTTCTATATCATGATACATGTGTAAGAAACAAAGAACTACGGAATCCTAAAGATTCAAACTCAATGCATTTATGTACTTTATCAGACAATTACCCCGTTTTTATTAACAATCTTGTTTCTGATCAAAATATTAATGGCAAGCAGATGGGCAGTAACTAGAAAGTCTGTTTATTTTGTGCTATATGTGGCTAAAATGTTCTATTCATTTCATCCTTGGTAGACCTACAGAATTCCAACTACTGTGTTTTTTCCAATTCTTGAAATAAAATCTAAATTTTGTTACTGTTAACATGCAGTAGCCCTGCCAAATGCCATGCATGGAAAGCCAATGTACACTGACATCCTAATGCAGTCTAATTATAAGCATTTACTATCCAGTGAAAGCAGATGGCACTGACATGGTAAGTTTTGGACCATTCTCGTGACTTGCTTGGAAATTTCTTTCTCAAAACTCTTTTGACTAGAATAAATTGGTACATTTACATGCGTTTATTACACACCTGTGTAATAACGTAAAAGTAAACCTGCATATTCAGTGGAGTTAAGCAGAGAGCATTGTATCTTCAATCATGAATACGGTAATGTGGCTATTTCAAACTTATAGTGTGTGAGCACTGTCACTTTATAGCAAGGTGGGTTGGCAGCAAGATCATCTGACAATATGCACTGCAGATCTGCCTCCTTGTGGTCACTCACAGTAAACAAAACCAACTGGTAACTACTATTTACAAGTTTTGGCTCACATCAGTACTCAATATATCTGAGTGATGCCTTCTTCGAGAGAACTAGCATAGCTATATACACCCAAACAGTGGAAATGATTCCCACACAACCAATTCGGCCTCTAGGCAATTATGAACAGCAGTACAAACTCTAGCACTGTGCCACTGGAAGGAGGTTCCCAACAGAACATTTGGAATGAAACCTGGATCAATGGCATCAGGATTTTTCTGGTACTTGATGATCATCATAGAAGAGTGTGCATTTGGCCAGGTACCAGTGCACATATCAGGGTCAGGTTCGGCACAGAAGTGCGTTACTCATGTTTTGGGTCAATATTATTTATAGATGTCAATATAATCTACTCCCACATACTGGTTACCTATCTTGAGCCACATTCCACCTCCTGCTATCAGACGGAAAAGCATGCTACTGGGTGAATACTTGAAGATTGCTGATAACGCCAACCTTCCAATATGGAACAATATATTCCCTGAAGAGTGAAAACGGCTAAGATCAAGACATATGACTCTCATCACAGGCAGGTCTCTCATGGGAGCTTAATTCAATATCACTGATGAATGGAAAAGCTGCTGGCAATGAACCTGTCCTCCACAATCTTCATCACCATCGTGTGATTGTGGTGCAGAACAACAGTTGCCCAAGGTGCACCAACATGTCCCACATATGCCTACAAGGATCCTTTTGAAGATTTTCTGACAGCAACAAATGATGTCATTAAATACATAAAAGACCTCAATATCTGTACATAGTTGTTTTCATTTGTGTTATTTTATGCTGGAGAGCTGTGATTAAACGTTGATGTGAAGTAGTTTTGTAATCTTTGTACATGTATCGCCATACAATAAATAAATAAATAAATAAATAGTTTGTTGTTTTAGTCCTGTGTGTGGCTGTTATTCTTCGCATGTATCCTTGACTGTTCTGATAGTCTGCCCCTCTTAAGACACGGCACACCACATGGAATGCAATATACACTAGGGTTTTGCAGACATAGATCGTCTTTAACATTGTTGAAGGGAGCAAAATACACTCAATGCCATGTTTCTGTAGGAGTCTACAGATCTTTTCCAGATACTGGCTCAGCATGAGGTCTAAAGGCAATTCTTCTTGGCTTTTCATCCTCTGTCTCAGACTCAACTTCTTTCCCAGGCATTCTTGATTTTGACTGCAACACCAGGTCAGTCTAACGATCCAAGTACTCATTCCTTTGGAACACTAGTCGTCGGTGTTGTAATCCTTCAATAAGACTCTCCATATGTGATAGTGATCGAGCTCTAAGGAGCAGAGTCTTTGACATCAAACTTCTTTGTAAAGGATGGTGATGACTAAAGGCATGGAAATAGAGGTGAGTTTGTGTAGATTTTATACATACATTATGAGCCATTGTTCTGTTAACTAAGACATCATGGAAAGGCAACTGTCCCTCTTCTTCCAGTTCCATCACAAATTTTATATTACAATGAATGGATTTAAGTGTTCCAGGAATTCTTCAAGTTTTCCCATTTCATGTGGCCACACCACAAATGTATCACCTACATACCAGTAGAAATATTTTTGTTTCAATATGGCAGATTTTGGTGCCTTTGCTTCCTATTACATAAAAATATGATTTACTAAAAATTACATATTGCACAAGGCATACTTATGAAAGGTCACTGTATTATTTCACAAAACATATTTTGTTCTGCAGATATGTGATAAAAATTTACTGCAAGTATGCTCAAGGTTTGCAATTGAGTAATGATGCAGAACAACAACTTCTGATTGTCATGTATAATGCTACTCCTGGAAACTCTCACTTTTGAAATTCAAAACTTCTAATGACGAACTGGCAATGAGTACAACATACATGGGTTCCCATACATGCATGCATTCTACCTTGTGCCCCAGGATAAACAAATCATTGCACAATCATCTGTCAGTGGTCACTCACGACAAATTCAGAGTAATCATTCTTGGGGATGTTTCCATGAAGAATGGAACAGTTTGTAATGTCCTGTGAACGGGATGTCATAAGACTTTGTGCTGTAAGTCAGCAGAGCAGTCAGGATAAGAAAAGCAAAATGTACAATATTAGTCGATCAGATTACGGTCAGATTGTGGGTGTCCTTTCTATGGGTCACACCATCTCCACGGTCAAGCAGGCACAGGGCTTTTCATGTCCCACAGTATCAACAACGTTCTGTGAGTATATTGAGTCAGGAAAAAAATCCACCACCAGGTTCAGCAGCAGCAGGCATCAGCATATTGATGTTAGTCTGGATGCCTGAAGCATGGAAAAGTTTCACCCAGCCACTGGTAAGTTGCAGTACGTGTTAGTACATGGCAAGGGCTAGCTACAAAGTATGCTGAAAAACACACAATGCGATGAATCCTACTTGCCATTAGGGGATTTTCAGGTATGTGTTTCAGGTCCCATCATATGAAGATTGTTTACAGGGGATGAAATGGGCCCATCTAATATGTCTGTCATCGTCTCTCATTCACGAGTAATAAAAACATGCTGTCTGATCATGTGTAGGTTGAGCATTCATGAATCAGGAATGCTCCCCAACATTTTCAGGGTCTTCTTGAGTCCATGCTATAAAGCATCACTCCCATCATTAGGGTACAATTTGCTACTACACACTACTAGATAAAGTGCCATTAATTTGATTGTCTATGAAGGTAATTTCATTTCATTCCCAAGAAACTGCATTTCAAGACAGATAAAAATCTCTGCTTAAGGCTAATCCAGCACAAACTTCAACAAGAAGCAATGAGAAGCCTCATATGTGCAAAAACTGAAAACTATCTATATAAATAAAAATGTAAATGTTTGTTTCTTCAAAATCATGTATTTCCAAAAGTTCTTCACCAAGGGCTTTGGAATTTTGACACAATGCAACATTCGAATAGATGTGTATTTTTATACAATATATAGGTAATATATAAATGTATATATAAATATTTTAGGGGAAATCTATTTAAAAATGTACATGTTTGTTTCTTCAATGTCCTAAATCTCTGCCATTTCTTCACTGATTGCTTCGAAATTTTACATTTGAATAAGCCTGTTTTTATGTACCTATTTTTAAGCATATATAATACATAAATAAATATGTAATTTGTAGAGGGCAAACATTATTACCGAAAACCTCGAAAAGTTCTTGACCGATTTACTTCAAATTCTTACACAGTACTCTAATCAACATTTGGACAGACATAAGTTATATATAATGAGAGTGAAATGTTGTTAGCAAACAGGGAAGTTGTATTTACAGCTTATGATTAGAATACTACTACTAAAGAAAGTGAATTAGCAATAACAATAAACAAAGCTCAAGGTCAGAGAGGGTGAAGAGGAGAGAAACAACAGAGGGGTCCACGGAAATGCACATAGGAAGTAGAAGGGAGGAGATGGACAGAGAGAGGGGGCAGGAGGAAATGAAGACACATGGGAGGAGAAGATGGACATAAAAAGGGGGAGGGGGAGGTGATAGACAGAGAAAGAGAAAGAGAGAGAGAGAGAGAGAGAGAGAGAGAGAAAGCACAAAGACATGAATAGAGTGGAGGAGGGAACATTCAAGTTATTGAGAAAATATTCCACTAAGTATCTCTAGCATAGTTCATATTTCAGTCCTTCACAATATACTTTTTACAAGTCTTGGAGCAATTCAGCCATTTATACCAAAGTTGGGATATTTCACAAATGCTAAAGCATATATTACTTACATGTAAGCCTCCAGCAATTCAACCATTGCTGGCTGGTTAAGATTGTGTGCCCAATCTAAAGCTGTCCAATCATTAGATGAGCGTAAGCAAACATTCGCTCCAAGGCTGAGCAACTGTTCTGCTGTATTAAGACAACCACGACCTGCAGCCACCATCAGTGGACTCACTCCTGTTTCAGAATGCTGTTATAGAAAAACAGACAGAATGCTAGAGCCAAACACTTGGATTATGGTTATGTGCTTGCAACCATATGTCCACAAGTAGACAATTAACAGAGGTAGAGAACATAACATAAATCAAAACTTTCAACTTCTAGTAATCTTAAGGAAACTGGTTTTAGATTTCTAGCAAATGCTATGGACACACAATTGTTTAAATCACTGCAACCAAGGATGATGTTATATTCAAATAACACTTAACTTATATTCAAGGGACATTTCAAAAGATATTTTAGGACAGAATAGAAGAAAATAATTTATTTTACAAAATTCTTTTACAGGCCTTCAATATAATCTCCATTCTGGCTTATGACAGCTTCCCAACATTTTGGCAACTTGTGCATTCCATATACGGCACCTTCACTGTTGAGTTGTCTACTCGTGTCAGTTGCATTGGAAGCTTCATTAGTTGTACCAAAACGTTTTCCACGGATTTGTTCCTTCAATTTGGGAAACAAAATCAAAATCTGCTGGGCTCATATCAGGACTGAATGGTAGGTGGGGAAATATACTGTCTTGCATTGTCGTGCAAAATGAGTACACCAGCTGCAAGCATGTCAGGCCTTCTTTGATGAATTTTCAAGCACAAAACATTTTCAGAAACATCTTGTAGTACACACCCATTACGATGTTCCCTGGGGCACTCTTATTTGTAGCTATGAGCCCGTTCATGTTATATGCAAAGATCATCATCAGTTTCACCTTCGACTGTTTGCGGCACAATTTTTTCAGGTGTGTAGTGCCGGAATTTTTCCATTTAACAGCTGAGACTTCAGTTCTGGCTCCAAATCTCGTATCCAGGTTTCACATCAAGTGCAACAATCCTTTTAAGAAACTGTTCTTGTTCTGTTTGGTAACATGAAGCAATTCTTCTCCGATTCTTTTGCGACCCGCTTTCTGCTCTTCACTCGGATCATGCAGAACCCATTTGGAAGAAATTTTTCTCATCTTTAACTTTTCTATTAAGATTCTGTAAACTGAAATGACAATCTGGCTTCATATGCAATTTCCTCATTTTTTGTTGATCCTCTCTCAAAACGTCATTAACAATAACCTGAGAGGTGTAATTTGTTGCCGTTGGTAGCCTTCCACTTCTTGGGTTCATTGGAACAAGCAGACCCCCACGATAATGTGCTACTAGTCACTACACTATTCTCACACCTCTCTCAAAGTGTCGCATATTTCTGTTGGTTTTTTTCCATGTACTGATGGAATTTTGATGTAGGAACAATGGTCACTATGTGTAATCCAACCTGACCTGCTTTTAGTTTCCATTTTAAACCTGCAACACATATATGACTGTCAGGCCTAAAGTCTCACTCACAGACGACATGAATTTCAACTTGATCGTACCACCGTAACGGTCGCAAAAGTGCAGTGTGCAGGACTTTTGAAATGACACACGTACAAGGGTGGAAATATCTGTTGGAAGCTGTATTAAAGAACCTGAAAGACACAACATTAAAACACAAATATTAAAAAAAAAAGATATGGCTCTGTTATATAAATATCAGAAGATTGAACTGAACATGTGTAAGTTCTCATTCAATTACCAACAGGCACACGAAAAGGAACAATAACTTTGCTAGCTTTTGGATAAATCTTTTAATGAGCCAGAGCAGCGTTTCCAAAGTCATAGGCTGCAACCCACTTGTGGGCCGTGGACAATTCAAGCTGGTTGTGTGTCCAAGACAAAAATTATTGTGAGCTTCAGGGTTTTCTCTCATCAGTCATCATGGTCAGCAAGAACAGAAGTTGAAATGCTACCAGTAATTTTGTTTTCTTTTTTTGTTGAAAATGACTGATATCATCTGCCACCAGGTGACTGGAAGCCTGCACCCCTACAGATCGTGCTACAGGGCTGGCACATGACTGGCTGCTAATAGTGTAAACACATAACATGCCACAATCCAATTGTAATTTGTTGAGTTGGTAGTTTCTCAGACACCACTGTCCATAAGAACGGCTGGCTTGAATTTTGATCTTTTAATACCCTGACACAAGAAGGAAGGAGGGGTGGTTGGTATTTTAAGTCCCATCCATGGCTAAAATTATGACAGATGGAGCTTTGCTTGGATTTCTTACTGCTGGTGGGGAAGAAAGCAACCATTTCGGCATCTGCATGGAGTGACCAGGGTGACCGCAGACAGCTGATATCTGGATGGCTGACCCAAGAATTGAAGTGGGTGTCTTGAACGCAAGTTGAGAGTGTTAGCTAATACACCGTGGTGGTATTGCTGAATTACTATTCCTTGAGACACTTGATAGACCTGTCAGCAAAATACCAATGTGAACGACCCTTTTCAACTCAACTTGTTTTTGAAGAATATGTACAGGAATAGCTGAATGTAGATAGTGCTCTGAGGCTAAAATTAACCATTTTAATCCAGATATTGATTCTTTCATCAGTGACAAAAAATTTCAAAAATCACATTGAGTTCTTTTTAATACCGACCATATAATTTTGAGTTTTCATATATTTGTGGCAGCTAAGTAAATACAATAAAAACCTTTTCTTTATAAAGAAAAGTAAATATTTTTCAATCCTTCTAGAACAGTATGTTTTCTAATTAGGTCTCTCTCTCTCTCTCTATCTCACACATACACACACACACACACACACACACACACACACACACACACACACACGTGTCAGGTAGGGTGAGCAGAGGGAGAAAGAGGCAGGAAGCATGAGTAGGGTTTGGGAAGGGTTTGCTGGTGTCTCAGAGGGTGTCTGCAGATGTAGCAGATTGGAATGTGGGAAGGCGAGGCAGCAGATGCAGGAGCTAAGAATGCAATATATGGGCACGAGAACAGTGAGTTCATGTGGTGCACGATGACAATGACGTGGAGGTGAGGCTTGGAAGAGAGTGACTGGACAAACGAAGGGGAACTTTTGGGTAGAGGGTTTGGGAGCAGCGAGTTAGCCAAGATTGAGGCCAGGAGGATTAAAGGAGCAAAGAATATGTTGCACAGATAACTCCAACTACCATCTGTGTAGTTCAGAAAAACTGGTGCTGGAGGGAATTACCCAGATGGCATGGGTTGTGAAGCAGCCAATGAACTCTAGTATATTGTGCTCAGCAGCATGTTGTGCCACTGGGGGGTCAACTCTGTTCTTGGCCGTAGCTTAGTGATGGCCATTCATTCTGGTGTACAGCTAGTTGGTAGTCATGCTCATATAAAATGCTGCACAGAAACTGCAGCAGAGTTGGCATATGACATGGCTGCTTTCAAAAGTGGCTGTGCTTCTGATGAAATAAAATAAGGCTGTGACAGGATTATTATCCATTTCATAATGACTGGCCCCCTCACTCTGAGCTCATATTCTGGTTACACTGTATGACGAAAATCCATGTGTTGTATCTAGATGGAATTGTGAAAATAACTACTTTTATTTAGTGTAGGAATATATGCAGTAGTATTTAAGATTAAATCTGCTTTTTCCAAGCAATTTTTGGCAAGTGTCAACTCTGAGGAATCACAGAAGGCAGACTGTAATTAGGAGAAAAATTTCTTTGCACAGTTAAGAGGTTCAACCTCTCTCTATTTGAAGGCGGGCTTTCATAATTTTCTGATTAGTCATTTCATTGCTATAATGTCACACGCAGGGTGGTGAAATTAAGCGTATCACTGTAGCTAATGTGGCAGAGAAAACATGAGTATAAAGCTTGAACATTTTTTGGTTACATTATGCATCATTAGTAATAAATACTGCTCATGTTGTCAGTTACGAATGTGTAAGGCAACTGCTTTAGTAGGTGTAATCCATGTAAGGCTTTGGTGGATTGTAGTTGTCATACCTGAGCACTGGCACTGTTTTAATGGATGACAAGAGCCTATTCACTAGCAAAGAATGGTAACTTCATACTCACACACCAATACAGCACTGGCTCATTCAGTTGTTGTTGTGAGGAGAAGGGGAAATTGCAAGTGAACTCACGATATGCAAGCAGCTCTCAATAAATGAAAACGAAACATGTTGCATATTTTAATAGTAAATGAAAAATTCATTAGCTCTAATATATTTTGCAGGAAAGAACGATGAATCAAATAAAGCCTACCTCAATCACTTCGGCTGACGACTGAGGTCTCACTTCTGCTATTCAGTCTACTTGGGTTAGAGACAGTTCTATTGCTATGTCAAAACTACAGGCTCTTCATACATACCTGTTTTCAAGTTTTTGAGTATGACTCACTCAATTCCTCCAGAAACTTTCAAGAACATCTTTCACTGTGGAGAGATACATCTGTAAAATAATATTTACCTTAAAATTCTTATCCTTCTTTGCTGCCTTGTTCATGATATAGGTCCAAATAAGCTCACAGTAGTTTAATTTTCTTATCCACTGAGTGCAATATGTTTTCCAGATGGTGTTACTGTGAAGTAAAGTGCAGCTGCCCATTTTCCAGTAGGCCTGTTTCAGTAAATTCCTCATAGGATGTGGCGTTAGATGGAAGCTCTACATTATTGCTTTCCATCCACTCAATAATAGAAACCTTTCTCCATTTCATAGATGGATTTTGTGATAATGGAATTATTACTGTGTGATACACTGCCTGATCTATAACATTTGCAGATACATTTGACTATTTTTTGAGAACACTCCTAAATCACTCTTTGTAGTTTCTTGCATTCACAACTTTGTTCCCAATGTGGTACATTGGAAAACGGAAACGAAGTCCCATGCTTCTTGACAGAGCGTAGGGGAATGATGTGGGACACCCGCACTGCCGTACTAGGCAAGGTCCTAATGGAGGTGGTTTGCCATTGCCTTCCTCCAACAGTAATAGGGATGAATGATGATGATGAAGACGGCACAACAGCACCCAGTCATCTTGGACAGGTGAAAATCCCTGACCCCACCGGGAATCGAACCCAGGACTCCATGCTCAGGAAGCGAGAATGCTCCCGCGAGACCACAAGCGGCACATTACAATACTTTTTTCCAGAACATGACAGTGTTTGTATTCCTCCTTCCCAGCCATTTCAGTCTTTAACACTTCCTATATAATAAGCACATACATTTCATTTTTTGTTCCTCCCTTCCAAATTTTTCTGGTACGATTTGCACCACACAGACTCTCATCAGTGTAGTAAGTAGTCATTCTAGTGTTCTGCAAGTGAGTTATTTCCCACAAGAACTCATCTCTTTTTCCTGCTACACAGCCATTTTCCATCAGCATAGGTGTTTTGTGGAAAAATAACTGTGTAGCAGGAAAATGAGATGAGTTCTTGCCGGGTTTTCGCCCCCCCCCCCCCCCTCCTGGAACATGGATCTTGCTGTTGATGGGGATGCTTGCGTGCCTCAGCAACACAGATAGCCGTACTGTAGGTGCAACCATAACAGAGGTGTGTGTTGAAAGGTCAGACAAATGTGTAGTTCCTGAAGAGGGGCGGCAACCTTTTCAGTAGTTGCAGGGGCAGTAGTCTGGATGATTGACTGATATGGCCTAGTAACATCAAGGAAAACAGCCTTGCTGTGCTGATACTGCAAACAGCTGAAAGCAAGGGGTAACTTCAGCCATAATTATTCATGAGGGCATGCAACTTTATTGTATAGTTACATGATGGCATCCTCTTGGGTAAAATATTCCAGAGGTAAAATTGTCCCCAATTTGGATCCCTGGGTGGGGACTAATCACGAGGACGTCGTTATTAGGAGAAACAAAACTGGCGTTCCACGGATCGGAGCATGGAATGTCAGGTCCCTTAATCGGGCACTGTTAGAAAATTTAAAAAGGGATAGGTTAAAGTTAGATATAGTGGGAATCAGTGAAGTTCGTTGACAGGAGGAACAAGACTTTTTGTCAGATGAATAAAGGGTTACAAATACAAAATCAAATAACGATAATGCAGGAGTAGGTTTAATAACGAATAAAAAAATAGGAACATGGATAAGCTACTACAAACAGCGTAGTGTATGCATTATTATAGCCAAGACAGACATGAAGCCCATGCCTACCACAGTAGTACTGGTTCTGCAGATGAAGAAGAGATTGAAGAAATGCATAATGCGATAAAATAAATTATTCAGATAGTCACGGTAGACAAAAATTTAATAGTCATGGAGGACTGGAATGCGATAGTAGGAAATGGAAGAGAAGAAAAAGTAGTAGATGAATATGGAATGGGGGTAAGGAATGAAAGAGGAAGCTGACTGGTAGAATTTTGCACAGAGCACAACTTAATCACAGCTAACATTTGGTTTAAGAATCATGAAAGAAGGTTGTATACATGGAAGAGGCCTGGAGACACCGGAACGTTTCAGATAGTTTATATAATGGTAAGACAGAGATTTAGGAATCAGGTTTTAAATTGTAACACATTTCCAGGGGCACATGTGGACTCTGACCACACTTAATTGGTTATGAACTGTAGATGAAAACTGAGGAAACTGCAGAAAGGTAGGAATTTAAGAAGATGGGGTCTGGATAAACTGAAAGAACCAGAGGTTGTAGAGAGTTTCAGAGAGAGCATTAGGGAACAATTGACAAGAACAGGGGAAAGAAATACAAAAGAAGAAGAATGGGTAGCTTTGTGAGGTGAAATAGTGAAGGCAGCAAAGGATCAATTAGGTAAGAAGATGAGGACTAGTGGAAATCCTTGGGTAACAGAAGAGATATTGAAATTAATTGATGAAAGGAGAAGATATAAAAATGCAGTAAATGAACCAGGTAAAAAGGAATACAAAGTCTCAAAAATGAGATTGACAGCAGGTGCAAAATGGATAAGCAGGGATGGCTAGAGGACAAATGAAAGGATGTAGAAGCATATATCACTAGGGGTAAGATAGATACTGCCTACAGGAAAACTAAAGAGACCTTTGGAGAAAAGAGAACCACCTGTATGAATATCAAGAGCTCAGATGGAAAGCCAGTCCGAAGCAAAGAAGGAAAAGCAGAAAGGTGGAAGGAATATTTAGAGGGTCTGTAGAAGGACGATGTACTTGAGGGCAATATTATGGAAATGGACGAGGATGTAGATGAAGATAGCCTGCCATGACAAAATTTTTCCATTTTGTGAGCAAGATGTATGAGACAGGTGAAATACCCTCAAGATTTCCAGAAGAATCTAATAATTCCAGTCCCAAAGAAAACAGGTGTCAACATGTGTGAAAATTACAAACTATCAGTTTAATAAGTCATTGTTGTAAAATACTAACACGAATTCTTTGCAGACAAATGGAAAAACTGGTAGAAGCCAACCTCAGGGAAGATCAGTTTGGATTCTATAGAAATGTTGGAACACATGAGGCAATATTGACCCTACAAATTTATAAAATAAATAAATAAAAAGATGGGTTAAGGAAAGGCAAACTTACGTTTCTAGCATTTGTAGACTTAGAAAAAGGTTTTGACAATGTTGAATGGAATACTCCCTTAAAATTCTGAAGGTGGCAGGGGTAAAATACAGAAGGCAAAAGGCTATTTACAATTTGTACAGAAAACAAATGGCAGTTATAAGAGTAGAGGGGCATGAATGAGAAGCAGTGATTGAGAAAGGAGTGAGAGTGTGTCGTAGACTATCCCCAATGTTATTCGATCTGTAGATTAAGCAAGCAGTAAAGGAAATGAGAGAAATATTTGGAGTAGGAATTAAAATTCATGTAGAAGAAATAAAACTTTGCTAGGTATGCTGACAACATTGTAATTCTGTCAGAGACAGCAAAGGACCTGGAAGAACAGTTGAATGGAATGGACAGTGTCTTGAAAGTAGGATATAAGATGAACATCATTAAAAGCAAAACAAAGATAATGGAATGTAGTCGAATTAAATCAGATGATGCTGAGGGAACTAGATTAGGAAATGAGACGATTAAAGTAGTAAATGAGTGATGCAATATGGGAAAAAAATAAGTGATTGTTGTTGAAATAGAGAGTATATAAAGTGAAACAAATACTAACAAAGAGATAGAGGGGCTGGCCAGTACTTACCTCAGCTCAGTACAGCCGATAGATACACATAAAACAGAACTGAAAATTTACATTCCTAGCTTTCGGAACTTTGTTCCTTCATCAGGGAGGAGAGAGGGGAAAGAAGGGAAAGTGGATTCAGTTACTCACAACCCAGGTTATGAAGCAACAGGGAAAGGTAAACAGGGAGGGTAGCAAGGATGGAGGCATGGTTGTCAAGAGGGAAGCCAAAGATATTCTACTGTAAGTACTGTGCCAGCTTCAAACCAAAGAGGATGCATACAGAAGTAAAGAGGTATATAGTATAAAGATAAACACCACTATGTAGGATGAAAAGATGCGTGAATGGCTAAAGAGGAAAGGGAAAGAGGAGAAGACTGAAGAGTGAATGGGAGTGAGGTTGTTTAACGTAGGTTCAGTCCAGGGGGATGGCGGGATGAAAGGATGTGTTGGAGTGCAAGTTCCCATCTCCGCAGTTCAGAGGGACTGGTGTTGGGTGGGAGAAGCCAAATGGCACATACGGTGTAGCAGGTTCCTAGGTCCCTAGAAGTATGCTGGAGGGCATGCTCTGCTACTGGGTATTGGGCATCTCCTAGGCGGACAGTTCGTCTGTGTCCGTTCATGCGCTCAGCCAGTTTGGTTGTTGTCATGCCGATGTAAAAGGCTGTGCAGTGCAGGCATGTCAGTTGATAAATGACATGTGTAGTTTCACACGTAGCCCTGCCTTGAATTGTGTATGTTTTACCAGTAGCGGGGCTGGAGTAGGTGGTTGTGGGGGGATGCATGGGGCAGGTTTTGCAGCGGGGTCGGTTACAGGGGTAGGAACCGCTGGGTAGAGAAGGTAGTCTGGGAATATTGTAGGGTTTAACAAGGATGTTACGGAGGTTAGGGGGGCGCCGAAAGGCAACTCTGGGTGGTGTGGGGAGAATTTTGTCAAGGGATGATCTCATTTCAGGGGTTGACTTGAGAAAGTCATATCCCTGGCGGAGTAATTTGTTGATGTTTTCGAGGCCAGGATAATATTGGGTGACAAGGGGGATGCTTCTGTGTGGTCTGGGGGTAGGAACATTGTTGTTGGACGGGGAGGAATGTATTGCTCGGGAAATCTGTTTGTGGACAAGGTCTGCAGGATAGTTGCGGGAGAGGAAAGCACTGGTCAGGTTATTGGTGTAGTTGTTGAGGGATTCGTCACTGGAGCAGATACGTTTGCCACGAATACCTAGGCTGTAGGGAAGGGAGCGTTTGATGTGGAAAGGATGGCAGCTATCAAAGTGAAGGTACTGTTGTTTGTTTGTGGGTTTGATATGGACAGAGGTGTGGATGTGAGCTTCAACAAGATGCAGGTCAACATCCAGGAAGGTGGCTTGGGTTTTGGAGAAGGACCAGGTGAAATTCAGATTCGAAAAGGAGTTGAGGTTATGGAGGAAATTAAGGAGTGTTTCTTCACCATGAGTCCAGACCACAAAGATGTCATCTATAAACCTATACCAGGCCAGGGGAAGCAGCTGTTGGGTCTTCAGGAAAGCCTCCTCCATGCGGCCCATGAAGAGGTTGGCATAGGAGGGAGCCATCCTGATTCCCATGGCCGTTCCCCTGATTTGTTTGGAGGTCTGGCCTTCAAAAGTGAAGTAATTATGGGTGAGGATGAAGTTGGTAAGTGTGATAAGGAACGAGGTTTTTGGAAGATCTTCGGGTGGGCGTTGGGAGAGGTAGTGCTCAAGGGCAGAGAGACCATGGGTATGTGGGATGTTTGTGTAAAGGGATGTAGCATCTATGGTGACAAGAAAGGTTTCAGGTGGGAGAGGAGTGGGAATGGATTTGAGGCGTTCTAGGAAGTGGTTTGTGTCTTTGATGTAGGATGGGAGTCTGCGGGTGATAGGTTGTAGGTGCTGGTCTACCAGAGCTGAGATATGTTCGGTTGGGGATTTGAAGCCTGCTACAATGGGACGGCCAGGATGGTTCTCTTTGTGGATTTTGGGTAATAGGTAGAAGGTAGGGGTACGTGGCTCAGGTGGAGTGAGTAAGTCTATGGAAGCCGTTGTGAGGTCTTGTGAGGGACCTTGGATTTTTAGGATTTTTTGCAGCTCAGTCTGGATGGAGGGAATGGGATCCTGGGTAACAGCTTTGTACGTTGAGGTGTCAGAGAGTTGACGCAGTCCTTCTGCCACATACTCCACACGGTCAAGTACGACAGTTGTGGAGCCTTTATCCGCCGGGAGGATGACAATAGACCGGTCTATTTTCAGCTCCTTAATGGCACGGGATTCAGCTGGGGTGATGTTGGGCGTTGTCGGGATGTTCTTCAAGAAGGACTGGGAGGCAACACTGGATGTGAGGAATTCCTGAAATGTCTGCAAGGGATGGTTTTGGGGGAGGGGAGGAGGATCCCTTTGAGAAGGCAGTCGGAACTGTTCTAGACAGGGTTCAACACTGGGTCTAGTACTTGGGGGCTGTGTTTGGGTAGTGAAGTGATATTTCCAGTTGAGGTTCCGGGTGAATGAGAGGAGATCTTTAACCAGGGCAGTGTGGTTGAATTTAGGTGTGGGGCTTAAGGTTAAGCCTTTTGATAGAACAGATGTCTCTGGAGGAGAGAGGGATCTGGATGAGAGGTTTACGACTGAATTGGGACTGGTGATATGTGGCATTTGACTGTGGTTATAGTTGAGATTTGGTCTGTGTGGGGTATTTGCTGGGATGGGGAGATTGAGTAGGGTGGCTAGGCTAGGTTTGTTGGCTATGAGGGGGGTTTGTTGAAGGTTCTGTTGTGGTTGGTGTTTGTGAGGGATAGGGAGAGGGACCCCACTTCTTAGGTGTTGCACTAGCACTGTGGATAGTTTTTTCAGGTGGTGTGTGGCATGGAACTCAAGTTTGCAGGTGGCTTCTAGGATGATGTTCCTCAGTGTGTTCTCCAAGCAAGGGTTTGAGAGGTGGAGGACTCTGAAGAGAGATAGGAGCTGTTGGGAGTGGTGGTTACATGAAGTAGTGCAGAGATTCAGGACAAGTTGGGTAAGGGCTAAGGATTGAAGGTTCTGGAAGTCCAGGAGAGACTGGTGGAAGGAGGAATTGCACCCGGAGATGGGAACTTTTAAGGTAAGCCCTTTAGGGGTAATTCCAAAGGTTAAGCAGGACTGGAGGAAAAGTATGTGGGATTGCAGTTTGGCTACAGTGAATGCATGTTTCCGGAATGAATGTAAATAATGTGGTATAGGATTAGGGTACATAGTGGGTAACTGGTGGGTAGGGAAATTAAATAACTAAAGTTGAAATAGTAATCATAAGAAGGAGTAAAACACGGAGGGAAAGACGAGAAGGAAAGAAATTGTGTTGGTAATGGTAATGTTCAATACCAAAGGAAGACCACTAAATAAGAAAAATACGGAAAAAGTTGAGCAGACCAAGCAAGTATGTCCAGATCAGGGGGAAAAAAACACACGTAGCTCAAAAACAGAGATAGCGAGTGGCGAAAAAAGATCGCGCGTGCCGCAAAAGCGATCGCGCGTACCGCAAAAAAGATCGCGCGTGCCGCAAAAAAGATCGCGCGTGCCGCAAAAAAGATCGCGCGTGCCGCAAAAAAGATCGCGCGTGCCGCAAAAAAGATCGCGCGTGGGGCAGAAATGTCCCAAATAATTTTTCTTGTGGCAGAGAAAGATAGCCAATGGCACAAAAATATCGCCAGCAACAAGAAATCGACGGAAATGGATGATACTGGTAGGTGTGGAAGAGATTGTTGGCAGTGATTGTTAGCTGGGAAACAGCGAATAACGAACGTTAAAACTAAGGAATGTTGAATAAATAAATCAATAAATAAAAAAGACAAGAGGACTATAAACGGAACAAGATAATAGGAGGAAGATGAAACTAGCACAGTTGGTGACGGAAATATTTATTTATGTATATATAAAACACTGAAGAAGAGAAAGTGTTAAGATGACAGACGTAAGTGATAGCTAACAAAAGGGACAAAACAATGAAGGATGTGGAATGGAAAATCTCATATAAGATGTGAAACAAATACTAACAAAGAGATAGAGGGGCTGGCCAGTACTTACCTCAGCTCAGTACAGCCGATAGATACACATAAAACAGAACTGAAAATTTACATTCCTAGCTTTCGGAACTTTGTTCCTTCATCAGGGAGGAGAGAGGGGAAAAAAGGGAAGAAGGGAAAGTGGATTCAGTAACTTACAACCCAGGTTATGAAGCAACAGGGAAAGGTAAACAGGGAGGGTAGCAAGGATGGAGGCATGGTTGTCAAGAGGGAAGCCAAAGATATTCCTTTTCGAATATGAATTTCACCTGGTCCTTCTCCAAAACCCAAGCCACCTTCCTGGATGTTGACCTGCATCTTGTTGAAGCTCACATCCACACCTCTGTCCATATCAAACCCACAAACAAACAACAGTACCTTCACTTTGATAGCTGCCATCCTTTCCACATCAAACGCTCCCTTCCCTACAGCCTAGGTATTCGTGGCAAACGTATCTGCTCCAGTGACGAATCCCTCAACAACTACACCAATAACCTGACCAGTGCTTTCCTCTCCCGCAACTATCCTGCAGACCTTGTCCACAAACAGATTTCCCGAGCAATACATTCCTCCCCGTCCAACAACAATGTTCCTACCCCCAGACCACACAGAAGCATCCCCCTTGTCACCCAATATTATCCTGGCCTCGAAAACATCAACAAATTACTCCGCCAGGGATATGACTTTCTCAAGTCAACCCCTGAAATGAGATCATCCCTTGACAAAATTCTCCCCACACCACCCAGAGTTGCCTTTCGGCGCCCCCCTAACCTCCGTAACATCCTTGTTAAACCCTACAATATTCCCAGACTACCTTCTCTACCCAGCGGTTCCTACCCCTGTAACCGACCCCACTGCAAAACCTGCCCCATGCATCCCCCCACAACCACCTACTCCAGCCCCGCTACTGGTAAAACATACACAATTCAAGGCAGGGCTACGTGTGAAACTACACATGTCATTTATCAACTGACATGCCTGCACTGCACAGCCTTTTACATCGGCATGACAACAACCAAACTGGCTGAGCGCATGAACGGACACAGACGAACTGTCCGCCTAGGAGATGCCCAATACCCAGTAGCAGAGCATGCCCTCCAGCATAATTCTAGGGACCTAGGAACCTGCTACACCGTATGTGCCATTTGGCTTCTCCCACCCAACACCAGTCCCTCTGAACTGCGGAGATGGGAACTTGCACTCCAACACATCCTTTCATCCCGCCATCCCCCTGGACTGAACCTACGTTAAACAACCTCACTCCCATTCACTCTTCAGTCTTCTCCTCTTTCCCTTTCCTCTTTAGCCATTCACGCATCTTTTCATCCTACATAGTGGTGTTTATCTTTATACTATATACCTCTTTACTTCTGTATGCATCCTCTTTGGTTTGAAGCTGGCACAGTACTTACAGTAGAATATCTTTGGCTTCCCTCTTGACAACCATGCCTCCATCCTTGCTACCCTCCCTGTTTACCTTTCCCTGTTGCTTCATAACCTGGGTTGTGAGTAACTGAATCCACTTTCCCTTCTTTCCCCTCTCTCCTCCCTGATGAAGGAACAAAGTTCCGAAAGCTAGGAATGTAAATTTTCAGTTCTGTTTTATGTGTATCTATCGGCTGTACTGAGCTGAGGTAAGTACTGGCCAGCCCCTCTATCTCTTTGTTAGTATTTGTTTCACATCTTATATGAGATTTTCCATAATCATTTAGAGTATATAAAGTGTAGACTGGCTATGGCAAGGAAAGCGTTTCTGAAGTAGAGAAATTTGTTAACATTGAGTATAGATTTAAGTGTCAGGAAGCCTTTTCTGGAAGTATTTGTATGGAATGTAGCTATGTATGGAAGTGAAACACGGATGATAAATAATTTAGAGAAGAAGAGAATAGAAGCTTTCGAAATGTGGTGCTACAGAAGAATGCTGAAGATCAGATGGATAGATCGTGTAACTAATGAGAAAGTACTGAATAGAATTAGAGGGCGAAGAAATTTGTGGCACCACTTGACCAAAAGAAGGGATCAGTTGGTAGGACATATTTTGAGACATCAAGGGATCACCAATTTACCACTGGATGGAAGCATGGAGGGTAAAATTCGTAGAGGGAGAACAAGAGATGAATACGCTAAGCAGATTCAGAGGGATGTAGGTTGCAGTAATTACTCAGAGGTGACGAGGCTTGTACAGGATGCTGTAGCATGGAGAGCTGCACTAAACAAGTCTCTGGACTTAAGACCACAACAGGTTTTTGTAGCACTTTTTGTATCTGAAGCCCAATTTCCAAATAGCATGTCAAAAGGGTTGTTATCGTCATATTGGGATAGTCTATCACTTTGGTCTTCAAATTTTACTATACAAATACTACTGCTGGAAGTCATGGATTTTCCTTCTTATGACTCCCTGCGTAAATTCATCCATACAAGCTTCTCTATATTCTCTCAAAATTTGTCTCACTGTACTTTCACTAATACTGACACATTCATAAGCTCTGTTCTCTACACTGATACAGAACTCCTTGTGTCCTGTCCCCCCCCCCCCCCCCCCCAATTCCCTTCTAAGTACTAAGTAAACATGAAAACTGCTCACCATGCACTTTTCACAACTTTAGGAAAAAAGGCGCTATTTCAGCCAAGTAAAAGGCAACTAATAATTTCACAAGGACTGTCTCACATGAATACACAAAAGTGAACTGCAGCACAATTGTTTCCTATCTGAAGGAAAGTCCCAATGTAAACATTGCAGCCATGAGTAATTAAATGGAAATACTATGGCAACATAGCATCGGGAGCAGGATGCACACAAAGACACAAAAACAAATACATTAAACAGTTGATATTAGTGCTTTACAAAGATTTACAAACATGGAAACATAACAGCTATGAAAAGCAACAATAGTGCTTGCATTTACACTTCTTGTCTTGTTTACACATATCACCATTAGACGAAATGTGGATACCTACATCTACATACCTTACAAGAAAATGACTGAACGGTAAAAAATGAAAATTTGCCTGTAAGTAGAGAATGGTTGTATCTTTAAATTGCACAAACAAAATTGTTAATATAATTATGATCTGGCTTTTGTGACTCATCAAAGTCAACACTCACTAAAACATGCTCGAAAATGAACACTTTCTCTGAAACATTGGTGTGTATGTCAACCTCTTTTCAAGTAAAATGAAATATATATATGTCAAACAAAAGTAGATATTTCCACAGTTCCGACATGGTACAATACATCAATCTTCTTCACGCAATGTAGACAAAACAGAAGCTCAAAGTGTAGGAGTCAAGTCATCATGCTCATGTGTCGCATTCCTAACCCACACACTTCCTGCCTCTCCCTCCAACATTTTAATCATCTGTGTGTGTGTGTGTGTGTGTGTGTGTGTGTGTGTGTGTGCGCGCACGCACACTTGCACGTACAAGTGCACACTTGTGCAAAAGTTTTCCTTTTGTGCCTGTCAACGACTCAACACTTCTACTATTCGGAGAGCGGTCTCCTTTAATCCCAAATTATTTACATTCTTCTGGAACATTCATTATATATTTAATCAGTCAATTATCTTTGATGTGCTATTAATAACTCCTCAACCCCATCTACAACATTCCTACTACAATATTTCATTACCATCTTGCAACTTCCTCGTTCTGGTTCAGCCCTCAGTCAATCTCCCCTTAACTGGATCCTTGGTCCTTATTAAGGAATAACTGCTGTAGTTCCTTAGTCTCATTATTCAACATTACCTTCCTTGAGCCAGTATCAGTCTGACTCAATTTCCTGCATGTCATACTTGGACTCAATAATTATTTTAGTACACACTATAATTCTTCATTAAGAGATTGAAAACATGACACAGTCTACCTCAAATTTTAGCATTAAGCAGAAATTTCACAGACATTGATTGGGAGAACATTGAACTTCTTGGGGGAGGGGGGGGGGGGGGCGGGGGGGGAGAGAGGTGGGGGGATGAAAGAAAGACTAAATAAATAAATTCCTGCCTTCCATAAGCAATGTGCACTACCAATGAATTTCTCTATGTCTTTTCTTACGCATATAACTCACTGTTTCCAGGCTGTACTTTAAGTTTGTACAATTAATTATAACTTGATGCACTGCATCATGACACAAAAATTATGAGTCAGGTGCTCATATAGGTATAAGTGACCTTCCTGAAGGAAAAAGTGAAGGGCTGCCCTTTGCCTGCTTCTCTACCATTAGTGACATCTGCTACCACACTGTAGAACTAGACAATTGTGTCAAGGGAAATTTCAATACAGGATGTCCCCAGCAAGACTGAACAAGTTTGCAATTGTTGGCAGCCATACAGCAGGCACGCATTAACAAACAAAGAAAAAAGATGGTACATATTTCCCTAGAAGTGAAAACTTTCAGCACAGAATATCCTGAGCCCACATCATGTGGACCCTCTCCTAACTCCTATTGGTCTGAACTGTTTTTCCAACAGCTAACCAATGGTGACAATATTCAACAGCTAACCAATGGTGCCAACATGTCTCCACCAATGTCTACAACCTTTTCCTGTATTCTTTTTTGTCATATTACATTTTTATCATTTATGTATTTATATTTTTAATAATTATGAACACAAAAACCACAAATCTTTTGGCCACCTTCTTTACCTACATTTTCTCCATTAACACCTTGTTATTCCTTAAAGCTTGGCTTCCAGGTTTGAGAAGTCAGTTATCAAAAGTGCATTATTCATTTGAATGTCTGTTGGAGGTAAGTGTTAACTTTCAAATTATTTCTTCCATCTTGTATGTCTCTTCAATTTGGCTTTAGAATTACTTGGCCTTTATCTCAGCACCTGTAAATCCTTTAAAGCTGTCATCAAACTTAAGGTTGACATGAATGCCACAGTATTTTATGAGATATAGTCTTATTGCAGGTAATTTACCCCTGGCTTCCTTCAACTTCTGAACTGACTTATTCAGTCAGTTATAGGAGCACCTACTGTTCAACATACACTCAAAATTATGATGCACATTTCACGTTGCAGAGGTGAAATAAGTGAAAGTTATACAAGATGTACAGCTTTGCTTCTGCCATTTTTTCCCCAACATTTGAGGCTTTAATGAAACAAATTAGTTACACATGTATCATTCAAAGTATTTTCCATCACTGGCCACTACTTTCTTCCATATTTCTGGTAGTGTATGAATCATGCGTCAAAAAAATTGTTTATCTTTTGAAGCGATCCACGAATCAATCCAATTTGTGACTTCTTCATGAGATTGTAAGTGTTGGTCAGCCAGGCCATGTGCCACTGATCTAAATAGGTGATAGTCAGAGGGAGCAATGTCTGGAGAATACGGCAAGTGGGGCAGGACTTCCCATTTTAATGTTTCCAAGTACGTTTTGACATCTTTTGCAACGTGAGGTCGAGCGTTGTTGTGCTGCAAAATCACTTTATGGTGCCTCTCGCTGTATTGCAGCCGTTTGTCTTTTAATGCTCTGCTCAAAAGCATTAATTGCGTTCAATAACGAGCACCTGTGATTGTTTCACTTGGTTTTAACACCTCATAGTACACAGCGCTGAGCTGGTCCCACCAAATGCAGAGCATGATCTTGGAGCCATGAATATTCGGTTTGGCTGTCGACGTAGTAGCATGGCTGGGATATCCCCATGATTTTTTGCATTTAGGGTTATCGTAATGAAACCATTTTTCATCCCCGGTCACAATGCGATGCAGAAATCTCTTCCGTTTTTGCCTCTGAAGCAACTGTTCAAAAACACACAAAAGACGCCGTTCAACGTCTCTTGGTTTCAGCTCACACGGGACGCAAGTTCCTTCTTTCTGAATCATGCCCATAGCCTTGAGACATTTTGAAGTGGCTTTCTGTGTCACTCCCACTAATCGTGCCAATTCTTCTTGAGTTTGACGTGAATCTTCACTCAGCAATGTCCCCAATCCTGCATCTTCGAAAACGTTCTCTCTTCCAGAACTATGCCAGTCTACGACGTTAAAATCACCGTTTCTGAAGCATTGAAACCAGTCATGACACATTCTTTCACTAATAGCAGCCTTACCATACGTAGTTGAGAGCATTTGATGAGACTCAGCCACTGTTTTCTTCATACTGAAACAAAATAGTAACACCTCCCACAAATGACGAGAATTAGGCTCATAAACTGACATTTTCAATCAAGAACAACTTTATGATTCAGACACAAATCGACTTATGTTTGAATGAGATTATATTGACCGAGGTCGAAGCTAACTGCCTGAAGTCTGCGATCTGTTCTTTTGACCGCTACTTACCACTGTTGCCACCTATCGACAAACGGTGGAAGCAAAGTTGTACACCTTGTTGTAAACTGACGCTTATAATAACACCACAAATTACTTATATATTGAAAAATGCAGGAAATCAGGTATCAGGAAAATTATCCCTCACAATTTTAGATGTGTGTATTGGAAATACTGGGAGTCACAGCCCAGGAAAGTAAGTATTGGCAGTTCATTGTGATTTTAGTAAGATTCATTTACTCGTAGGTTTTAATATTGTATGACATAATAGATTATGGAACATCTTCATGTATCACAATAGTCACATGTTAGTTTTGTTTAACTTTATGTTCCTTGTGTACCTGAAAGCAACATACACGGATTGTGGCTACATTACCATACTAGACACCTTCAATTTACCATTAAAATTAGCACTTCAAGCCTACAGTTTTTGTGCTTGTGCCTATCCTACTGTCAGTAGTTTAGCTAGACCACCAGTACAGGTATGAAGTGTTTTACTTGCTCTAGTTATGGAATTACCTGTAGAAATATAATTGAAATTTTCAGAAATTATTAACAAAAGGCCTTTCATATCTAACACAAACATATTCATTTAAAATAAACTTTCAATATTGTACACATTGAAGTAATCTTTGAAACAAAGTTTACCAAACAGTCTCTTTCCATCAGTTTCCAGCAGTTAGGTTATGATTCGCAGACTTGTCTGTGCAATTTCCTCTGATGTTTAAATGGCTTGATAAACAGTAAATGCTTTGCGTACTGAAATGTTTAGTACGCTTCTAAATATTTTCATGTACCATCGCATATTTTTTCTTTAAACTAGGACAGTTTATACAGCCCCATTTCTTCCGACTTGCTTCTAGTAAGGACGTTAACAGTACATCAGCACAAATGTTCCTACACGTGGCATATGAAGTAGTGTTGATTGCCATCAACAGATGGTAGAGTGATAACAGTTTTACCAGCAAGACTACAACTGGAGAGTATGTGATTGGGCTACTGCCAGTGAAGGTAAACATGGTATGCAGGCATAAGCTCATGCTCCTGGCTTGAGGCGTTAAGAGTAAAATCGTCGAGCTGTGAGGTTTTTGTCTAATTTCTCATTTTAAAACACACTTTTGTTTTCATAAAAACTTCTGCAATGTATTCTATAAATCATACAACACTTCCTAAAACACTTTTACAGAATATTCACACTGTCTATAAGTTTTTTAGTAAGGGCTAACCCAAAAGAATACTATCATGAACCTTAGCTGTAACATGTACGCACAATTTAAATGTCCCTCACCTGATAATCTACTGAGACGTTTTCAGATAGCATTAAGTGGAGAAGTTGTGTGAATGAATCCTCTGTGCCATACAGCCAAGCTTCCAAAATACAGCGATCCATCTCTTCGATTAACCATTTTTCTAATTCAGTCTTTTCTGGCAGTGGCTATTTGATAACAAATATAAAAACATTAGTTAAATGAACAATGACTTAATATAACTACTTACTGGTACGTCACATTTTAGTTAGTGATAAATATAAGTAACTCAAAATTTGTTGAACTCAACACACATATTTTTTGATGACTAAACTATCTTGAAGCTAACTTTGTGCTCTACATAAACTCCAACTGCCCTGACACTACAATTAATTTACCTCTGTCTGTTGTCCAAGGATTGGAGCAAGAATGGCTCTCCTCTCACTCTTATTAATTTGTTCCTTCAGTGTAGGATCCATAGCAGATTTTGTCCATTTTTCCAACTTCATACTCTGGTCCTTTTTTTTCTCAAGCTCTTTCTTACTTTGCATCATTTTTTTGGTCATGTATTTTGTCCTGAAAAATTATGAACAAGTTTATAAAAGTAGAATGTAGAGCTGAGTTGGATTTTCTTGAGGTTATTCCAAATGAAAATCTTACTGTTTTAGTATATGCTCCAGATAATACTCTTTTACTTCATACAAGCGGCCAGGCACTGTGAAAAATCAAATGGAAGTGAATCAACAAAAATTTCATCCCAAATCAGAAAAATACAATGGTAATCTTAACTACTGTCAAACCACTACATGAAATACATGATATGTCTTCTTTTACAACAGTGGAATATCCAGGATGAAATGTGACAATATTATGATATCCAGCTGAACATAATCATGTTCACTAGATGTTGCAAACAAATGAGGCTGTGCTAGATAGACTGGATTGGTTCCTCTGCTGGATACATGCTCTGAATGGCTTGGAGTGGACTTACAAATAAGAGAAAATGAGGAATTTCATACATCAAGTATGTTTTGTCTGCTCCTGGCCCTCAAGATCCAGGTAACTTCTACAATAAACCATAAATATTTTAGATAATCAGATACTGAGGATGTGATCATCACAAGGCAAGCAGCAGCCAACGTTCTCCTAAGCCTGTATATTAGCATATACTGTGTTGCTGGTATGAGATGCAATAAAAAATTGTTTTGAAGCCATATGTCGGAGTACACTCCCTTGGAATTAAGTAGTTCTATAATACATTTGAGAGTCATCAGTATTCAAGGTAGCAGTCGATTCCATCCCTAGATAAGAGTAGAATTTGGTTTATACAGACAGCAGCACAAGTTCTGCAGTCATGTATACCCAAAATTACTTTGCTGTTCATTGGAAATTAATGTGCAATTGTTGAACAAACTAAAAGGAAGGAAGGAGCGTCCCGTCGACAATGACGTCATTGGGGATGGAACACAACCTTGGATTACAGAAGGATGGGGAAAGAAACTGGCCGTGCCCTTTTCAAAGGAACTACCCCACCTGGGCGTTTGCCTTGGACAGTTTAGGGAAATCACAGAAACCTAAATCTGAATAGGTGGATGTGGATTTGAACTGTCTTTATCCTGAATGCGAGTTGCAGTGCACTAATCACTGCACCACTTCACTTGGTAACGCTATACCTAATGGATTAATGGAGATTGTTCATAAGAATTTATATGCCTGGCACAGTATAAAGAGTTGGTGTCATACGTCATTCTGCAGGTGCCTATGAATACCTGCACAGCTCTGGTTTTCCGCCGAAAGAAATTCAATGACAGCTGTCTGCTTGGAATGCACCTCTATTACAGATGCCATTTTAAAGGCTACCTATAGCACCACCACCTTTCAGAATTTCCTCAAATTATACGGGCTGAAGCGGGAGTACTCCATGATGTCCCACCAGAAATTCTGCATTTTCTCCACCGAAATTGCCCAAGAAAATAAATGTGGTGTTTTACTTACTGACCACCCATCGTACATTGTACAAAATGCGTGGGATTGAGGAAAAACAACAACTGAAATACAGAAGTAAAGTACTGGCAGAAGTAAAGCTGTGAGGACCGGGCGTGAGTCGTGCTTCGGTAGCTCAGATGGTAGAGCACTTGCCCGCGAAAGGCAAAGGTCCCGAGTTTGAGTCTCGGTCGGGCACACAGTTTTAATCTGCCAGGAAGTTTCATATCAGCGCACACACCGCTGCAGAGTGAAAATCTCATTCTGAAAACTGAAATACACTTCACACACAGTTTCCTGATTTTTATAAATTTTGGTACATATATCGATTAACACATTGCCTGCAGCTTGGTCCACCATGTGTCCTGACGCAATTCTTTCCTACCCATTGGCATGAATTTTGTGGACTTCCTGAAATTGCGGAAACATTTATTACATCAAATTCTAAGCTGTAAAGGAAGCAAAGGTACATATTTATTCAGCATGGGAAATAATTCAAATATGCTAATGCTTCTGTTCGGCCTGACGGCAACCTGGTAACATCGAGCAAGTTGGCACAATGGCTAGCACACTGGACTAGCATTTGGGAGCACGATAGTTCAAACCCATGCCCGGCCATCTAGATTTAGGTTTTCTGTGATTCCCCTAAATCACTCCAGCCAAATGCCGGGATGGTTTCTTTGGAACAACATGGACGATTTCCTTCCACATCCTCCTCTAATTCAATGGGACCTATGACCTAACTGGGACTTCAAAAAATCTAACATACTCTAATTGCTAATCAAGACCTGTGACCAAGAAATTTTATGATTTGGAGTGGATTTTCAATTTCCTTAGTTCCATTAATTACATCGCTTTGTAATCAAAGAAAGCTCAGACAAATTTCCACAGATATTTTTACACAAATTGGTATTCTCAGTTTCACAACTTGAATTAAAGATGCATTGAAACTGAATTAAAGGGGTGCACACAGACTGAGAGCATCGGGAAGTCAAAACTGCTCTCAGAAATCAAACTGAATTATACACACATCTGAGAACTAAGAATTTTTATGAGTACTGCCAGCTGCACAGGCGAAGCATACAATTTCATATGTCCTTTTAGATCTGCAGCCTGCATGTGACTAGGTATATCATAAACTTTTAATAGGTCAGTGTCACACAGATGATAGAAGCATTGGACCTGCAGATACTGAGTTACATTTAATTTTTCAGAAATGAATTAAAAGTCATTACAACCTGCAGATAGTTAATTAGTCATCGTATTGCTAGAAAACCAAGATGAAATCCCAATAGTTTAGAGATGAAAAACAAGAGAAAAAGATATTAAAAGAGATATATTTTGTTCCTACTTCTTTGCCCTGATCTTCCACCAAGTTATCTTAAGTGAGAATTGTGGATTATCAATGTAAAAATACATTTTATAATTAAAACTACTGGCAAAGACAAAGTGTGTTTAACACTCAGATCAATATGTTCATATTGAGATTAGTTCCATTAACACAACTGACAATGTGCACTGTCTGTAATATGCAAGAACTTGTTGTAGTTGTCTATAATCATTTCTAGCCAAAAAGGAGAAGACTGTACATGTGGAATTTGCATGGAAGTATAGTTTTAGTAGCTTGAATAACTGTTGAGTTGTTTCAATTACTTATCTGTAACAATTTGGCTCATGGTAATTTAAATGTAAGTGATCTTTCTCCATTCTCCTCCTCAATGTCAGCAACACAAATTTCAAGATTTATTCACAAAGCTCAGGTCTTCAAGAAACAAGACAATTGTGCAATTTTCAGTGGCAAGAATAATGAACAGCAATTCAGAAGTTGATTTGTTTTCTACTCATGAATTCTAACAATGCTTTGCCATAAAAAAATAAGTGATCATAATCACATAAGCCCACTAAGAATGTTATACTTACATTACCTTTTAAATAACTATAACATACAGGAAATCAGTTACAGCAAAGTCCCATCATTCGTCGTCAAAGCAGTAAATGTAAGTAACTGATGGTAAAGGAGTGACTGAAGATGAAATGACTGGCCCCCAAAGGAAACCTAAAAAACAAGGGCATAACTCGGAAAAAACGTAAGTGCCATAAGAACATTCGAATAAACAAATCAAATAAATGTAGTCTAACTTCAAGTAAGAACCATAAAGTAAGAAGCAATGCTGAACATGTACCTTATCCATAGACCCCTCAGGGAGGTAATGTGGCATCAAACTAAGTTTAACTGCAGGAAATGGTGCACGTACAAAGTTACAGAAGGACCAAGTCATGTATACCAACAAGAAGGATGGAAAGTGGCTGAACAATTTACATCAAGTGAGGGGATGAATATACTGACATCTAAAGGCAATGCATAAAGAATATGCTACTAGGATTCAATAAATTATTTATTTAAACAACCAAAATTATACAAAATGTTTCTATGGTGTAAATCCACCTGTGTATTAAGTGTTTCATTGGAAATTTTTTTCAATGAGTGACAATTTCCAATTCTTCCAAAATATTAAGTGTATTACCCTTGTCTTCTTGATGTAGCTATTTGAGATTAGAGGCGAGATCCATACCTGAATGCTCAGTTTCCTGTCGGTAGGCATTTAAGGCTGGTTTTGAGCCTGTGTTGTTAATATGCTCCTTAAAGGATATCTCAAAATGTCTACTGGTTTGACGAACGTACCTTGAACTAAACCCATCACATGTATTGCAATATACTCCATGAGATTTACAGCTTTTTTAAACTTGACTCTTCCTTGGGTCTGAACCTCTGGTCATTATTTCTAGGAATGAAGTAGTCTGAAACTATATTTTTAGAACTCTTCTTTTGGAAACATTACTGTAGTACGGTATTCTACGAGAAAACCTTGCCATTAAGGGACTTGTTGTGCATGGGGGCAAGGGCAATGGAACTCTCAAGCAATCTTCGGACCCCAGAAGGATTATACTTCCCACTATTGTTCTTTAAAACACTCCTATTAATGTTAGTAATAAAGTCAGCCCCATATCAGTTGCTGTGGACCATGAACTGAATTACTCTGAATTCATGCTCACAGGCTTCTGGCGGACACTACGCAGCATTGATCTGAACGGGGCCATTTTGCATTGTATTGGATGGTTTGAAGAATTATAAATTACCATGCCTGAAGTTGTAGGTTTTCTATAAATATCATAACTAATAGTGTTCTCTTGAAGCATAATAAACAGATCTAAGACAAGCAGAGATCGATTAATGTTCTGTTTCACAGTAAACTGGATGTTATCATTCAAGCTATTTAGCTCAAGGAGAAGTCTGTTACAATCTTTACATGAGCTGCTATTCAATAAGATAATATCGCCTATGTATCAGAACCATAAATCCATCTTGTCGGAGTATATAGTTAGATCCTCCATGGTACAGTGCTCGAAATTCGTTATGGACAGGTTTGTCAAACAGTAGGAAAGTGGAGAAACCCATGGCTAACCCCTGTCTTGGCACAGACGCACACACACTACAAATTTAAAATAAATGAAACTTAACGCCAACTTCAACAGCTGTAAAACATGATATATTTCTTCTGGGAGTGGGAGGAAAGGGCTTGCACTGTGCCTTCTAAGGTCCTTATAATTATATCCTGTACCTGATCCATAGGAATACCTGTGTCCATGTTGTTCACAACCACAAAAAGAATGGATGTGTTAGGAGGACAGGCTAAATTAGAAGGCTTACTAATAACTTCCTTTCTGTTATATTTACACTTTTTTTGAGGGGGGGGGAGTCTGAATTCAGAATCTGGACTTAAAAGGTCCCTGACATAACATAAATACAGGTCTATATGTTTCATCACCCAATGAAATTGTTAGCTACTTATCATCATCAAGTGGAGTATATGTGCTTGATACAACAATGACCGTACCTCACTGGGTTTACAAAATAACATAATGTGTAATGTTGGTCCGAAGACCAAACTATTTGAATGAAACATGTGCTCCAGATAGTAACTGTCACTTTCACAACACTTTACTTAAAGTTCAAGAATTTGAAGAAAGTCCTTTAAAATGAGGGCAACCATAGCCAGAATACTGCTTGTTGAATAAAAAGTCAGCCATATAGCTTGAACGATAACATCCAGTTTACCATTAAACAGAGCGTTAATGGAACTACGCCTTTCTTAAATACGTCTATTACACTTCGAGAGAACACTATCAGTTAGGATATTGATCGAAAACCTACAACTTTTGATCTGGTAGTTCATAGTTCTTCAAATCAAGCAATACAATACGAGATGACAATTCTCATGGACTGTAGAGTGATTGAATTTTCTCTTGTTGCGGAAAATTGACATGAAGTTCCAAGGTACAATGAGCACAGTTTGTAAGAAAAATTTTGAAGATCTGAAGATGACAGCAAAGTCTGTCAAAACAAGTTGTTGAAAATAAGAAAAAATACAAATATTTATGTGATCTTGGCTTTCGAAAGTTTTTTGTTTTGTTTTTGTTAATACCAAGACTGCATAGTGACCCACTGTCTCCATAATCCTACGAGTGTGAGTTCATCGTAATTCAGTTTGTTCTGGCATAACATTAAGCACCGGCATGTCAGCCAGGAATGTTATAGCAGACAGGGCTGTGAGACGACGACAGCCAATAGTATGCTGATGGACTCCTCTCTAGGATGATACCAAGACAGCACAGGCACCTAGAAGAAGAGAATAATAGGCACCGCGCCACCTGTTCGTGGCTCCAGTCGAAGTCTAGATGGCCCACGAGTTCTACAGCAGTGACTTATGAACAGTATTATTGGAGTTGTATATACTGAAGAGACTGCTTATGTTTCATGTCGTCCTTTGCTTTCGGCATCCCAGTGTGAATTTCTCAAAGTTAAGTACTGTCCCTTATCTCATTCTAATAAAAATCTATTAATTCGATTTGCTTGAATCGTTGTCTAGAAATCCAAGAAAGCAGGTTTCCTAGGCACTCTACATTAGACGAGGGGGCAGAACGCAACACAGTTCATAGCCCACTGCAACAGACATAGCCCACTGCAACAGACAGAGGGCTGATTTTGTCACTAAAATTAATAGGAATGTTTCACAGAGCAATAATGGGAATCCTGATCTTTCTGGGCCTGGAGATTGTCTGAGTGTTCCATTACCCTTGCCCCCAAATGCAATAAGTCCGTAATAACAAGGTTTATCATAGAATATGATAACGTTTGCAGAAGGATTGGCAAACATTTAAGTTCTAAAAATATAGTTCTGGCCTCCTCCATTGCTGGAAATAAAGCTAGAGGCTCACACACAGGGAAAAGTCGAGATTATAAAGTTATAAATCCCCTGGAACTCACTGAATAACATGTGATGTTTTCAGTTTCAAGTTACATACGTCAAACCAGTAGAAACTTTGAGATATGCTTTAAGGAGCATAATACCAATGTACAGGAGGCTGGACATTCAATCATGAATCTACCCTCCAATCTTCAAATACTGCATCAAGAAAACAAGGGCAATACACTGAATATTTTGGAAGAACTGGAAATATATCACTCACTGCAAACATTTACGGATGAAACACTGAATGCACAGATGGACTTCTGCCACAGAAACCTTTCGGGTAATTTTGATTGTTTAAATAAGTAGTTTATTGATCCTAGAAGCACATTTTTTACATACCACCTTTGGATTTCAGTGTATTTATCCCCTTGCTTGTTGGAGTATTAGCTTAGTAACAATTTTTGCCCACTTTCCATCCTTCCTGTTGGTACACACAATTTGGCCCTTCTGTAACTTTGTGCATGAGCCATTTCCTGCATCGTCTCATATTAGCATTCAGCCAGTTTAATTCAGTTTGATGCCATGTTACTTCCCTGAGGGATCTACAGATAAGGTATGTCTACAACCTTGCTTCTTTCTTTCCGGCTCCTACTTAAAGTCAGGCTATGTTTATCTGACTGTTTATTCAGATGTTCTTACAGCATCTATGGTTTTTCCAATTTATTCTGGTTTCCTTAGTTGGTGAGATGACCCCTGTTTTTATAGGTTGCTTTTGGGGCCCAGTCATTTGGACTTCGATCACTGCTTTACAGTGAGTTACTTGCTTTCATTGCTTTGATTATGAACGTTGGGACTTGCCTATAATTTTTTTTCCTGTATACTACAATGATTTAAAAGATCATGTAAGTATGCTATTCTTAGTGGCCTTATGTGATCACAATGATTAATTTTTAATTTTTTCTTTTAAATTGAATATTCTGAGGAATAAATATGTTATTCCTCCAGAGTACAGATCATCTGATAATGCCTTTTAGGAATGCAAAACTGGCCGTGGCTGTTCAATGAAGGACTTTAACAGCCTGAACGGAAGTCCTTTTATTCAACATACACAAAGTTGAAGAACTACAGTACTTTCTCATTCAGTTAAACATCGGGGAAGAGGGTTTATACGGACAATTTATCTGCATAGGTCAAAGGAGTTGGGAGTTGATTCTGTGGGAGGATCCACTAAATTGCATAGGTATCAAAGCAGCTAGTAAGAGAACTGATATTGTGGTGTTCAACTTCTTCAGCAGCAGGATGACTGAATGGGGATAATGTCAGATAAAATAGGAAATGAGTGAAAGAGATCCACTGCTTTTCAAGTATATCACACTTAAATCTGTGTGTGAAACAAAACTCGAAGCCGTTGGATAGAACTGTGACTTTTGTAGGAGTCAAGTTTTTGGAAGATAGTTTGCCAACAGTATGGAGAGTCTGGAGATGGTGTTTGTGAGAAGTTTGCTCCATCAAGAAATAACTCTGATGCATAGCGACATTTTTGTGCTGAATAACATCAAAGTTAGTTGAGTCAGCTCATTTTCTTACAGTTCATGCCATAAATAACTTTACTAAAATATTTTGAAAACTCTGCATATTTAAAGACATAATTTCAACATCAATTCAATTAACTTTCCAGGGAGGTGAGGAGCAATGGAAGATATGAATTATTTCAAGAAAGCAGGGCTAATAATTCTAGGAAAAGAACAAAATATGAAAATGAACTTTTGGTAACCAAGAAACCTCAGCAGGTGAAACTATATGTGTATATGTGTTCCTTACTAGTCACCTCTGAAAAAACACATCATCTGAAAGGTTTAGCAACATTTTCAGTCTTGTTTATGATGCCATCAACCACCCAATACTTCATAAGGTGAGTAGTAACAGTTATTCAGTTCGCTGTTTCTAACCTAATATGAATGCAAGTTTTCAAGGGAAGACATTTTCTTTCCACTTATAAAAATGTTACAGTTTTTCAGGCATCGTCTTTTGCTGAAAATGGTTATCTTCCTTAGAGCTCATTTACGTGCTCGTGCAGTTTTTCTAAAGTGCTGTACAACAACATATTGTAAAAGTTGTAGGAAGTAATTTTGTGGCAATTATGACAGAAAGACAGATTTCTGATAGTGCTGAATCACTTTTTATCATAATGTGACACTTAATATTTCAATTCTGAAAGGTGTTTCTTTACAATCAGGCTGCTGGATATAGTATTTACTTAGTGAAGTATCCAGAATTAAATTTTAACAGTTGCTGAATTAAAAGTGCATCAAAACTGAGATAGTGAAAAATAGGATTGTTTTTATTTTTGGTAAATAATGTCAAGAGCATGATATGACTAGGCACAACTTAAAAATGGAGGAAAGAGGTGATGTGAGAAATTTTGTACCATCCACTATATGTCCTCTGGCACACACACTATGGTAGTTTACAGCAAAAATGTAGATTAAGCTATCAATGTGTGCCTCTAAAAAAGGAAAGGTCACAAATTATTCATTTATATACCACTTGGTTATGACATAACAAAAAGATAATTTTTTTCAGGCTTACTGGGTTTATGAAAAGATATAAGCAATAATACACTATTACTAATGTGGAATATCAACAATATAAAAAAAAGATAGATTGCTGCTCACTGAAAAGATGGTAAGTTGAGTCGCAGACAGGCACAATGAAAATAATGTGTAAACATTATCTTTCGGCCAAAGGCTTTTCAAAAAAGGAAACACACACACACACACACACACACACACACACACACACACACACACACACACACATATTCATTCACACAAGCAAGCACACCTCATGTCCACATGACCACCATCTCTGGCACTTCAGACTGGAATGCAACTGTCACAATAGAAGCAGCAGCAGCTGCTGCTTCCGTTCTACGTGCCAATTGTGTTCTGGTCCGAACTGCCCGATATGTCAGTCATACGGATGTGAGGTGTGCTTCCTTATGAGAACAAATTGTGTATGTTTTCTTTTCTGAAGAAGGCTTTGGCCGAAAGCTAATGTGTAAGTGTCTTTTTGTTGTGCCTATCTGCAATTCCACATGTCATCTTTAAGGTGAGTTAGCAATCTACCTTTTCTTTATATTGACAATATTATGAAAAGGATAAATTGTTACTCACCATGTAGTGGAAATGTTGAGTCCGCAACTCATCATTTCCATTATATATGGTGAGCAGCAATCTATCATTTTCCTAATATTGTTATTATTCCATCCTGGATTTTCCATTGTTTGATTTTTCCTTATATTGTTAATACTAAGTGTTTTATTCTTAATTTAGCAAGTAATATCTTTGAAAATAGCACTTTTTATTTGGCAATTTTTGATAGAATTTACTAACCTGTAACAATTGGGCAATTGTTGAAATATTTGGTGAATATTTGTGTATCAAGGGTGGCTGACATAAGTATAAGACGAAGAGAGCGAAACTTGCACAGAGCATCACGAAGAACAATGAGTAGAAAGTCTGTGAAACGGCTCCGTTCATGGACCTCATCAACTAAAATGTGTGTTACTGTGGCTAGTGTTGAATCCGTGCCCATCAATGTGCGCAGCAACACACCATCAGTACAATATGTCAACACAGTTTTTGGTCCCAATCTAAAACAAATACAACATTGAAAAGTTTCATGACACAAATACAATCAGGACAGATGGCAGAAACATTACACTTGAAAGGAGTGTGTACTATAAACATTAAAGTAATAATAACCGAAGATTGCAGCACACTCAAAACAAGCCATGCCAAAAAATAAATGGAAATAAAAGAGATGCTGAAGCAGAAAAGAGTTCTATCAATTTCAGAAGATAGTTATAATTTGAATAAATTTAATGTGAGAATATACTTTGTAGTTACAGAATTAATTGACTTTTGAGATCATCAACACAGGACTATTCACTAAACATGAAAACAGCACTACACTCAACAAATATTCAAAGAAGAAGTTTAAAGACACTACAGGGCATTTCAAAAAGATTCACCCAATTTCACAACACTGCCTCTTCTACACGAACGAAGATAGAAACTCTGGGTGTATTTCAACTTACACTTAGGACTATACAGTTTTTATTTTCAAAAGAATTACTTGATATTACAAAGGTATATTGTCACATCGTAACCGCACTCAAGCACAAATCCAAAATCAGGGTCATATGGAAATGCAGTACTTGGCACTGAAAGCGCATTAAAACAAACACCAACATACAGTGAAAACAGAACTGACAACCGGGATGAAGATTGCAGCTGTTTATACAAAAGTCAAATATTCTAGAATATACAAGCATACAACACAATACAATTCACGAACCTTCCAGAAATGATAAACATTAAATAAAAATAATTACTAGTGGTTGGGTTTGAACTGGTGACTCACAGGTACACCAGCCAGAGACACTAGCACTGTGCCACACTGCATGCACCACGGCTCGCGGCATTGCAAAATACTTCTCCTGGAGAAAACTGTGATCCACACTGGCGGATTTTGCATTCTGGTTGTGTTGTATCCTCTTTGCCATGATGAGTATCAAAGGTAGCCTCTCTCATCAAAGCTTTGTGCTTGTCAAGTGGGTCTTCAGTTTCCTTAACCTCCCATAATCAAATTGCCTCTGGACAACAATAGGTCTTCATAACATGGAGGACACAGACAACATCTCGTGCTTTTTGTCTTCTTTCTAAAGGGTCATGATCTCGACTTCATATGTTAGTCCAACAAGTGACAAAGGATACAATATGGCCCAAAGAAGTGCTTTAATAACTTTTACAGCTGTTCCACTTTCTCCGCAGGTGTAAAAATCCATACCATGTCTCCCAGGTTGTATCTCTCTGACAGATGCTTGGTATTATAGCACTCTCAATCTTTCTCTTAGATGTCCAGGGTCCGCATATAAGCCACCTCCTTGTTTCTTCAGTCCTGATGATGAGGTATTTCACATAGTCATTCTGAGTATCATCCGGTTGGTGTCACTTCAACCTCACAACTGTTGAATTCAAACAAAGGTGTGAAGTCTGTAGTGCCTTGCTTTGCTGTGCTGTATGTGAATATTGTGACTGTCAGTATTGTGTATCAGTCTGCCTGTTCAACATTACCATACACTGAGAAACTGTCTGCCAAGGCCTTATTACAGTGTTCTATGAGGCAATTCTTCTGTGGATGATAAACAGCTATTGTGTGGGGACATCATGGTGTGAAATTACTTCTGATACTAGCCTCGACTAGAAAACTTTTCTATGATCAGAGATCGTCACATAGGGTGCTTTGTACTTTAAAATGATGTCTTTGCATTATGGAGATTCAGCAGTTGGCACAGCTCTGGTGGCAGAATAGTAGGGGAGGCAGTCAATGCAGACTATTAGCCATTAATTCCCGTTTGTCGATTTAAGGAGCCTCCTCACGAGGTTGATTCCAATTCAGTGGAATGGCACTCTTGCCAACAGGGTAGATGCTAGGTGCCTCAGCAGTAGCTGTAGCATGTGCTTCCATCATTTGCATTCATTACAGTGGCTCACAGAGTGTCTAATGGAAAAGTAGAGATCTGGCCAGTGATACCTTCACCTGATTCTGTTCAGAGGCTTCACAAACCCCAGTGACCAGATGTTGGAGCATCATATAAATACTTCAGATAGTAAGTCATAGACAAGCTGGGATAAAGAGCAACGTTCCCATCTCACTGTATCACAGTCGCTCTTATGCGATGATTCATTTACTAATTGGAATTCTCCTTTGGTCAGTTCCTTCTTCTCAGAGGCTTCTATGGTTTTCAGCAGTGCTGGATCTTCCCTGTGTCCAGTAGCAATGTCATTTAATGCAGTGATAACTGAGATTTCATCAACATTGCTGTGTTCTGCCAAAGGATTCCTTGAAAGGAAGTCAGCGTCCCTGTGCTTGCATCTACTTTTGCACACCACTATGACATTGTACTCCTGAAGCCTCTGTGTCCATCTGACCTGACAGATACCTCAGACTATAACTAGCCAGCATAGAAAACAGTGGTCCATCACAATGGTGACTGGTTTGCCAAATAAATACAGCCATAATGTGCTGATCACCAACACAACTGCAAATTACTCTTTCTTGGATGCAGACTAGTTCATTTTGGACATGGATAGCATCATGGAAGCATAAACTATCTCCTTTTCAGCATCCTCCTGAATTTGCATTAGAACTGCACCTATCCTATAATTGCTTAAGATGTTAGCACTTCCTTAAGGACAATGAAAGATCTTTCTGCACCTCACTCCAGGAAAATTTGGTCTCCCTTATTGCAAGGGTCATTTCTTGGTACAAACGTCCTCAATAAACCTCCAGCAGTACGAGCACGTTCTGAGAAAACTTCTCAGGTCGTGAATGTGGCAAGGAGTCACAAAATCTGTGAGTGCTTTTATTTTTGCTGGATTGGGACAGACCCTCATCGCCATTCACTAGATGCCTCAAGACTTTAATTTTGTGGGCATTGAAGGGGCACTTTTTGCAATTCAGATGGACATCTGCAGTCTGAACACACTTCAACAGGGTTGTCAGGTGGCTTAGATGTTCTCCACACATCTTAAAAAAATGACAATATTACCCAGAAGGTGTAGAAGCAGGTTGCCCATCATACACTTGAAAGTGGCTAGAGTGTTGCACAGTCCAAACAGAATAACTTTGAATTCAAAGAGGCCATCACGAGTTATGAAGGCAGTCCTTTCCCAGTCAGCCTTGTCAACCTCATGTCGGCAGTAGCCTGTCTGCATGTCCCAAATATTCTGCTTCTTACAAGCAGTCTACAATGTCATCAATGTGCGGCATGGATAGAAATCTTTCTTTCTGACTTTATTCAGTCACCAGTAGTCGATGCAGAAATGCCATGTGCCATCTTTCTTCTTTACAAGGACCAGAGTAGAGGACCAAGAACTCTCAAAGGTTCAATGATGCAACATGCTATATGAGCACTGGCTAATTGATAGACAATCTCATGATTATACAGTATTTCATCATGGGCCGCTTGCGCCTTCTTCTTTCCACTTCACATCCTTAAAGCATCCGAAAATGACACAGAATAGCTTTCACTCACCTACGCTGTTTCTTGGTCAGTCCAAATCTTATTGGCAGCTCAATACTAGCTTTGTACCCTGCACTGTTCGTCATGGCAGCGGAGCATGATTCTAAGCTGATGACTAAGCTCCCCTTCCTGGACTGATTCATCTGTCCCTAGGCACGTAACTCGAGGGATGAGTTGCGGTTGCTCGTGACAGTTAGTGATTCAAAGTTCTCCTTGACCACCTACAATGTTTACAATTCTCACTGGCATGCAGATTTCTTTTGTGAACCTCAGTAGCTTCTTGCATTCAACATCAAGCTTCAAAGTTTCCATGAGCATTTCAATCGACAACTGAAGCTCGTCTCCCTGATGGTGTTAAGCCAACATCATTTTCTACAGCAAACAACTGCTCAGAGCAAACACTGTTAGGCATGTTTGTAGCAAGAGCTTCATCAGTCTGTAGCTCTGATCCTTCACAGTCTATGAATGATTGTGATACCTGCAAGAAATCCCATCCAAGAATAACCTCAGACTATATGCATTTTCAACTTCTTGCGGCGAAATGAATAGTCCATTAAATTTTGGGCATGCAGCCACACAAATCAATGTTTTTAGAATTTTATTTGCGCGGCTGGATGCCCGAAATTTAATGGACTAAAATCAAACTACATTCTGCTAACACAATGAACTGTCACTGATAGTTATTCTTGCAATGCATGTTCCTGTCAGCTGGATGTATTTTCCTTTTTTTTTACATTCAGCACAATCACTTTCATATTATGGAACACAGTCTTCTTTGGCTGACATTATGGTCTTACGTGCAGATGCCTCTGTAGTGGTACTGGGTCCTATTGAGAAATGACATTTTTGGCAAGCTCTGGACACTGCGAAAAAAGCCAGATTTCCAATATTTCATTATTATTGTCACTGTCTTTTCTGGTAAAAAAGAACAGACCATAAAAGCACAAATCATTTGTTTAGTTCTTTTGCCATATGTCCAGCTGCTGTCTTGTACTCCTATAATTATAAAACTCATCCACTGGTTCTACGATTTCATTGTGGATTTGTACTGCCTTATCTTACAAAGAATTGTAAATTTCAGCTAGGTTTGCAGGTAATATTTTTAGTGGTATGGAATTTCCTTGCCTAAATCATTTTTCAATTCAAAATTTCTCACTATCCTGATTAAGTCTAATGGAATCTGTAGCACTGACATATAATTATTTTGTTCTGTATGCTCAGAGATGCTGGATCAGCGCCTCTTATCTTTATAGCTGTTAGTAGATATTTAATCAAAACTGACTCAAAAGATATCTTACAGACAAAATGTTTGTACATACTCACTGCTCCATTCCGTAATTTTTTGACTGAGTTGCAAATGATTTGTTAATCTGTATTCACTTCTAAAGCCAACTGATTCTTTTATCTAGTTAAAATGCAACTTTTTTCTATGCTATGGTCATAATTTTAATGAATATATGATACATTATGTAGAGAAGATGGATAGATATACTAAAAGCTTTTCATATGTTATCTTTCTCCTTTCTCATGAAGTAGAATAATTATAGGTATCTAGGGTATTATCTTCTTCCTCAGGTGTTCTGCAAATAATTTTAAAATTTTTCTTGCACTTCTTACCCTTCAGCTATAACCATTTCTACTATGACATCACCAGGCAGCTGTCCTTTTTGTGTACCTCAAAAGACTTTATACAGATAATTTGATATTGTATCTGAAATACGTATCACTGAAACTTTCCTTCTGTCTTTTATTCAGACATTTGGTGGTGTCACACGAAGTCCCACTCATGACTGCAGCCAGAATTCATGCACACTCAGCAATATGCAGCAAGTGAGGCTAGTTACACAACTAACTGCTCTACAGATTACTCGTTATTGCTTGATCCAGAATAATCCTCTGCACTGTCAGGTTGCCTTCCTTGTTTCAACACTTGAGACAGAATTAAAACTGTCACTAATCTAACATCACTAATGAATACCCTGAACCACTGCTACACTGCTAAATCGGTCTAAATAAGAGTCACGTGTCTCGATGCAATCTTTGAGACAGTGTTAAAACTGTCACAAATCTTACACCACTAATAAATGCCTTGTAACAGACGCACTACTTTAAGAAAGACTCCCAGATCCAACTAATAAATTGGAAAACATACACTGCAAACAGTAATTAAACTACCTCCCATCAATAAACTTCAGAAGAAAACAGGATGACACTCGAAAGTCAAAAAAGGAAAGAGTCTTACAAAAATTTCACACTTTAAATTTCCATTGAACAAATGAAATTTATTGGCTTCAAACAGACCTTGTCACGCACATCTTGTTCACTGATTCCCAGTCCATGTATGAAATGGCTCCACAGACTGCTATGAAGTCTCTTCCTACAAAGCACATGCTTGATCATTAAACAGCAACAAATGCGGTGTAAACCAGAAAATTCAGAATTCTACACTGCAGGCAGCAACGCATTTACAAAGTTTTGAAAGCTTTCTGTACTGGTGGTACAAATTCATTGGTCACTGAGAATCATTCACTTCCAATTTGGCATCCTCTGCACACTTAAAGCATCATATCCTCCCCACTATGTCCATTACTTGCCTCCTCTAGACGCAAGGGCTGATGGCCCACGATTTCATGAGCTTCCAGCCACTCTACGAAATTAAACATCAATGCCTTTCACACAATCAACCTCAGAAGCAGAATGCAGGCATAATCATTGCCCAGTTTCTGCTCTCACTAACAGCATTCCTTGGAAAAGTATAGGTTCTTGCCCAAACTTTATAAAAAGTTTATTTCCAACAGGGGCTAGAAAACACCTGCCACTGAGGCAAAGGTACTACTCATAATCCTTTACCAGTGTAGTCATCCCAGGCCAAAACCCAATTAGAAAGATTACGGAAAGATTAGGCCATCAATTCCACGGCTGGGCAACACTCCCTTCCCTGGATATTAGAAAACAGCTCCAATGCCCACAAAAGCGAAGAGGATGAATGCCTCTGCACAAGTAAGAATGAGGTGTTACACCATCTTAACAGAAGAAATATGGTATCAACCCAGCATAAGATACTGTCTTCTTTTTTTATTGTGCGATCTCACCTCTTACTGAATACGTTAACAAATAGTTTTGTTTAATTCAGTGTATTTTATCAAGTTCATATTTTGTTTGAATCACTAGCCTTCTGTTTGATAGCTGTCTGTCTCCATTTGAGATTATCTTTCCTTTTTCTGTCTTAGTGTCGGCAACATCTTCAGCTACCTGCATAAATACCTATGTTAAGTAACTGCATCTTACCTGTATCTGTGTAACGTCCATTATCTGGGAGGCACAAATTACTACTCTGGGAGGCACAAATTACCGTTCAATTTAATCTGGTATGCTACCATATTAAAATAAATTCCTCTAATTTACATTTCTGACATAACAGACACAAAATTGTATTGTCTCTTCTTTTGAAAACCAATTTATTTGCCAAGATTGCTAGGTAAATACAGTTACTGGATTATTTGTTTTTGAAATGTGTATTCCCATCCTCAGGTCTATAAAAAGAAAATATGTCGAGTTACAGTCTTTCAGTCAAAAAATAAGTGTAGTAGAGCATACACAACAGCTCAATGGCAAAAATTATATACCCATAAAACCATACAGTGATGGCTACACCAACAATGCTAACACTACTCTGTCACATGATGACTATACAGTATGCTGTAAAATAACAAATCTCATAAAATTCTGCCCCTATGGACAGATGCAGTCCAAAGTCAACAAATAATAAAGAATACCTACAACAAGTAAAAATGTTTAAAAACATAACCATATGAAGAATTGAAGCATTACAATGAAATACCAGGTGCTCTACAAAAAGTATGTACAACTTTGAGCACAAACAAGACAGATGCATGGCACATCCGGTACTTTGTGGTACAAAGTCACGATGGTTGCAACAGAGACACTGACAACTGGATTTGGAGTATAACAGAAGCTAGTGCTGAGAGGTGTAATCAGACGGCAGTCTGCACTGCTTGACATCAATTACAACTAATGTAATGTGCTCACATTTTTGTTAAATGCTGAAATTAACAGAAGAAAAGTAACATCAAAGTAGTACACACCACATAATCATAACAGCAAAGTTTATACAAATAGTATTTAAAGAAAGGAAAACAGCATGCTGTTGACTGTCATGGAAGGCTGCCTACACCATCAGATAAAATTGGATAATCTGTGACATAATGATGATATAACATTAACAAGTTCATACCATACAACATATGCACTAGTATTAGCTATGTTTCGCTGGAAGTGAAGGATGACAGTTAACAATCATGTAATTGGAAATTGGAAAACAAGCCCCCACACAATGTAGGGTAGTAATATAAAATGCAATTCATGTATAAAACATTTTTTTGTACAAATATGTACCAAATTAATGATATGAATATAATAGAGGGAAACATTCCACGTAGGAAAAATATATCTAAAAACAAAGATGATGTGACTTACCAAATGAAAGTGCTGGCAGGTCGACAGACACACAAACAAACAAACACAAACATACACACAAAATTCCAGCTTTCGCAACCGACGGTTGCTTTGTCAGGAAAGAGGGAAGGAGAAGGAAAGATGAAAGGATGTGGGTTTTTAGGGAAAGGGTAAGGGGTCATTCCAATCCCAGGAGCGGAAAGACTTACCTTGGGGGGAAAAAAGGACAGGTATACACTCACACACACACATATCCATCCGCACATACACAGACACAAGCAGACATTTGTAAAAGCAGCGATAGTGTTGAAAGCGGAAAATAATTTTTTTTTTGTTATGGTGTGGAAGTTGGTTACGTATTATTGAGTATGTATAGGCGGGATAAAATTGTATAGTAGATTACGGTAAAAAGGGGAAGGTGAATACAAAGTGAGACTACTGGTAAAAACAGAATAAGAAAATAAGACGACAGGAAAGATTCCGAAATGCAACAGCGACAATAACAAACGTAATTGTTGTGTTCAAATTAATGATATGAATATAATAGAGGGAAACATTCCACGTAGGAAAAATATATCTAAAAACAAAGATGATGTGACTTACCAAATGAAAGTGCTGGCAGGTCGACAGACACACAAACAAACAAACACAAACATACACACAAAATTCCAGCTTTCGCAACCGACGGTTGCTTCGTCAGGAAAGAGGGAAGGAGAAGGAAAGATGAAAGGATGTGGGTTTTTAGGGAAAGGGTAAGGAGTCATTCCAATCCCGGGAGCGGAAAGAGTTACCTTGGGGGGAAAAAAGGACAGGTATACACACACACACACACACACACACACACACACACACACACACACACACACATATCCATCCGCACATACACAGACACAAGCAGACATTTTTTTACAAATGTCTGCTTGTGTCTGTGTATGTGCGGATGGATACGTGTGTGTGGGTGTATACCTGTCCTTTTTTCCCCCCAAGGTAAGTCTTTCCGCTCCCGGGATTGGAATGACTCCTTACCCTTTCCCTAAAAACCCACATCCTTTCATCTTTCCTTCTCCTTCCCTCTTTCCTGACGAAGCAACCATCGGTTGCGAAAGCTGGAATTTTGTGTGTATGTTTGTGTTTGTTTGTTTGTGTGTCTGTCGACCTGCCAGCACTTTCATTTGGTAAGTCACATCATCTTTGTTTTTAGATATATGTACCAAATTACATATAAATATGCCTTTTATTTTTTTCCCCTTTTTTTCTCTCTTTACATCAAACTTTGTCATTGATAATTACGTGGTGTATACTACTTTGATGTTACATTTTTCCGTTAGTTCCAATGTTAAACAGCACCAGCTTTCATTATACTCCAAATCTAGTCGTCAGTTACTCTGCTGCAACCAACTTGGCTTTACACCACAAAGCGCCAAGATGTGCCATGCGTCTGGCATGACATTGTAACGCCTCAACTCTTTATATGGTATATTTTTAAAGATTTTTACTTATTAGAGGTATTCTTTATTATATGCTCACTTTGGATTGCATCTGTTTATAAGTGCAGAATTTTATGAGATTTGTTATTTTACTGTATTGTGTATAGTCAACATGTGACAGGGTACTGTTAGCATTGTTGATGTAGCCACCACTGCCTGGTTTAATGGATAAGAAATTTTTGCTACTGAGCTGCTGTGTATGCCCTCCTACATTTATTTATTGATTGTAAGCCTGCAACGTCAACATATTTTCTTTTTGTATATACTGCCGAAACTAGTGATTCAGTAGTCGGGTTTACATAGTGATCTTGGCAAATAAATTGGTTTTCAAAAGAAGACTGCAGACTGCCATACAAAATTACAGGTCACCTCCTGCACTGACTGATCCTGTCAGGTAAACATAAAATTACTTTTTTATTAATCAAGATGACTGGTGTACAGCTTGAATTGCTGCATTTCATTTACCTTCAGTTGGCAATAATTGTCTTATTAAAATGTCAAAACATAATTTTTCTGTGTGGTCTCTTACCAATGAACACCGCTTACTCCAAACACTGAGCTGTATCCATTTGCGTACAATTTCTATGTAGACAAAGGAAATACTCTGCTGACATCACTCACATCACAATCACATATCCTTGAAGTGTCATTGCTGGGAAATGAAACCATTTCCTCCACTGACATCTACATCCACATACATACTCTGAAAGTCACTGTGCAGTGTACAGCAGAGGAAAACATTACTGCCTGTATGTCTCTGCATGCTACCTGTTGCAAATGCTGGTTCCCTCCACTTTCTCAATAACATTTTGTGAAAATGTCATCTTCAGCACTCTAAAGATCCCCATCTAATCATGGAACATTTAGGTACCATTCTCATATTGAACAAACCAACTGGTAACTAATCTAATTGCATGCTTCTAGATTGTCTTAATGTCTCCCCTTAATATGACCTGGTGGTGATCTCAAACATTCAAGTAGTACTTGAGTGTGTGTCACACATGCATTCTGTATGCGGTCTCCTATAAATGTGTGCTGCACTTTCCCACAATTCTCTCAATTAATAGCAGTCAGCCATTCACCTTCCCTACAACTGACCTTTTGTGCTGAAATGAAATGATCGGACGGCACTGTTGGCCGGAAGGCCCCATTCGGGGGAGTTCGGCAGCTGTAGTGCAAGTCCTTTTTAGGTGATGCCACATCGGCGACTTACGAGTCAATGATGATGAAAATGATGAGAAAGGACATACAACACCCAGTCCCCTGCCGGGAATCGAACCCGGGCCCCTTGCGTGGTAGGCGGTAATGCTACTGCTACACTACGGAGGAGGACACCTATTGTGCTTAGTCCATTTCATTTCATGTTTTTTCAATTCACACCAAGATGTTTAATAGGACTAACTTTGTAAAACAGTATTCATCACAACTGTATCTGAATATCACACTCTGACTTACATTTACAACAAGTAGCCAGCAACACCAAATACAACTTCTGTCCAAATCATCATGAATCTCCCCTGCAGTACCTCAACAACAACACATTCTCACACACAACAACACCAGCAGCAGTGTCAGATTGCTGCTCATCCTAACAGACAACTCATTTATGTACAAGGAGATCTGGAATGGTCCTACCCCACTTCTCTGGGGTCGTCCTGATATTACCTTCATCTCCGATGAACATTCATTATCCAAGGTACTGCACTGGATTCTATCATTGAGAAGTCTTCAAGCCTGTCATGTATTTTTGAGAACCTGTTTCATATACTGAAACATCGTTAACTAGTCAGCATTATTGATATGGAGAATAAGAATTAATTTTAATGACACTACACAAGAAAAGAAGAAATTATTCCATATTTAAAAATTTGACATCACTAGCACTTATCAAACACCATGCAAAACAGCTTGCAACTTACAAATGAAAAGGTGTATTAGTAAAAACCAAGGCCTTCAACAAACTAATTTAGGTACATTCAACACACTGATTTACAAGTTACCTGCTTTCTAGGCGAATCTGATATCCAATAGCCTCCCCAATCTTCTCATCACGCTCTGCAGCCACTCTCTCAGCAACTGACACTACAGACAATCGACGTGGCTGTGTGCATATAATGCGACATGCTTTTCCTGTCAGATGTCCATTTTCTAGAATGAACTGTGGAACCTAAAATCATATCAAAAAGCAATTACCACACTTTTAACTAAGGCTACTAATGAAAATGCTTCAGCAATGGTGAACTCTTCTTGGGCTATTAGCTGAATCACTGCACCGTCATCCACGAACATTTTTACATCTTTGCATGAAGATGGCTAGAGGGAAAATTGTTGAAATTTTTCTTCAAGACAATGCTGATACTTGGTTGATAACCTGGGAACATTTCGGCAGTGAAATCTGCTGTGGAAGCATGTATTCTCTTACAATGCTCTGCTAATCTGGCCACTTGAAATGTCTCCTGGCCCAACTGAAGTTTAATTCTATCAGTACCTCCATACTATATAATCAAATTTCACAGAAACTCCCTCCTACTTCCTACAATAATAGCAGTTTCATTTTTGCATACACTTTCTAGGTTTCATCCTCAAACTAACTCTTAGGCAGGATACATAAAACAGATCCTTTAGTTAAGGTCAGTACAAAATCTATAGAAGTTATATTGGAATGAAGATGGACAGAGGTAAATCTATGAGAGAAGACACAAAATGTTTCACATTTGACAACAATTCTGTCACCCTCAAAACTGTTAAGTAAGATCAAAGTTTTATTTTAAGCCTGGAACTTGAAATACATGCTAAAGAAATGCCTGAGTAAATTTCAGAGTGGCACCATTTTTTTTCATAATATTTTCCATGGTGACAGGAATATAAAAATTGAGTAATGGTTTTTACACCAAATTCTTTTGATGAAATCTACATATAAATAATTTGAAAAAATAATAATTTCTGATGGAATGAAATCATTAAAAGAGACAAAGGTTGTTTCTGTGGAGAGATTAACACTCCGGAAACCAAGCCCAAGCATAGCTCTGGCCACAACATTGTGTTCAAAAGACCGGCCCTGAGTACAGCTTGGGCCACGATTTTCTCGATGCGTGAGCCACTTGTCACTCGAAAAACTGGACTCATTTTGTGTGAGAACAATGGATGGATGCCTTGCTACCTGCCCCTTGACAGGTGCTGATTTCTATCGTCAATTTCTAGAATTATTTCAAAAGGAACATTTGCATAAGTAACAGCTACTGTCATGAATGGCTTAGCCAATATGAGGTCATGTTGACATAATTTAATGAATATACTCCTTCAATTTCGCAGTTTACTGTAATTCTGCTACAATTATGTCAAGTCTGTTGAGTGGGCTAGAATTTTGGAAGCTCAAGAGGAAGAAACTGGTCAATAACTCAACTCACACTTTTTTTAAAGGAGAATTATACTTTTGATCACCTTTATTTTAAACTTTGTGAATCTATCACATAACTAAAGTAAACATGAAAAATAAATCTTGAAGTTTGGCCTATTTTTTAGTAACTACATTTGACGAGAAATCAGTTAGGTATGCGATGAAATGAAATAAATTGTGACATTGGTAGCAATTGGACACTGAAATGAATTCAATGGCTATAAATAAAAATCTGTGCTGGATCAGAACTGAAACCCAGATTACCCAATTTACGTTAAGTGGTCACCTTAACCGCTTCAGCTATCCCAGTACACTTTCCATCGAACCCAAATTCCCCACTTGTCACACAATATTTACTTAGCACCCCTGTCCACCACACTCATCACTTGCCACTCACGCTGGATTCTCACAAAGGTTGAGGAGAAAAAGTGAATCTGCACTCAAATAATGTCCAAAAAAGACACCACAAGCAAATAAAAATTACATATCTGCCAGTAATGCTGTACATAATGGCAAATATGGCCAGACTTCTTGGCCCATCATGCCTCTAAGTGATTGGTCTATTATTAGAAGCAAGGTAGAAAGTATTGAGCAGAAGAATAAACCGGACAAAAATCACAATTATGTTATTTATGAAGTATTAATTATTATGATTACACACTATGACTTACGAACTGTGCAAACACACATGTGCATGTGGGAAATGCAAATTTGCTAGAACTGAATAAGAATGGAAGCCAACCTAAATAATAATTTGGAGACAGAGACAATTACTATGAATCTGAAGGCATTTATGTCCGTCCCGATAGCTGAGTGTTCAGCACAGCTGTCTGTCACGTTAAGGGGCCTGGGTTCAATTCCCGGCTAGGTCAGACATTTTCTCCACTCAGGGACTGGGTGTTGTGTTGCCCTCATTATCATTTCATCACCACCAGTGGAAAGCAACGGGAAACCACCACTGGAATGATGTGTACTCCCTAGATGCTCATGCGGTGGCCCTATCTGACGAGGCTTCCCCCATGACAAGACTTGCCATAAGGCAGAACACAAAGATGTGGTGGACCTCTCTGACGAGGCTTCCCCCATGACAAGACCTGCCGTATGGCAGAACACAAAGTTTGAAGGCATTTATTCACTGTTGGTTCTATGAAGGGTAATCTAAATGGTACCGAGGATAGCGTTACTTCTTACCTCAGCCCATAATGACAAAAGCTTAAGAACAATGAATATTTGCTCAAAAAATGCTGTGAAATTGAATCTTTGTAGAGATGTTACTGTACTCCTCTGTTTCCCTTCCAAATAGTAAACAGGTATTCATAGTAAACTAGTGAACCTGGTACTGCTTCATGTTTACTAAATATATATGGGAATATGGGATTGGATAATATCCTAATCTCCCCTTCTGCCTCTCTCATGGTCAATCACCTTGTCTCTCTGTCCATCACCTCCTCCCTCCTCTCTCTGTCCATCTCCTCCTACCTCCTATATCTCTCCATCTCTTCCTCCCCCTTCAGTCTGTTCATCTCCTCCTTCCCCCTCTCTATGCCTATTTATCCCCCACCCCCGGCCATTTCATCTTCTTCCCACTCTCTGACCTTGAGCCTTGCTTACTGTTATTGCAAACAAAACCTTGACTGGGAAACGAAGTCATTAAAATGAATGAGTAAATTGGTTGGCAACACTGGTATACAGGTATGAGAGAGACCTCTCAACTGCTGGACCTGTGAGGACAGTAGCTTCAATGACAGTATTTTGCATCATTTTAATCTGTGAATGGATAGGATTACAAAGTTTCAAATGGCTCAGATTCTGTACTATAGTGTGCGTCATTTATGTTGGCGGCCGAGTTTAGGTTCGTTCTGCGCATCTGACGTCACAAAACACAGTCAGCCAGAGAACGACGTTGCCACATCTCGACTGCAGTGCAGAGCATGTACGAGTGTCTTCAGTTTTAGAAACATTCAGTCATAAATAAAGTAATTGAACAAAAGCAATGTCTTGATAGTAGACATTCTTTTATAGAAAGTTTGGAAAAAGCATTCTTTATACCAATTGCTTCATATTCTATTAATTAATTAAACCAAACAAGCAATAAGACTCCTAATTCAGGCGATAGCAAGGAAAGGTGTTTGTATCACTCTCACGAACTGCTGTTTCGCAATAAAGAACAGCGGTAATTGTTTATTTCCTATTGTACTTCGACGAAGCGTGAGTAATTCATAGTCATACCAACAGTGTTTGTCAGTATTTTGCGTGCCGTGTTATAGTCCTCATGGCGTTATGTAGTCAGACGAGGTGAGTTAGCGTAACGGTTAAGGTGTTGGGCTGCTACGCGAAAGGTTATGAGTTCAAACCTTGTGTGGTGCTTAATAGTTTCATTATTTAAAAACAATATCGAAGTGCCTTACTTCACGAATTATATTCGTTTGAATGCAATTTTTTGAAATTTCTAGTGCTTTGTCTCTTCATTAACCCTTTTGCTGCTGCAGACACGTGCTCCCCGCATTCCGCGCTGTGCGCGATTTTATCATCACTGCACTGCTCGCCTGTGCAGACACATGGTGTTCCCACTGCTTTGACACTCTTATCAATCGATTTCACAAAAACTATTTGGCCCAAAAATTTGATTTTTACGCGTCTTCTTGACTGATACCTTCCCCCCATCAATGACTTAATTTTGTTTCGATGTTCAATGCAGTTATTATGCAGCATTAAACGTATTAAACCATTGCACGAAATTTTGAAGAGTTTGCAGAGGTAGAAGTCCATAGCGTATACTTTCCGTATGGTCGATTTTAGTTGCCACAATGTTGAGAATGAAATGTGGACAAGATACCTAAGTTTCATATAAAATTTACTGTATAACAACTGTGGTGTCACCGCCAGACACCATACTTACTAGGTGATAGCCTTTAAATCGGCCGCGGTCCGCTGGTATACGTCAGACCCGTGTGTCGCCAATATCAGTGATTGCAGACCGAGCGCCGCCACATGGCAGGTCTAGAGAGACGTCCTAGCACTCGCCCCAGTTGTACAGCCGACTTTGCTAGCGATGGTTCACTGACAAATTACGCTCTCATTTGCCGAGACGATAGTTAGCATAGCCTTCAGCTACGTCATTTGCTACGACCTAGCAAGGCGCCGTTATCAATTGCTATTTATCTTGTGATGCATGTACCGTCAGACCGATGTTCACCAATTATGGGTTCAAGTTAAGTATTCCAACAACTACGTACTTTATTTGCTAGACTCAAATCCTTTAACTGTTCCAGACCTCACGCCAGCCTGTGTGAGCTTAAACGCGTGCCTTTCGGCTTCACCTCCTAGTGGCTTGGCTGTCTTGCCAAGTCACAACAAATGACGACGAGGATTTTGCGTTCGTATTGCTAGACTGGTTTACTTGTGTAATGGCTTCGCCACAATCTCCAGATGTACTGTCCGAATTTTATCGCTTGCAGAATCAGCAGACGCAGGCCTTATTGGATGCACTTGGACAGCTCGTCCAGGGTCAACGTGCAATGCAAAACGATGCGGCGGCCGCTGCTCCACCGCTCACGCAGCCACAACACGCAGTTGCACCGCCGTTTCGTCCTTTTGATGCTGCACTGGAAAGCTGGACGTTGTGGCCACGCCAATTTGGATTCCATCTCGCTGCCTACAGAATTCAAGGTAATGGGCGGCAGCCTTTTCTCCTTTCCGCCGTAGGCGTCCAGACGTACCGTGTGATAGTGAAATTATTTCCCCGACGTGACGTAGCAACTCCGTCCTACGACAAAATTTTGTCTGCATTAGATGCTTATTTCAAAGAATCAGTCAATGTAGTTGCCAAATGGTATACGTTCTTTCGTACGAAACGTACGGCTGGTCAGACTAATAGGGAGTGGGTTGTAACTTTGCAAGGCCTTACTAGGGATTGTGCTTTTGAGTGTGAATGTGGACTTCCTTATTCAGATACTATGGTGCATGATGCAATTGCACAGAACGTTTCTGATGTTCGTATAAGGGAACAGATTTTGAAATTAGTCAATCCCTCCCTTCAACAAGTGGTGGACATATTGGATCGGCAGGACACACTTGACTTTGCTCAGGAATCATTTGAACCTTCACCGGCCGTGTGCCATGTTAACCGGCCCGCCGGGCGCGTTGCACGGAACAGTAAACAGCCCTCGCGCCCATCAGCGCAGCTGCCACCAAGCTCTCCGCCAGGTGTGCCGCGCAAGCAAGCAAATGCAGTGCTAAAATCATGCCCGCGGTGTGCTACTAGACATTCACGTGAGAATTGCCCGTCACGCCAGGCTATTTGCTTTTTCTGTAATAAAAAAGGACATGTTCAAAGTGTTTGCCAGAAAAAGCTCAGATCGGACACTCACAACCATTCCCGGCCCTTTGCTTCGCGCCGGAATCGAACCAAGAATACTCAGGCTCGTGAACCTTCGCCCATGGAAATTCATATAGTTCATTCCACTCCACCCAGTGTCATTCTCTCTAACAGTGACTGTGTTTGTCCCACGAATAGTGTGCGTCGAAATCGCCGGAAATCCCGTCAAGTCGCAAGTGATTCTGCATCAGTGTCAGTTCACGTTGCACGAGACAGTCGCTCTTCTCGTCAGCGGGACAATAAACTTTTTGTAGACTTGGACCTTAATGGCAACGTGATACCATTCCAGCTCGATACTGGAGCTGCAGTTTCATTGATCAATCAAGACACGTACAAACAGCTGGGCACACCTGCGTTGCGTGCCGCAAATGTTAAGCTCAGTAGTTATTCAGGACAAGCAATCCCTGTGTTAGGACAGTGCAGCCTTCTTGCAACATACAAAGGACAAACAAAACTTGTGTCGTTGTACGTCCTTCGTTCTTCTTCTGCAGTGAACTTGTTCAGTTTAGATTTATTTCAGTTGTTTAACTTGTCTATAGTCAATCAGGTCCTATCAGTGAACCAGACTGTGCCTTCAGACAGTGTTTCTCGTCTATGTGAAGAGTTTGCAGACATTTTTGCACCGGGCCTTGGTTGCGCTAAGAACTATAAAGCACATTTGGAACTGAAAGTAAACGCGCAACTGAAATTTTTCAGAGCGCGCAATGTTTCCCACGCATTGCGTGATGAGGTTGCAAGAACATTACACGATTTGGAATCCCAAGGTGTAATTGAACGTGTGCAGGCTTCTCTCTGGGCATCACCCTTAGTAATTTTGCAAAAGCCTTCCGGAAATTTAGACTTTGTGTGGACTTCAAGGCAACAATGAATCCACAACTAGTGACTGCAACTTTTCCTTTACCCCGCCCCGAAGATCTTTTTGACAAACTGGGCCCGGGTAAATATTTTTCGAAGTTGGCCCTAGTAGATGCGTACTTGCAAATACCAGTGGACGAAGAATCCCAGCGCGTTTTGGTGGTTAACACGCATCTTCATTTGTATCGATTCAACCGACTGCCATTCGGGTGTGCATCCGCCCCTGCATTGTTTCAGCAATATTTACAAACTGTTTGTGCGTCGGTCCCTACTGCAGCAAACTATCTGGACGATATTGTGATCTCTGGAAAGACAGAAGAAGAACATTTAGCCAATCTCAGAACATTATTTCAGGTCTTGCGACAAAATGGTCTTCACTTGTGGAAGGACAAATGTGTGTTTTTTGCTTGGGACTTACCATATCTGGGCCATGTTCTCAATGCCCAAGGCATACATCCCAGTCCCGAGCACCTCTGTGCCATACAAGACTTGCCTTCGCCGCAGAATTTGAAGCAGCTACAGAGTGTGCTGGGAAAAATCAATTATTATCATCGCTATGTGCGCCACGCCTCTTCCATTTCAGCTCCGCTTCATCGCTTACGCCGGAAAGGTGTTCCGTTCGTCTGGACGACGGAAACGTGCCTTTCGCCAGTTGAAATCGGCATTGCTTTCCAATACTTGCCTTACGCCATTTGATCCCCAGAAACCCCTTTTGTTGATGGTGGATGCATCGGATTTCAGGATCGGTGCTGTGCTTGCGCACAAAGATGGTTCGCACGATCACCCTATTGCCTTTGCGTCCAAATTGCTCTCGTCTGCACAAAGAAATTATTCACAGATCGAGAAAGAAGCATTGGCTCTCGTATTTGGTGTTACAAAGTTTCATGATTTCTTGTATGGTCGTCACTTTACCATCATCACAGACCACAAACCTTTGACATCGCTTTTTCATCCGACCAAGCCTGTACCTCTACATACAGTGCAGAAATTCATTCGCTGGTCTATTTACCTCTCGCAGTACCGCTACGATATCTTGTATCGGTCCACTGCTAAGCACGGAAACGCCGATGCGTTGTCCCGTTTGCCTGTTGCTGAGGATAGAGCATTCGATTCCTCCAAACTTGCTTACATGTTCATTGATGCGGAAACAAATGACGTGATCGAATCGTTTCCGATTGATTTTCGTCGTGTAGTTACAGCCACAGCTGCTGACCCTGTCCTTGCTACCGTTCTGCGTTTTGTTGCTACGCAATGGCCCTTGTCAAAGTCACGAATCGAGGATCCGTTGGTTCGCCGATTTTTTGCTCACAAGGAGAGACTTTTTGTTTGATGTGGTGTTTTGCTGTTGCGTTCTGATAATGATCAGTCCAGGGTCATGGTCCCACGTTCGTTACAGTCCTCTGTCTTACGGCTTCTCCACCAAGGGCATTGGGGTACAGTGCGAACGAAACAACTTGCTCGTCAGCACTGTACTTGGTTCGGAATCGATGCTGTGATTACGAATATGTGCTCTTCTTGCATGGCGTGTGCAGAACAACAATCCGCACCACTGCGGAAATTCTTTGCATGGCCAAAAGCCACTTCCCCTTGGCAACGCTTACACATCGATTTTGCTGGTCCATTCTGGAATGCTCGATGGTTGGTTGTGGTAGATTCATTCAGTAATTTTGCTTTTGTTGTCCAGATGTCTTCCACGACATCATCTGTCACCATCCAAGCGTTATCCGCTATCTTTTGCATTGAAGGTCTTCCACAGACTATTGTTTCCAACAATAAGGCCATCTGACATCCGAGCCGTTTTCGCCACAGTCAAACGGTGCCGCTGAACGATTGGTCAGGACTTTCAAGTCACAGATGTTGAAGTTGAAAGAATCTCATTCTCGGGAGGACGCGTTATTGCTCTTTTTGTCCTCGTATCGCTCTCAGCCTCGAGATGGTCGCTCGCCGGCTGAGTTGCTCCACGGTCGTCCTCATCGAACCTTGATGTCTTTGCCACATCCGCTGCATCAGGTTCCTGTGCAGCGGCAGACACCTGCTTTTGCCCCAGGCGACGTTGTATACTACCGCAACTATTGCGGTTCACGGCGTTGGCTCGCAGGGCGCATTCTTCGCTGCCTCGGCCGCGCTATGTATCTGGTTTTGGAGGCCTCTGGTGAGGTGCGTCGGCATCTCAATCAGCTGCGCCTCTGTCGTCGCACGGGTTCTGCCGCTCCCCGTCTGCTTTCAGCGACGGTGCCATCCGGTCAGCGCCCTGGGGAACCATCTACAGGCTCGCCTCATCCCCAGGTGTTACCGACGCTGCCTTCCATTTTGCCCCATGGCGACGCGCCGCCGCCTGTTCTCCCGCCGGCGACGCCCATGGTGGACGCTTCGCTGCAGCCGCCGGACGCCTCCCTGGGTCACGCGCCGCCGATCGCTTCCCGTGACCCATTGTACTCCGCCATGGAACTCTTGCCTGCTCCGGACCATCTGTCGTCTTCGCCCGTCGGGTGCCCCGACCCGATGGAGGTCGACCCTACGGCCCCTCCTGTCTCTTTGCAGGCGCGTACACCACATGTTGGCGTGCACCCTGGACTAGGTTTTCAGGCGTTTCCTAGCTCCCCTCGGACCGAATGGCAGGGTGCGGGTGGCACAGCCTTGCCTGTTGTTAGGCTCCCCACCTCGTCGCATACGTCAACGTGGGGTCCTCCCCACGGCGGATGGAAGCCTTATAACACAACCGTACGCCGATTTGCGGTGGAGGAATGTGGTGTCACCGCCAGACACCACACTTGCTAGGTGGTAGCCTTTAAATCGGCCGCGGTCCACTGGTATACGTCGGACCCGCGTGTCGCCACTATCAATGATTGCAGACCGAGCGCCGCCACACGGAAGGTCTAGAGAGCTGTCCTAGCACTCACCCCAGTTGTAAAGCCGACTTTGCTAGCGATGGTTCACTGACAAATTACGCTCTCATTTGCCGAGACGATAGTTAGCATAGCCTTCAGCTACATCATTTGCTACGACCTAGCAAGGCGCCATTATCAATTGCTATTTATCTTGTGATGCATGTACCGTCAGACCGATGTTCACCAATTATGGATTAAAGTTAAGTATTCCAACAACTACGTACTTTATTTGATAGACTCAAAGCCTTTAACTGTTCCAGATCTCATGCCAGCCTGCATGAGCTTAAACGCGTGCCTTTTGGCTTCACCTCCTAGTGGCTTGGCTGTCTTGCCAAGTCACAACAACAATGTCTCATTTAATTTAAGTACGACATAGGTGTCATATGTAATATTGAGAAATATTTCGTCTTTCGTGACTGTAATAAAAGTATTATTTACACCGGACGCGTTTGGCTTTATTTTAAAGCACTTCAATCAAGGAAAGGTATGGCACATACACAATGGTACTCATGTTCTCTTTCTTGTTTTTGTTCCACAGTCGCAGTTTTACCAATGGTACTGAAATATATTCCTCTTCTGCAACTATAATAAGGGACTTATTTAGACCAGACGCATTTCTCTCTTTTGAAGCATCTTCAGTGGACAGTATTTTGTCTCCTCCAATGCCAAGTCACCTTTCGTAGTTTTGTGCTGCGGTAACACAATATTCAACGTTTGTGTTGGCAGATCAGTGTTTTAGCAAATAAATGATGTTTGTGTGTGCCACACACAAAAATTATATTTGACATAGCTCAGAGCACTTCACAGTATATTCATATTTGACATAGCTCAGAGCACTTCACAGTATATTCAAGTCCTAATGTTTTTGTAAGTCCACAGTTTTGTTTCATGTATTTTGTCTACTTCCTTTTGATTGATTGAAGTGCTTTAAAATAAAGCCAAACGTGCTCAGTGTAAATAAAACTTTTGTTACAGTTGCGAAAGACGAAATATTTCTCAATATTACATACGACACCTATGTGGTACTTAAATGAGCTATTGTTATACAGTAAATTTTATATGAAATTTAGGTACCTTGTCCACATTTCATTCTCAACATTGTGGCAACTAAAATCGACCATACGAAAAGTATACTCTATGGACTTTTACCTCTGCAAACTCTTCAAAATTTCGTGCAATGGTTTACTATATTTAATGCTGCATAATAACTGTGTTGAACATCGAAACAAAATTAAGTCATTTATGGGGGGAAGGTATCAGTCAAGAAGATGTGTAAAAATCTAATTTTTGGGCCAAATAGTTTTTGTGGAATCGATTGATAAGAGGGTCAAAGCAGTCGGAACACGATGTGTCTGCACAGGCGAGCAGTGCAGTGACAAAATTGCGCACATCGCGGAATGCAGGGAGCACGTCTTTGTAGCAGCGAAAGGGTTAATGCGGCCGTGGTGGCTTTACTTCATGAACTGTGCGCTCCCCCCCTACACGTAAGCTGGCGAACTATGCTATACTATGGCGCTGCTTCTATTGGCGCGTGCGTCGTGTGCAACTGGCAACGCAGTAATCTCCCGCGTCTGGGTGGGCATGCGCGAGCCGCCAAGATAAAAGAATTGAACTATAGTACTGGCCAACAACCCGTAAATGCTACCCTCCTGTTTTATATCAAAACCAGCTGCAAGGAGGTAAAATAAAACAGCACATTGTTGTGTAGAGAATTTTTGTTTAAAATTATATATAAAGAGTAAGAATATATTTGGAAGAAACCACTTGTCTAATGGTTTAAATGCCCTACTATAAAACTTAAAACTGACTGTGAGAAAGTAAACAATACCACACATTATCACAAGACACATAGCACTTCAGAGCACAGCATTTTCTTTCTTGCAGTTGGTTTTCACAAAAAATCTGTACATTGTTGTTTAAAAAATATGTACTATATGTCAATCCGAATTTTTAATAGAGTATTGTATAAAAATGTGAAGTAAATAACTCTTCCACTTTTCAGGATTTTTGCTAATGCTGTTACCACATAATACAAATTTTTTTTTTTTTTTTTTTTTTCATCTAAGAAAATGTAAAGCCTATGTTGGTCGGTTCAAATGTTTATCAGAATATTGTGTAAAAATGTGAACTAAGCTGCTCCAGAATTTTTTGCGATTTGTGTTAGCAATTTTTCCTTTTTATATATTATATGTATTGAAAAAGAACAGAAGCCTATGTCTGTCTGAACGTTTATTTATGCATAGCATAAAAATCTGAATAAAATCTGTTAAGAACTTTTTGAGATTTTTTAACAATGTTTTGTCATCATGTAGTACAATAGATTTCAACTGAAGCATTCGCATGTCCATAGTAACCATTTCATTTTTCCTTTTATTGTATCTGGTCAGGATACATGTAATAATATCAGCCATTCAAATATCAATTCAAATGTTTTACAGAGTTACAGTAAGGTTAAAACAGAAAAATATGTATTCTAGGTTTAAGAAGTGCTAAATTATCTTAGTTGCAATTTAGTTACACAATTATACATCTTCAAGATAAGACTGAGTAAATTAAATCCTTCTTTACCAGAGCTATGTGTCTCCCCTCTGAGAAAAACAGAAGGGGAAGTATTTTGGACTTGGACACAGCCACAGTTATTGCTGCCACTGGGTTTTGGTGCATTCACATATTGCAACATTTGAAGAAAATGAGGCAATTTTCCAGTTATCAGCCTCGTAGCTTTCAGAGTGCGGCAGTGGTGAGACTAAGCAGTTTTGGATATTAAGGACATTGTCTGAAAGCTTAGGATACATGTAATAATATCAGCCATTCAAATATCAATTCAAATGTTTTACAGAGTTACAGTAAGGTTAAAACAGAAAAATATGTATTCTAGGTTTAAGAAGTGCTAAATTATCTTAGTTGCAATTTAGTTACACAATTATACATCTTCAAGATAAGACTGAGTAAATTAAATCCTTCTTTACCAGAGCTATGTGTCTCCCCTCTGAGAAAAACAGAAGGGGAAGTATTTTGGACTTGGACACAGCCACAGTTATTGCTGCCACTGGGTTTTGGCGCATTCACATATTGCAACATTTGAAGAAAATGAGGCAATTTTCCAGTTATCAGCCTCGTAGCTTTCAGAGTGCGGCAGTGGTGAGACTAAGCAGTTTTGGATATTAAGGACATTGTCTGAAAGCTTAGCAACCATTTCAGTCTTGTTTGAATGTCTGTTGACTGTTCAACAATTCAACCATGAGATGAATCTCTACCTTTAATTCTTGCCTTTGCTTCTGCCCATTATGCCCACTGTCCACGGTGAGACTGAATGCTGCTTGGTGAGGATGGCATGTGACAAGAGAAGGAAACTATATAAGCACAGCAAAGATGAGTGGAAAATCATTATAGTGACAACAAGGGCCTCAAATGGAGAAGTCAACTGACATAAGAGACTCTGAAAAGGGGTAGATTGTTATGGACCAGCACCTGGGAAGAAGCATCACCAAATCTATGCAGCTGGTCAGCTATCTGCATGCTGCTGTGGTGGGCATCTAGTGAAAATAGTGAAAGACAGTGAAACCAAGAGCTGGCACCAAGATGTTAGACATCCACATCTCCTCACATGACATGGAGGTCAGAGACTTCCCGAATCTATACGGCAGGATAGGCAGTGATCTGCATCAGATCTAATGACAGACCACAATGATGGTGCATGCACAAATGTTTTAGAGCACATCATTCACTACAGATTTGAACATGAAGCTCTGCAGCAGACAACCCTTAAAATGTTCTCTTGTTGATCTACTGACACCATCAATTATGATTTCAGTGGGCTCAGCATCACTGAGATTGGTCCTTGGGTCAATAGAAATGTGTTGCTTGGTCAGATGAATCACATTTTTCGTTACACCAGATTGATGGTCATGTTTTGATATGTCATCATCCAGGCAAATAGCTGCCCAAAACATGAACCATGCAACAGACACAGGCCAGTGGCAGCAGTTTTTTGCTTGTGGGACTTTTACTTGGAATTCCAAGGCACCATAACAGCTACAGACTAGGTGAAAATGACTGTGGATCAGCTGCATCCGTTAATGCTTGATGTCTTCCCAAGGGTGATAGTATGTACCAGCTGGACAGCTGTCTGTGCCACAAAGTGAGATTCATGCTATAGTAGTTTGAGGAGCATGATAGTGAAGTAGTACTGATGTCTTGGGCACCTAATTCATCTCATACACTTGTGACATCTTTTAATGCAGATCTGAGGTACATTTAAGTGTGATGACATAAGCAGAGTTGTCCACATCAAACATATCATAAATACAAATTACATAAGTAGTACCATACGAACAATGTTATCAATGACACCTTTATAATCCACATTCGACACATCCACTAATAACAAATTTTATTCTCTGTAGAAGGTCGCTTGTAAAAATGAGCAAAGCCCAAAAGTAGCCAACCAGTAGATAAATAGCAGCTGTGGTGTTAAACATTTAAAAATGTATTTTCTTCAACATCTAAGAGCTGCAAGATGTGATGTATTGAAAATTTTTATAATAAGGAAACTCAATATTGGGCTGAAGTAGACACTAAGAACTTTGGAACTCTAGGCAGCTGTTTTTTGGCAATCTAAAGTTGACAGATTAAGTGGATATGCTGAGTCGCAGACAGGCACAACACGAAGACTGCTACAAGTCATCTTTTGGGCAAAAGGCCTTTTCTGAATTAGAAAACACATTCTCTCTCTCTCTCTCTCTCTCTCTCTCTCTCTCTCTCTCTCTCTCTCATGCAAACACAACTTACATCCACATGACCACTTTCTCTGGCTGCCGAAGTCACACTCAGTCTTTTTGTTGCGCCTGTCTGTGACTCAGCATCTTCACTATATAGTAAGTAGCAACCTATCCTTTTCATAATACTGTTATTATTCCATCCTGGATTTTCCACTGTTTAAAGTTGATAGATGTCTGTTGAAAGCTCTGATAAGTCATATATTTCTTTGATGAAATGAAATAGAGGTTCTGACATTGGCTGAAAGCTGTCACTGAAATGAATTCTATGTTGACAAATGAAAGTTCGTGCTGGACTGGAACTCAGACCCTGATTTCCTGCTTCATGCAAGCAGTCACCTTAACCACTTTGGCTATCCAAGCAAACTTCCCATCCAACCCAATCCCCAACTTCTTGTGAGCTACTTACACAGCACCACCAGTGCATCATACTTACTGCTGGCCGTCAAGGTGTATATATTTATATCTGTGTGGTGCCTGTTCTTTCTTTAAAGGTGACAGCCTACATAAAGCAGGAAATCCATGTCCAAGTGCCTGTCCAGCACAAACTTTCATTTGTCGCCCTTGAATTCATTTCAATGCCTGACTGTGGCCGACGTCAGAATCTCTATTTCACTTCATCACATGTATGTATGGCTGCGGGATCATGAACGGTGCCTGTCCATTCAGACATTTACATGCAGATGCACTCTCTCAGAATCAGTTTGAGGCTGCAAGTTGTAAGTATGGCAGGCAGGGGGTACTATGTAAGTAGTGTATGACAAGTTGGGTATTTGGGTAGGACGGGATGTGTGCTCAAATAGCCAAAGCAGTCAAGGGGACATCTCACGTAGTGCATGAAATCCAGGTTTGACTTCCAGTCAGGCACAAATTTTTACATGTGACCATTAAATTCATTTCAATGCCCATTTGTGGCTTTCAGAAATTGTTCCACTTTACCACAATACGTATGGCTGCACGATCGAGAATGGCATCTGTTCTTTCGTTCATATTCAAAAGAACAGACACCAAACATACATAAATAATGTTTATTTGCTGCTTTATGTATGGGGTAAGTCAATAATTATCTGCAATAGTACAAAACCTAAATTGATATCATTTTTCAATGTATTCATTCTGCTTTTCAATACACTTAGTTCACACTGCACAAGCTTTCCAATACCCATTGCAAAAAAGGTTGCAGGTTGCACATCAGCCACATTTGCACTGCTACCTTTGCCTATTGATCAGAGCTCATCTCTGCTTGGAAGTTTTGACTCCATATTTCATTTTAAATGATGATTTGTTTCAGATGCATTTCATCTTCTTTAGCATGATGGTCCAGTAGATGCGGACACAAACCCACACAGTCATGCTTGTGCTCTCCATCCAGTTGTTTTGGAACCTATCTCGCACACACTTTGTGAAAGTTTAGTGTCATACGCACGATTTCATATTCAGTACCATGACTAATGTGCATATGGTTTGGCACATTATCAACAGTCACTTGCCTGTTTTTCAAAATCAAGACATGACTTGTTCAACATGGACAACAGTTGTGGTTGTAGCTGGATGACCCACTCTTTGCCCACCCTTCACACTCATTCGACCACTTTTGAACTTTTCAACCCACTTTGCTGTGATAAAACACTGTTATAGTATTTCACTGTAAGTCTTCTATGAATTGCTACTCCTGGTACACCCTCAGACCACAAAAAGTGGATCACACAATGCTGTTCTTCTATGGTACTAACAGAGAGAGGCACAGCCATCTAAACATTGCAACAGCACAGAGCTGACTGATGTGATAATTCAGCAACCATCACAGAGAAAGACAATGGTGCCATATCATGGCTGGTGATCACGCAAAGCCGTAATGCCAAACAAAAAATAATTAAGCAAAACTGCAGATTCTTACTGATTTAACCTTGTAGATGATATTCGAAATGCAGGGGATTCTAAAAGCAAAGACATTGATATTAAATAAAAATAAGTTAGAAACAAAATTTTGAATGTGAGCAAGAATTCTTCCTGGCAACTAATATACAGAAAACCAGTGGCAAAATGTTTCTTGTTTTTATGATAAGGTCTTTATCCTAGAGGATCTCCTAACTATGGATCCAGCGGAATAAAAAGTACATCAAATCTAACCTAATCTTACTCAATGAGCTTATCTTCAATATAGAAGACTGCAAACCTTGTAAACCACTGACCGAGTGCTTGTGGCGACATGGTTAAACAATAAACCACACAGAGAATTACCGGTAATAGACTTCTTAATGTATGTGAAGACAACTACAAGACTAGACATCACTTAACTATTTTAGGAGACACCAAAATAAGGCAATGTAATTCTACTGCAAAGGTCTGAAATGAATTCTTATGCTATATTAAAGGATCATTTGATGTTGGTATTGTGTTACAAGAGGGAAAATTCAAATTCTCTTTACTGCCACACTGACTCTGATCAGGGAAGCAAAGAGGGCTGAAGATCTACAACAGGATACATACTCTAGGTTTTTGGATACTGTTTGTTGGGCAACAAAGAGGCTGAAATGTGTTTCATTCTCACCAACAGAAGCAGAATATATAGCTTTGGCAACAGCTACAAAAGAAATACTGTGGTTGAAGAATCTTCTTGAAGAAATTAAAATATTTGTCAAGACTTCAACTGTTTATGAATGTAATTAGTCATGAATATGTCTGTTACAGAAAGGTGAATGTAAATCACTGAAGCATGTGGAAATTAAATACACTTTTATGCAACAGTTGTATGATGAAATATATCTGGATGTTCAATACATCTGCTCCAAGGAACAAGTTGTAGATACCTTAACAAAAGGATTTATGGAGTGTATAGCTCTATAGATTGTCTTTCAAGATGGGGATAATGAAATTTGGAGATTCTTAATGCATTAAGCACACACTTGTAATCTATGACTAAGTATGGTTAAGTTTTGAGAAACTCTTGAGCACAGTTGTTAAATTGAATGAACAATTTAATAATTAAGTTGTGACAAATTTTCTCTTTACTTCGATACTGTCTCTTTACTGTGATAAACTGTATGTGTTTCTCTCTGCTTTTGACTGTGGTTCAGTATCTTGTTCGCAGTGGTGTGATGTTATGTGAGTGACTGACTGAGATGTTTTGAGAATGATGGAGAGGTTTTGTCAGGACGAACTGTGAGAAACAAAAATGTTAAGTTTTTGTCAGGACACATGTTGGTTTCAGCATCATAGTGCTTTGCTGACCACGGTGGTATGCCCTTGCCATCCTACCTCCTTTAAAAAGACTTACCTAGCCCTTCATAGAAGGACCTACAATTTAATGTAAATGCCAAATCACAGCACTAAGTGATGGGGAAATTCCTTGTACCAACTGGGGATCAAATTTTGGGCCTTCAAAGATGTGTAATCTGGCAGTTACGCACTAAGCCACAGAGGTCATAGTTTAAATGAAAGTTGTTGCTATTATTGTGGTCATCAGTCTCAAGAGTGATTTGAAACAGACCTCTGTGCTAGCCTATATTGTTGTGCACAACTTTACGTATCTGTGTAACACTAAGCACCCCACATACTTTCGAGCCTGCTTACTGTACTCAAGCTTTAATTACTTCTGTAATTTTTACTGCACATACTTTCACTATACCAAATAAATTATTATGCCTAAATACGTATCCTACCATACATCCCTTCCTTTAATGAAGGTGTGACACACAGCTCTTTCCTACCCAAATTCAGATTAAGTGCCTCTTCATTAGTTACTTGATCTACACATCTAATCTTTAGCACAAGTCAATGAAAGAGCTGCTTTCAGAGAGTTCAAGATACAGGTGAATTACACCCAAGACGATACCACAAAGAGATGTGTATGAAATCATTAAAAATATGAAAAAAAAAAAAAAAAAAAAAACATACAAGATTATGCAGAAAGCAATCTTTTCATTGATTCAGTATGAAAAATACAAAATTTAAACTACCATGACAGTGAATATGACTACATCTGCAACATCAGAAAGAGAATGTTTCATATTTAACCTCAAATGTTAAAATTTGTTAATAAATCCCAAAGAATTATTGTCCCATGAAGAGTAAGTTTTAAAGATACACTGATATTTTCTTAGAGTGTACATAAATGTAGAATTTTTCTTTCCATATTCAAAATTGCAAATAACAGACATGAGGTGTACCAATGATCAGCACTTCTTTCAAAATATCCACTGCTCCCCCAAACCCTACCCTTTTTTTTCCAAATCTGAAAGATAGTATTGTACTACTCTCTGTTAATATAACTTGTTTCAACAGCTTATTAGATTGCAGTGCAAGCTTTTGCAGAGTTATTGAAAACTGCCAACGGAACTGTGTTTGAAGCTTTCTAGAAATCAAGTAAAGAAAACTTTAACTTTCCATATAATTGTCACAAGTTTGAAACAAGTTTGTAATGAGATGAGCAACCCATTTCTATTTCTGCTTGATCTGATTTCACAAATAAACATGAAAAAAGTTTTTTTTAGCCTATATCTATACCCTACAACTCGATAATCTTGCACTGTTCGACCGATCTGCTAACATCATTAGGTATGTCCCCTCATCCTGTGTCTCTTGCAATTTTAGCAATCCAGTTACAAAACTTGGCCTAAATGCACTTCCAGAACTACACACTCAACCATATCAAAGACAGAAGGTACAAAATCTATAGGAAACCAATCTATAAGACTATATATGCTTTATTAACAGTAACAGTGGTTAAAGCATTGTATTGGGGTTGAGGTCTCAAAGTTTTTTAGTATCCACATTTCTTCAAATCACTTGAAGTGAATTCTTAGTGGTACCTTCTGAGTTTGTCAGTTGTTTCCAGTGACTTCAACGGTGTGTTAAAAACTCTGAACTTCCCTCCTTCCCTCCATAAACTGACCAATCCCAGAATTTTACACTGCAACAACCACAACCAACTGATCAATGAGAATAAATGAAAGCAAATGAACTGTCTATAGCAGCAACAAAAAAATATCCTTTGCTGAGCACTGCATCTCACATAACATGACTGTCAGGATTATATAGGAGAATACTCTGGTGCTTCAAAACTGCAAATTTGGAAAATGACTTTCCAAAAACCTCTCAGCTACACCCAGTTTAATCCAAAATTACTCTCTTTTCCTTTGGCCTCTCTACACTCCTCCATAATATTCACTCCATCCCTTGTCAAGTTGCAGTCACTGTCATTAACTCTTTGTTTCCCCTCAATTGCTCAAGTTTGCTCACAAATTGCCTCAATCAACGTGTGGATGCCTTCTACTGCCTTCTCTTTATCCAATTTTCTGCCTATTTATATCTCTCTATTTACATCTCCTGATGACACACATAAATAAATAACAAAATTATGGTACATTGAACAAAAGATCCATAGAGTAAACCACTCACCTGTGTGGTCTTTCCAGAGCCAGTTTCTCCTGCAATTATAACAACCTGATTATTATTCACAACTTGCAAAATTTCCTCCCTCATGTTCCATATTGGAAGCTGCTTCCTATAAGGCAGCAATTCTTGGTTGACGGAATATGGAGGTACTTGTGGTATGGCATTGTTGAGCCGACCCATTGTTTTGTTGACATCCTTCACTGTAAAAATGTAACACATTAAAGAGCATAAACATGACTGTCAATAACAAAATTTAAGGCTTTAATGTAAATATAATCCCTGCTATGGGTATTAGACACAATTTATTACAATGTTTTGTACTTCTCTCACTACTATACTAGTTACGGCACGACAGTGAGTTAATCTTCATCACTGTCTCCTTCTTCTTCTTCTTCTACCTATTCTTTCTATACATATATGAATTAAAGTCCTGCTGCCACAGTTTCTGTCTGTATATTCAGACCAATCTCATGAACTCAGGGAGTTTGATAGGTTTTTTACTAATGGATACACTGATTGTCAGCACAGGTGATAGGTGTAAGGCAGCCAAACTGTGGTGTCAGGCCGGCGTGAGCTGTCCCTACCATGAGGCTGACAGGAGCTACTGCCAACTTCTAAATGACCTGCAATGCAAGACATACCAAATATTGTCCTGATAAAAACATGTTTTTTGGTATGGACTTAACATCTAAGAGGCCTCAAGAGAAATTATGGAAAAGACCACACAGAAAATGTAACCAATATTGTACAGCCACTTGAGTCAGGCAGCGAGCAAGTGGCTACAACTCATGCCAAACTAGTCCTGCAATCAGGCAGACCGGTTGGCGGAGTAGCTCACAGCTTCCATCAGTGTCACAAGATGTCACTCCAAACACCAACTGAATATGGAACACACAGCATTTGTGCTTCCTGAGAACTTTTCTAGAGTGCACTGTTTAAATCGCTGAAGCTGTATGAAAGTGATGGTATACTGTTACCTAACATTGTTTTCTGAATTTTAATCATAACTCTATGCAGTGGCTCATAAACAAAATTAACACTCTGCCAAACAAGTCTCGCTGGTCGACATGTAGGTATCACAAAATCTGGCCATGTTCAGCGTAAAGATGCTTCAACAGTCTGAATTTTATCTGTAAACTGTCGAAGTATTCGTAACAAGTTCCTGAATTTACTGTTGCCCATGAAATTTGTCACACTCAAATTGTTCTTGGGACCAAAAGCTGACTGAAACCAGAAGTAGAAAGCCCTGAAATACATAGCGAGTCATGGAGCATATATTGGATAGCCACTTTAGATGCCATATGAGGTGGAGGTTCATTGCAGTTGGCAAAAATATTGACTCTCACTATATAACAGAGATGTTGAGTCGGAGATAGGCACAACAAAAAGACTGCTGGAAAGTGAGATTTAGGTCAACAAGGCCTTTGTCGAATATAGACAACACACACACACACACACACACACACACACACACACACACACAGAGAGAGAGAGAGAGAGAGAGAGAGAGAGAGAGAGAGAGAGAGAGAGAGAGAGAGAAAATTGCGTGCGCGTGCAAACGCAACTCTCACATACATGACTACAGTCTCTGTCAGTAGAAGCCAGACTGGGAAGTCTGTGTAACAGTGAAATTATCTGGTCACATACAACAGGTGTAAGTGAAATCGAGTTAATTGTTGGATGTTTACATCACCCACAGCATTCCACTGCAACAGTTTTTAGAGTCATTTAAAGAAAGTGTGCAATACCAGTGGAATACTAGTTAGGGGTGACTTTAACCTACTAAGTATACTGTAGACTGGGATATCTATGGAATTACTGTAGACAGTCTTGTGAAGTATGTTAGAACACTTTTCCAAAAACTGTTTGAGCTATTAGTTTGGTAGCCCACATGCAATGGAAATATTTTAGGCTTATAGCTACAAACAGGCCAGACCTTATCAACGGCATCAGCAAAGAGACAGAGATTAGTAATCATCATGTCATCATAGTGACTATGGTTACTAAAGTTAACAAACGAATCAGAAAGGTTACGAAAGTGTTTCTGTTAGAAAGAGTAGATAAACAGTTGTTCGCATCTCACTTAGACAGAAGTGACATTCCAGTATGATGGACATAGACGAATTATGGGCAAAGTTTGAACAGACTGTGAATCATACTCTGGAGGAGCACGTGCCTAGTAAATGGACTAAAGATGGAAAAGACTTACCATGGTTTAACACTGAAATTATGAATATATTGGGAAAGCAAAGGCTGTTGCACTCTCGGTTCAAAAGAGAATGTACAAACAACAACAGGCAATCGTTAATAGAAATTCGTGTTCCTGTAAAAAGATCTATGTGCGAAGTGTACAACAGTTACCACCCTCATGTTGTTTTTGTGGTCTTCAGTCAAGAGACTGGTTTGATGCAGCTCTCCATGCTACTCTATTCTGTGCAAGCCTCATCATCTCCAAATTACTACTGCAACCTACATTCTTCTGAACCTATTTTGTGTATTCAACCCTTGGTCACCTTCTACAATTTTTACCCTCCACACTTCCCTCCAATACTAAATTGGTGATTCCTTGATGCCTCAGAATGTGTCCTTCCAGCCGATCTCATCCTCTAGTCAAGTTGTGCCACAATTTCTTCTTCTCCCCAATTCAATTTAGTACCTCCTCATTAGTTACACAATGCACTCAACTAATGCTCAGCATTCTTCTGTACAACCACCTTATGAAATCTTCTCTTCCCTTCTTGTCTACACTGTTTATCTCCATGTTTCACTTCCATACATGGCTACACTCCATACAAATTCTTTCAGAAAAGACTTCCTAACACTTAAATCTATACTCAATGTTAATAAATTTCTGTTCTTCAGAAACGCTTTCCTTGCCATAGCCAGTCTACATTTCATATCCTCTCTACTTCGACCACAATCAGTTAATTTGCTTCCCAGATAGCAAAACTCATTTACTACTTTAATTGTCTCATTTTCTAATCTAGTACCCTCAGCATCACCTGATTTAATTCGACTATATACCATTATCTTTGTTTTGCTTTTATTGATGTTCATATTATATCCTCCTTTCAAGACACTGTCCATTGTGTTCAACTGTTCTTCCAGGTCCTTTGCTGACTCTGACAGAATTACAATGTCATCGGCAAACCCCACAAAGTATTTATTTCTTCTCCATGAACTGGAATTCCTACTCCAAATTTTTCTCTTGTTTCCTTTACTGCTTGCTCAATCTACAGATCGAATAACATTGGGGATATGCTACAACACTGTCTCACTCCCTTCTCAATCACTAATTCTCTTTTGTGCCCCTCTACTCTTATAACTGCCATTTGTTTTCTGTACAAACTGTAAATAACCTTTTGCTTCCTGTATTTTATCCCTGCCACCTTCAGAATTTGGAAGAGAGTATTCCATTCAACATTGTCAAAACCTTTTTCTAAGTCTACAAATGCTAGAAACGTATGTTTGCCTTTCCTTAACCTATATTTTTATTTATTTATTTTTTATAAAGTTGTAGAATCAGTATTGCCTCATGTGTTCTGACATTTCTATGGAATCCAAACTGATCTCCCCCACGGTCAGCTTCTAACAGTTTGTCCATTTGTCCGTAAAGAATTCGTGTTAGTATTTTGCGACAATGACTTATTAACCTTACAGTTGGTAATTTTCACACCTGTCAACAACTGGTTTCTTTGGGATTACAATTATAATATTCTTCTTGAAATCTGACTCCGCAGCTCATGGTCTAGTGGTAGCACTCTTGCTTCCCGCACACGGGGTCCCGGGTTCGATTTCCGGCGGGGTCGGGGATTTTCCCTGCCTCGAGATAACTGGGTGTTGTTGTGTTGTCTTCCTCATCATCATTCATCCCCATTACGGTCGGAGGAAGGCAATGGCAAACCACCTCTGTCACAGCAGGCTATCTTCATGTACATCCTCTTCCATTTCCATAATATTGCCCTCAAGTACATTGCCCGTTTATAGACCCTCCATATACTCCTTCCACCTTCCTGCTTTCCCTTCTTTGCTTAGGACTGGTTTTCCATCTGATCTCTTGATATTCATACATATGGTTCTCTTTTCTACAAAGGTCTCTTTTAATTTTCCTGTAAGCCCTACCTATCTTACCCCTAGTGATATATGCTTCTACATACTTACACTTGTCCTCTAGTCATCCCTGCTTAGCCATTTTGCACTTCCTGTCAATGTCATTTCTGAGAGGTAAGTATTCCTTTTCGTCTACTTCATTTATTGCATGTTTACATTTTCTTCTTACATCAATTAAATTCAATATCTCTTCTGTTACCCAAGGATTTCTACTAGAACTTGTCTTTTTACCTACTTGATCCTCTGCTGCCTTCACTATTTCATCTCTCAAAGCTACTCATTCTTCTTCTACTGCATTTCTTTCTCTTGTTCTTGTCAACTGTTCCCTAATGCTCTCTCTGAAACTCTGGTTCTTTCAGTTTATCCAGGTCTCATCTCCTTAAATTCCTTCCCTTTTGCAGTTTCTTCAGTTTTAGTCTACAGTTCGTAACCAATAAATTGTGGCCAGAGTCCACATCTGCCCCTGGAAATGTCTTACAATTTAAGACGTGGTTCCTATATCTCTGTCTTACCATTACATAATCTATCTGAAACAGTCATATCTTCACAAAATATCTGGCCGAGAACCCGAGAAAATTCTGGTCCTATGTAAAATCACGAAGCAGGTCTAAGGCTTCCATACAGTGACTCATTGACCAGTCTGGTGTAGCAATGAAAGACAACAAAAGAAAAGCCAAAGTTTTAAATTATGAATTTAAGAAACTGTTCAAATGGCAGAATTGAACATTGCACATAACCCCATAGGGAGGACATGGTAAGAGTCATTCCTGGCATAGAGAAGCAACTGAAAGAGTTGAAAATAAAATAAGTTGCCAGTAATCGGAAAGTATGATTCATCTGTAAAGAAGACCACAAATAGAACACCAGTGCAACCCATTCTTGAGTACTGCTCTAATGTTTGGGATTCCCATCAGGCCAGATCAAAGGAATACATCGAAACAATTCAGAGGCGGACTGTTAGATTTGTTACCGGTAGATTTGATCAACACCTAAATATCATGGAGATGTTTTTGGAACTCAAATGGGAATCCCTGGAGGGAAGGTGATGTCCTTTTCGAAGAAACTATTGAGAAAATTTAAAGAACTGGTATTTGATGCTGACTGCTGAAAAACCCTATTGCCTCCAACATACATTTCACGCAAGGACCACGAAGACATGACATGAGAAATTAGGGCTCGTACGGAGGCATATAGACAGTCATTTTTCCCTCACGCTATTTTTGAGGGGAACAGAAAAGGAAATGACTAGTGGTGTTACAATGTACCCTACACCATGCGCTATACAGTGGATTGCGGAGTATATATGAAGATGTATATGTGGACGCAGATACTTACTGCTACCCATGCAAAGCTGGAGCATGTCACTTGTTAAGTATAACACAGCATACAAATAATGAAAGCAACACATGCTTGGACACAAAGAGGGTCAGCGAGGTATATGACATCAATGTGAGACAACGAAGTTTTATCTTTAAAACAAGACTGGGGACAAGCAACCACTCACTTGCCCACATAAATGATGAGTGGAATGACACTTCCTAATAAGGGAAGGAGCAGGGCTTGGGAGAGGGGGGGAGGGGTTTAAAGGTAGAGTGGTAGGAGTAGAGTGAAGGGGAGATGTGGGACATCAAGGGGATATAGGGAGTTATTGAGAGAATTGTGCAGATGACACACACACATGCTTGCTCTGCATGTGTTCCCTCACATTTTTGTCAAGCAGTTTTCTACTATGCTTTCTCCACTCAACTGCCCATATACACTGCCCTATCCACTTTCCTAACTTGTCCATCAGTTACTGCAACAATCACTTCATTCAAAAATTATTTCCATTATTTTTCTTTTCATTTTTTATACCTCTCTCACAATATTTTTCCTTCAAGCAACTTCACTACAAACTCCAGACCACTGTACCCTCACCAATGTCTTATCCAAATTCCAGTATTTCAGACTCTACCTGTGATTCCTTAGTATTCTTCACAATGGACATACTGCCATATATCACTGGTGGGCACAAAACATTTCATAAAGATCACCACCTTTTCTGAACAAATATTATATACTCCAATCCTACATAATTGCACCTTCTAAGTATGTACCTTCACTAACCACCTCTGTTTATTCTGTGGCAGTAATTGCTAGCATCTCACCTCTGACATGCTCAACACCACGTATGGGATCTTTCTAAATTATGTATCACTCCAACAGTACCCCCCCACATCCATGGCATACTAATACATATCAAATAATCACAGCTATCCAAACCCTTCATCAGCCCCTTGCGGCTTGGAGATTCTCCTTTCGTAAACTAATCTCTCGCATGCTTAGAAACTACCTTCAAACCTTGCAAAACAAATTATTCCCAAACAGCTTACACAGACTCTCAACACTGTTCTCAACCTATCTTCCTAAATCTGAATGTTGCAAATGTCTGTCTTTTCAAATGGTCTTTCTTTGTCCCTACACCCAAGATTAACAATATTGGGCTTATCAAGGATTTGTTTTCCTTTCTGTTCCCTTCAGTGGAAGCATTTTTTCACCATCCATGCTACTGAAAACAGCTACTACAAAGTACAGTACGAACCTAAATTATGATCCTACAACTTTACCTCCAAACCAGACCCCTAGTAACCCGCAGGTATTCCTCGTCTCAAACTCAGTTTTACTTTTCTTTCCTAAATCCACTGCTAGTAAATATCAAGATGTGTCCTCACAACAGTGCAGCGACACATTGCATTCAAGGAAGAAGCAGTTCAACAATGTATCAAGTGAAAAGTATCTGAAAACATTCAAGAAATTAATTCTGTGTGTAAAATGTAGTTATTGACTGTAAAAGATAAAATTTTCCATTTTCAAGCCTCAACCCTTTGCAGGGGAAAAAAACTCGAAAATTACCCCCATTATCAACACACACAAACAAAAAGCCAAGTTGAATTTCAACCCTACGGAATGAAAGACAGTGAAGAAGGTGTGCAACTTATATAAATGCTCTTCCATGGATGCACCCGTCACACTGATGTCACTGAGATCATTAATGCAACCCGGAGTGGACACTGTCAAACTGTTCAGAATAATGCTGAAAAATTCCAGTGGTTCTACCCACACATAACAGGGGACAGTGATATTGGTACAGTTCAAACGGCATGTTAATCACAAGCAGCCATTTAGAATCATCATCCAACTGAACCTGTAAATAACCTTCCAATAAATCAGTTCTGTAGAAAAACTGGTTTCCAGAGAGCTTAGTCAATAACTCATCTGTACAGAGCAAAGGATAGATATCAATGACAGATTGAGCATTAACTGAAACTTTAAAGTTACCGCAGAAACAAAGATGACCATTCGGTTTTTTAATAATAATGAGGTGGGTTGACCACTCACTCGATGTAATAGGCTGAGTGACTCATAAAGACATTAGCCTGTCCACTTCTAATTTCATTTCATCACAAAGTGCCAATGGAATGGGTGCACATGGAAATAGTGTGGTCACACTGTACGTTTGAGGGTAAAGTGGGCTGCAAAATTAGTGGCACAACCTAACCAATACAAGAAGAGAAACGAGAACACAGAGAATCTACCTGCTGGTAAGGGACCTAGTCAGAAACAAGGTGCACTGCATCTGAAATGGGAAAACCAAATGCACTGAAAGCATCAAGGCAGAACAAATTTGCAGTACTAACATCATCCACTATATATAAAAAAAAAAAGGTCAAGCAACAAAACCAATGTCCACTTGTAATTCATCAAACATTGAGTAACTGCAGATAACACCAAAGATCCCAAATATACAGAAGTTTGTGAATTCAGTAAAGTCAAGGCTGTAGTCGTGCCCGCACAGCACTCTGTCTGTCACACTTCGATAAACAATTTGTTATGATTCATAAGCACTGGAGACACACAATTAACATCCATGTTCATGTCTGCAGGAGGAGGCTGGGAATGACACACAGAAGCTGTTTGTCTTTTTTTCCCCCTACATCTGTTGGAAGTCACCCAGCACTTAGGCCATCGGTCCTCTCACATTGCACGAAACAATATGGGCGAGATGAGAGCATGGAATGCTGCCACTGCTGTGGTCGCTGTTTGGCACATTGCTGTCCAGTGCAATGTGCTGTGTTTGTACAGCTGCCACATTATTCTCCCCCTGAGAACAGATACATACCCGACAACCAGGAACAGGACCCACTGCAGCAATGCCACACAAAGCCAGCACAAGATATCTCGAAAGAATGAGCAATATTTAACACATCAGCCAAAGATGGATTCCTGCATTGTTGTGCATGTTAATGCTCCTCCTTGTCAGGACTCAACCAAGTGATGACTCCACAGACCTTACAACCAGCATAGGAATGATGATGAGCATCAGTAACAAACTGGCATTTGAGACAGAGGTCATAGAGTTTGGCTACCCAAGCCTGGTGGAGTTGTTCATGAGGACAATAGAACTCTACACATGCTGCACTGACATGCACGCATTTATGGTAATAATCTGACAACAACTTACATATTTTGTCAAACGGAAGTGACACAGGTCCCTAGAGTGGGGCTAACTCGCACAACAACTGGTAGAGACGAGGAGAAACCAAAGAAAGGAACAAAGCCTTAAACATGTCTGCATCAGTGACATCAGAAGCGAGGAAGTGTTGCTGAAGCCACTTCTTGTAAGCCTCCCAGTCTTCAGCTACATCATCATAAGTGGGAAAGAACGGCAGGTACCCCGACAGTGAGGAAGCCTACATAGTCAATGTGACTGACAAGTTCATGATAATAACTATAAGAGCCTGCAGCTGCTCAAGGAGATTGTAGTACTGTCTCCATGTACAGAATAACTGAGGGAACAACCAAATAGACTGAGCACATTGTAGCGAACACTGCACTCATCACCAATTGTGTCACACAGTAAGACACAAACAACAGCATGGCTGCAATGAACCAAAGCTTATTCTTTTTCCACACACAAGTGACAGCAGTTGAAATTGGAGACACAAACACTGAAACAAGCCTAGTGCTGATACAAGCAGTGGCTGACAATTAGTAAGGACACAATGAAAGCTGGTGCCTGCTGCACTATGATTATAAAGAGGAGGGCTCTGGTAGATGGCATGACGGATGCCGTGCCATGTGCCCAATTCATGTGCCCCACCACAGGCTGCCTTAGGTGGCCAGCCCGCACAAATATAGTTGGCAGAGTATTCAAAGTGTAGCACATCAGCAGTCTGGTGTCGCGGTGTGTATCCAAGTATTATATATATATCTGCAACTGAGCATTATAGCAGAGGTTGAAAATACCGCTTCAGTTGTAAATTACTTTATTTTCAGGCGACCGGTTTCAGACTGGTATAAGCCCATCCTCAGGTGCCGTAGCTGTGCTGTGGTCCCCGAGCGCTGCGTATATCAGGCACAGTGTGCTCCAGTACACCGTGCCTGGTACATGTGGCGCTCGGGGACCACAGCACAGCTACGGCACCTGGGGATGGGCTTATACCAGTCTGAAACCAGTCACGTGAAAATAAAGTAATTTACAACTGAAGCGGTATTTTCAACCTCTGTTATTACATACAGGGTTATAGCAGATATATCAGAATGGAGATCCCTGAGAGTGATTAAAACCCACGCACGAGTGTATAGATTCAAAAAATGACAAACCACTGAGAGGACTGGAAATTTTTATAACACAAAATATAATCAAAGCAAGTAATGAAAGACAATTCTCACAGCTGAAAAGAATGCAGAAGGAAGAATACCAAACAAATCTGTATCATATACACCAAAAGGTAAAGAGCTATTGTAGACCAAGGAAATATTGGTAACAGTTTCCTCTTTGATCAGAAAAGGCAAACTGCACGTGCTCTTTCAAAGATGAGCGAGGAGAGGGAAGGAGGGTGGAAGGAAGAGAATATGACCACAGCAGCACAATGTGAAAAGAGAAGTATATGTACTGTTGAAACATTTTCTGCCAAGTTGTTGCTCAAGTTTTGTATCAACATTACTTTTCCTCCTCACCTTGCAGTATTGTTGGAAATTCAAAATAAATGGACTCTTTAGTTGACTTGCTCATTCTGAGCAATATGGGGCCATCTGTAAATATTCAACTCGAAGAAAGACAACTTCTTAGGCAAGATCACATTTGCAAAATCTTTATGTACAATGACCAGTTTCAGTAAACTATAATCTGATCTCAGTACAGGCTAACACATGTGCCCAATTTCAGCTATAAATGTACTCCATATCTTAATTAGTTGGACACTTGATGTAAGATGCACAGGCATATCAAAGTTAAAACCAGTATGTACAGCACATTCAAATGATTTACAAAATGTCTGGCAATTATCCCAAAATGCTATCTTTCGGTGTGTTTACACTGAGTTTAAAGACACGTTTCTGTTCACAATACTATTCCATCATAGTCAACAACTTGCTGACATACTGTTCATTGCTTGTACCACCATCCACAATAGTGACAAACATTTTTATGTACCGGGTGATCAAAAAGTCAGTATAAATTTGAAAACTGAATAAATCACGGAATAATGTAGATAGAGAGGTACAAATTGACACACATGCTTGGAATGACATGGGGTTTTATTAGAACCAAAAAAATACAAAAGTTCAAAAAATGTCCGACAGATGGCGCTTCATCTGATCAGAATAGCAATAATTAGCGTAACAAAGTAAGACAAAGCAAAGATGATGTTCTTTACAGGAAATGCTCAATATGTCCACCATCATTCCTCAACAACAGCTGTAGTCGAGGAACAATGTTGTGAACAGCACTGTTACACTTGTGACTTCAGGTAACCCCAAAGCCAATAATCACACGGATTGAGGTCTGGGGACCTGGGAGGCCAAGCATGACGAAAGTGGCGGCTGAGCAAACAATCACCACCAAATGACGCGCGCAAGAGATCTTTCATGCGTCCAGCAATATGGGGTGGAGTGCCATTCTGCATAAACATTGTACGTTCCAGCAGGTGTTTATCAGCCAGGCTGGGGATGATGCGATTCTGTAACATATCGGTGTGCCTCTCACCCGTCACGGTAGCAGTTACAAAACCAGAATCACGCATTTCCTCGAAGAAAAAAGGCCCGATAACGGTAGATGTGGTAAATCCAACCCATACCGTGACTTTCTCGTCGTGCAATGGAGTTTCCACGACAGTTCTAGGATTTTCAGTAGCCCAAATTCTGCAGTTGTGGGCGCTGACAGACCCTCGGAGCGTGAAATGAGCTTCGGCGGTCCACAACATGTTACTCAACCAATTGTCATCTTCTGCCATCTTTTGAAACGCCCACACCGCAAATGCCCTCCGCTTCACTAAATCGCCAGGTAACAGTTCATGATGCTGATGGATTTTGTACGGATAGCATCGGAGGGTAGGCTTAAGTGCCAAACAAACAGTAGTGTACGAAATTCCGGTGCGACGTGCGACTGCACAAGCGCTGACTTCCCCGCGCATAGACGAACCCGCTACAGTCTCCATTTCTTCCCGAACTGTCTAAGCAGCATTATGCCTTGTGCTCGGTCAGCCACTACGGGGTCTATTGTCTAAACAACCTGTGGCTTCGAACTTCAAAATCATTGTCGCCACAGCTGCATTTGTCAACGGACCTTTACCCGTTCGAATCCCCTTCCTAAGGCGATAGGATCGTAACGCTGAACTAGCACATTCCCCATTCTGATAATACAACTTTACTACAAGTGCCTTTCCAGGTAATGTCAACATGCTGCGACTGCTGGCGCATCTGATTCTCTCTCTCATTACAGCTCCTTTAATACACGATTGTCATGCGCAGTCACTGACGTTTTGCTGTCCAGCGCCATCTGTTGGACATTTTGTGAACTTTTTTTTCCCCCTAATAAAACCCCATGTCATTCCAAGAATGTGTGTCAATTTTCACCTCTCTATCTACATTATTCCTTGGTTTATTAAGTTTTCAAATTTATACTGACTTTTTGATCACCCGGTATATATCCACATTGTCTGCTACACTGAACTGGCAGCACAGACATTAAGATGCATGAAAAACCTGCTTTTTCTTAAAATGGAATGCAAACTACCCAAACTATATTCATCCCATATTTCATAATGAGAGCAGTTAGCAACTTCCAACAAACTTCAAGCATAATTTCAAACCTTCTCTAATCTTTTCCTGCCTTAAGTTCTTAACGTCAAATATTTAACACATTAACTCATCTTTAAAATAATCAGATGTTTGAGGCTGTTTTACACATGGGAGTTCGATTCTTTAACGAATCAGACATTTATTGGTACTACAGAAGATGTGGCAGGAATGACATGCTGTTTGAGCTGAATTTGGAAGATGGTTCTGGTGTTCATAAGTTCATTAGGATATAGCCATCTGATTTAAAAATTCTAATGAATATCATAGAGCCAGTGTTTGAATGAAGGACATAAATTTCAGAAAAGCAATTCCTGGGAAGCAAAGACTTGCTGTTACTCATTTGCTTTTGGCAATCAAAGACTTGCATATTTATTTCAAAGCTAGCCATACTTCAAATAGTTCCTGCAGTTTGTGAAGCAGGACAGGGCTAAACAAACCACAGCACAGCACAATGGTATTTAGCAGTAGCAGGCCAGAAACGATGTTCCTTTGATCTGTATGGAAGCAGCTGTGGAGCACTGTTGTGTGTCAGCAACATGTTACCAACATCACTAGTTCAGCACTACCCATGAGCAAAGTTGTGAATGTTGTTGCAGCATGTTTCAAACTCACTGTAAATGTTCCTTTATACTGGCAAAATGAGTGCTCCATGTCACAAGATCTCAGCCAGTCAAATTTATAGCCTACACTCCCATTGATATCCTCTTCCTGATGGCCATCTAACAATTTGAAATTTCCACATAATCTGAAATTACTCACATTGTTTTCAAACATACACCTCTATTTATTTTGTAAAACTTTTGCTGTAGAGCCACTAAGACTGTTCAGTTTTCTTTCGATGTCATGAAAATGATCTGTGTCTGACAGAAGAATCGTTCCCTTTTCAAGTTTGTCAATTCTGCTGCAAAGGAAACAAAAGTTAGCAGATATGTATGCCAAATAATTTTTAACATTGTGTCACCTAACATTTGCTGAAGAATTCTAATTGATGTTCCACCATCTTTGACTGGTAAATTAACTATTGAGGCAAAACCATCAAAATTTTCTTCATAATACTGGACTACAACGATCCAAGTTCCTGATGTGTTTCTACTGGGATGGGTGGCTCTGGTACATTGGAATTTTCAGTCTTGAGTATGTGATTTCTTCTTGGCGATTAATGAACATCCTTTACCCATTAGAAATCAATTTATTCACTTTAGGATATACTGCTCTAATTTCTTCACAGTCTGTGGAATCATACACCATGCACATAATATGGATTATTTTAGGATAAATAGCAATACCACCTGCTGCTACCTTATTCATATATGCTGCAGCATTGAGCAGCACCTCTTATTAACAGTACAACATCTTCAAACTTTACACTAACTGGTCACAAAATATGCATTGCTTCATTAATTAATCTTACAACAGTCACATGGTTCACAGTAGTCATTTCTTGGTTAGTTTGCAGTCATTTCTTGGCTTATCTGCAAAGAACCTTTCTTCAACATCGCTTCATCATTTTTAATGCCAAAAAAATGACGTTCACAACTTTCATACCAGTTGAATCTGAAGTTTCATTTCACATAACCCAGATTTTCTCATTTTTACACACAGAATGACTTTGTTGTAGAGTTTGTTGGTAGCTCTTTGGAAGATATTTTTTCCTTAATGTTGACTTTATGAGTGTCAAAACTTGAATATTTGGAGAGAAACTTCAACAGTGGGTTATTTACTTTAGAAAGAGGCATGTTGGCTGACACAAGTGGCCTACACAAATCTTCAAAATAAGCTGAAAATGTTTCAGGTCCTGTAGAAGAACCTGGAACTGTATCACCAATTAGAGGTTGTTTTTTGATCAAATGCAAAATTGCTGCAATATGTTTCTTGCTGTCTCAGTGCTGATATGGTTGTTCAGCCTTTACTGCTTTCCCACATGGCTGACAGGACAGGACACGTCCATCTGTACTAAAATTATCCTTAAATTTTGCAACACACTGCTGCAGATGATAATTTGATGTTGTTTTTACTTTAGGCATTGTAGTATTGCCTTGCACATCATAGCACCAGAAATGAACTATTTGTGAGTGAGTGGGGAGAAAGGTGAAACATGTAGTGCAATATGGTTATGGCCAAGGAAATCCACAGCTTCTTACGGGGAGTGCAACCAATAAGATAATGAGCACACAGCTGAAAACTGATATGCAGAAACAGAATAATATACGCTCAGCATTTAAGGCAGCAGATGTTTACAATACAATTTAATAGCTCAAAGGATCTTCCTTGTTTAAGTAACACAATACAGAAATGAAATAAACTGAATGATCTACTGTATCGACAAAAACATGTAAACGCTATGTGGAAATAACTGGAAAACAAGAAGTTATGTACTAATAGAAAAAAATTTAAAATATGTAATTTTCATAAAACAATACTTCTTTACATAAAATCCAAGCCCAAAACAAGAAGTTCACCGCAGATGAGGCTATCCGAAAACACAGTTGTCAGCTTCCAAGGTATCAACAGCTGGAAATGGAATATTAATCCGAAGACAACTCCTCAGGGTGCAAGTCTAAGAACTGGAGTGCAATACTAAAGAGAACATTGCTGCACTGAACAGTCATCATTCCACAATGTTTAGAAACAAAAAAGGGAGGGAAGGGATAGACGATGAAAATGATGAAGCAGTATCAATTCATTTGCGCATGGGAAAGTCCAAGGAGATAAATTAAATGTATGCATTCCAGCAAAATGCAATTACTAGTATAGCCCAAATTAATTGATACTCATCACATAGAAGAGGCACTGAGTCACAAACAGGCACAATGAAAAAGAATGCTAGTTATATTTAACTATTGGACTAGATCCTTCATCACATGCAGAAAACCCACACAAATTAACATATGCATGACACACACACATAGCCAACGTTGTCAATGGGTGCTATGACCCGAATAGTGACTTTGAGGTGAGAAGCAATCTGCTGAGGTGAGTAGTGGGGGTGCAGAAGAGGCATGGGGGGGGGGGGGGGGGGGAGAGGGGAGATAGCAGGGCAAGGATGGGGGAAGATACTAGTGCTGCCTGTGGAATATTGTAGGGACATGGTTGGGATAGGATAGGGTTGCTATGCTCTGATTAAAATTACTTTGTGATTGATGTTTCAGCAAGTCAAGTTGTAGTGGCCAGCCGCCGCCATACAATTGTAGCTCTTTTTTGAGTGCCATGTGTTCACTGTGATGCCTGTTTTGAAGGTACCTGTAAGCACCCTGTGAAGCGTGGCTGGGTGCACGCTGACAACAATGCCCCCCTGCCAGTGCAATCTGTTAATCACAAAGTAATTTTAATCGGAGTGTAGGTGCAGCATGGGGAGGCTTAGATTAATTGGGGGAAGGTAAAGGAAGAGGAGAGGAGAGGAGAGGAGAGGAGAGAAGTAGAGAAATTGTACTGGAGGGATAGAAGGAGTGTGTAGAACTAGAACGGAAGCAAGGGAGGGGGTTGCAGGTGAGGAAAGGGACTAGTGAAGGTTGATGTCGGAGGGTGGGTTACTGTAACCACACTATAATCATAGCATTTTAAAGATTCATTGATTTAAGTGCCATTTTCAGTATTGTTGTTTCTATAAGCTGAACATTTCATCCTTAATGAGACTGTAGTGTAAATAAGGCACGGCGAGCTCTGACGGGCTGGCAATGAAGCTACCCTTCACTCATACCGTGTCAAATTGTGGAAAGTAAAAAGTTATTTTGATCAATGAAAAACCATACACAATTCTTCAATTCCTTTACATATCAGTGAGAGAGCTTTCAAATAACTCTGTTAAAATACATAAATAAGACTGGAACAAACTCAATTCTTTCACATCAGCACTTCAAGTCAAACTGCTATATGACCAGACATTCTCTACTCCACTCCTCTTGCATGGTAAGAAAATAGTTTTATCAATTGAAGGAAGATCAATTTGGCAGTATTCATTCTCCATGCTCAGAGAGACCTTCACGGTTTGATGAAGATTGTTTAAAGACATTAATCCACAGCGATCCACATCAGTGCACTCAAGAATTGGCAAATGTGATAAACTGTGATCATCCCACCATCGTGCAACATTTGCATGCAATGGGGAAGGTTCAAAAATTGGGTGTGTGGGTACTGTATAAAAATCAGTGGGTGCCCACATGTGCTTACTCATAATCAATTGGCTTGTGAACAACACTGAGCATTCCTATCCTGTATAGTTACTGACAAAGAGAAATGGCATCTTTATGTTAACATAAGGAAAAGAAAGGAATGTTTGAGCCCAACAAAGCAGGAACTCTCCGTACAAAGACCTGCACACATCCACAAAAAATGATGTTACACATCTCTTGGAACAGCGACAGTGTGGTGTACAATGAATTGCTTCTCCAAGGTGTAACCATCACTGCTAACATTTATTGTCAACAACTGAGACATCTTGGTGATGCAATCCAAGAACAATGACCAGGCAGACTGTGTGAAATGACGCTAATCCACAATAATGCCCACCGGCATTCTGCTGGACTGAAAAAAACATTATATAGGAGTTGGGTTGGGAAGTTGTGTTTCGAGAATTTCTGCATAAATTCTAGAACCACTCAGCCTTACACTGTCTCGAACACTGATATTTTAGATGTGAGTGGGAGAAAGGAACCCTACACACATCACGTGTCTGTGTGTGCAGGTGTGAAATCAGTCGTGAGCAAAAGGTCGACACGGAAGTTGAACGGCACCTACAAGTACTTGTCAGGGGATCCATGGAAGTCATAGTGAAAGCACACAGAAGAATCAAGGAACTTTTGTGCTGTTTGTAACCGTGACTATTGTTAGTGACAAAAGAACAATTGAGATTCTGAATTGTGAAAAAACTCTTATCTTGGACTTGCTGGAGGCAAGACATATTTACGATATGTTTGTAGTAGAGACATGGTTGCAAAGCCAACTCTTTTCTAAATGGACTTAAATCTGATTCTAATGTGAGATGATACGAGTTACTTATGAGAAGCCAACATTTATACGTCAAGTGTGAATTTTGTTCTTCATGAAGCTCAAATATATCGATAGTTGTTGATAAGTATTCTTCAAGTACCTAATTATTTCACAAGTAGAGAGAGAGTCTTTAAGGTTCCTGTAACTAGCATCATTCTTCAGAGAAGAAGTTTATACAGATGCCAGAAACCAGCTATCCAGAGATGAAGATCAGCTGTGTACAACAAGTATAAGACGACTCGTGTTTGAGAAGTGGGAAGTTTGCACACACACTTTACACACTCTTAGTCGTCTAAAGTGTTAGAAAGTGATTCTGCATCCACCTTATTCACCTGATCTTGTAACCTCAGATTTTTACCTACTCCTTTCTCTATAGAAAAACCTTCAAGGAACTTTCTTTCTGGCTGAAAATGCACTCTGAACATGACTTGACAAGTTCTTCATCTCAAAAACACATGATTTCTAAGGTTGTGGAATCAAAAAGTTAACCCAGCACTGGGAGACTGTTGTAGATAGTAAAGGACACTATATTACTGATGACTACATTCTCTGCTTGTGTTTTATTAAACTTATGGAAAAATATTACAAACTTATGTACCAACACAACAATTCAAATATACATATAATACATATTGTTGTGTACATAGTTCCGCGTAGTCAGCGCGTACACAATTTTCCCACTAGAGCGCGCCCCGCTAAGCACAACATCGCAGGCGCAGCGCTCGTCCGTCTCCGCACTACAAGATGGCGCTGCCATAGAGACGGACCAAATTCTGCTTCCGCCGATCCGCGTATTAATATGTAACGCAGCCAATGAGATTGCTGCTTACGTAGAACCTTTTCTCCTCCCGGATCACACTCGCGCAGTGATACATGAACGGGCGAAGTATTATAACGAGTGTACAGACCTCCGATTAGTCAGTCTGCATTTGTCTGTACCAGTCTATAGTCAAGTTTCAGTCTGCGCCTAATAAGATTACCATCTTCCTGTACATAGCCATGAAGATAAATGTATAGACACTTTTGTCAAGTATCAGATATATGCGAGAATAAGATTAATGTACCAATACCAAAGGAACTTCAGACTATTAATTGTAAATAGCATCCAGAACCTAGTTAAGTAATTTTTATGCTTGTTATTATTTTAATAAATGTGTGTGAAATTTAATCAAGTTCTGTTTCAAGTTGGTCACCGTCAATCTGCTACTCTAAGCGTGCAAGTGGCATTTCTATCGTCTGACCTAACGGCAGAAGATAAACATGCCACGATAAGACCACGAGACATATTACTGACACTTGCCTACTTCGTTAGAGCGACAAGTCAAATAACCTGATGGTGTGTGTACTGAAGGTTTTACAGTACGCACACCACACATATATACATAACAATATTGTGAAAAGGAAAGTTGCTACTCACCATATAGCGGAGATGCTGAGTCACAGACAGGCACAACAAAAAGACTGTCACAAATATAGCTTCCGACCAGTAAGGCCTTCGTCAAAATTAGACGACAAACACACACATGCAAACTCAACTCACACGCACATGACTGCAGCCTCAGGCAACTGAGGCCACACTGCGAGCAGCAGCACCAGTGCATGATGAGAGTGGTGACTTGGTGGGGGTAAGGAGGAGGCTGGGACAGGGAGGGCGATGGACAGTAGGGTAGGGGTGGCAGACAGTGACGTACTGTTGGGGAGTGTGCAAGGATGAGATGGAAAAAGGATGGGCAGCTATGTGCAATCGGGAGGTTAGATGGAGTGCAACGGGGGGAGGGGGGGGGGGGATTGGGGGATTGCGGAAGAGAAGAGAAGATACGAGAAGAGAAGTAGAAAGACAGGGGCATGACAGAGTAATGAGGGCTGTGTAGTGCTAGGATGGGAACAGAGAAGGGGCTACATGGGAGAGGACAATGAATAACTAAGGTTGAGGCCAGGAGGGTTAAGGGAACATAGGATATACTGAAGGGAAAGTTCCTACCTGCACAATTCAGTAAAGCTGGTGTTGGTGGGAAGGACCCATATGGCACAGGCTGTGAAGTAGTCACTGAAATGAAGGATGTTATATTTGGCAGTGTGCTCAGCAACAGGGTGGTCCACTTGTTTCTTGGCCACAGTTTGTCAGAGGCCATTCATGTGGACAGACATCTTGTTGATTGTCATGCCTGCAAAGAATGCAGCACAGTAGTTGCAGCTTAGCTTGTAGATCACATGACTGGTTTCACAGGTAGCCCTGCCTTTGATGGGATAGGTGATGTTTGTGACCGGACTGGGAGAGGTGGTGGTGGGAGGACATGTAGGACAGGTCTTGCATCTAGGTCTATTACAGGGGTATGAGCCATGAGGTAAAGGGTTGGGAGCAGGGGTGCAGGTTCAGTGGACAGCAGAGTACCACTGTGGGGAGGCGGAGGATGGGAAGGATAGTGGGCAGGACATTTCTCATTTCAAGGCACGGCAAGAGGAAGTCGAAACCCAGGCAGAGAATGTAATTCAGATGCTCCAGTCCAGTGTGGTACTGAGTTACGAGGGGAATGCTCCTCTGTGGCATGACGGTGGGACTTTGTGAGGTGATGGGAGACTGGAACGCTAAGACATGGGAGATTTGTTTTTGTACAAGGTTGGGAGGATAATTACGGCTTGTGAAGGTTTTAGTGAGGCCCTCAGCACATTTCGAGAGGGACCGCTCGTCACTGCAGATACGATGAACATGGGTGGCTAGGCTGTATGGAAGGGTCTTCTTGGTATGAAACGGGTGGCAGCCGTCAAAAGGGAGGGATTGCTGGTGGTTAGTAGGTTTGATAAGGAGCGAGGTACTGATGTAGCCATCTTTTAGGTGGTGGTCAACATCTAGGAAGGTGGCTTGTTGGATTAAGTAGGAACAGGTGTAGCAAACAGGGGAGAAGTTGTTGAGATTCTGAAGGATTGTGGATAGGGTGTCCTCACCCTCGAACTCTGCAATCTTTTTTCAATTTGGACTTCTGGTACCCTATACCTTCACAGGAATAGACCTCAGCAGCACGTCGTCATCAACTACGAATTCTATAAGGCACTTCCTTACACCAAAAGAATTATTCATCCACATCCCAGATGACATAGTAACTAAATCATCATTTATCACAAAAACTTAATTCCTCATTACCTGGTACAATTCCATATAGTATTCAACTGCAAACAAAGTATGAGTGAATATATAGTCACAGCTGAAAATTTGTGCCAAACCACGATTAAAACCTCCTGCTACTCACAAGCAGTTGCCTTGAACATTAGGCTAATTGAACATGCCTCCTGGCCTGACTCAAATTTTCAACATCGCAGGTGTTTCCACTTGTATTTTCCAAATACGTGAGTGTATGACACATGCAGATACAGAAGTTCTTGCAAACAAGAGATGTAGGTAACTTTCAGCATTACAATAAATGTTAATAACTTTCATCAAGCCAAAAGTAAAGGTGTTTTACATGAGATTGACACAGTTACTTCCAAAAAGTGGTTGGACTTTATAAAGATTGAGAAAATATGTTTTAGTACCAACCTTCAGTTGTCAAGCGATCTCTCTCTGTCAGTGGCAGCAACTCATGCCTTTCCTTGTTAGTGAGAGGATATTTGTGCAACACCATGAAGATATGCTGTCGAGAGGCTCTTCCTAACTGAAACACAGCATCAGCCTGGACTATGCTGGAGCCTTCCCTTTTGTACACTGTTAGATACCGGTTTGCACCTTTCCTATAAAAATTTAATACTTAAATACAATCCTAATCTTGCATTACATGAAGTATGTACATTTTACTTTATACTAGGATGCCTCTGCACTGAAATGGCAAGTGTGGGGCAAGAATAAGGAGAAAATTATGTTATGTATAAGTGGCTGGATTAACGGATTATAGAAGATTGTAGATTCTGTTTCCATGTAAAATTATACATATCAATGACTTGAACAGTGCATTCAAAATTCTTATTGTGATCCATTTTAGTACCCATACCCAATCCATACGCAGTTAAATTCTCCCATTATTAAAGCTAAGTTCTGATGAAATGACATTCTTTATGTGATTATATGGAATGTGACATTCTTTTTGTGAAACGCTATTGAGAAAATTTAGAGAATCGCATTTGTGGCTGACTGCAGAACAATTCTTCTAGTGGCTTGGAGAAAAGCAGCAGATGTACAAGTTAAGAATGAAGGAGGGAGAGACAGCAGGTGCCTGGGCTAAGAATGTGACTCACTGACACTGGTACTGATGAGTTTGTGCAGAGCACAATGATGATGACTTGGAAGAGTGGTCTGGAAGGGAGTGACGAGGAAGAGCAGATTAGGAGTAAGACGGTCAACTCTGTTCTTGGCCACAGTGTAGTAGTGGCTATTCATTCAAGTTGACAGTTGACTTGTGGTCATTCCCTTATAAAATGCTGTGCAGAAATTACAGCAGAGCTGGTATATTACATGGCTGCTTTCACAGGAGGCCCTGCCTCTGATGGATTAGGATAAGCCTGTGACAGGACTGCAGAATGATGTGCTGGATGCGTGAATTGGACATGTCTTGCACCTGGATCTTCCTCAAGGATATAACATATGAAGAAAGAGACTGGGAGCAGGGGTGACTCAGTAATGGATCAGGAAATTGCATAGGTTGTGAGGACATGGGAATATCACTTTAGGAAGGGTTAAAAGGATTGTGGGTATGATGTTCCTCATTTCTGGCCAAGGTGACAAAGAGTTGAAGTGCTGGCTAATGACGTGGTTCAGTTGATCCAGCCCAGGATAATACCTGGACATGAGGGGTGCTCCTTTGCAGTTGGTTCTTGGGGGTGATGGGAGAATTAGGGATGTGTAAGAACATGGCATGGAAAATCTGTCTTCAGACAAGATATGGGGGTAGTGCCAGTCTATGATGGCCTTAGTGCCACTTACAGTACACTATTCTTGTCATCACAGATGCATTGTCCACAGGTGACTAGACTATTTGAGAATGATCTGCTGGTGTGGATGGGATGACAGCTGTCAAAATGCAGATATTTTTGATGGTTAGTGGCTAGATATGGGCAGAAGTATGGATGGAGCCATCCGAGAGGTGAGGCTGAAGAGGAAAGATGAAGCAAATGGGAGAGGTGTTGATACTGTGGAGGAACGAGTGTCTTGGTCCTGGATGTACCTCTTGTAGATATCATCAACCAGATAAGGGGTTCAGGGTTTTGGGAGGATAGGAAAGTTTCCTCTACATGGTCCAAAAACAGATTGACATAGGAGGGTACCATGAGGATGTCCATGGCCATGAATTTACTGCTATATATAACTGTAGCTGATGTGTAGTTCTACATCATCTGTATATTCAACTTGGTGTTATAACGTCTATTCTCCACATTGAGGAGGTACTGAGTCGCAGACACACACAATGAAAAGATTCCTACACATTTCAGCTTTTGGGCAAAAAGTCCTCCTTCAGAAATAGAAAACACACATATATACACAACCATTACTCACATACAAATGGCCACTTTCTCTGGCCATTACAGCCCGACTGTGAAGTGCAGTTGATAATAATATCTGACTTATGTACATGATGAAATGATCCCATAATACACAATCAATGTCAATACATACAGTCCACATACCCTCTGCTCTTGGATCGAAGACCTATGTCCCTTGCAAGCATATGTATATATGCCCTTTCAATACGTGTTAATGATGATGGAAATTCAAATTCTGAAAGAAAATTTGGCACAATTTAGATTTAAAACAAAAAAATCAATATATTCTTATATTTAACATGCTACACGATGACAGATGTAGAAATCAGAATACAACATGGCAATAAAGATATGTTGAGTATACATTCTCGTATATGCTAAAAGTTGAGTATCCATTCAGGTATATGCTAAAATGTATTTGTTGTCAGGTGTAATTTAGATGACTAGTACCTAGAACATGGTGGAGCAGATAGTGACAACAGTAATCACACACATGGCAGATGTCAATGTCACAAAGTGAATTTTGACACAGTTGCATTTAAAAGCAAAAACATCTGTGTCTAAAAACAAGCAAGTTTAAGTGTGAGTGTAAACAGCCAATGGCACTGCTAAGAAACTGAAATTTGTGCTAAATATGTTGTGTTTTTACAATGAGGGAAATATATCAAGGCTTTTGTGGGATGGTTAGGTTGCCTAAGATAATGCCTTGATGTAGAGTGAGTAGGTTAGTTAGTTAATTATGTGTTCCAGAGATCATTTTGCAGGATACATAGTAATAATGTGATATGAGTCATTTTACATTCACAATGAAAATTAATTTGTACTTACAGTTACATTCCGAACATTTCAAATTATTATTATTATTATTATTATTATTATTATTATTTACAAAGAGAAAAAAGATGTACAGAAGTGAGTTAAATAGGAGTTGTCAAGGAGAAACTTTTTCAGTTTGCTATCATATTTTACTTTTCTCTCTGTCAGACATTTTATATCACTGGGTACGTGATTAAAAATTTTTGTTGCAGCATTGCTTTTTATGCTGGAGATTCTTCCAATAAATATTTTAAAATTTCCATGATTTTTTCCAATTATAAGCCTCCTTGACTGTTGTAGCCAACGTGATTTTAATCAAATACGAGATCTCAACTGAATCATTAAACTGTAAAATGGAATCATTAAAGTGTAGCTCTGGCACAAAACTACAATGGACACAGCTGATACAGACATACGTGCCCAGTTTTCCAGACCACGAACTGTCAATTGCAACTGAGGAACTCGGGCTGCAAGGCTAGAGGGTGAGTAGTAAACCATGAAAACTATTTTAAGTCATCAGTCTTTTAACTGGCTTGATACTGTCTTCCATCTTATCCTATCTTGTGTCTCTTTTTTCACATCCATCATCCTCTATAACCCGTTCCACATATTCTAATCCTGGTCTGTCTCTACTATTTTTCTTCTCCATTGCTTCTTCTAGTGCAAGTTTATGTAGACCATGGTGCTGTAGCAGATATCTTACTAACCTGATCCTTCTTCTGGTATGGGTCTTATACACTTCTATTCTTACTTACTTTTCTTTGTATTTTTTCTTTTCATACTTTGTCAGTCCACTTTTTAGCATTATTTGATAGCATCAAATAGCAACAGCTTCTGGTTTACTCTTCTCTAGGTTTATGATGGTCCGTGACTCATTTTCATACAATGTCGTGCTCCAGACAGACACTTTCAGGAACTACGTCACCATTTCTATATGAATATCTGATACTGGTACAGCTCTTTCACAGCAGAAAGCTTTCTGCACCTGTGTCAATCCAAGACTTGTCGTCTTCCTTACTTTAGCCGTAATATGTAGTTTTGCTTCCTACATGGGCGGTTTCTCTCATTTCTTCTATCATTGTGTAATTCCCAATTATTATGTCAAGCACGTCTTTATCATCCTTCTGCTACTCCTCATCACATCATTTTTGTCTTTATTTTTTTATGCTTAAGTGTGTTGTCCATTACTTTCAACGTCTTCTAAGTCTTCCTTACATACAGCCAAACAAGCTATCTGCCATCTGGATCCTTCTCACCAACACCAGCTTTACTGAATTGCACAGGGGGGAACTCTACCTGCAATATATTCCACGTTCCTGTAACCCTTCTGGCCTCAACCTTCGTTAGTCGTTGTTCCTACCCATCCAGCCCTTCCCTGCTCCCATTCCAACACTACACAGCCCTCTATTCCACCAACATACCCAGTCTTTTTACTTCTCTCCTTTTCTGCTAAGATCCCCCCCCTCTCTCTCTCCACCGTCCGCTGTCTAATCTCCCAACTGCACCTAGCTGCCCCATTCTCCACCTCGTCCCTGCATGCACACCTGCTATCCCTCTCCCCACCCAGTTGCCTGTCCCATAATGCCCTGCAGCTCACAGTCTGGCTCCAGCTGCCTGACACTGTGGTCGTGTGTGTGTGAGAGAGAGAGAGAGAGAGAGAGAGAGAGAGAGAGAGAGAGAGAGAGAGAGAGAGAGAGAGAAGAGAGAGAGAGAGAGAGAGAGAGAGAGAGAGAGTTGCATCTGCATAAGTGTGTGTGTTTGTGTATGTTGTCCATTTTTCACAAAGACCTTGATGTTGGCCAATAGTTTAATTTTTCAACAGTCTTTTTGTTGTGTCTTTCCGTGTCGAAGCATCGTTTTATGTTGACTAGCAACTATCCTTTTCATTATATTTTTACATTCTGTCTTAGATTTTCCACTGTTTGATTTTCACTGATATTATTGCCATAGGACACTATGTTGATAAATGTTAAAGTGTGCATTTCATGAAACAAAAAATGTAGTATCGTATAATTACCATTTCAACAAGTTACAGCAACAGTTGTTCAACTTGCACAAATACTTGGGTGTAACAACATGTGGGGATATTAAATGGAACAATCACATAGTTTTAGTCATAAGCAAAACAGGAGGCAGACTGGAGTCCATTTCTAGAACACTAGGGAAATGCAATCAGTCTACAAATATTACTTATAAAACATTCATGTGACCCATCCCCCAGGGCAGGGGTTCCTCAAATTTTCCTCTGACAGAACACTTTCAGAATCATGGTACTTTAAAGGTAAACAAAATTTTAAAAATGGGAAAAACTTGTTTTGTCCTATGACTACTTCAATTTTAAATAAAAGAATAATACAACAGAAAACTTAATAAACTAAAAAAGATAATTAGTTTCATTAAAATCACAGGGGAAAGAAAGTTACGTTACTTTTAGTTCTCCATGGAGCTGTTCCCCCCATGAACCATGGACCTTGCCGTTGGTGGGGAGGCTTGCATGCCTCAACAATACAGATAGCCATAACATAGGTGCAACCACAACGGAGGGGTATCTGTTGAGAGGCCAGACAAACGTGTGGTTCCTGAAGAGGGGCAGCAGCCTTTTCAGTAGTTGCAGGGGCAACAGTCTGGATGATTGACTGATGTGGCCTTGTAACACTAACCAAAACGGCCTTGCTGTTGTGGTACTGCGAACAGCTGAAAGTAAGGGGATACTACAGCCGTCATTTTTCCCGAGGGCATGCATCTTTACTGTATGATTAAATGATGATAGCGTCCTCTTGGGTGAAATATTCCGGAGGTAAAATAGTGCCCCATTCGGATCTCCGGGCGGGGACTACTCAAGTGGACGTCGTTATCAGGAAAAAGAAAACTGGTGTTCTACGGATCGGAGCGTGGAATGTCAGAGCCCTCAATCGAGCAGGAAGGTTAGAAAATTTAAAAAGGGAAATGGATAGGTTAAAGTTAGATATAGTGGGAATTAGTGAATTTCGGTGGCAGGAGGAACAAGACTTTTGGTCAGGTGAACACAGGGTTATAAATACAAAATCAAATAGGGGTAATGCAAGAGTAGCTTTAACAATGAATAGGACAATAGGAGTGCGGGTAAGCTACTACAAACAACATAGTGTATGCATTATTGTGGCCAAGATAGACACGAAGCCCACACCTACTACAGTAGTACAAGTTTATATGCCAACTAGCTCTGCAGATGATGAAGAAATTGATTAAATGTGTGATGAGATAAAAGAAATAATTCAAGTAGTGAAGGGAGACGAAAATTTAATAGTCATGGGTGACTGGAATCCGACAGTAGGAAAAGGAAGCGAAGGAAACGTAGTAGGTGAATATGGATTGGGACTAAGAAATGAAAGAGGAAGCAACCTGGTAGAATTTTGGACAGAGCAAAACTTAATCATAGCTAACACTTGGTTCAAGAATCAAGAAAGAAGGTTGTGTACAAGGAAGAACCCTGGAGATACTAGAAGGTTTCAGATAGATTATATAAGGGTAAGACAGAGATTTAGGAACCAGGTTTTAAATTGTAAGACATTTCCAGAGGCAGATATGGACTCTGACCACAATCTATTGGTTATGAACTGTAAATTAAAACCGAAGAAAGTGCAAAAAGGTGAGAATTTAAGGAGATGGGACCTGGATAAACTGAAAGAACCAGAAGTTGTACAGAGTTTCAGGGAGAGCATAAGGGAACAATTGACAGGAATGGGGGAAAGAAACACAGTAGAAGAAGAACGAGTAGCTTTGAGGGTTGAAATAGTGAAGGCAGCAGAGGACCAAGTAGGTAAAAAGACGAGGGCTAGTAGAAATCCATGGGTAACAGAAGAGATACTGAATTTAATTGATGAAAGGAGAAAATACAAAAATGCAGTAAATGAAGCAGGCAAAATGGAATACAAACGTCTCAAAAATGAGATCGACAGGAAGTGCAAAATCGCTAAGCAGGGATGGCTAGAGGACAAATGTAAGGATGTAGAGGCTTATCTTACGAGGGGTAAGATAGATACTGCCTACTGGAAAATTAAAGAGACCTTTGGAGAAAAGAGAACCATTTGCATGAATATCAAGAGCTCAGATGGAAACCCAGTTCTAAGCAAAGAAGGGAAAGCAGAAAGGTGGAAGGAGTATATAGAGGGTCTATACAGGGGTGATGTTCTTGAGGACAATATTATGGAAATGGAAGAGGAGGTAGATGAAGATGAAATGGGAGATACGATACTGCGTGAAGAGTTCAGCAGAGCACTGAAAGACGTAAGTCGAAACAAGGCCTCCGGAGTAGACAACATTCCATTAGAACTACTGATAGCCTTGGGAGAGCCAGTCCTGACAAAACTCTACCATCTGGTGAGCAAGATGTATGAGACAGGTGAAATTCCCTCAGACTTCAAGAAGAATATAATAATTCCAATCCCAAAGAAAGCAGGTGTTGACAGATGTGAAAATTACCGAACTATCAGTTTAATAAGTCACAGCTGCAAAATACTAATGCGAATTCTTTACAGACAAATGGAAAAATTAATAGAAGCCGATCTCAGGGAAGATCAGTTTGGATTCCGTAGAAATGTTGGAACACGTGAGGCAATACTGACCCAACGACTTATCTTAGAAGAAAGATTAAGGAAAGGCAAACCTATGTTTCTAGCATTTGTAGACTTAGAGAAAGCTTTTGACAATGTTAACTGGAATACTCTCTCTCAATTTCTGAAGTTGGCAGGGGTAAAACACAGGGAGCGAAAGGCTATTTACAATTTGTACAGAAAGCAGGTGGCAGTTGTAAGAGTCGAGGGACATGAAAGGGAAGCAGTGGTTGGGAAGGGAGCGAGACAGGGTTGTAGCCTCTCCCCGATGCTATTCAATCTGTATATTGAGCAAGCAGTAAAGGAAACAAAAGAAAAGTTCGGAGTAGGTATTAAAAACCATGGAGAAGAAATAAAAACTGTGTGGTTCACCGATGATATTGTAATTCTGTCAGAGACAGCAAAGGACTTGGAAGAGCAGTTGAACGGAATGGACAGTGTCTTGAAAGGAGGATATAAGATGAACATCAACAAAAGCAAAACGAGGATAATGGAATGTAGTCGAATTAAATAGGGTGATGCTGAGGGAATTAGATTAAGAAATGAGATGCTTAAAGTAGTAAATGAGTTTTACTGTTTGGGGAGCAAAATAACTCACGATGGTCAAAGTAGAGAGGATATGAAATGTAGACTGGCAACGGCAAGGAAAGCATTTCTGAAGAAGAGAAATTTGTTAACATCGAGTATAGGTTTAAGTGTCAGTAAGTCACGTGTAGCCATGTATGGAAGTGAAACGTGGATGATAAATAGTTTAGACAAGGAGAACTAGAAGCTTTTGAAATGTGGTGCTACAGAAGTATGCTGAAGATTAGATGGGTTGATCACATACCTAATGAGGAGGTAGAAAATTGTTAAGGCTTTCGTGGCCACTTGCTTACAAACTGCCTATTGGCTTCTGTCTCGGGTTCTTCGGCCGACGTTCATCTAATGATTTTTCTGACGTTTCGCCAGCACGAGTGGCTGGCATTGTCAAAGCTTCACCCTCCATTGCCGGTGGTGAACTGGAGCCGAGCTCGCGGGCGCAGACTATATGTACCTGGCGCGCCAACGTCCGAGCGCTTCTCCGCGGTCATTTCCGGTGCGGTTCTCCTCTTGCTACCTGCGACGGTCATTCGCTGCAGTACGGGAAGCCAGGATCTGTTGACCTTAAGGCTTTCCTCTTTCTTGTTCAAACTGTTCGCGTGTTTTTGTATTTCTACAGCTTCTCTGAACAAGCGCATGTGATAGTGCTTCTCTACAGCCAGAACTTCCGTGTCGGCGAATTTTATTACGTGGTCGGTCTCATTGAGTGCGTGCTCTGCCACGGCCGATTTCTCCACCTGCCCCAACCTACAATGTCGCTTATGCTCGTTGATCCTGCTGTTGATGGATCGTCCAGTCATTCCGACATAAACTTTTCTGCATGTGCATGGTATACGGTATATTCCCGACATTGCAAATGGGTCTCTTTTCTCCTTTGCCGATCTAAGACACTCTTTGATCTTCCTTGTCGGTTTGAAAATCGTCTTTACGCCATGTTTGCACAATATACGGCCGATTCTGTCCGTCACTCTGGGAATGTATGGCAGAAAGGCCGTACCCGACATTTCTTTTTCTGGTTCCTTACTTGGCCGAGTGTTTGGCTCTGTTACACTTCTAATATAATTTTTGGAGTACGCATTGCTCCTCAGGACAGTTTCCAGGTGTTGCATTTCTCGTTTGAGGTGTTGCGGCTCACATATTCGTCCTGCTCTCGTTACGAGCGTACTAATCATGCCTCTTTTCTGGCTCTGGTGGTGGTTTGACAGTTTGTGCAGGTATCGATCCGTGTGTGTCGGTTTTCGATACACGCTGTGTCCCAGGTTTTTGCTGTCCCTTGTGACCAGCACATCTAGAAATGGCAGTTTCTTGTCCTTTTCTACTTCCATGGTAAATGTTATGTTGGCATGGAGGCTGACGCGGACATACAGAGAAACCTGCGCAACACAGAAGCCCTACCACCTCGGCTGTATGGATTACCCAAGATCCATAAGAACAACGTTCCACTGAGACCGATTGTTAGCGCTCCTGGATCACTGACACATAAACTGGCAAAACACTTGGCCTCTCTGCTCCAGCCGCACATTGGGAAGACTGACACATACGTTAAGGACTCAGGACATTTCATTGAGAAGCTGAAGAAACTGAAACTTGCACCAAACGACATCTTGGTCAGCTATGATGTTGTTTCGTTATTTACGAAAGTGCCACTCAGTGACACTCTGGAGCACATCGGTTCCATTTTCCCGCAGGACATCAGAAAGTCTTCCATGCATGTCTCACCACGAGCTATTTCACGTGGAATGGAGATTTCTACGAACAGCTGGAAGGCGTGGCCATGGGTAGTCCTCTCAGTCCAGTGGTGGCCAACTTCTTCATGGAACAATACGAAGCACAGGCACTGGACTCGGCGACTTGCAAACCTAAGCTGTGGTACAGGTACGTCGATGATACTTTCGTGGTGTGGAGCCATGGTGAAGAACAGCTTGGTGACTTCCTAAGACACTTGAACAGCCTCCATGCCAACATAACGTTTACCATGGAAGTAGAAAAGGACAAGAAACTGCCATTTCTAGATGTGCTGGTCACAAGGGACGGCGAAAACCTGGGACACAGCGTCTATCGAAAACCGACACACACGGATCGATACCTGCACAAACTGTCAAACCACCACCAGAGCCAGAAAAGAGGCATGATTAGTACGCTCGTAACGAGAGCAGGACGAATATGTGAGCCGCAACACCTCAAACGAGAAATGCAACACCTGGAAACTGTCCTGAGGAGCAATGCGTACTCCAAAAATTATATTAGAAGTGTAACAGAGCCAAACACTCGGCCAAGTAAGGAACCAGAAAAAGAAATGTCGGGTACGGCCTTTCTGCCATACATTCCCAGAGTGACGGACAGAATCGGCCGTATATTGTGCAAACATGGCGTAAAGACGATTTTCAAACCGACAAGGAAGATCAAAGAGTGTCTTAGATCGGCAAAGGAGAAAAGAGACCCATTTGCAATGTCGGGAATATACCGTATACCATGCACATGCAGAAAAGTTTATGTCGGAATGACTGGACGATCCATCAACAGCAGGATCAACGAGCATAAGCGACATTGTAGGTTGGGGCAGGTGGAGAAATCGGCCGTGGCAGAGCACGCACTCAATGAGACCGACCACGTAATAAAATTCGCCGACACGGAAGTTCTGGCTGTAGAGAAGCACTATCACATGCGCTTGTTCAGAGAAACTGTAGAAATACAAAAACACGCGAACAGTTTGAACAAGAAAGAGGAAAGCCTTAAGGTCAACGGATCCTGGCTTCCCGTACTGCAGCGAACGACCGTCGCAGGTAGCAAGAGGAGAACCGCACTGGAAATGACCGCGGAGAAGCCCTCGGATGTTGGCGCACCAGGTACATATAGTCTACGCCTGCGAGCTCGGCTCCAGTTCACCACCGGCAATGGAGGGTGAAGCTTTGACAATGCCAGCCACTCGTGCTGGCGAAACGTCAGAAAAATCATTAGATGAACGTCGGCCGAAGAACCCGAGACAGAAGCCAATAGGCAGTTTGTTAATGAGGAGGTATTGAATTGGGGAGTAGAGAAATTTGTGGCACAACTTGACTAGAAGAAGTGATCGGTTGGTAGGACATGTTCTGAGACATCAAGGGATCACCAATTTAGTACTGGAGGGCAGGGTGGAGCGAAAAAATCGTAGAGGGAGACCAAGAGATGAATACACTAAGCAGATTCAGAAGGATGTCAGTAGGTACTGGGAGATGAAGATGCTTGCACAAGATAGAGTAGCATGGAGAGCTGCATCAAACCAGTCTCAGGACTGATGACCACGACAACAACAACATGGAGCTGTTATTCACTTCCTGCAGAAGTTTATCACAGAACACAGTTTGGGAAACTCTGCTCTAGGGGAATGCAACCAGCCTACAATGGAGACTGCACACAAAAGACTTACGTGATCCATCCACAAGTGTGTGGAAACCGTATCACACAGGATTAACAGAGGATATTGAACGAATACAAAGATTAGCAGTTCAAATTGTCACAGGTTTGTCTGACATTTAGGAGAATGTCATTAAGACGCTGAAAGAATTTAACTTGCAGATGATTGAAGACACACAAAATAACCATGAAAGTCTACTAAGAAAGTTTCTGGAATCAACTTTAAATGATAAGTATATAGCTCATACAGGGATTGGAAAAATAAGATTAGACTCATTATAACACTGTTTAAGCAACAATTCTTCCCACACTCCATACATGAGTGAAACAGGAAAAAAGCTGTGATAACTGATAACCGTCTGACAGGCACTTCCCAGTGGTTTGTAGAGTACAGATGTAGACATCATATTCTGTTTTACATTGATGCGGACTTTGTAAAGACCCACAAATATTAGAAAGGTATCCCAATTTTTCTCCAGACTGCCTTTCATTACTAAGTGCACTGGTCAAATTGCTTCTCTGGTGTATGTCTTTAGTTATTTTTTATGTACTATTATGCTCAGCAGTTTACAAATGTGATTCACCTGACTAAGCACCTGATGGTTTTCACATTTTACCCACATGTGCCATCCTTGGTAATGTGATGATTTATGGAAATCTGATTGTAAGTCACCTGTTACTTTGATTTTAAGATTTTAAACAGGAACTCTTCTAGTTCCTACAATCCCCAGAGATTTTAGTAACTCTGGGATTATACAATTAACTCCTGCCAACTATTTTAAATTCAGGTCATTCTGTGCTCTGAAAAACCCTGACTGCATTACTACATCACCTGTTTCTTCCAAAGCATAATCCAGGACACTTCTTGTCTTAAAGGCATGCGAGGTACTCCTGCTACTGTCTGCCCTTCCTTTTGCATTGCACCTCTCTTTCTCTTCTCCATAATTTTGCTTAATTTTCCTGTATGCAGCATCAATTTTTACTCCAATCACATCTTTTTCAGTACCCTCTCATCTATACTGAATTACCACGTGTATGTCCTATTAATAATTTTTTAAGCGGCCAATAGCACTGACTTCCTACCAATTTCTTTAAGACATTTATTTTCTTCTTCCGTCCACAAACTAAATACTTTCTGAATCATCCATGAGTCATTTGTTTCTACTTTTGCTATATTTACAGCGTCCTAGCCTGCCTTAATTATTTTCTTCTTCAAGACTCTTTTGCTGAACTACTCTCAATTTTTAGGCAACAGGTCACAGCCACAGTGAATTTCCACTTCATCTCATTCTGTACTACATTTTCAATATTTAATTTCATCGTATATGGATTTTTCTTAGTAACCTCTTGAATTTCAATCTCGTGTTCATCACTACTAGGTTAAGGTCACAGTCGAAGTCTGCATCCGTGCAAGCTTTATAGTAATTTGATTTCAAGTTCTTTCTTTCTTTGACCATGATATAGTCCAACTGATATCTCCCTAGGCTTCTTGGTCTTCTTCAAATATACTCTCTTGTAATTTGGGAAGAAGATGTCTGCTACAACCAGTTCAAACATATGCGTAACTCTAGAACTCATTTCACCCTCTTAATTCTTTACCCTAGCTCACAGTCTCTCTCTCTCTCTCTCTCTCTCTCTCTCTCTCTCTCTCTCACACACACACACACACACACACACACACACACAAGCAGAGCCCCACTGTGTCAGGAACACAGTTCTGCAACTTGATTGGAGTCATGGGTTGCATCATGTGGAGTGGGCAAGGAGAGAAAGGAGGAGGGAAGTGGGAAAGGCAGAGAGAGGGTTGGTAAAGGGTGGCTGTCGGTTAGGAGAGAAGCAGCAGTTGCACAGGATATGAATGTGGAAGGGACAGATTGCATATGCATGGGATAAGAAAGTGACACAGCCACCAGCACTGGTGATTTAGAGCTGTGCACACTGATGATGACATGGAGGAATGGATTAGGTGGAGACAAGAGAGCAGAGTTGCAGGGAAGAGCATGTGGTACAGGATGAGTAAAGTTAGGCTCCTGTGGTACAGTAAAAAAGTATGTGGCAGGAGGCTAGCAGAGATTGAGACCAGGAGGGTTACGGGAGGGAAGGATGTGTTGCAAGGACAACACCTATCTATGCAGTTATGAGAAGGTGATGCACAGGTTATTAAGCAGCTATTGAAATTGAGTAAGTTGTCCTCAGCAGCATGTTCCACTATTTTCCATATGATGGTCTGCATATGCGATGACTACAGCCTTCTATGGCACCTTTCGCTGCTGAAGGTCATACAGTTGGAGGTGGGCATGTTGTTGTTGTTGTAGTATCCAGTCCAAAGACTGGTTTGAGATGATACTCTACATGTAAGCCAATCTCTAAAAGTCTCATCTCTGCATAGCTACTGCAAAATAACATCCTTTTCAAGCTTCCTACTGTATTCTATTGTTGGTCTCTCTGCAACTTTTATCACCCATAGTTGCCAAAATGATGATTCGTTAGTGCTTCATGATGTGTCCTTTCAATTGATCATACCTTTTAGTCAAGTTGTGCAATAAATTTCTTCTTTTACCAATTCGGTTCATTACCTCCTCATGTTATTCAATCTACCCATTCAATCATTAGCATTCTTCTGTTACACCTAATTTAAAACCTGAACTGTTTATTGTCTATATATTACTTCCGTACAAGGCTATACTCCTGGGAATTATCTTCAGAAAAGACTTCTTAACATTTAAATTTAGTCAATGTTAAATAATTTCTTTTTAAGAAATGATTTACTTGTTACTGCCAATCTGCATCTCACATCATCAAGTTATCTGTTGGCGTTCATCTTACAACCTCTATTCAAGACTTCATCAATTACTTTTAACCCCTTTTCCTAGTCCTTTTCCATCCCTGGCAGTACTGCAATATCAACAAGCATCAAAGTGTTCACTTCTTCTCTCTGAACTGTGAGCCTCTTTTCCAAGTTCCCCTTGGTTTCCTTCGCAGCTTGCTCAATGTACTATTCTACAGATGAATATCTTAACAGGGACTATTAGACCAGCTGAAGTAAATATATATTAGATTTCAGTTTTGACAGCACTTGGTCACAACAGTCAATATAAGGTGTTTTGTGTAAGATAAATTTATTAAATGTGCTTAACTATGTTTCATTCTGACAGTGTATTAATCCTGTAAATATTAGCAGCTCCAGTTTACTGTAATGTGTTCATCTATATTGGCAATCTCCTGACAAATGATCATGATAGTGAATATTATATTCAAATGTTTTATGTTCTTTATGTTATACTTTTTGACACGTTCCACACCTACGAGAATCATCTCATTTTTGGATCTATGGATCAAAAACTGAATCTACTCTAATCTCTCTCTAACAGACAATAACATCAGGGATAGGCTATGCCCTTCAATGCCTACAACTGCAGTCTGGTTTCTGTCTAAGTTGTAGACAACCTTCCACTCCCTGTATTTTATCCCTGTTACCTTCAGTATTTCAAAGAGTGTATTAAAGTTAACATTATCAAATGCTTTCTCTAAATCAACAAATCTTGTAAATATGGGTTTGCCTTTCTTTAATCAATCTTCTAATGTAAGTCGTATAGTCAGTTTTGTTTTGTGTGTTGCTGTGTTTCTCCAGAACCCAAACTAATCATCCCTGAAGTCCGCCTCTACCAGTTTTTTGCTGTCCTCTGCAAATGATTGGTTTCAGTAGCTTACAACCATAACTTATTAATCTGATGTTTCAGTATTACACACAACTGTCAGAACTTGACTTTTTTTAAAATTGGAGTCATTACACTCTTCTTCGAGTCTGAGGGTTTTTCATCTGTGCCACATACCTTGCACACCCAGTGGAATAGTTTTGTCATGGCTGGCTCTCCCATGCATCTCAATCATTCAGAGGTAACGTCGTCTATTACAGGACCATTGTTTTAACTTACAGCTTTCATCACTTTGTCAAATTATTCTCACAGTATTATATCTCTCACCTCACCTTTACTTACTTGCTCTTCCTTTCCTGTAATATTGACTTCAAGTTCATTTTACTTGTATAGATCTTCTATACACCTTTTCCACTTTCCCTTTTTTGCTTAGTACTGGCTCTTGATACTCATGCGGCTGCTTCACTTTTCTTTGAAGGGCTCCGTAATTTTCCCATAGGCAACACATATCGTTCCACTAGCCATGCATGCTTCTACTGCCTCGAATTTATCATTTAACCATACCCACTAAGCTATTTTGAATTTTTCCAACAATTTCATTTTTAAAATGCATGTGTTACCTTCTTTCTAATTCATTTACTACATTTTCATAGTTTCTCATTCTGTCAATAAACTTCAATATCTCATGTGTTACCCAAAGATATCTTTCAGGCCTTGTCTTTTTGCATATTTGAACCCCTGTTGCTTTCACTATTTGATCTCTCATACCTACAGATTCATATTTTCCTGTATTTTCTTAATGTTCCCAATAAAACTCTCAACCACCTCTTATTCTTTCAATTTATCCACACCCCACCACCTTTATTTCCTATATTTCTGCAGTTTCTTCAGTTAATGTACAGTTCCTAATTATGGTCGAAGTCCACATCTGCCTCAGGAAATTTTTTGCGGTTTTAAAACTGGTCTCAGAATCTCTGTCTTATGATTACATAATGGACCTGAAACCTTGTGTCTCCAGCTCTCTTTCACTTATCCAATCCTCTTTCATGTTTTTTAAACCAAATGTCTGCAATGATTACATTATTGTACGAGCAAAATTCTACCTTTCACACCTTTCTCTCAATCCGTTCTCCTATCATGGACTTGCATTCAGGACGACGATGGTTCAAACCCACATCCGGTCATCCTGATTTAGGTTTTTCGTGATTTCCCTAATTCGCTCAAGGCAAATGCCGGGATAATATCTTTGAAAAGGTATGGCTGATTTCCTTCTCCATCCTTCCCTAATCCGAGCTTGTGCTCCGGATCTAATGACCTCATTATCGATGGGACGGAACTTATCTCCTGCTCCTGATCTCTTCCTCTTATTGTTTCCTCCTCTTCGCTTTCATACATATGAATTTTAGTTTCTCACCACAGTTCAATTTCTGTCTCCATTAACTAGCTATATCTCATTGCACACTGTTTCAATCTCATGACCTACAGAGCTAGCAGGCATATAAACTTGTACTAATTGGTGGGTATTAGCATTTTGTCCACCTTGACTATGATAATAAGTTCACCATGTTGTTTGTGGTAGCTTACCCACATTCTTATTTTCTTCATCATCATTAGACTTATTGCTGCATCCCCTCTATTTGGTTCTGTATTTATAACCCTGTACTTACCAGTCCTGAAGTCCTGTCTGTTCTCCATGCCATTGTACTTCACTAATTCCCACTATACCTAACTTCAACCTATTCACTTCTCTTTTCAAACTTCCTAACATAGCTACCCAGTTAAGGGATCTAACATCTCATGCTCAGGCCTGTAAAACGGCCCCAACAACAATATCCTCTTGAATAATCCCCGCCTGGACATCCGAATGGGGGACTATTTCACTTCCAGAACATCCCAAGGGGATGCTATCGTTATTAAGCCATAAAGTAGATCTGCATGCTATTGGAAAAAAACAATAGCTTTTAGCTTTTCACAGTACCTAAAAAGAAAGGTCACATTGGCTAAATGTTACAAAGTCAAGCCAGTCAGTCAATCACACTATTGCCCCCCACTACTTGTTGGATCTGTTGTTCCATTGTTACTGAAAGCAGTCTTCAGATGTTCTAATTTCTTGGCGACACTTCCTGAGTCAGAGAAGTACAAGTTCTATGAGTCACATTTCTGAGGATTACATTTGTTAGTGCTGGCACTGGAAACTGCCAGTGAGCAGACACAAGTTAGTATGTGCTTTTTGAGGTATATAGTCTGACCCAGTGTGCCACTTTTTTTTTGCTTTCTGCTTGGACATCCAGACAGGGGTGCCTCCTATCCACTTTGGTTTACATGGTGAAATTAATCCAGGATGCACTGAACCAAGACATGTAAGTATTTGTTCAAACTTGTATCTTTCATATCGCCATATGACAGTGACATCAATGTGATGGATCCAACACGTCATTTTCCAGTGGGCTGTTTCCAGGGCTACCTACTTTGAGCGTTCCTTGTACATATCGGCCACAAGCAGCAAAAAATGACAGCCCATGATAATATACATTGCTGTAAAGGCAAAGAAAAATTCTGACCGATGAGCTAAAGGGATTCTTCCAGAGGAACTCTGATAAAAAGGGATTAAATCAGAGCTAATAAAGATGTTAGAATCTTTCAGCCTGAAACTTTTGAAGAGTTGCACAAAATCTACAGAGCATTAGTGATCTTCACAACTCTCAATATGAGCAATTGTTATATATGATAAGTTATGTTTTATTATTAATGAAATAAGATCATCTACATTAACTATGTTGGTATCTTGAGACAAGTATATTCATTGGCACCAACACCAATTCAACTTAGCATTGATCAAAGTAAGTTGTGACACTGGTTGAATTAGAGAAATGGAGATACTGGGAGCAGACACAATTTTGGCATTGCTGATGATTCTGTGACTGTTGGTGACTCCCTGGCACAAATATCAGTTGATACTTCACGATTTCTCCACAATGCAAAGAAAATTGGGCTGGTGGTGAGTGATGATAAAACAAAATATCTCATTGTATCATGCTGTCAAACTCTCCATCCTTCCATTATTGTTGATGGGCATACCTCTGAACGAGTTCAAGAATTCGAGTACTTGGGATCCATACTGACTAATAAAAGTGAAGTGAGAAAAGAACTCAATCAATGAATGATAAAAGTCACTCATTTGTTCTTTGGTCTGAATAATTTATTCAAATCTTGACTGATATCACAGAAGAATCAGATTCAGCTGTACACGACATTAGTACAGCTAGTACTTTTACATGCTTGTGAAACCTGGGCTACTTCAGCAACAACTGAAGAAGCAATCTGTGCCTTCAAGAGAAAGATACTTCAAAATATCTATGGGCCCATCTACAATACCGTAGTCAGTAATTGGAAATCAAGAACAAAAGATGATCTGTACCAGTGGTTTGGAAAGCCACACATAGGCTGAATATTAGGACAGAAGAGGCTACAGTGGTTTGGCCACATCCTTTAAGCTGATGGATCCCTCCCATACAGAGTCCTCCATTCTCAACCCGCTGGAAAATGACTAAGGGGACATCCAAGGATGCAGTGGAAGGATTGAGTACTAACAATTCTCAAATAAGTGGAGCAGACAGTGGTGGAAGATGAAGCTACAGACGCAGCGATGGACTACCATCTGCAGTACGTATCGTACATATCTTCTCTGCTGTGACTGGTTGACTTAATTTTTTGTTATGCTTATGGGTCATTCCCCATTAAGGGACCAGGGGTCCCCATTGAACCATTTCCAAATCTAACAAAATTTGGTGTGAAGGTTCTATATGGTCTTTGATGGTTATATATCAAATTTCAGTTCAGTATCTTCAGTGGTTGAATTTTTAGGGGCTTTTAAAGAGAGGCTACTCATCTTTGCATCACATACGAAGGTGCAAAAGTGTCAAGTTTGTTAGGCTTTTTTAAAAGTTCTAGCAGACATTTGGTCATTTGCTTTAAAATACATACACAACTTTTTATGCTGAGTCACATCATGGCAAAAATTAGGATTTAGCCACACTTAAATATAGACACAAGCTCTAAAGTGACTAAAAAATTCATTGTGCTATTCTGAGAGCCAAGGTTTCACCGACCACTTCCACTTTTCATATGAACCAATCACACCAAAACTTCAGAGGGCTATTCCTACCTATGATGTCTACATATGGATCAAATTTAACTAACATTGGAGGCCTAGATGAAAAGATATGCGTCTGCTACGTTGGCCAAAATTTTCGAGATGTAAATTTTAGGGAATTTTTGAGGGGCAACATCTCAACTGTGTCTTTTTCAATCCTTTTTTCTTACCACAGCTGGAGAAAGCATGCTTTAAGCTTTCAAAGCTACAGTGTTTAATTAATGAATCTTGCATTTTGATGTGTAAGAATACATTTCAAAAGTTATTATTTTAGCAGTTCAAGAAGACTGAAAAACGAAATATTTTGCTTACTAAGAGCCATAATTATTTTTTTCTTATTCAAGCATAAAAATCAGTTTCAAACTTTAATTTAACACATGTTAAAAAAACAAGTATAGCGCAAAAAACAGCAAATTTGCAAAACAAAATTAGTAGGCAGTTCCATTTTTTGTTAACGACAGATTGTAGATTACTGTATTGTCTTCCTGATGACGATGCTACTAAAGTCACGAAATTATTTTACTCAGAAATTTAGCAGTCTTTAGCAGTTGGCCAGTGGAAGGTATGAGCAGTGTGTGGGTGGATAAAGCTTATAATTACATCTTGTTGTTCATGTGAATCTTCACACACGTTTCAAACACACCAAAAATTGTCTTACATACATCCAACATACTGTCCTGGTTGTAAACTTGCAATTGATATTACTGGAATTTCTTGATCTGCTTCGAAGGCATTAACTGTGACTGTGGTGATATCGTTGAAAACTCTGCTTACTCTGAGCTGATGACAATTAATTGGCTTAAAATGGTGATTTTCTCTTGTTCCAGATGTTGTATGTCCCATGGCAAACCTTGTTTCTTGATCAGGCTAAATTTTTTCAATTTCTTCTTTTGGTAGAAAAAAATAATGTTATGTCTGTAATACTATCACCACAGAATTTGAGCAAATCATATGGAGTCAATATTTGGTTATCTAAGGGTCTGTGCAGACTAGCATGGGCTGTCTTTTTTGCTGTTCCCCCAATGCCATCACAAGGCGATTCACCATGGCTTGTTCCAAAAAAATTATATTTGGCAGTGCTGCCAAAATTCTTTTTGTGCAAACATAAATTGATTAAATTTTTGAAATTCTTTTATTGAGCAGCTGAACCATCACTAAAGTAATAAATGTTCTTCATGTTTTGAATCTTTGTCTTAATATGCTATTAACTTTATTTGAAACGCATGGATGACAATGGTATCATGGCAGAGACAGTCACTGATCAGACAAATGCTAATACTCTGAAATTCTTTGCCACCAAAACAGACAACAATTGGATGTAATGTGGCCTGACTATTCTACCAATCAAATCCTTACACAGTATCTTGAACAAAAATGAATAATTCTCAGCAAAATCCATCAACATAATTAATTCATTTTCTGCAATATTTCTTTTTAGCTGCTTAAGGTACAAACTTTGGTATTTTGACACAAAGTGATGGTTTCTTAAAGCGGTAATTTTCAAAATGAGTGTCTCCATAAAATCTTCAACAGTTCTCTGATGTGTCTCTAATGTGTGTGTGTGTGTGTGTGTGTGTGTGTGTGTGTGTGTGTGTGTGTGTGTGTTTGTGTGTGTGTCAGTACGGATCCACTGCTTGCATTCCATTGTTTTGTCAGGGTCATAGTCTTTAAAAGCATCTTCAAAAAAAGCCTCTAGTTGCATTTTTCCTGGACATTCCTCACAATGTTGCAGCATACAATCTTTTGATTCCAAACTGCATACAGTTTTTTTTCCCATTAAATCCTCGTAGTCATCTTGGAAGGAAGCTGACATTTTCATGAATTGCTCATACACATAGTGAATGTGATCCAGAAGCGCCAACTGTAGTACACCATTTCGGTCTTAGCTCACAAAATTTTGAGAAGCTCAGTTGATTTCCACATTGCTTACAATAAGCGATGAATATTTCTTACAGGTTACAAAGCAGCTGGCCTTTCTGCTTGTGAATCTTTTCCCAATTTACTCTTACTGTAACACAATCCTTTTTGCTTGGAATAAATGAGAAAAATCAATCATCATCTTAAAAAAGAGTGAGGATCTTTTTCTTTTACTTCATCATTGAGCCTTTTCCCTTTTCGGTTGGCAGGTGTTGCCAAAAACCCACCTTCCATCTTTAGTTTCCTAGCCTTCTTCACCATTTTAGTTGAAACAGCAAATTCTTTAGCAATTTTTTTCAATAGTCCAGCAATTTAGAGCCAGGGTCAAAATTTACTGCAATTGCTCTAATTCCGAAGCTTAATCTTAAGTTTTCAATTAAGATGTCCAAATCTTTATATTTTTGGCACACTTCTATTTGTATCTGAGCAATATCTACTTGGCTCACACCAGCAGCTGTGGCAATTACATTAGTAATGCTGCCTTGGACTTTCAGAACTCCGCACTTCAGGTATCCCATTGAGTCCCTTTTGCTGATCCATTGAAGCTTTAATGGTGACTCTCCAAGTGATGATAATGAAGTATTAGCAGGAAAGCAAGCATCAACAACACCTGTGTCTTCAGTGGATGCGATTCTTGCTTATCCTGGTGGGGTGATTCTTTTTGGACCACTTCACGTCTACATTTGGTACAAATTTTCTGACCAGGCTTAAAAACTTCATTAGTCAGTAATTTCAACCTATTGCAATGTTTACTGGCATTAATGCCTTCTTGGTTACATGTTTTTCTTTACCAAATGGGTTGCAGCAAGTCTTCAGGAGGAATTGAAATTCTGTCAACAACAAGGCATTAGAAGTATGAACAAATTTTGGCATCTTCAGTAAAATCAAGCCCAGGCCTATGTCATAGAAGCTCCTTGTCCACTGGCAACATTTCCTTAACCGATTGTAGTTGACTTTTGCCATAATAGGATGGTTAGCCTATCAAAACATACTGTTTAAATGATTACCTTTAGCTATAACAATGATGATTGATTATTCAAACACTCATTACTCAACACTTAAGATTGTACAATGTCAACACCAAATAGGGTACCACAAGTTTCCCCAACTGAAATTTCCTCATATTTCCTTGATTTCCAGACAAGTTTTAGCATTTTTCCCTGACAAATTCTGAGATCTGATGGGTAATAAAGACTGAAGTTGGAAAAAAGAAACAAAGGGACTTCTCTTCTTAAGTACTAACATCAATATATCTTGTAATGAATTGTTTTTAGATGGAGAAAGCAAGCTAAATGGTATATCTTTTTCATTAAGACCACTGGTGACACAAATATGCATTTGCTTGGAGTCGCAAGACAGATTTAAAATATCTTCACAGATTTCAGAAATAGCTTCAGAAAAAAACAGGTCTCTTGAGAGAAGTTTAGAAGGCAGGGAAGAGTTGTGTAACCAACACTACAGGTGACCACCAGTAAAATGTTGATTCTATTATGTTTGTCACTGTCAGTTACTACCCACTGTGTAATGTCCACTATTTTAGAGGAATTTAAAGATATTACAGGTATTTGGTCTGCCTTCTTAGCTGAGTGGTAACGTTTTTGCCTGCCATACAGTGGGCCCAGGTTCAATTCCCGGCCGGGTTGCAGATTTTCTCCACTCATGGACTGGATGTTGTGTTGTCCTCATCATCATTTCGTGATCACCGACATGCAAGTCACCCAATGTGGCGTCACCTGAATGAAGACTCGCAACCTGGCGGCCGAACTTCCCCAGATGGGGACTCCCAGCCATCAACGCCACAGGATCATTTCATTCTACAGTATAGTGTGATTTGAGTATACAGCATACAACTGCCAACGACTGCCACAATTTTCTTCATCTTAGAAATCGTCCAAACTTCCTAATATATGAACTACTTTCAAAGTGCCAAAATGTACTAGAATAAATAAAATGTCTATACAATGCCATACTGTAGAATGTACTTGCGGTAAGACAGCCGCAATTCCTTAAATCCATCACCCATGGCCTCTGGCCTGGCGAGGAGCACTGCAATCCTGGGTCCAACCACAAAAATCCACCGCATTACACCACACACAAACAGACCCAGCCTGCGAGCAGTGGTGAGATCAGATACAACAGGTAGGGCCTGCACATTAGTGGGAAACGATGGGCTTCAGATCAGCAGGTCCGATCCCTTAGATATACTTGTAGAAATGGCCTGCAGTTTGGCCCGTTGTTGAAGTCCACTTGTGTGGCCAGCTATTCACACGTCACAGACACCGTGTTGATTAAATGAGACCGCGGTGACCAATCCATGCAACAGATAATGTATGCGAATACTCTGAGAATCAATGCTAATGAGGATAGGTAACAACTAATTGTGAAGATGATCACTGAGCTGCAAACAGGGATGTAGGAAAGAGAATCACAGTCTCACAATTAAATTTTCAGTCCTAGCCTTTGTCAGAAAATGAGAGCACAAATACTTTCACATAATCACTCAGACACAACTCACACACACGACCACCATCTCCAGCCGCTGCGTCAACAGTCTTAAGAATCAGGTCCAAACAAACCACTCCTTATGCCCCCTGCCTCTCATTGGCAGGCTAGGGGCAAGAAGTGGTGGCAGCACTAACTGCAAACTGAGGGGAATGGTAGGAAGGGTAGAAGCAGTAAGAATGAAGGAGTAGCGAAGCACAGCACATACTCAGCTGCCACCAGCCAGCAATGATGCACGACATCTCAGGAAACAAACCATTTCATCTACTGAGACAAAAATGAAATTTTTCCAGTGCCTTTTTTTTTTTCAAATTTTCCGGATATATCCCTGATTTCCCTGACACGTTTGAAATTCTCTGATTTCCTTTTTTTTTCAAATTTTCCTGATATATCCCTGATTTCCCTGACACGTTTGAAATTCTCTGATTTCCAGAACTTGTGGCAAACCTGCCAAATGCCAAAGATTACTCAGCACAGAAGACGCAGACTGTGAAAATTGCCAATAATGAAAGCAACAATTGAAAGTGGTGATTCAGCAATGTAACACTGTTGCGAGGACAGAGCCTTAAAAAGTATTGCTGTTTTATAATACCGATGGAAACTGAGTGACAATGCATATTTGCATCACCATGCATTGTAGGGTTACAACGTTCTAAAGCAACATAACATTCCATCATGATCTTCTACATGTTATAATATTTCATAATCTTAAGAATATTTTCTGAGGTTTTATTATATTTATATTCTATATGGTAAAATAATGTAAAAACACAACTTATCAGCATTTCCTAAACCACAGGCAAATCTTATAAACACTAAAATTACATAGTTTTTGATTTACAGCTTAAAATTGTATTAATTTTTTTTGTATTTATCGATAAACCATGTTCCTTATTTTTGATAGGTATTCTCCCTCATCAATATGCAAGATCCAGAAATTAAACAATATAGCTTTGAAAGCTTAAAGTACGATCTTTCCAGATGCGGTAAGGAAAAAAGGATTGAACAAGACAGTTGAGACATTAACCCAAAAAACAGCCTACAATTTGCACGCACAATATTTTGGCCAACATTGCAGATACATATCTTTTCACCGAGGCATCCAATGTTAATTACACTTGATCTGTAGACATCATAGGTAGGACTAACCATCTGAAGTTTTCGTGTGACTGGTTCACATGAAAACAAGCAGTGGTCAGTCAAACCTTGGCTCTCAGAACAGCACAACGAATTTTCTAGCCACTTCAGAGGCTTGTATCCATATTTAGGTGTGGCTAAGTCCCTAATTTTTGCCATGGTGTGTTTCAGCATAAAAAACTTGTCTGTGTTCATTAAAAGCAAATGACCAAATGTCTGTTAGAACTTTAAAAGAAAAAGCCCTCAAAAATTCAACCACTCAACATACTGGACTGAAATTTGGTACATAATCACCAAAGACCATATTGAATCTTCACACCAAATTTCATTAGATTTGGATTTGGTCGAGTGGGGACACTTTTTAATGTTGTTTCCTTTGACATGGAATGAACATTATTCTAATGTGTTCTTTTACAATCTGTATAGCATAATGACTTCTTTTGACTTTGTAGTGGGTTATTTCTCTTATCTTTTCTGCTGTAGGTTTTACAGGCCTATCAACACGATGAATGAAATCTTTTATTCATTATGACTATGATAAAACGTGTTGTATTTCTTACTTGTGAAATAGTATTACTTATGGTAACAATACTGGCTTTACACTTTATAATTCCTTGATGAAGATACACGCATTTGGAATCCAACAGTTTCTTGTATTCAACCAGCAGCTGATCTTGCAGAATTTGTTGAGCTAAGAATATTTACACGGTACAGGGCATCACCTGCACACAATTGTGAGGAAATATATTTCATGAAAAGAGAAGAATTTATGGGAGATGTTATAAAACACCTGCAAATGTCATCTGTACTGTCATAAATTAGTCACAAATTAGGCATAAACAGGTTTTTTGATCATACTTATTTTTAAAGGCGACGACATTTCAAAACAGAGAACATTGCTTTCTTCATATTTCATTCTGATTAAGTCTGGTTTGCTGTCACATCAGTCATAACTGTAAAAATCTGGGGATTTAGAAAAGCATAAAAAACAACTACAGCAAAATATGAATTCTCAACACAACCTTAAATAGAGTCTTCCAAAAGTTATCTGAACTCAAATACATGGTTGCAATCATTTCTGTCAAACAGAGAACCTTCAAAAAGTTGAAATTAAACTCTGGGGAGAAGAAAATTGGGACACAAACATTCATCAGTGTACTGCACACTCCTCTGAGATACTGTCAGTCAAATTTGGTGTATCACAAGGCCCAATCCTGGTTGCTATACTGTTTCTGCTATATACTGGTGACAAACAAATGTAAGTACTGTTAAGTTTCTAGGTGTATGGTTTGAAGAAAATCACACAGAATTCTCCTGTAAATTATATTACAAATAAGCCGTCAACTCTATGTTGTGTTCTAAAATCATTTCATAAGACTTGGCATTAAGACTCTACCATCTGTAGGCATTCACATAAAATATCATTTGCAGAGAGCTGCATCTTAAACAAAGACAGCTCAATGATATTATAAAGAAACATTCAAAGTTGTGAAAGCATGCAGCAGGCTAACGTATAAGAGACTGAGTGCAGAACCACTTGTAACCAGAAAAGTGTGCTCAATGTTAGGTGTGGAAGCACAATAACTCTTCAGTTGAAGTTAAGGGAACAAAAATGCCAAGAGCTTTTACATATAAAAGTAAAAAATTTTTTATTAGAACAAAGCTTTTATTACACAATGAACGGCATCTTGAAGGTTATAAATATTGATTAATCTCACAATAAATGGTCTCTTATGCCTGATAATGTCATGTCATGTGTATGAGGTCTTAATGCAAGTAATTTGTTTGTCCGTATTAATTGCTGTTATTGCTTGTAGCATGCTCCGTCATGTTTCACTGAACCACACATTATTTCATCTTATACTAAAAACAAACTGCATCCCATTTGATGAAGTGCAAATGCAATGTGATGTCTGTTACATTCTTGTATTATTCCAAAGGTCTTCAAGTAACACATTAAATTGAGAGGAAAATAAATAAATCCTGAATAACTGAAATGTCCAGTCTACTATGTGCGAATTCATCTCCTGTAGTCTCATCCAGTCTAAGATATCATATATATTTCGCAGTTAGTTTGAATCTAACAGAAAACTCAACAGTCCAATCCAAATTCATAGATAGTAAAAAAATTAGTTATAGCAGCAACTGATTAAGATCATGTGCTGAAATGTACAGAAAACCTATGTGAAGGAAATCTACACCTACCACAGATTAAGTGAAGTCTTTTATACCTCTTCACCAACTCACAACCAAACTGTTAGCTTACAACATAACCTACACCTCGAGTTATGCTACAGATCAGTCTGTCACCATAACCTATATTCCAAAAATTAGGGTCAACCGAAAGGTGTGATACAAGTCATCAGCTAGGACTCCTGACATACCTGCGTAGTGTAGTGCAACGTTATGGTCGCGCAGCATATTCGAAATGGATCCTATTTGAAGAGTGCATTTTGTATTCCGTTGTGGCACTCTCTTTAAAGTTAAATGTCAATGTTTCAAAGTTGCTTTTGGTTAGTGAGTAATTGGACTGGGGCAGTGCTATTTGCTGTATATTACTTGCCTGCTTTGTATTCGAGCTGTTTATTTGCAGCTTTGTTAGTGAGTTATTGGTTACAGATTTGTTTTCAGTTTTGGAATTGTTGGTTCTGCATGCTGTTAATTGGCAGAGATTTAATTTTTATTTTGCGTTTGTTATTAGGTGGATATGAAGAGGAAATTCAGCAGTAGCTTGTTGCATGTCACAATGGGTGAGGTTACAGTGACATGAGTACGGTTTGTACATTTTTACAATTTATTTTCTATTATTTACTGTAACAAGTATATTTTCTATTATTTACTGTAATAAGTATGGTATGTATGTTTAATTTACATGAATGGTACTTTTCTGCTTGTAAACAACAATTGCTTTTAACGGTATTTTTATGCATTTGGAGTTAACAATCCGTAATTATTATCAGTGAGTACTATGGAGTTTCTTCTAACTATTTTGACGAAGTTGGGTTTCCAATAATAGTTAGCTCTGCAAATTTTGATATAGTAAACTTTGTTCTAGATATCTTAATTGATGTTTCTGATAATATGTGGGGTGTTCAATAAGTAAAGCAACACTTTTCTTTTCTTTTAGGCAGTTTTTTTTTTTTCAGTATTCCAGTACATCAAGCTATTCCCCACTCTTTTGGCTAAAAAACCATATTTTCCAACATAATCTCCATTCAATGTGACAGCATCATGCCATCTTACTACGAGGGCCTGTATGCCTGCAAGGTACCACTTTACTGGTAAAGGTTGGTTGGTTGGTTTGGGGAAGGAGACCAGACAGCGAGGTCATCGGTCTCATTGGATTAGGGAAGGACGGGGAAGGAAGTCGGCCGTGCCCTTTTGAAAGGAACCATCCCGCCATTTGCCTGGAGCGATTTAGGGAAATCACGGAAAACCTAAATCAGGATGGCCGGACGCGGGATTGAACCGTCGTCCTCCCGAATGCGAGTCCAGTGTCTAACCACTGAGCCACCTCGCTCAGTTACTGGTAAAGGTCAGAGCCAATGTCTTGCTACATCAATAATCTCTCCACCATCCATGTATTGCTTCCTCCGAAGTGCATCCTTCATTGGGCCAAATAGATTGATGTCAGAAGGTATGAGAACTGGGTTGTAGGATGAAACTTCCTTGGCAGATTAAAACTGTGTGCCCGACCGAGACTCGAACTCGGGGCCCTTGCCTTTCGCGGGCAAGTGCTCCACCAACTGAGCCACCGAAGCACGACTCACGCCCGGCACTCACAGCTTTACTTCTGCCAGTACCTCGTCTCCTACCTTCCAAACTTTACAGAAGCTCTCCTGCGAACCTTGCAGAACTAGCACTCCTGAAAGAAAGGATATTGCGGAGACATGGCTTAGCCACAGCCTGGGGGATGTTTCCAGAATGAGATTTTCACTCTGCAGCGGAGTGTGCGCTGATATGAAACTTCCTTGGCAGATTAAAACTGTGTGCCCGACCGAGACTCGAACTCGGGACCCTTGCCTTTCGCGGGCAAGTGCTCCACCAACTGAGCCACCGAAGCACGACTCACGCCCGGCACTCACAGCTTTACTTCTGCCAGTACCTCGTCTCCTACCTTCCAAACTTTACAGAAGCTCTCCTGCGAACCTTGCAGAACTAGCACTCCTGAAAGAAAGGATATTGCGGAGACATGGCTTAGCCACAGCCTGGGGGATGTTTCCAGAATGAGATTTTCACTCTGCAGCGGAGTGTGCGCTGATATGAAACTTCCTTGGCAGATTAAAACTGTGTGCCCGACCGAGACTCGAACTCGGGACCTTGCCTTTCGCGGGCAAGTGCTCCACCAACTGAGCCACCGAAGCACGACTCACGCCCGGCACTCACAGCTTTACTTCTGCCAGTACCTCGTCTCCTACCTTCCAAACTTTACAGAAGCTCTCCTGCGAACCTTGCAGAACTAGCACTCCTGAAAGAAAGGATATTGCGGAGACATGGCTTAGCCACAGCCTGGGGGATGTTTCCAGAATGAGATTTTCACTCTGCAGCGGAGTGTGCGCTGATATGAAACTTCCTTGGCAGATTAAAACTGTGTGCCCGACCGAGACTCGAACTCGGGACCCTTGCCTTTCGCGGGCAAGTGCTCCACCAACTGAGCCACCGAAGCACGACTCACGCCCGGCACTCACAGCTTTACTTCTGCCAGTACCTCGTCTCCTACCTTCCAAACTTTACAGAAGCTCTCCTGCGAACCTTGCAGAACTAGCACTCCTGAAAGAAAGGATATTGCGGAGACATGGCTTAGCCACAGCCTGGGGGATGTTTCCAGAATGAGATTTTCACTCTGCAGCGGAGTGTGCGCTGATATGAAACTTCCTTGGCAGATTAAAACTGTGTGCCCGACCGAGACTCGAACTCGGGACCCTTGCCTTTCGCGGGCAAGTGCTCCACCAACTGAGCCACCGAAGCACGACTCACGCCCGGCACTCACAGCTTTACTTCTGCCAGTACCTCGTCTCCTACCTTCCAAACTTTACAGAAGCTCTCCTGCGAACCTTGCAGAACTAGCACTCCTGAAAGAAAGGATATTGCGGAGACATGGCTTAGCCACAGCCTGGGGGATGTTTCCAGAATGAGATTTTCACTCTGCAGCGGAGTGTGCGCTGATATGAAACTTCCTTGGCAGATTAAAACTGTGTGCCCGACCGAGACTCGAACTCGGACCCTTGCCTTTCGCGGGCAAGTGCTCCACCAACTGAGCCACCGAAGCACGACTCACGCCCGGCACTCACAGCTTTACTTCTGCCAGTACCTCGTCTCCTACCTTCCAAACTTTACAGAAGCTCTCCTGCGAACCTTGCAGAACTAGCACTCCTGAAAGAAAGGATATTGCGGAGACATGGCTTAGCCACAGCCTGGGGGATGTTTCCAGAATGAGATTTTCACTCTGCAGCGGAGTGTGCGCTGATATGAAACTTCCTTGGCAGATTAAAACTGTGTGCCCGACCGAGACTCGAACTCGGGACCCTTGCCTTTCGCGGGCAAGTGCTCCACCAACTGAGCCACCGAAGCACGACTCACGCCCGGCACTCACAGCTTTACTTCTGCCAGTACCTCGTCTCCTACCTTCCAAACTTTACAGAAGCTCTCCTGCGAACCTTGCAGAACTAGCACTCCTGAAAGAAAGGATATTGCGGAGACATGGCTTAGCCACAGCCTGGGGGATGTTTCCAGAATGAGATTTTCACTCTGCAGCGGAGTGTGCGCTGATATGAAACTTCCTTGGCAGATTAAAACTGTGTGCCCGACCGAGACTCGAACTCGGGACCCTTGCCTTTCGCGGGCAAGTGCTCCACCAACTGAGCCACCGAAGCACGACTCACGCCCGGCACTCACAGCTTTACTTCTGCCAGTACCTCGTCTCCTACCTTCCAAACTTTACAGAAGCTCTCCTGCGAACCTTGCAGAACTAGCACTCCTGAAAGAAAGGATATTGCGGAGACATGGCTTAGCCACAGCCTGGGGGATGTTTCCAGAATGAGATTTTCACTCTGCAGCGGAGTGTGCGCTGATATGAAACTTCCTTGGCAGATTAAAACTGTGTGCCCGACCGAGACTCGAACTCGGGACCCTTGCCTTTCGCGGGCAAGTGCTCCACCAAGTTTGGAAGGTAGGAGACGAGGTACTGGCAGAAGTAAAGCTGTGAGTGCCGGGCGTGAGTCGTGCTTCGGTGGCTCAGTTGGTGGAGCACTTGCCCGCGAAAGGCAAGGGTCCCGAGTTCGAGTCTCGGTCGGGCACACAGTTTTAATCTGCCAAGGAAGTTTCATATCAGCGCACACTCCGCTGCAGAGTGAAAATCTCATTCTGGAAACATCCCCCAGGCTGTGGCTAAGCCATGTCTCCGCAATATCCTTTCTTTCAGGAGTGCTAGTTCTGCAAGGTTCGCAGGAGAGCTTCTGTAAAGTTTGGAAGGTAGGAGACGAGGTACTGGCAGAAGTAAAGCTGTGAGTGCCGGGCGTGAGTCGTGCTTCGGTGGCTCAGTTGGTGGAGCACTTGCCCGCGAAAGGCAAGGGCCCCGAGTTCGAGTCTCGGTCGGGCACACAGTTTTAATCTGCCAAGGAAGTTTCATATCAGCGCACACTCCGCTGCAGAGTGAAAATCTCATTCTGGGTTGTAGGATGGATGAGGAAGCACAGTCCAACGAAGTTTTGTGAACTCCTCTCGAGTACATGAGGCCTTGTGTGTCAAGGAGAAGAAGATTTTTTGCATTTTTGTGGCGACGAACATGCTGAAGTTGTTTCTTCAATTTTCTGAAGGTAGCACAATACACTTCAGGGTTGACTGTTGCATCATGAGGAAGGACATCAAGCAGAATAACCACCTCGGAATCCCAGAAGACTGTCGTCATGACTACCAGCTGAGGATGCAGCTTTGAATTTTTGCTTAGGAGGAGAGGTTGTGTTGTGCCACTCCATGGATTGCCGTTTTGTTTCTGGTTCGAAATGATGAATCCATGTTTAATTGCCTGTGCCAAAGTATGACAAAAAATTGTCATGATCAGTCTCATAATGTGCAAGCAATTCTGCACAACTGGTCATTTCTCTTTTACGGTTTTATGTTAGGCAGCAAGGAACCCAGTGGGCACACACCTTTGAGTACCTGGCAGGTGAGTCTTCCAGCACGACCAACAAAGAAGTCCAGTTGTGCGGCGATGTGCTCGATTGTGAGCCACCAGTCACCTTGAATGAGAGTGTCTGCATGCTCCAACATTGCAGCTGGCCGACACCTTGTTCAATGAGTCACTGCACTTTTTTTCATATCTGCAATGCTCTGGTTTTCTGCCAAAAGAAACTCAATGACAGCTCTCCCCTTGGAACACGCCTCCATTACAGATCCCATTTTGAAGGCAACATATAGTGCTGCCACCAACTGGAGCTCCATGGAACTATAGGGACTGAAGTGGGAATATTCCATAATGTCCTGCAACAAATTCCGCAATTTTTCAACTAAATTTGCACCAAAAAAAAGTGTTGCATTACTTCTTGAATGCCCCTTTTAGTGTATTGTGGGATTTGTTCTAGCAACTTAGGTGAAATACAGTTTTCAATACCAGTTACTGGAACTAGTTGTGGTTACTTGGTATCCCGAACTCTGTTCTAGTTAGATACATCCAGTGAAGTTTCTATACCATTATCAGTTTTTACATGAAGTTGCAGTTATGTGGAATCGAGAACATTGTTTGAGCCATATAGGAGAAGTGAAGTTTTGATCAGAGCTTCTGGAGAGAGTGGTGGTTTCGTGGTATCATGCACTCTGTCTGAGCTATATAGGTCAAGTGAAGTACTTGATACCATTTTCGGAAGAGGTGTGGTTCCGTGGACTTCATTTTCACTATATGGGTCAAGTTAATTTTTTGACACTAGCTTTTGGAGTGTGCTTCGTTTGAGCTACATCAGTCAAGTGAAACTTCTGATAGGCCCAATACTTTTTTGCAGATTTATTTGTCTGTTGGTACCATATAGTTCGGTTACTCCATTTACATTAATTGCAGTTACCAACAGTAATTTTGTGGACTATTTTTTCTTTTTTATAATTTTGTGTAATGATGGCTTACTGGATCGTTGCGGAAATAATTGTTTGGATATGTCTTTCATATTAGTAATGACATTTATTTTGCTTGTTCCTTAAAAAAAAAAAAAGAATTGTCCCGTTAGGTTCACAATTTCCTTTGTATTACTTCTATTACAGTTTGTACAATGGGACTGTTTTCTTATGCTTGTGTCTCGAATGACAATGTTACTGTCACTATACCGCATAAGGCGAAATGGTGTCTGCCACCTTGATGACATCACTGTCAAAACTGACAGCTGGTATTGGAAAAGAAATACTGTCAGTGTTATGTTCCTTTTCTGTTTGTACAAGTCTGTTATCACACAACACATCAAGTACCAGGACATTTGTTATCAGTAGGTTCAGCTGAACCAAACCTGCTTGTCTCTCAATTCTATTACTACTGTCTAAACACAGCCAACAATGACATAATATTTTATTTTTTGCTATTACGAATCAAAGCTAAGCTGGTCTGTAGCAACCAATATAGCAGGCCTTCTAGGGATGGTACATTTATTATAAAATTGACCATGACTTTTTTTTATTTATCCATGCATCATGATGCATGTCAGTACAGATTCTGCAAAAGTAATTACAGTTTCTAATTGATTCAACTATTTTTACATATAAATGTTCTATAACCCATAGAATAGGCTACAAGTAGACACATGAACATAAGTATTAATCTAACTAGTATTAAATTTAAGATTATAGTGTTGTAAACCAAATTAATGTTCCATCTCACATAAATTGGTCTCCATAATTTCTGTACCAGGCACCAAATAAAAACAAAATAAGAATTAATTTTAAATTATGGTAATTTTTATTGTAGACAAAATTTGTTACACTTGACATTATTTGTTCCCCATATACTAAACCATCCAATAAAAAATTGTTGAAGTAGTTTTCTGGAGACATCCTCCCTGAGCGATTCATTAATTTTGACTGAGCTGCACAATTCCTTCTACTGCATGCTGCTTGTACACTTCACACTGTTGTAACATTTACTGTCTCTGGCTTGTGAGGTGAATTTCAAAAGGGGTTCTTATGCACAAATGGAATCTTCTCTCAGCTGTATATTCATGGTACAAGTAACATTCCCAGTTCTTTGAAAATTGATTGGAAAGCTGCGGGTTACCAATCGTATCACGACCTCCACTATTCACTACTTCGTGATAAAATATTTTAGGCAGTTCTTGTAGCCAAGTCACTACTGCTTTATCTATCTTGTCCAAGGCGTAATCGTAATGATAATTACTTAAGGTGAACTTTTATTCTTTTACTATCGTGAGGCTTGGTTCACATGCAAATGATGGTAAAACACAAACATGTGCCATTAAATCTGCTAACGGTTCGAGTAATTGCATTTGAGAAATAGAAATTACTGGCAGGTAGATGAAAGAACACAACGGTTTACGTCTTATTACGTGTTTCTATTTCAACCGCATCCAATTAATTAACCGCATCCAATTAATGCTATTCCTTGTAATAGCCAGTGTCTTTGGTGGAAAAAAGCGTTATCTCCGCAAGATTATAAAACGGCAGGACAATAATTAACGTTCTTTCGAGGGTGGTATGCTGCTGGGCGTGTAACAATGTAGAACAATGAAACTTAATAATGAAAAATAAAGCACAAGCTCTCATCATCCCACGTCCATGTCTTCAACACGGAAGACAGTTGTGAAACAGTTGAGGATAATGTTACCTTTGCAATCTTCGGATTTCAAGAATTTCTTCAATCTCAAATTAACAGCTATTCGTACTTCTTCACCAACTAGGTCGGCAATATTTGACCCCATCTTCTTTTTTGACATGGTTGGCGTTGAAAGGGAACTCTGATAAATACAAAGCTACAAACTGATCGTATTTATTCTTGATGAGAAACTTCTAAAATTTAGTTAACAAACAACATAAACAAAATTCCCAAAGCACTACATGCCGGATAAGTCAGTCTGCAAAATTTTCAAAGATATTCCACATCTTTGTTACAGTCAGTGAGCTCAATGTCAGAGATATCACCTTGGCAACTGCGACGAATCGCTACACTGATTACAATTGGGATTCAGCTGGAATTGATCGACTTATTTGTGGTCACAGATTTAAGAGTAGCATAGCCTCAGTTAGGGTGAAGGTGATAATTTGATTGTGCGTTGTACTCCAGTCAACGAAGGAAAACTAGGGAGAAAATTCTTGAAGTCGTTTGTTATAAACAACATACCCCAGTCAGTTATGTTAGACTGTGATTGTAGTGCCTGTGATACCACCATGGACTTTTAATCAGCAAATCACAGCTCATTTCTGGTGAGACACAGTATGAACCATAGTCTGTGGTACGAACTATGCCTTTAAACGAGGATATTCTTTCTGACAACTCCTCTCTTTGGCTTGCTTTGTGAAATGATTGAAGCATCTTTCCATGTCACTGCTTTGGTTTGAACATTGTGTAATGTGTATGTGTATTGAGTAGGGAAGTTCTGTTGTTCTGGAAATATTTGGTTTATGTCTGTTTGTTCGGTTCTCGAACCTAAACTAATCTGAAGAAATGAGCGACATAGATGACGTCTGGGATGATTTATCAGGTTTACCAGCCGATCCACCTAGAAAGAGAGAAATATGCCCAAGCTGTAGGTATGTTTTTTTTTATACTACAATGTATAACTTGTTACGTGTGAACGGTACGGTGTATTTTGATTTATAAAAACGGTAATCATTTTAGGAGACCTGCTGTTGTTTGCTGGTGCCCATATCTACCGAAGACCCCACTGGATATACAGTGTCGTTTGATTTTACTCCAACACCCAGCAGAGGAGAAACGTTGCCTCCGTACAGCCCCAATGCTTTCGTTGGGACTTTTACCTGGGAAATGCTTGATATTCAAAGGGAAAAAATTTCCCCTGAACAAGTATGCCAACCAGTATTTCTCATATCATTAAACTTGTGACTAAGAACTCTTGTTGTTCTTGGAAGAACTAGCGTGCTGTTTATGTCTGTAGCCTTTCTGCTAACTGTTTAGTAGCCTTTTCTCTCGTCTCAGTAACTGGTAGGCACATAAATGGCGGACGCTACAGGAGTCAAAACGCAGTAGCATTTTTGGTTGGTGGTGATGCTGGAGTTCTTGTGCATGAGGATCGTATACCATGTATCTACTTTTCTGAGTGGTTGTAACGTAATTGATAATTGTAGTTGCATTATTCAGCATTTTCTGCAAATTTAAAGCATTGGGACTGCCATGATGGTTATAAATTTTGCTGACACTTTGGCCCTCTCTCAGGTACAATTTGCAGGTATTAAGTAATGCATAGGTTATGTCCAACAGGTAAGATTTTACGTGGTTAATGTTTGTTTATAGCGTGGTGCTAGTTGATATCAACCCTATAGACTGCTTGCCCTTATTGTAAAGACCCAACAGACAGCTTAATGTTGCTTAGGCTGTTTTCATAATATTGTTACATTCCATCCTTAATTGTCCATTGTTTGAGTTTTGCTAAGCTATCTGTAAGACTGCTACCAGTTCTTAATTAAATTAGGTTTTTTTTTTTATGCCAAGGTTTTTTGAAATAGTAGGTAATATTTGGCCACAGTAAGAACCTCGTACCTAAGCATTTTATGAAATTTGTAACTTTGTGATTCACAGATTTCAGTGACAGAGGCAGTGTTATACATATACAATATAAAGATATTGGAGCTTGACTGTATAGTACATTCTTAGTTGGAAACTGATTGACAAATAGGCCTATTAAAGGTTTATTCCTTTAAATCCATGTATATGTTTTGGTTCTTTCTCTGTCTAATTTCAGTTATGAACTTCATATTTACAAACAGTGTGTTTTAGGCTTTAACATTTATGTTCATGCAAGTTCTAATTTCCACAAGGATGTTCTTCGAAAACAGTGTAGCCTATAAATATCCTGATTGATATGGATTGTTATTTGGTGGCATGTACATTGTGCACTTTTCTTATTAGTTTTTGTTGTAGAACAATTGCTTAATGAAATTGAACATTAGTTATAGTCTACATTTTGTTAAATACACTGAAGGGCCAAAACAGTATGACCACCTGCTTAACTGCTTATCTGTCTGTCTTTGGAACGAAATAAATCACTGATTGCATGTATTCGGGATCTGGCCGTTTGTTGGTAGGTTTGTGGAGGTATGTGTCATTAGATGTCTATGCACAGGTCATGTATTTTGCATAAATAATGGGCCACTGATTTGTGTATATGGGTGATGGCACCCAATAGCGATCTAGATGGATTCCATAGGATTTACATCGGCAAATTTGGTTGTTGGGACATCAATGTGAGTTCACTTTAATGCTCCTCAAACTATTGTAGTTTGGTTTTTGTTCAGTGAAATGGACAGTTATATTGCTGAAAGATGGCATCACTGTTTAGGGAGACATCGAGCCTGAAGGGATGCAGGTGGTTCGCAGCTGTCAGAATGTCTTAGATTACTGCCGCAGGTCACACGCAAGCACAGCAGAATGTCTCTTTTTAGCATAATACTGCTCCTACCAGCCTGTCTCTGTGGTGGGCTGCACATTTTGAACCACCATTCACCTCAATGACGGCCATTGTGGAGATGACCAGTGACTTAGTCTAGCAAAAATGTGATTCACTTGAAGAGTTGACACATTTCCGTTGATCGACTGTCAAATCCTAATGGTGTTGCGCCCACTGCAATTGCAATTAACAAAGGTATTGGTTCAACATGTGAACAGGTAGGGATGGTCTTCTGTGGAGCTCTATGTTCAACAATGTACAATGAATAGTGTGCTCGGAAACACTTCTGGGTGCGTCAGCATTGTGCTCTTTGGGCAGAGATGCCACAGATTACCATCTGTTCTACTTCATATAGCAGACAAGTCTCTGAACCCCACATCCTGTGAAGAGTCATGTATGTTCAATCACTTAGCACCTAGTGCCAGTTTCACTGTCCTACCTCTTTCCATGGATATTCATGACAATTGCATGTGAACATTCTACTAGCTTTGCCGTTTTCAGGATACTCATTCACAGGCTCTGTATAATAATAACAATAATCTGCCCTTCGTCAAAGTTGCTTACCTCAATGGTTTTCCCCATTTGAGCACAAATCTTTGCTAGGATGATCCCCCATCCGTTTCTGCTCTGCTTATATACTTTTGTTACCATATCATGTGCCTACAACACCACCAGGCAATATCCAACGTCACGGTAGGCAGTGGTCATAATGTTTGTCTTATCAGCATACATTTGATATTTTTCTATTCGAACTACAGTGACTGTCCTCTCATTAATTGCCATTTTTGTGGCTGTACCTATCTTACAACCAGCACAATTGAATAGTGTTTCTGTGTGATCAGCCTGATAGGTTTCCGTAAAGAGTGCAGTTAGACGAAACTACATGGCCAATTCCTTTTGCTGCCTTCCTTGCTGCCCGAACTTCCCTTATTCCCTCGCTGTGTTTCTGTTTCTGGTCCTCTGACCATGCTTCTTGTCGGCTTTGTGTCTTCGGCTTCATCTTGGTTGCCTTTTTGATTGCACATATTTCTTTCATCTTCAGCTGTGAGCTTGTTTGCGTTCTTTGGTCCATTTTACGCCTGTTCGTTTGTCACAGCGTATCTCATGTAGTTTACGTTTCTTAATGATGATTGTGAATTTTATTCTGTCGTTTCTGTCTGGTGTGATGTTGAGTTGGTTCAGGTAGTTTTTTTACCTCTACCATGCATTTGTTGTTTCTAGTGGTTACCCAGTCAAAGACCTGTTTGGTCAGTCTGTGTGATGGCATTCTGTATAGGTGTCCATAGAATTGTAGTCTGTGTTTTCTAATCTTTTCTGTGACTGTCTCCGTATGTTTGTGTAGTTCATCTGTAGGTTTCTTGATTCATATTCCATTGTTGTTAGTTGTGCCAAATATTTTCCTAAGTATTTTCTGTTCTACTTTTTTTTAGTTGTCTGATATATTTTGCAAAAACAGACATAATGTCTTATGGGATAACAGCAATCAGTGATTTTATAATGTTACTTAAAATCCGTCTTGATTGCAATTTTTTTTTATTCATATGACCGGTTTCGGTTCATTCAGAACCATCTTCAGATCTGGTATTTCAGTTACAGGAGTAACCCGTCCAAATCCAGCAACTTTCACATGCTACGTCTGATATGTGTATGCCCTAGGATCATTGTGGTCTCTGCTGCATACAGTGCTTTGGGGAGCACCACCATGTCGTAGTGGTGTAATTTGGCATTTTGTGAGATAGACATATTGTTGTACTGATTCCGCATTATTTTGTATGCCTTGTCCAGTTTAGTTTTTATTTCTTCATTTGAGTCTCTGTTATGTCCGTTCATTTGTAGTGTTTCATCAAGGTATTTGAAGTTTGCCGTTTTGTAAATTGTGCCGTATTTTGTGTTCAGAGATGAGCTTCTTTGTGATCATAAACTGTGTCTTTTCATAAGAGATCTGTAGTCCAGTTTTGGAAGCGATGTTGTGTAGTTTTTCAACAGCTTCTTTTGTTTTGTTTATACCTTTCGTGACGATCGCCAAATCGTCTGCAAAAGCCAGGCATTTAATCCGTAGGTTTCCTAAGGTTAGCCTCTGTTGTGACATTTCCTATTCTTTTATTACCTTATCTAACACTAGATTGAAAAGGAGAGGTGAGAAGCCATTGCCCTGTTGGACACCTGCTTGAATTTCAAAGGGCTCTGATAGTTCCCCACAGAACTTTACTAGGGAGGTCGTGTTGGTCAAGGTTTGCTCTATGATAGTCCTTGTTTGTTGTATACTTTTTATTCAGCTAGAATTTTGAAGAGAATTTTCTGGTTTTAAAAATTCCTATGCCACTCCTGCTTCAGTCCAAAGTACCCCTCTTCTGTCAGCCCCCACGACATTCTCTATATTTGACCCAACATACACACAGTGCTATCAAGTAATGTTTCTGGGGGTGGGGTATTGTGTGCCATGTCTGTGGAATTAAGAGAGTCATATAATCCTCCTGGGTTGTGCCAGCTCAGGGAACTTGTCTGGTTTTAACTTAAGTATAACTTTTTTAGTGTGGTTAGCGCCACCAGATCTGGGCGTGTCCCAATGACCGCTGTTAGTGGGACACTGTATCATGGAGAACACGATATTGGTTTAACTACCTGGTTGGCAAGGGTGGCAAAAATTCAGGATTTCAAGATGTGCTATGCAATTAGAAGAATGTTATTAGTGGACAGTTGGGGCATCTGTTAAACCTTAGTTGAGGGTTGTTAGGTATGCAGGGCTTTGCCATGTATTGTCATAGAATTTTTTGGGCCAGAAATAACCTGGTAACTTAGAATTACACAACCCTCAATAGTGTGTGTGGGCCATTTGGGATCAGCAACACCCCACTAATCTCAAGGGGTCAGTGATTTGGAGTCTTGTTCAGAAATAATCATCAGTATTTGAAAATGACCACAGAATATAAGCTGTTTTCATGGTTAATGTATGTTATGATTATGCAGTAAGTAGAATGCATCTCTGAAAAGCTGTCCCCATTTTACTTGAGCACATTACATTTAGGTCTATTTTAAAATTAGTTAATGGTATAGTAGTGGTACTCTACTAATAGTGACTGCATCTTAGGGGATTAACTGAAGCTTTCAATACCGCTACTCCAATGTACAACCACACTCGCCTTTCAAGCAAACCTCTACATCTGGCTAGCATGGAACAGATTAGTCTGTTACCACAGCCTTCTTTCAGAAAAAGTCAGTTTTCTGTCCTTTTTCTTTTTTTACACATATGAAGTCACAGGCCACAACATCATTACTTCAAGGGATGAAGCTGATAACTGTTATTGATATGTTTAGTTGTCTCCATGTTAGGCATCACAGCTACTATGCATTGTTACTCTTGGGGAGTATTCCCATATAATGTCAGTCACATCTCCCATAAGCTACAGTTTGTCTGTGTGTACAGTAAGTTACTGCATATCTCATGGGTCCACATTACACAGTTTCATTCCACTACCCTGTCTCGGTGTAGGAAAGAACTTTGAGCATCAAGTGGCTACTCTCACAGATTATATTTTCTATTGAGTTTAGGACATAATTTGGTAGTGAGGTAGGGGAGTTGTTCTGTGCTCATCAAACAACAAAGTAAGTGCTAGAGTCACAAAGAAAGGTGTAACAGTGGCACCCTTCGTGATAGTGGTTTCCTCTCACTAACAACACAGATACCTATATGAACAAACCTGATAATATGTGGATGACGATGTTAAGATTCCTTACAGCAAGAAGTTATAAATATTGGGAATTTTCGAATGTGTTGTCCGAGCAAGCCAAAAATATAAAAAAAATTAAACGTTCTTGGAAATAAAACATTTAATAGGGTACACATGTTTAGAAAGAGAACAAGTTGTAACAAAAAGTGTTGTGTTTGAAATATGGTGGTACATTAAGGTGTACAGGTAACATTCCATGTTCTTCAGTTGCAATAATCTCTTTCATTTCTATTTGTATGATATTGCATTATGTAGAAATGGTTTTCTAAATTTTTATCCCTCTGCGAAGTTTTCCACTTTAGGATTCACAAGTAGTCATTATTGATGATATGTATCGTATGAAGCTTTACATTGAGTTTCAATGCATCCTGAGTCAACTTTTACTGTTGTGGTCAGAAAAATTTACTTTGGTGTAGCAGAGAGGACACTCACACAGTTAATGGTTTGTGCACAAATTACTTCTTGTAATGATCAGTTTCTTATGCCGACTTCACAATAGGCCTAATGTTTATAACGTATGTGATGTATCAACAATGTACTCTATGAAATACTGGAATAGATTAGCTATATGTAGTTCACTTATAGCACTGCTCCGCATGGCCTTTTCTTTCTTTTTTTAATGTTCGATACATTCTTCATTAACACTGAAGACATGAGAAATTAATTAAACATACAGAATATGGTTACAAATTTATTAAAAACATGTCTTGTAAATTCGTGACATCCTGTTTTAATTAAGGTGACTTTTAGGGACATAATGTAAGTGGGCCAAAACTTAAGTAATAAATAGAGAAAAGCAGATGCAAGTTGCCTTATGAAGTACAAATGGATATTGTAGGAGGAGGAGGTGGAGAAAAAAGAGGAGAAAACAGAAAACTGTAGCAAAGATTTGTAATATACTGAGCACTGAAGCTAATAGAGAAGTATGGGGTGATGAGAATGAGAGGAATTTCTCTGTTAAGAGAAAGATGGGAAACAAAAATTGGAAGGGGAGGTGGTGGGTCAGGATATTCAAAGATAGTTGATTCGTAAGCACTATGCCAGGTTCAGTCCAGAGATGGACAGATTTAGAGGTAGAATTGGATTAAGAGGAAGAGAAATGAACAATGCAATTAAGGACACGGACACACACGGGGGGGGGGGGGGGGGGGGGGTAAAAGCAATGAGGAAATGGTGAGTGCCCATTTATATGTCCAACCACTTAAGTGGCGATTACTCCTGTGTAAAACACTGGGTGAGGGGGGGGGGGGGGGGGCTGGCATGTTACATGATAAACATTGTGTGTGGTTTTGCAAGTTGCTTTGCTTATGTTATCGTGGGATTTACTAGTAGTGGACCAGGAGTAGATGGCATGTGGGCAAATTGTAAGCACAAATAATTGTATGGGTAAGGATGATGGTTTGAGAATGTCATATTGTTTGACTTTTTGTTAGGTGTTACAGAGGTTAAGTGACAAAGGACAATGGGTGTCCTGAGTAGGATATCAGGGGGAGAGGATGTAATTTCATGGCCTGGCTTGAGTGAGTTGTCCTCGTGGAGTAATCTGTTGAAGCATTCAGAGTCAAAGGGTTGCTCCCGCATGTTTTTAAGTGATACTTGTATTGTTCAAACTGTGGGGGGACGATATTACCAAGGGAATTTGTTTGGGAATGAGGTCTGTGAGGTAGTTGTGGGAGAGGAAAGTCTGGGAGAGGTTGTTGTTGATGTGTAGGTATTAACATAATTTTATAGAAGCAATGATAGAGAAATGAATATGATGACAAAAATTGGTTGCTGAGCTGATAACTTTTTTGTTGATCGGCATAATGGGGACATAATCTTCTCACTGAACTTTTAGGCTATTATGCTTAGAAAATGTCCTGTTGTTTGTTTATTTCTGAATGAATTGGTTTGTACTGTTTCAGGCACATTGGTCTGGAAGAAATATTGAAGTCACCAGACGCACTGCTTTTGTATCCCTCCAAGGATGCTGTTGAAATCTTCCGGTTGCCTTCTGTCTCTGAGAGAAAGTCTCCATATGACCTAATCGTGATTGATGGAACATGGCCTCAAGCGAAAGCTATTTTCCATGCCACACCTCTGTTGCACAACATCAGACAGGTAAATATTTGTAATAAAATGGTTAGTGTTATTTAATAACAGAAATTACATGTGAAAAATAATTTGGAAAGGGACACAATATAAGACTGAGAATGAGGACGCATAGTTTCCAGATATCAAGAAAGTATTGACTAGAATAGAAATCATAGAAACAGGAGGAGGATTGTATTGAATCTTGTGCCTGTAGAGTGATTGTTCCTCTCTCTTGGAAGAAGGAGGAGAAGAAGAAAAAACTGGAGAAAATGGAAATCCGTAAAAGTAATTTAGAGACTGAGTAACCTAGTACAATTGTACTCTGTGTGATTTACTGCCAGGAAAAATGGATTATTTTTTGTCTTGCTATCTGTTTTTAAGATACTTCAAAGGAGTATGCATTTGCTTTTATTGTTTGTCATAAGGTTTTGGCTCCTACTTCAGAACTATTTCCAATTATAGATTGTTCATTCTTTGGGTAGCAATATAATTACAAATTTTCTAGCATGAATTTTTGTTTATGAACACATACTTGCTTTGTTATTTTAGAAACAAAAATTTCCATTATTTCCCTTTGTGTAAAAGTTAAGTTCCAAGTAACACTAAGACTTCTTGCCATGAAAGCCATATTATCTCAAAGAAGATTCACATGTTCTTTCTATATATTGAGTCTCATGGTTTCCCACTAGCATCACTTTTATCATTTTAAATTAATTTAGTGGATCAGCATGCCAGAGAATTGTCATTGGTCTATTGGATATCTGGTCTATTGTGGTACCATATGGCTTACAGCTGATTCACTTAATCCAGGTCGCAACAAATTTCCTATGCTTAATTCACTGTCTGCCAAAGACCTTGGTGCCATGTTAACTCTGGTTCATGTCAGACCATCAAAGTTAACTGCTGTTGGCTTGGCTAACACTTGGATGGGCTATCGTCCAAGCCTGCTGAGCGCTATTGGCAAGCAGCCAAGTGAGGAGCTACTTGATTGAGAAGTGGCGGCTGGGCTCATGAAAACTGATAATGGCCAGGAGAGTGGTGTGCTGACCACATGCCCCTCCCCCACATCCTATGACACCTGTTGGCTGAGGATGACACAGCAGTCAGTTATGCTGTTTGGCCTGCTGAAATCTTTTCAGATGGAGAGAGTCTCTTTACTTTTTGTACATAAATTTATTTAATTATCACGATTTTAAGTCTGACTCTACACAGATTTGAGAAACAATAACGATAAAGTGAAGTTTCTTAGGCAAACATGTTTTGAACATTCACTTTTTAATCACATAAAAAAATCTTTATATCTTGCAAAACTAATGCAAACTGTAGGATTTCAGAAGTAATTCTAAAAGCATCTCTGTCTTACCTACCTACCTACATACATACATCTCGCAGGTGATGTGATACGTTCTTCTGTACTTGTATTGTATTGTCCAGAATATTGACACCTGTGAGCTGTTCACCTATGTTATTTACTTTTAATGGGGTAATGAATATGTTTTCACTCCCAAGCTCATTGTACTACTTTTACTATACTGTTGCCTTTCATTATTTCTGCAGTACTTTTCCGTACCATTTCACTCTTATCTCAAGGCAGTAATCTTCCAGTCTGCTAAGAAATTATACAGTCTGCATTTGTTATTCTTCATCCCATGTAGAGATGAAGGCAAACATACCAGAATGTAATGAATAATATGGTGACATATTTCCTTGATGTGGCATAAATGGCTGGAAGGTGATGTTGGTGGCTTCATGAGATAATCTTTTCAACACAATTTCAAGACAACAATTTGAGCCCGATTCTTTGCCAGAAAAACTAAAATGCAAATATATGTCAAAGACACAGTATTTTGCACACATTAGAGGGAAAAAGATAAAATATTGGTCCAAATATCAATTTCTTCATATGAAATGGCATTTTTTGTTAATGTATTATGTATTTGTTAATTTTCACTGTTTTTTACTTTAGCATGTTTATTTATGATTTGATGATTGTTATAATTTTCTTTGCATGCTGTGTGGTTCTTTACTGGATACAGGACTGAGGAACATATGCTATTCATGAGCATAGAATCCAGATATTAATTTATTCTACATCTCATATCAAATACTAAAAATAATACATAACTTTGTTGCTGTAGACGCATCATCAGTTGCTAATAGTAGATTTGTATGTAGAAATGTATACAGATACGAAAGATTCATAAATCTGTCACGCTTCAGTATAATGTCCATTCAGAAGACTTTGAGCCCTGCCACTGTGAAAGTGTATATGTTATTCACACACACAAAATGGGCTCAGAATATGAATTTTTGAATTTAAGCACACCAGTTGCTGTAACTCTGTAGAGGGGGTGCTATCTCATTGGCAGTGACGTAATCATTTGTGGCAGCGCCCTCATGCCTCAGTGGTGTCTGTAGTAAACGTGACAGTATAGCTGATGGTGCGTGTATTTGAAAGTGCAGCTGACCTGATAGTGGCTGATACCACACCCCTCTCCTACCAACTTGGAAAATACGGGATGGAGGTCAGTGCCGTGGAAAGTAATGAGACTGGTTACTTGGCTATGGGCAGAGCAAACCAACCTGCATTCCGATATTGCGAGAACCAGGGAAATTTCTCCTGGAAACCAGGTGCAGGGTGCATCCAACAGCATAGGTAGGAGCGTGGAGGGTGCTGCAGTGTGTGCTGGCGACTATGTGAGGGTGATGTCATTGATGTCCATGGGAGAGCCAGTGTACGATTTGGCTGCAATGGCATCACAGGTGGATAGGCGGAGACTTCTATCAGTGAGATGGATGCAGGTGGAGGCACCCACTCGATAATGTGTGCAGGAGGCTTCATTACAGCAGATGGATGTGGCTCCATCACGGCAGCCAGACGTCGTGCAATGAAGAAATCTGAAACAGTTTGACCTATGGCAGTATCACTGAATTTACGGAGCTGTAGCTGATTTTGGTGGTTCTGAGGCTTGCAATCGTGCTGTGAATAGTATATTGCTTTCTGCCAGTTGATCTGAGAACAGTGTCAGATCCCCATAAATATGGCTTGTTGTGCACTTGATATTGAACTCTGATACTGAAGTCTTTCATTCTCGTCCTGTCAAGTAAGTCTTCCCTGAACTGTGGTTCTGGGTGTTTTTTCTTAACTCTACCCCTTTTCCCAAAACCCTCTGATCCTTTCCCTTCACTCCTCTTCCTTCCCTTTCAACCCTTCTGCCAAAAGAAGGAGCCATTGGCTAAGAAAGCTTGCCTATATAAAAAAACCTTTTTTATATGTGTGTTACTCAGCTGCAGTCTGGTGACTAGATCTATCCACTTGCATGATGTAACAATGAAAACAACCAATTTTTGACATTATAATGTAATAGGATAGTTAAAAAATCTACTCACAAAGTGGTGGCAGGAGACACACAAAATAATATTATACTTAGGCAAGCTTTTGGAGCCAGTGGCTAGTTCTTCAGCCAGAAAGGGTGAAGGGGTAGGAAGAGGGGTGAAGGAAAAGGACTGGAGAGGTCTAGGAAAAGGAGTAGATCTTGAAAAAGTCACCCGAACTGCAGGTCAGGGGAGACTTACTGCATGAGATGAGAAGGATATTGAACTCTTGACATTTAGATGAAACTTCATGGTAAAGTCTGAAGCTGGAGCAAAGTGATTAGGATGACAAATGGAGCAAGGTCCGATGGTGTCTCCCATTCTAACGCTTTGCCGGCAAAATGTCAGGAGTAGGGAAAGCATGATATGAACTCAGAAACAGCAGTAAGGCATCTTCATGTGAATGCAAAGCTCAAAGTTTTGACATTGGTGTCCTGAATGCTCAAGTGAAACGTTTCGCCTCACCTTTAGACTGTACTGAGATTGGTGCTGTGCTGACATGCTATACTCCATTTTGTGTGCAAAATTGTGCAAATTCTGTGGAAGAAAAAGGTTATCCATTGTCAGAAGCAATTATTTTTGACAAGCTTTCGAGAAAAAATTCAGAATCGAGTGCCTTGATAGTGCTGACGGCATTCATCAAATGGATTGCAATAAGAAAAAGGTACTTGCTGTGGGCATCAATGATAATCCACGAACTTGTTTGCCAAAAAGGGCCAGCAGGATCAATTTGTAGGTGTTGCCATGGAATATCAGAATGCGGACAGGAGAAAAATTCCTGCCGTGCAGTGGCCTGATTGTCCACGCAAATGTGACATTGCGCTGTCACAAGTTCTATTTGCTTATGTCAAGCCATGTACAATTTTGGCACCCCAGCTGCTTAGTGCGAACTGTTCCCCAATGACCTCTATGTGGAAGGCTTAACGCCTGGGGATTAACATTCTTGTGTGTTTGTTAAGCATGTGAAGGAGAATCACATCATTCAGAAGAGGGAAGCTGTTGCAGTGCACAAAGTATCTTCACACTAAGAGATTGGGAATACATTTCTGAGAAGGTGGCCAACCTTTGGGACTGTAACATTTCAGCAATGGTAGTGCTTGGCCATGCTCTGTGGCTTGTTTGCTCTGCTGTGAATCAGTATGAAAAGAATCCAGTGCTTGCATATCAGAAGACACAATATGTAAACAAGAAGCTTCTGATGCATTGAATGCTGCATCTATGCCAACAGGTAAACTAGACAATGGGTCATTTCACAAAAAAAGGAACAATATTTAACAGTGTCCCCATTTGATCATCTCCCAATCTAATAAAATTTAGCGTGGAGGTTCTGTATGGTCTGTGATGGTTACATGCCAAATTTCAATTCAATATCTTCAGTGGTTAAATTTTTAAGGGCTTTTAAAGAGAGGCAACTCACCTTTGCATCATATACAAAGGTGCAAATGTGCCAAGTTTGCTAGGCTTTTTTGAAAGTTCTAGCAAACATTTGGTCGTGTGCTTTAATATACATGACAACTTTTTATGCTGAATCACACCATGGAAAAAATTAGGGATGTAACTTTTTAGCAACAGTAGGGAAAATGGATTATTGATAATTATAAAAAATTAATACAATTTGGAGTTGTAAATCAAAATGTGTGTAACTTGTCGTGTCTCTAAATAGTGAAAGATTTTCCTGTGGTTTAGAGAACGTAACTATGCTTACAAGAAGTATTTTTTATTATTTTACAGTGTAGAATATAAATAAACACATCAAAAAAAGCTTTAAACAATGGAAAATACAGGATGGAATGTAACAATGCAAGATAGGAAAGTTGCTACTCACCATATAGCGGAGTTGCTGAGTTGCGATAGGCACAATAAAAAGATTCACACAATCATAGCACACACACACACACACACACACACACACACACACACACACACACACGTGCACACATGCAAGTGCAACTTGCACAAACGCCTGCAGTCTCAGGGAGCTGAAACTACACTGCGAGCAACAGCACCAGTGCATGATGGGAGTGGCAACTGGATGGGGGTAAGTAGTAGTCTGGGGTGGGGAGGGGGAGGGATAGTATGGTGGGAGTGGCGGACAGTGAAGTGTTGCAGTTCAGACGAAGGGTAGGAAGGAAGGTGCGGAGGGGGGAGAAGGTAAGTAGCGGAAAGGAGATAAATAAAAATAAAAGAAAAGAATAAAAGAAATCAGTCTCTACTCAAATCCTTAGGCCCATCCCAGAACCTCTCCCCAGAGTCCATCTCTCTACTTATCCTTCCACTCCCCGCACTCCCACCTCTACATGATTCCTAAAGTCCATAAACCCAACCACCCAGGACGCCCCATTGTGGCCGGTTACTGTGCCCCCACTGAGAGAATCTCTGCTCTCGTAGACAAACACCTTCAACCTATTACCCGGATCCTATCCTCCTATATAAAAAATACCAACCATTTCCTCGACCGACTCTCCACAGTTCCTTTCCCTTTACCACACGGTGCCATGATCGTCACTATTGATGCCACCTCTCTGTGCACTAACATTCCTAATGCCCATGGCCTTACTGCTATTGAACATTACCTTTCCAGATGCCCTATGGATTCCAAACCAACAACCTCCTTCCTAGTCTCTATGACCAACTATATCCTCACCCACAATTACTTCTCCTTTGAAGGCATTACCTACAAACAAATCCACGGTACGGCTGTGGGCACCTGCATGGCACCATCCTATGCTAACCTATTTTTGGACCATCTAGAGGAATCCTTCCTAAAAACCTAGAATCCTAAACCCTTCACCTGGTTCAGATTCATTGATGACATCTTTGCAATCTGGATTGAAGGTGAGGACACCTTATTCACATTCCCCAGAACCGCGACAACGTCTCCCCCATTTGCTTCACCTGGTCCTACTCAACCTAACAAGCCACCTTCCTAGATGACCTCCACCTCAGAGATGGCTACATCAGTGCCTCCGTCCATATCAAACCTATTAACCACCAGCAATACCTCCACTTCGCAGCTGCCACCTGTTTCATACCAAGCAGTCCCTTCCGTACAGCCTAGCCACCCGTGGTCGTCACATCTGCAGTGACGAGCAGTCCCCCTCTATATATACCTAGGGTCTCACTGAAGCCTTCACTGACTGTAATTATCCTCCCATCCTTGTACAAAAACAAATCTCCCTTGCCTTATCTTTCCAGTCTCCCACCACCTTCCAAAGTCCCACAGTCCGGTCACAGAGGAGCATTCCCCTCATAACTCAGTATCCTCTGGGGCTGGAGCAACTGAATTACATTCTCCGCCAGGGTTTCAATTACATCTTGTCATGCCCTGAAATGATAAATGTCCTACCCACTATCCTTCCCACCCCTCCTACCATGGTATTCTGCCGTCCACCGAACCTACGCAATATACTCGTCCATCCTTACACAACCCCTGCTCCCAATCCCTTACCTCATAGCTCATACCCCTGTAATAGACCTAGATGCAAGACCTGTCCCATACATCCTCCTACCACCACCTACTCCAGTCTGATCACTAACATTACCTATCAAAGACAGGGCTACCTGTGAAACCAGTCATGTGATCTACATAAGCTGCAACCACTGTGCTGCATTCTATGTAGGCATGACAACCAACAACCTGTCTGTCCACATGAATGGCCACCAACAAACTGTGGCCAAAAAACAAGTGGACCACCCTGTAGCTGAACACGCTGCCAAACATGATACTCCTCATCTCAATGACTGCTTCACAGCCTGTGCTATATGGATCCTTCCAACCAACATCAGCTTTTTTGAACTGCGCAGGTGGGAAATTTCCCTGCAATACATCCTACGTTCCCGTAACCCTCCTGGCCTCAACCTTCGTTAGTCACTGTCCTCACCCATCCAGCCCCTCCCTGTTCCCATTCCAGCACTACACAGCCGTCATTTCGGTGCCACACCCAGTCTTTTAATTTCTTTTATTTTTATTTCTCTCCTTTCCGCTACTTACCCCCTCCGCACCTTTTCTCCTACCCTCCATCTAAACTGCAACACTTCACTGTCCGCCACTCCCACCATACTATCCCTCCCCACCCCAGCCTCTTCCTTACCCCCACCCAGTCGCCACACCCATCATGCACTGGTGCTGCTGCTCGCAGTGTAGTTTCAGCTCGCGACTCAGCATCTCCGCTATATGGTGAGTAGCAACTTTCCTAATCTTGTATTGTCAAAAAAAGTTTTGGATCACCTCAGTTATGAGAGTTCCAGAACCTGTACAGAAAATTGGAATAGAGATCAACATAATCATTGCTGCCCTTTTTATTGTTTATGAAAACCACACATTGCATATTGTACCATCATACAGCAAGACCTTCAGAGGTGGTGGTCCAGATTGCTGTACACACCGGTACCTCCAATACCCAGTAGCACATTCTCTTGCATTGATGCATACCTGTATTCACCGTGGCATACTATCCACAAGTTCATCAACGCACTGTTGGTCCAAATTGTGCCATCCCCAACGGCGATTGGGCATAGATCCCTCAGAGTGGTTGGTGGGTCACGTCGTCCATAAACAGCCCTTTTTCTATCACGTATTGTACAACCGTGATGGTTTCTTCCATGACCACCAGCGGCGTATGTTGGCCCCACATAATGCCACCCCAAAACAGCAGCGAACCTCCACCTTGCTGCACTCGCTGAACAGTGTGTCTAAGGCCCCCCCTGCGGGTTCAGGGGTAAGAATAGGCCGACGGTATTCCTGCCTGTCATAAGAGGCGACTAAAAGGAGTCTCAAACGTTTTGGCCCTTATATGGTGGTCCCCCCTTGGGTTTGACCTCCATGTTTCAAAATTATTTCGAAGTGCCAGCCTATTGGGGAAAGGCGCCTTACTTGGTGCATTGTGTCCATCGTGCGTTGTGACCTTTCGCCAGCTTATTAATTGTTGCGTTGCAGTCCCGCCCGCTCTCCATCTCTTGGGCATGGATACATTCCTGGGTACACTTTCCGCCACGCAATGTGCAGTGTCACTTTCTGCACTGACGATGACCATGGACTACTTAACACCTAATATCCAGTACGGTAGCCAGTCCATTGTGGTTGGGCCACCATGTACCCTGTTGGTCGTCGCCCTCTGACATCACAGGGATCGCTCTACTGATGCCTGCGCCATTAACTCCCCATATATTGGCTGGGTGGCGCCCGTGGGGAGGGTCCTTGGTCGGAGTAGGTGGCATCAGGGTGGGTGACGTGCAAGGAAGCGTGGCACATCTTCTCTTGCTGGTGGCCAACCACCAGCAGTCTTTAAGCGTTAGAGGGCTCACATTGATGCTAACATGTATGACCCCAAATCGTTCCCCTGCCTGGTCACACCATGGGAGGAGAGAAAGACTATGAATGACAGCGAAACATATTCGCCCCGGTATCTCATCTGTACCAGAGCTGATGGGGAGTCCTTTGTGTCCATGAAGCCTCAGTTCTTTATAGAACATTTAGAGGACAGTTTCGGGGAGGCGGAGGGCTTGTCAAAAATGTGGTCTGGGTCAGTCTTGATAAAAACAGCATCCTCTGTACAGTCACAGGCATTACTCGCTTGTAAGAAGGGATCTTTCTGTTACTATCACGCCCCATAAAAGCTTAAATATGGTGCAGGGCATTATCTTCCACAGGGATCTTCTTTTACAGTCCGATGACAAGCTGCACGCCAACTTAGAGCGACGAGATGTCCATTTCGTCCGGCGCGTCCACCGGGGTCTGAGGGATAATCAGGTTGCCACCGGTGCCTTGATCTTGACCTTCGAGGGTGACACATTACCTGAGAAGGTCAAGGTGATGGTCTACTGCTGTGATGTCAAGCCATATATCCTTCTCCCGATGGAAATTCGGCCATATGTCTTCCCGCTGTGCTTCCAGCCTCATATGTCGTGATTGTGGTCGTAGGGCTTCACGGTCCTCTTCAGTCCCGGAGGGAACTGGGGTGGTGCAAAACTTTTTTTGATGTGTGTAGAATAAAACCTCATAAAATGCTCTTAACATTATAAAATGTAGATAATCATAATGGATTGCTATATTGCTTTGGAATGTTTTAACCCTACAATGCATGCTAGTGTATACCTATGCTTGTCACTCAGTTTCAATCGTTATTGTAAAGCAGCAATAGTTTTTTAAAGCTCTATCTTCGCAATGATACATCCTGAATCACACTACTTTCAGTTGTTGCTTTCATTATTGGCAGTTCTCACTGTGGCAGTCTTCTGTGTGCTGTTATCTTTGGTGTTGACATTGTTCAGTCATAGTGTTGAGTGAGTGTTTGAATCATGGATAACAATAATCGTTATTGTAGCTGAATATAACCACGGAAATATGTTTCAATTGCCTAATTTGTATATTTTATTTACAAACAGGACTGAATCCATTAAAAATAAATTATGAAGAATGAGAAATTTTTCAAGTGAATGATTCATATGAATCACTGAATTTAACAGCATCTTACATTATGCTTCAAATTAGTATATTCATGAGCTTTCAGAATTGTTTGTTATAGGTTAATAAACTATTGTATAAATCGAACCAAGATACTCTTGACCCTGCTACTTTGCTGGATCAGATTGAGCCGGTTGTTGTAAGTCATTACCCTTCTGTTATGGCAAAAGTTAACTACAACCAGTTAAGAAGCCGTCGATAGACAAGGAGCTTCTGTGGTTTAGGTCTGGGCTTAATTTGACTAAAGATGCTCATATTTGTTCATACCATAATGCCTTGTTGATGACATAATTTCAGTTCCTGCTGAAGATTTGTTGCAACCCATTTGGAGAAAAAAAAAAAATAATAATAATAATAATTCTATTCAATACCTCCTCAATAGTTATGTGATCTACCCATCTAATCTTCAGCACTCTTCTGTGGCACCACATTTCGAAAGCTTCTATTCTCTTCTTGTCTAAACCATTTATCGTCCATGTTTCATTTCCATACATGGCTACACTCCATACAAATACTTTCAGAAACGACTTCCTGACATTTAAATCTATACTCGCTGTTAACAAATTTTTCTTCTTCAGAAACGCTTTCCTTGCCATTGCCAGTCTACATTTTATATCCTCTCTACTTCGACCATCATCAGTTATTTTGCTCCCCAAATAGCAAAACTCCTTTACTACTTTAAGTGTCTCATTTCCTAATCTAATTCCCTCAGCATTACCCGATTTAATTCGACTACTTTCCATTATCCTCGTTTTGCTTTTGTTGATGTTCATCTTATATCCTTCTTTCAAGACACTGTCCATTCCGCTCAACTGCTCTTCCGAGTCCTTTGCTGTCTCTGATAGAATTACAATGTCATCGGCGAACCTCAAAGTTTTTATTTCTTCTCCATGGATTTTAATACCTACTCTGAATTTTTCTTTTGTTTCCTTTACTGCTTGCTCAATATACAGATTGAATAGCATCGGGGAGAAGCTACAACCCTGTCTCACTCCTTTCCCAACCACTGCTTCCCTTTCATGCCCCTCGACTCTTATAACTGCCATCTGGTTTCTGTACAAATTGTAAATAGCCTTTCGCTCCCTGTATTTTACCCCTGCCACCTTCAGAATTTGAAAGAGAGTATTCCAATCAACATTTTCAAAAGCTTTCTCTAAGTCTACAAATGCTAGAAATGTAGGTTTGCCTTTCCTTAATCTTTCTTCTAAGATAAGTTGTAAGGTCAGTATTGCCTCACATGTTCCAACATTTCTACGAAATCCAAACTGATCTTCCCCGAGGTCGGCTTCTATCAGGTTTTCCATTCATCTGTAAAGAATTCGTGTTAGTATTTTGCAGCTGTGACTTATTAAACTGATAGTTTAGTAATTTTCACATCTGTCAACACCTGCTTTCTTTGGGGTTGGAATTATTATATTCTTCTTGAAGTCTGAGGGTATTTCACCTGTCTCATACATCCTGCTCACCAGATGGTAGAGTTTTGTCAAGTCTGGCTCTCCCAAGGCTGTCAGTAGTTCTAATGGAATGTTGTCTACTCCGGGGGCCTTGTTTCGACTCAGGTCTTTCAGTGCTCTGTCAAACTCTTCACGCGGTATCATATCTCCCATTTCATCTCCATGTACATCCTCTTCCATTTCCATAATATTGTCCTCAAGTACATCGCCCTTGTATAGACCCTCTATATACACCTTCCACCTCTCTGCTTTCCCTTCTTTGTTTAGAACTGGGTTTCCATCAAAGCTCTTGATATTCATGCAAGTGGTTCTCCTTTCTCCAAAGGTCTCTTTTAATTTTCCAGTAGGCAGTATCTATCTTACCCCTAGTTGAGATAAGCCTCTTCGTCCTTACATTTGTCCTCTAGCCATCCCTGCTTAGCCATATTCCGGAGGTAAAATAGTCCCCCATTCGGATCTCCGGGCGGGGACTACTCAAGAGTACGTTGTTATCAGGAGAAAGAAAACTGGTGTTCTACGGATCGGAGCTTGGAATGTCAGATCCCTTAATTGGGCAGGTAGGTTAGAAAATTTAAAAAGGGAAATGGATAGGTCAAAGTTAGATATAGTGGGAATTAGTGAAGTTCGGTGGCAGGAGGAACAAGACTTTTGGTCCGGTGAATACAGGGTTATAAATACAAAATCAAATTGGGGTAATGCTGGAGTAGGTTTAATAATGAATAAAAAAAATAGGAGTGCGGGTAAGCTACTACAAACAGCATAGTGAACACATTATTGTGGCCAAGATAGATACGAAGCCCACGTCTACTACAGTAGTATAAGTTTATATGCCAACTAGCTCTTCAGATGACAAAGAAATTGATGAAATCTATGATGAGATAAAAGAAATTATTCAGGCAGTGAAGGGAGACGAAAATTTAATAGTCATGGGTGACTGGAATTTGAGAGTAGGAAAAGGGAGACAAGGAAACATAATAGGTGAATATGGATTGGGGCTAAGAAATGAAAGAGGAAGCCGCCTGTTAGAATTTTGCGCAGAACATAACTTAATCATAGATATGGGTATCTTAATTGAAGAACTTAAGATTAAGCTTTAATCACAATAAAGGATGGCAGCCAAAAACAGTTGCAGGATAGAATTTTTTTTTTTTTTTTATTAAATTCTTGACCAAGGTTTCGGTACATATAAATATACCTTCATCAGAAGTACATTTCCTGAATAGAAAGACACATACATTAGAAAAGCCATATCAACGAAAGTGAGAAACAGAAGCTTAAATAACGGTGAAATTGCTAAAGTAATACAGGCACACAATCTTTAGTACTTACTAAAATTACATCATGCACTGGAGAATAATGAAACAATTATGCCAAAAGGCGTCGTCAGTAATTAAAATATCATCTCCATTTGTACGACATGTGTAATGGGTACAGTATCAAAGCGAACAGTTTAACAATGTTACTTCGCCTATGAACTGTTGAGACACGAGTGTGAAGGCACTAAGGTAGATTGTTTCGCCGAGAGAGGGCACTTGCATGTGCCAGACTCGCGCATAGGACACATGCAAGTGCCCTCTCTCGGCGAAACAATCTACCTTAGTGCCTTCACACTCGTGTCTCAACAGTTCATAGGCGAAGTAACATTGTTAAACTGTTCGCTTTGATACTGTACCCATTACACATGTCGTACAAATGGAGATGATATTTTAATTACTGACGACGCCTTTTGGCATAATTGTTTCATTATTCTCCAGTGCATGATGTAATTTTAGTAAGTACTAAAGATTGTGTGCCTGTATTACTTTAGCAATTTCACCGTTATTTAAGCTTCTGTTTCTCACTTTCGTTGATATGGCTTTTCTAATGTATGTGTCTTTCTATTCAGGAAATGTACTTCTGATGAAGGTATATTTATATGTACCGAAACCTTGGTCAAGAATTTAATAAAAAAAAAAAAAAAATTCTATCCTGCAACTGTTTTTGGCTGCCATCCTTTATTGTGAAGAATTTTAACAGTTGCTGCTGCAGCCATGTTTAAAATCTTGAAATTAAGCTTTAAATTTAAAGCGATTGCAGTAAAGTTCAAAGTTTGACCCCGGCCACAAATAGGTGGACTATTGAAAAAATGGCTAAAGGATTTGCTGTTTCAACTAAGATGGTGAAGAAGGCTAGGAAACAAAAAATGGAACGTGAGATTTTGGCAACACCTGCAAACTGAAAAGGGAAAAGCTGAATGATGAAGTAAAAGAAAATCTCCCCTTTTTTTGGAAACGATGAGTTCTCTCATTCATACCAGGACAAAAAAAAAAAAAAGAATGAATAGTGAAAAGACTCACAAGCAAAAACACCTACTGAAACAAATGTTCATTGTATGCAATATAGAAATCAACTGAGGTTCTCAAAATTTTGTGAGCTCAGGCCAAAATAGTGTGCAACAGTTGGTGCTTCTGGATCACATTTGATATGTGTATGTGCAGTTCATCAAAATCTATTAATGTTGACTTCAGCAACATCCATTCAAGATGACCACAAGGATTTGATGGAGGGGGGGGGGGGGGGGGGGGACTGTATGCAGTTTGGTATCAAAAGTTTGTACACTGTAATGTTGTGAGGAATGTCCAGGAAAAATGCAACTAGAGGCTTATGTTGAAGACACTTTTTAAAATCGTGATGCCGAAGAAACTGTGGAATACAAGCAGTGGATCCATACTGAGAGAGACACGTTGGAGATACGTCAGGGAACTGTTGAAGATTTCATGGAGGCACTTACTTTGAAAATTACCAGTTTAAGAAGCCATTGCTCAGTGTCCAAACACCAAAGTTATACCTTAAGCAGCTAAAAGGAAATTTTGCTGAAAATGAATTAATTATATTGATGGATTTTGCAGGGAATTGTTCATTTGTTGTTCAAGATGCTTTAAAAGTGTTTCCTTTAGAGAATAGTCAAGCCACATTACAGCCATTAATTGTCTGTTTTGGTGGCAAAGAAAGTCAACGTAGTAGCGTTTGTATGATCATCATCTGTCTGCACAATACCATAGCTGTCAATGCCTTTCAGTAAAGTTAATAGCATATTTAAAGACAGAGATTGAAAACATCAAGAACCTTTATTACTTTAGAGAGGGTTCAGCTGCTCATTATAAGAATTTCAAAATTTCATAAATTTATGTCTGCATGGAAAGGATTTTGGCATTACTGCCGAATGGAATGTTTTTTGGAGCAAGCCATAGTAAATCACTTTGTGGTGGCATTGGGGAACAACAAAAAGACTAGCAGCCTATGCTACTGTACAGAGGCCCGTAGAGGACGAAGTATTGACTCAATATGATTTGTTCAAATTCTGTGTTGATAGTATTTCAGGCATAAAATTTTTCTTTATACCAGAAGAAGAAATAAAAAAAAAATTAAGTCTGATCGAAAAACGAGGTTTGCCAGGGGAAATACACTGGAACAAAAGAACATCACCAGTTTAAGCCAATTAATTGCAATCAGCTTAGAATTAGTCGAGTTTCCAATGAATTTACAGCATTCACAGTTAACGCCTTCAAAAGCAGATGGAGGAATCCCAGCAGTTTCAATAGCAAGTTTACAACCAAGATAGTATGTTGCATGTATGTATGACAATTTTTGTTGGGTTAGTAACATGTATGAAGTTGCACATGAACAAGATGTCCTCATCAGCTTTATGCACCCACACAGTTCTGCTTGTTCCTTTTGCTGGCCAATGGCTAAAGACACCTACTGGGTTCCTGAACAATATATTGTCACGACTTTAGAAGCACCATCAATATCAACAGGAACACAATACAGTTCACAATCTGTCCTTGACAAAATTGTAAAACTGTTAAATTTGATGTTGTCTATTACCCTTGTTTTTATGGCATGTGTTAAATTAATGTTTGAAACTGATTTATATACTCAAGTTAAAAAAAATTAATTAGCAGTAGTGTTATAAGACTTAATGAGCAAAATATTTCACTTTTCAACCTCCTTGAAGTGCTAAAATAATAACTTTTGAAAGGTATTCTAACTCATAAAAATGCAAGATCCAGAAATTAAACAATGTAGCTTTAAAAGCTTAAAGTATGCCCTTTTCAGCTGTGGCAAGAATAAAAGAATTGAACAAGACACAGTTGCAGTATTGCCTCCCCTCAAAAATACCCTAAAATTTGTGCTTAAAAAGTTTCGGCCAACTTTTCAAATGCATTTTTTTTTCATCTAGGCATTCAATGTTAATTAAATTTGGTCCATACATTGACATATAGGTGGGAATAACCCTCTGCAGTTTGGGTGTGATTGGTTCATATGAAAAGTAGCAGTGGTCGGTCAAATGTTGGCTCTCACAATTGTGCCATGAGTCTGAGAAATTTTTGAAACAGCACAGGCACGATAGGTGTTGATATTCAAACAATCTGACATGAGTATTCACAGCAAAAATTTGCTTTGCCTGTTGTCCAAAGCTAATTGAAGATGGCCTTCTGCAAGATTGAAATCCACACAGAGACAAATCTTCCCATTTGGCTTATGAATGTCGACTAAGGGTGATGCTCACTGACTGGCCAAAATATGTTTTAAGACATCAACGGACTCAAATCTCTGAATTTCTGTAGCTCCGACATTATGTAATGGATGTGGCATAGGGCATGTGCAGCAAAATTTGGGTTACGCATTAGCTTTCAGCGTAATGTGAACATGAAAATCTTTTGCACATGCTAGAGTACCATCGAAGTAATGTTGATACTTGTCACGGAGTCGTTGAATTGCAGCATGGAAAACTTTCGTGTCTATGGCACACACATTGTCCTGTATGTCTAATCCAAAGAAATCGAACACATCCATGATGAAAATATTTGGGCTCGTGCGTGAATGGACTACAGTGAAAGGGACTTCCTTAGTCGTGTTTTTGTATTTTGCACTATTTTGTATTAAGTGGCACATTCTGAGCACTGAAATGCTGTCACTGTTGTAGGTGGTGATATGTAGACTTTATGTTTGCAAAGGTGGTTGGCCAATTTTTTCATATGTATCCAGGTTAAGCAATGTGCAGAAGCTCCGGTATCTAGTTGAAAAGGCACTGGCTATTTACAAATTTGCAGTGTAAGCCACAGTTTGTGATGTGTGTTCTGAATACAGTTGTCCATTCCGTGTTCTGAAAAACTGTTCTGTTTTCACCTGTGCACTAGAGTAAATTTGTGAATTTTGAGTTCGGGAGAGCCTTTTTGAAGTGTGTGGTATTTGCATTACACATATGTGTGTATATTTTCTGCTCCTTCTCTTGTCTGATTTTTGAGCAGGAAGAGGTGCAGAATCTGAAAATTGGTTTCCTTCCATTCCAGCTTTACATTATTCCCGTGTGGAACTGAAGAAAGCTTTATAGTCTTCTGCAGGCAGAACAGTTTTGTATTTTCCATGCAGTGACAAAATTTGTATTCAGCTTGTCTGAAGAAGCAATTCTTCCAATCATGGGTGACATAGCATTTCACACATGACTTTGCTTTGTGCGGAGTGGGAGCAGTGTAATTAGCATTGCACCAGTGTGGCAAATGCTGTATATAGTATATCTGGCCTTATTTACATGGTGCTGATGTGTGAGTGCTGGAGTCTGGACTGTGACTGGGGCATTTGGTGTTTGTCTCAAGTGAAGCGATAACTGGTTGACAGAAATCTTGCTTGGCTAAATCTTGAACATTATGGGCATTAATAGCTTTGAGTACTTCACTGAGGCTAGGGTTGCGGTGCTTTAGAATTTTGGCACTCAATCTCTGATCTAATAGATTCTGAAAAATAGCATCACGAAGCATTTCATCCTGATAAGTTGCACCACAGAGACAGGTGAATTCACAGTCTGTAGTTGTGCCCTGCTATTCTGTAGTCCATTCTTTATAGGATTGGTCACTGCAATAGTGTGTGCAGAAAAATTTATACCATGCAGCAGCAATGCACATTTGACTCTCAAAAAATTCATCTAATCTGGGAATTATGACCATAGGGCTGGGCTTAGGGCTCACTGAGGGAAAGCAATTTCACAAGGAGGCAGTAGGTGTGCACTCCTCCACATCAAAAGAAAATGCACTGTGTGATTTACCTTTGATTTTCTATGTGTCAAAATGCTGATCAGCTGTGTTATGTAACCTTTCCGTTTAGTTTGTCTCATTAAACTGCCGGAAAGGTGGAGGCAGCAGCTGAATTCCTTCTTTAGCTTCTGTACATTTTGCTGCTGGGCTGCTTATGCCTGTACGAGGCAAGAGACTGCTAACAGCAGTTCTGTTATTTGTAGACTCTGAAACTCAACAAGAGATCTTAAATGCTGCTCAGTGGTTAGATGATGATCTCACTGATTTGCCATGATTCCTTGAATATCTCAACTTAAATACTTCAACTTATGCGTATCAACTCAAAACACACACACACACACACACACACACACACACACACACACACACACACACAGAATTCAGTAATTCAATAGGAAGATAAAAAAGCTGTTCTGCTCTGATGTCCAAAGCTCCTTGTTCCACCTCCTTTTCTATCATTCCCAGACTGTTATAATTTCATTTGCTTGCTGTGTGGTTCGTTAGTGGAAACAGGAGTGAGGAGCAGGTGCAGGTTCTGAACAGAGAATTCAGACATTAATTTATTCTACACCTAATAATAATAAAAATAACACAAAGCTTTGTTCCTGAAGTTTGAGTGTCAGTTGCTAACAGTAGATTTGAAAGTAGAAATATATACAGATATGAAAGATTTATAAATCTATCACTGTTCTATATAATGTCTATTCAGAAGATGTCGAGCCCAGGCACTATGAAAGTCTGTAAATATTATTCAACTGTCACACACAAAAAATTGGCTCAGTGCATGAGTGTTTGAAACTAAGTGCACCAGCTGCTGTAACTCGAGAGAGGGGATGCTTGCATCTCATTGGCAGTGGTGGAATTGTTCATGGCAGTGCCCTCATGTCACGTTGGCAGCTCTAGGGAATGTGGCGGTGTAACTGACAGTGTGTGTATCTGAAAGTGCGGCCAAACAGAGAGTGGCTGATATTGTAGTGACGATATTCTTTTCATTTGATTTTATTGTGTAACTAAGTATCATGCATTACTTACTTTTCCTATTTCACTTTTATTCCTTATTGGTGTTAGCCTTTGGTGCTAAGAATTGCACAGGAAATTTTATACTTTTTTCAGTTTCATCCTTTCATGTGACAGTCAGTTGACACAACCTTGAGAGCCATTTTCAAGGAGAAGTCAAACATTATTAAAACTTTTGCTGTAAGCGTTTTTTGCCTTGTCACTTTGCTATCTGGAAATGTGTACCTTTGAGTTACTGTTTCTATCAGTGCATGATCAAGATTTGACCCCAGTAATATTGTTAACTTGGTGTTTGAAAGTGCAATTAAGTCTGATCCATTCACACTTTGCACTGAGGATATCTCTGGCCAAATTCATTGAAAGATTTTGACACAGTTAAAAGGCAGAGCCCTGCTCCACAGAAATGTGAGTGGATTGGGGAGTTTAAAGGTGCCCATCAAATCATATAAGTGACAGGAATGTCCAGTTAGGCTTTAGAGTTCTCAATGCAAGTCCCCCCTCCCTTCCTCATCACCGCACTAAGCTCCTACAATAGCAACGACAGGCTGAAACCATTGAGATATTCCATTCATTCAGTTTACTTATGGTTTTGAGTGTCAAATCACCCTTAAATAATTCAACTCCCATAATAATGAGCAAAGATTGATGCCAAAAATGAAAGTGTATCTACCTTTTGAGACTTAAATAAAGCTTTACTTCACCCAAAAGTTAATTGTAACATCACTGAGCTTCATTAAGAATGTTCCTAACAGAGGTGCTCCGCTTTTGCCTTTATCTGACATGTGAAGTGTTTTATCCACACTATCATGGCACCCTATGCCATTCTATGACAATGACATGAAACGATTATATACAGCAGAGGCTAAATAAAATTTCTTAATGTGTGTGTAGACACAAAATCTACTTGCTCAGTGGTTAATATTACATGTTACTGTGATGTACATTTCATGTTAGTATTGTGTATAATATAAAACAGTCTAATTTGCAGTGTCAACCTGATTATGACCTATTGTTGAAATTGCAGTGTGGAGATTGGAAAAAAAGTTGACACAGGCAAAAATGTTGGCCTTCAAAAAATCTAGCAACCTCTGTTCACGCAAGACTTGAAGGATTTTCCACCATTAATCTTCTTGTGCCATTGGTGATTGATGTGATGGAGAAATGAATATCTGTCTATCTTTATGTACTGCAGCTCATGAATTGTTACTGCTGAATCAAAGAAATGGTTGCAACCTATGAGGCAGATTGCAGGTACATACTGTTTCAAAACAATATCGAGATTACAAAATTGTTGAGACTTTCATGGCTATTGCTGATGTATTGCCCACAGGCGTTGTTTCCTGAACTTTAACCAATTTTTGTTTGACAATTTTATGACATTGCACCACTGTGAGTGGCTAGCATTGTCAGAGATTCACCTTCCATTGCTAGTGGTTCCGCCACTAGCAGTGGGGGTGAACCATTGACAATGCCAGCTACTTACTCTGGCAGGACGTCTGATAGGTTGTTTAACAAACGTTGGTCAGAGATCCTGAAGCAAAAGCCAGCAGGATAAATGATTATTGAGATTGGTTGAATATCAACCTAAATATCCCATGCTTATAAGTCATTAGTACTAGTGTATTACATACCAATAAGCACAATAAGCCTTTTAACAATATATCTGAACCTAAGTTATAAGATAAGTGCTAACACCCGAGTGATATGGTGAGTCCTATAGCCTGTGGGGTATTGCGGTTTATTGCCTACATAAGACTATTCACTCACCTCTGGGTGACTTTCTTCTGCGGCAAACACCTGCCCTGAGTGTGACTAATAATGTTCTTGACCAAAAAAGCCATAGAAAAATGAGTTGCACAATAATTGTTTTCTGCTTCTAGGTCTGGCTAAGTAAGAAATGAGAGAAAGTCAAAGAAAGAAAAATATGGTACATTGTCACTTTAAAGTACAATTTTGCACCGCTAGGTCCGCACTAGCTACAGTTTTGAAATGCGGCTTTCCTGTGCACAATACAGGGTGAGGCAGCTAAGTCATAACACCCCTTGTAACTCCCCAACCATAATAGATACAAAGATGCCATTTGCGCAGTGAATTGCAGGGACAATGGCTACTTGAATACATCACATTTCATGTTTGTGCAATTTTTTATTACAGAGATATGAGGCCATCTTTCTTTTTAATGAGACCCTCTGTTAAATTTTAGCGTAACATGATGGGCTTAAAAAAACTGTTTCAAATATGTATACATCATAATATTTAGGCAAATAGTTTTTGAGATACAGATATGTTCTCGTATCATATTCGTCCTTCAAAGTGGCGTTTTCCAATGCGACCTTTCCTGTTGACCACTGAGGAACTTAACAGGTAAGGCATTGTTTTCCTGCTTCTCGATAATGCCGCAAGATGACACACGAGGTAGCTGGAGAGAAGGGTATAAATGTGCTGCTGGAGTAGTGAGACATCACATTTCCGCCACAGTTTCTTGGAGCAGACATGTACACCAATGAAGAAAAGTTAGGTATGCTTCTAGTGTATAGTGAAAGCAGAAGAAATGCTGTTAGAGCAATAAATTGATATGGAGAGCTGTATCCTGATTGTGAGCATCCTACCCGCCAGCTTCTTGCACGTATTTGCAATAACTACTTGAATCGGGATCATGGAATGCCATACAGAGGACAAGGCAGAAAACAGCAACTGGCAAGGTACATGAAGAGGGCGTTCTAGTGTTGGCGCATAACGACCCTACTGTTTCATCGCGACATATAGCCTCAGAATGTGGTATAAGTCAGAGAAGTGTTCTACGCATATTGCACCGGCATAGATTTCACTCGTTTCATCTCTCATGACATCAAGCACTCTCCAGTGTGGATTTTGAATGACGTCAGGAATTTTGTCAGTTTGCTCTACAGCACCTAGAAGATGATTCAACATTTTATCAATGGGAGCTTTTTACTGATGAAGTGACTTTACCAATCACAGTAATGTGAATTTGCATAATATGCATTACTGGTCAATAGAGAACCCTCATTGGCTCAGACAGATACAATGTGTAAACTTTTAGATGGTAGACCTCTCACTAGTCCTGAATCGGTAGAAGTCGGTAAACGTCGGGAGGCCTCGGTAGGCACGCAGTTTCGACTGCTGCCAACATTACGTAGCTGACTGTGTTGTACAAGGTAGCCATTGCCGTCTGCTTAGTTATTGTTTTGCGCTGTACTGTTCTGCGTGTTTTTAGTGTGCAGTTGTGCTAAACATTATCAAAATGAGTGAAGAGGCAGTTGCTGGCCCATCTCTGGAGTCGCCAACAACCCCTACCGCTAGGCCTATGGTTAGAAGGAAACCAGTATTACGTAGCGATGCTCGCAAAATTATATTGCGTGTGATTGAATGCTGCGAAAAGGAAAGGGAGCAGAAAAAATTGCTTCACCCCATTTACAAATCTTCAGTGAGAGCTGCTACATACACAGGACGAAGCATGCTTAGCATTGGAAGATTCAAACAGTTTTCCAAAAATCATCCTGGCGTATCACCACAAACGCCTGGCAAGAAAAGGTGAGTTTCCATTTCAGATATTTCGTTTGCGATCACTTTGAAGGAGGCCCCTATTTCGTCCGAATTACCATATATTTCATTTTCCGTTGCTACCGTATTGCTTTGTATGGAAACACCACTGGTTGCTGTATTATTTCGAAACACATTCATATTACAGTACATTTCCAAATTCAAAAAAACTACATGCAGTGCAGAAGGCATTTTCTTATAAATCTTTCTCTCTCTTTTAACTTAGGAAAAGAAGTGGAGAAATCGAAGTAATGATCGATGATTTCAACCAGCGTGTCATTCGTGACACGATAGCAGAATTTTATTCAGTGTGGAAGATTGTGCCGAGCCTGCGAACACTGCTTCCAGTTTTGCACGACAAAATAGGCTGGAAGTGGAGTATTGTCTCACTGAGAAAAGTACTTTTGTCTATGGGATTCATATGGCGTAAGGTGGATAACAAGAGGAATATGTTGTTAGAATGTCCAGACATAGTGCACTGGTGATCTTGTTTCATTGTTGACATAAAGAACTTCAGGGAAGCAGGCAGAGAAATATTTTATCTTGATGAATTGTGGATTGATAATATCTTAACGTTTAATAAATGTTGGCAGAGGAAGGGTGAATTACTTGAAGAGAGTGTCGTTGGTGTCACTGCATGGGGGAGCTCAGTGAGAAGATAGTTGCAAGTGTCGGATCCAAGAATGGCTTCTTCAAGGAAGGGCAACTTATGTTCTGGGCAAAGTCGACAAAGGGCGATTATCACGGTCAGATGAATTTGGCAAACTTTGAGAAGTGGTTCGGAGAGAAGGTACTGCCAAATCTCCCGCCTAATTCAGTAATAGTTATGGATAACACTCCTTACCATAACAGGCAAACAGAGAGAACTCCAACGAAGTTTGACAAGAAAGTGCGAATGCTGGAGTGGTTGCAACGCAGAAATATCCCCTGTGGTTGAGAGTATGAGAAAGGACTTGCGGTATGCAAAAGTACCAGCGAATAAGCCAACTGAGAAGTCTTTGCTGTAAACCTGTTGGCTGAAAGCAAAGGCCACCAGGTCGTTCGCTCGCCACCTTACAACTGCGACTTAAACGCAATAGAATTAGCATGGGCGAAGATGAAAAGGCACGTTAGGGAGCACAACATACCAGGGGATTTGGCTGCCACAAACATGCTGAATCTTGTGGATGCAGCTTTCCAGTCGGTTACTGCCAATGATTGGAAGGGATATTGCAAGAAAGTTAAAGAAACAGAAGAAGAATATTGGGCACGTGATGGTGTCGTCGAAATTGCTGTGGACGAAATTATCGTTAACACAGCCACATCAGATGTAAGTGAGGAAGACTCAGACACACAAATGGAAGACAGTGACAGTGAAAGCGATTGATCACATGGCGTGAAATGTTTTTACAAAAGATCACAGCTTGAATAAATAACAAAAACAATCTCCTATTAGTTTGTTGTTAGTTGTATTTCTGTTCTATTTTAATCAAACACAGAAACAGAACATAGTGACAGTGAAAGGGGTGGACCATATGGCTTTAAATGTTTTTACAAATGTATGACATCTCGAATAAATACGAAAAACAACAAAAATTAAGGATTTCCTTAATAGTCTTTTACACCTGTAATAGAACATTTTCAGATACATCACCTTCTCCTATACTTTAATTAACAGCTTTACTATAAAAATAAAAAATGTTAAATATTTGAATAATAGTTGTGACTGGCTGAAATAAAAGTTCCTTTTTCATTGAACGCATTTATTGAACTCATAGGCTACAATCGTTTGTAACAGCTATCACCCTCATTGCTACCAAGCACAGAGTGATCGCTTCCTGCTGCATCCCATTTGCCAGCTACCAGAGGGAGCGCTCACTACACCATAGAAAATACCAATTACATATCTCATCATATACCGAACTACATTATTATATTTTAGCGGAGGCTATGACTCATACTGTTACATTAGAATAACTCAAAATTCATTTGAAGAACTCACTGTAACATGCTAAATCATGACAAGAACTTAGGGCAGGCTCCTCATGGCTCTTGATCACAACTCCACTCACAATGTTAAAGTACATGAAATGACTACTTTATGATTGTTGAATCCCATTGCAGCCAATCAGCTTTCGAATTAAATGTATACCACCCCATGTTTTCCATTCTGGTTGACATAGCAAAACCTTCTGCCTACGTTCTTTTCCGTTTGGTGTACAGCAAAGGTGTAACTGAATTTATAATAATGTACTTAATGTTTTTTGGCCTGTAAAGTAGTGACACCTCAGCTGAAGCTGCAGGCCGGCTCATGTGGGTAACATCTGTAACAGTGAAGCTACAACATATTGCAAGTGTGAAGCTAATTGCTGTCTGATTCTACGTGGACTGTGTAGATGGCAACGTCACAGTCTGTACCTGCAGCTTATGGCACATGACTTCTTCCCCTCCCCTCTTCTAGCAGTTCATGCTACCGTATTGTGTTGCTCTTAAATACTCTTCCTAAACTTGTCCTTCAACCTTTGGTTAGAAGAAAGATTTATTTTAGCCAACAATTCCCATACTGACTCGTCAATTAGGCAAGGATTCCCAATACTCATACCAGAGTCTTGCAGGTGGGCTGTTCCATTAGTCAACATGGAATCAGTTCATACTCTCGTGTTATTTTGGATGTACGTTGTCTTTTCAAGAGACAAACATAGAGTTACGTAAGAAATCTGTGCTATAATCTGAAGATTGATTTAGGTTTCAAACTGGTAACAGAAAGTTAAATAAATAAATAAATAAGTAAATAAATGGATGAGACTGGGGTTTGTAGCATAGTTTTTATCATAGTTACATTTCTCTGCAGTCAGCAGTTCTTGAGCATTATAGGTAAGATAAAATCTGGAAAATACTCTGCATTTAAAATTCTTCATTGTTATAAGCTTTATCACCATATGTTTTATTAAAGTGGGTACATTCTTGATACCATTGGGTATATGTTTTATGTGCCAAGTTTAAGCGACTGCTGAAAAAATACCAGTTTATCCTGCACCTCAGAAGTGTGCCGTCAGTTGTGCTCTTTTTCTTTTATTCGTGTATTTTTAACATATTTAGAACTAAAATATATAGTCCCTCCAAGTGACTGTACATGAAAATTAACTTCTGAATCTTCAGAAAGACATGCCCGTGAATAATATTACCTACATGTGGAACACTCACAATTTTTGTATTTCTAGGCTTCATTGCAGTCAGTCGTCACTTATGATCTGGCAAATATTTTTATTCAGTCTGCAACTACAAATAAACATTATTTACAGCATTTTCTTAGCTATCCAATAATTAAAGATCTGCTCAGCTGCAGATATCTGCTATTCCAAGTAATTACAAGTAAAAAGATGGAAATATTCTCTTGCAGATCTGCAAATATTGGCAGTATTTAATTACTTTGCTTTTGAGATTTCAAGGACAATACTGATATAATTTTTGTTTGTATACATTGTGATATCAGTGTACAGTAGATGTTTTCAAACATATTTAGATCTGTGCCCCTGCCCTCTCTTTGACATGATGGGAAGACACCACACTGTCATTGCCAGTTTTATTTATTTATTTGTACAATATTTGTTACATTCATGTGTTTACAAGTCTGTCTTTCTGGATCCAAACTTTTAATGAACGTAATTTCACTTCCTGCTTTCATTAAAGTGACAAATTCTCTGCATGAAATTCTCTTAAGCTGATACGTTGACACACCTGCACTAGCTACTGTGCCCTGGCACTGCAGCTCAGCTGAGATGAGGGGCTGTTCCGGTTGGAGAGCATCAGAGTTGAAAGCAGGCAGAATGAGGCTTTGGCGAGCTTTGTGTAATGCGAGTAGGGATGCTTGTATGTGGCACACAGTAGTGGTTATTAAAATGTTACCTCCATTTTGATACATACCATCCATTCACCCATTCAGCCTGGCCTTCATGGATTGTATGTCAGCAATGATGAGGAGTCCCATGTTCAGTATGCTGAAGGTCTTACTAAGGCTTTTACAGACAGTCATTACCCTCCAGGCATAGTTCACGAACAGATTTCTCATGTTGTATCCACACATGCCTCAAATTGTCACAATGATCCCATGAACCAGCTGGAAAGGATCACTCAGTATCACCCCAGGCTGGAACAGCTTAACCACATTTTTTGCCTGGGGTGCGAATACTTACTATCGTGCCTGGAAATGAGAAATATCCTACTCACAATCCTTCCCACCTCTCCTGAAGAGCTCTGCCCACCCAAGGTACACAATACGCTGGTCCATTGTTATGCCACACCCCCTCCCAATCTTTTGCCACCTGGGCCGTGTTCCTATGGAAGATGCAGATGCAAGACCTGTCCTGTGCACCCTCCTAGCACAACCTGTTCAAGCCCCATCAAATGCCAATCCTGTCCTTTTTTTGTGGACATGACCATCAACCTGTTGTCCACTTGAATCAATGGCTGCCAAGAAACTGTGGCCAAGAGCAGTGTTGGCCACCCAGTGGTGGTAAACACTGTTGAGCGTAACATGTTGGACTTAACCCTTTAACTGCTCTAGACATGTTAACGCGCGTGCCTTTGTAACTGTCCCTGTGTGCTCTGATTGTGTTTACGCGTGCCAGCAGTCCTACCTGGTACTCCGAATGTGTCTACGCATAAGTAGAAGGACTGGTGGCATGCGTAAACATGTTCAGAGCACACAGGGACAGGTACGAAGGCACGCGCTTTAACACGTCCAGAGCAGTTAAAGGGCTGCTTCACAACCTGTGCCATCAGAATTCTACTAGTTTCACTCAACTACATAAATGGGAAATACCCTTGCAACACATTACATGACCCACTGTACCCTTAACATCAATATTTGCTAGCCTCCATCTCACACATGCTTCCACCCCTGCCCCCCCCCCCCCCCCCCCCCCCCACCTAATCACTTTATTAATTCCGCTCTCATATTCTCCTCTCACCTCCTTTTCCCGCTGCACACCTCCTTGACATTGTGTGCCACACACAACTCTCCCTTCCTGTACCAGACCAAACTCACCAGGGCCTTGTTTCTTTACTGTACACTGTACACTTGCCGCCTTTTCTTCCCAGCCATTAGCCTGTTCCTCCCAACATTCCTCCCCCCACCTCCTTCCTCCTCTCACCCATGCCATCCAATACAATCTATCTCCTCCCCTCACAATATGTGTGTCCTGGTAGTTCAGGGAAGACATCATCCAAAAGCTTTGCAATGTTTGCAGTTTTGATTGTGAGTCAACCAACTACTCAACACATAAATTATACAATGAGCACGTGTAGCCTTGCCCCTTATCATAATAGTATGAAATTGGTGACAGTTTAATTACACTTCTGTACTAGTTCAAGGTGGCGACATCAAGATGGTGGTTTATTTTGGACACAACAGCATTTTGTAAATACTTCTCCGATGAACGGCAGTAGTAAGCTTACCTAAAAGTCGAGTGCTATTTATACACCTATCTACCACTCGGTGTCTCAAGTCTTGAGTTGTAGCATTAATCCTAGACGCAAGACACTGATTACAAAAGGCCCCATTACGCCATGTTACCGCACCTCACAGGTAGCAGCAAAGATATTATAGCCCCTTTTAACTTCAGCTAGGTATTGTTACATTTTCCTTCTTCCTGTGGAAGCCATTTTAATCTACCTCTTGAAAGTTGGGTAAGAACATACATGGCAAAGCTTTCATTACGTTGACCACACTTGCTGTGTGGGAAAGACCTTGAAGTGGATGGTCAGCTGCCGCTCTGACTTTATTTTAAGATCCAGACAGATCCTTGTTTGCTTTCAGTTTGGAAGCAGGGGATATCGAACTTGCATTGACAGTCTGACCCTCCTGGGGGCAGTTATTAAACAGTCTCTCCTGCACCTACAGGTATTTTTTTCATCTTGAGAAGGCTTTGATATTACTCTGAGGCATATCATTCTCAGATTGCTCCATGGACGGGGTTTCTGGGAAATCTGAACCTTTATTCCTAAGGTCCCTCCCTTTTCCCACATTATTTTTCAATAAAGATTTGACAGTATCTTGGGCCGTAGTTTCTAACAAGGGTGTGATATCCCTTAAGGCACTGTTTCAACTTTGTGGCAGCATATGCAGTTGCTATTACAGTATTACATTCACTGTTAGTGACAATGTGCATGCTCCCTATTCGTGGTTGACATCTCAGTTTTTAGCTCATCTTCTGTCAATGCAAGTAGCTGGTGCCAGCTACATCTGACAATTAGTAGGTTGGAGGAATTGGCAGATAAAATAGGTTTTAGATATTTGACTCTGAAATCTGTGTGTGTCCTTTTTAACTGTCCACACACTTTTTTTAAATTTGCCTGAATTGAGAATGAAGGACAGCATTTAAAATTATAATAGGTGAGGTTTAAGGACTTTACTTTTGATTTAAAACTTACTTGGCTGACAATTGGAACTGGTGAATCTGTGTAACACCTTCAGAGCTGATGGATCCAGCAGGAACCCACTAACAAAATTATGTCCACAAAGAGTTGGAACTATGTAGTATTAACCACTCATCAGCAACATGGATAAAATTCTTCACCAAGTGTGCATTAAACTGATGTATCAGAGCAACAACAAAATTACATACTTGCTGAGGACCTCCAAAGATGCTGTCAATGCATTACACACCTTGGAATTTAGTGGGGTAACTGTCAGTGCAAAGTAACATACATCAGAAAGATTGGATGAGCTATCAGAATACAAAAGAGCACGAGAGTCACTTATATGGGTAGGACAACGATATCATAAATCTTCAGTGGCAGAACACCAAAATGAATGTGTTGGTTGAATAAAAGGTTTGAGGAAACAAACTTTCTAGCTAGGCAGCCACTCACTTTCAAAAGGAAGATGCAAGAATCTATCATAGTGATCAAGCAGCCCACCAATATGGACTGCAATAATGGCTTTCAGCAATAGTTAGTGTACAAACATAGTGCACTTGCAAGGCTATCCCATTATGTGCAGCCACAAACACTTCTGCAGAAGATACACAACGTACTGTTCCATCCTTGTAGTGACCAACACTGCAGGAACAGCACCACATCAGAAAATTGGCTCTTTTATGATTCATCCACATGGGCCCAAAAGTTCTACCTTTAGTTACGAATAATGAAGCACAACAGTTTCCTTCTTCTCCATTCCATACATGATGACAAATTTGATTCATGCTCCTATTCAGGGATTAAGGTTCAGTAATGTAGTTGATCTATTGGGGTTAAAGTTGCGTGGATTCAATAGCACTACATAGCCAGTGACGGCCACATGCAATAGTGGCTGAAGTGTTGGTAGATCTTGGTAGATCATTTTCCAGTTCGACACAGTCTACAACGCAGCAAAAGTTATGTAAATCATTTCCTACTGTGAATAGGTTATTAAGAGAGTTTTTACTTCTCATGACTGCAACTTTTTCCATCCTTGTTCGTCTTAAATTGTGGTTTATTAGTAGCTAAACTAAAGTAAGAAAATTATGCTGTTTTTTTTTTATTTTTGTTGCCTATGACTGACAACATTTGCTTTGACAAAGATATGCTTTTGTGATTCAACATTTCTGTTTTTGCTCCCCCAATTGAATTTATAATTATGTTTTGGTCGCAAGATGTTTTACAAATGTGCGGAAACCTCTTGCTGGTTCCCAGTAGTACAGAGGGTGATTCAAAATTGAAGGAGCTGATAGAAGAATCAAAATAGATCCACTTTGGAATATCCTGAACCAGAGCAAGCTTTGGAATGTCAGAACCAACAAGGCCAATCAGTTTTCATATGCCTCAAGTTCAACAGAGATAAGGTACTGTTTACTCACCAAGTTTTACAATGAGAGGCAGAAATATTGCTGGGCCCGAATCATTTAGAGTCCAACAAGAGAGCATTGCACATGCCCAAGCTCAGAACTGCCAGTGCTCACAACTCTAGCAGTCTGTGGAGCGTCAGCTAGGCATGTACATCGTCAAATAGAAGCAGTATAATAGTTAGGATACAGTAGATGTTGAGATTCATTGCAGTTTAACTCATCGTATTATTTCTTTTGTAAATGATTATTTGAGCACATAGAAATGGTTGAAACAGAAGAACTCCACGTCGGTAGAATTTCTACGACGATGAGTGTTTCACATCTGTTTCAATGGCCTAGCGGATAGGCTGATGATTTGCAAATGTAAAGGACGAACGTTCAAATCTAGCGGGAGTCAGTTGTCATTTTTTTAAATTTAGACTTGAGCAGGTAATATTTTAAACCTTAATTTGCTGCAAATTGTGCAGTTGTAGACTTTTCTAGGTTCCACATTGTGTCAAAAGATTCCATTTTATAGTAGTTTAACCTTTAAATAAACAGACAAATGATCATAGTAAAAAATATTGAAAATCGATATATTTATTTGTCATTACTTCGACCGCCACCTGGTCTCTCTATCGTTTTCAGCTAAGAGAAACATATCTGTTGATTGGCATATTTTTCTAAGTCCTTATACGTGGTCTACATGAGCGAGCTGGTGTGCCTTCCAGTCTCTGTTGTTTGCAGTTTAATATTCGTTCTTCAATTACAGTAGGCCTATTCGACCGTTACGCTAAAAAGAAGGTAGTGCGTCCGCTTACTGTACTGGTAGCTGCAATATGTGTTGGATTGAGTCTCACCACAGCCTTTCTTTTTTTATCTTTTCACAAATGTTTCATGCTTTATTTACATTTTGTATTAAATTGTATATTCTGTTTTTCACTTTTTTCACTATTTTCACTATTCTCTTCAATAAATAATTAATTATGGTTTTTGAATTTGATGTCTAGAAGTAATCTTCCATGGAAGGTAATATTTATCTGATGTCCCATAACAATAAAAATAATCATCCTTGCCTTGGATACATTCTAAAGTTCCTGTACCGATCTCAGACATCCAACGTTTCACACTTACGCGTCCACTTCTAGCATGTGTGGCCACGAATCCCATGTTGTATTATTGCCCATCTGTGCAGTAAACAAGAGCAGGACCTCTGCTTGTAGATTCAATTGTGCACTAGTCGGAATAGATGACTTTCCTCCACTCGACATCTTCCCACGAAGCAGTTGTTGACGAGCCCGGGAAATCTGAAGTTCTCCTTACTGGATGTGTGACAAGGAGCATTCTGGGGCTGCCCTGACCAATTATTCATTTTAACTTTATATAGAGACTTGGGGTCTTCTAGGTGTTGGACATTTCACTACCTCACCATTACCTATAAATTCTCTAATCTACACCCTTGCAGTAGAAGCATCAATGCCATAACAACATCGGGCCTCAGATGCACTAACTCCATTTTCAAAGAGAGCAATTATTCGCTTGCGAACATTCACATCAGCCATTTTTAAGCAGGCTTCTGATATATGCCAATCATTTGTGTTTCTCTTAGCTGAAAACAATAGAGATCCTGGCTGACGGTTAAAGTATTTACAAATAAATGCATCCATTTTCAATATTTTTACTATGACCATTTGTGTGTCTGTTTCAAGATTAGACTGTTATAAAATGGAATCTTTTGAAAGAATGTGGAACCTAGAAAAGCTTACAACTGCACAGTTTGTGGTGAATTAAGGTTTAAAATATTACCTGCACAAGCAAAAAAAAAAAAAAAAAAAACACCATGAAAATTGACTCCAGTTAGATTAGAACACTTACCTTTTATGTTTGGAAACTGTCAGCCTATCCACTCAGCCATTGATACAGATGTGAAACACTTGTAATCATAGTAAATATACCAATGTGGAGTTCTTATACTTCAACAGTTTCTATGTGCTCGAATAATGATTTTCAAAAGAAATCATATTACGAGTTAAATTGCAATGAATCTAGACACATACTGTATCCTAACTATTATATTGATTCTATTTGATGATGGTAAACACCAAGCTGAAGCTCCACAGACCACTAGAGTTGTGAACACTGGCACTTCTGAAATTGGGCATGCACAATGTTCTGTTCTTTGGCTCTAAACTACTTGGGTTGGTGTTCAAAATGGTGACCACCACATTAAATATACACGAAACATTTGTGCATAGAAAATTCTGGTGCACCCATCCAAGTACACCAGGCATTGCCTTAACTGCACCAGAGGCTGTAAGTTCCTGGCAATAAGTATTGCTTTATCTGGAACTGGTGTAACATATCCAAGCCTTCTGAAATGGCAAACAAAAAAGGAAAGATTAAGCTGTGACAGGTCAGGGGAGCGAAGTGGCCATGCAACTGTGCCTCCCGAGCTGATCCAATGTCTGAGAACTATGCAGGTCCTCAATGTAGTTGCATAAACATCTGACAACACATTATAAGTGATACATCCTCTGACAGTTGATGACCTTATGGCGCATAGGCAATGACTGTCACTGACAGCTTTCACTGGCTCAGACTAATGTCTAAGACCATAAGGTTCCATCCCAAAGTTGTTTATTTCAATTCCTCTATAGTGACCATGATGAGTGACCATTATTGCAGATAGTGAGGTTAGCTATGTTATGTGGATATTTGCAATTTATCATACTTGATATGGTTGCAGTGATGTTCCAGAAGGTATTGTAATTATGTTATGGCAGCAGCTTACTTGTTAAATAATCTCTTTATTTCATAACAAGTACAATGGTGGAGACAGTGCTGGAGAGGTGGCCAACACCCTCCATGACAGTGGCTGGCCTCAGCCGACAAAGCATACTGGTGTCAGCAGCAGCCTGTCTTATGGGCAGATGATGGTGTGTTCAGTCAGGCAGTGGTGGTGGCTGATAGAATGGTGTGATCAGCACAGTAGCAGAGTTGCTGATGCAGGATGGTGGGTGACATTTGGCAGTGGACAGCAAAGGCAGTCACGGCAACTGGCCAGTTTACATCTCTTGGTGAGAAAAACACGGGCAGTGAAGTCAAATCGTGACCCCTGACATGGAAGATGCCAGAGGTGTGTGCTCTTACATGGTGATGAATTGCAACTGTGTTTGCATGCTCAGTTGGTGACAGCTAGGCAGCTATATAACCCAGGCTTGAACTACAGTCCATCAGGAAGATGACCAGCAGCAGGTGAGAATCACGGAGCGGGTGACCTATCTGCAGACAAGTCCCATGTCAGCAGCATCCAGACTCGGCACTGGCTGTAGCGTGCTGCTAGTGAAGACACTGCATATTGCCTGTCTGAATTAGGCAGTGTATATGCAATCCTGGCTAGCTAGTGTTCGTGGAACAACAGCACCAGGCTTCTTAAGTTATAACAGGTTGGGGATGCTGGGTGTAACTGTTGGGCAGTGATGACATATTTTGTCCCAGATTTTCCATCGTGTCAATGCCTCCAGGAGCCTTGTTGGTGCCATAATGTGTCATAACATCTTTTTTAAGAAGTCCCAGACAGCTATTTTGGCAATGTCAGCCTACAAAATGCATGTTCTTGTGCCAGGACAGGTAGTTATTGGGGTATCTTGTGACGCCCGCCTTATGAAGTCGTTTTGCTCGATTTGTCATAAGAGCCATTTGCTTTTCTGGTTGGAACCATGACGCGACAACTCGTTATCAGTTCCTTAATTTTATGCAACTTTTTGAATTGCCCTGTGTAATGAATGTTTTCGTTGTACTGGCACTGCATTGGGAACCATTAACACCCATGAAAATTTCATTAACAGCTTTTTTCTAAAAATACATTTTATATTCCATTTACCACAATGTTTGTATCATGTAGAAACAAAACAAATGTGGCGTATAGAAATGTTAAGGTTGAAATGTCATTACTGTACACAAGGGTCATAAGATGGGAGCTTATGAGACACTTTATGTAATTAATTCATATTTGCATGAAGACTTAATAGTGAAGTATAGGACACCATAATATTGTATATTACTGAAAAGGAAACAGTGATTTACAGTCAGATGCCTTTGCTTAACAGAGTGCACCTGTAATGTTTAATGGGTTAAATACATTCTCTCTGTGTGTAAATAACCTTCTAGGCATCAGAACAATTTAGAAATCCAAATTGTTAGTGTTGCAACTAAATATTAAGCAAATTAATATTGTTTTAAACTGTGATGCATGTAGTGTTGCTTACCTCTTTGTTAATTTTTGTCGTGCATTATAGTGTGAGATATTTTGGGCCTATTTGAAGATGTTGGCTTTCATCAGATGAAGAGCATAGCTTATCTGAGCAGAGTTCTACTTGATAATCTCAGAGATGCAACTCTTGTGCCAAATGCTTGATTGGCATTTATAAACTACGAGGCCAAAATCTTTTTCTGAATATGTTGCTTCATTAGGATTTTTCTCGTTTTAATTGTTGGAGTTGGGCTTCTTTCTCTGCAGTTTTTGTCTGCTGCAACTACATTAATAACCATATTATTTTATTGTAAATATTGATTTGACCTTATGCATATATCATATTACATTATGAATCTACCACTAATGATACCTTAGACAGAAATTGGAAAGAAGATAATACAAACTGTGACCGTGCCTTACAAATACAAGACTTAAGTTACAGAGCAGTGAATATAAATAAAAGTGAATTTCTTTTTTTTTTTTTAATTCCAGTCAGTGGGGGAAAAAAATTCACACTGTCAGTGTCCACAGCAACACCATTCACATTGAGTTTCCTGGCACTGTGGTCTGACTTGGCCTGCTCTGTATTATTACACATATTTGATGATGCCAAGCTTACTTCGTTTATGTCTTATGATACTGCCTCTTTGACTTTGTCAGGATATTATAAGGCTGCTTCTGTTTCATTCAGATCTGAAGGTGACCATTATGGACTGAATGAAATGGACTGTTTGTGATGCTTGACTGGAATCAAATAAAGGAGTTCTGTATTTTCCGAATCACAGTATTTATTTCTTACTGTGTTGTGATTTGTGAAAATAAATATTGTGCGTGAGATATTAAAAAAAAAGGAGAATATATTGGTTGAGACAAGGGAAAAATTATTCAAGTGCGTTGAATGTTAGAGTATAGAAAACTTATGTTTACAGAGGAGCACTTAAACCATGTGATTCTTCTGACCTGCTCTCTGTAAGAAAAGATAGAGGAAAAGGAAGCAGTATTATGAATGTAGTTTGCATAAAACTTGCTTTTTATGGCATGTTCACCTCATGTTATTTAGGTGGAGAATGCTTGACAGTATTTTATTCGTCTGTGTTTGTTTAACAGGTGAAATTGGTCCATGGATTAATTAGTGAGTATGTAATCAGGAGCCAACCAACAGATGGATGTCTGTCTACACTCGAAGCTGCTGCCCAAGCACTGTCACACTTAGAGGACCGTGCAGATGTGACAGATGTATTATTACGACCAATGCATGCACTGTGCAACTTTCAGTTAGATTATGGTGCAGTTACACACAGCAGCACGGAAGCAAGAGTACGTAATGGAACATATCCACGGCAGATAGGCAAACGTCTCAGTCGACTTTTGGCAGCTAATTCTGAAATTGATGACACCAGCTGTACCTGACAGCTAGAAGGTGGTTAGGTATTTAGGGAGAAATTACTTGCTTTTTTGCTTGGCCATTCATCATTTCTCTCCTAATGTGGAGGCTAATGAAGTCCATAGCAGACAAGAAAAGAGTGGTCTGCAAATTAGGTGCAGTGCGGTGCTCCAGAGACACTTTATGTATCTTGAGACAGATGAAGGTGATGGGAAAAGTAACACCGAGAATGTTATTGTATTAGTGATGGCTGATCTGCTATTTGAACTCACTTTATTCCTCCAAATAACACCAAACAAATGTTCCTGTGGTATATGAATCCTCAGTCTGTTGCAATTTGCTCTGTCACCGGGAGTCTTGATCCATTCTCATTAAGATAAATATCTGGAAGCTCTTCCTTGATGATCATATGCTCTAACCTGAGCGTTTGTCTCTGTGAATACTGGGGCATTACGATATTTGTTCTGTTTATGATAACATAAAGTTTTCCCATTCACATCTTGGTCAGTAGTGAATTTTCACAAATATTTCCAGACAAATGAAGCCAACTTAAAAATCTCCCAAAGCAGGTTTGTGTTACTGTTACCAGTTCACTCAGTCAGAGAATATACTGTCATAAGATGGAACAATATGACATGATATTGAGAGTAAAATAGATAGTTATGCAACAGATTAAGCATTTCTCTTTGAGATACTGCCCTGCCCTTTATGTTATAGTCATTTCAGTTTGTGTAGCAGATGTTCTTGCATGCATAATTAAAGTGGCTGGCAAGAGAGAGAATATACAATTTGATTTTGGCTTTTTAAGTTTTGCCATATTGCTTGTGGACAGACAGCATATTATATGAAACAGTGTAACTGCTGTACGTTCATTTAAATAGTGTTTTGAAACAATTTTAATTGTGAACTCTGTTACTTGTAGCTTCATGGTTGCTGCAATATAATTAATTTTCATTTTGATTTCTTAAAAAATATACATTTTGTTTAACATAGTGTAAAACACTAGTTTGGATGGTATCTCATGTGCAGTATGTTTGCTACCTTAAATTATGTATTGTGTACTGTGCCTTTTCTGGTGTCTTTTCAGAATTAGTTTCAACACGCAGAAAATTGTGGACTGACTTTGTGATTCTATTTTTGCCATAGTTGGTATTTACAATAATATAACTAAATATGTTTACAGTTAACATTGAGCCAGACTGAGATAATGACACAGTTTGTGCTTGTGAAGATGTATTTTAAACACTATGTTGGAAATACAAGGTTGTAATGTATTTGGTAATAGGATTTTTATGAAATGCTCTTTGTTTTTAGTGCCAATTGGATCAAAAGAAATGCATTTTATGTCTTTTGCAGCTATGCTTGGAAAGGTTAATTTTGTTGTAAAATCATACATCCTTTAAGGATGTTGTTTATGTCAGAAGCTTTAGCTGAGGTACTAACTGGTTGTGCTTTAGTATGTTACACAACAGGAATATGCTAAAAGAAGATCCTGCAAAATCAGTCGTGCAATAATTTTTACAGTGTTTTCATCAGAAACTAACTGATAATGTTGCTAAATAAATATTGTGATACTTTACATTTTTGTTGTGGTCATGTGAATCATTTGATCCAGCACAAGAATTTGTTAAAGTGGCAGTTAAAAAGTGTTTAACTATGGACAATCAAGAACAGCAAATGCGTAAATGAGTCTAATTTTGCAAGATTCTGTTTTCCCATATAAGGCAGTAGAAACAGTTGTAAAGAGTCACCCAATAGAACTTCCCACGTTTTAAAGTCGAGTATAACAAAAAGTATTGCAAACTTGTTTACTAAAGAAATTTAAAAGGTATTGAAACAGCTTGGAAACTAAGTACCATGTTTTGAGTTGAATTACCCTATGCTAATTGTAGCATCGTAACATAAATACTCACTGATTTTGGATACGTATATGTAGAAATATATTTTGGCCATGAGCCAGAAATTGGCATGGACCTCGTATCATGAGTACAGGTTACACTTGTTTATTTCTTATTTATAGGAAACACATAACAAAGAAAACATAAAAGTGTTTACTAAAGGATTTTCGGTAAGGGCCATAGCAGAAACACTTATGACATCTAAATTTACTTTCACATTTCCTATCAAAAATTGTCCCATAGCGAAATTGTTAATCTGTATACAGATATTACTGTCCACAATACAATATTATGAAGAGACCATTTAATGCAAATAACCATGGACAACCATGTAGGAATTTCCATATTCTAGCACAGCTAAAACAGGAGAGAGAGATTACATGAACTTGCTATGCGGCTCAGAGAGAAAAAAAATTAGGTGAGTGTCGAAAATAGTTGAAATTGGGCAGTGATGAAAACTGAATCTGTATCTCCACTTGTGGCCTATTAGTTACTGTCTTTGGACATTGCTAGTTACAGTTCATTCATATCAGTGTTCTGGACAGAGCGGATGCTACATAATATGTGGCAATGACTCAATTCACCTGAGATGGTAAGGGAAGCTATTAATGTTATAGTGCAGATTATGGTATTAGAGCTGAGGCAAGAGTTAAATATAAAGAAAAGAAAACCAAAGTGGGATATGTAAAAGGATTTAACGCAGGAGTAAAATGGGAACAGCAAACACACTTATAGAAGAACACCTGAAGAGGAAAATACTGTCTGCAATGGCATATTGATCAACAATAAGCTTGCAAATATCATGATGTTATTACCACAATCAAGTCCAAATCTGAAAGCAGGGCTGTCAACGTAGTGTAACATTTAGCACTGAAAGCACGTGTATTACAGACACCAGTATACGGAGAAAACAGAACTGCCTCCTGGACAGAGTACTGCTGTTTTTACAAAACGTAGTATACTCCAGAATATGCTGTTTGAGAACCTCCTAGAAATGACAAATACTAATAACAATATTTGTTGGTGGTCGGACTTTACTTAGTGGCCCACAGCAGGCCTGTCAGTGTCACTAGCTGCTACTCCACAGTGCATATAGTGCAGCTTCTGGCATTGTTCTTCCTTTGGGAGAAAGAGTGACCTGCTGTTCCTAAAGTTCCTAAGGCAGAATCCTTCATCAAAATCTTGTCAGTAGTCCTCTGTATGGCAGTGCTCGAGGATACTCGCAGTCGGGCCATGTTGTTACATATTGTTAACAACTGTGATGAGCATCTAAGGTAGTCTCTCCCCATTAAAGCTTTGCTATCACTGAACAGGCCTTTTGTTTTCATAGACCTGCTCTTCAGTACCATAGTAGGCTTCCATAAGGAAAACATGAGTTTTTACATACATCTTCCCAAATTACACGGAATAGCAGTGAATAATTTTGTACAAAGACAGTAAAGAATCTGTTTCTGTTAATACTATAAATTACATGTTTTATCATTGCAGCAATGTATTTCATTAATATGCATATATTACTTTATTAACTTCAAGGAAAATTATCCTATCATTTACAGGTGAACAGAGCAATTAGTTTTATTGAATGAAAGGCCTAGATTCAATTAATAAAATTTTGTACAAGTAAAATTTTACTATTGTATATCATCGTAATTACAGTTCTGTTAACTAACACCAATTAGCATGTTTGATTCTGACTGAAAAATCATTGTGTCATATTTCTGTTAGGATAATGAACAATTTCTAAAAAAAAAAAAAAAAAAAAAAAAAAAAAAAAAATAGCTGTATCTCTCCGACTTGAAATTTCAGAACTTTAATCATTAATTATTCCATAGTTACAATAGCAATTTTATTCCTCCCATGCTCCTGTAGGTTGTATTGTGTGTAAATCATGATGATACATTAGTTTTTAATCCGTCGGATTTCCTTCATTCTATAATCTGGTGAGGCCCAACATAAACTATGTGAAAGCATCAGTTTAAATTGGTGTAAATTGCTAATATATTTGCCCTCGTCGGGAGAATGGAGATGAGACTGGAATAGGATCCCAAAAGAGGTTGTGGTATTACAGTTTCAATGTGTAATGCATTTGCAAGCAGAATAAGTGGTAGCACATTTGCTTGTTCTATATGGTGGTACAAGGTGGGAAGGAAATTAAGTTAATTGTAAGTAAACAATGAATTTAAATCTATGAAATATGGCACAAAGATGGAGGTTTGAATTTTTGCTGTAAGAAAAATGGGAATATTATACTGTCTCAATTGTTAGATCTGCCAGGGGCACAATCAATATTTTAAGTAGATAGGAAATTAATTGCATCACAGACTGTAGTATTCTATTGTTACTAAATTCTTTCTCTCAAAATTATTTTGATTAGTTAGTTCCAGTACCAGTGAATTCATGATTATATATAATGACAACCAACAATTAAGTACAACAATTTATTTGATGTAACTTAATACAGATATCTACTGATCATCAGCCAATAAGAAGAACAGTGACAAAATGGGGCTTGAAAGTGGTCCGTACATTAATTTTAAAATTTCATATAGTCAGTGAGCAGAATAAAAACATGACAGAGTTTTTGAATTTCCTGTGTACCTAGCACTTCGGGAATCTTACATGACTGCTAACAGATATGTGACATATTACGACATCCTTAGTGATAACAGACTCTGTTTATGTAAAGTCAGTTTTCGTTACATCCAAATGAGTGCTGCGTATGGATGTAAACTTTTTTTTTTTTCGTAACGACGGTGAACAACATGCTTGTTATTACATAATAATGTTCAAAGCGTTTATACATCTATTGTCTGATTTACGGACAGTACTTAACATGACGACATCACTGTCATTGTGCTACTCAAGAGATTGGATTTTCTATTTCACCCTGCGTTAGTTTCTTATTTTACCCCACCACTTGGTCTATTTTTTGGGGAAGCCAAGCTAAAACTGTGAAAAGAGCTTTCAGATTCACGAGACATTTAATCAGTTTACACAAAATAGCTTCATTACATGCATTGGCCCAGTAAAGTTGAATATCAATGAGTGAAAGTTTCTTTTAGCTAATGTATGCTATTTATTTGCGTAAAGGTTTTTTGACACAGTGATTTACATGTTCTATAAGTTTGAGAAGCTTTTATAGAAAATAAGTTTGTCTACGGTTTACATTGTGTTCGTTTTTTGTTCTACAGCTCTTCACTGGAGAAATATTAATCGAGATATGGTTGTTTATACATAATTTTAGTAAAATATTTTTGGTTTTGTAGTTTGTTTTTATCAACTTGGATGTTTACAAAAATGATTTTTAGGTAATTTCTTGGTTTAAAAATGTGATGGCTTCGAAATTGGATGACCTCTGTCGAAACTGGATGACCTCTGTGGTCGTGGATGGAGCAGCATTTTGTTGCATTAGGAAAGGCTGTATGGGGTAATATATCTTACGACCCTCGGTATGATAGAAACTACAGCATCTGACCAAAGGTGGAACAATTACCTACGATGGGTGTACTCCCCTCTGAGGGGGAGCCCCCCAGTTGGAAGGACTGTGCCATCGGAGATGCGGGCAATCGTAGGGGATTTTGTCGCAATGAGCTAATTGTCGTCTTCAAAGTTAACGTTCACTAAAGGTAAACAGAATTCCTTGTGGTTTCACATACTGAAGACGGTAAATCCGTTTTATCCAGAAAGGTGTTGATGTTGCCAGCCCTGGGAAATCCTGCTCTCATTTACACATTGGATCTTTGCTTTTGGAGACTGCTTCTGATTCTCAAGTACAACTGCTTGCAGCTTCGCTCCCCCACAGCTATCCTGTTAATGTCGAGGCCCATCAAATGCTGAATTCTTCATATGTTACTTACATTAGGCTGCTTGATGATCTAACTGACGCAGAAATCCAAACTCACCTGTCTGATCAGGGAACCATTGCAGTCCATTGGGTGAGAAAAAAGGTAGGTGCATCCTTAGCACCCACACAGACTTTTTCCTGACATTTGATAGAGTAGTCCTTCCCTCCAAGGTCAAAGCTAGCTATGAAGTTATCACAGACAGGCCATTCATTCTGAACTCAGTGCGATGCTACCAGTGTTGTCACTACAAGCACACATAAATGCCCTGTTGACACCTGGCCAAATGTGTAACCTGTGGTAGGGATGGTGACAAGGGCGATTGTCCACCTACTCCTCCGCTCTGTATCAATTGCAGCGGCTAACATGCAGCCTCCTCCCGAGTGTGTCCCATGTATCTGGTGAGCGGGCCGTCCAGGAGATTTGGGTGAAGGAAAGGAGGTCCTACACTGTTGTTGGCTAGTCAGAAACCCTACATTCTGCCATCCAGCACTTACAGTAATGTTCTTATATATCTCACTCCACGAAGGACATGGCCATGCAGGTGTGTGACCTCAAATTCAGTACTACAGTTGTAAAATTGCCCAGTGTCACAGCAGCATCCCTGTCTCCTCCTCCAGCTGTGCAACAAGCCACCAAACTTTCACTTCACAGAGTGAAGTCACCTGCCGCATAACTGGCAGGCTGGAAAGAACGGAAGGAATATTCCCTTGAAGACTTCCTACGTCCCTCCAGCCAACAAATAACTAAGTCCTCTGCTGCCAACTGGAAAGGCTCCAAGAAATAAAATAAAGGTGAACGGTCTTCTCCTTCACCAACTCTGAGATCTCCATCAATGGTGTTGCGACATTATACACTCACCCGGCTAACCTCCATGTTACTGGTGTGCACCGCCAACCGTTTCTCTGCTCTGGACTCTGCAGACTGACTGGTAGATTGCCGATGTCTCTGTAGGTCTCATGGAGCAGGATCCTCCTGTCTCTGCACCCTGTAGCAGAGTCTTTGGAGGTTGGCACTTGGCAGCTGCCGAGGTGACAGCCCTTCATTTTTTCCCTCCTCCCCTTTCATCGTCATGACTCTCCTCCAATGGAACATTAGATCCAACAAGGAGGAATTACGGCTGCTCTTGGAATCGCACCATCCACTTGTTCTCTGCCTCCAGGGAACAAAATTGCATCCTCATGACCGCTTTGACCTGTTGCATTTGTTTCCAGTTCTCCATCTCATGGGGGAGTAATTCTGCTCATGACGTTCGTAGTCGAACCATCTCCCTGACTACCCGACTTCAAGCTGTTGCAGTCTACATTTTCCTTCCTCACTTCACCTTTTCCTTTTGTACCATTGACATCCCTCCATCATTCAGTGTCACCAGTACAGACTTCCTACAGCTTACTGGGCAACTCCCTCACCCTTCTTTGCTGCTCGGTGACTTTGATGCACACTATCCCCCTGGGATTATCCTAGAACCAGTCAAGAGAGGTGCCCTCTTGGCTGACCTCAATCAGCTCAACCTCATCTACCTTTACACTGGAGCAACCACATTCCTTTCAGCCTCCACGCACACCTATTCCCATTTGGACCTCTCCTTCTGCACTGCCCAGCTTGCCTGTCATCTCGAGTGGCCTGTTCTCTCTGACACGTACTCAGACTACCATTTTCTGTGTGCTCTCCATTTGGTGATTCCTATCCCACCTACTTGAGCACCAAATGGTTGCTTTCTAAGTCCAACTGGAGGCTTTACTCCTCCCTGGCGACATTCGACAAACATCATTTCCCCAGTTGTGACGACCAGGTAGAATACTGTACGAACATGATCCGTACCGCTGCGGAATGCTCCATTCCTCGCACTTCATCTTTGCCACACTGTGTCCTGGTCCCTTGGTAGACAAGAGACATGCCGCCATGCTGTTCATGTGTGGAGATGTGCTCTCCACATTTTTAACCATCATCATACGATTGCAATTGTCGTTGTAAACAGTTGCATGCACAGTGTTGTCACTGTCTTCTGAATAGCAACCTCCGATGGCTCTCTGGAACCAAGACCATTCCCCAGACCATAGCAGATGATGTCACAGTGGACCTTATTGCCATCTCCAATACCTTGCACCGCTATTTTGTGGAGATTACGAGCTCCATCCACTAACACCCTGCCTTGCTCCATTGGAAACGAGTGGAGGAGGCTTGGGTGACACCCTTCTATTCTCAGAATTGTGAATGCTACAATGCCAATTTTACTATGAGGGAGCTATATCATGCCCTCACTACATCCCTATCCTCTGCCCCAGGAGGTTCACATTCAGTTGTTGAACCAACTTTTTCTTGTGGGCAAGCACCTTCTCCTTCCTCCATACAATTACATCTGGGCAGAGGTCATGTTTCCCAGATGCCAGCATGAGGCCACTGTCATACCCTGATAAGGACAAACACTTTCCTTCTGTCTAACACCCTATTTCTGTCACCAGCCGTGATTGCAAGGTGGTGGAACGTATGATTCATGCCCGACTGGTATGGTGGCTCGAGTTGTGCAATTTACCGATCACTGTTGATTTCAAGTACGCCATTCTGCAGTTTACCATCTCGTCACTTTGTCCACCCATGTCATCAGTGATTTTCTGTGGAAATCCCAGACTGTGGCCTTGTTTTTCGAATTGGAGATAGCCTATGACACCTGCTGGAGGACCCGTACCCTCTGTACTCTCTACACGTAGCCTATGACACCTGCTGGAGGACCCGTACCCTCTGTACACTCTACATGTGGGGCTTCTGAGGCCGCATGCCCCATTTCCTTGTTGAACGCCCTTATCCAGTAAAACAGTGTGCCTCAGTGTTCCGTCGTGAGCGTCAACCTCTTTGCTGCTGCCATTAACCCTATAATGGCCTGTCTCCCGCTGGGCATCTCCATCTCCCCCTTCGTTGACAATTTTTCCATTTATTGCGGTTTTCCATGGATTTATCTCATTGAGCAGCGTCTTCAATGATGTCTCGATTGCCTTCACTCGTGGAGCATTACAATGGCTTTCGTTTTTCCACTGATTAAACTGTTTTTATGAATTTCTGGCGGCACAGTTGGTTTCTTGAACTGTCTTTACATCTTGAGCCTGTTGCTCATCCATTCGTTGAAACTACAAAATTTCTGAGGCTCATGCTCAATAGGAAACTTTCTTGGTCCTCCCGCGTATCTTACCTGGTTGTCTACTGTACACAGTCCCTCAATGTGTCCTTAGTGGTTCTTCCTGGGAGAAGATCGACCACCCTCCTCAGTTTGTACCAATCCCTTGTCTGTTTGAAACTAGACTGTGTGTCTTGTTTAGCTTCTGCACATCCGTCCATCCTGCACTGTCTCAATACTATTCACCATTGTGGCATTCATCTGGTCACTGGCACCTTTTACACTAGCCAGATTGAGAGTCTGTATGCAGTAGCTACCGAACTACCTCTGTCATACCGATTTGATGTTCCCCTCAGCGGATACGCTTGCTGTTTGTCTCCCAGGCCTGGCTACCCATCCTAGGCCTCCTCCTATGACTCCTTTGACTGCCAGTATGGAGTGCATCACTCTTCTCTGTTACCTTCTGGAGTTCTCTTTTGGCTATTGCTCCAGCAGCTTAACTTCATGCTACCTGCCACTCACCCGATGGGTGTGAACCTTTCACCACCTTGGCTTCGTGTGGTGGCCCATGTTCACCTCAGACTTCATTCACTTCCTGAGGACACTACTCCAGGCTCGCCCTATCATCGTAAGTTTCTCAACCTTCTCACGGAACTTGGCGATAGTGCCTTTGTGTACACTGATGGCTCTCAGACTGTCCATGGTGTCGGGTGTGCCTTCATCATTGGCACCGATGATTCTAGGTACTGGCTTCTGGGACACTAATCAGTACTTACAGCAGAGCTCTTTGCCCTGTATCAGGCCATGCAGTATGTCTGGCGACACAGGCTTTTCAATTGTGTCATTTGCTCCGACTCTCTCAATACATTTTAGAGCCTCTGTGTGCTGTACAGCATCCATCCTTTAGTGCAACAGGTCCAGGAAAGCTTTCACTTGCGCGCTCTTGATGGAGCCACATGATGTTTATGTGGGTTCGTGGTCACATCGGTCTGACGCTGCTGCCACGGCTGCAGTCCTCTTACCTCGACTTGCTAGTCTTGCTATTCCCTCCTTTGATGTCTGTGTTGCCGTCTGTCAGGAGGTGATGGCATTTTGGCATCACCACTGGTCTTCCCTTCATGGGAACAAGCTCTGGGGAATTAAAAACTCTCCCAACAGCTTAGCCGGCTCCTCTCGGCCCTCTTGCTGCTAGATCATTTTAGCTAGGTTGTGTATTGGGCACTGCCTTTATAGCCATCACCATTTGTTAAGTGGTTTGGTGATCCCTCATCACTTTGTGCTCATTGGCCTCAGTTCCCTGATCGAATGCCCTTTTTTTTTTAACCACCTACTTTCTACTTTATGTTTTTGGTCTGACTTATTGGCCATTTTAGTGAATGACATGAAGGCTGTCAAATGCATTTTGCTTTGTATTTGTTGTAGCAATATGGCAAAGGAAATTTAATCTTTAGTTCAGGAACTCCATTATTTCTAAGACATATTTTACGGACATTTCTCAAAGTCCCTGTTTTTAGCTGTCTTTTCTTCCGTTGATTGGGCTTAACATGTAGTCGCTTTTAACTCCTTTTTTGTCTTTGTGTTCTAGTTGTTTTTGCGCCCTAAAGCAAAACAAACTAAACAACTAACTAATATAAACTGTAAACATATGGATTAGCGAGAAGCTACAAAGTTACAAAGTTTATCTATCAGCAGTACACAAAATCTATGTTCGGGTCAAATCAGTTCACTGTTTGTCAACTCATGGCTCGCAACACTGTCTACAATTCATAGTAGCACACTACCATTTGTAACAGCTACCAGCACATTTACATAGTCTTTGTAGCCATTTACTTGCAGTACTATCTCATCATTTGAAGTGGCTAGTGCAGATAGTCTCCCACTAACAGTGCTAGTGGGCAAGTTTAATTGTCACCTCTGGGAAGATTGCTCAGCAGTAGTGCATTTACATCTGCATCTGTGTGAGGAATGCAGAGCATTTCTCCATAACACATTGGAAGTCATTTATGGCAGTGCTTCCATCACGCACAGCAGAAGTTGAGATCCTGCAGTTCAGAGTCATAGCCTTTGTTTCGAGTCTGCTGTAGAAGCCTTACACATCCTCCATATGGTCCCAATCTCTCCCCATGTGACTGTAGACAGTCCAGGTCTAGCAGTGACGTAGTTAACCCTTTCCATCTAGAGTGAAATGTTCATTCAGACAGATCTACTCTACAAAACATCTAATTACATTTACGCAAATAGCTACATTCCATCCTCATATGAAACACTGTCAGAAACATATCCGTAAGTCCACATTTTATTTTTCCCAGGATACACTAATAAATAAGTTCCAGTATGTGGTAGATCAATAATTTCAAATGGACCAGCATTTCCATATCTTGTTGTTTCAATAATAAAGAGGATTTTGTGTGGTTCCTGAGAAAAACTCCCCCCCCCCCCCCCCCCTCTCTCTCTCTCTCTCTCTCTCTCTCTCTCTCTCTCTCTCTCTCTCTCTCTCTCTCTCTCTCTCTCACACACACACACACACACACACACACACACACACACACTAAAACTTTGCATTTTCAATATCTTTTTATCAGAACATTTTGTCCTGTGGACAGCTTTGTCAGGCAGATGTAGTCTTCTGTGAGCAATCAGGATCACTGTCTCCGAGCACCACTGTGTAGTGTCTGTGCCAGGAAACGTGATTGAATTGTCACTCGAGTAAAGTTGTATGACAAAGTTTTGTTGGTCGAGTGTCCAGATAATTGCAGATACTCTCAACATTTACCAAAAAAATCGTGTGTGAACTGGTGACTGATAAATTGCATGTGAAGAATATGTGTGCCAAGCTGGTTCCCAAGCTTCTGATGGGTGATGAGAAGAATCACTGGGTAATGGTCATGACTGAACTTATCGAATGTGTGGAAATTAAACCTTTCTCGGATGGTGTAGCTATCAGGAATGAAAGTTTTGAGTATGATTCAGAAACAAAGTCTCAAAGCCGTGAGTGTCATATCTTGGGATCACCAAAACTGAAAAAAGCAAGAATGAGCAATTCTAAAGTGAAAACAATGTTGATTGTCTTTTTTGATGCCAAAGGTGTTTTTAGTGCAAATAGTTTTATGCGCTTGGAGAACTCAGCCACTATGTACTTTGCTCCAGCATGTGCACGAGGAAAGGGTCCACACATGTTGGTTGTGACAATATGTAAATGTCTGTGTACAACAGTTGCATGTAATTCATCCTTACAGCATTTGTTTGACAATTTTGACTTCTGATAGTGTAAGCATATCCACAGAATTTGCTGTACTTTCCTCATATTCGGGAAAAACCGATACTAATGAAGCTTGCTCGTGCGATTGATGATAATAGTATCCCAAGCCTGGTGCATGCATATTATATTTTCCTCACAATCTGATGATATACACACTACTATTTGTCAGATTATGGATCCCAGTGGTAAAATATGTTCTATGAATCACATAGTAGGTTGTATGATTATCTATCTGGTTTATAATTGCTGTTTTACGTTGTTTCACAGTGGATTGTTCTCGTGGAGATGCTCCATGTTTCAACACAGGTCAAGATAATATTTTCAGTACCTTGCATCCTTCATTACCAGAACCTTGTGTTCCAAAGATTGCTCTCTGCAATATGGCGTACCCTGCAGCCCTTCATATAAGTGAGACAAAGCCTCTGCCACCAAATTGTTTTTACCTTTCACGTGAATGATTTCAAAATCATTCTTGAAGGGGTGACGACCATCGGACTAATTAAGTGTGTAATCGCTTACAGCTCAAGAGAAAACTTAATACCTGATGGATGTAGTATACTAGTGAGATGATAAAATTTTTTGAATGCCAAGACAACTATGAGGGCCTCTAATTCCATAATGTAATATGTTCTCTCGCAGGCTGACAATATGTGATTTACAAATACTACAGTGCAAATTGTAGGTTTACCTTTAATATTCCATACTTAGAATAAATAAATGCCAGTACCTACCGAGGAAGCATCCAGGCCAAGGCAAAATTGAAAGTCTGGGTGGTGAAGTGCCTTGGATCTCACTCATGCTTCTCTGATTTTCTCAAAAGCTCTTCTGCAGTCCTTGGACCAGTACCATGTGACCAGCTTCCTCAACAAATGCAACATTGCCTCACAGTTCAATAATTGTTGTTGTTGTTGTTGTTGTTGTTGTTGTTGTGGTCTTCAGTCCTGAGACTGGTTTGATGCAGCTCTCCATGCTACTCTATCCTGTGCAAGCTTCTTCATCTCCCAGCACCCACTGCAACCTACATCCTTCTGAATCTGCTTAGTGTATTGATCTCTTGGTCTCCCTCTACGATTTGTACCCTCCAATGCTAAATTTGTGATCCCTTGATGCCTCAAAACATGTCCTACCAACCGATCCCTTCTTCTAGTCAAGTTGTGCCACAAACTTCTCTTCTCCCCAATCCTATTCAATACCTCCTCATTAGTTACGTGATCTACCCACCTTATCTTCAGCATTCTTCAGTAGCACCACATTTTGAAAGCTTCTATTCTCTTCTTGTCCAAACTGGTTATCGTCCATGTTTCACTTCCATACATGGCTACACTCCATACAAATACTTTCAGAAACAACTTCCTGACACTTAAATCTATACTCGATGTTAACAAATTTCTCTTCTTCAATAATTGGCCAGGCAAAATGTATGATAAAATGAGGCTAAACCAATGAACACTTACAATGTTGTTTTTTTTTTTCTTTCTAATTGATTGGAAGGTTCTTAATTGCTTTTATCTAGCCCTTGCCTAGGAGAAATCCATTGGCATGATTACATGCCCGTAGAATTTTATTCTTTCATGCCCAGATTTTGACTTTTGGAGACTGGCATTTATATCAGCCTCCCAAAGTTTGCTTAGTACACTTTCGATAATATCTAATTGGTCATCACATGTTTGTATCCCTATAAAGAGGTCAACTATAAACAAGGTCACCATATCAGGTAGTTCCGGGATGAGCATGGTATTAAGCATGATAATAAATACACCTGTGCTGGCATTAAGCCCAAAAGATAATACCTTAGACTGGTAGCTTTGACTGGCATAGATGAAGGGTGTATATTTTCATAACTCCTCCTGTAAAGAAATTTGCCAGTAGGGTCAGTTCTGAAAGGGTATGAAAATTTTATTCATGGTTTTTGCATCAATGACTAGTGTAGTATCTCCCCCTAGCTTCGCTACAGCTAGTAGAGGGCTGCAGTACAGACTTGCAAAAGGTTCTATGATATTCCATTCCAACATCTTTCTGATCTCCATGTTGATGGCCGCCTTTTATTGCACAGAATACAGTAGGATGTGTGGTAGGTCCCATTGGAAATGACACTGAGATGAAATTGATATCTCCAGATTATATCGGGCCTCATTTTCAAACACATTTGAATAACTTGACAAAATACTTGTTAAGTTGGAACACTGTTTACTGCTCAGATACATAGACTTTCACTTTATTAATTGCTTGCCCCTTAATGTTGGTAACAGTATTCACTTTAGGTTGCTACCTATCCATCAAGTTAAGTTTTACCTTTGGAAATATTTACCATGACCTATTTCCATTTTTAACACTTCTACATTCACCTCAAGTTTGATGAATTGCCATCTTCCCGCAGAAAGATCAATTTTAGCATTCCTCTCATGGAGAAAGTCCTTTCCTAAAATGCAGTCTGCCACCAAAGAATTACCAGGGACATACATGAAGTCACTACAGTTCCTAGCCTAAATTATGTGAAGGCTTGTCACTTTACACAACAAGTCCTGGCGTATATTACTCCCAGTATCTTACAGTTTCTGCTGGGCAAAGTTGGTATATCCATACTCTCATGTATGCTTTTATATGTAGAAACTACACTGCCTGCAATGCTTTTGTCTAATATTACTGTAGTTGGGCTATCCCTAAATATTCATCGGAGATTGTGACAGGTTAATGTGTTGGGTATTACCGTTACTAGTAGTGTCATAGTACTGGTTATTCCTAATGTCACCACTTCATCATATTTAATCAGGTCAACTGATTGATTGCTGCCCCTACCAAATTTGTCAACGGCTATTTTGGAGATTAATGTGGCTGTAGTTAATTTTCCTTGATTGATGTGAATAGTCAATTACCATTGCCTGTCACATCCCTCTCCAGAACCAGATGGTGTCAGTTCTGATTCTTTTGATGGTGGTGCTGTTGGTTCTGTCACTAGCGACGGTGGTTGTGATTTGTCTAGCCGGGGCTGTATTGCGATATTTCTGCTTAAGTCAACTGAAGTAATTATTATGATTCTGTTAGTTGTTGTCATCACGATGCTGCTCTTTTGGAGTGTTATGTTCTCCAGTATAATTTAACCACGCATGGTAGTTATTATGTTAAACCTTACATTCCATGACTTGCAATCCACATTCTTGTTGATTAGATCTATGGAATCCAAAACAGACATGAACCTGTCAGTGTTAGATTCCATTAATTTTATTGTCTTTTCCCATATGTATGTGGGCATCTTCACCCTCAATATCCATAACATCACAATGCAATATTATTATATCCCAGTACCTTGTCTTATTTATGTACTTCTCAAAATATTTTATTAGCCACTCCTGCACTCCAGCAGACCATATTTGGCTATAATTCACGTGCAGCAGAATTCTGCTGCCTCTGTGGCAGCAAACGACTTGAAATTGTCAGTGTCAGTGTGGATTATCATCAGTTAATGTGCAAGTAAACAGTTGTACAGCCCCCATATTGCGAGGCAAATACCGCAGTAATTGAACAGATGACTCAGTTTGTGCACAATGTGCTCTATTCACTACTGGTTTGAAAGTGTGATTTTCTTCATAAACTTGTGCACTATATCTTTTACTTCTGCTAATTACTTTTTCACATTTTCTATGTTTTAACTGACATTGTATCATCATGGTGTTCAACCCTGATCTAACCTTTTCATAGCATTTCGCAACTCAGTCTTGACCTGACTGATAGAATGATCCTGTTCTGTTGTGACCACACTTGTAATTGTGCCAATGGTTTCTGAGAATAGTGAGTATATTATTTCTGTAATTTGTGTGTCCCTTTCATATTTTCAAGAAGCTAATTCATTCGTGAACATTTGCCATTGTAACTCCAACTGTTTGTTCATGGATTTTGCTTGGTTGGCACCAATATTGTGTACCCTGTTGGAGAGCTGCCAAACAATTTCTGATGACATTGATAGCTCTCCTTTTATTTTGATTAACGCTGACTGCTAGCTTGTGCATGGCCTTGGCAGATTTTGAAGCTAAAATTTCGGCAGATGAATCATGTGACAAAGTGTTCTTTTTTGCCGGAAGTTCTGCAAACATAGCATCCTGATTCTCCAAAATTTTGATCATTTCTAGTGTGACAGCGTCCAGTTTTGTAGACATCCCTGATATCTTGGCTGACATTGCCACTTGTGTTGCAAAATTTCACATATACCATTTAATATCACAGGTATTGTTGAAAAAATTTATTGTTGAAGACATCAGCTATGATTTTTAAAATGTTAAGCTAATGGAACTAGCCAGGCAAGGATGATTCAGATGCAGAGTTGCCAAACTTTCAATTATCTCATTATTGATGTTATGTGCTGCTGCCAGATATCTGGCAAAGCCCAATTGCTCTATGTATAAAATGGTGGGACATTTAAAAAAAAGGGTGGTAAATTGAAAAAATGGAAGTAAATTCAAAAATTGGCAGGGGAATAAAAAAGCTAGAGTATCCCCCACTGCCATGACATCACTCTGGATGTTGGGCTATTGTCCTAGGTATACATTCTTATGAAATTCAAAAGTCCAAATGAGGCATTGTTGTACTGGTGGAAGTAGGTCACTTTCCCTAGGCTACGCACATACTGTTTCACCTAACTCCAATTTGTCTATGTTTGGATCTTTCCACTTTCACTATGTGTATATCTTCAATACCATACAGGGAGACCCTCCACATTGTCCACCATAGTGTCAGCCAGTGGGCTGTGAGTGCTGCACCTCTGGCCACATACAATATTGCTGTGGCTGCCACTTCACATCCCTGCCAACTGGACCTGACTGGTAATATCCAAGCCAGCTGCTGTGTGCCCTACTCACGCTCCGCTGGTGCTGCTACACAATTGCCTCCTGCTCTGACCTGCAAGTTGGCCGCTCCAACCACAGGCAACTTGAGAGACTGCTAATGTCATGGTGTGTGACATTACATCAATAGCCATTCCCCCACCCTGCCGCAGGCCAGCAGCTGGAGCTTCCCATACTCCACTCGATGCCCGCCAAAATATAGAGTGCTCCAGTACTGCACTCAGCTGCATGAGGAATATGATTGTCAAATCTCCTATATTCTATTAATAACCAAATAGATTTTTATTCATAGCTGGAACAAAAGATGTATGTTTCCCCTGTAGGCCAAAACATGCCTGTTAGACAAAAGTGCTTTTCTCCTATGAGTGTGAGTTTCCAGTTTTCCCCATAGCTGTATTACATTCCAGTATATACTGTATATAGCTTTCAGTGAAAATGAAAAACCATGTAACATGTTTTTCCACTCCCTATTATTCACTTGCAAAGAAAAGCAGTCTTGAGAAAGGGATCTGCAGGATTATTTGTTACAGACCCATGAAAATTCACTCATCAGGAATCTGAACTAGTAATCAAAATTGCAGGCAAATTTTGGTGACATCAGAGCAAGACAATTTGTCAATAATAACTGAAAATTTAGGTCTGGAAACCAAAGAATACATTGATTCCAAGCTGGTAGGCCTCAATTGATGAATAAAGATGCTCGAAGGTGATGACAGTGCATTAACAGCATTTTTGTTTGATTACCATCCACCAAAAAAGTGATTTAATTTGTGTGATAGGTGCAGCACTGATATATATACACACCAAAAGAAAGCGCTGGCAGGTTGATAGACACACAAACAAACACAAACATACACACAAAATTCTAGCTTTCGCAACCAACGGCTGCTTCGTCAGGAAAGAGGGAAGGAGAGGGAAAGACGAAAGGATGTGGGTTTTAAGGGAGAGGGTAAGGAGTCATTCCAATCCCGGGAGTGGAAAGACTTACCTTAGGGGGAAAAAAGGACGAGTATACACTCGCACGCACACACATATCCATCTGTACATACACAAACACAGTGTATGTGCAGATGGATATGTGTGTGTGTGCGAGTGTATACCTGTCCTTTTTTCTCCCTAAGGTAAGTCTTTCCACTCCCAGGATTGGAATGACTCCTTACCCTCTCCCTTAAAACCCACATCCTTTCGTCTTTCCCCTCCTTCCCTCTTTCCTGATGAGGCAACAGTTTGTTGCGAAAGCTTGAATTTTGTGTGTATGTTTGTGTTCGTTTGTGTGTCTGTCGACCTGCCAGCACTTTCATTTGGTAAGTCACATCATCTTTATATATATATATATATATATATATATATATATATATATATATATATATATATATATATATATAGGTGTAGCGTAGTGTGGATCTTTGGTTTAACATGTTTTATTTTCTTATTTCCAGATGGTGATTTGTCAGCAGATGTTATTGATGAAACAAGGCAGTTGATGAGCGTTGATACTATCAGAGCTTACAGAATGTTTTTAAAAAAGTGTGTGTGTGTGTGTGAGAGAGAGAGAGAGAGAGAGAGAGAGAGTATATAGTGAAACAACAGGGTAATCAAGTAACTATACTTTTCAGTACCGGTATGAACAAGTTCGTGAGATCATCCACCCACAAGCAGTCTGAGAGTGAAAAGTAGAACATTGACATGAAAATTCAGACACTCAATGACAGTATTAAATGTTACAATTTTAGACATGAAGCACTCAACAAAAGTATCAATAAATTAAATATTTATTCTCAAAATATTCTGAATTTAATCAACAAGTTAACTGCAAAGGTTCATTTAATTGAAAAGAAGACGAGTGAGTTAACTGTAGAGCTTGAGATAATTACAAAAAAGGCAAATGGAAATGTATGTAAGTTGTATACTGTTCCAAAGTCCATTTAGTATATAACAACATGTCTACAAAATATTAAGTCATTGAAGCACGTAAGTCTATCCAGGAGAAACTGCGATTGCTGAAGTTTGGACATTTGGAAAGAGATTAATCACGCAGACACACATTTAGGTCTGAGCAGAATATCTTGAATGACTCTTTTTGAGAGCTAAAGAAGAGAAGGAAGATGCTGTTGATGATTTCATTAAACATGGCAGTGATAGTTGGGCAGATACCATTTATGGAGTAAGTTTAAACATGTGTGCTTTATAGAGTAGTGACAGAGAACTGAACACTTGATTTACTGAATCTAACATTTTTAAAAACTACAAAACTGGACAGCTGTTTACTGGAAGGTATTTAAAGTTATGGTCTGATATTATGAATGACAGAAGTATATAAGAAAGCTGATGGAATAGGTACAGAATACACAAACAGGTCAAAATACAAAAACATTATTAAACACGCATTAGCAGACATACCTAGCAGTGGCATTATTGACATGTACTATGATGGTCCCCAATAAAATAGACGAACGATTATAGCTGCTCACAGTATTGTTTGCAACTAGTGATATAGCACATTTGAATGAAATAATTTCTATAATTTCAGTGCTTGGAGAAAGACATATCATTAAATAATTATGAAGACAATTGTTCAGGAACTCCATAAACCAGCTTACTAGTCATTCCCACATAAACAAGTTATAATTTGAAGTTTGGATGGCCAGTTTTTTTGTAGATATGAGCCAATATTCACAGAAGAATAAAGGTTTCAAATACACTGATGAGCCAGAACATAATGACCACCTGTTTAATAGCATGTTGTCCCACTTTTCAAACACAATAAAACAGGAATTCTGCTTCGCATGAATTCTACAAGTCCTTGATCGGATTCCAGAAGTGTGTTGCACCAGGTATGTATGCACAGATCAAGCAATTCCTGCAAAATATGGGATGGTGGTTTATGGGCTTACAGCTAGCACGCGATAGGTGTTACAATGGGCACAGACCAGGCACATTTGCTGTCCAAGACATCAATGTAGCTTCACTATAAAGCCCCTCAAACCATTGTAGCACGATTATGACCTTGCAAAATGGACATTTATCCTGCTGGAAGATGTCATTGCCATAGGGGGAGACTTCAAGCATGAAGCTATGCAGATGGTCCACAATAATGTTCTCATAGTTCACTGCTGTCATGATACCTTTGATTGCCACTACAGATCCCGTTGAAGCCCAACACAATGTACCCCAGGGCAAAATTTTGCCCTCACTGGCCTGCATCTGTCATGGGGTGCATGTTTCGTGTAGCCATTTGTCTGGATGATGACGTGTAAGGACTGGAATAACAAGAAATGTGATTCATTCGACAGATGACGCATCTTTATTGATCCAAGGTGAAAACTCAGTGATGCTGTACCCACTACAGTCATAACCGACAATGTCAGGTCAAAAAAGGAAGCCATAGGGGTCATGTGATGTGGAGCTCTATGTTCAACAATGACCTGTGAATGGTGTGCTCTGAAAAACTAGTGACTGTACTCTTGTCAACAGATCTGCCACAGATCACTGCCTTTCATAGATTACACAGTGGGGGATCCTCTGACCTCTGCTTTTTGTAATGAGACGTAGTCATCCAATACCATACAGCCTCCTCATTATTTTACTATCCTTCACCATGTTCCATAGGTGCCCACAACAATAGTATGCCAACAGGCAACCAGCTTCACTGTTTCAGAGATTCTCATAGCCAGCTGCAGTGCCATAACAATGTGCCCTTTGTCAAAACCACTTACATCAGTGGATTTCTACATTTGTGGCCCATATCTTCACTATAATGACTGCTCATTCACCTCTCTTCATTGTATATTCTTTTCCTACTGTGTCACATGCCTGCAACACTACCAGGAGACATTCAATCTCGTGGTGGTCAGTGGTCATAATGTTTTGGCCCATCAGAGTAGGTTTTAATGGTCATTGATTGTACTCGAAATCTGCCTGGGCTCCACTTTTGAAACCAAAGATGAGGAAGGTAGTTGCACAGAGGTTCGAACAATTGCTGCCTTCCACACCAGTGTACAAAAAGATCATGTTGGAAAGTTATATCTATACTGAGGTGGTAATGGAACAGTATGGAATACATCACTACCCAGATGTTCTCTCAGATGAAAGGATGTATTCAGGAGCTTTTGAACAAGATAATAAAAGCTCAAATTTGGATGCATTTTAATTTTTGCAATTCTTATAAATGGACTGATATTCTTCCACAAATCACTGAAATGTACTACTCCTCTGTCCACAGGACAGTAAAAATCAGGCCAATTCACATAGCGAGTTAAATTCCATTTACAGCCTTGTAAAAATGGCAGATCTGCACAAACAGAAATTTAATGCAGGTGATTTTGTACATATTTCAAAACACAAACCAACATATGAGAAATTGTATCTCCCAAACTATTCAACAGAGATATTTATGATTTCCACGGTCCAATGAACAAACCTTAGAACTTAACATATTAGAGGACAGCAATGGTGGTGAAATTGCCATTAATTTTTATAGAGGAGCAGTGAACCAGATGTCTTCCTTACAGAACGGGTAATTAGGTGATGGGGCAAAGGCTCTTGTTAAATGATCTGAATTCCCTTAATTGTATAACAGTTGGGTATATGACAGTGATTTGTTATATAACAAGGCACGCAAACCTCGTACAGCACAGTAACATAACATGCACATTAGGAAGCACATCAGCAGAGGTTATGGTGTTCTTGATACACTGGCAACAGAACTTCATATCCCCATATATAACTAATGTGGAAGTGGAACCAAGCTTGAGAAATGACTCAAGGCAATCAATTTTTAGGTGAGTTAAACACACAGCATGATATTGCATAGGCAGCAAGTAATGATCTTCCAGGATGTTACACCACAGATAGAATATTAGCTGACAGAGCCAAGGAAATACGTTCAAGAACGGATATCAGCGTTGTTCAGCATGTTGCAACACTTTAAGTAGATAAAGCTATGTGTGCAAAACTTAAATTGGGTATGGGGCTGAATTTCAGTTGAATTATGATAGCTGATCATCACCCAGTGAGGAATAAAAAGAACAACAAGAAGAAGGGCGTGTCAGGGTGTATTCAGTTATCACTGATTGTAGCTAAAAGAGCCTCAAAACAAAAAGTGATTAAAACATCCAGAGGCCTATCACTGCTGAGCACATCAGATGGTATCCTTATGTTCTTAATTCCAGCCTTGGTGAGGCTTTCAGCAGTGCTACAGCTATGCCAGAAAAGAAAAAGAAAAAAAAGTGCGCGGAAGTAGCTTCATAAAGCCAAAAGGCACAATAGATTCATGGACTCTGTGGCTATTGGGAAAGGACTACATTTAAAGGCAGAGAGGAAAGGGATTGGATTGACAATTAAAGAAAATTATTAGTTATACTGTCGGACAGATCACTTATAAATCTCAATATGCTTAAATTCGTCAAAAAGTTCTGTCCCTAGATTCCATGGAGTGTTCGTGTGGAATACACTACCCAGTGTTAAGTGTAAATGAAATGAATGTGGAATTCTAAATTTAGATGTGGAAGACCTGGAACTCATTGGATGGCATGTGCTAGAAGAACAGCATTCATTACTTCGACTGATTCAGTGATTTACGCTATGAAAAGTTCAGTACATATCTCTGTGGATACCTGTGTCTCATATTCATGCTGACAGCTACAAGGAAGATACAAAAATAGTAATTGTGGACACCAGTTCATCAGTTGAGCTTGATGAGTGATGCCATACACTTTGAATTCAAATGGTTGCTTTTCTGTACTAAGTGCGAATTAGTCCTTACCAATCAAAATAAGCAAATGGGAATGGAGTACTGTCCTGACAGGCTTAGAGATGTATGACACCAGTCCTAATATCAGAGAATCAAATGGTAATCTACATCTGGGAAGCAGTAAAGTTGTGCAAGTACTTCACTGCTTGTACTACATTGATGATTTAAATGAATATTTAAAATGGGCAGTACCAGATTTCAAGTTAAGTGTGAACATCAGCATACTTAAAATTGATAAAGAATGACTAAACACACAATAGACATTACAAAGGAAAATTAAATAAGATTGCTACTAGGCTCCTCAAGGGATCAAATTCTGCAGAATTATCTGAATAAATTTTACAAGTCAGCTCATTCAGTGGATATACAAGGTGTCCCACGTCAGACTGGTATGCTTCAGGCCCGAGATTCAAGTGATAATGAACTAACTGAAGAAGAATAGGCAATAGTAACATTAAAAACCATGTAGTTACCTTCTTATAAGAGATGCCAGAAGTTGTGGCCATGGGCATCCATGCAACACTGATTTTGTGTGATGATGATACGCAACACACTGTAATTATGTAGACATGTTACTGTTAACATCTCTTGTAATGTTCCATTTAAGATCATCTATTGTGTTAGGACTGTCAGCAAACACTTTGCTTTCTAGTGTGCCCCATAAATAAAAATCAGGCAATGTTAAGGCCGGGGACCTTGGAGACCAAGGCCTCTACTGACAAGTCTGTCCTCAACAAACACATTGGTGTTGCAGGCAACACTGGTTGGATGTGTGAGCGGTTGCTCCATGTCATTGGAATACTGCATACAACCCCTATGTATCTGTTAATTGAGCGTAGGAAGTCAAAGATCTTTAGATATCTGACACTGTCTAACCTTCTAAGTGGACATGACAGATATACACTATGTGATCAAAAGTATCCGGACACCCGACTTAAAATGACTGGCGCCCTTCATCGGTAATGCTGGAATTCAGTATGCTGTGGCCGACACTTAGCCTTGACGATGGCTTCCACTCTCACAAGCATATGTTCAATCAGGTGCTGGAAGGTTTCTTGGGGAATGGCAGCCCATTCTGCACAGACTGTTGCACTGAGGAGGGGTATCGATGTCGGTCGGTGAGGCGTGGCATGAAGTTGGCGTTCCAAAACATCCCAAAGGTGTTCTATAGTATTCAGGTCACGACTCTCTGCAGGCCAGTCCATTACAGGGATTTATTGTCATGTAACCACTCCGCCACAGGTCATGCATTGTGAACCGGTGCTCAATCATGTTGAAAGATGCAGTCGCCATCCCTGAATTGCTCTTCATCAGTGGGAAGAAAGAAGGTGCTTAAAACATCAGTGTAGGCCTGTGCTGTGATAGTGCCATGCAAAACAACAAGGGGTGCAAGCCCCCTCCTTGAAAAACGTGACCACACCATAACACTACCACCTCCAAATTTTACTGTTGGCACTACACACTCTGGCAGATGACGTTCGCCGGGCATTCGCCATACCCACACCCTGCCGTCAGGTCGCCGCATTGTGTACCATGTTTCGTGATTCCACACAATGTTTTTCCACTGTTCAATCGTCCACTGTTTACGCTCCTTACACTAAACGAGACGGCATCTGGCATTTATTGGCATGATGTATGGCTTATGAGCAGCCGCTTGACCTCTTCAACTGTCTGCGGTCTCTGTCGGTCAACTGACAAGGTTGGCCTGTACGCTTCTGTGCTGTACAATTCCCTTCTTGTTTCCACTTTACTATCACATTGGAAACAGTGGACCTAGGGATGTTTAGGAGTGTAGAACTCTCGCATATAGACACATGACTCAAGTGACACCCAACCACATGACCTCATTCGAAGTCTGTAGGTTCTGCGGAGTGCCCCGTTCTACTGTCTCATGATGTCTAATGACTACTGAGGTCACTGATATGGAGCACATGCCAGTAGGTGGTAGAACAATCAACCTAATATGAAAAGGTATATTTTGGGGGTGTCCAGGCACTTCTGATCACATAGTGTATCTGCCCATGCTCTGTTAATTCATAGGGTGTTGGACGGATACATCCATCCGCTGCATTATGTGGGAATGACGAGTTAACAGTCTGCTGTAGAAACTGTGGATTAGTTGAGCTTTGTCCACTATGTGACAACTCTCTTCAGGCAACACACCTTATTCTAGGCTAGTTTAATATTTTCCACCCAACCGCGCATCGACGGTATGTGTCTTAAGAAGCAGTACCAAAAGTGTTCCTTTTACTGCTGCGTTAGTTAGTGATCTTTTGCAATGGCGAAAAAAGTTGTTTATCAGGTTTGGAGCTAGAGCAGTTGCTTTTAGAAAGTGATGATAATTTCAGTGATAGTTCTGAAAGTTTTTAAGACATGAATGTTGAGGCTAGTGAAAGTGACTGATTCAGAAACATCTGACTATGAGACACTATTGCAGCAAATGGTACCTAGTGCATTTGTGCTTACTAGTTCAGTTCATGATCAATACTTGTTCAATGGTAGCAGTAGTACAGTTGTGCTTCTATAACAATATGATGTGTTGGGCTATTTTATGTATTTTGTGTAAATCATTAGCTGAACAGATGAAATTATATGCACTGCTTTTCATAGCTTCTCATCACAATATACTAACACAGTCCAGGGTTTGTAGTTGGCAGGACTAAAAGGGATGAGGTAAAAGCAATTACTGGAATGCTTATACTCCAAGGTAATCTTCACAGACCGGAACACAAGATGCGTTTTTCAAGGACGGAATCTGAGACGCCTTTATTCAGAAAACTGATGAGTGGAAAGTGGTTTCATCATTTATTGAAATTCTTCCACTTTGCTTGATCGTACCTCTATGTTCCATTAGGCGCCATCAACTGAAAAGATTTCAAAATTCTTTGTTTGCATTGCCATCTTCCACAGCAGCTGTTAAATTCTTACTATAGCTTATCTGTCTTAAGCTGACTGCAATTTAATTAAAAGCAATTACAACAGATGCATTTCGTTTTTATTTATGAAGCATCTTCCGTGTTTATTCTGCAAATTGGATACATACGTTGGTACATTTTTGGTTGTTTCGGGATAAAAACAGTGTTTTATTTGTAAATGTTGTCTACAAGTTACTTACAGTATTTCTTTACATATTCTGCTCCTTCCCTCCTTGCTAGCAGCAATTGACATTGAAAGGCTTTGATTCACATTTGCATGTAGCAGTTTTTGCGATTCTGCAGTATTTCCTGTGTTGCATTATGTACACTTCATTTTCTTAAACTGTTACTCATTCTGCACTGATACAGTATTTATGTCTGTTTGTTTGTTTCCATTCATGTTGCGAGTGTTACCAACTTGTGAAACTACTGCTTTGTGGTATATGTGTACATTTAATGGTGTATTAAGTGGTCAATTAGTTTAAACAGAGTGTGGTTTATCAAGTTGGTATGATCATTTATGAGTTGTTTCTTTTCTGTTACGGTTTTTAGGATGTGGTAGTTTTCTTGTAAGGAGAGGAGTTTATTTATTTATTTAGTCCTTCAAATCCTACATGTATAGAATATATACAAGGATATTGGACATGGTTAGGTATTTACAAGATAAAACACAGTTTGTATTGCAATCCTAAGGACTAGATATTGAAGTAATTTAGCAAAGATTCATACACACAACAAACATTACAGGCAACATACAAAGTAGAATATTAATAATGCGTCTTTATTTTTGTTGTTTGGCTTTTATATATTCTGTCAGGCTGTAAAAGCAATGATCAATTAAATATGCCTTTACTTCGGCCTTAAAACTACGGAGTTTACCTGCTGATTTAATGTGGTTAGGTAGATTATTGAAAATCTTTATCCCAGTATGTAGTGTGCCTTTTTGGCACAATGATGTTCTCACCTGTTACATATGAAGGTCAGATTTTTGCCTTGTATTGTGTGCATGTATATCTTCATTTTTTAATAAGATATCTGGGTGTCTATCAATATATTGTTTGATGAAAACTGATGTTTCATAGATAAAAATGCAAGGAAAAGGAAGAACTGACAGTTTTTTGAATTTGGGTCTGCATGATTTCGTATTGTTTACCGCTTCAATAATTCTTAATATTCTCTTTTGCATCCTGAAAAGGTTAATATTTGTTGTTGCATTGTCCCAGAAGATTATACCATATTTAATTACAGAATGCACATAGGAGTAGTGTACATTTAACAGGCTGGCTTTGCTGCAACAAGTTTTTAAGATCCGTATCATGAAACAGGTTTTGCTTAGTTTTCTTTGCAAATATTCAATGTGTACCTCCCATTTTGTGTTGTTCTGGAGCCAGAGTCCCAGAAATTTAGTGCTGTCAACACTTTCAAGAACTCTGTCCCTAAGTTCTATTTCTATGTGGGGTGGTGTCTTTCTTTTACATTATAGAAGTTCAGTGCTACTGTCTTTTCTTTGTTTATAATTAGCTTGTTATAGGTGAACTACTGTTGTACACTGTCCATTGTTTGGATAGCAGAGTCTTTTAGTTTTTCTTCTGTTTTACCACTAATAATGTAGCTTGTATCGTCTGCAAATTGGAGGGTAGTTTGGCAATACTTGTTGTACATAAGATCATTGACATAGTGGAGAAACAGAATGGGTCCCAATACTGATTCTTGAGGGACGTCATATTTCACATTTTCATATCCTGAATAGTAGTAGCTGATTTTGTTATGGTCAGTATATTGCACTTCAACCCCCTGTTTGCGACCACATAGGTATGTCTTGAGTCACTCATTGCATATACCTCTAATTCCTAATTGGTCAAGCTTATGCAGTAGGGCATTATGGTCAATGATGATGTCAAAAGCTTTAGATAAATCAAGACATATTCCTTTCACAAACTTACTTGCATCCAGTTTAGTATAGATTTCATTAAGAAATTCAAATATTGCACTTTCAATTGAATAGCCTTTCCTGAAGCCGTGCTGTGAAGGAGAGAGAATTTATTTTTATTTAGGAAATCAGACAATCTCTTATATAAAAAAATTTCTATAATTTTTGAAAATACAGGCAGTAGGGCTATCGGTCTGTAATTTGAAACACATTCTGGATTTCCTTTTTTGAACAGTGGTTTCAGTTTTGCTGTTTTTAAGCATGAAGGGAAGGTTCCTGATGTCAGTGAGCTGTTGCACAAGTGTGTCAAGGGTTCAGCTAAGGCAAGACAGCATTTTTTAATAATTGCATCTGGTATTCCATCAATTCCACATGAGTACCCTGTTTTCAAGGTTTTTATAACTGATAAAATTTCTTCAGTATTTGTGGGTGAAAGGAACAAAGATGTAGACACATTCCTCACACTATTGCATGATGGAGGTGATATTTTGTTGTGTTCTTCCAGTCCACTTACCAACTGTTCACTTACATTTGCAAAATATTTGTTGAAGGTCCCTACAATTTCTGTTGGGCAAGAAATCATTTGTCCTTCATAACATAAGTTCATATTTTTATATTGTTTAGTTTCACTTGTTGTTTTAATTTTGATAACTTCCCATATAACTTTAGATTTGTTTTTTGAATTTTCAATGTATTTGTCATTTGCCATTGTTTTAGCTTTCCTTACAACATTTTTAAGGATGCTCCTGTAATTCTTGGGTACAAATGAAATTCATGAGGCATGTTCTGTGTCTTTCCTATATCGTGTAATCTTCTTTTCTCTGCACAAGAGATTCTAATACTTGTTGTAATTCATTTGTTCTTTTGAAGTTAGATTGACATTTTTTTTTTTTTTTTTTTTTTTAATGGAAATGCAGCTTCAAAGTATGACATGAAGATTTCCATGAATTTTTCGAACTTTTTGTTAGTATTTTCACAAGTGTACACTTCATACCAAGTTTCCTCACTCTGTACAAAAAGGTTTATTTGTTTGTTAGTGCATTTCCTTCCTTCTTTTACAAGTTCCTCTTTCTCAGTTGTTTCACTTGGGGTGTGCAAAGCAATAAACTGTGCATAGTGATCACTGAAGCCAGTATTAAAATTTCCGACACAGAAATTGTGATTTACATTTGTGTTTATTAATATCTGATCAATTGTTGAGCTAGTTGTTGGTGTAACTCTTGTAGGAGAGTCTGTGGTGGCTTTTATGTTATATGTTTCCAGTAGGGTCATCAAGCTTTGCTGGTCTTTTGAGATTTCTTGAAAATCGATATTAAAATCTCCAAATATGATCACTGTTTTGTTGAAGTTTTTTATAGTATTTAAAGCTGCTTCTAGTTTATTTATTTATTTATATACTTGTTCCATAGATCTGTACATGTGAGCAAGTCACTCAGATGTGGAACGTGTCAATATACATAGAATAAAGACATTGTTATAGTATTAATAACAGTGCACAAAAGTCATACTTATTAGCTTAAAAACTAGTCAACATAAATGTGAAGATAGCAGTTTCATATTTAGGGCATTATTGCATTTATTTTAACCTTGAACAGTAATCAAAACTTCCCACTTTGGGTTTAAAAGTGACCCAAAAATAGAAATGAGAAAAACAGGAATTTTTACATTAGGGCATTATTACATTAGTTTAACAGTAAACAGTGTCAAAAAATTTAAAAACATCTTTCCAATCTGGGTTTTACTTATTTCTCTGAAAGAATTCCTTTAGTGAATAAAGTGAGGTCTCAAGTAAATAATTTTTCAAGCTATGTTTAAATACTGATGTACTACTCCTTATACTTTTGATGCTGTTGGGTAGGGAATTGAAAATTTTCATTCCAGCGTTCTTTACCCCTTTCTGAATAAGTGTCAAGTTCTTTAACTCACAGCGGAAATCCTCTTTTCTTCTGGTGTTATGTTCATGATGTAGGCAATTCGTTTCATACAGAGTGGGGTTATTTATTATGAAGCACGTCAGTGAATATATGTACTGAGATGTTGCTGTCAGTATTTCAAGTCGTTTAAAAAGATTTCGAAATGTGGTTCGTGGGGGTACACCACAAATGATTCTTATTGCTCTTTTTTGTGCTGTGAGGATTTTCTTTGCGGTGTATTGCTCCAGAAGATGATGCCATAACACATGACTGAATGAAAATAGCAAAGTAAGCTGACTTTGAGATGGTAATGTCATTGAAGCGTGACAAAATTCGTAAAGCAAATGTTGCTGACGTCAGCCGTTTTAGTGTTTGTAGAACGTGATGTTCCCAGTGCAGCCTACTGTCCACGTATACGCCTAGGAATTTTGATAAGTACACTTGCTTTATCATCTGATCATTCTGTGTGATAACTATTTCTTTTAGGTTTTTGTGGGTTGTCTGGAACTGGATAAAACTGGTTTTTTTTCAGGTTTATTGAAAGGGAGTTAATACTAAACCAACCCAGAACTTCTTTAAGGATATCACTGACCTCGGATTCTAAGTCAGTAGTTGACACATTATCCACCACAATGCTCGTATCATCAGCAAACATTGTAAATTTACACTGCTTATTGATGGATAAAGGCAGGTCATTAACATATATGAGGAACAGCAAGGGCCCAAGCAATGATCCCTGTGGCACTCCATGCTGCACAATTCCCCACTCAGAGTCCACTATATATTGTGATACACTATCTGAAACATCTAGAATAATCTTCTGCTTCCTATTTTCGAGGTACGATTTTAACCAGTTCCCTACAGGTCCTGTAATTCCATAATGACAGGCCTTCTTGAAGAGTATCTGGTGATCTACACAGTCAAACGCCTTTGATAGGTCGCATAAGACACCAATTGGCAGCCTCTTGCTGTTTATAGACTCTAGAACATCATTTGTGAATGAGAAAATTGCGTTATCTATTGAAACTCCCTTTTGAAAACCAAACTGCTGACTGTTAATGATGTTCAGGTCACCGAGGTGTGCCACAATCCTGTTGTACAGAGCTTTTTCTAGGACTTTTGAAAATGTTGTTAATAGAGAGATAGGGCGATAGTTTGACACATTTGTAGCATGCCCTGCTTTGTACAGGGGCCTGACAACAGAGTATTTCATTCTGTCTGGAAACACTCCTTGTTGCATGGATGTGTTGCAGATGTGAGACAAAACTTCGGCCACTTCACTACAGCAAGCCTTCAACAGCTTGCTTGAAATAGCGTCGATACCAGCAGAATGTTTATTTTTCAAAAACTGTATGATTTTTTTTGATTTCATTGGCAGTAATGGGAAGCACACTTATTTGACTGAAAGGTTCTGGAAAATTATATTTCATTATACAGGCACCTTTATCTACAGAACCATGGCAACCTATCTGTGTTGGGACAATTAAAAAATGTTGGTTAAAGATTTCAGCAGTTTCCCCACTATTAGTTATCTCTGAGTTGTCAACAGTTAAAACAATATTTTTGTCTTTGGTGTAGTTTACAGTCCCTGTTTCTCTCTTTATCACATTCCAGACTGTTTTAATTTTATTTTCAGAATTAGTAATTTCAGATGCTGTACACATATTGTTAGAGTTTTTAATTACTTTGGCAAGAATTTTACAGTAGAGTTTATAATGTTTTAGCTGAGCAGGGTTGTTAGAAGTCTTTGATGCTATGTAGAGTTGTCTTTTTCTCTGACAGGAAGCTATGATGCCCTTAGTGAGCCATGGTTTTTTTGCAGACCTAGCAGGTTGGACTCTGTATGACTTTTTTGGAAATACACTTTCAAAGGTACCTGCTATCTCATTTGTGAATAAATTGTATTTTGAATTAGCAGTTTCTGCTAGATAAACAGGTGTCCAGTCAGTATGCTGAAGACATGATCTGAACATTTGAATAGCTTCCTCACTTATTTTCCTTACTGTTTTACATCTAAGTGAGGTGTCACTCAGAGGAATTCCCAAGCTGTTGAAAGTAACTCGTTGTCCGTCATGGTCAGACAGACCATTCATAACCATTTCAATATTAATATGGTTGACTTTACTCTGATCAACAAAAACGTTATCAATGAGAGTACTGGAAGAGGTTGTGGTTCTGGTGGGCGAGCTAACCACGGGAACAAGGTTGTACGTGCCCATGAGATTTTCAAACTCCACCTTGCAGGAAGAATTAACCAAGAAATCTACGTTAAAATCCCCAACAACTACCATGCCCCTATTTTTTCTACTTAAGTACAACAAAAGAGTATCTAATTGTTTAACAAACACTTTAAAATTACCAGATGGTGCCCTGTAAACTGCCAGAACTGTTAATCTGGAGACAGTGTCTGGCACCTCTATAGCACATACTTCAAAATGTAGCTCAAAGCAGAATCTTTGTACATCTATTGCCGTGAACAAGACATTGTTTTTTACATATACAGCTACTCCTCCTTTGTGCATATAGTTCCTGCAATGAGATGTTGCCAAAACATAGTTGGGAATAGGGACCACTTCAATACTAGCAGTGATGTGGTGTTCTGTTAGACACAGAATGTGGGCACTGTTTATACCTTTTGTGTCTTCTATATTTGCTGTGAACTGATCCAGCTTGCAGTATAGGCCTCTTATGTTCTGATGAAACACTGTTAACTTTTGTTTGTCTTTAATTGTATTGCTGTTTGAGTGAACTTTCGTTTGTGTATTAATTACTTGTTGCAGATTTTTGTTACTGGACCAAATCCTGCTAGAGTTGGCCCAGCTCACTAGTTTCCCTCGTTAGGGCTATGACTGGTCTGCTTTCATGATCGTTACTGTTTAGGCCTATTATTTCATGAAAAGCTTTTCCAATGTCTGCTGCTAGTTTATTTTTGCCAAACTGATTTAGATGTAGTCCATGCTTTGTGAAGCAGTGTCTCTCATACCTGTCTGTATCCAGTAGTCTCACATTCGTAAACTTAGTGCAAAAGTGTTTCAGTTTACTATTCGTAAGGCGAATTTCTCTGTTCACACAAGACCAGTCTGCCAGGTCATATCTCGTGGTCACAGTTATTAGTATTATGTTTGTATGCTGTAATAACTGCAGCAATACGAGTAGCTTTTTAATGAAAGTGCTGGCCTCGTTGCAATAAACATCGTTTGCGCCTGCGATTATAGCAACACAGTCTTTTTCCGTGAATGTAGCACATTCTGTATGTATGTCTTCTACCACATTCACGAATTTTGCTCCTGCTTTAACAATTGCTGATATACACGAACCATCTTGAGCAGAGTTCGACATGCATGTCGAAATATTGCGAGCATGACTGTCTCCAAATATTTTTACGTTATTTTTCCGTTGTGTTTGTTTACGTACGCGATCGGAACTTTTTCTTACGCAACCACGCGTGTTTTGTGTACACGTGTTGCCGTCTACTACAATTTTAGATGCACTGTTTTTGTTATTTGAATTATCACTGTTTATCAAGCACTGAACTTTGTCCACTGTTGAGGCTTCTTTATTCACTTGTGAGTTTCCTTTCTGGTATATAAATGTGGCGTCGTCGACGGTTACGTTTTTTCACGACGTACATAACACCGATCTACACACACTGTCGAAGCACTACTGTTTTGTAGAGCTGTATATCGGTCTTGGAGGACAGCGTATTTCACTTCTAGCACTTCAATATCGGTTTGTAGCAGTCTGATTATTTCGTCCTTATTTTTGATAATGTTTGAAAATTTACTTTCACACGCGGCTGCTATGCACGGCTCACAGGTCCACAAATTGTCATCAGTTACGAGTTTTAAGTTGATCTTGCAGCAATTTTCATGAAACCAGTACTTGCAGGTTCTACACTGAATTCCTTTACGAACTTTTCTGATACACAATTTACAATTACTATTACTTTTATCTTCATAACTGGGAGCTGAACCTACACGTACTTTCTCTATCGGCGCCATCTTGAGTTGATGACAGAAATCATTTAAGTTCCCGCCAGGGCTCCTATATACACAGATGACTATTAATTTTAATGCAGAGAGTTCAACTGTGGATACTTCAAAAACTTTCTCTTCAGCTAAAGTTCAATGGGTTTTATGTTACAATAATCAATGCCACTTTTAACAAATATACATGCCCTCCATGACTGTATGTAACTGTAGAGAATGATGATGAAAGATTGAAGTCTGCAAGTTTTGTGACTGACATTACATCTTTATGCAGCCAGTGTTCAGTTATGCACATTACAGAAGCGTTTTTTAGCTCATCTGTACATAAAATTTCAACTTTACTTAATTTGTTTAGCAATGACAGGACATTTTGACGAATCAGCATGGAATTAAAGGATTTGTTACGCTTTAGCATATTGTTAGACTTTGGCATATTTAATTGATCACTTACCTTTACCTTGTCAAAAAAATATCATTCAGGTGTGCTGGAGGTACTGCTTTTCTTTTCCCGACTGCACTGCAGCAGAATTTTCTTCTGTGTCTGGCTCCCCTGGTAATTGTTCAGCTGCTGATCCTACTGTTGATAATATTGCTGCTGGTGTTAGAGCTGGGTCTGCAATTGGTAGAGCTGTTACTGCATTCAATGTTGTTGCTGTGCCTGAATATTGGAGGCACCTTGTTCCTTCTTTTGTTGTTGGTGTTGGTGAATGAGGTCTTGCTGGCGTTGTTTCCTTCGAATATTTGGGGGGCCAATCCAGGATGATTTTGCTTTTGAGTGTTTCATGTCTCTTGATGATAATTTCTCCATTTTTTCTGACGAGCAGTTGTTTCCCCATGTTGTTAACGTGCAATCCATGTAATGTGTGGAATCTGCACCCAATTTACGAGTTCTACATTTCTGAAATGTTTGCAAAGTAATGAAATTTGTTGGTTGGCATTGATTATTTCTTTACTTACGCATGACCAAGATGGTAAGTCATGCCTATGTGGGATGTTCAGCGCTAAAACATTTGTGTGTGTCAACTGTCCTAAGCACCTTTTTAGTTCTTGTTTTGCTTTGTGTGTTTCGTTTTTATATACGTCATTTGAACCACCAATTAGCACAACAAAGTCTTCAGAGGATAAGTCAGCAACGTCTGTGGATCATACAAGCTTGCAAACTTCCGACATAGAAGCACCAGGCTTTATGTAAGCGATTGTTTGTGCGCTGGACTGACAGTTCAGAAGGCGAGCAAATCCACAACCACGACTGTCTGCCATCACTTCTACTTTTCTTCATTTAGGTTTTTTTGCATGTTTAGAAGGCCCACTGGCGTTATGTCCAAACAATTTAGTATCAGCGCTGGACACACTTGATATTTACGTCACACAAGTGTTCAAGTCTTTCAGTTTCATTTCCTTTCATAACTGTAGTTGAGTTGCTAGGCATTCTTTTGGATGCATCACTCCGCGTATTTGTAGTTTCATATTCAGTTGTTTTTTGTTGTTGTTCATCCTTATGATTTCCATGTCTGTGTCTCTGGCTGTAATTTTATGTTGGTGTTGGTGTAAGTGTTCTGCAAAAGTTGAATGATTTTTTCCTATACTTCCATGCTCTTACATGTTCTTTGTATCTGGTGTCGAATGTCTCTCCTGGTTTGGCCTATATGTCTTCTATCACATGTAGTGCGTTTCAATTGGTATATTCCTGATTTCTGATACAAATCAGTTTTTCCTGTTGTTTTTGGGAAGTATTTCTGACTTGAGTTTTTGGTTTGGTGAGCCATTTTTATGCCTTCGTTTTGAAAGTATTGGATATTCTGTGTGTGTATTTAAGCTTGTATGTCATTGTGTACCACTTTTTACTTTCTGTTTCTTACACACTTTTTGTTGTTTCTATTCTTGTATTTTGCGTGTGATTTTGTCCTTGTGTTAGTGACAGCTAGGTGTTTGTTCTTTCCTGTTTCTTGATTTTCTTGTTGAGCTTTGTTATTAAGTTCTCTTTGTATCCATTGTTTGTGGCTATTTGTATTATGGTATTCATTTCTTTTTTGTAACAATCGGTATCTAATGGTACTGTGTTTAGTCTGTGGAGCATGTATCTAAGTGCTGCCTGCTTTTGAGAACTGGGGTGTTGTGATGTCTAATGTACGATCATGTCTGTGTTTTTGGTACGTGTCAAATACATGTTGGTTGTTTTGAATCCTGATGATCGGTGATATCCAAGAAATTTAACTGTATATTTTGCTCTTTGGTTATTGTAAAATGTATCTTACCATGAGCAGAATTTATGTCTATGTGTAATTGATCAATTTTATTGTTTGGTATATCTATGAAGCACAAGATGTCATCCATATATTTAATCCAGTATATGATATTGTACCTATTTGGCACTATTTTGTTAAATATAATTCTACGTAGTTCATAAATGTTTTTTATAGTTCCCGGCAGTGGGGACCCCATTGGTAATCCTTCTCCTTGTAAATAAAATTCATTTTTGGACTGAAAATATTTCTGTTCTGTTATTAGCTCTAGAAGCCTGACTGCTTCTTTGATGTATTCATGTAGACGTGAACTGTCTATTTGAATATTTTGTTCTACAATGTTTATTGTTTCAGTTATTGGTATATTGGAATATATATTCTACACATCAGATGACAAGAGTGTGGCTGTGTCTGGAACTTATATGTCTTTTATGTACTGAATCAATTATGTAGTGTTTCTTATGGTCCTGTCCTCTTGTAATTTTTAATATTATGATAAGATTTTCGACATGCATCCTGCAAGTGGGTAAGAGCAGTTGTTTCTATAATTCACAATAGCTCTGATGGAGAAATCTTTCTTGTGTGGCTATGGTTGGCATCAGAGGAAAGGTGCACTGTGATTTGCTTGTACAGGGTGTATAGGACCAGGGAGATCCGGGAAAAACCTGGGAATTTTTGCATCCAGGACAAAACTGGGCAAAACCCAGGACTTTTTTTAGAATTCCGGGAATTTTTCAGTGTTTTAGTTTTCAGTTACATTTTTGTAATTTTTACCCTAAAAACCGATACTCTAACAAAGGATATTACTGAATCCAGCTACTGCAGAATAATACTGCAGCAATAAAACATGAACAAGAGGGAAAACAACGAAAATAAAACTTAAATTGCAAAGGAAATGCACCATATACAACAACAAACCACAGTGTCCATACAAGCGTCTGCCAACAGCAAAATGTGTCAAAGCCTTTAGGAAGACTATTCAGTGCTTCATAACAAAAAATTGCTTCCAATGAGCATGACGTTGCAACTGTTTACATTAGATTCGACGAGAAGTTACGAGCGGGCTCGTGCGGATGTGCAGTTGAGTCCCATATGAGTAGTACCTTCTTCTTCTTCTGGCTACAGAAATGTTGGCTTTTGGCTGTGTAAGCAGTCGCAGCATACAGCTAAATGCTACCGGGAAAATTTTTACTGGCGTACCGAAGCTGCCATATCCACGAATGAGAAGTAGGCCCGGTGTAGGATGGGGGCGGGGGCAAACTGAGGTATCTCACCAGGGGGGCAATTTTTTGGGGGGGAGGGGGGAATTCATATTCTTGAGGAAAGAAACCTTGTTTCACAAAGCACCTAGCATCCAGCGCACGTTGGTCTTTCGATTTTCAAATGCATCCTTTGTGGTTTTTGAACACATTCTAAGTTGATTTCTGAATGAATCGTAAGTTGATTTTTGAATGCCTGCATAGTGTACATGATGTCTCTGCCAGGGGAATTCCCGTAAATCTAGAAATAAACTTTCTTGCAGAGAAAAGGCACGTGGCTATAGGAGCTGAGCGGAATAAAGCCGAACAGATGAATGCCAGTCGCTGTGTGACTATGTAGTTGACTGGGTATGCGAATGATAAGCGTTGTTATAATTACTAGCGAAATCCATAGATGCAGACTACCAGACTGGAAATAAGTGACTAACAGGACTAACAGGTAGGAAAGATTACATATTAATCTTTTCAGTGTATCCAAGAAAATGAAATTTTGACAGAAAATTTTTGGCCAGATCGCTACTCTAATAAGGGCCACTTGTACAATCCCCAGCTAGCAGCCTTTTAAGTTCTATTCTGGAAGTATGAACATGTAATAGTGCCTAACCGTAGACTAATTGCAGGATAACTAAACCAGTGATTCTGGCTGTATTAATGAAATTAACCGGCAGATAAGTTTTGACAATGGCAGGAATAGTTACAGAATTAGTGATGACAAGATTGTTTGTTAGATCGAGTAAGGAGAAGAAACGGGGACATCACGCAAATAATGGAAAAATATGACAATTCCAAATTTATGCAAAACTTTTGTACTACTACTTTTCGATCTCATGTTTAAGAAACTGGAGCATATGAATGAAATGTGAAACTATTTCTTAACATAAAGCTTTTTGCTTGTAGTAGGCCTAATCGGCATTTGATATTGGTGCTTCGTGAATTACATTCTGTCGTGTTATAAAAATGTCCATTTGTGCTAAAACAGTCTCATTTATTTGGTGTGTGTTCAATTGCTGTAATATTAGAAAGGATTATTTTGTTTCATCTAGGAGACAGTGACAAAATAGACATAATCAGATCGAGAAACCACACCAGTCTTGGGTACTATTTGTATTTAATAGCGTTTTCAGTATTAGACAAAGACATTTCAGTTTTTCATATAGCTAAACTTTTGACGAACTTTATGAGGTAATAGATTCTTTCGCACAAAGGAAAGCACGCCGTGTAAAGCTGGAGCAAGACTAGAGAGGAAAAAATTCTAGGAGCTAAGGACTGAAGAAATGTGTACTGTCTTGCTTGTCTCTTGTCTTTACTGATTTTATGTATCCTGTATTTAATTTTATGTCACACAAAACAGCAAGTTATTAGCTAATAGGCAATAAAGAGTGCAAATTTTCTGAAGAGTTCTTCTTCTCCTGATTACAAATAATCCCATCCAGTATTAATTGCGGGTTTATTGTTTTTTAAGGAAAAGAGGGGAATGATGTCAAACCAGCCGACTGGGAGCAGGAGAGGCACCACAGGACATTATAATTTCCGCTGTCTTGAATATAGTTTGATGGCATCCATTACAAAATATACACGTTTCAATTCCACAGAGCGAAATAGTGACGTGCGATAGAAGAATGCTGTGTAAAGAGGCGTGGCACTGCACTTTGGCACACTTAAGACCAAATAACATGTCTTACATTTCCTGGAACATACGTTTTATATATCAGACTCTTCAGAATTATGTGCACTACAAAATGAACATATTTTTGAAAATTCTATTTTTAAAAATTTTGTACGTCCTATCTCAAGTCTCAAGGGAGGGGCGGGCACCACTATCTAGTATTGCCCCGGTTCGGAAATATCGTAGATCCGGGGCTGATGCGCAGAGCAGTCTGAGTTATAGTGCGGAAGTGGGTAGTCTCCACGTGACCCGTTTACATTTAGTGATTTTGCTGTTAGTTCTACGTTTACTGTTCTCACGACAAATGAAAACAAAACGGATTTCATTAGCTGAGAGCTATTAAGTGAATTTATTTTAATTCACTTAATTACAGAAGGCTAAAATGTTATTAGTTTAAGATTTTATTTGGTTTCCATCTTTCTGACAGTCGAGCATTAATCGCTTTGCAAAACAATAAAGTTATTTTCGTCGGTTTGGTAAGAAATTTGGTTTTTATTAATCTTTTCCGCTGAGGCAGCCAATGTATTTGAAACGAAGTGTTTAATTGCACACTATTGGCTAGTTTCAACGGTTCACTGCATTTCAAGTGCACGTTTTTACCTACTAGCACGTACGGTATTATGCCGCGATAAAGGAGGAGGAGGAGATTAGTGTTTAACGTCCCGTCGACAACGAGGTCATTAGAGACGGAGCGCAAGCTCGGGTTAGGGAAGGATGGGAAAGGAAATCGGCCGTGCCCTTTCAAAGGAACCATCCCGGCGTTCGCCTGAAAGGATTTAGGGAAATCACGGAAAACCTAAATCAGGATGGCCGGAGACGGGATTGAACCGTCGTCCTCCCGAATGCGAGTCCAGTGTGCTAACCACAATAAAGAACCAGACATTGGACAATACAGTATTGGTACTCCAAGAAAATTTACATCCCGAAAACCATACTGAAAAGCTTAATATAAGGTCGAGCTCTACTTCATTGGGAATCTGGACGTACGAATGTGCACCTCAAGCGCATGCACTTTAAATTTACACATTTTAGTAAGGTTCACGAAATTCCGATGCTCTTGGAGTATCCTCTTATGTCTTGTTTCTTTTATGACACAATGTAAGATCTTTTATTGTTTTATACGTACAAACAAACGGGTTTCTCAAGTCAAAGTAGCAGCGCAAGCGCGGTGACGGTTGGTATTTGGCGCTCTCTGGCGACTGCTGAAACGAACCTATTTCTAACAGGTCGTGGTAAAATATTGCGAATGGTGGTTTGAAGAGCGTTGCTTTCAAAGTAAATTTCCTTTTACGCAAGATGAATTGTGTGTGATAATGTACGATGAATTTCTTAAATCAGAGAGCGTTTGATTCTCATTTAAAAATCAACTCTTGGAGGACGACCATTTAGAAGAGTTTCGAGCCCAGAAGATTGGACATTTACGTTGTTATTAAAGATTTTACTGCCATATTCATGTGATATGTCTTACAGTGTAACATGCACAAAAAAGATCAACATTATATGTGAAAGCTTAGCTTCTCTTGCAGTTTATTAACCTTAGAGACCAATATTATATGTGAAAGCTTTTCTTTTCTTGTAACAACACTTATGTATATTAATTTAAAGCATTACAATCAGGGCAACTTTTTACCAGTCAGGGTATCTTTGTACCACTTCCTACTTTTGTTTCAAATACTTGGTGTGCCATCTACTGGCGGTCTTGTACACAAAAATTAGCGCTGTTTTTACCTCTGAGATTTCTAGTTCGTATTTCAACTGTTTTTCCACTTTCCTATAAGCTCTTTGACTTCTTGTTATTCTTTGAATGTGTTGGCTGCGAAGAGAACTTCTGACAACAGTGTTTTCAATTTGTGATTGTAAGTACAAATAATGTGCATGCCTGTAGTGTTACATTTGCAAACAGTTAAATAATTCTTTGAGTTTACAGTGATGCAATTTGAATTGAAATTATTCTTTACTTTATCGAGATAACTGTTATATAGCTAGTTGCAGATTCTAGCCCAATTTAGTGTAACATTGTACCGGTACAAAGTTACCAGGATTCTGATATAATGTTTACCAAATTGAAAGTAGACTGATAAATCTAAATATTATAGCATTAAAACTGAGAAAATGACTTGGTATATCACGAATTACGTGACTTTGATGCTTGAACATACCAATACTAGCATTTACGTGAATAAAAAATCGGAAATTCGTATCACAATAATTAAACTTGTGGTAGACTATTAAACAAGTTCTTATGTCACTCGTTTGTAAAATATTAAAAAATTACTGTAGGTTCAATAATAAACTAAAATATTTATCGTAAGCATCCACTCAGTCATGAAGTTAAATAAGCGTACTATATTTTTCTTCTACAGACCATGGGGCGGCAGAAACCTTCAAGACCAGGTACTAGGAAATACGGCACAAAAACCCGTTACTCGAATGACACCCTGCAGAAAATATTAGAATAAATTACTACTGGAAAAATTGGCCAGAGGGAAGCTGCAAGGAAATGTAACATTCCAAGACAAACCATTGTGAACAAATTAAAAAAACAAGCCCCGCTGTAAAGTTGGAAGACCCACTGTGTTTACCGAGATTAAAGAAAGATGTTTTGTACAACATTGTATCACTGTCAGTGACATGGGTGTTCCAATATCAATCTTTGACTTGAGGTGCATAGTTAAGTCATATCTTGACACCTGTAACAGAAAAGTAAGCTGCTTTTCAGATAATATGCCTCAATGGGAATGGGGAAAGGCCTTTTTAGAGAGGCATAATTCTGAACTATCTCACAAATTTACAGTAAATATTTGAAGGAAGCGTGCTGCCATAAATGAGGACATAATCAGTACTTTCTTTCTAACATACAAAGACGAGATAGAAGGTGTTCCTGCTGAAAATATTTTCAATTTTGACGAAACAGGGTTTCATGACATACCGGCAAAAGGAAAGCTCTTGTTTCGTCGAATGTGTCGACATCCTGAGAAAATTGAGAATACATCAAAATCATGTTTCACTGTTATATTCTGTGGGACTGCAGGAGGAGAATTCTTTCCTCCATATCTTATTTTTAAAGGTAAGCAAAAATGGACTGACTGGATTTACAACACACCTCCTGGAACACGAATGAATTCATCAGACAGTGGATGGATGGAAGAAGGAGTACTTGATGACTGGTTTCAAACTCATTTCCTCCCTTTTGCCTTAAAGAAAGAAGGAAGGAGAGTAGTTATTGGAGATAACCTCTCCTCTCACATCTCAATCAGAACTTTGGAACTTCGTGAACAAAATAATATTAAGTTCATTTGCCCGCCACCGAATGCGACACATCTTCTGCAGCCACTAGATGTGGCTTATTTTTCTTCTTTGATGGAAAACTGGAGAGATGTTCGTTCTCAATGGAGGAAGACTCCAGGAGGAAAGGAGAAACAATGTCTTCCAAAGGGTACATTTAGTGGCCTACTGGCGAAGACTTTGCAGTTAGGTGAACAGACAGCATCTGCAAATGTAGTGAAAGGATTTGAGAAATGTGGACTCTGTCCTTTATACTGTGATGGAGTCTTACAATGTCTACCTGATTATGCAAGAAATGAGTCTTCTGAGATGGGAATTGTGGGAGCTGAATTTAAAAAATATTTGGAGACAATAAGACAATCAGATCTGAATGTGAAGTGTGTCAAAAAGTACAAGTTGCCCATAGAACCAGGGAAGAGTGTGTCTACAGAAGATGTAAGGGCATTTTATTCGAATTGGGAGCTAAGTAGAAACAATGGAAGGAGGAGACAATCACAAATAGAGGGAGAAGAAAATGAACCGGGGGTGAGCCAGAGCTTGTGCAGTGTGGTACATCACGACCAAGATCAGGACCAAAAACAAGAGGAGGTGTAAGAGCTCGTGCTGCAGCACTCAGAACTTGAAATCTAAGTAATCTGCCCACAGATGCTTCTGAAAGTAGTATCTTAGCTGAATTAGATGTGAACAGAAGTATGACCGATCACATGGAACTTGTAAACAGTCCTATTGTTATCGCTGAGGGAACATGATTGTAGAAGAAGAATTATTAATTGATATGGTCAATCAACCTTCTACATCTGAAGGTGACTTTCATGTAAATGACTATGTCATTGCAGTATATGAGGGCAAATGCTATCCTGGAAAAGTCATTGCAGTAGAGGTGTGAGGCAATTGTGTGACATTTAGAATAAGTTGCATGGTTAAAAAAGGAAAATATTGGGTGTGTCCTGAGAGAGAGGATTCAATTTGGTACAGAAAGGACAGTATATTAAAGAAAATTGATGAGTCCTGCATGAAACATATTAATAAAAGGGGCATGGTTCATATCAGCAATGACCTCCTGTGCTCATCGGATGAAGATATTTGAGGAAATCTATTTCCGGTATACTATTAGTGAATGTGTTGTGTTCTGTTTTTGAAGAAAATGTGTACACTATTATTTGTAATATGTATTACAAGCCATTCACTGTGACAAATATGTTTTTTCTACATTTATTTTCACTTAATTTGAGAACTGTCAATGCCAGGTGGAGACAAATATATTGGTATTTCAAAATAATCACTCTATAGTGAATTAACACTGCCTGTTTTTCTGTCTTATTAACACCTGTTTTCCTTAAGGCATGGTCTAAAGTTACAAAGAGCATTAGATATAAGGAAAATACTGATTTTTTAAAGGCTGGTCTAAAGTTAACCTGAATGACAGTGTAGCTTTGTACCAGTATTAAAATTGAAATTTCTCTGTAATAGGGCATAATTATTATACATTTATATTTTCCCAAGCACTCAATGACTATAGATGCAAAATGTTACAATATCTGTTCTGATGTGTAATTTATTTTTTTATACAGTATTTTCAAAAAATGTAAAAAAGTGGTACAAAGTTACCCCGACTGACTGTAACTTTTCTTCTTGGTGTGTTCGCGCTACTTGCTGTGATGTTGCTGAACACATCCCCCAGGCTGTGGGTAAGCCATGTCTCCGCAATATCCTTTCTTCCAGGAGTGCTAGTTCTGCTAGGTTCGCAGAAGAGCTTGCGCAAAGTTTGGAAGGTAGGAGATGAGGTACTAGCAGAATTGAAGCTGTGAGGATGGGTCGTGAGTCATGCTTGGGTAGCTCAGATGGTAGAGCACTTGCCCGTGAAAGACAAAAGTCCCGAGTTCGAATCTTGGTCCGGCACACATTTTTAATCTGCCAGGAAATTTCAGTGATGTTGCTATTGGCTGACTACATCACATGTCGTATGCTCTCAATATCTGCTATCATCGGCTGGCAAGATCATGTGACATGAGCTATGAATAGCTTAAAAGGCACATCACAATATTGATTTCAATGTTTTGGAAGGTAACATGCGGTGTTTGGTGGAATTCGAATTTATACTGTCATAAAACGAAAATGTTCAGCTTATATGTTGCTGCACATCATAGATCTTTCCAATTTTTTTTTATCCCATGAGTTTTGTTTTCTAAAGTGCTGTGAAATTTTACTCCCGTCTATAAAACCATAACCAATCAAAGGATTGATAAATTTTACTGTTCCGGGGGAAAATATACTATCACTTAACACAGAAAAGTGTGTTTTCATGCGAGAGAAAGTGTAGTTTGAACGAGGAAATCCGGGAAAATTATGGGAAATTTTTGTCCTTGCCCACATATACATCATGTTGTAGCTGTTTTCTTTTTTCATTGTTTTCTATTGTACGTTCAAAAACATAACACAGATGAAAGAAAATGAGGGGAAATACAGATTCAAAAACACTGAAAAAACTACAGGAACACAACACCATCATCACAAGTGCAGATAATGGAAACACAGTGGTTCTCATGGATAAAGAGCAATACGTCAGTAGGACACACAAGTTCATCACAAAAAAATTAAAATTATAGAACTACCGCCAGATCCAGCTAACAGATTCCAAAGGTAGTTGAGAAACACTATGAAAGATATTGAACAGCTAGTAAGAGAACTATTTTCAGCTTAGTAATGAATTGTATTTACAAAGTGAAGTATTATCAATGTCTGGAACCATAATAGACATATTTATGAACCATGCAGAACAGATTACATTTAACAAAATAGTGCCAAATAGATACAACATCCTGTACTGGATTAGATGTATGGATGACATCTTGGGCCTGATAGATGAACCAAACAATAAAATTGACCAGTTACACACAGACATATATTCTGTCCATGGTAATATATATTGTACAATAGAGAAAGAGCAAAATAGACAGTTAAATTTCTTGCACATCAACATTCATCAGGATTCAAAACCACCAACACATATTTGACATGTACCAAAAATCGAAAACACAGACATGATTGTACATGAGACATCACAACACCCCAGTTCTCAAAAGCAGCCAACACTTAGATACATGCTCCACAGACTAAACGTAGTATCATTAGACACAGACTGTTATATAAAAGAAATGAATGCCATAATACAAATAACCACAAACAATGGATACAAAGCGAACTTAGTAACAAAGCTCAACAATAAAATCAAGAAACAGAAAAGATCAAATACCTAGCTGTCACCAACACAAGGACAAAATCACACGCAAAATACAAGAATAGAAACAACAAAAAGTGTGAAAGAAAGAGAAAGTAAAAAGTGGTACACGATGACATACAACCACAAATACACACACAGAATATCCAATATTTTCAGAACTCAAGGCATAAAAATAGCCCACCAAACCAACAACTCAATTCAGAAATACTTCCCAAAGACAATAGGAAAATCTGATCTGTGTCAGAAATCACGAATATACCAACTGAGATGCAATACATGTGATGGAAGATACATAGGTCAGACCAGGAGAACATTCGACACCAGATACAAAGAACATGTAAGAGCATGAAAATATAAGACAAATCATTCAACTTTTACAGAACACCAACATAAAATTACAGCCTGAGGCAAAGACATGGAAATCATAACGATAAAAAACAAGAAAAAACACATCTTCACCTTCCAAGAAAACTACCACATCCTAAAAACCATAACAGAAAAGAAACAACTCGTAACTCTCTCTCTCTCTCTCTCTCTCTCTCTCTCTCTCACACACACACACACACACACACACACCATGCAGTAGTTTGACAGGTTGGCAACACTCAACATGAAAAAAAGAAAAAAAGACAGACATAAGCATTGTAGCAGTGTGTAATGAGAAACAGTTCAAGAAAGTGAAGTGTTAAGGTCTGGCCAGACAGAATCCGGCCTGCAGCTGAGACGGACGGCGCAGCGGTAGGCCGGGCCAGTCAGTGGCCAGGGACGCCACACAGGCCGGCCCGCCGCAGCGACTCTTGATGCGTCAGTTGTTACACTGTGGAAAGGGCCGAACACCATTACTAAAAGTTTGCATGCGTAGCGCGATTGCCTTGGCGTTAGACGATTTGGAAGCTTCACGCGGAACACGTTACCTTTGTGCGAGTTTTTTTTTTTTTTTTTAAAGAAAAGAGTAACTCGTACTAGCGATACGAAATGGCACGAAGAAGAGGAGATGTTGGGTGCACGACATTAATAGCAAGAGAGAAAGCTTAGGAGAATACCATCGTCTGTGTATTGATCTAGAGTCTGACGAAGATAGGTTTTTCAAATATTTTGGTATGTCGCGAAAATGTTTCGAGGAACTGCATCGCCTGATAAAAAGGTAGCATCAAGAAGTGCACAACGAACTGGAGAAAGCCAATTGATACAAGGCACAGACTAGCCATTTGCTTGAGATAAGTTTTACCATTTGTGGCCTCTTTGTGCTTCAAACAGAAGTCATATAATTTATTGCATTTCAGTTTTGCTGTATCATATGAAGGATTCGGCGGAAGAAAGTGCTATCCCACAACGTAGTTACGAGTTGAGTGATAAATTTATCTGCAGTGTTTACGAATACAGAAAACGATAGTAACATCTAGTTCCGTATGTCCCGCTAGAGAGAACTTTCTACTTAATAGATTGTTTTGTTTCATTGTATTCATAACATTGTCATTGAATTTAATCAAAAATATATTTGGTTGTTAACTTATCTATTCGTTCTATCGGCATAATTTATTTTAATCTTTTCCAGATACTTGACTACAGGCGACAGTCACCAGACCATAGCTTTTTATTTTCGGTTAGGACGTTCAACAGTCTCAGAAATTGTGAAACAACTGTGTGAGGCAATATGGACTGTTCTACAACCCAAGTATTTACCTACTTCTACAACAGAGATGTGGAAGAAATCTGAAGAAGGATTTCTAGAACTTTGGGGGGTTTCTGAACTGCCTTGGAGGCATAGATGGAGGTTAAAATGCCCGAAGGATAGTGGATCCCAGTTTTTCTGTTACAAACAATTCTTTTCGCTGGTACTCCTGGCGATTGTTGATCCATACTACGAGTTTACAGTAGTTGATATTGGAAATTGGTAAATTTCAGACATTCTAAGATAACTAATTTGCTCCATACCTGTATTTGGCTGGAACAGTTTGATCATTGTTCCCCACTGTTACGGTAGCTAATGCATGGGCTTAATTTAATTTTTGGCCTGTTAAAAGGAGAAAACACCAGGAGGCCACAGCTGGTCGAAGGCAGTTCAAGAGAGAGTAAAAATAGAAATTATCATGGGGAGAGACTTCGAGAGATCAAGAGCATGAAGTGTGGTGAAACTCCTAGATATTTTGTTAAAGAATATTCGGTTTTTGGACATGCCTCGCAGCTTTGCTGAAATTATCCGCTTCTGTTATCAGAAACTACCGCCACACTTTTAACGCATTCTTGTAGGCAGGACTGGTGATAATAATAGAAACATTTAAGAACCTATTGCAAGAATTGGAGTTTGTGCAGTGGGGTGACAGTAGCTGGCAGTGTCCTTATGATTCAGTTCAGTTCAGTGGGTCTACAGTGGCCACACAATGATAGATGGAATGGACGGATGCACATCACTGGAGGTGGCAATAGTAGTCAGCACCACCCACCTTGAAATGTTCGGAATGGGTTCCAATGTCATAACGATGATGGTAATAGGGATAGAATGGATGAAAGTAGGAGTGAGCTGCCGAGACAGGTTGCTGAGGTTGTTGATATCTCCAGATCCGCAACTGAATCTGGTAGTGGGACCACTGCCTTGACAGTGAAAGGAAGCCTGCACATTCTGGCAGTATGTTTGCACATGGCAGACGTAGGAGAGATAGCTGTAAATGTGTTAGAATACGAAAATTTACATGATATACTATTAGATGAAAGAGAGAGCCAGGCAATTCGAAGTGTACATTCTGGATTTAGTATACTGAAAGGAAACATATTTCTCTCTGCCATTAATAATAGTGGTAGTCAGATTTCTACGATCTCACTGAGGATGCGGATGTACAGTATTTGCAGGATTATAACTGGCCCACCTCGAGTCTTCAGAAAACAAACATACGAGGTGCAATTGCACGAAAAAGGAAAAATGTTAGGCAGCAAGTTCGTCTCGAGTTTCTGTACCAAGGGACGAAACTCGAATGGAGTTTATTAGGCTTACCGAATTTAGTTATTCCATTAAATTTGGGTATGGACTTTCTATGAGAACATGAGGTAATCGTGGTGATAATGCGTGTTGTGATCAATGGCACATGTACACATTAGACTTGAAGAACTAATTCAGAAGAATGTTTAAAGTTACGTTATGTGATGTGAGAATTATAGGTTGAGCCATTAGACCAATATGAAAATAGGAAGGAACACAGTTTGATATACATGACGTTTCCACAGACTAAATCACACAGAAGGCACAGGAAAAGGTCATGGCGACACTAAATGCAAGTTCAGACCAGAAGGAAGTGTTGCTGGAGATTCTAACCGAGCACGTATCTGTGTTCTCACCAAAGTTTGGTGCTATTAACCGCTTTCAGTACAAATTCGTTTGGACACTGTTACAGATCCACCGTTTGCCATCATACTAGTATGTCATCTGTGACATTTATCTGTACGCTGGACAATATCCTATTAGATCGATTGACAAGCTGTCTTGATGATCTTTTAGTAACTGAAGCTTTGTGATAAGAACACAACAAAATACTCATAGGCTTACTTGGTACTCTCTGAAAGCATGGAGTGACGGACAATATAGGAAAATCGTGTTTTGGTGTAACACAGGTCGAGTTTCTTGGACAAGTGACTGCAGGAAATTGCATCGCCCTGTATCTTTCAAAATTACGGGCCGTACACTAGTATCCCATGATTACCACAAAGGAGCAATTATGTGGCCTTCTGGGACTCGTAAACTTCCATAAGTGTTTCATCAATGTGAAGACCTTATCTACCCCACACTAATGCGAGCAGATGGAACAGAAATTGTTATGGATATGGGACAAAGGAGATACAAATCTAAATCTTTGTGCATCTGGACTTGTCTATAGAATCCTCCTTGGTCACTGATAGCGTCAGGACAGCACTGGGTGTGGTTCTGTTCCAGGAGTTCAAGGAGAATGGACAGATTTTGAGGAAAACAGAAGCATTCGGTTGTAGAGTCCTGTCAAAATATGACAAAAACTACTTGAATGCAGAGCTTGAGGTACTTTTCATAGTGTGGGGCTTCAAGAAATTCAAGTATTACTTTGATAGAAGGAAGACCAAGATATTTACAGACCACAAGGCACTCAGTTCCTGTTAACTGCACAGCAAACGTTGTATCAGCTACACCCAGTGTTATTCAATGATGTATTACTGCAGCCTGCTTGAATATCTCTGCTGAAATGCTAGCACATGTGCAGCAGTTGTTCCATACCAGACTGGGAGCATGTATTGTCACTGCCAGTGGTCATTTTGAACACAACTTGTGATGGTCCGTTGTCTGCTTACTGGTCAGAATCCACATAACTAATGCATACACTTATGTTGTTTTTTAATGTATGCTAGCACAAGTATTGTACAGTTGTCGATGTGGAAACTTTTCTAAATACGATATCTTGTAAATGACTCACTCTAGAATCTTTCTATAAACACCAATGACATTCTTATTTACCCTGTTTTTAGTTTGTTAATGTTAATAGGCACTGTTCTGATTAAAAATGTGTATGTCTGCACAAAAATACCCTTCCTAAGTACTATTAGAACCTGATAATCTGCTAACAATACCAGCACCTGAATACCAATCCATTCTGTGAAAACAACAACAGAATTTTCCGTTTCAGAAATATTTGCAATGCAAGTTTTAGGTGATTCAAGCTGCATATATATTACTTAAAAAGTGTATATTAGTGCAGACATACATATTTTTAATCGGAACAGTGCCTATCAACATTAACAAACTAAAAATAGGGTAAATTAGAATGTCAGTGGTGTTTGTTGCAGTATTCTAATGTGTGTGTGTGTGTGTGTGTGTGTGTGTGTGTGTGTGTGTGTGCGCACACTGTATATACATACACAAAAAGTCGTGAAGCACTCAGGTTGGGAAGAGGGAGCGTCATAGGTTGAGAGGTTATTTGATGTAATTTCAATGATTATATAAACGAGTCAAATTTAAAAAGAGATTTGCAGTATGTGCCCATTTATCGTTATGACATTGCATTTCCTCTGGCCTGGATACATTCATTGATTTGTGTGGAAAGCCTCTCCTGAGGCTAGACGATCCACAGCTTTTTTAGCTGGTCCTTCATATCCTGATACAGACACTGGGATGGAGTTGACATCCAAGATAGCTCCACACATTACCTATCAGACACAGTTCTGAGGATCTTGCTTGTCATGGGAATAGCTCAAAATGATGCATACAGTTCACAGAGGCACTTACCATGTATGGATGTGCACTGTCCTGTTGTCAAATGGCGCCATGATACAGCTGCATGAGACAGAACACATGAGGACACAGAATATCTGTGACGTAACATTGTAAGATGAGAGTTACCTCAGTCACGACCAAACTGCGACCTGAAGTCATACCCAAAGACTATCCACACTCTGATGCTAGGAGCTAGGAGTAACACCACTGCACCTTTCAAAAACGTTGGAAGAATGGGACATCTTTCCAGAAGATGGTCTTCTGGGGTAGCGCAGAATCATGATTCATCACCAAACATACTGCAATGCCACTGATCAGCAGTCCTCACTTCCCCATCAAGCCACTACTCAAAATGCAGCCTTTTGTGTTGTGGTGTTAGGGGGAACCCCCACATGGGACCATATTTCTCTAGTCTGGCTGCTGTTAATCTCTGACCGATGTTGTGGGGTGATACAGAATGTTGCAAGGAAGCCATTTCTGGTTCTCCGATGGCAGGCAAAGATGTGAAGTGATTATGATGAGCAGAATACTGTCAATAAATATGCCTGCCCTCACATTTACATGTAGTCCAACATCAGGCCACTGTCACATCTGAATGCCCCACAAATATGAATATTGCACCATTCAACTTGCTGGCCAGATGAAAACCAGAATGCAGACCCTTTCACACTGTAGGTGCAACAATTAGTTTTTGAACTCATATTCACAGGACCTTTTTCCCTCTATTTCCAGTCAGGAATCTGTCCCTGCAGTTTTTCAGTTTTATTAATCTTCGCCCTGTTGTATGTATATTTCTATGTGCGTGCGTGTGCGTGCGTGTGTGTGTGTGTGTGTGTGTGTGTGTGTGTGTGTGTTTGTTTGTTTGTTTTAAGTGGCAGGTTTCACATGGAAGTTTGCCATGCACATTATTTGCAGACTATCAATTACAGCTGCATTGTTGCAAATGAACTTTTCAACTGTATAATACCAGCTTTTAAACAATTTAAAAAGCGCGAAATAAATTATGATTTGCTGTATAAGTTTAGCATTTGGTAGCTGAGAAAGGAAAAGATAGCATACTGTGTATTAACAGCCTGAAGGGAGCAAGAAAGACATTTGGATATGGAGAATGTGTGCTCTGCCGTGATGGATATTATAGTGAAAGAGGTTTGTAATGCACACACACATTGCACATGTTGCACATTGCACATTTGCTTGGCAATAAGAGTGACTGCATGCATCTAAAGAGAACATTTCTGTCTATAATTGCTCTGTGTAAATATTTGTTAAAGACAGTGTTGATATCTGAGTCTCGTTTCATAATGTTTGTAATTGTCTTGTGTAATAATGTATTTTACTGCAGACTGTGCATAAAGCACATTTTTGATATGAATAAACAAGACAATTTACTACAAAGTATTCCTGTTCTTTTTTAAACAGAAAGAACCATCCTTTCAATTCCAAATCCTATCAAAAGAACTCAAAGGATTTTAGGTTATTAAATAAAGTGTAACAGTAATGTGGTTTCATGAATTATAGCTTGTGGCTTAGTGGATTATTATTACTTGAAAAATAATATGACATTTATGCTGTATGTGTAGAACACATTTGCCTACAGATGCATTTGCAGGAAGCTGACGTGAGGCATGTTGGTATTGGGGAGTGAGGGTGTTCAAGTGGAATCTTGCAGCTAATCAGTAGTGGAGTGGTAGAGGGGATGAAGAAGTCCAAACCTGCAGAGAACTTGTTCGAATCAATCAGTTGACAGCCCCGGCTAGCAGCTGCCACAGACCTGTGTGAAAACATAGGTCTCACAGCCATGGCAGCCGCCAAGGATGGCATGACTGGGAGCAATTGACTGTAGAACCTGGGGCTCTGCATTTTGCAGGGAGGCGTTGTTTGCTCCAGTGCTCCCAATGCTGCATGCTCCAGTGTAACAGTTCATAAATACATAAAGCAGATCAAAAGTCCCAGTTGAGCCATTATTTAACTTAGGAGAAGTGACATATTTCGACCATCTTCAATTTTTTAAGTAGCACTTGTTAGCTAGATCCACCATAGAGGATGACCCTAAGGGGGAGGAGGTGATCTTGAGGGATGATCTTGAGGAGTAGGAGAAGTGGACAATCTTTTGTCTGCCCTGGAACTTCCCTTTATCCACATCAAACTGGTCTATAAAACTGTGCACCATATCTATTTATCTCTTACTTTCTCATTGCCATAACTAATGCGAAAAAGATTACAGAAATATTCATACATCACAAATCAATGCTGCTGTCTACGCAGTTTTTAGCATCTGTGCCCACAGGTGCCGACTCCATGGGGCCTGGGGGGCCCGAGTCCCCTAAAAAATTTAAGAAAATTGTTAGTTATATTATGCTTTGTAAAATCACAAAATTATGTTGTAATTTTTTATTTTCCTTGTTTGACGATAGTTACCTTTTAAAATACATTCAGTGATGAGTTAAAGTAATTATTACTATAGTAAGCATGTTAACTGAATACGAGTGGTGTGAATCATGATAGTGTTACGGTGGTGAGGGCACATTTAGAATTTGTCCCGGTGCGCGAACCTTCGGGTAAAGTCTGGCGCACGCGGGCCAGCGCTGCGGCCGGCCGCGGTGACATCAAAAGCACTGGAGCAGAAGCGCCTGGAACCCTCTGCCTCGTGCTGCCTTGACGCTTCGAGACATAACGACACCTTGGATTTGTAAAGCCCACCCAGCTGTCGCAGTCATTCAGTGTGGATAGTTTCGTTCAGTGCATGCTGCAGACATGTTTAGTGTTCCGACTTTAGTGTCTAGTGGACTATTTTATATGACTATATTTTATTCGTTTACTTAGACTCTTAGTGTATTGTGAATTAAGTTTGCAATGGATAAATTTGTTACCAGAAAGGCGAGCTTGGAAGTTGATGATACTGCAAGTCGTTGTCTTCAGGTGAGAACCGTTCACAGCTGAAGCCTGGACAATCCGGTAAGGGAAGATCATTTCAGAAGTCTTGATTGATCAAATATCCATGGCTAGAATATGAAGCACCTACCGAAAAAGTTTTTTGCAAAACCTGCAAAGAGGCAGATGCTAAAAATCTATGACAATTTTCTTCAAAGAAGGAAGATGCATTTACTTCCGTAGGGGAAGGGCTTTGGAAAAATTCGTCTTCATGGAAATACGTTTACCCATAAAGAAGGTGTTCTGAAACTAAATTCTATCACTAACCAAAGTGTGGCCTCCCAATTGAATGAACAGTTAGATAGTGATATGAAGAAAAGCCATTTAGCTCTTGAGACAATTTTTACGACCGTGCAATTTCTAAACCGACAAAGACTAGCAATTAGAGGGCACGAAGACGTAATCTCAAATTTTTTTCAGTTGTTGGAACTCCGAAAGAATGACATACCTGATTTTAAATATTGGTTAGGGCCTTCACGGTATAAGTGGACGTCCCACCATATTCGAAACGAGATCATTGATCTACTAGGAAAGTCTATGTTGAGAAAGTTATTCCCTTCAATCAAGAACATCGAACATTTTTTTATTATGGTTGACGAAACAAGTACGAGGGCAGTTCAATAAGAAATGCAACACATTTTTTTTCTGAAACAGGGGTTGTTTTATTCAGCATTGAAATACACCAGGTTATTCCCCAATCTTTTAGCTACACAACACTATTTTTCAACGTAATCTCCATTCAATGCTACGGCCTTACGCCACCTTGAAATGAGGGCCTGTATGCCTGCACGGTACCATTCCACTGGTCGATGTCGGAGCCAACGTCGTACTGCATCAATAACTTCATCATCCGCGTAGTGCCTCCCACGGATTGCGTCCTTCATTGGGCCAAACATATGGAAATCCGACGGTGCGAGATCGGGGCTGTAGGGTGCATGAGGAAGAACAGTCCACTGAAGTTTTATGAGCTCCTCTCGGGTGCGAAGACTTGTGTGAGGTCTTGCGTTGTCATGAAGAAGGAGAAGTTCGTTCAGATTTTTGTGCCTATGAACACGCTGAAGTCGTTTCTTCAATTTCTGAAGAGTAGCACAATACACTTCAGAGTTGATCGTTTGACCACGGGGAAGGACATCGAACAGAATGACCCCTTCAGCGTCCCAGAAGACTGTAACCATGACTTTACCGGCTGAGGGTATGGCTTTAAACTTTTTCTTGGTAGGGGAGTGGGTGTGGCGCCACTCCATTGATTGCCGTTTTGTTTCAGGTTCGAAGTGATGAACCCATGTTTCATCGCCTGTAACAATCTTTGACAAGAAATTGTCACCCTCAGCCACATGACGAGCAAGCAATTCCGCACAGATGGTTCTCCTTTGCTCTTTATGGTGTTCGGTTAGACAACGAGGGACCCAGCGGGAACAAACCTTTGAATATCCCAACTGGTGAAAAATTGTGACAGCACTACCAACAGAGATGTCAAGTTGAGCACTGAGTTGTTTGATGGTGATCCGTCGATCATCTCGAACGAGTGTGTTCGCACGCTCCGCCATTGCAGGAGTCACAGCTGTGCACGGCCGGCCCGCACGCGGGAGATCAGACAGTCTTGCTTGACCTTGCGGCGATGATGACACACGCTTTGCCCAACGACTCACCGTGCTTTTGTCCACTGCCAGATCACCGTAGACATTCTGCAAGCGCCTATGAATATCTGAGATGCCCTGGTTTTCCGCCAAAAGAAACTCGATCACTGCCCGTTGTTTGCAACGCACATCCGTTACAGACGCCATTTTAACAGCTCCGTACAGCACTGCCACCTGTCGGAAGTCAATGAAACTATACGAGACGAAGCGGGAATGTTTGAAAATATTCCACAAGAAATTTCCGGTTTTTTAACCAAAATTGGCCGAGAAAAAAAAAAGTGTTGCATTACTTATTGAACTGCCCTCGTAATTCTTCGATTCATGAACGAGTGTCAGTTTGTATTCGCACTGTCAGTGATTCCTTAATCATCAATGAAAACTTTATTGGGTTATACTAGACCCCAGCGCTGAATCACAAACTCCATTTAGTATTTTAAAAGCGTTTTTGGTCGTCTTGATTTGTCAATGGATAACGTAAGAGGCCAATGCTATGATGGTGCCTCGAATATGAGAGGTAAGTTCAAAGGACTAAAAGTTAGTTTTGGAAATACAACCAAAAGCACGTTATGTGCACTGCACTGCTCACAGTTTAGACTTGGCAGTTGTAGACAGTCTCCGCCATCTTACGCCTATGAGGGATAATATGGCTTTAGCCAAGGACTTAATAAACACTGTAAGGGAATCCAACAAAAGAAGCATACGTTGTGAGAGCGTCAATGACCAAACTGGTCTACGACCCCTGTGCCCGACTCGATGGACTATGTGAGCTTCTAGTATCTTGAGAACATTGAAAAACTTTGAAGAACTTCTAGAGTTTTTTGAAACATTTTCTGCAGAGGACAAAACAGAGGCAGGTTACAAATGTGCAGGCTACCCTGAGTCAATGTTACAATTCAAGTTCTTTCTTTTTACGTCTTTATTGCCATGCAATGAATCCAGTAGAGAATGTCAATGAAAAAATTCAATGCCCTCATCTAAGTGTTGGTGATCTGGAAAAAATATCTCGGGGCTTGATTTGTATATTGAATGGAAGGTGTGATAGTTTTGAACACTTTTGGGATTTGTGTTTAGAAGAAAAACCTTCACAGGTCGATGATCCTTCGCTTCCTCGGAATCGAAGTAAACCAAAGGAGTATGAAAACAACGAAGCCAGCCCACAGCACACTTTCAAAACCCCAAAGGAATACTACAAAGCTATTTACATTAAGTTTGTTCAAATGGTTCAAATGGCTCTAAGCGCTATGGGACTTAACATCTGAGGTCATCAGTCCCCTAGACTTAGAACTACCTAAACCTAACTAACCTAAGGACATCACACACATTCATGCCCGAGGCAGGATTCGAACCTGCTACCGTAGCAGCAGCGCGGTTCCGGACTCAAGTGCCTAGAACTACTCGGTCACAACGGCCGGCACATTGAAGTTTGTGAAACGGTGCAATCTTGCATTACTGAGCGGTTTTCTTCAACTGGACTCACACAGGTGATTGCAGTTGAACAACAGTGTTTGCTTTTAGTAAACATAGGTGAAACAAATTTGGAAAAATCAACAGAGTTTTTCAAAAATGACATAGACATCGAGAGATTGCGCTTACACTTGAATATGATATCGCTAATAAAAAATACTGGTCTTAAAAAACATGCATGATGTAAGAAAGTGCATTACACAAGAGCTTGCAGTTGGAGAAATGTTATGTGAAGTAGTGAAGTGCATTAAGCTTCTCCAAGTAGTTGTAATCACGACAGCAATAGCAGAACGGCCATTTGGAGCCCTTAGACGTCTGAAGTCATCTCCGATCAACAATGGGACAGAAGCGATTGAACAACTTGGCTGTTCTTCATGCCCACCGAGATGTTTTGGATTAACTGGATATCCGACCAGTCATCAACGACTTCATATTCATTAATCCAGTCAGACGTTTGTCATTTGTACCTTTCTAAACACACTCTTGCTCTAATTATAGCATTTAGAGCGATATTAAAAATCTTTGTAAAATAAAGAATTAAATACATACATAATGTTACCCCCCCCCCCCCCCCCCTCCCATGAATCATGGACCTTGCCGTTGGTGGGGAGGCTTGCGTGCCTCAACGATGCAGATAGACGTACCGTACGTGCAACCACAACGGAGGGGTATCTGTTGAAAGGCCAGACAAACGCGTGGTTCCTGAAGAGGGGCAGCAGCCTTTTCAGTAGTTGCAGGGGCAACAGTTTGGATGATTGACTGATCTGGCCTTGTAACACTAACCAAAACGGCCTTGCTGTGCTGGTATTGCGAACGGTTGAAAGCAAGGGGAAACTACAGCCGTAATTTTTCCCGAGGTCATGCAGCAGCTTTACTGTGTGGTTAATGATGATGGCGTCCTCTTGGGTGAAATATTACGGAGGTAAAATAGTTCCCCATTCGGATCTCCGGGCGGGGACTACTCAAGAGGATGTCGTTATCAGGAGAAAGAAAACTGGCGTTCTACGGATCGGAGCGTGGAATGTCAGATCCCTTAATCGGGCAGGTAGGTTAGAAAATTTAAAAAGGGAAATGGATAGGTTAAAGTTAGATATAGTGGGAATTAGTGAAGGAGGAACAAGACTTCTGGTCAGACGAATACAGGGCTATAAATACAAAGTCAAATAGGGGTAATGCAGGAGTAGGTTTAATAATGAATAAAAAAATAGGAGTGCGGGTAAGTTACTACAAACAGCATAGTGAACGCATTATTGTGGCCAAGATAGACACGAAGCCCACGCCTACTACAGTAGTACAAGTTTATATGCCAACTAGCTCTGCACATGACGAAGAAATTGAAGAAATGTATGATGAAATAAAAGAAATTATTCAGATAGTGAAGGGAGACGAAAATTTAGTAGTCATGGGTGACTGGAATTCGGTAGTAGGGAAAGGGAGAGAAGGAAAAGTAGTAGGTGAATATGGATTGGGAGTAAGAAATGAAAGAGGAAGCCGCCTGGTAGAATTTTGCACAGAGCACAACTTAATCATAGTGACAGATTTCAGATAGATTATATAATCGTAAGACAGAGATTTAGGAACCAGGTTTTAAATTGTAAGACATTTCCAGGGGCAGATGTGGACTCTGACCACAATCTATTGGTTATGAACTGAAGATAAAAATTGAAGAAACTGCAAAAAGGTGGGAATTTAAGGAGATGGGACCTGGATAAACTGACTAAACCAGAGGTTGTACAGAATTTCAGGGAGAGCGTAAGGGAACAAATGACAGGAATGGGGGAAAGAAATACAGTAGAAGAAGAATGGGTAGCTTTGAGAGATGAAGTAGTGAAGGCAGCAGAGGATCAAGTAGGTAAAAAGACGAGGGCTAGTAGAAATCCTTGGGTAAAAGGAGAAATATTGAATTTAATTGATGAAAGGAGAAAATATAAAAATGCAGTAAATGAAGCAGGCAAAAAGGAATACAAATGTCTCAAAAATGAGATTGACAGGAAGTGCAAAATGGCGAAGCAGAGATGGCTAGAGTGTAAATGTAAGGATGTAGAGTCTTATCTCTCTAGGGGTAAGATAGATACTGCCTACAGGAAAATTAAAGAGACCTTTGGAGAAAAGAGAACCACTTGTATGAGTATCAAGAGCTCAGATGGCAACCCAGTTCTAAGCAAAGAAGGGAAAGCAGAAAGACGGAAGGAGTATATAGAGGGTCTATACAAGGGTGATGTACTTGAGGACAGTATTATGTAAATGGAAGAGGATGTAGATGAAGATGAAATGGGAGATATGATACTGCATGAAGAGTTTGACAGAGCACTGAAAGGCCTAAGTCGAAACACGGCCCCGGGAGTAGACAACGTTCCATTAGAACTACTGACGGCCTTGGGAGAGCCAGTCCTGACAAAACTCTACCATCTGGTGAGCAAGATGTATGAGACAGGCGAAATACCCTCAGACTTCAAGAAGAATATAATAATTCCAATCCCAAAGAAAGCAGGTGTAGACAATGTGAAAATTACCGAACTATCAGTTTAATAAGTCACAGCTGCAAAATACTAATGCGAATTCTTTACAGACGAATGGAAAAATTGATAGAAGCCGACCTCGGGGAAGATCAGTTTGGATTCCGTAGAAATGTTGGAACACGTGAGGCAATACTGACCCTACGACTTATCTTAGAAGCTAGATTAAGGAAAGGCAAACCTACGTTTCTAGCATTTGTAGACTTAGAGAAAGCTTTTGACAATGTTAACTGGAATACTCTCTTTCAAATTCTGAAGGTGGCAAGGGTAAAATATAGGGAGCAAAAGGCTATTTACAATTTGTATAGAAACCACATGGCAGTTATAAGAGTTGAGGGGCATGAAAGGGAAGCAGTGGTTGGGAAAGGAGTGAGACAGGGTTGTAGCCTCTCCCCGATGTTATTCAACCTGTGTATTGAGCAAGCAGTGAAGGAAACAAAAGAAAAGTTCGGAGTAGGTATTAAAATCCATGGAGAAGAAATAAAAACCTTGAGGTTCGCCGATGACATTGTAATTCTGTCAGAGACAGCAAAGGACTTGGAAGAGCAGTTGAACGGAATGGATAGTGTCTTGAAAGGAGGATATAAGGTGAACATCAACAAAAGCAAAACGAGGATAATGGAATGTAGTCTAGTTAAGTCGGGTGATGCTGAGGGTATTAGATTAGGAAATGAGACACTTAAAGTAGTAAAGGAGTTTTGCTATTTGGGGAGCAAAATAACTGATGATGGTCGAAGTAGAGAGGATATAAAATGTAGACTGGTAGTGGGAAGGAAAGCGTTTCTGAAGAAGAGAAATTTGTTAACATCGAGTATAGATTTAAGCGTCAGGAAGTCGTTTCTGAAACTATTTGTGTGGAGTGTAGCCATGTATGGAAGTGAAACATGAACGATAAATAGTTTAGACAAGAAGAGAATAGAAGCTTTCGAAATGTGGTGCTACAGAAGAATGCTGAAGATTAGATGGGTGTATCACATAACTAATGAGGAGGTGTTGAATAGGATTGGGGAAACTAATGAGGAGGTGTTGAATAGGATTGGGGAGAAGAGAAGTTTGTGGCACAACGTGACTAGAAGAAGGGACCGGTTGGTAGGACATGTTCTGAGGCATCAAGGGATCACCAATTTAGTATTGGAGGCAGCGTGGAGGGTAAAAATCGTATAGGGGGACCAAGATATGAATACACCAAGCAGATCCAGAAGGATGTAGGTTGCAGTAGGTATTGGGAGATGAAGAAGCTTGCACAGGATAGAGTAGCATGGAGAGCTGCATCAAACCAGACTCAGGGTTGAAGACCACAACAACAACAATATAATGTTAAATTTTCAGTTTCGAAATATTAGCATTAGTTTAGTAGGCTACTGTATTACTGTATTACTATAGTACTGTATTAGTTATTTATAAACACTTAAATATTTTTAGGGTGTAAGACACAATTAAAACCTTGCATTTACACACTTTTTGACTGAAAGTATTGGCATTTTGTATTAAGTTTATTCACTGTATTAAAGCATTAACTTTGAGATATTGTTTTTATTTAATGAACCCCGAGCCTTATTCAAAGTACGCTTAAAATAGTTGTTTGTCTTATCAATCAGATTGCTGTTACTGTGTGTGAGCAATATTTTATTTTTTATCCTTTTAATGATAGTTTAGGATTTATTTAAACATAATTTCTGTCTTTTCAGAGCTGTATATTCACTGGTCTGTAATAGTCTATAAGCATGATTATTACTGTAAATTAAATTAGCTTTTTACGAAACTACTGTGTGTGTTTATGTTTTGTTTCTTTTTTCAAAGCCAAAAAATGTGTCAGGCTTGTCGAGTTTCCCGGAGAGTCTAATTATTGAGAATCTAGTTTTCGGGGTTCTAATGTTGATCATTTGACTCTAAAATGCTTAAAAAACCTTTAAAACTCACTATATTTCATCAAAAATTTAGAAAATTTCCCAGGGCAAGACCCTCAGTATGCCCCCCCCCCCCCCCCAATATTTTTTATACGTCGGCGGCCCTGTGTGTGCCTAACTTGATTTCCTGTGCTTTCATTATTCGCTTATGGTAAATGTCTGGGTGGTTCCACTTAATAAGACATGACCAATTTCCTGCTCCATTCTTCTACACTCTGCGACCGACCTCCATCTTGAATCGCCTCGTCCTGGAGATGCCCTTCAGCCCTAATCTTTCCCTCTTCCTTCAGTACACCAGTGCCTCTCTCTTACTTTCCCACCCGCCAGAGGACCTTTTGAATGCGTTGGTGTATTAACAAAATGGGGGAAAGAAACTTCCTGGCAGATTAAAACTGTGTGCCCGACCGAGACTCGAACTCGGGACCTTTGCCTTTCGCGGGCAAGTGCTCTACCATCTGAGCTACCGAAGCACGACTCACGCCCGGTCCTCACAGCTTTACTTCTGCCAGTATCTCGTCTCCTACCTTCCAAACTTCCGAGTTCGAGTCTCGGTCGGGCACACAGTTTTAATCTGCCAGGAAGTTTCATATCAGCGCACACTCCGCTGCAGAGTGAAAATCTCATTCTGAAAATGGGGGAAAGATTCACTTGCAGTCGAATGTGGTGCCTAAACTGTCTGTTTTAATTGATTTGTTTCATCTGTTTCAAAAACTGAAGACTTGACGTGGCTAAAACATGCAGTGACAGTCATTCTTTTGATCTTACAGTTCCAATAATAAGGATCAGCGTTAATCTGGTTTTTAGTGTGTATGTATATATGAGCGTAGTTCCTAAAGTAAGTAAAACTGTCATCAACCCAAAGGTTGGTTTGGACACCAAAATGCTTTTGTCGGCATGGTCCTAGCGGAGGTGATATGCCCTTGACTTCCACCGATCTTGAAATCATTAGCAAGTTAAAGGGGCTTCGAAACATGGTGCGTCACGGCGTTCTTCACATTAACATATTGTTGCCAGAGGTGAAAGGAGCGCTAACTGACAGAAAACAATCTTCGGACAGATCGTAGACTGACGCCCAGTTTTTGGATTACAAATGAGGTAACAAGGTTCTGTATTTCTAGCATTTCTTTCGATGTTATTCTTTATGATTTTTTGTTAGTTAGTATCTTAATATGGGAGAAATTTTGCTGCTTGTTGCGATCATTTACTGTGGTGTCACCGCCAGACACCACACTTGCTAGGTGGTAGCCTTTAAATCGGCCGCGGTCCGGTAGTATACGTCGGACCCGCGTGTCACCACTAATAGTGATTGCAGACCGAGCGCCGCCACACGGCAGGTCTAGAGAGACTTCCTAGCACTCGCCCCAGTTGTAAAGCCGACTTTGCTAGCGATGGTTCACTGACAAATTACGCTCTCATTTGCCGAGACGATAGTTAGCATAGCCTTCAGCTACGTCATTTGCTACGACCTAGCAAGGCGCCATTATCAATTGCTATTTATCTTGTGATGCATGTACCGTCAGACCGACGTTCACCAATTATGGATTAAACTTAAGTATTCCAACAGATACGTACTACACTCCTGGAAATTGAAATAAGAACACCGTGAATTCATTGTCCCAGGAAGGGGAAACTTTATTGACACATTCCTGGGGTCAGATACATCACATGATCACACTGACAGAACCACAGGCACATAGACACAGGCAACAGAGCATGCACAATGTCGGCACTAGTACAGTGTATATCCACCTTTCGCAGCAATGCAGGCTGCTATTCTCCCATGGAGACGATCGTAGAGATGCTGGATGCAGTCCTGTGGAACGGCTTGCCATGCCATTTCCACCTGGCACCTCAGTTGGACCAGCGTTCGTGCTGGACGTGCAGACCGCGTGAGACGACGCTTCATCCAGTCCCAAACATGCTCAATGGGGGACAGATCCGGAGATCTTGCTGGCCAGGGTAGTTGACTTACACCTTCTAGAGCACGTTGGGTGGCACGGGATACATGCGGACGTGCATTGTCCTGTTGGAACAGCAAGTTCCCTTGCCGGTCTAGGAATGGTAGAACGATGGGTTCGATGACGGTTTGGATGTACCGTGCACTATTCAGTGTCCCCTCGACGATCACCAGTGGTGTACGGCCAGTGTAGGAGATCGCTCCCCACACCATGATGCCGGGTGTTGGCCCTGAGTGCCTCGGTCGTATGCAGTCCTGATTGTGGCGCTCACCTGCACGGCGCCAAACACGCATACGACCATCATTGGTACCAAGGCAGAAGCGACTCTCATCGTTGAAGACGACACGTCTCCATTCGTCCCTCCATTCACGCCTGTCGCGACACCACTGGAGGCGGGCTGCACGATGTTGGGGCGTGAGCGGAAGACGGCCTAACGGTGTGCGGGACCGTAGCCCAGCTTCATGGAGACGGTTGCGAATGGTCCTCGCCGATACCCCAGGAGCAACAGTGTCCCTAATTTGCTGGGAAGTGGCGGTGCGGTCCCCTACGGCACTGCGTAGGATCCTACGGTCTTGGCGTGCATCCGTGCGTCGCTGCGGTCCGGTCCCAGGTCGACGGGCACGTGCACCTTCCGCCGACCACTGGCGACAACATCGATGTACTGTGGAGACCTCACGCCCCACGTGTTGAGCAATTCGGCGGTACGTCCACCCGGCCTCCCGCATGCCCACTATACGCCCTCGCTCAAAGTCCGTCAACTGCACATACGGTTCACGTCCACGCTGTCGCGGCATGCTACCAGTGTTAAAGACTGCGATGGAGCTCCGTATGCCACGGCAAACTGGCTGACACTGACGGCGGCGGTGCACAAATGCTGCGCAGCTAGCGCCATTCGAAGGCCAACACCGCGGTTCCTGGTGTGTCCGCTGTGCCGTGCGTGTGATCATTGCTTGTACAGCCCTCTCGCAGTGTCCGGAGCAAGTACGGTGGGTCTGACACACCGGTGTCAATGTGTTCTTTTTTCCATTTCCAGGAGTTTATTTTTGCTAGTCTCATATCCCTGACCTGTTCCAGACCTCACGCTAGCCTGCGTGAGCTTAAACGCGTGCCTTTCGGCTCCCTCCTAGTGGATTGGCTGTCTTGCCAGTCCACAACATTTACATTACAATTTAGGAGACGAGAAAGTACATGAGGTACTTAAGAAAGTGATTAATAGACAGGTACCAGTTCTCACTTATATATTCTGGGGAGGAACTATGCGGCTGTCTGCAACATCAATGTCATTATGTACGAAAGGTCATAGACTCATACATGTAGTTACTTTCCATGCGGTTGTGTGCATGTAAGAATGCAGGAGGTGGAGCGATGTGGAGTGGTAAGAAGCAGTGCACTACACGATTCTCCAGTCGTCAGCATCATTCTGCTGCATCTTTATGTAGCGTGCTCTTCGAGAAGCGCGGCAGAACATTTTACGTTGGTTGTCGTGTTATTTTAGGCGTGCAGCCACTGCAGTGTTTGTTATGGCTGCCCTGAAGCAAACACGTTAAGTATTACATCTGAGAGTAGCATCGATGTTTTGCGACACATATTACTTTTCCTAGTGAGAGAAGCAGAAACAGTTGTTCCTGGGGTAGGCAACAGCTGGAGCAAGAGGGTGGAACAAACTCCGAGAGCACACTGACAATGATCAAAGTATTTTCTGTCTCTGTCTGTGCAAAACACATCATGAAACCGCCTTTCTACTTGCACACCACTATAGTGACAGCCACATTAGTGAAAAATTAAACACACCTGAGAAATACGATCGCTGTTATAGTTGGCTCTGAGATCTGCATAAACATGCACGAGTTGAAATGGGCGATGGTGTGCACACATCCTCAGAGCTGAGTCGTTAACACACTGGTGTTTAAAACTTACATGTTTTCTTTTCGTCTATAGGAACGAAAAGGTTTATTTTTTTAGTCAACGAAATCTCTCATGATCAATGGCTGTACTTTGTGCAACCCATTCACGAGCTTGCCGTACTCCTTGCCCAAAAAGTCTTCGCTTTCGATTTCCAATAGGCAAGAATTGCTTTTACATACTTCTAAAAGCACATTTAAGACTTTTTCGATGTCTTTCTTCACAGCTATTGTTGACTTACATTACCTCAGCAAAAGTATCTGGACACCTATTAGTGGACATTAATGTGGGATGTGTCCACCCTCCTCTTGGACTCTTGACAGTGACACTATGAGTGAGATGTCTCAATGTCTGTGGAAGAACGACAGTCAATTCTTCTTCAAGAGCCAGAACCAGAGAAGCTAGTAATGTTAGACGCTGGGATCTGGAGCGCAGCCAACGTTCTAACTCGCCTGGGAGGTGATACATTGGGTTCACGTCAGGGCCCTGAGCAAGCCATTTTAGGAATGTTATTGTCCATAACCCATTACTCACAGGTGCCGCTTTATGACAGGGTGCATTGCCATGCTGATACAACAATCGTTTTCGAACTGTTCCTCTTCTGTACCCAAACACATCCATCGGATTGCCACGATTTACAGCGTGATTCATCACACCAAATCACTCGATCCTAGTGATTCACTGGCCAGTGGCGTCGCTCTTCACACAACCTTTACGGGAGCTACAGAAATATGTGGCTTCTGAAGAGTTGCTCTACCACTGTAACTATTCTTTTTAACTCCCTACTCACAGCTATGGTGCTAGCTGTACTGCTTGAAGCACTTAGGAACTCACGAGTGATTCCGCCGATATCATGCAATTTTTAGAACCACCCTCCGCAGTGCTCGACGGTCTCAGTGCGTCAGTACAAGGTTTAGCTGTGGTTGTCCGCTTCACAGTCGCGTCCCCAACAGCCGACATGGGCAGCTTCAGAAGGGTTGAAATGTCCCTGATGAATTCGTTACTCAACTCATATCCAGTAACTAGTCCACGTTCTGAACCATTGACTTTTCCTGAATGACCCTTTTTGCTCTTACTGACAACACGATACTTCCCTCCCAGTTTTATACTGGCGGGTCCACAGATCGTGACTTCTAATGGTCACTTCGCATTCCATAGCGGTGTCAGAGTGCTTTTGGTCAGATAATGTGGTCTACTATGAAATATTTGGCAGCTGCATCAGTGCATCAGTTCTGGTTTCGCTCGGAAAGTCGTCAGCTTTTAAGGTCTGCATCATCAGTTTTACTTTATTATTTCCAACGATCAAGCAGGTCATCAGATAAAATCTGTACCATAGACGGAGCTTAAGAACTCTCACCCTGTACCATACGAGAAGGTTGCTTGATTATGGTTGTGTGTTGTATAAATTGCTCTCATAGATAAGACTCAGTTGGGACTAGGATGGAGAAATAAATCAATGTCACTCTTTCGTGAATCCCGGTAGCCACGAGCAGTGCTGAAATCCTTAATCGTGGTGTTCTGACGGGGTTTGTATAGCTCTCTTCCCGAAAAACAAGTTTAGTTCTTAACCTTTGCGTCACCTGGCATCATGCTGCGACAGGATGAATGCGCTCTAATATGAGCTATCTTATGGGCCGTAGCAGATTTGCATAGATAAACATTAGAATGTTTCCTCTTCATGTCCATTCTAACATCGAGTCTCGTTGTAACTGATGGGTCACAAGGAGACCACAGGGCAATCAAATTTTCGTAATTTTTTATATTTAAGGTGCGTGAAATTCAGAACTGAAATACCGGTCAACCAAAGCTGGTCCATGAAACGCTTAAAAAAATTCTCGTGAAAATCGACTTTTAAATTTCCCGGTCATCTCGAATATGCTAAAATAAGGTAGAATTATAGAAAAAAAGCGTGGCGCTGTGGTGGACCTTCGTTCGATTCCAGGCGGCGTCAGATTTTTAAACAAAACTGTATATTCTACGAGCATTAGAATACATAAAGACGGAAAAATTGTTAGCCTGGATACTGTAATCGTGGATCGAGTCTCGTTGTGTTATTTATTTCTCTTTTTCCGTTCAGTTCGAATACCTACGTCATTTAAAAAAATCATCAAATACATGCTAATTAATACATCTAATTGTCATTTTATGGAAAATGCACATCCTCCTATTTCTAATTACATATCACAAACAAAAATCCAAAAATTCGTTGCAAGAATAAATTCTTAATGAGTGTTTGTTAGTCAAGGTTGTTTGGATGAAAAACATAACATATTAATTTCTTCCAGCTATTTGTGTTTTACGCGTCACTAAAATGTTCCTAGAACATGCACCTTTGTTTATAAGTCTGGTTTTACTGCGAACCCAACCCAGTCCTCTGCCACAGAGCCACACTGTTTATCTGAAAGACTGACCTTCATTTTGCTTATGAAAGAAACTTCACAGTCGATTTCCTCGAGAAATTTTGAGAATTGCAACGCTCTACTTTGGCATATTGATATTTGAGTTCTGAACTTCACGTACCATAAATATAAAAAAAGTACAAAATTCCGAGAGCCGTGCGGTCTTCTTGTCAGTGCAGTCTGTTGCAGTCGCAATACTTGTTTACTGAAATAGCTGGTGCACGGAGAGGCACTTGATGAGAGCTACAGCTGTTATGACATGTTTACCGCTATAGGAGAGGAATGCTTTGAGGGATGGGGGGTAACATGAATAGGGTGAGCAGACAATATAGTGTTGCCGTTTTTGACGTGAGAACAGGACTTCATCTCCGAATAATTTTATTTATTTATATTTTTTGACCTTGTGTGCTTATTTATGTAGGGTTAACACGAACAGCCAGATGATCTGATTCCCGAAAAAGGTTGCTGAGATTCTATTCCTGACATTAGTGGTTGTGTGCTAAAGTAATTATAGCGAGAACGGATGCTCTTACGAAAATTTCCGGCAGCTGAAGATGATGTCCCGGAGCAGCGTCGAATCGCGAGGCTGTGGTTAGACTTTCTCTGAGATAATGTTTATTCATGTACAGTGAGCAAGCAAGCTTTTGCCAAGAGCGTGCACATTGGCCATGAGGACTACTCGGATGTATCAGTTGGGAGCGGTGTTGCCCTCTACAGGCAAAGTTTGTTAGTGAAATTCAAATCCACCACACTGTTTTAATTTGTCAGAAAGTGACAGTGCAGTATATGTATCCGAACTGATTGAGTTGTTTGTTCTGCTGTGTAGGAACTATAGCTTGACACAGTGTCTCCCCAGTACTGATCGATAGCAGTCAGGAGACTTCGTGCAGTAGTGATGTTCATGTTCTTTACCAACGGTGCAGCGTACTATTAGCCGCTGTTGTCTGCATTGTTGTTTGTTTTGTCGAAGAGCTATGCTGTCATTGTTTGTATTTTGCTGCGCTGTTTTCATTGTGCTCTTTTTTTTTTTTCGAGAAAAAAGTACGATGCCGTTGCTGGCGTAACATGCCGGTTATCTTTTATTCTACGTAGGTCGGAAACGGAAGCTCGTGGAAACTCGAAACACAGGTTTGTGTTAGTTGCAGTGCTTGCTCACAGTACATGGAGCGGAGATCGCTATCCCCCGCCCCTACCATACCTCTCCCCGTAACACGAGAGCGACTTGCCAAGTTGTAGTAGTACATGCATTATGTTAATAGTAAACAATATTGTATCTGTTTTTCTAGAGCCATGCTGGGAAGATATATAATGTAGCGAACTGTTTGCAAGTTGGTCTTACATCTGAAACTTTATTAAGCGATATTGCATGTACTATCTTGTGAACCTAGAAAAAGTAATTGATGCCAGTCACGATTGTTAATCATAAACAATTGCACGTGAGTGAAGGATTTGCTGTCAACAACAAATAGCGGGATTAGGAGGCATCATCTGTAGGAATATAAGTAAACTACGCTGTAATTGCTTTTACATCACCTAAAAAAGACGGAAATGGAACATGTTACACACCAGTTCGATGTTTTAAAATAATAATCAGTCTTGGTCACAAGAAAGAAGTTTTATTGACGGTAACCGCTTTCAGTCTTGAAAAACCGCCATCAGACCATAAGGTATCACTAAATTCTACATAAGATTCTATGAGGGAAATCAAGAATATATAACATGTTAAATGTATACGGGAATGTTGTAAGAGTATTAGAATAATCGATGCATCGGTGTTTTTCTCTGCATTATAATCTCTGACAAGACTTCTATAGTCAAGTACTTTTATACGGAGTCAATAGTTGGTAGTTTTTATTATCTTAGCCCGCTTTTTTTCCTTCTGCTTCTTAATTATTACACATGTGACAGCTAACATTGACTTGTATCCCTCTACTTATATTTCCGATGTTTTTATGCACATCAGTATTTTGTTTTTATCCTCATTGGTTCCTTCTGCGATCACACACTACACAATGGCCGAAGCTTCACTTTTATAACTCTTAGCACACACTTGCCACTCAGCAGCAGATGACTGTGGCTTCCGACGTACATTACAGTTCTGCTGAGCATCTACGCCAGTCACTGATCAGTATAAACATCTCATATTTTATTCTCACAATCTTGTAACATTTCTATATATAGTTAATGCGTTGTACAGAATGGGTCACTAACTATTGGAAAAGTTTGTGGGACAAAATTTGCATGGGACAACGGCGGCCATAATATGACGTTGGTTTTTAGTTGCTAGGTGAGGTCGCTTCAGAGACATGAAGGTCAGCTTTGTTTTTTTAAATGGGATGCTACAGTTTGGAACTTCTTTTCTGATAGCGGCTATCGAGACGAATCCAATAATGTGTAACAATAAGGTCAATGAAGGTCACAAAGATGGCGTGAACGTCCATTTGCAGAAGGTGCTCGAAGTGATGACCATTGATATCAATGCAGTGCTGCAGTCTTCTTATCATGGATTGTGTGGTATCCCTTATCACTTTAGCACTTAACAAAGCACATGATCTGACAATTCTCTCTGTCGCATATCTTAAGGTGTGGTTGGAAAGTCTTTATAAACAATGTCTGTTTCGAATCCCGACAAGAAAAAAATCCAGAGGCGTCAAGTCTGGCGAACGAGCTGGCCACGATACATCTACTCCGCATCCAATCCAACGATTTGGGAATTGTCTCTGCAACTCATGTCTAGCCGTCAGCAAAAGATGTGCCGGACACACATCATGTTGATACCACATTCTGTTTCTTGTTCCTAAAGGTATTTGTTCCAATAACGGACGTAATGTTTCTTGCAGGAATGTGGTGTACTTCCTACCATTAAGATTTCCTTCGATGAAATAGGGGCCTATAATTCTGTCCTCCAGAATCCCATACCATATATTCGCCGACCATGGTTTTTGGTGTGCAACTTGTTGCAGTCAACATGGATTTTCAGTTGCCCAATAATGCATGTTACACAAACTAACATTTCCATGGTTCGTGAATGTAGCCTCGTAAGTAAAAAAAAAAAAAAATCACATAAATAAATGTGTCATACCTCTGAATCTGCTGTTGAGCCCATCGGCAGAATTGAATGCGATGCATGCAATCTGTACCATTTAATTCTTGGTGGAGACTGATATGGTAAGGATGATATTTATGGCGATGCAGAATATGAGTAACACTACTCTGGCTTGTGCCAGATTCCCTTGCGATTTGACGCGAATTAACACAAGGATCTCGAACCACAGTGGCAAGAGTACCAATTTCCGTTTCCTCGTTAGTAACTTTCCTTTGCCGTATACGTTACCGATGCGTTAAAGATCCAGTTGTTCTCAATTTGTCATACAGATATTTAAATGTTCAACGTGTAGGGTGAGTACGTTGAGGATATCTTTCAGTGTATGAGTCTCTAGCTCTCACTGAATTTCGTTGGCATTCTCCGTAAATGAGAAGTATATTTACTTGTTCTTGAGTATATTGACTTGTTCTTCAAAGGAATACATCATTCACATTCGCTTGATTCGACGATAATAGTCTTACCGTTCTTGTTAGTGTTGTATTGCGAAACCATCGAATGCTGTTTAACTGCCAATGGCATGTTAGATAGATATGCCGTTTTCGGCGAATATTTACTATTTGCATGATATACGAGAGAGAACTGTCAGAGCATGTGCTTTGATAAGTGCCAAAGTAATAAGGAATACCACTCAATCCGTGATAAGAAGATTGCAGCACTGCATTGAAACCAATATCATCACTTCGAATACCTTCTGTAAATGGACATTCATGCCGCCTTTTTGACCCTCGTTGACCTTCAAAGACCTTACTGTTACACATCATTGGATTAGTCTCGATAGCCGCTATCAGAAAATAAGTACCAAACTGTAGCATCCCGCTTAAAAAAAAAAAGTTGACCTTATCTCTGACGCAACCCTACCTAGCAACAAAACACCGACATCATATTATGGCCCCCGTTGTCCCATGCAACATTTGTCCCACAAACTTTTCAGCTACTATCATACTTTCGGAGTTATCCTAGGTTGCAATAGTTAATGACTCACCATGTATAATTCATGGTGAGTCATAAACTATTGCAACCTAGGATAGCTCTGAGGGATGAAGTAGTGAAGGCAGCAGAGGATCAAGTAGGTAAAAAGACGAGGGCTATTATAAATCCTTGGGTAACAGAAGAAATATTGAATTTAATTGATGAAAGGAGAAAATATAAAAATGCAGTAAATGAAGCAGCAAAAAGGAATACAAACGTCTCAAAAATGAGATTGACAGGAAGTCCAAAATGACTAAGCAGGCATGGCTAGAGGACAAATGTAAGGATGTAGAGGCTTATCTCACTAGGGGTAAGATAGATACAGCCTACAGGAAAATTAAAGAGACCTTTGGAGAAAAGAGAGCCACTTGTATGAATATCAAGAACTCAGATGGAAACCCATTTCTAAGCAAAGAGGGGAAAGCAGAAAGGTGGAAGGAGTATATAGAGGGTCTATAAAAGGGCGATGTACTTGAGGACAATATTATGGAAATGGAAGAGGATGTAGATGAAGATGAAATGGGAGATACGATACTGAGTGAAGAGTTTGACAGAGCACTGAAAGACCTGAGTCGAAACAAGGCCCCGGACGTAGACAACATTCCATTAGAACTACTGACAGCCTTGGGAGAGCCAGTCCTGACAAAACTCTACCATCTGGTGAGCAAGATGTATGAGACAGGCGAAATACCCTCAGACTTCAAGAAGAATATAATAATTCCAATCCCAAAGAAAGCAGGTGTTGACAGATGTGAAAATTACCCAACTATCAGTTTAATAAGTCACAGCTGCAAAATACTAACGCGAATTCTTTACAGACGAATTGAAAAACTGGTAGAAGCGGACCTCGGGGAAGATCAGTTTGGATTCCGTAGAAATGTTGGAACATGTGAGGCAATACTGACCTTACGACTTATCTTAGAAGAAAGATTAAGGAAAGGCAAACCTACGTTTCTAGCATTTGTAGACTTAGATAAAGCTTTTGACAATGTTGACTAGAATACTCTCTTTCAAATTCTCAAGGTGGCAGGGGTAAAATACAGGGAGCGAAAGGCTATTTACAATTTGTACAGAAACCAGATGGCAGATATAAGAGTCGAGGGACATGCAAGGGAAGCAGTGGTTGGGAAGGGAGCGAGACAGGGTTGTAGCCTCTCCCCGATGCTATTCAATCTGTATATTGAGCAAGCAGTAAAGGAAACAAACGAAAAGTTCGGAGTAGGTATTAAAATCCATGGAGAAGAAATAAAAACCTTGAGGTTCGCCGATGACATTGTAATTCTGTCAGAGACAGCAAAGGACCTGGAAGAGCAGTTGAACGGAATGGATAGTGTCTTGAAAGGAGGATATAAGATGAACATCAACAAAAGCAAAACGAGGATAATGGAATGTAGTCTAGTTAAGTCGGGTGATGCTGAAGGATTTAGATTAGGAAATGAGACACTTAAAGTAGTAAAGGAGTTTTGCTATTTGGGGAGCAAAATAACTGATGATGGTTGAAGTAGAGAGGATATAAAATGTAGACTGGCAATGGCAGGGAAAGCGTTTCTGAAGAAGAGAAATTTGTTTACATCGAGTATAGATTTAAGTGTCAGGAAGCCGTTTCTGAAAGTATTTGTATGGAGTGTAGCTACGTATGGAAGTGAAACATGGACAATAAATAGTTTGGACAAGAAGAGAATAGAAGCTTTGAAGTGTGGTGCTACAGAAGAATGTTGAAGATTAGGTGGGTAGATCACATTACTAATTAGGAGGTATTGAATAGGATTGGGGAGAAGAGAAGTTTGTGGCACAACTTGACTAGAAGAAGGGATCGGTTGGTAGGACATGTCCTGAGGCATCAAGGGATCACCAATTTAGTATTGGAGGGCTGTGTGGAGGGTAAAAATCGTAGAGGGAGACCAAGAGATGAGTACACTAAGCAGATTCAGAAGGATGTAGGCTGCAGTAGGTACTGGGAGATGAAGAAGCTTGCACAGGATAGATTAGCATGGAGAGCTGCATCAAACCAGTCTCAGGACTGAAGCCCACAACAACAACAACATGTATAATTCTTAATTTGGCTCAAAAAATTTACATTAAATTTCAGTGTTGATGCTCATTGAAGATTGAAACTGGCCAGTGTAAATAAAAACTGATTATTTTATTGAAAACACAGGTTTTCATGAAGCAGAGCATATGTGTGTACATATGTATGTCTGGGATCTCCTCCCAAACACCTGGATTGCTTTCAAACAAATCTAGTAGAAGCACAGCAGGCCCCATAGGTATGCGCATTGTGGGATTTATGATCTCCTAAGTCCAGCAGGAGCAAAGATGGGGGAAAACGTGTTTTCTCCAGCCTCTGGCATATAGGCTGCTCTGTACAACAGGCTTGTTATGTGGAAACCATATTGACCTGCTTTGCAGGGCAGCCTATGTGTCAGGTGCAGAAATATGTTGTATTGAAGTAGTATTAGCTGGCTTTGTCGACATGTTTTACATGGCAGTCCGCAAGTCAGGGGCAAAGAAACGATTTTCAAGTGCCTGATACATAGCATGCCCTGCATGACAGGTATGTTGCGGGAGCAGTATTGGCCTTCTTTACTGAACTGTATTGCAGGGATAGATGTGCTAATGGGCAAGGCTGGAGAAGTATTAAGATGGACACATGAAGGTACGACAGAGTGAAGGGGAGGAAGGATTGGACAGAGAGAGGGGAGGAGGCAGAGTTGCATGAGTCAGGTGGACAGTGTAGAGGTGTATTGGGGGGAGGTGGTAAAGTAAGAGGTGGAAAGAAAGAGGGGGAGGATATGTTCAGAGAGAGGGAGTGGAGGAAATGGACAAAGAGAAAGGGGGAGAAGATGAAGAGACAGGGAGAGTGGGGAGTAGAAGGTAAGCAGGAGTGGGAGGATGAGGAGGAGATGTATTCAGTATATGTGCCAAATGCATACATGGGCAAAGCTGTGGGAAAAAGGCTTAGTAGTTCAATGGTTGCCAAACTTTCTCGAGATGTTCATCACATAATGGATATTAAATAATCAAATTTTCATTCTATTTGGGTGTCCATCATCATCATGAGTATGAAGTATGAGCCTGAAGAACATGAATTCGTTATAGCATATAAAGGAGCTGCCTCTTAATGCCATCGTGAGCAATTTGTTGCCAAGCATGAAACGCATTTCTTGAATAAAAGGTTCTCAGGTTTCCAGCCACGTCAAGTGATCAAAATTACATGAGTTTTCAGCCAAGTACTCTTTGGCTATTGTCAAGTGGTATGACTGCCAGTGGGCTGTTGGTACACGTGTTATACACAATAGCTGCTGACTGTGACGTCATTGGTGTTCGCAGTATTGCAGCGTAAGGACATACATTGACTCGACACTTGATGCGCTCACTTCAGTCACGCAATCACTGCATCCCATGCGTGGTGAGTTGCAGGTCGCCATCTCTGTTTATGATGTTATCAGTGATCTTTATTTCAATGAGTTCTTTAATTGCAGAATCCCAAAAGCCGTTTTTATGAGTCACGACGGATGTTTCATCAAATTTTATCTGGTGTCCGTTTTCCTAAAATATGCTCTGGTAAAGCTGATTTCTCAGGGTAGCCTAGGCAAGGAAACCTCCCATGCTCCTTGCGTTGTTCCACTGTGTATACTGTTTGTCTGATGTAAGACTGGCCACACTCGCAATGTATTTTTTTGAATCCAGGTGTTCTGAGACCTACTGCGTCTATCACTGGTCTCAGTAATTGACGGATTTTTGTCGGACGCCTGAAGACCAATTAGATCTTGTGTCGTTTCAGCAGGCGGCTTAACTTGCCCCACATGGAACCACAGAACTGCAAGAAAGCAAGTTTCTTTTCTTGTTTCTCGTCGATAGTCTTTTTGTGAGTCTTGTTTGAAATCACTTCATTCATTTTAAGGATGTTATAGCTGTTGTTCCTGTACATCCAGTTTATCATGGAGGTGGAAAAAGATACTACATCGCCTTTCCTCGATGTCCTCATCCATCGCAAATGAAATGGATACCTTAGCCACAGTGTCTATGAGAAAGCCACCCACATCGATCTGCATTTGCACGCCATCAGCCATCATCACCCGGCACAGAAAAGCACTGTTTTAGAAACGCTGGTGCATCGTGCAAGAATGAAATCAGACTGTGATAACCTGTCTCATGAGCCGAGACACGTAGGCAAGAAATCTGCTTTAGCTGAGCATGTTTTAGAAAATGGAAGCCAGATTAAATTTGGCGAAATGTCCATCGTGGCTGGCGAAAACGGCTTTTGGGATTCTGTAATTAAAGAAGCCATTGAAATAAAAATCGCTAATAACACCGTAAACAGAGACGATGGCGTGCAGCTCACCACGGCATGGGATCCAGCGATCTCGTGGCCGAAGCATGCGCATCGAATGCCGAGCCAATGCATGCCCTCAGACAGCGATGCCGCGGGCAGCAGTGATGTGACGGCCGGCAGCTAGTGTATATATGGGGTGTACCATCAACCCAATGGCAGTCATGGACTTGACAACGGCCAAGTAGTACTTGGCCGAAAGCTCGTGTAATTTTAATCACTTGACGTCGCTGAAAACCAGAGAACTTTAGTTTTACTGCCGCGAGACTCTGCATTCCTACATTTCTTGATAGTTGCTGGATGTAAGCTGGTACAAGAGAATCCTTGCACTCCTCCTCATGGCGTGTCAGATGCGCTCTGTGTGTGACAGATCAGGGGACAAAGCAGACCAGTAAAGGATCTATACTTTCCCCAACTGCAGGAATAACCAATCTGGTGTCATGATCTCGAAGAACATGACAACAAGGTTTACCATCCTTACCAAATAATGACGACCATTCAGCTTCCTTTCAGCAATTACGAAATCAGTCCTGTTCTCATACTCAGTGAGACTCTACATCATAATTCTAGGAGTTGGAGAAAGGTCCCGGAGAAAGGTCTCGAGAATCGCTGCTTTCTGTGACCTTTCACTTGATCATCTATGGACACACTGGCGTTGATCTCACCTCCAAAAAGCAAGACTCATCACTAGATGCTACAGAATGCTACTAAGTGTCCCAGTTTACTGTGGCTCTACATCCTGAAAGTCTCTGTTGTTTGTAGGACCGTATCAGCGGCAAACAATAAATGGCCACTTTAGATCTCAACCAAACTTCTTGTAATCTGCTACCTACAGTTTGTAGTGATATTCTGCCTTTAACGTCTGTGGGGATTTACTGCGAATATGTTTTTAGCAAGAAGAGGATGTGTACCCTCTGAATGCAGGATGTCCACACTACAGATACTTTCACGTTATAACAACAGTTCAAAATTATCTGGAGCGCCTTTTCAGACAGACACAAATGTCACAACAAAATTTTCAGTTCATTTGGGACAGTATTGAACCAGAAATACTAGGGTGTGCTGAAAAATAATGCCTTTAAATTTTTTATTTGAACGCTCTTACAATTTTAAAAATAAAACAACCGTTATTAGCATTCTACATCCTTACTCCTCATGTGTACACTTTTGCAGCTCTCTGGCGCTAGAGGGATCCGAATTGTAGCTTGTAACATGGTGGTGTGTAACGTAACTATTGTAGTGTATTGACTGTATTCAGTCAAAAAGTCCGCCAGAGCGTAAGTTGAGTTGCAATAGAGCCAGCTGCCAGCAGGCAAGGGTGCTACACGTTGTGAAGCAAAACACGGTCGACTGGTGTTCGGAAGCAGAGCCAACTGGGTGTGGTAGAGCAACAGCCGACGCTGCAATGTGCTTTCCTCACTTGCCACCATTGAAATGTTTAGAGTACGTGCTTTAAACCCTAAACGGACGTAGTCTGGAGTGTATAAGGACTCAGCCATTGGTGTACTAAAATATTATTGTCTCAGTACGACAGCCTAGATCACGAGCCAGTGACATTCTGGAATGCAGTACAGAGTCGCTGTTCGACCATGGGTTGGGGCAGCTTGCTCTGAGTCACAAGAGCAGCTACCACCAGCTGGAGGGAGCTAACACCCTCCTCCGCAGTATCATCAGCTGACTGTGGACCGGAATAAAGAATTAAATTAAACAAATCTACAGTTGTCCTGACATCTCATTTCACTCTCCAAGAGTGACGATCCATGGGTCATCTAACACTATATCGGTGTGTCAGAAACAGTATGGTGTTACCGAATTTCGAATTTGAATTGTTCATCAACACTTGGAGTACCATCTCTTTCGGTATGGCAATGCCAGAGCACACACGAGTGGTGCGACATCTGCAACAGTTCGACGGCATTTGTTCGGTGTCATTGATCATCCTCGACACAGTCCCGACTTGTTCCCATCCGATATTTACCTGTTACCAAAACTTACAGAACAGCATCAAGTACATCACTTTGGTAGTGGTGAAGTGTTACAAACAGAGGCGAGATTGTGACTGTCAACGAAGTCAAACATTCTACAGTGATTGTATCAATAAACTGGTCTCTCGTTGGAAGGAATGTGTTTGTTACCAGGGTGATTATGTTGAGAAATAAGTATGTAGACAAGAAGATTAAAGATGTAGAATGTTAATAACATTTGTTCTATTTAAGAAGCTCTAAGAGCTTTCACGTAAAAAATGTGGAGGCACTACTTTTCAGCACGACCTTGTAGTTAAAAGTGAGAATACTTGGCCAAAAGTTATTAATGCAATTACTGTGGGAGAGAGATTGGTAGTCCTATTCTAAGGTAATATTCCGTCAGTTTTCAATCAGATAACTTCATCTGCTACATCTACTATCTCTGCCTGCTTAGCTGAGTGATAACGTGTTTGCCTACCATGCAGTGGGCCCGGGTTCGATTCCTGGCCGGGATGGTCTCCGCTCGCTGACTGGGTGTTGTGTTGTCCTCATCATCAACTAATCATCACCGACGCGCAAGTTGCCAAATGTGGCGTCACCTGAAATAAGACTTGTAACCCAGTGGGCGAACTTCCCCCGACGGGACCTCCCAGCCATCAACGCCGCACGATCATTTCATTTTTACATGTAGATATTTTACGAAATGGAAACGGGATGTTATGTGAAATAGAGACCTAATTTCCAAAAATTATTATATCTAATGTTAACCAGTATGAAACAGTTGTTGTGACATGTATGCCTCTCGAACCATATGGCTTTTTATTCCAAACTGGCTAAAACAAGTTTCTGATTAAGATCATCACTTCTTGTCCTCATACACGAAATGATCTCAGAAGCGCAAACATAATGATGTATTTCCTCCACGCCAACCAGCATAGATTTCAAAAACATAGATCTAGCGAAATCCAACTCGCATTTTTCTCACATGACATCCTGAAAGCCGTGGATCAAGGCAGTCAGGTACATGCAGTATTTCACGATTTCTGAGAATTGTTTGACTCAGTATCACACCTAGGCTTATTATCAAAAATTCTATCGTATGGGGTATCAGGTGAAATTTGTGACTGGATTAAGGATTTCTTGGTAGGGAGGACGCAACATGTCATCTTGGATGGAGAGTCACTGACAGATGTAGAAGTAATTTCGTGTTGGTTTCCTTGTTGCCGGCCGCGGTGGCCGTGCGGTTCTAGGCGCTACAGTCCGGAACCGCGGGACTGCTACGGTCGCAGGTTCGAATCCTGCCTCGGGCATGGATGTGTGTGATGTCCTTAGGTTAGTTAGCTGTAAGTAGTTCTAAGTTCTAAGGGACTGATGACCTAAGATGTTAAGTCCCATAGTGCTCAGAGCCATTTGAACCATTTTTGAACCTTGTTGTTCACGTTGTATAGTAATGGCCTTGCGGATAATATTAGTAGTAACAGACTTTTCACAGATGATGCAGTTATCTACAACGATCTACAGTCTGAACGAAACTGTACAAATATTCATTCAGACCTTGATAAGATTTCGAAGTGTTGCAAAGGATTGGCAACTTGCTTTAAATTTTCAGAAATGTATAACTGTGCACTTCACAAAACGAGAAAAAGAACTGGGCCGTGGGGGGCTCGCAATAGATTTCGTGTGCCTTAATTTCGGGGATTATTCACTGGCGCTACTAATGGCAGTGCGAATAGATTGTAGCTTGTTGATTGCCTCTGGTAGAGCGCATCCTAAAGTAGGCACTGAGCAGCGTTGGTGGGCCAGTAAGAGCCAGGCAGCGAGTGACAGCGGACTAAGAGGACATCACGGGCAGAGTTCAGGTCATAGAGGGTCAGTCGGTCGTTAGGTATGTTTATGTCAAGACTTGGCTTAACTGACGGAGTTGCGACATGGAGCTGAGTGCGGCGTCCTTCTGTCTACGCGGGATGATTTGTCCAGCTTTGCTATTCCATGCTGTGCGGGAATGGGTACTGGGAACAGCACAGGATATTTGCAGGATTATCAGATCGTGCGATTATGGTCGGTATTTCTCATACTACGATACGCTCACCTCTATTGCCTGCGCTTGGTGGCTTACTGAAATATTTGTTTGAGCGCAATTATCGGAGCTAAGGCTCTGTTGCTGCAGATTTTTTATATATTTTACTAGACGAATATTTGGCTTTATGCATAATTGTGCCTGTGTAGGAGATTTCTGTGTACCACTGAGAGCTTCATTCTAGTGTATCTGTGCTGGATATATGCAGTGTGAAACAATAAATTCAGTGGTTAATCTAAAGGTTAGATTTTCGCATTGATATGGCCATCGGCTTTCTCGTTCTGTACTGTTCTGGGAAGGTGTTTTGCCAATAAGCCGTGGCAAAAGTTTTGCGCGTTAAATTGTTATCTCAAGTGTTTTTAATGATTTTGCATTAATCTTTTATTTTATATTTTGTTTACCTTAACAGAAATTTCCGGTATTTAATATATGTGTTAAAACTGTGTTATAGATTTCCATGTCTAAATATCATGGAAGGAAGAATCGTTTGTAAGATCTAATTATCAAGTACCACCTTGTAGAGGTAAGCTTGTCATTTTTCTTACATAACTGTTTGGTTCATGAAAGGTTCCTTATCTTGTGGTTTGATTAAATTTCTGTCAGATCTTAGTCTCTGGGCATTTATTAAGTTTTCCTGAATCAAATTTTATTCATCTAAATGGTTTAAGACACATTATCTTCACCACTACGAAGCGTTCTTGATATTTTGTAAATGTGGTTAAAGATAAATTTTTGAAATTAGAGGCTTTAAGCTGATTATTTCTCGAGAATGTGGCCATTAACATTTGATTAACTTGTTTGGTTGGCCTGTGTTTCACGTATATTGTGTTTGTTAACGGCCCTACTTAGTCTTCTGAGTTCTGACCGGTATTTCAGCGGCTGGTGGCCACGGGGGCTTGTTGCTATTATGCACCACCTTGGAGTTTATTGGCTACATTTGAGGCGCGTCCACGATTGGCTCAGCGTGTTGTCATGTTGGTTTACGCTGCCTGCTAATAAATTTTAAGTAGTGGCTATATTACTTAATGTTCTGAACTATGGAACCTTATTTAAAGTTTTACTTAAAATTGTTCATCTCCTTTGGAATATGCTTATATTGCACATGTTATCAATTGCGGGTAACTAAGTTTTTTGTAAACTTGTTTAAGCAAATATACTGTCTTGATTATTATGTTACGTGAATATTTCCAAATCATTTAACTATAATTACTGGTTTGAACCTACATTGGGACTGTACTTGCCTCACGTGTGGACAGCCTTAATCTATTTTGGTGTTTTGGTACTTAATAAAATTTTCAGTAGATTTTATGCTGATTTTAGCAGCGTGCTTGCCCTCTTGTATGTTAAAGGCCTATTTGATTAAGAAAATTACACACATCAAAAGAAGTTTTGCATCACATCGGTTCCGAGGGTTTCGGAACCTGCACAGAACATTGGAACAGAGATCAACATAAACATCATTTCCGCCCTTTTTATTGCTCATGAAAACCACACATTGCATGTTGTACCACAATACAGCGAGACCTTCAGAGGGTCGTCCAGATTGCTGTACACACCGTTACCACTAATACCCAGTAGCACGTCCTCTTGCATTGACGCATGCCTGTATACGTCGTGGCATACTATCCAAAAGTTCATCAAGGCACTGTTGGTTCAGATTGTCCCACTCCTCAACGGCGATTCGGCGTAGATCCCTCAGAGTGGTTGGTGGGTCACGTCGCCCATAAACAGCCCTTTTCAATCTATTCCAGGCATGTTCGACAGGGTTCATGTCTGGAGAACATGCTGGCCACTCTAGTCGAGAGATGTCGTTATCCTGAAGGAAGTCATTCACAAGATGTGCACGATGGAGGCGCGAGTTGTCGTCCATGAAGACGAATGCCTCGCCAATATGCTGTCGATATGGTTGAGCTATCGGTCGGAGGATGGCATTCACTTATCGTACAGCCGTTAAGGCGCCTTCCATGACCACCAGCGGCGTACGTCGGCACCACATAATGCCACCCCAAAACAGAGGGGAACCTCCACCTTGCTGCACTCGCTGGACAGTGTGTCTAAGGCGTTCAGCCTGACCGGGTTGCCTCCAAACACTTCCCCAGCGATTGTCTGGGTGAAGGCATGTGCGACACTCATCGGTGAAGAGAACGTGATGCCAGTCAGAAGCGGTCCATTCGGCATGTTACTGGGCCCATCTGTAGCGCGCTGCATGGTGTTGTGGTTGCAAAGATGGATCTCGCCGCGTCGAGGACGTCGGGAGTTAACTTGCGCATCATGCAGTCTATTGCGCATAGTTTGAGTCGTAACACCACGTCCCGTGGCTCCACGAAAAGTATTATTCAACATGGTGGCGTTGCTGTCAGTGATCCTCTGAGCCATAATCCTTAGTAGCGGTCATCCACTGCAGTAGTAGCCCTTGGTGGCCCAGAACGAGGCGTGTCATCGACAGTTCCTGTCTCTCTGTGTCTCTTCCGTGTCCGAACAACATCGCTTTATTTCACTCCGAGACGCCTGGACACTTCTCTTGTTGAGAACCATTCCTGGCACAAAGTAACAATGCGGACGCGATCGAAGCACGGTATTGACCGTCTAGGCATGGTTGAACTACAAACAACACGAGCCGTGTTTCTCCTTCCTGGTGGACTGACTGGAACTGATTTGCAGTCGGACCCTCTCCGTCTAATAGGTGCTGCTCATGCATGGTTGTTTACATCTTTGGGCGGGTTTAGTGAGATTCCTGAACAGTCAAAGGGACAGTGTCTGTGATACAATACCCACAGTCAACGTCTATCTTCAGGAGTTCTGGGAACCGGGATGATACAAAACTTTTTCTGATGTGTGTAATTAGTTTTCCGAAAATCCTTTGAAGGCGTTATTGTTTTATAGATATATTTGCTGTTGCCCTTTGAGCAGTTTCTGTTTTATAAGGAAATGTGCTTTTATTAAAAAAACCTTTTTTTAACTGTTTCATATTTATTCTGACACCGTGTATTGTAGCTTGTTGAGGTAAAATCATTTGTTAAAGCCGATTATTGCTGTAAGCAACTAATTAGGCTTACCCTGTCGCTCATAGTTATTTGCGATTATTGTATTTATTTATTCATGCTATTAGTGGTGGTTAGATAAATGTGACCATTCAAGCGACAAATGACGCTGCTGTTCTGGGTTCGCCTTCCGTGCTTTCCTTGTCCTATCCCATCCTGTGTTTAGGGATTTCACGTAATATCCTGTGAATATGTATCAGTGTGTCGTAGCTTGAATCTCTAAACTCATACAAGTACCTGTGTAATGATCACATATGGTCAATCGAGAGTAAAGCAGGTAGCGGACTTCGGTCTATTGGTAGAATACTAGGGAAATGCAATCAGTCTACAAATCAAATTGCTTAAGAATCACTCGTGCTACTCATCCTAGAATATTGCTACACTGCGTGGGACCCATACCAAATAGGAGTAGCAGGGTATTTTGTAAATATACAAAGAAGGGCAGCACGAATGGTCACAGTAGAAAGAACTGAACTGGCAAACGCTTGACGATGGAAGGAAACTATCCCCAGAACGTCTAATAACAATGTTCCGATGTTGTTGTTGTTCTGGTCTTCAGTCCTGAGACTGGTTTGATGCAGCTCTCCATGCTACTCTATCCTGTGCAAGCTTTTTCATCTCCCAGTACCTACTGCAACCTACATCCTTCTGAATCTGCTTAGTGTATTCATCTCTTGGACTCCCTCTACGATTTTTACCCTCCACGCTGCCCTCCAATACTAAATTGGTGATACCTTGATGCCTCAGAACATATCCTACCAACCAATCCCTTCTTCTGGTCAATTTGTGCCACAAATTTCTCTTCTCCCCAATCCTATTCAATACTTCCTCATTAGTTATGTGATCTACCCATCTAATCTTCAGCATTCTTCTGTAGCACCACATTTCGAAAGCTTCTATTCTCTTCTTGTCCAAACTATTTATCGTCCATGTTTCACTTCCATACATGGCTACACTCCATACGAATACTTTCAGAAACGGCTTCCTGACACTTAAATCTATATTCGATGTTAACAAATTTCTCTTCTTCAGAAACGCTTTCCTTGCCATTGCCAGCCTACATTTTATATCCTCTCTACTTCGACCATCATCAGTTATTTTGCTCCCCAAATCGCAAAACTCGTTTACTACTTTTAGCGTCTGATTTCCTAATCTAAATCCCGCAGCATCACCTGATTTAATTCGACTGCATTCTATTATCCTCGTTTTGCTTTTGTTGATGTTCATCTTATATCCTCCTTTCAAGACACTATCCATTCCATTCAACTGCTCTTCCAAGTCCTTTGCTGTCTCTGACAGAATTACAATGTCATCGGCGAACCTCAAAGTTTTTATTTCTTCTCCATGAATTTTAATACCTACTCCGAATTTTTTGTTTGTTTCCTTTACTGCTTGCTCAATATACAGATTGAACAATGTTCCGATAACTGGCTTTAAATGATGTCTCTAGGAATATAGTACAACCCACTACATATCGCTGACATAGGGATCGTGAGGGCGAGATTAGATTTATTACACTACATACAGAGGCATTTAAACAATTATTCTTCCCGGGCTCCACACGTGAACAGAACGGGGAAATGCCTAATAACGTGTATGGTGGGACGTATCCTCTGCCATACACTTTACAGACGTTTGCAGATTATATGTAGATGTGGACAAACACTGTTGACTGCGTATGGTTGTTTAGTTGGTAGAATACTGTAAAAATGCAGTTCTACAAAAGAGATTTCTTAGAAAACACTCGTGCAGATACCATCGGTGATCATGCAGTGCTCTAGAATGAAATGATAATTAAATCAAGACCCTACGCTGTCGACAGGCGTTGATATACATAACACCATATTGCAGTCAGTGGTCGATGACAGTGTGGCGGACAACACACCCCCCTCCACGACGTCATCGGCAGACTTACCTCTAGACGGTGATCAATTGCGCCACCGAGACGAGCCTAAAGAGAAGATGGAAGTAGAAACGGAAATTGTCCCGACCTCTGCCTTCCTACCAATGGAGACCGCACCAGATGATTGTCGCCCACACTCTGACACAGAACAACATGTCCGGAAACAACGGTCCCCTCGAAAACGCAAGAAACGGCGCCACACGCCATCCGATGATTGCCTGCTTCGGACGTGTGGCCCGGACGAACATCCGGCGTCGGACGACACTCAGGACTCTACCACCACAACTCACCCCTCCCGTCACGATCCTACGGTGAATACAGTTTCTGAGCCTCTACTGACAACACCACTTCTGCTACTGAACATACGCGCGAGCGCTCTACTGACAGCACTAATCAACAGTTACCAATTGCTGCATCTGATTCTTGGGCGGATGATGTCGAGGATGAGCCACAGCACCCGGAGGATGCCGAGGGCAGAGATGCTCCCTCGGCTGTACCCAGCACCGACCAACCACAGTGACTACGACTGTAACGTCAGCCTATGTGGGGCCGCCCCTGCCGTCCACACCTGGCCTCCTAAACAACCCAGTTCCCGACCTGGCTGAACAAACATATCGTCTAGCAACGATTAACATCAACAACATACGTGCCCGACATAATCTAGCGAAGCTACAGCATCTGCTCAAAGCAGCAGACATCAACATTGCGCTGCTTCAAGAGGTGTATGTCGCAGACTGTAGTATGGCTACAGGACTTGGGTCTCACATGCATCGGCAAATGGCAGTGGTGTGGCGATCCCCCTCCGCGAACGTATACCCGCAGAAGACGTCGAGTATCTCCCTGACGCCAGAGGCATGGCTCTCACTATCCAAGGAGTCAAACTTATTAACATCTATGCGCCGTCAGGATCTGGTCGGCGTCGCGAACGATCCACCTTTTTCGCTCATACAATCACGGCACTCTTTATGGGCCGTCAGGACGCCTTGACATTCGGAGGGGACTTCAACTGTAGCCAAGTATCTAAGGATCAGTTACCACATCATTCTCCATGCACAGAACTTGCGACAATTATAAATAATCTTCAATTGGTGGACTCGTGGGAACATGTTTGTGGCGATCGTCCCGGATTTACTCACTACACCAGCCATTCCTCCAGCCGCATCGGCCGGTTTTACATCTCGCGCTCCATAGCTGTGGGAACGAGAGCTGCCGAAGTTTGGCCCACAGCGTTTTCTGACCACGAGGCCTACATCTGCGCCGTTAGCCACGGCCGCCAGAAGGTATGGCACAGCTGTGGCCCTTGGAAGTTGAACATCGCTCACCTAGCCTCTCAGGAATGCCGCCGCCTTATAGAGAACACGTGGGATTCTTGTAGCCGCCAGCGTGGCACCTACCGGTCTACACTGTCGTGGTGGTTACTCTGCGTAAAACCAGCCTTCCGGAAGACCTTGATAGGCTACGGACGAGATGTTGCAGCATGGAAGAGACATACCGAGGACTTTTACTTCAGCGTCTTAAGGGAATGTACAACATTGCCGTACTCACCAGCACGGCAGGTGACGGTGAACCGTGCCAAGGCACAGATCATCAGATTGACACGTTGCCACCTTGAGGGTGCGATCGTCAGAGCGCGCACTCAAGACAGAGTGGCCCGGGAGGAACCGTTCATGTACCACGTTATTGCAGAACGACGGCGCCGACGCAGGACACTGATCCAAGCTATCACGACGGAAGACGGACGACGCCTTGATACCCAGCACGATATAGGAAACGCCCTTCATGCTCGCTACACTAGGCTGTACTCGGAACACCGACATCCCCCAGAGGCGATCACCGAAGTCTCTCAACTCACTTATGGCACGATCTCTCCTACAGCTGCGGCGGATTTGACTGCAGATGTAACGGAAGAGGAAATCATTGAAGCAATACAGGCGGGGGCTGCTCGTAAGTCCCCGGGACCTGATGGCCTTCCTCTGGAATTTTACCGGACATATCAACAATTGCTGGCACCAGCATCGACTGATATTTGCAGCGATCTTATGTCTCCCACGACGCAGATCCCTGGGGCGTTCCTAGAAGGAATGATTGTGCCCATACAAAATCCACGAGGCGGATCCAGGATCAGTGATTATCACCCCTTGACCTTACTCAACAGTGGCTTGAAGATTTTCACCCGGCTTCTGGCGGCACGCCTAAAGCGATCGGTACAATGCGTTGCGTCGCAGGACCAGGAATCATTGGGTAGTGACCATAATATTCGCACTGCACTGTGCCGATATCGAGATATGATCGCGCTAGCCAAAGCTCGCCAACTGCCAGGAGTTTTTGCCTCACTCGACTTTAGCCAGGCCTTTGACAGAGTCGACCACACATTTTTGATGGAGGTACTGCGACACATGGGGTATCCGGACATTATAGTTGAGGTAATGATACGTCTCCTACACGGCGCGACGTCCAAGGTGTTATATAATGGCCGTCTCACGCCGCCGATATAGATCCAGCGATCGGTGCGACGAGGCAGCCCTCTTTCGGCGATATTGTACGCCCTCGTCTTGGAACCACTCCTCTGCGGCCTCCGACAACGCCTGAGTGGGATGTCCCTTGGTGGACACACTTTTTGCTGCACTGCCTATGCGGATGATCTGGTACTCGTTCTTCGCAGTAATGACGATGTTCGTGCAGCACTGGCGTGGATGGCAACCTTCGGCGCGGCATCGGGGAGCAATCTCAGTCTCCACAAATCGCACGCCCTGTCTATAGGCAGAGGTCTACCCGACGAGAGCGTTGCACCGCTACGAATCAGTGACACAGTCCGCTGTCTTGGCATTGAATTCACATTGACATGAAGCGTTCAACAGCTCTGAACTACAGGCGTTTATTGAATCAGATGGGAGCAGGAATATGTGACCACCATCTTAGGCATCTAGACCTCCTGCAACGGACGCGATATGCTAACGTCTATTTGGCGTCACGCATTCCCCATTTTGCACAGATACTCCCGATACCACCTACTCTGGCTCATCGCATGTTGGCGGTTTTGGGATCCATTGTTAATACGGGCATGTTATTTAAGATTCGTTACGGGTCCCTAACCCTCCTGAGGAGCAGAGGGGGTTTAGGCCTTTGCCATGTTCAGAACAGAGCGAAGGCCCTGTTCGTCAGCTGTCACCTGCAACTGTGGCGACGAAGCCTGACGTGCCTCACAAGTCTCTCACTGGAGGCCTTACGACCAACCTCACTCGCACCCCCTGTGATGATGTCGGACATCTCAGCACCTTTCTTCTACATTAGCCAATTCTTTCTTGAATTAAGCTACATCCGTACCGCACTACTACCCACACGCTTGATGATGACGAGGGCGATATATGCTGCCATGGAAATGAACAGGACGCCGCATGTGTTTGAAAGCAAACACTCCACTACAAAGTGGCGTGCTGTGTGGCAGGCAGTGAATGCCACCACCCTTGATACTGACGTGCAATCTGCATGGTACGTAACTGTTAATGGGAAACAGTTGTGTCAGTCCCACCTACATCACATCTACCTCGCCGATTCACCCTTGTGTGACACATGCCAAATGACTGACACGGATGACCATTGTTTCGAATGCGGGTCGGCAAAGGAAGTTTGGTATTTGGTGCGCCAGATATTGGCTTTTCACACACGCACGACTCCCGACAGGATAACTACCCGATCACTTCTTTTCCCCGATGAGATGTATTTCCCAAGAGCAAAGACGAACTCTGTGACGTGGGTAGCGGCCACGCTGTTCATTACCCATTCGGTAATGGCGAAAACACAGTGCCCGATTTTTGGTATTGCCTCAACGAACGACATTGTGCGATCGTCAAGAACACTAAATACAGGCAATATTTTTTCTAATTTTCTTTGGAGCGCGTTCCATAATCCGCCTCGCAGCTGGATTATCGATGACATGAGAAGATAACCATAGCACCTCTTTCCAGTTCCTTTTTTTATGAGAATGAACAAACAACGGTAACAACATAGCAACGAAACGACAGTCATCGAAAAATTCGCAGCGGGCTATAGTATGGAGCATCTTTATGTCGTAACGGGACGACTTCCTATTATTCTGTTTATGTAGCCGAAGAGAAACGGCTTTCCTTTACCCATTTGTATAAAAATAAAATAAAATAAAAATTAAAAAAACAGAAAAACAAACCTTCCAAAATCCTTTTTCCTTTTTTTCATTTTTGTTAAAAAATGGATAGGCCGTTTGCCATGTTTTCAGGAGATCCCGGGTTCGAGTCCCAGTCGGGGCACACATTTTCAACTGTCCCCGTCGATGTATATCAACGCCTGTCGACAGCGTAGAGTCTTGATTTAATTATCATTTCACTTTCTATACGTCTTCCGCAGCAAAAGATGATTATTTACGCTTTTGACAGACGGTCACATTAATGTGACTTGCCAGTGTAGTTTCCGCTTCCACCATTCTGTAGCGGGGTGCACACTTGTCTACTTCACTTGCCACTTACATTTCGCCGTTACATGCTTTGACAATGGAAATTTTTTTTACATTGTTCTAAATGTTTTGTTAGTTCCCCGAGATACTGACAGATATGCCTTTCAGCCTATATGTGTTCTTGAATACTAACGTTTAAGGTTAATATTTATGACTAAACCGTTTCATTTATATGTTTGATTCAATTTTTTTTCTATTAACAGATCTCGAATCGCGTGACCTGTACCCACTTCAGTTAAACCAGTCCCCTTACTACTTCATGTTTAAAGTCTGTCCGTGTTAGTACAGTGTTTCATCCTCTTGGAAGTTCAAAAATGGTTCAAATGGCTCTGAGCACTATGGGACTTGACATCTATGGTCATCAGTCCCCTAGAACTTAGAACTACTTAAACCTAACTAACCTAAGGACATCACACAACACCCAGTCATCACGAGGCAGAGAAAATCCCTGACGCAGCCGGGAATCGAACCCGGGAACCCGGGTGCTCTTGGAAGTCTCTTGCGGCTTGTTCCAAATATATCTGCAAATAATTTTATAGTACATTTTTACTTTAAAGTCATTACATATTTTCTAAGTTTGTTGCCGATTTAGCGACGTACAGCATGTCATCTGCGAAGGTTTGAGCGGCCATCATTAACAAATATGAGAATGTGAAGTTAAAAACGTCTATGTTATTGCAAATGGAATTTGCGACTCTATTATGATACAGTTGTGGTGATCACTAAGTTGTAACGTATTTTGTCGTGTACTCACTTTAGTGGTTTGGCTTTATTTGCTCTGAAAAACGGAGAAAAACCAAAACTTTTCACTTTGGCAGTGTTTCAAATATTATGCCATCTAGCCGTTGCTGTGTATCGCGAGATGTATCGCGAATCACAAGAAATTCTGAGGAGTTCTGTTCCTTACATAGGTCCATTGCTCACAGAGCCATTGAAGCAGTCATTTTTGCCACGTTCTGTTCTCAAATAGAACGAAAGTAACGTGCTAAGTACCGGTACCATATGCCATGAACACAGTGGTTGAGTATGGATATACCGTGTTAACCCGAAAATAAGCCGCACTTTTTATTTATATTACACCCTCAGTGTGCCGCTTAAATCCGCTACCTTGTCTTTTTACATACCCTTTCCGTAAAAAAAGGGGAAAAACGAGAATACTGCTACAATTTGTTAACGTAGCCGGCCGTTGTGGCCGAGCGGTTCTAGGCGCTTCAGTCCGGAACCGCGCGACCGCTACGGTCGCAGGTTCGAATCCTGCCTCGGGCATGGATGTGTGTAATGTCCTTAGGTTAGTTAGGTTTAAGTAGTTCTAAGTTCTAGGGGACTGATGACCTCCGATGTTAAGTCCCATAGTGCACAGAGCCATTTGAACCATTTTTTTGTAAACGTAACTGGCGGAAAGGCATTTTGTTGCGCAATAATGCAAACTTTTATCGGTATTTTACTGGCGTTAACATTGCGTAAATCTAAGTTTCGTTAGCTTATAATTCACTTTCAGTTCGACACTGATAAAAAAGCGTGATTTATGCCGACTGAATGACCATTTAGAGCGAAAAGTATTCAAGTTTAGGAATTGGGTGCAGTTACGATGCAAGCTTCAAAATTCAGCATTGCCCTAAAACCACGACTAACACAGTGGAAAAACATGTACTGGACGAATCTACCGAGCGCTGTTGGGCTGCTTCGGAAGAAAAATGGAAGAAGGCATACTCAACGCAAAAATCGTTCAGGGAACCGATATGTGGCAAATATCTGGAACTTGAAGCTAAGGCTCTTCCTGTGTTCAAGTTAAGAGGAAAGGTGGGATGACCATCTCAAGAGAAACAGTTCGACTCCCGTTTAGACCGCACGCAGAATTCCGTGCGGTTGTTGATTGGTGTCGTCGGTTTGTGGGGAGAAACAGCCTTGCCCTCTGGCCCTCTGATGAAGTACTACACTAGAACACAGCATCCCAACAGATTTCGAGGAGAAACGGGTTAACTTACAACGGTACGTTATCAAGTTGCGAAAGTGTCACCCACATACTTTTCATCAGATTGCCAGTGCTGACGAACGCCTAGTATTTTTTGACATGCCGAACAACACGACAGGAGTCATGAAAGTGGAACTGGGAATGGAAAAAAATTGAATAAACTGTCATATTAGCTGTTACAGCCGATGAGGGAAAGGTTAGCTTCTTCTGTAGTCTGAAGAGAAAAAGTGTGCTCTTAGAACATTTCCCTAAGAGCTTAATGATTCCCTGTCAAGAAGAGGGCTGATTGTTGACTGGCTCTCTGCTGTTTGGAATCGCAGATCTGGGGCATTGCCTGCTAAGAGAACCGTGCTGCTTTTTTATGCTGGTAAGGCACATCTTAGCGCTGAAGTAAAAGATGAAATTTATGCACAAAGGACAGACCCTGTGGTACTACACGGGGGAATCAATTCAGAACTAGAGGCGCTTCATGTGGCCACGACAAGCAGTTCAAGGTCCATCTCCGAAAGATGTATTCAGATTGGCTCAAGATAATGCCCTTACATCGTCTGGTAATATTGAGAAGCCGTTAGTCACCTTTCCTGGAGAGTGAATTCTTGCTGCACTGTCTTCCATATCACCAGAGTCCATCATCCAGGGTTCAAGAAATGCAGCATGTCATATGCACTGGATAGCAGCTAGGATGACGTACTGTGGGAAGAGAATGAAGAAAATCATGCGATTGAGAGTGACAGTGATCAAGTGAATACCAGTGTTCACAGTATAGAGAGGGAATAAGACAAAGTATGGTACCGGTATGTTAGAGACCAGTATACTCGTGTAACAAATGTTTACAGTACGTGCCAACGTCTTACAGGTGAGTTCAAGTCAATGTCTGGTAATTTTTCTCCTCTAAATCGTTGTGTAGCTTATTTTCGCGGGAAATATTTTTTCGTAATTTCTTCCTCGAAATTTAGGGGTGCAACTGATTTGCGGTGGCGGCTTGTTGTCGGGTCAATACGGTAGATGCAGTGCTGTATATAGTGCCCTAGAAACCGCATTAACGAGGAGCAGTCCTCTAAATAACGACAGGGCTAGAGTGAACTGTGTATCAGCGGACCATTCAGGCGACCGCGCAGCGAGGCTACGTCTACAGCATAAACGGACCGCCAGTCGTATCTTTCACGCAAGTGGAACTTGGCCGAGAGTCGAGTGCAGGAACCGGTGGCGTTGCAGTGGAAGGGAAGAGTCTGCGTAAGCATCTAAATGGGGCCTATCTGCATGCCAGGCACGGGCCGTGTCTAACAAATGGGTGGCGCCCCCGCTGCAGGAATTGGAACTGTAACAAACGACGCAACGAGACGTGGATCGATCCGGCCGCCAGTCAGGTGCCACGGGGGATCCCCCATCGACTATTCCCGGTGCTGTTCGGTAGACACCGTGACGACAAACGACAAACGGGAAAGGGCACGCCGCCGCGCGCCAATTTCCAATTTCCAGGTCGCGACCGGAATCAATCGTTCCGCCCGGGTGCGGTGCTCGGATTGCATCGGCTCCGTCAGCCGCGGGCCCACAAGTGGCTGCTGGCGCTCTGAAGCTCCCTGGGTTGTGGGGCCTTCTGCGTAGCATACAGTCCACCCACAGTCAGCGCACTGTCTACCCGTTCACTGAGGTTCTGCCTTTATGGCTTCGAAACATTTAAACGTAATGGAACGTTGTGAGGAAGTCTTCAGACATATCCGCTGACACAAAATGGTTTCTATGGGGGCTGTTCGGGAAATGCGAGCGATGTTCAGAGAGAAACCTCCGTTAGGCTGCAAACAAAGTACCGGCGGGGTTAAAACAGAGTAAATATAAAAATCGTGGAACTACGTATTGTATCACTTCTCTGTACAAGCACATTTTACGAGTACACTAGATGCACAATTAGAAGTTTTTTTTTCCTTTATTGAATTGCGATTCCCCCGAAGGGGGCCGGCTCGCAGCTGTTCAGTAGGCTGCTCTTCAGCCTACAGAATTTTTAAAACATAAGAAGAAGATAAGAAACAACAAAAGCAGGGGTTAAAACGGTGACTTAAATTGTAAAACGGCGGAAAATTGTGGAAAGTTAAAACATAAAACAAAGGGTGGGCGATGCTAATAAAATACACAGGAAGCTGACAGGTAAAATAGTAGTCAGACAATTAAAAAACACGGCGACAGTCTGGTTTCTGTTCGCGAGAGATATAAAAATCACACCCAGCGACAGTATGATGTCCGTTCGGAACACTTCGGAAAAGACGCACAACACCTAACAGTCACTGGAAACACTGCAGTAAAAAGTGGGCACGAAGATGACACACCACAACCAAGGGCAGATGAGGGGGGACCTGGTCAGATGAGAGGAAAAAAAGGGGGGAGGAGAGGAAAAACGAAAGGGGGGAGGGGAACCGACGGAGGGAGAGGATTCATAAGGGGGGGGGGGAGGCAGGCAGACATGAGAGGGAATAGGGAAAGGCAGAGGAGGGAAATGCAAAAAGGACTCGGGGGGAGAGAAGAGAGGCAGAGAGAGGGTAGGCAGGGAAAAAACAGGATGGAATGGGGGGGGGGGGGGGAGAGGGACAGAGGAAGGGAGGAAGAGGTGAGGATCAGAGTTGATAGGAGAGATAAATTGAGGAAGAGAGGGCATCATCCGGGAGGGGGAGTTGATGGGAGCCATATTGGGAAAGGAGATGAAGGGTGTAGAAATGGAGGGTAGGGGGGACACACAGTGAAGGTGTGGCATAGGGCAGGGGTTGGAGAGAAGAGGAGCAACCAGGGGATGAGGGGGATCGAGGTTAGAAGTTGGGATTCACGAGCTTGAATAGTGGGAGTCGGACTGCCAATACTATGAGTGTAAAATTCGGCCTCACAGACGGACTGCATCAAACAGTGACGAGGGTAGCGTATGGGGAACCCCTAAGTGAAGTAAAAGTCGTCGTATGCCAGAAATAGAGTTCCAATAGTAAACAAAAAGAAAATTTCTTTTTTGTGTATATATTGCTGTACGTCTGTCTGCACTGTCTTGTGGTTCTGAGGCTGGTCGTTATATTCTATATATTTTAGTTTTTCGTTGAATAAATGGTGTTCATACATATAAAAAAAACTGATGTTTCTCCTGTCATCATTTTGTGGGGATTGTCAGCGACAAAAAACTTTACAAAGGTTTCAAATTATGTGTAGAGTGTGTTGCAAGTCACTAAGTGCTCTTATTCTCAAATATTGTATGAATGAAGTCTGGGTATTTGTGCGTCGTGGACCACGCTTCTTTTCCACCCCACGTGCCAGTGAGCTTGTATGGGACCATTTGATCTACGAAAGGGCTGAATCTGTTCATTTTAACTGGCCCAGTAATGCCAATAATACTACTTCTGTGTGCAACGGATAACTTTCATTAGCACACGATCTCAAGGGTATGTGGTAGACCATGGGATGACCTGATACAGCTTACGGAAGTTGATTTCATTTCCCTTCTTGGATTTTTCGATAGGTCGTAAAGGCAGGTTAAAGCATGGGAAAGAACGAAATTTGGATTTATACGAGACATCATCATAAGACGAACGGTCAATGATCACAGTGGATGGGAATTTATTTGTTCTTAAGATTGCCTCGAATGAAAAACAGCCCACAGTGGCACTAAGTTATGTTTATTTTAAACCTTGACCATTGTTTCTGCTATAATAATATAGCCTTCTTCAGAAGTCCTAAAAATGATCCAAATAACATCTGGACCAGTGATACAATCTACACATAAGCTTCGAAAATAGGTAAGTGATAACATATTACTTACATACACACTAATAAATGAAAAATGTCTTAGCCCAGCGGCTGCGTCAAGACCAGTGAAATAACGTCAACAGACATATGCCTGTTTCGAACATAAGTAAACTTACATATGGCACAGACTGTCCTCCGCCACTATCACTGTTATACTGGGCGCACGGTTGTCAAATGTGCTGCACCCTGCGCACCATAGGTGGCTCTCACCATAGTGAGATACGTCACACCGTTTACCAGGCAACTAGTCAATATGTATGACAATAAATTAATAACAAGCCTACATGTGCAAATGACGGATCGTATACTATTAATACGAATGTTCAACAGATGAAGTACTGTTGCATACGATCATTAGAGTAGTGGAACATTAACAATTTCATATAATAAAATTTGTCGTATCACTATTAGATGCATGATTCAGAAACGAGACTCTCATATGCCAATATGACATCAGCTTACATTATACTCTCTAATAGCTTATAGGGCTAATTCTACCAGCCGACTGTAGTCGTTGTACATAGCCACACTACCAATGATAGACATTATTATCAAATCAAATCACTCTGAGCACTATGGGACTCAACTGCTGAGGTCATAAGTCCCCTAGAACTTAGAACTACTTAAACCTAACTAACCGAAGGACAACACACACATTCATGCCCGAGGCAGGATTCGAACCTGCGATCGTAGCGGTCACGCGATTCCATAGTGTAGCGCCAGAACCGCTCGGCCACCAGCAGCCGGCAGACATTATTACTACGAGTAGCACCCTAGTGCCTGAGTACGGTAACATGTTCAAATGGGACTCAACTGCTGAGATCATTAGTCCCCTAGAACTTAGAACTAGTTAAACCTAACTAACCTAAGGACATCACAAACATCCATGCCCGAGGCAGGATTCGAACCTGCGACCGTAGCGGTCTTGCTGTTCCGGACTGCAGAGCCTTTAACCGCACGGCCACTTCGGCCGGCACGGTAACATGTTACAAGATGACAAAGGGCACATTAACATATCTGTCTCAACATAAAACACTGTTAACATGAAAGCAGCTCATGACTCTTTATGACAAATTCCTACTGGAGCATTGTCCTAAAACATTAGTTTATCTCAAAAGATAATCATACAATCATACGGTACGATCGAGTAACTACTAGTGCCTATCTCCTACGTCCAATACGTGCTGAAAACCTTCAAGGAAGCTGGAACTTTTCAAATAACATTTATCATTCAGTAAATTCCTACTGTCAAACTTTTTGTGCTTGTGTATCTGCACCTCCTCCAATGGTCTAGATGTTATTTTGATCATTTTTAGGACTTCTGAAGAAGGCTATATTATTATAGCAGAAACCCTGGTCAAGGTTTAAAATAAACATAATTTAGTGAAACTGTGGGCTGTTGTTCATTCGAGACAATTTCGTAACGGTTGCTGTTGTCGCTGCCATGATGAAAATAATGTTCTTATGATCTCTGATTGCCACGAATCTTTACAAATCATATGAAACGGAGATAACGAGACTAATGACACAGTCTTAATTACTTGACCTCCTAATATAGTTAACACCAGACTCCAGGAACAAGGGGATGCTGTTACTAAAATAATTTGCTTTACGTGAGCAGTGGACGTGGTTGATAGTATGGGACACAGACAATGGAAACGATTCACTCAAATTCTCAGGAATCAGCATACTAGGCTTCAGAAATAGAGAAACTGGGAAGCTATGGGTGATAAGCTATTTTAATGAAGCTAACTGGTATAAAAACAGGAGGATCACAGGCATTTTATCTGCCAGAAACGATAATGGCGAGAACCACGATAAATTATATAAATGCAAAAAATTGGTTCAAATGGCTCTGAGCACTATGGGACTTAACTTCTAAGGTCATCAGTCCCCTAGAACTTAGAACTACTTAAACCTAACTAACCTAAGGACATCACACACATCCATGCCCGAGGCAGGATTCGAACCTGCGACCGTAGCGGTCGCGCGGTTCCAGACTGTAGCGCTTAGAACCGCTCGGCCACCCTGGCCGGCTCTATAAATGCAAGATGAGAAGGAAATCGGTAAATATATTCATACTCATTTTTCCCGTAATTTCGCGTATCATACGGGAAACAGTATTGCTCATTGGATGCAAGACATTGGACACGTAGTAGTCTCTGTTCACTACGATTATGTTCAACATTAGGTAGAAGTCCCTTAACTCGGGTGAGTATTCTCAAAAGACGGATGCGAAATAACTGAATGTGATCGCTAAAGACAATGGAATTCTCATTTAATCAACTCAGAATGAGCCTTGGCTGATAAGGTTGTTACTTAGCTTCATTACTGAAAAAGGACGACTTAACATGTAAAAATTTCAGAAAGAAAAGTTCTTGAAGGTTTCGTGAACAATCACGCATTTAATATTTAGGAATGAGCCAGTACCCGAAATACTAAACTCATTGAATTTTAGTCACTCATGGGTACGTTTTCTCACCCATAAATGCCATCTCACGAAACAATGCTACAAGTAAAACCGAATGTATAGTTTACAAAAAAATCACAATCACAAAATGAATGCAGATTAAAAACTACTTCCTGACGAAAAATCAGTTCAGAGGCTAACATCGAACCACATCAGTAAAATCGAGAAAAATTCTGTGCTCTACTCATGAAGCCCCAAGGAAGGGAGCCTGAACGTTGACAAATTTCAGTGGGTCTGACCTTGCTAAGTGGTGGGGAGGATCGGACCCACTACGCACTGTCAACTGCTCATGAGCAGGGAACGGCACGTCTATGACTTACCTCGCTTTTATAGCTAACCACCGACTGCCAGAATACTGCCAAGGCTGGTACAGCTCTCTGGTTGCTTTCAGAACTTTCAAAATGGACTGATACATTGATCCAGTCATCCAGATGGGTTAAGGAAGGAAGGTGTTTCAAAAAGGTTTCACTGCACAATAAGTAAGTACATTTTTTCGCTCATTCTTCCTCCAGAGGCACCTCATAACAGCAAAAGATGCGACTCTTGTGTTACTGACACGCATGGAAGTACCAGCGGACGCATCTTGTGATCCGGAACTGACTGTACCGTTTCAGCTGTGTTAGTTCTTCCATACACGTTCATCCTTTGGGCGACACTTTCTTTCTCCAACGATGGATGACTTGGTGGAAGCCTGGTTGTGAAAGTCTGCTCCGCGCGGAGTGGCCGCGCGGTTAGAGGCACCATGCCACTGACTGCGGTGCGCCTCCCGCCGGAGGTTCGAGTCCTCCCTCGGGCATGGGTGTGTGTGTTGTTCTTAGCATAAGTTAGTTTAAGCAGTGTGTAAGTCTAGGGACCGGCGACCTCAGCAGTTTGGTCCCATAGGAATTCACAGACATTTGAACATTTGAAAGTCTGCATTTTGCTGTTCACAAACATTCCACCTTGTTCTACATTGAAATCATTAAATCACCTTGGCGTCAATCTGGAAGTATTTGCCACAAATTGATTTCTTCAACAGAGGAGGAAATCACTGGGTGCAATGTCACGAGAATATGAGGGAGAGTGGGGGGAGGGGGGGGGGGGGGTGAGCCAAACTTGACAGCCAAACGCAGCAGCATGTGTGACTGTTTACTATGTGGAATAAGATGGGACCTTGTCGCTCTTACGCAGGATCCCACATCACATCGTCTTGACAGCCTCATGTAACCTCATACGGATTTCGGTAATACACATAAAACAATCTAAAAGAATGTCGTTCACGTAGGGCAGAAAATAAATAGAATGCTTCGAATCCTGAAAGAAATTTTACTCATTGTATATTATAGACCTTGAAAGGTGGCTACACTGAGTCACAGCGCCAGAGATTGCGCCAAAGAGTATTATTCAGCCGCCTCCACTGGCAGTGCTTGTTGAGATGTGGTGGTGGAGAGTGCTTGTCGAGAAGTCGTCGTGGAGAGAGCTTATTGAGAAGTGGGCAGTAGGAGTTCCGATGTAGCCGTGACTGGTTGAGAGCACGTTGTATGCAGTTGTTCTGATGGGCGAGACAGCCGATGCTGTTCGATTGCGGATGTTGTAATGATCAGAGTGTATGTTTCGTCAATATATATGAAGGTAATAATTTTTTTTATTTTTATTTCAAATGTCTTAAACAATAATGCCTCTTGGTCACAGGTTCAGTCAACAAAGCATCTGGCTTGTGTTCATGTATTAGAGTGTAATTCTGGTTTCTATGTGCATGTATAATATTTGAGTTTTATTTAATTAATTCAGTGTAAATGGTATTTAAAATATCTTGTCTTTTTGAGGAAGAACCGTGACAGATGTGTACGTTGAATCACACTTCCACACACAGAACAGTTACACTTGTGCTTTGTTGTTCGTAGTTTTTGTTTCGTAGCTTTATAGTTGCTGGGGACTTAATTAATTAATTGTGTTTCATTCTTGGTTGTTATTTTATGCAGTCAGATTGCGTACTAATACTAGTCAGGGCCAACCGGTTACGAGACTTCGTAGCCGGACATTCAGCTACTAAAATTAAAATTATTTGCATTCTATGTAATTAAGCCCCCATGAACGTGGCGACCGCTGCTTCGGATCGTCCCTTGGAATCTTCTGATAGTAAAAATAGCAGACAGTAGTATTGTTGTAGTAATTCGTAGTTTAGTAATTGTAGTCTATATTGCATGTGTAGATTTGGTAACTGAATATTTGTAGTTGTCTTGTTATTCTTTTAATGGTATTTTGGCAGAATTTAATTTTTGATGTCTTGTATACAGGTTTGACAATTTTGTGCAATTATGAAGATTTCAATTGTTCGTTAATCGTGTTTGTCGGGAAGCATTTCGTGTGAATGGTATTGTTGGAGATAAAGTGTCATTGTGTGTAATTTTCGTATAGTGACGAGTTTTGTATGTTTTGTAAATGATTACGCGGTCGATGAAAAAGGCAAAAATGATGTACAGTGAGAATGACGAAATTGTTAACATGGCGAACTCGCCAACACATGAGAACGGTATGATGAATAATGAAGTAGAAAACAATTTAATAAGTCGGGAAAGTAGTCCGGAACCAGTTCAAAATTTTTCACAATCAAAAAATTTTCAGAATTCGAGATTAACGACAGAAGATTCTGGAATAGTATCGAACACAGCTAACCGTACGGCTATTTCGAAGGAAGTTAGTTTTGCGGGAAATGTTAGGGGTGAAAAGAATTTCTAACCAGTTAATATGGAGCAGTTGATGAGTGCAATATTTAATTTGGGATCTGAATTAAAAACAGTGGGATCACGGATGGGAACAATGGAAACACGGTTAGACTCACTGGGATCGCAGTTAGGATCTGAATTAAAAACAGAGATGGGAACTTTGGCAACACGGTTAAAAACTGATATGGGAACAATGGAAACATGGTTAGACTCACAAATAGGAACAATTAAAACAGAGATGGAAACAATGGAAACACGGTTAGACTCACGAATAGGGACATGTTTCAAAAACATGAAAGATGAATTAAAAAAAGAAATTAGAGAAGAAGTGCAACCGATTTTGAATGCTCACAATAATAGATTAATTTCAATAGAAATCAGACAAAAGGAACAGGATAGAGAACAGGAAGAAAGAGATCGCGCGATAGTACAAAAATTTTCAGAGTTAAATTTACAACGTGCACACGATAAGGAAGAAATATTTGAAAGAATCGAGGAATCCGTACCAAATGACAGAATAAATAACTTAACACAACAGTATGAACAATTAACTACTAAATGTGTCAATACCGAAACCCGAGTCGCGACACTTACGGAAGACGTAAATAAACAGAAAGAACAAATAGGTAACTTATCGGAAAGAGTTGAGGAGATTGCAGATAAATTGACAAGTCTTAGTTTAAATGGGGACAGAGATTCAGATGATACAGCTCCATTGCCATTTGCAGAAACAGAAGAGTACCAGAACATAAATAAACATGTTGAAAATCAGGGAAAATTTAATGAACGCATTAAAAGGGAATTTGAGGCATTAGGAAAGCAAGTCAAACAAATTGAAAGCGAAATCGTAGGAAAAGACAGCAGAAGAAATTTAGAATCACAGATAGCAGAGGGGTTTGAAGAAAGTAATTTATTTCATTTACGAGAAGCAACAAGAGAGCGCCAGGCGCGCGAACTTGACAATAATCGACATTGGGACAGGGACAGAAGCGGTAGGTCTTTGTCGCCACGAGGAGAAAACTTTGACTATAAACACTTCTTAACTGTTCGGAAGTTTAAGATCTTTCGCAATTCTAAGAATGACATACATCCATGTTCATGGTTAGATCAATTTATGTACGCACTTCCACCAAATTGGCCACTAAGTCACAAACTGGAATTTATGTGTGGATATTTAGAAAACGAACCGGCGACGCGGATGCGCGCACTTATTAGAGATTGTAATAATCTAAATGATTTTTATCATGCATTTCTATCGGCATATTGGTCCGAAAACACGCAAGACACTAGTCAAACATAGTCTCATTATGCAGCGTAATTTTAAACAAGTCTTGAGTTCCGCACGCCACAAGAATACTTTGAAGACATGATTCGAAAGAATCAATTCCTGTCCAACCCTTATAGCCCAACTGAATTAATTCGCGTTTGTTTAACTATGCTGCCACAATCCATAAGACAAATTGCTTTAGCCGGAAGATGTAAAGACGGTATTGAGACTTTTAAGACGTTGCTACAAGAACTTGAGTATGACAACGACGATGGAACTTCTTGAAATTTTTTCAGTAACAGTAATTACAATAGATTTTCAGAGAAATGGGATAGTGATCGGAACGGACGTTATAGCGGTAATTTTGAAAATGACAGACGTAACAGACAGGACAATAGATACCACGCCGGCCGATGTGGCCGTGCGGTTAAAGGCGCTGCAGTCTGGAACCGCAAGACCGCTCCGGACGCAGGTTCGAATCCTGCCTCGGGCATGGATGTTTGTGATGTCCTTAGGTTAGTTAGGTTTAACTAGTTCTAAGTTCTAGGGGACTAATGACCTTAGCAGTTGAGTCCCATAGTGCTCAGAGCCATTTGAACCATTAGCCAATAGATACCAGCCTTATGACAGTAACAGACGGTCTAACAGAAGTTACACAGACAATTATAATAACGGAAATTCCTACCGGAATGATCAATCATACGGAAACAGTAATCGGTACCATCAAGACAGAAATTATTCATACAATAATAGGAATTCTTACTACAGAAATAACCAGGGTAGTAGATATAACAATAATTTCAGGAGTGACAGTCGAAATTATACAAGAAGTAGTCATGCAGATAGCCAGGAAAATAGAAATTTTAATAACAGACGCAACCAAGAATTTACATGTAACAGACAGGAGGGACTTAATTGACATCCTCCACGTGACAGAAATTCAGAGAGACAAGTGCAAATAGTAGAAATTGATCCGCGAAATGACGCGGCTTCTGGCAGCAATATAGACGGTTCAGAAAGTAATGACGCCACGACTTTACACTACGTACGCCTGGAAGACATGAGAGACATTTTGCTAGACGAAAAGGAAAATAATGTAGACGCATTTTTACATCGTGTTATTGAAGTATGTGTGGGTAAGAATAAGTTTACTGCAGTTTTATATTCTGGGAGCCCATTGAATGTCATTAGTGAATCAGTTTTTCGTATATGTGTAAGAACTATTGCTTGTCCTGTGTTACCTGTTTCTAAAACTACAATTCGAGGCGATATTTCTGGAGAAAGTGTGGAAGTCAAACAACAGACCAACTTAAATTTCATTTGTCAAGGATACGAATTTTCTGCTAATTTTATTATTGTTCCATTACTCAGTACACAAATTATATTAGGTATGGAGTTTCTTAACGCACATAAGGCAATTTTAAACTTTAAAGAAGGAAGTGTGAATTTGACTGTTGCCGGAATGCCGAGAAGTTTGAAATTTTTCGAGTGTTTAACAAAATCTGAATCAGACACAAAATGTTTAAGTTTTCTTACTTCTGATGTTTTCGCTGAGTATTATGACGACAATGTGTTCATTCATGACAATGACAATAGATACAGAGACGGGATGGATGATATAATTAATAGCGAAGAGTTAATTAATGAAAAGGTTAAGAAAGCTGAAGTGCCAGATGACGTTGCAAGAGAAGAGCTGCACCAAATTTTGACTTCACATGCTACAGTATTTAGTCATCACACAGGAACTATACAAGGCTTACAATATTTATTTAAAGTAAAAGAACACACACCATTTCGGGGGAAAGCGTACGCTATTCCTTTGGCTTACAGAGACAAGGTTAAGAGTGAACTTCAATACATGTTAGATCAAGGCATTATTGAGCCAGCAGTCAGTCTTTATAACAGCCCATTACACGTCGTTCTTAAAAAAGGATGGGTCAATTCGTTTGGTTCTGGATTCCAAGCAGATAAATAATATCATCATTCCTGAAACTGACCGTCCACAAAATTTAGATGAACTTCTTCAACATTTCCATGGAATTAAAGTTTTATCCACGATTGATATGCGCGCAAGTTTTTGGCAAATAGAACTCCACCCAGATTGTAGAAAATACACTGCCTTTTTAGCCTTTGGTAACTGTTATCAGTTTCGGAAATTACCGTTTGGACTTACTGTATCTTCAGCAGCATTCATTCGTAGTTTAAACGAAATTTTACCTGTTTAGCTTCGTGACAATATTACTTCATATGTTGACGATATTCTTATTGCTAAACGTTCTTGGAGTGAGCATAACAAAATTTTGGATTCATTATTACGTATTTTTGCAAGAGTTGGCATTACAGTGAACTTGGAAAAATCTGAATTTGGTCGGTCTCAGGTGAAATTTCTTGGTCATATTATTTCTACAGAAGGTATTCTTCCTGATCCAGAGAAACTAGATGCTATTCGTAATTATGCTGTTCCTACTACAAAACGTGATGTTCGTAGTTTCCTTGGTGTCTGTAATTTTCTTAGACGCTTTGTTAAATTGGACGATTTGGCCACACCTCGTTTATGTGAACTATCTGGAAAGAAATCTAATTGGTGTTGGGATGAGGAAACTCAATCAGAATTTGAACAACTTCGTGATGCTTTAGTTGCTGCTCCACTTCTTTCACATCCGGATTTATCTAAAGATTTTTGTTTGGCGACGGATTCATCATACAAAGGCCTAGGTGCACACTTATTTCAAGAGACAGAAGAAGACGGCGTTGTAGTACAGAAAACTATTGCATTTGGAAGTCGTGTTCTCTCTAAATCAGAAAAGAATTATTCGATTACGGAACTTGAAGCATTGGCTGTTGTATGGGCTTTCACAATATTTCGCATATTTTTGTATGGCAGGCATACTAAGGTTTACACCGATCACCGAGCTCTGGAATTTCTTATGTCAACAAAATTAACACATGGAAGATTGTCACGATGGGCGCTGTATCTACAGGAATTTGACTTTAGTATTGTTTACATACAGGGATCTTCAAATATTATTGCTGATGCTTTATCACGTGCACCTATGGGTTTGAAACAAAGTGCTGAAGAGGACTGCAAAGAAAACAATTATTGTTTGATGTATATTCAAGGTGTTGCGTTTGAGAATTTTTTTCGTCTTCGTTCCAGGACATCGCTAAGGAGCAAAACAAGCATCCAATCTGGAAGGACATTAAGGAGAAGTGGAGGAGAAAGGAAAGCGTAGCGATTAGACAGTATTATTTAGTTCGCAATGATATTCTTTTTAAACGAAAATCGGTCGACAACTCTGTCTGGTTAGTTTGTATTCCTGATGAGTGGGTCAATAAATTGATTTGGTACACACATTTCAGTTATGCACGCTTTGGTCCCAGAAAATGCTTCCATAAATTACGAGAAAATTGCTACTTCAGTAATATGGAAAAACGTATTCGATCTGTTCTTGCCAAATGCAAATTATGTCAAAAGGCTAAGCCGCCAACTATTTCTCACAGAGCACCGTTGTTTCCTATCATTCCAGCGAAATTAAAAGACATGGCTGCAGTCGATTTGTTCGGTCCAGTGGTTCGTTCTACTAATGGTTTTGGGTACATTTTGGTAGCAATGGAATTGACATCAAAATATGTGTGTTTTACACCTTTACGCAAAGCAACAGCTCGTTCAGTATCTAACGCTTTCATCAAACATTTTCTTAAAGAAGTGGGTCATGTTGATAAGGTTATATCAGATAATGGATCACAGTTTCGTTCTAAAATTTGGCTTCGTACTCTACGGCGTCGTAAGATTAAACCAATTTTCATTTCACTTTTTCACCCTCAATCTAATGCTTCAGAGAGATGGATGAAGGAAATCAATAAATTGTGTCGACTTTATTGTCATCAGAATCACAGAACGTGGGATCGGTATCTTCATATTTTTCAAAACATTCTGAATGAACTCCCTAATGATTCAACTTCTTTACCGCCTATATTGATATTAAAAAATAAAGCACCGACAAATCGCATTTCTGAAATCGTTCCTTTTCCGCCTACACGGAAACGGCGGCATTCTGAAGTTGTGAACCTGGCTCTGCAAAATATTGCATTTGCGGCTGCTAGAAGAGAGAAATCAGCTAAACATCCTGGTCGTTTAAAAACCTTGTCAGTTGGCCAAAAGGTGTTAATTAAGTTTCACCGTTTGTCTCATAAAGGAAAGGGCTTGTGTCGCAAATTTTTTCTGCTTTATAACAGTCCATATAGGGTTCGCAAAATCATTCATGATAACACAGTCGAAGTAGAAACTCTTAAATCTCGGCGCTCTAAGGGAATACATCACATATCGAACGTTAAAATTTTTGTGGAGTGACATACCTTTGAGAAACTAACAGTTATGCGTAAACACACGGAGAGTACAAGGATAACGCGCCGTGTTCCGGCGGCGGCACACACTCAAAGCAACAGTCAAGTCTGCGCACCGCACAAGGCAGTCTTTGACCGCAAACCATTTCTTCCTACGTCACGAGTACCTACAGCTGATCGAGCCCTCAGTGCGAATGCACTGACAGCCGTAAACAAATACACAGTCTAATTTCTCTGATTAAATTCAGTATAAAGCTATAGTGACTTGATAAATTATGTTATTAACGTTCAGTATTTTTCAGGATACGGTTGTATAAAATATTTAAGAACTTCAGGTAAATTCTGTGTGTGTCCGACGTTAACAGGACTTGCTATCGAGAAAATTTCAGGAAGAATGTAATTTCGAAGAAGAAACTAATAAACTAAAAAGGTGACTATTAATTGAGTTTATTTTTCAGGTAACATATTTCCACTTAGGTACGTACTTAGTCGTAATTTGCTGCTGGCGATTACGTGATTTATACTTTGTGTGAACTGATTTTGACAATGATTGATTAATGAACAGGGTTGTTACTTGTGTATATTATGCATCGCTTGGCTGCACTGCTTTTTCACTGATGTAATATTTTCTATTATGTGCCTGCTGTGCTTATTTATTTAAATTATAATTGTCGCCTGATTAATTGTACTGATATGGCTATTTATGTAAGTCATACTGTGTGATTTATCTGCTTGCGCCTTCATGTTTACTTATTAGATTACATATGAACATTTATTTGCTTATGCTGACATGATGCTAATGACCTGTTTATTATGTAAGATACATATTTGCTGCTTTGTGTATGGATTGCATATTTATACATTTCTGTATGTTGTCATAACTACTCTTTAATTTGGTATATAGAAATGCTGATATACGGTGTACGAACATGGAGTTTAGGTCACACTATAGTATTAATTATAGATTGTTCGCTTGGCAGAGCCTCGTTGTAGGAATTGTGCTGCATCCACTTGTTGACATTTTGTTCTCCACTGGTATATTTACTCGCTATTGCATGTTTTGCTTACGCTCAGTGCCTTATATTTTTAAAATAATAAAATGAACTACAATAATGCTACAAACGACATTAGTACAAGAAACTTCATTGAAGTCACATAAGCTGGAGGTTTTATGGAAGCCGTATAAATTTATGCTAATAGAAAGGAAGCTAACGTCATGAAATACCAACACTAGGTTTAGACCATTGACAGTTATTACACTGCATTCTTCGTGAGCAACTGAAATAGTAAGTGACACTTGACACAAGAAATACTCCACATGTTTGCTTCTGTTTTGCCATGATTCTTGAAGTGGTGTAAAAACTGTGAAATATTACGATTTATTCACTAAAAGTCTTATGTGATCTTTCATACTATGTACTTGCACCTACTTACTGAAAATTATTCAAACTGAAGGTTGTTAGAGGTCATGTATGCATTTCTTTTATTTTATGATGGACAAGGTAACCAAAATGTATTTTATAATTCATAATGAGTAGAAGATTTGGCTCAGGTGGACAACACAGAGGTTGTGTGTGGACATTGTGTCTTCGGATTGCATGGGATGATGAATTGAAGTTTGCACTAGGATTTTATCTGTACTTGTTCGAGGAGACTGACTAGAGGAAAGAGTTGTTATGGAAGTGAAATGATATTGGCGATAAGGTTTATATTTATCGACGTAAGAGGTATTATTAAAGTATTAAGATTATGTGTTGTTGTTGTGGTCTTCGGTCCTGAGACTGGTTTGATGCAGCTCTCCATGCTACTCTATCCTGTGCAAGCTTCTTCATCTCCCAGTACTTACTGCAACCTACATCCTTCTGAATCTGCTTAGTGTATTCATCTCTTGGTCTCCCTCTACGATTTTTACCCTCCACGCTGCCCTCCAATGCTAAATTTGTGATCCCTTGATGCCTCAAAACATGTCCTACCAACCGATCCCTTCTTCTAGTCAAGTTGTGCCACAAACTTCTCTTCTCGCCAATCCTATTCAATACCTCCTCATTAGTTACGTGATCTACCCACCTTATCTTCAGCATTCTTCTGTAGCACCACATTTCGAAAGCTTCTATTCTCTTCTTGTCCAAACTAGTTATCGTCCATGTTTCACTTCCATACATGGCCACACTCCATACAAAGACTTTCAGAAAGGACTTCCTGACACTTAAATCTCTTCTTCAGAAACGATTTCCTTGCCATTGCCAGTCTACATTTTATATCCTCTCTACTTCGACCATCATCAGTTATTTTACTCCCTAAATAGCAAAACTCCTTTACTACTTTAAGTGTCTCATTTCCTAATCTAATTCCCTCAGGATCACGCAATTTAATTTGACTGCATTCCATTATCCTCGTTTTGCTTTTGTTGATGTTCATCTTATATCCTCCTTTCAAGACACTATCCATTCCTTTCAACTGCTCTTCCAAGTCCTTTGCTGTCTCTGACAGAATTACAATGTCATCGGCGAACCTCAAAGTTTTTACTTCTTCTCCATGGATTTTAATACCTACTCCGAATTTTTCGCTTGTTTCCTTTACTGCTTGTTCAATATACAGATTGAATAACATCGGGGAGGGGCTACAACCCTGTCTCACTCCTTTCCCAACCACTGCTTCCCTTTCATGTCCCTCGACTCTTATAACTGCCATCTGGTTTCTGTACAAATTGTAAATGGCCTTTCGCTCCCTGTATTTTACCCCTGCCACCTTCAGAATTTGAAAGAGAGTATTCCAGTTAACAATGTCAAAAGCTTTCTCTAAGTCTACAAATGCTAGAAACGTAGGTTTGCCTTTTCTTAATCTTTCTTCTAAGATAAGTCGTAAGGTTAGTATTGCCTCACGTGTTCCAACATTTCTACGGAATCCAAACTGATCTTCCCCGAGGTCGGCTTCTACCAGTTTTTCCATTCGTCTGTAAAGAATTCGCGTTAGTATTTTGCTGCTGTGACTTATTAAACTGATAGTTGGGTAATTTTCACATCTGTCAACACCTGCTTTCTTTGGGATTGGAATGATTATATTCTTCTTGAAGTCTGAGGGTATTTGGCCTGTCTCATACATCTTGCTCACCAGATGGTAGAGTTAGGACTGGCTCTCCCAAGGCCATCAGTAGTTCTAATGGAATGTTGTCTACTCCCGGGGCCTTGTTTCGACTCAGGTCTTTCAGTGCTCTGTCAAACTCTTCACGCAGTATCTTATCTCCCATTTCGTCTTCATCTACATCCTCTTCCATTTCCATAATATTGTCCTCAAGTACATCGCCCTTGTATAAACCCTCTATATACTCCTTCCACCTTTCTGCCTTCCCTTCTTTGCTTAGAACTGGGTTGCCATCTGAGCTCTTGATATTCATACAAGTGGTTCTCATCTCTCCAAAGGTCTCTTTAATTTTCCTGTAGGCAGTATCTATCTTACCCCAAGTGAGACAAGCCTCTACATCCTTACATTTGTCCTCTAGCCATCCCTGCTTAGCCATTTTGCACTTCCTGTCGATCTCATTTTTGAGGAGTTTGTATTCCTTTTTGCCTGCTTCATTTACTGCATTTTTATATTTTCTCCTTTCATCAATTAAATTCAATATTTCTTCTGTTACCCAAGGATTTCTATTAGCCCTCGTCTTTTTACCTACTTGATCGTCTGCTGCCTTCACTACTTGATCCCTCAGAGCTACCCACTCTTGTTCTACAGTATTTCCTTCCCCCATTCCTGTCAATTGTTCCCTTATGCTCTCCCTGAAACACTCTACAACCTCTGGTTCTTTCAGCTTATCCAGGTCCCATATCCTTAAATTCTCACCTTTTTGCAGTTTCTTCAGTTTCAATCTGCAGTTCATAACCAATAGATTGTGGTCAGAATCCACATCTGCCCCTGGAAATGTCTTACAATTTAAAACCTGGTTCCTAAATCTCTGTCTTACCGTTATATAATCTATCTGATACCTTTTAGTATCTCCAGGATTCTTCCAGGTATACAACCTTCTTTTATGATTGTTGAACCAAGTGTTAGCTATGATTAAGTTATGCTCTGTGCAAAATTCTACAAGGCGGCTTCCTCTTTCATTTCTTCCCCCCAATCCATATTCACCTACTATGTTTCCTTCTCTCCCTTTTCCTACTGACGAATTCCAGTCACCCATGACTATTAAATTTTCGTCTCCCTTCACTACCTGAATAATTTCTTTTATCTCGTCATACATTTCACCTATTTCTTCATCATCTGCAGAGCTAGTTGGCATATAAACTTGTACTACTGTAGTAGGCATGGGCTTTGTGTCTATCTTGGCCACAATAATGCGTTCACTATGCTGTTTGTAGTAGCTAACCCGCACTCCTATTTTTTATTCATTATTAAACCTACTCCTGCATTACCCCTATTTGATTTTGTATTTATAGCCCTGTAATCACCTGACCAAAAGTCTTGTTCTTCCTGCCACCGAACTTCACTAATTCCCACTACATCTAACTTTAACCTATCCATTTCCCTTTTTAAATTTTCTAACCTACCTGCCCGATTAAGGGATCTGACATTCCACGCTCCGATCCGTAGAACGCCAGTTTTCTTTCTCCTGATAACGACGTCCTCTTGAGTAGTCCCCGCCCGGAGATCCGAATGGGGAACTATTTTACCTCCGAAATATTTTACCCAAGAGAACCCATCATCATTTAATTGTACAGTAAAGCTGCATGCCCTCGGGAAAAATTATGGCTGTAGTTTCCCCTTGCTTTCAGCCGTTCGCAGTACCAGCACAGCAAGGCCGTTTTGGTTAATGTTACAAGGCCAGATCAGTCAATCATCCAGACTGTTGCCCCTGCAACTACTGAAAAGGCTGCTGCCCCTCTTCAGGAACCACATGTTTGTCTGGCCTCTCAACAGATACCCCTCCATTGTGGTAGCACCTACGGTACATCTATCTGCATCGCTGAGGCACGCAAGCCTCCCCACCAATGGCAAGGTCCATGGTTCATGGGGGGGAAGATTATGTGGTGATGATGATTATTGGAGTTTTGGTGGATAAGAGGTGAAGTAAGTGAGGAGTATTTTTTTTTGTCTATATGGAACAAGGAGGATGAAAATGGCAGACTAGAACACTCAAGTGGTAAGAAGATTGTCTACACACACACTTTGTTAAATCAATAAGTAGTATATATATATTTTATTTTTGGAGAGACGAAGCATTTGCGTATCTTGGCACACTGGCAATTGTTCAGCAACCGTACATTTTGATTTGGCTTGGCAAACATTGGTCTTGACATGATGACTACGACATTGACTAACTATTATTGACTGTTATACATTGCTGCCACTACTACTTGATACACAAGTTGAACATAAAATTTTGAACAGAATTACATTTAAACAGTTAACACTATTCAATTACACAGTAGTACTTAATGTGGATGGAAGATGAGTGAGTGTGTTTTGTGTGTTTTCCTCTCCTAATCCCAAATAATTGGTACCAACCTATCTCCTAAATATAATTTTACTTGTTTGTTGTGGCTTGCACTGACACCCATAAATATTATAAGTTTACTGTCATTTGTGTATTGTAATAGTTAATATGACAATTATCTGATATCATTTGTGTATTTATTATAATTTGTACGTTTAGTGTAAGAGCATTGAGAATAATTTTGTAAAAGCAATTGTGTGTGCATTCAGACTGTTGTTCATACCTGCACTTGTTCAACATAATGGGTGCCACTTAGAAATGTTTAATTTCTGCTGATGAACTCTGATGAACTGTCTGATTAGTGATAGTGAATATTATGGACTGTTACCTGCACTTGTTCAACATGATGGGTGCCACTTAGAAATGTCTAATTTATGCTAATGAATTGTCTAATCAGTGATAGTGAGTATTATGGACTGTTACCTGCAATCGCTTAACATTGGTGAGTGCAACTGATGGACTGCTCGTACTGAAATGATGTCACTTGTTGGTGTCTGCACCTGTTCAACATTACTGGGTGCCACTGATGGACTGCTTCTACTGAAATGATGTCACTTGTTGGTGTGTGCACCTGATCAACATTGCTGGGTGCCACTGATGGACTGCTTCTACTGAAATAATGTCACTTGTTGGTGTCTGCACCTGTTCAACATTACTGGGTGCCACTGATGGACTGCTTCTACTGAAATAATGTCACTTGTTGGTGTGTGCACCTGTTCAACATTACTGGGTGCCACTGATGGACTGCTTCAACTGAAATGATGTCACTTGTTGGTGTGTGCAACTGCTCAACATTGCTGGGTGCCACTGATGGACTGCTTCTACTGAAATAATGTCACTTGTTGGTGTCTGCACCTGTTCAACATTACTGGGTGTCACTGATGGAACTGCTTCTACTGAAATGTCACTTGCTGGTGTCTGCACCTGCTCAACATTACTGGGTGCCACTGGTGGAACTGCTTCTACTGAAATGATGTCACTTGTTGGTGTCTGCACCTGTTCAACATTACTGGGTGCCACTGATGGACTGCTTCTGCTGAAATAATGTCACTTGTTGGTGTCTGCACCTGTTCAACATTACTGGGTGCCACTGATGGACTGCTTCTACTGAAATGATGTCACTTGTTGGTGTGTGCACCTGCTCAACATTGCTGGGTGCCGCTGATGGACTGCTTCTACTGAAATAATGTCACTTGTTGGTGTGTGCACCTGATCAACATTGCTGGGTGCCACTGATGGACTGCTTCTACTGAAATAATGTCACTTGTTGGTGTCTGCACCTGTTCAACATTACTGGGTGCCACTGATGGACTGCTTCTACTGAAATAATGTCACTTGTTGGTGTGTGCACCTGTTCAACATTACTGGGTGCCACTGATGGACTGCTTCAACTGAAATGATGTCACTTGTTGGTGTGTGCAACTGCTCAACATTGCTGGGTGCCACTGATGGACTGCTTCTACTGAAATAATGTCACTTGTTGGTGTCTGCACCTGTTCAACATTACTGGGTGTCACTGATGGAACTGCTTCTACTGAAATGTCACTTGCTGGTGTCTGCACCTGCTCAACATTACTGGGTGCCACTGGTGGAACTGCTTCTACTGAAATGATGTCACTTGTTGGTGTCTGCACCTGTTCAACATTACTGGGTGCCACTGATGGACTGCTTCTGCTGAAATAATGTCACTTGTTGGTGTCTGCACCTGTTCAACATTACTGGGTGCCACTGATGGACTGCTTCTACTGAAATGATGTCACTTGTTGGTGTGTGCACCTGCTCAACATTGCTGGGTGCCGCTGATGGACTGCTTCTACTGAAATAATGTCACTTGTTGGTGTCTGCACCTGTTCAACATTACTGGGTGCCACTGATGGACTGCTTCTACTGAAATGATGTCACTTGTTGGTGTCTGCACCTGTTCAACATTACTGGGTGCCACTAATGGACTGCTTCTACTGAGGTAATGTCACTTGTTGGTGTCTGCGCCTGCTCGCCATTTTTGGGTGCCACTGTTGAAACTATTTAAATACTGCTGATGAAATGTTATGAGACTGCTATTTGCACCTGTTGATCATTGCTGGGTGCTACTGTTAGAACTGTTAACTACTCTGAGGAGTCCTACTTGTTATTGAACTATTGAAAGGATTTTATGTGAATATTTGTATAAATTGATTTTTTGTGTGTTTACTGTTTATGAGATGTTATGAGACTCTTACCTGCACCTATTCGTCGTTGCTGACGCTATTGATTGAATTGTTTAACCACATGATACTTGTGTAAACTATTATGTAAAATCATATGTATGCAAGCATTTGTATTCCTTACTGTATTTTATATATTAGGTTATTGAAGGGTCAGTGCCAAGCCAAAATTTATTTAGTTATGTGATATTTACTTATAGATATTACTTTTTAATTTTTGTCTGTATTTTTTGGTCGAATTTGGTGGTATTTTCACCACCAATGCTGGCAAAAATACCACCAAATTCTAGCCCGTGGAGGAGGGGCATATGAAAGGTGGCTACACTGAGTCACAGCGACAGAGATTGCGCCAAAGAGTATTATTCAGCCGCCTCCACTGGCAGTGCTTGTTGAGATGTGGTGGTGGAGAGTGCTTGTCGAGAAGTCGTCGTGAAGAGAGCTTATTGAGAAGTGGGCAGTAGGAGTTCCGATGTAGCCGTGACTAGTTGTGAGCATGTTGTATGCAGTTGTTCTGATGGGCGAGACAGCCGATTCTGTTCGATTGCGGATGTTGTAATGATTAGAGTGTATGTTTCGTCAATATATATGAAGGTAATAAATTTTTTTTATTTTTATTTCAAATGTCTTAAACAATAATGCCTCTTGGTCACAGGTTCAGTCAACAAAGCATCTGGCTTGTGTTCATGTATTAGAGTGTAATTCTGGTTTCTATGCGCATGTATAATATTTGAGTTTTATTTAATTAATTCAGTGTAAATGGTATTTAAAATATCTTGTCTTTTTGAGGAAGAACCGTGACAGATGTGTACGTTGAATCACACTTCCACACACAGAACAGTTACACTTGTGCTTTGTTGTTCGTAGTTTTTGTTTCGTAGCTTTATAGTTGCAGGGGACTTAATTAATTAATTGTGTTAACGGAAATTTCCTTTCATTCTTGGTTGTTATTTTATGCAGTCAGATTGCATACTAATACTAGTCAGGGCCAACCGGTTACGAGACTTCGTAGCCGGACATTCAGCTACTAAAATTAAAATTATTTGCATTCTATATAATTAAGCCCCCATGCAACCTCTATACTGAACTGTTAACTAAAGGATTCTAACGCTCTGTTCATGGATCCTGGCACGGTCACTATGTTAATCGTTACGTGTGGTTGTGAACTGAAAATGTTTGTGACAGGGTCATACATATGAAACGTTATATTTGTCTGTATTTTAAATGGGATGAATACACTACCTGAATAAGAATTAATGTACCCTTTAAGAGGTTTCCAGTTCTCCCAAGATTTATTATTGCAGCAGGTCACATGGAGTACACGAAATGATTGCATTTATAGTTCAATAGCACATGCTGAAATACTGGGTGTAACCTCCATAGGCGGCAATGCAGGCGCTGCCTCTGGCGTCTAGTCGATCGTACAGAAGACGAGTACTGTTCTGGGGTATGATATTCGACCCCCGTTCCACGAGCTCTCGTAGTTCTGTAAACGAAGTCGTGCTGGCCAGGGACGTTACTGCACGTCATGCAAGTCACACTGACTTTCCCGGACAGTGTGTGAGCGAGCATTATCCTGTTGCAAGAACGGCAAAAGAACAGGTCTAACAACATTCTGCACATACCGAGCGCTGGTTAGCGGACCCGCCGGAAAAACCAAAGGTGAACGAGAGTTGTAGCTCGAGCCCATAAGCCCTGGGGTGCGCCAAGTGTGGCCTGTATGAATGCACTCAAGGAGACAGCGGTCAGTAGGTGCACTTTGTACTCGAAAAGGGCCACCACTGCTTTCATTGCTGAAGACCATGGCGCGCCATTCCATCTTCCAAGTGATCCTCTGAAGGCACCAATCGAGCCGCGCACGTTGACGCTGTGGCGTGAGTGGAGGATGGGCTAGAGAGGAGTGTGCCCACACTGCCACTGCTAATAACCGATTCGTCAACTTGTGTAGCAGTTCTCTGGAACGACCATACCGCTACCCGGACCTTTGACCTCTGTCAAAATCGCTCAGCTGGGGTTGTAAGAGGCACGAGTGCTTCTCCGTGGCGTCGTTGTCTGATTGCTTCACGCGTTTGCACCACACTGAGCCTTCTCTTTTTTTTTATTTATTGGTAATTTCACACCTGATACAGGTAGGTCAGCAGCGGCACATTATGCCGCTCTTCGGCCACAGAGAAAACTAATGAGACAAAAGGAGACAATCGCAGAACAGACAGGGTGGATGTAAAAATGTAGACATACAAAAGTAAAACACACAGAGCCGTTCACGAGTGCAGAGTCCAAAATAAAAATGTTCAGACACGTGGACACGCACAGTGAGGACAGATGGCACACGCGAACGTTGGAACACAAACGAGTAACACTGGAACACTTGAACACGAACACAACGACACACACACAAACACTAGGCGATGACCTCTGGCACGCGAATGTTCAGTGTTCGTGTGCGAGTGTGGGGACCTGCCAAAAAGGGAAAGAAGGGTTGGAGGAGGCAGAGGGGAGTGTGTAGATGGCAGTGGCAGTGGAGAAGGTAGGGGGTTGGGGAAGCCCGGATGAGGAGGGAGGGAGGAAGGGAGGAGGGAGAGAGGGTGCCCTCAGGAGAAAAACACAGGGTGCAGGAGAGGAGGATCAAAGTTGGTACAAGGGGTAGATGGAGGGGATGAGGGCATCATCAGGGAGGGGGAGTTGGTGGAAGCCACCTTGGGCGAGGGTATGGAGAGTGGAGAGATGGAGAGCAGGTGGGAATGCAGGTGCGGCAGTGGATAGGGGTGGGGCAGGATGGGAGAGACAAGCGGGTGAAGGGGATCAAGTTTGCGGGAGGTGTAGAGGATCTGTATCCGTTCAAGGAAAGAAGGAGGTGCAGGATCGGAATAAGGTCATAGAGGATCCATGTGAGGGAGGGGAGATGGATGCGATAGGCGAGGTGGAGTGCATGGCATTCTAGGATTTGAAGGGATCTGTAAAAGGTAGGAGGGGCAGAGATCCAGGTGGGATGAGCGTAGCAGAGGATGGGGCAGATAAGGGATTTATAGGTGTGGAGGATGGTGGAGGGGTTCAGACCCCATGTGCAGCCAGAAAGGAGCTTGAAGAGATGGAGTCAGGAATGTGCCTTGGCTTGGATTATCTGGAGATGGGGGGTCCAGGAGAGGCGATGGTCAAGGCTGACGCCAAGGTACTTAAGGGTGGGGGTGAGGGCGACAGGACGGCCATAAATGGTGAGATAGAAGTCGAGGAGACGGAAGGAAGGGGTGGTTTTACCTACAATGATCGCCTGAGTCTTGGAAGGATTGACCTTGAGCAACCAATGGTTACACCAGTAAAGATGGGATTGAAGAAGGTGTTGGGAGCGTTGCAGGCTGAGGGCGAGGGCAAGGAAGGCAGTGTCATCGGCGTACTGGAGAAGGTGGAGGGGGGGGGGGTGAAGGCAGCGGCGGCATGTCCGTCGTACACAAAAGGTACAGAAGAGGGAAGAGGACGGAACCTTGGGGCACACTGGCGGAGGGGTAGAAGGTGTAGAAATCCGTGTTATGGATGGTGACATAGGAAGAACGTTGGGAAAGAAAGGACCTAATCAGACGAACGTAGTTGAGAGGAAGGGCGAAGGTTTGGAGCTTGAAGAGGAGACCGGATGCCACCCACAGTCACAGGCGCGTTCAAGGTCGAGGGTTGAGGAAGATGGCAGAGTGACAGGAGTTGAGTTGTTCAGAGAGGAGATGAGTGAGGTGAAGGAGAAGGTCATCGGTAGAGAAGGGCGGCCGAAAGCCACACTGGGTAACGGGAAGGCCGTGCTGGCGGAGATGCTGGTGGATGCATCGGGTAAGGATGGATTCCAGGACCTTGCTGAAGACCGAGGTAAGGCTGATGGGACGGTAGGAGGAGACAGCGGACGGCGGTTTGTCGGGTTTGAAGAACATCAGGATACGGGAGGTTTCGACAGGCTGAGCCTTCTGGCTGTGAGCATTCCCTAATAAGGGGTAGATACAGATGGCACTCTGGTGCTTATGTCGCTACGCTATCTGTTGGTGAACGACGCTAAAACCATTATCAGTTCCTCGGCTATAAGTCAGGTGGCATATGCCGTCATCGAATCAAAACCGTTGTCGTATTTCCATGTGTACTAAATTTTTTCGGCATTGTATATCATGGCTGTATTCAACATGTAAAAAGTTAAGGATGCCTCTTGGGAGGTGATGTCTAGTATTCATAAGTTTTAGCAACGGATAACCACTTGCCGACCGTTTCAATCAAACAACAGAATGTGCTTATAACATTTTGACTTTGAGTAACGGATAACGCATTAAGTCAACATTTAATTTTGAATACGGATTTGGTCGAGATTCACGAGTCAGAAGACATACGTTTCTTAAAATTTCCACAAGATTTTATTAACAAATATAAGCTGGTCTTGATGAACAGGGACCCCGTTCGTGATAAATGAAAGTAAATATATATCAAACAGAAAAGTTGCATCCTCTCTGATATGCTTTACTGTTCATACCAACGTACTGCACGTGGTAACATACGGGTTAGACATATAAAGAGAAACACTCACTCGTTCATTCATTTGATAAATAAAGGCAGCCAAAAGAATATTCTTCTCTACAGACAAGAGCTACGAACACTAATACGCACTAAGCAGAGAGCTGCAACGCCAATGACGGGCAGGTGCCAAGATGCAAACATTATGTTATCAACATCGTCTTCTTCTTCTTCTTCTTCCGTTCAAGGATTAGGATGTTTCCTGTTCCGAACTCACAAACATCTCTTTCGAGGCCTTCCAATATCTCTTTTCCCATTCGCCTTATAGTTCAGTCACTTTTGAGGAATTCTGTGACTTGGCATTCTCATGAGGTGGTGTCTCCAATTTTCACGATATTTTTTAATTTTTTATTCATGTTGAAATTACTCAATTCTGTTAATAATGTTAACTCGAAAATTACAAAAATGACTAAAAATTGCCCACGTGTATAGGTACCGTTAATTTATCAGTGGGATATAAACCCGGAAACAACATAAGAAGTGCATGGATGTACATGTGCTAATGGGGGATAAGAAAGATAGCCTATTTTGTCACACAATGACTTTAAATCGAACATGTACAAGTTTACTGGACAGTTGTAAAAGACAAAACGAATTATTATTATTGTAAGAACGCAAGACATGATTCCTAGTGCTGTTCAGGTAGGCATGAGATCGGAAAAAGACACAGTTTCCAAGTTCCATAGATCATGAAAAATTATGAAATTCAATACTGCATAAAGCGTAAATACACTCTTTGAATTTACTTGATGCGGTGATAGAGCATTTAGTTTATGAAACGTTAAGCAAAGACATGGTTTCCCTGTAATATCACCAAATGTGACAGTAGTTCAGTCTACATAAAAGTGCTTTACAAAGGAGTTACAATTATTTGCGCATGCGAGAAATTACATACAAATCGACTACTAAGTGACCCACTAAGATCCAGAAACGGAAAATGAAATCGGTAAGCAAACTGGTAACTCACTTATAATACATTCCTGTATCTTTCCTTATATCGTTACAGAATGCCTATAGATGGCTCATGGACCAGCTCTATCATGTGCTAAGATGTGGAGGCGACCGTGGGGGGGGGGGGGGGGGGGGGGGTGCAACTGAACTGACTAGAGAAGAAGCACGCACCTTAGCCAAATTAATTGCACAGCCGTGACCAAACAACATGTCATGTCGACAAAGTGACCTTCTCTTTCGGCTTACTTCCTCAAGCTGGCGACACGGTATTTGCAGATAATGTTTCCGGCACTCGCGAGAATCAACTCTGACATCAAACATAACCATGCATTCAGGGTTTAATCACTGGTTTAGGGCAGAGGAAAATACTGCTTCACAGAGGTAAGATTAGATCTACAATTTTGTTTCCACCATTTTTTCTCGAAATTTGACGCTTTATTGTGAAAAACTTACAAAAATCTTAAGATTCAAAGTATTGGTCATCGCTGGCCACTACTTTCTCCCATATTTCGGACAGCTTTAGAATCGTGCGGTAGAAGAACTCAGCGCGTTTTGAGGAGGTCCAAGAATCGATTCAGTTTTGCACTTGTTCATATGACCGGAAGGGCTGGTCAGCCAGACCGTGTGAAACAGATCGAAAAAGGTGGTAGTCAGAAGGAGCAATGTGGCGGGTGGAGTAGTGGTGCATATTTCAACATTTACAACTGAAGCGGTTTATTATCTGATTCCACGGTGCTCAGTTGCCGATCTCCTGTCAACCAAATTTTATTTTCCCAAATATATTTTGACGGAAACTTCCTGGCAGATTAAAACTGTGTGCCGGACCGAGACCCGAACTCGGGGCCTTTGCCTTTCGCGGGCAAGCGCTCTACCAACTGATCTACCCAAGCACGACTCACGCCCCGTCCTCACAGCTTTAATTCCGCCAGTACCTCGTCTCCTACCTTCCAAACTTCACAGAAGCTCTCCGGCGAACCTTGCAGAACTAAAGCTGTGAGGACGGGGCGAGAGTCATGCTTGGGTAGCTCAGTTGGTAGAGCGCTTGCCCGCGAGAGGCAAAGGTCCCGAGTTTGAGTCTCGGTCCGGCACACAGTTTTAATCTGCCAGGAAGTTACATATCAGCGCACACTCCGCTGTAGAGTGAAAATTTCATTCTATGTTTTGACGGATTTTGCCACATGGGTTTGAGCATTGTCTTTGTGCAAAATCACCTACCCATGTCTATCACTCTATAGTGGCCGTTTGTCTTTCAGCGCTCGGCATCAATTGCTTTCGATAACGATCTCCTGTGATGATTCCGTCGGTTTCAGTAGCTTTGAAAGACCTTCTGTCCTCCACCGACATGCCGGTCTTTGACGTCAAAATGGCCATTCTTGAAGCTCTGGAACTATTGTCTGCACGTTCTTTCACAAAAAGCTTCCTCACCATAGGTCTTACCCAGCATATTATGTGCCTCAACCGCAGATTTCTTCATGTTAAAACAGAAAATTAAAACTTCTCGCAAATGACGAGAACTGGGCTCGTAAGCTGACAATCCAATATTCAGTCGAGAATAACTTTCTGACATAGTCACAAACTGACTAATATTTTGATGGTGCTATGTATACTAGTGCCTAAGCCAATTATATGACACTTAAGATCTGCCATCTGCACCACCACTTGCCGCCACTGTCACCTATTGCAAAACGGCGGAAACAGAGTTGTTGACCTAATAATTTGAGAACAAATTACGTTTTTCTTTCCTTGAGGCGTGTACCGTTGCACCCAGGTAGCCAGGAGTAACTCGTCAACGAGACTTAATTCTGTGAAATGGATTTGACGGATCCGTTTCAGTATGCTTTTGTAATGGCTTGCCCCATACGAGCATAATCTGTCAGTACCAGATTAAGGTAGAATCAGAAACACTCAGCATCACCTTGACAGATGATGGCTGCGTCTTCTCCTGTTTAAGTGATGGTGGGTCCGCGTGTTTCCACTGATTGCTTTGTTTCTTTGTCTCGGATTCATAGTGATAAACATAGCACTCGTCCGCGAGCGCTAAGTGGCCAAAGAAGTCATACAGATTAGTCTGTCATAGCTGAAACATTTCCACTGCTGCCTCGGTTCGGAGAGTCGAAGGACCCAGCGAGCGGCGAACTATGTCATGATCTAAATACCGTGCCAGATGCCGAAAACATATCACGTGTGGTTTTCACTTCTTCCCATTATTGCTTCCGTGGGGTTTCCCCGGTCTTCTAGTGCAGTGCCTTCAGTAATCTTGCTATTTCCCAGCTCTTCATAAGAGTTGTAATCTGCCACTTCGTTCTCCGTCATTCAGAGTTGTTTGATCGCACTATAAGCATCTGGTCACCTAACGGATGTGTCATATAATGGACCGTTGTTGCGGTACGCTTCCACCAACTCGACATAGACTGTTGCAGCGTTGTAATCCTCCCATTGCAGACAACGTATTACTGTATAACAATCCACTTTATCAATGGCCTCTCTAACAGCATGCTACGTAATTGTGTCGCAGGGCTTTCAATCTGTGGCAGACCTACAGACGTGTACCTGCAAACAATCAAAAAATTAATTACCGGCTCATAGCTTTATTTTTTTGTGGCGTCTTTATAACTTTTCCTAGCACGTGAGTGCCACTACGAGACGATGGCTGCTTCTACCGGATTGGTCGTTGACAACAAATAAAAATAAAAATCAGATATCCCCAGCAAAAAGCATCTGATAGTCATCCACCTTTCTCCTGTATCCTGACACTGGGTCAAGACTTGACATTCCACGATATACACTGCGCAACGGAACTAAATTCCACCCAGTGCAACGCTTAAGTTTAAAATTTGGGTCAAATGTGCGTACCGTCCCGAAGCACATGTGCTACAAAACGCCACTGTTTCCTGAGCACGTATCCCGACATCAGTATGAGATCTGATCACCATGCACACGTACACAGGCCGCACAACGGGTTGGCATACTCTGGATCAAGTGGTCGAGCAGCTGCTGGGGTATAGCCTCCCATTCTTGCACCAGTGCCTGTCGGAGCTCCTGAAGTGTCGTAGGGGTTTGAAGACGGGCAGCGATACGTCGACCGAGAGCATCCCAGACTTGCCCAATGGGGTTCATGTCTGGAGAACAGGCAGGCCACTGCATTCGCCTCATATCTTCTGATTCAAGGGACTCCTCCACGATGACAGCTCGGTGGGGCCGTGCGTTATCATTCATCAGGAGGAAGGTGGGACCCACTGCATCCCTGAAAAGGCGGACATACTGGTGCAAAATGACGTCCCGGTACACCTGTCCTGTTACAGTTCCTTTGTCAAAGACATGCAGGGGTGTACGTGCACCAATCATAATACCACCCCACACCATCAAACCACGACCTCCATACAGGTCCCTTTCAAGGACATTAAGGGGCTGATATCTGGTTCCTGGTTCACGCCAGATGAAAGCCCGTCGAGAATCACTGTTCAGACTATACCTGGACTCGTCCGTGAACATAACCTGGGACCACTGTTCCAGTGACCATGTACTGCGTTCTTGACACCAGGCTTTACGGGCTCTCCTGTGACCAGGGGTCAGTGGAATGCACCTTGCAGGTCTCCGGGCGAATAAACCATGTCTGTTCAGTCGTCTGTAAACTGTGTGTCTGGAGACGACTGTTCCAGTGGTTGTGGTAAGGTCCCGAGCAAGGCTAACCGCAGTATTCCGTGGCCGTCTGCGGGCACTGATGGTGAGATATCGGTCTTCTTGTGGTTTTGTACACTGTGGAACTCCCGTGCTGTAGCGCCTGTACACGTTTCCTGTCTGCTGGAATCGTTGCCATAATCTTGAGGTCACACTTTATGGCACACGGAGGGCCCGTGCTACGACCTGCTGTATTTCACCAGCCTCCAGTCGCCCTAGTATTTTACCCCTCATAACGTCGTCAATATGTGTTCTTGGAGCCATTTTCAACATACAGTCACCTTTAGAACGTCTGCAAACGTCTGCACACTTACTCGCTGCACTCGCTGCACCGTACTCTGACATGCACCAACAAACCTCTGCGTATGTAGACTGCTGCCAGCGCCACCGTGCGACGGCCGCAGGTCAAATGCACTGCATGGTGATTTAATCCCGCAGACCGCTCACCAGAGCGTTGTTTCACCATGTATCAGCATTATCCTTAATTTATGAGCATGAGTGTAATATTAACTTTTTACCAATAACTTTTTTTCGTACGGTGCGTCGTTTAGAGATATTTAGTTGCCTCAAGTTAAAAGAAACAAGCCTTATATACTGTGCTAGCAGCCATCCCCGGCTTTGCACAGGTAGCTCTAAATGTCTACAGCTATATGATTTCTCTGGCGAAGCTGTAACAAATTATATGCTCAATCTCCCTCGTGAATTGGTCTATCTGTTAGTAAAAACCTATCAAAAATCTTACAGTAGTTACTGAGATTGGTCTTCACACATAAAGAAAAAAACGCGGCGGTGATTTTAATCCACCATGGTTCACACAATTTGCACAAAATTTTTATGAACTGTATACACAAATCTTCCTCGTGAACCAATCGGTCCGTTAGTGAAAACGGAATCAAAATCCCTACATTAATTCCTGGCTACAGCCATCCACATAGTCAGAGAAACACGGCAGGGGACTTTAATTTATAACATGTTTAGATATATAAAGCAATAACTTCAATTTACAAGTAGTCACTCCAATGACAGTTGTCTCAGCGTCGGTTGTTTTATCACTTATGACACAGTTACGAATGGAGAAGACTCTTATTGAAATGTATTCCGGATGACAAAAACCTATGTTGTTAAGAGTTTCTTTTCTGGAAATTATTGTTTATTGGCCATTTACAGATTTAAGAAGTTTTAGGTGTGAGATACATTCTGTAGTCGTCGGAGTCTGAACTACTGATTACGAATATTGGTTTCAGATCTCAAAATACTCAGTTAAAAACCATTTACTATGAAGGCAGCAGGCGTAAAATACAGGGAATGGTAGGTTAAAGTGCTTAAGACGTGTTATTCAATCTGTACATGGAGCAAATAGAAAAGAGAAACAAAGAGAAATTTGGAAAGGGTTTTAAATTTCAGGGAGAAGAAATTAAAACTTTGAGATTAATGGATGATATGGGAATTCTGTGGGAGAGGGCAAAGGAGTTGAAAGATCAGTTATATGGAATGGAAAATGCCTAGGAAAGATGTTATAAGATGAACACCAACAAAAGCAAAACAATAGTAGTGGAATGTAGTTCAATTAAAGCAACTGATGCTGAGGGAAAAACATTGGAATACTGAAAGCAATAGATGGATTTTCCTATTTGGTAGCAAAATAGCCGATGATGGCCAAGCAGAGAGGATATAGAAAATATAACGACAGTGTGAAAGAAAAAGTTTAAGAAAAAGAGAAGTTAATTTAAATGTTCGGAACTGTTTTCTGAAAGTAGCAGGTGGTGGTAATTAAAGTACAGTTACTCGCGGAGGTCCAGTGTGGGCTGTAATTAACGTATGGCAGTGAAACTTGGGAGATATGGTAGCGCGTTAATGTGGAACCGATTTAATGTAGAAAAAAATTAGTTCCAATTTCGACCCCGGGTGCAAATCTGGCGTTGTATAGCATCTCGCCGACGTCTCCTATTCTCTTATTAAACAAATTGTGTAAGTAGCGATTAACAATAAAATCAAGGTTCTCACTTGTTTGACCTTTGCTGCCCATGACCCGTTCCTAGCCTATTACATATGGAAGCATTTGTATACGCACCCGCACCACCAGATTTGCACCTGGTGACCAAAATTGATACTAATTTTTATCCAACGTAAATCGGTTCTGCTTTAACGCAATAGACTACCTACCAAGTTTCACTGCCGTACGATAATTAAAACCAACACTGTACCTCTGCGAATAGCTGCACTTTAATTATAACCACCTGGTATTTATCTGAAGCGAAGCATTGTGTGGAAATGAAACGTGGACAGTAAACACTTCAGACAAGAACAATATTGAAGCTTTTGAAATGTGGTGCTATGGAAAAAAATGTTGACGATAGATGGGTTGATCGGATATTTAATGAGGAGGTACTGAATCAATTAGTGGGGAAAAGAAATTTCCATTTCCTGCCACAATCCTCCATTTTCTTCATTTATAGACATTGATCCCAGTTCTGCTCTTATTTCTGTATTCCGCTTTCCATCTTGTGTAACTTGCTACGTTTCTGAACAAAAGCATTTCCAAACTCTGGGTTCTAAGTGTATCTTTTTTTTATTATTCTGGTTTCACTTCCATACGTTACAAAAGAGGGTGACAGATTTGTAAAATTTCTTTGTCTCTTTCCTTCGTAAGGTTAGTCTTACAGCACCAGTAAGTATTATAGATTTCCGTATCTTACTTTGAAAATGAGTTTCTTCTTCTTGTGATGTACTGCATCTTTATTCTGCTACTTTAAATACTAGCTCAACTTTACTAAAAGAGGGGATCAGTAGTAGGACACATACTGTTACTCAACGAATCGTCAATTTGGTAATGGAAGGGAGTGTTTGGAGGTAAAAATTATTGAGGGGGAACAGAGATAGACTGCAGGAAGCTGGTTCAAATGGATGCGGGGTGCAGCAGTTACGGAGAGATGAAGAGATAAGTTGTAGACTAGCGAGGAGAGATGCATGAAACAAGTCTTCGCACTGAAGACCACAACGGCAACAACCAGCTGTATAGCTTCGGCCCTATAGGCAAAGTGATCCGTAGTTGAACACTTGGCGCAGAATTTTTTTTTCACTCTATTGTGATTCATACTCTACTTTGTACTTGTATCATTTCTCACGGTGAACTGTGGTAATCAGACGTGGAATAAGGGAGCTGACACTAAGAAAGAAAAGAGGACATACATGCTCAGACACGATTAAGGGCGTAATCGACTTTGGGAGCGAGTGGGCGGTGGGGGAGGGGGTGATTAGAAGCAAGCGCGACGTGTGAACTGCTGTGCGGTAACGTGGACGGCTGACAGCTGCGGGCTTAGCGTGACATCCAGTGGGTGAGGCGAGCGCCTTCGCTGCGGGTAATTTGCAGAGCTTCCACGTAGTTTGCATGTCTTTGGGGTATTACGTTCCTTCCTCCTGAGAGAATGCTCGTTAGTGGTGGAGGGGAAAAAAATAAAACCGAGGAAAAACGGCCCAGTAAAAGGCACTGCCGAACAAAGGGCCATCTTACGGGAAGATGGGGGTGTGATGGAAGCGTGTTAGCAGCCGAACGGAAGCTTCCGCGTAGAAAAGAGAGACCAGTTTCAGCTCTTGCCATCGGGAGTCGGAGCTTACGTTTCACAAAAGAGGGCAATACGAACCGAAAGCCCTTAGACGCTGTCTAATTAGCTGTGTAATTAGCAGTAATAAGAACAAACTTCGAAGCGCAGCACACCTGACCGTCGGAAAGCCTGAAGGTCGAATGGTGGCCGCTTTTCTTTTGGTATGAGTACTCCTTTAATTCGGGCAATTGAGACGAATCTTACCCCTTGCAAGCGAGGTACGCTGCAAGCTACGTGCAATAAACCTAATAGGTATACTCCCATAAAGAGTCCCGTGTTACACCATTTCCGATTATAGCTTCCCATTAAATTTTAGACATAGGTCGTACTATCAAGGACTCTGATCAATTTTTAAAATCAGTTACTGATACGACATTCGACTTATAAAAACTGTCGCGTATGTTTGTGAAATCATTCCCACTGCTAAAATTTGCATTCTTTTTTAGTTATCAATATCTTAAACTTTTCAATTGCTATTTGTCATTTATCCATGATGTGTGGTTACGTCTTATTATGTAGATCCATGTCGATCGCAAAACTACAGGCACTCAAAATTTTAAGCAGTCAGACATTATACACTGTAGTGATTTATTTTGGACCCCCTGTTGTTTCTTAACTACATAGATCATCTTCCATAGGGACTATCAAAAGAAGCAAATGGCCGGCCGGAGTGGCCGAGCGGTTAAAGGCGCTACAGTCTGGAACCGCACGACCGCTGCGGTCGCAGGTTCGAATCCCGCCTCTGGCATGGATGTGTGTGATGTCCTTAGGTTGGTTAGGTTTAAGTAGTTCTAAGTTCTAGGGGACTTATGACCACAGCAGTTGAGTCCCATACTGCTCAGAGCCATTTGAACCATTTGAACCAAGAAGTAAATGTTGTCCTTTAATAGAAATTAAAGTTAGTACAAGTCCTCTTACCGACAAGGTAGCTAATGAAATAACTGAGAACAACAAGATGCTTCAAGGCACTTGCATTAAATTTTGACAAAACTCAGTATATACTTCTCGTAGAAAACCACAAGCTATAAAAATAATCTGCTTAAACAATAAATACGAGGGCAGTTCGATAAGTAATGCAACACATTTTTTTCCTGAAACAGGGGTTGTTTTATTCAGCATTGAAATACACCAGGTTATTCCCCAATCTTTTAGCTACACAACACTATTTTTCAACGTAATCTCCATTCAATGCTACGGCCTTACGCCACCTTGAAATGAGGGCCTGTATGCCTGCACGGTACCATTCCACTGGTCGATGTCGGAGCCAATGTCGTACTGCATCAATAACTTCTTCATCATCCGCGTAGTGCCTCCCACGGATTGCGTCCTTCATTGGGCCAAACATATGGAAATCCGACGGTGCGAGATCGGGGCTGTAGGGTGCATGAGGAAGAACAGTCCACTGAAGTTTTGTGAGCTCCTCTCGGGTGCGAAGGCTTGTGTGAGGTCTTGCGTTGTCATGAAGAAGGAGAAGTTCGTTCAGATTTTTGTGCCTACGAACACGCTGAAGTCGTTCTTCAATTTCTGAAGAGTAGCACCATACACTTTAGAGTTGATCGTTTGACCATGGGGAAGGACATCGAACAGCATAACCCCTTCAGCGTCCCAGAAGACTGTAACCGTGACTTTACCGGCTGAGGGTATGGCTTTAAACTTTTTCTTGGTAGGGGAGTGGGTGTGGCGCCACTCCATTGATTGCCGTTTTGTTTCAGGTTCGAAGTCATGAACCCATGTTTCATCACCTGTAACAATCTTTGACAAGAAATTGTCGCCCTCAGCCACATGACGAGCAAGCAATTCCGCACAGATGGTTCTCCTTTGCTCTTTATGGTGTTCGGTTAGACAACGAGGGACCCAGCGGGAACAAACCTTTGAATATCCCAACTGGTGAACAATTGTGACAGCACTACCAACAGAGATGTCAAGTTGAGCACTGAGTTGTTTGATGGTGATCCGTCGATCATCTCGAATGAGTGTGTTCGAACGCTCCGCCATTGCAGGAGTCACAGCTGAGCACGGCCGGCCCGCACGCAGGAGATCAGTCTTGCTTGACCTTGCGGCGATGATGACACACGCTTTGCCCAACGACTCACCGTGCTTTTGTCCACTGCCAGATCACCGTAGACATTCTGCAAGCGCCTATGAATATCTGAGATGCCCTGGTTTTCCGCCAAAAGAAACTCGATCACTGCCCGTTGTTTGCAACGCACATCCGTTACAGACGCCATTTTAACAGCTCCGTACAGCGCTGCCACCTGTCGGAAGTCAATGAAATTATACGAGACGAAGCGGGAATGTTTGAAAATATTCCACAAGAAATTTCCGGTTTTTTCAACCAAAATTGACCGAGAAAAAAAAATGTGTTGCATTACTTATTGAACTGCCCTCGTAGAATAAGTAGAGAATGTAAAGTTTTTGTGATTACAGGTAGGCTGCAACCGTTAATTTGAAAACGTACACCATGTATTTAATGAAGCACCTTATTTCAGCTACCTCTGCCGTACGGCTGATTAATATCGGTCCGAGCACGTCAGTGCACTGTCCAATGTGTTCCAAAAAGCCGTGCACGAAAACGCGATTCTTCAGGCGGTCGTATCCCGGGTTCTGTTGATCACAAAGACAGCGGCACCTGTGTTTTGAATAGCCCTTGGCCTCGGGACTATTTGCGTTCCCATCAGAAGAACGGGCATGCTATAGCTCTCCTACTCTACAGGGTCAAAATTTAAACATTACACTCTCACTCCAGTCCAGGCAAACAGAGCAAATAAGTTGGTTAGTTTGCATTAGATGTGGACCTGAGCGGACTTATAGAAGTACCATTTGTTCATGGCCGGTTCCTGAGAAAACTCGAAAAACCATGATTTTTGGGTACGGAAGAGCAAATTGTGGCGATGCCCACCTCTATAATTGCCGTTTTTGCACTTTGGGCCGGAATTACCTAAGTAAATAACTGTAGCAAGTGTCTCAAATCTTTACTATGCATTTTTTAGAAAATCATTTTCCCGTTTTCTAGAATCTTTATCCCTTGTCAAGGTACACCCGAAAAACCATCATTTTTGGGTACCAGAAATACCAATTGTGGGGATGGCCACTTCTATAATTTCTGTTCACGGCAAATTGGCAAAGTTTTTACCATATGTTCTTAGTTTGATGTACTCAACTAATCTTGAAACTTTTTAGATATCATTATCCGTTGTCGAGATCCCGAAGTTCAAATAAGTGTAGTTTTTTTGGATTATCAGTCAACTGGTTTGATGAGGCCGACCATGAATTCCTCTCCTGTGACAATATCTCAAAGAAGCACTCACAACTTACGTCCTCAGTTATTTTCTGGATATATTGTAATCTCTGTTTTCCTCTACAGTTTTTCCCTCTACAAAACAAAAAAAAAAAAAATGTTCAAATGTGTGTGAAATCTTATGGGACTTACTTGCTAAGGTCATCTGTCCCTAAGCTTACGCACTACTGAACCTAAATTATCCTGAGGACAAAAACACACAACCATGCCCGAGGGAGGACTCGAACCTTCGCCGGGACCAGCCGTTACCCTTGAAACGGTACAGTAGTTTCCGCTCTATAAGCAGCAGGTTTCGCTGCTAGCTCGCACCGTGAAATACAAACAGAGGCGGCTCCGCCGCCAATTTTATTGCACGACGCGGCCGGCCGCGGGTGCAACAGAACCCATGTGGACGGGCGGAAAGAAATGTGTCAATGCTTCATAATACGTATTTATATGTGTCGTGTATTACGCATTTCTTGTACGTGAATGTGAATCTGCACATGAACTTTCCTAATCCTCCTCACACCTTTCCGTAAAGCGTGGCGAAATCTTAGTTGGGAAGTAGTTCTGTAGTATAGTAGTGCCAACCTTAGTCCTGGGTAGGGGATCAGAGAGACAGCACAGGCAGGTAAAAGTCAAAGACTTTCCAGTGTCACAATATTTGGGGTGGAGAGGTTGGTCACGGCCAAGTGGTTCGACTACCCCCTCCACCGGGACCAAGGAAGACCTCCGGGTGCCCGCCATATTCTGGGAATGTTACAGAAGACGGGTAAGTGAGCAGACGTGCCCTCAGTGTATCTGTCTCAATGTTCACGCATGGAAGAGAGGTATTTGAATATTTGTACTAATTCTTCTATTTCCAGCTTTGGGTTGTGTAAGGAAATGAATGTTCTCGTTTAATTTCGGAAATTTGACCCCCTGTGTTAATGCACCTGGTGCCCAGTTTGCCCGTTATCCTCCTCACATAGTGTATGTCCTATGTAAAATATTGGGAGACTTTGGTGGTATACATTTGGCCAACGCAGTTCCGTCTTGCCCGTAGAAATGTGCGTGCAGATTAGTATATAATATACCCGAGCTATAAGTTGTAAAATTGTAATATCTGTAAACTGGAACAATTGCTGCAATCGCTGTAAAGTCGAGTGATAATGTTTAAAATAAATAGGTAATCAATTGTCATCAATCTTTAACATACCTTAAAAACCACAAAGAAGTCAAGTTAAAGGGATTCATTTAAAATAAAAGATATAGAATGCGGGGACCCACACATCAGCGTGTGAGCCCTCCAGCCCCTTGCCTAGTATCGTACAGAAAGGGCACGCTCTCTAGGTAGCGCTCTCAAGCTCCCCTTCCCAGTTATCCGTGGCGCAAGTTTCATTCAGGGCTTGACGACATCAACTTTCATCTGGCGCCCCTAGGCAAGGAGGTTGGACGGTAATCATTCACCCTCTACAGCTCCCTTTAGTACCATGGAAGTTTTTCCCTGATATCTTAACCGATATCCTATCATCCTGTCCCTTCTTCTTGTCAGTGTTTTCCATTTATTCTTTTCCTAACCTATCCTGTGGGGAACCTCCTCATTTCGTAGGGGGTTGCTGCCGTCAACTTTCGAATGCCTGGCGCCACTAGCTCAATCTGTTGTGTGCTGTCGCTCTGGTTTGAGACCACTAAGATCTTTGCTAGAGATTGTTGATGGGGACGGAGCGAGCTGTGGTGTGGCCAGTGGGGAAGTGGTGGCAGAGTGAGGAGGACGGTGTGAGAGGTCCGTCTGGCGTCAAAAGCGAGCAGTTGGGCAAACGCCTTGGGCACGGAGTCCGGCGAGTGGTTGCTGGGCATACTGGTGGGCCGATTTTCCGCTCCAGCTCCTGAAACAAACACAAGAACAAAAGTTATCATCGACATTTGACTGCAAAGCTACATTTCTTCCGTTCTTCTCTGTCTCACAAATTGATTGTGTGCCTTACTCACTCTGCAAAAACATACCACAGTGACTCGCACATTCCGTGCTCACGCCACATAGTACAAACTATCGCCCAAGATCTACCACTCAGGCGCTCGCGAACTACTCGCGGAAGCCCACACGAATATCATTGCACAATAGTGCGGAAAACCACATGCAAAAACCACAAGCGAATAACCACAGTGAACGACAACCGCATTAGACACGATAGCTCATCTGTGTAACCACACTCGAATAAAATAGCCCATTCGCGAAAAACATCGCAGCAAAGGCGACATTTACAGACAAAAAAGACACCACAAATACCTCGCGCCACTGGAGACAACAATAATCAGACGACAGCGAACGCCGACCGCTGTGGGAGAGCGGTTCTAGGTTCTTCAGTCCGGAACCGCGCTGCTGCTACAGTCGCAGGTTCGAATCCTGCCTCGGGCATGGATGTGTGTGATGTTCTCAGGTTAGTTAGGTTTAAGTAGTTCTAAGTCTAGGAGACTGATGACCTCAGATGTTAAGTCCCATAGTGCTCAGAGCCATTTGACTAGCCGGCTCTGAGACGTGGCACACGGATGAGAACGTTGACGCCAGTTTCGCTGTGCTTAATTCTGGGCCCACTTTGAACAGGCAAGGTTTAGCTTCGATTCGTGAACTTCAGTTAAGTTCGGATTTGGAGGCCTTAACTGTTATTTTCTTATTAATACCTATAGGTCTGTTGCGACCATTGCGATTTCTCAGCTGATCTATTTCGTCACCTGTTCTTTCCTTGAATTGTGGCTGTTGTTTGCATTTCCTGAATCGATAATACCCTTCGTTGTTCGTTAACGGGATATCTCAATCTGTGTGAGCTGATGGTGTTTCCTGAGCCGGAGCGATAACGTGTTTCTTCTATGCTGTGGCCGGACCCCCCTGTCGTCACGCAATACCTAGATGGTTGGGTTTTAGCCGACCTCCCTGCCAAACGTCTTCGAACACCACTTAAGGGGCTCCGGAAAGGCTCAAAATCATGAAAAGTTCAATTTTTACTTTTTTGCGTTTTCTGAATCTGCAGACTATTATCTTTTAATAGATATATAATTTATTCAATTCCGAAGACTACAACTATTTTTAAATTTTTTTTGAAATGTGTTCTACATGGGCGTGACCCACTGTGGCGCTGTTAAACTGCTGTCAAATGGTGTTATCATTAACGTCCGTGTTCATCAGGTACATTTTAGTGATGTGAGATAAAGTATGTGTTGTGGCTAACCTGTGATGGTTCAATATATATCGCTGGTGTGATTGTCGATCGTTTCATGTTTATTTACTCTGTCGTTATCTCGAAAATATTCGTAATTAATTCTGTTTCTTGAGTCTCTGTTTTGTTGAAGCACACTCCTGGAAATTGAAATAAGAACACCGTGAATTCATTGTCCCAGGAAGGGGAAACTTTATTGACACATTCCTGGGGTCAGATACATCACATGATCACACTGACAGAACCACAGGCACACAGACACAGGCAACAGAGCATGCACAATGTCGGCACTAGTACAGTGTATATCCACCTTTCGCAGCAATGCAGGCTGCTATTCTCCCATGGAGACGATCGTAGAGATGCTGGATGTAGTCCTGTGGAACGGCTTGCCATGCCATTTCCACCTGGCGCCTCAGTTGGACCAGCGTTCGTGCTGGACGTGCAGACCGCGTGAGACGACGCTTCATCCAGCCCCAAACATGCTCAATGGGGGACAGATCCGGAGATCTTGCTGGCCAGGGTAGTTGACTTACACCTTCTAGAGCACGTTGGGTGGCACGGGATACATGCGGACGTGCATTGTCCTGTTGGAACAGCACGTTCCCTTGCCGGTCTAGGAATGGTAGAACGATGGGTTCGATGACGGTTTGGATGTACCGTGCACTATTCAGTGTCCCCTCGACGATCACCAGTGGTGTACGGCCAGTGTAGGAGATCGCTCCCCACATCATGATGCCGGGTGTTGGCCCTGTGTGCCTCGGTCGTATGCAGTCCTGATTGTGGCGCTCACCTGCACGGCGCCAAACACGCATACGACCATCATTGGCACCAAGGCAGAAGCGACTCTCATCGCTGAAGACGACACGTCTCCATTCGTCCCTCCATTTACGCCTGTCGCGACACCACTGGAGGCGGGCTGCACGATGCTGGGGCGTGAGAGGAAGACGGCCTAACGGTGTGCGGGACCGTAGCCCAGCTTCATGGAGACGGTTGCGAATGGTCCTCGCCGATACCCCAGGAGCAACAGTGTCCCTAATTTGCTGGGAAGTGGCGGTGCGCTCCCCTACGGCACTGCGTAGGATCCTACGGTCTTGGCGTGCATCCGTGCGTCGCTGCGGTCCGGTCCCAGGTCGACGGGCACGTGCACCTTCCGCCGACCACTGGCGACAACATCGATGTACTGTGGAGACCTCACGCCCCACGTGTTGAGCAATTCGGCGGCACGTCCACCCGGCCTCCCGCATGCCCACTATACGCCCTCGCTCAAAGTCCGTCAACTGCACATACGGTTCACGTCCACGCTGTCGCGGCATGCTACCAGTGTTAAAGACTGCGATGGAGCTCCGTATGCCACGGCAAACTGGCTGACACTGACGGCGGCGGTGCACAAATGCTGCGCAGCTAGCGCCATTCGACGGCCAACACCGCGGTTCCTGGTGTGTCCGCTGTGCCGTGCGTGTGATCATTGCTTGTACAGCCCTCTCTCAGTGTCCGGAGCAAGTATGGTGGGTCTGACACACCGGTGTCAATGTGTTCTTTTTTCCATTTCCAGGAGTGTATAATAATGAGTAAAAGTAAAGTTATTAGAAATCCTCTGAAGGCTTTTAAGAAAAGGAGAAATGTTGGAAAGCCAAAGGTATGTGTTATTACTGTAAACAATAAAGACGATAACCAAGTGAGTGAACCTAACCTCTCAAGTACACCTGCCCATAGCAGTCAAAGTGGGAAAGAAAATACTTCACAGAAGAAGCTTGGTTCAATGAGTGAAAACTATGAATGTTTTATGGGCGAATCGGATGTGAATGAAATATTTGATATGTCGGTTCTCAAAGGAATTTTTTCAAACTGTGTAAGATGTATTCATTGTAGTGAAGTTGGTCTGGAACTCTCCATAATAAAGCACGTAGGACTTGCTAGTGAAATACAACTGAAATGTGACAAGTGTTCATACATGACCACCTTTTGGAACAGTGTTGCAGTAACTGTAACTGAAGAAAGTGGTATCAAAATCTACGAACACAACAACGAGCGATGCTTGCTTTAGACAAGGAGCGCCTTCGGGCTGCAGACAGGGCTGTAAAGAGTCTAGAAATACAAGCAAGAGTAAACAGGAGGAGGAACAAGAGGAAGCTGGAGGAGGAGTTTGCAGAGGATGAAGATAATCCATCCTATGGACCTGGAATGCACTAAAAAGTTAATCCAATCTTTGTCGCTCGATTCCCAAAACTTTTATTTTCTCATACTAATTACATGTTTTCTAAGGATCTTCCAAACATATTTGTTTCAAACTTTCAGTAAATGTTACACAGTACCTTCTGCATAATTTAACACAGCCCTTTTCCAAAAAACTGTATATTTTTGAATATATAAATAAAAAATTGCAAAAAAATGTTGTGAATTTTCATTACAATTGAAAAAAATCGTCTTTAATAACTGAACTAAAATTTTGTAAAATCCCTGTGTTAAGTTGTAGCCCATATTCCAATAAATAATCTGTAAAAAGTTCAACTTCCTACCTCAAATACTTTGTGAGGAAAGATGTAATTTATAAGCGTTATTTTAATATTGCAAGTATAGGGCGTTCCGGAGCCCCTTAAGTGCGTTTCTCTTGTAATTCGGCCGGGTGCCGGTTTCAAGATACCTTCGGGCATTACAGACGCCATCGCTCTGTTAATTATGTTGACTTAGGAAGTGTCTGCGTCTCAAAATTTGCAATTGCTGAGGCTATATAACTGGGTTTGTCAGGTTAGTTTTCTTTCGGGCGTTTCGCCGTCGTTGTTGAGGCGTTATCTTGCAGTGACGCGAGTATACCGTTTGGCTAGTTGTTGCTTTCACGTAATTAGCCTTTTTGTGTTAATATTTCGTTTCCCGGTCTTGGTCTTGGAAGACTGGCCCTCTCGTTGTAGCCTTTCTTGGCCTTCCTATTTGGTGAAGTCTTGAGCTGCTTGCGTATAAGCCTTCTGGTGCACCCCTTGTGAGGAGGCAATTCAGACTCCTTGTTACTTTAGTGAAACTCTTATTATTGAAGGCCTGCCTGGTCCCTTTTAGTTAAATTAAGAACTATTTTATAATTTTGGTTAGCTGAAACTTTTATTAATCACGGCCTACCTATTTTATTGCCCTGTTATTGGGATCTGATATCTTACTCAGTGTGTGTTGTAACTAACTGAAATTGTGATTGACAAACGCCTACCCGTTTCAGAAGTACACTACTGGCCATTAAAATTGCTACACCACGAAGATGACGTGCTACTGACGCGAAATTTAACCGACAGGAAGAAGATGCTGTGATATGCAAATGATTAGCTTTTCAGAGCATTCGCACAAGGTTGGCGCCGGTGGTGACACCTACAACGTACTGACATGAGGAAATTTTCCAACCGATTTCTCATACACAAACAGCAGTTGATCGGCGATGCCTGGTGAAACGTTGTTGTGATGCCTCGTGTAAGGAGGAGAAATGCGTACCATCACGTTTCCGACTTTGATAAAGGTCGGATAGTAGCCTATCGCGATTGCGGTTTATCGTATCGCGACATTGCTGCTTGCGTTGGTCGAGATCCAATGCTTGTTAGCAGAATATGGAATCGGTGGGTTCAAGAGGGTAATACCGAACGCCGTGCTGGATCCCAACGGCCTCGTATCACTAGCAGTCGAGATGACAGGCATCTTATCCGCATGGCTGTAACGGATCGTGCAGCCACGTCTCGATCCCAGTGTCAGCAGATGGGGACTTTTGCAAGACAACAACCATCTGCACGAACAGTTCGACGACGTTTGCAGCAGCATGGACTATCAACTCGGAGACCATGGCTGCGGTTACCCTTGATGCTACATCACAGACAGGAGCGCCTGCGATGGTGTACGCAACGACGAACCTGGGTGCACGAATGGCAAAACGTCATTTTTTTGGATGAATCCAGGTTCTGTTTACAGCATCATGATGGTCGCATCCGTGTTTGGCGACATCGTGGTGAACGCACATTGGAAGCGTGTATTCGTCATCGCCATACTGGCGTATCACCCGGCGTGATGGTATGGGGTGCCATTGGTTACACATCTCGGACACCTCTTGTTCGCATTGACGGCACTTTGAACAGTGGACGTTACATTTCAGATGTGTTACGATCTGTGGCTCTACCCTTCCATCGATCCCTGCGAAACCCTACATATCAGCGGGATAATGCACGACCGCATGTTGCAGGTCCATACATGTACGGGCCTTCCTGGATACAGAAAATGTTCGATTGCTGCTCTGGCCAGCACATTCTCCAGATCTCTCACCAATTGAAAACGTCGTCACAATACACCAGTCACTACTCTTGATGAACTGTGGTATCGTGTTGAAGCTGCATGGGTAGCTGTACCTGTACACGCGATCCAAGCTCTGTTGGACTCAATGCCCAGGCATATATAGGCCGTTATTACGGCCAGAGGTGGTTGTTCTGGGTACTGATTTCTCAGTATCTGTGCACCGAAATCGCGTGAAAATGTAATCACATGTCAGTTCTAGTATAATATATTTGTCCAATGAATACCCGTTTATCATCTGCATTTCTTCTTGGTGTAGCAATTTTTATGGCCAGTAGTGTATTTATGTCAATAAGATGGTAACAGGAAATGACACATAATGGTACGTGGGCCCTAACGTTTCTCCTTAGGTCCTTTTGCCCAGAAGAGTAGGTTTCACTTATCAGCCCACCTAATTTCCAACATTCTTCTGTAGCACCACTTCCTAAATGCTTCGATTCTTTTCTGTTCCGATTTTCCCACCGTCCATCTTTCGTTACCATACAATGCTGTGCTCCAAACGTACATTTACAAAATTTCTTTCAGAGGCCTATGTTCGGTAGTAGTAGACTTGACTCGGCCAGGAATGCACTTTTCTCTGGGGTGCCTTGCTTTTTATGACCTCCTTGCGTCGTCTGTCTTGTGTTAAGTTGTTGCCTAAGTAGCAAAATTCCTTAACCTCATCTGCTTCATTATCACCAGTCCTGCTATTAAGTTTCTCACTGTTCTCATTTCTGCTACTTGTTATTACTTTCATCCTTCTTCGATTTAATCTCAAACCATATTCTGTACTCATACACTTTTCCGCCAGATAAGTGAGAGTGGGGGAATCACGGACGCGGGCAACGGCGGACACGTGTGTTTGGCTGTAGAAAAGGATGGAAGACATTTCCAACGCCGCAATCGTGAGTGGAGCCTGACCGCACCGCCTAACAAACAGTTCAAAAAAAAAAAAAATGTTTCAAATGGGTCTGAGCACTATGGGACTTAACTGCTGAGGTCATCAGTCCCCTAGAATTTAGAACTACTTAAACCTAACTAACCTAAGGACATCACACACATCCATGCCCGAGGCAGGATTCGAACCTGCGACCGCAACGGTCGCACGGTTCCAGACTGTTGCGCCTAGAACCGCTCGGCCACACCGGTCGGCAAACGAACAGTTGTGAATTGACGCCGCGCTCGCTGTACAAGGTATGTTTACCTCCTATTTTTTCAACAGTTTCATGTAATGTATGAGTAAACTTGAATAATACTTTAGGTATAACACAAAAAACGATATCTTTTTGGTAAGTAATGTCTAATTAAACAACATTTTTACTACTTTCTGCGTGAATCATACGATTCTAACCTCAAATAATAACATTGTTTTGTTATACCGTATGTGCTGGGTAATGCTGGAAGTTTTGAGGGGGGTAATATCGACTATCCAAAATTATCCTTACAATTAATTACATGTGTTTCAGATGCTACGAAGTCACCAAAGAAAGACATAGACCAAGTCCATATTAGGTGAGTTAGAGAGAGTCATTAGTGACGTCAAGAACAAAACACGTTCACTAGGAGAAGCAGCTGCTATTTATTCTACTCCAAAAATCACTATACACGACCATCTCAAGGAATAAGCTATACAGCAATCAAAATCTGGACGTAAGGCTATACTTTCCGAAGAACAAGAAAGGGAATTAGAAGACATATCTTAAAATGCACTAAACTATTTTATGGGTTGACTATAAAGATGGTGCACAAAATGGCTTTCAAATTTGCTGAAGTAAAGAATTTGAAGCATAAATTTGTCAAAACATCCCAAACGGCAGGAAAAGTCAGGTTCTACTGATTTTTTAATAAAAGGCACCCTAATACTTTGCAATGAAAACCTGAATCCGCTTCTACCGATAGAACGACAGCTTTTAATGAAACGGAAGTGAAAATGTTCTTCAACAGCTTGCACGCTTTGTAGACAAAATACCACTTTGATGCTAATCGCATTTACGTTGTTGACGAGACAGGCATTTCTAATGTCCAAAGAAATTCAAGGATTTTAGCATCAAAGGTCCAGAAACAAGTGGGCATCACAACAAGGGTGAAAGAGGCACTAGAACAACAGCTGATCGCGCATTTATTGCTTCAGGAAAGTGTGTTTCTCCGTTTTTCATTTTTAAGAGGAAGCGAATGAATACTTTCTTATTACATGAAGGCAAAGCTGATGTGATAGCAGCAGTTTGCGATTCGGGTTGGATCAACGAGAACCATACGTAGATTTGCTACACCATTTCATCTCCTACTCTGCTACGCTAAGCTAACTATTGCAGAACCAGTTCTACTTCTTTTGGACCATCATGAAAGTCACAATAGTCTTGTTTGCTGTCTGCTTTGTCGCCAGAATGAAACAGTATCGTTATCCCTTTCACATACATCACATCGTATGCAACCACTGGACCTGACGTATTCTGGGTCTTCAAGGCTTCAGCTAACAGAGAATGCGGTTGTACATGGCTTCAAATGTATGTCAACGAATTACACAGTATGAACTTGTCGAACTTTTCGCTAAAGCCTTTAACTGCATCAGCAGTATAGAGAGAGCAGCAAACGGTTTCCGGGCAGCTGGTATTTGTCCAGTAAATATAATTAAAGTTGATGAATATTTCATAGATCTGACATCTGCGACATCTAAGACAGAGGTTGCATTGACACCAAATGTGCAAAGAGCAGTGACAATTGATATTCAGATAGATTCAGTACCGACATTAAACGTGCAACAGAGGCTAGTAACCACTGTTGCTGTTTTGGACCAATCAGTTCCATCTGAAGATATTGTTAACCCTAATGTCCCTAAACTGCCACATCCGAAACGTGAAAAAAAAAAGTCAGAAAACGACGTTCAGCTACAAAAACCAGTTCTCCTATGAAAGATATTCTGGAAAAAGAGAAGAAATAAAAAATAGGGAGTAGATAAAAAAAGTGAAAAGACTGTACTTTCCACTGAAGGTAGGAACGGTGTGAAGGACCTTTAAGCATTTGTAGACGATAAGACTAAGAGAAGGACATACCGTGCAAAACGAAGGTCGCTGAAGGAGCTGCGATGGAGAATGAGTATTCGTGCCTAAATTGTGAAGAAAAGTATGAAGATCCTCCCACTGAAGATAGGATAAAATGCTACAAATGTAATTTATGGATCCACGAAAACTGCACGAGTGGTGAAAATAAATTAGAGGATTTATCTGTGACTTATGTGATGTTTAGTCTATGTCCGTGATTAACCCACATACCGTCTGTAATTATTCCATGCTCTGTGGAGTAATACCGGATACTGATGTTTCATTTTTTTTTGTTAATATTTTATTCTGTACTGAAAATTTATCTACGTTGAATATGTGAACTTAAGAATAAAGTTTCAGTAATAAATAGTATTTGCAACTTTAACTGGTTTTGTTTTATTGCAGTTCTCCCTTAAGTGTTCGCAACTACCCCACACTCTCTTATGCGATGGAAACCAAACTTAGTTTATGTTTAATGAAGACACTATTTCTTGGAGGTTAATGTCGACGCCTATCATGCGAACGATAACACAGTGTGAAATATTTGGACTGACAACTGACTATGTACAAAAATATGCATCTTTATATCAAAATATTGCAAGAAGATGGAATTAAATCTATATCCTCGGAAGCTGTAATGTCAACAGTAGCCTGATTCCACTTTGCCTTTACTTAGCGAGGGCTTTCATCGTGAGCTACACAATCCAATGACATTAATGTGATCACATGTCAAAAGCCTGAATAACCACCTTTTGCAGAGCGGATCTCTACGAGACGTGCAGCAAGAGAGTCAATGATGGTCTGCAAGATGCCGACAGGGATGTGGAGCCATGCCGCCCCCACTACCATGGCCAGCTGCAGTAGGTGTCTCAGTTAACGATTCTTGCCGCGAACAGTCCGATCGAGGTCGTCCAATAGAGTCTCGATTGCGTTTAAATCCGGGGAGTCTGACGGCCATGGCAGCACGGTAGAATCCACGTTGGTGCTCCCCGAATGATGCACGTAAACTGCGAGCAATGTGAGATGCTGCATTGTTCTGCTGGTAGATGCCATTGTGCCGAGGAAAAAGAAGCTGTGGGGTGGATATGGTCGCCAAGGATAGATGCACACTTGTGTTGATCCAATGTGCCTTTCAGAACGGCGAGATCATCCATGGGATGTTACTAAAACATTGATCAGACCATAACGCTTCCTCCTCGGATCTGGACTCTTACGATGATTGTTGCAGGGTATTTGCTTTCAGAATTTTCGCACCGTAGACACCAGCGGCCATCTGTTCGATGAAGGATAAAACGTGACTCATCTGGAAAGGCCACTTGTCGTCACTCAGTGCACGTCCAGTTGCGGTATTGGCGCGCAAATTCCAGCCTTCGTCATCGATGAACGCAGTGAGCATGAATGCACGAAACAGGCGCCTGCTGCGGAGGCCCAACGCAGCAATATTCGCTGAACGGTCTTTTAGGAGACATTGCTGGGAGACAATTTGTAAGACGTGTATATTTCTAATGTCAAACCACAATTTATGAAAGATGTTTATTGTTGTGTGCATAGTTCCGCGTAGTCAGCGTGTACACAACTTTCCCAATAGAGCGCGCCCCGCTAAGTACAACAGCGCAGGCGTAGCACTCGTCCGTCTCTGCACTACGAGATGGCACTGCCATAAAGACGGGCCAAATTCTGCTTCCACCGATCCATGTATTAATATGTAACACAGCCAACGAGATTGCTGCTAACGTAGAACCTTTTCTCCTCGCGGATCACACTCGCGCAGCGATACATGGATGCGCGAGTATTATAACGAGTGTACAGACCTCCAATTAGTCAGTCTGCATTTGTCTGCACCAGTCTGTACCAGTCTGCATTAGTCTGTACCAGTCTCAGTACGAGTTCTACATTTGTCTGTACCAGTCTATAGTCAAGTTTCAGTCTGCGCCCAATAAGATTACCATATTCCTGTACATAGCCATCAAGATAAATGTATAGACACTTTGTCAAGTATCAGAGATACATGTGAGAATAAGATTAACGTACCAGTACCAAAGGAACTTCAGATTGTCAATTGTAAATAGCATCCAGAACCAAGTTAAGTAATTTTTATGCTTGTTATTACTTTAATAAATGTGTGTGAAAATTAATCAAGTTCTGTTTAATGTTGGTCACCGTCAATCTGATACTCTAAGCGTGCAAGTGGCATTTCTATCGTATGACCTAACGGCAGATGATAAACACGCCACGATAAGACCACGAGACACATTGCTGACACTCGCTTACTTCGTTAGAGCGACAAGTCAAATAATCTGATGGTGTGTGTACTGAAGGTCTTACAGTATGCACACCACATTTATATTTTATTAATAGGATTAAGTAGGAATAATTAATATTTGTCATTTTGGAAATAATTGTAGTAGCAGGGAATGTCTGCACCAAAGTATTGTTGGCGGGAGAGACAGCACATTGATACAATTTTTAAAAAGGCGGGAGAGACCGCGTATGGATACATTTTAAGAAAAAGAGCGGGAAAGACCGCGCATTGATGCATTTTGTAATGGTAGCAGGGATTGTCTGCACCAGAAAGCATTGTTGGCGGGAGAGACCGCACTTTAGCGTTCGTAGGAAGTCAGTAGTAAGCGAGAAGTGAAGCGAGTCGGTTGCAGGTCTGAAGCGAGAGGTTGAGAGGAGCGGTGTGCCTGCCAGCCACCAACTGAACGGATGTACAGAGGCATCAGGGAACTATTATCATAAGGGCAACTAATTGAATCATTTTTTTTTGAGAAACTCAAGACTGGTGAAGGTATGTTTGCACAATGCTAGTTGTAAGATTGTTCTAAAAAGTAAGTTCCATTTGAACGTTTGTAAAATCATTACATTACCAACAGTAAATATTTGAAGAATCGTTTTCAGTATATAATTAATTTTTGCCAGCAACATTGCATTACTGATTATAATCCATCCCAAAAACCATCAACGTAAAACTTTGCAAAATTTTGTTGTTGTCAAGAAAAAGTTTAACTATGAATTACGAAACTTCACTCAAATTAATTAAAGAATAACATCAGCTTTGGTAATAAATGCAGCCACTTATTATGACAGCCCACCAGCAGCTAATAGAGTATAGTAAAAGAGAGTAAGCCGGCCGATGCGACCGAGCGGTTCTAGGCGCTTCGGTCTGGAACCGCGCGACCGCTACGACCGCAGGTTCGAATCCTGCCTCGGGCATGGATGTTTGTGACGTCCTTAGGTTACATCTACATCTACATCTACATTTACACTCCGCAAGCCACCCAACGGTGTGTGGCGGAGGGCACTTTACGTGCCACTGTCATTACCTCCCTTTTCTGTTCCAGTCGCGTATGGTTCGCGGGAAGAACGACTATCTGAAAGCCTCCGTGCGCGTGCGCGCTCGAATCTCTCTAATTTTACATTCGTGATCTCCTCGGGAGGTATAAGTAGGGGGAAGCAATATATTCGATAACTCATCCACAAACGCACCCTCTCGAAACCTGGCGAGCAAGCTACACCGCGATGCAGAGCGCCTCTTTTGCAGAGTCTGCCACTTGAGTTTGCTAAACATCTCCGTAACGCTATCACGGTTACCAAATAACCCTGTGACGAAACGCGCCGCTTTTCTTTGGATCTTCTCTATTTCCTCCGTCAACCCGATCTGGTACGGTTCCCACACTGATGAGCAATACTCAAGTATAGGTCGAACGAGTGTTTTGTAAGCCACCTCCTTTGTTGATGGACTACATTTTCTAAGGACTCTCCCAATGAATCTCAACTTGGCACCCGCCTTACCAACAATTAATTTTATATGATCATTCCACTTCAAATCGTTCCGCACGCATACTCCCAGATATTTTACAGAAGTAACTGCTACTAGTGTTTGTTCCGCTATCATGTGACCATAGTTAGTTAGGTTTAAGTAGTTCTAAGTTCTAGGGGACTGATGACCTCTGATGTTAAGTCCCACAGTGGTCGCCGGCCGCGGTGGTCTAGCGGTTCTAGGCGCGCAGTCCGGAACCGCGCGACTGCTACGGTCGCAGGTTCGAATCCTGCCTCGGGCTTGGATGTGTGTGATGTCCTTAGGTTAGTTAGGTTTAAGTAGTTCTAAGTTCTAGGGGACTGATGACCACAATGTTAAGTCCCACAGTGCTCAGAACCATTTTGAACCCACGGTGCTCAGAGCCATAAAACAGAGTAAGTATGTTCATGTCGTAGTGCGATGTAGCAGTCAGATGGCGATCCAGTAACAGTGAAAAAGGTAAGGAACAGTTTTGGGTTATTGCAGGTAACGACTGAGAGCCACGACGACGACACATTCTATGTTTCGTCGAAATAATCAGCAAATCACTTTTAATAAGCAGCATTTAAATTTGTACGCGAAGATTGCACTTATTATTATTGAGAAAGAGAATTAATTTCAAAGGGAAGATTTCATTTGTTATTATTAAGCAAGAGATGGAAATCCTAAAGGAAGGTTTCATAGGTTATTGTAGAAGGGAATGTTGCGTAACAAAAGAGATATAGAGGAGACGGGAAGGTTTCAAATTGGTTCATCTGGACGGTCAGTTGATCAACAGTTGCACGTCTATTCGCCCATACACACCTCCGCAACCATCGTCCCCCTGTCATCTATGGCCTGTGTTGTATCACAGTTGCTTTGGTGCCGGTTTTGGAGCTATTTTGGCCATCACATAATTCGCTCCGTTTCTGCATTACGACAACTGCACCCTTCTACCCCCTCCCCCCTCCCCCCACCCCCAATGCGATTTGTATACCCTCCACTGCTACCGCTGCCACCTTCCGTCTATGAGTGGTTATTATACGTTGACGACGACGTTGGTCACCTTAATGTGACTGGATCGTGCACGTCTACAACGGATCGCAATTATTAAGCGTCCGATTCCTCTAAACAGTACGCCGAGGCTCGTCGAACTCGATGGGTCGCTGTGGTGGTCCTTTCCCTGTTGGGTAGACGCCATCGTTCGTGAATCAGTTTTCAGTGTCCAACCGTCACCCTCCTTCAAGACTCTGTGAGGTGCTTAGCTCCACTGGTAGCTCTGACGCCGAGAGGGGGCAACACGAGGGACGCTGGGCAGCTTTCTAATCTTTGCACAGGATTAGCGCCCCCGTCCCCCGGGACGGAGAAGCAAACACGTCCCATATTTGCCGGGCGTCGGCCCTATCGGGACGCTGTACGCCGGAACTTCTCCGACTCGCAGTCGTTGTCTATTTTTATTCGGCGCCCCCTGGAGCCGCCGCCCCTCGGGCCTATCTGGCAAACTGGCTGGAACAACAGGGGCGACAGGAACGTCTTCCTCGGCTCCCCTCGCCTTCCCTTCGCTTCCCTCCACCCTGCCCGGCCGCTGTGGCGAGCTCGCAAGAAGTTTGCCCGGCGGGTCGCAAGAAACGGCGATGGGCGAGAGCGACGCTCATTCGGGACGACGCGTCGCGGCACCGAAGAGTGAAGGCGGTGGAAGGGGGGGGGGGAGGGGAGGACGAGGCGCTGCTCATGGCCGTCTGTGGGATAGAGGCCGGGGGAGGAGGGAGTTGGCAACTCGGCCCTCTACAAGGCGCAGCCAGCGCAACTGGAAACGTCGGCGCAAGGGCGCCGCCGCAGCGTAAGACTTAATTACCGGGGAAAATGTGGGATGCACCAAGTGACAACTGAGGTCGTTCCCCCTCCCTGGGCGTGTCTAGCCGGTCCCTCCTACGAGTGACGCACCCACCTTCGCAAATTTACTGGCCGAACTTGTTCTATATTTCGCTTTTTCGCCTCACGCGAGGTGTTTGCTTCGTACTGCATGACAGTAACAGAATTTCATTTCCCTGTCACATTTATACTAGAACGTCAAGCGCTTTTTACCTCCTTGGTCGTGAACAGCGTAGTTGTTGAAAAGAAGTACATTTCCAGTACTGCAATAACCTACTGCCTTCTTCTACATCTATTTTGTACAGCAGGGATATACACAAGCCTCCTGTGGCCGAAAGCAAGTATCAACGCGGCCGAAAATGCTGGCATCTAACACATGATAGGTAAAGAAAAAAATTCCATAAAATTCCGATTATACAAAGCTATGATTGATAAATATTTTCAACTTGAAACTCCTACCAACGATGTTATTCTCTCGTCTCTCATTTGTCTACATTTGTCTACCTCATTCCGCACCCCCGCATTTCTATCTGTCAGTGTCAAGTATATTATGCGCGGCCCAGAAATACAGAGAGGTCCAGAAAAACGTAGACACTCTTTCATAATCAATATTAATGGAACAAAATGACATACCGTTACAATTCTTGCTCTAGCGGAGGTTATTTTATGTCTTCAAAGCCACCCCCGTCGGGGGCAAATAATGTCGATGCCACTGAACTGTTGACCGAACTACGGTTGCCACCGTTTCCGGTGTGGTAACTACACACAACGCCTCGATGAAACTTCCTGGCAGATTAAAACTGTGCGCCGGACCGAGACTCGAACTCGGGACCTTTGCCTTTCGCGGGCAAGTGCTCTACCATCTGAGCTACCCAAGCACGACTCACGCCCCGTCCTCACAGCTTTACTTCTGCCAGTACCTCGTCTCCTACCTTCCAGACTGCTGTGGGGACGGGGCGTGAGTCGTGCTTGGGTAGCTCAGATGGTAGAGCACTTCCCCGCGATAGGCAAAGGTCCGGAGTTCGAGTCTCGGTCCGGCACACAGTTTTAATCTGCCAGGAAGTTTCATATCAGCGCACACTCCGCTGCAGAGTGAAGATCTCATTCTGGAAACGCCTCGATGGTTTCTCGTAACTCGTTCAGTGTAACTGGCTTCTACTGGTAGAGTTGTTTTCAAGGCCCCCATAGGCAGAAGTCAGGAGGTGTAAGATCTGGAGATCGAGGTGAGTACTCAACAGCTCCTCTTCTACATATCCCTCCTCCAGATACATTTTCATCCAAGCAGGCTCTGAAATCTATGTAGTAGTGAGGAGAAGCGCCAAATCTTATTGTAGATAAAATCTGTCATTTGAAACACCTCTCGGATGGCAGGTAAAATCGATGTTTGCAGCATATGAAAATAAGTCTCACCAGTTACGGCAGATTCAAAGAAGAATGAGCCCATCACATTGTGCGATGGTGGACTACACCGAACATTAACACCCTGTAGGCTAACATATTCGTCCGAGTGAACGTGAGGATTTTCAGGAGCCCACTACACTCAGTTGTGGTGGTTTACAGTACTGCTCATTTTGAAAAGAGTCTCGACAGGTCAGATAACAACCCCTGCTAACCGTTCATCCTGGCGAAGCATGCCTTCAAAGCACTAGCAGCACTCCATACTTCGATTCGGATCGTCCTCGTTCGTAGCGTGCAGCAATCTTGGAATGTACACTTTCCACTTTGCTGCCTTTAGTATTCGTCGTACGCTTGATCGATTTACCTGCTTTCACATTATAACATTACAGATCGGGATTGATCTATAAGGTTTGAATATCTTATTTGTATCTGCCAGTTGGTATGGAGAAATTGAGATTTCGGGCATTTCTAGATATAGTTCTGCGTTATTAAGTCCCGACGCTATGCAAAGCTGTCATTTAGTTAGGTGCGATTTGCGACTGTTATGTTTTATTTTCCGCTAATAAATTATATTTTTTCTGATTACCGTTAAATTATAATGACGATGAATGTTTGAGGTCATTTGGAATAATATTTTAATAACTATTTAGATGACGTGACGTTATTCTTTTACCCTTAGAAAAAAAGAGTGTTAATTGTGCGTTTACGGACGGTCAGTGTCGGGATCAGTGATTACGATTCGAGAAATAATTGGTCTGACGAAGTTCAATTGCACACAATCGTGTAGGGCGAATTATGACCTTGGAATTGATTGTAGATGTATGCAGGTCAATTTCGTGACAGTCTAGTAAGCATCGCGAGTGTGTCGCGGTATCAAGACGACCTTTGCGCCGCCGATGGTTTGCTTTAAGGGGGGTAGGACGTCAAATGGGCCGACTTGGAACAGGAGAGGCATCTCAGGACATTTTAATTTTCAGTGTCTACACTTTTACAAATCAATTCATAAAATTTTGTCAGCATCAGCAGGAAGGATTCAGGATTCACACTCATTACAGTGAAAGTTCGAAAACATAACAAAATAAAATATTTACGTGCGAAATTTCATCATTTTTTCACTTACTAATGGCTGCATTTGTTGCTATAGGCACACTTTTCTTCATAAGCTAGAGAGATTCTTCGATGAATTTTGCACAGCATACATACCATACTCACAGGTGTATGAAACTCTAGAATTTATTTAATTTATGAAAAAACGAATGAACTGTTATATTTTAAACTTCATGTTCAGAAAAAAACAAGTTTTATAGTTAATTACCTCAATTTTTATCACAGTTTTTAATAGATTTGGAAAATTCTACAGTTAAGTATGGTTTGAATGCTGTGCAAAGTTCATCGAAGAATCTCTCTTACTTATGAAGAAAAGTGTACCTATAGCAACGAATGCTGCCATTAGTAAGTCAAAAAATGATGAAATTTCACAAGTAAAAAAATTACTTCGTTATGTTTTAGAACTTCCACTGCTATGAGTGTGAATTCTGAATCCTTCCTGGTCATTCTGACAAAGTTTTATGAATTTATTTGTAAAAGTATAGACACTGGAAATTGAAATGTCCTATGGTGTCTCTCCTGCTCCAAGTCGGCCGGTTTGATGTCCTACCCCCCTTAAACTCACGAAAATACAATTTACGCGAACTCTTAATTATCGCGAAACGGTAGAATATTTGTTGGTTATCCCACTGTTGATGGGCCATTGTGGAGGACGTAAAGTTTGGATAGAAAGATCATTTTCAAAATCCAATATAAATCCTGTTGATCGAACTAGCCTAGCAACCCAAAACCTCATACGTGGTTATCAGCAGAAACAGTGTACAATTTTTCATGCACACGTTTATACTCTACATCGAGGTGTGGATGATTTGTGGTTGCGAAATAAACATTTGAAAGCATTTGATTGAATAAAAGGAAAGATATAAAGAAGTTTATTCGTATATTTTGTTATTTCATGGACAGTGATATTTTCTTATGGTGGTGTAGAGCATTACGTATTATTAATGTTGTGACAAATTGATCGTAAGTGCTCTCGTTACAATTCGAGTTTTGGCCCTGATTAAGGATAGCTGGTTCTTAGAGGCTCGAAGATTAAGTGAAGAATAAAATCACACTTAAATAGTGCTGCATCGAAACCCACTATCTTTACACTATATGACCATTTTAATCTTCTGGTGTCAGGTGGTATCGTCGCCGTGCAGCTGTGTGTTGTCAACAACAAACAGGTAAACACAAATATAAATATTTCTCATGCTCTGATATCGACGAGGGAAAGAAGAGACGACAACGACGACATACACGTATACATATACAAACAGTATACGTGGCGCCTTACAATACGACGCACGTCACGGTATAACGTGCACCCTGCTTCACAGATTTTTGAGGTGACCCAGTAAAATGTTGCAACACAACAGTGTTGGAAGCTGGACTTGTTGATATTTTTGGTAGGCCGTATGCATATCCTGAATAGTCCCGTGGACTTCAAATATATCCCGAATACGATGAATTGTTGTACGTGTTTGTGGCTGAGTTCCGTACACATTACGCCATGGGCGTTGTTGCTCCATCATATTTTCGTACTCAGTACCACTTCAATACAGCCTTGCGTTGCTCAAACGACAATCTTACTTCATTCAGTACGGCACTGTCAACTGCTGGAAAACGCAAACCAAGTTCCGACTACGCTACCGTACAAAATTGCAACGGTATCTCATTTTGTTCCAAAAATATTGACTATCAAAGAGTGTCTACATTTCTCTGGTCTCCTCTGCGCTCTCTTCTTCCAATGTCGTTCGGTAAGCTAGAATGTTGAACACCCCTGCTGCACAGTGTACCGGCACATTGTACTATTATTATCAATTTTCCTTCCTCTTCCGTTCGCGTACTGGACGAGGGAAAAAAGAATGCCTGTAAACCTCTGTATGCGCCCCAATCTCTGTTTTTTCTTCGTAAAACCTATGCGAGATATACGTTGGAGTTAACATAATGCAGATTCCCAATTAAATTCTCCGAGTATTTCTGTTACACTTCCGCATGGTCTGTGGTGTTCATCACGATCTCAGGAACTAGGGGAGAGTCAAACTGCTGCCATCGCAAAAGGCATTCTGAAGTAGGGATGGCACATCTCGCTAAAACAACTGCTTTCTGTTTATACCGGTTTTTTCGTTTCCATTTCAATCCGACTATTAAAGATACTCAATAACCAGTTTTTGAAATAACCTACTTTCAGTTTTATATTGCTGTTATTTCCAGTAACAAACGTAGACACCGAACAAAGATCGAAACATTCTAACACTCCTCAGAGTTTGGAACTGTACGCTTCAAGGTACCAAGAATCAAAATATCAAATAAAACGGGCTCTAAGCACTATGGGACTTAACATCTGAGGTCATCAGTCCCCTAGACTTAGAGCTACTTGAACCTAACTAACCTGACATCACACACATCCATGGCCGAGACAGGATTCGAACCTGCGACCGTAGCAGCAGTGCCGTTCCGGACTGAAGCACCTAGAACCGCTCGGCCACAGCAGCTGGCTCATAAAACAGGTAAATAAAAGAAAACTTAATCCGTATACTCTTCGTTGCTTTTCTCGAAAAGTATTGAATGACGGAAATCTATAAAAATATCACCAGTATTATCCTATTGATTTTAATTTTTTGAAACTCTGCTCGTAAAACATGATGTAATCGAGGATCACACAACTATCTGGACATTACGAATAGTCAGTGCTGAAGAATGAAATGTGAGGTTGTAGAACTCTGTTTTTCGTGTTATGTTGTCCGTTTCCAATGACTATAAACAGATAAAGGCATACTATGAAGACACAGACAGCAGATTGTTTCTTTCTATTTTCATAATAAACAATGAATGAATTGTTAAGTTTTTAATTAATTACTGTTTCCTTATTTCGTAGAAATGGAAGACAAACAATAAACTGTTGTGTATAATTTGTAGCGTTTGTTTAATGATTTCGGATGAAAAGCCCGTTTCGTAATCAAATATATTTATATTTGTTTGACATTGTGTCAACAGCAGGGGACGATCGGAATTATTTTGAAGTATAAGGTACGCCAAGATCACGTGTAAATCTTTTTATTGATTACTGGTTTCTACAGACCTGTGCTCTCATCAACGGATCTGAATGTTTAATAAACAAACATTCCAGGATAGTACATATATGATATCGTTTAAATACTGTGTACATTAATGAAGCATTGGAATGAACCTTGTAACACATTAAGAGAAGTTCAAGAGCGTTACAAATCTGCAAGTCACATAATGACATTGGATCGGTTTACAATAAAAGGTAGCAATGAACAACATTCTGTCAGACATAAAATACCACAAATATAAAACATACATCATGTTGCGCTGATGTCCTAGCACACTCGATCACTTGACACCGCACTGGCGACTAAGTTTGTACGATATTCGAACAGTTGTTTGCGATTCGACAGATGATATGTACTAGCATAAATCTCGAACTACATGTGCCACAATATAAATTATTTCTCCATTTCAATTACATTAAAATTACTTTTGTCAGAATTAGGTAACACTTTCAAACCCACAAATTTACTGTACCTTACATTTTGAAAATACTGTGTGTAATTTTTAAAAATATAAATTTACATTAAAATATAATTCAGATTATTTATCTTCGCTCAGTATCTGCATCGACAGCAACTGAAAGAAATAGATCGTCACGGTAACTGTATACAAAACAATGTAGACTGCAGTCATTTCATAGGACTGAATACAAGATTTTGTGAAGCCCGCAGTATAAATTCGATATAGTGCCTACAATGCTTGATGTGTACTCAAGAGTACATGCATAACCAAAATCCATGAAATATGTGTACGATATGGCAACAAACACGGCCCTCTTCTCACACCACTGTGTGACCTGCTAGTTTGTAAAGATCGTGAACTTCTGTTAATGTGTTACAAGGTACGTTCTGATGCTTCAGTAATGTATACAGTGTTTAAATGAGATTATATATGTGTTAACCACTTTGAATAAGATTGTTTGTTTATTAAACTTTCAGATGCGATGACGACAGCACAGATTTGTCGAAACTAGTAATCAGTAAAATGATTTACAAAAACTTTTGCCGAACCTGATATTTAAGAATAACATATCAGATATATTTATTTACTTTTTAACAGTAGTATGAATACACTGAATACAATTGAATACTTTAATGGAAAAACTAAAAATTCCCTTTCAAAACTCAAACGAACATTTTAGACTGTTGACAAAATACAACATTTAGTAGAAAAAAAAAACTTAACAATACCAGGAGTGAATTACTCCACTGGCCAATATTTATTGCCCAACTTCTTCATACACACACGTTTTATAATGTGCCGATCTGTAAGTCGACTCCTTTCATCAGAAAAATATCATTCAAAGACGGTACCAATTCTTCAGAAGCCACGATAAATATTTCCGGGCTACAAATGACGACTCTGCCAAACACCTTCTACTATGATCCCAAAAAGCGAAAGGACCACTGCTTCAGGGTAGCAAAGGACATCAGATATATTATTGTCTCAGCAATGATGGAGTGGTTCTTATGTTATCAAAAGTATCCGGACACCTGGCTGAAAATGACTTACAAGTTCGTGGCCCCTTCCATCGGTAATGCTGAAGTTCAATATGGTGTTGGTCCACCCTTAGCCTTGATGACAACTTCCACTCTCGCCGGCATTCATTCAGTCAGGTGCTGGAAGGTTTCTTGGGGAATGGCAACTCATTCTTCACAGAGTGCTGCAATGAGGAGAGGTATCGATGTCGGTCGGTGAGACCTGGCACAAAGTCGGCGTTCCAAAACATCCCAAAGTATTCTATAGGATTCAGGTCAGGGCTCCGTGCGGGTTAGTCCATTACGGGAATGTTATTATCATGTAACAACTCTGCCACAGGCAGAGCATTATGAACAGGCGCTCAGTCGTGTTGAAAGACGCAGTTGCCATCCCCAAATTGCTCTTCAACAGTGGGAAGTAAGAAAGTGCTTAAAACATCAGTGTAGACCTGTGTTGTGATAGTGCCAGGCAAAACAACAAGGTGTGCAAGCCCCCTCCACGAAAAACACCACCGCCTCCGAATGTTACTGTTGGCATTACACACTCTGGCAGATGACGTTCACTGAGCATTCGCCATACCCACACCCTATCATTGAATAGCCACAATGAGAACCATGATTCGTCACTCCACACAACGTTTTTCCACTGTTCAGTTGCCCAATGTTTACGCTCCTGGGCGTCGTTTGGCATTTATCGGCGTGATATGTGGCTTATGAGCAGCCGCTCGACCACGAAATCCAAGTTTTCTCACCTCCCACCTAACTGTCATAGTACTTGCAGTGGATCCTGTTGCAGTTTGGAATTCCTGTGTGATGATCTGGATAGATGTCTGCCTATTACACACTACGATCTTCTTCAACTGTCAGCGGTCTCTGTCAGTCAACAGACGAGGTCGACCTGTACGCTTTTGTGCTGTATGTGTCCCTTCACTTCCCACTTCACTATCACATTGGAAACAGTGGACCTAGGGATGTTTAGCAGTGTGGAAATCTGGCGTACAGACGTATGACACAAGTGACACCCAATCACCTGACCACGTTCGAAGTCCGTGAGTTCCGCAGAGCAGCCCATTCTGCTCTCTCACGATGTCTAATGACTATTGAGGTTGGTGGTATGGAGTACCTGGCAGAAGGTGGCAGCACAATGCACCTAATATGAAAAACGTATGTTTTGGAGGGTGTCCAGCTACTTTTGATCACATAGTGTATATATGTTGCTCATTTCTAACTGCCGACGGTGATATTAAAGCAGCTGTGATCACAGGTTTTCCGTAATAACCCTGTGTTTCAAAGCAATGGAAATTTTACTCATACTTCAAAAAAGTTTTATTTATAAACCAAAAATTTTTGGCCCACTGCTAAGACAAATTTATATACAGTTTTTAGTTGGTTATTAGGAAAAAATAAAAAAAAGTCTGTTCTAAACGAAACCAAATAAACACAGAAAAACACCAGTCGGTTTTCCCCAACCCTATTTCCCAACTTATCGACAAACAAATGTTAGGCGTATTAACAAAGCCAAGGACATGCATTTTTAAGTTTTCGCGTCGTCATGAATAATCCACTAAATTTTGGGCATGCAGTCGCGCAAATACTAATTCTTCAATTGAAATTTCGGCCGCATATCGTATGGTCATCCTCAGAGTCGCAAGCGCGGCTTTATATGCTCCACCGTGGCTGTATTGCGCATGCGGATCGCAGAAGCTGGTCGACGGAAGAGAGACACATATACACACTCGCCACCTGTGGTGGAGGGGTTCAGACATTCGATTCGCTTATCGATGTACATTCGGCGACGGTAACACCTTAACGATTTCTCTGCAATTTAATTACACCAAGAGCCGGATTCCATGCATTACCCAAATTAAAACCGTTGTCTCTATTTATTATGTTATTGGTTAGTCTAATTACTATCACTTCTCTGAAAATATATTCCAAAAAGAAAGCGATGGATGTTAAACTCTACACGTCATTGTAGTAACATCGAATGGCCCGTATATATGCAATGTCTGGCTGTAGTAAGCCTGCGTGTTCCACGCACCTCTCATTAATGGTCCGTGTTTTCTGACCCTCGTATGACTCATTATAATTTCCGCAAGGAATATGATACACACCCGCCTTACGAAGCAATAAATCATCCTCTACAGAACCGAGGTCGAAAGATCACTTTAACACTGTGTTTCTCGAAAATACGGCTTATCTTCGAGGAGAGAGCACCCAAATAAGGCAAAAACGCTCTTGATCTGAAGATTTTACTTTCTTCTTCCAGGTCATGTAGTTGCATTCTAGGATTCACATTGGATGCTCTGAGAATTTGTTTCTGGGAATATCCATTCGCTTAAAAAATGCCCTGGAGGTGTGTAAGTTCTTCATGCAAATTATAGTTATCGGATATACAGTGCGCTCTATGCACTAAAGTATAAGGACACCTGCGACTTGTGAAGAGTGATGGCAGCTACTGGCATGTAAATTAGATTCGTATGCAGTGCAGGCCTTCAACTTTACGACGAACGAAAACATCCAAAAAGAGGGAGGCAGTCATCTTTTTCTATTCCGTAATAAATTTTATAGTAGAGTGGATACAATTCGGATGTTCAAGAAATCGATGTAATTCATCCTTCCCGTGAGGCCATACTACAGAAGTGTGTGTGTACACGCCCCTCCAGAAGACTGTTGGTTTAAAACTTGCCCAGTCCAGTGCCTTGTTCTTGAATTCTTCCACAACTAAACTATATTAGTCACCAGAGGGGAGAGGGGGCCTCTCATAGCAACTCCTTCAATCTGCTCATAATAATCATCATTAAACTGAAAATAAGATGACAGGAGTACATGCTCAAATAAGGCCGTGGTGTTTCTGTCAAAAATGTTGGCCTGCCATTCTGCGTTCAAAGTCTGTTAATTGCCGCCGTGCGGCCAAAATCACGTCGGAAACATTTCCACGTGAATCCCCTGAGTACAAATGAAAGCTCCGCCGATACACCGCCCTTTTACACCTCGTGTATGTGATACTACCACCATCTGTGCATGTACATACCGCTTTCCCATGGATTTTGTTACCCCAGTGTATAAGGCTGTGTTTTACGCTTTGTCGTATCTTGTGGCTCGCTCTGAAAATGGCCGGACGATACGCGGCCAAAATATCAGCCGAAGAAGTAGTATTTGCGCGGCTGTATGCCCGGCATTCAATCGATTAAAGCGAAAGATGAGGTTAATTTCCACTATTTGTTTATTTTAGTTCTATGTAGACTAGAACGGTTGTTTCCTTAAAGTATTTTGCTTGTGTCATCCATTCTCTCACAACTAAAAATTTTTACATCTGCATTTCTTTCTTTACCACAGAAGATGATGTTATGGTTTGTCCTTAACACCTAAGAAGATGTGAAGTATATGTCGTATTCATAAGAAACGGGCCAGAGGCTGTAGCGGCAGCCGCCGAGCCGAGAGGACGCACAGCAGAGCAGCAGCAGCACTTGTGTGACAAACTGTAAAATAATTTAGTCTTTGTTTCTTGGCTCTGAACACTATGGGACTTATCATCTGAGGTCAAGCCTCGGGCTTGTATGTCTGTGATGTCATTAGGTTAGTTAGGTACTTAGTTTTACGTTCTAGGGGACTGATGGCCTCAGATGTTACGTCCCATACTGCTCAGAGCCATTTGAACCATTTTTTGTTGCTGTCCGTAAACAGCTGCCGTCGACAAGCTTCTAGCTAATGCTCGAAGTTGCGGTGGCGTCGGGGCGCCAGTGACGAGACCTTATAAAGGCACATTTGCATGCCGAGCGTGAGTTTCCTCGGAAACGCGAGATATTAATTAAATAAATAATCAGTGACAAATAAATAAAGCCTATGGCACACAACTGCAGCGCTGTGTCGCTGATAAAACAAAAGCACAATTACGTTACTCGTATGTTTGATTAAGAAAAGAGAGCTCTGGTTGAAGTGGTGCGAGAAGCACGTATTTTAGTTTATTGTCTGGCACACCGCCATATTTCATGTTATAGAAAATTACTGCGAGTTGCAACCATACTAGGCACTCGATTCTGAAAAGAATTTATATTTATAAAAGTAAGTAGGATTGTGAACTGTAGGCTTATTCATTGAATATATCTGATTTAACTAACTGTGTAATTTTTTTGTTTAGTAGACAATCACCTCTGTACGACGTTTTGGCATGGCTGGCAAATTATTGTAATATTGAGATTTAGTTTATGAGTCCGCACCTACCGCAGCAGTCTTTGTAAACGATTTAATTACGAAGTCCGATTATTTCAGTTTTATTTCACGGTCAACTACGAGTAACATTGCCTTTACGAAAAAGCCATTGTCAAGCGTCTGATACCGAATAATTAAAACCTGACGACTCATAGGAGAGACAATCATACAGATAAAATAATTAATATTTTATTTTATTTTATTTTATTTTATTTTATTTATTTTATATTGGCGACTGCGTGTCGGACTTGTTATTTTGTCATTTGTTACATTGTTCTCTTTGTTTCATGTGAAAAATCAACTTTCTGGACCTGGACTTGACTATATGAGAAATAACAAAAATCAGAAGATATTTGCCAATTATAAAATTTTTGCGGGAAGACGCAAAGAACCTTCCAGCAAAATAAGGTAAGACGCAGCATCTTTGCATTAGCAGGCTTGACCAGACGTATAATTCAGTGTATTAGCTTTTCAGTAAAATTCTGTAGTGTTTCTTTTCCGCATAACAGTTTCAGTGATAAATTTCATTCTCAGTATTTTTCCTTAAACAATAACGTATGCAACAATACCAATACACGAGTGTACAATATGGCCGACTTCTGTACGATATCATGTAACATGGCCAGCAGCCATTACCAATAATCTCAAATTCAGTTTATATTTTTAAATTAACAGACAGCCATTGTTGCTACGACCGATTCATGCTCAACTGCATTTTATTTTAAAATCAGTGTCAAATATTTTCTTGAAACATATATCACGTGTGGCATGGTAATAACTAGAAAACAATACGCAAAAATGGAACAGCAAAGACGTACTATTCAGACGCAATCCGACTCGGACGAGAGACAAATGTTAGAAAATGACTTTACGACAGCAACCGGTAGTGACGATTCATCAAACATTGACGCAAGTGTTGACGAAAATTTTGACAATAGGCCTTCCACCACAAAAATTTCAAAGTCTCAATCAGAGCCCATGTTAATGCATGACGTCACGTCTAATGACGCGGCGGGGGCAGAGACCTTGCAAACGGTAAACATTGCCGACATGTTACAAATGCTAATGAAACAAAACGCAGAAAATATGGCAACCTTACAGACGCAAAATGAACAGTTAAAGACACAAAATGACGAAATCAAATCTGATCTCATAGCACTCAAGACAGGTAATGACACTTTATGTAAGCGTGTGGAACTTATAGACGCCACACTGACCAAACAGATGACTGAACTCAGTGCTAAATTTTCCCAGCTTAATACGAGACAAGAAAAGACTACAACTGACGTAGCACTTTTACAGACACAAGTAAAAAACCTTAATGTCACGTGTGAAGTTCTAACTGAACAAATTCAAACATATCCTTCAGTACATGACAACCTTGAAAAACGAATTACTGACGTACAGAATAAATTTGACAATGTTGAACAACACCTGACTGACATCTTACAATCCGATGCCACAGCTCATTTTCAAAATATTAATAAAGAATTTCATGATTGGGTAATGAACAAAGACAAACATTTTGATAGATGCTTACGTGAAAATTTACCAACAATTGTGCACGACTCCGTAGCGCAATACATTACTAATAACAAACAGCTGATCAGTGACGCAATACAATCCGTCACTGCACCCATGAGACAATTCACCGATCGACCACAGTCTGAATGTAACGAAAATATCAGTCAAAATGCACAGTTCAGGAACCAATATACATTCGAGTATGACACACACATACCGCACACGACAAATACACAAGAACAAAACACACCACGACTACAACACATACCACGATGTGGAAACACAAACACAAGCTATTATCATGGTAAACCACAGCAACATTATCGTAATTACTCGCCAGCTGGACATAGCAGTAATTACAGTGGGACAAATCCATATCATAATGCAAAGGAAGACGAAAGCTTAATGAAACACAGGCAATTTCAGATTTTTATCCCAGAAAAACGAACGATTCATCCGGTGATTTTTCTCAAATCTTTTAGTAACGCATTTCCACGCACTTGGAGTGACCGGAAAAAGATTTCATATATTGTCGGTTACATCCAAGGCGATGCAGCTGTCTGGGCATACAGTCAAACTGACGTATGTACCACGAACAGTGAGTTTGAGCGTGCTTTTCTGAACAAATTCTGGTCGCAATCCGTTCAGGAGCGACTCAGAAGACAAATTTTAGAACCTGAAACTTTTAACAGTAAAAATGGTAACTTACGCAGATATTTTGAAAAATACTTGAACATGGGACACTTTTTAGACGAACCAGTCGCAACGCGAGATATACTCCGTGCGTTGAAGGCCAAATTGCCTTTCAACATTAAAGAAAAACTCCTACATATCCCGGATGACGATTCAGATTATTTTTTAACAGCTTTAGATTCGGTTGACATGTTACTTGAAGATCAGCGCTTCGCGCGGCAAAACAGCAGCCACAATGTTTACACTAGTGGTATGCAAAACATGCAGGCTTGCCAACACAATTCTGGCGCGCCCACAGTTGGATACGCGGTACAACAAAAACAGCAAACTCACATGCCGTCTCAGTACGGAAATCAAAATCAACACGCGTATTCCAATACAAACAATAGTTACAACAGTAATAACATTTCATGCGGCAATCCATACAAAAGGCACCGCGGTAATAACTACAACGGTAACAACGGATACAAAGGTAATAACAAAAACACAAACAGAAATAGAAATAATAATAACTACGAGCCAAGACAGCATCAAGGTTGGACTCGTAACGATCAGTACTTTCATTCAAACTCTGCTTTACCACAGCAGCCACCACGTCAAAATTGGAGCATACCTTACGACCGACAGGTAAGTTATAATGCGCAACAGCAACAACAACCGCAAAAGTTTGGAGATCATAATAGGCAATATCCGAATGTGAATATAATAGAAATGACACCTGATGCACAACCTCAATCTGTGTCAGTACCTAGTACAAATGCTAATCCAACAAACTAGAAACAGTCACTACTTTGCCCCAGGTCGTGGCTGAAGAATCCTTGGGGGGCGGCTTCAATGTTAATCAGTTATTTGACATCACACTTGAACAACAGAATAATGATATGCCGAGTAATTCTAAACAAAAACTACCTGTTTTATTTATAAGATACAACCACAATAACAATATATCAGATGAACTTTTACAAGACAGTACACAATGTCGTTTAAACACAAATGAAATTGTTTTAGCATCCACTACTGGTGTAGTAGGTGGGATTCCAACTACTATTATCCTAGATACAGGTGCAGCTGTGAGCGTTTTATCTTTTAATTTTTATAAAAAGATGTGTGAATTGGAACCTGTGCCTGAGTTTCCTGCCCAAAACTGTAAAATAACTACTGCACTAGGTAATAAGTCATGTAGGGTTACGAAGCAAGTTTTTGTAAACGTTAAAATAGGTAATGGAACCGTACAATGGCCATTCCTGGTTGTACAAAACCTTGTGACTAATTGCATATTAGGAATAGATATTATGAGCGAGAAGGACTGCATTATAGACTTCTCCAAAGGTAAATGTATTTTAAATGATAAAAGCAGGGTAATTATTATTGATTTGGACAGGAGAACTCTAAAGCATGACAAACACTGTACAGGGTACAAGGTTCAGTTAGTACTTGACAAAGACATTCAAGACATGCAAACACGCTCATCTGACGCAGAGCTAATGGACTTGAAAACATTGCTTGATCATAAGATAAGTGAAGCTACAGCTCTCAGTGTACATGAACGTATAAAACTACAGGAAGTGTTATCCAAATATTTACAAGTTTTTACCAAACGATTAGGTGTTATCAACACGTATGTGTACAAGATTGAAGTTAAGCCTCACAAGATCTTCTACCATAAGACATATAACGTACCGTTATCTCAACGACCTGCTGTGTGGCAAGAATTAAAACAAATGTTAGACTGGAAGGTCATTGAACCATCCACCTCACCTTACTGTAGTCCTCTACTTGTTGTCAAAAAATCAAATGGAAGCATTAGGTTAGTGTTAGACGCACGAGCTATTAATAAAATAATTTTACCGGTTCACACAAAACCTGAAAATTTAGAAGAGCAATTACAGAAATTTCTAGATGCAAAATATTTTTCCACAATAGATCTCGCTAATTCGTTTTGGCAGGTGGGTATCACTCCTGATTCTCGGAAATATACTGCATTTATGTTCGGGGGGCGAACCTATCAGTTTTGTGTTCTACCCTTCGGACTGAATGTCAGCTCTGGGGTATTCATTACAGCCCTGGATACCGTGCTTGGCGACGATTTAGTTGAGACAGTCACACACTATGTAGATGATATACTGATAGCTACACAATCTTGGAATGAACACGTTGACACACTTCAAGGAATTTTAGAAAAATTTGCACAAGCTGGAGTCACAGCCAATCTTAGAAAATCAAAGTTTGGTTGCAGTGAGATAAAGTATTTAGGACATATCATTAATTCACAGGGCATACGTCCGGATCCCAGTAAATTAGATGCTATCAGAAACTTTCCTAGCCCTCGAACTAAAAAGCAGTTAAAATCATTCCTTGGGCTATGTTCATTTTTCAGACGTTTTTTGCCACAACCACTTTTGAACAGTAAACATCTGCTAAATCTACTCAGAAAGAATCAAGTTTGGATCTGGTCGGAACAGTGCCAGAATGACTTTAATACAATTAAACATGCTTTAGTGAATGCTAACATATTGAGCCATCCAGATTTCAATTTAGATTTTTGTATGACTTGTGACGCTTCACGTACTGGCTTGGGCTGTTGCTTATTTCAAGTTGTAAAGAATAAAGAGGAGGAACAGATAAGAATTATTGGGTTTGCGAGTCGCACTCTAACTGAATGTGAGCGTACATACTCCACTACTGAGTTAGAAACACTTTCCATGGTATGGGCATTCAAGAAATTCAATTATTATTTATTTGGAAAACATACAGTAATTTACACCGATCACCAGGCCCTGACATTTTTGTTAACTTGTAAACTTGTACATCCTAGACTATCACGATGGGCAGTTACACTTCAGAACTACTCTTTTGAAATTAAGTACATAAGAGGTAAGGACAACACCATTGCAGACACTTTGTCTAGACTTCCACAAGGTATGAATGATACCAACAGTGACTTAGAAAATATAAATGACTACAGGATTCTCTTAATGCAAGACAAGCAGTATCACCAATATTATATTGATATGTGCAGAAACATGGCTGAATTACAAAAATCTGATCCTCACTGGTATAAAATAATAACATTACTGGTAGAAAAACACAATCATCCTTTGACTAAGTATTACAAGTTACACAATGATGTGCTATTTTACCGCCGACATCCAAATGCTACTAACTGGTGTGTATGCATTCCCAAAGAGTCTGAACGTAATTTAATTTGGCACACACACTTAGTATGGGGTCATTATGGGACAAAAAAGTGTTTAGCGAAGCTCAGTACATACTGTTATTTTAGCAATATGAGAAGAAAAATTTACAGGGAACTGAAAACATGTGTCATATGTCAAAAATCAAAACCCCAGAATTTATCCACAAAAACAGATTTACATTCTATTTTACCTAGTAAACCCCTGGAAATTCTGTGTACTGACATCAGTGGACCGCATCCAGCAAGCTCTGGAGGCGTCAAATATATCTTAGCTTTTTACGATATATTTTCTAAACATGTTAAACTTTATGCTTTAAAATCCGCCACTGCAAGTGCTATAATACGAAGATTCTCAAGTGATTACCTGACGCACGTGGGAAAACCTAAAGCAATTCTATCAGATAATGCAGCATACTACTCTGGGTACAAATGGAGAAATTTCTTGAAGGACAATAACATTAAAAGTATATTTATTTCGAGGTTTAGTCCACAATGTAACGCGACTGAGAGACTTTTCCGAGAATTAAATCGTTTCATGAGGACCTATATTTCATCAAAACATACTAATTGGGTGTCCTACCTAAGTCTTTTCGAAGACGTACACAATAACTTAAATATTTACGATACAAATTACACACCTAACGAGATCATGTTCAATTGCAAACAGAACGATCAGTGGATAGAACCATTACCTAAGTTGTCAGACAAGGAAATCACACCTGAACAGAAAATAAAAGAAGTATTGACTACATTGACACATCACGCACAAATACGAAACAACCATCACAGAAACATAATAAAAAGAAAACAAAAATTCGAGGTAGGAATGCTTGTACTACTTCGTACTCATCATAAATCTGTTGCACTCAAACGACGCAACGCTAAGTGGCGTCTGCTATATGAAGGACCTTATATAATTGTTAACATACCGCACCCTGGTGCGTATCTGTTACATCATCGTAGAACTAACAAAATTATTGGGCTATACGCACACCGAGATCTTAGAGCATTTCATGCTGAATAATGTCAAAGACATACCCATCAAAATATTGCTAAGCAACTCGAAAAACTCTGTTGCTACAACACAGATAATAAGTAGTATAGAAATTTTCATTTCAGCGTTCCAGAGTCGCAGTTGAAGACAGAAGAACTTTTCTTTCAACGCCGCGGCTCCACCGAGAAGACTGAATATTAAAGTAAAATTTATGATTACGTAGCAGTGAATGACATGTTAATTTTTCACGGAACATTTGTTATTGTAGGTACCACTGACTTGGTATGACACCTGACGAACTGACAGACGCCATCTGTGAAGCGATCTTTTACTTTGAGAAATAGATTAGACGCACATCTCTCAACACGAAAAGCATCTATCAGTAGTCAAGGCCACACAGACACTCTACACACACGCACAAAACGCGAGGAATCGAACATTTTCTCTCTCTTACTATTTTGAATATTTATTGAGTAGCGAAAACGCCTGGTCTTGCCTACTGATGTAATGAATGTTGTGTCTAACCTATCTTAATTTCAGATGACATCACAAAAAACATCGATAATATCCCAGCAAAACCGCTAAAGAGGATGTAAATATCTGCAATTCATGTAATCAAATGTGACACAATGTAATAACCTATAGCGATGTAATGATGATGTAAACATGTTTATGTGCAACTGTATTATGTTTATACTAAGAAAATATGTGACGTGTGTATGTATAATTACTTTTTTTTTTAACTGATGTATCATGTAAAAATTTGAACAAAACGAGTGCCAAAAAGACATTGCATAGTGAACCTCTGTTCACGGACATTAACGAACATTACTAACTCTGCAACTACGCAGAAACCTATGTGAAGGAAACGGTTAATGCCATTCATTATGCATCGTACCTATGTAAACGCGGTGAACGATTTCCTCGATTAATAACTACGAACATTTAGGTGAGCTATATTCAGCAAAAAACTGAAAATGTGAAGTCCATAATTCGTGCATCGTCTAGTGACATTACTACAGTACCTAACTTCAAGATGTTAACTGGATTAAATGGACACAAAGTGCCTGACCACAAAACAACACGACGGGTGGAAGAATTTTGGTTGGAACTTCAGGGAATGAAATGTTCTCGAAATGTGACGGACACTCTTACCTGGACTGTCCAAGGATCGACGCCAGCTATGTGCCGTCCGAGGTTCTGCAACCAAGCTTCCACGGAATGTAAAAAACGAACTGCACGTGGACCAATTACTCGACGGGTCACGTCTGATCTGTAATAAGCAATGCTTTTACTTACAACGAACTGCATCACAACGACTATAATGGAAATGGGAAATGGACACGCTTATGTATTAATCACGTTGTTATACAACGATGTTACTGTGATAAAAAAACTTTACCACGACGATACTAACCTGTAAAAAAAAAAAAAAATTATTGTGCAGCAGATGAATATGAACTGTAATAACGACACGATGTGTATAGGTCAACGCACCTGAAAAATACGGACATTTTTCTTTGAAGTATTTCAAAACAATACTATGTAAATAAGAACATTCAACAATCTAAGTTGTATTGTGTTATAACGAATATTGTAAATTTAAAACTAAGTTACCTGTCATAGAATGTAGTCTTCATATGTAATCTTGGTTGAATATTTTCTTTGTGCAACGACTGAGAAACGCGCGCACACGAACAATATGAACTGCAATACTGTGCCGCGTGATCTAACTGTACGACATAACGGCAGTCACACAGACGCTTCTGCGCATGCGCGCACTCTATCTGCCAACATAAGAACTTTTACGGCGCACCCGCGTCATTCAAAGTTTGTATATAATGTGTATAATGTGTATAATGTAGGTCATGTAAATAGTTGTAGATAACTTAGATTTTCTTGTGCCTTTAGGTGAATTGCTCGCCTGCAGGTGTGTCCTTTCGCCTCGCAATTCAGGGGGCAATATAAAGGCACATTTGCATGCCGAGCGTGAGTTTCCTCGGAAACGCGGAAACAAATAAATAAAGCCTATGGCACACAACTGCAGCGCTGTGTCGCTGATAAAACAAAAGCACAATTACGTTACTCGTATGTTTGATTAAGAAAAGAGAGCTCTGGTTGAAGTGGTGCGAGAAGCACGTATTTTAGTTTATTGTCTGGCACACCGCCATATTTCATGTTATAGAAAATTACTGCGAGTTGCAACCATACTAGGCACTCGATTCTGAAAAGAATTTATATTTATAAAAGTAAGTAGGATTGTGAACTGTAGGCTTATTCATTGAATATATCTGATTTAACTAACTGTGTAATTTTTTTGTTTAGTAGACAATCACCTCTGTACGACGTTTTGGCATGGCTGGCAAATTATTGTAATATTGAGATTTAGTTTATGAGTCCGCACCTACCGCAGCAGTCTTTGTAAACGATTTAATTACGAAGTCCGATTATTTCAGTTTTATTTCACGGTCAACTACGAGTAACATTGCCTTTACGAAAAAGCCATTGTCAAGCGTCTGATACCGAATAATTAAAACCTGACGACTCATAGGAGAGACAATCATACAGATAAAATAATTAATATTTTATTTTATTTTATTTATTTTATAACCTGCGACACCTTTGGTGTCACTGGAATGCCCTGGTGGCCCGGACGTCACTGCGGCTTCCGATATGCAACATCTGATCGATCCGTCCTCACTCCAGAGTGGGTGGCAGACAGTGTTGGGTTCTCGTGTCACTGGGCGGAAGGCGAAAGAGGGAGCAGGCCGTGCGGCTGGCTCCCTATGTCTTAGCAACAGGTACGTGGTGCTTGCCAGTGTTGATGATAACTCTGAGCCTGCACGTGATGCCTCTCCTGTTGGGCCAGCGGTCTATTTTCCTGCCCTGTCCGGACAAGTACAGAGGGTGGGCATGCTAGTCATTGGGAGTTCTAATGTTAGGCGGGTGATGGAGACCCTCAGGGAGATAGCAGGCAAGTGAGAAAGATTTCCAGTGTACATTCGGTATGTTTACCGGGAGGTCTCATCCGTGATGTGGAGGAGGCCCTGCCGGCGGCTATCGAGCGCACTGTGTGCAACCGGCTGCATACGAGGTGCGGCTAGAAAAAAACCGGACTGATGCTGGAAAAAACATTTATTTATAATTATTTACAATTTCATGTTATCTCCTTCAATGTACTCTCCTCCTCGGTCTCTACACCGCTCCATACGAATTTTCCACTGTTCATAGCAATACTGCAGATCATTTTCGGTAAGTCCATACATTACTTCCGTCGCTTTTTCTTTTACTGCTTCAACAGTCTCAAATCTAGTTCCTTTCAAAGCTGACTTGACTTTAGGGAAAAGAAAAAAGTCACAGGGGGCCAAATCAGGTGAGTAGGGTGGATGATCTAAGATGGGAATGTTGTGTTTTGCCAAAAACGTCTTCACTGACAACGCACTGTGAGCTGGGGCATTGTCTTGGTGAAGGATCCATGACTTTTTTCTCCACAAATCGTTCCGTTTTCTCCGTACTCGCTCACGTAGGGTAGCCAGGACGCTAATGTAGTAATGCTGATTCACTGTTTGTCCCTCTGGTACCCAATCAATGTGCACAATTCCTTTGATGTCAAAAAAAATCATCATTGCCTTGAATTTCGATTTTGACATTCGTGCTTTTTTTTGTCGTGGAGAACCAGGAGTTTTCGAATGCATCGATTGGCGTTTAGTTTCGGGATCGTAAGTAAAAAACCACGATTCATCGCAAGTAATAACATTTTGTAAGAAGGTGGGATCACTTTCAATGTTTTCCAGGATGTCAGAACAAATCATTCTTCGGCGTTCCTTCTGTTCAATTGTGAGACACTTTGGAACCATTTTTGAACACACTTTGTTCATGTTGAAACTTTCATGAAGAATCTGCCTAACACTTTCCTTGTCAACTCCTGTTAACTCAGACACTGCTCTGATTGTTAAACGGCGATCTTGTCGAACAAGTTTACCGATTTTTTCAATGTTTGCATCAGTTTTTGCTGACAATGGTCTGCCAGTGCGAGTGTCATCACTGGTGTCTTCGCGGCCATTTTTAAATCGTTTAAACCACTCAAAAACTTGTGTTCGCGATAAACAATCATCGCCGTACACTTGTTGTAACATTACAAACCTTTCACTTGCAGATTTTCCTAGTTTGAAACAAAATTTGATGTTAACACGCTGTTCTTTCTGTACACTCAACATTTTCCGACCCACAGACAAAACGTCAACTACTTAAAACAGACGCCACGGGCAGACTGAGTGCAGGAGGCAGATGAAACTCGAGCAGTAGGCGGAGCGAGAGTCACGTGACAGGCCACGCGACTTTCAGCCTTATTGCATTCGTTTTATTGTTTCACCAGTACTAGTCCGGTTTTTTTCTAGCCACATAGTGGCACATGTCGGCACGAATGACGCCTGCCGCTTGGGTTCTGAGGCCATCCTTGGCTCCTTTCAGCGGCTGGCTGATTTGGTGAAAGCAACTTGCAACGAACGCGGGATGCAGGCTAAGCTGTCTATTTGTAGGATCGCGATCAGGGTTGATCGCGGTCCTCTGGTTTGGAGCAGAGTGGAAGATCTAAACCAGAGGCTCAGACGGCTCTGCGACGGTATCGGATGCGAATTACTCGACCTCCGCTATCGGACGCAGAATTGTAGGGTTCCCCTTAATAGGTCAGGTGTCCACTTCACGCGGGAAGCGGCTTCTAGGGTAGCGGAGTACGTGTGGCGTGCACATGGGGCTTTTATAGTTTAGAGAACCACTCCCTTGGGAGCAAACACGATTTACCTGTTAAATCAGCCACAGCGACCTCAGAGAATCTAGGTCCTCGCAGATCAGAAATAGAAAAGATTAATATGATTTTAGTAAATTGCAGGGGCAGCCAAGGAAATGTCCCAGAATTAGTATAGCTTATTGAAGGTTATAATGCACAGATAGTATTGCGAACAGAAAGCTGGTTGAAGCCAGACGTCAATGACAATGAAATCCTAAGTTCACACTGGAGTATCTATCGTAAGGATAGGTTAGTCACGAATGGTGGCGGCGTGTTTATTGCAGTAAAAAATTCGATAAAATCTAGCGAGGTTATCACGGGTTCCGAATGTGAATTAATCTGGGTGAAACTGAGTATCAAAGAACGGTCAGAAATGGGGATCGAATGCTTTTATAGACCACCTGGGTCAGGATCTGTAGTTGTAGAGCGATTCGGCCAGAGCTTGCAGAATATCATTAGTAATTTTCCTGATCATGCCGTTGTAATAGGGGTGACTTCAAGTTGCCAGGTATAGACTGGGAGTGTTATGCCATCAAAACTGCTGTCAGAGACAGGGAATCGTGTGGCATTGTTCTGGATGTTTTGTCTGAAAATTACCTTGAGCAGATACTTAGAGAACCAACTCGTGAGGGTAACGTCTTAGACCTGGCAACAAACAGACCTGAACTTATGGAATCAGTTAACTTAGAGGAAGGTATCAGTGATCATAAGGCTGTGGCAGCATCTATGACGACATGTCCTACAAGGAGTGCTAAGAAAGATACGAAGATATATTTACTCAGCAAATTTCAGAATATCTCAGCAGTCCGCATAAAATATTCTGTGATGAGGACAAATGGAAAAAATTCAGAGGCATCGTTCAATATGCCTTAGACAAGTATGTTCCGAGTATGGTTTAAAGGGATGGGAAAGATCAACCATGGTTCAATAGCCGTGTTAGAAAAGTGCTACGGAAACAAAGAGCACTTCATCTCAGATTCAAGAGAAGTAAAAACCTAGCTGACAAACCAAAGCTGAACTAAGCGAAAATGAGCGTAAGGAGAGCAATGAGAGAAGCGTTCAATGATTTCGAAAGTAAGACGTTGTCAATCGACCTGAGTAAAAACCCCAGTACATTTTGGTCGTATGTAAAATCAGTAAGTGGGTTAAAATCGTCTATTCATTCTCTCAGCGACCACACCGGCACAGAAACGGAAGATAACAGAGAGAAGGCCGAAATACTGAATTTGATCATTGTTTCACCACGGAATATCATAACACTGTCCCTCCTTTCAATCGTTGTGCGAACGTCGAAAAGGCAGATATTGAGATAACCGATCGCGGAATTGAAAAGCAGCTACAATCGCTTAGTAGTGGAAAGGCTCCAGAACCAGATGAGATACCTATAAGATTCTGTAAAGATTATGTGAAAGAACTTGCTCCACTTCTAGCAGTGATTTTTCGTAAATCGCTTGAACAACGAAAGGTACCTAACGACTGGAAAAAAAAGCGCAGGTCATTCCTGTTTTTAAGAAAGGCCGTAAGACAGATCCACACAATTATAGACCTATACCGCTGACGTCAATCTGTTGTAGAATTACGGAACATGTTTTATGCTCAAGAATTATGACGTTCTTGGAAACTGAACAGCTCTCCTATAAAAATCAACATGCATTCCGCAAACAGAGATTCTGTGAAACTCAGCTCGTTCTGTTCCTCCATGAGATCCACAGTGCAGTGGACAACGGCGCTCAGACTGATGCCGTGTTCCTTGATTTCAGTAAGTCATTTGACACCGTCCCGCATTGTACTTTAATGAAAAAACAAACGAGCTTACGGAGTGTCGGAGCAGACCTGCGATTGGATTCAAGAGTTTCTTGAAGATAGAACTCAACACGTCGCTCAACGGAACTAAATTGACAGATGTAAAGGTAATTCCGGAGTACCACGGGGAAATGTGATAGGACCGTTTCTGTTCACAATATACAAGGTGGTCCATTGATCGTGACGGGGCCAAATATCTCACGAAATAAGCGTCAAACGAAAAAACTACAAAGAACGAAACTTGTCTAGCTTGAAGGGGGAAACCAGATGGCGCTATGGTTGGCCCGCTAGATGGCGCTGCCGTAGGTCAAACGGATATCAACTGCGTTTTTTAAAATAGGATCCCCCATTTTTATTACATATTCGTGTAGTACGTAAAGAAATATGAATGTTTTAGTCGGACCACTTTTTCGCTTTGTGATAGATGGCGCTGTAATAGTCACAAACATATAGGTCACAATTTTAGACGAACAGTTGGTAACAGGTAGGATTTTTAAATTAAAATACAGAACGTAGGTACGTTTGAACATTTTATTTCGGTTGTTCCAATGTGATACATGTACCTTTGTGAACTTATCATTTCTGAGAACTGTACGCAACGTTCTAAGTCGTCGCCATGCAATTCCTGGGGCATAGAAATATGGTACGGGTTCAGTCGATGTTGATGTAGCATTCTCAACACCGACGTTTTTGAGATTCCCGATTTTCGCTCAATTTTTTCGTTTGACGCTTATTTCGTGAGATATTTGGCCCGGTCACGATCAATGGACCACCCTGTATATAAATGATCTAGTAGAAAGCTCTTTAAGGTTATTCGCAGATGATGCAGTTGTTTATACCAAAGTAGCAGCGCCAGAAGATAGTAAGAATTAGCAGAACGACCTGCAGAGAATTGATGAATGGTGCAGACTCTGACAGTTGACCTTGAACGTAAATAAATGTAGCATATTGCACATTCATAGGAAAAGAAATCCACTACTGTACACCTACACTATTGATGACAAACAGCTGGAGATTGAGTCTGCGGCAGAATATCTAGGTGTAACTACCCAGAGCGACCTTAAGTGGAATGACCATATAAAACAGGTAGTGGGAAGAGCAGACACAAGATCCAGATTCATCGGAAGAATCTTAAGGAAATGTAACTCATCCTCGAAGGAAGTGGCTTATAAGGTCCTTGTCCGCAGATTCTTGAGTGTTGTTCATCTATCTGGGATCCTTATCAGGTAGGGCTGATAGAGGAGATAGAGAAGATCCAACGAAGAGCGGCGCGTTTCGTGACGGGATCGTTTAGCTGGCGAGAGAGTGTTACGGAGATGCTAAACGAACTCCACTGGCAGACGTTACAAGAGAGACGTTGTACACGACGGAGGGATTTACTATTGAGATTTCGGGACAACACTTTTCAGGAGGAGTCAAACAACATATTACTTCCCCCCCCCCCCCCCCCCCCCCCCTCACATACTTCTCACTTATTGGCGACGAGGGGAAAATTCGAGAAATTAGAGCCAAAGCAGAGGCTTCCCCACAATCATTCTTTCTACGCACTATTCACGATTGGAAGAGGATTAGAGGGATCAGACAGTGTTACCAAAAGTACCCTCCGCCACACACCATTAGGTGGCTTGCGGTGTATGATGTAGCTGTAGATGTAGATGAACGCCCCAGAAAGAACTGTAATGTCGTTGGCTGCGGAAATATTTGCAGGCCCTCTGAGTGCTGAGAACCCAAATTCGCCGCTAGAGGGACATGGGCACATACCCACGTGGCGTGACCATGAGTGCGCGTTGATCGTCTGCTGAATTCATTTGGGCTTCATACAGTGAAATGGAGGCTTCAAAAGAAGAGCAAAGGTATGTAGTTCGTTTCCTGACAGTGGAAGAAGTGCGGGACACGAAAATTCATCTGCGAACGGTACAAGTCTACGGAGAGCACTGACATGTCCTTTGCAACGCTCAAGGTGTGGCACAAGTGATTCTAAGAAGGATAGATGGTGCACGGTCTGCAACGCAACATCGCATTCCCAGTGCCATTGCCCAGCAGTATATGCACTCATTATTCAAGACCGACCAGTTACATTACCAGTCATTGCCGCAGAGTTGGATTATAGTCGGAAGCATTTATTCCAGCATTAAGAATACACTGAAATTTCGCAAAGAGTCCTCCCAGTTGGTGGCTCGCGGCCTTTAACCAGCACAGGAAGTGTGCCGAATGGGACTCTCTCTTGAATTTCTGCAGCGCTTTGCTAAGGAAGGGAATGAGTTCCCGTCATGAGTGGTCGCTGGAGAGGAGACGAGTCAACATGACAAAATCTCCAGTGGCAGCATACAGGGTCGCTGCGACCCTAAAAACCCAAGGCTGTCCACTCAGGTGCGGCGTAGTGTAATGGTACACGTATTACCATCAATATCAATTTGTCAGAATCCATTTCCGTTTAATGCGTTGGCTGCATGGTTCTGCAGCACGGGCATTCTTCATAAGGGAGATGCCAGTATGGCTATTAATTGTGAGCAAGCTCATTACATCTAACGGCAGTAGTGTAAGTTAAAAAAACTGAGATGTGGCACACTAATATAGCACTGCAAAGTGCTATTATCTAGCGTTGAATAAATCAACTACATTCGTTATCGTGTTTTAGACAGCAGTTGTTATTAATTTAGATGTTTAGTTCTTAAATTATCTTATATACAAAAACAAACCATGAAATATTATCATAAAAACCATGTATGTAATTTAAGAGAGTAACGACTGTTAAACAGTAGCTATTACGTCAGTTAGGGGATCTACTGCTGACAGTAAAAGCGACACAATAACCGCCTTTTCATTTTTCCTTGGTAGTCTTTCTTTGTGAGTCGTTCTTTGTGAGTCTTGCTGGAAAGTTGTTTATGTGAACATTTTGTGACCAGGCGTATAAAGCTTCAGTAAAATGTGCATAAATACAACTTCTGGAAGCGACTTTTATGTAACAGCTGTGCACCGTCATGACAGAGGATGTTGGCCAGTATTGTAGCGGTGAAATGGACGTCTTTTGGATGGTGGATGGCTGCATATACAGAAGTTTCAGCAAGTTATGTGGAGTGCACGCTACTGTATGGAGCCAAGTATTTAATGGATGTAGTTGGGAAGGGGGGAGCGATTACGTATCGTTACCAACAGAGGCAAATTAACTGCTCACTGAAGCAACTGCAGACTGAAGTATGTTTTGTACAATCAATAGTCACGTTCTTATGAAGCCAATATGTAAACTTAGTTCTAATTTTGTGAAACCAATCCTTCTAAAGTGTAGTGCTTTATTTTGGATAATTATTGTTTTGTTCAATCAAAATGGTATTACGCGTTTCTTACGTAAGTAGTGAATAAATTCAGCCATATGTTCAATGTACCTAAAATCTGTTTCCATTTTAAAAAGATACAACAGAAAGCTGATGTAGGTTAAAATGAGTAAGTTTTAAAATCCACTAATCTAAATAGTATTTAAGTTCCTGTAGATAATGTGTCAATTGGTTAAGGAACAGACAACCAAGTAGACTTCAGAAGGTAGAGTGACAAATTCTTTATTAGGTAGTCCAGGCACTGTAGTGACTAAAGTCAACTGAAAACGTTACTTTCATTGTGTGTGACGTAATTAGGAAATTAAAGTGTTAATCAATACTATTAGTACAGCTTTTGCACCACATTCAATCTGTGCGCCGCCCGCATTGCCACCCGCACCGCCCCCGCCTGTCAGCCCGCACGCTATTCGTTCGTTTCTTTCGTCACCCCGTCGACTGAATCGAGTTATCGAGCAGCTGTACTTTCCTACGTAGCACGCGCGTCCGCCTCATCGTATTTTATACGTTTCTGTCTGGCACATAGGTAGCTAACACATACCAACGAGAAAAGTCGCGGCCATAAAGTGATCTCGATACGTTATTCTGTCAGACATTTGTTCGGGAAAAGTCGCGAATATTCTACTGTTTGTGATATAAAAGAGACTAATGGGAGAGATTCTGCAATACAAGCAAACGAGCGTAAACGCCTTAATGATCGTGATTCTGTTACGCAAGAGTTGTCTGTTTGTCCTAGATATGACTATTCTACTTTTCACACTCTATACAAAATATTTGGTTGTCTACCTGCATCTATTGCTACAGTAGAAAGAAGTTTTCAACATTGCGGCGTACAAAGACATGGCTGAGGTCGACAGTGAAGGAGGATCGACTTAATGGCTTAGCTCTGTTGAGCACTCACCCTGACATTGATTGTCCTATTGACGATGTAATCAACCAATTTGTCAGGAGGAATAAGCATATAGAGTTGGTCATTTAAGGAAGAGAACCGCAACTGTCACTTTTTTATATCATAAGATGGCCTTGTCTTGTGTATATGTATAATCAGTTTATATAAAACTTTCTAAAACTTTGCACGTGACTTGATTATTTTTTATTACGGTCAAAGTAAAGGTAGTTCAAGATATCTTTAGCGTCCCCTCCTCGAGGTTTTCCTATATTCACCACTGTATTCAATTGAATACTGTCTTTGACATATTTACTGTACACTGAAATGCTGCACACTTTCATGTGCCAGAAATAAGCCTTGCTTACGCTTATAGCTAAAACACCATTCACTACAGTAAGCACTGTACCATCAGAGTAATGCAGATTAAGCGTATAATTAACTGCTGAATGTTAGTTATTTACACGCTGTTCAGTCTGAAATGTTTTCCAAATTAAAATATGTTGTGATCGTAAATGCCAGTAGGCTTAAATAAATACAACAAATTAGTGTTCCACCATCAGTCATCTCAATGTTGTAAAGCAATTACCAAGTCTGTTAATAGCTCAATCTCTCTTCATATTAAAATTTTAATTAATTGTTTCACGTGTGTAGCTTGCTTGCACTGTTGTTTTGTGAAATGCATTGTGTAAGAATAGTTACTGAGCAGCTGCTGCATGCGATTGGTACCATTTCAGAATGCGATGCCTCACGGTCAAGTAAAGGTTACTCATAATTAGGAAGGAACTAATTACCTGAAACAAGACAGAACCATAGCAAAAGATTACGCTCACCTTCTTCTTTGTACAAAAGGGGCCCCTTCTTATCGCATTTCTGCAGAACGGAGCAACGGTGAATGTACAGCGATACTCACGAACCCTGACCCCCCTTCACAAAGCTATCAAATCGAAACGACCGTAGCAGCTCACCTGCAGGGCCATTCTCTTCCATAACGATGCAAGACCCCAAGCGGCAAACGTAGCCAAGGAGCTCCTGCAGTCATTCAAATGAGAGGCCTTCAGTTACCCTCCATACAATCCGCGACTGCCTCCCTGCGACTAGACGATTTTTTGTGAGCTAAAGAAGGATCTGAGAGGCACACAATTTACCCAGATAAGGATGTCAAGCGACTCGTTTGGAATTGGTCCACAGAGCAGTCACAGGAATATTACAAGGTGGCCATTCACCACCTTTCATCGCAGTCTGACAAGGGCCTCAACAGTGCTGGGTAATACTTTTTGAAATTAACTTACAAGTTTCTGTTTACAGACCTATGGCTTGGTTTTTTGAATGAGAGGTATCACATATCGATACTACCCAACAGCGCATCTAGGTTAGTAACGGAATTGCAACTTTCCGTCTAATGATGACAGCGGTCGCACGGGATCTGGCGGACTCAATGGTGGGTCCCCACTGAGTCGCATCTCCAGTGACTCTGTACTATGGCTCTATACTACGACACCATAGTTCCTGCTCAATATAGCGAGCTTCAAACTGGTTGACAATTCTATGAGCTGGACTCTGTTTCTTGCTATACTATTTGTACTGAGTCTTCGTATGTTTGGAGAAATACGAGTAAATCTTCCGTTCACTGTGTTAACTTGTTCGCTAACCATTTCTGCTCCCGTCCAGCTTTCCTACAGCGGCAGTTGCCGCACCACTTTGTAGCCCACCTCTCCTTACCATTGTGTACAACGTCGTACACATCAGTATACCCCTCATATTGCTATTCTAGAAGAAGACTTCAGTTTTTCAAATACTTAGTTCTACAGCAAGTGCTTCAATTTTAAATAAGAATAAAAAACGACGCCCTTCTAAGACCTCTGGCACAAGGAGTGATCCCTGTTCTGCAAAGAGTCTTGTCAAAGAGGATGGAGGAGTAGGCAGAAGTTATGGTTACTCTCTTGCCTTTGAGGTGGAAAACTGACCCTAAAAGGCTGGAGAAATTGCAATGATCAACGGCGTGTTGATGTAGGAGGCATCAAGGACACTTAATGTGTATCCACAGTACGTATGGTCTGTACTTGAAAGAGTTGTGATGAGCTTTCCATTGGCAAAAGATCCCATCGGATCCATGGAGGGGATTGCCAAACGGGTGGGGGACGTGAGAAAAAAATGTAATAACCAATGAAAGAGCCACATTATACACGTCGCGGGGAATGGGGTGCAGGAGTGAGAAGTGAAATGGAAAGAAGATAAGGATGTCCGGCTGGATAAATGAAGGGTATTGTCAATAGCAGTAGAAAAAGGTATAATGAAATTAGGATCGTTAGGAACAGAAAGATAGGGCAGAGAGTGAGTTGCTGTCAACAGTTTAGTGATAAGATTATTCTTATCAGAATCGACGGGAAACCAGCGCCAACAACAATAGTTTAGGTATACATGCCGACCTCTCAAGCGGAAGGTGATGAGACGGAGAAAGTATATGAGCTCACTGAGGAGGTAAAGGGAGATGACCTTCTAATGTTGTTTATTACTTATATTACGTCTAAAGGACTTAGATATACAAAATAATTAAAATGCAACACGGTAAAAGAACAGTACAGTAATACCAGACCATGGGGGTTTGGAATGCTGTGGCAGAAGACAATAAGACGACAGCGTTGCAGGAGAATATGGGCTCGGTAGCAGGAATGAGAGAGGAGAAAGACAAACTGAGTTCTGCAGTAATCTTCAGCTGACAATTGCGAATGCAGTGTTCAGAACCACAAGAGAAGGAGATATACTCGGAAAAAGCCTGGAGGCACAAGAAGATTCCAGCTGGATTACATCATGGTCAGACAGAGAGTCCGAAATCAATTAATGAATTTTATGGAGCAGATATAGACTCTGATCATAATTTAGTAGGAGACTGAAACTGAATAAATCTCAGAAAGAATCAACGTGGGAAAAAGAACTGAGTGATGTGGATGTGCCTTTGAAATTTTCTGAGGCTGCAGGTAATGCGATAATGAATTCCATGGCAAGCAGCTCAATTAAAGAGGAATGGAAATCTCTAAAAAGGGAAGTCACAGAAATTGTGACCGAAGGAATTTAATTAAAGACCGGACCGACTGCACGCAGGCAACCGACCGCTGCTTCTCTACTGAGGTCAGTTTTTTGTTTCCCGCAGCACCAAATCTTCATGTTTCCATAATTCATCCTTTTGTTGTTATTGAATCATAACACCAGTTGTAACAAAATTTCTCCACGACCGGTTTCGGGACTTCAGCCACTTTCAAGTGTGCACAGCTCAACAATAGGAGCCCGCCTGTCGGTTGGAGGGCCCAAGACACACAGCTGTGAACACTTGAAAATGGCTGAAGTGCCGAAACTGGTCGAGAAGAAATTTTGCTGCAACTGTTACTGAGACTCAACAACAATATTACTGGCTGTTGCAGATGCCCTGTGTCCTAAGAAAAACATTGGACAAAGTATCATATGGTTTCGTTGTTGCCGCCTTTTAGTTTGCAGTGAGAACATTCTCTAAAATTATGAAGACAAGTTTTTCGCTTTGCTTTCCGTTCTATCTGAGAAAATATAGATGATGGTAGTGAGTGGGCTATAGCTTCCCTTGTTTAGTGAAGAAAAGCAGAACATCGATGTTTGTCTGTTGAAACTTTTTTCTAGGGGGTCTAGTAATCTTTGGTAAAAATAAAATAAAATAAGCTGATCCAGTGGCATTACAGGGCGCAAGTTCCAGTCTGGTGACATTCATCCGTCTGGTGAAAGTCTTTTTGCCTGTCGCCACTTCAGTGACTTGAGTGACATGAGTATGATGATAAATGGAAATGTCGTGTGGCTAGGGCCTCCCGTCGGGTAGACCGTTCACCTGGTGCAGGTCTTTCGATTTGACGCCACTTCGGTGACCTGCGTGTCGATGGGGATGAAATGATGATGATTAGGACAACACAACACCCAGTCCCTGAGCGGAGAAAATTTCCGACCCAGCCGGGAATCGAACCCGGGCCCTTAGGATTGACAGCCTGTCACGCTGACCACTCAGCTACCGGGGCGGACCGTATGATGATATGAAATGATTAGCACCACATAAGCACCCCGCCTCCAAACGAACAAAGTCTTCGACTCAGACGGGAAGCGAACCAGCTAACTAAGCCTTTTTTTGTTCTTTCTTTCTTTTCATTCAACTTGTTTCTTCATCTTTTTCTCCTGCAGTTACGTGAGGATGTCACATGACCAGATTCCAACGATGAGAACTTGTAACGTCCCCTTAGAAAAATTAATGAATTACTGTGCTGGTAAGCCCCTACGTTATTTGATTTTCAAACAGCTGAGCAGAACTGAACGTACTCAGATATTTCGCATTTCGCTCTTTACCTATTCTAATCAACACTAAAATGACATGTAATCTGACTTCCAATAATCCCTACAAAAGAATGGCCCTGACTAACATTAAACTATACCTTTCACAAATCACTTACCTCACAAAAATCTTCGTTACTCAAGCTACTGCAATACAGCGAGCGCCACTACTGCCAGTTAAATAAAAGATTCAAGCTACTGAAGGCACTAACTACTGATAGGCATAGTTAGCAAATGAAAGGTTTTGATAGAGGAAAAACAATGTATTTACCTTAATATTGTTCAAAAGTCATATTATATATATATATATATATATATATATATATATATATATATATCAGTTCATGACATCCAGTTTTACGAATTTACTGTCTCTGTCCAGATCATCCGCTCTCACAACTCCGTTATCTCACCCCCCACATCCACCACTGCTGGCGGCTCACCTCCAACTGCGCAACGCTACGCGCTGTTAACAGCCAACTGCCCAACACTGAAATAGCGAATATTACAACAATGCTAACCAGCCACAGACTGCACACAGCACAGCCAGTGATTTTCCTACAGAGCGCTACGTGGCGTTATCAATAAAAAAACCTAAACAGCCTACTTACATAGCCCCCATGCTCCCCACAAAAAATGTTACAAATTGTTTTGGGCACTTGCCAATACATATTTGTTAAAATTTTTCCACAATTACAATAACAAAGAAATCAAATGCACACACTTATTGATACAATGTTGGTCTAAAGCTAAAATTTTCTCACAGTCCATAAAGACAGTCCTGATCGTTCATCACAGTAAAATTGCAGTGTTTTCTCAAAGTCTGAGCAGGAAAAGAAAATGCACACGAAAGTGATGGATTTCCATAGAGTCTTGAAGAAGTAGTGTTGTCCTTCCAACGGAAAGACAGTGCTGACTCTTGACATGCAGACAGCTAATGGGCCACAACAGAGCAAACCCACCGCAGAGTCAGTCGAAGTTTTGAAGAATATTGGTAGGTAGGTCATCACAGAGTAGACCCACTGTAGTCCTGGTAGAGTTTACGGTATTGGTGGGCCACCAGAGGTGCAGACCCAGAGCAGTCCTTGTAGAAATAATGGTATTGGTGGGCCATCAAAGATGCAGACCCACTGTAGTCCTTGTGGAGACGGCCAGCAGCCATCTGTTGCGACTGTGCAGGTGCACAATCACCATCGAAGAGTCTTGCGCAGAATATAGCAAGTCCATAAACCACCACTTGTGCACGCACAAAGTTTTTGGAATTGTCTTTAGAAGTCTTGCAGACAATATAGCAAGTCCATAAACCACCACTTGTGCACTCATAAAGTTTTTGCAATTGTCCTTAGAACTAGCAATGCTGTTAACGAGTCCCTTGCTGAATTAATAATACATGTACAAGCACTAACAGTCCCAACTTCTCACATACTGTGCATATATTATGACCAACAGAAACGTGCGCACTGAAATGAAACTTAATTTGAAGAACTGGTGTCTATACAATTATGAATTTACAACTTAAGAATACAATTACAAAGGTACAAAATACATCACTGAGGAACATAATAGTACAGATAACATTTGTAGTAATACAGGCTTTACAAAAGAATAGAAATAAACATGTACATTAGTGTTACAGGAATTATGACATAAGTAATGAGAATAGTTTTCAAAACATTAATTTCACACATGAGCATTGAAACAGAACAGAATTAATAATGTATAAACATCTTTACAAAGTAAATAACATTATTAATGCAAATTATATTTGAGGATAACAGTATTTCTCATCATAGTGAATGTAGCTTAGTACTAGAAAAATTCTACAACATAAATCGTATCAGATAAACACATGAAGACAGGAAGAACACAAATACACAAGGGTACACAAACATATAGGGGAATAATACAAAAGGAAAGGACAGGGTTTGTTTTACTGCAGTATTTTGCAAACAAAACTTTCTTTACTTCTTGGAGATCTCCCTTCATTCATCATTATTCCTGAAAAGTCCTAGCTATACCTCCTTTCTGTGTTCTATTCATATTTCTTTCAAAATAATTATTTATCATTGTACAATAATCATTTTGGTCCAAATCTTTTTCATATAACTTCTCAATGCAATCTTTCCCTTTTCTCCATAGTCAGTTTCTTATATAGTCTACACCCTCTTAAGCTAACTTAAATCTACTGAGCTCGGATATATATACTAAGGGACGAGGCAATGCAGCAATACAAAACAATTAACACAAACAGCAATGACAAATAAATGCAGATTGGCAAAGCAAGCAGCAGTAAATCTAAATTAGCAGAGCAAATGCAACATTATAACTAATATGAGCCAATGTGCAGCAACAAGAAAAATAAATCAGTAGTAAAACTGGCTTAACAGAGTAATACAAAGTGAAATTCAGTAGCACTATGCCTGGCAAACAGCAGCAGCAAATGGAATAACTTATATCTAATCATAACAAACCCACAAGGGGAAATATATATATATATATATATATATATATATATATATAGACACACATATATTACACTAAAGAGAACGATGCAGATAAGGGAAATGTCTATTCACATCTTAATGTCTATGTAATTAAAGTGGTGCACCACAACTTATTCTACAAAAAATATTACCAAGCACTTGAAAAGAAAATTATGTATGCAGTTACTGTTATTAGTCCCTTCTTATTGTTCTTTCGTTTCCAAGAGCTCCTTTTCCGAAGAATGTGGATCATAAAATTATTATTTAATAGATCTGTTGACAGAAAGTGTTCACATTAGCAAATTCATTTAATTTAATTTTATAAAACCAATGCTGCAACACAGCTGGAAACCAGATATCGAATGAAATAAGCAGCTATGTACAAAGTAAACCATAAAAATATCATTCAATAGTCATGTGGCATTTCATAAGTTAGCAGAAATTCTCTCAACTTTTGTAGAAAGACGCTTGTCATAATCAGTTGTGCAGATGTAAGTATCTTTCCAAGCAATGAGCGTGTCGTATTTGCGATGCTTTCTAGAAAGGAATGTCAATAGCGAGGTTAATGGCCTCTCCTTTTTTTTGTTGTGCCTCTGAAAGGCACGGTTTTTTTTTCAGGCAACTGTAGCATAGCTTGGCGACTACAGCGCATTACGTTAAGGTCACTTAGCTTTCTTACCAAGATATTTACGACACCAGTTTGCACTACAGTGACAGTCTCATATAAAAATTTCACGGGTCGAGAATTTGCTTTGCAAATGTGTAGAAACAAAATCCTATAAATATAACAGTGTCCAAAAAAATTTCGTCGGTATTGTAATACATTCACGCATTTACACACATTTCATAACTCTTAAAGTACGATTCTGGGTTTCCAACATCCTTTTTCACAAATCAGAATCCCTAACCACTACTCATTACTCCTTACCCTATTACACATATACATATTTGTCGACACTTCTTCAATATTTCATCATAATAAATATGTAGCATAATCAAATTCCTCATATAACATCAGCTTATTGATCATAAACATACCTCAACAGCATAATACACATCGTCGTCGTAATAATAACATCATAACACCTCAGTCAAATCTCAAAATCGTCGTAGCTTTCTGCAATAATTTCAAAACCTAAAAAGAATTCTCTGCTCATTTCAATAGTGTCATCCACCTCAAACGTACTTTAAAAATCATGATCCCATACCAAATACATCATTAAAAGCTCTCATAGTATCACAATGGTTCCGAAAAAATGTGAACAGTTCACAAAGTACAGACAAAATACAATTTCATAAGTGTGAAGTTATCCAACTGTATAATTGCGTAAACATGTGTCACTGATGTAGCGAAAAAATTTTTGTTTCTCTGTTAAATAATCAGATAGCTGTGTAATTCTGTGTTAGAGAAATATGGTACCGATGTGTAAAGTTGTATAAGCAAATAACATATTAGCTAGGGCTCCTTGTGCTTGTCAGACACATGGTACACAAAGTAAGTGTGTACCCCCTGAGGATTAATGTAATTATGCCATCAAGTGTTACAAATTACAGCAATGGCATGAAATGTATCATAGAAAACCTTTGTATCTTTGTAATTCAAAAATCTTTAAAAATAAATGTTTTAAGTACAAAATTAATCACTCAAATACGTGTACTGTAGCGCTAAACTGTGCGTCTTGTTGTAAGATAATCTCTGTCATTACTTAAGGGTAATAAATGTGCCAAGTGTCGTAATTATCGTCGTCCATAAGCAAAGTTCAGTGGAAGTCAATGTACTTACTTCGTAATAAACAAAAGCGAAATGCTATGCGTATAGATATCGTAGTTATTACGTACAGTACCGTATCAAGAAAGTACTATAGTGTAACATATTGTTGTGCTACGAAAAAGGCTGCCTCATTGTAGCTATACCACAAAAGTTACTACTAAAACATGTTTTACTTTCCAGAAGAATTCAGAAAAACTGTGCAGATATAAAACAGATACACCGCAAAAGCAACAATGTAAATTGTGTCACACATTAGTAGCGTCGTGAGATAATCATGTAGCTGTCAAAGAAACCAAATGCTAAGTCATCTTTAATCTCACAGAAAGTACTTTAAATCCAGAATGTATTCTCAAATAAACCAAAATGTTGCATTAAAATCTCGTCAGCAGTACTGGTATATGCTCTAAGTATGTGAGCCTAGTCATTACGTAATCATACAACTAACAAGCAAGAATGTACACACACAATACACTGTCATCTGTTCACTATAACAATGCATTCGTAATTACTGTTTAAATATGTTCCCTAGGTTCTAGACTAGATACTTAACTTCAAAACATAGTTGCATGTTAACAGTTTCTAAGTGTGACAAATTGTACTAGTAACGTGAAGTGAAAAATTTTATAGCAAACACTAAGTTAAAAAACTGATTATCTCTCAATAAGCGGTTTTTCATCTGAAATGTGGTGCAATACTTTACTCTTCCTAGTGCACAGAGGTTCAACTGGAATGCAATTATCATGCGGTATACATCGGTAAGGAATGATAAAATTTTTCTCAAGGTTAGCGTCTATGTTATTTTTCTCTGAGCCAGCCGGCGCATGTGGCTGCCTGTGGTGTAAGTCATTGTCTGTCTCTTTGTTGGTGCGCGTCGTTATTGGGATTTGGAGGTCTAACTTCTACAAATTCACCTTGTTGAGAGGGCCCTGCCCTGTTTGAATCCCGCCAGTTCTGATGATATTCAGGTCTGTCGTTTTGCTGGTAGTTACATAGTTTCTTTTTTGTCGGTCGTATGGTGGAGAATTTCTCCCGGAATCGTAACTGCGCGGTGGACCATTGCGTCTGACGTTATTCTGTCTCCCTTGATAATAATTATTTTCGTTCCCATATTGTCTGTTTCTCTGATTGTCTCTGTGATAGTCATTACTGCGGAGAGGTGATCTTTCCCTGTAATTATTACTACTCTGCCAACGGTTGTCATACGGGTGGTGTCTGTTTTGGTCACGATTTACGTTGTAAGAATAGCCTTGTCATGTCCATTTATTATTTCTGTCATCACGGAATTGTGACGGATGTGACCTGTAATTGTTGTGTTCCTGTTTTTGCGTCCCGCGATTGTCAGTGTTAATTTCCAATTCTTGTAAGAATCCCTGAAAAGCTTCAATGTCGTCTTTGTAACGTCCTACCAAAATAATGTGTCGTAAATGGTCAGGCAATTTGATTAAGCAAATGCGGATGAGTTCTGAGGGGCTGTATGGGTTTGAAAGATACTGATTTTTATGTAACATGTCTTCGAAATATTTGACAAGACTAGAAAATTCCGATTGTTCGAAATGTTTCATCATTATGATGCTATGTTTTACTTGGTCTTATGTAGCTTGAGACCAATATGCTGAGAGGAAGGCATGATAAAATTCTCCTTCACTGTGACAGTCGTGAATGACCGATCGCATTCTTGCAGCTGGTTCATTCTCTAAGTAGCCACACATGAATTCTAACCTGTGCTCCAATGACCAGTTGGGAGGAAAACAATGAGAGAATTGATGAAGCCATGCTTGTTGATGAATGTCGTTGCCAGAATTCTTAAATGTTTTGATTTTACTTGTAGTAATGAACAACTTATAGTCAAAATCATCATGTCGGCGAGTCGCATATCGGTCAATGTTACTTCGTTTTGGCCGTTCCATCTCCAAATTTGGTGTACCTTACCAATTTCTTTCATAATTTCCGAAGTGCCCTGTGTTATTATTTTGACGCTGTTCCATATTTCTATGTCCCTCTCCCCGTATTGGAGCGCGAGTGTCCTCTGATATATGTAATTCTTGTATTACGTGCGTCAACTGATCTTGTACTTCCTGGATTTCTCTTTGGTGCTGCCTATTAATTTGATTCTGATTTTGTTTGAATTTCCTAATTTGTTCGCACTCTTCTGTGTCATTAAAGACTACCGGTTTTGTGTCATTCAGATTATCATCTACCTTCGTAGATAAATTATTTAGCTGATCCGAAAGTTCAACTACTTTCTCTGATAATGAACTAATTTCCTCCATGTGTCTTTCTGAACCAATTTTCAGAGCATCTACAGTGTCCTTTAAGTTTTCCTGAGTTTTGCAAGTTGCGTAACCGAATCGGTAGATGCAACTGAGTCAATTTTAGCTTGCAAGGTGAGATGATTTTCATGAACAATAGTTTGCAGTTCTTTTATGGCTGCTTCGTGATTCTGTAATGCATTTTCATGCCGCGAAAAATAGGTTGGAAATGCTCACAAATTTGTGTTTTTACGTCATTACAGACTTTTTGACATTTCGATTCGATGTTATGTAATTCAGTAGTTAAACCTTTACGTGTTTGTTCAAGCGTGGTGTCTAACTTTTGAAGCTGTTGCTGTATTTGTCTCTGATTTTGTTTCATTTGTTGCATTAATTGCAATAACAATGTATTAGTGTCTGGAATCTGTTCCTCTATGCTTTTCGGCAGTGCATTTGCACCTGCAACATTCACATTTTGACGAGTAGAGAATGTGTCTTGACTTATTTGAGAAAACGGTGAGGACGCAAAACCTGAATCTACAGTATTTGCAAGATTGTGTCCTGCCATTTCGGCTTCCTGAGGCGAACTGTTGCCGACCGATCGATAGATAATGCTTCCCTGTTCACTAACTGTTTCACTGTCTACACCATTATTTGCCGCCCGCTCCATTTCCCTATGCACAATTACCAAATTACTACTTTGAACGTTAGTTAATTCTTTACTCGGTGCCGCTAACACACTGCTTTCGTCTTCACTGTCATTTCTCAGTTTACTTTGGAGCCTAGTATTTCGTTTTTCACACGCCATATCTGTCACAATGTTTCACACTATAACACAGAAAAGCACAATTTGAAGAGCAAAATAAGAAAACGCATTGACATAGCACCGAAAATAATATCTAGTTAATTGCAAGCGCAGTTGCAAAATACTAGGTGCAAATCTACATGCATGCCACAACTGTATTACTGTTCAACAATGAAAAACTACAACTACAAAGAAGATTCTCTCTACAATTACGCGCTAGCAATAAACAATAGCTCCACTAATTACACAAGCTACAAGAAAAAATCAGAAGATTCCAGTGAGGTATCCTCGGCTAAGGGTCGACATATGTAACGTCCCCTTAGAAAAATTAATGAATTACAGTGCTGGTAAGCCCCAACGTTATTTGATTTTCAAACAGCTGAGCAGAACTGAACGTACTCAGACATTTCGCATTTCGCTCTTTACCTATTCTAATCAACACAAAAATGACACACAATATTTTTAGCGCAATTCAATCTGACTTTCAATAATCCCTACAAAAGAATGGCCCTGACTAACATTAAACTATACCTTTCACAAATCACTTACCTCACAAAAATCTTCGTTACTCAAGCAACTGCAATACAGCGAGCGCCACTACTGCCAGCTAAATAAAAGATTCAAGCTACTGAAGGCACTAACTACTGATAGGCATAGTTAGCAAATGAAAGATTTTGTTAGAGAAAAAACAATGTATTTACCTTAATATTGTTCAAAAGTCATATTACATATATATCAGTTCATGACATCCAGTCTTACAAATTTACTGTCTCTGTCCAGATCATCCGCTCTCACAACTCCGCCATCTCACTCCCCACATCCACCACTGCTGGCGGCTCACCTCCAACTGCGCAACGCTACGCGCTGTTAACAGCCAACTGCCCAACACTAAAATAGCGAATATTACAACAATGCTAACCGGCCACAGACTGCACACAGCACAGCCAGCGATTTTTATACAGAGCGCTACGTGGCGTTACCAATATAAAAACCTAAACAGCCTACTTACAAACTCAGATGTTCATTACCGACAGCACTGGTGAGTGCTGACGCTAGATCACGACCTACGGACTCCTTTCGTTCATGCTTGACGACTGAGAAACCTCCTTGTGTGCGAAGTTACCCTGACCTAGAAAACTAATTTGATATGCAGAACTTTAATGGATAACGCGATTTTTAAGACCCTAGCTAGAGATCCTAAAATCGAGATTTGCACACAATATATGCTTCAATATGAATGGAGGGTGCCTACTACAAAAAGGTATAATTTGATACAATAATTTATTCAATAAAGACTTCGTTAGGCCTAATATGAACAGTTTATGAAAGGCAGTGCAATAGTTAACAAATATATGCTAGTTGGCAACAAAGCGACTATTCACGTTGGTGTGTGGAATGTGTGCGTCTGGCGTCATACCATCTGATTTTCGAAAAAGTATCATCCATGCAGTTCCGAAGACTGCAAGAGCTGAGAGTTTGCGGGAATTATCGCACAATCAGCTTAAGAACTCGTGCAAACAAGTTGCTGACGAGAAAAATATACAGGACAAGGGAAAATAAAATTGAGGAAGTATCAGATGACGATCAGGTTGGCTTTAGGAAAGGTAAAAGCACCAGAAAGGCAATTCTGACGTTGCGGTTGATAATGAAAGCAAGACTAAAGAAATATCAGGACACGTTCATGGGATTTGTCAACCTGGAAAAAACGTTCGACAATGTAACATGGTACATTGGGGTTAGTTAGGGGGAGAGACGGATAATATACAATATGTACAAGAACCAAGAGGGAATAGTAAGAGTGGACGACCAAGAACAAAGTGCTCGGATTAAAAAGGGTGTAAGACTGTTCAATCTGTACATCGAAGAAGTAATGATGGAAATAAAAGAAAGGTTCAGGAGTGGAATTAAAAATCAATGATACGATTCGCTGATGATGTTGCTATCCTGAGTGAAAATGAAGAAGAATTAAATTATCTGCTGTATGGAATGAACCGTCTAATAAGTACAGAATATGGATTGAGAGTAAATCAAAGAAAGAAGAAAGTAATGAGAATTAGCAGAAATGGGAACAGCGAAAAACATAACATAGGGGCTAATGGTCACGAAGTAGATGAAGTTGAGGAAATCTACTGCCCAGGCAGCAGAAAACCCATGACGGACGGAGCAGTGAGGGCATCAAAAGCAGACTAAACTGGAAAAGATGGCATTTCTGGATAAGAGAAGTCTATTAGTATCAAACATAGGCCTCAATTTGAGGAAGAAATTTCTGAGATTATACATTTCGAGCACAGCATTGTATGGCAGTGAAACATGGACCGACGGAACAGAAGAGAATTGAAGCATTTGAGATTTGGTGCTACAGACGATTGTTGAAAATTAGGTGGACTGATGAGGTAAGAAATGAGGAGGTTCTGCGCAGAATTTGAGTGGAAAGGAATATGTAGAAAACTCTGACAAGGAGAAGGGACAGGATGATAGGACATCTGTTAAAACGTCAGGGAATGATTTTCAAGGATCTGGAGGGAGCTGTAGAGGGCAAAAATTGTAGAGGAAGACAGAGATTGGAATACATCCAGCAAATAATTGACGACTTGGGTTGCAAGTGCTACTCTGAGTTGAAGAGGTTGGTACGGAGAGAAATCCGTAGTGGGCTGCAACAAACGAGTTATGTTGTTCACGAATTGCAGTACCTTCTAAGCTTTTCACGCTAGTTAAAGGCATATAATCATGGTCTTTTCCGAATGTACTTCTGACGAAAGAGCGATTCTGGTAATTGGAGTCCAGTTAATCATGCCTTTTGCATTATTGTGGAGATATTTCAATAGCAACGTTCATCCCCTAACAAATATTTCTTTATATATAACCGAGAGGTGAAATACCAATTTTCGTAAATTTAGTTTTATTTTTTTTAATGTAACAAAATATTTTTTCAAAAATTTTCCTTCAGCTATTGCACTTTATTAGGTCTGAATTTCCAGAAACAATGAAACATGTATTTTTTTATTTCTAACCTAGAAGTCGAATTCCAGTTGTCATAGATATAGCCTTAAAATCCTTTAGTAGTTCTTCAGTAATTATTTATTTTCAAAAATCTTTCACCCACTATTTTACCCCCTTAGTTGTTGAATTTCCAAAAATGCTGAAACACGTTATTTTTTTCTGACTGAGAAACCAAATACCAGTTATCTTAGTTTTAGCTTCAAAATCCCCTTAACAGCTACGAACTTTCAGAAAGTCTTTCATCCCTTATTTCACCTCCTTCGAAGTGGACTTTCGGACAATCCCTTCTTAAACGATGCCTGCAGTGTAAGACCCACACTCCCTGCAAACTTCAAGTTTCTATCCTTAGCCGTCTGGCCTGGGCGATGATGAGTCAGTTAATCAAACTGACCCTATTTTGCCCTCTCAGGAGTTGGATTTCCCAAAACAGTGAAACACCTATTCTTTTATTTCTAACTGAGAAGCCAAACTTAAATTTTCATAGATTTAGCTTTAAAATACTTTCACAATAACAGGTTTTCATAAAAACCTCATCCCGCATTTCAACTCCTTAGGGTTCAATTTACAAAAACACTTAAATACGTATTTTTTAAATTTGTAACCGAGAAGTCAAATACCAGTGTTAATAGACGTGGCTTAAAAATACTTTACTAGTTCTTTAATAATAAAATATTTTCAAGAAAAGCCTTAAACCACTATTTCACCCCCAAAGTGTTAAATTTACATACATTCTGAAACACGTACTTTTTTTATTTCTAACCGAGAAAGCAAATACCAATTTTCATAGGTCTATTTCACTTCCTTAGGGTTGGAATTTTGAAAAATACCTTCTTAAATGACACCTACAGTATTAGATCCACACCTCCAAATTTCAAGTTTCTGTTCTTAGCGGTTTGGGCTGTGCTGCGATGATTCTGTCAGTGAGGACATTGCCTTTTATATACAGAGATTAACACTCACTGTAAATTATTCGCTGACTGCCTTGGCGAACCCTGGTGTCAAGCAAATTGCTCAACAACTGTGACTGAGGGCGTGTTACTATTGCTATGACAGACCCCAGTCGTATGCTTAGATGCTCTCTCCGCCACATCTTCCCACGAACTCATCCGGTGTGCTCTCCTTCGTGGCTTCACACGGACCCCTCTGCACCTAACCACCGACCATATAGTTTTGGCTGATTCTTCTGCTGTGCTATATTTTCCCTCCAAATACTGCCTGTCCACTAACAGCGGAAAATACAAAACACAACAGCTCAATAGCGAGGTTCATTGCAGCAAAGACCAGCCAACAAATCACGATAAAGCTCCAATCCAATAATAAAACGCCCTTCCACTTCTAAAAGAACTTCCGCTTCATCTCCGCCTCCGTAACGTCACTGACTATTTTAGGAATGGTGCTTCCTCATGCCAAGCATCTAGCTTCAGATGTCTTCTGAAAATGGAGCATCTAGCCGGGCTAGGCCATTATTTCCTCTTTTCGAAAAGCATCTGATAGTTATCGTCAAAAAGCTTTCCGCAAAACGTGAAAATGCAGCGCACTCCTGCTGCTTGTGTCGCAGCAATTCGGCCACCTGGTAGGGACGGGTTGTAAAACTATGCAATAGCCCACTATCCGCCGGCTCGCCCCATAGCATTCCGATATCTGTGGAGTCGCCTGTGGCAAAGGCCTGCGCTGATGGTTAAGGGCCAACGTCTTTTCCGTTGCCGTCCCCTTCCAAATCAAACGTGCTGCACCTTCCCATACACACAAATATCGCCCTGAGAAGCCAGTGAGCCCAGCATCATGTTTAATGAAAGAAAAAAAAAGTTACATACAGCTCAGTATGAACAGTTACTGTGATCCAATACACACTGACGGAAAAAAAGGACAACACCAAGGAGGAGTTGTGCGACACAAACGAAAGTTGATAGGCATGTTTCTACATCTAAAAGAAGCTGTCTATTCAGTCGTATAAGAGTGGCGCTCGTAGCGCCACCACAAGAATGCAAATCTGGTTTCCTTTAAATAAACGCCTTAACGGTCTTTGGCGTTAGTTATCTTTAAGATTGGGCGCACTGAGTTGATGGTAGTCAAGAATGCCTTTAAGGTGACAAAGGCGCCTTATTGACATCCCACGAACTTTGAATGAGGTCGTGTTATAGGGCTATGAGAAACTGGTTGTTCCTTCTGCGATACTGCAGAAAGACTGGGCAGGAATACTCGTATATTCAATGTACATGGTTACTCGCAGCGTTGTTCATGAGGATGTACAAGTACAAGAAAACCGAACTCAGGATGGCCATGTGAAGTAACAAGAGGGAAGTCTATCGTGTTCGGAGTAGGGCCCTGGCCCATTGTACTGCATCTGCAGCAGCAATTTGAGCAGCAGTTGGCACTGTAACTGTCACTGCCAAATGTAGATGTTGGCGTGCAGTGGAGGAATGTTGGATGTGGATGGAAACTGTCAGGATGCGCCGTATTGAAACTCGGCCATGATCTTCAAGTGTTTTATTATTCCCAGCCACAGTGCCGCGTTCCTCTCTGTTGTGTCATAGGGTCCCACGATGCCAAGGACCCCATTCGCTGTCTGCAAAACAGCTTGGCGCGGAAGAGCTACCTCAGGGAGCCATGCGACGTACTGCGGCATACTGGCCTTGTGCAGCTCCGGTGTTTTGACGACGTCAGGATGCGCCGGCAGCAGACTCAACAGCCTTCATCCCTGTTGCCTCAGCGCCGCTTGCTGGGAGTCACAGGGCAGCTTGCTGCGTGCTTCTTCGCTGTCGTGGTTAAGATCGTGGGCGACAACAGGCACCTGCGATCCAACAGCCAAATCTACGCCCTCGCCTAGGGATGCCTCCGGCGTGTGTTGGGAGCCAACGAGACTGCCTGCATAGCAAGCCATGGAGTAGCCCGCCACTGGCTGGCTATGGACCCTGTGTCGGCCTCAGAGGGTCGAACCAGCGACCCGTCCTGGACTGGAATGCTGGCGCCCCATCTGCTGCTGTGTGTAGCTGGTGGTGTGACACGCCCCGCTGTCCAGGAGAGCTGCCACACTTAAATCCCCCTAGTTAGAAAACCAGCACCTATTTATATGCGGCTGTGCACCTCTGTTCTGCTAACGCAGCGCTCTAAGTCATGTACTCATAACACTTAGGTTGGGCCAGTGGGCCCTTCTGCCTGTAACTTGCACCATGCAAACCAATGCATTTACTCTTTTCAGCTGTTCTACGGCCCTGTGGCCTCTCTTCCACTTCACAACCGCTGGTAAGTGTAACTTACTGTTAACAGGCCCATGCCTGGTTGTAACTTGTGTGCTCGGAAATATTGCACAGAATCTAACTTTTTCCTATCTTAAACAGTGGTGCCGCTACAGCACCAAAAATAACACAAATAATTGTTACAAATTGATTACTTCAAAGGACAGCTCTGAACCAGATGTTCTGTATCGTGCATTCCAGTGACAGCAAGCCTGCACCATTTATGACTTCAATGGCGTCAACCGAGTGAGAGCTCATTGTGGAACAGGGTGAGGTCTGTTGTGTTTTCTGCTGAAAGCTGGTTATGCCCATGTGCCAGTGACAGCTGTGTGTGAGGAGGCCAGATGAGCACCTGCACCAGATCTCTCTGTGTGCTAGATACATTGGACCTACACCTGGCCTGTGGTGCGATTTTGTATGAAAGCGGGAGCATTCTTGTAGTGATCCTACACACCCTACTGTTAATTTTTACGTCAATCTGGTGATTCGACCTGTTGTACTGCCCACACACACACGTGCCGCAGTATAGTGTGAGCACTCAGAGACCAAGGGAATTTACCGCTGTAAATCGGGCTCATGACCACAACTGCAAAAGTGCGTGTCAGCCAGAGAGAGCCCTGCCGACTGTGGAGGGCCGCCATCCCAGGAGAACCTGAGTGGTAGGATTTCCAATGCTATCAATACTCCCATTAGAAACACTTGCCATACTGAATTTTCTCAAATTTCCACAGATTGTACACATGACATACGGTCCCGAAGGCGACTCAGTGCAAACTGAATGCTAGTTCACTATTCACCCACCCAGGGAGAGATGTGTGCCAAATCGTCATAAGCTGGAAGCTGAACTTTTGAACAAAGGATAGGCAAGTCCCAGTCTGGAACAAAGGCGTCTGCTGAGAAACTGTCTACATTCCTGACCTGCTTGCTTGCTGCTATGCTTTCTACAACCACCTCCACCCTCACAAGAATATTGGGAACCAGGCACATATTTATCAGAATGTCTATACTTAAATATGACGATTGCTGCTGCAATCTGACACTGATCGATATTCTGGAAATGTCTCCTCTTGGTGGCTATGATTCTGGAACGAATCTCAGTACTTATAGGCACAATTTTCCATGTAAAATCTCTCTCAAACCCTTACAGTTACCTATATGTTGAATCTATATCTTCCTCACTATAGGACACACAGTCATTTTGTCTGCGTATGCCGAAACATAACCCACAGTAACTTTACAGTGCGACATCTTTACATTTCAAACAAGCAATGCAGTTATCATTTATATGTGGTGTGCCCACACTGACACCAGTTATGTGTCTCGATTCTCCTCAGTTATGGCAAATTGTTTGACGTTTCAGTGTAGCAGAAAGTGCTCTCGGAAGGCGCTGCATCCTGCCCAGCCTCTCTCAAATAAGCGTTGTAGAAGCACAGGCGTCCGGCACTATTTGATAATCAACAGAGCTCCCTCGGACGAAATAGCTGGAAAGACTTCACCGATATGGGTTAGTGTACTGTAATCAACGTCGCGATCGATAGTGCAACAAAGAACACGTGAAGATATGCTTTGGGGAGCCGATGAGGGGACGTTCTGTGTAGCCATTTTGTTACAGCCATATTGCCCGTCCTGTTAGTAAGCTATAGCAGCTCCAGTTGAACTCTCGCATTGTTATATTGAACAGCTCTTTGTGAAATGAATATATCACCCGTTACGTTCAGATAAACTCCTCAATACATTGAAATCACAATTCACCAAGTCAAACCTATCCTTCCCTGCAACTGGACATACGTAATGTTTTTTACATGATTACTTCCCACAAACATCTGATGATATGTCGGAACATAAGCCACAGTACCTTTACGTTCAAGTAGTATAACATTTCTGAATATCATTTATAGATGTATAAAAATATATATGATACAGCCACACACTGCCCAATAACGAAAAGGCCTCCCGCTGTCACGTACTTGTCGATGAATAAGGCTGTACTTACAATTTTAAAAAGACCTAGAGTCCTTTTTTTATTTTTTCGATTTCACCACTTCCACGAAACCTTTTCGTATATTTGGTAGTTGTAAATCCAGCCTACACACAGTGTCGTCTTATATATATTCAGACTTCCAAGTCGGGTTTTGTGCCAGTGCATTCCATGCATAGTTACTGTAGACTTACCTACCACCTCGCAGAGCATACAAATTTCCCCTGACTGAGAAATCATTGTGAGTGCAATATATACTACAATACGTCCATTCGGGGTTAATTTTCAGGGGTCAAGCAGATGGGTGGAGTAACTGCTAAACTATTGTAGTCTAAGCACATTTTTAAGTTATTGTTGCTTAGCACTGCAGCTGTTTAACACTCTGGAGCAGGAAATGGATCAGAAGCAGGAGATGGATCACCGAGAGACGTGTCTGATATTGCAACTGGAAAAATTGTGTTTGTTACAAAACAGTAAAAGAACTAGTTAGAGGGTCATACAAAGCTTTTGTTTGTTACGTGTGCGAGAAACGGCGACTTAATGCTACAAACCTGTTTAGATCCTGTCAAGGTGCGTGCGGAAGCTGAATTTTCAAATAGGAATACCTTGTGATGTAGAAACCTCCTATAGGCTACAGCGCAAAGAACGCTTTATTCCAAGTGCACAATGGACTTCCGTTTATCCCTTTCAGCGTACCAGTTGTATATAACTGGATAATGACTATCAGTCCATCGCCATTCAGTCATTCAACTTGAAGTGTTTGCAGAATGTCTGTAAAGCAATGCCGCCATTCTAATAGTGAATTTAACAAATTGTAATGAGTGTATAGTGCAAAGTATGATCATGCTTTAATGATCGCTACTACAGGGGGATAGTGACTGCACAACTCTGCTTAATCAAGAACACAGCTGTACCCACATATTAGGAAACATATTCTAGAGCTCTTACTTCCTCCATATGTTATACAACAGTTAGCCTTGAGGACTACGGAAACGCTGGGAAAAGAGCGTGTTACAGCTTACAAGGTATTTGAGCAGGTGAAATCAAGAAACGAGTGTAATGTTCTCTCTGGCATTATATGAATCTGATGAAGATTCATCGCCACGTGAAGGCTTTTGATTACTGCATGTTTCCTACAGAGCTTGTACCACTATTATGTGATATATATCGCACAGATTTTATTTGCCACCTGTGATGTTTGAAAGGGATGAGCCCTGCTTTAAGCACTATGATTTGAAAGCGTGATGCAAGACGATTGACCACAATCAATGAAGATGTATTGCATTGGGCGAGCATTGCACCACCGAGGTCTTTCAAGAATGTGAAGTGCGCTGAAACACGGAAGAGTGCAAAATGGTTAACACATTTCTACCAAGGAATTCACTGGGATGATCCTGGCACACCTTATAAAGATATGGTGACGTCGATTCGATTATTCGACCATCATCTACGTGAAGGGGTAGGAGAAGATCTCGTGGGTTCGTCGAATCTTCAAGTTTGCTGCTATTCAAGACCTGAAATTCTACGCGTGTCGTGCCCTCCATCGACTCAAGAATAATATGTAAGAAAATAGAGTTGCTGTTGCATCTGGTTATGAAACTGTAAAACTATTTTGAGAAATGAATGAAGTTTTACCTCTTAATATGTGTATGATTTCTCTTCACGCAGTTCCCACATTGATAGTATACAGTTTCGTCCAGATACTATGTCTGTGGTTCCCTTCGATATAATTTCCTATATGTATTTGGAAGTAGACACGGTTACGTGCCTCCTGCTCCCATAATTCAATTCATGCTGTGCGATAGGTGTAATTTCATGTAGCCATTCTATATATTTTGTTACTCTCTGTCTCAAACTTCGCCTCCTTAATAGCACTCATCTTCAGAAAAACTAATGTCATTTGTATCATGCACAGCCCTTATACATATACATTCATAATGCAATAGGGGATAGGTTCTTTGTAAATAACAACTAAGACATACGGTAACGAATATTTTCGATTCTTCAGTTTACACAAATACAATTCAGTTCTTGAAGTTACAATTCAGTTCTTGAGATTACAATTCACTTCTTGAGATCACAATATAGTTCTTGAGATACAATTTGACTTTGCTGCTCCAATGCAGAGGTACTTTTAACTTACATGCTACAACAGTAACACAGGTCGAGAATATTTTTTACAATTTTTTCCAGTAGCACTGTTTACGCTAAAAACCAATGCAGAGACACTACTACTGCAACTAAGCTCTGCAGTCCCAGTAGCGTAGCTTTGACAATAATTCTGATGGACTGTGTGCACATAGAAACTAATTTCAACAGTCCCAATAGCAAAGGTTTTTACAATAATAATAATACGTATGGGCTGTGAGCTATATATATGTTTATATGCACGTAAAATCTAATATGACTTGGACGGCTAGAGGCAGATGAAAAATTTAAAAGCTATTCTATATAAAAGACGCACATGGTGTGTGGATAATATACAGGGTGGTCCATTGATCGTGACCGGGCCAAATATCTTACGAAATAAGCGTCAAACGAAAAAAACTACAAAGCCGGAAACTTGTCTAGCTTCAAGGGGGAAACTACATGGCGTTATGGTTGGCCCGGTGGATGGCGCTGCCATAGGTCAAACGGATATCAACTGCATTTTATTAAATAGGAACCCCAATATTTTATTACATATTTGTGTAGTACGTAAAGAAATATGAATGTTTTATTTGGACCAATTTTTCGCTTTGTGATAGATGGCGCTGTAATAGTCACAAACATACGGCCCACAAGTTTAGACGAACAGTTGGTAACAGGTAGGTTTTTTAAATTATAATGCAGAACGTAAGTACGTTTGAACATTTTATTTCGGTTGTTCCAATGTGATACATGTACCCTTGTGAACTTACCATTTCTGAGAACGCATGCTGTTACAGCGTGGTTACCTGTAAATACCACATTAATGCAATAAATGATCAAAATGATGTCCGTCAACCTCAATGCATTTGGCAATACGTGTAACGATATTCCTCTTAACAGCGAGTAGTTCGCCTTCCGTAATGTTCGCACATGATTTGACAATGCGCTGACTCATGTTGTCACGCGTTGACGGTGGATCGCGATAGCAAATACCCTTCAAATTTCCCCACAGAAATAAATCCGGGGACGTCAGATCCGGTGAACGTGCGGGCCATGGTATGGTGCTTCGATGACCAATCCACTTGTCATGAAATATGCTGTTCAATACTGCTTCAACCACACGCGAGCTATGTGCCGGACATCCATCATGTTGGAAGTACATCGTCATTCTGTCATGCATTGAAACATCTTGTAGTAACATCGGTAGAACATTACGTAGGAAATCAGCATACATTGCACTATTTACATTGCCATCGATAAAATGGGAGCCAATTATCCTTTCTCCCATAATGCCGCACTATACATTAAACCGCCAAGGTCGCTGATGTTCCACTTGTCGCAGCCATCGTGGATTTTCCGTTGCCCAATAGTGCATGTTATGCCGGTTTACGTTACCACTGTTGGTGAATGACGTTTCGTCGCTAAACTGAACGCGTGAAAAGAATCTGTCATCGTCCCGTAATTTCTCTCGTGTCCAGTGGCAGAACTGTACACGACGTTCAAAGTCGCCGCCATGCAATTCCTGGTGCATAGAAATATGGTACGGATGCAATCGATGTTGATGTAGCATTCTCAACACCGACGTTTGAGATTCCCGCTTCTCGCGCAATTTGTCTGCTACTGATGTGCGGATTAGCCGCGACAGCAGCTAAAACACCTGCTTGGGCATCATCATTTGTTGCAGGCCCTGGCTGACGTTTCACATGTGGCTGAACACTTCCTGTTTCCTTAAATAACGTAACTATCCGGCGAACGGTCCGGACACTTGGATGATGTGGTCCAGGATACCGAGCAGCATACATAGCACACGCCCGTTGGGCATTTAGATCACAATAGCCATACATCAAGACGATATCGACCTTTTCCGCAATTGGTAAACGGTCCATTTTAACACGGGTAATGTGTCACGAGGCAAACACCGTCCGCACTGGCGGAATGTTACGTGATACCACATAGTACTTATACTTTTGTGACTATTACAGCGCCATCTATCACAAAGCGAAAAAAGTGGTCCAGCTAAAACATGCGGGCCATGGTATGGTGCTTCGACGCTTTACATACTACACTAATATGTAATAAAAAATTGGGATTCCTGTTTTAAAAAACGCAGTTGATATTCGTTCGACCTATGGCAGCGCCATCTAGCGGGCCAACCATAGCGCCATCTAGTTTCCCCCTGCAAGATAGACGAGTTTCGTTCTTCGTAGTTTTTTTCGTTTGATGTTCATTTCGTGAGATATTTGGCCCGGTCACTATCAATAGAGCACCCTGTATATGTACAGGGTACACATACGTTTCGTCTGAATAAATAAATATACAAATACTTGTTCAGTTTATTCTTATTTTAATAAATATAAATTTCTTTTAGTTAATGCTATTTTTAAAACTTCTTTCACGCGCATGATATATATATATATATATATATATATATATATATATACCTTTTTTAACTTTTTTCCACACATAGTCCATGTGTGTACATAGTACACATAAATATTTGCACCAGACACACACAAAATTACTTACACTATGAGAAAATGGACATACTACTACTTTGCAGACTCTTCTCTCTCTCTCTCTCTCTCGTTTTCTTTCTCTCTCTCACTCAATCAGAGTCTCCCGTCCCTTCTCTCGCTACAAGTGAGTAGTGTGAGTATTGAAGAGTTTCAGTCCTGTCATCACAAATGATCCTTCCACCGTCATGAGGTGACAGGCCGATTTTAGACTGCAACAAAGTCTACATCTCGTATCCTCTCGATCGAATACTGGTTTGCTGTACCACATGCGACGACTGTGGTGCAGCACCGCGAACGTCGCTGTACAGGCACCGCAAATAGAGAGGATTCGTATGACACACACACTTAACCCACCTCTGGGTTTGCACCTTCCAATGTGCGATACGCATACATTTTTGATTGCAGACCTACAAACTCCGCAATCGGCTATTCATTTGCCTCGTCCTTCATAAGGCCGATAACCTTCTTGTTCTGTGGAACAGTACCATAAGCATTATCGGCCGTGTATGAGGTCGTGTCGAATTTGTTACCGTGGTACCTCATTACGTCATATGGATCACATTTCATCACCCAATAGATGAAGCTATCTGTATCCATATAAAATAATTAAGGATCTGTGAAATGAGGTTTCGCAAACTCATAATCAAAATGTATATGTGGAGTTTGGATAGGTCTATCATGCAAATTCTCACATAAATAGGTTTCGTAAACTCTACTGCAGTCTTCGCCATCTCCCCAGCAACAAAGCTCTTATTGAATGTGGTGAACCGCTTAAAATTTGGTCTGGCAATCCATGTTCTTACGGCATAATGCCAATGACATTCGGTTCTACTCATAATTTCACATCTTTCCCTCAAATTCTCCATTGTTTTACTGAAAATTGAATTATTCATTAATATGTAAAAATCTTTCTCAAGGTCACACGCTGTGGAAGCTGCCTCGTATACAAATCAATACAGTCCTTCAGCCAGGGAGACTACTTGAAAGAGATAGCCGAGATGAGTCTTAGCTGCTCCATTCCCAAGCTGACAAGCTGAGACACAGCTGGAGATTATGATAATGAATGATGTATCTCCGCTTATTCCTCAGCATTGTCATCAGTTTTGGTGTGGAGCCTCTCACGGAACTAGTTGCTCTGGCCACAGTGGCAAATCGGTGGGTGCATCATGCAAATTAGTATGATATGCGAGTACTGTCTCCACCATATACACCATACCTCTCATAATTTTTTCCACCTAATCCCTTGCAGCCATCGAAGCTCACCAATCGGCAGTGATTGTTGCATGGCGTGCCAGTATAAACTATTTACATCCAAGTACATTATGTAACTCGAATCAAGGGATGCGTTGAACCTGTCAGCCTCCCATGGGCTACTTGTCTTTGCATGCCTATGGGCACACTGACAAAGTTCCCCATGGATCCCTCACTCAAAGGAAAGAAGCATGTCAGCTTCGGTCAATAATTCGGCGCTGCACTTCGTTTTCTTGAGCATAGCGTCCCAAGACAACCCAGGTGCCGTGTAATAAAAGGTGGAACCCAGTGAATATTGTGTCATGCATAGACTCCGGAATTTCTGGAAAACGTCCCCAAGAAAGCGCACGTCTGTGTCCATGTAAAGCCGTGCATACTCCCCTAAAGTGAGATGTTGAATTCCTGCCAGACATTCACTGCATTTTCATATCCTGCATCCGTTATGCCAGTGTCTGTGAGGTTGCTGGAGAATGCAGTCATGTCGGGTATCCCGGTTTCGTTGAGTTTTGCCATACTATCCACATACTCGTATTGAAAAAAAAAAACCTTCCCAGTTACAAGCTGAAACTTTTCCTCGTCGTCGGGGAATGTAGCTTGAGTGATGTGCATAACACCCCCGCCCCCCTCCTGCCAGAGGCCAGAGGTAGAGTTTCAACGAGTTTCTGGAGTGCATAAAACGTAACGTATCAAGGAAGTGAGCTTAATTCTTGGCGTCATTCATTTGGAGAATGAAATATATTTCTCGACGCTCTCGGGTAGGACACTGGCCTGGTTTTTCTCCCAACCGAAATCAGCCAAATGCTCAACTAGAAAATGAGCGTCATATCAACTTAAATTATGCCTTGGTAGCCGATACTTCAATCTGCACGTATTGTGAGCCGCGCTACAGAACTACCCCATAAGATGACTGTTAGTTTATGCTTTTCTATTTAGCGACGGCCCACAAATGTGACAATCGATCGCGTTATTGTACAAATTTTCATTCTTCTTCGATTTGATCATGGGGACGCTGTCGCTGTAAATCTTATCAACCTCCCATGAAAGTTTTTCGAGCAGCCAAACAGCAGGATTATCACAAATGTAAGATTTATAGCGGTTAAGACTCGAATCATAGAACGATATAATATGGTATGCTGCCGCATATGGTACGTGTTTTTCTGTAAATGTGGTACGTGAGGTCGTGTGGTCACCTTCACAGCGAGTCACAGGAGCGAGGAGCCATTCAAAGTTGGCGTACACCACAAAGGGGCATCGCTCCTTTTATTTATTTTCCTCGGTAGGCATTATAATGAAACCTGTAGGTTTGAAATAGGATTGAAATTACGTAACTGACCGTAGTCTGAAACACAACTGTTAGAATGGGAATGGCAGGTGAACGTGTACTTTATCTCGTCGCTTTTGCGCTTTGCCCTATACAGAACTTTCCTGACTGCGAGAATATAAATTAAATTTAACTGAGCGAATGTAAAACTGCATGGATTTATGTAAAACAAAAACTGAATCTGGCGCAACACTATTGATTTGAAATTGGGCCTGGTAATAAAACAAAACTTGATCAATTTGAAAATAATGGTTCCTGTACATAAGGATTGATACTGAAATAATAAAATTTCTTTCCATTATCTGGACAATGGTAATGCTCTTCGAACTGCTCTCTGTTAGTACTTTAAATTGTGTAGTTAGCAAACAGCTATTGTACATGGCTGTAGTTTACCATGCATTTTAATTAGATCGAATATGACTGAGAGACTAACTTCTTGTCACAAATAGTTAATCGAAAATGATATGGATCTGGGAACTGGTATTGACTTGGGGTAAGTAACAACATGACACCAACTTTAAAACTTCTATTTTGACTCTTTGAAAATTCATAATGCTCACAATTAACACACTCAATAAACTGATTATACATTAACAATTGGCTTTACAAAATCATTGGATGTGAGTGCTATACATTGTCTCAATCATCACTAATGAATATGCGCATTGCATTAGTAACAAAACAACTTTCTTTACCTTAATTATTTCCATCTTCTGTTGAGATTACTTTTACAGTTAGCAAACATCATAGTATCTTGCAAATAAAAAAAATCATTACTGCCCATAGCGTCTAAGTATATATCCAGCACACATCAGATACAACACGTCATTTCACTTGAGAGTCCTCCATACATCACACGATCTAAAGTTACTCTAACACATTACCCATAACACCTTGTGTCAGCGATCACTGTTGACCAGCGATGCTACTACTATATTTGACCATCTATGGTTAAATATAAAATTTTCTTACAAAACTTGAATTAATTTACCCTGTGTATATAGCTTTCAATAACACATACCAGGTCCTTGGAAGCGCAATACTAGATGAACCACTAATAACTTGTCTGAGGAAACATATTTGAGGCACCTTAAGCAAATATGTTTTCATGTTCTTTTTTCGACAATTGGCTGTAAAGAAGTTGGGACATGTATTTAATCCAAACTTAATGATATTTATCATCTTCAGAAAAGATAGCATGTTTACATGTGTCTCATACTCACCGGCAGATTTTGGGAAATGGAGGGGGCCGACGGCTATAGGCTTGTCCTGCTCATTTCACTTGCTTTTCTTCTCCAGGCCATAAACATGAACCGGTGTTCCACTATTATGCATCTCAAATTTAGGTATGTCCTGGATGTTGACGGGGAACTTGATGCCATAAAAGTGATAACATTTATGAATGTCAAGGTATCTATCGCATTGAGATGTGCGCTCTGAATGCACCTTGTAATTTCTCTCGCAAGCCAGGACTTACAATGCAAAACAAGCCTAATCGGTTTTATTTTCGACATTAATGCATGCCCCCTTATTAGCTAGATCGCTAGGGAGCTTTAATAGCAAGACCATCCATTTACTAATCGTAGACATGTTGAAACGTCCCCTTAAAAAATTTGGTACAAAGACAGCTGAGTAAAACTCAACGAACTCAAACAGTCTTCTCTTTACTTACTCTGATCATCACTAAACTGACACACACAATATTTTTAGCGCAACGCAATCTGACTTTCAAAAATCCCTACAAAAGAATGGCCCTGACTAACAATAACCTATACCTTTCATGAAACACTTACCTCACAAAAATCTTCGTTATTCGAACTACTGCAATACAGCGAGCGCCAATACTGCCAGCTAAATAAAAGATTCTAACTACTGAAGCCACTAACTACTGATAGGCATAGTTAGCAAATGAAAGATTTTCATAGAGAACAAACAATGTATTTACCTTAATAGTGTTCAAAACTCATAATATATATATATATATATATATATATATATATATATATATATATATATCAGTTCTTGACATCCAGTCTTACAAATTTCCTTTTTATGACGTACACACGTCCAGATCGTCCGCTCTCAAAACTCTGCCATCTCTCTCCCCACATCCACCACTGCTGGCGGCCCACCTCCAACTGTCCAACACTACGCACGGTTCACATCCAACTGCCCAACACTACACAAGCGAATGTTCCAACGATGAGTCCAATCAGCCACAGACTGCACACAGCACAGTCAGTGATTTTCATACAGAGCGCTACGTGGCGTTAACAACATAAAAACCTAAACAGCCTACTTACAATGTGTACGGATGTCCAGGTGTGGTATTTGGCTGAGTGATTTAGCTGACCCTCTCACTTCCATCTCGGAAAACCGATCCACTACAGCACTCAAGGTGGATTTCGGCGATTGACGTACTCCGCCTTATCACGCCATCCCCCCCCCCCCCCCCAATAAATAATGAAGACTTGTCTCCTCAATGCCAGAATTAACTTTGGAGGGGTACGATAGTTCGACACAGAGCACCACACTGCATTTAATGGCGGCATACTGTGGAGCACTGACTACTTGGAGGAGTTCCGTTTCCACGACAGGAAAGCACGCCCTTAGAAAGCTGACAGGTTCGCGGTACCCACCTACCGGATTCTCGATCCTTGTGAATGAGATTCGCTCCTCAAAGGTGTGTGCGATCACTGAGTATTCTAACTGCAGTATGGAGCCACTGACCTGACGTCCTTCACTAAAAGTATGGGAGAGGGAACTGCCGATAGCAACAGGATCATCTCTATTACTAATACTATAACTACAACTAGGTGACGAAGCTGATTGCGGTGATGTGTTGAGAGGTATGTGCTGTACCTCCCGAGATTGGCGAGGACATGATGGTGGAAGAGGAGGAGAAGACGCTGCGGAATCGGCCAGTACGAGCAGCCTGGCTGCTGCAGCCCTGACCCGGTAGCCTGAGGGAGTGTCGTCTATGGACACCAGGGCAGTGCAGGGGCAGCGGCGAGAGCGAAAGCCGTGGTGGCGGCGGCGGCTGTGGCTTCCCGCGCAGCGACTTCGGTGCCCTTGCTGGCGAAGCATGCCGCGCAGGACCCTGTCCGGATGTCACAGGCTTCTCCGTCCCTGTTACCGGAGGCAGCCGCTGTAGAATAACGAACACAACTAAATACCATGCTCTACACATCGCTTGCTGCAGGGAAAGAAACAGTACCTATTATTTGTAAGCAGAGTGAGTATGCATCACCCATTTGGCTCTGACTCCTTGGCATCTCCCCCATCTCCTCATGACGAAAATCTTCCTCCATCTCTTACACATACTGTGGCAATTCGCCCTCTCCTGAATTTAGGGAGATCCATCTGTTCAGCTTCCCTATATCGCCTGCAACTATAGTGATCTAATAATAAAAACACATGCATAGAAAAACAATGGGAAACAAATATAGATTTTTTTAGAATATAAGCCACACATGAAATCTGCGATGGTTCCTGCGTACCTCCAGCGCATACCCCATCCTGTCCCCCTTCTTTGTCTGCCAGAAAATCATTTACAACATCAAGAAATTGCACCTTATTACATCTACGATGAAATTTAATTACGTATACACAGTAATATGTAGAAGGAAAAAAATAATGGATATATATATACTGAAACAACATGAAATTTTAGTGAAAAGAAAAGAAGTATCGTTTTATCGTTTTTGATCCTCGAAATCGTCTTCAGCAACAACATATTATGTAAAATGTGATTTATTTTTTAGAAAGGAACTACATATACACGACATATACTGCAACAATACGAAATTCTTAGCGGAAAAGTAACATTTATCGATTTTGGTCCCTCAAAATCATCTACAGCGACCTCAGGTTGGTTGGTCGCAACATACTACGTATACAATGAAAGATATATACAGGGTGTTACAAAAAGGTACGGCCAAACTTTCAGGAAACATTCCTCACACACAAATAAAGAAAAGATGTTATGTGGACATGTGTCCGGAAACGCTTAATTTCCATGCTAGAGATCATTTTAGTTTCGTCAGTATGTGCTGTACTTCCTCGATTCACCGCCAGTTGGCCCAATTGAAGGAAGGTAATGTTGACTTCGGTGCTTGTGTTGACATGCGACTCATTGCTCTACAGTACTAGCATCAAGCGCATCAGTACGTAGCATCAACAGGTTAGTGCTAATCACGAACGTGGTTTTGCAGTCAGTGCAATGTTTACAAATGCGAAGTTGGCAGATGCCCATTTGATGTATGGATTAGCACGGGGCAATAGTCATGGCGCGGTACGTTTGTATCGAGACAGATTTCCAGAACGAAGGTGTCCCGACAGGAAGACGTTCGAAGCAGTTGATCGGCGTCTTAGGGAGTACGGAACATTCCAGCGACTGGGGAAGACCTAGAACGACGAGGACTCCTGCAATGGACGAGGCAATTCTTCGTGCAGTTGACGATAACCCTAATGTCAGCGTCAGAGACGTTGCTGCTGTACAAGGTAACGTTGACCATGTCACTGTATGGAAAGTGCTACGGGAGAACCAGTTGTTTCCGTACCATGTACGGCGTGTGCAGGCACTATCAGCAGCTGATTGGCCTCCACTGGTACACTTCTGCGAATGGTTCATCCAACAATGTGTCAATCCTCATTTCAGTGCAAATGTTCTCTTTACGGATGAGGCTTCATTCCAACGTGATCAAATTGTAAATTTTCACAATCAACATGTGTGGGCTGACGAGAATACGCACGCAATTGTGCAATCACGTTATCAACACAGATTTTCTGTGAACGTTTGGGCAGGCATTGTTGGTGATGTCTTGATTGGGCCCCATGTTTTTCCACCTACGCTCAATGGAGCACATTATCATCATTTCATACGGGATACTCTACCTGTGCTGCTGGAACATGTGCCTTTACAAGTACGACACAACATGTGGTTCATGCGCGATGGAGCTCCTGCACATTTCAGTCGAAGTGTTCGTACGCTTCTCAGCAACAGATTCGGTGACCGATGGATTGGTAGAGGCGGACCAATTCCATGGCCTCCACGCTCTCCTGACCTCAACCCTCTTAACTTTCATTTATGGGGGCATTTGAAAGCTCTTGTCTACGCAACCCCGGTACCAAATGTAGAGACTCTTCGTGCTCGTATTGTGGACGGCTGTGATACAATACGCCATTCTCCAGGGCTGCATCAGCGCATCAGGGATTCCATGCGACGGAGGGTGGATGCGTGTATCCTCACTAACGGAGGACTTTTGAACATTTCCTGTAACAAAGTGTTTGAGGTCACCCTGATACGTTCTGCTGCTGTGTGTTTCCATTCTATGATTAATGTGATTTGAAGAGAAGTAATAAAATGAGCTCTAACATGGAAAATAAGAGTTTCCGGACACATGTCCACATAACATATTTTCTTTCTTTGTGTGTGAGGAATGTTTCCTGAAAGTTTGGCCGTACCTTTTTGTAACACCCTGTATACAACTTACGATGATACTGCTGCTGTTGCCACTACTGTTGCTGTTGCTGCAGCTGTTTCCTCTCGGCATCTTCAATTACCCGCTGGATATAAGCTGAAATAATAAGACGTGTACTCAGTATGAAATACTTGGTGAAAAAAAGTTACAGTTATCGATTTTGATCTGTCGATATCATCTATAGAGACGCTGGTCACACCAGTACTACAAAATGGAATATATACCTACAATGCTGCCGATGCTGCTGCTGCATCTGCAGCAGCTGCTGCCACTGTCCCTGCTGTGCATTACCATGCTTCGGTGTTGGTGGATATGTGCTGAAACAATAAGAAGAAATGTATTCAATTCTACGAAATTCTTAGTGGGAGAGAAAAGTTTCAGTTACCAATTTGATCTGAACTTGCCAGGTAATTCCTCACCATGGCTCTAATGGTCTCTGACGTATGCCGCCACTAACACTACTGATGGTGCTTGAAGCTGCTCAACGTTTGATTTTTTTCCAAATAATGCATGGTGTCGTGGTTGCAAAGATAGGCCTCGCCATGGACGTCGGGAGTGAAGTTGAGCATCATGCAGCCTATTGCGCACATTTTGAGTCTTAACACGACGTCCTGTGGCTCCACGAAGAGCATTATTCAACATGTGGCGTTGCTGTCAGGGTTCCTCCGAGCCATAATCCGTAGGTAGCGGTCATCCACTACAGTAGTAGCCCTTGGGCGGCCTGATCGAGGCATGTCATCGACAGTTCCTGTCTCTCTGTATCTCCTCATTATCCGAACAACATCGCTTGGGTTCACCCCGAGACGCCTGGACTCTTTTCTTGTTGAGAGCCCTTCCTCGCACAAAGTAGAAATGCGGACGCGATCGATCCGCGGTATTGACCGTCTAGGCATGGTCGAACTACAGACAACACGAGCCGTGTGCCTCCTTCCTGATAGAATGACTGGAACTTATCGGCAGTCGGACCCCCTCCGTCTAATAGGCGCTGCTCATGCAACGTTGTTTACATCTATGGGCGGGTTTAGTGACATCTCTAAACAGTCAAAGGGACTGTGTCTGATACAACATCCACAGTCAACGTCTATCTTCAGGAGCTCTGGGAACCGGGGTGAAGCAAAACGTTTTTGATGTGTGTATGCAGGGTGAAGCGAAATTCGCGCACTCGGGCTTCGCAGTGCGATTTTGTTTATGTGTGTATATCGCATAGTATTGGTACTAGTTGTGTGGGGAACGTATAGTAATCAAAAGCGTTCGAGTGGCGAAGACTCTTAATCAGTTTCATATAAATACCCGAGAGCACAAACATTCCTAGATTTAACCGCTCAAATACGTTGTAAGCAGTAACATGCACTTTTCCCAGCGTTTCCGTAGTCCTCAAGGCTAACTCTTATAGCCGGCCGGTGTGGCCGAGCGGTTTTAGGCGCTTCAGTCTGGAACCGCGTTACCACTACGATCGCAGGTTCGAATCCTGCCTCGGGCATGGATGTGTGTGATATCCTTAGGTTTGTTAGGTTTAAGTAGTTCTAAGTTCTAGGGGACTGATGACCTCAGATGTTAAGTCCCATAGTGCTCAGAGCCATTTGAACCATTTTGTAACTCTTATAATATATTTAATATATTTAGTAAGTAGAGAGCTCTGGAATATTTTCTCTAGTGTGTGGCTACAGCTGTGTTCGTGACTAAGCGAAGTTGTGCAGTCACTATCTCCCTTTAATAGACGTAACTAAAGCATGACCATACTTTGCACGATAAACTCACTACCATTTCTTAAATTTACTGTTAGAATTACAGCATTCCTTATTCAAAGACATTCTGGACACACTTCAAGTTGAATGACTGAATGACGATGGATTGATAGTGATTATCCAGTTATATACAACTGGTGCGCTGAAATGGATAAACAGAAGTCTATTGTACACTTGGAATGAAGCGTTCTTTTCGCTGTAGCTTATAGGAGTTTTCTGCATAACAGGATATTCCTATTTGGAAATTCAGCTTCCGCACACACGTTGCAGGATCTAAACACGTCTGTATCGTTAAATCGGCGTTTCTCGCACACGTAACAAATAAAATCTTTGTATTACTCTCTAACAAGCTCTTTTACTTATTTGTAACAAACATAATTTTTCCAGCTGCAATAACAGATCCCTCTCGCTGTGATCCATCTCCTGTTCCAAAGTGTTAAACAGGTGCAGTGCTTAGCAACAAGAACTTAAAAATGCGCTTAGACTACAATAGTTTAGCAGTTTCTCCTCCCATCTGCTTGACCCCTGAAAATTAACCCAGAATGGACGTATTGTAGTACATATTGCACTCGCAATGATTTCTCAGTCAGGGGAAATTTGTATGCTCTGGGAGGTGGTAGGTAAGTCTATGGTAGCTACACATGGAATGCACTGGCCCAAACCCCGACTTGGTGGTTTGAATATATATAAGACGGCACTGTGTGGATGGATTTGCAAGTATCAAGTCCTGGAAGTAGCGAAATCGAAAAATAAAAAAAAGTCACTAGGTCTTTTTTAATTTGTAATTACATCCTTTAGTCATCCACAAAAATGTGATGGCGGGAGGCGTTTTTTCTGGTGGGTAGTGTCGAAACGACACCCAGCTGCTGCGAGTGTAGAGTGTCACACATATTTTTATACACCTATAAATGATTGTCAGAAAGGTATTGCTGCTTGGACATAAAGATGCTGTTGTTTATGTTCTGACATGTTACCAGACGTTCGTGGGAAGGAATGATGTAAGAAAATTATTTATGATAGATTTCACATGGTGAATTGTAATTTCAATACACTGAGGAGTGTATTCGAACGTAAGGGGTGATGTATAGATTTCGTAAACAGCTGTTCAATGCAACAATGCGAGGGTTCAACTGGATCTACTACAGCATACAAACAAGACGGACAAAATGGATGTAACAAAATGGATACACAGAACGTCCTCTCATCGGCTCCCGAAGCATATCCTCACGTCTTCTTTGTTGCACTATCGATCGCGACGTTGATTACAGTACACTAACCCATATCGGTGATGTCTTTCCAGCCCTTTCGTTCCCGGGAGCTCTGTTGATTATCAAATAGTGCCGGACGCCTGTGCTTTTACAACACTTGTTTGAGAGGGTCTTGGCAGGATGCAGCATCTTCCGCAAGCGCTGACTGGTAGACTGAAACGTCAAACAATATGCTATAACTAAGGAGAATCGAGACACGCATATGGTGTAAGTGTGGGCATACCATAATTTTGCTGGTGCTCTATACATATAAATGATAACTGCACTGCTTGTGTGAAATGTGTATATGTTGAAGTGTGAAGTTAGCGTGAATTATGCTCTGGCATGTGCAGAGAAAATGACTGTGTGTTCTATAGTGAGGGAAGCATAGATTCAACACATCTATAGCCCTGACCATATGAGAGAGATTTTACGTGTAAAATTATGTCCCCTGTAGACACTGAGATTCGTTCCAGAATCACGGCCATCAAGAGGAGATATTTCCAGTGCACTGATCGGTGTCAGACTGCACAATAGTCTTGTGAGTCTGGGAATGGTTGTAGAAATCATAGCAGCAAGCAAGCAGGTCGTGGCCAGAAACAGTATCTCAGAAGATGCCTTTGTTCTGGGCTGGGGTCTGCCCATCCTTATACACCAGTTCAGAGTCTGAGAAAGCCTCTGGCTTTTGATGACTTGGCTCGCGGCTCCCCATGAATTGGTGAATAGTGTACCAGTATTCAGTCTGCGTCGAGTCTTCTTTGGGATTTTGTGTGTCATGTGTATACTCTGTGGAAATTGGAGAAGATTCAATATGAGGGGTGTCTGCTCTGGTAGTATTGATAGCGTTGGAACTCCTGCCACTAAGGTCCTTCTGGGGTGGGGGTCCTCCACCGCCGGCGGGCCTCTCTCTGGCTGACACGCGCCTCCACTGCTGCGCATGGACTGCGTTTACGGCGCTAGTTTCCCCGGTCTCTAAGCTCTGGCAGTGTATTGCGGCATGGTGCGTGTGGGCGTCCAGAAGTTGAGTACTTGGGTTTAAGAGTGCTTTCAACGATGTCAGTCATCTAGGTGTGTATGGATCGTGTTTCTCAATACATTGCAGTGGTATTTGTTGTTGTTGTTACTATGCTATCTTGAAGTAGGCCCTTTCCTCCTTCCTTCTTCATCCTGGTGTAGCTGGGGGAACAAGTCAACTTAGGAATTCTACAGCACTTTTAAAAAAGAAAGTACACTCAGCGGCCTATTTTGGTCAGTAACCGTGACATTATAAATTCACGTCGAAATTTGAAATTCTAATTATCATTTCATACATCACTGTTCCAATCGCTTTGTCAAGCAATGACAGGTTTGATTTATTTAATGAAATTCGTGGCCAGAAATATAACACTGTTGTTTATGCACGCTAACTGCTGGGCAGTGTCGACCTTTTTTTTATTTCGAGTAGTTTTAAACTGTGTGTAGCAAATTGTTTAAATGCCTAAATTACCGATTTAATTAATACTGCCTGTGGCACATTTCTGAAGCACCATTTGTGTCATCTCCAAGATGTGATATTCCGGACCAGATTTAATAATTCCTGAAGCAGTTTGTGAAATGTAGCGCAAGAAAAGTGCACCACGAAAGCTAGGGCAGTTTAGAATCTATGGCAGAATGAAATATCTCGTGCCATTTCTTATGTCTTCTGCAAAGCAAACATTTTGTATACAACGATTTTTTTAAAAGTGTATTTCGAGTCAGCCTGCTACTAGTTTTGTGACAACATCAATTTGTGTGCATGAGACAGGTACTGTGTCTGCCTTATATACCCAAAATCACTATCACGTCACTGGAAATTAATTATTCATTAACTTCAGCAGTAAGTTCGGATCGATTCCTTGCCAGCTATTTGCTTTGGAAGGAGGGTGTTTCACATGCGTCGGTATTCTGCAGGGGTTTACCGGGTAAACGCTGTTTTCCTTGCTGTTTGGTCCAACCATGCAGGCCCGGCAACGGCATGTTACAAGAGAGAGAGAGTATCAAAGGGTTGCCACCTCCTGATGGAGTTGTTCGGGCACTAGCGTGACATGTGGTCTGTCAGTCACGGGGCCTGAGCAGACAGTCTTGGACACTAGCGCGTGGCGCAGCCGCTGGCAGACGCATCACTTTTGAGGACCTCGAGTGACCTGCGCGTGTGGTGGCGCAAGCTGACATTCTGTGTGGGCCAGTGGACGAAGCGATCGATGTAATTACCTATTTTTGATGTATTTTACAAGATCTGCATCTTCCCAAAAGGCAGGGAATGATGAGCAAGAGAGATCCAGACCCTGCAAAATGAATTTTTTATAAATAAACAATACACCCTCTACTATGTAATTGATTTCCTGTAGTGAGGTCCTCCCTCCCCAGCACAGAGCCGCCAATTTCTATGTAGGCTGGGTGGGTAGGAGGCGAGGGTTGGGGCATTTACAAGAGGGGGGTTAATTAATTGATCAATTTAATTAAGTAGTCAATCAAATTGATGGAGCAGGAGAGGGCTATTTGAATAACGTGAAGCAGCTCGTGGATATCATAAGTAGTACAATTGAGCTATTTCTCACCTATTTTGTCATCAATTTAATTAATTAGTCAATTAATTTGATATCAGATGGTCCGTTTTTCTGAGAAAGTGGTGAGGAGTAGTGGTGACATGGAAAACTACTTAACCAAACAATGTGTTAAGGACTTGTCAATCAAAAGGATGGATTATCCCCAAGGGGTCATAATCCTCTTAGCAGAACAATAGGTTAAGGTCATAAATCAATCAAGTTTGTTTTGATTGCAGGCAAGCCGCACGTATGAATTGTCCTGATGCCACCCTTGCCCCACTACTTGCATGCCCCTTCGGTAAAACGGTCCCAAACAGCCTTGTGCGATATTCGTTTTATCTAAGTGCATTAATAATCAAAATGTCATTGCTCCGGTGTTCAAAATTTGCCACTGTTGTAATTCTTATTGAAAATCATCAATAATGGCAGCTGAAGGCTTCCAGCATAAGAAATAAACCTCGCAGAGGAGCGGACCGAGTTTCAGGGTACTGTCTCGCCCTTGGGATGGGAAACTATTCCTAAAAGGCGGACGAATCAGCAATGATCAACTGTATGAAGATGCAGAATGGAATGGAAACCACTGCATTAGAGACACACGATGTTTATCCATAGGACATGTGGCCTTTAATTGAAAAGTGTCATATTAATCTCTCCTTTGATAGAAGATTCCACATTCAGATCTCCGGGAGGGGACCGACAATCGGGAAGTGATAAAGAGAAAAAGACTGAATAACCATTGAAAGGGTAACATTCTACGGTCGAAACGTGGAACGTCAGTTGTTTGAACGTGATAGGGCAACCAGAATATCTGTAAAGGAAAATGTGAAGGCTCTATTTATGTAAAGTTTCGGTCTAGATATAATGAGGGTCAGTGAAGTGAAATGGGAAGAAGACAAGGATTTATGGTCAGAAGAGTATAGTGTAATATTAACGACAGTCGAAAATGGTATAACGGGAGTAGGGTTCGCTATTAATAAGGAGGTAGGGCAGAGAGTGAGTTACTGTGAGCAGCTCAGTAACAGGACAGCTCTCATCAGAATCGACAACAATGCGACACTGACAACAATAGTTCAGGTATACACGCCGTCGTTGAAACCAGAAGATGGAGAGAGAGAAAAGAATATGGTGACATTGAACGTGTAATTCAGTACGTAAAGGGAAATGAAAATCTAATAGTCATGGGAGACTGGAATGAAGTTGTAGGGGGAGGAGTAGAAGAAAGGGTACGGGAGAATAAGGGGTCGGTGGTAGGATGAGAAAGACTAAGTTCTGCAATAAACGTCAGATGGTAGTAACCAATACTTGTTCAAGAAACACGAGAGAAGGAGGTATACTAAGAAAAGACAGCTGGATTACATCATGATCAGACAAACATTCCAGAATCAGATATTGGATTGTAAGACGTACTCAGGAGCAGATACAGGTTGAGGTCATATTTCAGTAATGATGATGAGTAGGCTGAAGTTTAAGAGAATCGTATGGCAGAATCAGTGTGGAAGGAAGTGGAGTACTGAAGTACTCAGGAGTGAGGAGATGCATTTGAAGTTCGCTATGAATGTGAAATATTACTATAACCAATACCATAGTAGGCAGTTTAACGGAAGACGAGTGGACAGCTCTAAAACGGGCAGTAACAGACGTTGAACAGTCAGGCACAGGTAAGTTCGAAGAAACCTTCGGTAACAGAAGAAGTACTTCAGGAAGTACCAAAAGGTTCAAGGAATGACATGGATTCAGCAATATAAATCACTTAGGAATGAAATAAATAGGTATGCAGGCTGGCCAATGCGAAATGGCTGTGGGAGAAATGTACAGAAATCGAAAAATAAATGATCTCTGAAGGACTGACTCCACATATGGAAAAGTCAAAACAGTCTTTGGGGAAATTGATTGCAATTAGTAACATTAAAAGAGCAAGAGAATTCCACTGTTGAATGCAGAGAAAAGAGCGGGTAGGTGGAAAGAGTACACTAAAGGCCCCTATAAGGTGAAGTACTTGTCTGATGACTTGATAGAAGATGAAACTAGTGCCGGTAAGGAAGACATGGGATGTCCAGGTTCAAATGGTTCAAATGGCTCTGAGCACTATGCGTCTTAAATTCTGAGAACTTAGAACTAATTAAACCTAACTGACCTAAGGACGTCACACACATCCATACCCGAGGCAGGATTCGAATCTGCGACCGTAGCGGTCGCTCGGCTCCAGACTGTAGCGCCTAGAACCGCACGGCCACTCCGGCCGGCGGGGTGCCCAGTAATTGGGTCAGAATTTAAAAGAACTTTCGAAGATCTGAGATCAAATACAGCAGAAGGGATAGATCGGAATTTCTAAAATCATTGGGGAAATGACGACCAAACGACTATTCAGGTTTGTGCGTAAACCCTATGAGACTGGTGACTTTCTATTCACACAAATCTAAAGTCAGCAAGGGCATATAGGTGCGAAAACCATCGTGCGATCAGCTTAACTCATGCATCCAAGCTTCTGCCAAGTATTGAGACGTGGGACGTAGGGAAAGCAGCAAAGGTGTGGACGGGGCCTAACCAGTTACCGTTGGTTGCACAGAAAACACATCCACTTTATTTTTAAAAAACAAAACTCTGAACAATCATTTTTAAAAGATTTTACTACACTGGCGGATGAAGGCCTTATTAAGAATAAATTGCAAATTAATGGTCGGCTGAGGGCCACAAACAATGTTACACACAATCAACGGCTGAAGGCCTGATTGAGAAGGTTGAAAATTATTCGTAGGCTGAAGGCCACAAGCAATTTCAGAATACACAAGGGCTGAAGGCCTGAATTACAAATAAGGTGGACAATTACACTTTAAAAATACTAAAACCCTTTCTAATAATCTTAATAACTTGTAACAAGCTATAGTGACGGCTGAAGGCCTCATTAAAACAGAACTGAAAATAAATTGTCGGCTGAAGGCCACAAGCAGTATTACAAACAATTAACGCCTGAAGGACGGAATTACAAGTGGAGAAGCCAATAACATGTTAAAACATTAGAGAATTATGACAACTTGTCCAAATAAGATGGAGTAATGCCCAGACACTGCTCCCTGGATCGACCTGAGGAAGGTGACTAAAGCTGTGTAAGCAGTGAGACGGGCAGCCAAAAGTTCTACTCGCGTAACAGGATAGCAACTCACACTAGGTGTAGCTTAAGCGCCGACCGACTGACTAACCAATCAGCCTAACGTCCAATCACTGGTACAACGATGGAATATTTATTTTTAGGCAAGAGTGAAGAGACGGACAGCTCCTCGTCTTCAGAGGCCGAAGGAAACACTAGAACCAAGGTAGACCACCCTAAAACATATGCACAGTACAATTCAAGAGGCTGTCGAACTACACGCCGTGTCGGACAGCATCAACACTACGAGGAAAGGTACACTGCCAAAAAAGTATGCTAACCTCTAGGGCAGGTAACTGGGGCGTTAGATGCCACAAGGCAGAAAATACCGCTGCTTGCACTTCGCTAATAAGAACAAGAATAATAACATCAAGGATAGAAGGCGGCTAATAGCTTCCGCCAACCTGACAGACTCCACTTGTTGCGGTTGGTCTCACCGACCCTGGGAGCAGCAACACGCAAACAACAGTGAGATCTCAAACAGCGGAGGCTTCAGTACTAGACACGGTTCACTCAACTACAAAAGTCCTAGGTTCGGTCGTCGGCTAAAGCCCCTCAGTCCGACAGTGTCTCCACGCCGCCAGTGGTCCCGGCCTGCCCTCACATTGCGTACCTCCTCGCTGCTCCGTCCGAAGCCGAACTCATGACACTAGAACGCAGGCAGCATTTAAATAACTGGACATTATAACCACACAAGATACACACGGATCCGCAAACACAATTCCACAATGTCTCAGATAATACTAAAACCAGTCACTGTGAAACAGCATGGACGAATTATATGTCGGCACAAACACAGAGAAGCCAGAAGCTGTCGGCAAACCAAATGCACGTCGTCCGCTGCGACAACCGACCGAACGACCAACCATCGGTCGTCCCCACTCAAGTCAGGCACGGAAAAGATCCCAATATAAATCGTCGACTGACAACTTATTGCCATGAGGGCACTTCGATGGGTGGACACACACACACAGGTGAAAGTTGCACTACTCCAATATCACGATCCATTCAACTAAAACTCGCTGAATTCGTTCCTTGACGTGGTCGTGCACTCTCGCGACTACATCCTTCCGTCGGACAGTGCACGTGCGTCTCCAGCAATCGGGCCAGTACTGGCTGTCCGGCCATCACTGTTGCTCCATCCCAACCCAACTCCCTGGACACACGACGACCCGGAAATACTAGAGGCCGCTCGAAAGATGGTACCATAGTACGCGCTATCGATAAGCGCTGCTGCTGCCACTCACGGACAGACAAGTCGAATAATCTTGGTGGCGCGAGTGAACACACTAAGAAAACGAGACACCACTATCGCTATTACAAGATGCCAAGCTATGAAGGGCATTAACGCGAGCCGCACACGGCTCAAGTATAATATATTGAAGAAGGGAAAAGAAAATAGAGGGTCTATTAGAAGGCGATTGGTTTGGCTTTAGGAAAGAAAAAGGTAGCAGACGGGGAATTCTGACGTTGCGTTTGATAATGAAAGCAAGAATGAAGAAAAATCAAGTTTACAGGATTTGTGAACGTGAATAAAAGCGTTCGACAGTGTCAAATGGTGGAAGATGTTTGAAATTATGAGAAAGATAGGAGTAAGCTACACGGAAAGACAGGTTACATACAATATGTTCATGAATTGAGAGGGAACTATACGGTAGGAAGACCGAGAACGTATTGCTCGGACTAAAAAAGGTGTAAGATAGGGATGTAGTCTTTAGGCCCTACTGTTAAGTTTATTCATCGAAGAACCAATGAGGGAAAGAAAAGAAAGGTTCAAGAGTGGTATTAAAATTCAAGTTGAAAGGATATCAATTATTAGATTCGTTGTTGACCATTGCTATCCTCAGAGAAAGTGAAGAGGAATTGCGGGATATGTCGAATGGGATGAACAGTCTAATGAACACAGAATATGGACTGAGAGTAAACCAGAAAAAAAACAAAAATAATTACAAGCAGCAGAAATGAGAACAGCGAGAAACTTAACATCAAAATTGTTAGTCACGAAGTAGATGAAGTTGAGGAATTCTCCTAATTGAGCATCAAAGTAACCCATCTTGGACCAAGTAAGGAGTGTAAGTAGGCTGTTTAAGTTTTTATATTGGTAACGCCACGTAGCGCTATGTATGTGCTGTGTGCAGTCTGTGGCTGGTTTGCGTTGTTGTTGGAATATCTGCCATTGTAGTGTTGGGCAGTTGGCTGTGTACAGCACATAGCGTTGCGCAGTTGGAGGTGAGCCGCCAGCAGTGGTGGATGTGGGGAGAGAGATGGCGGAGTTTTGAAATTTGTAAGACTGGATGTCATGAACTGCTATATATATTATGACTATTAAGGTAAATACATTGTTTGTTCTCTATTAAAATCCTTCATTTGCTATCTACGCCTATCAGTAGTTAGTGCCTTCCGTACTTTGAATCTTTTATTTAGCTGGCAGTAGTGGCGCTCGCTGTATTGCAGTAGTTCGAGTAACGAAGATTTTTGTGGGGTAAGTGATTTGTGAAAGGTATAGGTTAATGTTAGTCAGGGCCATTCTTTTGTAGGGATTATTGAAAGTCAGATTGCGTTGCACTAAAAAAATATTGTGTGTCAGTTTAAACACAGTCATGTATAATTGTTCAAAGGGGACGTTCCATATGGCGACCCAGCCAGGATACCTCACTGGAATCTTCTGATTTTGTCTTGTAGTTTGTATAATTAGTGTAGCTTTAGTTTATTGCTAGTGCATAATTGTAGAGAGAATCTCCTTTGTAGTTGCAGTCTTTCATTGTTGTACAGTAAAACAGTTGTGGTGTGGATGTAAATTTGCACCAAGTATTTTGCAGCTGCGCTTGCAATTAACTAGATATTATTTTCAGTGTTTCGCGTCTGTTTCACTTTTCGTAAAAACTCTTTTCTCTTATTTTGCTTTGTTTTATTATTATTCTTATTATTATTATTATTTGCGTAATAACGCATATACGAAAAGAGCCGCGAAATACCTTTTAATAATGCTGTGCCTTGAATTTCTTTATAATCATTAATTTTCAACAAAACTGAATATATTGGGTTCTTATTGTTCTGTATCTGGCTTTCTGTTAAAGGAACATTTTCCATTACTGTAACTCACTATAAAAGTCAACATATCTTCCCTACTTTATAGTTATTGAAAATGAAAATTACTTTGTTATGAAATACTGATGTTACAGTTCACGAAGATTGTTCAACATCAAAATTTTGCAGTGGATTTTTGTTAAGAGTAAAACACCAATAATTACCACGACTAGCACAAGAACATGAGACTATTGTCGGAGAAAAATACGTTTTTACTATAAGGTTTGCCAGACCAGAACTAAGCACAGCAAAATTCCTATTATGTTACGAAGGTAAATTATCTCTTTTGTACTGTTAGCAATATATTATCAGCAGCCCGCGTCAACCTGCAAAACACATCATAAAATCTGCTGCGCTGCTCTGCAAGTCCGGAAGCTGAAAAAGATGATTTTATTTCACCATTACCTTCCCGCTTCTTTGCGGTATGATCGATTTCTTTTAATGCAGTTTGAATGCGCCGCGGCAGCGGCTCGTTCGTTCGTAGCGCAGCTCTGCACCACGGATAATATTTAAATAACTGAAAATTTCTTAAAAGGATGGGATAATATACCAAGCAAGCTACTACAAATAATAATGCAAGGTTTCATTAAATAACTCTATTCAAAACATTCAAATATGTTAACTAATACACACCTTTTACAATGATTACGTAATGGCGTACATCTGTTGACCATGACAAAAGAAGACTACATTAGCATTTACTGCAACGTCACAGGCTATCTTACTCGTAAAACTCCAAGAAGAAGACAGAGAAATTAATGTTCGTTCTGCATTATTTATACTAGTGGTATTTTTTCATCTTTGTATGATATTTATCGTCTGTGCGGTTTCAGTACTCGCCGACACAGATATTATCTAAAATAAATAATAATAAAAAAATACATAATTCCATACAATAACAAAACATGACACACAATATTTTCTCTTTACTGCAAAATATGTCTTTTGCTAATAGACGTTACAATGCCCCCTGGCAGCAATTGACTAACGTTAAGAATGTTCGGCAATATGCTGCCACTAACGTCCGTTTTGTCATTGTCTATCACCTTGTTTGGAATATTCACTGTTCACTTCTTTGCTCTTTTACATTATAGTTTTAATTACACTCATTATAGTTTTTTCACACTTTGCAAGGTGACCGTAAACCTAGTCCCAGGGTCATTACAATTTTCTGGCTCCCCCATTTGGGCTACGTGCGGTCAGGAAACCTGGGAAAACTGCGCCGGAGCCATGATCATCTCGCATGGTTTGTCTTAACACCCAGTTTGATTGTTCATCAAAAAAGGTTGGACTTTATCCAATGTTCACAGATAATAAAGGTTATTTATTACCCAATGTTAAACTTTTAGTCTCTCTGTTAAAAATGTACCTTCTACACTCTTTCACATTTATGTTCTGTGTCACAATGAAAGTCAATCATTAAACAGTTTTATAGCAAGGTAATGGATTGTCTCTACACTTACTCACGACAAATGTTCTACCATTGTATGGCATTCGTGTCAGTTTGCTTCACTAATATGACGAAAACATATCACATATATCATCGAACAAATGAATGTTTTGAGTTTATACACAGTAAATTAAAAAAAGGAAAAATGTTTGTCACGTAATTTCGTGTCCAATAAATCATTTTCATATTAGTACATTAACAACGTAGTTGGTAATGTTCGATTGAATGTCAACAATGTCGTCCGGAGCGGGCGGCGCGAAGCAATTGTTGCGTAGCGTCGTCTGGAACGCGGCGTGCCAACGACCGCCGAGGTCGACGACCTGCTCGCAGTAACAGCGACGGCGTGCTGAGGGGGCGCCCGAGCAGTCGCGAACCGCGCCGAACCATTCACCAATGTCGGCATGTTGCAGTGGTTTCCCGCGACCGGCTGGCTGGCGGCACAGCACCCGTCTCTGCTTCTCCGCATGGCTCCCCGTCGTAACGCATGAAACAAATATTCCACAACGGTGTACTGTCGTTAAGGATACACATTATTAGCTGTGGAAGAAAATGCACTTTGGTTAAAAGCGTTTATTGTTCATTACGCCGTCGCTTCGCTGGTATGCACAGGCTGTTTTGGCGTGATAACGGGTTTCTTGTGACACTGGTATTTAGGGTTCGTCACACACACATTGTACTACACACTTTCATTTGTTCTCACGGTCGATTCGCTGCGAAAGCGTCTCTCAACACGTGAAATGTTTCGGTTCACACACACACTAAATGTTTCCGTCGAGCGATGTTTGTTTGCATCGACTCCGAACGGATCACTAACTACTGTTTTTACTCACAGTGTCTTGTTCGTTGAGCACTGCACTATGACAGTTAGTCACTCAACACTTAACTTATACCGACGTATATATTGGTGCAGATACAACAGTCATTTTCTGTCCCTACTACACACAATATTCCGTCCTTTCCTAGATTGTTTATGCACACAGTTTATTTTTAATGCATAACAACTGTTCTTTGCATAATCACTCTCATCTATATTGAGTCCATTGTGTTTACCTTGTCATTACACATTTTTACTACTATTACTAGGCATATATGGCTTTTTTTTGTAATTATTTAAAGGTGTGTGATTTTTGTTACATAGCTTTCTTTTCCTTTTTTAGTGTAGCTTGCCAGGTTATCACCCAGCTAGCAAACAGATTTTACCATGTGCATGACAGCTTGACTTGGGCATATTGTTCAATAAATACTTCATTTAGTACTAGTATTATTTTTAACGGTTTGTCCTACAGGACTACAGTGTAGTTTCCGCGTAACTTGATTCGCGTACCACGTAATTAATATTCAAGGGCGTGTACCCAGTACACAGGCTTCAATTGAAGCATCGATACATACAAAGCGTAGGTCACACGGAACGGTTTTGCTTTGATTGAATTCTGCTCCAGTGTCGTTCTCAGATCACTATTGGCAGTAAACATTGCATCACATAATTATTTCGTACTACAAAGTCCATTTTTGTCTAGTAGAGACTCTCTCTCAGGGTTCCTTAATTCTAACACAGTTACATCTGTTACATAATTATATGAGATTGCATCGTTAATTGTACTTACTTACTACAAATGAAAAATGATTCAAGAAATTAATCATTATTTTGTCAACAAAAAGATTATTCATTGCTTGAAGAGCATATCGTATTTTAATGACACTAACTGTCTGTAAACAAAGTCTTCAATTTGCCTGTTATTGCTCAGTTTACTGACTCTACTTCCTCAAAGTTTTAACTATACACACATTCTTTCTTAAAACTAACATACTTATACTCTAAAACACAATTGAAATCTTCTTACTACTACTATTTACATCAGACATGTCACTGAATAAATAATTTTACATCTTTACGTGGATACAGTCCTTTCATTTTCCCCGTCTGGGGATGTGCTAACAAATAGCTACATTCGTGCGGCACCTTTATTACTTCAAAGGGCCCTGAATATACCAATTCTAACATCTTCCGAATCTCTTTAGCCACTACTTCCCTCCTCGACCAAGGGATGGAGTAAGATGCGCGACAGTATGTTTTGTGGGGCATCACCTCTATGTGATAGTGGTACCCTTTGACTATTCCTGGTCGGTCGGTAAATACCATGTTATATTCTGATAGCAGCTGCGTCAACTGTTGCTTTTGTATGTTGCTTAAACTTTCAGATTCCTGTACTTTGGTTTGAAATTCATCAACATTTGGTTCAAAATTTCTATCTTCTATATTCGGATAATAGAGATGCGTCACAGGTGAATAATCATTGAAGTGCATTACCCAGGGGTTCCTACATTTGATATTAATTCGATGACAACATGGCACAAGTACCTTCTTCGATTTCATCATAGACAACTCAATCCTTCTACCTTTATTAACTATGCTTAGTTTTCCCGAGGAGAGGTCGATCACTGCGTCCCTCTCACGGAGAAAATCTACTCCCAAAATGCAGGCCACCTTTAACCCTTTAACAATGAGGAACGAGCTCACTATGGCTTCGCCCTCCTTACAAATCTCCACCTGCACCTGGTACTTAACTAACTGGCTCTGTGCACTTATAGCTCCAGACACCTTGCAATTTTTAACCGGGAAAGTCGGTATGCTACATCCCTTCCCTAGCGCTTTAAACAACTCTGTACTCATTACACTCACTGAGGCACCTGTGTCAATGATTATATTCACTGCAACATCATTGATTTTCGCTTCTATTATGGCTTGCACATTTTCGTTGCTATCTTTCTTACATTCATGCGGTTCGGTCAGTAGATCTTTATCCATACTGATACCGTCGTTGTATCGCAGCATATGTATTCTAGGGATATTATTGTCATTCGTGTTGCTCTCACTCCACCCCTCGGCCAGCGATGGAGAGCATATCGAGGCCGATTCTAGTTTGTTGGATGGCTTGCTTGCGAGGTACTTGGACGGCTATTGTCCGCGACCTCTACTATGTTTACGTTTTGATTTGTAGGCCGCCACGACTGCGCAATAGGCGCGTTTTGCAGTGGTGGTCTATTGTTGTCGTACCGGTCATTACCCTGCCGCTCTGGGCTTGGTCGCTGATTCTGATTCCAATTGCTATTACTGTCACTGTAATTGTTATGCCACTGACCTCGCGCATTTTTCCAGCGGTTGGTCCCTGGCAGTCCGGAATCGTACCGGTCGTCAAATCGACGCTTTTTATTATGAGACGGCTGACCATACGCATTTTGATTTCTACCGTTATTACAATTTTGCGAATGCTCTTGCCGCTTGTTACCACCCCCAGCATTTCCCTGGTTGTGGTTTTGTGCACCATTATTTCTGTCATGTTTACACCCTGATCCATTATTCCGCGAGTGATCACACGCTGCTTTTGCGTCTTCCTGGATTAAGTCTATTGAATCTAGAACAGACAGGAAATGTTCCATGTCGCTTTCTGGTACGTGTATTAATTTCTCTTTGATATGAAGGGGTAAATGTGATTTTAGAAGTCTTATTATGTCTCTTGGTGAGATAGGCTCGTCCCAGTAACGCGTTTTGTTTATGTACTTCTCGAAATACCGTCTCAGATTCCCAAGACGGGGTGAGTACGGTTCGGGATTGTATACTTCTTTTCTCAGCCGCTCTTGTATACAAGGCGACCAGTATTTCGACAAAAATTCCGTCTCGAACTGTTCGTATGTCATGCAGCTGTCTGCTACTTCCGTAGCCCACAATGCTGCATCACCCTGAATGTATGACATCACGTATTGAATTTTCTGTGCTTCATTCCACACACTAGGCAAGATATTTTTAAAGCTTTTTATGAATACTACTGGGTGTACTAACTTCCGTTCAGTAGTAAACGTTTGAAACTGCCTATTTTTTATCAAACTTTCTTCAACTAATATTTTTGGACTATATTGGTTTGTTCCTGGGACATAGGCTGTGTGCTCCGAACAGAAGCTACAGCTCTTCGCATTATCGCCTAAAGATTCACCATTGTTGCGTCGCGTATAAGTTTGTGCGTTGCCAAAAACATTGGCTGTTGGCGACATAGTTTCATGTTCAAGATGTTTGCTACTTTGTGCTAAACCCTTTTCCAAGTCGGATATCCGTTTGTTAATATTCACTTGCCACTGCGGAATATCTTCACTGAGTATTTGTTTGATGGTTTTCACGTCGTTCCGTATCTGACTGTTTACTGCGGTACTGAACGATTCGGAATCTCTATCTGCTATGGCTGCTTGTACCTTAGAATTAATATTTTTTTCAATCTCACTCTCCTTCACTTCTAGCCATGAGTTGAATTCGGTTTCAATTTTAGTCGCTTGTTCGTTCCACTTCTGCTCTACAAGCTGTGTGGAATCTACCTCTAGCTTTTCTAACCGGTTGGCTAAAACACCTATCTCGTCTACCCTGTTAGTGTTTGCTACTTGCAGGTTGTTGACCTGTACAGTCAACTCCTGCACGGCCTTAGGTATCGACTCATAATTCTGTTTCATACAGGCCATCTCTTTTTTCATATGTTCTAACGATTGCACGAGTTGCTGGTCCCGCTCAGCTTGCTGGCGATCTCTCTCAGCCTGCTGGGCAAGTAAATTTTCTGTTAATTGGCGATCTCGCTCAGCTTGCTGGGCAAGTAAATTTTCTGCTAACTGGCGATCTCGCTCAGCTTGCTGGCGATCTCGCTCAGCCTGCCGGCGATCTCGCTCAGCCTGCTGTGCAAGAAAGATCTCAATTTTTTCGTCTTTTTCAGCTTGTTATTGCGCAAATTTTGCCTGGTAATCCGGCACGCGCTCTAATATCGCCTGAAGTGAATATCCACCAGGCAGATTACCACTCTCTGGTTCCTGCTTTTCTGGAGGTGGTGCAATTTCTTTATCTACCTCTCCTTGAGCACTGATGGGCGGTGGCACCACTTCCTGTGCCCCTGCCCCCACATTTTCGCATGGTATATCCTCAAAGAGAGTACTTGTACTGCTTAATGCACCCGTTTCTACATTTCCTGCACTAACTAATGGCTGTTCCTCAGTATCCATATTGCTCGGACGTTGACTACGCAATTTAACCATATTCATAAATTACCTACTCGAACACAAGACCTGACAGTTTTTTCACTTGCACACAAAATATGTTAATTTATCTACAATACACTGCACACTAAAAATTTGCTATCTACAATCAACTTTGTCCTGTCATAAACACTAACATCAAACTACACACCACTATCGATATGAGATCACTTCACTGGAGTTAAGCTTCTACAAACAGGACAACTACACTGTAGTCTTACCTTTAATTTATCTGATCTCGGGGTTCGGCTGCCCCCGGATTATGTAGTCGTTACAGTTTCTCAGTACTATCAGGATCGTTTCCTCTGACTCGCTTGCAGTGGTGTGTTTTTTCATGAAAGGTTTTTGTACATTCATTAATACATGGCATTAATCATGATACACATACATACATTTATCACTAAATACATACATATATATATATATATATAGCAATAGACACTGAAATGAAATTACATAAACATTTATTTTCGTGGCCACTGCAAATTCGTGCCCCGCGTTTTTGGGCGACAGTTTCGCGTCCGTTTCACTTTTCGTAAAAACTCTTTTCTCTTATTTTGCTTTGTTTTATTATTATTCTTATTATTATTATTATTTGCGTAATAACGCATATACGAAAAGAGCCGCGAAATACCTTTTAATAATGCTGTGCCTTGAATTTCTTTATAATCATTAATTTTCAACAAAACTGAATATATTGGGTTCTTATTGTTCTGTATCTGGCTTTCTGTTAAAGGAACATTTTCCGTTACTGTAACTCACTATAAAAGTCAACGTATCTTCCCTACTTTATAGTTATTGAAAATGAAAATTACTTTGTTATGAAATACTGATGTTACAGTTCACGAAGATTGTTCAACATCAAAATTTTGCAGTGGATTTTTGTTAAGAGTAAAACACCAATAATTACCACGACTAGCACAAGAACATGAGACTATTGCCGGAGAAAAATACGTTTTTACTATAAGGTTTGCCAGACCAGAACTAAGCACAGCAAAATTCCTATTATGTTACGAAGGTAAATTATCTCTTTTGTACTGTTAGCAATATATTATCAGCAGCCCGCGTCAACCTGCAAAACACATCATAAAATCTGCTGCGCTGCTCTGCAAGTCCGGAAGCTGAAAAAGATGATTTTATTTCACCATTACCTTCCCGCTTCTTTGCGGTATGATCGATTTCTTTTAATGCAGTTTGAATGCGCCGCGGCAGCGGCTCGTTCGTTCGTAGCGCAGCTCTGCACCACGGATAATATTTAAATAACTGAAAATTTCTTAAAAGGATGGGATAATATACCAAGCAAGCTACTACAAATAATAATGCAAGGTTTCATTAAATAACTCTATTCAAAACATTCAAATATGTTAACTAATACACACCTTTTACAATGATTACGTAATGGCGTACATCTATTGACCATGACAAAAGAAGACTACATTAGCATTTACTGCAACGTCACAGGCTATCTTACTCGTACAACTCCAAGAAGAAGACAGAGAAATTAATGTTCGTTCTGCATTATTTATACTAGTGGTATTTTTTCATCTTTGTATGATATTTATCGTCTGTGCGGTTTCAGTACTCGGCGACACAGATATTATCTAAAATAAATAATAATAAAAAAAATACATAATTCCATACAATAACAAAACATGATACACAATATTTTCTCTTTACTACAAAATATGTCTTTTGCTAATAGACGTTACAAGTGCTATGTTAATGTGTTCTCTTATTTTTGCTCTTCAAATTGTGTTTTTCTGTGTTATCATGTGAAATATTGTGACAATAATGGCGTGTGAAAAACGTAACACTAGGCTCCAAAGTAAACAGAGAAATAATAGTGACGACGAGCGTAGCTTACCAGCACCGCGGTGTAATGAATTAACAGACATTCAAAGTAGTAATTTGGTAACTGTGCATAGGGAAATGGAGCGGGCCTCAAATAATGGTGTAGACAGTGAAACAGGTAGTGAACAGGGAAGCATTAGCGATCGATCGGTCGGCAACAGCTCGCCTCAGGAATCGGGAATGACTGAACACAATATTGCAAATACTGTAGACTCAGATTTTGGGTTCTCACCGTTTTCTCAAATGAGTCAAGACACATTTTCCGCTTATCAAAATGTGAATGTTGCCGGTGCAAATTCACTGCCGAAAAGCACTGAGGAACATGTTTCAGACACCAGTGCATTGTTATTACAGTTAATGCAACAAATGGGACAAAAGCTTCAAAAGTTAGACACAATGGAACAAAATCAGAGAGAAACACAGCAAAAGCTTCAAAAGTTAGACACAATGGAACAACACCAGAGACAAACACAGCAACAGTTAGACGCAATGGAACAAAATTTTCACACCACGCTTGAACAAACACGTGAAGATTTAACTACTGAGTTATATAAAACCGAATCGAAATGTCAAAAAGTCTGTAACGACGTAAAAACACAAATTTGTGAGCATTTCCAACCTATTTTTTCGTGTCATGAAAATGCATTACAGAATCACGAAGCAGCCATAAAAGAACTGCAAACTATTGTTCATGAAAATCATGAGACCTTGCAAGCTAAAATTGACTCAGTTGCATCTACCGATTCGGTTACGCAACTTGCAAAAACTCAGGAAAACTTAAAGGACACAGTAGAAAGACACATGGAGGAAATTAGTCCATTATCAGAGAAATTAGTTGAACTTTCGGATCAGCTAAATAATTTATCTACGAAGGTAGATGATAATCTGAATGACACAAAACTGGTAGTCTTTAATGACACACAAGAGTGTGAACAAGTTAGGAAATTCAAACAAAATCAGAATCAAATTAATACGCAACACCAAAGAGAAATCCGGGAAGTACAAGATCAGCTAACACAGGTAATACAAGAATTACATATTTCAGAGGCCACTCGCTCTCCAATACGGGAAGTGGGACATAGAAATACGGAACAGCCACAAAATAATAACTCAGGGCACTTCGGAAATTATGAAAGAAATTGGCAAGGTACACCGAATTTTGAGATCGAACCGCCGAAACGACGTAACAATGACCGACATGCGACTCGCCGACATGATAATTTTGACTATAAGCTGTTCATTACTACACGTAAATTCAAAACATTTAAGAATTCTGGCAACGACATTCATCCACAAGCATGGCTCCATCTATTCTCTCATTGTTTTCCTCCCAACTGGTCATTAGAGCACAGATTAGAATTTATGTGTGGCTTCTTAGAGAATGAACCAGGTGTGAGAATGCGATCAGTCATTCACGATTGTCACAGTGAAGAAGAATTTTATCATGAATTCCTCTCAGCATATTGGTCTCAATCTACGCAAGACCGAGTAAAACATAGCATCATGATGATGAAACACTTTGAACAATCTGAATTTTCCAGTCTTGTCAAATATTTTGAAGACATGTTGCACAAGAATCAATACCTGTCAAACCCATACAGCTTTTCAGAACTCATCCGCATTTGCTTAATGAAATTGTCTGAACATTTAAGAAATATTATTTTGGCAGGACGTTGCAAAGACGACATTGAAGCTTTTCAGGGACTCTTGCAAGAATTAGAAATTGACTCAGACAGTCGCGGGATGCGAAAACAGGAAAACAATCACTACAGGTCACATCCGTCACAATTCCATGACGACAGAAACAATAACTGGACACGACAAGTCTATTCTTACAACGCAAATCGTGACCAAAACAGACACCACCCATATGACAACCACTGGCAGAGTAATAATAGTTACAGAGAAAGATCGCATTTCCGTAGTAATGAATATGACAGAGATTACCATAGAAACAGACAATATGGGAACAAAAACAATTATTATCAAGGGAGACAGAATAACTTAAGACGCAACAGTTCAGCGCGCAGTTACGATTCCGGGAGAAATTCTCCACCACATGACCGACAAACAAGAAACGATGTAAACTACCGACAAAACGACAGACCTGAATTCGATCAGAACTGGCGGGAATCAAACAGAGCAGGGCACTCTCGACAAGGTGAATTTGTAGAAGTTAGGTCTCCTAATCCCAATAACGACGCACGTCAACAAAGACACAGACAATGACTCGCACCGCAGGCAGCCACGTGCGCCGGCTGGCTCACGTAAAAATTACATAGACGCTAACCTTGAGAAAAATTTTAGCATTCTTTACCGATGTACCATATACCACATGATAATTCCACTGAAGCTGAAACTCTGCGTACTAGGAAGAGTAAAGGCTTACACCACCTTTCACATGTAAAACCGTTTATTGAGAGATAATCGGCTCTTTAACTTTGTCTTTGCCATAAAACTTTTCACTTCACATTTCTAGTATGCTTTGTCAGATTTAAGAAACTGTTAACATGCAACAATGTTTGAAGTTAAATATCCAGTCTAGAACCTAGGGAACATTTTTAAACAGAAATTACGAATGCATTGTTATAGTGAACAGACGACACAGTCTTGTATTTGTACATTCTTGCTTGTTAGTTGCACGATTACGTAACGACTATAAGGCTCACATACTTAGAACATTTACCAGTGCTGCTAATGAGATTTTAATGCAACATTTTGGTTTACTTGAAAATACAGGGTGATTCAAAAAGAATACCACAACTTTAAAAATGTGTATTTAATGAAAGAAACATAATATAACCTTCTGTTATACATCATTACAAAGAGTATTTAAAAAGGTTTTTTTTTCACTCAAAAACAAGTTCAGAGATGTTCAATATGGCCCCCTCCAGACACACGAGCAATATCAACCCGATACTCCAACTCTTTCCACACTCTCTGTAGCATATCAGGCGTAACAGTTTGGATAGCTGCTGTTATTTCTCGTTTCAAATCATCAATGGTGGCTGGGAGAGGTGGCCGAAACACCATATCCTTAACATACCCACATAAGAAAAAATCGCAGGGGGTAGGATCAGGGCTTCTTGGAGGCCAGTGATGTCACGGGCTGCCTGGCGGCCGATCCATCGTCTCGGGTAGTTGACGTTCAGGTAGTTACGGACAGATAAGTGCCAATGTGGTGGCGCTCCATCCTTTTTTGTAGGACTCTCCATACAGTTGATTGTGGAATTTGCAGCTCTCTGCTAGCTCTGCGAGTCGATTTTCCTGGGCTGCGAACAAATGCTTGTTGGATGCGTGCTACATTTTCATCACTCGTTCTCGGCCGTCCAGAACTTTTCCCTTTGCACAAACACCCATTCTCTGTAAACTGTTTACACCAACGTTTAATACACCACCTATCAGGAGGTTTAACACCATACTTCGTTCGAAATGCACGCTGAACAACTGTCGTCGATTCACTTCTGCCGTACTCAATAACACAAAAAGCTTTCTGTTGAGTGGTCGCCATCTTAGCATCAACTGACGCTGACGCCTAGTCAACAGCGCCTCAAGCGAACAAATGTAGAACTAAATGAAACTCTATAGCTCCCTTAATTCGCCGACAGATAGTGCTTAGCTCTGCCTTTTGTCGTTGCGGAGTTTTAAATTCCTAAAGTGTGGTATTCTTTTTGAATCACCCTGTACATTCTGGATTTAAAGTACTTTCTGTGAGATACCAGATGACACAGTGGTTAGTTTATGTGACAGCTACACGATTTTATCACGACGCTACTAATGAGTGACAATTTACAATGTTGCTTTTGCGCTGTATCTGTTTTATATCTGCACAGTTTTTCTGTATTATTCTGGAAAGTAAAACATGTTTTAGTAGTAACTTTTGTGGTATAGCTGCAATGAGACAGCCTTTTCCGTAGCACAACAATATGTTACAGCACAGTACTTTCTTCATCATGGCAATAAGCGTAATAACTAAGATATCTATACGCAAAGCATTTCACTTTTGTTTATCATGAGTTAAGTACATTGACTTTTGCGAAACTTAGCTTTCGGAGGACGATAACTACGACACTTCCACAGAGATTATCTTACAAGACGCACAGTTTAGCGCTACAGTACACGTATTTGAGTGATTAATTTTGTACTTAAAACATTTATTTTTAAAGATATTTGAAGTACAATGATACAAAGGTTTTGCGTGATACATTTCATTCCATTGCTGTTATCTGTAACACCTGAGGGTATTATTCATTTATCCTCAGAGGATACACGCCTACTTTGTGTACCATGTGTTTGGCAAGCACAAGGAGCCCTAGCGAATATGGTATTTGCTTATACAACTTTACACTTCGGTACCATATTTCTCTAACACATAAATTACACAGCTATCTGATCATTTAACTGAGAGACAAACATTTTTTTTTTTACTACATCAGTGACACATGTTTACGTAATTACACAGTTGGGTAACTTCACACTTATGAAATTGTATTTTGTCTGTACTTGGTGAACTGTTCATATTTTTTTGGAACCATTGTGATACTATGAGAGCTTTGAATGATGTATTTGGTAAGGGAGCATGATTTTAAAGTACGTTGAGGTAGATGACACTTTTGAAATGAGCAGAGAATTTTTTTAGGTTTTAAAATATTCAGAAAGCTATGACGATTTTGAGATGTGATTGATCTGTTATGATGTTATTATTACAACGATGACATGTACTATGCTGTTGAGATATGTTTATGAACAATAAGCTGATGCTATATGAGGAATTTGATTATGCTACGTATTTATTATGATGCAATATTGAAGAAGTGTCGACGACTATGTATATGTGTAATAAGGTAAGGAGTAATGAGTAGTGGTTAGGGACTCTGACTTGTGAAAAAGGACGTTGGAAACCAAGAATCGTACTTTAAGAGTTATGAAATGTATGTAAATGCGTGAATGTATTACAGTGCCGATGAAAATTTTTTGGACACTGTTATATCAATAGTATTTTGTTTCTACAAATTTGCAATGCAAATTCTCGACCTGTGAAATTTTTTATATGAGACTGTCACTGTAGTGCAAACTGGTGTCGTAAATATTTCGGTGAGAAAGTTAAGTGACCACCTTCACGTAATGCGTCGTGGCACCCAGCTGCGCGACAGACACCTGGAAAAAAGCCATTAGTGTGTGCCTTTCAGAGGCACAGGTGGAGAAAAAAAAAGAGGTTATTATCCTCGCTATTGACATTTCTTTGTAGAAAGCATCGCAAATACGACACACTCAAACTTGAAAACATATGATTACACTGTGGAGCTCTTAATTTATGATATTTACTGAAATGCCTAATGAAATGTTGAGAAACATTTTACATTTATTGTCTTTCTAGTTGAGAGATTCTTTTGCCTTTGGAGCCGCCATTTGCCTAGTGAATGACATTTCATGCATTGCTCTATATAGGCTATATATATTTGCTCATTTCGTTTAATATCTAGTTTCTAGCTGCACATCAGCATTGGTTATTATAAAATTCAATAGATGTACTAATATCACTATTTTCTGTCTACAGACCCAGGAAAGAATACATTTATGATGCACTTTCTTAGAAAAGAGAGCACAAATAGACATTCCCCTTTACAGGAACTGCATAAATAATTTTTTAAACGATTTGGTAACTTGTCTGCTACAGTAACTTATCGTGATGCATCACTCTAGTATTAAGATGTGACATAGGTATTAGACATGGCCATCTTTAGTGTAATATTTTTTCTGATTGAGCTTTGTCATGTTTAGATATGTTATTGCATTTGGTGCTGCTGTTTGCCAGGCATAGTCCGAGTAACGAAGATTTTTGTGAGGTAAGTGATTTGTGAAAGGTATAGGTTAATGTTAGGCAGGGCCATTCTTTTGTAGGGATTATTGAAAGTCAGATTGCGTTGCACAAAAAAAAAATACTGTGTGTCAGTTTAAACACAGTCATGTATAATTGTTCAAAGGGGACGTTCCAGGAGGACGTAAGGAACAGACTAGCACACTGGCGAAAAGGGCATTCCTCGCCAGGATAAGACTACTGGTGTCAAATATAGGTCTTAATTTGAGGAAGAAATTTCTCAGAATGAACGATTGGAGCACAGCATTGTATGGTACTGAATCATGGACAGTGGGAAAGCTAGAACGAAAGAGAATTAAAGAATTTAGGATATGGTGGTACAGAATAATATTGAAAAGTAGGTGGACGGTGAGGTAAGTAATGGGAGGAAGACACGAACGTAAATACTGACAAGAAGAAGGGACAGGATGACAGGATATGCGACAAGGCATCACAGTATCCACGATACTAGAGGGAGCTATTGAGGGTAAAAGCTATAGGGGAAGCCAGAGATTGGAATACATCCAGCAAATAACTGAGGACGTAAGTTGCAAGTGCTTCTCAGAAATTAAGAAGCTGGTGCAGGAGGGGAATTCGTGGCGGGATGCATCAAATCAGTCAGAAGACTAAGGTCAAAAAAAAAAAAAAGTAATGCAGTAAAACACGAAGAATAACCAGTACTCCAGTAACGACTGAGCAGTGCTGCTGCATGATGGTAGCAATCAGTGCGGTCCGGTGCAGAACTGTTCATGCAAACGTACTAGTTAGTCTTCGTGTTTTACTGTCCCTGTTAATTCATATCAATAAAACAAATATTGCACTAGACTAATGTGGGTTCGCTCTACTGAATGGGCCCACAAAATATCTGGCAAATATCTGGCAAAACGCCAGAGAAAATTGGCCTGACGACTCTTAGGAGGGACATCCTCATTCACCAAACTTTTAAAAAAGTGCTGAAATATTATCGTACATAATCGTACAATTTTTACTGTCTGTTCATTAGGGATTGTACCAACAATATTTACTCGAAAGTTGAGAAAAATCATTTGGCGTAATCCCCTCGTTACCCGTGTTGACACCAACTTCCTAAATTGAAGGTCAGTGAATAAATAGATGAAAAAGGAAAGAAGGCAAAGAGTTCCATGTTGAACGACACGGGCCAAAGGTAAGGACGCGGCGGCAGCACTTCACGAATATGCTATGCGGTTTTGCAGCCCACACGTGCCTTCAACTAGCGGGTGGGATGGTTGTGGCGGCGTTTCGCGGCTGGCTGCACGCAGCATCTTCCTAACACGATCAGCTTACGCCGTATAATAACCCAGCCCCCTTCCCGCCCCCATGAACCAGTACTCCCCCTCTTTCGCTTGCTCCCCCCTCTCCTCCTCCAGGACCTCCGTCTCAAGACTCTCATCTGGGACTACTTTCATATGACGAGCAACTTCTAATGAAATTTCGCCCAACTCCGGCGCGGGCCCGTGGGCGTTTAGGATTACCTGCAGCGCGGTGCGTCTCCTCTCGCGGAGCGGGTAATATGTATATGTACACGACACGACCAACTTGTAATATCCGCGACCGCCATTAGCATTTCCCGGTACTCACTCGTCAGCGGAGCCACTCTATCCAGCATCCGTGCAATAAAGGCGACAAATGGCACTAGTTCTATGAGGGTCCTTTTTCTGATCGAAAGTGGATGAGACCAAACAAATGAATTGTGCCAGTACAACTATATGGAAACGTCTGTATTTGCTATGTAAGTTGTTTCAGAAGGAATCTTAAATATTGTAGGTGATGGAAGTGCAGACCAATGGGAACAATCCATTACATGTAACACGTTATCAACTTCTGCTGGGAACTGGATGTTGTGCTGTCCTCACATTCGTATCGTCATAATTGATATTACACTTTTGAGATGGCTGCATGAGCAGAACCAATGGGCATGTTCTTAAAGCTAAGAAAATTGTTGGTCACAATTGTACAGCTGTTAGAACATAAACCAAACAAATATTCACAGCAGGTGTCAAGCAAATGTAAATGATGAAGTTCAAAGTTGATTTTCTTTAATTCCACCTCCAACTTCAATGCATTTTCGAATTCTCTTGACAACATCACGTGTAGATCTTCTGAGGTCGTCATGCCATTCTTTTATGAGGGTAGTACTATTCACGTATCCAACTATCAGATCGTTTCTTATGTTTACTTTTCCTTTGTAGACTTCGACTTTCAAAGATCCCCACAGGCAAGGTCCATGGACCTTGGTGGTCAACAATCGTGATCATTTCTGCCGATCCATCTTCTGCGGAATGTTACACTACTGCCCAATTAAAATTGCTACACCACGAAGATGATGTGCTACAGACGCGAAATTTAACCGACAGGAAACAGATGCTGTGATATCCAAATGATTAGCTTTTCAGAGCATTCATACAAGGTTGGCGCCGGTGGCGACACCTACAACGTGCTGACATGAGGAAAGTTTCCAACCGATTTCTGATACACAAACAGCAGTTGACCGGCGTTGCCTGGTGAAACGTTGTTGTGATGCCTCGTGTAAGAAGGAGAAATGCGTACCATCACGATTCCGACTTTGATAAAGGTCGGATTGTAGACTGTCGCGTTTGCGGTTCATCGTAACGCGACACTACTGCTCGCGTTAGTCGAGATACAATGACTGTTAGCAGAATATGGAATCGGTGGGTTTAGGAGAGTAATACGGAACGCCGTGCTGGATCCCAACGGCCTCGTATCACTAGCAGTCGAGATGACAGGCATCTTATTCGGATCGTGCAGCCACGTCTCGATCCCTGAGGCAACAGATGGGGACGTTTGCAAGACAACAACCACTTGCACGAACTGTTCGACGACGTTTTCAGCAGCATGGACTATCAGCTCGGAGACCATGGCTGCGGTTACCCTTGACGCTGCATCACGGACAGGAGCGGCTGCGATGGTTTACTCAACGACGAACCTGGGTGCACGAATGGCAAAACGGCATTTTTTCGGATGAATCCAGGTTCTGTTTACAGCATCATGATGGTCGCATCCGTGTTAGGCGACATCGCGGTGAATGCACATTGGAAGCGTGTATTCGTCATCGCCATACTGGCGTATCGCCCAGCGTGATGGTATGGGGTGCCATTGGTTACACATCTCGGTCACCTCTTGTTCGCATTGACGGCACTTTGAACAGTGGGCGTTACATTTCAGATGTGTTACGACCCGTTGCTCTACCCTTCATTCGATCCCTGCAAAAGCCGACATTTCAGCAGGACAATGCACGACCGCATGTTGCAGGTCCTGTACGGGCCTTTCTGGATACAGAAAATGTTCGACTGCTGCCATGGCCAGCACATTCTCTAAAATCTCTCACCAATTGAAAACGTCTGGTCAATGGTGGCCGAACAACTGACTCGTCATAATACGCCAGTCACTACTCTTGATGAACTGTGGTATCGTGTTGAAGCTGCATGGGCAGCTGTACCTGTACACGCCATCCAAGCTCTGTTTGACTCAATGCCCACGCGTATCAAGGCCGTTATTACGGCCAGAGGTGGTTGTTCTGGGTATTGATTTCTCAGGATCTATGTACCCAAACTGCGTGAAAATGTAATCACATGTCAGTTCTAGTATAATATATTTGTCTAATGAATACCCGTTCATCATCTGCATTTCTTCTTGGTGTAGCAATTTCAATGGCCAGTAGTGTATGTTTGAATGATGTGTCACCTGATAACTAGAACGTGCAGGAGTCCCCTCATGGTGGAAGAGCATACCCATTCTTGTTTCCTAAGGAACGTCTTCCAAGAATACTGGAAACACCTTTTGAAGAAAATCTGGACAATGGGGCCCGATGCGGTAACACGACAGGCCGAATGAACTGATTGCCTGTCATACCACACAACACATTTATAGAAAAGCCTTCTTGAAAATATATTTCCTTAGAGGTTACGGTTGTTACCGTACAGGCGCGATGATATCTCCAACAGTGTCGAAAATCATCGTTTTGGTGGTCCAGGTGTCAGGCTGTGGGGAGGCGTGATGTTGCATGGGCATGCTGACCTCCATATCCTTGAACATGGCACACTCACTGGTCAACGTTATTGAGATACTGTACTCCTTTCCCATGTGGACCTTTGCAGGGGTGCATTCCTCCCTGAAATCAATTTAGTGGATGACCGCATCGAAGAGCGCAGGTGGAGGAGTTCTTGTAACGAGAGGATGTGCGGCAAACGCGTTCCTCCTACGTAAGCACGTGTGGGATGAGTTGAGGAGACGTTCTGCAGCCTGTCCACTTGAACCAACGACCACACATCAGCTGTCACCGCGCTGGTGGAGAAATGGAGCGTCCCACCACAAAGACTGCTTACCAACTTTGTGGCCAGCGTGGGAGTACGTCGCAGAGCATGTATTGCCGTCTGTTGTGATCAGGCACCCTATTAAGAACCAGTCGCTTTTCAAGTCCTGGAAACAGTCATGAATCGCTGTGACTTCAGCGTAGTTATTGTCTTTGAATAAATGCATCTTTCTGTTCATCCCATTGAGTATTTCTCTCTGTGACTGTCTGTACTATTCTGTAGCAGTTCTTTCTACATGTGGTTCAAGTTTCATCGAGCTATATTACTAGGAAGTGACTCATCATGCGAAAGTTACTTTTGTCCTTACGTTTTGCACACTAGTACAGTTAAAACACCCGGCCGGTGTGGCCGAACGGTTCTAGGCGCTTCAGTCTGGAACCGCGCGACCGTTACGGTCGCAGGTTCGAATCCTGCACCGAGCGAGGTGGCGCAGTGGTTAGCACACTGGACTCGCATTCGGGAGGACGACGGTTCAATCCCGTCTCCGGCCATCCTGATTTAGGTTTTCCGTGATTTCCCTAAATCGCTTCAGGCAAATGCCGGGATGGTTCCTTTGAAAGGGCACGGCCGATTTCCTTCCCCATCCTTCCCTCACCCGAGCTTGCGCTCCGTCTCTAATGACCTCGTTGTCGACGGGACGTTAAACACTAATCTCCTCCTCCTCGAATCCTGCCTCGGGCGTGGATGTGTGTGCTGTCCTTAGGTTAGTTAGGTTTAAGTAGTTCTAAGTTCTAGGGGACTGATGACCTCAGCAGTTAAGTCCCATAGTGCTCAGAGCCATTTTGAACAAAATACACAGTTTGGTGGGTCTTCCTCTCTTGGTGGAAGAAACCGTGTGTAGATGAACAGTGTCTATTTCTCGGTCTGGTGAGCACCGCTTCCTTTCATCGATGTGGTTGGTATCCCTGGTAACCGATTCGATTGGCCACAGTTTGTTGTTTTCTACTTACATTCCTGCGTCTTCCCACTGACGCATGAATCTTCTGTCGGACGATGATACGATGACGATTTCGGGAATGTCAGATCGAAATGGAGCACCACCTCTACACAGTTCTTTGGGTGCTTTGCCGCCTCTTCATTTCACGGTATCCCGACGTGTCCTGGTACCCAGTCAGAGACCTCAACTTTGCTTTGGTTTTGGCCTGCTGTGAGTCGTCGCGGTTGTTTTTAAATGAAATAGTTCCTCTTTAGGCTGTTAAAACGTTATTTATAGCACCTGCTGTTTCGAGACATGGTCATTTTCGAGCATTGTGTGATGCTGTAACCCACTGAATAATATAAAACTGTGACATGCTGCGTAACGTGTATGGTATATAAATGCTGTGTAGCGTGTATTTCTAGCGTGTGTGGTATATGGAACAACAGCAGATAAATCCACACCACCACACGTAAATGCTCGTACACAGCATGTCACAGCCTTACTTTATTGAGAGGTTCACAACATCCCAAAATGCCTGAAAATGACCATGTGTCGAAATTGCAATCACAATAAATAATGTTTTAAAAGCCTAAAGAGGAATGATTTCACTTAAAAATTTCACGAAGATTATGGAGCCAGTCACCAAATTTCTGCATCGTGGATGGCCTGACTTAGTTTTTCCACTGGATGCAATAGTTGTACCGCTTGCGGGGCACTGAGCGAGTCAGAGCGGTTGAAAACTTTTAACCTGCTTCAATGTTTTCAGTACTCCGTGTACCTCTGCATCATAATTTGCTAATCCTTACAGAAAGCGAGTTCTGAAAAACCTATCAGGAAGAACTGCAGAGCAGAAGACTGCATTCCGTTGTTTAGATACATGCGTTTCACAGTTCGTATCACAGGCTTCTAGGGGTTGTAGAGATGATAAAAACCCATGTCCGGAAATATAAAGTTTGAATGTATAATAAATTCGAAGCTCGAATCGCTTTCAGATCACCAGACAGCGGAGTCAATGAGCTCTGCCATGCGACCCCTACAAGAGTTTCTCCATGTGGCGATCCTGATGTTCGTTGCACTCGGTGTATCAGCCACGCATGCTTTCATCCACATGGTCCAGAAACGCTGGTGCTCATCCGTTGGAACACCGCAGTGAACCCTCCTAGTCGTTAACGCACCAGTTTCTCGAATCCTTTGTTGCGTGTGATGGACTGAGGCGATCCGGAAAACTTTCTCGATACATGCGTTGGGCTGCTTTACCATTACGTTTAGTACCGTGAAGCCAGAGACATGAAAGTGACCCGATCTCAGAACTTACTTTATATTCAAACGGCACATCCCCGGACATGAGTTCCTTTCGAAAACTTGCGTCAGCTTGCATAACGATAAAATATTGGATGATTCTCTCCACTGAAGAAAACTAACTTTTAAAAACGTAATATGGTGTACAAGATTTATTGCTCCCTGACAAGTTTAAACTAACTTTGGCCTCTGAAGGCGCCAAGGCGACAGTTTGTTCCTTTCGTGGCTACCTATTGATGATACTGCTGCTCGCTTTAATCGGGATTCCACGGCTGTCAGGTCAGAAATCAGTTGGAGATATTATTATTTTAAGATAATTTAGAGTCATTGTTAAACTGTAAAACGATAACTCTCTACTTTCATCCCCTCTAAAATATAATTTTATCTGGCAAGGTGCAATTATCCACTGCTTGGGAACCATAATCTTTAGGTGCGTGTGAGAGAATGCAGAAGTCCGATGACAGTCTCATTATAATTAACTGACGAAATTCCTCTCTCCACCACTTTAATCAAGCAACATTGTATTTCACAGAAAGTTTGAGGTAATTAATACACGGAAGTTATTAGCGAATAACATTCAGCAGCGCGATTCAACTTTCGCCGTCGTATATAAGCGCGAACGGTAGCAAATTAAAAACCAAACAAGCCCACCGTCAAAAAGCGGCCGAACGCCGAATGGACGTTATTCAATAAAACAACAAAATGACTGAGATACTGCGGAGAATCGACGCGTAAAATATAACGGGCCAATATTTTGGCAGCTATGGGGAGGGGAAAAGAGAGAGGGGGGAGGGGGGGGTGGAGGACGGCGCCAATCAGGTCCGGTGATTCTGCAGCGTCCGGTGAATAATTCACGGCGCGGGGCCGCTCGGGGAGGTATCAATTGCCCGATATATCTTCCGGACGTGTGGCTTTTATTTGGAATTTAAATGGAGTAATTGAGGCGAGTCCGCCGCCGATTACGCCGCTTTAGCGCTCGAGCACGTCCACCCCTCCTCTCCCCCCCCTTTCCCCAACCTCCCCTCCTTCCGCCAGTGCCCCTCCAGCCCCCCTCCCACTTCCAGCCAACCTAAATCAAACGTTTCACAGTGCTGCAGCGAGGCGAGTCCGCATTGTTATCATGGTGGTCGCTCGGCGTATGCTAATTATACCATTTGCATTCAATATGTGCATTTTTGTCCTGTCCCTTTCTGGCTGCGCGGCGTAAAATCATGTGGCGGTGCCGAGAGGAGGGGGGGAATGTGAGGGGTGGAGGGGGTGGTGGTGGTGGAGGAACGAAGGGGAAAATTCCGGGACGGAGGATGCAAGGTACGTCCTGTCCAGCGGATGTGATTCGTGGGAGCAATTCAGGATCGCGACGACTACTCGTACCATTAACAGCAGCTGTGCGTGCCGGGAAAAAGCAGCCATTACGGCACTAAAAAACCTCTACATGTTGAAGCGAAAAATTTCGTTTTTTTCTTTCTGCACTAACCCAATTTTACAAACGCTTTCTTTATAGCTTGCATACAGTATATAGTATCTCCACAGTAGCTAGCAGAAGCTAACGGGCTAATTTTACGCCAGTTATGTAGCAGAAAATTAAATTTAGTTACTTCCAAATTGCAGCGTGTAACAATGTTAGCATACTATGAGAAGTTCTCATGCAAGAAAGCTGTCTCACAGGGGAAGATTATAAGCGGAAGTGTATGCTATCCCCATTCCTCTACGATCTTCTCGGTATGTGTGTAGAGTGTGTATTATGTAAAGTTTTGCTCAAGTGACGGTTACTCCAACGGGTAGCAGTATGAACTTGAGAGATTTTCTTCGGATTCCTATTACTTGAGACTAGGTATGGATTGGAAGGGATCGTGTAACGCTATTTTAGTTCAGCTACATTGCTGGAAACCATTAAAGGAAAATTAAAATTTCTCATATTTTCGACAACCAGTTTCGACAGGCTTTGGTGTCGTCTTCCGGTCTTCAAAACTTTAGTTAGAAAATGTGTTCGATGTGAGTTGGAACCTCACACCAAGTTGTTACAATAGTGGATTAAATGTACCACATTATGCAGAGGTTTATGATACATAAAACGCTTGCGCCGCGAGGGATTAGCCGAGCGGTCTAGGGCGCTTCAGTCATGGACTGTGTGGCTGGTTCCAGCGGAGGTTCGAGTCCTCCCTCGGGCAGGGGTGTGTGTGTTTGTTCTTACGATAATTTAGGTTAAGTAGTGTGTAAGCTTAGGGACTGATGACCTCAGTAGTTAAGTCTCATAAGATTTCACACACATTTGAACATTTTTGAACAAAACGTTTGCAGTCACAAAGCACCTTGCACACACGACCCTGTCTGCATGTGTAGCGCTCACAGATGACTTTTGTCATAAAAAAACACAGTATAGATCGTACATTTAGCTTACAGATGGTTGCTGAAATGACCCTGTCTGCATGTGTGGCGCTCACAAATGACTCTTAAGTCATAAAAAACACAAGATACATCGTACATTTAGCTCACAGATGGTTGCTAAGTCTTAGAAAAAGCAATATACATTGCACATAGTACATTTTACTGTACATTGTAAATTTTACTGTGTATTGTGGTTTTTAACACTTTACAATCATCTTTGAGCGCTACGTATGCGGTTATGGCCATGTGCTCAATGTGCTTCGTGATTGTAAAAGTTTTATTTCTGACTAATCTTTGCACCATGAGCTACATTTTATCCACTAATATGACAACATGGCACGTCGCTCAAGTTCACAACGAACACGTTTTCTTACAAAAATTTTTGAAGACCAGAAGATGACAGCAAAGCGTGAAAGGTGGCTACACTGAGCCACAGCGCCAGAGATTGCGCCAACGAGTATTATTCAGCTGCCTCCACTGGCAGTGTTTGTTGAGATGTGGTAGTGGAGAGTGCTTATTGAGAAGTAGCAGTAGGCAGTGCTATTGAGATGTAGCAGTGGTGAGTCGTTGTTGAGAAGTTCCCATGGAGAGTGCTTGTTCAGACGTTGTCATATTGTTTTGATGGTCTAGACACCAGATATTGTTGGATTGGGGATGCTGCAATGATCAGAGTGTGCTTTTTGTCAATATATATGAAGGTAAAAAAATTCCTTTTTTTTATTATTTCAATGTCTTAAACAATAATGCCTCTTGGTCACAGGTTCAGTCAACAAAGCATCTGGCTCGTGTTCTTGTATTAGACTGTATTTCTCTTTCTATGTGCAATTATAGTATTTCTGTTTTTTTTAAAAAATTACTTCAGTATAAATGGTGTTTAAAATATCTGGTCTTATTGAGGAAGAACCGTGCCAGATGTGTACGTTGAATCACACTTCCACACACAGAACAGCTACACTTGTGTTTTGTTGTTTCCTAGGTTTTATAGTTGCTGGGGACTTAATTAATTAATTGTGTTAACGGAAATTTCGTTTCATTCTTTGTTGTTGTTCTATGCAGTCAGATTGCGTACAAATACTAATCAGGGCCAACCGTTTACGAGACCTCGTAGCCGGACAGACAGCGACTAAAAATTAAAAAGTATTTGCATTTTAAATAATTAAGCCCCCATGCACGTGGCGACCGCTGCTTCGGATCGTCCCTCGGAATTCTTCTGATTGTAAAAATAGCAGACAGTAGTATTGTTGTAGTAATTTGTAGTTTAGTAATTGTAGTCTATATTGCATGTGTAGATTTGGTAATTGTCATTCTTCTAATGGTATTTTGCAAAATTTAATTTTTGATGTCTTGTATACGCGTTTAACAAGTTTGTGCAGTTATGAAAATTTCAATTGTTCGTTAATCGTGTTTGAGGGAAGAATTTCGTGTGAATGATATTGTTGGTGATAAAGTGTCATTGTGTGTAATTTTCATATAGTGACGAGTTTTGTATGTTTTGTAAATGATTACGCGGTCGATGAAAAAGGCAAAAATGATGAATAGTGAGAATGACGAAATTGTTAACATGGCGAACTCGCCAACACAGGAGAACAGTATGATGAATAATGAAGCAGAAAACAATTTAATAAGCAGGGAAAATAGTCCAGAACCAGTTCAAAATTTTTCACAATCAAAACATTTTCAGAATACGAGATTAACGACAGAAGATTCTGGGATAGTATCGAACACAGATAGCTTTACTGCTATGACGAAGGAACTTAGTTTTACGGGAAATGTTAGGAGCGAAAAGAATTTTGAACCAGTTAATACGGAGCATTTGATGAGTGCAATATTAAATTTGGGAACACAGTTCAGATCTCAAATAAAGATAGAGATAAAAAAAAATAGAAACACGGTTAGACTCACTGGGATCACAGTTACGATCTGAATTAAAAACAGAGATGGGAACTTAGGCAACACGGTTAGTAACTGATATGGGAACAATGGAAACACGGTTAGACTCACGGATAGGGACATGTTTCAAAAACATGAAAGATGAATCAAAGAAAGAAATTAGAGAAGAAGTACAACCGATTTTGAATGCTCACAATAATAGTTTAATTTCAATAGACAAGAGGAACAGGACAGAGAACAGGAAGAAAGAGATCGCGTGATAGTACAGAAGTTTTCAGAGTTAAATTTACAACGTGCACACGATAAGGAAGAAATATTTGAAAGAATCGAGGAATCCGTACCAATTGACAGAATAAATAACCTAACGCAACAGTATGAACAGTTAACTACTAAATGTGTCAATACCGAAACCCGAGTCGCGACACTTACGGAAGACGTAAATAAACAGAAAGAACAGATAGGTGACTTATCGGAAAGAAGTGAGAAGATTTCAGATAAACTGACAAGTTCTAGTTTAAATGGGGACAGAGATTCAGATGATACAGCTCCATTGCCATTTGCAGAAACCGAAGAGTACCAGAGCATTAATAAACATGTTGAAAATCAGGGAAAATTTAATGAACGCGTTAAAAGGGAATTTGGGGCGTTACGGAAGCAAGTCAAACAAATAGAAGGCGAAATCGTAGGAAAAGACAGCAGAAGAAATTTAGAATCACGGATAGCAGAGGGGTTTGAAGAAAGTAATTTGTTTCATTTACGAGATGCAACAAGAGAGCGCCAGGCGCGCGAACTTGACAATAATCGACATTGGGACAGGGACAGACGCGGTAGGTCTTTGTCGCCACGAGGAGAAAACTTTGACTATAAACGCTTCTTAACTGTTCGGAAATTTAAGATCTTTCGCAATTCTAAGAACGACATACATCCATGTTCATGGTTAGATCAATTTATGTACGCACTTCCACCAAATTGGCCACTAAGTCACAAACTGGAAATTATGTGCGGCTATTAATGTCCTCAGGGGATTCACTACACTAAGTGAATATGTGCCATAGGTGCACAGGGCCCCGAGCTGTAGTGGTGCTATTTCCCTTTTAGTTTTCTGCACCGCTGCCTACTCTTCTACTGTTCTTTGTATCTATCAAAACAACTCTTCAACTATCCATCTAGCTAAAAGAGTCGCTAAAGAATAACCGGATATGACGATTTTACCCAAAAGAGATTTCGGAAATTACCGTTTGGACTTACTGTATCTTCAGCAGCATTCATTCGTAGTTTAAACGAAATTTTACCTGTTTGTCTTCGTGACAATATTACTTCATATGTTGACGATTTTCTTATTGCTAAACGGTCTCGGAGTGAGCACAACAAAATTTTGGATTCATTATTATGTATTTTTGCAAGAGTTGGCATTACAGTGAACTTGGAAAAATCTGAATTTGGTCGTTCTCAGGTGAAATTTCTTGGTCATATTATTTCTACAGAAGGTATTTTTCCTGATCCAGAGAAGCTAGATGCTGTTCGTAATTATGCTGTTCCTACTACAAAACGTGATGTTCGTAGTTTCCTTGGTGTATGTAATTTTCTTAGACGCGTTGTTAGATTGGACAATTTGGCCACACCTCGTTTATGTGAACTGTCTGGAAAGAATCCTAATTGGTGTTGGGATGAGGAAGCTCGATCAGAATTTGAACAACTTCGTGATGCTTTAGTTGCTGCTCCACTTCTTTCACATCCGGATTTATCTAAAGATTTTTGTTTGGCGACGGACTCATCATACAAAGGCGTAGGTGCTCACTTATTTCAAGAGACAGAAGAAAGCGGCGTTGTAGTACAGAAAACTATTGCCGATCTGTTATTGTCAAATGCAAATTATGTTAAAAGGCTAAGCCGCCAACTATTTCTCACAGAGCACCGTTGTTTCCTATTATTCCAGCGAAATTAAAGGAGATGGCTGCAGTCCATTTGTTCGGTCCAGTGGTTCGTTCTACTAATGGTTTTGCGTACATTTTGGTAGCAGTGGAACTGACATCAAAATATGTGTGTTTTACACCTTTACGCAAAGCAACAGCTCGTTCAGTATCTAATGCTTTCATCAAACATTTTCTTAAAGAAGTGGGTCATGTTGATAAGGTTATATCAGATAATGGATCACAGTTTCGCTCTAAAATTTGGCTTCGTACTCTACGGCGTCGTAAGATTAAACCAATTTTCATTTCACTTTTTCACCCTCAGTCTAACGCTTCAGAGAGATGGATGAAGGAAATCAATAAATTGTGTCGACTTTATTGTCATCAGAATCACAGAACATGGGATCAGTATCTTCATATTTTTCAAAACATTCTGAATGAACTCCCTAGTGATTCAACTTCTTTACCGCCTATATTGATACTAAAAAATAAAGCACCGACAAATCGCATTTCTGAAATCGTTCCCTTTACGCCTTCACGGAAACTGCGGCATTCGGAAGTTGTCAACCTGGTTCTACAAAATATTGCATCTGCGGCTGCTAGAAGAGAGAAATCAGCTAAACGTCCTGGTCGTTTAAAAACCTTGTCAGTTGGTCAAAAGGTGTTAATTAAGTCTCACGGTTTGTCTCACAAAGGAAAAGGCTTGTGTCGCAAATTTTTTCTGCTTTATAACGGTCCATATAGAGTTCGCAAAATTATTCATGATAACACTGTCGAAGTAGAAACTCTTAAATCTCGGCACTCTAAGGGAATACATCATATATCGAACGTTAACATTTTTGTGGAATGACATACTTTTGAGACATCAACAGTTTTACGTAAACACACGGAGAATGCAAGGATACCGCGCCGTGTTGCGGCGGCGGCACATACTCAAAGCAACAGTCAAGTCTGCGCGGCGCACAAGGCAGTCGTTGACCGCAAACAATCACTTTCTACGTCACGCGCCTACAGCTGATCGAGCGCTCAGTGTGAATGCACTGACAGCCGTAAACAAATACACAGTCTCATTTCTCCGAATAAATTCAGTATAAAGCTATAGTGACTTGATAAATTATGTTATTAACGTTCAGTATTTTTCAGGATACGGTTGTATAAAATATTTAAGGACTTCAGGACATTAGTACAAGAAACTTAATTGAAGTCACATGAGCTGGAGGTTTTATGGAAGCTGTATAAATGTATGCTAATAGGAAGGAAGCTAACGACATGACATACCAACACTAGGTTTAGACCATTGACAGTTATTACACTGCATTCTTCGTGAGCAATTGAAATAGCAAGTGACACTTGACACAAGAAATACTCCACATGTTTGCTTCTGTTTTGCCGTGATTCTTGAAGAGGTGTACACACTGTGAAAAATTATGATCATACACACTCCGTACTCGCACTTACTTACTGAAAGTTACTCGAACTAAAGGCTGTTAGACGTCATGTATGCATTTCTTTTATTTAATGATGGACAAGGTAACCAAAATGTATTTTATAATTCATAATGAGTAGAAGATTTGGCTCAGGAGGACTATACAGAGGTTGTGTGTGGATATTGTGCCTTCGGATTGCATGGGATGATAAATTGAAGTTTGCACTAGGATTTTGTCTGTACTTGTTCGAGGAGACTGACTAGAGGAAAGAGTTGTTATGGAAGTGAAATGATATTGGTAATAAGGTTTATGTGTATCGACGTATTGAAGAGGTATTATTGAGGTATTGAGATTGTGTGAAGTTGATGATTATTGGAGTTTTGGTGGACAAGAGGTAAGGTAAATGATATTGATGATAAGGTTTATACGTATCGACGTAAGAGGTATTATTTAAGTATTAAGATTATGTGATGATATTGATTATTGGAGTTTTGGTGGATAAGTGGTGAAGTAAGTGAGGAGCATTTTTTGTTTTTTTTGTTTGTTGGTCTATATGGAACAAGGAAAGAAGATTGTCTACACACACACTTTGTTAAATCAATAAGCAGTATATACTTATTTTTTAAGAGAGGAAGTATTTGCATATCTTGGCACACTGACAGTTGTTCAGCAACAGTACATTTGATTTGGCTTGGCAAACATTGCTCTTGACATGATGACTACGACGTTGACTAACTATTATTGACTGTTATACATTGCTGCCACTACTACTTGATACACAAGTTGAACATAAAATTTTGGGCAGAATTGCATTTTAACAGTTAACACTATTCAATTACATAGTGGTACTTAAATGTGGATGAAAGATGAGTGAGTGTGTTTTGTGTGTTTTCCTTTCCTAATCCCAAATAATTGGTACCGACCTATCTCCTAAATATTATTTTACTTGTTTGTTGTGGCTTGCACTGACACCCATAAATATTATAGGTTTACTGTCATTTGTGTATTGTAATAGTTAATATGACAATTATCTGATATCATTTGTGCGTTTATTACAATTTGTATGTTTAGTGTAAGAGCATTGATAATAATTTTGTAAAAGCAATTGTGTGTGCCTTCAAACTGTTGTTCGTGCTTGCACCTATTCAACATTGCTGGATGCCACTTGGAAATGTTTAATTTCTGCTGATAATCTCTGATGAACTGTCTGATTAGTGATAGTGAATATTATGGACTGTTATCTGCACCTGTTCAACATTGCTGGTGCCACTGATGGAACTGCTTCTACTGAAATAATGTCACTTGTTGCTGTCTGCACCCGCTCAACATTGCTGGGTGCCACTGATGGACTGCTTCTACTGAAATGATGTCACTTGTTGGTGTCTGCACCTGCTCAACATTACTGGGTGCAATGATGGACTGTCTCTACTGAAATAATGTCACTTGTTGGTGTCTGCAGCTGCTCAACAATGCTGGGTGCCACTGATGGACTGCTTCTACTGAAATGACGTCACTTGTTGGTGTCTGCACCTGTTCAACATTGCTGAGTACCACTAATGGAACTGCTTCTACTGAAATGATGTCACTTGTTGGTGTCTGCACCTGTTCAACAATGCTGGGTGCCACTGATGGACTGCTTCTACTGAAATGATGTCACTTGTTGGTGTCTGCAACTGTTCAACGTTACTGGGTGCCACTGATGGACTGCTTCTACTGAAATGATGTCACTTGTTGGTGTCTGAACCTGCTCAACATTACTGGGTGCCACTGATGGACTGCTTCTGCTGAAATGATGTCACTTGTTGGTGTCTGCACCTGCTCAACATTACTGGGTGCCATTGATTGAATAATACTTATGTAAACTATTATTTAAAATCATATGTATGAAAGCATTTGTATTCCTTACTGTATTTTATATATTAGGTTATTGAAGAGTCAGTGCAAAGCCAAAATTTATTTAGTGAAGTGATATTTACTTATTAATATTATCTTTTATTTTTGTCTGTATTTTTTTTGGACGTATTTGGTGGTATTTTCACCACCAATGTTGGCAAAAATACCATCAAATTCTAGCCCGTGGAGGAGGGGCATATGAAAGGTGGCTACACTGAGCCACAGCGCCAGGAATTGCCCCAAAGAGTATTATTCAGCTGCCTCCACTGGCAGTGTTTGTTGAGATGTGGTAGTGGAGAGTGCTTATTGAGAAGTAGCAGTAGGCAGTGCTATTGAGATGTAGCAGTGGTGAGTCGTTGTTGAGAAGTTCCCATGGAGAGTGCTTGTTCAGATGTTGTCATATTGTTTTGATGGGCTAGACACCAGATATTGTTGGATTGGGGATGCTGTAATGATCAGAGTGTGCTTTTTGTCAATATATACGAAGGTAAAAAAGTTCCTTTTTTATTATTATTTCAATGTCTTAAACAATAATGCCTCTTGGTCACAGGTTCAGTCAACAAAGCATCTGGCTCGTGTTCTTGTATTAGACTGTATTTCTGGTTTCTATGTGCAATTATAGTATTTCTGGTTTTTTAAAAATTACTTCAGTATAAATGTGTTTAAAATATCTGGTCTTATTGAGGAAGAACCGTGCCAGATGTGTACGTTGAATCACACTTCCACACACAGAACAGCTACACTTGTGTTTTGTTGTTTCCTAGGTTTTATAGTTGCGGGGGACTTAATTAATTAATTGTGTTAACGGAAATTTCGTTTCATTCTTTGTTGTTGTTCTATGCAGTCAGATTGCGTACAAATACTAATCAGGGCCAACCGTTTACGAGACTTCGTAATCGGACATTCAGCTACAAAAAAGTTTAAAAAGTATTTGCATTATGTATAATTAAGCCCCCATGCAAGCGTGTCGAAACAAGTTGCCGAAAATAAAAATTTATGGAAGCTTGACTACATAAAGCTTTCTCATCAAATTAAACGAAAAGTTGTAATTCATCAAGATAAGTTCGATGTGGCACGAGAATCTTGTCACTGCGTTGATGGATGGTGAAGTTATGAAGTGTGGAAATTCTCGAAATACTCGTATTTAAGTGTCCACATTAATTAAGATTTCTCTATAATTGCTGAGGCCTATTTTATGTACCAGTAACTTTCTGTACGGAAGATACGGGGAAGCGTGAAGGCTGCCTGCGACGCGGTCCCTGCGATTGACGTAAACTTTTAAGAAACAGAATTGCATTTTAACCTACAGCATAGCCGGAATACCCGATCATTCTCCACGCTGAGCTTCGTCATAGCACATTAGAAGAACCCACTGATTCTTCGACAAGATGCAACATTTCAAGGCAGAGACAGTATTCACAGATAAATGATTTCAGGTTAGTTCTTCAGGTTTATTTGGCAGATCCATTATGCAATTTGCTTGATTGTTAAGAGAAAGATTCAATACCAGGTGGACAGAGACGGCGACTTATAAAAAAATATTGGGGGGCGGGGGGCATACTGGGGGTCTTGCCTCAGGGAATTTTCTAAATTTTAGACGAAAAATAGTGATTTTCAAAGTTTTTTAAGCATTTTAGAGTGATATATTCAACATTACAACCCTGAAAACTGGACTCTCGATAACTCGACATTCTCCGGGAAACTCGACAAGCCTGACACAGTTTTTGGCTTTTAAAAAAGGAACAAACATGAACAAGCACGGTATTTTCGTAAAAAAGCTAGTTTAATTTACAGTAATAATCATGCTTATAGACTATTACAGAGCAGTGAATACATAGCTCTTAAAAGACTGAAATTATATTTAAATAAATCCTAAACTATCATTAAAAGAATAAAACATAAATGTTGCTGTCTCACGGTAATAGCACTTTGATAAATAAGTGAAATAGCTAATTTAAGCTTACTTTGAATAAGGCTCAGGATTCATTAAATAAAAACAATATCTCAAAGTTAATGCTTTTATACAGTTAATAAACTTAATACAAAATGCCTAATACTTTCAGTGAAAAAGTAAGTAAAAAGCGGGTTTTAATTGGGTCTTACGCCCTAAAAATATTTAAGTATTTGAAAATAACTAATGCAGTACTATAGTAATATAGTAGTACAGTATTAAACTACCACTAGTATTTCGAAACTGCAAATTTAACATTATATGTGTATTTAATTCTCTGTTTTATACAGATTTTTAATGTTGCTCTAAATGCCATTGTTAGGGCTAGAGTGTCTTTAGAAAGGTGTAAATGTCGACCGTCTGACTGGATTACTGAATATGAAGTCGTTGATGACTGGTCGGATATCCAGTCATCCAAAACATCTCGGTGGACATGAAGAACAGCCAAGTTGTTCAATCACTACTGTCCCATTGTTGATCGGAGATATGACTTCAGACGGCTAAGGGCGATAATTGACCGTTCTGCTGTTATTGTCGTGATTGGAACTACTTGGAGAAGCTTAACGCACTTCACTACTTCACATAACATTTCTCCAACTGCAGGCTCTTCTGTAATGTACTTTCTTACATCCGCACGTTTTTTAAGACCAGTTGTTTTTATTAGCGATATCGGTTGACATATTCAAGTGTCTCTCGATGTCTAGGTAATTTTTGAAAAACTCAGTTGATTTTTCCAAATTTGTTTCACCTCTGTTTACTAAAAGGAAGCAATGTTGCTCAACTGCAATAACCTGTGTGAGTCCAATTGAAGCAAACCGTTCAGTAATGCAAGATTGCACCGTTTTACAAACTTCAATGTAATTAACTTTGTAGTATTCCTTCGGGGTTTTGAAAGTGTGCGGTGAGCTGGCTTCGCTGTTTTCATACTTCTTTGGTATACTTCGATTCTGAGGAAACGAAGGATCGTTAACTTGTAAGGTTTTTCTTTTAAACACAATTCCCAAATGTGTTCAAAACTATGACGCCTTCCATTCAATATACAAAACAAGCCCCCATGTATTTTTTCCAGATGAGCAACACTTAGATGAGGGCATTGAATTTTTTCATTGACATCCTCTGCTGGGTTCATTGCATGGCAATAAAGACGTAAAAAGACATAAGTCTTGATTGACTCAAGGTAGCCTGCACATTTGTAACCTGCCTCTGTTTTGTCCTCTGTAGAAAATGTTTCAAAAATTCTTCAGAGTTTTTCAGTATTCTCAAGATACTAGAAGCTCGCATAGTCCATCAAGTCGGGCAAAGGGATCGTAGACCAGCTTGGTCATTGGCTCTCTCACAGCATATGCTTCTGAAAAGTCCCATCCTTTTGTTGGATTCCCTTACCGTGTTTATTAAGTCCTTGGTTAAAGCCATGATATTCCTCATAGACGTACGTTGGCGAAGACTGTCTACAACTGCCAAGTCTAAACTGTGAGCAGTGCAGTGCACATAACGTGCTTTTGGTTGTATGATGATGATGAGGTCCCATACTCCAAGGAGCGTAGGGGGACGATGCGGGAGACCCGCACCGCCGACTAGGCAAGGTCCTAGTGGAGGTGATTTGCCTTTGTCTTCCTCCGACCGTAATGGGGATGAATGATGATGAAGACGACACAACAACACCCAGTCATCTCGAGGCAGAGAAAATCCCTGACCCCGCCGGGAATCGAACCCGGGACCCCGTGCGCGGCAAGCGAGGATGCTACCGCAAGACCACGAGCTGTAGACTTTTGGTTGTATATCCAAAACTAACTTTTTTAGTCCTTTGAACTTACCTCTCATATTCGAGGCACCATCATAGCACTGACCTCTTAAGTTATCCACTGACAAATCAAGACAAGCAAAAACGTCTTTTAAAATACTAAACAGAGTTTGAAATTCAGCGTTGGAGGTCTCGTACAGGCCAATAAAGTCTTCGTTAATGATTAAGCAATCATCAGAAGTACGAATACAAAATGACAGTTGTTCGTGAATCGAAGAATCACATGTTTCATCAATCATAATAGAAAAATGTTCAGTCATTGAAGCCAATACCTTTCTCAACACAGACTTTCCTAGTAGATCAATGATCTCGTTTTGAATATCGTGAGACGTCCACTTATACCCTGAACGCCCTAACTAATCTTTAAACTCAGGTATGTCATTCTTTCCAACAATTGAAAAAAATTGAGTTTACATCTTCACGCCCTCTAATTGCTAGTCCTTGTGGGCATAGAAATTGCACGGTAGTGAAAAATTGTCTCAAGAGATAACGGCCTTTCTTCATGTCACTATCTAACTGTTCATTCAGTTTGGAGGCCGCACTTTGGTTAGTGATAGAATTTAAATTCAGATCATCTTCTTTATGCGTAAACGTATTTTCATGAAGACGGAATTTTTTCAAAGCTTTTTTCTTTTTAGAAAACCGTACGGAAGTAAATGCATCCTCTGTTTTTGAAGAAAATTGTAACAGACTTTTAGCATCTGCCTCTTTGCAAGTTTTGCAAAAAACTTTTTTCGTAGTTGCTTCATATTCTAGCCATGTATATTTGATCAACCAAGACTTCTGAAATGATCTTCCTTTACCGGATTGTCCAGGTTTCCGCTGTGACCGGTTCTCACCTGAAGATGACGAAGCAATTGACGACACAATAATTGTTGCAGGTTGACTTGCAGTATCATCAACTTCCAAGCGCGCCATTTGGTAACAAATTTATCCATTGCAAACTTAATTCACAATACACTAAGAGACTAAAGCAAACGAATAAAATATAGTCATATAAAATAGTCCGTAGCACTAGCATGATTCACACCATCCGTTTTCAGTTAACCTGTTTACTACCGTAATAATTATTTGTTTTAACTCATTACTGAATGTGTTGTAAAAGATAACCATGAGACCTTCCCGTCTCCTCTATATCTCTTTTGTTACGCAACCTTCCCTTCTAGAATAATCTATGAAACCTCCCCTTAGGATTTCTATCTCTTGATTAATAATAACAAATGGAATCTTCTTTTTGAAATTAATTCTCTTTCTCAATCTTCGCATACAAATTTAAATGCTGCTTATTAAAAGTGATTTTCTGATTATTTCGACGAAACATAGAATGTGTCGTCGTGGCCCTCAGTCGTTACCTGCAATAACCCAAAACTGTTCCTTACCTTTTTTACAGTTACTGGATCGCCATCTGACTGCTACATCGAACTGAGACATGAATATACTTACTCTGTTTTACTATACTCTATTGGCTGCTGGTGGGCTGTCATAATAAGTGGCTGTATTTACTACCAAAGCTGACGTTATTCTTTAAGAGCAAAGCTGACGTTATTCTTTAATTAATTTGACTGAAGTTACGTAATTCATAGTTAAACTTTTTCTTGACAACAATAAAATTTTGCAAAGTTTTACGTTGATGGTTTTTGGGCTGGATTATAATCAGTAATGCAATATTGCTGGCAAAAATTAATTATATTCTGAATGAAATGATTTTACAAACGTTGAAATGGAACTTACTTTTTACAATAATCTTACAACTAGCATTGCACAAACATACCTTCAGTAGTCTTGAGTTTCTCAAAAAATAATTCAGTAATATTAGTTCCTGTTATGATAATAGTTAGCTGATGTCTCTGTTCATCCGTTTATAATATCTTGTAAATCATAGCTGGTGGCTGGCAGGCACACCGCTCCTCTCAACCTCTCGCTTCAGACCTGCTACCGGCTCGCTTCAGATCTCGCTTACTACTGACTTTCTACGAACGCTAAAGTGCGGTCTCTCCCGCCAACAATGCTTTCTGGTGCAGACAATCCATGCTACCATTACAAAATGTATCATTGCGCGGTCTTTCCCGCTCTTCCCTTAAAATGTATCCAAACGCGGTCTCTCCCGCCCTTTTTAAAATTATATCAATGTGCGGTCTCTCCTGCCAACAATACTTTGGTGCAGACATTCCCTGCTACCACAATCATTTCCAACATGACAAATATTAATTATTCCTACTTAATACTATTAATAACATGTAAAAATCTTTCATAAATTGTGGTTTGCCAATAGACAATAGAAATATACACGTCTTAGAACCATCGTCAAACAAGGAAAATAAAAAATTTCAACATAATTTTGTGATTTTACAAAGCTTAATATAACTAATAATTTTCTTAAATTATTTGTGTGGCTCAGCCCCCCCCCCCCCCCCAAAAAAAGAATTCTTGAGGGGGCTCGGGCCCCCTCGGGCCCGACGGAGTCAGCGCCTATACGGGTGGACAATGGAGATATTGAAATTGCTTTCTGCAAAGGAAGAAATCTAGTCACAGTTAACAAACATTATTAAATCAATTTTATCTGCTTCGCATCTGACAGACTACAAACATAAGTGACAACTAGACCAGCAATCTTAATAGACATTAAATTAATTTTTTAACTTGTAGCTAACATTCAATTACACACATATTGTTTAAATATTCTGGCTAGGTACAGTATATGTGACAAGACGGAAATGAACAAAAAACTGAACAGAACTGAGAACTGGGTATGGGTGGTCTGTAGTAATTCTGTATCACACGATGCAGGTATTCACTGGCGATATTTGCCTTTTTGGACACTTTTGTTTTGTGGGCGTGTTTCTCTGCCTGAGGCCGGTATTATACTACCAAATTTCTTTGACAAAGAAATTTGATTGAATATTCATCTGTTTCTTCGACAAAGATCTTTGACGTGGCGCAAAAGGGGTATGATACTGCCTTCAGATATCTCGTCAAAGTTCCATCAGAATGGCTGGCATATAGCAACAGAAGAGCTGCATGACATCAGTGAGAAATTTCTATTGTTAATACTGTTAGTTTCATGGTTTCCCATCACTAAATGAAGGAGAGGTTCTTTTCAACATGAGTACGAAATGTAATTAAAGTAACCGCTCCTTCTGTTAATTTTAACATACCTCACACCGTCAAGAAAATCGAGAGGTCAAAAACCGGCAATTTGTAGTTTTGTCACTGAAAAAATGCGTGTAAAGTTCCCCAAAGTCTCCAAAATACATCACGTTTCTATCTCGCAATTTGACCACTACAGGGCAGTTGTGTCATTTTTGTTGAAAGCTACTTCATGATTCGTCATGGCAAGAAAAGTGTCACTTCAGCGTCGTTACTGGCAGGTGTACATGAGCCATTTAGCACATTCTGAGTAGTGATGCTTTTCGTGCATATGGTAAGGTTGAATGTAATTTTTAAAATAACATATTATTACAGTGTCAGTGTTCATACAGTGTCTTTGTCTTACATTATAATACCTTTCACATATGCATGCTCGTCTGAAAGGACAGACATTGTTTTGACGATCACAGCTGTTGTAAATAGTACGAAATTTCTTCCGCTGCAGCGTATAAGAAGACAAAGGATATTTCTTCTATAAAGTAAGTTCATGTAGAATCCCTTTTCTTGGTGAAAAGTGTTCCTGCATTGTATAAGCTGATTTAAGATTTTATGTTTACATAAACTGCGCTCCTTAAATTGTACGTAATTGATGTTCCTTGCTAAATTGTGTTAATTTGTGTAAATTACAAGTTCGTATTTTGTGTTTTTCTAACACATTAACCTCCATCGGGCAAAATTAGTGCTTAAGTTAAAATGAAAAATGAGAAACAAATTGAAATTGGTGTATTAGAAATATACATATATATGCACGCCTGAAAGAACAGACACTGTTTTGACGATTACAGCTGCTGTAAGTATTACGAAATTTCTTGCATTGTAGCGCACAAGGAAAAAAAAAGATATTTCTGCTATATATAATTCCTTCTCTGAATTATATGAACGGTCATAAAAAAAGTAAAAATCTGTTCAGAAAATCAAAAAAGTGACACAACTCGAAGAACTAATCAATAATTACCTGATAACACGTCACATTCTGCGAGAAAAGAACTACATACCCGTACTACTGTTTTATGGACTATAATGGAAATTACTGCCGAAATTATATACTTGAAAGTTAAAGGAAGCTTGTACTATTTCATTGTAAGTTTCATAGAATTTTTAAGTCGACTCTGCATCTGTGAGATGTGTTTTCTAGCTGCGGTGCGATGTAATAAAAGCTGAGTGCAATGTAATGTATGCAGTTCACAGTAGCCGAGTCGTAACAGTATCGCCGAGAATCCTTTTAACACGAGAAATGAAATGTGACCTGATTACGAGTACATCCACGTGCTTGCCAAGTACTTCAGCTTCAAGATTTAGTTCCCTAGCATGTCCGCCTGTGGCGCTTTGTCCCTTATGTGCTTATATTAATCTACAGCTAGCACATGTTCTATTACATTTAACACAAACCTCATTTCCTGTCTACTTTCACCTACCACCGTTGCATCGTCAATGAATTGTGTGGTACTAATTTTCTTTTCTTGACAAACAACTACATTTCTTTATCATGGGTGACAAAGAACTTGCCTTACATGTTTCTTGGTTTTGACTTCTTGTATAACTCTATGAGAGCAGACTATTGTAATTCGCTTTCAAGAAAAAGCGTGGATTTCCATGTCTCTGCGTAGAAAAGGTAAAACATTTTATTTCATCCCATATTATAAAACGCCTTTCTATATTTATTGCGCTACAATAAATTCTAAAGTACGACGATCTTTGCATTTTGAATGTGGTGCCCCACTCTATACACTCACATGCACTGGTTTCAAAGTGTGTTTATACATGTCAGACGCTTGCAGTAAATAGTAGACGACCGGTTTCTTTGATCAGGTCTATAGAGAGAGCTAGATTCCACCAAAAATACTTGGCAAAAAGCAACATTTGACCAAAGTTTCCATAACACTACGTGAAATATATTCGACAAAGCAACTTCGTCAAAGACAATTGATAATGTCATAACGGCCTAAAGTTTCGTCTTCCAATGCCGGGGACATCATAAGAGGCTATAAGCAGTTATAATCTCAGACAAATTCAACAACTATTTATACACATCTACGCAACGAGACCACGGAACCACCAGACTGGTTTCCCCGACATTGTGGATTTGTCAAGAACTAGTAATTACTATGCCAGGTTGCGCAGAGACGCCGTAGAAATTCAGAATCACAGAAATAACTTCAACAGAAAGGAAAAAGGATTGAAATTAGACAAGTTGTGGTCCTTAGTGGTAAATACAACAAACAGTTCCAATACTGCCCCATCACAAGCTCCAAAACGCACGACGGCGGGACTATGTGATCCTAGGTACCGGTCTCATGACGTCACGAAACGATCGTTGCGTGGATCTGCATAAACAGTGCAGCTTGTTGAACTTGTCTGAAATTGTAACTGCTTTCTGAGTCGTTACAGCCTCTGATAACGTTTCCGCTCTAAAGCCCTGGAAGACGGGAGATTAGGTATAGAATTATGCCTTGGGCCATGGCTTAATTCTGTGCTTGTCATCGATTTTTATCCGAAGAATATTTCTAGTTTCTGTCCTAAGAGAACTTTCTCAAGCAGACTCTCATGAAATGCATGGCGTATAATTTGTGTCTGCCTGTTAGGATTATTCAACTATGCTGTTACAACGTCTCGCCAATGAAACAAGCAATCAACCATTCGCACCACCATTCTTTGTGTGTGCTTGTTGTTCCTGGTCAGTCCAAAGCACTTGAGAACCGTATTCACATATGAGCCGTACATGTTGTTTGTATGTGATCTCATTTAAAGACAAAGTAGAGTCTCATTTAAAGACAAACTGCAGTATCCCAGCATCCTACCAATCAATCGTAGCCTGCTATTTGCGTTACTTAGTGAGCTTACGTGGTCGTTGCACTAGTATCCCTACACATTTTTAAAACTTTTTATTTGTAAGGAATGACTGATTCAGCTGCGATCATAAAATCCTGAATTCTACAACTTTTCATTTGCCTACATTAGATGCTAACTAAATGTTCAAATGTGTGTGAATTCCTAAGGAACCAAACTGCTGAGGTCATCGGTCCCTAGACTAGGGAATGAAGCTTTTCGCGACGGCACTTATATATAAAACGTGACGATGGAGGTAATCGTCGAAAGCTCGAGATTTTATCCAGAACTGACGCGGCAAAGCTAACTGTCAGTCTTTTCACAACGCTACATTTTTGTCAAGACGTAATTGGAAATTACTACATTTTTAATACTTTTATCAGACAGAATTTGTTTATAGGTAACTGCATTATCTGCGAAAAATCCTCGATTTCAGCTAATAGTATTCGTTATTATTTAATTTACATTTACTCCCGAATTTTTCAGAGGGACAAAATCTGATATAATTCTAGTATATTCTGTTGCGTATTTATGATACTAGGCCATACAAATAGGAATCTTGGAATCAAGAATTTATCCCAATGAAAATGATATACAAGGGGTGGACACGAATATGGAAATACCAAAAACATATTACCGTGCCTAATACGATGTAGGAAACTCTTTGGCGCTCAAAACTGTCTGCAGTCGTCTTGGTATGGATAAATAAAGAACCTGTATGGTTTCCAAGGGCATCTTATATCATTCTTTCAGAAAAATGATCGTCACGTTTGCATCACGATGATGGAGGTGGATACCGATTGCGCAGTCTTCTTTCCGAAGTAGACCACAAAAACTCAATAGTATTGTGATCTATTGATTGTGGTGGCCAGGAGAAAAGCAACAATTCACCCTCGTGCTCACAAAACCAGTCCTGGAAGACAAGAGCTGTATGAATGGTGACCCTGTCGTCTTGGAACACAGCATAAACCAGAGGATGGAACTGATCAGCTAAAATAGTCACATAATCCTTGGAAGTAATGTGACGTTGCAGAATAGCTACGGAATCTTTGGAACACCACGATGTCTACGTAAATCATAACTGAGCCTGGGCCGGCCGGAGTGGCCGAGCGGTTCTAGGCGCTACAGTCTGGTACCGCGCGACCGCTACAGTCGCACGTTCGAATCCTGCTTCGGGCATGGATGTGTGTGATGTCCTTAGGTTAGTTAGGTTTAAGTAGTTCTGAGTTCTAGGGGGCTGATGACATCAGCAGTTAAGTCCCATAGTGCTCAGAGCCATTTGAACCATTTGAACTGAGCCTGGCCATGTTTCACTCTTGGGGCTTAAACTCTGCCAGGAGTTGCAACAGTGCGAAACAAAACTCATCGAACCTAATGACTTGCTTGTATTGTCCCACAGTCGAGGTATTAAGGCTTCGGCGCCACGTTTTCTTGTTACAGGCATTTGCATAGCTAATGAGTGGTCTTCCATTCAAGCTCGCCTTACAGTTCTTTCTTCTGAAGCTCCCATTGTGTTCTTGTGATGCTGAAGCGGTTCACGAGTGTAACTTTCAGTACTGCAATCACCTTTTCAGCTGTTGTTCTGTTTTTTTTTTTTTTATGTCACAATCCTCCTCAGAGACCGTCTGTCAAGAGCATTCAACACACGCTTTCATCTGCGTTGTGACTTAGCGGACGATGTTTTTCCGCCTTCGCTGTATGCGATATGAATCTTCAATACAGTGCCTCTTGAAACATCGAACACTTCGGCTATCTTGGTTAGGGAGTCACCCACCATAAGAGCACCAACGATTTACTCACGTTCGAATTCACTCAGTTTCGCAGAAAGCACTCACAACTACATAGAATACTGTTCTGGCCACGGCTGACACTTGAAATGTGTTGATTTTGAACAGGTGACATTCGCGATCAAATACAACAGCAGAACCTACTGGTTTAGCTAGACTTTAGATTTATATTCAAGCACGTATTTCTCGCCGTATTTCCGTATTTTTGTTCAGTCCCTGTACATCAACAATATATTTTGCCACACCGATACAAAACAATGTGTTATAGGAAAATTACTGTTTTCGAACAATTTAAATTTCTGGTAAGCCTAAGCGCCAGTCGTGATTCTGGAGTCGTCGAATGTCATAAACTTGTGGAGGGATCTGTCGACGGTAACAATGGTGAGGAACTGAACCATATGCAAAGTTTGCGGGTTCTCGTCAATATTGTGCAGTGGCATAAAGTGTTGTCAGAGTTTCCTTATGTGGCCATTGTAATCCATGGAGTGTCACACTCGCGGGAAACTCGCATGCCGTTAGAAGGTTGCAGTCCGCTCTTTACGAGTCCTCCCCGCGACTCAGTCTTGCCGCTAACGATGCGCGAGCAGTGCGCAGCCGCGTGTGCCAAGATTCTACATAGTTGTTACGAAAACGTACCACTTCTCGCCTTTACAATTCAAATGGTTCAAATGGCTCTGAGCACTATGGGACTTAACATCTGAGGTCATCAGCCCCCAAGAACTTAGAACTACTTAAACCTAACTAACCTAAGGACATCACACACACCCATGCCCGAGGCAGGAATCGAACCTGCGACCGTAGCAGCACCGCGGTGCCGTGATGAAGTGCCTAGAACCGCTCGGCTACAACGGCCGGCCTTTACAATTCCCTTTGCCTAGTCGTGACGCAGTGATTACAATACTTGCGTAACTCACACATATAATTAAAATGTATATATGTATGTGTGTTCCGCACCTCTTCCCAAGTCAACGGACCGATTTGAGCTGAACTTGGAACACAGATCACTTATTATCTGGAAAGAATCGCTGTCTGGTTAAGAACCACCTACCTATCAAAGGAGTGGGGGTGAAAAATAACTGTACCCAGATTTTATTCATGCAGTATTAGAGAATGAGAATATTAATGAATAGAAACGACTGTGTACATAATTTCAAATCCTTACGAAACTTTTTCTCACTTGCAATCCCCACAAAAAGTAATCGGCTACTACATTTTTTCCTGTCCATGCATCAGAACTGCAGCATCAGGCAACACGTTGCAATGTATTACTTCTTTTCAGAATGAGATTTTCACTCTGCAGCGGAGTGTGCGCTGGTATGAAACTTCCTGGCAGATTAAAACTGTGTGCCGGACCGAGACACAAACTCGGGACCTTTGCCTTTCGCCGGCAAGTGTTCTACCAACTGAGCTACCCAAGCACGACTCACGCCTCGTCCTCACAGCTTTAATTCCGCCAGTACCTCGTCGCCTACCTTCCAATCTTTACAGAAGCTCTCCTGCGAACCCGAGTTCGAGTCTCGGTCCGGCACACAGTTTTAATCTGCCAGGAGGTTTCATATCAGCGCACACTCCGCTGCACAGTCAAAATCTCATTATGGAAACATCCCCCAGGCTGTGGCTAAGCCATGTCTCCGCAATAACCTTTCTTTCAGGAGTGCTACTTCTGCAAGGTTCGCAGGAGAGCTTCTGTAAAGTTTGGAAGGTAGGAGACGAGGTACTGGCAGAAGTAAAGCTGTGAGGACGGGGCGTGAGTCGTGCTTGGGTAGCTCAGTTATTACTTCTTTACTACTAACTTCATTCGCGACACACTTTACAGACAGTATTCACATATACCACTGAATGTACCTGCATAATTGTATTATTGTAGGACACATAGTTCAGGAGAATTGAGCTGCCTGAAAACGAAACTGCAAGGCGAAATTCGCTAGGGATATGGTGAAACATGTGTACAAATATATGTGAATATATTAAGTATATGCGAATATATATGTTACATGTGCTTATGCTGGAAATTCCGCGCATAAAAACCTCCTGCTAAACCCCCGGATCGATATCAAGAAAATTTAGTATATATATTATTATCTGGAAATAATTCATATGGGGTAAGAAGAAGCAACATTCTGTCGGGTTGGGGGTGATAACGTGGGGAGAGAACGAGGCAGGAAGAGATGGAGAGACAGATAGGTGGAAGGAGGAAGTGGACACAGACACGGAGACAGAGAGAATGCCGGCCAGGGTGGCCGAGCGGTTCTAGACGCCTCAGTCTGGAACCCGCGACCGCGGCGGTCGCAGGTTCGAATCCTGCCTCGGGCATGGATGTGTATGATGTCCTTAGGTTAGTTAGGTTTAAGTAGTTCTAAGTTCTAGGGGACCTCAGAAGTTAAGTCCCATAGTGCTCAGAGCCATTTGAACAGAGAGAAAATGGACAGAGAGAGGGGGAGGAGGAAAGGGGGAATGGGCACAGAAAGGGAAGGAGAGGAGATTCAGAGACTGCAGAGGATGACAAAGGAGAAAAAGAGGAGGAGATTGTCTGAGCGAGTGGAGAGGAGGAGATGGACAGAGAGACGAGGGAGTAGTGCATGGACAGAGAAAGGGGTAGGAAGAGATGTACAGAGAGTGGGAAGTGGAAGAGGTGGACAATAGAGCGGGGAGAAGGAGCTATACAAAGAGGTTGTCGGAGGAGACCTACAGGGAGAAGGGGAGGGAGGTGAAGGGCTAATGGAAGTGGATTAAATACATATGCGGGTAACGCCGAGTGGTAAGCTAGTAACATTATAAGTATAACTTAATTAAAGTGCACTTCATCCAGAATGCTCAGAAAACCACGAATCTAGCAATGTTAATTTATATTTAGGCAGCGTAACTCATTGAACCCAAGTTTCCCAAATATATTAATCCATTATCTGACAATGAGAGCAACTAGCGATTTCAACAGCTTTTGAATCATTTCCTCGCCGAACCTCTCATAAAATAATGAAACGAAAACATCGTATCACTTACTGTATTTTCGCTCTTCGTACAGCGAAACGTCAGCAGATGGTATGACATTTAAATTTTGTACTTCTTTTCCAATAACTCTATTCGCAATATGTTTTGCAGACAGTATCTACATATACCACTGAATGTACATCAGAATTATATTGGGATGGTGCACAACTTCGTAGTGCGTTTCAAGAAGTGTAATAGACAGAACAGATAAACATAACAACAATATATTTTCCTTCACTACTTACAAGAGTCTGCCAATGGGGTGGTGTGTGTGTGTGTTTGGGGGGGGGGGGGGGTAGCTTTCCGATTCAGCGACTGTAGAAATCACGTGGTTTTGAGGCGATGAAATCGTCGAACCATGTTCGGAGCGCATTTTCATCCGGAAGGGAATCGCCTTGAAGGCTGTTCGATAGAGAGCGGAAGAGGTGCAGATCTGAGGGCGGAGGTCAGGTGAGTATGGTGAATGTGAAATGATCTTCCAACACAGCTCCTGTATAGTGTTTTTTCCTCAGACTAGCAGAATGCGGGCGGGCGTTATCGTGGAGTAGCATCATTTGACGCAGTCTTCCTGGTTGTTTTCTTGGACTGCGTCTGCATTTGTTGACAATAAATGTCAGTACTGATGATTAACTTGAGAGAAGCAATTCGCAGTACACCACACCGTCACTGTTTCACCAGATGCATAATATTATCCTTTGTAGATGCGTGCAGCTCTTTGTACAGAGATTTGTTGCTTTGTTTTGGCTCAGCTGTTTCTTTCTTTACCTTCTATTTGCGTAAAGACACCATTTCTTGTCACCAGTAACGATACAGGATGGGAATGGTCGGTGTTGTTCACGAGCCAATTGATGACGAGCAAGTCGAGATGCTCATATTGCTGATTTCTGTGGTTTTGGTTTAGAGCATGCGGTACCCAGATACTCAATTTTTGAGCCTTCCCCATTGCATTCAAATGTCACGCGATGGTGGAATGATTGCTGTTCATCAATTTGCAGGTTCTCGAGTACACTGACTTGGATCATTGTGGACTAATGCGTTCAGTCCTCATCAAACTCCCGGAGGTCTCCCTGAACGTGGCGAGTCACCAATGTCAAATCGAACCTCCTTAATACGAGAAAACCAATTTCTTGAGTGTTCTGTCCAATGGCATTATCCCCAAAAACGGCACAAATGTTTCTGGCTGCCTCTACTGCTGTCACCCTATTGTTGCACTCAAACAGAGGAATATGTCGGAAATGTTCCTATTTCTCCGCTTGGCACTTCAATTTCTAGCGCCTACAGCTCCACTCGTATCTCCAAATGACAAAATGACAATATGTAGACTCAAATAGCAACAGTGAACTACAAATAAAAAAATGACAATCGTAAATAAAACCGCAGCAACCAGAATACCAGAACTCAAAACAAAAACGCTATCAATTTAACTCTATTCGCAATAAATTTTCCAGACAGTGTCTATACTGAACGTACGTCAGAATTATTGTACGCTACGTAATCCAAGACTTATGACGTCATAAACATTGAGATGCGGGGTACGGATGTTCTATACACGAGATTTCTATTCTTTAAAGAATCCCGGGTGGAGTATTAATAGTACTTTCTGGTGGAATATTTCCTCAACCAGAGATATTGGTCTTCGTACATCCATATTTAAACTGGATGAAGGTGGGACACAGCTGCTATAATTTTTATTAAAAATGAAATTCCTCCAGCTGTATTGAAGATTTTATATTTACTTCGCTACTAGTTTCGATTTCTCTGCCTCGTGATGACTGGATGTTGTGTGATGTTCTTAGGTTAGTTAGGTTTAAGTAGTTCTAAGTTCTAGGGGACTGATGAGCATTGATGTTAAATCCCATAGTGCTCAGAGCCATTTGAACCATTTTTGAACTAGTTTCGACGTTGCGTCAACGCAATCTTCAGGCCCGTACACTTTGATGAAATCAGTTGGGTGTGGCTCAGTCTAGCAGTCCGCGGTGGGACCATCACGTGCTCCACATAGATGGCGGGCAGTAACTGAAGACGGCTTTGACGCAACGTCGAAACTAATAGCGAAGTAAATATAAAATCTTAAATACAGCTGAAGGAATTTCATTTTTAATAAAAAAAGATATTGGTGGTTCGAATATGTGTTCCTTTTCGTTCTAACGGCGTTCTAGGACCACAAGCACCAGAAGACGTGTTAGAGTTGCCCGACAGTTATCCAATGCTACGACGTAGACTTCCTAGAGCCCCGAACAGCCAGCCACACTCTCGTCGCCTTTAGTCGCTACTTGGGCGGCCTAGCGCCTCCGCGGTCTGATAGCTATAAGTATATCCGACAGGGCCCTTCATTATTTAATTGGCTAATGCTGCACGCTACTGTATTCATGGGTCGTATCCCGTCGTAAATGAGGTGGGCTCTTCCGCCGCCATCTCCGCCGGCTTTCGAATATTAATTTTTTAGCCAGCGACACGACACGCGTCATGACGGCGGACCGCTCGAAGCATCCTGGCCTAAATGTTTGAGGGACCATTTCCGTAAATGCTGCAGTCGGTTAAGCGGAGCCTCTCTCGTGGGGATCTGCGACACACCAGCCTTTCCCTTTCCTGCTCATTTCCTGAGACGTCCATGAAACTGTACAGCACTGTGCAAGTAGTAGCGTGGAAGGTCTTGTGTGCGAGATTAAATTCTACACGTTTTCTTCAACTGAATAAGTAACTGCATCTGTTCCCTTGCGTAAGTGTTAACTAGGAATATTACAATTAATAAAATCTTTGAAGAGATGATAACATTGTTGCAGAGGTTTGAAATGCCGCTTCAGTTGTAAGTTTCTTTTTATTTAAAACCGGTTTCGGGCACCTAAATGTCAATCATCAGGTATTATGCCTTTGTGCTGTGACCCCGAGCGCCGCGGTATACGAGTACAGGACGTAGTAAAATAAAATGACTGTGTGGCATTGTTGGGCGAGAGGTCCCAAGCAGGGAAGTTCGGCCGCCGGGTCGCAAGTCTTAGGTGACGTCACATTGGGTGAGTCGCGCGTGGGTGATGATGAGATTAGGACAACACAACAGCCAGTACACGAGCGGAGGAAATCCTCACGTCGAGTGGGAGTCGGATCCGGATCCGCTCGATGGTAGGCAAACACGTTACCACTCAGCTAAGCAGACGGACTACACGACGCGCTGTATCGCCAGCTCGCTGGTGATACACCGCATCCTCTGCCCGTCAACCGAGGCGCTCGGAGTCACAACACAAAGTTATGACTCCTAATGACGGGCACATAAGAGCCCGAAACTGGTCGTGTTTTAAATAAAAAGAAACCTAACAACTGAAGCAGTATTTTCAACCTCTGCTATATCGGTCAGTTGCGGATGTTCCTCCGACAGGATTGTTTGTTGATAACATTGTTAGTAGAGCCTGTAGTGGAACAAACACTCTGATTCGTTGCCACACACGCAAATGTACACTAATGAGTAACAGTGCATACGAGGGTAAGTCAATTATTACCCGCAATTTAGTTATATTTTTGTTTATTTTGGTAGTACTGTCGTTTCACGTTGATGAAGCATGCTTTGTTTATTTGTTGTTATGTCTTTGCTATTTTCAAGCTGCTAGGTTAGTTTCCTTATCGCTGCCGTGCTGTTAATCATGGCTGCTCCGCTGTCTCTTTGCACCAAAGAAGAGCAACGTTCAGTGGTCGGAAGGCGTATCAGAGGCTGAAATTCATCGAAGACTTTCTGCACAGTACGGGAATAGTGTTTTTCCACAATGGAGCGTCTACGAATGGATTGAAAAATTCCGAAATGGTCGCACAAGTGTTACGCACGATGAAGGAACCGGATGACCGTTTACCGCCACAAATGAAGAAATCATTGAGTGTTCACTTGAAATGATTGTCTTAGACAGACGATTAACTATTGACGAATGGTATGTGTTCTGCAAATTAGTCACGATTCTGCCTACGAAATCATCCACAACAGACTTGGGTTTCATAAAGTTTCTGCAAGATGGGTCCCAAAACAATTCACACAGTTGCAGGAACAAAAGCGCTTGGACATCCGTAAAAAACATTTCGATCGCTATGCTGACGAAGGGGACAACTTTTTAGACAGCATGATTACTGGTGACGAAACATGGATCCATCATTACAAGCCGGAGAGTAAACGGCAGAGTATGGAATGGAAACATCCGAATTCGCCGTACAAGAAAAAGTTCAAGACCCAACCGTCCGCAGGAAAACTGATGCTTACGGATTATTGGTTCACACAAGGTCCAGTACTGCAACATTATGGGGAAACTGACACAACAATAAACAGTGTACGTTACAGTGAGATGCTAACTGCCAGGCTAAAGCCTGCCATCGAAGGAAACGCCGAGGATTGGTGTCAAAATGTGTTGTGTTGTTGCACGACAATGCCCGTCCGCATACTGCTGCCCACACTGCTGAGAAGCTCCAGAATCTTAAATTTGAAGTACTGGATCATCGTCCATATACTCCCGATCTTGACCCTTCTATCACTTGTTTAGTCTAGTCAAACAGGCATTAAGGGGCCGTCGATTTGCCTCAGACGAACTAGTGAAACAAGCGGTGCATTCCTGGCTCGCAGCTCAACCGAGAACCTTCTTTTATGAGGGAATCAGGAAGCTTGTACAACGATGGACCAAGTGCGTTGAAACGCAAGGAGACTATACCGAAAAATAATGTTCTTGTAAGTTTCCTATTTGATTACTATAAAATTTTATAACTACTTTGCCGATGATAATTAACTTACCCTCGTATTTATTGCCACATCCCTTAGTGTAATTTGTATTGAAGGTGTGAAAAAAGTGAATTCGCAAATGCATATACGTACAGTGCTCCTCCTTAAAACTGTGACACCATAACTGAATTTTACTTACATTTTGTACACCGGAAAAATTCGTAATTGTATTATTAGAGGGATTCGACAAAAATATGGAAATTCATGCTTGGACATAAAATCGGATGCTAGTCAAGCACCCAGGTTCCGCTGTTGTTTTTATACACGAACGGCACCTGTGAAAAGTCATCAACACGTTGCCAGTGTCAGTCGGGTCAGAACAGTATTTTTTGAAGTCGTGAGTGCATTGTGTCAGAGCTAAGTGAATTCGAACGTGGTTAAATTGTTTGCGCACGTATGGTGAGTGACTCCGAAACATAGCTAGCTGAAATGTTTGGTATACCAAGAGACACCTTATCGAAGAATTATACCGCTTTCAGGGTAAGCGGAAAAGTACCATCCGCTAAGTCGCAATGCTTAGGAAAGTGAGTGTTGAGCGGCCGTGACAGTCTGTCACTGAAGAGGTTTGCGACGAAAACTAAAAGGACGACAGCTGCAAAAGTGGTAGGAGAATTGAATGTCACATTCACGAACCGTGTTAGCACCAAAACGACAAGAAGGGAGCTTCAGAGGCGGGGAACTGCACGGCGAGCTGGAATTCCAAAACCACTCATCAATGATGCAGATTTACGATTACGTAATTGGAAACTGTGGTGACGAAGGCATAAAACCTGGACCGTGGGGATTGGAAGTAAGTCATTTGGTCGGGTGAGTCTTGTTTCACACTGTTCACAACTTGTAGCCGAGTTTAAGTCCCAACATCGAAACACGGCGAGTTTCGGTGTTGATTTTGGCAGCCATATTCCTTGCGCCCCAAGGTTATTCTGCAATGTCACATTATTGCCAAGGGTTATGTGACCATTTTGGCTGATCAGTTTCACTCACTGGCACAATGTTTGTTCCGTCATGGTGATGTTGTGTTCCCAGACGACAGGGCGCTTTTAATACGGTTCGCATTGCCCTGAACTGGTTTTGTGAGCGCGAGGATGAATTTCCGCAGCTCCCCTGACCACTGCAGTCACCAGATCTCAATATTATTGAGCCTCTATCGTCTACTTTGGAGAGAAGGGTGCGTGTTCTCTATTCAACTCCCATCATCGTTACCTGAATTGCCGCTCTTTTGCAGGGTGAATGGTATGAGATACTCATGAAGATCATGCAGAACCTGTATTTGTCCATTCTGAGACAAGTGGAAGTTTGTTTGAAGGCCAACGGTTTCATACACCGTATTAGCCATGATAACATCTAGTGTTTTCAGTGTTTTAACATTTTTTCACCCCCACCTGTGTTTCTGTCACTGCTGAATTAGAACTGGGTACGAGCGTTGCTACAGACACCAGCGCAGTTGGCAACACGAAAGAAGATGAGTATAGGACACTCTCTGAAGCCAACTGCCTAGAGAAGGCCAGTAGTTTACAGACGTTGTAATTACCATCCAGCCATTTGCCCACGACGTTTCGTGAGGATGCAGTATGTACGTGATGGCATCCGTGCTACTCTAGGTACTGATGATCAAGGACGTCTGAGGTCGCGGTGCCTCTGCAATCCACTCTGAAGTCTGCTGATAAACTCTTCGTACGTAGCAAAATCGTGCCACGATTGTTCGTCTGATTTCTCTCAAGCTCAACGAATGTCTCGAATTCAGGCGCCTTGAAACCTTCGTTTAAGCATTCAGTATACAGTCACCATTTCACAGCCATATTTCGGATGTCCTTTGAAGTTAACTTTTGCTTACATCCGAGCTGGTGAATGAGTGCTACAGTTCATCATTAAATTGATGTCGTAAGAATGGTATCTCATCAAACAGCATCCCATGGTCGAACGGAATTTTGTGCCCTTTTCTGATCGCGGATTGTTCATCTAAGATTCATTAAGAATATACGTAAACTTTATCAAAATTCTTATGTTCATAATTTTCTATATTTCACAAGCTGTTAGTAAATTGTGTGTTACTCTTCCCACCTATTTGGCACATCTATTAATCCAAGGCCACAATATTTCTCTTGACCTCTGCAAGTACCATCGCATCGATACCCTTGATACAGACTGACTGTAAGTAATTAAAGCGAGCGATTGCTCATATTGAGAAATCGACCATCTAAAGTCCTTTCATTTCAATGAGTCACACAGGTACAGCTGGTTGAAGTACAGAGTGTTTCAGAATGAATATATGGGTTTTATCAATTTGTAACATTATTATATTCAACTTACAACCATAAATTGTACATAAAATTATAGAGCAATTCTAACAGTTTTGTTTGTATACCTTTGCGCAAAGGGAAGAGTAACTGAAGAACTCGTTGAACGAGTGAGAGTCTTTGCGCAGATACCCAAGAAACCCCTTCAGAAGGCTAGTCGTGAATTAGCAATTTCAGTGAGTCTGTGTCAAAACTTTTAACGAGACGGTTAAACTACATCATTATCGTTTTCAGATCTTACAAGTTCTAAAGCCTACAGACTATAGTTTACGTACCAACTAGCCTTGCGAAGGGGTTTCTTGGCTCTCCACAAGAAAGACTCTCACTCGTTGAACACGTTTTTGAGTTACTCTTTGATGTACAATTTATAGTTGTAAGCTGAATATAATAAATGCTACAAAGCGACAAAAACTGTACATATATTTTGAAACACCCTGTATTTAATGACCAATGGACTGTTGATTAATCTCAAAAGAAGACCAACGGGATGGTACTACCACTAGACAAAGCTGCCTTAACGTAACATTACTGTGGGTGAGAGACAAACTATAAATTCTCTGAACAGGGACGTTAGCATTATTATTCTCTACAACATTCTTGAGTTACTCTTTGATGTAAAATTTGTAGTTGTAAGCTGAATATAATAAATGCTACAAAGTGATAAAAACCGTACATTCATTTTGAAACACCCTGTATTTAATGACAAATGGACTGTTGATTAATCTTAAAAGGAGACCAACGGGATGGTACTACCACTAGACAAAGCCACCTTAACATAACATTACTGCGGATGAGAGACAAGCTATAAATTCTCTGAACGGGGACGATAGCATCATCATTCTCTACGACGACAAGCCCAAACAAAGCAGGTGTTGACAGGTGTGAAAATTACCGAATTATGTTTAATAAGTCACGGCTGCAAAACACTAGCACGAATTCTTAAGACGAATGGAAAAACTTGTAGAAGCTGACCTTGGAGAAGATCAGTTTGGATTCCGTAGAAATGTTGGAACACATAAGGCAATACTGACCTTACGACTTATCTTAGAAGATAGATTATGGAAAGGCAAGCCTACGTTTCTGGCATTTGTAGACTTAGAAAAAGCTTTTGAAAATGTTGACTGGATTACTCTCTTTCAAATTCTGAAGGTGGCTGGGGTCAAATACAGTGAGCGAAAGACTATTTACAATTTGTACAGAAACCAGATGGTGGTTGCGAGAATCGAGGGGCATGAAAGGGAAGCACTGGTTGGGAAGGTAGTGAGACAGAGTTGTAGCCTATCACTGATGTTATTCAATCTATATATTGAGCAAGCAGTAAAGGAAACAAAAGAAAAATCCGGAGTAGGGAGTAATTTTGGCAGAGACAGCAAACGACCTGGAAGAGCAGCTTAACAGAATGGACAGTGTCTTGAAAGAAGGATATAAGATGAACATCAATAAAAGCAAAACGAGGATAATGAAGCGTAGTCGAATTAAATCAGGTGATGCAGAGGGAATTAGGTTAGCAAATGAGACACTTGAAGTACTAAATGAGTTTTGCTATATGGGGGGCAAAATAACTGATGATGGACGAAGTAGAGAGGATATGAAATGTAGACTGGCAATGGCAAGGAAAGCGTTTCTGAAGAAGAGAAATTTGTTAATATCGAGTATAGATTTAAGTGTCAGGAAGTCTTTTCTGAAAGTATTTGTATGGAGTGTAGCCATGTATGGAAGTGAAACGTGGACGATAAATAGTTTAGACAAGAAGAGAATAGAAGCTTTCGTAATGTGGTGCTACAGAAGATTGCTGAACATTGGATGGATCGATCACGTAACTAATGAGGAGGTACTGAACAGAATGGGGGAGAAGAGTTATTTGTGGCACAACTTGACTAGGAGAAGGGATCGGTTGTTAGGACATGTTCTGAGGCGACAAGGGATCACCTTACTACTGGAGGGCAGCGTGGAGGGTAACAAACGTAGAGGGAGACCAAGAGATGAATACACTAAACAGATTCAGAAGGATGTCGGTTGCAGTAGGTACCTGGAGATGAAGAGGCTTGTACAGGATAGAGTAGCATGGAGAGCTGCATCAAACCAGTCTCTGGACTAAAGACCACAACAACAACAACACAACGACAAGAGCTATGTGACCGTAGTTCTAAATGCGTACGATTGTCATTGTAAGGTTAAGCATTAACAGGATCTACGGATGCATAAAAAGTTGCCTACTTATTCATCGCTGTTAAGGACTACTGAATAAAGACTGGTTGTGCTGCCAGCGAGGGTATATGGATTGTCTAAAACACAGTCAATATTAAGTGCACACGCCTAGCGGACTGTTAAATCAAGGATTCCTCACTTTTCGTTAATAAACTAAGTGGTATAGCGTTGAAACCGAGAGGCATACAGAACCTTTATAAATTCAGTGCCCAAACTGACCGATATTACAACGGAACTAAGAACAAATATACACTTCTGACGAGAATAGTGAAACACCCAGGAGACATGGTCGGACGTCAGTGTAGATCCATGCTCGTAGACATGATTGGTGGGTGTGTAAGAGATTAGTACTGCAATTATCTGCGACAGATAGAACAGCCTCCAGAGTGCATTAGTATTGTTCGTGTTTAGTGTAATTACCAGTGATTTTGTTGTCGGTAGTCTCCAGTCCAGAGACTGCTCTGATGCAGCTCTCCATGCTACTCTATCCAGCGCAAGCTTCTTCAACTCTGAGTAGCTACTGCAACATACATCCTTCTGAATCTGGTTAGTCATATCGGGTACATAAGGGGCACGAATAGTCTCAGATGTTGAGTGATCACTATGAAGAGACTGAGATGATGTGTATTCGTGTGACACAGCTTTATGAACACCAGACAGGGGATATCTCATGGTCGGTCTCAGTTTGGCCAGCTGGTCGAATCGTGCAATATGCAGGGTTCTGGAGCATTCAAGGGTGACAGTAGCGCGTTACCAAATTGCATGGGAATGTGAGAAAAGGCATACTCGTCTTCAAGTCTTCGGTCGACCATGTCTGACCACCACTGCTTGCGCAGGCTGCCATTAACACACCAATGCAAACAGTTTTATTTGGGGTGGCACCGTGACCGGGAAGCGTGGACTACTGATGAATGGCATCGCATTATGTTCAGAGATGAGTCATGGTTCTGCATTACCTCGGATGACCACTGTCGTCGACTATGAGAATCACCTGACAAGAAGTCCCAAGCTTCCAACGTTTCATTGAGGCACAGCAGTGTTTCACCTTGCTTCGTTGTGTGAGTAATCATCAGGTATGACTTCATGTCAGGCCTGGTGGTGATTGGGGATGTCTGCTCGGACAACTGCACGTCATGGACGTCCTGCATTCTCATGTGTTACATTTCGCGCGACAGTATTGTGGTGGTGGTTTTCAACAATGTTCGCCCACACATGGCTCATGTCATTATGAACTGTATGTGTGCTGCTGGGGTACTCATGCAGTCAGAAAGATCCCCGGGCTTGTCCCCAAAAGAGTACATGCGGGATCAGGATGAATGCCAGCTCTGTCCCAGTGCCAGGATATCAAGGACCATTTACAACAACTGCGGGCAATTTGCCTCGATAGGGGAAACAATGGCATTATGACACCTTTTCCAAGAGAATTAATGAAGGCATCCAAGCCTGAGGGGGTGCAACATCATAGTGATAAGTGGGCTCATAACTGTCAAGTTCTTTGTAAATTTGACTCGTTATTGTAATCGCAGAAATAACGTCAATACCGTCTCAACCTGTGAAGTTTCATTTCGTTTCCTCCTTCCTTTCTGGATGCCTCACTGTTTTTGTCAGGCAGTGTACGATCATTAAACAACCAGGAGTCTGAAATGCATATTGGGTTGAAAAGCATAAAAGATTTTCATGTTTATAATTAAAGGAGATAATTGCTTTTAAATCAGTCATTTTTATTGCAGTATATGAAGTGTGATGGAGGTGAATTATTGTGTCATTAAGCATCGGTAAAGGGCTATGATTCTTCTCTTTGCAAACCTGGTACACTTTGTGCATGAAAGGAATTCTTCTGATGCTTTCCTAGCTGGGAAGCCCGGCGACCAGGCGGACACAGGTAGTGCCCACGGGCGAGCAGCGGCCGCGCGCCTATGTCGGCATGCTTCACAGAGGGCAGGTCCCCAGAGGATTAGCGACAGGCGAAGACGCTGCATACATCAACACGCTGCCAAAGGAAGCCGTAGTCATTTGCACGTGTACCCGAGGCAGCGGAAACTACAAACTTAGAGCGAAAAACAGTTTTGTGCCGATTCTAGGTAACGCGGACAGAGAGGCGAGTTGAATAGCAACAGCACGACTTGGGTGTCCAAGAATCTCAAGTGGTCCGGGGAATTTTGGCCGTTTCCCGCGATCAGAACACCTGGAAATGTAGCGGCAATACCCAAAGGGGGAAGTTTTGGTTTATTTGTATACTCACACAGAATATCGCTCTCTTTTCCTCGCGGAATGCGACGGCAAGGAGTGAGGAAATTTTGAAGGGGACTTCTTCATTGGCAAGAATCTAATGTTCGCTTTGAAAAATAGTAAGAGCTACGTAATTTGCGGAAGGGCGGAGACAAGACGCTGGAGGGGAGCGGCTCTTTCTCTCCAGGTGAGAGGAGCGCATTTCTGAATATTGTTTCTGAGGAGGCAGGAGTTCACTCTTGACTGCTTTCGATAAGTCGCAACGATTCTCTTATCGCTTGTCATGGGACGATGCACTGTTGCGTTCGTCGCAAACAGCGTAGAGAGCAAAGTTTGTTAGATCCAAGTAGGCGAGGTTCACTCACTGTGCGCGTTATCAAGAGCTTAACTCAGGATCATTTTTATTTACTAAATAAATGGTTCAAATGGTTCTGAGCACTATGGGACTTAACATCTGTGGTCATCAGTCCCCTAGAACTTAGAACTACTTAAACCTAACTAACCTAAGGACATCACACACATCCATGCCCGAGGCAGGATTCGAACCTGCGACCGTAGTAGTCGCGCGGTTCCGGACTGAGCGCCTAGAACCGCGAGACCACCGCGGCCGGCTTTTGACTTACTACATGTCCGATGACGGTAGTACTGTTAGTACGGTTTTGAGTTTTGTTTAATGCAGTTTCAGGTAGGTTTGCACTTGCAGAGCGACGCATACCGTCGTCCAGTAATGATAACTTCCAGTAGCAGGTTTCGGTCACTATTTTCAGCGTAGGGCATGTTAGACGCTATCAACTACGACGCTGGCAGAGTCTTGACGCAGCCGCACGCAATCAGCTGACTCCACCGCCACGTCGACCACGCCATGAACATGGTAATACAGAAAACGCCCGCTTTCCTAGCTGCGCATTCTTCTTTCGCTTTCTTCAATTTCTTTGCAATGTGTTAGATGCTCATAAAGACGCAAGGCACAGTATTCACCGTTTGCCCGCTAAGAGAGTCATATGTTCAACTGTTTTTTTTTTTTATTATTCCTTCCTCATTTATTACACCAGGTCAACCCGTCTCGTGTAATTTATTTGTATGTTAAATTAGAATGAAGTCATACAATGCTCATGTTAAAAGGCACCTAATATAATTCACTTGTTGTGAGCTCTTGGTGTCAATTCAGTTCTATTCTTTTTGATACTTTCTACAGTATATGGCGACCCAAATACTTTTATTTTTGTTTATCGTTATTTGAATAATTTGTGAGTGAATGTTTAATGAATTTGATAAAATTTCAATAATTATTGCATATGCAGTTTAATGCAGTTTCACTGAATAAACCACTTATACGTTGAACAGCACTCCTTGGATTTCATTTATAGAATTTAAATAAAATTCACACCATTTTCTCTCTCCCACACGATGTATCTTGCAGGGTGAGTAGTAATCATTCATGAGTAGGTCCATGGCAACGGAAATAAATACAAAGTACCTCCTTCAAACATTGTTACAACTAAGTTTAATTGAGGTGCGTAGTATTGTGGCGTCCGGATGTTCGCATTGAGTCAATAAACAGCGTGTAGTACTGAAATGCTTGTTCGACGGTCGCAGTACGCAACATTGAGCGCTACATGTAGGGAGAACTGTTAAACATGTGCTTTGTTGACGGTGCAGCCGAAAGCAATGGTTGAAAAGCTCAGCAAATATACCGAAAACGTTTCAGTGCACGAACAGTTTCATCTTGAAAGCTACTTTCTGCAACAGACTAACGAAGGCCCTCAGTTCCTTGAAGTTGTTCTGTTTACGAATGAGGCTCAGTTTACTCGAGGAGGCACGTACAGTCGGCAAAATAAAACTGTTCGCAGGGAAAATGACTAAGTTCCACATCAAGTATTCTCGGCGTATACTGCCATGTCATAATCTGAGGCAATACTTTCGTCCCGTTAGTACCCAGCTCATACTACGTTATAGCGGCAACAAATTATTGTACCAGCGAGATGTACTATACACCACACTGAAAATTTACACCAATTAAATATTATACACGGAAGTATAGGATTTCGAAAGCGACCCTGAAGCATGTAGTGATTTAACCTTGCGTTCCGAAGGAGGTGGTACACCATGCATGCAGCTCACGGTCAAAGAGCTTGGTTCTCACTCACTGAAGCAGAATTCGGTTCTGCCATCCGACTAACTTTTCGTGTCCCCGTCTTGGTAGATGCCAACGGCCTTCCTGTGGTATCATCTTCCCGCTGCATGGGTATTAAACATCTCTACATTATTTGTAGTCTTTAGGAGAACTACGGAAGTACGAACTAAGGAGAACCACGTATATCAAAAAATTCTTAAAATTTTAATCAAAATTCATCCAAGTTATTTTAAGGGCATTCGTTTTCTAGGAGTGAGAGTAAATTATTATGATGAGGAGCAAATGATTTTAGATCATACTTCTACCAAAATTTTATCTTTTATGAAGCTCATACTTCAAATGTAGGAGAGAGTAATAAGTCGAATAATTATTTAATTCTTTGGCACTAATGAAACTGGTAATGATATACTCTGTACCAAATTACGATCTCAACTGTAAGCGCCAAACTTAACAGTAATACTTCTGCCTTTTGTTTGGTGCTACTAAAATTCACTATCACTTTCAGTTCCGGAAGACATCAGGTCCAAGTTAAGTAGCAAAAGAGAAAGTTTTGTCTGCATGCATAAAACTATTCGCAGAAGTAGCAGACAGTATAGAAAGCAGGTGTAAGAGAAAAAAATCAGTAATATGAAATTTAATGACACAGAATAAATGTTTAATGACAAGCTCATATATTTTGGTCTCGAAGTCAAATTACGAATATACTGGGAAAAATAACTTCAACTATTCAACGTAATGGATCTGAATAAGACGTTTAAATTCTGTCATACAATATTTAATAAATGCCATTTGGACGTGTATAATGATCCGAAAGAGATAAGCAGGTACGAAACTGCACGATCTTCCAATTAATAGGAGAAGGGTAGAATATGAAGCTGATATCTGTACAGATATCATTGGTGATCTTGCAGATCTCGAAGAGTGAAGTTATAATGAAATCTAGACCTTTCGGTGCTTACAGACGTTGATAAGTATCAACTGGGACAGTTGAAAAATGTGTGCCCCGACTGGGACTCGAAATCAGGACCTCCTGCTTACATAGTTTCCAATGGGAAAGAATGGTTTGTTCCTCTATAATTTTCAAGAAAAATAAAATTCAGTAATGTCGGTGGTCTGCTGGCATGAAACTATAGATGCCAAATGACGGAATGCGTTGCTCTTTTCCCTACTGCAATTGAAATTTAATTTGATAAAATGGCTATATTCTGATTTGACATTGTTCTTAATTTACTCTAAAGGTACAATCAGTACTAAAATGTTTTCTGTGTAGAGTAAAAGTGCTTACTACGGGAGTGTTCCTTAATGTGAGGAAGTTAAATTCTGAGTACAATATTGCAGTGTCTGTCTTATTCCGAATTACGATGCAATGTTCCTTCGGACACGCAAGCATGTCCGAACGAACATTGAATTGTAATTCAGAGCTACTCCAATGTCGTCTTTATCCGCCGACACCGGGCAAGCGATTTTCAAGTAAAATGTCTCCCCCGTACAGGAATATACAGGCTTAAAATTATTGAACTATATGAAAAAAGGATAACTAGTTACAAAGTATAGAATGCTCACACTTTATTCAACACATAAACGAAACTAAAGATATTCGGATTTAGGTTACGACATTTTCGATGTGCCTGCCATCCTTGGCGATGACATGACGCAGACGAATAGCGAAATTCTGCATGACCCGCTCAGGTTTTGGAACATCGATGCTGTCGATGACCTCGTGAGTAGCTGTTTTCTGCTCAGCAATGGTTTTGGGGTTATTGCTGTACATCTTGTCTTTAATATAGCCCCACAAAAACGAATCGCATGTGTTCAGATCCGGAGAATATAGCGGCCAATTGAGGCTCATGCCAGTGGCCTCTGGGTACCTCAGAGCTAGAAAGGACATCAAACACTCTCCTGCTTCGATGGGGTCGAGCTCCGTCTTGCATGAACCACATCTTGTCGAGATCAGGATAACTTTGAATAATTGGGATGAAATATTTTCCATAACATTCATGTACCTTTCAGTAGTCACCGTGCCATCAAGGAATATCGCACCGACTATTCCGTGACTGGACACTGCACACCACACAGTCAATGCGCCAATTTTGCTTATAGACGAACCCATCCAAATGAAAGTGGGTTTCGTCGTTAAACGAAACGATATTGACATCAAAGTCCTGTTCGTCAATTCTGTGGAAAACAGTGTTGGCGAAACACAACTACTGTTCCATGGCCCTGAAACTTAATGGCAGATGGGTTTGAATTTTGTATGGGAAGAGATGCATGTCTTCAACAACAATTTGTCTCTCAGTTGATTCCCGTCTGTTGTGCCGCTCGTCTGATCCATTTCCTGGGTTTGGTATGAAACACAGCGCACGTCTTCTCGATGTTTTCAGGGGTTTTCACCCTTTTTGGATGATCGACATTGCCATGACTGTCATCACGAACACTACCTATTCTCTCAAACTTGCGAATTTTAATTCTTGATTGTTAGCACATTTGGACCGGTTGTCTTCAGCTTGAACTTGGTCTGAAACTGTCTTTGAGCAGCAGTTGGGCTGTTGTTGCTCGCATTTTGGGTTTCAGAAGCGTTATACGCTCAGGCACACTGTACCGTGACATTTTACGAGCAAATGGGCGACAACAAGGCGCGTGCGCATGCACATACTAATTCCCATCATGCCCCGCGGCCAACCGTGCAGTTTGAAGGTCCTAACGCAAACTGTTCAGATGTTATGACGATTTTATTTCATATAGTTGAATAATTGTCACCCTGTACATAATGAATGTGCGAGTACAGGTTGTAGACACATGGTTAACGACATATAGAAATTTGAGTCTAGCTGTGAGTCATTATCGTATAGTTTAACTACAAGGGCATCACTCGCGGTAAGTGGGGTTCGAGTACCGGTCCGGCACAAATATTATTGTCGTCATTCCATTATACATCTGATGGCTGTTCATATTCGCAACTGCGAATAAATCTCATCTATAGGTTCTGAGTAAGTCGTTAGCTATGTTTCGAGGTATCAAAATTTAATTCTCACAGCACCTGAGGTACAGAGCAGTGACGATAAGACCGTTACGGAGGTGGATATTGTCGAGAATCCCCGATTTTAAAATTGTTAAATTTCAAATTTTTCGAGTGGGTTTTCCTGTAGGGTTTTAATAACTGAAACGGAATAGCTGTCACAACAATTTTCATAAGCTTACATTAATTTCTGGAGGAACAGGCACTGTTTGTGTTCCCCAGCTGTACCAAATACATCGTAATTAATTTACTGACTGCAGATTTCTTGATATCAGCTATCAGATTTCTTGATATGAGTGTTGGATTTACTATTCAACAGTGACATATGAAAATCTGGTTTGAGTCCCGGTCCGGCACAAGTGACTGTTGGGTAGAAAATCTGTTCCTCATACAGCCGATGTCAAGAAATTCGCAGTTGGTGAATTACTTCGAAGTATTCATGTGATTCACAAGCGACAATATCGGAAATTAGGAGGCATCATGCTACAAGTCAAATTCTAAAGGTGGCAGGGGTAAAATACAGGGAGCGAAAGGCTATTTACAATTTGTACAGAAACCAGATGGCAGTTATAAGAGTCGAGGGGTATGAAAGGGAAGCAGTGGTTGGGAAGGGAGTAAGACAAGGTTGTAGCCTCTCCCCGATGTTGTTCAATCTATATATTGAGCAAGCAGTAAAGGAAACAAAAGAAAAATTCGGAGTAGGTATTAAAATCCATGGAGAAGAAATAAAAACTTTGAGGTTCGCTGATGACATTGTAATTCTGTCAGAGACAGCAAAGGACTTGGAAGAGCAGTTGAATGGAATGGACAGTGTCTTGAAAGGAGGATATAAGATGAACATCAACAAAAGCAAAACGAAGATAATGGAATGTAGTCGAATTAAGTCGGGTGATGCTGAGGGAATTAGATTAGGAAATGAGGCACTTAAAGTAGTAAAGGAGTTTTGCTATTTGGGGAGCAAAATAACTGATGATGGTCGAAGTAGAGAGGGTATAAAATGTAGACTGGCAATGGCAAGGAAAGCTTTTCTGAAGAAGAAAAATTTGTTAACATCGAGTATAGATTTAAGTGTCAGGAAGTCATTTCTGAAAGCATTTGTATGGAGTATAGCCATGTATGGAAGTGAAACATGGACGATAAATAGTTTGGACAAGAAGAGAATAGAAGCATTCGAAATGTGGTGCTACAGAAGAATGCTGAAGATTAGATGGGTAGATCACATAACTAATGAGGAAGTATTGAATAGGATTGGGGAGAAGAGAAGTTTGTGGCACAACTTGACCAGAAGACGGGATCGGTTGGTAGGACATGTTCTGAGGCATCAAGGGATCACCAATTTAGTATTGGAGGGCAGCGTGGAGGGTAAAAATCGTAGAGGGAGACCAAGAGATGAATACACTAAGCAGATTCAGAAGGATGTAGGTTGTAGTAGGTACTGGGAGATGAAGAAGCTTGCACAGGATAGAGTAGCATGGAGAGCTGCATCAAACCAGTCTCAGGACTGAAGAGCACAACAACAACAACATCCTACAAGGCACGAGGCCGTCAGCTTCAGGAAATATGTCTCAACATCCACGAGACTCTTCCATGCATCCAGCACTAGGTTTGGGGGCCGGTGTCGGCCAGTCAAAGTTCAATTGACGCTTCGTTACAGCCCACAAATTTTTAGTAGGACTGAAGTCCGGTGATCGAACAGGCTAGTCGATCAGATCGATGTCAGCCTGTTGCGAAGACCATTGCTGAACTATTCGACTCTTGTGAACCGGTGAATGCTCGTGCTGTAACTAGATCACTTCACTGTGATGGCACACTGAAATCATAGTAGTGGAGGAGTGCCAAGGCCCCAAACCACGTGGCCTGAGATACTAGGACACCCTGGCAGTAAATGAATGTTTATCACATGCAGATTAGCTAGAACATTATGACCACCTACCTAATAGCCAGTATGTCTATTTTTGGCATGGATCTCAGCGGCGATGCATCGTGGCATGGAATCGATGAGGTCTTGATAGGTCGCTGGAGGGAGTTGGCGCCACATCTGCACATACAACCCATCTAATTCGCGTAAATTCCGGGGAGGGGGACGATGAGCTGTGATGCCACGTTCAGTTGTATCCCAGGTGTGTTCGATTGCTTTCAGATCTAGCGAGTTGAGGGGTGGGGATGGACGTGGGGAGGGCAGCACATCAAATCGACCTTGGCACTTTGTTCCTCGAACCACTCCATCGCACTCCTGGCCTTGTGACATGGTGCATTATCATGTTGAAAATTGCCACTGCCATCGGGAAACACGATCGTTAGAAAGGGGTGTGTGTGATCTGCAGCCAGTGTAAGATACAGCGTCATGTTGCCTTGCATGAGCTCCTCTGGACCCATGAATGCCCACGTGAATGTTTCTCAGAGCATAAAGGAACCGCCGCCAGTTGTCTCTGTCCCACAGTACAGGTGTCAAGTAGCTGTTCCCCTGGAAGACGCCAGATTTGCGCGCGCTACCAACAGCATGATGAAGAAGGTATCGGGATTCATCAGACCATGTAACGCCCTGCCACAATGCCAACGTCCAGTGCCGACGGTCACGTGCACATTTCAGTCGTAGTTGCCGATGTCGTGGTGTTAACATTGGGACATGCATAGGTCGTCAGCTGCAGAGGCTCATCGTTAGGAGCTTTCAGTGCACTGTGTGTTCTGACACATTTGTACTCCACCCAGCCTTAAAGTCTGATGTTAGTCCCGCCACAGTTCGCCGCCTGTCCTGTGTTACCGATCTGCCCAGCCTGCGACGTCAGACAACTGTAGTAAGGGGTGGCCGCCCAATCCCACGAAGTCTGGATGTGGTTTCGCCTCGGCTTCACCATGTGTTAAAGACACTCACCGCAGCACTTCTCGAACACCTGACATGTCGTGCAGTTTCCGAAATGCTCGTGCAGAACCTCCGGCCTATCTGCCCTCGGTCAAACTTAGATACAACGTGCGTCTTCCCATTCTACAGACGTACAGCACGCTCACTGATACTACATGCACCATCAGTGTGTCTGACTAGCAGTAATTCCTCGCGAGGTGACGCTGCTATCGCTTGAATGGGTTTACATCGATAGTAGGTCGGTGGTCATAATACTCTGGCTGATCAGTGTATATTCGTCTATGGCGCAGTATGTTATCGGCTTACATTGGCGACATTTGCGTTACATTTTCAACACACTAACAAATACCACAATTTAAAAAAAGTGCTATCGATGGGGCTCAGACCTTAATCACTTTCGTGAAAAATCCACATCCTCAAACGCTACCATGCAGCTACCATTTGATTATGCAGCTCTGTTCTGATGTCGGCATTTCAAAAAGATAAAAGTAAGTGGTCTGGCGTCTATATAAAACAATAAATAACACTTATATGTAATCACATGAAATCAGAAAGCTCTATAACTAAAATCGTCGCAATAAGAAGGGAACAAACACGCTGCTAAAAGTGTGTTACATGTGGCGATGCCGCCATTGCCAGTATGTGTTGTGCTACCACTGGTTCGATCTGCACACAGCCAAAGGTACTTGATCTTATCAAGATATGAGAATGCTTTTGTTTTGTTAACTGTAGATCTGACGTAATACGCATGTGTGGGCGGATGATAACGCATGTACAATAGTTATGTGAGGACATCAGAGGCAATCTGCAGTAAATCGTGGGGACTACATGCTTTGGCCCTACATGTTGATTGCTGGACACAGGTGGGCATCCATAGACTGTTCTAGCAAGAGCGCATGCCGACAGTGTGGCATGGTATTTAGGTGGAGTGGGGTTAGGGCTGGGAATTGTGGAGACATGGAACTCAAATTAACAATAATTTATTCAACGTCAAAAATTTTAAGTAAAACAACCAAACCATTAGCAGTAAAACACTGTAATTCTCTGTAGCCCAAAAGACTTAAGTAATGTTAGTATATTCAAACACAAGATATCCATAACTAAAACAGGACAAGGTGAAACATAGAATTTCAGTCAGGACCGGCAACCGGCAACTGGGTAACAATACAACAATTAGAACGCTGGGCACAGTGCCCTCATTATAAAAGACTAGCTTGGTGCCTTCTGATTTGCACACTTAGACTGTACGGTCTGCACAGATTTTTTTTGTTTTCTTTTAATCGAATTTTTATGTTGTTCACAAACCGCATTATCTTCTAAGTTTTGAACGCTAATTAAGGCCAGAGAAGAATGTCTTTCCCGAATGTCCTTCTGATCAAAAAGTTATTCTGGTGCCTAGAATCGGAGCTCAGGTCTGCGTTCATTCCTGCCGTTTGAATTCTTATGGTAATATTTCCATATAAACTTCCATTCCCTTAAACATGTTTCTTTAAAATTCAAATAAAAATTCACGTAAATTCAGCTTTAAACATATTTTATACAACTAAATATTTTCATAAAACTTTTCATCTCTCATTTAACCCCATTAGGGGACGAATTTCCGAAAACACTAAAGCACATATTTTTTAATTTCTAATCTAGAAGCCAAATACAAATTTTCTTAGAATTGGCTTTAAAAATGCTTCCATAATGAAATATTTTAAAAACTTGCATCCCCTATTTCACTCCCTTTTGGGCTGAATTTCCATAGCACTGAAGCACATGTTTTCTATTTCCTACCTAGAAGTCAGTTGACACTTTCCATAGATGTACCTTTAAAAATGATTTATTAGTACTTTAATAATGATTTATTTTCAAAAAAATTTTCACCCAGTATTGTACACCTTTAAAGCTTGAATTTCCAAAAATGGTGAAGGATGTTTTTTTGTTCATTTTTGACAGAGAAACCAAATACCAATTTTGGTAGATCTAGCTTCAAAATTGTATTAATATCGACATAGTTTCAAAAATCTTTCATCGCATGCTTCGCCCCCTTAGAGGTGGAATTTCGAAAAAAATTTTATAAGACGATACCTACATTATAAGGTCAACACACTTTCCAAATTTCAAATTTATGTTTCTAGCTGTTTGGGCTGGGTGATGATGAGTCAATGAATGAGTCAGGTCCAATTTCACCCCCATGGGGCTTATATTTACAAACATACTGAAACACTTTTTATCTATAGCTGAGAAACCAAATACAAATTTTCATCTATTTAGCTCCAAAAATGCTTTCAGAATGAAATATTTCCTGAAAAATTTTGTATCCCCAATTACATCTCCTTGAGGTTGAATTTTTCAAAAACACTGTAATACTTCGTTTTTATCGCCAGCCGAAAGTAAAATACAAATTTTCATGGAAGTAGCTTTAGAAATGTCTTGACAGTACTTTAATAGTAATTTGTTTTCAAAGAAAGCTATCACCCACTATTTCACCCCTGTAGGGGTTAAATTTCCAAAAATGTTAAATACGTATTCTTTATTTCTGACTGAGAAACCAAATACTAATTTTCGTTGTTCTAGCTTCAAAGTGTGACATTTTCAAAAATTTTTCATCCCCTATTTCACACCCTCATGCGTGAAATTTCGAAAATTATCTTCTTAAACCTAGCATACAATATAGGATCACCATCCTCCCCAAATTTTAAGTTTCTGTCCTTAGTGATCTGGGCTGGGCGGTGATGAGTCATCCAACCAGGACATTGCCTTTTATATATAGAGATAACTGAAAACTTATGAAACCAGATAATAGGGGAAGGCGGGGCAAGATGGGGAAGCTAACTTTAAACCCTTCCAAAGGAACAAAAATAAACAAATTCAAGTAGGTTTGATTACCATTTGTTTACTTAACCATTGAATTACAATAGCATGCAAAGAAACCTGCAAACCTGTTACATGTAGTTAGAAATATCTCGATTTGAAACATAAACTACCAATTCCCCGTCTTGCCCCATATGCGGGGTAGGATGGGGAACTAGCATGAATTCATCTCTAAAGCTTAAATAAGGACTGGAATAACGAAATTATGTGACAATAAGGTTTCGAAACATGGTTCTGCGAATTTTAGAATCAGGTATTACCTTTTATTTAGGCCTCTTACTTTCACATAGTACACAAGTGTGGACAGCCTCGTCATCATCACTTTCTATCCCTGCACAAGTGTCGTGGGCCCAGCGTCCGCAGCTAATACACCGTATCCAGCCTCCTTCAGAGAAGTCATAGCAGTATAAACACTCTTCACTCTCTTCCTCGTTGTCCTTCGACCTCAGTTTATTATCCCTTGAGCATGAAGCGTGGTTAAGACGTCAGTAACGTTCGTCACTTTTTCGTTGTCATTATGTCCTTTTGGTGGTATCCCAGGTTTATTAAACGTCTTTGAAAAGAATTTTCGTTTACATGCAGCACGTTTGGGGACTCCTTTTTGTTTAATTTCTTCAGATAGTTCACTCCTATAAGGAGATTCGGTTAAAACAACGGGTTTTCCACGCCTGTTAGATGGTTTCCTTTTGGTTTTTTTATCCACCTTTGGAATAGCTAACACCATTTCAGGGCTGGTAACCTGAAAGTTAGACGAAACAGAGGCTGGATCGTCAGTTGTTAATTGTTCAGGTGTTTTACGTCTTGACAACATCTCTGGTATTTGGTCTTCCGTTTTTGTAATTTCAGATGTGTGAGCTTGATGAATGTCTGTAGTTGAACAGGGAAGGTAATCACTTTCTTGAAACACATTTCTGTTTACAGGCCAAATTCCTGTTTTCCGAAACCCGTTCACTGCTTTGAACATTGTAGTTGAATGAATGAAGGCTTTGCCGAATAAACATGCGATCTGATGCAGCGTAACAACATTTCCAGGATGGGTGCGAAGCCACGATCTTACTTCATCTTCGCAAAATTTACTGAGAGGTTTCATAAACACCTCGTCCAGTGGTTGAAGAAGGTGTGAGCAGTGTGGTGGCAAACACAGCAAGACAACCCCATTTTCGCGGGCCACATCTATCAGTTCTAAATTCTTGGTGTGCGTTTTGTGGCCGTCCAATATGAGAAGTATTGGTCTCTCCTTTGACGCTCCAGTAAATGCAATAAACTTCTTAAACCATGTCAAAAATAGTTCTTTCATCATCCAACCAGTTTCTTGGACTTCTGCCGAGGCACCAGGGAGCAGGCCAGTCTCAAACGCTTGTTGCATTCGTTTTCGAGGATAATTTAACATAGGTGGTACGTAGCACCCCGACGCTGAAACAAATATTTCTGCAGTGACAGTCTGGTCTCTTTCTGCTCCCATCTGTCTGCGCCCTTTCAAAGCAACCACCTTCGTGTGACCTTTTGGAATGACTGTTAAACCAGTCTCAACGCAATTGAAAATTCTGCATCCCGTAAACTTGAATGTGTCTACTTGACTTTCTAACAGATCGAAAAACCGATCTACAGCAACTCGATTAAACCCCATTGCTCGTGCGATTGATGTGGCCTTTGGTTTTCGTATTGTTAAGGTAGGATTTCGTGCAAGAAACCCATTTAACCAATCTCTTCCAGCAGATTTGGCTGCTGTATTAAGTGGATGTTTGCTGTTGTTTCGTTCAGCTAGCTGAAAAGCAAGTTCACAAAGTTCTTTAAGTGTTAGGCCAAAATACTGTCCTTCCATCTGTGTTAAGTAGTCTTTAAGCTCTGCCTCTTGTTCTGGGGTAAACACACTAGTGATTGGTCCTAACCTTTTCACAGCTGTATATCCAGGATTAGCACGTTTCTTTGCCACATGTCGTAAAGTCGTTGTCTGTGGCACATTGAACTGTCGAGCAGCCCTGAAAGAACCAATATGACCTTCTATAACAGCGTTTACAGCGCCTTCCATTGACTCCAATGACCAATCTTGCCTAGACGTTTGTCGCCGATACTTGCGAACCATCTGAAATAAAACACGTGGAACGAACTATTGAGTCAGATCATTCCTGGTAATCTATATTATACAGTAAATACCATATTTCCAATAATCAGTGGTTAAAGCATAGCAAGAATACTGACTTTGCACGTTTTGTGTATTTGTATTCACCATATAGCCTAAGGCATACTTTGTAATTAATTAGGAAACGTTGGAATAACGAATACCATTATATTTAGAATTGTATTCAACGTATAATGTACGTGTTCAAAACCCGCAGCTTGGTAAACACATGAGACGATAAGAACGTAATGGTTGGACAAATAGTAGGGGCATCTTGCCCCACCCCGTCTTGCCCCCTACCATGCTGTCAGGTTATGTTACGCCTACATCAACACTATTTAGTGAACATTGACTACTGACACAGCAGTTTACTGTTAATAAGACGTACTATTCAGTGCTATATATACAGTCTGGACAAATGTTCACGAAACACATGTTTTAGGACCTCGAAAGGTGTAAAACATTGCAAATCAGTATAACAATTGTACGTACCTTGCAAAGCTCACAGAAACCGCCGCTAAACTAAGGTTCAGCAATGTCAACACACTGGCACCTGTGTACTGATGCTGTTGAAGTAGCTATCCACAGATGGCAGCACTCTAACTGTAGCTTATAGCCCTTCCCCGTCTTACCCCACCTCCCCGTCTTGCCCCGCCTTCCCCTACTTAACTTACTTGTGATCAAAGCTATAACCTCTAACTACATCTTGTTCTACTGCAATTACTTACACTGACAACTAGGATGCTGTCTACTGACGCTATCTACTGACACTAGTAAGCTAAGTAAATAGTTATCCAACTTCATATATCACAAATCATTCATACAACGCAGTACAAAAAACGTCTTAGTTGAGATTAGTGAATCGCTGGTTTACATACAAGCAATCAATGCAAAATCAATTCTGAAAACCACTGACACTATCTGATTCACTGTTGTACTGACAAAAAATGATCCTTTGAGGAACCGATATGGATTCAGTTCTTAAAATTACTGAAAACAACAGTTTCACAATCGTCATAAATCTCATGAATCTCAATATAATTTGTTTAATCATGTCTCTGGCATCAGGTCTGCTCTCACACACAACATTCCAGTTATATTCCTGATAGTATGCTGAAGGCTGTCCCTCGCCAGCTGTACTTCAGAAGGGGGAAGATAGCAGCCGCCACATAAGGCTGTTGACCACATGGCAGCACCGCGCATGCTGACTGTCGTCTCGTCTGGTACTGTCCTGCACTCCAGCTCCCTGAGGTCCTCGGACTTGCCTAAACCACAAAGTGTATTTTTCCTTCCCGCTGCAGGAACTGACCATTGTTCAAGTGTAATTCGAGCAACCAGCCTCGTTAGTTGCCACTGCTCTCCACACCCTGAGCTGACTACTAACGACGTGCCGCAGGCACCGACCGCGGACCACAGCGCTTGCTTCTGGGAGGTGTTGCTAATTCCAATGAATCCAACTCACTCTCACCACTGTCCCCACCTCATTCCCAGCTCGGCCGCAGCGGCGATCACGTCCTTCACATGTCTGCTGCAGTAGCTCTCTGGTGGCTCCAGTCCCAAACGCACCAGTTGCAATAACCTCTGGCGCCAGGGAAAATAGCCAAGGCATAGTTATTGGAGATACCTCAATGTATCAGGAAGAGAATGTGGTTTCATCGCGATGAGACCCTGCTGCACAATGCACATTCGAGTATCAGCAGGAGAAGCAACAAATAGTACCTCTAGCATCTCGTGAATCTTTCAGGGAACACCTGTACATCGACCTGCAGGATCCCCAGATCTCACGCTATTACACTTCTTTCCTTGGGGATATATCTATGTGTACAACTATAAGTACTCTACAAGCCAACATACAGTGTGTAGTGGAGGGTACCCCATACCACTAATAGTAATTTCCTTTCCACTGGCAAATGGAGAATGTGAAAAACGACTAGCTATATGCCTCCATGTGATGCCAAATTTCTTGTATCTTATCTTCATGGTCTTTATGCGAAATGTATGTCAGCGGAAGTGGAATTGTTCAGCAGTCAGCTTCAAATGCTTTTTCACTACATTTTCTCAATAGTATTTCTCAAAAAGAACTTTCCTTCCATTATTCCCATTTGAGTTCCTGAAGCATCTCTGTAATACTAGCACACTGTTCGAACCCACTGGTAACAAATATAGCAGCTCACCTCTGAAATGCTTCGACGTCTTCCCTTAATCCAGCCTGGCGCAGATCTCAAGAATAGGTCACATTAGCGCCCTATATGCAGTGTAATGGGTGGGTGCCATGAGGTGCCATACTAAAACTCGTCGATAACTTTCCAGATGATTTATCTCCCACAAAACTAACTTTCCTTATCCTAAACGGTGGTGCCGCTACAGCAGTCGCCAATACAGATGAACCACAATTTCCCAAAATTCTCCCATCAAACCGAATTCGACCGTTCACCATCCCTAATACAGTCTTCACATGCTCGTTCCATTTCATACAGATTTGCAACGTTACGCCCAGATATTTAAACGATGTGCTGTGTCAAGGGAGACACTAATAATGCTGTATCTGAATATTACAGATTTGTTTTTCCTACTCATTCGCATGAACTTATATTTTTATATATTTAGAGCTAGTTGCCATTAATCACATCAACTAGAAATTTTGTTTAAGTCATCTTGTATTCTTCCACAATCATTCAATTTCGTCATGTTCCCATACACTGTACCATTATCATGCTGTCTGCCAAATTATTTATGTATTCACAAAATAATAACGGTTGTATTCTATTTTTTACTACGTGCTGGCTGGATAATGAATTACAGTGTTTGAACTGGAAACGTTTTATGACTTTTAACTGTGAAGTCATAAATGGAAATTAATGAAATGCTTTTACCGCCGGTTGCCGAACAGACACCATCAAACATATCTGAAATAAACTTTCCAGGAAATTTAATAGTAAATGTTCTTAGTTGTATTTCCTTCTCAGTGGCAAGCTTTACCTCTTCTTTCTGCTGCGGCGGCCGTCTCGAATACAGCCGACGTAGAAGATGCTAATTTTGACCATGTCGCCTAATGAAAGAAAATTATATTTCGATGCGGTGAGATGAACAGTTAGTCAAATAAATAAACAGGCACTGTGTTTCACTTCACTTTAATGTTAACCCAAAATACATCTTATTCAGAAACCTGTTACGAAAGGAAGCGATAAAAATGTTTGTGTCCTCTCTTCATCAACACACACCAAATTCCTTTCTTTCTGCCCATTTAAAAAAGGTGATAATCACATCTCTCTCATCTAATAGCATCTCTGCTGCAGCGCAGCGGTTCCTTTTTGTCTTAGGTATACCTCTTTGGAAACATTTAGCGAGTGCCATTACACCTGCCCCCCTACTGTCGGCTGTAGATTTGTATACAACCCACAAAGTACAAAATTTTCTTTTCTTATAAATTTATACATTTTACCTTTCCTTACCCATAGGGTCAATGTGCAGTCGTCTGTTTTCACGGACGGAGAGTCAGAAATCTTTATTTTGGGCGATCAGCTAATGGCATATTTGCCCGTTATTGCTTAACATACTATTTGACTAATGTGTGTCAGCTGTGTGGGAAGCTCACATTTACCAAATTCTTTATATGTTAAATATTTTACCAAAATTTTATTACACTATATTAAAATTACAAATAAATCAATTAATTTATGCTTATAAGGAAAATATTACAAATTTTGTTTCACATCATGTAGTCCTTTTCCACATTCAGTTAAATATTTATCTTTCTTTATGTCCTTTAGATTGCAACAAAAATTTGCGTCCTCTCTGTCCTTGTTTTTCTGTTTCCGTTGACTCGTCGGCGCGAGCTGGCTCCATTGTTTGAGGTTCCTCGTGGCTATTATACTTCACAGTACGCACAGGATTATTTGCGCGCGTGATGGAGTGTGAACAGCTCGTTTTGTCTATACTACTGACTATACTACTGACATCTGCCTACGGTTTCTGTAAGCTACTACGGTCTCCACTGCATCGAGAGGCCGTGGTACCCTCCTGGACCAGCTACATCTGAATGAAATATTCGTCGACATTTTGGTGTGTGTTCACCTTTCCATCAGCACACATGTACCACTGTTCCGCTTATTCAGCTCGGAACTGCAGATTCGTTAAACTTTCTGCGCTGCAGATGATGGATCGCTTTGTGGTTACAAATTATGAATCATCGTACAGCACTGATGAACCACTTGGCGATTGAAAACTTGAATCGTTGCACAGCGCTATTTTTTTTAACTACAAGGTGGAAACCCCACATATTTGAGGAACGTTGCACAACTCTCGTAGCACACTTTCACCCTTATTTGCACTTTCTAATACGTCTGATGTCACCTAAGATTGGTTTTCACAGATTTACAAAATATTCATGAACATGTTTACAAAGACATAAACAAAGACATTTCAAAAATTACAAATAAAAGTCATACAAGCACAGTTACAAGAAAATCTTACCTGTATTCTAATTCGAGTTTCCTCGTAATTAATTTCAGTTGACATCTTTATTTGTAGCTCTAAGAAAATTTTCTTCTTTTGTTTCTTTCAATGAGTGAAGTATTAACTCCTCAAAATCTTTACATCTGTAGTAACAACCTGAAAACTGATATTATCATCGACACAGTCAAGAGTAATTTCACCACTACAAGAGGAAAGGGAAAGAATAGGTATTTCATCAAACATCTCCTTGTACTAGTATTTGTTTTCACAAACTATTTACGCTACTTCATACGAGCACAGGTGAAACACTGGTTGTAAATCCATCTTCTGGTCACAGCATAGTGTTCACAGCATAGTGTTCAATATCCTCTGTTTAATATTTGATTTTGTACAACGGGAACAGAAGTTTTAGTTTGACCTCAAAAGTGGCTTGCGTAATTATTTATGTATTTCATTGGACATAGCACTCAAAAGTTTACGTAATCGCATAACATGCAGGCTAAGTTAATGTGAGCCCCCTGTACTTGTTATTACTATTCCATTGGTAGACCTACACTCGTGTTTAGCTGTTTCAACGTACTGAATTTAAATGTACCTACTTATCCATAGATCACTCTCTGTCATTTTCATACATAACTTATATATGTGTGTGTGGGGGGGGGGGGGCTTTTATTTAGTACCTTACTCCTCCAATCTAATCCTTCGGTCCATCGGGACGTGCTACTTTGCATCATTCCCTATAAAATTCTTATTATTACATAACTTCTTAATCATGCGTAACTGCCCGTAGGTCAGTCAGCGTGTTCATTCACACATACACAAAGCACGACTCACTACATTTAATATTTTTGCTACTAATAACGTTTCGTCTTCATACACTCAGGGTATATGTTTATCAGTATTTCCATACTTTCTTATGCTCTCTTTGACAGTAATTTACTTGCTGCACTGCTTGTGTAAATAACGCTTTATGCCGTAATGAACCTTAATTTACCGTTAGACTTGCAGCTGCTAGCTACGTTAAGTTTTCGCCATTTTAATCACGTGTGCCTAATTTAATTTTCTTCTTAATTTATGTTTTATAAATTACATTAGTTTTTCGTATTGACTTTAATATAGAGGTAGTTTTCAATAGACCTTTGTAAAGTATTGTATAATCGTCATTCCTTAATCGGTTGTAGCTTTGTATAAATAGTATAGTTCTTTCTTATTGTAAATAGCTGTAGGTGGTGCAATGTAAATCGCACTTACTTTTACTTCCGTAACTGTATCCATTAGCGTGTTCCTCTTCGTAGCTACCTCATTAACATTTGTTTTATTGTTACTTTAGTGTAATCATAACATTTCTGTAAATAGTTCTTTCCTTTCGCATAACCATAACTCTTTTCACGTAAATAATTTCTTTTGTATATAGCTTCTTACTCTGATATGTCTTTATTATTGTACATAGTCCTATTTGTATATATGGTTGTATGTGTGAAGTTCGTTTTGAGGTTGGCCTCTTAATAACATGACAAAATGAATTTACCATTAGATAAAAATGAGATGAGCGTTTGGCATCGTTGGCCGGTAGGCCCCATCTGGGGAAGTTCGGCCGCCACGTGCAAGCCTTATTTCAGAATTGGGCGAGTTGCGCGCCGGTGATGGGGATGAAATGATGATGAGGACAACACAACACCCAGTCCCCGAGCAGAGAAAATCTCCAACCCGGCCAGATTGTTGAGTGGCATGCTAGCGCATTGTGTATAGCGCACATGAGCGAATTCGGCCACTGCAGACTACATCAAACGTGAGAAGAGGAGCGAGGGGGGAAATGTTTCCTCCCCTCACACTGCTCCAAGAGCAGGCTGCGAGACTGTTGTTGTTGTTCATATTCACTGTTTCCAAAAATGTGCTTAACGTACAGCTTGTATATTGTCATTTTGGTCTGAATAGAATACTAAAATTTTCGTAATAGAATTTAAAGAATCTTCGTACTTACCTTGGATTTTACCTAGTCTAACATTCGTTATGAGATTATCCAGTTTGTTTAAAAATTAATACCGATATTTTGCGTGTAGTTGAGTGAAAATGTCTATTGTGTCACATGCTAGAAGTGTTTTCATTTCTTACTACCAGATAGACTCTTCAAATTTCTGTAAGGATTGTAGATTGTTGTATTTTCCGTAAGGGCTGTAGGCGATGGAGTGCATGAGGTACACTGACATCTTCTGTTTAGAGTATAAATTCTTTGATCCCTTTATGTGGATATAATCCATGTTTTTCCCTGCTTTTAGCTTGCTCAACAAACAGCATCTCAGGTGTGGTTTGTGTATAACGCATGGTGCCGTGTACAACTGCTGTTAAACCTTTTGTGTTTGGTAGACTGAAGATATGTGCACAATGGCACCTCCTGCCCAGCGTGAAAAGTGGTTGTGCGACCTGTTCTTTTACCACACTACTTTATCCTAGCTTGTGCCTTTGCTTCCGATGTTATTAAGGCTTGTCCAAGTTTTTTTCTAACAGCATCCCTTTCTCAGTTAATTTAGGTAAGGGTTTAACCCGGATGTCTACTTTAGACTTCTTTTAAATTAATTCGATTGGTGTAACACCTGTTGAGGAGTGTTTCAAATTATTTATTATTTGCTGAAAAGGGGTCACGTATACAATCCACTTCGCGCGTCTGGGTGGTGTATATGTTCTGATACACTGTTAAACTCACGAAATACACATGCTATTAGGCTGAAATTTGGATACATAAATGTGTTTTATGTTATGTGACGGGACAAGTTCTTACCACTTCACACTTGTGAAGTAAGTTGCAGTATCAGTCAGAATAGCTTTTGGTTTACTTAAATTCACAAAATATTCTCTCACGATTCGCTTAATTATAGGCCCTGCCATTCGAATTTTAGTGGAATATATCTGCAGATATTTAGAAAACTCATCATAAAAGGTTATTACGTATTTCACTCCTCCTTTTGCCCTCGAGAAAGGTCCTGCTGCATCGACTGATACGAAATCAAGGATTTTACTAGTATAATAGAATGTAATTCATTGAGTAGTGATCTGTTTAAGTGTTTGGCGTTTTGAGAGAGTACACATTTCTTTATGACCTGTTTGGCTCTACGTCTAACGTTAGGGAAATAGCAGTACGATAATGTCGCAGCAGAAGCCGAGTAGCACAGTGCTGTGGTGGTTATGATACTAAACTGAAGCATGGAGAGTCGTCAGTTCAAAACTCACATGGACTGTACGATTTTAATTTCTATATTCGGTTCGAGTACATTCTATAAGTTTCCACAAATGTCAAGAATCATTGTACTGGAATGTCCTGTAGTTGTATATACACTCCTGGAAATTGAAATAAGAACACCGTGAATTCATTGTCCCAGGAAGGGGAAACTTTATTGACACATTCCTGGGGTCAGATACATCACATGATCACACTGACAGAACCACAGGCACATAGACACAGGCAACAGAGCATGCACAATGTCGGCACTAGTACAGTGTATATCCACCTTTCGCAGCAATGCAGGCTGCTATTCTCCCATGGAGACGATCGTAGAGATGCTGGATGTAGTCCTGTGGAACGGCTTGCCATGCCATTTCCACCTGGCGCCTCAGTTGGACCAGCGTTCGTGCTGGATGTGCAGACCGCGTGAGACGACGCTTCATCCAGTCCCAAACATGCTCAATGGGGGACAGATCCGGAGATCTTGCTGGCCAGGGTAGTTGACTTACACCTTCTAGAGCACGTTGGGTGGCACGGGATACATGCGGACGTGCATTGTCCTGTTGGAACAGCAAGTTCCCTTGCCGGTCTAGGAATGGTAGAACGATGGGTTCGATGACGGTTTGGATGTACCGTGCACTATTCAGTGTCCCCTCGACGATCACCAGTGGTGTACGGCCAGTGTAGGAGATCGCTCCCCACACCATGATGCCGGGTGTTGGCCCTGTGTGCCTCGGTCGTATGCAGTCCTGATTGTGGCGCTCACCTGCACGGCGCCAAACACGCATACGACCATCATTGGCACCAAGGCAGAAGCGACTCTCATCGCTGAAGACGACACGTCTCCATTCGTCCCTCCATTCACGCCTGTCGCGACACCACTGGAGGCGGGCTACACGATGTTGGGGCGTGAGCGGAAGACGGCCTAACGGTGTGCGGGACCGTAGCCCAGCTTCATGGAGACGGTTGCGAATGGTCCTCGCCGATACCCCAGGAGCAACAGTGTCCCTAATTTGCTGGGAAGTGGCGGTGCGGTCCCCTACGGCACTGCGTAGGATCCTATGGTCTTGGCGTGCATCCGTGCGTCGCTGCGGTCCGGTCCCAGGTCGACGGGCACGTGCACCTTCCGCCGACCACTGGCGACAACATCGATGTACTGTGGAGACCTCACGCCCCACGTGTTGAGCAATTCGGCGGTACGTCCACCCGGCCTCCCGCATGCCCACTATACGCCCTCGCTCAAAGTCCGTCAACTGCACATACGGTTCACGTCCACGCTGTCGCGGCATGCTACCAGTGTTAATGACTGCGATGGAGCTCCGTATGCCACGGCAAACTGGCTGACAATGACGGTGGCGGTGCACAAATGCTGCACAGCTAGCGCCATTCGACGGCCAACACCGCGGTTCCTGGTGTGTCCGCTGTGCCGTGCGTGTGATCATTGCTTGTACAGCCCTCTCGCAGTGTCCGGTGCAAGTATGGTGGGTCTGACACACCAGTGTCAATGTGTTCTTTTTTCCATTTCCAGGAGTGTATACAATATGTGTTCTGGCCGGAGGCAGTTCGCTCCGCGTTCTTGTATGTGTAAGTGCTGAATAAACCTTCGTTCAGTGAAGATAGTGTTCGTCATTCATCTAATTACACCTTCTTCTATGTGACATTATTCTGGTGGGGGCGCTGGGTATTGGAACTTGTGATAGCGCCAATATCGACGACACAGTGGCGCCCATCAGGCCACGACAAAGCCGCCGTTTATGTGTCGAGAAACCCGAGTTCGAGCCATATTCAACAGATCGCAGTCCATCGGAGGCAGAAGAAGAAGAGGACGTTACGATGACAACAACTGTGTGCCACCACATTAGTTCTCTGGTGACGATGGCCCAGATCCAAACAAGTGGCTGAAGATATATGAGTGTATAGCCAAATTTAACAAATGGGAAGACACCGTGTGTTTGGCTAACGTATTTTTCTACTTGGAGGGCACTGCCAAGCAATGGTATGAGAATAACTAGAAGTTCACAATCTAGGAAGTATTCCAAGCGGAACTGTGCAAGTATTTCGGCGACACACAACGACAGAAGTGCAAGGCTGAAGATAAATTAAAAGAGCAGGGCACAGCGTCCAGGAGAAACTACAGCATCCTACATTCAAGACGTCTTGGAGCTGTTTAAAATAGTGGATCCTAGAATGAAGGAGGAAGGTAAGGTTGCACATCTCACGAAGGGTGTTGCTGAGGACATGTATCAAGCCCTACTCCTGAAGGAGGTTTCGACACCAGACGACTTCATAAAATGGTGCCAGTATATCGAGACAATGAATCAAAAAAGAATTACACGCAAGAAATTTGAACGGCTTCCAAACGTCGTATCGATGTCTGCGATGGAGGAAGCAACGGATTTCACAAGTGTTCTTCGTCAGATAGTAAGAGAGGAAGTTCAGAAGGCACTTGGATTGCACGGCGATCAAAAAAACCGAGACGCTACAAGGGGTCGTAAGGGAGGAAGTGGAACAGACATTGAACCCAATCTCTCGTCCTCCATTTCCCTTTAAAACGGTGAAAAAGTTGAGACCCAGGCGGAGTTACGTTCCTACAATGCCGCATGAGGGACCTGTTTGGGCACCAAGGACGACTGACGTCTGTAGGACCCAGGATAACCAACCAGCATGTTTCCACTGCGGACTACGGGGACATCTGGTATGCTATTGTCGAGAAAGACGGCGGATATTTGATGACGCCTGCGCCAGAAGACAGCTGACCGATCTTAGCCGACGCAAACTCCGGGACGACGAAGATGAACAAGAAGATTCGGGTGCAAGACGACGTATGTCACCATCCCCGCAAGCTAGCCGCTGGAGAGGACGCTCCCCAACACGCCGATCAAGGTCTCCATCGCCTTTTAGAAGCTCCAGCCGAGCACTTAGCCACCGCAATCTGGAAGAGTAAAGGTTGCGAATTTTCCTTGGAGGTGAGGCCGCCGAAGAGAAAAATCCTCCGCCGTCGATCACTACAAAAACGATAGGGAACTACGTCTATATCCTCATGGATGACCGACCAGCCCAAGCTCTTGTGGACTCTGGAGCATCATATTCAGTCATTTCGGAGAAGTACCGTCGCCAGTTACAGAAAATCGTATTCGTCGACAAGAAAACATCTCTGCTGAAGGTGACTAATGGGAAATACGTAAAACCTACAGGAAGATGTACCCTTCGTGTGGGTATAATTGGCCATACACAGCCCTTAGAATTCATCGTCTTGCAAGAGTGTAGTAATGACGTCATTCTCGGATGGGACTTTTTGAAAGCTTCTCAGTCAATTATAGATTGTGGCAGCTCGAAGATTATGCTAGACGATAAGATACTGTGGACAGGAAGATGCACATCGGAGTGTGTGGAGGCTATGTGTGCTGGATGAAGTGATCATTCCTGCAGTCAGCGCTAGAAAGGTAACTGTCACGTGTCATGCCATGCATCAACCCATGGATCTTGTTGTGGAATGTAAGAGAAGCATACCACTGAAGAATAACTTGGTCATCCCTGCCTCTGTCGTCTCATTTAAGAACGGATTCGGTGAATTATGGATAGATAACTGTCGCCGAGAACCGCAGATCCTTCCAAGACGCATGTGCGTAGCAAACGCTGAGCCGTTAATTGAAGAATAGCTGAGCCTCATAGAAACCCCCCATGCCGAGTCTGTGGGCGAAGTTAGAGCTACCACTACCAGATCTTATAGCTCGACTATCACCAGATCGCACTAAGGAACAGCACAAGAAGCTACTTGCCATTCTTTAAGAGTTCTCTGAATGCTTCAATCCACAGGTGTAGAGCAAATTACACAAATCGACGGTGAAGCACCGGATTAGCACTGGAGACCATCAACCAGTAAGCGAGAGAGCATACCATGTGTCAGCAACGGAATGTCGAATAATTCGCGACGAGGTAGAGAAAATGATGAAGAATGACATCATTTAAGCTTTGCAGAGCCCATGACCGTCGCCATTGGTCCTCGTCAGGAAGAAGGATGGCAGTGGCGCTTTTGTGCTGATTACAGGACGCTTAATAAGATAACTAAAAATAACCTTCATCCTCTTCCATGAATTGACGATACACTAGGCTATCTGAAGGGGGCTAAGGTTTTCTCAACCATCGACATGTACTCGGGGTACTGGCAAATCGAAGTAGAGGAGGCTGATCGTGAGAAAACTGCATTCATCACCGCTGAGGGCCTGCATGAGTTTAAGGTAATGCCGATTGGTTTGTGTAATGCACCAGCAACTTTTGAACGGATGATGGGTAATCTTCTTAGGCACCTGAAGTGGGCGATGTGTCTTTGTTATTTAGATGAGATTACAGTGTTCTCCGAGACATTTGATGAGCATATAAAAAGACTAAGGGCCGTTCTTAAGTGTCTCCAACAAGGCGAACTGAAACGTAATCCAAGAAAGTGTCTCTTTGGAGCAAAAGAAATCAAAATACTTGGACACCTTGTGTCAAACGAAGCTGTGCGGCCAGACCCAGAAAAGGTGAGATCTATGACGGAATATCCTATTCCTAAAAGCATTAGAGGTGTGAGAATCTTGCTCAGATTATGTTATTATTACCGTTGTTTTATCAAAGACTTTTGTATCAGAGCCAAGCCACTCCAGGAGTTGTTAAAAGTCGATGCTAAATTTATCTGGGGTGGTGCTCAACAAGATTCTTTCGATGTGCTGCGAAAAGCTCTGACGACTGACCCTGTACTTGGTCTATACGATGAGAGACCACTTACAGAAATACACACAGATGCCAGCAGGTATGGGATCGCTGCTGTTCTGGTGCAAATTTCGGATGAAAAAGAGAAGGTTATAGCCTATGCTTCTAGGACACTTACAAAACTGAGAGAAAGTACTCAACTACAGAAAGAGAATGTCTTGCTGTGATCTGTGTCATGTGCAAATTTCGACAGTATCTCTATGAAAGGCCATTCACAGTTGTTACAGGCCATCATTCACTTTTTTGGTTGACAGATCTTAAGGATCCAATAGGATGATTCGCCTTTACTTCATCGTTTATTTCTTTTACATCATTTACCTTATATGCATATAGGTCATCTCACAAATCGATTTTTTTGTCATGCGTTGAGAAATAATTATTCATAAGCGTCATGCCCCCACCCTCGTTATCGATCGATGGCAGGGCGTCTAGGACGACTGATCACCGTTTGCCGTATTCAGGCGCGGGAGGGGGGAAGGGGGGAGAGGGAGAGAGGGGGGGGGGGGGGGTGCTGCCGCTACCGTCAGTCACTTCTACAGTGTTTACAAAGTGATCGGTAATTTGCTACGTTCTGTTCTGCCGATAATTGGGAGCGGCGTTCCGCTGGTTTTGGTTTAAGGCACTTCCACAGCCGTTGTTTTCATAATTATTTATGCATGAGTGTTCGTTCCCATTCCTATTCTCTTGTTAAAATTACCGCCCGGGCGGCACCAGTTATTCCAAGCTTTACGATTATTTCTTGACGGTGAGCCACGGTACCCTGAATTGCAATTTATGTTTCTCTCTCTTGGAAATCGTTCTTTTGACAGTTTCCGAAACCTCCATTACATTTTATCCCTGTGGCGGCGCGCATGGATGCCAGCACCACTGCGCATTGCCGTACTGATTTTTGCTATTACTGCAATTGTTGTTGTTGATGTTGTTATTATGGTTACTGCGATTATTAAGTCCTTCATTCTTCGGTGGACCAGACCGGTTTCTGTTACAAGCATTTGAGTTTGACTACTCTCGTAAATGAGGTCAATCGAATCCACAACCGTGAGAAAGTATTCCACGTCATATGTTGGCACGGTTACCAGTTTCTCACGAGTGTTATTCGGCAACCGCCTCTTAAATATTCCCAAAACATTGACATGTGATATTGGATTGGACCACTATCTCGTCTTGTTCAAGTATCTTTCGAAATAGCAGCGCAGTCCGCCTTGTTTTACGTTAAATGGCCGTGGGTCAAAAACTTCCATCCGTAGCTTTTCCTGAATTCCTTGCGACCAGTATTTCTCTAGGAAGGCCTGTTCAAATCCTTGATATGTTCAAAAAATGATCTGTCTCTTCGGCTTCAAACTCTCACGCATCGTCTTCTATGAATCCAACAGCGAAGTCGTGATTTTTGCAATCTGGACCAGTGCCGGGATAAAACATTACTAAAAGCTCTCACAAAGACGCCGAGCGATCTAAGGTGCTGCAGTCATGGACTGTGCGGCTGGTCCCGGCGGAAGTTCGAGTCCTCCCTCGGACATGGGTGTGTGTATTTGTCTTTAGGATAATTTAGGTTAAGTAGTGTGTAAGCTTAGGGACTGATGACCTTAGCAGTTAAGTCCCATAAGATTTCACACACATTTGAGCATCTCACAAAGACAACTCGTTGTGTTTTCTTGGCTTCTTGAGAGAAGACTGTGAACTGTCTATGTTTTATTAGACTCTCATCTATTATGACGTATGACAGGCCAGGCCTTACATTATCAGATTGCGACACCGTCCTAGCCTTTTCGGAGGAGGCAATGCTGAGTGTGGTCACACTGGCACGTACGTTTCATCGTTTGCAAACTGTTCTCCTCCGCTTTGTCATAATCTGATTTTGGAGAAACAATATTCGAGTGACAACTCTCTAGTACTGCTAGAGTGTGTTTTTTTACATCATCCGGTAAATTTTCGCTCGCAGACTTCATTTCAGATATGTGTGTTTGAATTGTTGTTACTGTAGCGTTCGTCCCGTCCGCCTGCGACAACGGCATCCCGCATGACAGAACAGAGACGCGGGATGCCTTCATCATAGCGAGTGAAAGCAAAGCAGAAGTTAACGGTACGAGCAAGACCTCTATCGGAGGCGAAAACACAGACTCGTGTCTCAGCCAACGGCCGCCAGGGCCCGCTACCCGAGCACCACAGATCGACAACAGCGTCAGAGGTCGCGATCAACAAGCGGGCTATTTTCCTACGCCACCCACGTCGTCGAAAATAGTCCCAGAAGATCCATCCGCCAGCCGGCCTTATAAGCCGGCGCACCGCCGCGCAGAAGGAGTTCGCCACGCTCCCGGACTTATGGTGATCTACCTTCCCGGCCGCAACACTCACGCGCCTTGTCTGCTGGTAATCCCGGATCGTCAGGAGCTTCGGACTGTGACTCAAAGAGTGTCATGTAACGGTGGTCTGACTTTCCTGGACAGCTTGGTAGTAATGCTGTGCCGACCACTCTCTAGTAGTTTTGTTTCAATTTTTTCTTTGGTGGACTTTCTCGAGTGAGAGACTTGTAAGAAACACATTTTATTATTCTTCTGTTATAAGATCCGAAGTGGGATCCATATTCTGTTTCTTGCTTAAATTGTGTTTTGTTTCGACTACTTTGTCGACATCAGCAATGTTCTTGTTTATTGGTTTCCCAATAAAAACAGATTGAGGAACATCGTTTCGTTTTGTCTCTGCTACCGCAGGTACTGCAGTTACCACTTGAGCTAAGCTTCCATACGCGCACTGTGAACTAGCGTGCGCCGTTGCAAGTTCATTAACTTGACGTGTACTTTGATCTTGGTTCTCACTCTTACTAGAAATTTTTTTGTCTGCATGATTGTACATATTAATAAATTTCGTATATAGTTAATTAGTTGCTCTGTCAACTCTGTGTTTAAGATAGTACACAAGTTTTCGAAGTCGTCGAAAGTGTCGTGACTTTTTGGTCTATGGTACTGAGACTCATCTAAACTGCCGAGACCTTGGACCGTTTGTGATTTTTTGTACTCAAGTCTGTTCGTAACTCATATTCATTTCTATTAATTTCTGTAAGTACTGTTCTACAGTTGATACCTGCGAATGATTATTATCTAATGTGCGTATAACCTGACAATCTGTGTGTGTCCGTCCCCTTCACTCAGTATCCAACTCGCAAAATTTCCTACGTCTGTTGCATTGTTTCTATCCAAATTATTATAAAAAGAGACATTTCCTGTTAAGGATTGTGAATTAATCTCGTCGACTGTTAGCCATATGACATCATCTGGTCTAACATTCTGTCCATTCATTCCAGTTGAGTTCAGTTGTATGTTGTTTTCGATTGTGACGTTGCCATCCTGCTGCGATGCTCTGTCTTTTTTCATTATCTTATACATAAGATTCTGATTCAGTATTTTGGTGATCACTACCGTTAGTATTAACTTTCTCATTGCCGCTTGATCCCATTTTTACGGACAAAAGAGGTGCACTTTGAAATGATTTATTGAAATATAAGAAACTCAGTAGTTGTGACTAATTTATAAACATATCTCTCTGGAGTACAGCGGTTTATTTATTGTTTAAAATAGAATGTAAAAAGTTACAAACGCAGTAAACAGTTATAGCGTTTGTAACTGTTTATATAAAATTTTCAGTAACTGCGGAAAATTTCAATCGTGATATACATTTGCGTCAAGATGAATTTTCATTATTATCACTGCTGCGTACATGAAAATCGTTTACTATTGCAATGAAAAAGCAACTCTGTGGTAAATACTGTTGCTTTCAAAAATGTTTTAAGTAGGTTAAGGGTCAGGATATTGTGGAGAAATTCCTTTTGCGTGGTATGATCAATGGAATATACTTGGTGCTACCTTTGGTTGACGTAATTCTGTTCACGTTCTGTAAAGTTCAATTACTTGTCTCTGGAGAAAATTTTCTTCAATTTCCCTAGTTTTATTCCGTTTTTAGTAACAGAATTCCCCTTTTCTCATTGTATCCCCACTATCGAAACTATGGAATAGATATAATAAAATTGCTATTTCAACAATCGCTGTTACAATACTTTCCGAAAATTGCGGGATGTAATCTCTGTATGGTCGCCAGTGTATTCTATTCTGTTTTTTACTAATTGCTCGCTGGATAATAAATCAGAGCTTTTGAAAGAGAAATGATTTATGACTTTTAACTGTGAAGTCATAAATGGAAGTTAATGAAATGCTTTTATGGCCGGCTATCGAACAGACACCATCAAACATATCAGAAATAAACTTTCTAGGAAATTTAATAGTAAATGTTCTTAGCTGTATTTTCTTCTCAGTGGGGAAACTTCACCTCTTCTTTCTGCTGCCATGGTCGTATCGAATACAGCCGACGTAGAAGTTGCTAATTATTGACCATGTCGCCTACTGAAAGAAACTTATATTTCGATGCAGTGAGATGAACTGTTAGTCAAATAAATAAGGAGGCACTGTGTTTCACTTCACATTTATACTAACCCAAAATATATCTTACCCAGAAAACTGTTACAACAGAAAGAGCCATAAAAACTTTCGTGTCCTCTCTTCAGCAAGACACACAACTGACTCCTTTTTTTTCTGACAATTTAAAAAAAGTGTCAGTCACATCTCTCTCATCTAACAGCATCTCTGCTGCATCACATCGCTTCCTTTTTTGTCTTACGTATACCTCTTTGGAAACATTTAGCAAGTACCATCATAGGGTCCTATTACACTTCTCTGTGGAACTCCAGATGCTACCCTGTTCTCTGATGAACACTCGCAGAGGACAACATCTTGTTCTTCTTCCGTTGGCACTACACAAAGGGATGGGACTTGGCCTCCTCAGTATTTCTGAACAAGAATTTTTTTTTTTACATGAAGGGGTTGTTAGCCGCTTGCCCAACCCCCACCTTCGAGGACCAGGATTTGTATGAGGTTTACACCTGCAGAGCCCTCCCTCCCCTATGTTGTGTTGTGGGACACACTTTGTCTGACTCCTCCATTGAGATCACTCCAGCTTGGGTGACCCTGCCAGTAGCTAAGCTACCGCCGACACAGTTCTTGACTTCACCGGAGCACGCAGAAAAAAAAATGGCTCTGAGCACTATGGGACTTAACATCTATGGTCATCAGTCCCCTAGAACTTAGAACTACTTAAACCTAACTAACCTAAGGACATCACACAACACCCAGCCATCACGAGGCAGAGAAAATCCCTGACCCCGCCGGGAATCGAACCCGGGAACCCGGGCGTGGGAAGCGGGAACGCTACCGCACGACCACGAGATGCGGGCCGGAGCACGCAGACCATCCCGCCCGGCAGTGAAGGTACCTTAGATAAGGCGGCGTTCCCTGGCAAGGCAGAGAACAACATACTGGGGTTTATTACTTAAGACCTCTTCGACCCCCTCACATATCTGGGAATATTCTCGCATCTTCGTTAACAGTATGCTGTGGGGCACCGTGTCAGATGCTTTTAGGAAATCTAAAAATGTGGAATCTTCCTGTTGCCCATCATCCACAGTTAACAGAATATCACGTACAGGGTGTTTAAAAAATGACCGGAATATTTGAAACGGCAATAAAAACTAAACGAGCAGCGATAGAAATACACCGTTTGTTGCAATATGCTTGGGACAACAGTACATTTTCAGGCGGACAAACTTTCGAAATTACAGTAGTTACAATTTTCAACAACAGATGGCGCTGCAAGTGATGTGAAAGATATAGAAGACAACGCAGTCTGTGGGTGCGCCATTCTGTACGTCGTCTTTCTGCTGTAAGCGTGTGCTGTTCACAACGTGCAAGTGTGCTGTAGACAACATGGTTTATTCCTTAGAACAGAGGATTTTTCTGGTGTTGGAATTCCACCGCCTAGAACACAGTGTTGTTGCAACAAGACGAAGTTTTCAACGGAGGTTTTATGTAACCAAAGGACCGAAAAGCGATACAATAAAGGATCTGTTTGAAAAATTTCAACGGACTGGGAACGTGACGGATGAACGTGCTGGAAAGGTAGGGCGACCGCGTACGGCAACCACAGAGGTCAACGCGCAGCTAGTGCAGCAGGTGATCCAACAGCGGCCTCGGGATTCCGTTCGCCGTGTTGCAGCTGCGGACCAAATGACGCCAACGTCCACGTATCGTCTCATGCGCCAGAGTTTACACCTCTATCCATACAAAATTCAAACGCGGCAACCCCTCAGAGCCGCTACCATTGCTGCACGAGAGACATTCGCTAACGATATAGTGCACAGGATTGATGACGGCGATATGCATGTGGGCAGCATTTGGTTTACTGACGAAGCTTATTTTTACCTGGACGGCTTCGTCAATAAACAGAACTGGCGCATATGGGGAACCGAAAAGCCCCATGTTGCAGTCCCATCGTCCCTGCATCCTCAAAATGTACTGGTCTGGGCCGCCATTTCTTCCAAAGGAATCAATGGCCCATTTTTCAGATCCGAAACGATTACTGCATCACGCTATCTGGACATTCTTAGTGAATTTGTGGCGGTACAAACTGCCTTAGACGACACTGCGAACACCTCGTGGTTTATGCAAGATGGTGCCCGGCCACATCGCACGGCCGACGTCTTTAATTTCCTGAATGAATATTTCGATGATCGTGTGATTGCCTTCGGCTATCCGAAACATACAGGAGGCGGCGTGGATTGGCCTCCCTATTCGCCAGACATGAACCCCTGTGACCTCTTTCTGTGGGGACACTTGAAAGACCAGGTGTACCGCCAGAATCCAGAAACAATTGAACAGCTGAAGCAGTACATCTCATCTGCATGTGAAGCCATTCCGCCAGACACGTTGTCAAAGGTTTCGAGTAATTTCATTCAGAGACTACGCCATATTATTGCTACGCATGGTGGATATGTGGAAAATATCGTACTATAGAGTTTCCCAGACCGCAGCGCCATCTGTTGTTGAAAATTGTAACTACTGTAATTTCGAAAGTTTGTCTGCCTGAAAATGTACTGTTGTCCCAAGCATATTGCAACAAACGGTGTATTTCTATCGCTGCTCGTTTAGTTTTTATTGCCGTTTCAAATATACCGATCATTTTTGAAACACCCTGCAGATGCAGAACTTTCTGCAGGTTATAGAATGTAAAGAAAACTGGAAAAGAAATTTACAAAATGTAAATCTGATTCTAATTGAAAACCGAAGTGTATTTCCCTGTGGGCTCAAAGAAAGAATTAGTTGCAAGATTTTTTTACAGCGACCAAACACTTTCAGAATGCGCCACACATTTTTCATCGAACATGGGACGTCATGCAGGTGCTAGAAAATGATGCAGATAAAACTGAAAAAGAAATTTGGAAAGTGGAAATATGATTCTACGTAGTATGATTCAGCGGTTTGACGGGCTTAAATATCAAAGAAAATGTTGTAACAGAGATAAGAAATAAACTAAGCAGAAATAGCTTAGTTAATAATGATACACAATAGGAAGTGCAGATTCGATAGTGACAGCATATCCGATGTGTCTTTGAAAGCTTAAGAGAAAAATAGGAACCCCACAACAAGTAGTCTGCGAAAACAATGCTCCGGATAAAAGAAGAGTAAGACAAAAATTGGTACAAGAAAGAATCAAAACAGAAATAAAAGACTTCTTGCGTTTCACAGCAGATAAAGACAAAACATAAACAACATTCTGTAAAATAAGATCATTTTAAACATCATGAAAACAGAAAAAAATGAACAAAACATAGTGTCCGCAAGAAAAGTAGTAAGAGAGAGAACAGTTTGTGAAGCATCAAGTAGGTAATATATTATCAAGCAAAGACGACATCAATAAAAGATGGGTAATTTGTATTTAGGAGATACATAAATGTGAAGCCTTATCACCGAATATGTGTGACTAGAAACAGTTGATGAAGAAGAAAGGACCCCAGTATGATCAGACATGAAAAAGGCAATGGAGGAAAGTAAGAAAAATAGCACGTGAAGAACATCACATAGGCGCAGGATTATTTTTAAAATTGGAGGTTTTCAGTCAGAAAGAGAAATGAAATTTTATTCTGTTGGATGTGGCAGACACGCTTCCTGCTGTCAGATGAACTCCAGTGATATGGTCCATACTGAACAGAAATATACCTCTCGTTTGTGATAATTACACAGATATCCCCTTACAGGATGTCAGGTATAAAGTACTTTCCACCTGACCCCGTGAAGAATTAATTAGAGGCTACTTTCGTGTTTTTCACGGACACCGGTTTACAAAAATAATATAAAAAATTATGTGGATTTCACAAAGGTGTGTTGTAGCTTACACCGTCAGATACTGCAAAATATTATCGAAATCTTCTCAGAATTATCTCACTAAATTCGGAAGTGCATAGAACACGTGCAGGAAAGACTGAGACTTTAAGAAAACAATGATTATATGCTAGATTACATAGCCTGTGGGTCCCGAAGATCAACTTAAGTTAAAACCACACAAAATTATAACAAAATGGTCATGAATATCGTTCCTCATGTCAGCAATGAACGAGAGTGTTTTTGGGATGGTAAAGTAGAACAAGTTTGGTTGTAAATAATAATAATAATAACAATAATAATACACTTTCAAAGAGCTGTCTGTTTCAAATACCTGGGAAAGTTATTTATTTTTTTAGAAACGAAATAGAAATTGCTGTATGCTTAGCAAATGTTAATAGAGCGGTCTATAGATTTTCCATGCTCTGAGAAAAAGATCACTCTCTTCAACCTTTAAATTTTACGTCTCGTACCAACTACTTTGCCATTGTTGGTTGTAAGATCGTAACCGTCAGAAAAAACTATAAAAGAAAACTGCTTGACTTGAAAAGAAAAATGCGGAGGAAGGTTTTTGAATTCTTTTTCGTTAGGTGTATCCGGGAACAGAGAAACAGGAAAAGGGAAGAAAAAGCCACGCAGTATTGTACAGGTAATGAAGAAGATATGCTACATTGGGCCGATTATGTAGCTACGATGCCAGAGAACAGGTTACCACCTGTATAACTATTAGAAGGCCAGGTGACAATAGAAAGAGACCCAGAACAAGGGAGGAAGGTAACACCCGAAACGACTTACAAAGGCTAAGCATGAAATCCAAATGGTTGCTCGAGGCACGTGACAGTACGTATGGATGTGGAGAACTCAGTAAGCATGGTCGCTTAGCCACAGGACACATCTGGTGCAAAGTTACGTAAGTCTTAGTTATGTTGTCCGGAGCTGCTCTCCAAGAAGTGATGAGTTTAAATATCCGTCGTCACCGATGTAGTAAAAGACGAAATGCTAGTTCAGGTAGACAAGGAAATGGGCCACGACCACTTAAAAGAAAATAACTTGAAATGAGTAAGGAAGGCTGACCTGGGATCAGAGTATCTGCCACCAACGTGATGACATAATTCAATGTGTTAGTGTCGCACTATCTGCACCTTGCTCAAATGTGAGTGTCCGTTTCATACTTATTTGCCCTGGAATCTGAGCTACGAACCAGTCACATGTAACGTATCACCGTTAAATATAGGAGGACGTCCTCCATTAATTTAATAATGGCACAAATAATCCTGGAAAGTGGAACCGAGAATATTTCAAAATAAGCGAAACACGTTAACGTTTCTGTATTTTATTCGATACCAAAGATGGAGGTTACACCAACAAATTTCTCGATTATTGATTGGAGAAGAAGAAATACTAAATAAAATCTTTCAGATTCTGATATATTTGAACTTTTTTTTATTTTCTTGACTAAGTTTTACGTATCTCCTTACACAGCTATTTAGACGCAATTCTCTGTCCTTACTACTTTACTCCTGAAACTTTCATACAGGTCTATGAGTTGGGTTAAGTAGTAGGGTGCAGCATCTTGGGATTAAATACAGGGAAACAGAGAGAGAATATGGTTTCAGAATGAGACATACTCCGTGTTGTCACACATGGAACATACATAAGTAGGTAGATAGGTACAGAGAGAGAGTGAGTGAGTGAGAGAGAGTGTGTGTGAGAGAGAGAGAGAGAGAGAGAGAGAGAGAGAGAGAGAGAGAGAGGTAGAAAACAAAGTAATGTAAGCTACAAAACATGCAGATCGGTAAAAAATATTTATATGATAACATAAAGTTGAGGGACAAAGTATTAGAAACGTGAATACTGTGTAAAATTAACGCAAGTAACTTGAAGCTACTTCATTAAATCACGGATATTGACAAGCAAATTCAAATTTACTTGTTGCTTTTACTTTACTTTGACATTTACTCATCTGTAAAGTCTGTTTATAAAACCAATGCATTGGATTGTTGTCTTCTGTTGCCGCAGCCAAAGTCTTTGGAACCTGTGTATGGAAATAACTTCGAAAATTCAGTGTTTATTTTCCTTACAGTTATTTTCAAGCCTTAGCGGCTTAGGAGGCGAACTGGCCTTATGTTAAGCAATCGTTATATTTTTTTTCCTTTAGATAGGTGTGAAACTATCGTTGTATCTGAAAGTATTTCTTCTAATTCAAATGTTTACAAATGTTGTTGAATGTCACTGAAGCAACTGCAAATGCACAAAAAGCGATCTGCAAGTGCTGTGCTTGAATTTTTTCAGTATCGGCTTTAATTTAAAGCTGTGAAATATGAGGTAAAAAGTAATAAATAATGGAATAAAGTTAACATCACTCCACCCGTAGAAGCGAATTAAATACTGTCAACTGATGACATAAAGCATTTAATTTCACACGTACGAAAAGCGAATAAAACTCGAATGTACACTATCTGATGATGAGCATAAAAACTTGTTAATGGGATGTAAAATTGCATAAATTAAAGTGATTTTAAAATGACTGGTTGCTGTGTTTATTAATTAATCTCTTCTCTACACATGACGTACCCGCTACTAATAATATCAGATTGAAAGGCGTCCTCTGAAGTTCTGAAATTTAACAAATTTGTTAAAAAGTATACTTAAATGACGACATCAGCTCCTTATAGGTGGAATTATACGCCAACCGTCTGTACATTGAGTTGGTACTCTTCTTTGCTTTGTGAAACTATGCACTTGAGTAGCTCCTCGATGACATCGCTCTTGTGATGGATGGCTTAGTACCTATCGAGTGTATTTCATGATGTGAGTCTGACAAAAAAAATCACATAACGTCCACATGATATGACAAAGACGCGATAGACGCGTCGTTACGACATCGATACGAATAGCCTTGCTAGTAATAGTATCCCATCCAGATCGTGCGACTGTTCTCACCGGTCCCTAGCGAGGTTTGAGAAAAAGATAGTTTCCGAAATAATTTTCATACCATGATTTGATTACTCTGATAAAATTGAATCTCTCATTGACTGTCCCCTACATTCTTACTGGCGGTGCAGCTGGTTCTGAAGATGAAAAAATGAACAAGTCGATAGAAACAGTCTTAGACGTAGAATGTGATATTGGATGGAAACAGTTATACACGTATATGACGTTAGGGGTGGAGGAGGGGGGGGGGGGGGGGGTGGAGGAGCGAGGGCAAAATTAAAAACTTGATCATTTGTGTTCTATGTATTTCTATAGCAACTCTGTGTTGTGTCTATACAACGGAAGCCTGAAGAAACAGGAAGAAAGCGTCACGCCTTACAGTAACGTCCCAAGCACCTTTCGAATCGTCATAGCACGTGTGGAATAGACTAAGAGGTGGGCCTATGTCTTTAAGGGGGTAGGTTGTAATTAATTTTAGCACGATGACCATCGAAAGAGACAAATGATCGAAGGAGGAGGCTCTACTTTTCTAACAGACTACATCTGTCATGTCTAGTTAATGAACGATGGTGTTGGTCATGCGCTTCCGTCTAGGTCACGTTCGTAAACTATTAAACTTGTTCTACTAGATGAATTTATATTTTAGATTGTGGCCATTAACAAGACCTTAAATATTTCACACGACGAATAATTTATATCTAAGCAAGCACGAAGTGGAAAGTGACATTACGGAGGTTGATTTCGGATATATTTCACTGCATATCCCTTAATATGATTCCTATTTCCTTTTCGGAACACACAAACGTTTCATTTACAGTGGTATTTTGGGATGGGTAAATGGGAGTGGGTAGATATCGGAATACGTGATATTAAATAATTTAAGGAGACGAAAAGGCTCATTGATCATAAGTGGTAACAACAAGCTAATCAAACAGGGAGACGCCACCAACATACATTACGTTAAACATTCAGAATACAGAGTATTCATGATACAAACGAGGTTACTTAATACCATATTCGATTGCAGTTTGTGACTATTCATTAACTAGAGGGTCCCCTAACACATATCGAAATGTAGCACGGGGAACGAGGACTTTACCGCTACGCCTAATGTGGGACTCTTGGACGTCTGCTGGAAGCTCCCTCAAGTCTTTGGTCGTAAGTGATGATAATCAGAAAGACTGTTGTTAGATGTCTGATCATGCACAATGGCTACAGCGTTCATATAGGCAACATACGTCACCTTGAAGTGTTACCATATAATAAATGAATCACGAACATCAGACACTAACACATCTGTTGTTCATTACCTTGTAATGAACTGAATTAACATTCATGACTAAACTGTGACAATCTTCGAGTTTTCCAATAGTTATAACGCTGTAACGTATTACTATGTTTACGACGTTGCTCATCGAGCCACATACGTTATCTCGCATTTCTAGCTCCTTCCCTCTCACAATTAATGATAAAAATAGAGAAATTCAGGGTCGCCACCAGCCCAAGCCCTTCCTAACCCCTTAGAAAAAAACGGAGCTAGAAAATTATTAGTTTAATTACTTTAATAATTTAATTACAAGTACGCAAATTTCTTTAAGCAGCCAGATAAATAGCACTCCATGTCGTGCATAAAACAACTTGATTAATTCAGGATTGGAAATCGGAGTAACGGGGTAACATCGACACCAAAGAATTTATCTTTCACGTAGATTATTTATTGTAACTTCGAAATTTTTAAGTAAGAATTATGTGAGAATGAAACAGAGCACAATTTAACTACAACAAGAATAAACACAAAAGACGGGGTTGGGAGACAATTATACTATCATCTCCTTTGCATTAATACCATAAAAATATCTCAGTGAGATTTACATTACGATTCTACGCATGCACTATTCTGGACAGAGGTTTAACCAATACACAAGGCTGTGCGAAAATTATTTAACATACTAAACACGTCTGCTGCTTGCAAACGGCCGAACTAGAGCACGTGGTGCATTTTGACCCAAACTGTTGTGCTGCTTTGTAGAAAGTGCACGAAAGAACAGATATTCTTGCAGAAATTGTAGCTCATTAAACCAGCAAACTGTTAAAATAAGGCCTACTGCGGTACCATGGTGAACGAGAAGGGTCATTGATTACCAGACACGTGGCACAAAAAATGGCTCTGAGCACTATGTGACTTAACATCTGAGGCCATCAGTCCCCTAGAACTTAGAACTACTTAAACCTAACTAACCTAAGGACATCACACACATCCATGCAGGTTTAGAACCTGCGACCGTAGCAGCAGCGCGGTTCCCGACTAAAGCGCCTAGAACCTCTTGGCCACCGCGGCCGGCTCACGTGGCACAAAATCGACATACAAAGAAAAAAGCAATTTCCACAAAATATAAGATTAAAAATCATTAAAAAAATAACTCGCTTCACACGCTTCAGATAAGCTAAAGTTCTTAAGTATTTCACCAGTTAAACATAACGAAGTCCTAATTCAACCCGATTCCTATCACCTGAAACCCCCCTTAAGAGCTACGATCCGTACTCACCAAGCGTTCACCGAAGAGTGCCCTTTCTCTTTAGAGATTACCTAGCTTCTCGTGCAGCGGAAGCTACCAGAGGGGTAGCCCTCCGTCACCAACCTCACACACAAAAACAGCCTTCGACACAGCCCTCGACTAAGATTGGGTAAACCTCTCTGTTCAGGTATTGGAAGCCTAAGTTGGTCATCTTGTACTCTCCTTCGAACGAGGAGCAACATCGTCTGCTCCCAGCATACGATGACCAGTTCAGCGATTCCCACAAAACAAAACCGAAACCCCGCATTAAAACACATATATAATAATCAATAGGCCTTATTTCAGCACTCAGTCTTTCTGGAAGAGTTCATGAATTGAGCTAAAATCAGGTAGTAAAGTGAATAAGTTGTACCAAATTCGACAAGCGTCTTATGAAACGACTTCACAGAGACGTTTCAACGCACAACAGAAAAGGAACCCTGTGACGATAATAGAATGGCCGTAACAATGTTTCCTGTTCAATCTGAGTTTCTGATGAAAAGCTCCTCACGAAACACTCTGATTCTTAAGCTGCCAATATCAAAACAGAGCTCACACTCTCTAACAATCCCTGCTTGGCACTTTGTTTTTCTGCTATGGAATATGACTCTCCTGTCCAGTATAGATCATCGTATACTGGGAAAAAGGACACAGTGCTCAATGAAACAAGTAAACTGATTAAAGGTTGGCTCGAACCTCCACTAATAGATAAACGTTACTACCTAACTGTAATAGCGTAGCTGTCTGTACACAGCGAAGTGGCTGCTGAGAAGGAGAGACTTATACTCAGGATGGACAGCATCCACTCGTGGTGTGGGCACACCTCCTACGCGTTTGAGCTCCATGAAGAGCTTCCTATGGTCATCTAAGTTTACGTAGCGTCCCAAGAAGACGAGACTGAAGCTGTGGAAGCCGAGAACACATCAGCTCCACTGATGGATGACAGCAACCGAACACCTACCGACGGACACTGGAAATCCGTAAGCTGATTACGACCCGGACTGGGAAGATCCAAGCACTGTAATGAAGAAACTTGGCTCTAAAGTTGACATACCGCGAATACGGACAAGAACAAAATAATAAGATATGCTTCAATGTCTTCTGTGTTCAACATCCTGATCACAGGATTATGTCATTCATTTCACCGCAAGGGCCTCGGAGAGTGAAAATTTCTGGGCACGTGTAATAAGAAGGTATTGTATTTTCACAATGTAATTATTCTAGTTCCTGACTTGGTTGTCTATATGCATGTATGTTTCTAACACGAGAACAAATTCTCTGCTCCGAAGGGCAGAGCAGGGTATCAGAGAAACAATTCAGTATAGAGTAACTGCTGTCAGCTACCAAAGTCCAAAGGGATACATTTTATGGAAACACAAGAAATTATGATGTATTTCGGTTGCATTCCTACAGCTGGTGAAACTAATGTGTTTATTTTTTGCTGCAAACACCACACTTTGGTCATTACTGACAGATGTAATGAAGGGAAATTAGCTTCTCAAGTTGGATAGTACGTTAAATACGTCACCATATAATAATTTCCCGAATGTCCCTAACAAAAGTATCATAACATATAAAAGAGTTTCCCAACATGATGTTAACTAAAGTTTTGACAAACTGACTTCTGTCTTCTGGCTCAGGTTCTTCAGCCGACTTTTGTTTGATGATTTTTCTAACGTTTCACTAGCACAAGTGGCTGACATTGTCACAACTTCATCCTCCATTGGTCGTGGTGGACTGGAGTCGAGCTCGCTGCCGAAGATTGTATGTATCTGCCACGCCAACGTCTGAGGGCTTCCCCCTGGTCATTACCCCTGTAGCTCACCACTTACTGCCTGCAATGGTCGTTCACTGCAGCACGGGAATCCTTGATCTGTTCACCTTGAGACTTTCTGCTCTCTTGTTGAAATTATTGTCTTGTTTATGTTTCTATGGCTTCCCTGAACACGTGGATGTGGTAGCTCTTCTCCACTATTGCTAATTTCTCCAACTGTCCCAACATACAATACCGTTTATTTTCAGCGATGCTGGTGTTGATCGATCGTTCAGTCATTCTGACAAAAACTCTCCATATATAAAGGATATGTGGTATATTCCCAACATTGCAAGGATCCTTTTGTCCTTTGATAATATGAAACACTCTTTAACATTCTTGGTCAGTCCACAGTTTTTGTCTTCCCACAGGTCGCTGAAAGAGAGAGGACAAGTGTTTAACTGTCTATATGTAGTCGAGCCAGGAGTGCTTACGATCAATCTTAGAAACTAAAACTTGGAACAAATGATATTCTAGTCAGCTTAGATAGTGTTTCTTTGTTTGTTAAAATATATTATCATTGCCCCAAATATATCTTTCCATTACCAACGAATTTAATTAAAAGGACAGTAAAATGCTTTCATATACACTGCCTAACAAAAAAGTGAAGCACACAAGATATGGGCTGACATGAATGTGACTTCGCACAAGTACTCTATGACGTCAGAATCTAAGATGACGGACCTGAAGATACTAGCACAGCACCTATGATATCAAAATCCAAGACGGCAATCAATATGGCAGGCATGGAGATACAAGCAAAGTTCCTATTGTGTCAGAATCCAAGAAGGTAGACCTGGAGGTAGTAGCACAGCTTCTATGATGTCAGAAGCCAAGATGGCAATGTAAGATGGCTAACACATCCTCTGTGATGTCATAATCCAAGATGGCGGGTCTAGAGACACTAACACACTTTTGTGCTTGTCTGTTCAGTGTCATGTGGTATGACATTAAAAACTGAGATGGTGATCGAAGATTTGAGACTGTATATATCAGTGTTATGAGCTATGATATCACAATCCAAGATGGTGATACAATATGGTGAACTTGGAGGTAATATTACAGCCTCTAAGATGTCAGAACCCAAGATGGTGATCCAATATAGTGGACTTGGAGATATTAGTATAGCCTCTATGATATCAGAACCCAAGGTAGTAATACAAGTTGTCTGACCTGAAGACAGCTTCTCTGACATCACAGTGCTAGATAGTGACCCAAGTCTATACCAGTAGATACTACCACTGTTTTGAGACTACCTAAATCATTTCTTATGCTGTGACATCACAGTCCTAGATGATGATCCAAGACACTGAATCTACAGATACTAGCCCAGTTTTGAGACCGTCGTTATGTCATAAGAATGGCTGTCAGGTCACTTGTACCAAGTATAGAGTCCAAGATGTCCACTGGGTTTTTCCTTATATCACAGAGCACTGGTACCTCCATAGTGAGTGGCCAGTGCGACTTAATGGCATGCTGGAGGCCCAAGCTTTGATTCCCATTAAGGTCAAAGATTTTATCTGCTTGGGGTCTGGGTATTGCGTTTTCCCCATTCTCATTTCATCACCATTGATGCGCAAGTCGCCAGAGTGGTGTCAAATAAAAAGATTTGCATTAGGTGCCGACCAACACCAAATCTGGCCAATAATGCCATACAGTCATTTTCTTCAGTATTTGTAACATGGTTATGTTGCAATGTATCATCTTACATATGTGATGGAATATTTTTCATGCTGATTTCTGAATCTGTTGAACTACTGTCCACATAATTATTTGATTATGTGTCTTTCTAAGATATCTGAAGTGATTGAAAGATTTCATTCCAATGATTCCTGTAATTGGTTGATGCTACAAGATGTCCTGCTCATTCAACTATTACATTTGGATTACCAAAATGCATATAGTGCAGAGATTAATCATTCATTGTTATGCGGAATCTTGTAAAGAGCACAATGTAATGTTGGTTTAATAATGTTGTTGTATTTCTTGCTGTTTGGGCTTTTTGTTCCTACAACGCCTTTCTTATATACATCAGTTACGTATAATAGTTTACCATACATTTCAGTCAATACTTCGAAGTTTTTAAGATTATTGACTTCAGTAAACTTGGCGTTCTTTCGAATTCTCTGTTCCCAATTTTTATTGCATGCTTATTTAAATTTATAGGCTGCATACCTAACAAGTACAGTTTCTCCCAGATAGCCTTGTGCATTTCAGTGACATCATCACTGTAACAATCACCTTCTTCATCACAATCATTCACTTCTTCTTGTGCTTCTCCACTAATATCTCTGCATACTTCTTTCACAGATACATTTTTTTTATTCATTCAGATCTGTTTTCTTCTTCTTCTTCTTCTTCTTCTTCTTCTTCTTCTTTCTGAATAACTGTCATTTCGCAGAGTAACTTTTGAAGAATGGGCTTAATGATTTTACCAGTACAGACTCAGTTTTGGCGTGCACTTTTCTTTATTGTGGATATTTCATTGAGATTTTGACAAAATCTGACAGAATTTTTTGCAAACATTAGACACAGCTAGATTAGGATTATTGGTAGAAACATGAAATTTATTCCATATTTATTAGTGGTATTCTTCAGTGAAGAACACATTATTAATTCTTTCCCTCTTTGATATGTTTCTTCAGGTTTTATGTCGCTGTTTGTCTTTTTTGTAACTTCACGTGTTTCCTTCACAATAAAAAGGCGAGACTTTATGTGTAACTGGCAGATTGTTATGTCTTGACAACTGGTCACAAACTGACCATACATATCCCTTTATATTTGATTACACATAAGCACCAAAGGAAACGGTTTCAAATTGCCTCACACATCACCATTGTTAGAGCAAACCAGTAACAAAACTTCACTTCTCACAGCAAAACTGTGTGTCACTCTTGTAGTGAAATCAAAACAATCTTTCCTCTGTTACCACAAAATGTAACAAATTGGCTCTGATGTTACAGTGAAATTGTAACTTGTTAATCAATCCTACATCAAAATATGTAACAAAATGTCCCATGTCACAGTAAAATTGTAACAAAATACGCCATGTTACAGCAGAATTTTAAAGAATCACCCTATGCTACTGCAAAAATTGTAACAAAATATCCCATGTTACAGTAAAATTATAACAACATGTCCTATATTACAGTGAAATTGTAACACAGTGTCCTACATTACAGCGCAATTGTAACAAAACGCCTCATGTACAGCAATATTATAACAAACTGCCCCATACTACCGGACCATTACAACAAAATGAACAGCATATTGCTGTGGGCTTTACGTCCCATTGATTTGTTGACACTGTACCCTAGTAGCATATTAAGTCTAACCAATAAGTTAATGGCATACATAGTTTGCAATTCAGTTGTTCTTCCTACATTACATTTAGCAGATGAAGTTTCCCCATGAACTACGTATGCTGTGTGACAATAGATACAGTGTCTCTTTACATCTCTACTAGATGTCTGATGATTGTTTCCTGTTTTTCCTCATTCAGAATCTGTTAGGTCTGATATTACGGCCTATCAATACCATGCTAATGGTAGTAAATATACTGCCAGCTTCAGGATCAAGTCTGTGTCTAACATGTGGTCAGTAAATGACACTCCAGAAAAGAGGTAGACAATAATCAACTTTTATGGTGCACTGAACTCTAAAAGTTCAATATCACTTTGCTGAAGGCTTCAAATGTTTCATTTAGCATGATTTTAGAATGTCTCCAACTTATTCCATATGTTGCAAACAAAAGGACAACAGCATTTGGGTATTTCAAACCGCGCCATAAAATTTCTCCAGTCTTATGTAAGGTTTATCTTTGTCAAGATTCCATTCTACTTACATGTATGATAACTGATCTCACATCTATGATGGTGGTATATGGCAACAGTTAGTACTAATAAAAGGCAGTGTCCTTTCAGACAGTTGATGTCTTTAGAAACCATTTCGACATCACACATCGCTGGTTATTCTGATATTTCTGTGAGATACCAACCCACCAATGGATAGGTGCTGCCGATCTGCGAAGCTTTTGAATTGATATCGTGCACTGTAATTTATCTTCGATTTCTAACTGTGTCAGTTGTCACTGTTCATGTAGTATGTATCAAGGCAGGACTTTCACCAATCAGAAGCTCTACTCTGCCATACTTACAACTACTTTCCACACTTGTAGGTACAAGACATTCATATTACTTGTACCATCCTACAATTTGTGGTTTTATATATGCGACTATGTGGACTACGATTGCTTTAAGTTGGATACAAAGCGATCTAAACTGCTGGAAAACCTATTTTAACAAAAAATTCGATTATCTAGGCACAAAACTGAAAAATGAAGTTCACTGTTTGTAAAACGAAGAAGTTTATGGGTGATGTGAATTACACCCTTTCTATGTTGCATCCTACAGATTTTATAAAGTTGCATCGTATCCATCTCTGTCAGCACTATGCACAGATTTCTCTATCCACTACTTGTCTGGTGTTGTGGGAGAGAGATCTGAGAGAAATAGCGCTCTGTTATATTCTTGTTCATGACATCAGTGTAATAGTATCAGCGGATTTTCAATTTGAGACTGTAAACACTGATACTCTACGCACATCTATTTCATCCTAGGAGCTTGCTTTCGTGACATTGGTCAGTGAGATGCATGTTGATAATTTGTGATTTTTGTAAATATAACCGTTAATGAACTTTGACAAGATGGCATCACTGTAGACATTGGTTAAAGCCAAAGGTAGGTTGGAAGTAGGTAAACGTAGGTAGCTGATATGAAGCATCATTCTCAAGGCATCCAGAGATTTGAAAGGTACATCACCAACAAAATACGTAAACACAATATGTTTGAGATGAAGCATTGCTAAACATGTGAAATTATTGTATTACTCCCACCTACTCCCCTAAAATTTAAGTTCTTTTACACTTCCTCAAATTGCAACATTTTGATGGTCATGTATGAGCTTGTAAATTAGTATAAATGTGTTTGGCTCTCAATTTCACGTGGAATATGTCAGGTGCATGTAACGTAGACGCTTTTTTAAAATAACTCTGGCTTGGCTATGACCAAGACAGGATACTGCTAGTTTAATAGCTGTCACCCACACCACACATTAATTATTGGTGGTGGATTTTAGAGACATTGTACCTAACCCTACCAGCGCACATCTCCTATCCCCAGGTAATAGGTACATCTTGCGGGCTTTCAAATAAAATAATGTGGTGGCCTTCAACTACGTACCCTCAGACTCAGAGCTGAAATATTAAAAGTTTTGGCTGGTTTCGTCGTCTAGCGGCTGGGATACGTAGTTGCCGCATTACAAGCCAAATTCTGCTGAATCTACAGTATAAAATATGAATATATACATGAATTGAATGGTCAAAGGTTCTTATCATTTGGCAATTGCGAATTTTGAATGTTATATAGAACTTTATAAATGAAAGACTGCAATTAAGTAAATTCTACAGGTACTATTTTAACGACTTTAAATGATGGGTGCGATAGCAGAAGTACGTTTAAGAATGCCGTTTATTACTGTAAAACACTTATTGGTGTCGATGGTGCAGTAATTAAAACGTAAGTTGAATAACAGGGAATCAATTGATTCCTACTTCACATAATTAGTTATGAGCAACAACATTGCTCACGAGATATTAACTTCTATACTGTCCAGGACTCTCCGTGTCCTGTGCGACTGTCGCTCGCGCCGCACTCTTAGAACTGCTCCTCCTCCCCACTTCCATACAGTCTCCGCACGTATCCTTTTTGGAACAATCGCTATGATTGGCCAGAGCGCTCCCGCCCTGTCTCCAAGGCAACGCACACTCACAAACATAATCAAACTCATTTAAAATACTGGATTTACATTTAAATAACTTGAAATTAAATAAATATTCCTATGGCTGGACTGTAAACACGCTCTAACACACGTTAATAAATACATAAACAAATTAGATAAATATATATCAAAGGAATAGAAACAAAATTAAGCCAGTAGCCTAATGTCTCTGTGCTTTCTAAAACACAGTAAATATTTGACCAATTTCTTCATGAATAGTATATATCGGATATAAACAAAGACATAGACGAATAAATATATTTATAAGCATGCTGCTACCGTTTTCTCGTGTAACTGTGAAGTACTTATGGCCTGACGCAATAGATAGTAATCTGCCACTTTAACCTCCAATAACTCGTATACTAGTCAAGTTACATGCCCGTAATTTATACCAATTTAGGTTTACACTAATAGCTTTCTAAAGATATGTCGCTCAACAAAATCGGATGAACCATTTAGATTTTGGAAATTCGTTGCTCGGTGTTACTTGTATAATTTATCGTCAGATACTAAACTTTAAACTAATAAAGATATTGAAAATCTGATTACACCATCAGAATCGTCATGCAAATAACGGTAATGTACATGTTTCGTTTTGAGGTGTCATGATTCATCTGGCTGCTATTAATTTCTATACAATCTGTGAAACGTCTGCCATTAAGGTTTCACAAAGTCCACCATCTTTGGCACTCCTGGCATGTCTCCTTTATCGACACAGCGTCACCATGGAATTCCCAGCCATGCGTCGGCTGGACCACGTGGTCCGGCCTGGATCCCGGCTAATGTTCGGCACCACTAGGCAGCCGACGAGCCGCGGCCCGCCGAGAGGCACCAGTGCGGCCATGCCAACTCCGAACTTAGAATATTTTCAGGGCGCCACAACTCGCCCGTTACCTCACAATCTCCTGATTTCTGGATGTCCATGCAGAAGATGTGTGTGGGCTACTGTACAAGTCGTTTTAAAGTTAGGGTAATCTAGAATTTTTCACTATTTTTCAATATTCGTTAAAGCATAAGTGTGTGCGATGGATCAAAGGATTTAGGAGTATTTAGCATCAGGGTAATTTTATCGTTTTAATTTGTTGGCTCAACACCTGGGTGTATATTGTCAGAAAAATGTGTTCATCATACATAATTACAAATCGATTACTTACAGCTCGAAAACAACTCGAGTGGCAAACGTGTTACTGTTACTGTAAGTGGCAGCTGTCACTGGAAGATAAACTGGCAGCCATCCTTAATAACATCAAAACTGTTAAAAGTACTGGTAATGCTGTACATTTGTTTGCTTTAATATTTGGTTGGTTTGTTTGTGGGATTAAAGGGACCAGACTGCTACGGTCATCGGTCCCCTTTTCCAAATACTAAAAACACCCACAGAGAATAAAAACGATCAACAGAATAGATGACAGACGACACAGAACAAGAGAAACTTAGACAAAGACCAGACAAAACGAATTAAAATCACACAGAGTGTGACGGTGGTTGGCCGACCATAGAAACAAAAAGAAGGAGAAGCCAACCACCGAGAGACACTTTAAAAAACTCAGTTTAAAATCGTAGGCCAAAGGCCAGAATCAACACAAGAAAAAACATAACAAACACTCAAATTAAATGACGAAAACCCCTGCCCGAATAAAACGCAAAACTAAGCCAGCCGTGGAAGAGTCATCAGTTAAAAGGGCAGGGAGCGTATCAGGCAGCACAAAGGTCTGCCTGAGCCCAGTTAAAGGGTACACTCCAACAGAATGTGGAACACCGTCAAGGCCGCCCCACAACGACAAAGAGGCAGGTCCTCACGACGCAGTAAATAACTGTGCGTCAGTCGGGTGTGGCCAATGCGGAGCCGACAAAGGACGACTGAGTCCCTGCAGTTGGCTCGCATGGATGACCGCCACACAGTCGTCGTCTCCTTTATAGGACGGAGTTTGTTTGGCACGGGCAGGTTGCGCCATTCTGTGTCCCATAAATCGAAAATTTGTCGGTGTAAGATTGCCCGCAAATCAGTCGCCGGGAGGCCAATCTCCAGAGATGGTTTTCTGGTGGCCTCTTTCGCCAGGCGGTCAAAATTTTCATTGCCGGGTATCCCTACATGGTCGGGGGTTTGCTTTAATGATTCCAAAACGGTTTAACGTGGATCTTATCGGTAGTTTAGCCATGACTGGTCTTTGAGCAGTTGCATTTGAGCTTTTGGTGCTGATGGGGTAAGAATAGTCTCTAACTATACATGTCTGGCAAGATTCCAGTTGTGGTAAGTCAGCTACAAAGAGAGCGACTACCTAGAAATTTTGTAACATCTCGAGTTTCCTACCGGTAAAATACGGTAGATTTGATTATATTGGACAGATGTCTGAGTTGTTCAGTATCTTGTGGCTAGTGGTCCTTTTCAGCACCCTCTAAGCTAACTGAGTGGCTGTTTTATTTGTATTGGATATTAGTTTGGTGATTTGCATTGAGCAAGGTATTGATTCAATAGCGGCATATTTTGTTTAACAGTCACTAGAGATTTTGAAATGGACTTCACTTTGGTCATACAGCATGTGTTGGCTGTAAAACTGTCAGAGATCTATTCCTGAATTATTAAATAGTTCTACCCAAAAGCAACTGTTGATGCAAGATTTGCGCAGAATTATCACTACTTAGAGCATTATTGTGTCTAGAGACCATTCAATAATAAATTGTTAGTGGGGTGCATTGGCCAACAGCTGAAGAGGGAAGATTTTGATTCAGTTGCCTAACTCCAGGCCCTAAGGTGATGGTGGCCCCAGATTTGTTGTTTGTATCTTTTTATGACTCACTCTAGTTGTTATCTGGGGAATTAACTTTGCTGGCATTTGTCCACCACAGTCGATGAATAACTGCTGTATGAAAACAGAGATCAAATAAAACTGGTTTTTCCCCAACTGATCAATCTTCTTACTTCTTATTTAAAGCAAATAGAATTTTTCCGAATTAATCTTGAGTCCCAAAGAAAGTTTACATGAAAAGATATTTTCAAAAACGTGTAAAAAGTGGAACCAAAGATAATAGTAATTTTTATTACCAATATTAGAGAATAACAATTCAAAGATACAGTTTATGTGTGGTACATCTTTCTAGTCGGTAATAACTCTTAAAAACTATTGTATGGAAAGAAAAAAGGTGGAAATGAATTAATTAGAATTGGTAATAAGTACAAAAGAAATATTTGATAGTAATTTTAGTATTAAGAAAAGAATAAACAAATATGTCTATTTGAAATGATAAATAATCAGAAGAAGACTAAAATAATGTCTCTGACATGGCCGTTAATTTGATCGTAGCTTGAAGATAGCAAAATTCGTACGACAAAAGAAGGGATGTTTGCATTTAGCACGCATATTAACTGTGAGTAAAATAAGTTTTGTTATCACTAGGTTTATCCGAATATTTAAAATTTTCATTGTAGAGAGATGAGAGATAGAACCTACTATGAGTGTTAATAAAAATTAGTAATGTTATTTACGCAAGTCGGCAATATAGTAGAGGTCGAACTGTGCATAGTTACATGGTGTATAACTAAACTCTAAAGAACCACACGTTTATTCATGTGCTATTTTGCTTGCTATTCTTGAATTATTGGTTCAGAAAAAGGCTCTACACTTCAATGACATAGAAATTAAACTAAACATCAGTAAAACCTGAATTACATGTTAATGATGCACAACTTTGCTAGCTCGTTATACACTAGGCGTTAAAGAAAACAACAAGTTAATTTCTCAGTATTATTTGCCAAAGTTTCGAGGTGTTTAAATAATTTTATTTAAGTAGTAACTGTCAGATATATTACATGTATAAAAAATTGTACTGCATGTTAATACTTGAGTCTTCACTGAAGGAAATTCTCGATTTAGTAGCAAGAATTCAAACAAGTACGCATAACCTCTTAACGATGTCTGGATCATTGTCGTAGGTATACGTCAGTCAGATGCGAAACTGCATGAGGTTGCATGAAGATACGAAATTAAAACAAGCATTGTAAAGGAAGAATATAGGATCGATACTAGCAGGGCTTCAAGTCTCAGTTTACGCACGTGATTGTTGATTATTTCCAGAAGTATTCCAGACAGTAGTTTTTTTTTTTTTGGTCATCAGTCTACTGACTGGTTTGATGCGGCCCGCCACGAATTCCTTTCCTGTGCTAACTTCTTCATCTCAGAGTAGCACTTGCAACCTACGTCCTCAATTATTTGCTTGACGTATTCCAATCTCTGTCTTCCTCCACAGTTTTTGCCCTCTACAGCTCCCTCTAGTACCATGGAAGTTATTCCCTCAAGTCTTAGCAGATGTCCTATCATCCTGTACCTTCTCCTTGTGTTTTCCACATATTCCTTTCCTCTCCGATTCTGCGTAGAACCTCCTCATTCCTTACCTTATCAGTCCACCTAATTTTCAACATTCGTCTATAGCACCACATCTCAAATGCTTCGATTCTCTTCTGTTCCGGTTTTCCCACAGTCCATGTTTCATTACCATACAATGCTGTACTCCAGACGTACATCCTCAGAAATTACTTCCTCAAATTAAGGCCGATATTTGATATTAGTAGACTTCTCTTGGCCAGAAATGCCTTTTTTACCATAGCGAGTCTGCTTTTGATGTCCTCCTTGCTCCGTCCGTCATTGGTTATTTTACTGCCTAGGTAGCAGAATTCCTTAACTTAACTGACTTCGTGACCATCAATCCTGATGTTAAGTTTCTCGCTGTTCTCATTTCTACTACTTCTCATTATCTTCGTCTTTCTCCGACTTACTCTCAAACCATACTGTGTACTCATTAGACTGTTCATTCCGTTCAGCAGATAATTTAATTCTTCTTCACTTTCACTCAGGATAGCAATGTCATCAGTGAATCGTATCATTGATATCCTTTCACCTTGTATTTTAATTTCACTCTTGAACCTTTCTTTTATTTCCATCATTGCTTCCTCGATGTACAGATTGAAGAGTAGGGGCGAAAGACTACAGCCTTGTATTACACCCTTCTTAATACGAGCACTTCGTTCTTGATCGTCCACTCTTATTACTCCCTCTTGGTTGTTGTACATATTGTATATGACCCGTCTCTCCCTATAGCTTACCCCTACTTTTTTCAGAATCTCGAACAGCTTGCACCATTTTATATTGTCGAACGCTTTTTCCAGGTCGACAAATCCTATGAAAGTGTCTTGATTTTTCTTTAACCTTGCTTCCATTATTAGCCGTAACGTCAGAATTGCCTGTCTCGTCCCTTTACTTTTCCTAAAGCCAAACTGATCGTCACCTAGCGCATTCTCAATTTTCTTTTCCATTCTTCTGTATATTTTTCTTGTAAGCAGCTTCGATGCATGAGCTGTTAAGCTGATTGTGCGATAATTCTCGCACTTGTCAGCTCTTGCCGTCTTCGGAATTGTGTGGATGATGCTTTTCCGAAAGTCAGATGGTATGTCGCCACACTCATATATTCTACACACCAACGTGAATAGTCGTTTTGTTGCCACTTCCCCCAATGATTTTAGAAATTCTGAAGGAATGTTATCTATCCCTTCTGCCTTAATTGACCGTAAGTCCTCCAAAGCACTTTTAAATTCCGATTCTAATACTGGATCCCCTATCTCTTCTAAATCGACTCCTGTTTCTTCTTCTATCATATCAGACAAATCTTCACCCTCATAGAGGCTTTCAATGTATTCTTTCCACCTGTCTGCTCTCTCCTCTGCATTTAACAGTGGAATTCCCGTTGCACTCTTAATGTTTCCACCGTTGCTTTTAATGTCACCAAAGGTTGTTTTGACTTTCCTGTATGCTGAGTCTGTCCTTCCGACAATCATATCTAATTCGATGTCTTCACATTTTTCCTGCAGCCATTTCGTCTTAGCTTCCCTGCACTTCCTATTTATTTCATTCCTCAGCGACTTGTATTTCTGTATTGCTGACTTTCCCGGAACATGTTTGTACTTCCGCCTTTCATCAATCAACTGAAGTATTTCTTCTGTTACCCATGGTTTCTTCGCAGCTACCTTCTTTGTACCTATGTTTTCCTTCCCAGCTTCTGTGATGGCCCTTTTTAGAGATGTCCATTCCTCTTCAACTGTACTGCCTACTGCGCTATTCCTTATTGCTTTATCTATAGCGTTAGAGAACTTCAAACGTATCTCGTCATTCCTTAGTACTTCCGTATCCCACTTCTTTGCGTATTGATTCTTCCTGACTAATGTCTTGAACTTCAGCCTACTCTTCATCACTACTATATTGTGATCTGAGTCTATATCTGCTCCTGGGTACGCCTTACAATCCAGTATCTGATTTCGGAATCTCTGTCTGACCATGATGTAATCTAATTGAAATTTTCCCGTATCTCCCGGCCTTTTTCAAGTATACCTCCTCCTCTTATGATTCTTGAACAGGGTATTCGCTATTACTAGCTGAAACTTGTTACAGAACTCAATTAGTCTTTCTCCTCTTTCATTCCTTTTCCCAAGCCTATATTCTCCTGTAACCTTTTCTTCTCCTCCTTCCCCTACAACTGCATTCCAGTCGCCCATGACTATTAGATTTTCGTCTCCCTTTACATACTGCATTACCCTTTCAATATCCTCATACACTTTCTCTACCTGTTCATCTTCAGCTTGCGACGTCGGCATGTATACCTGAACTATCGTTGTCGGTGTTGGTCTGCTGTCGATTCTGATTAGAACAACTGAACTGTTCACAGTAACACGCCCTCTGCCCTACCTTCCTATTCATAACGAATCCTACACCTGTTACACCATTTTCTGCTGCTGTTGATATTACCCGAGACTCATCTGATCAGAAATCCTTGTCTTCCTTCCACTTCACTTCACTGACCCCTACTATATCTAGATTGAGCCTTTGCATTTCCCTTTTCAGATTTTCTAGTTTCCCTTCCACGTTCAAGCTTCTGAAATTCCACGCTCCGACTCGTAGAACGTTATCCTTGTGTTGATTATTCAATCTTTTTCTCATGGTAACCTCCCCCTTGGCAGTCCCCTCCCGGAGATCCGAATGGGGGACTATTCCGGAATCTTTTGCCAGTGGAGAGATCATCATGACACTTCTTCAAATACAGGCCACATTTCCTGTGGATACACATTACGTGTCTTTAATGCAGTGGTTTCCATTGCCTTCTGCATCCTCATGTCGTTGATCGTTGCTGATTCTTCCGCCTGTAGGGGCAATTTCCCACCCCTAGGACAAGAGACTGCCCTGAACCTCTATCCGCTCCTCAGCCCTCTTTGACAATGCCGTTGGCAGAATGTGGCTGACTTCTTATGCCGGAAGATATCGGCCCCCAGTGCTGATTATTTGTCAAAATTTAGGCAGTGGCGGGGATCGAACCCGGGACCGAAGACGTTTTGATTATGAATTAAAGACGCTACCCCTAGACCACGGGTCATCTCAGTAGTATATACAGGAGCTATTCAGTACATGACGTACTGATGACAGTGAGGATCTTCTTTAGCTATAGTTCATGAAGTGCCGGTGTATTTTGCTGACTAACTATTGTTTTGCGAGATGGTATACAGAATTCTGACCAATGTAGTATTTCATAACAGGGGTTCTTATATTGCGAACATTTTCAGGGGTATTCTCAGAGATGGATTGCATGTACAAGTATCATTCATATTATTTCGCCACAGGATATGTGCTTCTTGTATTTTCAGATTTACCCATTATTTTAACTTGGGTCATGTAGCCTGTGTGGTAGATGGGTTATGTTGGTGACTAACGTCATGATAACGTACTAGTGGTGGAAATTGGATCTACTCTCCTCGATTTTTAAATATCTAACAATTTTTATCTTTGAGAACAGACTCTTGTGTTCTGAACTAGGACCACGATTCTGAAAGCTTGAACAAAGAACGTAACTATCCGTTTTGAGGAACATTTGATGTTGGCTAACCAACGTTGCTGATTTCAATTCTATCATCGACGTCAAAACATCGATGGCCTTAACAATCGACTCCAAAACTCTGGTGTATCTGAATCCATGATAAATGATTAATGTATAGAATGGCGTAAAAGTAACAAATCAATACCAATAATATATTTATTAGTCAATAGATACTGCAACAACTAAAATTACATACCCCAAAATTTTTTGTAACATAATATTTTACAGAGACGTTTCCCCTTCAATTTATTTCCTTGTTGACGGAGAGCCTTCCCTGCTTTTAAGAACAGTTTTCAGAACCTAATGATGCGAGAATACAGCTCAACTACTTGAATAAAATTGTTTGGAGCTTCGACTAAATAGTAGCGATTATTTGATTCTATACTTCCGATTGATTCTGTTTAAGATCTAGGAGCGATTATCCAGATAATAATTGAACCGTAATGATAGATCCATTTCTGCTCCAGTTTTCAAATTATTCTTTTGTTGTGTTATCTAATTATGTTCAGTCGATAAATCAAACTGGTATTTCCTATCAGACATCGACTTGCCCATCCTCACTGTCAGCTGCAAGCAAATTCATAATACATTGTTTTGATTGCCTTCGATCTTGGCAGATTATCTTGAAATAATTTGGATACAGGTTCGAGCAACACTGATGTGGCTAACACGTTAAAATTTCAGTCGATAGTAAAAGCTTTCTGGTTTCTGTTATTACGTTACTCTCCACTACTCTGTGTTGGTTGCATGAAACATATTTTGGTATTCAACTTGTTAATGATTGATACGAGACTTTACTGCTGGCAACGAACTTTTCTATGCAAAATGCACGAGTAGCTTCTTCCATACGCCCCAGAATGTGACATACATCCACCAGATGTACACTACCTATTCTATATACATAGAGCTTTTAGCTTGGATGAAACACTGTCACTGAATGCAGCTACTAAAATCATACAGCACGTTGAATTCCATCTAATGGATACTTCTCGAATTAGTTTGAGGTCTGGTTCCTTTCTTAGCACATCATTTGCCGTTACACTTCGTTTGGTCAGCACTACAGTCCTTTTCACACCAGTAATCAACTCATGCAGTTTGTCAGTCTTTTCAATAGATTTTTCCTACCATATTGGGCATGCAGACAAAACACGATGTATAATTTCTTCTAAATGAAATTTCTATACCATTAACCATATTTGCTTCTGCATCAGTCCCCACTGTCAGTATTTTGTTGGTATTTATTTCGAATCATTGCAAATCGGTAATAATATACTCGAAAATACATTCACTTGAGTCTGATACTGACAACCCATAGACACCAGGAGCAGCCATTTCCATTTATTGTCATAAAAATAATGGACGGCAATTCCCAGAAAACTTCTACACTGCCTTTTATCCATCCATATATTTGTCGTTGGCGTTAAAACATTCTGAATATTATTTTTCAAGAATTCCTCAGTAATTTGAAATTAGTTTCCCAGTATCCGCTTGAATGTATGTATCGACTGTATTTCGCCAAATGGAGCAACGACTGTCAGCAGGTTTAAAAAGCCTTTATTTTTAATTAGGAAAGGTTGTGCATCTTTACAATTGATGTACAAAATTGCTTTAGACAAGCGTAGACTTTCCGTTCCAGTTCCTGAAGCATATTCCGAGATATTTAGTGAACATGAACTCAATGTTGATTGAAGAGAGTCTTTAGATACTGAACCTGAAATACTGATTCTATATGATCGCTGTCGCAAAAAAAAGCCGTACAATAACTTTTATTAAAAGTTTAAATGTTTGACCATGCATTGCAACTCACTGGTATCACATTAATTGGCCGGCTGGTGTGGCCGAGGGGTTCTAGGCGCTTCAGTCTGGAACCGCGCGACCGCTACGGTCGCAGGTTCGAATCCTGCCTCGGGCATGGATGTGTGTGATGTCCTTAGGTTAGTTAGGTTAAAGTAGTTCTAGGGGACTGATGACGTCAGATGTTAAGTCCCATAGTGCTCAGTGCCATCACATTAATTGATTAAGGGATCTTCTGTAGTGGAAGCTAACGCTTTATTCAACATGTCTTATTGAATCTCCCTACGACTATTGCTTAAGCTCACTACCTTTCCTTAATTTACGAGTACGCTAGTAACTTGATCAGAATCAAAGTGATTAAGCGAAGGGCTAAGGCTAATTGAACATGAAAGTACAAGAACAAATGACTTGATCACGACTGGACTGGAAGCAGTAACGCAGCTGTCCATTTTAGCAAGAACAGTCAGCACCGGAAGAAGAACTATTACAGCACTAAGCGGCTTCCCTGTCTAACAACTACTGCCTCGAGTCTGTTTGCACTTCGGTAATATCTGGTTACCTTTCCGCACGCATTTGACTAAAAGTAATAAATATGCGCCTCGCCTCATGGGTGAAGCTGCGATATTGAGTCTTCATATCAGAGCTACAATCTTAATAACTTGTGTGAAATTTAAGTATCATGGTAGCACGATCACACCATCGAAAGAGAGATATAGCAGTTTGTGAGTGTCGGTCGGAAGCTGCCGATCCGGCGGATCACGTAACAGACAGCTCCGTAAAACGGCAGCACTGGCTTATTCCTCGTATCTCGATGACCCATTGTAAATGCCACTGGGGAGATTATTTGGAGTACTACAAAAAGAGAAACAACGCTATAATACCTGGTATTACTATATACGAGACGTAGTAACTGGAGCACTCATAATATGGCAGGGAGCGGTGAGCGATAAGTGGCAACTGGTGGTATGTTTTCAGCACGTAATTCCTATTGGGAGACAATCCGGATCAGGGGGCTTGCCGATGTTCCAGTCGGCATTATGTAGCGGCCTAATGAGCCTGGAAGGCTAAAAAGCGCGGTAACAAAATTCCTGGATAATATGCCAGCAGCAACATTTGAATTTTCTTGCCACTACGAGAAACTTCTTTCCTGGGCGTGGAAACATTAACATTAGTTCACAAAGAATTTACCTTCGAAAGCCAGGTGATTTCCCTTCGTTCAAAGAGAAATCGAACGAACATGACCTTTGTGCAAAGCCCCTCCTGTGTCAAATGTATCGATAGAGTGACAACTCTGTGTATTTGTACACATCATGTGCTAGATGTAGGTGTAGATTTTAATTTACGGCAAATTTTAAATTGGTGAAAGTTTATTATTGTGCACTAGTACGCAAAAATTAAGGACGAAAGTAGCTTTCGTAAGATATTTCACTGCCAAGTAACATAATTCGATGAGACTTGGACCATACATAGAGAGAAACGCTGCAGTGTAGTACGGAAGTTAACAGCGTGTGTGTGTGTTTGTGTGTTTGTGTGTGTGTGTGTGTGTGTGTGTGTGTGTGTGTGTGAATTCCTAAGGAACCAAAGTGCTGAGATCATCGGTCCCTAGATTTACAACACTACTTAAACTAACTTAAACTAATTTATGCAAAGAACAACACACACACCCATGCCCGAGGGAGGACTCGAACCGGCGGGAGGTGACGCGCAATCCGTGACGGGGTGCCCTAAACCGCGTGGCCACCCCGCGCGGCAATTTAACGGAAAAAAGTCGTAATGGGACGAACAGAAATGACTCTTTTGTTCATCATAATAATTACAATGAAGTCACCGCTATTCATCATAGTTCCTGAACAATATAAATGGTGGTACGTGGTTCATAGTAGGGCGTGTGACCAGCAGAGACGGCAAAGCATGTGAAACGTGCTCTCATGTGGCCACATGTTTGGTAAGGAGTGATACATCCCCTTAGAAAAATTTATGAATTACTGTGCTGATAAACCTCTTACATTATTTGATTTTCAAACAGCTGAGCAGAACTGAACGTACTCAGACATTTCTCTCTTTAAATATTCTGATCAACACTAAACTGACACACAATATTTTTAGCGCAAGGCAATCTGACTTTCAATAATCACTACAAAAGAATGGCCCTGACTAACAATTATGTATACTTTTCATGAATTACTTACCTCACAAAACTCTTCGTTACTCGAACTACTGCAATACAGCGAGCCCCAATACTGCCAGCTAAATAAAAGATTCCAACTACTGAAGGCACTAACTACTGATAGGCATAGTTAGCAAATGAAAGATTTCGATAGAGAACAAACAATATGTTTATCTTAATAGTGTTCAAAAGTCATTATATATATATATATATATATATATCAGTTCATGACATCCAGTCTTACAAATTTACTGTCTCTGATGGACACACGTCCAGATCATCCGCTCTCAAAATTCCGCCATCTCTCTCCCCACATCCACCATTGCTGGCGGCTCACCTCCAACTGCGCAACGCAACGTGCTGTTCACATCCAGCTGCCCAACACTACAATAGCAAATATTCCAAGAATGCAAACCAGCCACAGACTACATACAGCACAGCCAGTGATGTTCATATAGAGCGCTACGTGGCGTTACCAGCATAAAAACCTAAACGGCCTACTTACAGGAGTTCTTGTGTTAGGCGGTTTCATTCCTCTGCCAGTGCAGTTGACGAGTGCTCGATGATCGCTGGTGTCTGTGCCCGTGCTGCGGTATGTCTCCATAATGCATCTCGCACGCCATAGATGGCTTTTAATTCGGCGGGAGGGAGGGGTAGACCCGGCAGGCCAGTCCATTCGCCCCTTAAATCTTTTCGTTCCAAGAGCTTCTCCAATTGCGCTCTTTGACGTGATCGTGCATTGTCCACAAGGACGAGGTAATGGACGAATGCACTCCTGAAAAGAAGCAAATTGGTAAGAAGTACAGTTTCAGAATAACGTTGACCGGTGAGTATATCATGTGCAAAGAGTTGGACATCATTACGCACATGAAACATTATGCCTACTCACTCCACAACACTAGGAGCACCAAACCAATAATGTTCGCCACTGCTGGACATATCCCTATGTGGCGAGAGGTGGGAATACGTAATGCACCCAGGAAAAATATCGTTCGTATTAATTTTGGTGGATCAGATATTATGGGGGCAGGCATAATGTTGTATTGGTCAATGACTCTGTCAATCTGATAACACTGGAAGGGCTGCAAAAAGTGATAAAAGAAACAAATAACAAACACCTGGACCAGCAAAACGCTCATAGACAGTGTTCCTGGGTGCATTACGTGTTCTCACTTCAGGCCACTCGAGTGTACGTCCAGTTTTGTCGAAAATGATCCTTTCGGTGGTCCTAGTTTACGGTGCCGGGATTCATAATGCTGGACTGACGTAGTGACCTCCAAATTTGTTAACACGGTACAGTCGCTGCTCAACGTTACTGTGACACGGTACTCCTTCTAAACGTGCGTCTTTTCAGGGTTGCGTCGGCCCTGACTTCAATTTTGCGGATGACAATGCGCGACCGCATCGAACAACGCAAGTGGAGCGGCTTTGGGAACGAGAAAGTATTCGGCGTATGGATTGGTCTGACCGTTAAATCTCATCCTGCACGTGTGTTTTGCGCTGGGAGATATTTGCAGCACACCAGTATGCACCAACATCCAGCAGTTGACAACCGCGCTAATAGAGGAGTGGAAGCCCCTACCACAAGAACTTATTACCAACATTGTGGCCACCATGGGAGCACTCTGAGGGGCTGCATTGTCGTTCGTCGTGATCACACACCTTATTAAGTCCCACCTTTTGTAATGTCCAGGGTACCATCACACATCTCGCTGACTTTAATGTAATTACTGTCTTTGAATAAAAGTATAATTTTTCTTCATCCCAATGGGTGTTTCTTTGACTTATCTTCCGTGCTATACTGTAGCAATTCTTTCTACGTATGGTGGAAGTGTTATTGAACCATATGACTTGCCAGTGAAGCATCAAGGGAAAGCTACTTTCGTCCTTGCGTTTTGCACACTAGTGTATATACAGTCACATTCAGTGGTCAAGGCCCAGTTATTATATTTGCAGTCTACTCCAAGCAGGGTTTGACTTCAGAATGCTAAGGTCATAGTTGTTGAGGGTCCTTTGGTTGGTGTACGACTTAAAAAAAAAAAGAAAAAAAGATGGTGTGATTTGAGAGCAAGAACGTGGGCTTGGCAGTCGTAGTAATGGGCACGATTGTGGATGAAATCGTCCAGGCTGAAGGTGGTGGGCGCCTGTTTTGGAACACTCAGTAAGAGACTGCCCATCGATTCCGTGCTTCAAATATATACTAGACTGTCCTATGACAGGAATGGTTCAAATGGCTCTGAGCACTATGGGACTTAACTTCGAAGGTCATCAGTCCCCTAGAACTTAGAACTACTTAAACCTAACTAACCTGAGGACATCACGCACATCCATGCCCAAGGCAGGATTCGAACCTGCGACCGTAGCGGTCACGCGGGTCCAGACTGTAGCGCCTAGAACCGCCCGGCCATGACAGGAATGATTTAGCAATTCATTGTACGTAGAATACACTTGAAGTCACATAAACAGTTAAAAATAACCGAACCAATGGAAAAAATGAATGAGACAAAAGTGGGGAACCAGTTGCCGCAATCCTCATTCCGTCCTTCCCACGAAAAATGTCGGCACGTGAAAATGTTCGCGCTCTTTTAAAACAGAACATTATAGATCCTTTTACTCAGTCTCCCTTTATAATGAAGCCTTCATACTCAGCATCTCTCTCCCCCACTACCACTGTCTGTACATATCTCTTCCCACTGTCTCCTTTGTCTCCTGTTGGCACTCCCTCATATCTATGTCTCCAACTGTCACTGTCTTCATTCCTTTCTCTCGCTCTTCCTTGCCACTGTCTCTTTCTATGATATTTTCGCTGTCTCTCTGTACCACTGCTGTTGTCTTTGTCTCATTCTCTTTCTGCCCCATTGCCAATGTCTCTTCTTTCTCGCTCACAATCTGCTGTCTTTCTCTTCAACTACCATTGTCTCCTAACCACACATGTCCTTGGGTACGCTAACTCGGTGATTTGACGCCTAGACTGGAAACTTGAACAAATGGGTATAGGAGATGAGGAAAGTTTAATTATTGTTAAATTAAAGTGCGCCGGTCTGGAGGGGGGGGGGGGGGGTCCAGACACCTCAACCATATATATGGACTCCACTCGTCTCTCTTTTTTCATTTCCATTGCCACTTCTCTCTTTTGTTCCCACTGCTACTATCTCCATCCAACTCTCTTTTTCTTTTACTGCCACAGTCACACACTGACCATCGCTATCTCCTCTCTCTTCACCTCCCAATGCTATTGTCTTCAGTCATCTCTTTTTCTCTTACATTGCCACTTTCTTTCTCCCGCCATTAACATCCCCTCTATTTCTCTCCCACTGGCACTGTCTCCTCTCTGTTCCACCGTCACTGTCTCTCTATTGCTATCTTTCAGCACAAAAAGTGCAAATAAGCATGCCAAAATTTTTGATGGAGAAGACGGCAACAGGATTGAGGCTGATGGTTCTCCACTTTTCGTCTGAGTCTTTGAAACATATTCGCCATTTGTGCTCCAACACGAGCATTTTTTAGCTGGTCCCGTTATTTTCCGTTCTACAGTGCTGTGTGCTGCTTATATAAAACGAATTCTATACATCAGTAAAGTTGTGACAGTTTATTTGCATACTTCGACACATTTACATACTTTGACACATATAAACAACAGATAAGTAGGCATAATATAATGTTAACACAAAGTCGTCTCCCACTCAATGCAAGTCGACTTTACACTACTTTACATAAAAACACACATTTTTAGGCTGCACCTACAGTATACCAAAAACTGCGGTGTTTGATTTGCAAGTAAAAATAAATTTTTGGCGACAAAATAATTTTTTGTAAGGTGCTCGCGCCGCCAGGTGGCACCATCGAATAATTTCCAGGTCACAAGACAGCACATATAGGCGTGAAGCGCCCATTACCATTGAGTGCATCTGACTGCAAATAATATATTGTCGAAGTCACAGTTTGGTTTTCTTAAGGGTTCTGATATGGAGAAAGCTATTTACACTTACAGTGAGAATGTACTCAATTCATTAGATCATAAATTAGAGGCTACTGGCATTTTAGTGACCTGTCAAAAGCCTTTGACTGTATGAACCACAGCTTTCTCTCTAGTAAATTAGAATATTATGGTATCACCGGCAATGCTGTGAAATGGTTTGAACCTTATCTATCTAACAGGAAACAAATGGTGACGTTGCGAAATACCTGTGCAGTAAGCAGTCAGTCTTCATCTGACAGGAAATTAATTACATCTGGTGTTCCTCACGGTTCCTTCTTGAGTCCATTGCTTTTTCTTGTGTACATTAATGACCTCTCATCTGTTACATTGCCAGATGCTAAGTTTGTTTTGTTTGCAGATGATACAAACATTGCAATAAGTAGCAAGTAAAGAACAGGTTTAGAAATAGCTGCTAATCAAATTTTCACTGATGTTAATGAGTGGTTTAATGCTAATTCACTGTTATTAAACTTTGACAAGACCCACTATATGCAGTTCAGAACCTGTAAGAGATTTCCTTCCTGTATGTGTATAACATATGAAGACATGCAGATCGAAGAGGTTGACAATGTTAAATTTCTGGGATTGCTGCTCGATAATAAATTCAGTTGGTAAGGGAATATCACCTAACTGCTTAAGCGCCGAAACAAGTCTGTATTTGCCGTGAGAGTGATGTCAGATGTAGGAGATACAAATATAAAAAAAAGTTGCATACTCTGCTTACTTTCATTCTATTATGTCATATGGGATCATATTCTGGGGCAACTCATCAATCCGAGCAAAAGTTTTTAGGGTGAAAAAGCGTGTGATAAGAATCATTTGTGGCTTAAATTCAAGAACATCATGTAGAAACCTGTTAAAGTTTGTATTCTAACCACTGCTTCTCAGTATATTTATTCCTTAATGAAATTTGTTGCAAGTAATACATTTATATTTCCAACCAATAGCTCAATACATAGTATCAGTACTAGGAATAAGAACAATCTACGTAAAGACCTAAAATCACTTACCTTGATCTAAAAAGGGGTCCAATATTCATGAACACACATTTTCAATAAATTGCCAGCAACCATTAAAAACTTGATTTCAGACAAAGCACAGATTAAACAACTTTTTGATTGGCAACTCCTTTTACTCCATAGATGAATATCATAACAGAGACTGTTAAGCCAGCTTAAGTAAAAAATCTGTTAGATTTCAGTTTTGACAGTACTTAGTCACAATAGGAAAGATCAGATATTCTGTGTATGATAAATTTATTAATAGTGCAAAGCAGTGTTTCATTATGACGGCGTGTTAATTTTGTAAATTTTAGCTGTTCCAGTTTACCGCATTGTATTCACCTACTTCGACAATATCCTGACAAATGACAGGGTAGTAAGTATTACATTCAAATGTTTTATATTTTTACGTTATACCTTCCCAAATGTTCCATACCCACGAGAATCATCTAATTTGTTGGGTCTATGGAACGAAAACTGAATCTAATCTAATCTAATATACACAGAGAACACGTCACAAGGTTTTATTCGTGAGAAATAAGTGGCTATTGAAAACATAGTTTGGTGACCTTGCGATGACCCCAGAACTCTGCCCTGCGTTCACTACGTCAGTTAAAATTACGTTTACACCTCAGACTGGGTATTACGTGCATTTTTTACTTGCGTATGCACGGTAATTTGAAACTCCGGATATCGGCAGTGGGTAATGTTATCGAAAAATGTTTCAGCGTTCCCCGAGAACGCCAGCTTAGGAACAAATGGTATAAATTTCGACTATTTGCCATGAAGAGAAATAATAGAAGCGGCCATCCCCACAACTGCCGCTCTGGTACCTAAAAATCATGGTTTTTCGGGATTTTCTCAGGAACCGTACATTAAGAAATGGTGAATTTACAAGCCACCTAAGGCCCACCGTAGACCATACCTGATCTAAAAGAACCAACCGATTTGCTCAATTTTCCTTGGCAGGGGGAACTATAAGATTTAAATTTTGACACTGTACAGTAGGATAGCTACACATCCCCATTCTTCCGATAGGTATACAAATAGTCGATAGGCAAAAGGATATCCAAAACACTTGATTCCTTATTTCTATGGTCTATAGAACCAGATCTATGACCTCCTGAAAAAGCGCATTTTCGTGCTGGCGCTTTTGGAACATATTGGACTGTATATTGTACAGGTTGAATTAACAGTGCAATTTACGTTCGTGAGCATTCAGAGAACGTGAAAAAGAGTCACTTTCTTAACTACTTGCACCAAAGATGCTGTTTATTCACTGGCTGATTAGTTTCGGGATTTGCCCATTTTCTGAAGCCACGTATTACAGGGAAGAAAATTATTTGAGCGAATGCGTCGAATGTGGATAACAAAGGTATCAGTGCTACTATGGTCCAGACGGTAGGTAACTACAAGGTCGTGTTGAAACGTAATGCCTCCGAATTTTTCATTTGAAAACGTTTTTAAATAAAACAAACTTTATTAACAATCTTCATCTTTATGCTTCGTTTCTACATATTTGCACCCCTACGCCGCTACAGGGCTCCGTATTGTAGCGTGTAACATGGCGATGTACAACGTAAGTAGTAGGTGCGAGAGAAACAGCGTGTTGTGATAGGGTTTCGAATTCGAATAGTTCATCCACACATGGAACATCCTCTCCTTCAGCACGGCAATGCCAGGTTACACACGAGCGCTGCGACATCTGCTACACCCAACGTTTTGGGTTCACTGCCATGGATCATCCTCCACATTGTCCCGGCTTGGACCAATTCGACTTTCATTTGTTTCCCAAACTTTAAGAAAACTTTGGAGGACTTCGCATTGGTAGTGATGTAGCGATGCAGGCAGAGATGAAGTTGTAGCTCCGTCAAAAATGTCAAAGTTTCTACAGTGACCGCAACGGCAAACTGGTCTCCCGTTGGGAGAAATGTGTACGTCACCAGGGTGACTATGTTGAGAAATAAATACGTAGATATGAAGAAAAAAGATGTAGAATGTTAGTAACGTTTGTTTCATAAAAAAACTAAGAGGTTTCACATGAAAATTTGGAGGCATATCTTTTCAACACGCCCGCGAACTTACGTACAGGGCTATTACAAATTATTGAAGCGATTTCATAAATTCACTGTAGCTCCATTCATTGATATATGGTCACGACACACTACAGATACGTAGAAAAACTCATAAAGTTTTGTTCGGCTGAAGCCGCACTTCAGGTTTCTGCCGCCAGAGCGCTCGAGAGCGCAGTGAGACAAAATGGCGACAGGAGCCGAGAAAGCGTTTGTCGTGCTTGAAATGCACTCACATCAGTCAGTCATAACAGTGCAACGACACTTCAGGACGAAGTTCAACAAAGATCCACCAACTGCTAACTCCATTCGGCGATGGTATGCGCAGTTTAAAGCTTCTGGATGCCTCTGTAAGGGGAAATCAACGGGTCGGCCTGCAGTGAGCGAAGAAACGGTTTAACGCGAGCGGGCGGGTTTCACGCGTAGCCCGCGGAAGTCGACGAATAAAGCAAGCAGGGAGCTAAACGTACCACAGCCGACGGTTTGGAAAATCTTACGGAAAAGGCTAAAGCAGAAGCCTTACCGTTTACAATTGCTACAAGCCCTGACACCCTATGACAAAGTCAAACGCTTTGAATTTTCGGCGCGGTTGCAACAGCTCATGGAAGAGGATGCGTTCAGTGCGAAACTTGTTTTCAGTGATGAAGCAACATTTTTTTCTTAATGGTGAAGTGAACAGACACAATGTGCGAATCTGGGCGGTAGAGAATCCTCACGCATTCGTGCAGCAAATTCGCAATTCACCAAATGTTAACGTGTTTTGTGCAATCTCACGGTTTAAAGTTTACGGCCCCTTTTTCTTCTGCGAAAAAAACGTTACAGGACGCGTGTATCTGGACATGCTGGAAAATTGGCTCATGCCACAACTGGAGACCGACAGCGCCGACTTCATCTTTCAACAGGATGGTGCTCCACCGCACTTCCATCATGATGTTCAGCATTTCTTAAACAAGAGATTGGAAAACCGATGGATCGGTCGTGGTGGAGATCATGATCAGCAATTCATGTCATGGCCTCCACGCTCTCCCGACTTAACCTCATGCGATTTCTTTCTGTGGGGTTATGTGAAAGATTCAGCGTTTAAACCTCCTCTACCAAGAAATGTGCCAGAACTGCGAGCTCGCATCAACGATGCTTTCGAACTCATTGATGGGTATATGTTGCACCGAGTGTGGGAGGAACTTGATTATCAGCTTGATGTCTGCCGAATCACTAAAGGGGCACATATCGAACATTTGTGAATGCCTAAAAAAACTTTTTGAGTTTTTTTATGTGTGTGCAAAGCATTGTGAAAATATCTCAAATAATAAAGTTATTGCAGAGCTGTGAAATCGCTTCAATCATTTGTAATAACCCTGTATTTTGTATTTGGGATACATTTGATGTAGATAATTCTACTTAAGTCATAAGACTATAGATGTTGCTTTTATTGTAGCTGTACCAACTGCACTATGTCAGCCGGCCGAAGTGGCCGTGCGGTTAAAGGCGCTGCAGTCTGGAACCGCAAGACCGCTACGGTCGCAGGTTCGAATCCTGCCTCGGGCATGGATGTTTGTGATGTCCTTAGGTTAGTTAGGTTTAACTAGTTCTAAGTTCTAGGGGACTAATGACCTCAGCAGTTGAGTCCCATAGTGCTCAGAGCCATTTGAACCATTTGCAGTATGTCAGAGTATGAACATAAGATATACCGGGTGATCAAAAAGTCAGTATAAATTTGAAAACTGAATAAATCACGGAATAATGTAAATAGAGAGGTAAAAATTGACACACATGCTTGGAATGACATGGGGTTTTATTAGAAACAAAAAAATACAAATGTTCAAAAATGTCCGACAGATGGCGCGTCATCTGATCAGAATAGCAACAATTAGCATAAAAAGTAAGACAAAGCAAAGATGGTGTTCTTTATAAGAAATGATCAATATGTCCATCATCATTCCTCAACAATAGCTGTAGTCGAGGAATAATGTTTTGAACAGCACTGTAAAGCATGTCCAGAGTTATGGTGAGGCATTGGCGTCAGATGTTGTCTTTCAGCATCCCTAGAGATGTCGGTCGATCACGATACACTTGCGACTTCAGGTAACCCCAAAGCCAATAATGACACGGACTGAGGTCTGGGGACCTGGGAGGCCAAGCATGACGAAAGTGGCGGCTGAGCACACGATCATCACCAAACGACGCGCGCTAGAGATCTTTCAAGCGTCTAGCATTACTTTTTTTTGTTCTACTAAAGCCCCATGTCATTCCTAGCATATGCGTCAATTATTACCTCTCTATCTACATTATTCCGTGGTTTATTAAGTTTTCAAATGTATACTGACTTTTTGATCACCCGGTATTTATCTTAATTGTCGTACCTTTGTTATTTAGCATGATCTGATGCGTGTGTCAATGATATTTCTTTTATTTAGGACACGACCGGGTTCGGGCTCTTATACGCCCATCTTCAGGTGTCGTAACTTGGTGCTGCGACTCCGAGCGCCGCAGCGGACAAGTACAAGACGCGGTGTGCTCGGAGTCACAGTACCAAGTTAACGACACCTGAAGATGGGCGTATAAGAGCCCGAAACCGTCGTGTCCTAAATAAAATAACCTTACAACTGCAGCGGTATTTTCAATCTCTGGTATAACGCTCAGTTGCGGACGTTCCTCCGACAGGATTGTTTGTAATTTGACAGATGTTGATGCGAAGAGTTTCATTGTATGGTCTTTATAATCCGTGAAATATTCAGTTACTCTGCAATTGCTTTCGTACTACAGACTTTGTTCAGTGTGTGAAACATAATTCCACCAAATTACAGCAGTACAATAAATTTTCATTTTACTTCTAGCATTATTTAATAGCTTTCGCATTGTTTCATTTGTATTTCTGTGGAAACCACATTCGACCCATCCACTCATAAAATTTTGTCCTCCGTAATATGTGGCTCTGAAATGGGCAAAGCCCTAAACTAGTCAGCCTATAAATAAAACTGAGCGAGATGGCGCAGTTCTTAGCACGCTGGACTCGCATTCGGGAGGACGACGGTTCAAACTCGCGTACGCCCATCCTGATTTAGGTGATCCGTGATTTCCCTACATCGCTTTAGGCAAATGGTGTCCTTTTCAAGGGCACGGCCGGCTTCTGTCCCCATCCTACCTAATCTGATGGGACCATTGACCTCGCTGGTTGGTCCTCCCCCATCTCCTTCCTCCAGTCAACCAACCAACCAAAATAAACAGAGGATTTGATGCCAACAATTAAAGAAAAACTCTTTTGTTGAGCATTTGAGAGCTGCAAGACGCGACGTAATAAAATCATTTGCATCCACAGACCTTCATTTTAGAATGGTAACAACAGACCAGACAGCATACAATCAGTTAACGTAAACGTCTTCTGGTTATGGCGTATATTGCAAAATTACTGTCACTGAATGAAATCGATGTTTCGACCACAGTTAAGTCTACTGGTCTCTGAACGAAACGTCGCTGTTATACAGTGACAGCTATTTTGCAATATGACGCAGTTCCACACCCAGAAAACGTTTCGTAAATAACTTTTCCCGCGGAAAACTGCGCAATGATGCGTGCGATTATCTAATCAATAATGCTTCTAAAGAGTACGACATTGTTTCAGAAATACTGTTACCATGAAGTTAGTCGATTTCAGTGGTGATCCACGAACACTGCTCATTAAACCAGATGTGGTATCTCAAATTACGTGAGTATTCCTTGGATGTCACATTTCGTAGCGGACCATTCTTTAGCACACGTTAATACATACTGGAAAAATTTGTCAATCCAGTTCTGGTGTAGTTCAAATTATTAATACATAAAATTTGGTTGGCAGGATATCCGTAATTGAGCATCATAGAATCACATAAAAAACCGCTTCAGTTGTTAAAGATTTAGTGATTCGATCACGACCGGTTTAGGGCGATTAGAAGCCCATCTTCAGGCGAAACAAGACTGCAGAAGTAGTAGATGGAGAAAATATGATAAAAGATCGTAACGAACTTAACACTTGTTTAGCTATAATTACAGAAATTCACTGCCCAATTGTGAATATGTAACTGGAAAGGTTGGGTTAGTCAGAACGGAACACGAGTTACGCGTCATATAATCAACAAAATTACCTAAAGAAATGGATAGTCAAAAGGAGAAAACAGGACAAAATCGTACACCATAAGAGAACTTATGCGATGAGGCGCATGGCCAACGCGCACTGGACGCCAGGTTGCTGGCAGGTGACAGCCGCACTCGAAGCCGACCTTAAGCACAGCTTAAAGAAGAACCCTTCAACAACCCTAAACGAGTAAACAACGCTGAAGCACATATATCTTCTAAATAATTACTCACTTTGGAAGTAGCGGTCAAACCTCACCGACATTCCGTTCAAATTTCCCTCTCAAAAGTACTGTAATTTTCTTTTTAGCCCTTTAATTTTACTCGTTAACTGCTACTATTTCTCCTTGTGTAGTTGGAACTATATCAAGTCTTTTATCCAACTTGCCACTACTGGCCCGTTTTAGCTTTTTATACATTTAAATTTTACCTTTAAATCATTTTAGCAGATAGTTGAACACTCACTATTTCTGTCCAAGTACACAATTTTACATATTTTTTTGTATTTTGAGGATGTACGAACTAAATATTTTGTAATAAGTTAAATATTAAGTGTCCGATTTTTAAAGATTGGGCTACTCACCTCTGACGCAATTCGCCCCTGGATCACTTTACTTTCCCTTGCAGTACGACGGTCGCTAGTTTTCGTGCGCGGCTGCCTCTTACTGCCGCGTCGCACCGTATATCGGCGAGGTTCACAAGAAAGACAGGCCGCGGCGCGAACGTCACAGCACGTGACTCTGCAGGTCTTACCGTGACAGCAGATGTCTCAAATGGTTCAAATGGCTCTGAGCACTATGGGACTTGACTTCTGAGGTCATCAGTCCCCTAGAACTTAGAACTACTTAAACCTAACTAAAGTACATCACACACATCTATGCCCGAGGCAGGATTCGAACCTGCGACCGTAGCGGTCGCGCGGTTCCAGACTGTAGCGCCTAGAACCGCTCGGCCACTCCGGCCGGCAGCAGATGTCTCCCGTGTGGAGAGAGAGTAACTATTTCACACAAGTTTAATAGTTATGGCAGCGTGTTTAAACGCATACAAGTTCTCGACAACACGCGACGAAATCAAGACCTTTGGTGGGTACCTTGTCAATATGTCTCGTTGGCCCCGAAACCTCGGCTACACGTGCGGCTTTCGCCTGCCCGCGGCATGATGTCCGCTGTACGGCGCCCACGTGCCTCGTCATAAGTTCTCTTACGTTATTCGTTGCCATTCTCTTAGTTTTTCTCCTTCTTTCTCCCTTTGACCACCTATTTCTTTAAGTAATTTTGCTGATTATATGACGCATAACTCGTATTCTATTCTGACTAATCCGACTGTTCCAGCTACGTTTCCCAGCTGGGCAGTGAATTCCTATTATTATCACTAAACAAGTGTTAAGTAGTATACGATCTTTTATCATAGTTTCTCCATCTTCCTATCGCAGTCTTATTTCACCTGGAGATTCGATTCCAAACGCCCGAAACCGGAAGTGACCGAACAAATAAATCTTTTACAACTGTAGCGTTTTTTTTTTTTTTTTTTTTTTTTTTATCCGATTCAAACTGTCGAGTTAGAGGGAATTTCACGAACACACTCGAGGAAGTAAATGACAAATTAGATTTTAACATCCTGACGACGACGATTTAGTAGGGAGCAGAAGGTCAGATTGGGAATGAATGTGGAAAAATGGACCGTGTTATTTTCTATCGACAGGTCCTAGAATTCACCTTTACGTGTCTATCTGTGTGTGCGTCTTTGTGTGCGCGCTTGTATGTGTATCGTGGCCCCCTGCAACATATATATATATAATTTTACGACTCTTATCAATGTAAATTGTAACAATAACGAAAACGTATAGCTAAAGTATTTCCATCGCTTTATATCTGTTATAAGAAGAAACGAAGATTAGACATTACCCTAGAATCTACACGTCGAAGCAACTGGATGAGATGTGGAACTCAATGAATTCGGTTTAAAGACCACAGTTTAGGTGTTTATCTATGTAGGTAATAAGTCGTATAAATTGGAAGCGCCAGGAAGACCATTAAACTTTGTTTTCCACTTGAGGCAAATCGCTTCCTTTTCTGAATTTAAATATCACGGGAACACAGTTGATTAGAACCACAGCGATCCACGTTCGCTTATTATAGGTAACTGTGTTACCGCCGGGCCAATGAGCGTTGTCGATGGTCCAGCAACGGTGAGGGGTTGGGGAATCGGATAGCTGCTAGCGGTAATCCAATTAGGGGGGGGGGGGAGAGCGAGTGGCGCGGAGGGGGGGGGGGGGGGGGGGGGAGGTAGGGAGCCGCAGCCGCGAGCTGCGGTCGACTTGTTGAGATGCGCCGAGCGCAATATTTACTTTCAATTTGCCGATAAACCACTTAGCAGCCTCTGAACAACCGGTTATTGACATCCATCCGAAGCTAGCTGGGGCCGGGCCTGCAAACGACCCCCCCCCCCCCAAAAAGAAAAAAAAACACACACATGGGCATCGCAGGGCAGGTGCCAACTTGTGAAAGTTTCGCATGTGCGCAGGAAAGATACATCTTGAGGGCAATAAGTGTACTTGTTCGTAAATAAATTGTGATCAGACTTAATGAATGTGTCTGGGAGGCCTTGAAATAATATAAAATTTCTGTGGCCGACAATAACGGGATCGTCTATATGCACACAAATTTTGTTAACAATATTTTATTATGTGATCAAAAGTATCCAGACACATGGCTGAAAATGACTTACAAGTTCGTGGCGCCCTCCACTGGTAATACTGGAATTCAGTATGGTGTTGGCCCACCCTTAGCCTTGATGACGGCTTCCACTCTCGCAGGCATACGTTAAATCAGGTGCCGGAAGGTGTCTTGCGGAATGGCAGCCCATTCTTCAGGGGGTGCTGCACTGAGGAGTGGTATCAATTTCCGTCGGTGAGGCCTGGCACGAAGTCGGCGTTCCAAATCATCCCAAAGGTGTTCTATAGGATTCAGGTGAGGACTCTGTGCAGGCCAGTACATTACAGGGATGTTGTCATGTAACCACTCCGCCACAGGCCGTGCATTAAGAACAGGTCTTCGATCGAGTTGAAAGATCCAATCGCCATCCCCAAATTGCTCTTCAACATTGGGAAGCAAAAAGGTGCTTAAAACATTGATGTAGGCCTGAGCTGTGATAGCGCCACGCAAAAAAACAAGGAGTGCAAGCCCCCTCCAAGAAGAACAAAATCACACCACAACACCACCGCCTTCGAATTTTACTGATGCCACTAAACACGCTGGAGGATGACGTTCACCGGGCATTCGCCGTACCCACACCCTGCCATCGGACCGCCACATTTGTGTACCGTGATTCGTCACTCCACACAATGTTTTCCACTGTTAAATCGTCCAATGTTTACGCTCCTTACACCAAGCGAGGCGTCGTTTGGTATTTACCGGCGTGGTGTGTGGCTTCTGAGCAGCGCTCGGCCATGAAATTCAAGTTTTCTCACCTTCCGCCTAACTGTCATAGTAACTGCAGTGGATCCGGATGCAGTTTGGAATTCCTGTGTGATGGTCTGGATAGATGTCTGCCTATTACACACTACGATCCTTTTCAACTGTCAGCGGCCTCTGTCAGTTAACAGACGAGGTCGGCCTGTGCGCTTTTGTGCTGTACGTGTCTCTTCACGTTTCCACTTCACTGTCACAACGCAAGCAGTGGATCTAGGGATGTTTAGGAGGTTGGAAATCTCGCTTACAGCCCTATGACACAAATGACACGGAATCACCTAATCACGTTCGAAGTCCCTGAGTTCTGCGGAGCGCCCCATTTTTCTCTCTCATGATGTCTAATGGCTACAGAGGTCGCTGATATGGAGTACATGGCAGTAGGTGGCAGCACAATGCACCTAATACGAAAAAGTACGTTTTTTAGGGGTGTCCTGATGCTTTTGATCACATAGTATGTACACTACTGGCCATTAAAATTGCTACACCACCAAGATGACGTGCTACAGACGCGAAATTTAACCGACAGGGAGAAGATGCTGTGATAAGCAAATTATTAGCTTTTCAGAGCATTCACACTAGGTTGGCGCCGGTGGCGACACCTACAACGTGCTGACATGTGGAAAGTTTCCAACCGATTTCTCATACACAAAAAAACAGTTGACCGGCGTTGCCTGGTGAAACGTTGTTGTGATGCCTCGTGTAAGAAGGAGAAATGCGTACCATCACGTTTCCGACTTTGATAAAGGTCAGATTGTAGCCTATCCCGATTGTGGTTGATCGTATCGCGACATTGCTGCTCGCGTTGGTAAAGATCCAATGACTGTTAGCAGAATATGGAATCGGTGGGTTCAGGAGGATAATACGGAACGCCGTGCTCGATCCCAACGGCCTCGTATCCCTAGCAGTCGTGATGACAGGCATCTTTTCCGCAGGGCTGTAACGGATCGTGCAGTCACATCTCGATCTCTGAGTCAACAGATGGGGATGTTTGCCAGACAACAATCATCTGCACGAACAGTTCGACGACGTTTGCAGCAGCATGGACTGTCAGCTCGGAAACCATGGCTGCGGTTACCCTTGACGCTGCATCACGGACAGAAGCACCTGCGATGGTGTACTCAACGACGAAACTGGGTGCACGAATGGCAAAACGTCATTTTTCGGATGAATCCAGGTTCTGCTTACAGCATCATGATGGTCGCATCCGTGTTTGGCGACATCGCGGTGAACGCACATTGGAAGCGTGTATTCGTCATCGCCATACTGGCGTATCACCCGGCGTGATGGTATGGGGTGCCATTGGTTACACGTCTCGGTCACCTCTTGTTCGCATTGACGGCAATTTGAACTGTGGACGTTACATTTCAGATGTGTTACGACCCGTGGATCTACCCTTCATTCGATCCCTGCGAAAACCTACATTTCAGCAGGATAATGCACGACCGAATGTTGCAGGTCCTGTACGGACCTTTCTGGATACAGAAAATGTTCGACTGCTGCCCTGGCCAGCACATTCTCCAGAGGTCGCACCAACTGAAAACGTCTGGTCAATGGTGGTCGAGCAACTGACTCGTCACAATACGCCAATCACTACTCTTGATGAACTGTGGTATCGTGTTGAAGCTGCATGGGCAGCTGTACCTCTACACGCCATCCAAGCTCTGTTTGACTCAATGCCCAGGCGTATCAAGGGCGTTATTACGGCCAGAGGTGGTTGTTCTGGGTACTGATTTCTCAGGATCTATGCACCCAAATTGCCTGAAAACGTAATCACATGTCAGTTCTAGTATAATATATTTGTCCAATGAATACCCGTTTATCATCTGCATTTATTGTTGGTGTAGCAATTTTAATGGCCAATAGTGTATATATTGATTCATCTCGATGGGCAATGGATCCACAACCGCCAGTGTGCATAAAATTTAGTTTAGATCTCCAGCGAGTATCTAAAATTGCCGAGCGTGGGGGACATGGACAGGATCTGCAGATAGTTGGTCTTACGTGGGACTGTGAGACAGCCGGGGAGTGAACCGAGACAGTGCGCGCATTTGCCACAAACACTGTGTCCGGGTGTCACAGTGGCGCACGCGACTGACTAGTAAGCAGGAGATCGTACGCTCGATTCGTGGTCTGGCACGCATTATCACTCGTCGCCGCTGAGTGCGCATAAAGTTCTGATACCATTTAAATCCACTCCTTTCTTTTCCTTTCTCTTATCCTCCCTCCACCTTCTATTTATGTAATACTTTTTTATCGTCCTAATCGACTTCTAAGCTTTTCTATTTCTTAAGAAGGAACGTACATGATTCTAATCGACATGCATGTAAATTATCTTGTGAGAAAATATAGCGGAGTTTCAAGAGAAAATTTTGAAATAATTTTATGAAGTGATCATATGATCCAAAAATAAATACACCGATGACCTAAAACCCGAAAATTACCTGGTTAGTAGCGTGACAGCACAATTTTGAAACGGATTTCAGCAGAGATCCTGCGAGATGTGGCTCAAAAATGGCTCTGAGCACTATGGGACTTAACATCTATGGTCATCAGTCCCCTAGAACTTAGAACTACTTAAACCTAACTAACCTAAGGACAGCACACAACACCCAGCCATCACGAGGCAGAGAAAATCCCTGACCCCGCCGGGAATCGAACCCGGGAACCCGGGCGTTGGAAGCGAGAACGCTACCGCACGACCACGAGATGCGGGCGCGAGATGTGGGTTTCAGGTAGGTTTCAGGAGTGTGGGGTACCAGGTATCTAACCACAAAACTCATGGACCATTGGTCTGCGCGTGATTTTACCAAATGGGTTCAGATCAGGCAAATTTGGTGGACAAGAAATCAACGTGATTTCACTGTCACGCTTCTCAAGCCACTTGAGCACTATTCTGGTGTTGTGACGTGGGCAGTTGTCCTGCTGGAAGATGACGTCGCTGTTGAGGAAGACATCAAGCATGAAAGGCTGCATGTAGTCCACAATTATAATCACATAGACTACAACTCCCTAAATTTCTCCAGACAATTTCCAGGGTGGTTCCTTTGGAAGGGAACGGTCTATTTCCTTCCCAATCCTTGAAACATTCCCAGCTTGCGCTCCGTCTCTAATGACCTCCATGTTGACGGACGTTAAGCCATAATGTTCCTCTCCACGGGTGTCATGGAAGCGCAAGTGAGTGCCCTTCGTAGCGTAATACTGTCCCAACCGGCCAATGCGTGTTTCGAGCAGCTAATCGCCCGTATAACGGAGCATCCGGACGCGACCATCGACCTGGTGGAAAAAGGAACATGATTAACCTGATCAAGTAACATGTTAACTTTGATCCACGGTCCAATCTCGTTGATTCAGTGTCTACTGCAATCATAAGTGACTATGTCGTTTGCTCAAGTAGGGAACACTTTGGGATTGTCTACTGCGGAGCCCCATGTTTAAAAAGACACGCTTTTGCCAGCACCAGCCTTGTACTCTTTCATCAGATCTGCCAGAGATCTCCGCTGATCTTGCTTTACGGAGTGGCCAAGCCACTGACCTCCATGTTCTGTGATTACGAGTGAACATGCTGGCCCACATACTGCCAAAGTTGTTTCTAGTAGACTGCAAAAGTTTCGCTGGGAAGCCCTTGCTCTTCCTCGATACAGCCCTGATGTCTGCCCGTGTGATTACTGTATTCTTGGAGCCGTGAAGAAAGACATTCGTAGTCGTCGATTTGCTTCGGACGAAGAGGTAGATACTTGGGTATAATCGTGGTTCTGTAGGCAACCGCAAACATTTTTCCACGAAGGCATTGACTATCTTGTCGCAGAGTGGGATAAATTAATTGATAGTAATGGCGATTACTTTTGAAATAATAAAACGTTTACTTACTTTTTCCAGATGTCTCGGTTTTATTTGACTGCCTCTCGTGCGAAGAAGACTACGTTTAGAGCTCTTTTGCGTCCCGTGCTCGATTACACCTCTAGTATTTGGGATCCCCACCAGATCTGTCTAAAGGAGGAAATCGAAGCGATTCAAAGCCGTGCTGCTAGGTTTATTACCGGTATGTGTGATCAACAAGCGAGTATAACGGAGATGATTCCTGAACTCAAACTGGAATCCGTGGAGGGAAGAGGACATTCTTTTCGCGGAACGCCATTTAGAAAATTTAGGGAACCGGTATTTACAGTTGACTGCAGAACGGCTCTACTGTCGCCAACACTCATTTCACGTAAGGAATACGAAAACAAGATAAGAGAAATTAGAACTTGTATTGGGGCACGTAGACAGTCGTTTTTTCCCTCCCTCTATTTGCGAGTGGAAGAGGGAAGAAAATGACTTTTACTGGTAAAAGGTACCCTCCGCCACGTACCAAAAGGGGGCTTCCGGAATATTTATGTAGATGGAGAAGAACCATAATTGAATGCTGGACATTTCATCTACAGGAATAAGACATAAAGACCTGTGCCTATACACCAATACCTGCCATCATCGTGAGCAATTAAAATATCTGCTCACCACCCTTTCGTCACTTCGTGATACCTTCTTTTTCAGTTACTTGTTGTGCGGTATCACTGACTATCGACACTCACAGCAAGAGGTCGACCACCACTAATATGCTGCAAAGCGAAGCAGCGTCCACGGCGGGTCCAATCCAAGTGGGCTTTGGGGCACATCCCTAGGAGTTCATAAGCACCACCACTGCACACCCTTGTAACAAGAATGGCCGCAGGAGGGAAGCACTTCTAGTTTCTCGGGAGTCGCCTCGAAAAATGGGTCTCGGACTGTTGCCGTTGTCGAATCAGTTCAGCTTATTGTCCTCAGGCTGACGAGTGGAATAGGTCTATAGTGCACAGAAGTGCTGTTGTTAGCAGTCTTCACTACATCACCACACATTACGGCACTGTGTACCTCTTCATCCACAGCCGTTGCGTAGATTCTCGGACCACACTTAGCGAGCAGCGCAGTTACTTAACTGCTGCCTTTCGGCCACCAAGTGCTGAACAACCCAGCGCAATTGGAAACTGGCACAGCGGAGGTGATGCATAAAACTTAAGTTGCTCTTTGTAAGGTACCCGTTATTTGCAGAGAAGAGCGCATTTTACTTCATTTCCAATTTTGATATTTCACATTCGTGATGCGAATGTACGAGCGCTGCAGTACGTACGGAGTAAGGAGCGAGCGGTAGCTTTTCAGGCTGGCTAGCAGAGGCGGTTGGCCATGTGGCGCTTTCAGAGCCGCTGGAATGAGGTGACGATGCAAATTGGAAATTTGTGGTAAGTTCCTATGGGACAAAACTGTTGAGGTCATCGGTCCCCAGGCTTACACACTACTTAATCTAACTTAGACTAACTTACGCCTAGGACAACAAACACACCCATGCCCGAGGGAGGAATCGAATCTCCGGCGGGGGAGCCGCGCGAACCGTGGCACGGCGCCCAAGACCCGTGTGGCAAGTGCTGACGCATAAATCGCTCGCCACGTCAGCAAAGAGTGGCGAACGGAAAGTACATTTATTCTGCTGTGAATCAAGTAATCGTTATTAATAAATAATTACTACAAAGGTTGCCTTTTGCCACTCAGACTGTAGGAGGAGACTACGGTTCATAAATACTATCTTTCAGAAATTTTACAACGCCAGGAAATGCCGATGTTAATATTGATATTAATAAATAAATAGGTTTGGGATAACTGAGGGCCGGCTGGGGTGGCCGAGCGGTTCTAGGCGCTACAGTCTGGAACCGCGCGACCGCTTCGGTCGCAGGTTCGAATCCTGCCTCGGGCATGGATGTGTGTAATGTCCTTAGGTTAGTTAGGTTTAACTAGTTCTAAGTTCTAGGGGACTGATAACCTCAGAAGTTAAGTCCCATAGTGCTCAGAGCCATTTGAACCATTTGATAACTGAAGACGTACAATCTTATATCTTATACAAAATGTACCGATAGTATTCTCAAGGTAAAGACGATGCGCCATAGTCGACAGTCGTCGATAGGATGCCTTTCGATCTAGTCATGCTCTCGTACCGTTAATAGCTAGCTTATAATCAGTGCGAACAAATTATTTGCACCAAGAGCTACTTCACGCTTCATTACGTTAAGTAGTATTTCACTTTCAAAACCCGATGGCGCTGCTACTGCTCTGCAAGGGGACATAAAACGGCGAGAGCATCACCACATAACAGGTAAGAAGAATTCCTACGCGGCGGTTCACTAAGTCAATTCAGGGAGGGATTGACTTAATTATCTCAAAACGCGGGAGAGAAAGCGTGGCCAGTTATACTGTATACCCCTTATACCACCATCTACGGACACACCGGCTAAACTGAGACATTACTGGCGGTTTAATGCGAGTAGGGGGATCTTGTAACTTTATTTAATAAATATAAATATATATATATATATATATATATATATATATATATATATATATTATAATATTTATTAATTTTTATTTAATGAAGGTTTTTTTCATTTAATTGTGTATTGGTTTCTCTCCTTAGCGCCGAGGCTGGGCGTCCAATTAGTTCGCCATTGCAATGTTAATCTAATGCTGTATCTATTTCAGCTTTAAGTTTCTGCGTTAATTATAGGAGTGCATGACCATGTCTGTCTCCGCTCAAGTGCCGGAGCTGTTATTAACACACATTGTTGAGTCGTTGGGGCAGCGTAATGATCAACTGCTGCAAACCTTGCAAGGCATGTTAAACGCTGCAGCTGTACCACTTACACAAATGCAGCAAATGGCCTATGTACCAGAGTTTCGTGAGCTTTCTGGACAGGGCGAAAACTTGGTGGAGTACTTGGACCAAATTCCTTCTCGTTTCCATGCCTACAATGTCCTAGGTAATCACCGTCTTTACCGTTTCTTGTCTACTGTAGAGGTGAAAGTTTACAGGCTTGCCCCAAAGCAGTTTCCGTACTTATTTTCGGACGAAATTGCTTATGATGAGTTAGTGGCAAGTATTAGAGGACACTTTGACTCACAGGTGCGTGTGGCAACTGTAAGATGTAAATGTGAGTTTTGTCGGCTCAAACGCCAGACAGGCCAGCGGCACAAACAGTGGGTTGCGGAACTGAGAGGTCTAAACAGGCAGTGCCAATTTTAGTGCTCATGTGGGTTTAGCTACAGTGAAACGATGCCCACAGATGCCATGACACGAAAGTGTCAGACGCACGCATTCGCACTGATATTATCAAGTTGTCAAATCCATACTTACATATTATGTTGTCTGTTATGGAATCTCAGGACATATGTGACGTTACTGAACTTGATACGCAAGCTGCGGCCACTTCTGTGGTTAAGAGTTTAAGTGTTCATCATTAACTGTTTTCATTTAAATGTCTGTGAAGCTCCCAGACGATTCGAACAGCTAGTTCCCTTCTTTTACATCCCTGATTCAGCCCAGGACATATCCGCATTATTTTGTGATACGAGAGGAGCATTTTTCATTCTGATTTCCAATATTTACTTTATCGTAATTGACAACAGACCGCCTTAGTTTGGCAACCGACGTAGATTTTTGTTGACTTGGTCACGACTGGCCGGGAATAGGTTTTTTTATTGTCTGTCGAATGATGTCTGGCGCTTGAGTTGGGCGTCCTTAGTCTGGGTCCTCTATGGTTACCTGTCCAGTACAGCCCACTGTGCCCTCAGAGCACACAAGCCTCAACACAACGTGAACGGCACAGGCACGTGTTCTCCAACCTATGCTTTTGGGTGCTAACAGTTCATCCCAAAATAGTGAACAATACACCTACTTTGGTTATGATCACGCAAAAAAACAGCACAACTTTTTGGGGGCCTTCTGATTCGGTGATCTTAAATTTTAGGGGATCAAAAATAAAAAATTGAAAATCCACTCACTCTGCTCAAAAACTAGCTAAAAGTGTTTTTTTTTAATTTTATAAAAAATTCATCATTTCTTAAAAGTAGGAAACAGATTTTTTTAAAAAAAATTGTGTCCTCCTCCTGTTCGCAGCTGACTTATTCAAAACTATAGAAGCAGTGTTGCCTCCTGAAACCGACCGAACGACGCTTTCAATTATCACCGACTGAAAAATATCAGCATGTGGCTGCTGTTTATCAGCTGTCGAAGTCGACAGGGGTTGCGAGTTAGCTCGTCTGAATTTCACGCAAAATTAAACGCCGTTTTAACGGTTATTTTATTATACTTACTTCAAAGCTTACTATGTCGTAAGCTGAACGATTCGTGCAACAAAAAAATGTTCAAATGAGTGTGAAATCTTACGGGACTTAACTGCTAAGGTCATCAGTCAATAAGCTTACACACTACTTAACCTAAATTATCCTAAGGACAAACACACACACCCATGCCCGAGGGAGGACTCGAACCTCCGACGGGATCAGCCGCACAGTCCATGACTGCAACGCCTCAGACCGCTCGGCTAATCCCGCGCGGCGATTCGTGCAACTGTTCAAAAGCATACATCTTGTTATTACCTCTTATCTTAGGATGCTTTTCAATGTTTATTTAAGGTATGTAATAATAAAAACTGACAATTATGAAACTGCCGTTAGAAAAACTTGTGTGAATAATGTTGGCGCGAAATGTCGCAACAACCAGTCAGAATTAAGTATGAGCATGACTTGCTGAAATAACCAGAAGAACTGCGAAACAATTCATGCACGGCAACATACTATCAACGTTTCAGTCCTATAATAAATCTGTCAAACTTAAGCTTGTTATGTCCGAAAATAAATTTTCTACAAGATTGCATATAAGTTTTTGAAGAAAACGCAGTAAAACCATTTCCTTTTATTTGGAAATAATGTGACTTTTTATGACTATTATTGTTATAGCAATTTTCGCAATAATTTAACTTTCTGTGTGGTTATCGATAAAGCTATAAATGCTCGATCAAACAGTATATAATTTTGTACAGGCCTGGGCATAATTCTGGTTTGGTACATGCATTTTTTTCATGTCCCAATATTTTTCGATGATTTTAAGACATTGGTGAATAAGATCGTTAACGTATGAACAACGAAACGATAACCGACTGTAATAACAAGTTTTTTTACGTACATCCAAATGCAGCGCTTAAAATGCGACGCATTTCAGCGAAACACAGTTTCAAGTGCAAACGTGTGATTTCTCGCACGTAAAACACGAATGATGAAAGATTTCTGCAAAGGCTCCTTAACCTACGGTAATAATATATTTTGCATAATCATCTGTATCACTGTAAACCGTCTCACCCCATAAGATTATCGTGAAACCGGATTTTAGGTGCATTTTATATGCAACTTTAGACCGCTGTTTTGTGACAACTGATTCCATAAAATAACAGGACAAACATTAATTACATGGATTAGTCTACCTTCTTACAAAATTTAAATCAATTCGCACACGTTCGAAACAAAGAAGCGTGCCGGCCGCCGTAGCCGAGCGGTTCTCGGCGATTCAGTCTGGAACCGCGCGACCGCTACGGTCGCAGGTTCGAATCCTGCCTCGGGCATGGATGTGTGTGATGTTCTGAGTTTAGTTAGGTTTAAGTAGTTGTAAGTTCTAGGGGACTGATAACCTCAGATGTTAAGTCCCATAGTGCTCAGAGCCATTTGAGTCAAAGAAATGTCGCACGTAAAAAAAACTCACAAGAAAGTGTTTTTCGCACGTAAAATGCGAATGAAGATAGATTTTTGAAGGCGATATAATTTAAATGATTCACTTTAAACCGTTTCCGAGCATTTATTTCGAATAAGAACGCGTTTTGCGTGGTACATTTGGCTCTAATTTAAACCATCATACCTCGAGAGCGGATAAAGATATTGGATGAAAAAAAATTCATTTTCACTTTATCCATTTATCTACATTCGAACAAAGTTTGAACCAGATCGTACAAGTTTAAAGTGTAGAAGCGGCGCGCTTCGAGAAGCTCTCAGAACAATGGTTTCTTTGCACTTAAAGTCCAAAAATGAAGCAAGAGTTTTTTGAAATGGTTAAAACTATTCTCAGAGCAAGGTCAGACACACTGGTGGACCAGTTTGAACCTTCAGCCCTCCTCCAGTCCGGAGTTATTTAAGGGTGACTACTTTTGCATGTAAAATCCGAACAGTGAGCCTACAAATGGTGCTGTTAGCTGAGCATTAATTTCAGCCCAATTAAAATCTTTTGCAAAAGCCGATAATCGATTCGCACAATTTTCCTCTGTGCCAGCTCCGGTTCGTCGTTCAAACGTTGCTTAATATACTGGAACACAGTTACGGTAAGATGTTTGAATGGTTATACATATGTACTGGAAAATGCCTCACCTGTACTGGAATATACGTAGTAGATGTACGAGTACAGATTGTGGACGCATGTCTGACGACATACGGAAATTTGAGTGCGGCCGTGCGTCGTGTACGGATAGCCAAATAGTAATGCCGGCACGGTAGCTCAGCGTGCTCGGTCAGAGGGCTGCTCTGAATAAAAAAAAAATAAAAAAAACTGAGTAAAGGATTCAACGATTAACTTGAACGGATGTATTGTGACGTCCGCCAAGACCAAATGCAACGAACAATCCTGAACAAAAAAAAAAGTAAGACTACCACTCACGATAAGGGTTAAATCCGGGTTCGAGTCCAGGTCCGGCACAAATTTTCATTTTGTGATTGCGTGTTCTATAGCTGATGGTTGTCCATATTCGCACTTTCGAATACATTTAATGTATTTATTAACGGCTGTAGTCGCCGGAGTGCCTCGTAATTTAGAATAATACAGGCACTGCAATATGCATGTATATCGAAAGGTATTTTGCATCGTAATTCAGAATGAGAAAGGCACTGCAATATCGTATTACCGATAATGTTTTAGGCACCTCCGAGCCAAAGTTCAAACTTATGCGTAGCAATGGGAGACATTTACGGGGTTTTCTAAAAAGTTCTTGTTTTATTCTGTTGCAGAACTGTATTTGAATACCTAATCATAGCTTATCATGCGGCGTAGATGAAGAGGAAATGCCGTACCACGTAGGAAACAATGAGGAAGGGCGCAGGCAAATTCGGCTCATAATTGAAGTGTTTCCTGCCTTTAAAATTTAAAAGACATCACGGAAACAAACATTAAGTATAAGAAAGAGTGCATTGGTGATGCCAGCACCAGCAGTATACGGTATATAAAGCGCGTCGGGGAGGACACGGGAAAGAGTGCAGTTGTTGTGGTATTGCGGAAACGGAACGATTTATCTGAGGTTGGTTGATTGGGGGGAGGGGACCAAACAGCGAGGTCATTGGTTCCATCACATTAGGGAAGGATGAGGGAGGAAGTCGGCTGCGTCCTTGCAGAGGAATCATCCTGGCATTCGCCTAAGGTGATTTAGGGAAATCGCTGAAAACCTAAATCAGGATGGCCGGACGAGGGGTTTGAGCCGTCGTCCTCCCGTATGCGAGTCCAGTGTGCTAACCACTGCGCCACCTCGCTCGGTGAGGTCCAAAAGGGCACTGTCACCGGCTTCCAGGCCAAGGATGAAAGCATTTCCGAAACGGCTAAGTTTTTAAACTGTTCGCTTGCTGTCATGATTAAAGTATAGAGTAGGTGGCAAAATGGTGCTATCCCAGAAACTGTGCCAAGGCAACTGTGGTGCAGCCCAGGCAGCAGATGAAAGGGGTGAAAGACGGCTGCGGAGACGTGTACGAGCGAATAAACGTGCAGATGTTGATAACTGACTGCCCAGATGAACAAGAGGCTACCAACAGTGTCTCGTCAACGTTAGTTCAGCGAACTTCGCGCCTATGGGCCTTCGCAGCAGGAGCCTGGTTCATTCACCGGCGCTGACTGCTGTTCATCGGCAATGATGCCCGCACTCTGCACACCAGTATCGCAACTGGACGTCTACTGAGAGACAAGTGGACTTTCCAGATGAATCACGTTTTATGCTCATCGGAGAGATGGCCGTTGGCGTGTACGGCGTGAAACGTCTGAAAGCAAACAATTTTGGGAGCAACAATTTTCGAAGTGTTATGGTCTGGGAAATATTTTCGTGGCATTCCCTGGGTGATCTCTTCATTCTGGAAGGCACAATGTCCACTCTTAAATGCAGTTAGTTTTTCCTCAACATGATGGTATCTACCAGGAGGACAATGCAACTTGTTACACAGCTCGCTTTGTACGCCCGTGGTTCGAAGATCACCAGGATGAGTTAACGGTACTCACCTGCCCACCATATTCCTCAGATTTAAAACCAATCGAGAATCTGTGGGACCACTTCGATTGGGTTGTTCGCACCGTGGATCCTCAACCGAGAAACGTAGCGCAGCTGGCCACGATACTAGAGTCGGCAAGGCTCCAGGTCTCTGACGATACCTTCCAGAACCTCACTGATTCTCTTCTTGCACATCTCGCAGCGGCCCGCACTCCGAAGGGTGGTTATTCAGCCATTTGACAGGTGGCCGCATTAATGTGACTGGACAGTGTGTAAATGATGTAGTAGATAACGTTAAAACCTCCATGAGGCTGTTTGTAGACGATTCTGCTGTCTGTAGGAAGTTTACAACGCTAGAAGACACTGAACGTAAGTAAATGTAACGACGTAACGTACTGCGCATAAATAAACGAAGAGATCTGAAATGCCTGGGCTAGCAGGACAGAGTGCATGAGGCTATATTTGTGGAAAGGGGCCAAAATAAGTTACTGTCAGTTGCAATCAACATATAAACTTTGTTGATTAAAACACACAATCACACAAGCAAGGATCAAAAACTCTCAAGGTTCTAACGAAAGACCTCCTTTGATTTAATTTAGATTATCTGAAGGCCACATCGAAAATCCAAGGCTCAACGCCTAACCAAGGAATTGAGTTCTTATGGAAGTTTCACTTCTTTAAAAAAAATTTTTTTATCTTCAATATAAATAGGCTGAAAGCCTTAGCTTAAATTTTTTCCACAGAATTGGGCTGAAGGCCACACATTAATCAAGAACAGTGTTACGGCTTAAGGCCGAGACAAAGATTTTCAATGTTTAATCTAAATAGGGTGAAAACTCGGCTGAAAGTAGCATATCAACAAAACAATTTAGCGGCTTAAGGCCTAGAAAGAATAGCTTTCAATTTGAAAAGGCTGAAGGCTTTATCTTAAAATATTTCGTGTAAAAGTTGGCTGAAGGCCTCATACTAAAGAATAACGATCTAATGTTCACTGCGTGTTGTGTCTCTTTCATCATCATTGACTCGCAAGTCGCCAATGTGGCGTCATCTAAAAAGGACTTGCAATACGGCGACCGAACTCCCCCGAATGGGGCCTCCCTGCCAACAATGCCATACCACCATTTCATTTAAAATCTAATGACTTAAGTGCAAGACAAGGATTTTGAATTTTTTTAAGAGAGATTAAAACCCGGCTGAAGGGCATACACCATCCAGAAAACAATTTTACGGCTTAAAACCTAAAGGTAAGAGCTTTTAAATTTCAACTAAAATAGGCTAAAAGCTTTGTCCTAAAATGCTTCACATACGACTCGGCTGAAGGCCACATACGAAACATAAACAATCTCACGGCTTAAAGCCCAGACAAAGAAATTTCCAATTTCTAATTTAAGCTGGAAAACTCGGCTGAAGGGCACATACAAACTAGAAAATATTACTTACGGCTTAATGCCTAGACAAAATTTGTCAACTTTTAATTTGAAAAGTCTAAAAACTCGGCTGAAGGTCACTTACAAAACCCAAACAAGAAACAATTTTTTTTTACAGCTTAAGGCCTAAGAGGAAAAGGCTTGCAATTTTAATAAGCTAAAACTCAGCTTAACGCCACACAGAGTACTTTCGACTAAAAAGGAAATCACTATGTAAAACACAAGGAGCGGCGCTGAGAAGGTTCCAGGGGTCAGCCTGGGAACGTAACACTAACGCCCATTTAGGTGAGACAGGCAGCCAGACCGACACCCTCTTAATCGGAAGGCAACCCAACCGAAAGCCAGTCGACGAACCAACCAACAATATCAGTTCTGCTCCACCCGAACAGCAAAACGACAACAAGATGACAATAGCACAACGTTTTGGATACTGGTGCTCAATCCAGCAAAGTAAGAATAAACGCACAAAACTACCAACAACACCTCAGCTGTCGAACTACACGCCGTGCTGGACAGCATCAACACGACGAGGAAAATACACTGCCGAAAACTACGTCAACGACCAGGGCAGGTAACTGGAACGACAGCGACCACAAGGCAGAAGATACCGATGGTACACTTCATTAATGAAGGAATGAATTAAATTAAGTTAAACACCACACAGGAAGATGGCTGCAATTCTAGCCGACTTCAATGCACACACATTGTTGCTTGCGGCAATCTCCCAGAAAGCGGCAACCAGTACCAAACGAAGAGATGTGACAGCAGTTGAGGCTTGATAGTAGGTTAAGTGAGCACTCAACTTTAGTGAGCAGGATCGGTGGGCGCCGAACTTCGTAACCCTGGTAAGAAGCGCCTCAACTCCAACCGCGCATGCACGCCACCAGCGTCTCCGGCCTGACCACGCGCCACGGAGACTTCCTCGCTGCTCTGCCCCAATTGACCGACTGCCGCACACAGCACACTCGGAAAATGTATCCAACACACCAAAGGTAGTACAGCAGTACTAGTATCGATACACGCTGCTGTTGCCACTCATGGAGAGAAGACAGCAACGTTATGGCGGTAACCGAAGAAGAAATAAGACACCACTAGATTGCAACCAATGATAAAAAACAAGGCATGACACGAGCCAGCCACGGCTCAAGATCCCTTTCTGTTCGATGATGCTATTGCTTGGAAATCAGTAACAAGTATGAAATACCCACGAGTAACCATCCAGAGCGAATAAAAGTGAAATGAGCACTAAAAACAGATAGCAAGAAGTGATGCTGCGATTCACTGGAAATATGTTAAGGAAAATTAATTTATTCGTGAAGGAGGTCGATTAAAAAACATTTGTTTGATCGGATGCAATGTTCATCAGTCACAAACTCTTACCAAGTAGGATTATTATAAAGAGAGGGAAGATCCAACCAGAGAGGGGCACCTTTCGTCATGGAGTCGTTTCGTAAACGTGAGCACGTTGTACAGATTACTCAAAGAACTCCGGTGACAGACGCTACAAGAGAAGTGTTACGTTTCACAGAGAGGTTTACTGTTGGAGTTCTGAGAGAGTTCGTTAGAAGAATCGGGCGACATATTATCACTTCCCTCCACATATGCCTCGCGAAGTGGCCACGCCGAGAAAATCAGACAAAATAAACCGCTAACGGATAGTCGTTCTATCCACGATTCGCCAGTGGAACAGGGAAAGGGAGAAATTGTGGTGTCATGCGAAGTACAGGTGTAGTTGTAGATGTGTGCTTTATTTCGTATTGTGTCTACCACCACACACGACGTGAGAAGCTGTCGGCTCTGAAGTATAATTTAAGTTTGCTCGGATTTAGGAACGTCGGAACTTAGTAAGGAGTGTGCCGTGTTTGTGGTGGTGATAAATATTTTCCTCCTCGGAAGGTTACTCTGGTTGTGAAACCCAGTCCAGAAAAGGCTATTACTTCATAGGTATATCTAGGTCAATTATTCATAGATGAGGTCTTTGCTCTTCAAATAAGGTTTCACGGAGGGAGAAGTTGGAGGTTGTAGAGCTACAGTAGCGTACGTTCACTACGGTTCATTCTGCGAACAGTCTGAATGCGTCTGCAAGGTTCTCCCGTGTGATTGGCGACCATATGCAGAACAACCGCGATCGTTAGAGGAGCGGTATGCAAAACAGTAGGCACACAATGCCATCTGTCACTGTACTCCTTTGCTGATTGCATCACTGTTTGTTTCTGTGGCCATGTTGGATACGACCGTAGTACATCATTAGCGAACAAGCTCACGATCCTACAGGAGAGCAGCCTGAACAGGCTAAACTAATAATGAGACTGTTTCCGAGACTACTGAAGTTGAATTAATACCTGTACTATTCCCCCGCCGTCGATGAAGGATTGTGTATTTCCTCTCCTTCCTATTATACTCAGCAGTAGCCGATTTCAGAAGTGATGAGCTAACAGTACTATATGTTTTAGATTCAGTTGGGTTTTTTTTTTCTCGCTTAAAGACCACAGAAACAAAAGTGAAATTACACAACGCCACGGCTCACAATATAGTTTTATAGGCTACTACCTGAAACCCGGAATTGCCCGAGTAATCATTTTGCCAAATTCCTATTAGAAACGAAAACAAAAAGTGTACGATGTTTGTAGCGTACTATTAAAAAATTTTTTTTTGCATTTATTCGTGAACGCGCCTTTGAAATTATGCCTACAACGCGATTTTGTAAACGTGGCAACACCTCTACGTAGCTCTATAGACGGCTATTGTTTTCGCATACAGAGATGTGAGCTTCGCTGGGGGTCAGGGATTTCCTTACGCTGATTCGACTGTAGGAGTGTCTTAGTAATATAGAATAAATGTACCGGGTGATCAAAAAGTCAGTATAAATTTGAAAACTTAGTAAACCACGGAATAATGTAGATAGAGAGGTAAAAATTGACACACATGCTTGGAATGACATGGGGTTTTATTAGAACAAAAAAAAAAAAAAACAAAGTATTGCTAGACGTGAAAGATCTCTTGCGCGCATCGAGTGGTGGTGATCGTGTGCTCAGCCGCCACTTTCCTCATGCTTCGCCTCCCAGGTCCCCTGACCTCAGACCGTGCGATTATTGGCATTGGGGCTACCTGAAGTCGCAAGTGTATCGTGATCGACAGACATCTCTAGGGATGCTGAAAGACAACAACCGACGCCAATGCCTCACCATAACTTCGGACATGCTTTACAGTGCTGTTCATAACATTATTCCTCGACTGCAGCTATTGTTGACGAATGATGGTGGACATATTGAGAATTTGCTGCAAAGAACATCATCTTTGTTTTGTCTTACTTTGTTATGCTAATTATTGCTATTCCGATCAGATGAAGCGCCATCTGTCGGACATTTTTTGAAAGTTTGCAGTTTTTTGGTTCTAATAACACCCCATGTCATTCCAAGCATGTGTGTCAATTTGTACCTCTCGATCTACATTATTCCGTGATTTATTCAGTTTTCAAATTTATACTGGCTTTTTGATCACCCGGTATTAAAACTTCATGCATGATGCGGCATTTTTCACACATCTCAGTGTTTATGACGTCGTATCTCCTGATCTTTGTGTCATACAAAGATATAATTTTCTATGTACATTCAGCAGCATATGTGGATACTGTCTGCAGAATGTGTTACCAATATAGTAGCAGATAAGCAATAAATTTAAACGTCATGCATGATGCGGTAGTTTTTAAACATCTCATTGTTTATGACTTCATATATGCTGAACTATGATAGGTAGATTTGTGACGTTGTATCTCTTGAAGTGTAATAGGTAGGTTGTTCTTTCCCCCTTGGTAATTTTTGTTTGGCAGTAAGGGATATGAGTATCAAGATTGAAATCGGCCCAGTGGTTTAGGAGGAGGTGTGGTACATACACACTACATTTTATACATGTTTTATCTACATCTTTAACAACGTTTATTTACTTCTGAGTAGTGTACTGGAGCTCGAGAGATACATTTTGGAGTGTGGAAACATTTCAACATTTGAAACTTCCCGGCAGATTAAAACTGTGTGCCGGACCGAGACTCGAACTCGAGACCTTTGCCTTTCGCGGGCAAGTCCTCTACCAACTGAGGTACCAAAGAACGACTCACGTCCCGTCCTCACAGCTTTACTTCTGCCAGTACCTCGTCTCCTACTTTCCGAACTTTACAGAAGCTCTGCAAGGTTCGCAGGAGAGCTTCTGTAAAGTTTGGAAAGTAGGAGACGAGGTACTGGCAGAAGTAAAGCTGTGAGGACGGCGTGTGAGTCGTGCTTCGGTAGCTCAGTTGGTAGAAAACTTGCCCGCGAAAGGCAAAGGTCCCGAGTTCGAGTCTCCGTCCGGCACACAGTTTTAATCTGCCAGGAAGTTTCATATCAGCGCACACTCCACTGCAGAGTGAAAATCTCATTCTCGATTTCAACTTTACTTTATGGTCTTCGCAAGTTGTCTTGCGATGTGTAGCAGAATGTAGAAATATCGTTTTGATCGCTTCGATTTGTACATCAACTGTCAGGATCCATCTGTTTAAGCTGGAATTTCTTTAATTTTTTTTGGTCTCTCAACGAGACGTCAGCACTAGTGCAACGAGTTGTTCACATGATATTTATTGGACTGTTGGTTGTAAACACGAGCGACGTCAGTGCTCTTGGAAGAGAGCTGTGGCAGTGAGGTGGCTCTGTTGTCGTTCCCGCGTAGTGATTTGCGAAGATGGAAAAAATCGAGATTCGAGCAATGTTTAAGAACTTCGTAAAGAAAGGTATGAAAGCAAAGGACATTCACGCGATTTCCAGAATACACTGGGGGACTCTACTCCTTCATATTCAACTGTTGCCAAGTGGGAAAATGAATTTAAATTCTGTCGGAAGAGCTTAGATGATGATCCGCGAGCGGTCGGCCGAGATGTGTCACTACTCCAAAAATCATTGCAAAAGTGCACAAAATAGTCATGGAGGATCACCGATTGAAAGTGCTTGAAATTGCTCACGCTTGCCAGATGCCACCTGAAAGGGTATATCACATTTTAACTGGAGAATTAGAAATACAAAAATTATCTGCAAGATGGGTGCCGCGACTCTTGACGCGACGCGACGCTCACATGTGCTGTCGCCATGCCAAAATTACACGAACTAAGGTACGAAGTGTTACCAAATCCACCTTATTCACCTGATATGGCTCTGTCAGATTTTCATCTCTTCCCAAAACTGAAAATTTTTCTTGGTGGACGAAGTTTCACTTCAAACGAAGAACTGATGATAGTCGGAATTGACAACTATTTTGCAGGTCTGGAGGAAACTCATTTTCGAGGTGGGATCAACGCACCAGAACATCGTTGGACCAACCGCATTAATGTACAAGGGGACTATATTGAAAAATAAAAAAAGTTTCAGTGATGTAAGACTCTTTTTCTATTCCGTTTCGAGAACTTTTCAAACCACCCTACCAGCCTACTGATTACGCCAGATGTCTCCTGAAGGCAATGCGTTTTGTGATTTGATTAGGAATATTGTGCTTGGAATTTTGTGCATAGACCTCATTATGACATGTAGCGCCCGTCTTGTGACGTACAGTTTGTTGGGTATTTCTGTAAAACGTGAACTAACTCTTTATTTACTTTTTTTTTTATTAAACACTAACCTACAGAATTTTCCCTGACAAAGACAACTCAAACTTAACCTATTCATTTATTACTCTTAATATACAAGCCCAACGCCATCTGACTGCTGTACATTAACCACATGACTTCCAATAATTAACACAAAAGAACTGCCCTGAATTGTAAGAGATCCTAACAATAATACAAATCCAAAAATACGAAATTAAGGCAATATGAAACTACCTCAAACTCTGTTAACTGCCGAAACTCAGTTCAATCACGAACAACGATTGTGGAAACCCCATTCTTTTCCATAAGTTACCTACCTCACAGAAAATCTTCATAACACGAACTACAGCAATTACAGAAAGTAGCAACAACAGGCAGCTAAATAAAAAGATTCTAACTACTATCGACTCTAACTACTAGGAGGCATTTGGTTGGCAAAAGTAAGATTTTGCTGAAGGGCAAACAATGTATTTAGAAAATTTTACCTTATTCATGTGACATCCCTTTCCAAAAATTATATACCTGTCAATAATTCCACTGCCCAAACATTACCAACCATGTCCATCATCATACAGTTCCTTGCATATTTCCCTATAAACACGTAATTTAATCTCACTTTGCACTTCGTGAACTACCAACACTGAGTCTCCACCAAGAAATTCATGTCCATACACTTCCTATCCACTCGCTTAATGCTAGTCCGTCCAACCACAGAATCTCTTACCAAGGGCGCAGAGCGCTGTCAGCGATATTAATACAGTCTACAGCGCTGCCAACATACAAACAGGCTACCTACACATGTTCACGCAGACTCAACGAATCTGTGGCTGCTCTTTGAATGAACTCTGGATTCCATTATTCCGACTTCGTAAGAATCCCAGACAGTCGAATAGCTTTTAGGCACAGATTCTTGCGCTCGAATACACAGTAATGCGAATTGAAAGAAAATAAAATTTCCTTCTCAATTAAGTGGATTCGTCGAAGTAATAATTGAAGTGCTTTTGTAACTTATGTATACAAGTGACAAAGTGTTAATCATGGCTTAGAAAAAATAAAGTTACGTAATTATTATTATAATTACAATGAATTTTGACTTTTGTAGAATAGGTTATAGTGGATTTTTTGTAAAAACTTTATTAACCAAAACATAGGAAAATAGATAACTAGTTTCGATCGTTTCCGGTCATCTTCGGACCAGAATCTAAAAAGCTGTGTCTAAAATAAGAGAACATTTTTATCTTAACAACGCAATGGAATGTCAGTTTCGAACTGGTGCTTGTAACATGAGTATATAAGGAATGTAAACGAACACTGTTGTTGTGCATTTAAAATGCGACAGAAAGTAGCCATGCTGTCTGGTGACAGAGACAGTCAAAGATCCCACGAGCTGGTAGTAAACAGACTGGGCGACGTTAAGTATCTAGGCTCATAGGTGATTTTTCATCACCTATGAGCGTCGGCAGTTAACATCGGTCACATCACCTCGACAGAAAAGTGTTCAAAAGCTGGAATTTATCAGTTAACCTTTAATACGTGCCAATCTGTCTACATAGGCCGAACATGTGGAAATTTTAAAACTAGATCTTCTGAGCACCTCAGAGTCTTAAAATGTGAGAGTACACACTCCACTTTTGCAGATCTCCTTATATAGGAAAACCAGCTCCCAAATAACAATGCGATTAATCTCAAGATCCTCAGAGAAAGTAACAGCCCCTGTCGAAAACCCGCAACAGAGAAAAACTGCGCGCTGTCTTTTAAACCGTGTTGTGAATGCGTAAATTTAGCAGCCTCCATCATAAATATTTAAATATGACTACAGCTCTAAGTTGACATTCAATTACTACACTACCCAGCTAGAATATGACATGAGCATGAATGTGAACTAAATTGAAAAACTACCGTTTTCATATGTTGTTTGTAAAAAAGTGTACCTGTTTAAAACTATTCAATTAGGTTCGTTGACTATCTGTTTAAAACTATTGAATTAGGTTCGTTGACTACTTTCATACAAATTTAGTTCTCTCTTGCATATCACTTCACTTTTATAACACGGAGACACACGACACTGGAATCGGTGAATTTTACTTAAAAGATTTCTGAGCTTTAGCTGAGAAAGTCTTATACTCGGACACCAGCAAAGAATGGTAGAAGTTAAAATACACACACAAAAAAAAAAAAAAAGTTTTGCATCACCCTGGTTCCCAGAACTCCTGAAGATAGACTTTGACTGTGGATATTGTGTCACAGACACAGTCCATTTGACTGTTCAGAGATGTCACTAAACCCGCTCAAAGATGTAAACAACAATGCATGAGCAGCGCCTACTAGACGGACGGGGTCCGACAGCCGATCAGTGTCGTCTGTAGTTCAACCATGCCTAGACGGTCAATACCACGATTCGATTGCGCCCGCATTGTTACTTTGTGCCAGGAAGGGCTCTCAACAAGGGAAGTGTCCATGCGTCTCGGAGTGAACCAAAGCGATGTTGTTCGGACATGGAGGAGATACAGAGAGACAGGAACTGTTGATAACATGTCTCGCTCAGGCCGACCAAGGGCCACTGCCGCAGTGGATGACCACTACCTACGGATTATGGCTTGGAGGAACCCTGACAGCGACGCCACCATGTTGAATAATACTTTTCGTGCAGCCCACAGTACGTCGTGTTACGACTCACACTGTGTGTTATAGGCTGCATGATGCGCAACTTCATTCCCGACGTACGTGGCGAGGTCCACCTTTGCAACCACACCATGCAGCGCGGGCCCAACAACATGCCAAATGGACCGTTCAGGATTGGCATCCTGTTCTCTCACTGATGAGTGTTGCATACGCCTTCAACTAGACAATCGTTGGAGACGTGTTTGGAGGTAACGCGGTCGGGCTGAACGCCTTAGACACACTGTCCAGCGAGTGCAGAAAGGTGGAGGTTCCCTGCTGTTTTAGGGTGGCATAATGTGGGGCCGACGTACGCCTCTGGTGGTCCTGGAAGGCGCCGTAACGGCTATGCGATATGTGAAAGCCATCTTCCAACCGATAATGCAACCATGTCGGCAGCATATTGGCGAGGCATTCGTCTTCATGGACGACAATTCGCGCCCCCATCGTGCACATCTTGTGAATGATTTCCTTCAGTATAACAACATCGCTCGACTAGAGTGGCCAGCATATTCTCCAGACATGAACCCTATCGAACATACCTGGGATAGGTTGGAAACGGCTGTTTATGGACGACGTGACCCACCAACCACTCTGAGGGATCTGCGCCGAATCGCCGTTGAGGGGTGGGACAATTTGGACCAACAGTGCCTTGATGAACTTGTGGATAGTATGCCACGACGAATACAGGCATGCATCAATGCAAGAGGACGTGCTACTGGGCACTAGAGGTATCGGTGTGTACAGCAATCTGGACCACCACCTCTGAAGGTCTCGCTGTATGGTGGTACAACATGCAATGTGTGGCTTTTATGAGCAATAAGAACTGCCGAAACGAAGTTTATGTTGATCTGTATTCCAATTTTCTGTACAGGCTCTGGAACTCTCGGAACCGAGGTGATGCAAAACTTTTTTCGAAGTGTGTAGTTTCTCATAGCATAGACTTTGATATACAAACAAGTTACCTGTACGTGGATTCTTTTTACAGTGGCAAATATATATGTCTGAATTATTCGGCAATTTAAAATCGCCGCATAAAGCTCTCATGAACTGGCGGCAGATAAACGAAATTCAGTGCATCACAGAATTGATCTGTTCCGATTACATGAAAATAACTGACTGAATTCGATTTGAAAAAACATTAATCAACATTAAATAATTGTTCTCAGCATTTTCAATCTGAAATAAAACTATAACTCTTGCCAATAAAATGATATACATATATTACCGCTAATGGCGGTGTTGCAGCTCGTCCGTAGCGAAGCATAGATGGAATCCATAGGAACAAGATTAGTAATATTCTTACAGAAAATATTAGATAAACTTGAATAATATTAGTCTCTATTTTTCTCCAATAATTTGAAAGAGGTAGTTTACATAATAGTAATAATACCAGACCTTATCACAGGCGGCAGATTAAAGTGCGTCTTGCTCGCATCATGGGTACTCGAACAAGAAGAAAGAATGTAACAAAAATCAGTGATAGTAATAATTGTTTTTATAATTAAAAGATATCATTGCTTTCTGTCTATTTTCTGTGGCTTATGAAGATCCTGTTACACCATCTCTGCATTAGCAAAGCAAACTGTTTCTCTGACAACACACTTATTTCTCACGATATAACGTATTAAAAAAATAATAAAAAATGTTTTTATCGATTATAAAATATGGACGTGGATGCTATATTGCCCCCTGGGCTGTTAAAAAAAATTTAGTGACAAAGTTGTTTTTAACAGTCATTCACGACGTGCACTGGTTCTAGTCATAATTATTCTCTGTTTATGTGTCTGTCAGTCTTATTATATTTAGACTCTTAATAGTTTCGATGTTGCTATTAATATACATATTAGATGGACCTATACATATAACAGTAAGTATCTTTGTAATAGTCAGGTTTACTTCTGTAGTAAAGATGCCTCGGAAAACGGAATAAAACCGTCCAAGGGGCTTCAAGACACCCATAACTACTTACTTTCTGAGTGTGGTATTGAAATTTTGTGGTGTTAACAAACGTTTGATGAAAGTAAGTTCATATTACAATTATGTGGGTATTTCTTATGAAACTTTCTGTGACTAGTCCATAGGAACTCATTTCTACAACAGTGTTTTAAAAGTTTTTGATTGATATAAGTCATCAAAATCGTCGGTCGTCGTGCAGATGATGAGAAGGTCTTCCACCGCGTTGAGTTTCGAGAATGTCGGCAAGTGGGGCTGCTCAAAGTCTGGATCTCCTGCTGTAACAGATGCTGCACTGGAACAGGTCACGATTGTCGCCTCCCATTTTCCGATCGTTCGCGAAGGGTTCAGGAAAGTCGAAAATTAGTGTTAGTATACATGCCATATATCGGTGGTGTTCTGCAAAAGAACGGTAAGATTTGGGTTCGCTTTCACACGCTCAGATTCTCTCGATATACGAGGGTCACTCCAAAAGAAATGCACACTATTTTTTTAAAATCCACCTGTTTTTTACATGTTCGAAACTTTTTCAGTGTGTAAATACATCCTTTAGGAACAATATTTTCATTTCTCCACATAATTTCCATCCCCCTCAACTGCCTTACGCCATCGTGGAACCAGCGCCTGTATACCCGCACAGTAAAATTCTGGACCAACCTGTTGGAGCCACTGTTTGGCAGCGTGCACGAGTTAATCATCATCTTCGAACCTTATTCCACGAAGAGAGTCTTTCAGTTTCCCAAAGAGATGGTAGTCACATGGAGCCAGGTCAGGACTGTAAGGCGGGTGTTTCAGTGTTGTCCATTCGAGTTTTGTTATCGCTTCCATGGTTTTTGGACTGAAATGTGGCTGTGCATTGTTGTGCAACAGCAAAACATCCTGCTTTTGCCGATGTGGTCGAACACGACTCAGTCGAGCTTGAAATTTCTTCACTGTCGTCACATGTGTATCAGAATTTATGGTGGTTCCACTTGGAACGATGTCCACAAGCAAGAGTCCTTCGGAATCTGAAAGCACCGTAGCCATAACTTGTCCAGCAGAAGGTGTGGTTTTGAATTTTTTTTTCTTCGGTGAGTTTGCATGATGCCACGTCATTGATTGCCTCTTCGTCTCTGGTGAAAAATGATGGAGCCATGTTACATCACCTGTCCCAATTCTTCCAAGAAATTCATCTCCACCATTCTCGTACTGTTCCAAAAGTTCGCTGCGTACCGTTTTTCTTGTTTCCTAGTGAGCCACTGTCAACATCCTGGGAACCCAACCGGCAGAAACCTTTTTTAACGCCAACACTTTCAGTAATATTGCCGTGCCTGCTTTCATCACGTAACCTGCTTGCCCACCGACTAACTGTACTGCGATCGACAGCAGCATCTCCATACACCTTTTTCAACCTCTTCTGGATGTTTCCCACTGTCTCGTTTTCACGGCACAGGAATTCAATGACAGCACGTTGCTTCTGACGAACGTCAAGTGTAGCAGCCATCTTGAAGACATGCTGTGACGGCGTCACTCACGGGAACAGGTTGAACTAGGTTTGAAAACAAGCAGGAAGGATGTATCTACACACTGTAAAACTTTCACACATGCAGAATGAAAACTCTATTTTTACAAAAATAGTCTGCATTTCTTTTGGAATAACCCTAGTACAACTCAATATATGTCCTGGAATCATAACACTGTCCTCTCATTTCAATGTAGTGATCCATTATTTATTTATAATGAACCATGGACCGTGGACCTTGCCATTGGTGGGGAGGCATGCGTGCCTCAGCGATACAGATAGCCGTACCGTAGGTGCAACCACAACGGAGGGGTATCTGTTGAGAAGCCAGACAAACGCGTGGTTCCTGAAGAGGGGCAGCAGCCTTTCCAGTAGTTGTAGGGGCGACAGTCGGAATGATTGACTGATCCGGCCGTGTAACACTAACCAAAACCGCCTTGCTGTGCTGGTACTGCGAACGGTTGAAAGCAAGAGGAAACTACAGCCGTAATTTTTCCCGAGGGCATGCAGCTTTACTGTATGATTAAATGATAATGGCGCCCTCTTGGGTAAAATATTCCGGAGGTAAAATAGTCCCTCAATCGGATCTCCGGGCGGGGACTACTCAAGAGGACGTCGTTATCGGGAGAAAGAAAACTGGCGTTCTACGGATCGAAGTGTGGAATGTCAGATCCCTTAATCGGGCAGATAGGTTAGAAAATTTAAAAAGGGAAATGGATAGGTTAAAGTTAGATATAGTGGGAATTAGTGAAGTTCGGTGGCAGGAGGAACAAGACTTTTGGTCAGGCGAATACAGGGTTAGAAATACAAAGTCAAATAGGAGTAATGCAGGAGTAGGTTAAATAATGAATAAAAAATAGGAATGCGGGTAAGCTACTACAAACAGCATAGTGAACGCATTATTGTGGCCAAGATAGATACGAAGCCCACACCTACTACAGTAGTACAAGTTTATTTGCCAACTAGCTCTACAGATGACGAAGAAATTGAAGAAATGTATGATAAAATAAAAAAAATTATTCAGATAGTGAAGGAAGACGAACATTTAATAGTCGTGGGTGACTGGAATTCGGTAGTAGGAAAAGGGAGAGAAAGAAACGTAGTAGGTGAATATGGATTAGGGCTAAGAAATAAAGAGGAAGCCGCCTGGTAGAAATTTGCACAGAGCACGACTTAATCATAGCTAACACTTGGTTCAAGAATCATAAAAGGAGGTTGTATACATGGAAGAAGCCTGGAGATACTGACAGATTTCGGATAGATTATATAATGGTAAGACAGATATTTAGGAACCAGGTTTTAAATTGTAAGACATTTCCAGGGGCAGATGTGGACTCTGACCACAAGTTATCAACTGTAGATTAAAACTGAGGAAACTGCAAAAAGGTGGGAATTTAAGGAGATGGGACCTGGATAAACTGACTAAGCCAGAGGGCGTACAGAGTTTCAGGGAGAGCGTAAGGGAACAAATGGCAGGAGTGGGGGAAAGAAATACAGTAGAAGAGGAATGGGTAGCTTTGAGGGATGAAGTAGTGAAGGCAGCAGAGGATCAAGTAGGTAAAAAGACGAGGGCTAGTAGAAATCCTTGGGTAACAGAAGAAATATAGAATTTAATTGATGAAAGGAGAAAACATAAAAATGCAGTAAATGAAGCAGGCAAAAAGGAATACAAACGTCTCAAAAATGAGATCGACAGGAAGTGCAAATTGGCTAAGCAGGGATGGCTAGAGGATAAGTGTAAGGATGTAGAGGCTTATCTCACTAGGGGTAAGATAGATACTGCCTACAGGAAAATTAAAGAGACCTTTGGAGAAAAGAGAACCTCTTGTATGAATATCAAGAGCTCAAATGGAAACGCAGTTCTAGGCAAAGAAGGGAAGGCAGAAAGGTGGAAGGAGTATATAGAGGATCTATACAGGGGTGATGTACTTTACGCCAATATTATGGAAATGGAAGAGGATGTAGATGAAGATGAAATGGGAGATATGATACTGCGTGAAGAGAACACTGAAAGACCTGAGTCGAAACAAGGCCCTGGGAGTAAATAACATTCCATTAGAACTACTGACGGCCTTGGGAGAGCCAGTCCCGACAAAACTCTACCATCTGGTGAGCAAGATGTATGAGACAGGCGAAATACCCTCAGACTTCAAGAAGTATATAATAATTCCAATCCCAAAGAAAGCAGGTGTTGACAGATGTGAAAATTACCGAACTATCAATTTAATAAGTCACGGCTGCAAAATACTAACGCGAATTCTTTACAGACGAATGGAAGAACTAGTAGAAGCCGACTTAGGGGAAGATCAGTTTGGATTCCGTAGAAATATTGGAACACGTGAGGCAATACTGACCCTACGGCTTATCTTAGAAGATAGATTAACGAAAGGCAAACCTACGTTTCTAGCATTTGTAGACTTAGAGAAAGCTTTTGACAATGTTGACTGGAATACTCTCTTTGAAATTCTGAAGGTGGCAGGGGTAAAATACAGGGAGCGAAAGTCTATTTACAATTTTTATAGAAACGAAATGGCGGTTATAAGAGTTGAGGGGCATGAAAGGGAAGCAGTCGTTGGGAAGGCCGTGAGACAGGGTTGTAGCCTCTCCCGATGTTATTCAATCTGTATATTGAACAAGCAGTGAAGGAAACAAAAGAAAAATTCGGAGTAGGTATTAAAATCCATGGAGAAGAAATAAAATCTTTGAGGTTCGCCGATGACATTGTAATTCTGTCAGAGACAGCAAACGACTTGGAAGAGCAGTTGAACGGAATGGATAGTGTCTTGAAGGAAGGATATAAGATGAACATAAACAAAAGCAAAACGAGGATAATGGAATGTAGTCGAATTAAGTCGGGTGGTGTTGAGGGTATTAGATTAGGAAATGAGACACTTAAAGGAGTAAAGGAGTTTTGCTATTTGGGGAGCAAAATAACTGATGTTGGTCGAAGTAGAGAGGATATAAAATGTAGACTGGCAATGGGAAGGAAAGCGTTTCTGAAGAAGTGAAATTTGTTAACATCGAGTATAGATTTAAGTGTCAGGAAGTCGTTTCTGAAAGTATTTGTATGGAGTGTAGCCATGTATGGAAGTGAAACACGGACGATAAATAGTTTAGACAAGAAGAGAATAGAAGCTTTGGAAATGTGGTGCTACAGAAGAATGCTGAAGATTAGATGGGTAGATCACATCAGTGTCCGTCGTGATACTTTGTTTTCATGAGTATAGTTATAAACATTCCTGCGTGACGCAACGGAGCCAGCGACGTGGCATAGATTGTTGGTGCGCCGCAGCAGGTACAGTCTGATTCAAAATATCTTACTCACATAGCACAGACGTGACTGCACCACTAAAGGTCTGGCATTTTACACTGTTTTAAGTTGTCAACTGCAATCAACGTCTTTTATCGTAGCAAGTAATACCGTTTCACTCTATGAGCGTCCAAAAAATCATTTTGAAAGTTACGATATTGGTTATTTAAAAAAAATCCACAGTTTATCACGTGTCCATCTCACCTTCTGAGTTAGACATTTTTCACTGTCCAATCCACTGCCGTTGGTTTTACATTTCACACAACAGCTACATCAGTTTCGTTTTGTTATAACATAATTAGCGACTATGTTATTTGATTACTTTTGTAGCTTATGTCCAAACATGTTGACAAGGATCATGTAAACACTGACATTAATTAAATTGATTCTCTACATTAATCGTCATCGGATCAGATCGGACCTGTGTTGATCACAGTACATAGTCCCTTCTATATAAACTCTTATTACCTACATCGCCATTCATAAGGGTAACATTACTTATTGAAAGTATAAGACAAATGTCCATGTTCGGCATTTCAATCATAAGTGGGTTTGGAATACTTTAGTAAGAAACTCTCTTCAGTCAACCTGTACCCAAATGGTACACAAAGGCTTCCTCAAGCTGAGCCAGTCAGTAATTTAGAAAATACGTGGACTCCAGCGCATCTTATGCTCAACACATGTATGTGTTCAAAAGTTATCTGTCCACTGAATTATTAGTTTAAAGACATAGGATAATACATGAATATTTGTATTACGTACTAGGAGTAGAAACCAAACAAGGTGCAATGTTTTTCCCAATCTAGCACAAATCATAAAATTCAGTATATAAAATATTGAAATGATACAGATATTCACTAATCTTAGAATGAGATTCAGCATATAAAATATTGAAATGATACAGAAATTCACTAATCTTAGAATGAGATTCACATATCTCTGGCCTGATTGGCCCTAGTTTCTTTATATTAGTTATCTGAATTTTTTGGTCGAGAAATGACCTAATCTACAATTTTAAAATTAACAAGACACAAATATATTTATGAAATGCAGTAAGTATATCACTTATATCTATCATATACAATACTTATACAAGTGTACCAATACTTGGTAGAAAAATGTTATTTACATCACTTCCATAGTTATTACCATTTAGTGAAGGTATTTCTTTAAATCTCTGTGGCAATACAACCCTTTTATTTTGTCAGTGTCAACTTCTGCTAGTAAGTAACATCCCTTATGTGGGATAGAACTAATTTTTTTGGGGCCTGTATATAGCAGGTGCCACTTCTTATTCTGCTTCTTTAAAAGTGATACCTTTGGATGTGTCTGAATCAACACTAATTTATTACAGCATATTCTTGCCGGTTAGTTAATTTCTTGTCGAACTTCATTTTATGGTGTTCTGCTTGCCTAGTAATGTTTCGTAATGCCAGGTCTACCATTTCTTGGTGTGACTTATCTTCGTTTTGCAACTTAGTTATAGCCTTAGCCCATTCGTTCTTCTCCTGATTATTACCCACTAACTCATTTGATGTAAATCTAGTTGATAGGTGTGGTAAATCATTGTATATTTCAACAAAGTTGTTTAGATATTCAGTCCATTTTGTTTGCTTATTAGATGCATAAGTCCGAATAAATCTGTTTAATTCCCTGAACGTTCGTTCTACTGGGTTACTGCTAGGTGAAAATCACGATATTAAGACAAGTCTTATTCCATATTCTTCCATTATATTTTTCCATTTGTTTCCAGTAAAATAAGTAGCATTACCTGTAATAAAAGTGGAAGGGTATAGAATTGTTCTAAAGTAATCTATCCTGCTAGCAGCTGCTGCAGGCAAAGCATACGTTTTCAGATGTTTTCTTTTTCAGGTTTGGGAAGTAACAATATTGTTTAATTTTAAGTGTAGTTTTGACAATTCCAAAATGTCCCCAAGCTCGGTGGGTAAACCAGATTAAATCTTCAAGCTGGTCTGTAGGGATGCTCACACCATCCACTATTAGGCTCCTTCGTTTTATATAGTAAAATCATATCATGTAACTGGTAACATTGATATAAGACACTGTCTTGTTGTTGTTTGAGGATGTCCCTAATGTTTTTCCACATAGGATTTAAATTCATAGAATTCTCAACTATTGCTGCGAATTCTGACATTCCTCGTGGCAATCTCGAAAGAATATCCGCAACAACGTTATCCGGCCCATGGACATGTCTTATCTCAAAGTCATAGTCCTGTAGTGCCAGAGTCCATATAGCTAAACGTCCGTGTAGCAATTTACAAGAAAGAATGAGACTTAATGGCCGATAATCGCATAGAACATTCACATGCTTCCCATAGACATAATAACGGAATTTTTTAAATGCGAAGACAATGACCAGTGCTCCCAGTTCTGTCACAGTGTATGCCCATTCACATTTCGTCAACATACGACTGGCGAATCCTATCATTCTTATGTCCAGTCGGTTTTCTTGTTAGAAACGCCTGAAGAAGGACGCCAAACCAATAAAATTCTTTAATTGTCGTTTACTTTTTGGATAAGGGAAGTTAGCAATTGCTGCCATCTTAGTGCGATCTGTTTTGATTCGCTCTGGTGAAATAATATGTCCTAGAAATTTAATTTCCTTTCAAGCAAATTTTGATTTCTTTAAATTTACCGTGGCACCCCTTTTGAAAAATTTACTTAGAACATCTTGCAACAGATTAATGTGCTCGTCCCATGTCTCTGTTGTTTGTAAGAGATCATCAACGTACACTGACTCAATCGAGAAACTGTGGCCCTAGCACATTTTCAAGTGTCACATTAAATACTCCGGCGCTTATATGTAATCCGAAGAGAAAGACGCAAAACTGACAACTTCGCCCTCCAAATACACATGCTGTATATTGTCTCGATTACTTTGGCAACACGATTTGCCAGAATGACGATCTCAGAACTAAAGAGCTTAAGTATCTTTTGTCATAGAATTTCTGGGTCTGCTCGTCTAAAGTTTCGGGTTTCGTTCGCACAGGCACGATAATTTTGTTAATGTCCCGTGCATCAGGAACCAGTCTAATACTTTTATCTGCTTTACTTATTGCTAGCAAAGGACTAATATAAGGGGAATTGGAGGTCTCAATTATACCCCAGGCCACCATCTTCCTTATCTCTTTCATGACCTCTTCCTTTTTTGTCCAGGGGAACGAGTAAGATGCTCGACAATAGGTCTTATGTGGATATACCTGCATATCATAGACATATCCTTTCACGATACCAGGCCTATCTGCGAACACTGCAGGGTATTTAGATAATAACCTGTCAATTGTTTAGCTTGAAATTCCTCAATGTTTGTTGCTTCATTCACCTTCTCCTTGATAGTGTCACTGATAGTCTTGAGTGCATCATTATCCTGATGGGTATGACAGAATTTCATTTATTCATACTCCAACATGAGCAGTTTCGGAACACCGACAGAAAAAATCAAATTCCTTATCGGTGAATGGGCTGCGTCAGATTCACGGTTGAGCTCCAAAGTCATCTGCTGCTGACAGTATTTAAAGGTGAAGGTCTCACGGGTGAAGTCTATTATTGCCTCCTTCTCCACATAAAACCTAGTTCTAGTAAGACCGGCACTGAAAGATTCTCTACTAAAAGGAATGTACGCGCTATGGCTCCAATTTCCGTTTGAATCTCGGCTTGAGTCCGGAACTTGATTGTTTGGGCCTTCTGTCCTAGTGCACCAACAACTTTGCGGTTTGAAATGGGCAAAACCGGTTATTTTCTAATCAACGAGACCCTTTTATAGAACTGTATATTCATAACTGACACACTCTCTTCGGTATCAAGAAGTATAGTGGTGGTCACATCGCTTATAATTGCAGTTCTTCCTGCTTGAATTATTTCTTTCTTCTCTTTGTCCGAAATGGTGGGCTCTTCATATTACTCTTCACAAACGTCCCTACCATTCTGGTATCTAATCATATACAGCGTGTTACAAAAAGGTACGGCCAAACTTTCAGGAAACATTCCTCACACACAAATAAAGAAAAAGTGTTATGTGGACATGTGTCCGGAAACGCTTAATTTCCATGTTAGAGCTCATTTTAGTTTCGTCAGTATGTACTGTACTTCCTCGATTCACCGCCAGTTGGCCCAATTGAAGGAAGGTAATGTTGACTTCGGTGCTTGTGTTGACCTGCGACTCATTGCTCTACAGTACTAGCATCAAGCACATCAGTACGTAGCATCAACAGGTTAGTGTTCATCACGAACGTGGTTTTGCAGTCAGTGCAATGTTTACAAATGCGGAGTTGGCAGATGCCCATTTGATGTATGGATTAGCACGGGGCAATAGCCGTGGCGCGGTACGTTTGTATCGAGACAGATTTCCAGAACGAAGGTGTCCCGACAGGAAGACGTTCGAAGCAATTGATCGGCGTCTTAGGGAGCACGGAACATTCCAGCTAATGACTCGCGACTGGGGAAGACCTAGAACGACGATGGACGAGGCAATTCTTCGTGCAGTTGACGATAACCCAAATGTCAGCGTCAGAGAAGTTGCTGCTGTACAAGGTAACGTTGACCACGTCACTGTATGGAGAGTGCTACGGGAGAACCAGTTGTTTCCGTACCATGTACAGCGTATGCAGGCACTATCAGTAGCTGATTGGCCTCCACTGGTACACTTCTGCGAATGGTTCATCCAACAATGTGTCAATCCTCATTGCAGTGCAAATGTTCTCTTTACGGATGAGGCTTCATTCCAATGTGATCAAATTGTAAATTTTCACAATCAACATGTGTGGGCTGACGAGAATCCGCACGCAATTGTGCAATCACGTCATCAACACAGATTTTCTGTGAACGTTTGGGCAGGCATTGTTGGTGATGTCTTGATTGGGCCCCATGTTCTTCCACCTACGCTGAAGGAGCACGTTATCATGATTTCATACGGGATACTCTACCTGTGCTGCTAGGACATGTGCCTTTACAATTACGAAACATGTGGTTCATGCACGATGGAGCTCCTGCACATTTCAGTCGAAGTATTCGTACGCTTCTCAACAACAGATTCGGTGACCGATGGATTGGTAGAGGCGGACCAATTCCATGGCCTCCACGCTCTCCTGACCTCAACCCTCTTGACTTTCATTTATGGGGGCATTTGAAAGCTCTTGTCTACCCAACCCCAGTACCAAATGTAGAGACTCTTCGTGCTCGTATTGTGATACAATACACCATTCTCCAGGGCTGCATCAGCGCATCAGGGATTCCATGCGACGGAGGGTAGATGCATGTATCCTCGCTAACGGAGGACATTTTGAACATTTCCTGTAACAAAGTGTTTGAAGTCACGCTGGTACGTTCTGTTGCTGTGTGTTTCCAATATATTTGACTTCATTTCATCCTCGGCCACATGTCAAAAGCATACAGGGACCGATTTTAGTTTGACAGTTTCTGATTATTTCGTTCCTGCTCAGGTAACATCTCCACAACCCTTGTATTTTGTTGGTAGTTACTGGGAGATGGTGTTACTGATTGATTCCACTGTTGTGGATAAGGGTTATGCTGCATGGATATAGCTAGCATAAAATTTATTGGCTGTGTATGTGAATCGTATGTTGGTTGCGGATTCGAACGACTTGTACCAGGCTGTTGCCAGTATCCTTGCACTGACAGCATGTTTTCGGGTTGTCCTTTTGTGGACTATTTTGCCCGTTCCGGTTCTCCTTTTACTATTAAAATGTTTATTTACATTTTCGTTATCACTCTGTCGATGATTATTATTCGATACAGGTTGGTTTTGATTGCTGTTGTTACTGTTGTATTCAACCTTTGACCCATAATTCATTTTATTATTATTATAACCTACATTTTTGAACTGTTTACTTTTATTTCTCCTAAGACTGTCATCGCCCTTCCATGGTGGTTTTCCGTTATATTTATTATTGTTATTATTATTATTATTATTATTATTACCATTAGCAGTTCCTTCAGTAGATATTCTTACATCCTCCCGTACTAAATCTAACGAGACAATTATGTTAAGAAAGTCCTTTGCATCTGTATCAGGGACATTAAATAATTGTTGTCGAATAGTGACTTGTAGTCTTGCTTTTAGAACTCTCAACAAATCTCTAGGTGGTACCTTCTCATCCCAGTGACGGGCCATATTTATACATTTTTCAAAATATTTCTTTCCTTAGCGTACTGATCTTTGGGTTATACATTTTGGGCACTGTACACTGTTTTGCTTAATCTTCCTTGGATAGACGCACACCAAAACTGCTCTAAAAATTCCTTTTCAAATTCGTCAAAACTATTGCATGTTGCAGCGACATCAAGTGTCCACAGAGAAGTGTAATATGAGCGACTACACGCTGTATCTTTTGTTGTTCTGTCCAGGTTTTTGGTAGTATACTTTTAAAGTTTCGAAAGAAAACTACTGGGTGGATATTCCGATTATTGTCTTCACTGAATACATGATACGGCCGGTGCTTGATAAGGCTTTCGTCATGCATCATTACGTTTAACTGTATTATACTATTATTGTTAATCTGCGCTGCACCCTCATGATAGCACGTAAAGTCGGTTTCCGAATTCGGCCTATGTTGTGGCGTAACCTGTTGCAGAACAACACGTTGGTTGCTAGAACTTCGTTCCCTAGGTCTCTCTGAACAGCTCGCAGGTGAATTTGATACACTGTGTGGATTCTCAATGTGTGTTGTTTCATGACACCGCATTGCTGTCCTCCCAAACAACGTACAGATGTCTATGATGGAGGAAGCAATTTATTTCATAAGTGTTCTTCGTCAGATAGTGAGTGAGGAAGTTCAGAAGGCATTTGGATTGCACGGAGAGCTAAAAACCGAGACGCTTCAAGGGGTTATGAGGGAGGAAGTGGAATAGACATTGAACCCAATCTCTCGTCCTTCATTTTTATTTAAAACAGTGAAAAAGTCGAGACGCAGGCGGAGATATGTTCCTACAATGTCGCATGAGGAACCTGTTTGGGCACCAAGGAAGACTGACGTCTGGAGGACCCAGGATAACCAACCAGTATGTTTCCACTGCGGATGACCGGGACATGAGGTGCGTTATTGTGGAGAAAGGCGGCGGATATTTGATGACGCCCGCGCCAGAACACAGCAGGCCGATCTTAACCGACGCCAACTCCGGGACGACGAAGATGAACAAGAAGATGCGGGTGCAAGACGACGTATGTCACCATCCCCGCAAGCTAGCCGCTGGAGAAGACGCTCCCCAACACGTCGATCAAGGTCTTCATCGCCGTTTAGAAGCTCCAGCCGATCACCTAGCCGCCGCAATCTGGAAAACTAAAGGGTGCGGCATTCCTTGGAGGTGAAACCGCCGAATAGAAAAATACTCCGCTGTCGATCACTACAAAAATGATACAAAACTACGTCGATATCTTCATGGATGGCCGACCAGCCCGAGCTCTTGTGGACTCTGGAGCATCATATTCAGTCATTTCGGAGAAGTACCGTCGCCAGTTGCAGAAAATCGTATTCGTCGACAACAAAACGTCTCAGCTGAAGGTGGCTAATGACAAATATGTAAAACCTACAGGAAGATGTACCCTTCGTGTGGGTATAAGTGGTCATACACAGCCCTTAGAATTCATCGTCTTACAAGAGTGTAGTCATGACGTCATTCTCGGATGGGACTTTTTTGATAGCTTCTCAGTCAATTATAGATTGTGGCAGCTCGAAGATTATGCTAGACGATAAGATACTGTGGACAGGAAGATGCGCATCGGAGTGTGTGGAGACTATGTGTGCTGGATGAAGTGATCATTCCTGCAGTCAGCGCTACAAAGGTAACTGTCACGTATCGTGCAATGCATCTACCCATGGATCTTGTGGTGGAATGTAAGAGAAGCATACCACTGAAGAACAATTGGTCATCCCAGCCTCTGTCGTCTCGTTTAAGAACGGATTCGGTAAATTGTGGATAGTTAACTGTCGCCGAGAACCGCAGATTCTTCCAAGATGCATGTGCGTAGCAAACGCCGAGCCGTTAACTGAAGAACAGCTGAGCGTCATGGAAACCCCCCATGCCGAGTGTGTGGGCGAAATCAGCGTACCACTACGTGACAAGGTCTTCCAGCTTGACTATAATCAGATCTCACTAAGGAACAACAGAAGAAACTACTTGCCATTATTCAAGAGTTCTCTGAATTCTTCAATCCACAGGCGAAGAGCAAATTAGGCAAATCGACGGTGAAGCATCGGATTAGCACTGGAGACCATAAACCAATAAGCCAGAGAGCATACCGTGTGTCAGAAACGGAACGTCGAATAATTCGCAACGAGGTAGAGCAAATGATAAAGAATGACATCATTCAGCCTTCGCAGAGCCCATGGTCGTCAACAGTGGTCCTCCTCAGGAAGGATGGCAGTTGGCGCTTTTGTGTTGATTACAGGAAGCTTAATAAGATAACTAAAAAGGACGTTTATCCTTTTCCATGAATTGACGATACACTAGAGTATCTGAAGGGGGCTAAGTTTTTCTCAACTATGTATTCGGGATACTGGCATACCGAAGTAGAGGAGACGGATCGTGAGAAAACTGCATTCATCAACCCTGAGGGCCTGTATGAGTTTAAGGTAATGCTGTTTGGTTTGTGAAATGCACCAGCAACTTTTGAACGGATGATGGCTAATCTTCTGCGTCACCAGAAGTGGACGATGTGTCTTTGTTATTTAGATGAGATTATAGTGTTCTCAGAGGCATTTGATGAACATATAAAAAGACTGAGGGCCGTTCTTATGTGTCTCCAACAAGGCGGACTGAAACGTCTTTGTTATTTAGATGAGATTATAGTGTTCTCAGAGGCATTTGATGAACATATAAAAAGACTGAGGGCCGTTCTTATGTGTCTCCAACAAGGCGGACTGAAACTTAATCCAAGAAAGTGTCTCTTTGCAGCAAAAGAAATCAAAATACTTGGACACTTTGTGTCAAACGAAGCTGTGCGGTCAGACCCAGAAAAAGTGAGATCTATAACGGAATATCCTATTCCTAAAAGTATTAGAGGTGTGAGAATCTTTCTCGGACTATGTTCTTATTACCGTTTTTTTTTTATCAAAGACTTTTGTATCAAAGCCAGGCCACTCCAAGAGTTGTTAAAAGCCGATGATAAATTTATCTGGGGTGGCGCTCAGCAAGATTCTTTCGATGTGCAGCGAAAAGCTCTGACGACTGACCGGTCTATAGGATGAGAGACCACTTACAGAACTAGACACAGATGCCAGTGGGTATGGGCTCGGTGCTGTTCTGGTGAAAATTTCGGATGGAAAAGAGAAGGTTATAGCCTATGCTTCTAGAACACTTACAAAAACTGAGAGAAACTACTCAACTACAGAAAGAGATTGTCTTGCTGTGATATGGGCCCTGTGCAGATTTCGACAGTACCTCTATGGAAGGCCATTCACAGTTGTTACAGACCGTCATTCACTTTGTTGGCTGCCAGGTCTTAAGGATCCAACAGGACGGCTCACCAGCTGGGCACTACGTCTTCAAGAGTTGACATTACCATAGTGTACGAAAGTGAAAGAAAACACCAAGATGCCGGCTGTCTCTCAAGAAAGACTGTGCAAGACCATCAAGGCTTTGATGGAGATAGTGACTTCTCGCCGCACTCCAGGATCTCTCACCTGTACTGTACAATTTCAATTTCTATATTTGGTTCGGGTACATTCTAGAAGTATCCACAAATGTCAAGAATCATTGTAATGGAATATTCTGTAGCTGTATGCATACTATAAATACTGTATGTGTTCTGGCTGGAGGCAGTTCGCTCCGCGCTCTTGTTTGTGCGAGTGCTGAATAAACCTTTGTTAGGTGAAGTTAGTGTTTGTCGTTCATCTGATTACACCTTCTTCTGCGTGACAATATTAGAATGGTATGATACACCTGAAAACGTTTAATACATGTTTTAATTAAATATGGTGATGTTATATAGTCTTTATACATATATATTTAATATCGAGCCCCACGTTGGGCGCCAGTGTGCTGTCTTTTAATCCGTGTTGTGAATGCATAAATTTAGCAGCATCCAATATAAATATTTAAATATGGCTACAGTTCTAATCTGTCATTCAATTACTGCATTACTCGGCTTGGATATGACATGAGCGTGAATGTGAACTAAATTGAAACATACAACCGTTTTCATATGTTGTCTGTAAAGAAGCTTATCTGTTTAAAATTATTCAATTAGGGTCGTTGACTGCTTTAATACAAACTTAGTTCACTCTTGAATATCACTTCACTTTTATAGCAGGGAGACACACAACACCAGAATCTGTGAATTTTACTTAAAAGATCTGAACTTTAGCTGAGAAGGTTTTATGCTCCGAAACCAGCAAAGAATGGTAGAAGCTAAAGTAGTTTCTCATAGCGTAAATTTTGATATACAATCAAGTTACCTTTCCGTGGATTCCTTTTACAATGGCAAATATGTATGTCTGAATTATCCGGCAAATTAAAATCGCCGCATGAAGCTTTCATGAAATGGTGGCACATAAATGAACATCGGTGTACCACAGAATCGGTCTGTTCATATTACATGAAAGTAACTGACTGAATTCGATTTGTAAAAGCATTAATCACTATTAAATAATTGTTCTCAGCATTTTCAATCTGAAATAAAACTATAACTCTTGCCAATAAAATGGTATACATATATTACCGCTAATGGCGGTGTTGCAGCTCGTCCGCAGCGAAGCAAAGATGGAATGCAGAGGTTCAAGATTAGTAATATTCTTACAGAAGATATGAGATAAACTTGAAAAACATTATTCTCTATTTTTCTCCAATAATTTACAATAGGTGGTTTGCATAATAATAATAATAATAATAATAATAATAATAATACCAGACCTTATCATAGGCGGCAGATTAAAGTGCGTCTTGCTCGCATCATGGGTACTCGAACAAGAAGAAAGAATGCAACAAAAATCAGTGATAATAATAATTGTTCTTATAATTAAAAGATATTGTTTTCAGTCTATTTTCTGTGGCTTATGAAGATCCTGTTACACCGTCTCTGCACTAGAAAAACCAAATTGTTTCTCTGACAACACACTTATGTATCACGATATCACACATTAAAAAAATAATAATAATGATTTATTGACTATAAAATAGGGATGTGGATGCTATAAATACCACGTACAAAAAGCAGTGATGAAAGGAAATAAAGTCTTGAACGATCGTACAAAACCGTGCAATAAAACAGCGTTTGCTTGGCATGAAGACCGATCCGATATTTTCTGTAATATCTTGCGGTCATTTCTGAGTTGTCAGCGTAGATTGCGGCCATGCAGAGGACGCGGGTTAGATTCCCGGAACTGTCAGAGATTTTTGTTTGCAGGGTGGACTCGTACGGGGTGCACTCAGCCTCGGGAAGCCAACTCAGTAGCTAACTGACCGAGCAGTAGTGGCTCCACGGTCTGGAAAGTCTGTAAAACGGCCGGGAGAGCGGTGGCTCACCACACGCCCCTCCATACCGCATCCGGTGAACGACGCAAGGGGAAGGATGATGAGACGACGGCCATTAGACATCCCTTGGGCCTCCACGGCCTGGCAAGAAGCTATTTTTTTATCCTGTGGTGAGATGAAGCCGTGTTTCATGTTGAGGGGCATGTGAATCGGTACAGTTGTTATTATTGCCCAACAGAGGACCAGAGGGTCGTTACTGGTCAAAGCCAACGTCACCCAAAGAAAACAGTGTGGTGCTGCATGATATCCACGAAAGTTTTGGGTCCGTATTTCATTCGGGGCAGAACGAATGCATAACGGTACCTTCATGTGATTGAAAACTAGGTCACGGTACTGTATTCATGGGACATGTACAATGACCTAATTTTTATGCAAGGTGGGGCATTTCCTATCCGTACGTGGCCCGACACCCATTCTACAGGACGTTGTCTTGGACGTGGCCCCTTTGAATGGCCAGCAATGAGTTCTGTCATAACACCCTGCGATATTTTCCTCTGGAGATGGGCGAAAGATTAAGTCTGTCGCACAAAACCAAAATTTCTTGATGAATTGGAAGGAGCGAATTCGCCAAGTTCTTGGAAACGTATTGCTGGATTAACTGCACAAGTCTGTCACAAAAATCCCGTTTAAGGAAATAGGTAGATAAATATGGTGCTTATGTTGATTTTTACAAATAAATAACAATATTACCGTTGTAAGGAACAAAATGTTTTTTTTCATGAAAATTTAAAGTTTTAAACAATTTTTAATAGCGAGTTAATTCAAGCCCAACCTGTAGCTGGCATTACCCATACCTTATTTATGAAGTCACGCAGAAATGCTAATCATTTATGCATCTGAGAATGTACTGCTTTTCATACCAGTTTGACGTTTATTGCATACCCTCTTAATGATGTTGCAGTTTTAATGGCTAGCGGCGTCTATTGAGGATCAGCTGCCTTGAGGTATCCCAGAGTCTCGACCTTCCCTTCTGACGATGCCTTTACGTTAAGAACTACCTAATGAGTTCTCGGCACGAAATTTTCAGTCGAATCTCACATCTGTTAAAATTTCCTGCACGCACGTATTTAATTTACCAGGAGACGGTGTGGAACCGCATGAAAATCTTCCGAGTAATCAAGAAATATGTAAGCCCTGTGTTCCGTTGCCTTCTTGATCTTCCATACGAACAGAGAAAACCGTATTTCACTCAATCGGTGCTTTGGGAAACCATAGTGATTCCCACAGACTAGTTGCTGCGTCTCCAAACGAGTCATCATATGGTAACACAATATATGTTCCATATTTCTACACTGAATTAGTTTAATCTCTTGTATTACCTCATCTGTGTCTACCCACGAACCCGCCCACGTGCCGAGCATCGTCAAGGCGAAAAGAGAGTATTACTATTACATTTCACCCTCACGCCGAAACTTATTTTATTACCACTACTAGTTCTACTGAAGAACAAAAGCAAATTTAAGCACCAGACAATGAAAATTAAAATACACTCCTGGAAATGGAAAAAAGAACACATTGACACCGGTGTGTCAGACCCACCATACTTGCTCCGGACACTGCGAGAGGGCTGTACAAGCAATGATCACACGCACGGCACAGCGGACACACCAGGAACCGCGGTGTTGGCCGTCGAATGGCGCTAGCTGCGCAGCATTTGTGCACCGCCGCCGTCAGTGTCAGCCAGTTTGCCGTGGCATACGGAGCTCCATCGCAGTCTTTAACACTGGTAGCATGCCGCGACAGCGTGGACGTGAACCGTATGTGCAGTTGACGGACTTTGAGCGAGGGCGTATAGTGGGCATGCGGGAGGCCGGGTGGACGTACCGCCGAATTGCTCAACACGTGGAGCGTGAGGTCTCCACAGTACATCGATGTTGTCGCCAGTGGTCGGCGGAAGGTGCACGTGCCCGTCGACCTGGGACCGGACCGCAGCGACGCACGGATGCACGCCAAGACCGTAGGATCCTACGCAGTGCCGTAGGGGACCGTACCGCCACTTCCCAGCAAATTAGGGACACTGTTGCTCCTGGGGTATCGGCGAGGACCATTCGCAACCGTCTCCATGAAGCTGGGCTACGGTCCCGCACACCGTTAGGCCGTCTTCCGCTCACGCCCCAACATCGTGCAGCCCGCCTCCAGTGGTGTCGCGACAGGCGTGAATGGAGGGACGAATGGAGACGTGTCGTCTTCAGCGATGAGAGTCGCTTCTGCCTTGGTGCCAATGATGGTCGTATGCGTGTTTGGCGCCGTGCAGGTGAGCGCCACAATCAGGACTGCATACGACCGAGGCACACAGGGCCAACACCCGGCATCATGGTGTGGGGAGCGATCTCCTACACTGGCCGTACACCACTGGTGATCGTCGAGGGGACACTGAATAGTGCACGGTACATCCAAACCGTCATCGAACCCATCGTTCTACCATTCCTAGACCGGCAAGGGAACTTGCTGTTCCAACAGGACAATGCACGTCCGCATGTATCCCGTGCCACCCAACGTGCTCTAGAAGGTGTAAGTCAACTACCCTGGCCAGCAAGATCTCCGGATCTGTCCCCGATTGAGCATGTTTGGGACTGGATGAAGCGTCGTCTCACGCGGTCTGCACGTCCAGCACGAACGCTGGTCCAACTGAGGCGCCAGGTGGAAATGGCATGGCAAGCCGTTCCACAGGACTACATCCAGCATCTCTACGATCGTCTCCATGGGAGAATAGCAGCCTGCATTGCTGGGAAAGGTGGATATACATTGTACTAGTACCGACATTGTGCATGCTCTGTTGCCTGTGTCTATGTGCCTGCGGTTCTGTCAGTGTGATCATGTGATGTATCTGACCCCAGGAATGTGTCAATAAAGTTTCCCCTTCCTGGGACAATGAATTCACGGTGTTCTTATTTCAATTTCCAGGAGTGTAGCTTCTTAGATGCATACTTCAGATCATTCGCTTTTATGATACTGAAGAACGACAGAGTTGTAGTAAAATGTATGAGTGTGTTTTAACTTGGGAGCAATGTATATGAAGTGGCCAAAGAACTACTAGATCTACGACACTTTGAATAAGTGAAGTTCCGGATCTGCGGCGTGTGTTTGACTTTTTCCCCTCGACCATGATCAGTTTCATATAGTGAGGTTACAAAGTGGTCGATACGAAAATGTAACTTGAAGTGGCTGTGATGGAGCTAAGGCGGCATATGGTTAATCAAGATTGTAGAAGACGGTCGAGTGAACGTAAGACTTACACATGCTTTCAAGACTCAAGAAGATCGGCGACTGAGGAACACTGCCTACTGGAAAGTAAAAATAGGATGACTTTGGCCTCTACTTACAACTATTGCGACCAAGTTATTAGGGAATCAATGGAAATTAAATTAGCTGTCACTTATAAGCGTGAATGGAGCGTAGAGACGAAGTTGCCATCACTTATTCGTCTGCTGTCGACACAACTCTGCGGTACGTATCTCTGGAGCAATGGCGGTAATGTTGATTATTCCGATCTCTCTGCATGACCTCTGATATCGTCCGTGCTTGGGACCTTATACAGGGTGTTTTTCCTAAGAGTCGTCGAGAGTATATTATCTGGTGTTTCGTCCGATATTTGCAGTTGTTGCAGTCAGCCGGAACTGTTACTGCTCCTCACGTTTTTCACGCGACGCCTGTAGTCTACGGAAAGTATCCGTCTGTTTTTCATAACAAACAAAATTATTTTTTTAAACCGGAATTTTTCGTCCTCATTCGATAGAGCGCTCCCAAATTAGTCTAGTCCGATATTTGTTTTGTGGATATGTATTAACAGGGACAGTAAAACACGAAGAATAAACAACAATCCGGTAGCTTGGCGGTAGCTGGGGCACTGCTGCTGCTGCCTGAGTACTGGTTATTCAAAAATGGCTTTGAACACAATGGGACTTAACTTCTGAGGTCATCAGTCTCCTAGAACTTAGAACTACTTAAACCTAACTAACGTAAGGACATGACACACATACATGCCCGAGGCAGGATTCGAACCTGCGACCGTAGCGGTCGCGCGGTTCCAGACCGTAGCGCCTAGAACCGCCTGGCCACTCCGACCGGCTACTTGTTATTCTTCGTGTTGTATTGTCCCTGTCACTACATATCGATAAGACGAATATGACTCTAAACTAATTTGGGACCGCCATATCGAATGGGCACTTAAAATTCCGCTTTGAAAATCATTTTGTTCGTCACGGGAAACAAATCGACCCTTTCCTTGATAATGAGCTTAGCGTAAGACATAATGAGCAGTATTTGTTGGGCTGGCTGCAGCTACTCAGTGAACAGCAAATCTCTACCGAAACACCAGAGCAAATGCACCTGACAACTCTTAGGACAGACACCCCGTATAGGCAGTTGGCATTGTGTGGGTGCCAATAATGATGACAAATGACTGTCAAAATTTTAAAAAAAGGGTCAGATGTTTTGTGAAATAATGTGTCTAAAAGTAAGAAATAAAACAGATTAGAGAAACATTTGAAGCGTCTTTGAGTGGTGGTCGAAATCGTGTACAGCAATTCGAATATTGAAGCAAAAAAGTGGTTGACATTGCTTTGCAAAATCAAGTACTTAAATATTTAAAGTTATGAATAAAGAACCACAGCGCTCATACGGTCGTTACGCAGAAAGAATCCGTAGTTCGATTGGAATTGTTCTTTGATTTACGGTTCCAATTCATTCTACCTTATTTATGCCGCGCGGGATTAACCGAGCGGTCTCAGGCGCAGCAGTCACAGACTGTGCTGCTGGTCCCGGCGGAGGTTCGAGTCCTCCCTCGGGCATGGGTGTGTGTGTGTGTGTTTGTCCTTGGGGTAATTTAGGTTAAGTAGTGTGTAAGCTTAGGGACTGATGACCTTAGCAGTTAAGTTCCATAAGATTTCACACACATTTGAACATTTTTCTTTATTTATTTTGTTATCGGCGATAGTGTGTTCTTAAGAACAATGATGTTGACAGCTCTTTCGCGGAAGACATTACTTATTGTGCTAGACGCACTGGAATTCCTGATATTTGAAGGGTTGTCTATTGAAGCATTTTTGAGACAGGAGAGCAGGGAAGATTTTAAACCTTCGAGCATAGGTGATAGAAATATGTCAGGGCACACAACAGCAGGCTGCGCCGTCTGCTTTCTCGCAATCCACCAGGCAAATCTCCTCGAGAACTTCTTAGAAATCTTTGATTCTAAGTTAAATATTGAACTTTAAGTTCTTAGTCGGAAACTCATTTTCTGTATATGAGTTTATCATCAGTCAAAGGTGCGTCAAATGCTTCTCTAGTGTATTTTATTCCTTACTTTTAGTCGAAATCACAAAAAATTTGACTCTTTTCTTCCTAATATTTTCTATTTTCAAGTTTTATTCAGAAAGCATGAAATATTATATACTTACATATCGAATACATAGATCAGGCGACTCCTCTGTACTGCAAATTATAGCCTTTAATACAGGGAAGCTGCCGGAGAGACAGAAATAATTCCATCATTGAAACATGTCAGAGAACTGAGAAATTCCGGGATTGCAAAGAGACCATGTGCATCTTCAATGAAATAAAGAAACGAACAAGAGCCTTCAAACCAAGAACATGGGTTGTAAAAGTAGAAGATGAAGATGGCACACCTCTAACCAGGAAAGAACTAGTTACTGATAGGAGGAGAACATACTGTAATAAGTTGTAAATAGATAATAATGGAAAACTTGGACGTGCAAACATTCCAGTAGAGAATGAACTTATTATCTTAAAATAAGGAATCCGGAGAGCTACGGCTAAATTGAAGAATAACAAAGCAACTGGACCTGACCTTATTATTGCTGAAGTTATTAAAACATCTGGAGATAGTGGTTTGGAAATCATGCACAACATATGACATAACGTAACATTGATAGAGGACTGTACCACGTCGGTAATGTTTCCATTTCATAAAAAAGGAAACACACAGCGCGGTGATACATACATACATACATTAACCCTTGTTCCGTGGATCATGAATACGACATTTCGTAATGATGGGGAACGTGTCACTTTAACATAAGTTTTCTTTACGCAAAATAATTAGTTAATAAATTTTTTACATACCTAAGAATTCATCTATTGAGTAGAAGGAGTTGTCATTCAGAAATTCTTTTAATTTGATTTTAAATGTTGGTTGGCTACCTGTCAGACTTTTAATACTATTTGACAAATGACCAAAGATTTTTGTGGCACCATAATTCACCCCTTTCTGTGCCCAAGTGAGATTTAATCCAGAATAGTGAAGATCATCCTTTCTTCTAGTGTTGCAGCTATGCACTTCACTGTTATTTTAGAATTGGGATGGGTTATTAATGATAAATCCATAAGTGAATACATGTATTGCGAAGGTACTGTGAATATCCCGAGTTCCTTAAATAAAAGTCTGCAAGGTGATCTTGGGTGGGCTCCAGCTATTAGTCTGACTACACGCTTTTGTGCAATCAATTCTTTCTCTCTTAATGACTAATTGCCCCAAAATACACTCCTGGAAATTGAAATAAGAACACCGTGAATTCATTGTCCCAGGAAGGGGAAACTTTATTGACACATTCCTGGGGTCAGATACATCACATGATCACACTGACAGAACCACAGGCACATAGACACAGGCAACAGAGCATGCGCAATGTCGGCACTAGTACAGTGTATATCCACCTTTCGCAGCAATGCAGGCTGCTATTCTCCCATGGAGACGATCGTAGAGATGCTGGATGTAGTCCTGTGGAACGGCTTGCCATGCTATTTCCACCTGGCGCCTCAGTTGGACCAGCGTTCGTGCTGGACGTGCAGACCGCGTGAGACGACGCTTCATCCAGTCCCAAACATGCTCAATGGGGGACAGATCCGGAGATCTTGCTGGCCAGGGTAGTTGACTTACACCTTCTAGAGCACGTTGGGTGGCACGGGATACATGCGGACGTGCATTGTCCTGTTGGAACAGCAAGTTCCCTTGCCGGTCTAGGAATGGTAGAACGATGGGTTCGATGACGGTTTGGATGTACCGTGCACTATTCAGTGTCCCCTCGACGATCACCAGTGGTGTACGGCCAGTGTAGGAGATCGCTCCCCACACCATGATGCCGGGTGTTGGCCCTGTGTGCCTCGGTCGTATGCAGTCCTGATTGTGGCGCTCACCTGCACGGCGCCAAACACGCATACGACCATCATTGGCACCAAGGCAGAAGCAACTCCCATCGCTGAAGACGACACGTCTCCATTCGTCCCTCCATTCACGCCTGTCGCGACACCACTGGAGGCGGGCTGCACAATGTTGGGGCGTGAGCGGAAGACGGCCTAACGGTGTGCGGGACCGTAGCCCAGCTTCATGGAGACGGTTGCGAATGGTCCTCGCCGATACCCCAGGAGCAACAGTGTCCCTAATTTGCTGGGAAGTGGCGGTGCGGTCCCCTACGGCACTGCGTAGGATCCTACGGTCTTGGCGTGCATCCGTGCGTCGCTGCGGTCCGGTCCCAGGTCGACGGGCACGTGCACCTTCCGCCGACCACTGGCGACAACATCGATGTACTGTGGAGACCTCACGCCCCACGTGTTGAGCAATTCGGCGGTACGTCCACCCGGCCTCCCGCATGCCCACTATACGCCCTCGCTCAAAGTCCGTCAACTGCACATACGGTTCACGTCCACGCTGTCGCGGCATGCTACCAGTGTTAAAGACTGCGATGGAGCTCCGTATGCCACGGCAAACTGGCTGACACTGACGGCGGCGGTGCACAAATGCTGCGCAGCTAGCGCCATTCGACGGCCAACACCGCGGTTCCTGGTGTGTCCGCTGTGCCGTGCGTGTGATCATTGCTTGTACAGCCCTCTCGCAGTGTCTGGAGTAAGTATGGTGGGTCTGACACACCGGTGTCAATGTGTTCTTTTTTCCATTTCCAGGAGTGTATGATGCCATATGAAAGCAGTGAATGAAAATAGGTGTAGTAGGCTAATTTACTGATATGTTTATCACCAAAATTTGCAATAACCCTGATAGCATAAGTAGCTCAACCTAACCGTTTCAGCAGATCATCAATGTGTTTCTTCCAATTCAGTTTCTCATCAATGCACACACCCAGAAATTTTAAGTATTTTGCCTTAGCAAGAGACTTCTATTCATAGTCTACATTTATCAATGGTGATATGCGATTTACTGTACAGAATTGTATAAACAGTGTGAGAGCTACATAACCATTTAATTGATTTCACATGCCAACAAGATTCTTCTAAATGTCACCCAAGCACGTCTAAGAACCTATTTAGGTAAAGAAATACGACTAGAGCAAGCTAGATTTCTGCATAATAAACGAACACGAAAGCGGATTCTCAATATCAGATAGCTAATTGAAACATGCACAGAATTGTTTCTTGGACAATAACAGGGTATTCGATTGTGTTCCATGGAAGGAACTGTAAGGAACGTTAGCAGAAATGGGAGTTCCTGGTCGTCTTATTACTCTTACCAGAAATTCTACTCTGATAGCAAGCCAGTAATCAAACTACATAAAATCACTTCAAGTCCTTTTGAACCATGTAAAGGAATTAGACAGAGGTGAATTCTATCTCTTCAACATCTATGGAGAACATATAATGAAAAAAAAAATCTTCAAGGCTGAGCTGGTGGGATCCTAATTGGAGCACGAAGAATCAATAATTTGCAATTTGCTGATAACGCACCACTGTGCGCAGAATTACGAGTGAAAATGAAATAAGTACCTGACAGAGTTAAGTGATAAAGTGAGAAACTTGGATTATCTATTAATAAAAGAAAGATCAAGATCATGATAACTGACAGATGTGAGTCACTACCAGCTATTGATGTACTATCAGAATTTGAAGAAGTTGATTACTTTTTGTACCTTGGCCCAGCAGTTCTGGAAGAGGGTGGCTCTGTAGAGGATATTTCCACTTAGAATTGTTCTGGGTAGGGATGCTGCATCGAAGCTGACAGTGACCTGGGAAGACCGAGTGCTAGCCAGACACATCAAATTGAGAGTGCTGAAATCGCTAGTGTTTCCAGTTTTCCATTATGGCGCTGAAGCGTGCACGGTAACTGAAGGGGACAGCAAACGAATTGATGGTTTTGAGATGTGAACATATAGGTGTTTGTGAGAATATCGTGGATGCGCAAACAAACCAACAAATCAATCCTTCAACAGCACAGGATAGAGAAGCGGTTGTCCAATATTTCTTTCCAACGAATCCTGCAGTACTTTGGTCACATAGAATGAGACTTTCACTCTGCAGCGGAGTGTGCGCTGATATGAAACTTCCTGGCGGATTAAAACTGTGTGCCCGACCGAGACTCGAACTCGGGACCGTGCTTCGGTAGCTCAGTTGGTAGAGCACTTGCCGGCGAAAGGCAAAGGTCCCGAGTTCGAGTCTCGGTCGGGCACACAGTTTTAATCTGCCTGGAAGTTTGGTCACATAGTTCGAAGACAGGAAGATAAATTGGAAAATATGATCATCCAAGGCGAAGTCGAAGGGAAAAGATTGCAGGGAACACCACCGAGACGATGGGATGGACCAAATAAAAGACACATCAAACATGCGGTCAAGTACTCCGAGAAGCATCCATGTCCGAAGGAATATTGCATCGTAATTCGGAATAACACAGATAGTGCAATATCGTATTTATCCACCGATACCAGGAAAGCGGCTTTCAAGTAAAAGGTGTCCCCTGTATGGGAATGTACACAATGGATGTACGAGTACATGTTGTAGACACATGATTGATGACATATGGAAGTTTGGCACTGGCCGTGAGTTGTGCTCGGATAGCCAAATGGTAAGGCGACCGCTCGCGATACGTGCGAAATCCGGGTTCGAGTCTCGGTCCAGCATAAGTTTTCAAAGTCGTCATCCCACTAAGCAGCTGATAGTTGTCCACATTCGCAGCTGCGAACGAATTTCCTGTATATGATTGTGTGATAGTTCACCAAGTTTCAACTGTGAAAGACGGAGCGTTGATGATACATAGCAAGAGAAAGCAAATGAGGTGTGATTGGGAAATTGAAGTTCAATGGTTAACTTATAATATTAAAGAGTACCAGTGCATTTTTTGTCTGGTAGATTTTCCTTAATTACCCTGATGATACGTGCGTATCGATTGGACTTGTCAGTCGCCCGTATAGTTGTATCGATGCGGCTGAAGTCAGAGGTCGTACTCGTTCCAAGCGCAGCTGAAGCCCTCTGTCCGAGGGCTTGAGGGGTGAGCTGTGGGCCGTCAACGGCAGAGGTTCTCTGTATGGAGATTTGACGGCATCACGTCCGGTGGACGCGGCCACGCCTCGGCAGTCAGTATTCGGCGGTTGTTTTGATGCACACGAGAGCGGCGACAGCGGGCCAGTGGCGCGCCTGTGTCCGACTGGGAGTGCACCGCCAGTGTCTGAGTTGTTACTCTGTTCTACTTGATCCACCATATTAACTACACGTTGAAAATTTGGTTTGCTCGTGCTTTGAGAAGTGTGGAGGGTGCTGTCTTTCATACTCCAGTGTGGATTAACGTTTATTTCTGTTTCCTGTTGTAGAAGCAGGAAGCTTTACATGTAAGCAACGAAACGTCCTGAGTGTATTTAACGACGGCTGGTTACTATGCTGACGGCAACGGAATGGGTAGCATAATTTTGATTCCCAAGTGCTGAAAAGGTGGCTGTCGGCGCAGTGTACTATAAGTGATCACGTATTCTTGTTTCATTATTTCCAAGAGTAAAGTTGTGGGATAGTCTCCTGCATGACGAGTATGCAAAACTCAAACACAAGAGGTTAAATTTTAAAAGAAACAAACATTTGATTCACGTTAATGACAAAAACTCAAAGCAACAATTTAGGTGTTAAATATTAAGGGAACTGACAGTTGTCGTGTTGCTCAATATGGTTGCTGATCCCAAACTGAAATTATCTTTCTTACTACTTAAGTAATAGCGCTTAAGGAAAACTGCCCTCTTAAACTGTAGCAAGTCATTTCCAATCCGTATCAAAAAATGTGTGTTGTAATTTGTCTCGGTTCAATACTGGTCACGTGTCTTGTAATTTTAAAAGAGTTAGATCCTAGGTCATCTTGGAAAACTTGCTGAATTTTAAATTAAATTTTGGGTTGTTAATTCCAATGGACTAAGGTCCGTGTTCGTGAAATTTCGTAAGCAAATTGTCTTTAAAGTCCTATGCTTTGCTGAAGGGGCTAGTGCCCATACTTTGCAGGCCACAGATTTTCCTCAGTTACATTATAAATGTTAAATGGGCTACAGTTTGGCGTTGTGCTAACATTGTAGTGCATACTTATCTAGCTGCGCGCAATAATGGCTGTTGGTTTTGTCTTAGGTTAAGGATAATTCAGAGAGTGACCAATTCGCAAATCAGAAGCTGTACCTATTAGCTTTTAAATTGTAAGACGTTTCCAGGGGCAGATGTGGACTCTGAGCACAATCTTTAGGTTATGAACTGTAGATTAAAACTGAAGAAACTGCAAAAAGGTGGGAATTTAAGGAGATGGGACCTGAATAATCTGAAAGAACCAGAGGTTGTACAGAGTTTCAGGGAGAGCATAAGGGAACAATTGACAGGAATGGGGGAAAGAAATACAGTAGAAGAAGAATGGGTAGCTTTGAGGGATGAAACAGTGAAGGCAGCAGAGGATCAAATAGGTAAAAAGACAAGGGCTAGTAGAAACCCTTGGGAAACAAAAAAAATATTGAATTTAATTGATGGAAGGAGAAGATATAAAAATGCAGTACATGAAGCAGGCAAAAAGGAATAGAAACGTCTCAAAAATGATATCGACAGGAAGTGCAAAATGGTTAAGCAGGGATGGCTAGAGGACAAACGTAAGGATGTAGAGGCTTATCTCACTAGGGGTAAGATACTTACTGCCTACAGCAAAATTAAAGTTACCTTTGGAGAAAGGAGAACCACTTGCATGAATATCAGGAGCTTTGATGGAAACCCAATTCTAAGCAAAGAAGGGAAAGCAGAAAGGTGGAAGGAGTCTATAGAAGTCTATACACAGGTGATGAACTTAAGGACAATATTATGGAAATGAAAGAGGATGTAGATGAAGATGAAATGGGAGATATGATACTGCGTGAAGAGTTTGACAGAGCACTGAAAGACCTGAGTCGAAACAAGGCCTCCGGAGTAGGCAACATTCCATTAGAACTACTGACAGCCTTGGAAGAGCCAGTCCTCACAAAACTCTACCATCTGGTGAGCAAGATGTATGAGACAGGCGAAATACCCTCAGACTTCAAGAAGAACATAATAATTCCAACCCCAAAGAAAGCAGGTGTTGACAGATGTGAAAATTACCGAACTATCAGTTTAATAAGTCACAGCTGCAAAATACTAACGCGAATTCTTTACCGACTAGTAGAAGTCGACCTCGGTGAAGATCAGTTTGGATTCTGTAGAAATGTTGGAACACGTGAGGCAATACTGACCCAACGACTTATCTTAGAAGATAGATTAAGGAAAGGCAAACCTACGTTTCTAGCATTTGTAGACTCAGAGTAAGCTTTTGACAATGTTGATTGGAATACTCTCTTTCAAATTCTGAAGGTGGCAGGGGTAAAATAAAGGGAGCGAAAGGCTATTTACAATTTGTACAGAAACCAGATGGTAGTTATAAGAGTCGAGGGGTATGAAAGGGAAGCAGTGGTTGGAAAGGGAGTGAGACAGGGTTGTAGTCTCTCCCCGATGTTATTCAATCTCTATCTTGAGCAAGCAATAAAGGGAACAAAGAGAAGTTTGGAGTAGCTATTAAAATCCATGGAGAAGAAATAAAATCTTTGAGGTTCGCCGATGACATTGTAATTCTGTCAGAGACAGCAAACGACTTGGAAAAGCAGTTGAACGGAATGGACAGTGTCTTGAAAGGAGGGTATAAGATGAACTTCAACAAAAGCAAAACGAGAATAATGGAATGTAGTCGAATTGAGTCGGGTGATGCTGAGGGAATTAGATTAGGAAATGGGACAGTTAAAGTAGTAGAGGAGTTTTGCTATTTGGGGAGCAAAATAACTGACGATGGTCGAAGTAGAGAGGATATGAAATGTAGACTGGCAGTGAAAAGGAAAGTGTTTCTGAAGAAGAAAAATTTGTTAACATCGAGTATAGATTTAAATGTTAGGAAGTCGTTTTTGAAAGTATTTGTATGGTGTGTAGCCATGTATGGAAGTGAAACGTGGACGATAAATAGGTTAGACAAGAAGAGAATAGAAGCTTTATGTGGTGTCACTGCCAGACACCACACTTGTTAGGTGGTAGCCTTTAAATCGGCCGCGGTCCGTTAGTATACGTCGGACCCGCGTGTCGCCACTGTCAGTGATTGCAGACCGAGCGCCACCACACGGCAGGTCTAGAGAGACGTTCTAGCACTCGCCCCAGTTGTACAGCCGACTTAGCCAGAGATGGATCACTGACAACGACGCTCTCATTTGCCGAGACGATAGTTAGCATAGCCTTCAGCTACGTCATTTGCTACCACCTAGCAAGGCGCCATAGCATTTGATATTGAGATTATAACATGTACCGTCAAGAGCGATGTACACCAATTGTGGATTAAAGTTAAGTATTATATCAACTACGTACTTTATTTGCTACTATTAATTCCCTTAACTGTTCCAGACCTCACGCCAGTCAGCGTGTAATTAAACGCGTGCATTTTGGCCTCCTCTAGCAACACAGTGTTGGCTCTTCTGCCAACACATCACTTTCGAAATGTGGTGCTACAGAAGAATGCTGAAGATTAGATGGGTAGATCACATAACTAATGAGGAGGTATTGAATAGAATTGGGGAGAAGAGGAGCTTGTGGCACAACTTGACGAGAAGAAGGGATCGGTTGGTAGGACATGTTCTGAGACATCGAGGGATCACCAATTTAGTATTGGAGGGCGGCGTGGAGGGTAAAAATCGTAGAGGAAGACCAAGGGATGAATACACTAAGCAGATTCAGGAGGACGTATGCTGCAGTAGGTACTGGGAGATGAAGAAGCTTGCACAGGATAGTGTAGTATGGAGAGCTGCATCAAACCAGTCTCAGGACTGAAGACCACAACAACAACAACAACACATTAGCTTTACTCAAGATATCATTGTATGTTTTTATTTCCATGTTTTTCTTTTTTTAAAAAAAAAGAAAGATGTGCGTGGATAGTGCCTCGAAGTGATTAAAAAAGTCATGCTAGTTTTGATAAGAACCTTCTAAGTAGTTTAGTGCTACCAGTCAGTAAGGTTAACTGTTTTATTTGTTTGAGTGAAATGGTTCATGATCTGGAATCACGATATAAGTACTCCCGTTGAAGGCTCTAGGTACCAATGTATGTTTCTTAAATGATGTTAATAAATGTCTTGTAAGTCTATCTTCTGGGGGTTTTTCCATTCAAGGATCACTGTATCCAAGCAATCCCGCTCTAAGGGTTTTAAAAGGGTCGTTAGTTCCAAAGTAATTCCATCTATCTTCAACAATCCCGCCCCCTCTCCTACCCTACCTGTCACCTATCTCCTTTCAATGAATTGTCACTCTGCAACTGTGTGTGAATTGGTCTGAAAATTCCCGGAAGTTTAAAAATGTGCGCTGGACTGAGGCTCGAACATGGGAAATTTGTCTTTTGTGGTCGCCTGTGGTGGTCGGTCACCCCCGTACACCTCAGGTGATGAATGAGACATTCTGTAGTGGAGTCGGCGTACGAATCTCCCTGACTGCTAACAGCGCTGTTGTCAGCTTTCCATTTTGAAACGCAAACGACTCTAGCAAATATTGCAGTCATCTATGGAGCTGCGACAAAACTGAGGCGTTATCATAGAGATGTTTACAAAGTCGCTTTCCTAGCGCTTTCTGTTCTCGAAATGTCCTGAATTTAGTACATGGTTTGAAGTAAGCCATTTTAACACTTAAATGCCGTACGAAATCAATTTATAATAGGCGAAACAGCTAGACGTTGAAGAGATGAACTTTTTGCCACCTCATTTGCTCTCCTAGCGTCTTTCGTCCTCGAAATGTCCTAAATTTAGTACCTGATTCGAAGAAGCATTTTTGACAGTTAAATATAACTTCGATGCAAATTTTTGTGTGAAGAATGGTTAGACCTTAAAGAGGTCAACATTTCATTTATTCGTTCACCCATTCATTCATTCATTCATATTCGTGACATATTTCAGTTTCCCCCTAAGTCAGCAACAAAGTTTTTCTCATTCATTCTAAGTTCTTTGAAGAAATTAAATCTGGGTTTGCACACTTATGTCTCACGCTGGTCTGTTTGATATCGCATTAGGCCATTTTACCCTTTTTGTTTGGCTATAAAAATTCGGAATAAACGTTTTCGTCAAATCAGTAATTAAATTCTTCTTAATTACCTTGGTTAATTCCAAGCAGTTGAGCCCCGTTTTTGGAAAACTAGAGCTCACGCTGGACAGATTAACATCTCATTCGTCCGTTTACGACTCTTCGTTTTGCTATGAAAGTTCAGACAAAAATCCGAAGTGCAATTTTCCCTCGGATCACTAATTACGTTTTTCTTAATTACCCACATCACTTCCAAGTAACTAAATATTTGTTTGCTAAATTTGATACTCCATTTGTCCATTTCCTACTTTTCATTTGGTTATAAAAATTCGGACGAAAGCTCATTGTGAGGTTTATAGGAAGTCATATTTTCTTTACCTTCACACAGTTGACCACGACTGTTAATAGATTTGAAGTTTAATAATGAAAATGTCCTTTCGAGGATTGGACTTGAAAAGCAAGCACGCTTTCAGCTGTTCGTCGTTTACCGGGTTGGCTGATTCCGTTTCTGTCACTTCAAATCGCATATGTATTGCAACCTGCCGAGAGGATTCATAATCGTGTGCACCAAGCCGTGTGGCGCGCTCCAGCTAGTATGAGCGAGGAAAGCCGTCAGGCCGTAGATCTCTGACCTAGATAGCTGTATGCGCACAATAATATATTCATACTGCTGTGTGTCACTGTTGGAACTCGAGACAGAATCAAGCAGCGCTTGAATACAGCACCGAGGGCGAAAAGTAAATTGCCATTACTGCTGTCAACAGAAGGTATACGGAGTGAGTAGAACATCACTGTTTTCAAGCGTAACACATAGAGCATACCGACATGTAGGTATTTTCACTGCAATACAGATATAAAGATATAGGGGATAAGAAATCAAGCGAAATGAAATAGCTTTGTTATGACCCACCAGAGACCACGTTCTCCTTGTACTAAAATGTACAAAACATCCTTTAGCACCACCAAAATTCAGTCGGTGGAGCTTGGGCTCACTGTATGTTCTCCACCACACATTTTCGTATTTACATTTTTTACATTTATTTATCTTTGCTGATGTTTCATCAGCTAGTTAGATAAATTGATCATTTTATACATCATAGATTGCATAGTTTTACAAAAAGGAAAACATATTTCTGTTGCCATTTCTTAGTGTACCTATTATAATACTAATGAGCCCGTTACCTGTCGGCTGAAGACAACTTCGGGCCGGCCTGATGGGCCGTGCGGTTCTAGGCGCTACAGTCTGGAGCCGTGTGACCGCTACGGTCACAGGTTCGAATCCTGCCTCGGGTATGGATGTGTGTGATGTCCTTACGTTAGTTTAAGTAGTTCTAAGTTCTAGGATACCTATGACCACAGCAGCTAAGTCCCATAGTGCTCAGAGCCATTTGAACCAATTTTTGACAACTTCGGCAGTGTGCGATCCTCTGGGCTTGTTTCTTCTGTAAACTTACTATTACTGGTTGATCCTTTAGGACTACCCACTATAACTATCCTCTTTTGTATCAGTACATCATTTTTTCGGGGGTACATTCGGGATGTTATTAACTGTTGAACCATTATTTCGGCTGACTAACTTCAAGCCATTTCCAAAGTGAGCCGCTTGCAAGATTTTTAAATCACTTTACACGGCTCTATAAATACGCATGCATCAGAGATGATACTGTTGGTGACAATAGCGGCAGTCATGGATAAAACTTTATGGCTCTAGGTATAAAACAAATCCACAGTGTTTACGAAGTACTTGGTTGATTATTGTGTCAGACAGTGAAGTCTTAGAACAATATATTCTTCGAGAGCGCAGACGCAAAATGAGGGCTTCCATGATTTGTCGAGCTGGAAACCCTCGTCTCGGTTTAGTGGATTGTCTAATAATTGTATTTCCATAGCTTCCTAGGTCATTGAATCCCAGTAGGTCGAGGCTATGGCCCATATTTTAACTTTCTAGTAATGTCTCGAATAGGCAGCGAAAATAGAATATTCAGCCACTATAGATACTTTGGGCTGTAGTAGGAGAGTGTATCGCTGGTATTCGATGCTCTGAACTTTTGCAGTGCACACTGTTTGTCCTATGTACTTTTTACCCCGCTCACAGAGAATTCTGTATACACCCGCCATTCGTAAAAGTAAATCGTTCTTCACAGATCCCAGAAGAGTTGAAGTCTCGGCCGGTGGAAGGAAGATCACATCAACTTTATGTTTTTTCATTATTCTTGCAATTTTGGAAGAAATATTTCCCACATACTTTAGAAAAGCCGTAGACTTCATATCTGTTTCTTCTACTAATTGGTTTCTAGAATCCACGAGACAGGAGGAATAGCGTAAGATTTCCTGTAACATACTCCACACAGTTCCGAAGATACCAACACCGAAAATTATCCCACAATCATCGTAATAGCACATACATCCAAGTTGCTGACAAGGCTAATACACAGAAGCACAGGTAACAGATGACGATCATGGGCTCAGTGAAAGTAAAGGCGCCGGACTGGCAGTTCTGATGCTGTGCTTGAAAACTGAAGCAAGGAAAGAATCAAGACACCTTTATAGGATTTTTCGTCCTATAAAAGCGTTTGCGAGGTGCCCTGGTTAAGAAGTGTTTTGTGAACCCTTTAATTCTAAAGAATCTGATCACGCACTAAACCCCAACTTTGTAACTATCACGATAACTAAAGCGCAAGGACAAATATACACGGAAACAATTAGTGAAGTGACCCTGTAAATGACATTTACGAAGAATTGCTTACATGTGATAATTAAATTAAATTATGAAGCAGTCAGTTACCTCAGCAGTCATTACTCAATATGGGAGGAAACGAAAGCTATTAATTGACTACTGGATGACACAGTTTAAGCATAACAAAGTGATACATTGAGCTCAAGACATGGAAAAATATGCTACACATTACAATAAATCCTCATAGTAAGGGCACAAAGATTAGAATATTGAACAAGAACTTGGCCATATACTTTTTAGGGATTCTACTCTCAAATAATGAGAAGAGTGAACTAATCAACCACTTGAGTACGCATATTAAATGCTATACCCCCATTATCTAACAGTATGGTGATAGCGCGGAATCTAACTTTAAAAAAAGAAAATTTGAGTGGTATTAGCGACACGGAAAACATGAACTGCTGAGGGCTTCAGTGCAAAAACTTTTACAAAGTCCCTACAACGCCGAAGCAGCGAATATACTTGACTACAAATGTTTGCAGCAGAACAAAGGCGGCAAACAGCAAACAGGTGGTGCATTCAGTGAGATCTGCTCCGCCGACTCTTCTAATACGCTCCGCCCGCGAGGAAAAGCCCGACGCGAATTACTTGTCCAGGTGACTGAGACATCGCAGTTGCTAGCTCGCGGTAAAGTGTCTCCACGAGGAGACACAGAAAACAATGCCTAACTCGAAATCTTGCACTCGGACAGTAGCAGGACTAGATCTAGAGTAGCCTCTTTAAAGTGCACCGTGCTCATACTTTCCAAGTTGACCTATCCGCGACCCCCACCACTGTCGAAAGTTCCCAATTGACGGTGGCTGCGGGAACATGTGCCAATCGTAAGTTCTAACGTGCAATGGAAAATTCCACTATACTGTCGAGCGACATATACCCATCCAATGGAGTCTTGTTCTACCAATTTAAGGACGAGGCTCGCTGACTTCACGGAACGTCATCGTGAGCCACCCAGTCGATTTCCTACATTTACGCTGACACGGCAAAATAGTCCCGCTCACCGCTACAACATAAGACCAAAAGTTCGCCTAACTGACGGCGCCAGAGAGCTGTACCCATAGGGTCATCTAGTGTCCACTTCTGGGAAGATCGGAATACCTTACTCACTGGTGGCGTCGGCAAAGTTAGGCTGAGATGACAGACTGCCGTAAAATGATTACATTGGCGCCGGGTCGTCGTCTTCCCAGTGTGTACAACAAGCTCGAATGCAACTCTGGTCGCACGTGCAGAGGGACAGGCCGACTGCTATTTTCAAAGGACCCTAAAATATTTGCAGGAAGGTCACCCAGCGGTCAGCCTGCCTCTGCCTTCACTGACCGCCCCCTGCGGTAGAGCACCAAAATGATGGCTAACGCTACCACAAAGGAGAGGTGCAGAATCCCATACCAGGGATGATTAAGAGTTCTCAGTACTCATTACGTTACCTGGAATGAACTTATTCGGCCTTCTCCCATAGAGACTTAATAAAAATGATGATGAAGATGATAAAAACGATGGGACAGGCCAAAAAGCCATGCAAAAGACAAATCACCTCTTACGTTCTACAATGGAAAATGGTGCAAGACGTTCGAAATTCTCATAACTGTTGGAGTGCACCGAAAGTGAAGATGAGGTATATGTATTGTAATGAGTTTTGTTATGTGGTGATATTTGAGGAATATTGAAGTTGTTTTTAGTGCCACGTATAATGAGTTATGAAAGAGAGAGTTTAAAGGAGCAGATGCGAGGGAACACTGAGCCAGAGGCAAAAGTGAATTAAGAATATTGTGCGATTATGTACGACTATTTGAAACTAAATGGTAAATAAGCCCATTGTCGAAATGATATTGTTTGGTTTTGTGTTTCACCATGACTGTTGGCAAGAAAGTATCTGAAGGATAAAAAAGCCTCAGCCCACCTTAGATAAAGAAAAGATGATACTGAAGATGCTATTTTATCCACGACAAAGGAGGACTGTTGTTAAACTGGTACAAAGATCAGGAATCCGCAGGTGAATAAGGCTATATTCTCCAGGCAGGAAAAATTAACACGTAAAGATTTCTTCAAGATAACCTGATGGTACAATATGATACCTGATATGTGGAATAGTATATCCTAAGAGATTTAGGCGAAGTGATATAGAATTGACTTTTTTTTACCATTAACGATGTTTTTGTGTGTGTTCTTATGTCATGTTGGAGCTAGATGAGCGAACCGTAATGAATGGATGTTTCTGATGTCTATGATAGACGTATTGTGAGGAGAGAGGAACTGAAACTTTAGCAGCAGAATGAGAGGAACTTGAGTGGTTTTTCCTAGCATATAAACAGGTGTTTATTTGAATATTTCGTGTAGATACATAACGAGACCCACAGCAATTTGTGTTTGCGCATTATTTAATAAGTTCAGAAATGACAGGGACATCTGGAGTCTGTATGAGGTAATAAGGAGACATCTTCAACTGTATCTGCAGATATCTCGGGAGAAATGGTTTAGTACACGTGGTAGAATAGTAGCATGAAGGGGATAACTGGCAGCAACATAGAAAACCTTACCTGCCAATCAATCTTACCTGTCTTACCCACGTTTTAAAGGCATTGTAAATGTAAATGATAAATTGTTATTGTGTTAATTGATGTCATACTGTTAATGAAGTAATGCTACAGTCTAAAAGGGTTCAATTGTTTACGATTTCTGTATAATGATCGGTAATTATGAAAATGCAGAAGTAATTTTAATTTTTAGGTAAGCAAATCTATAAATTAGTGTTTTTTCATTATATAAAGCCAATTAGGATTTCAGTCTTTGATAATTTTCATTTTTATGTTAGAGTTAGTAGACTGTATATGCTTGTTAAATCTTCATTCAGGAACCGCGAGACAAGATGCAGAGGCGAGATATACACCAAGGCAGCCACTGTGGACGTGGTGAGGGTCGACGTGAATCGGACGCTGTTGACGCAGCTGGGACCACTCCCACCGACCGTGAGGTGCAGGGCGAGCTGCAAGTCTTTACAACACTGGCTCAGCCACGGGCGAGGCCCATCACCCGCTCAGCCTCCCCTCACTATGCACATGCCAGCCGGCCCACTTTGCTGAGACGCAGACTACCTGTATCGTAACTGATGGACTGCCAGACGCCGATACGGCTCATCTAAAAGGAAAGCTTCAAACCCAATCACTCATTATCTCAGGCAAGCCAGCAGCCTACTGGCCTGTCTGTAGAGAAAGAAACACCAGAATCATAAAAAAAAACCACAAGGGAACTTTACTGTGATCTGCTTACGCACACGTGCGGTCTGCAACAGGGCAATTATCACGTTTTGCTACCCATGGGATGTGAGGAACTTCTACTGTGATAATACTAACGTTTTCATGGGGTCTGCATCAGGAGAATTTGTATTCGTTACCGCCTGTGAGACGAGATCTGGTGCCACTGTTACGATACATGCAGTCTTATGTAACCTTCCTCATAGGTCATTACTTATGCGAGTAAGAGTAAATACAGTACGTTACCTGGGATGAGTGTTGTATCTAGAAGGAACTGTGAAGTGTGAGGACAATTGCTGTAGTGATGGGTTTCCCACTATGGATCGACCTGCATGAACTAATGAACGATTTATACAGCTATATAGTAGATGAGGTTCTGAAGATCCAGTCTCACTTCCAGATTCGACTCAGGATCTGAAGGCAATTCCGTTTCGGAAACGAAGGCAACTTGAAGTTCTACTAAACCCTTTTCTCTCCATTCTTTTTCTGGTATCGAGCCATTTCAGTACTCTATGGCATGTCAAATCCTTCTGCCCTGGGTATACAGTAGTTGGATGACATATTCCGTTTTGCCTGTCTGTGAGAAGACAAAATCTGTCTAATCCAACATGCCAAATTTCTGAATCATACACACTGCATTGTAGACAGGAGTGCCCTGAAACTGCAGTCCCCGTTCTGCCATCGAGGTCTCATATATCGGATATCCCACCACGATATTGTCTAGTGCACTTTTGGCTCTTCAGTCATATTTGAACTGTTCTTGTTTATGGATTCTGTGTAGATCATGTTGACCATATCCTGGTGTCATTTGGAGTCACTCCCTGACATTTCGGCCAAAGTTAACTTTCTGCTTCCCACTTGCAGATGAGTCCCATCTCTCCTGCCAAAAATTCAGAATATGCTGACTGACTGTAGGTTATATTCAAGAGTCCCAGATGCTTAATTTGCGTTACATGACGTGTTTATCGTCATCCAGTAGATTGCAGATATTCCCGTGATACGCTCGTCAACATTCAGGAATCGAAATAATAGTTGCAACGCATCAGTGAAGTGCCAAATGCACCTCAACAACGAGCAGAACTGTTCCTGCATCTTATCTTCAGTTTTTAAGTTACCACCACACAACAATGTTGAGTGATAATGGTCAAGGGAAGGCACACTGGTTTGGAAAGCGTAAGGGCGACAGTAATTTTCGCATGATGTATCACTGCCAAGTAACATACCTAGATGAAACTTGGACCATGCACAGAAAGAACTGTTGCAGTGTAGTACAGAGGGTAACGGAAAGTAATACACAATAAGACGAACAGAAATGACACTCTTATACAAAGATAATAATTACAATAAAGTCACCGGGATTAACGATGAACCCATGGGTATTACAAAAGGCGGGTCATGGATCTTAACACTGTGTTATCACAATGGACTGCGGTGTGTGCTCCCAAGCTGACAACAAGCAAGGAGTTCTTGTGGTTGGGCGTTTGATTCCTCCATCAGCCCCGTTAACAACTGATGCATGCTCGTTGGTGCCTGTGGACGTGCTACAATACATTTTCCTACCCTCCCCACACGTGTCCGATGAGATTTAGTTCAGCGGAAAGGGCAAGCCGTCCGTTTGTCGAATGTCCTCTCGCTGCAAGAGCTCTTTACTAGTGCTATTCGAAGCTGTTGCGCATTGTCATTCGTAAAAATGAAGTCAAGACTGAATGCACTCCTAAAAAGACGCACCTGGAGAAGGAATATAGTGCCACAATAGCGTTGACTGATGAGTGCATCGTGTTCAAAGAACTGGCGGTTCTCTCACACAGCATATACCTCACCACACCATAACTGCTGGACCACCAAAACAATCATGTTCGACTGTGTTCCCGGGTTCATTATGTGTTTCCAGCTCTAGCTATACGAGTCTGCGAGTAGCATCATTTTGATGGTCCAGGTGCTACAGTGTGGGAAGGCATAAAGTTGCATTGCGTGCTTACCTCCAAATTCTTATCACAGTACACTCACCAGTCATCAGTACTGTGATGCTGCGCTCCTACTCCATGTGCGTCTTTTGAGTTGTGCATTCGATCCAGACTTTTTCATGGATGACAATGCGTGACCGCATCGAACAGCGCAGGTGCAGGAACTAGATATTCGGCGAATGGACAGGCCTGTCCATCCCCCCGACTTGAATGCCAAAGAGCAGAAGTGGGGTGCGTTGGGGAGACTCATTACAGCTGTCCACATGCACCAGTGGCTGTAAAGCAGTTGCCAACCACGCTGGTGGAGAGATGGGACGCCCTACCAGAAGCACTCTTCACCAATTTGTGGTCGGCGCGGGAACACTTTGAAGAGCATACATTGCCGTCCGTGGTGATGACCCATGTCCCATCCTTCGTAATGTCATCATAAATTGCGGTGATTTCAATGTAATTACTGTATTTCAATAAAAATGAAATTTCTTTTCGGCAAATTCCGACTGTCTTTCCGTTACCTTCTGTACTGTCCGCAGCTCGTGGTCTTGCGGTAGCGTTCTCGCTTCCCGCGCACGAGGTCCCGGGTTCGATTCCCGGCGGGGCCAGGGATTTTTCTCTGCCTCATGATGACTGGGTGTTGTGTGTCTTTCATCATCATTTCATCCCCATCGACACCCAAGTCGCCGAAGTGGCGTCAACTCGAAAGACTTGCACCAGGCGAACGGTCTACCCGACGGGAGGCCCTAGCCACATGGCATTTCATTTCACCTTCTGTACTACACTGTAGCAGTATAGTTCAAGTTTCATTCACCTGTGTTAACTGGCAGTGACACAGGATGTGAACATTACTTTCGTCCTTAGGTTTTACACACCACTGTATTTCGTGGTCCTACGCTTCACATCGAGACAGAAATGTGACGTATTCAGGTAAGCCAGCTGACATTGTTGAAAGCAGTTTCACAGACGTATGGGATATACAGGGTGCTCCATTGATAGTGACCGGGCCAAATATCTCACGAAATAAGCGCTGCTATAGGTCAAACGGATATCAACTGCGTTTTTTTTTATAATAAGAACCCCAATTTTTTATTACATATTCGTGTAGTACGTAAAGATATACGAATGTCTGAGTTGGACGACTTTTTTCGCTTTCTGCTAGATGGTGCTGTAATAGTCACAAACGTATAAGTACGTGGTATCACGTAACATTCCGCCAGTGCGGACGGTATATGCTTAGTGATACATTACACGTGTTAAAATTGACCGTTTACCAATTGCGGAAAAGGTCGATATCGTGTTGATGTATTGCTATTGTGATCAAAATGGCCAACGGGCGTGTGCTATGTATGCTGCTCGGTATCTTGGACGACATCATCCAAGTGTCCGGACCGTTGGCAGGATAGTTACGTTATTTAAGGGTACAGGAAGTGTTCAGCCACATGTGAAACGTCAACCACGACCTGCAACAAATGATGATGCCCAAGTAGGTGTTTTAGCTGCTGTCGCGGCTAATTCGCACATCAGTAGCACACAAATTGCGCGAGAATCGGGAATCTCAGAAACGTCGGTGTTGAGAATGCTACATCAACATCGATTGCACCCGTACCATATTTCTATGCACCAGGAATTGCATGGCGACGACTTCGAACGTTGTGTACAGTTCTGGGCACAAGAGAAATTACGGGACGATGACAGATTTTTTGCACGCGTTCTATTTAGTCACGAAGCGTCATTCAGCAAAAGTGGTAACGTAAACCGGCATAATTTGCACTGTTGGGCAACGGGAAATCCACGATGGCTGCGACAAGTGGAACATCAGCGACCTTGGCGGGTTAATATACGGTGCGGCACTATGGGAGGAAGGATAATTGGCCCCCATTTTGTCGATGGCAATCTAAATGGTGCAATGTATGCTGATTTCTTACGTAATGTCCTACCGATGTTACTACAAGATGTTTCACTGCATGACAGAATAGCGATGTACTTCCAATATGATGGATGTCCGGCACATAGCTCGCGTGCGGTTTAAGCGGTATTGAATAGCATATTTCATGACATGTGGATTAGTCGTCGAAGCACCATAACATGGCTCGTACGTTCACCGGATCTGACGTCCCCGGATTTCTTTCTGTGGGGAAAGTTGAAGGATATTTGCTATCGTGATCCACCGACAACGCCTGACAACATGCGTCAGCGCATTGTCAATGCATGCGCAAACATTACGGAAGGCGAACTACTCGCTGTTGAGAGGAATGTCGTTACACGTATTGCCAAATGCGTTGAGGTTGCCGGACATCATTTTGAGCATTTATTGCATTAATGTGGTATTTACAGGTAATCAAGCTGTAACAGCATGCATTTTCAGAAATGATAAGTTCACAAAGGTACATGTATCACATCGGAACAACAGAAATAAAATGTTTAAAAAAGCTACCTGTTACCAACTGTTCGTCGAAAATTGTGAGCCATATGTTTGTGACTATTACAGCGCCATCTATCACAAAGCGAAAAAAGTGGTCCAACTAAAACACTCACATTTCTTTACGTACTACACGAATATGTAATAAAACATGGGGGTTCCTATTTAGAAAAACGCAGTTGATATCCGTTTGATCTATGGCAGCGCCATCTAGCGGGCCAACCATAGTGCCATCTGGTTTCCCTCTTAAAGCTAGACGAGTTTCGTTCTTTATAGTTTTTTCGTTTGACGCTTATTTCGTGAGATATTAGGCCCGGTCAAGATCAATGGACCACCCTGTATTCTACGCTATGTCCTGATTTGACATAACACGGCCGGCATGTGTGGCCGAGCGGTTCTAGGCGCTTCAGTCTGGAACCGCGCGACCGCTACGGTCGCAGGTTCGAATCCTGCCTCGGGCATGGATGTGTGTGATGTCCTTAGGTTAGTTAGGTTTAAGTAGTTCTAAGTTCTAGGGGACTGATGACCTCAGATGTCTCATAGTGCTCAGAGCCATTTGAACCATTTTTTTGACATAACACGTCCAATCGGCAAGAGAACTGGGACTCTGCTTCATGTGATCTACTCAACCATCGATACTAAAAGATAGAAGGGCTGGAGAGGCTGAATGCGGCGGGGGGTGGGGAGAGGAGCAGGTATTAAAGGCGGAGCACTGTGCGTCTGCCTGGGGGATCGTTGGGTTTCCGGTGACTAACGACGTTTATGTTTCGCCGCGCTGCGGAGCGCTGCTGGTGCGAGTTCAGTGCCTGAGAGGCGGTTGTTGTCGGAACGATCCCCTCTCGTTAGTCCACTCCACCGGGTGGACGGGGGTGGAAGCGATCCGAAGCACGCGCACGCTGCCAGTCCGCACCCCCTCTTCCCCCACCCCCCAACCCCACCCACCAAATTCGCGCTTTGGCGCCGCCCTCCGTTCCGGTGCCCGCTTTCAGCGCCCTCCTGCCAATTACTGCGAGTCTTTCTCGTTAGAGTCCTGTAAACGACATCCTGTCCTACAAACGGACCCATATTTTTTGTTTTCTTTTTCAAGGCCGGAAGTAAGCCCGTGCACACATTCACAGGCTTCATCTGAGGTCTCTTTTCGTTATTATTATTACTATTATCATTATTTTATTTCTGCTTTGCTATGACCATCCGAGCACATTTTATGTCGCAAGAGAGGCGTATGAAAATTGAAAGAGTTTTTTCTCTTGATTGTCACAGGTATGAGAGTAACAGACAAGTGTTTCTGGTTCGCCAATCTTTTGTGTTTGTCAGAAATATTTCTGTCAGTTTGAGCAATCCCTTTGAGCGATCGCAGTAGGGGGGAGGCCGGCACACGAGAGACTGATCGACACTCAACTGCCAGTCATTGCTATTTCCCCTGGAAGTAAGCATCAGCAATAAAAACTTCCTGTCAGGTCTTATCCCGATTTTCGGTTGCAACATAACAACAATATTTCACGTACCATGTCCAATACAGAGCTGGTTTTACAAATCTTCGCCTGCTTACAATGCCTGATATCGTCAGCTCAAGGAGGTACACCGATCTGTGTTACTTGTTAATTTTTTTAAAGAATCTTAATCGAAATAAAATATAAAATTACAACTTTCTGAATACCGGTTTCGGGTGATCAACAACCGTCTTCAGATCTATGAAAATAAACAGAACACTGTCTTTTAGTTGATTGCTAAGTTCACATTAAGTGAACGGCACTTTTCTGTTTATCTTCAGTGAATTGTGAGTTTATTATTTATTGCGAAAGAGTACTAAAATATTTTAGCATCAACCACTTCTTTACATACATAAGTAGGACAAAACTGCTGAAGAACAGTTCTGAATGAAATAACCACAGTGGAGCCCCAGCCATATAAAGCTTTTTGAAAGATGTAACCGCCATTTGACTGTACAACAGGTTTTTTTTCCGCAATCTAGATTTCGGCCTTACGCCACTATCAAGTGTTACAAGTATTAAAAATCATTAGATTTGAGTAGACTTGTGTTATAATCATGTATAATGATTTTTGATACTTGTAAAGCTTGATAATGGCGAAAGGCCGAAATGTAGATTGTGGAATAAAACCTCTTGTACAGTAAAATGGCGGTTATATTTTTCAATGATTGCTTGAGTGAGTGGGTGGGTGAATGAGTGGGTGTGTCGATGTGTGAATGTATAAATGAGTGGATGTGTTAAGGAGTGAGTGAGTGGGTGAATGAATGCATGTGGGTTAGTGGGTGCATGGTTATAGGTGAGTGAGTGTAGGTGAATAAGAGTGGGTGAACGAATACCGTCAATACCTGTCAAAATTTCCAAGTTATTGTGTACAGTCCACTTAAAGCGTCATTACGATGATGAAGTTCTTGTTTAATGTTCTCCAAAGTTATCATAAAATTATTAGTGAATTCCCTTGCCCTATGAACGTCTTAAAATAGATTAAAGATTTAAGAATGTTTGATCTGAAAGGATGCTCAAGGCATGTAGCCTGTCAGCAACTATCTACATCTCCTTTGTTTTGTAGAATAAATACAAGCAATCTGTGAAAGACATACTTTCTTGGAGAGTGGTCACATCTGAGATTTTGCTGCGAATACCTGAAGAATCTTGTATTCCCATTCCCTGTATTTTATGTCCACGCACATAATCATCAACTGTGGCACAAACATCAGAATTTTAGGTCTAGCTTTATACTGGTCCTACAAAATTATCTAGGAACGTCCGTGTTTTCGACGAACAACTGTGAAAACAGCGCCTGCCAGTATTGTTTGACGGTAACAGCTCCTAGTTGTCTAATTCTGGGGAGGATGCACAGTCTTTGCCTGGTTTTTGTTGGATTTTTAAGTAAAAATAAAATACTTATTTCGTATCTGATGTATTAATTGACATACAAATAATTGCTTCGTTAAACGTAGGTTCATTCAACGTTAAATAACGTACCCAAACTACAACTGTTTAAGTTTGACTAATAAAGTTTATTGTCAGTAAAATGCATATACGAGTTATGATTCGTAGACTGGTGAAAGGGATAATGTGATTTAGTGATTTGAAAATAGCTCGAGTACCAATATTGTGGTTAATCAACATACTATATTAAATATAATAGCTGGAAAACCAGGAACAGTTTTCATAGCTAAAATTTAAGAGAAGCTAAACACATTAACTCACATGTAATGAGTCTAACCGACACTCAATGCTATAAAAATAAACATCAGTGGTTGTAGACAATGTTGAAAGTCGTGCACTGGCAATTTCGTGAAAGTTCAACACAGTGTACAAAATTAGAGTCCAGAACCACTCCAGACGCAAAAATACAAGTTCTGCTGAACTACAGGAAGAAATAAATCAGAATCCTGACTAGTACAGTAAATCTCTAAAACCCAACGAACCCACACGAAATACTTTTAAGTGTCGTGACAGACGATGTGAAAAATTTCTATCACCGACAATTCGTGCAAATAGATCACCGCGCAGACCAGTACAGGTTTTCAACCTCGTACCAAAGTGTGAGTGTGTGGAAGATCGCCGCGTCCTTGTAAGACTTCGGGCCTGCCTCCCACAGTAACATCCTGCACCCAGGTCACATAATGACTTTGTACTTCCACTAGACTTTTTGTACATAAATGATATCAGAGGAAGCCGGCTGAAGTGGCCGTGCGGTTAAAGGCGCTGCAGTCTGGAACCGCAAGACCGCTACGGTCGCAGGTTCGAATCCTGCCTCGGGCATGGATGTTTGTGATGTCCTTAGGTTAGTTAGGTTTAACTAGTTCTAAGTTCTAGGGGACTAATGACCTCAGCAGTTGAGTCCCATAGTGCTCAGAGCCATTTGATATCAGAGCTCTGAATGCACCATTAGCTGCGTACTAAAATTAATACCTTACATTTATTTTTACGGGCAGTAGTTTACCCAGTATATAAAGTTAAATAAATGCAAAGTTTTCTTGCAACGCTAAAAATCATTCATAATATCTGCAACGCCAATTATTACAATAAATATGAATAAGGCCCCTCTTTATTATGGACTTTTTGCTCTTGCAGCCCTTTCTGTACATAACTGACTTGTGGGATGAGCAAAGCTATCCTCCCATATACAACGGCCTGGTTGTCGATGAAATCGGAATATCGACGTGATGATTAAAAGCAATGCCGCCGAAATGTATGTTGTTCTGCCAATCCTATGACGCATACTTTTGCTGACAGGTGAAGAACTATATTCGCCCATTGCAGCAGTGCTATATTCTCATCGCACAGGAAACGGAAATCGCTAGTAGAAGCGATGCGATTAATAAAATACCTGCCTGGATCTGTAATCAATAAGGCTTTAGCTTCCGAGAAAATGACTGTGTGCTTGCTTTGCCACAGAATTATCGCTAGAGAGCGAGGTATTTAAAACATTATCGAGACTACTCTTCCTAATGAATATTCACACTAAAAAAATATGGCTGTGGCATATGGGCCTTCACACATTTCTCGTGGCAGTCAGAATTTTAATGCTTTGAGTGTTTTTATGATACGTATTACCCTGGGGAATACACTGATTCTCTTGAAATATAAAAGTAAAAAATGAAAGCAACAATGAAATACTTGAAGTCATGTTGTTGTTGTTGTTATTGTAGTCTTCAATCCAGAGAATGGTTTGATGCAGCTCTCCATCCTACTCTATCCTGTGCAAGGTTCTTCATCTCCCAGTACCTACTGCAACCTACATCCTTCTGAATTTGTTTAGTGTATTCATCTCTTGGCCTCCCTCTACGATTTTTATCCTCCACGCTGCTACCAATACTAAATTGGTGATCCCTTGATGCCTCAGAATACGCCCTACCAACCGATCCCCTCTTCTAGTCAAGTTGTGCCACAAATTTCTTTTCTCTACAATTCTATTCAATACTTCCTCATTAGTTATGTGATCTACCCATCAAATCTTCAGCATTCTTCTGTAGCACCACATTCCGAAAGCTTCTATTCTCTTGAATGAGATTTTCACTCTGCAGCGGAGTGTGCGCTGATATGAAACTTCCTGGCAGATTAAAACTGTGTGCCGGACCGAGACTCGAACTCGGGACCTTTGCCTTTCGCGGGCAAGTGCTCTACCAACTGAGCTACCCAAGCACGACTCACGCCCCGTCCTCACAGCCTTACTTCTGCCAGTACCTCGCCTCCTACCTTCCAAACTTTACAGAAGCTCTCCCGCGAACCTTGCAGAACTAGCACTCCTGAAAGAAAGGATATTGCGGAGACATGGCTTTGCCACAGCCTGGGGGATGTTTCCAGAATGAGATATTCACTCTGCTCTGGTAGAGCACTTGCCTGCGAAAGGCAAAGGTCCCGAGTTCGAGTCTCGGTCCGACACACGGTTTTAATCTGCCAGGAAGTTTCATATCAGCGCACATTCCGCTGCAGAGTGAAAATCTCATTCTGCAAACATCCCCCAGGCTGTGTCTAAGCCATGTCTCCGCAATATCCTTTCTTTCAGTAGAGCTAGTTCTGCAAGGTTCGCAGGAGAGCTTCTGTAAAGTTTGGAAGGTAGGAGGCGAGATACTGGCAGAAGTACGGCTGTGAGACGGGGCGTGAGTCGTGCTTGGGTAGCTCAGTTGGTAGAGAACTTGCCCGCGAAAGGGAAGGTCTCGAGTTCGAGTCTCGGTCCGGCATACAGTTTTAATCTGCCAGGAAGCTTCTATTCTCTTCTTGTCTAAACCATTTATCGTCCACGTTTCAAACTCCATACAAATACTTTCTGAAACGACTTCCTGACACTTAAATCAATACTCGATGTTAACAAATTTCTCTTCTTTAGAAACGCTTTCCTTGCCATTGCCAGTCTACATTTTATATCCTCTCTACTTCGACCATCGTCAGTTATTTTGCTCCCCAAATCGCAAAACTCGTTTACTACTTCTAGCGTCTGATTTCCTAATCTAAATCCCGCAGCATCACCTGATTTAATTCGACTGCATTCTATTATCCTCGTTTTGCTTTTGTTGATGTTCATCTTATATCTTCCTTTCAAGACACTGCCCATTCCATTCAACTGCTCTTCCAGGTCCTTTTCTGTCTATGACAGAATTACAATGTCATCGGCGAACCTCAAAGTTTGTATTTCTTCTCCCTGGATTTTAATTCCTACTCCGAATTTTTCTTTTGTTTCCTTCACTACTTGCTCAATATATAGATTGAAAAACATTGGGGAGAGGCTACAACCCTGTCTCACTCCCTTCCCAACCACTGCTTCCCTTTCATGCCTCTCGACTCTTACAACTGCCATCTGGTTTCTGTATGATTTGTAAATAGCCTTTCGCTCCCTATATTTTACCCCTACCACCTTCAGAATTTGAAAGAGAGTATTCCAGTCAACATTGTCAAAAGCTTTCTCTAAGTCTACAAATGCTAGAAACGTAGGTTTTCCTTTCCTTAATCTACACTCCTGGAAATGGAAAAAAGAACACATTGACACCGGTGTGTCAGACCCACCATACTTGCTCCTGACACTGCGAGAGGGCTGTACAAGCAATGATCACACGCACGGCACAGCGGACACACCAGGAACCGCGGTGTTGGCCGTCGAATGGCGCTAGCTGCGCAGCATTTGTGCACCGCCGCCGTCAGTGTCAGCCAGTTTGCCGTGGCATACGGAGCTCCATCGCAGTCTTTAACACTGGTAGCATGCCGCGACAGCGTGGACGTGAACCGTATGTGCAGTTGATGGACTTTGAGCGAGAGCGTATAGTGGGCATGCGGGAGCCCGGGTGGACGTACCGCCGAATTGCTCAACACGTGGGGCGTGAGGTCTCCACAGTACATCGATGTTGTCGCCAGTGGTCGGCGGAAGGTGCACGTGCCCGTCGACCTGGGACCGGACCGCAGCGACGCACGGATGCACGCCAAGACCGTAGGATCCTACGCAGTGCCGTAGGGGACCACACCGCCACTTCCCAGCAAATTAGGGACACTGTTGCTCCTGGGGTATCGGCGAGGACCATTCGCAACCGTCTCCATGAAGCTGGGCTACGGTCCCGCACACCGTTAGGCCGTCTTCCGCTCACGCCCCAACATCGTGCAGCCCGCCTCCAGTGGTGTCGCGACAGGCGTGAATGGAGGGACGAATGGAGACGTGTCGTCTTCAGCGATGAGAGTCGCTTCTGCCTTGGTGCCAATGATGGTCGTATGCGTGTTTGGCGCCGTGCAGGTGAGCGCCACAATCAGGACTGCATACGACCGAGGCACACAGGGCCAACACCCGGCATCATGGTGTGGGGAGCGATCTCCTACACTGGCCGTACACCACTGGTGATCGTCGAGGGGACACTGAATAGTGCACGGTACATCCAAACCGTCATCGAACCCATCGTTCTACCATTCCTAGACCGGCAAGGGAACTTGATGTTTCAACAGGACAATGCACGTCCGCATGTATCCCGTGCCACCCAACGTGCTCTAGAAGGTGTAAGTCAACTACCCTGGCCAGCAAGATCTCCAGATCTGTCTCCCATTGAGCATGTTTGGGACTGGATGAAGCGTCGTCTCACGCGGTCTGCACGTCCAGCACGAACGCTGGTCCAACTGAGGCGCCAGGTGGAAATGGCATGGCAAGCCGTTCCACAGGACTACATCCAGCATTTCTACGATCGTCTCCATGGGAGAATAGCAGCCTGCATTGCTGCGAAAGGTGGATATACACTGTACTAGTGCCGACATTGTGCATGCTCTGTTGCCTGTGTCTATGTGCCTGTGGTTCTGTCAGTGTGATCATGTGATGTATCTGACCCCAGGAATGTGTCAATAAAATTTCCCCTTCCTGGGACAATGAATTCACGGTGTTCTTATTTCAATTTCCAGGAGTGTATTTTCAAAGATAAGTCGTTGGGTCAGTATTGACTCACGTGCTCCAACATTTCTACGGAATCCAAACTGATCTACCCCAAGGTCGGCTTCTACCAGTTTTTCCATTCGTTTGTGAAGAATTCGTGTTAGTATTTTGCAGCCGTCGCTTATTAAACTGATACTCCGATAATTTTCATACCTGTCAATACCTGCTTTCTTTGAGATTGGAATTGTTACATTCTTCTTGAAGTCTGCCGGTATTTCGCCTGTCTCATATATCTTGCTCCCCAGATGATAGAGTTTTGTTAGGCCTGGCTCTCTCAAGGCTGTCAGTAGTTCTAGTGGAATGTTGTCTACTCCCGGGTTTTTGTTTCGACTTAGGTCCTTGAGTGCTCTGTCAAATTCTTCACGCAGTATCATATCTCCTATTTCATCTTCATCTACATTCTCTTCCATTTCTATAATAATGTCCTCAAGAACATCACTCTTTTATAGACCCTCTATATACTCCTTCCACCTCTCTGCTTTCCCTTTTTTGTTTGAACTGGGTTTCCATCTGAACTCTTGATAATCATATAAGTGGTTCTGTTTTCTCCAATGGTCTCTTTAATTTTCCTGTAGGCAGTATCTATCTTACCCCTAGTGAGATGTGCCTCTACATCCTTACATTTGGCCTCTAGCCATCCCTGCTTAGCCATTTTGCACTTCCTGTCGATCTCATTTTTGAGACGTTTGTATTCCTTTTTGCCTGCTTCATTTACTGCATTTTTATATTTTCTCCTTTAATCAACTACATTCAATATATCTTCTGTTACCCAAAGATTTCTACTAGCCCTCGCTTTTTAACTACTTGAACCTCTGCTGCCTTTACTCTTTCATTCTTCAAAGCTACCCATTCTTCTTCTACTGTATCTCTTTCTCCCAATCCTGTCAATCGTTCCCTAATGCTTTCCCTGAAACTCTCTACAACCTCTGGATCAGTCAGTTATCCAGGTCGCATCTTCTTAAATTTCCACCTTTTTGCAGTTTATCCAGTTTTAATCTACAGTTCATAACCAATAGATTGTGCTCAGAGTCCACATCTGTCCATGGAAATGTCTTACAAGTTAAAACCTGGTTCCTGAATCTGTGTCTTACCATTATATAGTCTATCTGATACCTTCTAGTATCTCCAGGCTTCTTCCATTCATACAACCTTCTTTCATGATTCTTGAACCAAGTGTTAGCTATGATTAAGTTATGCTCTGTGCAAAATTCTACCAGGCGGCTTCCTCTTTCATTACTTCCCCTCCCCCCCCCCCCCCCCAATCCATATTCACCTACTACGTTTCCTTCTCTCCCTTTTCCTACTACCGTATTCCAGTCACCCATGACTATTAAATTTTCGTCTCCCTTCACTATCTGAATAATTTCTTTTATCTCATCATACATTTCACCATTCTCTTCGTAATCTGCGGAGCTAGTTGGCATATAAACTTGTATTACTGTAGTAGGCGTGCGCTTCGTGTCTATCTTGGCCACGATAATGCGTTCACTATGCTGTTTGTAGTAGTTTACCCGCACTCCTATTCATTGTTAAAGCTACTCCTGCATTACCCCTATTTGATTTTGTATTTATAACCCTGTATTCACTTGAGCAAAAGTCTTGTACCTCCTGCCACCGAACTTCACTAATTCCCACTATATCTAACTTTAACCTATCCATTTCCCTTTTTAAATTTTCTAACCTACCTGCTCGATTAAGGGATCTGACATTCCACACTCCGATCCGTAGAACGCCAGTTTTCTTTCTCCTGATAACAACGTCCTCTTGAGTAGTCCCCGCCCGGAGATCCGAATGGGGGACTATTTTACCTCCGGAATATTTTACCCAAGAGGACGCCATCATCATTTAACCATACAGTAAAGCTGCATGCCCTCGGGAAAAACTACGGCTGTAGTTTCCCCTTGCTCTCAGCAAGTCATACGTTTTTCATTTTCAGTTACTAATAATTATATAAGGTTGTATTTTTAGTGATAATAAAAACTGTTTTAATAGAATCTGAAACGCTTATTTCTTTGATCAATAATCCCATTGTGGTTCTCAGTGTCACAAAAATATTGATGGGAAATATTTTTAGCTGTCCTCTTAACGACTTTGCTACCGACTCGTCTGGTTTAATGTCATGTACATGAACTGATGACGTATCGCCAAAACTCTGGCATTTTCTCAGAAAATTTTAAGTGTTGGCAACAAAGACAAAATAGCTATCTCTTTATTTTCATCTTTCTTTCACCAGGAGTAATTTTGTTCGTAACAGAAAATGACCTACGGCGGGTTGTTCAATTTCTGTTTCCTTTTCCTGTGCTAGACTGACCTGTCTACGAGTCATGAACTTGTTTTGTGTGGTTATTCCATTGTTACTTTTTGTAATGATTTGTAGCCAAAAATCTAAGAGCACAGTCGTGAATTTCTTTACCTTTTTATGTGCAACACGGTACATTTATTTGCGTGCCGAGGCAACTTACAGTTCCTGTGCTAATCGTCGATCCTGAGCGGGTCTTCCTGCATTCTCATAGCAGTGGAACTTCCTACAGGCAACAGAAGAGTCCGCTTGTTTTTACCAACGTCGTTTGTACGACTGCACGCACGCAGCGAATTACTGCATTCCAAAGAGGCTGCGGTACGTCCAGACGGCGCCTGCAGCAGACAACGGCCGCGTCAGCAGTGTCACAGGCCGCGTCCCTTATCGAGGAACACGAGAACTCGCTCCGCGCTGAAGGACGTAAATTGGGGCGGGAGAGGCCAGCCAGGACGTGATGCCTGCAGTCCACCCCTCACCCACCCCCGTCCTCACCTCGACCTGCTGGGATCCTCTGCTCTCCCACACCTGTCTCTCTCCACTTTGTACCGCTATGAGCCTTCCCCACTGCGCACCACGCACGTTTGCAGTAGGGGATCGGAAACGTAGGAGTACGAATGTAGTGTTGCGGGTTGCGTACTTTACAAATCAAGACGCCACTGTTACATCAACGCTAGGTCGTAACTTAGTATGGAAGAAGAGTGTACGATCTTGCTGCTGTAAAGTGACGTTCACAAGGTGAAATTACCGATTGGCACATGGCCTCTAACAAAATTGCGTTTTGTGAGACTGTGGAGGGTATAAGACGAAAATTATTTGATGCAGTGTGTACAACTGCAAATTTGTTACATTACAGGAGGAATGATGTTAGGAGTGAGTTTCATGCTATACTCCACGCTTCAGACGAAAAACATACAAATTTCGTCCATTACAAACAAAAGATTGTATTCTTGTTTATTCCATTTCCACCATGAGAAAACAAATGTGTCCCGTCAATCGAAAACTGGGCACAGAGCAACGTCACTGTTATAACCCTGCGACCAAAATGCGCGCTATTTCTGTGTTTTTATGGTCATAGCAACTTACTTTTTTAGCCATCTAGCTTATCATTAATTTCTGTAACTTTTTTGAAGGCTGCAATAAATTTATTTTAATAATAGATCACCATTTAAATATTGTACTTCATTTCAAGTCATGCTTTGTGGTATTGTAGTTGCAAACTGGGTGAGGCTAGTTCAGCTGCCCCTACCCATGAGTTTTATACAACACGCATTGCCTCCAGAAGCCATGCGCAATATTTTTGTATTCTCTTGTTCACTACATGCAAACTATTAGTCCTACAGAAAACGTGAATAGGGTCTTTTTGTAGGAAATTTAACGCAGCTAAATGTTGTACTGGTTCGCTAGCGGACCTAGTTTTAGAATTATTCAAAATTATTCAAGAATAAAGTACAGAAACTGAGAGGTGGCATGAACCCACTCTCATATTTCTCTGAGTAATTCGATCTTCCTCTCTAATTGCATGCAGTGAAAAGTTGCTATTCCTTCACAAGCGGACTTCCCACGCAGCGTCTCTCGTCACCTGGGTGATCCGGTGACAGGCGGGCTCTTCTGATCTTGAAAGGGTTAAGCCGACGGGTGTGAGGGAGTCGAGTGAATGCTTTCCAGACGCCGACATTGTCATAAGAGCGGCGGAGACACGCCCACAGGTGCCTGACGCAGCGACTGGGCTAGAGATTCCGTTACTTCGCAGAAACTTAGTGAAACCCGTTTCTGGCGGGCTACCAGCGAGGCGCGGGAAAAACTTGTGTTCCCAGACAGTCTTGGCGGGAAAATTCCCGCGTTTTCCGCAAAATAGTAACTGTGATTGGCTTGCTCAGGGCATAGCTCCGTGACGTAGCAAAATCGGCGCAGAAATTGGCGCCAAGAATCTCCGTTGGCGGAAAGGTAGCGCTTCGCAATAGAGTCGAATTTTCCGCTGGTTTTCGACTTGCTGATTGGAACGTTTAACCACGGCCACAATCGTGGGGGCGGGAATGTTCTGTGTTCGGTTTGTATGGGTGCTCTTGTGAGAATCGGCTCTCGCCTTTCGGTCGGAGTAGGTTACAAGACTGAGCTCTCACTGCTTTGGACAGCCTGCCTTCCGTTGGCTGTCTAATATACTTTTATTTAATTGTAACTGTTTGACGAAGTTGCTGAAGTTCCGACTTCAATGTAACTTGACGAGTACAGTTGGCAATTGAGCGTTCTGCGTACAAGGGGCCTATGTTGTCTGTCTTGAGCAGTTTTGGCTAAAGTTGACTGTATCGGAGTTACTGTGTGACTTCGCTTGTTAAAATCAATCACTGTACCATCAGTGATTGTGTGGTGAGCCTTCTTCGTCTCCCTCTGAGGCACATTTTTATTGCTAGGAAGTCTTTAGTCTGGAACAACGAGACCAGGATAATTTGTGTCGGGCTATACTCGCGACATCATCATCACCACGACGAGACGTCGAAGCAACCAGCCATCGCTTCCGGTACGCCAGATCGTGTTCTTGCAGTTAAGAAGATAGCTTGGTAATGTATGTCCGCAGATTAGGGATTTTCCTAGGTGATAATCAGAGCTCAGCAGAGCGCGCCTGTTCGTCTTTTTCGAACTTTGTTCTGTCTTGGGTGTTCATTGTCTGAGTTCTCACTACTGTAGCAGCAATTAATGGTAGGTTGGCTGTGTGTTTCTCTTAAGATTTGAGTTGCAAGGAATTGGCTCCACATAGCACTTCGTCATAAATGTCACAATCTAGTTTAGGGACAGCTTCACCTTCACAGCATTTATTTGAGTATCCAATTTGAGCCAATTTGATGTATTGTAAATGTTTCATGTGTTTTGTTTATTATTTTGAATTTAGTCATAATAAATCATATTGTTATTTTGGACAGAACTGTCATTCTGTTAATCGGTAGAGCTACCCTTTCATTTCTCACTACGTTAATGAAACTTTCCTTTATTTAACTTATTTATCAAATTAAATTATTGCAGGTGCCAAACTCTTTTCTACTCCACTTGCAGGGTCGATTACAGTCAGTTCGCATTTCTTTTTAATCCTTGTGCAACAGCAAAAGTCAGAGTTAGAATAGGGGAGGGGCTTAGAGCATCATTTATATGTGAAGATTCTAGAAGAATTTAGTGTTAAATACACTGCTAGCCCCGGCACCTTGCAAAACTACTTTCAAACGTGTTTTTGTTGAGTAACTGGAAAACTGTGGCGTGCAGCAAAAAAACTTAGTTGCATTAAATCTCCTACAAAAATGTCCTGTTCACGTTTTCTGCAGGACTAACAGTCTGCGTGTAGGGTGTGAGAGAATGTGAAAATCTCGCGGGTGGTTTTCTTATCTAGAAGGTACAAAACAGAATCTAATATCCCGTAATGCTATCCTGTTGAAACTATCTGCAACGACGTGAGGTTGTGGAGCGAGCACATTAAGCACTTCAGCACTATCACCTGTGTACAGCGTGGCTGAACACCTTCCGCCAGTCCTGATGAGAAGTGCACACGTAGCTAAAGTAGACATCCAATAGAAGCAGACAATGCGGATAACCAGGGATAACTCAGGGTCACCTACTGTGCCTGGGTAGAAAGTATAGAAGTCCTGAAATTAAGCGATTGTAGTTAGCCACGACATCATTCTGAAAAATCGCAGACAATCCAGAATTTCGTATACAGCAAGACCTAACACCTACAGACAGACATAAATTCAGCTTACCTTCAGCATTATGGAAAATCAGCGAAAAACTGCGAGGGTTTCGACTCGATGACAACTTGTAAGGAACTATGTGCTGTAAGTGGAAATAAGAACCGGTGGAGGCGTGTTTGTCGCTGTTAGTAGTAGTTTATCCTGTAGTGAAATAGAAGTGGATAGTTCCTGTGAATTATTATGGGTGGAGGTTACACTCAACAACCGAGCTACGTTAATAATTGGCTCCTTTTACCGACCTCCCGACTCAGCAGCATTAGTGGTAGAACAACCGAGAGAAAATCTGGAATACATTTAATATAAATTTCCTCAGCATGTTATAAGTCTTAGGTGGAGATTTCAATTTACCAGATATAGACTGGGACACTCAGATGTTTAGGACGGGTGGTAGGGACAGAGCATCGAGTGGCATTATATTGAGTGCACTATCCGAAAATCACCTTGAGCAATTAAACAGAGAAAGACAAAACCTCTCAGACAAACAGAAGCTAAACGATGTCAAAGTTAGCGTAAGGAGGGCTATTCATGAAGCGTTCAGTGAATTCTAAAGTAAAATTCTATGTACAGACTTGACAGAAAATCCTAGGAAGTTCTGGTCGTACGTTAAATCAGTAAGTGGATAGAAACAGCATATCCAGACACTCTGGGATGATGATGACACTGAAACAGAGGATGACACTCGCAAAGCTGAAATACTTAACACCTTTTTCCAAACCTGTTTCATAGAGGAAGACCGCACTGCAGTTCCTTCCCTAAATCCTCGCACGAACGAAAAAAATGGCTGACATCCAAATAAGTGTCCAAGGAATAGAAAAGCAACTGAAATCACTCAACAGAGGAAAGTCCACTGGACCTGACGGGATACCAATTCGATTCTACACAGAGTACGCGAAAGAACGTGCCCCCCCTTCTAACAGCCGTGTACCGCAAGTCTCTAGAGGAACGGAAGGTTCCAAATGATTGGAAAAGAGCACAGGTAGTTCCAGTTTTTAAGAAGGGTCGTCGAGCAGATACGCAAAACTATGGGCCTATATCTCCGACATCGATCTGCTGTAGAATTTTAGAACATGTTTTTTGCTCGCGTATCATGTCATTTCTGGAAACCCAGAATCTACTCTGTAGGAAACAACATTGATTCCGGAAACAGCGATCGTGTGGGACCCAACTCGCTTTATTTATTCATGAGACGCAGAAAATATTAGATACAGCCTCCTAGGTAGATGCCATTTTCCTTGACTTCCGGAAGGCGTTCGATACAGTTCCGCACTGTCGTCTGATAAACAAAGTAAGAGCCTACAGAATATCAGACCAGCTGTGTGGCTGAATTGAAGAGTTTTTAGAAAACAGAACACAGCATATTGTTCTCAACGAAGAGACGTCTACAGACGTTAAAGTAACCTTTGGCGTGCCACAGGGGAGTGTTATGGGACCATTGCTTTTCACAATATATATAAATGACCTAGTAGATAGTGACGGACGTTCCATGCGGCTTTTCGCGGATGATGCTGTAGTATACAGAGAAGTTGCAGCATTAGAAAATTGCAGCGAAACGCAGGAAGATCTGCGGATAGGCATTTGGTGCAGGGAGTGGCAACTGACCCTTAACATAGACAAATGTAATGTATTGCGAATACATAGAAAGAAGGATCCTTTATTGTATGATTATATGATAGCAGAAGAAACACTGGTAGCAGTTACTTCTGTAAAATATCTGGGAGTATGCGTGCGGAACGATTTGAAATGAATGATCATATAAAATTAATTGTTGGTAAGGCGGGTACCAGGTTGAGATTCATTGGGAGAGTCCTTATAAAATGTAGTCCATCAACAAAGGAGGTGGCTTACAAAACACTCGTTCGACCTATACTTGAGTATTGCTCATCAGTGTGGGATCCTACCAGATCGGGTTGACGGAGGAGATAGAGAAGATCCAAAGAAGAGCGGCGCGTTTCGTCCCAGGGTTATTTGTTAAGCGTGATAGCGTTACGGAGATGTTTAGCAAACTCAAATGGCAGACTCTGCAAGTACATCGCGGTGTAGCTTGCTGTCCAGGTTTCAAGAGGGTGCGTTTCTGGATGAGGTATAGAATATATTGCTTCCCCCTTCTTATACCTCCCGAGGAGATATCTCGAATGTAAAATGAGAGAGATTTGAGCGTGCACGGAGGCTTTCCGGCAGTCGTTCTTCCCGTGAACCATACGCGACTGGAACAGGAAAGGGAGGTAATGACAGTGGCACGTAAAGTGCCCTCCGCCACACACCGTTGGGTGGCTTGCGGGGTATAAATGTAGATGCAGATGTAGAACTTATTGGACGGCCACAACAAGAAGATCGGTGGATTCAGCCTCCCGAGGAAACTGTGGACAACTTCGAACAGTGTCAGAACGAGTGTTGGTAGATGTAAGCAGTTAATGAACAAATGGGGTCTATCGGAAAGTTCTGGATGTTAGTGCGAGGAAATCCAATCAACGGACCATTAATTTATGTATGAAGTGCATGGTTATGAGGATGATCCGAAGGACATTTATAGGCTCTCCGATTCAGCCACAGAGTCACTCAAGAATATTTGTAATATTCACAGTATTATAAGAACAAATGTAAAGAATATTGTAACTAAGTGTAGAGCTATCAGAATATGTAAGTTAATACATTGTGTGTTGAATGGCTTAGTAAATACCGCATGAGTAAATAAATTTTACTACTCTTTCCTTCAGAATCTCTAGGAGTGTACTCCATTCAGAATTGCCAAAAGCTTTCTCTAAAAGTGAGAGGTCTAAAAACGTAGGTTTTGCCTTTCATCCTTCTGTCTCTCAAGACTGACCGTAGAATCAATGTTGCTTCGCGGATTCCTACATTTCCCCTAAACACAAACCCATGTTCCCCTATGTCGCCTTCGGCTGTTTCTCTATTCTTCTGTATATCATTCGTAGCAGTGTTTCGCGACCATGACGTATTAAACTGACTAGTCTGTGTTGTTCACACCACACATCTTCCTTCTTTGGAATGAGCTTGCAGGTATGTTTTTAAAGTCTGTGCAGCCAGACGTACGATGGCGTGCTGAAAAATAATGGCTCCGAATTTTATAGGTGAAAACTGTCACAGCTATTAAAATAAATCACACGCTTTTAACATTCTACGAGTACATCATTATTCCACATGCAGTCCTCTGCTGCGGGAGGGCTACGCATTGTGGTCTCTAATATTGCGGTGTGTAACATAATTAAGTCGGCGCGTGAGAAACAGCGTACTGTAAACGAAATTCGAATTCGAAGAATTAGTCCACACATCGATCACCTTCTTCTACAGCATGAGAACACCAAGACACACTCGTGCGCTGCGTCATCTACAACAATCCGACGCCTTAGGTGCACTGCCATCGATTATCTTCCATACAGTCGCGACTTGGCCCCATCCAATTTACATCTGTTTTACATAACTTAAGAAACACCTTCGGGGACTTCACTTTGAAGGTGATGAAGCGGTGCAAGCACAAGTGAGATTGTGGCTCCGTGAACAAAGTCAGACATTGTTCAGTGACGGTATCAACAAACGATATCCGTATGGAGATATGTGTGCGTCACCAGGGTGACTAAATTGAGAAATAAATGGGTAGACGTGAAGAAGAAAGATGTGGAATGTTAACAACATTCGTTTTATTTGGAGAGCTTTAAGAGTTTTCACACAAAAATTGGGAGACATTACTTTTTCAGCATCCCTTCGTAGTAATTGAAAAGTAGAACATATTGAAAGTTTCACAAGTAAGAACTGAACAGTGACCTGGATATAGAATAAATTTGCTTTACTACACGTCTATAATCACAATTTTTTGTCATCAGACTACCGGTTTCGGTCTATAATGACCATCTGCAGATATGTTTTATAAAAAATGTCCTAAATACTGAAGCCGTAGTGGCATCGTCAAATGGTAAACACATCAGCGCCAGCATCGTCGAATGTATATAAATAATAGTATATACAAGAGTCATCTTGTCAGCAATACTACTGTTTAAAACAAACTTTGTTTTGAACAGTAGTGCAGCTGATAAGATGACTCTTGTATGTACTATCATTTGTATATATTTGACGATGCTGGCTGATTTTGTGTTTACCATTTGACGATGCCACTAAGGCTCCAGAATATTAGGACATGTTTTTATGAAACAGATTAGAAGATACTCATTATAGACCGAAACCGGTAGTCTGACGACAAGACAAAGTGACCACAGACGCGTAGTAAAGGAAATGTTGAAAGTTATCTGTCACGTTTACAGCCGTCGCTACGAATTATACCTGTGTCAACTCGCAGGTACGCTGCAAAGATACATTCTGTACCGAGATATCGATTTCGATGCTGTCTTTGGCTTTCGGTAAGGTGGTAGGATTTTAACGCGCCAAATGGCTAGATGCAGGCAGCGTGTTTGAAAGACAAAGCAAGTTCTACTCCGGTCTGGTCTGTCCACTGGTGTTATCGGTGGATGGGATGTTGTGGTATGGTAAGATGCTATGTGGTTGTGTAGAAGCTGAGAGCCTATTTGGAAATAGAGTCTGCTATTCATTCACAGCTATCGTGCAGTTAATGTGTATCTTTTTTCTTGGTTCGTATTGAAAGGCTTGAGGCGGAGATTTTTACGGAATCTTTCTGTACATTAGGTTGTGTTTTTCATGGTGAGATGTTACCGTTGTGGCTATGTGAACGATGTGGTCTTCGTTTCTTTCTTCTTTCTTCGGGTTTCTACTAGTACATCCGAGTAGGAGGGCGTTTAAACTCGTGGCTCCCTAGCCAATAATCTTCATTGAATATTTTTCGAGATATATAGATTTTCACTTCTTTCAAGATTTCACGTGTTGTTGCCTTTTGAACCACATATTTTTTGCAGTAATATTGTGTGTGTCATTGTGGCTTAACTATAAGTTTTGGGAAATTCATGTTTTTTTATTCATATATTTTCGAACTCATTAGAAATCCCTTGCTCTCATTTTCTTGTTCTGACGAATTTACTTAGAGTTGAATTTTACGGTTAGAACTTAACCATCCAACGTAGAGTGGGTTTAGTCATCAACAAAGAGAGCTATTTTCTTAATTGTTTCTACTTTCAGTATAAAGTGCGGTGAACGATACTCACCGTCTTCCTATGCATGCATTTCAGAAGGTACGTGAGGCGCTGACGGAGTTGTAGCTGTCGTATCTCAGTTTAATTCTTACGCCTCCAGCGTAGCAAGTTTCTTTTATTGTGATGTAATTTAAAGACGTCCTTATTTGGGCGTTCAGTTGTCTTCCTCTCAATGGAGATTAGTCACGTTCGTCGGCTCATTGAATTACACACCTTTCAGGTGAGATCCGGCATATATAATTAACCGCCGCTAGAGGAGGCACAATTACCTAGATAATAATGCAGAGAATATTCCAAATTCAGAGTTATTTAGTACTATATATGAGTGTTTGTCTGGGATTTGGTAACAGTTTTCGTGCTCAAAATAAAACGCAAGGAAAACGAAATTATTCTTCAGTTATTTCTCTCTGTAAACTAACCAACGTAGAGTTTTATGTTCCCAGATTAATCGGATACCTAGCAACGAAAGTAAAGAATTATTAGGCTCATATTTCAAATTTCTCTTCAAGCAAGCAGGCTACACGGTAAAGAGTAGTTAAATACCCAGGATAGATCACTCATTCTTCATCGTCCCAAGCACGGCAATGCACAGTACCAATATACACTCCTGGAAATTGAAATAAGAACACCGTGAATTCATTGTCCCAGGAAGGGGAAACTTTATTGACACATTCCTGGGGTCAGTTACATCACATGATCACACTGACAGAACCACAGGCACATAGACACAGGCAACAGAGCATGCACAATGTCGGCACTAGTACAGTGTATATCCACCTTCCGCAGCAATGCAGGCTGCTATTCTCCCATGGAGACGATCGTAGAGATGCTGGATGTAGTCCTGTGGAACGGCTTACCATGCCATTTCCACCTGGCGCCTCAGTTGGACCAGCGTTCGTGCTGGACGTGCAGACCGCGTGAGACGACGCTTCATCCAGTCCCAAACATGCTCAATGGGGGACAGATCCGGAGATCTTGCTGGCCAGGGTAGTTGACTTACACCTTCTAGAGCACATTGGGTGGCACGGGATACATGCGGATGTGCATTGTCCTGTTGGAACAGCAAGTTCCCTTGCCGGTCTAGGAATGGTAGAACGATGGGTTCGATGACGGTTTGGATGTACCGTGCACTATTCAGTGTCCCCTCGACGATCACCAGTGGTGTACGGCCAGTGTGGGAGATCGCTCCCCACACCATGATACCGGGTGTTGGCCCTGTGTGCCTCGGTCGTATGCAGTCCTGATTGTGGCGCTCACCTGCACGGCGCCAAACACGCATACGACCATCATTGGCACCAAGGCAGAAGCGACTCTCATCGCTGAAGACGACACGTCTCCATTCGTCCCTCCATTCACGCCTGTCGCGACACCACTGGAGGCGGGCTGCACGATGTTGGGGCGTGAGCGGAAGACGGCCTAACGGTGTGCGGGACCGTAGCCCAGCTTCATGGAGACGGTTGCGAATGGTCCTCGCCGATACCCCAGGAGCAACAGTGTCCCTAATTTGCTGGGAAGTGGCGGTGCGGTCCCCTACGGCACTGCGTAGGATATTACGGTCTTGGCGTGCATCCGTGCGTCGCTGCGGTCCGGTCCCAGGTCGACGGGCACGTGCACCTTCCGCCGACCACTGGCGACAACATCGATGTACTGTGGAGACCTTACGCCCCACGTGTTGAGCAATTCGGCGGTACGTCCACCCGGCCTCCCGCATGCCCACTATACGCCCTCGCTCAAAGTCCGTCAACTGCACATACGGTTCACGTCCACGCTGTCGCGGCATGCTACCAGTGTTAAAGACTGCGATGGAGCTCCGTATGCCACGGCAAACTGGCTGACACTGACGGCGGCGGTGCACAAATGCTGCGCAGGTAGCGCCATTCGACGGCCAACACCGCGGTTCCTGGTGTGTCTGCTGTGCCGTGCGTGTGATCATTGCTTGTACAGCCCTCTCGCAGTGTCCGGAACAAGTATGGTGGGTCTGACACACCGGTGTCAATGTGTTCTTTTTTCCATTTCCAGGAGTGTATTCCAAAAAGAGGGCGCGAAAATTCGATTTTTCAGGGCCTCAAATCACGGGTTCTATTGATCACGGAGGTAAGGAGAGCCCTTAGTGTAGAGACATTTTGTGTACCTATCGAAAGAACGGGCACACTGTAACTATCCAACAGCACAGGGTCGAAGTTTTAAGATTACACACTTCCTCCAGCCCACACAAATTGAGCAGATCGGTTTGTTGTTTTTGTATTAGATATGGTGTAGGGTCTACCAGGCGACATTTGTCCATGGGCGGTTCCTGAGAAAAACCCGAAAAACACGATTTTGGGATGCCAAAAGTATCAGCTAAAGCGTAGTCCACTTCTATAGTTTCTATTCATGGCAGATCGTCGAAATTTTTGCTATATGTTTTTAAGATAATATTCTCGGGGAATTTCGCAACTTTTTTCGATATCATTATCTGTTACCGAGATTCAGAGGCTAAAAGTGACCGTACTATTGCCAAACAGCAAAACTCAACTACTATTCTTTGTGTCTTGTTTCCTAGTGAAATTCCCTTAGCATCAGCTGCGTTAATTCGACTACATTCCATTACTATTGGTTTGCTTTTGTTGGTTTTCGTCTGATATCCTCTTTTCCAGACACTGTCCATTCCATTCCACTGCTCTTCCAAGTCCTTTTCCGTCTCTGACAGAATTGCAGTATCATCGGCATGGTTCGAAAGTGTTATTTCTTCTCCTGAGCTTTAATTCCTTTCCAAGTTTTCTTTGGTTTCCTTTACTATCTCATTAATGTACAGATTGAATAACACTGGGGACAGAGTACATACAACCTCTGCTCAACCACTTCTTCCGCAGCGTGCTCCTCGACTCTTATAACTGCCGTCTAGCCTCTGTAGAAGTTGTAAACAGTTTTTCGGCCCCTGTATTTTTCCCCTGCTATCTTCAGAATTTTGAAGAGTTTATTCCAGTCAATATTGTGAAAAGGCTTTAGTTTACTAATCTTCAATGTTAAGGGGCGGTCTGTGATGGGTAGAGAAGATGAACTTCTTTGCGAAGATCACTTGTAAGTAACCTTTATTGTTTCGATAAGCAATGTTAGCACCTTCAAGGAATGTCTGCAGCAAAATGTCTCTCCAAAATGTGCAAGAATTTATTGTACACTTAATTGTATCTGTGTATATATTCACATTGTATAAATGTATCCACAGACCTAGCTTCGGCCTGTATTTATAACAGGCGGAGAGCTGAATTATCATTATGTTGCGTGAGAAGCAGACACGACTAACTGACAGGAACGGCGGAGCTTTAATGGATGTTTTCGAAGAGAACATCCCAGTGACAGTCAACGACGGGGCTCCAACAATGGTGTCTACTCCCTTCCGTAGAAATTCTCTGTTTTACTGAACTTTCTAACATGCACTTTAAAACTGACTCATTGCCTCCCAATAGGACTGTTCATTAACATAAACTTTAATAGTAAACAAATATTTAATGGTAATAGTTAATGGAATTTAGCAGAAAACAACTGGGACAAACATAAGGACACAGTTCGAAGAAATCTCGAAACTATAGAGAGCAACTTAACAGGAAAAAATCATATCAATTTTAATAAATGCTATGAAGCCGCAGCGGATATCAGTATTCCAAAGAAAACAGAGTTAACTCTAATGTTACCATATTCCCCTCCTTCCCTCCTTGGTGGAATTCCGTATGCTCTAGAGAAGTTGCAGACTTACTCTGAAAACCTATTGCCAAATCCTAACTTGGATAACTACATGGAGGCGAGGAAAGTAAATGCGCTTGCAAACAAATTCCTGGAAAAAAAGAAGAAAAAGTATAATTAGATTAAATTTAGTTCGTCACTCAACAAAGCAACCTGTATGATCGACTTTTTGTATAAAACAAATGCTTTTAGGCACAGCAGTCTGCCATCCACTCTTCCTATTACATCTTCCTGGATAGAAAGGATTTATCGACTTATCGACACGGTCGGTTCTCTCACTGTCCCATTCCAACCTTTTATGCATATCCTGTTGACTATCATCATATCCTACTTTGTTCATTCTCTAAAAAAAAAACCTACCAAATGATGCTGTTAAATCATCGTGTGACAGCTGTCTTGGTATTGATTCCATAATTTATCCATGCTTAAGAATCTGCCCATGGAAGTAAACGATTTGCTATTGTTAATTTTTAATCAGTTCTCGATGAAACGGAACCTGTTGTCAATTTGGAAGGCGCAGCTTATAATTCCAGCTCTGAAAAATTGGAAAGAGCCAAATATCTCCTCTACCTATCGACCGATTGCGTTGTCGTATTGTGTAGCAAAAACGCTGGAGCGTGTGGTTAAATTGCGCTTGGAATGGTGGGTTGAAAAGTGTAATTTCATGCCTCAAAGTAGTATGGATTTAGAAAAGGCAAAAGGACAGTTGACAATCTGTATGCGCTTTCTATGGACATCATCTTACCCTTGCAAACAAAAAAATGAAAAAAAAAAGATCGTTGCCGCTTTTCGTGACGTTAAGGGAGCTTGTGATCAAGTGCAGATATCGATTCTCTCGAACAAGCTGACGGATGTTGGTATTCCTTCGAAGATGATACACGGCAAAAGCTGCCTGGTGGCTGAAAGAGCAATCTACACTCCTGGAAATTGAAATAAGAACACCGTGAGTTCATTGTCCCAGGAAGGGGAAACTTTATTGACACATTCCTGGGGTCAGATACATCACATTATCACACTGACAGAACCACAGGCACATAGACACAGGCAACAGAGCATGCACAATGTCGGCACTAGTACAGTGTATATCCACCTTTCGCAGCAATGCAGGCTGCTATTCTCCCATGGAGACGATCGTAGAGATGCTGGATGTAGTCCTGTGGAACGGCTTGCCATGCCATTTCCACCTGGCGCCTCAGTTGGACCAGCGTTCGTGCTGGACGTGCAGACCGCGTGAGACGACGCTTCATCCAGTCCCAAACATGCTCAATGGGGGACAGATCCGGAGATCTTGCTGGCCAGGGTAGTTGACTTACACCTTCTAGAGCACGTTGGGTGGCACGGGATACATGCGGACGTGCATTGTCCTGTTGGAACAGCAAGTTCCCCTGCCGGTCTAGGAATGGTAGAACGATGGGTTCGATGACGGTTTGGATGTACCGTGCACTATTCAGTGTCCCCTCGACGATCACCAGTGGTGTACGGCCAGTGTAGGAGATCGCTCCCCACACCATGATGCCGGGTGTTGGCCCTGTGTGCCTCGGTCGTATGCAGTCCTGATTGTGGCGCTCACCTGCACGGCGCCAAACACGCATACGACCATCATTGGCACCAAGGCAGAAACGACTCTCATCGCTGAAGACGACACGTCTCCATTCGTCCCTCCATTCACGCCTGTCGCGACACCACTGGAAGCGGGCTGCACGATGTTGGGGCGTGAGCGGAAGACGGCCTAACGGTGTGCGGGACCGTAGCCCAGCTTCATGGAGACGGTTGCGAATGGTCCTCGCCGATACCCCAGGAGCAACAGTGTCCCTAATTTGCTGGGAAGTGGCGGTGCCGTCCCCTACGGCACTGCGTAGGATCCTACGGTCTTGGCGTGCATCCGTGCGTCGCTGCGGTCCGGTCCCAGGTCGACGGGCACGTGCACCTTCCGCCGACCACTGGCGACAACATCGATGTACTGTGGAGACCTCACGCCCCACGTGTTGAGCAATTCGGCGGTACGTCCACCCGGCCTCCCGCATGCCCACTATACGCCCTCGCTCAAAGTCCGTCAACTGCACATACGGTTCACGTCCACGCTGTCGCGGCATGCTACCAGTGTTAAAGACTGCGATGGAGCTCCGTATGCCACGGCAAACTGGCTGACACTGACGGCGGCGGTGCACAAATGCTGCGCAGCTAGCGCCATTCGACGGCCAACACCGGGGTTCCTGGTGTGTCCGCTGTGCCGTGCGTGTGATCATTGCTTGTACAGCCCTCCCGCAGTGTCCGGAGCAAGTATGGTGGGTCTGACACACCGGTGTCAATGTGTTCTTTTTTCCATTTCCAGGAGTGTACATCAGATTCATAGGAAATCTGCTCGGATAGTTTCTTGTCTGTCAAGACCTGCCCCAGGGTGCAATTTTAAGCCCCCACTTGTATATTCTGTGAACTTATGATTTGGAGCGAATAATCGCTCTCCCGACAAAACTTTTACAATATATAGACGATGTTTGTGTTTATTCAAATGCAGACTCATATCTTCAGGTTAAAACGGAATTACTCACTACTATAAAACACATCGATGTATGGGTGTCTAACGATGGGTTGGAGATTTCGGCTGAGAAATCGGTGGTCGTGTCTTTTTACAAATGGAACACTGCTCGCGTTGTTGAACACGACACACGCGGAAAGTATTCTTTACAGATAAAATCTCATTCTCGATTCCTCGGAATGATATTTCACTCTCGGCTCAGCTGGGCGACTCACTTGCAAGGTATTGTTAATAAATGTAACAATGGTTTAAAAATGTAATTCGCTCTCTCACCAGTGTGTTGTGGGGAGCACATCAGAGTAATCTGCTCAAAGCGTACCGAGGGATTATTCGATCTATATTAGACCATGGTTGTATGCCGTATCACAATGCGCCTAAGATTTACCTCTCCAGTTCACAGCTAGTCGTACCTGCCTTGGAGCGATGCGTTCGACACCTACAAATGCTCTTTTGGTGGAGGCTGGAGAAATGCCCTAAGTATTGGACGTCAAATGCAGTCAGATAAATGTTTCATTTAAGGAATGGCATTGACGGAAAGCCCTGTCTATAAAAGTAGAGACTGCATTTACCAATTACGGTATGCCTCCAACGAAAGAAAAGAAATTACTAACGTCTCACAAGTTTTGACTCTTAATACCCCGTCACACACTTTCTGCGATATTCTTTATATTTTCCTTTATTTGAATATGATCTTGACGCTCTCAGCTGCCAGATTTCAGTCTATTATTGTGATATGACAAGCTCTCTTAGTGGTAAAGTAAGTTGCTGATTTAATTGTCTCACTGAAGCTCAGTCGACTGGTTACATCAGAATATTTAGTGATGGATCCAACATTCTACAAAAGGAGTGTACTGGACATGCTTTCGTATGCCCTCAGGTCCAAATCAGTAAAGCTTACAAACTGCCTTAAAGTGCTTCAGATTTTATGGGTATACTGGCAATTTTGGAAGCAACTAAGTTTGTTTCTTCAACTTCCTTCTTAAAGATCTTAATTCTGTCCGACTTCCAAAGTGTTCTTAACAATATTGAACAGGGAAGATGGAGTGAAACACCCATATGTTGTATTTTGGATGTGGTACTGGAACATAGTCGCTGTAAACGGAAAGAGCAGACAATTATTCTTCTGTGGGTGCAATCCCACGCTGGCATCCACAGTAATGAGGAAGTTAACGTCTTAGCGAAGCAAGCTGTATCTACAGGAACTGCTCTCGATTTAAACTTATCGTATACAGGCAAACGAAAAGTGGATATTATGCGCCATTAAAACCTAAAATTATTAGAGGGCCTTGATTTATGAAGATAAATTTAGACCGATCTACGATTTCCTCCATCATTCGATTCCACTGTAACCATGCCTGGTTTTCTGTACATCTATATAGACTCAACGTCTACGATTCCCCTGCATGTGAGCGTGGCTTCGCGTCAGAAGCTGATGTAAACCACTTCTTGTTTTCGTGTTCGAAATTTGACTCTGAACGATCGGAATTCCTGAAGACTTTGATGAGTATGGGTTACCTCCTCTCTTAATCAGCGTCTTTTGTTTTGGTATCTAAAGAAATTCGCTTGAATAAAGTGACTGTCAGTTTTCTTAAGAGTTCAGGGAAAAATCTGTAGGACTCATTTTTCATTTATCTGCATCACTTAAGATGCGGTCTAAATTAGTAAAATAAATATGTCTGGTTTTCTTACCACCCTATTCGTTAAACATTTGTTGTCGGAAATGTTGGCGGCTTGAACTTTCAATTCAGTAAATATGCGTTTATGTATTTGCTCTGTGCGATTATGTAGTCTATGTAAGCTTGTGCTCTCGATGGCTAAATAGAATACAAGCTCTGGAGGGCAAATAAAACTAACCAACAAACTAAAAGATCTGAAGATGGCGAAAATTCATACCGAAACCGATAATCGACAATAAAGGTTGTTTACAAGCGATCTTGGTTAAGAAAATCTGTCTCTAACTGTACAAATGCGATAAATGTAGGTTTGCCTATCCCTAAACTGTCTTCTAAGGTAGGTTTTAGGATCAGTATTGCCTATGGTGTCCCTGCAATTCTCCGGATTCAAACTGATCTTCGCCGAGATCGTCTTACATCAGTTTTTTCCATTCTTCTGTAATGAACACGTGTCAGTACTTTGTCAACATGACTTATTAAATTAATAGTTCGGTAATATTTACACCTATGAGCACGTGCTTTCTTTGGAATTGGAATTATTACATTCTTCTTGAGGTCTGAGGGTATTTCCCCTCTTTCATACGTTTTGCACGCTAGATGGAAGAGCTTTGTCACGGCTGGTTCTCCCAAAGCTGCCAGTAATTCTGATTCATGTCGTCTACTCCAGCGGCCTTGTTCCCTCTTAGGCCTTTCAGTACTCTGTCAAATTATACTCATACTGTCATACCTCACTTTATACAGAATTCCTAGCTATTCAGGCAGATTCTTTCAGGCAGCTCTGTTACTGTTTTAGTTGGTCTCCTAGTTGCCCTTTTCTGTAGTTTGAAGTCTGTGTCCACATTTTGTGTATAGGATCCCCAAAACATGATTGCATACCTGAAAATGGAATGCATTTGGGACTAGTGTGGTTAACGTGCTGTGGGTCATCAGAAGGGAGGTGACATTTTAGGTATATTCACGAAAGAAACGAAGGAACGTACCGTCAACATCTAGGTTATTAGAGATGGAACACAAGCTCGGATTGCGTGACGAATTGGGAAGGAAAATGGCCCTGCCCTTTCAAAGAAACCATTGCAGCATTTGCCTGGAGCGATTTAGGGAAACCACGGAAAACATAAATCTGGATGGCCGGACACGGGTTTGAATAGTCGTCTTCCTGAATGCGAATCCAGTATGCTAACCACCGAGCCGTCTCGCTCAGTTATATTCACGAAATAAGGGAGGATTGGCCCTTGACGCGGGAGCAGTCTCTCCTCCTGTACAGAAGACGTCATTTAACGAACAGAGATGTTATTCCATGCATGAACAGCGTCATAAGAAAATCATTTGATATGATACGAATATGATCTTTAACACTTGTGTCGCAGAGAGAATATAAGTTATTAACTCTTCAGTTCCCATCCATTAGTGTGATGTTCGCGTTCGTGCCGGGCAACAGGGTGGCAGCGCGAGGATATTTGACGTTGCCGCTCCCGGACAGCTCTGAAGTTTGGCGCCGAGTGTGTCTGGCCCCTGCCAGGCGCTGCGCCACTGTTTCCATTAATTACTCAAGGCGCCGTGCGAGGCGCTACCATCGGAGTTCTGGAAGGCGTAAAGCCGACGGCGCTCCGCGACAGATTAAATTGAAATTATATTTGGAGAGTGTTTAATAAATTAATTGAAGTAACTGGCACCACTTGCGAGGGAAGAGGTTGGGAGCCGCGGCAAATATGGCGCCGCCAAGGAGCGTGCTCGCTGCTGCGGCGATAATTAATTAACGCGCAGATTACTTTGCGGATATCAAAGAAGCAATTCGCCAGCGAGAAGGGAGCGTGCAAGCAGCCGGGGGCTGTAGGCTGCTAATGTGAAGTTCGCAGTACGCTCTCTGATTGCTGCGTTTGAGAAATAATTTTAAGGGACCGAGACAGTAAGAAAATGACTCCCTACCACCTTAGATTATTGAAGACGGAGTAGCATACAGTGCTCGTCCCTCCAAAGCGTTCCTCTAGAATGGGCAAATTGCTTTCCGAGACTGACGTCTGAAATATTCCTCTGTTATACAGACAAGGGGGAGATTGAGTCAATAATTAAATCACTGAAGACTAAGGACTCTCATAGATATGATGGAATGGCCAGCAGAATATTAAAGTACTGCGCTGCACATGTTAGCCCTGTATTTAGCCATATCTCTAATTTTTCCTTTAGGAATGGTCAGTTTCCTGAACGATTAAAGTACTCAGTAGTAAAGCCGCTTTATAAAAAGGGGGAAAGGGATAATGTAGACAATTTTAGACCAATTTCTATACCATCACTGTCTGCTGTGTATCTAAAGATAATTGATCATTTTATATAACACAATTTGCTTTCAAATGTACAGCTCGGCTTTAGAAGTCGTTTAACAACTGAAAATGCTATCTTATCTTTGCTCTGTGATGTACTGGATGGGTTAACCAAAAGGTTTCGAACGCTAGGCATACTTTTTGATTTAACTAATGCGTTTGATTGCGTTGATCACAAAGTACTGCTCTAGAAGTTGGACCATTATGGAATACGGGGAGTAGCTCACAATTGGTTCACTTCTTACTTTAGCAGCAGACAGCAAAAGGCCATTATTTACAGTGTTGAGAATGGGTGTGATGTGCGGTCTGAGTGGGGTACGGTCAAATGACTTCAGTGTTGGGGTCACTCCTATTCCATATTTATATAAATGATATGCCCTTTAATACGCCGTGCAACTCTAAAATGTTTCTATTTGCTGATGACACTAGCTTGGTAGTAAAGGATGTTGTGTGCAACATTGGTTCTGTTTCAAATAGTGCGTGCAGTTCATGATATAGGTTCATGGCTTGTAGAAAATAAACTAACGCTAAATCACAGTAAGACTCAGATTTTACAGTTTTTAACTGACAGTTACACAAAACCCAACGTTTTAATTTCACAGAATGGGCATATGATTAGTGAAAACGAGCAGTTCAAATTTCTAGGTGGTCAGATAGATAGTAAACTGTCGTGGAAAGCTCACGTTCAAGGTCTTCTTCAAAGACTTAATGCTGCCGATTTTACTGTTCAAACGGTATCTGCAGTAAGTGATAGTTCGACACGAAAATTAATCTACTTTGCTTATTTTCATTCGCTTATGTCGTATGGTATTATATTTTGGGGCAACTTTTCCCATTCTAAAAGCATATCTTTGGCTCAGAAACGGGAGGTTCGGCGATAAGTGGTGTAAGTTCGCGAATCTCTTGTCGACCCCAGTTCACTAGTCTGGGTATTTTAACATTGGGCTTTCAATATATATATTCTTTACAGTCGTTTCTTATTAATAAATTCAGCTTATTCTCAAGAATAAGCAGCTTTTACTCAGTTAATACTCGGCAGAAATCAAACCTGCATTTGGGTTGCACTTCCTTAACTCTTGTGCAGAAAGATGTGCAGTATACTGCTGCATCCATTTTCAATAAGCTACCACTAGAATTCAAAAATCTTACCAGTAATCCACGCGCTTTCAAATCGAAACTGAAGAGTTTCCTCATGGGTCACTCCTTCTGCTCTGTCGAGGAGTTCCTTGAAAAAATTAGCTGATTCTTATGTTGTGTTGTTGATTGTGTTTACTTACACTTATGGCTTGATTTTTTGTGGGTTCAGAAACATTTTATTTTTATCTGTTATTACTTTTACGTTGTAATTTCATGTACTGACACGTTCCATGACCTTGGAGATTTGCTCCTCAATTTGGTCCTATGGAACTTTATGTGTAAATTTAAAAAAATAAAAAGAACGTGTGCACAAACTCTTACCTCTACAGAGAAACATGATACATAAGGTTAAAGAGGAGTTAAAAACGATTCTGCTGATATGAGATATACTCTTTGATTAATGCGTGAGAGGAGGTATAGCATCAAGCAGATTTGTTTAGCTGAAATCAAGTAAATAACTAATCAAACAATATACTGGTAGCCAAGATCGCAGAAATTCTTTTTATTCCATGATTACCGGTTTCGGCGAAACTAAAGCCGCCATCATCGGATCTAGGGAGGACAGAAAACACTATAAAAATGGGCTTAGATTCCACTTATATAACATGTATACATATAAATTTAGTTACATACGTTAGGACACATACAGGTTACAACATCAAGGCAAACTATGGTGATATTAATAGCTGCCTATAACACCTAGGCCCTACAAAATTGTCCTAAGTAGTACATATGCGTCCAAGAGAGATGACATTATAAATGTTAAGTGTCTCCATCACATACAAGCGCAAACTAGGTACTACCTAAACTCCGGCTCTGTTCTTACACTACAGGCCGCGCCGTGGGATGGCCCTATCAAAAGAGGCGCCAATGAATGTCACAGCTCGCGTCGTAACAGCCTCTGCGTGCGTGGTAGCACTACGTCATTAGGGCTTGTACATAATTGTAGAGATTACTGTATCACGTAAACATACACAAAACTTATGAAAGTTGCAGACCTACACAATTGCACATCTGCCTGGTTACACATACGACATATCGAAATGCAAGTGCAAATTTCATGAGAACTGCGGAATTACAAAAATGTACATCTGTCTGGTTCTATACGTAATAAGATAAGAACATACATAGATATTTTATGGGATCTGCAGGGTTGTACACAGCACATCAGTCTGGTGATACCTAAAATCTACCGAGAGTATACAAATTTTAAGAACATTACAGGGCTACATAGTGCATACCCCTCTGCTCATATATAAAAATACCAAATAAACGTACCTTGCGTCTAAGCGCAGATTTTTCCTGTCATATGAAATGCACATCTGCCTGGTTATACATAAAACATACCGAAAATAAATGGAGATTTTCTGGGACTGCCGATTTACACAAGTGCACATCTGTCTGGTCGCACATAAAACCTACCAAAAGTCATATACAAATTTAAGAACACTGCAGGGCTACACAAATGCATATCCGTCTGCTCTAATATTAAAAAAAACATACCAATAAAATACACATTGCTTTTGAGCCTATGGGTTTTGGTCTTAAGAACCACTTAATATAAGAAGTGCAACTATGTGGCAGCCTCATGTAAATGAACCACAGTCATCTGACAAAACCAATATCAAAAAGTTATGGCACCTTATGTCGACTATATACTTATGTAGTCGTACAAGACCCTGCTCTGTGGTGTACACGGTGATCACCGGACCAAAACCAAGAAAACATAAAACTGGGGCGGGGGGATTTGACTGCGTTCCCATGGTTCACTGTTGCTTCAAAGGACTCTATAGGACCTCGTCAAAAATACTAAAGAAATTATGGTCTGCAGATTCGAGCTGATCATTAAGCAGTACGTTAGGGTATATTTTTTGTTTCTATAAATTTGAATGCCCCCCCATGAACCACGGACCTTGCCGTTGGTGGGGAGGCTTGCGTGCCTCAGCGATACAGATAGCCGTACCGTAGGTGCAACCACAACGGAGGGGTATCTGTTGAGAGGCCAGACAAACGTGTGGTTCCTGAAGAGGGGCAGCAGCCTTTTCAGTAGTTGCAAGGGCAACAGTCTGGATGATTGACTGATCTGGCCTTGTAACAATAACCAAAACGGCCTTGCTGTGCTGGTACTGCGAACGGCTGAAAGCAAGGGGAAACTACAGCCGTAATTTTTCCCGAGGGCATGCAGCTTTACTGTATGATTAAATGATGATGGCGTCCTCTTGGGTAAAATATTCCGGAGGTAAAATAGTCCCCCATTCGGATCTCCGGGCGGGGACTACTCAAGAGGATGTCGTTATCAGGAGAAAGAAAACTGGCGTTCTACGGATCGGAGCGTGGAATGTCAGATCCCTTAATCGGGCAGGTAGGTTAGAAAATTTAAAAAGGGAAATGGATAGGTTGAAGTTAGATATAGTGGGAATTAGTGAAGTTCGGTGGCAGGAGGAACAAGACTTCTGGTCAGGTGACTACAGGGTTATAAACACTAAATCAAATAGGGGTAATGCAGGAGTAGGTTTAATAATGAATAGGAAAATAGGAATGCGGGTAAGCTACTACAAACAGCATAGTGAACGCATTATTGTAGCCAAGATAGATACGAAGCCCACGCCTACTACAGTAGTACAAGTTTATATGCCAACTAGCTCTGCAGATGACGAAGAAATTGAAGAAATGTATGATGAAATAAAAGAAATTATTCAGATTGTGAAGGGAGACGAAAATTTAATAGTCATGGGTGACTGGAATTCGAGTGTAGGAAAAGGGAGAGAAGGAAACATAGTAGGTGAATATGGATTGGGGGACAGAAATGAAAGAGGAAGCCGCCTGGTCGAATTTTGCACAGAGCACAACATAATCATAACTAACACTTGGTTTAAGAATCATGATAGAAGGTTGTATACATGGAAGAACCCTGGAGATACTAAAAGGTATCAGATAGATTATATAATGGTAAGACAGAGATTTAGGAACCAGGTTTTTAATTGTAAGACATTTCCAGGGGCAGATGTGGACTCTGACCACAATCTATTGGTTATGACCTGTAGATTAAAACTGAAGAAACTGCAAAAAGGTGGGAATTTAAGGAGATGGGACCTGGATAAACTGAAAGAACCAGAGGTTGTACAGAGATTCAGGGAGAGCATAAGGGAGCAATTGACAGGAATGGGGGAAAGAAATACAGTAGAAGACGAATGGGTAGCTTTGAGGGATGAAGTAGTGAAGGCAGCAGAGGATCAAGTAGGTAAAAAGACGAGGGCTAGTAGAAATCCTTGGGTAACAGAAGAAATATTGAATTTAATTGATGAAAGGAGAAAATATAAAAATGCAGTAAGTGAAACAGGCAAAAAAGAATACAAACGTCTCAAAAATGAGATCGACAGGAAGTGCAAAATGGCTAAGCAGGGATGGCTTGAGGACAAATGTAAGGATGTAGAGGCCTATCTGACTAGGGGTAAGATAGATACCGCCTACAGGAAAATTAAAGAGACCTTTGGAGATAAGAGAACGACTTGTATGAATATCAAGAGCTCAGATGGAAACCCAGTTCCAAGCAAAGAAGGGAAAGCAGAAAGGTGGAAGGAGTATATAGAGGGTCTATACAAGGGCGATGTACTTGAGGACAATATTATGGAAATGGAAGAGGATGTAGATGAAGATGAAATGGGAGATATGATACTGCGTGAAGAGTTTGACAGAGCACTGAAAGACCTGAGTCGAAACAAGGCCCCCGGAGTAGACAATATTCCATTGGAACTACTGACGGCCGTGGGAGAGCCAGTCCTGACAAAACTCTACCATCTGGTGAGCAAGATGTATGAAACAGGCGAAATACCCTCAGACTTCAAGAAGAATATAATAATTCCAATCCCAAAGAAAGCAGGTGTTGACAGATGTGAAAATTACCGAACTATCAGTTTAATAAGTCACAGCTGCAAAATACTAACACGAATTCTTTACAGACGAATGGAAAAACTAGTAGAAGTCAACCTCGGGGAAGATCAGTTTGGATTCCGTAGAAAGGCTGGAACACGTGAGGCAATACTGACCTTACGACTTATCTTAGAAGAAAGATTAAGGAAAGGCAAACCTACGTTCCTAGCATTTGTAGACTTAGAGAAAGCTTTTGACAATGTTGACTGGAATACTCTCTTTCAAATTCTAAAGGTGGCAGGGGTAAAATACAGGGAGCGAAAGGCTATTTACAATTTGTACAGAAACCAGATGGCAGTTATAAGAGTCGAGGGACATGAAAGGGAAGCAGTGGTTGGGAAGGGAGTAAGACAGGGTTGTAGCCTCTCCCCGATGTTGTTCAATCTGTATATTGAGCAAGCAGTAAAGGAAACAAAAGAAAAATTCGGAGTAGGTATTAAAATTCATGGAGAAGAAATAAAAACTTTGAGGTTCGCCGATGACATTGTAATTCTGTCAGAGACAGCAAAGGACTTGGAAGAGCAGTTGAATGGAATGGACAGTGTCTTGAAAGGAGGATATAAGATGAACATCAACAAAAGCAAAACAAGGATAATGGAATGTAGTCAAATCAAGTCGGGTGATGCTGAGGGAATTAGATTAGGAAATGAGGCACTTAAAGTAGTAAAGGAGTTTTGCTATTTGGGGAGCAAAATAACTGATGATGGTCGAAGTAGAGAGGATATAAAATGTAGGCTGGCAATGGCAAGGAAAGCGTTTCTGAAGAAGAGAAATTTGTTAACATCCAGTATTGATTTAAGTGTCAGGAAGTCGTTTCTGAAAGTATTCGTATGGAGTGTAGCCATGTATGGAAGTGAAACATGGACGATAAATAGTTTGGACAAGAAGAGAATAGAAGCTTTCGAAATGTGGTGCTACAGAAGAATGCTGAAGATTAGATGGGTAGATCACATAACTAATGAGGAAGTATTGAATAGGATTGGGGAGAAGAGAAGTTTGTGGCACAACTTGACCAGAAGAAGGGATCGGTTGGTAGGACATGTTCTGAGGCATCAAGGGATCACCAATTTAGTATTGGAGGGCAGCGTGGAGGGTAAAAATCGTAGAGGGAGACCAAGAGATGAATACACTAAGCAGATTCAGAAGGATGTAGGTTGCAGTAGGTACTGGGAGATGAAAAAGCTTGCACAGGATAGAGTAGCATGGAGAGCTGCATCAAACCAGTCTCAGGACTGAAGACCACAACAACAACAAATTTGAATGTTTTCTAGAATGTCAAGCTTTTTTCCTTTGGGGGCCCTATGCAAAATCTCCGTCACGGCGTATATCTGACACTTTATGCAGTCTTGTTATGTGCATTTGTGTGTTCTCGAAAACGGTAATCATGGAATAAAAAGAATTCCTGTGATCTTGGCTACCAGTTTATTGTTTTACAAGCATCTAGATCGCTCCCACATGAGCACAATGTGCTCCCTACAAAATAATTAATCAATTTTACAATCTTTACCACGAAAAGGGGATCAAGGGGATCAGGTGTCAGTTTGTAGCACAAGTCAATGGGCATCGACTGGCATCTTCACATGTTTGATAACGTGATTCATTAACCTGTGAGGGATATTTTGATTAAAATCAGAATATAGTTTTCTCCCAGACACCTACACAAAAAACAGGGCAGTACCTGTTGGCAGATGTGATTACATTCTGCCTTAAAAATTTAGATTGTCAATTTTATATTTTTGTTGTCTTGCACATTTCTATACATAGTTCGAATTTTTTAGAGTTACATTATTTCTGATTTCGGTAATAGAAAGAACAAATACCTGTACGACAGAACTGCCATACATGTCTGCACTGTAGTTAGTGAAGGTAGAGAAGTGTGGTCAGTGCATGATCAGGTCCACGGCGCCTCCCCACGACTTGTCAGCCACTACCACAGGTGATCAGTGGCGTTGGCCCGGTACAGGACACTGCCTCTTGCTGCGTCGTGTCTTTTCAAGATAGCTCGGAGCAGAGCTGCTGCTGTTCATTCGCCACCAGATGCCCTTTACGGCCAGAGTGCGAGCACCAATTTCACGGCACAACTGTTAGCAAGTCTTTTCTGAACGTGATAGCCTGTAATGCAGCCTTGCACGAAGGTGAAACGTGGACGATAAGCGGTTCTGTCACGAAGAGAATACAAGCTTTTGGAACGTGGAGCTACAGAAGTGAGTTGCAGGTTAAATGGATAGAGTGGTAAAGTAATAAGAAGGCGCTTCAAAGTATCCGCCCTTTGCCCTCGCAACAGCTGCACAAACTCTTGGAATGAAATTTTCACCCTGCAGCTGAGTGTGTACTGATATGAAACTTGCTGGCAGATTAAAATTGTGTGCCACACCGAGACACGAAAAGGCAAGATCCCGAGTTCGAGTCTCGGTCAAGTACATAGTTTGTAGCGTTTTTACAGATATCACAGTTCAACATCTCTATAAAGTATCTCACTGATCTTCATCATTAGGTGAACCTCAGTTTTTGGACCTCCCTGTCATGTTCATGCCGTAACAGTTGAAGGAGATTTAAGTCATGTGACCGACTTGGCCAACTCATATTCTTCACTTACTCACATTTCTCTTTTCTATTTACATATCCTCTGCACAATTTTGAAGCGTGTTTGGGATCATTGTTGCACTGAAAAACAAACCCGCGACCAATAAGTCTGTTGCTAGATGGAACTGCATTGTTTATCACTGACCCGTGATATCCCTCCTTCTGTATCGTCCCCTTAACTGTCGCTACATCGCTGACTTTGTCATCCGCAAAACATCTCCACATCATACTCGACCTTCCACCATGCTTCACTGTTGGCGTCACACGCTGATTCTTCATAGGTTCTCCATGAAGGGCCGGCCCTGAGGCCGAGCGGTTCTAGGCACTTCCGTTAGGAGCCACGCTGTTGCTGCGGACGCAGGTTCAAATCCTGCCTCGGGCACAGATGTGTGTGATGTCCTTAGGTTAGTTAGGATTAAGTAGTTCTAAGCCTAGGTGACTGACGACCTCAGATGTTAAGTCCCATAGTGCTTACAGCCATTTGAAACATTTCTCCATGAAGTTGGCAAACAAACGGTCGTCGAAGATGGCTTCGAAATACTTCAGCCTTAGATTCGCCCTACCATTCCTCTGACTATTACTGCGCGCTCCTGAGACCATTGCAATCATTTCAGCTTATTTTGTATGCTAATAAATGTTTCTTGGCGGCAATGTACCCCTTTAAACCTTGCTCATGAAGGCGACTTTGCACTGCTGAGGCAAATTGAGTCTGATCGCATGCTATTTACATCTCGAATTTCAGATGGAGTACGAGTCCTCTGGCGTTTATTCTCTACACATATGAGCTGATCTTCCCTGTGTGACGTTACTCTGGCTCTTCTAGATCTGGAAGATCACGAAACACTTGCATTGGTACTAGTTTGCTTGATCTGTTGCAATGTATTCACAACTGTAGATGGTGCTACACTAACTTTAATTGCTATTGTGCTACTAGACTAGCCTTCATGATACCAAGCTAGAATTATAGCGCATGTTTAAGTTCAAGTCTCCTGCTTCTACCCCATTAGGGGGTAATATGGTGCGAACCTGAACAGGTATATTGAACCCACTGCTAAGTGCAAGCAGTGTACCGTAAACTAATGCGAACTGATTGCTACAAAGACATTTGAAGGACTGAGGTCTATTCGAAAGGAACCGTCCCAGGTGAAGGCACATCAATGTTGTTGTGAATACTAATCAAAGCCCCTCCATGCCAAGAATCAGATAAATACAGATCAGAGGCGCTTAGTTTTTACATGTTTATACTTGTTTTATCATCATGAATATTCAGAACGAAATTCCTTTTTCAACCACAAATCGATAGTGTGATAGGATTTCGTAAATTTTGGATCTGCAATATATACAACAAGGATGCCATGGTTAGATGGCCTTCCCTCATGACGGAAAGCTGCTGATTTATTATCGAGGCTCTCAACGAATTGTAGCGTCTTTGTGACCAAGACAGCTGCAGGGTGGCAGAGTAACTTGCGTGGACAAGGGGCGTTGGTGGTGGCTTCATAGTTTCCTTATTTCGATTCGTCCATTTTGGAGCTCTCCCTCTTCTTAGCTCTGGCTACCAACTCAAGCGGGAAAGTATCGAAAATATAACCCTCGACTGTTGCCTTACACAAGCCAAGAGCAAGCACTTCCCAGAGTCGGCAAGACGCACCACGTAGTGTAAAACGTGATGGACGCACCGCATGTGTTGTAACCCTGGATGGAAACCCGGTACTGATAAGCATGACCGCACAAACTGGTGCCCCTTTTCTCGCGCCAAGATTTGCTGATCACTAATCCCGTACGTCTTCGCTAGTTTCCTGTTAACTGAAATAAATGTTGTACAGTGCCAGTCTGAACTGAATGAAAAGTAGGCGATAAATTATTGAACGAACTATTTGTTCTGGCAATTCATAGTAACTGTGTTTAACTGACCGTTTAAATTTAGGCAATCTAATAACATGCCACTTTTATTAAATTCTTTCATAAGAAGTGGATCGTCATGTACCACCCATTCAGTCTTCTAGGTAACAATTTAATACTAATTTTAAAATTTCAGTTTTTATATTTTTAAAGAGAGGAGGTTATCTGGATCCAATCGTCTCACATCTTGCAAACTAAGTGCTATATTGTGGACAAGAGGAGATGCATCGTGTACGATTATCTGTTGTTTCCAAACGTATCCCGTCCCTTGTATGCATTGGTTACATGTTCACAGTGTTGAGGTAGCGCATTGAATTTGGCGTCAAAGGCATCCCCTTAAACAGATAAGTGTTCGAAAGAAGTCGGTGAACTAATTGCCAGTATAAAAGCGGCTGTTATCTCCACTTGGCTATGGTCCTTCAGTAGCATGTTTCTAGCATACTTATTTTATTATATTCCACCTTCAACACCAATGTGTATAATTTTCTTCACAAGGTAAGAGTTTCGTTAAAGTTTAGGGTTTCGCGTAAATCCGTGGCTACCGAAACCTCGTCCAACAATTTTACGCCGCCGATCAGCGTGAGATGAATCCCGAAGACGCGTTTCTGAGATGCTTCACTGACTTTATCGTACCTGCTACGCTCTCCGGGCCTTTTGATACGAGGAGTGGCCGAGCGGTTCTAGGCGCTTCAGTCTGGAACTGCGCGACCGCTACGGTCGCAGGTTCGAATCCTGCCTCGGGCATGGATGTGTGTGATGTCCTTAGGTTAGTTAGGTTTAAGTAGTTCTAAGTTCTAGGGGACTGATGACCTCAGAAGTTAAGTCCCATAGTGCTCAGAGCCATTTGAACCATTTTTGAAACCTTTTGATACGTGGAAGGGAGACATTTTGTGAGTGACTCTTCCAACAGTTATAAACATATTCTTACACTACGAGTGCTCTTACTGTTTACTATATATTTATCAATTGAAGCTTTCTTCAGGCTACAAAGTTTATTTCAGTCAGTATTCATGCAGCAGTGTTATCTCCTGAGTTGGAATAATGTTACTAGTAGGTACATCACTTTGTTTTTTCTTTTTTTTTCCTTTTTTTTGTGTCTGTTGCAGCGTATGTGCCCCGCTTTCTACAGCTAAACTCGGCAAGCGAGAAAGTACTTCTCATTTCCACCTAATGTATATTACAGTCTTAGTTTACGATAAATCTTCTTTTGGTCTAAGGCTTCTTTGTGTTAGCAGATGTTCGTTGATAAAGAAAACCTTCTTGCCTTGTACAATCCTTTCTCATAATTTTTTTTCTGCAGATAGTGTTTGCGACAAGAAAATAGAATGGCTGTGTGGCTCCTTCGTTGTCTATCATGGGGACGATTGTCATCTCCAAATATATTCGTTTTAAATTAAAAAATAAAAATAATTAATTTGATGTGGTGTAGTAATCAGGCACTAAATAACTTTAGATAGACCATAGATACAACAAATCTAAATAATATAACTCAATTACAATTCATTAAGTTTAACAGATAAAGCTCAGTGTTCTTAAAGTCACAGAAAACACTTAGGCTGGTGATAAACTGCTACGTGATTAAGGCACTTGAAATTAGCTCGAGCCACAAGTATAGTGCTTGGCAAACACACTATATAAATTAAATAAAATAAAAATAGGTAGAAAACACAAGCGACGTTCGCAGCTGAAATTAATCGAACCTAGCAAAAATAAATCGACGTCTCATCATCGCGCGATGTGTTAACCTTAGCATCGATCAGGGACGAAAAATAATCAAAGCCACCACTGGCAAACTTACTAAAATTGAAACTCAGTGCAACTTATTCCTAGTCCAAACCGACTACACAAGCAAAAATAAAAGTTCTGCTGGACTGCCAGCAGAAATAAAACAAGAGTCCTGACCATTGCAGAATCTCTCTAAGTCCCCACAGAACTGACACAAAATATTTCTGATTGTTGTAACTGACGATACGAAAAATATCTACCACCAAAAGTACACGGCTTGAACACCGCTCAGAACAGCATAAGTCTTGCCTCTACAACTCATTCCCATATGGTGCAAAAGCGAAAGATGGCCGCAGCTATTATAAGCTCTTGGCTCTCGCTTCCACGGAAAATCCAACCCTCTCTGTCACTTAATGACTTCACCCTCCCTTACTACCTTTTACATATAATGCAATTAAAACTCCGATGTCGCCATTAGATGCATACTAAAATTCTAAACGTAAGTGATACCTCATTGTTAATTCTACGTGCAGTATTTCCTCTGCACATTAATTTTAAATAATTGCTAATTTTGAGCAGCAGTAGTGAGAATAGTTCATGATTCTGGCCAAGGAGTCGCTGTGGGATGCGGGCAGCAGCGAGAAACAAGACACATCGTTTTGTGCCAGTGGCGGTGAACAAGTCGTGGAGTGGGCTGGGGGCCTGGTGGCGCGCCATTCAGACGTATTTTTTATAGGCGTGGCTGGCAGCGAGGTTGGCCGCAATTGTTGCCGAAGGTGACACAAATGAAGCGGAACGAGGCACTGAGTCGACGGCCAGCAAGGAACCAAGAATGACGTCTGCACAACGCACAACGCAGGGTGTGACCAAGCCGTACGTGGACATCGTCAACTATGAGAACAGACGGCGTCTTTTTCAAGCACCCAGAAGAAGACGGCAGTCCACAGCTAGAGGAAAGGGAAAGCGTATTTATTGTAGAGTTGTGCAGAGCACAAGGTGCTTTTGTGTCCCACATTTATCAATGGTCAGCTGATAGGTTTTTCAGCGTAATTAATTTTGCAGCAAATGCTGAAAGTAGTTAAGTTTGCTAGTGCCTGTTGAGGTTTTTCCAAACACGGCGTCGCGATAAACTTGTGCGAACTGCAATTTTATAATATACTGCGGATCCATGGTACATAAGAAGGTGATATTTTATTGTATTCTGGTCATGGTAGTTACGCAGAGACTGTGATGCAACCCTTGTACGTAGCCATCAGTTTTTCTGTGTTGTCCTGCTTTCCTTCGTCTGTGTAATACGTAGCTGTGTGTTATATTGTCCGTTAGAATTGCTTGGGTAGTCGTTGGAGGTTGATGCTGGTAAGATATATCGAAGATCTGTGGCAGTTGCTCCTGTTACTTATGATTCTGTATTCCCGTTTGTAAAGCTGTTATGGGCTCATACTAGTGGCACTTGTTTCTTGATTGACGCCCATTTGTAATATCACATGGGCTAAGTAAGATTACTGTTAAGAATATCTGGAGCTGTTCTGAAGAAGTTTTCTTTCATTATTATATTGATGTGCTCACTTTAAATGTGAATTATTTCTGCGCAGAATATTGTCTATTTCTGATTATAACGTCTGAATATATTTCTTTCGGTGATGTTTGAACTCCCATGTTATAGTATAGGGTTATAAATAAAAGTTATTTAAAAGTAATCCCACTCTGGCTCTGTCCACAGCCAAAACCCTACTCCACGCAAATCCTGTGCTTAAATTTATACTAGGCACTAACAAATTTTTCTTTGTCAGAAACGCATTTATTAAGACAATCAGTTATTTCGGTGTTCAAATGGTTCAAATGGCTCTGAGCACTATGGGACTCAACATCTTAGGTCATAAGTCCCCTAGAACTTAGAACTACTTAAACCTAGCTAACCTAAGGACATCACACACACCCATGCCCGAGGCAGGATTCGAACCTGCGACCGTAGCAGTCCCGCGGTTCCGGACTGCAGCGCCAGAACCGCTAGACCACCGCGGCCGGCTATTTCGGTGTTCAAATAGCAAAACTCACTTACTACTTTTAGTGTCTCCTTTCCTAATTTAATTCCTTCACCGTAGCCTGGTGCGATCCTACGTCAGTCCTTTAGCCTTATTCTACTTTTTTCGATGCTCCACCGATAACCTATTTTCAAGACACTATCCGTTCCACTTAACTACTGCTACAAGTCCTTTGCTGTTTATGACAGAATTACAGTCTCATCGATAAACGTCACGTTTTTACTTCTTCTCCCTTGACTTTAATTTCCTTTCTACATTTCTCTTTGACGTCCTTCACAATGTACAAACTGAATAACACTGGGGATTGGCGAAAGACCTGTCTCACTCCCTTCTCAACCACTACTTCCTTTTCTTGTCCTTCGACTCACACATTCGCGGTCTGGTTTCTGTTCAGGTTGTAAGTGACATTTCTTTCACTGTTCTTTTTCCCTGATACCTTCAGAATTTCAAAGTAAGTTTTCTAATTAACAGAGGCAGATTGGACTTTAATTGCTTGGCGTGACGTAAATGAGACGTACTACCTGTTACCGCCTCCCCGTTATCAGATAAAAACAAAATCACCTGGTAATTCTCTGTTCCCTGGACCGTTGTGACGTCAGCCATCATCACGTACTGCAGGGAATTTATTGCCTTGATAAATGACTTTATTAACGAAGCGAATAGGGGTAAAACTACACACCAGTAACAGACAGACACTTGTAACTGAATCAGATACATTCACGACAAAATACATAAACACGAGGTCATCTTGTCACATAGAAAGAGATTGGGCTACATAGCGGGTCGCCGTCTTGCTGTAAGATAAGGAAAATTCGAATGAAAGATAATGAGGATCAAACAAGGTTAAGTCCCTAGAAAGGGTGATCACTGGAAAACTGAGATCAGTTTTGGGGATTGAGAACCACGAAAGAAAGTAGTTAGCCACGAGGGATTGCACAATACGAAGGCGCAGATAGGAGCAGCGTAACAAACCTTACCACCTTAACATCGATCGAATCGCAATACAAGTTGTTCGCAGTACATACAGCAAATTTGCATCTTAATCACGGCCGCAGCTGCAACGAGGATTCTACAGCGAAACATCTCGATTAAAGCTACTCATGGTTGATTCCAAGGAGACGGAGGCCAACACATATACAATGAAAATGACGGCAACTCCCGCAATATTGCTAATAACGAAGCGAAGCTGACCGAGATCTGCAACAAAATGGGGGTCTGATATTGTTGATCCCTGCTTTCGCAAACTCGGATACACTAGTCTGTGTCCAGTGATGGGAAAGGTTCATATAGCCTACTCGGCTGGGGTAGCAACGCAACTATTCCCACTGCTTTCGGCTGAGGGTAGCAACAGTTCTCCGAACCAACGTGGGGCTAATGTCCCTCGGTACCAGCGAGGTTACGGTTTGAATGTGAAAGTAACGGTACCAGAACTTTCTACAGAGTTTCGCCATTTTGTGAATATACTGAATTAAATGATTGTTCAACATGAAAATTGTTGCACTAGTCTTTTAATTGACTGATTTATGGGCCTGTGACTACTATCACAGAACTTGTGAATACCTAAGCAATACGAATCTGTTACTGGAAACGTGATTTTAATTTAATTGAACTCTCTTTCTTTGGGGTGGACTAGACAGCTGCTGAAATTTCTCCACTTGTTTTACATTTCTCGCAAAACTCTCTGGGTTACAAATGGCATAACTTTTATAACCAACAATTCCAGGTAAGCTGCAATAGTTTAACTAATAATGTTTCTTCTCCGCTACAAGTTTGTTTACACTGTACTGCTGTCCTCAAGTAATCCTGTAGGTGTTGCATTTGGTGAGTCTACTTGCATTCATAAAAGTTATTCATAAAGATTAGTTTACATATATACTTACATCTAGTTCATGTAGATGCCCATTTTGCATCAGTGAGTAAACTGTCGATTATCTAATTGTTGCTAGAGTGTTATAATCATGTAAGTTCTATTTGCATAGAATATTTTCGTTGATATTTTATGTTTGCAGTGTAATCACTGCGCATCAGTTACGTTACATATGTTTCACTGATGTTTTAGTTTATGATTTGTAGCTATGGCTATCTTTTGTTTTTTTTATTATACTAAAAACAACATGACGATTCCGAAGGAATTAAATTAAAAATTAGACACTAAAAGTAGTAGGTGAGGTTAGCAATTTGGGCACTAAAATAACTGATTACAGCAAAAAATGCACTTCTGATAAAGAGGAACTTATTGACATCTAATATAAATGTAAGCATATAGTAAAATGAAATGTCGTGTGACGAGGGCCTCCCGTCGGGTAGACCGCTCGCCTGGTGCAAGTCTTTCGATTTGACGCCACTTCGGCGACTTGCGCGTCGATGGGGATGAAATGATGATAACACAACACCCAGTCCCTGAGTGGAGAAAATCTCCGACTCAGCAGGGAATCGAACCCGGGCCCTTTGGATTGACAGCCTGTCGCGCTGACCACTCAGCTACCGGGAGCGGATTAAGCATATAGTGAAGGAATTGGGTGGAGTGAAGCTTGGACTGGGGGTTGTGCGAGCATAGGATTATTTTTAAATAAGTCTTATTTTCAACCACATATTGTAAGTTATTATTACATATTATACCATACCATTATACCGTATTATACCGTAATATATTACCCTTTATTCAGGAAATTAAAACCGGAATGTATAATATTCTCCCCAGGAATAAATCTTACAAGGGAACCTCCCCATCGCACCCCCCCTCAGATTAAGTTATAAGTTGGCACAGTGGATAGGCCTTGAAAAACTGAACACAGATCAATTGAGAAAACAGGAAGAAGTTGTGTGGAACTATGAAAAAATAAGCAAAATATACAAACTGAGTAGTTCATGGGAAGATAGGCAACATCTAGGACACTGGGAACGCAGAAGCGCCGTGGCCTGGTGGTAAAGTGAGGAGCTGCGGAACAAAAGGTCCTTGGTTCAAATCTTCCATAGAGTGAAAAGTTTAATTTTTTATTTTCAGTTTATGTGACAAACTCTTACGTTTTCATCACTTTTTTGGGAGTGATTATCACATCCACAAGAAAACCTAAGTAGGGCAAGGTAGAAGAATATTTTTACCCATTCGCCAAGTGTACAAGTTAGGTGGGTCGACAACATATTCCTGTCATGTGACGCACATGCCGTCACCAGTGTCGTATAGAATATATCGGATGTGTTTTCCTGTGGAGGAATCGGTTGATCTATGACCTTGCGATCAAATGTTTTCGGTTCCTATTGGAGAGGCACGTCCTTTCGTCTACTAATCGCACGGTTTTGCGATGCGGTCGCAAAACACAGACACTAAACTTATTACAGTGAACAGAGACGTCAATGAACTAACGGACAGATAATAACTACGCAAAAATAAAGAAAGTAAAATTTTAACCCGGGGGAAGAGTTGAACCAAGGACCTCTACTTCTACAGCTGCTCACGCTACCACTGGACCACAGTACTCCTGAACTCACGTCCTCCTTGATGTTGCCTATGTCCCCCATGGACTACTCAGTTTGTATATTTTGCTTATATTTTCGCAGTTCCACACAACTTCTTCCTGTTTTCTCAATTGATCTGTGTTCAGTTTATCAAGGCCTATCCACTGTGCCAAGTTATAACTAAATCTGAGGGGCGTGCGATGGGGAGGTTCCCTTGTTAGTGAAAATGGCACAGCAAAGTAATAATAAAAAGCTTTTTCTAAACAGATCCGAATATTCTTAACAATAATCTTACTGAAACACCACAACATAAAAATCAACAGACAGACATAAAAATATCAGCTAATAACAGTTTTCCAAGGGGGCACCATGAATCAAACCGTGTAGCTAATACAAGCAACTACCATAGAACACAGATGAGTCTTACGAGCATCAACCTTTTAGTGATCTGCATCTGCTCCTGGGTATGCCCTACAGTCCAATATCTGATTTTGGAATCTCTGCCCGACCATGACGTAATTTGACTGGAATCTTCCTGTGACTCTTGAAGTTTTCCCGGCGTATCGAATATTCCACAAGATTTCGGGATTGCAGCCGGATCTCATCGACTTCTTTCCACGATATTTCGGCTGACAACCTTACAGCCATCTTCAGGCGAGTGTTTGACAGTGTGTGAAGTCGATGAGATCCGGCTGCAATCCCGAAATCTTGTGGAATCTTCCTGTATCCCCCTGCCTTTTCCAAGTACATCTCCCCCTCTTGTGATTCTCGAACAGAGGGCCGGCCAGCGTGGCCGTGCGGTTCTAGGCGCTTCAGTCTGGAACCGCGTGAGCGCTACGGTCGCAGTTTCGAATCCTGCCTCGGGCATGGATGTGTGTGATGTCCTTAGGTTAGTTAGGTTTAAGTAGTTCTAAGTTCTAGGGCACTGATGACCACAGATGTTAAGTCCCATAGTGCTCAGAGCCATTTTTCTTGAACAGAGTACTGGCAGAAATTTATTTTAGAACTCGACTAGTCTTTCTACGCTGTCATTCCTAGTACCAAGCCTAAATTCTCCTGTAACCCTTTCTTTTACTCCTTCCCCTTCAACCGCATGTCAGTCCCCCATGACTATGAGATTCTAATCTCCCTTTATGTATTGAATTACCCGTTGAATACCCTCATACGCTTTCTCTATCTCTTCATCTTCTGTTTGTGTCGTCGGCATGTTTACCTGAACTATCGTTATCGATGTTCGTTTGCTGTCGTTTCTGATAAGAACGACTCTATCATTGAACTGTTCACAGTAACTCACTCTCTGCCCTACCTTCTTAATCACAATGAATCTTACTCCCGTTATACAATTTTCTGCTGCTGTTGATAGTACCCTATAATCCTCTGACCAGAAATACTTGTCTTCATTCCATTTTACTTCACTGACCCCCCCCCCCCCCCTCCAGTTTATCTAGATTGATCCTTAGCATTTCGCTTTTCAGATTTTCTAGGCTACCTCCCGACTCGTAGAACGTTATCCTTTCGTTGGTTATTCAATCTTTTCTCATGATCATCTCCCCCTTGGCTGTCCCCTCATGGAGATCCGAAGGGGGAACTAATCTGGAAATTCTGCCAATGGAGAGATCACCACGACACTTTTTCAGTTACAAGCCACTTGTCCTGTGGACATACGTTGTGTGTCTTTAAAGCAGTCGTTTCCATTGCCTTCTGCATCCTCACGCCGCTGATCATTGCTGATTCTTTCGCCTCTAGCTGCATTTTCCGACCCCAAGGACAAGAGAGTGTCACGAACCTCTGCCTACTCCTACTCCCTCATTGACAACACTGGTTGCTGAGTGAGGATGATCTCTTATGCTGGAAATCTTCTGCCGCCATTGCTGACGATTTTTATTCAGTCGTCTATAGACCAGTAAATGAGACATTGCTCAGAGCATGTACTTACGAGATCTGTTAGAAAACTACCCGACCCTTGGCCGGGAAAAAAATAAAATGGCGTATCTGCAGCGCTGGACACCTAATCACTTGGAGACACTTCCCTGCAGAGATCGACCGAAGACATTTCCCTCCAGCGATGACCTAGCGATTTAGCTGGCGGGGACTACAACGGAGAATCTGGCGATTCGATTTTGAGAAGTGTTGATTTCGCCACAAGGAGTACGTGAAGTCGTTTCTCCGTGTACACAATTGCTAATCTGTTTACTCGAGTGAGGATTCTTTAGCTCTCTGTGGATTCTGACACACACACGGAAATGCTTCTTTACGAAATAATATTTCAGTCGAATTTCAGTTCCTGGCTACTGAGCAAACAAAAATCTTCACTCTTGTAATGCCTTGTACCGAGGTAATTTCAGTCGTAGGAGTTTGTGGACAGCATACTGAGTTCACTGTATAGACAGAGAGCTACTGGTACACCACGAACATCATCTACAAGGCGGCCAGATCATAGGTGCATTATAACTGCTGTCCGTAATTCAATAGGTTGTGTACGCACTTCGGTTGGGTGTAGATGGAAACTGTTGAGTTTCATTTGCTTGTCCACTGAGCTATTTTCTGAAAGTGCCAGTAGGTCTTCCGTTTCTCACCACTAATCTACATCAGGAACATTTATGTCCGTCTAATAAAGAGGGGGTGTGGTCTAAACAAAGTCAAACACATATATTCTGCGAATCTCGAAAATTACATTTATAGCAAAATCTGACATTATATACTTCATATTTACACAATTTAGTGAACTCTACATGTTTTCTGAGAATAAATCATTTACGGTATTCAGGTTGTGATTCATTCTATTATCATTCTGACTGAAGTGAAGTAAAACCACAGCACGATACTTCGTTTTATGGAACTCCCTAGGCGTAAGTTGTCAATGGCAGGCACGTATTAATCATTTGTAGGCGTGAGAATTCCATTGCGGAAACAATATTAGGCAGCCACAGATGCACACGCTATATGTTACAAACACCACGGAGGTTAATAATAAAACAGAAGATCTGTTAGTTGACATTCAGCCATTAGTCCGTCCCTGTGTGAGAAGTATTAACTTTGCAAGGATACGAGTTGTGACTACTTGATATTCGGAACTTTGGACCGGTCCTGGAGACATGCTAGGAAGGGCAGTTTCATGTTGCGATTGAAAATGTAAGTAAGTTTTAAGAAAAACCAATATACATTCGTAGGACCTGTCGGTCTATAAAAAAGTGTGAATGGTGCAATATGTTCAAGATTATCATAAAAATAAATGTAAGCTGTAGCAGAAGAAGGGGAGCATAGAGCATGTACAAAAACCAAGATGGTACAATAAGAATGGAAGACCAAGAATTAATTGCTGAAGTTGAAAACGGTATAGAGATAGTATTTTTTCATTCCTACTGTCCAACTGAAACATCGAAGGAGCAACGACCGGAATAAAAAAAATGCAGGGCAGTGAAATGGTTGTACGGCATTATTTTGTAATCATCAAAACAATGTTTGTTCCATCAGACATAAAATGACGACAAGCCATTAGTCCGTCCCTGTGCGAGAATCATCAACTTTGCAAAGAAAAGAGTTGTGACTACTTGATATTCGGAACTTTGGATCGGTCCTGGAGGCATGCTCGGATAGCCGAAATGGTGAAGCGAGAAATCCGGATCCAGTTCCGGTCCGACAAAGAAGATCCATCATGGATAAAATAGTATGTGTCACAAACAGCTGACGTTTATCCAGTTGCGCAACACGCGAATCCATTTCGAAACTTTATGACTGCGTCTCGTATTGAAACGAATGCAATGCATTCACAGACTATCAAGGATGTACAGAAACGACGATTTTACAAATGTAAAAGCTTTTATCTACCCTTAGAAGTGTTTCAGACCGTTTGCGTGTGTAATTTTCTTCTCCTCTTGAACCTATGAACCCACTGCGAAATTTTTACCGTTACTGACTGGCCAGCCTAAATTAAACTTCATGGTTACGGGAAAGAGAGGCGGACAAAAAGTTTTTTAATTTCCTAATTTTATAAAACTGCCTGTTTAAGATAGTTCAAAATCATTTCCAGCGAAAGCGATTTTGTCAATGTTATGTGGCGTCATCATCTGCGCGGAAAATGGAAGTTTTCGGCGAAAGTATTGCCAGCAGTGTCTGCGGAGGCAGGTCTGCCAAAGCCTTCCACGCTGTTATTTTGTTTTGTCATAATAAGGGTAGCGCCGACGCGGCAATTGTAAGGAGAATGATTAACGGAGGAGAGACGTCCGCCCGTCTTATTGTCGCTCAGGTAATTACAGCGCAAAGAACCGGCGACCACATAAAGCAGCAGCGGAGGGGCGTCCGGCGCGCAACTGCAAGAAGAAAGAGCTCCTCATAGTCGCCGACGTATCGGGGGAGGTGAGAGGTGGTGGAGGGGTGAGGGCACGATATCGGATTGGAGCGCTCCGACAAAAGAGTTGGCGGGCTCGCAGTTAATTAAAGTGGGCTTCGAATTAGTCCGCCGCGCCGTGGGTGGTGCAGGAATTAAAGGACACCCAGATATCTCGCAGGATTATCGTCAAAGGATACCAGGGTGGCTTCACGATGATTCGTGGGAGAGATGGTGGTATCTGCTGTCCATTGCATTGTAGTGCCGCCACAAGGGGGAAAAAATACAGCCTGAAAGAATGGTTTCTGTAACGTATACACGGTCTCATATAAGAAAAGTGCGCCTAATCGGGAAGTAAAGAACTATACGTCTGGAACATGAGTATTTTAAAAAAGAGATTGTTAACTGCAAAAGAGGTTACATCAGGTGAAGGAATGAGGTAGCCTTAGATTTAGAGACAGCTCAATGCAAATTTTGAACGAAATTACAAAACGGGACAATGAATATAAGATATGAAATGTATTCTTATTTGCGATTATGGACAACCATCAGCTGAATAACGGAATAACGACAATGAAATTTGTATGAAGATGGTATCTGTTCTTTCGGACAAAAAGTTTTTAAATTTCCTTATTTTCTAAAACTACCTGTTTAAGATAGTTCAAGATCATTTCCAGCGAAAGAACAGATAGTTAAGGCTCACCGGCCATTTGACCATCTTCTTCTGTGCGGATGCACAAACAGTGCCCGAACTCTTACGGGAATCGGCAAAACGCCGCGAGTAATGAGTATAATGGGCAGTGGCACTATGAATACAGTGCGGGACAATAAGTTGAGAATGTGGGTCTCACTGGAGGCGTGCCAGAGACAAGTCCCTGCAGTCGCACTATCCTCTGTGTCGTCGGTGGCTCAGATAAGAGTCCGGCACGGTAACTCAGCGTGTTCGGTCAGAGGATTTAGCTTCACTCTGTAATATCTGTAATAAAAAACTGAGTGAACGGATCAACGAACAACCTGAACGAGTGTCATCGGACATCCGCCACGAACAAATTCACCAAACAATATAGAACAAAATGAGACAAAAACGATGGATAGAGCGTGTGCCATGTAAGCAGGAGATCTCGGGTCCGAGTCCCAGTCGGGGCACACATTTTCAACTGTCCCCGTTGACTTATATCAACGTCTGTATGCAGCTAGGGGTATTCATTTCACTGTAATTTCAATGACATTTGTGTCGGACGCGGTCTCGGACCCTAATTTTCCGCTTATCGCGAATGTTTGCCTTGCTATTATGCTAAAAGAGCACGGCTCACGGCCCGACCCAAACATCCACACGTCGTCAGCCATGTGTCTACAACCTGCAGTCGTAAATTCATTATGTACATTTCCGTACAGGGGAGATCTCTTAATTGAAAAGCGCTTGTCATCGTCTCTGAACTGTTCACCTACTGTAAGAAGTCCACAGTGCTGTTCTCATTTCCTCCAGCCATAATTGTGGGTTCTTTGATTGCTCGGAGAGGTGGCACATAGGAACTGCGATTCATGAAACATTACTTCACTTTATTGCATTAATGACTACAAGATTTGCTTAAGTTTGACATACTTCTTTGCCACGGGTTTATCGGATAATTCACAACTGTCATTGACTAGCAAGGCAGCACTTAATGTACTAGTTAACAAACTGTTCCCTTGAGGTACAATGTTCAACATTTACCAAAGTTCAAGTTCACCAGAAACTTTGACAACTCGTTGGTCCTACACTACGATGGTCCCCCGTTCAGATGAGGTCGCGAACTGAGGCGTCCGCCTCAGTTAGACGAGTGGTCAGCGCGTCGGAATGCCTCGCCATGGGGCCCGGGTTCGATTCCCAACTGAGGCAGGAGATTTTCTCCGCTCAGGGACTGGGTGTTGTGTTGTCATCATCATCATTTTATCCCCATTTCCGACACGCAAGTCGCCCAATGTGGCGTCTAATGCAGCCGGCACGGTTGCTCAGTGTGTTCGGTCAGAGGGTTTAACTGCCCTCTGTAATAAAAAAAAAACTGAATTAATCGATTAACAACGAACTTAAACGGATGTCTTGCGACGTCCGCCCCGAGCAGATGCAACAAACAAAAGCTAACAAAATGAGACTTAAAAAAAAAATCAATAAGTACTTGCCCTCGACGGCCGAACTTCCTCGAATGGGGGACTCCCGGCCCACAATGCCCTACGCTCATTTCCATTTTCCACCAACTGGGGCAGAGCTCTTCCGTGCTCGACACTATATTGGCCTCAACACGAGGGCTCTGCTATACTGAGAGGGAAGACAAGTCTTGTGGAGTGCCTCCCATTGGGCCGGCCGCTGTGGTCGAGCAGTTCTAGGCGCTTCAGTCCGGAACCGCGCTGCTGCAACGGTCGCAGATTCGAAACCTGCCTCAGGCATGGGTGTGTGTGCTGTCCTTAGGTTAGTTAGGTTTAAATAGTTCTCAGTCTAGGGGACTGATGACCTCAGATGTTAAGTCCCATAGTGCTTGGAGCCATTTGAACCTCCCATTGGTTATAGCGGATTCCAGCGAGCCCTCACTCATCTCTGTGGTATCGATTCGCATTGCCGACTTTGGTGTGACACTGCGATCTATGGACGATATCGCAGGATATCGCAGAATGTCTTTACGACGACTTGAACTCCGCTGTACAATTTCAATGGTGTGTCTGAATGTCTGTGGAGGAATAGCAGCACATTCTTAAGAGCGGTAACCAGAGAAAGTAGTGATGTTGGACGCTGCGGCCTGGAGCAAAGTCATCATTCGAACTCATCGCGAAGGTGTTCCACTGAGTTCATGTCCAGAATTTGGGCAGGACAGTAGATTACAGGAACGGTATTGCCCACAAATTATTGCCTCACAAATGCTGTTTTATGATAAAGTTATCGCCTCTGAACTGTCCCCTACTGTAAGAACTATACAATGCTGTTCTCATCACTTCAAATAAATCATTTATAGTCATCCATTGTCCAGTGGCGTCGTTTCTCACATCATCTTAAGCATCGCTTGGCATTGATTAGAGAAATATGTGGCTTAAGAGGAGCCGCTTGAACATTATACCTCCTTTTAACTCCCTACTCACAGTCATTGTGTTAGCTGGACAGTTGGTAGCACTTTGCACCCACGGGTGATTCCTTCCGCTAATTTAATGGAATTTTTTACAACCACTCTCCTCAATGCTCGTCGGCCCCTGTCCGCTGGTAGATGAGAACTGCCTGGTTTTGGTTCAGATGTGGTTGTTCCTTTGCGTTTGTAATTCACATTCACGTCAGCCACAGTCGACTTGAGAAGCTATAGAAGGGTTGAAATGTCTGGATTTGTCACTCAGGTAACATCCAATGACTCGTCCACAGAGCTCTTCAGATAGACCCGTTCTGCTGTTAGTACTTCTCTGCTGGAAACACAATGCTCTCTACCTCCTATTATTCTGGCAGGGACGCCTCTCACATCCATTGGTCAGTCCCCCTTACTTAAAGGTGTCCCGATGCTTTCGATCAGATGATGCTTGCTATTATACTCAAGTACCCCGTACCTCACATTACACACCAGAATAACGAGAAACGGAATTAAAAGATGAGCCAGTTGTCGAGACTGTATCACCAAAACTGGTAGCAGAGGTCTTACAGTATGAAAATTCTTGACTTCTCATCCTAGATGTCTCTCTAGGGAAAATAAGCTAATTCAACGGCGATGTAGAGAACCTGCAGGTTGTCGGCAGGAAAGACGCCTTATCTGACTGATAGAGGCGGGACCGGCGTGTCTAATAGACACTACCTGTTTCGTGCCGTATGAAGACGTGTTTAGTCTGTCGCCATATCGCTACGCCCACAAGGACCGTGCTTTGTTTAACGACTTTCAGGTTTCCGCTAATCGTTTACTTTCATTGCGCATCCAACAACGATCCTTGCTATGTTTACGGTAGACGATTTCATGTCGGGAGTGGACAGAAAACAAATTTTTGATTGGAAACGGCCATTTATTGATGCTATAAAATTACGTGACCAAAATGTTTTTTTAGTATTTTCTTCACTCCATATGAGTTTACTTGCTATGGTCATTCTTTGATCACATTTTATATTTCACCCTCACCCCTCCCCTTGCTCTTACTCTCCTACTATTACAAGACTAACTATTTGTTGATGCTTCAAAATGCGTCCTATCAAAATATTCCGTATTTAAGTCTAGGTGTTCCATAATGCTCTTTTCTTTCCGATTCGATTAGTTACCTATTCTATGTATCTACAGCATTCCTCTATACCACAACATTTCAGAAGCTTCGATTCTTCTCTTATCAGATTACGAAGATGTACTGAAACGATTTGGAGAAGTAAGAAATTTAATGATACAATTCGACTTCGGGAAGGGATCAGTTGATAAGACAAATTCTGAGTCATCAAGGAATTTCCAATTGAATAATGGCGGAAAGTGCGAAGAATAAAAGTTGCAGAGACATGAAAACGCCTGACTACAGTAAGCAGGTTCAAGTGGATGTAGGATCCGGTAGCTATGCAGGAACATGATCGACTAACGTGGGAAGTATAATGTACCCCTCATTTTCAAACTACGTTTTGTATTTTCCAGATTTAGAATTTATACCGCGTTTGCGGATATCAGCAGCATTGAGTGAGCTCAGGCAGCAATGCAGAACGCATAGCAGGGAGTAAGATTACGGGTCCCACTTTGGCTGAAGTAAGTGATAGAACATCTGGTGTTGTCTGTACGAGATGGGGTGAGTGCTGTGGCTAGCTGTGAGAAAAACAGTTACGCCAGAGCAGTATACTCAGGGATACGACAGCCGTTCTAGTACGAAGAAAGTAATTTTATTTAATAAACATTTACTAATAAAAACGTCCGCCCTCGGTAGCTGAGTGGTCAGCGCGACAGAATGTCAACCTGAGGGCCCGGGTTCGATTCCCGGCTTGGTCGGAGATTTTCTCTGCTCAGGGACTGGGCGTTGTGTTGTCCTAATCATCAGTATTTCATCCCAATCGACGCTTAAGTCGGCGAAGTGGCGTCAACCCGAAAGACTTGCACCCGGCGCACGGTCTACCAGACGGGGGCCCCTAGTCACGCGGCATTTATATTTACTAATAAAAGCTACTTTTTCCACTACAGATATTAGATGAAGCCTATTGATCATAAACACTTTCTTACAACAACATTACGACGCAAGAAAGTACTTTTAATAAACAAATGGACAATGCTGAAGATTACGCAATTGTACGAGCAGTTACGATGTTCCGCGGTTGTAAGCAAGAGATCTAGACTGCGCGGCATAGTCGCCCACTGCCGATAGTACGCCTTTGGATCTAGTTTTGTCGTAAGACCATGCTCAAAGGAAATAGCTAGTTTGGAGTTAAAAGTGATGGATTGTTTCATTATTATCAGATAACGTTGTTTTAGTAAATGAACACTTCATAAGAGCATCCAAGATCATTATTTCAACTAACAAAGCTTCCCGCTTTCACAACTTGGAAATTATAGGATACAGAATTGCACTTTCTAGAGAATCCGATGGATTCGAGAGAAAAACTATGAGACTTTTGCGGCAAAACAGGTAGGAGAAAATCCTGTGCGACGACTCATTGCCTCTTATGCCATCCTCTAAGGATTCGCTGACTAAGCTGAGACACTTCTGGACATTTAGTAAAAAGGATCTGACAAAGGTTGCATCAACCGTCTTCGGACAGGAGATCAACAACAACCATTAGTTTAAAAATTGTATCTGAGTCAATATAACACATAAATAAATAAATGTCGTGTTACTAGGGCCTCCCGTCGGGTAGAGCGTTCGCCGGGTGCAAGTCCTTCGATTTGACGCCACTTCGGTGACTTGTGCGTCGATGGGGATGAAATGATGTTGATTAGGACAACAAAACACCCAGTCCCTGAGCGGAGAAAATCCCCGACGCAGCCAGGAATCTGACCCGGGCCCTTAGGGTTGACATTCTGTCGCGCTGACCACTCAGCTACGGGGACGGACAATATAACACGTACACTGATGAGACAATTTATTGTGACCATCTGCTTCCCAAGTTCGGTTAACCTTCGGATCGAAAAACAGCTGAGGTTCTGCATCATGTGGATCAGACAAGTCCTGGTAGTTTTCCGGAGATATGTGCCATGTGATGTCCACGCATAAGTCACGGAGTTCTCGTAAATTACGGGCTGATGGTCTATAGGAGCGAAAATAGCGCCCGATTGCGTCCCTGATGTGTCGTGCCGGGTCGAGCCCAGGCAAATTTGTTGGCCAAGACGTCGACGAGAGTTCACTATCGTGCTAATGGAACCACTGCAGCACGATTCTGGGCTCGTGATAGGGACAGATATTCTGCTGGAAGATGCCGTCACCATCGGGTAAGACTTTAAGCATGAAGGCGTGCAGGACGTCTGTAGTAATGTTCACGTAGTACAAAGCTGTCATGTTACCTTCGATTAGTACTTTAAGTCCCATGGATGTCCCTCGTAGTACAATACTGAACTGCTCATCTTGCGTCTGTAGCGCGTGGAATGTTTCAGGCAGCCGTTCACATGGACGGGGCACTTTGGACGCGACTATCGACCTTGTGTAAAGGAAAGGTGAGTCATCCGATCAGGCGACACATTTAATTTGATTTGCGCTTCCATCTTAATGACCCTTTGCTCACAGCAGTCGTAATTGACGATCCATCTTAATGACCCTTTGCTCACAGCAGTCGTAATTGACGATGCCATTGAGTCAAAACGGAAACACGTAGGGGACTCTATTGTACACTCATCTTCATAAATTGTGAAACAACGCTCTGGTGGGCGGTTTGCGGGCTTAAATCACCTCGGGGTATGACCATGCAGTGCATTTGACCTGCGGTCGTCGCACGGTGGCGATGGCAGAAGTCCACATACGCAGAGGTGTGTTGGTGCATGTTCAGAGTACGGTGTAGCGAGTAAGTGTGCAGACGTTTTCAGACGTGTTAATGGTAACTGCGTGTTGAAAATGTCTCAAAGAACACGTATTGATGACGTTATTAGAGGTAGAATACTAGGGCGACTGGAGGCTGGTCAATCACAGCAGGTCGTAGCACCGGCTCCCTGTGTGCCACAAAGTGTGATCTCAAGATTATGGCAACGACACCAGCAGACAGGAAACGTGTCCAGGCGCTAGAGTACGGGACGTCCTCAGAGTACAACACCGCAAGAAGACCGATATCTCACCATCAGTGCCCGCAGACGGCCACGGAGTACTGCAGGTAGCCTTGCTCGGGACCTTACCACAGGAACTGGAACAGCTGTCTCCCAACACACAGTCTGCAGACGACTGAACAGACGTGGTTTATTCGCCCGGAAACCTGCAAGGTGCATTCCACTGACCCTTGGTCCCAGGAGAGGGCGTAAGCCTGAAGAACACAGTGCATGGTCATTGGAACAGTGGTCCCAGATTATGTTCACGGACGAGTCCAGGTATAGTCTGAACAGTGATTCTCGCCGGGTTTTCATCTGGCGTGAACCAGGAGCCAGACAACAACCCCTTAATGTTCTTGAAAGGGACCTATATGGAGATCGTGGTTTGATGGTGTGGTGTGGGGTTATTTGCACGTACACCCGTGCATGTCTTTGACAGAGGAACTGTAACAAGTCAGGTGTATCGGGACGTCATCTTACACCAGTATGTCCGCCTGTGCAGTGGGTCCCACCTTCCTCCTGATGGATGATAACGCACGGCCCCACCGAGCTGCCATCATGGAGGAGTACCTTGAAACAGAAGATACCAGGCGAATTGAATGGCCTGCCTCTTCTCCAGACCTAAACTCCATCGAGTGGGATGCTCTCGGTCGACGTATCGCTGCACGTCTTCAAACCCCTAGGACACTTCAGGAGCTCCGACAGGCACTGGTGCAAGAATGGGAGGCCATACCCCAGCAGCTGCTCGATCACCTGATCCAGAGTATGCCAACCCGTTGTGCGGCCTGTGTACGTGTGCTTGATGATCATATCCCATATTGATGTCGGGGTACATGCGCAGGAAACAGTGGCTTTTTTTAGCACATGTGTTTCGGGACGGTTTTCCCAACTTATCACCAATACTGTGGACTTAGATCTGTGTCGTGTGTGTTCCTTATGTGCCCATGCTATTAGCGCAAGTTTTGTGTGGTGCCACGTTGTGTGGCACCACGTTCTGCAATTATCCTTTGTTTATGAGCATTAGTGTAGAATGCCATATTCAACAATATGCACTGTACGATGTGCTCAGAACAACTCCTACCTGCACCAGCATTGTAGTATGTCACCATATCTGCCACGGATCACCGCCTATCCTGCTTTGCTAAGCCTCCGACTTGCATATTTTGTGACGAGTTGTTGACACCCAACACCTTGTTGCCTATTTCAACAACTCTCTATAGGTGCTCAAGACAGTAGCACGCAATCAGCCGAACGGCAACGCCATCAGGCGGCATTTAGATATAAGAATAAATGTGACTAGAAAACGTGCAAACGAACACAGTATAAGACAGAAAATTTTGTTATTCAGTTCAATAACCGGTTTCCATTGATACGATCATCATCAGATTGATCTAAAGAAGAATGTGCGTATTTATCAGTAAAAACATTATAATAAGTTACAATAGTACAAGCACTAGCGTTGATTCACGTTGTATGAGAAGCATCTAAAACAATGGACGTCAAATTGCGGCGCGCCGGCCGCATGCGTCCACAATCAAGCATTCGTGCGGCCCCTCGGTTCTCAGCAGTTATTTTATATCAATATGCGCCTACCAACTAAAAGTCGAATCCAAAATCATTAGCAAACTTTAAGAGCTTCTCATCAGTGTAGTTGTCTTGCTCGGTAACAATAAAACATACTGACAGACTGAGATGTGCTTAATCGTAATGGACGTTGGTGAGCCGGCCGAAGTGCCCGAGCGGTTCTAGGCGCTACAGTCTGGAACCGCGCGACCGCTACGGTCGAGGATCGAATCCTGCCTCGGGCATGGATGTGTGTGGTGTCCTTAGGTTAGTTAGGTTTAAGTAGTTCTAAGTTCTAGGGGGACTGATGACCTCATATGTTTAGTCCCATAGTGCTCAGAGCCATTTGAACCACCTTTTTTTTTTTTTTTTTTTTTTTTGACGTTGGTGATCCCCCGCTAGCTGAGTAAAGTTGGCCGCTTGTTTCAGGGGCACTGCGGTGTTAGAGCAGTGTTTTCCAAGCATTCTGAGGCCATTACCCCTGAGTACAATCAGATATTACCTAGCACTCCCTCTCCCCACCAGTCACTGACGTCACCGACATCAGTGGCTAACTAAATTTGAGAATGAAAAAAAAAAAAAAAATTCTGTTTGAACACTTATTTTTAGAATGCCGATAGATAGTCTCCGTAGGTGTGTTTTTACGTCATGAACTAATGATTCTGCTTACTTCTAACAATCCTGTTTTGTAGAATGGTGAAACAGCAATGCGAGGTACCTACAACTGCACCTCAGAAAATAAAGCTAACTATCCATATTGAAGATAGACACTTGTTACAAAATATGCTTCCTCTGCACCACAGCTCGCCTTAGCGATCGTTGCTTCACCTACACTCTAGACTCTCCTTTAAAGGCAGCCGAATTATAATCGTGCGCTATACTTACTGTCGATAAATTACTTCATTGCTGGGCTCCTTACTTCTGAACTGGTAGAAACTGGAAGACCTTAGACTGCCAAAACTTGACGTCTGACAGCTACTACTAATAATGTTTCGAAGGCCCTGCAGCAATTTAGCAAACATTATATAGTTATTGTTGTGTCGTGTCGTCAATTAAATGGATTATCTGTTGCCAAATGACTAACGAAGCAATCTCTGGTCCATTGCATGAACTACCTACAACCCAGAGAAGAAATTCTGATGGGATATTAAAGCATATGTGAAATATATGAATCAGTTTTCCTGTTGTAGATGCATGGCAAAAAAGTAAAATGTCTGTGTGTGAAAAGTGGACTATGTGAGTAGAAGATGTTCATACATTTGTTTCATAAGCTTTAACCTTCACGAAATTGTGTCACGAGTAAAAAAAGATAAGGCCCTGTAGCATTCGCAGTGCACTGCTCAGTGTTTCATCATTCTATATACAAAAAAAGGTTATTAGAAAGAAGCAGAATCATTAGGTCATGATGTAATAAAACTCCCGCAGAAGTTATCTTTCATCGTTCTAAAAATAAGTGTTCAGACAGATTTTTTTTCGTTCTTTAATTTGATTAGGCACTGATGTTGATGACGCTAGTGGTGAGGGGTGCGAGATAATTTAATCAGTATAACAGGCTTACAAATAGTGATGATAATAATTATCTTTAAAAAAAATAATTTACTTTCGCAGCCGTGACAGAATCGAATTCTATTGTTTTCACCTCCTTAGAATTCATTGTACCCCTCAGGGGCAATTCCCCCACGTTGGCAGCCACTGTGTTAGAGGCTGTGAGAGAGGAGATGCTTTATTGTTAGCTTCCAGTACTGACAACTCAAGGGGGTTTGCGATTCGTACCGATCAGTTGCTGCGGTACAAAGACACGGAAGTAACAGGATCCGTGAATGATTGCTACAGAGACGGTTATCGCCAAATGCGGTAACTGTTTGTAGCTACGAACATTAAATTAATTAAGGCTGTTGTCATACAGCCCAGTGAATTTAACACACATTTATGATCGTGTCTCACATTGTAAAATGCATTTAAATGTAAGTACCATTATTGATATTAATCAATTAATCATCCTCTCACACAAACAACAAAACGACACTTCTTTAGGCAATTACAGTGTCACAACTTTTGGGGTCGCCGGTTGTTAAATGCTCCTTAAACGTCACATGAAAAGAGCGACCGATTTGGTCATATAATAGTTAACAAAATTATTACACTTGATCCTATGTACATCAGACCGGTCAAATTTGTTGCGTGCACTTCTCTACTTACGTTTCACGTGAAGTTTCAGGGCGTTGTTAACTTGAAAACCGCACACGACTTTACATTTTCTAAAAACATTTCTCTATTTGCTGGCACATTTTGCTGCGAAATTTCATAAGAATGGTTTTCAATCTTATTTCATTAGTGGTATTTCTTGGCTGAGTGTCCGTTTGCCTACCATTTGTTTTTTGTTTCTTTAGCCTATTGTACGGTGCATAGCATAATTTACACAAAAACCATTGGCTATTGAAGCCTGCTTTAAAATACGGAGTTCCTTACGTATTTCGTTGTCGGTCAAAGGTAAACGATAGAGCCGGTGAGTCATTAAAGTGAAAAGGCTGTTTTACATCGTGGAGGATGGCATGAACTGACATTGATGATATTATCTGTGCATGTGGGTTTTCTGAAATGGAGAATTAATATTTGTTGTCAATTTTCTTAATAGTAAGATCTCGATAATTAATGGAGTTCTCTTCTTCTACTTCCACTTCTATTTGTGTTTCATTTCCGATGTTTTGCTGCAGACCTGAAGATGGTCACAGCTGTGCGAAACCGGTAAAGGACGAAAAGAAATTTGTTCTACACTTCCTGGATCCCTGTTTTAATTTACGACCGTGTCTCAACTTGTGAATACAATTTGCGATCAAAGACTGTTTTGGTTTCCATGCGTTTTTAAACATTGGATCGCTGTTACCTCAAAAGGTGACCAGGTCACGCGCTAATTGCAGATATATGAAGTGAAAGTGGTTCTTTAGTTGACGGTTGCTGCGTAGCGCTGGCGTAGTTCCAAGTGTAGTGGCGAAGTGCAGCAAGATGGCTGCAGTGACACCGGGCTGCCCATCGGCCGCTGCGGCCGGCGCGCTGCCCCCCCCCCCCTCCCCCTCCCCCTCGTCAGTCCGCATGGCTTTCGCTGCCTCCCGGCGCCCTGCGGTCTTCACTTTCCATTCCGGCCGATGGCGAAAGCGGATTCGCTGTGACGTCACTTCCCGGAACGCCACTCGGAAAGGACTGCGGGCAATGCTTCTTCCTTCGGCGCCGCGTCGCCGCGACTGCGGACGCGAATTCCGACTGATGCTGGGGACGGGAAGTACGGCGCAAAGGGAAAACAGGGTCCCTACGGAACAGCCGTCACGTTCAGACAGTCGGAAACGGAAGTCGGTAACAACGTAACGATGCCTACTGAGACGTAATACGGTTTTCGTGAAAGTAGCGGTATTACCGCAGTTTGTGACAGATTAACTAGATCTACACTACTGGCCACTAAAATTGCTACATCAAGAAGAAATACAGATGATAAACGGGTATTCATTGGACAAATATATTATACTAGAACTGACATTTAATTACATTTTCGCGCAATTTGGGTGCATAGATCCTGAGAAATCAGTACCCAGAACAACAACCTCTGGCCGTAATAACGGGCTTGATACGCCTGGGCATTGAGTCAAACAGAGCTTGCATGGCGTGTACAGGTACAGCTGCCCACGCAGCTTCAACACGATACCACAGTTCATCAAGAACGGTGACTGGCGTATTGTGACGAGCCAGTTGCTCGGCCACCATTGACCAGACGTTTTCAATTCGTGAGAGATCTGGAGAATGTGCTGGCCAGGGCAGCAGTCGAACATTTTCTGTAGCCAGAAAGGCCCGTACAGGACCTGCAACACGCGGTCATGCATTATCCTGCTGAAATGTAGGGTTTCGCAGGGATCGAATGAAGGGTAGAGCCACGGGTCGCAACACATCTGAAATGTAACGTCCACTGTTCAAAGTGCCGTCAGATCGAACAAGAGGTGACCGAGACGTGTAACCGATGGCAACCCCATACCATCACGCCGAGTGATACGCCAGTATGGCGATGACGAATACATGCATCCAATGTGCGTTCACCATGATGTCGCCAAACAGGGATGCGACCATCATAATGCTGTAAACAGAACCTGGATTCATCCAAAAAAAAGGACGTTTTGCCATTCGTGCACCCAGGTTCGTCGTTGAGTACACCATCGCAGGCGCTGCTGTCTGTGATGCAGCGTCAAGGATAACCGCAACCATGGTCTCCGAGCTGATAGTCCATGCTGCTGCAAACATCGTCGAACTGTTCGTGCAGATGGTTGTTGTCTTGCAAATGTCCCCATCTGTTGACTCAGGGATCGAGACGTGGCTGCACGATCCGTTACAACCATGCGGATAAGATGCCTGTCATCTCGACTGCTAGTGATACGAGGTCGTTGTGATCCAGCACGGCGTTCCGTATTACCCTCCTGATCCCACCCGATTCCATATTCTGCTAACAGTCATCGGATCTCGACCAATGCTAGCAGCAATGTCGCAATACGATAAACCGCAATCGCGATAGGCTACAATACGACCTTTATCAAAGTCGGAAACGTGATGGTACGCATTCTTCCTCCTTACACGAGGCATAACAACAACGTTTCACCAGGCAACGCCAGTCAATTGCTGCTTGTGTATGAGAAATCGGTTGGAAACTTTCCTCATGTCAGCACGTTGTAGGTGTCGCCACTGGCGCCAACCTTGTGTGAGTGCTCTGAAAAGCTAATCATTTGCATATCACAGCATCTTCTTCCTATCAGTTAAATTTCGCGTCTTTAGCATCTTCGTGGTGTAGCAATTTTAATGGTCTGTAGTGTAAGTAGCAGAGAGGTAACTTGCATTGTTGTTTGTAAATAATTAGTGTAATACTTGCTTGTCAGTGTCTATGCAGAGTAATTAGACAAAACGTCTAAGTGATTTAAATAATGAAAAACTAGGCCAGTTACTTTTTTTTTTCATGCTCAGCACGGTGCAGAATTTATTATCTGTTTCAGGTGCATTTGCTTGCATTAAAAATTTTTGTGATGTTTGCATGTGTAATTCTCTGCCTCTCTTGCAGTGTAGCTGCTTTTTAATGTGAAAATTTGTACAAAGGCCAGGTATTAAAACCTGGTCTCCTAATTTGTAGGCAAGTGCGGGAGCTACTATGTCACCTTGACACAGAAGTTGACATAACTGAACGTATTACCATGGCACACATTCACCCCTAGAATCAAATTCTCACTGCCGCCCCAGTCTACTTAAAATTCCCCCTTTCACTCAAACAGAATTGCCAAGGCTTTACATGTTCTGTAACAGCACTCAGCATCAAACGTGCATGGGATATCCAGTCTGAAAGCCAGGTTCAGAAACTTATAAAAATAAATTGACACAATTTCAGAGACTTTACTGGGCTGGAACAGAGATGATTTTATGTTTAAGGACTGAAGCAGATAATGAAAATTTGTGCCAAGGCCAGGTATCGAACCCTAGTCTCCTGCTTACTAGGCAGGTGTGCTACCCACGTTTTTTAGAACATTGTTAATTTTTTTTTAAATTTTCATTTTGTATTGTATTTATAGGTTTATTTTTGTTTCATTACAAAGAAAGATCCTACAACTGCCGTAGCCGAGCGTCCGAGTCGTCTTCTGGTCTGTAGGGAGGGGTTCCCCCCTATTCCGTCCGTAGAGAATCAATATGTTCCAGGATTCTTTTTCATTTTCAGCGTCTCATACCCGGAACGCCCCAGTGAGCAGGAGGATCCGCAAATAATGAACCCAAATAATTTGCGAAACGAGTTCTGTATTTCGGGTGGCGGCTGAAAGCTGCATGTGTCGTCATCAATAGGGACCAAAAGTCGAGTGTGCCTTTGGGAGCATCGCAAAATATGTAGTAAACGGCCATGCATTTTAGCCAGTTAACGGCGTTCGTTCTGGCTGATGGAAAGTATACGCCGTCGGGGCGCAATACATCATCAGGGGAGATAGACTCCGGCAATCGCCGCAAGAGTAACGCCAGCATGCGCTGCGTCAGTAGCCAGCACTCACTGGTCGCGGCACACGTCAGACGGTGTGGTTCAAATGGTTCAAATGGCTCTGAGCACTATGCGACTCAACTTCTGAGGTCATCCGTCGCCTAGAACTTAGAACTAATTAAACCTAACACCTAAGGACATCACACACATCCATGCCCGAGGCAGGATTCGAACCTGCGACCGTAGCGGTCACGCGGTTCCAGACTGAAGCGCCTTTAACCGCACGGCCACACCGGCCGGCTCAGACGGTGTGCATCCGAGTCAGCGACTGAGCATGTCGGACACAAGGTGTCGTCCGTCAGATGTATGGAATGTAGCCTCTGACGAGTAGCGAACTTCCCATTCACAACCACGTACCACAATGAACGCACCGTCGTAGATAAAAAAAGGCGTGTGTACCGCTCGCCACACCGTGTTCCAGGCAACTTCAGGATGTCTGTGGGCGACCGTATTTACAGGTTGCTGCTGTTGATAGAGGTGATAATAGTCTTTCGTGCTGGGCTTCCGTGTCGTCGGAAGTTCTGACCGTAAGTAGCTGAAATCAATAAAGAAGTCTCTGATGTGGGTGAGTGCCGGTGAAATGTGTCCTACAGAAACCGGGGGATGCAGAGAGTGTGGTGCCACTTCTGCTATCAGGGTGCCCGTCAGGGTGGCGTGGGCAGAGGTCCACGTGCGACGCGTAGTGTTGAGATAAAGCGATCGCGCACGGTTATATACATGAATTAAACCGATACCGCCCGCCCGCTGCGGCAGTGTCAGGGTGGCGTATCGGACTTTAAAAACCAGACCGGTGCTTACGAAATTTCCATATGCTGCTTGAAATCTGTCGGCAATCGTAGCCGTCAAGGAAAGCATATGCGCAAAATAGTTCAGTTTTGAGACAAGATAGGTGTTGACATAACGTGTTCTGAGGAGCATATCCAAGCGACGCAGTTTTTTGTCCTGCAGCAGAGCACGTGTCTGGTGTAGGAGCCGGCGGTACGTAGCCGCCGCCGTGCGGCGGACATTGCTATAGAATTGCACTCCTAAACACTTGAGTACGGGCACCTTGTGAAAGGGCACCGCCGTTGTGTGGGGAAGCCCCCCTCCGACATCCATGTATTTTGTCTTCTTCACGTTGATGACGCTCCCAGCGACCGCCCCGTACTGGCGTAGCCACTGTAGCGCCATATGCATTTCATCCTCTGATCTGGCCAGGAACACCACGTCATCGGCGAATGCACCACAACGAAAGGTCACGTCCCGCAAGGAGATACCAGTTAATCGCTGCCGTAGACCATGTAAAGCTGGTTCAAGCGCTGCAGCAAATAATATACCCGACAGGGGGCCCCCTTGTCGCACTGACCGTCCAACAACAATGTGACCAGACTGATAACCGTTGACCATCATGCGGGAGCGCGCTCCGTGGACCAGTCGAAGGACCACCTGTGCAGACTCCGGAGAGGGGCCCATGTGTTGCAAAACCGCGCGTAAGAACCCGTGGTCGACGAGGTCGAATGCGTCTTGTGAGTTGTCGGGGTAAGGTGACAGTGCAGATGTACGCAAGATGGTCCGTGAAGGCCGTCGGCCAGAGTCCTGCATCACGGGTTGCCGTGCGGAGGGCACGCGAGACGTATATCCGGTCCAGACGACTGGCAGAATGGCTGGTAAAGTGCGTATATCCACTCTGGGTCCCATGATGTAAGAGCCATGTCTCGTGGAGCGCGAGGTCACGTATCAATGCTTGTAGACCCGGGCATGGGACGTAATGCGGTATCTGGTCCTCGGGCCGCAGAACACTGTTAAAATCGCCGCCCACTATGTAATGGTCCATATTTCCTTGCAAAAGAGGGGCTACCTCCTCCGAATAGGAGACATGCCTGACACCACGGTGCGAATTACCGGAGGGAGCGTAGACGTTAATGAGGCGGACTGCGCCAAGTGTGAGTGCGATGCCTCGCCCGTTCGGCAAGTACGTCACGTCCGTCGCGTCTATGCCATCTCGGAGAAGGATGGCCGTTCCTCCTGCGCCATCACCTAAGGGTAGGCTGCAGGTGGTGTAGCCATATAGGTCTAAACGCAGCTCGGAACGGACGTCCTGGAGAAGGACAATGTCCAAGTCTGCCGCTCTTATCATGTCGTGTAGCATGCGGGTCTTGACAGTGGAATGGACACCATTTACATTGACTGTTCCCACGCGGTATGACAGACATATCAAGTGGCGGAGGCAGTGTGCCAGTGCAAGCCCACAGTAATCTCACACACCACACAGCCATCCATCTGCATGCTGTGCATTACTGTGTCGTATGAGTCCCTGACTGGCAGAGCCCTCCGGGCTCAATGTCAGCCATGGGATCTGGTAGAGATATCGATGTTTGCTGTGCATCATCTGCCTCCATATCGTCTGCCCAATCACCAAGAGACGATTGTGATGTCATTGGTGGCTGGTCGCTTTCACAGGAGCCCACATGTTGGGAGTCGACGTAGTGCGCCTCGGTATCTGGGCTACCAAATTTAGGAGAGTGTTCCTTGTCTTCAGGCACCTTCTGGTGAATGATGCCACTGGAGTCCGTTGCAATTGTGGACGAGTCAACGAAGTCGGTGTCTTCCGCCGGCTTCACATCCCTGTCCTGTTCTTCAACTGACAATCGCCTCTTCTTGTGTCGCTTGGGTGATTTTTGCTTTCGGGTCCGAGATTCGACATCCACTGGAGGGCGTGGCTCGACACAGTCTAGGTCGCTAGGAATCCCTGCGTCGTCGACGGCGCTGACTCTCCAACGGAGCTGGCAGCAGCTTGAAGAGGTAGCAGGTTTTGATCATCCATCACATCATGTCGTGCCGCCTTCACATATGTTAGCGGGAGAGAGGTCATAGTGGATCGTTGGGGAAGTTCATTGCGGGGCACCTGAACGAGGCGGCGTTGCAGACACTCAGTTCTAACATGGCCCTCCTGGCCGCAGCCCGAGCAGGTCCTCGGTTATCTATCATATATAACAATTGCGCGGCAGCCACCAACGAAAATATGTGGTGGAACGTGCTTCTTACGTTCTATGTGCACTTGTCGTACCCCGTTAAGGACAAGGTACGTTTCGAATGTGTTCCATTTCTCCTCTGTGTGGCTCAGAACTGTGCCGTATGGCCGCAGCGCATCAACGACTAGGTTGGCAGGAACTTCGAGCGGTAGTTCAAAGATGCGCACGGTACGCACCCCCAGATCAGCATGGTCAACTCTTACCACGCTCACATTACCGTCTGCGTGACAGAAGCGAAAGCCGTTTGCAGATCGTTGGAGTAATCTGTCGCAGGCCACTTCGTCAATTAGTTTGAGGTACACTGTGCTGGTTACAATAAACAGATGAATGCCTATCAGTTCTTGTGGTTCTATGTGCATGATGTCTCGTAGAAACCGTTCAATTTCATGGGCCTTCGGTCTCGTGTACGATGCGTTGATCGTTAGTTTGATTGTAGCTTTTCGATATGAGAACGCCATGGCGGGTCGGTACAGGTACTATAAGGCAATACAACGACGCCACCGCGCGCTAGCGGGTAAACAACAGCACCTGCGGAGCACTGCCCGGCGCGCCGAGCCGGTCCGCGCGGTATCACGGCTGAAAGCCGACTGTACTAAGCCACCATGGCACAGCAATTCACACAGCTACACAGATTACCCTGGCATGCCTCCCTCCTCGATCCAAATTCTCACTGAGGCCCCAACCTAAGACTGGGGCCTCACTGATAGTTTGAGGATGGAGGTATGCCAGGGTTATCCGTGCAGTTGTGTGAATCGCTGCGCCAAGGTGCCTTAGTGGCTAGTGCACCTCCATAGTAAGCAGGAGATCTGAGTTCAGCCTATAAACATAAAATCGTGTCTGTATGAGACCAGTTAAGTCACTGAACACTGAAACTGTGTCATATATATATATATATATATATATATATATATATATATATATATGAGGGGCGTTCAAAAAGAAAGTAATTACAGAAACCAGTACCTGTATGTTGGAAGTATCGATCCTGGCTGTCACACTGTGACACAAAGCAGTGAATGGCTGTCTCATAAAATTCCCGGGGCTGCGATGTTAAACAGTTCCGCATGTACAGCTGGAAGGTGAAGGTTATGCTGACATTCTTTGATTAAGATGGCCCCCTTCTGATTCACTTCCTGCACCATGGGACAAAAATGAATACCCAGCGTTACTCGGAAACTTTGACCACTCTTCGCCAAGCAATCAAATCAAAACGGCCAGGCAATTTCACCTGTGGGGTCATTCTACTCCACGACAATGCAAAGCCTCATACGGCCAAGTCAGTTGCGGCACTCCTGCATAAATTCAAATGGGAGGTTCTCGGCCACCCTCCATACAGTCCGGACCTCTCTTTCCCTGTGATTACGCCATTTTTGATTCCCCAAAGATCTGAGGAACAAACGATTGACGTGGAACGACGACGTCCAGCTGTACGTGCGGAACTGGTTAACATCGTAGTCCCAGGAATTTGAGACAGCCATTTACCGCTTTGTGTCACAGTGGGATAAGTGTCTCAGCAGCCACGGTCAATACTTATAACATACAGGTACTGGTTTCTGTAATTATGCCTCTGTCTCGTTTCTTTTTAAACTCCCCTTATATAAAGGTAATGCTGTAATCGGAAAATCGTACAAAACAAATCTTGGGGTGTTTTTTTTATATTCTAATATTAGAAATGGTATATCATTCAGATTCAATCATTACTTACACTATTTGCTTTGTAAAGAAAACATATTACAAAGGTATTTTGAGAGTATGGTTTCATAAAGAATTTGTACACAGTCAAAGGTGTTATGTTTTTTGTGGATTACACTAGTAACAAACTTATCAATTATAAAGTTTATTTTACCATCGTTGACTATTAAATTATCGATTATTTTTATCTTCTATTTTGTTGTAGATGTTGAGCAGAATCATGTCTGCAGCCCTTTTACGCACTGAAAAGGCTGCACCGCAGTACCATAACACGCAGCAAGAATATCGAGAACAAAATGGCGCTGGCCATTGATAAAACGCAGGAAGCATGCGCAATTTCGTTTTGTATCCTCTAGCGATGTGTTACGGTACTGTGGCACTGGCTTTTTAGTATGTACCAGGGCTGCAGCTAAATACGCGAAAAATTATCATCTAACTAAAAATTCGAAGTGCTAACTGAAACTTTAAGACTACTTCTCATATTGTTTTTCATTTGTCATTATTTCAGTCAACAGAATTGTTCTGTTAGGAGTGTTTAAGCTCATCATACTGATTGGTCCACTTAATTTATATTTACAAGCCATGTAGATTTTTTTTGTGTTGTTGCACACGTCTTTTTGCTGGGTTAGTGGTGGTGGTTAGTGTTTAACGTCCCGTCGACAACGAGGTCATTAGAGACGGAGCTCATGCTCGGGTTAGGGAAGCAGTGGGAAGGAAATCGGCCGTGCCCTTTCAAAGGAACCATCCCGGCATTTGCCTGAAGCGATTTAGGGAAATCACGGAAAACCTAAATCAGGAGGGCTGGAGACGGGATTGAACCGTCGTCCTCCCGAATGCGAGTCTTTGCTGGGTTAATCAGGCCCACCACGAATTCCTCTCCTGTGTCAACGTTTTTATCTCAGAGTAGCAGCTACAGCCTGCTTCCTCAATTATTTGCTGAATGCACTCTAATCTTCGTCTTCCTCTACAGTTTTTGTTCTTTGCAGCTCCATCTAGTACAATGACATTTATTTCCTGAATATTAATAGATATACTATCATTCTGCCTCTTCTTCTTGTTAATGTTTTCCATATATTCCTTTCCTCGCCAATTCTGCGGAGAACCTCCTCATTCCTTACCTTATCAGTCCTCCTAATTTTCAACAATCCTCCGTAGCACCGCGTCTCAAATTCTCTTTTGTTCTGGTTTCCCCACACTCCATGTTTCACTACCATGCAACGCTGTGCTCCAAATCTACATTCTGAGAATTTCTTTCTCAAATTAACACCCATGTTTGATACTAGAGACTTCTCTTGGCCAGGTAAGCCCTTTATGCCAGTGCTAGCCTGGTTTTGCTGCCCAGGTAGCAGAATTTCTTAACTTCGTCTACTTCGTGATCCCCAGTTCTGGCATTAAGTCTCTCGCTATTCTCATTTCTGTTCCTTCTCTTTACTTTACTTTCGTCTAAAATAGTGTGATTGAATAGCCCACTTTGCTTTGCTTTTGTCTGTGTTAAAGATACTCTCTTCAACGCCCACCTTAGGCAAGAGATGTGCTGAATGTGACGAAAAAGTATGTGAGTAATGAGTTCAACATCCATTTTAGTAAGCTGCTACGAAAGCAGGGAATGCTACGAGTATATTAAAAATTTAACCAAAGCTAACGTTTTGTTTACAAACGAAAAGTCAATGAATGCAAAATGAGTGCAGGGAGAGTAATGCGAAAAGCTTTCAATGAGTTTGAAAATAAAGTTCAACTGTTTGGTTCGATTAAGAATCCTAAGATTTATGGTTGCGTAACCATCAGAAACGAATAAAAGGCATCTCTCTAGTAACCATTAACCTCAGTAACCACACTGACACCGAAATAGAGAATGATAAAGACAAAACTGAATTTCGTTGTTTGAATGAAAAAAATGCTGAGATGACTGGTTTTCAGATAACTGATGAAAAACGTGTAAAACCGCCCAACAAAGGTAAGACGACACGACCACATGAGAAGCACGCAGATCAAGGCAAAATAACTTAATATCTCACTATTAGTAGTTTATCTTAGAAGGATCAACGAAGCCTTACAAGCCATTTCAATAAACTCGCCACTGAATCCCTTTATCAGGAAAGGTACTTAGTGAGGCGAAAAATATCACAACTCTGCTCTAGAATTATGAAAATGTTTAATGCTAGCCAGTTACGACCTCTGAAAAGATCGAAAAATGTACTTTGTGGAAACAAACATGAAATCCTTAACCATCAGTCTTGTGAAACACAGTATTCTTTGTTCATGCATGATATGCAGAAGGGCGTTCATACAAGCGCCCGTGTTTAATGGCTGGTTAGTTGATTTCTGAAACGTAAATTAAACGAAATAAACTATTACGTAACACAGGACTAGCTTTGTGATTAGATTCCAGTCAAACTAGCCAATATAGCTCTGCACTTCGTTCTTACTGGGAAGATATCGTCACATATAAAAGTAGCTTCGGCGGTATCCCAATGGGCTACTATAGAACGATTGCCGTTCATCAGGGCCGCCCATACAATAGTTTGTAGGGGCAAGGGGCTGCTAGACCCCGGAGTATTGATTATTTTTTAATATTTTGGAAGACGAATAGCATCTTATAAGTAGGCATAATGAAGTTCCAGTTCCGACTCTGTTAAAAACCTACGTAATACCGACTTCTAAATCATTTTCTTAAAAGAAAATCCCTTGACTACACAATATTTTTTCCTTTCCCTGATAGATAAGGGGCAGAGGCGGTCCCCCTCGCCTCCGGGTATGGGCGCCCTTGCTGTTCATGGCTGATGAAACAAAACATTATAACCACTGCCATCAAAAGGCTGAATAGCACCTTGTGGAAGTGGAGGAAACTGACACAGGGAGGAAAGAATATGAACAGAGACGAAAGGAAATATGAATTCTAAGAACTTTAAGGGCCGCAAATGGGGAAGATCACAGACATAAGCGACTTCGACAAAGGTCACACTGTTTTGGCCTGGTATCTAGGACGAACATCTTTGAAACGGCTAAGTTTGTAAGATGTTCATGAGCAACTATGGAAAGTGGTTGAATGACTAGGCCACAAAGTGTTGGGCGCCCACGCCTCATCACACAACATGGTGGTCGGAGACTTGCCTACTCTGTAGACCAGGACTGGTGGTCTCTGGCAGACCGAGGTTGGACACTGGATCAGTGGAATTGTGTCGCGTGAACCGATGAGTAACGTTCCTAGTGACACTAGGTTGATGGTCGTATGCAGATACATAATTGCCCAGGCGACTGGGTGCTTGAGACATGAAATGTACCGAGGACGCAGGTCTATGGATGACAATCACCTGTACTTGCTTGAGCCCTGTGACAGTATTCGATGGTACCACAATTGCTGTGTACTATGTGATCGTTACTGGAAGCCACCCCTGTCCTTAAATGCATGATAGCTTCCCCGGGGGTGGTGGCGTTTACCAGCAGGGTGACTGCCCGTGCCACAACCAGAGCGATTTGCTACAGTGGTTTGAGAAGCACGATAGTCAACTTATGTTAAGGCCTGGGTCACGAAATTCACCTGATCTGAAATCAAATGAAGTCATCTGGGACGCTATCAGGCACCATTTTGTGCTCACAAACCATGGGGATATCGTGACCTGCGCACAGGCTTCTGGCGACATATTACGCCGGAAACGTACGATGTACGTGTTAAATCCAAGCCACGCAAAATCGCCTCATTTCTCTGCCTTCTCTGAAGTTGTAAACGCTTTCACAGAGTCGATTTAACTGAAGTAATTAAATTAAATGACATTTACGCAGCTAATGTAGACAACAATCGCCACGACAATACAACGGTGTGGTAGGTATTTCTGTCGTCCCGTGGTGTTCGTGCTTCGGAAAGGAAGTACATACACTCAGGTGACAGAAGTCATGGCATAGCGAATGCACATATACAAATGGCGGTAGTGTCGCGTACACACAGTATAAAAGGGGAGCGCATTGGCGGAGCTATCATTTATGTATGTTTTCAGGTAGGGATATACAGCTGCCAAATTAGTGGTAAAATTACTGGTGAAACCTTCAGCTGTCATTTATTTTGTCAATTCGCTATCATGTGGAAGGTTCCAAGCGTGATTATAGCCGCGCGACGGGAATCAACAGACTTTGGACACGGAATGGTAGTTGGAGCTAGACGCATGGAACATTCAGTTTCGGAAATCGTTAGAGAATTCGATATTCCAAGATCCACAGTGTCAAAAGTGTGACGGGAATACTAAATTTCACACATTACCTTTTACCACGGACAACTCAGTGCCCGACGGCCTTCACTTAACGACTGAGCCTCACGGCGTTTGAGTAGAGTTGTCATTGCTAACAGATAAGCGACATTGCGTGAAATAATCGCAGGAATCAATGTGGGACGTACTGAACCGTGAATTTGCTTTCAAAATCTTTTCTTAAGGAATTTACTTCATTTACTAACGATTCATCAAGAACATTAACACATTTAGTCACACTATGTGAGCGCGGAAGTAGTTGCCAGTGGGTAACTGGTGGAGACAAATCTAATTTCTTTCAAAAAATCGAAATTTTATTCCTAAAAATCTTCTCTTTTTTTTTAAACAGATTTAAAAATTATAATCAGAAAGCACCTTGTAAATATCAGGTTACAATTTATTCAGAGGCAGAAATGACAATTTTTTTAACAGTATGAGCTTTCGGGCTGAGAACCTTGCCACTCCCTTTTAAGACGGCCGTAGTCACGACTGCTCACAACAACCTCTGACAGACTACACTGGTGCAAATCTGCAACACACCAGATTACCTTAAACTTTTAACAACTAACACAAACACCTAAACTATGCACCCCATAAGAGGGATGGAAATGGTACAAAACACCCAAATTAAAAATTATTTGTCACCGAAAGTGCAATTTGTTTTTAAAAGAACTTTTACGGTGAAAGGGTGGCAACTTTACACACTAAAATGACCATTTAAATAAAAACCATGAAAAGCAGTCTTACATAAAATGTACAAACATGCTCAAAATTACACAAATACCACCTCTCAAGATGATAGGCAAGATAAAAACATATATCAGGAATTCGGCCTTTACACCTTAAGCGATAACTTCGTTAACACCGAATCCGACAAACATGACAGAGGCAGCTATCAACGTACGGCAGACCGACAGACAGATAGACACAAACTGCCCAACAAATGCGGACGAGAGACAGACGAGCAAGCTGGGGACGAGAGACTGACCAAGAACAAGAAGTAGAATTTAACAAGTAAGTGAAACAACATATCACGAATCACTTATCTTTTAATAACTGCGATGTCTGGCGAATACCTGGCGCACCACGCCCAAAACGCTCTCCCGAACCGTCCGCTGCCAGCCGCTTCAACGTACGCAGGAAGGCGCGCCGATCTCCCGTCTCACGGCGTCGCAGCTCGCACCGGCCAGACCGATGTCGTGGGTTGACTCCCTTTGCTCTCGTGTCGGCCGCGAAGCCACTACCCCTCGCTATACGGCGCGGCCCACTGGACTCACTGGCGACCTCACATGCACCGACGCTCAAGGCGGACCAGTTATCTTGTGTCTCAGTGCGCGACCGACCAACCGATCGATCCAACCGCCAATGGCCGTTGCCCGAGCAACTCGAGCAGACTGGCTGCCTAACACATACTAGCACTCCGGACGACAGACAGACACTGACTGCCTCACCAATGCGGATGAGAGACAGACCCAGACTGACTTGGCTGACCAACTGACCAGACTCACTCCGATTGACAGATTGACCAGACCCGCCTTGGCTCCAACTGACCTCTTGGCGAGTTTTTTTTTCTTTATTGTTATTTTGAAACCTGTAGTACAGGCAGGCCTGCAGCAGCATACGACGCCACTCTTTGGCCGCAGAGAAACACAAATATACAAATCAAGACATTTAGAGAAAAGACATGGTGGACATATATACGGAGACAAACACTTTTTAAAATACAAGGTGCCGTTCACGGGCGTAGAGTCCAAGATAAAACTGTTCAGACACTTGGACACAGACAGAGACGAAAATTGTCACACGTGAACGTAGGTGCACAAAACGAATAACACTGAATCACTTAAGCACAAAACGACGGCACACACAGAACACTAGGCGTTGATCTCCAGCGCGCGAATGTTCACTAACCGTGTACGAGTCCGGGGACCTGCCAAGAGAGGAGGAGGGGGGGGGGTGGGAGAGGGAGAGGGGAGAGCAGATGCCATGATCAGGGGAGATAGGGGGAAGGGAGGAAGGGGGAGGGGAAGCCTGGGGGAGGAGGGAAGGAGGGAGGGGATGGGGGAAAAGGAAAGAGAAGGGAGGGAGGGTGCCTAAAGGAAAGGACACAGGAAGTGGGGGGGAGGATCAAAGTTGATAGGAGGGGTAGATGGAGGGGCGGAGGACATCATCAGGGAGGGGGAGCTGGCGGAAGCCACCTTGGGAGAGGGTGAGGAGGGTGGAGAGATGGAGACCGGGTGGGACGTGGGAATACAGGGGCGGCAGCGGGCGGGGGTGGGAGAGGATGGGTGAGACAAGCGGATGAGGAGGATAGAGTTTGTGGGAGGTGTACAGGATCCGTATCCTTTCAAGGAAAAGGAGGAGGTGGGGGAAGGGGATGAGATCATACAGGTGTGGAGGAGGGGAGATGGATGCGATAGGCGAGGCGAAGAGCATGGCGTTCAAGGATTTGGAGGGATTTGTAAATGGTAGGGGGGGCAGAGATCCAGGCCGGATGGGCGTAACAAAGGATAGTGTGGATGAGGGATTTATAGGTTGGAGGATGGTGGAGGGGTCCAGACCCCACGTACGGCCGGAAAGGAGCTTGAGGAGACGGAGTCGGGAGCATGCCTTAGCTTGGATTGTCCGGAGATGGGGAGTCCAGGAGAGGCGACGGTCGAGGGTGACGCCAAGGTACTTAAGGGTGGGAGTGAGGGCGATAGGACGGCCATAGATGGTGAGATAGAAATCAAGGAGGCGGAAGGAAGGGGTGGTTTTTCCTACAATGATCGCCTGGGTTTTGGAGGGATTGACCTTGAGCAACCACTGGTTGCACCAAGCAGTGAACAGGTCAAGATGGGATTGGAGAAAGTGTTGGCAGCGCTGCAGGGTGGGGCAAGGGCAAGGAACGCAGTGTCATCGGCAAACTGGAGGAGGTGGATGGGGGGTGACAGCAGTGGCATGTCCGCCGTATACAAAAGGTACAGAAGGGGGGAGAGGACGGAGCCTTGGGGCATACCGGCGGAGGGGAAAAAGGTGTAGGAGTCGGTGTTATGGATTGTGACGTAGGAAGGACGGTGGGAGAGAAAGGAGCCGATCAGACGGACATAGTTAATGGGAAGGGCGAAGGTTTGGAGCTTCAAGAGGAGACCGGAATGCCATATGTGGTCATAAGCTCGTTCGAGGTCCAGGAGAGGAAGATTGCGGTGCGATGGGAATTAAGCTGGTCAGAAAGGAGATGAGTGAGGTGAAGGAGAAGATCGTCGGAAGAGAAGGATGGCTGAAAGCCGCACTGGGTAACGGGAAGGAGGCAGTGCTGGCGGAGATGCTGGTGGATGTGGCAGGTGAGGATAGATTCCAGGACCTTGCTGAAGACTCCCATGTGGCATAATGTAGGAACCCTCACCAGAGATAATAATCTCTGATATAGGTATAGTACGGTAGGCCAAAATTTCACGGGTTTCAAAGGATTCCAAACCAGGCCTCCCTGCACTGTTACAGGCAACGAAAGCAACAGTAATCCAACCATTACCTAGGCTGGAAGAAGATGAAGGCTGATGGGATGGTAGGAGGAGACGGTGGACGGTGGTTTGCCAGGTTTAAGGAACATCAGGATATGGGAGGTTTTCCACAGGTCGGGGTAGTAACCGGTGGACAGCACTACATGTTGATAAGAAAATTGTTCTGATAATTACATGTAGACCATGAAATCCTGTTGCAACAAAGAATGTTGATCCTTTTTGTAGAGCCTGGTCAGGGTGGAGAGGAAAGAGACAGGAGCTTCCCGAAGGTGACGGTAGGTGACACGGTCGTGACCAGGAGCGGTGTTGCGTTTCGTGCGGAGTGTAGCAATGAGATCCTGTGTAGTGATAGGGGCATTGAGTTCTGTGTGTGCAATGTTGTCCAAGTACTGGAAACCAGGAGCGAGGGGTGGGAGAGAGGTGTCAGTTCGATCGCGGACATCCAGGAAGAGGGAGTAATCGAACTGGGGATCATCAGGGACGGAAAAGACATCGGAGAGGTGAGAGGCAAAGTGATTGGCCTTACTAAGGGAGTCAGGGAAGGGGTGATCATCATGGAGAAGAGGATAGTACGGGGAGGGTTTAGTTCCGGTAAGGCGACGGAAGGCTGACCCGAACTTGGACGAGTTGATAGGTAGGGTAGCATTTAAACAGGTGCATGTCTGTCGCCAGTCCCGGCGTTTCTTAGCCGCGAGGAAATTACGAATGTGTCACTGGAGTTGCCGGTGGCGTCGTAGTGTGTCCGGGTCACGCGTGTGTAGCAAGGCACGATAGAGACGGCGGGATTCACGGAGGAGGAGGACGGCCTGTGGGGGTAAGGTAGGACGGTGGGGGTGGACGGCGACTGTAGGGACGTGGGCCTCCATGGCCTCAGACAAGGTCTGCTGGAGAAAGGAGGCGGCATGGGTTACAACCTCAGGGTGGTGGTAGGTGAAGGGGTGGCTATCGACCTGGGTGGAAAGGGTATCCCGGTAGGCATTCCAGTTGGCACGGGAATAGTCATGGATGTACTTAGGGGGAGGGTCATGACGAGGGTCAGGGCGGGGGCGACGACTGTCTGAAACAGTAAGGAGGACAGGGAGATGGTCGCTACCAATAGGCTCCAGGACATCCACCGTTATGCGGCCAAGGAGGTTGGGGGAGGAAAGGATAACATCGGGAGTGGAGTTGGATTCGGGACGGGTGTGCTGGGGGATGGGGATGAGGTCGCCTTGCAGGGAGGAGAGGAACCGATTCCACCGCCGTAACTGGGCGGCGGAACGACTATGGTTGTTGAGATCGGCGGCGATCACATAGGAGGAGAAGGTACGGTCAATGTGGGAGAGGAAGTCGAAGGGAATAGGGGCGTTAGGGCGGACATAGATGGTGGCGCAGGTAACGGTAAGGCCGGGGAAGAAGAGACTAGGGATCAGGTGTTCGGTGGGGTCGGGAAGGAGAGGTTGAAGCCGAACGGGGATCTGGCGGTGGTGACCAATGGCAACTCCGCCACACGCAATCAGGAGGGGATTATCGGAGTGGTGGAGGAGGTAGGGTGAAGTGTGGACAGTGTGGTGGGGTTGGAGGAAGGTTTCATTGAGGAGGAAGGCATCCATGCGGTGGGTGGCAAGGGTGTGCAGGAAGAGGTTCCTGTTGGCGGGAAGGGAGCGGATGTTGTTGAAAAGGATACGGTGCTGTCGCACCATGACAGGGATTTAAATGAGGGTGTCAAGACGGGAGAAGGTGAAATGGGCCTGGTTGTTGGAGTAGGTGGCGTACATTTTGAGTTGGAAAACAGAACGGGCGGCGAGGGAGATCTGTTGGGGGGTGTGCTGGCGCTGAAAAGGATGAACATTCTGAAGGACGATGGTGAGGAATCCGATGATATCCTCAGCAGTAGGGGGTGGACGAAGGGAATTACCGGGAGGGGTGGGGGCGTCCAGAAGGCAGACAGGAACGGTGAGTTCAGGAGTGGTAGGAGGGGGTCGGACCTTACATTTCTGGGAGTAGGTAGGATGAGGGAGGTTACAGGTATTACAGGAAGGGGGGGACTGGAGATTGGGGCATTGCCATAAAAAGTGGGCTTGCCTACAGTGCGGGCAGGTGGGGGCCTCGCGGCACTCAAATGTCGCCTCTTGGCGAGCTTATAGCGGCCCTTAAATACACGTGAACAGGCAACCTTTTCCCTCACCCACCAGAGGGAGACACCAAAGCTGCGATTGCCACAGCGGCGCCACCGCCAGAAACGGACGGCGACTGCTTTACACTACGCGCTACGGCGCGCTCTTCAAAACAGCAAATTTTACCACGCCTCACGTACAAAGAACGTATCCGTTACGGAAGTGCGGCGAAATTTGGTGTTAATTGGCTGTGGCAGTAGACGACCAATGGGAGTGCATTTTCTATCAGGACGACATTGCCTGCACCGCGTCTCCTGGATCGGTTGAACCCTAGACGACTGGAAAAACCGTGGCCTGGCCTCAGATGAGTCTTGATACAGTTGGCAAGAGTTTATAGTAGGGTTTGATAGTGGCGCAGACCCCACGGACCCATGGACTCAAGTTGTCAACAAGGCACTGTGCAAACTGGTGGTGGCGGCTCCATAATGGTGTGGGCTGTGTTTACATGGAATGGACTGGATCCTCTGGTCCAACTGAATCGATCATTGACTGGAAGTGGTTATGTTCGGCTACTTGGAGATCATTTGCAGCCTTCCATGGACTTTATATTCCCAAACAACGATCATATCACAGGGCCACAACTGTTCACAATTGGGTTGTAGAAGATTCTGGGTACTCCGAGCGAATGATTTCGCCCCCCCCCCTCCTCCTCCCCTCCCAGATCGCCCAACATGAATCCCATCAAACAATTACGGGAGCTAATTGAGAGCTCAGTTTGTATGAAACATACGGCACTGCCAACACTTTCACAGTTATGGACTACTATAGAGGCAGCATAGCTTACTATTTCTGAGAAGACTTCCGGCTTGTTGAGTCCGCGCCACGTCGAGCTGGTGCACTACACCTGGCAAAAGGAAGTAGGACACGATATTAGGAGGTATCTCATGACTTTCGTCACTCCCTTTTACGTTCAGTACAGAGTTCAGCATGGCAGTATTAATATTTTTTTACCACCATCACTTAAAATAGTACAGCATGGCTATTTTCTGACTAATGTTGAAGACTGACAACGTCGTTGATTGGAGACGTATGTCCTAATCATTCTCAGCGTAACATCAACGAAAATTTACTACATGGCACTTTAACCCTTTCGTGAGCCGTGGGAAACATGCTTCCCACTACAATGAACTCGCTCATAGTCCCGTGGGATTCACAGTTCCCACCTCTCTACGGTTGCTACCGCCTAGTGAACAGTATAGGGTACTACTTCCAATCGGAAGTTCCAGCCGTTTTTTCTGTACCTTCGCGCAGAGGCATTGTATAGCTGAGTGTTGCTCTGTAGAGGAGCCTTTCAGTGCTGTTTGCGTCACATTTTATGATTTTTTCCTCAAAGCTGTAGTATAAGGTAAATACTTTTGATTTACCTAAATTTATGAAGGAAAACGTAAAATTGGAACAAGGAGAATTCCAGTTTGAAACAAAAGGAGCCATTTCTGAAGTAAAATGGATGGATAACCGTCCAGTCACTTTCCTGTCCTCAGTTCATGACCCATGAGAAACAGCCACAGTGAAAAGGAAAAACAAGGGTGGTACTAGTACAGAGATTTCTTGTCCTGAAGTTGATGCAGAATACAACAAAATAATTGGTGGTGTCGATAAGTTTGATCAATTACGAGAAAGGTATGCTATTGGCAGACGTTCCGTAAAATGGTGGCACAGAATATTTTATTTCCTGGTGGACGTTGCTGCAGTGAACAGTTTTATCCTGTGGAAAATAACTAAAAGAGAAAGTGGACAGCATGATCAGCTCACATACAGGATCCATCTAGCCTGACAATAGATCGCTGGCTTCTCATCCCAAAAAAGGCGTGGACAAAAACTTGTTTTTCTGGCAAGAAGGGATAAAGTACCTGAAGATTATCGTCATGTGGCTGTAGGGTAGCATCGACCCATTTTAGGAGAAACCTACTGGACGTGCCGTCATTGTAGTACGAATGCTGCGGAAAAGAGCACTCGCTGTGTTTGTACATATTGTCAAATACCACTTTGCATAGACCCATGGTTCAGAAAATTTCATGGCAAGTAATTGTGAACAATTATTCTAACTAGAGAAGTAAATTTATCAAATATATATGACATATATTGAAAAAGTTATTTTTGTCATTTAACTCCAAGGAAGTGCAGTGGGAAGAATACTTCCCACCTTGTTGTGTGACCTCACTTTCGCAGTTGGAGCAAATTTGATATTCTGTATGATAAATATACCTATCTGTTAACTACTATCTACTCTCCATTCATTAAAAAACGGCTCAATAATTTTGCCCACGAATGAGTTAAATGATAGGTGATACATCTCAGCGCCACTTTGTGTTGTGTTCAAAGACAAATTAATGGCTGAACAGAGCACGTTTTTGGTCATTTCGTCAATTCGTTGACGGCTTCCCCGTTCCAGTCACTGAACGTTCTGAAAAGTAGTGAATAAATACACATATATGTCAAATTTACGGGACAGGAAATTATTCATTAAATGGTAAAAATACAGTAAATTACATACAGAAGTTTAATCTTACTCAAAGCCAGCGAAAAAATGTGTGCACGAGCAGACCCTTATAGAATAAGGCCACTCTGATGCGTCGAAAAGAGAAGGCAATAAAGAAGTGAACCAGCGCTTAAAAACAAACGAAATAAATTTACATTTTCTTGATTTATCAGACGAATTCGGCGTATCTCTGAATATACAGGAAGTTCTCATTTGAAATACAGATCGCTGGTATACTGCATAGGATGTCTGCGTTTCACAGTATCGATTCAGACGAAATTTATGTTTACTTACTTGAAGAACGGAGCTGCACATATAGACTAGATATAGACTCTACTCATAATATAAATAAGGAAAAATGTACATTTGCTAAAGAAAAACCTCACGTTCCAGAGCTAATCCAACATGCTATATAATTGATTGGCTCATCAGAGTATATGCAGGTCGGTCAGGAACAATCTGTTAAGCTTGTAAGGGTGTTACAGGGTAGTCTGTGCTGAGGAATAATAGTTAACAAAAAAAATTCGATCCACTGCTCCGTTTCTGAGTTAACCATTTAATTTAGCCAATCAGGCCGATGCGTGCACAAATTCAAACGGCCCTCTCGAGACGGCGTCGCGAAACGTGTTCATCGTTTGGTTCTCTAAAACCGAACAAGAGAGTGATACAAAAATTGGACATGAGACTGTAGTAAGGATGGAACTCGAACCAAAGGCTAAGCAGTATCGTGCGCTATCATCTACGCTATGAGAAGAACTGACACTAATTGTATCTGGAGGGCCGTTTCAAGTTGCACACGCAGCGGCCTGGTTGGTTAACTTCAAAGCTAATTATCTCGGTAACGGCCCAATATATCGAATTTTTTTCTTCATAACTATTTATTATCACAACCTACCCTGCAACACTCTTACGAGCTTTTCAGACTGTTTCTAACTACCCGTATAAACGACTTTTAATAACGTTGGGGGGTGAATGAGGCTATCGTAAATAAGAACGCTACCACATCACAAAACTGAAGTGTAATGTAGAGGATCGACGCTAGGAACAGGCATTTGGAGCTGATCCTCAACGTAAACAGATAGACGGAAAGTACTAGAGCTGTCATAACCACTATATGACTAGAAGTACGTGTCCAGAGTTATTCAAACTGATGTGACAACAAGAAACTAATTTTATGAAATGGATATACTAGACTGAGACTCAATGGAACACTCCTAAGGACTGATCTGAATGTAAGCAGTGTCTCACACCATGGACTTATTTAGTATGAGTCGGAACGTTACAGACATGCTCATCCGTCTCCAGTGAGAGTCTTTAGCATCGCATAGAGGTTTACACTTGAGTTTTAAGAGTGTAGAGTGCAGTAAGCGTGCAGAAAGGGAATTTTTCGTTCTATAATGAACTGTTGGTACCTTACACTGATACAATTGTATTTCTTTTTTTGCTCATAGAGTTATCGATTAATGCATTTTGTACTGAAATCAGTTTCACTAATTCAGCATCTGTTAATAGTAAAGAGCCCCACCCCAGTGCCTTCTTTTATACAAAACGAAACTGCCGAATCGTGATAAGGTGATGCAGTTTTGGAAAAGAGTGAAATGTTGGGCACATGGTCCAATCTTTTAACAGCCCTTGCTATTATAACCATCATAACATCCTGCTAGAACAGCAACACAAGATACGAAAATACACTACTGGCCATTAAAATTGCTACGCCACGAAGATGACGTGCTACAGAGGCGAAATTTAACCGACAGGAAGAAGATGTTGTGATATGCAAATGATTAGCTTTCCAGAGCATTCACACAAGGTTGGCGCCGGTGGCGACACCTACAACATGCTGACATGAGGAAAGTTTCCAACCGATTTCTCATACACAAACAGCAGCTGACAGGCGTTGCCTGGTGAAACGTTGTTGTGACGCCTTATGTAAGGAGGAGAAATGCGTACCATCACGTTTCCGACTTTGATAAAGGTCGTATTGTAGCCTATCGCGATTGCGGTTATCATACCGCGACATTGCTGCTGGCGTTGGTCGAGATCCAATGACTGTTAGCAAAATATGGAATCGGTGGGTTCAGGAGGGTAATACGGAACGCCGTGCTCGATCCCAACGGCCTCGTATCACTAGCAGTCGAGATGACAGACTTCTTATCCACATGGCTGTAACGGATCGTGCAGCCACGTCTCGATCCCTGAGTCAACAGATGGGGACGTTTGCAAGACAAAAACCATCTGCACGAACAGTTCGACGGCGTTTGCAGCAGCATGGACTGTCAGCTTGGAGACCATGGTTGCGGTTACCCTTGACGCTGTATCACAGACAGGAGCGCCTGCGAAGCTGGGTGCACGAATGGCAAAACGTCCTTTTTTCTGATGAATCTAGGTTCTGTTTTTTAGCATCATGATGGTCGCATCCGTGTTTGGCGACATCGCGGTAAACGCACATTGGAAGCGTGTATTCGTCATCGCCATACTGGCGTATCACCCGGCGTGATGGTATGGGGTGCCATTGGTTACACGTCTCGGTCATCTCTTGTTCACATTAATGGCACTTTGAACAGTGGACGTTACATTTCAGATGTGTTACGACCCGTGGCTCTACCCTTCATTCGATCCCTGCAAAACCCTACATTTCAGCAGGATAATGCACTGCCGCATGTTGCAGGTCCTATACGGGCCTTTCTGAATACAGAAAGTGTTCGACTGCTGCTCTAGCCAGCACATTCTCGAGATCTCTCACCAATTGAAAACGTCTGGTCAATGGTGACCGAGCAACTGGCTCGTCGCAATACGCCAGTCACTACTCTTGATGAACTGTGGTATCGTGTTGAAGCTGCATGGGCAGCTGTACCTGTACACGCCATCCAAGCTCTGTTTGACTCAATGCCCAGGCGTATCAGGGCCGTTATTACGGCCAGAGGTGGTTGTTCTGGGTACCGATTTCTCAGGATTTATGCACCCAAACTGCGTGAAAATATAATCACAAGTCAGTTCTAGTATAATATATTTGTCCAATGAATACCCGTTTATCATCTGCATTTCTCTTTGGTGTAGCAATTTTAATGGCCAGTAGTGTAATTAAGACGGAATTCAAATTGATATATCAGTACGATTTTAAAGTTAGGAAAGTTAAAATAAGTGTAATACAGTCAATGATGCTTATTACAAGAAAAAATAATCCGAAGAAGACGAAGGAGATCAGACATTAAGAATCGTCTATTTCTTTTCGTTCCCTTATAGTTCACAGTTGGAGGATGGCACACACCCAGGTGACAAAAGTCATGGGGTACACCCCAATATCGAATTGGACCTCCTTTTTTCTGGCGTAGTGCAGAAATTCGGCATGGTATAGACTCAACAACTCGTTGAAAGTCCCCTGCGGAAATAGTGATCCATGCTGCCTCTATAACTATCCATAATTCCGAAAGTGTGGCCGGTGCATGGTTTTGTGCACGAACTGACTTCTCGAGTATGTCCCATAAATGTTCGATGGGATTCCTGATCGAGCTATCTGATGGACCAAATCATTCTCTTGAATTATCCAGAATGTTCTTCAAACCAATCGTAACAGTTGTGGCCCAGTGACATGGCGCATTGTCATCCATACAAATTCCATCGTTATGTGGCTGCAAATGGTCTCCAATCAGTGATCGATTCAGTTGGACCAAAGGATCCAGTCCACCTGTTACTCAGAAAGCGGTAAAAGTTAAGCATAAGATTTCGACGCTCGTACTGGCGACTATAAATTACCGTTGCATGTGGTGAGGTCATATCACTACGCTATCTTCAACGCCATCGTGGGCTTCGCTGCCAGCGTCTGGGCACATTGCCTTGGGTTGGCAGCTACAAAACAATACTGTGACGAAGCCAGCAAAGCGTACTTCTGAGACTCACTGGTGCCTTTCGCACTAAACCCGTAGAAGGTTTACTGGTAATCCTCGGGATGTGTCCCATGGATATCGTGGTACGTAACAAGGCAACTCTGTATTGGTTGGAGTGTGAGCAATACGATTGTGTGTACGAGATCACAGGGATGCAGTTTACTGATAAAAGACGTTTACAAGTCTGAAAAGTTAGGTGATTGGCAATCTGACTGTGACACTAGGAGTACTGAAGGGCGTGTTTACAGCATATTGTCCAAACGCGTGTGAAATCTTATGGGACTTAACTGCTAAGGTCATCAGTCCCTAAGCTCACACACTACTTAACCTAAAGTATCCTAAGGACAAACACACACACCCATGCCCGAGGGAGGACTCGAATCTTCGCCGGAACCAGCTGCACAGTCCATGACTGCAGTGCTCTAGACCGCTCGGCTAATCCCGCGCGGCGTTTACAGCATATTCCCAAGCGTCAGGAAAAGGCTCAACCTGCGTCACATGGCCTCTACTCGAGCTATGTTGCACCTATTAACAGGTCACGGTCCGTATTTCAAGCATCTGCATCGAATGGGATGTAGCAGCACACCAATCTGTGAATCTGGAGAGGAAGGTTCCGCTGATCATGTCGTCCTCAGATGTCCCTTTATTCAGGCAGAGAGGTACTGCAGACAATTAGACAACTGCTTAACTTTCATTATATAAGATCAAGTGGAGGCTCCGAATATTTATATATCAGAGAAGAGAAAAGAAAAATAAGATAAAAAGAAAAGAAAGAATGCTATGGCCACCCATACGGTATGCATAGACTGGAGGGTTTCAGAGGCATGCAGATACCAGTGTGGGTGATGTAGAATAGTGTAGCAACAATTGGTTTAGAAGTAGGTATAGTTGTAGTCAGTCGACAAACCTCGAGTCCTTCCTAGATTGCCAGTAACATATCCACTAATGTAAGATGGGAGCTATTCACTTGGGACTTGAGTTAATCCCCTTTATTTTATGTTATTCTTTTAAATTGATTCTTATTTTTCAAATGTTCTGTTTTATTTCTGCATTAATATTACCAATAGTTGTTGTTAATATGATTTACTACCGCATACATAATATAAAACATTGTATGGCACCATGATTAACGAATGTGTATGACCTGTTTGGAGTTTCAAGACAAAATTCGTAGCAGTAAACTGAACTGAATAGAGTCCATTCCATGTAAACACAGCCCACGCCGTTATGGAGCCAACACCAGCTTGGACAGTGCCTTGTTGACAACTTGAATCCATGGCTTCATGGGGTCCAGCCATATTGGAAAATCAGCACATACCAACTGAAATCGGGACTCATCTGACCAGGCCACGGTTTCCCAGTCGTCTATGGTCCAACGGATATGGTCAGGAGCCCAGGAGAGGCACTGCTGGCGATGTCGTGCTCTTAGCAAAGGAACAGGCGTCGGTCGTCTGCTGCCACAACCCGTTAACGCCAAATTTTGCCGCACTGTCGTAACGGATACGTTTGTCGTACGTCGCTCTGGGGTTATTTCACACAGTGTTGCTTGTCTATTAGCACTGACAAATCTACGCAAACGCCGCTGGTCTCCATAGTTATGTGAAGGCCATGGAATACTGCTTTGTCCATGGTGAGAGGTAATGCCTGAAATTTAATATTCTCGGCACATTATTGACACTGTAGATATCGGAATGGCTACAAATATCATTCCACACAAATAACACAGTGTACAAGAATCTAAGCTCTAAGAACACATCTGCAGATAAATACTTAAAAGCTGGACTATATCAGTTAACCTACACTTCATGCCAGTCGGTCTACAAGAAAACCACCACCCAAAAAACATGGAGACTGATCTTAAAATCGTCAGAGAAAGCAACAGTCTCTATAAAAAAAACTCACAACAGAGGAGAACTGCCACATACAAAAAGCAATAACACAGGAAAAGAGAGTCGTGAATGAAAATACAACACTATGCAACAAAAAACTGTTTGGAACACTCAATTAACTATACGAAGCTAACTCTCCACAAAAAACATAAAAGGAAAAAAAACTTCGGCTTTCTTGGTTCTCTCCCCACCCCTCTTTCCACCTCTCTCTCTCTCTATCTTACACACACACACACACACACTGTAACACGCCCGGGGGTACAATTGGGTGTGGTGGTACCTTAAACAGGGTGTCGTTTCTGCTTTCCTTGACCGTGCGCCCTGTCCACACCACGTACCTGATAATCCCGCGGCGGTCGTATTGTCCTGCTCCACACTGCTGTTGGCTTGCCTGAAATTATCTATCGAAATATGCAAGCGGGGTTAGGGGAGCCACTCAACGTTAAAACACAACAGTGTTCGACGTCTAGTACGAACAACTGTATTCTGAGACGATTAAAGAAAAACGCAGGTTGCACTGTTTACATTCTAATTCATAAGTGTTTATCCCAATTAATGTATGATTACCAGTCCACAATATCACTTGGACGAGCGTACGCGTTAACCGAGTCGACGCGGGTGATTGTTGATGATGCGGAAGCCGAATGATCGCACTAAAGTTCTTACGCTCGCCACGCATACATAGATATTTGGTGCCAGTCCTCCTTGACACTACTAATAAATTTTAACACTGTTCACAAAGTTAAATTTACAGTTCACAGCTCTCAGTTGTACGAGCGTGCGCGTAACCGGCGCGGCGTGACTGATTGTTGACGATGCGGAAACGCGATGACCGAACGCACGTTCTCACGCTCGCTACAAGACACTGGCACTTGTTTGCACTCTTTTATTGTAACTGATTTTTGCTGGTTCACGTCAGTTCATTCTGAGAGACCGAAAACGGCGCGGATAATTGATGTTGTAGAGTACGACACGGAGCGAGAGGATACACAAATACGTCATCAGCAGCACTGCTCATTTTTAAATTACTTCTTGACGCACTTTCCTCTGAATCACTTGCATATTTTATCACTTTACTGTAATAACACTTGTAGCAACAGTTCAACTTCCATGCTAACAATGCCTCTCACATGCAGAGCTACACAATACACAACATAACAGTTCCGTGGCCCGCGCTCGAATCTACAGATGCGGCTGCCCGCAAAGATACTCCACAACTAAGCCAGCGATATGGCATTACGCTTACAACTCACGCATTCAAAATCAGCGCCATAACAAACACAAGACCGACAAAGAACAATTGCGCAACTACAGTAACATGAGACCTCTCACTAAGTGTTTTGTCAGAAGTGTCTGCTCAGATCACATTTTGCCACATTTTGTGAAAGTGAGAGGAAATTTGTGAAAAACTGAGTGAAAGCAATGCAGTAAATAGCAGCTGATTGAGACACCAACCAGGGTCACGAAACAGGACGGAAAATGTAAGTACAGAAACGTACATAACTTCTACCCTCGAAACAGCTCTCCACAAATACGCAATAATTTTCTTCATGGCTAGTTTGCATGATGGCATGCTGTCAAAAAAGCCGGCGAAAACGAGCACTAAAATCGATGTATAATAATACAGTTCAGTTAGCGATGTAATTTTAAGGTGAGTGTCTAAACAAAACGAAGCAAATTGAAAAAATTGTATTTTATAGGCCTACAGCAGTTAATTTATTACAATTTTGATATTGTACTTCACAGAAATAAAAATTTAACCCACAGAAGATGACACATTGGTGTCGAAACATTTCTGGGTAAATATAAAAATAAACTAACTGTAATTGCATAAAGCTGATTCCAAACAACCCAGTTTTTAAATCGCAAACACGGAAGACAATGGAGGCACTGAATTGGCATTCAATCGATCATACACATGGCGAATACTCTCCTGGGGTATGTAATGCTATGCCTGCTCGACCTGCTCACGTAGTTCTGGAAGAAGACGAGTCACTTCTTGTCCCATCACGTCCCACACATCCTCGATTGGAGACAAGCCTAGAGATCTTGCTGGCCAGGGAAGTTGATGTACATTTTGCAGAACACGTAGAGTTTCACAGGCAGTGTGCCAGCGAGCATTATCCTGCTGGAACAACACATCACCTTCCTGTTGCAAGAATGGCAAAAGAACAGGTCTAATAACATTCCGCACCAACTGAGCACTGGTTAGCATCGTCTCCTCCATAAACGGCAAATGTGAATAAGAGTCTAGCTTATCGCATCACAGACGATAAGGCGTGGGGTGGGGCAGGAGTGTCTTGGACGAATGCGCTCCAATGAGATAGCAAAAAAAAAAAAAAAAAATGGTTCAAATGGCTCTGAGCACGATGGGACTTAACATCTACGGTCATCAGTCTCCTAGAACTTAGAACTACTTAAACCTAACTAACCTAAGGACATCACACAACACCCAGTCATCACGAGGCAGAGAAAATCCCTGACCCTGCCGGGAATCGAACCCGGGAACCCGAGCGCGGGAAGCGAGAACGCTACCGCACGACCACGAGCTGCGGACAATGAGATAGCACTCACCAGGTCTATCTCACATGCGCAAACGAACACCACTTGCATGCAGGCAGAATCTGCTTTCATCGCTGAAGATCACGGCGCGCCATTCCATCTTCCAAGTGATCCTCTGACGGCACAAGCCGAGTCGTGCACGTTGATGGTGTTGCGTGAGTCGAAGACATGTTAGAGGTGTGCATGATCGTAGTTCCACTGCTAATAACTAGTTAACAACACTTCGTGTTGACATGTGTGGACTCAGAAGCACTCTTACAAAAAAAAAAAAAAAAAAAAAAAAAAAGGTTCAAATGGCTCTGAGCACTATGGGACTCAACTGCTGAGGTCATTAGTCCCCTAGAACTTAGAACTAGTTAAACCTAACTAACCTAAGGACATTACACACATCCATGCCCGAGGCAGGATTCGAACCTGCGACCGTAGCGGTCTCGCGGTTCCAGACTGCAGCGCCAGAACCGCGCGGCCACTTCGGCCGGCAGCACTCTTACAGGGAGAAAATTATTGAACTATAAGTGTATGAGAAAAAAAGTAAATTCGTTGCAAACTACGGAGCGCACACACTTAATTCAGCATGTGAACGTCACTACAGGTATTCGGATTTAAGATACAACATGTTCGACACACCTGCCATTATTGGCGATGATGTGGCGCAGACGAATAGCGAAATTCGGCATGACAAGCCGAAGTGTCGGAACATCGATCCTGTCGACGACTTACTCAATGGCTGTTTTCAGCTCAGCAATGGTTTTGGGGTTATTTCTGTACAACTTGTCTTTAATAAAGCCCCACAAAAGGGGTCGCATGTGTCCAGATCCGGAGAATACGACGGACAATCGAGGCCCATGACAGAGGCCGCTGCGTACACACAGAGCGAGGATACAGTCCCAAAGTGCTTGTCCAGGACATCACTCTCCTGCTTCGATGGGGTCGAGCCCCGTCTTGCTTGAACCACATCTTGTCGAAATCAGGGTCACTTTGGATAATTGGGATGAAATCATCTTCCAAAACCTTCATGTACCGTTCGGTAGCCACCGTGCCATCAGAGATTTTCGTACCAATTATTCTGTAACTGGACATTGCACACCACACAGTCACCTGTTGAGGGTGAAGAGACTTCTCGATCGCGAAATGCGGATTCTCAGTCCCCCAAATGCATCAGTTTTGCTTATTGACGAATCAATCCAAATGAAAGTGGGCTTCGACGCTAAACCAAACTATATACACATACTAATTCTCATCATGCCCCGCGGCCAACCGTGCAGTCTGAACGTCCTAACGCAAACCGTTCAGAAGTTACGACGATTTTTTCATATAGTTCAATAATTGTCATTCTGCATCTGTACTGTGGTAGCTGTACGATATCCCACTGCTGCCCTTACGATATGACAATCTTGGCGAGCGTCTGTGCTGCGTGGACGTCCAGAACCTCGTCTAAGGGTTTGAGAATATTCACGTGAACACCGATACCAGCAACGTTGCACAACGGACACAGCACATCCCACTTCCATGGCAGTTCTCCGAAAGAACCATCCCGCCACTTGGAAGGTCACAATTTGACCCCTTTCAAACTTGCTGAGCTGTCTGTAGGAAACACTAGTGCATCTATGTGGCATGGTTCCCTGCTTGCTTCACACTATTGCACCACACTGAGCCTTCTGGCTGTGCACATTCCTATTAAAGGGTGGACATAGATGGCACTCTGGTGGCTAAGCCACACCGCTAACTGTTGGTGAGTGACGCTGAAATCATTATCAGTACATCTAGTCTATCCCAGGTGACATACTGTCATCGGATCAAGAACGACGTCGTCTTTCCAAGTGTAGTAATTTTTTCCGACAGTATGTATAAATACGTTTGTCCCTTGCGAAAACACTCTTCTACGACCTCATGATACTTTTAACTCTTACATGAGATTACTTCATGTTGTAACATCCTCTTACAAGAGAACTGAGACTGGATGTTGCGTATCTTCTCATTTCCACAACATTTCTCATTTGGCAGACAACTTGACATGCGAAATGTACTGTTCTCCAATTGGTTTGCAGCTTTGTAGAGTTTATAATTCGGTAACATTGTGATGAACGATTTTCTCCACCCTTAATATCCACAAAATACGTGAAAGTGTTTGCTCCTTAGATATCTATCCGTCTTCGAACGCTTCCGTGGTCATAACAAAACTTTGTCATCAACTGTAAGATTCATCTCTTTTCCCAGACCTCTCTGATCATGCTTTCTCTTCTTAGCTTTTGCGCTTATCATCTCCAGTGCTAATTTTACGCTTTCCAGATGGCGTTTACGTCTCACATATGAGTGGTCCACAGTTTCTCATAATTCTTCTCTCTAAGGTTTCTCACCTCTCACACAACATATTCTTTGAGGAGCCCCACTAAGTTTCTTCAACTTCTTGATAATTCCTTATGAAATTTTACTGTCTAATATTGAATAGGTTACTCCACAGATCGTCTTCAGTCACTATCCGCTTCTTCATCATTGTTCTTCCTCTTCTTCTCTGGTCCTTTCAGTAGCACAATTGAACATATTGCAGTAGCTGAAACATCCTCGCTAATGCCCTTTTCCTCTTCTGGTGTGTTCAACAGAGCATCTACAAATTCTCTCAAGTTCAAAATTGGACTGTCAGCTTGTACTGCATTGCATCCTATGTATTCTGTCTCTTCCTCTTCTGATTCGCTGGTCCACATATCTTCCCATTCTTTATTGTATTCATCATCTTCTAAATCATCTATTTCTTTACTTTCTGTGACAGAAGCAGGAATCACATCTTATGTTAAATCATCTGTTTGAATCGCCTCACACTCTCTTGTTAGTTCGTGGCTACTTCATTCACTAACATCATTCCCCCCTATCTTTTTAATTGACGACCAGGTTTTACGTATAACTTCCTTTTCCTGATGTTTCTGCATTACTTATGAATTTTGGCCTAATCTTCTCATCCTTCGAATTAAGCTGTGAAAAACCTACCTTCAAGCGTAGTACGATGCTGTAATGTTTGTGAAAATCAAGACCTAATATGCCTTTCATAGTCAAATTCTTCATAATTACGAAATTTTCACTACGTATATGCTATTGGCATTCAAAATTTATTCTCTCTTTCTCCTTAATCTCTGCACATTTCCAGTGATCGGATATGTTGTGTCCTCCTTCCCGTTGTCAAATTGCTTGATTCCTACTGCTAACGTTCCCTTCATTTTGTTGTAGTTTACAAATAGCGCTCCTGATAGGTTAATCATAACTAACTGTGATGTCAAAGACTCTCTTGCTACTCATCTTCTTGGTGTGTTCCCTCATTCTTAGTTCTTCTGGTTGTATGTGGGGTTAGGCCCGCATACTACTACTACCTCGTTTCTCTTTTCTCATCATTCATCACGTCTCCAATTATTTCTCCTGTGAACTGGCCGATGCTGTGGTCACCGTTGTCAGCGATTATTTTGGCTATTTCACTGGAGTAGGTGTCTCGTTCTCTAGTTATCCGGTTACTGATTTTCAAGTGGAAAATGCATGTGCATTAAGAGCGCTGGTTCCCTTGCCTCCATACTTCTTCGTAACTGTAGCAAGAAATGGTGGAATCTTCGTACAGCGTGCATATTCCTTGCGGCTGCTATAACTTCTCTCTGTATTTAATGCGGTAGTTCCATCAAATTCATATTAGTTCTGCTGGATCATAAGACATGTCTAAGAATTGATTTCTCTGGAACATCTCCATTAAATACTACACTGGGCCCTGCTACCTTGAATCTGCATGTTACATCATCAATATCCTAAATTTAACTTGATCTTGTTTTGCTTTTGACCAGTACTCATGAACTCTTCGTACGTCTTACACTGTCCCGCAATGTCACTCTCCCTGCTGCCTCTTCTCTAAAGAATGAACAGACAAAGTTATTTTTAAAGCCATGTGGGTGATCTAGGTGAAGCCTCTCGGAACGGGTCATCCAAATCTTTGGATTTAAGTGGTTCGATGCATTCAGAAACAATGATTATTTTTGCACTGACACAAATTTTTTCTGATTTCTTCTTCATCTACATCGCATGACAAGATATCGACGGTTGTCGTAGTGACTACCGGTGGAGCTGAATGTGTTACTTCCCAGGTGCGATGTAATCTCTCTATAATTTCTCTTAATTCCTCTTCTTCTCGATTTTTCTCTTCTACACTTCGGTTCATCATGTTCTCTCTTCCGTTACTGCTCATTTCTACTACTCTCTTCCTTTTCATTAGCCCATTTTAAGCTTCTCTACTCCTTCGGTTAATATTGGTCTACGTATTCTTAAATTATATTAAATGTCTAATCTCTTGACGCCCGCATTGGCTCGCTGGTACTGCCCTATCAGATGTGGTTTTGTTTCGTGTCGACAAATGCTCGACAGTGCACGTTAATACTTTGACTTGATATTTTACTTTGCTTAATGAATTCTTCTGCGAATCAAAATTCTGTATGTTGGCATCAATATCTTTCTTTAAACCGTATATAGTTCCTTTAGTATTCTGCATCAACGTATCTACTTTCGTACTATAGTTGTGCCTGTTCATCTGTCTTCTTCTTTTTATCTAATGATTTAATCTGTTCCTCACTTTCCTTTACAAGATCGTCGAGTTTCTTATTCTCTGCCTCTACTTGCTTCTCTAAATTTTTAATCATATTTTGAAAATTCTTTCATTTTCTTCAAATTTTGTATCCCTAATTTTCCTCGCTGTACTCAAATGTTTCCTCACTTTTATTGAATAAATTTTTGCTTTTCTCTAACTGTTCTTCCATTTTCTTGAATTGCGCGACATTTTCAATTTACCTTGAATTGTTCAATCAGAAAAACTCTGCAAATTGAATACTGCCAGTCGTCGAGATGTGGCTCAAGAGTGGCATCACTCTGTGCTGCGCTTTTGTGGCCTACTATTTCGGAAGACTCCGCTAGATGTGAATTTTTGCTATCATATTCTCTCGTAAAGTCAGCTTCTGACATTTCCTCGCCGGCCGCGGTGGTCTCGCGATTCTAGGCGCGCAGTCCGGAACCGCGCGACTGCTACGGTCGCAGGTTCGAATCCTGTCTCGGGCATGGATGTGTGTGATGTCCTTAGGTTAGTTAGGTTTAAGTAGTTCTAAGTTCTAGAGGACTGATGACCTCCGATGTTAAGTCCCATAGTGCTCAGAGCCATTTGAACCATTTTTGACATTTCCTCGTTCACCTGCACCCGACTTTGCTCAATCTCCGTATCATTTTGTGATGCTTCATCCAAACGCTTGCTAAAATGTACGTGTCGGATATTCTCCTACTCTCCATGCCTGAACCGATGTCTAGTGTTTCTGAATTAACTAATATTTCACTCTCTTCCTAGGACTTTCTCCATAAACTTCTTGCTCATATACTCGTGAATATCGGCCAGCCCTAACTGAATCTCTACATGTTGCAATGTATGTCCCGTTTGACATACCATGTACTCTGTTTCCATTCCCTCCTTTTTGTCCGTTCGATCTCTCGTAACTATTACCAATACATTCGTATACCCAGTTATTATTCCGGTGTTGGTTTCCATAACCGTTTTTCCTATGTTTGTGGTTATTACTTGTCCCTTCACCGTTATTATTTTGTTGTCACGCACCCTCTTGTATCAAATCTAAAGAATCCACGACCGACATGAACGTCTCTAAATCATTGTCAGGTACATGTACCAATTCTCTCCGTATTGAGATAGGCAACTTGGATTTTAATAGCCTAAGCACGTCGCGTGTGGCGATTTGCTCTGACCAGTACCTCGTTTTGTTAATGTACTTTTCAAAATATTTTCTGAGCGTTCCTAGCTTGAAATTGTGCATCTCAGGGTTATATACCTGTTTCCGTAGTCTTTCTTGTATACTAACTGACCAAAACCTGGCCAAAAAATGTTGATCGAACTCGCTAAAATAATGACAGTTCTCTGCTACATCTGATGTCAGTAATGATGCATCTCTGGGAATATATGAAATAACAATCTGTATCTTTTGCCTTTCCTGTCACGATGCAGGTCACACATTCTTAAAACTCTTTATGAATATTACCGGATGAATAGATTTCCTGACTTCGGAAAACATCTGAAATTGTCTGTGTGTCAACAATGACTCTTCATGTTTCAGTGTAGCAAGAGTGGGTGTATCATTGCACACATCTATCGGATTATTTCTACATGCATTCACTGTGTATGGACTAACAGTCACATTATTTGCCGGTGAATTTCCGTACGTGTCCCGATTTGACACATAATTTCCACTCTGCTGTACATTAAATGAACTACTGCAGCTTGGGCTAGGTGCGGCACAGTTCACGATTCTATCACACTCACCCGATGGTTTTCCGATAATCTCGGGTCTTAAAAGTTCGTGGGTTGTGCTTGTACCTTCATAACTCTTATGTCCAACATAGTCAAGCATTATTAACTTCACTTCAGCTCCTACATTTCGTTCTATGTTCAAAGAAATCTCCTCGATGCCCTTGGTTAACTGTTTGGCATCGAGAGATTCCTGTACCTCTTTGGCCTCGGATACTTCTCCGGCCAAATTCTTTACTTTATCTGGTAAATCTTTCAAACTTTAACTTCAGATACATCTGATTCTAGCTTTTCAATTTCGTTATTAACCTAAAATACGTTGATCCCTGTCATCTAGAGCACGATTGAGTTTCTGTACTAATGCTTGTTCGCGTTTGACTAACATCTCGTCCACTTAGCGATTATGTTAGTCTCAACCTTTTCAAAAAAACTCATTCTGGCGTTGGATATCTTCCTCGCGCTCACTTTTTCTCTGCTGTTCCATTATTTTCAGCTCTTTTTTCCTCTGCTGTTCCATTATTTCCGGCTCTCTTTTTCTCTGCCGTTCCATTATTTCCAATTTCTGGAACACGAATGCAAGCACATCGCTTGGATTTGCTAGCTCTGCCTGCGTTCGTTTACTTTCGGCTGCTCTCTCGCAGCTGATTTCAGACGCGGGCCCCCAACTGTTGTAAGCTCTGTTGACAAATATCAGTCTGCGATTCTACACTGTCAGGTGGGATCGTAGTTCGTTCAGTTTCACAGTCCCTCCTGCCAACGATCCAGGAATATTCTCCACCGGGTTTCATAATTTTCGAGTTCCAAACCGTTACATCCTGTATTCGGTACTCGGTAATCTTGTACGTGGTGCTAACTGATGTAAACAGCGCCACACGCAGAAATAAGACAATAAATAAACAACACTTTCTACACTAATAGTTACAATCGAAATTATAGAAGGCAACTACGTTGGAAGTTTGTTATTAATTGCATGCGCCCAGGGCTACTGACCATCTTCAATTACAAACCTGGTCGTGTGCATTCGGTTCCTTACCTCACAGTCTATCTTGGATGTAAGGAACAGTGTGGGTCTGCGATCGCTCATCCAGATTCTCAGTCAGCTTGTCGTCGTTCCCGTGCGTATAATACATGTAACGGAACCATTTTATTCATTAATTACTATTCACTATATGCTTGTATACATACATTTAATCAATGACAACAATGAATTTAGGTCTCAGGATTCTAGTTTCGACTTCGGCCCCCGGGTAAGTGTTCAGTGCAATCAGCTGTTGGTGTATATGAACCGAGCTGTTTAAATGCAAAACATAGGATTATCATTGAAAATTCAGTTACACACACTGCAGAACGCTTACTACCGGCGCCAGTGTAATGTAAGTTAATAAAATTTTAAATGTATTACATCTGCTTTGATATCTTTTACTTAAGTGACGTCGAAACAAAAGAGAAATAACTAATAATACTATGAACAGTGTAATGTATTTTTAATTTAGCCCGACGCTGATCAGCAGTCAGCAAACTAGCTTAGTACTCAGGGTGGTTACGGGATTACAAATAATCAATTTTGAATCATCACAGATATTCTCCAATGTACATATATCGAAAGTATAGTTAAAACTCATGTGCTCATGGCACCCGATAATATTTCGTATGCCACTTCAATGTAAAGTAATGAAACCCGTAACTCAAGATCGTGGTTTCGTCTCGAATACCAATATAAGATAACAAGCCTAAACTTTTGCAGATGAAATCTTATACTAGAACTAGAATCCGGTGATCAGGCCTTTCTGCTTGGGATATTATCTCGTAACCTTAAGAAAATCTGAAAGTGAAATATATTAAATTATTCATAGCGGCTGCATATCTCGTGGAATCTGAAAGAAAGTTTAGTGTCTTAACTGGCCGCACGTCTCGAAGATGAGGTAGACAATTACAGCAAGATGAACGTCAGACGATCGTTATTTTCTCTTCAAGTCCAATAACAGAAGAAGACCACCAACGAATAGAGAGTTCAGACACAGGATCTCTAATGTCCACGGAATACATTGCAACAAAATGCATTTGATTACTCTTTGGTGCACTGCGCCAGCAATTCATACAATAACTAGCACTACATGGCACTTATAAACTTCAAATTCATGACCATCGTAGGAAATACAGTACAATGTCAGGAGTTCACAAGTTAACGTCTTCTGAGGAGAATCGACAGTTTGTATGTTGTCACTGAGCTTAAGGATGTGGTGGGGTGCTTTAATATAATATTTTAATATGGTCCTGTATATCTGACACGAACAAATCATTACCCACTAAAACAATGATTCGACAAGGATCTCAATCAACCCAGTTTGTTATATGTAAAATCAAAAGAAATGGTGTAACAATCATAGATAATAATAAGTTGATGCCTTGGCAAACCCAGGCAAGGAATCTGGAATGGAATTCAAATGAACACGTTTCTGGATAAAAAGTTTACATTAGCAGAAGACATACCATGATTGCAGACGGTTAGTGCATAGATGTAGAACAGAAGCATATGCTTGTGCATCTATTGCCATAACTGAAAGCACGTTCTGCCTCTAACTGAAACAAGCCCTCAGAATGAAGAATGAAATTACTGAACATCGCTAAGAATGATCCGATGATTCCTACAATTCACTCGATGTTTCGGCTGGATCTCACCTCGGCTGAACTAGCTGCAGTCACTGGCTCTGTACCAACACTTTGCGTCTAAGTTCAACTCAGATGGATGAGAGTCTCTCATCACAGACGAGCCGGGAGAAGTCGTCTAGAAGCAAAGTGCACCGATGGCGAACGCTGCCAGAGAAGTCATCTGTCTGAGAAGTAACTTGCTACAGTTCGCTTCCGACAAGGAAGACACTATTCTGTTTTTCGCTGTTGGGTAATTTGGATTGACTGAATGATAAGTATTGTGAGTGAACCCAAGTTGTTTTACAAGACGCTGGTCTCCCTCCCTTACTCGTATTGCATTGGTTAACGTGTTACAAAACTCCTTGTGCTTGGCACTCCAAAACTGTGTTCATCCTCTCCTCCTTTTTGTCTCCATATGTGTGCTTGCCAAAAAGAGTGGACCTCCTTAAGCACTACCATATTCCTTTCTTCCACTTCTAAATTAATTACGTTAACCAGTGTTAATCACTTTTCGTGAGTCATCAGACTTCTGACTGGTTTGACACGGCCAGCCACGAATTCCTCTCCTATGCCAACCTCTTCATCTCAGAGTAGCACTTGCAGTGTATGTCCTCAATTATTTGCTATATGTATCCCAGTCTCTGTCTTCCTCTACGTTTCTTACCTTCTACAGCTCCCTTTAGTACCATGGAAGTTACTCCGTGATGTTTTAACAGATGTCCTACCATCTTGTTCCTTCTTCTTGTGTGTGTTTTCCATATATTTCTTTCCTTGCACGATTCTCTGGAGAACGTCCGCGTTCCTTTCTTATTAGTCCACCTCTGTAGCACCACATCTCAAATGCTTAGATTCTCTTCTGTACCGGTTTTCCCACAGTCCATGTTTCACTGTCATACAGCACTGTGCTCCAAACGTACTTTCTCAGGAATTTCTTCTTGAAATTAAGATCTATGTTTGAAACTAGTAGATTTCTCTCGGCCAGGAAATCCGCTTTTATCAGTGCTAGTCTGATTTTTATGTCCTCCTTGCTCCGTCCGTCACGGGCTACTTTGCTGCCTAGGTAGCAGAATCCCTTCACTTCATCTACTTCTTGATCACCAATCCTGATGTCAAATTTCTCCCTGTTCTCACTTCTGCTACTACTCATTGCTTTCGTCTTTCTACGATTTGCTATTAATCCATATTCTTTACTTATTACGCTGTTTATTCCATTCATCAAGTTCCGTAATTCTTCTTCACTTTCACTGAGGACAGAAATGTCATCGATGAATCTTATCATTGATACACTTTTACCACGAACTTTTATTCCACTCTTGAACCTTTCTTTTATTTCCCTCATTGGTTCTCTGACGTATAGATTGAACAGTAGGGGCTAAAGACTACATCCCTGACTTACACCCTTTTTAATTCGGGCACTTCGTTCTTGGTCTTCCGCTCTTAGTGTTCCCTCTTGGTTCTTATACATATGGTTCTTGTTCATATTGTATATTATTTGCCTTTCCCTATAGCTTGCCCCTATTTTTCTCAGGATTTCTAACATCTTGTACCATTTTACATTATTGAACGGTTTTGTCAGGTCGACAAATCTTGTGTATGTGTCTTGATTATTCTTCAGTCTTGCTTCCATTATCAATCGGAACGTCAGAATTGCCTCTCTGGTGCCTTTCCCTTTCTTAAAGCCAAACTGATAGTTACCATTTTTACAGTTCCTTAACATTCGGTTTTTGCGCGATCTGAGCGTGGAGTTAATATCTCAAGTTTTCAGAGGCGTCCTCAATTCTATGTTTCCATTCCATTTTCTAAGATGTTGTGTTAACAGCCCATGTTTTGTGGCAAATTCTGAGTGCCTGCAACTGCAAATACATTTCACATATTGGATGAATACAGCTGCTGTATGTTTTCAAGAGAATTTTATGCTAATCTTCTTGCAAAATAGTGGCAAGTTAAGGTTACGCTGATGGAGGTGGACAGTTAGGGGCTGGACCGCAAAGGCTCGATGATATTGAGACCTGGTGACTGTGATGGCCGGGGGAGATGTGAAAATTCATCCTCCCGCTCACAACGAAGCATGAGGGGGGGGGGGGGGGGAGATAATAGAAAATTTGAGTATTGCAACCTTGCATAGTAACCATGAAGTTCATGGAATTCCAAGAGTTGGCTGCACAAATCCCTCTGAACCGTCGCTGTGTTCTTTTGGGACGGAAACACGGCCATGTTTTGGAAACAGTTTGAAAAAAGACTCAGCCGACTAAATGACATTCTTCCACGGCTCTGTAGTCCAGGTTTTATGGGTTTGGCACCACGTTTTGCCGTTACGGGCATTTTCTTGACTGTTGAGTGCTTTTGTAATTCCAGCTCCCCTGCAATTCCCTGTTGATGGAGCTCCCTTTGTATTCTTTTGGAACTGACAGGGCTCACGAGTGCGACTTGACCTTCAGTTGTGCAGTGACTTTTACGCCCGTCGTCCTCTTATTTTTCGTCACAGCCCTTTTAATGACAGTCCATCACTGTCACACAGTCTCTTTCATCCACGCTGTGACTTAGTGGATGATGTTTTTCCCCTTTCCCTGTCCTTGGTAAAAATCTTCGATACGGCACCTTTTCAAACACCAAACTGTTCGGCTATCTTGGTTACGGAAGAATTTACTTATCTCCGACATAACAAACTCACATGTACACCGACTGATACTTGGAACGTACTGATGACATTGCACACGTGCCGTTGGTGATCAAATACAACAGCGCCACCTGCAGACTTGACTAGTACCTGTATTTATGTTCGAGCAGTGTTTCCATATTTTTGCCTAACCCTTGTACATGGCGGTTGTTGCTAACTGCGGGAACCGGTTTGTATAACGAATACAACAACACACCGACCACTTATCATACCCAAAATTGGCACTTAAGGCTGGCGTTGTAGGAGAAATCCTACCAGAATATTCCAGAGTAACGATACGTACCTCGTTCCATGATAAAATGCCGGTTTAGAGCGTTGGAGCTAGTTACTAGGCCAAAAGGTTCCTAACCGGGCTGATGTGTACGTTCACCGCTAACGACACGAGGAGTTGGTGAGGTGGCGTGGCTCGGGAAGCTGGGGTGCACGTGCGGGCGGCGCACGTGGGATCTCGAGGCGGGCCGGACGCGCCTACTGTACTCCTCTGAGGCCCAATCTCGGCGCTGATTGGATAATGGCGCCTCAGATTGGCGACGCCGTGCGCAGCTAGCGGCCGTCCTTCCTGACACACGTGACACTCGGCCGACGTCGCCTGTTGCCGCCAGCTGTCCTCATCACGGTCCATTACGTGTCTCACCTCTGCTGCCAGTCCATGTGGTCTCACAGTCCTTGTGGCCCCACACAACCACACACTCCCATTCATACAAATCACCGACATTGGGGGATTCCGCCGACGACCGACATCGGCTGAAGGCGGCCAATTTTTTCAAATCATTACTCCAGTACTTGCGCAGTGTCTGTGCAACTGATCTCAACTCCTTAAAGTACAGACTTCGCATGAAGATCGTTGGATCTGAATTCAGTCTGTTTTTCTCCGTCGGATAAGGCTTCGTTCCCACACACAAAACATGGACTCTGAGAAATTGTTAAGTGTAGAACAAGAAAGAACGAGTTTATGGCATCCTGAGGATGAGAACTATAATAAGAGCAATAAGTTTCGGAATTTGTTCTGTGAAACTGCTACTTTATTGGAAACCTCAAGTTTCGAACAACTTAAAAATTTTATAACAATTTACTGAAAGTTGTCATGTTACGTAATGAATGTTATGTGATTGTCTAGGCATTTCAACCTCAAATCTATCTACAGTTATCCAATACGTCATCTGCAACAAAGGTGAAATCCATACAGGAAATTTTGGACCTAGATTATAACCTCACATAATAATGTGTTCAAGTGAGAATGGTGGTGTATGTAAATTTTACTGATTAATTTTTCTGTAGAGGATTCAGTATTGGTAGGAAGGCTTTAGCTGTTTACGAAGTATCATTACTGCTTACTGATGTTTTTGAGCTATTATTTAGTGATTCCGTTATATCAGAAATGTGTTAATATGATGTCTATATGTACACATTTCAGTGTTTGAGATGTACAGAGTATTGTCCGAGGGCTATCCACAAAGTACATTACGTTTTCGTTTGTATCCGTTAGGGGCGGGGCTAGCGCGGCCATCTTGGTGTCATGGCATTCCGCCGCTCAGTCGGCATCCTGCCGTGCTAGTGAGAGGTTCGTGCTGTACTCCGTTGAGTTACTGTGACAGTTTGAAATGTCAGCGTTAATTGAAAATGCCGCGAAGTGTGAAGTGCGTGCTGTAATAAGGTTTCTGACTACAAAAAACTGTACACCGATAGAAATCTATCGGCAGCTTTGTGAAGTGTATGGGGACAACATAATGACTGAAGGTGGAGTGTGTCAATGGGTCATAAAATTTAAAAATGGCCGAACTAACGTTCACGACGAAGAGCGAAGTGGAAGACCCAGCATAGTGACTGCCGAACTTGTCAAAAAAGTCGATGCCGCGGTCCGTAAAAACCGTAATTTCACAATAACGGAACTCTCTACGAGTTTTCCGCAAGTTTCACGAAGTTTGTTGCACGAAATCATTACCTAAAAGCTTGGTTACCACAAGTTTTGTGCAAGATGGATACCAAAAATCTTGACAGAGATTCACAAAAATCAGCGAATGGCTGCAGCGTTAACGTTTTTGGACGCTTACGAGAAAGATGGCGACTCATTACTCGATCGCATCGTTACTGGTGACGAAACATGGGCTAAGCATGTGAACTGCGAGACAAAATTGCAGTCAATGCAGTGGGGGCACACAAATTCCCCCCAAAAACCCAAGAAATGCATGCAGACAATGTCGGCAAGGAAGGTGATGGCGACTGTCTTTTGGGACAGAAACGGTGTGATTTTTGTGGATTTCCTGGAAAGAGGCACTACAATAAACTCTCAAAGGTATTGCCAAACTCTGCACAACCTCAGAAGAGCAATACAAAACAAGCACAGGGGAAAGTTGGGCTCAAAGATCTTGCTGATTCACGACAACGCCCGGGCCCACACGGCAAATGCCACTCGTAAAGTTCTCGAATCTTTTAAGTGGGAGTTGTTTCCCCATCATGTATAGGCATGAGTAGGTATACCTTTGCTGTAGACTGTCATCGGAATAATGTGACCTTGGCTGTAATATCTTACTACACTCCTGGAAATTGAAATAAGAACACCGTGAATTCATTGTCCCAGGAAGGGGAAACTTTATTGACACATTCCCGGGGTCAGATACATCACATGATCACACTGACAGAACCACAGGCACATAGACACAGACAACAGAGCATGCACAATGTCGGCACTAGTACAGTGTATATCCACCTTTCGCAGCAATGCAGGCTGCTATTCTCCCATGGAGACGATCGTAGAGATGCTGGATGTAGTCCTGTGGAACGGCTTGCCATGCCATTTCCACCTGGCGCCTCAGTTGGACCAGCGTTCGTGCTGGACGTGCAGACCGCGTGAGACGACGCTTCATCCAGTCCCAAACATGCTCAATGGGGGACAGATCCGGAGATCTTGCTGGCCAGGGTAGTTGACTTACACCTTCTAGAGCACGTTGGGTGGCACGGGATACATGCGGACGTGCATTGTCCTGTTGGAACAGCAAGTTCCCTTGCCGGTCTAGGAATGGTAGAACGATGGGTTCGATGACGGTTTGGATGTACCGTGCACTATTCAGTGTCCCCTCGATGATCACCAGTGGTGTACGGCCAGTGTAGGAGATCGCTCCCCACACCATGATGCCGGGTGTTGGCCCTGTGTGCCTCGGTCGTATGCAGTCCTGATTGTGGCGCTCACCTGCACGGCGCCAAACACGCATACGACCATCATTGGCACCAAGGCAGAAGCGACTCTCATCGCTGAAGACGACACGTCTCCATTCGTCCCTCCATTCACGCCTGTCGCGACACCACTGGAGGCGGGCTGCACGATGTTGGGGCGTGAGCGGAAGAGGGCCTAACGGTGTGCGGGACTGTAGCCCAGCTTCATGGAGACGGTTGCGAATGGTCCTCGCCGATACCCCAGGAGCAACAGTGTCCCTAATTTGCTGGGAAGTGGCGGTGCGGTCCCCTACGGCACTGCGTAGGATCCTACGGTCTTGGCGTGCATCCGTGCGTCGCTGCGGTCCGGTCCCAGGTCGACGGGCACGTGCACCTTCCGCCGACCACTGGCGACAACATCGATGTACTGTGGAGACCTCACGCCCCACGTGTTGAGCAATTCGGCGGTACGTCCACCCGGCCTTCCGCATGCCCACTATACGCCCTCGCTCAAAGTCCGTCAACTGCACATACAGTTCACGTCCACACTGTCGCGACATGCTACCAGTGTTAAAGACTGCGATGGAGCTCCGTATGCCACGGCAAACTGGCTGACACTGACGGCGGCGGTGCACAAATGCTGCGCAGCTAGCGCCATTCGACGGCCAACACCGCGGTTCCTGGTGTGTCCGCTGTGCCGTGCGTGTGATCATTGCTTGTACAGCCCTCTCGCAGTGTCCGGAGCAAGTATGGTGGGTCTGACACACCGGTGTCAATGTGTTCTTTTTTCCATTTCCAGGAGTGTAGATACTGAACATTAGTGAGTTTAATTCGGGTGAACTGAATCGTGAAGGAACAGGCAAATATGAACTTTTGTGCTGTGGACTGTGCTTTAGAAATGTGTTCTTGTTGTTTAGTACAGACTTGGTGGCAAGTATATGCGACTTTTCTATACGAAAATATAGCACAATTACTTTTCAAGGTTACCTCTTTTAATTATTGAAGCTGTACCTGATGTGCCGAACATATTTAAAGCATACTGACAATCAACGGTATGAAATCTAAGAAAACTTATTACACAGTCAATTTTTAGCAACTTTTCTTGATTGAGTTACATTGTTTGCACCATAAAACATGTAGCGGATTTATGGAGATTTCTGAGATAAGTGAGCAGTAATAAGGACTACATGGAATGATGGGTGGTAGCATCTAATGAAAATTAATGTTGGTGAGTGAGAAAAAAGTCGTATTATTTTCGAATACAGTGTCAGTGGTGTGCTGTTTGATACAGTGACGTCTGTTAAACGTCTAGGCGAAGCATTGCAAATTCACATCAAAATTGAACGATCATGTAAGGACAGTTTTAGGAAAGACAGATGGTTGATTTCATTTTACTTGGAGAATTCTAGGAAATCAGCATCTATAAACGATACCACATAGAGAACATCCACTCTTCAGTACTGCTCGAGTGTTTGGGATCCTTACAAGATAGGATTAAAGGAGTACATCAAAGCAATTCAGAGGAACGCTGCTAGATTTATTACGTAATTCGAAAACACAAGTATTTCGGGAAAGATATGTGAAATCAAATGGAAATCCCAGCAGAGAAGAAGAGGTTCTTTCCGCAAAACACTATTATGAACGTTCAGAGAAGCGGCATTTGCAACTGATTGTAGAACGAATTAGCTGCTATGAACATACATCTCGCGTAAGGACTGCGAAGGCAAGAGAAATCGGGACTCGTACGGAAACATATAGATCGTATTTTGCCTTCGCTTCGTTTGAGAGTGTCAGGAAATGGAACGCCCGGCAGTAGTACTAAGTACCTTTCACCATGTATCGCACAGTGGCTTCCGCAAGATGCAGACTCCGCGTCACCACATATCAGCTACAGAGGGTAAGTTTCAGAGGTTCCGATCCATCAGCAATTTCAATCAGTATCTGATTCATCATCATCACTTCTTACTGTGACCTTATTTTCAAAAATTACCGTTCTGCTTGTCTTTAGAAATGTATTTGTTGTTGGCGCTCAGTAATTCTTAACGAAATTTGATTTCGACATAGGGTTAGTGTATTTGAACAGAAATCAAAACGTCTTTGGTCTCGCCAAGCCACTGCTTAAATTTCTAATAAAAAACATCAGCAGCCAGCGTAATAAACACCTTGTTATCCGAATGGCCTTGTCAAAGAGGGCGGAGGATCGGACAGAGGTTCAGAGCACTCTCTTGCCCTTGGAATCGGAAACTGCCTCTAAAAGGCGGAAGAATCAGCGGTGATCAACCGCATGAGGATGAGCAAGGCAATGGAAGCCACTGTGTTAAAGACACACAACGTGTATCCACAGGAGATGTGGCCTGTAATTGGAAGGTGTCGCGATCTCTTCATCGGCAAAACATCACGGACTAGTCTCCCATTCGGATCTCGGAGATCGGCCTGCCTGGGGAGAGGTGACCACTAGAAAATGGTGGAATAACAAACGAAGGGATAGCATTTACAAGTCGGAGCGTGGAGTGTCAGAAGTTTGAACACAGTAGGAAACTTTGAAAATCCAAAAAGGGAAATTCAAAGGGTCAGTCTAGATGTATTTGGGGGTCAGTGAAGTGAAGTGGAAAGAAAATAACGATTTCTGGTCAGAAAAATTCAGGGTAATATCAACAGCATCAGAAAATGGTACAACGGGAGGAGGATTCGTCACTAGCAGGAAAGTAGGACGGAGAATGAGCTACTGTGAACAGTTAAGTTATAGTATTATGCAAGACTCCCCACTCACACTAGACCTAGAGAAATGTCTCAGCTTAGCCGGTTGGCGGTATAAGGGGCGTACACGTATAAATGACGAGGCTTTTCCTATAATGAAGTCAGTCCGCCCTTGAACCGACGTAGTGAGCCGCGGCTTATGAATTCTTCCTACCTGTTATGTGGAGATGCACTCGTAGTTTTATGTCCCCTTACAGAGCCGTAGCAGCACTGACGGATTCTGAAAGTTCAATACTACTGTCCATGTTATACGTAATGAAGCGAAAAGAAACTTTTTGCACAAATAATTTTTGTCACAGGATGCAACTGTGGTGCCCTTATTTCAGAAATACCGTAAAATGAACTTAATCGCACCTGTTAGAAGCTAAGTATTAACGGTACGAGTGGATGGTTTACCGCATGACTAGATCGAAAGGTATTCTATCGGCGACTATCGACTGCGGCGCACATTCTGCAGCTTGAAAGTAAAATCGACATATTTCGTATAAGTCGTACATCACCGGTTAAGCCAAAGTTATTTAATTAATTATTGATATCAACGTTTTCTCGCATAGTAAAATTACTGAAAGACAGTATTCATCACCCCTAGACTCCTCCAAATGTCTGAGTGGCAAAAGGAAACTTTTTTTAGCAAATATTTATTAATAACAATTTCTTACTTCGCGCCAGAATAAATATTCTTTCCCTCCGATCTCTTTGCTGACGTCACAATCGATTTCAGCGTCGGCACCTCATCCCACTGGCTCGTTGTCAGCACTAACGATATCTGACGTTTTTGACTCCCAGTGGGACACAGAACTATTTGCGAGATCACTGTAAGTTCAAGATGTTATTCCGAGCTGCTGGTGGAGAAAAATTCGGTAGCTGACGTCTCTTTGTGTGTAGTCAACAACGATATGTGCGGGGCTCTATTCCCAGTGAGCACTGAATTCTTCGACATATTATTTCTAGTTCAAACATGCTCACATGTCGCTGCTGGTGCAACAAACCCATATTTAACGTTCGTTTTCTTTAGAATATAACAGCGATAGGTGCCGGCTTGGAGTCCTGGGAAGGAAAAAATTAATGTTTCGTCTCATCACTTCAGTTAAAACATCTAGCTACTGCCGAGAAAATCCGATATGTCACAGTTGGTTGTGTTTCTATATCAATCTGATTAGGTTCTGGGTTCGAATCCCTGTCCAACACAAAGCTTTACCTCACGGCATTTCAAGTAAGTTACTTGTGAAGAAGCAATATTTAACATCTCTCGTAGATCGTTAACAGGAACAAGAGGTGCTGGGGAGGAATTCGCGTCCGTTAAAAATGTTTGCGTAATGTGATTTAAAGTTGATATTTGCTAACTGATACTGTCTAAAATCAAGGTATATCACTCTCTGTATGCCTAATCAGGAATGACTGTTAGTTTGCGTCAGTCTCGAAATCTTAGCTTAGTTTGCCTGACATGGGTTTGAATCCATATGCAGAACGAGACGGTTCGTTGTGTCACTTGAAGTTCATACATATTCTAAACTGGCTGCTCGTGGATAACTTAAATTTTTAATGCCATTTTGTGTTAAATAATAAGTACTGTATGTTACTTTGAAGAGGAAATCATGAATACGACGAACTTACTACGTGCATTACCTACCTGACGTAATAATGAGAGTGGTAACATTTCAGGTATGTCATTTATTGTAATAAATGTGAGCTTACAAGCCTTAAGTACAGTCTTATCTGTGATAAGATGTTCCCTGATATTTGTAGCATCGTGGTACTACTTTACATCTTGAGTTACTGCGATACAGAGCAGTGTTTTCTAGTGGTGACTTGTTGGAACCATTTTCAATAGTCAAACGACTGTACAAAGGAGCGATTAGAGGACCTGCTAGACAGCCGCGTTATGCCGGTTACCTTAGGATCAGGCGAAATGTAATTCAGGTCGTTCGGATACTTTTGAGTATGACTGTACATAGCGACGTCAGCAGCCGAAGACGAAGAGATAAAATGAGATAAAGTGGATGAGGATACTGACCGGGTAGTTCACTGTGTAAAGGGAGATGAAAATCTAATAGTCGTGGGGAACTGTAACACGGTTCTAGGGGAAGAAACAGAACAAAGAATCACGGGAGAATGTGGTCTTGGCGCTTGGAATGGGAGAGGCGAAAGACTAATTGAGTCCTTCCATAAATTCCAGATGGTAAAAGCGAATACTCTGTTCAAGAATCAGAAGAGAAGTAGGTATTCTTGTAAAAGACCTGGAGACATGGGAAGAGTCCAGATGGATTTCGTCATGGTCAGATAGAGATTTCGAAATCGGATATTGAATTGTAAGGCATACCCAGAAGCAGATACGGATTCAACTGACAATTAACTAATGATTAAGAGTAGACTGAAGCTCAAGAGAATCATTTGGAACAATCATTGTGAAAGGAAGTGGGATACTGAGGTACAGAGCTATTGCGAGATGATTTCGAAGTTCGCTAAGGATATGGATACTGCTATAAGGAATACCAGAGTAGGCATCTCGATTGAAGAGGAGTGGACATCTCTAAAAGGTCAATCACTGATGTTGAACAAACATAGGTACACTGAAGCAACCCATGGGCAATAGAAGTGATACTTCAGGTATTCAATGAAAAAAGGAATTACAAAAATGTTCAGGGAAATTCAAGAACAAAGAAATGAGTCAGTTAGGAATGAAATAAATAGGGAGCGCAGGGAAGCCAACGAGAAATGGCGGCAGGCAAAATGTGAAGATATCGAAAAAGAAATGATCATCGAAAGGACAGACTCAGTGGGTAGAAAAGTAAAAACTGTCTTCGGTGTGAAGTTAAAAGCAATGGTGGTAACTTTAAGAGTGCAGTGGGAATGCCAGTGTTATACGAAGAGGAGAGAGCGGATAGATGGAAAGAGTATATTGAAGGCCTGTATGAGGGAGGGAACTTGTCTAACGACGAGATACAGACTGAAATTGGAGTCGATATGGAAGACAAACGGGATTCAGTATTAGAGTCAGAATTGAAAAGTGCTCTGAAAGACTTGAGATCAAATAAGACAGAAGGGGTAGATAATGTTCCGTTGCAATTTCTAAAATCACATGAGGAAGTGGCAACCAAACGACTATTTAAGTTGGAGTGCAGAACACACGAAAACAGCGATATACCAACCGACATTCGGAAAAACATCATCCACATGAATTCTGAAGATATCAAGAACTGACTTATGGGATCATTCTCGCATAATCAGCTTAACAGGTCATCCATCGAACTTGCTGACAATAATAAAATACAGAAAAACGAAGAAAAAAGAAAGTCGATGGTCTGTTAAAAGACGACTAGTCTGTCTTTGGGAGAGGTAAAGGCAGCAGACGGTAGTTCTGACTTGGCGCCTGATGATTGAAGCAAACTGAAGAAAAATGAAAACACGTTCATAAAATTTGTGAATCTGGAAAAAGCGTTCGACAAAGTAAAATGGTGCAAGAAGTTCGAAATTCTGAGCACATAGGGGTAAGCGATCTACATCTACATCTACGTGATTACTCTGCTATTCACAACAAAGTGCCTGGCAGAGAGTTCAATGAACCACCTTCAAGCTGTCTCTCTACCGTTCAGTCTCGAACGGCGCGCGGGGAAAACGAGCACTTACATTTTTCTGTGCGAGCCCAGATTTCTTTGATTTTATAGCACTGATCATTTCTCCCTATGTAGGTGAGTGCCAATAGAATGTTTTCTCAATCGGAGGAGAAAACTGGAGATTGAAATTTCATTAGAAGATCACGTTGCAAAGAAAAACGCCTTTGTTTTAATGATTGCCACTCCAATTCACGTACCATGTCTGTGGCACTACCTCCCCTACTTCGCGATAGTACAAAACGAGCTGCCCTTCTTTGTACTTTTTCGATGTCATCCGTCAGTCTCACCTGATGCTGATCCCACACCGCACAACAGTACTCCAGAATAGGGCAGACAAGCGTGGTGTAAGTAGTCTCTTTAGTAGACCTGTTGCACCTTATAAGTGTTCTGCCAATGAATCGCAGTCTTTGGTTGGCTCTACCCACAACATTATCTATGTGATCGTTCTAATTTAGTGTATTTGTAATTGTAATCCCTAAGTATTTATTTGAAGTTACAGCCTTCAGATTTGTGTGACTTATCACGTAATCGAAATTCAGCGGATTTCTTTTAGTACTCATGTGAATAACTTCACTTTTCTTTATTCAGGGTCAATTGCCACTTTTCGCACCATACAGATACCTTATGTAAATCATTTTGCAATTCGCTTTGGTCATCTGATGACTGACAAAAATTGGTACAACATAAGGATACAGCCTTTCGCCCCTGCTGTTCAATGATGGGAATAAAAGAAAGTTTCCTGAGTTGGATTAAAATTAAGAGTGAAAGGATATCAGCGATATGATTTGCTCATGACATTACCACAATCAGTGAAGGCGAAGAAGAATTACAGGATCTATTAAAAGGAATACAGCAATACAGGAATATGGACTGAGAATAAACCATAAAAAGGCAAAGGTTATGAGAAGTAGCAGAAATCAGAGTAGCGAGAAACTTATCAAAATTGTTGGTCCCAAAGTAGACGAAGTTAAGGAATTTGTTAACATTGAAGAACTAACCTTAACGAACGAACCAAGGAGGACATAAAAATGTGACTAAGACAGAAAACGAAGGCATTCCTGGCCAAGAGAAGTTGACTGGTATCAAATGTAGGTGTTCATTTGAGAATGAAATGTGTGCACAGCATTCAATGGTTGTTCGCAGAGTCCGTAAAGAAATAAAAATATGGAAAACACTAATAAGAAGAAGGGACAGGATGACAGGACATACGATAAGACATCGGGGAATAGCCTTCCTCATACTAGAGAGAGCTGTAGAAGGCAAAAATGTAGGGGAAGACAGAGATTGGAATACATGGTGCAAATAACAGAGGTTGCAAGTGATACTCTGAGATGGAGAGGTTAGCGCTAGGAAGAGGAATTCGTGGTGGGCCGCTTAAAACCAGTCAGATGACTGATGACTAAAAAAACTTCTGTTTAGTGGAATTTTATTCATTTGTGACTAGTTTGTAGTGTCGTAAACTAGCCGAGGCATCACATTCTTTAATGCAACTCGTATGTAAAATTGAAGCTTCAAATTATTCTGACTGCATCACGGTAGGCATTTTTCATTTGGCCTTAAGCCGTTTGCGCATCTGTTAAGCGTAGTTATTGATTTCATTACCTGTAACTGTCTGTTAACAATTTTTGCTGTGACTGCTTAATCCTTTAAATTTATTTGGCATTGCCGTGTTAGGCATTTTTCATTGGGCCTTAAGCTATTGTGCAGTTGCTTAGTTATTGGTTAGACCAGTTGATGTTCTTGACCTGTAATTGTCTGTTAACAAGTAGCGCCATGTGGCAATTAATTATTGCTGATACTGTCTAGTGCTTTAAATTATTTTGGTGTTTAGTTTTTGATCCCACCACTGTACGGCGATTTTTTTTCGTGTATTTCAAGAAATGTATTTCTTGATGTTGTGGGCCTTGGCTTTAACTGCCTTAGTCGCTAGCCACCAGTCCTCCCACCATTGAATTGTTTTTTCCAATTGTGAAGATCGTTCTGGTAATTGAGTTGGTAATACATCGCTGTTCCTGTGTACTAATTTTTTAATCGTAGTACCTACCCACTCGCTATGCATTTCCCTAGCTTCAGTAGTATCTGATGTAGAATAAAAACACTGGACCTAAAATTGAGCCTTGTGGTAATCTCTTTCTTGAAAGCGACTCTGAGAATGGAATGACACAACAGAGTCATGTGAAAGTACGGGGTTAACTGCGTCACCTCTGCGGGGTTTTTGCGTGCTGGCGGAAGCGGTGAGTGGGCCTTGTTGGCAGCCGGGCGTTACGTGGCGCTGCCCTCAGTATGCAGGCGGAGGCTACCCACTCGGCTTTCCCTGCGGCCAGAGCCCTTCTGGGAACGGCCAGCTGACAGCTGAGCTACTGTACTGTACGTCGCGACACCGCTTTGAGCCGGGTTTCCGCAGACCGCGTACTGCCCGCAGCAACGCCTCACCGTGCTAATGCAAACCTGTGCGCTTCCTTCTCCGCCCACTCCACACGTGTCAGTCTCTCTGCCCTTTTGGCTCATAATTTAGGCTGCAGACATTGGTGACCTTAACGACGAAACTATTTAACACGTGTATAGGCTAAGTTACCCCAAAGTGACCAATACTGTAAATGAATAGGTTAAGTTACCCCAAAATGACAAATACTGTAAATGAATTTTTTTTATAAGACGTGGCAGCAACACAACGGAAGAATTATTTGAAGATTAGTATGATACAGTAGTTATGAAGACGATGTAAATTGCTCATATACTTCTTTCAGCGTCCACAAATCGTGTGAACCTTAGATTCTAGAGAAGAAAGGAACGAATTAATAAGTATTTTTCTTTTTTTTTTTCTTTTTTCCCCCTCAGTCATCAGCGTTCTGACTGGTTTGATACGGCGCTCCAAGAATTCCTCTCTTGTACCAACATTTTCCTTTCAGAGTAACACTTGCAACTTCTATCCTTAATGACTTGCAGCGTGTATTCCAATCTCTGTCTTCGCTTACAGTTTTTGTCCTCTACAGCTCCCTATAGTACCATGGAAGTTGTTGCCAGGTGTCTTAATAGATGACCCACCATCACGTACCTTCTTCTTCCCAGTGTCTCCCATAAATGTCTTTCCTCGCCGATTTTCTAGAGAACCTCCTCATTCCTTATCAAGTCTGTCCACCTAATTTCAACATTCTTCTGTAGCACCACATCTCTAATTCTTCGATTCTCTTCGTTACAGTTTCCCCACAGTCCATGTTTCTTTACCATATTATGCTATGCTACAAACGTAAATTCTCAGAAATTTCTTCCTCTTGATACTTACAGACTTCTCTCTGCAAGGAAACCCATTTTTGCCAATGCTAGTCTGCTTTTTATGTCTTCCTAGTCTGTCATGGGTTAGTTTGCTGTCTAGGTAAAAGAATTCCTTAACTTCGTCTATGTCTTGATTCCAGTCGTGATGTGAAATTTCTCTCTGTTCTCATGTCTGCTGTTTCTCATTGCTTCGCTTTTCTTCGATTTACTCTCAATTCGTACCCTGTACTCATTAGACTGTTTATTCCATTCAGGATATCCTAATCTTTCTTCTATTTCAGTGAGGATAACATTGTCATCAGCAAATCTTTTCATTGATATCCTTTCACCTTGAATTTTAATTCCAATCTTGAATCTTTCTTTTATTTCCCTCATTGTTTCTTCGATGTATAGATTGAACTTAGGGGCGAAAGACTTCATCTCTGTCTTACACACTTTTTAGTCCGAACACTTCGTTCATCCACTCTTACTGTTCCCTTTTGGTTCTTGTACATATTGTATATTAGCTGTCTTTCCCTGTAGCTTACACCTATTTTACTTTTTTTTAATTTCGACCAGCTTCCACCATTTGACATTGTCGAACGCATTTTGCGGACCGACTAACGCAATAAACGTCTCGATTTAAATTTAGTTTTGCTTCCATTATTAACCGCAAAGTCAGAGTTGCCTGTCTGGTGTCTTTTCCTTTCCTAAAGCCAAACTGATCGTCGTCTAATGCATCCTGTTTCCTTTTCCGTTCTGCTGTCTATTATTCTTGTCAGCAAGTTGGAAGCATGTGGTGTCAAGATAATTGTGTGATAATTCTCGCACTTGTTGGCTTTTGTAATTTTCGAAATTGTGTGGATGATTTTTTTCCCGAAACCCTGATGATATGTCGCCAGTCTCATATAGTCTATATGCCAACGTGAATAGTCGTTTTGATGCCGATTGCCCCAATGAGTTTAGAAATTCTTATGGAATGTTGCCTATCCCTTCCGCCCTCTTTGATATTAAGTCAGCTAAAGTTGTTTTAAATTCGGTTGCAGTTCCTTCTTCTATTACTTTATGTTACAAGTCCTTCCTCTCATACAGGCCATCAATGTACGGTTTCCACCTATCTGCTCTCTCTTCTGCAGTTAAAAATGGAATTTCCTCGTTACCGCCCTTTCTTTTCATTCCACTGAAGGTTGTTCTGAGTTCCTATGTGCTGCGTCAATTATTCAGACAATCATTTGTTTTTCAATTTCTTGGAAATTTTCATGCAGCGATTTCGCCATAGCTTCCCTGCACTTCGCATTTATTTCATTCCTGAGTGATTTGTTTTCTGACTTTTCCTGAAATTTTTTGTACTACCTTCTTTTGCCCATCACCTGAAGGATCTCTCGTATTGCCCGTGGATTCTTCGCAGTTATCTTCCTTATATCTATGTTCTTCTTTCCAGCTTCTGTGATTGCCCTTTTCAAAGACGACCAATCCGCTTCAACTGAACTGCCTGTTGAGCTGTTCACTATCGCAGTATCTATAGCCTGAGACAACTTTAAGCGTTCATCTTAAGAAATTAAAAAGAAAATAGCCCTATTGTGAAGTAAAAATAAAACAATATTGAACCATTGCAACTCATCTCCTTGCGGCTCCAAGTCTTCCACTGTTCGTCGTCGCACAGCGGCTTTACATGCTCGGTGAACTCCTTCGAGTTCGTTGCGTCGCTGCCGCGACCACGCGCCATTCTTAAAGACTGGTCTTCCTCTCCGCTGTGATAATTGCGACGGGTTCGCTTCCTGCGCGTGTTTGTGCCCTGCTGCTTCTATATCGGTCTCCGTTCAGCGTCTTGTTGTTGTTGTTCCTTGTTTCCATGTCTGCCCAGGCGATTTGAGGAGCGTGTCGTCCACATCAAAACGTTAATACACACACCAAAAAAAGTTTTGCATACCTCGGTTCCGAGAGTTCCGGAACCTGTACAGAAAATTGCAATAGAGACCAACATGAACATCACTTCCGCCCTTTTTATTGCTCAGGAAAACCACACATTGCATGTTGTACCACCATACAGCGAGACCTTCAGAGGTGGTGGTCCAGATTGCTGTACACACCGTTACCACTAATACCCAGTAGCACGTCCTCTTGGATTGACGCATGCCTGTATTCGTCGTGGCGTACTGTCCACAAATTCATCAAGGCACTGTTAGTCCAGATTGTTCCACTCTTCAATGGTGATTTGGCGTAGATCCCTCAGAGTGGTTGGTGGTACACGCGGCCCATAAACAGCCCTTTTTAATCTATCCCAGGCATGTTCGATAGGGTTTATGTCTGGAGAACATGCTGGCCACTCGAGCATGCTGGCCAGTCGAGCGAATGCGTTATCCTGAAGGAAGTTATTCACCAGATGCGCACGATGGAGGCGTGCCAAAACATCAGGGAATCGATCCCAAAAATTTAACACTTCCTAAGCATGCTGTGGCTTAAGGTGGGCTAATTTGAATATTTTCCCGACATCTACCCTGCGTTAATTCTAACGGCTCACTTATGCTCACGCAATCTATTCTTCTTTTCCGGTCAAAAAGTAAAGGTAAAATTGTTTCCAGCATAATATCTCTCTCTGTTTGTCTCTCTCCCTCTCCCCATCGCCGTGCGACGTTAAATCCTCAAGCACCTTCTGTCGGGCCGCGGCGAAGGCCATCGCACTATGGTACAGCAACACTGTCTTTGACCCTTCTCACCGGGTTTTTAAAAGGTTTTCTCAGGAAGCAAAACAATTTGCGAGACCCCTCGTGGTACTAAACTTCCTTAAAAATTTCTCAGTTTAGCCATTTCTCTACAGAAAAATGTCGTACAGTATAACAGGCCATGCCTTGTCTCTCCAGACTGTGCAAGTGAAGCTAACCCTTTCCTGGATTGCCTTAACGAATCGGGTCGTTGATTTCCTGCTATATGTGAATCTCTCACTGATGTTGTCCCTAGGAGCAATTTTTCCAGCCAGCGCACTGGATTCTTTTTAAAATGCAAGAGGCCGATCTGTGATTAGGAGTGCGTGTAGCTAATCTACTAGAAATAAGTTCTGCGGTGCCATATGGTGCCTTTACACCGATCAGCCACAACATCATGACCACCTAGTTAATAGGCGGTATGTCCATGTTTGGCACTGATAACAGCGGCGACGCGTCGTGGCGTCGAAGGAATGAGGCCTTGGTAGGTCGATGGACGGAGCTGTCACCACATCTGAACCCACAAGTCACCATAATCCCCGAAAATTCCGGGAGGGAGACGATGAGCGATAACGCCATTTTCAATTACATCCCACATGTGTTCGATCCGCTTCAGATCTGGCGAGTTGTGAGTCCAGCACATCATTTGGAACTCGCCACTGTGCTCCTCGAACCACTCCATCGCACTCTTGGTCTTGTGACACAGTGCATTATCTTGTTGAAAAATGCCTCTGCCGCCGAAAAAAAAGATCGTCATGATGGGGTGTACGTGGTCTGCAATTAGTGTGCGGTACTTCTCGGTCGTCATGGTGCCTCGCCCGGGCCCCACTGGACCCATCGATGCACACGCGAATATTCCTCAGAGCATAATGGAGCCGTCGACAGCTTATCTCCGTCCTGCAGTACACGCGTCGAGGGGCTGTTCCCCTGGAAGACAACGGATTCGCGGCCCGTCCCCCCTCACCCCCCCCCCCCCCCCCCCCCCGACCCCCATTTGCATCATGTATCGGAATTCATCAGACCATGCGGCGCTCTGCTACTGTACCGATGGTCAGGCGCCCATTTCAGTTGCAGTTGCCGAAGTCGTGGGGCTAACATTGGCGCATGCATGGGTCGTCGGCTGCGGAGGCCCATCGTTAGGAGTGTTCGGTGCACTGTGTGTTCAGGCACATTTGTACTGTGCCCAGCATTAAAGTCTGATGTTATTCCGTCACAGTTCACCGCCTGTTCTGTTTTACCAATCTGCCCAGCCTATTACGTCAGATATCTGCCCAACCCCATGAAGTCTTTACGTCGTTTCTCATTGGTTTCGCCACTCATTGAAGACACTCACCACAGCATTCCACAAACACCCGGCAGGTCGTCAAGTTTCCGAAATGCTCATGCTGAGCCTCCGAGCCATCATAATCTGCCCTCGGTCAAACTCAGATAGATCGGTCCCCTTCCACATTCTACACACTGACAGCATGCTCACTGATACTACATGCACCGTGAGTGTGTCTGACTGGCAGTCACCTCTCGCCAGGTGACGTAGCTATCACCCGAACAGGTTTATATCGATGGTAAGTCGGTGGTCATAATGTTCTGGTTGATCAGTGTACAAGTGAACACAGTAAAGCTGTTTATTGTGAGGCATTTGAAACAATTAACCACAAAAAGTTACTAAAAATGAAAGCACGGCTAGGACGACCAGTACACAGACTCAGATTACATCCTGTCGCCGACTGGAGATCTTGCGTACTTCGTGAAACTTCATAGATATTCATGAATCGTCGGTAGCTTTTTACTGATTTCGCTCGTTTTCTGTATAATAGTATTATCGTATTAAAGCTCTTATGACACATAGTCTCCTCCTAGTATTTGCTACGTTTGTGGTTTTGCTGTGTATAGACCGTAAGGCACGAGTCTTTCTCGTGGTTACCTACCGCTTCTCATTCCAGTAACTCACTACTGAGTTATATGATCCATCTTTTACGGCTGTCTCCCTAGGGGTTTGGGTTGTTTTGGGGGAGGAGACAGCGAGGTCATCGGTCTCATTGGATTATGGAAGGACGGGGAAGGAAGTCGGCCATGCCCTTTGAAAGGAACCATCCCGGCATTTGCCTGGAGCGATTTAGGGAAATCACGGAAAACCTAAATCAGGATGGCCAGACGCGGGATTGAACCGTAGTCCTCCCGAATGCGAGTCCAGTGTGCTAACCACTGCGCCACCTCGCTCGGTGCTGCCTCCCTGGGAAACAGTGTTTCACTCGGTGCGATTGTATTCTGCAGCGCTGCACAAGGGAGCGAATTACTTCTGCTAACTGCAGCGTCCCGATAAAATGTAAAATTTAGAAACATTAAATGCTGTCCAGCGTAATAGGAACACTTACCCCATTTGGCGTATTTTTTTAAATGTGTGTTTTTTTAAACAAAGCTTTAATTTTGAAAATAATAAGGTCATGATATAGTTCGTATGTTTAGCCAGTGCAGTTCGGTCATATAAAATTTAGAAAATAAAATACTGTCTAAAACAAGAGGAACTTCACACCTCTCTAATATGTGATTAATGCTGTAAGTACCACATATAGATAGACTGAATTCTGGACTCTTACTTTAAGTTATTGGTGGTTACCTGCTGTATCTGTCTAGATAGTGGATTTTATTCACACAACAGCTGTGTAGCCGATCAATGTTAAGTCGTCCTCGGTAAGTCCAACTGCCATAACATCAGTTAAATTCATAACTAGAAAAAGTCCTCTGAACGGCCTCTATGTCTCCCTCATATACCATAGATGTTATTTCTTGAGGCCTTAATACATCTTTTATCACGCTGTCCCTCCTTTATGCCGGCCGCGGTGGCCGTGCGGTTCTGGGCGCTCCAGTCCGGAGCCGCGCTGCTGCTACGGGCGCAGTTTCGAATCATGCCTCGGGCATGGGTGTGTGTGATGTCCTTAGTTAGATTTAAGTAGTTCTAAGTTCTAGGGGACTGATGACCACAGCAGTTGAGTCCCATAGTGCTCAGAGCCATTTGAACCATTTTGAACCTTCTTTTATACTCAGCAGTTTGCACATAGCCTATTCCTTTCCTCATAGGTTGTACAGAGAGCCTCCTCAGTTCTTTTCTTGACATCCAATTTTCCCTCCGTTCACAGTACTCTTCTATATAATAGTGTGCACATGACATACATGCTAGGATACTTCTTCCTCAAATTGTGGTCTATGCTTCATCCCGCATTTCTCTTAGATAGGAATGCCCTCTTTGGCAATGCTAGTCTGCTAGTTCTATGTCCGTTGCTTCGTCCGGCATGATTTATTTTGCTCCGAAAGTAGTAGATGTGCTTCACTTACTAAGCGTTCGTTAATTTGACATAATTTTACAGCTAATCTCATTTCTACTACCCCTGATTTCTTTCGTCGTTTTGCTTCCCGTAGTCTGTGCTGCTTACGCCGTTCCAATCAACAGGATCATTAATTATTACACATCTTTACTGACGATAGCTTTGTTGTCAGCGAATCATCATTTTCGTTGTTGATTCTTCGTTGTACTGATTGAACTGTAGTGGCTTCTTCGCTGTACAAATTGAACTGTAGGGGAGAAATCTCTTCCTCCAAGCACTTCTCTTTTCATTCTTCCATTCATATTGTTCCCTCTTGGATCTTGCACATATCGCGTATTACACATCTTCGTCCACATCTATTACCTTTTTTTCTGAAAATTTGGAACATCTTGCATCATTTTACGTTCTCGAACGCTTCTTCCAGGTGGACAAATCCTATGACGTTTTCTTGATTATTGTCATGTCTTGGACTAATACGGGGAAAAAAGTCAATAGTGTTCGAGATTATCCGAGATTAAAGATCGCCCGGTTAGCCGCCCGGTTAGCCGTGCGGTCTAACGCACGGCTTTCCGGGCGCAAGGAGCGCCTGGTCCCCGGCACGAATCCGCCCGGCGGGCTTTTGTTGAGGTCCGGTGAGCCGGCCAGTTTGCAGATGGATTTTAGGCGGTTTTCCATTTGCCACGGCGAATGCGGGCTGGTTCCCCTTATTCCATCTCAGCTACAGTATGTCGGCGATTGCTGCGCTCCGGCCGGTGGGGCCGTGCGGTTCTAGGCGCTTCAGTCAGGTTCGAATCCTGCCTCGGGCATGGATGTGTGTGATGTCCTTAGGTTAGTTAGGTTTAAGTAGTTCTAAGTTCTAGGGGACTGATGACCACAGATGTTAAGTCCCATAGTGCTCAGAGCCATTTGAGCCATTTGATTGACGCGCAAATAAGTTCTCCACGTACGCGTACACCACCATTACTCTAAGACGCAAACATAGGGGTTACACTTGTATGGTGTGAGACGTTCCCTGGGGGAGAGGGGGGGGGGGGGGGGGGGGTCCACCGGGGGCCGAACCGCACACTAATCCTGGGTTCGGTGTGGGGCGGCGGAGGGTTGAAGTGAAATGCGGTAGTCGTCGTGGGGTTGTGGACCACTGCGGCTGCGGCGGGGACGGAGCCTATCCGTCGTTTCTAGGCCCCCGGATAACATACAACACACATACGTACAAAGCCACGAAAGTGTACGCCAGAAAGTGAAGATGAGGAATTTCCTTTTCACTTGTAGCACTAGCTAGAGTGACCAAAGTGACGTCTCTAAGCTGTGATCAAGGAGCAGACTAGTGAATTTTGGAGTAAGAGTGTGCCTCGAACAGCAGCTATGAAGAGTGCATTACAATGTAGGTGTATCGCTGCAACGGCGTACGGGCTTTCACGGATGACTCCATCAGTCTCATCAGACTTTCCGGTTTTCTCCTTTTGTCTTAAGCAGGACAGGGCACTCACAGTAAGTCGTGTTACGGCTTGCGAGTATTACGATAACATTCGACGCTGACGCAAGGCATAGCTCCACTGGCGTGGGAATCCCTCGCCACGCAATATCCGCCGGCGCTCGCGCGTCGTCGGTAGGCCTCGGTTCCGATAAACGTGTTACCTCTGTGCCCGACGCAGTTCCGCTTTTAGTTTTATCTCAGCTGAGCGGGCGGGCGCCGCAGTCCCTTTCGTCCGTGGAATGCGGTCAGACAAGGGTATGGCGTTCATATCTTCGACAAGGAAGCTCCTCCAGTCCGGTTTCGGCATGATCGTCCTTGCAGCCCCAAGGGAAGTATCAATGGAAAATATACGAAAAGAGTGCCTCAAATAGTTTGTTAATATAAAAACTCGAAGCTTTTGCACTTAAAAGGTGGCTTGGGGAAACTAACAATTATTATTCTCGAGTCAGAAACATACAAATTTACAGTAGCCATACAGATCAATATATATATATATATATATATATAAATTGTATTTATATTACATGTGCCCAGTACTTTGCAACCTCCAAGGCTCATGGAGTGGCTTGAAGGAGATCAGTCTTCGTGCAGGATGTGGGGCACAAAAGGCACTGGAGTATGTGGCTTGTGGTTTGTTCTTGTCCACAGTCGCAGGACGTATCTTCTGATATGAAGCCCCATCTCTTCAGGTTGTCTCTGGATCGTCCAACTCCTGATCGTAATCTGTTTAAAGATTTCCACACCAGCCAGCTCTCGTTGTGTCCAGGTGGTAGTTCTTCAGCTTCTGGCGTCTGCAGGTGAGGCGTCGACTTCTTCCATAACTCCAGCCTTGCCTTCTCTGGTCAAATGGTGAGCTTCTCGGATGTTCTCAGGAAGCTCTTTGCGATCTCAGCCGTTGCTGTGTGGATTATGTCCGTGCAATGGATGGGCACTGTCCTGTTCCACTTTCAGTCTCTCCTTGTTGGCAGCCACTGTTCTGCGTATCCATGGTGGCGCTATTCCAGCCAGGCAGTAGAGCTTATCAGTTGGGGTAGGTCTTAAGCAGCCTGTGATAATCCTCCAGGTTTCATTGAGAGCAATGTCTACTTGTCTGGCATGAGATGACCTGTACCAAACTGGAGAAGCATATTCAGCAATAGAAAAGCACAGTGCCATTGCAGAACAGCGAATAGTTTGTGGATGTGATCCCCACCGTGTCCCCGCTAGTTTACGAATTAGATTGTTTCGAGCGGAGATTTTCATTTTGGTATTCTTGCAGTGACATTTATACCAACGACCAGCCATTGACCCCAGGCACAAGGAGATTCTTATATGCAGATGACCTAGCCCTTGCTTCACAGAGCTCATGCTTTGAAAGAGTGGAAAGAAACCTGACAACAGCACTTAGAACACTGTCAAGCTACTACAGTCGGAATCAACTCAGACCAAACCCTTCGTAGACACAAGTTTGTGCCTTTCATTTAAGGAACAGGGAAGCTAATCGTGAGCTACATCTTGCATGGTCAGGCATCCAACTCCAGCATCATCACGTACCTAAATACTTGGGAGTCACTCTCGATAGAACTCTGATATTCAAAACTCAGTGCAAGAAGTAACAGTTGACGATATGGCAATCGAGCTTTTGTGTGTGTGTATGTGTATTTTTAATATTTAAGTTCAGAACTCTAATATCCGACCAAGTTTAATAATCTTAAATAAGGCCGTTTATCCGATAAGCGTTGTTACTGTTTGGTGGAGTGTTCGCCTGTCACGTAAGGTGCCTGGCTTCAGTTCCTAGCGAATTTAAATTTTTAAACAGGGGTGGATGCTCTATGAGGTAGGTATTCGAAAAGAATGAAAAAAAAGAAACGAAAAGTAAAAAATATCTAAAGGAGACTCGATGTAACCAATACCGTTTTACAGCGCCGCCGATTTTTTCCATCTTTACGGAAATTTTTGTAGAATATGCATCTTCGATTAAAAATTTGAATCTTTAAGGACTCAAACCATCCCCCTCGTATGGTAGGCGAGTACTCTGCCAGAGAGCCACACGAGTTGTCGACATATAGCCCTCACTTTAGCGCATTAAAACTGGTAGGTAGCCTTCAAAGTCGATTTTCTCGAGAATTTCTGAGAGTTGCATCGAACTGCTGCGGGAAATTGATATTTGGGCTATGAACTTCATGTACCATAGATATAAAAATTTCGGGGGTGTAACTGAGAAAAAAATGTTAAAGATTTGAAATTATGTGTAAAGTTTGTTGCGTGTCACAAAGTTCTCGCGTTCTCAGGGACTGGATGAATATAATCTGGGTGTTCGGGCGTCATTTTTAAGCCCGCCCCTTTGATAGGTAGATGGTTCATACCCACAAAGTGATTCTTTTCAGACAGTAAGTGGTAAGTGTATCAGGTTTGGTTGAAATTGGTCCAATGGTTTCGGAGGAGATTGTAGCATACACACATACATACATTTTTTTATAGTATGTCTTGATATCGTTTTGCATCGTGACCCAATTTTGATGAACTAAAACTTATATGGTGCCCAAACCTATATTCAAGTTGCGTTCAAACAGACAAACAGAAATCAAAATTTTAGTAAAGCTTTAAATCATGATGTCCTTTTTATCATAATCGGATTTTCATGAATTAAAGTCTATACGGTATTTCAAACTATGCTCAAGTTACCTGCGATAACCCCGTGAAAATGTGTTTGGTAGTTTTCGAGATTAGCGTCTTCTGAAACAGGCATGACGATTTTACAGGTTTATTATTAGTACAGATGATAGGTGTAAGTGCTACTCTGAAATGAAGAGGTTTACTTTCCCTTTAATTAGATCTTTGTCCGGATAGCAAATATTATATTAATTTTGTGACACTTTTCGCCCACTGCCGTTCTCCAAAGGACATTGAGGAGATTGATACGAAATGTGTCATCAGTGCTGTTTGGACAAATTACCAGTTCTCAGCTATGATTTTTACCGACATCATTGACGAGATAATCTTCTACTTAATTGTAGCGATTAGCATTATGCTATGGAAGGTAACACTGGAACAAACCTAGAACACACATCTGTTTTTTTTTTAAAAAAAGGTGAAAAAATTGATATGTGTACATGCTGACCATTTACACGTTTCTTTCTTCGTAAATCATGATTATTTTTATTCTGCAATTCTGTATGGTACCATACAGAATTGTTAAGGAGAAATATCTTTAACTTATATCAGAAAACACTGCGAGTAATTTTGTTTCTTTGGGCACATTATCAATGTTAGGTTCGTTAAAGTATAATGTGGATAATTTTTCCTCTCCATTTTTCCTTCTATTTTTGTGAATATCTCTATTACTCTTAAATTCAGTTGGATTGTCGAAAGTTGATTTAAAGAATGAATAAATGTTCTGCGAGGCTGTTGTTAACATTCCCAGTAGCTGTGTGGCATCCTGCAAGATAAACATGTGTGAACCCACACACAAAGCTAATTTCTCTCTTTTGTGCAATGATTACTTTTTATGTAAGTGATGGTTCACCCAAGTAGACTGGTAGATCATTAACTCAAAGCAACAACAGGAGGTAGCCAATAATCGAATGCTGGGCGACTTCCATTGTAATTTCTACCTTTGCAGATGATGTGATGTCTCTCTTTGTATTATTCAAACAGCCAAGGGTATCTTTCTGCACTGGCTATGTATTCAAATACTACAGTATCTTCTCAAAAAATTTAGAAAATTTTGTAAGGTGTGATAATGGGTGTTAGTTACAGAGACCTTACAATGGAAAATTTTAATCTCTCTGTGAAGACACCCTGAATTAATAATGAACTATATAAGCGAATAAGAACATTGTGTATTACAGACCCAGAACTTTTTACTCTCATTGGAGACGTTATCCATCTAGAACAAACTTCTACTTTTCAACATCATGATGGTCTTCCTTATGTCAGATAGGCACAGGAAATTAATTTCTGTTTCACTAAACGCTTCTGTATCTCTTCTTTGGTGTACCGGTACTGTTTTACTTTATCTACTGAACTATTTGTACCACTTGTTTTGAAAAGGAACTATTAAAAAGGAATAATTACACATGAACTATCTTCCCCAATGACCCAGTTTTCTTTCCTTGCCTCTTTAAAGAATATAGAATACTGATTCGATTTAACTGCCTGATGTATCAATTTACTACAAGAAGTGTATAACCCTAGATCTTTCTTTACGAGTTGTCAACTGTCTATAGATGAAAGTACTTCTGGATCGGCACTTTTCTGGATATATTGCGCCTGTCCCTTTCCCTTTGTGGAGATTCTCTGATACTTGTAGTGATCTAAAGATTTCTTAGCGACTTCCTAGCATTGCATTAAATTTTCTGTTTGGGAAAAGTAATTAAAATGAGTAAAAGCTCATTAAGATATAGATTTAATTTATTTATGGTCATTGTAAATAACCTATCTTTATATGACCTCGAGAAACTATGATACTCATTTTGATAACGTAAAATGCCAAGGGCTCACACTCAGAATTAAATGGGGATTGTATTTCACAATTATATTTTATCAAGTAACTGCAAAGCTAGGAAAGCTGAGTAACAGCAATAAAAGACACCAAAAATGAACAATGGAATTAATTCAGATCATGTACAACTAAAACATTATATTAGTGGGTGCAACACATTCCAACAGCTAATACGAGGGGCGTTTGAAAAGTCAAAACTCCTCAGGAGACTAAAGAGAAGCTTGATAAACATTACGGTGACTCTGCACCTTCGATAGAACAGTTTATAAGTGGTTTCAAAATTTTCAGAGTGGCCATATGGACAAAAGTGATGCTGAACGTTCTGGACAGCCCTGTGGAGGTTACGGCTCCTGAAATCATTGATAAAATCCATGATATGGTGACGGATGACAGAAGAGTTAAGGTTCGTGAGACTGCTAGTGCTATGAGCATCTCGAATGAATGGGTACATAATATTTTGCATAAACATTTGGACATGAGAAAGCTATACCCAAGATGGGTTCCACGATTGCTCACGCTTGACCAAAAGCGGAATCGTGTGATGTGTTGGAAGGATGGTTTGCAGCTGTTCAGGAAGAACCAGTAGGACTTTAAGCGTCGTTTCGTCACTGTAGATGAAACATAGATACATTACTACACTCCTGAGACCAAACAACAATCTAGACAAGGGGTTACCAAGGGAGAATCTGCACCAAAAAAGGCGAAGACCAGTCCTTCGGCAGTAGAGGTTATGGCGACTGTCTTTTGGGATTCGCGAGGGATACTGCTCATCGACTATCTGGAAAAGGGTAAAAATGTAACAGGTGCATATTATTCATCATTGTTGGACCGTTTGGAAACCGAGCTGCAAGAAAAACGCCGGCAATTGGATTGCAAAAAAGTTCTTTTCCATCACGACAATGCACCAGCACACACCTGACCAGTTGTGGTCGCAAAGTTAATGGAAATAGGATTCCAACTCAATTCACATCCCCCCTATTCTCCAGACTTGGCTCACTCGGATTACTATTTGTTCCACAATTTGAAAAAATGGCTGGCAGGGAAAAGCTTTTATTCAAACGAGGAGGTGATTGCGGCAACTAATAGCTACTTTGCAGACTTGGACAATTCCTATTATTCGGAAAGGAACAACAAATTAGAACAGCGTTGGACGAAACGCATAAGTCTAAAAGGAGACTATGTCGAAAAATAAAGGTTTTTCACGTAAGAAGTTTTTATTTTTACACTGACTTTTCAAACGCCCCTCGTGCAGGGCAACCACTACAACCTGCATTCCAAACATGTTCCCTTCTTAAACAGATATCAGTTACTGTACAGAGAGGATCACACTCTTCAGTGATCTAAAGCAGACATAAAAATAATTATAATAAATGTCGTAAAATAGAATAAACAATTAAAACTCTTTACACTCTAAAATAAAGGAATACTTTAGTGAAAGGTTCCTTGGTAAGAGGCAGTGAAAACGAAAGACTTACCAAGAACAAAGATACAAAAATATATTTCCTTTTTTCAAATAATTTGAAATATTTAAAAAGCATTTAGCAAAAATGAAGGTGCCTGATCAAATATAATTTTAAAAAGACTGCAGCAATAACCACCAAAATGAGTAATGAAAATGCTTAGCGGCACTCAGCTAAAATATCGATGAGATCAGAGGACAGTCTGGCAACACAGTATTCTACTAGCAGTACACAACTTGAACACAAGCACTTCCAGACACCATCAAGGTATTAAACAAAGTTAATCACTGGTATATATCAATACCAGAACCTGACTAGTTTCTGCGTACTAGACAGGAAAGTAATCCACTTTCTGCTTTGAATTCTTCGTTCTTTTCATACTATGAAAATCCACAAGCAGTATGGCGGAATTAACAAATAACACATGCTACACTTATTGCACTGTTGACCTTTAGGTAATCCAGGCAGTACATTCAACAGTGCATAAACAGCTCGTAATCTCGATGGAAAGCAAGCTAGCCCACCATGTGTAACACTTTCACACCGATGCTCTGTTTAGACTCAAGACCTAATTTGAAACTCCACTTTACTTTCAGATGACACTGCGAACATACGCTAATAATACTGTCACCGAACTTCCGTCTAAGGCAACAGTGTACTGATCACACAACATAAATTCCACATGCGAATAGCTCCTCCTCTGTCCCACAAGATTCACTACCTCTTTCATATGTGTTAAGTGACAAGACCACCAGCTCCGTGTTTTCCCATAACTTTCTCTAACTCTTCATTTTCACAACCAGTCTTGGTATTGAGGTCTCGCATCACAATTTTTAAGGATTGTCCATAGAAGTTGTCCTTTTCTTGGGTGTTTCCTTGTTCTGCAGGTGCATAACACTGCACAAGATATGTATTTCTTACTTGGGTCTTGAATTGTGCTGTAATAATCCGATCTGAAATTGGCTTCCACTCTAATAAGCTTCTCCTTGCTTCTCTTGTCAGTAGCATACCCACACCATTTTCATGGTCTTCTATTTCCTCTTTCCCCGAATTCCCCAAAACCATTCCATCGTGTTTCACCCAGACCGAGAGTCGCAAGTTTGTACAGTTTAATTGACTATAAATGCTTTTGTGTTGGCAAAGGACAGTTGCCTCAAGGTGGCCAGGTACCACGGCAAGCTCGTGCCATGTTCATGGCCACAACTGAGGAATACTGTGCTCCCAGATTTGATGGGATCTACAGTCGTTTTAGGCAGAGTGCTTCATGTTTTCCAGGTCCTTGTTGTTCCATAGGAGGTCCAATCTTTCTGAGAAATACATTTAACAGATAGCAAGAATCGTTCTCTTCTTCCCTTTTGTCTGTCTGTGACTAATTTCCTCAGACTGGAGAAGGTATACCAATGCCACCAGAAGCATCCCTTTGTGGACCACCAGCTACAAGATAGGACAGACCTCTGTCCCTATCTATAATGAGGAGAGGGAGGAAGGTGGAGGGAGCATAAGAAGGCCTCCAAATTGGTTAGTTTGCAAGCACCCATCGAGGAGAATGCTCTTTCGGTAATTGCGCCCTCTGCAGCCCTTTGGGATGACGATTTTCCCCTGTACATATGTTGCTTTATGATCCGTTCATTATGAGTGCTGGTTTTTCACAATTTTGATGTGCAACTGGAATAGTGATGCATTTTCCATTAGTTGCAGTAGTGTGTATTGGCTTCGATTACCTGGGCTCCAAGGTGATTGTCGATCTGATGTCAAATAGGGATAGATACAGTCCTCAGCTGTATGCTTGCTGGTGACACTCTTATTAAACTCATCTCTGTCCAACACCAGCATCTTGTCAGTAGAATATATTTCCCACAAAAAAAAAAATCAAAATATAGATAATACCTTACACCTCAGCCATTTTTATGTCAGTTTGTGGGTGCAGGGTAGAGTTTGAGTGCTTCTGCCACTAGTTTTGAGTCGTATTGTGAAACTTTTTCCAGCAGGATATCATTTATTGTATTGCGATTTTCGGCAGTCCTTGTGTAGCGCTATGCATATAGTTGTGTAATTAGGTTCGATCTTTATGATTAAATACGTAATTAGGACTGATCTCTACTTCAGTTTACCAAACAAAATAAATGAAGTAAACTAACCTAATCTTCTTCTCCTGCATCTGGGCAGTTTCCGCGTGTTGAGGGTGCACCAGGGCTTTCCATCCAGAAGAACCAGTGTTAGAGTTCCAGAAAGGGCACCGCCATTTTTAATTTTCCGCCAATTCCCAGGTGGGAGGGGGGGATGGGGGGGACATCAGTACAGACATGGGACAAAGAAATTCCTGCAAAAATTCGATATTCCCGCCATTGCAGTAGGAGGGGCACAGGGAGGGGAGGGATGGGGGGGGAGGGTGCAGGAACCCACGTGCTGGCTGAGAAAAACACATGACGTCCTTCGGGGGGGGGGGGGGGGGTAGGGGGCGTGGTTGAGGGTGGATGACTAATTGATCAGTTTCATTAATTTGCATATCAATTTGATATCAAAATTGCCCTCTGAACCCCAGTGCCCTACTAATTCACACAACTCAAAAAATTACTGACCTATGAATACAATATCAATTTGTGATCTGGGAACCCACACAAACAAGTACCTGATACAATGAATGTTGACTTTTTTCTGTAAAATCTTTATTGGGCAAGTTCACATATAGGAAAACAGACTGCTAGATTTATGCCGTTTCTCGTCATCTTCAGGTCTGAAAGTTATGGAAATGGAGGGTTACATTGCACTTAACATTAACACTCTAGCAGGTGCGCTGTGTTTTATAACACGAGCGGGCTCGCGGCACACTTTGTACACATGTTATGACGAACTGCCTGTTTGGTTCTGTATCGGGTTATTCGGACGATGTTTGATTGATGATTTTTCCGACGTTTCGCCAGCACAAGTACCTGGCACTGTCACAGCTCTTCTCTGCCGCAAGAATTTCCTTCTCGGTGGATTTTACTATGTCGTCGGTCTCACACAGCGTGCTCTTTGCCACGGTCGATTTCTCCACCTGCCCCAAGCTGCAATGCCGCTTTTGTACTGCGAACCTGATGTTGGTTGATCGTCCTGTCATTCCAATGACTGATCGTCCGGCCATTACAACACAAACTATTCCTCATGTACATGGTATGTGGTTACATGAAAAATATTACTTTCGAACTCGTACTTGTAACTCGAGTATGTAATGAATACAGACAAGTACTGTTATCGTGCATTGAGAGTGACGTAGAAAACATACGTACTGTCTGGGGACAGCGACAGTCAAAGTTTCCATGAGCTGGTAGTAAACCGACTGACCCATGTTAAGTGCCCAGGCTCAGATGTGAAGAAAGCGGCTGGAGGTGGCAACACAGTATGATACAATTTCTAGTAGTGTAATAGATAATATCCAGTTAAGTTATAAAATGAAAACAAAACAGTTAAAATTACAATTGTTGTAATGAAATTACTATAGTGAAATGGATAAAATGCATAAATATAAATATGAAGCTGCGCAGATGGAAATTCTAGCAGCCAGCGCAACGTTATCAAACTTTTTATTAAAATAGAAGAAATAATGGTATAATAATTGATTCAAACCTATGTAACAATCGTTTTGGATATTTGTAGAGAAAAGAAACCACATTAGCATGGATTCGATTCAGATGATACAAAATATAAAGACGACTACTATACTTGATCGTGATGTAGCTGCAATGTCAATGTACATGTTAATGATGTCCCTGATATAAGACTGAATGATACACAGAAATAGATAGTAGCTGTTGCCTTCATGCAGCTAACAGCTGAAATCTAAGTTAAGATAGAACGACACAAAATGCTCCTACAATAATGAAGATTTAAGTAATGTGAGCACTTGGTTTGCAGAGTTATTGTAGCAGTCAAAGCTTATTCAGAAACACATCTAACAGAGAATATGCAAAGATTATCTGAATGTATATATCACTGGAAAATTATGTTTCAATTTTTACTTATGCATTTATTTATTCATTGCGATACCGTAGAACAACTTAAGAATTGAATAATTTACATTGGAGTAAAGAAAAGCAATCAGTTAAAATGTCATATGCTACTGCGAAATGTATAAGCAGAGACAATAGAAGACTAATTTTAAAATTAGTAATAAAGAAATAATATGTTTGTCTTCTTGGGTGGATAAAATAATGTCTATTTGATCTTATTTTACTGTTTTGTTGGATGTTGCCCTGATTAAACATGTGTTATATGTACTGTTCTCTTAAATAAATAATTATCCGTCTTAGGATTAATTGCGTCGGGAAACTTATTCAGAGTTACCAATTAATGATAGATATAATCAGATAGTTTAAAACGGAGTCGATTCGTTTCGTGTAATAATTTTAAGTGTCATTTGGCTTCAGTTTATTCACTAACGTTTTAAAAAATGAACCTGCAGAATTAAGAGACGAAGTCAGAATATTACAGTAAATGAGATTTTCATGAAAAGAATACTGTTTAATATTCACGTGGTCGCGCCATTATTAAAAGCGTAGATTCCATACAGATTATGGGCCTAACTGATATTTTCTAATTCCATGAAAGCTGAATGAAAACTCCATTCCTATCTGAAGTCTTTAATTTAAAGGAGGAATATCCACTACGGTCATTACACATAGAGTTGTAGTGAGGACAAAAATTAATTTTATTTTTTTATTTAATATGGACTGTACTTTATCATAAGGAAGGATGGGAACTATTTCTTCGTTAGTAGTAGTAGGCTATATTAAACATAGGACGTCACTGCATCGCTGTTTTGGAACTCTTCTTTTTGGCCACGTGTCCTGTCCAACGCATCTTCAGTCTCGCTATTCTCTCGCCAGCATCATAGACTTCCGTTCATCTCCTTATCTCTCCGTTCCTGATCCTGTCTTGCAGACTCGCTCCATACAGTGCTCTCCCTATAGCCCTCTGACAGACCAGGAGTTATTTGCACCGCGCATTGTGTCAGTGGTTCGTGGCTGCATATTGTTACTGGCCAGAGGCAGTTGTCAGAAACCATCCACCCTAAATTTATGAGGATAGTCGGTTTCCGGAGATAGTAACCAAGTTGCTCAAATACCGTCCACGTGAGGCCACTCTGCCGGTTGATCTCTGCTGTCTGGTTGTGTATTACAAGTTGAATTTTATATCCCAGATAAATTTATTCAGTTGCTAGTTCCAGAATACGGTTATCGATGCAGACTTATTTACAACACTTATGACTCGGCTCTTTTGAAGATTGGTTTTGAGGCCTACGACTTGGGAAGCATCTTTGAGCCCTAAGGTCATTGTTGACCGTTTGTGCCGCTGCTAAACAGGATGCTATCGTAGCCAAAGCTAAGATGGTTGAGACGTTTTCCACCTATGTTGATATCATGCTGTTCACAGGACAGACGCATGAACACATCCTCCGGAGCCAAGGTGAGTAACTTAGGTGAGTGATGCAGTCTTCTTTATTTTCCATGTAAATGTGGATATTTTATGAACGGCCAACACACAACAACAGAGAGTAGCTATGCAGTTTTTCGTGGGCATTCACTAAAGGAAAGCACCGAGGCGCAACTTGTTTCCTGAAGCAGAAACGCCTGACGGCAGCCAAAAAGCCGGTCTTACGCAAGACGGACCGATGGAAAAGTGCGCTTGCGGAGGCCACGTTATTACTCGAGATGCGCGGAGGCGGGCCTCATGCTTCGCAAGACGGGGAAAGGCGGCGCCGCCACAGGGGAGCCATCACGGCAGCCCCACCCCCTGGAAAGGGCGCCTTCTACCGGCGTATAACAAGTAGTGGCGCGCTGAATGGACATGCGGCCGGCCGTCGGCTTTGAGGGCCGCTGCCCGCTGCCTGCAGCGAGGTGAGCTGAGGTGCTCCAGCGCACAGCACGCTCCAGCGGCGAAGCCACGGAGTATCTGGTCAGGGCTGCGCCGGCTGGTCAAAGCCGGCTGCGGGATGTGATGGCCGCCTCGGCCCTATGAGAAACTTCTGCAGATCAGGTCAATTCCGGGAGAAAGCTATTCGCAGGGCACCTACCTTGCCCATCACATTCATTTCTCCCTTGTCCGTCTCGGCAAGCAGGGAGGCATGTACTTTTCAGTGTACACAGCTGGAAAAAATGCAACAAGGACAAGGTTATTTTATTGACAAGTGAGGAGACACGCAGTGTGTCAGTGTAGGATGATAACAAATTCACATCAAATGAAACACGCGTTGTGAGGGTTCAAATGGTTCAAATGGCTCTGAGCACTATGGGACTCAACTGCTGAGGTCATTAGTCCCCTAGAACTTAGAACTACACTCCTGGAAATGGAAAAAAGAACACATTGACACCGGTGTGTCAGACCCACCATACTTGCTCCGGACACTGCGAGAGGGCTGTACAAGCAATGATCACACGCACGGCACAGCGGACACACCAGGAACCGCGGTGTTGGCCGTCGAATGGCGCTAGCTGCGCAGCATTTGTGCACCGCCGCCGTCAGTGTCAGCCAGTTTGCCGTGGAATACGGAGCTCCATCGCAGTCTTTAACACTGGTAGCATGCCGCGACAGCGTGGACGTGAACCGTATGTGCAGTTGACGGACTTTGAGCGAGGGCGTATAGTGGGCATGCGGGAGGCCGGGTGGACGTACCGCCGAATTGCTCAACACGTGGGGCATGAGGTCTCCACAGTACATCGATGTTGTCGCCAGTGGTCGGCGGAAGGTGCACGTGCCCGTCGACCTGGGACCGGACCGCAGCGACGCACGGATGCACGCCAAGACCGTAGGATCCTACGCAGTGCCGTAGGGGACCGCACCGCCACTTCTCAGCAAATTAGGGACACTGTTGCTCCTGGGGTATCGGCGAGGACCATTCGCAACCGTCTCCATGAAGCTGGGCTGCGGTCCCGCACACCGTTAGGCCGTTTTCCGCTCACGCCCCAACATCGTGCAGCCCGCCTCCAGTGGTGTCGCGACAGGCGTGAATGGAGGGACGAATGGAGACGTGTCGTCTTCAGCGATGAGAGTCGCTTCTGCCTTGGTGCCAATAATGGTCGTATGCGTGTTTGGCGCCGTGCAGGTGAGCGCCACAATCAGGACTGCATACGACCGAGGCACACAGGGCCAACACCCGGCATCATGGTGTGGGGGGCGATCTCCTACACTGGCCGTACACCACTGGTGATCGTCGAGGGGACACTGAATAGTGCACGGTACATCCAAACCGTCATCGAACCCATCGTTCTACCATTCCTAGACCGGCAAGGGAACTTGCTGTTCCAACATGACAATGCACGTCCGCATGTATTCCGTGCCACCCAACGTGCTCTAGAAGGTGTAAGTCAACTACCCTCACCAGCAAGATCTCCGGATCTGTCCCCCATTGAGCATGTTTGGGACTGGATGAAGCGTCGTCTCACGCGGTCTGCACGTCCAGCACGAACGCTGGTCCAACTGAGGCGCCAGGTGGAAATGGCATGGCAAGCCGTTCCACAGGACTACATCCAGCATCTCTACGATCGTCTCCATGGGAGAATAGCAGCCTGCATTGCTGCGAAAGGTGGATATACACTGTACTAGTGCCGACATTGTGCATGCTCTGTTGCCTGTTTCTATGTGCCTGTGGTTCTGTCAGTGTGATCATGTGATGTATCTGACCTCAGGAATGTGTCAATAAAGTTTCCCCTTCCTGGGACAATGAATTCACGGTGTTCTTATTTCAATTTCCAGGAGTGTAGTTAAACCTAACTAACCTAAGGACATCACAAACATCCATGCCCGAGGCAGGATTCGAACCTGCGACCGTAGCGATCTCGCGGTTCCAGACTGCAGCGCCTTTAACCGCACGGCCACTTCGGCCGGCCGTTGTGAGGGGTCCACTTGTACGTGGAGCCCGATTTTGTAATATATTCCATGAAAAACGACATGACATGGTTATCACATGCAGTAGAGATTATATCTTTGACAACACTGAACCAAAGATGTTGCCTGAGTGGCGGAATCGTTTGTAAGTAGGGGTGTGCGGACCGCATTAGAAGCTGCCGTTGCTCTCTGTTAAAGGTTGGATGTAAGACTTTAAGCTATTGGCTAGCTGTGAGAATTTTGCTTTTGGCCTATGGACGCAGCATAATACAGTTTTGTATCGTAATGAAATTTTGTATATTTAGTTTTAAGTATACAGCAACGGATTGTGAATTTTGCTAATTCTAACAGTACCGTCCCTTGAATGTAGGAACCAAGTATCTTCCATCAGATTTAATGTATAGGTTGATTAGGTATAGCAGATTTGAAATGTTTTGTGTGTTTTGTAATCCTGATATAGACAAGTTAAATTTTGGAATCTATTTTGTCGAACGATGTCAGACCTTTTGTCATGTGACAATCGAAGTATTGTTAACTACGTCAGTAAGTGAGAATTGTAGAACAGTTGAGAAGTTCACTGACTTTGAAGATAACGTAAAATGTTTCATATCAGATTTTGTGAAGGAGAAACTTTATTTTGAATACAAATTTCTAACTGAACCATTCAGTCTTAGCATATCCCTTATCAGCACTTCATCCTCTTCTACATCATATTTATTTAAATCCTATAAATATTTTATAAAAGAAATGATTTTTCAATCAGAGTAAAAAAAATTTAATATGCCAGATTCGGGAAAGTATTAATGTTTGTAACGGCTTTAATGCGGGCAGCATTGCACAGCGCTGAGCCAATATAAAAAATTATCACTAAACATTTGCAAGGTTATTCATTTATCAACTATTTCACGGCCGGCATTGCACTTCACTGAGCCAAGATTGAATATTTTGTATGCCCACTGTGGAGAGAACAGAATACCAAGATTTCATCCGTTGCGACTCAAGAGCTAAGGAAAATGTATTTCATTGTTTATTTGCATAGGAATTCTATCAGTTTATTGCACAGGGCCATACGATTCGGTGCTCACGAGACTGAGTAAATTTCAGAGGGACTGATTTTATTATAGGCCTTACATACAGGTTTTCCAGATTACGTTGTTTCATTTTTCTTTGGATTACAGTAAGACTGATTAAGCACACCATTTGCTCAACAAAACATTACAGAGTAACTTTCCGTAAGACAAACATTACGCATTGTATATCCATTAAGAGAACCAAATAACTGTTTTATTAAAAGAACGCTACAGCTTGTCACAGTAGATGGTGTCCAACGAGTCGCATCAACACGGTACAGCCCCCTGTGGCATGTGTTCTTGTATGCAAACGATAATAATGGTAACGAATGGCATCCTGCGATAGGCTCTCCCAACCAACTTGCGCTTTTGTTGGAATATGGCATTGTGGCCATGGAGAAGGAGTAAGTTCACACATCACCATGTTCCGTACGTGTTTCATTGGCGACATATGTGGTGATCTTGCTGGCCGTGGCAGCTGCACACCACGAACAGCACCCTTCGTCGCAACACCGCTGGTGAATGGGCATTATCATGCTGAAAAAGCGTTTCGTCATCCAGCCGAGGAAATGGGAGTAGCAGTCTTTGCAAAGTAGCGGGCACTGATTGTTATAAACTGCAGAAACACCATATGAGGCCTTGGGTTTTAACTACAGAACCTCCCCTTGCCCCCTACACACACACACACACACACACACACACACACACACACACACACCATGAAGCCTGGTGTGAGACCTTCGTGTCGAGGGCAAATGCACTCTGGAGTAGGCAGCTCACTAGATCTACGCCAAAGATGTATACGCCCGCCACTCGCATGCTATAAAAACCTATTTATAGAAGAAAAATCCCCTTCATTTGCAAATAAATTTCTTAATTTTTTTGGTTCCACCTGAAGTTAAAGTTTTCAGCTTCGAAACCAGTCGTGGAATAAATTAACAAAATCACTTGCACTGAACCCTAAGCACGTCGCGCACATCCATGCCCGGGGCAGGGTTCGAGCCTGCGACCGTAGCGGTCGCGCGGTTCAGGACTGAGCGCCTGGAGCCGCTGGACCACCGCGGCCGGCTCGAAATGGAATGATCATATAAAGTTGATCGTCGGTAAAGCAGATGCCAGACTGAGATTCATTGGAAGAATCCTAAGGAAATGCAATCCGAAAACAAAGAAAGTAGGTTACAGTACACTTGTTCACCCACTGCTTGAATGCTGCTCATCAGTGTGGGATTCGTACCAGATAAGGTTAATAGAAGAGATAGAGAAGATCCAACGGAGAGCAGCGCGCTTCGTTACAGGATCATTTAGTGATTGCGAAAGCGTTACGGAGATTATAGATAAACTCCAGTGGAAGACTTTGCAGGAGAGACGCTCATTAGCTCGGTTCGGGCTTTTTTTGAAGTTTCGAGAACATACCTTCACCGAGGAGTCAAGCAGTATATTGCTCCCTCCTACGTATATCTCGCGAAGAGACCATGAGGATAAAATCAGAGAGATTAGAGCCCACACAGAGGCATACCGACAATCTTTCTTTCCACGAACAATACGAGACTGGAATAGAAGTGAGAACCGATAGAGGTACTCAAAGTACCCTCCGCCACACACCGTCAGGTGACTTGCGGAGTATGGATATAGATGTAGATGTAGATGTAAAAGCAGAGCTCCGATCCACTGTCGAGTCAGATCTTTCACGACACCACAGTAGCCATGTTTGGCGGCGTAGTGGTGTCAATGGTAGGCCGGCCAGGGACACACGTGATGCTAATCCAGCTGCAAGCAGACGGTTCCCAACGCTCCCCGATGACGAAGCGGGTACAACGTCTGGCGAGAGTTAGTCCCTTGTTAGTCACCCCTGTCGCACTTGTCAATCTTGATGTTCGTCTGTACTACGCGGGCGTCCAGATCCTGGTTTACTGGTGTAGGAATCTTCCACAGACCACTATTGAAAGCAGCGACGCACCACCGGTACATTGTGCCTAATTGTGCAGTAATCCGTCGATATATCCATCTAGTTTCCTGCAGGCCCACAATGCGACCATATTGGAATGGCTGAAGCTGTTCTTCAGGAACTCCTCAATAAACCATATTTGCACCCTATAAATGCAATGAAATGATCGTATGGCATTGATGGCGGGGAATCTCCATCTGCGTAAGTTCGGCCGCTCAGCTGCGAGTCTTTTGAGTTGACGCCACACTGGGTGACTTGCTTGCTGATGATGGTGAAATGATGATGAAGACAACACAACACTCAGTCCCCGAGCTGAGAAAATCTCTAAACCGGCAGGGAAATGAACCCGGGCTCGCTGCATGGCAGTCAGACGTGTCAACCTCTCAGCCTAGAACGAATGTTGCACACGTTGTTCACTGCTAAATTCAATACAGCTACTGCCCGCGGAGTCAACGTCCACACAAAGGACCCACAGGCAGGCTTCTTGCACGCCATCTGATCGCAGGCAAATGAATCACTAACATTTAGGGCCGCTTGAAACCAGTCAAAAGACTAAAAAAGAAGCCTTCAGTATGTACGCAGTTATGTAGATATTTTACCCGAGTGTATTTTCAATGTCGGTATAGACAAATGAATCTATCCATCCTATTCAGTAGGAATATGTACTGGCACTATAGCCGCCGTCACGAAAGCAAATGCCTCAAGCCCCACCCCGCTTTGCCCCAGGACCAGTCGTAAGGAAGAAGGGAGGAAGGAAGATTGGGTTTAAAGTCTCGTCAACATCGTGGTCTTTAGAGACGAAGCAAAAGCTCGGATTGTGTCAAGGGTGGGGAAGGAAATCGGTTGTGCCCTTGCAATGGAACCATCCCAGCATTTTCCGGAGCTATTTAGGGAAATCATGGGAAACCTAAATCTGGATGGCCAAACACGTAAATGAACCATCGTCCTCCCGAATACGAGTCCACTGTGCTAACCACTGCGCCACCTCGCTCGGCGCTCAGTCGTAACAATTCGCTACTTCCGTGTCTTTGCTTTCACTTTGCTCTATCCTGCTTTACAGTTAGTTATAAGTGATACTGAAGACAAACGTTCTGTGCATAGGGTAGGTGCTAATCTACGCTTTGTAAACGTGTGCCGGAACCGAATGGACATTAAAAGACAAACAAAATGTGTTAAAGTCTTTCAGCAAAATTGATACTGACAAGGAATCTAGGTCAAACATTACTTTGCACAAAATTTGACCCAGAAACGCAGCCTCGTCAGACTGTAGGTATGAATGCTGACTTAATTCGATACGAAATGGATAAAAGTGCGGAAGCAGATATGCTCAGACGGACGATTTTAATAAAGAAGTGGTCCAAAGTATTGTGATAGAATTTTACAGTAGAGGATAGTCTTCTATAGCCTAGCTACAATACAAAAGTGGGTGTGAAGGCACGGAAACGTCCGTTCTTCAACTTTTAAATAACATGGGTTTTAATTCCAAAAATGTGACGATGAACGAAAATTTCTTATGGAACGAAGTGACATTGTCACCTCGAGAGCTACATTTATGCGGACTGGGCATTTATCGAATGCGGAACACAATGGGCCTCTGATTTATCTGGACAAAACTTGGGTTTCGCAAAATCAGATCAACAAATATATGAGTGTTTGACGCGACTCTCATGTGAAATGGTGAACCGAAAATATCTGCAGGGACTAATATAGCGAATATATGTGTTTTGGGTGTTGGGTGTACTGAAGAAAAGTCTGTAAGAGTCGCAAATACAGTCCATCTGAACGGTAGGGAATATTCTCGGTTGTATTAAGGCAAGCCACTGGAACAAGAATCCTGGAAGCAAATCGCGCGCTGCAGTACGCGAGGAATGTCTCGTAAGTAAATCTCGTTCATAAATGACACGATACAGTACGATGTCAAAGATGTTACCAAAATTAATTTTATAATTTTCTTAACTGCGTTCTCTCTGAAAACTTCTACGAGGTTAACAGAGGGCAAATTCACCAACGACATTCTTCGTTGCGGAGGTGAAACCATTTCACACACCTTTCGGAAGTTTATGATTTATATCGGAATACTGATATGATTTCACGATAAAACTTGTATCGGATGCATCTATAAGGTTTGACAATGTTCATACATGTTTTTCAGTCCAAATATATTAGTGTTTCTGAGTTATACCATAGTTGAAGTAAAAGGGATTTTTTTTTAAGTTTTATGTAACATTAGTTTTTACTTTTTCTCGTAACGCCTTGCTAAATTTTCTTTTGGAGAGTACTGATCGTATTTTAGACTAAAAATAGAGCTGTATGATATTTTTGGTATTTTTACTAAAATTGGAAATTATCAGTAACTGGCAACGCTGCAAGATGGTGGGATGACTTTGACCAGCACATTTTCGTGATGACCACTATAGGAAATTCATCATCATAAACCAAACTACATCCATCGCCAGATGAGTAGACCAGGTACGCTCGCACGGCAGCAAGAGGGAAGGGTAGCCGATAGGATCTTGTACTCCCGGTAGACTTGGTCACCAGTAACGTGGAATCCACTTATTCAGTCGGGCACACTGTAACTGCATACAGTTGCTACAACATTATTTACTTATTGTGTAACACCATAGACTTGCGTTTAGGAAATCTAGCATAACGTGAGACGAGGCCTTCAGTGTGAAGATATTGACGTTAATATTTTCTTGTTTTGTCCCGCTTAGGTGTTAAGTAAATGTGATAACGTTTAACTCACAGACATTCACCTACAATTCTGATATAAATGCTGTAATATATATATATATATATATATATATATATATATATATATATATTTATATATATTCTGTGATCCTGGTGTTGACTGATTGTCCAGTCATTCGCATGACTGATCGTCCGGCCATTCCAACACAAAATTTTCCTCATGTACATGGTATGCGGTATATTCCCGACATTGCAAGTGGGACGCTTTTCTCTTTGCCGATCTGAAACATTCTTTGATCTTATTCGTCGGTTTAGAAATAGTCTTTACTTCGTGTCTGGGCAATACGCGGTCTATTCTGTCTGTCACTCTGGGAATGAGTAGCAGAAAGGCCACACCCGGCATCTCTTTTTCCAATGTGTCACATCGCTGTTTGCCTGTGTGAGACTTCTTATGTAGCTGGTGGAGTAGCCATTTCTCCTTAGAACGCTGCGGCTCACCTATTCGCCTTGCTCGCGTTACGAGCGCGTTAATCTTGTCTGTCTCCTGGCTCGGGTGGTGATTTGACTGTCTGTGCAGGTATCGGTCCGTATGTGACGGTATTCGAAACACTCTGCGTCCTAGGGTTTCACCTTCCCTTGTGTCCAGCATACCTAGAAAGGGTACCTGTTATTCCTCATATATAGGAGCGCCCGCTTGAGGGTTAATGGTATCAACAAAATATTAAACAATTATTAAACAATACATAATAGAATATAAAAATTAGTTTCTAAGATAACAGGACACTTTGCCATTTGGGTGTTAGTAACACAAGGCAGTCATAATATAAGTCTAAATGTGCCGTGAATGAGATGATAATAGTGTAAAAGTTACATGAGAAACATTAGCTTCGATCTCGTGCTTGTAACTCGAGTATGTAATGAATACAGACAAGTACTGTTATCGTGCATTGAGAGTGACGTAGAAAACATACGTACTGTCTGCGGACAGCGACAGTCAAAGTTCCCATGAGCTGATAGTAAACAGACTGACCCATGTTAAGTGCCCAGGCTCAGATGTGAAGAAAGCGGCTGAAGGTGGCAACAGAGTATGATACAATTTCTGGTAGTATAATAGATACTATACAGTTAAGTCATTAAATGAAAACAAAACAGTTAAAATTACAATTGTTGTAATGAAATTACTATAGTGAAATATATATATATATATATATATATATATATATATATATATATATATATATATATCATGAACATATATATATATATATAGTATTACAAATTTACTCTTTCTGATGGACACACGTCCAGATCGTCCACTCTCAAAACTCTGCCATCTCTCTCCCCACATCCACCACTGCTGACGGCTCACCTCGGACTGTGCAACGCTATGCGCTGTTCACATCCGACTGCCCAACACTAAAATAGCGAATATTCCAACAATGCCAACCAGCCACATACTGCACACAGCACAGGCAGTGATTTTCATACAGAGCGCTACGTGACGTTACCAACATAAAAACCTAAACAGCCTACTTACACTTTATTTGTCTAGATCAAGAGTTTATAGAATGGAATAACCGGTTTCGATTGTATTAGCAGTCATCTTCAGATCTAAGATAGAGAGAAAAATGATGTTCACAAAAAGTTCTATCTACTTAAAACATGTATAAAATGAAATTGACAAAGAAATACCATAAGATAATCGTTACCAAGAACAACACATCACATGTTGTAAATCTAGTGGTGAATTTTAAAAACTATTGTGTTTCCTAATGCTGCTATTTAAGATAAAAAGAAGCGTGAATTTGTTAGAGAGGACCACTGAAGGGACCGCTGTATGCACAAACTGAAGTCATTGGCGTTCCATAACCATCATCACTTCAAGCTTTTGTTAGGCATTCTTGCCTGTTCCAATTCCAAGTTGACTGCAGCTCATCTTTCCATCTATTCTTACGACGCCCGTCATTTCTTTTCACTTGAGGTGTATATTTGAGTATTAATTTAAGTATTGGTTCAGCTGACATCTTGTGAACGTGTTTGTGTCTTTTCTTTCATCACTCCTCTATTTTCTGGAGAATGCTCTTGATGCCCAGTTCATTTCTGATTTCACTATTCTTTATCTGATAAATGAAGTTGTAAGTAGCTGGTGGTCGTAGGAGTCTCATATCTGCTGCTTCAATCCTCCTCCGTTGATTTGTGGTTAGTCTAAGTCTTTGATTCATAAATCAGAATTGGTGTAGTTTAAATACTGTGTCTTTCCGAACTTTTCTGAGAAGATTGCGCGTAATGTTACCTAATGTCAGCCACTCAAATTTTTTAAGTTTGTATTTTTGATCATTGGATGTAATATGTGAGATCTCCCAGCACAGGCCTTTAAAAGTATTTTTCTAGCAGTTTATCATAATTTATTATTTTTGCTCTTAAATGCATTTTGCCTTGCAACGCTTTCAACTTAGTTTTCTCTTTCGATATTGTCATAATATAATCATTTGCTTACTGGTGCAAGGACCAAATTTGTCCTATAATTTATCTTACGAATACGCTAACATTATTTGATCATCTGCCAAATTAAGTGAGTTTATAACTTTGTTATTAGGTTTATAATGGTGCCATGTCTTTACGTGCTCGTCCATGTATATATTATAATAACATAAGTGATAAAGGACACTCTTGTCCTGCAGTTTGGTCCCTTTCATCCTTAAACCCACCACCACCACACTCATGTCTCATTTCTTGAGAGATGGTTGTCGCAAAAAACTTCCTTTTTGTACTTTGATTTTTTTTTGTATATGTACATACGTTGAATTACAATTATTAGTTGCTGAGTTATACCATTCTTATCTAAAATTTTTCATAATTTAACTCTGTTATCTTTATCAAAAGATTTCCCAGAGTCGATAAGGCGATGAAGCTGGGATGATTACATTTACTGTATTTTCAATATCTTGGCAGACTGGAAAAACATTGTTCAATCAAGAACTTTCCATACGAAACCACATCTGTTCTTCTGCAAGAAATGTTTCTGAAACTGTCTTTAGTTAGTTTATTATTAGTTTCGGATATATCTAATACCTCGATGGTAGTCACACGTCTTGTGGTCCCCTTTTCTATACAATGAGATAACAAGTACAGTTTACTAATCTCCTGGTATAGTACTACACTACCAACAAGTATTTAGAAAATTTGAGATTCTTTTACCCTGGGGATTTTCTGCTTGTGGAGGACTGTCACACTAACAGCAGTTTTCACATTTTTTCCGCCAGCTGCCCATAAACTTTGGAAATAATCCAGCCACTCATTTTTTGAAATGAGATTAAGTTGAACCATATCCCTTTCATCTTTACTAAGTTATTACAGCATCTTATAGATTTTAGTCTGTTACCCATTTACATCATGCTCTACTTCACTCAGAAAACGGTTACCTCTTTGTTGTTTTATTTTTCATGTTTCTCTTCTGACCGCTGCTGAGTGCTACTTATACTCGATGTAGTCTTCTTGTTTCTCTGACTGCAGATGTTTCTGGTACTCTTGTCTCTTACAGTTGATGTTTACTAGCCCATGGATTCAGGCTGGGGGTCTCCTTTTATTTTTATCTTTCATCCTTATCCCTGAAGCTCCACCAGCAACTCCTTTTATTATTATTGCTATTTCTTTCTACTCTTCATTAATGTTTTGTTTTTCTTGCACAAAAAAGTTAAAATGTGTGTGAAATCTTATGAGACTTAACTGCTAAGGTCATCAGTCCCTAAGCTTACACACTACTTAACCTAAATTATCCCAAGGACAAACTCACACACCCATGCCCGAGGGAGGACTCGAACCTCCGCCAGAACCAGCCGCACAGTCCATGACTGCAGCGCCTTAGACCGCTCGGCTAATCCCGAGCGGCGTTTTTCTTGCACACCTATCAGTATTTCATCTAAGCTTCAAATGGTTCAAATGGCTCTAAGCACTATGGGACTTAACATCGGAGGTCATCAGTCCCCTAGAACTTAGAACTACTTAAACCTAACCAACCTAAGGTCATCACACACATGCATGCACGCGGCAGGATTCGAATCTGCGACCGTAGCAGCCGCGTGGGTCATCTAAGCGTTTACTGCATAACCCTCTTGGATCTTGCAGCATATATATTCTATAAATCCTCCCATTACCACACATTCAACTACTCGTTTGCAAACCCATGTTTACTGGAACAAGTTGCATATGTATGTCATACACTTTTACCCATGTCAGTTTTCATTATTAAATGATTGTTGTTGTAAGGCTACCGTTAGGTATCATAAATCATCATAAGTAAGCGCAGACTACTGCAGATTTGCTGGTATCCATGGTCAGTTATGATCATTAACGTGTTACCAGTATGTCAGGTGTGTTGCGTACCTACCGGGCGTTACAACGTTTCGGTCGCTTTCTTTGCGTATGCGATCAGTGTCTCACTGTCCTCCCCCGGTAGCTAAGTAGTCAGCGCGACAGAATGTCAATCCTAAGGGCCTGGGTTCGATTCCCGGCTGCGTCGGAGATTTTCTCCGCTCAGGGACTGGGTGCTGTGTTGTCCTAATCATCATCATTATTTCATCCCCATCGACGAGCAAGTCGCCGAAGTGGTGTCAGACCGAAAGACTTGCACCCGGCGAACGATCTACCCGACGGGAGGCCGTAGTCACACGACATTTTTTATTTAGTGTCTCACTAGATTCCCCTAGAAAGCTGAAGTGGTGTACCGCCTAGAAATTGAATGAGGATATATACAGGTCCACGTAATCTACGGAACATAGCAAATTTGAAGGTTTTATTCGATAATTGTTGATTTGTAACGTAAAACAGAGGGGTGTTGTAATTAAAAAAAGGTACAGATTTATCATACAGCGCTGGAAAATGCTGTGGTTAGAGAGAGGGGGCTGGAAGAGATGAAGAGAGGGGGGCTGAGGAGAAGATGGAAGAGAATGGGGGGAGGAGGTGATCGACTGATACAGGGGGGAGGGAGGAGAAGAGGAACAGAGAGAGCAGGGGTAAGTGATGGACTGATAGAGTCGGAAGGAGAAGGAAATGGACAAAGAAAGCTGGAGGGGAAGTGGTCAGAGACAGGGGAGGGAAGGAGTTTAGAACGTATATCCGATTCCCATATATATTAGTGACGTGTGATTTTTGTTTTCTACCGCGCGGGATTAGCCGAGCGGTGTAAGGCGCTGTAGTCATGGACTGCGGCGCTGATCCCGGCGGAGGCTCGAGTCCTCCCTCGGGCATGGGTGTGTTATTTGTCCTTAGGATAATTTAGGTTAAGTAGTGTGAAGCTTAGGGACTGATGACCTTGGCAGTTAAGTACCATAATATTTCACACACACACACACACACATATTTTTGTATTCTTTTTTTTAGTTTAAGCAGACTGTGGCACAGCAAAGCTTCGTTGGGTATAGCTAGTTACTTACAAAATGCAATTTATATTTTGTAACGATATAAAATACCCAATGGGTTAACTCTGTACAGAATATAGAAAACAGATAAACAAAGACAAACATGGGTGTCGGCACCCAAGTTCTTTCTCACGTATTCATTTATGTTCCATTCCCTACCAATACCACAAGTAATTCTACCATTTACTACGTCACTTATGTACCGAACAGTGGTTTCGGTAGTGCGCAACTGTAATTACGATACACCCTGCATATAATCTAACCTAACAGACAGTGTTCATATCGCCCTTGAAGGTAAATAACACGCTGCCTCCGGGCTTGATAGACAAGACGCCTACCTTACGTGTTGCCGTATTTGGATCACCTCTCGGAAGCGCCGAACAACTCCTCCCCCCACCCCCCACCACCCACCGCCCCCACCACCACGCGAGCTCGCTGGGACGGCGCAGCTTCCCAAACAGAATTAAGTCGGGTCGTGTCGGCGGCGCGGCAGCAACGGTATCGCTGTCGAAGCTTGTGAGACGAGCCTTGTAATCCGTCATAAGCCGCGCCGCAAGTTGCGGTGCCGGCTCCCCCGAGGCGCGGCGGCAGGCAGCCAGCTAGCTCAAGCTACGACAGTAGCTGCACGCAGACACCGCGCCGGCGGGGCTTCGCGAAGCCCACCTGCCGACTACCGCTGAGCCGCTCCAGGGCGGAGGCCGCTTATCTGCCTACGCGCCTCCCTCTGACAGAGAGCTGCTTCCTGAATCTCACTGCTACAGTGCAGCAGCGCGGCGTCACCGAGTAGGGTTGCTGCCTCAGGATCCTGATTCCGACTCGAAGTCTGCCTTCGACTGACTAATTTGCCTCTGTGTGGTTTCTTAGGGCAGGGATCCCCAACATCCGGCCAAGACTGACGCGTTCCCGCTGCTGTATGTCAAAATAAATTAATTATACAGGGTGGTCCACTGATCGTGACCGGGCCAAATATCTCACGAAATAAGCTTCAAACGAAAAAACTACAAAGAACGTAACTTGTCTAGCTTGAAGGGGGAAACTAGATGGCGCTATGGTTGGACCGCTAGATGGCGCTACCATAGGTCAAAAGGACGTCAACTGAGTTCTTTTTTAAATAGGAACCCCCATTTTTTATTTTATATTCGTGTAGGGGTGTCAAGCAAGGCGATCCCATCTCCCCAAAACTGTTCTCTGCTATATTGGAAATGGCTATGTCAAAGCTGAGCTGGGAAGGTAAGGGAATTAGAATTAACGGAAGAAGGGTTACCAACCTGAGATTTGCTGATGATATTGCCTTACTGGCCAAAGACTTCGCAGAGCTCCAAAGCTTAGTTACGGATCTTGCATCGGAATGTCAGCTGATGGGCTTGAACATGAACCTTTCCAAAACAGATGTAATGTCCAACAAATGGGTCCCAGCTGCAGATGTGAAACTCAAGGACAGTCTATTAGAAGAGGTCAGTGAATATGTCTACCTCGGCCAGATTATAAATATGAAGGGACACATAAGGCCAGAAGTCTATGGACGCATCAAGCTTGGCTGGCAAGCATTTGGGAAGAATTCAACAGTATTCAGATCAAAAATGCCAGTAAATCTGAAGAAAGCAGTATTTGATCGATGAATTCTTCCTGTGGTGACGTATGGCTGGGAGACATGGACACTGAACTCATTTACAAAAGGGAAACTTAGGACATCAAAGAGAGCCATGGAGAGATCAATGCTGGGCTATACAAGAAAGGATAGGAAAAGGGCAGATGACATCCGGCCTGTGACGAAGATTAACGACATTTTAGAGACAGTAGGTTCCTTGAAATGGCAGTGGGCTGGCGACGTCGCAAGAAGAAAAGACAACAGATGGACGAAGCTAGTACTGGAGTGGAGTCCGAGAGAGCACCGGAGGCCTAGAGGAAGACCACCAGACAGATAGGACAAAGACATCAAGAAGATCGCTGGTAACCCAAGACCGTCCCACTTGGAGAAGACTGCTGAAAGCCTACCTGAATCCACGACTCCAAGAGGCCACATCATTAGCTGATGATTATGATGAAGATAATGATGATGATGATGATGATGATTCGTGTAGTACGTAAAGAAATATGAATGTTTTAGTTGGACCACTTTTTTCGCTTTGTGATAGATGGCGCTGTAATAGCCACAAACATACGGCTCACAATTTTAGACGAACAGTTTGTAACAGGTACGTTTTTTAAATTAAAATACAGAACGTAGGTACGTTTGAACATTTTATTTCGGTTTTTCCAATGTGATACATGTACCTTTGTGAACTTATCATTTCTGATAACGCATGCTGTTACAGCGTGATTACCTGTAAATGCCACATTATCGCAATAAATGCTCAAAATCATGTCCGTCAACCTCAATGCATTTGGCAATACGTGTAACGACATTCCTCTTAACAGCGAGTAGTTCGCCTTCCATAATGTTCCCACATGCATTGACAATGCGCTGACGCATGTTGTCAGGCGTCGTCGGTGGATCACGATATCAAATATCCTTCAACTTTCCCCACGGGGACGTCAGATCCGGTGAACGTGCCGGCCATGGTATGGTGCTTCGACGAGCAATCCATCTGTCATGAAATATGCTATTCAATACCGCTTCAACCGCACGCGAGCTATGTGCCGGACATCCATCATGTTGGAAGTACATCGCCATTCTGTCATGCAGTGAAACATCTTGTAGTAACATCGGTAGAACATTACGTAGGAAAACAGCATACATTGCACCATTTACATTGACATCGGTAAAATGGGAGCCAATTATCCTTCCTCCCATAATGCCGCACCATACACTAACCCGCCAGGGTCGCTGATGTTCCACTTGTCGCAGCCATCGTGGATTTTCCGCTGTCATCGTCCCGTAATTACTATTGTTTCCAGTGACATAACTGTACACGAAGTTCAAAGTCGTTACCATGCAATTCCTGGTGCATAGAAATATGTTACGGGTGCAATCGATGTTGATGTAGCATTCTCAACACCGACGTTTTTGAGATTCCCGATTCTCGCGCAATTTGTCTGCTACTGATGTGCGGATTAGCCGCGACAGCAGCTAAAACACCAACTTGAGCATCATCATTTGTTGCAGGTCGTGGTTGACGTGTCACATGTGGCTGAACACTTCCTGTTCCCTTAAATAACGTAACTATCCGGCGAACGGTCCGGACACTTGTATGATGTCGTCCAGGATACCGAGCAGCATACATAGCACACACCCGTTGGGCGTTTTATCACAATAGCCACACATCAACACGATATCGACCTTTTCCGCAATAGGTAAACGGCCCATTTTAACACGGGCAATGTATCACGAAGCAGCTACCGTCCGCACTGGCGGAATGTTAGGGTGATACCACGTACTTATTCGTCTGTGACAATTACAGCGCCATCCATCAAAAAACGAAGAAAGTGGTCCAACTAAAACATTCATATTTCTTTACGTACTACACGAACATGTAATAAAAAATGGGGATTCCCATTTAAAAAACGCAGTTGATATCTGTTTGACCCTTGGCAGCGCCATCTAGCGGGCCAACCATAGCGCCATCTGGTTTCCCTCTTCAAGCTAGACGAGTTTCGTTCTTTGTAGTTCTTTCGTTTGATGCTTATTTCGTGAGATATTTGGCCCGGTCACTATCAATTGACCATCCTGTATATGCTTGATATCATTGAAGTATAGGGGACGAGTACAATGAAGCATTGAAGCAAAAACTTCAACAGCCAGGATCTAGGATCACCAATTACCATTTTATTTTTGATGACCGGCTTATCGGAGTTCCCATCATTGGAGCTTCAGATGTGCACTGAGGTGACAGAATTCATCAGGTACTTCTTAGCCGTGTCGGATCTCTTTTTACCTGCCATAGTGCTGCAATTCTTGGTAGCATGAACTCAACAAATCGTTGGAAGTTCCCTGCAGAAATATTCGGCCTTGCTGCCTCTATAGCCGACAATAACATCGAAAGTGTTGCCAGCACAAAATTTTGTACACGAACTATCCTCTCGGTTATGTCCCATAAATGTTAGACGGGATTCATATTGTGTGATCTCGGTGGCCAAATCATTCGCTCGAACTGTTGGGAACGTTCTTCAAACCATTCGCGAACAGTTGTGGCCCAGTGACATGGTGCATTGTCATTCATAATAATTTCATCTCTGAGCACTATGGGACTCAACTTCTGAGATCATTAGTCCCCCAGAACTTAGAACTAGTTAAACCTAACTAACCTAAGGACATCACACACATCCATGCCCGAGGCAGGATTCGAACCTGCGACCGTAGCGGTCTCGCGGTTCCAGACTGCAGCGCCTAGAACCGCACGGCCACTTCGGCCGGCCTCTGCTTCGGAACATGAAGTCCACACATGGCAGCAAAGGTCTCCAAGTAGCCGAACATAACCATTTTTAGTCAATGATCCATTCAGTTCGACTAGAGGACTCAGTCCAATCCATGTGAACGTAGCCCGCAACATTATGGAGCACCACCAGCTTACATACTGTCTTGTTAACAATTTGGGTCACCTCGTGGGGTCTGTACCATACTCGAACCCTACCATCAGCTTTTACTAACTGAAATCGGGACTCATCTGATCAGGCCACGCTTTTGCAGTCGTCTAGAGCCCAACCGACATGGTCACGAGCCGAGGAGAGGCGCAGCAGGCTATGTGCTGCTAGCAAAGGCACTCGCGTCGATCGTCAGCTGCCATTGCCCCTAACGTAAAATTTCGCTGCACTGTCCTAACGGATATGTTCGTTGTGCGTCCCACACTATATGTATTTTTGAAGCTAGTTTCCACTGGTTCCCTGTTATTAATGCTTCTAATAAATAAAACCACAACATAGCTCCATGATGTAATGGCGGCTCCTTTGTTTAGCTCAGATGTCTTGCTCCTGGGAAATTAACGACGTCCTAGTATATCCATACCTGTGGACCTCCATTGTGTATTTTCCTCGCGACCACTGGATTTGAGCTTATCTCATCCTCGTTTACAAAAGCTTTCATCCGTAAAAGTGTTGTAGTTTTTGTCTTCAGTCTGATAACTGGTTTGTTGCAGATCTCCACAGTGGTCCATTCTGTGCAAGCCTCTTTGTTTCTGCTCTTACATCCGTTTAAACCTATTTTGTATTATCGAACTTTGGCCTCACTCTACAACGTTTAGGGTCTCTAATTCCCTCTACTATGAAATTCACTATTCCTTGATGTCTCAGAAGGACACGCGTTAATTGACTCGTCTTTAGGTCAATTTCTGCCATTAATTTCTTTTCTCACCGATTCGTTTCAGTATCTCTTCACTAGTTACCCGATCTTCCCGTTTCACCCTCAGCGTTCTTCCGTAACATCAAATTTCACGAGCCAGGATTTTCTTCATGTCTGAATTGTTCATCGTCCGCTACTTGATTCCGTACAAGGCTGCTATGCCTCTGGGTTCAGTGGTGTGAGGTCTGCATAAATAAGGCGCCGAATGACAATTTCGCCTTGCCACGGTCTGCCCCCCCCCCCCCAACGTAAGTTAGATTAAGTAGTGCGTAAGCTTATGGACCGATAGCATACTGTAATATACACCGTTTCTTACGTCATATGCACCCTAAATTTACAACATTTTGTAACGCTGTACGCAACAACTTCGTGATTAAACAAATAAGAAATAGACAGTTGATACAGTTAATGGGACCATGATGAAACACATACAAATAATAACCGAATTTGGACATTATTCGTAAAGCACGTTGCTAGTCCTACTGGTAACGTAAGGCCCTAACGAAAAGTAATGGACCTGAACGAGGCAAGAATAATAGTTGGTATTAATCTATGTGACCATTAGAGGAGGGTACAAAGAAAACAGGTTTCACTTCTAGTAGAGGAAGTAGTGCTAATAAATTCGAGCCCACGGCGTGGAAAGGGCATCTTTCAAAGCAGACCAGTGTTCCTTTGTACGACTGTCGTATGTAAGTGCAAATGTTTTCCAGAGGACCCGCTGCAATCGCTGTTGATGATTAAGATGCCAGATACCTGTACCACTTGGACTACGTTTACCAAATAAAAAGTATATGCTAGAACCCAGCATCGAATCCTCGACCACCTGCATGCTAACCCAAATCTCTATGCACTGCATCATCTGTACAGCACAAGTAGAACTTGTTGCCAGAGCAACTTACTATATATGTGGTTACAGTGTTGCCAGATTGCCACTCTGTAACGTCCATTTTCTGCCGGATGTACTCTCCAGACGAAATTTTGTGACAGATATTTTTTTATCGCTGGCATGTGAGTAGTCGTGCTGCGAAGCCCGAGTGCACGAATTTCGCTTGTACCCTGTATAATCTTCCGTGTACTGCCGTAGTTTGATAAGGAAGCAGTATTCCTCCTGGAAGTTTAGCTGTGCCGGTGTAATCCACCACTGTATCGTTGTCAATTCCACTTCAGTCGATGCTGGCCGGTAACACTGACTCTGATACCAATGCCGTTCAACTACCAAGTCCCAGTACAGCACAAGGCACTGCCTGTAGCCGCCCCTTGTAACCGTGCGCCATATTGCAAGTGCTTGCTGGAAGTGCTGTTTCGCGGCTCACCGTATACTACCTTCTCCTCACTCTTCTGCTAATCTTCTCGATGACCTACACGTGGCACTACCGAGACGAGCCAAAGATCTTCGTTACTACTCGATGGTGCCTACAATCGCGGCACTGCATATCAGACAAATACATTTAAAGAAGGCTGCCTAACATTTAAGTTTGTATTTGTTGTCAACAAAAGGTTTTCTTCTCAGAAATACCTTCCATCCTACTTCCTGTGCACATTTTGTAGCGTCTCAGCATCGACTATCGTTAATATTTTTGCTGTTCAAATACATCTACACATACTACTTTACTGTGCTACTTCGTAACCACTCTTATCGTCTTATAATGTACTTCGACAACATTCCATTAAAATCGAGAAAATTCTAGAATAAGTTCACAGTTTCAACTCTTAAGGATATTTTTTAAAGCATTAAACATGGCTGCGTTGTCAGCGACCGTTAGAAGGTAAAATTAAAATAATTGCAGCCTTCGGTCACGAAAATGAAGTCTTTTTAATGTAGGTTTCGGCCACTTCTAAGAGTGCCTTCATCAGAAATGAAACATTTAAAACTGGCATGTCACGTATAAAATAAATACGAAGCGATAACGCTTTACTCACAAAATATTGAAATAGAAAACATAGACGTAGGGCACTAAGGGTTGCACCACATGTCGAGCTGCAGTAGCGTCAGACTCACCTAGGTCAAAAAGATTTCATTTTCACGACCGAGGGCTGCAGTTGTTTCAATCTTAAGGATGTAATATCTCTTACAGAAAGAGGATTGAGATTAACAACAAAATAAGAAAATATAAAAAACTGTGGTACAACTAACAGAACAGACGAAAAATTTAATGTTAAGTTCTGCTGAGGCATCACGAAAAGGCCAAAGAACAGAGGAAATTAGAAGCGACTGAAGTGATATTAAGAGCCGTGACACTCCTTGATATTGAACAAATACCATAATGATATATGGAAGGAACTGATAAATTTTGGTATAAATGGTACAATGCATAACAATAAAGAAAAATAGAAAAATCACGTTCAACGGATGAGCAATAACAGAATTTCAGAGATTCTGAAATTAGCCATTGGACCGTAAGGCGTACTCAGGAGCAGACTCAGATCCAATTTAGCAATGAAGAAGAGTAGACTGAAGAAAAACATGCGGATGAACCATTGCATCAGGAAGAGGGATACTGATGTACTGAGGAATGAAGAAATGCGTTTGAACTTCGCTAAGAATGTGGGTATGGCGATAAGTAATAACGCAGCTGGTAGTTCAGTTGTAATCTGAACAGGGCAATCACAGACTCTGGTAGGTACGTAATGGGTGAAGAAACTTTGGATAACAGTTGAAATAACTTGGTCGAGGAAAGAAGGAAGCCCAAAAATGTTGAAGGAAAGCCAGAAATGCAACAATATAAATCCCATAGTGATGAAATAAGTACGAATGCAGAGCAACCAAGGAAAAATGGCTGCAGCAAGGATGCGAAGAAACTGAGAAACAAACCGTCGGGAGGACTGGCAAAACAGTCTTCGGTGAGATTAAAAGCAAAGGTGGTAACATAAAGAGTGCGATAGAAACTCCATTGTTAAACGCAGAGGAAAGAGCGGATATGTGCAAAGAATATACTGAAGGTGTTATGAAGGGAGGGGTGGGGGTAAGCTTGTCTGATGACGTGATATAAGAAAAATATGGAAAATATGGGGGATCCAGTAGTAAAAGCAGAATTTAAAAGAGCTCGGGAACACACTTAAGATCAAGCAAGACAGAAGGAATAGACAACATTACTTCAGGATTTCTAGACTCATTGGGGAGAAGTAGCCACGAAACGACTATTCGAATTTGTGTATTAAATCTATGAGATTAGCGACGTACCACCAGACCTTCTGCCCTGCCCACTCGTCTAATATAGGGTGCCTAGGAAACTTGCTTCTCGGATCGCTAGACAACAATTCAAGCAAATCGTATTAATGAAGTTTATTACAAAAAATACAATACTTTGATAATTTACAATGATGGGTCGCAAGCAATTGGTGACAGACAAATAAGAAGTCTCTCCAGTATACACAATTCGTAATACAAACGAAACAATATAGCTCCCAAGTCACCGCTGTAGCGTTCATAGAATGTCTCGCCTTGAACTGGGCCGCGGCCAGGAGACGCGGTACTCATGTCCTCTTCGAGTAGAAGGCGCTACTGTCTCGTTTAGTCCTAGAGAGGGGTCGATCAGCGTACTATAGGCTGACGTCGTCTCACAGCACTCTCTGCTTTAACGTTCCTGGCCGACGTGCCGGCGCTTGACTTTTATGCCGGAACAGTAAAAATGTCATCCACACAATTCTGAAGATAGCAAGGGCAGGCAAGTGTGAGAATTATCGCACAATCAGCTTAACACCTCATGCATCCGAGATACTACACAGAAGAGTGGAAAAGAAAACAGAGGATCTGTTAGATGACAATCATTTCTCCTTTAGGAAAGGTAAAGGCACCAGGGAGGCAGTTCTGACGATGGATTTGATAATGGAAGCAAGACTGTAGAAAAACCAAGACACGTTCATTGGAGTTGTCTGCCTAGAAAGAGCATTCGACAACATAAAATGGTGCGAAATGTTCCAAATCCTGGGAAAACTAGAATATGTGTTTGTTAGACCGTCTACGAGGCAGCACCTTGCATTCCTGGTACAGTAAAATTGGGTACACAGTTCGTTTGTGAATTATTACACGTACTTCAAAAAGGAGCGATTTATTTTCAGTTCTCTGTGGTTAATAGTTCAGTTTTTTAGTTTCTTTTAAGTTTGTGTACTTACTAGGCACAGTTTAGGGTTCTAATAACTGTGTGATGTAGATTTTTGCTGTCTTTGTACAGATGCGAGCTGAGTTGGTGACCCTCCGCTCACAGCTCCAGACAGTGTTGGCTCGGTCACACAGCTTGAGGCTGCTGACAAGGGGCAGCAAGGGGCAGCACTTTGGGGGACCAGACATGGGGATCCTAGGGACATTGCTCTCATAAGTAGTGTACCTTGTAGTGATATTGAAGTAGATAGGTGTTGTGCGTTAGTATGGGTGAAAATTATACTCGATAACTGGAATAAGTTGGTACTCGATTCCTTTTACCAACCCGCCGACTTGATCAACAGTTCAAAGAAAACTTGAATCTCATTTCAAATAGATACCCCACACATTTCGTGGTGGCTTCATTCTACGCTTGATGTGTTGGCGAAAATACATATTTAGAGTCCGTGGTCGGCATTAAACGTCGTCCAAAATCGTTCTGAATGTGTTCTTAGAAAATTATATTGAACATTGAGTTATAGGAGCCCACCCGAAGTGTACACCGCTATGAAAACATCTTTGACCTCTTTGCAACAAATGAGCTTGTGTAAATAGAGAGCATCACTACGGATACAGGGTTTAGTGGGATTAAATACCATAACATCATAACTCACCAAAAATAAACGCAAAATACATATATTAAAAAAAGCAGATAAAAATTCGCTTGACATCTTCCTAAAAGACAGTCTCCACTTCTTCCATTTTGACTATATAAGTGTAGACCAGATATGGTTTAAATTCAGGGAAATAATATCGACGGCAGTTGAGAGATATATATCACATAAATTAATAAGAAGTGGTGCTGATACCCATGGTACACAAAACAGGTCAGAACACTGTTGCAGAAACAACGAAGAAAAGCATGCGAAAGGTAAAAGAACGCAAAATTCCCCAAGACTGGAAAAGTTTTACAGAACCTCGAAAGTTAACGCGAATTTCAATGCAAGATGCTTTTAATAGTCCACAACGAAACTCTGTTTCGAAATCTGGCAGAAAACCCAAACAGATTCTGGTCGTATATACTTTACGCCAGCGGCAAGAAGCAGTCATTACCTTCATTGTGGAATAGTAATGATGACGTTACTGAAGACACTGCCACTAGAGCGGAGTTACTAAACAGTTTTACGAAAATCCTTCACCAAAAAAGAGGAAGTAAATATTCCAGAATTCGAATCAAGAACAACTGCCAACATGAGTAACTTAGAAATAGTACCCTCCGTGTGGCGAAGCAACTTAAATCAATAAAGGCAAGACTTCCGCTCTTAACTCTATAGCAGTCAGGTTCCTGATACTGTAGTTCCATATTTAGCAATCATATAGAACTGTTATCTCGTCGAAAGATCCATACCTAATCCGCTGAATTGCAGACCCCTACCACTAACGTCGGTTTACAGTAGGATTTTGGAACGTACACTCTGTTCGAACATTATGAATTACCTCGAAGAAAACGATTTATGAACATGTAGTCAACAGGGTTTCAGGAAATATCGTTCGTGTGAAACGAAACTAACTCGTTAGCCATATAATATCGAAAGGGAATGTCAAATTGGTTCCATATTTTTAGATTTCGAGAAGGTTTTTGACACCGTTACTCAAAGCGACTTGTAATCAAACTGCGTGTCTGTGGGATATCGTCTCAGTTGTGCGGCTGGATTCGTGATTTCCTGTCGGAAAGGTCACAGTTCATAGTCATCGACGGAAAGTCATCGAGTGAAACAGATGTAATCCCTGGTGTTCCCCAAGAAAGCGTTACAGGCCCTCTGCTGTTCCTGATGTACGTTAAGTATTTAGGAGACAATTTCAGTAGTCTCCTTAGATTGTTTGCAGATGATCAGAACCAATTGCAAAATGATTTAGACAAGATATCTGCATCAAGCGAAAAGCGGCAACTAAATACAGAAAATTGTGAGTATTAAGAGGAATCCACTACATTTCGGTTAAGCGTTAATTGAGACAAATCTAAAGGCTGAAAATTCAACCAAATGTTTAGGGATCTACTGAAGAGCCTGTTTACCGTACGCTTGTCCGACCTCTTCTGGAGTATTGCTGTGCGGTGTGGGTTATACATCACGTAGGATTGACAGAGCACATCGGAAAAGTCCAAAGAAGAGCAGCACGTTTTGTATTATAGCGAAATAGGGGAGAGGATTCCATGGATATAATACGCTAGTTGGGTTGGCAAACGTCAAAATAAAGATATTTTTCGTTGTGGCAGAATATTCTAGTGAAATTTCAATCTACATCTTTCTTATCAATTGTTGGGACCCATCTACAAAGGGAGGAGTGATCACCATAATAAAATATAGCTCGCACAGAAAGATTTAAGGGTTCGTTTCCCCCCGCGCACTGTTCGAGAGTGGAACGGTAGAGAAACAGCTTGAAAGTGGTTCGATGCATCCTCTGCCAGGTACTTAACTGTGAACTGCAGAGTATTCACATAGAGCAAGGTTCAAGAGTGGCATTAAAATTCAGGGTGAAAGGATACCAGTGATAAGATTCGCCGATGCCGTTGCTAGTGAAGGTAAAGAAGAACTGCAGGACTTGTTGAATGGAATGAGTGAGTACAGAATACGGACTGAGAATAAATCGGACAAAAAATAATGAGAAATAGCAGAACTGAGATTAGCGAGAAGCTTAACATCAAAATTGGTGATCACGAAGTAGACCGAATTCTGCTAACTTGGAAGCAAGATGTTGGAAAGTATGTGGACTTATAAGGTAAGGAATGAAGAAGTTCTCCGCAGAATGAAGGAAGAAAGGTACATATGAAAAACTGTGAGAAGAGGAAGGGACAGGATGATGGGACATGTTTTAAGACATTAGGGAATAACTTGCATGGTACTAGGTACTGTAGACGGTAAAAACTGCAGAGGAAGACAGAGATTTAGATACATTCAGCAAGTACGAACTTCCAGCATGTTGGAGTTGCTGCGGGTCAGCAAATTCTGTTCATCAGTTGAACGACAAACCAGTCCAAAGTTACAAATTTTCCTTTTTTATTCCCTCGATGAGTAGTTTCGTGCTGGGAGCCATGATGTGAAAATGTTTCACGGCCCGGAACTAGTCATCGAGTGACTAAAAAAGTTAAATTTGCAACTTTGTACTCGTTTCAGAAAATAATTGAGGACGTATGGTGCAAGTGTTACTCTGTAATGAAGAGGTTGGCGCAAGACAGGAATTTGTGGATGACAGCATCAAAGCGGCCAAAAGACTGATGACTCAAAAAAAAAAAAAAAAAAAAAAAAAAAGTCTTTCCGTTTATATTCATCAGTCGCATTGCACAATGTTTTAGATACCAGTGCACGTCAATCAAAAGTAGGCTTAAAATTCTTTTTGAACTTGTATTTGTGTGTTGTCATACTTTGACATAAATACTCGTATATGTTTTTTCTGTGTGTCAGTTATTTACCTTTAGGCTGGCTATATGGCCATTAGATGCAGAAAGCAAAATCAACATTAAATTGATTAAAGAAATACTCCTATGGGCTAAGCACTGGCGACGTCAGTTCCCATACAGTGGCTATTGTAAGGACGAACCAGGAACCATAAAGAAATTACCTGTTGCCGATGGTCGAGGAGCACTCTGTCGAAAGGTCGTGGATGCATAGCTACCTGATGTGGCTACCAACTCGACAAGAGGCGCTGCATTAATCCGTTTGTACGCTGGGTAACATGAGCTTTAGGAAAGGCAGTTAGCAGAACGGGTATTTGCAGATCTTCGTCGTCGGCGTGCTTCGCCTCACACAGCCGCGGACGTTCACCTGTACAGGTGGTTGGAGCCGGACCAAGACCGCCAGCAACCGGTTGCGCACGAGGTTCAGTGAAAGTGTGCCCCACTGTCGCTTTCGTTCTGACCACGGATGCACACGCGAGATGCAGTGACCTGTTAGGGCCATCCGGGAGTCAGAGTCGATACAAGCCAAGAAACAGGGCCCGCATCTCGTGGTCGTGCGGTAGCGTTCTCGCTTCCCACGCCCGGGTTCCCGGGTTCGATTCCCGGCGGGGTCAGGGATTTTCTCTGCCTCGTGATGGCTGGGTGTTGTGTGCTGTCCTTAGGTTAGTTAGGTTTAAGTAGTTCTAAGTTCTAGGGGACTGATGACCATAGATGTTAAGTCCCATAGTGCTCAGAGCCATTCGAACCATTTTTGGGCCAAGAAACAGGACGTCTAGAGCTGTAACGGAGGCGCGTGCTTCAGATCCTTTCAGGAAGCGCCACATCAATCTTGGTTGCTGACAGAGTATTAGGACATTCTCATTTCTCTGACCGCCAAATAAACCTTTGTTGTTTTATAAAACTTCTTGTATTAAAGTGAAGGCAAGCAACGAATGGAGCTACACTTCTATACTGTTTTCTCTTCATGTTATGTTATGTTATTTATTTATTTTATTTATTTAGCGTATGGCTAATACAGACATATCATGAAATTAAATTACATATACATATGTACATACTGACACACAAGAAACTTAAGTTTGTCTTTACAACTGAATATCCAGTCCTTCAATCCAGCGCACTGCATCTGGAGTTGCTAGCAGGAAGTCCTCTTTGGCACCGTGATAGGCTCGAATCCTGCATTCACTGACAATGTGGTGAACAGTCTGGTATGGAGCCCCGCAGTCACAGGCTGGATCAGGCAGCTTCTTCCACTTAAAGAGAGCATCCCTGCATCGGCCATGGCCGGTACTGATTGTGTTGAGAGTAGTCCACGTCTTGCGTGGCAGGTCGAATCCACTTGGAAATCTAGCACCTGACAAGATGTTATGCGGGTGCACATCTGTCACTGCTTCCCACCGACCTTTCCATTCTTCAAGAGGTTTGTAATCCTTAGCAACCATGTCAGCAGCATCGCACAGAGTTGGATAGCGTGATTTCTGTCTCTTACGATTTAAAAGTGGCAGGTCGCTATGCACGGGTAGGTTAGAATTCCTGGAGATCTTGTGGAATTCTCTCATAAGGGCTGTACATCTGCGTAGATCAGGAGGCATTATACCGGTTAACAGTGGAAGCCAGTAAACTGGAGTAGATCTGATTGCGCCAGATATTATGCGCATTGTCGTATTCAGCTGGGTATCAACAAGCCTTGTTTATGACTGTTCGTCCAAACAGGTGCACAATACTCAGCACTTGAGTACACCAAGCCCAGAGCTGAAGATTGCAGGGTGGTTGCTGAAGATTCCCAGGTAGTTCCGCATAGCTTATGGAGGATGTTGTTTCGAGTCCTCAACTTTTGAGCTTAGTTAAGAAGGTGTTGTTACTATACAGTGAATACGATTGAATAGGACCTGACGCTCCGCTTGATAATGCAAGCAAGACTGAAGAAACACGTAGACACATTCACCGAACAAGCGACTTAGAAAAACTGACTTAAGGAAGTTACGTAGAGAAACTGTCAACAATGGGAAAGAACGCTATATGTTCGAAATTCTCAGGAAAATATGTGTAAGGAATAGGGAAAGACGGGTAACATATAATATGTGCAAGCACAAAGGAAAAATAAGAATAGAAGGCCAAGAAGTAATTGCTCGGATTGGAAATGGTATAAATCATAAATGTAGTCTTTGACACCTACTGTTACGGGGTGTGTTGAATGGAATTAAAAGTTTAATGAGCACACGAAATGCATTGAGAATCATCAGGTAAAAGACAAAGTAACATGTAATGAGAACAGCGAGAAATTTAATATCAGAACTGGTGATCACGAAGTAGTCAAAGTCATGCAATTCTGTTATCTGGGAAACAAAATAACACATTACTGACGAAGCAAGGAGGACATATAAAGCAGACTAGAAAAACAAAGAGGGCATTGCTGGCCAACAGAGGTTGACTGGTATCAAACGTAAGCCTTAATTTGAGGAAGTATTTTCTGAGATTGTACGTTTGGAGCAAAGCATTGTATTGCAGTAAGACATGGACTGTAGTAAAATCGGAACAGAAGAGAACAGAAGCATTTGAGATGTGATGCTACAGAAGAATGCTGAAAATTGGGTGGATTGGTAAGGTAAGGAATGAGGTGGTTCTCCACAGGATCGGCGGGCAAAGGCTATATAGGGGAAACACTGACAAGAAGAAGGGACAGGATGACGGAAGGTGTGTTAAGACGTCGGGGAGTAACTTCCTTGGTACTAGATGGAGCCGTAGGCGGTAAAAGCTCTAGGGGGAGACAGAAATTGGAATATACACTACTGGTCATTAAAATTTCTACAGCACCAAGATGACGTGCTACAGACGCGAAATTTAACCCACAGGAAGAAGATGCTGTGATATGCAAACGATTAGCTTTTTAGAGGATTCACAAAAGGTTGGCGCCGGTGGCGGCACCTATAACGTGCTGACATGAGGAAAGTTTCCAACCGATGTCTCATACACAAGGTGCAGTTGACCGGCGTTGCCTGGTGAAACGTTGTTGTGATGCCTCGTGTAAGGAGAAATGCATACCATCACGTTTCCGACTTTGATAAAAGTCGGATTGTAGCCTATCGCGATTGCGGTTTATCGTATCGCGACATTGCTGCTCGCGTTGGTCGAGATCCAATGACTGTTAGCAGAATATGGAATTGATGGGTTCAGGAGGGCAATACGGAACGCCGTGCTGGATCGCAACGGCCTCGTATCACTAGCAGTCGAGATGACAGATATCTTATCCGCACGGCTGTAACGAATCGTGCAGCCACGTTTCGATCGCTGAGTCAACAGATGGGGACGTTTGCAAGACAAAAACCATCTGCACGAACAATTCGACGACTTTTGCAGCAGCATGGACTATCAGCTCGGAGACCATGCATGGCTGCGGTTGCCCCTGACGCTGCATCACAGACAGGAGTGCCTGCGATGGTGTACTCAACCACGAACCCGGGTGCACGAATGGCAAAACGTCATTTTTTCTGATGAATCCAGGTTCTGTTTACAGCATCATGATGGTCGCATCCGAGTTTGGTTTCGTCTTGTTCGCATTGACGGCACTCTGAACAGTGGACGTTACATTTCAGATGTGTTACGACCCGAGGCTCTACTCTTCATTCCATCCCTGCGAAACCCTACATTTCAGCAGGATAATGCACGACCGCATGTTGCAGATCCTGTACGGGCCTTTCTGGATACAGAAAATGTTCGACTGCTGCACTGGCCAGTACATTCTCCTGATCTCTCACCAATTGAAAAAGTCTGGTCAATGGTGGTTGAGCAACTGGCTCGTCACAATACACCTGTCACTACTCTTGATGAACTGTGATATCGTGTTGAAGCTGCATGGGCAGCTGTACCTGTACACGCCATCCAAGCTTTGTTTGACTCAATGCCCAGGCGTATCAAGGCCGTTATTACGGCCAGAGGTGGTTGTTCTGGGTACTGATTTCTCAGGATCTATGCACCTAAATTGCGTGAAAATGTAATCACATATCAGTTCTAGTATAATATATTTGTCCAATGAATTCCCGTTTATCATCTAAATGGTGTAGCAATTTTAATTGCCAGTAGTGCATATAAGACATAATTGAGGACGTAGGGAGCAATTACTAGTCTGAGATGAACGCAGAAAGAAGCCTGGAGTGCTCTGGAGCCCTGCTGAGACACAACAGGCGGGACCTCGCGACTACGACCTCTGCCGGCTGATGTGGCCTCGCTACAAATCGAGGCCACGCCGCACCACAAACAGCGGAGCTTCATTGCTCATTCAGGCGTCGCCGAGGTCTTTCGAAATGATGGGCGGTCTCACCTACAGCTGAGCGACGTTCTGCTCGCGCTACCTCTGTCCATTAAGAAGCCTCCGTCCGTGACAAGTAACTACGAAAACAGTTGCCCTGTTGACCCCTGGTCTTTACTGTCACGCTATGAAGAGTGCACCATGTTTTGAACCCATTTAACCGTTCGATGCAGACGTGTTGAGGGAGGAAACTGTTTCATCTTCGTCTTCTTTTATTAAACATTCCCTGTTCGTCTTTCCAAGATAGTGAGCAGTAGACGTCCTGTGAGTTACCAGTTGCAACTAATGATAAGTGTAATCTTGCTGAGATTAGCAACTCATATTACGTTGTTCTGTGTATAAAAATAAATTAGGTTCGAAAATAATTCTATCTTGTGCAAAACACTGCGTCTTTTTTACCTACCTATATTTTGCAAATATTAAGCAAAACACAGGGCATTCCCATGTCATAATACTATGTCATATAGGTAATTGAATATAGAAACTTATGGCAACAAAAAACTGGCATAAAGTGAACTGACATTCCACAAAAAGATTTGTTTTTTAGTCCCTTAAAAATGGTTCAAATGGCTCTGAGCACTATGGGACTTAACATCTAAGGTCATCAGTCCCATAGAACTTAGAACTACTTAGACCAAACTAACCTAAGGACATCACACACATCGATGCCCGAGGCGGGATTCGAACCTGCGACCGTAGCGGTCGCGCGGTTCCAGACTGTAGCGCCTAGAACTGCTCGGTCACTGCGGCCAGCCTATAGTCCCTTGCGGACAGGCTTTCGGCTTTCGGCTCCGACAACTTTAAACAGGTAGCTGAGATGTCAGCGAGAGTTTATAGCTTAGAGAGATTATATTTACGAGGGTATCTGACCTTTTAGGATTACATATCTACACAAAAGACAGAAGGATAATTAAATATGCAAAGAAACTACGAACAAAGTGTCTTATAAACACATCAAAAAAGTTTTGCATCACCCCAGTTCCCAGAACTCCCAATGACTATAGATATCGTATCACAGACACAGCCCCTTTGATCGTTCAGAGATGTCACTAAACCTGCCCAAAGATGTAAACAACCATGCATGAGCAGCGTATATTAGACGGAGAGGGTCCGACAGCCACTCAGTTCCAGTCATTCCACCAGGAAGGAGGTACACGGCTCGTGTTGACTGTAGTTCAGCCATGCCCAGACGGTCAATACCGCGGTTCGATCCCGTCTGCATCGTTACTTTGTGCCAGGAAGAGCTCTCAACAACGAAAGTGTCTAGGCCTCTCGGAATGAACCAAAGCGATGTTGTTCGGACATGGAGGAGATACAGAGAGACAGGAACTGTCTATGACATGCCCCTCTCAGGCCACCCAATGGCTACTACTGCAGTGGATGACCGCTACCTATGGATTTTGGCTCAGAGGAACCCTGACAGCAACGCCACCATGTGCAATAATGCTTTTCGTGCAGCCACAGGACGTCGTGTGAAGACTCAAACTGTGCGCAATGGGCTTTATGATGCGCAACTTCACTCCGACGTCCACGGCGAGGACCACCTTTTCAACCACGACACCATACAGTACGATACAGATGGACCCAAAAACATGCTGAATGGACCACTCAGGATTGGCATCGCTTTCTCTTCACCGACGTGTGTCTCATATGCCTTCAACCAGACGATCGTCGGAGAATTATTTGAAGGCAACCCGGTGAGGCTGAACGCCTTAGACGCCATAGTCCAGCGAGTGCAACAAGGTGGAAGTTGCCTGCTGTTTTGAGGTGGCATTACGTGGGGCCGACGTATGCCTCTGGTGGTCATGGATGGCGCCGTAATGGCTGTACATTACTTGAATGCCATCCTCCGATAGTGCAACCATATCGGCAGCAAATTGGCGAGGCATTCGTCTTCATGGACGACAATTCACACCCCCATCGTGCACATCTTGTGAATGACTTCCTTCAGGATAACGGCATTGTTCGACTAGAGTGGCCAGCATGTTATCCAGACATGAACCCTATGGAACATGCCTGGGATAGATTAAAAAGGGCTGTTTATGGACGACATGACCCACCAACCACTCTGAGAGATCTACGCCGAATCGCCGTTGAGGAGTGGGACAATCTGGACCAACAGTGACTTGATGAAGTTGTGGATAGTATGCCATGACGAATACAGGCGTGCATCAATGCAAGAGGTCGTGCCACTGGGTGTTAGAGGTACCGGTGTGTGTAGCAATCTGGACCACCACCTCTTAAGGTCTCGCTGTATGGTGGTACGACATGCAATGTGTTGTTGTCATGAGCTATAAAAGAGCGAAACTGATGTTCATGTTGATCTCTATTCCAATTTTCTGTACAGGTTCCGGAACTCTCGGAACCGAGGTGATGCAAAACTTTTTTCGATGTGTGTAGTTTCTTTGTAAATTACATAGACTTCTGTTTGTTGTATAGATGTACGGTTGCAAAATGTTACATGTCACTGGAAAAGCTGTCTTTGTTCAGCTATAAACTCTCGCTTATGTTGTGTGGACTATCTGTTTGGTCTTCAGTTGACTGAGAGTGACCTAGGAAACGGAAACATGTTTCGAATACAAGTATAAAATAGATGCTACTGTGGAACAACAATAAGGTATATTTCAGTTAATAATATGTCTACGTTTCTCTAAGTGCCGACAGAATAATACGCAAATTTTAACTTATGCACAGAGCCAGAATGTTTTTGTTCTTAAAAACAACAAGCTTTTAGGGGGATACTTCATCATGCATGTGAAGCAAATTTGGAACACTTTTTATGATATTTGGGATCAAAGTTTTCGTTTACTTTTGATAAGTACTGAACATGCCCTCCACCGAAAGCACAAAGATCATCTAGATGATAATCAAACTCGTCCCATACTTTTCCGAGCATGTATTGAGTTACTACACTTGCTACTCTTGGGGAGGCGCTAAGAATGTTTCACACACACACACACACACACACACACACACACACACACACACACAAACATACACAAAGTGATTTCGCGCGACCTTGGAGTCCAAAATGCACTGCGAGAGCTGTCCACAGTAGCAGGTACACTGTTGCACTCTCTACGAAAGTCACGCCGCACAGTTGTAACTGAATTCCTCCGTTTGAAACAGAAAATACAGAACGATTTTTGCTGTCGAGTTATCACCATTTTGAGCCGAAGCAGACTGAATACTGAACAAGTGGCCAAACGTGCGAGCGAACGAGATAGATCCATCAGAGAGACTCCTACCGGAATCAACATGAAGCGACAACTTACAAATGGCGCCAAATAATATTTTTTAATTTCGATTCGTAATTTAAAATACATCCCAAGTTTCTACCGTCATGTAGAAGGTATAGTCTTCTAAACCGGATAGATCTTTTTGAAATACCCAATATTATAAAACTTTCGTTGGTTTTTTACTTTAGGCTTTAAACTATAGACTATGTCCTGGGGAAGCCAACGGCAGCAGTGACGAAACGTCGGTTATGTTATCAGTTTCTAGTATTTTATAAGATGGCGAGGCAGTATATTCAGAAGCATGTCAGTGAGCTTCACACTGGTTGCGGAAACCTACGCATTTATATAACGAAAATACAGTACTGCGATTTCCAGAAAGTAGACTTCTTTTAAAACCGAAAGTAAATAGTAAGCAATTGTGATCTGCGTTTTATACTTAAATAGTGAAAAATAGGAAACTTAATGCACAGGTGCCCACAGACACCAGTATGACGTTGTGACACAAAGGACAATCAACTGCTGACAGCAAATGCACCTAAATACAGCAGGTCATAATGCAACAAACGCCAGACAGTGGTACAGACAAAATTTCTGGTAGTAGCTACTTGACTAATGCTTACGCAAGGGTCACCATCAACTGCATCAAGAACTAATTCGTCCAGCCGTCCGGGGTGGCCGAGCGGTTCTAGGCGCTACAGTCTGGAACCGCGCGACCGCTACGGTCGCAGGTTCGAATCCTGCCTCGGGCATGGATGTGTGTGATGTCCTTAGGTTAGTTAGGTTTAAATAGTCCTAAGTTCTAGGGGACTGATGATCTCAGAATTTAAGTCCCATAGTGCTCAGAGCCATTTGAACCATTTGAACTAACTCATCCATTTAAGTAACTTCGTCCTTGAAGACATTCTCCAGTAGTAAGTAGTCGGCTTACGCGTACTATGCTCCCTACGACGACGATCAGTTGTTTCTAACGTACTCAGTCTGGACACCTTCATTCCACCCCGTCAAAAATGTCGAATGACATATCCATCACAAGACGCTAATCGAAACATCAAATAAGTATCGGCTAACTACTCATTTGTACACACTCTCGTTGCTCTGAACCAAGTCCGTGGTGAACGCTAGTAAACATTTACGAGGTCGCCAAGTCCGTAATGATCACTCAAGCAATTAATGTTTCATATAATGAAGACAATGGACTGAATAGTATGTCAACCCAAGCAATGACGTTCCTCGCATGTTAACACTATCTACGGTGAAATCAAATACGAAAGGCTGCAGATGGTGAATTTAACAACTACAACCCCACCAGACGCGACCAACAGAGTGTTTCGAACGCATCATATAACGACGAATCTCATGTGATACGCAGGTACGCTCTGTTCCTGTTTGTTCCATTATTGATACATTACGAAGAGTTACAGAAAATGAGTTCTGACATGGAAATAAACCATATCTGGGCTGACGTAGTTACAGCAAATGTTTTTGCTGTTCAATGTGCCCTGAAAATTTGACAGTACCCCGTAAAATCCCGATTATATAGAGGAAAAATGACTGTTTCAAAGCAGGGTGCCAGTAGGTTCCTCGAGGGTCAAAAATGACGGCTGGGGCACGAACAGTTACCCTGTTGGAAAGTGCCATCGCCGACAGAGGAGAAACCAAGCATGAAAGAAATGAAAGAGTGCAGGTCGTCCGAAATAATGTTCACGTTGACCACAGCTGTTAGGGATCCTTCGACTGGTAACACAGGTGCCACGAAAGCCCAAGTTGATGTCTCCCCATAGCGTGATACCGCTCCCGGTATGTGTCGGTAGCACGCTGCATGTCTGGAGCAGAGGTTCTCCTGAATGGCAGCGTATGTGACCCCGACTATATGTTGAACAATGTGCAGTGAACGGTGTCCCCCTACACACTAGAGCCAGCACCAGCATTGTGCTCGTCAGATGTGTTTCACATCGCCGCTTACCCCACTTTACAGAACGGGAACGTTCTGTGATGACGTGTGGATGTCCAAGATTGTCACCTTCTCAGGGCTTCGCTGTCGTTCAAGTACTTTTCACAGATGCTCACGACAGCTGTATGCACACCGTCGTCCAGCTCCGCCGATTTCGAGACGCTTGTTCTCATGGGCCGCGCCATAAAAATTTGCCCTTCGTCAAGGCAGCTTATGTCAGTGGATTCCCCCAATTGCAGCCTCTACCGTCACTAGATTGATTCCCCATTCTTTTCGGCCCCTCTTCTATTCTTTCCTTAGAGCGGTGATGTGTGCTCAATGTCAGCACCGGCATTCTGTGTCGCGGTAGGCTGTTGTCATAAAGTGAGACCTGAGTTTCTCCAGGCGTATAGAATGTTCTGACAACTTACGGGAATGCCGCCGGGTGACGTCGTAGGCAGCCAGCGATGTATCGACAGGAGACTGCCCTGTCATTTCAAGTCAAAACTGCAGCAAAGTGCTGTGCGCGATAATTTAAAACAGGTTTGGAGAGCAATTCCGGAAAGATAACACAGACGCCCAGTGACCCTAGCACCACGACACCAACCAAAGATGACCGACGACAGAATTTATCAATGGTACAACGTACTGAACAATGGCTGAGGTAGCACTAACTCTGTTCCTCTCCTTCGTAAGAGGGGAGAGAGATGGAGCCCATGCAGTATTAAAGGAAAAAAACTCAATCAACATTTCCAATTTTACTTCCTAAGTTAATTTCAAATGCTTCCTTAATAAGACTGTCCAAATAGCTCGAAGTGCATGCCAGGATCGAAGTGCTGTTACACTGAAGAGCCAAAGAAACTGTTGCACTTGTCTAATATCGTGTAGAGCCCCACGTGAGCAAGTAGAAGTGTCGCAATACGACGTGGCATGGATTCGACTAATGCCTAAAGTAGAACCGGAGGGAATTGAAACTATTAATCCTACAGGGCTGTCCATAAATCCGTAAGAGTACGAGGAGGTGGAGATCTCTTCTGAACAGCACGTTGCAAAGTATCCAAGATGTGCTCAATAATGTTCACATCTGGTGGCCAGAGGAAGTGTTTAAATCCAGAAGAGCTTCGGTTCTAGGCGCTGCAGTCCGGAACCGCGGGACTGCTACGGTCGCAGGTTCGAATCCTGCCTCGGGCATGGATGTGTGTGATGTCCTTAGGTTAGTTAGGTTTAACTAGTTCTAAGTCCTAGGGGACTGATGACCTAAGATGTTAAGTACCATAGTGCTCAGAGCCATTTGAACCAACCAGAAGAGCTTCCTGGAGCCATTCTGTAGCAATTCTGGACGTGTGGGGTGTCGCATTGTCCTGCTGGAATTGTCGGAATGTACAATGGACATGAATGAATGCAAGTGATCAGACAGGATTTGTACGTACGTGCCACCTGTCTACCGTCACTAGAATGATTCCCCATTCTTTTCGGCAGAGTCGTGTCTAGACGTATCAGGAGGTCCCACATCACTCCAACTGCACACGACCCACACCATTACAGAGCGTTCACCAGCTTGAACAGTCCCCTGCTGACATGCACGGTCTATGGATTCATGAGGTTCTCTCCATACGTACAGGTTCATCTGCTCGATGCAATTTCAAACGAGACGCGTCCGACCAGGCAACATGTTTCCAGTCATCAACAGTTCAATGTCGGTGTTGATGGGCCCAGGTAATGCGTAAAGCTTTGTGTCGTAGCGCCATCAAGGGTACACGAGTGGGCCTTCGGGTCCGAAAGCCCATATCGATGTTTTCGTTGAATGGTTCGCACGCTGGCAGTTGTTGATGACCCAGCATTGAACTGCAATAATTTTCAGAAGAGCTGCACTTCTGCTACGTTGAACGATTCTCTTCAGTAGCCGTTGGTCCCGTTCTTGTACGATCTTTTTCCGGCCTCAGCGATGTCAGATATTTAATGTTTTACCGGATTCCTGAAATTCACGGTACACTCGTGAAATAGTCGTACGGGAAAATCTCCATCGCTACCTCGGAGATATGTGCCCCACCGCTCGTGTGCCGACTGTAAAACAGCGTTCAAAATCACTTAAATCTTGATAACCTGCCATTGTAGCAGCAGTAACCGACCTAATAACTGCGCCAGATACTTGTCTTATATAGGCGTTGCCGACCGCAGCGCCATTTCTGCCTCTTATGAGTGGCGCTCTCATTTAAATATATGACCGAAAGAGTCAGGTTACAGGAATTGTGAAACGAACCCTGTCGTCGAGGACCGTGTGCCACAAAGGGTGAAAATTCACCACGAGATGGGGAAATTCACAGGCGTCTATTGTCTATTGAGGCCTAAGCGCTGTAATGTGCGAGTGAGACAGAGGAGAACCTACGTCATAGGGAAACCCAGTAGAAGGCTTTTGTGACCGAGCAGACGTAGCAGTGTTAAATATGGCGGACCTAAGATCGGCCATAAAGGGAAATATTTATGAAAACTACTTAATTCTGTAGTAATGCATGGAATCAAGCCACAGTAATTTTAATCTTCGTAAATTTTCATGGTGATCCCAATAAAACTTGGATATTGATCATATGTATGGTAGTTTAGGATTTACTGTTAAAGAGATATTAACAAGTTTTGTAATAAAAACGTGAATGCTAAAATCTGAACGCTTTGGTCGATCTTAACGATCGACATTTCATATAGAAGCGCATCATTAAAATGACAAACTTTGTAAATATTAACTCTTTAACTTTATTTGTTTAAAAGATATATTAAATTCAAATTATCAGTATTTTCAGTTAACCATCAGATCATTTCCTCCACACAAAACAAACTGAACGATGACAGCATGACACCTTATTGAATCATTAGGTAATAGAATATTTGTTGTAAAGTTTAGTGCGTAATAGTTACTTATTTATTTACCAGAAAGCACATTGTTGCAAGGCCACTGGCCTTGACATTCAGAGTTAAGAAGGAAATTGTATTGGTTTTATGTAAAAGAATTTTACTTTTATTATGTAATGGGTGTTATTGCTACTTTATTTATAACGTATAAGTGGTTAAGCTTTGGTTATTTAAATATGTTAAAATGTAAAGTAATGTAGAATAAGCTGTATCCAATCAGATGGACAGCTTCAGGAAAGGGAAATGCGCTAGTCAGTTGAGCGAACATGCTCGGCGCTCGGGAAACGCGGTCGGAGACGGAGAGAGGGCAGTTATGATCTAGACACCGAAGAGTAGAGTTCGGCTGGAGACACCAAAGGGTACAATTCGAATTGAGACGCGAAAGCAGACAGTCGTCTTTAGGCTGCTGGGAAGTGACACGACTTAGAAAATTTCGCGTTGTGTGGTATCGTGGGACTTAGTCTCTGAGCGGTGAGCAGCCCCGCGCCTGGTGTGAACTCAACATTTCGCGTAGTTAACGAGATGGCCTTGTAATTCTCGATGAGATTGTGAATGAACGAACTGTGTCAAATGGACATGCGCTCGAGTGTAACAGTAACTCTAAATACGACCACTTTCGCTATTAGTTTGCTTTATGAATAAAAATTATTGTAACCAAATAGCAATGTGTGGCCTGCATCATTTATGGGTCGTTAATTTAGTTCCCGATATTATTATCACTATTATTATATGTTATATTAACTTTGTATTTCGCAGACTTGCCGTCAGCCGGACAATTTTACCAAAGGGTCACAAGTGTCTAATTTAGGGCGTGTAATGCGACACGTGTTGCTCAAACCCTAGACGGGTTTGAGCCAAAACATCTCGATGAAAGGGAACCGCATGCGAGCCCGAACATTTATGGGATGTTAGCTCGCACTGTTTACATATCTCTGTATCTTAATACTCATACCTATACCAGTTTCTTCGGCGCTTCAGTGCGTATTCCACATGGTGATCGGAGCTAAGACAACGTTCTGCAATTGCCGATTTTCTCGGATTTTGTAAGCGTGGAGGAGCGCGGACGGCCGGTGTATCAAGCATAAGCGTCGCAGTGGTCCTAATGGTTTGGCTCATGACTGTAGTTATTTTGATTTCCGATCACTGAATATGTAACTCTAACATTCAGGTACTAGAAATGCTGCCGACAACACTACAGTCTTTCCCACCCGAGGGACATCCGCTAAAATTTATATTTCAGTATACTTACGCCCCTTACCGCAATATCTCAGTTGACGGACAGCGAGCGGGAGAAGAAAGGAGCTGCATTGTCTAGAGCCTAGTTCCACTTTAGCATACGAATTAAGAAACAAACGAAATTTTATACATTGTAATTGTGCTCTATAATTCATGCCTTGAAAAGGTTTACATTTCGTCTGACAATGGAAAGGGAACATCGTCTATCACAGTATGCAGACTGTGCAATCATTGTATTTGATTCACAAAGAACAGTAGGTACATGTGCTGGGAATACTTTAAACTGTGGCTCGAGGGATTGCTCACGATAAACAAAAAGCTGGTTCAAAAATGCAGAAGTTCAAATAAAAGATTAAACACATTTTCATTTGTAGAGCTTGAACAGTGTTGTTGACGTATATAATGTATCATGATTTAACAATAAGGCATTTTGCATGTCTGTATCAAATAATTATTCTTACGACCCATCATTAAAATAAGAGAAACCACAAATTCTAATTAAAACTTAGTCCAAATATTTGTTAATTAACGCTTATATTTGTTGATAAATATGGAGTTTAAATGAACATAAAAATAACATTGCTACTGGTGAGATTCGAAATGGCGACTATACACATACGCACCGCACTCTGAGCTAGCCACTCATCTAGCAACAATTGCATTAATACACTGACGGAAAAAAGTCGCAATACCAAGAAGGAATTGTGCGACATAAATGGAAGTTTCTAGGCGTGTTTCGACATATGAAAGATGACATCTATTCAGATTTTGCGCCAGTCGCATAGGAGTTCCGCCAGTAGCGACACTATGAGAAGGCAAATCAGTTTTACTTTAAATACACGCTGTAATGGTCGTGAGCGTTAGTTATCTTTGAGACTGGATGTTGTGGGTTGATATTAGGCAAGAATACCTTTAAGGCGACAAAGGCGCCGTTATCAACACCTCAATGAATTTTAACGAGATCGCGGATTTTAGGGCTACGAGAAGCTGGATGTTCCGTCTGAGATATTGCGGAAAGACTTGGCAGGAATGTAGCCACTGTACGCGATTGCTGGCAACCGTGGTCACGAAAATGTACGGTCGCAAGAAGACCGGTGTGTGGCTCTGGCGTATCGTACTGCATCTGCAGCAGCAATTTGAGCAGCAGGTGGCACCACAGTGACACAACGAACTGTTGTAAATCGGTTACTTCACGGACAGCTCCGAGCCAGACGCCCTGTATTGTGCATTCCACATCTCCGCCATTTGCGACTTCAGTGCTGCCAAGCAAGAGCGCACTGGAAGGCGGAGTGGCGGGCTGTTGTATTTTCTGATGAAAGCTGGGTCTGCTTCGGTGCCTGTGATGCCCATGTATTGGTCAGAAAGAGGCCAGTTGATGGCGTGCAAGCAACCTATCTGCGTGTTAGAAACGCTGGACCTACACCTGGAGTTTTGGCCTGGGGTGCGATTTCGTTCGTATGAGAGTAGAAGCACTCTCGTGGATATCCCACCCATCGTGACTGGGAATTTGTATGGCAATCTGGTGATTCAACCTGTTGGGTTGCCATTCATAGACAGCATTCTGAGGAGTTTTTTCCAACAGGGTAACGCTCGTCCACATACCGCTGTTGTAATCCAACATGCCCTGCAGAGTGTCGACACGTTGCCTTGGCCTGGTCGATCACCAGATGTGTCTCCTATCGAGCACATGTGGGACATGATGGAACGACAACTCCAGTATTGTCCACAAACAGCAATAACCGTCACTGTAGTGACCGACCAAGTGCAACAGGCATGGAACTCTATTCCACAAACTGACATCCGGCACCTGTGCAGCATAATGCATACACGTTTGCGTGCTTGCTTTGAACAATATCGCGGTTAACCGGTTGTTAATGTACGAGGATTTCACAATTGCAATGGCTTATCTCGTGCTTACTTTAAACGGTCGCAAGAAGACCGGTGTGTGGCTCTGGCGTATCGTACTGCATCTGCAGCAGCAATTTGAGCAGCAGGTGGCACCACAGTGACACAACGAACTGTTGTAAATCGGTTACTTCACGGACAGCTCCGAGCCAGACGCCCTGTATTGTGCATTCCACATCTCCGCCATTTGCGACTTCAGTGCTGCCAAGCAAGAGCGCACTGGAAGGCGGAGTGGCGGGCTGTTGTATTTTCTGATGAAAGCTGGGTCTGCTTCGGTGCCTGTGATGCCCATGTATTGGTCAGAAAGAGGCCAGTTGATGGCGTGCAAGCAACCTATCTGCGTGTTAGAAACGCTGGACCTACACCTGGAGTTTTGGCCTGGGGTGCGATTTCGTTCGTATGAGAGTAGAAGCACTCTCGTGGATATCCCACCCATCGTGACTGGGAATTTGTATGGCAATCTGGTGATTCAACCTGTTGGGTTGCCATTCATAGACAGCATTCTGAGGAGTTTTTTCCAACAGGGTAACGCTCGTCCACATACCGCTGTTGTAATCCAACATGCCCTGCAGAGTGTCGACACGTTGCCTTGGCCTGGTCGATCACCAGATGTGTCTCCTATCGAGCACATGTGGGACATGATGGAACGACAACTCCAGCATTGTCCACAAACAGCAATAACCGTCACTGTAGTGACCGACCAAGTGCAACAGGCATGGAACTCTATTCCACAAACTGACATCCGGCACCTGTGCAGCATAATGCATACACGTTTGCGTGCTTGCTTTGAACAATATCGCGGTTAACCGGTTGTTAATGTACGAGGATTTCACAATTGCAATGGCTTATCTCGTGCTTACTTTAACTTGTAATCTTGCTGAAACCTGGTAGTCAAGGAAGGCAGGATTCGGTTACGATTGTGGACGGGGTCGTAATCAGTTACTGTTCGTTCCCTTTTGCAATTACACACATTTATTTTAAAATGGTAATTCCTGACTCAGCAAAAATAAAGATATCATACGTTATTAATGAAGGAATAATCAAGTGTGTAATTAATTGTGTTTTCAGTACGTTACAAATAACCAAATGAGCATAAAATACAGACACAGCAAATGTCAGACAAGCCAATGTGATCCCAATTAGAACTTTAAGGCAAGTAACCACAGTCACGACTGAAGGCCTTTAACGCCAAGAACGGCAATTATAAAAAAATTTAACAAACATACTGTAAAACGGCAATGCAACAGCAAGGTTAATTTAAAAATACAGGCAACTGATCACCAAACGGATAAGACAAAACTATGGTAAACTTGGTAGCAAAACCATTTAAACCTGCTGTAACGCCAAGAATGACAATAATATAAAAAACTAAAAAACGCACACAGAAAAACAGCAAATACAACAGCAAAGGTTAATTTAAAACGACAAGCAACTGATCACCAAACAGGTGAGACAAAATGATGGTAAACTTGGTAGCACAATCATTTAAATCTGCTATAACGCCAAGAATGGCAATTATATAAAAAAACAGCAAATACAATAATAAAACACAAGGGCCAGTCACAGATGGTGCACCAGGAATCGACCTCTGAGTAGGTCCAGCAAAAAGTGAGTTGCATTCCCTTCACAAGATGGTGACTCAGACCAGTGGCAGTCTAACGAATGACTAATGATAATCTTGCTGGGGCTACCTGACGTCCAATAAACCAAATGCAAAAAAAAAAAAAAAAATGGTTCAAGTGGTTCTGAGGACTATGGGACTTAACATCTGAGGTCATCAGTCCCCTAGAACTTAGATCAACTTACAAATGTTTTCTACTTCACAGCGCTCGGAAATCTAACCTTCAACGGCGATTTTCATGGCACAAAGACTTTTTCTTTGATGTATATACGCAGTCTGAAGCACAAATGAAAATTTCTACCAAACCAGAGTTTAAAACTTGCGTCTCTCCTTCAAATTTTAATTCATCGCGTCAGTCTACACATATACATCACAGATGTCTGAGACTTGGAAATGTCTCTGGAACCATATAGTTCCATTTGACTTTTTCTTTGCATGAAACATAAAAACACAGCATTATCCGACCATTTTGCCTTCTGTCCCGCTTGATTGAATCGGAGAAGTGATTATCGTACAAAGAAAAAGTGTTTGCGTCACCTTATACATCACAGAGGATGCAAAAATTAAGGAAACACCAAAAACATAACACATTACCACGCCTCGAGCGGTGTAAGAAACCCGTCGGCATCCTAAAAGACTTCCAGTTTTCTCGGAATGGATAAATACGATTCCTGTGTGGTTTTCTCTTGCAAAATAGTTGCAAGTTCAGTTAACGATGATGGAGATGGTTAGGGTGGCCTCTGAGTACTATGGGACTCAACTTCTAAGGTCATTAGTCCCCTAGAACTTAGAACTAGTTAAACCTAACTAACCTAAGGACGTCACACACATCCACGCCCGAGGCAGGATTCGAACCTGCGACCGTAGCGGTCTCGCGGTTCCAGACTGCAGCGCCTAGAACCGTACAGCCACTTCGGCCGGCAGATGGTTAGGTGATCATGTACCCTTCTCTCCAATGTAGACTACGAAGGCTCAATAATATTGAGATATGATGATTGTGATGACTAGGGAAGATGCGGCAATTGATCCTCGTGCTCACAAAACACGTCGTGTATGATTCGAATTGTATGAACAGGGGCTCTTTCGTCTTGGAACACAATATCACAACTAGAGAGTAAAGATTCTTCCATAGACTGGACCTGATTAGCCAAAATGGTTACATAATCCGTGGCAGTAATGCGACCTTGCGAAGTAATGATGGTGTACATGGAATACCACGAAATGACTATCAAAATCATCACCGAAACCCCGCCATATTTCACTTTTGGAAGAACGTATGAAGCGACACTTATCCGACCAAATGAGTTTCTTCCATTGATCGATAGTCCAGGTTTTACGACTTTGGGACTACGTTTTCCTATCACAGGCACTTACATTTCTGATGAGTGTTCTTTGAATCCCATCTCGTCCTGCGATTCCCTGTTTATAGAGATCTCTTCGTATTGTTTTGGTGCTGACAGAATTCGTGAGTGCGACACTGAGTTCTGCAGTGACTTTGTATCTACCATCCTATTATTTTTCGTTATAATCCTCTTCAATGACCATCTGTCATTCATGTTCACTCACGCCGCTTTGTGACTTTTCGGATGATGTTTTTCCAGTTTCTCTGTATGCATTATAAATCATCGATACGGTGCCTCTTGGATGCAACAGCTCAACCTCCATTCTCGGCTAGTGCCTACATTTATGTTAAAGCATGAATTTCTCGCGGTGTTCCGATACCTTTCTACAACTCATGTAGGAACAACAACAATCAGAACAGAAAGCAAGTGCATGTAACGAGTAATGAATTGTAAATATGCAACTTGCGAATTTTAGTAGACAAACAAAATCAGATTTTTATTTTTGACTGGACAGCTGCAGCATCCAAATTGTAGTCGATGTTTTTAACGATGTGCTAATTCAGGACTTGAAATGTGTTGCGCCAATCAAAAATTGGTGAAAGCCGGAACCGTGAATTCGTATAAAGAAAAACAAATAAAAATGTGACTGGTTGTTATATTTCTTAAAGTAATATAATCCACAGCCATCTGTTTTCGCATAATCACTTTCATTTGCGACTACAGTACGGCGTTAACATAAACTAAATAACGTTAAAATAGCTACATTCCATAACTACCACAAGTTACATGTGAAGATTAAATAAACCTATCTTGTGCAGCCACGACTGTTTTCTCTATTTTACACGAAATAACATTAGTTTCAGAAGCAAACAAGAAACATTAGATCCATGATATCAAATCACGCAAACGATTTCTAGCATTGGTCTTCATAAGAGATCCTGTTATTATCGAACTTAGGGTGTCATGGCAAAGATTACTTTATGGCTTATTGAAACAAAGCAGCGGAGAGAACAAACTCGTTAGATAGTGAGTAATGATTACTAACAGTAATTTACCAGCCAAAAATTACATAGATCAAGCTCATAGAGGGGCTTACTATCGCAATCGTAACTCGCACAAAATTTGAACTTTGGTTCCATAAGAAAGCCGGTGAAATGAAATATTTTCACAGTTCTCGTGACCAGGCGAAAGGGTTAGAAGTATTTTGCAGCCCAGACACAAAATAAAACTATAACATGAGGAAAACGCAGGCCTTTTAAGTCATTTTCACCTGTTTCGTGTCACTTAAGCAATGCATTTGTTTTCTATTACACGTTTCAACGGAGTAAGAATTACTTTCATTCGTTATCTGTCGTTCGAGGCTTATATTGAAGCAGCAAACGAGAGCCACTTTGAAACTTTTGATACAGGGAGTAGCGCGTCAACTGCTTTTTCACCTCCAAGCCTACTGTCGTACGTCATACCGCATTCATGCAATTGTAAATCCATTACCGAGCCACTTGCTGAATACGCTTTTGCATTTTTAAAACGTTTTTTATAGCTATATCGAGTAGGTGATTGAAGGCTCACGCTTTTTTTAAAATACCTGCTTCTGTGTGTGGGAATGCTTTTAATCAGCTAAACATGATGGGATAACAAGTTGTCACTTTCTACCCGAGCTCTTGACGCTTTTGTGACGTGTGGCTTAATAAGCATTAATGCTCAGCGGCATATATGGGTGTGCCCTGTTAGCTTAACCTCTGCTCTGAAACGGATGATCATTGTGCTAACAGACAATTTTGTTAGCGTAAGTTCGGTACTCCACCAGTAACTGTAATCCCTCTCATACCGGTCTGGAAGAAGTGGTCCCATGAGTTTTGATTATCGAATGTGATGTGTGTGTGGGATGAGTGTTCCACAGGGAAATGTATCCTTCTCAAAGATAAGCTGTGTTGATGATCAAATTTTTGGCACGATATTATTCGGCGACTCGACCAGACCTTTTATTTACTTGCTCTAAGTGCTCGACGCGGAAAAAAGGAAAATCACATCACCTTTCAATTAGACTTTGGAAACTTAGGAAAACGCAATATATCGTGATATCAATGCAGGCTAGATAATTGGTGAGTTTTAATCCTAGGAATAAACGATGGCAGAGAATCGACGATTCAGTGATATGTTGCTTCACTTTTTGTACGTAATATATAGTATGACTACAAGCGCCTCGCGCCAGCACGAGCGAAAAACTGTACAAATGAGAGACCGAGAGTGCATCTGTATTCCAGTGCGTATCTTGTGTATGGCGTCTGATACTAAAAGCGTAATTTACGTTGGCTTCTAGATTGTAAAACTGTTATATAAAATTCGGAGTACAACAATTATCGTTAATATACCAATGGCCCTACCTCCTAACATTTTGAAATGAAACATGTAAATCCAGATTGTGTCAGAGCAACAAGAAACTTTAATTAAAAATGTTCTTTTAGAGAAAGAACACTAAGATGCGTTGTCGTACAATTGTGGATCTTACACAGCTAATTTCGCTGCAGTCTATTATATAAGTACAATTTTTAAAGCGTTTTTTAACTGAATGTGGCAAAATGTTGTGCGTCCTACATTTTTAGGTCAAAATATCCACTTTTTGGTTTTTTCATACAGCTGATACATAATAAATTTGAAACAAGGCGACGTTGTTGTCCTACGATAATCAAAAAGCACCCCAAGAGCAACAAAACAAATTCCTAATTTAATTTTCATTAAAAAGAGAAGAAGCATATTCCATGAAACACTACTAATTTTACCCTGCTGCTACAGTGAGATTTCCTTCATCACTCCTTTATAGACATTTTAACCTTAAAATGTGTGAGGATTTACCAGCTCAGATTGAACATTACAATCTGTCTTTATTTAGCACTCTGTCATACACTCTTTACCCTTACGTTAAAAAACCAAATTTTTTAGCTTCCACCTCACAGTTGCCTTTTAAACAGCAAAAGAGTGTGTTTAGGCTTTTAGAAGGATTTAAATTACTGACTCTGTCTAAGTACTTTCTTGAGATGTTCTACATTCACAAAGAAGTACGCAGGTGTACCAAGCGGCCGATTCTTCTTTCCTGTTGTATCTCCAGTTTCTTTTGTGCTTTGCAGTGGTATCATTTGTTATAACCTGCAGCCAAGATAACTTTTATGTCATGCGCATTCTCGGTACGTATTTTGGGCCGTCAGCTTCTCATGTGGGCGTTCCATTGGTGAAATGACGAGGATGTTCCACAGGAGTTCATTACTTACAATCAACTCTTCAGTACCCGGATCAAAGCTTTCGCTTTAGTTGCGTGTTACTTTTTATTTAGAAAGGAGAATAACTTTGTTCCAGGAGGAAAATCACAAACATGGGAAGTTACAAACAATATGAGCGATCACAATTGCCCGTAAATGTAGTCTAGGGGTAGCGTTTTTGCGTAGCACTCAAAATGTTCTCGGTCCCTGGTTCGAAACCTGCCCCCGCTTAAACTTTGATTAGTAATCAGCATTGGCGGCCGAAGACTTACGCCACAAGAAGTTGTTCTTATCAGAATCGACAGCAAGCCAACACTGACAACCATAGTTCAGGTATACATGCCGACGTCGCAAGCTCAAGATGAAGAGAGAGAGAAAGTACGTGAGGATATTGAAAGGGTAATACAGTACGTAAAGGGAGATGAAAATCTGATAGTCATGGGTGACTGGAATGCGGTTGCAGGGGAAGGAGTAGAAGAAAAAGGTTACAGGAGAATATGGGCTTGGGACAAGGAATGGGAGAGAAGAAAGACTAATTGAATTCTGTAATACATTTCAGCTAGCGGTAGCGAACACTGTGTTCAAAAATCACAAGAGGAGGAAGTATACTTGAGAAAGGCCGGATGACACGGGAAGATTTCAGTTAGATTACATCGTGGTCGGACAGAAGTTCCGAAATCAATACTGGTTTGTAACGGGTACCCAGAAGCTGATAAATCGCAATATAGTAGTGATGAAGAGGAAGCTGAAGTTTAAGAGATTAGTCAGGAAGAATCAATATACAAATAAGTGGGACACGGAATACTAAGGAATGACGAGGTACGCTTGAACTTCTCGAAGGCTATAGATACAGCAATATGGAATAGCTCAGTAGGCAGTACAGCTGAAGAGGACTGAACGTCTTTAAAAAGGGCAATCACAGAAATTAGAAAGGAAAACTTTGGTACAAAAAAAGTAAATGTGAAAAAACCATGGCTATCTGAAGAAATAGTACAGTTGATCGATGAAAGAAGGAAGTGCAATACAAAAATGTTCAGGGAAATACAGGAATACAGAAATACAAGTCACCTAGGAATGAAATAAACAGGAAGTGCAGGGAACTGAAGACGAAATGGATGCATGAAAAATGTGAAGAAATCGAAAAAGAAATGATTACTGGAAGAACTGTCTCAGCATGTAAGAAAGTCAAAACAGCCTTCAGTGAAATTGAAAGCAAGGGTGGTAACATTAGGAGAACAACTGGAATTTCACTTTTAAATGAAGAGGAGAGAGCAGACAGGCGGAAGGAAAACACTGAAGGCCTCTATGGTTCAAAAAATGATTCAAATGGATCTGAGCACTATGGGACTCAACATCTGAGGTCATCAGTCCCCTAGAACTTAGAACTACTTAAACCGAACTAACCTAAGGTTAGTTAGGTTTAAGTAGTTCTAAGTTATAGGGGACTAATGGCCTCAGATGTTAAGTCCCATAGTGCTCAGAGCCATTTGAACCTTACTTCACTTTTTGATGCCGTTAGTTTGTCGAGTGGCTTCATTTGGCGGTAAAATAAGGCACAGGTTGATCTTCTTACCATCCATAGCCAATAATATGGGCCCATAGTACTCTTGACGTTATGGGAAGTACTCGTCCTGAATTTGTACGGTGCCCAATAAATGCTATAGCTTGCCTATATTAAACATCCGCCAAACAAACCATTTCAGTTTTCACTGCTCCACACTTCTGAAACAGGCTTTTTATCTCCGCACTTTTGCATAGCCACATCGGCGAATACACACACCCAACGACTCCGAACTGCTACTTTTTTGGCGCGTTCGCACATCCAGCGATAATGCATCTACAATTTATTACACTTTTGACAATAGGTTTTCCCTGACGAGACCAGAGTGTCTGCTTAAAAAATGTTAACATTCCATGCGTATTCTCTTTCTTCAATAACAAATAGCATTTAGAACTTGACATCATATTTACGAGAATAATATTTACCACAACTAATAAAACAAACTTCGTAAACCACGTAGAAAATGTATGATCATCCACAGAGTTGTGGTATTATAGTCGCAGCACATCAAAGAGTCGGCTCCTTAGCTGTTGTACTGCAATATAAAGATGTCAAGGCTGGGGAGCTTGAGTATTTATCAGGGCTTGCCCGACGCAATGACGTTATGTCTAGCTGGCAATGACCGACTGTGGCCAACTTTTGGTGGCTTATCAGCTGTCTTCCCCACCCTTCTATTTCCCAAGAATGGCTTTCTGGGATTTGGCTGGTTGCCTTTGTGCAATATGCGAAGGGTAATAGTTGTTCTTGTGAAACTTTTATCTCTCCCTTACAAAATCAAACCATGTTGTTGGAATGACTTTATGTCTTCTCCTTGCTGAGGCCACTTTGCTGAGTTAACGATTCCAGCCTCTCGCTCACACGAAATGAGGGAATATCTTCCGGGATTGTTCGACTTCCCCCAACGTCGGATTTCTACCGATTTGTCGTTTTTGTTGCGACATGGGAGTCGGATTGGCTTGCCTTGTCTTGTTCCTGGCTTCAGAGGACTTAGAGAAAGCGGTACATTTTCCCGTAGTACATTTCTGCTTGTGTAACGGAGTTTCTATCGGTGTTACATGAGGAATGTGGTTGATAAACAAAAGGAATTCTACCATTACAGTTGTATACATAGCATCATTAAACGAAGGGACCGACGTTAATTGTATCTTTTAATACAAGATGCGACGCAAACTATCCCTGCGACATATCTTAGACGAGAGGACAAAGTAAGGCAATCCTACGAGTATATTTGTAGACATAGAGAAACCTTTCCACAGTGTTGATTAGAATGCACTCTATGAAATTAAGAATGTAGCAGGGATCAAATACAAGGAGCGAAAAGTTATACGACATACACAACTTGTACTTAAACCAGACTGCAGATACAAGAGTTGAAGGACATGAAACAAAAGCGAGATAAATAAGACAGGCGAAATGTCCTCAGATTTCATGAGGAGTGTAATAATTCCAGCTCCAAGTAAATCAGGTGGTGACAGGTGTGAATGTTAACGAACTATGAGCTTAAAAATCATAGTTGCAAAATAATGACACGAATTATTTGCAGAAAACTTTATAGAACCGGTATCTGCAGTTAATTGCAGACTGATTCTACTGCCACCAACATACATTTCGCGTAATTATCGCGAAGAGAAGAGAATTTAGTTCTTGTACTGAGGCATATAGACAGCTGTTTTTCCCTCGTACAATTTTCAAGAGGACCAGGAAAGGGAATGACCAGTAGCTGCACAAGGTAAACTTCACCTTGTACCATACGGTGGTTTGCGGAATATGTAACTAGATGTAAAAGCAGTAGTCGAGAAGTGTATGAGCCACGGTTGTGGTCTATTCCCAATATTACTCATTTCGTACATTGAGCAAGCAGTAAAGGAAACTAAAGAAAAACTTGAAGCAGTCATTAGAGTCCACGAAGAAGAAATGACATTATAATTTCGTCAGAGACAGCAAAGGAAGAGTAGCTGAACGAAACAGCAGTTGGATGAAATGGGCAGTGTCTTGCAAAGAAGTAATAAGATGAGCACGAACAAAAATAAAATGAAGTTAACTGGACGTAGTCGAAGTAAATCAGGCGACATTGACAAAGTTAGTATAGGAAATGATATAGTGTAAGTACTTGATGAGTTTTGCTATTGGGAAAGCAAAATAACTGATGATGGCTGAAGTAGAGAAGATATAAAATGCACCCCGGCTATAGTGAGGAAAGCATTTATGAAAAAGAGAATTTCGTTAACGCCGAACATAAATTTAAATGTTGGGAAGTCTTCTCCGAAATTATTTTAATGGAGTGTAGGCTCGTACGAAAATGAAACGTGAACAATAAGCAGTTCAGACAAGAAGAGAATAGAAGGTTTTGAAATGTGGCGCTATCGAAGAATTATGACCGTTAAATGGTTAGATTGTGTAATTAATAAGATTTTAACAAAGCAATCAGTCTTGATTTCAAAATATTTTATTCATGGTACCCGGATTCAATCTTTGAAGAACATCATCTGACAATCACTTGTTTCCTTTAGCCATGAGAGGAGACAGCGAGAGGAGCCAAAGATGTGCCAAAAGCCACATTCGTCGAACTGCTCATCGACATTTAATGATGTGATCATGATCTTTAAAGCTGGAAACTGGGTGTCATGAACAAATTATCTTGCGATCAAGGCGTTTACTTTATTAAAATTGGATTTAGATTGCTGTTTTTAAACCATGTTATAAAAATTTTTGAGGAGTTACTGAACTGAACTGAGAAGAAAATAAACTTATGACACAACAGAAAAGAAACTTATGGCACAACTGAAAGAAGGGATCGGTTGATGGGACGTATTTTGAGTCGTCAAGGAAGTCTGTTTGGTGTTAGAGGAAAATGTGGGGTGCAGAAATTGTAGAAGGAAACCAAGGTATGAATACAATAAACAGGTTTAAGCGCATGGAGGTTGCAGTTATTCGAAGAAGAACAGACTCGTAGAGGGGAGACTAATGTGGAGTGCTGCATGAATCCAGTCATCGGGGGAAGACCACAACAACAACAACAAAAACAGCAAGGAAACGTAACGGTACAACTAACTTCTCCAATGTAGCTGGTAGCGACAGTAAGTGACAGTATTCCTTTTATTTACTCTGTCGCATAATCATAGTCTGCGGACCTATATTCAGAATAGTAATTCTACGTGGAATACCGGTAACATTCGGGTAACCATCTTACATACCATGAGGTGAGATACCTCTTAATATCGTGCGGGTCTTCCTTTTGCCCAGCAAAAGGAGGAACACGTCGTTGGAAGTCCCCTGCAGAAATATTGAGCCTTGCTGCTACTATAGCCGTCCATAACGGTACAAGTGTTGCCGATGCAAGGTTTTGTGCACGAACTGACTTTTCTATTATGTCCTATAAAAGTTCGATGGTATTCATGTCGAGCGATCTCGGTGACCAAATCATTCGCTCGAATTGTCCAGAATGTTCTTCAAACCAATCGCGAACAATTGTGTCATCCATAAAAATTCCACTGCTGTTTGGGAACGCGTAGTCCAAGAATGGCTGAAAATGGTGTCCAAGCAGCCGGAAATAACCATTTTCAGTCAGCGATTGGTTCAGCTGGACAAAAGGACGCAGTCCATTCCATGTAAACACAGTCCACACCATTATGGAGCCACCACGAGCTTGCACAGTGTCTTATTGACAATCTGGTTCCATGGATTCGCGGGGTCTGCGCAACAATCGAACGCTGAAATCAGGACTCATCTGACGAGACCGTGGTTTTATAGTTGTGTAGGTTCCAACAGATATGGCCACGAGGGCAGGAGAGGCGTTGCAGACGATGTCGAGCTGTCACCAAAAGCACGCGTGTCGGTCGTCTGCAGCCATAGCCTATTAACGCCAAATTTCCCCGCACTTAGCTAGCGGATGCGTTCGTCGAACGCCCTACATTGATTTCAGCGGTTATTTCACAAAGTGTTTTGTGTCTTTTAGCACTGATTATTCTACCCAAACGCTACTGATTTCGATCGTGAACGAAGGCCGCCGGCCACTGCGTTGTCCGTGGTGAGAGGTAATGCCTGGAATTTGGTGATCTCGGCACACTCTTGACACTGTGGATTTCGGAATACTGAATTCGCTAACGATTCTCGAAATGGAATGTTCCGCGCGTCCAACACTATCATTCCGCTTTCAGAGTCTGTTAATTCCCGTCGAAAACCTTTTCACATTAATTACCTGAGTATAAATGACAATTCCGCCACTACACTGCACTTTTATACCTTGTGTGCGCGATACTACCGCCGTCTGTATATGTGCATATCGCTACCCCATGACTTTTGTCAATATCTACATCTACATCTTCATCCATACTCCGCAAGCCACCTGACGGTGTGTGGAGGAGGGTGCTTTGAGTACCTCTATCGGTTCTCCCTTCTGTTGCAGTCTCTTATTGTTTGTGGAAAGAAAGATTGTCGGTATGCCTCTGTGTGGGCTCTAATCTCTCTGATTTTATCCTCATGGTCTCTTCGCGAGATATACGTAGGAGGGAGCAATATACTGCTTCACTCCTCGGTGAAGGTATGTTCTCGAAACTTCAACAAAAGCCCGTACCGAGCTACTGAGCGTCTCTCTTGCAGAGTCTTCCACTGGAGTTTATCTATCATCTCCGTAACGCTTTCGCAATTACTAAATGATCCTGTAACGAAGCGCGCTGCTCTCCGTTGGATCTTCTCTATCTCTTCTATCAACCCTATCTGGTATGGCTCCCACACCGGTGAGCAGCATTTAAGCAGTGGACGAACAAGTGTACTGTAACCTACTTCCTTTGTTATCGGATTGCATTTCCTTAGGATTCTTCCAACGAATCTCAGTCTGGCATCTGCTTTACCGACTATTAATTTCATATGGTCATTCCATTTTAAATCACTCCTAATGCCTACTACCAGATAATTTATGAAATTAACTGCTTCCAGTTGCTGACCTACAATATAGCAGGTCAGCAACTGGAAGCAGTTAATTTCATAAATTATCTGGGAGTAGGCATTAGGAGTGATTTAAAATGAAATGACCATATAAAATTAATCGTCGGTAAAGCAGATGCCAGACTGAGATTCGTTGGAAGAATCCTATAGTGTAGTCAAAGCCATGATAGTCGCTATTATACTTCATAAATCAATTGCATGACAAAAATATTTCTCAAATTTTCGTATAGATAATACTGAAATGTCGTGTCTCTCTGAAATGTAACTTTTTTGAAGTTACAGTATGTTCAGAGATTTACTAAGCTCCGATCATAACAAAATAGTAGTATTAGCATCTTGAACCATTGTATAAGTATTTTGTAAGAAAGCAGTTTATTAATACCGTATTAAGGCAGAAGGGTGGCGGCGGGAGGGGGGATGGAGTGTGGGGAGACAAAGTCTGTACCCACTAGAACTAAAATTTGCATATGTGCCTGATCAGTGTATCGCCCTTCCTCTTATCTTGAATTGCAATTTTGTTATACCAGTTCACCGATGTGCTAGTGACGAAAATATGCCTGAAAAGGAAAAGCGACGTAATATGTCCTGGACCTTGTTTTACTAAGCAAGTTTTTTTATTGGGGACGGTATGCTCTTGTTTTCCTCAAACCTTCGAACTGACTTATTCATTGAGTTATAGGGGGACTGCGAACAAAGGATTAATATGCAATTTTTCACATTTACAAGTAATATTTGGATGTGAAATCAGCAGCGAAAGAAAGATCGTATCATCGACTGGAGTGCGGAGCACAGACCAGTGACATAGTAGTAGTCTGGCACTTAATTCATGTAGCCACTCGGTTTTCAGTATGTGACCGTCACTCACTGGTGACATATTTTGACGCTTCGTATGTTCACATAAAATACATTATTTTATAAATTGAAACATTGTTCGTTGTAGGCTGTGTATTAAATTTCTTTATTTAATACGTGCGATTAGCCAATGTCTTCGCTTTGTCATTTCCAAGAATATGGGAGCTATCAAGTTACGTATAGTCAATCAGGGTAACTTTTTACCGGTCAGGGTATCTTTGTATCACTAACCACTTTTGTTTCAAATGGAATCTACTCGATCAACTTGCGTCATTTTGTATGTCTTTAGTTTACTACAAGCTCTTAGCCTTGTGATTATCCTTTAATTGCGTTGGCTGTGAAGGGAGCTTCTGGCGTCCGTGATTTAAGTTGAACAATGACAGATCCATATCAATATCTTGATATTTCGAAGTAGACCTGGAATACTGAACTTCTTATTAACACCTGATTTTCTTCTGGCACGATCTAAATTTACCCAGAGAATTAGGTATAGGAAAAATTGTTTGTTTTTTTAAGAACTTTATACCTGCGTTAAAACTGAAATTTTGTTCTAATAGGGCATAGTTAGTATACAGTTTCTCTTTCCCAAGCATTCACTAATTATCGATGTAAAATTTTACAATGTCTGTTGCGATGTATAATATATTTTGTGTCCAATGTTATCAAAAAATCATTAAAAGTGGTGCAAAGTTACCGCTACTGACCGTGCGTTTGTACTCTGCGTAAATATCGGATTCATCTTACACGCACGTGGCTAGACCTCACAATCCAGAAATACATGTGGGCAGAATCCAGATCATAGCGCTACACAGTCACAGGTCACATAACAACAGCTCTAAGCCGAGTGCTGCAACCTGACAACTACTGAGGTACTTGTCATGCTGGAGTACTCGTAGTTACAGCTGCTGTTATGTGACTTGTGATGGTGTAGCATTATTATTTGCATTCTGTGCACACATATTTATGGATTATGACGTACACCCATAGAAATGTGTGTTATTCACATCGTGTAAAACGTGATGTGTGTAAGATAATATCACACATGTGGTTGAAAATGTTGCGGTGTCGAAATCAGCTAATTTGCACAAATTAAATAACGAATATTAGTATACAGCCTACAAACGGACTGTGTTTTCATGTGTAAAGTATTTAGAGACAATGGACCCCCACAGAAGCAAAATTTTAAAATAAAATGGTTTAACTTTTACCTCTAACAAAAGGATGAGAATAGCGAGAACGCAGCACAGTTTCTACGAGTTTCGGTTACAGACAGGAGACTTAATCTCTATATCCTTCTTTATTTGAAAATTCCTGAATATTAACACGTTGTTTTTGTGGATCGTGGGAAAAACGACTTTGTCGCTTTCAGTGTGACTTCAATAGTCTGCTCAATAGTAAATGTTCTATAGTAAATGAGGGAAGATATAAGTAACACCAATTATTCAACGGTGCTAATTTTCTACTGCTTAACACATATTTGAAGGTATGTCTGCGGCTGGAAAATGAGAACATTTGCTGTCACCCCATTCTCAAGGCACTGCTGTATGGTATAGTGTGCTTTTTACGTCCAGGAAACTAGTTGCATTGTCTTGTCTGTTGTACTGTACGAATGCTAACATTGTTACCCTTTGTCAGCGAACGTGGCTTACAGGATAGTGAGCAATCAGGTTCCCCATGAGTCACCTCGCTTTGTTCATGACTGAGAGGATCGGGTGAGGAAAAGCCATTCACTCGTCATCCGGAAGTTGTACTTAAATTCCGAGACATACACGTCATATTCGATAGTTTAAATTGAACGGTTAATATATTTGACAAATTAATTAGTGTTAAATAATCAGTATTTCAGCTGCTACAAAGAGCTACAATAAGAGATTCAGTCAAATAAAAGAGTATGATGCGTCATCACGCAGGTTTTGGCTCGAATGGGTTTCGGGCTGGGCAGGCAAAAGCTCACGTTAACAATTAATTTACAAAACAAAAAATTCTTGTTGATAGCAGACCATTTATACAATAACGCTTAAGTGGAACTTATTATGTAGCTCCAAAAAAGTGAATACAAATAAAATGCCTTTAATGCAGTAAACAAAATTAAAGCAAAATCTTCAACCCAAACACAGAATCAGGCAACAACAGTAACAATTACAATACATGGCTCTGGGCCACAAATAGAAAATACAGTATATATAATTATTGGAGGTAACCATAGGATACTAAAACAACATTCGGGCTTAAGAAAGACCATCTGTTTAGCACGTAGCGCAATATTTGTCTACCACTACTGTCAGAATCAGCTAGCTACTACGAAGTTACACAGAACGAATAACAAGGTGACCGCCTTTGCATACATTAAATGAAGAAATCAGACATTCTCGGCCCCTCCCACCGGAGGTTCGAGTCCTCCCTCGGGCATGCGTGTGTGTGTTGCTCTTAGCATAAGTTAGTTTAAGTAGTGTGTAAGTCTAGGGACCGATGACTTCAGCAGTTTCGTCCCTTAGGAATTCACATACATTTGAACATTTTTTCAAACACGCTCATGACATGTAATTACCAAAATCAAAATACACTGACGAAAAAAACCAACATCAAGAGGGAGCTTTGAGAAATAAGCGAAAGTTGATAGGCGTGTTTATACTTCTGAAAGATGATATCTATTTAAATTTCGCGCCAGTCGCATAAGAATGTCGCTAGTAGCTCTACTATGAAGATGAAAATCAGGTTTGGTTTAAATAAACGCTGTAACGGTCGTGATCATTAAAACCTTTGAGATTGGATGTGGTGAGTGATTGGTCAAGAATGTCTTTGAGGCGTTAATGACGCCATTATCAACAACTCACTAAGTTTGAACCAGGTCCTGTAATAGGGCTATGAGAAGCTGGATGTTCCTTCTGCGATACTGCAGAAAGATGTAGCAGGAATGTAGCCGCTGTACGTGATTGCTGGCAGCGGTAGTCACGAGAATGTACTCCGGACGGCCACGTGGAATTACCGAGAGGGAAGACCATGCTTTTCGCCACGTGGCTCTGGTGCCTCGTATTGCAACTGCAGCAGCAATTCGAGCAGCAGCTAGCACAACAGTGACACTACGAACTGTTATAAATCGGTTACTTCATGCACAGCTCTCAGCCAGTGGTGTCAATCTGGAGCTCAGTGGAGATGAGGGTGGAGGTCTGTTGTGTTCTCTGATGAAAGCTGGTTCTGCCTCGATGCCAGTGAAGGCCATGTGTTGATTAGGCCAGCTGAGTGCCTGCAACCTATCTGTTTGCGTGCTAGGCAAACTGAACCTACGCCTCGAGCTCTGGTCTAGGATGCGATTTCGTATGACGGCAGGAGCACTGCCGTGACTGTCTCATGCACTCTGACTGCAAAACTGTACCTCAGTCTGGTGATTCGATCTGTTGTGCTGCCATCCATGAACAGGATTCCAGGGGGTGATTTCCAACAGAACAACACTCGCCCACATGCCACTGTTGTAACCTAACATGCTCTACAGAGTTTCGACACGTTACCTTGGCCTGCTCGATCACCAGATCCGTCGCAATCGACCACATGTGGCACTCCATGTAGCATAACACACCGTGTTACGAACACTCCCAAGAACGTCATGTGCAGAGGCGAGCGCGTGGGCAGCCTCACAATGGATGAGTCGAGAGTAATTAAAGAATAGGAAATCAGGTGATAGATTCTGGATCTTTTGACGAAGAACAAACCACTGCTCTATCCATAAGTTGAATATCAGTTATATTTTAAAATATGCAAATATTCAAACGCGAATTAAAGCAGCTAAATAATTATAGTAACGAAAGGTATCTTGTAATAACAATTCCCTACAAAGAGGGGAATTTGTAAACAGATCTCGGCTGCCGTCATTTTGAGAGGAACTAATAAATAATTCTAAATGTCGGTGGCCATTAAAAAGATTCAAGTTTAAACGGAGCGTCTTCTTGGCCTTGAGAGGCGCACGAATACAGAATTTCCCGCCGTCCCAACGACCGAGGCTGCTCCAGATTTGGAAACTTACGGGACATAAAGGAAGAACCCACGTCCATGGTCCAGCAGGTGACAGCTAGGCGCTTAACCACGCAGTTCGTAACTTTGGGCACAGTCTAATAACGAAGCTCGGATTCTATCGTCGTTTCGGTCGTTCGACGATCGCGAGTATTTCGCGATTATACGGGAGAGCAGCAGCGCCGGCCATGCGGTAAGTTTCCCGTAATTCTACCACTCCTCCCCTTTTGTTACCGAAATCTAGTTGCCATGGCTCAGGATTCTCTCCCCTAGTGTTCTCAGTCAAACTTGTGTAGGTGTAAGTGAAAGCTATCTCTATGCGTCATTCTCTTAACGTGTTTATGGTAGTGGAGGCTTGTTAAGAGTAAATTGTTACGCGCTAATTTCAGAATATATCTCTTTGTGCTAATTTCTAAATCTTTTATTGGTGCTGTGAATCCTATTAGCTTCATCCAGTATCCGTTCAAGTCAGTGGCATGGAACTTCATCCCACTAACTGTACAACACAATGCCCGCACATTTGCATGTTTGCATTCAACATTCTGGCGGTTACATCGTTATTAACGTAGAACAATTTCTCATTTGCGATGGCTTATCTTGCGCTTACATTAACCTATGAACTTGAATTATTAATCACTTAAGTATGTTATCCAGACAAATGTATTCCCGAAATTCCAGCCGGCCGAAGTGGCCGTGGGGTTAAAGGCGCTGCAGTCTGGAACCGCAAGACCGCTACGGTCGTAGGTTCGAATCCTGCCTCGGGCATGGATGTTTGTGATGTCCTTAGGTTAGTTAGGTTTAACTAGTTCTAAGTTCTAGGGGACTAATGACCTCAGCAGTTGAGTCCCACAGTGCTCAGAGCCATTTGAACCATTTTGAACCGAAATTCCATTAATTTTTTTTGGTGTCGCAATTTTTTACCGTCAGTGTAGCTCTCGCTTTCAGAGAACACAGCTGCACACACAGCGTGACGTCAGTCAACAACCACAACTTTTCACACAGTAACCAAATACTTCCATGCGTTGTAGCTTGCTAGCCACTATACTCAATGCACCTCTTGTACTCCGCACTGCCCGCAGTATTCAATCACTCAACCGTCAAAACACAACGATCAGCTACTACAACCAGCAGGTAACGCTCCTCTTGACATACAAAAACTCTTTCCTCCACCTCCACTGGAACTGCCGTCCTCTCGCTCGGGAAAAGTCACCAACTGCTCCACCACGTAGTTGTGTCCACACAGCGGCTCCGACCCATGCTGACCATTAGTGGCTCTCGTCGACAGCTCCACAGTGCACCAGCCAGTAAACGCTTCACGTACTTGCCTTACAGCTACTGCTCCGTTTCTGGCTGTCCAGGAACTCACTACCACTTCGTCTGTAACTACTCCCTACTGTCTCTGTGCTGGGCAGACGCAGACCGCCCGAACCGCTAACCACGTGATAGCAGCGTTCACGCGGGCTGCAGGACAGGTCAGGAAACTACGCGCGCCGAGAATAGTAATCTCACTGCACAGTCTTTAGAGGAAAGCTCTTACTAACCTGTTTTGCTACATTGTTGTTTTCACCTTCGTGCAAATCTTCCAACAATCTAGCGTGCTTTTCAGTGCTTGTGTACTACAAACATTTGGGCAACAAACAATGAGCTTAATTTGTTGGTTGTATTACTGTTATGGAATGTATGTTGTATTATAATTATTAACTTACCCCACAGTTGGTAGTAAAACCTGTAGCGTAAGTTATAAGTGATCGTAATTACGATATTTTGCATCACAATGCCAGTAATAACGCCACTAATATATGGAGAATATTTGTGTAAGGACATTTCATTGTGGTTTTGCGCAAATTAATCTAAAAATAAAGTTACAACTACTGTATCGAACCGACACTGTATTGAAAGTCCCTGGTAGATTTAAAACTGTGTGCCAGTCGAGACTCGCCCATGTTACCTTAGCCAGTAGCGGGAAAGTGCTCTACCAACTGAACAACTCAAGCACGACTGCAGCCAGCAGGTAGCGCTCCTCTTGACATACAAAAACTCTTTCCTCCACCTCCACTGGAACCGCCGTCCTCTCGCTCGGGAAAATGCTTCCTCACAGCTTTACTTCCACTAGTTACTCATCTCCTCCCTTCCAAACTTCGAGAAGTTTCCTGCGAACTCGGACCAGTACCCGTGGAAGAAAAGATACGCAGAGATTTGGCTTACCCGCAGCCTGCGAGATGTTTTCCAGAGTAAACTGCAGCAGAGTGTGCACTGGCATAAGACTTCCTTCCGGCCAGGAAGTTTCATGCTAGTTCACACTCCGTTGCAGAGTGAAAATTCATTCTTGAGGCACTTATTTACATTTCGCCAATTTCCTGCAGAAATATTTACTTCCTTCCTTCTTCGCAAAGAGCTTGGAGAAAGTACGCCGATAAATCGAAGCATTACGATCACCCGCTTAATAGCGTGTTGGCCCACATTTGAAATGTAATGTAGCAACGATTCTGCGTGACTTGCATTCGACAAGTCCTTGGTAGGCTTCCAGGTGTTTTTGCACAAGTCACGTAATTCTTGTAAATTTGGCGCCAGTAATACGTGAGCGCGGAGCTGGCGCCTGATAATCTCAGTTGTGTTCCATTGGTTTCAGACTTGGCAAGTTTGGTGGCCAAAACATCAAAGTGAGTTAATTATTGTCCTAAAACCACTGCAGCTCGATTTTGGTCTGGTGACATTGACAGTTATTCTGCTGGAAGAAGACATTACTGTCAGGTAGCGTGAAGGGATGCAGGTGATCTGCAGTACTGATTTAGAAGTCCACAGCTTGCACGGTGCTTTCGACTACTACCACAGGTCCCAAAGAAGCGCAGGTGAATTTTCCCCATAGAATAATATTGACTCACCAGCATAAGTTTGTGGTGTGTTGCTTGTTCAGTGCAGCCGTACGCCTGGATGACTATGTATATGCACATGGTCATCTACCTGGTGTAACAAAAACGCGTTCCTCTCAACCAGGCGGCTGGTTTAATTGATTCGCGGTCTAATCTCGATGATATCGTCCAAACTACAATAATAACTGACGATATTGCTAGGTCAACAAGGATACCACAAGGGTCATCCGCTACAGATCGAAGTCCATCCTGCATTCCATAGCCCGCACGCCTCCGACCTCAGCGTTCTAAGATGTGTGGAGGGCAGATACTTTGTCGCCTTTCAGTGACGTTCCATAGATGCTGACAACAGTAGCGCGCAAAAAGTTGACCAGTTTTGCCGTTTCCCAAATGCTCATTCCCTAGCGCCGGGCCATAGCAGTATACCGTTATTCGAGTCATTCATGTCAGTGAATTTTTGTGTTTGCAGTCCTTATCGACGCTACTTTTTATTTTAATTTATCATTTTTTATATAAAAAAGCCTGACCAACAACAAAGGGAAAACTATATCTTTGTTTCAACTGCCACCATATTATTAATTTTTTTTTTCAAATTTCGAGATAGGATATTTCTCATGCGCAGTATTCTGTTTTCAAGTAACATACGCAGACTGCAGGACTTCCGTCATGGGCACAGCCCGCATCTCGTGGTCGTGTGGTAGCGTTCTCGCTTCCCACGCCCGGGTTCCCGGGTTCGATTCCCGGCGGGGTCAGGGATTTTCTCTGCCTCGTGATGGCTGGGTGTTGTGTGCTGTCCTTAGGTTAGTTAGGTTTAAGTAGTTCTAAGTTCTAGGGGACTTATGACCACAGCAGTTGAGTCCCATAGTGCTCAGAGCCATTTGAACCATTTGAACCGTCATGGGCACATCTCATTTTGGGCGGAGCAACTTTAACTCCTTGGATGAGGGTGGGGGTGGGGGGGTTAATAATGACTGAAGTTCTTTAAAAACCCAAAAATGTTGTCCAAGAATCAATAAATAAGTTTGATTGCTTCATTAATTTTTCCAAAACAAATTCTTAAATATCGCTAGTTTTATAGGCTGACTCAGGAGAATGAACCGTTAAGAAGATCCGAGCCAGAAACGTATTAAGCTCCACAACAAATGCGACACAACTTATCGTCATTTGGAAACCGTAACAGGCAGAGAGAGAAGAACTAAATTTAAGTAGGAAATGGCTGTTCCTGCCCTACTCTACAGGGGTGACAATAGCACAATCAAAATATTAACTATGGATGCAGTCATTTGATATGAGCTTCCTCAGGAAGACTTTAGGCGTGCCATGCTTCAACCATGTTGGGTACGAAGACATTAATTTAAACTTTTTCACAATTGTGAAGATCTCGAAATAATGAGTAAGCTGGAAATGCCACACTGACAAAATGGTGGAATCAAGGTACCTCAAGCTTGCGCTGTTACACACGTCTGCCACGAAGGAAGATGAGGGACGACCGTGTGAACGAGTGATCAGTAAGCAAATACTGCGACCACTAATCGTCACGAGGTTGAAGGCTGCCTGGTGACCTTGTGGGTACGTAAGTGGAGGAGAGGCGAATAGAGTCGGGTTTTGAGGAATGTTGTGGTGAACGTTTTCAACATCTGGTGAAACCAAGTCCAGACGTCGCGAGGTTGGGCGGTCACTCCCAATTACAGATGTCGGACGTCGCAGGCTGGGCAGACTGGTTAAACAAGACAGGCGGCGAACTGTGGCGGAACTAACATCAGACTTTAATACTGGGCACAGTACAAGTGTTTCTGAACACGCAGTTCACCGAATACTCCTAACGATTGGCATCCGCAGCCGACGACAATTCATGTGTCAGTGTTAACACCACGATATCGGCAGTTACAACTGAAAGGGTCATGTGAGCATCGGCACTGGACGTTAGCGCATTGGGAGAGCTTGCATGGTCTGATGGATCCCGATACCTTCTTCATCACGCCGACGGGAGAGCGCGAATCCGTCGCCTTCAAGGGGAACAGCTCTTTCACACCTGTACTGCAGGACGGAGACAAGCTGGCTGCGGCTCCATTATTCTGAGGGGAACATTCACGAGGTCATCTGTGGATCCAGTGAAGCTCATGCGAGGCACCATGACGGCCAAGAAGTATAGTACACTGGTTGCTGGTCACAACACCATCCATAACGATAATGTTTCCCAACAGCAGCGGCATTTTTCAACAAGATAATGCTCCATGTCACAAGGCCAGGTGTGTGACGGAATTGTTCGAGGAACACAGTGGCGAGTTCCAATTGTTGTGATGGCCCCTAACTCGCCAGATACGAACCCAATCGAACACATCGAGGATGTGACTCAACGTGGCGTCAGAGCTTATCACCCCTGCCTCTCCGGAATTTGTAGGTATTAGGTAACTTGTATGTGCAAATGCGGAGCCAACTACTTCCAGCGACCTACAAGGCCTCATTGCCTCCACGTCACTACGCGTTGTCCCTGTTATCTGTGCGGAAGGTGGACATACCGGCTGTTAGGTAGATGGTCTTAGTGTGAACCGTGCACGGCTCGCGTTTATCCCATTTATTGTTTGTCATCTTCTATTACGGCACTTCCGCCTGGTTTTCTGATTCCATTTACTGGCGTCACTAACTTACTGCCTTACTTGTCCATGAGCGGCAACTGGAGCGCGTATCGGTAAGTGCACTGTAGTACCATCTCTGGAGCGACCGATAGTATTTCTAGGTCGTCGTGTGTCTGGCAGTCAGTTGGAGACGTACCAGCAGTGCAGTCGGGACGCAGCAGCAGTGAAGTCGGGACGGAGCACCGGTGAGGTGCGGACAGCCAGTGCTCGCCGACCGCTGGCGACGCACATGAACTGTCCGACAGAGGGACATTCGTTGAGGGAGATTGGAGCGGGACGACCGTTGGTTGGTCGTTCGGTTGGTCGTGTCATCGGCCGACGTACTTTTGGTCCTTTCACCGTTTCTGAGCCTGGCAGTTGGTCGGTTGGCGTGGAGCAGCAAGGAAATCTCCGCGGCATATACACTCCTGGAAATTGAAATAAGAACATCGTGAATTCATTGTCCCAGGAAGGGGAAACTTTATTGACACATTCCTGGGGTCAGATACATCACATGATCACACTGACAGAACCACAGGCACATAGATACAGGCAACAGAGCATGCACAATGTCGGCACTAGTACAGTGTATATCCACCTTTCGCAGCAATGCAGGCTGCTATTCTCCCATGGAGACGATCGTAGAGATGCTGGATGTAGTCCTGTGGAACGGCTTGCCATGCCATTTCCACCTGGCGCCTCAGTTGGACCAGCGTTCGTGCTGGACGTGCAGACCGCGTGAGACGACGCTTCATCCAGTCCCAAATATGCTCAATGGGGGACAGATCCGGAGATCTTGCTGGCCAGGGTAGTTGACTTACACCTTCTAGAGCACGTTGGGTGGCACGGGATACATGCGGACGTGCATTGTCCTGTTGGAACAGCAAGTTCCCTTGCCGGTCTAGGAATGGTAGAACGATGGGTTCGATGACGGTTTGGATGTACCGTGCACTATTCAGTGTCCCCTCGACGATCACCAGTGGTGTACGGCCAGTGTAGGAGATCGCTCCCCACACCATGATGCCGGGTGTTGGCCCTGTGTGCCTCGGTCGTATGCAGTCCTGATTGTGGCGCTCACCTGCACGGCGCAAAACACGCATACGACCATCATTGGCACCAAGGCAGAAGCGACTCTCATCGCTGAAGACGACACGTCTCCATTCGTCCCTCCATTCACGCCTGTCGCGATACCACTGGAGGCGGGCTGCACGATGTTGGGGCGTGAGCGGAAGACGGCCTAACGGTGTGCGGGACCGTAGCCCAGCTTCATGGAGACGGTTGCGAATGGTCCTCGCCGATACCCCAGGAGCAACAGTGTCCCTAATTTGCTGGGAAGTGGCGGTGCGGTCCCCTACGGCACTGCGTAGGATCCTACGGTCTTGGCGTGCATCCGTGCGTCGTTGCGGTCCGGTCCCAGGTCGATGGGCACGTGCACCTTCCGCCGACCACTGGCGACAACATCGATGTACTGTGGAGACCTCACGCCCCACGTGTTGAGCAATTCGGCGGTACGTCCACCCGGCCTCCCGCATGCCCACTATACGCCCTCGCTCAAAGTCCGTCAACTGCACGTACGGTTCACGTCCACGCTGTCGCGGCATGCTACCAGTGTTAAAGACTGCGATGGAGCTCCGTATGCCACGGCAAACTGGCTGACACTGACGGCGGCGGTGCACAAATGCTGCGCAGCTAGCGCCATTCGACGGCCAACACCGCGGTTCCTGGTGTGTCCGCTGTGCCGTGCGTGTGATCATTGCTTGTACAGCCCTCTCGCAGTGTCCGGAGCAAGTATGGTGGGTCTGACACACCGGTGTCAATGTGTTCTTTTTTCCATTTCCAGGAGTGTAGTTTTGCCGGGCCCACTGGCAGCCTCTATGTGGTGTCAGAGTGTGTGGTGCTGTTCCCATTGCTACGAGGTTCCTGGCTCACCGACACTGGACATGAAAGATGAGTTTTGACTTAATCTACGAGCATGTGACGACTGTTCACATTGTGTCGTTTGGAGTTCGTTGTCGGCTGTTGGGATATTCCCGCGAGCAGCAACGTGTGTTTTCAAGTTGGCAAATTTTAGCCATTAACGTTCCAGCCCTGAACGCTGACGTAAATTCAAGCAGTGTATTTTTCTCATTGTGTTGTTGCTGCGAAGCACGGTGTATGGTTTGACAGCCCAATGTATAATTGGTTGTGAGCGCCAATACCTTCTACGTTGTTCCATTGAACTCCCTGTTATGTGCTGGTCGGGTGAAGCGGAGGTTATCTTGTCGATGGTTCCGTTGACAGTCTGTCGGTTGCGTTGTCGTCGGATCGACATGCTTAGGCCGCCTGCCTGTCTCACCTAAGTGAGCGTTAGTGTTTGAGTTACAGGCCGATTCTCGGAACTTCTGAGCGCCCTTGGATGTACTGCCTGTTCTCGTTTGTTCATGTTGTTTGTACTTGTATGGCTTCTAGCCGATTTTTAGATTAAGGTTGTTTTGACCTTAAGGCGTCAGATGGTTTGGGCCTTCAGCCTAATTTAAGAACTGTTTTACGTAAAGCCTTTGGCATTTTTAGAATTAATGTTATTGAGTGTTAAGTATTGGGCCTTCAGCCGATTTTCAATTTAAGTTGCTTTGCTCTTAAAGTGTTAGATTCTTTGGACGTTCAGCCGATTTTGAATTTAAGTTGTTTGCTCTTAAAGTGTCAGATTCTTTGGGCCTTCAGCCTAATTAAGGAACTGTTTTAAGATAAGGCTTTGCCTTTTAAATTTATGTTTTTGGTTGAGATTTAAGTTATTGGCTTTCAGCCGTTTTTAAATTAGAGTGGTCTTGCCCTTAAGGCCTGAGATTGTACATTCAGCCGCTAATTAAGTTCCAAAACTAAAACTGTGTTTTTTTTTTAATTTTTTCTTGTCTCTTGTAATGTTTGATCAAATAAAAGGTTGTATGTTCGAGTGTAACTACCAGCCGCTTATTTTGGCCCCTTTCCACAACTTAAACTACCTGTCTTGTCCTGCGTATTTAGCAGGGCGTCTGATAGTGTTCTGCCTGATCAGTGTAGCTGTATACATAGAAATAAGCAGAAACCATTTTCACGCCATTAGTTGCTGATTATTTCGATGTATAATTTAACAATGTGTAACTAAAAAGGAAATTATATTCAGTTACTACTATGCAAAAATATATACGGTACACACTCTTATTATTTGAAAACTTGCATAGAATTATATTTTGGAAAAGTGGTCGGGCGTGCCGTAACTCTTTTGACTAAGGATACCAGTCAGGTGAGGGAGGTGTGGCTGGAACCGACAAGGCTTGTGAGGGCTCTTTTTGTCTCTGTTCTTGGTAGAGGCGGGGTGATAAGTGCTCGGTTGTCATTTGAGGACGCGCGTGTGTTAAGTTGTTAGGGTGGGGTGCAGCTGGACTGGATATAGTCATTTCAGTGCAACAGTTTGCATGTTGTTAAGGTGCGTTAACATAGTATTTTGACACTACGTTGTTGTTGATGATCTGATATTCAGAGAGACTTGAGTGAACTATTAAATGTGGGGATTTTGTTCCGGTGCTTTGCACAGTACCACTGATAGAAGTTAAACCTTTCGGCAGGCTCCGAGTCGAGAGGGACCCCTCTGTAACGGTAGCAACAGTAGCAGTGACACACAGTAATGTAATTTAGTTTCAGTTGTTTCACGTACTTCTGGAAAGAAGTGAACTGCACCTGGGTATTTTACTGTTTACCAACTTTTTTAAATTTTTGCTTTTGGTTAAATGTTAGTACTTATGCTTGTCTGAAGTGGCTTCCTGGTGTAGTTTTTCCACTTCCAACAGCGTCAAGTCATGTGTTAACATTTAAATCTCGTGTTGGGGCTCAGTGTATAATGTAAATCAGTGCTTTAGAGTTTACGTATTTATTTCCTGCAGCAGCTTTTGAGTAAGCAGAGTTTCTCGTAATGAGTAACTGTTGACACATCCATTTTCAACGGAGACATTTATTTCTGTTTTAAGAGCTTGCGGATCTTGCGATCTCAGGCTTTAGTGAGAACTCTGCAAGCAGATTGTAGTGTTTGTTTTTTCGTCTCGTTGTATTCGGCGCACATTCCAACAGTAGTGGCACCACATTCGCATAATTTTCTCTTTTTTGGGGGTCGTTAGAACTTTCTAAATTACTTATGACTGCTTTGCTTGCATTTTCTGAGATCTTATTCAGTTTCTTTACACAATACGACATGACTAGGAACTTTGCTTATTGTGATTGGACACAAGGAGAATTGGCTGATGTCTGTAAACGGCTGGAAGCTGCATTAGCCACGATTAGCAGGCTTCTGGCTACTGTTCAAACCTGCGGCGACATCGGGGCGCCGATGACGAGACATGGGACTCCTCTGGTGCCGCTGGAATCCCCGGTGACATGGTTGTCGCTATATAGTCCGATACACAACATCTTACCAGTCCGTCCTCACTCGAGATTGAGTGGCAGAAAGTTCGCGTGTCACTTGGAGGAGCGTGAAAGAGGGAAAGTAGCGCACGGTTAGCTTCTTATGGCTTGACAATTGGTACTTGTAGCTGCCCAACGCTGATAACACTTCTGAGCCAACAGGGAGACCTCTCCTGTCGGGCCAACAGCCGGTTTTCCTGCCCAGTCCAGACAAGTGCGGGAGGTGGGTTTGCTAGTCATTAGGAATTCCAACGTTAGCCTGGTAATAGAGCCCCTTGGGGAATTAGCATGGAGGGCGGGAAAGAATGGGTTTGTTTGGCGGGGGGCCTCTTCCGTGACGTGGAACAGGTTCTGCCGCGGCTCTCGAACCCGCAGGTTGCAACCGGCCACAAATAGTGGCATATGTCGGTACGAATGACTCCTGCCCCCTGGGTTCTAAAGCCTTGGCTCCTTCCTGCGGATGTCTGATTTCCTGAAGGTAACTAGCATCGCACGCAGGGTGCAGACGAAGTTGCCTATTTGTAGTATCATACCCGGTGGCGATCTCGGTCCTCTGGTCTGGAGCAAAGTGGAAGGTCGAAACCAGTGGCTCAGACAACTCCGCGACGATATTGGACGCGAATTTCTTGACCTCAGCTATGCCGAGCAAATGTTTTTTGTTTTCTTTTTTCTTTTTTTTGTTAGAGAACCCACCCCCCTTTTTGCTATCAGAGACATGCCTGCATCGGCTTCAGTGTTGTCAGAGAATACTCATTCTCTCAGACAGGATATATAACATGTTAATATGATATTAGTAAACTGCGGGAGCATTCAAGGAAATCCCCACCATTAGTAACGCTTATTGAAGGTTATCATTCACAGACAGTATTATGAATAGAAAGTTGATTGAAACATGAAGTGAATAGCAACAAATCCTAACTTCAGAATGTGATATCTATCGTAAGGATAGGTTAATTGCAACTGGTGGCGGCGCATTTATTGCAGGAAAGAACTCGATAATATCTAACGAGGTTAGCACGGATTTCAAATATGAATTAATCTGGATAAAATTAATGGTCCGTCAAAAATGGCAGTCCGATGCTTTTATAGGCCGGGTGGGTGAAGAACTGCAGTGGTAGAGCTCTTCATAGAGACTTTAAAGAATATCGTTAGTAATTTTCAGATTCACGCCGTTGTAGTTGGGGGTGACTTCAACTCGCTTGCTATAGATTGGGAGAGTCGTGCTATTAAAACTGGTTCCAGAGAAAGGGACTAGTCTGAAATTATTCTGAATGTCTTGTCTGAAAACTAATTGGAGCACATAATTAGAGAACCAACTCGAGAAGGTAACGTCTTAGACTTTACAGCAGGTTATCAAATCAGTTAACGTAGAGGTACTAGTGATCATAAGGCTGTGGTAGCAACCATGGCTAAAGGTATTACAAGGGATGTTAAGATAGGTAGGAAAATAATTTTTGGTTAGCAAAACTGACAAATAAAAGTTTCTGAGGATGAAGATGTAGAACACAAACAGGAAAAAAATTAAAAAGCACCGTTCAATATGCCTTAGACAAGATGGTCCAAGAGATGGGAAAGACCCCCATGGTTTAACAGCCGCGTTGGAAAACTGCTGCGTAAATAAAGAGAGCTTCCTCACAAGTTCAAGAGAAGTCAAAACTTAGCTGACAAATACAAGCTGAAGAAAGCGAAAATGAACGTAAGAAACACAATGAGAGGAGCGTTCAGTGACTACGAAAGTAAAATTTTGTCAACCGAGCAGCATAAAAATCCTAAGAGGTTTCCAGATCAAACACTTTTCAGCCGTCTAACTTCGTAACTTATTTCATTTAGCCACCAGTTTCGGCGATTTACTACGCCGTCTTCAGGCCCCTGACCGACGTTTAGGAATATTATATCTCGATTCTGGTCAAAATAGGGGCCAGCATTCAAATACTGATGTCTATATATTTCTGCTTGCTATAGCGGTTACTTCAACCATCATCTGCCGACCGAGGTGGAATATTCCCAAGCGTTAGTCAGGGCCGGCCAGAGTAGCCGAGCGGTTAAAGGCGCTACAGTCTGGAACCGCACTGCTGCTACGGTCGCAGGTTCGAATCCTGCCTCGGGCATGGATGTGTGTGATGTCCTTAGGTTAGTTAGGTTTAAGTAGTTCTAAGTTCTAGGGGACAGATGACCACAGCAGTTAAGTCCCATAGTGCTCAGAGCCATTTGAACCATTTTTAGTTAGTCAGGGGCCTGGAGATGGCATAATAGCCCGCCGAAACTGGTAGCCAAATAAAATAAGTTTGGGAATTAGGCGGCTGAAAGGTGTTTGATTTGACATCCTGTAGCGAACAGCCGAGTCCCTCAACCAACTCTGTAAAGATGGACATACAGACACTAAGAGGTTTTAGTCTCATGTAAAATCACTAATCGGTTCGAAGTACTATTAACCCACTCACTGACCATACTGGCACCGAAACGGAAGATAAAAGAGGAAAGGCCGAAATATCGAATTCGGTCTTCCAAAATTGTAATATCTTAATACTATCCCTCCTTGCAATCATCGTACGAACGCCGAAACAGCGGCTGTTCAGATAACCCAGCGCGGAATAGAAAAGTGAGTACAATCGCGTAGTAATGGACAAGTATCAGAACCAGATAACAAGGCGGCAAATACTAGGTCCTACAAAGATAATGGGAAAGAACGTGCTCCCCTTCTAGCAGCAGTCTGTCGTAGATCGTTAGAGAGTCGAAGGGTACCTTGCTACTGGAAAAGCGCAGGTGATACCAGTTTTTAAGGAGGGTAGAAGGACAGTTGTACGTAATTATAAGCACACATCGTTAACTTCAATCTGTTGTTTTATGCTCAACAATAACGGCGTTTTTGTAGAACGAAAATTCCTCTATAAAAATCAACGTGGATACCGCAAACAGAGATCTTGCAAAACTCAGCTAGCTCTGCTCTTCCGTGGAATTCATAGCACTGTAGGCAACAGCGCTCAGTTTGATGCAGTGTGCACTGTTACTTGACTTCATGATGGCATTTGACAGCGCCCCTTACTGCCGTTTAATGAAAAAAAAAGAGCTTACAGAATATAGGACCTGATTTGCGACTGAATTCAAGACTTTCTTGTGCCTGGACTTCAATAGGCGACACTTAATCATACAAAACCGACAGATGTAAAGGTAATTTCCGGATTACCTTAAGTGAGTGTGATAGGATCATTAGTGTTTACAATGTATATAAATGATCTACGAGAAACAGTCGGAAGCTCTTTAAGATTGTTTGCAGATGATGCAGTTGTTTATATGAAATTAGCAATCCCAGAAGTCAGTGGGCGTATAAATTTGCAGAATGACCTGCAATGAACTGATGAACTGTGCAGGCTCCGGCAGTTGACCCCGAACGTAAATAGACATAGCATATTGCGCGTACATAGGAAAAGAAATCCACTACTATACAACTACAAAACTGACGTGGGAAAGAAATTTACTACTGTAAAAATACACTTTTGTTGCGGAGAAGAAATTCACTGCTGTACAATTACACCATTGTTGAAAAATTGCTGGAAACAGTATCTACCGTAAAATATCTAGGAGTAACTGTATAAAGTGACCTTAACTGGAATGACCACATAAAACAAATAGCAGGAAAAGGAAATGCCACACAGAGTTTGATAAGAAGTACAGATACTGTAACTCATTCGCGATGGTGATGGTTTACAAAGCGCTTGTTCGACCGATTTTCGAATATTTTTCATCAGTCTGGAAGCCGTATCAGGTGGAACTGGTAGAAGAGACACAGAAGGTCGAACGAAGTGCTGCGCGTTTCGTTGGTGTGTGTGTGTGTGTGTGTGTGTGTGTGTGTGTGTGTGTGTGTGTCGGGGGGGGGGGGGCTTTTAGTTGGCGCGATTGCGTTACAGAGATGCTCAACAACCCCCAGTGGCAGACATTAATAGAGAGGTGTTGTACATCACGGAGAGATTTACTATTTAAATTTCGAGAGAGCACTTTCCCGGAAGAGCTGGTCAACGTAATATTTCCCCTCATATACCTCTCACCAAATGACCAGAAAATTCTAGTAATTAGAGCTAATACAGGGGCTTACCGAGAATCGTTCTTCCCATGCGCCATTCACGAGGGCTACAGGGAAGGGGGTTTTAGTTAATGGTACCAGAAGTAGCCTCCGCCGCATAACCTTGGATGTAGCTGTTGCCTCTGTATGCTTTGCTTGCTTTGATTGCACTGCTATTTCAAACAAAATTTGTTTCGCTGTGTAAAATATTAGTCTTCGTAAGGCCACTATCGGATAGAGCTTGCTTCCTTGAGCTAAATAAAATTGAGATTCAATAACATACGGCTTTCAGGACAGATTCTAGCTCTAATGGACTCTTTCTGTGCCATCTTGTTTAATATTTCATATATATATTTCTGTTTTTCAATTTATTCATTGACTTTTCCTTACGCTTGGCTTTTCTAATAAAAAAATTAATTATGGCACGTTGCAACAGGGTACAAGCGGACCCCTAGACTGGTTGCTAAGCCGTTAAATTAATTTATGGTTGTGTGGTTGGAAGGTAACAAATTAGTCATCTGACGATAAACTCACTGCATAATCGTTTTCTTCTTCTTCTTCTTCTTCCTTTCTTCCTAGGCTAAAGCCTGTTTCTTTCACTATTCCTCAGTTCACCCCGAGCATGTCGCTCCATCTTTTCCTTAGACGAAACAGCATTTCTTTTATCAGATGGTAATTTATTTCTTTCGATATTCACAATCTTACATTCAGCCGTCCTGTCTATGTGTGCGTTCCATTCATGCTTTCCCTTATGTATCCACTCATTAATGGAGTCCGCTTTACATACTTCTCTAATGCTTCCATTTCTCTCGGTATCTTCCTGTAATGCTTCGCAGAATTTGCGTTTTCGTGGTCTATTTGCTTTTGATCTTTCCGGCCGCGCGGGATTAGCCGAGCTGTCGAAGGGCGCTGCAGTCATGGACTGTGCGGCTGGTCCTGGTGGAGGTTCGAGTCCTCCCTCGGGCATGGATGTGTGTGTTTGTCCTTAGGATAATTTAGGTTAAATAGTGTGTAAGCTTAGGGACTGATGACCTTAGCAATTAAGTCCCATAAGATTTCACACACATTTGAACATTTTTTTGATCTTTCCGGTCTTGTCTCAGCTGTATGTGCCTTAATTGGTCTCTCTCTTGTTTGCTCTTTTCTTATATGCTTGGTTTTTAAACACACTGCCACTTTGTTTGCTTTTCCTACTTGTTCTCTAACTTACTTCTGGACGTTTCCGCCGCTGGACAGTTCAGTAGCCGCGCGGGGTAACCGCGCTGTCTCAGGCATTTTGTCTCTGTTCGCGAGGCTCCCCACGTCAGAGGTTCAAGTCCTCCCTCGGGCATGGGTGTGTGTGTTTTCCTTAGCGTAAGTTAGTTTAAGTTCGATTAAGTCGTGTGTAAACTTAGGGACCAATGACCGCAGCAGTTTGGTCCCATAACACCTTATCACAAATTTCCAAAAAAACAGTTCAGTACCCAGATATTAAAATGTCGTTACCTATTGAATAATTTTTCCATCCAGTTCCATTTTGCATGTAAACGGTTTTAAATATACGGTGATACATGTGGTTTTATTGAGTGGATATGGCCATTACATTCTACACTCACTACCAGCCATTACCATCTTTATGACCTCTTCCATGATTATACCAAAAGTAGTGGGTCCAAAGAGTCACCTTGTCTACTTAACCTGAAATCAGTTTTCGCCTGGATGTAGCTGTTGGAATAAATGTCTTCAATAGTTTTTATTAAGGTGGAAGGAATCTCACTATAGTAGAGCACGTGTAAAACATCTGTTAACTGATCCTATCAGAGGCCTTCTGTAAGTAAGTAAAACAAAGGTAAGCTGGTATCTTGCATTTAACGGACTTCTCTACAACCTAGGTAAGAATACTGCAGCCGTGCATGACCTATCGGATCTAAAACGATACTGCTCGTCTGCAAGCGTTTTGATGTTTCTTATTTTATTTCCTATTATTTTTGTTATGAGTTTAAGAATTGAAATCAGTAGACTTATCCTTTTGTAGTTGGATTTTGTACGTGAGAATTGTAATACTAGTGCTCCATTCGTTTGGAATTCTTTGTTACCAGTCTACTGAACCAACTTGTTTAATTATTCAGTTAGTGGACTTCAGTACGTTATTGAGAATCCTATCTTCCCAGGACACTGTCTATTTTTTAACGCACTTACAACTTCTTCTCCTTCTGCGCTAGAAACAGGTACTTGTATGCTGATCTCTGATCTATGTTCGTTTTCTGTTTTTAACCTTTTTACAACTCTGTAAAATATTTAATCCACAACTCTTCATTTATGTTTTTACTATCAAAATTTGATTTACTTCTTCTCCTTTTCTGTTATATTATTCTCCAAATTTGTTTCTGCAGCCCATATAAGTCACCTTCTAAATTTTAAAAAAAGATTTACCAGTGCTCCTTTTTAAAATGATTCACTAGTGATTTTGTCTCATTACGAGTTCTTTTGCAATCTTCATAAGACTCTTGTGTTTTGAGTGTTTTCTGTTCCGAAGGCACGCCTCTTTCTTACACATTTCTTTAACCTCTTTGCGAAACCATGGTGTTCTGTTTGTTTTTCCCTCTTGCTTTATAACTCGGTGTACCTAATGCTTCTTGAGCTGCTGCTTCACTTCATTTTCTTTTTCTGTGTCATCAGTTTGCTGACTGGTTTGATACCTCCCGACATGAATTTCTCTCCTGCGCCAACCTCTTCATAACACGTAGCACCTGGAGTCTACGTCCTCAGTTATTTTGCCCTCTACAACTCCCTCTGTACCATGGAAGTCATTCGCTGATGTCTTAACAGATGTCCTATCATCCTGTCCCTTCTCCTTGTCACTGTTGTCCAAATATCCCTTTCCTCTCCGATTCTGCGCAAAACCTACTCGTTCCTTACCTTATAAGCCCACCTAATTTTCAAAATTCGTCTTTAGCACCACAACTCAAATGCTTTGATTCTCTTCTGGTTTTCCCACAGTCCATGTTTCACTACCATTCAATGCCGTGCTCCAAGTGGACATTCTCAGGAATTTCTTCTCTTGGCCAGGAAAGCCATTTTTTTCAGTGCTAATCCGGTTTTGCTCCCTCCGCCATGGATTATTTTTCTGCCTAGGTACCACAATTCCCTTACTCCATCTACTTCGTGATCACCAATCCTGATTCTAGGTTTCTCGCTGTTCCCAATTCTGGTACTTGTCATTGCCAGTGCTGTTTTTCTGGGAGAACTCTGGGGGATGCGTACCCCTAAACGTTTTCGTCGACAAAGTATTTTTTTTATAATGTTGAGAACTTGGAAGAGTGCCAAAGATTTATTTCACGGACGTAAATTTTTTATTTCATTTTTTCCTGCTGGTAATTGCAAAACGAACGATACCAGTGCAGTTTTGGGTGAGAAAATCGATGTCATTGACTGTTTCAAGCATTTCGAAGCCGCGGCAACCGTTCTAGACAACTGAGTCGCTGGCAGGCAGTTCGCCAAGCATGTAGTGCCCTCGCTCGCTAATAGTGGGCGATGCTGGTGCTAACTGATATGCGTACGCTCAAATCGCATGCTTCATTTGAGGTGATGTAAACTGAAGTATTCGATACCACATTCTCTTGTATGTTTCTCGATATCGCCTGCTTCATTTGAGCTGTAATAAAGTCAACTGAAGTGTCCGATATCATTTTTTTTGTAGTTCGACATGTTGATGACGTCATGGCTAAAAGCAGAAGAGTGGTATCCTGTTGTTATGGTTTTCAGTCCTGAGACTGGTTTGATGCAGCTCTCCATGGTAATCTATCCTGTGCAAGCTTCTTCATCTCCCAGTACCTGCTGCAGCCTACATCCCTCTGAATCTGCTTAGTGTATTCATCTCTTGGTCTCCCTCTACGAATTTTAACCTCCACGCTGCCCTCCAATACTAAATTGGTGATCCATTGATGCCTCAGAACATCTCCTACCAACCGAACCCTTCTTCTAGTCAAGTTGTGCCACAAACTCCTCTTCTCTCCAATTCTATTCGATACCTCCTCATTAGTTATGTGATCTACCCATCTAATCTTCCGCATTCTTCTGTAGCACCACATTTCGAAAGCTTCTACTCTCTTCTTCTCTAAACTATTTATCGTCCATGTTTCACTTCCATACATGGCTACACTCTATACAAATACTTTCAGAAACGACTTCCTGACACTTAAATCTATACTTGATGTTAACAAATTCCTCTTCTTCAGAAACGCTTTCCATGCCATTGCCAGTCTACATTTTATATCCTCTCTAGTTCGACCATCATCAGTTATTTTGCTCCCATAATAGCAAAACTCCTTTACCACTTTAAGTGTCTCATTTCCCAATCTAATTCCCTCAGCATCACCCGACTTAATTCGACTACGTTCCGTTACCCTAGTTTTGCTTTTGTTGATGTTCATCTTATATCCTTCTTTGAAGATACTGTCCATTCCGTTCAACTGCTCTTCCAAATCCTTTGCTGTCTCTGACAGAATTACAATGTCATCGGCGAACCTTAAAGTTTTTATTTCTTCTCCATGGATTTTAATACCTACTCCGAATTTTTCTTTTGTTTCTTTTACTGCTTGCTCAATATACAGATTGAACAACATCGGGGAGAGGCTACAACCCTGTCTCACTCCCTTCCCAACCACTGCTACCCTTTCATGTCCCTCGACTCTTATAACTGCCATCTGGTTTCTGTACAAATTGTAAATAGCCTTTCGCTCCCTGTATTTTACACCTGGCACCTTCAGAATTTGAAAGAGAGTATTCCAGTCAAGGTGGTATCCTATGCTTCAGTTATAACTAATTTTCGCTGCTCTATATCCCATGTGGGAGTACCCTCAAACTTTTTCTTTTAGAAAAAAAGCATTGGTCATTACTTTAGCCTTTCTACGATTTACTCTTTATTCTATAGTCGGTAGGTTGTTCATTCCGTTCAGCAGATCTTGTAACTGTTCTTCACTTTCTTCGGAAATAGCAACACTGCATCAAGACTTTATTTGATTCTCTCCCAAGCCTGATCTACTTTTCTTCTGCATATTTCCTCATCATAATTTTGCTACGACAGACCGCTCCCGTCAGGGCAGTCAGCACTTTTTTCGGTACAGAGTAGGCGGAATCGAATTCTAGGCAGACGGATCTCACGGCTCTCTCAGCTCCTCCTACAATGGGGGTTGGGGGGGGGGGGGGATGGGCGGAGGGACGGCGAGGCGGCCTGAAACCAGCGGGCAGCCGCGCGCAGGCCCTGCTGCACAGTGGCAGGCTTCCCCTGAATCCCCGTGTCCAGGAGCAGGTGGCAGGTGGCAGGTGGCGGGCTTGGCGCCTGCAGGACAGGCAGCCCCGGTATGCGGCGGTGCGTGCTGCCTCATCTGGATGCGGCTGGGGGCGCATTCCTGCGTAACGACCGGCCCTACGGGATCTCCCGCCGACCCGGCCACAGCGGGGCTTAGCGGTGGATCACGCAGTAAATAGCTACGGAACCGTGGCCGCGCGCACACTCTCCGGCCGGAGCGCTGCCGACAGCAGGCTGACCGCGACAGGCTGCCTTTCGCCTCTGCAACCCTGGGGGGGAAAAAAGATGACTCCGAGTGTAGGGCGCATTAGTCTTGTATTTTCTAGCAGAATGCAAATAACGGAATGGCAGTACTGCAAATGCAGGCACAGATTCAGGTTTCAAAGCTGGGTGAGCTTCTTAGTTCGATACTGGCTGGTTCAAATGGCCCTGAGCACTATGGGACTTAACTTATGAGGTCATTAGTCCCCTAGAACTTAGAACTACGTAAACCTAACTAACCTAAGGACATCACACACATCCATGCCCGATGCAGGATTCGAACCTGCGACCGTAGCGGTCACGCGGTTCCAAACTGAAGCGCCTAGAACCACACGGCCATACCGGCCGGCTTTGATACTGTATCCGTCCCCATCCACAGCCCACATAACTTTACATCACGCCAACTTTCATCATGCCACATACACTATGTTGTCAAAAGTATCCGGACACATGGCTCAAAATGACTTACAAGTTCGTGGCGCCCTCCATCGGTAATGCTGGAATTCAGTATGGTGTTGGCCCACCCTTTGCCCTGATGACAGCTTCCACTCTCCCAGGCATACGTTCAATCAGGTGCTGGAAGGTTTCTTGGGAAATGGCAGCCCATTCTTCAAGCAGTGCTGCACTGAGAGAGGTATCGATGTCGGTCGGTGGGGCCTGGCACGAAGTCGGTGTTCCAGAACATCCCAAAGGTGTTCTATAGGATTCAGGTCAGGACTCTGTGCAGGCCAGTCCATTACAGAGGTGTTATCGTTGTTTAACCTGTCTGCCACAGGCCGTGCATTATGAAAAGTTGCTCAATCGTGTTGAAAGATGCAGTCGCCATCCCTGAATTGCTCTTCAACATTGGGAAGGAGGAGGGTGCCTAAAATTCAATGTAGACCTGAGCTGTGATAGTGCCACGCAAAGCAGCAGCCCCCTCTATGAAAAACACGACTACACGATAACACCATCGACTTCGAATTTTACTGTTCGCCATATAGTGTACCGTTATTCGTCACTCCACACAACGTTCTTCCACTGTTCAATTGGCCAATGTTTACGCTCCTTACACCAAGCGAGGCGTCGTTTGGCATTTATCGGCGTGATGTGTGGTTTATGATCAGTCGCTCGACCGTGAAATCCAAGTTTTCTCGCCTTCCGCCTAACTGTCATAATACTTGCAGTGGATCCTGATGCAGTTTGGAATTCCTGTGTGGTGGTCTGAACAGATGTCTTCCTATTACACATTACGACCCTCTTCCTGCTGTCGGCGGTTCCTGTCAGTCAACAGACAAGGTCCGTCTGTACGCTTTTGTGCTGTACGTGTCCCTTCACGTTTCCACTTCACTATCACATCGGAAGCAGTGGACCTAGGGATGTTTAGGAGTGTGGAAATCTCGCGTACAGACGTAGGACACAAGCGACACCCAATCACCAGACCACGTTCGAAGTCCGTGAGTTCTGCGGAGCCCTCCATTCTGCTCTCTCACGATGTCTAATGACTACTGAGGTCGCTGATATGGAGTCCCTGGGAGTAGGTGGCAGCACAATGCACCTAATATGAGAATCGTAAGTTTTTGGGGGTGTCCGGATACTTTTGATCACACAGTGTATGTGTACGAATTTAATAATAACAACAAATAATAAATAATATCTTAATAATGTGATAATAAATTGTTTAATTAATGTAAAATAAAGAATGTGCCACGAGGAATGGTTAGTATTCAGTAATCATTCGAAGCAAAAACGTGTGGGGGAAAGGGTCCTATTATTGAGAATCGTTTTTAAATCTAAAATTGCCAATAAATTAAAACACAAATTTTGGAAAATGTGGTCTGCTGTTACTACGAAATACTCAAATACCACCATTACAAAAAATCTTGTGAATATTTTCTGATTTTTTAATAGCTGAACAAAGAATTAAAACGTGTAATTTTTACCTCCTGAAAATATTTCACGTTTTCGGGTTTGCTAATGACAGGTTATAAATAAAATTTAATGAATTAGTAACATTTCTTTTATTCGCACCAAATATTTGCTGTAAAAGTAAAGAGTGCTGCATAACTGTCGGGTACTCTGCAGATGTTTCAGCCATAAAAAGAATAGTTCTCAGTCTTTGCGCTTTTCGATTCACACGTCGCATTTAATATCTTTCGAAGTACCATCGTGGACAAGAAGCTCATAACACCAGCGGAAACAACTGGTGCTGTTTAGAGGTACCTGTTGATCACAGTAAATCGCAGCGAATGCTCTCCTCCTCTTCTTCATATTCAGATAATGAGTCTTTCAATATGGTTTCGTCAACGCTTGACTCAGTCTTCCTCACTACGATCCTGCTGCTTCGAGACTCTCTGCTTCTTTCCTACGAAGAGCTTCCTTTTGGTGCCAAAGATGTTGAAGGTCTACCAAATGCATAAAATGAAACTTCTAGAGTAGGTTTTATTGAAGATGTCCCCCTTGTAGTCTTCTACTTGCTTCCTTTCTACTTTTAGACAGGGACTTCCTTTTAAAACGAGATAACGTCAACACTGCTGCTTAACGCGCTGTTGGGTTTCGTGGTCGAAGTATGGGAAGCAGACTACTGTCAAAAGTAGAAACCAATGTTTTCTGCACTCCATGAAATGCATTCGACAGTGGCCTGGCTGTGGCTTCTGAGGCCTCGTTCGCATTTGCTGCAGATTGCCGATGAGGTAAAGCTATTTCCGTATCCAGTGACGCCTGTCGGCTGAGGATGTCACGGCGGCCGGTCCGTACCGTTGGGCCTTCATTTCCGGTTCGGGCGGAGTTTAGTTTTAAAGCCACTTCCATTGTTGGTGCCCTGCAGTACCGACTCATCAATGGCCCAACCTCTTTGCCTCTCAAACACCAGAAAGGTGACATCTGGAATGAGATTCGGACTTTGTGTTTATATAAACTGACGCCAGATGTCGTGTACCCGAATAATGCGATCCATTACTTCCATTTAGGTACAACTTAAAACTAAATTGTATTGGGACGACACATTTTATCAATTACATAACTACTTCTCGTATGAAATACCTGAAAGTGCCTCTTTTACATCTGCATGAATACTCTGCAAATCACATTTAAGTGCCTGGCAGAGGATTCATCTAATCACCTTCACAATTCTCTATTATTCCAAGGTCGTAAAGCGCGCGGAAGAAAGGAACACCTATATCTTCCCGTGCGAGCTCTGATTTCCCTTATTGTAGTTTTGATGGTTTCTATCTATGTAGGTCGGTGTCAACAAAATATTTTCGCAGTTGGAGGAGATAGTTTGTGAGTGACATTTCGTGAGAATATTTCGCCGCAACGAAATACGCCTTTGTTTTAATGATGTCCACCCTAAATCCTGTATTATGTTAGTGACACTCTCTCTCCCCTAGTTCTCAATAATACAGAACGTGCTGCTCGTCTTTGAAATTTCTCGATGTACTCTGTTAATCTTAAGTGGTAAGGATCGGGTACCCAAAAGAGGACGGACAACGGTAGTGTAGCCGGTCTCTTTAGTAGATCCGTTGAGTCTTCTAAGTGTTATTCCAATAAACCACACCGTCCGCTGTGGCCGAGTGGTTCTAGGCCCTTCAGTCCGGAACCGCGTTGCTGCTACGTTCGCAGGTTCGAATCCTGCCTCGGGCATGGATGTGTGTGATGTCCTTAGGTTAGTTAGGTTTAAGTAGTTCTAAGTTCTAGGGGACTGATGACCTCAGATGTTAAGTCCCACAGTGCTTAGAGCCATTTGAACTAATAAATCGCATTCTTTAGTTCACCTTCCCCACTACATTTTCTATTTGTGCTTTCCAATTTAAGTTGTTCGTAATAGTAATTCCTAGGTACTTAGTTGAATTTACGGCCTTTACATTTATTTGGTTTATCATGTAAGCGAAGTTTAAAGGATTCGTTTTAGTAATCATGTGGATGACCTCACACTTTTCATTATTTATGGTCAGTTGACAAATTTCGCACCATACAGATCTCTTTTCTAAATCTTTGGCAAACGTTTTTAATCTTCTGATAACTTTACTAGACGATAAATGACAGCACCATCTGTAAACAACCTATGACGGCTGCTCAGATTGTCTCCTATATCGTTTACGTAGACAAGGAACAGCACATGGCCTCTAACACTACCTTGAGAAACGCCATAAATCACTTCTGTTTCTTCGACGACTTTCCGTCAGTTACTACGACCTGTGACAGGAAATCACGGATCCAGTCACTAACTGAGACGATATTCCATAATCACGCATATTGATTACACGTCGCTTGTGAGGTACAGTGACAAAACCCTTCTGGAAATCTAGGCCTACGAAATCAGTTTGAAATCCGTTGTCAGTAGTACTGAATAGTTGGTGTGAGTGAAGAACTATTTGTGTTTCACAAGAACGATGTTTTATAAACCCGTGTTAACTGTATGTCAATAGACCATTGTCTTATAGGTAATTCATAACGTTCGAACATAATGTACGTTCCAAAATGATGCTGCAAAGCGATGTTAATGATATGGGCCTTTCTTGAGTATTGGTGTAACCTGTGCAACTTCCCACTCCTTGGATATGGATCTCTCGTCAAACGGGCGGTTGTATACGGCTTGGATCTACTGTATCAGGGTATTCTGAAAGCAACTTTATTGGTATGCTATCAGGACCGTAACGTTTCTCTCTATAAAGTGCTTTAAGCTGCTTCGCTATACCGAGGATATCTACTACTAGGTTTCTTATGTTGGCAGCTGTTCCTCACTAAAATTCTGGAATAATTACTTCGCCTTCTCTGGCGAAGGAATTTCGGAAGGCTGTGTTTAGTAACTCTGCTTTAGCAGCACTGACATCAATAGTATTTGCATTGGTGCGGCACAGAGAAGGCATCGGTTGTGTCTTGCCGTTAGCATACTTTACATACGACCAGAATCGCTTTGAATTTTCTGCCCAGTTTCGAGACAAAGTTTCGTTGTGGAAGCTATTACAAGCATCTCGCATTGAAGTTCGCGCTAAATTTCGAGCTTCTGTGAAAGATTGCCGATGTTGGAGATTTGGCGTTCGTTTAAATTATGCATGCTTTTTTCGTTGTTTCTGCAACATCGTTCTGAACCGTTTTGTGAATCAGGGGACGTCAGCTCCGTCGCTTGTTACTTTATTCGTTCCATCGTTCCGGTGATTTGAATTCGCGCCTGTGTTTGGCGGCTGTCGCACATGGGGGCGCAAGCTGATCGGCAGCTGGCTTCTAGGCTGTCGATGGAGCGTCCAATATGGCGATCACGCAGTGCACAGCCGAGTCTCGGAGCCGTGTCGGCCGGTCCAGTTCGTTCAAGCGAGACATTCCTCCTCATCGTGGAAGTAGTGTGGTGCGGACGAGGCGTTAAAGGTCGGTGGTCGTGGCCACATCACTGATCTGCAGCACTTGCACCTTGATTTATGCGTGATTTGTCTGAATTATCAGTTTCACAGGAGTGGTATTACAATTGGGTACGGTATCGCTCTCGAAAAAGCCAATCACATGATTATCGAATGGCACTGTTCATGTCGTCACCGTAGTTGGCGGTAGTTTTCTGTAGACACGATCCAGTCGGCGAAATTGTGAGTGGTGTGGAGTCTGGATTTTGTCCAGTGTTGCTATTACTGCGAGATATTTGGCTTCTCTGTTTCTGGCAAGTGTTCACTATCGGTTAGAGAAAATATACTGAAAAAAGGTGCTATGGCGTGTGCTGCAGCCAGCAACGGAGTTCTGTGGAAGATCCTGGACAGCAGTCGCTACAAATTAACTACGCTCTTTGTGTGGTGGGTGATGTGCACCATCAACAGTCGCCGAACAGGCTCATTGTTGTCTGTTTCTGACCCCACGTGCTGAACGGAAGTGCGGCTCACGTCAGTTGTCCCAGCGTTGTCATTTGGTACTGCTGTTATTCTGTTTGTCTGACTTGAGGTTGATAGCAAGTGGTGGGTCGTCAATTCTCTCCCTCTCTCTGCTCATTGCTAACTGTCCCGCAGTTGACGTTTCATGCTATCGTGGCGGGACGTGATTACAGATTTATGCATGTTTGTTGCTTGCACAAGACTTTATTTGCGATTCGTGTTCAGACTGGTTTTTACGGCGTCACGCGCTAGATAAAAGCGGACGATTTCGTATCCAGTTGAAATATACCAGGAAGTCTATTGGCCGTTTTGCACATTAACTGTGAACAAATAACTGTTGATTTTAGTAATTTGTAATAAGGCACGATCGTCGTGACCTTCGGTACTGGTTGTTACTGTATGTTTAATTTAAAGTACCAGGATGAGAAATTCTTTAGTACCCAATAGGACTGGCCCATAATTCTTAGATGTAGTGCAGCACGTTCCCTTAGGCTAGTTTATTGATTAGTTATCTAGCATAAGTGGTACCTATGGTAATCTAGCGCAGTTGAGGTGGCCTGTTTCATAACATATTTATCTTCAGACACGCTACGCTATTTAAGTTCTAATCCGGGAGAAATAACTAGTTTGGCTGACGCCTTTGCGTGTAGAAAGCGTAGTGCGTAACGCTGTACCGTGAAGGCTGTGCTTTGGGTACTCTTAATTCTATGCAGTGTTACCCTGTGGTGCCTGGAGACCAGAGGTTCATTAGCTATTGAACGTGGTGGAAATTGTTACGGACTGTTGAATATGGTGTAATTTGTTATCGTGGGGCAGCTCTCATTGACGAGTATAAATTAAATGAAATTGGATTTTACCTGTTTTGATTAACGTGGAATCTTGTTAAAGAAAAGGTAAGTGTGATGTTGACAATTTAAATTGAGATTTTATTATTACGTGATTAAATTTAACTTTTAAAGTAACGGTAGAATTTGGAGCCAGTTTTGCATTATTTATTAAATGAGAATCTGTCGATTTTAAAGTGTTCTCTTTTTAAAAGACTACACAAATATGATAGTATAGTATTTATGGAAATAAAAAAGTCAAATCTTTGCATAATATATTTGATACAAAGCCTCCACTCTTGTTGTGTTGTCTGTCGTATTCGAAGGGTGCTAACGTTGCAAGTGGGCCCTGGTTCTTATGCAGATATCACTTGCAGGAAGGTGCCTGTGATTCATTACTTGGGATCGGTAAGGCCTTTTAAGCTGCTGGTCCCACAGCCAAGACAGAATCTCCTCCTCCGACATTACTGTCGCAGATAAATTCTTCATTAAATGCTATTCAGCTCAACCTTGTCAGTTGCTAAAATCCCAGCCCTACACTCGCAATCACTAAAAACCTCGGTAGACATTCGAACACACCCTCCAGATCCAAGGTGAATATCTTAGGTGAGACCATGTCTTCTTGTCGGGAACTGTGGAACGGGAGAACTGAAGAAACGCAACCGTAAAACTGCCGGAAGTGGTTGAGTATGGTCTCGCGTCTCCGTTTATAAGCGAACGGAGGAATAATCTCCCCACTTGCAATCTCGATGACGAAAACAAAAAGCAGTGCCAGGTTTCAGTGCCCTTTGTGGCGGCTGACATCACTAGTGGCTGATGGATCTCACTCTCTGAAATTGCTTGCAGATTATGAGCGCCATATAAGCGACGACTGGTCGTGACTCGGCGTGGCTACGCGACGTGAAGATTGTCTTCTCCGTGGCAAATTACAAACTGGAGAAAGCATAGTCCGAAAATTTGAGTACTTGTGTCATGCAATTAATTTAACAGCTATAATATCAACAAACACTGACAACTTTAATGACCTCATCATTCCATTATTATCATCACAAGTCGTTGTGCTCATTACTGAGCGCTGCGACCCCATGAGCAAAGTGTATCTGGCCCGAACGGTTGTCAGTGTCTCTCAGAGACTGCTGAAGAAGTGGGCTGGAGATCCTCTTGATTTGATCTAATCGCCTGGTAGCTGCCCTCTCCCTAGGTCCCATGTCGATCTTTCCTTTCGCGATTGTTTTCTCTAGATTTTTCTCCATCTCTTCCCACAATGTGGCCAAAGAACTTGAGAATTTTTGGTTGTCGCGAGAAGAAAGGCGCCTGGAGATAATGATGGCTCTAAGCACTATGTGACTTAACATCTGAGGTCATCAGTCCCCTAGACTTAGAACTACTTAAACCTAACTAACCTAAGGACATTACACACATCCATGCCCGAGGCAGGATTCGAACCTGCGACCGGAGCGGTCGCGCGGTTCCAAACTGAAGCGCCTAGAACCGCTCGGCCACAACGGCCGGCTTGGAGATAATGAGCTGTTCAGAAAAAGAACATATTTGTCGTTCTTTCATTCCGTTTTAAGCAGAGCATCCTGCGTCGATATCAAGGTGCAAACGCATAATATGCTGCTTGTCTCCGGCTTTAAAGGTCCGTGTTTCGCAAGCATAAAAGCAGGAAAACACGAGTATTTCAGCAAGCCAGATCTCTCTGCTGTTCCTTTTCGCTCTGTTCTGCCAGATCTTTGTGAGCTTCTTCACAGCCACTCGCTCTAGCGTGATCCATCTTCTTATCTCATCTTCACAACTTCCCATGTCGCAGACGGTCGCCCCAAGATAGATGAAAGAATGTACGACTTCCAGTCTCTTTAATCGGGTTGTAAGCTGGGCTTGCGCTCCTCAATCGATTATTATGAGTTTGGACTTGCTGAGATTGAAGAGTGGTCCATATGATAAATATTCGTATATCCAAAGTTGAAATGGAGGACAGTGGGACGTCAGCTGGTATAAATTTATATTAAAAATGAAGAAATTCCTCCAGCTGTATTTAAGGCCTCGATTTTATTTTGGCAACTAGTTTCAACGTTGTAACAACGTCATCTTCAGGCACATACACTTGTTGACGTCAACTGCGTGCGGCTGATATTAGAAGTCAGTGGTGAGATACGGAAGTGCTCCGTGTGGAAAGTGGTTACTAACCACCATAATTAGTGGTGATCCGTGTGGAAGGTCGTTAGTAACCACCTTCCACACGGATAACCACTAATTATGATTAATAGATCCACGAGTCTTCCGTTCGCTGCTTGCTAAGATCACGGTGTCATCAGCAAATCGGAGGTTGTTAATAGTACCTCCACCAACTGAGATGCCTGTAGTCCAGCCATAAAGAGCATTCCCAAAGAAATGTCCTGCGTATATACTAAAAGGTAGATACTAAAAGGATCAGATAGATTATATAATCGTAAGACAGAGATTTAGGAACAAGGTTTTAAATTGTAGGACATTTCCAGGGGCAGATGTGGACTCTGACCACAATCTATTGGTTATGAACTGTAGATTAAAACTGAAGAAATTGCAAAAAGGTGGGAATTTAAGGAGATGGGACCTGGTTAAACTGACTAAACCAGAGGTTGTACAGAGTTTCAGGGAGAGCATAAGAGAACAATTGACAGGAATGGGGGAAAGAAATACAGTAGAAGACGAATGGGTAGCTCTGAGGGATGAAGTAGTGAAGGCAGCAGAGGATCAAGTAGGTAAAAAGACGAGGGCTAGTAGAAATCCTTGGGTAACAGAAGAAATATTGAATTTAATTGATGAAAGGAGAAAATATAAAAATGCAGTAAATGAAGCAGGCAAAAAGGAATACAAACGTCTCAAAAATGAGATCGACAGGAAGTGCAAAATGGCTAAACAGGCATGGCTAGAGGACAAATGTAAGGATGTAGAGGCTTATTTCACTAAGGGGAAGATAGATACAGCCTACAGGACAATTCTTTGGAGAAAAGAGAGCCACTTGTATGAAGATCAAGAGCTCAGATGGAAACCCGGTTCTAAGCAAAGAGGGAAAAGCAGAAAGGTGGAAGGAGTATATAGAGGGTCTATACAAGGGCGATGTACTTGAGGACAATATTATGGAAATGGAAGAGGATGTAGATGAAGATGAAAAGGGAGATACGTTACTGCGTGAAGAGTTTGACAGAGCACTGAAAGACCTGAGTCGAAACAAGGCCCCGGGAGTAGACAACATTCCATTAGAACTACTGACGGCCTTGGGAGAGCCAGTCCTGACAAATCTCTTCCATCTGGTGAGCAAGATGTATGAGACAGGCGAAATACCCTCAGACGTCAAGAAGAATATAATAATTGCAATCCCAAAGAAAGCAGGTGTTGACAGATGGAAGAATTACCGAACTATCAGTTTAATAAGTCACAGCTGCAAAATACTAACACGAATTATTTACAGACGAATGGAAAAACTGATATAAGCCGACCTCGGGGAAGATCAGTTTGGATTCCGTAGAAATGTTGGAACACGTGAGGCAATACTGACCTTACGACTTATCTTAGAAGAAAGATTAAGGAAAGGCAAACCTACGTTTCTAGCATTTGTAGACTAAGAGAAAGCTTTTGACAATGTTGATTGGAATACTCTCTTTCAAATTCTAAAGGTGGCAGGGGTAAAATACAGGGAGAGAAAGGCTATTTACAATTTGTACTGAAACCAGATGGCAGTTATTAGAGTCGAGGGGCATGAAAGGGAAGCAGCGGTTGGGACGGGAGTGAGACAGGGTTGTAGCCTCTCCCCGATGTTATTCAATCTGTATATTGAGCAAGCAGTAAAGGAAGCAAAAGAAAAATTCGGAGTAGGTATTAAAATCCATGGAGAAGAAATAAAAACTTTGAGGTTCGCCGATGACATTGTAATTCTGTCAGAGACAGCAAAGGACTTGGAAGAGCAGTTTAATGGAATGGACAGTGTCTTGAAAGGAGGATATAAGATGAACATCAACAAAAGCAAAACAAGGATAATGGAATGTAGTCGAATTAAGTCGGGTGATGCTGAGGGAATTAGATTAGGAAATGAGACACTTAAAGAGGTAAAGGAGTTTGGCTATTTGGGGAGCAAAATAACTGATGATGGTCGAAGTAGAGAGGATATAAAATGTAGACTGGCAATGGCAAGGAAAGCGTTTCTGAAGAAGAGAAATTTGTTAACATCGAGTATAGATTTAAGTGTCAGGAAGTCGTTTCTGAAAGTATTTGTATGGAGTGTAACCATGTATGGAAGTGAAATATGGACAATAAATAGTTTGGACAATAAGAGAATAGAAGCTTTCGAAATGTGGTGCTACAGAAGCATGTTGAAGATTAGGTGGGTAGATCACGTAACTAATGAGGAGGTATTGAATAGGATTGAGGAGAAGAGAAGTTTGTGGCACAAATTGACTAGAAGAAGGGATCGGCTGGTAGGACATGTCCTAAGGCATCAAGGGATCACAAATTTAGCATTGGAGTGCAGCGTGGAGGGTAAAAATCGTAGAGGGAGACCAAGAGATGAATACACTAAGCAGATTCAGAAGAATGTAGGTTGAAGTAGGTACTGGGAGATGAAGGAGCTTGCACAGGATAGATTAGCATGGAGAGCTGCATCAAACCAGTCTCAGGACTGAAGACGACAACAACAACATATACTGTACAGTCGTGGGGATAAGACACATTCCTGCCTGACAGCTTTTGATACACCGACGAAATCATTAGACCAACGACGTCATTTACACCATGTGTAATCAAAGCATGCAAATTCTAAGCACTAGGTCTGTGAACACTGAGCTACAAACTGTGGCTATATGAGCATGTAAATGTGTGGAATGCTATTGATTTCAGTCTTTTCTGTCTACGTCGTGGAAGTCATTTTTCTGTTACTTATTTCCTTAGCAATGGGTCTTTGCCTTTGTGCCTTCTCTTTTCAACTTCCTGTGGTTGTGGAAGTCATTTTCCTGTTACGTATTTCCTTTGCAATGAGACTTTGCCTTTGTGTCTTCTCTTCCTGTAGTTTTCTGGTACCATTTGGAGAATCACGAACTTTGGCGGATCTGTTGTTGCAATCAGGTATGGTCAAAATGTGAATAGCTGCCTTTTTTCCGGTTGAAATGTTCTGTGAAGCCTCCTATGTAGCAAAGAACAGAAAAGTATGCTGTGGTTGCCACAGCCTGTAAGTTATATGTTTGCATTTTTGAGACTCTTAGTTTTCGTCCTACTTTATTCTCTGAATGCTAGCAGAGGAATTTGAAAATCTTTTCAATGCGTCATACCCCACATGATTATCCCCGCCTCGTTCCTCGTTCTCCGACCCAGACAACCCTCTTGAATCAGCGTCTTTGTAACTCAAATGATTCTACTACGCAGGGTGCCTGAGAAATCACGACCCAATTTTTGCGAAGTAACACTTTAATTCAAATGCAATGTTTACAATACCAAAAAAATATGAATATAACATGGAAAAAGGCATCGTAATTCAGTGAAATCATTACCGTTCTACACGATTACCCTCCATATCCAAGCAGAGTAACCGTCTCTCTTCAGTGTACATCCAACATTGAGCGGGTCATTGTACTCGTAGACACTACTGCCGAAATGTGTTCAGGCAGGTGCTGCAAATCGTCACCTGTACGTCTGACTCTTGATGTGATCCCACACAAAGAAGTCTAAAGGCCTTAGAGCAGGTGAGAGTAGTATCACGGTGAGCTTCTTCACATCCAGAGTCCTCGGAAAGTCTCGCTGAGTTAATTACGCACAATGTACCCGAAGTGCGGTGGGTTTCTGTCCTGTTGAAACACCACCGTATCCAGAATGTTTCCAGAAGCAACTGGGGCTACTGAAATTGCTCAAGCGGATCCAAGCACGATGTTGAAGTGACATTTTTCTCCGGAGAAAAAGGACCATAAATGCTATACTGAATGAGGCCGAGCAACACATTTACATCTCGAGTCTTCAATTCCAATTCCATCTTGATATGTGGTTGTTCATCAGCCCATATCCTACTATTGTGGTGACTGACATGGCTACAGGTATGAAAGGTAGCTTCGTCGCTTAACAGGACGTGAGTCAACAAATGTTCATTGTTTACTGCCTCAATGAAGTCGTTGCACATGGCCATACATTGCCGCACAATCCCCAGGTTCAAGATGATGGAGCACCTGTATTTTATAAGCATTTTAATTCACTACGAAAGCAAGGTTTGCCACACAGTAGACTTCGGGATACCGTGTTCCTATTGAGGCGACGTATCAATGCTTTTGGACTCTGTTCGATGGTCAGTCGAGTAATTTCCACAGATCCTGAGTCGTCGACGACCGCCCAAAAGGTTTTTCTCGTATCAAACATTCCCAGTTCGCTGTAACTTGTTGACCAAACCTCTGATTTCTTACAGCATCAATGCTGAAATGTTTCTTGAGTCTGTTTATAAGCAAACAGATCTTATACTACAGACAAAGAATAGTACAATGGAATGAGGAGAACGATAACCAGTTCAAACAAGAAAACTTCTTATATGAAACGGGCCACTGTCATGTAGGTCCAATGTTTCGAACAGCTTAGTTACCATGACGTTGTCATAAGCCTCTTCAACATCTATGAACACTACACATGTTTCCAAATTCCTTTCAAATCTTTTTTCTGTCAATTGGCGGAGGGAAAATATACACTGAAAAGCCAAAAACTGGTACACCTACACCGTATACCGCCCCCGCGAGCAAAGAAGTGTCGCAACACGACGTGGCACGCACTCGACTAATGTCTAAAGTACTGTTTGAGGGAACAGACACCATGAATGCTGCAGGGCTGTCCATAAAGCCGTAAGAGTGCGAGGAGGTCGTCATCTCTTCTGAACAGCATGTTGCAAGGAATCCCAGATATGCTCAATAATGTTCATTTCCGGGGATATCGGTGGCCAGCGGAAGTGTTTAAACTCAGAAGAGTGTTCCTGAAGCTACTCTGTAGCAACTATGGACGTGTGGGGTGTCTCATTGTCCTACTGGAATTGTCCAAGTTTGTCGGAATGCACAATGGACATGAATGGATGCAGGTGACCAGATAGGATGCTTACGTACGTGTCACCTGTCTCAGTCGTATCTCGACGTATCAGGGGTCCGAATATCACACAAACTCATACGCCCCACACCGTTACAGAGCCTCTACCAGCTTGAACAGTCTCCTGCTCACATGCAGGGTCCATGGATTCATGAGGATGTCTCCATACCCGTACACGTCCATCCGCTCCCTACAATTTGTAACGAGACTCATCTGACCAGACAACATGATACGGCAACATGATACCAGACGTCAATAGCCCAATGTCGGTGTTGACGGGCCCAGGCGAGGCGTTAAGCTCCGAAAGCCCATCTCGGTGAGTTTTCGTTGAATAGTTCGCACGCTGACACTTGTTGATGGCCTAGCAATGAAACCTGCGTTTAACTGCAGAAGGGTTGCACTTCTGTCACGTTGACGATTCTCTTCAGTCGTCGTAGGGCCCGTTCTTGCAGGATCTTTTTCTGGCAGCAGCGATGTCTAAGATTTGATGTTTCACCGGATTCCTGATATTCGTGGTATATTCGTGAAATGGTCGTGCGGGAAAATCCCTACTTGTCACTACCTGTGAGTTGCTGTGTCCCATCGCTCGTGCGCCGACTGTAACACCACGTTGAAACCTACTCACATCTAGACAACCTGCCATTGTAGCAGCAGTAACCGATCTAGCAACTGCACTCGACGCTGCGACCGCAGCGCCGTAATCTGCCTGTTTACATATCTCTGTATTTGAATACCCATGCCTATATCAGTTTCTTTGGCGCTTCAGTGTATTATCAATACACTGTTGGCCTGCTCTAAGTCTCTGTGTTACGTGATTTTTAAAATTTCTGCTTCGATTTTGTTTCTCAGAATCCGACCATACAGTATTACTGGATGCACTAGTGCTTCTATAATTATTACAATCCTGTCTGTGTCCTCTTTTCTAAAGGGAAGTTTTTACAGAAATAAGAACATCTTCTGGTAGCTCTTCACCATTACTCATCAGTTTATTCAAGAGGCGTAAACTATTTGGTGCATGTTTCAGTAACACCATAGGGATGTCGCCTGATTTAGTGGATTTATTATGTTTCGTCTTTTTGGGAGTCTATTTTGTTCCATCCTGCGTCACTGGTTCCACATTCACATTATCTGCATCTTCCAGCTGACGTACTGCCTGTTTGTACTCATTTATGTTCTGGCTCATTGTTTACTGTAATGCTCCTCCCATTCCTGTAGACTGTTTATTGGGACTTCATCTTTTTCTACTCTGCCTGTGGTAATGCGTTTTATTGTTTTTCAGGCATCTATTATTTTCATACCTACCATACACCTACTGATCTCCTCACACTTTTTGTTCCACTTCACCTTTTTAAAGAAATTTTTTCTTGTGGGGAAATTAACCTTTATTTAGAATGTTGCTCTCAAGCAACATATTTCAAGTTTCGTTCTTGGGTGGGCAATGATGCTTACAAGTAACGTTTAAGCTCTCGTATAACGGGATATTGTACTGCATCTGGTGAGTTATTGAATAGTGAGATCTTATAGCAGACACCGTGTAAGGTAATGTGAGCATCAGTTACCGCCGTAGCAATTCCTTTCGATTTTGAAGTGGAATTTTTTCTTGTGCAACGAAAACTGGTTATAAGGGGAAAGAGGTAGTCTTGAAGGTTAATAGAAATGTGCTAGTGAAATTTGCCTGTGACACTGCAACTGGAATGATCATTTATGGTAAGAGGGAGCAAGGATTTGACTATTGGAAGGATAACGAGTGCAGAAGGAGAAGGAAACAGCAACTCCTGTGCCGTGAATCGTACACAGTATGACAGTTTTGGTCGCGGGTCAGAATGTGGCCCAAAAGATAGATGCAGGCTTTGCCCTCGGGGATACTCGACTTTAAAATGTAGAATTGTTCTGTGCTTTGTACCAAAAAGGAATGGTTTTAAGATATTTCAGATGAAATAAACGTAACCAGTTTATCAGCCACAGGAACAACGTTGTGTTATCTACACTGTAGTACCCATGCGCCTTTTATGTACAATAGTACTTACAGGCTACATACTATATTGTGAGAAAACGCGTACAAAATTGTCGTCATGAAGATATACACCTAATTCAAGTAACTTAACATTTTTTCTTCACAATATTCCTGTGTGTGTCAAATAAAGTGTTAAAATGGGAATATTTGGAAGAAACAGTGTGTCATAAAGATACTTGCGAGAGAAACTGAAAAATTTAAGGTGTACACTGGACTGAGACAAGGGGACACCACTTCATCTATTTTATTTAACAATCTGACGTTCAGCAGCCGCGTTTAAGTTTCAATGAACGATAAAACCAACCAACCGGTCTGCACCAACTTTATTGCATTGACATGGGATCGGTACTGACTAAGGGTATCTTTTTCTGCGCGGGAAGGAGTGCCTGGTCCCCGGCACGAATCCGCCCGGCGGATTTGTGTCGAGGTCCGGTGAACCGGCCAGTCTGTGGATGGTTTTAAGGCGGTTTTCCATCTGCCTCGGCAAATGCGGGCTGGTTCCCCTTATTCCGCCTCGGTTACACTATGTCGGCGATTGATGCGCAAACAAGTTCTTCACGTACGCCTACACCACCATTACTTTACCACGCAAACATTGGGGTTACACTCGTCTGGTGTGAACGTTTCCTGGGGGGTCCACCGGGGGCCGAACCGCACAATAACCCCGGTGTGGGGCGGCGGAGGGGTGAAGTGGACTGCGGTAGTCGTCGTGGGGTTGTGGACCACTGCGGCTGCGGCGGGGATGGAGCCTCTCCGTCGTTTCTAGGTCCCCGGTTAACATACAATACAATACAGTGCATACAAGGATATCTCCATCAGAATAAGCTACAGCTGCATAGGTTCACATGCGTGGAGAGATAATAAAACCATATAAGCTGCAGTGCACTACATTCAATCTGGACCCATGTAAATATAGCTTTTTTTGATGAAGATACACTTAGTCGGTAGCAAATTCAGGTAATGCAATAAAATTTGTGCAACTGGTTGACTGCTTTTATTCTTCATTAGTATTTTATTTAATCTCGTCTTAAAGAAAAAAAAAAGATCGAGAATTTACCAAAACTAATCCACAAGGATGCAACGATGGGTGGTGGACATTAATAAACTTGCCCAAGCAGATGATGTAGCACTGGTGATTCCAAACTAGAATTTATCAAACTGATGCAAAATTATTCCAAAATTTCCGAGACAATAGATTACCTATTAATAAAAAAGAGACAGAATATCTGGTCATAAGTAAGGACAACCGAGGTAATGCACCTTTAGCTGTAGATGGATCATTTTCAAGACAGATGTTCGTTTCATATATTTAGCGAAACGTTTTATAACCTTTCCAGAAACAGATCACCATCTAGCAACAATGAACAAAACACTTTTTAGTTTGTCTATATCTTAAGGAAAACTTTGAACTAACTTCAAAATTCCCTTGTGTGTGAAGCAATAATATTTAGGAAACAATGAAGAGAAACTGTTAATATTCGAAAGAAAAGTGCTAAGTAACATTTTTGGACCTGAATATGTTGACAATAACGAGGAATGGAGGTTAGAAAACATGAAAACATGTGGGAACTGTACAAACTCCACAATATCATCAAAGTGCTAAAGAAGAGGAAACGGAATTGTGTTGGCCATATAGCAACTATGATGGAGATTAGACGAGTTAAAACGGCATTCTGCTGGACAGTAGGTAGAACGAGAAGACGACGACCCAGAATTGAGTGTGGAGATAACATCTGGGAGGACACAGCTAGGATCATCAACACCAAATGGACAAACTGTGCACTTCTCAGAAAGAAATGGAAGAGGTTCGTAGGACAGGTATCTGATCTGTAACGCCCTTGCCACATGTAATGGACAAGTACGGTCGCGAAATAGAAACCACTTTGAAAATCCGATGAAGCTTTGCACAGATGTTGGATAGTGTCTCTAGTACACCCGTCGATCACGTCACGTCGCTCTTTTCAGTTCTGAGCGCCCAGTGACAATGTAAAGATGCCTGGAAAACAGTGTCTCCCGTCAAGCTGAGGGATTCCGCCTGATTTCATGCAGCCCACATAATGTAACTGTCATGCATTTCGTTCTTCATGACAATTCTCGGCCGCACACAGCAGGAGCAATGAAGACGCTCCTGCATGGTATTTGATGGGAAGCGTTTGATCACCCACCGTATAGCCCACAGACCGGAAATGGCTCCCTCTGTTCATCTGAACCGCTGGCTATGGAGACAAAATTTTTGGGACAGACGAAGCGCTGCAAACCAACGTAGAGAATTGGCGGAAAGCACACGCAGCTGCCTTCTATGGTGACGATATTGGGAAGTTGGTACAACGCAACAGCAGACGACTAAGCCAGAGCGGCGACAATGTAGAGAAGTAGCGCGAAGTTGTAGTTACTGTTGGAAATATTTTTGATTTTCACTGTGGTTTCCATTTTTCAACCAATCGGACCTTAATAAACGAATAGCTGTTGCAGATGTATTCTAAGTAAACTGCGATCGTTATGCTACCGCTATTGTATGTCTCGCCTTGCTATCTTGAGAGTAAGAAAATTAGGGCACTTAACAGCGGTAAATAGACATTTTTCCATCGCTTAATATGCGTAGTTAATAAAAAATAAAATTGATAATATTGAGTTGGAGAAATCGATGTGGCGTGTTAGTACATAGCTGTACGTTCTCTACAGCTACCCTACAATGACAGTCATAAAAAAAAATCTACACGCCTGCTATATGGGTTTTACTTGACTGGTCTCTTAGAAGAACTATCGTTGCGCTCCTCATGGCCTCTTCCTTCATACTTAACAATACCCGCCAGCTTGCTGAAAATTAATCATTGTCAACTGAAAGGAGTTACACCACAATTCAAATACTTCATTACTCATCTACGGATCACCGAAAAAACTTTTGGTCCAACTTTTAGCACTCATTAATCAATAACTTATTCACTAACGGAAATAACACACTTATGTTTAAGAAAGTTTTCTATTACGTTTGTCATATAATTAAGGGAGAATCGGACAAAGTAAGCAGGCTAAGATTTTATTATTTTTCAAGCTGAGTAACGGTATACGAAAATGCATATAAATCAGTGATTACGATAAACAACTATTGAAGTAAAACATAAAATCGGTTAATCACCTTAGCATCAAATTAAATACTCCAAACAATGCAGTCTTCATATTACGGGAAAACGACCACTTTTCCCGACATTAACGAGCAATGTGGCCACTTAGAAATAATGGACGAAAACTGTTTTGACAAGAAACTAAACATTTATTATTGTGAAAAATGATTCGTATTACACATTTCACAAATTGTTCTATAGATAATGCCATTTGCATGTTTATTCAGCAAACTTTACAAACATTAAATAATAAAATAGCTCCACTTGGTATTTTCTGCAACCTATCTCAGGCATCTGACCGCGTTAATCACAATATTCTCCTAGATAAATTGAAGTTTTAGTGGATTCATGGTTCAGGAAACCAATGGATAATGTCGTATTTAACTAAAAGTTGTACTTTGTAATTCCACCAGTATAGTCTGGGGACGCGATACTGACGGGGGAGAAATCACATACGGGGTTCCCCAAGACTCAATCTTAGTTTCGCTATTGTCCCTCACATATGGCCAGCAGCGGTGGCCGTGCGGTTCTCGGCGCTTCAGTCCGGAACCCAGTGACTGCTACGGTCGAAGGTTCGAATCCTGCCTCGGGCATGGATGTGTGTGATGTCCTTAGGTTAGTTAGGTTTAAGTAGTTCTAAGTTCTAGGTGACTGATGACCGCAGATGTTAAGTCCCCTAGTGCTCAGAGCCATTTGAACCATTCGAACCTCACATATGTAAACGATCTTCCGCTTCTGTCTAATGTACAACAAGCAGAATTAGTTCTTTTTGCAGATGACACTAGTATTGTAATCAATAAAAGCATACATACAGAAACAAGAGAAATGGTAAACAAGTGTTCTTAAAGGTCTTATTCACTGGTTATCTGCGAATGTCTCACCCCAAATTTTAAAAAGACAAAAAATATTCAGTTGTGCATATCTAGAGGTAGTACATCGATGATAAGTGTAGCACATTACGAGGAAATAATAAAGAGAGTGGAAAATTTTGAAGTGCCCATATTGATGACAATTTATATTGGAAAAAGCACGTTTTAGAACCTCTCAAACAACTTAACGTAGCCACAAATGCAGCATATCAAATCTTGAGGAGAAGCAGATTGGTAAGTTGACATATTTTGTATGATTTCATTGAGTAATTTCTATGGAATAATGTTGTGGTGTAACACATATTTAAGAAAGAAAGTGTTCATCGCTCAAAAACGCGCTGTAAGAATAATATGTGGTGCTCACACAGGATCATCTGTAGTCATCTGTTGCAGGTTCGAATCCTGCCTCGGGCATGGATGTGTGTGATGTCCTTAGGTTAGTTAGGTTTAAGTAGTTCTAAGTTCTAGGGAACTGATGACCTGAGCAGTTAAGTCCCATAATGGTCAGAGCCATTTGAACCATCTGATTGAGGAGGTGAACATTCTGGTTACTGCTTCACAATATATTTATTCCTTCATGAAGTTGTACATAATTACAATACCAGAACCAAAAATGACATTCATTACTCCACATTAATGTTCTCTTTATCACAAAAAGGCGTGGACGAGCTGAAACTAAAATTTTTGATCACTTATTCAGTGATTCAAAAAAATCTCAAAGATGGCAAAGTAAAATGTGAAAACAGACTGAGCAAGTTTCTCTTTGACAAGTGCTTCTATCTGTAGAAGAATGTCTATTATTGGAATGTGTAAAAGGTGGCGGGTAGGTATTACCAACTCACATTTGAATTTTTCAAAGAAAAAACTTAAAAATGTTCAACGTGTAGCCATATTTACAAACTCAATTTCGATGTGAATGTAAAATGGCTCGCTCCACATTTCGAATGATCAGTGGAACTTAAAACAAAGTAAATATCTAACGTAACTCCGAGGAGCAGCTCGGCAGACAGGTTAGGCTTCACGGGGTGACTGGGACCTCCAGGGGGAATAAATTGAGGAACTTCCCGCGAAATTCCGGCACTGAATAGTTCCCGGGACCCAATAACTACTTTGCCCGCCATGGCCAATTTGCCAAGCTCTCCACTATACTGAAATTTCTAAAAGATCTCGGTGTCAAGGTAGAATCGCCAAGTGTAAGACATGTTTAAATGTTCTTTCTCTTAACTACAGGGTGTTACAAAAAGGTACGGCCAAACATGCAGGAAACATTCCTCACACACAAAGAAAGAAAATATGTTATGTGTCCGGAAACGCTTACTTTCCACGTTAGAGCTCATTATATTGCTTCTCTTCAAATCACATTAATCATGGAATGGAAACACACAGCAACAGAACGTACCAGCGTGACTTCAGACACTTTGTTGCAGGAAATGTTCAAAATGTCCTCCGTTAGCGAGGATACATGCATCCACCCTCCGTCGCATGGAATCCCAGATGCGCTGATGCAGCCCTGGAGAATGGCGTATTGTATCACAGCCGTCGTCAATACGAGCACGAAGAGTCTCTACATGTTGTATCGAAGTTGCGTAAACAAGAGCTTTCAAATGCCCCCATAAATGAAAGGCAAGAGGGTTGAGGTCAGCAGAGCGTGGAGGCCATGGAATTGGTCCGCCTCTACCAATCCATCGGTCACCGAATTTGTTGTTGAGAAGCGTACGAACACTTCGACTGAAATGTGCAGGAGCTCCATCGTGCATGAACCACATGTTGTGTCGTACTTGTAAATGCACATGTTCTAGCAGCACAGGTAGAGCATCCCGTATGAAATCATGATAACGTGCTCCATTGAGCGTAGGTGGAAGAACATGGGGCCCAATCAAGACAACAATGCCTGCCCAAACGTTCACAGAAAATCTGTGTTGATGACGTGATTGCACAATTGCGTGCGGATTCTCGTCAGCCCACACATGTTGATTGTGAAAATTTACAATTTGATCACGTTGGAATGAAGCCTCATCCGTAAAGAGAACATTTGCACTGAAATGATGATTGATACATTGTTGGATGAACCATTCGCAGAAGTGTACCCGTGGAGGCCAATCAGCTGCTGATAGTGCCTGCACACGCTGTACATGGTACGGAAACAACTGGTTCTCCCGTAGCACTTTCCATACAGTGACGTTGTCAACGTTACCTTGTAGAGCAGCAACTTCTCTGACGCTGACATTAGGGTTAGCGTCAACTGCACGAAGAATTGCCTCGTCCATTGCAGGTGTCCTCGTCGTTCTAGTTCTTCCCCAGTCGCGAGTCATAGGCTGGAATGTTCCGTGCTCCCTAAGACGCCGATCAATTGCTTCGAACGTCTTCTTGTTGGGACACCTTCGTTCTGGAAATCTGTCTCGATACAAACGTACCGCGCCACGGCTATTGACCCGTGCTAATCCATACATCAAATGGGCATCTGCCAACTCCGCATTTGTAAACATTGCACTGACTGCAAAACCACGTTCGTGATGAACACTAACCTGTTGATGCTATGTACTGATGTGCTTGATGCTAGTACCGTAGAGCAATGAGTCGCATGTCAACACAAGCACCGAAGTCAACATTACCTTCCTTCAATTGGGCCAACTAGCGGTGAATCGAGGAAGTACAGTACATACTGACGAAACTAAAATGAACTCTAACATGGAAATTAAGCGTTTCCGGACACATGTCCACATAACATCTTTTCTTTATTTGTGTGTGAGGAATGTTTCCTGAAAGTTTGGCCGTAACTTTTTGTAACACCCTGTATAAAGACTCTGCATTCAGAAAACAAAAGGTTCAAATGGCTCTGAGCAGTATGGGACTTAACACCTGAAATTTCATACTGAGTTTCTAAATACTGAATTACATACTGAAATTTCTAAAAGATTTCTGTGTCAAGGTAGAATCACCAAGAGTAAGACATGTTTAAATGATCTTTCTCTTAACTATAAAGACTCTGCATCCCGAAAACAAATGGCTCTGAGCACTATGGGACTTAACATCTGAGGTCATCAGTCCCTTAGAACTTAGAACTACTTAAACCTGACGAAGCTAAGGACATCACACACATCCATGCCCGAGGCAGGATTCGAACCTGCGACCGTAGCGGTCGCGCGGTTCCAGACTGGAGCGCCTAGAACCGCTCGGCCACATCGGCCGGCTTCCAAGAACAACAGCGCGCTTTGCTCGCATTTCATCCTTGATCCGTCCTGGAGTAAGTCAGATCATCTCCTGCGTCAACACAAAACCGAAAGTTAATTGTGGTGTGCAGACCCTAAAAATCGCGGATGTTGCCGAAGTGAGAATGTAGGTGAACGACTGCACACTGGCAGTCAAGGCCCAAGCCAGATACAACCTCGCCTCACACGTCACACACGCTGCTTTCACTTCACAGCGGCCGTTATTACGGAGTACGGAGCGAGTAGAGTACGGCATACCAAGCAGGTTCTCGCGAATGTAACATTGACACCTCCCATTGTTACGCCACTTTTCGTTTATAATTGAAATTTTATCTACCGTTTTTGTCTTTATTGTTCTCGGTAAGTATTCTATATTGTCGACTGGATGCTCGCTTAAGAACATGCACCTTGCCGGTCTCGTTTCAGCTGTTTCTGAATAAATGAAGAGAAGCACACCTAGTGTGTCTTCTCCTGGTAGTTGTGAAGCTGAAAGGATGCGAAGAGACGAGAGTTCATGTTTTTGTGACATATGTGCTGAAATAAACAGTGATTCCCAAAGCACTACACTATTCATTAACCTATGTAATCATTGTATATTAACGTCCAAAAAAAAAAAAAACAAAGAAACAGACCACATCCAAAAAAGGAAGGAAAAAATTTCCTCCGCTAATCTTAGAGCATCAGCGACAAAAAGTTATGTGAAACATGACGGCTTACAATTACTTTAATGGCAAGTGATTTAAGTCCCTGTATCCGCTGCTGCCGAAAGTAATCTACTAATACCAAATCGTTCATTATAAAATTTAATGGTCTTGATTTGTCATATGTAAAGTAGATAATCAAAATCCATATGGTGTTCTTGTGTGTATATTTCCACATCTCCTGCTGTAAAAATGGATCGATTTCGACCAAATTTGGTAGGCAGATCCATTCCTGACAGTCAATAATTGCTAAAGGGGTAAGAACTGCCTTCATATCATGGTTCAGGAGATATGACGTCACAAACTACGAGATGCGTGGAAAACTACCACATCATGCAAGACGTTTAAATTTATTTCTTCTGTGCTACTAAGTCTGTTCTCAATAAATTTCGCAGACATTATCCAAATACGCCGCTAAATGCACCTACAAAATTATATCATGGTACCACACATAATTCAGGAAATACATCACAAACACTGAGATGCGTGAACTGGTGCATCATGCATGACGTTTAAATTTATTACTTTTTTGCCACTAACTTCATTTGCACCATATTTCGCACACAGTATACACATATACCGCTAAATGTACCCATGCAAATATATCATTGTGAAAATTGTTAAAACCATTTAAAAGCCAAGATCACATAATTTTTTTTTCAACACAACCTGTTTCAAAAGTCTTAACTGTCATCTTCAGGTCTTGAAGATTATTCTGTAGTAAAACATGTTCATTTTACACTGAACCTCATGTAAAAGATGTCAGGTAGGTAAAACTCAACTTATTATAAACGTTTGTCATCGCTAAAACATTTAAAAACACACAGTATCGTGTCCATAAGACCATGCCCATATACATGTTGCTCACACATGCTTGTTACGCGACACAAATGCGGTACACAAAAGCACGTCTGCTTTCATATGCTGGAAACACACTAAACAGTGCGAATCCAAGCGAAAAAGTGGATTCGTACTTTTAGACTGCTTGAATAAAAATTATTTTGTGCGAACTTGTTTTTTGAATGGTTTTAACCGTTAAAAGATCTCGTCCTTCAATATTCTCAATAGGAGAAAATTCATGCCATTTACGGCAAATAGTTAGAGATATGACGTCGTAAACACTGAGATTCATGAAAAAAATGCTCGATCGTGCGTGCGAGGGTTAAGGCAAAAATCATATGAAAATTTTAACTGATGCTGTGGAACATTTATTTTCACAAATATTTAAGTGTTGTTTAAATGATTCTAGTTTATTTTATTGCACTAAACAAAGCCTGCAGCATTTTACTATTTATCACACAAAAGCATAATTTTGTGTGGTTATTTTAAATAGTACACATAAATGGACTTTAGAGTTACTGAATTTTACATTCCGAAAAATTTTGCAACCTCTGTAGCAAATAAATTTCCATACAGAACAAAATTGCAGGGTTTAAATTTGCTCATAAAGGTTCCACCCGATAGCTAAAAAAAGAAACTCTGTCAAATTCACAAGGATTGCTAGGAACTACATTTTTTATCACCACTCAGGACACATTCGATTTTAACAGACGCTTTAACTATTTCATTCAAGAAACAGACAGATCCCCATCACAAGTTTTCTGAAGTTCTTCCTCTGAATGATACTCTTGTTCGATAGCAGAACTGTGATCACTTGCTAACGTAAAATCTTCGCCTTTTTCGTTTATTTCTTGATCTGTATCATTGATACCTTCGTCCATTGACCAGTAACAATTTCATCAAACTCGGGAAAGTTAAAACTGACAAATTCGTGTGAACACATTTTGAGCCATACTGTACCGTAGTGAAGAAACCAGGTACGTAGTTCACGAGGCGCGGTCTAGGAGACTCCAACACCTATCAATAACACGTGTCAACAATAAACACAGAAGAATATAACGCAACCGACAGCAAAACATCGTAGGCTTGACAATTTAAGGAGGGTAGGGAGAGTATAGAAGCATTCCTCCACAGCTGGTCTTGAAGAAGGAGTTCGAAATTTTTCGCGCGGTCTGAGAGACCACACCCCGTGAGTTGAGGGATATGAATGGACCGTGTATATTTATTGTACGTGACGTGCAGTCTTAGAGGAAGTTTGCAAAGCGCAGAACTGGGAAGAAATACATGTTAAAAGAAGATCTGAACCACCTTCGTTTTGCTAAAAACAGTGTACTGTTTACCTCTAGAGCAAATAAACTTCAACAACGAATGGAGCAATAAGTATGTTTGACAAGAGAGCCTGAACAAATAGAAGAGAAGGTAGCACAAATTCTCAGTGGAGTAATAGAAACAGATGATGTGCTTTTATATTTGAGGTGGATGAAGACGTCTTTGGCTGGACTGCAAAATGAGTCAACAGAAGAATAAAAATGCCTGGCGTGCTTCTGATAAACAAAACAGGGTTTCGAAATCTGAGCTCCCGATCCGTCTGAAGAGAAAAGTTTGCATTACGTATGTCCAGTTTTGATTTATGTTGGTGGTTAATGGTCTTTTCAAGCGAGAATAATTCCTAAGCTGCTCAGCTAGCAATTAATTCTGGGGAGTTCTTGGAGATAAAAAGAAACAAAAGGATAAGGGAACATAGGGAGTGGAAGACGCAGTTACGACTGTAACTGAAGTGAAACGGAGGTGGCCGGCACTCGTCAGCAGGCGCATGAGTGTTCTTTGCTTTATTCCAAGAGACAAAGATAACCAAGTAATGAAAGATGGGCAGATGACATTCGAATATATGTAGGAGGAACGTAACGCCGCAAACTTCTTTAGTGAGGCTGCCACCTTCAGCTGTAGTTGTCGGTCTTCTTTTATTTTCAATCGAGTTCTGTGTCACGTTCCACCGTCTTTAGCCTTCTATGTGATACCACGTAATACCGAAATCGATTGCAGATAAAGTAAGACTTATACATATAGGTGAAGACTTCATTCCTGTTATACAGGGTGTTACAAAAAGGTACGGCCAAACTTTCAGGAAACATTCCTCACACACAAATAAAGAAAAGATGTTATGTGGACATGTGTCCGGAAACGCTTAATTTCCATGTTAGAGTTCATTTTAGATTCGTCAGCATGTACTGTACTTCCTCGATTCACCGCTAGTTGGCCCAATTGAAGGAAGGTAATGTTGACTTCGGTGCTTGTGTTGACATGCGACTCATTGCTCTACGGTACTAGCATCAAGCACGTCAGTACGTACCATCAACAGGTTAGTGTTCATCACGAACGTGGTTTTGCAGTCAGTGCAATGTTTACAAATGCGGAGTTGGCAGATGCCCATTTGATGTATGGATTAGCACGGGTCAACAGCCGTGGCGCGGTACGTTTGTATCGAGACAGATTTCCAGAACGAAGGTGTCCCGACAGGAAGACGTTCGAAGCAATTGATCGGCGTCTTAGGGAGCACGGTACATTCCAGCCTATGACTCGCGACTGGGGAAGAACTAGAACGACGAGGACACCTGCAATGGACGAGGCAATTCTTCGTACAGTTGACGCTAACCCTAATGTCAGCGTCAGAGAAGTTGCTGCTCTACAAGGTAACGTTGACCACGTCACTGTCTGGAGAGTGCTACGGGAGAACCAGTTGTTTCCATGCCATGTACAGCGTGTGCAGGCACTATCAGCAGCTGATTGGCCTCCACGGGTACACTTCTGCGAATGGTTCATCCAACAATGTATCAATCCTCATTTCAGTGCAAATGTTCTCTTTACGGATGAGGCTTCATTCCAACGTGATCAAATTGTAAATTTTCACAATCAACATGTGTGGGCTGACGAGAATCCGCACGCAATTGTGTAATCACGTCATCAACACAGATTTTCTGTGAACGTTTGGGCAGGCATTGTTGGTGATGTCTTGATTAGGCCCCATGTTCTTCCACCTACGCTCAATGGAGCACGTTATCATGATTTCATACGGGATGCTCTACCTGTGCTGCTAGATCATGTGCATTTACAAGTACGACACAACATGTGGTTCATGCACGATGGAGCTCCTGCACATTTCAGTCGAAGTGTTCGTACGCTTCTCAACAACAAATTCGGTGACCGATGGATTGGTAGAGGCGGACCAATTCCATGGCCTCCACGCTCTGCTGACCTCAACCCTCTTGCCTTTCATTTATGGGGGCATTTGAAAGCTCTTGTTTACGCAACTTCGATACAACATGTAGAGACTCTTCGTGCTCGTATTGACGACGGCTGTGATACAATACGCCATTCTCCAGGGCTGCATCAGCGCATCTGGGATTCCATGCGACGGAGGGTGGATGCATGTATCTTCGCTATCGGAGGATATTTTGAACATTTCCTGTAACAAAGTGTTTGAATTCACCCTGGTACGTTATGTTCCTGTGTGTTTCCATTCCATGATTAATGTGATTTGAAGAGAAGTAATAAAATGAGCTCTAACGTGGAAAGTAAGCGTTTCCGGACGCATGTCCACGTAACATATTTTCTTTCTTTGTGTGTGAGGAATGTTTCCTGCATGTTTGGCCGTACCTTTTTGCAACACCCTGTATATGTTGTTCTATGATTTATCGGAAGATGGCTATACGGATGCAGATGAGTATAGCTGGGTATCGTAATGTAAGGATAAGAGAAGGCCTTTATCCAGCTGTGAAAGTAAAATGGTTGATGATAATGACAACAGATCCAGAAAACGAGTAGACATATTTCCCATAGCAAATTTCGTTTTGACGCATGATTTCATATGTTAAGATGCTTAGTCTCAGCTGTGAATGATTCTGTCAATAGGGCCACAACCGATTCCATATCCCACTCTTCTCAACCTAAGGTCCCTGGTCCTTATGATCTCGATACAGAAGTATCCTGAAAAGTTACCTTTCAAACGTCAGCACATGAATTGCTGGTAGAGGTATTTAACGATACTACGGGGAAAATTGTTTAGTATACAGTTCATAGCACGAAATAATATTTTATGGAAGGTTTACAATCGCGAAAGGGACGCCTGTCGAATGGGCTTATTTCTTGTCTCTGTAAACTACTCCTGTTTATGATCTAACCTATGAAGGTTTGTTCTTTGTAGTGCTGTTATGCAGTATGCAGTCAGTATTTATAAACGTTATTTTATTTCCACATATCACAAGACGTAGAGCAAGAAGTGAAAAATCTTAGCCGCATTTTAGTAATTAAGTGAAAACGCTGTGAAGCGCGACTTCATTTCGTGTCGTCTTATTCAGCACTTAAATATGCAACTTTCAGCTTAGCACTCTGCGTCGTTGTGCCTATGTACTGTAATACCAATTGTAAAAGAAGAATGTCCTCACAACGAGTGTGCAACGATTCCTGAAAGGAATAACAAGAAGCTGACGGTGAGGGAATTCTTTTACTGAATAGCTGCAACGCTTCGATCTGATGGCTACTTTAATTTATTTTTTTGACTTTCTCTAGTTTTTCTGAATCACAACTAAGAGTTTATATTCGATTTGTACGTCTTCCGCACAGTTACTAGGAAGGTTCAAAGTTATGTGCTACATTCTGCTCTGTGTACACTACGTGCATTTAATTTCATGTTGTTGTTTATCGTCCCTAGACGTCCAATAAGGAAACAAGACTTGTCACGTACTAGAAAGGGAAGATAACGTAAAGTTTAAAAGTCATATTTCAATGTCACCGCGTTGTTCTTTGCAACTGACAGCTGTTGAACTTCAGCAAAATACTAAATGAAACATAGGAGAATCGCCTGGAGGTGAATTCTTGTACAGTCGTCGTTACTGTTGGAAACTGCAATTTTTAGAAACTTCTATCAGAAATAGTTTTTGGCTCAGTTCTTCTCTGTAATATTATCTTTGATAGCCTACGTCTGTGTTTAGGTTCACATAAATACTTGCACCCTGCTTCGGTAGTCCTAGTTTTAAAATTCTTTTTTTTGGGGGGGGTGAATTTTTTGTAATGTATATCTGCTTTCTATTTTCGTCACTTCTTCCTGAATTAGGAAGGACTCTCATGGTTTATAAAAAATTCTAGAAGAGATGAAACCGAGACTCCTCCATATATATGGGCCACGATGTTGCATTTGTTTCGTGTAACCTTGCATTAATACCGCACAGCAAATCGTGCTTTGCGTCATGTATTGTATCCTTTCCCTCTGTGCATTTGTTTCGTGTAACCTTGCATTAATACCACACAGCAAATCGTGCTTTGCGTCATGTATTGTATCCTTTCCCTCTGGTCTAGTTTTTCGTGAGTTTAAATTTATGTATGATGGTAAAATGTTATCGAAGAGAGGACACACCACATAGCCAGCAAGAATAGAAAACACATAGTTATGAAACCTGGAAGAAGGTGTTAGAACTTTCACTCCCAGGAATGTAGGGTTTCGTACTATGCTATCCAAATAAGTAGGGAACAGTGGAAGTAAAATTATAATTTAATTAAAAATGCATGTTATAGGAGTGATGCAAACTTACATTACCAATGCTTGAAGATGAAGAATAAAGGATTCACATTTCCTTTATTTTTCCAAAAAAGGATCGAAATGATCTATTTCACAGATATTTAAGACACAAGGAACAACTTGTTTTTCTAATTAGAATAAAAGGTTTAGTTACAGTGCTTGTCAAACGTAAATGAACATGTGAAAAATAAAGTTTACTTTTGCTACCAAAGTACTATCCTATATTCGCAATAAATAGCTGCTGTTATGACAAGCAGTGATTACTATTTTTTATTTTAAATAAAAGAGAATGCTCTTTATGTAATAAACAAAGAACCAGCATAGAGGTTTCTGAATAATTAAAACAGAAATGCAGCCATAGCTTGGTCTTAACAGCACAGTGCTTAAAAATTTATTTCCTCCGTCTGATATGGCAATGGGGTTTCGAAGAAATTTATAGAAAACTAAATTCAAAGAATACGCACCACAATGAAAATTTTCATTTCTCATATACAGAAATAATGCTAAAGGTGATCGTTACGTAAAATCCTATAGAAAACTCTTAAGTCCTGTCGATATTCGGGTCTCCACTCCTTGCATTTATAGCCACGAAATCGTCCAAACTAATAACGTAAAATTTTTGAGCGTATTTTCACTGGATACAGAGTTAATAATGCATGTGTTTTTGGTAGTTTCAGAAAGTTTAAAAGTTTAAATTTTGTACTATTGTTCACGGCGTCTTATAAAGTTCCAAGTGGCTGTACGAATACGTAGTACGGATGACTGTGATGAGCCTTGTTATTGTGGCAATAGAAAAAACAAAAGAATAGGATCATATCTGGTGCCAACACGCAGTCTGCTTCTCTCGAATAGCTCCTCTGACCTCACCGGCTGAAATCACCATCATTTGTGGTAGTGGCCCTCGCTCCAAGAGAAAATTCACAGAAGTTCGGGTTTCAACAAAGTCCACAGTTCTGAGATGAAAAATTGATCTCGTTGGCTGAATTCCGATTGACGAAATATCTGCTACTGTCGGAATTTGAAACCGCTGCATCAGGTTCCTTCAACGTCGATTTGGATACTGTGTGGCAAAGTACAAACGAATACATGTACACAGAGGTGACAAAATCATGGGATGGCGGTAGTATGTCATTTGAACTCAGATGATTCATGTGAAATGGTTTTCGATGTTATTATGGACGCACGACGGGAATTAACAGAAAGGGCGCGGAATGGCAGTTGGACCTAGGCACATGGGGCATTTCATTTCAGAAATCGTTAGAGGATTCAATAGCTCGAGAGCCACTGTGTCAAGGGTGTGCCGAGAATACCAAACTCAAGGCATTACATCTCACCTCGGACAACGCGGTAGCCGACGGCCTGCAGATAACGACCGGGAGTAGTGGCGTTTCCATATAGTTTTCAGCGCTAATAGACAAGCAACACTGCATGAAATAACAACAGAAATGGACATGGGACGTATGACGAACATATCCGTTAGAAAAATGCCACGACATCGTCTGCAGCACCTTCCCTGGGTTCGTGACCATTTCGGTTGGACTCTGTACGACTGGATAACTGTGGGCTGATCAAGTGAGTCCAGATTTCAGTAGGTAGGAGCTGATGGTAGGGTTCGAGTATGGCACAGACCCCACGAAACACTGTACGACTCTGTACGACTGGATAACTGTGGGCTGATCAGGTGAGTCCAGATTTCAGTAGGTAGGAGCTGATGGTAGGGATCGAGTATGGCACAGACCCCACGAAACTCTATACGACTCTATACGACTGGATAACTGTGGGTTGATCAGGTGAGTCCAGATTTCAGTAGGTAGGAGCTGACGGTAGGGTTCGAGTATGGCACAGACCCCACGAAACTCTGTACGACTCTATACGACTAGATAACTGTGGGCTGATCAGGTGAGTCCAGATTTCAGTAGGTAGGAGCTGATGGTAGGGTTCGAGTATGGCACAGACCCCACGAAACTCTGTACGACTCTGTACGACTGGATAACTGTGGGCTGATCAGGTGAGTCCAGATCTCAGTAGGTAGGAGCTGACGGTAGGGTTCGAGTATGGCACAGACCCCACAAAACTCTGTACGACTCTATACGACTGGATAACTGTGGGCTGATCAGGTGAGTCCAGATTTCAGTAGGTAGGAGCTGACGGTAGGGTTCGAGTATGGCACAGACCCCACGAAACTATGGACCCACGTTGTCAACAAGGCACGGTGCAAGCTGGTGGTGGCTCCATCATGTTGTGGACTGTGATTACATGGAATGGGCTGGGTCCTCTGGTCCAACTAAACCGCTCATTGACTGAAAATGATTATCTTCGGCTACTTCAGCAATTCTTAGACTTCGTGTACCCAAACGTCGATGTTATGTCACCGGGCCACAGTTGCTCGCGATTAGTTGGAAGAGCCTTCTGGACAATTAGAGCGAATGATGTGGCCCATCGAACATTTAGGCGCGCTATGGAGCTCCTTAGGAACTTGGCTGACAGGGAGGATAAGAAAGCCAATGTGCACTCCGTGTGCATACCGGGTGGAGTCATTCCAGATGTGGAAAGGGTCCTCCTGGATGCCATGAAGAGCAAAGGGTGCAGCCAACTGCAGGTGGTAGCTCACGTCGGTACCAATGATGTGTGTCGCTTTGTATCAGAAGAGATTCTCTCTGGTTTGGAGCGGCTAACGGAAGTGGTAAAGGCTACCAGTCTTGCTTGCAGGATGAAAGCAGACCTGACCATTTGCAGCATAGTCGACAGCGCCAATTGCGGACCTCTGGTACAGAGCCAAGTGGAGGGTCTGAATCAGAGGCTCAGACGGTTCTGCGACCGTGTAGGCTGCAGATGCCTCGACTTGCGCCAGAGGGTGGTAGGGTTTCGGGTTCCGTTGAATAGGTTTGGTGTCCACTATACGCAGGAGGCGGCTACACGGGTAGCAGGGGCTGTGTGGCGTGGACTGGGCGGTTTTTTTTGGTTAGAGGGTCTCGGGAAAACACAAGATGGGCTTCAGTCACAAAGGAGGCCGAACACAGGAAGAATATAGATACAGGAACCATTGGTATAACACTTGTAAATTGTCGTAGCTGTATTGGGAAAATGCCAGAGCACCAAGCGCTAATAGAAAGCACTGATGCTTAAATCTTTATAGGCACTGAAAGCTGGCTAAAGCCGGATATAAGCTCAACCGAAACTTTTGTGAAGAACCTGACGGTGTTCCGAAAAGATAGGCTAAACACGGTTGGCGGTGGCGTGTTTGTTGCTGTTAGAAGTAGTAGTAGTTGTCGTGAAATTGAAATAGATACTTCCTGTGAATTAGTATTGGCAGAGGTCATTGTTGGCAACCGAAATAAAATAATAATTGGTCCCTTTTACCGACCTCCAAGTTCAGATGACACAGTTTCTGAAAGGTTCAAAGACTACTTGAGTTTGATTTCAAACACGTACCCGACTCATACGATAATAATTGGTAGTGACTTTAATTTACCCTCGATATGTTGGCGAAAATACATGTTTAATTCCGGAGGTTCGCATAAAATATCATGCGAAATTGTGCTAAACGCATTCTCTGAAAATTATTTCGAACAGTTAGTTCACGAGCCCACGCGAATAGTAAACGGTTGTGAAAACACACTTGACCCTTAGCAACAAATAATCCTGAGTTAATAACGAACATCAAAATCGATTCAGGGTTTAGTGAACACAGAGTTGCCGTAGCGAGATTGAATATTGTAATCCCCAAATCCTCGAAAAATAAGCGAAAAATATACCCATTCAAAAAAGCAGATAAAAATTCACTTGCCGCCTTCCTAAGAGATAATCTCCACTCATTCCAAATTAATAATATAAGTGTTGACCCGATGTGGTTTAAATTCAAAGAAATAGTATCGGCAGGAATTGAGAGATTTATACCAAATAAATTAACAAACGACGGAGCTGATCCTCATTGGTACACAAAACGGGTTAGAACACTGTTGCAGAAACAACGAAACAAACATGCCAAATTTAAACAGACGCAAAATCCCCAAGATTGGCGATCTTTTACAGAAGCTCGAAATTTAGCGCGGACTTCAATGCGAGATGCCTATAACAGTTTCCACAACGAAACGTTGTCTCGAAACCTGGCAGAAAATCCAAAGAGATTCTGGTCGTATGTGAAGTACGTTAGCGGCAAGAAACAATCAATGCCCTCTGCGCCGATAGCAATGGAGATACTATCGAAGACAGTGCTGCCAAAGCGGAGTTACTGAACACAGCCTTCCGAAATGCCTCCACGAAAGAAGACGAAGTAAATATTCCAGAGTTCGAATCGAGAACAGCTGCCGACATGAGTAACGTAGAAGTAAATATCCTCGGAGTAGTGAAGCAACTTAAATCGCTTAATAAAAGCAAGTCTTCTGGTCCAAACCGTATACCAATTAGGTTCCTTTCGGAGTATGCTGATGCATAAGCTCCATACTTAACAATCATATAAACCGTTCGCTCGACGAAAGATCCGTACCCAAAGATTGGAAAGTTGCACAGGTCACACCAATATTCAAGAAAGGTAGTAGGAGTAATCCACTAAATTACAGGCCCATATCGTTAACGTCGATATGCAGCAAAACGTTTTTGATGTGTGTAAAACCAATTCTACAGGTAAGTAAAGTTTTGGCGTTATATGTATATACTTTGACACATATAAACAACAGATAGGTGCGCATAATATAAGCTTAACACAAAATCGTCTGATTAAGATTTTTTCTGGATAGTTTGCTCATAGTTCGCAATTCTTCGAAAACGCTCGATTTATGATTTTTAACCTAAAAGAGTGTCATTGTAGGGAGTGAGTCAGAACTCTCCAATACATATTACATTGAGTATCGAAAACAATATAGCCAACTTAAGACTATTGTTTGCAATGTGTAAGGTTGGAAATAAATAAGCACTCAGACATCGATAGTAACAATCTGAGGGCGAAACATGGGGGGTGCGATTCGAAGCATTGTTGTGAGACGAGTCAGTAGTGTTGGTCGAGAGCTCGGAGATAGGAGACGTGTCATGCTACCCTCATGTCAGTGATGGCAGGTCTTACCACATTCAAGGCCTGATTTTATTTAGAGAGATTTAGATAAATACACTTGAAGATGGAATTCAAGGTAAAATTTGCAAGTATAGCGTAAAGCGTAATTGCAGGGTTAGTCCGACTTTGCAGTAATCTCATGTTTAGCTTGTCAGTTAAAGATGCCTCTTTATCCTCCAAATAAATATGCTGTGGTTATTAACTGTTAATGTAACTTTGAAATTGAAATACTTGGTTAATCTGGCACTCAGCCACTATTGATAATAATATAGTCATTATCAGGCATTTCGCCATTGTTAATACTTGTCAAAATATTATTGGTCACGATGATTTCTGAAATTTTTAAATAGACTTAATTTACGAAATCCCTTCTGACAAGCTATTTTGTAGTTAACACGACCCAAACAAACTCCTTTTTATTAAATTCATTCTTAGTAACAATAAGATTTAGCCGCTGCTGCTGCATGCTGCCGCGAAATGTTGTAAACCACTTGGAAAAAATCAGTCATCTAAGGTTGTGAGTGCAAATGTAGGACTAAAACAGAGACATTGACACACCACAACATGTCATGTACTCTAATTCAGTAAATTTCGATGCAAAAGCCAGATGCTATATCACTTGTAAATTCTTATTCAAAAACGCAGTTAGATAGCCCAGGTATTCATTGTTACAGGTTTATTTGTTCCTGTAGTTTTTCATATTCAGATACGGAGTCAGGTAACTTATCCAAATGTTAGTTTTAAGTTTTTCTGTTGTGGGCTTAAGTAACAGTGAAACTGACACTCATACAACACGCACACAGTGTTACGCAGCTTACATTCTGATTACCCATGGCTCAGGTTGCTTATCGAGTCCATTTTCGCAGGCGAACGAAGGCTATATTTGTTGTAGCTACGTTAAATATTTGTTGTAGCTACGTTACTTCTATTTGTTGTAGGTACGTTACATCATTACAAATATTTTTCTGAATTTTCAGTATTTCCAGTTTTACATAATATTTGGCAGAAATTTTGAGTTCCTTACAGGCATGTGAAGACAATTTTTAGCCTTTCTTTTCACTGTTGTACCACTTTGGGCGTATGGCACAGCCCTGATGCGCCCATTATACAGAGACAGCAAGTCATAGAGTTTTATTGGTGAAAAAATACTGAAATGCTGGCTGAAAACATAGTTTGGCGATATCAGAAACCTTGCGATGACGGTATCACCCTTGCTATGTGCTCATTATGTCACGTACAACTACATTTACGCCACACACCGGATGTTAAGTCTATATTTTACATGCATAAGTACAATAATTTTGAACCTCTGAACCTCCGCAAGATTATCATCTTAAGTAGTGGCTGTCCTCACAGTTGGTACGTTTGATATTAAATAATCATAGTTTTTCGGTCTATCTCCATAACGGACACACATTTTCCAAATACGAGGATACGGCGTCTCTAGACGATTTTCTAAGGAAAGCACGGTTAAAATTTGAACAATTTGCTGTGGTTAGTTTTTTAGATAATTGTGGCACACAGTGCAAAGATAAGTGAAAATTGATTTCCGCCCTTTTTTTCAGCGTAAGTACGATAACTTTGAACTTGTGCAGCTCGGCAGTGCATAATGATACTGAAAAAAGTTTCGAAGTTCCCCGAGAATATCCTCTTAAGAACATATGGTAAAAATTTCGACTGTGTCTCATGAATAGAAATTTTATAAAATTTCCTGGAGGATTAAAACTGTGTGCCGGACCGAGACTCGAACTCGGGACCTTTGCCTTCCGCGGGCAAGTGCTCTACCATTCTTTTTTTTCTTTTTGCTCTTGATCGTTGTGTTTGGTCGTTGCGGACGTCGCAAGACATCCCGTTCAAGTTCGGTGGTTGATCCTTCCACTCAGTTTTTTTATTACGGAGGCCATCCAGGTCTATGACCGAACACGCTGAGCTACAGTGCCGGCACCATGTAACAAAAAACAAGTAGCATAGACGGGTCTCCAACCAGGGTAGCCTGGACGGGAGTCTTGCTCACTTGCCACTTTCGTTTTTGCTCGTTGTTTTTTTTTTTTGTCCTTGCGGACGTCACATGACATCCGTTCATGTTCGTTGTTGATCCTTTGACACAGTTTTTTATTACAGCGGCCAACCAGCTCTCTGACCGAACACGCTGAGCTACCGTGCCGGCAACCATCTGAGCTACCCAAGCACGACTCACGCCCCGTCCTCACAGCTTTACTTCTGCCAGCATCTCGTCTCCTACCCTCCAAACTTTACAGAAGCTGTCCTGCGAACCTTGCAGAACTAGCACTCCTGAAAAAAAAACGATATTGCGGAGTGCATGGTTTTTCAGGGTTTTCTAAAGAACAACCCACCTATTGCAAATAACCACTCATTTGCTAAGTTTGCCTAAGCTGGAGTAAGAATGAAATGTTCAAACTTTCACCCTGCAGTGTATGCTAGGCAGAGTATGCCAGTTTTTCGACAGGTATATAAATGTTTGCTAGGCCAAGGTCTACACAAAACTCTTGACCCTTTATCTTTGTCTTCTCAGCCAAGGTACGACCAATCGTATTTTCGCGCGTGGTTTTTTGGAACATGGACCTACAAGGTACGGTCAAGTTTGACTGCGAGGTTCTAGCCAGTGCGGGACAAATTATCCTATTTTAAGCCCGAAGACTCCTCACGGCCCCGTCAAAAATCCACGCGCTCTTGGCGATGTGCGACGCGCGACACTAGTTCCGCGACATGCTGTTCCACGGATTAACCCCGTCATGTCCATTGACAGACCAATTCTAATTACCTGCTCTGTTACACTTTTAAATCAAAGTGAGAAAAGCTTACCAGTCTCGCTCTGACCAGCCACGCGGGGTTAAATTTTTCACTACTCTTGTACAACTAATAGTGCTCTGTATCAATCCATCAGCCTTGGAAAAGTATCACGTCCGACCACTTGCTTGGAAGACGACATCGCATAACAGTCACTCCGGCGCCACCCACTGGTTGCTAACAGTTCTCGTCGATAATCTCCACCTTAAACAAACCTAGATAACAGTTCCAAGTAAAAAAGGGAAAACATACAGACAAGAACGCCATACGTGTTTCTACGAGAACAAGCGGAAGTTATTTTCTTTTAGCCCTGCCCAACTTCGCCTCGATCATTAAACACCACCTCCACCTGCTACACTCCTTCTATTAGCCGATTCGTGTTTACTAAACTGCAGCACTCGACGATGATACTGGCAGCTCCCAGAATTCCACGCTCGCAATTACGATTTTGATTGAGCGCTCTTTCAAAGCTTTCTGTAGTGGCAGTACAACTTTACTGGTCACTGCTGATCACTCACTCACCACTCGATACAGTTAAAATTATGAAAAACAGCAGCTTCACCCTCCGGAATCCACCACTCACTTCCGATACACTCGCAGGCTTCCCAACGACTCCTAGATTTTACAAGCTCCAAGCAGCACCATAAAAATTATTTTACGTCGAGTCCTTTCACCAGTCAGATACAGTAATAGAATTGAGGCAGTTTCATTGGACCGTTTCTCCTGATACTGAAAGCTGTCATTCATGCACAGTCCAGTGACATTAATGTGAGCATCGCCTATGTTTGACGTTAACACGAAATAACCGCTCACAGACTACAGGTGGCAACACTGGCAGTGGATGGTGTATAACGCGTGTCTCGGGGACGCGGTAAACAGAGCAGACGTTGTCGTAATGCGGAAACGGAGCCATTTGTGTGACGTCCAAAAGGGCGTAGTCACTGACTTTCGAATCCAGGGTGGAAGCATTTCCCTAACGGCTAAGTTTGTAAACTGTTCGGGTGCCACCGTGGTTAAAGTACGTCCGTCACGCATGGCAAAGTGGCGCTATCCAAAACTGGCGCCGAAGCAACTGTAGCGATAGATGGCAGGGGTGAACGACGGCTACGTAGAAGTGTACGAGCGAATAGTCGGGCAACTGTTGAGCAACTGATCGCCCATATGAACCAAGGAGCTGCCAACCCTGTCTCCTCAACGACCGTTCAGAGAACGTTGCTGCGTATGGGCTTCCGTAATAGGAGACTGAATCTTGCAGCCATGTTGACTGCTGTTCAGTGGTTCCAATGGCTCTGAGCATTATGGGACTTAACATCTGAGGTCATCAGTCTCCTAGAACTTAGAACTATTTAAACCTAACTAACCTAAGGACATCACACATATCCATACCCGAGGCAGGATTCGAACCTGCGACCATAGCGGTCGTGCGGTTCCAAACTGTAGCGCCTAGAACCGCTCGGCCACCAGCGGCCGGCGCTGTTCAGAGGCGGTGAAAGATGGAACTTGCTGCAGTAAAGTAGCTGCACGTCCACTGAGAGGCGGCAGGTGGCCTTTTAAGATGAATCGCGTCTTCAGTGGACAGATGGCCGTCTGAAAGCGTACACTCTATGACAATCGGCGAAGGATCCAGGCCGGTGGAGGGAGCGTTATGGTCTGGAGAATGTTGTAGTGGCATTCCTTGGGTGATCTCGTCATTCTAGAAGGTACAGTGGATCAAAACAAGAATGAATCTATTACTGGGGACCATGTACATCCCTACATGCAGCTTGTTTTTGACTCGGCGCGATGGCATCTGCCAGCAGGACAATGCAACGTGTCGCACAGCTCACAGTGTATGTGCGTGTGTTAAAGAGCGCCAGATGAGTTTACCATACTCACCTGGCCATCAAACGGATTTAAACCCAGTCGAGACTCTGAGATACTACCTCGATCGAGCAGTTCGCATCCTTGATCCTCATCCGAGAAACCAAGCAAGCTGCCCTTGGCACTGGAGTATGGATGGTTTCATATTCCTTTAAGTATCTTCCAGCACGTCGGCACTTCAAAAGGTGGTTATTTAGGCTTTACACGGTCCAGTCACATTAATGTGACTGGACCGTGTATTATTTAATATTACGCGAGTTGCAGGTCACTAGCATCGCCGAAGTTCACATTTTACGTCTGCTAGTGGAATCGCACCTGCGTTTGTGCAGTGAAGCTAGGACTGGAAGTGAAAGATGGAAAAGAAAGGCTGTAATAGCAACCGATTATAAAACTAATTATGATAATTAATTGAAACCATCAGCTGCCGACAGGTGTTGTTGATATTCCTCGATGGGGACAGCTGAAAATGTGTGCGCCGACTGGGGTCCGAACCCTGGTTCTCCTGCTTACATGGCAGACGTTTCATGCATCTGAGTCACCGACGACACAGATAAATAGCACGACTGCAGGGACTTATCCCTTGCACGCTTCCCGTGAGACTCACATTCCCAACTGTCCACAATCTACATACGTAATGTACCTAATAGGTATTTGCCCATCCACTCATTACTCGCGCACACTAAGGTGACGATTCCCGTAAGAGTTTGGGCAACCTGTGCGTATTCGCACAGACGAAGGTCAATGGCTGGGTAGCCTTTAACTATATATATGAAGATAGTAAGTGTTCTCGAAAGAACAGATACCATTGATGATCGTGCAGCACGGTCATCAATGGTATCTGTTCTTTCGAGAACGGTTACTATTTTCATAAAAATAATTATGTTTGCGCGGTGTATTTTGAAGGTATGAAACGTCCCCTTAGAACAATTCTTACACGACTGTGCTTAAACTGACACACAATATTTTTAGCGCAACGCAATCTGACTTTCAAAACTCCCTACTAAAGAATGGCCCTGACAAACATTAAACTATACCTTTCACAAATCACTTACCTCACAAAAATCTTCGCTGCTCAATCTACTGCAATACAGCGAGCGCCACTACTGCCAGCTAAATAAAAGATTCAAACTACTGAAGGCACTAACTACTGATAGGGGTAGTTAGCAAATGAAAGATATTAATAGAGAGCAAACAATGTATTTACCTTAATATCATCACAAATCATAATATATATATATCAGTTCATGACAAACTGCAAACCTCCGCCATCTCTCTCCCCACATCCACCACTGCTGGCGGCTCACCTCCAACTGCGCAACGTTACGCGCTGTTCACAGCCAGCTGCCGCTGCCCAACACTACAATGGCAGACAACAATGCAAACTAGCCACAGACTGCACACAGCACAGCCAGTGATTTTCATATTGAGCGCTACGTAACGTTGCCAATAAGAAAACATAAACAGCCTACTTACATAGAGAAAACATAAACAGCCTACTTACATAGAGAAAACATAAACAGCCTACTTACATAGAGAAAACATAAACAGCCTACTTACATACAGAAAACATAAACAGCCTACTTACATAGCCCCCATGCTCCCCACAAAAAATTTTTACAAATGGTGTTGGGCACTGGCCAATACAGATTTGACAAAAATTTTTCACAATTACAGTAACAAAGATATAAAATGCACACACTTATTGATACAATGTTGGTCAAAATCTAAAATTTTCTCAGTCTATAAAGACAGTCTTGATCATTCATCACAGTGAAACTGCCGTTTCTTTTCTCAAAGTCTGAGCAGTAAAAGACAATGCACACAGAAGTAGTGGATTTCCATGCAGTCTTGAAGAAGTAGTGTTGTCCTTCCAACGGAAAGACAGTGCTGACTCTTGACATGCTGACAGGTAATGGGCCACAACAGAGCAAACCCACAGCAGAGTTCATTCGACGTTTTGAAGAATATTGTTAGGTAGGTCATCACAGAGCAGACCCACTGGAGTCCTGGTAGAGATTGTGGTATTGGTGGGCCACCAGAGGTGCAGACCCACTGCAGTCCTTGTAGAAATAATGGCGTTGGTAGGTCATCATAGATGCAGACCCACTGTAGTCCTTGTAGAGATAATGGTATTGGTGGGCCACCAGAGGTGCAGACCCACTGTAGTCCTGGTAGAGACGGCCAGCAGCCATCCGTTGCGACTGTGCAGGTGCACAATCACCATCGAAGATTCTTGCAGAGAATATAGAAAGTCCATAAACCACCACTTGTGCACTCAGAAAGTTTTTCTTTTAATTGTCCTTAGAACCAGCAATGCTGTTATCCAGTCCCTTGCTGAATTACCAACACACGTGCAAACACTAACAGTCCCTACTTCTCATATATTGTCCACATACTATGACCAACAGAAACGTGTGCAGTGAAATGTAACTAACAAGTTAATAATGTCATGAACTGGTGACAATTACAATTTTATAACATAAGAATACAATTACAAAGGTACAAAATACATCATTAAAAACATAATAATACAGATAACATTTGTAGTACAGGCTTTACAAAAGAATAGAAATAAACATATACATGAGTGTTACAAAAATAGTGACATAAGTACATACATAAAATAATGAGAATAGTTTTCGAAACATTAATTTCACACATGAACATTGAAACAGAACAGAATTGTAAACAACTTTACAAAGAAAATAACATATTATTAATGCAACTTATATTTGAGGATAACAGTATTCCTCCTCATAGTGAATATAGCTTAGTATTAGAAGAGAAAAAAATTCTATGAAACAGTACACAGAGACAGGAAGAAAACAAATACTCAAGGGTACACAAACACATAGTGGGATAACACCAATAGGAAAGGACAGGGTTCGTTTTCAGTGTAACATTTGGTACTGCAGTCCAACCCAAAACTTCATATATCTTTCCTCTTATTTCATCCTTTGTTTCCACCAAAAAAATTCTATCTAAGCATGCTTTCTGTATTTATATGTTCACACATTCCTTACCTCAACATTTATTTCCAAGAAAATCCTACCTAAACCTGTTTTCTCAATGCATTTCTTCCAATTCATCGCAACTCATTCTCTTAGAGGCTACCCCCTCTTAAGCTAACTTAAATCTACTGAGCTCAGATGCTAAACTAAGGGACGAGGCAATGCAGCATCACATAACAATTAATATAAACAGCAATTACCAAAAAAATTGGAAAATTGCAAAGCAAGCTACCGTAAATCTAAATTAACAGATAAAATGCAAAATTACAACTAATATGAGCCAATGTGCAGCAACATGAGAAATCAATGAGTAGTAAAATTGGCTTAGCGGAGTAACACAAATTAAAGTTCAGTAGCACTATGCCTGGCAAACAGCAGCTTATATCTAAACATGACATAGCTCAAGAAGAAAAAATATTACAGTAAAAACAACAATGCAGATAAGGGAAATGTATATTCACATCTTAATGTCTATGTAATTAAAGTGGTGCACCACAACAACTTATTGTAAAAGAAATATTACCATGTACTTGAAAAGAATATTATGTATGCAGTTACTAGTTCCTTCTTATTGTTCTTTCCTTTCCAAGTGCTCCTTTTTTAAAGAATGTGGATCATAAAATAATTATTTAATAGATCTGTTGACAGAAAGTGTTCACATTAGCAAATGCATTTTATTTTATAAAAGCAATGCTGCAACACAGCTGGAAACCAGATATCAAGTGAAATAAGCAATTACGCAAACCAAAGCATAAAAACATCATTCAATAGTCATGTGGCATTTCGTAAGTCAGTAGCTCTCAACTCTCATAGAAAGACACTTGTCATAATCAGGTGTGCAGATGTACGAATATTTCCCATCAATTCATAAGCATTTCAGCAATTAGCACAAAGTGCGAGTAATCATATGTTTTCAAGTAACGAGGGTGTCGCATTAGCGATGAAAGGCACACCCTAATGGCTTGTTCTCCAGGTGTTTTCCTGTGCTCTGAAAGGCACGCGCTAATGGCTTTTTCTCCAGGCATCTGACACAGCTGGGTGCCCACGACGCATTATGTGTAGGTGGTCCGTTAACTTTCTTACGGAAATATTTACGACAGCAGTTTCCGCTACAGAGACAGTCGCACATAAAAATATTTCACAGGTCAAGAATTAGCGTTGCAAATCTGTAGAAACAAAATCCTATAAATATAAGTGTCCAAAAAAAATATTGGTCAGCATTGTGATACAGTCACACATTTCATAACTCTTAAAGTACGTTTCTTGGTTTCCAACATCCTTTTCATAAATCAGAGTCCCTAAACACTACTCATTATTCCTTACCTCATTATACATATACATATTCGTCGACACTTCTTCAATATTTCATCATGAGAAATACGTAGCATAATAAACATTCCTCAACAACATAATACACATCGTCGTCGTAATAATAACATCATAACACTTCAGTCAAATCTCAAAATCGTCGTAACTTCCTCCAATAATTTCTAAGCCTAAAATAATTCTCTGCTCATGTCAAAAGTGTCAGCTGCCTCAAACGTACTTTAAAAATCATGATCTCATACCAAATACATCATTCAAAGCTCTCATAGTATCACAATGATTCCGAAAAAATATGAACAGTTTACAAAGTACAGACAAAATACAGTTTCATAAGTGTGAAGTTATCCAACGGTGTAATTGCGTAAACATCTGTCACTGATGTAGTAAAAAACATGTTTATCTCTCAGTTAAATGATCAGATAGCTGTGTAATTTGTGTGTTAGAGAAATATGGTACCGATGTGTAAAGTTGTATAAGCAAATACCATATTAGCTAGGGCTCCTTGTGCTTGCCAAACACATGGTACACAAAGTAAGCGTGTACCCCCCTGAGGATAAACGTAATTATACCCTCAGGTGTTACAAATTACAGCAATGGAATGAAATGTATCACGGAAAACTTTCTTCGTAATTAAAAAATCTTTGAAAATAAGTGTTTTAAGTATAAGATTAATCACTCAAATGCGTGTCCTGTAGCGCTAAATGCGCGTCTTGCTGTAAGATAATTCTGTGGAACTGTCGTAGTTATCGTCCTCTGTAAGCAAAGTTCTGCTAAAGTCAATGTACTTACCTCATGATACACAAAAGTGAAATGTTTTACGTATAGATATCTTAGTTATTACGCTTATTGCCGTGATGAGGAAAGTACTGTACAGTAACGTATTGTTATGCCACGAAAAAGGCTGTCTCATTGTTGCTGTACCACAAAAGTTACTACTAAAACATGTTTTTCTTCCTAGAAGAATTCAGAAAACTGTGCAGATATAAAACAGATACACTGCAAAAGCAACATTGTAAATTGTCACTCATTAGTAGCGTCGTGATAAAAATCGTGTAGCTGTCACATAAACTAACCTCTGTGTCATCTGGTATCTCTCAGAAAGTACTTTAAATCCGGAATGTATTTTCAAGTAAACCAAAATGTTGCATTAAAATCTCATTAGCAGTACTGGTAAATGTTCTAATCGTACAACTAACAAGCAAGAATGTACACACACAATTACACTGTGTCGTCTGTTCGCAATAACAATGCATTCGTAATTTCTGTTTAAATAATTTCTCTTGGTTCTTGGCTGGATATTGAACTTCAAACATTGTTGCATGGTAACAGTTTCTAAAGCATACTAGTAACGTGAAGTGAAACGTTTTATGGCAAAGACAAAGTTAAAAGGCAGATTATCTGTCAATAAATGGTTTTACATGAGAAATGTGGTGTAAACCTTTACTCTTCCTAGTACGCAGAGTTTCAACTTCAACGCAATTATCATGTGGTATACGTCGGATTCTGTAAGGTCCATTGTAAACTAGAAAGAATTTGTGACTCAAGTGTTTCTTCTTATGTGACAATGAATGAGCTTTAATGAGAACTTTCTGACCAATATACAACTTCTTTGCATTTGCTTTACCGTGTAGTTTTCTCCTTTTGTCTGCTGCAGATTTTATATTTTTAAGAGCCAAATCAATTATGTCTTTGTGTCGAAGTTTACGTGTATTCGGGAAAGGTACAAGCTCTCTGATTCTGTTCGGTGGTTCTTCATTCTTCAGTACAAGAGTAGGTGGTAAAGCAGTGGAGTCGTGAGGCATTTCATTCAGCACGTTTTGAAATAAGTGTAAATATCTGTCCCAATGCTGATGCTTTCTGTGACAATAAAGTCTACAAAGCTTATTGATTTCTTTCATAATCCGTTCAGACGGGTTACAATGTGGTGAGTACAATGAAATAAAAACAGGTTTGATTTTATGGTTGCGAAGCATGCGTGACCAAACAGCAGATCTGAATTGCGGTCCGTTATCTGAAATGACTTTACTAACGTGTCCAACTTCACGTAAGAAATTTTTAACAAAGGCGTTGGATACAGACCGTCCAGTGGCTTTACGTAACGGTGTGAAAGAAACAAATTTTGAAGTAAGTTCAACAGCGACTAGAACGTACGAAAATCCATTAGATGTTCTGACAAGCGGTCCCAAGAGATCAACAGCAGCAAATTCTTTTAATTTAGAAGGAATGATAGGAAACAACGGAGCACGATGTGAGACAGTAGATGGTTTCGCCTTTTGACCAAGTTTACAAATAGACAAGACTCTTCGAATTCGCTTTTCCATATTGTTAAAATAACAAGTCGTTCGAAGAATATGATAACATTTTCGTGGACCAAAATGTGCGTAGCTGAAATGAATGTACCAAATGAGCTTATTAACAAAATCGTCAGGAATGCAAAGTACCCATAGCTTGTCATCAACAGTGCAGCGTTTGAACAGTATGTTGTTTCTAACCAGATAATAATGCCGAATCTGTGTGTGTGTCCTTTCACGCCATTTGCTCTTGATGTCTTTCCAAATCGGATCTTTATCTTGTTCATGAGCAATGTCCTTTAAAGATGTGGTGATGAAGTTTTCAAAGGCGACTTTCTGAATGTAAAGAATACTGAAATTTTTCTCGAGGTTGCCTTCTGTGGTACTTTTCTCAAGCCCAGCCGGTGCGCGTGACAGTGCGTCCGCAACAATGTTCTCCTTGCCGGGAATGTAGACTATTGTGAAGCGGAATTCTTGCAGAAACAATGCCCAACGTTTTAACCTGTCATGATTTAATTTTGAAGACATAAGAAATTGTAATGCACGATGATCACTGTATACTTTTACGTGCTTACCAGAAAGAAAGAAACGGAATTTGTTAAATGCCCAAACGATAGCTAAAGCTTCTAATTCAGTAACGGAATAATTTTTTTCAGATTTTGTTAGCACTCGGCTAGCAAAAGCAATGGTTTTCTGAATGGTAGTGTCATTTTCTATGGCTTCTTGAAATAAATGGGCACCAAGACCGACTTTAGAAGAATCCGTGCTAAGGCAGAAATCTTGTGACAGATCTGGATGAGCTAAGATTGGCGCGTAAAGTAACGCTTCTTTCAAAGAATTGAATTCCAACTGTGCTTGTTCGTCCCAGTTCCAAATAGTATTTTTTCCAGTGAGAGAACAAAGTTTTGGTGTAGCTAGAATTTGCATATTCAGAAAACGACGGTAAAAATTTACGAGACCTAGAAAACTGCGGACTTGTCTTTTTGTGGATGGCACTGGAATGGCTCTGATTGCTTCTAACTTTTCAGGATCCGGCTGAATGCCTTCAGAAGAAATAATATGTCCCAAAAACTTCACCTTTGTCCTACCGAATTCAGACTTTTCCAAGTTAACTGTAATTCCAGATTCTGCAAAAATACGTAACAAACTGTTGATGATGCGATTATGTTGTTCCCATGAAGCTTCTGCTATCAGAATATCGTCCACATACAAGGTGATGTGACGTTTTAAGAACTCAGGTAATATGGAATTTAACCCACGAATGAATGCTGCCGAAGAAATGTTCAAACCAAAAGGAAGTTTCCGAAACTGATAACAAACGCCGAAACAAAGGAAAGCTGTGTATTTTCTACATTCTGGATGAAGTTCGATCTGATAAAAGCTGGATCTGAGATCAATGGAAGACAACACTTTTACACCATTAAAATTTTGAAGAAGTTCTTCTATCGTCTGCGGCCTGTCTGTTTCAGGAATAATGATAGTATTGATTTGTCTCGAATCTAAGACAAGTCTGATCGATCCATTTTTCTTTTCAACAACATGTAATGGATTGTTGTATGAGCTTACTGCAGGCTCAATAATGCCCTCGTCAAGCATAGATTGTATTTCTGTTCTAACACGGTCCCTATAATGTGCTGGAATTACATATGGTCTAACACAAAATTTAGTATGCTCACGAACACGAAATTGGTATTGAAATCCCTTGATTGTTCCTGTTTTGTGAGTAAAAACTGTGGAATGTGCTTGTAAAATCTCAAAAAGGTCTTGCCTATCATTGTCATTACAATTCTCAATTGTTTGAATTTTATCCTGAATTAACTTATTAGTGTCAAATGCGCCGTCGATATCATCCCTGTCAGTACTTGCAGAGTGATTGTTAGTGTCTAGTTCCGTAGAAAAGTCCGAACTGTTGTCTAACAGAAGGTAAAGCCGATTAATTTCCTCGTCATGGTTTGAGAGCCAATCTTCAAATTTCAAAGCTATTGACTTACCTTCTTTCTCTAAACTTATTTCAGCATCGTGAAAGTTTAAGATTGCTTTGTATTCATTCAAAAAGTCTACTCCCAATATAATTTCCGTCGACAATAATGGAACAATAAGGAAGTTCGTAGAGAAGCTGTGGCTTTGACATAAGAATTCTAGGTTGGTTTGTTGGCGTACATCTACACTTTTTCCAAAGATTGCACCTTGTAATTTAATCTTACGTAACGGAAGTGTGGGGCAATCGTTCGATTTGTTGCATTTGCTAAAGGCTGTTTCACTGATTACTGAAATGGGACTGCCAGAGTCAAGTACTGCCGTAAATTTTACGTCATTTACTGTAATGTGAATCACAGGATATGCAATGTTGTTATGTTTTACGTCGTGTTCTTGGAGTAAAATGTCCCTAATGTCTTCCATTTTTACGTAATTACTAGCCACGGCAGCTGCGTCGTTAGTTTCATACGTGCGTTTTGTGGCTGCCTGCGGTATGAGTCATTGCCTATTGTCTCTTTGTTGGCGCGCGTCGTTATTGGGATTTGGAGACCTAACTTCTACAAATTCACCGTGACGAGAGGGCCCTGCTCTGTTTGAATCCCGCCAGTTCTGATGCAATTCAGGTCTGTCGTTACGATCATATCGTCTGTCGTCATGTCGGTAGATTCCATAGTTTCTTTCTTGTCGGTCACATGGTGGAGAATTTCTCCCTGAATCGTAACTGCGCGCTGGTCCGTTGCGTCTAAAGTTATTCTGTCTCCCTTGATAGTATTTATTTTGGTTCCCATATTGTCTGTTTCTCTTATTGTCTCTGTGATAGTCATTACCACGGAGAGGTGATCTTTCCCTGTAGTTATTACTACTCTGCCAACGGTTGTCATACGGGTGGTGTCTGTTTTGGTCACGATTTGTGTTGTGAGAATAGCCTTGTCGTGTAAAGTTATTACTTCTTTCATCGCGGAATTGCGACGGATGTGACCTGTAATTGCTGTGTTCCTGGTTTCGCGTTCCGCGATTGTCAGTGTCAATTTCTAATTCTTGTAACAGTCCCTGAAATGCTTCAATGTCGTCTTTGCAACGCCCTGCCAAAATAATGTGTCGTAAATGTTCAGGTAATTTGATTAAGCAAATGCGGATGAGTTCTGAGGGGCTGTATGGGTTTGACAGGTACTGATTCTTGTGCAACATGTCTTCAAAATATTTCACAAGACTGGAAAATTCAGATTGTTCGAAATGTTTCATCATTATGATGCCATGTTTTACGCGGTCTTGTGTGGCTTGAGACCAATATGCTGAGAGGAAGGCATGGTAAAACTCTCCTTCACTGTGGCAATCGTGAATTACCGATCGCATTCTTACAGCTGGTTCATTCTCTAAGTAGCCACACATAAATTCTAATCTGTGTTCCAACGACCAGTTGGGAGGAAAACAATGAGAGAATTGATGGAGCCATGCTTGTGGATGAATGTCGTTGGCAGAATTCTTAAACGTTTTGAATTTACGTGTAGTAATGAACAGCTTATAGTCAAAATCATCATGTCGGCGAGTCGCATATCGGTCATTGTTAGGTCGTGTCGGCCGTTCCATCTCAAAATTCGGTGCACATTCCCAATTTCTTTCATTACTTCCGAAATGCCCTGTGTTATTATTTTGCAGCTTTTCCGTGTTTCTAAGTCCCTCTTCCCGTGTTGGAGCGCGAGTGTTCTCTGAAATACGTAATTCTTGTATTACCTGTGTCAGCTGATCTTGTACTTCCCGGATTTCTCTTTGGTGTTGTGTATTAATTCGATTCTGATTTTGTTTGAATTTCCTAATTTGTTCATACTCTTCTGTGTCAGTGAAGGCTACAGGTGTTGTGTCATTCAGATCATCATCTACCTTTGTAGATAAGTTAGTGAACTGATCTGAAAGTTCGGCTACTTTATCCGATAGTGTACTTATTTCCTCAGTGTGTTTTTCTGAACCAAGTTTCAGAGTGTCCATTTGTGTTGCAATCGTGTCTACTGTGTCTTTTAAGTTTTCTTGACTTTTTGCAAGTTGCGTAACCGAATCGGTAGATGCAACTGCGTCAATTTTAGCTTGCAAGGTGTTGTGATTTTCATGAACAATAGTTTGCAGTTCTTTTATGGCTGCTTCGTGATTCTGTAATGCATTTTCATGACGCGAAAAAATAGGTTGGAAATGCTCACAAATTTGTGTTTTTACGTCGTTACAGACTTTTTGACATTTCGATTCAATGTGATGTAACTCAGCAGTTAAATCCTCACGTGTTCGTTCAAGAGTTTGCTCCAATGAGTCTAACTTTTTAAGATTTTGTTCCATTGTGTCTAACTTTTGAAGCTTTTGCTGTGTTTGTCTCTGATTTTGTTCCATTGTGTCTAACTTTTCAAGCTTTTGTCCCATTTGTTGCATTAATTGCAATAATAATGTATTAGTGTCTGGAATCTGTTTCTCTACGCTTTTCGGCAGTGCATTTGCACCGACAACATTCACATTTTGACAAGCAGAAAATGTGTCTTGACTTATTTGAGAAAACGGTGATGACCCAAAACCTGAATCTACAGTATTTGCGAAATTGTGTCCTGTCATTTCGGATTCCTGAGGCGAGCTGTTGCCGACCGATCGATCGATAATGCTTCCCTCTTCACTAATTGTTTCACTGTCCACACCATTGTTTGCCGCCCGCTCCATTTCCCTATGCACAATTACCAAATTACTACTTTGAACATCAGTTAATTCATAACTCGGTGGCGCTAACACACTGCTCTCATTTTCACTGTCATTTCTCAGTTTACTTTGGAGCCTAGTATTACGTTTTTCACACGCCATTATTGTCACAGTATTTCACACGATAACACAGAAAAACACAATTTGAAGATTAAAAATAAGAGAACACATTAACATAGCACTGAAAATAATATCTAGTTAATTACAAGCGCAGCTGCGAAATACTTGGTGCAAATCTACATGCATGCCACAACTGTTTTACTATACAACAATGAAAGACTGCAACTACAAAGGAAATTCTCTCTACAATTACGCGCTAGCAATAAACAAAAGCTACACTAAATACACAAACTACAAGAAAAAATCAGAAGATTCCAGTGAGGTATCCTAGGCTAAGGGTCGACATATGAAACGTCCCCTTAGAACAATTCTTACACGACTGTGCTTAAACTGACACACAATATTTTTAGCGCAACGCAATCTGACTTTCAAAACTCCCTACTAAAGAATGGCCCTGACAAACATTAAACTATACCTTTCACAAATCACTTACCTCACAAAAATCTTCGCTGCTCAATCTACTGCAATACAGCGAGCGCCACTACTGCCAGCTAAATAAAAGATTCAAACTACTGAAGGCACTAACTACTGATAGGGGTAGTTAGCAAATGAAAGATATTAATAGAGAGCAAACAATGTATTTACCTTAATATCATCACAAATCATAATATATATATATCAGTTCATGACAAACTGCAAACCTCCGCCATCTCTCTCCCCACATCCACCACTGCTGGCGGCTCACCTCCAACTGCGCAACGTTACGCGCTGTTCACAGCCAGCTGCCGCTGCCCAACACTACAATGGCAGACAACAATGCAAACTAGCCACAGACTGCACACAGCACAGCCAGTGATTTTCATATTGAGCGCTACGTAACGTTGCCAATAAGAAAACATAAACAGCCTACTTACATAGAGAAAACATAAACAGCCTACTTACATAGAGAAAACATAAACAGCCTACTTACATAGAGAAAACATAAACAGCCTACTTACATACAGAAAACATAAACAGCCTACTTACAAAGGCAGCGCCCTGCCGAACAATGAGGTGGATGGGAAGTTAGCATTATTAAGTTCACATGGTCTCTCGGATGCTGAAAACGAATACTTCCTTTTTCGCTGTATCACAGGCTGGCCACTTCTGCTTGTACTTCACATGGCTGGCAACTTGGGAAGGTCTTCTATGAGTCAGTTGCACCGCCTCGTTACAGCTTCACTGGAACAGCTGTTTAATACCGGTAGAGGCCAAACGGTTGCAATTTCACTGGCGCAATAATCAACAGTGAGCTCTGTTAGTTACTACCGTACCGGCAGAAGGAAAGTACACGACCACAGATTTCAGCACGGTTGACCTGACAAAATGGGGTTCGGTTTGAAACGGTACAGTAGTTTCCGCTCTATAAGCAACAGGTTTCACTGCCCGCTCGCACCGAGAAATACAAACAGAGGCGGCTCTGCCACCAATTTTATTGCAAGACGCGGCCGGCCGCGGGTGCTACAGAACCCATGTCGACGGGTGGAAAGAAATGTGTCAGGCTTCATAATACGTATTTATATGTGACGTGTATTATGCATTTTTTGTAGGTGAATGTGAATCTGCACATGAACTTTTCTAATCCTCCTCACACCTTTCCGTGAAGCGTGGCCAAATCTTAATTGGGATGTAGTTCTGTAGAATAGTAGTGCTAACGTCACTCCTGGGTAGGGGATCAGAGAGACATCACAGGCAGGTAAAAGTCAAAGACATTCCAGTGTCAGATGATTTGGGGTGGAGAGGTTGGCCATGGCCAAGTGGTTCGACCACCCCCTCCACCGGGGCCCAGGAAGACCTGCGCGTGCCCGCCATACTCGTGAGAGTGTTACAGAAGACAGGTAAGTGAGCAGTGCATCTGTCTCAATGTTCACGCATGGAAGAGAGGTATTTGAATATTTGTACTAATTCTTTTATTTCCAGCTTTCGATTGTGTAAGGAAATGAATGTTTTCGTTTAATTTCGGAAATTTGACTCCCTGTGTTAATGTATCTGGTCGCCAGTTTGTCCGTTATCCTCCTCACATAGTGGATGTCCTATGTAAAATATTGGGAGACTTTGATGGTATACATTTGACCAACGCAATTCCGTCTTGCCCGCAGAAATGTGCTTGCAGATTAGTATATAATATACCCGACCTATAAGTTGTAAAATTGTATTATCTGTAAACTGGAACAATTGCTGCAATCGCTGTATAGTCGAGTGATAATGTTTAAAATAAATAGGTTATCAATTGTCATCAATCTTTAACATACCTCAAAAATCACAAAGAAGTCAAGTTAAAGGAATTCATTTAAGATAAAAGATATAGAATGCACATCAGCGTGTGAGCCCTCCAGTCCCTTGCTAGTATCGTACAGAAAGGGCACGCTCTCAAGCTCCCCTCCCCAGTTATCGGTTGCGCAATTTTCATTGAGGGCTTGACGACATCAACTTTTAGCTGGCGTCCTTAGGCAAGGAGGTTAGACGGGAAACTTTCAGGTTATGCGCTATTGCTTTTAAACTCTGGTAGAACCTGGGTCAATATATGGCTCCGTAATTTAGCAAAGTAGTAATATGGCAGCGTAGTAAGATAGCTAAACAAATCGATGATTGGATCGTGATTATTAAACATCATAGGGTAACAGAATAGCGCAGTTGGGAGTATGTCCACTGTTTTAACTTACATTTACTGCGCTGAAGATAGCCACACGGTGATCGAAATCTGGATTTACAATAAACATTATTAGCGACTGATTGCGGTACCCTTTGCTAATCTGAATAAAAACAGTTGCTGGGAACAACTTCTTCCCCCCGGAAACAAATCTGATAATCTTATTAACGGGTCTTAATTTTTCTATCGGTCGCAACGCCAGAACTGCCTCCCTGGTGCCTTTACCTTTCCGAAAGCCAAGCAGATCGTCATCTGAACAGATCCTCAGTTTGTTTCCTGTTCTATGGCTGCCGTAAAAACAAGTGTCGTGGGTGAAGAGAGCCGGATGTGCCCTTCACCGGCGCCTCTTCTGCACGTGATGGGCCGGCAGGACGTTTCGTCGCTTCCCCGAACGCGGCCGGTGCGCCCTGCCCGCGGCTGCAGGCGTCTCCGGGTCGGCTCCACGGCAGCGGCAGCGGCATCGCCCCCTCCGCAGCGACCACTTTCTCCTCCCGGCACCGGCTACAAAGCGTCGAGCGCCCGCCTGCTGCCCCTAGTGCAGCCACACACTCGACACGACCAGCAGTCGCCGCAGCTGCCGCACGCGCCGTCCACTACACCTCTCTCTGCCCGCAACACTCGCGTCGCACCACAAACCTCAAGGTACGTAAAGTCGCGGCTCGCCGCTGTCGCAAATCCGGACTGGTCACGAAGCGCAACTGGCCCGTATTCCTGTAACTCATTGCCGACACACCGAACACAGAGCAAAAATGAATTAGTGTTTGACGACACGCACGTCTACCATGGAGCTTGCTTTTATACAGGGTGAATCCGGATTCTGCACGTAAAGGTCGTTTTACACGATCGAGTTTGTGATCAAAGGCGACTACGTGAAGCACGTGAGTCTTTCGTGCCTGCGCGTAAAACAGCAGTCGGCCACCTCTCGTCAGTGAGTTCATGACGTCAATGATGTACAGACTGCGCCGAGTGTGGAGTTCTAAATTTACGAGTATACTGCGCACTGAGCATGCGCAGAAACAGGGCACTATGGCGGCGTCAGCTAACAGTCGGAAGTTGGCGTATTCTCGCCGAGCTCACACCTATTCGAGGGCCCACAATCCCGTAAGTGGTCTACTGTGATCAGCAGACAAGGTGAAAGCACCTCGGCGGTCATTGTGGTGGTAAACTTACGCGCCTGTGTATATTACACATCTTCCATTGAGCTAAGTCACAAATACGATGTCTCATTTAAGTATGTAGCTAAAAAAAAAGCAATTTAATTTGTGGACAAAAGACAGTCACTGTTTACCGTTTATTTTACGTATTACAAAAAGGTCCCTATAACTGTTCGTTCATATTTAAATGAAGTTTACTGCAGTGCCACGAGCGCAAACTGTAGCATGTCGTTATTCAGTTCAAAATGGATCTGAGCACTATGGGACTTAACTTCTAAGGTCATCAGTCCCCTAGAACGTAGAACTACTTAAACCTAACTAACCTAAGGACATCACACACATCCATGCCCGAGGCAGGAGTCGAACCTGTACCGCCAGACTGTAGCGCCTAGAACCGCTCGGCCACTCCGGCCGGCGTCCTTATTTAGTGATCCACATTTCTGAAGATAAATGTATGTAGCATCGCAGGATTTTTCGCGTATATAGTAAAATACATTATTACTGTTTCGTGCCTTACGCATTATGCTGGTGAATACTGGTACCTGTTTGTGTGGTGTTCTGCAGCCAAGATCACATAATAAATAATTTAATGGATAGGAACTGCGGTTAGGTGGCGCTCGATGGGAATGTGGATTGGCGCCGCGCGGGATTAGCCGAGCGGTCTGAGGCGCTGCAGTCATGGACTGCGTGGCTGGTCCCGGCGGAGGTTCGAGTTCTCCCTCGGGCATGGGTATGTGTGTTTGCCCTTAGGATAATTTAGGTTAAGTAGTGTATAAGCTTAGGGACTGTTGACCTTAGCAGTTAAGTCCCATAAGATTTCACACACATTTCAACATTTTTTTGTGGATGTGCCGACATAGTCTACGTAGTGGCGATAACGCTGTGGTGCACTGGTTAACACACTTGCCTAATAAGCAAATCGCGGGTACGAATCCCGGTCGGGTACGAATTTTCACTCGTCGCCGCGGATTCCACGTAGTGTCCCGCTGCAGTTGACAGCGGTGATCCCCTTTAATTTACATATAATGCTTCACTGCTGCGAATCCTGTGAGGTGTCTGTTCTCTCGGACATTTCCCAAAGAACAGACATCACGCATTCATATAAATAGCTATGCTAAGTACTCTCCTACATGCACTTCGTAGCTGTTTGTAATGAATCTGGATGCAGAGCCAACAGTCCTGTTGTCAACATTAAGTACAGCTGGTGACTGGAGCGAGCTTGTTTCGAAACAAAACATACAGCGTATACCATCAACATTTGCACTGTTGAGCAGATATTTTCAATCAATATTAACCGGCCACGATATCACTGCGCTTGACCTCCAGTGGCCGTTACGGAAACACTCGTAGACGCTACAGTAAACAAGTGCAATGGTGACTAAAGAAAGCTCATTGCACTGTGAATGATATTGAGCCAGTGGTGCTGTGTGTTCTCGTGACATATTTCAGTTACCCTGGAAAACTGCAGGAGACAACAGCTCCCTTATACAGTACCGCAATACTCGTATACCGATGTCATTGTACCCGAGCCGGCCGCTGTGGCCGAGCTGTTCTAGGTGCTTCAGTCCGGAACCGTGCTGCTGCTAAGGTCGCAGGTTCGAATCTTGCCTCGGGCATGGATGTGTGGATGTCCTTAGGTTAGTTAGGTTTAAGTAGTTCTAAGTCTAGGGGACTGATGACCTAAGATGGTAAATCCCGTAGTGCTTAGAGCCAGCCATTGTACCCGAACCTACCATCTCCACTGGTGCGACGGAATAATGTTTGTCGCTGCTCCTCGGTGTTAGTCTTAATTAATACGATCATTTCACTGTGGTCATTCATCTGTAACTATTTGAATCACTAGAACTGCGTGACAGAAGATATCGCTTTATAGTACCGTGTATTGTCCATTCACAGATGGATCATGGGAAGAATGATTGCTTGTGCGCCTAAGTGCACGATCGCCACTGGATAGATAGTTAGGTGAAATGGAGAATATACACAGTATCTGTCCTGCAAAGCAGTTCTTGAAGTTTGATAAGCAGATACTGTCTAAACCTTTCTGCCAGCTGAGGATTCTCAACGTTTCTATTACACTTTCTCACCAGTCAAACAAGCATGTACCTATAAGCGCAGTTCGTCTTTGTACACGCTTCATGTCCGCCTTTAGTCCGATACGATGTGGGTCCCATACTCTTTAGCATTAGTCAGGAACCAGCCTTCAAAATGTTTACCATACAGGGTTTTTTATAGACAAAATGCAGTTTTCCAGTAAGCTACCAGTGAACAGAAGGATGATATTTACTTTACCTACAACTGACTCTGCATTGTCCTTCCACCATACATTTCTACACATTATTCCCAAGTATTAGAATGACATAATTAACTATAGTTGTGATTCATGAAGCCCAAGGACTACACATCTTTATGTTTCGTGAAGTGACCAGCTTTCAATTTCTCTAATTTAAGAACTATTTACTGGCATTTAAAACATACTGTTATTATGTCGATATCTAAATTGATATCACTGAAATGTTTGCAGGAAAGTATTTACTTATAGTTTACCTGGCCCACGGAAGGCTTCACATTGCAACGAATACCATCCGCTAAGTCAATGTATAACATGGACAGATGGTTCAAATGGCTCTGAGCACTATGGGACTTAACATCTGAGGTCATCAGTCCCCTAGAACTTAGAACTACTTAAACATAACTAACCTAAGGACATCACACACATCCATGCCCGAGGCAGGATTCGAACCTGCGACCGTAGCGAAAGCGCGGTTCCAGACTGATGCACCTAGAACCGCTCGACCACAACGGCCGGCTTAATTCTTCATAGCAGCATATTCAGTTTTAGATGTCTTACTGAACCAAAAGCTTTTATATAGTGCTGTAAACATTGCATTGACCAACTTCCCTCTAACCACGGAAATGAAGACGTGCGAGGTGCGCGTGAGGGAAGCAATAGGTTTCTTGGTTCGTCTGATGAAGTATGCTTTCCACGTCTCTTCCCAGAAATACAATAAATTGTCAATGCTTCTTGTAGTTACTTGTGCATCTACCCATCGTCCCTGGGGAAAAACGATGTTCGAAATACATGGAGGCACTCTTCAGTGTGTTTTTGAAACCCACCTATGGCAGTTAAGTGTAACTCGTCAACATTGTCTCTGGTTGCAAAGAAGATTTAAAAGGATCAAGGCCGCACATGTCCGTCCTGTCAGTAGATCGTACTTACAATTATTTATCAGACCCGTAGCGCTCGAAACGCACTGGTAGAGTAATACTGCAAATGTTTTCCGTGAGCAGTTAAATGTGAATGATGTATCAGTTTCCTTCTCACGGTGGTAATTATCTGGACCTGTATTAAGATACAGTTTCATTTGTTCCTGAACATTAATTCCTTACCAGAAATAACGCTTACAGTTGATTCACTGTTCGTTATATAAATAAACGGGGGGTACAATTTTTGTTTACGAAACATTATCAGTTATTCTTAACAAAAAATCCAAATACACTTCTTTTTGAACCTATACACATCTATATCTTCCTATACAAAAACCTTGATCTTTGGATTGCTATGTGAAAGTTCTTATTTCACTCTGCGCTCTATTTCATAGCATCCATCATTCAAGGAGTGCGCCATCTACTACAACCACCTCATGGTAGTCAATGCTAACGCCGCTACATATTAAAAGACAAACATACATTCGCACTCATTCCCTCTGTGTGGCTAATAAGTTGGGGATGGGAAAATGTGAAGAAAAAAAAAGGTCATGTAACAGCTATCAGTATGACCTACACGCTCTTGGAATATTTAAAGTGTGTTACGTGATGTGCAAGATATTCGATATAACTTCAAGCACAAGAGGCTGTTCATCAATATTGTGATGTTCTTGAACTGATTAAGCAAACAAGTGATCGTCACGTAGCTCACTTTCGAAATTTCACTGTCTTTTCTGTCAATTCAACTCTTATTGTCTTAAACTAGAGAGCAATACTCACGATTAGTTTGGATGAGAATTGTGCAAGCTACCTTCTGCGTGCGTTCTTGCAGTCAGCTTCATTCTTCCCTCTGCCTTCCCGACTAATCGATCTACGTGGGCCGGCCGGAGTGGCCGAGCGGTTCTAGGCGCTTCAGCCCGGAACAGCGCGACCGCTGCGGACGCAGATTCGAATCCTGCCTCGGGCATGGATGTGTGTGATGTCCTTAGGTTAGTTAGGTTTAAGTAGTTCTAAGTTCTATGGGACTGATGACCTCAGATGTTAAGTCCCATAGTGCACAGAGCCATTTGATCTACGTGGACGTCCACTCCTGATGAATAGCCAAAAACACTTGACATTTGTGACTGATACCAGTTACTGGTAGGTCACGAGATAATCAAACAATATGGCCTTGTTTTTCTATTACACGATCACGTTACGTCTACATTATGCAGACTTCCAGCTGCCAGTCTTTATACAAAGCGCTGATCGTTTGCAAATCTTCCTTCACCTTCCTCCATTTTTCTGTCGCTTAAGCATTCCCATACAGAAAAACAATTTGATCATTACACGCATTACGTGACCAATTTCTGATTTCGAAAGGGTTGCTTTATTTGTTTCAAGATTTTTGCTCTCTACGGTTGTGTTTCAATACCATCGAGAAATATATATGTTGTACAGACAAGGAGGAAGACCAGCGGCAATTCCTCCGTCACACGGCTGTTACGTCACTGATTATTGTCAAGGAGGCACTTCATTATTCATTTCAGATGATTTGTTGAAGCATACAACGAAAAAATTGTTCAGGGAGACCAGAGAGCCAGGCAGCAGCAACCGGCCGAGACACAAGCAGCAACAGGGGATTAATCGATTTTGTGACATTTAACGAGTTCCTGACAAGAAGTGAAATATATAATTTCATATGTGTGCTTTGTTAGTTTAGTATCTTCAATTTCTGCATGTTAATTTAATATTAAATAGACACAGGTCTCACGCTTACGTTTATGTCGGAAACTAAACCGATTTTGTGACATATTGCAAGTTACTAATCAGGAGCGAACTATTTAGTCTCACCTAAGTGCTTTGGTAATTCAGTTTTTGAATCTCTGCGTGTTGACCTCTTTTATTACACACAGTTATCGCATTTTCATCGGTGTCTACGGTAAAGTTCTGTAGCGCGTGTCGATAGTCCTTTGTCTGTGTAGCGTAGCTTTCCACGGTCTTTAGTGTGGATAGCGACTGTGATTGCTGTTTGCTGATGGAAACCAAGTTGGTGACTCTTTACTCTCAGCTCCAGATGTGATGGCTTCAGTTACACAGTTTGAGGTTGCAGGGGATGGGTATCACTTTTGTAGGCCGGCCGCGGGGTCCAACGAACATCCAGCATGACTCACGAGTCCGTCGATGAGTCCGCACCAGTCTGGGCAGCCCAGATGAGCCTTCCACTGAGGTTGATCCCTCACCCGTGGTCGAGTGAGACGTTGCCTCAGGGCATGACAGGGGCCGAAAGCAAGGCGTCGCCGGTTAGTCTGAGCCAGACGCAGTCACTTGTCCTGTTGCAGAGGAAACCTTTCAGCCTGCAAGATCTGGGCAATCACAGAGGGTGGGATTATTGGTAGTTCGAGCTCCAATTTTATGAGCGTTATGGGGCCCTTAAGGATATGGCTGCCAAGTACAGGAAGAAAGACAACGTGCACTCTTTGTACATTCTGGGTGGAGTCATTCCAGACGTGCAACGGGTCCTTCCAGATGCCATGAAGAGCACAGGATGCAGCCAACTGCAGGTGGTGGCTCACGTCGGTACGAATGATGTGTGTCGCTTTGAATCGGAAGAGATTCTCTCTGGTTTCGAGCGGTTATCAGAAGTGGTAAAGACTGACAGTCTTGCTTGTGAGATGAAGCCTGAGCTCGCTATTTGCAGCATATTCGACAGGACCGATTGTGAACCCCTGGTACTGAGCCGAGTGAGGGGTCTGAATCAAAGGCTCAGACGTTCTGCGACCGTGTAGGCTGAAAATTCCTCCCTACGCCTTAGGGTGGTGGGGTTACGGGTTCCACTAAATAGGTCAGCTGCATGGGTATCAGGGACTGTGTGGCGTGGAGTGGATGATTTTTTATGTTAGATGGTCTCGGGGAAACACAAAAAGGGCTTCATTCCCGAAGCATGCAGGTCTAACACAGGAAGAACGTAGATCTAGTAACCATTGATATAACAGTTGTAAATTGTCATAGCTGTGTGCGGAAAGCACGAGACCTTCAAGCGCTAATAGAAAGGGTTGATGCTCAAATATTGTAGGCAATGAAAGCTGGCTGAAGCCGGAGATAATTTCAGCCGAAATTTTTGCGAAGGCCCGAACGGTGTTAAGAAAGGATGGGCTAAACAAAGTTAATGGTGGCGTGTTTGTTGCTGATAGAGGTAGTTTATCTAACAGCGAAATCATTCGGGATCACCTCACTGGTTGCTACGTCTTTCCGCAACGTCGTACTGGAAAAATTTATCTGCAATTTCTCAGACATAATTTGCTTCATGTACCTGATGACGTATCTCTAGAGTCATCCAACGATTGTCGTCTATGCACGATGGCACTGCATCTCACCATCTCATTTTACATGGATGGTTCACCAGTACTCGATAATCAGTTTCCGAAGAGGTGGATTGGTCTAGGGGGATCCATTGCACGGTCGGCCCAAACGTCACATTCGAATCCAATTGATTTCTTTTTTTAATCCTTGGTGTACTGAACTCCCGCAGCCATTGTCGATGTTCTGGGGGAACGTATCCCAAATGGACTTCACCAAATACGGAACATACCAGGAGTTTTCCACAACATACACTAAAGTATGAAACACAGGTTCACGGTATGCATGGAATGGGGAGGTGATCACTTCAAGCAATTTCTGTCTGGCAAATGTATCATTTTTGTGCCACGAATAATAAATCCTTTCAGATCTCCGTAACGGAGGAGAAGAGTTTGAACACTACCGTAGACTACTGTAGACTATCATAAATAAATGTAGACAGAGTTAAGTTCAAAAATATATCAAGATAATCCATCGTTAACAGGATAACGTTTTCTCCTAAACTTGATTAGACCGCTGCCTCTGGAGGAGTCATACCCCGAATTTTGTCAGACAATGAGCGAGCCAGCAACATCTACGAAAAATCAAGATGTCTATACTTGCTGTCCGCTAATCTCTGCCACAGTAAACTTAGATACATCCTGCTTAAGACATTATACATCCATACGTCAGTAGATGGTGAAAGATATGTCAAAAAAGTTTTTTATCTTCGTAATTACTAAACTGAGGAAACGGGGTTATTAGACTACCTAATGAAGGATTTTCGAGCCTATGGTTACACCAAGTTTTTGTATTGTTTTTATCTCAAGAATAAATCCCTGAGGTTTACCACATTTTCTTATGAGTCATCGGTCTTCTGGATCGTTTGATGCAGCTCGTCATGAATTTTACATATCGTTTATTGTAAAATGAAAACATTCACGGCTAGAAATGTCACAATTAATAAAATGTTACGGGCTGTTATGCCGTGGTCGAATGGATTTCACCTTAAAACCCCTCGATTCGTCCCCATCTGCGGAGGAAATTTTCAAGAGGAATCGTAACTTTTTTGGATGTCGGGTTCACACCCTAGTTCGCTACTGAGTACATTGCTATTCCAGCTTTTTCCATTGTAGTAATCTATACACACACACGGAAGATAAAAGATCACCAAAAATAGGAAACCACTGAAAAAACTGAAACTATAGGATTCCGTGTAGTTGTGCGGAGGTGTACGTGGGTACTGCAATAAGAACTATCAAAAAAACGACTAGAAGAACACAAGGAGAAGAGGAGAGATTGACAGGTGAGCTGTTACGGAATATGGTTTGCAGCCAGGAGACCACCACATTCATTTTGATAGGACTCAAGTACTGGCAGTCATAAGCGGATATCATGAAAGACTATGCGGGGAGATCATAGAGATTGTAAAATACACCAGAAATTTCAGTAGGAAAGAGGAGGGCGTGAAATTGAATGACATTCGGATTCCGGTGCTGAAGAAAGATGTCTACCAATCTTCCGCCACGGGATGATAGCAGCAGCGGACGACGGCAGTCCACAACAGCCAAAGGCGCTCACAAATTCAAAACATGTGGAGTCCCGCCAGAATTTTGCTGTAGTCTGTAGCGAGCCAGGGTGTGAATCGGACAGTCAGAAAAGCTACGATAACCCTTGAAAATGTCCCCCACAGATGGGGACGAAACGTCGGTGAGATCCATGCGACCGGACAGTGAATCGGACAGTCAGAAAAGCTACGACCACCCTTGAAAATGTCACCCACGGATGGGGACGAAACGTCGGTGAGATCCATTCGACTGGACAGTGAATCGAACAGTCAGAAAAGCTACGATCATCCTTGAAAGTGCCCCCCACAGATGAGGACGAAAAGTCGGTGAGATCCATTCGACCGGTCAGTGAATCGGACAGTCAGAAAACCTACGATCACCCTTTGAAATGCCCACCCACAGATGGGGACGAAACGTCGGTGAGATCCATTCGACCGTGGCATAATATCCCGGAACATTTGATTAATTGTCAGATCGTTTATTGTCAAAAAAGGTATCCTGTACTGTGGCAGAAACCATGGAAATGACTCTGCCCCAAACGAAGGAAAGAAATTTTATATTGAGAATGGCGAAGGATAGTCAGGACGAGTGTGGTTTAGTGAAACGATGGAGGCGTCTCTGGCTAATTAAGGCAGTCTGCAGACGGAGGCGTGCGAGCACGTGGCGCCGAGTTTTTGGCCGGCGCCCTGCGAGCTGCAGGCACGGATGGGGTGTGTGTTTCGGCCCGGCCCCGCCCGGCTCGGCCCCACCCCAGCGCCGAGGTGACTGCGTGCGGCGCGGCGCGCCGGCCGCAAACTTCTCCGTTAATGGCGCCGCGTTCCTGGACGGGATGGCGGGCTTCATTAAAAGCGTTTGAAAGTTGCCCGCGTCCGCCGCTAGTTCGCAAAAGAAGGGCTAATGTTCTTAGGCCAACAACAACAACAACAACAACAACAGTGGCTACGGCTAAGACACGGAAAGAGCAGAGGGGGGGAATACCGACGGCAGTGCAGCCAACTTCCTCTGCGCTCACCTTCAGGTCCACCTTTTTCGTTTCTCTTTTTGCTCTTTGTCTCGCTCTGCAGTACCAAAAGAGCGAACAAAATACCGCGGAGCCAGTGCCATTTTTCACATCGGGGACTGTACTTCGCGCTGTGGCAATTCAAGGCGGAGTAATGTTTAATAGCGTTTCTGCAGATGACACATCGTTCTGTCTACTGCCTCGATTATCTGAGAGAGATTTCTAACTTGGACAGATTAGGTGAACTGCCCAAGAGGAACACTGTGACCGTTTAAAAACGAAATTGTTTATTGTATTTCTCAACTGAGGGTGGCACAGCAGCATAATGTGTTTCGACTTCTTAATGAGTTGCATAGTAACATCATAACTGTTTCGTTGACATAGTATCACGACCGATTTCGACTTCATCGCTAACTCACATTCAAATGTTTTGAATCCGTTATACAGTAACTCACCAATTGCTCAGGTGGCAAGTTACCATGTAAAGGATGCCCGCCCGGTTGGCCGTGCGGTCTAACGCACGGCTTTCCGGGCGGGAAGGAGCGTCCGGCACGGTGAACCGGCCAGTCTGTGGATGGTTTTTAGGTGGTTTTCCACCTGCCTCGGCGAATGCGGGCTGTTTCCCCTTATTCCGCCTCAGTTACCCTACGTCGGCTGCGCAAACAAGTTCTCCACGTACGCGTACACCACCATTATTCTACCACGCAAACATAGGGGCTACAATCGTTCCCTGTGAGGCCCACCGGGGGCCGAACCGCACAATAACCCTGGGTTCGGTGTGGGGCGGCGGTGGGGTACAGTGGACTGCGATAGTCGTCGTGGGGTTGTGGACCACTGCGGCTGAGGCGGGGACGGAGCCTCTCCGTCGTTTCTAGGTCCCCGGTTAACATACAATACAATACAATACAATACAATGTAAAAGATTCGAAACATATGACGCTAAAGTACTGAGAAGTCGAAACACGTTACGGCACTATTTGTCTGACTTTAGGCCTAAGAAATACATAAAAGAATTCAGAGATCTCCAGCTCTGGAAAAGTTATCAAACTTCGTTGTTTACAACACTTTCGGCTATTATAATATCAAGTTCATGTTGTTTTCATTTTTCATTTCTTAATTGTTCTAACATTGAATACAGGTCTGAAACGCATTTCCATCCGTGTGACGGCAGTTGTGACGATCAGCCAGAACACGTTACCTCTCATTCCCACGACTACAGTCGAGACGGCATAAGAAACTCCCTGACAGCCCTCAGCGTTGTTGCCAGCTTCCAAAGGCTGCAGGAGAAAACAGTAGCCGTCTACAGAGGCGTAACAACACAAAAGTTGCCATAGAGACGTTTACAAAATCGCGGTATGTTATTGGTTGAGGTATAACCGCGAAGCTGCCACACTCAGCCCCCTGCAACTGTCAGGAATCAAGTTACAAAGACTCAATTATAGAGTCTGACTGTGAATAAGCCGTTACCAGTCAGCAGCATGTGCCGTTTAATTCGAATAAAATTCAGTTGTAACTCTATAATTTCAAATGGCCAACGAACTCGTGTTTTTGATGGGGAAAATTCCCATACACATATCAACCAAGGGTATTTTGGAAGGAAGGTTAATGAAAAAGAGGTAATCTCGGAGAGGGGAAACATGGGAGGGGAATTGACCATATTCTTTCTGAAGGATCCATCTCTCCATTTGCCGTCCTTTCGACTGATTGTGCAACGTATTGCTACTACGCCACCTCTGTCAGCGGTACAAAGCCGACAGATCCTCATAGCACACTTTGTCTAAGACACTGTTCGTTGATGGCTTAACTGGCAAACTTTTGATCAAAACTGCAGGCATTTGATCGGCAGCTTACCCAGTAAACCAAAAAATTTAAAAAAAACAATTTCAAGTATCGGCAAGCTACAGAAATACTTTCCAATATTTAGGTAGAAAACATTAAACGATAAATAAAACCTGGGCAAGGAATTTATCTATCTAATGCACGGATCAAAGGAATTGAAAAAATGATTGAACTATAAATATTTAATACTAGGAATGGTATAAAAGCGAAAAAAAGGTGGATTGCGACTCTCATTGTCGAACACACAGCATATCAGTTGCCTAGACTTAAATGCTGCCAGCGACAGGAGAATGAATATTCGGCCTTTTACACAGATACAGAATAAACGTAAACATCTCTTATCTAATAGACCTTAGTACTGTTCCGACTAGACGAGAGCTGCCTACAAGGCAGTAGGAGCAGTGATCTGTGATCGTGAGAAATGTGATCAGCATGCCGCCAATGCCACCAGCCGTTATTCCCAGTTTACATGAATGTTGATGAGACAGCTGCTTTTCTGTTCAAGCAGCCCCTCATTTAGCCTCACGAGGCTGAGTGCACTTCGTTCCGGATGCCCCTGCCCCAGAAAGTCGAGGTGGTAACAAGAGTCGATCACGAGTCCCTCCACATCGAAGGCAGCGTTGCTAACCAATCGTCCACGGGGGTGGTCTAAATACAGAATAAATATTCAAGAAAATATCAAACTGCCATCATCCCGAGATTACTTTGAAGACCAAAGTGATTTACTACTACAGCTCCTATAGTCCTTCCTCCGACGTTGGAACTGATTTACCCAAGGGGCCACAGGCGGAATTAAGATTAAGCATGGGCCCCGAAGACTGCGAAAACCGGCGTCTTTAACATTACTGTTAGAAAGTGACAACTTTCCTAGGACTGATCCGGAATCTAACTCCAGAGCTTGGGATCCACAGTCTATCACTTTACCACTGAGCCATTGCGTAGAGTGTTTCAAAATTTCACCTACAAATTTCGAGGCTGTGGGAACGTGCGTTGAGCAACAATATGAGGATAGGAACCCATGTCCGGAAACGTCATCCAACGACGGTACAGTGCGAGGTGCCGAGGTGGAGAAGAGTTTGTACCTCTTTAATTCAGACGAATCTCGCATAAGAACAAGACATGCACTTGCCCTCCTCCTTATCTACCAGCTAATTAATTATGCACACAACGGTAACGGAAGAAAATGATGGTGGTCCCTGCTAGATGGTAAAGTAAGGAGGAGTGCACACTCACAATAATTTATTAAAAATCGTAATCTACTCAGAAAAAAGAGAACTTTATCATAATAAACAACAGGAAATGGGATTCTGCATATATCTACGAAATGATATGCGGATTAAGTATTACAATCAGATTTATTATACATCAGAACATAAATGCACATGATGATCGACACAAACAGTAGGTTAAAGGATAGGGTATACTGAAATATTATGAGAATAAGATGCAATAGATTGACGATAATGACTGGAGGTCCTAATGAATCAAATATTAATCTCCCGACTGTATAGCAGTATCACAATTAGTAGTGAGAGCTCAAATGAGATCACATGGAAAAACAAGCAAGGTGGACTTGTAGCAAAGCGAGCACGAATGCTGCTGAGGGATTCAGTATAAAATTGATAAGGTCCTACAATGCCGGAGCCGCAAAATACTGTACCAGTACTGAAATCTGCAGCACGTCTTCGGTAGGCATCGTCCTGATGATGTAGGCGCCGACTTCTGCCGTGCAGCAACTCTGTGTCAACCCCTAGCCGCGAAGGCTGTCCGAGAATGCTAAGTTCTTCCGATAACGAGCGACGAAGTCTCAAGACCGTCCGACTCCGAGGAAGATCAGATCCCTACTCCCTACTCTCCTCGAAAACCGCGAATCAGCATTCAGTTCTGATTCCAAAGTTCTCCAACACTGTTTCAGAGCATCATTCGCGCCAATAGCGACCGTTCTCTCCAAGTTTGAGCAGGGCTTTATGACATCAACTAGCCTCAGTTTAAGTTGACCAATCATGCCTCTGCTATTCAGCTGAGGGCACTGAACTTGCCGTTTGACCGGCTACGAAAACAACCTGCCTAGACCACCGGCCATTGGGCGCCAGACAGTCGCACCCAGCAGGGCACAGTCCACAAGTATTCTCAGAATCAAGAGGACAATGCAGTCTGTCGGTGCAAGGAATCTTCGTTCTGGACGCGCTGGAATGGTAAATACATAAACTGCGGCGACACATAGACGTCTCGCAGGTCTTTTCGCCCTGCATAAAATAGGCAAAACTCGACCGACGTCAGTCGTTCCGCCAGGCGCTCAAGCCTATTGTACGAACCCCTCAGAATTCAGGGAAGTGTAGCCTCCAAACGGAAACGCCGTGTGCCGCGTCCTCCGATGCTTGCCTCGCACAAGCCACCCAGGGAAGTAAACCAACACGTATAGGAATCAAGTGAAAAGTATTTTTATTGAGCTCTCAGTACAAATGCTCTCATTACAATAACCTTATTCGGCCTGTTACTACCGTGCAATGACATAGAACATTAACAAAATTGATGAAAATGAGAGGAGACATGAAAAAAAGGGCATGGAACCTCTCAACAGAACGTCGAAGTTACAGTCACCTGCACCTATGTATGTATGTATACACAGGATGATGCCATGTTGATGTTAAAAACTTTGATGGTTGATGGATAAAGATAAGTGTATCACTTTCAGAAAAGCGACTTTGGTCCGAAAACGAACGAGTCGAAAGTTATAAGTGAAAATCGTTTCTATATCTCTGACAGTGAACACATACACCGGTACTGTTTTTCCTAAGATTTTAGGGTATCAACTTTCAAAGGTACTTGTATGGACCAAAACAACGAAAAAATGTTCATTATGCATGGACTCTAAAATGCATACTTCAAGAGTTATGCGCACTTGTTCATCTTCACTACTGTGTAATACATCAGCGAAGACGAACAAGTACTCATAGCATCTAAGTCATGCATTTTAGAGTCCATGCGTAATGGATTTTTTTTTTTGTTTTTGTCCATAGAACCACGTCTGATGGTTCCTACCCTAAAATCACAGGGAAAACAGTACCAGGCATAAGAACGATTTTCGTATATAGCTTTTGACTCGTTCGTTTTTGGACCAGGGTCCCTTACCTCAGAGTGATACATTTATCCTTCTCCATCGAACCTGAATGTTTTTAACATCATCACGGAATCACTCTGCATATATATAGGGTCTATACAAGGGCGATGTACTTGAGGTCAATATCATGGAAATCGAAGATGATGTAGATGAAGATGAAATGGGAGATATGATACTGCGTGAAGTGTTTGACAGAGCACTGATAGATCTAAGTCGAAACAAGGTCCCAGGAGTAGACAACATTCCATTAGAACTACTGACAGCCTTGGGAGAGCCAGTCCTGACAAAACTCAAACATCTGGTGAGCAAGATGTATGAGACAGGAGAAATATCCTCAGACTTCAAGAAGAATATAATAATTCCAGGCCCAAAGAAAGCAGGTGTTGACAGATGTGAAAATTGCCGAACTATCAGTTTAATAAGTCACGGCTGCAAAATACTAACGCGAATTCTTTACAGGCGAATGGAAAAACTAGTACGAGCCGACCTCGGGGAAGATCAGTTTGGATTCCATAGAAATATTGGAACACATCAGGCAATACTGACCCTACGACTTATCTTAGAAGCTAGCATTTGTAGACTTAGAGAAAGATTTTGACAATGTTGACTGGAATACTCTCTTTCAAATTCTGAAGGTGGCAGGGGTAAAATACAGGGAGCGAAAGGCTATTTGCAAATTGTACAGAAACCACATGGCAGTTATAAGAGTCGAGGGGCATGAAAAGGAAACAGTGGTTGGGAAGGGAGTGAGACAGGATTGTAGCCTCTCCCCGATGTTATTCAATCTGTATATTGAGCAAGCAGTGAAGGAAAGAAAAGAAAAATTCGGAGTAGGTATTAAAATCTATGGAGAAGAAACAAAAACTTTGAGGTTCACCGATGACATTGTAATTCAGTCAGAGACAGCAAAGGACTTGGAAGAGCAGTTGAACGGAATGGATAGTGTCTTGAAAAGAGGATATAAGATGAACATCAACAAAAGCAAAACGAGAATAATGGAATTTTGTCGAATTAAGTCGGGTGATGCTGCGGGAATTAGATTAGGAAATGAGACGCTTAAAATAGTAAAGGAGTTTTGCTATTTGGGGAGCAAAATAACTGATGATGGTCGAAGTAGAGAGGATATAAAATGTAGACGGGCAATGGCAAGGAAAGCGTTTCAAAAATGGCTCTGAGCACTATGGGACTCAACTGCTGAGGTCATTAGTCCCCTAGAACTTAGAACTAGTTAAACCTAACTAACCTAAGGACATCACAAACATCCATGCCCGAGGCAGGATTCGAACCTGCGACCGTAGCGGTCTTGCGGTTCCAGACTGCAGCGCCTTTAACCGCACGGCCACTTCGGCCGGCCAAGCGTTTCTGAAGAAGAGAATTTTGTTAACATCGAGTATAGATTTAAGTGTCAGAAAGTCGTTTCTGAAAGTATTTGTATGGAGTTTAGCCAAGTATGGAAGTGAAATATGGACGATAAATAGTTTGGACAAGAAGAGAATAGAAGCTTTCGAAATGTTGTGCTACAGAAGAATGCTGAAGATTAGGTGGGTAGATCACATAACTAATGCGGAGGTATTGAATAGAATTGGGGAGAAGAGGAGTGTGTGGCACAACTTGACTAGAAGAAGGGTTCGGTTGGTAGGAGATGTTCTGAGGCATCAATGGATCACCAATTTAGTATTGGAGGGCAGCGTGGAGGTTAAAATTCGTAGAGGGAGACCAAGAGATGAATACACTAAGCAGATTCAGAGGGATGTAGGCTGCAGCAGGTACTGGGTGATGAAGAAGCTTGCACAGGATAGAGCAGCATGGAGAGCTGCATGAAACCAGTCTCAGGACTGAAGACCACAACAACAACAACATACATGTATATACAAGCGCTGGCGCCTGTAACGTCAACGCTCTGTACCGTCGTTGGATGACGTTTCCGGACATGGGTTCCTATCCTTATATTGTTCCTCAAGACACTTTTTCATCGCCCGGAAGTTTGTCGGTATAATACCCTATATATGTATTCAAACAGTTTATTTTCGAAACATAAACGTATTGGTGACCGTTTATTTTAGCTCTTAATGAAGGAGAGGAAAATATAAACAGTTGTTGACGATTGTCTCCAAAATATGTTGCGTTAGTCTGTAGGAGTTTCGTGCCAGAAATATCAACGGAAAAATATATAAACTACGTGGCGAAAGCTGCTGCAGGAGAATAGATTAGTTGTACGTAGCCTGTGAATGGTGCATACGCTCTGAAACGCGTTATAGTAAATGAAGAAAGCGAAAACTATAGACTGGTTGTAGATCCGTGTCCCCTTTCACTATCAGTTACATTAGCGTCACCTTCGTTCACTGTCTACTCTGTGCAACCAAACGACTTTTACCGGGAAGAGAAACGACTGCACACTCTTCGTGTGAGAAACGGACTCCGCGCGCGCACATACAATCACGACGCACAATTGGCGGTCTACAAGGCCGACGTAGCGGTGCAGGCCTATGCGCGGCTGATGCGCGCTGCCTGAGTAATGGCCGGGAACAAAGCGGCGCAGCTTTTCTTGTTTGCACGCCAGCCGGCAAAAGCACGCCGTGAATACCGGAGCGCGGCGCTCGAAAGAGCCCGCCAGCGCTCGCAGCTAACCACTGTGTTAACTTAATGTGCAGCTGTGTGTTTCTGTTATTTCATCTGACATCGATGCCGAGGAAACTTTCTCCGTTACCGTTAAAAGAGCCAAACGTATGCGAATAAGTGAGGGAAGTAAATACGTTTTACGTAAGAAGATCTTTTTCAGCAGATTCACTGTGTGTAAAATTACTTACCACGTCTGATTTTAGTAAATTCGATTATTTTCTCCGTCGTTTTCGTCAGAAACCGTATTCGCGTCTTGGTCTCCGTCGACAATTTTTGCCCCTCCCCCCACCCCACACGCTTCCCGCTATTACCAAGACATTGACGATTCACTTTAATTTCATCTGAGGCATCATGTAACATTTGCGTAATGTGTTTTCAGTTTCATCTTCATCTACAGCTACATGATTATGCTATATCTACATCTACATGATTTCTCTGAATTCACCGAAACACTTTCAAGTTATTTCTCTGCAATTCCACACTCGAACTCCGCGTGGGAAAAACGAACGTTTAAATCTATCTGTGAAATGTCCCCTTAGAAAATATATAAATGACTGTGCTTAAACTGACACACAATATTTTTAGTGCAACGCAATCTGACTTTCAAAAATCCCTACAAAAGAATGGCCCTGACTAACAATAACCTATACCTTTCATCAATCACTTACCTCAAAAAAATCTTCGTTACTCGAACTACTGCAATACAGCGAGCGCCACTACTACCAGCTAAATAAAAGATTCAAACTACTGAAGGTACTAACTACTGATAGGCAAAGTTAGCAAATGAAATATTTTGATAAAGAACAAACAATGTATTTACCTTAATAGTGTTCAAAAGTCATAATATATATATCAGTTCATGACATCCAGTCTTACAAATTTACTGACTCTGATGGACACACGTCCAGATCATCCGCTCTCAAAACTCCGCCATCTGTCTCCCAACATCCACCACTGCTGGCGGCTCACCTTCAACTGCGCAACGCTACGCGCTATTAGCACAACTGCCCACAACAATAGCAAACAACAATGCAAACCAGCCACAGACTGCACACAGCACAGCCAGTGATTTTCATACAGAGCGCTACGTGGCGTTACCAATATAAAAACCTAAACAGCCTACTTACATCTGTTCAAAAAGATGGTTCAAATGGCTATAAGCACTATGGGACTTAACATCTGAGGTCATCAGTCCCCTAGACTTAGAACGACCTAAACCTAACTAACCTAAGGACATCATACACATGCATGCCCGAGGCAGGATTGGAACCTGCGACCGTAGCGGTCGCGCGGTTCCAGACTGTAGCACCTAGAACTGCTCGGCCACTCCGGCCGGCCAAATCTGTCTGTGCGAGCTCTCATTTCTCTCATTTTTTACTATGACGATCATTTCTCCCTATGTAGGCTGGCTGAGGAGGAAGTTAGTGATTAAAATTTCACGATAAGATCCTACCACTACGAAAAACGCCTTTGTTTTAATGATTGCCACCCCAATTCAAGTATTACATCCGTGGCGCTCTGTCACCTGTTTCGCGATAGTTGCAAAGTCCTCCGTTGATACTATCTCATGTGGATTACACACCAAACACAGCAGTGCTCCTGAAGACGACGTACAAACACAGTGTAGGCAGTCTCTTTAGTATCCTGTTGCATTTTCTCAGGGTTCTGCCAATAATTCGTAGTTTTTGGTTTGCTTTGCCCACAACGTTATCTATGTGATCGTTCCAACTCAAGTGTTCCTCGTGCTGTTTTTTAAAACTGTGATTCTCCTTGTGGCAAACTATTATTAGTGTTTCTTTTGACGTCTATTTATTTGTTAGTATCTTTTACAACAGATTTGGGGTCTTTTAGCTGTAGACCTACATGCTACTGACGGCAAAATCGGATGGGGTAGGCTGAGAAAAGAAACACTAATTAGAATTTTCTGGAACGGGATTCAAATCCCCAACCGGTAACCTGTTATTTACGTGAATCGCTTAAGTTATTTATAGGACTTTTTCTTAGCAACATCACGGTTCAGTTCCCCATACTTGTACACTACGAATTTGTACTCCATCTAATAACCTACCGGTAATCCGTCTTACAGTTCATGATTGTAATTAGCATTGTTACTACCTTTCTTTAGGTTCCAGACTATAATTCTTTTTTTCAAGACCTCTCATTCAGTTTAATGAAGAGTGATAGTTCTTGGCTCGTTAAAAAAAAAAAATGTTGCTGGACCAGGACTAGAAATGTTATTGTGGAACTGACAGTTCCTCTGCCTTATGATGTTCTTATGACAACAGGTAACAGTGCTACCAGTCAAAACGAGAACATAGATTTAATCTGTGAGGTTATGTTTCAGTACAGCATTAAGTGGAATCTACTCGTTGTCTGTTGTATACATGCCCTGTTGTAAATAGCATACAGTGTCATCTAATCCGTGGTAAAGATACTATCAATTTAATTATTGTTTTTATAGAATGAGTTTTCCGTTGTGTTAAGTCTCAGTTTTTCATCGTCTCTTTTCTGACGTGAGTTCAATGTCAAAAACAGCTGCAAGCAAAAAATAGTTGATATATGGTTTTCTTGTCGTTCGTATTTGAATACTAAGGTGTACTAGGGGGAAAAAAGTGTGTGGTGTATTCCTTCTGAGCAAGCGTGGTAGTTCGGTATCCAGTTTATATTGAGTGTAGGCTGGAATCATCTCAAGTAGCACTTCTATCTTATCATAAAAGGGTTGTACTTCTCTTCTGGGGAGTGGAGTGTTCGATGCACATGCTCCTGTCAGTTTCACCACTTATCTCGTGTTGAGGTTGTCTTTGTATTGCGTTATCTACGGAAAGTCAACAATGTCTGAATAAACACCACACCAAAGACAGAATACGGCTCCGGGCAAAGGAGACATCCAGCCACTTCGCGGAATTCGAGCCCGTTCACCGAACTGAAAGGAACAGCGGACTCCATAGCTTGTCATCTACCAAACGCATATAATGCACAACTACTCTCTCTCTCTCTCTCTCTCTCTCTCTCTCTCTCTCTCTCTCTCTATCTCTCTAACACACATACACACATGCACACACACAAACAAACGATTTCGAACAAACGAAATTTCTTAGAAGGAAATAAGATGAAATAAGCCCTCGTGAAAGTTTGTGACATCTCACGAAGGGCCGATATATGAAACTATCTGATGACTAGAAGTTCGAATCTGCATTCGGCGGAAAAGCCTAGTTTTAGATAAAAGCCCCTGAAATGAAAACATCAAAAGCTCGGTGAGGGATCACAAAGGTGGTTTTAAAAACAATTTAAAAGAATGAGGTTAGAAGTTCAGAAATAACTGCCAAGTACACAACAGCTTCGGAAATGTTATTGACATCATCAGGAGAAAGGGACAGGTTTTCTTCACCCACATTTTCTGGACGAACGACAGCATACTGCCAAAAACGAACCTGATACACAAGTTTGGAAACTGAAAAATAGACCCTAGATGAAGTGACAGAACTAGCTGAGCTGCGTAGAAACGTCTCTAAACTGTCCCTTATGAGGGTCAAGGAGACTGACAGGAAAAGGTAAGTAAACTGTTTATTATTTCGAAAGTAAGCGTCATAACTGTTAATATTTGTACATTTACCGAAGTGCGAGGCAAGACGGTCAGTGCATTCATGGAAAAATGTTTTCGGTTGCCTAAAGAACCATGGATGTACCCAGGAAGGAACCTGTTCGGCCGCGCGGGGTAGCCGTGCCGTCTAGGGCACCTTGTCACTGCCCGCGCGATTCCCCCCGTCGGAAGTTCGAGTCCTCCCTCGGGCATGGGTGTGTGTGTTGTCCTTAGCGTAACTAAGTTTAAGTTAGATTAAGTAGTGCGTGGTACTGGGAGATGAAGAAGCTTGTACAGGACAGAGTAGCATGGAGAGGTCATGAAACCTGTCTCAGGACTGAAGACCACAACAACAACAAGTAGTGCGTAAGCTTAGGGACTGATGACCTCCACAGTTTGGTCCCATAAGACCTTACCACAAATTTCCAGAACCTCTTCGTCCTAAGCAATACGACGGTCACGAATGTCTTCCGTCGAGTTCCGAAGTATGGAAATCGCTTGAGGAGATGTTGTTGTATAGAGGATGTGTAAGGGCTACCAGCTAAACCTTCTGCACTGTAGTCGCCCTCCCTAATGTTGCCATGTTGGTTTCGAGCCCACTGCAGAAGTTTCTCTGAGAAGCCTTTCCACATCCTACATAAGAGTCCCGATGCGATTTCCATGTTTTTGGAGCTTGCTTTATGCGGAGAGCTGCACTCCAGGATTCAATCATGGTTCCGTGGTATAATGGTCGCCTAGTCGTAGATATTGCTGTAATCTCACTATTTCACTCCCATTTACGGAGCTTGTTAGCACTTGATGTTAGGTTGGCGCCATTAAAATGCATTGTGGTAATCGATGCTGGTTGCTGGATCGCTGCTGTGTCTCGATGCTAATGGTGGCTCTAAATCTGGTTCTCTAGGGGTAAAAAGATGAGGTCCCGTATTTTTGATGTGCTTTTGATGATAAATGATGAGCGAAACCAACAAATATTTAAACTTCAAATATTTATTACTCTGGTGGCCATCTTAATTCCACTGTCCACCAAAGACAATGACACAAGACAAAGCAGCACTTCTTTTACTTGTTCTTTGCAATGTTTATCCACCTTGAACAATAACACACATACACTTTACCAAAGTGACATTCAGACTCCGCTCCCGACCCTTCTTGCTGCTTGTATTTATAACCTTGTCAAAGAACTACTAAAAAGTGTGGTGTCACCGCCAGACACCACACTTGCTAGATGGTAGCCTTTAAATCGGCCGCGGTCCATTAGTATACGCCGGACCCGCGTGTCGCCACCGTCAGCGATAGCAGACCGTGCGCCACCATGCGGCAGGTCTAGAGAGACGTACTGGCACTCGCCCCAGTTGTACAGCCGACGTTCATAGCAATGGTTCACTGACAAATACGCTCTCATTTGCCGAGACGATAGTTAGCATAGCCTTCAGCTACATTTGCTACGACGTAGCAAGGCGCCGTATTCAATTGATAATATTATGAAGCATGTACCGTAACGAGAGATGTACTACAATTGTGGATTAAAGTTAAGTATTACATCATCTACGTACTTTATTTACAATTCTCAAGATATTGTCCTGTTCCAGACCTCACGCCAGTCAGCGTGTAATTAAACGCGTGCATTTCGGCCTCCTCTAGAAACACAGTGTTGGCTCTTCTGCCAACACTACAAAAAGAGATATAGTTTATAAGTCACATGTACATCTGTTATCGTAATTTGTGCAGAAACGTTATTAATTTATATCGAGTGACATAATTTAATAGGTTATTAAAATGACAGACAGATTTGTTGACTTGACAGAATAATTCTTTGTTACAAAAAGGCCGTTTTTTAGAAGTTTGTCAATCGACTTCTCTAATTTGCATAAATAAGTAAATAACACGAATTATTAAGAATTACATTGGTTGTCGTCTAAAATAGGAGTGTTTAGGTGAATACTGAGTGAAAACGGTCCTAGTGAACAAATGGGTTTCACTGGGTGATTTTTATTTAAGAAGATCCAAAATACGTAAGTTGGCCACTATTTTTCGTACTTCATATTAATTATTTAAGATGAACTTAGTGTTTTTACCTGATGACATTTGCTGTATATTAACTTTTGTATGGGTCAGTTATTCAGTATAATTTAACGGGTTTACTGTTTATGGAGACATGTTATGCAATCATTGTTAACATACACAAAAACTTTTCTATAATCATAAATACTCGTTAAACTGGTTGAATTTGGAGGGTATCACATACTTCGGTAAAGTAAAGCCTTTAATAGGTTCCGTTACAGTGGGCAACCGCAAACATTTTTTCGTGAAGGGACTGCCGCCGTGTCTCACAGTGGAATAAATGAATTAACAATTATGGCGATTACTTTTGAAATAATAAACGATTTACTTACTTTTTCCCATCTGCCTCGTTCTCCATTGACTGCCCCTTACGGTTTTGACGGTATCAGAATAAAGCTAGACCACCAGACGGTGAATTATGGACAGAAGATAGACGAAATATATACAGGGTGTTTCAAAAATGACCGGTATATTTGAAACGGCAATATAAACTAAATGAGGAGCGATAGAAATACACCGTTTGTTACAATATGCTTGGGACAACAGTACGTTTTCAGGCAGACAAACTTTCGAAACTACAGTAGTTACAATTTTCAACAACAGATGGCGCTGCAAGTGATGTGAAAGATATAGAAGACAACGCAGTCTGTGGGTGCGCCATTCTATACGTCGTCTTTCTGCTGTAAGCGTGTGCTGTTCACAACGTGCAAGTGTGCTGTAGACACCATGGTTTATTCCTTAGAACAGAGGTTTTTCTGGTGTTGGAATTCCACCGCCTAGAACACAGTGTTGTTGCAACAAGATGAAGTTTTAAACGGAGGTTTAATGTAACCAAAGGACCGAAAAGCGATACAATAAAGGATCTGTTTGAAAAATTTCAACGGACTGGGAACGTGACGGATGAACGTGCTGGAAAGGTAGGGCGACCGCGTACGGCAACCACAGAGGGCAACGCGCAGCTAGTGCAGCAGGTGATCCAACAGCGGCCTCGGGTTTCCGTTCGCCGTGTTGCAGCTGCGGTCCAAATGACGCCAACATCCACGTATCGTCTCATGCGCCAGAGTTTACACCTCTATCCATACAAAATTCAAACGCGGCAACCCCTCAGCGCCGCTACCATTGCTGCACGAGAGACATCCGCTAACGATATAGTGCACAGGATTGATGACGGCGATATGCATGTGGGCAGCATTTGGTTTACTGACGAAGCTTATTTTTACCTGGACGGCTTCGTCAATAAACAGAACTGGCGCATATGGGGAACCGAAAAGCCCCATGTTGCAGTCCCATCGTCCCTGCATCCTCAAAAAGTACTGGTCTGGGCCGCCATTTCTTCCAAAGGAATCATTGGCCCATTTTTCAGATCCGAGACGATTACTGCATCACGCTATCTGGACATTCTTCGTGAATTTGTGGCGGTACAATCTGCCTTAGACGACACTGCGAACACCTCGTGGTTTATGCAAGATGGTGCCCGGCCACATCGCACGGCCGACGTCTTTAATTTCCTGAATGAATATTTCGATGATCGTGTGATTGCTTTGGGCTATCCGAAACATACAGGATGCTGCGTGAATTGGCCTCCCTATTCGCCAGACATGAACCCCTGTGACTTCTTTCTGTGGGGACACTTGAAAGACCAGGTGTACCGCCAGAATCCAGAAACAATTGAACAGCTGAAGCAGTACATCTCATCTGCATGTGAAGCCATTCCGCCAGTCACGTTGTCAAAGGTTTCGGGTAATTTCATTCAGAGACTACGCCATATTATTGCTACGCATGGTGGATATGTGGAAAATATCGTACTATAGAGTTTCCCAGACCGCAGCGCCATCTGTTGTTGAAAATTGTAACTACTGTAATTTCGAAAGTTTGTCTGCCTGAAAATATACTGTTGTCCCAAGCATATTGCAACAAACGGTGTATTTCTATCGCTGCTCGTTTAGTTTTTATTGCCGTTTCAAATATACCGGTCATTTTTGAAACACCCTGTATTAAGGTTAGGTTGTTTGGGGGAGGAGACCAGACAGCGAGGTCATCGGTCTCATCGGATTAGGGAAGAACAGGGAAGGAAGTCGGCCGTGCCCTTTTCAAATGAACCATCCCGGTATTTATCTGGAGCGATTTAGGGAAATCACGGAAAACCTAAATCACGATGGCTTGTCGCCGGATTGAACCGTCGTCCTCCCGAATGCGAGTCCAGTGTGCTATATATTAAGAGAAGGGGCTGGATATGTGCGTAGTACATGATTAGAAACCGATTTAAACGTAGTCTAAAAGGGTTTCAACGATAACAAAAACGAAGTATATGGAAATGTTGCTGGTCATGGAGGCTAAGATACAGAAATGTTTAGAAATTGAATTGAATGCAATCGTAGAAAGGTAGTTCCTGGCGAAATGATGGCAATATTGTCAGAGGGACGTCGCTTGTCGCGTTTGCTCGGTGTGTCTGTGACGTCAGAGTGATGAAGCGTGGGCTGCGTAGCTGGGGACAGTCAGCAGGCGGTGGAAACGGGGACACGGCGGACGGGAGGCGGCCGTGCAGCGACTGCGGCGGCTGCGAAACCGGCGGCTCGCCTCGCTCAAGCTGCACTCCGGGCACGTACCTGCTGTTGCGCCACCACACGTGATCTCCGGCCATGGCGGAGCGGCACTTGTTCCTGGTACGTTACGCAGTACCGATAATAAACCTGCTACGAGGCCCACGACGAATTTTAAATGCACTGCCACATTACGAACGAACTGGTGCAGATATTCGTTCTCTTGCGAAGTTTTCAAAAGCGTGGATTCATTAGCTTGTCTGTTTTATTTTTCCTCGAAAAGTCAGAGGTTCAGCCACTGTCAGTTTAAAAACGCTGGGTGTAGGTAACTGAAGCGACTGGAAATATACGACAACCGAGCAAAAAAGGTTTCAGAAAACTTGGGTCCAAAGATGATCCGTTAGCGACATCCCTTCTTACCCTCAGTTCAAATTTCACCCATGGCCCACGGTAGGGAAATGTGGTAGTTGCATGCCGCTGCTAATGATGTGAACGATTTATAACGTGTCAAAACGTGAACCGCTTATTGCAGAAAGGCACCATGTATATGTATCTTACTTTTACAGTAGAAACAAAGAACTGAATAAAAGCGGTTTGATGCACATTATCTCCTGTCATGTATTTCTGGTTTCTTGATGTAGGTATACTTACTTATTATACCGGGTGATCAAAAAGTCAGTATAAATTTGAAAACTGAATAAATCACGGAATAATGTAGACAGAGAGGTACAAATTGACACACACATGCTTGGAATGACATGGGTTTTTATTAGAACCAAAAAAATTGAAAAGTTCAAAAAATGTCCGACAGATGGCGCTTCATCTGGTCAGAATAGCAATAATTAGCATAACAAAGTAAGACAAAGCAAAGATGATGTTCTTTACAGGAAATGCTCAATTGTCCATCATTCCTCAACAATAGCTGTAGTCGAGGAATAATGTTGCGAACAGCACTGTAAAACATGTCTCGAGTTATGGTGAGGCATTGGCGTCGGATGTTGTCTTTCAGCATCCCTAGAGATGTCGGTCGATCACGATAAACTTGCGACTTGAGGTAACCCCAAAGCCAATAATCGCACGGACCGAGGTCTGGGGACTTGGGAGGCCAAGCGTGACGAAAGTGGCGGCTAAGCACACGATCATCACCAAACGACGCGCGCAAGAGATCTTTCACGCGTTTAGTGATATGGGGTGGAGCACCATCCTGCATAAACATCGTACGTTCCAGCAGGTGTTTATGAGCCAGGCTGGGGATGATGCGATTCTGTAACGTATCGGCGTAGCTCTCACCCGTCACGGTAGCAGTTACAAAACCAGAATCACGCATTTCCTCGAAGAAAAAAGGACCGATAACGTTTTTTTTTGTTGTAATAAAACCCCATGTCATTCCAAGCATGTGTGTCAATTTTGACCTCTCTATCTTCATTATTCCGTGGTTTATTAAGTTTTCAAATTTATACTGACTTTTTGATTACCCGGTACATGCTGGTTAGAAGCAATCTAAAAAGCCTGTAAAAATGTTGTAGGGCAAACTGTGCCGAGAAATAATTTTTAAGGAAAAAAAAAAAATATGTTAGCTGAGGAAAAGCTAAATTTTTCGGTTTGAGGACACCAAACGAAGGAAAAAGTCCATACTTTGCGCTGAATTTAGCACTGAATTTAGCCCTTCAGTTCGTTGTGAGTGCTAAAGTGCGGTAATCCACGGACTTCTGTGGGACCGTGAGTTACCACTTGTTCAAATGCTCATTACCAGTTGATATCTGTCTTTTTCGGATGTGATAAATTTAAGCTAGGTGAGCAAAAGCCACATTTGTTCGGTCTGAGAAAGCCAAACGAAGGAACAATTTGGCGATACTGTCTCTGGGCAAGCTGCATGAATTTGCGCACACGACGACCTGACTGCCTAACTAAATAACTAGTAAAGGGCGCAACAGTTGTTTCTTAGCACAGCCTGCCCTGCGATGCTATTAAAAGCTTTTCAGACTGTTTTTGGCCATTCTGTTTCAGGTAACTGTCAAGTATGGCGTAAGGGAAAGAAGGGACGACTCTGGTGATGTTGAACATGTTCTCTTTTTATCAATACACTGGATTTTCAGATCAATTTGAGTATTAAGCTACTTGTTTTAAAATAGAACTGTACATACAAAAGTCTTGTAACAAACATTGTTTATTACATATTTCTGAATAACATATGACGTTTTGTGGGCTGAATTACTCAGTTATCTTCAGTTGTTGTCGTCCATGAATTGACAGAATCACAAAACTGCATCTTGTGTTGAGAGATACAGACCAGAGATTTCTGTATATCATTCATTTTGTTGTTATTTATAGACGGCGCTGACATAGAGGCTTTCTTTGAAGGGAGTCGCAAATGTTGGTTCTATTTTCTCTGCCTAAACGTGCCCATCGTCAACCCACTGATATTCATATTGCACGTGATGCTGTACGGCTTTTCAGCTGATAAGGTCATCTCATGGTATCCTGAAGTAGTGGAAACCATTTTCAGGTGTCTAAGAATGACTTCACAATACGAGCCACTGATCAGGCAGGTTCTTTTATGAGATGTAGGCCACCATATACTTTAGTCGATAAAAGAATCCAACTTCATTTGAACCATGGAAAACTTAGTATCGTTTTTTGATGAAAGTTTTATGAGTTCAACAATGTTATCCACTATAAGCATCTTTACTCCTTCCACCAGCAATCCCAGACTTATTCGCAGTAAACGAAAAATTGCAGTCGTTTTCGTGCAAACATGTTTCCCTTTTGCAGTAAAAAATGGATTGATCCACTCAGCACCAAATCGTAAAAAAAAAAAAAACAGAAGTTTATAAATGTAGGGCTAGTTGCCGTTCTCGAAGAACTACTGCCGCCTTGTCCAGCTTCCTAACAAAGAGAGAGAGACAGAGAGAGAGAGAGAGAGAGAGAGAGAGAGAGAGAGAGAGAGAGAGTGAGAGAGAGAGTGATTAAACAAAATACAATTTACATTTACGGTCGCATATTCGCTTTGTACATAAAATTACGAATCGATCGACGTATGCACATGTTGACCTGACTATTATTTCAAAAGCCGGTGGAATTAATTTTTAAAGAACTACTGTCAAACCAATGTCCTCCGACAGTTAGGACCACCCTAGAGTTGCCTAATCAGAAGTCTATCTTCTCGTGGGGGGGCAGAGTAATTTTCCGAACCCCGAATTAATTATTCCTGATATTTAGCTAGATTGCGAAGCCCCACAAAGGCTGGTCGAACCGCTACTTTGCAATTCATGCTACAGTTACTTCATGGTGGATGGGTACTAAACCGTCCGGCTATTCTCAGAATTACCATCACTCCAGTACCCCGAACCTGTGAGCTACGAGACCTGACTTCGCTGCCGGCCGGGGTGGCCGAGCGGTTCTAGGTCTGGAACCGCACGACCGCTACGGTCGCAGGTTCGAACCCTGCCTCGGGCATGGATGTGTGTGATGTCCTTAGGTTAGTTAGGTTTAAGTAATTCTAAGTTCAAGGGGACTGATGACCTCAGAAGTTAAGTCCCATAGTTGACAGAGCCATTTGAACCATTTTCGAACCTGACTTCGCTGGCCGGAAGCAATCGTAAGGGCCACCCTGGTTAAGGTGGCTGCGAGGGTTCTCTTTCTGCTGGCGGGTGCTTACTGTGATGCATCGCGTGCGTTAACGGAATGGTCGAGAGAGATACTCACCCTCTCAGCCAGTCGCAGCTGCAGCTTGGAGTACGTCGTTGTTCTCACTAGCGCTGACGATGCCGCCATTTTCAGGTCTACGTCTACGCTTCTTGTACTTGGTAACAGCCATGAACCGCGCATCACGTGTTAGCGCGGCTTTGTTCGGTAATGCAGCCGTGAGTATTTCGGCTGTGACGCAACGTTAGCACCCCACCGGTGGAGGCTGGGAGTTTGTGCTGTCCTTATCATTTCATCATAATCATCATCATCATTAGTCGGACAGATGGACGCTGGTGCTTACGGCCCTGCAACAATCGTCGGATGGATACAGGCTGGAGGAAGGAGCGTTGTGGTGTGGGAAATGTTTTCGTGACGTTTCCTGCGTTATTTCGTCATTCTGGAAGACACAATGTATCAACACAACTAAGCAACCATCCAAGAGGACCTGTCCACCCCTACAAGCAGTCTGGTTTTCCTCGACACGATGTCATCTACCAGCAGAGCAATACAACGTGTCAGACAGACCGCAGTGACCGTGTGTGGTTCTAAGAGCATCAAGATGCATTTACCGTTCTCTTCGGGCCACCAAACTCTCCAGATTTTAACTCAATCGAGAATTTGTTGGGCCACATCGAAGGATCCTCAACGGAAAAATCTAGTCCAGCTGGCCATGACACTGGAGTCGGCATAGCTCCACACCCATGTCTGTATGTTCCAGAACCTCATTGACATTCTTCCTTCATGTCTCGCAGTGTTGCGCGCTGCAAAAGATAGCTATTCAGACTTGTCAAGGGTAGTCAAGTAAGTGTGACTGGACAGCGTTTGTCTAGACTGGCATAAGGGATGCAGACTTACTCTTGACATGTCGTTTGAGTCTAAATCACCGAATGTCAAGAGCAGTTGTGAAGAGACCCCAAGCCATTTTTTGAACGTCAACTCACAAGGGATATTATCGGTAGTTTTCTCATGGTTTAATTGATTACAATGGTTTAGCGAATCACTTTGTAACCTAAATGATATCACCAATCTATTCAGATGTTATTCTTTGTAAAAATGAATTGTCATTAGCGAAATAGCTGAAAAGCGGCATTTATATGAAAACAAACTCGAAGCGTCTCTCCAAAAAGTTTCAGAGCGCTCCAGTTTTGAGCGCTTTCTCAACCCGCCTCGCGATCTGCACTGTTTGCTAGCCTCTTTGAATGGGATGCGACCCTCTCTTTGAAGATTCTCCGAGGGATTTGCTACGAAATGCAGCTCCAGTCCCTACCACGCAGCAAAAAGTTCTTCACGAATGCTCAAAACAATTTACTCCAACTGCAGTCAAAGCTTCGTCGGTACTTCTGAAGTTTGTAGTGCAGCCATTCTAACTTACTAGTTTGCGTCTGCTGTGTTTTCGACGATCGAAAGCAAACCCAACATCACAAGAGGAAACTAAATGAAAAAAGTCAAGAGGAAATTGTGGTACTGCTTTGATAAATAGAAAGAGTGGAGGAAATACCTGGTTTCAGTATTATAAACCACTATGAGTGAGTCTTCTATTATACATGAATACTCTTCAGCCCGTAAGTAGTGCCTTCTCTTGTAAAACAGAGAAGGTGAAAAAAAAAAAAAAAACCTATGCTGAGCGAGGTAGCCGAGCGGTCTATTAGGCCCTGTCACGGTCCGCGCGGCGCCCCCCGTCGGAGGTTCGAGTCCTCTCTCGGGCATAGGTGTGTGTGCTGTCCTTAGCGTAAGTTAGTTTCAGTTAGATTAAGTAGTGGGCAAGGTTAGGGACCGATGACCTCAGCAGTTTGGTTCCATAAGACCTTACCACAAACTAAAAAAAAAAAAATAATCTATGAACTGTCTGTAATGCAGGCTTATTCGATACTATACATACTGCAGACCGTAAACCACAAATTTAAGATTCTAGAGATCGATTAAGAACTGGTGCTTGCTTACAAATGTCGAGGAATTACATTAACAACTAACTGGGAATAAAACGTAAAATCAATAGTTACACTAACAACATCTTACTGAAGATTAGTAATGGTCTCGAAAGTTGATTACAGGATGGACGAGAATAAAAGTAACACAATGGTAATGGGGTCTTGTCGAGTTAAGTCAGACGATTTTAAGAGAATTAGGGTAAATAATGAGGTGGTAGCTGTAGCAGCCGAATTGTACAATTTAGACAGCATAATAACTGAAAATAATAAAACCAAATTGGATATCAAATGTAGTCTAGCAATTACAGGACAGAGTTTTCTGGAAAAGAAGAACGTAAACATCGAATAGAAATTAAGAGTAAGGTAACTGAGCCGTGCGCGGCTCGCGGTCATGCCGTTTATTGCTCGTCATCTTGTTTTGGTGGTTTTGTCGCCTCGTTTTTTCTTTTAATTCGATTTACTGGCGTCACTTAGTTGCTGGTTTGCTTGCCCGTGAGTGGCAGCAGCAGCGCTTATCGATGAGTGCACTGTCGTACGATCTCTGGAGCGACCGCTCATATTTACGGGTTGTCGTCTTTTTTGGGAGATCAGTCCGGACGCAGCAGCAGTGAAGTTGGGGACGGAGCGCCAGTGAGAAGCGGACAGCCAATGCTCGCCGGCCACTGGCGACACACATGAACTGTCCGACGGAAGGAGATTGGAGCGGGTCGGTCGGTTGATCGCCTCATCGGGCGACGTGTATTTGGTCTTTTGACCGTTTCTGGGCCTCGTCACCTGGTCATCTTGGCGGACGTGGGTCGGTTCCTTCCTTGAGCAGAGATGTCGTGCCCAGTGGGCGAGAGTTACCTCTGCATGGATGGGTCCGAGCCAGGGTGCCCGGGTCGCAGCGTCTCCGAGTTCCGAACGGACATGGAGTTGAGTCGGGTTGGAGCTGCAGTCAGCTTCGGACAGCCAAGACTCGTCCGACCTTCGCCGGCACGTAACTTGAGTGGGAACGACCTGAGTTGGTCGTTCGGTCGGTCGTTTTATAGGACGACGTGTATTTGGTCGCCGACACTCTGTGTATCGAACTGATTCGTTCTTGTCGTTCCACAGTGATTGATTTTAAGTTTGTTCGAGTTCTTGTGCAAGTGTGTTCACGTATAACTGTGTGTAGCTTCTACGATTTCCACTGAGCACATGAATGCTGTCTGCGTACTGGAATAGGCAGTTGGTCGGTTGCGACAGAGGGACTTGATTAGGTTGTTGGTTGGTTCTTCAGCCGTCCCTAGGTCGTGTTGCAACCCGATTGTTTAGTGTTACGCTTGGCTACCTGTCTCACCCAAAAACTGTGGTTAGAGTTTCCTCCCCAGGCCAACCCTTGGAACACTTCGAAGCACCACTTTGTTGTTTGTGATTGTTATTTTATTTGGTCGCAGGTACTGTGCCAGACCTTCAGCCGCGTATTGATATTATCTGTGTTGTGTTTAGTATATGGCCTTCAGCCGTGTTCTGTAATTTTTTATCTTAATGTGGTCTTTAATTATTCGTGAGTAATTGTTTGAGCCTTCAGCGGACAAGGTACTTCAAGTTTTCTTAAGATGTTTTTCTGTTGTACTGTGTAAAAGCTTATCTTTAAAGCCTCTCTTTTAGTATGCAAAATTTTTTTATTGGGCTTTCAGCCGAAGAACGAAATTTGTAAATGCTTGGCTTTTAAAGAATTTCCTTAGCTGATCTGAAATATTATTTCGGCCTTTAGCCGAGAAGGTATTGCAATTTTAAGTAAGTAAGGCTTTCAGCCGTTACTCTAAATCATACTGTTTTAAAAGGAATCATTTAAACTTATTCTGCAGAAGTTACTTGGGCCTTCAGCCGTGAATTGATCTTTGTTGTTTTAAAGAGAAAACTGTGCATTTGTTTGAGGAATGAAGTTGTGTGTGTTATTGTATAACTAACAGTAGTTGACCTTGGCCCGTTTCCACAACCTGATCCACTCTGTTGTGCGAAATCAGATTTCAGTAAACTTTTCTCATAATATTTAGCCGCAGTTAAGACTAGTGTGCAGCTGGACAGTGGGCAGTAATCGGTTCAGAGGAAAAGAAACGGAAACTTTAGAACTGTGGTATTACGGAAGAATACTGAACATTAAATGGTAAATGTAAATGTCGTGTGACTAGGGCCTCCCGTCGGGTAGGCCGTTCGCCGGGTGCAAGTCTTTCGATTTGACGCGACTTCGGGGACTTATGCGTTGATGGGGATTAAATGATGATGATTAGGGCAACACAACACCCAGCACCTGCGCGGAGAAAAATCTCCGACGCAACCGGGAATCGAACCCGGGTCCTTAGGATTGACAGTCTGTCGCGCTGACCACTTTTTTTTAAAATCTCATTTTGTTCTTTATAGTTCGTTTCAATTGTTCGTGGCGGACGTCACCTGACGCCCATTGAAGTTCGTTATTGATCTATTCACTCAGTTTTTTAATTACAGAGGGCAGCTAACCCTCTGACTGAACACGCTGAGCTACCGTGCCGGCTATAGAAACAGTTATTTTGGTAATAGAGGGAAGTGTTGGCCGTATATATATCTCAGATATGAAGAAATGCTATATAGTGTCATGGAAAGCTGCATCAAGCCAATGTTAGGATTGGAGACTACAAAACGAACTGCAATGATTTGAAATACATCATTATTCAATGAGTCTGCTACACTGAGAGTAATGCTTTAAGGGGTTACCTCTTTGACAAAGAATCATAACAAACTGAAGAACAAGATGCCTTACAAGACTAAAAATAAAATGTATAATATGCTATTATAACTTTTACTCTTCGTTAACACTGTTTTCTTTCGTCAAAACAATCTTTTGGAGACTTGACCTCTTTATATGAATATTTAGTTATTTTATTGATACAAATAACTTATGAAATCCAGCAACATCTTAAGCTGCCAGTTTTAATGTGTACCATAAAACGATACACAAAATGGTACATAATACTCTGAAACATCGGTGTTGCCCGATGTACAATACGTGAGACAGTTAGCACATCTTTCCACTTCAGTATTTACAGGTGTCTGTACATCACGTACTCTCGCAGGAAAGATTCCACGATGGACACATTATTTTTCAAGGTAGGTATACCAATGTCGACTCAGAAACAGAAGCAGTTTAGAAATATGTGTCCCACACTCATTTCACATCCAAGACCTCGTACCATTTGAAATGCTCATTTCGGACTATTGCTTCCTTACCCTAAAATTCTAAGTTTTAGGTCCTCAACCAATTGTACAGTTTTCACCTTAGAAGTTTGAAATAACGTATGTACGGTATTACAGTGGTCATACACAGTAGGAAAGGAAAAATGGACAGAAAATTTGTGGCACAAGTAACGAATCATTGGATAAGCATGAATTTATACCACAAGACTATCGATGATAAAAATTAATGGATTGCATTTGGAAGGCAAACGTAACCAAAATATAAAACAACGGCAGTTCAAGAAACCAACTTCAATTAGATTCTGTTCACGTTAAAGAAAGTTAGATGGACGTTTCTTTCATGGACTTAAAATTTGATTTCCGGGGCAAGAAGCAAACGGTGATGTGTTAAACTGTGAAACCATGACCATGCTAATGCAATGGTACGACATTGCGTTCTATAACTGTATAGCTGAACTAACTTCTATTGCGAAGACGTGAATTTCCTAATAAACTGAATTGCTGATGACATACACCAAACTGACTGCCAATAGTATGAACCCACGAACCATAGCGCAGTAGCGTTGCTGTGCGGAGAAAAGTAAACGGCAGCGACGAGTTTAAGTAACTATTGCGGCACCCGTCTAATTTGGGAAAAGTCTGTTGTACCGATATCGGAGTAGCCAGACAGGGTATGAACCTCGCTGCTTTAGAATATAATTTTTAGTGAAATAAGTACCGAGGAACACATTCACATCTGCACTCTGGAAACCGCTGTGAAAATTACTGCGATTTCTCATTGCATCACAGAGAACTCTTTCTTCTCGTTTCAGTCCCGTTAAATGCTGCTGTACGTGCTCGTAATTAGTCCAGTCTTGTCTTCACGGTCACTGTGATTCAGGAGTCAGTAGTGTTAACTACTACTACCGTAGTGGCGTACAACGCTAACTAGCGTCCTAGGCAATCACCGATGCCAACTTTTTGTCTTTCTGTTTAATCCTCCCCAACACTTCCTCCCATTTTCCATTGTTAGTTTGCTGCGTTAGAATGCGTCAGTGAAGCGAAATAGCAATGTAGGCGTTTCTGATTATTGTCATTTTAGGGAATAGTAATTTTACATCTGGAGCTCTTTAGTGCCTGTTTTGTAAAGAGCTCGTGAAATTCCATTTTCAGAGTTTGAACCAACAAAACGGTGTAAAATTGTATGCCGTAACAAAAATTCAGTGCGACGAGGCATACATAATTAGGACTGCTTAAATATTTTTATGGTTTGGCTGATAAAAATCGTTAATTAGTCATTGTGTTCCTTGATAACAGTAAGCCTTAAAGTCACATTTGAGTTCCTACATTTACGTCCACATCTGTTCTTCGCAAGCCAAATTACGGTGTATTGCGGAGGGAGCTTTGTGTACCAATGGGACTTCCCCCTTTTCCTATTCCAGTCGCGTATCGTGCGCGATATGATTGCTGACAAGCCACCGTGTATGCTCAAATCTCTGTAATTTTACCTTCATAGTATCTTTGTGAGATATATGTAGAGTGAGCAATATAATTGTTGACTCTTCTAGAAACGCTCGCGGAACTTAAACAGCAAACCACGCAGAACACCCCTCTTACAGAGTCTGCCATTGGAGGTGGCTGAGCATCTGCGTGATGTTTTTATGCTTACTGAATGAAGCTGTAAAGAACGCTTGCTCTTCTTTAGACCCACGGTATTTCCTCTATCAGTTCTATTTGGTACGTATGCTAGAATGACGGGCAGTAGTAAAAGTCTGGTTCGAACGAGGGTTTTGTAGTGAATCACAATTGCTGAAGGTTCTTCAAATGAACCACAGTCTGGCACAGTCTGTCTTATCTGCAGTTGGTTTTATGTGGTCGTTTACTTTAAATCGCCACGTACGCGTACGTCCAGATATTTTATGGATGTGACGGCTACCAGTGATTGTTCTGCGATCGTGGAATCGTACAACGACGGGCCTTTAAGCCTATTTGTGTGTAATGCGTGTCATCCGCACATTTCCTTCAGCAGGGAAACTATAATATCATACAGAATCATTCTGTATAAGTTTTTAACTCAAAGAATATACAATCAAAAGTCAAACATTTACAGAAGATTTTTTTTCGTTGCGCGGTAATTGTCTTTTGTAGCACAAAAAAATAGTGAGATATGTTACTTGTGTTCGTACGTATATGAAACAATAATAAGCCTAAAAAGTGTGATCGAAAGGAAACCTTGTATTTTTCTGAATTTTGAAATCTAAAAAATTTAGTCTTTTCTTGGATGTGAAAAAGCTTTTCAGATATTTTTTCAGTAAACAACCGGCAAAGTCTAGTAGCCGAGTCTCCATACAAGAAAGCCGTAGATATCATAGATCAGTTGTTTATTCTGTGAAAATGGACGTAGCGGTTGCTCTACGAAAAGAATTCTGCAAAGAACTTAATTCGGTTGGACTTGCCCTGACAATGAAGGGCTGAAAATAGACTATTGAACCTCATTAAATTTCGACAAGGAAAAAAAATGGCCAACAGCAAGTAGGACTCAGCACTGAGGGTTCATAAAAACTTTATTATGTATATAGAGCGTTCGTCCATCCTGGGAATTGAGAATCTCGACGAGTTTTGCCTGTTATCGATACAGATTCTGGCAAGATGTTGGCCCCGGGAATGCTAAGACTGTATCAAAACCTTTACAGTAGTTCCTCAGATTAGCACGGACTCACAAAAAGAAGCGAGAACAGGACTGTGTGTGTGTGTGTGTGTGTGTGTTTGTGTGCGTGTGTGTGTAAGAGAGAGAGAGAGAGAGAGAGAGAGAGAGAGAGAGAGAAGGTTCAATAAAGTCTGTTTCAGTTACTTACTAAAACATGACTACAGCTTACATTTTATGTTTGCATGCAGTAATGTTCGTCGGTTATGCTTTTGACGGATGATGATTGTAAGGGGTGTACGTCCTAATGGCAAAATATATTTTTATGTAATACTTCAGCCATCATCGAACTGCACCCAGACTGAAACGGCGAAAAAGCGTTTCATCTCGGTTTGCACACCCTACTTACGCCTCTGACTGGAGCCTACACTGCAGCGTACATGTGCTTAGTACGGGAAACATTATGGAGACCAGAGTTGTCTCAGAGCAGCAGGGTGAGATGAGCAGGAAACTGACTCTCTGAGGCGGCAGACGGGGGAAGGAAACGGAACCCGCTGGCTGGAACTGCTATGAAAGCGCCGAGCGGCTCCGAGGCAGAGAAAGTGGTGCGCCCACGCCGCGCCGGTACGCTCGCTCGCCGCCTCTTCCCACTTTCCACGCGGCCGCTGTAGCGACGCCGACATCACAGTTCGTCTTCTCTGGACTCTGCCAGTCACTATTGGTTCGGCGGTGGGTATTTCTAGGGTTCCGTGCCTTCATCTGCAAAAACAGACCCCCCTGTAGGCTCGCCGTGTTGTCTGTCAGTCTATCTGTCCAATGATTTCTTTCCTTCTCTCTCGGGCCTTTGTCCCGCTCCAACGCGGGGTCTGCTTTGTTATGACGGATTTGGCAGTGTTACTTGTAGAGGGTGGCCGGATGCCCTTCCTGCCGCCACCCCGAACCCGCCGGGACGGAAATAGTGTACCACTGCTGTCTGCGTCTAGTGAAGTCATGAAAGAGTGCGGACGTTTCCAAATGTCTGTGAGTCGTGTAACTGAGGCGGAACTGGGGGCCCAGCCCGGTATTCACCTAGCGGGATGTGGAAAACCGCCTAAAAACCACATCCAAGCTGGCCGGCATACCGGCCCTCGTCATTAATCCGCCGAGCAGATTCGATCCGTGGCCGGCGCGCCTACCCTGTCTAGGAAGCAGCACGTTAGCGCTCTCGGCTACCCTGGCGGGTTTATCTGTCCAACCATTAAGAACCCTTTTTCTCAGGAAAGAGTAGACGCATCAGGTTCAGATTTATGTCACATAGTAAGATCTACGGTCCACTCGAGGTGTAAAAATTGTATGCATTTATGTCACTTCAGTCAAAAGTCCTCTGACCACTTCTTTTATACGTCTGGCTAATCTAAGGAACTACTGTAGAGATTCTGATATGGTCTTGGATACCCTGCGACCAATGTCTTGCTCGTATTGGCATCCATAACGGACGAAAATCATTGAGATTTTCGATTCCCAGGATTGATGACCTATGTAGGGGGTAATTCAAAAGTAATTCTACACACGCCATGGGTATAATGTACACATCAAAAGCAGAGTAAAATGTAAAATTAAGTTTTGTTTGAAAATGCCTTATTTCATAATTTTGCAGTAGAGCATGGGTCACAAGTGTAACACAAACAACACAACATTAATTATTCTCAGAAAGCAATGACACGAAGAGACCTGAAATTCAACTATGAACTGTACGTTTACTCCAGCACTTGTTCAAAATGATGTCCATGAAGACGAGGACAGTGACACGCTCGACTTCTTATCGCTGTCGGAATGTTTCAGGCTCCGTTTTTCTCATTCTGCACAGATGCGCAGCTATTTTCAGTTCACTGCTGCAGTTGTGCTACATTCTCGGTTGCAACACCATACACGGGTCCCTTGAGACACCCCAAAAGGCAGCAGTCCAGTGGTTAAGCTCCGGAGATCTGACAGACCAAGAAACTCGTCTTGCACGACCTAGACACTTATCGTGCTAAGCAACTTTGAGATAAAACTTCCTGGCAGATTAAAACCGTATACTGGACCTAGACTCGAACTCGGGACCTTTGCCTTTCGCAGGCAAGTGTTCTACCATCTGAGCACTTGCCCGCGAAAGGCAAAGTCTCGATCTGGCATACAGTTTTAATCTGCCAGGAAGTTTCATAAAGGCGCACACTCCGCTGCAGAGTGAAAATCTCATTCTGGAACTTTGAGATAGTCTCTTGCTTCCCGACTGAAATGCTAAGGGACACCGTCAATAAAGTAACGCGATTCTATGTCCAGGCGAACACGACACGCCAAAAGCCTGTCTGGACCATGATGCAACGTCTACCATAAATGAAATTATGCAAAATAACTCAAAGCATTTTCAGACAGAGCCTTATTTAACATTTCACTCTTATCTTGATCAGTACCTTATACCCACGAAGTGTGCGCAGTTAGTTTTGAATCGCCATATACATACATAATTAAGTTTCTATGGAATCCTCAGTGCGCGTGTTCTGCTCGCACTGCGACATTTTTTTTTTTTTTTTTTTCTCGTTGGAATTTAACGAGGTTTCAGCAGTCTGTTTTGTGCCCTTCTTTGTCTCAATGATATCAATTTTTGGCAACTCTACATGTGATTACATCCCTCGAGGAGAAGTTCAAGTGCATTAATTTCTTTCCAGAGTTCTTTTGGTAGGACAACCGCAACGGTACACGACCATTTTCACAAAATGAAGGAAACCACAACAACTGATTGATCAGTAATATTTTATTGTTTATACCGGTTTCGGAATAATATAGTTCCATCTTCTGCTATACACTGTAACGATGGAAACAGTATCTTTCAATTGTGGATAAGCAATCATTCAAAAATGAAATATTACAGCAAATTAATGACCGAGCATTACTCGCATAAAGCGTAAAAGAGCTAAGGTCTTCTACCCTATATTTTTGCGAAACAAAACATTTGTGTCCCACTTTCTAAAATATGGAATCTAAGAACATACTAAAACGAAAAATACGCATTACAAAATCACTGTCGGCAGAATCACGAAACACCCAAGAAATATTAAAAAGGACCACACAATATGCGAAATACACGTAGGCTTCCTGCAGCAACCATCATCTTGCTCATCTGGCCGTACTAAAAAAGCAAATCATGAACAGCTGTCGGTAGAGACCAATGAGAGAGTGCGTAATAAGTCATCGGATGAATGTTTGTGGCAAAGTAAAATGTATGCTGGCCCAGGGCTTAAACTATGATACTTGCCTCGATTTCCGGTCAACATTGGTCACAAATCTTAATCACGGTGTACACTCCGCTACAGAGTAAACACATGTCATTGCGCGCTAACAGTTGGGCGCCTAAACGTAGGATTCAAACCAGTGTTTTTAATGGGCATTGTACAATCAGCTCACTCTGGTGTATAATATCGGTTCATTTTATCCTGGTATTTGAATTTTCTTTCCATTCTGAGTAACAGGACTTGAAACTGGCTACTCCTCTCTAATAATGGCGCGTTACACGAGCTTTTCACCGTCAAAAAAATTATTGCTGGTGACACGTAAAGCGTATGACAGTACTACAGGATGGAAAGGTAAATGTGAAAATGAAGTAGCCAGATTATGCTCCTAATCTGCTAGCAAAAGATGATGCTCTATCAAGCATCAAATTGCGAAAATACGCTAATGGAGTTGGTGTGTCCTTCGTCATTATTAGCTGCATGGAGGTAAACGGAACGCACGTGAGCTGACAACACACGCTGCCTCGGTTCTGGCTTGATTCGTCTAGTTGACTGCGTTCAGAAGGTATATAAAGCCGGCCGCTGTGGCCGAGCGGTTCTAGGCGCTTCAGTCCGCAGCCGCGCTGCTGCTACGGTCGCAGGTTCGAATCGTGCCTCGGGCATGGATGTGTGTGATGTCTCTAGGTTAGTTAGGTTTAAGTAGTTCTAAGTCTAGGGGACTGATGACCTCAGATGTTAAATACCATAGTGTTCAGAGCCATATATAAAATAGTCGTGGTGATAAGTTCCTATGGAACCAAACTGATGAGGTCATAGGTCCCTAGGCTTACACACCACCTAATGTAACTTAAACTAACTTGCGCTAAGGACAACATACATACCCGTGCCCGAGGGAGGACTCGAACTTCCGACGGGGGGAGCCGCATATATGAGGTAAGATGGCTCAGCACTATGGGACTAAACTTTTGAGGTCATCAGTCCCCTAGAACTTAGAACCACTTAAACATAACTAACCTAAGGACACCACACACATCCATGCCCGTAGCGGTCGCGCTGTTCCAGACTGTAGCGCCTAGAACCGCTCGGTCACTCCAGGCAGCTGTGAAGGAAGAGATCGTGTTTTAGAAGAGGGGGAAAAATAATGCGCATAAAATGTCTATCGAAATTAAAGTAAGACTGAGTGTTGAGTGTTGATGTACAAAGTTACCAAAGCAATACAATGCAGTCTTAATGACACACGTATTTCTCAGCTAAATTTACTTGCTGGTACCGAGTTTTTCATGCTTGTATCGGATATTTGTTGTTCCAAACTGTTTTATCGAAAATATAAGAAAAATGTCTTGATTACCACGCCACGTTACGAAACACCCACCCCTGTAAGACACTGTCTTCTCAATACTAGACTCTCACCTTTAACTTGCAGAGTTTTCCCTGACCTCTCTAAGGCTTGTTGTGCGCCTGTGGCAGGTGGCTTAGCAGAATGCACAGTTGGCCTACTTATCTGTTTACTACATATGCTACAGGCACGCTGGCACGTTCTCCACCTTCGGTGTGACAGGTCGCTGGCAGTCAATGGAAGCAATGATTCCACTTTGCGTTTCCCTGACTTGAGTAACCGAATGTGGTACTCAGCCGGCCCATAAGCGAGCACTTTCTCGATCTTGGCTGCTCTGCATCAGCTGCCATGCGAAGTACCTCTGCGAGAGCTACCTCTGCACAGCGTCTTTCTCACGATCCTTTGTAATCCTCGCATCATCCATGATATAATGGATCTACATACGTCTCCACTTGCCAACACACTGGGTGATGATGAGTGCGTTTGGTACTATTACAATTCCTCTTCTTTAGTATTCTACTTGCGAATAAGGCGCAGAAAGAACGGCTTAGATAAGCTTCCTTACGAGCTCGAATTTTTCTGATTTTTACCTCCATTATCTTTACGTGAGATTTATGTTGAAGAAATTAATATTATACTTAACTCTTCTAATAAAGAACGATTTCTAACGTGATGCAAAACGCATGATGTGTAGCGCCTACCATAGGAGACTGATGAGATTTTCATGACCACGATGACTGCTCACTGTGAAGTGGAGTGTTCACTTCCTGGCATACCAAAATTAGCGCCGAACCGGAACTTTTGTCTTTCACAGACAATTGCTCTACCCACTAAGCTGTCCTAGTACGACTCACTATCCGTCCGCATGTACCACTTTTCTACCTATTCCTGTGGCAAGGCTGGTCACGATGCAAGCAGCCATTCTATGGATTTTTATGCAGCTGTTCCTATTATTTGATGCGCAAATCCGCCAAGGGCATTCTTTGGTTTGTTACTAGTCTCGCTCAGACGCTAGCATCGTCAGATATTCATTGCGCTGATGGCAACACGTTAAAGCTTTAAAGCTTCGCTCGGTGTCAGTTTCATCACAAAGTGCTGCGTTGAATCTAAGTCAATGAGCTCTCGAGCAAGGCGGCATGATTAAGTAGTTCAAGAGCAAAGGACGAAAACAGACACGGGAACTCGCCCAAGGACGGCCCTGTAGCTTCAAACGGATAACAGTGCTTAAGCAGAGCTCGACCTTGTTCTGCCCGAGACACACAAACCGTGAAGAAATATGGAAGCCAACGAACGGTATGTCGGAAAAATAGAGGCGTCCTCGTCTGACTTCCCGGTTATGTATTTCAAACTTATGTATTTCAAACTTATGTATTTCAAACTTCGGAACAGATCAAGGCTATGCTCGTGGGTATCTCTAAACGTTGATAATTTCACGACTCGATTCTCCATTTGTAACAACATGTTTGTACGTACATCTATACCTACCTAACTACTCCATAGTTGCCGGCCGCGGTGGCCGAGTGGTTCTAGGCGCTTCAGTACGGAACCGCGCGACTGCTACGGTCGCAGGTTCGAATCCTGCCTCGGGCATGGGTGTGTGTGATGTCCTTAGGTTAGTTAGGTTTAAGTAGTTCTAAGTTCTAAGGGACTGATGACCTCAGATGTTAAGTCCCATAGTGCTCAGAGTCATTTGAACCATACTTCATAGTTCACACTTCAGTGTCTGGCAGGGAGCTCACTAACCACTTTCACCCTATTTCCCTACCGACTCACTCTCGAACACATAAATCCGTAAGAGCTCTGATCTGTCTTCTTTTATTGTAGTTATCATTTCTCTCTGTGCAGGTGGGCGTCACCAAAATACTTTCTCGTTTAGAGGGGAAAGTTGGAGACGGAAATTTTGTCAAAAGATCTCGCCGCATTAACATGTCTTTGTTTTAATGACTGCTACCCAGAAACACGTATCATATCCGTGAAAATCCCTCCCGTATTTCGCGATAGTACAAAACAAGCTGCCCTTCTTTGAAATTTTTTGAAGTTCGTCTCTGTAGCTGATTTGTTGCACCTCCTTTGTGTTCCGCCAACAAAACGCAGTCTTTGGTGCCCTCAGCCATAAAATTATCTATACGATGGCTCCATTTTAAGTTTTTCGTAAATGTCATTCCCAAGCATTTATCTTAACTGACAGCCTTTGTGTTTGTGGATTATATCGTGTAACCGAAATTTAACGGACTCCTTTGATTACTTATGTGGATGACATCACACTTTTCATTACTGCAGGTGTCTGCCCCTGGTAGCTGAGTGGTCAGCGCGACGAAATGTCATCTCTAACGGCCGTGGTTTGATTCCCGGCTGGGTCGGTGATTTTCTTCGCTCAGGGACTGGGTGTTGTGTTGTCCTTATCATCATGGTTTCATCCCCATCGACACGCAAGTTGCCGAAGTGGCGTCAACTCGAAAGACTTGCACCACGCGAACGGACTACCTGACGGAAGGCCCTAGCCACAGGGCATTTCATTTCATTTCATTACTTCAGGCCAACTGGCACTTCTCGCACCATGCATACATCTTATCTAAATCAGTTTACAGTTGGCTTCGGTGTTCTAGTGATATGACTAGAAGGTACTTGACAACATCATCCGCAAAAAATCTAAGAGGTCTGTTCAGATTGTCTCCTAAATTATTTATACAGACTAGGAATACCAGATGGCATATAACACTTCATAGGGGAAAGCCAAACATCACTACCGTTTTACACGTAAGCTGCGTAAGTAGCTTGCGTCGAATGGATGTCAATGGCAGCAAATACCACTGCGATTATGCTGAGACAGCGGATGCTCAATGAATTTATCATCGAGAGAAAGCGGGTGTACGATGTCAGTACGGTCACTCTGATGGCATCATGATGTTGTTGTTGTTGATGATGTGGTCTTCAGTCCTGAGACAGGCTTGATGCAGCTCTCCATGCTACTCTATCCTGTGCAAGCTTCTTCATCTCCCAGTACCTACTGCAGCCTACATCCTTCTGAATCTGCTTAGTGTATTCATTTCTTGGTCTCCCTCTACTATTTTTACCCTCCACGCTGCCCTCCAATACTAAATTGATGATCCCTTCTCCTAGTCAAGTTGTACCACAAACTCCTCTTCTCCCCAATTCTATTCAATACCTCCTCATTAGTTATGTGATCTACCCATCTAATGTTTAGCATTCTTCTGTAGCACCACATTTCGAAAGCTTCTGTTCTCTTCTTGTTCAAACTATTTATCGTCCATGTTTCACTTCCATACATGGCTACACTCCATACAAATACTTTCAGAAACGACTTCCTGACGTTTAAATCTATACTCGATGTTAACAAATTTTTCTTCTTCAGAAACGCTTTCCTTGCCATTGCCAGTCTACATTTTATACCCCCTCTACTTCGACCATCATCAGTTATTTTGCTCCCCAAATAGCAAAACTCCTTTGCTACTTTAACTGTCTCATTTCCTAATCTAATTTCCTCAGCATCACCCGACTTAATTCGCCGTAATAGATTAAAGAGATCACAGAAACCTAAATATCAATGGCAGGAGAAAGAACGCATGAGTTTTATCTTAAGCACTGAACTTCGTCGTGGTTCTTAACAAGGAATTATCTCAATATTTATTTGAAGCGAGAAGAAATGTTGGGAAAAATTTAAACTTTTTGATCAGACAGAGAAAAAAATGATTCAAATAACTCTGAGAACTATGGGACTTAACTTCTGAGGACATCAGTCCCCTAGAACTATTTAAATCTAACTAACCTAAGGACATCACACACACCCATGCCCGAGGCATGATTCGAACCTGCAACCGTAGCGGTCGCGCGGCTTCAGATTATAGCCCCTAGAACCGCTCGGCCACCCCGGCCGGCTCGGACAGAGATCTCAGCCCGTCGAAATGATAAATGCAGACCACATTTGCTTGGTTATTTTCAAGAGAACGTCGCCCTGTTGTCATAATCTTTCGTTAAGGGAGCACAATGTATTTTACGAAGGTGATGCCCACAGCTCTAAACACCTGAAGAACGCTGTGTTCTGCAGCCAGGAGCTGCTGGTAAAATTTCGTTATTGAAGAACCACTTTTGATACACGGGACATCGTCATGTTCATATGATCTCTAGGTGATATGAAAATCACATATAGTATTATTTGACGCAGTTGTGTTTTATGAACCTAATTACGTGCATCACAACTGGTTGTTCAATACAGAAATTTGATCTGTAGCTCTGTAGAACACGTTTTCGGCCTCCTCATTAGTGAATTCGATTTGTGTTTGAAATAAAAGAATTTTTAAACAAATAGCGTTACTTGTCTTTCTTTTTTGTTGTTTATTCTTTTGGAGCCTACCCGGCTCACGTTACCGTTTTTTGCATTTGCAAGCGAACTTCGCTTTCTTTTGCATCCGAAATGCCTTCATTTTCTTCTGAGTAAAGTTGTTTGTATCGTATAATGACAGGACACAGTATCTTTCTTTCAGTTTGTTCTTCACGAATCATGCTCTTCGTCGTTCTCTGTTGAAAGCAAATTGCACACTGTTATTCATAAAAATGAATTCAGAGTCGAATGGACCTCTGCAAAGTCGCAGATGGGAAGTAAAATAGTGTCATAACAACGTTGCGTGTCGTGTTCTGAAATTTGGAAGTCACTACGCCATAGCAACATAAAACCTCCCCATACCATAATAAGGTTCAAATGGCTCTGAGCGCTATGGGACACAACTGCTGAGGTCATTAGTCCCCTAGAACTTAGAACTACTTAAACATAACTAACCTAAGGACATCACACACATCCATGCCCGAGGCGGTCTCACGGTTCCAGACTGCAGCGCCTTGAAACGCACGGCCACTTGGGCCGGCACACCATAATACCTGGACCACCAAACCGCTCTTGTTCGACAACGCCCCTAGATGCATTACATGTTTCCATGATCGTTTTGGTGTTCCAGGTGTTATGGTGTGGTGAGTCATGGTCCTACATTGGGATACTGTCCCCTAAATCTTTTAACACTGTACACTCATCCGTCAACGTTAAGTGACACCGTACCCCTTCCGCCATGTGCGTCTTTTGAAAGGTAGATTTTTATTTTTATTTTTGATTTTTTTGATTTCGTACAATGCCCATTCCGCCATCTCACTAAAGTAATGACAATTATGACGATACGACCTTAGGGACAACACAACATCCAGTCCTCAAGCGGAGAGAAATCTCAGACCCGACCGAGAATCGAACCGGGCCCTTTTGCGTAGCAATCCGCAGCGTAGAACCCGCAGCTACTGAAGCGAACATTTTTATGATCCCGCCTCAGTGGCTGCGCGTTCTACGCTGCGGATTGCTACGCAAAGGGGCCCGGGTTCGATTCTCGGTCGGGTCGGAGATCTTTCTCCGCTCGAGGACTGGATGTTGCGTTGTCCCTAGGGTCGTATCGTCATAATTGTCATTACTCTAGTGAGATGGCGGAATGGGCATTGCACGAAAGCAAAAAATAAAAAAAATAATCATTCCATGATGTTCACTGCCAAGAGAGCTCCACGTAACATGTAACTTGGACCACACATAGGAAGGTCCGCTACACTGTACTAAGGAGGTAACTTAAATAAACGCGCATCTAGAACAGAAATGACACTTTTATTCAGAGAGTATAAACACTGAGGTCACCGCGATTTATGGTGACTCCCTGGGTATTACAAAAGGCGGGATGTCGTTCCTAATAGGGTGTGTGATCACTGAAGACAGCAATGCTTGCACTGAAACGTACCGCCACGTTGGCCACATAGTCGGCAAGCACTTGTTGTGGTAGGGCGTTCCACTCCCCACGAGCGCCGTTGACAGCAAAAATGGTTCAAATGACTAAGCACTATGGGACTTAACATCTGAGGTCATTAGTCCCCTAGACTTCCATTATTAAATTTGCAAACCGGTATAGTTTCGGCAACGTGCCATTGTTTGGCGGACGTAAAACATAAACAGTTTAGTACAAGATAAAATTTATTGTGTATGTGTTTGTCAAGTTCCCCAATAAAGGTTCAACCACGCAACAGCTTAGGAAGTAAATATAACGTCGTTTTTAAATTTAATACAAACTGTGGAGCAAAACTTAGGTAAAAATTTTGATTCTACTCCAATCCCTTCGATCAGATCAGGTGGAGTAGGTGTTACGTTACACTCACATTAGTGAGATGCAGTGGTTTCGATCTCTGTCCGCCTGAGCTGATCCACGTTCATGATTCGGCTATGCTGGAATGGTTCAACTGATAAACCTTTACAGGAATTTACCTCATAGTGCACAGATAAAACCGCCACAGGTCCCGTACTATTTGATTTATTGGCTAGTCCCGGTCATCAGACGAGAGCATCCTCAGGTATTCATAGCTGTGCTAGCGACAAGTTAGAGGTATAAAACACCGCTAGGCGTCATCGTCGACATGAAGTTTGTGATAACGGTGATGCCGAGCGGTGATTTAAACGTCTGAGGTGTTGCCACCACGGCTATGAATACCTGAGGATGCTCGTGTCTGACGACTGGAATTGGTCAATAAATCAAGTAATACACGACATGTGGTGGTCTTATCTGTACATTAATTACAACCCTCGCTGTATACCATGCAGGCGATGCCTGTGTTTGCTAAGAATCTTAGCCCAATGGACAGACACGTCTCAGGTGAAGAATGCAGCTACCGTCTCGTAATTTTGTAAATCTATACTTTAGCTTCAAGTCACGCATATTCCGTAGCAATTTCGAGTTGTTAGCAGCGTCAGATGGTTTTATTTACGTAGTACTACTTGTACCTTGAAGAATCGTCATTAGATGACTTGAATACGTTACATAGTACAACTTGTACTTTCGAGGGCTACTGTGTAACGTATTCAAATCATTTGATGACGACTTGCTAGGAAATCAAAACTAGTAATGATAGTCTACCATATGTGCAACGACTGCCTGATATACACATGGTGAACCGAAATTTGTGCATTCGCACACCGCAGCTCAATTTAATGCATACTAAGGTTACAGCAATGTCTCTAACAATATTTCCTCCCGTGCACATTTTCCGTAATAAACCCGATGACGAAGAAATGCATTTCGGCAACACCGTTATCACATTAGTTAACTTGCTCATAACGAGTACTAAGGGGCGATCTGTGAATAACCAACTTGAAGAAAGGGAACTTCTGAGCCAAGATCGGAATCTGTTTCTTTTTAATTATTTAGCTTCTACCTGCAAAAAAAAGAAAAATAAATAAATAAATAATAAATAAATAAATAAAATACATATTTGCAGTTGACGATGACATGAATACGTAAACGACCTCTAGTGGCACCAAATTGAACTGGTGACTTCCGCTGCGTGTCTGTTCAGCGGCGCTCTTTCATCAGTGATGTACTCCGTGATCTGTAAGTTGGGACGGATGCACTTGGAGAAACATTTTCTAAATACTGTGTTTAAATTTGAACATATTGTATACACTGGTTTGACACGCCAACGCATCTTACGTCATCTTTCCGGCTAATTAAGATATGGGGTACAGTTATAGAGCATATATTTGTCGCATGGGTCAACCTGTACAGAAGTATGTCTCAAAATAATTCCATCTATGTATTATAGTTTTCATAAAGTTCACCCCGCACACTATCCTCCTGTACAAAACTGACGATTCTTTGACCCCTCAAGATACCAATCGTGCGACTGTTCCTTCACACAGAAGTTTATCTATTCCGTCCTATTGAGGATTGTTGTAAAGGCTGATAGCCCTTTTCTGTTCTTAATTTATGTACTTTACAAACAACTGTGAAGGGCATGGAAGAGAATGCTTAGAGTTTGACAACATGTCAGGTTTTCTTCCCGTTTTAATTGCATACGAAGCGAGTTGAGAATGAATTTTTAAACGCCTGTGACTGAGCTGTAATTTGTGAAACCTTGAATTTACCGTCTCTATAGGAAAAATGTGTAGAAGTCTGAAGCTCTATGGTCTCTGTGGTCGTCACTCCGAAGATTTCTGTCATACATCCCTTCACGGTAGTCTATCTTGTGCAAACCTTTTCACCCCTACATAGCCGCTGCAGCCTACATCCATTTCACCCTACTTACAATAGTCGGAAGTTGGTCACTCCCTAAACTTACAATACCCCCTCCTCCTCCCTTACCATACGGTTCAAATGGCTCTGAGCACTATGGGACTCAACTGCTGAGGTCATTAGTCCCCTAGAACTTAGAACTAGTTAAACCTAACTAACCTAAGGACATCACAGACATCCATGCCCGAGGCAGGATTCGAACCTGCGACCGTAGCGGTCTTGCGGTTCCAGACTGCAGCGCCTTTAACCGCACGGCCACTTCGGCCGGCCCTTACCATATTGACGATTCCTTGACGCCTCTGGTTGTGTCTATCAACCGCCCCCTAAAATGTTAGGTTGTGCCCCAAATTTCAGTTTTTCCTATTTCCAATCGCCACCTAGTCATCAGTGGTCCGATCCACCCATTTAATAGTCAGAATTCCTTTGTAACGTGACATTTCAAAATTTTGACGGTTTATCGTACACATCTCATTTACGTACAAGGCTACACTATAGACAAGTATCTTCAGGAAAGACTTCCTACCAGTTAAATATCTCTTTTTGAGAAACGATTTTCAGAATTTTTTTTTGAAAAAGTTTACATAAAATCATTTAATTGTCTAGCTCGCAAACAATATGAAATATTACATTTGATACCTACTTTCGATTGTTCACACAGCCATCCTCAGATGAACCGCGGTAAATACAATGTATACGGTGAGAATTTTTTTGTGTTTGCCACAGCAGTCACTGGACACAATTTTTTTTATTCAATTAATGGTACGATCGTTTTGATTACCTTCAGACTGATCTGCATCCATGAAGCTAACAGAGAAAGCAGTTGAAATGTGTAATTATAAGTGGTATTCTCACATGGATTAAAACCATGATGTAAAATAACCACAAATGTCCAAAAGTGTTGTGATTTTAATCCACGTGATAATATCACTTTTACATAGATATTTCAGTTGCTTTCCCTCTTAACATCCTGGATGCAGATCAATCGGGAGATGATCAAAACGATCGAAACCGGTAATTGAATAAAAAAAAATTTTTGAGATCAGTGACTGCTATCGAATTTACAATGAAACTTCATACCACTGGATCGCTGTCACCTTCAGAGAGACTGTCACTGCTTGTCAAGCATACAATAAGGCTAGACTATATCGTCTACATATCTTGGTACTTTTTCATATTAGAGACAACTTCCATAAATCACTAGCTATACCAGAGTAGTGAAAAGTGATGATTCTAAACCACGCTTATAAAACTGACCTTGAGAAAATTTTTTTTTGCATTTGTTCGTTAAAAAAGGTGACGATGAAGCCCAAAAGGTTTTATACTCTAGATTAATGTTATAAGTATGATTTACAATCATTGCTTTTCATTACGTTGGTATAACCAGCGCTTTATGGAAGTTGTCTCTAATGTCACAACGTACCAAGATATATAAGACGATGCGGTCTAACTTCACAGTATACTTTGACTCATCTCAGGATGGTTGTATGAACAAACGTAACTAGTTATCAAATTTGATGTGCGTGGTTTGCTATCTAGATAATTAAATATTTTGTATAATTTTTTTTTAAATTTCTGAAAATACTTGCGATAACTCTCCATTTCCTGATAATGTTAGCCGCCCGGGGTAGTCACGCGGTCTAGGGTGCCTTGGCCTCCCCCCATCGGAGGTTTAAGTCCTCCCTCGGGCGTGGGTGTGTGTGTTGTCCTTAGCGTAAGTTAGTGTAAGTTAGATTAAGTAGTGTGTAAGCTTAGGGACCGATGACCTCAGCAGTTTGGTTCCATAGGAACTTACCACCACCACCTGATAATGTTATTACTAGAAACGATTTTCTTGTGTCTGCCAGTATATATTTTATGTCCTCTCTACTAACGCCCCTGTGTTTTTTGCTGCCCAAATACGGGGGCCGTTCAGTGAGAAAGGAAACACATTTTTTTTCTGAAAGCAGGTTGGTTTTATTCCAATACACTATTTTGTTTTCCGCTCTTGTGGCCACGAAGCCCTGTTTTTCAACATAATTTCCGTTCAATACGGCGGCGTTGCGCCACCGTACTGGGATGGCCTGTTTTTCCGCAGGGTTCCACTATTCTGGTCGACGTCAGAGTGAACGCCTTGCTGCATCAATAACCTCCTTATCATTCACATACTGTTTCCCACAGTATCAGCCTCGTAACGCACAAGCAACTCTGCACAGATGGTCCTTCGTTGCTCTTTGCGGTCTTCTGTTAAGCGATGCTGTCGCCAGCGGGCACATACCTTAGAGTGCCCCACTTGCTGAACGAATCTGTCAGCACTACCAATACAGACGTCCGGTTGTGCAGCGAGGTATTTAAATGCGATCCGGCGGTCACCTCGAATGACAGTGTCCGACGTTCCAACACTGCTGGAGTCACAGCTGTGTGGAGCCGGTCGGCACGTGGGAGATCGGACAAGTTTTTCGACCTCGATGACAGATGCCTCGCCCAAGGACTCACCGTGCTTTTTCTCACTGCTGGTACTCCGTAGGCACGCTGCAAACGCCTACGAATATCTGCGATTCTCTGATTAACCTCCAAAAGAACCTCAGTGACAGCTCTCTGCTTGGATCGCACCTCCGTCGCAGACGCCATTTTTAAGGTTACGTATTTATCGGAACTTCATAAAACTATAGGGGCTGGAGCGGGAACATTTCACGATGTTCCACAAGAAATTCCGCACATTTTCGACCAAAACTGGCCGAGAAAAAAGTGTTGCATTACTTATTGAACGTCCCTCGCAACGAATGTCAAGTATAAATCAGATATGTCCGCGGAAATTTATTTCTGAGTCAGGAAATGGATGTTGTAGTGAACAACATGTGTAGCACGACATCCGCGAAAGGAATTAGCCACAGGTGTCTTTAAAATGTTCCACCCAGGTGGAACTATCCATCTTCCGGTCGGAAACTGACATCCACGCGTCTAGAGCAGTGGTAATGAATCGCCGAAAGTCAATAATTAAAAGCGGTAGGTGTCGGTGCAAGTGATGGATGATGACACGGCAGGGGCGCATTCAAGGCCGACGACAGCAGAGCTGGCACGCAGCAGGTTTCGCGGCCGCTTCGCCACCCGGCAGCCGTCAGGCTGTTTACCAGCGCGCCATTCGGAATAACACGGCGTCGATACCGCGCTCCGCCAGGTCGGAAACGAGAGAGTGCATTAATTTTCGGTGGCACCACGCGAGAGAGAGAGAGAGAGAGAGAGAGAGAGAGAGAGCCGGCGCAAACAGTGTGCGAGGCAGGGCAGTGGCAGCGGCTGCAGCGCGAAATGACGCGCTGGCCGCTTGCGGAGTTTTTAAACCTTCGGTGATTTGTGAGGTTGGGCACCATTAATTTGGTGTCCCGGCCCGCTGCCGCTGCGCGTGGTTTGCCGGCGATCGCGTGTAAAGCCGTGACAGCTGCGCGCTGGGCGCGATGCACTTGTCAACGATGCTGCGCGAGCACGCGGTTGGAAAAACTCTGGCGTGTTCCAGCGCGGGCTTGTTTGCGTATCGTGAATTAAATTGGCGGCTCTACTTTATAAAAATGAAATACAGCGAATAGTCTGTTTAATGAATAAAAAAGGTAAACAGTATATGGGGCACTACTGGGGAACTTAGATATGTTTTATTCCATTGTACTTTCTCCTGAAAGGTGGATGGTGTATACAAAGTAACTATACGAGGTAGATGAACTTGAAGGCAGTATTATAGAAAGGGAAGAGGACGTAGATGAATTTAACATGGGAGATATGATACTGCGAGAAGAATTTGACGCAGCACTGAAAGACTTAGGTCGAAACAAGACCTCTGGAATAGTCGACTTGTTGTCAGATACTATTGACGGTCTGGGGAGAGCCACCTATGAGAAAACTATTCCGTCTGCTGTAAAATATGTGTGAGACGGTGGAATATCCTCAAAGTTTAAGAAGAATGTAATAATTCCACAGAGAGCAGGAGCTGACACGTGTGAATATTACAGAACAATCAGTTTGAAAAATCATGGTTGCAAAATACTAACACGAATTCCTTACAGAAAAAGTCGTAGAAACCTATGATTCCTGAGAACAGTAGGAACACCCGAGGCAATACTGGTTTCTCTTAGGAGATAGGTTAGGCAAAGGCAAACATTCGCTCTTAGGAGATAGGTTAAGCAAAGGCAAACCTACGTTTATTACATATGTAGACTTGGAGAAACCTTCTGACAATATTGCCTGGGATGCTGTCTCTGAAATTCTGAAGTAGAGAGTTAAAATACAGGCAGCAAAAAGCACTTTACAACTTGTACAGAAACTAGACGCCAGTTAAGAGTTGAAGGCCACGAAAGGGGCGTAGTGGTTGGGAAGGGAATGAGGCAAGGTTGTAGTCTCCCCGCGATGTTAATGAATCCGTACATTGATGGCTCTAAGCAATATGGGACTTAACATCGTCCGCAGCTCGTGGTCGTGTGGTAGCGTTCTCCCTTCCCGCGCCAGGGTTCCCGGGTTCGATTCCCGGCGGGGTCAGGGGTTTTTTTTGCCTCGTGATGACTGGGTGTTGTGTGATGTCCTTAAGTTAGTTAGGTTTAAGTAGTTCGTTCTAGGGGACTGATGACCATAGATGTTAAGTCCCATAGTGCTCAGAGCCATTTGAACCATTTTTTTGACTTAACATCTAAGGTCATCAGTCCCCTAGACTCAGTAAACCTAGCTGACCTAAGGGCATCACACACGACCATGCCCGAGGCAGGATTCGAACCTGCGACCGCAGCAGCACCGCGGTTCCGGACTGAAGCGGCTAGAACCATTCGGCCACAGCAGGCGGCCAGTCAGCACATTGAGCAAGTACTAAGAGAAAGCAAAGGAAATTTCGCAGTGGGAATTAAACTTCAGGAAGAAGAAATCAAAGCTTCCAGGTTGGACGATAACATTGTAATTTTGTCAGAGACAGCAAAGTACTTGGAAGAGCAGTTGAACGTATCGGTGAGCGTCTCGAAAGGAGGATATAAGATGGACATCAATAAAAAGGAAAAAAAGGATAAAGAAATGTAGTCAAATTAAATCAGATTATGCTCAGGACATTAGGTTAGGGAACCAGACATTAAAAGCAGTAGACGGGTTTTGCTATTTGGGCAGCAAAGTAACGGATAATGGCCGAACTAGAGAGGGTATAAAATGTAGACTGGCAATGGCAATAAAAGCGTTTCTGCAGAGGAGAAAGTTGCTAACATCGAATGTACATTTAAGTGACAGGATGTCTTTTCTGAACGTACATGTCTGGAAGTGAAATATGGACGATAAACAGTTTATAAGAGAAGAGAATAGAGGCTCTTGAAATGAGATGATAAGCAGTATGCCGAAGATTTTACGGGTAGATCGTGTAGCGAATGAGGAGGTAATGAAGAGAATTGAGTAGACAAGCAATTTGTGGGAGAGCTTGACTAAAAGACGGGTTCGGTTGATAAGAAACATTCTGAGACATCAAATGATCACCAGTTTAGTACTGGAGAGATATTTCGGAGGTAAAAAAATTGTAGATAGAGGAGAGAGAGAGAGAGAGAGAGAGAGAGAGAGAGAGAGAGCGAGAGAGACATTCTCACCGGAGGTTTGAGTGCTCCCTCGGGCACGGGTGTGTGTGTTGTTCTTAGCATAAGTTAGTTCAAATAGTGTGTAAGTCTAGGGACCGATGACCTCAGCAGTTTGGTCCCTTAGGAATTCACACACATTTGAACATTTGAGAGCGAGAGATGAATACATTAAGCAGATTCAGAAGGATGCAGGGTGCAATAGTTAGTGGGAGAAGAAGATGCTTGCACAGGATAGGGTAACATCTAGAGTTGCATAAAACTAGTGCTCAGACTGAAGACCACAACGACAGACAACTTGCTCCTAGAGGAGATTGACTCAAGGTTAAAGTGACGGATTCGTAACCTGCAACCAATGATAATCGAATTATGTCCTGTGCCTGATTTAACAAATAAAGGGCAACTTACACCTATGTTTCTTTGCATTTGATCTGCTGGTTTGTCAAATCAGAGTAGTCCAGCGCTCAGGGAATGAGTATAGGGAATAGCTACTGGAATCGGGCACAAGGTCCTAGTGGAGGTGGTTTGGCGTTGCTTTTCTTTGATCTGCCATGAAGGGTCGTGTGTGTGTCATGTGGATGAGTCTGAGGACTGCTTGGACAGTACAGTATTTGGTTTGTGCTGTCTTCGATGAAGGGAAGGGAGAGGGCGAAACCTGATGCAGCCACAAAGCCTATTCGTCTTGAATAGCACCTGGGTTCGTCGAGCTTTACGTCCCCCTCCGACAGGCGGATCACTAACAACATTTATCTGGAATTCAGGACAGAGGCTCAAAGGCCAGTGGACAGGGACCCTTCTGCCAAATACTGGCAGGAAAATTTACTACCTCCTGGATTAGAACTGGCGTGCGTCAGAACGGTGGGACTCCGCACAAGCGGGCTCTTTCAACATCGTCTGGTAGGACTGATGTGTGGCAGCACCGATTTGGAAAGAAAGTTGCCGATAATACACGGTTGCCCGGGGAACATCTGATTATAGTTTCTTTCATGTGCCTCAATGAATGAACAATCACTCCAGGAGGTCCAATTACTTCTAACCCCAAGGATGAATGTTGCAGTTTCGGTCTTCTAACTCAAAATGGGAAATAAAGTTTTGTTATATGGATATTTTGCATTTAAGAACATTTGATATAGATATATATAGAAAAACAGAAAGATGCCACTATTGTGAATACTTGGCATCAGTAAACATATGAAAGACACTGTCAGCTCAGTTTTGAATAACATAACACACTTTCTTTTTTCCCTTCTGTTAAATAAAGTTCCTCTTCTAGAAATGTTATGGAAATCGTTCTCGTCAAGATGGATGTCGTTGCGAAATTCCCACAATACTTCATCGGCACAACTGACCGACATCTTCATACTGTTTACATACTGTGTGTTCCCCGTGCCGATGAAGTATTGTGGGAATTTCGCGACGACCTCCGACGTCTCGCCCGAGAACCGTTTCTACAACTACTACGTCAGGATAGCCTCAAGCAACACACCGATATATTAGATTAAAATTGCAAGTTCGACATTATTTTTCGTCTTTTAATAGCAACGATATCCACATAATACACTTCACTTTCCATTTTTAGTTACATGAAACTACTTTTTCGTGACATAAAAAAGTAATACATTCGTTTGTAAACATCAAAGCTGATCATATTTTGTATATATTGTATCTGTATAGGTAATATCTGTATAAGTCGCACATAATTTTATCTGTGGTTGCAACATTCAGTTGTCATCTGTCAGGATGGACTAAGAAACTGAAGCTTAAGCCGATTCTAGACCAAATAAATAACATTTTTCGGAACATCAAGAAAGAATTTTCTATTTAATGTTTTTAACACATTTTACTGACAACAATATAAGACAAATAGGAATCATGATGTTAATCAGTGAGTGTTCGTGGCACATGGGTGGTAAGGGGGAGGAGAAACAGGAGAAGCATTTTGTGGTTAGGATTTGGGGCGAGGGATGGAGATGGAATGAGGAGGAAAGAAGGTACAAGAAGAAGACGAAGGGAGCCGGATTAAATAGCAGTCAAAACAAATAAAAATTGAGAAAATTGCTGTTCGAATTCAGCAAGGAATACTGTAACGTACACCTTGAAACAGTATATATAGAATTTCTTATGTCCAGCAAACGTCGCTCACGATATGTCAACCCGGAAGTAAACAGCACGGCAAGCCAGCGATAACACGCGACTGGTCGAACAGGAGAAGAACCTCTTGACAAAAGCATCGTGTTTAAGGGACGCGAGGGAGAACGGTGTAGCATGTTGCGCTGCTTAGAAGCTAAGTAGATACAGAACGCTACGTAGACTCGGGCACACAAATGTTAAAATATGCTAACCGGCGGGTCAAGTTCATTTGCACAGAAATACATTACTGTTATTTTGAAGAGCGTTGAGAAACTTGACGTTTCTCATATTTGTGTGTTCACTGAGAACTTTCTTGTTTTCGTGTTGCACATAATTACTGTTACAGTCATCTTGTCTTTCAGGTTTAGGCCTATAGGCGAAACTGTTCCTCCTTCTGGCTTATACACCAGAGAAATATTTGGAATGATTGTCTGATCGTTCAGTGTTCTCTGTCTAGTTCAGTTTATTGTTCCGCATTTGATCAGTTACTCTTCTGTTTGTCATCGTATTTTATCCAAGGGTATACAGTATGCCAAGGGTCTCGAAACATTTCGGCAATCTCCAGTTTTCTATTGCCGGATGTATTCATTTAGTGCACGCTACCTATTACCTCGTCGGCGCAAATTTCCTTGGCGAGTAGCGTAAGCTTCCCAGTGGCAGACATTTCTACGGCCGCACCAACAGCACAAAACAACAGTATTGAAAGTACTTTTGTTTCATGATTTCTTGTTAGACATACAAAAGAGTTGTCTCACTGAATGTGTTTAATGAAAATCTGCCATTCTGGAGGGAAAAAAGCATAGGTATTTGTTGGAAGGCGCTGCTGCTTGCAAGAAAATGAACCACATGCAGCTGTCCTTCAGATGTTATTTATTGTGTAGCTACCAGTTTCGGCGCTTCAGCGCACCATTTTCAGGTCTTAGTTGATTTTGGAGGGATTATCACGATCTATATTTACGATGCATCAGTGGCCAACATAATTAACCAGACTACCTATAACTGTGATATCGTCTCTCCATCCACCACAGTTTGTTTCATGAGCCTCTGGTCACTGTACGTTTACGTGGAAACAAAGGGGTCTGTCTATACACTGACGTGACAAAAGTCGTGGGATACCTCCTAATATCGTGCCGGACTTCCTTTTGTCCGGCGATAGTGCAGCATCTCGACGTGGAGTGGACTCAACAAGTCGAAGTTCTCTGCAGAAATATTGAGCCATCCTGCCTCTATAACAGTCTATAATGGCGGAAGAATTGCCGGTGCATGGTTTTGTGCACGAACTGACATTATGTCCCATAAATTTTCGTCGTTTCGGGCGATCTGGGTGGCCAACTCATTCGCTCGAATTGTCCAGAATGTTCTTCAAACCAATCGCGAGAAGTTGTGCCGTTGACAATTCCATCGTTGAAACTTCCTGGCAGATTAAAACTGTGTGCCCGACCGAGACTCGAACTCGGGACCTTTGCCTTTCGCGGGCAAGTGCTCTACCAACTGAGCTACCGAAGCACGACTCACGCCCGGCCCTCACAGCTTTACTTCTGCCAATATCTCGTCTCCTACCTTCCAAACTTTACAGAAGCACTTGCCTTCATATCAGCGCACACTCCGCTGCAGAGTGAATATCTCATTCTGGAAACATCCCCCAGGCTGTGGCTAAGCCATGTCTCCGCAGTATCCTTTCTTTCAGGAGTGCTAGTTCTGCAAGGTTCGCAGGAGAGCTTCTGTAAAGCTTGGAAGGTAGGAGACGAGATACACGCAGAAGTAAAGCTGTGAGGGCCGGGCGTGTGTCGTACTTCGGTAGCTCAGTTGGTAGAGCACTTGCCCGCGAAAGGCAAAGGTCCCGAGTTCGAGTCTCGGTCGGGCACACAGTTTTAATCTGCCAGGAAGTTTCATATCAGAGCACATTCCGGTGCAGAGTGAGTATCTCATTCTGGAATTCCATCGTTGTTCGGTCTCCACGCAGCCGAACATAACCAGGACCCTGACCATTCCATGTAACCACAGCCCACATCATTATGAAGCCACCGCCGGCTTACACAGTACCTTGTTGACAATTTGAGCCCATGCCTTTCTGGGGCATGAGCCACACTCGAACCCTACCATCAGCTCTTACCAACTGAAATCGGAACTCGTCTGACCAGACCACGGTTTTACAGTCGTCCAGTGCTACTGAAAGCACTAAGGGGACAATTGCTATTTTTGGAAAATTTTACATGACCTATACAGTCTAATGGGGCACCCGCTGCTGAATAAGTCCATTTTGAAAAACGAAGGAAACCACAGGACACTTTCTTAATCCATAGTCTTTTGTTGCGTACACTATTACATAGTTTTCCTGTTTGTGTTCCCGGTCGCATAGCCCGGCTGTTACGGAATTTACTTGTCCGTTTTACTCTTTTGACACGGAACCTTCGGTCCCATGGCAACCCTGCAGTGACGATGGTTAAGTGAGTTTATTTTTTACACCAGATAATGGAATTAAAACAAAACTACACAGGCCGGGCTTGAACACGTACCGCCAGCGTGTTAGCTGTGAACCTCAGCCCCTGTGCTGCACTCGCTCAGTAGAAATATGACTAAGGTTACGGTTATAGGCGTTTCGCATAAAACTTCAACAGATTTCTCGGAAACTAGGGACTGCCGCATGAAAAGCCACCAGCCTGGTACGCAGGGCACGTCCCTGTATAACAGTGGTTCCCAGTCTTTGTTAGACCATTGCTTCTGAGTGCAATCAGACATTGGCTAGTACCCCCCGCCCTTCCATTCCCCTTCCCCTCCATCCCGCATTTTATCATCAACTTTAGCACCTAACTAAGCTGTAAAATAAAAGATTTTTCTTAAAATTATGGAAGATGGCTGATATTTAGTTTGTGTGTGTGTGTGTGTGTGTGTGTGTGTGTGTGTGTGTGTGTGAGGAGGGGGTGTTGGAATTCGTGGTTCATTGCAAGTGCTACCCACAACTCCCTTTCGGATCAGGAAGCTAAGTATCCACAGTGATGGTATACACTTGTTACAAAACATACATCTCCTGCATTACTCTTGCAGCAGTTGATCGATCTGCACACTGCAACTCCATTTAAAATCTAGCAGGTTCACATATGTACGCTATTAATTACTGTTTGAAAATTACTTGATTGCTGCACTCGTTACTTCTGAACTGGCAGAACTTGACGATCTCAGGCTGTTATGATTTGTGTCTAAGCACTCTAATAATAATACTAATATTACACTCAAGAGCCAAAGAAACTGGTACACCTGCCTAATATCGTGTAGGGCCCCCTGTGAGCACGTAGAAGTGCCGCGACACGACGTGGCACGGACTCGAATAATGTCTAAACTAGTATTGGAGGGAACTGACACCATGAATCCTGCAGGGCTGTCCATAAATCCGTAAGAGTACGAAGAGGGTGGAGATCACTTCTGAAAGCACGTTGCAAGGCATCCCAGATATGCTCAATAATGTTAATGTCTGTGGAATTTGGAGGCCAGCGGAAGTGTTTAAACTCAGAAGAGTGATCCTGGAGCCACTCTGTAGCGATAGTGGACATGTGGGGTGTCGCATTGTCCTGTGGAATTGCCCAAGTCCTTCAGAATGCACAGTGGACACGAGTGAAGGCAGGTGTCACTTATCAGAGTCGTATCAAGACGTATCAGGGATCCCATCTCCGCGGCTCGTGGTATTGCGGTAGCGTTCTCGCTTCCCGCGCACGGGGTCCCGGGTTCGATTCCCGGCGGGGTCAGGAATTTTCTCTGCCTCGAGATGACTGGGTGTTGTGTGTCTTTCGTCATCATTTCATCCTCATTCACTCGCAAGTCGCCGTAGTGGCGTTAAAGAACTTGTGGAACGGCGGCCGAACTGCCCCGCGAGGGGTCTCCTGGCCACCAATGCCATACGCTCATTATTATTATTAGGGATTCCATATCACTCAACCTAAACACGCCCCACACCATTACGGAGCCTCCACCAGCTTGAACAGTCCCCTGCTGACATGCAGGGTCAATGGATCCATGAGGTTGTCTCCATACCAATAGACGCATCCCACTCGATACAGTTTGAAACGGAACTCGTCCGACCATGCAACATGTTTCCAGTCATCAACAGTCTAATGACGGTATTGACGTGACCAGGCGAGGCGTAAGGCTGTGTGTCGTGCAGTCATCAAGGGCACACAAGTGGGTCTCCGGTTCTGAAAGCCCATATTGGTCATCTGAGACTTGTTGATGGTCAGCATCGAAAGATGCATCAATTTGCGGAAGGGTTGCACTTCTGACATGTTGAAAGATTATTTTCAGACGTCGTTGGCCCCGTTCTTGCAGGATCTTTTTCCGGCCTCAGCGATATCTGAGATTTGAAGTTTTACCGGATTCCTGATATTCATGGTACACTCTTGAAACCGTTGTGGGGAAAACTGCCATTTCATCGCTACCTCGGAATGTTGTGTGACATCGTTTGTGCACCGACTGTAACACCACTTTGAACTCATTTAAATCTTGGTAACTTTCCATTGTAGCAGTAGTAACCGATCTAACAACTGCGCCAGATATTTGTTGTCTTACACAGGGTGGTCCATTGATCGTGATCGGGACAAATTTCTCACGAAATAAGCGTCAAACGAAAAAAGAACGGAACTTCTCTGGCTTGAAGGGGGAAAACCAGATGGCGCTATGGTTGGCCCGCTAGATGGCGCTGCCATAGGTCAAACGTATATCAACTGCGTTTTTTAAATAGGAACCCAATTTTGTATTACATATTCGTGTAGTCCGTAAAGATATATGAATGTTTTAGTTGGACCACTTTTTTCGCTTTGTGATAGATGGCGCTGTAATAGCCACAAACATACGGATCACAATTTTAGACAAACAGTTTGTAACAGGTAGGTTTTTTTAAATTAAAATACAGAACGTGGGTACGTTTGAACATTTTATTACGGTTGTTCCTATGTGGTACAAGTGCCTTTGTGAACTTATGATTTCTGAGAACGCATGCTGTTACAGCGTGATTACCTGTAAATACCAAATTAATTCAATAAATGCTCAAAATTATGTCCGTCAACCTCAGTGCATTTGGCAATACGTGTAACGATATTCCTCTCAACAGCGAGTAGTTCGCCTTCCGTAATGTTCGCACATGCATTGACAATGTGCTGACGCATGTTGTCAGTTGTTTTCGGTTTATCACGATAGCAAATATCCTTCAACTTTCCGCACAGTAAGAAATCCGGGGACTTCAGATCCGGTGAACGTGCGGGCCATGGTGCTTCGACGACCAATATGCTATTCAATACCGCTTCAACCGCACGCGAGCTATGTGCCGGACACCGATCATATTGGCAGTACATCGCCATTCTGTCATGCAGTGAAACATCTTCTAGTAACATCGGTAGAACATTACGACATTACGTAGGAAATCAGCATACATTGGACCATTTAGAGTGCCATCGATAAAATGGGGGCCAATTATCCTTCCTCCCACAAGGCCACACTATACTTTAACCCGCCAAGGTCGCTGATGTTCCACTTCGCACCCATCGTGGATTTTCCGTTGCCCAATAGTGCATATTATGCCGGTTTACGTTACCGCTGTTGGTGAATGACGCTCCGTCGCTAAATAGAACTCGTGCAAAACATCTGTGATCGTCTCGTAATTTCTCTTGTGCCAAGTGAGAGAACTGTACTCGACGTTCAAAGTCGTCGCTTTGCAATTCCTGCTGCATGGAAATATGGTACGGGTGCAATTGATGTTGATGTAGCATTCTCAACACCGACGTTTTTGAGATTCCCGATTCTCGCTAATTTGTCTGCTACTGATGTGCGGATTAGTCGCGACAACAGCCAAAAGACCTACTTGGGCATCATTTGTTGCAGATCGTGGTTGACGTATCACATGTGGCTGAACACTTTCTGTTCCCTTAAATAACGTAACTATCCAGCGAACGGTCCGGACACTTGGATGATGTTGTCCAGCATGCCGAGCAGCATACATAGTACACACCCGTTAGGCATTTTGATCACAATAGCCATGTATCAACACGATATCGACCTTTTCCGCAATTGGTAAACGGTCCATTTTAACACGAGTAATGTATCACGAAGCAAATACCGTCCGCACTGGCGGAAAGTTACGTGATATCACGTACTTATAAGTTTGTGACTATTACAGCGAAAAAAGTGGTCCAACTAAAAAATTCATGTTTCTTTACGTACTACACGAATATGTAATTAATCCGTGGGTTCCTATTTGAAAAAACGCAGTTGTTATCCGTTTGATCTTTGGCAGCGCCATTTAGCGGGCCAACCATAGTGCCATCTGGTTTCCCCCTTCAAGCTAGACGAGTTTCGTTCTCTGTAGTTTTTTCGTTTGATGCTTATTTCGTGAGATATTTGCCCCGGTCACTATGAATGGACCACCCTGTATATGCGTATTAGAGTCTTACAAAATTGTGATGATAATAATTATGGTCTTATGAAAATAATTTAGTTTCGTGACTGAAACAGAATCGAATCGTTTAGTTTTTACCCCCCAGAAAATTTCATTTTACCACTCGGTGAGTAATTATCCCAGGCTAGGAACCACTGCTCTACAGCTCACCTAGGACTCATCAAAATACGTGATTGACAGGCCTGATGGTCTGATGGTCCCCTTGTCAAACAACAGTGCCATTACAGAAACCGGTCAGCAAGGGTGTAGGTGTTTTGCTTTGCTTCGGCTCCCGTTTATAACAGACGCCGAGACTGCGTGTGTGGATTACGGGGTGAGTCAAGTCGCCGGCGCTAAGCCCGCCAGCTGACGCGACGTGCCGCCCTCGGAAGTCGGCTGCTGTTTGACCGCTCCGCTTCGCCACTACTCGCCTCCTGGCGCCCCTGGTCGGGACGCTGCCCACCGCTGCACTCCACTGCACGGCCGCCGCACGCAGGCGCGCGGGCCGTCCGCCATAGAGCGCCGGCCGTGTTTGCGCTGGGGCCCGGCCCGTGCCTCCTACGGCGCGCTATGGCGCGGCCTATGGCGACGGCCATGGCGGCGCGGCGGCCGTGCGTGCGCTGGGATAACATTTGCGCAGTTAATGGGTCGTGCTCCGCGTTTGTCGGGAATCCTGCGAATCGGTTTAACGCCCAACGTTCTCCGTCACCTCAAATATTTACACGGCCATCCTGCAAACAGTTGGAGAGACAGAATCGTGCATCCGAATCACCACCTAACTGTATCTACAGTACTCCAAAACTTGTGTTCCGCTTTTGCATGCATCAATACGATTTGATAGCTCCGATTCACGCCTCTCCTGTTTATAAATACTCTAGTGCTTTCAGAGTAATCACCACCACGGCCGTTCACCTTTCTATTCAAAGCTGTTCCTTTCCGTACACGCACGCATAAAGCATTCACTGTTTGCGTTTAGTTTTGCTCACTGTGCGCCATCTCCACTCTCCGCGTGAACGTATCTATACTACTAAACGGTCATCCAGTCCCAGTCGCGTATTCCAGGGGCAAACAAAATTTGATTTGCTGTATTTCATATATTTATTTACCGAATTTAAAAAGCTGCCAGAAGCTAGTAACAGGCATGATATTACTTTAAAGCTTTAAAACAATATTAAAGTTAGAAACTGTGTACATGTCTCCAGGTAGTGCAACACGTGGCGTGCAAATTACCTATACTATTTTCATCCAGTATTTGAGAAAGAGTATTTAGTGACTTCAGAGAAGCTTTTCACTTAATTGGGAAACTCTTCGGAACTCTTTTCCTCGCTGATATCTGTACAAAATAACGAAAGGGAAAAAAGTTTATAGTTTGCTACATTTTCAGTGTTCATGCAGTGAAACTTCACCATAAGGCACCGTGTTTTAATTTATTACTTCTTTACTGCTAACTCCACTCGCAACAGATTTTTGACAACTGAATGTACTTGCAAAATTATATCATTATACGACGCATAGTTCGTCGGATATGATGTCATAAACCTCTAGATGCACGAAAAGCTACAATGTCTTCAAACCTAATTGTCTTACATCCTTAATGTCAGTTATTTAACGCAATAACTGGTTTGTAAAGTAATGAGCCATCTGAAGCTGCTTTGTGCGTGAGAGATCGATTCTTCACATAATCGTATGTGGGTGGTTGGGGGAGGGGGAGGGGGGGGTAATAAGGGGTTCCGGTATTTGTCTGTGGCTAATGTTATTAAATTTGTGCTTGAACCACTCCTTCTAATTTCTCCATGATTGTTTGAGAAGGAGAATGTGTCGTGGATCTGTAACTTAAAGTATTTTGTGGAAATAAAAATGTTTCAAATGGCTCTGAGCACTATGGGACTTAACTACTGAGGTCATCAGTCCCCTAAAACTTAGAACTACTTAAACCTAACTGACCTAAGGACATCACACACAGTCATGCCCTAGGCAGGATTCGAACCTGCGACCGTAGCGGTCGCGCGTTTCCAGACTGTAGCGCCTAGAACCGCTCGGCCACCCCGGCCGGCTTTTCTGGAGTTACCAGTTCCACAATTTCATTTTATTGTTTTAATTCTATTTATTCATACTTCATTCTTGATGACTATCTGGAGGTCGCAGTTCGATTCCCAGGTGCTCATTCTTGTAATAAGGCAATCTGTCGATCTGGAGCCTGACACATGGATGGTCAAGGTTAGAGCAAAGTTTTAGTTTCACTATGACCGATCAGTGACTAACTCGTTAGATTAATTGATTACAAAAAAGAGCATTGAGAATGAGGCTGCGACCCTCAACTAATCACAAAGAATGAAATATAAATAAAATGAATAAAAAAAACAATAAGATGAAAATGTGGAACTGCTGTTTCCAGAAGAAACAACATGGTTTAACCATTTTACCTGTTCTACTGAGTGGTCATAATTAAAGTGCAACTACTCACGAAGGCCCAATGTAATTATTTATTGTATGGCAGCGAAACTTGGTAGATATTCTAACGCCTTAATGGAGTACCGATTGAGCTGGAAAACATTTACTTCCAATTCTAGCCACAGGTGCAAATGTGGCGCTGTACACCACCTCGTAGACGTCTCCGATGCTCTTATTCAACAAACTGTGTAAGCGATGGTTAATAATAAAATCAACATTATGCCTTTCTCACTTGCTTTACCTTTTTGCCCATGTCCCGTTCCTAATTCATCACATACGGACAATTTCTACACGTCTTTCTGGCATCCACAGTGGCAGTTTTGCAGCTGGTGGCCAAAAGTGCTACAATTTTTTTTTCGGCGTAACTCTATTCCGCGTTTATGCATTAGAATATCTGCCAAGTTTCGCTGCCATACGACATTTACAGCCCACACTGAATCTCTGAGAGTAGTTCCACTTTAATTACACTACTGGCCATTGAAATTGCTACATGACGTGCTACGGATGCGAAATTTAACCGACAGGAAGAAGATGCTGTGATATGCAAATGATTAGCTTTTCAGAGCATTCACACAAGGTTGGCGCCGGTGGCGACGCCTACAACGTGCTGACATGAGGAAAGTTTCCAACCGATTTCTCATACACAAACAGCAGTTGACCGGCGTTGCCTGGTGAAACGATGTTGTGATGGCTCGTGTAAGGAGGAGAAGTGCGTACCATCACGTTTCCGATTGTAGCCTATCGCGATTGCGGTTTATCATATCGCGACATTGCTGCTCGCGTTGGTCGAGATCCAATGACTGTTAGCAGAATTTGGAATCGGTGGGTTCCGGAGGGTAATACGGAACGCCGTGCTGGATCCCAACTGCCTCGTATCACTAGCAGTCGAGATGACAGGCATTTATCCGCATGGGTGTAACGGATCGTGCAGCCACGTCTCGATCCCTGAGTCAACAGATGGGGACGTTTGCAAGACAACAACCATCTGCACGAACAGTTCGACGACGCTTGCAGCAGCATGGACTATCAGCTCGGAGACCATGGCTGCGGTTACCCTTGACGCTGCATCACAGACAGGAGCGCCTGCGATGGTGTACTCAACGACGAACCTGGGTGCACGAATGGTAAAACTTCATTTTTCGTATGAATCCGGGTTCTGTTTACAGCATGATGATGGTCGCATCCGTGTTTGGCGACATCGCGGTGAACGCACATTGGAAGCGTGTATTCGTCATCGCGATACTGGCGTATCACCCGGCGTGATGGTATTGGGGTGCCATTGGTTACACGTCTCGGTCACCTCTTGTTCGCAATGACGGCACTTTGAACGGTGGACGTTACATTTCAGATGTGTTACGACCCATAGCTCTACCCTTCATTCGATCCCTGCGAAACCCTACATTTAAGCAGGATGATTCACGACCGCACGTTGCAGGTCCTGTACGGGCCTTTCTGGATACAGAAAATGTTTGACTGCTGCCCTGGTCAGCACATTCTCCAGATCTCTCACCAACTAAAAACGTCTGGTCAATGGTGGCCGAGCAACTGGCTCATCACAATACGCCAGTCACTACTCTTGATGAACTGTGGTATCGTGTTGAAGCTGCATGGGCAGCTGTACCTTTACTCGCCATCCAAGCTCCGTTTCACTCAATGCCCAGGCGTATCGAGGCCATTATTGCGGCCAGAGGCGGTTGTTCTGGGTACTGATTTCTCAGGATCTATGCACCCAAATTGCGTGAAAATGTAATCACATGTCATTTCTAGTATAATATATTTGTCCAATGAATACCCGTTAACCATTTGAATTTCTTCTTGGTGTAGCAATTTTAATGGGCAGCAGTGTGTGTCTATCTGTTGTGTGAACACTCTAGAGTGCCTCCGTCAATTTGAATGGTCAGCGCTATTTTTCGCAGGATTAAAAATTTTCCTGAGATGGAGTTGCTGTTCCTCGTGGATGTTATCGATAAAGCGCTCAGCAGAAATGGCCTGCAAAAGTCCTCAAACATCAGCAGGTCGTATTCCGCGTTCGCTTTCGCGTATTCGTGAACGGCAGTCAGAAGTTCCTTCTGAGAACTGCAGAGTTAGGAAGAAGCGGGGGAGCTGTGAAGTCAGAGGCCATAACGCAGCAAACTCCGAATATCATTCGGCAGGCGATGAGCACTGACTCGCTCACGGGCATTAGATTAGCGAGCGAGTGAGAGAGACAGCCTTAGGGCGACAGGATAGCGCAGTCTCGAGGCAATCTAAGTTACGTATTTAACGAAAATTCCTGTTCTTTAAGTGCGGGGCGAGCGTGAGTTTGGCGCTAGAAGGCAGATTAACATTTAGAAAGGGCCGCCGGGCGAACAGCGCCGCGCCGGCCAGTAGATTGGAAACCGTTCGAAATCGGAAGAGTCCCAGCAATAGCGAGCGCTCGCTCTGTGTACAAACTGCTAATGACAGAACATTAGGGGCGCACGCGCGATTCGCTCTTCCTTCCTTTTTCTCTCGGTGCTCTGCCTTTTTCCCCATTTTCTCGAAGCCGGTGTGTCAGGGCAGTAGAGCGAGGGTTGCTCGCGGCTGTTGACGGAAATACCAGTCCAGGAAAGACGAAGCAGCTGGAGGTACAATATTCGTATGGGCGTTTCCTTGCTTGATGCCACTCATGGTGACTTGACAACATGGAGGGTGCCATAACACAGTCGCAATCGTCCGGAATGATTTCAAATTCAATCTTGCGTGATATGAAAGTTGGAGAGACTTAGAATTCCTGCGGCGGGCGTCATCGAGAAAAAACCTGGCACACGAGACTTTCATTTACACTGTTCTACAGATAAATTATAGGATTAGATACACAGTATTAGAATAATAGACGAGGAACTGCAGAACAGGTAAATACTTGATGTTTTGTATTAACAGGACACAGTTATCACACATTGCTGTTTGTTAATGCTCTTTTTCTCTCTCTTCTCTTCATGGACTAGGCTTACAGCCTGCTCCGTCTGTACTGAAACCATTTCTTCCTCGGTCGTCCAAACTCTATATTCGCTATTGGTTTACACCTGATTACTTGTTCAATTAATTTGTCTAGCCTCATTCTTTTGATATATTGTTTCTGTTTTACGTGCCCTTGCTCTGTTCTGCATTTAAACAGTATATATTAAATTCTTCTCTTATAATGTTGTTTTCTACTTGATCTGAATGATACGTCCTTCAACTTTCCTTAAAAATTACGTTTTAGCCGACTGTAATCTACTTTCCTTTTTCTTAGTTAATGTCCACGAATCGATTTCATATATGTTAGAATAGGGGTAGCCATTACTTTGTAAAATTTTAGCTTTGTATACATTGCCGGATTTCTGTGTTGATCTTTATCGGTTCCATGTTGTCTTTCCCTGTACTTATTATAATCCCTGTGTGCTGATATAAACTATGATACCCTAGTTTTACCACGATGTTCCGAAGCTTTCTTCTCTTCACTCCATCGAGAATCTTTTCATAACCTATGGACTGGTGTGAGTCTCCGCGTTGTTTCCCCGCCGTTTTTCATATGGTTCAAATGGCTCTAATCACTTTGGGACAACATCTGAGGTTATCAGCCCCCTAGAACTTAGAACTACTTAAACCTAACTAACCTAAGGACATCACATACATCCATCCCCGACGCAGGATTCGAACCTGCGACCGTAGCAGCAGCGCGGTTCCGGACTGAAGCGCCTATAACCGCTCAGCCACAGCTGCCGGCTCGTCGTTTTTCAACTAACTACTGTACAGCAGTAACATTATCAATGCAAGAACGTATCTTTCTAAAACCATTCTTTTCCTACATTAGGAATGCGTCAGCTATATTCCTCATTGTCTTGTTAATAATTCTAGCTTAGTGTTTGTAAGAAGCATTTTAAAAACATTGGAATGCTATAGTGTTATGAAATAAGACCTATTTGCTACGATTAACATGTTTCTGGGATAATGATCTCCTCCTGGATAAGATTTAAATCCATACCTTATCAGATTTAAGATTGTTGGATGACAATTATAGTCTAGCTGCTATGTGGCTTTATGCAGATTGTGCACAACACTGACCACTTAGAAAAGTAATAGAAAATAGTGAAAATAATCAGAATCGGAATGATTCAGATATGTATAGAGGGAAAGATAACGATATGGTTAAATGAAAAAGTAACACCAAATACTCAAAACTCTAACCACAATTTCGGAGAAGTAACAGTGGAGATGTTAACTTACGAAACGCAGGCTGAAAATTTGTATCAGACGGAAAGAAAGATACAAGGGGCACACCTCATATTATACGCATACCGTTAGTCTGATACGGATGTAACTGACTACAAAAGGTGTGGAAACCGGAACAAACCGAAGCGCTTGAGATATGGTGCTACAGAAGGATATTGAAAGTTAGGTGGGCTGATAAGAAATGAATATGTTCTCTGCCGAAACCGCGAAGAGCAAAACGTAGAGGACACTGGCAAGAAGAAGGGACAGGATGACAGGACACGTGTCAAGATAGCGGGGAATAACATCCGTCGTACTGGGGAGAGGTGTAGAGGATAAAAACTTGTTTCTCTGCCTCGTGATGGCTGGGTGTTGTGTGCTGTCCTTAGGTTAGTTAGGTTTAAGTAGTTCTAAGTTCTAGGGGACTGATGACCATAGATGTTAAGTCCCATAGTGCTCAGAGCCATTTGAACCATTTTTTGATAAAAACTTGTAGCAGACGACAGGGATTGAAATATATCCGACAAATAACGGAGGACGTTGGGTGAATGTGCTCATGATGTAAAAACGCACTCTCAGGAGGTTCCTGTTTTGCAGCAGAAAAATACGTCCCATGTGGGTGGATGACCTACATCCTGATTATCACAGCGCCGCCGACAGAGCGTTCTCACCCTGCCTGCGCTGGTCGCAGGAGGCTTCCCCGAGCCAACAGACAACCGAAACTACTCGACTATTGTTTGCTCTGAACATTGCCTCTCGGTCATTCAGTGGCGCTCTTGCGTTTAGTTTGCAGAAACCCGGCTTGCATCGCCGGCGGTGCAACAGTGTTTGATGTTGACTCTGTGGCGTGCCTCCTGTTGCAGAGCAATTGGGTCGATTGCAAGAGAAGCTCTTCCCTAAGTATCAGCTTAAACAGCAACAAGCGTGGCAGACGACATCAAGCTAGACCCCCATTAGTTACTGAATGTAGGTTAGAGTTTTACACTAATTTTTGTTAGTAAGCGTCAGGTTGCTTGGTCTCGTTTGTGTATGATGGGGCCTCCGATATACAGGGTGTAAAAAAAAAAAATACTATGTCTGCAAAATTTCAGGATGTTTAGAGAAGATAAATTAAAGTATTAATATTGTTTTAGAGCTCGTGGTGAAAATGTCACCTTTTTAAATTAATGCAGAACTGACATCTGCAGGCTAATAACTGTCTAATATGCTCGAAACAACCAGAAAATAATAACTAAAACTTTAGCCAAGAGTTAACTAACTTGTTGGATGTGTCAGCGGGTGCCTCGCTTCATCTCCCGCACAAAAAGAAATCAATAAGAAGTCAGTATCACCTCTAAAACAATTTTTATCAGACAGGAAGTCTGAACACCATCTCTGAACATCAAACCTTCATGGACATCTAGCACGGAAATTATGCATCTGTGATATTTTGGCCATATGAAAAAGCGTTTCTTTTTATCTCCTATATACACTATAATTTTGTATTTGTAGTTGTTTTACACGCTGTAGATTTGAGAACATCACATACAAAAGTATTCAGGCTGGGATGCACTTAAGACATTTCTGTCATAAAAAAAAAAAAAAAAAAAAAATCTGATTTCTAAAACAATCTAAAATTTTGTATACGTAGTTTTTTTGACCCCATGTCACAGCTCATTCTTAACAGGAAGAAGTAATTTTGAAACATCATGCACGAGTAACAAAATCCTACCTGTAAGTTTAGTTAGTGAATTGCGCAACTGTGGGTACAAGTAGAATTACAGTGTTCAAACCATTGCATTTTCCCAAGATCTCAATCATTCTGTTTGCCTGCACTAGCGTACCTTTTCTTTTATATAATGTAGCCATTCCTGTTGTTCCATTGTGTTGCAGATTTCCTCAAGTTTATAAATATTACACACTTGGATGTTTGGTATTTTTGATGATGCCTTTACCTTTTTAAGAACGAAACTATTTCTAATACAATATCTTCGATTTTATCTTTTCTTCTGTATTGTCACAACCACGATGTATGAGACGATCACATGGATTGCATATGACAAACAGAATATCCAGCAACTGAATACTTGTTTGTTGAGATTCGATAATGGATATAAAGACAATATAATTCAATTTCAGGTACTTCTTATGTTTTTTTAAAATTATGGACTACAAATCCTCGAACACAAGATCGCAAACAAATTATATTGTGACTGCTAGTTTCAGCTACACACGAGTCATCTTCAGGTCATAAAAAAACAGTTTCGAGTAGTGTAATTAGTATAATGACTTAACACATCGTCATAATAATGTCAGTGACAACATTCATATAAAATTATAGGGGGAAATAGTTTGGCATATCGTTCATATGCAATCAATTAGAAAGGAGGTCGTAAAACTATCGTTAAAGTTTAGTAACTGACATTTTTAATCATTACTTGTGTTGTCTCATATGTCAGTTTCTAAGTTTTAACGATAAAATGCCTTAATTTCACGACATTGGCTCTAAATGATTTATACGAATGATATGTGAAATTATTCTACCTATACTTTCTGCATGATAGTTGCCGCTCAAAATTTTGTGGCGATGTGTTAAGCCGTTATGCCAATTACACTAAACAAGACTGTTTTTTGTGATCTGAAGATGGCTCTGTGTAGCTGAGACTAGTAGTCACAGTAAAATCTGTTAGCAATCTTGACATCAAGTATCTTTAATCATTAATATACAAAAAATTATGACAGCGTTGACAATGTCAACAAACATGATACTTTGGCGTAAATCCTTTTCTGATTTCTTCCATGCAACTTTGCCCTTTCTTCAACTTTGAAATTAATATTTGACTGAAATTTAATCCGTTTCTAATATTGTTGCAAACAAGATGAACACTCAACAGCTTCAGAATTCCTCAAATGTTAGTAAGTTAACATTAACATTGATGTTGAAGCTTGCCTTTGCTGTCGACGAAAGTGACGTGTTACATTGTAACTAAGCTGAAAAGATCTGAGGATGGGTGATAAGTCATAACGACCGAAACTGCTAATCGCCTAGGCTGAACAGCAGCTATCACAGTAATGAATAATCAATTATAATTTTCTAATAATTACTGAATCTCTCAACAGATAGTACATCTGGCACGATAATTACATTGATGTCAGAGCTTGTTTTTACTGGCGAGGTTTCACCATTCTCAATTGTTCCTATTATTTCTTCAGAAATGACGTTAGTTATAAAAGAGTTTTTCGTCCGACAGCCAGCATGCGATTCTTTTTGAATGCCTTTGCTGTACTTTCATTACGAGGATTTTCTGTCACACTTAATAATCATTCAATTCAACAACTGATATTGCTAAGTTTTGCGACACTACGTCCTCATGAATGATCTTGAACTGTATGTCACAATATTACATGAAAGATTATTATAATCTTACATAAAGGTCACTCTTATCAATAATCATAGCGATAGTTTGCCTAAGACATTTTACAATATTGTTTACAAGTCAATACTTCCAGCTGTCATTATGCAAAATTGAAGTTAGTCACAATATTTTCCGGAATGTAATAAACACGTAATACTTTTTTTGCGCTGACGACACTCTCTGCTGGTTACATCTGTTAACTAAGAACTTCGCTTTTTATCTACTACGTGACAAAATCATGTTTCTGCGGGCGATTCCTATTTACGTGCTGTCTCACTAATAGCGCCTATCAAACAACTTTTTTTTTGTTATATCTAGTTTTGGATTATTGAACCATACTGGCACCAGCTTGGTACGAGTGTTAAATAAAATATACGGAGAAATCACAATATAAATACTGTGAAAAAAATTTAAATTAATTTACAATTTCTGCACAGGTTCAATACGCATAGCTAAGGAATGCTGACATTCCAACGACACGCAGAATATAACAGAGACAACTCAGCAAAGACTGAGAAGCATAGATCTGGAGATTACAGTGTTTATACAACAACAACAGATAGCCCCGCGGGGTAGCCGCGTGGTCTCGGACGCCTTGACACGGTTCGCGCGGCTCCTCCCGTCGGAGGTTCCAGTCCTCCCTCGGGCATGGGTGTATGTGTTGTCCTTAGCATAAATTAGTTTAAGTGAGATTAAATAGTTTGTAAGCCTAGGGACGATGACCTCAGCAGTTTGATCCCACAGGAACTTACCACAAGTTCCCAAATTTTCGAACAACAGACAGATCACCAAATTTCATGTATACATGTCATATACTCGTAAAAAAAAACCAACAAAAAAAGGCTTTGAATATTCCAGGATCGTCATGGTACAATGAAACAGGAGCACTTGGAATTTCACATGATTTTGCGCCAAGCAGTTGTGCTGCGCTTCGAAGTAACTGCAGGAAAAGTGGTTGACATTTCGCTCTTCCTTCTTTTGACAGTTGCAGGAAGGACGGTCCTTGATGCCTGAGTGATATAAGTTGGTAGGCGTTAAATGTGAAGAATGTTCTATACGCCTTCGTACCAATGTAGTTACCAGCTTCCTGATGGTCTGAAACATTTTAAACCAGAGGGTACTTCTGATCAAGCAACTGTGAAATAACAGACGTCGGAAATGCAACACGCAGAAATTTACTACTTAATTATCGGCGTATAAGTCCAGGTCCATAAATATTAGAACAAGTGATTCCAGTTTTCAGCATTGCTGGCAAAGATATCAAACAACTCGTGTTTTATGCAGGTGTTGGCGATAGCTCGAAAGCAAGATTTTTTTTAAATTCGCTAACCAAGAGCTGCTCATGGTATCCCTGTTAACTACTGATTTTTATCATCTGATTATCGTAAGTTAATAAGGTATTAATTTTATACAATAGCCTGTACGACAATATTATACTGCAGCATCAAGGAAAATAAATACTTCTCCGCAACACTGCTATCAATAGTAAAATTCCTCTATAGTTAATTAACCTTCGAGTAGTCTGGTAATCAAATTCCATCCTTCAGTAAAGAATGTATTCCAACGAATCTCTGTGACCAATCCTTCACTGCTTACTGCTGTGTTTAGCTTCGACAAAAGTGTAACCGATAGATGCTATTACGGATACATAAATGGAAGGCTTCACCGCAAATCGACAGCGGCTGAATCGCCGAGGGAGAAAGAAATAAATGTTCTAGGTTGAAGCAGCGATTTGTGTCGGCGGAGGAACCACTGGCGCGGAAGTAACACAATGAGAAGCGGCGAAGAAGGAGAGATGAGCTGTCGAACTCTTCTCCCCGGTGTAGCTACGTTACTGGTGTAGTGGCCGATGGCGGAAATGGCGACGGTGGGGTGGCGGAAGAGGAACTCGAGACATTGGCAAGAGACAAACGGCAGGGAAATTGATACAGAACCCACGCGCTCTCAGTCCGGGGGTGATAAATGGGCGTTCGGGCGCCCGCAGTCCTTGCTGTTTCGCTTTTTGCTGGAAACTTCCTCCCGTCACCGGATCCGCTAGAGGGTCTTAATGCTTCCGGCGTTCCGTCTTCACCATCGACAGCTCCAAGTTATTGTTCGTCTCCCGGTCGCGCTTTCGCAGCGGAAACAATTATTCTGCGTCGGAAGTCAGTTTTCGAGCGATTTAACTTCGGCCGTGCCTTGATTTCAGTTTCTCCTCCTGTTTCTGGTGGTTGGAGCGATTAAGAGGCTGAAGTCTAAGATAAACCAGGGTAGGAAATTCTCCGTGACTGCTTTAGCGCTTCGTAACTCTTTGAACAGCGGAGTCGTTATAGTTGAACTGTCGGCTTATCGAATAGTGATAACGGCCTTAATTACAGTGTTCTCGGCCCTGTGTAAAATCCATTTGTGTAATAAATCACAACGTTCATATAAATATAACTAACTCAAGTCCCTTTGCTGTCAACATGCGTTGACAGTTGAAAGTATATGCCCCGAACGGGACTCGATCCCGGGATCTCCTGCTTACATGGAAGACGCTCTATCCATCTGAGCTACCGAGAGCACAGAGGATAGTGCGACTGCAGGGATTTATCCCTTGCACGCTCCCCTTGAGACCCACATTCCCAACTTAATGTCCACACACTACATTCGTAGTGCCCCTGCCCATTACACTCATTACTCGCGACAGACAATCTTATCGAGCCCCGTAAGAGTTCGGGCAATGCGTGTGCATCCAGCACAGAAAAGAAGGTCAATGGCTGGTTAGCCGTAACTATATGAAGATGGTATCTGTTCTTTCGGACATGTCCGAAAGAACAGATACCATCTTCATATATTCATATCAATATTACGTTTTTGGAACAGCAAATGACTGCTCTACTGTTGCCCAGGATTCGAACCTGCGACCGTAGCGGTCGCCCGGTTCCAGGCTGTAGCGCCTAGAACCGCACGGCCACTGCGGCCGGCTAGTGATTTATTCGGCAGGCGACACGTTTCTATTGATCCACGGTGAAGACTCAGTGACGTTGTGCCCACTGAAATCGTAACTGACGATGTCTCTGGGGCAGCACACGAACACGTAAGCGTTGTACGATGTGGATATCCATTCCCTACAATGTCCTTCGAAGGGTGTGGTCCTAAACACTCGTGCCCGCACGTGTACTTTGTCGTCAGACCCGCCACAGATAGCTGCCCGTCCTGGATTACACAGTGGGGGTTCCTCCGACCTCTGTTGTTTGTGATGAGACATGGACGTCCAGTACCGTTCGGCCTTGCGCTGTTTCACCCACCCTTCAACGCTTTCCATAGGTGCTCACGACAGTAGTACGCAAAGAGCCGTCCAGCTTTGCCGTTTCAGAGATTTTTTCCAACCGGAGCGCCTCAACAATGTCCTCTTTGTCAAAACCGCTTATATCAGTGGATTTCCGAATTTGCGGCCCGTATCTTCGCTATAATGGCTGCCCATTCGTCTTTCTTCCGCTTCCATTCTTTCCTTACTACGTGACGTGCCCGCAACACCACCAGGAGGCATTCAACATCGCGGTGGGAATTGGTCATAATGCTTTGGCTCACCAGTGTATGTCTGCGTGGATAACAGCGTATTTCGTGTAATAGACTAAGCATTTCGTGCAACGAATACGTTTCTCTCCCCTTGATTTTATGCGTATCAGAAAAGAAAAGTAATCTTTATAAACAGCAAATAAAATCGATGTTTAATAACAGTTCCAAATTTTGTTCCCGAAACGAAAATAGGAACGGCACGAGAGATGAAATTACGGACGTTATATTGGCCACCACACCAACACAGGCCAAATCCTTGACCATAACTACACATCAGAAACTGCAAGACACTATTGAAGCACAGCGCAATATTTGAACGCAAATCATTGATCACACCAGGGTTTTCACGCTGTTAATTTGTCCGCTAACTCATCTCAGCATAAAAAAAACTAATTCCTTCGTACAAGCCAGCTACTCACGCTCTACACAAAAAACAGTCTTGACAAAACAAAGGACAGAGCTCACGCACGTACTCGCAGCTAAACATTTCTTACTGGCTATGGAAACCGAAAGTTACTAGGGGGACGAAATTAGGACCGTGGTAGATATTAGGAATCATTACCTTATCTAGGCAAATATGGAAGTGTTCAATCAATGTGGCTTGTAGCCAGATGGATATGGGAACTCCAGTCTGTGGTAAGAAGACTCAGATATGATGCGTCGAACACATACACTTCTGTAGAACAGACCACAACGTCTCTGCCATCTGCATCAGCATGAAGACTTACCTTACCTGATGAAAATCAGGCAATGAACGGAATTTATAATATTCGTATTAATCAATGCTAGCTTTGATGTGAAGTGCAGTAAGAAATTTGTAACCTGGTGAAGGTTAAGGTTACGTTTTTCATCGTGCGATTGTACAATTAAAAGGAACGCGGAGTAGAAGTCACACTAGTGCATCTGTATAGCAAATAAGTGGCCAGAGCAATGCAATAGCAAGAGCATTAAAACATAAATTGAAACAGTTGAGCCGTGCCTAGCGGCCGCGCGGTTTGAGGCATCGTGTCACGGACTGCGTGGCCCCTCCCGCCGGAGTTTCGAGTCCTCCCTTGGGCATGGGTGTGTGTGTGTTGTTCTTAGCATAAGTTCCTTTAAGTTAGTTTATGTAGTGTATAAGTCTAGGGACCGATGATCTAAGCAGTATGGTCCCTCACGAATTCACACACATTTGAACATTTTTGAAGCAGTTGAGTTCAGAATATCAGGTAAATATACAGATACTGTACAAGCAGCACCTGGCTCCCAAAGTTAAAATACGTAATAACAGCAAATAAACAAAGTTCAAAAAAATGGTTCAAATGACTCTGAGCACTATGGGACTTAACATCTGAGGTGATCAGTCCCCTAGAAATTAGAACTACTTAAACCTAACTAACCTAAGGACATCACACACATCCATGCCCGAGGCAGGATTCTAACCTGCGACCGTAGCGGTCACGCGGTTCCGGACTGAAGCGCCTAAAACCGCACGGCCACACCAGCCGGCAAACAAAGTTCAATTCTAGTCACAAAGCATTTAAAAAGCTCCATTGATAGGAACAGTGAATTGACTGTACCACCATTCGGATTATTTGCTTTCACACCGATACAGTATCACGTCTCGTAATCTACCACTCTCACAAAAAAAAGGTAAACCACATGTGGAATGCGACTCCAACACGCTGAAATCATAGCATTTTCGCAGCACGAATTAAGGAAAAGTTAACGATATATTACAAGCACGTCGTGAATGATTAACGAAATGGTACTGCAAACGTGCACCACCTACACGCAACCCAGCTACATGATACTATCTCACCATACAGCAAACGCAGCGACCAGCAGCAGCATTGAACACGTCTTTTCACTACACGACGGACGGCAAGTGTCCATTCAAACGCCGGCTCCAAGCGTTCCTTGTGAACGGACAGGGTTCTCGTTGGTCCGTCCACCAGGAGGCATCGAGAATACTTCCCGTAGACCTCACAGACTAACTACCAGAGACAGTGAAGTTTGTAGGCGATATCAGGTGCAGATTGTCATCTTTGCAGTAACCCTGGGATGCCTAATATGCGGTAGTGATTGGAATGTACCATAACAAAATTGAATGTTGAAACTTCTAATTTATCACACAAATTTCAGGTTTTTATTCTGTCAAGGCTTAGTACACAAAGGTTCAACGGAGAACTTTCTATTGGTATCAGTTTCCTTCTTTCCTTTATAACATGAAGAAAAGAAAGATTGCATATTTCCACAAGTGAATGAGGCTGTCTATTCCAGTTGCTAACCGGTCGCATAAGATTGGTGCTATTAGGGCCACTATGAGGATTCAAATCAGGTTTGCTTGGAATTACGCTGTGACGGTCGTGGGATTGGACGTGGTGAGTTGGCGCCATTATCAACACCCCACGGAGTTTGAACGAGGTCGTGTAATAGGGCTACAAGAAGCTGCGATGTTGCAGAAATACTTGGCTAGACTGTAGCCACTGTACGTGATTGCTGACAGGTGTTTACCACAGTGTACGGACGCAAGAAGAACAGGCTCTGGTCGACCACGTGACACCGCCGTACTGGTCGGCGTATGGCTCTGGTGCCTCGTATTGCAACTGCAGTAGCCGTTCGAGCAGCAGTTAGCACAACCGCCGCGTCGTACTGCATCTGCGGCAGCACTAACTGCCACCACAGTGACACAGCTACACTCGAAAGTTTAGAGTCCCCTAGCGGCACAGAGCTGGAAATATGTAGATATGAAGAATAGAGATGTACAATGTTAATAAGGTTTGCTTTATTTAAAAACATCTAAGAGTTTTTAAATTAAAAATGCTGAGAAATTACATTCCAGCGTGCCCTCGTAAAGGTTGGTGTGCATCGCCCTGCTTGTAGCGTTGTTTAATTTTTCTAAAATATATTTTTACTTACATGTAGTGGCATTTTTATGTTGTGGCATGATTTCGCATTAACAGACTATGCCTGTAAAGGGGAAAACGTCACAGGAATACTCTACCGAAACCTCTTTTCAAGACGAAGTACCATGAGACGCTGTCCGAAGACTTGTTGTAACTCCACGACAGCGCACCAGTTTATTCGAGACAGAACACAGACGTGCTACTTATTTGGGCTATCAGATTTTGGCTGTTTCCCCCACTCTCCCCCGCGTATTGTTCCAACACGGCACTCCGTGACTTCTTCATCTTTCCTCGGATAGACAGCATTTTCTTGCAGTTTATCCTGTCGTTTATCGCCTAGTAACTCATCAGAAGATCAATACGAATTACCAAACGATTTACACAAGACATCTGCACGGTGGAGATCATCCTCCACATGAGTGCAAAGAAAATTCTGTTAAATTTTCGTTACACGATAAATATTAGAAATTTAAAAGTTTTAGATTCAACTACATTCCTTGAGATTACAGTCACGAATAATTGGAAACGTTGCACAGAAAGTGTTGTGGGCAAGAAGTATCAGAAACTGTGCCTTGTTAGCAGAACACTTAGAAGGTGTCGCGAATCTACTAGAGAGACTGCCTATACTATGCTTGTCCATCTTCTTCTGAAGCATTCTTGCGCAGTATGGGACGCTTACTAGATAAGACTAACGGGGGCCATCGAAACGCATCAAAGAAAGGCAGCTCGTTTTGTTTTATCGCGAAATAGGGGAGAGAATGTCATGGATATCATGAGCGAGTTGAGGTGGAAGTGAAAACTTTACACGAAATTTCAATAACTAACTTTCTGCTTTGAAGGAGAAAACATTTTGTTGACACCTATATAGGGAGAAATGGCCATCGTGATAAGAAAAATCAGAGCTCGTTGGGAAAGATTCAGATATTCACCGAGCGAGGTGGCGCAGTGGTTAGCACACTGGACTCGCATTCGGGAGGACGACGGTTCAGTCCCGTCTCCGGCCATCCTGATTTAGGTTTCCCGTGATTTCCCTAAATCGTTTCAGGCAAATGCCGGGATGGCTCCTTTGAAAGGGCACGGTCGATTTCCTTCCCAATCCTTCCCTACCCTGAGCTTGCGCTCCGTCTCTAATGACCTCGTTGTCGACGGGACGTTAAACACTGACCACCGCCACCATTCAGATATTCATTTTTCCCACATACTAGTTGGGAGAGAGAAAAACATCCGAAAATGTTTCTATGATCGCTTGGTGTGAGGTTACCTCGGGTTGTTAGAATTATTCAGTGCTACTATAACGTGACCAGGGTCGTTGCGTAATTTTGTTTTGTGTTGCAATATAGTAGCACGTATGGAGGAACCTCACAAAAAGGAAGGTCGCCTGTGTTTAACTGTCGTTTTTTGTCAAGTTATTAGTCACATTTTTATGAAAGGTCTTCCAGTATGTAATTACCACAGACCCACACTAAGCAAATTAAAGTTTAAAAATAACATTTAAATCGGCCGGGAGTCAGACCAAGGAGCGTATATACACTCACGTTCAGATGAAACAGAACACCTACAATGACTAAAAATAGTACGTTCATATTTGCAGGAGCTGTACATTAGCATGTTCTGCAGAAATGATTAGCATTTGAGTCACCTCGGCTATCGGGGTCATGTTCAACATCGATATCGCGGCGCAACACTACTGACCAGTGAATGTGATTGGAGCTTTCGTTGTCACTATAAACATAAGCTAATGGATGAGTGTGGCTTGAGCAAACGTGCAGGATGCCTCGCAGACATATACGCGGACAGAACCCTCAAATCAGTGTTTGAAAGAGGGTACATTACAGGCCTGAGAGTGTATTTGATGCATCCATCAGGAAAATTGCTGCTCGTGTGATTGGAAGTGTTTCGGCAGTGCAACGGGTGTGAGCAGAATGGTTCACGGAAAGACGTAGAACACGACGAGATGGGTCAGGTCAAACAACCTAGACCACCCCTGCCCCCAGCCCCCCCTCCACCCTAGTAGTAGGTCGACACCTAATCCGAACAGCATTGTAGAACAGATCTGCCTGCTCCTCGGTTCTGGCGCAACAGTGGAACGATGTAACTCATCGTACGCTATCAGGAGTGACAGTCCGTCTCCGTTTATTACGGCATATGTTATGCGCACACCGTCCACTTCTCCTCCTATCTCTGACGAATGTGCAGAAACATGAAACTTCCTGGCAGATTAAAACTGAAGTTCCATATCAGCGCACAATCCGCTGCAGAGTGAAAAGCTCATTCTGGTACAGCAACATGAAAGACGACCACATGTTGCTTCGAGAACATGTGCCTTCTTGTTGTCACAGGATGTCAGCCTTTTGCCTTGACCCGCCAGATCACCAGACTTCTCGTCAGTCGAAAATGTGTGGGATGTGGTGAAACGACAGGTGACCCCACGCCAGATGAACTTTTAAACCAGGTGAATGCAGCATGGATGGCTGTACCACAGGACGTCGTTCGCGACTTATACGCGTCGATGCTATCGCGCATGGAACAAGTTGTGGACCCTTGCCTCGCATGCTGAACTGAGGTGACTGAAATGCTAATCATTTCTGCAGAACATACTAAAGTACGTGTACCGTGAATATGATCGTCCTATTTCTACTCATCCAAGATCTGTTTTTTCTGAATGTGAGTGTATTTTTGTTGGTTGCCAGAACATAAGTCTCTCGTCGAAGACTATTGTGTTAACAACTTTTTTTCACTTTAGCGAAACGATTTCCGCACTATCGTTGGTATTTAGAGTTTGGAAATCTATCAATTTTTGATGCATGAAAACGTTAATTACCTTACTGACTTAAAACGTCGCAGCAATTTCAGTTTCGTGTCTCATATGCAACGATAAAGCTAATCAGCGCTGGGTTCAAATGGCTCTGAGCACTATGGGACTTAACATCTGAGGTCGTCAGTCCCCTAGAACATAGAACTACTTAAACCTAACTAACCTAAGGACATCACACACATCCATGCCCGAGGCAGGATTCGAACCTGCGACCGTATCAGCGTTAGGTGCAAGAAAAATGGACATCTCAGGGTCATAAGTAGGTGACTGATTTTTGTGAAAGATTTATTCGAAGTCCTTTTTATGCGTATATTTTCGGCTTTAAGAAAAATCCACACTTGCATGAGTCATACCTCGATTGAGCCGACAATACAAGTAATGTAGCGAAAAACGTGTGAACAAGAACAAGACACAAATTATACGTTATATACTGCTGCTGCTTAGCCCACATAAAAATATGAAGTATTTTTTTGTTTTCAAGTGACATTACTCTTATTACTTTTAATATGATTTTTCTACTCTTTCTCGTGCAAACTCATCAGTTATTACATTTGCTGTTTGGAATAATATATAAAAATTTCGGTCTTACGTAATTTTACGTGTTACGTTAGGCAGGCCTGGAAGATCGGATACATCGGACAAGCAAAGTAGCGATGTACATGTTTAGTATGTCGTTCCTTTTCCTAGAAAATGCATAAATAATCGAGGAAGGACTATTCAGAAGCCTGAGGATCGAATTGAAACTAGTGCTGGAACGACAGGCTGCTCTGTATAGCGTCTGATGTAACGTAAATATGAACTCCGCCGACAGGCCCTGGCACGCTCATTGATACCTTCCGACGTCTGTGTCATCCTATGCCAGTGGAGTCATTGGGTGAGGTATGAGGGGCGTGAGGCCAGCACACCCACTGCTCGGTGAAGTAGTGCCGCCGGTGGCACCTTGTCCCAGTCCTCCCAGCAAGGACACATCCCTGACAGTGCCGGGAATCGAACCCGGGTCCTCCGCATAGCAGTCCGCTGCGCTGGCCACTCAGCTACGCGACGGACCAACTGATGTGCTAGTGAGAATAAAACAGCCGTCTCCTTCTCATTAGGCCTTCAGTGTTTTGCCGGTAGAGCGGAGGTGGCGGTCTGAGGCAACAGCTCTTGTGGGCGCAACAAAAGGTGGCGGACGCGGAGATAGACGTCGGCGACGGCAGATCTCATTAGGATTAACCGCGCACAATGGCGCCGCCTGAGCGTACCGCGGCTCGGTTTATCTCCACGCGCGGCCGAGCGCGGACAGGCGGCGCGGCGCGGCGCGAGCGAGCGGGCCCGCTCTCCGGGGACCGACCAGAGGCGCTGCGCTGCGAGAAGAGCAGCAGGGGAAAGCACGCGCGCTCAGCCAACACAGCCGAGGCCGACGCCGTCTACAAACGGACTGTACGAGTAGGGAAAGATTGGAGTTATCAAGTATGACACCGGGAAAGAACTGGGGTAATCAGCATGTGGGACGTACATCACCAGGATAGTGTCCTTACAAACGTTGGAAAGGTGGAATGCCCTGTTCCTTGACTTCGGGAGTTGTTTGATGCAGTTCTGCCCTGTCGCCTTACGGGAGTTGTTTGATGCAGTTCTGGCCTGTCGCCTTATTTGGCATCCCAGTTAGGTTTTACAGGGAGTACTCCTCGGCACTGGCTACATGCTTATCTACTATATCAGTACAGAAACGGGGTTTTGCGATCATGATGTCATTATAGCAACTATGATTACGAAAGTTAATAAATCGGTCAAGAAGGCTAGGAGAGAGTTTTTACTAGAAAGAGCAGATAAACAGTTACTAGCATCTCACTGAGACAATGAATCGTGGAGAGCTGTGTTCCTAGTAACCATCATTTAATAATGAAATTCGGACGATGCTGAGGAAGCAGAGGCTGTTGCGTTCTCGGTTCAAAAGGGAACGCACAGATGACGACAAGTGAAAGTTGGTAGATTGGTGCGTATGTCAAAAGATCTATCCACGATGCATACAACAACTACCACCGCCACACCTTGACGAAAGATCTGGCAGAGAACTCGAGAAAATTCTGGTCTTAAGTAAAATCGCTAGGCGGGTCTAGGGCTTCCATTCACTCCCTTGTTGACCAGTCTGGTGTGGCAGCTGAAGATGGCAAAATGAAAGCCGAAGTTTCAAATTTCGCGTTCAAGAAATCGTTCACAAAGGAGAATCGTTCAAACATATCGCCCTTTGACCATCGGACAGACTCCCGTATGGACGATATTGTAATAAGCATATCTGGCGTAGAGAATCAACTGAAAGCAAATAAATCACCAGGTCGGATGGAATCCCAGTTCGATTTTACAAAGAGTTCTCTACAGCATTGACCCCTTACCTAGCTCGTATTTATCGTGATCTCTTGCCCAGAACAAAATCCCAAGTGACGGGAAAAAAGCGTAGGTGACTGCAGTACGTAAGAAGGGTAAAAGAACGGACCCGTGAAATTACAGACCTATATCCCTCACTTCTGTTTGCTGCAGAATCCTTGAACATATTCTCAGTTCGAAGATAATAACGTTTCTTGAGACTGAGAAGCTTATGTCCACGAATCAGCGTGGTTTTAGAAAGCATCGCTCGTACGAAACTCAGCTTGCCCTTTTCTCTCATGATGTACTGAGAACTATGGATGAAGGCCAACAGCCGGCCGGAGTGGCCGAGCGGTTCTGGCGCTACAATCCGGAACCGCGCGACCGATACGGTCGCAGGTTCGAATCCTGCCTTGGGCATGGATGTGTGTGATGTCCTTAGGTTAGTTAGGTTTAAGTAGTTCTAAGTTCTAGGGGTCTCATGACCACAGCAGTTAAGTCCCATAGTGCTCAGAGCCATTTGAACCATTTTGAAGGCCAACAGGCAGATTTCGTATTTCTCGATTTCCATAAAAAATTTTACATGGTGCCCCATTGCCGGCTGTTAATGAAGGCACGAGCATGTGGAATAAGTTCACAGATATGTGAGAGGGTCGAAGATTTCTTAAATAATAGAACCCAGTATATTTTCCTTGACGGCGAGTGTTCATCAGGGACATGGGTATCGTCAGGAGTGCCCCAGGGAAGTGTGGCAGGGCCGCTGTTGTTACCTGTATACATACATTATTTGGAGGGCAGGGTAGACATCAATCTGCGGCTGTTTTCTGATGATGCCGTGGTGTACTGTAAGGTGTCGAAGTTGAGTGACTGTAGGAAGATACAAGACGACTTAGACATATTTTGCACCTGGTGTGATGAATGGCCGCTAGCCCTAAATGTGGAAAAATGTAAGTTAATGCGGATGATTAAGAAGATCAAACCTGTAATCTTCGGATACAATCTTGCTAGTGTCTTCCTTGACACAGTCAAAGTCGTTTAAATATCTGGGTGTAACGTTGCAAAGCAATATGAAATGGAACAAGCATGTGAGAACCGTGATAAGGAAGGCGATAGGTCGACTTCTATTTACTGGAGAAATTTTAGGAAAGAGTGGTTCAGTTGGAAGGGAGACCGCATATAGGACGCTTGTGCGACCTATTTTTGAGTACTGCTCGAGTTTTTGGGATCCGTACCTGGTCGGATTGAAGCAAGACATCCAAGCAATTCAGAGGAGGTCTGCTGGATTTCTTCTTTCAGAAGTTGAAGTATTGTAGCGCCTCTTCATCACCCAAATCAATCACCTCCATGATCCAATACCACAGGCAGGTCTTCCTCCTTTCAGAACTCATGTAAAAGTGTCCATAATCGCTCCCTCGAGCTCTTCACTCGAAAAAGTTCCATTCTTCGCTTGCTCCCATCGTTTTTCACTACGGTCTGCTTTTCCTTCGGCTGAAGGCCATTCCCAACAAAAATACATCATTCTTAAGTTATACAGACATAATGTGGGTCATTTTGACCACTTCCCAGATTAAACTAATATATTACGACAATATTTAAACAGATAAATGTTGTAAATATACGGCTACCCTCGGACCAATCACAATAAATGTGCATAAAGATTTGTCCATAAATACAAAAGGCAGGCTTGCACAATTGTGCTCATGATAAACGAAAACTGATTGTTGTTAAATACTGTTTAGACAATTACTTAGGCCAGCTTGTCAGAAGCGACTTTTGGCACTCTTTTGCAAAGATGGTGTCAGCTAACACATGCGACTGACCACTTCTTAAATTACCATGATTTTGTATTATCAGTTGTTTGAATAAGGTTACTGGCAAAATAGTAAACTGTTCACCAAGGAAATACACAAGTATGACAAAATGTAAGGTATTCACGCTTTACTCATTTGCTGTGTAACTGTGGAAGATATGAAGTTCCGGCAAACAGTTGCATAATGAAAAGATATAAAAAACTTCTTAAATCAAGAAATAAAATACAGATATGTAGCTTTCAGAGATGATAGCTATAGAGAAACGCTGTCATCTCTGATATTGCATCCTGAAATCGCATGATGTGTTTGAAAGTTGTTAATTCAGAGGTTCATTGTGAAAATGTTTGCCGGCCGAAGTGGCCGTGCGGTTAAAGGCGCTGCAGTCTGGAACCGCGAGACCGCTACGGTCGCAGGTTCGAATCCTGCCTCGGGCGTGGATGTTTGTGATGTCCTTAGGTTAGTTAGGTTTAACCAGTTCTAAGTTCTAGGGGACTAATGACCTCAGCAGTTGAGTCCCATAGTGCTCAGAGCCATTTGAACAATTTTTTTGAAAATGTTTTTTTTTTGCTGTGAAGTATTAAGTTCTGTAGTTTTAAAGATACAGAAAATATTAGATTCTCAACATTTTACTAATATCGCAAATGATTCAGATGTGCTTTAATATCGGATTGTAAATTGTTATAGATTGTGAAAGAGCTGTAAAACGTCATCTTTCAGCATCTCTGGCACTCCGCCATTTTTGTGCATATCCTGCACAAAGGTCACGCGAGCTACATGCCTCCAATTTCCCAGCTCTGGTATTTACCTACTGCCGGTCACATTGCTCCCCTTTGTAACTGGACTCGCCAGTGCCGGTCACCTATCTGGAACAGCAGCGGCACACCTTGAACCCTGAGTCCGCTAGCGTTCAGCCATACAACAAATTCACCTTACCTCATAACAGTTCTAGGCAGCCGAATTGGTCACCTACATATGGTAACGTTACGAACTATACAGAACTTCATATTCCACTAGTTTTACTTTAACCTTTGAACAGCCCTCGGCATCTGCAGGCAAATAACAGGTTCACGGTGCAGGTAAAATCAGTCCATGCAGAAAGAAAATGAAATAACTTTCCGAGCAAACTACATCGAAATACATTCCATTGTACACCACCAATCGCCAGTAGTTGGCGGAAGGATACGTTAAGCATGGTTTTCTACCAAACCGTAGGAGGAGAGAAAACCTCTTACGAATTAAACTCAAGTTTGTTTTGTATAAAAACCTTAAAACAACTATGTAATTATAAAAATGTGGCATTTATAACCTGTGCAAGATGCCGAACAATCATGGCTCCCCCTGTTTTAATGATGGATAGCATCCCAGCCCTTGTAAATCATCAACTGTAAAGTAATAAAAGTACCTAATTTTACATACGAATATCTCGTGTATGGCTTACAATCCTTTCCTGGAAATTTATTTACAATCTTAAATTTTGCTTTGTCTCTCTTTCTCATGCCTTTTATGAAAATATTAATAACTCCAATAGACTGAGCATTGTTAAGGTTCATTTGCAGTGCAAGTATAGTAAAAATTGAAAATAAAAAGAAAGGTTCCTGTATAATGGCTCTACCGTACGACCTTCCATTTACCGTTCTGTCCTTTTCCGCTGCACCAGCCGCTGCCCGGTAAGTGCTAACACAAATGCCTCATATTGAAAATAAAACAGTTATGGCTTCAAAGTCATTTTTATTTCAAAATAACGCGTTTCGCATTGGTTATTTTCATTATAACCAAGAATACTTCTATAAACGGCTCATTTCTTGCCAAAAATCCTACTTTTTCTAAACGCTTGACCCTCAGGAGCTCCCATTTCTGCCAGTTTCATTTCCGGCCAAGTCCGGCAAATATCACAAATTTCGACAAAATAGATGATGACGGGTAGGGGAGGTCCCGTTGTTAGTCGTATAATTCCACATTTTATAATTTCTTCACTGTAGCGAAAAGAGATTCTGTGGATAAAATGTCCCAAGAATGAATCTGTGGAACATCTTTTCGTGTCTTGGTAGTTGCATGCGAGCCACATGCTCTCAAGAGAGACTCGCGTGTTATTCTAAGCGGAAACTCTAATCCACAGATTTGGAGAGCTTCGGTGTGGGGAAGCTGTTTTTCGTGGACGGCGGTTGTTTGTCCGCACACAGCTGCTGAATATTTGAGGAGGATGCAGTTGGCATCGCTGGAGCCTCCTTTTCCTTAGCAGCGGGCTGCAAATTATTCAGGCGCCACCAACTGCTGCCAGGTAAACGGACGACGCAGCTCAAACACGCCGGCTAAGTGCCGCGGGACCTGCACGCCAGAAATTAATTAGATTGCCTGTCCCACGACTCGGCAGCAGAGACTTTTAGCCGAAAATACGATTCTAAATTATTAAAGTGGCAGCTAAGGTACTCTTTAGGCAACTGCTGTTAATGTAGATATTCTGGAAATATTATCTACATAGGTCTCTGTGCTTTCCCATTCATAGAGGACGCGACGACTATACCAGAGATTTTGCGCTGAAAGGGCACTGCCTCGGTTTGCTGGCTTTGCTATAAACGGTTGGAAACTTGCAGCAAGGTGAATAAACGAAGATATTACGGAACGTCGATCCGTCGTTTGAAGAATATATGTTTGTGACTGAAGGGGCAAAATCTAATTTTCTGCCTCGTCGTTAAATGGTACTTGCGAATCCGTTTGCATTGTCTTTGTCCAGGAATAATGAGCTGTGTTACTTTGTAGCTAGAGGGAAGCTAATGACTTTCCACCAATGCAAGTTAAGCTACAGCTTAAAAGTCATTTCACTCGGAAGCAATTTACTGAGAAAGGGCAACTGTTTCCCGTGTTATATTTTTACAGAAACAAAGAAGCGACCTCCATTTGCACAATGTTAACATTGTATTTGGAGACTGCACTCTATGAACTTTTCTCCTGAAGCTTTTTTTTAAAAAAATTTATTGTTCTTTTTTTTGCGAAAAACACTGCGCATAGCGCCAGTGCAAGAAAATACAGAGTACCTACCTGATTTTGTTGTTTTTAATGCAATAATGTAAAGAATTCTGAAATAACGTTGCTACTGCGACCCGTGCATATTAAACTGCAAACTTAGAGAGAGTAATTTACTAGATTATTCGTACGAGACAGATACCCTCCCCGTAAAAATATGGCACAGTCTTCTGAAACGGTACTTTACAGATGAAGTTACGCCACATGTCTTTGCCCAACAAAATATATCGAACAAATTACTTGCAGGACGCGCATGTGCGATTTATCTTCCTTATACTTTTCATGGTTTTCAACAAACTGCAAAGCGAGATTAACCTTGATTAAAACAATGCAGGAAAATGACGGAATGAAAACACGTATTTATGCGCACGTCTAGTTCGGAAGTGCTTACTCATTCACCAATAATCTACGTTCAAAAACAAACTACCGAGTTCTTTCATGCGACATTTTCAGCGTTAGGAAAGGTTCAGTGCCTAACGTGATCCCTCAAATCAACAAATTTCGTGAGAGGCCGAAACTAGGGAAAATAAAGATGATTGAAAATATGATGAAAACCGAGTGAAAGGGTGTGATCGAAGGTTGGGATAGTCGTATCCGATCATGGTAGTCAGAGTGTTCATTGTCATCAGCCATTTTACGTACCTATAGGCTTTCACATGAATACTTTTTTGCCAGTTATATGCTCCCATGTTGGAGCTACATGTTTTGTAACACCGTCTACTCACCTTCCATCACGGAATTGCCTCTGACTTGTTTCTAAATTTCTAACTGAGAAATTGTTTGGTCCACGATCCATCGAATTGTCTATTCATATATCACTTCTAACTGCATTTCATGTTCGAGTTTATCCATAATGGATACAAGGTCGGAGTTGCTACATTCAGTGTTAAAATGTCGACTGTACCCCATGTTTCCAATGTAAAAAAACTCTAAGATTTACATGTTTGAAAGGTCAAACCTTAGCCATCAGAACTGCAATGCAAGAACCGAAACCGATCAAAATAAAACATGAATAAGAAAGGTAGAATTACATGTTACTTTCCTTACAACCGAGTCTTCTTAAGACTTACATACGCATCACTGCCAACTGATAAAATAGGGTAAAATATAATGGCATATATTGTCCTGGGTATTGGCAGCTTCACGATAAATTCTGTGTAGCTCTTCCGAGAGTGACTTCCTTGGAGATATAGGGGCGAAACACGCTAATGAATGTTACTGTGACGCTGTCAATACTCGTCACATCATAAGCCACTCCATTTTAGTCTATTTTATCAGTTGAGAGCTATGTGGATGTACATCTTACGGCGAGGTGGAAGATGGAGGAAGGGGATACTAGCTAATTTATGGTTACACTCAGAGAATAATGGTTCATTTCCAAAAGGTGCCAAATCCATAAAATCTAATTTAACAGGAGAAACAAAAAATGTTTTACAACTACAATAACATCAGAAAATTTGTTTTGTAGCTTTGCTGTTATATTCAGACAGATGTTGAGACACACTGCGCCAAGTATCTCTGTTAAATGTTTATTTGTTTAATTTTTTTTAATGTGTGTGAAATCTTATGGGACTTAACTGCTAAGGTCATCAGTCCCTAAGCTTACACACTACTTAACCTAAATTATCCCAAGTATAAACACACACACCCATGCCCGAGGGAGCACTCGAACCTCCACCAGGACCAGCCGCACAGTCCAGGACTGCAGCGCCTTAGACAGCTCGATTTGTTTAATTGTTACTGCATAAATAAAAATGGATTTTGTATGTTTTGGCAGAAAATTGCCTTAAGTTTGGTAACTGTTGTTCTGGAGTTTCTGTTGGCGAATCACAGTATTTATTTGATTAATAAGACTTCATAATTTCATTAAAAACTCACAACGAACATAAAAAACGCCATCACGTCCTTACAACATACAATGTCATGTAAACAAATCTCGGCCACGTTGTATGTGACATTATTATCAAGACGAGCAAAGATTGGCTGCCTGGATTTGGCACTTCATGGAAACGAAGTAAGACTGGATATAGTACTCTTCGATATGAACAGCAAGACTTGAGGTGAAAGATGTAACGGATATGGTACGTTCTGGCTTACGTAACAGTTCTTACTACGTAGGTAATGGTTCTAAGTAGTGCTACCGAGAGATGTGGCACACTGAACTCACATTCGGAAGGATGGCGGTTCAAACCCGCTTCCGACTATTCTGATTTATGTTTCCCGTGATTTTCCTAAATCGCTTCAGAAAAATGCCGGGGTGGTTCCTTTAAAAGGACACGGTCGATTTCCTTCCCCATACTTCCCTAATCCGAGCTCTCTAATGACAACGTTGTCGACGGGACGTTAAACAATAATCTCCTCCTCCTCTAAGTAATGCTGTAACCTGTTGTCTCACTCTTCAATTTTTCGGATTAGCTAAATTTTAGAAATGAGCTTCTCGTATAGGTGGCTATGAGGTGGAAGCTGTTAATGACGTGGTCGTAATGTTTTGGCTCATTAGAGTCTTTCTGCGCTCATATTAAATCACTTTAATCGTGTCGACTTGTAACCGGCACAATATGTCATGCCCCGACGTGGCATAGGGTGAAATTATAGACATATCAGCCAGAGCATTGTGACCACCTACCTAGTAGCCCGTATGTTCACCTTTGGCAGATAAAACAGTGGGGACGCGTCGTGTCATGGAAGCAGTGAGGCCTTGGTAGGTTGCTGGAGGGAGTTGGTACCACATCCGAGCAGAGGACGATGAGTTCTGACGCCATGTTCAGTCACGCCTCAGATGTGTTCGATCAGTTTCAGATCTGGTGAGATGGGTGCCAGCACATCAATTGGAACTCGCCCCTATTTTCCTCGAACAACTCCATCACACTCTGGCGTTGTGACATGGTCCATTATCTCGTTGAAAAACACTACTTCATTCGCAAAACATGCTTACCATGAAGGGATGCGTGTGGTCTGCAACCAGTGTACGATAATCCTTGGCCTTGGTGTCTTGCATGAGCTGAGCTAGACTCATGGCTGCCCATGTGAATGTTCCCCAGACCATAATGGAGCTGCCGCAAGCTTGTCTCCGTCCTGCAGTACAGGTGTCAAGGAGCTGCTGCCCTGGAAGACACGGATTCGCTCGCTCCGCTCGGGTTGATAGTGAAATTACTGGGATTCATCAGACCATTCAACACTCTGTCACTGCGTCAACGGTCAGTGCCGAAGGTCATGTGTACATTGAAGTGGTAGTTGCAGACGCCGTGGTGTTGACATTGACACATGCATGGGCCTCCGGCTCCAGAGATCCATCATTAGGCGTGTTCAGTGCACTGTGTGTTCAGACACACTTGTTCTCTGCTCAGCGTTAAAGTCTGATGTTAGTTTCGCCACAGTTCGCCGCCTGTCCTGTTTTACCAGTCTTTCCAGCCTACGAAGTTTGACATCTATAATGAGGGGTGTCAGCCCAACCCCACGACGTCTGGACGTGTTTTCACCTTAGTTTTTCCACGTGTTGAAGACACTCACCAAAGCACTCTTCGAACAGACGACAGGTTGTATAGTTTCCGGAATGCCCGTGCCAAGCCTCCGAGCCATAATAATAAGAGACAGAGCGCCTTCCTCACTCTACATATGGACAGCACGCTCGCTAATGCTACATGCACCTTGCTTGTGTCTGAGTAGCAGTCATTCCTCACCAGGTGACGCTACTATTGTCTGGACAAGTTTACACCGGTAGTAGTTCGTGGGTCATAATATTCTGGCTGATAGGTATAGTCTTCGCAGAAACATGCTGATTAATTGGCAGTGTGATGCGCTTAGTCGCCCGGAAAGTGGAGGCGGCGTTAGCCGCGCAGCTGCGGTGTAAGCGGGAGTTTGAGCCTCGTGTGAGGGTAACGGCGGCCGGCGGGAGATTAAAACGCTTAGCCACCGGGCGAGGCGTGGCTGGCGGGCGTGTGGGCTCCATTAAGGCGACCTCGACGGCGTCTCCGCTCGCGGCCGGGGCTTAACGCGATACGCCGCCGTAATGAAGACGCAGCAGCCCCGGGGGACAGGTAAATCGCCGCCTGCCACGTCTACCACGACACCCCCGCGTGTCGCAGGCACGTGACAGCACTGTCGCATCTCGAGCCCTAAGCTCACCACGTTGCTTCCTAGATTTTTAACTTCCACTATTGCATTCCCCTTGCCGTTAAGCTGTACAACTGTTACTTTTCCGGCGACAGAATTTGTAAAAATATACGAGCAGAATTTTATAACAGTGTGTAATATCCCCACTCCTTCTAATTCCAGTTGTCGTCCACAATAAGCAAAGTCTTTTCCGAAGATTTGAGAGGAGTAAGATTACAATAAACTTTTTAGTTTACCTAGCTCTTTGTGCAGAGTTGGCTCCAGTTCTTCTTGTCTAGGGCTCTGATTCTTGAAGCATTTTATGTTCTCATGGTGGAACTGATATAAATAAATTTTAAGGTTCTCGTTGCAGAATTTTTATTGTTACGTTAATATATTTCGTTACATTTTAGTATGTCATACAGTCTTTTGAATTTTCACATTAACAAAATCGAAATTACTTTGTTCGTCCAAAATACAAAAATAAGCCCGATCACGTCAGAGACATGCTTACTACTCCTTCACTCTGCGGTAATAACCATATTCCAAAGGATTTACAGTTTTCCTCGAGAAATGAATTTCTATTACTTTCCATTATATTTTCATAGATGAATCCAGAAATAAACGTAGTAAACAGCACTGAATTGCGTAATTAATAACATAAATTTTAAGTGTGCTAAATAATTCGTAATTTCATATCTTCCTAAGGAAAATAATTTTAATTATACATTCAGAGTTAGTACTTATAAGTAGTAACATCGAAGATAAAGTAATTCCTTTTCATAAATTTTAGCTTGGAATATAACATACTGTGTATAAGATTATATGAAAGTATTAAAATACCAACAACTGGTGTAGCTTCGTTCACAGTGAAGTGAAGGGCACATTCAAATGCAGTAGGTCCTTTTTGTCATTGTGTCACGTCTCCACGTCGACCCACATTACTGCGCTGGTTGCACGCTCACCACTTCACTTCCACAAATTACCTCAGCAGTGGAGCATCACATGATTGACAACCTGCCTATTGGCTTCTGTCTCGGGTTCTTCGCCCGACGTACATCTAATGATTTTTCTGACGTTTCGCCAGCACGAGTGGCTGGCATTATCAAAGCTTCATCCTCCATTGCCGTTGGTGGCATGATTAATACGCTCGTAACACTAGCAGGACGAATATGTGAGCCGCAGCAACTCAAACGCGAAATGCAACACCTGGAAAGTGTTCTGAGGAACAATGGGCACTCCACAAATTATATTAGAAGTGTAACAGAGCCAAACACTCGGCGAAGTAAGGAATCAGAAAAAGAAATATCGGGTACGGCCTTTCTGCCATACATTCCTAAAGTAACGGACAGAATCAGCCGTATATTGCGCAAACATGGAATAAAGATTTTTAAACCGACAAGGAAGGTCAAAAAGTGTCTTAGATCGGCAAAGCAGAAAAGGGACCCACTTGCAATGTCGGGAATGTACCGTATACCACACACGTGCGGTAAAGTTTATGTCGGAATGACTGGACGATCAATCAACACCAGGATCAAAGAACATAAGCGACATTGCAGGCTGGGGCAGGTGGAGTAATCGGCCGTGGCAGAGCACGCACTGAGTGAGATCGACCACGTAATAAAATTCGCCGACATTTCATTGTAGCCATTTTTGTTACTGTTTCTGTGGAATATAAAAAAAAACCACGGAAGTTCTGGCTGTAGAGAAGCACTATCACACGCGCGTGTTCAGAGAAGCTGTAGAAATACAAAAACACGCGAACAGCTTCAACAAGAAAGAGGAAAGCCTTAAAGTAACTGATACTGGCTTCTCGCACTGCAGCGACCGACCGTCGCAGGTAGCAAGAGGAGAACCGGAAATGACTGTGGAGCAGCCCTCGGACGTTGGCGCGCCAGGTGCATATAGTCTGCGGCCGCGAGCTTGGCTCCAGTTCACCACCGGCAATGGAGGGTGATGCTTTGGTAATGCTAGCCACTTGTACTGGCGAAACGTCAGAAAAATCATTGGATGAACGTCGGCTGAAGAACCAGAGACGGAAGTCAGTAGGCAGGTTGTCAACAAGTGGCCACGAAAGCCTTAAGAATTTTGCATCACATGATTGTCTGGTTTCAGTTCTACACTACCTGCAGCGCTCCAGAGCGACCATTGCGCTCATTTAAGAGGTGATAAAAATGTTTCATCCACTGAACTTAACTCGGCCTACCTCCTTCCTCCATTAACTGTATATACTGTCGTAAATTTTCATTGGACACGTGGTTGAGCAATTGCACAACAATTATTGGAGGCAACTGGAGGCCGACCATTTTCCAACGTGGCGCAAACCTCACTCTAGACACAAAAATAACGGCAAAAAGATTCGTGAAATGCTGAACTACTGTACTACCGAGATGTTAATCATAACAATGGTTAACTGTATGATTTTTCTGAGTAATTTCTCGTTACTGAAGTATGTGATGTGCCAGTACTGGGGGCTTACGCAGTGGTGGTTTCCGTGTGCAGATGGCCCGCTACACGCTCCGCCTGGCCCTGGTGGCGGCCGCCGCTCTGTGCCTCAGCGCCTCCCTGGCGGGCGCCCAGCAACAGCAGCAGCAGCAGAGGCCCAGGGTCTCCGACCAGCAGCTGGACCACGCGCTCGCAGACAAGCGATACCTCACCAGGCAGCTCAAGTGCGCTCTGGGCGAGGCGCCCTGCGACCCCGTCGGCAGACGTCTCAAGAGTAAGTCATCTGTTTTGCTCGACCTTTGCAACATAGCTTTAGCTGCTACTCCGTTTCACTAGCACAAGAAATACACACACACATACACACACACACACACACACACAGTGTAAGTCAGGAGGAAAGGTTCACGAGGGCTCATAGTATTAGTGATTCTAAACAAGAAAGTTTCGTATAGACACAGGCGCCATTCCGAATGGTTTCCAAGATTTGAATACATTTAATATCAGTTTTGTACATTTTACTTGGATACGTCAAAAGCCACACCCTCCAGCGGAAACGTGTCCCAGTGCAAAATTGAACTACATTATATTTCCTACAAAGATGATCATATTCATTTTCTCTCTAGAACTAACAGTTTGAGCGAAGAAACCGTGAGGATGTTGAAAAGATTGCGGACCGCCAATGAGCCGTAGATTAGCTAGTTTTGGTAGGCCAATTTCAGGTAGTTTCACGACTCGATAGACCGCAAGTTGCGTATCAAATTGTTCATCTCAACTTCCTTTACATACTCTACTGCGTTGTACACAATGGCAGTATTTGAAAAGCACAGAAAATAAATAATAACAAAGTACATGAAATGTGCTCTAACTCGGAAACCATTCGGAATAGAGCGTATGTTTTCCTCCTGACACGTGTGAGTGTTTGTGTGTGTGGGTGAGAAGAATTTAAACTGACAAACTCTGGGAGGTTGCAGTGGACATCAGAACAAATATTTCTCCCTAATGTCATTGTTTCCTATGAGGAGTATTTAAACCGGTAGAGCAAGATTTCTCTGGTTCAAATGGCTCTGAGCACTATGGGACTCAACTGCTGAGGTCATTAGTCCCCTAGAACTTAGAACTAGTTAAACCTAGCTAACCTAAGGACATCACAAACATCCATGCCCGAGGCAGGATTCGAACCTGCGACCGTAGCGGTCTTGCGGTTCCAGACTGCAGCGCCTTTAACCGCACGGCCACTTCGGCCGGCGTGGCAAATTAATTAAACCAACAAACACTTTTCCATTTTTTTTATGACCAAGAGACAACAAATTAACACAACCCAATTTCAATTACAGGAGATTTTCAAAAATGCCTCCATTGACACGTAAACAAAGGTTACACCGTCGGATCATGTTCTGTCTGACCCGGGCAAAAACACCAACAGTATCCTGAATTGTTCCTGCTGCTGCAACTACCCGGGCAACCAGATCAACTTCTGATGCAACAGGAGTTGCGTAAACAAGGTTGCGCATCTCTCCCCACACAAAAAAGTCCAGAGGGGACATATCTGGGGATTGAACAGGCCATGGTACAGGACCACCTCTGCAAATCAGCGTTTCTGGGAACCGTCGGACCAGGAATCGACGCACACGACGACTGAAATGTGCCGGCGCCCCGTCATGTTGTAACCACATGCGTTGTCTTGTAGGGAGCGGGACATCTTCCAGCAATTTTGCCAATGCTCCAGGGAGAAAATTGTAATAGCGCCTACCTTTTATTGGGCTAGGTAGCGGATACGGCCCAATTAAAGAGTCCCCAACAACACCGACCCATACATTAACGAAGAACCGCACTTGATGAGCGCTAGTAACTGTGGGTTATCCTCACTCCAAACATGCGAATTGTACATGTTGGAGACTCCATCACGCCCGAACTTAGCTTCATCGGCAAACAACACAGAGGATGGAAGTATAGGATGCATTTCACACTGTTCGACGTACCACTGCGAAAACTGTGCTCTGGGTGGATAATCAACAGATCCCAGGTTGTGGACACGCTGTAAGTGAAATGGACGTAACAATTGCTCTCGAAGGCCTGTTCTTACATTCGTCTGATTCGTCCCCATGTTACGTGCAATTGCACAAGTGCTGATTGAAGGAGCCCGCTCCACATGCGTCTTACCGTGCGACGGCGTCCAGGTAATCTGCTAAATGACCCGCTCCCACGCAGACGTTGGTACACAGCAGCAAAGGTCGTATGATGCGAGATATGGCAATTAGGATATTGTTGTTGATAAACCCGCTGTGCAGCTTTTCCGTTGTGGTGCGTTACGTAGTACGCACCAACCATATCAGTGTACGTTTAAATAATCCTCATAGTAAAAAATGACATTAGGGAAAAATATATGTTTTGATGTCCCCTACAACCTTCCAGAGTTTGTTGGTTTAAATACCTTTCACTCTGTATATACAGGATGGTCCATTGATAGTGACCGGGCCAAATATCTCACGAAATAAGCATCAAACGAAAAAACTACAAAGAACGAAAATCGTCTAGCTTGAAGAGGGAAACCAGATGGCGCTATGGTTGGCCCGCTAGATGGCGCTGTCATAGGTCAAACGGATATGAACTGCGTTTTTTTTTCCAAATAGGAAACCCCATTTTTTTATTACGTCTTCGTGTAGTACGTAAAGAAATATGAATGTTTTAGTTGGATCACTTTTTTCGCTTTGTGGTAGATGGTACTGTAATAGCCACAAACGTATAAGTACGTGGTATCACGTAACATTCCGCCAATGCAGACGGTATTTGCTTCGTGATACATTACCCGTGCTAAAATGGACCGTTCCTTTGTTACGCCCATCCAGCCTGGATCTCCGCCCCCCCCCCTACCTTCTATAAATCCCTCCAAATCCTTGAACGCCATGCTCTCCGCCTTGCCTATCGCATCCGTCTCCCCTCCCCCACGCGGATCCTGTATGATCTCATCCCCTTCCCCCACCTCCTCCTTTTCCTTGAAAGGATACGTATCCTGTACACCTCACGTAAACTTGATCCTCCTCACCCGCTCATTTCCCCGATCCTCTCCCACCCCCGCCCGCTGCCGCGCCTGTATTCCCACGTAACACCCGGTCTCCATCTCTCCACCCTCCATACCCTCTCCCAAGGTGGCTTCCGCCAGCTCCCTCTCCCTGATGATGTCCTCGTCCCCTCCATCTACCCCTCCTATCAACTTTGACCCTGCCCCGCCCCCCACTTCCCGTGTCCTTTCCTTTCGGCACCCTCCCTCCCTTCTCTTCTCTTCCCTTCTTTTTCCATCTCCCTGTCCCCTCCCTTCCCCCTCTTCCCCCGGGCTTCCTCTCCCCCTTCCTCCCTCCCCCCTATCTCCCCTGCCCGTGGCATCTCTGCTCTCCCCTCTCGCTCTCCCACTCCCCTTCCTCCTCCTCCTCTCTTGGCAGGTCCCCGGACTCGCACACGTATAGTGAACATTCGCGCGCCGGAGATCGTCGCCTTTTGTGTCTCGTGTGTGTGACGTCATATAGTGTTTTTGGTGTCCGCCGTCCCACTCCTACGTTCACTTGTGCCGTCGGACTCATCAGTGTTTTGTGTGCCGTGCCGACGTGTTTTCAGTGTTGTTATCGTCACATGTGAACGACTCCGTGTTTTTTATGTCTCTGTGACCTCACTCTTTTGCCAGTCACTTTGTTCATTGTCATTCACCTTGTTTTATACTCTTGTAAAACGCTATGGCTGAAGAGCGGCGTAGTGTGCCGCTGCCAACCTACCTGAGTTATACAGGTTTTAAAATAACAATAAAGTAAAAAAAAGAAAAAAAAAAAAAAATGGACCGTTTACCAATTGCGGAAAAGGCCGATATCGTGTTGATGTATAGCTATTGTGATCAAAATGCCCAACGGGCGTGTGCTACGTATCCTGCTCGGTATCCTGGACGACATCATCCAAGTGACCGCACCGTTCGTCGGATAGTTACGTTATTTAAGGAAATACGAAGTGTTGAGCCACATGTGAAACGTCAACCACGACCTGCAACACATGATGATGCCCAAGTGGGTGTTTCAGCTGCTGTCGCGGCTAATCCGCACATCAGTAGCAGACAAATTGAGCGAGAATCGGGAATCTCAAAAACGCCGGTGTTGAGAATGCTACATCAACATCGATTGCACCCGTACCATATTTCTATGCACCAGTTTGAACGTCGTCTACAGTTCTGCCGCCGGGCACAAGAGAAATTACGGGACGATGACAGATTTTTTGCACGCGTTCTATTTAGCGACGAAGCGTCATTCACCAACAGCGATAACGTAAACCAGCATAATATGCACTATTGGGCAACGGAAAATCCATAATGGCTGCGACAAGTGGAACATCAGTGACCTTGGCGGGTTAATGTATGTTGCGGCATTACGGGAGGAAGGATAATTGGCCCCCTTTTTTCGATGGCAGTCTACATGGTGCAATGTATGCTGATTTCCTAAGAAATGTTCTGCCGATGTTACTACAAGATGTTTCACTGCATGACAGAACGGCGATGTACTTGCAACATGATGGGTGTCCGGCACATAGCTCGCGTGCGGTTGAGGCGGTATTGAATAGCATATTTCATGACAGGTGGATTGGTCGTCGAAGCACCATGCCATGGCCCGCACGTTCACCGGATCTGACGTCCCCGGATTTCTTTCTGTGGAGAATGTTGAAGGATCGTGATCCACCGACAACGCCTGACAACATGCGTCAGCGCATTGTCAATACATCTGCGAATATTACGGAAGGCGAACTACTCGCCGTTGAGAGGAATGTCGTTACACGTATTGCCAAATGCATTGAGGTTGACGGACATCATTTTGAGCCTTTATTGCATTAACGTGGTGTTTACAGGTAATCACACTGTAACAGCATGCGTTCTCAGAAATGACAAGTTTACAAAGGTATGTGTATCACATTGGAACATCCGTAATAAAATGTTCAAACGTACCAACGTTCTGTATTTTCATTTAAAAGACCTACCAGTTACCAACTTTTCGTCTAAAATTGTGAGCAATATGTTTGTGACTATTACAGCGCCATCTATCACAAAGCGAAAAAAGTGGCCCACCTAAAACATTTATATTTCCTTACGTACTACACGAATATGTAATAAAAAATGAGGGTTCCTTTGTAAGAAAACGCAGTTGATATCCGTTTGACCTATGGCAGCGCCATCTAGCTGGCCAACCATAGCGCCATCTGGTTTCCCCCTTCAAGCTAGACAAGTTTCGTTCTTTGTAGTTTTTTTGTTTAACGCTTATTTCGTAAGATATTTGGCCCGGTCACGATCAATGGACCACCCTGTATATAAGTTTCGAATAATTTGGGAGGTGGTAGTACTCGTCGAAACAAGAAAAATATGTTTAATAAACAGGAGTCCGGCAATGCACATTTTCTGCGTTAAATAAGTGTTTAAGGTGTTCAACGTGGCGTCCAATCATGATAATGCACCTCTCTGCCCTTCGGTGTAAGGAATGACGCAGCCTTTGAAGTGTACTTGGTTGTTGTTGTACCCGTAGTGTCCGCACATCATGGCATGGCGTAGACGAATTTCTTAAAGTGTCTCCATAACGAGAAGTCTAGATGATTGATATCTGAGGAACGAGCAAACCAAGGTGTGGGTCACCCCGCCCGATCCAGCGTTCTTAAACGTCTGCGTGAGACGTTCGTACACGTTGTCGTGACACGAAGGTATGTTGTTGCGCCATCATGCATGAACCACATGATGTTCAGAAGAGATTTTCACCCTCTCTTACTCTTACGGATTTATGGGCAGCCCTGCAGGATTCATGGTTTCAGTTTCCTACAGCCTTCCTCCAGACATTAAACGGGTCCATGTCACGTCGTGTTGCGGCACTTTTGCTTGCTGGCTGGGGCCCTGCACGATATTAGGCAGGTGTACAAGTTTCTTTGGTTCTTCAGAGTTATTTACCCTACTATTAGTCTGTTAATGTCAATAGGCATTGGTCCATTTAGAAACGTGTTTATTTGCAAAAAAAATACCATTGGCATTATATATATACTTCATGTTACATTGTTAGTATCATAGTAGACGACGTTTTCCAAAATGCTGCATTATTTACCCTTTTCTTGTGAGATTTCCCTCTGGGTGTGTATGACTGGACTTGTTTTGCTTTGTTTGGTCCTTTGTCTATACTATTATTTCGTTTTTGGTTTTCTAATGAGAAACTGATTTGAGTGTCTGAATTTCTCGAATTTTTGGTCATACTGACATTACTCGCTAATTTGATAGTTTGCAGAATCGCTAGCATCAGTTTACAAGCCATGCAAAATATGAATTTGTGCATAGACATGAACGGTACCAACGCACCCAAACGTGGCCGTCCACAACGGATTCCCCACGCCACTACAATGTGCCCTCTCCCTGTCGCACTGTCTGCACACGTATCGAACAAGTTATTCTGTGCACACTCTACTTCATTTACAACAGTTGTGCACAGTGGCGTCCCCCAGCTATTCTGCAGGTGTGATATCGTCACACGAAGCTCTGTCGTAGTTGCCCGAGCACCCACAGATTTGTGTGAACAGTTTTACAGCCGGTTAGAATTGTAACCAGATCTGGTTTGGTCGTCGCAGTTCTTTCACATGACCTCCCCCCCCCCCCCCCCGCCCCCAAAAAAAAGAAATCTAGCGGAATGAGACCTGTCAGTTGAGTAACCTGATGTGAACACGTTTCACTAGAGCTGACAGATTATACCATACTCTTCAACTTACAAAAACAGACTGCAGCCATACATACATTTAGATCAAGACAGACCACGTCGATGTATACATCACGCCTTCCCAGGTGAGTTACTGGGGTTGCTTGTACACACACACCGCAGTCTACACCAACATGAGCATCGGGTTTGCCTAGCCTAAAATATTAGCAAGTACATCGATAATAAATAATTTTAGTATAATGTAGAAAAGAGAGTTGGTAGGTTCACGTATTGCACTGACAGCGTTATCTCCACAACATACTGGCTTCGTAGCTTTTGTTTCAGTCGTTTTCAGACCTAAACTTCCTATCTTAAACGAGGCATTTGCCGTCATTAATTGAAAATTTTTATCATCACGATTTAAAAAAATCTGTACAACTGTACAAACCTTTCCCTCTGCATCTACATCCACACCCCGCAAGCCAATTTACGGCGTGTGTTGTACGCCTCCCTGTCAGTTCTCTAATTTTACCTTCATAATCTTTTCGCGGGACATGTGTCAGAGGACTGAATATAACGGTTGACTCTCCTAGGAACTTACGCTGTCTCAATTATGAACGCCTCTTTTGCGGCGTCTACCAATGAAGTTGGCTGAGTATCTCCGTGACCCTTCCGCGCTTTTAAATCTAAATGAACCGTGCTGCTGTTTTTTGGATCTTCTCTATTTCTTCTATCAATCCTATCCGGTATGGCCACCAGACTGACGAACAACCTAAAGTATTGGTCGAACGAGGGTTTGGTAGGCTGCCTCTTTTGTGGTTGGACTAAATTTCCTAAGCACTCTTCGAGTGAATCTCATTCTGGCATCTGCCTTACATGCGATCAGTTTTATGTTGTCTTCAAATCGCCCTGTACGCATACTCACAGATACTTTATGAATATGACTCCTTCCGGTGATCGTTCTGCAATCGCATATTCATACAGTAATGTGTATATTTGCTCATCTATGCCTATCACGTTACCTTTGTTTTTGCTGACGGTCAATCCGTGCTACAAGCACTGTTCCTCTGCAGGCCTTCGTGCATCTTGTTACAATTTTCAACTTCAGGAGAATGTGCTGAGGGCAGTAGAGGAAGACGATCCTACATAAACACGTGGTCCAAAGCTCTCCCACAGAACACAGCCCTTGGAATCTATGTCTGAGGTAAAAATATATACTCAATTAACCATCGCACAACGTATGGCGAAGAGAACAGGGCACCGTGTCAGCTACTCTCTACACAGTAAAATTTCCCATAGGTTAAAGGGGGGAAAGAAATATGCTCGTCGCTTCCGCTTCAGTCCGCTTCTTAATTTCTCTTGAATTATTTTCAAATTCTGTATATATGTATGATGAAGGCAGTAGAATTGTACAGTCTACCAGGAAGTGGAACACGAAGATTTTACTGAAAAAGAACACAGGCGAAAAAAATGCAATAAATGCAATATCTGCAAAAACTGAAGTAGATTACAGTGTGAGAGTCACAAGAGAAATCCAAGACCGAAACTATAATCTTTTCCAGAAGAACTACCTCCCTGGACATGGAGACCGATATTAAGAGTCCATTTCTCCACAGAATATTCCATGTGGCCTGGCTGATCATCATCACCTATTGGTAACTACTGCGCTTGCCGGACTGAGAAGTATAGACATCGCATAAAGAAGACAAATTACGCTAGCCTTCGAAATATATTGTATCAGCAACAAAGGAAGTGCACTCATAAATAAATTGCCAACGTTTCCGTGTAAATTATCAACTTACTTATAGATCTGTGAAACTGCATAATTATAGAGCTGATCAAATTCTTCGCCTTTTGTTACCAAGCCCGAATAACGATTCATCCCTTCCAACAACGGTGCAGAAGAAAATTTCATCGTTAAATCGTTTTCCTTTCAATTTACTCCGCTTTTTCTTTGATCGCGGCTTTACAGCGGTGGCGTTCCATCTTTAAGGAGTTCCGCATATCTAAATTCAATTACCTCTACATAATCCAGAAGATCAGTCGCCGAGTCGGATGCTAATCAGAAACATCAAAGAGCTCTTCCCGTCGTATTTTCTTAGGAGACTAGGTAGTTCTTGGAAAGTGTGGCGAATTTTGTTTTAGGTCGTCAAAAATTAACTTTAGAGTTTGCGTTTTCTCCGCAACTGCTGTTGTATTTGTATGCGAGCAGCTTTTCCGCTCATAAATGAGAAATTACAGTCTCTTTTGAATCAGGAACAGACTACAATGTAATAATGACTGAACATAATGGAAGCATGATTTTTCTGGAAAGCAAATATACCGATGTGAAGGTTTCGCTACATAATATCGTACAATTCGTATATTTTATGCAAGTATTCATTTTACTAGTGGAATTTATCTATGAATCTCGACGTGTAAGCTCAAACTAGCCTCGGGCCACGGTACCAGCTGAAAATCTGTCTTGGGCGCAGAAGCTGAAAAGTTGGGCAATTAAAGTAATGGTCGACATTCAACTTTTCCATTGTATGATTTGCTATGAGACTGTTAATTCTGTGGAGTGCACAGCAGTATGAATAACGAGCACCAGCAATTATGCTATATATATCTCTGCTGCAGACGTTTTAATAAACAACGGACAAAGTTCCAGAAAAGTTCACTATAACACTAAAATCGTCACAGTTGGGGAGAACAACTAATTCGTATTCCGCCCTACGACCGACTTTCGCAAAAAAAAAAAAGTGTGTGGTACATTCAATGAGAAATTAAAAATGCACATTCAGTAAAGTAGTTCTGGGTCGAAAGCTTTGTACAAATCTTTTGGAAACAATACTGCAGTCAGTCTGAAGAAAATCAAAGCTAACAAGGGAACCTCCTCAACGCACCCCCCTCAGATTTAGTTATAAGTTGGCACAGTGGATGGGCCTTGAAAAACTGAACACATATCAAGCGAGAAAACAGGAAGTAGTTGTGTGGAACTATGAAAAAAAAAAATAAACAAAATATACAAACTGAGTAGTCCGTGTGTAAGATAGGCAACATCAAGGAACTTGCGGACTGAGGAACGCCGTGGTCCCGTGGTTAGCGTGAGCAGCTAGGGAACGAAAGGTCCGTGGTTCAATCCTCCCTCGAGTGAGAAATTTAATTTTTTATTTTCAGACAATTATCAAAGTTCATGCACTCAAACATGATCAACTTCGCTCTCCAAAATTCCAGGACATGTTCAGATTTGCTTGGTCACATGCAGGATTGGACGGTCTACACACGGAAACATTTGAAAACGTAAAAAACGTATGTTTTGACAGAGCACAGGGAAAACTGTGCGACTGTGAAACTTGCATTCATTTGTTGCAGTTTATGTGACAAACTCTTATGTTTTCATCACTTTTTTGGGAGTGATTATCACATCAACAAGAAAACCTAAATCGGGCAAGGTAGAAGAATCTTTTTACCCATTCCCCAAGTGTACAAGTTAGAAGGGTCAGCAACATATTCCTGTCAGGTGACGCACATGCCGTCACCAGTGTCGTATAGAATATATCAGACGTGTTTTCCTGTGGAGGAATCGGTTGACCTATGACCTTGCGAGCAAATGTTTTCGGTGCCCATTGGAGAGGCACGTCCTTTCGCCTACTAATCGCACGGTTTTGCGGTGCGGTCGCAAAACACATGCACTAAACTTATTACAGTGAACAGAGACGTCAATGAACGAACGGACGGATCATAACTTTGCGAAAATAAAGAAAGTAAACTTTTCACGCGAGGGAAGGCTTGAACCAAGGACCTCTCATTCCGGAACTGCTCACGCTAACCACGGGACCACGGTGCTCCTAAGCTCACAATATCCGTAATGTTGCCTATCTTGCTCATGGACTACTCAGTTCGTGTATTTTGCTTATTTTTTTCATAGTTCCACACAACTTCTTCCTGTTTTCTCGATTGATCTGTGTTCAGTTTTTCAATGCCTATCCACTGAGCCAACTTATAACAAAATCTGAGGGGGATGCGATGGGGAGGTTCCCTTGTAAGATAAACATGATACGAAGTAAAATACGAAAATGCTGTTGGAATCTAGGAAAAGATCTCCTAAGAGTAAAATGTACTGAAGCCCCTCATGACGAGTTATTTTATAAGTGTGTGTAATAGCGAATGTGAAACAGTTAAATTCTGTAGTAGTCTAGGCGGTCCGTGTTGGTGTTTCTGAATTCCTGTAGGTCTGTTGACGTAAGTAAACAAAAAAAAAGTAATATGCTCCTTTAGTGAATAGAAATTTCGTGTAATTTTGACAGTTATGTGCAAACATCTACCACGTTCCTCCTATGATATTCTTAAAACCAATTATTTAATTTCTTTAATGAAGAATCAAAGTTCTACAATTTTAATTTATTAAGCTTTAGAATATCAGCAGATACAGTCTGAGAGGGAGGTCAGGCTTTTCTGTAACTCATTTATCCTTCTGTTTTCTTAAATCTTTGTTGTTGTTCTTGAAAATTTCAGACGTTAGACTAATGTTAAGCTTTCTCTGTCTGTTACTTGCGGGTTTTCAAAACTGAGGTCTGACGATGGCGTGGTCATTTTACTGTATCCACATTCCATTTACGCAATACACAGTCTCCACAGGAAGGAAATTTCAGGTACACATGACATATTTCACGCTATACAAAAGTAGTGTTCCTCACAGGCAAACATATCTTCTTCATTCCTTACTTGGCGGCAGGCGTTACAAGAATATCTTACTATATATATATCAAGAAATTGTTTGTTTGATATTTTGCAAAATGAGTATACATTTCAAGTCAACAAATTTCGTAAACAGCGTATCAAGCTTTCTCCGAATAGCGACCTTCTATATGATAAAAATAACATTTTCTTCTCTCAGATATCGGAATCCCTTGTTGACACGATAACTATAGAGTCAATTTTCATAGACTATTTCTAAACAATGATCAGTTTTATCATGAAATGGTTATTTTTTAAATAATATTGTTCAGAAACATCTCAAGGTTAGTTTGTAAATAATGTTATTAAGAACCCTCGTTTTTTGTAATAAGAATGTTTTACAATTGTCGTAGTGAGCGCTTGACCCAAAAAAAGTTTGAAATAGGGCGCAATGCAGCACTGAGCTATTGACTTACGTGATGCAAAGTGGTTATAATTTTAATTGTTGAGGAATCACTGAAAAAATCGACAATTTGTTTTACGATTTCCATATTTGCGTCGTGTAATTTTTTTCCTCTCTCTTACTATATATAAGCTTCTAAAAGCACTGTAATAAGTACCAGCAGATCCATACCAATGTGTGCAAGTACCTTCAGTTGCAGATTAGCATTCATATGATGGAACTGGGAGCCAAGTTTCAAAGATATTTTTTATTTTTCTATAATATGTTAATTATATACAGTTCCTTACTCGAATTTTAAAAGATGTTACTGACTACTTACTTCCAAGTATTAGCAACATTAATACCCACTGTAAATTTGGAAAAAGAGTTACTTTATCAAATCGACATATGTTTTACTTAAGTAACAAATTGACGCTAATGTCTAAGAAATGGGTCGCAGAGATTAAGATGCTGGACTCTTTTGCAAGGGAAACTGGGTTCCAGTTCGGGCCTTCATGTCCCTGATTTAAGGTTCGTTATTGGCACTATTCTGTCAGTGCGTAGCACCACATCCTAACAAAGTGGTAGGGTGGGAGCCTGTCCGGTGTGCATACGAATGAGCTTCATTGTTGTTCAATCACTGACCGACGAAACAGGCGAGACTGAACGATGTATTAGCGAACGCCAGCATGAATTAACTGAAAAAGAAATCTACATGTACTTCTACATCTACATCCATACCCGGCTAACCTGTGTTAAGAGCATGGGAGAGGTTGCTTCTCACTGTATTAGTTATTAGAGCTTCTTCCTGTTTTCACTGATGTGCGGAGCTTGGGAAAAATGACTGCTTAAAAGTCTCTCTGTGCGCTGTCCTTGCTATTATTACGGGAAAAATACTTAAGCCGTTATAGCATATTGCTAGATTCATCATTTAAAGCTGATTCTTGAGACTTTGTAAGCAGGATTTCTCGGGATGGTTTCCGTCCATCTTCATGCGTCTGGCAGTTCAGTTTTTTCATCATCTCTGTGACCTCCTATTTGTCAAACAGCCCTGTGAGTACTCATGCTGCCCTTCTGTGTATCCGTTAAATATTCAATGTTAGTTCAATTAGGTACAGTTCCCACACACTTGAGCAGTGTTGTAACATTGGTCGCACGTATGTTTAGTAAACAATCTCCTTTTAAGACTGGTAGCATTTGCCTTCTATTCTACCAAGTAACCAAAGTGTGTCACCTGTTTTACCTACGACTGAGCCCATGTCATTGTTGTGTTTCATATACCACCCATATGTGTCAGTTGACCGAATCCAGTCGCAACTCACTAATATTATTAGCCATCCAATACTATATGTTTTTTCATTTCGTGAAATATCTGAACGTTTGAAGCAGGTAGCCAGTTCTTACATGGCTTTGACGCCTTATGATGATTTGACTGGATATTTGTGCAGCTTTTCAGATAATTACGTCGTCATAGATAAACGCACCATATGTGGAAATTCTGTCAGCAATGTCAGTAATGGGCAACACGAACAGTAAGGCTCGCAAGTTACTTCTGCATCCGTCGATGGGTCTCCATTCAAGATAACAAGCTGCATCCTCCCTTCCTCTAAATCCTCAAACCAGTCAAAAATTTGTTTTGATACTTCGTCGATCGTACTTTAGATAATAAGCGTGTGTGTCGCGTATAATTTGATTTTTTTATTGCTGCTTGCGCTCTGCAGACATCTGCTTGAGAAGCCGTCTGTGGCGAATTGTGGTGGATCGTCTTTAGACGATACAATACGTCGAGAGTGCCTAAAGATATGGAGATATACTTGAAACGGGAGTCAAATATATGATTATTTTCGACTTTCTTTTTTGGAGTCTCTGGTAATGTGAATGTAAGGAGTTAATGTGAGCAGAGCTTTTCCGACTGTTTCTCTATGAGTGTAGCTGGAAGTCAGGTGAGACCGGAAGCCATGTTTAGATGGGCTACAGATTCATGGAAAGACAGTGACGATTGCCTATGACAGTAACATTCTCTCTGGACGCTGACGCGTTCCACAGGCCAGCGTCAACGAAAACGCCTCCCTCGAGCGATGGGCGAGGCGTCACATTCCACGCCTCGGCACACAAAGGCCGCTCGAAATTATTAAACTACCTGTTTGACACGCCGGCCCTTATTAAACGACGAAACGACGGGGGCCGGCGGGCGTAATAGCTTCTGTTGTCTTCGGGTCGTAAGCTCCCTCTATAACGTTTTTCTGCTCTTCCAGGAACTAAACTTTTCCGACGTCACCAGTAAATCATTATTCCTACACGCGAAGTTTATGTCTCTCTAGAGGGCGCCAATCACGGATGATTTCCAATTAGTTAAAAATTTTAGTTTGATAAATGCCATCAGCATGACGATACATTTCTTTTAAGTGTGAATCACTGGACTCGCATTCGGGAGGACGACGGTTCAATCCCGTCTCCAGCCATCCTGATTTAGGTTTTCCGTGATTTCCCTAAATCGTTTCAGGCAAATGCCGGAATGGTTCCTTTGAAAGGGCACGGCCGATATCCTTCCCCATCCTTCCCTAACCCGAGCTTGCGCTCCGTCTCTAATGACCTCGTTGTCGACGGGACGTTAAACAACACTAACCTAACCTAACCTTTTAAGTGTGAATGCAGTCACAGAGCAATATTGCAGTCATTACCGCTTTCGGCTAAGCGATGGCCACCGTGAGAATCTTTACATCATTTGGTGAACAAATACCATGAACTAATCATATTCTGTGTATCCAACATAAAAACGACAACCGCCCTGCTTCATAGAATGGAGGTTTATCAATACAGCTATAACAAATACACATCACCGTTTGCTAGACAGACAAATCTGTCGAGAATAAAGTAAAATAATTCGGAACTGAGGAAAGAGATAATGAAGTATAATACTGTTATTCGTAGGTTCTAAAAAACCGAAAACGCTTATAACCAGCCATGCAGGAAATTCAGTAGCACTTCTTACTTGCTTAGTTCGATGACGCTAGCATCAACAAAAAAAGTTGCTTATAGAAGAATAAAAGGGGAAGTTGTGTCGAAGTAGATACGTTCATATTACTAGTATATGTATTTTATTTCGATATTCCCATAGGAACGTAATTGAAGAGTGCCCTACGTCATTTTCATTTCGGAAAATTAAACGGGGAAAAATGTGCAAGTCTTCATACAATCCCAAAAACTCAAAAATTTCATCGCAGTTTTACCAATACCTTGTGTACAGGTATTAAAATTGTTTTACGATCTGCTTGAATGAGTAGAATTTATTGAACAGTCAGTAGTGAAAACAAAGGCTTGCTTTACGACACGTCTTTATGTTTATTTTCCCAGCTATCTTCACAGCATTCCAGTGCTGCATGAATCGTTCATCTTCCGAGGTCACTCGAGAGTCCACCTGAAGACGCGTTACACCTCATCATAAATCGCCCAAGAAACTGATTTTTTATAGCTGGTGTTAGACACAGGTTCATGTCATTTGGTATCATTATCACAAAATACAATGAAGAACATAAGTCATGGGATTTTCTAAATCTATGAATCGGCACTATGGGCAACTATAATACAGCCCACCTGGCAATATTGACACTTGACACAGTGACAAAATATTTAGTGTACGGGAAAAGTTGACCACGGGTCGTATGTGGAACTCATCGTGTGCAGTGTCAGTCTGCTGACAGTATGCAGTACATTACACTTTCTCCGCTCCATAGTACCTTTGCTGCACTTGATAGATACCTTCGAGAAACAGAGAGGCTTCGCATTGATCAAATAACTGGCGGCCGATGCCCTGTGAAAATATTTCATTCTGAGGACACCGTTATAAAGAGGTTTGATAAAGACTAGATCCTGCAGATAGTGTGAGAACTAAGGCCATTCTATTTTTCACCTCATTTGCACGATGACCACAGATGTTAAGTCCCATAGTGCTCAGAGCCATTTGAACCTCATTTGCAATCTGTGCTAGGTATTCTGCCTTTCACACAGACGTGTTATTCACAGATGAATAGGAGAAAGACGCGATGGTCATTAGAATCAGAGCACAAAAAGAAATATCAGATTGGGGAAGGAAGTATGCTGTCCAGTTTCAGAGGGAATCAATTTCGGAAGCAAACACCTCAATGCTGCCACAGCCCTGCAGACGGCAGCAGCCTACTGTGATTCGTATTTAAACTATTGCAAAATAGCTGCAAGCTTCTTTCGCCGTACTATGCATAGGATATATGCTTGAGAAGGCTTACTGAACTGGTGAAGCTAATTAACCAGCTCCGGTGCACCACGTCAATGGAACTGCTGTGAACATTAGCCCTAGCTGTGCGAAGCGAACCCTAACTCCAGCGCGATTGAGTCGCAGCACATTTCATTATTCATACCTGAGCACAGACAATTACCGACTTCCGAGAACATTGGATACCTGGAGCAGGACTCTTGCGTCGTATGGGCTTTCGCGTAATTTAACGCTCTTCAAAATTTTACTTTGGAGGCATCTAAAGCACGAAGTGTATACGCTATTATAGTTTATGTCTTAGCTAAACGTATTGCCCGAAAAAGTTACGTGAAATAACTGAAATATCATTGAGTGAATAGAATTGTTGAAGCTTTAATATTGAAGAATTTTTAAGTTTCGAGTGTGCAGCCGCAAGAATTCTCCTTCTTCTTCTTCTAATATTTCGGCTGTATACCGTCCAGCCATCTTCAGAGTGAGTCGCAAGACTGCCGCTCCAGTGCTCGCTTCGTCCCTTTATACCCGTGCATAATCGGACAAACAACTCGTACTGTCCAAGAAAGATGTACAGAACACCGGAGGTACACACGACTTTTACAACCTAACAAGTCGGCAGTGGCAGAGCACTGTATTGATAATGGTCACAGTATGTTGTATGACAACGTCGAAATTTTGGCAACTACATCATCCTTTTGGGACTCGATAGGGAAGGAGGCAATTGAAATTCGCTTGACGACGAATTTAATTAATAGAGATAGTGGTTTCAATATTGATGAATCGTGGAATCCGGCACTTGCTGTAATAAACTCACAAAGACGTCGTCACAGTGCAGCTCACAATGATGTATCGATATGCCAACACAGATCGACTGCGGAGTCATAGATACAACTCGCGCATTATGCATATGTCTGCCGCCGACCAACGTCTCTGGCGCATTTGCATCTGTGGCCGCATGCGCAGTCGCGCTGTACACGAGTATAAAGGGACGAAGCGAGCACTGGAGCGAAAGTCTTGCGACTCACTCTGAAGATGGTTAGACGGTATACAGCCGAAATATTAGAAGAAGAAGAAGAAGAAGAAGAAGAAGAAGATTTCTTGCGGCTGCATATCCGAAACTTAATGGAACAGTCTTTGCGCCGCCAAAACCTGAAGATTCACAGCAAGAATTTTTAACATTGTGCAGCCCTGTCAGCAACTGTGATAACTGAACTTGTAACACGTCAGCCTCAGTTGCAAATTGAAACCAAACTTTACCCAGGTTTCAGCCATAATAATTTTGCCTTCTTCAGAAGCGAGTGACACTAAACTACTGCATGCCAAAGTTCCGGTGCAGCTCTCGCGGCCTACCGACCTCGTCCGCGCAGTGGGCCTGCTGCTTCTCTTCAGCCCAAGTAATGTAGATTATGACTAGTTGCTACGGTACTACAGTTTTATACTTGACATGGCCAAACTTTGGCATGTAGTAGTTTAGTGTCACTACTTTCTGAAGAAGGCCAAATTATTTTGGCTGAAACCTGGGTAAAGTTTGGTTTCTGTTTGCACCTGAGGCTGACGTGTTATATGTTTGAGTACAATTGTCTTCAGTGATGAGTCCTCCTTCGAACTGAATCCCGGTGACCAGCAAAGACGTGTCTGGAAACGACCCGGACAGCGGTTGGAAACCAACCCGACTGTCGCCCACCATACGGCCCATCAGCCAGGAGTGCCATTTCTCTTCATAACAGGTCTCCTTTGGCCGTTATCCGAGACACACTTAGAGCACAGTTGTACGTCGACGACATTCAACGCCCTTCATGGCAAGCCATCCTGGGCTTATATTTCAGCAAGATGATGCCCCTTCGCACATGCCGAGGGTGTCCACTGCTCGTCTTCTGTCTGCCAAGCGCTACCTTGCTAAGCAATGTCGCCGGAACTCTCCCCAATTGAGAACGTTTGGAGCATTATGGGCAGTTCCCTCCAACCGGCTCGGAATTTTGCCGATCTAATGCGCCAGTTGCACAGAACGTGGCACGATTTCCCTCAGGAGGACATCTAACAATTGCATCAATACCAAGCTGAATAACTGCTTGCATAAGGACCAGGGATGAACTAACACTTTAAGAGTTGCTCAGTTTTTGAAGCTCTTTCTCTAGAATCCGTCACCCAATTTTTCTGAAGTTGTAATCAGTTGTTTGTCTGCGCATGTACATCACATCTGTCGGTTTCCGTCCCATTCGGATACTTCTTATTGGTGATTTTCGTCTTATTGTGTATGATCTTGCACTGGGTACAGAGTTAGAAGGTTACTGCTGTCAAGGCATTAAGACCTTAGCAAGGCTCAGTGTAGACTGTATAAACGTTGCTAATTTATTCGAACATTCTTTAAATACAATTTGTATGTAGCTGTATTAATTTATTCTCATAATCTAATGCGGTCTATTGCGCTAGTGCATACATGATATCCGAGTAGTTTGTTACAGATAATGTTTGGTAGACATGACATCACGTCTCGAGGAAACTGATTTTGAACTAGACTAATAGTAATAATTCTGTGTGGTTGAACGTCTGGTGCAAGTATTTCCATTGGATACAAGTTAAGTTACCTAAACCTATCCCAATAACCATACGGTGGAAGGGAATCTTAAAGTGGAATCCGAACAATATGTCGTTCCTTGCAAATCTTCACGTCACTGTAATTTTCGCTGGTCCATCTGGGCTGCGATCCCACGACCTTTCAGTTTCTAAGCATGCGCTTTACCACTAGATCACAAAACCCAACTAAATGTGGGGTATTAATCGGTGAAATGTGGGTCGTAGCGTATCGGAGTTTACCTTAGAATTCGGGCTTAAAAGCTCAACAGTATCTTGTTTGGATCTTTAACTTTGTAGGTACAATAATGTGTGGCGGCCCCAACTGCATTGGAAAAAATTCGCCGCATGGACTTCAACAGTCACGACCTACTCATATTCCATTAATGACAGACGCAGAGATGTTGGTCTGGCATTAGTCCTGGGCCGTCGTCACTGGATCTTGGAGTAGTGGCAGCGTGTGGCATTGCCCGACTAACTCCCGTTCCATTTACGTTGAAGTGACGCGAGCCAAATAATGAGTTACGTGTACCGTCCGTCGGATAGACAACGAGATGAATAATGTAGGGATCAGGAGCATATTAGTAGCTGAACTGTACAGATACAAATGCACTGCAAGGTTTTCAACAGATGGCAACCAACATCACAGCCATTGTGTTCCCACACGCCTTGCGCGCTCAGTGTGAATTATATTGTATGACAAAAAAAAAAAAAAAAAAAAAAATAAAAAAAAAAAAAAAAGATGACACACGTAAAAGGTGAAGAGGACAGGAAATGGAAATCCGCGGTTTGAAAAGTGAGATTATTGCAGTGAACACAAAAACGAGTTACAGTTATAAAGAGCCACCGAGAGCACATCAGGGGCTCTTGCTGGCCACTGGAGTCCTCTACATCACGCGAACAGTTCTTAGGGACACAGGACACAGGTGGACGAGCATTATCCTGTTGTTGAAAAGTGGCATCACTATACCGTGACGTGAGAGGTAGCAAAATAGGACGCAGGATACCGTGACGTACCGATGGGTCGCCAGAGTAATCGCTACCATCTTTGACTTTGTGTCATATCCGATGGGCAGGAATAACACTGCTATGCCTCTCCAGAACGGACATCTGCCAAGCTCGCTGCCACATCCGCCGACATTGGTCATTCGGGATAGTGCAGAACCGCGATTGATTGCTGAGCACATTAGGACGACGTTCATCACCAGTCCACGCTTCCCAGTCATGGTAGCACTCGAAATGCTGCCGTTTGTGTTGTGGTGTTTAACGGCAGGCTACAGATTAGACTTTCATCCCTTAGTCCGAACGCAGCTAGTTGCCGACCAATGGTGTAAGATGGCAAGAAGTGTTATTGGGAATCCATTACTTGTTCTCGGATGGCAGAAGCGGATAGGACAAGGTTGTGATTTGTTTGGTGCGATATTTCCTTGCAGTGGTTAGACGTGGTTGACCAGAAGCTTGAAGGCGAATATGTCCACCATCACGTCCACACGCATTCACATCTGAATGATCCATAAATCTGTATATTGCACGATTCGACAAGCCAGCCGAATGAAGGGCCACAACTTTCTATGTGAGATGCTGATAACGCTGTCTCATGCCTGTGCACGGCTACTAGATGTCATTCTCAGTAATCACTCTACATCTGAAACTGTTCATGCCATTTATTTACCCTACCACGAATGATGAATATACTGTCACAGAGATTGCAGCTCTATTCTACATATAAGTCTATGGCGTGTACATACAGGGTGGCGCACGAAATGTGTTACCATTTTGTTTTTGAATACAAACTTTATTGACAATACAATCTGAAAGGAACATAATTTACAATGAAGAGCCGTACATGGAGATTTGTTCTAACTCAGCACATGCTCAATATGTCCACCATTTCGTTTCCTAACTTCCTTCAAACGAACACTGAAGTTAGTGATTACCCTACGGCGCATGTCTTCCGTAATTTCACTGCAAGCTTGAAGAATAAGTCTTCTGAGCTCCATTAAATCACATGGACGTTTCGGGAAAAATTTTTCCTTTAGGTACCCCCAAAGGAAAAAGTCACATGGATTGAGGTCTGGACTATTGGGGGGCCAATTCTGTCCGTCATTGAAGCGACCTGGAAACCTGAGTGAAATGAACCGCATGTCGAAATGCTCGTGTAGAAACTCCAACACAGTGTTTGCACTATGTGGCCTTGCTCCATCTTGCATGAACCACTGCGTGTTGAAGGGCAAGGCAGTAGCAAGAAGCTGTGGAATGGAGCTATCGCGAAGCATGCTCAAATAACGCTCGCTGTTCACAGTTTCTTCAAAGAAAAAGGGTCCAATAAGTCCGTGACTGGAAATTGCTGCCCACGCTGTAATCCTCGGAGCATAATGTTGTCGTTCATGAAGCACTTGTGGGTTTTCAGTGACCCAAAAGCGTACATTTTGTTTGTTAACCACACCGTCTAAATGAAAATGCGCCTCGTCTGAAAACCAAACGTTGTTGAGAGTTTCTTCCCTATCCTCCGCCCACTGAGGAAACGGCAGTCTCCGCTGCTTGTGTTCTTCAGTGAGCTTCTGTACACAGCTCATCTTGTATGGGTACATATGGAGGTCACTTTTAAGAATGCGTTGAACGGAGCGTCTGGATATTCCCAGTTGCACTGCTGCCTTTCTACACGATTTCCTGGGACTTCTCTGTACAACAACTCGTACCGCTTCAATATTCTCCGGCGAACAAACAGGCTTAGGCCGAGGTCGCTTCGCATCCAGTGCTGTTCCTTCCTGTACAAATTTATCGTACAACCTGTGGATGGTCTTCTTGCAAGGGACCCATCGTGTGTTAAACTGTTGTCAAAAGCCGGCCGGTGTGACCGTGCGGCTCTAGGCGCTTCAGTCTGGAACCGCGAGACTGCTACGGTCGCAGGTTCGAATCCTGCCTCTGGTATGGATATGTGTGATGTCCTTAGGTTAGTTAGGTTTAAGTAGTTCTAAGTTCTAAGGGACTGGTGACCTCAGATGTTAAGCTTCATAGTGCTCAGAGCCATTTGAACCATTTTTTGTTGTCGAAAACGCCTCTGAGTCACAACAAGGCTTTTCGTTTCATGAAAAAGTGACACAATTGCCGATCGTTGCTGTGTCGTCAGTCTTCCATTGTCAGCCATTGCTGCTTACTAGTCTCCTAGCGGCAGTATCGTGAATTGCACGTCATTTCGTAACTCATTTGTTTTTCCAAGCTCTGTTGGTACTGCTGTAGAGATCCCAGCGGCATATCTAATGTGCGTCGTAAATTGTGAAAGAAACAATTGGTAAAACATTTCGTGCGCCACCCTGTATATGGCATTACATTGGCATCCTACCGTGCAATCTGGCTGTACCACATTTTTAAAAGGTAGCTTATTATATGTGTTGTCCAAATAAAGGAGCTCTTTAGCAGATACTTAAACTCACTCATCATCACCTCTCACGGCTGCACATGGAGTGTTTTTACACTAGGTTCAACGTCGTATTGTTTTGCGGTGTCTGACGGTGCCTTTCGTCTCGTTGCAGCCCTGGCGCCGCTGGTTCTTCGCGGGGCCTGCCCGACGTGCACACCAGAGGAGACGCGTCAGATCCAGCGCACCCTGTCGCACATCCAGAGGAACTACCCCAAGGAGTGGAGCAAGCTGGTCAAGCAGTACGCTGGCTTCTAGTCACGGACGCCGCTGCCGCCGCCGCCGTCACTCCTTCGTTTACTTAAGCTCCGCCCCGGGGCCGCGGAAAGCCGAATTAATGATGCACTGTTCAAAAATACTCCGTGCGGGTTCTCTGAAGACCGTCGCCACCTGTGTTGCACCTTAACTCTTTCTGTAAACGGAAGGAGGAACATATTCCGTACAGCCAGTGGACGCACTATGCGCATTATAGTTTTACATATTTGGGAGGATAAACTGAACGTTAATTTTTCCAGTGGTACGATAGTGTTATTCAATTGTACTACCCTCCCAAAACTTGCCGTACTTTCATTTACAGTGGCTCAGTTTTTTAACACGCTATCTTTTACAATATTTGAAGCAAGGAGAAAATATCAACAAAGGAGCTCCTTCAGCATATGACGTGTGATTTAACCATATCTTAACAACACAGGTGTCGCATATGTGCAATCCAGCATGACGCCTTTATGGCGTAATATCTCCAGAAACCGGTGACTTTTCTTGTTAGATGTAGCACTTATTATCCTAATCTTAAGTATAGTACGATAGTAATTTAACTGCTAGTTTAGCCATTGAATTTACTTCAGAAAACTAAGATTAACATCACTCATTTTGTGTGGCAGAAACCTCTGCCTTCGCCAATGTGTTTTTGTAAGGATTTTTATTGGACAACAATAAAGTAATTAAAATATTATCTCTGTTGTTGCGTTGGAGTGTACTGCAAACAGAGCCACAGAGTTTTTTCGTTTTTATGACGACGTAACTCACCATTACGCTGTCGCTGCTGCAGAACACGCTGTTGCATTAAAATTAAACTTTTACGATGCTCCTCCCGCTCTTATTAATTTTGCGCAAGGTATTACGATCCATAAAGTGTGCTACCCACTAAAAAAGCTGCATCATGCTTTGTTAATAACGGGCGTAACGACACCGGCAGCACTAAAAGTTACAGGCTGAGTACACTCAACGAGACGTCGTTGCCTGTGGGCTGGAGCAGAGGGGCAATGTATGTGGAGGTATTGCTGGTACTGACACACCTTCATCGATAATTGTACTAAACCACGCCAGAGTTTACTACACTGTGGCTGCTCCATTGGGATTCGTAAGACTCATCAGGAGGGATGTCGGACCGAGGGACAAGTTAAACTGAGTGGCCAAAAATCACTGCAAAGGCTATACCATTTGAACAAATATACAGTGTGGCAGCTGTTGCAACTAGTGTTGCGTGGGGCGCGAGTTTTAAGACACGATATCTGAGCAATACTGCAGATACGCTTGTGTACTGAAGATGGTAGCACGTCAAAAAACGAGGTAACACACAAAGAACGTGGGATGATAACCGGTGTAAGACGCATTTCGGAGACCAACACTGTCTACAACAGATCTTCAGTGCTGTGCTGACAATGTTTCCACGTGTGTAACACGCCGTGCAGGATAACCACAATTGTTGGGCGGACAGACGTTAAGTCGCCTCCAGAGCTACGATCTGCTGTAAATCCATTTTTTTGTTTTTTAAAGAAACACATTAGTCTTATGATTGGTTTGGAGCGGCTCGACATGAATTCCTCTCCTGTACCAACCTCTTCATCTCAGAGTAGCAACTGCGCCCAGCGTTCTCCATTAATTGCTGCGTGTATTCCAATCTCTGTCTCCCCCTGCAGGTTTTACACTCTACAGCTCCCTCCTCTAGTACCATGCAGGTTATTCCCTGATGCCTTAACACATGTCCTATCATCCTCTCTTTTCATCTTTTCACTATTTCCATACGTTCTTTTTTCGCCGATTCTGCAGAGGACCTTCTCATTCTTTATCTTATCAGCCCACTTGATTTTCAACATTCTTCTGCAGCACTCTTCGATTGTTTTCTGTTCTGGTTTTGCCACCGTTCATGAGGCACTACCGTAGAATGTTGTTTCGTAAGCGAACATTCCCCGGAAATTTCTTCCTCGTGTTTAGAACTTTGTTTACTACTAGTAGACGTCTTTTAGCTGTGAAGCCACTCTGTGCCTCTGCTTGTCTGCATTTCCATGTCCTCCTTCATTCAGACTTTATACCGTTATTTCTTTTCCAAGATGTCAGAATAACTTCGTCTACTTCGTCGTCACCGATTCTGATAAGTTTATCGCTATTCTTATCCCTGCAACAAGTCAATCCACATTCTATATTCATTAGTCTGCTCATTCCTTTCAACAAATCCTGTGATCGTGTCTTGATTTTTCTTCAATTTTGCTTCCATTATCAAGCGCACTTCAGAACTACCTCTCTTATACCTTTACCTTTGCCAAAGTCAAACTGATCGTCATCTAAAACATCCTGAATTTTCTTTTCCTTCCTTCTTTGTATTATTCTTGTCAGCAGCTTGGATAAATGAGCTGATAAGCTAACTGTAAGATAGTTTTTGCACTTATCTGACGTTGCTATTTTCGGAATTAGGCAGATGATATTTTTCCGAAAGGCTGATGGTTTGTCGCCAGTCTCATAGATCCCGTACGTCAACTCATTTTGTTGGCACTTCCGCCAACAATTTTAGGAATTTCGATGGAATTCACGTCATCAGACAAATCCACTCTCTCATAGGGTCTTCGACGTATTGTTTCCACCTATCATCTCTGTCCTCTGCGTTTAACAATATAATCCCCATTGCACACGTAATGTTTCCGTCTTTGCTTTTAATTTCACCGAATGTTGTTTTGAATTTTGTGCGCGCTGAATCAGTACTCCTGACGATAATTTCTTTTTCAATTTCTTTACACTTTTCCTGCAGCCATTCCTCCCTCGCTGTCCTGCACCTCCTATGCATTTTATTCCCGAGTGTTGTATATTGCTGTAAGAGTCTTTCCCTGAACATTTCTGTACTTCCAGCTTTCGTCAATCAGTTGAAGTGTTTATTCTGTTACCCAAGGTTTACTCGCGCTTCCTTTGTTTGTACGCCTGCCTGTTCAACATCTGTGATTGCCTTGTTTAGAAATGTCCACTCCTCTTCAACTGAACCTCTTACGGTGGTGTTCATTGCAGCAGTATCCACGTTCTCAGCGAACTAGAAACGCATCTCATTATTCCTCAGTACTTTGGTATCCCTTCTTCCACACAGATTTTTTCGGATGATACTACAGTCTGTCATTCGTTATTACTAAATTATCTTCTGATTCTATATCTGCTAGTGGGTACGCCTTACAATCCAATCTGTGATTTCGGAATCTCTGTCTTTACACAATGAATATCCCGTTCAACACCTTCTTATACTTTCTCTGTCTATCCATCTTCTGGCTGAGACTTTGGCATATAATATACACAAACTGTCCTTGTGAGTGTTGGTTTGTGGTCGAATCTGATGACAAAAACCCTATCACTGAACTGTTCACAGTAGCTCAGTCTCTGCCCTTCTTTCCTACTTTCTTGCTCCCGTTAAACCATTGCAGCTGCTGTTGATATTACCATATATTAGTCTGACCATACCCGCCAGGGTAGCCGAGATCGCTAAGGCGCTGCTTCCTGGACTCGGGTAAGCTAACAACGAGGGCTGGTGTGACGGCCAGCCTGGATGTGATTTTTAGGCGGTTTCCCACATCCCGCTAAGTGGATACCGGGCTGGTCCCCACCTTCCGCCTCAGTTACACGGCTCGCGGACATCTGAACACATTCACACTACTCCATGGATTACACTAGACGCAGACAGTTGGAGTACACTCATTCTTTCCTGGGGAGTCCGGAGTGGTGATAGGAAGGGAATCTGGCCACCCCTTAAAATTAACTTGCCACATCCGATTAACCAGCGCATCCCACCACTTGGGATTAATGCTTGGAAAGAGAGATAGAGTCTGACCATAAATTCTTATTTCCATTTAACTTCACCCAACCCATTTATATCTAGATTGAGCCTTTGCATTTCCATTTTCAGATTTTCTGCTTTCTCTACTATGTTTAAACTTTCAAAATTCCACTCTCCAACTCATAAAATGTTATCCCTTTGTTATCCCTTTTCACCTTGGTAGTCCTCACCAGGAGTTCCGAATGGGAGACTAATTCGGATTCTTTTACCAGTGGAGAGATCATCATGACAATTTTTCATTTACAGGCCGCATGTCCTGTGGATACACATTATGCGTCTTTCATGCAGTGGTTTACATAGCCCTCTGCACCCTCACGCCTTTTTTTCGGCGGTTTACCATCCGAAGTCCAATAGAGCGCTCTAAACCTCTGTCCTCTTCTCTGGCCTCTTTGAAAAGGCCGTTGGCAGAGGGATAGCGTCAGGTAGACAGTTACCGATGTGAATGCTTGGGTCAGCACGGCCTTAAAAAAACAAATGCAACACATAGTCTTCAGCAGTCGATGATCGACTAATGTCATAGTGCGTTCCCACTACTTCTGACTCTTAATGTGCTACTCCTTGATATACTAACATAACTAACGCAGGGTCACTTATGTGTGTCGGATAAGATTAGAAGTTTCTGTGATGGATGACAGGGAAAACGTTTCTCCAAATGAGCGATTGGTGTCTATGATAGGAGCAGTACCTGTTAGTAGTTTATTACGATACGTAGAACAGTTTCTCAGACGCACGGTATAACATTGGCCCATGTGACGGATACCGCTAGTGGGATGTATTTATTAAAAGCTGCGTACTTTGGAAAACATATTCAAACTGTATTCATCCCAGTGTCTATTATATGCCAACCATTCATAAGACATTATGATCTCATTTTCTCCCAGAAATGTCAGTTCCTCATCTTGTATATGACTTTCATCAAAAAATTTTCGTTATAGTTACAGGCATCAAGTTTTGATGATCTTGTAGAGATTATTGATGAGTAATGAGCTGTGTCATCGCAACCTGCATGCTCTGCTCGGTAGAACCAAGTAAACAATGAGAAGTCGGGAGGGCAGACTTATGCAAATTATCTAGAGAGTTGATCTGATACACAAAATTATGGCGATATCGGTATTCTCAGTACTGGAATTACAAATACCATCGGACATAGTGGTGAAGAAAATACTTTTAACAAATCTGTTTACGTACAGCACAACGAATACGCCCAGGACAGGTTCTCAGTATTAAAATTTTTGTTGCTTTTAAATAATAAATATGTGACTCAACCTTTGTCTACCCATTACACAAGAGAAACCAATCAAGATATAAGAGCTCTGCTTCTAGTCACAGTATTGCAGGCAATAGTACTCTCTGCTTTACACAGTCGTTTCAGTACATCTGAGTGGTAGTTCCGCCACTTACAGTGTAAAATTACGGTGGAGGAAGCCGTTTATCGAGATCCTACTATCTAGTGTACTAGGATGGTCACTATATCGGTTACACAACTTTCTGATAGCAAACATAGTATTAAATTTACAAAGAGATAACCACATCTGTTGTCTCCATAATTTAGTTTAAAATCAGTGGCTTGCCAAATTTGTTATTGTGTGAAATTAGAAGTGTATGGTCAATACCCACTGGTGATATACAACATTGTAAAATGACTCTTGAATAGATACTTTATCTACTTTTACAGATTTAAACATACTTTCGACTCCTTTTATGTCTTTACCTGTGCCAAATCAATAGATATGGAGCAGTCAGCAATGGACAAGTCCTTAATATCTTCGTTTCATTGGTGTTGATGGTAACACTCACCCACAGTTACTTACTTCGAAGTGTCTCATGCTAGAGGGCATAGGGCATGAAGACGCTATACGTGTTGTACAAAACACATATGTGTAACATGACGTTAAAGAAAGCATTTACTGGAGCTGAAATTTCAACATCATGTAAATTCAAAAAAAAAAAAAAAAAAATTCTTTCTCATCTGTCTCATGAAGTATATTTGCGTCTTCTTCAGGTCCTACAGTTAATCACGTAAGTAGTTCCAACCACTGGCTCATGCATCATAAGATCCATACGATAACCAGGTGCCGTGGGCCACTATTCATCAGAAGCGTATATTACAAATGTGTAGGCACCAAAATGGTCACCACTGGTGTAGTCACGGTGACAGTGGTGATTACACGTTCAGGATGTATACTTCTGATGATCAGCGAACCGCGGTACCTAGTTATCGTATGGGCACTATGATACATGAGCCAGTGACTGGACCTACTTATTTCGTTAACAGTAGGACCTGAAAATGAAGCAAATTTATCGTTGCAACTAGTCATCTGAATACGCAAAAATTCAATACTTATTGACTTTAAAATCCTAAAAATAATATTTAAATTAAATAAATGTAACGATTTCCACATTGTTGCTTATCTAAATGATGAGATCTATAAGATGCATGTATATAAACGAAGGTCTAAGAAAAGTCAATTTTTGAAAAAATGTCGATACTCCCCGTTTGAGGTTTTTTGGCAAAAAAAACAGCTTTCGCAAACATCTACTTATTATATATCAAATGAAGCGCAATTTTATGCTCTGTCGATTGCTGCAAACCGCATCACTATGCGATAAACAGTTTTCTTGTTAGATCCGATTGAAAATGTTCTGCAGTGTTCTGTGATGTTCCATTTCCTTATATTGTCAGCCGCTGTCCTGCGTCCACAGGAAGGATGGACTTTCACGAGTTCAATAACGATGCTAGTCCATCTTTAATACAGATAAAACAGAGACTTGTAATTAAAACACTGTATGCGTATTGCATTAATATTAATACACAATTTTTTCGCATATTACATATCAAATGCCGTCTGTTAAAACGAAGATTTAATGTGATAGTTCGTTGCAATGGGAAACTTCGAAGGTCCGTATTGTACACTGATTTGGCTGAAAACAGAGCTAACAGTAACATAAAAGCTTGGTGTTGACTATTTTGTTGATAGAATAATATTTTCCGTTCGCTTAGCTCGATGCCACTTTCCATGACTTTCTACATTGTGCTGTCACATTCTACATACAGTCTTCCAATTTTGAGTTTTGTTTGAGATAACTTGAGTGCAGACAGCAAGCTCTACATTCCCCTTTCCTCCCAGACCCCCTGAGAGTAGTAGCAACAGCCAGCAGACCAGCGATGTTGTGCTTCGTACTGTGTTCGCAATGGGCAGAGAGTTTATTATCTTAGGTCGTAGATTGCGCCTGCAACGAACCAGGATTTGCGTCAATATTCATACTAGCGTGAACAGCTGGAACACAATACTGCCAAATGAAACAACTAAAAGTGCCCACAGGGCTTTTCCACATAATAATTTCAATCGCTGATGTTTGCAATGGTCAGCCACAAAACACAGAAGTCAGAAAATATGCTTACTACCGTTTCAAAACCAGGCAGTCGAGTTGGAAGATGTTTATATTTTATCCACTAATACAACATCCTCCATATTCTGCTTTTCATTTTGTTTTCCCTCCTACTATCTTATCTGCTGCGGCCCGAATTCACGCATTCTTAGCGACGTGCGACGCACAAGGCAAATTACACAACATATTTACTCAAACATTAACAAGAAAATGTTTGTTGGCATACCTAGATAATTTTACTGTATTGCAGCAATATTAGAACCAGTCTAAGTGGGTGTCACCAGCCTCGCTTTGATCGACGAATCAGAGTTAAACATATCATTGCTCCTAAACCAATGATTAATGCCGTGTAGCTATCCGACTGCAGTTAGCAATATTCTCAGATCTGGTCACTGGATTTAAAAAATGGACATCTCTGGCAGTTAATACACCACCTTTAGATGGATCCCAACAATATCAACAAAAGAGGATAACACTTCACAATCAAAAGGTCACGAGATACGAAAAGAACCCTACACTTCAGGTTACCACGGAAACAAATGTTAACTTGTTGGCTTCACTTAGAACTAGCTAAATAGGACTCTTTCACTGATCATCTCTTCCAGCTGACTAAACTCTCAATGGTTTGGTACAAAATCGATTCTGACAGATCACTTGTGCATACATTAATCCGCAAAATACGCCTATTAAATCAGCAGTATCTAACTGGAACTCCAGGTGGTCACATGGGGATGCATTTTTGAATTCTTGTAGGACTTCCGGACTGAAAACACAACTTTGTCGGTCACGAAAGAAGATTAACTACCGACTTCCGAAATGTCAAACATTTTAAAACACCACCTCCGGCCCAGAGGACACACGAAATGTCTCCGACATCAGTAAGGATTGCGAGCACACGTCACTACTTGACATGCTCCAGACCGCTCAACGAAGTTATTTTACATTCAGGCCTCTTAACCGAGCGGAATGCTCCAGCCACACAATACTTACATTACTGAGTTATTTCCAGACTGGACAAAAGCCCCTTAAACTGGATGCCAGAAACTAACTCTGGCGTCACAGACAGCCACCGCAAGGTCAGGAATGGTGTTTGATACGCTCTTCCTTGATTTTCTACTGCCACTTATTTTTTGGACGATGTTGGGTATTACATGCCCTACTTTATCCCCATCAGCTACAGGGCTTTGATCATACATTATATTACCGAAGGCTTTCTGTGAGTTGGCGAATGCCATGAAATTAGTCAGGTTTTCCAGCAACTTTCATCCAATACTAATCTCAAGAAAGAACAATTTTCTGAGACCAAGTGTCATCTCAATGGGAAGGCAATAAGGAGTTAAACAACTGCCGGTAAAATTCGTTCCATACTACAAAGTAACTCTCGTGAGGTCAAGACACTTTTAGGGGATGTTTGGTACAGTAAGCTATACTGATTAACTTCAGGTGTTATGAAATGGTCGGGCGACATGAAATTCCGTTGTTTCTAATACGTGCTCCCAGCCAGGAGGCACCCGATCTACTTCAAAATGTTGACTTCATGCTACGTAGCGGGTTCAGTTCACCTCCAATCGCGGTGTGACTTACTGCACAGAAAAACCGTTTCTGTAGTTTCACAAAATTTTTTGAGGTAAGTTTTTAAAAATATGAAATAATTATTGAAAATCAACACCAACGATTAAAACTACGCAATTTATTAAATAGAAGAGTAGTATATAGATATCTATGTTCGATTTTTGGCTATGGCTATTGTTGATTCTGTTATGCTGTTAAGTCCAAGATGTTGTGCTGGGCAATATAGAATGCCCGTTACTCCATAAATACCACCTTTACTGTGCTGGTGCTGAAAACGAAGATTAGATTTGCGACAAATGCTGACAGATAAATGTAAAACGAGTCACCTCTACCAAGCACACTATTGTGACAAAAGTGTGGGATAGAGATACGCGGATATACAGGTGGGCGGTAGCATCGCGTACACAAGGTGTAGGAGGGCAGTGCATTGGTGGAGCCGTCATTTGTATCCAGGTGATTCATACGAAAATCTTTCCAACATGATCATGGACGCGCGACGGGAAGTAACAGACTTTGCACGCGGAAAGGTAGCTGGAACGTCGGGCGTTGTGGACGAGCGGTCCTAGGCGCTGCAGTCCGGGACCGCGCTGCTGCTACGGTCGCAGGTTCGAATCCTGCCTCGGGCATGGATGTGTGTGTTGTACTTTGGTTAGTTAGGTTTGAGAAGTTCTAAGTTCTAGGGGACTGATGACCTCAGATGTTGGGTCCCATAGTGCTCAGAGCCATTTGGACCATTTTTGAACCATTCCACTTCGCAAGTAGTTGGGGAAATGAATATTCCGAGATCCACTGTGTCAAGAGCATACTGAGAATACCAAATTTTAAAGATTATCTCTTATCAAGGGCAACGCAGTGACCGATGACGTTGATTTAACGACCGATAGCAGTTGCGTTTACGTAGAGTTATCAGTACTAACAGACAAGCAGTATTGAGTGAAATGACAACGAAAACCATCATGACACGTACGACGAGCGCATCCTTTAGGATAGTGCAGTGAAATTTGGGGTTAATGGGCAATGGCAGCAGACGTCCGACGAGAGTGCCTTTGCTGACGACAAGACATCGTCTGCAGCGCCTCTCTTTGGCTCGTGACCGTATCGAGTGGACTCGACCGGTAAACCGTCACTGGTCAGATGAGTCCCGATGTCAGTTAGTAAGAGGTGATGGTAGTGCTCGAGTGTGGAGACTATTTGCAGACATTCATTGACTTCATGTTCTCCAACAAAGATGAAATGCATCATCTCACCGGGCTACAACTGTTCGCGATTGGTTTGAGAAACATTCTGGACAATTCGATCGAATGACTTGGCCACCCAGGTCGTCCAACACGAATCCCATCGAACACTTATGGGACACGAATCGAGAGGTCAGTATGTGCAAAAGATCTGCACTGGTAATACCTTTGCAATTGTGGACAGCATTAGAGGCGTCATGGCTCAGTGTTTGTACAGGGGACTTCCAACGATTTGTTGAGTCTATGCCACGTCAAACTGGTAGACTATTCTGGGCAAAAGGAGGTCCGACACGATATTAGGAAGTATCTGATGACTTCTGTCACCTCAGTGTAAATAAATGATTATTTCAGAGCTTGTTTTGAAGTCAAAAAACTTAACAGATTTGTTATCGAAAGAAATTATTTTTTCTGTTCAAAAATGGCTCTAAGCACTGTGCGACTTAACATCTGAGGTCATCAGTCCCCTAGACGTAGAACTACTCAAACCTAACTAACCTAAGGACATCACACACATCCATGCCCGAGGCAGGATTCGAACCTGCGACCGTAGCAGCAGCGCGGTTCCGGACTGAAGCGCCTAGAACCTCTCGGCCACTCCGGACGGCATTTTTTCTGTTACTGATAAGTAATTCTTTTAAAAGTTTAAGTTTCTAACAGTCTCAGAATTGTGTTTTGGTACATAAAATATGTATTGCCCCAAATTTACATGATTATCTGCAATTTTGCAAACCTATTCCTTATTTAACTACTGTTCCTTGCTACCCTCCAAGAGAAACTTTTTCCCTTTTTTGTGGTAAGTTTTTTCAAATAAATACAAATATGTTTTTGCCAGATAACTGGATATTACAATAAAGAGCGTTTGGAAGCTAAAAATTCATTTCAGTTGAAGACGCAACTGCGAAAGTAAATGCTCTTCCATGATACCCTATCTCCATTTGTGTCTATGCTAATGGCCTAAGCTTCCACAGGAAGGAAGATCATAGTGAAAACAGATGTTAAGAAGGATTTGCCATCTTTATTATTTGTACTTTTCTTTCTGTTTCCTCAGGCTTGATTAGTTCATGTGTACGACAAGATGTCCGTAAATTTCTCTAAATATTTTTAATCTAAATATAAATTTTAATCTCATCACACCACTTCTAGGTTGGATCATCAGTTTTGGAAATTAGAGAAATTTGATGCATTTTTCCCTCACTGATGTGTCTTCATGCTCTCTTACTTTCTCAGCACGGAAGGAAATATGATTACAGTTCAACGTCCGTCGATTGCAAATTCCTTGGAAACAGGTCTTAAGTTCACATTTGACCTGTTTGGTCCAGGAAATTGGCCACACTCTTCTAGAGAAACCATCACGACAATCTCCTAAATCAAATTAGGATACAATGAAAAGAATAAATGTACTAGCTTGTACGAAATTTGGACACCGCTCCTCTGGAATGCAATTCCAACCGTTTCGCCACTTACTTCGTACCCTCATACACTCATGAAAAAGTAAATGTTGACGCAGACAACTATAATGCCAACTGCGAAGTATTTTTTCCAAAAAATTCACATCACTGCCTTTCAAGATCCGGTCTCTGTCGCCGCTATTGTAGGGAGGGATTGTAGCGACTTCAGTCACACAATCGACAAAGTTTACAAATACCTTCTCTTAATTCTAAACCTGGACTGTGCACTGTTGCAGGATGGGGTACAATACCTGTCTCCACACTTTATGGTGACAGCTGAAGGAATACCTAGGTAAACACCTACTTTCAAAGCGCAATCTGGGACTTACGATGATTTTGATATGACGTCCTCCTCATCACTACCATCCCATATTCATCAATATACTCTAGTCACAGAATCATTCTCCTACTAAAGTCTTATACACTTAAATGATTCTACCATTGCAAAGCAAGGAGTTTTTTACCTCTGTTAACATACTTGGACGACAAGGTCTTGACAGTAACTTCAAACAGAGCCCGGCACCCAAAGAAACAGCCGAAAAGATTGCGATATTACCTACAACAATCATAAAGTTATCTTTAATTTATCATTAGCAACCAATTATTTATTAGTAATTTTAAATCAATTAGAAATGAGCACACATACACTTATTATTATTGGCCCATCTGACAGGCAGACACGCATGCTCTAATTCTAAACTGGTGTTGTGTATTCTTAACAACTTCTAGTAACATGGACACTACAGAAGCCAAATGCGTTTACTTTTATTTCAAATGTAAGACTGTACCACTAGTAACATGAGTTATCGCGGAAACTAATATGCTAATTTTTATTACATGTATACAACTGTGTTACTTTTTGATGTAAATAGCCAATATATAACCATACAAAGAAACGAATGAAGTATGTGTAATCTTTACATTGATTCGTTCCAGACTATTTTCGTAGAAATTGTGCCTTGTCAAACGGCAGATAGAATAAGCTATTGAAACTAAAGAAGTTTGGAATCAAAAAATCTCCTAAGCCTCAGGGAGCTCAACAAAACTCTAATAACTAAGAATTAATTGTTTATCAATAGTTTGAAACAATAAAATATTACACTACGAGCAAAAAACGATGATTGCTCAGCTGTCAGAGTCTGACAATGCTATTCAGTACACAAAACACAATTGTTGTTTGTTCTGAACAAATTCTAGTAGCTTGGGCAGCATAAAAGATAAAAATGTTTACTTTTGTTCTTTCGTTTTTAAAATGTAAGAATATTTAACTTGTAACATGAGTTGCCTGGTAAAGGAATGCGTTATTCTTTAATTAGAACTAAGCCCTGTGGTATGTAGTGATCTAAGTGGCCAGCTCGCAGCCATACATAAAAGAAAAAGAAAATCATTATACTTAACTTGTAAACTGATTCATTCTGCACCATTCTGATAGAAATTGCGCCATGATCAATGGAAGATGGACTATCTAACGAAGTTAAAGACAACATAGAGATCAACTAAACTACAACTGGAATTATTAATTGTGACGAAATGTGGATAATATTGTTGGTCAGCCGAATTTGGGGTTAAGTTTTAATACTTTTCCTATACTAAAGTTATATTAAATGTGAAATGAATAAAATCTAGATGAAAATACCAGGAATGGGAAGTGTACTGTTTTCAGTATTGAAGAGGACAGGAAAATACTTGGGAAACCTTCCAAAGCAACAAGGCAGAAAAAAGTGAATGATAAGATGTCTTTCAAAGAAGAAAGAATACTGGTATTACGTCTATTGATTCATAAAGATATTCTTGTCAGTTGTTAATGTAGTTAATGATGACTGATTTTACATACCTGCAAATTGTTCAGATATATGACTTATGGTAAAAGTCGTTGACTGTAGGCTAACGTTCTTTAATTAAACGGAAAATAGTAGTGTTAAAGTTTTATTACAAAAATTACTTATGTATTTGGATAATAAGATCTGGAACAGTTGTTAATTAACTCTCTAGTGTTATTATCGGGATTCACAGTATGGTTTCCGACGGTACGCCTTTCTGATATCTTGTGCACGAAAACTATTATGGGAATGACTTTTCTGTCGCAAAAACGCTTGTGTATTACTTAATGTTGGTGTTTCCATATTCTGGAACCATGTTAGAATTTCCATACATTTTAATCATTTAAAGTACACAGCTGGTACGCGAGAATCTTTACAGATTTATAACAAAGTTAAAAAGGAAGCAATTCCCAAACTGACCACAGAACATTTCAACAGAAGTGATTTGAACTGTCCAGTGGACCGCGACGTGCAAATAAAAGAAGCCACGAAGGGAATCCAGTGCAGTTTGTGAATGAGAGATTTCTGTCATCACGGAACAGCCTCGTTTACCTTTCTGTGTGATCGAGTCACTAGGCCGGAACTAATATTCCGTTTTAATCGGTATTTCGGCACAACAGCTCCAAAAGAGAGTGCCGGTGAGCGGCTATTACCGACAAAACGCTGGACCTGACGAGGAAAAACAATTTAGGATTGCAATCACATTCTGCACGGGAATCAACGCAACCGGCGCTGTCTATCACTCAGAGACCACAAACAGGAACCAAGATTGCAAGCGTAGGATAATACGCAAACGTTTTTCTTTGATATAGAGGTAGACTGCTACCAATAATAAATTTCAGTTTATCTGAGCGAGAAAATTCAGAAAGATATTAGAGAACCCTACACATTTAATTTCCATAACGAGGGACTGCCCGCTGTACTAAAGCCAGCGGACTGGCATTAAAGAATAGCAGTGGTTCCAATATCTACAGCTACAGCTAAACTCCGAAAGACACCGTATAGTGTGTGATGGTGGGATTTGTGTGTATCAATGTCACTTCCTCCCTCTTCTGTTCCAGCCCTGAATGATTATCGGGTGTCACGATTATTGGCAAGCTTCACTGCAAGCTCAACTCTCTCTAATTTAACTTTCGTGGTCTTATTGCGAGATATATGTCGGAGGAAGCAATATATTGCTTCAAACTTCCTGGCAGATTAAAACTGTGTGCCGGACCAAGACTCGAATTCGGTAGCTCAGTCGGTAGAGTACTTTCCCGCGAAAGGCAAAGATGTCGAGTTCGAGTCTCGGTCCGGCACACAGTTTTAATCTGCAGGGAAGTTTCATATCAGCGCAACTCCACTGCAGAGTGGAAATCTCATTCTGGAAACATCCCCTAGGCTGTGCTAAGCCACGTTTCCGCAATATTCTTTCATCCATGAGCGCTAGTTCTGTAAGGTTCGCAGCAGAGCTTCTGTGAAGTTTGTAAGGTAGGAGACAATGTGCTGGCAGAAGTAAAGCTGTTGAGGACAGGGCGTGAGTCGTGCTTGGGTAGCTCAGCGACCCCCTTCCGTTATCCGTTTCTTCTTTTTTTTTAAATATAATGTTCAGAGGTATATTTAGTTTTTTTGTTCGTAGGCAGAGCCTGAACTGAGGGCGCACGACCGTCCCAGTTAGCTTTAGGGTGAAAGTGTGGGTGGCACTAGCTTTGTTTTTGTTTGTAGCTTATATAGGTTTTGGGGGTAGTATGGGTGATGGGGGCCAACGCCTGAGATGGGAGAGGTATATATATATATATATATATATATATATATATATATATATATATATATATATACTTCCGCCTATGAACCATAGACCTTGCCGTTGGTGGGGAGGCTTGCGTGCCTCAGCGATACAGATGGCCGTACCGTAGGTCCAAACCACAACGGAGGGGTATCTGTTGAGAGGCCGGACAAACGTGTGGTTCCTGAAGAGGGGCAGCAGCCTTTTCAGTAGTTGCAGGGGCAACAGTCTGGATGATTGACTCATCTGGCCTTTTAACACTAACCAAAACCGCCTTGCTGTGCTGGTACTGCGAACGGCTGAAAGCAAGGGGAAACTACAGCCGTAATTTTTCCCGAGGGCATGCAGCTTTACTGTATGGTTAAATGATGATGGCGTCCTCTGAGGTAAAGTATTTCGGAGGTAAAATAGTCTCCCATTCGGATCTCCGGGCGAGGACTACTCAAGAAGACGTCGTTATCAGGAGAGAGAAAACTGGCGTTCTACAGATCGAAGCGTTGAACGTCAGATCCCTTAATCAGGCAGGTAGGTTAGAAAATTTAAAAAGGGAAATGGATAGGTTAAAGTTAGATATTGTGGGAATTAGTGAAGTTCGGTGGCAGGAGGAACAAGACTTTTGGTCAGGTGAATACAGGGTTATAAATACAAAATCAAATAGGGGTAATGCAGGAGTAGGTTTAATAATGAATAAAAGATTAGGAATGCGAGTAAGCTACTACAAACAGCATAGTGAACGCATTATTATGGCCAAGATAGACACGACGCCCATGCCTACTACAGTAGTACAAGTTTGGATGCCAACTAGCTCTGCAGATCATGATGAAATGTATGATGAGATAAAAGAAATTATTTAGGTAGTGAAGGGAGACGAAAATTTAATAGTCATGGCTGACTGGAATTCCATAGTAGGGAAAGGGAGAGAAGGAAACATAATAGGTGAATATGGATTGGGGGTAAGACATGAAAGAGGAAGCCGTCTGGTAGAATTTTGCACAGAGCATAACTTAATCATAGCTAACACTTGGTTCAAGAATCATAAGAGAAGGTTGTATACATGGAAGAATCCTGAAGATAGTAGAAGGTATCATATAGGTTATATAAAGGTAAGACAGAAATTTAGGAACCAGGTTTTAAATTGTAAGACATTTTCAGGGGCAGATCTGGACTCTGGTCACATTCTGTTGGTTATTAACTGTAGATTAAAACTGAAGAAACTGCAAAAAGGTGGGAATTTAAGGAGATGGGACCTAGATAAACTGACTAAACCAGAGGTTGTACGAGTTTAAGGGAGAGCATAAGGGAACAATTGACAGGAATGGGGGAAAGAAATACAGTAGAAGAAGAATGGGTAGCTCTGAGGGATGAAGTAGTGAAGGCAGCAGAGGATCAAGTAGGTAAAAAGACGGGGGCTAATAAAAATCCCTGGGTAACAGAAGAAATATTGAATTTAATTGATGAAAGGAAAAAATATAAAAATGCAGTAAATGAAGCAGGCAAAAAGGAATACAAGCGTCTCAGAAATGAGATCGACAGGAAGTGCAAAATGGCTAAGCAGGGATGGCTAGAGGCTTATCTCACTAGGGGTAAGATAGGTATTGCCTACAGGAAAATTAAAGAGACCTTTGGAGAAAAGAGAGCCACTTGTATGAATATCAAGAACTCAGATGGAAACCCAGTTCTAATCAAAGAAGGGAAAGCTGAAAGGTGGAAGGAGTATATAGAGGGTCTATACAAGGACGATGTACTTGAGTACAATATTATGGAAACGGAAGAGGATGTAGATGAAGATGAAATGGGAGATACGATACTCTGTGAAGAGTTTGACAGAGCACTGAAGGACTTGAGTCGAAACAAGGCCCCGGGAGTAGACAACAGTCCATTAGAACTACTAACAGCCATGGGAGAGCCAGTCCTGACAAACCTCTACCATCTGGTGAGCAAGATGTATGAGACAGGCGAAATACCCCCAGAGTACAATAATTCCAATCCCAAAGAAAGCAGGTGTTGACAGTTGTGAAAATTACCGAACTATCAGTTTAACAAGTCACAGCTGCAAAATACTAACTCGAATTCTTTAGAGACGAATGGGAAAACTGATAGAAACCGACCTCGGGGAAGATCAGTTTAGATTCCGTAGAAATGTTGGAACACGTGAGGCAACACTGACCTTACGACGTATCTTAGAAGAAAGATTAAGGAACGGCAAACCTACATTTCTAGCATTTGTAGACTTAGAGAAAGCTTTTTACAATGTTGACTGGAATACTCTCTTTCAAATTCTGAAGGTGGCAAGGGGAAAATACAGGGAGCGAAAGGCTATTTACAATTTGTACAAAAACCGAATGGCAGTTATGAGTTTAGGGGCATGAAAGGGAAGCAGTGGTTGGGAAGGGAGTGAGACAGGGTTGTAGTCTCTCCCCGATGTTATTCAGTCTGTATATTGGGCAAGCAGAAAAGGAAACAAAAGAAAAATTCGGAGTAGGTATTAAAATCCATGTAGAAGAAATAAAAACTTTGAGGTTCGCCGATGACATTGTAATTCTATCAGAGACAGCAAAGGACTTGGAAGAGCAGTTGAACGGAATGGACAGTGTATTGAAAGGAGGATATAAGATGAACATCAACAAAGCAAAACGAGGATAATGGAATGTAGTCGAATTAAGTCGGGCGATTGTGAGGGAATTAGATTAGGAAATGAGACGCTTAAAGCAGTAAAGGAGTTTTGGTATTTGGGGAAGAAAATAACAGATGATGGTCGAAGTAGAGAGTATATAAAATGTAGACTGGCAATGGCAAGGAAAGCGTTTCTGAAGAAGAGAAATTTGTTAACATCGAGTATAGATTTTGGTATCAGGAAGTCGTTTCTGAAAGTATTTGTATGGAGTGTAGCCATGTATGGAAGTGAAACATGGACGATAAATAGTTTGGACAAGAAGAGAATAGAAGCTTTCGAAATGGGGTGCTACAGAAGAATGCTGAACATTAGATGGGTAGATCACATAACTACTGAGGAGGTATTGAATAGAATTGGGGAGAAGAGGAGCTTGTGACTAGAAAAAGGGATCGGTTGGTATGACATGTTCTGAGACATCGAGGGGTCACCAATTTAGTACTGGAGGGCAGCGTGGAGGGCAAAAATCGTAGAGGGAGACCAAGAAATGAATACACCAAACAGATTCAGAAGGATGTAGGCTGCAGTAGGTACTGGGAGATGAGGAACCTTGCACAGGATAGAGTAGCATGGAGAGCTGCATCAAACCAGTCTCAGGACTGAAGACCACAACAAAAACATTATATAAACAAAAGTATAAAAAAACAAACAAAGAAAAATAAAAAATGAAAATTTCGGATAAGAAAAGAAAAATAAATAAAGAAAAAAGAGGCGACTTGTCATGGATTGTGCAGCGGAAAAAAAACGTGGTAGAGCACTTTCCCGCGAAAGGCAAAGGTCCCGAATTCGAGTCTCGGTCCAGCACCCAGTTTTAATCTGTCACGAAGTTTCATATCAGTGCACACTCCACTACAGAGTGAAAATGTCATTATGGAATATATTCCTTGACTCTCCTAGGAACATAAGCTCCATGATGCAGAATGCCTCTCTTGCAGCGTCTGACACTGGGTTTACGCTTTCGAGCTTACTAAATGAATTCTTAATGAAATGCGCTGCTGTTTCTCGAGCCTCCTCTATTTCCTCTGTGAGTCCTACATGTTATGGACCAGAGACTGATGAGCAATATAAAGGGAGATTTGTAAGCTACAAGGGACGTTGCATAAGTAATTATACACATTCTTTGAGAAAACAGGTTGGTTTTATTCACAGTTCCAGTACACCGTACACCATATTACTCCACACGCTTTTGGCTACAAAACACTGTTTTTCATCATAATCACTGTCAAATGTGACGGCCTTAAGCCACCTTATGGGAGGGCCTGTGTGCCCGCGTAATACAATTATACTGATCGGAGACAACGTCTTGCTGCATCAATATAACCTCCCATCTTTCACGTACTGCTTCCTGCGGAGTGCATCCTTGATTGGGCCAAGCAGGTGGAAGATGGAAAGTGCGAGGTCTGGGCTAAGGGTGGATGAGAAAGAACAGTCCAATGAAGTTTTGCTTGATCCTCTCGGGCCCGCTGAATTATGTGAAGTCGTGTCATGGAGAAGTTCATTTGCATTTTTGTTGCAAAGTCGGAAGGTGTAAGATGCGGGCTGTAGCATGGATGTGGAAGAACAGTCCAACGAGGTTTTGTGAGTTCGCAGAATTGTATGAGGCTTTGCCGTGGAGAAGGGAAGTTCGTTTGTAGTTCTATGGTGACGAACACGCTGAAGTCGTTTTTTAAATTTTCTGACGGTAGCACAATACACTTCAGAACTGATCTTTGCACCATGACTGAGGTCATCAAATAGAATAGCCCGTCCAGTGTCACAGAAGATCGTAGCCATAAGTTTAGCCGCTGAGGGGTGGCTTTGAACTTTCTCTTCGCAAGAGAGGTGGTTTGGCGCCGCTGTATGGATTGCCTTTCTGTTTCCGGTTCGAAGTGAGAAACCCATTTTTCATCGCCTGTGACGATGATTGACAATAAACTGTCACGATCAGCCTTTTAACGCGCAAGCAATTCCGCATAGATCGTCCTTCGTTGCTCCTTATGTTTGTGTTAGGCGGCGAGGAACCCAGCGGGCACACACCTTCGAGTACCCCAACCGGCGGACGAGTGTGTCAGCACCACCAGCACAGACGTCCAGATGTCTAGAGGGTTGTTTGTGTCTACAGATCACTTCGAACGAGAGCATCCACACGTTCCAACATTGCAGGACTCACGGATGTGTGCGACTGGTCTGCACGCCGGAGATCTGACAGGTTTACGCGACTTTGTTGCGATTACAACAGAGCCCCCCCCCCCCCCCCCCCCCTCCGCGCAGCGACTCACCATGCCGTTGTGCAGTGCCAGGTTTCCGTTGACATTCTGCAGCCGTTTATGAAAATCTACCATTCTCTGGTTTTCTGCCAAAACGAACTAAATACATCTGTTGCAGACACTTTTCTGAAGACTACTGGCTGTGCACGGCTCGTGTTCATGCCATTTATTGTTTGTCATCTTCTATTACGGTACTGTCGCCTCGTTTTCTTATTCCATTTATTGGCATCACTAACTTCCTGCCTTACTTGCCCGTGAGCGGCAGCAGCAGCGCGTATCGATAAGTGCATTGTCGTACCATCTCTGGAGCGACCGATAATATTTCCGGGTCGTCGAGTGTCTGGCAGTGAGTTGGAGACGGACCAGCAGTGCAGTCGGGACGCAGCAGCAGTGAAGCCGGGGACGGAGCGCCGGTGAGGCGGCGACAGCCAGTGCTCGCCAACTGTCCGACGGAGGGAGACTGGATTGGGACGACCGCTGGTTGGTCGTTCGGTTGGTCGTCTCATCGACCGACGTATATTTGGTCCTTTTAGCGTTTCCGGCCTTGGCAGTTGGTCGGTTGGCGTGGAGCAGCGAGGAAATCTCCTTGGCGCGTGTCTGGCCGGGCCGCTGGTGGCGTTGACGCGCGGTCCGAGTATGAGAGACTGTTCTCATTGCTACGAGGTCCGTGGCTCACCGATACCGGACACTAAAGTTGAGTCTTTATTGAATCTACCAGCCAGCCCCAACTGTTCACATCGTGTCGCTTGAATTTCGTTGTGGGCTGTGGGGGCATTCCCGTGAGTAACAACGTGTGTTTTCAAGTTGGCGAAATTCTAGTTGTTGTTGTTTGTTGTTGTTTTGTTGGGGGAAGGAGACCAGACAGCGAGGTCATCGGTCTCATCAGATTAGGGAAGGAAGTCGGGCGTGCCCTTTCACAGGAACCATCCCGGCATTTGCCTGGAGCGATTTAGGGAAATCACGGAAAACCTAAATCAGGATGGCCGGACGCGGGATTGAACCGTCGTCCTCCCGAATGCGAGTCCAGTGTCTAACCACTGCGCCACCTCGCTCGGTCGAAATTCTAGCCACCATCCTGCGGAGTGCAATTTAACTTGATTATTTTGGAATTGAAGTGCACCAGCGGAATTACCGCAATATTAAGACTGCAATAGGAATTCGAACGTTAAAGGCAGAGGCGAGAGCGGATAGATCACGTAGGGGATCCAGTTTCACAAATCATTGGGAGACTTTCATCCAAATTAGGCAGAGATGAAATGGCACTCAAGCGACTACTCATGTTGTGTATGGAATTTATGATACTTGGGACATACATCAGTCTTTCGGAAAAAAATCATCCACACAATTCCGAAGACAGAAAGAGCTGACAAGTGCGAGAATTATCACACAATCGGCTTGACAGCTCATGCTTCCAAATTTCTGACAAAAGTAATATGTATAAGAAAAGAAAAGATCGTTGAGGATCTGTTAAATGACGATCAGTTCGATTATAGGAAAGATAAACACAACAGGGAGGCAGATTTGGAGTTGTGCTTGATAGTAATGGAAGTATGACATCAGAAAACTCAAGGCACACTCATAGGATTTGTCAACGTAAAAACCTTTCGATAATTTAAAATAGTGCAAGATGTTCGAAATTCTACGAAAAGTAAGTGTAATTTATAGAGAAAGGCTGGTAATACGCAGTATGCACAAGAAGAAAGAGGGAACAGAAAAATGGAAGGCCAGGAACGAGGTGCTCGGCTTAAAAAGAATGTGAGACGGTCATGTAATCTACTGGCCCTAGCGTTTAATCTGTACATCGAAGAAGAAGTCAGAGGAATATAACAAAGGTTCAAGAGTGTAATTATAATTCATGGTCAAAAGATACGAATGGCAGGATTCGCTGATGATATTGCTATCCTCAATGAATGTGAAGAAGAATTCCGGAAACTATTGAATGGAATAAAGTCTCATGAACACAGAATATGGATTGAGAGTAAATTGAAAACAGACAAAAGTAACGAGAAATAGAGCAAATGAAACTAATGATAAACTTAACATCAGAATTTGTGATTACGAAGTCGATGTAGTGAAGGAATTCTACTACTTTGGAAGTAAAATAACGTATGACTAACGTAGCAGGAAGCAGGCTACCACAGGTACAAAGAGAGCTTGTTGGGCCAAAAGAAGTATCAAACATTGGCCTTAATCTTAATAACTTTCTGATAAAGTAGATTTGGAACACAGCATTGTGTTTTAAAAGATCATGGACTGTGGAAACACAGAAAAGAAGAGAATCGAAGCCTTTGAGATGAGTTTGTTCAAATTTAGGTGGAATGTTAAGGAATGAGGAGTTCCTCCGCAAAATCTTTGAAGTAAGAACATAAGGGCAATACTGACACGTGAATGGATAATATGATAGAATGTATATTAAGATGTCATGGAATACATTCCATCGTACTATAAAGGGAGCTGTAGAGGGTAAAAATTGTAGGGGAAGACAAAGACTGGAATACATTCAGGGCCTTAGATGCAAGTACTGCTCTGAGGTGAAGAGGTTGACGCAGGTGAGGAATTCCTGGCGGTCTGCAGTAAATCAGTGACTCAGAAATAAATAAATAAAACTCTAACATGAATTCTGTTCTCTTTGACTGGTCACACTTTTTTTTTCAAGTATCAAGCTGCTTATTTCAGTATTTCTCGTTTGTGATTGCATGAGGCAGTCAGATATTGCTCTGGTAATGTCTTCATTTGTTGACATGGTACATTTTAAGTGGTGAACTTAATATTACAACAATGTATTAGCTGTCTTCATTTCAGCACTAGAGTATAAAAGAAACTGTTCCCCCACCGCAGCCTTTACATATGACCATGATTTCCCAGAATTTCCTGATAGACTTTTCATCAGGATCTGACGGAAATTATTCTGTGTTGTTTTACATAAGTTGCCATTCCCCTCTTTAGCGAGAGTGTAGCTGACTCCACTTATGTAATATTCTACGACTGATGATACTAAGCGATGATTTGTTTTACCGTCCTTTTTAGCAACATTTGGTATATCTTTAACCGGAAAATGATTCACTAAGATTTTAACTGTTACCACTATTGCTATCATTTTGTTGTAGTTGAACTAAATTTTCTCAGTTAGGTCTTTTACTAGATTGTTAGTGGCAGTCTAGAAGTCCCATCAAACAACACTATTCTTCCGGCGTTCTCTCTGAACTTTTTGTCTTACGTGATCATCAACCAGGTCACTAATTTCCATCCTTTCAACATCACATTCCAAGATTTTTCTTGCCACTCGCCTTTTTTCGCCGTCGACAATAAGCCAGCTAAAGTCGTCCCATATTACTAACACATGCTCACGATATTTCCACGTTATTAAACTTCAAAGGCCAAACTTTACATAGTCCTCGCAGAAATAAAAATAACTAAAGAAATTAGAAACATGTAACAGAAATACCACATACTTCTACACCGAAGCACGTAAAAAAACTAAACTAAGCACAACGAGCCGACTTTATGCTAGGATTTGCAAGTGAAACTGTTGCAAATAATGGTTATGCTTCGAGATGTGGTGGCTCACTCAATGTTAATAATAGTTGATTCACATTCATTTAGGTAACAGTGTGACCTTCATTATCGCGATCACCTCATTAAACAGTTATATATGAACGTAGCTATTCTAAATAAATGCAGAATCTGCTGTAACGAATATGCGCGTGTGACTGGAAGATTAGATGCATTCACAGCGGACAACTGCGTGGTGTGGATTCTGGGCAGGAGTGATCGGCCCGTACTTTTTTGAAAATGATGAGGGAGCCGACACTGTGAATGCGACCGTTACCGAAACATGCTTTCTGATTGGTTTTTCCCTGTTGACGAAAATGATGATTTATGGTTTCAACAAGATGGTGTGACATGTCACACAACGATTGCTGTGCTGAGTGAAAAGTTTCCTCAAAAAATTGCCTCTTTGCGGGGCAACCTGGAGTGGCCTGCCAGATCATGCGGTCTTACGCCTTGTGTCTTCATTAGTGTGATTTGTGAAATCAAAAATGTACATGAACAAACCAAAAACAATACACCAATTGAAGAATGAAATTAAACGCGTTATTAACGGCATCCAACCAGATGTTTCTGAACGCATCATCGAGAACTTCAACGAACGCATTGCTCATTGCCGCGCGGCACTGGGTGGTCATATGAAGGATATAATGTTTTGCACATAACTGGGAGAATTTATCTGAAGTGTCTGTAAAAAAACCACATTTTCAAAAAATTTTGTATGTTCTATAGCACTTTAATATTCGTCCCTACTTCCCGGACACGGAATGAATTCTGACTCTATAGGGGAATATGTGCTGATGACGTCCTGGCATATAGGTGTGTGCCGAAAACATCTTGTAAGGGATGAGAAAGAACCGCTGTGCAACGAAAGCCATGTAAGAAAGCTGCTACGAAACCAAAGAATGTTTCACTGCAAGTTTAAACGTAAGCAAAGTCTCACAGACAAAAAAGCAGCGAACGAAGCCAAAATTAGGATAAGGACAACCATTAGTAAAGCGTTCAATGAATTCGAAAGTAAAATTCTATCTACTGACATGACAAGAAAGTTGAAGAAATTTTGATCTTACGTTAAATCAGTAAACGGATGAAAGTCATCTCCCCAGGCGCTCTATGACCGTATGGCATCGCAATGGAGGATCACAGAGAAAAGTCCGAAAAAACGCCTGTTTCCAAAATTGTTTCCCTGATGACGAACTTATTGTAGTTTCTCCTTTAAAACGTAGACGGACTTTGGAATGGCAAGGGTCGAACTAAATGATCAGGGGATAGAAAAACAACTCTGATCGCTCAACAGAGGAAAGGCCACTGGACCTGATGGTATACAAGTTAGATTCTAGGAAGAGCGTTCAGTAAGTAATGCAACACTATTCTCTCTCTGTCACTTTCGGTTGAAGAAAATGTATACTTGTTGTGGAACATCGTGAAATATTCCCGCTTCAGCATCTATAGTTTCTGACGTTCCCATTGGCAGCGGCGCTATACATAGCTGAGATCCCCGCAGGACAGGACAGATAGTTTGGTTTGTGGAAAGGGGCCAAAATGAGTGGCTGTCAGTTGCATTCGAACATACTACTTAATTCATTTGACAAACATTACAAGAGTAAAGAAAACATTAAAAACAGAGCAAGCCAAACATTAATTTAATTAAATGCGCCATTGAGTGTCACGCCTCAAGGGCAAAACAGATTTAATTTAGAACCGGTTGAAGGCCTGTAGCTTAAGACTCAAAAACAGGAATTTGAATTTAAAAGGCAGAAAGACTCATCTTAAAACATTTCTCTCAATTAGGCTGAAGGCCCAAACAATCTCACGCCCTAAGGACAAAACAACTTTAACTTAAAATCGGCTAGAAGCCATACATAAACAAACAAGGACAAAAAGAAAAGGCAGCACATGAAAAGGCGCTCAGAAGTTTCCAAGGGTCGACCTGGAATTCAAACACTAAGGCTCGCTTAGGAGAGACAGGCAGTCGGCCCAACAAATTCTCAATCCGACGGCAACCCAACCGACAGATAGTCAACGGATCAAGCGACAGGATGACTTCCGCTCCACCCAACCAGCACACTACAAGGAGTTCAATGGAACAATGCAGAATGTATCGGCGCCCAGAATGAATTACACATTCAGCTGTCAAACTACACGCCGCGCTGGACAGCCACAACACGACGAGGAAAAAACACTGCCTGAAATTACCGTCAACGGCCAGGGTAGTAACCGGAACTTTAACGGCCACAAAGCAGAAAATGCCGCTGGTGCACTTTTTTTTTCTTAACTGTTTTCTGCAGACATTTCCTCTTCTCTTCCCCACACTTCCTTTTATTCCAGTCCTAAGTGAATGATTTTTTTTAACTTTCTTCTTTCATCGATAAATTGAAATATTGATTCTGTTACTGAAGCTGCCTTCACACTTACTATCCTTGTACCCGTATTTATCTAACTCCTGTAACTGTACTTTTTAGAGATGCCTGTTTCTCTTCATTTTAACTGCCTGCTGTGATAGTCATTATCGCATAATCTACTGCATTATAAATACTCGATAACATCTCATCACTACTCATACTTCAGTACCCTACTTCATTCCAAACTGATTCACCTGTACTATTCTCTTGAACTTCATATTACCTCTCAACATTACTAAATTGTGATATGAGGCTATACGTAGCCACGGGCACGTCTTACAACTCAACATCTGATTGCGGAATACTTAATCGGGATGTAATGCAGCTGGAATCCTCCTGCACCCTCGGCCTTTTACAAATGTTCCTCTTCTTTTTATGATTTTTGAACAATGTAATCGCTATTCTAAGCCCAAATTTATTGCAGAACTCAGTTACCACTACACCTGACTAAGCTATCAGATGTGTGTATACATAGGAATATAAGTAAATGTAAAGCTAATATCTGGAAAAATTGCCCAAGGAGACATTAATAAAGGGACTGGATAAGAAGGCTGTATTTCACTGATACTTGTTATGTTTAGATGTTGTTCTTGTGAGGGTCCTGAAACAACAGACTATAAAATTTAAAATAGAGGAAAGCATAAAGAGAACTATTCTATCAAAGCTCTTATGTCTGCTAAAGATCGGACTCTGGTTGCGGAGAACCTACAGAGAGCGCTATATGAAATGTGTAAAATAGCAAAGCCAAGTAATTTATGCATACCAACAAATAAAACCAAATACTTGAGGCTGTGTCATGTCATACCTAAGCGAAACTGATATAGAAAAAAGACTGAGAGATTCGGTATGATGTGTGGCGCAGCTAAAAGAACACTCAGGGAAAAAGTACTAAAGGACACAATGCTAAACTTTTATAAAGTTATGGCTGTTCCCTGTGGTCTATATTGAAGTGAAAACTGTGCTATGAACTTTAGAACACATGGTACATTCTAAGCAAACGATATGTAATTTTTGAGAATAGTCCACGGAGTAAAAAGAAGGGACCTAATAAAAATTGAGACCATATGGAAGAATCTCGGAATTCACAACTTAAACGAAAAGTTTAAGCATACAGAGAAGAAAGGAAAGCATATAGAGCAGGTAATGTACATTCAGCACATTTCTAAACAAACGTTGGTAGATTCAAGAGACGACGAGTAGATCAAGAAGTCGCAACAGACGAAGTGGACTGATGTCTGAGGGAGAAAAACGAGGATAGAATTCTGTTACGGTTCGTCCCCAATCATTTCTACTACCAACCCATATTCTTCCGTAACTCTATTATACTTGGACAACTAGTTCGCTATTTAAAAACTTAGAATAATCGCAAATCAGAGTAAAAATAACTCGAAACACAAAACTAGATAACGAAAAAGTTTATAAGATATAGTCCTAAAAGAAGAAAGCTTAAGAAAGGTTTATGAAAATAGGGTTATAAAGTATCTGACTGAAACACTCACTGGGGGAAGACGTAAATAAGAAATTGCAAACGAAGTTTTCGGAAAAAAGTGAAAGATAAGAATAAAAAGGGATTGAGATTATGGAATGAAGAAGTAAAACAAGAAAGTAAAGAAAAAGGGGTTACATACACAATATATTTACAAAATGAAACTGATGTTTCCTATGAAGTATATAAAATTTAAAGAACAGTTGCCAAGAGGAAAACCAGAACAGATCACGAGGAAGCAGGGAATAAGTTTATAATTGAGGTAGAGCAAGATGTACCTGAAAATGAAAAAAAAAGAAAGAAATAGACAGCTACCCAGGAGATATAGTTCCAGAAGCAACCCAATAACATTACTAGAATGATACAGAGTATTAAGATACGTAAAAAATAGGAAGACACCTGGAGTCGATGGAGTGAATATGGAACTTATTAAATATAGTGGAACTATATGCAAACTGAGAACTTTGCATCTACTCAATAAATGGAGAGAAAATTGCCAAAAACCTCTGTCTTAGTCAACTGCTCTCTTTAAAAATTTATTCAAAAGAAGAGGTGGCAAAATCTGTGAAAATTTATAGTAATTAGTCCCATAAAACAGAATATAAGATGTATACTAAAATAACAAATTACAGATTAAAAACTATTGCAGATTGTCTGTTAGGAGAAGAGCAAAGTGGATTTAGGAAACGGAGGTTGTTAATGGCTAATGTCTTCACCATTTGACAGAGAACAGAACAAAGAAGAGAATATACTATGGAAACCATCTCGCTTACATAAGGCGTTTGAAAGGATAAAATATTGCGGACATAAGAAAATAGGGGTTGACCATCACACCGAATTTTGGTAATAAGTAGTCTGTACAGATATATTTATTTTATTATAGATTGGGAAATAAAATGAAGTGGACAAATTTTATGAAATACGGTATATTTATGAGGATGTAGCTTATCACCAAAAACATTTGGTATATGTGTTGATGACACATCTAAAAAGAATTGTATCTCCAGTAGATCCAGGAATTAAATTATCGAGAAGTATATATTCAAACAGAATTTCAATTGCAGATGATCAAATAAAGACTTAGGTAAATGAGACAGCTGCAGAAATATTTCATACAATGAAGAGCCAAAGAAACTGGTACACCTGCCTAATATGATGTATGGCCCTCACGAGCACGCAGAAGTGCCGCAACAAGACGTGTCATCGCTCGACTAATGTCAGAAGTAGTGCTGGAGGGAATGAATCCTGCAGGGCTGTCCATAAATCCGAAAGAATACGAAGCGTTGGAGACCTCTTCTGAACATCACGTTGCAAGACATACCAAATGTGCTCAATAGTGTTCATGTCTGGGGAGTTTAGAGCCCAGCGGAAGTTTTTGAACTCAGAAGAGTGTTCCTGGAGCCACTCTGTAGCGATTCTGGACGTGTGGTGTATCGCATTGTCCTGCTGGAATTGCACAGGTCCGTCGGAATGCACAGTGGACATGGGTGGATGCGTGTGATCAGAGAGGCTGCTTACGGAATTGTCACCCTTCAGAGTCATATATAGACGTATCAGGGGTCCCATATCACGCCAACTGCACAATCCCCACACCATCACAGAGCCTCCACCTGCTCGAAGAGTCGCCTGCTGATATGCATGGTCCGTTGATTCATGAGGCTGTCTCCATACCCGTACACGTCCATCCCCTCGATACAATTTGAAACGGGACTCGCCCGACCAAGCAACGTGTTTCCAGTCAACAACAAACAGTCCAATGTCGGCGTTGACGGGCCCAGGCGAGGCATAAAGCTTTGTGTCGTGCAGTTGTAAAGGGTACGAGAGTTGGCCTTCGGTTCTGAAAGCCCATATCGATGATGTTTTGTTGAATGGTTCACACGCTGACTCTTGTTGATGGCCCAGCGTTGATATCTGCAGCAATTTGCGGAAGAGTTGCATTTCTGTCACGTTGAATGGACTCTCTTCAGTCCTCGTTGGTCCCATTCTTGCAGGAACTTTTTCCGGCCCCTGCGATGTCGGAGATTCTATGTTTTGCCGGATTCCTGATATTCACGGAACACTCGTGAAATGGTCGTACGGGGAAAATCCGCACTACCTCGAAGATTCTGTGTCTCATCGCTCGTGCGCCGGCTAAAACACCTCGTTCACCTGGCACTGTAGCATCAGTAACGGATCCAACAACTGCGCCAAACACTTGTCTTATACAGGCCTGTTTACATATCTCTGTATTTGAATACGCATGTCTATACCAATTTCTTTAGCCCTTCAGTGTATAAACTATGTAAATCTTATGATTTCAAAACATCAGTTAATAAAACGAAAATTATGGATGTTAGACGAAAGGGATCAGTCAAATCATAGTGCTAGAAAACTACGTTTTAGAAGGAGCATTGCATTATAAAGGTATTGGTTATGACAAAAAATTTCTAGTGACAATGACAGGTGCATTTTTGGCTCCCTTTCCTTTTACAAATTTCTCGCCTCGTCCACGTCAGTTCTCAGCTGCAGTACAGAGGGTGGTGTTCATCTAGTGGGCTTTGTGGTGGTGCGGCGATCCGGGAAGTGAGGCGTTACCGTGGGGAGTAGTGACTTGGGACCGGAGTTGTTTGAGCGGTGACATCCTCCTCTCTAGATGTTAAGGAGGTCAGGTGGCTCAAATTTGTGGAAAGGCACACTGAGTTAGGGTGTTAGGATGTCTGTTTGTGTACAACGGCTTTTTTAGTGTAGAGAACACCCAAGTCGTCTGGAACTGATTAATTAATCTACTTGTTCTTGATAGCTGATTCGTGGCATTGGAATTAAGCCCACTTGTTGCTTGTTCGCCTAGTGTGAATTTTGGGTCTAAGAAACATAGAAAAGCACAGATCAAACTTTTGCAAGTGAGGGTGGTTCCGGCTGTAAAGGAGCCCCACTGCTCCGCCTGTCTCGTTCGCAGTACATTTGTAAATTGGAGAGGAGCCGAGTTGAGTTGCAAATTTTTTGCTGTTTTGGTTCCTCAGTCCATGCTTGGCAATACCTCTGGAATTAGTTTTCTATTCTACAGTCTTGTATGGTGATACCTATAGTGCATGTGTACTATAATAAGTTTACTCGGCTTTACCCATCTCGTTGGGTTGTGCAACTGTGGCAATGTTGAGCGTGTAGTGGTAGCTCGGAATTAGACACGCTTTTAGTCTGTTGCAGCGTCGCGGACAGTGTGGTATGCCGCCTCATGGCACTCTTGGGCTACAGTGCCTTTGCAACTTTGCTTCTATACATCACGCTAGCCTGTACCTTCTTCACTGAGGAGGTCGCTGCTTGCTACCTTACAGAGAACCGACTCGTGGAGATAACATCTTGGACCTACTGATAACAAACAGACCCGAACTTTTCGACTCTGTATGTACAGAACAGGGAATCAGTGATCATAAGGCCGTTGCAGCATCCCTGAATATGGAAGTTAATAGGAATATAAAAAAAGGGAGGAAGGTTTATCTGTTAGCAAGAGTAATAGAAGGCAGATTTCAGACTACCTAACAGATCAAAACGAAAATTTCTGTTCCGACACTGACAATGTTGAGTGTTTATGGAAAAAGTTCAAGGCAATCGTAAAATGCGTTTTAGACAGGTACGTGCCGAGTAAAACTGTGAGGGACGGGAAAAACCCACCGTGGTACAACAACAAAGTTAGGAAACTACTGCGAAAGCAAAGAGAGCTCCACTCCAAGTTTAAACGCAGCCAAAACCTCTCAGACAAACAGAAGCTAAACGATGTCAAAGTTAGCGTAAGGAGGGCTATGCGTGAAGCGTTCATTGAATTCGAAAGTGAAATTCTATGCACCGACTTGACAGAAAATCCTAGGAAGTTCTGGTCTTACGTTAAATCAGTAAGTGGCTCGAAACAGCATATCCAGACACTACGGGATGATGATGGCATTGAAACAGAGGATGACACGCGTAAAGCTGAAATACTAAACACCTTTTTCCAAAGCTGTTTCACAGAGGAAGACCGCACTGCAGTTCCTTCTCTAAATCCTCGCACAAACGAAAAAATGGCTGACATCGAAATAAGTGTCCAAGGAATAGAAAAGCAACTGGAATCACTCAATAGAGGAAAGTCCACTGGACCTGACGGGATACCAATTCGGTTCTACACAGAGTACGCGAAAGAACTTGCCCCCCTCCTAACAGCCGTGTACCGCAAGTCTCTAGAGGAACGGAGGGTTCCAAATGATTGGAAAAGAGCACAGATAGTCCCAGTCTTCAAGAAGGGTCGTCGAGCAGATGCGCAAAACTATAGACCTATATCTCTTACGTCGATCTCTTGTAGAATTTTAGAACATGTTTTTTGCTCGCGTATCATGTCATTTCTGGAAACCCAGAATCTACTTTGTAGGAATCAGCATGGATTCCGGAAACAGCGATCGTGTGAGACCCAACTCGCCTTATTTGTTCATGAAACCCAGAAAATATTAGATACAGGCTCCCAGGTAGATGCTATTTTTCTTGACTTCCGGAAGGCGTTCGATACAGTTCCGCACTGTCGCCTGATAAACAAAGTAAGAGCCTACGGAATATCAGACCAGCTGTGTGGCTGGATTGAAGAGTTTTTAGCAAACAGAACACAGCATGTTGTCATCAATGGAGAGACGTCTACAGACGTTAAAGTAACCTCTGGCGTGCCACAGGGGAGTGTTATGGGACCATTGCTTTTCACAATATATATAAATGACTTAGTAGATAGTGTCGGAAGTTCCATGCGGCTTTTCGCGGATGATGCTGTAGTATACAGAGAAGTTGCAGCATTAGAAAATTGTAGCGAAATGCAGGAAGATCTGCAGCGGATAGGCACTTGGTGCAGGGAGTGGCAACTGACCCTTAACATAGACAAATGTAATGTATTGCGAATACATAGAAAGAAGGATCCTTTATTGTATGATTATATGATAGCGGAACAAACACTGGTAGCAGTTACTTCTGTAAAATATCTGGGAGTATGCGTGCGGAACGATTTGCAGTGGAATGATCACATAAAATTAATTGTTGGTAAGGCGGGTACCAGGTTGAGATTCATTGGGAGAGTGCTTAGAAAATGTAGTCCATCAACAAAGGAGGTGGCTTACAAAACACTCGTTCGACCTATACTTGAGTATTGCTCATCAGTGTGGGGTCCGTACCAGATCGGTCTGACGGAGGAGATAGAGAAGATCCAAAGAAGAGCGGCGCGTTTCGTCACAGGGTTATTTGGTAACCGTGATAGCGTTACGGAGATGTTTAATAAACTCAAGTGGCAGACTCTGCAAGAGAGGCGCTCTGCATCGCGGTGTAGCTTGCTCGCCAGGTTTCGAGAGGGTGCGTTTCTGGATGAGGTATCGAATATATTGCTTCCCCCTACTTATACCTCCCGAGGAGATCACGAATGTAAAATTAGAGAGATTAGAGCGCGCACGGAGGCTTTCAGACAGTCGTTCTTCCCGCGAACCATACGCGACTGGAACAGGAAAGGGAGGTAATAACAGTGGCACGTAAAGTGCCCTCCGCCACACACCGTTGGGTGGCTTGCGGAGTATCAATGTAGATGTAGATAGCTGTAACCTAGTAAATGTTTCATGTAACAGCTGTTTTTCTCATTCTAAGGGCCTAAGCGGCCATCTATTCTACGCCACTTTGGTACTCATTGTTTTAACAGTGTAATATGTTTTTAAGCTCGGCCAAGTTTTTCTGTGATTTGTATGGAAAGCTAATCATGTTGTAAACTGGTCATTCTTTTGGTTTAGTAGTTTATTTAAAGTGGCTGTCCCCCCCCCCCCCCCCCCCCCCCCCCACCCTTACCTTTTTTTAATGTCGGGGCCCTTGGTTTGTACACAGTTGACTGCATTTCGTAGGCTTGGTGCCTAGATGCAAACAAATTGTTTGTAGTTATTGCTCATTTTGTCAGGTCATCGCCCTGTCGTTCCTGTTTATTGTTTGGTGTTGCCATTCAAATCTTGTAAGAGGAAAAGCATATGATCTGCATTGTGTGGCTTAGACCTTGTGTTTAAGGGATTTATCTCTACTTAAGATTCTGGCGACACATTGTTTACTGTGACCGGTCTTGCAGGGGATAGAGTTCCTTGATAATGAAATGAACGTTTTTTTTTTTTAAAAAAAAGGAAAGGAAAGGCCGCAGCACTAAATATTATATTTGTTTTCCCGCTCATTGAAGTCTGAGGTTAGCTACGGTGCTGGAACTTTTTTCTGACTGGAGATATAGAGGCAGCGCCTATTTCTGACATTCCATATTTGTTATTTCTTTTCAAATTCTAAAATTCATTCTGTTGTGGCTTAGTTTGACGCTTGTTTAAACGTCGAGTTAGCCCAGTGGGGCAAACTTGTAACGTTCTTGTCAAAGTATACGGAAAATTGTATTTGGTTTATTTGCATCCATCTCTGTTTTCCCAAGCTGTGCGCTTTGTTAAAATATATGCAGTCTTAAATGATAATAACATTTGCTCAGAATTTGACATTAGAGGTTTCCAGTTTTATGGCCTTGTCCATAAAGAGTTATTATTTTAATAAATACCCTGCTTCGTTTTATAACCCTTGCTGGTATACAAACTGTTGCAAACTCTTGTTCGCTTTGTTATTTAACTAATCACATTTCTTTAAACTTTCTGTATAATGTGTTTGTAGCTGATCTCAGAAATTGTTTCTGTTTGTGTAATGTGTTTTTAAAACGGAAATATAGTTTGTCAAATGGTGAATGATGTTTCCTAAAAACACTGGCCCAGTCCTTTCACGTGTTTCGTTTCGGTTTTAGCAACACTCTCAAAGGTCATATTTGAACACTGAACAAGAAGCTAACAAATCTCAAGTCTTATGTGGAACAGTTCAAAGTAAATTTTAATGAATTTAGGAAAGAAATGAAAACAAAGTTTTATAACATAGAGGCTTTCTGTACTGCTTTATGGCAGCGAGAAGTAAAACACAGTCGGCAGAATTCAGACTTTGAGGAGTGTCAAAGTATGTTCAAGGACGCATACGTTATGAAATGAACGTGTTAGGAGAGAAATATAGAATCAGTGCGCAACAAAATGTAGACAGAAATGGCCAATCAGTAACAAAGAATGGAAAATATCAGGCTTCCTAAGGCAGCCTTGGATAACATGCCAAGGGGAAGAAGAGATAGACGACGAGCCGGGACGCACTGGAGACAAATGTGAAGCCAGAACAGGCAAGCAGGCCTGAAAAGCGGCTGTTCTTTCAGACGTCCTCCATTTCACTTCACAGACTTTATTTGCACTGTTTTTTCTATGAAATTATTAATCAATCACTATGCTTTCATGGAAGAGTAGTAACGATGCTTTTTAGTAAGGGACTGTGGTTAGTGTATATTACGCAGCATTTCTGCATCAGTTAATTTCTAGCCGGGAATAATTTGAGATTTCTCTGAGTTGAGGTTGTTTGCAAGTTCAGTAATGGGTGGAAAGTCTGCCGCAAACGCAGAGGGGACAAGCGGCTTTTCAGAGAATTGACCATGCTGGAGGTAAAAATGAAATGACGCGTGGCTATGGCCTCCCGTCGGGTAGACCGTTCGCCTGGTGCAGGTGTTTCGAGTTGACGCCACTTCGGTGACCTGCGCATCGATGGGGATGAAACTATGATGATTTGGACAACACGACACCCAGTCCCTGAGCGGAGAAAACCTCCGACCCAGCCGGGAATCGAACCCGGGACCTTATGATTGATATTCCGTCACGCTGACCACTCAGCTATCGGGGCCGGACATGCTGGAGGTAAGGCTGTACAATAGCCTCACCTCACGCCTGCCGTACTATAGTTGCACAACTCAAGGCAGTGAAACTGTGAAAATATGCACTGTGCACACGGGAGAGGCGGAGTTGTTTGCTGCGAGCTAGTGCAGGGCGCTGACGAGGGAGAAAAAGATATGGGTAATGCTATCGGTCTCCATGACGATGGGAGCAGAACGCAGGCTCCCATGACAGAGTGGCACCAGATTTTTTTATGTGACTCGCATCAGCTCGATGAGTTTCCCCCCGAAAGCACTGAAACTCGCTTTGATTGGCTGTGCAGTTGATGACATCCAAATAATCGCAGAACTGCCTCATTTTCATGGGAGAAGCTCTGATTGGTTGACTTTCTGTTGCATAGACGATGGATTGAGTGAATATGATGGTGTAAAGGTGATTCAATTGGTGCTGAATAAGCATGGAAGGCCTTGTTTGGTATGGTCCTGATGAAGCTGAGCAGCCGAACTGCGCTTTGCCATAGTAGATAGTGGGCGTGGTGCGCCATGTAGGAAAGTTGTATAGTTGGTAGGGCGCAATGTTCCGAGCAGTAAGGTTTGTTAGAAGAAGGGCTCGAGGCACCGAATAAGGGTGTTAGATGGACACAGGCCCCTTGCTGTTAGTTGCATCTGAGTGCAGAGAGCGACGCTAGCTGCTGGCACTGTGAAAGATACAGGGTGTTTCAAAAATGACCGGTATATTTGAAACGGCAATAAAAACTAAACGAGCAGCGATAGAAATACACCGTTTGTTGCAATATGCTTGGGACAACAGTACATTTTCAGGCGGACAAACTTTCGAAATTACAGTAGTTACAATTTTCAACAACAGATGGCGCTGCAAGTGATGTGAAAGATATAGAAGACAACGCAGTCTGTGGGTGCGCCATTCTGTACGTCGTCTTTCTGCTGTAAGCGTGTGCTGTTCACAACGTGCAAGTGTGCTGTAGACAACATGGTTTATTCCTTAGAACAGACGATTTTTGTGGTGTTGGAATTCCACCGCCTAGAACACAGTGTTGTTGCAACAAGACGAAGTTTTCAACGGAGGTTTAATGTAACCAAAGGACCGAAAAGCGATACAATAAAGGATACGTTTGAAAAATTTCAACGGACTGGTAACGTGACGGATGAACGTGCTGGAAAGGTAGGGCGACCGCGTACGGCAACCACAGAGGGCAACGCGCAGCTAGTGCAGCAGGTGATCCAACAGCGGCCTCGGGCTTCCGTTCGCCGTGTTGCAGCTGCGGTCCAAATGACGCCAACGTCCACGTATCGTCTCATGCGCCAGAGTTTACACCTCTATCCATACAAAATTCAAACGCGGCAACCCCTCAGCGCCGCTACCATTGCTGCACGAGACACATTCGCTAACGATATAGTGCACAGGATTGATGACGGCGATATGCATGTGGGCAGCATTTGGTTTACTGACGAAGCTTATTTTTACCTGGACGGCTTCGTCAATAAACAGAACTGGCGCATATGGGCAACCGAAAAGCCCCATGTTGCAGTCCCATCGTCCCTGCATCCTCAAAAAGTACTGGTCTGGGCCGCCATTTCTTCCAAAGGAATCATTGGCCCATTTTTCAGATCCGAAACGATTACTGCATCACGCTATCTGGACATTCTTCGTGAATTTGTGGCGGTACAAACTGCCTTAGCCGACACTGCGAACACCTCGTGGTTTATGCAAGATGGTGCCCGGCCACATCGCACGGCCGACGTCTTTAATTTCCTGAATGAATATTTCGATGATCGTGTGATTGCTTTGGGCTATCCGAAACATACAGGAGGCGGCGTGGATTGGCCTCCCTATTCGCCAGACATGAACCCCTGTGACTTCTTTCTGTGGGGACACTTGAAAGACCAGGTGTACCTCCAAAATCCAGAAACAATTGAACAGCTGAAGCAGTACATCTCATCTGCATGTGAAGCCATTCCGCCAGACACGTTGTCAAAGGTTTCGGGTAATTTCATTCAGAGACTACGCCATATTATTGCTAGGCATGGTGGATATGTGGAAAATATCGTACTACAGAGTTTCCCAGACCGCAGCGCCATCTGTTGTTGAAAATTGTAACTACTGTAATTTCGAAAATTTGTCTGCCTGAAAATGTACTGTTGTCCCAAGCATATTGCAACAAACGGTGTATTTCTATCGCTGCTCGTTTAGTTTTTATTGCCGTTTCAAATATACCGGTCATTTTTGAAACACCCTGTAAATAACAAGTGTTCGCCACAGCACAGCACTTGCTGACGGCTGCTTTTTTTGGTAAGAATACTTGTAGCTCGAGTTAGAGAAAGTCGAATATTAGTTCACTGTCTTTGGAGAACTTATTTCCACAAGTACTGAGTTTAGCAGACGGTTATTGCTAGGCACTTTTGTAGGTTCACAATCAAAGCCTACTTCATATTTCGTTATCCAGAATTTCAATATGCAGGAAATAAGGGGATTCATTTTCATTCCTAACATAGTTTTGCTAACGATAGTTTGTGATGTTTGTTATGTGCGGAGTTCATTCTCAACCACTGCATTTTTTATTAATTGTATGTATTTTGGATTCTAATCTTTGGGGTGATAAAGACTTTCGTTACCCAGTAGATAATGTTTGATTTCAGTAGTGAAAAACCTTTAATTATTTGGGGGAGTTTAGTATTTGCTTCACTGATTACGACTTCCGGTGCGAGTGTTCAGCTCCTTACTGGGATGGGACATCTCTGGTCAGTGTTATCCTTGCCTATAGATCTCGGTAAGTTCCTGAAGAGTGTTTTTGCTGTGCCAAAGGTAAATTCTGGGGCAGGATGTCGTAATGGGTACGCACAGGCTACTATTATAACACCAGAATCTACACAACGACAAGCCATTGGCAAGATCAAGCCTTGTAGTGTATATAAAAGATACAGCTAGTCCAGTTACATTTTCTCTTTCCGCCACAGGTCTGAGTGACTAGTAGTGGATATGTCTTTCAGTAGTGTGTGGAGAATATTTAGAGCGTCTCTAATTATGTACATTGAAGGTGGAGGTGGGACAAGGGAACGGGAAGAAATTAATGTTATCAGCTGCATCGGGACTCTGTGCAGAATCGATGCAGCTAATATCATTAGTTATTTCCCTTTTCTTTTGTTTCTCCCCTATCCACCTTCAGTTAACATAATATGTATAACAGCTGCGGATCCTGCATGGTTTCTGTTCTGTCGGACATATCCGAAAGAACAAACACCACACATTCGTATAAATGATATGTAATTGGTTCGAAGAATTTTCGATTTACAGAACGCACGCACTAAATGGTGAATTTTCACCATATCGGTAAGTGATATCAGGAGCGTCACAAGAAACTGTAGTACGACCACTAATGATCTCAATATACCTAAACGATTTGACAAATAGGGTAAGTAATGGTATGTTCACTGATGGTGCTGCTGTCTACACGGAGTCATCATCATTGGATGATCGTTAACTCAATGAAGAACAGCTTGGGTAGACTTTCCACTTGGTGTAAGGAATAGCAGCTCTGTTTATATGAGCTTAAATGCAAGATTATGCTCATAACAAGGCGAAAGTGCAGTATAATATTCAGTAAATGAATTTAAACAGCAATCAGTTGTAGCAAAAGAGAATTTTAATCGCCCCTTTGACCATAGTTTCGACGGTTGTAAAACTATGTGCTACAGAAATACGCGTAAATAAAAGTTCACATTGAAAAACACTAAATAATGAAGCGATCTGACTTTGTCCATGAAAATATGCTGTCAGCGTGCATTATAGTTTACCTCATTAAATATGCTAGGTCCCTATGATCAGGGTTTATCAAATAAGAATAGTTAAAACCCAGAAATAAAAACAAATAACATGTCATGCTGCAAACCGACTCGAACGGGTTTACATCCGTCGAAACCTTGGTCAATATATGAATTAAGCTACCTTTTGTTGCAACTTATTGGCTGCTTTGGATTCAGTTACCGATCTCTAACAGTTGCTGAAGCGCAGCCAAGTTTAAATTATTTAGACTAGTACTGATTTACAAAATTAAACTTCCGGAAGTCATCATGTAGTTTAAACAATAGTGACAATATTACGAAGCGACAGGAAATGGGAGAATCACTTGAAGTCAGTGGTATGAAGGCGAAGATGAAAATCTGGTAAGGACCCTTGAAAAGTGCAGTCGTCTGTAAAGGAAATTGCTCACGAGATACAAGTGCGACCAAATGTAACTTCAGCGTTAGGGACCTCATCAGCAGGCAAGGCAGCAAACACTACAGTATAAGGAGAGATGTTGTTAGGATCGCAAGGGGTCGGTATGACCAATACTGAAGTGTAACTAGTGGGTAAATGTAGATTAGTTCTATTGGAGGGTCTGCACACAATACACTTTTGTGTCTCATATCTAAGAATAATAACAATAAGATAGATGCTGGGGTGCTTGCCGAGGCGCAGAGACAATGATTTTTCTTTCACTCTGCACGTAACTAGAATATGAAAGGAAATCAATATTACTGATATTAAACACATTCTGTAACTGAATCAATAGTTTCCCGCGGAATATATAAAGCGGAAAACGTTCAATACTAAAACACTTCAAATGAAAAATCGCAGGAAGGTATTTGGCTTCTCGGACGAACAAATAACTGTGTTCCGTTCTTTCAGTTGTGACGCGAGCCATTTCTTTTTGTTGTTAGACGAAAAGCATGGATGCTGTGTTGCTAAGTTACCGCTTGTTTTTGAGTACTTCCATTGTGAGGAACAGTTTTCTAATTCGGCTGTGGAAGTGTTGAGGCTTCTGAATTGTGTGTGTCGGAAATTCTATGTCAAAACTGTGTTTTTGTTTGTTTGTTACTAGATGGATATATGAAAGCTTCTACATTATGTTACTGTTCTACAGTGCCTCTAGGTTAATTTGTTATAATCCATGATACTGGGTATTCAGCGCAGATTATGACAGATGAAGATATTTTGGAAATTTTTCAGAGCTGAGAAGATCACATTGATGTAGACGACAACGATGGACAGTGAAATCAAGATTGCAATTCGTGTTTCCATTACTACAAAAACACGGAATATAATGAAAAATCTGCGCAGTTATTTACGTGCGCATTCGAACAATTAATCGACCGCCAGATGTTGAAAAGTCTGTACAAAAAATGATAACAGTTTTTTCCTAAAGAGCAATCACATACTGCATAGAGCAAGGACGTAGCCAGGTTTTTGTGTAAGTGCGGGTCCGATTTGTTCTAGAGAACCTTAAAAAGAAAGTTACGTCCCATAGTGCTCAGAACCATTTGAACCTTAAAAAGACTCATATTCTGATTTACTCGTAGAATTTACGTAAAGAACGATAAACCATTTTATTCCGAAATAATCTCGAAGTTCTCATCAAGCGAAGATTTAATCTCGTTACTTAGGAGTGCCCCCCCCCCCCCCCCCCCATGAACCATGGACCTTGCCGTTGGTGGGGAGGCTTGCGTGCCTCAGCGATACAGATGGCCGTACCGTAGGTGCAACCACAACGGAGGGGTATCTGTTGAGAGGCCAGACAAACATGTGGTTCCTGAAGAGGGGCAGCAGCCTTTTCAGTAGTTGCAGGGGCAACAGTCTGGATGATTGACTGATCTGGCCTTGTAACATTAACCAAAACGGCCTTGCTGTGCTGGTACCGCGAACGGCTGAAAGCAAGGGGTAACTACAGCCGTAATTTTTCCCGAGGACATGCAGCTTTACTGTATGATTAAATGGTGATGGCGTCCTCTTGGGTAAAATATTCCGGAGGTAAAATAGTCCCCCATTCGGATCTCCGGGCGGGGACTACTCAAGAGGACGTCGTTATCAGGAGAAAAAAACTGGCATTCTACGGATCGGAGCGTGGAATGTCAGATCCCTTAATCGGGTAGGTAGGTTAGAAAATTTAAAAAGGGAAATGGATAGGTTAAAGTTAGATATAGTGGGAATTAGTGAAGTTAGTTGGCAGGAGGAGCAAGACTTTTGGTCAGGTGATTACAGGGTTATAAATACAAAATCAAATAGGGGTAATGCAGGAGTAGGTTTAATAATGAATAAAAAATAGGAGTGCGGGTTAGCTACTACAAACAGCATAGTGAACGCATTATTGTGGCCAAGATAGACACAAAGCCCATGCCTACTACAGTAGTACAAGTTTATATGCCAACTAACACTGCAGATGATGAAGAAATTGATGAAATGTATGACGAGATAAAAGAAATTATTCAGGTAGTGAAGGGAGACGAAAATTTAATAGTCATGGGTGACTGGAATTCGTCAGTAGGAAAAGGGAGAGAAGGAAACATAGTAGGTGAATATGGATTGGGGGGAAGAAATGAAAGAGGAAGCCGCCTTGTAGAATTTTGCACAGAGCATAACTTAATCATAGCTAACACGTGGTACAAGAATCATGAAAGAAGGTTGTATACCTGGAAGAATCCTGGAGATACTACAAGGTATCAGATAGATTACATAATGGTAAGACAGAGATTTAGGAACCAGGTTTTAAATTGTAAGACATTTCCAGGGGCAGATGTGGATTCTGACCACAATCTATTGGCTATGAACTGCAGATTGAAACTGAAGAAACTGCAAAAAGGCAGGAATTTAAGGAGATGGGACCTGGATAAACTGAAAGAACCAGAGGTGGTACAGAGTTTAAGGGAGAGCGTAAGGGAACAATTGACAGGAATGGGGGAAAGAAATACAGTAGAAGAAGAATGGGTAGCTCTGAGGGATGAAGCAGTGAAGGCAGCAGAGGATCAAGTAGGTAACAAGACGAGGGCTAATAGAAATCCTTGGGTAACAGAAGAAATATTGAATTTAATTGATGAAAGGAGAAAATATAAAAATGCAGTAAATGAAGCAGACAAAAAGGAATACAAACGACTCAAAAATGAGATCGACAGGAAGTGCAAAATGGCTAAGCAGGGATGGCTAGAGGACAAATGTAAGGATGTAGAGGCTTGTCTCACTAGGGGTAAGATAGATACTGCCTACAGGAAAATTAAAGAGACCTTTGGAGAGAAGAGAACCACTTGTATGAATATCAAGAGCTCAGATGGCAACCCAGTTCTAAGCAAAGAAGGGAAGGCAGAAACGTGGAAGGAGTATATAGAGGGTTTATACAAGGGCGATGTACTTGAGGACAATATTATGGAAATGGAAGAGGATGTAGATGAAGATGAAATGGGAGATAAGATACTGCGTGAAGAGATTGACAGAGCACTGAAAGACCTGAGTCGAAACAAGGCTCCGGGAGTAGACAACAGTCCATTAGAACTACTGATGGCCTTGGGAGAGCCAGTCATGACAAAACTCTACCATCTGGTGAGCAAGATGTATGAGACAGGCGAAATACCCACAGACTTCAAGAAGAATTTAATAATTCCAATCCCAAAGAAAGCAGGTGTTGACAGATGTGAAAATTACCGAAATATCAGTTTAATAAGTCACAGCTGCAAAATATTAACGCGAATTCTTTACAGACGAATGGAAAAACTGGTAGAAGCGGACCTCGGGGAAGATCAGTTTGGATTCCGTAGAAATGTTGGAACACGTGAGGCAATACTAACCTTACGACTTATCTTAGAAGAAAGATTAAGAAAAGGCAAACCTACGTTTCTAGCATTTGTAGACTTAGAGAAAGCTTTTGACAACGTTAACTGGAATACTCTCTTTCAAATTCTGAAGGTGGCAGGGGTAAAATACAGGAAGCGAAAGGCTATTTACAATTTGTACAGAAACCAGATGGCAGTTATAAGAGTCGAGGGGCATGAAAGGGGAGCAGTGGTTGGGAAAGGAGTGAGACAGGGTTGTAGCCTCTCCCCGATGTTATTCAATCTGTATATTGAGCAAGCAGTAAAGGAAACAAAAGAAAAATTCGGAGTAGGTATTAAAATCCATGGAGAAGAAATAAAAACTTTGAGGTTCGCCGATGACATTGTAATTCTGTCAGATACAGCAAAGGACTTGGAAGAGCAGTTGAACGGAATGGACAGTGTCTTGAAGGGAGGATATAAGATGAACATCAACAAAAGCAAAACCAGGATAATGGAATGTAGTCAAATTAAATCGGGTGATGCTGAGGGGATTAGATTAGGAAATGAGACACTTAAAGTAGTAAAGGAGTTTTGCTATTTAGGGAGTAAAATAACTGATGATGGTCGAAGTAGAGAGGATATAAAATGTAGACTGGCAATGGCAAGGAAATCGTTTCTGAAGAAGAGAAATTTGTTAACATCGAGTATAGATTTAAGTGTCAGGAAGTCGTTTCTGAAAGTATTTATATGGAGTGTAGCCATGTATGGAAGTGAAACATGGACGATAACCAGTTTGGACAAGAAGAGAATAGATGCTTTCGAAATGTGGTGCTACAGAAGAATGCTGAAGATAAGGTGGGTAGATCACGTAACTAATGAGGAGGTATTGAATAGGATTGGGGAGAAGAGAAGTTTGTGGCACAACTTGACTAGAAGAAGGGATCGGTTGGTAGGACATGTTTTGAGGCTTCAAGGGATCACAAATTTAGCATTGGAGGGCAGCGTGGAGGGTAAAAATCGTAGAGGGAGACCAAGAGATCAATACACTAAGCAGATTCAGAAGGATGTAGGTTGCAGTAGGTACTGGGAGATGAAGAAGCTTGCACAGGATAGAGTAGCATGGAGAGCTGCATCAAACCAGTCTCAGGACTGAAGACCACAACAACAACAACACTTAGGAGTGCTGTATTTTGGAAAACCAGTATTCACTCTCCAAGGTCATTCGACACTCTTCTTTTGTCAGTCTAGATTTGAGCTGAGGAAGTGACGAGGAACGGACGAGAGCCAGTTTTTTGGGACACCATGATTATTACTGACATGGCTTTTGGAATAAAGAATCCTCTGTTCGACAGAGAAGCTAGAACAATTGATGGTGGCGAAAATGCAAAGTACTGGAATTATTCAGCCTTACACGTCCCGATTATAAAAAAGATCATTTTCTACAATAAACAATGTCCCGGCAGACAAATGCATCAGCCTGAATAAGGAGAGTTTGGATTACTATTTATTTATCATATGGCTATTAGTGCCGGGAATCTGCAAAGTGATGCTCGGTTCGCCTTCGATGTAGCTCTTTTCATTTAAGCTGAAGCGTTGCTTCTTTAAGGGAACTAGAATCTTTCAAGAAAGAAAGGTATTCGGAAGGAATTGACTGTGGCCTCTAACACAGGGTCAACCTTAGCATTTGCGTAAACTAAAAATAGGAAACCACAGAAAACGATGTTCAAGGTTGCTGGCGGTGGAGTTCAAACGACATCGCCACCCGAATCTGGGGATTGCTAGCACAGTGGCTCAACACGCAGAGCAACTCCAAGTCAGTGGAGAGTTTAGAGAAAAACTGGTTGTTGTACATTGTTATAAAATAAATTAAAATACATCACAAAAAAAGATTGAATATTCAAGATTGAATATTCTGATACTGAATGATTTTTCTTTTAATGTGCATGTTAGTCATTTTATAGTGTATGAATGCATGCATATTTCAAGTTTTAATTCTGAATGGAATTGCTGGCTTCAGTTATGACACTATTTCATCGGCTTGAATAGATTTTGGACGAAAGGGGGATGGAGGGACGCAGAATACAGTCGGCTAGCACGATTTCATGCAGTGCACTGAAAAAACATCTCAGAAACGAACGAACTATAGAATGTGCTGTCATTCCGTATCCCTTCCGCTGTCCGCAAAATAATCCGCTCCATCGTTCCGTATCGGAACTGATTTTAATAATTTACCACCCAGGTGATCAGATAGGGCGATATTTTGTCATTTCGGCTGCTAATGATTAATATTGAGCAATTTTCTTTAAATAAATGCAACAGTCGCCGTTTTTTCAATATTTTTATTGATCGAAGCGGTTTTATGGCGGCACAGACAAATTCAAGTGTATTTTTATGCAATGATTTATATGCAATGTTCTTCATTAATGTTATTTACCTCCTCACTACCTCGTGAAACACTGAAATATTGCAACACCAAAGCTCTACTAGCCTCCAAATAACGAACGAATCCAGTGCTAACATTAAACTGCCATAAATAGATAATTAGGCTGTTATAGTAGTGCATGCATGTTTTAACGTACCATTATGCTAGCGGATGAATCAAAATCGTTTTTTGTCTTCCTGCATATTACAAACTTATCCATAATTGTAAACTATCGCAACAACACGTAACACAAAAAGACTAACGGTAATACTTACATTAAATTCAATTGCAAAGTAAAAATTGAACTGATCAAGAAAACAACAAATGGTTCAAATGGCTCTGAGCACTATGGGACTTAACATCTGAGGTCATCACTCCCCTAGACTTAGAACTACTGAAACCTAAATACCCTAAGGACATCACACACAGCCATGCCCGAGGCAGGATTCGAACCTGCGACAGTAGCAGCAGCGCGGTTCCGGACTGAAGCGCTTAGAATCGCTCGGCCACAGCGGCAGGCCAGAAAAACAAAACAAAACAACAACTTAGCTCAAAAACGAGCAGCAACTGGTCTTGGTTAAAATAGAGATGGATGTATTGATAGTTTCAACCTATCGTTGGCCTTGCTCCTTATCGATAGTACGTATCCCTTTCTCCATTTTTTTTATTTTGCGTGATGGAAAATAAAAACATCTTTCAAGTTCGCTACATGGCAACTAGGTCGTGTATAAATGTTCAAACGTGCCTACTTTCTGTGTTTTAATTTAAAAAACGTACCTGTTACCAACAGTGTGAGCCATATGTTTGTGATTACTACAGCGCCATCTATCACAAAGCGAAAAAAGTGGTCCAACTAAAACATTCATATTTCTTTACGTACTATACGAATATGTAATAAAAAATGGGGGTTCCTACTTTAAAAAACGCAGTTGATATCCGTTTGACCTATGGCAGCGCCATCTAGCGTGCCGATTATAGCGCCATCTGGTTTCCCCCTTCAAGCTAGTCGAGTTTCGTTCTTTGTAGTTTTTTTCGTTTGATGCTTATTTCGTGAGATATTTGGCCCGGTCACTATCAATGGGCCACCCTGTATAAATAAAACAGTAAATCTTAGAAGGTAATGGAATTACTGTGCTCTAATAAAATTCGAGGACAGATTACAGTTATTTCCTCTTGGAACGTTTAACAAATAGATGTAGACGTAAAACAGCTATAAGCACACAATAAACCATTTAAATACTTGCAGGGGAAAATCGAAGACCCCAACCAGTTTATGAAAGCCTCATGGCAGCGTAGTAAATGGCAAGAGTCAAGTTATAGCGATAACAACAACAGGTAGGTGTCAGCATCCACGCCGTTTGAGGCACAGAGGCTGCTTACACCAGTGGGACGCTAACGTACAGAAGCGAGGAGCGGAGGGCAGGCAGCGCGCGGGCAAGAGACGTCGCGACGCAACAAGTAGGGAGGGAGGGAGGGGGCCGCTGGACGCTAATGGTGCTTAAGTGACGGCACTCCCGCTCGTTACGGGACGCGGACGGCGTCACTCAAACGCCCGCGGACGCCAACTCTCTCGCGACAGCTGGAGGCGCATCCGCAGCCCCAGCTGCGGAGATTTAACTGCGGCGTTAAGGGCAGAGAAATTAGAAGACACGCCACATTCCTGTATTCTTAAGAAAATATTCGAAATGAAGAGAAATAGACGTAAACATGACGTCACTGATCCGCGCTACTCAATTACACAGTTAATGAGATATACTCCACATTTTTTATGACATTGTCCATAATTTTCGAAGGAGAATAGGTCCACAACTCAAAGATTAAAATTAGTAAAAAAAACAGTAGGATTATTACTTAATGCTTATATTACTGGTTCAAAGTATACGATATCATAGGGTATTGAAATTCAGATTTTTTATCCGTTTACAGTTAAATTGGACACATAAATCTCTTTCCATTTGCCTGCATCGATGTCCTGCGGCTCTAGCGCTCCCTCTTTCACTCTATTGAACCTGTGGCTGCTCAGCTATGATCAACAGTTTTGCGACTGTAGTCAGCACAGATTTTCCAAGCGTCACCATCGCCAGCCAGACGGGTAACGATACATCATTGTAACGTATCTTCTTTCAAATCTTTTTTGACTTCCCTATGTAAATCTTTATAGTGCGTTATATGCAGATGGCCTACTACGAGGGGGCGAAACCGGTCATATTTTTAATAAATGACTGTGCGACCGAGACTGTTTTCTGCTAATTTTACTTATTGATTGGCGACTCCATACAGTGCTGTGTGCACAACAACCATAGATCAATAAAATTAGAAGGAAGGTCAGCATTGGCCGTAATTCTGATAAAAAAATGTAAAGAATATTGTGTTTCATGACATTTTGATCTGTTAATCGTGGCATATATTGTTCAAGAACCACTGTTTATATATGTGACTCCTTGGTTTTAACGTAATATCTTACGTTTATTATGAACTTTGCACCTCTGACTTCTCAAGCCAGATGGCGGTTATTGTGCTATAACAAACTCTGTTATATTTGATGTCATGTTATTTGTATATTTTTCTTTTTTAGTAGTCCTGTAATCTCACACCTTATAATTTACCTGTTGATTTATTATTCTTGCATTTTTTAAATGTTGTTTTGAAAATAACACGCCAATGTATGTGGTCAAGATGTGCATGACCCCTTCCTTTTTGCTATGCGTTTTTAATGTATTTTTAAGTATTCAAATAATGATTTGCAAGTGCACACTTAGTATTTTGTGATAATATCTTGCCAAATAAAGTAATGTTAAGTCTTCATGTGACACATGTCACATAGAGGGCCTTCCAATCCCCTGTCACAACGAGGTCTGCTGTATAGGTGAATGTAAACAGCGGCTTCAGTTACTGTGATCGTTTCGTAGCTTCTGTTACTGCTAGTAACTGCCCTACGAGCCTTAATTTGTACGCTAAAGGTATGTTCTTACCAACAGTTGTTTTATACTCAGATGTATTTGTGTCTTTTGTTTCTTATTCACGGATCACTATGGGAAATGCTTAACTTCCAGCACTGAAGATGATCATTATGTGATCGAAAGTCGATTCCTTCTAATTTAATTTTACTTAACAACAGATCACTGTCTCCCAATAATGTTATCTACAATTATGAACTCAAAATGTATTTTTCTGGCCCTTACCCTGTTCTGGAATCTGAGTACAGGCCTTTTATTCATTATAGATTTCTCTCGAACTTCTAATATACTTCTCTGCGACGCTAGTGTACTGCAGATTAATAGTGCCTAGCGCGACGGGAAATACTGTGACTTTAGCAGTGACTACCTGTGTTGGGGTTTTTTGGCTTTCATGCCGTTCACCCCAGAAAGCTTGCCGATTCCTTCGGGCGGTGAAAGTTTTGGCACTATATTCTGTAGTCGAGATGGATGCGGAACTCTATAGAAAAACGCTCCCTTTCTGCTTTGTACAGAATTTAGCCTGTTTGTTGGGTGTTTGGATGTAGCTTAGTTGCGGTTTCTATCGTCTCCCTTCTTAAGAGTCTGACTTAATACAGATTATCGCCTGCCGCTGTGGCCGAGCGGCTCTAGCCACTTCAGTCGGGAACCGCGTGATTGTTACGGTCGCAGGTTCGAATCCTGCCTCGGGCATGGATGTGTGTGATGTCCTTAGGTTAGTTAGATTTAAGTAGTTCTAAGTTTTAGGGGACCGATGACCTCAGATGTTAAGTCCCTTAGTGCTCAGAGCCATTTGAACTGATTATCGGAGGATGGAAGAAATGGCCTTCGAAGATGTACCAACTTCGAGGGCTATTCAGAAAGTAAGGTCTGACAGGCCACAAAATGGAAACCACAGTGGAAATCATAAATTTTCTATCTGCAATAGTTTAGTATACGTTCCATCTACTTCTCTAAGTTGTCTCTGCTCTGACTTAAACACCTGTCGTGGGGTTTAGCAGCTTTCCAATATCCTCGTGTCCGCCCTCGGTAGCTGAATGGCCAGCGCGATGGATTGCAAATCCTCTGGGCCCGGGTTCGATTCCCGGCTGGGTTGGGGAATTTTCTCCGTCCAGGGCCTGGGAGTTGTGCTGTCCTCATCATCATCCTATCATCCTCATCGACTGCAGGTCGCCGAAATGGCGTCAAATTGAAAGACCGGCACCCGGTGAACGGTCTGCCCCACGGGGGCCCTAGCCATACGATTTTATTAAATAGCTATATCCTCGTCATAGAAAGCAGCCGCTTGTGCTTTCCGCCACTTGTGTACGTTGGTCTATAGTTCGTTGTCGGTTTCAAAATGTCGCCCTCATAGTCAGCGGATCATGAGAGCAGAGACTAACATCAGTGGGAACCTCATTGTCCTTGCAGCGTGCGGCAGAGGGTTGTCATGAAGACGTAAACGCGTGACAGTTACGTTACGTGGGCTTGCACGAAATCAGGTGAAACCACTCAGCAGGCTTCCATACTTGGCAGGAGACTCTATTTCCTAGGTATCTTTATGTGCTCTGTGGTCAGAACTGAAAGCAGCGACGTGACGTGATCGACAAGCATACTAGAGACACCACCCAACACATATGCGCAAAAAGCTTCGTCGATGCGGTTTCCATTTCGCAACCGAGTGGACCTTAATCTCCAAACAGCAGATGGATCGTCGTTCCCTAGCAGATTACTCAGCTGCTAAGCTTCTATCCCAGGCGTGCGACTTGGTTTTTTAAAGCAAGTGTTTCGTCACACATTAAAGAACTGATGTACAGAAAGGTACAGCAGTGAAGCTACAGGCCAATGAAACTCAGTATAGTCTGGATACGCATCTCTTTGGAAACGGACAAGTAATTGGGAGACAGCCCTGTTACAAGTTTCCTAAAGTATCTCTCACAAAAACGCAACCGCTGTGCGAACAATGCACTTGCTGTAGGCCAAGTAAAAAGAACAAAAATTCACAGGAACAATAACGTCTTCAGAACAATTACCAGTACCTAGAGACAGCGCAGAAATGAATTAACATGAATCAGAGAAACGAATCATCCTAGAGATCGACGAATACTGTCACAGTACCAGGGATCGGACAATAGAGCTTATCAGGCAACTTGTTGATCTGCATCGCTGGTATCTCACGGTGCAAACGTAGCGACAGCACGGTCGACCTTCGTAATTCCAAACATCACGAGCAACTTGGGGATGGTAATGGAAAACAACACTTGCCGCAAAACTGTGGCAACTGCTCCACGATGAGCATCACGATGTCGACACCTTCAGAAACAACGAGGGTCTGACGGAGAGCTCATCTCCAGACTACTTAAGGCCTCTGCCGATGAACTACAGTGCCCCTCCGTGGTACACCAAAAGGTCCTTGTAGCAAACCCAACACAGGTTCGAGGTGTAATAGATCCTGCTGTTTGACCGAAAGGAGTGGCCAAGTTCCAGCCTTCAAATTGGATAGCGGCACGGTTTAACAAAACGTGGGAGAACGTTTGTGTCGTCGCAACTGCAAGGCTTTAACGACGATTCATAATAACGGCCCTGAAACCAAGCGAGATTTTGCCATCTTGGGCCCTTACTATATCAATTAACTCTTTCGTAGTTGATGGGATACATACGTCTCGGTAAGATAGTATGCAGTTTTGATCGTTGGGATGTCTACGACTCATATCGGTCTAGTGGTATCACTTAGTGAGATGGTTTCGGAACTTGGAGAAAAATGCTACGCAGTGTGGGGTGGACACGTAGAAGACGGTGAGCGATCAAATACAGCGACGTTTGTTTGTAGTAAAAATGAGATAAAATCACCATTTTGTACATTCCAAAAAAATCTGAATTAGCTAATTGTGTTTTCTTATATATCATAGACATTGTTTTGAGACATTACTAAAAATTTCAGTAAATCTGATTGTAAGTAATTTATGTGTAGTGGGGCATACACTGATGTTACAAAATTCATAGGATACCCCCTAATATGCTGTCGGACCTCCTTTTGACTGGCGTAGTGCAGCAGCTCAAGAAAGTCCTTGTAAGTCCCGTGCAGAAATATTGAGCCATAATGCCTCTTTAACCGTACGTAATTGCGAAAATGTTGCCAGTGCAAGATTTTGTGCACGAATTGACGTATAGAATTCGTCCCATAAATTTTCGAAGGATTTCATGGCGGGAAATCTGGGTGGCCAAATCATTCGCTCGAATTATCCAGAATGTTCTACAAACCAATCGCCAACAATTGTGGGCCTGTGACATGGCGTTTTATCATCCATAGAAATTGCATCGTTGTTTGGTAACTTGAAGTCCTTGAATGGCTGCAAATGGTCTCCAACTAGCCGAACACAACCGGAGGATTCAGTCCGTTCCGTGTAAACACAGCCCACACTATTATGGAGCCACCAGCAGCTTGCACGGTACCTCGATGGTGAAACGTCACTGTGGAGTCGTTTCGTAGACGCTTGTCTCACTGGATTCTGTGCATCCTATTCTGTCTACCGCCTGATTGCGGTTTAATTTATTAACTCTCCCAGATAGACGGAGCAATCATAGTAAGGCTTATTAAATGATATTATGTTTGATTTTTTTTACCAGTATTTATCACATATTTCCCTTCACCCTACCCTATGTGTGCGTAAATGTGACTGAATGAGTGTTTTTACGAGTGGTTTCTGGTTTCTTTTGTGGGGGACGCTGAGTTGGTTGTCGTCTGCTAGGAGCAGGTGATGTTTGCTTCTCGTTTGGAGGATAGCACAGGATGACCAGCTTAGGATCTCAGTACATGGACAGAGAGGTTTACCCCTTTTAGCCTGAGATTGGTCTGTCTGTCAGGTTGGTGGCGAAAGCCTACTCCTCTGGCAGCTTTCGTTGCACCGGTAGTTAGTCGAAGCTCGGAGGAGAAAGGGCACTCTGCAGCTAGCCGTGGGTGAGTACAGTTCGTAGCTCCTAGAAAGGGTTTCTGCCTTGCCTAGTTAATTTTATTTCGTGACAGCAAAATCATTCTGCTATTGCACCATTAAAATTTCTTACATTTGTGCCTGGTTTAGTGTCTAATTTCTGAACAGTTAACTCGTAATCAAGTTTATCACGTGCTGAACTTCGGCCGTCCGTGAGCGGCAGGCACAGATTCCATGTCGAATATCTACTATACAAACACTGCGACGGATAAACCTCTTTCCAAACAAGTGCATGAGCACAATGGTGATAGGTATCTCTCTGAACTATTTCTGTTGTGGGTATGTAGATGAAATGATTGAGTTATTGTGTTCCACTTACCTTTTGTGTGTTGTTCCTTTTTTAATTGCGCTATTCTACCATTTTTTGGCGAATTATTTAGTTAAATTTTTCATTCAGGCACCAGTCATGTGTATTCATAGGATGCGCATCAAATTCAGTAATGAAATAAATGTGCTACGTAAAAGATAAACTATGCATCCTTTATCTTTCTCATTGATGCCAGTTTTCAAATCAATTTTCTATTCCCTGATTTTTTTAAAGTTAATCTGCATGCCTGTGATGAACAAAAATGGTAGAAAAAAATCAATTTAATTAAACAAGCTCATTGATATACGACATACAATGCTGCTCATCTTTTTAGTGTCTTTAAAAAAAATTGCATTCTTGCAATTAAGTTCTTAATTCAATTGAACTGATAATTTCCGGTTCGGTCTTTTCTTAATTTTTCGGAAGGGCTTGAGCTGGTGGCGACCCTGTAATTTTTAAATTTATAATTGTCCTTGTGAGGTGGCTTAGCCAGAAATTGCGCAAAAGTGTTTCATCGTACGTCGAGCCTTGGCTAGGATCCGTTTACAATTTGTGTCCATGTCTTCGTGAGGTTTGCGCCACACACGAACCATACCATCAGGTCTTTCCCAGTCGTCTAGTATCCAACCGATATGGCCACGAACAGGCGATGTCGCGCTGTGTGCAAAGGCACTCGCGTCGGTCGTCTTCTGCCATAGTCCATAACGCCAAATTTCTGCGCACTGTCATACGTCCCACATTAATTTTTGCTGTTATGTCACTTAGCACTTCTTATCTGTTAGCAGTTACAACCTTACGCCAACACCGCTGCTCTCGGTCGTTGAGTGAAGGCTGTTGCTACTGCGTTGTCCTTCATGAGAAGTAATTTGGCATGCTCAGCACACTCTTGACACTGTGAATCTCGGAATATTGAATTCCCTAACAATCAGCGAAATGGAATGTCGCGTGCACCTAGCTCCAATTACCATTCCGCGTTCAGAGTCTGTTAATTACACTCGTGCACCCATAATCAATTCGGAAAGCTTTTCACATCATGAATAACGCGAGTACAAGTGACAGCTCCACCAATGCACTGGCCTTTTATACCTTGTGGAGGCGATGCTACGGCCATCTGTATATATGTATAGCGCTATCCAGTGACTTTTGTCACCTCAGTGTATATACCTCCATAAACTTCATGGAATGTAGAAAACATTGGTATGTGGTATGTCAAAGCCATCTTCAAATGTTATGTTGGAAACGTGTGTCCGATATTTCGTGTTTTTCACTGTCATGAGAATAAATGTGTTCTGGTTCTAATTTGTTATACTTTCTCTATAACTGACTTTCTGATAAAATAGAATAAATGTGTTTTGTTTCTAATTTGTTATACTTTTTCTATAACTGACTTCCTGATAAAATAACTCTAAAATTAAATTTTTAGCTTTGAGAGTACTAGGTGGTGAGGATCGGTGTGGACACACGCTGTGGCGTCGCCAAGTCCGTTACGTGTTTGACGGAGTCACTGAGTTTCAACCTCTTTTCTAGCTGCAAAAAAGGGACCAAGCCAGTATCCTGAAGCGCGGATTCCATCACAACATAAGCATGGGGCAGTAGTGTATGTTTACCATTACTCTGTGGATTATGAACACTCGTGATGACTTTCAAGTTGTTACATTTTTAATTTATCAGGTGTTTTTTTTTTTTTTTTGTTAGAGCATGATTCTTTCTCTCAGGGATATTATCTATTCTTATCACTTTTACTTACGTGCATAACTAAATATGAAACGGGTTCTTGAAGGGCCGCTGTTATTCATGTAACAACTTTTGATTTTGAACGTGATGACCAAAATATAGACGCCATTAACTGAATTGAATGTAATTTTGTTAATTTCTATTTATTGATTGCAAAGAAATGCTCGGGAGAGTTTCAATTGTTGCCTTGGAGCGGCCAAGATAAAACTTACTGAACTCATGGAATCTGTATAATTTAAAAAATGAACTTTCACGTTAAATTAATTATCTGTTGCAATTTAGAAAGGTTCTTAAAACGAAATCTCTCGCATTTAAAGTTACTGTGAACACTTTGAAAAATAAATTAATACTTCTGCGTGTAATGGCCGACCAGAGGCTGCATCGGAAGATGAGCTTCCCACAGCGCAAATTACTGAAAAAAATGCTTATTAAAAATAATTAGCCGCTGCGACCATTTGAGGTGACAACTATTACAAAGAAATTAATTTTATGATAACAATAATTGGTTTATTTTAGCAGAATACAGAATAACTTACATAAAATGTGTGTAGCCGCTCAATGGCTGCCCTCCGTATCGCGAAACAAAAGAGTGGGTGTACCCTAAAGTACGTCCGTCCTCCTCGGCCGCACAATCGCGTCTCTTAGCGATCCTTTTTTATTTTCATAGACATGTTTTAAATAAAGATGCTACTTTTAAATTATCGCTCCATATCAGTTTCTTTCAAGAACATTAACTGTAACTTTTATACTAATTATGTTCATAAAATACGTTAAGTATTTACAAATAATTTTTAGTTCACCCTTAACACTTCACAGTATTGTTCACTGCTTACAACCGATAAAACTGTCAATATTTATGTGACGTACTGTCACAAAGTTCTGGGTTCAGCTTTACACGACAGTGCTGTTGCAGTAGACTGTAAGGAACACAACCGCCTCTACTTCATATATGAGTCCCAATGATTCAGAGAAAACAGAAAATACCATTTTTATGTGCAACATAAGAGTGAAATAGAGTAAATTTTCAAGATCAAAAAGATATCTTGTGGTGGAATTGGAACCTTCTCAATGGCGTGTAACACAGTGCTAAATGCAGTCACAGAGCTATGAATCCAGCAGTCCAGTTGTCCAGACGGCACTGTAGTCTGACAACCTGGAGAAACGAATGCTTTAGTTCAATCCAAAACAGTTAAAAGTCCCCAGACTATTAAAAATCGATTATGCCCCCAGTTCTAAGAAGATTTTGGAAGAGTTCTCAAGTTTATCTCGTCGATTATAGACGTTAGACCGTACTTTACGTACCAACCCAGAAAAATGTAGTTTTATAAACTCAATTTATTCATTGTTCATGAGTGTTGACAACGCTACAGTTGTATTACTGAAGTTTTTTACACACTCCAGTATCGGGGTCTCAGTTCCATCTTCAGGTGCCACTGCAAATTAAAATGAAAGAAATTGTCGATATAATAAGACCCATAAATCGCTACTGTTAGTAAAAATAAATAGGGCCAACAAATATAAACAGCATAAAACGTACCAAAAATCAGTCCAAAACGTACGTATACAGGCTAAGTTAAAAGACACTACTCATCAAAGGGAGCATGGAAAAGCGACCCCGCTGATACCAGCTATCAAATGTGTCTGACGGCAGCCCTCTACACCCAAATGAAACCGGATTAAGAATTCCCCTTTCGGAGTTTCGAGTCCTCCCTGGGTGTGTGTGTGGTGTCATAGTTAATTTAAGTTAGAATAAATAGTGTGTAAGCTGTAACCTCAGCAGTTTTGTCCCATTAGACCTTACCACAAATTTCCAATTTTTTTCCAGATTAAGAACTATACGTAAGGCCAAATGCTGACAAATAAGGTTACAAAGCGTGCAGCTACACTTGCGAAAGGCCAAAGCGATGCAAAGTTGGTACAGCGCTGTCACTGAAAGACAGCCTGCCAATTGATATATGTGTAAGAGAAGGAAACCCTATTCAGAAATCCAAAATTAAGTTGCTAAACTGCTAAAAACGACGCAGTCGTGCATATCTGCCACATATCGTTTACTCGCAGAAATTGACGATGGGCCCAAATCACCAACGGAACGAGGACCTAATAACGAGACCAAGAGTTGTACTCAAGTAAACACAGTGTATGGAGCACACTAAACGAGTGAAACAGAGAATAAGGTAAAGGTGAAAGTAACAAAAATATTGTATATTGAAGGCAACGGAACATTTACGAGAGACGCACGCTCCATGAAAACCGTAGTCAACAAAATCGAAGGTAACCAACAAACGTATAAAGCTTAAGGCAAACTAGCACAATCAACGAACACAGAAACCTTCACAGAGCAAAGATGATGTCAAATGAGTGTTCTATGCAGTACGAATAAGGATATATAAAAATCAAAGGTAAAACTAGTAACATCAACGAACACAAGTCCACCACCGTAGCTGAGTGGACAGCGCGCCGGCCTGTCATGCCGGGGGCCCATGTTCGATACTCGGCTGGGTTGGTGATATTCTCCTCTCAGGGACTGGGTGTTTGTGTGGTCATCATCATCATCATTTCATCCTCATCGACGCACAAGTCACCAAAGTGGTGTCACCTCAAAACACTTTCACCATGCTATCAGGTCTAGCTGCCGGGAGGTCCTCGCCACACGACATTTCATTTCAACAAATACAAAACCTTCACTAATCAAAATTGATGTCAAACATTTGTTTGTGTAAGAGATATATGCAAATTAAACAGATCGCTACAGAAACTGTAGGACAGAAACACTGTTACAATTAAACAAAAGGTGAGATAACTGAAATACAGACAGCAGTAATAAATAGGATGTTGCATAACTTAGGACACCAATTACAAATACGAAATATAAATAAAAGATGCTGCATGAAACACTAGGTCATCTAATTAAAAAAAAATATAAATCAATTTCAGTAAGACGCTACAAACAAGGCGCCATAAAAGTACTAATGATCTAAAATAAAACCTGAAACAGGAATATCAAAAACGTTAAAATTGCCATGAGTAACCAAAGCGGAAACCCACACATAAACTAATAGACGTACATCCATACACAAAAACAGATTGAGAACTATTAGTACATGGCTCCAGATCCAATATGGAGGAACAGCTGATCTTGCATGTAGCACGGGCGCACCACCGAGTTACTTGTCACACACCACCTGAACTTTAGGAGCAAGGTGTTGATGCAGCAGAATGGTCTCACGTAAAAGAGAGCGTAACCTCATTCTGTTGATCATACAGAGTGAAGTAACACTGCGTAAATCTTATGCAAGAGTGGTTTTTAGCAAAAATAGCTAAAGTGAAAACCTAAAGTGGAGTGTTGGGACACTGTGGTGCCATGTAGAACATTGATGGGTCCAGAGAAGTAGAGCACTTAATTGCTGCATGTTAATGTCATTGGCATGAAAAATCGATACAAATATAAGGTGCACCTCCTCCAAGAAAATAGCATCAAAGTATTAAACCAAAAGAGATTAAATGAGAAATGTCAAATCGAGCCAGTAAGCAACAACATTAACGGAGAATGGAATACTATTAAAGAAACGCACCCACTGAAGCAATAGGAATGAGGGGAAAGAAATATTCTAAAAGGAGGGTAACGATTTGGAATGACCATATTAGCAAGTTAACAAAAGAAAGGAAGAGGCTTTCTAGAAACCTTGTCATTACCTAATAATGTGAATTACTGAGAGTATTGTAAAAGTAAATCTGCTTTAGTAAAAATTAAAACGGGAAAGTTGAGACCGAAATGTGAGTGAAATAGAACACGACTTCATTGGAAGACAAAACAAAGCATACAAAATTATGAAGCTCTTGAATAAACAAGAATAAGATATTTGCCAACTGAATGCAATATCCAAAATAGTTAAAATGTATATGGACTGCTAATTAAGAAGAACCAGAAATAAACACCAAAACCAGTTACTCTGCAGACCTGATAACAATGGAAGTGCTATAAAATGTGACCAAACAAATAAAAAACAAAAAGTTGTCTGGCACTGAACATGGAGCTGATTAAATAAGCTTCTGATCGACTAAAGCAAGGACTTAAATTTTATGAATGTTTGCTGGCTGAACGGACAAGAGCAAGACGAATGGAATGAATCTTTGGTATGTCCTTTTTACAGGAAAGGCAATAAATCACAATGTGCAAATTATCGAAGAATACGTTTACTAAATTTCTACTGCAAACTGTATGCTAAAATTATAAACAATATAGTATTAATTCACATAGAAAATAAAGGAATTTAGATTGCTACTTATTGTGTTTTTATCGGGTATGGAAAGGCGTTTGGCAAAGTAAAGCAGAAAATGCTATGGGAATCACTTAAGGAATTGGGAGTCTTATCACGTCTGATTACGGCTATCCAGTCATTATATAAAAATAGTAAAACAGGGATCCGTACTATGATGAAAGGGACAGAGCCTGCCGATATCAGTCAAGAAGTCACACATGGCTGTCCATTGTATTCCAACCTTTATGGTGTATACATTAACGATATCATTCGTAAATGGTTGATTTTATTAAATGACACATTAAGAACTGATAATTTTAATTTTAGGACGATGCTATTTGTTGATGATCAGATTATAATAGGAGAATCTAAAGAAAAAGTTCAAATTTCAGTACTCAAGTGGAGTCAAATTGCCGCTAAATACCGAATGAGATTATCGACAGATAAAACAAAAGTGATGACATTTCAAGGACTGGGAGCCATAAGGACTATAATTGTTATAGATGGACAAATAATTTAACAAGTACGAGAATTTAAATGTTTAGATGCAATTTTAAATGTCCGAAGTCAGATGGTGTAGAACTTGCCTGATTTAGAGATTTCTTTGGAATTACACAACGCACGAAAAAACCCGTTAATATATCTCTATAAGGTGATAGCATTGCCTTTGCTGTTGTATGGTAGCGAAAGTTGGACCCTATCTGTTGATCAATTACGATGAATCGAATCATCAGAGATGAGGTTCCGCCGCTTTGTAGCGGGATATTCACTGTTGGACCATAAAGGAAATGAACCATAAAGGAAAGAACTGAAAGTTGAATCAGTTAAATTAAAAAAAGTACTGACTGAACTGGAAAGACCACGTCCAACGTATGTGTAATGGTACAATAACTATAGCTACAGTAAAATGTAACCCAGATGGTAGCAGGACCTTTGGACGTCCCTTAAAGAGATGCCGCGAACAGTTCTCAAGATGAACAGGTCAAATGGCCTAACCCTTGAAGACGATGACGATTATGAAATACCTCGAGTCCCAAAGGGCAGTTCTCAGTTTGCTGCTAACCGATCGCGAGGAGGGACCTGCGACAGTACATCCATCGTCCACCGATGACTTTAAATTACTATGCAACAGCCAGCCAGGTCTGAAGGACTTGGCTGCCATCGGCTGTTGTCCCCTCGACTTCACCTTTGCTGATGGGAGTATTTGGGAGCCTCCTGGCACCAGGCCCCTGGACGCCTAGCTGCTGCGCTGCTGAACTACCACAGACCGACCGACCTGCATTTACGAGCAGACGCCAGCATCGCTGGACGTTTTGTTACTGAGAGGCTGTGCTGTGACATTTATCTGCACGACTACGACCACTTCGTCCGGAGTTGTTGAGTGCCTTTCGGTGCGCCGTGCTCAGTGTCAATGAAGGCGCCCTGGCGCCCGGTTGGCTGTACTGCTGTCCACAGGGACATGCGGGCGACGTCCGCAGTGTGGCTTGTTCGCAGTTTCCTAAGACGTAGCTGCACCCTGCGCCCGCAGCGCCGTCAACGCGGCAGCCCAGGCTGCGATATGCACAGGCATCAGTGCACACTAGCCTGGCTAACTCGCGAGGTCTTTCTTAGTCTCTTCATCTCAAAGTAGCACTTACAACTTTCGTCCTCAATTACACTACTGGCCATTAAAATTGCTACACCAAGAAGAAATGCAGATGATAAACGTGTATTCATTGGACAAATACGATATACTAGAACTGACATGTGACTACATTTCCACGCAATTTGGGTGCATAGAACCTGAGAAATCAGTACCCAGAACAACCACCTCTGGCCGTAATAACGGCCTTGATACGCCTGGGCATTGAGTCCATCAGGGATTGGATGCCTTGTACATGTACAGCTGCCCATGTAGCTTTAACACGATACCACAGTTCATCAAGAGTAGTGACTGGCTTAATATGACGAGCCACATGCTCGGCCACCATTGACCATACGTTTTCAATTAGTGAAACGCCTGGAGAATGTACTGGTCAGGGCAGCAGTAGAACATTTTCTGTAACCAGAAAGGCCCGTACAGGACCTGCAACATACGGTCGTGCATTATCCTGATGAAATGTAGCGTTTCGCAGGGATCGAATGAAGGGTAGAGCCACGGGTCGTAGCCGGCCGCGGTGGTCTAGCGGTTCTGGCGCTGCAGTCCGGAACCACGGGACTGCTACGGTCGCAGGTTCGAATCCTGCCTCGGGCATGGGTCTGTGTGATGTCCTTAGGTTAGTTAGATTTAAGTAGTTCTAAGTTCTAGGGGACTTATGACCTAAAATGTTGAGTCCCATAGTGCTCAGAGCCATTTGAACCACGGGTCGTAACACATCTGAAATGTAACGTCCACTGTTCAAAGCGCCGTCAGTGCGAACAAGAGGTGACCGAGACGTGTAACCAATGGCACCCCCATACCATCACGCCGGGTGATACGCCAGTATGGCGATGACGAATACACGCTTCCAATGTGCGTTCACCGCGATGTCGCCAAACACTGATGTGACCATCATGATGCTGTAAACAGAACCTGGATTCACCTGAAAAAATGACGTTTTCCCATTCGTGCACCCAGGTTCGTCGTTGAGTACACCATCGCAGGCGTTCCTGTCTGTGATGCAGCATCAAGGGTAACCGCAGCCATGGTCTCCGAGCTGACAGTCCATGCTGCTGCAAACGTCGTCGAACTGTTCGTGCAGATGGTTGTTGTCTTGCAAACGTCCCCATCTGTTGACTCAGGGATCGAGACGTGGCTGCACGATTCGTTACAGCCATGCGGATAGCATGCCTGTCATCTCGACTTCTAGTGATACGAGGCCGTTCGGATCCAGCACGGCGTTCCGTACTACCCTCCTAAACCCATCGATTCCATATTCTGCTAACAGTCATTGGATCTCGACCAACGCGAGCAGCAATGTCGCGATACGATAAACCGCAATCGCTATAGGCTACAATCCGACCTTTATCAAAGTCGAAAACGTGATGGTACGCATTTCTCCTCCTTACACGAGACATCACAACAACGTTTCACCAGGCAACGCTGGTCAACTGCTGTTTGTGTATGAGAAATCTTTTGGTAACTTTCCTCATGTCATCACGTTGTAGGTGTCGCCACCGGCGCCAGCATTGTGTGAATGCTCTGAAAAGCTAATCATTTACATATCACAGCATCTTCTTCCTGTCGGTTAAATTTCGCGTCTGTAGCACGTCATCGTCGTGGTGTAGCAACTTTAATGATCAGTAGTATATTTGCTCGATGTATTCCAATGTCTGTCTTCCTCTAGTTTTTGTCCTCTACAGCTAGTGCCATGGAAGTTATTCCCTCCTGTCTTAACACATGTCCTGCTATCCTGTCGCTTTTTCTTGTCAGTTTTCCATTTATTCCCTTGTTCGTCAGTTCTCCGGAGAACCTCCTCATTCCTTACCTTATCATTCCACCTAATTTTCAAAATCCTTGTGTTGCATCACATCTAACATGATTCGATTCTCCTTTTTTTGAGGTTTTCCCACAGTGCATGTTTCACTACCGTACAATTTTGTGCTCTAAACATACATTCTCAGAAATGTCTTCCTCAATTTGATGGCCATGTTCCACTGTGTTTCATAACGTCAGATTTCTCAAGGCCAGGAATGCTGTTTTCGCCGTTGCTAGTCTGCTTTTTATGTCCTCATTGCTCCATCTGTTATGGGTTATTTCGATGCCTAGGTTGCGCAGTTTCTTTATTTCGTCCACTTCGTGATTTCCAATTCTGATGTTTTCGCTGTTCTCTTTTCTGCTACTCATTACTTTCGTTTTCCATCGGCTTACTTTCAATCTATGTTCTGTTCTCATTAGACTGTCCACTCTATTCAGCAGATCCTGTATTTCTTCTTCACTTTCAATGACGATAGCACTGTCAAAAGCGAATCTTAAGATTGATAGCCTTCCAACTTCAATTTTAATTCCACTCTTGAACTTTTCTTTTGTTTCCGTCACTGATTTTTCTTCGTGTAAATTGAACAGCTGAGGCGAAAGACTACATCCCTGTCTTACACCCGTTTTAATACGAGTGCTTCGTTCTTGGTAGGCCACCCTTATTGTTTCCTCTTAGCTCTTGTACATAATGTGTATTACCAAGCATTTCTTGCAGCTTACCCCTGTCTCTCACAGAATTTCGAACATCTCCCATTACATAACACTGTCGAACGGTTTCTCCAAGTCGACAAATACTACAAACGTGTCTTGATTTTTCTTTAGTCTTGCTTTCATTATCAACTTAAACGTCAGAATTACCTCTATGGTGTGTTTACCTTCCCTAAAGCGAAACTGAAGGTCAGTTAACACATCCTCAGTTTTCTTTCCTATTTTCTGTATATTATTGTTGCAGTAACTTGGATGCATTAGCTGTGAAGTTGAATGTGCTATAGTACTCACAATCTTCTGGAGTGTGTGGATGATGTTTTTCCGAAATTCTGATGATATGTCGCCAGACTCACACATCCACACACCGGTCAATAATCGTCTTGCTGCCACTCCCCAACGATTTTAAAAATTCGGATGGCATGTTATTTATCCATTCTGCCTTATATGGTCTTCATTCTTTCAAAGGTCTATTACTTTCTGACTCTAATGACTCTAATTCTGAATCCCTTGTGTCTTCTATAGCGACTTCTGTTTCTTCTTCTATCACATCATTCATGTCTTGCTCCTCGTAAAGGCCATAAATGTTCTCTTTTCGCCTATCGGCTCTCTCCTCTGCATTTAACAACTTCTGTGATTGTCCTTTTTAGAGCTGTCCATCCTTCTTTAGCTGAACTGTCTACTGAACTATTCGTTAGCACAGTATCTGTAGCCTCAGAGAACTTCAAACGTATTTCATTCCTTAGTACCTCCGTATTCTACTTTTTGGACATTGACTTTTCCTGAATAGTCTTTTAAATTTCCGCCTAGTAGTGATCTGAGTCTGTATCTGCTTCGAAGTACGCCTTACATCCAGTATCTGATTTCGGAATCTCTGCCTGACCATGACGTAATATAACTGAAATCTTCCCGTATCTCCTGGCCATTTCCAAGTATACCTCCTCCTTTACTATTACTAGTTGAAATATATTGCACAACTGGATAAGTCTTTCTCCTCTCTCAATCCTAGTACCACGCCCATATTCTACCCTAACCCTTTCTTCTACTCCTTCCCCTAAAATTGCATTTCATTCCGCCATAGAGAATAGATTTTCATCTTCCATTTCGTACTGAATTAACTAGTTCAGTATCCTCATACACTTCCTCTATCTCTTCACCTTCAGTTTACAACATCGGCATGTATACCTGAACTATCGTTGTCGGTGTTAGCTTGCTGTAGATTCTGATGAGAGCAACCCTATCACTGAACTGTTCACCCTAACTCACTCCTGCCCTTCCTTGCTATGCATAACAAATCTTACACCCGTTACACGATTTTTTGCTGCATTTGATATTGATCTGTATTAATGTGAAGCAGAAATCCTCGTTTTCTTTCCATTTCACTTCACTGACCCCGATGATATCTAAATTGATAACTGATGTGAAGCCATCATACAACTTTTATTCAAGAAATATTTATATTCAATGAGTTAGTGAATGACTTCAATACGGCCTTAAGACATAATTTTTACAGTAGAGTATTAGCAACATGGAGTCTTCAATTACCGGGACCTGAAGGTAGAGAATAAGAATAAAAAGCTTGAGACAGGAATTTTTAGGAAATTCACTTTCATAGGAGCGCTTATTGATAACTCCTGGTTCCACCTTCATAAATATAAATTAGTATTTTTTTAAATACTGCTTACAGTGCTAATTCCATACCTGTAAGTCCGGAAAATGAGAATGAGGAAAAGAAAATCCTTAGAAAAAAAAATAGTAAAAATCCAGACAAATATAGTCATCCCATATCGGGAGGCCATCTCACAAAAATTAGGGAGGTCATGTAACAAGAAAAGTAGTTAGAATTGATTTCAATATGGACAAGAAAATAGGACAGAGGATGAGGCTTAAGTCGACGCAGATGAGAGATAGATGAGGAAATCTAGAAGAAAAACGGTGGTCGCTATTAAATTTAGAAGAGGTAAAGACATATTGTACCTTGAGAGAGGAGTGTGTCGGCGTTTTAAATGAGAGGACGGAAGTGTCTAAAGGCCGTTTCTGGGCATACTTTAGAGATATTCTCGTTAAGAAGTAGCTACCAACATATTTTACATAGGATTTTCGCATACTATTTCCGTTCAGATTGCAGCGTAGAGGTGGCTTTAAGTTAGTATGAGCTAAGACCAGACAGACATTTCTCAAAGATTTTATGACAGGCAGTGATATTGTTGGTGCTGAGTATAAGGCTTTAAGTTAATATCGTCGTTATTAAATGGAGTCAGCGGCTTGCAGTTTGCAACTGTACCTCAGGAACGGTGGATGCACTGGCTTGTGATGTTCTGTATTTTATGGTTTGAGTCGAAAATGCACGTGCGCAGCTTGTTTTTAAGTTGTGACGAGGTCTAATGGCATAAAAAATTTTAAATTGCGTTATAATTCAAGACGTCTGTAATCGTTATATGTCTGTCGATATGAGGAGGGTGGTTCTACCTGGTTGTTTTTAGCACCTGGAATGGCATAATATTGTCCCGAAACAATTCGCAATAATCACACGATTGATAACTGGACTGAATATCCCCAGTATTCCTTATATCTAGATTAAGTCTCCTATTTCAGGTTTTGTAGCTGCACCACGTTCAATCTTCTGACGTTCCACGCTCCAACTCTGTGGTTAGAACTCTATCTTTTCGTTGGTTATTCAATCTGTACCAAAGAAGAGGAGGGAGTGACAAAGTAGCTTCGCCCATACACCATGAGGTGTCTTGTGGAGTGTAGATGCACATGTAGATGTTTTCTTACCACACTCATTTTGCCTTCGTGAAGAAGACCCCAACAACAATAACCCTACAAGACCGGAGAGCAAAGCGAATGGTTGTGGCAATATCTATGCAGGGATGAAGCGACTTGCACAAGATAAGCGTGAAGGTTTTCAACCAGTTTTCGGAATGAATACTATAGACAAGAAACACGACAAGCAGAAATCTTCATTATTAGAGCCTAAGGCATTGACACTTGATGATATCGTAGTCATCCCAGTCTGTTCACCGTATAACATTATGGATTCGCACAGGCAGATTCAGTAAATCTTTCTAGTCCATCGTTACAATCTGTTCATACTGTTCACACAATATTTCAACAGATAACATCTGAGAACATTCTATAATTTCTATAGACAAGAAATTTAATATGTATTTTACAGCTTATCGAAAATTATCTTCAATTTAGGCCTACAACCATATCCGCAACTACACAGTTATCAAGAAAACATAAATTCTGAAACAAACAAAATGCATAGACATGTAAACAAACCTCTAAGCACTAACATCATAGAGATAGACATGTTAATTTCAACAAAAAACCAACAGACGAAAATTACAAACTGTGCAGTAATGTTAAACTATTAATTAAATTATCTTTTGGAACTTTATTTCTCATCCACAAACTTTGAACACACAGACAGTGAAGTGATTTCCAGTTTTTGTCAGTTCTATCTAAAATAGAAAAAAAAGCCAAATTTAAAATATGAAAATTGCGTCGTACTTTTGAATTTAGAAGCATAGTTGAGTCTCGTAACCATTCGTTCCAAAATTACTTTTATTATTTGTAAATCCTACCCCCATGAACCATGGACCTTGCCGTTAGTGGGGAGGCTTGCGTGCCTCAGCGATACAGATGGCCGTACCGTAGGTGCAACCACAACGGAGGGGTATCTGTTGAGAGGCCAGACAATCGTGTGGTTCCTGAAGAGGGCCAGCAGCCTTTTCAATAGTTGCAGGGGCAACAGTCTGGATGATTGACTGATCTGGCCCTTCAACACTAATCAAAACGGCCTCGCTGTGCTGGTACTGCGAACGGCTGAAAGCAAGGGGAAACTACAGCCGTAATTTTTCCCGAGGGCATGCAGCTTTACTGTATGATTAAATGATGATGGCATCCCCTTGGGTAAAATATTCCGGAGGTAAAATAGTCCCCCATTCGGATCTCCGGGAGGGACTACTCAGGAGGACGTCGTTATCAGGAGAAAGAAAACTGGCGTTCTACGGATCGGAGCGTGGAATGTCAGATCCCTTAATAGGGCAGGTAGGGTAGACAATTTAAAAATGGAAATGGATAGGTTGAAGGTAGATATAGTGGGAATTAGTGAAGTTCGGTGGCAGGAGGAACAAGACTTTTGGTCAGGTGAATACAGGGTTATAAATACAAAATCAAATAGGGGTAATGCAGGAGTAGGTTTAAAATGAATAAAAAAATTGGAGTGCGGGTAAACTACTACCAACAGCATAGTGAACGCATTATTGTGGCCAAGATAGACACGAATCCCATGCCTACTACAGTAGTACAAGTTTATATGCCAACTAGCTCTGCAGATGATGAAGAAATTGATGAAATGTATGATGAGATAAAAGAAATTATTCAGGTAGTGAAGGGAGACGAAAATTTAATAGTCATGGGTGACTGGAACTCGAGTGTAGGAAAAGGGAGAGAAGGAACATAGTAGGTGAATATGGATTGGGGGAGAGAAATGAAAGAGGAAGCCGTCTGGTAGAATTTTGCACAGAGCATAACTTAATTATAGCTAACACTTGGTTCATGAATTATAAAAGAAGGTTGTATACGTGGAAGAATCCTGGAGATACTAGAAGGTATCAGATAGATTATATAATGGTAAGACAGAGATTTAGGGACCAGGTTTTAAATTGTAAGACATTTCCAGGGGCAGATGTAGATTCTGACCACAATCTGTTGGTTATGAACTGTAGATTAAAACTGAAGAAACTGCAAAAAGGTGGGAATTTAAGGAGATGTGACCTGGATAAACTGACTAAACCAGAGGTTCTACACAGTTTCAGGGAGAGCATAAGGGAACGATTGACAGGAATGGGGGTAAGAAATACAGTAGAAGAAGAATGGGTAGCTCTGGGGGATGAAGTAGTGAAGGCAGCAGAGGATCAAGTAGGTAAAAAGACAAGGGCTAGTAGAAATCTTTGGGTAAAAGAAGAAATATTGAATTTTATTAATGAAAGTAGAAAATATAAAAACGCAGTAAATGAAGCAGGCAAAAGGGAATACAAACGTCTCAAAAATGAGATAGACAGGAAGTGCAAAATGGCCAAGCAGGGATGGCTAGAGTACAAATGTAAGGATGTAGAGGCTTATCTCACTAGGGGTAAGATAGATACTGCCTACAGGAAAATTAAAGAGACCTTCGGAGAAAAGAGAGCCGCTTGTATGAATATCAAGAGCTCAGATGGAAACCCAGTTCTAAGCAAATGAGGGAAAGCAGAAAGGTGAAAGGAGTATATAGAGGGTCTATACAAGGGCGATGTACTTGAGGACAGTATTATGGAAATGGAAGAGGATGTAGATGAAGATGAAATGGGAGATACGATGCTGCGTGAAGAGTTTGACAGAGCACTGAAAGACCTGAGTCGAAACAAGGCATCGGGAGTAGACAACATTCCATTGGAACTACTGACGGCCTTGGGAGAGCCAGTCCTGACAAAATTCTACCATCTGGTGAGCAAGATGTATGAGACAGGCGAAATACCCTCAGACTTCAAGAAGAATATAATAATTCCAATCCCAAAGAAAGCAGATGTTGACAGATGTGAAAATTACCGTACTATCAGTTTAATAAGCCACGGCTGCAAAATACTAACGCGTATCCTTTACAGACGAATGGAAAAACTGGTAGAAGCCGACCTCGGCGAAGATCAGTTTGTATTCCGCAGAAATGTTGGAACACGTGAGGCAATACTAACCTTACGACTGATCTTAGAAAATAGATTAAGGAAAGGCAAACATACGTTTCTAGCATTTGTAGACTTAGAGAAAGCTTTTGACAATGTTGACTGGAATACTCTCTTTCAAATTGTGAAGGTGGCAGGGGTAAAACACAGGGAGCGAAAGGCTATTTACAATTTGTACAGAAACCAGATGGCGATTATAAGAGTCGAGGGGCATGAAAGGGAAGCAGCGGTTGGGAAGGGAGTGAGACAGGGTTGTAGCCTCTCCCCGATGTTATTCAATCTGTATATTGAGCAAGCAGTGAAGGATACAAAAGAAAAATTCGGAGTAGGTATTAAAGTCCATGGAGAAGAAATAAAAATTTTAAGGTTCGCTGATGACATCGTAATTCTGTCAGAGACAGCAAAGGACTTGGAAGAGCAGTTGAACGGAATGGACAGTGTCTTGAAAGGAGGTTATAAGATGAACATCAACAAAAGCAAAACGAGGATAATGGAATGTAGTCGAATTAAATCGGGTGATGCTGAGGGAATTAGATTAGGAAATGAGACACTTATAGTAGTAAAGGAGTTTTGCTATTTGGGGAGCAAAATAACTGATGATGGTGGAAGTAGAGAGGATATAAAATATAGACTGGCAATGGCAAGGAAAGCGTTTCTGAAGAAGAGAAATTTGTTAACATCGAGTATAGATTTAAGTGTCACGAAGTCGTTTCTGAAAGTATTTGTAGGAGTGTAGCCATGTATGGAAGTGAAACATGGACGATAAATAGTTTGGACAAGAAGAGAATAGAAGCTTTCGAAATGTGTTGCTACAGAAGAATGCTGAAGATTAGATGGGTAGATCACATAACTAATGAGGAGATATTGAATAGAATTGGAGAGAAGAGGAGTTTGTGGCACAACTTTACAAGAAGAAGGGACCGGTTGGTAGGGCATGTTCTGAGGCATCAACGGATCACAAATTTAGCATTGGAGGGCAGCGTGCAGGGTAAAAATCGTAGAGGGAGACCAAGAGATGAATACACTAAGCAGATTCAGAAGGATGTAGGTTGCAGTAAGTACTGGGAGATGAAGAAGCTTGCACAGGATAGAGTAGCATGGAGAGCTGCATCAAACCAGTCTCAGGACTGAAGACAACAACAACAACAACAACAACATTTGTGAATCATGATACAGAACATAAAACAGATGTAACCTATTTGTAGAAAGACGCAAAACTGCAAGACACCTGTTTGACAATCATAGTGGAAAACACGTCCAAATCAAATTAAGTATACCATTGTCAACACAACATCATTTTCTCTTAAATAGTTACCTTTAGTTACCGTAAGCATTATTCACAGCCTGTGCGCTTCACATTTTTCTAGTTGTTGTATGTTATTAACCTGAGTCGAAATCGCGTAAACAAAAACCAGATAACAAATCCAGCCGGGACATGGAGGTTTTGCGGGGTCTTTGAAGTATCGATGCTGACAACGCGTTTGGTTGTCAGTGATGCTGGGAAGCAGGTATCTGTTGAGGGGCGTTCTATAAACTGTTGACATCACTAATGTACGTGAATACCGTAATCAGTTGTGAAAGTATCAGAATCTGGCATTAAATCTTCTGGCAGAAAATGACATCATACCCAAGACTATAAATTTAAAGGCAAACGCCAAACCTACTAGCAGAACCTAGTCTTATAAGCTTGCACAGGAAGAAGCAGCAGCCTTAGAGACCGTCAAAGCTTCAACAACATCAAAAAGCCAAGTAAAATTAATTCAGATACGTCTTCCTCACACTGTCCAGATTTAGATACTTTAGGGTAGAAGACGATTACTAGAATTTGGGCATACCAAAAAGATATTAGGACACATCGATGAAATGACGTTAGAACCGTCATATGTGAATGTCTGAGGCACCTCTAGACGTGACTGCTCATTCTGAAGGACACTTCAAAACGCCCTGTGAGCTTCTGTAAACCAGAATCTTAGTACCAGGTGAGGTTCCCTTTATCAGTATCTGAGGTATTTTATAACTATAATTTGATAAACTGAGAAATAATTATGTGTATGAAACTGCTATGGGTGTAGAAAAGTAATACAAAAATATCGTTAACAACAGAAGAAATATTGTGAATTGGAAATGAAAGTATAATACAAGAAAGCATAATAGGCAAATGGAAGACGGATTTAGTCCAAAAGGTAATTTTCATTTTTCATGAAGGTAAGGTAAACAGGATTCAAAACCGTTCAGCCGAAGAACTAGTCATTAGCGAAGAACTTGAGTGAAGGATTGACCGTACATGGCCAAAAAGTAATGAAGCGTAATTTTAAAAAGAATACTAACCGATTTTATATCGGAAGCTTGGTAAACCTGGTAGAAGGTATGGTAAGGTTCTTCACTCTAGGATGTTAAGTTATCTATATAAAATGACTAAATTGAGGAATGCATCTCTACTGTCTGGAACAACAGGAATGTGCTTTGGTGTCATTTTGCCTTGGACAGGCCAGGAAATTGGATTTTTGTAATTTTTTGTATTTATGCTACATGAAATTCAGAACTCAAATATCAATATTAAAAAACTGTTCGATGCATCTCTTGAACATTTTAGGGGATAATACACGCTGAAGTTTCCTGAGGAACTTTAATTCACTAAAATCAAGCAAACTTTCATAACAGGCTGTGTGGTTGACTTGGCAGGGTCAGCGACTGGCAGTTGCGAAATCCATGAGCCACAGTTTCCAATATCAGTTGGTCATTTTCTTCGTTTTATTTGTTTCGTTCAATTCCAATACCTACACCATTTAAATACAAAGTTCATCAAATGAATGCTAATTAACGTCTATCGAAATACAATTTTTAGGAAAAATGCAGGTATCCTTGTTTTTAATTACATAACGCACACATTGCCACACATTGCAAATATATAGTCTTAATTATGGATATTTTATAAAATATTGATAATTAAGAATGTCTAAATTTTAGAAAAATTATAAATTTATCACATATCGATGGTTCATAATTTGTATTTGCACTGGAAACTGGAACTGTGGGTGTGATATTTATTTACAAACAAGAAGACGTGCTTTTTTCATAAAAACGATGATTAGATGTTTTTATTAGCATATATTTGATGAATTTTATATTTAAATCGGTGACTATTCGAACTGAACGCGGAAAAAAAACGGAAAACTACAGCAACACTGTAACCAATAATCCACGAATTACCCAGATACCATTCTCTGATGCTACGAAGTGAACTACGCGATCCACCACGACAGTTATTTATATTTTAGTGAATTACAATTTCACAGAAAACTTCAAAGTTGATTTTCTCCAAGAATTTTGAGAGTTGCATGGAACAGCTTTGAGTGATTGATACTTGAGTAACGTGCCATAAGTATAAAAGATTACGAAAATACAACTGTCAGGTAGTCTTCCTCTGAGTAAGAAAACTCGGAACTCAGCAGTTTGGAGTACAGTTCTGCACAAAAGTTAAAAGAGAATAGCGGAAAACTTGAAGATAAACTAGCACTGGACACTTGGTACTATAGAAGGGACGTGAAAGAAATGAGACGACAATTGAGGTCAGAAAAGAAACCGTGTTATTGTGACACACCAACATGGACAAAACTGAACGATTTGAAGCAGACAGAATAACATATTCTATTGCGCATTTACGAGGGAAACCGTAATATCGGCAGATAATGCTTATGTTGAGCCTCGAAAGATCACTGTATATTCGGAAATCCATATTCTTGTTGGTTTAGTGGACAATGGACATACCTGAGAACCATATGTTTTGGTAGTTAACAGAGTATAAAGACTGCAAAATGAGAATGTTGAAGAAGTATAATGGCATAGGTAATTAGATTTTATCCATAGTGGATAGGAGATCTTGCTTGTAAAAATCAAATGTAAAATGTCTGCTCAACTATCTATTTACACCAAAAGAAACATTAGAATTAACGCGTTTCGAAGATAAAATCTTCATCTTCAGAATTGCTGTTAGATGTTTCTCGTACTGTAATTCTGGAGATTAATATTTGACCTTCGAAATGCGTAAATTCTAATATTTTTTACACTGTAAATAGATGGTTCAGATGAGATTTTATCACTAAACTAGATATTATTTTGCAGATTACTTTGACACATATGTTTTTATTTTAGTACGCGGAAAACGGAACTGAACTAGGATATAAAAGCCGATAAAAAACTATTTTACTGATGAGTTGTTGAGTTGGACCTTTTCAATCAATCATGCAGAAATTCCCAAAGCGAATTTGCTGAATGCCAGGAGGAAAGTAGGTGCTCCTACTATGAGGCTCTTTGTAGCTGAGCCTGCTGAGGGACTCTAAAGTCAGCTGAAAAGTTACTCAGGACCTCTCATGAGTTTATTTGATGATGATCCTCGTCAGTGCTGATAAATGTATGATACAGTCCTACCAAGTTTCCAGCACAAGCAAGCAACAGCCCTGCCTGTGAGAGGTGGCATGAGCCCCCTGTCATATTTCTATCTTACGATTTTCGTCTCTAATGGCATGCGGTGAAAAGTTGCTATTCCTTCACACACGGACTTCCCACACAGCGTCTCTCATCACCCAGGTGGTCCGGTGACAGGCGGGCTCTGCAGATCTCGAGAGGGTTAAGCCGACGATTGTGAGGGAGTCGAGTGAATGCTTAACAGACGCCGACATTGTCAAAAGACACGCCCGGAGGGGCTTGAAGTAGCGGCTGGGCTAAAGGTTCCGTTACTTCGCAGAAATTTAGCGAAAACACTTTCTGGCGGGCTACCAGCGAGGCGTGGGAATGACTTCTGTACCCAGGCAGTTGTGGCGGGAAAATTCCCGCACTTTCTGCAAAATTGTAACTGTGATTGGCTTGCTCAGGGCATAGCTCCGTGACATAGCAAAATCAGCGCAGAAAGTGGCGCCAAGAATCTCCATTGGTGGAATGGCAGTGCTCCAGCAATGGAGTGGAATTTTCCGCCGGTTTTCGAGTTGCTGATTGGAACGTTTAACCACGGCCACTGTCGTGGGGGCAGGAATGTTGTGTGTTCGGCCTGTACGGGTGCTCTAAGTAGTCGGCTCTCGCTTTTCGGTCGAGGACGTCGAAGCAACCAGCCATCGCCTCCGGTACGCCAGATCGTGTTCTGGCAGTTAAGAAGACAGTTTGGTAATGTATGTCCGCAGCACCGGCAAATAGGGATTTTCCTAGGTGATAATCAGAGCTCAGCGGAGCGCGCCTGTTCGTCTTTTTCTAACTTTGTTCTGTCTTGTGTAGCAGCAATTAATGTTGGGTTAGCTGTGTGTCTCTCATAAGATTTGAGTGGCAAGGATTTGGCTCCACATACCACTTTGTCATAAACCTCACAATCTAGTTTAGGGACAACCTCACCTTTACAGCGTTTGTTTGAGTATCCAATTTGAGCCAATTTGAGGTATTATAATTGTTTCATGTGTTTTTGTTTATTATTTCGTGTTTAGTCTTAATAAATCATATTGTTATTTTGGACAGAACTTTCATTCTGTTAATCGGTAGAGCAACCCATCATTTCTCACTGCGTTAATGAAACCTTCCTTTATTTAACTTATTTATCAAATTAAATTATTGCAGGTGCCAAACTTTTTTCTACTCCACTTGCAGGGTTGATTACAGTCAGTTCGCGTATATTTTTTAATCCTTGTGCAACAGCAAAAGTCGGAGTTAGAATAGGGGGGGGGGGGCTTAGAGCATCATTTACATATGTAGATTCTAGAATTTAGTGTTAAATACACTGCTAGCCCCGGCACCTCGCACCTGTACTATCATGTCATACGCGTAGTGTGAAGGCCAAGACACTCACTGTCATATGCTGTCTACATACCACATGGTAATGACATGCAACAACGTACTACTATAGAAGTCTACCTTACATTTCTGTTTATGTCTAGACTAACATACAAGAAAATGTCCCCTGAGGCAATCAAAATGGAACACACACATTATGTTTATTTCCTTTTTAGTCTTGATGTGATGAAAGCATATAAATTGTTTCGGATGACTCGTTGCAGAGTGAAACAATTAGACACAGTTTAGCCATTGTCCATGATAGAAATGAAAACAATTACCGGTACACCATTTTTGATTATGTTATTGCAGCTGGTGCACCCAATCCTCTTGTTCCTATTAATTACAAATACAGCACTGAAGTAAATTTCTATAATTAATAAGTGTAACTAATGTATATAAGGTTCTCAAGGTTGATGTCGTAACCCATGACAAACATAGCTTCCCAAAGCAATGTCTACTAATTTCACTGGAAATTTTAGTATAATGTATTTATTTCCTTGGATGTAGTTGATGAGGGGTCTAGCACTGAATGAGATAAAATTTTAGACAGCTTTTCACGCAGTAGCTCCACAATGCACAATGATGCTTTTTGTGACGTTCTTCCCCTTAATACAGTTCGTGAACGTAAACACGAAATTCTCTGACTTTATTACACCAACCTACAGTTCCCTAGCGTTGATAGTTGGCTGAAGACTGTGACAGAAAAAAAAAAACCCGTTGAATGGCATATGTTTACTATCAGTGGACTACGGTTACTTCATTTGCCCCACGTATTTTATGACTCTAAAATTGAAATACATCGTTATTTTTTATAATATTCTTCAGAAAGAGTTGCAAATATATTTTTCTTGAAACATTGCTCCCTAAGAATCAACGGCTCGCTGCCAATACGTGAAGTATTTATAAAAAATCTTTCTAAGTAAACGAAAGCTAGTGGTATCGTGGAACCTCATATTTTTGTTTGGCAGCTTAAGATAAAATGTTTTACGACTTTTCGTCACTGCCTTTAGTTGCGGAGAAGTTTTACGGCCTTCCATCGGAGCCGCTGACAGAGCATCGACGTTCTTGAAGGGCCAGCTTTTAACGATCTAGATATGGCAGGAATAATTCTGTCTGAGGACTTTTAACTTCGCTCCCGTTCGAAATGGAGTTCGTTAAGATAATTGCATCTGCGGCATTATAGGTCTTCCTCCCCGGTCTGCGGTAGCTAGCTGAGGGCGTGGGCTGCAAACAATTTCGCCGAAAAGTATCAATCAGCTTTACGGCGGACTGAACTGAAGCCGGCAGAAAATGAGGAATGCCCGACTGCGCGGCAGCCACTTACATGTATACGGCTCCAATTGAAAGATGCACTGTCATCAAACAGGAACGCGCACAAGAACTTGTAAAAGAGAGATTTGGGGAAAAGGAGTAGCATTTGGGAAAGAGTCACTGTCGGAATAAGGAACCACAGTTGACTTAAAAGGAAATCATCGCGATGTAGTATCACTCAGAGAACTAGTTTTAGCCTATGCTCGTATATACACACTAAAGGAGTGATAGTAAAATTTTAATAGGTGTTTACGTATATCAGCTTATCAACGCGCCTTCTTCCACGCCAAGCGTATCAAACGATATTGTCTGCTATAGTTGCCAGTGTTATGTGGGAGAAAAATTCTTTGCATTATATGGATACAACGATGATCAACGTCTGCGAACAAACAAAGGCCCGAATAATGTTGAACACACAAGAACAAGTGGAGATTGCTATGTAATAATGAAAGTATTTCTCGTCCGTATTATTCTTTCGATACATATTATCACTTTTGAAATACGCTCAAGGCATTACGACAACGGCTGTGCGTGGTACCGAGCACTTCCAACTCACAGGCGAGTACTAGAAATAATACAATAGGTGCCATCAATTCAGGGCATTCATTTGGTCCACATTGTGTGCAGAGGAAAGGGAAAAGCGGAGTGAAGGACCTTATTGGTAGGCTAATAGCTAATCGAAGATTGTAAATACGGAGCCTTACAAGCTCTACAAAAATTAACTTTGTGCTTCTATCTGTATAATACAGTACTGGAGAGAGAGCAAGTCTCGCATTATTAGTATGTAGAGTTATATTTGATCTATGACTTCCATGTTTCACTGTGGTACGAAGCCACTGCGAGCCACTATTGATGCCAGAGAGTTCAGAGTGTAAACGAGGACAAAATTCACTCCTCACTTTGTATCGGCGGGACCTGCTCAGTTTTATCTGCATGGCAATGATGGTGCGATTCAAAAGAGTGTGTCTGGGAGAGTGATGATCGCTTGGGCTGTTTTGGAGTTCGCGGCGCATATATACACCACCATAAATACCATCTTCCAGCCAGTATACTGAGTATTAAAGCACTCATTCTTTTAGGAACATTTTTTTTTCATATTTTGTATGGACCCGTATGCCAATTCGTGATGATTCCAATGCACAATATTCTTTCGGAAAAGCGTCAGTATAGTCATAGCTGCTACACACTATAGCCTGAAAGGCGTATTAGCAACATAATTAACAGAATATGACAAACAGACGATATCGGAAAGAAATCACTCAGCGCTACTTGTGTAATCATCATCAACCTTCAGTGCCCAGAAAAGCATTAATACTGTGGAGCATGGCGTCCAGTACTTCGGACAGTTATCAATGGTAGCTTCTTTGGACTCTTGAATTAGTCCTGTGGCTGCAAATGTACACAGTCCACTGCCAGTGGGATCCCCTACTGATGCTGCGTCCTGTATGGATTTTCAGCCTCATGACTGATTGGGAAAGCCAGAGAACTGACCTTTAAAAGCCGTCGACTGCAGTAAAAATCATGCACCACAGTGTTAATCAGCCCACGTGAAATACTGTTTATAATATTTAGTGGTGTTAATTTCATGGAAATAGAACAACGAAAAAAAACCAATATGGCAGTTTTCTGTCGAGGTGAAGGTCCTAATATTTGTGATATACAAACGGTACATCATAAGGTGTCCTGGATATTTTAATATGCGGAGAATAAGTCAGATGTTTGCCTCATACTTCTTACTATAACAACATGCAAAAAGGCAACCACATAAGCGTGAACCATTAATGATATGTTCTTTCTACATTATGAGAAGTGGCAGTTTAGTTTGTAACATTTGCCACAAAGAGCGACTTTGGACACTTTAACACAATGGTGATATGTAATTCTTTGGTTATCGGAGACTGTATTAGGAGCAGGCGATGTCACTCTCGTACTGCCGCGAGAAGGAGTCTGCTGTCGGTGCTCGGTGAGTTGGAAGCGCGGATGGCGGTCATGGCGGATAAAGGATGATTTTTTGAGTCGCTCTCTGGTGTGACTGTTCATTTCAAATGAGGTAATATGGAAAATATTCTTATTTGCTGCAGTACTAATTGCAACACTAATGCAAGCTGGTTTGGGTCACATTTCACCTTACACGAATTGTCGTAATGCACAAGCTGAAATCAGATCAACAGTGTATAGTTTGATAGTCATTCCAAAATCATCAGTGATTTGTTCAGAGTTCTCGTACCTATCCTTTACCCTCACCTTTCGGTTGAACATATTTCAGAAAAAAGTTCAAAAAGAAAATTTCATGTTTCTTAAATTTTGACAGTTCCTTAGTTTTTATGTGACTCAGTTTCATTGTTTGCGACAATGCCTTAGGATTACGCTAGTTCTCGTGTGATGTAATTCAAATTCTGTGTGTTTAGAAATGTCAATACAGTTTGAGAATGAAAGAAAAGCCATTTCATGGATTTGCCGTCAATTCGTTAAGCCTTTCTCAAACTTAAAGTAACATAATTTTGCTGACACGCCTTGCCCTGCTGCGTGATCAGAGCGGTTTCCACTGCGCAGGTAAGAATCAGCTCGGGGACTAAGACGGTCTTTGCGAGGAAGATTTTGGAAACTGTATCCATTACTAAAGCTTCTATATAATTCAGAAGTTATTTTTATTACTACGTGCAGATGTAGCCGACGACATTTGGTCTTTGCGGCTTTGATTGTTGATGAGGAAATTTTCCAGCGAGTTGCAGATAGCTACTGTATACATTCAGTTATTAATCATTTGTACATAGTCAAATTCAGTTTAATATAAATAAATCTTACATAATGAATCAAATTTACGTAGTTAATGTTTATATTTAAAAGTAGTAAAGTTATGGCACTTGTAAGTCACGCTGTATTGGCAACATTGTTATTAGAATTTAGAACACTCTCTTCTGCATTTCAAATAAGACATAAGGTTACACCACGTAGTCATACAGAGATAGGGAAGTTAACAGTAAGAAAACTGACACTTACGTTGGATAGCTAACACAAATATAATCAAAATACGATCTATTACATCGAATTTTGACGTTTGTCGATCTTAGCAATTTTTCTAGGCGACTGATATTCTGAAGATACATTGCATAAAAATTGGTAGTTTTGGTTGTAATTTAGAGCACACGGAACCACTTCCACGCGCGCTTGCAAGCGTGTGTGTTTGTGTGTGGGTGGAAGGGTGGGTGAGTGGGTGAAATGCAAACACTCATCATATTGAATCTTCTCAAATTTCCGCAGAGTATACACGCGACACACGCAGTCCTGAAGGCAGCTCAATGCAAACTGGGTGTTAAGTCACTATTTATCGATCCAGGGGTAGCTGGGAGCTGTATCGTCGTAGACCAGAAGCTTTCTCAGACTCTCTGAACCGGAATACAAAGGAAGGGCAAGCCCCAGCTCGGAACAAAGGCGTCCACTGAGAATCTGTTTCCAGCCCCAACCTGCTTGCTTGCTGCTGTGAATTCTACGGCCATCTACAGACTCACAAGAATTTGGTAACCAGGCACTTATTTATCAGTGTAACTACAAATAAATATTAGGATTGCTGCTGCAATCTCACACTGAGCGAAGTACTGGAAATATCTCCTCTTGACGGCTGTGGTTCTGGAACGAATCTCAATATCTAAAGTGCACATAATTTTCCACATAAAAAAATCTTTCATTCCCCTTACAGCTATCGATGTGCTGAATCTGTACTTCCCTCACTATAGGACACATAGTAGCGACCACCAGACACTTGTACATATACCGTGAAGAATGTTGTACTAAGGCTGGGTTGCTTCCCCTTAGCACAAAGGCGTCACCGTTTCTGTCCCCGACCTGTTTGCTTGCTTGCTTGATTTCTACACCCACCTCCAGGCTCTGAGATTACAAGAACACATGTATTTTCACATGGTTTGCCAGAATATTATACCATTCACACGATACTTCTCGATATCAAGCACATAGCAATACCGTAGGTGGCACGTGCTGTAAACCAATGAGCAACTAGAAGCTTATCCTGTCTGCAAAGACTGTTACGTGAAAACTCGTAAAAAATAGAGGAAACTGATATTTCCACACGCGAATACCGATGTCGGTGACATAACAAATTCCAAATTATCTGTATAATTTACAAAGTCAATTAAGGTGTTTTTCATGTACTAGAGAATCAGCAAACGTGTCTTCCACCCGTCTTCCACCTGCTAGATGCACACGCCACAATCAATGTTCTCTCAACTAAATAAAGGCGCAGAAGCAGTCAACCAGACAACTTACATGGGACGGAATAATGGTCCATTGCAAACACACGCCCATATTGAATCTACACTCCTGGAAATGGAAAAAAGAACACATTGACACCGGTGTGTCAGACCCACCATACTTGCTCCGGACACTGCGAGAGGGCTGTACAAGCAATGATCACACGCACGGCACAGCGGACACACCTGGAACCGCGGTGTTGGCCGTCGAATGGCGCTAGCTGCGCAGCATTTGTGCACCGCCGCCGTCAGTGTCAGCCAGTTTGCCGTGGCATACGGAGCTCCATCGCAGTCTTTAACACTGGTAGCATGCCGCGACAGCGTGGACGTGAACCGATGTGCAGTTGACGGACTTTGAGCGAGGGCGTATAGTGGGCATGCGGGAGGCCGGGTGGACGTACCGCCGAATTGCTCAACACGTGGGGCGTGAGGTCTCCACAGTACATCGATGTTGTCGCCAGTGGTCGGCGGAAGGTGCACGTGCCCGTCGACCTGGGACCGGACCGCAGCGACGCACGGATGCACGCCAAGACCGTAGGATCCTACGCAGTGCCGTAGGGGACCGCACCGCCACTTCCCAGCAAATTAGGGACACTGTTGCTCCTGGGGTATCGGCGAGGACCATTCGCAACCGTCTCCATGAAGCTGGGCTACGGTCCCGCACACCGTTAGGCCGTCTTCCGCTCACGACCCAACATCGTGCAGCCCGCCTCCAGTGATGTCGCGATAGGCGTGAATGGAGGGACGAATGGAGACGTGTCGTCTTCAGCGATGAGAGTCGCTTCTGCCCTGGTGCCAATGATGGTCGTATGCGTGTTTGGCGCCGTGCAGGTGAGCGCCACAATCAGGACTGCATACGACCGAGGCACACAGGGCCAACACCCGGCATCATGGTGTGGGGAGCGATGTCCTACACTGGCCGTACACCACTGGTGATCGTCGAGGGGACACTGAATAGTGCACGGTACATCCAAACCGTCATCGAAACCATCGTTCTACCATTCCTAGACCGGCAAGGGAACTTGCTGTTCCAACAGGACAATGCACGTCCGCATGTATCCCGTGCCATCCAACGTGCTCTAGAAGGTGTAAGTCAACTACCCTGGCCAGCAAGATCTCCGGATCTGTCCCCCATTGAGCATGTTTGGGACTGGATGAAGCGTCGTCTCACGCGGTCTGCACGTCCAGCACGAACGCTGGTCCAACTGAGGCGCCAGGTGGAAATGGCATGGCAAGCCGTTCCACAGGACTACATCCAGCATCTCTACGATCGTCTCCATGGGAGAATAGCAGCCTGCATTGCTGCGAAAGGTGGATATACACTGTACTAGTGCCGACATTGTGCATGCTCTGTTGCCTGTGTCTATGTGCCTGTGGTTCTGTCAGTGTGATCATGTGATGTATCTGACCCCAGGAATGTGTCAATAAAGTTTCCCCTTCCTGGGACAATGAATTCACGGTGTTCTTATTTCAATTTCCAGGAGTGTATTCAAATTTCCACGCTATCATGAAAGCTGCCCTATACACATTAAGTAATAGTTCGCCATCAGACGTTTGAGGACGATACGGTTAGCTGTGCTACATTTCTGCATCCTAACAGGCCTTTCCATTTGGACGGCTCCTGCCATTAGCAGGAAATTTGAATCATTCCCGCCACAGGCTACCGCTGCCATGTGCCACGCACCCCTAGACAGAATCGTCCGAGGAAACCCCACATACATTTTGATCACTATACTTAGAATTAAATATTACGATCGCGGTCTCAATTGGACGACATTTGACAATGAGCGAAGTATCGGAAATACACCCTGCTGATGGCTGTGGCCCTGGAAATAGAAATATCTGGCCTGTTCTTATGACTTGACCTACTTTTCCATACCCATCACGCATCCCCTACTGCTAAGTATGATACTTCGCCAATAACTGCTTGCTGGTGATAAGAAGTAATACTGACTGAAAATCAGCGATGGATGGACATGTCTCATACACTTTTCCTGCGAATGGTACCACTGTTTCTTAGAAAGAGAGCTGTAATCGTCTTACAAACCACCAGATGTTAAGAAAATACGATCGCAACGACCATATTACTACCACAATCGGTCTTGGTTCTACAGGTGCATACAAGTATCCATGTTAAAAGTTATACTGGCTTTATAAATCGAGTATGGCATTATCTCCGAATGAAGTGGTTTTTGCAAACAAATACCACGACAATGAACATAGATGGTGATATCGGGAGTGTATATTATCAGACCAATGGTGTGGTTACACGTTGCTGACTATGCAACCTAATGATAAAATCACCGAATTTAGAAAGTTATTCGGATAAGGAACGTGGAATGAAACAGGTATTTGCAACTCCCTCATGCCACCGCTAAATATTTCTCCATTGTTTGTAACGCATTCTGTCTCGATGCCATGTCAGAGGTACTACGGTATATCCACTGGGTTATAGGCGAAGGTTGGTTGAGAAGGGTCACAAACAGTAGGTGATATGCTGATTGAGGTCGTAAGAAATGTACACAGGCTTTTCAGACCTCTAGTGTTACGCTCTCCAGTAGAAATGATTTGGAATCACGTCTTTCCATTCAACCACATACCTGCATTGGATCCTATGGAGAAATCCTTTAGTGATTGCAGCCATTAGTGTATCATATTTCTGGCACTCTCATATCTCAAAAGGTGTCACCATTTTCGAACCTGTCTGTTACATCAAAATTCCAACGTGGCTTTTTAGGCAATCCCTATGCCTCTTGCAACGCTGCCACTCCTGCAGCTTTGCGCATGTGATTGTTCCAAGTCAAGTCAGAACTGAGCAGAAGTCGGAGAGAACTATATCTACCACTTTCTGCAACCCATGTAGAAACACAGTGACATGGGTTAGTGTGACATAGGACCCTGTTTTGACCATTCGGTGGAGATGGGAACATGTTGCCATAGCTCCGCCAACAATTTACTATGCGTAAGGTCAGTGCCAAACAAAGCCCATCCTGTGTTGTGTCTCCAAACTGCATACAGGTACTGCAGTCCAAAACAGATTCGTGTTTCTCAGGGCTCATTCACGTCTATCACCCCAACATTCTATCATTGTTATTCTGTACCATCCAACAGAGAAATTAACAAACTATAAAAGCACCACTAACTTCATCCGATAGGGAACTCGACAAGGTTTTTATCGCATCTCTCTCTTCCCATATATCGAAAACAAACACCGTCTGCATGCCAGAATCGAGCACATGTCTTGATCTTATTAAAAATACAGGTATTGATCCATTTCGCAGACCAGTTTAAAGTTTAATCGTCTGTACTGTAGTAGGATGACCGTATCCCACAGACTATACTATCAAACCCATGAGACACTCTCTGTGGCCCTGTGCCATTGTTTGATAGATTATCACTTTTCTGGTGTAACACGCTGTGTACACTGCCATACATTTTGTTTTTTTTCGACATGACTTCGAAATCTGTGTCACGTTCTAAACTGATGTTAACACATTCTGATCTATTGTCTCTCATAGACAACTAGATGCCATATGGTGTAAATCATGTTGCTGCTGCTGCTACCATAACAAGCTCTCCCCCTCTCCCCCCCTCTCCCCCCTCCTCTCTCCCCCCTCTCCTCTCCCGCTCTCCCCCCTCTCCCCTCTCCCCCCTCTCCCCCTTCTCCACTCCCCCCCCTCCCCTTTCCCCCCTCCCCTTCCCCCTCCCCTCCCCCCTCCCCTCTCCCCCTCCCCTCTCCCCCCTCTCCCCCCCTCCTCTCCCCCACACACTGGATGATTTTGAATAAAAGACAGTTACAACATAAGGAAACTGGAAGAGTTTTGCAGCATTGTGAAGCATTTCCAAACTGCTCTCCGAAGGTGATTGACGACTTCTACATTTAAACTTGTCTGTCCCAGTGATGGGATAACTGATGACTGTGTTCCGTTTCGATTGATTCCTCATATTGCAGTCACGTACGTGATCACTGTTTCAGTGCTAGCCGCGCCCCAGAAGGTGTTGCCCCTCCACCAAGATTATTACTCCATCTCAAACAAGCGATGTCAGTCAATCATTATGTGGTAGTCAAAAATGGTTCAAATGGCTCTGAGCTCTGTGGGACTTAACATCTGTTGTCATCAGTCTCCTAGAACTTAGAACTACTTAAACCTAACTAACCTAAGGACATCACACACATCCATGCCCGAGGCAGGATTCGAACCTGCGACCGTAGCAGTCGCGCGGTTCCGGACTGCGCGCCTAGAACCGCTAGACCACCGCGGCCGGCTCATTATGTGGTAGTCAACTGGTTCAAATGGCTCTGAGCACTATGGGACTTAACATCTACGGTCATCAGTCCCGTAGAACTTAGAACTACTTAAACCTAACTAACCTAAGGACAGCACACAACACCCAGTCATCACGAGGCAGAGAAAATCCCTGACCCCGCCGGGAATCGAACCCGGGAACCCGGGCGTGGGAAGCGAGAGCGCTACCGCACGACCACGAGATGCGGGCATGTGGTAGTCAACAGTGTACCAGCGGACAGATGGGATAGAAAGTGACTGTCGATGTAGTGTAATAATAAGCATCACAGTTGATAGTGTGAACAATTTTAGCAATTTTACAGTAGTTTCAACACCAACCCATAATGCAACAGCATGCTTCCCAACTTCAGTACTATCGCCAAACCACCCCTCCTCTTCTTTGCGAGTATCATTGCGAATGTAGATAGATCATTGTGCAGTACATCCATTCATTGTTAATTCTCGAACATATACATCATCAAAGTATATCAGACAGTGACATACACATTTGTAACACCTCGAACATAGTGTGTAATTTAGGATCTGTCTCTATACGGATGGGAGTCACAGGTCATTCTAGTAGTCTTGGGATAAAGTTAGAGACTGAAAGATTCCCTCACACAGTCTTTGATCAACCTGCCCTGTAGCATTGCTACCGATTTAATCAGTAGCTGACCAGGAGTAGGCAACTATATGCAGCGTCTCGTGAATGAATTGAGCTTTCCGAGTCCGCACCCATCCAAGTGCACAAGATTTCTCCAGATGCGCCCATGTCGATGAGATGAGCTCCCCTTATCGGTGTACAGAAGTAGATTTGAAAGTGCTGTGATGTAATAGCAGACGGTTAAGAAGAACAAGAAACGGGTGGTTTTTGTGCATGATGGAACTCCAGACAGATAAAGTTCGAAACACTTTACGTAAATCAACTATGCTATCAATTCTAAAGCATCGTTCTAGTGTCTGGGGTCAGTACCAGGAGGGTATTGGTAAAAGAGAACATAAACACATGCACTCCTACGGCTACATGGTTCTGCACTTAAAACAGGCTATAATGTTAGATCACTTCAGTTTCCGGCCTATTAGTCATGTGAAATGCAGTGCTGTTAATATTCAAATGAAAGAAATATATTTCCAGTGCATCCTTCTTGCATGTTTCTCTATGATGAACTATGGTAACCAACTGTAAAATGAAAAAAGTACTTCCTTAAAACATCGGCTCTGTGTGATACATGCACAATATAGCTTTCCAGAGATGTATAGCGTCCACTGTTCGCATCCAATCACAGTTTAGAAACTATACTATGCCCGCATCAGTCCTATGTAAAATGATCTTTAGTAACGGAGAATGCCTCTTACAAGGAAACAGATAAATGCATAGCAGTAGCATCCGACATGTAAAATTACACGTCATGCCACCACTAAGTTTGTAGCAGCACATCTGTCAAGCAGATGTATACTTGGGGATTACAGCGTCTCACAAACACCTATCGCTAGCTTAGAATCAGTTATGAAACTGAAGTCTCGATTTTATACCCAAGATGCGACAGGAGAGTGGAGTACATTGCATAAATCTTCATTTACTTAGAGGAATGTGTCGAAACACGATGGTCATGTTTCACCACACATGAGATGGAAGTCCTCTGCTGTTAATGATCGCAAGTAGACAGTGCTCTAAGTAACATACAGAACACGTGGTTGTATACGAGTCGAACACAAGCTACGTCACATGACTGATGCATCCTGACGGAGCAGCGAAATAAAAGTTCAAATGACCTGCAGCAACATCTCCCTCTCTAAAATGCATCATCAGTCTGCCATTAAGTCATACCTCGTTACAGCTTCATCTCAATCGATCACTTCTTCCACTCTCTGTTATCCTTTAACGCACATGCATGTGAGTTTAGAGGCAGATGGTTATCTGTTTTCCTGAAAAGCATCAAATACAGTAGTCAACTCGCTTGTCTCACTGTTACCTCAGTAGACATACAGTAGAATGCTGCTTCGACGGAAAAAGAAAGTGACTGTGTACCTGGTTCCCTTTGCTTCCTTGTTGATGTTTCCTCGGATTCCTCTTGCTGTCGCATACTTGTTCCCACGAACAAATTGTTCTACGCCAACCGGAAGACACGCATGAACTTCCTCAATTTCCCCGCATTTTGGTGTATATTCCCTCAATTTATATGTAGTTTCCGTCATTTTTTGCTATTCTATCGATTTTGTGTCACTTATGCCCATGCCATCTTGACATCACCTCTGTGTTCTAAAATAGCTTATAAATGTAGTAAGCTGCCAACACCTAGCGATTTTTCTGATCGAGAGGCATAGTATAACACTGTACTCGATTGCATCCAGTCGCCTCCACCCACATGTTCCACATTTGCAGTGCATTTACTCTGATTTCTGTATGTCTGTGTATGTGCTTGTGTCACAGACGGTTCCCAGGATCTGGTCCTCCGTCTGGTGAACCCAACTTCGAACATACAACATATCTTCAGACGTAATCCGTAGTTGGTCCACCTGCGAGCCCTAAACCAGGTGTGATGTGCTGTGGATCCGCCTCTGAAAATCGGTCTGGATATACAGTATGCACCAGATCCACACTTGAACGCTAATTTGGATGTGGTATATTGTGGATCTATATCCCAATATGCTCCGTACATTGTGCATGGTTGGTCCACCTTCAAATCCTATCCTGGCTGTGGCATATTGTGGATACGTATCACAACATCGTTCCGGATGTAACACGCAGTGGATCCACACTCAAGTGCTAACTCAGGTCTACTACGGGTCCTGAAGGCCATCTGAAACACATGCACTTACACAGACGTACAGAAAACAGAGCAATGTTACATAGAGATGTGACGTCAGTATAAGATTGAGAACCTTTTAGCAAGAGTGAGCGGCTATGCAAACATCTCTCTCAGTGCTGGACCCGCAGCTATGCGTCATCGCGCCAGCAGTGGTGCATAGGTGAACACGTGTTTCAGCAGGTATTTCTCAGGTGTCATGTATGAAAGAGATGCCGCCGCCTCATCCTTACGGGACCCGAACTGACACCTGCGGGTGGTTCGGCAGCTGACGGCTGCGTCGTCACTTTGCGGGGGCTACCTGTGCGTCCTGACTCCTTGCAGCATGTGCGGTGGCATTCCATGCGGCCCAGTGGACAGGGGACGGCGGGTGGTATGCGCTTCGCGATTGAAAGATTTTTAACTGTGAATTACGTGTGATGTGTGTCTCATAACAGTATTCTTTGCGCGATTGGAGTAAAAAGAAGGGTGATCGACTTAATTTAATTGTTTCTTACAAGACCTGCATCTTTCCGAACAGCAGAGAGTGATAAAGAAGAGAAATCTAGTTCATGAAAACTGATTTTTTAAATAAATAAACAACATACCCTTGAATTTCCCTTCGTGAGATTCTTCCTTTCCATCACAGAGTCGTCAATTTCAGGTAGGGAAGGGGGGGAGAGGGGTGGAGGAGAGGGGAGGAAGAGGGATGATGCATTTATCAGAGGGCGTACATTTAATTAAGTAGTCAGACATATTGATAAGAGTGAGAGGGGCTATTCCAGTAACTCAGACCTGAAAGTGTAGCTGTAGCAGCGAGGGGGAGGGGGCGGGTTGGAGATTTCCTGAGGGTGGAGGGGTGGGGGGAGGGGGGCGGTGGGAGAACAATAGGTTAAGGACCTGTCAATGAAAAAGAAGGATCCCGTTAGCACAACAATAATTAAGGACATGTCAGTCGAAGGAAAACTATAGGTTAATGATAAATGATGCAAGCAACAGCAAGTGTAATATTAGTGAACAGCCGTTTGTAAATATCAACCTGTCTGTTCGAAACCGGTAACGGTGCTATTTGTGTAAATAAATAGGTTTATTAACAGTGATTGGTTGCTGTTTTCTTCGGTGCAAGAATCATCTTGTCTCTCGTACACAGCTACGGTTTCAAGAATGTCAGTTTTTGACAAAATATCAGGAAGAAAGCTTTTGATGCAAGTGCTAGTAATACTGACGCATTGCGTTTTATTTCTGATAACAGAAACACGGAAATACAGCATTAGATTTTTTACTAATAAAACTGTAATCAAGAAAACCCTTTTCTAATGTCAAATATTTTCTTCAGGCTGTTGTCAACAGCAGATGAAGGTTTAGGAAACTCATAACAACAGCTGCGTTAGAAGAATGTATTTACTGAGGTTTCGTTCCAAAACGATGGACTGGTACCTGCACCAACGTTAAGAAGACAAAAGTGACTACAGAACTTCAAAGTTCAAAACGTAGTATAGCTAACGGCAACACACAAGCCTTAATTATGAAAACTTGGCCTATAGAAACTTTGGAATTCAAGAGGGTGTCACAGCTTGGCACGAAGTCCATGCGCCGTCTAGTAACGCATGTTTGAAATGCTGCATGATTTATCATCTGAATCAAGTCTAGGTTCATGCAGCATCGTACCGAGAACATAATACAACTAAAAACGCGGTTTGTAAAAAAAATGGCACTTACACCCAAACCTTCTAGTGTAAGACACTCAGATCGATACAAAACGTTGTATGCCGATAGAGTGTCAACGAAGACTCGGATTTCGTTCGTTGTATGTGCTGTCGTCAAGTAGAACGGGCGTAAACATTAATTGAAAGTAACACCGGAACTATGGAGCACAGGAAAAGCATAGCGATGAGTAACTAATATATATAGCTTCCGTGTGGAAGTTGGTAGAGCGTTAGATCGTCGTATCAAGGGTCTTGGGTTCATATCCCAATGATCACAATTTTTTAGCTGTGTTATGTGTGAATGTGTCATATGGGACCATTAATAATTCTGCAAGTGTGATGCGATTTTTTCTTTATTCTACTGTTCCGTTGTTTACATTTACTCTGAGAAACTACAATTGCAGTTGCTGCTTCGCCACTAATGGTGTCTGTTCTGTAGCACATGTCCGACAGAATATCACATCCATGTATCCACATGCACTCTATAGGTTTGCAGCTTTCAAGTAACGAAGCGAAAGCAGACTGCAATCAGGACATTGCTACAAACTCTTAAAAGTCCTTTTACGCGTCAGAAAAATGTTCTTCCATATCACAGTTTCACGCATAAACAGTTAAAACAAATTGTCATCAGTGGAATTTGAAAGCGGAACCTTTGGCACAACAACCTCATGTTCTACCAACTCAGTCATGTGAAACCTACAAAATAATCACTCACGGATATGCCTTTCCTATGTTCCGTAGTTCTGATGTTACCCTGAATTACCGTTTAAGCATTTTCTATTGGACGACAGCACACAGCTCGAACTTAATCATTGTTTTCATTGATTATCTACATACAACGTTTGCTACCGATCTGAGAGTCCGACATCCGGAGGTTTCGGTGTTCGAACGATCTTCAAATGGTCCAAGTACCACAGCCAAGTGATTGTCCTCCACAGTTCTCATTCGCGTGTTGCTTATTGATATCGATAGATGCTGACAACTATTACTCGAAAAAGTACCTGTTTTCAGACGAAACAACGTTCCACTTTTCTGGAAAAAATGAATAGCTACAGTGTTACGTTTGGGGGCTCTGAAAAGCCCCGAATCTTAATATTTAGTGTGGTATAATGCATGATCGGGTGACGAGCACGTGGTAGAACAATTCCTACTACATCAAATCCAGAAATGCAGCTGTTAACCATCTACCATTCAGTTGGTGCGCCCACACATTGAAATTTGAACCTGTGGGGTGTGCTGAAGGACACACTCTTTGAGGGGTGGATAGTTCATGAGGTTCCCAAAAATGGTTCAAATGGCTCTGAGCACTATGTGACTTAACATCTGTGGTCATCAGTCCCCTAGAACTTACAACTACTTAAACCTAACTAACCTAAGGACATGACACACATCCATGCCCGAGGCAGGATTCGAACCTGCGACCGTAACGGTCACGCGGTTGCAGACTGAAGCGCCTAGAACCGCACGGCCACACCGGCCGGTTTGAGGTTCCCATAGCACGGCCCACGCCGTTTACCTATGTCGCATCCTCGGACATATTCATGTGTGATGGAGGAAAGTGGCGCACTGATTAGCACACTGAAGTCGCATTTGGGAGGACGACGGTTCAAATATGGGTCCGCCCATCCAGGTTTAAGTTTTCTATGACTTCCTCAAATCGCTCCATGCAAATGCTGGGATGGTTCCTTGGCACGGCCGATTTCCGTCATTGTCATTATAACAGTCCGGGCTGTGCTCCATCTCTAACGACCACGTTTGCCGATGGGTCGTTAAGCAAGCCTCTTTCTTCTTTCCTTCCTGCTTGTTGGTGGTAACCTTCAATGCACTTAATGGAGGAATCTATAGTCTAAGTTGGAATAACAGTCAAACACATCACGAGGAAAGATGCCAACGGAATACTCCCCATATGTATTGCAGAGGGCCATGTGCACCCAGAATCAATGAAGAACGAAATAAAAGTTCAGACATCTCAATAAACAAACGTGTTGGTTTGAACAATAAATAAATTAACAGAAAGTAACAACTTGTTACTACAGCAGATCAGTCCTGACAACTCCCTGAATTACCAATCTGACCACCCAATCCAACAAAGGGGAGCTTCTTTCTCTCATCTCTGCACTAAAGGTTGACAAACAAGATAACTAAACTCATATTGTCGTTAACGTCCTGACTGCAGCACGCAGATAACACCGAAGAAAAAATAAAAATACCTGTGCTGGGACGCGTCACTGCAATGTTTGCCCATTTATGGGCAGAACTTTAATATCGCCTTGATGTTTTATGAGTGACGAGTGGAGCATACTATGAAATTTCGGCACAACTGAAAAATAACTAAACGTTTTACAACAAGCAGCGATGTTCTGTTCCTAGTACTTTCGAAGTTATCGCTTTTTGAAACGATATCGGGGTTTATGGGCACCTTTTACACAATTTACGATCCCCAAACAGTCTTTGAGGTTTTGTCCATGAACTCTTGTGACAGTGTATATGACGCATGTGGACCATTAGTTACAGTCAGATGAAGAACTTGAGGACGAATGAAGTTACTCATTAAATAATTTCTCGCGGATACCTGGACTCTGTCTTTGTCTGAGCCTTGCGACTAATGGCAACTCTCCAGCGCACCTGAATTTGCCAGACCCTGAGCGGTCGGAGCACTTTGCATCATTAAACGCTCCCAGGTAGAACGGAGACTTGTGACTGGAATATACTTGCTAACCGGGGGGGATAGGAGGGACGCCGGGACGGGAGGGCAGTCGTAAATCTCGCCGATGGCTGCAGAGAAACTCGACGGCGGCAATGCGCGTAAAAATCGAGTGGGACGGCGGCGGAGGCGGTCGGCGTGGGAGTGAACCGCGCTTCTCGCGGGAGACGCCGAGTTTTACAGCCGCGGGGCGCGCCCAAGTTACCGCCGCTGCGCTGCCGCCCCCCACACTCCTTAACGCCCGAGGGTCTCCAGGGAGACACAGGGATGTGGACGGATCGCTCAGGATTACGAGGGCGGCGAGGCCACGGGTCGCTTCCAAGTCCACCAAGTACGGCCTCACTGCTCAGTCGCTCACCAACCTGGCCCCTCTATGTTATAATCTGGAGACGTTATTTCCAAATCATTATCGAACAGTCCCACTCTTCCGACTGTTTAATAACTACAGGACTATAAAAAACTCTAAGCCTTAAAGCCGATAAGAATATACAGGGTGAGTCACTAATTATTGCCACCTAGAATAATTCCGAAAGTACGATAGTAGCTGAAACGTTCGTGGGACAAATGTTGCATGGAACAGTGGGGGCCATAATATGAGGTTGGTTTTTTGTTGCTATGTGGGATCATGTCAGAGATATGAAGGTCAACTTTGTTTTTTTAAATGAGATGCTATACTTTGGTACTTATTTTATGATAGCGGCTATCGAGACGAATCTAATGATGTGTAACAGTAAGGTCTTTGAAAGTCAACGAAGGTCTAAAAGGTGGCATTAACGTCCATGTTCGAAGTGATGACCATTCGTATAGAAGCAGTGCTACAATCTTCTTGTCATGGAATGAGTGGTATTCCTTATCAATTCGGCACTTATCGAAGCACATGCTCTGAAAATTCTCTCTTCTACATCGGGCAAATAGTAAACATTCGTCGAATATGGCGTATCCATCTAACGTGTCATTGACAGTTAAACACCATTCGACGGTTTGGCAATACAACACTAATATTAACAGTAAGGATAGTATCGTAGAATCAAGCGAATGTGAATGATGTATTCCTTCGAAAAACAAGTCGATATGCTTCTCATTTACGGAGAATGCCAACAAAATTCAGTGAGAGATAGAGACTCTTACGCTGAAAGATATCCTCAACTTACTTACCCTATACGTCGTATATTTAAATATGTGTATGATAAATTGAGAACAAGTGGATCATTAACGCATCGGTTACATATCCGTAAAAAAAAAAGTTACTAACGAGGAAACAGAAAATTGGTACTCTTGCCACTGTGGTCCGAGATCATTGTCTTAGTTCGTGTCAAGTCGCAATGGAATCTGGCATGAACCAGAGTCGTGTTGTTCGTGTTCTGCATCGTCATAAATATCATCCTTACCATATCAGTCTCCACCAAGAAAAACTGGTACTGATTATATGCGTCGGATTGAATTCTGCCAATGGGCTGAACTTCAGATTGAGAGAGATAACACATTTACTCATTTGACTTTATTTACTGACGAGGTTACATTCACGAACCATGGAAATGCTAATTCGCGTGAAATGCATTATTGGGTAACTGAAAATCCATGTCGGCTGCGGCAAGTTGCACACCAAAAACCGTGGTCGGTGAATGTATGGTGTGGGATTCTGGAGGACAGAATTATAGGCCCCTACTTCATCGAAGGAAATCTTAATGGTAGAAGTACACCACATTACTGCAAGAAACGTTAGTTCTAATTAAAATTTAAAACAGTCTTGATCGCGATCAAGACTGTTTTAAATTTTAATTTTAACTTCTTTTAAGATCGCTGACTGCGTTTTCAAAAATTTTAATATTAGTTCTGTTATTGGAAGAAGTACCTTTGAGAACAAGGAACAGAATGTGGTATCAACACGATGGGCGTCCGGCACTTTTTTCGACGATGGCTTGAAATGAGTTCCAGAGACAATTCCCAAATCATTCGACTGGACGCGGAGGAGATGTGTCGTGGCCAGTTCGTGCGCCAGACTTGACGCCTCTGGATTTTTTCTTGTGGGGATTCATAAAAGACATTGTTCATAAAGACGTTCCAACTACACCTAAAGATATGCGAGAGAGAATTGTCAGAGCATGTGCTTCGATAAGTGTCTATGTGATAAGGAATACCACTCACTCCATGATAAGAAGATTGCAGCACTGCATTGATACCAATGGTCATCACTACAAACACCTTCTGTAAATGGACATGGCCTTCAAAGACCTCAATGTTACACATCGTTGGGTTCGTCTGGGTAGCTGCTATCAGAAAATAATATAGCATCCCATTTAAGAATACGAAGTTGACCTTCATATCTCTGAGGTGACCCCGCCTAGCAACAAAAATCCAACGCCATATTATGGCCCCCGATATCTCATGCCACTTTTGACCCGGAAATTTTTCAACTCCTTTCATACTTTTGGAGTTATTCTAGGTGGCAATAGTTAGTGACTCACCCTGTATATAAGCTAACAATAAGTCGCACATTCAAAAGACACCTTAACAACTAATTAACAAAATACGAGGACAACTTACGTGAAAACTCAGGAGAAATATGATCATAACCCAGGGGCCCTAAGTTTAACAAATCCACACCTTATTACAAGCACCAAATTACAAATGATGTTCAAGCGATATTGAAGCATATGAGAAACATTAAATTATGATCCCTCTTGATTGCAGGAAAAAGGGCGCTACCGGCCCCCGTACAAACATAATGCCAAGAGTGGTCACCGTGAGACACGTAACATAAAACACGCTTTCAGAACAGTTAGTTTTCTAAAACAGTGGAGACAACATATAACAGTGCGGTAACTTTCATTAACATCCTTAAATAAAACCCACCCCAATGCTCGAGCCAACTTTATTAATTGAAACAAAATTCTCTTGTAAATTAGTAAAGGATGAATGCCTTGAAAAAGACATTAAAATAATTTGAAAAATTTAACTCAACATATACAAGAAAGATGGTAACAACATTGTTTAAACGTTTGCAAGAGCGAACGTGCCATAGGTACCAACTTACGCACGACCATAAAAGTTTTGAACCTGACCTAAGTAGTCAGGATCTGTTTCACCAACTAAATATTAAAAAGGAAAACAAAGATTTAACAAAACAGCTGTTAAAGGAGAAAAAACTTTAAACGAAATTAATCACGCTCCACTTAACACAGTTTCACACGAGGCGCCACTGAAATGTTCCTGGAACGGGCAAACATCGCACTTCTAGTTCTATAAGACTGCAATGGCAGATGCTTAACATGAATAATTGAGCCATCAACTATAGCTTAAATAACTCCAGCAGAATGGTTCTCCAGCCATCATCAAGCCATGATCAGATGAAAACAGAGGACTAGCCTCTCCTTTGCTGCATCTGTGTTCAGGCTGACACTGGTACAGAACAACAGAACTACCTCGGCGGAATAGCACGCTTACTTCTGCACAGCGCCACGAACTCGGACACAAACTCTAAACCGGCGGGCTCACATGCTTCTCACTACGAAGAACACACTGCAACAAGTCAACCCAAGTACACTATTTCATCACTCATGGACTTCCCTACGGTATCTCTTTATCGTCACTGAGAAGACTGCCAGCAGAGTTCTATCAGTCTCACTTACGCGACCGAACACCGACTACATCGAGACGGTCCGTGTCTGCTCTGCTCAAGCCTGAGCGAGTTATCCCCGCCACGTAACGGTGAGACAAACCTCACTCTCTAGTAGGAAACTCTCTGTAATCGACACCAGCTGCCTCAATTACTATATTAATGTGTCTTAGAATGCTACCTGCTGGACTTGGGATCGTCTTAATCCACACCCTAGAAACTTAAATATTGAATATACTAAATAAAATGGAGGGACTTCAATGTACCTTCAATGTTGTTAGCAAAATTACATGTCTGTGAAAGGCAGTGGCATCGACTACTATTATTTTAATAAGCTGTCACAAAAAATATCGTGATTTGAAATAGTACTGATTACTATGTGCTTCAGAAATTTGCACACCAAGTTACTCTATCCCCATGAGCAGTACAGCTATTATTTATAAGAAACGTTTTGGCGCAAAATAAATGATTCTACTGGTTGTTGCACTTTCTCAGAAGGAGCCCTAACTTTCATTTATCACATAAGAAGCTTATGGGGTACCTTTAACTGGTATGGTTTAAAGAACTATCGCAAGCTCTAAATAGTAACACACAAAATTAAGAAAATGGCAAATACCTTTCGCAACAACTTTAAGTGTAATGAATAATGCAGGAGAGCTTCTGTAAAGTTTGGAAGGTAGGAGACGAGATATTGGCAGATGTAAAGCTGTGAGTACCGGGCGTGAGTCGTGCGTCGGTAGCTCAGTTGATAGAGCACTTGCCCGCGAAACGCAAAGGTCCCGAGTTCGAGTCTCGGTCGGGCACACAGTTTTAATCTGCCAGGAAGTTTCATATCAGCGCACACTCCGCTGCAGAGTGAAAATCTTATTCTGGAATGCAAAATTAGTTCAACAGTTAACAAGGGGACCTACCAACTGATCTCTCAGTGGACTCCAAGTCAAAATGGCTTTGTAAATGACTGCTCACCTTGAAAAACTACTTTAAAACAACGTACAGAAAGAAACAAACTATTGCGAGTTTACAAACCTGTTAAAAGTGGAATACCACTACTATCTTTTTACTTACAGACAGCTATAGTCACTTCATATTTATTCATTGATTATTTAATGGCAGCTCCTTATTTAATGAAAAGTTTTCTTTATGAACGCTCTTTTGGAAACTTTAAGATGAAAAATTTTGTGGAATAAATCATTTACTACTTTCCAGAAACCTAATGTAACTTCAGGCTCCAAAAAGTTAATGAAAGAAGTGGAAAAGTAGCAGAAATGAAAACAGCGAGAAACTTAGCATCAGGGTTGATGGTCCCGAAGCAGATAAAGTTAAGGAATTCTGCTACCTAGGCAGCAAATAACCAGTGACGTAGGGAGCAAGGAGCACATCAAAAGCAGACTAGCTACTGGATACTCGCATCGGCGGTACATATACTAAAATTGGAACGACACAGAGAAGATTTGCATGACCCATTTTTTTGAACTAGCACTGGAAAAAAGTGCATTCCTGGCCAACAGAAGTCTACAAGTATCAAACATAGGCCTTAAAATGAGGAAGAAATTTCTGGGAATGTACGTCTGGAGTACAGCAGTTATGGTACTGAAACATGAATTGTGGGAAAACCGGACCAGAATAGAATCGAAGTATTTGAGAGGTGGTGCTACAGGCGAGTGTTGAAAATTAGGTGGACTGATAGGGTAAGGAATGAGGAGGTTCTGCGCAGAATTAGAGAGGAAAGGAATATGTGGTAAACATTGACAAAGATACGGTACAGAATGATAGGACGTCTGTTAGCACATCAGCGAATGGCTTCCATGGTACTAGAGGGAGCTGTAGAGCGCAAAAACTGCAGAGGAAGACGGAAATTGGAAACATCGAGCAGGTAATTGAGGACGCAGGTTACAAATGCTATTCTCTGAGATGAAGGGGTTGTCACAAGAGATGATTCGTGGCGGGCTGCATCAAAGGAGACAGAAGATTGATGATTCAAAAAAAAAAAAAAAAAAAAAAAAAAAAAAAAAAAAAAAAAAAAAAAAAAAAAACCCTCACTTATTTTGAATTACATAAGTGCTGTCTTATTATCAATGAACCGGTTCACACGTTTAATTTCATCATTTTACAGCATTTATAGCTTGCCGAATTTAAACAGAAGCAAAATCTCCAAGACTGGCGATCTTTTGCAGAAGCTCGAAATTTAGCGCGGACTTCAATGCGAGATGATTATAATAGCTTCCAGAAAGAAATTTTATCTCGAAACCCGGCAGAAAATCAAAAGAAATTCTCGTCGTATGTGAAGTATGTTAGTGGCAAGAAACAATCAATGCCTTCTCTACGCGATAGCAATGGAGACACTATCAAAGACAGTGCTGTCAAAGCAGGGTTACTAAACACAGCCTTCCGAAATGCCTTCACAAAAGAAGACAAAGCAAATGTTCCAGATTTCGAATCAAGTTTTCAACATGAGTAACGTAGAAGGAAATATCCTCGGAGTAGTGAAGTAAGTTAAATCACTTAATAAAAGCAAGTCTTCTGGTCCAGACTGTATACCAGTTAGGTTCCTTTAGGAGTATGCTGATGTATCAGCTCCATGGTTAACAATCATATACAACCGTTCGCTCGACGAAAGGTCCGTACCCAAAGACTGGGAATTTGGACAGGTCACACAAATATTCAAGAAAGGTAGTAGGAGTAATCCACTGAATTACAGGCCCATATTGTTAACGTCGATGTGCAGCAGGATTTTGGAACATGTATTATTATTGTTATGAATTACGTCGAAGAAAACGTCTATTGACACACAGTCAACATGGCTTTAGAAAACATCGTTTCTGTGAAACACAACTAGCTCTTTATTCACATGAAGTGACGAGTGCTATTGACAAGGAATTTCAGATCGATTCCGAATTTCTGAATTTCCGGAAGGCTTTTGACACTGTACCACACAAACGGCTCGTAGTGAAATTGCGTGCTTATGGAATATCGCCTCAGTTATATGACTAGATTTGTGATTTCAATTCAGAGAGGTCACAGTTCGTAGTAATTGAGGAAGTCATCGAGTAAAACAGAAGTGATTTCTGGCGTTCCCCATGGTAGTGTTATAGGCCTTTTGCTGTTCCTTATCTATATAAACGATTTTCGAGACAATCTGAGCAGCCGTCTTTGGCTGTTTACCGATGAAACTGCGGTTTATCCACTAATAAAGTCATCAGAAGTTCAAAACAAATTGCAAAACGTTTTAGAAGAAATATCGGAATGGTGCGAAAATTGTCAGTTGACCATAAATAACGAAAAGTGATGTCATCTACGTGAGTGCTGAAGGAATCCGTTAAACTTCGGTTACACGATAAATCAGTCAAATATAAAGGCCGTAAATTCAACTAAATACGTAGGAATTACAATTACGAACAACGTAAATTGAAAGGAACACACAGAAAATGTCGTGGGGAAGGCTAACCAACGACAGCGTCTTATTGGCAGGACACTCAGAAAATGTAACAGATCTACGAAGGAGACTGCCTGCACTACGCTTGTCTGTCCTCTTTTAGAATACTGTTGCGCGGTGTGGAATCCTTACCAGACAGGACTGACGGAGTATATCGAAAAAGTTCAAAGAAGGGTAGCACGTTTTGTGTTATCACGAAATGTTGGAGAGAGTGTCAATGAAATGATACAGGATTTGGGATGGACATCATTAAAAGAAAGATGTTTTTCGTTGCGACGGAATCTTCTGACGAAATTTCAATCACCAACTTTCTCCTCCGAGTGCGAAAATATTTTGTTGACACCGACCTACATAGGGAGAAACGATCACCACGATAAAATAAGGGAAATCAGAGCTCGTACGGAAAGATAGAGGTGTTCGTTCTTTCCGCGTGCTAAACGAGATTGGAATAATAGAGAATTGTGAAGGTGGTTCGATGAACCCTCTCCCAGTCACTTAAATGTGATTTGGAGAGCACCCATGTAGATGTAGATGTAGATGTAGATGCAGAGAAAACCCGACACTACGATGTCGTACCGTTCCACCGAAGGGGTGACTTGACTACTAATTTACCATGACCATTCTTATTATATGCGCGGATCCTTACGCAATGGTTAGCACACTGGACTCGCATTCGGGTGGACAACAGTTCAAACACGTGTCCCGCCATACTGATTGGGGTTTTTCGTGATTTCCCTTAATCGTTTCAGGCAAATGTCGGGAACTTTCCTATGACGGGCGACGACCGATTTCCTTTCACATCATTTCTTAATTCGAGTTTCTGCTTCGTCTCTTGAGACCTCGTTGTCGACGGGACGTTGAACACTAATCTCTTCCTCCTCCTCCTCCACCTGGAACGTGCAGCCATGCAGAAAAGAATTTCGAGTTTTGTAAATCAAACATACAGCGCAGAACGACTACCAAACCGCAATTTGCAAATAACATCTACTAAAATTCAATAAGTCCACTACCTCTGTTGTCTCGCTTCTAACACCAGTCTGGGACCTCAGTCTTCATTTTCGTAATGAAATTCTAAAACATTTGAGTTGGTGGAATCCCAACTTATACTTGTGACAGTTCCTGTACAATTATTAAATAACACTTACTGTATGTAATTTCATGTAATTGTCATTGTTTTCATTCTACTAATTGTTTGTCTTTTCCATGTTCTACTGGAACCTAAAATGGACGCAAACCTGAACTTGAAAAATCTAGAAAGAGGTAAACAGAAAATATAAAGAAAATATGTGAAAAGAAACTAAAAAAATATCCCGGAACCAGACTGAAGGCACTCGAGGCAAGAAAAAATTCATTACTGTGCTTTGCTGTTTAGAGCAGTGTGTGCTAGGCCGCTGTCTTACGCTTTTTTTATCTAACACATAAGCAGTAGATCACTTTTGTAGCTTGGTTAATAATATACTGTCATGCATCATGTTGCAATACAACAGTAAAGTGACGAACTAGCAATATGCAGCTTAGCTGGTGCAAGATGGACGATTTTGTTGCATTCCGCGTGTAATGTCATGTTCCATTATTGAGATAAATGCAATCAGTGTTGTGGCTGTTTAGCATCGGCGACAATATTTTCAATGTCAGTTAATGTCACTTATTTTAAAAAATCGCTTCATTGCGATTCATCTGATTTTTATTAATATGGACAGAACTGGTAAAAGACGGAAAATGTCAGCACCAGTTTTAGAGCCTCATCATCAGACGAAAAAGATAACGAGGTCGAAGTAAACATAAATGTGGAAGGTATTAATGCTGCTGAAAATGCCAAATTACAACAAGATATGCAACCGTCCAGAAGTATCGAACAGATCGCGAACGCAATGGTTCGACTTTAAACCGACCTTGCATTACCGCCAACACGTACTTATAGAGGACTAAATGTGGAATACGTGTTCCAGAACTTTTTAACCTTTGTAACCACTCAAATATCCACTTTTAGTGAGAAAATGGACAATTTGTTCTCAAAGTTTCACGAGGAAAATAGAAATATCCCCTCACAGATTTCGAACATTTTCAAACAGAAAGAAAACAATTTCTCTTTATTAACATTTGCAAATGTTGTACAATTAGATGAACGTAGTGTAAACAAATACAGTAGAAATGACTTTCAATCCTACCATTTGCCGTAGCAGGTTCAACAGTCTATTACACAAATGCAGAAAAATATGAAAACTGCCTTTTTGTCTTGCCATTGCTCAAGGAACATTAAAACGTTGACTCAGCATCCGTAGCCAAACACTATACAAGCCAAGGACTGTCACAAGATAAATTTGTCAGTCATGTGAACTATGACACTCAGAAATTTAGAAGAATTTATATTAAAAAAAGGGCACCGAAAAGGTCATGCAGTCTCACAACGCTTATGAACTTAATGGAAAGCGAATTGTATTTCGAAACTTTTAGTACAATACCACGCATGCATCCATTTGGCTACGTGTGTAAAAATCTCAGTGATGTTTTTCCAAACACGAAAGGCCATTTTGGAATTAAACTCTATGTTCTGGCGACAGTGCCTGTTTTCTCACTAATTTCAAGCTTTGAAAAGTTGTACACAACGTCAACCAACGTACTAACATGCGTGACACAAAGTACAGCAAAACGTTGTCCTAAAACCTACTGCATCATCCGGGGGCAGTAATGAGATTTTCTCACATTTTCATGTTCCGCCAGATTTCGTTCAAACACAAACAGTTCATTATTCAGATCAGAAACACTGGCCAAAGAACGTTATTGCTAAATGGTTCTGCAGCCTTACGGAAACTAACTCATGGCCTGTATGACTTAAAAGAAAGAAACAATTGTCGGTATCAGCAGGACAACTACACACGTCTTAGCAATGTTATAGGAATCTACAAACAAAAACAACAACCGAACGATACGCCATGCTACATTCCGATGTACAGCAGACAGTGTTACCAATTTACTGCTAGTAACAAATAAACAACATTAAACGGGTGCAGCACGACACATTATAAGTTTTACATGGACCTGAGGGAAGTAACAACATTTCTGAAAGCGCTAAAGGAAAACAAACTAAAGAGAACATGACTTAGTAAGATAAGACAGTATATTAAACCAAAACAATGAAACATATCTTCGTTCTATTTTAACTAAGGAAAACACGAAGTGTAGTGGGCTTTCCAGTAAGACATGGCACAAGCAGTTTTGTGTAGAGCTGGGTACATCATTTTATATTCATTTCCAATTAGGTCAAATTAAATTGTATATTTTTGTGCCACAGATTAAGAGGATTAACACCAATACTAAGATAGCCTTGTCAGGCATACTGAGATACCAGGGCTTTTAGTTTCGAGTAGCACAAGGTTAGGGTACATTTTTAGTGAAAGGTAACCGAGATAATATAGTAAAAGAAACTGACCGTTCCTAGCAACTGAATATTATTTGATGTGTAAATAGAGGGTAGTACGCAACAAGACTATTTCTCCTCTGAAGAAAGTGCTACTCGACTGCTAGCGAGGAAATTCCAATGAATCTGACAGGGTAGTAAACGAAAACAGTAGAAACTGACACTGAATGTGAGTACATGATTAATACCTGTGAGTGAAGCACATACGATCTTTGCTCGCCGGCGTAAAGCACTGAAACTTGACCTGAAGGAAATGAATTTAAATATTACAATTAATTTTACTTCTATTAGTCAATAAACTCGTAGTAAATAATTCGACAGTTACTCCTAAACTTACAGTAATTCAACAATAAAAAATAGTGTCATATTACTCATGCACTTCATTATGTGATAGTTAGTCCACTCAACGGTGTACTGCATGAAGAAACACGTTCCATCCCATGATTTACACAAACGTTAACAAAGTTTGAAATAAAAGAATGGTTAGCTGAAGTGTCTTCGTAATGTAGGCAGTAATACTGTCGCCATGAACACACTGACGAAAACACACTAGCAGTAAGACTAACTAAGAAAGCATACAATGATTATCATGTACTAAAAACTTTTGCAGAAGCTTGCCTCAAGAAATGGACAAGAAGAAAGGGCAATACCTGCTTCTAGAGTACGATTAAGTGAAAATTCGCTAATGATTAAAAGAAATTGTTACACGTATTGAACTCTCAGTGATATCTCAACACGTGAATCTTTAATGGATACACCATATTCGCAGTACTAATTTCACGAAACTAGAAACTCGTCGACTGTTCGTAAAGAATACTCAAACGAAAAAACCGCAAGAGAGGACTACATTATGAAGGGCCGTATGTCATTACACGCATTCCACATCGAGGTTGTTATTTGCTTACAAATTATAGAACCAATTAAGTTCAAGGTTTGTAACCACACAAAGATTTGAAGAATTTTTACCGTATACGAAAACTATAAATAAACAGTATAAAATGTAAGTACTAGCTATGACAGCACGTCGTTCTGAGCACCGAATACAGCGAAAATTATGAAACAACGCTTATCCTGACTTTGTTTTAGAATTAACATTAAATAAGCAACAACGTTTTAGTAATGTAATACAAAATTTACATTAGCTCGTATTGTATTTATCTGTTTGCTTGCTTACACACATACTGATTTGAAGAAGAGATGCAGCAGCACCAACTCGCATTTATCTATGATTTTGTATGCATTCTATGAGATGTATCATCTAAACACAACATGATCTACATAAGTACGTAATGTACTATATTCAAAGTAAACTTCAGTAGTACACTTACACGAAACACAGCTAAGCAACATGAATAGCAGTGTAATACTGACGCGAAACTTGTGATTAGTAGTTATTTCATTTATTCCTTCTTTATGAACATTTATTTGTGTTGTAGTTAAATCGTTTTCCTTAGCAAGTATTTTGAAATTTTGCACTCACGTACTTTGAGTGATGATGTGTTGTAACGACTTCTCTCCAAGCTGACATTTATGGGTGTATAATTAGTTGAAATAGATATTTCATAATATGTTAGTACTAAAGCTAGATTCTACAGCGTACTTGTAAAGGCTAAAAATATGTTAGAACTTTGTAAAAACGTGACTGGTTAGTTAAAATAATATTAGTAGATAATACGACGTGGGCAGAAAAAGTGCAAACATAAAAGCCCACAGTAGATAATAAATTACGTGCTGAAATACTTCAAGTTTTGTTATAGTGAAAAAGAAACTAATGGTGTGTGTCTGATAAACAGTGACCAGTCGTATGTAGGTGTAGAAAATGAGTGCATCGTATGTAATCTCGATTCCTGGTGGGGTGCTAAAGGATCAAGCAAACAGCATTACTGCCGGATATAAAATTCATACGTACCTCGGGAACAAAATGAAGCCGCTTCCTTCAAGATGGTGTCCTACCGAAAGGGTGTCGGTGGATTTCGATGCACAGAAACTCAAATTGTGTCTCCAACACTAATCGTCATTGAGAACGCTCTACATCACGCAAACACGATGTGCATAGTCCAACTGCACTAAGCCACGGCGCGCCCGCAGCAAAATGCAATTGTTGTCAGACTTATGTGCAGTGCACGTCATTGACCACATAAAATGTACACGCTAATATGCGTGCGAGAAAACACAACTTATGGGCATCTTATATTAGTGTGAACTCAACAAATTTTAACCCTTCCAGATAAGCAATTTATTCTCCATACGAATTACGAACTTTTAGCTTTGTCTGAATGTATATAAAGACATGTTATTCCTATGCCACGAAAAATGTCCAAGTCTTTGCTGTTGCGAAAATACGAAAAAAGATGAGCATTGTATATTACAATCCTATGTTGCTAAGTACTGTAAAGAAATGAATCTGAAACCTGTATTGTAAACGTATTTCCCTATGTATTTTAATTCTGTTTGCATCAAAGAAGCACATCATTTCAAAAGACTTATGTTAATGTACAAATGTATCATGAAGCATGGAACCTCGCCAGTGCTATATCTATGTGGACGGGCAATAGGGCGAGAAGCAGAAAGACTACACTGCGTGCGTGCTCTGCAAGCGTTTCAAGGAGATCATACTAGCCGGCCTGGCGCCACAGCCTGCGGTTAACATCGACATCCGCGACTAACGTCACTTCGACAGACTCCCAGCCAGCACTGCACTGTGTGCGGGAGCCGACAAGTGTTTGGAATCGACACTCACCCTCAGAACTTTTTGTCACTCGTATGTCATGTTGATAAAGAATTCACCATGAGTAAACTGATCATTTAATGAAACTGTTTTTATTGAACAAGAAAAAGAACTGTAGATAATAACTCTTCTTTCCGATGTATAAAGGTTGAATGACTAGTCACAACCAATTGTTCCTTAATCATACAGGGGGCACTGTAATAAACAATTTCTAAAAAAACTGTGTGTTGTGTAAAAGATTTATAGCAGCCAAGATGCAACACCTCGATGTGGTCCCTTTCCGCCATTGACGTGATTTTATTACTAATTTACAATGCCAATTATTATTCATCATATGTGTGGAACCTACAATCATTTAGAAAAGCAGTCCCAGTTTTCTTTTCAAATCAGTCATACTACCAAATCGCGATATGCAAATTGCATTTACGAAAATGCAATCGCTCCACATCCTCTGTTGCTCCGCTCCCAACACCAGTCTGGAACCACTGTCTTCAATCTGGTAACGAAATTCTAAAATATGCAAGCTGCCGGAGGTGGATGCCCAACTTATACTTTATTTCGAAAGCATTTACAAATATTAGTTGTTTTGAGGTTATTTAAGTTCAGTTGATTGCCATTTGCATTTACTGTGTATTCTCAATAGCTCCTCACCACGTTCTTAGTAGGGCTATGCGGGCTAACATCCTAAAGATGTTTGGGCTCACATTCGGTTCGTCTTCGTCGAAATGTCTTGGCTCAACCTCGTCTAGGGGTTGAACCGCACGTGTCACGTTACATGCTGTAGATTAAACACTTGTGACCCTTTGGTAAAATTATCTGACAGATGGCTAGTTTGCGAAATACAAAGATAATATAACATATAAAAACATTAATAATAATATCAGGAACTAAATTAACGACCCATAAATGATGTTGCGATTTGGTTAGAATACTGTTTATTTAGAAAGTAAACTAATAGCGAAAGTGGTTGTATTTAGAATTACTATTACACTCAAGTGCACGTCCATTTGCCACCGTTCGATCATTCACAATCTCATCGCGAAATGTCTAATATTCCACCTCGTTATATTCGCGAAAAGTTAAGAGTTCACACCAGGCGTGTGGTTGCTCATCGCTCAGAGACCAAGTCCTGCGATACTACAAAACGCGAAAATTTCTAAGTCGTTTCACTTCTTAGCTACCTAAAGACCGACCGTCTGCTTTCGCATCTCCACCAGCACTGTTTCTCCGCCCGTCCCCCGCCGCTTTTCCCGCGCGTCGAACCTCCTCGCTCAACTGACTAGGGCAGTTCCCTTTCCTGAAGCCATTCATCTGTTTGGCTACAGCTTATCTTACATTATTTTACATTTTAACATATTTAAATAATCAAAGCTGGACCATTTTCACGTTCTAAATAAAGTAACAATAATATTTATTACATAATAAACGTTAAATTCTTTTGCGTAAAACCAATACAACTTCCTTCTTAACTCTTTAATGTCACGGCCAGTAGCCTTGCACTAGTGTGCTTCCTCATAAATAAATAGAGAACAAAAGTAACTATTATACACCTAAACTTTACAACAAATGTTCTATTACCTAATGATTCAATAAGGTGTCATGATTTCATCGTTAAATGTGTTTTTAGTGGAGGAAATGATGATCTGATACTTAACTGAAAATACTGATGATTTAAATGCATTGTATCTTTTAAACAAATAAAGTTACAGAGTTGATATTTACAACATTTGTCATTTTAATGATGCGCTTCTATATGATCGTTAAGATCGACCAAAGTGCTCAGATTTTCGCGTTCAGGTCTGTTCAAAACTTCTTAATTCAGTTTAACAGTAAATCCAAAACTATTATAGATATGATCAATATTCAAGTTTTATTGGAATCACCATGAAAATTTATGAAGGATGGTAAATTAAAATTACTGTGGCTTCATTCGCTGACTTACTACAGAATTAAGTAGTTTTCATAAATGTTTATAGCCGACATTACCGCCATATTTAACATTGCTTCGTGTACTCAGCCACAAAGGGCTTCTACTGGGTTACCCTATGACGTAGGTTCTCGTCTGTCTCACTCGCACACTACAGCGCTTAGGCTTCAGCACAATAGACGGTTTCCTCTTCTCGTGGCGAAGATGAACGTTTTTCAATTCCTGAAGGCTGGCAATTTCGGCCATATACTTAAATGAGAGCGAAATGCTCGTTAACTCACACACCTCCCGTTCATAACATGTTGCCGTGCCATATATGTTACGAAGTAGCACCCAAATTTACAAGACACAAATTCATAATACAATAACATAAATATCCTAAGTGTCAGATCAATAGTGTAATTATTCGTAGTGGTGTTGATGCAGCATGCTTTAAATTTAAAGAAACTTATATCTAACATAAATTATGAATTGCAGCATGTTAATTAAATGCGAAAAAACCTATACATTTATCAAAATCGACAGTCTATTGAAATGCTGCAGAAATATCAGCTCCACTGCGCTCACTTTCATAGAACCTTTTCTTCACAACGAAGTCTCCAGCGGCTCTCCACAGATTCGGAGCCGAGTACCCCGCCGGAATTCTGTATGGCTCTGCATTCAATCGCCAACGCTTTTCGGGAACAAATATGTTGAAATTCGAATCGGGTGTAGATACCAGAAAACAAACTCTTTCCACAACCACCCAGGATTTTATGATTAGTATAAACAAATTTCCCCTTCGTTTAATTCCGTGTAGTGAAGCTGCGTACACAAATCGTTACTCCATACAGCAATAAATTATTCCCCCATAATATTCTCAGATAAGTAGATAAACATACATCTGGCTTCCTAGGTAAGCATTATTAATTTTCATTTCCGAAATTTCTCCGACCTCCACGCAACCAAATTGGTTTGGCCATAACTTATAATTTGGAAGTAACTAACATAAATCCATCCAAAAACTTAAGTCTAACACATACATACACATAAATGAATCCTTAATTAACCCCAAAAACCTAATTTGTATGCATACTGTGCACTGATTTTTGACTTGATTCTGTTCTCCAAATAACTGAGTTCTCCAGCCTCCTCGCACCCAAATGTGCGTCTAAACTATCTCTTTATAACTGCACAGACACTGTGCCCAAAAAATATCCTTATGCGACAAAACAACAAAAAAGCTAAAATAAATCCTGAAATAAAACATTGCAAATTACCCCTCTAAATAATCTTATAATCTAAACACAGATACACTTATTTCTTAACCTACTTTATCCTTCTCTTCCATCTCTAAAGTACAAATATCTTGTTCGATCCATCCCTAAACTTTATACTCGTCCCAAAATAACTCATTAAATTCTTCTTTCGCCACAATTTCATTTTTTCTCCCTTATAGACCTCTCGCTATCATAAACTTCTCTCGAGTCCACAAATGAGGCGATAACGATCGTAATGTTCTATCGTACATCGCCAATCAGTTACAGTAAAATCACATTCCTCCTTATGATACCATTCTGTCCAAATATAACTTTCTGTATTAAAATCAAACTCACTGTATTCTCCCTTAAAATTATCGACATTAGTAGCTACAACATCATTACCGTGAAATAAAGCATTAACTTTTACTTATACATCATTACAAACACCTTCACAAACAGCACTATCAACAGCCACTGATATATCATACAACTCGCTACATAAAACCTCATTTATCTCTGTTGACAAATCACCAATGCAAAAACCGTTCATAGTTTCACCATCCTCTGCCGTTACATCACACAAATTGTAGCTACAGCGCCGTGCAATTTCAGAATCGACAGTAGCATTAAATTCTGCTGCGTTTTGATTTAAACTTGAGCATAACACCTTTTCCTCCTCTACACTCTTCTGCGCCAATTCAATTTCAGACTGCACCTCAAATTCAGATCCACATTCTTTCTCAAACAAATATTCAAGATCCACGGATCCATCCAGACGTTTTCGTTCTCCTCCATTAGTAGAAAGATAAGCACAAATTCCTTCCTCTGAAGTATCAATACCAGCAGCTTCAACTTTCGTAACTTCAACACACAAAACATCATTACTAATTTCTTTCAAAATTAATTCACCAATATCCGCCGATACAGACAGAAATTCATCAACAGCTGACGAGGCAAATGCTATGCTGCCCCTATTAACCTGCTTAACAACTTTTGCCGCCACAATATCACCTGAAACATCATCACCTTCATCGTTATAGTCGTTACTGCCGGTTAGTACTTCTTTCGAATTTTCTGTACCACATAAGTCCACCAAATTCAGCTCTATCTCAGCCTCCTTTTGGCACATAGAATCTTTCATTGCATTAACATTCGCTCACTCTTTTTTTTCTCACATTCATTAAACAAATCATTTAGCCCTAAATCGTCGTCATAACCTTTATCATTATCTTTCTTTATCTTAGGAATACGCCTTTTACTTACGATCTGATTTGAAAATTTATCTGTTTGATTATAATCTCTTATTAATTTAACTTCAATATTCTGACACCTTTCTGCGGATTTATTGACACCTATCACGTTTCCGTTTACTCGCGTCCTATTCATCGCCGGTTTATTTGGCCATCTACGGACCTGAGATGCAGCGAAACCTAGTTTCCCGATCTCCCACTACGCTGGTTTCTTTCGCCAGGTGCCGGTCCCTCAAATCTACGTTCTTGGTGTCAGTCCCTGTCACGAAAGTATCCTTTTCCATTACCCCTTCGAAATTTATCATTGGATGTGTTCCTGTTTCCGTTTCCCTTATCAAAACTGCTGTTTGCGTTCCGTTGATAACTTCCCGGATGTCTTTCATAGTAATCAGTCGGACTGTAGTTATGATTTCCACTTTGTAAACTATTTGTCTGCTTACTTTGTGGTTTAAATTTCAACGCCCGTTCTAATTTTTCTACAAAGTCCAAAACTTTTCTATTCAGTTATTAGGACTGTGCGCTAGATCCCACTGCAAATTTTCTGGTAACCACCTTCTCAACGTCGTAATTTTAGTAAGCACTCCCGATGGACGTTTCACATGCATTAATCTCGCATGTTCACATTTACAAAATTCTCGCATCGACTCGTTCCTGTATTTAAATCTTGGCCCATTCAGAAACTCATTTCGGAGTCTCGTTTGCTTCGCTTCACTCCAGAACTTGTTCACGAAACTGCTTTCAAACAATTAATAGCTAGTAAACGTATCACTGTGTATATTTGTCCACGATTGTGGCTCACCTTCCAAATGTCTTTTCTCGAGTTTTATCTTCGCCTCATCGGACATTCCCCTGATAAAACCATCCCTGCATGCTGCTAGAAAATGTACTAGGTGATATTCCCGTCGTCTCCGAAACATTTGACCGATCCTGAGTTCATCCACGGAACACTGATCACTGTAGAGGTTTTATGTGCAGCTAAAGAATTCAGTTCGCTTTTTATTTCATTGATTTACTTTTTAACTTCACTATTCGGAATGAGAACGAAAATTGTGTGATAGTGCCCACAAAGAAAGTGTCGTAATGTATAAGCAAATGATGAAAGGCGTAAGTTAAGTAAATCAGTGGGGTATAAATTGTAGCAGAAGGAAAATGATATCGATTGGAATAGAATTCAAATGTCTTCCAAAAGCAGGGCAAGCAAAATTCACGCAGTAAGTATTTCATTGATGTTATAGATGAAAATGATATTAGACACCAAGGGAATATCATCTTACTTTTAGTGAACAAAGCTGGACTCACTGGTTAACAAAGTAACTCTCAGGTAAACCGTTCAATCTCTGAAGTTTGATATTAAAGCGTGACAAAATAAATGATTCATTATATACAGTCTAACGAAGAGAAGCATCAGAGCTAGACTGGCGAGTCGTTTATTTAGACGAACCACATATTCTTACATAAAGCGGCAAAGTGACAGTGTGTGAAGAATATTTTCGTGTAACAGTACCACACAACGTTTGTTTGTTGTAAAGGCAGAGTTCCGTTAGGTGTTCACTTCTCCTCTATGACTATGGCAGGAAAGCTTCGGACTGTCATGTAGAAATGGAAAGAAAAATTTGAAATACATTGAGACAAGGAAAGCAAACTTTTAGCATTAGCGAAGGAGCTCCAATCTTCTCTTTATTCCACTCACAAAATTTTGCGTGAAAATGGTTCCCTTCCTACTGCTGTTACATTATCTACATCATATTGAAAAGAATATTCTTAATCCTAATACGTTCAACATCATGCTCGCTGACTTCAACGAACAACGGCTGATGCTTTTGCAGTTAATATGTTGTTTTTCACCTAGCCTGATACAAGTGTTTCAACGTAAAGCCATTTCGCCGACTTGTGTGTCAGTACCGTTGCTTTTACATCCAAGCAGCTTTTCGACTGGGCTCACAAGACTGACGCTCCTTCCAGACCTTTCCACTAGAGAAAATTTTGACATTATCAACGGGAATCCAACCCGTGACCTCAGCGTTAGTAGCGGAAAACGCTAACCAATACACGGCGCAGTCAGTTTGCTGTTATTCCTGTTTCATTAGCTTTTATTGTGATGACCGTTAGACCATTAGAGAGCCCGTATATCACGCCAAAGGAGTGTGTGATGACCACTGGAGGAGAGAGAGTTTGACAGAAGAGGAAACTGAAAATATAATGAAATCGTCGATGAATGAAATTATTTATATTCATGCAGAAAATGTTGTCATTTTGTAACGACAACTGTACATATAATAATTTTTTTTCTTTATGAATTTAGATAAATTAATGTAAGCAATGTGTTTGAACTTTTTTTTCGGTTCGTATCGTTATGTTAAAGACACTGTGAGCAACTTTTGAAATGAATATTATTATTTATGTTAGATTTCAAATAATGTGGTAACCAAAGGAAAGTGTATTTAATGTTAAAACTATTGTAAGATGTGAAAATTGTAATTTATACACTTGGTCCATACGTAGGTAATGCATTAGGATATGTGTAGTAGAAAACCTGTGGTGAATACCCTACCTGTAGGGGAGCGGGGAAAGGTGGAGGCAGGCGAGGCGGGAAAACGCACACTGGCGCGGTTCGGCACAACGGACAGTATTACAGTCGGAGGCGAGCAACAGTCGGAGTTGGGCATCGTTCGGAAGTACACGTACTGTACCGAGGAGGTTACCCAGGAAAAGTGGATTCCATTGAGCCTCGGATGAACCGATTCCGACGACTACTTGGCATGGCTATATTCTGAGGCACAAAGTTGGAAAGATAACGACGCTAAGAAGAAGGAAAGTGCCGCTGCAGTGAGAGCCTTAGCCGTGCTTGCATGTGTGCCGTGCTTCTCGCTATCTCGCTGCCCACCATCCGCCGCACCGACTTGCACAGGTCAAACATTTATTTCATCTTTAGAAATGTATCTGTGTGGACCAGTGTCGAAAATGTTTCTGACTGTTCAATAATAACGTGACTTTTACCAGCATTGCCTTAGCCGTGACTTATCCTGATCACTGACCTAGACAGGGTCCTTACCTCGTATTGTGTAACCCGAGTATCCTGAACTGAAAGTTTAATGTTAGTGTTAATGAAAATTATCGGCAGATTAATCTATGCCATAAAGGAGTCTAAAGCTCTGTGTGTTATTGCAAATGTTGGTAAAGAACAAAAGCATGACTAAATTGGAAGAGAGTTTTTTGAATTGAGTTAGCGATGTTATTTAATTAATTTGAGACAGAAATAATGACAGTTAAATTATTCAGAAGTAAGACAAAAGAGTAGTTATCCATAGATTGATAATTTTGAGTGTTAATTTGCCGTCAGTACTTAATAGTTTCAGTTTAACGACAATAACAGTTTCAGCCCCTCCCCCCCCCCCCCTTCTCTTGTCCATTCTTTCAAACCTTGAAATGTGTTGATCAGATTTGACCAGTAAAGCTAAGTCTATATTAATCCTAAGTGTATTAGTGTTTTTCCATCATTAATAGTGATATTGTGTGTGTACTTTCAAGATTGTCGATGCTAGGGCAATCTATGCCCGATTTCAGTCTGCTCAACATACAAAATGCAGTTCGTAGTAATCATTACTGTGTGGTGTTGTGTAAATTTAGCTCGTCCAAATTAGTACAAAAAAGAGAAAACTTTAGTTCAGTGGATTTTTTTTGGTTCCAAACTTTGCCATATAACGCATCATTACTTCGTGTTACTATGCTTGTACATGCACCCACTTGTACAAGGGAAAACTCACTCATTGCCTAAGTAGGCTGGCGACCGAATTATTAATTATAGGTAGCATCTACTGTGTGTACTTCTAGTCCATGCGAAAGAGTAATTATACTTTACATTTGCTTGATGCATCACTGTAGTTATTGACTGAGTATAAGTCTGATCTTGCTTCTATTAGGTACACGCGGTCAACTAATGTACTAAAATCCTTGTTTATTAGGTGAAGCCCGTGAACTTATTACAGTACAGGCTTTATAGAGCTAACGTACGTCCGAGCAGGGCGGTAGCGTTACAATTTCTTTTTTTTTTTCGCCGAATCAGTATCGGATTACAAGGCCATCTTTGGCAGTCATGCAATTTACTATTGTACTCTAAAGATACTTCTGTAAGTTTCTGAAAATTTTCTTCAAATTCTATCAGTATACTGGATAATGTTCAACACAACGAGGACGTACTGAAAATCAGTTAAAAATTAAAGAAACATTTGAAAAACTACAGATATTCTATGCTGGCGTGACAATAAATTATGTGATTATTGAGATGGGATGCAGCTCGACACCGAAAAAAAGTGGGCTTGTCTATATAAAAGGTCATTGTTTTAACTTGAAACAACTAAATATCTAATAAACGATGCATCATACGAAAAAAATGTTCTAGGCGAAAAGTTAACGTTAGTAAAGGGCACATCTCTCTGTGGTACAACTGCCCACCTCCTAACCACCCCTCCTGCAAAGGCGGGTTAACTTTGTATTTTCAGATGTGGACCCCCATTTTATTTGCATATTCGGATCCTACGCCAAAAAATGCGTACGGTTTACTCAAAACACTGTTTCCCATTCATGTGATGTTACTGTAATCGGCAAATATCAGTTGTGCCTGTTTTTGCGTTAAGAACCGATTCGTTTGATTCTACAGCCTTTGTGTTTTCACACGTGATACTGACGTTCAAACGTTACTTGAGTGTTACAAACGTGACTGTGCAATACAAATATAATGGCTAGACATTGAAATTTCTGGCAAATAAGCTACTTTTATAGTAATGTAGTTTTCTGTTCCCTACGGGATTGATTGTGGTGAGTCCCCAAACCATCAGAATACTTGTTTTCGGTTGCCGGCCTAGAAACCCGCCATCAGGGTGTTTCATTCCGCTTTGTGTTTCCATCCAACTTCCGTAACACTCGCTCTAGCATTGTATGCAGAAGTACCAACTACTCAACAGAATATGGTAGAACGAACCAGAAAGGCTTGCGCAAACAATCCATCAGACACACATTCTGCACGATTAATACATGCATTGTAAAGGAAGGTCGTCAGTTTGAGCATTTTTCTGAATTATGGTGAGAGGCAAAGAGACTCACCGAAATCAAGCACCCCAATGATGAGAGGTAGAGGGACTCACCAAAAACAAGCACCACATTGGTGAGAGGCAAGGGGACTCACCGAAATGACGCAACCCCATGGTGAGAGGCAAGGGGATTCACAGAAAACAAGCACCACGAAGGTGAGCGGTAAGGGTACTCACCGATATCAAGCATCCCGATGGGAACAAAGAACTATTGCATCCTTGTTGTCGTTTCAAGATCACGGTAAACGTAGTTTCTAATCAGACATTGAAACGGCTAACCATACTGTACAGTGTAATCAAATGTGCAACACTAACGTAAATGTCATCCTTTTGTACGGTAAATGAAATATAGAATAAAATACTTTCTGTTCTTAATTGCAAAAGCAGTCACAGTTGACATTTGTTGATTACAGCACCTACACTACGAATGGAAAACAATGGTTTGAGTAAACTGTACTTCTTTAGGCATAGAATTCGAATATGTCATAAACCGAACGTACTTTTGTGCAGAATCCTAATATGCATTAAAATGGGGATTCCAGTTTGAAAGTGCAAAGTTGACCTCGCCGACGCAGCAGGGCAGGTTAGGAGGTGGCAAGTTGTAGCTCAGACAGATATAGGCTTCACCAATGTTAACTTTTCAGCCAGGACGCTGTTATCGAGCTATATGTAGCAATCGAGATATTTAATAGTCTCAATTCGAAAATAAACAGCGTGTATACATAAATCATGATTATTACTCCTGTCGGTGTTTTAGTTCCACCATGTATGACGAGTAACCGCCGAGCTCATTTTAACGGGTCCTACCGAATATCTCATACTGCCTGCAATCGCCCGTTGCACTGAGTGATTCCAGGGATGACGTAGGCCCAAACAGTTGTATGGGTACCTACAGTGCAGTCAGTCAAGGGGCTGAGCCTATCTCTCAAGGAGAACTCGGGTACTAGAACCAAGCTTGGACCAACATTTCAGACTACTACCACAACAGATACCCAGTGTCTCCCAAGTGCGTATGGCACTCGTTTCGGTGAGATTCCTCTCACCAAAGTAAAGAAGAGCAGCTGCCCGAAGCTACTTTTGCGAAACCTCTCCCATGCATCTCAAACATACGGGATAAGGCCCGTTGGCCAGTCTCTGAGGCTGGGTAATTCCCGATAGTTTTTTGAGGTCGTAGTGCACGCCATCATGCAAACTGATACCACTAATGCCTATCCCAGCGTTTACCGCTTGTTCGTATGGTCTTTAACCAGAATACTACTCGCGTCTGCGAGACCCCTATCGCAACGCATGACGAGTAATCACAGAGGTCACCGACGTGAACTCCTATTGCATTAAAAACTCTGCCGAGTTCGTCCTTTACAGTATAGAGTGTCTCAGAGCCAGGGATTGGGTAGAAGAAGGGCAGCTCTGAGGGTAATCGCCATACAGTTGACAGGGTTGCATTGTGACCATCCAAGGTCTATTCTGAGCCACCTGTTCAATATATTCGGTATCAAACACCTATAGGCATGGAAATGCCTGTTACGTATTGAATTTATTCGTGATGCCCTCCTATTAAAGGACATGTGCTGCCTGTTCAATATAATCAGCTGCAGCAGCTCCCTCCCCCCCCCCCCCACCCCTCAATTACACAGGGACACGGGAAAGAGCACTGGTGTTGCCCACGTTACAAAATGTGGACCGTCTCCTCGAAAGATGAGCCTGGCCCATTACCTTAACCATTGGACCAACGAACCTTCACTAGAAAGGAGCCAAGCAAGTCACTTATTCAACTTATCCATTACCACCTCCTGTTATGAGAGGGTTTTGCGAACATCCACCTTTTCAGCATACTGAACAGCAGACCCCCATAACAGGGACGATAGTCCGGAGCCGCCTATTGAAACATATTCAGCAGTTACCTCTGTTAGAGGTGGCCCTTCAACCAGACTCATCGATGTGGGACATGACTTGAAACTTCTTGCGACCACGACCGCACCTCCCACCACTGCAGACGCCGGCGGACACGGTCTACCGTCTGCAGGAGAAGGCTAACGCCTTGGCAGGAGTGTTCGAGGCAAACTTCCGTCCTAAGGCGGTCCCGAAGAACAGACAACATGTGCAGCTTCTGGAAGATAGGCTGCCACAAATCTCATTGTACCTGCAGAAGAAGACGAAGTGCCTGTAGAAGACAACATGGAGGTGACTGCCCAAGAAGTAAGAGCCTGCCTCAAGCTTCTGCCTACAGCCAAAGCCCCAGGACACGACGCCATCCCAAGCCTGGCACTGAAAGCACTACCACCAGCAGCTGACGAAGTCCTAGCCAACATCTTCAACAGGATCATCCCCAGCAGGTCCTACCCCAAGGCGTGGGAGCATGTCCTGGTAGTAGTGGTCCCCAAACCAGGCAAGAATCGAACCGACCCAAAGAGCTACCGGCCCATCAGCCTTCTGCCGCTCATCAGCAAGGTCTTTGAAAGAATCTTCCTCAGCCAGTTACAAAAGGCGATCACCGACGGCGACTTGCTACCACCAGAACAGTTTGGATTCCGAGACGCACTTCAACTACTCCGAGTGATTGAGGAACCTTCGTGCTAGGATACCAGGGAGCCTTCGTACAGTTGCTAGCAACATACCTAAAAAATCGGACGTTCGCCGTACAAGTCGAAGATGCCACCTCCACCATCCGGCAAGTGCCAGCGGGAGTACCACAGGGGTCGGTCCTCGGACCGGTCGTTTACTCCCTCTACACATCTGACCTCCCCAAGGCCGCACAGGTCATTAGGGCGATGTATGCAAATGACACTGCCCTCATCACTCGCAGCAGATGGCTGAAATCGTGCATTGGCGCCTAAAAGATGCCTGCAATGACTTGGAACGCTGGGCAGCGAAGTGGAAAGTGGGAATTAATGCCACGAAGATTTAGGTGCTGCTACTCACAAAACGCCGAAGACCAATGCTACCACAACTGCAGCTCTTCGGGGAATTCGTTCCACGTACAGACGAGGTCAAATACCTCTGAATTATCCGACGTTCACGTGTGGGAAACACATCGCAGGCTTACGAAAGAGGGCACAGGATCGCCTTGGAGCTCTGTACACTCTAACTAACGAGAACTCTTCACTACCGATCGACTCTGCACTCATACAAGTCCTGCGTGAGGCCGATTATGGAGTATGCCTGTGAAGTCTGGGGCAACGTGGCTGACTACCACATCATCAAGTTGCAGCGATTGCAGAACATTGCCTTGAGCGGGATATTCCATGTAACGCGACTATTCCCTGCACAGCACCTTTATGAAGCAGTCCAGGTGCCGGAAATTATGCAGCTCTTCAAGCAGTGGGCCACGAGAACTTAAAGAAAACACCGAGACGCGCCCTCGCCACTCGTCCGCCAGTTAGGCCGACGCTACAAGCGGCCAGTGTCCCTGCTGTACAGACAGTAGATCCTCCTACAGTCGACCTCACGTCCACGACCAACCGCACCGTGACGACAAATCACAAAGTGAAGACTAACCCAGCGGTACAGAATCCAGAAGAAGCAATCAGTGCCTACAGCATAACATCGCCAGATACAGAAGAAACGTTGAACTGGAACTAGAATCAGTATTGGACAGCACCTGAAGAAGACTACGATTCTCGCAGTTGCAATATTGTGCAAGAAAGAGGCTAATAACCGGAAGAAACCCGATTAATCAACACGAAACGCCTCGCCGGAAAAGCTTGAAGAATTACATTAGAAGACTCTACAGGGAGGAAATGTATTTAAATATTAGAAAGCTAGACAAGCTTCGACAAAGGAGGGGAAGACTGCTCATTTCTCTCTGTTTCCTGCTGCAATGCCGATAAGAGGACGTGGTTCCAGTGTTCACGTCAATTCCAGAGCTGCCAACAGGATTAAACATCGAGCGAGCTTAGCACTGGTCAGGGAGAGAGCACTTTACATGCACCACCCACTTGATATGATATCCAGAGGGTTGCTGGCTCTACACATTTTTATAGCAAATTCTCTAACCAGACGAGACTGGTACCGACTTGATGGCACCTCTTGGTCCCTAGCAGAGTGCACGAGCAAGAAATCGGCGTCCTGTCTACTAGTGAAGTTTGAACGTCTTAACAACAAAGCGCAGCAGAACGAGAACGTTCGCACTGTTGTCAACCGGAGCGAGACGGAATTGGACGCGACCACTTTGAAAGTACTGAGCAAGGGTCTCAATTTTGCAGTTACCCCCAGAAATATTCCTGTTGCGCCTTCGTCAGTGCAGTGGAGCAGGTGGCCCTGAAACTTCCCGCCAGTGAGGCTGAAGAAGTCCGACGAGGCGCTCACTAAAACCAAGCTGCCCAAATCAAACATCTCCGGTGAAGAGACGCTGGCTCTCAAACAATTCCGGGAAGATGCAGCATTGTGGTGTTACCAGCAAATAAGGGGAATGCGACTGTCGTCCTACAGAAGGCAGAATGTGACAATAACGTGCGACAACTTCTACACGACTCGGCTTACAGATCAATAGAAAGGGACCCCACAGACAAGGTGGATAAGAAGACCAGGGCTCTTCCAAGGGAAACCGGTCTTCCAGAAAAGACCGTTAAGCAGCTAAGGGCTTAAGCACCAGTGCTCTCCAGATTTTATGACCTGCCTAAGGTGCACATGGAAGGGGTTCCTCTACGTCCAATAGTCAGCAATATTGGCACAGCCACTTACCTCACTGCTCAACACCTTAAGAAGAGCCGGCCGGAGTGGCAGTGCGGTTCTAGGCGCTACGGTCTGGAATCGAGCGACCGCTTCGGTCGCAGGTTCGAATCCTGCCTCGGGCATAGATGTGTGTGATGTCCTTAGGTTGGTTAGGTTTAATTAGATCTAAGTTCTAGGCGACTGATGACCTGAGAAGTTAAGTCACGTAGTGCTGAGAGGCATTTGAACCTTAAGAAGATGCTGTCGCCATATGTGGGGAAGTGTGACCATCACATTCACAACTCAGAAGATTTCCTACAACGTCTCAGGCAGCTACAAATCTCGGACTCTGACATTATGGTCAGTTTCGACGTGGTCTCCCTGTTCGCCCGTGTACCACTGAGTGATACATTTCAGCTGATTGGGGAAAAGTTCGACGGTGCTCTCCTGGACTTATTCAGACACATACTGACTTCGACACATTTCCTATATGGGGGTCAATTCTACGAGGAAACGTAAGGAGTGGCAATGGGCAGCCCACTCCCACCGGTGGTGGCCTATCTGTTAATGGAAAAATTTGAAGAGGACGCACTTACATCAGGCCCAGATCAACGGAAATGCTTTTTCAGATACGTGGATGACACCTTTGTCATATGGCCCCACGGGAGGGAAAAGCTCGATATTTTCTTGCACCACCTAAAAAGCGGTGTTCCATCCACCCACAAAGATTAAGGCTCTGCTAGGGAGTGTGGAGGATGACTTACGTCTACAGAAACCGGGCGTTTACCACGTACCATGTGAATGTGGGATGGCATACGTCGGACAGACGAACACGACCGTTGACATCAGGTGCAAAGAGCACCAAAGGCACACCAGACTGGGTCAGGCGACCAAGTCAGCGATTGCCGAACATTGTTTAGATCATTCTATGGAGTGTAATGATGCCAAGATTTTAACACAAACATCGAGATACTGGGACAGCGTCAACAAAGAATCTATTGAGATTATGGTAATAGAGAATCTCATTAACCGGGACACCGGCTTCCAGCTGAGCTCGACTTGGAACCCAGCACTCGATCTTCTGAAGACGCAACATAGGTAACATCCAGACCCCAAGGGACACAAGTGTAAAGATGGAATTAGGGATAAGAGCTCAGTACATATAACAAAGGACATATGTAAAATGGTACCTCAGACAATAGACACAATATCTGAGGGCGTTCTTCCGAGTGTCGAGCGACAATTTGAACAGAATCGGCCTGAAAATGACAGTGCAGCCGCACCTGGGGAACAAGAGCTTCGGACGGAACGCCAAACACGGCATACCACGTTAACAGAACGTCTCAATTCACAGAAGGACTCAAATGACAATTAGATGATAAAACGTCTAGCAGAGCTTGGACGCCATTCAGAACTTAATTCAGCTATATTGTCAATGTATAACAGCCACAAAGTAGGCGCACAACGTTCGGAATTGCCGCGGCTAGAAGAAAAAGTTACAGCCGTTGCTATTGGTCGGCCCACACCACAGACAGAGGGCCAGGCGAGGCGCGGAGCGAAGAGGGAACGCCTAGCACAACATAGGCATAAACACGGGACTCGTTCCGCCCTCAGGGAGACAGAAACCAGATTCCGCATGGTACTCCATGCAGAAATGGAGGCCGCCTGCCTCACACTCCGAGAATCCTTTCGCCGCAGTCCACACACGGAGACGCGGGCAGTACAGGCCTGCGAGCAGCGGAAGGACGACGGACCTGCCACGAGGGAAGCCCACCCAGGCCGTGACCAAGCCGCCCAAACGGCATGGCCGAAGAAGATGACAACAAGCCGAGCCACGCAGGCTGCGGTTGCAGCCAATGCAGCGCCCGCAGTGCGTAAGGACGCAGGGAGTTCGTCAACTTCAGAGACTGTATGGTAAACAGCGAGATCCTGGACCAAGCAATCTCGACCTTGGCCGAGCGAGATGAACACCAAATGGACTGCCTACAAAGTAGGGAGCTCGTAAGAGGAAAGGCGGAAGCCCGCGAAGAACAATTTAGAAGAGAACGGGAAGAGAGAGAAAGAAGGCAAGAAGAGGAGCGCAACATAAGGCGCGAGGCCGCTCTTGCCCGCCGACAACGTCAGCGCCAACGCTGGCAGGATATAAAATAAAATAGAAGCCAAACATAAGCGGTTATGATCGGGTTTTGCAGGTTTTCCTTGGCCGCTAAGGTGAATACCGGAACTGTCCCCACCAACACACTCCTGCAAATAAATTCCCAATTGGGAGAATACCCCCCCCCCCCCCCTCGCGAGCAAAATAAATAGAGCCGAAACAGCATAAACCTAAACCCTATGGCTGATAAAGGGCATATGGCAAGCCCTAGAACAGCCCACCAAGGGAATGAAAAACGGAAAAAAAACGCACTGCAATCAGTATCGGACAGCACCTGAAGAAGACTGCGAATCACGCAGTTGAAATATCGTGTAGAAAAAACACGAATAACAGGCAGAAACCCGATTAAACAACATGACAGTATGAACTTGTCAACAATCGCTTATAGTGATAATCAGAAGTATCAGCTTAGCACAATTATTTGAGGTTGTCTCACGAATCATATGCATCTTATCACACAGAAATACGAAAAATAAATGATTATATATATATAGGGTGAGTCACCTAACATTACCGATGGATATATTTCGTAAACCACATCAAAAAATACTGACGAATAGATTCCACAGACCGAACGTGAGGAGAGGGGCTAGTGTAATTGGTTAATACAAACCATAAAAAAATGCACGGAAGTATGTTTTTTAACACAAACCTACGTTTTTTTAAATGGAACCCCGCTAGTTTTGTTAGCACATGTGAACATATAAACAAATACGTAATCAGTGCCGTTTGTTGCATTGTAAAATGTTAATTACATCCGGAGATATTGTAACCTAAAGTTGACGCTTGAGTACCACTCCTCCGCTGTTCGATCGTGTGTATCGGAGAGCACCGAATTGCGCAGGGATCCAAAGGGAACGGTGATGGACCTTAGGTACAGAAGAGACTGGAACAGCACATTACGTCCACATGCTAACACCTTTTCATTGGTCTTTTTCACTGACGCACATGTACATTAACTTGAGGGTTGAGGTACACGTACACACGTGGTTTCCGTTTTCAATTACGGAGTGGAATAGAGTGTGTCCCGACATGTCAGGCCAGTAGATGTTCAATGTGGTGGCCATCATTTGCTGTACACAATTGCAATCTCTGGCGTAATGAATGTCGTACACGCCGCAGTACATCTGGTGTAATTTCGCCGCAGGCTGCCACAATACGTTGTTTCATATCCTCTGGGGTTGTAGGCACATCACGGTACACATTCTCCTTTAACGTACCCCACAGAAAGAAGTCCACAGGTGTAAGATCAGGAGAACGGGCTGGCCAATTTATGCGTCCTCCACGTCCTATGAAACGCCCGTCGAACATCCTGTCAAGGGTCAGTCTAGTGTTAATTGCGGAATGAGCAGGTGCACCAGCATGCTGATACCACATACGTCGACGCGTTTCCAGTGAGACATTTTAGAACAACGTTGACAGATCATTCTGTAGAAACGCGATGTATGTTGCAGCTGTTTGGGCCCCTGCAATGAAGTGAGGACCAATGAGGTGGTCGCCAATGATTCCGCAACATACATTTACAGTCCACGGTCGCTGTCGCTCTACCTGTCTGAGCCAGCGACGATTGTCCACGGACCAGTAATGCATGTTCCGTAGATTCACTGCCCCGTGGTTTGTGAAACCTGCTTCATCGGTAAACAGCTAGAACTACAACGCATTCTCTGTTAATGCCCATTGACAGAATTGCACTCGATGATTAAAGTCATCACCATGTAATTGCTGATGTAGCGACACATGAAACGGGTGAAAGCGGTGACGATGCAGTATGCGCATGACACTACTTTGACTCAGTCCGCCGGCCGCGGTGGTCTAGCGGTTCTGGCGCTGCAGTCCGGAACCGCGGGACTGCTACGGTCGCAGGTTCGAATCCTGCTTCGGGCATGGGTGTGTGTGATGTCCTTAGGTTAGTTAGGTTTAAGTAGTTCTAAGTTCTAGGGGACTTATGACCTAAGATGTTGAGTCCCATAGTGCTCAGAGCCATTTTTTGACTCAGTCCACCGGCTCTCGCAATGTCCCGTGTACTCATGTGTGGTTTCATGGCAACAGCAGCTAACACACCAACTGCACTCGCTTCTCCTGTGACGGGCCTGTTACGGACCCGTGTGCGTGCTACGACCATACCTGTGGCATACAGTTGGCCGTAGATGTTTTGCAATGTGCGGCGCGTTGGATGCTCTCTGTCCGGGTACCGTTCTGCATACACCCTGCAGGCTTCAGCTGCATTTCGTCGACACTCGCCATAGATGAGTATCATCTCCGCCTTTTCAGAGTTCGAATACACCATGGTCATAGTTCCTACAACACTACACTATCACAGACGTCTGGTAACACGGTGTACTACAGTTGGTCTGCGTGCGGAGACGAATGCAGAATAACAATAGCAGCAAGCGCCACATGCGGACACTGCGGCAGCTAGACCAAACCACAACAGTGCACTACAGCCACACTCGTAAACACGGTCGTCATCGTAAACATGTCCCTGCAGATGCTGTTCGCCGACCGTGGCCCGTGTTTGTTACAACACGCAACTGAACGTCGGAGTTTTCAAGCGTCAACTTTAGGTTACAATATCTCCGGATGTAATTAATATATTACAATGCAACAAGCGGCACTGGTTACGTATTTGTTTATATGTTCAGATGTGCTAACAAAACTAACCTGTTTCCATTAAAAAAAACGTAGGTTTGTGTTAAAAAATATACTTCCGTGCATTTTTGTATGGTTTGTATTAACCAATTACACTAGCCCCTCTTCTCACGTTCGGTCTGTGGAATCGGTTCGTCTGTATTTGATGTGGTTTACGAAATATATCCAGCGGCAACGTTAGGTGACTCACCCTGTATATTGCACTAGACTACCGTTTGGAATGATGGCTGTTTAAATCCATGTCCTGGCACGCAGAAATTGATTTTCCATGGTATCCCTTAGTATATAAATGCAAATCGCGGGATTAGTCCTTTGAAAATTTCCGATAGTTTCCCATCTACATCTACATACATGCTCTGCACGGCATCATACGGTGCGTGGAGGAGGATACCTTGTACCACAAATAGTCGTTTCCTTTCCTGTATCACAGACGAACAGAGTGAGGGAAAAAGACTGTCTATAGCCCTCCGTATGAGCCCTAATTTTCATACCTTATCTCCGTGGTCTCTAAGCGAAATGCATGTTGACGGCAGTAGGATCGTTCTGCAGTCAGCGTCAAATGCCGCTTCTCTAAACTTTCACAGCAATGTTCTTCGAAATGAATGACTTCTTCCCCCCAGGGATTCTCACTTGTGCTCCCGAAGCTTGTATTCTGATCGAAGTACCGGCAATAAATCTAGCAGATAGGTTCTGAATTGCTCCAACGTTTTATTTCAATCCGACCTGGTGCGGATCCGAAACACACGAGCAGTACTCAAGAGTAGGTCGCACTAGCGTCCTATATGCGGTCTCCTTTACAGATGAATTACAGTTTCTTGAAATTCTCCCAATAAACCGGACTATCATTCGTCTTCCATATCACAATCCTCATATGCGCGTTACATTTCTTATCGCTCCGCAACGTTACATCCAGATATTTAAACGACTTGAGTTTGTCAAGCAGGACACTACTAATGCTGTATACAAACATTACAGGTTTGTTTTTCCTAATCATCTGCATTAACTTAACATTTTTCTACATTAAGAGCCAGCTGTCATTCAGCACACCAACTGGAAATATTGTCTAAGACATCTTGTATCGACCTACAGTCACTGCTTTCGACACCTCCGTGTACACCTTAGCATCATTAGCGAACAACTGTACATTACTGCTCACCCTGTCCACCAGATAAATTACCTGTGTGCCGGCCGTGGTGGCCGTGCGGTTCTAGGCGCTTCAGACTGGAACCGCGCGACTGCTACGGTCCCAGGTTCGAATCCTGCATGTATGTCCTTACGTTAGTTAGGTTTAAGCAGTTCTAAGTTCTAGGGGACTGATGACCTCAGATGTTGAGTCCCATAGTGCTCAGAGTCATTTTTTGAAATTACGTGTATAGAAAATAGTAACGGCCCTATCACATTTCCGTGGGTCACTCTTGATGTTATTCTTGTCTCCGATGAACATTGCTGTCCAGGACAACTATTGGGTTCTATTATGCAAGAAGGTTTCGAGCCAGTCGCTTATCTGTGAGCCTATTCCATGTGCACGTACCTTCGTTAACAGTGTGTAGTGGGGTACCTTGTCGAATACTTTTCGGAAATATAGAAATATGGAATCTGCCTGTTGCCCTTCATCCATAGGTTGCAGTATGTCATGTGAGAAAAGAGCAAGCTGAGTTTCGCACGAGTGATTCGTGGACATGAGATATTCGGTCTCTAGCAAATTTGTTACATTCGAACTCAGATTATGCTCTAGAATTCTGCGGCAAACAGATGTGAAGCATATTGGTCTGTAATTTTGCGGGTCCGTCTTTTACCCTTCTTATATACAGGTGACACCTGCACTTTTTTTTGCAGCCGCTTGGCACTTTGCGCTGGTCGACAGAGTCCCGATAAATGCAAACTAAGTGAGGGGCCATTGGGGTAGAGTACTCAATCCGAACTTGTGGTCTGTCACTAATAATCTCGCCGTACCTTTTTTCTTCCTTAGTACGTTTATACTTTCCATGTATTTACGACAAAATTGGCTTATAACAGTCATTTAGTTGCTGAAAAAAAGAATCTCAGACAATGTGTGCTGTGATTGTAAAGCAGCAACGGAGACTGAGATAAGATCGTGGGCACTGTGAAGGGCGGCCCGCGAGGGCAGATGGGCTCGCCGCCCCACTCGAAGACGCCAGCAATCTGACCGGCGCGGCGGTGCGGTCGCCACTCGAGGAAATGAATGGCCACCATAATTTCCTGCATTCCGGTGATTTATCTCTGACCTCCGGGCTCGAGGGTTGTCGTCGCTGTTATTGAAAGCGAAACGGCGGACCTAGTGGGCCAGAGAGGCTCTGCACAGCCGATCGTTGAAGTAATTCTGTTGTAACACTGGTGCAATATTATCCCACGGTGTTCTGCAATGTTCTACCCGATTTGATCGTAGGTGGTAGGGTTAAAGTGTAAAAACAATAAATACGCTACACCATCAATCACTTCTAATATTCATGTACTGGTCATAGCGTGCGTATAGTGACTGGATGCATCTTAAGGTGTCCATATTGCTCACTCATTCTTTCATCTGAATAGTCTCCGTGAACGCAGTCACGATATATCCTTTTTGTTTCGTAGATTCACTTTAATGAGGCCTTCAAGGATGCAGAAAAGAAAAAGGAACACAGGTATGTCAACGTCATGCTTACAGCAGTTGCCAAGTAACAGGGATGTGGTACAAGTAAAAAAAATAAAAAAATAAAAAAATAAAAAATAAAAAATAAACATGTTTTTCATTTAAGAGGAATTAACAAACTTTCCAGACGCATGTCTATGTACAATGCATAGAGGTATATACTAGAATTCTACTGCTATTATAGTCACGCCTTGCCCAAGAGAAAATCTGTTCATTATCTACATCGATCACATTGCACACCGAAGTCGTGCTGAAGTCTGATTTTATGCGACACCCATATTAAGTGATATTACGAGGGTAAGTCAAATGAAAACCTTAAATTTTTTTAAATATAGTTTATTGTGCAGAAGTGATATAAAGCTGTATCACTTTTCAGCATAATCTCCCCCATGCTCAATGCAAGTCCTCCAGCGCTTACAAAGTGCATAAATTCCTTTTGAAAAAAATCCTTTCGGCAGTCCGCGCAACCACTCATGCCCGCATGACGAACATCTTCATCAGAACGGAACTTCTTTCCTCCCATTGCGTTTCTGAATGGTCCAGACATGGAAATAACTTGGGGCAACGTCTGGTCAGTATGGTGGATGAGGAAGACGCTCAAAATGCAAGTCTGTGATTGTTGCGACTGTTGTACGGGCAGTGTTGCAAAAGGACACCTGCATACAGCAGTCCACGTCGCATTGATTTGATTGCAGGCTGCAGATGAATTTTTAGGAGATCTGTGTATGATGCACTGGTGATAGTGGTCCCTCTAGGCATTTAATGCTCCGAAATGACGCCTTTTTCGTCGCAAAAGACAGTCAGCATAACCTTGCCTGCTGATGATTCTGTTTGAAACTTCTTTGGTTTTGGTGATGAGGAATTGCGCCATTCCTTGCTCGCTCTCTTCGTTTCCGGTTGATGGAAGTGAACCCAGGTTTCATCTCCAGTAACGATTCTTGCAAGGAAGCCATCACCTTATCTTTCCAAGTGCCGAAGAAGTTCTTCATAAGCATCAACACGACGTTCTCTCTTTTCAGGAGTCAGTTGTCGTGGCACCCATCTTGCAGACACCTTGTGAAACTGGAGCACATCATGCACAATATGGCGTGTTGACCCTTGACTAATCTGTAAACATGCTGTCATTCAGTGTCACTCGGCTTCAACTGCTGCAATGTTCTGTGGAGTCAACTTGTTGTGCCTGACCTGGACGAGGAACATCTTCCACTGAAGTCACACCATTTGCGAACTTCCTACTCCATTCGTAGACTTGCTGCTGTGACAAACCTTCATTCGTCGATGAATTTCAATAGGTTTCACACCTTAACTACGCAAAAACCGAATAACAGAACGCTGTTCTTCCCTGGTGCAAGTCGCAAATTGGGCGGTCACCTTTATACTGATACTGCGACGGTATGTGTGCATCTGCAATATGCTCCCACCTACAGGCCATTCTGCGCGCTGTCTGTAGCACGCTTACCAACGTACAGGATAACGGGGCGAAATTTCGATTTGTTATTACATATTTAATGTTTTCATATGGCTCACCCTCGTATTAATAATAATGTATTCACATCACTGGGTTCTGCTACGAAAAGAAAGTGACGGCCATTAAATCGTTTAGGCCCCTCTCAAGCAGAATTTTATTGCTAGCTAAACTTCTTATGATTGCTCGAAAGTTATTGAAATTGTGTGTTCCTGAATAATGAAATCTTCTGGGCCAAGGGAAGTGAGTTTAAATGTCTCTGAAGATTATTCTTATTTCCAGAACTGATTGAATGAACTGAGTTGTTGGTTTGGAGAAGTATACTGTTTACGCTGGTTCGATGAATTTCCCCAAAAAAGATCCCATATGACATTATGGAATAAAAGTAAGCGAAGTATGCAAGTTTTTAAATTTTTATATCACCTATGTATGTCAGCATCAGCATAAGTACTGTGAATGTTACGTATCAGTGGTCAAGTGTGTGACATATGTACCACAACTTGTTTCGAGACTACGTTATCCCATTATCAAGTGGTTCAAGTTTCTATACCATTAGGAAATAAATGTTTGTGCTGGTGTTTTTCTTTTGACGGTGCCTAATGGCATCGAGGGTTTAACAATACGGATTTTGAACAATACATGTTTTCTGGTGGCGTTGTACTTTTGACGATGGTTAATGGCATAGAAACTTTAAGCACTTGATAACAGGATAGCGTAGTTCTGAAAAATGTTGTGGTAAATATACCATACATTTGACAACTATTGCCTAATAGTCTCAGTACTGATTCATGAGGCAGTTGTATGATGGCTTCACAGCAGATAACATCCGTTTTGTAAATAAGGTTTTGTTTAATCACTGCCGCAGTTTTGTGCACTTTAAACGCGAAATTTCTGGAATTACGAAGAATAAAACTAACACTTCCGTCGGAACTCCTTCTTACAGGAAGCTCCGTTATTTCTGTGCTCTCCACTCTCAGCGGTTGACATGCTGGCCGTCGCTCATTTGTTCCCCACTAAGTCGGCAGCCGCTAAAGGTCTTCTCTTGCCGCTGTGGCCGGATTGTCCGTTCGTTCTGCCTCTCCCGGCAGGATTCCTCAGGTCACTCCAGTCTCTGCCTCCAGGACGCCGGTGGCACTACTTGCGGACCCTTCGAAGTTTCCAGTGCTCTCTCGTCCGTCGCATGAAAACTACTTGCTGATCTGGCGCCATCTGCTGAGCAGGGCAGCAACTCTGCTTTGTCCCGATTGCAGGGTTGGTTCAAATGGCTCTCAGCACTACGCGACTTAACTTCTCAGGTCATCAGTCACCTACAACTTAGAACTAATTAAACCTAAGGACATCACACACATCCATGCCCGAGGCAGGATTCGAACCTGCGACCATAGCAGCAGCGCGGTTCCTGACTGAAAAGCCTAGAACCGCTCGGCCACACCGGCCAGCCCTAGATTCTTCCCATTATTTTTAAAGAGCTAGAACCGTATCATTGTGATGAAAATAGTTATGTTTGACTTAAATATTCAGTATGTCAAGAACAGAGGTACAAAATAATTTTCCAAAACTGCAACAGACGAATGCACACATAACAACTTTAGTACGTATGATCCAAACCGTATGCAGGGTTGAGCTGGGAAGTATGAGCTCGACACCCCATTGCTGTTGCAGTTCCCTTTAAAACAAGTGTCACTGTTGCGTGACCTTGTTGCGGTGACGACAGAGGCCTCGCCCAATGACTCACCGTACTTTTGTTCACTGCCAGGTCTCCGTAGACATTCTGAAAGCGCATACGAAAATCTGTGATGCTTCGGATTTCCCCAAAAGAAAATCTATGACAGCTCTCTGTTTAGAGAGGCTATTTTGAAGGCTATATACAGCGGACCCACCAATTGGAACGTCATGAAACTCTAGTGGTTGAAATGAAAATATTCCACTGGTATTCCACAACAAATTCCGCGTTTTTTCAATCGAAACTGGGCGAGAAAAAGAAGTGTTGCGTTTCTTACTGAACGCCCCTCGTACGTTCAGATTTCATATGAAACTACGTTTAAGACTAGATGGAGAACTTCTTGAGAAGCAGGATGCAAGGTATCATATTGGATGCGAGTCACCCGCGGACAATGAAGCAATATATGTAGTGTGTTCTGGACGCATGTAAGAGGACCGTTGTTATCCATGTTACACAATAATGACATTCTCACAGATGATGCTGTTATTTTACTTGCTTAAAGCTGAACTACAGTTCATTTAAATGTCGACTTAATTTCAGACAGTTCGAAATATAGACACATTCAAAGCTGTGCATTGCAAAAAAAGTTAAAAACTGATGTCCTTTGATATCAAGATTATGAGTCACTAGTAGAACCAGGATGTTACAATAATTTCTGGGAGTAACAAATGACAAATTTGTAGATATATTAAGTAGCGTGATCGCATAGGCTTAGTTGTACATGAAGGTGTTTAGGAACGATTCATTGGTAGAAATGTGGAAAACTGTAGTTTGTCAGTGAAAATGACTGCGTGTATATTTGACTTATCTTGAGCTAATTAAAAAAGTGCTCCTTATTTCTACACCACTGTGTGAACTACATACCAGTTTTGGTTGATTTACAAGTGCACACATTTTTATTAGCTTGTACCTCAATCAAGCTTATTACCAGATTCAACTCGATGAGGGTTCAAAACATAGTTTGATTGTAATCGAGTACGATTCGGCCTCACGGCTGGATCCGCCGTTCTGTGCCAGTTGCTGGACTTGACATTGCTGGATTTCAAATTAAAGTGTATATTCCACGACCTGGACGATTTAATTATTTTTATCCGCAGTTGGAAGGAATATTTACATCATCTGAGGGAAGTTTTTATTCGAGTAAGAGCTGGTTTAACAGTGAAACCTGAGGATTTGGTAGAGCTTCTGCTGTCTTACTAAAGATGACAAGATATCTCAGCTAAACTCGATCCCCAGCCCTGAGTCTGCTAGGGTGTCTTTCCTTATCATAACGCGTAGCTTCCTGGCAATGGGCTACTTCAATGTTTTTCCTTGTCTGATGCCACTGTTCCGAGTCTCTCCAGGAGATGGCCTATTGGGTAACATATCGTCAACAGGCAGAGAAGGAAACCTAAGCCCTGATGGAGTATCGTTATGTGCCTCATGTTTGTCAGAGTTGAAGGCATACTTCTAGTACTCCTAACCAGTATGATCTTGATAGGAAATTAGTGCAGCACAAAGTTTCTGATTGACTCTCTCAACGATCCAAAGCTCCCGAAGCAAATGTGGTAATATTTTAATTTTTTAAAATTGTGGTAAGTTCGCATGGGCCAATCTGCTAAGGTCATCGGTACCTAGGCTTACACCCTATTTAATCTAACTTAAACTTAAGCTAAGGACCACACACATACCCTTTCTCGAGGGAGGACTCGAACCTCCGACGTGGGTAGCCGCGCTTGGCGCGTCAAGGCGCCCCAGACCACACGTGTGGTAATATTGTCCGATACCAGAACTTGGAATGGATCAAAGATAGCAGAAAAGCGTTTCAGACAACTAATGGCTGCTTTTAAAGTAGTTTCACAATTAGGAGACAGCAAAGAAAACCTAGAAAAAAGCATGTCCACAAACAAGTATGACTTGTTTCCGAAATGTGACCGAGGAAATTGTCTAACAAAACCCACATATATCTTTCATGATTGATTCTCTGCTGACTGCGAAACACTGCTTGGTGTCCTAAGGGGGTTTATTTATATAATAAGTACTACAAGCTTGTGTATAACTCTCCAAATAAACTATACATGAATTTGGGCAAGAGTTTGCTGTGAATTTCCCCTTAGGTTACTGATGAAAATAGCCAAAAAGTATTGTAATACACTGAACTTTCATCTTACGGTAGCCTACACAGTGCAGAATCCAGTCCTTCAAGAAAAACGGCTGTTCACCTAGACGCGCCTCATCTCTTATCATGTTTGGAAAATACACTCCTGGAAATTGAAATAAGAACACCATGAATTCATTGTCCCAGGAAGGGGAAACTTTATTGACACATTCCTGGGGTCAGATACATCACATGATCACACTGACAGAACCACAGGCACATAGACACAGGCAACAGAGCATGCACAATGTCGGCACTAGTACAGTGTATATCCACCTTTCGCAGCAATGCAGGCTGCTATTCTCCCATGGAGACGATCGTAGAGATGCTGGATGTAGTCCTGTGGAATGGGTTGCCATGCCATTTCCACCTGGCGCCTCAGTTGGACCAGCGTTCGTGCTGGACGTGCAGACCGCGTGAGACGACGCTTCATCCAGTCCCAAACATGCTCATTGGGGGACAGATCCGGAGATCTTGCTGGCCAGGGTAGTTGACTTACACCTTCTAGAGCACGTTGGGTGGCACGGGATACATGCGGACGTGCATTGTCCTGTTGGAACAGCAAGTTCCCTTGCCGGTCTAGGAATGGTAGAACGATGGGTTCGATGACGGTTTGGATGTACCGTGCACTATTCAGTGTCCCCTCGACGATCACCAGTGGTGAACGGCCAGTGTAGGAGATCGCTCCCCACACCATGATGCCGGGTGTTGGCCCTGTGTGCCTCGGTCGTATGCAGTCCTGATTGTGGCGCCCACCTGCACGGTGCCAAACACGCATACGACCATCATTGGCACCAAGGCAGAAGCGACTCTCATCGCTGAAGACGACACGTCTCCATTCGTCCCTCCATTCACGCCTGTCGCGACACCACTGGAGGCGGGCTGCACGATGTTGGGGCGTGAGCGGAAGACGGCCTAACGGTGTGCGGGACCGTAGCCCAGCTTCATGGAGACGGTTGCGAATGGTCCTCGCCGATACCCCAGGAGCAACAGTGTCCCTAATTTGCTGGGAAGTGGCGGTGCGGTCCCCTACGGCACTGCGTAGGATCCTACGGTCTTGGCGTGCATCCGTGCGTCGCTGCGGTCTGGTCCCAGGTCGACGGGCACGTGCACCTTCCGCCGACCACTGGCGACAACATCGATGTACTGTGGAGACCTCACGCCCCACGTGTTGAGCAATTCTTCGGTACGTCCACCCGGCCTCCCGCATGCCCACTATACGCCCTCGCTCAAAGTCCGTCAGCTGCACATACGGTTCACGTCAACGCTGTCGCGGCATGCTACCAGTGTTAAAGACTGCGATGGAGCTCCGTATGCCACGGCAAACTGGCTGACACTGACGGCGGCGGTGCACAAATGCTGCGCAGCTAGCACCATTCGACGGCCAACACCGCGGTTCCTGGTGTGTCCGCTGTGCCGTGCGTGTGATCATTGCTTGTACAGCCCTCTCGCAGTGTCCGGAGCAAGTATGGTGGGTCTGACACAGCGGTGTCATTGTGTTCTTTTTTCCATTTCCAGGAGTGTACATCTTTCTTGCAGATATTGAACAGCGGTTGAAAATCAAAATAATGGTAATGGAACACTACAGTCGTATTTTCAAAGTATTTATTCTTCAGAAAATTCGTTTGAACCCTTCATCTGTCTCCTTCAGATCCTACTACGGGGGTTATTCGGAAAGTGAGGAACGATCGGTCGCGAAATGGAAACCACAGTGAATATCAAAACTGTTTTCTTTGCACATTTAGCAACATCTTCCAGGTACTTCTCTACATAATCGTCGCTCCAACTTAGACATTTGTCAGAGCGTTATACCAAATTTCCAACATCGTCATAGAAGGCAGCCGACTGCGCTTTCCGATAATTCTCTAATTCTCTACGCTGGTCTATAGCGCGTAGCCTGCGCCCATGTCTTGTCTTCGTATCCAGCGTTTCATGTGAACAGAGGTGATACTCAGGACGAGCCAATTAGGGCTGTGTTGTGGGTGATCGAACAGTTCCCATCGAAAAAACTGCAGGAGCGCCTTCACTGCCCATGCAGGGCGCAGCTGATAGCCGGCCGCAGTGGCCTTGCGGTTCTAGGTTCAAATGGTTCAAATGGCTCTAAGCACTATGGGACTTAAATCTGTGGTCATCAGTCCCCTAGAACGTAGAACTACTTAAACCTAACTAACCTAAGGATATAACAAACGTCCATGCCCGAGGCAGGATTCGAACCTGCGACCGTAGCGGTCGCGCGGTTCCATATTGAAGCGCCTAGAACCTCTCGGCCACAACGGCTGGCTGATGTTATTCGTTTTGTATAGTGAGCCAGTAGTGAAGGAAAAGAAACAACAATTTTTAGTAGGAATTAAAATCCGGTTCTAGGCGCTTCAGTCTGGAACAGCGCGACCGCTACGTCGCAGGTTCGAATCCTGCCTCGGGCATGGATGTGTGTGATGTCCTTAGGTTAGTTAGGTTTAAGTAGTTCTAAGCCCTAGGGGACTGATGACCTCAGCTGGTAAATCCCATAGTGCTCAGAGCCATTTGAACCATTTGCAGCTGAGAATTGCCTTGGAGAAGGAAGTGCGCAGCAGTTGTGTTAGGTGGGCTGCATTTACTAAGGCGAAACTTCTCAGCGGGCCCTCCTACTTGGCGGCAGACATTGTTGTTCTAGGCACCTTTACTCGCACACAGTACGCTCATAGCTGAAAAGAGCATCTTGATGCAATCGACGGGCATACTAGAGACACTGGTTCCGTTTTGCGAGCGATCGTTCCTCACTTTCCGAATATTCCTCGTATTAACCAAATAGTGGAAGTACTTATTTGGTTAGTAGTAGGACTTGAATGTTACGCAAATGTAGCATTGAAACTACCGCGTCAATAATAAATACTATGAAAATACGGCTCTTATCAATCTCAGGGTTTCATCCACTTTCTGACACCTACTGACGCCTTTAAATGTAGCCGCAAACTCCCCCTAAAACCCCTTTAACCATACTGGAAATCGAGACCTGTTCGCGAATTCCCTTGATTTCATCTGCCTCAGTTCATCCTGAAACATTCTACATAGAGCGTGTACAATTAAATTGTGTGTGTCCCTTACTTGCTTGACTTGTAACTTCAATGCTGAAATCTAAGTAGACCATCTTACTATCATGCCATTGTCCCTATATTGGGCTAAAACTCAATTCATCACCTGACTTCCGGTTTAGAGCGGGCATGGCGTAAGCACCAGGTAGAAAAAGAACTTATCAAAAACTAATAACGTGGCTAACACCTCCTTGTCATACACTAATGACAACGCATGAGAGGCATTGCATCACCTATCACCTTGATCTTGCAGTAGGACAGCTGCAACACCAGTCAATGAAGTACTGGCCTTGACAGAGAACTGATTGTCAAAATCTGAGATTGCCAACAATGGGACACAAGTTAAAGCTTCCTTAAACCCTTCGAAAACAGCTTGCTGAAACTTGCTTCACTTTTCCACAATTTGTTAAGCTGCGCAAAAATGGGAATGAATTATCTAAAAGAAATTAACAATACCAATAAACCTTGCCACTTATTTAGGATTTCTTGGTGATAGACAACCATTAATGTTTGAGTTCGAACTGGGTCAATCACAAATCAGATGGGGACACCATACGCCTCAAAAACACGATCACCAACGCAAGCTGAACCTTGTAAGGTTTCACTGTTAAACCAGCTCTTACTCGAATAAAAACTTCCCTCAGATGATGTAAATATTCCTTCCAACTGCGGATAAAAATAATTAAATCGTCCAGGTCGTGGAATATACACTTTAATTTGAAATCCAGCAATGTCAATCCAGCAACTGGCACAGAACGGCGGATCCAGCCGTGAGGCCGAATCGTACTCGATTACAATCAAACTATGTTTTGAACCCTCATCGAGTTGAATCTGGTAATAAGCTTGATTGAGGTACAAGCTAATAAAAATGTGTGCACTTGTAAATCAACCAAAACTGGTATGTAGTTCACACAGTGGTGTAGAAATGAGGAACACTTTTTTAATTAGCTCAAGATAAGTCAAATATACACGCAGTCATTTTCACTGACAAACTACAGTTTTCCACATTTCTACCAATGAAACGTTTCTAAACACCTTTGTGTACAACTAAGCCTATGCGATCACGCTACTTAATATATCTACAAATTTGTCACTTGTTACTCCCAGAAATTATTGTAACTTCCTGGTTCTACTAGTGACTCATAATCCTGATATCAAAGGACATCAGTTTTTAACTTTTTTTGCAATGCACAGCTTTGAATGTGTCTATGTTTCGATCTGTCTGAAATTAAGTCGACATTTAAATGAACTGTAGTTCAGCTTTAAGCAAGTAAAATAACAGCATCATCTGTGAGAATCTTGAGGTAGTAACTAATATTATTCACGAAGTCATTATTGTGTAACATGAATAACAACGGTCCTGTTACATGCGTCCAGAACACACTACATATATTGCTTCATCGTCCGCGGGTGACTCGCATCCAATATGATACCTTGCATCCTGCTTCTCAAGAAGTTCTCCATTTAGTCTTAAACGTAGTTTCATATGAAATCTGAACGTACGAGGGGCGTTCAGTAAGAAACGCAACACTTCTTTTTCTCGCCCAGTTTCGATTGAAAAAACGCGGAATTTGTTGTGGAATACCAGTGGAATATTTTCATTTCAACCACTAGAGTTTCATGACGTTCCAATTGGTGAGTCCGCTGTATATAGCCTTCAAAATAACCTCTGTAGCGCAGTTGCGTTCTGAACAGAGAGCTGTCATAGATTTTCTTTTGGGGAAAACTGGAGCATCACAGATTTTCGTATGCGCTTTCAGAATGTCTACGGAGACCTAGCAGTGAACAAAAGTACGGTGAGTCATTGGGCGAGGCCTCTGTCGTCACCGCAACAAGGTCACGCTAACGTATCTGATCCCTGAAGTGTATTGTGGTAGACCGAGACTCGAACTCGGGACCTTTGCCTTTTGCGGGTATGTGCTCCACCAACCGAGCCACTCAAGTACGACTCACGCCCCATCCTCACAGCTTCTCTTCTGCCAGTACCTCGTCTCCTTCCTTCCAAACTTTACAGAAGCTCTCCTGCGAACCTGCAGAACTAGCACTCCTGAAAGAAAGGATATTGCGGACACATGGCTTAGCCACAGCATGGGGGAAGTTTCCAGAATGAGATTTTCACTCTGCAGCGGAGTGTGTACTTCTGTAAAGTTTGGAAGGAAGGAGACGGGATGCTGGCAGAAGTGAAGCTGTGAGGACGGGGCATGAGTCGTGCTTGGGTGGCTCAGTTGGTGGAGCACTTGTCCGCGAAAGGCAAAGGTCCCGAGTTCGAGTCTCGGTCCGGCACACAGTTTTAATCTGCCAGGAAGTTGCATATCAGCGTTCACTCCGCTGCAGAGTGAAAATCTCATTCTGTATTGTGGTACCCTCAGTAAATTGAAGAAACGACTTCAGGGTGCTCATCGCCACGAAAATGCAAACTAACATCTCCTTCTCCATGACAACACAAGGTCTTTCACAAGTCTGCACACCCGAGAGGCCGGACGCTGTGGCCGAGCGGTTCTAGGCACTTCAGTCTGGAACCGCGCTGCTGCTATGGTCGCAGGTTCGAGTGCTGCCTCGGGCATGGATTTGTGTGATGGTCTTAGGTTAGTTAGGTTTAAGTTGTTCTAAGTTCTAGGGGACTGATGATCTCAGAAGTTAAGTCCCATAGTGTTCAGAGCCATTTGAACCATTTGCAGCAAGACGATGGCTCCGATGTCGATCATGTCGACCAGTAGAGTCGTACTAAGCGGCATGCAGGACCTCCTAGTAAGACCGTCGCATTGAAGAATAGGTTTTTGTAGCCATAAGTTCGAGGATTAATACGATGTATTGGACTCTTGAATAAAACAAACCTGCTTTCAGAAAAAAAGTGTGTTGTATTACTTATTGAATGCCTTTCTATAGAAATCGATGCTGTGTTGCATCAAAAGCAATTCGTAATTCTAGAAACTCTGAAACAGTTTGGTTTTCTCTGTCCATGCCACTGAACATACCTTACGTGGAGAGCACGAGTGCTTTTCACCTGATCGATGTTTTCGGAACACAAGCAATGTTTCGTGGAGGACGTTATTTTGCTGTCTGAGGTTGCATTACGACCCAAGATTCTGCTACAAGGATCTGTGAGTACTGTAGGAAGATAATTCTGCGTATCAGTTACACTTCCCATTTTGTAAATGGATGTGACCTTTGCTCTCTTCTAGTCATGGAGAACACACGTACGCTAAACAGTCCAGCTAGTTCACTCATTAATTCGCTAGAGGACGAGAAAGGAATAACATCTGCCCTTGACACCTAATGAAGTTTGCATCACCACTAGTACTGAACAGTATCTCACCCATCTTAGCAATAGTGCAGCTGTTGAATAATGGCAACATACCTAGATTTTCATTTTTGCAGGAACATTTGAAGGGATAACTAAACATTGATTGCGAGTAACTTCCATATGCCTCTGGCCACATTCCCTGTACATCGACAGAGAGGTGCAGCGGGAAATGAAATAACACCATAAAGTAACGAACAGGGCTCTTAGTTTAACTTCGAGGTACCACCATAGAAATACTACTGTCTCTTTAATGATGAAACTCTAAAACTGCTGATAATGGCCCTCTGCTAGCTTTTCAGTCTGCATTAGGTAAATGTTGTTTGCACTACCTGATGTGAAATAGTTTTTTAATTAATTAATTTATTTATTTTTTGTGGAAGAACAAGATACTTATTGATTATTCTTTGGTATATATGATTACTGTAGACAATATTCGTTTCACAGACGCTGTTTATTCATCAAGCAGTCTCGTTCATCCTTCTTCAAAAGGCAAAGACTTTTATTATAATTCATTTGGGCAAGTCGACGGCCTCCTCTTATACTGGGCACTATTAATCTCAAAACAGCCATAGTCGGTAATACAGTTGATCGGTTCAAAGAATGTGGGCTCTAAGATGGTCGTCCCCTTATGTTTAACGAACATGATTTTGCAGCAGTGAAAACCACAGATGGTGTTCTTATTACGAACCACGCTGAAACTAAAAGTGCTCCTGCTCATACTGCAGCACCTAAAGTAGATTTCAAGATGAAGTTCAGGTAGCACAAAATAGAGAACCATGGCCGTCAATAAATTGTGCGTTCATTGAGCCAAAAACAGCCGATGTATATTTTACTTTAAATCATTGTCTGGCGAACGACCATGCTCGATAAAAGTATGAAGTTCATAGTTCGCAAAGTGCAAGTGTTGTAGCAAGCTCACTTTGAAACTGATATTCTACATCTACATATACATTTATACTCCGCAAGCCACCCAAAGGTGTGTGGCGGAGGGCATTTTACGTGCCACTGTCATTACCTCCCTTTCCTGTTCCAGTCGCGTATGGTTCGCGGGAAGAACGACTGTCTGAAAGCCTCCGTGCGCGCTCTAATCTCTCTAATTTTACATTCGTGATCTCCTCGGGAGGTATAAATAGGGGGAAGCAATATATTCGATACCTCATCCAGAAACGCACCCTCTCGAAACCTGGCGAGCAATCTACACCGCGATGCAGAGCGCCTCTCTTGCAGAGTCTGCCACTTGAGTTTATTAAACATCTCCGTAACGCTGTCACGGTTACCAAATAACCCTGTGACGAAACGCGCCGCTCTTCTTTGGATCTTCTCTATCTCCTCCTTGAAACCGATCTGATACGGATCCCACACTGATGAGCAATACTCAAGTATAGGTCGAACGAGAGTTTTGTAAGCCACCTCCTTTGTTGATGGACTACATTTTCTAAGCACTCTCCCAATGAATCTCAACCTGGTACCCGCCTTACCAACAATTAATTTTATATGATCATTCCACTTCAAATCGTTCCGCACGCATACTCCCAGATATTTTACAGAAGTAACTGCTACCAGTGATTGTTCCGCTATCATATAATCATACAATAAAGGATCCTTCTTTCTATGTATTCGCAATACATTACATTTGTCTATGTTAAGGGACAGTTGCCACTCCCTGCACCAAGTGCCTATCCGCTGCAGATCTTCCTGCATTTCGCTACAATTTTCTAACGCTGCAACTTCTCTGTATACTACAGCATCATCCGCGAAAAGCCGCATGGAACTTCCGACACTATCTACTAGGTCATTTATATATATTGTGAAAAGCAATGGTCCCATAACACTCCCCTGTGGCACGCCAGAGGTTACTTTAACGTCTGTAGACGTCTCTCCATTGATAACAACATGCTGTTTGCTAAAAACTCTTCAATCCAGCCACACAGCTGGTCTGACATTCCGTAGGCTCTTACTTTGTTTATCAGGCGACAGTGCGGAACTGTATCGAACGCCTTCCGGAAGTCAAGAAAAATAGCATCTACCTGGGAGCCTGTATCTAATATTTTCTGGGTCTCATGAACAAATAAAGCGAGTTGGGTCTCACACGATCGTTGTTACCGGAATCCATGTTGATTCCTACATAGTAGATTCTGGGTTTCCAGAAACGACATGATACTCGAGCAAAAAACATGTTCTAAAATTCTACAACAGATCGACGTCAGAGATATAGGTCTATAGTTTTGCGTAACTGCTCGACGACCCTTCTTGAAGACTGGGACTACCTGTGCTCTTTTCCAATCATTTGGAACCCTCCGTTCCTCTAGAGACTTGCGGTACACGGCTGTTAGAAGGGGGGCAAGTTCTTTCGCGTACTCTGTGTAGAATCGAATTGGTATCCCGTCAGATCCAGTGGACTTTCCTCTATTGAGTGATTCCAGTTGCTTTTCTATTCCTTGGACACTTATTTCGATGTCAGCCATTTTTTAGTTTGTGCGAGGATTTAGAGAAGGAATTGCAGTGCGGTCTTCCTCTGTGAAACAGCTTTGGAAAAAGGTGTTTACTATTTCAGCTTTACGCGTGTCATCCTCTGTTTCAATGCCATCATCATCCCGGAGTGTCTGGATATGCTGTTTCGAGCCACTTACTGATTTAACGTAAGACCAGAACTTCCTAGGATTTTCTGTCAAGTCGGTACATAGAATTTTACTTTCGAATTCACTGAACGCTTCACGCATAGCCCTCCTTAGGCTCACTTTGACATCGTTTAGCTTCTGTTTGTCTGAGAGGTTTTGGCTGCGTTTAAACTTGGAGTGAAGCTCTCTTTGCTTTCGCAGTAGTTTCCTAACTTTGTTGTTGTACCACGGTGGGTTTTTCCCGTCCCTCACAGTTTTACTCGGCACGTACCTGTCTAAAACGCATTTTACGATTGCCTTGAATTTTTTCCATAAACACTCAACATAGTCGGTGTCGGAACAGAAATTTTCGTTTTGATCTGTTAGGTTGTCTGAAATCTGCCCTCTATTACTCTTGCTAAACAGATAAACCTTCCTCCCTTTTTTTATATTCCTATTAACTTCCATATTCAGGGATGCTGCAACGGCATTATGATCACTGATTCCCTGTTCTGCACTTAAAGAGTCGAAAAGTTCGGGTCTGTTTGTTATCAGTAGGTCCAAGATGTTATCTCCACGAGTCGGTTCTCTGTTTAATTGCTCGAGGTAATGTTCGGATAGTGCACTCAGTAGAATGTCACTCGATGCTCTGTCCCTACCCTAAACATCTGAGTGTCCCAGTCTGTATCTGGTAAATTAAAATCTCCACCTAAGACTATAACATGCTGAGAAAATTTATGTGAAATGTATTCCAAATTTTCTCTCAGTTGTTCTGCCACTAATGCTGCTGAGTCGGAAGGTCGGTAAAAGGAGCCAATTATTAACCTAGCTCGGTTGTTGAATGTAGCCTCCACCCATAACAATTCACAGGAACTATCCACTTCTACTTCACTACAGGATAAACTACTACTAACAGCGACGAACACTCCACCACCGGTTGCATGCAATCTATCCTTTCTAAACACCGTCTGTACCTTTGTAAAAATTTCGGCAGAATTTATCTCTGGCTTAAGCCAGCTTTCTGTACCTACAACGATTTCAGCTTAAGAAGGAGGCACATACGATGGAACAAGAACGTTCAAATCAACAAATAAAGTAAAAAGCAGTGCCATACATATACTGAGTATTACCTTGTGTCTGTATCAGAAGACTGAACTATTTTGCAAATACAATACATGGTGGAATGAGAATTGCTCAAACTATAAAGAGGCAAATTTGCGGGAGATTATTAAAAAAGAAGAATACTGATTTTGAGGCATATTAGTTTTTAATACAATAATACTTTAGTTACACGCTTTGGTTATTATTTTAAAAAAATTTTTGTGAATTCCTAAGAGACCAAATCGAGGAGGTCATCGGTCCCTAGCCCTTACACACTACTTTAAACTAACTTGAACTAACTTATGCTAAGAACAACACACACTCACACCCATGCCCGAGGAAGGACTCGAACCTCCGGCGGGGACCGCACAATCCATGATATGGCGCCTCAAACCACACGGCCACTCCTCGCGACTATTATTATTATTACTATCTTGTTGTATATTATTCGTATGGTCCACATGATCATTTTACATTCTTATATAAATGGCTAAATATAAGAACGAATACATAGCATAAAAACAAACACTCGAAAATTTTATGATTGAATATATAGGTCTCTTAACCAGTCCACAAATGTTAACGAAGCCAAATGCGATTCATTGAGTCGAGGGAGTTTGCGTAATAAGCGGCCTTCAGTGAGGTGCTGCGCAGTTTGCATAGCGACACCACATTCGAACGTCAGTTTGTCCTTGAGCCCGTTATATAAACAGGCAGCACACCTTCTCGCCTCTGACTGGACTCGATTCAGAACTTTCCATGGTTTCCTGGGAAGACCAAACCAATGTACACTTTTTGTAGGAATAGTAAAAAGGCGAGAATGTGCTGGAGGATACTTCCGCCAAGCCTCTCTGCATCCTTGACGTGGACAGATATGAAAGGCACATCTTTCATTGACCAGGGTTGTTTTCTGGATTTCAGTCTGTTGGCAGGTAATTCGATAGCTCATTCTACAAGGGTGAGTTCTGATGGCTAGCACACATTTGGGACTCCCTTAGCGCTGCTGCTTCCCGTCTAATTGATTATGGTGCAATGTTATGTAACACAGGCAGCCATGGAAGTGGTGTTGATTTAATAGGTTCACCACTTATTCTCATTGTACGGTTTAGCTTAACAGCAAATTTTCGTGGACGTTTTTCCATACTGGAGCACAGTACCCTGCCATAAATTAAACCAATGCCAATGTAGCAGTAAGGAGGGTATCTTAGTTTGCACCCTATCCTGACCCTACTAGTTTTCTAATGTTATCAATTCTGGTGTTCACATTCATGCGGCAAGTCCTAAGTGGTTTATAAAGCCGGTCCAGAATGATCATTAAGGGTTCTAGGTAGCGCTCATGTTCCAGAAGAACATTCTCAAATACATTCACCTAAATGTTAGATTTATTAATGCCCTGTCTTACAGCGTCTAACAATAAACATGAATATAACATTTATCAATAATGTCATCTAGCAAGGTAAACCTTTTGCGTTAGTTATTAAAATTCACAGAATAATCTTGGTTATATTAAAGCAAAAATTTGTACAGATAGATAGAATATAGTAAAAGGCCATTCTATCCAAACACTCAAAAAAAGTGATCTCAGAAAGTGAATTTATTAAAATTAACATCACCATCTTGCACCGATTTCCACTATATGATAGTGATCTTCCTGTTTTCAGTATATGTAGATGTATTTAGGTATCTTTGAGTTTAAAGGGAAACGACTGAGCCGTGCTGCGGCTCGCATTGGTGCTTTTTGTAGGTTTCCGTCCTCTGTTGGAGGCCAGACCGTATCGTTTGGTTGACATGGTTGCTGTTGTTTGTCTTCTTCTCGTGTTGACTGGCGCCACTTGGTTTCGCAGGGGTTGCCGTCCACTAGTGGCAGCAGCGGCGGTATGTAGTAACTGTGGCCCTATTTTTGGGGCGACGTCGTGATTGTTCCGGGTCGAGTGAGTATAGAGTTTGGTTGGGGACTCAGAAGGAGCCAAGTCCGCACAATGCGGCAACACGCCAGGACCGCTGGCGGCATGCATGGACTGCCAGATCGAAGGCCTGTGGTCACGAGGGTGCTCGACCTCGTCGTAAACCGGATCCTGCAAGCTCTAAGTTCAGTGCATTTGGATTCAAGTAGAGAAACCTCCATCACTGTGAGATCTTGCGATTCTCCAGTGACTTAGGTTTGTGTTGATGCTCATAGTGTTGATGGGATGAAGAGCAGCGAGTGGAGTTCTTGGTGAAGGCGAATATGATTAGCTTTCCTGGACTTCTAATTACTATTTGTTGCGTTCGGCTTTTTACTATTTGTTAAGGTCAACCAGCGGTATACTTCCTGCCTCGTGGCTGCTATCACCCCAGTTACCTGCCCTGGGGCTTAGTGTATATAACGGCAGTGTACGTTTCCTCGCCTTGTCACTGCTGTCCGGTGATGCGTGTAGTTTTGACAGCTTTCTTGAAAGTAGGTTGGTTGGCGATACTTTGGTGGTAGTGATTCCTATCTCGTTCTGGGCACTCTAAGCACAGTATTCTGTGGGAGGAGACCAGACCGCCGGTTCCGGCTTTGGCGTATTTTTACATCTTTGCATTTGGTTTATTGTACGTCAGGTAGCCTCAGCAACATTATCATTAGTCATTCGTTAGACTGCCACTAGTGCGAGTTACCATCTTGTGAAGTGAATGCAGCTCTTCGCTGCCTATCTCATCGCTCGTGAAAGTGTGTTTTGCCGGACCTACTCAGAGGTCGATTCCTGGTGCACCGTCTGTGACTGGCCCTTATGTTTTATTATTGCATTTACTGTTTTGCTGTATGTTTCTAAAAATTTTTCTGTAATTGCCTTTCTTGGTGTTACAGCAGGTTTAAATGATTGTGTTACCCAGTTTACCATCATTTGGTCTCACCTGTTTGGTGATCAGTTGCTTGTCCCATTAATTAACCTTTGCTGTTGTATGTGCTGTTTTATTGTATGCTTTTTTTATTTTTATGTAATTTCCATTCTTGGTGTTACAGCAGGTTTACATGGTTGTGCTATCAAGTTTATCATCATTTTGTCTCAACCGTTTGGCGATCAGTTGCCTGGCCCTTTAAATTAATCTTCGCTATTGCATTGCTGTTTTACAGTGTGTTTGTTAATTATTTTATAACTGAAACTTCCTGGCAGATTAAAACTGTGTGCCCGACCGAGACTCAAACTCGGGACCTTTGCCTTTCGCGGGCAAGTGCTCTACCATCTGAGCTACCGAAGCACGACTCACGCCCGGTCCTCACAGCTTTACTTCTGCCAGTATCTCGTCTCCTACCTTCCAAACTGCCTTTCCTGTCGTTAAAGGCCTTCAGCCGTGACTGTGGTTACTTGCCTTGTAATTCTAATTGGTATCACTTTTGCTGTGTCTGGATTTTATACTCATTCGGTAAATTGTAACGCGCTGAAAGCACTATTAATTACACAGTTGTTCATTCTTTCATTAATAAGTGTGATATCTTTATTTATTGCTGAGTCTGGAGTTATCGATTAAAAAAAGTGTGTAATTGCAAAAGGGAACCAATAGTAATTGATTACAGTCCAGTCCACAATCGTAACCGAATCTTGCCTTCCCTGACTACCAGGTCACAGTGACCTACTGAGAAAATTAAATAAACAACAACATAACTAAAGGGAGTTCTGTTAAACTGTTCATAAAGCGGTGCAGTAGACAACAAAATTACACACCGTTTGGCTGCACAGTTTAAGCCCACTGCTCTGTGGAATGGGGGAGGACGAAGGCACTCTTTTACACTACAGACGGAAACAACAGAGTGCACACCGCTAAGAGGATTGAAGGCACTCTGGAGCATGGGGGTTCTCCATTAGTCTGAGCGCTGCTCATTAAACGACGGATGCCCGGAGGCACTGAGAAGCGAAGTGCCGGTGTATCTGCAGACGCTGCCGTCCCCTTTGGGGGACAATTACGCCGTTCCAGCTATTAAGCGATGTTCTTGCTTACCTCTCAGTTACTGTACACTAATTGTCTGAACACAGGTCCTTTTTATGTCGATGGCGATCTGAAACACAGATCAAAATATTAGAATAAAATGTATGTGTGACAGTAGACCTTCATAGTTAGTGAAAATTACAAGCCCCAAGTACCTTTTGAGGTACACTTTATTTAAATGTCAGTCTCCCGTAAAAGTTAATACTCAATTATGTTGACTCCAATCTAGAGGATCAGACAACGAACTCAACGCAGACTTGACTTGTCTGAAGTGACATATTGTACCTGTCGATAGTAATCTTCTTAAAACTGAATTCTAATTGGAACTTTGATTTTATTTAACAAGTGTTAGTTCTACGGTATTGTCACATATTTACACCATTTCGAGTCCATACTACCGTGAATGTATCAGAACTGAGTTAGCAGATCATTTACGGCTGACTACAAACCTAGTCACAAATAAAACGCCTATCCTTAAAAACCAGCACAAAGGAACTGTCAACTTTTTCGTTAACACCCCCAAAGAAATCGAAAATCAGAGATTTCCCAATTAACCCATTGGCCTACAGTAAACAGCTAGCTAGCTAGATAGAGAGATACAAAGCTCCATTGACAGCAAGCTATCAAATTATAAAATGAGGACAGTCAATACTAAATTATAAAGTATGCTATAACATCGAGCCCTAAGTTCTCCCCAAACTGAGACACAAAAAACTGAAAATGAATTGAAATTCAAATTCACATCCTCTTTATTTTTATTTATTTATTTGAGTCATAGGACTTCTGACTGGCTTGATTCGGCCCGCAACGAATTCCTCTTCTGTGCCAACCTCTTCAGCTCAGAGTAGCACTTGCAACCTACGTCTTCAATTATTTGCTGGATGTATTCCAATTTCTGTCTTCCTCTACAGTTTTTGCCCTCTACAGCTCGCTCTAGTACCATGGAAGCCATTCACTGATGTCTTAATATACGTTCTATCATCCTGTGCCTTCTCTTTGTCAGTGCTTTCCACATATTCCTTTCCTCTCCGAGTCTGCGCAGAACCTCCTCATTCCCCACTTTATCAGTCAATCTACGTTTTAAACATTCGGCTGTACCACCGCATCTCGAATTCTTCGATTCTCGTCTGTTAACGATTTCCCACAGTCCATGTTTCGCTGTCATACGTACGTTCTCAGAAATTCCTTTCTCAAATTAAGGCCTATGTCTGATGTTAGTAGATGGTTGGGGAAGAGAGGACATAAAATTTAGACTGGCTATGGTAAGGAAAGCTTTTCTGACGAAGAGAAATTTGTTAACATCGAGTATACATTTAAGTGTCAGGAAGTCTTTTCTGAAAGTATTTGTATGGAGTGTAGCCTTGAATGGAAGTGAAACATGGACGATAAACAGTTAAGACAAGAAGAGAATATAAGCTTTCGGACTGTGGTGCAACAGAAGAATGCTGAGTATTAGATGGATAGATCATGTAACTAATGATCTGGTACTAAATAGAATTGGGAAGAAGAGGAATTTGTGACATAACTTGACAAGAAGAAGGGTTCGGTTGGTAGGATACATTCTGAGGCATCAAGGGATCACCAATTTAGTACTGGAGGGAAGCGCGGACGGTAAAAATCGTAGAGGGAGACCGAGAGATAAATACGTTAAACAGATTCAGAAGGATGTAAGTTGCAGTAGTTATTCGGAGATGAGGAACCGAGCACAGGAGAGAGTATCGTGTAGTGCTTTAGCAAACTAGTCTCGGGACTGAAGATCACAACAACACAACATCATACTAATATATACGTTTAATGCTCCAAAAAACCTTTAACAAATGGAATATACCTGGTGATCAAAAAGTCAGTATAAATTGAAAACTGAATAAACCACGGAATAATGTAGATAGAGAGGAACAAATTGACACGCATACTTGGAATGACATGGGGTTTTATTAGAACCAAAAAAATACGGAAGTTCAAAAAATGTCCGACAGATGGCGCTTCATCTGATCAGAATAGCAATAACAAGCATAACAAATTAAGACAAAGCAAAGATGATGTTCTTCACAGGAAATTCTCAATATGTCCACCATCATTCCTCAACAATAGCTGTAGTCGAGGAATAATGTTGTGAACAGCACTGTAAAGCATGTCCGGAGTTATGGTGAAGCATTGGCGTCGGATGTTGTCTTTCAGCATCCCTAGAGATGTCAGTCGATCACGATACACTTGCGACTTCAGGTAACCCCAAAGCGCATAATCGCACGGACTGAGGTCTGGGGACCTGGGAGGCCAAGCATGACCGATGTGGCGGCTGAGCGCATGATCATCACCAAACGATGCGCGCAAGAGATCTTTCACGCGTCTAGCAATATGGGGTGGAGCGCCATCCTGCATAAACATCGTACGTTCCAGCAGGTGTTTATCAGCCGGGCTGGGGATGATGCGATTCTGTAACATATCGGCGTACCTCTCACTCGTCACGGTAGCAGTTACTGCCTTTTTGCTGTCCAGCGCCATCTGTCGGACATTTTGTGATCTTTTTTTGTTTTGTTCTAATAAAAGCCCATGTCATTCCAAGCATGTGTGTCAATTTTTACCTCTCTATCTACATTATTCCGTGGTTTATTAAGTTTTCAAATTTACACTGACTTTTTGATCGCCCGGTGTGTAGATTATCTCTATTACATATGCGCACTGCAAGTTAAATTTGTTTTATTATTTATTTTTCGCTGTCAACAAAAACTGTTTCAAGAAATATGGTATCTATGCTAATATCAGATCTCCGTATTTCGTACGTCGATGTTACTTCTCCCATCTTCCAACCCCTAAGACTGCATTCCTTATACCGTAAGCTCGTTTCCAGAACCTCACTAATTTAGCCAGCTAACAAAAAAACGTCACTATTTCCAATAATACAGACGTATGTGCGTCATTCTGTTGCGTATGTGTCGACTGGGGCGCTGATATATTGTCAACAAGTCTGTCAAATTGGCCAACTGCCGCCGGTATAAATCTGTCATTCCTCTATTGTAGGCGAGGCTTTAGGTTGCTAAATGGCTCTGAGCACTATGGGACTTTACTTTAGGTTGCTAAGAGAGAACGTCTATTAGCGACTGCGCCACTATAATGTCGGGGACAACTACGCAAATAAGTAACCCAAGTACAAAAAATGCATTTATTAGAGCATTCAATGCAATGTAAAGCACTCGTACAACTGAATGGAGATAGCACTTCCGGCAGGGCCAGTCTGACAGTTGCTCTTACAAGTACTTATCTACCAAGTTATCTTCCGTGGTGACTTCCTATACGTCCACTCTTCTGAAGGCTATGCTGTAGACAGTAGCTTACTGGCTTTTTAGCGCCGACTGATCGTGCTGTGAGATCGCTATGAATTACGAGGGACGTTTCTTTTTTCAACCTCCGATCACTTAGTACTGAAGCTACGCGAGCGGTAGAATGTGGCCATGCGCTGTAGGCTATTGCGCAACTCTCGCACCACACACTCCATCATTGCCGACCTCAAGGCATCAGTCTCCGTTGCACTACACTCACGTAAGCATGGCAGTCGTCATTGTTGCTCCGGCCAAGTGTGACTTACGAAGTTTAATTCGGTTTCTGCAAGCAGGTGGAAATAGTGCAGCAGAAATTCATCGGAGAATGAGCCGAGTGTACGGTGATAACTTCATGACTGAAGAGGAAAGCTGACTTTAGGAATTGTGTTGATCCATGACAACGCTCGTCTATACACTGGTGGCACAACCCAACGGCTCCTTGAACAATTTTAATGGGGCATTTTAGATCATCCGCCGTACATTTCTGATCTGGCACTCAACGATTTTCACCTTTTCCCTGAACTGAGGGCGTGGATAGGAGGGCAGTACTTTCAAACCAACAAAGATCTTCAAAACGACGTCAATGCTAATTTAAAATCATTGGCAGCAACATTTTTTGAAGAGGGTATTGCAAAGATTGTTCACAGGTACGATAAATGTCTCAATCTTTTCGGTGATTATGATGAAAATTAACCATAAGTGCACAAAACGTTTGGTAATAAAATAATTGTTTTCTATTAACTTGTCTTTTATTTATAGCGTATCAGAGATTGAAAAGAAAAACGACCTTCATAGCTGTGAACTGACACTAAAGTGACTGTTCAAAATGGTTCAAATGGCTCTAAGCACTATGGGACTTAACATCTGAGGTCATCAGTCAGCTAGACTTAGAACTACTTAAACCTAACTAACCTAAGCACATCACACACATCCGTGCCTGAGGCAGGATTCGAACCTGTGATTGTAGCAGCAGCGCAGTTCTGAACTAAAGTGCCTAGAACCGTTCGGCAACAGCGGCCGGCAAAAACTGACTGTAGAGGCCCAGAGAAGCTGATTATATTATAACGTGCATGAGTGCACCCAATCTGCGTGATTAACTGGATGATGAGCTGCTTGCTCGTTGGCTTTCAACGCAACGTGATATGATCTGTAGGGTGATTACCATCTGTGGAACGCTTGGCAAAGTAGTTCCATCAGCAGCAGTGCCCTCTTGAGGCAGCCGTCACTGGCAGCCTTGCCGAACGTGCTTGCCTGATCATGCAAGAGGTAGCACTACGCAATACAAAGGGATGTCGTCCAGCAGATTCTGGAGGGCTTAACACATGCACACGACAGACTCATTTCAACCAAGCAGACATCCAGCTCAGTTAGTGTATTACAGTAATAGATGCCGAATATAGCAGAAGATGTTCTAACAATTACTAAACTTTCACTCTACAGTGGCATGAAACTCCTCGAATATCCAGCTGACTTGGAAAGAAAGCAGTCGTGTTGCTGGCATTGTCAAGCAGATCGAGGAGAATAGTTTAGCTTGATGATGACAAAGCTTCTGAAGTTGATTACCCATTCTAGAGCAGAGTCAAGGAGAACAAGCGCAATGCTCGTTATAAACAAATCTTTGACCATACAGGGCGAGCGAGTGCAGTGCTCGTTCCTTTGTCTGAATTCGTAACGTAACTGATCGTTAAATTTGGCCATTGTGAACAATGACAATGCCATCAGAGTGGAAACAGTGCACCAGGCTATATTGATTATTAATAGGTTCCCTAATGTTGTGTACATAGTTCCGCGTAGTCAGCGCGTACACAACTTTCCCACTAGAGCGCGCCCCGCTAAGCACAACAGCGCAGGCGCAGCGCTCGTCCATCTACGCACTATGAGATGGCGCTGCCTTAGAGACCGACCAAATTCTGCTTCCGCCGATCCGCGTATTAATATGTAACGCAGCCAATGAGATCGCCGCTAACGTAGAACCTTTTCTCCTCGTGGATCACACTCGCGCAGTGATACCTGACTGCGCGAGGTATTATAACGAGAGAAGCTCTCCTGCGAACTTTGCAGAACTAGCACTCCTGAAAGAAAGGATACTGCGGAGACATGGCTTAGCCACATCCTGGGGGATGTTTCCAGAATGAGATTTTCACTCTGCAGTGGAGTGTGCGCTGATATGAAACTTCCTGGCAGATTAAAACTGTGTGCCCGACCGAGACTCGAACTCGGGACGTTTGCCTTTTGCGGGAAACTGCTCTACCATCTGAGCTACCGAAGCACGACTCACGCCCGGTCCTCACAGCCTTACTTCTGCCAGTATCTCGTCTCCTACCTTCCAAACTTTACAGAAGCTCTCCTGCAAACCTTGCAGAACTCTGCAGAATTCTGGAAACATCCTCAGTATTGTTTAACAGTGGAGACTAGACTTCAGTACCGGGATGCTGCAGCGTACGGAACTTCTGTTCTGAGACGCAGCCTGTGCGTTGAGTGGTGGGTGGCAGTGGAAGCCATCAGCACCGTATGCAGCTTGCGTTCCTACACTTCGATTATAGTAAGATTATCTGGGGTTATCAGTTGGATGCGACGGAGTGAAGTTAGGCGTTCCTTGACACTTAACTAAATTCACGAGCTCTCGTATATGACCTGGTGGGCATTTTCCTTCCACCGTTCTTACAATCAGCGTGTATCCACCAATGGGCACGTTTCAAATCACTGAGTACTCATCAATGGTCACACTTCACGCCATTAAATTGTCAGGATGTTAACTATTTCTGAATCCCTGACTCTTTTTCCGAGAACTTCTCCAAGTGAATCAGTGTCTGTGTTATCTCATTTATTTGTCCTAATGAAATGTTAGTTTTGTCTTGTGCTCGGTTAAGATCTACATATGTGGGGCAGCAGGTAATAATGAAATGGTCGTTACTTCGTTACGCCGTTATGAAAAGCCTCTTAAACTGTCTGTGAGTGCTTTCGGCGTGCGGCATTAGCCGACAGTCTGCCGCCAGCAGTGCTGCGAGGCGGTCACGCGCCAGAGCGCTGCGGTCGAGGCGCGCACCGTGTGTTTGTGTTTACTTCGGCCACTTGTCCATAGCTAGCAGTACCGACTACGTCAAAATGATCAACGATGCGGCGTGCGACAAGGTGCTTCAATAGGCAAAACGTGGACTGCACTTCTTTCATTCCGACGGCAACGTCGGACCCGTTACCGTCGATCACGCAGGTCTCGGCACACGAACGATAAGGATCTTCGAACTGCCGTTCGAACTACCTGCAGACGTCGTCATCGCGGCGCTCCGTCCCCATGGCAACGTTCTGGAACATGTTGCCGAACGATGGGTACAATTTCAAACCTATCCCGTTTTAAACGGCGCCAGACAGGTCCGCATCGAATTGCAGAAACACGTGCCTTCCTATCTACGTATCGGAGGCTGCCGTGCCATTATAATGTACGACGGCCAACCTCGGACCTGTTACGGCTGCGGGAAAGAAGGTCATCTGCGGTCTGAATGCATCCAACGACGTGTCGCTTAGCTCCCGTTGTCGGAAGCGTCCGTCACAGTCATGATGACCGCCCTGCCGGTCACTTACGCAGCGGCTCTTGCCACTTCTACAGTTTCGTCCAGTCCGTCGCCCGGTCCTTCCGATCGGTACGTCCTACCGTCCCAGTCACCGACGGACGGTACAGGCGTCTCACCTGACAACCTTGCCGCCGAACAGGCCCCCGCACCGGACGCTGAGGAGACCAGTACTTCTTCACAACACCTGTTTGACAATTTCATTGCACCCACTGACGCCTTCAAACAAAGTCGACGCTCCTCTTTGCCGTCGTCTGACACTGAGGAACACGTGCGCAAACAAAGCTCGCCACGTTGGCGCAAACGCCGCCGTCGTTCACCCACGGGCTCTCAAAGCGCCGCCACCCAACACGACGAAGACGACACCCAGCAAGCCGACATTTCCATGCAGAGGTCGGCGGACAGCTTTCACGATGAACAAGACGTTTCGCAGGACGGGACCACCACGGAGGTCGCCACGCACGATGAAACGATCGGTGCGCAGGTTGAGACGCCTGTCTCCCCGCCAACAGCTCCAGATCTCTCTCACCACGATGCAATTGGTTCAAATGGCTCTGAGCACTATGGGACTTAACTTCTGAGGTCATCAGTCCCCCAGAACTTAGAACTACTTAAACCTAACTAACCTAAGGACATCACATACATCCAGGCCCGAGGCAGGATTCGAACCTGCGACCGTAGCGATCGTGCGGTTCCAGACTGAAGCGCCTATAACTGCTCGGCACTCCGGCCGGCTCACGATGCAATTCCCATGGATATTGGACAGACCCACGGCACAGGAGCATGGGCCGACGACGTTGAGAAAGGTACGCCCCCTCCTCCGGATGAGTTGCCTCCACCGGACGAGGCTGCCTGTTAACATCAAAAGCGAGGCACTGCAGCAGATGGGGCGGGACTTCCTGTTGGTGCCCTCCTCATACTTCCCTTGGTAGAAGCGCGTCCACCACTACTTAAACAAACGTACCGGTTCGCCACACTGAACATCAACATGATCGGCACTGCACCCATACTGCAGCTCCTATGTGACATGCTTCGGGCCTCTAACGTCGACGTCGCCCTTCTTCAGGATGTACGCGTTGCCACACTACCACCGGTCTAACGGCTACGACTCGTACACGTCCACATGTGATCAATCAAGGCGTGGGGTGGCCTTCTATATACGCGAAGGAATCCCACTCAAGGACACGACAATCCTTCCCTCTGGAAGGGGCATGGCTGTTACCATCTTCGACACGCGCGTCATCAACATCTACGCTCCGACTGGCTCCACGAACCGTCGGCAGCGGTCCACTTTTTTCGGACATGACGTGGCGCCTCTATTTTCTGGGCGCTGTGATCGCCTTAATCGAAGATTTTCATCAAGTGGACGTTTGGGAGAAAATTCATGGCACTATCCCCGGTTTTACCCATTATACAGCACATTCTGCGAGCAGACTGGATCGGTTTTACGTCTCTGCTCACCTTGGCAACGATGTCTCCCAAGCAGAACGATGGCCCCTTGCATTTTTGGACCATTGCGCCGTCGTTTGCTCCCTGGCTTTGCCACATAAGTCAGTATGGCGAAGCAGAGGTTACTGGAAGCTTAATAGCTCCCTCCTTAATGACCCACACTGCTTACAATGTATTGCCACTATATGGACTTGCGAAAGACGCCTCCCGCAGTACACATCCAAGTTGCATTGGTGGATCAAATGTGCCAAACCTGCCATCGGAAAGGTCTTCATGCAATGTGGCAAGGAAGCAGCAGCATGACATCAAGACACCACAAATCTTCACTACGCCGACCTCCGTGAGCTCGATGCGCTCCCTCCATCAGCTGAAACCCATAGGGAACGACAGCGTACTAAAGCTCGTCTCCTCTCTCTCTCGACTGTATGGTGTCGTGGTGCGTTCCCGACGACAGGACCTCCTCCACGACGAAACACCATCCACAATCCATGCCGCATCCGACTTTTTGTCCCCAACATCACGACATCCGACGGCGTTCAACACACAACACAGGCGGCAGTGGTGTCTGTCTTTGCTGAACATTATCGCCAATTTTATGATGACGAACTGATGGCAACGCCAATTGCTGATGATCTCCGTCCTTCCCCTGGTCGGACCCTCACCGTAGCGGCGTCAACGCCCATGATGTCTACAATCACCGCAGAAGAGGTGGTAGATGCTATCAACAAGGGGGCCAAGAACAAATCACCAGGACCAGATGGTCTCTCCGCGGAGTTTTACCGGGTGTTCACCACGTTAATCCTTCCTCAAATGGTTCAAATGGCTCTGAGCACTATGGGACTCAACTGCTGAGGTCATTAGTCCCCTAGAACTTAGAACTAGTTAAACCTAACTAACCTAAGGACATCACAAACATCCATGCCCGAGGCAGGATTCGAACCTGCGGCCGTAGCGGTCTTGCGGTTCCAGACTGCAGCGCCTTTAACCGCACGGCCACTTCGGCCGGCAATCCTTCCTCGCTGGACGGAAATGATTCAGGAACACTTTACTCCGCCCTTCCCAATTCCACCTGAATTCGTCACTGGAATTCTTCTACCGGTGCCTAAGCCGAAGTGAGGGTCTGATTCTCTGCATATCGCCTCCTTACATTAATGCATGCAGACTATAAAATATACGCACGCCTCTTAGTAGCGCGCATACGCACCGTCTTACCTACGGTCCTTTCACCGGAGCAGACTGCACGTGGTTGTGGGGCCACCTTACAAACAGCCCTAGGAGAACGCCATGACCTCATCGCACTAGCAGCAGTTTGTCGCCTTCGTGCAGCACTGGTATCCATCGATTTCACGAGTACCTCTGATCGCGTTCGACACACATTCCTCCTCATGGTAGCGACACGTAATGGCATTCCCATTACTTTTTGTCGATGCCATTCGCCGGTAACTACTTCCCTCGGTCTCGATGGTACAGGTCAATGGGAGGCTTGTAGGACCGATTCCTATAAGCCGCTCTGTGCGTCAAGGATGCCCTATGTCTACTTTACTATATGCCATTGCACTTGAGCCCCTCATCACTGGACTTACCTCTAGACTGCAGGGCCTCACTTTGCGTGACTGCACCTTTCACTGCAGGACTTATGCGGATGACCTCCTCTTTGTCACCTGCTCCTCCATGGAACTCAATGACGCCATCCGATGGATCCATCGGTATGGAGGTCTTTCTGGTAGCATTCTTAATGTCGTAAATCGATTATGATGCACGTTGGGCGCGGCCTCCCGGCTATGATACCTTCCCCACTCCCAGTCAGTATTACACATCGTTACTTGGGTATCGCATTTACGAGCTCCACACACCGCACAGTGGCCCTCGCTTACCGGCGGCTTTTACAGTTGTTTCGGTTCCATGTTCGCGGTCAAGTGCACCGTAACTTAAACCAACTTCAACGTGTGTCCTATGCCAACATGTATGTCGCCCCTAAACTGGTATACGTCGCCCAGATCCTCCTAATGCCGTTACTCCTTGGCCGTCGCATCCAATCAGCCTTTGGATATTTCGTGTCAGCAGGGGCACATTTCAAAGTCCGCTACAACACTCTAACGCTGTCTCCTGCAAAAGGTGGCCTCAGACTCGTCAATTTGCGGGCACGATCTTCTGCACTCTTTGTCCACTGCGGCACTGGCGGGGGCCGGTCCCGTCCTTAACACGCAGTCTCTTAGATATCCTCCGACCAGCTTCTCTCGATCCACCGATCAATGTGGCACCTATTTCTCCGTTATTGTACCATGTCGCCAATTGTTTCATTGAACTCAGCTACGTTCGGGCCGATCTTCCAGTCACCCGTCCTCCCCGTACAATAGATTATTATCGTTTGTTCAAGCTGTCCAACCCTTGCGACTCCCTGACGTTAACTGGCGACCGGTTTGGGTGTGTGTGTATGCCCCCTTTTTACCGTCGTCTGTGTCTGCACTGTGGCATGTTTTAGTCTATGGAAAATTCCCGACTAATAATCGACTTTATGGCATAGGACTGGCTACCTATTTACTCTGCCCTGACTATCAGCTCGAAGACACCGACGAGCACCGTCTTACGTGCCCCCTCAAACGAAACGTATGGCTCCTCATCCAACGAATCGTGGGCTTTTACCTCCGTGCCACGCCATCGACGGTAACCCAAGATTTCTTGTTGTTGCCCCAGACATTTCACTACCCTCTTGCTAAGCACCATACACTCATCTGGTTTCGAGAAAGACTTTAGAATACCTCTTTCAGAGTGATCCGCAGACAATCCTTGACTTCTGGTACAACGTTGTGACCGCGCATAGCACCCTCACCCGAAAACCATCTCACCGACAAGCTTTTGCCGTTTATCTCCGCAGCGTCTTCCTTGACCCCCCTCAAAGTTGGGATGTGCCATGCCTACCCGTCACATGATGCAACACCCTTACCCAGGTTCTCATGCATCGACAAAAAAAGGACGGAATATGTTATATTTTGTTGTATTTAATGTTGTTCTAATATTTTTAGTTTAACTAACAATCATTTGTATATGTTTAAATGGTACCTTGAAGAAATGTTGCATTGTGTATATATATGTACTGTTTGTTTGTGAAATAAAGATTATTGAAAAAAAAGCGGTCTAAGGCGCTGCAGTCATGAACTGTGCGGCTGCTCCCGGCGGAGGTTCGAGTCCTCCCTCGGGCTTACTGATCTATTTAGTTTACGTTCACACGCACAAAATATAAGTCATAGTACTATAACTACTTTATCTATCGGAAACAGCACTAGTAAAACTTTAGAGGCGACCTCCGCAAAAGACGGCCGGAGTGGCCGAGCGGTTCTAGGCGCTACAGTCTGGAGCCGTGTGACCGCTGCGGTCGCAGGTTCGAATCCTGCCTCGGGCATGGATGTGTGTGATGTCCTTAGGTTAGTTACGTTTAAGTAGTTCTAAGTTCTAGGTGACTGATGACCTCAGATGTTAAGTCCCATAGTGCTCAGAGCCATTTGAACAATTTGAACCTCTGCAAAAAGTCATCAAAAGTGAACTACTCGTCTCTATAGGGGAAAGTAATCACGCCACTTGCTACGTGATTTTTGAAATATTACCGGCAGCACAAAAACAGTCTCTTCCGTGACATCCAAGCCATCCATTACGGTGTACAGTCCTCGCGAGTTCCTACTTTCACCGAAAACGTATTTGTCCACGTCGGACGTCATCCATGGCACAATACACGCGGGCGTTTGACTGGCGCACACAGTTTGATATGTCGATGCTGAGTGTCTCATATCACTTTCTCTCTGCCTGTATTTATATAGGGGTTCAGCGGACCACCAAACGGAACACCTGCTTTCAGAGCACAGGTAGCCGTATCTAAATGTCCCCTTTTCCGACACGTACTAATTATTAGCTCTGTCGACTAACAATTTGCAATCTTCTTAATTTTTGTATAAACAGTGTTACAATTGCTTGAGTTCTGAAAGAGTTTTAGGCCGACTGCATTTAAAATTTTCCTGCTAGTATTTCTAGAACGGAACCTCTTTAACATTCCTCGTAATCATAGTTATTTTACAATACAGTCCTGAAACTCCGTAGAACTGTATTATTGCATGAATGTAATCGAGTGCTAAAATCAGAACTTCCTTTTACAAATAAAAATGATACTTAATCTATTGTGATTTCGTTCCAAATTTGGTTTTTAATAAATGACTTGAAAACTAATGGAGGTAGCTTATTGGTGTCACATATTCAATGTTTTACATGAAACTGAACTCAAATGCCAACTTTTATCTTTCTAGTATTTAGTGGTTTCAGTTTTTGTAAAAACGCCGATTTGAACCGAGATATTGCTCTGATGAAGTTGAGACTTGTAACTTTCGGTTTTGATATTCGTTTGCATGTTCTTACGAAGTTTTAACTTTGTAGTTTTATTATTCAGCGCCATTTATTTTTCTCCTCCTTTGATCATTCTGAAACTTTACAGTGTTAACATTAATATATCTAGGCATACATTGACAAAGTCTGGAAAAGTTATTTTAATTTTTAATTTCATTCTTAAATTATGGCTGCGCGGGGTAGCGGTGCCGTCTGGCGCACCTTGCCACGGTTCGCGCGGCTGCCTCCGTCGGAGTTTCGAGTCCTCCCTTGGGAATGGGTGTTTGTGATGTCCTTAGCCTAAGTAAGTTTAAATTAGATTAGGTAGCGTGTAAGCCTAGGGACCGATGACCTCAGCGGTTTGGTCCCATAGAACTTACCACAAATTCCCAATTTGTTTCTTAAATTATGCCATAACGTTACGCAGGTAGTAGTGAACTGGGTTACGACCCAGGCACTCAATCACCTCTCTACCTCTTACAATGATAGAACACTTGTTTCTCCTCACGTTAATATTATTTTTTGACTCGAAAAAGCTGAGAAATATTCTAATAAACTCAGATTCTGTTGATTCAAGTTTTTCATTAAGTAGTTAGTGAATCCCTTTCTCCCTGGAGTATATCTTTAATGATTTTTGTCAAGCCCATCACCCAGGACCCATTTAATGGGGCCATCCATTTGATATCGTTAAATCCTTCTTAATTCATTGTAATGACCGAATCGTAAAAGGTCATCAGAAAAAAAGAAAAATCATCCAAGTATGAATATAAGCAGTAAGCCTTGTAACTTCTACAGAGGTGCACAGTGCGAGTTGCCTTAGAAGTCCATTAAGAGGGCTCGCGCATTGAGAAACAGCTGATTTCCCGCTCACTGATTGCTAACTGGAGGTAAAAAGCGACGCATTTACGTATGATATACAAGTAAACAGCCTCAACACATCAGAAATGCCTGCGACACTTTTGTCTATCGTAGGAAGCCATTTGATTGAGTTCCTTTACTAATTTATTCCTGCCTATAAACGAAACATTTTGAAAACATCTCAACTGTAAATACTTACAATCGTCACCTGTAACGTGACTTCTGGACTGTAATATTTTTGAACTATCAGATATACGCCCAAAAACTTTTATTTTCATTGTACTTGTATTCGCCACAGAGCTGGAATGTTCATTCTCCGACATTTCTGATCCCTCATTTCACTTAAGAAATAACTTTATACATAGTCTCGGTAACTGTAACACACGAATGTTTATGTTCAACTTACCGAGAAAAACTCCTTATTCAGCCTACGTTGGATGTACAATGTGACGCAATTTTATATCGGTCTTTATTATTCAACAGTATTACAGCAGAACTTCGTTGACAATGTCTGAGCGACCAGCGGGTATTGTTGCAAGGCCATTAACACGAAGCTATAGCATTTTAAGGTGAAAGATAAAAAGAGAAGAAAAAAAGGTCAAAGTAGAAAATTTGTCTTGACCGTTCTTCCTCAGTACCAAGTGGACCTTGATCGTTTTACTCACGTACATCAAAACTTTAACACCGATTTTCGAGCACCTTGATCGTTTTTACATACAAAATTTACAGCCTCATTTTTATGCACTAGGTGCTGTGATTTAGCAGATGTGTCACAAGTTATTTTATCCAGATTTTTACGATTCATTGAACTACATGTGGTCGATTATACAACATCCCCATCTATTCCCCACATGTGTGTCATCTTCTATCTCCTCGTCACCACTGTTTGTTCCCCATCGACCGCGAGAGGCTTCTGATCTTGATTGTGAGCCAACATGGTCTTTTCTCCCTCCTGTTCATCGCCAGAAAATTCACCACAGCCCGTCACCGCTTTCGTGTTCACCGCTTTTCCAGAATTGTGTATCACAAATTGCCACTGGAACCCACCACAACAGTATCTACAGCTCCTCACCTCTGTTCCTTTGTGCACCTCCGTTCACCTACAACCCATCCTCTCCTGCACACAATTTACTTTCCAGTCACGGTCACATCAGCTGCATACGAATCACCTACAACATATCTCTTCCAGTTTTCTCTCAGACCATAACCGTCAGCTTGCACATCCTGTGTTGCGGTTTGAACTACAGATCCCGATCAGTTTCAGGAATGCTTACCTTGCCTAACAAACACTCTCAATACTACATTAGGTTCATCTTAACAGGTTTTACTCTTAGCTCAATCAATGGTTCCAAAAGATTTACCCATCCAAAATCCAGGCAATAATTACTGGAAGAACCACTGGCAGTTTTTGTGACAGTTTCTACCTAACCATTTACTATCACTTTGTTCTATTAATTAATGTCGTATAATTCCTTGGACTGACGTTCGACCTCCAGCTAACAGGGAAAGCTCTGACATCGAACAGAGAGCACCCCATAGATCATTGACAGGCTAAACACAACTGTTCACCCCGACATAAGTTTCACCTTACATATCTTGTAGCCATTATTTATTGCATATCCACTTCACCAAATTTCTGAGTATCCACCAAATCCATGAACCCCAGTGCACACAATCTTACCTGTCACGTATTCTGACGAAATTTCTAATTCATCAGCTACATTAAACAACTACATACATGCTATCTACAAACTCCAACCAATCCATTGTTTCTCCTCTAATATCCTATACTGATGCGCTGCTGAATGTATAAAGACACATCCCACCTCCCCACTAGCTACACAAACTGAATACGCTCTCCTAACGTACCTTCACGTGACTCCCAGACTATGACATCTGACGCAATTTTGATCCAGTCTATCAGCTCAGACTCTTCCCCCCCCCCCCCCCCACCCCCCCACCCTATTCTATTTGACAGTGAGAAAACCTTACATTTTTTAAATGAAAACGATATTAATGAGTAACTTAAGATTCTACAGTAACGTTCTAAACGAAAATTAGGAAGCTAACATATGACAATAATTTCTGGTTGTTGCATAAAGAAAAATAATAGATGACAGTGATGAATACACAATTACCCAGAATGAAAGCTCGATCTGAACTGCATAAGCCGACCATTCCAATCTGACCCATTGTGAATAAAATCAACTACCCATCTTCCAATCAAAATAAAATGTTGAATAACATTTTAGAGACAGTACACTCACATGAAAAACTTTCAATATTAAAAATAGTACTGATATTCCAAATTATGCAAGATTTGCGTTGTTAGACATTACAAATCTTATTGAAAAGACAATTAATATTATTAGAACTAATTTGATGAAATATGGGACGATGAATATGGCAGAATTAGTAGCGTTGATACACGATGTGCATAAGTTACGGATGGAAGTGTCTTTCACATGATACGTCACTGCCTTGTAACATAACTCGACGAAACTTCGACCATACATACAAAGAACTGCTGCAATGTAGAACAGAAAGTAACTGAAAGAAATACGCAATGACACTAACAGAAATGACATTTTTACTCAAAGTTAATAATTACACTCATATTGGCGCAATTAATGACGGCGCTTAGGACTTTATAAAAGCCAGGATATTGCTTTTAAGAGAGAGTGCTATCACCACGGATGGCAAAGATTGATCTGCAACGCGCTCCCACGCTAGACGCAATGTTCGTAATGAGTTCTTGTGGTGGGGCGTTTCATTCCTCCGCGAGTGCAACTGGCAACTACGCATTCACTCATCCCACGCGTGCTCAGTGGGATTTATGATGGGGGAGCCAGGTCAGTCCGTCCGGTGAATATCCACTTGTTCCAAATGATCCTCTACTTGTGCAGTTCGATGAAGGTGTGCATTGTCATCCATAAAAACGAAATCACGACCGAATACATCCTGAAAAGATGCGCATGACGAAGGTGTACTCTGTCACAATAAAGATGACTGGTGAATGTACCATGTTCATAGATTTGGAGGTCACTACACCCAAGCAATTCACCACTGCGTTTCCAGTCGCAATTGTGTTCTAAATGTTTTACGTTTAAGATTTTTCTCCACTTACTTAACCGACTGAGTTTCCTAAGCTTCTGAAATTTAGTTCTTACTTTTTACCTCTGCCTCATCTTAGTATTGCTTTGAAAACGTGTTTACGAGGATAAGGTGATGCACGGAGATGGCAGTGAATCAACAGTTTCGTTTTTGTTGGACCGATACAGGAAACTGATCTGCAGAATGATGTTATTTACAAGATTTGGTAAAGTAGTTGTTACGTGTGTGTTTTAATCAAATAATTAAACTCTATTACACAGCTGGCATAAAACTGCGGTTTTGAGCGATTTTTACCAAAGGTAAATCGTCAACTTGGTCAAAGTATAATTAAACAAGGAACTCCTTCAGTTTCAACTAGTAAGAATTGAGCCACTGAATTCAAACTGTGCCCTCCGTCTTGTTAAGGACACCCCAAGGCAGCAACAGCTTATGAAAGAGCGCTATATGATACTGGAAAGACGTCGAGTAGGCATCGTACATATATCAGAAGAAGGAACGACCTGAAAAGGTTATTAATATTATTATGTTATCATACCATATATTGTGTGTGTGAGTGTATGTGGTCCTTAGTCCAGAGACTGGTTTGATGCAGCCCTCAATGCCACTCTATCCTGTGCAAGCTTCTTCATCTCCGAGTAACTACAGCAACCAACATCGCTTAGTCTATTCATCACTTGGTCTCCCTCTACTATTTTTACCGTCCACGCTTCCCTCCAATACTAAATTGGTGGTCCTTTGATGCCTCAGAACATGCCCTACCAACCGATCCCTTCTTCTACTCAAGTTGTGCCACAAATTCCTCTTCTCCCCCTTTCTATTTTGTACCTCCTCATTAGTTACGTGATCGACCCATCTAATCTTCAGCAGTCTTCTCTAGCATCACGTTCTGAAGCTTCTATTCTCTTCATGTGTAACCTATTAATCGTCCATGTTTCACTTCCATACATGGCTACAATCTACACAAATATTTTCAGAAAAGACTTTCTGACACCTAGGTCTATACCATATGTTAACAAATTTCTCTTCTTTAGAAATGCAGAAATGCTTTCCATGCCATAAACTGTCTACATTTTATATCCTCTCTACTTCAACCATCATCAGTTATTTTGCTCTCCAAATAGCAAAACTCATTTACTACTTTAAGCGTCTCAATTCCTAATCTAATTCCCTTGGCATCACCCGATTTAATTCGACTACATTCCATTATCCTCGGTTTGCTTTTGTTGATGTTCATCTTATATCCTCCTTTCAAGACGCTGTCCATTCCGTTCAACTGCTCTTCCACGTCCTTTGCTGTCTATGACAGAATAACAATGTGATCTGCAAACCTCAAAGTTGTTGTTTCTTCTCCATGGATTTTAATTCCTACTTCAAATTTTTGATTCGTTTCCTTCACTGCTTGCTCAATATACTCATTAAATAACAACAGCCGGCCGTTGTGTCCGAACGGTTCTAGGCGCTTCAGTCTGGAACTAGGCGACCGCTACGGTCACAGGTTCGAATCCTGCCTCGGACATGGATGTGTGTGATGTCCTTATGTTAGTTAGGTTTAAGTAGTTCTAAGTTCTAAGGGACTGATGACCTTAGATGTAGGCTACAACCCTGTCTCACTCCCTTCCCAACCACTGCTTCCCTTTCATGCCCCTCGACTCTTATAACTGCCATCTGGTTTCTGTACAAATTGTAAATAGCCTTTCGCTCCCCTGCCACCTATAGAATTTGAAAGAGAGTATTCCAGTCAACATCGTCAAAAGCTTTCTCTAAGTCTACAAACGCTAGAAGCGTAGGTTTGCCTTTCCTTAATCTATCTTCTAAGATAAGTCGTAGGGTCAGTATAGCCTCACGTGTTCCACCATTTCTACGGAATCCAAACTGATCTTCCCCGAATTCTGCTTCCATCGGTTTTTTCATTCGTCTGTAAAGAATACGCGTTACTATTTTTCAGCCGTGACTTATTAAACTGATACTTCTGTAGTCTTCACACTTGTCAACACCTGCTTTCTTTGGGATATATTATTATATTATAATATTGTTAATAATTTTGAAAATGTTTTGTACGAGATGAGGATCGTGGTTCCATTAGCTATTGCAGTATTGATAACAATCATGAAAATGTTTCAATGCTAACGGAACATAACACAGGAAATTCTTATTGAACCACTGGTTGGGCGTATGGTGTGGTTGAGACGAGTGATTCCTTAACACCTGAGCTTACGAGATGGCAATGCAGAGGTGCATCATGTTCAGTTCAAAGAGCAATAACAGCTAATCTGTCCACAACCAGGAGGCTGGAATGAACATCGTAATGCTTTAGTAGGAATAATCCTGTTTCGAGCGGTATGGCCTCGTCTTCATCCGGCTCTTGAACAATCTAATCTAGGAGGACCCCAAACCACGGTGGGCCTTGCTTTGTTTTTCACACCGGCACTGATGAGAGTAGCAGTGTGTGACAAAAATCCTAGGACTGACTGGGGGAACTACACCAAGGGAAAATAACAGCAACAATGGTTCTGTGCACTGTGGGACTTAACATCTGAGGTCATCAGTCCCCTAGAACTTAAAACTACTTAAACCTAACTAACCTAAGGACATCACATACACCCATGCCCGAGACAGGATTCGAACCTGCGACCGTAGCGGTCGCGCGGTTCCGGATAACAGCAACAATTAAATTTCTCTGTTAATAATTGGCAACCAATGCTGTACAATCTCAATAAAGTCATGAGATGTACAATTGATTCTTTTATTAGAACATGTTACGCGTTTCGGGATTGCACCCATCTTCAGACATCACAAACATCAACTCCTTCCTAACCAACCAGGCGTACAGCCTTGACGCTCTGCTTCAAGACTGCTTGTTTCGTAATCATATGTTATTCGACATTTTCTTTGAGTTGTCAAGGCTGTGCGCTTGGTTGGTTAGGAAGGAGTTGAAGTTTGTGATGTCTGAAGATGAGTGTAATCCCGAAACGCGTAACATGTTCTAATAAAAGAGTCAATTGAACATCTCATGACTTTATTGAGATTGTACAGCATTGGTTGCCAATTATTAACATAAAAATGATCGCAGGCCTCAGACGGGATTTTATGTCTTGTATAACTTAAATTTCTATGGTTGGTCGAGTTTATAATTACATCGTAAAAATTGTAAATCCCGAAGACACATTCTCTCACACAGTAATTTAAATTTTTACAATGGGAGAGATGAAATAAAAAACTCTTTTATTGCCATATCAAAGGCAATTGTCTTATTTCGCATTAAATTTCTTTCCGTTAATTACTTATAATGACCTCTTTCTTTCAAAAAGTACAAATGCATTCCTCTGGAACAAAACCGCAAAATAGTCTGCTACTAACATTGCTCTGATGAATCGCTACAATCATATGTGGCCCGTTATTTCTGTGGCTGCTTTGGCGAACATTTAAAAGTGCGTAAGAACGGAGACGGAGCAATGCGAATGGCACAACGAAAATGCTTGCATTCGCTCTGCTTGATGGGATTTCTCGGAACGGTTTACAGAACAAAATTTAAATGCGAGGGGATTCCGATGATATAGCACTTTCAGAACAAAAACCCTCCCGACAGATGTCAAGCGGAGCAAAACGAGAAATTCGAATAAGTAATTTTCTTCCCAGGCCTCAAGCAAACGGATTTTCCGTCGGTCCTGCAAGGAATTGTGTTGTGCTTAAGAGTATATTTGGCTTTGGTCTCTGCGCCGCCCGTCCTAATCTTACGCTGAAGAATACATTTATCTTGAAGTTTCTGTTACCAGAATTACGGTCGGAGTATGCAAACGATGTTTATATCTTGCTATTTCTTCTGCTATTACGAATGATGTTCTTGCTCTCATACAGATATCCAATTCCGAACTGAATGTGTTTCACTCAAATCTTTGAAATCAGCATACCGGTCATAACGTGGCATACGTATCTTTCCTTCATGTTCATGTCAAGATATGATGATGACGGTTTTCTGATAACTGTTTCACATAAAGTTAAATCTATTAACTACTTATGTTGATTCGGCGTTCACTACTATTTCTTATGTTTAGCTATTATTCAGACTGCTGAATTCCAGTACTTTCGCCTTAGCTTTGTTCACCTTCAAACCACATTCCACCAATAGTTTTTGTAAGTTTCCATTATTTCGGCTAGGAGCGGCGTGTGAGAAGTCCAAATTCAAGAACTACTCATCGATAAACACGAATAGAGATTGTATGCTTGAAAATACGTTCCGAAGATTCAGTAACTCTTAGAGTTAATTCCGCATGGAGTCAATCCTTTTGCTAATTTTGCTGAAATATATACATTGCGCAATTACAGGATGTAATGGGTATTAAGTGCAGGTATTACAGTTGGTGACTAAGGACGGTGTACTTAACGTTACATAAGTATTTCGTCACACGTAGATTGTAATTGTAGTTGTTATAAGTTGTATATTTTTGAGTTTGATTAGTACCTCCAAGTACATGTAGCAAGAGTAGAGTTGTAAATTACCGTAGACTATCTAGACTAGCGTAAGGACGCCTAGATTGCTGTAGTTTTTCTAGTAGTTTTAGTAAGTGAAAGTCGTATTATATTACCTGTACATTGGTGTGTTGCATACCAAACGGGCGTCATCTCGTAGCGATTGCTTTCTTCACGTATGCAATCAGTGTCTTACTAGATCCTCCTGGAAGCGATAAATCGCCTAGAAACGAGTGAGAACATTAAAGGGCCGGGTAACCTATGTAACATTTTTTCTACGTGGTTATACTCCTGTATGTTACTTAAATAAACATTAGTTATAACAAATCCCAAAATCGGCGTCTTTAATTAAGATATAACTGGAAAATTGTGACTTGTAACGTAAAACGGTTGTATGTTGAGTAAAAATAAAGTAAATAGTACATATTTATCATACAGCGCTAGAATTTCCTCAACAGAAAGGTACAATAAGAAAAACCCGCCAAACAAAAATATGTATCAAACATCGCTTCAAAATTTCGTCGAACTTATATAAAACATGGTTCTGTTGTTCATAAAACATTTTCATGTTTATCAATAATAACAGGAAACTATTGCCTTTGATCACGATGAAAGTTTTATTGAGTACAAAGGCAGAAATTATATATATTTTTTATGTTTGTGGATGTGAACTGCACTTTCATCAAAAGTCTTTGCTTTGATTACGTAAAAGTGCAGCAGTCACGCTACCAACCAACTTATATTGTGTAAGGATATGAAATACAGAATCGGCTAACGTTGAATGATGAGCATCTCTAATTCCGTGCAAAACAAACAACCAAAGAGGTGTCTTCGCTTCTCATTTTCACTCTCACACATTCATTTGTATTTCTCACCTACCAATTCTACGAATACTATCACTAATCGTACCATTTATTACATCATTTATGTAGTATACGAATTCTAGTGCACAGCAGTTTTGGTAGAGTGCAACTCTAAGCAAGAGCACGGTATTAATCCTTATTTCGCCTGGGCAGCGGGTCAGGTATTGAATTGTGGACACGTGGACGCAAGACGGTTAGTCTATATTGGCAGACGTATATCACTTAGTGGCGTAGTTACGATCGTGCAGAAATCATCCGGTAGTATAAACTATGTGGCGTGTGTGCAGGAAGACTGTTGGATAGAGAGAAAAAACAACCAGCTAACTAATGTATGTACATATTAAGGTACCACGTATGAAAATATCTGCACTTTCAACCATTAAATCCTGTATCTACATAGTACAAAAACTCAAAGTTAAAATTTGCTATCATTCAACTAATACATCAGATACTAGTTCAATCATATGCTATTTAAAAATTTTGTGGCCATTTTGGCTGCTGCAGTCTGAGACATAGGATGAGCCGCATAACTGTAACGGTTTTTCTTCCTTCGCGTACAAGGATCCGGTTCATTTGAGTGTGAGGGCTGTGTGTATCTGTTGAGTTAACCTAGGTCACTGTAATCAGCGTGTGTGTAGCGTGGTGTCGTGTTAACGTTATATGACGATGAGAGAAAGAAAAGGGCGTTACTAGTGTCGGTACAAATTCTGCTCTTGGCTGTTAACAACAAGGAGGGCGCCGCTCTGGACAGTCACATTCGACGAGGATCACAACAGTGTCACATTTTTTCATTGCATGAGACTCTACAGAGAGAATTGGATTTTAATCCAGAACTTCGCCACAAAATCTGGTGTTCAAGGATTTCAAGCCAACGCCTTTCCTTCGCTAGCCAGTCATGTAATGACGAGGAAAAATGTTTTCTAAGACCAGGAGTGAACCAGCTTGGTCCGAATCATGCGTTAACCGCGACGTCGGCTGCACAGGTGAGTGACTCTTCACTAATGTTCTGTCAGTTTCATTAGTAATGTTGTGGCGCTCATCTTCAGAGCCTGAGCCGCACCTGCAGGAATGCATAGAATAATAACAGACGGCAGGCAACTAGTTTTGGGGCGTAGTCTCGTTGAACATTACAAGACCATAATTTCTGGTGACTGCGCTGGAGACTTGCACATATCTCTTCTTATTTTCCTATCCATTTTTTCGGTTCCCCACCTCAATCGGTAAAAACGGTACTCTTATAGTATCACTTTGTTGTTTGTTAGTCTGTCTTTATGTCTGACTCTAAAGACCCGTCTTTCACAGAAACTGGGAGAGGTATCAAGTTGAAATTTATGACAAATAATAAGATCTACGGCCTCTTCACGGTGCGGAAAATTTAAGCTGCTGAGTAAGTGCAGTCGAGACATACGACCATATGTACCACATACTTTGATACTCACAAACTCACACATCAGAGCCTGTAGATGAGCTACATGTATATATGTCCCGGCTTGTAGATCTAGCTGCAAAGCGTTTGCCTGTACACCAAGAGGTCGCGGATGGAATCTCGGTCAGACCATGAATTTTTCAGTCTTCACACCACAATGATATGAGGACTCGCCATAAACAACACCCGGTTCGGATTCCACATTACATAGAAGGCAACCTTTGCCAGGTTGGGTAACTGGAGTAGCTTAGAATAGTGTCGTCTGTAGATCGAGGTGCCAAGGAAAGATTGATACGTCGCGAAAGAACCACACGTAAACGTAGTGGCTGCTAAGAGCAACAGGTGGTGGAGTAGACTCACCCGAAAGAGCTTCCATGAGAGACCGTATAAGCAAGCTCACCTACGGCAGAGTCACGTACCACTCTGTCTAGTCAGCAATAATCGCCGAAGAAGACAGCATAGTCTCTACAGAGTCAGCAGTGTGATAACTATGTACTGAATACTCATGACATTCTTGTGGACATGTTACAGAGTTCTACACGTACATCTACATCTACATGAATACCCCGCAAATCACAGTTAAGTGCCTGACAGAGGGTTAATCGAACCACGTACACAGTTCTCTATTATTCCAATCTCGTACAGCGCGTGGAAAGAACGAAAACCCATATCTTTCTGTACGAGCTCTCATGTCCCTTATTTTATCGTGGTGATCGTTTCTATCTATGTAGGTCGGTGTCAACAAAATATTTTCGCATTCGGAGAAGAAAATTGGTGATAGGAATTTCGTGAGAAGACTCCGTCGCAACAAGAAACGCCTTTGTTTTAGTGATGTCCAGCCCTAATCCTGTATCATTTCAGTGACACTCTATCCCATATTTCGCGATAATACAAAACGTGATGCCCTTCTTTGAACTTTTACGATGTACTCCGTCAGTCCTATCTGGTAAGGATACCACACCGCGCAGCAGTATTCTAAAAGAGGACGGACAAGCGTAGTGTAGACAGTCTCCTTAGTAGGTCTGTTACATTTTCTAAGTGTCCTGCCAATAAACACAGTCTTTGGTTAGCCTTCCCCACAACATTTTCTGTGTGTTCCTACCAATTTAAATTGTTTGTAATTGTAACTCCTACGTATTTAGCTAAATTTACGACCTTTTGATTAGACTGATTTATCGTGTACCGAAGTTTAACGAATTCCTTTTAGGACTCAAGTGGATGACCTCACACAGTTCATAATTTGGGGTCAACTGCCATTTTTCGCACCATTCAGATATCTTTCCTAAATCGTTTTGCAGTTTGTTTTGATTTTCTGATGACTTTATTGGTCGATAAACGATAGCGTCATCTGCAGACAACCAAAGACGGCTGCTCAGATTGTCTCCCAAATCATTTATATAGATAAGAAACAGCAAACGGCCTATAACACTACCTTGGGGAACGCCAGAAATCGCTTCTGTGTTACTCCATGACTTTCCAGCAATTACTACGAACTCTGACGTCTCTGACAGGAAGTCACAAATCCAGACGCCTAACTGAGACGATATTCCATAAGCACGCAATTTCGCTACAAGCTTCTTGTGTGGTACAGTGTCAAAAGCCTTCCGGAAATCTATAAATACGGAATCGGTCTGAAATCCCTTGTCAACAGCACTCAACGCTTCATGTGAATAAAGAGCTAGTTGTGTTTCAGAGCCGGCCGGAGTGGCCGTGTGGTTCTAGGCGCTACAGTCTGGAGCCGAGCGACCGCTACGGTCGTAGGTTCGAGTCCTGCCTCGGGCATGGATGTGTGTGATGTCCTTAGGTTAGTTGGTTTAATTAGTTCTAAGTTCTAGGCGACTGATGACCTCAGACGTTAAGTCGCATAGTGCTCAGAACCATTTTTTGTGTTTCACAAGAACTATATTCTCTAAAGCCATGTTGTCTGTGTGTCAAAACACCGTTTTCTTCGAGGTAATTCATAATGTCCGAACACAATATATGTTCCAGAATCCTGCTGCATATGGACGTTAATGACGTGGACCTGTAATTAAGTGAATTACTCCTACTACCTTTCTTGGATACTGGTGTGACCTGGGCGAATTTCCAGTCTTTGGGTACGGATCTTTCGTCGAGCGAACGGTTGTATATGATTGTTAAGTGTGGAGCTATTGCATCAGCATACTCTGAAAGGAACCTAACTGGTATACAGTCTGGACCAGTTAAGTATTTGTTCTTGTTCAAGTTGTACTAAGGTGATGTGTCATTTTATATGTTGTAGTATCACCTCGGCTCCCTCCAGAAGAATTGCTAAGAACCCATCACTGTACCAACGAGTCTTATTTCGTCCGCTGCAACAGTTAGAGACCCACAAGTCGTCGAAGAAGCGTCGCATAAAGAGACTTGCACCAGTCCGTTGAGAAACACTAAATTATTATTATCTTTACACATAATTACGTTTATACGGAATCGTCAGAGCACGATTCCTACTCGCAGCTCTCTGGTTTTGTTGGTACTATGGTTTAGTTAGATTTATATTATTTTTCAAATATTTGACATCCAGAAGAGCCAAAATAACTATAACCACTGACCAATGCTAGGGCGAATATTACCTGCTAGCGCTGCTGGCATGTGACGCATTGAGGAAAGTCTGTAAGAGAAGTAGAGACGAATGACGAATCATTCTAGCGACAGGCAGAAAACAGGGAAAGTCAATGACATAAGCGACTCTGGAAAATAGCTGAATGTCGTGGCGCGACGTCTGGGAACGAGATTCTCGGAAGTTGTGAAGCTCATCAGCCGTTCGCGTGCTACTGTTGTGAGCGTCTTTGACAATATGTTGAAGGACGGTAAAACCACGAAAAGCTTCGGACGTCCACGTCTCATAACAGAAACTGGTAGCTGGCCGTTGTGGCCGAGCGATTCTAGGCGCTTCAGTCCGGAACCACGCTGCTGCTACGGTCGCAGGTTCGAATCCTGCCTCGGGCATGGATGTGTGTGATGTCCTTAGGTTGGTTAGGTTTAAGTAGTTCTCAGTCTAGGGAACTGATGACCTCAGATGTTAAGTCCCATAGTGCTTAGAGCCATCTTTTACAGAAACTGGTCGGAGGCTTGTCTGATCTATGGTTCAGGTCAAAGGGAGGTCTGTCGCACATCCGATGACAATATACGGGCACGTTTTGCAGCACATGTCGTACATTGTTGAACGAAGAGCTCCTCAGAAAACTACCCCTGTGCGCTCCTCTGTTGATCAAAAGACATGAAACGGTTCAAAAGGTTCTGAACACTATGGGACTTAACATCTGAGACCATCAGTCCCCTAGAACTTAGAACTACTGAAACCTAACCAACCTAAAGACATCACAAACATCCATGCCCGAGGCAGGATTCGAACCTGCGACCGTAGATGTGGCGCGGTTCCAGACTGAAGCGCCTAGAACCGCTCAGCCACAATGGCCGGCAAAAGACATCACCAATTACGATTGCAGTGAGCAAGGTAGCATGCAGATTAAATCGCGGAACAACGGAAACGTGTTGTCTGAAACACGCTTTTTGTAACGTCGGATGAGTTTTTGGAGACGCGCCGGCCCTAGTGGCCGAGCAGTTCTAGGCGGTTCAGTCTGGAATCGCGCGACCGCTACGGTTGCAGGTTCGATTCCTGCCTCGCGCATGGATGTGTGTGATGTCCGTAGGTTAGTTATGTTTAAGTAGTTCTAAGTTGTAGGGGACTGATGACCTTAGGAGTTAAGTCCCATAGTGCTGAGAGCCATTTGAACCATTTTTTTTGAAGACTCATGACAGCTCATCCAAACAAATGGCTCTTCGGAAGATCACCTCACCAGGGTTTCAGACCGATGTGGGCACTATTATGCTCTGGACTTCCATGGAACCTGTGATAGGAATGTAAGGCATAATGGCAGCTGTGGGTATTGGGAAAATTAATGTGAACAATCTGCACTCCTTTAAGCTTGAAATCTTCTCTGACAGCCTGGCATCTTCGAACAGCGCTTGGAGGAGTATGATAGTAAAGTCACGTTGAAATTTTGGTCACCATGATTGCCTCACCCGAATCCGGTGAAGTACATCCGACACGCCACCGGGTGCCAGCTCAGCTCTCACAAACCAACAGTCTACGATTTGCGGGATTTGTCTCTGCGTAGACCTCTTGTGCCACATTCCACTAGAAACCTGCCAGACATAGAGATTCCACACCGCGTGGAATCGCTTCTGTAATGCGCTCCAACGGTGTGCCGACACGCAGTTAAGCAGGTGGTCATAATGTTCTAGTTCATCTAAATATCTCCTAGATTAAGTAGTAATAGGCTGCACAAATCAGTAACTCTTATTCTTCAAACTATTATTGTAATTTTAAATTACGTTATATATAAAAATTGTGAGTTAATGCTTAATTGTGTAAAAGTTCATTGAAAATTAATATGATGCACGATCCACAATACACAGAGGTGACAAAAGTCGTGGGACAGCGATATCCACATAAACAGATGGCGATAGTATCGCGCACACTAGATACAGAACGTTAGTGGATTGGCGGAGCTGTCATTTGTGCTCAAATTATTCATGTGAAAAGATTTCCGACGGGGTTATCGCCACACGACGGGGATTGACTGACTTTGAAAGCGGAATGGTAGCTGGAGCTAGATACACGGGACATTCCATTTCGGAAATTAAAGAATTCAATATTTCACGATCTGCAGTGTCAAGAGCATGCCGATAATGCGGAATTTCAGGCGCTACCTCTCACCAAGGACAGCGTAGTGGTCGACGGCCTTCACTTAACGACCGAGAGCAGCGGCGTTTGCGTAGATAAAAGAGGGAAGGCTGTGTTTAACCTCACGTCGGCATCGAGTTCATTAGAGAAGGAAGACAAGCTCGGATGGGGAAGGAAATCGGTAGTGTCCTTGCAAAGGGACCATCCTGACATTTGGCTGGAACGATTTAGGGAAATAATGGAAAACCTAAAACTGGATAACAGGGCGCGGGTTTGAACCATCCGTCTGCGTAAAGTTTTCAGTCTAACAGACAGGCAGTAAATAAGCACAGAAAATGTGAAAGTACGACGAACGCATCCGTTAGGACAGTGCGCCGAAATTTGGCGCTAATAATTTGTGGCAACTTACGACCGACGCGAGTGCCTTTTTCAACAGCAGGACATCGCCTGCAGCGCCTCTCCTGGTCTCGTGATTATTTCGATTGGGTCATAGACAACTGGAAAACCATGGTCAGGTATGATCAGTCATGATTTCAGTTGCTAAGAGCTGATGTTAGGGCTTGAGCGTGGAGCAAACACCACGAAGCAATGGACCCAAGTTGCCAACAAGACATTGTGACCTCGTGGTAGCTCCATAATGGTGTGGGCTGCTGTTTACAAGCAATGAAAGATTCATTGACTGGAGATTCATGGACTTCGTGTTCCCAAACAGCTATGGAATTTTTCTGCACATCACCGGGCCACAATTGTTAGCGATTGGTTTGAAGAATATTTCGCCCGACATGACTCCCATCAAACATTTATGGGACATAAGCGAGAGGTCAGTTCGTGCACAAAATCCTGCACCGGCAACACTTTCTCAATTACGGACAGCTATAAAGGTAGAATGGCTCAATATTTGTGCAAGGGAGTCCATGCCACGTAGAGTTGCCACACTACACCAGGCAAAAGGAGGTCCGCACGATTTTGGGAGGTATCACATGTCCTTTGCCACCTCAGTGTACATAGATGGACCGCCATAAAGGTCTTGCAGCAAATAAATTAATAAAAAAAAAGCTGGACCAGCGAGAGACCTTGGGTTGGTAGCTAGGTTCATGGGGCAAATTGTCAGCATCTGATATCGTTCTTGCACGATGCCCCAGTGTTTGTAAAACAATGCACTTCTATGCCGGGTGATGATGGCGGATAGCGTGCAACAAGTACAGATGGGTGTGGGTGTCATTTTTATAGACGCTGTGGCCAAGGCGAACTGGAACGTCAAGGGAGGGCTGTGCATCGTCTTTTTCTACCTCCATGGTAAATTGGATGTTACTATTGATGCCGTTGAGGTGTCCCAAGAACTCGTCCTCACGTCCGTGGGGTCAAATGACGAAGAAATAGCCAAGCTTTAATGTCGCCGTGTCCAATGCGATATCTTCAGAATTCTCTATAAAGAGTCTTTCAATAGCAGGCTTACAATAGCAGGAGCTACCCATTGCAGCGCCGTCGGTCTGATCGTAATACTGGTCATTTTACAGAAAATAAAACTTCAGAATGTGCCTAAATAGCTATTTTCTCTGTACAACGGCCAGCATTGCATTTAGACGGACGGATGCGGACGCCGTGCAAACTTTGACGAAACTTCCGTCGTGGCTAACGCAAACGGCTTCTGAGGTTGTGTAATTAAAGAAGCCATTGATATAAAAATCATCAGTAGCACCCCAAAGAGAGGCGGTGGCCAGCAGCTCAGCATGGCGTGGGATTTAGCGATCGCGCAAATGAAACGGGCTCACCGATTGCCGAGTCAATGTATGCCTGTATACGGCGACGTCGCAGGCACCAGTGACGTCACAGGCGGCAGGTAGCGTACCATGAGCCCACTGGTAGTCATATCACTTGACAATGGCCAAGGAGTATTTGGCTAAAATCTCGTGCAATTCTAACTACTTGACGCGGTTGGAAACCCGAGAGCTTTTCATTCAGTGTTAGCGCCGTGAGATTCTTCATTCTCACATCTCTACAGTTTGTCTGCAGAAGCTTCACACTGGGTTTCAAACCTAAGCTTAGAGGTATGACTCATTTATGAACCTAAGAATGTGTGTATCTGTGTAGAAATGTACATATTTGTTATAAATAGTTACCTAGTATTTTCTCATGTCATCCTACTACAAATAAATAAGCCTTCGGGTGGTGTATGCATTGAAATACATCTTGCGAATGATTTCAGTGATCATGATGTTAAAACTTGGATTCCAGCACTGGGAATAGTTAGTTCTCCCCTGTCGACCATAATTGGTGACGACGTTCTTCTCAGGATGCTTTACGGTCGCATATATCTCTTGACACCTGTGTTGTATGTATTTAACTATGATTATTCGTAATCGCATGGGCACTTTGCTTTCTCTCCCGATATGTAAGCTGTCAGCCTTTATGGATCCTTCTGAAGATGGCTGAATGGCTTACAGCCGGAGTGTTAGCGGCAGGCAAAGTTTAAGTGTGTCTGAATTCTCACAATCTTATGGATTAAGTAATACACCGTTAAAATATTATCGTTCAAATCTTCGGGTTGATTGTGACTACAAAATTAGCTCCAAACAGTGTATGACTTTTCATAACATTGGGGAATATGTATTAGAATGCATGTAAACGTGTAGTCGAAGTGGAGAGCAAATAGACTTAATTATTCCTACTGCGTGTGCTGCGAGTCATTTTCGAGGTAGTAGCGAAAAAGAGAGTGTAAATTCAGGAACAAGTACGGATGAGTAATAAAATGGGAAAACGGAAATTTCCGAGAAGGAAGGAACATTCCTTGATAAGGAATAAGTATCAGAATATACACTCCTGGAAATGGAAAAAAGAACACATTGACACCGGTGTGTCAGACCCACCATACTTGCTCCGGACACTGCGAGAGGGCTGTACAAGCAATGATCACACGCACGGCACAGCGGACACACCAGGAACCGCGGTGTTGGCCGTCGAATGGCGCTAGCTGCGCAGCATTTGTGCACCGCCGCCGTCGGTGTCAGCCAGTTTGCCGTGGCATACGGAGCTCCATCGCAGTCTTTAACACTGGTAGCATGCCGCGACAGCGTGGACGTGAACCGTATGTGCAGTTGACGGACTTTGAGCGAGGGCGTATAGTGGGCATGCGGGAGGCCGGGTGGACGTGCCGCCGAATTGCTCAACACGTGGGGCGTGAGGTCTCCACAGTACATCGATGTTGTCGCCAGTGGTCGGCGGAAGGTGCACGTGCCCGTCGACCTGGTACCGGACCGCAGCGACGCACGGATGCACGCCAAGACCGTAGGATCCTACGCAGTGCCGTAGGGGACCGCACCGCCACTTCCCAGCAAATTAGGGACACTGTTGCTCCTGGGGTATCGGCGAGGACCATTCGCAACCGTCTCCATGAAGCTGGGCTACGGTCCCGCACACCGTTAGGCCGTCTTCCGCTCACGCCCCAACATCGTGCAGCCCGCCTCCAGTGGTGTCGCGACAGGCGTGAATGGAGGGACGAATGGAGACGTGTCGTCTTCAGCGATGAGAGTCGCTTCTGCCTTGGTGCCAACGATGGTCGTATGCGTGTTTGGCGCCGTGCAGGTGAGCGCCACAATCAGGACTGCATACGACCGAGGCACACAGGGCCAACACCCGGCACCATGGTGTGGGGAGCTATCTCCTACACTGGTCGTACACCACTGGTGATCGTCGAGGGGACACTGAATAGTGCACGGTACATCCAAACCGTCATCGAACCCATCGTTCTACCATTCCTAGACCGGCAAGGGAACTTGCTGTTCCAACAGGACAATGCACGTCCGCATGTATCCCGTGCCACCCAACGTGCTCTAGAAGGTGTAAGTCAACTACCCTGGCCAACAAGATCTCCGGATCTGTCCCCCATTGAGCATGTTTGGGACTGGATGAAGCGTCGTCTCACGCGGTCTGCACGTCCAGCACGAACGCTGGTCCAACTGAGGCGCCAGGTGGAAATGGCATGGCAAGCCGTTCCACAGGACTACATCCAGCATCTCTACGATCGTCTCCATGGGAGAATAGCAGCCTGCATTTCTGCGAAAGGTGGATATACACTGTACTAGTGCCGACATTGTGCATGCTCTGTTGCCTGTGTCTATGTGCCTGTGGTTCTGTCAGTGTGATCATGTGATGTATCTGACCCCAGGAATGTGTCAATAAAGTTTCCCCTTCCTGGGACAATGAATTCACGGTGTTCTTATTTCAATTTCTAGGAATGTAGTTACGGAACTGCATGGTCATCAATGAACTCCATTACTAAACGACTGTGTCATGTGCTCCATGGTGAGGTGTCTAGTCTTTTTTTATTTTTAATCAGCGTATTTACTCGTAGTCTAGTGGTGTGGGGCTATATGTTCCCATCTTTCTTAACGTGTTCAATCAAATATTCTCCAGTTTATGTTTCCATAAGTACCAACTAGCTATAACTGTTGCACTTCAGTCACTGGAATAGGAATGTCCCGGATTGTTTCTCGATATTATCCTAGGAGTTTACTTTGACTATACTGTTTATGAAGTTTCTGCGTAAATTGTCTTATAAATTTTTCTCTTCTCTTTTTCATGATGTTAAATATTCTTTATGGTTAAATTCTTACAAGGGAACCTCCCCATCGCACCCCCCTCAGATTTAGTGATAAGTTGGCACAGTGGATAGGCCTTGAAAAACTGAACACAGATCAATCGAGAAAACAGGAAGAAGTTGTGTGGAACTATGAAAAAAACAAGCAATATATACAAACTGAGTAGTCCATGCGCTACATAGCCAGCATAATGGACAATGGGAGCTCAGGAGCGCCGTGGTCCTGTGGTTAGCGTGAGCAGCTGCCGATCGGAAGGTCCTAGGTTCAAGTCTCCCCTCGGGTGAAAAGTTTAATTTTTTATTTTCAGACAGTTCATTTGTTGCAGTTTATGTGACAAACTCTTATGTTTTCATCACTTTTTTGGGAGTGATTATCACATCCACAAGAAAACCTAAATCGGGCAAGGTAGAAGAATCTTTTTACCATTCGCCAAGTGTGCAAGTTGGGTGGGTCGACAACATATTCCTGTCATGTGACGCACATGCCGTATAGAATATATCAGACGTGTTTTCCTGTGGAGGAATCGGTTGACCTATGACCTTGCGATCAAATGTTTTCGGTTCCCATTTTGGAGAGGCACGTCCTTTCGTCTACTAATCGCACGGTTTTGCGGTGCGGTCGCAAAACACAGACACTAAACTTATTACAGTGAACAGAGACGTCAATGAACGAACGGACAGATCATAACCTTGCGAAAATAAAGAAAGTAAACTGTTTACTCGAGGGAAGAATTGAACCAATGACCTTTCGATCCGCAGCTGCTCACGCTAACCACGGGACCACGGGGCTCCTGAACTCACATTGTCCTGGATGCTGCCTATATTGCGCATGAACTACTCAGTTTGTATATTTTGCTAATTTTTTTCATAGTTCCACACAACTTCTTCCTGTTTTCTCGAATGATCTGTGTTCAATCTTTCAAGGCCTATCCACTGTGGCAACTTATAACTAAATCTGAGGGGGGTGCGATGGGGAGGTTCCCTTGTTAGAGAATTCTCTCACTGAATTTTTCTGTCCGTCCAATACGCTAAGTTCCCTCTTTCCTTCTTCTCCATAGTCTACGACTGACAACCATTCTTTCAAGCTGCCCGAGTAAACGTCAAGTTTCTCCTTGTTTTTACATTAATGTTGCTCTATGTTAACAAATTTAGTTCTGAACACTTGTTTCGTTACGACGATTTTCTTCTCATATACGTTATCGAACTGTACTATCCAAGTAAGATAACTCATTTCACTATTTTAGAATTTCTTATGCAACATTTATATTTGCTCCCTCGTGTGTATCCAATTTATCTACTATTTTTCATTTATATCTGCATGTTTCGGTATCAGTCAAATCTATCAATATTCAGCCGAAGTCGCTTATGAACATACAAAACTTAAAGCATCATCAACAATTTCAGTGCGTCTGATTCTGAATTCTGATGCTCTGCTGAAGTATGTCTGATAAAATACATGATTTCTTTAGTTAAGATATACAGAACAGAGTTGCATTAACCTATTTAACATATTATTTAAGTTCAAACGTCGTGATCGCAAACTGAAAACACGATTTGAGCAATTCCACGGTTCTGAAAAAGTTTTTTTTTTTTTATCAATCAATACAATGTAATATAAATCAACACCATCTCTCTCCATTTCCTGAAAACAAAATTCACATAATTAGCACTCTTACAAAAAGCAGCAACAAAAATCAGTAATCGTTAACCGTACCGTTCGAAATGTACTGGTACATGTTATGGAACTTTGCATCTCTTGCAGTACCATATTGTTTCATTACTTTTTCTGTTTTCGTGCAGACTTTACCCGATCGACGTACTACGGGCCAGGATCGTGATGATCACTTTTCACCAGAATACAAGACCACAAGTCTCACCCATAGTTGTAGGTTAAGGGGATAAAATTGTGGATTCATAGTTGAGGACAGTACACACGAACAAAAACTGTAAGAAAATGGTTGCATTTAAACATTTACCTTCTAGACCGGTATTCTGGCATGGAGCCCAATGTCAGGGACATAGATTATGCACATCCATTTCAGATGTCGTGCGAGTGAATAATAACACGTCATAACACTATTACGTAATAACTGAAACTTTAGTTCTGTCACGGGAAAAGCTACGTATAACACTAACGTGCCGTGAAACACGCTAATGTTACCCTCTGAGAGGATTTCGAAGTTCGACCGTGTGTCTATTGGAAAAGGGTATCGAACTATAATTTCGAATTTTTGAAGTTGACAGTAAAACCAAACATGCCTTAACCTCGAGAGTTAACAGTAGTGGTAAAATTATAAGTGAATGAAAAAAAAAAAAAGAAAAGAAACGAACGGTCGCCAGCCTAATTATGCACATTAATTTGGAAATATGTATTTGAGAAAATAGGGTATTAGTATTGAAGTTACTTTGGTTAAGATTTCCCTTTGAATAGCAAACAGGATACAAACTGACACAGTGCACTGTGTACTATATGTAGCAGCAGTTACCAATAACACACACACCTGAAAATTTTGGGGAGAAAAAATGCACCGAGCTCATACTAATGACGGCCACAATCATTAGCATTACTTAATGAGAATATTGAAACATCACTGCATGAAGCGCAGATCTAGTTTTGGACATGAGGGGCTTCTGTCTTGACTGACATGAATAATACAAATTAAGATGAATAACATCTTAAATACACTGTTTAAGCTCCTCTGCATATATCAATTTTCCTTAGCAACAGGAATAGTTCATTTTTTCCCTAATAAGAGGGCAATATGATAGGGACCCACAAACTGGTATAATTTCACTCTAAAAGCTAATCATTCACTTAAATTACAGGGCAAGGTAATAAAATGCAACACTAGACTTAATTAACTTCAAAATGAATCATTCATCAAGGGTAACAAAACTACAGTATCTTTTAAAATGTGCTCAACTTCACTTCTAATAGTGCCACCGCAAATCGGTTCGTTAAAGATTTATATGTACTTGTACTTTAGTCACGTTTGAAGTAGATATTCTTGACAATAATATTTACACAATCTTGCACTGTAATCCTACAAAACTATATTTTATAATAAACTAAGTATACTTTAGCAAAAGCCTATTCAACTTCACTTCTATGGTTTTAGATTTAAATAATTAAAGTTTTCAATTTCCTACTGATTGATCTTATAAATTTTTGTACTTAAACTTCCTTCCTTAACAATTTCACTTGTAGCAGTCCATAAACAAAGCATCCAAATTTTACTCTTATTTTAACTTTTGCTACTTCTTTTACTTTAGACAAAAATCACTTTTAAATACTTGATGCAAGAACTGTTTATTTAAAGCAGGATACTCGGCTTTAGTAGCACTTAGGTGAGGTCCCTGCATAGGTTCGTGATCAGGATTGAAGTTATGGTTTCGAACACGAATTGACGTTTTCTGCTATTATTATTGAAATTAACTGGAACATGCCAATATACATTACGTAACTGAATGTATGAAGTCTGTGAAGGAGTGGCGAAGATTATTGGAAGGCGAAATGGCGGCTAACTTGATGTGCGAATGCTCTATAAAACCTCTTCCTGGCGTCGGATTTTCAACATATTAGAGCCATTCCATTATTTCGTGAATACCAAAGAACAGCCAGATCCACATCCGAGACAAATCCCTTCGAATGCAGCTTCCAGTTGCCTCTCTTAGCACCGTCGAGGTGTACTGTGCTAAGTCTAGCCACTCACCGGGTGCTAAGGTCACACAAAGGAGCCGCTCAGTTCGACCACCAGACCCACCTTTTACATCGCGCCATGACACTTTCGATGCGGAGGGACTTCTCTACAGCGTTTACACGTTACAAATACAAGCGCCTTAAGCATGAACCAGCTAATAACAAACATACTTCTTTCATAAACATATTCATATTATAATAAAATAAAATTTCAACATATTGTTTTGTCTTTCTCGTATATGCATTACGAAACTCTAATTTTCTTGCCATACATCAAGGAGTTCAAACAGCACAGAATGCACATTTCATAAATTGCAGATACACAGTTACTTAAAATAAACATACTCCTAATCGATATGTGTTACAACCTCTACAATGTCAAGATGGATGTGCATCTGGCAGCACGCAGATCATCGTGTGTACATATTACAGTTGTCAAACGCTAAACGGGCACACTGGTCACATTGTACATTACTGTCACTGATCACGCAACCGTTCGTGTAGTGTTGTTAATGGCAGTCTGCGCAAGGGATAGTAAGTCCCTAACCTAGCCGCTGCTCGTCTCTGGCCAACGGTACAGGATGACACTGAATGTTGCAAGGGAGTCCATTACTTTTCCTCGGATGACAGGCCTCGAATGTGAAGCTGTTACGATGTACTTGGTGTACAATATGGCAGTCCTCCCTTGTGGTGGTCAGAAGTAGTCGATCAGAAACTTGACGATTAGCATGCGTATCCTCATGGTCCAATGAAGTCAAATACCGGGCCATTGTCACACCTGAATTCCCCCTCCCTCTCCCCCCCAAAAAATGGAAACCCACAACGAGGCCCAATCCAAGCTGTGTTAGCTGCTGGTATCCACATAACGATATCTCGCAAGCTTATCAGCATCTCCGTGCCCTTTACAGTTACCACTAAACATCTGACGCTTGTTCACACCTCTTATATACCTCACCAGGCCATGGAACGACACTAAACACGAACAACAGTAAAGCTCTCTGCCGGCAGATCTACCTGTCACAGAAGACTGCTACTCTAGCCATTTACATACAGGCCTATTGTGTGTATGTGTACGAAGTTACATTCATATCCGACCTTGTCTCCCGGATGTTTCACTTCTTTTTTGTTCCTGAAACAACAGCGCTCGACAGGTACACCAGATTAATGCATCAGTAAATGGGGCCCGAAGGAATGGACAATGTAAGCAGATTAGTCAACTACGTTCCTAGGACACCCAAAGTCGCAGTCAGTATTTTTTTAATAACCGGTTTGACACAATTTTACACGAGAATCGTCGGAAAATGTGGAATTTACATTGTGGAATTTACAAATTGTTACAATATTGAATCTGAAACTGACATAAAAACATACTCAATCTACAGTTTGATAATCTGCATTCAAAGTATCTGGCTGATAACATTGCTTCATCGAACCTCCAGAAGCATCTGCGTAAGCTAAATTAGTACTTTAGATAAGGAGTCAAGAAGTAATCTTAACTACCTCCGGTTTTATGGTTGCATAAGAATTTTCAAAAGTGTACTTTTTAAAACTGTATTTTTAGGCGGTATTTGTAAAGCTATTTTAAAGATGTATTTTTTGAAGATTTATTTTTACAAATATTACAAGCTAATGAAACTTACTTATTGTAAGCGTGACACGCCTTTATATAAGCCCATAAAATCTGCGATTCAAATGTAAATTTGTATGTTCTATGGCCTTAAAATGTATTTTGTAGCATACGTAAGTTATTCACCACAGTTTGATAATAATAAGGCAATTGAATCACGTTGTTTTTTATGAGATAAATTCAAACCAATGAATTAATACCTATGTAGAATTTTGACTGGCTAAATACAAAATGCTACGTCATCTTTGGTTACACATGACCATGTGCGTTACAAATATTTACCAGATTAATCTGGCATCGGCAATGTAATCATCCATCTTCTCTGAACGTAAATTGTCATATTAAAGACTCAATATGTTCTTTTATATCAACTTAAGATTCTATACTGAAACACTTCGCAACACAGCATAAATTCCGCAGATTTTGACTCTGCCCTTGTTAAATTGAGTGAAACCGGCCATTAAAAAAGTAATGCTTGCGACCTGTGGCTGCCATACAAAATTACTTTCAACAGTCGCAGTTCTGCTGCAGGCAGTACTTACTCTCGCTAGACTGGTCATCCTCCCAACAAGAGAAAACATGTACGCACTGAAAAATAAAGAAGGTTTTTAGAAAGGTTTATGCAGAGCCCGAGACAATGAGCCACGAAATTCCCGGTGTTTTTTTATAACTTCCCCACTGTATCGCAGCTAAGCGGCTGGCGTGTATAAGCACAGCGTGAATGTGTTTTGTGTATTAAGTAGAGAAGTACATTCAAAATGCAAGTGAGGTCGTATTTCGGAGCATGTTGTGGCGCTATAAATATGGAAAGGTGTTTTGCAGTGTAGGATGAAATAAAATGTTTTGCCTTTTATAGGCGGTATGCGTAAGAGAGATAAGATATTTGTATAATAAGCCAAAACTGCGAAACACTTAAGGCAGATTTGTTGTCACCAATGAAGTTTATTTGTTCATTGAAAAGGAGAGCAAAGAAGTAAAGGATGGTTCCTGCTTGTCAAGACAGGAAATTGACAATGCAACAGTGGTAGACGAAAGTGAACAGGAACTGGATTTTGTGCTAAATGTAATGGAACGCGTGGTAGGTGTCGGTTTAGGTATGCACATAAGTAAGTAAAAAGCGTCATAGGTGGACGTGTTAGAAGAATAAATAATACAGACAGAAAACAGAATCTAGGGGGCGCGTTTTATGCCGGTGAATCAGAATGGATAGACATGATACATAAACGCGTAGGCAACGAAGCAAGAAAAGGAGAAAAGATTTATTAGAAGAATAAACAGAAGCTAATACCCAAAAAAGGAAAAATTGTACGTAGTTCTGAGTGTATTATAATCAGTCTACAATCTGTACAGAAACTGACGACACGAGCTACAGCTGACATAAAGTATCAGAAAGTACGTGTCTCGCACACGGATATTCTCATAATTGGTTCCTTTGAACTTAAACACATCAGGTCACAATTCATTTCTCGTATTAAAGGATTTTCGATGATACTATTACTCGGCTACTGTGATCTGTATGTATTACATTGCAATCGGGTTCTTTATTATTATTGGAGGTGAGCCAGGAGTGATAGCATTATTGATCCTCAACAACGCACGTCATATGAACATATGTCTCATTCTTAACAGTTTCCGAGGAAGCTAATGAAGACAATGCGGAACAGGACAAATGCTCTTTTTTGGTAAATGAAACGTTGTAATCCAACGTTTTTATTTATTGTGTACATTTCAAAACAAAAGGTGAAACTTACTGGCAGATTAAAACTGTGTGCCGGGTCGCGACTCGAACACGGCACCTTTGCCTTTCGCGGGAAAGTGCTTTACAAACTGAGCTACTCAAGCTCTGCTCACGACCCATCCTCACAGCTTCAATTCTGCTAGTAACTCGTCTCCTACCTTCCAAACTTTACAGAAACTCTTCTGAGTACCTTGCAGAATTAGTACTCCTTTCTTGCAGGAGTGCTAGTTTCATGATGCTTATTGTTAAACGTCGGTCTGATCTCACAAGAGCACACACACGTTCGACATTTCCATCGGTTTTTGAAGATGAAATCTCCCAGTGCGAGATTTATCTTCAACGTGTTCTCTACCTACTAAAAATGATTTTTTCAAGCGAGAAACTAGGGCTCTTGATAAGGAATATTCCCCATAGGTCAGTGACAACTTTTCGAACGTCACGCTTTCGGATTCCCCAAGTTTACCAAAACACTTGGTGGCATAACATTGCTCTAAATTCCGCTATTCCAGTTTCGTAACACACAACAAGAACACAATTTCACTGATGGTGCTCTCAAAAATCACGTGATGGCTATACAGAGCTGAAACTCGGACTTAGTGTCTGGAAGGATCTACACAAGTAGAGCAGCATTGTTTCAGATCGCTCGCAGGTTGTCGGTCTCATTACTTTCTCATATACCTCGTATGTCACCACCTCTGCTGCTGTCACCCGTGGCTGCCTAGCATGAAGAAAAAATTTAATTTCTTTCCCTTTTCGATTCAATGGCGTTGTAACAGTGCTTTGGTTAATAGTGGACAATGTAACATGGTGCTAGAAGCTTCCCGGAACGCTAGGAATGCGGAAAACTACCTGTTTACCTGCAACTATCATTTGAAAGACGTCACATATGACTAAAACAACTTGTGTTTCACACCAGCGTTTTCTCCTGAATAGGTTTTGATTCTCTGAAATAAGTTTTTCTCCAGAAACGTGATAGTTTTCAGCTGCGTTACTTTGAAGGTTTCGAGAGAACGACGGGATTAGAGTGCTGTCACGGAATGAAGTACGTCGCGAAGACAGAAGACGATGGCCACAAAGAGAAGATTGGTTCTTCAGCAACATGACCACGGTGGTGTACTTACAGACACATGTCATGTAATACTTGCCCACATGTAATCCTATAGCTATCTAATATTCGGTAAAGATTACCACGTGATTTGGTGTCTATTCTAGTGCTGCCACACTCTTCGCTTTACGGCGTTTGAACTTACACAAGGCAGCAGCCGGCGATTCTTTCTTGCTGCATGGCAACCATTCTTTGCGGAGAACTGCAGCGACGGCTGGTATTGACGCGAGCCTTTGTGATTCGGCGAAAGCGACGTTCAAAAACGACTCATAAATATTCAAACGATTTTTAAAAATGTGGATTCTGGCATGCTGGTTCATCACCAGTAGCTCATGCCACTGAATCTCTCACAAATCTGTACACGATGAACGGTTCTAATGTGTCGTATTGCATAGTAACCACCAAATAGGGCAAGAAGGTGATTTTACTTTCTTTAATGTTATCCTTTGTTCATTAAAGGGCTCTAAATAGCAGTTAAAAGTTATAAATTTTTCATTTCCAATGACATATAATACATACATATTATTGCCTTATATCTGGTTTATTCATACATTTCAACAAAATACAATGTGGGCGTGATAATCCTCCAAGAATTTGAACAGCTGAAGAAGGTAAGATTCTTCAGTTATCTGGAAGTCGGGGATTCAGAAGCTTTCAAAACAGCTGAGGAAGAAACGTCATATGGAGGAAGCGTAACTATCACTAAACTGAAATGCATAGGTCATGTACAAACGCGAATGGGTACGAGGCAGCTGCGACTGAAAGCTGCATACAAGGGAAAAAAAACTGGAAGATATCAGAACGTTAGACGATAAGAATAGGCACAAAATCTGTCATAGATAAAATCCAAAATTAGTATGTCATGGCCATCAGGCAAAATGTTGGTAGAGCAGAAGATACGAGAAATGCCATATTGGCAGTTTTGTTTCACCTCTCTTCAACAGCCAATAAACCCATGCCCTTCAGGGAGTAATTTAATGTCCAATTACTTCCAAGCACAGCAAAATGGCGAGAAATTTATACAAAACCAGTTATACCCTTTGCCATAGTGGAGGTCTTGAAAGAAACTCCCAAGGATTTGTCAGATGTGGTAAGACTGTCGAAGAAATGTCTTCATGGTCGCACCCAGAGTCTTAAAGAGTCAACCAAATGCATATATGAGTCACAATTCCCAAAACAGTGTTTGTATCAATTAGTACAGTGCATTTTGATGTCTTGAATGCAGTGGCAACATTCAGTGAAGGAAGCGTTGTACCGTCTGAAGTCCTGAAAAGGTCTACATACTGTTGGACGTTTCACAGTGAAACAAATGTGAAATTTAAAGAAAGAGTTAGGGCATCAGGGAGAGCTATTAGAAACCTTGAAGCAAAGGCAAGATATCGCAGGCGAGATGATACACTAATCTAAGTATCGAACTTATCTGAGCACAGAAATTTTGCTTTTTGCAAATTTCAAAGAAGTTACAGCCTTACGTACTTAGAAAGCTGTAGGCAATTTCTTACTTTGACGTCCATTTTTACAAAAATAGTTATTATGTTAAGACTGAACAATATTTGCAGAAATCCTTTTGTGGAAGTGGTAAGATATGCGTAAACTACATGCAATATGTTTTACAAATATTTATTCTGGTAAAAGGAACCTTTCATTTGAATAAATTGTACTTTATTTAAGATAGGGATTACCAGCGTGCCCGAAACCCCTTAAATGTCTTGTTATAACTTTTGTTGAAACTAATGTTTTCGTTTATTGTGTAACACACTTAATCTCTCATGCTTATCAATCATTTTAGTGTGTAGAAACTAAATAAAGTGTGCAATCTAGAGATTCCCGTTTATGAGATCTAGTTAACACAATACTAGTTGTGCAGAAACATAAACAAAACAATCCTCTAACATTATACTGGCTCCCGACTACTGTAAAATATTTGTTCATTCAGATGCTGATCGTATTCGTTTCTTCGTTAATGATCTCACTTTAGTATTTAGTACAATGTTTGTGTCAAGAGCATTTACCGTGAGACAAAATTGAAACCGGATCGAATAACGTTTCGCTGTTTAGTAGTTATTTCGTCGCAATTTATCCATGGTTATCGCTTTTACGCACATCAATGATATGACAAGTCTTTGTGTTTTATACTGAAATGATAAATCCGCTTAGGGCAAGGAAACAGTATACGAAAGAAAAGTTGACCGTGAACTTTATGTAATAACGAACAGGGTAGAACATTTTCATTACGAAATACGACTAATGTGTACAGTAAAAACGTAAAAAGGGGCTATAAACAACAAATCCCAAGCTTAAATCGCTATTCGAATTGAACATAAAGACAATCCGAAATTTTAAGTCTTAGATTCCTAACCGCGACTTGTGAATTTTAACAGCCGAAAAATCTAGCTTTGTATTGCTGTAACATCTCAAAGTAAGTATAGCGCCCCATTTCTGAAGCAAAAGGACCGTTTTAACAAAAACTGTATATAATTGAGTACGTGTGAACGAAATCCACGTCGTGACCGGGAATTGTCCGTACAGATGCAACGTAGTAAAATATAAGCCGATGTAGTCTGGGTCCTTAGACGGTGGTCAAACCGGTCCTTTCAGTGTTTTACGAGCAAGTATTACTTTTCAGTTCAGTTTACACAATTACGCTAATTCAGAATAATATAACTGCATGCAGTCGGAAGAGAGCGGGAGTCATTAATGCAATTATCCTGTCAAAGATAGAAAGCTATATGAACACGCACTACCGGATGGCACATAACAGGTGACGCACACACGAACGAGGAACAACGATTGCATACATTGTAAACGTCAAAAAGTCAATATCCCTTAGCTCCATTCAATGATGTGTAATCGCAATCGACATTTTGTGTCGGCTGCTGCTCGAGATAGCTTTCACCTCAGCACTTGCAAACTCGCAACCGGGAGGTCGACGGTTCTAACCCGCGTCACCTGATGTTGATTTAATTTTTCCGATATTTCCCTAAACCGCTTAAGACAAATGTCGGGAAGGTTCCTTAGAAAGTGCACGGTCGCTTTTTTTCTCCATCCTTCCCTAATCTGAGCTTGTGCTCAGTCTCTAATGACCTTGTTGCTGACGGGACGTTAAACACTAATCTCCTCTTCCTGCTCCGTTTTTGCATTAGGTGCCGCCTGAGCACCTTTCTCGAATACCTTTCTGTAACAGTGGAAATTGTGACAAGTATGCCGCCAGAGAGTGCAGTGAATACCCAAACCTTTGTCTGGGGAAGTTCGGCCATCCTTTCCCTTCAGGTTGTCGTCGTCTGCAGCTCATGATTGAGTGGGGGCCTGGGTCCCCACGTTACGTTCTACGTGTTGCGTATTCCGGTAGTTTCCGCTGAAATGATGCCTTAGTAGCCGGCCGAAGTGGCCGTGCGGTTAAAGGCGCTGCAGTCTGGAACCGCAAGACCGCTACGGTCGCAGGTTCGAATCCTGCCTTGGGCATGGATGTTTGTGATGTCCTTAGGTTAGTTAGGTTTAACTAGTTCTAAGTTCTAGGGGACTAATGACCTCAGCAGTTGAGTCCCATAGTGCTCAGAGCCATTTGAACCATTTTTTGATGCCTTAGTGCTGAGCTTTCGGCTGTACTTTCTGTGGCCATTTTCTATGACTCCTGTAGAAGGAAGAGATGAAATAAAAAGAAAAAAAAAATTCCTTTACGTTACTCCAATTGATATTTAAGATTTTCCGACGTCCGCACATCATGTAACAATGTGCCACGGTGTTCAGCTCAGGGAACGAAGCCATGTGTCATCTTCGACAACAGCCGAACTTTCGATAGCAGCATGCCCCCTCATTTTCACGACAGAAACGCAACGAAGAAACGCTGAATAATGAAATCTAAAACCTCGACATACGGGACGTATGCAGAAAGAGAACACACACACACACACACACACACACACACACACACACACCGTTATTCGAGCACCATTAAACAACCAAAGGTTCTAACGTAAGCAGTTATCGATAGTTAATATTAGTTACCAACGGATGAGCAAATCTCTCTCTCTCTCTCTCTCTCTCTCTCTCTCTCTCTCTCTGTGTCATTTGACGACTAAGGAAGCACAATTCCAATATTCTGTAGGAAGGAACGAGGAAGATTAGGTTTTAACATCCCGTCGATTTCGACGTCAAAAGAAAAGAAACACAACTTCGGAAAGTTTCAAGGATGGGGAAGGAAACCGGCCGAGCTCTTTCAAAGGATCAATTCCGGCACTTGTCTGGATCGATTTAGGAAAATCAGAAACAATCTGAATCTGTGTGGCCCAAGGCGGGTTCCTCCAAAATTCGTGTCCAGTGTGGTAACCACTGCGCCACCTCGCTTGGGTCCAGGATCTGGTGAAACAACAGGCATCTAATCATGAAGTTTCTACGAAGGAAACGATGTTGTCCTAATAACCACGCAACAGTAAACAGGACAACGGGCTTGGCCAACTTATCAGGCTGCATGGATGTGATCGTCCTCCAAGAATCATTGTACATTGTGAGTATCTATAGACCGATTCTTTCATACGTTTTATTCGAAAGGAAGTTGTCGTTTTTCAATATATTGCCTTTGCAAGAGAACAGTACGTAAAATTTTGTGGTTATTCTCCTTTTCATCAAAGAGTTCGTGTTGCTTCTAACCACCATTAAGCTGTAAAGTAATAAGTAATCATTTACCATCTTTATAATGGTAAATGACAACATTTAAATTTTCCTGCTATTTATTTGAGGTCATTTATTACCAGCTACATTATACTAAGGCGTAAAGTTCGCGAGCACACGGATTCGACATATCAACAAAGGGGTATCGTCTTTCCCGTTGTTCTCGAAAGAGACTGTATTTACGTTTTGAGAAAGACTTTAGCAGCATATCGTGCTGTCTCCTATTGTGTTGAGCGTGGTGGAGTTTCATCATAGTGCATCTGCAGCTTCAATCTGAGCAGCATTTGGCAACCCAGTGACTCAACGAACGGTTAAAGATCGGTTTCTTCAAGGACAGCGCCAAGCCAGATGCTGTGTAGAGTGCATTCTACTGACCACAAACCATCCCCATTTGCTTTTTCAACGGTGTCAAGTGAGTGATTTATCGGAGGGCAGGGTTGAGGTCTGTTGCGATTTCTCATGAAAGCTGGTTCTCCATCGGTGCCAGTGATGGCCATGTGTTGGTCAGAAGGAGGCCAATTGAGGTCCTGCAACAAATCTGTGTGTGTGCTAGATACACGGGTCCTACAGCTGGAGTTATGGTCTGGGTGCGATTTCGTATGACACCAGGAGCACTCTCATAGTTATCCCACGTACCTTGACTGAAAATTTCTACGTCAGTCTGGTGCTTAGACCTGTTGTGCTGCCATTCATGAACATTCCAGGACGTGTTTCCCAATAGGTTAACGCTCGCCCACATGCAGCTGTTGCAACCCAACGTTCTCTACAGAGTGTCGACATGTTGCCTTGGCCTGCTCGATCGTCACATCTGTCTCCACTCGAGTACGTATGGGAGTTCGTCAGACGAAAATTCCTGCGCCATTCACGAACAGGATTAGCCGGCCCTTTATTGACTGACAAGTACAACAGGCATGGAACTCCATTCGACAAACCGACATCCGGTACATGTGCAGCACAGTGCATGCAGGTCTGCATGCTTCAATTCTATTCTTGGGGTTACATCAGTTGTTAATGTACCAGCATTTCACATATGAAATGGCTTATCTCGCGTTTGCATTAATCTGTGATCTAGACAAATTTATTTTAGATAAATGTATTCCCGAAATTTTATTACAGTATATTAATTACTTTTAGATCACGGTTCACCAATTCCAGTGACTGTTGCTTTTACTGCTTTGTGTTCACTATCCCCTTTAGTACAGTGACATGGCCGCACAATTAGGATTCCATGAGCTGACTAGCGAAAGATATATCTTTCAAGACGGGTTGTCCATCATAAGTGTTCAGAATCTGAGGCGAAGGCGCAGTCTCAGTTCCCTTCTCCCACGCTCTCCAAGCGGGACATGAGACGGTCGCTTTCTGTTTACGAAACAGTATTGTTCGTAGAACCTTTTTAGAAAGCTAACTGATGTGTATCCACTGACACTTCCCAGAGGTTCGCGTGTTAATCTTCGTTGTCGTAGGAGCTACATCACGAATGCTGTTTAAATTTTCACAATCCTGCATTCTGGTTGCTTCTTGCCGCTATTTTCCACAGAGCACGTTGTTTCTTGACTGTTCCTATGTGTCAGCCACCTTATAGGTCAATTTCGAAATTGTACGATGTGATGGGAGGGATTTTCTGCCTCCCTCCCCACCTGAGTCCACTATTGATTGTAAATAGCAAAACCCCAAAAGAGTAGGGGATTGTTTAACATCTTTATTTGAGTTTTACTGGACGGAACTCCCAGCGTCCGCCACCACTGGGCGGCGAGTTTCCTGTTCTGGAAAAAAGCAGCCACGTCACAGAGCGAACAGCACGAGAACACTTTGTAAGTAGGCTGTTTAGGTTTTTATATTGGTAACGCCACACAGCGCTCTGTATGAAAATCACTGGCTTTGCTGTGTGCAGTCTGTGGCTGGTTTGCATTGTTGTTGGCTATTGTAGTGTTGGGCAGTTGGCTGTTAACAGCGCGTAGCGTTGTGCAGTTGGAGGTGAGCCGCCAGCAGTGGTGGATGTGGGGAAGTGAGATGGCGGATTTTTGAGAATGGATAACCTGGAGGTGTGTCCATCAGAAACAGTACATTTGTAAGAATGGATGTCATGAACTGCTGTATATATTATGACTATTAGGGTAAATACATTGTTTGTTCTGTATTAAAATCTTTCATTTGCTAACTACGCCTATCAGTAGTTAGTGCCTTCCGTAGTTTGAATGTTTTATTTAGCTGGCAGTAGTGGCGCTCGCTGTATTGCAGTAGTTCGAGTAACGAAGATTTTTGTGAGGTAAGTGATTTGTGAAAGGTATAGGTTAATGTTAGTCAGGGCCATTCTTTTGTAGGGATTATTGAAAGTCAGATTGCGTTGCGCTAAAAAAATATTGTGTGTCAGTTTAAGCACAGTCATGCATAATTTTTCTAAGTGAACGTTTCAACTTCACACTGTGCAATGAAAGAGTACACTTCTCGTTAGGGTTTAGAAGAGTAATGACTTCATGTTATGTTGAAGAGTACGGTTCCCACTGATCGATCATACCTATTGCTAGTAGATTGATAAGGCGAGCCTTACGGTCATACAAAATGATGTTTCCAGGCGAATTATGAGAACAGAAAGGTAGCTGAACTCTGAATGTCGAGCCACTACCGCCACTACTTTCCACATTACGCCTAAAGTATGGTACGATGCACCATCACGACGATTGGCGATAAAAAGGTGCATAACATTGGTGCCCTCCCTACATGAGTCAGTTATTCTGTTTTAATACTTCGCAACTCGTATGCACTTTGGCGATCTCAATGGTGTTCGATCTTATTTTCCCGTGTTTTTCCTGTAATTTAATAACCGTATTCATAGTCACTGGTTATATTCATGTATTATATGCATAACTTGGCATTTATTGTGCCCAATCACCTGTGCGAAGGTTACAGTTCAGCATTAGAAAATCATTTCCAGGTATTTAAAGTTCTGTTGTTTAACTCAGCGGGTAAGTCGTGTATTTTACTTTGTAGTAACAGATCTGATGGTTATAGTGACCACTTGTTCCTGTTACAGATTAGACGATTCCTTCTCGCATTAGTTCGTCTACAGTGCTTTGTGTGGTCCCCATACTGTCGTGTTTGATTGGTCCCAACTCGTTAATTATCATTATTACTACTATATTTACGTTGCAAGACATTATTATTTCCTTTAATTAACTTGCACGACGATATGGGTTGCTTACCTTCTCTATAGGTCCACTAAAGATCGGAAATCAGCATCGTAGTGGTACGCAAAACAACCGCCAATCTGTACCTGTTCAGCCCATGAGGTAAAAGCTCTAATTCGTTCATAAGAGAGATGGAAATGGAAATGAGCGTTTGGCGTCATTGGCCGGGAGGCCCCTCGCGGGGCAGGTCCGGCCGCCATATCGCAGGTCTTATTACAGTCGGCGCCACATTGGGCGACCTGCACGCCGGATGGGGATGAAATGATGATGAACACAACACAACACCCAGTCCCTGAGCGGAGAAAATCTCCGACCCAGCCGGGAATCGAACCCGGGCCCAGAGGACGGCAATCCGTCACGCTGACCACTCAGCTACTGGGGCGGACATAAGAGAGATTAAATTGCTGTTAATAAATATTTTCTCTCCTTCTATGTGTTTTCATTTTGTTTTGTCCAGTTACTCTATAACATGTGGGTTGCATGACTCTAGAACGAATAGGCTAATGTCACAGAAGTATACAGCGAACTGTCGACATAGTCTAGTGGTCAACGTTTTGGGCTAATAACGCCGAGCTCCTGGGTTTGCCACTTCGAATTTTCCACTGGTGGAAAAGGCTGAAAGGAAGATAACTAAGCCTTGTGAGGTCAACTGAGAAGCTGTTTGAATATGAAAGCAGAGTAATTGTCGCGTAAGTCATAGGAGTAGCGTTACATCGAAATGCTTGAATTAGGTTAGATGACATAAGATGTATATTTTTGGCAGCGAAAGTGTCAACAATAATTTTTACGCGATTGTGAGTGAGATGCTTCAATGCTTGACGTATTGCGACTAGCGATCTTATTCTTTGTGTGGTTTCAGTAGGTGGAAGGGACCCATTTTCTTGCTAAAATGGAATAACGGGAAGGTTGGTGCTTCTTAGTAAATGTCAAATGTTTGGCTTTCTTCGTCTTAACCCATTTTTTGTTTTTTCTCTATCGATAGTTTTTCTACTATAGTCATAGAGGAGACATGAACACGAAAGGAAACTCTGAATTTACAATAACGAAACTTTTCACTAAAATTATTGACATTAAGAACCAGTCTTCGTGATCTTCTGTAGAGACGTTTTCCAGGGTGACTTTTAGCACTTGCACTGCGAGGCAACAGCGTGCACAACTTTCAGTTGCAACTAAATAGTAACTTGTCATGTGATGAAGTTAGTTTTCGCTATAGCCGGGTAACCAGTTCGTCGTCGGCGCGCTGCTGATAGGGTCGCAGGTTTGAATCCTGCCTCGGGCGTGGATGTGTGTGATGTCCTTAGGTTAGTTAGGTTTAAGTAGTTCTAAGTTCTAGGGGACTGATGACCTCAGGTGTTAAGTCCCATCGTGCTCAGAGCCATTTGAACCACTTGAACTTATGTTGAATGAGCTTCCAGTTTGCAGTGCACGTAATAAATAACTACTACAGCTACTGAAGAGTAGGACCATCCAAGTAATTCCCCCTGCTCTTCACTTAAGATGTTTGAGTTACAGTCCGTAAGTATGGAAATTATTTGTAACTACGCTTTAGATCAAAATCATAGCTACAGAAATGCAAATAAAACCCACTGGGCTATGGTTCACATATTTCGGCTGCCGGTCAGTACGGTAGCAGCAGGCTATGCGGCATCTTCGAAAGGAGGGCTTCCTAGTTGCTAGCCGGCTCAGCACGTTGGTTGTCGCTAGTGTAATGGAGAGCTGGCAACATTGCACCGTACGTTTTGGCGCCTACGTGACCATCAGTTTATTTCCTGGTGTGGTTCAAAACGGTCCTGCTAAACTCAATTGATATTTCGTTGTCATTTTCGATAAGTAATCTCATTTAAGATGTAACAATGAGGTGTCAATTACTATTTGATTCCAGGACGGCCATTCCACATAGAATTTGTAACTAATCCCATATTTAACGTTAGCAGTTACCACTGCTAATCAACAATACCGTAGTAAGAGCGGACTGATAGCAGTACTGGCTCGCTATCTCAGAGGCAACGTGACCTGTTTCTGAAGAAGAACGCTGTGTTGGACCCACATTCTAATCTCGTAAGAGGCAAAACATTTCCTACGTACTTTACGTCTTTTCTTACCGATCTATATGATTTCAGATAGAATACCCTTAAGCAAATCTTAACTTCGCCATCTTAAGCCTTATCTCAAATTCAATTTACTTCCCACAGATTTAAGAGCGAAAAATTAAAGAAATTTTGACATTCCATCCTTGTTAAAGCTTATATTTTATAGCTTACTCTGACACACATCTCAGTTTTTGTGAATACACAATTCTGTAGATTATGTGTGTCACTAAATAATTTGTTAACTGGGTTTATTTTTGAGCCTATTCTCACTGCGTGGTTTATACATTTTCGTGTTAATCCCATAATGCTTCTTGGGTAAGACTCAGAACTTAACTGGAGACAGATCGCATCAGGCTCAAAAGTGCGTAGTATCTTACTAAGGTACGATGGTTTCGGCTGGCTTGTGTTTCAGATATAGTATGTTTGTTTTATTACACTAGACTTACGTCATAAGGGTCTCCTGATAAACCGTGATTCATTTGCATTACACGAAACATGTTTTATAGCGTTACTCGTTGATTTACTGAATATAACAGAAAAACGTAAGAGAGAAATTAATTGTAAATAATATATCTCCACCCCTCTGTTAAGTAAAACGATGGTCAGGAAGATTTTGTATCTCAAACTTGTAGAAAGCTACTGGTTTGGTGATGTCTTCAATCCGCCTTTAAAGTGAATTTTCGTCCACAAATAAATTTTCTTGGTAGATATTAGATAAGAAACGAAAAGCATAAACGTCTGAGGCCTCTAGATCAGAAGAAGAAGTGTAGTACGGATTGCTTTCCTGCCAAGCTTATGGATAGGTTCTTTTGTGAAATCAGCAGAGTGTAAACAGGTGTTCTTGTACAGTAAGAATACTAGTTGCAGTTTCCTAGGTCGCTTTTCATATGTTTCAAGGCGCCTCAGATGTTGAAACAGATGCGAACTCCGATGGGCCCAACTCTGGGATGCATTTCTTAAAAGAAAACATCTTGTTTGTGCCTCTAGATGTATGGAATTGTATTTTGAGGATTCACAATGACATATGATTTCGCGGCTTTTTTTATTTTTAGGTATTTTTAAGGTTCTAATTCATTTCAATCAAACGACTTAGCTGTCTGCAGAGATCCAATTTCCTCAAGGACTCATCGAAGTATGAAGTTTAAATTTCTGTGAAATGCTCAGGCCTATGTGTCCTTGAGGGTATAAATAATTTAAGCTTCTAAGTCTATGCAATATAAAGATACGGCCACATACGTCTTGGTATCGTTTCTCGGTCGGAACACCAATTTTTGACACCTCATTTGAAAGTAGCCTTCACCTCTCGCCGATGTGAAGAGTTCACGATAAGCTGAAGGTTCCATTTGCCTGCTGCATAAATGGAGTAAGTAGGTTAGGGACACGCAAGTCGCGGGAGTGATGTTGAAAATGTAAACTTATCTACGTATTCAAGAAATAGTTTTTGTTTTTATTTTATGAAGAACATCGTCTTTTATTTTCAAACAATAGATATTTTTATTTGCTTTGTCATTGTTACAACATTTTGCTCATGTAGTACGCGTTTATTTTTTGTTCTCTACGAGGAAAACTTTTTTTATTCCAAGAGAAACTTCTGTTATGGAAATGGAGTAATAATGGCGCAGAAGGCACGTCGAAAAAGGCGCTCACGGCGTGCATAATGAAGGGCTCAAGGGGAGGAAAGAGGCCCGTAAAGAAACAAAAAGAAACAGAAAAGAACTAATTTAAAAAAAACAAAAAAGTGGCGCCCAATAGAAAGACTTGCACCAGGGCACTGAGCCATATAGAATTATTATTATGCGGTTAAAAATCGTAAAGATGAGAGAGTGATCTATATCTGCTCTTTGCATTTACACTGCGCCATATTTATGAGTAGACAATAAAGACATACATCAGTGGAGAATCACAAGTGCAAGGGCACATTTCCAGCAGAAATTTCCAGATCCTACCGTGTTGGCAGTCCATGTAGCTGGCTGTTGTGTGATTTTATTTCAGTAATTAAAAAGTCAAGTCAAAAACACGCGTTGAGAAGACAGCTAGTGCATATCGATGTCGGCTAACAAGAAATGTATGCGTCGAGCAGCTTGTAGTCGACCTCCATTAAATCAGAGTAGCCCTTCCGTGTGGAGCATCCTTCTTTGCGACACAGCCGGGAACCACACCTCTACTAGGGGTGGTGATATTTTGGAACGATTCTAGCTACTTATGCTCAATTTTAACCAGCACAGACAGAACCTCTTCACCTCTGGTACCGCAAGTTGACCAATGTAAGGTATGCACCGTGGTTTCAAATCCACGGTAAACGTGACGTCCCTTCGCTACCTATCTTAGAAGTGTCGGTGTAGGTTGGGGCCCGACGCAAGAGGTAGTTGCGACGGATGGAAACTGTGTCACTGGGCTACCCTCTTGACACGATTTTTTAAAATTAATGAGCGAATCATCATGTAAGATCAAAGGTCACTCATTTATTATTGTATATGAACTTGAGATATTGAAAATACTGATGCTGGACTGCGATTCGAATTCAGATCTCTCTTTTCACTACGTTTGGCGCCTTTGAGACAATGCAGTTAAATCGTTTCATTTTTTCCCAAAGATTGCGAACTTCTCAAATGCTCCATGAAGCCCGTTCTTGGTTCGGATCCTGATCTGGCACATGTCTACATCTACATATCTACATCTCCTTATATACTCCGATAGTCACTTTGCGGAGTGTGGCGGAGGGCACAATTCGCGCGAAAGTCATATTTCCCCACCCTCTGTTCCACTCGCGGATCGCGCCCCCATTATCTGAACGCCTCAGTACGAGATCTAATTTCCCTTATCTTTGAATAGTGATCATTACGCGATGAGATTTGTAACACTCTCGCGATGGCTAAATGTACCAGTCACGAATCTTGCCACACTCCTTTGGACCTTGTAACATTATGTGATTGCCTTCTCATTTTAAATCATTCACTAATCGAGCACTCGCTCGGAAACAGCTACAGTACAGTTAGCAAATAATGTTGCGAGAATGTAAAAGGTGAACGTCCTGTGACGTACCGTGTTTATTGTCGAAGCACCGTCAGAGATGCAGTGTTTTACTGACTTTGAAAACCGTGGCGCGAAAAACGGACAGAAGAAGAACACTTTTACACATTCTTTTGATGTACGAGATATTCTCGATGAACAGTTACTCAGTTACTCATTCTTCTCTTGTCTCTTGTAACTTGCGTCGGCCGCGCATGTCTTGCCGCCGTATTATTATTGTTAAAAATAATATTATTTTAGTGTAAAGTAAAAGTGCAATACTAAAAGTGCAATACTGCATAGCAGTAGATTTATTGTGAGACGTGTATGTGAAAACGTCAAAGGAATTATTTTCATTACTAGAAGAGAAGTGCCAGTCAAAACGGCATCCATGTTAAATCCTTCATTGCATTGTAAGTTCACCTACTAACTGCCATAAATTCAGAGTTAAATGGAACTGGTGTATGGACTATTTATTTTGTATAGAATCTATGTCTCACTCGTTCATGAAGTTATTTAATTTTCTTTATGTTTCTGCCAAATAGAGAGTTCACAGTCACGAATTCTATCGTCGAAATCGGACGGAAATTGCATGCGGTGAAATATATTCTCCGCTCCATATTCTACTGGTAAATGCATGATAAACTACGGTCCCTTAGGAAATTCATGTTGAGCTATCCACAAATAATTAGATTTTAAATAGGCATTTACTCTCCTCTGCAATGCAACTTCCGACTGAGCAGACGATTCAACAAGAAACAGCCGCACACGGTCGGCGTTCGCAAATATATTTCCACCGCTGATTATAGTTATATGTTACAGCACAAAAGTAAACATGTTGTTATAAGTGGCGACTACGAACGGGGACATTTATAACTGTACGTTTATGTATACACATCGTCATAACTTTCTCAATCTCTTGAATTAGCCCCACCTGGTAACGGTCCCATACAGACGAACGATACTCTAAGACTGGACGAACTAACGTATTGTAAGCAATTTCCTTTGTTGCAAGACTGCATCGTTTCAGGATTCTACCAATAACCTGCAATCTAGAGTTCGCCTTGCCAGTTACTTGTGTAATCTGATCATTCCATTTGAGATCATTTCTAACAGTCACACCCAGATACTTGACGGATGTTACCGCTTCCAAAGACTGGGAATTTATTTTGTACTCGTACATTAATGGGGATTTTCGCCTTGTTATAATCTGTAGGTTACACTTACTAATATTGTGAGATAATTGCCAGTCATTACACCACGGATTTATTTTCTGCAAATCCTCATTGATTTGTTCACAACTTTCGTGTGATACTACTTTCCTGTAGACTACAGCAACATCGGCAAACAGTCTAATGCCACTGTCTATACCATCAACCAGATCGTTTATGTAAATCGTAAAAAGCACCGACCTATTACGCTGCCCTGGGGCACACCTGAAGTTACGCTTGTTTCTGTTGAAGTTGCCCCATTCAGGACGACATACTGCTCTCTGTCTGTTAGAAAACTTTCTATCCAACCGTATATGTCATCGGATAGATCGTAAGCGGGCACTTTTTGGAGAAAGCGACAGTGCGGAACTGAGTCGAACGCCTTTCAAAAGTCGAGAAATATGGCATCAGCCTGGGAGCCGGAATCTAGAGCCTAGTATATCATGCACAATGAGGGCCAGCTGTGTCTCGCATGACCGTTGTTTCCTAAAACCGTGCTGGTTTCTGCAGATGAGCTTCTCAGAGTCTAGAAAGGTCATCATATCTGAACACAAAATATGTTCCATGATTCTAAAACAAATCGACGTCAGTGAAATTGACCGGTAATTATGTGCATCCGATTTTCTACCCTTTTTATAGATTGCTATGACCTGGGACTTCTTCCTGTCTCGTGGAACTTTCCGTTGTTCCAGTGATCTCTGATAAATGATGGATAAGAATGGTGCTATATTTGTAGTCTAGTGAACATATAATCTTATGGGTATACCGCCTGGGCCAGAACTTGAGATATTGTGTGTCATTGCAAGTTGTAGCATCCACACACCAAACTACAGGTGAAAAATAGTTATGGTTTTAGACACGTCTCCGTGTTGTTTCAGCAATAGCGATTAGTGCCGGTTTCTGCACTAAGTGAGACACTGAACTATTCGTCGTAACATTTCAGGTTCGAACATGCCACTCTTAATTACCAGTGAAAAAGAATCAGATAGTCAACGCCTCTTTGTGTGTAGTCAACGACAATGGTAACTACAGGGTTCGACTCCCAATCAGTACAAAACTTTGAGTCATGTTATTTCCAGTTAAGACATGTACACATCTCGCTACTAGTGAAATAAAGCAATTTTTAATGTATAATCGTGGCTAGAGGTCAATGACTGGTTTCGAATCCTGGTAGGTTAAAACTTTTTGGTCTCGTCATTTCAATTTCAGTCACCTCGATATTGGTGAAAAACTAAGGTTACTAACACTTCATTGTGCTTAGTTAACAATCCTATTAGGTGCCGGTTTCCAATCCCCGTCCAGCACAAAACTTTATGCTTCGTCATTGCGCACACTTTGTTGCTTGTGACTGAAACCATATTTGAGATCTTTCGTAGTTAGTTAACAGAAAAAAAAATATTTTGTGGATTGAAGTGTCGGGTCCTCGTCCAGTACAAAAATGTTTGTAAAGTAATTTCAAGTTAAAACTTGCTTTTTAAAATGTCATTTACCGTAGTAATTTGAGTTTACAAGCGTCATGGTTGTGTCACATCTAATAATGTGTTTTCCGATACTTGCATTGTTGTGATGTTAATCCGCATCTGGAAATTACAGCCACACAGAGTAGTTATCTCTTGCTCCTCTTGAAGTAACGATTTTGTATATTCCAAGCACTGTACCCAAAAGATAGCAGAACACCCGTGAGGCAGTTATATTATGTGAGTTGCATGCAGAGAAGGCGAAACGTCATTCAGGTCATTCGGATACTTGTGAGTATGATAGTACCGTAATTTTGGATGCTGTGTTGTACAATTCTTTTTACATTATATTCTTCTGGTTTGTCATATTCCCCGTTCTGTTTATTGTATTATGCACCTCTGCCGCGTTTTTTCTACGTGTTTCTTAATCTCTGACATTTTACTGAAATACGTTCGTATACTTGAACCCTATCAGTCAGGTATTGGACAGGAGTCTGTAATAATATTTATACAATTTATTTGCTATTCATTGTGCTTCTAGTTGGCTTCTGAGAATTTCTTTCTCTCTGCTATAATGATTTTTCATTGATGGCTTTGTGCCAGCATTTGGCGCCACCTAGTGTCTTATTTTTACTACCATCTTCAGTCGCTCCTGATTCTATCGATACTGTGTATATGCCGTGTGAGCGAGGATCGGCCACCAGCAATATGCTCCGTGGCCGCTTCAGCAGTATTTGAGCATGGCGTTATTCTGCGCTGCTATAAATGATGACCTACATTGCACGAGGTAGACGGATGGCTACACTTTTGAAGTATTCCTCTGTAAATTTATTCTTCGTGGTATTTATACCATCTCTTACAGAGTTCTTCACGTTCATTTGCCGGCTATTTTAGGCGTGTCTGACAATGCTTTTTGACAGTAATTATAACGTTTTTATATGCTTTCCTATCCTTCATGTCTTACAAATTTGTGTTTTGCGTTTACTCTGTTGAGTATAGTATTTCGAGATGTGACCACGGCCGGTAATTTATTACTTCAATTTTTCATTGAACTTTCAAATAAACTAATGATGCTCACTCGGCCAAACGCGTCGTTTTTGAGCCAATGAATAGCTTTCTGTAGCCTAGGAGTGTCTTTTAATGTTAACTGCAACATTTAGTTGGCAATTTTAACCTAGTGCCCTCCCGATAGGAGTCCAGTATATTAATCACTGCACACCTGTATTGGTAAAGAAAATTAAAACGCCTTGTGCAGGACGAAGAAACAATCGACAGAAAGCGAGGAAAAACTAGGGTTTTAGGTCGCACAAACGACTTCACAATTGAAGACATAATACAAGCTCTGATTGCGGAAGAGACGCGGGAATGTCCTTCTTAAAGGAACCATGGTGGCCTGTTATTTAGGGAAGCCATGTAAAACCTCCGCAGCTGGCCGATGTTGTAGTTGGATGTGCCCGCGAATTCGAATCCAGTATGCCAGACAGCCCAGGACGTGATCCGTAAGAACATGCATAATTGGATTACGTCTCGTATTAGTTAAAAATTAGAGGATGAGATGCCATGCTTTATACACGCTGAAGCGCTAAAGAAACTGGTATAGGCATGCGTATTCAAATACAAAGAAATGTAAACAGGCAGAATATGGCGCAGCAGTCAGCAATGCTTATATAAGACGGAAAGTGTCTCGTGCAGTTGTTAGTTTGGTTACTGCTGCTACAACTGCAGGTGGTCAAGATTTAAGTGAATATGAACGTGGTGTTATACTAGGTGCACGAGCGATGGCACACAGCATCTCCGAGGTGGCGATGAAGTGGGATTTTCCCGTACGACCATTTCACGAGTGTACTGTGAATATCAGTAATCCGATAAAAAATCGAATCTCCGACATTGCTGCGGCCGGAAAAAGATCCTGCAATAACGGGACCAACGACGACTGAAGAGAATCGTTAAACGTGACAGAGGTGCAACCCTTCCGCAGATTGCTGCAGATTTCAATGCTGGGCCATTAACAAGTGTCAGAGTGCAAACCATTCAACGAAATAACATCGATATGTGCTCTCGGAGCCGAAGGCTCACTAATGTACCCTAGATGACTGCACGGCACAAAACTTTACCCCTCGCTTGGGCCAGACCCTCTCGCGTTAATATGGGTAAATAATCTAAGAATAGAAACAACCTGGCTCATGCCTCTCTAAACTCAGATCATGTAAGAATTGAAAGGTCGAACAGAAACACCGACATTGGGCTGTTGATAACTGGAAACATTTTTTAGAGGACATCGATATGCTCCCGGGATGCTGGCACGGTAGCTCAGCGTCTTCGGTCAGAAGATTAGCTGCCCTCTGTACTAAAAAAACTGGATGAATTTGAACTGGTGTCATGGGACTTCGGCAATGACCAATTGCAACAAAAAATAACGAACAAAATGAGATAAAAAAAGTGTAGTTTCTTCGACTAGTAATCAAAAGTCTTTGTGTCCCGGGTTCGCACCTCGCACAATTTAAATTTTGGCTAAAAATCATAAGCAGTGGCAAGACTTCAAGCATAAGAAGTACCCTCGCGTTCTGCCAACGGCCTTATCAAACAGGGCAGAGGAACATACAAAGGTTCAGGGCACTGTCTTGCCTGTGGAGTGTGAAAACGTCCCTAAAGGAGTAAGAATCAGCAATTATCAACGGCATGAGAATGCAGAAGGCAATGGAAATCACTGCATTAAAGACACAAAATGTGTATCCACAAGATATGTGGCCTGCAATTAGAAAAGTAACATGACGATCTCCCCGTTGGCAAAAGGTTCTGGAATAGTCCCCTATCCGCATATCCGGGAGGGGACTGCCAACGGAGATGACCATGAGGCCAAGATTGAATAATCAACAAAAGGATAACGTTCTACGAGTCTGAGAGTGGAATGTCAGAAGTTTGTACATGGTAGGGAAGCTAGAAAATCCGAAAAGGGAAATGCTGAGGTTCAGTCTAGATACAGTGCGGATCAATGAAGTGAAATTGAAAGAAGATAAGGATTTCTGGTCAGATGAATGTATGGCAACATCAAGCAGCAGAAAGTGGTAAAACGGGAGTAGGACTCTTAATGAATTGGAATATAATGCACAGAATTGGTTACTGTGAACAGTTCAGCGACAAGGTTGTTAGCTCATCCGAACAAAATGGTTCAAATGGCTCTGAGCACTATGGGACTTAACATCCACGGTCATCAGTCCCCTAGAACTTAGAACTACTTACACCTAACTAACCTAAGGACAGCACACCACACCCAGTCATTACGAGGCAGAGAAAATCCCTGACCCCGCCGGGAATCGAACCCGGGAACCCGGGCGCGGGAAGCGAGAACGCTACCGCACGACCACGAGCTGCGGACCTCATCCGGACAGCAAACCAACAGCGACAACGAAAGTTCAGTTATAAATACCGATTTCGTTGCAAGTGGATGAAGAGATAGAGAATGTATATGAGGACACTGATCGGGTATCTCAGTACGTAAAGGAAGATGAATACATGAATACATAACCTTCATGAGGACTTCAAATGCGTTTTTAGGGGAAGGAATAGAAAGATGGGTTACGGCAGAATATGGGCTTAATAGTAGGAATTACAGATGAGAAACGCTGAGTTTTGCAATGAATTTCGGCTAGTAACAGCGAATATTCTGTTTAAGAATCATAAGAGAACGTGGTATACTCGGAAGAGATCGGGAAATACGGTAAGATTCCAGTTAGATCGCATCATGGTCAGCAGAGATTCCGAAATCAGATATTGGATTGTAAAGTGTATTCAGGAGCAGACATAACATCCAAATTTAGTAATGGTGAAGAGAAGGTTGAAATTTAAGGAATATTCAGGAAGAATAAATAAGCAAAGAAGTGGGATACGATTGAAGTTCTCTGAAGCGCAATAATGAATAGCTCAGGAAACAGTTGAGTTGAAGAAGACTGGACATCTTCAAAAGGGCAGTCATAAAAGTTGGAAAGAAAAACATTGGTAGAAACATTGGTTGACAGAAGAAATACTTCAGCTGATCGATGTAAGAAGGAAGTACAAATATGTTCAGAAAAATTAAAGAATACAGAAATATAAATCACTTAGGAATGAAATAAATAGAAAATGCCAGGAAGCTAAGACGGCTGCATGAAAAATGTGCAGAATTCGAAAGTAAATGGATCGTCGATAAAACTGGTTCCGCATATACAAAAGAACCTTTGGTGAAATTAAAAACATTAAAAGTGCGACTGGAATTCGAACGTAAAATGCGGAGGAAAGAGTGGATAGGTGAAAAGAGTACATTGAAGGCTTGTTCGGGGAGGAGGACTTACCTGATGACGTGATGAAAGAAGAAACAGGAGTCGATAGGGCAGAGGTAGAGGATCGAGTACTAGAGTCAGAATTTAAAAGAGGTTGGCAAGACTAAAGACGACGAAGCAGAAGCTATACATGATATTCAGTCGGAATTTCTAAAACCATTTGGGGAAGTGGCAATAAAACGACTGTTGAGGCTGGTGTGTAGAATCTATGAGATAGGCGGTACAGTATCAGACATTCGGAACAACATCATTCACGCAATTCCGAACACAGCAAATCCCAACAAGTGCGAGAATTATCGCACCATCCACTTAACACCTGGTGCATCCACGTTGCTGAAAAGGACGATGTATAGAAGAATGTTGAAAAAGAATGAGGATCCGTTAGATGACGATGAATCTGGCTTTAGGAATTGTAAGACACCATAGAGGCAGTTATGACGTTTCGGGTGATAACAGAAGGACTGAAGAAAAATGTAGGCACGTTCATAGGATTTGTCGATACGGAAACACCGTTCGAAATTCTGAGTAAACTCAGGTAAACTAGAGGAAAACACGGGTCATATACAATATGTACAAGTACCGAGAGCGAAAAAAAAAAAAAAAAAAACTACAAGATCGAGAGGAAAGTGTGCAGATTAAATAGCGTGTAAGGCAGGGATGTAGTCTTTCGCCCCTATTGTTCAATCTGTACATCGAAGAAGTAATGACGAAAGTAAAAGGAAGGTTCAAGAGTGTGTTTAAAATTCAAGGTGAAAGGATGTCAATGGTTAGATTCGCTGATGACATTGCTATCCTCGGTGAAAATGAAAACGGATTACTGGATATGTTGAATGTAATGAATAGTTTTCTAAGGAGTATAGAATATGCAATGAGTATAGAATATGCAATGACAGTAAATCGAAGGAAGACGAAATTAGTGAAAGTAGCAGAAATGAGGATAGCGAGAAACTTAACACCATTGTTGGTGATCACAAATTAGATGTAGTTAAGGAATTATGCTACCTAGACAGCAGAATAACCCAAGAAGGGCGGAGCAAGGACTACATAAAAAGCGGACTAGCACTGGCATAAACGGGATTTCTGGTCAAGAGAAGTCTATTAGTATTAAACATAGGCGTTAATTTGAGAAAGAAGTTTCTAAAAAAGTTTATTTGGAGCACAGTAGTAGTGAAACAGATTCTGGGACAGCCGGAAGAGAAGAGCATTTGAGTCTTTGTGCGCCTCTGTAGATTCTTAGGCTTCTAGAGTCCTCGATGGAATCGGATTTTCCCTTCCTTCTGTGAGTGGCGTCACAGTATACTCTACGCCACGCAGGAGTTATGATCTCAGTTTATCAATGTGGGTATACAACTAAGAAGTGAAAGAACTGAATCAAAGTCCTGGTATTTACTAAACATTAAATAGAGCTCTAACTCTTATGAAGAATATCAACGTAAAACACACATGGCCACTAATGATCATCTAGTCACTAAGTACTAAATAAAGTAGTTTGCTCTTCCCATATTCTGAGTCGAGGGGTACTGGCTAGCAGGACGTCACCAAGGAAGTAGGCACTCGTAGACCGCTGTAGAGCTCTCGATGACGCTTCTATGCAGCTCGTAGACATCTTGCAGGTAGCTCTCAGACAACACACTGCCGTTGAGCCATACGGCCCTCTAAATAAACGACGAGCAGAAGGCTACTGTCACACTATATTTAGCTGCATATATTTGTCACTATAAAGTAGTGCGGCCACTTTTGTGTCCTCTGGCAAAGTTGGTGATATCAGTCGACCTCAAGGGAATTATAATTTGATGTTGTTACTCTGTTTCCTCCTGTCGTGCTGGCAACCGTGCAGAAACTGCTGTAGAGCGGGATGCCACAGAGCCCCTTGGATAAAGTGAAGCTCCGATTTCGCCTGGTCAGAGACTGAACTTGAAGGGATAGTTTTCTATACCGACCGTGGTCTCTCAGTCTAGAAGTTTTACGCGGCGAAACCACCGGCCGTGAAAGTACACATTGTATGAACGATTTAATCTAAACTGAAATATGACCATAAATTTTGCGTATATATACATTCGTGTCTCTGTTGTCCTGGATTTGATAGGTACGTTTCATGTAAGGACTTGGTTTTACTATAGTGTGCACAGCGTTTTCCTTCTCAATATCTCAATATTTCCTTCTCGATATCTCAATATTTCAAAACCTGACGTTATAGTGAGGTAACTCGCTCGGAACTGCACCAATACACGTTATTACCACTTGAAACGAAACGTTTTTTCGTTTTATAGGCACTCAAAATCTGAAATGAGGGCCGAGCACTGTAAACAACTTTAGTCAATCGCTGCTAGAGATTTTCCAGCATATCAGCTGAAACTTAAACGAACTTCATCTGCCTAAATTTGATTCGAAGATAAATAATATTTCTTATCGAATTTGAGAGAAAACGCGTATAAAGTCAGTTAATTGGCTCTAGTTGAAATATGGAGAGACCCGACGACGACTGGGCGGTTTGGTGAAGACTGTAAGCGCGCCAACGGTCTAGTACTAACAGGATGGTTATGAATTTCTAAATGATTTATTAATTTCACTACAGAGTTAAGACTCGTCATTGCTACATTAAAAAGTGAAAAGTTTTCGAAGAACACATGCTGGCCGGAAATGTGTGCAGTGTTCGTAACACCCAAAGCAAATCTCCCACAAACCATCGAGAGAAAAGAGCAAGCAGCGTAAACTAACGTCAGCCCTGCTCTGTGTGCATCCGTCCGAATCAGTTTCCACTATTAACGGACTTTCAACGACTGCCACAGAACGAGGCTTAACATTGGTCAGAACAGTTTCATCTTGTGCACGAGTAGGGAACGTTCAGGCATGTGCAAGTTTGTCACCGTTGGTATATGCTGGTAAGATGAGGATCAAGACCGTTAAAGTACAACTGACGGCAAGTTTAACGCTTATAACTAGGACAACAAATATGATTCCAGTAATTCTATGAAGGTGGTTTACTTACGGTGTGCTGTGTGCATGGGTGGCGCAAGGAGATAGTTGAGTTGTCTTCGCAATGCCTTGCGAGCATCTGCTAGAGCCAGTTTCGATTAGTCGAAATAACATCACTGAGCAATCTCCTTGCGTCTCCACTGACGCACTTCGTGTCTTTGGAGGTCGATTTAGACTATCGGTCACCAGGAATCGTTCACGAATTTTGGAATGAGCTGCTAAACTGTGAATGTTTTTTTTCCAATCTGTACTGGTGCTGATTTTCGTCAGACTCTGTTCCTTTCTGTTTGGGAGGCAGTGTGGCTTTGCCTGGTGTTGGTGGGAACTCTTTCAGGGTTGCTACAATGATAAAGAAAATGATTGAGATCTTTTCAACAACTTATCGGGGTGACTGTTATGCTAACATATATGTTGTTTCACTAGTGCAGTCTAAATGCCTACACAATTAACTTGCGATCACTCCGCGTTCATATTTGGGAAGTTATCCTTCTCTGAGGTGAAATGGAAGCTCACCAGTTGCTCTCTCTTCAAATGGAAGCTATTGATAGGACGGAATATTATCTTTTCAATCCGTTGTGCTGTAGATTAAATATTATCATTCTATCCTCCATTAATTAAATAGTTATTGCCTTGTCAGAAGTTGGGTAATGGCAGCATAAGACTCCGTTTACTCTTTACGAGAATCTCGTTTTCGTTTGCTGGTTTGAGGACTCATGTGAGCCTTGTAGTTAAGTTGTAATCTTACGAGAACAATATAACTCATATTATTCTTCTCTGAATTATTTTGTCCAAACTAGCTCATATCATTTATCATCTTTACTTAACACAGCTACATGCTATCACTCCACAATATTGTGCAAACTTGTTGCTGACGGATCTGTCACGTGGATGCTCTGAGATGGCCTGAACAGTTAACCCAAGTAATTACTTTCTATAATTACGAGCCATTACCAAGAAATACTCTGTTTCTTAGCACAGAGCAAGGTTTCAGATAGGAAAAGACAGGTTGACACCTGCTGTTTTAGAAGATTTCCTACTTCTGAATGCAATGCACACTGACCAGGTTCATTAACGAGAGTTCAATGGGCCTTATGATTGAAACATTAGGAGGACATTATGTTTTGAAAATTTTTTAGATCTTAGTGGTTCACGAAAGTAATCGTCTCATCATTCTTTCAAATCTATATTCAATGGATACAAGTAAGAGAGAACTTCCTCATCTGCACTGTTGGGACTACGAGCCAATAGCAAACACTCTGTACAGTTTTTGGACAATTTCTTGATGGTAAATTACTTACTGTCAAATCCTTGAGCAATTAGGTATGCAATATCCACTCCCGGTTCTCCTGTATTAAGAAAGCGTGCGTATATGCAACTATTCTCTTAAACATTCGGGGATAGAAAGTTCTTCCAGTTGTTTCCTGGCGCATACAGATTCATGTATAAAAGCACAGTTTAATAGATTAGGTTTTTTAATTATCTACTCATGGAAGTAGCTCAGTTTTTACCACACCCACCCACCCACTCACTCATCGACCCAGCCACATACACATACACACACACACACACACACACACACACACACACATACACACACACACACACACACACACACACACACGAAGCTGCGCGAGTGTAATAAATTCACACGCAACACTTCGTAACTGTTCAAATTTTAGTTGTCTTGCTCCACTGTTCTAGTTTATCCTTTCATATTTTTGACCTCAGATACCTCTGAATATAGTTTCCGAAGCTCGACGGTTGATGCTTCATCCTGAACACCGGTAAATTTAAAAAAATTCTGTCAAAACGGGTCGTATCTGACCACAGAACTGACGAAAACCGCACCTCACACTGCCGACTTTGAGACATAGTACAATATGTGACGCCAATGTGATGTGAAAGAGACTCAGATCTGACATCTCTCGTTAGCTCCAACGGTATCTGTGTATACACATATGAGGATTCTGTCTTGCTCCATCGTGCCTCAAAGTAATACGTTTTCCTTCCTCCATACATTTTTATGCGCCCATGAGATATGGGCCATGTCAGGTCGATCTGCGTTGCCGTCCCAGTGTTCAGATGTGGTTGGATGCGAAAAGGAGAAGAAAATACGTTACCATAACTCTACGGAGGAAATAGTTTCGTTTTTATTCTTAATCAGCCTCTCAGGCGCAAAAACGCTTTGTTCACCAGATTGAATAATTAATAAGGCACTTTAGAGCATAAAAACCGCAATGTTAGGGATATAAGTGAACATTTGTTATTGGCAACTGAGGACAGTGTAATGAACAATATTACGTCAGTATTTACTTCATTTGCAGACTAATGATTATAGCTTTATAAGTATTTATTTTAGGTTGATTGTATCAAAAAGTACATATGGCGAGAGCAATCCATTTATGCTTGTTTTCTCCTGGGCAGCAGGTCAGGTGTTGACTTGCGGACGTATGGACGCAGAACAGTAGTCCATACTGTCGGGCATAGTCCACTTAGTGTTGCAGTTACTACTGTGCAAAAAACATTTGGCCCTTGTTTGCCAAACACACACGGGTTTGCGTAAAGATTGTTAGATGCAGAGTAAAACAACTAATTCACTGAACTGGATGCATATTAATGTATCAATGATGACAATATCTGCACTCATCCCCCTGACACCAACATAAGGGGCGCTCAAGAGACTTACGTTCGAATTCCCTACAGTCCAGAATCGTTATGCCAGTCAGACAGAATCGCTGTGACCTTTGAGGCAATCATCCAACCGATATACCCGGTTGAAAATACCCGTTTGGTATAACACCGTGTTTTGCTACGAGAAGAAGTCCGTAATTTCCTGCTGCACATCGTCGTACGACAGGAATCACCAACCTTTGAAGGCATGTTTTGAGGGTGAAAAAGTGTGATAAGGGCCTGGGGAGAGATCAAGACTAAAGTGTGCTCGAGTGTGTCTCGCTTGAGTTGGCGTTGATGAAGCTGACCTCCCATATCGACCAGAGTCTTGTATCGAATCGCGATCAGGACGGAATTTGGTCCATCGTTCCACAACAGTGGTTTTCGACAAACATGCTGCCCCATACAAATTCTCCAACCACCAGAGATGTCTACCGCTTTTTATCCTTAAGCAGCCAAAAACGGATAACAGCACGTTGGTTTTCTCTGGACCCCTTTTGGTAATAAAGTCACCACAGTTCACGTTTCCGCGTTTACTGCAATACATCGGGAAGACAAGAGTGCCACACTTATCTGTTGCCTGTACGTCGGTGCTTGTATGCCCGCATCGGAGTCGCACAACTTTGCATATACGTTACAGAAACGCCCTCAAACGGAAACTTTTTGATCACCCTTAATAATATTTAAAAAAATTTCACAATGACAGAAACGTAGGAGAAACTCCCTCATCACAAGGTGTAGCAGGATTACAGGTGATAAACGGTACTTCTTTCATGTATAACACATCTCGTTATAAATATTTCTCGGAACGCTTTCAGCTACTGTAGTATAACGTTGAATTCCATACTGCCTGTAAGTAAGACGACAATTTAACCATCGTGATAAAGCTTTATTAAAAGCAGTTTGTTCGGTGCGACGTGCATAAAATAAGTGGATCAGATGAGGGATATCTCTCCCCTCGGACAACTGTTATCACCCAACGGTCCTTTGATGCAATTTTTCATTAAAAACTTAAAATGCTCTTGGGACATGCTGAGAATCTACATCTACATCTACATTTATACTCTGCAAGCCACCCAAAGGTGTGTGGCGGAGGGCATTTTACGTGCCACTGTCATTACCTCCCTTTCCTGTTCCAGTCGCGTATGGTTCGCGGGAAGAACGACTGTCTGAAAGCCTCCGTGCGCGCTCTGATCTCTCTAATTTTACATTCGTGATCTCCTCGGGAGGTATAAGTAGGGGGAAGCAATATATTCGATACCTCATCCAGAAACGCACCCTCTCGAAACCTGGCGAGCAATCTACACCGCGATGCAGAGCGCCTCTCTTGCAGAGTCTGCCACTTGAGTTTATTAAACATCTCCGTAACGCTATCACGGTTACCAAATAACCCTGTGACGAAACGCGCCGCTCTTCTTTGGATCTTCTCTATCTCCTCCGTCAACCCGATATGGTACGGATCCCACACTGATGAGCAGTACTCAAGTATAGGTCGAACGAGAGTTTTGTAAGCCACCTCCTTTGCTGATGGACTACATTTTCTAAGCACTCTCCCAATGAACCTCAACCTGGTACCCGCCTTACCAACAATTAATTTTATATGATCATTCCACTTCAAATCTTTCCGCACGCATACTCCCAGATATTTTACAGAAGTAACTGCTACCAGTGTTTGTTCCGCTATCATATAATCATACAATAAAGGATCCTTCTTTCTATGTATTCGCAATACATTACATTTGTCTATGTTAATGGACAGTTGCCACTCCCTGCACCAAGTGCCTATCCGCTGCAGATCTTCCTGCATTTCGCTACAATTTTCTAATGCTGCAACTTCTCTGTATACTACAGCATCATCCGCGAAAAGCCGCATGGAACTTCCGACACTATCTACTGGATGAATGTGTGGAAGAATGCGACTTTGTTCTCCTGGTGGGTAAGTTAGAATGTCTGGTAGTTAGAACTGTGTGCCTTCTGTGTAGTGGTACACCTCGTGCACTGATCATGAGATTAAGATAAATTGGTGCCCACTTGTATGCAGTGATCTCTTCCTTGCCCAATAACCATGAGTGGAGTGATGGTATAGCTAAAAATATACGACGAAAAGAATGCAGATAGTTGTACTTATTAATTCAACCAATAAACCCAGGGGACCTAAATGCCTTACTGTACTTGGGGCAAAAATCACATGTGGAGTTTCCCAAAGCTTAGTCTTAGGTGTACCATTTTTCCTCATATATGTAAACGATCTCCTGTCAAATACACAACAGGCAGAAGTACTTATTTTTGTAGATGACACTAGCATTATAATCAATCCATTCATAGACACAGAAAATAAGGAAATGGTAAACAATGTTCTTAAAAGTATGATTGGTTTTCTGCCAGTAGTCTCACTCTGAATTTTAAAATGACACAATATATTCAGTTCCGCTCATGTACAGGTACTATAGGTACTAAGTGATACACACAATGAGGAAATAAAGAAAGGGGAAGTAAAGCCCTAGGTCATCTTGATGACAATTTAATCTGGAAAAAGCAAATTTTGGAAATCCTAAAACGACTTTCTTTGTTCTTAGAATCGTTGCAAATGTTGGAGAGAGACAACTCAGTAAGTTGACATAATGTGCATATTTTCAGTCAGTAATCTACTATGAAGTAATGTTTTGGGGTAATGGAAACCTAGAGGTCAAATTGGTAGTTGGAGGTCGTTGAACGCTAGCTATGTCGACACAGCCTTCTCAGCGGGCTCCGAAAAGGCAGTGCACTGTTCACTTGCATAATCGCTGTACGTCTCAAGTTGTCCCAAGCATGATCAACTGGGTTCATCTCAGTAGATACCGCAGGCCGTTGATTGCCGCCTCTCGGAGTAGGGTGGATCCGATGTTTTCCTGAATTATACTCTTTAAAGAACAATCTATCGCCTAAAAGGTTTATTGTACAGTTGGACAGTACGTTGAATGATGCTGTCCCTAAACTGCACAGCCCTAAAATTACCCGGTGAACCCAAGGTGCTGAGTGCTAAAAACGTGCATTTTAGCCTAGCTGCCTTCACCCTTTTCTAAGAAGCTGCAAGAAGAATGCTACACTCGTCTGAAGAGTAACCTACCCGACGCCGCTGATCCACATTCCACTCCAGGTTTTCCGCTGACCACTTTCTTATCATAGGAACGAGCTGCAGTTTTAATAGCCTTGAGAATGCATAAAAATGGAGCTTCCGCTGTGCATTCAGACACCGTCCTTGGGAACATGAGCAGTTCTTGAATCCTCTGTGTTTCTCCATGTTCACACTCCTAATCTTTAGAGGGGCCTTACTTTGTATTTTGGAACGTCTCTTCTTAATCTGTTGAGTGCTGTCCATACCGTAATTGCTTCGCTTGTGCGATTTCCACTTTGGGCCAGATTTTTTTTTTTTTTATTTTGCAGAGAGTCTTACGAGAAAGACACTTGAGGGTTCTGAGGTCGGCTTTGTAGCGGTGCTGTCCGTTGGATAAAGCTCTCCCTCAACTTAAAACGATTTGGAACCGTTTGGCGGTTCTACTTTAAGTGCTGTGGGTCGGCTTGACATTTCTCCCATTCTGTTTTACAGATTACTTTGAGTCTTAAATCTTGTGGTGATACAGGCGTAAGCGGGAAAATATTGTGGACAGGTGTAGTTCTCAGGCATGTGATAACAATCCTGACAGTCTCATTTAAGGCGACACTTGTTTGAAGTGGCAAGACGTCTCCTACCCCGGAGCCTAAGTTTCTAGGATTGCGAAACAATGTCCGGTTTTGATGGCCGAAAAATCTCAGGCTACACTCTCCATATTGATCAATTTTACGTATAATATTATTTCTTGCACATATGTTTAAGAGCAGTGCTGCGCTTTTCAAATGACAGAGTACGGCCTCAAGCGCAAGTATTTTGGGTTGGTGCAATGACACAGTATAACCACACTCCATTCTGATTCCAATTGACTTGTAGCTTCTCTACTCCCACGATGGAATGCCCTTCTACATCTACATCTACATAGATACCACGCAAGCAACCGGAAAGTGCATGACGGAGGGTACCCTGTACGACTACTTGTAATTTCCCTTTCTCAAAAGGCTCAAATGGCTCTGAGCACTATGGGAGCTGAGCACATCTGAGGTCATCAGTCCCCTAGAACTTAGAACTACTTAAACCTAACGAACCTAAGGACATCACACACATCCATGCCCGAGGCAGGATTCGAACTTGCCACCGTAGCGGTCACGCGGTTCCAGACTGAAGCGCCTAGAACCGCTCAGTCACAGCGGCCGGCATTTCCCCTCCTGTTGCACTCGCAAACAGAGCGAGGGAAAATCGACTGTCTGTACGCCTCATTATGAGCCCTAATTTCTCGTATCTTATCTTCGTGGCCCTTACGCGCGATGTATCTTGGTGACAGTAGAATCGTTCGACAGTCAGCTTCAATGTCGATTCTCTAAATTTTCTTAATAGTGGTTCCCGAAAAGAACACCGCCTTCCCTCCATAGATTCCCATTTGAGTTCCCGAATCATTTCTATAACACGTTTTGTTCGGACCTACCGGTTTTTCTGTATTACATCGCGGATGATTCGCCGTTTGACAAAGCAGATTTCAGCGAAAAGCACCCAGACTGTTCCTGCATCTGTTCTTTTTCCGCTATATTGTGGTTTAGAACATATTTCTTGGAATCCAGCAAGGAATTTCCTTGGTCAGCTACCACCCATCCTCCTGGCTTCTCATCTCTATTCCATTTTAACTACAGTCATTATTAGGTTTCTAATCTAGTGTGTTCCATTTCCTGTGTCTTTTTTCAGTTTGCAATATGCATTTCTACGTTTGTCAGATAGCAACACTCAACGCTTTTCGTGTTACATGTGCACACTACAGACTTCATTTTGGAAATTTATTCACTTTATCAAGATCATTTCTGCCATTTTTGTTCTCTTTGTTTCTTTTGCTGTACATGCAAGAGTAGTATTCACCACTTATTGTCAGTACTAAATTATATTTTCAACTATTTTCATAATCCAGAAAATCAGCGAGTAATTTCCTAGGTAATACCACCTTTTGGCACAGCTCTGAAATATAGAAAGGTCTTGATCAGATATTTATCACATAGTAAAAAGCTCTAAGAGAAAAGGAGATGGGGTCTGTATTATATTCGGTCTATGTTCTCACTTTGTTGAGCTTTCTACTAAAATTTAATTTGAATCTTCTGTCTGGTGATGAGATAGTAAATAACTGTGCGATCGAGACCTATTTTAAAGATGTGCCGAATCTGAATGGTTTCCTGCTTCCACCATGGTTGTACTTCTCCATCAAGTAACTAATAATATTAACAGCGAATGTAGGAATACTTTCAGATATTGAAACTCGAGCCAAGCAACAGTTTAATTGACTTAGTGAAGAAAACATATTAAAAACAGAAATTTATGAAACATGATGGCGTTATTTTAGCTAAAGGACGAGGGATGTTTTTATCTGTTCATCTCAGGGTAACACTCATACCCATCGTCCTCGTTTACTTCTTAATTTACAATTTTGGTTCATTTTCGACTGTGGTCGCAATTAAAACAAAATCAATGAGCCGAATAAACTTAGTTACATGTGCATAGACCGACGTCAGACTATACAACAGGATTATTAGAAGAACGCAAAATGAACGGTTTCGTTCAGTTATTGTTCTTTTATTTAGTAATGAGCCTAGAAAACACACACGATTTTTACTTTATTTATTTTTTATTCTGCAAATTACGTGCTACTTCTTCCTTTCTTCGCAATTTTTTTCTTACTTTCTCTCTCCTGTGTCTTCTATACCTTGGTGAAGTTGGTTCTGGCGTTGCGTTTTTCTTTCTCTCATACAGCCTTACCGTCCTTAACTTTGGTTTCCTCTGTCAACTGAAATATTCATTTCTTCAAGGTTAGTTTTGGTCTTTGCGTTGCTGAATTATTGGAATATTTGTTTATTTAGTAAGCTCTCCTTCAGACTTTGCATAAGTCCAAAGAAAGTGGCATATATTTTCCGAGATGTGTCCGATTGTTTTGGAGGTTCTCATAGCATTCTTCGTTGCTCTTTTTTATGTAGACTCAATTGGGAAAGCACTGTAAGTATCGCTTGTTAATTGTCATATTATAAATAGAATTTTATATCCTAGCGACTGGAAAGAAAGTCAGATCATTCCCGTTTTCAAGAAGATGCTCAGAGGCACATGTTTATACGCCTTTGTCACAAACGACCTATGGAGGAGTGACCACTGTTAGACGAACTGGCAGTTGACTGCGAGCGTATGTAAACGTCACTCATAAATAGGCGAAGAGTGCTGTTAGATTACACTAATGGTGACATATCGCTGGACGCAGTAACTACCCCAAAATACGTAGGAGTAACCATCCAAAGGAATAGAGGTGGACCAACACGTTATTGATGCACTCAACTTTAGAAGCTGTTTCTATTGAATAGATCATCCAGTTTTCTGAAATTGTAGTCATTTGTTTGTCTGTACACGGAAATCACATCTTCCGATTTACATCCTGTTCGGATAATTCCTTCGTCTTCTTTTTTCCGTTACAAAGAATCCCCTGCGTGAGCAAAAGACCAATGATGTTTACGGCATTCGACACCTCACATATTGCCTACCATGCAAGAAAATATCTGCCAATGGCAACAGGGGGCTGGACTGGATCCGAGAAACCCTCTTCTTGTTCTAAAGCATAGATCGAACTTCTGCAAGTGAGCGTAATTGTGCCGGCCATATAAGGGTCTCACTGCCCCGCCTATCCCGTTCCCGGTACCTTTATAAACCGAAGAGGAGTTGCAAATTTGTGGATGTTTAGGTTTCTTAGTCATTTCTCGGCTGTTCTTCTGGAATTACTTTTGTATTCTACCATCGTGTATTGTGACACCCATCGTGCGTTTGTACTATAACACGTTTACTGAGTTTTAGCCAACTCACTGAGTGGTGTAGCTGCAGCAGTGTTGACCGAGCTGTCCGATCTCAGATGCCCCTTTAGACTCTTCCAGCGTCACGGAATGTGTGGTATGCCGCCTTGTGGGACTCTTGGACTGTAGAGTCTTTGCAGCTGTGCTTCTGCGTGGTACGACGGACATCTTCGCCTAGGATGTCGCCGCTCGCTGAGGTATGAAATTGTAATCTGTTATCTGTTTCATGCAATTGCTGTTGTCTTCATTTTCAAGGCCTAGCGCCTCCTACTGACATATTATATATGTAATTTTTTCTAATTTTAAAATCTAGGACTTTGCCGCTTAGTTTCATGGTTCTTTATATGTTGTGTCAGCACAAGTGGGCAAGTTCGTAACGTTTTTGTCAATGGTTATGGAAAATTGTATTTTACCTATTTGCGCCCGTTACTGTTCTTCCAAACCTTGCCCTTTGTTAAAATATATACAGCATGTGGCTTGTATGATACTAACATTTGGTTGTAATTTGACATTAGAGTTTACAAGTTTTATGTACATTTTTATAAAGAGTTATTATTTGATAAAAAGCCCTGTTCCACTTTGTAACTGTTGCTGGTATCCAAACTTTTGTTTAATGTAATTTTTGCTGATCTCAGAAATTTTTTCAAATGCTAATAAAGTTTGTCAAATGGTGAATGATGTGTACTTATAACCCTGACACAGTCCTTTCACGTGATTAATTTTGGTTAAGCCGTAGTCTGAAATGTCAGATTTGAATGGAGAGCAAACTATCAGGCTACGGAGCGTATTTCAACTACTTAATCAACGAGTAACTCAAAGAAGTGCTATAGTTCTAGTGGAGACGATACAAAGAACAGCTATGGCAACCTTAAACAATGCAAACGTTGCACTGTATCTAAAACTACAGTTGCCGAAGTTGACATTTAGTCAGAAAGGAACCCAAGGAAATTCGCAGAGTGAGAAAGAAGTGACATATTAAATATTAGCGTTTCTGCTAGATGAGTCAGTGTCACATACCCTCGATTGTGCGGACAATGTACATGAGGAATACAGTGATGACAATACGTAGTTAATAAGTGGAATTGGTGCTGAAACAGGTGTGATGTATATACTTCATCATCCTTTTCGGAAAGGAAGACACAAATCCCGTCTCTGGTGAAACATAGCAAAGGAAAATCGATGTCCAAGGAGCGGGTACTAAACATAATTACGTACATGAAGACCATCCAAGTCATAGTAAAAAAAAAAAAAAAAAAAATACGAACAGATTTCGAATAAGTCAGCAGCAACATGAACGTGTACAACATAAGAAAAACTAGGGATATTCAAGGGAGGACAATGTGTATTTATTACAAAAACTGGTGATGGTGCGTTTTAAGGATGCTCGATACAGTTTATGGGATGTGCATGACAGTGACTAACTACATTATGCACATCAAACTGCGTGCGGCATAGATTACAGTGATTTCAAGGAAAGCAGTGTATGGTGGCATAACTTCAAAGCGTATACCAGAATTCTAAGACGTAAGATAACGAAATTTAAAACAAAGCGTCAACTTGCCGATGCATAGAAAACTGCGGAATTGGAACAACAGCTTGTAGATGAGATAAACAAACTTATGCCAACGTTCAGTAAGGAATTTGTTTTCAGCTTCGACCAATCGGGATTTGATGAAATGGATATGAATGGAACCCTGGAAATTAGAAGTTCCTAGAGATTCGTATCAAGATCAAGTAACATTAAGGCATTCGTGTACAACTATACCGACTGTTAGTCTGGTTGGTTAATAGAATGGGCAGTTATTTATTGTGTGAGAAGTTGGAGGTGCTCTGCCTTCTACGATTCCTCCTCGTGTGCATGTTCTTGCAAGGACAATAAGGAAAATTTACGTTACAACAAGCAAGAGTGGCAAAATTGGCGTTAGAGAACTACAACTATGGCATGAGCACTGCTTTTGATCAATAGCTGGTCAAAATAACTTGCTTTGGCTTGATTTCTGCTCTGTGTACAAAGATAATACTCCTTTAGAACAAACTATCCCTCCTTAAAAGTTTGTGATGTGACAGTTGATGCCACCTGGAACCAACAGACAAATTCAGCATCTGGATGTCCATTTTTTCCGTGCATATAAAACATATTATGCCACTATCTGTAGCTACGCCTCAACAAACTATTTCACATTCGGTTGCATGGAATCATATTCCGTCAGTTCTCATCACACTGTTAGAACAGTGTGGTTCTTTATGGATTCTGTAAGAGTGGATACCTTAACGTCCTGCACGGTCTGTAACTCCAAAGCAAGTCTTGAGGTGCGAACCATTGTGATCACTGTATCACACCATTTTTCATTCGGTGCTTATCGTGCCAGCTAATGGTTTGTTTTGATCATTTCTCGAATGTCGATGTCCATTTTGGAAAGTAATACGTAGATCCTATAAAAGGTTGATCTCTTCACCTCCTTGACACTCATTTTCTGTCGCCCTCTTGGCGCACATGGTGAGTCATTAGCAGCTAATATTTTATGTCATAATTTTTAACACAACACTTTCAAATGGGTCTTACTAAAGATTAAACTTGCTACCTCGTAGAAGGGGTTTCTTGTTAGGAAATATTTCAGTTCAATTGACTTTTTCCTTCAGAAAAGTCATTGTTTTCAGATAAGTCTAGAAAACGCCATACTTTTAGAATGGAAAATTCGACTCATAATTTTCGTCTTAAAATTTCGTCCATGGCACTCAACACTGGCTACTTGAAAAGTGAGTGCATTTAGCAGTGGTTAGCACTGATGGAGACTGTTTACTTGCTAGGAAATTTAACGTAATATTACTGTGACACCTATGAAAAATACAGTTTAGAAAGTTTCAAACTGTTCCGATTTTTGAGAGTAACACTTACGTTAACAATTTTTACAGTCTCAAAAATGACTCATGATTCAGAACACTATAAAATTAATTTTAGAGGATATCTTACTGCAGCACGTAAACAATATTAAGGATGATGGCCTTTAATATTGCTATAGTCGTCGAGTAGGTAAATTCACGTAAACTATTGTAAGGACACAACTCTATTTAATAGCTTGAATAAATATTTACACATACCTGACTAGTAATCACTTTTGAACTGCGTTTGCGCTCAGGAACACATTCTTTTTTCTTTTTTATCTGAGTCGTAGTAATCCACATCATCATCAGATTCGTACAAATCTTCCCTGAAAAATAGTCTTCGAGTACGAAGACCAAACGCTATATTCCAACTAGGAGCAATACGTTTGGCACTCACCACTGTTTACATGCACACATCCTGGCAAGGCTGCCATCTGCGAGAATCTGAAATTAGAGATAGAGCTTCTACCTCTCTATCTGTCGTGGAACTATGAACTAATATCCATAAAGAACTTCACTTATCATGTTTTACATGCTGTCAGCAGCTCGTGGTCTTGTGGTGAGCGTGGCCGACTTTCAAGCACGGGGCTCTAGACTCGATTTCCGCTGTGGGCGAGAGTTTTCTGTGCTCAGGATTCAGTGTGTGTGTGTGTGTGTGTGTTGTTCTCATCACCACTCATTCATCATCGACGCGCAAAACGACGAAGTTGCATCAAATAAGAAGACGTGCGTCTGACGGCCGGTGTCTCCCGGTCAATAGCGACAACCTAACTTTAAACTTCTTTTTTTAACTTATAGTTACTCTGTTTTTCATCCATTGTCCTTTACCATTGTTTGTAGCCGGTGTCCTAGGTGTTGATCGGGTATTGAACTTTGTTGTTCGTTCAGAAGCAGTCACAGAAAAGGTTGGAAAACATTGCTCTAGAACAAAGGTCCCATTGAGCGTCGACTTTTTCTTCAGTCAGTTTCCTGTAGCAACCTTGGCCAAAGGTCTAGCAGGATTCTTCTGCTCCTGCAGCTGTTCCGTTTACGGAGTATCAAGTAAGCTCGAGAAGCAAAGGTCTTGCGCGTGTGGAACAGGCAGTTCCCGGCCCTGTCTTGTAGGACGGAAGGCAGCCTGTCTACAGCCTGTCGGCACGTGCCCCCTCGCTGCCGCCTCACACGATGCTCACCTGTCGGGCCCACAATGGCTCCGTGTGGCCAGATACGGCTCCGTATCGCGAGTTATGCGTGCAACTTTCAGCGGGAGTCTCGCGCCGGCGGGACGCGAAAATTGAGTTACCGGAACTTTGCGAGTAACTTTTATCGCGTATAATTTATAGCACGCCCGTCTGAGCAAGAAGTTGGCCCACGCCTCAGATGGGGAACGCGACTACGGGACGTCTCACCGGGAGCAGGGTGTAAGCTCTAAGTGGGCCACCAACATCGCGCGGAAGTCCGCCCCACCCTCCGAAGTCCTCAGATCTGTTACACACGCTACGATAGCCCCAGTGATCTCTATACAGTGTGGTCAGATGTCCAGATTTTCGCGGGACGTCCCAATATTTTTATCGTGTCATGAACCGTCCTGCCTAGACCTTATATGAGACACCGAACGTACCAACTTTTGAGTCCTGCCAACCAAAATACACAGCCCGACAGGAATCTGCACCCTCAGAAAGAAAGGAGGAAACAAAATAAATACGGTCTGAGAGGGTGTGTGATTGTGTGATGTTACTTCACCGATTACAGATTCGGGTCAGGTTTCAAAGAATTTGGCAGTTTGAACCCATTTATCAGTATGACATTGCAATTCCTCTCTCTTAGATGCATGTACTGATTCGAATGGGCTGGGTGTCATAAGCTGTATCCTCTCGTGAAGTAAAGTGGCCCACAAGTGTTATAAGTAGTCCTCGTTATGATGGATACTGGTAATAGGACGGAGATGACTTCCGAGCTGGTCCGACATGTGTTTCGAATAAATGTGGCGTGTCGCCAAAGCCGTCATTCGCCGACGCAACAGGGTAACACAACGCCTTCGGGTGGGTTCCCAACTCAGCCCCTATTACTACACGACGTTCAGACTCCATCGCTTGCAGCGCGATCTACAGAAGGCCTTCGCTTACACCGGACCACAGTACAGGGGCAGTCTACATCAACAGGAGAAGTCGCTCACACTACGAACCGTTTGCTGCATCTGCCAATGTCAGGGGCTACCAATCAGGAAGAAGTGTAATTCTGGCGTGTGGGTATTTAGGACCGCGTCCGCGACAATCACGCCATCCTTCCTCTCACGCCGTCCTTCCTATGTCACTCTCCACAACACCAACTCCCGTATCCTTTATCCCACTGCTAGTGTCCCCTAGGGCTCCGTCCTCTCCCCTCTCCTCTATCTCCTGTACACAACCGACATACCCAAGCCACCCCCACCAGTCCACCTTCTCCAATATGCTGATGACACCGCCTTCCTGGCTCTCTATCCTACACTCCAACGGTCTCAAAGCACCCTACAAACCCACCTTGACGAGTTCACCACTTGGTTCCTTCATCTCAATCCCTCCAAAATCTAGGCAATCACCATAGGTCGCACCACCCACTCCTTCCGTCTCCATGATTTCTATCTCACCATTTATGGTCGCCCCATCCAGCTCACCCCCACCCTGAGATACCTTGGCCTCACCATCGACTGTCATCTCACCTGGACCCCTCACCTCTTGACCATCCAGTAGAAAGCCCATTCCTACCTCCACTTCCTGAAACTCCTGACTGGCTGGACATGGGGATTGCATCTTTCCACCATCTTCCACACCTACAAATCCCTCATCCGTCCTATCCTCTGTTATGCCAGGGTTGCCTGGATATCCGCACCCACCCACTTTTACAAGGCCTCCCAAATCCTCGAACTCGATATGCTCTGCCTTGCCTTCTATATCCACCTTCCTTCCCCCACACAGCTCCTGTATGACCTCATTCCCTTCCCCCACCTCATCCTTTTCCTCCAAAATCTCTGAATCCTTTACACTGTCCGCAGACTTGATATTCCACCCCCCCCCCCCCCCCCTGGTTTCCTCCTTCCTCTCAATCCCCCACCTGTTGCCGCACCTCTATCGCTGTATCCCTCCTTCTTTCTGCCTCCAACCCTCCATCAGGGCAATTTCCAGCACCTCCCCCTCCCGGAAGTTGAACTTTGCCGTGACATCTATCCTTCCTTCCAACTGTAACCTGACCTTGTCCCCCTTCCCTCCCCAGGGGCCCCTTTTTCCTCTCCCCTCCTTCTCCCAGAGCGGATTTCTCTCCTTCCCTCTCTGAATCCCTGCACCCCCTCCTCAACTGCTTCTCTCCCACATCCTTCCCTCCTCGACCCTCTTTGGCACGCCCCCCGCCCTTCTCTCCACATCTCCTCCCCTCCCTCCCTTCTTCGCTCCTTCCCCTCTCCACCCCTCCTTATTCCCTCCTCCCTTGTCTGTATGCCCCTGGTAGATCCTCTCCGTTTGCTCATCGTCATCAGTTTAGCATGTCAGTGTTGTGTTTGGCGCTGTTCTCCTGTGTGTCAAGTGCTGTGATTTCAATTGTGTGCTGGACTTGTACATACTGCTATTGTCAGTGATTGTTGTGTGCTACGCTGTCCGTCGATACTTTTATGATCCTGTCTGTGGTTTTGTTTTGTGTGTGCAAAATTTTTTACTGTTTTTATCTCTATTTTACAGTCCCCCCTTTTTGTCTGCTCTCTTCCGTAGTGTACCCCTTTTCTTTTATATCTGTGTATGCCATATTTTCTCCATTCTGTTATTTTAAATGTATTCTTTGTATAATTACTGTCTTTCGGCTGAAGACCAGCGCATATGCTGCTGCCAATCACCCCAGATGAGGAACTGAAATACAATGAAGGAAAAAAAAACGATCACGGCAATCAATTACTACACAGCCAACCAAGAGAGGAAGTCTGCCGCCAAGGGACTCGGAACCTGCTCGCGGACCTGTTGGTATTCTGTCAGACTCACTTTGCAAGACTGTAGAAACTGTGAACTCGAACAGTCCGTAACTTAAGTGTTAATCCGTTCCGATGTGCTTCGCTCAAGAAGAGTGAGGACTTAAGCATTTGGTGGTCCCCTAGTATAGGACTGGCTGTGGCAGCCATCCCTTGGTTGTTCCAAGTACTTGCGTTTTTTTCCGAACTTATTTCCTAGTTAGGAAGAGTTACAAAATTTACTTGTTTCTTTTGACGGTCAACGAAGGCTGTTTGTGTTGAATTTATTCTGTTCATAGATATAGATTACGAACTAAACGCTCGTGTGTTTCTTGTGGAAGTGTTCAAAGTTCAGGATAAATCAAGATGTTGCTGACCTCGAGAGTACCGCAACATCACAGTTCATAGAGACACGTGTCTGGAAGACCATTGTCCTGTTGAAAACTGGCACATTGTCCTGTTGATAACTGGCACAAACGACGCGACAATAATGTATCATGATGTACTGTTGTGCTGTCAGAATTTCTTCTGACACTACAGCCGTGACCTAACTCCCGAAGCCATGACGCCAGGAGTAACACCGCTGTGCCTCTCGAAAACATCGTAGGAACGGGTGCTCTCCAAAGATTACTAACAAACTCGTCATCGATGTCCAGGGTTATGGAGAACCGCAATTCATCATTGAACACAATGTGACGCCGTTCCTGGTCGTGGCACCATTCCCAGTCCCGTGATGTCAATGACAGCCTATGCCAGAACTCCCAAGTGCTGCTAGTCTCCGACTAGTGGTGCGAGGTAACAGAGAATGTTGCAAGGAGTTAGTTACTTGTTCTCATATGCCAAGCGCAGATGTGAAGGAGTAAGACTGTGCTTGTTGCACAATACGGCAACCCTACTTTGTGGCGGTCAGACTTGATCGACCGAAACGTTGATGAGTATGCCTGCCCTCTCACAAGCAAGCAGTGCAGCAAGAGGCCACTGTCACTTCCGAATGCCCCAAAAATCTGGATATTGCGCGACTCGACCAGAGACCGAATGTAGACCCACAATGAGGCCCCTTTCAGATTCGGGGAGATAATGATAACGCTATCTCACACCATTACTTGGCATCTTCGTGTCCTTAATAGTGACCACTCAACGTCTGACGTCGTTCACGTTGTGAGACTCCCTTCTTCTTCGCCTCACATTATTAACAGTAACTCCTGTTTTTAACGATGACATGTTGACTGATTAATAACATTCAATTACCGGCAGATGAAGTTCAGAAAATGCAACAAAGTAAGATGCAACTATTCTTTTCTTATCGGCAGTATAGATGACAGTTACGAAATCACACGATTGAAATCATGCCACGAGATTACAATAACAACTCGCGTTCTAAAATGAATCATTCTGGGACGATACACCCTGCACGCGCACTAGAGTTACAGGCAGCTTCATTTACAGGCAGCTTCATTTACAGGCAGCTTCATTTACAGGCAGCTTCATCTTAACCACTCCAAACAGTTCTGAACAACTACGGTTGCCGCCCTGAGCACATAAACCGAGCAACCTCGTTTATGATTTTTGTAACCAGAGAGGTCTAGGAACACGTCATCACAGCTCATAGAGGCCACATTTGTTCTCCTAAGGAAAGAGGCAAGGCAGTGGTAACCTCACCAAATTCCTTATATACCGTACTAAGCCTGATAATAACACTAAACAAGAACAGTACTGTGAGACCTGAGTTTCTCCTCGCGTATACAACTTTCAAATAACTTCGGGGGAATTCAGCCAGGTAACACTTTCAGCGACCGCCAATATTTCGGCGGGAGAACACTCCGCCATTTTCAAGGCAAACTGCAACGGACAGGCGGCGTACATGCAAATTTAAAATCTCGGTTCTCGGACTGAAGCAGGAAAGATAACACACACACTGAGCACTAGTGCCACCAAAGATGACCAAAGTCGGAGCTGTCGATAGAGAGACTATGAATTCGCAGGTGAGGTAGCATTGACTCTGTCCCTCTGTTTCTTGACAAGGGAGAGAGCCGGATTCCAAACAGAGTTTAAACAGAAACCTCCATCCCTGTTAACGAGGTTGCTCGCTAATTTAATCTCAACTGCCTCCCTAATAACACTGTCCCAATAGCTGGACGTGCATGCCAATATCTCGGTGTTATTATATAACATGGGGTGACCAGTATCCAAGCAATGTTCGGCAATAGCAGATCTATTTGGCTGCTGTAATCGTGTGTGCCGTTTACGCTCAGTACATCGGGCTCCACGGTCCTGATAGTTTGACCAATATATGCCATGCCGTAGCTACAAGGAATACGATATACACCCACCTTACGCAGTCCAAGATCATCCTTAACGGAATTCAAAAGTGCTCTAATTTTAGATGGAGGTCGGAAAACACATTTCACATCGTATTTCCGTAAAATACGACCGATCTTGTTAGACGTGTTTCCTACGTAAGGCAAAAAGGCAGTAGACTTAGGCGTTGACTCAGAATTATCATTAATCACACGATGTACAGTTGGTCGATAGCGCAACGCACATTCAATCTGTCTATCACTATAAACATTTTGACGAAATGTAACTTCAAGATGTGACAGCTCAGCTGGCAAAGTCTCAGCGTCAGAAACGACATGTGCCCTGTGTACCAAGGTACGAAGTACCCCTTCACGCTGAGCCGTATGGTGACAACTATTAGCCTGTAAGTACAAGTCGGTCTGAGTACGTTTCCTAAAAGTGTTACCTGGCGGAATTCCCGGAAGTCATTTGAAAGTTGTATATGCCAGGAGAAACTCAGGTCTCACATTGTGTACCTTTACGGGGAGGAAATGTATCGGTGTTTACGTAAGTTGGATAAACTTCGTAGCTGTCGAGTTAGACTGCAATGTGCTTTGTCGTTTTTATTGAGGTGTCGTGATGAAAATCATGTCCCAACATTTGCCAAGGTTGTGCACCATATTAATTCTCCTGCCGCTAATCGTATCAAGCAACGTGCTGGCTTGGCTCTTGTTCGCGAAAGGATTCGTTTTACTCGTCGACGTTTGGATTCTGTTTCCAAAGAATTGTATCGTTTTCATTTAATGGTTGCATCTGAAGTGTCTGATTTCACTTGGGACTGGTTGGACGGTGTCTCATGGACTCAAGCTGACTGGGAATACAACTCCGTCACTGCCCGGCATTTGGCGAAGTTTGAACGTTTTCATCGCGTGGAGTCGGATGTTATATCTCGACGTTCTGTGATAAATCTCACAGAGAAATCTTTTGACGACTCAATCTTATCCGTACTAGGGAAGGGTTTAAATTTTGCACCTACTCCGAAGAGTTTGCCGGTAGTTGATTTTATTAGTTCAATTGAACAGGCAGTTTGCAAACTACCTCCTGAAGCTGCAGAGGAGGCTAGGAGGGAGGCATGCCGTGTATTGACTAGGGTTCGTCCACCCAATAGTAATGTAACAGCAGCAGAGAGGGATGCTTTACGCTCTCTCAAAGTTGATCGCAATATTATTTTACCTGCGGACAGGGGCAATGCCACCGTTGTTTTAAATAAACATGATTATGTACAAAAGATGCAACATTTACTATCTGATTCAGCGTATCGCAGAATAGATGCTGACCCCACAAAAAGTGTTGAGAGAAAGACCAACAGCCTTCTGAAGAAAGTGGTTTGTCGCAGGACACTATCAAGAGTCTTAACACCTATAGTGCTGTTGCCCCTAGGTTATATGACCTTCCGAAGGTTCACAAGGAAGGGGTTCCTTTCCGTCCTGTAGTGAGTAACATCGGCGCTCCGACATATCGTGTAGGCAAGCATCTTGCTTCTGTGTTTAGTCCATAAGTAGGTCGGTGTGAACATCATTTCAGGAACTCAGCTGATTTTTTACGTCATTTGGAGGGACTCAGGTTGAATGACTCTGATATTTTAGTGAGTTTCGATGTGGTCTCTCTCTTCACTCGTGTTCCTCTGTCTGATTCGTTGTGGTGAATTGAGGCCAGGTTTGGTGCTGAATTAACTAATCTCTTTCGGCATATATTGACATCCACTTACTTTTTATTTAATGACCAGTATTACGAGCAGACAGATGGAGTTGAGATGGGTAATCCGTTGTCTCCTGTGATCGCAAATTTGTTTATGGAAGACCTCGAGGAACGTGCATTGGAGTCGGCGCCTTTGAAACCCGCCTGTTTCATTAGATACGTTGACGATACCTTCGTTGATCGGCCTTATGGTAAGGAGAATTTGAATGTCTTTCTAGAACATCTGAACTCGATCCACCCAAACATTCGTTTTACGATGGAGGTGGAACAGGACGGTTGCATTCCCTTTCTTGACGCGTTGGTTAGGAGGAAGGATGATGGATCATTGGGACATGCAGTCTACAGGAAACGTACTCACACCGACTTGTACTTACAGGCTAATAGTTGTCACCATCCCGCTCAGCGTGAAGGGGTACTTCGTACCTTGGCACACAGGGCACATGTCGTTTCTGACGCTGAGACTTTGCCAGCTGAGCTGTCCCATCTTGAAGTTACATTTCGTCAAAATGGTTATAGTGATACACAGATTGAACGTGCGTTACGCTATCGACCAACTGCACATCGTGTGATTAATGATAATTCTGAGTCGACACCTAAGTCTACTGCCTTTTTGCCTTACGTAGGAAACACGTCCAACAAAATCGGTCGTATTTTACGGTAATACGATGTGAAATGTGTTTTCCGACCTCCATCTAAAATTAGAGCACATTTGAATCCCGTTAAAGATGATCTTGGAATGCGTAAGGCGGATGTATATCGTATTCCTTGTAGCTGCGGCATGGCATATATTGGTCAAACTACCAGGGCCGTGAAGGACCGATGTACTGAGCATAAACGGCACACACGATTACAGCAGCCAAATAGATCTGCTATTGCTGAACATTACTTGGATACTGGTCACCCCATGTTATATAATAACACCGAGATATTAGCATGCACGTCCAGCTATTGGGACAGTGCTATTAGGGAGGCAGTTGAGATTAAATTAGCGAGAAACCTCGTCAACAGGAATGGAGGTTTCTGTTTAAACTCTGTTTGGAATCCGGCTCTCTCCCTTGTCAAGAAACAGAGGGACAGAGTCAATGCTACCTCACCTGCGAATTCATAGTCTCACTATCGGTAGCTCTGACTTTGGTCATCTTTGGTGGCACTAGTGCTCAGTGTGTGTGTTATCTTTCCTGCTTCAGTCCGAGAACCGAGATTTTAAATTTGCATGTACGCCACCTGTCCGTTGCAGTTTGCCTTGAAAATGGCGGGGTGTTCTCCCGCCGAAATATCTGCGGTCGCTGAAAGTGTTACCTGGCTGAATTCCCGGAAGTTATTTCAAGGAACAGTACTAATGTTGGCCGCTCTACAGAGGACTGAAACTCTAATACTTCTGCCGGCCGGTGTGGCCGAACGGTTCTAGGCGCTACAGTCTGGAACCGCTCGACCGCTCCAGTCGCAGGTTCGAATCCTGCCTCGGACATGGATGTGTGTGATGTCCTTAGGTTAGTAAGATTTAAGTAGTTCTAAGTTCTAGGGGACTGATGACCTCAGAGGTTAAGCCCCAAAGTGCTCAGAGCCATTTTTTTCTAATAATTTACGTACCCGCTGATTGTGTGTTCATGTACGAAGCAACATCCACATCCGACCTTGTCTTCTATGTGCTACACTTATGTCAGGCGGTGCTTAATGAGTAAGCACTTCCGAAGTTGTTAAGTACATTAAAGTTTCTAAATGAGTTTTTGAACGCACTGGTGGCGCAAATGAAACAGGTCACGGTGCTGCAGGAGGTCGTGATCAGGCGATGAATTCAAGTGACGTTCCAGCGCATGCCGAAACTGTACAACTCGACAACACACAGCCGCGTTGCTACCTGTGTTCTGTTGTTACCGTTACGCCGTTGTCTTCTGACCAGTGATCCAACTTCTCTCCACCTCTCACTCATTCAATAGCCGAAACTTCTCTTTACGCTACGATTAGCACTCCTTCGAAATTAATTATAACTGTCTAGATCGCAAGGCACTTTTATTAAACTGTGATCGGTTTCGATTATCACATGATCACTGTCAGACCTGCAACGATACTGATGGACAATGACTGTGCATGGGACAGGAGCTGCTGAATGACGATAACTCGAACAGTTGACTACCATTCAGCGGTTCCTGCTCCATGCATGTCAGCAGTACGGTTGTAGGTCTGAAGATGATCATGTGATCACATTTTAAAAAACGTGCCAAATATTGTATTGTGATTGCTGACTTCTCGAACTATGCTTTCAAAATTAATTAATTAGTACTCCCCTACCATGGCGGTAACCGTCTTTCGCGCCCGTCCACTTATATGTTTCGTGCTTTCGTCTGTAGTGAGAAACAAAACGCGGGAGGCAGATAACTTTTAGTTTTGTGCTCTACGGCCGTCCATCTTTTCAGTTCATTCAGTCAGTCTAAATACGTCTGATACCTAATTTAAAGAATATACAGGATATTCCGTGACGATGTTGCAAATTTGCAGAGATGGTGGAAAAGATCAAATGTATCAATTTCAGGTAAGAGATCATAGGCCGGAAGGGACCGAGTCGAAATGTATGAGCGAAAATTTACTGTCTGGAAGCGCGCGACAGCTACGGTCGCAGGTTCGACTCCTTCTTCGGGCATGGATGTGTGTGATGTCCTTAGGTTAGTTAGGTTTAACTAGTTCTAAGTTCTAGGGGACTGTTGACCTCAGCAGTTAAGTCCCATAGTGCTCAGAGCCATTTGAACCGCCTTAGTTCCGTCTTAGCGTCACACAGCGCTCAAGGTATGATTCTCAGTATCCGAACCCTGATCATGACGCGCAGAATTTCCGCTGAATACTCCCCCAGTACCAACCGATAGCTTCCTCTGTTGTTAATCAGTAACGGTGCAAGTAACTTGATCTTCGAGAGACTGTAAATTGCATATCAACGTTACAGTAATAATGAAATCCATGTACCTGCACTAGTCTCACAAGGTGGTACGTTTACAAAAACTGTTCGAAATGGCGTCCCCCATCGTCAATGGAGGAATGGCTTCGTCGTACAAAGTTCTGTCGTACTCGTTCTAAGATCCACTGCATCGTCTGAACGATGTCGCAGGCAGCGGAGTGTTCTTGCCAGGAGATCGTCTTCAATCTCGAAAGGCTCCTCATACATAAGACTTTTCTCTTGGGCGCACAAGAAGAAATAAAGTGGGGTGAGGTCAGGTATACATGTTGGTTATGAAACACGACCTCCTACAGCTATACACTTTTCTGGGAAACATCGGATCCAGATTTTTACGAACCCCCACTCCAAAGAGAGATGAAGCTCTTTCATATTGGAACCGCATTCATTAACGAATAGCAAGTAGGATATGTTCCAGGAATCAGGATAGGACCTGTACAGTGGTGCATTTAAGCGCAGGAAGAGGAAACATCCCTAGTATGTGATCATTGACTATGCCTAGCCAGATATTCATTGACAATTTGTGTTGATGGCTTCTCACAAATGTAGCGTGGGATTTGTTTAGCGTTCCGTCTTTGGTGAAACTGGCTTCATCCGTTTAAAGTGCATACGCAGGAAAGTGAGGATCGACTGCAAGGGGGCTCCAAGCACCATTAGCTCAACACGACACGAAGTCCGAATTGAGAAGGAATCAAAGCATACATTTTCTGTGGGCGGTAAGGATGTTGTTGCATTTCCTGTAATACTCGCCATACATTACTCAGCGGAACATACATTTCGCGAGCAACTGATCAAGTACCAATTGCAGGTGCATCATCCACTCGAGCAAGCACTCCATCTTTTAAGTCGGGAGTCCGAGTAGTTTGTCGTCATCCTCGGTGTACTGTGGTACCAATTGCTCTGTTTACCAATTGCTCTGTTTCACGTAATCGTTGGAACAATCTTGGAAGCAAGATGTGAACCGGATGTCTTCTACGCCGTCCTGTACAACCTTTTCGCTTCTCTGCTACTCCCAGTTGTTTACTCATAAACGAAAATCATTTCTGCAAGTTTCAAAGTATGCAAATCTATTTGGTTATGGCTGTCCGACGTTAGTATTTCAACATGTAGACACAGACTGCGGTCTACTATAGTAAAGACATTTTACACCAGGACTACTAATGTCAGTATACAGTAAGACATCTGCACGGGATTAGTTGAGTTATTCTCCAAACCTCTAAACTTAGGTGCTCGTCGGGATTGCCTACCATGCAATCTTAGCAACACGGCAACAACGGAGTCGGTACATTTATTTCTCTGTCAGAGGCATAACAACGATTTTCTCTCATAACTTTCGACTCTGTCGTTTGCGTACTAGGATACCTTACGTTAGATTTATACATTTACGCTTCTCAATCATCTCTGAAAGCTAGTAACATCATGAGGAATCATTCTTTATATTATTTACAAACACACAAATACGGACCATTTTAATGAAGCTGCTTGCTAGTTAAGTTCATTACCTACACTAACAAGCCTAATTCGACCCACCTTTCGTTTTAAAGTTTAATTACCATTTTTAAGAAACGTGAAGTATACAATCCTTTATTATGCATGTGTATCCTCATATTTTACACTTGTATTTGCCTTATGTTGTATTGAAAGTTTCTTCTAGACTAGCTTATGATTCACAGATGTCGGGAAGTCCAATAAAATTTAGTTTAATTTTTTGCAAAATATTTTTTATTACGTGCCTATAGTTGGCAGTTTTGATGAACAGATCAGTACTTTGGCTACGCTTGTAGCATCGTGCCGATATTATCCGTATTTTAATACAGTACTTACTTCACTTTTTTAGACCACACACTTTTAAATCCCTACTGTAAGCGAATAAGATCTTGTAAGACTACCTCTATACTGCTTTACTGGGTGATTCTTCTTAACAGCTAAAATCCTCCTAAGAGACATAGATGACGCTGGGACAAATAATTTAAGATAAGACATATGGCGTCGAAAATGTTGTGGTACGCCCCAAAAGTGGACGAGAAATGCTGAACATGCGACGTCATCAGATGTGGTACCTCGCCACATGCGCAGCGACTGGGTCTGTCGCTTCCACCCTCGTCGGTAGGGGCAGCGCTACGCGTCGCTCCGCTAGGCTACTCTGTTTCCCAACACCTTTTGTAAATGTTCAAAAATGGTTCAAATGGCTATGAGCACTATGGGACTTAACTTCTGAGGTCATCAGTCCCCTAGAACTTAGAACTACATAAACGTAGCTAACTTAAAGACATCACACACATCCATGCCCGAGGCAGGATTCGAACCTGCGACCGTAGCGGTCGCGCGTCTCCAGACTGTAGCGCCTAGAACCGCTCGGCCACCCCGGCCGGCTTTTGTAAATGTGATCTGTTGTAAACGTAGAGGTTACAAAATTATTGTCCTCACTGTAACCAAGCAAAAGCTATTCTTTTTCTGTGTTTCCTTACCTTTTGTCCCTTTTTTTTGTTTTCGTACTTCATTTAGTAAAGAGGAAGTAGGCCTAAGTCATTTACTGTTAGCGATAAAATTCGGAAGTTTGTACTCATTTGCTTGTGACGCAATACGTAAGTATTTTTTGTACTGCGCTTTGCAATTAAACAGCTGAGGCCGCGAGACCAGTAAATAAAACAATAAATCATATCTGAAATTAAACACCAGTGCCAAAGAAAAAAAAGAAGTACTGCCTGCCAGAATCAGCACTCTAACCGTGAGCCCCACGTGCTAAAGTCGAGCACGTATACCCGGAGCCACACCGATATGAATAATTGGGTTTGGATAATCAGGTGTGAAAGACCGGTAGGCTCCACAGCTGCAATTGCAGCGAGTTACGTCATCTGGCGATGTGACATGTTCAACTCTGTTCAACTCTTTTTTTTTATTTATCCGCTTTTGGAGTATTTCCCGACATTTGAGACCCTATTTGTGTATTATTAAACTACTTGTCTCAGCGTCATCTACATCGCTTCGGTGGTATTGAAACGGTAATAAGAATCAAAATGTACAAGCAACGCGGCTCGAAGATTAGGCGGGTCCGTTCGCTGATCACATCCTCTCGATACTACTCAAGTAGCCAATTGCAGAGTTTGTTTAGCGACCATGGACTAAGTAACCTACCAGAATTTCTTCCGATGCACCGCCATTCATAGGAACGCTGAATTGTCCCAACACTGTACAAAAGTTTGACTCAAAGGACACGGGTACTACTAGAACAGTTAAAATAACAGGTTAAAGTAACATCAGCTCAGTTTGCAAACTGCTTTTTTCTGGTTTTTTTTTTTTTTTTTTTTTTTTTTTTTTTTTACAGTGATGCACTGTTGGCAAGCTGAAACGGAAACGGAATAAATTCGATAGCCGTAGGACAGAAGTCTTTCGAGCACTTTTCGGTGAGTGTTACCAACTTTTTTCTATTGCAATAATCAATTAATTTCTAATTGTTACAATGAAACGTTGACTGTCAACGTCAGCGCATATTACACAGCGCAGTATTTACGCATTTAATTCTTATGAAACAGTTCACTGTTCAAATACATGGCTCAATCAACGCGGCGCGGCAGATGTATACGAATGTAAATGACAGTTGGCATTAACTAACTAAAATTGTGCAATGAAATGTGTCGTTTGGACTATTACGCGGCACATGTGTAAGCGTTACTTTTTTAACGCCATGTACCGCTCCGTGGTCTAAAGAGTGAACCAAGCTTCTCCACCTCTCTAAATCGGGTGTATCCCAACGCTGTCGGGATTTACACAGCTAACGCCACCGTCCGTGTGCCAAAGAAGTAAACGCGACATTAAAGGCGGCTTGTCCACAGCTGCGTTCAACGATATGTAGCTTACACATGTACGCGAAACTTTGGTCTTGGAACGTACAACTGCCCCTATGAATTTTCCATTTTAGAGGGAGGGGGGGGGGGCTATGGCATTGTTCTGAAGTATTGATAAAAAATCAAAATTGGCCTCCATCACACAAAATTAGTGAGAAGATTGTGTACCTTACGAGGCGTTTCGCGAGCAGTCTATCTTCAGGTACAATATACAACAAATTTTAGAAATTTTAATGCTGTAATAACATAAGAAGCAGCAAAACCGTTTGGCTAAAAAGTCTGTTCTGACTTACTGTACATCTACATCTATACTAAGGAAGCTACCTTATGGCTTGTAGCGGAGGGTACAATGAGTACCAGTGCCACTTTCCCCTTCTCCTGTTCCAGTGGAATATGATTTGCGGCAGGAACTCTTGCTGATAAGTCTCCGTATACCTTTGGATCTCCCTAATTTTATCTTCGTGTTTTTTTTTGCGAAATGTATGTAGGAGGCAGTAGTATATTGGTTGGCTCTTGTAGCACTGTAGACTCTCGGGAGTTAAACAGCAGAACACAACGTGATGCAGAACGGCTCTCTTGCACCGTCGTCCATCGGAGTTGGCTGAGCATCTCTGTGATGCTTTGGCGCTTACTGAATTAATACGTAACGAAAGGTGCAGCTTCTTGAATTTGGCGCAGGACCAACGAAAGGAAGGCATCTTATTCTTGTGGAAGTTGATGACGAGGATGCTGTTGCTCTTACTGACCGTACAGAGCATGCCTCGGGTAGAGCTAGTATTCGTGGGGTGTCACGAGAACTGTCCGTCCCATAGTGAAGAGTATGGAAAGTTTCGCGGTCTTTCTACACTGGTACCCGTACAAGAGCCAGACCGTGCAGCAATTGAAACATCATAATCCGCAACACCGTACTGAATTTGCTATTCTGCTTCTGCCATGGATGTATGTTGATGGTACGTGGCCGAGCAATATTCTATGGAGTGACGAGATACTGTAGTGTAACGACGTAAGTTTTGTATAAATGATTTTCTTTTGACATATGACCATGTGCAGACTTCGTCACCTAGGTCAGATACAACACACTTGAAAATTATTTAAATTCTTTTTTAAATTGTCTCTGAATGGTTCTTGAACGAAACAAAACTGTAATTAAAACATCATCATTTGAGTCGTATGCGCAGAATTACGTCACTCAGTCCAATTGGTTTGTGCAAACTTTTTCAATTTAGATGTCGTTTGTTTCTTCTCAGAAATTATATTAATGCAAGTGATCTGCTTTAATAAACATTAGAACCACATTGAATAAACTTTCGAGATTCAAATTCGCGATGAACATTGTCAAAAATTAATAATCTTGTCAAATAAATTACTTAACATAATCCTTCATAAGTAAATTCTCCGAACACGTATTTCAACTTTTGTAGTATACACTAGTTTATTATCTTCCTACATATAGACGTGAACCTGAGCCTTGACAAGATAGGACTGAACATTTACAGCATGATTAAACTTTCTATGACGTCATTGTAGTAGAAACATTACAAATTCTTAATTTTCAATTTTTAGAAGCACGATGCAACAACTCGGTTTCAGGATCTTCTGTTGCTCTTTGGCTGTCGACCCGCGACGTATAGTGGCTAGGAATTTTCTCTCTGGTCCCGGCAGTGAAGATGCTGTCTCCGTTCGTTGCGCCGCCCTCTCCGTACATGAAACATAAAAAATAAATACAAACTTTAGACAATTCACAACCATTACAAATATTACAAAAAATACATAAAGAAAACTAAATTAAACTTATATTCACCTGCAAACTGGGCTGACACTGGTGGATGGGTGACGCTTCAATTTCGCGTCCCACTACATACCCAACCCACAAGCTCAGTTTGTCAGGTCTTAACCGAAAATAAAACTTCTTCTATATACAATATTTAACTGTTAATATTATACATTTTTCTCATATTTTCCGTAATCTAAAGTCCTTGCTCTTAGATAGATTCAATCCTTTTATGACAATATTGCTGTGACTATTTGTCATTCACTTTCAATTGTGCCATTATGGTAATTAACAACCGAATATATGGAGATTACTCCTTTTCATTTAATAGTTGCTAGTGAATAATAATTTAGTACGTTCTTTAACGTTGTTACATTAGGACAGAGCGTTCAAATCGTGATAGGTTAGTTTCAGTTTTATTCATTTACTAGAGTTATTCTTTCCAAAATATATGTTACTAATAATTTTCTCACAATAACTAATAGTACTATTTACTTTACGTCGTTCTTTTCCCTAATGCTTTATTTATGCCTGAGGTCAAGAAGAAATCAAGCAAAACTTTCTTTAGAATCTCGGCACGGCTTTCTTTACCTTCGGACACTTTGTTGGGTAATGGCAATTTATTTAGGAGAAACAAGCGAGAGAGTCCCGTTTGGTGTGTTCTATATTAACACTATTACAAATCTCTATTAAAGGCACTCTGCTCTGTTCTCGTGAGCCATACAGCTCTGGACGCCCATGGTCCCTAAAATTATTAACCATCCCCTTTGGTTCCTACTATCCGAGTAAATATAAAATATACAAAATTCCTTCTGACCTAATACCAAAATATTCTTCCATATAAATCCCCTTTTAGTTATCTTTCCCTTTTTGAAGTACCGGTAGATTATTGTAGAACACTTGTTTAAACTTCCTGTCATTTCTTTAAAAATAACACGTAACTATCACGAAAAACTTCACATGAATAAACTATGAACGCTCTTCCGTATGTAACATATCCTAAATATTAACTTATTTAGGAATGAAGGGTTTCATTTGATCAACACTATATGATCTTTTGATTACACCTGATGAAGGTTCCATAAGAAGTAACGCTTTGGGATGTACAATCTTATGAACAACATATGGACCTTCAAAGATAAAGAAGATTTTTCTACATTCCTCACTGGTCTTCGAACTTTTAGGATGAGATCGTACTAATACAAGATCTCCTACCTGAAATGAGGGTACTATAGCATGTTGATCATAACTTTTAATTCTCCGTTCAGCATTTTTAACAATCTGTTCGCAAATTTTTTCGTTTGTATAGACAATTCGTAGAATAACATTTTTCTTTCCTTTACATAATACGGTAACCTCCTAATTAGGACACGTATTAGATGACTTTAAATAATTGGTTCTTCAATTAATTTAGCACGGTTTAAATGCTATTTGAAATAATCCCTATAACCTCTCCACCGTTTAGAATAAGGAGGAGGGTCTAACAACTCTAAAGTTAAGTGTTGTTGTTTTCCTCTTGACGAATAATTTTGTTTAAATTGCTTAACAAAATCATCCCAGTCCCTAAATTCAGTTCTATGCAGTACTGCCCATTCCGCAGCTTCTGCTTCTAAATGTCCTATTACAAATTGAATTCGTTTTTCATTACTCCATTTAGGAGATAATGAAGTTTCAAAAGATTTTGTAAAGATTATAGGGTGAAGGAAATCGACTTGCTACATTTGAACTCGCCGTTATATCATCCCAACATTCTGTGAGAGACATAGTTGGATTTTGTTTAGATTGCAGAGACGGAGTTGCATCGGATTGGCTTGCCGTGGTTTCTTTATTCGTATTGTTGCGTCCGAGCTAGCAAACACGATGCGACTGTTGTCTCTGATTACGGTATTACTTCTACTACTTGAAATGTTTTCATTATTATCTAATTCCGATAACCGTTTAGTAATTTCCTGTATTCGCATTTCTGTATTGGATACGCGATTAGCTAATATCGATTCTTCACTGTGTTCACGATGTGAACGCTCTGTACCTTCGTCAGTGTTATTATCTTTGGAAGTCTCAAGGTTACTGCATATTTCGGTAATTAAAAATTTCATGTTTTCTATTTCAGTATGATCTTTTTCTACTCGATGAGTTAATATTTCTAATTCTACATTATCTATTGAAAAAAATCTCTACAGGTTTGGTAGAAACCTCTTTAATAGATTCTGATAATTCTCTACGAACAGTTTCTGTTTGCACAGAAAATTCATCTCGTAACTTATCGTTACTTTTCTCTATTTCATTTACAACTAAGACATTAACATTATCTAGTCTCCTGATTAAGTCAGTAATACCATTTCGCATGTGAGCTTTTTCCTCACGCGATTCCAAGATATGTTCTTCTAACCTTTTACAATTATCAGCAATTTTAATGCAAGTGATCTTCTTTAATAAATATTAGAACCACATTGAATAAACTTTCGAGATTCAAACTCGCGTTGAACGTTGTCAAAAATTAATAATCTTGCCAAATAGATTACTTAACATAATTCTTCATAAATAAATTCTCCGAACACGTATTTCAACTTTTGTAGTATACACTAGTTTATTATCTTCCTACATATAGACGTGAACCTGAGCTTTGACAAGATAGGACTGAACATTTACAACATGATTAAACTTTCTATGACGTCATTGTTGTAGAAACATTACAAATTCTTAATTTTCAATTTTTAGAAGCACGATGCAACAACTCGGTTTCAGGATCTTCTGTTGCTCTTTGGCTGTCGACCCGCGACGTATAGTGGCCAGCAATTTTCTCTCTGGTCCCGGCAGTGAAGATGCTGTCTCCGTTCGTTGCGCCGCCCTCTCCGTACATGAAACATCAAAAATAAATACAAACTTTAGACAATTCACAACCATTACAAATATTACAAAAAATACATAAAGAAAACTAAATTAAACTTATATTCAACTGCAAACTGTGCTGACACTGGTGGATGGGTGACGCTTCAATTTCGCGTCCCACTACAATACATGTTTTAAATTCGGAGTGGACTGAATTTGGGGTGCAGTTAAACCTCATGTTCTGCACGATGAGCCATTGCAATCTCTGTGTGTGACTGTGTGGTGTGGTCTCACAAGCACTTTTATACTGGTCCGTTCTTCTTTGAATAGACTACATCCAGGGTAGAATGCAAGTTTGTGGATGCAATTGTTTTCGACCAAGATGGGCAACACCTCATGTCGCTAGCCCAGTGAAAGATCTGCTTAATGCAACTTCCCATGAGTGTGTTATATCGAAAGGTTTTCCATACATATGGCCTGCATGATTACCTGATCTTGGTCTACGAGACTTCTGGCTCTGGGGATATCTAAAGGAACTCTTTTACCAGGGACACGTTCGCTGTCTTTTTTTTAAAAAAAATTAAGCCATCAGTCACCATGAATTCCTCTCGTATGCCGACCTCTTCATCTCAGTGTGAGACTTGCAACATACGTCCTTAATTATTTGACGAATGTATTCCAATTTCTGCCTCCCTCTATTCCTCTACAGTTGTCGCCCTCTACAGCTCCGTCCAGTACCATGGAAGTCATTCCCAGATGTCTTAACAGATATCCTATCACTGTGTCCCTTCTTTTCAGTGTTTTCCATATATTTCTTTCCTCTCCGATTCTGCACAGAACCTACTCATTCCTTCCTTAGAAGTCCACCTAATTTACAACGTTCGCCTGTAACACCACAGCTCGAATGTTTCGAATCTCCACTTCTCCGACAGTCCACGTTCCATTACCATAAAATTCTGTGCTCCAAACGTACATTCTCAGAAACTTCTTTTTCAAATTAGGGCCCATTTTGATCCTAGTTGACCTCTCTTGGCAGGAGTGTCCTTCCTGCCAGTGCTAGCTGCCTAGATACCAGAATCTTTTTCACTTTCACTCAGGATAGCAATGCCACCAGTGAATCTTATCATTGGTACCTTTCACCTTGAATTTTAATTCCACTCCTGAATCTTTCTTTTATTTTCATCATTGCTTCTTCGATGTACAGATTGACAGTAGTGGCGAAAGACTACGTCCCTGTCTTACACCATTCTTTTGACAGAGCACTTCGTTCTTGGTTGTCCACTCTTACTATTCCCTCTTAGCTCTTGTACATATTGTATATTACCCGTTCCTCCCTATAGGTTACCCCTATTTTTCTGAGAATTTTGAACATCCTGCAACATTTTCCATTGTCGAACGGTTTTTCCAGGTCGACAAAACCAATCAACGTGTCTTGATTTTTTTTTCCCCTTGTTTCGATTATGAACCGCAACGTCAGAATTGCCTCTGTGGTGCCTTTATCTTTCCTAAAGCCAAACTGATAGTCGCCTAACACATCCCTAACTTTCTTTTCCATTCTGCTCCATATTATTCTTGTCAGCAACGTGGATGTGCGATAATTCTCGCACTTGTCGGCTCTTTGCAATCTTTTTGTGGATAATATTTTTCCGAATGTCAGATGGTATGTCGACAGACTCATTCATTCTACACAGCAAGGTAAATACTCGTTTTATTGGCACTTCTCCCAATGATTTTAGAAATTCTGATGGAATGTCATCTGTCCCTTGTGCCTTATATGATCTTAAGTCCTCCAAAGCTCTCCTAAATTCTGATTCTAATTCTGGATCCCCTATGTCTTCTAAATTGACCCTTGTTTCTTCTTCTATCACATCAAATAAATTTTTCCCTTCACAGGGGCCTTCAATGTAACTCTTTCACCTCTCCTCTGCATTTAACAGTGGAATTCACGTTCCACTCTTTTTGTTGCCACCCTTGCTTTTAATTTCGCCGAAAGTTGTTTTGAAATTAACATATGCTGAGTCGGTCCTTCTGACAATCATTCCTTCTTCGATTTCTTCAGATTTTTCATGCAGCCATTTCGTCGTAGATGACCTGCACTTCCTGTTTATTTCATTCCTCAGCGACTTCTGTTTCTGTATTCCCGAATTTCAATGAACATCTTTGTACTCCCTTCATCGATTAAGTAAAGTGTTTCTTCTGTTACGCATAGTTTCTTCGCAGTTATCTTCTTTGTATCTATGTTCTTCTCTCCAACTTCTGTGATCTCCCTTTTTGGAGACGTCCATTCCTCTTCAACTGTTCTGCCTACCGGGCTATTCCTTATTCTCGTATCTACAGCCTTAGAGAACTTCAATCGTATCTTGTCATTCCTTGGTAGGTCCATATCCCACTTCTTTGCGTATTGATTCTTCCTGACTGATCTCTTAACCTTCAGCCTACTCTTCATCACTACTATATTGTGATCTGAGTCTGTTTCTGCTCCTGGGTACGCCTTACAATCCAGTATCTGATTTCGGAATCTCTGTCTGACCATGATGTAATCTAATTGAAATCTTCCCGTATCTCCCGGCCTTTTCCAAGTATACCTCCTCCTCTTGTGATTCTTGAACAGGGTATTCGCTATTACTAGCTGAAACTTGTTACAGAACTCAAATAGTCTTTCTCCTCTTTCATTCCTTGTCAAAAGCCCATATTCTCCCGTATACTTTTCTTGTACTCCTTCGCCTACAACTGCATTCCATTCCCCCATAACTATTAGATTTTCAGCTCCCTTTACGTATCGTATTACCTTTTGAATTTCATCATACACTTTCTCTAAACCTTCATCTTCAGCTTGCGACGTCTGCATGTGTACCTGAACCATGGTTGTCGGTGCTGCTTTGCTGTAGATTCTGATAAGAACAACCCTTTCACTGAACTATTCACAGTAACACGTTCTCTGCCCTACCTTGCTATTCATAACGAATCCTAGGTCTGTTATACCATTGTCTGTTGCTGATGATATTACCAAACACGCATCTGACCAGAAAATCTTACCTTATTTCCATTTCACTTCACTGACCACTACTATATCTAGATTGGGCGTTTGCATTTCCCTTTTCAGGTTTTCTAGCTTTTCTGCCACATTCATTCTACGCCCCGACTCGTAGGACGTTGCTTTTTCGTTGATTATTCAATATTGTTGTCATTGTCATCTCCTCCTTGGCAGTGCCCTTCAGGAGAACCGAATGGGATACTATATCGGAATCTTTTGCTAATGAAGAGATCATCATGGAAGTTTTTCTATTACAGGTCACAATGTCCTGTTGATACAAGATATGTGTCTTTAATGCAGTGGTTTCAATTGCCTTTTACATCCTCATGCCCTTGATCATACTGGTTCTTCGGCCTTTAGGGGCAGCAGAACCTGTGTCCACTCTTGCTCACTCTTCGACAAGGGCGTTGGCAGAACGAGGGTGACTTCTTATACTGGAAGTTTTCGGCCGCCAATGCTGACTATTAATAAGAATTTAAGCAGTGGCGTGTTTTAAACCAGGGACTGAGAACGTTTTGATTACTAATCAAGGACGGTACCCCTAGGCCACAGGTGCACTCCGTCTGCCTGGTATGAAGACCAGTACACAGGATCACATTGCTCAGATTGCTGCGAGCAATTTATTGATGACTCCATTTTACGAATGCATCATCCCATCATCTCCGGTGCTCATGTTGTTCTAATTATGTAGGTGAGGGTTAATAATAAAAGCCGCATTATACCTTTCTCTTTTCTTTGACCTGTTCTGCCCATATCTTGTTCCTTGTCCATTACACATGGAAACATTTCTGTGTGTTTTTCATGAATACAGAGCGCCAGATTTACACCTGGTGGTCAAAATTGGGACTAATCTTTCTTCTGCGTGCGCCGATTCCTCTTGAATACACTAGCATATCCACATTGTTTTGCTACAATACGGTACTACCAGTGCACACTGGGCATTTGTGAGTAGCTGCTCTTTAATTATAACCATTATATGCGAAGCAGAGGCGAACGCGGCAGTTATACTGAAGCTACTGGCAAGAAGTAGGCAAATACACTTCATCTTCTTGTTCCGGGGCTCATCCAATATATCCACGGGGTCAGCATGTTTATTAGGATTTGGCAGTGTTAGTGACAGTGGCACTGGGAGGTTCGCTGCCATTCCCGACGCCACCATTTCCTCTCAGAACGGAATTCGTGTTTCCCGTCTGTCTGTGTCTATTGTCATCTCAAGTGTAATGTGAGAATGTTTTCTAAATGGTTGCAAACCATGTAATTAAGGCGGGACTTGAGTACCAACCCAGTATCGACCTAGTGGAAAGTGGGAAACCGCCTAAAAACTACGAGGGCTATTCGGAAATTAAGAAACGAACGATCGCGAAATGAAACCACGTTGAAAATCAAAACTGTTTTATTTGCAGCAGTTACCTACACCTTCCAGCTACTTCGTACATAGCCGTCGCTTCAACTTGTACATTTGTCGCTTAGGCATTTGTCGTAGCGTTCTATCAGCTCTCCAATACCCTCGTCTTTGAAGGAAGCCTCCTTTGCTTTCCGACAATTTTCTATCCCGCAGCTCGTTGTCTGTCCAGAAATGTTATCTTCATAGCCAGCGGTTCATTTCAGCAGAGATCAAAATCAGAAGGAGGAAAGTGCAGGCTGTATGGTGTGTGAACAAACAATTCCCACCTAAAATTCTACAGGAGCATCCTCATTGCCTTTGCAGTGTGCGGCCGAGTACTGTCACGAAGATGGAAATGCGTGACAGTTACGTTATGGGGCGTTGCATGAAATTAGACGATACCCCGCAGCGGGGACCCATACTTGGTGGGGTGACATTATTTTCTAGGCATCTTTAAGTGCTCACGTTGCTGTCAGAACTGAGAACGCTATGTTATCTATGGCATACTTATACATTGTGCAACACATCTGTTCAAAGATTCATAGGGTTTTCAGTGTGGTTTCATTTCGCGAACGATCGTTCGTTACTTTCCCAATTGTCCTCATATACGGAGGCTTCCTGCCACGCTGGCCTTTGAGATTGATCTGATAGATGCATTCGAACCGGGCCATTCGTCCCTACATGGCCCCGGGAACGAGTGCTTGAATGCGCTTGGCTATTCTGGTGCAGCTGGTAAATCCACTGACATACATGATTTTAGCAATGGGCAGATATTTCTCGCTGCCTAGTCATCTCAGAAATAATGAAGGTGGTCGGATAGAAAGTGGTTGATGAACTGTGAGTCCATGCGCACGCAACAAGGTATTAGACGCGCATGCCTCATCATAGAATGTGGAGGTTGGTGTCCTGCAGGATACGCGATGGTCTTTGGCTCACCTTGATACATCGGGGTTGGGCCTGGTGTGGAAGAACTTAGATCCAGGTAGACACCAAACAATGTGTATTAATATCTATGTAAAGGGTGTCTCAGACATTTTGGGTCAAATCGAAACAGGCGATAGTGTCTAATCTAGTTCGAACAAATAGACAACACCCACCCAAAATACAGAAATGGTAACGAGTAACATCACTGATTGTGGATGTTCGAATGCTCTTAGAAATTTATGAACCATAATAAAATCCCCCAAAATAGAAGAAAATTTGGGAAGTCATACAATTTAGACGTGACTCCCAACTGGCACACCTCAGAAGAAACATTAACAATGACTCTTAAATAAATATGCAGTCGGTCAAAATACAAGAAAAAGTGGCAAATTACACCAGACGGCTATCACAGACAACAAGCAACAAGCAATCAAGTTTCACAATGAATGGAGTTAGCTAATGACTGTAGATAAAATACTGGAAAACCTCAACAGTTAATACTCATAAGTAAGAGGCTTCAAAACTTAATATGCTCCACAACTATCAATAAGGGTGCAAGGTTTAAACAAGTAGTTAAAGAGCAAATATAGTGACAAGGAACTTCGAACTTGCAGAACACGGTTTAAAGTTTATGTGCTCCATGAATTCACAATATTGGATAGTTCAAGAGTTCCAGATTTATCTGGTTACATTCCACCGTGGAAGGCATCAAACGATCAAATTCACTTATCTTGAGGCAACACGAGGCGTCTGATAAAGGCGTCTGCTTGCGATCGAACCTAGACATCGTGCGACGACGGAAGAGCAACCGTAGCAGATACATAACACGTCTCTTTTCCGGGCCCAGAACATAGGAACGCTTCGTTTGCTGCTAGAAATACCCTGCCAACACACATCAGAATGGAACAGTAAGCTAGCGAAATGAGGCTACAAACAAGAATGACTGGGATGCAGGCAATATTCACTTATTAAAAAAGTGACTACACATACAAGTAACAAGGTTAATACTCTTTAAAATTATTTGAAAATTAACAGAGTGAAATATCAACGCCCGCAGATCCAATTACTAGAGCATGCTCATCTATAAGAAGTTCTTTGCCTTCTACACAGACTACGTTGCAATTTCAGTTCTATCAATTCAGTTTACAACAGGCAACGCTAGTACACGTGCACGACATATGAGCTGGAACAACAAATTGCTATCAGTTGCGCTGACCGATGACCACCCACACAATCACTCAGAGGCGTCTTAATACGACAGCTCCAATTCCACAATAACACAAACATATCTTTACGACAGCAAGTACGAATAAAAAACAACACTTAACTCCAGTAAGGTGTGAGGAAGCGTGAATTTCAGAATTCCAAGCAGGGACGTTATTACCTCCAATTCGTACAGATGACTTCCAGATACTGTAAAATTTAAGCCTTCAAGGTAGGCCCGGAACTTGCTGACCAGATTGCAGGCAGTGTCAGCTGTTCTTCTCGCGCTAGCCGCCGTGAATTCGTAATCCAGCCGGAGAAGCTTGCCTCCGACCGATTTAACCACTCCCGGCTTCTCGAGGCCCGTACTGGACAGCAAGAGTCAGGAGCTCCCTAAAACCAACATCGTGCCAGCCATATTCCCTCCAGCTAACTGCCTGAAGCAAGTGCAAAAAGGTGGAATTTAAGGAGATGGGACCTGGATAAACTGACTAAACCAGAGGTTGTAGAGAGTTTCAGAGAGAGGATAAGGGAACCATTGACAGGAATGGGGGAAAGAAATAGATTAGAAGAAGAATGGGTAGCTCTGAGGGATGAAGTAGTGAAGGCAGCAGAGGATCAAGTAGGTAAGAAGACGAGGGCTAGTAGAATTCCTTGGGTAACAGAAGAAATATTGAATTTAATTGATGAAAGGAGAAAATATAAAAATGCGGTAAATGAAGCAGGTAAAAAGGAATACAAACGTCTCAAAAATGAGATCGACAGGAAGGGCAAAAAGGCTAAGCAGGTATGGCTAGCGGACAAATGTAAGGATGTAGAGGTTTATCTCAATAGGGGTAAGATAGATACTGCCTACAGGAAAATTAAAGAGACCTTTGGAGAAATGTATGAATGTCAAGAGCTCAGATGGAAACCCAGTTCTAAGCAAAGAAGGGGAAGCAGAAAGGCGGAAGGAGTATATAGAGGGTCTATACAAGGGCGATGTACTTGAGGACAATATTATGGAAATGGAAGAGGATGTAGATGAAGATGAAATGGGAGATACGATACTGCGTGTAGAGTTTGACAGAGCACTGAAAGACTTAGACTTAGAGAAAGCTTTTGACAATGTTGACTGGAATACTCTCTTTCAAATTTTGAAGGTGGCAGGGGTAAAATACAGGGAGCGAAAGGCTATTTACAATTTGTACAGAAAGCAGATGGCAGTCATACGAGTCGAGGGCTATGAAAGGGAAGCAGTGGTTGGGAAGGGAGTGGGACAGGGCTGTAGCCTCTCCCCGGTGTTACTCAATCTGCATATTGAGCAAGGAGTAAAGGAAACAAAAGAAAAATTCGGAGTAGGTATTAATATCCATGGAGAAGAAACAAAAACTTTGAGGTTCGCCGATGACATCATAATTCTGTCAGGGACAACAAAGGACTTGTAAGAGCAGCTGAACCTAATGGACAGTGTCTTGAAAGGAGGATATAACATCAACAAAAGCAAAACGAGGATAATGGAATGTAGTCGAATTAAGTCGGGTGATGCTGAGGGAATTAGATTAGGAAGTGAGACACTTAAAGTAGTAAAGGACTTTTGCTATTGAGGGAGCAAAATAACTGATGATGGACGAAGTAGAGAGGATATAAAATGTAGACTGGCAAGGAAAGCGTTTCTGAGGAAGAGAAATTTGTTAACATCGAGTATAGATTTAAGTGTCAAGAAGTCGTTTCTAAAAGCATTTGTATGGAGTGTAGCCATGTATGGAAGCGAAACATGGGCGATAAATAGTTTAGACAAGAAGAGAACAGAAGCTTTCGAAAAGTGGTGCTACAGAAGAATGCTGAAGATTAGATGGGTAGATCACATAACTAATGAGGAGGTATTGAATAGAATTGGGGAGAAGAGGAATTTGTGGCACAACCTGACAAGAAGAACGGATCGGTTGGTAGGACATGTTCTGAGGCATCAAGGGATCACAAATTTAGCATTGGAGGCCAGCGTGGAGGGTAAAAATCGTAGAGGGAGACCAAGAGAAGAATACACTAAGCAGATTCAGAAGGATGTATGTTGCAGAAGTACTGGGATATGAAGAAGCTTGCACAGGATAGAGTAGCATGGAGAGCTGCAGGAAACCAGTCTCAGGACTGAAGACCACAACAACAACAACAACAACTGCCTGTACCGAGACCCGCCAAAAACCAACAACTCACCCTTCCACCAAATACCGTAGCCCCCGACATGTGACCAGCAACGATATCGGTAGCCCAAGTAGTTAGTGGCGCCAGCGGGGTTCCATGCCCACCACAATTAAAGGCGCCACGGCACACAATGGTCGGACATGTATATTTTCTGTGTTATGGACGTACACAGCGTACAACGCATAACAACAGTGTAGTCCTTCCACATTGTCTCAGAGATCCCTGGTGTCTGTTACACCAGGAGACAGGAAGCTGGGATTCTAGCAAGCAGGTCTTCATCCGTTTCTAATGGGGTTTCAGACGCTAGAGTTTTGACGTATTCCCAGAGGAAAAAGTTCAGAAGTGTGAGATCTGGCGATAGTGCAAGCCGTTTCAAGGACCTACCCTTCCAATCCGACGATGAGGGTACGTGTTGTTCAGGTGTCTTGCATGCATTGAGACTGTCAGTAGTCGCTCTGAACAATTACTATGAGGATCGCTGTCATAATACGGTGTACGCTGTGAGTGTGCATAAGAAAGTAAATATATATTGCCGACCGTCGGTTCGCCATCTAAATATAATCGGTTGTGGACCTACTGTCACCTGTTTCAATTTTACCTAAAAGGTTTGATACATCCTGTGTAAAAAGAAATGTTTTGACTGGCTCACAACTCAGCTCAGTCAGTTAAAAATAGAGAGCTGAAATTGGGAGAGGGTGTTGATTTTATACTGCAGGCATCGTCTAAGAAGGGATATTTCGGTATTCCACCCTTAAGGTTCGTTGAAAGTATGTCCCTACAAAGACAATGATTATTTTTAAGCTAAAACTACGAAAATTGTAGTAGGTTTCTTGGTCAAAAAAGAAAAAAAGTGTTTGAGCATTTTAGGGAACACAAAAGCGGGTAAATAGTGGGTAAAAGTTTTTTTTTAAATAAATCATTATTAAAGAACTACTAAATTATTTTAAGGCTTCATCTGCGACAATTAGCATTTGTCTTCTCTGTTAGAAATAAAAAATATGTGTTTCACTGTTTTCGTAAATTCAACCTCTAAGGTGATGAAATAGGGGATGAATACTTTTATGGAAATATTTCATTATGAAAGCATTTTTGAAGCTAAATCTATGAAAATTACTATTTGGCTTCTCGGTTAGAAATTATTTAATACGTTTTTCAGTGGTTTTGGAAATTCAACACCTAAGTCAGTGAAATAGGTGATGAAAATTTTTATGAAAATATTTTGAGGTATTAAAACATTTTGAGGCTAAATCTATGAATAGCAGAATCTTACTTCTCAGTTGGAAGTAAAGAAATATGTGTTACGGGATGACAGTGTCTATGAAAATACCACCACAAGATATCAAAAGGCAGGATTGATAGAAACCTTCGACTCCAGTTACAAGAATCGTTTCTTGGTCAGAAGTATATGACCACGTTTCTAAGTGGAAAGTATGGAAGGTTGCTGGTGGCTACAAGTAGCTGTGGTAGTGGAGTTCCCAGGTTGGCGAATGGGCTTTAGTGTGATGAAGTAAGTTGGGAAACTATGTCTTAGTATAGAAAGGACGAAGACTACTGGTGCTCCAAGTAGCTGCAGTAGCGTAGTGTGTAGCATGGAGACTGAGCGCGATCTCCGACGAATGAACTGCTGGCTGCTCAGAGATTACACTGAGTGGATGCTCGGAAGCTGAGCAACTGGCTGCATCCAGCGTTAACGCATGGAGTTTGCACTGAGCGAAAGCTGCCGAGAGATTGCTGGAGAGCAAATGCTTCTGAATGGATGCTAGGTTAGCCGGTGTGAAATACAGTTCGCGTACGGAAAGAATGCTTCGAGGTTGAGGCAGAAATCAGTCGTGTTTTATTCCATGACTTTCCCTCATTTACTACGTACTGTGACCTCTATGACAGGAAATTACGAATCCAGCCACACAACTGAGACGGTATATCATAAGCACGCAACTTTATTACAAACCACTTGAGAGGTACAGTGTCCAAAGCCTTCTGAAAATCTAGAAATGCGGAATGAATTTGAAATCCCTCGTCAATAGTAATCCATAATTCTTGTGAGTAACGAGCTAGTTGTGTTTCACGGGAACAATGTTTTCTAAATCCGTGTTGACTTTATGTTCAAATGGTTCAAATGGCTCTGAGCACTATGAAACATCTGAGGTCATCAGTTCCCTAGAACTTAGAACTACTTAAAGCCAACTGACCTAAGGACATCACACACAGCCATGCCCGAAGTAGGATTCGAACCTGCGACCGTAGCGGTCGCGCGGTTGCAGACTGAACCGCCTAGAACCGCTCGGCCACAACGGCCGGCTTGACTGTATGTCAATAGACCTTTCACTTCGAGATATTTCATAATGTTCGAACACAATATATGCTCCAGAATCTTGCTGCGTATCGACGTTAATAATAGGGGCCTGTAGTTTACCGTATTGCTCCTATTGCCTTTGTTGAGAATTGGTGTGACCTGTGCAACTCTCCAGTATTTGGGTACGGGGTCTTTCGTCGAGCGACCGGTTGTAAAAGATTGTTAAGTATGGAGATATTGCATCAGCATACTCTGAAAAGAACCTAATTGGCATATAGTCTGGACTTGAAGACTTGCTTTTATTATGTGATTTAAGTTGCTTCACTACTCCGAGAATATCTACTTCTAAATTACTCATGTTGTCAGCTGTTATTGATTAGAATGCTGGAATACTTACTTCATCTTCTTTGCTGAAGGAATTTCGGAAGGCTGTGCTTAGTATGAGTTTAGTATGAGTTCAGACTACTGATTTATTTGACCACTGCGCCGCAGGTACTTATTACATATTTACTTATGGACTTCTCGCGTTTTCATCAACTTTCAGGGGAAATACTAAGGTATCTTCGCCAGATATAAAGTTTCCTCACGTGACCGCTGGGCGTTAATTCAATACGCATCTTTCTTTTGAAATACTGTTAAAGTTCCTTGTAAGAGAAGTTTTAATATTTGGTTCTGGCTATAATTTTAGTACTAGCTTTTACGTTCTTAAAATGTAACTGTTTTCGGTATTCTCATTGCTACCAGTTACTTCACTGTGACAAGCTGCTGGTGCTGTTGCTAAGAATAATTTTGGGTTTGCTCTGTCCTGTTACCTTGTTAGCTATACTGCACTCTATTGTACTACACCTCTTGAAACTCACGTTTTTTGGCTTACAGTTAAAAATGCCCTTGACTGGGTCTTAGGTCAATTTGTGGAACTATTTAACATGTACTGTTGAGGGATTGGGTTCTAATTAATTAGTACTGAGACGATGGAAGCCATTTTTCATTTGGCTTTAAGGTGTTTCTCATGTTTATCTTGACTTGTTACCCTTTGACAACTACTTGTTCGGCAGGCTCTTTTTCAACTTTAACATTTTTCGTCTTCTGTCAATATAGTATTGGTGTATTTTTCTAACTATAAAGATTTGATTGTTTTTAGTAAACTGTTCTTAAAATATATTTTGTGGGCCCAGTACATATTCATTCTCCAAGTATCTCTCTATAACTTCAGTAACAATGCAACACGATGTAACCAAGTAAAAATCTAACAATGTTCCCTTCGTTGATGAGAAAATGTCATTGATTAGATATACGGATTTCTTTCAAAATAATCAATATTAAATTCTAGTTCTGAATGCTAATTAGACGAACCAAGCAACAATACCATTCCTATTTATTAGACCTCTTGATTACGTAGGCTTTCCCGGCGTAATAAGTTTAACAGCAAGGTCGTTCCAATTTGTGAAACTATTTCTCATCCAAGCCATGTGTTCCACCCATCGACGTCTCGGTCTAATTAGACACATCTTCAACTCTATGCTCTAGGCTGTTTTCATATCTATGTGCTACATGCACATCTGCATTTCTCGCAGGATAATGGTATGCTTTTGAATGTCTTTGGCGCCGGGACGACCTTGATACGCCAGTTTCTTGGTAATACCAAAGTGTCTCGATTATGTCCTTTCTTAGGTGACACTGCATATAAACTGTAGGACTTATATAGATGCTTCGTTTTTCTACCCAGTTTGAAGTACAGTCCAAAGTAAAGCAGCTTGTATCCCTGGTGTCCTTTTGCACGAAATAAACTAAGATCTATCAAGCTGGTACCACTCGTTGAAATACAGTTTTTCTGTGTATGTGTGTATGTTGCGCGAGCGCGCGCGCCTGTGTGTGTGTGTGTGTGTGTGTGTGTGTGTATGTGTGTATGTCTGTATTCAAAGCAGGAATATAGTGTAAGGAGGCGGAGATTTAATGGAGAAATACACACCTGAGCTTCATTATACGTACAGCCATAAAAGCCTTTCAGTAGAGCTGTTTATTTTTATGACGTTTATATAGAACCATGTTCGTACACACTCTGCTCGAAATCACATATTCAAATTGTCTCTTTATGTAAATTTTATGTTGCGTTTCACGCTTACTGTTTTAACTGGGAACGGTGTTAACTGTTCCTACGTCCGTAAAACCTGTCCACAGAGCAGCCCCTGTGTACCTACTGCTATTAATATCACTGCTTTACCAAATGGTTTTAGAAGGGTAGGAATAAGACTGGCAGTGATACAGGAAATGATTTTGCCTAGTACCATTTCGTTTTTGTTTTACTTGTTTTATAATATTTAGTCTCCGTGTTGCCAACTGAACCAAGGCCATGATAGTTCCTCCGAAAGTCACAAACTCTCCCATACTCCTTAACAGCTTTTAATTTTAGCATTAATTATGTACGTAATGTCTGTAATGCGATGTCCGCCTTGTGTCACAGTTAATATCGGAAAATGACATTAATGAAAGTAGTCGTATCTAGTAAAGTCACTTTAATGGGGTCATCGCCTATGTTCGACAACAATATTTAGTAACCACTCGTACAAGGCAGCTGGCAGCATTACCAGTGGAGCGTATATAAAGCTTTACGCGGAGAAACGTGAACAATACAATCGCTGTCGCAATGCAGAAACGGAGCGATTTATCTGACGTCCAGAGTGGTATGACCATTGGCTTTTCGGCCAAGGGTGCAAGTATTTGCGAAACGGCTAAGTCTGCAAACTGTTCAAGTGCTGGCATGATTGAAGAATACCATGCGTGCCAAAATGATGCACTCCTAAATCAGCACAGAGACAACTGCTGTGCACCGCGTGTCATAGATGACAAGGGTGAATAACGGCTGCGGTGATGGGTAGGGAAGAATAGATGTGCAACTGTTGAACAACTGAGCGCCCAGATGAGCCACAGGGCTACCAACACTGCCTCGTGAACGATCTTCTGGAGAACGTTGCTGCTTATGGGCCTCCAGCGCAGGCGCCTGGTTCATAGTCCCATGCTAACTGCTGCTGATCGCCAACGAAGTGTAGAATTTGTACAATAATATTGCAACTGGGAGTCAAATGAGTGGCCACAGGTGACCTTTTCAGCTGAATCACGTTTTATGCTCCATCGTACAAATGGCCGTTGGCTTGTACGGCCGAAGGGTCAGGCCGGAGGAGGGAGCATTATGGTCTGCGGAATGTTTTCGAAGCAAGGCACAGTGGATCAACACAAGTATGCATCTATCCTTGGAGACCGTATCCCCTCAGCATGCAGTCTGTTTTTCCTCGACCGATAGAATCTTTCAAAAAAGAGGCCGCAACCTGTCGCACGGCTCGTAATGTGCATTTGTGGTTCGAAGAATACGAAGATGAATTTATCGTACTCCTCTGGCCATTGATTGAGGATTGAAATCCAGTCGAGAATAAGTGGGGCCACCTTGATCTGGCTGCACGCCCCAAGGGTCCGCAACCGAGAAACAGAGCAACTGGCTACGGGACAGGAGACGGCATCGCTCCACATCCCTGTCGTTGCTTTCCAAGACCTCACTGACTCATTTCCTACACGTATAGCAGCTGATCGTGGGGGATATCATGGTTATATAGTTCTTACCAGGTGGTCACATTAATGTGACTCGATAGTGTAGAATCAGAAATATTCCATTGAAAATGACTCCGCAAATGACTCGTTTACAAGGCTGTTGTAAATGTGTGATTACCAATGGCCACTGAGTTTAGTATGAAATCTAGGCCCAGTTACTTCGCATGTCAGGCTATGAAATCGGTGATTAAGTCTGTACTATGACTCTCGTGGTCTCGGGGTAGCGTCATTGATTAGCAATCAAAACGTCCTCAGTCCCGGGTTCGTACACCACCGCAGCTTAATTTTTGAATAAAAATAATCAGCAGCGGTGAATGAAGACTTTCGGCGTAAGAACCCATCCCTCATTCACCCAACGGCCTTGTTAAAGAGGGCAGAAGAGCTGACAGAAGTTCAGGCCACTCTCGTACCCATGGGGAGGGAAACTGAACATAAAGGAACAGGAATCAGCAATGGTCAACGGCTTGACGATGCAGAAGGCAATGGTGTATCCACAGAGCATGTACCCTGTAACTGAAAGGAAGTGTCATAATGATCTCACCATTGGCAAAAGAATCCGGACTAGCCACCATTCGGGTCTCCCTGAGGGTACTCCAATGTGGAGGTGACAATGAGAAAAATATTCCAAAACCAACGAAACGATAACGTTTTACGTCTCGCGGCGTGGAATGTCAGAAGTTTGAGCTTGGTAGGGAAGCTAGAAAGTATGACAAGGGACATGTAAAGGCTCAGTCTAGACACAATGGGGGGGTCAGTGAAGTGAAATGGGCCGGCCGCGGTGGTCTCGCGGTTCTAGGCGCGCAGTCCGGAACCGTGCGACTGCTACGGTCGCAGGTTCGAATCCTGCCTCGGGCATGGATGTGTGTGATGTCCTTAGGTTAATTAGGTTTAAGTAGTTCTAAGTTCTAGGGGACTGATGACCACAGCAGTTGAGTCCCATAGTGCTCAGAGCCATTTGAACCATTTTTTTAAAGTGAAATGGACAGAAGACAAGGATTTCTGATCAGATGGGTACGGGATAATATCATCCCCAGCAGAAAATGGTATAATGGGAGAAGATTCGTTATGAATAAGAAAGTAGAGCTGAGAATGAGTTACTGTGAACACTTCAGTGATAGGATTTTTCTCATCAAAGTCGACGGCAAACCAGTGCCGAATATAATGGTTCAGGTGTACATACCGACTTCGCAAGCAGAGTATGAAGAGACAGAGAAAGTAAATGAGGACATTAAATGGATAATTTAGTATGTAAAGACAAATGAAATTATAATAGTCACGGGGGATTGGAATACGGTTGTATGGGAAGGAGTAGAAGAAGGGGCTACGGGAAAACGTGGGCTTGGTACTAGGAATGAGAGAAGCGAAAGATTATTTGAGTTCTGCAATAAAATACAGCTAATAGTAACGCATACTCAGTTCGGGAATCACAAGAGGACGAGTGTACTTGGAAAAGGACAGGTGATACGGCAAGAAGTCAATTAGAGATTCAGAAATCAGAAACTAGATCGTAAGGCGTCCCCAGGAGCAGAAATAGACACAGATCAAAATTTAATAATGATGAACAGTAGGATGAAGTTCAAGAAATTAGTCAGGAAGAATCATTATTCAAAAAAGTGGGATACGAAGAACTAAGGAATGGAGAGGTACGCTTGAAGCTCTGTGAGGCCATAGAAACTGCGATGAGGAACGGTTCGGTAGACGGTTTGGCTGTAGAGGATGGACATCACTGAAAAGGACAATCACGGAAGTTTTAAAGGAATCAGTAGCTACAAAGAAGGTAGCTGCGAAGAAGCCATGGCAAAAGGAATACTTCACTCTATCGATGAAAGAAAGAAGTAAAAAGTGTACAAGGAAATGAAGGAATACAGAAAACTGATCACTTAGAAATGAAATAAAAAGAAACTGCCAAGGAAGACAAATAGCTGCATGAAAAATGTGAAGAAATGGAAAAGAAGTGATACTCGGAAGGACTGTCTCAGCATACAGAAAAGTGAAAACAACTTTCGGTGAAACTAAAATCAAGGAAGGTAACATTCCACTGTTAAATGCAGAGGAGAAAGCAGGTAGATGGAAAGAGTACATTGAAGGCCTCTGTTAAGGAAAGATTTGTCTGATGTGATAGACGAAGAAATACGGGTCGATGTAGAAGAGATAGGGGATCAAATATTAGTACAAGATTTTAAGAGAGCTTTGAAGGACTTACGGGCAAATGAGGCACCAGGGATACATAACGTTCTATCAGAATTTCTAAAATCATTGGAGGAAGTGGCAACAAAACGACTGTTCACGCTGATGTGTAGAGTGTATGATTCTGCCGACACAGCATCCGACTTTCGGAAAAATATCTTCCACACAATTACGAAGACTGCAAGATCTGACAAGTACGAGAATTGTCGCACCATCAGCTCAACAGCTTATGCATCCAAGTTCCTGACAAGAATAATATACAGAAGAACGGAAAAGAAAATTGAGGATGTGTTAGTGACGAACGGTTTGGCTTTAGGAAAGGTAAAGGCACGAGAGAGGCCATTTGACTTAACGGCTGATAATGGAAGCAAGGCTAAAGAAAAATCAAGGCATGTTCATAGGATTCGTAGACCTGGAAAAAGCATTCGACAATGTAAAATGGTGCAAGATGTTCGAAATTCTGAGAAAATAGCGGTGAGCATAGGGAAGAGAGGGTAATATACAATAGATGTAAGAACCTAGAGGGCATATCATGGAAGACCATGAACGAAGTGCTCGGATTAAAAAGGATGTAAGGCAGGGATGTAGGCTTTCGCCTCTATTGTTCCCCAAGCTATACATCAAAGCAGCAATGATATAAATAAGAGAAGGTTTCAGAAGTGGCGTTGAAGTTCAGGGTGAAAAGATGTCAATGATATAATACACTGATGACATTGTTATCCTGAGTGAAAGCGAATAAGAAAAACAGTATCTGCTGAATGGAATGAACTGTCTAATGTGTACAAAATGTGGATCGAGAGTAAATCGGAGGAAGATGAAAGTAATGAGAAGTAGCATAATTGAGAACAGCAGGGAACTTCACATCATTGGTGATCACGAAGTACATGAAGTTAACAGCTCTGCTACCTGGGTAACAAAATAATCTGTGACACACGGAGAAAGGAGGTCATAAAAAGCAGACTATCAGTGAAAAAATAGGTTATACCAAGAGAAGTCTCCTAGTGCTAAACATAACCCTTCATTTGAGGAAGAAATATGTGAGGAGGTACGTTTGGAGCACAGCATTGTATGGTAGTGAAATATCGATTCTGGGAAAAAGAGAAAAGATGAGAACACAAGCATTTGAGATGTGGTTCTGCAGAAGATTGTTTAAATTAAGTGAGCTGATGAGGTTCTCCCCATAATCGGCGATGAAAGGAAACCATGGGCCGGCCGAAGTGGCCGTGCGGTTAAAGGCGCTGCAGTCTGGAACCGCAAGACCGCTACGGTCGCAGGTTCGAATCCTGCCTCGGGCATGGATGTTTGTGATGTCCTTAGGTTAGTTAGGTTTAAGTAGTTCTAAGTTCTAGGGGACTGATGACCTCAGCAGTTGAGTCCCATAGTGCTCAGAGCCATTTGAACCATTTTTTGGAAACCATGGAAGACACTGATAAGAAGAAGCGACAGGATAATGGTTCAAATGGCTCTGAGCACTATGGGACTCAACTGCCGAGGTCATTAGTCCCCTAGAACTTAGAACTAGTTAAACCTAACTAACCTAAGGACATCAAAAACATCAATGCCCGAGGCAGGATTCGAACCTGCGACCGTAGCGGTCTTGCGGTTCCAGACTGCAGCGCCTTTAACCGCACGGCCACTTCGGCCGGCAAGCGACAGGATAGTAAGGCATCTGTTAAGCCATCAAGAAGTAACTTCCGTGGCTGTAGAGAGAGTGTAAAACCAATAGAGGAAGGCGGAGATTTGAATACATCCAGACAATAATTGAGGAAGTTGGTTGCTAGTGCTCTCCGGGATAAAGAGGCCGGCACAGGACAGGAATTCGTGGTAGTTCGCACCAAACCAGTCAGTAGACTGATGACTCAAAAAACGTTCTTCCCCACTATCCTCAGATGTTAATACGCAGTGGAGGTCTTTTTTTTTAGTCAATTATTTGCTTAATGTATTCTGATCTATTCATTCCTCTAAATGTTTTCCTGCTTCTAGTACCATGTAAGTCATTCCCTGATGTCTTAACAGATGTCCTATGATCCTGTCCCCTCTCCTTGTCAATGTTCTCCAAATATTCCTCTCCGATTTTGCACAGAACCTCCTCATTTCTTACCTTCTCAATCCATCTAATTTTCAACATTCGTCTGCAGCATCACATCCCAAATTCTTCCATTCTCTTCTGTTCCGGTTTTTCCAGAGTCGATATTCCACTACCATACAATGCTGTGCTCCAAACGTACCTTCTCACATATTCCTTCCTCAAATTAAGGAGTATGTTTGATACTACAAGACTTCTCTTGGCCAGGAATGAGCTTCTTGCCAGTGCTAGTCTGTTTTTGATGTCCTCCTTGCACCATCCATCATTGGCTATTTTGCTGCCTATGTATTAGAATTCCTTAACTTCATCTACTTCGTGACCATCAATCTTGGTGTTAAGTTTCTCACTGTTCTCATTTCTGCTACTTCTCATGACTTCCGTCTTTCTTCGATTTACTCTCATTCCATTCAGTAGATCACGTAATTCTTCTTCACTTTCACTCAGGACAATAGTCATCAGTGAATCGTATCATTGATATCCTTTCACCTTGAATTTTAGTCCCATTCCTGAACTTTTACTTCCATCATTGCTTTTTCGATGTACAGATTGAACAACAGTGACAACAGGGTACATCTGTCATACACCCTTTTAATCCGAGAACTTCAGTCCTTGTCGTCCACTCTTATTATTCCCTCTTGGCTCTTGTACATATTGTATATTGCACGTCTCTCCATAGAGCTTACCCCTATTTTTTCTCAAAATTTCGAACAGCTTGCACCATTTTACCTTACCGAACGCTTTTTCCAGGTCGAAAATCCTATGAACGTGTCTTGAGTTTTCTTTAGCCTTGCTTCCACTATATACTGCCTCTCTGGTGCCTTTACCTTTCCTAAAGCCAAATTGATCGTCACCTAAGTGGTCCTCAATTTTCTTTTCCATTCTTCTGTATATTAGTCTTGTCAGCAATTTGGATGCAAGAACTATGAAGCTGATTGTGCGATAATTCTCGCACTTGTCAGCTCTTGCAGTCTTTGTAATTGCGTAGATGATGATTTTACGAAAGTCAGATGGTATGCCGCCAGATTCATGCATTCTTCACACCAATGTGAATAGTCGTTTTGTTGCCACTTGCCCCAGTGACTTTACAAATTCTAATGGAATGTTATTTATTACTTCTCCTTCATTTGTTCTTAAAACTATTAAATTATGATCGTAATACTGGATCCCCCTTCTCTTCTAAATCGATCCCTGTTTCTTCTTATGTCACATCAGACAAATCTTCCCTTCATAGACGCATTCAGTATACTCTTTCCATCTACGTGCTTTCTCCTCTGCATTTAACAGTGGAAAAGAGGTTGCACTCTTAATGTTACCACCCTCGCTTTTCATTTCACCGAAGGTTGTTTTGACTTTCGTGTATGCTGAGTAAGTGCTTCAGACAATTATTTCTTTTTCGATTTCTGTGTATTTTACATGCAGCCATTTCGTCTTAGCTTCCCTGCACTTCCTTTTTATTACGTTCCTCAACGACTTGTATTTCTGTATTCCTGAATTTCGCAGAAAACTTTTTATTTCCTTCTTTCAACAATCAACCGGAGTATTTCTTCGGTTACTCATGGTTTCTTTGCACCTACCTTGTTTCTACCTGTGTCTTCCTTTCCAATTTCTGTGATTCCTCTTTGTAGAGATATCCATTCATCTTCAACTATATTCCTTACTGAGCTATTCCTTGTTGCTGTATCTATGCCCTTACAGAACTTCAAGTGTATCTTGCCATTCCTTAGTACTTCGTATCTCACTTCTTTGCGTATTGATTCTTCTTGATTAATTTCTTAAACTTCTTCTTACTCATCATCACTAGTACATAGCGATCTGAGTCTATATCTGCTCCTGGGGACGCCTTACAATCCATTATCTGATTTCCGAATATCTGCCTGACTATGATGTAGTCTAACTGAAATCTTCCCATATCAGCCTGCGTTTTCCAAGTATACCTTCTCCCCTTGTGGTTCTTGAATGTAGTATTCGGTATTAATAGCTGAAATTTATTACAGAACTCAATTAGTCTTTCTCCTCTCTTATTCCTTGTCCCAAGCCCATATTCTTCTTTAACCGTTTCTTCTACTTCCTCCCCTACAACTGCGCTCCAGTCCTCCATGACTATTACATTTCCTATTAGATTTTCTTCTCCATTTACGTACTGTAGGACCTTTTGAATGTCCTCATATTCCTTCTCTATCTCCTTATCTTCACCTTGCGACATCGGCATGTATATCTGAACTATCGATGTCGGTGTTGGTTTGGTGTCGTTTCAGATATGAACAACCCTGTCACTGAACTGTTCACAGCAACACACTATGCCCTACCTTCCTATTCATAACGAATCCCGCTCCTGTTATACCATAGTCTGCTTCTGTTGATTGTACTCTATAGTACGACCAGAAATCCTTGTCTTCTTTCCATTTCACGTCAGTGAACCGTACGGTATCTAGATTGAGCCTTTTCATTTCCCTTTTCGTTTTTCTAGCTTCCTTACCACTTCCAAGCTTCTGAAATTCCAATTCTCGACTCGTACAACATTATTCATTCATTGGTTATTCAAGCTCTTTCTCATGGTAACCTCCCCCTTGGCAGTCCTTTCGCCGGAGGTCCAAATGGATGACTATTCCGGAATGTTTTACTAATGGAAAGATCATCATGACACGTTTTCAGTTTCAGGCTACATGTGTTGATACACGTTATATGTCTTTAATGCACTGGTCTCTGTAGCCTTCTGCATCCTCAGGCCGTTGATCATTGCTGATTCTTCTGCCTTTAGCGGCAGTTTCCCACCCCAAGGGCAAGAGAGTGCCCTGAAACTCTGTCCCCTCCCCCACCCTCTTTGAAAGGTCCTTGGCAGAATGAGGGTGTCCTCTTATGCGAGAAGTCTTCGGCTGCCATTCCGCATTATTAATCAAAATTTAAGCGCTGGCTGATTTCAAACCAGGCACCAAGGACTCTATGATTACTAATCAAAGACGCTAGACCACGGGTTGCTAGTTTTATTTGTTGTAAATTTAGTGTTGAGTGAGTCTAATTTTTTTCTTACCTTCGGTAACCAACCTCCCTTTACCTGAAGAGAACTTTCGGCAAGGATTCTATCGGATTATTCATTGTATTCATTGTACAGACTGAGTAATCCGCATCTCCCTAGAATTTATCATAATTCGGACCACGGGTCTTCCTTCTACCTAATTTTTGTCTGTCAGTATTCCCTGTGTGAGTGCATATCCTTAGATCCATTCTAAATGAGATCGATCTCCTACACGTTTAAAGACTAATTTCACGCTTAATTTCCATGCTAAATTAACAAAATCCACCCCTGCGTGTTGTGTACAGAAGGGACTTAAGTAACGTAAGGGTGTTATGTTTGGCATATGTCCATTGTAGCTTCAAGCTTTGTAAGAAATAACCAGATTGCTGAACGCAAATTAACTGTCATTTAAGATTATTCCACTTTTGTTTTTTTCAGAGGGTACGTGTATGATATCTGCAATCTATGAACAAAATCCATGCTCTGTGAGAGGAGCTTCGTTATTGTGTTGTCGTGCTGAATTTCAGGGCTTCAGTTGCGTTTGTTGTTTTTCGTTTTCCCAGATCAATTAGAAAGTGCAGCCCTTAGACGTTTTCCTCCTCGCACACTCAGTGAAAGATTTACACGCCCACAAAGCGGGATACGACAACAGAAACCTTTCCCGGTGTGCTGACTTAAATAGAATTCATGACAACAACGCTCACAATTGACTAGCAGGTCAGGTTATATGACACAGCCACAGAAACCTTTCCCGGTGTGCTGACTTAAATAGAATTCATGACAACAACGCTCACAATTGACTAGCAGGTCAAGTTATATGACACAGTCAGGCTCACTTTATTGCCAGCGAAAAAAAAAAAAAAAATGCTCGTACCAGTGCATAGAAAAGGTAAATACACTACTGTTTGAAAGGCCCACTCATTGTCATTATTTCTTTGAGTCTCCCTGGTACTCTCTCCCGTCTCACAGGCACAGTCTACGTTCTGTCCTAATACTGCTTCCATTCACTTTCACTTCTTTCTCTTACTCTCTCCGCTGCTGTTTCTCCCTGTCATTATCACTGGTTCTCACCAACTTCCATTTTTGTTCCTCTCCCACTGACACTGCCTCCTTCACTCTTTTCCTAGCGCAGTTCTCTTTCTCTCATCTGCCATTATCTCCTTCGCTCTTTACATACCACATCCACTATCTGCTGTGTTCCAGTATTTATTACTCCTCTGTCTCTTTCCCACTGTTGCTATCTCCACAGCATAAAAAACCGTGAATATGTTCATAGGCCAAAATTTTTGGAAATTTTTTAAAATGCGCTGAGGAAGGTAGAATGAGGCAGCTGGTGCCCTCATTTTCAGTCAGAGCCTTTTAAAACAAGCGTACCTTAGCCTTTTTTTGTGCTACGATGCAAGCTCGTTTGCGCTAGTTTCGGTCTTTTCTCTGTTGGACTATGGCATGTCGCACATATATAAAGGTTTTTATGGGTCACTAGAAGTTTGAGAGTTTACTTATGTAGAATTTAAATAAAGCAAAACTAGTTTTATTTCTCATACAGGATATTGAAACACTCCCGTTTAAATTCCTTTGCTGGATTTTGTATAACTTATCGTAACCACCAAACAGTTAATTATTATGATTATATGACCGTGTGCCTAATGGATGAAAGACTATCGGTTTTTCTGCTGTGGTTTTGGGGGTATTTGAACCGAGTGCGGCTGTTCTGCAACTGAATAGTGGAATAATTGAAAGTTTGTCTATTATTAAGGACCACAAAGGTTGCGATGTACAAACTGATGTATATTTCCTACTAACACACAAATACTGAGGCAGTTGCTACCTTCGCCTTACACATCTAATTACGATTATATCTCTTATTGGTTGCTGATTTTAGGTATTTCGTCACACGCAATGATGATGGTTAACATCCACAACAATCCTCACTGCAATCCATGGTTGTTGCTGGCCGACGCGGTTGACGCGTAACACGAAATTCGGTACTTGTCACTTTTGGTGTCATATCACTCGCGAATCGGTATCGATGAGGGTCCACCCCAAGACGATTAGGGGGACGCGCTCATCTGTCACACTTCGGTGAATTTAGTCGACCACCATTCTTGCCTGTCTCTCCAGCACCACTTGTCACTCGACACTCTACAGTACTATTGCCCACTCAACACTCGTCTCACTGTCTCCTGCAGTGCTCGACAATTGACTCCTGTCTACTATCGACCTGGGTGTCGGATATTAGCATCTATGTACGTGGGATCACGGATCACTTACAATATGCACAAAAGATTTCCCAGGCTGTTCGAGATCGGGATCTTAGGAACATATCGTAAAAATTACAGCCTTTTGCTGTGCATAGCCGTCTTGGAATCCGCGGTTGCGTTTTGGTTTCCAAAACGCATGTTATTGTGGTGTTTCTCAATAGCGGATAAAGATTTTTGAAAAAGGGAGGATAGAATTTCTGAATAAATGTCTAGAAAACATACGATTAAATCTGAGCAGTTTTCTGCCGTTATTTATTTAAATATCTGCTGCTGCCGGCGAAAAAAATGGAAAAAAGCTTTTATTGGGTTTTCTCAGGAATCTACTAAGAACTAATGCCTAATTATGCTCGTTAAGGCGCATCGTAGACAGCATCTAATGCAAAAAGAACCGTCAAATTTGCTCCATTTGCCTAAATTGGAACAAGCGTGTAATATTACAAATTTGACCTTGCACTGAAGGGTAGTTGTAGTAAGATGATCCTGCTGTTAGGTATAAAAATGGTTCCCAACATGTGATCTATCCAAAAGCTTGACACTACCTTTCTATCGCCAACAGAAGCCGAAATATGAGTCCAGAAAAAACCCGTTTTTTTTTTTCGCCCGACGCTTTCAAACACACTCGTAGTGCATGCAGTCGCATGCGTACTGATCAGTGGTAACTAAAGTACCGAATCCTTCAAAATTCTCTGTGATAGCATGTAGCAAGCCAATTACCAACGAGATCACCCCATCTGGAAGCCAAATATTCTTTGAACTGAGAATTCTTCCGATATCTTTCATAAACTGACATCCAGAGCCAGTAATTAAATGACGTAATTGTTTCAGTGAATTCAAACAGCGAATGTTATGAGAACAGAGGACTGTTTTCGTTTTTGAATCGTTACTGTTCTGACCGATTTGATGCTGGCCATTACGAATTCCTCTTCGGTGCCAACCTTTTCATCTCAAAGAAACAGTTGCAATTAACGTCCTCAGTTATTTGCTGGGTGTATTCCAATCTTCCTTTACAATTTGTACTCTCTACAGCTCTCCTTAGTACCGTGGAAGTTATTCCCTGATGTCTTAACAGTCCCACCATCCTGTTCCTTCTTCCCGTTAGTGTTTTCCATGTGTTCCTTTCCTCAACAGTTCTGCGGATAACCTTCTCATTCCTTATCAATCAACATTCAGCTGTAGGACCACAACTCATAGAGACCGATTCTCATCTATTTCGGTTTTCCCACAGTCCATGTTTCACTGACATAGAACCTTGTGCTCCAAACGTATTCTCGGAAATTTCTTCTTCAAATTAAGACCGATGTTCCCTATTTTCTATTATAGTAGACTCCTCACGGCCAGGAATGCGATTTTTGCCATCTCTAGTCTACTTTTTATGTTCTCCTTGCTCTTTACGTCATGGGTTATTTTACTGCCTAGGTTGCAGACTTCCTTAATTTCGTTTAATTCGTGATCCGCAATTCTGATGTTAGGTTTCTTGCTGTTTTCATTTCTGCTACTTCTCATTCCTTTCTTCTTTCTTCGATTTATTCTCAGTCTGCACTCTCTGTTATTTAGACAGTTTATTCCATTCAAGAGTTCCTGCAGTTCTTCACTTTCACTGAGGTTAGCAATATCATCAGCGAATCTTATCATTGATATGCTTTCACTCTGTATTTCAATCCCATTTTTGAACCTTTCTTTCATTTTCCTCATTGCTTCTACGATATATAGATTGAACAGTAGGGGCGAAAAGCAACATCTGTGTCTTACATCCTTTTTACGTAATCCGGGCACTTCGTTCTCGGTCTCTGTCTTATGGTTGCCTCTTGGTTCTTGTACTTATAGCTTATTACCCGTATTTCCATGTAGTTTAACCCTATTTTTCTCAGAATTTCTGACATCTTACACCATTTTTCATTGTCGAACGCTTTTCCCAGGTCGACAAATACAGTGAACTTGTCTTGGTTTATCTTCAGTCTTGCTTCCATTATCAACCACATTGTCAGAACTGCCTCTCTGGTGCCTTTATCTTTCCTAGAGGCTAACTGGTCGTCATATAACAAATTCTCAGTTTTCTAGTTATAGTATTAAAGCAAAACATGATTGGGTTTATTACAATACATTTTACACAAAGAAATGAAATTGCCGATCTCAGTGGTGGTTTGACTGGGCGTGGACACGAGTCAGTTATTATGAGGAATTAGGAGTGAATGAATCGTCTCACCATTTGACATAATTATTTGTTGTGTGGTGATGATGGTGGTTTCAGGTGATGCGTCGCTACGGTTCGTCCCCTCGGAGTTGTGTGGTGGCGAGTCGGCTGCTCTCCGCAGTGCCCAGAGTTTGCGGCGAGGCTCAGACTGTTTTCCGTGTTGACTGCTCGTTGTGAGTTGCGTGGCCAAACCTGAGATATTACGGTGTCCTGAGGTGGATGTAGGCAGTGGATGGATGTGCCCCCATATCCTCTTGCTTACGCACTGTCTCACCCACTTTTTTCTTCCCTTCTCACCATCTTGCTAAACTTAACAATTCATCGAACTGTTTCTCCTCTCGGCCTTGTCATCGGCTGACTAAATTTGCAGTGCCATCTAACGACTGATCGCCATTTCGTGACGAAGCCTCCAAGTGCAGGGTGAAAATTTTCTACCTTGTGTGGACTGGTTTTTTACTCAAGAATTCGCGTCTTTCTCGAGTTTTCACTGTCAAGACTGTTCCCATCAATGGTCGGACGTTGAAAGGTGGCTACACTGAGCCACAGCGCCAGAGAGTTTTGTTTCGCCGCCTCCACTGGCAGTGATTATTGAGAAGTAGCGGAGTGCAGTGCTTGTCGAGAACTCGTAGTAGAGTGCTTGCTGAGATGTCGTAGTGGAGAGTGCTTGTTCCATGTTTTATGCAGTTGTTTGATGGGATAAGATGTTGTTCTAATGGAGATATTGTAATGATCACAGTGCTTTTCGTCAATATATGAAGGTAAAAGAAAAAAATTTTTCCTTTTCTTTTTATTATCTCAATGTCTTAAATAATGCGTCATTACAGGTTCAGTCAACAAAGCATCTGGCTTGTGTTCTTGTATTAGAGTGTAATTCTGGTTTTCTTGCGCAATTATAGTATTTCTATTTTTTTATCACTTCAGTATAAATGGTATTTGAAATTTCTTGTCTTATTGAAGAAGAACCGTGCTAGATGTGTACGTTGAGTCATACTTCCACACACAGAACAGTTATACTTGTGCTTTGGTTTCGTAGGTTTAATAGTTGCTGGGGCTTAATTAATTAATTGTATTAACGGAAATTTTCATTTCATTCTTGTTGTTGTTCTATGCAGTCAGATTGCGTACAAATACTAGTCAGGGCCAACCGTTTACGAAACACAGCGTAATCGGACATACAGCTACTAAAAATTTAAAAAGAATTTGCATTTCATATTTATATAATTAAGCCCCCATGCAACGTTGTTTCTATGTTTTTCTGCATTCCTTCGTTGCTGTGAAGACAGCCAAGCAACACTCGTTTGTGCTTCTTCCATGAATCTACTAGCTTTTGTTGTGATTTATAAGATTTCCTACAGTCCAGCAAATCAATTTTTTTAAGCAGACTGGGTTCTTACGTAGTTCTGTAGTCTCACACAGCTCTATGTACGAATTTTTGGCGCTTTGTGTATAGTCCGTCCCAATGCCCGTTGGGTGCAGGAATCGTCAACACGTTCTTGCTTTCTAAGGTATGTGAAAACGGCTGCCCCGAGCAAGACGATTCGCACACCCCCACGTGAGCGTATTTGACGCTTTTGTGTCTATGCTCCATCCAAGTGACTTCAAGGGTCTTATCACTGTCCGCCAGGCTCTTCGCTAAGTGTCCATTCTTAAGGGAGATTAGAAAATCTGCCTAATTACCCCTGCAAGTTTGCAGAATGTGTCTCTGGCGCTCACTGACTTTCCCCTCGTCCTGGGTACTGGCGCCGTCAGTTGCAGAAAGCAGCCACCAGTGGAGTTATCACATAAGGACATACTTGAACGCTCCTTTTTCCCCACAGGGAGTTTGAACTTGTGTTAGGAAATACAGAACCATACCATTGCTCAAATTACAATGCTCCCCCTTCAGAATGCCGGCCGGAGTGGCCGAGCGGTTCGAGGCGCTACAGTCTGGAACCGCGTGACCGCTACGGTCGCAGGTTCGAATCCTGCATCGAGCATGGATCTGTGTGATGTCCTTACGTTAGTTAGGTTTGAGTAGTACTAAGTTCTAGGGGACTGATGACCTCAATAGTTAAGTCCCATAGTGCTCAGAGCCATTTGAACCATTTTGAACCCCTTTAGAATGACGATTTCCTAGCATCTCTATCACGCCTCTTGAATTATTCAGACGCTGTGCTGTGTACCTTGCTAGATTAGAACCGTTTAATCACTGGATTATTCAAAAAATGTATAAAACATGAAAATAGAGGAATATTTAGGACATGAATAGCGTAATATGAAAATCCTGATATGAGTACTTCATTTCTAGAGCTATTTCTGACGAAACAATGGAAAGCCTTGCCGTTTGGTCAGTCGTTCGCACAGCTATTCACTGATTGTTTACGAGGCATCCGTTCGTTGCTGTACTCACGCCACCTGCCGTTCTTTAGCCAGCCACCTTTCCATTGTATCACTGCCACTTTATAGGGTCTCCTATTCCAGTTGTTGTAATATTTGTAACTGAAATTATTTATTTGTCTATTTTTATTTTTTACTTTTTCACGTGTAGTCTGGCTGCTGATGGTAGCAGGTCAAACAATGGCTAGCCATTGAAACAACAAGAAAAGCGTGTACCTAATGTTGACCGCCAAAGGTGACTGACAGTGAGCTGTAGAAAAGCAGAGTTAGAGCTGTCCACGTCCACAGTACTTGGCTGTGATTTGTTGATTGTTGTAGTTGTGCGAAAATGTTATTCTGGTCATTCCAATAATTTTTGAATGTAGCTCGGGAGAACTGGAATGCAAAATTAATCCACGCATCCACAATGGGGACAGACAAGCGATTTCAGGGTGAAAATTTGCATATTTTCAGTGATATACCACGATGCACAGTCTGTTTTTCTTTACTGTAAACCTTCGTGGGGCGCTGGATAACAAACTGACAAACAATCGAATGCTCCTCATACTAAATATCAGTATTCTTATATTACGAGGGCTATTTTTTTTGTCAACCATCGATCCGTCGCAAAATGGAAACCACAGTGAAAATCAAAGAAGTCTTTTTGCAGAAATTAGCCAGACTTCCCTACTACTGTACATAGTCGCTGCTTCGACTTAGACATTTGTCTTAGAGTGGTACCATCTTTCCAATACCCTCATCATAGAACTCAGCCACCCGTGCTTTCTACCAATTCCCTACCCCTGCCTCGGGCATGGGTGTGTGTGATGTCCTTAGGTTGGTTAGGTTTAAGTAGTTGTAAGTCCTAGGGGCCTGATGACCTCAGATGTTAAGTCCTATAGTCCTCAGAGCCATTTGAACCATTTGAATTCCCTGCCCTGATTTACAGCTCGCTGTCTGTGCAAAAATGCTGTCCTCATAGCTACGGTTCGTGCGAGCGAATAGATGAAAATCAGAGGGAGCAAAGTTCGGGTTGCATGGCAGTTGATCAAACCCTTCCGAACGTTACATCAGTTTCGTTATTGCATCTACAGCATACGGCCGGACACTCTCACCAAATAAGAAAACACACAAAATCAGCCTCAGGAATCATGTGGAACCTGCAGCGGGTACCCATACCTGGCAGAAGACACTATTGCTCCAGGCATCTTTACGCGCTCGCTGTGTGCTCATAACTGAAAAGTGCGACGTGACGCGATCGACGGGCATACAAGAGACACTACGCCCAACATCTGCGCTAAACTTCAACTGATTTCCTGTGTGCTGTTAATTTCGCGACCGATCGGAGGTTGGAAAAAAAGTAGCCCTTACAGATCCTTCATTAAAATATTTCTCATGAAGCGATCATTGATCTGATGAGGAGCAATAGAGGAAGGAACACCACACTGCGTACTACGTATACACATACATCGGACCGCTGCAGTAGAGCTGTACCGAGGTTGATGAAAAATATTGCTCACAACTAGTTTAATGTATCATCGTAGTAAATGAATTTCAAACTTAATAAACATTAAACGGTTGAGCGTAGAACTAGACTGTGTATGGCCCAGCGATGTTGAGACGGATGCACTAATTACTGGCGGATTTAAGCTGTAATTGCGCTGCCCACCACAGCGCAGCTCACTCGACACGCGCCTGCGAACGACGTGCCTGTATTGGCACGGCTGGCAGACACAGTGGAACTGAATGGCCAGTGGAATTTGATATAATAACTACATGGACTATGTATTTGGAACAGCAATTAGTAAATAAAGAGACGTCTAAATTTGATTCCAGCTAGAATGACAACAAAATACCTAATACGTAAGTAAGGCCTAATTTCAGTGGACTTCGGATACTAGACGCTTCAGCAGTGCAGCTGATGAGCAATATCATGAACTGCTTTTGTTACACGACTTAAATGAATACATCGTAGACACTATAGATAGTCACAACTTCCGTAATATTAGAAAACAACCACGTAAAGAACAGCCTTGAATTCAGTTTTCATTAACACAACAGACTATTGTAAACGAAATTTGGGAGTAGCAAAATTACTGGATGGAGTGACTAGTAAATCACATAATTTGTCTTCTCCCTCAGCCGCACGGGATTAGCTGAGCGGTCTGAGGTGCTGCAGCCATGAACTGTGTGGCTGGTCCCCGCGGTGGTTCGAGTCCTCCCTCGGGCATGGGTGTGTGTGTGCGTGTGTGTGTGTGTGTGTGTGTGTGTTTGGCCTTAGGATAATAGTAGTCTGTAGTGTGTAAGCTTAGGGACTGATGACCTTAGCAGTTAAGTCTTATAAGATTTCACACACATTTGAACATTTGAATTTTTGTCTTCTCCCTCACATTTGTTTGCTGCTTCTACCGTCGCGTCTTGATCCAGTCCAAAGTCAGTGAAAACCGATGAAATAGCATATAAATTTCTAACACCCCAATTTTAGAACCCATAATGAACACCCTTTTGTTGCTAAAAGAAATAGAAAAATCAGTCATCCTAAGAGTGATGACAGCTACTGGCAACAAAATTTACACTCTTAACAGTTTGATTAACAAGAATGTTATGTAAATACTAACGCTTATCATAAAGAAAGGACTGAATGAAAGAACACCACATGATACGAAACAGAAACTTTAAAGAAATGATTCAAAAAATTATTATTTACAAAGGTGAAAGTCCAGACCACAAACTGCCCAAAGATAACATTTATTCTAGAAGAGAGCTGTAGCCGCATCGAGCTGTAAGTTCGCGGTGACTACAATGTAACTCGGCAATGGAAATATTAACTTCACTTCTCTATCGTACTCTTGCGATAGTAGTACGCATGTTAAGCACTACTAGATTGTTTTAAAACCGATCTGATGTTTAAAAGTTTTACGGTTGGAAGTATTAGTCAGAAGTCGGACTGAAGTAAAATCATCTTTACCGTTTAGAAAGATAACGGGATAGTTGATATATGTGACAGAAAAATACCTTGTGTGATTGCTGATTTGTGATGGGACTTAGCCTTCGTGATAATTAACAGTCACGAACATCAAAGGACACAGAAAGAGACTGATCGCCGACATAAACGCAGTTATTAGACTTGAGTAGGCAACGGATAAACGCAATCACTAAGAACTTACAATTGCGCCGCGTTGTCAGAGGCTATTGTCAAAGCTAGAATTGCTGATGTTAACAGACGCAATCACCTGAATGAAAAATGGCGTGTGTGCCCAGTGCAGGGACAAATAATTATGTACAAAAATAAACTCTAATTCAACTTCAATTCTTCGTGTCGCATACATCATTTAATGGAATTAACTGATTCTTGGAATAACATAAAAGTGAAAAATGATTTAGTGACAATTTAACTGTAAACAGCAATAAGTTTACACCGAAATACGACGCATTCTAAACATTGCTCAAGGGTATGTTATCTCTGGAATTACGTCGTGTAGTTGTTGAATACGCGACGTAGCGACGCCTTGACGACGGAACAATAATTAACAACTCAATATCCTCGCAAAAATCATGATGTGACATCGGCTTGGGTGGTGGATTGATGATTCAAGACATTTTATTTTCAACGTTTCAATACCCATTCTCAAACCGGGCATAAGATCTACAGTCAGCAAGTTCGCGTAAACTGAAAAGTCTGTCGCGAGCAGCCAAAGGACTTTTGGTTATCATTTCAGATCAAAGGACTCGTCGCGTTATCGAGTGGTGCAGTCGCTGTAAGTGGAGAAGATCGATAGACATCGAACATCATTTCTTTAATTACAACCAAGGGCGGCGCACACACTACTGCGAGCTGCTCCATCGAGACGTTGATATCAGTTTTGAGAGACAGTATCTGAAAATAACCAAACCGTGCGAGGAGTTAGTTTTTATAATAGTTACACATTGGAGTTGTCGTGATCGACTGACGCCGTTCCACGTCATCCCGAATGGGACAACCATCACTATCGAGACGACACAAAACGAGACGTCACAAATTTCATCGCATGCTCTCTGGATTTTGAGATCGCCAAACAGCGTAGCAAAGTAGCAGCAAGAATACCAATAGCGAACATGAGCGGACAGCGTAGGCGGCGGATGTATGAACCCAGGCCGCGCGGGATTAGCCGAGCGGTCTAGGACGCTGCGGTCATGGACTATGCGGCTGGTACCGGCGGGGGTTCGAGTCCTCCCTCGGGCATGGCTGTGTGTGTTTGTCCTTAGGATAATTTAGGTTAAGTAGTGTGTAAGCTTAGGGACTGATGACCTTAGCAGTTAAGTCCCATAAGATTTCACACACATTTGAATTTTTTTATGAACCCAGCGCAAGTCAACGAAACGCGCGAGATCTCAGATCAGTGGTGGTGGTGGTGGTGGTGGTGGTAGTAGTAGTAGTAGTAGTAGTAGTAGTAGTTTCTCTGGTCATACTGACGCTGTAGAAATGGGATGCGACAACAGCTTGAGTGTACAGTCATGAGTCGAGAGAAAGGCTTCTTCCCTCAGGCTGAAGGGAGGAACGCGAGGGGTAGAACTTACATACCGGTATTTCTTAAAGCAGTTTTGATTTTTATCTTCAGGTTTGCACCTTTCTGTGCCTGTGGCGGGGGCCTATATCGCCATCCTCTCTACGGGGCACCTGAGCGAGGGACGTCATTGCAGTTTTGGTCTCTCCTTCATCTATTTCTTGCTTTATGAACTGCAACATACTTAAGATCCACCATATTCAGCCTTCTTCTTAACAACTTAGGAATTACATTGTCCAGTCACATCAATGTGAGCATCTGTCGAAAACCTGAAGAACCACCTTTGGTAGTGCTGACCGCTGCGAGACGTGCAGGAAGAGTCAGTGAGGTTCTGAAAGGTACAGACAGCGATGTGAAGCCATACCGACTCCAGTCCCATAGTCAAATGCCATAGGTTCCTCAGTTTAGCAGCCGTGACGCGAAAAGCCCGATCGAGAGGGTTCCGCATATTGTCATTTACGTTTAAATACTGGACGTTTCGTGACCAGGGATGTCGGTAAACTTACCCTGGTGCTCTTCGAACCACGCACGTCCACTGCGAGCTGTGTGACACCTTGCATTGTCCTGTTGGTAGGTGCCATCCCGCCAGGGAGAAACAAACTGCTTGTAGGAGTGGATTAGTTAGTTAATTAGTTACGTGTGCCATGGATAACTTTGTAAGATAGACCTTAATGATATGGAACAACTCATTTCATATTCACGCCGAAAATTAATTTGTACGTAGGGTTACATTTTGAACTTTTTTTTTATTTTTTATTTTTAATTTTTCTACAGAAAGAAAAAAGGTATACAAATTTGAGTTAGTAATTCCTAACCATCACCTTTTACGCATTACAATAGTAGAAATTATTCTGTGGAATAGGAGTTGTTAAGGAGAAACTTCCTCATACTTGTTACCAAATTTTTCTTTGCTGTGTGTCAGACATTTTTTATATCACTGGGTAAATGATCAAAAATTTTTGTTGCGGCATTGTGCAGAGGTTTTTGTGCTAAATACAACCTTAATGTGGAGCAATGAACGTCATTTTTCCTTCTGGTATCGTAATCATGCATCTCAGTGTTCCTTTTGAACTGTAGTGGATTATTTATAACGAACTTCATGAGGGAATAAATTTTCTGTGAGACAATAGTCAAAATGGCCAACTCTTTTAACAGATATCTGCAAGATGATCGTGGATGAGTACAACATATTATTCTTACAGCATATACTTGCACAATGAAGATTTTCTTTCTTAAATATAAGTTACACCAGAACATTACTTCATATGCCATTACTGACTGAAAATATGCAAACTATGTCAAATCACTGATTACTGATTTGTCACTCCAAATGATTTACAATGACTGTAGGCGCAAATGTGGCGGACCTAAGTTTTTTTCATTCCAATTTAAATTATCATCAACATGGATCGCTAAGAATTTTGAAATTACCACCGTATTTATTATTTCCTCGCCATGCGTTACGACTATAATTGGTGTAGCAGTTCTAGATATGCAGAACTAATGCATGTTGTGTCCTTTTCAAAACTGAGGGCGAGACCATACGCAGAAAACCGCTCAATGATACTTTTAAGAACTTTGTTTATAATTTCTTCTGTTTCTGTATATATGCATGTATTGATTACAATACTAGTTTCATGTGAAAAAGGACTAATTCTGCTTGTCGTATATTAGACAGGAGATTGTTTACGTTTATGAGGAACAAAAGTCGATCTAAGATTGACGTTGGGGAACTTCAGACGTGAGTCCCCCCAGTCAGAATTATGCGCCTGGACTATGTTCCTTGAACTACCAAGTACAACTTCCTGTGTTTCTTTGGTTAAAAATGACATTATCGGTTAGTTGGCTATACTGTCAATCCCATGATACGTCAGATTATCTAGAGGCATACTGTGATTCTCACAGACAAATGTTTTAGAGAGGTCACGGAAAATAATAACTGGTGTTACTTTATTTTTTAGTGCCTAAATAATCAGATGAGTGAACGTGTAAATGGCATTCTCAGTAGAGCAACCCTTCTGAAACCAAAATTGTGATTTGCTGATAAAGTGACATACCATTCTAGGATACATCATCTTAAAAATTGTGGAGGATGATGTCAGCAGTGAAACAGGTCTGTTGTTATTGACATAGTTCTGTCACCCTGGAAAAACGCCTTGAGTTAGTGATGCTTTACTTATTTCAGATAAGACTAGGTTTATTACATGGGAACAAATATTTAGCACTCTAATTGGTAACACCATCAAAAGCAGATGAGGTTTTTTTTATTTTTTATTTTGTTTGAGAGAAATTTAAGAAAGATACATTCTCAACCAAATTCTGTGATTTTGCTCTTGAACTGTTTTTCCAGATGATTTCTACTGTATTTGAGAAATATTTATTAAATGCATTTGCTGCCTGTGACTCATCATTTATAGCACTTCAGTTCATCTCAGTTGTGATGTCCTGTTCTGTGGCTGGTTGTCCTGTCTCTAGTTTCACTACATTCCATATAACCTTAATTATGTTTTTTGAAGTATCGCCTCTGATATTATGTGCATGTTTCTTGATATTTTAATAACATTTCTTTGAGTAGGTTTTGTAGTGTGCAGCTACGGTAAAATCTCAATATGTTTTTGTCAAAAGATACATTTTCCTTTTCCTTTTACAAGATGCTTTAATGTCTCTAGTCATCCACGGTTTTTTACATATCTGTTTCGTGTCCTTTTTGATTAGTTTATGTGGAAAGCTACTTTCAAATACTGATATGAATTTATCATGGAATAGGTTAGCATTTGGTTCATTATAAATTACATCCCATGTCATTTCCTGTAAACTATTCTCAAATAATGTAAGGCGCTGCATTTAACCTAATAACCTGTGCATCATGGTCAGAGAGAGCATCTGTTACTGGGTAAACAGCTACTTTTTTGCATTGAACTTCATCAAAGAAACAATTAGGGCCCTACTACTTTTATGTACCTTGGTTGGAAAGTTAATTACTGAGACCAAATTAAAAACAGGATCCAAATGTCTCCAGATCATTTTCCTTATCAGAATCCCTTAGAAAGCCTACACTGCATTCACCACAGACGATTAACTGCTTGCTGCTGTCTGACAGATAGCAATGTAAGGAATCTAGATTTCCCATAAATAGTTCAAAATTTCCCAGTGGCGATCTACATACAGTTACAATTAAATGTGAACTGTCTTTCAAGCTCAATTCACAGGCACACACATCCATGTACTAACCACTACAAAATGGTCCACAAGGGCATATGGAATCTTGTATTGTTGGGTTGCCCTTTTAGAATGACGTGATCATCCATGATAACATTCCCAAGATCATAGCGCTTGCAGGATGTTTGCTTTCCCACACTGTTAATCTGCCAGGAAGTTTCAAATCAGCACACACTCTGTTGAATGCTATAAATTAATTTATGTTGATCCCATAGTGCTCAGAGCCATTTATAAATTAATTTGGTAAGACCCTAATATCTAAATTTTTCTGACATCCTATGTTACGAAAACATGCGTTAACAATATATTAACCATTATTTTTTATTGTTACCGCTTTCTGTATTTTGTATTTAAAATTTATAATTGAATTGATTGTAACTGGCACTGAAGTATTAGTAGGGAAGTTCTTATTTTGGTATCCTTCAGGCCCTTGTTGTTACTATATTACTTAAACAGCAAAATTTCTTTACTTGTTTCAGTCATTTGTTATTGCTCAAATGTAAACTGATCCATGTGCGTTACGTTCCTGAGCATCAAGACTTTTTTTTATAAAATTATTTTTCTCTATAGCACAATAACACGTTTTATGCGGAATTCATACTGTTTACAACTCTGTTAAGATTAGAATACCATCGGAAATTCTAATGTAATGCAATTTTTTACGATTATTTATCACGCATTTTTTTGTTTCCTGTTATCTGTATTGCATTTCATACAAAACAATGAAGTGGGTATGTAGGAAGGTAGCTTTGTCCTCCTCTTCCATAGGTTCTTTCTTAATGCCATTAATTCCAGCCCTCTCATGATGAACCCAATGGAGAGAGGGATTTCTGTACAACCAGAGAGAAAAAATTCAAATTTGGTTAACTGTTGTTGAATTTTATTATTAATATACATTTTAAATGGATACTTATGTCTAAGTAGGGTCCAAAACCTGAAGATACTGTGTATGGTCGTCACTGTGAAAAGTCCCTTCTACTTCACATCAGTTAGACTTCAATTTTTGATTACGTTTAGATAAAAAATTAAAACAAAGAATCTGCTAGAAACATTCATAGTCAACAATAAATATTTTCTTTAAAATTTTAAAACAGGAAGTACATGACGAGATTATAATGTTGCTAGTGTTAATGTTTCGGGATACTGACTTTTGTACAAACGGAGGATTAGTCTTCTCTCTTACCAATTCTGTTCCAATTTCGGTCACTTTTCAGAGTTGAATCTTTTGATTTACCTTTTCAGATGCCTTCTTTAGGTCGATGACTCTCACATACAATTTTCCGTCCTCTTCATTCTTCTTTCATTGTAGTATCTCAGTAACATCGCTCTGCATCTGTCTGCTTTGCTCGTAGTTGCGTAACATAAACTTCAAGGCGTTCTTAACTTACTTTGAAAATCTCAAATATAGGTTTGTGACGAATACAATACAGAATTTAGAGATTAAACACATATCAATGAAATCTCTTTCTCACGCATATTTCAGTGAACGTTCTCTGAATGTCAGCATGCCGAGATATACAGCGAGGTGAAAATAACGGGCTGTTGCTGAATCCAGATTTCAGTATGTCCTAACACATTCCTGAGTTTACAGTGCGGCATATGACACGTGGGAAGCTGCACTGATTCGTAATTAAGGACAAAGGGTTCTTCTTCGGCTCCATGTTATGTGAAAATCACTATTCCTTTAAGACATTATCTATTTTGTGGTTTATTACATCTAATACACAATAATTTTTAAACAGTTCACAAGCATTTTGCACAGCTAAGGATATACTGATGTTTACGACAGCAATAATAGGAAACACATAGAGAAAATTTCCTAAAATGCTTTCTGAAACTCAGGTTTCATTGAATCCCATATTACACATGTGAAGGGGACCCAGTCTTTACCTCATATGTATGACGTGATGACTGAGGTACTTTAATGTATGTACTAAACAGGACCACTTGTATGGAATGTAAACACAATTTCACAATTTCAGTTTGCTTCTACAGAATGAATACAAAATTTCAACTCTACTTAATGATATTCCACAATATGTGTATTTTAATGTAATACTCGTCCACGTTCATGGAATTTTGTAGGTGCCGGAAAATTAGGAAGTCGAAATTGGTCAATCGCACAACAAATTAAGGATAACAACACATCTTACTACAGACAATTTTTCCTTTCACAAAATTCGTGGAGCCGGCCGATACACATACCATCAAAATATTTACAAGGACGATAGTAGCGAAGACACCTAGGGTAACAGAAGAAATATTTAAATTCCTCGACGAAAGTAGAGAATAAAAAAAAAATTTCACGGGGTATAGGATTACAGAAATATAAGCGACTTAGGAAAATAAATAGCAAGCTTAGGGAAGCTAAGACGAAATGGATGCAAGAATAATGTGAAGAAACTAAAAAAGTATTGGTCGTCGAAAGGACTGATAAGCCAAATAGAAAAGTGAAAACTCCTCCGGTGAAATTAATAGTACGAATTAAGAGTACAAGAGGAATACCACTATTACCCGAAAAGGAGCGAGCGAATAGGGGATAGGGAGAGAATGTACATTCAAGGGTGTACAATGGGGGAGGACTTTCAAACGACGTAACGGAAGAAACATTGGTCTCGTATGGAAGGCACAACTCTGTTAAACTCTTTAATACTGAATACAGAGTTAAGCAGAGTTTTGGTAAACTAGCAATTAGGCAGAACGGGCAGAAAACATTTCTTTAGAAATTCTAAATTCATTGGGGGGAGGGGGGAGAGGGGGGGGGACGAATTGGGTACGAAAAGACTATTCAAGCTGGTTATGAAAAAACAGTAGTATCCAGAAGATAACAAGAGCTTGTAAGTACGAAAACTTTCGCACAATCAACTAAAGAGCAGATTTTGTTGACAAGAATAAAATACAGACGAATGTAAAAGAAAATTGAGGGTCAGATATCTATCAGTTTATCTTTCGGGAAGGTAAAGGCACCAGAGAGGCACTTACAACGTTTCACATGGTAATGACTTAACCAAAATCAATCACGTTTGTTGGATTTGCCGTAAAAGCTTTCGCCACCGTGAAATGATGCAAGATATACTGGGAAAAATAGGTGTAAAATGCAGGGAAAGACGGGTAATATGTACAAGATCTAATAGAATAGAAGAAGAATGAAAGACCAAGAACAAAATGCTAGTAACGTAAGAAAAGGATGCAGCCTTTCGCACCTATTGTTCAATATGTAGAGGGAAAAAGCAATGACGGAAACAAAAGAAAGTTCCCAGAGTGGGATAACAATGACAAGACTCGTTAGTGACATTGCTGTCTTCAGTGAACGTGAAGCAGAATTGTAGGGCCTGTTGAATGGAAGGAGCTGTCTAACCTATATTACTAAACAAATAACCCAGTACAATTTGCAGGTTGCATATGTAATGACTTCCGGAGGCGTCAAAAGTTTGATTTTCAATATTTCATATAATTATCGACCGAATTTAAAAATGTAAACTGTTGTCATAACTTAATCATTAAGAGACTTAAGACAAGTATTACAGCTACACACTGTGTAGATCTTTTAAGGCAGTGTAACTAATGCCGTGCAAATACCCAGACCATATTCATCGAGCATTTGACAATGAGAATATCATTGTAACACAATTTCAAACCTTTTCTAAACTTTTTCTGTCTTACATGCTTATAGTCAAACTCTTAAAACATTAACTCATTTGTGAAGTAATCAGATGTTTGAAGCTGTTTTTAAAGAATCGGGGATTTGCTGGTGAGTACAGAGAATGAGAGTAAACCGAAGAAACATAAAGGTAATGTGTAGTAGTAGGAAAGAGCTTAGTGGTAAACTTAATATCAGATACGATGACCACAAAGTAAATGAAGTGAAGGAATTCTGCTTCTTGGAAACAAAATTACACGTGACACGAAGCAAGGAGGACGTAAACTGTACACTAGCACAGGCAAAGTCGTGTGGTATCAATCACGGCTCTTAAATTGAGAAAGAAACTTCTGCGAAAGTATTTTATGAGCAGGGCGCTACATGGCAGTGAATTTCGAACAGTGGAATTATCGGAAAAGAGGAGTGTCCAAGCGTTTGAGATATGGTGCTATAAATGGACGTTGGAAATTAGGTTTGCCGATAACGTGCGGAATGAGGAGGTCCCCACAGCAAAGGCGAAGAAAGGAACATATGGACAACAATGATAGGAAGAGAGGATTGGATGACGGAACTTTTGTTAAGACGCCAGGGAATAAGTTTCACGGTACTAGAAGGAGCTATAGAGGGTATAAATTGTAGATGAACACAGAGAATGGATGACATTCAATAAATAATTGAGAACGTTTTATGTAAGTGCTACTGTGAAAGGAATTTTATGCAAGTGCTACTCTCAAATGAAATAATCCGGGTCGCTTCAGACCAGTCAGAAGATTTTTTTAAAAAAGAAAATTCATCTAGACACAATGTTTCTGCGACCAATCTGGCCGCCATATTCAAATGAGAACACTGACGTCTAAACCTCGCCTGAACTTATAAGTTTGCAAGTACTTTTACATTTCTATTGCATGGCGTCGAATTTTAACAATCTATTTTGAAACATCGTCATCTCTTGATACCTTATTTTTCTTCATTCTTCGAATGGTTTACACATGTTATCTGAAGGTACTTCCGGAATTTCCTTATTAACTCTCTATGTATGTGATTGATTTCTTGTAATAAACAAAAAATTATCTAAATTCATCAATCAATCTGTCACTTAGCTCATAAAGTAGGAAATGTGATGTCTGTTCGTTTTCTTCCTACTCTTAATGTATTTGATTCTATTACGAAATTCTCATAGTATCCTCTCATATTCACTCTAAAACATTCACGAATTTGTTCAGTCGTACCCCATTATCTTTCGCGGGGAGCTCGGGCCCTCTAGCAGCGTTGTTTATCGATAGCTCCCGTTGTCAACTCGGATATTTTTGTCGTTTATTAGTTTCTGTAAATCCTCTGGTGTCTTATAATGGGGATAATTTTCACAAAGTCAACAGAAACTCTGTCTACAACATAGATTTGCAATTTACCGTCATCCTTAAATAAATGATTTTGAAAGAATCGTATTCTGAAGAGACATACAATTGAATTTGATTTCACTAGAAACAGCTTCTTCTCACAGCAGGTGGACCCTGCATGTACCCACCTGCTCCTAAACCTCATATTCATTTCACGTCAAAATATAGTGACTACTTTATGTATCTTCCGATGAAATTAACGAGAGCAGACTGTGCTGTCTTACCAAAATATTTGTATGATGATAAACAAACGATAAGATACGCCGAACTGAATTTCTGCTGAAGAATTATTAACTTGGCAGTTAGATGTGAGATGGATTCCTGACGCCCATAGATAAACTGTTTTCTACCATATTCATTGTCCATGTTGCCATGATTAAACATAATAGACTGTCCAGTCACAATGAGCCTGAATAACCATCTTTTGCTTTGCGGACTGCTGCGGGACGCACAGGTAGAGAGTTCGTAAAGTTCTGGTAGGTACCGAGAGGGCTGTGCAGCCACGCCGACTCAAGAGCCACGGTTAGTGTGCTAGGTTTCTCGATTGAGGATCCATGGCGCGAATAACCCGATCGAAGTAGTCTCACAGAGTCTCGACTTGGTTCAAATCTGGGGAAATTGTTAGCCAGGGGAGTACGGTAAACTTATTCTGGTGCCTTTCGAACCACGCACAAATACTGCAAGCTGTGTGAAACGTTCCACTGTCCTACTGGTAGATGTCATCGTGAGGAAGGGAAAAAACTGCATGTACGGGTGGACAGAAGCATACTTGTGTTGATCAATTATGCTTCCGAAATGACCAGATCACCCAGGGACCACCGAGGAAACATTCCCCAGACCATAACGCTCCCTCTTCCGGCCTGGTACCTTCCGACGAGTGTTGCTGAGTGTTTGCTTTTTAGACGTTTCACGCCGTACACGCCAAGGACCCTCTTACCGACGGAGCGTAATACGCTACTCAATTGTAAAGGCCATGTGTCGCCACACAATGGCGTGCAAATTTCAGCAGTCAGCAAGGGTGCATGCATCAGCCGGCTGCTGCGCAGTCCCATACGGGATAACGTTTGCTGAATGGATCGTTCAGGAGACACTGTTGGTATCCTTTGGGTCATCTGGTCGGACGGATGCTCAACAGCTGCTCGTCTATTCGACCGTGCACTCCTCCGCAACCACCGTTCACCCTGGTGATCTATGGTCCTTGATTCACCATAGCTGCCTCGGCGTCGGTTTAGGATAGCGCTGTCTTGGCATGCACAGTATACTTTAACCACGGCTGCACGCGGTTAATTTGAAAATTTTCCCGTTTCAGAACTGCTTCCATCCTTGGCCTGGAAGTCAATCAGCATGCTCTTTCGGACGTCAAATAACTCTCTCCGTTTTCACATTACGACAACGACAGCACAATTATCCGCGTCTCCTCGACACGTTTGATATACTTTCCACTTGTAGTGCTTACACGCGCAGTCTGTGAGTGGTTATTTCACGTTGACGTCGAACACAGGTGATGGTCACATTACTGCGACTATTTGTAACTCGTCGTGATACAAATACCTCACGTCCGAATTTGTTTCTTACGGATTTTAAACGTGTGTGGAGACCATCAGTCTTCTGATCGGCTTCTCGTGATTCCTCACTAGTTCTTCTCCTGAGCCACCTTCTTCGTCTAGAATAATAGATATACCCACCGTTCTAGCCTTTTTTTTATTTATTCAAAGCTCATCTTCACCTACAATATCTCCCCTCGTCTGCTCCCTCTGCTAACATGCAACTTATTACCTGAAATCTTGACACATGTCCTATCGTGCTGTCCCACCTTCTTGCCAATGTTCTCCACAATTGCTTTCCCCTCAGATTCTACGCAGAACTTCCTAATTTCATATCGTTCCACTGAATTTTCAGCATACTTCTATAGCAAGCTATTTAAAACGCATCGATTCTCTTTTGTTCCAGGCTTCACGCAGTTCACGAGTCACTTGCATACAATGTTGTAATAAAGATTTACATTCTCAGAAATTACCCTTTCGAATTAAGTGGTATGACTGATACTAGTAGACTTTTCTTAGCGAAGGGTACTCAATTTGTCTGTGTGAACATCCCTCTTCCGTCGACCTGGTTTCGTCCGTCGTGCGTTTAATTTGCTGCCAGAGAGGCACAATAGCTGCACTTCGTCTAATACGTAGTTCCCAATTCGTGCTGTTCCCCATTACTTTCACCGTTCTTTCGTTCTACGTCAGTTAATATTCTGCCCTCATTTTACTCAACAGGTCATGCAATTATTGCTCGTTTTCTATGAGAGTAGGAATAACATCAGCTCCTGTACCTTTCTTTTAATTCCGTCATTGTTTCTCCCATCCACTGGTTGAACAGGCGGTGCAAGGCTGCATCCCTGTCTTCCACCCTTTCTTATCTGAACGCATATCTCTTGCGCTTTCATTCTTACAGTCCTCTCTTGTTCTTACACTTATTCTAGAGGAGACCGGGCACGTTTACGTAGAGCATTTTTCTCGTCAAACATTCTTGCTATAGCGCTACAGACAGTGGAAGCTTAATACTGAGGATTCTCGCAAACTTCACGGCACCAGCTGAATTAACGTCTTAGCGCGAGGAACCTATTTGAGTTTCTGTGTAAAGTGGGCATGTAGGTAAATTTTGTCACTCAAATGATACTAGGGAGCTACCTTTTGGAATTGAGAACAGCTAAATGTATGTTCGCTTAAGCAGAGTATTATAGTTGTATACTTTGAAAATCTGAAAGTTACTACTGCAGTTTCGAAACTAATTTAAAAATGGCAAATGGGTTACATTTACGTAGTTCTTTGGGGAACGTATACGCACTATTTTGTATTGCCATCCGAACTGAAATCCCAGTCAAGGAAACTTTAAGACAACAGCAGCTGGAAACGCAATCTAAAAAAATTAAGGCACAGGAGAACAGAAGGAAGAAATCGCTGAAAAAAGTTATCTGAATCTAATGAATCTCAGGCAACAATTAATTCTATAAGAGCTCGGACAGAAAATGACAAAAAATTGCGAAAACAAAAACAAGGAAAAATGTGGATAGGCCTATTTCTGATGTCATCGTTAGTGTTCTGCCCAAAGGCAGGTTTCCACATGGCAACTCTCCATGCTCTCCAGACCTGTGAAAGCGTCTTTAGATCCACCTAATTTCCGCTTCCCTTTATGTCGTCTGTTATCTAGTAAATCTTCTCCCAAACTGGCCCTTCCTAAGCGTCTGTTAACAGCATAATCGTCACAAAGAATCATCCAGTTCGTAATTATTCTTATAACCTGCAGCAGCCTGAAAACCGCCCCACTTAAAACAACAGAATCAATCGAAAAGGAATTAAGAGTGGGTTCGGTGCCACAGATACAACACTTGAGCTCACAAAGATTGTACCACAGGAAACGCATTGTTTTTATGTGCATAAATTACAACTCGGACAATGATGGTGAATAGGCCTTTAACATGGAATCCTCTACGAAGGCCGTATTATGCTAACAGGTGGAAGTTCGGCAAAAAATGGTTTATTTGCAGTAAAATTTCTGTATCTTGCAGTGTCAGTTGGTGTAAGAAAATTTCTAATTATTTTCACTGCCAATGAAACAGATTTTGAAAATTTTAGTAGTATGTTTTGTTTACCAATTATTGTGTTTTATGATATGTGTAAACGTGACACATATGTAATCCCTACCCGAGGCACGTTTGCGCACTCGATTTGAGGCTACACGATAAATCCAATCAAAAATAAAATAAAATAAAATAAAATGAATAAATAAATAAAAAATAAATTACAGAATGAAATCGGCGTAAATGCGCCCTGATCTCACCTATACTACAGGGCTATTACAAATGATTGAAGCGATTTCATAAATTCACTGTAGCTCCATTCATTGACATATGGTCACGACACACTACAGATACGTAGAAATACTCATAAAGTTTTGTTCGGCTGAAGCTGCACTTCAGGTTTCTGCCGCCAGAGCACTCGAGAGCGCAGTGAGATAAAATGGCGACAGGAGCCGAGAAAGCGTATGTCGTGCTTGAAATGCACTCACATGAGTCAGTCATAACAGTGCAACGACACTTCAGGACGAAGTTCAACAAAGATCCACCAACTGTTAACTCCATTCGGCGTTGGTATGCGCAATTTAAAGCTTCTGGATGCCTCTGTAAGGGGAAATCAACTGGTCGGCCTGCAGTGAGCGAAGAAACGGTTGAACGCGTGCGGGCAAGTTTCACGCGTAGCCCGCGGAAGTCGACGAATAAAGCAAGCAGGGAGCTAAACGTACCACAGCCGACGGTTTGGAAAATCTTACGGAAAAGGCTAAAGCAGATGCCTTACCGTTTACAATTGCTACAAGCCATGACACCCGATGACAAAGTCAAACGCTTTGAATTTTCGGCGAGGTTGCAACAGTTCATGGAAGAGGATGCGTTCAGTGCGAAACTTGTTTTCAGTGATGAAGCAACATTTTTTTTTAATGGTGAAGTGAACAGACACAATGTGCGAATCTGGGCGGTAGAGAATCCTCACGCATTCGTGCAGCAAATTCGCAATTCACCAAAAGTTAACATGTTTTGTGCAAATTCACGGTTTAAAGTTTACGGCCCCTTTTTCTTCTTCAAAAAAAACGTTACAGGACACGTGTATCTGGACATGCTGGAAAATTGGCTCATGCCACAACTGGAGACCGACAGCGCCGACTTCATCTTTCAACAGGATGGTGCTCCACCGCAATTCCATCGTGATGTTCGGCATTTCTTAAACAGGAGATTGGAAAACCGATGGATCGGTCGTGGTGCAGATCATGATCAGCAATTCATGTCATGAAACTTCCTGGCAGATTAAAACTGTGTGCCCGACCGAGACTCGATCTCGGGACCTTTGCCTTTCGCGGGCAAGTGCTCTACCAACTGAGCTACCGAAGCACGACTCACGCCCGGTACTCACAGCTTTACTTCTGCCAGTACCTCGTCTCCTACCTTCCAAACTTTACAGAAGCTCTCCTGCGAAACTTGCAGAACTAGCACTCCTGAAAGAAAGGATACTGCGGAGACATGGCTTAACCACAGCCTGGGGGATGTTTCCAGAATGATATATTCACTCTGCAGCGGAGTGTGCGCTGATATGAAGGCAAGTGCTTCTGTAAAGTTTGGAAGGTAGGAGACGAGGTACTGGCAGAAGTAAAGCTGTGAGTACGGGGCGTGAGTCGTGCTTCGGTAGCTCAGTTGGTAGAGCACTTGCCCGCGAAAGGCAAAGGTCCCGAGTTCGAGTCTCGGTCGGGCACACAGTTTTAATCTGCCAGGAAGTTTCATATCAGCGCACACTCCGCTGCAGAGTGAAAATCTCATTCTGGAATTCATGTCATGGCCTCCACGCTCTCCCGACTTAACCCCATGCGATTTCTTTCTGTGGGGTTATGTGAAAGATTCAGCGTTTAAACTTTCTCTACCAAGAAACGTGCCAGAACTGGGAGCTCGCATCAACGATGCTTTCGAACTCATTGATGGGGACATGCTGCGCCGAGTGTGGGAGGAACTTGATTATCGGCTTGATGTCTGCCGAATCACTAAAGGGTCACATATCGAACATTTGTGAATGCCTAAAAAACTTTTTGAGTTTTTGTATGTGTGTGCAAAGCATTGTGAAAATATCTCAAATAATAAAGTTATTGTAGAGCTGTGAAATCGCTTCAATCATTTGTAATAACCCTGTACATGTCTTACGCGTTAGATTATGACATTAAACACATTTAATAAATATGGAACATATTGACATCAGAGATTTAGGCTTTCGGTCATATTATTATAGCAAATATAGTAATTTAAGCGAATCTATACTTGTTTGTTCTTGTGTTGATTAGACTGGTTCAGTGGGAAATAAACTTTCTAATGACGACGTACGCCGTGAGAGTGTAGTGTTTTGTGATATCATCAAGTTACTGATACTACTACTTTTTTTTTTAGCGTGTACCGTTAACCACACTTTAAAGGTATTGAAAGATTGCAGGTAAGCCAGCTTTTTATCGGTATTGAAATGTGGTGACATTCGGTGCACTGTGATGACTAGCTTCCACTGACACTTCAAAAAAGGCAAATAAACTGGCAGGTCAGGTGGTGAGAATTGTGAAACTTTTGATGTGCTGAGGAAAAAAAAAACAATAAAGTCAAGAGAAAAGTTGTTGGTAAGCGATTATGCTGGTGATGGAGGACGTACCACTTCTGTGCCTTACCCCGTGTCACAACTTCCTGTTTTCAGGTTATGCAGTCGGGGTATTCACTACACTTCAATGTTTCTATGACTGCGGCATTGTTTTCTTAACCAATATAAAAGTGCCTCAAGTATTTTTTGCACAATGATCGATGAATGCAAAAAGAGAGGCATAAGAGAGAATGGAATTTCGACATTACTAAACCAGTGAAACTAGTCGTAAATTAAACCAAAAAAACTATTGATGTTCTATGGCATTAATTTATTTAGTTGATCCTTAACCGGTTGTACTGTATATCAGTACTGTAGAACATTCACAGTTTAGTGCTTTTCATTTGTAATTTTGAAGTTTTTTCACCAGGAAACAGCGGAAGAATTAGTTTACATGACTAAAAATAAATATTTATCAGATGGATATCGCCAGCCACTCTGTCGTTTAATCTGTTTTGTTGGGAGAAGTGAAGCAGAAAGACTTGAAATACCACATAATTCCAGTCATGCGATGAGAGCTGGTTTATCAGGATGTGGCAGGATAAGGTTACGATTGTGGATGGGGCCGTAATCAGTTCCTCTCGGTTGCACAACAAATACGTAAACTTTATTTAAAGAAATTAAAATTTTAAAAAATCTCCTAAGAAACACAATTGACAGAAAAAAATTCCACAATTTTAGATCCAAATGCCACCAACAATAACTTAAAACAACAAACGGCGGAAGGCCTGAATTAGAAGTCAGAACAGCAATTCCAAATAGCTCATATTAAGATAAATACTTCGTTTTAAAAGCAAACTGTAACATGGCTGAAGGTCTCATTATAAAAGAAGTGAAATTATTACTCGGCTGAAAGCCACAAACAATAATTAGAAACTTACAAATATCCTTAAAACAAACATCACAATCTAAGGAATCAGGACAAGCGGTTCTCAGCAAGTGTTCCAAAGGTCGGCCTGGGAAGGTAACTCAAACATAAGGTAAGGTGAGACAGGCAGCCAAGAGATGTGCTCATGTAACAGGATGGGAACCGAAAATAGGGGCAGCTTAAGCGCCGACCGACCGACTAATCAATCTACCTAAAGTCCGATCACCGGTACAACGCTGGAATATTTTTAGGCAAGGGCGAAGAGACAGAGAGCACTACATCTTCAGAAAACACCCAAGGCCGAATGGAACACTAGAACCAAGATGGTCCACAAACCCAAGACAACTACTGCAGTCCACTTCACCCCTCCGCCGCCCCACACCGAACCCAGGGTTACTGTGCGGTTCGGCCGGCCCCCGGCGGACCCCCCCCCCCCCCCCCCCCCCCCCCCGCCCCAAGGAATGTCTCACACCAGACGAGTGTAATGTTTGCGTGGTAGAGTAATGGTGGTGTACGCGTACGTGGAGAACTTGTTTGAGCAGCAGTCGCCGACATAGTGTAACTGAGACGGAACAAGGGGAACCAGCCCGCATTCGCCGAGGCAGATGGAAAACCGCCTAAAAACCATCCACAGACTGGCCGGTTTACCGGATCTCGACACGAATCCGCCGGGTGGATTCGTGCCGGGGACCAGGCGCTCCTTCCCGCCCGGAAAGCCGTGCGTTAGACCGCACGGCCAACCGGGCAGGCTAATAAGAATAATACTAAATTCAATGATGAATAACAAATAGAAAAAGACGACTGCAATATTTCACTGCCTCGAAACACTTCACTCGTTGCCGCCAAGCTCAGTGGCCCTGGGAGCAACTATTGTGGACTGGCAAGACAGTCAATCCACTAGGAGGAAGCCGAAAGGCACGCGTTTAAGTTCACGCAGGCTGGCGTGACGTCTGGAACAGGACAAGGAAGTTATAGTAGCAAAGAACGTACGTAGCTGCCGGAATACTTAAATTTAATCCATAATTGGTGAACATCGCTCTTGACGGTACATGTTTTACAGCATCAATAGTAACTCGGTCTGCAATCACTGATAGTGGCGACACGCGGGTCCGACAACTAGCGGACCGCGGCCGATTTAAAGGCTACCACCTAGCAAGTGTGGTGTCTGGCGGTGACACCACAGCAACAACCCACTGACCAAAGGAGAGATCTCAGAATAGTTGAGGTTGCATTAGCAGTTAACTCTTCACTCTACTTAAACGTCCAGGGTTCGGTGTGCAACGAAGTCGTCGCTCTCGCAGCTACCCCTCCTCGATCCGTCAGTGGCAGCACGCTGCCAGTGGCCCCTGCTTGCCCTAACGCTGCACGGACCTGCTCGTTGCTGCGCCCCCAACTGACCTGAAGTCCGTTTGCAACTCCCCACTCCACACAATGCGATCCCGTAAATACTAGCGGTCGCTCCAAAGATAGTACTACAGTACTTGTATCGATAAGCACTGCTGCTGCCATTCATGGGCAGGCAAGCCTGCAACTTAGTGACACCAGTAAATCGAATAAGAAACGAGATGCCATAACTGCAATGACTGAATGCCAAGCAATAAACGACATGAACACGAGCCGCGCCCGGCTCATGCAGCATTACTTAGTAAGTAGAATAAATATTTGACAAACGTAATCATGTTGCTTCATTTTAAACAGAGGAGAGAGCGTCATAACGGTTTCGCAACTGCATGGACAATGATAATTGTGCCAAAGCGTTTTCATTGTATTGGAAAAAATTGAAGAGAGTAAGAACAAAAAAAAAAAAAAAAAAAAAAAAAAAACCAGATGGGCACCGAATTAGAGAAATTTAGGTGCATTGACATGACTTTAGTATCTTATAATAATCAAAATCTTCGTATAAAGCGTCCTCCCTTGACATGTGCTTGATTTAAGTGACTTACTTGGTTTTATAGGAAGCAAAGTGACAATATTCTGTTCCTAGTTATTCCAAATAGTATGCTCCTGATTTCTAAAGATTTTCCCAAAAAATTTGGTATGCGACCATATTCATAACGCAATTTACGACTCACTCCCACAAGCTTCCTTAACAGTAAAACAATGCTAGTCCATCGCTGTAAGTAGCTCATACCTATTTATTCCCACTTGCCCTTTCTCACTCACTCATTCAGCCCAGCTAACTGTCATTACGTGTTTGTGTCTCTAAGAGTCACAGTCTCCGGTCCCACACCCACAGTCTCCTTTGTTCTGACCAATTACTACTGTCTCCTCTCACGGTCATTGTCAATAGAAGGGGCAGAGTGGCCACGAGAGATCTTTTGATATAAAACTGATATGCTAATTAATGAAATTGATCAATTAAACCACCACTTCTTCTCCCCATCCCCTTAACCTATTGTTCTGCTAAGGGTTTTTCATGTAACCCCCCACCCCTTCACACCCCCAGAGGCCTTTTAACCTATTGTTTAGCTAAGTGGTCCCCCCCCTACACACACCTTCCCCTCTGCCAGCCCACTGTTCTGATCTCTCCTTCCCCTCTGTGATAAGGGACACTTGTTCAGTTCTGAGCTACTTGTTCCCTCCTGGGTAACCCCCAGCCCTCCAGTCACCCATTCCCCCCTCTCCTCCCCTTCCCCACTGGTGAACTGGCAGGAAAAAGGCAGGACTGAAAGATACTGTAGTTTATGTAAGATATGTGTTCGACTGACCATACAGTGTTGGACATAGAGGAGATTAGCAAGTTCAAAAAAATGGTTCAAATGGCTCTGAGCACTATGGGACCTAACATCTGTGGTCATCAGTCCCCTATAACTTAGAACTACTTAAACCTAACTAACCTAAGGACATCACACACATCCATGCCCAAGGCAGGATTCGAACCTGCGACCGTAGCAGTCGCGCGGCTCCGGACTGAGGGCCTAGAACCGCGAGACCACCGCGGCCGGCGATTAGCAAGTGTGTTATCTGTAAGCTTATAGCTGAGGACTAAGTTCATAGCCTCTTACACAAGGAATGGAAGGAGGTGGTAATGGATGATCGTTGGGAGAATACTTTTCACCAGATAATAGTGATGTATCATGATACACTGAGGATGCATTTCATAACTTATAGAGATTACTGCCTGTGCTCGCCCCCTTCATGTTTTTTTGGAATTCCCGTTGCACTCTTAATGTTACCACCGTTGCTTTTAATGTCACCAAAGTTTCTCCTCCTATAAGTAGGTATAACGGCTTACCAGGCCTTTTCTATCCTGTCGCTGATTGCACACAAAGAGCTCCATCCACTGCAGGTGCTCTAGTTTGGCCGGTGTCATGTTGACAATGATTTAGTGCAGAAATCAAACTTATTTCTAGGAACTGCTGACCCCTGCAACAGAAGAGAAATACAGTGGGAACTTGATAATCTGGCAGGTTCAGGGATCTGTGAATCCTGGATTATGAAATTTTTCGGATTATTTCAGTTATTTTTAAAAACCTGGCTTAAATAAAGGTATAAGCAAAACATGTAGTTTTAATGTGCACAAATAAGTATTTGTAATTTATAGCGGAGATTACAATATCAAAAATTAATCATATGTGTTACATGTCTGTGAAATAAATACTGTACTGTTTTATTAAATCAATTTAAGGCTCAACGTTTGAGAAAAGTTCAATATACTCAAGTAATTTTTGTGCCACAATTATGAAGCAGAAAAAACATCACAGATTGCAAAAGGTTAATAACAAGCAAATTAATACAAATAATTACCAAAAATTTTGCGCAGTTTAATGTGAATCACTGTCTTTAAGAACAGCACAGATGTCTGACATTGTCGAGGTTGTGGAATGTGTCGGACTGGTATCTGTCACCGATGGTTTAGCTGAAATTTTGTTCTGAGCAGGCCGGCCGGAGTGGCCGAGCCGTTCTAGGCACTTCAGTCTGGAACCGCGCAACCTCTACGGTCGCAGGTTCGAATCCTGCCTCGTGCATGTCTGTGTGTGATGTCCTTAGGTTAGTTAGGTTTAAGTAGTTCTAAGTTCTAGGGGACAGATGACCTCAGATGTTAACTCCCATAGTGCTCAGAACCATTGTTCTGAGCACTCCGCAATATTGAATTTCTTGGAGTGAGCTGTTTGTGACAAAAATTGTTTTCGGTGATGCCCAGATGAGTAACTACAGAAGTGGTGCATTGTTGGGTACTTTCAGCGAATTTCACAAAAATGTTTAAGGCTTTTGAAGCTTCAGCCCAGTTCCTGGGTTCTATGGGTTAAAAATACTTTGTAATATTATATGGTGAGTAGCTTTTCTTCGATAGCTAAATGTCTTTCAAATTCTATTCATTCAGCATCTTCTCCTGCTTAAAACGCACCCAATTCATTCAGTGGTTGTAGATTTTTGCTTACAGACAATTTCAGAATGATCACATGTTGACTCATCATGTACAACACTTTCCTTATCAGCTTGTTCCCCCATTTATACCATAGCTGTGATTACGTAGGCTTTCCCAGCGTAATAAGTCTTGAAAGTCTCTTCGGGTTTGCTGCCGGATCCTAAAATCAACTTGACTCAAGTTGATTATACCATAGCTATCTCCTTTCCTAACAATGAAACTGGCTCAGCTTTGCCTGAAAATAAGTGGTCAGTGAGGCTGAAAATCGTTGCACGAGGCGCCACACCAGACGGTTGCGATGCTTCTCGAAGGCTTCTGACAGTACCATCAAGCGCAATGACATAAAAATACGGGAAAATTTCTGACGCTTGCTGCACTATCGGATCTGCCGGATTATCGAGTTTCGGATTATCGCGGTCTTGTTCTAATTGAATATTCGTCACGGAACGGCCAAAAGAGTCGCCCACAGTGAAAGGCGGCCGTTGTGGCCGTTGCGGGCGGTCGCTGTTCAATACGCTAGCTCTGATCAAGCTGTAGCTGTCGTTGCTTCCAGCAGCAAGACGTCTCCCGTAGTCCGAGGACTAAAAATTAATGTCTGTGGAAGTCATGTAAAGATTGTCATGCCTATGGTTGTTACATACATTTCAGGTGCATAAGTATCAATACAGGACAGCGACTTTCGGGCTACCTGTGTCAGAGAATAAATCACATTTCTACACCCGATAGCAAGCTACAATTAGTATCCATCCATTCCGCCTCGTTATTTCGTTACATCCGACTGAGTAAAGCCATAAACTCGGTCTACAATACTGCTGTCGATTACGGATGAGCAGCTGGAGAGCTCGGTGTTCTATAACAATCATTTCTGTCGTACTTTTCCTCAGTTTTAGGTATTTTACAGCAATTTTGCAATTTTACAAGGTTTCTCCGAAATTTCAACTCTTTTACAAAATTCGAAACCACTGCTATCGACGACTTGTCACGCAACAAAACGCCTCTTCGCCCCATTTTCGTGATACCGTCAGCCAATGGCATCGCAGCATGCTTCTCAATTTCTGTATCATCGCTAAACTACCCCATCCATTACCTTGCGAGTGCTGTATATACTATGTGATCAAAAGTATCCGGACACTTGGCTGAAAATGACTCAAAAGTCTGGAATTCAATATGGTGTTGGCCCACCCTTAGCCTTGATAAAAGCTTCCGCTCTCGCAGGCATACGTTCAATCAGGTGCTGGAAGGTTTCTTGGGGAATGGCAGCCCATTCTTCACGGAGTGCTGCACTGAGGAGACGTATCGAAGTCGGTCGGTGAGGCGTGGCACTAAGTAGACGTTCCAAAACATCCCAAAAGTGTTCTCTAGGATTCAGGTAAGAACTCTGTACTGACCAGTCCATTACAGGGATGTTGTTGTCGTGTAACCACTTCACCACAGGCCATGCATTATGAACAGGTGCTCGATCGTGTTGAAAATTGCAACCACCATCCCCGAATTGCTCTTCAACAGTGGGAAGAAAGAAGGTCCTTAAAACATCAATGCAGGTCTGTGCTATGATAGAGCCACGCACAACAACAAGGGGTGCAAGCCCCCTCCATGAAAAACACGACCACACCATAACACCAACGCCTCCGCACTACACACGCTGGCAGATGACGTTCACCGGGAATTCGCCATAGCCCCACCCTACCATCGGATCGCCACATTGTGTACCGTGATTCGTCACACCACACAGCATTTTTCCACTGTTCAATCGTCCAATGTTTACGCTCCTTACACCAAGCGAGGCGTCGTTTGTCATTTACCGGCGTGACATGTGGCTTATGAGCAGCCGCTCGACCATGAAATCCAAGTTTTCTTACCTCCCGCCTAACTCTCATAGTACTAGCAGCGGATCCTTATGCAGTCTGGAATTCCTGTGTGATGGTGTGGATAGATGTCTGCCTATTACACATTACGACCCTCTTCAACCATCGGCGGTCTCTGTCAACACACGAGGTCGGCCTGTACGCTTTTGTTTCCACTTCACTATCACATCGGAAACAGTGGATCTAGGGATGGTGTCGAAATCTCGCGTACAGACGTATGACATCCAATCACCTGACCATGTTTGTGAATTCCGCGGAGCGCCCCATTCTGCTCTCTCACGATGCCTAATGACAACTGAAGTCGCTGATATGGAGTACCTGGCAGTAGGTGGCAGCAAAATGCACCTAATAAGAAAAACGTATATATTTGGGGGTGTCCGGATGTGGAGATATTCTGAACTCCGTTATACTGTTAACATTGCATGACAAAAAAACTGTTTTGTAGTGTGGGAAATAGCCAGCAGCAGAGATGGGGTGCAAAAATGGGGTGCAAACAGTTCATCAATTCGGTAAGATTTTATTACGATTGACCACCTCTCCTTATGGGGATGGGAGTCACAATCTTAGGATAAAGTCGGAGATTGAAAGGTCTCACCAACACCTTTAATGATAACCACCACAACAAACGAATCACATCCACACCACGACTCTGTCTGCTATTTCGAATCGAGCTAAGGATCCTGAGAAAAGCACTAGATGGTCTCTCTCTACGCATCTTGAAACTCTTACTCTGCCTTTAACCAACTACACCAGCCCGTGCCTACCTTTTGTTTGATTTCGTGTGCGTATAGAGCATTAGCAGAACCGAAATTCGCCCTCGCTTCAAATTATGGAGATCGCGATAGAAATGGTTATTGCTGCGCTTGCGTGAGCGCGAACTGGCTTCTTACGAAGCGTAACGATAAATTGTGTGGCTGTGGTTGCCGTTTAATTAACCTTTCCCAAATCACAAGCAAGCAAACGTGCATATGATATTAATTTTTGTGTCCCAGGTAGTTTGAACATGTCTTCGGCAGTGGCTGATATAAACATTCACGCTCACTAATTTGCATTCGATATTAATAACTTCTACGTAATGAATGGAAATGCGACCGTAGGCCGCCATGAAAGTTAATCTTTCCCAGTAACTTTGTGCAATGCTCTCGTTTTCTCTCTCTGAACAAAAAGTACTTTTAATTACGTACACTTTAATGTTGCAAATATAAATAATATTTATATTCAGCTCTCAAAGTTATTACTGTCGTGTAATGTGAATTCACATTTACTGTTAGTTCGAAGGCATCTACGCGCCATTGACTAAGCAATACTGCAAGCAAACGGCCAATCCGATAATCAGTTGATATGATGGGATTGGGAAGCGCAAAATGACTTTTTGGAAAAATGAAAGGTAACACATAGATCTTCGAATCTATATTCCGCAGAATTACACTTACATTCTCAGACGAGAGCAGACAGGCAGCGTTTTTACAGATTTCGTCACCAATGGCTGCGATTGAGACCTACTTCCATGAAACGAGACAAACGAAAGTGTTCTTCACCAAAACGAGCAAGAACAATGATAATAATTATTTTACACTGGCAGTGATTTTATTTCAATTACATATAAACACTTTGGTTCTTTTAATGATGTAATGTTTTCACCACACTTATATTTCAATGTTTGTTTGTCTTTACCGTCACTTATGAAAAAAGTTTGTGGCAGTGATGGCACACAACCCTCTCTGCGACATTGTTTCCGATTTAATTCGGATCTGACCAAAAGTAGGACGTCTTGTGAAGGGTCAGAACGATCTGAGTTCCTTGTAATCAATACACTTCGATATTTTTATTTCAGATAGAGCATAGCACGTGTTCCAAAGTAGCACAGCCGATCGACGATAGTGATATGGACCAGTATTCTCATTCCAGTACCGTAACTGCTGTTGTGCAAAGACTGTAGATGGGAACCTGATACATTTGAGAGTTTTGTGGTGATATGACAGACACTCAAGAAGAAGAAACATATGATTTATGCATAATGAGGCTGCAGACGGTAGGAGTTTGAAACATTTTACGTAAATCGTTGTATATCAATTCTGGACTATTGTCCTAGTGTTTGGAATCCATACAAAGAAGGCATTGGAAAGAGAGAAATGATCACAGAACACAAACATACACTCCTAAGGCCACACGGTTCTTCTCTTAAAGATGCTGTAATGTTAACGCAGTGGAATGCAATACTGTTACTACTGCAATGCAGAAAATGTATTTCCAAAACCTCACATGCACTCAGCGTGCACGTTTTCTATCCCACTCATTAAGGCGACAAACTTTAATATTGTAAAACTACCACTTTCTATAACAAAGAAAAACAATAGATTCTTATGTAGTGGAGACGGTGTAAATTGCGTACATCCTTGTTCGTCTGAAGGAGTGTTCCGAAATAGGTTTTCAATTGGTTTGGTGGAAATGAATCATCGCACTTGGAAGTCCTCTGCCGGCTGTGGACGAGGGAGTTTTGATGTTAAAGACTCCAAGGAGGTAGCGCTCTTTGTCACACAATGAACAAACTAACTGTAGGCGAGTTGTGCGCAGATTGTACAACACAACTGATACAACCCGAAATAAAATGGTTAAATGCGCGATAAATGACCTGCCGCAACGCCTCCCTCTCTCCAGAACGCATCGTTTTAAAATTCCCTAAACCGAATACTCCATCAACTTTCTGCCATTCTTTAACCCAGATCCGTGCCGATTTAGAGGCAGATGGTTTTCTTTTCTAGGAAAGCATCCAAAATTAAAGTCAGCAGAAATACTGCAAACGGTTCAAGTGGCTCTAAGCACTATCGGAAGTCATCAGTCCCATAGACTTCGAACTACTTAAACCTAATTAACTTAACGACATCACACACGTCCATGACCGAGGCAGTATTCGAACCTGCGACCGTAGCAGCAGCGTGGTTCCGACTGAAAGACATACTGCAGAATGTTGTTAAAACAATGCAGCAACAATCTCCGCTGACCCCATAAGCTTGTGAATGGTGGCAGAGAAGCTTATTGTAAACAATCGAACGGTCTTGCACGGGATCAAACGCGCGATCAATTCTGTAGTTGTGTATTGCACTCCCAAAGCTGGTAACACGATGCTCTTTAGCTAAGGATGATGTGAAGTTTATCGCAGTCACATATCCAGAGACATTACAAAATCAATGAGATTGTTGGTGACAACATTGCGGTCACACTTGGCCATGTGATCCGACGTCTATCAGTTTAATGCTCTATATCTGGTGAGAATCCGCATTGAACTGTCTAATGTAGCGGTATTGTTTCTGTCCACGGTCAGTTAGCGTTTCCCTGGTTCCTGGTGCTTCCATGTCGACTTTTTCTCGTATTCCTGTTGTTGTCACACACTCATTCCTCTGTACAAGACTTTTACAGCACCAAATAGACACATAAGTACTCTCTCGTTTGCCCTAAATCTTCCCACATTTTGTCGTATGAATGTGTGACAGTAACACGAATAAAACATTCGCTATGAAGTTTGATGGCTGACTGCTCTAGTCCACATTATCACCACCAGAGGATGCTCGAAACTGTCCTACAGCTGCCCCCCACCGGGCACCATTTCCTTTGCCCGACCCCCCCCCCCCCCCTTCCACATACACACACACAAACCTTCCACCACTTGTGACTTGGCGGGTAAAAAAGAGTCTGGATTGGAAGGTATGTTATTTATGATGGGAAATGTGTATAACTGAGCAGATGTTGGTGTTAGACCGAGATTAGTTTAATAAGTGTATTATCTGTAAGCTTACAGCTGATGACAGTGTCCATAACGTCCTACACAAGGAATAGCATGAGGTGATAATTGATGAATGTACAAGGAATAATTTACAGCAAAAAATTTTGATGTAGGAGGATGGACTGAGGATTCATTTGACAGGTACATGTGCTTCAGCTTTTCGTGTTTATTGAAACGGCCATTCAATGCACAGTGCAGGAGACAATTTCGTTCTGTTCCACTATCCCAAACTGAATCAACGAGATCTGTGTAAGGGGCTCAACTGACCACGCTTCAGAAGGTTTATGCTCCCCTTTACGATCAGGTGCGTTCACCTTTCTGTGTGCTCTCTAGTCCACAATGGCACTCGAAATTGGCAGGGAACTGTCCTACAGTCACTACTGGAATAATTGCCTCCTAGCAATCTACAAGTGAACAGCTGTTGAGGAAGTTGTACACAGATACATGGTAAGAGTGGGAAGGACAGCAAACTGTCAGTGAAGTGTAACAAGCCTAGTCTCCTACCAGGGTCTAAGTGAAGCAGCTGCTGAGAAAGTTGCACACACACACATACATACATGGTAAGAAGGGCAGGACAGCAAACTATCGCTGAAATGCAAGTAGAGTTGCCTACACCGAACTACAAGTGAAACAGCTGCTCAGGAACTTGTATAAATGCGTGGTAAGAGGGGACAGAACAACAAACTATCGCTGAAATATAGGAAGAACAGTTTAACACCGTTACTTCGCCTATGAACTATTAATAGTTCATAGGCGAAGTATTAATAATTCATAGGCGAAGTAACGGTGTTAAACTGTTCGCTTTGATCCTGTGCCCATTACACATGTTCTACAAATGGAGATGATATTTTAATTACCGACGACTCCTTTTGGCATAATTGTTTTATTATTCTCCAGTGCATGATGTAATTTTAGAAGTTTTACTTCTGATGAAGGTATATTTATATGTACCGAAACCTTGGTCAAGAATTTTAATAAAAAAATTCTATCCTGCAACTGTTTTTGGCTGTCATCCTTTATTGTGAAGAATTTTAACAGTTGCTGCTGCAGCCATGTTTAAAATCTTTGATGTTGCACAAACACATCCATCTGTTGACAGTGATGTACTGTTTCCCGTCTGCACAAATCAGTCACAAATGGACAAAAGACTCAAGAAAACGATGTCTCCTACTAGTCGTCAAACGTGTTTCTCAGAAACACTGGATCCATGGAACAATAGTGAAACACTTGACAATTTGTGATGGATGAAGAACTGAACGGTTAACAGTGGTGTGCTTTCAATTTTTCTGGATGTACCGGCACTGTCTGTAAGTGGTCCTCGGTTAAGAAAAATCATTCTCATGAAGGAAGAACATTGAAATATGTCCCACGTAAATGATATATACACGGATTCTTATACTAGTCATCTCACATTTCGCCAATCCCCCTGCTCTTCCTTTGACAGGTGGAGTGCAGTGTCCCCACACGCTAGCCTCCACCACTGCATGCGGTTATAGCCCGCCATCGCCCGCCTTTATTGTAATTCTTCAGATAAACTGTCCAAGACCGTCTCTCAGATGTTTCATGCACGCGACTGTACCAAATTATAGCCTTGTGTGTGTGTGTGAGTGTGTGAGTGTGTGTGTGTGTGTGTGTGTGTAGAAGGATGAGATGACCGCTGCAGAGACATCGGAGGATGGATAGTGGAGGAATTTACACAGATCACTTGTTCCTCATAGAGTAACACACTGCGTGTCTGCCTAGTGTGTTGCCATTCTTAGCAGCTCAAATGCTGTAATGTCAGCTCATTTATTTGTAGAAAGTGACTGAATAAACACGGACACTTTCTGCATGAAGTATTACCATCGTGTACTCTACAGGTGTGATTATTACGCTTGTTACAACGAATATTGTACCGACAGACCTCACCTCGCATCGAGTAAAGGGTGAAGTCTGACGCTTTTAAAACTAAGAGTGTGTCGACAACACTGCAAGCAGCAAATATAGTACCAAAAGTCAATTAAACCTCCAGGTAAATAAGTGTAAACTCACACTCGTTGTTTGAACTTAAGCTTGCTACAATAACTATTGAACCGAGGACATTGAATGTTGCGTTGCATATACTACAAAATAAGAACTTTACACTATCCAACATTCCTTCAATACACATTAAACTAGCAAGGTAGACAAACTATGGTGAACAGAAGGCTTCACGAACAACTCAATATGGTGCAAGATGGGTAGGTGAAATGGGGCCTATGCCTTTGCATTCAAGATCATCTGACATCAGTCCTCTTGATATGATGAAGATAAAGAACTGAAGTAGTGAACTCTATAGTTCGGTCAATATTTACCAGATGATTAAGCGATGTTTGAAAGAATACGTATCTCAATGCAGAGACGGATGCAGTAGTACATGTGAAGGACGGCGCATGAAACGGCTGCTTTAACTGGTGGGCAGTAAATTACAAAACGGAACATGCTGAGTTAGTACTGTGGGCGCTGGGCGACATATGGACCCATTTAAATGGATACTCTTTCTAACAGCTTCAATTTGTACACAGAGCAGGCAATAAGGAAAACAAAACAAACCAAAAATGGACTAGGAATTGGAGCTTAGGGAGAACTAATCAATACTCTGTGGTTTACCGATGGCAGTGCAATTGTCAGAGTTAGTAATGGACTTGGAAGAACAGTTGAACGGAATGGGCAGCATTTTAAAAGATGTATATAAAATTAACATAAAAATGATGATGGAACGTAGCCGAATTAAATCAGTTGATACTGAGAGAATTAGATTATCAACGACGCACTTAAAGTAGCAGATGAGTTTTGCTATCTGGGCCGAAAAACAATCGATGAGGGCAGAAGTAGAGAGGATCTAAAATGTAGATTGGCAAGAGCAGGAAAAGCATTTCTGCGGTAGAGAAATTTGCTAATATCGCATATACGTTTAAGCCTTAGGAAGCTTTTTCTCAAGATATTTGGAGTGCAGCCACGTATGCAAGTGAAACATAGATCGTAAACAACTTACACAGGGAGAGAATACAGGCATTTGAAATATGGTACTGCAGAAGAATGCTGAAGATAACATGGACAGACCGCAGAACTAATTAGAAGGTACTAAAGAGAATTGTGGAGACAAGAAATTTATCGCACAACTTGAGTAAAAGAGATGATAGATTGATAGAACGCAATCTGAAATATCAAGGGATCGTGTGTCGTAGTAATGGAGTGGAAGTTGTGCGGTTTACAGGCATACTTAATTACATTCTAGTGATTAAAGTTTCGTTATTTTACTAAACACAAATATTTAAAGAGAAAACTCAAGAGGTGAAGCCCCAGTTAGGGTTAAAAGAGAATCGAAAAAGCAATTTTATTACACTTTTTTAAAACAACTTTTAAGATCAATGAGCAGGGAAAATTTGAATTAAAACTTTCATTCCCCTTTTACCTCTAAGAAACAACTAAAATTAAGACAGCAGCTAATGAACCAGCATGACATAAACGTACTTGGAATGAACCAAAACAACTTTCAAATTATGTACTGGGTTCACCATCCTGCATTTAGAATAAACAATTTTAAAGCGCCCACAGATAATCTTTACGTGAAGAACAAATCCAATTAACTAACATGGCAGACATAAATCGTACAGATCTCACTAGCAATCAACAAGAATGATTTAAATTTAAGCACTGAGTTCACCGTCCCACATTTCAGAATAAATAATATTAAAATGACCACAGGTAATACTTACACAACAGATAACTCCATTACGACAGTGAGTTGATAGCTCACACTTTAACATTACCCATATACAACCCTCCTTCCAAGATGTGAATGACACCTTTTTCAAATTTCACCTTACCCCTTAGGGAGTAATTACCCGCAGCTTTGGAATCAAATGGTTCAAATGGCCGTAAGCACTATGGGAGTTAACATCTGAGGTCATCAGTCCCCTAAACTTAGAAGTACTTAAACCTAACTAACCTAAGGACATCACACACATCCATGCCCGAGGCAGGATTCGAACCTGCGACCGTAGAAGCAGCGCGGTTCCGGACTGAGGCGTCTAGTACCGCTCTGCCACAGCGGCAGGCGACACCTTTTGCAACAGTAATCAAATGAGTAACAGGATACACAGTACTCAACATAATGTAATAAATATGTTTCTTGTCAAGACAAGCACCCGCATCCAAAACCACTTGGACTCATTACAATAACCACGATGCCCACCAATAACGTACTCCACTACAACTAACTAAGTTGGTTGGTTGGTTTGGGGAAGGAGACCAGACAGCGTGGTCATCGGTCTCATCGGATTAGGGAAGGATGAGGAAGGAAGTCGGCCGTGCCCTTTCAGAGGAACCATCCCGGCATTTGCCTGGAGTGATTTAGGGAAATCACGGAAAACCTAAATCAGGATGGCCGGACGCGGGATTGAACCGTCGTCCTTCCGAATGCGAGTCCAGTGTGAACTAACTAAGTCATTCAATGGTCTGAGCAATGCATGTTGTAACGACCACGCGGATTCGCATAGACCAAATGTTGCAATCGGCTATCTAGACCAACATCACCTTTTTTTATGTGGTCGTTTAATGTCATTTAGCGTCCACATCGGCGAACGGCGGTATACAGCATTTCCAACGGGCCGCTGCATAAGACTCTTCATACCCACTCAGCAATGGCTAGGAACCTCAGGTTGACCTAGGATATGCCCCGACAAGTCCAACGGATCGCCGGGGCAAGTAAGACTGCAGCCACTGTTCATCGGCCGCCTGTGCTGCAGCGAGATGTTTCCGTCGTCCCCCTCTTCCGGAGCCCTGCCCGCACGCTGCCAGCAGCACGGGCGCGACCCAGCGGTCTCTATACAACATGGATTTGGAGGTCTGGTCTCTGAGTATAGAACTCCAGCGTGTCGGCAGATTCATGTGCTCTGCATCGTCCACCATGTTCTAGTTTTGCAAAATAATTTCCATCGTTCTGTACGTGGCAAAGAATTGAAGACTGATTTCTTGTTTTGAACTTTACTTCAACATGTAATGTAATAGGCTGACTTGGGAGAGGAATGGAAAAGTATTTCCTTTTCCTGTTCTAGTGACATTACTTAACACCCATGTTGTAGTTAGGAAAGAAAGAGCCGGCCGAAGTGGCCGTGCGGTTAAAGGCGCTGCAGTCTGGAACCGCAAGACCGCTACGGTCGCAGGTTCGAATCCTGCCTCGGGCATGGATGTTTGTGATGTCCTTAGGTTAGTTAGGTTTAACTAGTTCTAAGTTCTAGGGGACTAATGACCTCAGCAGTTGAGTCCCATAGTGCTCAGAGCCATTTTTTGGAAAGAAAGCAAATATGAGCATCTATGGCTGTGACGATCAGACAGCTGAAGTTCAACATCCAGGAAGTATAGAGATCACTGGCGACACCGATCCCGGAGCGCCGTCTCGGTCATTGCGGCCTGCGGCCGGTGGGGTGGGAGGGGGGGGGGGGCGCTGCACGGGGGGAATTCAAAGCGGCGGCCGCTGACGCCAGAATCGAACCGTCGCAGATCACCAATTTAGTGTTGGATGAAAGTGTGAGAAGTTAAAATCGTAGAGAGAGACCAAGAGATGAATGCATTAAGCAGATTCAGAAGGATGTAGGCTGTCGCTGTTATTTGAAGATGAACAGGCTTGGAGAGGATACAGTAGCATGGAGAGCTGCAAAAAATCAGACCACAAGAAAACATTTCATGCATAGCTCTAGCTTTAGTTTTGATCATACACAAATGTACGCACTTTTTATTGATGTGACTTTGACGGATATTTTATTCGGCAATGCTACGGTCGCATGTTCGAATCCTGCCTCGGGCATGGATGTGTGTGATGTCCTTAGGTTAGTTAGGTTTAACTAGTTCTAAGTTCTAGGGGACTGATGACCTAAGATGTTAAGTCTCATAGTGCTCAGAGCCATTTGAACCATTTTTTTTTTATTCGGCAAACATTGATTTTTTTGGCAATGGCAGTACCCCGGAAACGGTCACTGACTAAATGAACAACGATTTTAGTTGCAACTCTGGCTGTCTATATTTCAGTCCAAAACTTTTCAAATAATTTTTCCCGGCTAGAACTATATTTCCTACTGAAAGGAGTGGCATCTCGAACAGCACATTTGCAGTTATCTCGTAAACAGCTCGTTTGCGGACTCGTATGTACCTGAAGCTTTTGCTCCTGTTATCAGTTGTCATTATCGGCTATGATACTCTCTGTTTATTATGATTCAACTGATTTCCATTTTGCCGGCCCGGCTGCCGAGCAGTTCTAGGCGCTACAGTCTGGAACCGCGCGACCGCTACGGTCGCAGGTTCGAATCCTGCCTCTTGCGTGGATGTGTGTGATGTCCTTAGGTTAGTTAGGTTCAAGTAGTTCTAGTGGACTGATAACCTCAAAAGTTAAGTCGTATAGTGCTCAGAGCCATTTTTTTTGTTTTCCATTTTACCTTACTGTACCTTTATATCACTTACCAGATAAAGTTGTGAGGTTAGAAATACCGCACTGCCAGATGCCCTGGTATTGGCTGAAAAGAACCGCCACTCTACAGTGAACCGAATCTAAAGCAGCACGGTCTACTGCTTGGCTTGGAGGATGAAAAGTGGAAGAAAAAATGAAGCAAAATTGTGTTTAACACGAGCAAGACGTAAGTTGACTTAGCTCCTTTCTTTCGCTTTACTCTTCACTTCACCAGTCACTTAATTTCCAACCGAAAGTTCGCCGAGCGGCTAATTTACGCGGAAGTTCACCGGGCGCGTAATTTACACAACAGGAGACGCGGCGCGTGCGCGCGAGCAAGTTCCGGAACCACTCAGCGCTAGCAGATTCGCAGCGCCGCCAGCTGCTGGCAGCCATACGTCCTTATCAGGGCGGCCAGCTTCGTTATTTTTATTTATCTAACCGCATATTCCCTTTCCCTTCCTTTTTGTTTTATCTGACAGAATTTATTGCCGGCCCTGGCGGAGAAAGTCTGGCAACGAGGCGAGAGCAAACAGTGCGGGAGAGGAGGAGGTGCGCTCCCTGTAAACGAGATATACGGCGCGCGGCTCGCCCGGCCGGGCCCTCGCAGCCCCCACGCGGCCGTGGCTGCGTCTTGGGCAGAGCCAGCCGCCGGTGCAAATATTTGCGCCGGGCCTTCTTCCCGTGTGGGCTCCCCCCCCCCCCCCCCCCCCTCCCCCTCACCACTGCCGCTCGCCGCCACACCCGGCCCCACGTCGCCACCTTTGCACGCTGCGGACCGACTCGGTCGCTGCCTGCCTCCTTTCTCGTGCTGTCTGCCTCAAATCCCATACATGCTTGTGGGTCGTTCGATAAAGCGGCCGCTCGCGAAGGGAACACCACACGAGCTGTTTCGTTGGGACGAGCGAAGGTTTGGCGAACACAGTAAGACACTGGCGGAGCAAGTTTTTGTAAGAGCTCAGAAGAAATCAGTGCTCTTCGAAAGTGAATTAATCATCGCACGGCACCTGAGAGACAAGTCCATCAGGGTCATTTGAACCCTTCTTAATCTGCCCAGATCGACTGTTGATGATGGGAAACAACTGGTTTTCTGTTATACCGGTTTCATTCACCCCCATTTCACCCTGAGCATTAAAACCGGTAAAAATAACCGGTTTCTGGAATAAACGATTTTTTGTGATTTATTCCTGTTGTTTCCTGTAGTAAACATAGAAATCTAACAAAGATTGAAAAAAATTGACTCCCTCAGTTACAAGATACAGAATCGAAATATAATAGTCAAATAATAGAAAACTTTGTCTCTCCACCGTTCTTCCCAAAATCGTACCACTGTTTGGGCATTAGGAATAATCAGGGCTAAAAGGTGGAAAGTGAAGCTTGAAAACTGTGTTTATCGTGTTAATTTGTTCGTTTCCAGATTTACAAAGCAGCTGAAGCCATATTATGTAGAAATAAATCAACTACTTCCTATTTTCATTGTAAACTATGAATGAGTTGTTATGTTTTAAGTTTTCCCCTCATATGATGTCGTAAGTTAGGTGTGGCTCCTCCTCTTCTTAATCTTTTAAATCAATTGGAGCATTGATCGTCATTGATACTGCGTTTTGTAAACTACGAGGTGCCATTCTGAAATGCAACTAATTTTCGACGACAGCAGCGACCAATTACCAAATAGACCAGACAGGGCAGCTCTCACACACTACGTGTACACGTGTATCACCCAATAGGCCGTGCCACAATGTATATAATTGTCTTAGCAATATTGTACCAGTTCTTATGCCATGTCTTGCTCGTTTCTGTCCACATCGTTATTAAAACAGCAGTGATCGCTTTTCACATTTTTTATAATAACACAATATTTCAAAATAATGGAAAATTACTCGTTTTTTTCTTTTTTAGAAAGGGTTTATTTAAAAACCAAAAGCTGCTCCACTGAAGCTGACGAATTGATATTTCGGTTCCTTACTTGGTTATTAATTAAAAAGAAAAAAAAATACACCTGTTATAACAGAGACCAAACAAATACCGAGAAATACAGGTTCTTCTGAACTGAAATAGCCGTATCAGTTTTAACTGGCCGGTTTTCCCAATCCCTAATACGTGGCGTGACTGTGACATGCAAACGCGAAGGAAGAACAACGACTAAACCTAGACTAGATCTCATGTACTTACGCACAGCGATCGTCGAGCATTGCGGTGATTTGTTGTAAAAATGATATCAGCGGAAGAGTGATGTCTTTAGGTTAGTTAGGTTTAAGTAGTTCTAAGTCTACGGAACTGATGACCTCAGATGTTAAGTCCCATAATGCTCAGAGCTATTTGAACCATATAGAAAGAATGACAAACACTGTTTGGCAAGCATCTCACAAGCTACACATTTCTGTAGTCAATGCTAAACTACGCTTGATGTGGTGCAGAGAGCGACGCCACTGGTCAGTGGATAACTGGAAACGAGTGATTCGGAGTGACGAATATTGCGCTGTTCCCTCCAAATGGAACGGTTTGGGTTTGGCGAACGCTTGCAGAATTTTGTCCGCCATCATGTCTGTTCCCAACAATTATATATATAGGGGAGGTGGTGTTATGTTATGGAGGTGTTTATCGCCGTCAGGTGGCGGTGCCCTTGTCGTGCTGCAGAAAACTCTAACTGTGGAAGGATATGAACATATTTTACGGCGTTGTTCTTTTCGAACAGTACAGCAGGAGTTCAAAGGCGATGACTGTTTCTATCAGCACGACAATGCATCCTGTCATAAAGCAGCATCTGCGTGCCAGTGGTTTGCGGACTGTGAAATTCCTGAAATGGACTGGCGTCACAGACCGACCGGAACACAGCCGAAACCTTTTGGGATGAGTTATAACTTTGTTCCTGATCCCAACGTCCGAAACCTCTACTTGCTCTGGTTTCAGTTGTCGAGGAAGAACAGGCTGTCATTCCTCCACAGACATACAGACAACTAATTGAAAGTATCCCCACCGAAGTTCATGCCATCATAAACGCCAAGGATGGAAACGCCCCATATTAATTTACATTAATGAATGTCTGCAAATTTTGACCAGACAGCAAACAACAGCTATTCACGTCGCCAGCCGGTAATGACGCCAGTGATCATTTGACTGGGCTAAGTATAGAGTTCTAAAATCTTACGTATGCTGCAGACAGCACTTGTGCACAAACCTGGCACAGTGGCAGTGTATGCTTGCAAACTGTCACTTGCTTTAATCATAAAAATATGTCTGAGTGATGCTAAATTTATTATTTTTACATAAAGAAATGTGCTATTCAGATCGTGAGACACGCCCTTAACTTTTATACATGAATTAGGGAATTTTCGTTGCCTACGCTTGTGCTGACTTCCAGATCTCAAGTTAATAATCAAACTATCAAATTTAATAATACTGAATCATAAATTACTGGTGTATCCATGTACCACCACAATAAAATAAAAATAGTTAATAGTTGAGGGAGTATGAAAGAGAACAGTCGCGTACTGAAATTTACAAAATAATTACAAGTTTTTTTAATCCTATTGTAAATACAACTATCTCATAAATCTTACACAAAAATGACAAACATAAATCAGAATAGGAATGGTGTTTGATTGGCAAACCATACATTGGGGTTCACGCTATACAAATCCTCCCCTGGATTAATACCTTTTCCAACTCAATCCGACTTTGTTTACATGAATCCACTGTGAGGAGCAACTCTATTTAAATGGAATCAACTATGACAAAGTAGACCACTAACCCTCTTGAGTGTTCTGTTGGCCTGGTAGCCAGTTCAGTCACAGCACGGCTGTTCCCTTGCTGGGGGCGCAAGCTTTCACTTTTCGTAGCCTTAGAGAAGCCGATCAGCTACTCCAAATCTCACTTGCCTGAAAAAAGGAAAAAAAGAGATTTTTGACTAGTGAGGCTTCGTTCTATGGTAAACATGGCCATGCTTTGGCAAAAAATATCTACCTAGATGGGACCACAGTCCCTCATTTATGAAAAGATCTAATCTGTCCAGGCTGACCATTTCCAACTTCTGAAAGAAGGCTGTTAAGCTTCCCAGACAATAGTGCACATGAAATACATGTTTTTATCTGTCGCTAAAAGAACCTTGCAACCTTCTGGTGTCAGGGGAGGGGGGGGGGGGTTACTGTCTTTACTCCACTAAACACTCTCTGCCTGTATCGTCCCAGCTTATACGATGAGCAAACAATTCTGTTGGAAGAAAATCCGCAACTGAGCATTTTAGCAGAGGTAGAAAACTGTTCTACGATCATGGCAGCACACCGCGTCTGGTACACGACCACGACCCCAGCACATCTGCGACATCTGAAGTTAGGCTTATAACAGTCCGAAGCCGGTCGTGTGAAAATAAAGAAATTTACAACTGAAGCAGTATTTTCCACCTCTACTTATGTCATGAGAATGCACAGCGTTTTATGATCTTCCCAACATTTGCACAAAAGATCAGTTTACAGCAGTCTGCCTTAAATGGCATCCTTCACCCACTTTCTACCAACCGGCCACCTTCATGACAGTCTGCTGTCTGCTCAGGAAAAATGTTTTGCGAACCGCTGCCATTCTCTCTGACCCTAAGTGGGAAGACGAGAGGGCATTGGCCAGAAGTTCCTCTGCGGGTATGATCCACTGAGCGCTGCTTCCCAGAGTCACTCAAACAGCCCAGTTGCTGCACTCAGCTTTTATGGCACCCAATCCATCTTCCTTCCTGTTCACTGTCACCTCCACTACAGCTCTTCGGGTACAGGTTCTTTACGGGCTTCAGTTTTCTAACATACACTTAAGAGAACATACTGCCCACAACTTCCTCTTGTAAAAAAGTCATAAATCTAACATAACGAATGTAGTGCTGGAGAAACCGAGATCATGGCCTAAACTATGAACGTTAATCTGACTGAAAATGTTTTTAAAGTGAGAGAGTGGCCTACCACCCCTCATGCCGACGTTGAAAATTAAATTATTCTCGCCAAGCCTGAGCTCACGTCTATTACAGTATTTTGATGAAAGCATACTCTTGCTGTCAGCTATAAAACTGTATGTTTCTTCTCTACTGGTTTCGATTATTACTCCTACTTTCACAGGACAAAACTATTAGGTACAGAAATTTAGAAAATACACAAGCATAACTGAAAATGGGGAAGTTTAAAAAGGTCATTTTAAAACCATAATACTGACAAAGTGTACATAAACGGATCAAAATTAAATTTTCGTCAAATATGACCCAACCAAATGTAGAACATAGGTAACTGTCACAACAGTCTGGCTTAACACAGTCCAGATAAATGTGTAGTGCCTTGCCACAATTACGGTAACGCACACTTAGCGATAACTCCACTCTTAATCGAAGAGTGCAAATATCTCAGGACCGAGCATTGTATCCTGCGCCTGTTGTCAGCAATAAGCTGACGCTGTTTGTCACGTTGGCTGTCACGTTACTTTACGTCATGTCAAAATATTCCACGATGCATTTCAAATGGCAATAATCACACATGTCGTCGACGGTTCGTCGCGTTACGTCACAGCACGTCAAGGTTTATTGGGAAGAAAGCTTTTCTCGGTATCGTCGTCTGTTAACATCGTAAGCTATGCTGATTTCGTCCCTCTCATTTGTGTTATAGTTGTGTATATCATGCTTTTGTGTCTTCGTAGTCTTTATTTTATTATCACACTTTGTTTTCGTGGCAAATTGCAAATGTTTCATAATGAGTTGGATATTCTGAAAGCGAAAAAGTTATTTAGGTTTTAAAATAACAGAACAGAGCTAATGTATATAAATAAGATCAAAAGATGCCGAAACAATTTCCATTACACAACGTTTTAAATGAAAAGGTCAACTTCAATGAAGGAGAAAAATACAGCTGATTATGACGTTGTTAGTAAAGCAAGAAAAAAATGGAGAGGTAAACAGGCTCCATTTACTCCTCGACAGCTACTATTTCAGGTGTTTGTTTGTATACAGTTTCCTTGGCAAATAAATGTCGATATTTTGAAATGCTGTTTCACTTCTCAGCTCTTTAACTAACAAAACTGATCAGGATCACTTGTTATGAAATTTACTTCCGCCATTAATAAACGTTGTCGCTGTTAATTCCTCGCTTCCGATCGTATATTTTGACTTTTGTAGCCAACCTCAAGTTGGCCATTCAGTACTGGGCTAAGCGAATTGACGTGACGTGGCGTGACGTGACGTGACGCACAGTGTAAATGCATATTGAGATAACAGTGCCATTACGTATATCAGTTCATTTTGCACTCCAAAACTAAGAGCCCACTTCTCCCAAGTATCAACTGCAAATTGTTATGCAGTCTCCAAAAAGTCTACACCAAATCCACAACACCTACGAAGGAAATCTGTCTGCACTAGCGGTACAATGACATTCAAAATTTATAAGACGCATTACTGACAAATCTAAAATGTCCCAAGATCACAAGATCACGGTGGCAATGGTGCTGGCAACAAAAAATCAGTTCTGCGCATCTGCGTGCTCACCCCAGAGATATTTCTCCTCTATGATAAAGAGTCGAGTTATCACCAAGTACAAAATTGTTAAGCAGCTTATTGACAAACTGCCTGTTCGTCCCTGTCGCGAGTTCTTTGGCCGACGTTTGTTTGATGATTTTTCTGACGTATCACCAGCACCAGTGGATGGCATTGTTAAAACTTCACCTTCCATTGCTGATGGTGGACTCTAGTCGCGTTGTGGGAGCAGACTATATTGTATGTACCTGGCGCTCCAACGTCCAAGAGCTTTTCCGTGGTCATTTCCAGTGCGGTTGTCCTCTTGATACCTGCAACGGTCGTTCGCTGAAGCATGGGAATCCAGGATCCCTTCACATTGAGGCTTTCTTCCTTCTTGTAGAAGCTGTTCTCATGTTTGTGTATTTTTATAGATTTTCTGAAAAAGCGGGTGATATAACTCTCTTCTATGGCCACAACTTCCTTGTTTGTGAATTTTACTACGTGTTAGGCTTCACACAGCGCGTGCTCTGCCACGGCTAATTGCTCCACCTGCCGTAACCTTAACCAAAGCAAATTTTTTTTACTGTTTCAGTAACTTTTTGCTAATATTTATTAGCAAAATGCGTTGCATCATCTTGTTGCCATCGTAGGTAGCGTTACAGTAACATTTCCTTTAATCTAAAGTGTAATGAGGATTATTTGCTAGATGTGCCACTGATATTGTGTACCGAAAGACGCATTTATTTCAGTTTATGCCTTAAATCAGTAGTGTATATTGTGAAATAACTTAATCTTTTTTTAAAAGGTTAAATTTTGGTACATAACCTCAGAGGTACACCAAGAAGTAGTACACATCACACTTCAAATTAATCTACATGCATCTGTGCTATATCTGATGAAGGCAGAATATTGTCAAAACGTGTTGTGATAATTAATGTAAGGAAAAAGTCGCTAAGGAACAATATTCATACATTTATGTTTTCTTATACGGTACCTGAACAGAGGAAAACATAGACTATGCATAAATAAGAGCGTAAACAGATAAAGTTTTTATGAGTCAACATTGTTTCAAAAGTGAAAAAGAATATAAACTTTTTAACGAGGAAAATAATTTAGGTATTATCTAGTATCTAGAAAAACAAGATACAAAGGAAAGCAGCTATTTATGGCCTCTCAAATACTGTTCGACTTGTTCATGAGTGAATAGAATCTTCAGTAGATAAATGAAAATGGTTTGAAATGTTTGGACGAAACGTTTTCTATTCTTTCAGTTATCAGGATTGTGAATAATTCTGCCATGCGTCTTTTTTCAAGGAGATCCTCCATAAATTTTGCTTTGGTTATTAACAAACTTTATTATCACCGTTTGTTCCTGCATTCTGTAGCAGTATTTCAATTTTTTCCTGAGGATGATTGTCAAAAAATGGATGTGAAATCTTATGGGACTTAACTGCTAAGGTCATCAGTCCCTAAGCTTACACACTACTTAACCTAAATTATCGTAAGGACAAACACACATACCCATGTCCGAGGGAGAACTCGAACCTCCTCCGGGACCGAAGATGATTGTCCCTTATGACCTTCCTATCACCGTTTACGTGCTAAAGGGCACAGCACACAGGTCTCAAAACACAGCTTTGGCTTTGAAATGTATAGGAAAACGGCCACTCGTGGCTCAGTACAGGAATACAACTCCAGGAGCGCTGCTGTAGGTTCAGTTGCCATGAGTTGCCTATAGACGCAAGAAATTCGCTATTGTAAAAGGGGCTTTAGACATTCATCTTCTCAGTAAAATCGTTACGCATACATACACGCTGATAATGTGGAAAGGAATGTTAGGTAGAAAGTGTTATCTTTTTCATTAAAAGAAAGGATTATTATTAAAAGCCGTAAATATGGGCCCTGTTTTATAATCTCTGCCTGTTGTAAACAATTTGGTTACTGTGCTTTAATTCTGAAAAAGACACCATACAGCTGATAAGATATTGTAATTTGCTCAGAGACCACTTACTGTCAGGAGTTCAAATTTACTGTATACCGCAGGATCAATCGCCCATAGATAAACTCTTACATACATTGACATAACAAAAGTCATGAGATACCTCCTAATCTCGCGTCGGATCTCCTTTTGCCGGCGTAGTGTAACACCTCGAAGAGGCGTAGACTGAACAAGTCCTTGGAAGCCCCTGCAGAAATATTCAGGCATGCTACCTCTATACCCGTCCACAATTGCCGATTTGTTGCTGGTGCAGGATGTTGTGCAAGAAATTACCTCTCGATTATGTGGCATAAAAGTTCGATCGAATTCATGTCGGGTCACTGGTGGCCAAATCATTCGCACGAACTGTTCAGAATGTTCGTCAAACCAATCGTGAACAATTATGGCCCGGTGACATAGTATTTTGAGGACATGAAGTCCACGAATGGCTGCAGATGGTCTCAAAGTAGTCGACCACAACTGTCTCCATTAAATGATCAGTTGGACGAGAGGATCCAGTCCATTCCACGTAAACACGGCCTACACCATTATGGAGGCAGCACCAGCTTACACAGTGCCTTGTTGACAACTTGGGTCCATGACTTCGGGGATATGCGCCACACTCTAACCCCATCATCAGCTCTTGAATGGTTCAAATGGCTCTGAGCACTATGGGACTTAACATCTGAGGTCATCAGTCCCCTAGAACTTAGAACTACTTAAACCTAACTAACCTAAGGACATCACACACATCCATGCCCAAGGCAGGATTCGAACCTGCGACCGTAGCGGTCCCGCCGTTCCAGACTGTAGCGGCTAGAACCGCACGGCCACACCGGCCGATATCAGCTCTTAACAACTGAAATCTTGACTCATCTGAGAAGCCCAAGGTTTGCCAGTCGTGTATTGTCCAACCGATATGGTCACGAGTCCAGGAGAGCATTGCAGGCGATGTTGTACTGTTAGCAGAGGCACCTGTGTCTGTGTGTCTGCCGTCTGCTGCCATAGCTCATTAATGCCAAATTTCTCCGCAATACCCTAACGGATATGTTCTACGTACATCCCACACTGATTTCTGCGGTTACTTCACGCTGACAACTCCACTCAAACCCCGTTCGTTAAGTGAAAGCTGTCGACTAATGCGTTGTCCGAGGTGAGAGGTAATGCTTGAAATGTGGTATTCTCGGCACACTGTTTACATTGTGGTTCTCCGAATGCCGAATTCCCTAACGACTTCCGAAATGGTATGTCCCATTCATCTACTTCCTACTACCACTCCGCATTGAAAGTCTGTTAATTTCCGTAACGCGACCAAAATCACATCAGAAACCTTTTCACATGAATCACTTGAGTACAAATGGCAGCTCCCTCTAAGCACTGCCACTTTATACGCGATAGCACGGCAATTTTTACATGTGCATATCGCAATCCCATGACTTTAGTCACCTCAGTATATAATCTCTAATGTCTCCAGCATTAGGAGTTGAAACTTCAGGCACAGAAGTTTTTCTTGGACCATGGCCTGATGCCATGAAATGAATTTCACCGAGGACAAAAATCTCTTATCATTATGATTACTGTTTTACATAGATCATGCATCGCATTTTAATCTAGACGAGAAAAATGCAATTTCTTTGGAAAAAGAGAAAGCCGTTTGTTTACTTTCTCTTTAGATTCCAAAAATTTTAGATACTTCTATGAGTGTAGTTTCTTTCCACGATTTTTGAAACAAATTCCATTATGACATCCATAAGATCAGTCTTTTCACTCTGTCTTGATGAAGGTGGTGGAGGAGGAGGAGGTGAGCGAGTCTCGACAGTGTCATTGCTGGTCTGAGGCAAGTCTGCAGTGTGTACGCCAAGCAGCGCTTTAAAACATCGTGTGCAGGCAGGTTTGGGAGGACGTTTGATTATGTCATAAGCAAAAATAGCTGACGTTAATTAAACTACTAATCGCGTATTTGCTTATGTGTGTAGTAATTTTTATTGATAGCTCTACTTGCGCATAATTAGCATCAAGGACGGCCAAGAACTCTGTTCGTGTACGGTGCACGTGCATACGTTCAAGTCTCTCTCGCCCGGCTGTACGCTTTCAGCCCTGCCCATCCACGTTGTCTAAGCAGGAAAATGGAGAGGGAGATACTGCGAAAGTACCACATGTGACATGCGACATTGTTTGATATTTCATATTCCTCAACAACATAGATCACAAAGAAAACATGTTTTTAGAACTATGTAATTAGTTTTCGCACGCTGAAGAGATAATGAAATTTACACCTGATATAAACTGTTGGCGTACGAACACACACAGATAGTTCCACAGATTTTCATCACTCAGCTTGCCCCGTAATCTCGACTTATTTTCGTAATCAAAAAATGCCCTTCACACCCTTATGTTAATCGAATCATTTGTATCACATTTGCAACATCATTATGGAGACGTGGAAACCCTTAGTGCGGAAAACACCTGGACAGTTATAAGGCAAAACAATTTGTCCTTTGAACTGGAACCGATCGATCAGTTCCTTTTGGAGATTTACAGTGGCGCTTTCAACTAAAATAGCAAACTATTCAAAACTAGATGGAACACTGACTAAGGCCCCAAAAATTTTGAAAATTATTTCCATAATTGTTTCAGCGCCACAAAGGATTGTTCAAACTTAACGTTTTATGTAACGACAGTGAACTTTGGAAAATTGACGGTGCTCCTTATCAAAACTTGTCCCTTCCACATTGCTGTTTTCTCCTTAAAGGCATCCGTTTTCACAATGATATGAGAAATCCGTTGTATCTCATTTTTCAATGTCTTACTGAAGGTAGTCTGCAGTCAGCTCTATTTAAAGTGAAGGGCCTGAGATACATTACGGTTCCTCCAATTCTCACCGAGCGGGGTAGCCGCGTGGACTTAGGGGTCTTGTCACGGCCCGCGCGGCTCCCTCCGTCGGAGGTTCGAGTTCTCCCTCGGACATCGGTGTGTGTGTCGTCCTTATCGTACGATATTTTAAGTTGAGCTAAATAGTGTGTAAGCTTAGGGACCGATGGTCCCGGCAGTTTGGTCCCATAAGATCTTACCACAAATTTCCAAATTCTTCCTCCAATTTTCGTTCGTGGTTCACTTGTTCCTTCATTAATTCAGTAATATTACCCGTTAAATAGAAAAAACGTCTCAGTTATGTCCTTTGACTCAACCAACGTACTTAGCAATAATGTATAACGTCTTCGTACTTTTCGTTAAATTCCCTCAAAAACTGTTGCAACTGACGGTGTAATAACGCGTGCGACTTCAGAAGATTTATAGTTCACACCATCAGTTCCACCTCCTGTTCCTGTCTGCATATTTAACACTAAGTGCCTTCTTGGTGTGTCGAATATTGCATCTATTACAAATCGAAAGTCGATCGTTATAATTTTTGGCTCTTTAATCGTAGACTACATCCTTAAACTCTTTTTTCATGGCGTTGAAAGGCTGTTCCTTAGGAAACTTGTGGTACAAGTCGATTATGCCACTACATAATACGTATTGAGAGTCCTTATCTTTATCCTCTACGATTCTACAAAAAAATGTGTGAAATCTTATGGGACTTAACTGCTAAGGCCATCAGTCCCTAAACTTACACACTACTTAACCTAAATTATCCTAAGGACAAACACACACACCCATGCCCGAGGGAGGACTCGAACCTCCGCCGGGACCAGCAGCACAGTCCATGACTGCAGCACGTGGGACCGCTCGGCTAATACCGCGCGGCTACGATTCTACATCTACACATCTATATCTAAATGGATACTCTGCAAATCACATTTAAGTGCCTGGCAGAGAGTTCATCGAACCACCTTGACAATTCTCTATTATTCCAATCTCGTATACCGCGCGGAAAGAACGAACACCTATATCTTTCCGTATGAGTTCTGATTGCCCTTATTTTATCCTGGTGATCGTATCTCCCTATGTAGGTCGGTGTGAATAAAATACTTTCGCATTCGGAGGAAAAAGTTGGTGATTGAAATTTCGCTAGAAGATTCCGTCGCAACGAAAAAGTCCTTTGTTTAATGATGTCCAGCCAAAATTCTGTATCATTTCAGTGACACACTCTCTCCCATATTTCGCGATAATACAACACGTGCTGCCCTTCTTTGAAGTTTTTCGATGTATTCCGTCAATCATGTCTGGTAAGGATCGCATACCGCGCAGGGGGTCCGCCTCCTTATCGTAGTAGTAGCGTTTCCGCTTATCACGCAGGGGGCATGGGTTCAATTCCCGGCAGGGGGCTGGGTGTTGCGTGTCCATCATTATTTTCATCATCACTGACCCGCAAGTCGCCGAAGTGGCGTCAACTAAAAAGGACTTGCAATATTGCGGCCGAACTCCCGCGCACGGGGCCTCCCAGCCAACAATGCCATACGCTCATTTCCATTACCGCGTGGCAGTATTCTAAAAGAGGACGGACAAGCTTAGTGTAGGCAGTGTCCTTAGTAGATTTGTTACATTTTCTAAGTGTCCTGCCAATAAAACGCAGTCTTTGGTTAGCCTTACACACAATATTTTCTATGTGTTCCATCCAATTTAAGTTATTCGCAATTGTAATTCCTATTCATTCTGATTCATTCTTAAGGCTTTGCGAGAATAGATGACTATACTGCCTCTTTTTGTGCAAACAGTGACTGGACCTATAAACTTCTCTTATACCACGAACCAGTAGCAAAAGATAAACAGGGCTTACACCACTGAGCTGAAGAAAGTCGTGCCAACCAAAATAAACCACCCTATATGCTGGAAGAAACTGTCTCATCGTACAGCTAAATGAAATGTTCAGCTACACCGGGAAGGACCGAGCAAAGCTGCGACATAGCGAGTAGCGCCGAACAGGCCAGCCTCAGACAGCACGCGGACATTGGATGTGAAGTTTAGCACGCCATGGCCGACGCTGTTTTACTTCTCTAAATGAAATTGGGGCTGGCAGAAGCCGTATCTCCCTTGCCAACTTTCCAAGACCATGACTGTCAAGGCGATTGAGAACGTGCCTCACTGCCCCCCCCCTCCCCCCCCCCCCAACCCACCTCGCATAATGGACGCTGTTGACGGCAACCATGTTTCAACGCTCATGCATTCTTTTTTCAGTTACAATTGTTACATGTGTAACGAATACTGTACACTGTGTATGGTTTCTAGTTTATTTTTGGTACTCAATGAAGGTGATATGAACTCTCTTTTTATTCGACGTGTCGTAATTCATGTTTGTATATGAGATATTTTTCAAACGGAAGTCTTCAGTAACCAATATGTTAGGACACAGAGGTTCTGGGCACAAGCAGTGTGATCTTTGGTTGACAGTAATATTGTCGTTGCCAGTGCCGTATTCAGTGAGAAGTCAGAGACACGGGTATTGTCGACGCTCCTCAGCGGTCTGGAAATAACTAACGGAACACTGAGATGAAAATGGAGAGTTTGTTGCGTTATTCAAATATGGTTTTCTAAAGACTAATTTGAAAAGGGTGAAGATATTCAGGAAATTGCTGCATTGCTTACACACGCGTAATTTTTATCAGGAGTTTCAAAAAGGTAAATTTACCTTTATTGGTACGGTAAGTTAGTCTGACTGTCGAAAACTGGTTAAACAAAGTTATCTCTGCCCGCATAGCTTAGACTATGAGTTATAAATTCACAACTCCTTTACTGTTTCATTAACTAATTTCATCTCAAGAAGTGATTTTTATAAAGATGGTTGTAATTGTTAAGGAATGAAATTCATAATATAGTTTTGAATGAATTTCCTTTTGCAACTGTGGAGACGCAGGAGATTAATGTTTAATGTATCGCCGACAACTAGATCGTTAGAGACGGGTTTTGCAACTGTGATTCACTGAATTGCACTGAGTGGAACATAGACACTCAAAGTAAAGCATGATGTGCACAACATAGTTGTTTTTCCTCGCATTACACTTAGCAAGGTTTTTCTTTAGCAGGTTTACTGCTACGCATTTTAATTTCCACGCCTCTCGGGCGTTATCGAGTTTCCACTGTCATAAGATATGTCATGAAAATTTGTTAGACCGAGTTTAAAATCAACCAGGAGCCAGAAACATCGTTCTCAGCCAAACCGTGCATTTCAAAATTATTACCAGGTTCAGTTCAGTAAACTTTATAACTGACATCTCATTTACTGTGTGTTCATTAAGTGTTACGGATTTTATTTAATCAGTTTGTGAAGGTAAAATTACAGGGCATTTTAACTTAGGCATTGTGTACAGTTATTGTTTCAAAGTTTGAGTTGTAATTTTATGTAAAATTTTTACTCGGCTAGTTTTGTGTGTTGGAAATGCACGTCACGTACTGTCACGTCGTATAAGACTTGCGTTGTCAAAAATTTCTCTGGGACTGGCTGTTTTCGTTAGATGTCGAGCTATGTTGCCAAGCTGCACAGGACCCATGCGTAATCTTCTGTTTCATTGAACGAGCTCAAGCTCGCAAATTATTCTACTACGAAGTTGAGTGTCTGATAAACAATTTTCTCATATGTTCCAAACAGGAACACTTTGGGAGGTTTTTAATACGAGATATTTTGAGTTAAATGTGACACATGATGCTGTGCTTTTGCACCAAGAACTTAGCTATTGCTTGGTGTTTCATTACGGGAAACAGATCATAACGCTTATGATTAATCCGTTACTACGGTTGAAGCAGAGTGGCCATGGTCTGGGGGTATGGTCTCTAGTAATGAAAACGTTCTGTGCTGTGGGTTCAAATACAGCCAGTACTCGCCAGCAAGACTTCTGCTGGTGTAAGGACTCACCTCCATTCCGCCAACGGCCTTGCAAGAGAGGCTGGAGAAACAGATGTTTGGGAGAAATAGATGTTACCCTTGGCTTAGGAATTTGCCCCTAAAGGGCGAAGGAGTCAGCTATGTTGCGAGGCCTGACCATGGTCACGGCAATGGAAGCCACAGAAGTCAAGACTTATAATGAGTACCCATAAACACATTGCCTGTAATGGGAAAAGTATCATGATCACACATGAAGTAACCCAGGCTGATGGCAAAAGATTACCGACTGGTCCGGTGTGGCCGAGCGGTTCTAGGCGCTTCAGTCTGGAACCGTGCGACAGCTAAGGTCGCAGGTTCAAATCCTGCCTCGGGCATGGATGTGTATGGTGTCCTTAGATTGGTTAGGTTTAAGTAGTTCTAAGTTGTAGAGGACTGGTGGCCTCAGATGTTAAGTCCTATAGTGCTCAGAGCCATTTGCACCGACTGGTCCCCCGTTTGGACCTTCGGAAGAAGATCTCTTGCAACATTATGTGTCATCATGTACTAGTGATAGCAGACTACCAGCGGCTAGACAAGAGTATAACCGTCCCATGCGTAGGCTTTCGTTAACACCACAATGTAAACAAACACATGTAGAGTCGTGTCATGACTGGAAACAACGGACTGCTGTTGCATTTTGCTCAGCGATGAATCGCGGTTCTACACAACCCCTGATGGCCATCGTCGGCGTGCAAGGCAGAGGTCTGGCCAGGGAATCCATTCTCTCAATGTTCTGGTACAGCTTTGTTGCTCCTCGTGTCATTGTTTGGGGAGCCATCGGGTATAGTTTCAGGTCACGGCTAGTAGTGACTAAGAAACATCTACGTCCCCATATGCTACCTCACAGTATTGTGGTACCTTTTTTCAAAATGAAAATGCTGGTTCACAGATGGCAGTTGCCTCTACGAACTATCTACCTGATACTGATGTACTGCTGTCGCCAGCAAGATCCCCAGATCTATCCCGAACGAAACATCTGTAGGATCAAGTCTAACGTCAACTCTGTCCCATTACCGGTATCTAGGACATCAAGGACCAATACAGCGTCTTTATGACTCTTTTCATAACCGTGTCAGTGCATGCATCGCGGCCAGAGCGTTTGCAACATCATACTGATAAGTTCTTTGGAAATCTGACTCAATATTACAATCACAAAAGAAACATCGAAAATTATCTCGTTTCGTTTCGTTGTCCCCACCTGCGTGCTTCGCCTTCATTCTGTCAAGGAGTATAGAAAGTTTAGGAGAATGTATCAAAATCAGGGTGAAAGGTTATCAATGATAAGATTCACTGATGACATTGCTCTCCTCAGTGAAAGTTAAGAACTGCAGGATTTGGTGAACCGAATGAACAGTGGGATAAGTGCAAAATGTGCATTAGGGTAAACAGAAGAAAGGTGAAAGTAATGAAGAGTATCAGAAATAAGACTAACGAAAAATTTAACATCAAAATTGTTGGCCAAGAAGTAGACGAAGGGATTATGACAACTTGGGAGAAAAGTGACGCGTAACGAACGAACGTTGTCATAAAAAGCGGACTAACATTGGAGAAGTCATCATTCCTGGTCAAAACAAGTCGACAAGTATCAAACATCAACGTTAATTTGAGCAACTCTCTTTGCTTGGGACTCAGTGACGGACTGTGGAAAAACCGGAAAAGACGAGAATCGAAGCGTTTGACACATGATGTTACAGAAGAATGCTGAAAATTGGGTGGAATTATAAGAAATGAGGTTCTCTGCAGAAATGGCTACGAAAGGAACTTGTGGAGAAAATTGACAAGAAAAACGGACAGGGTGATGGGAGGTGTGTGCTCCATCTTCATTTACAGGATTACTGCGCAATTCATAATTAAGTGACTGGCAGAGGGTTCAACGAACCATCTCCAATCTATTTCTCTACCGCTCCACTCTCGAAAAGCGCTTAGGAGAAACGATCTCCTAAATCTTCTCTTGCGAGCTCCGGTTTCTATTTTATTACAATGATCATTTCTTCCTAGACTTTGTAGGTGGGCGTCAACAAAATATTTTCCCTTTCGGAAGAGAAAGTTGGTGACTGAAGTTTCATGGAAGGATACTGCCGCAACAGGAAAAGCCTTTGCTTTAAGGATTCACACACCAGCTCACTTGCCGCATCCGTGACACTCTCTCGAGATAATACAAAACGAGCATCCCTTCTCTGAACTTTTCCGATGTCGTCCGTCAATCCTATATGGCTCGAATTCCACTCCGCGCAGCAATACTACAAAAGGGAACGGATAAGCACAGTGTAGGCAGTCTCTTTGATACGCCTGTTACATCTTCTAAGTGTTCCGCCAATAAATCTCAGTCTTTGATTCGCTAATACCACAACGTTCCTAATTTAAATATTCGTAATTGTATTCCCTGAGTGTTTAGCTCAACGGACAAGTTTTGAATTGTGTGATTAATTGTACAACGGAATTTTAGAGGATTCGTTTTTGTACTCATGTGGATAACTTCACTTTTTCATTGTTTAGAGTCAATTACCGCTTTTCACACCAATATCATTGTCTAAATCATTTTACAATTGATTTTGCTCATCTGATGACTTTTGGAGACAGTAAAAGCAACATCCGCAGCAATCTAAGACGGATGCTCAGATTGTCTTCGAAATTGTTTATATAGAATAGGAACGGCAGAGAGCTTATCACATACTTTTTCATTTATTAAAAGGTTTATTGGATTTATGTACTTCATGATATATCGATTTTTACAAGCTGTGTTATTCAGTCTTTTCTGTATGTTCCATAACGACGTTTTTTTTGCTTCAAATTGTAACTTTAAGATCTGTTGTAGACAAAATGTTACTGTATCGTTCACTATAATTTTCGCCTGTCTCCATTAGAATATTTAGTAGCCAAGTTGTACCTGCAGCTACTAGATGGCGCTCTCGCTGCGATGTCATGTTCACTTGCCGCCGTTGTTAACGCGGGCGACTCAGTCCGTTGCAACCTGTGGCTGTGCAGCCCTTAGAGTCTCGCCTTCACACATTCTCTTTGAATTTTTGTGACTAAAGCCCTTCTAGCTTGTTATTTATGTTGTACTTGACATGTGAGTACTGTCTCTGTCTAGTATTGTTAGTCAGTACTTACACTATATATATATTTCATCCATAAATTTGTAATTATGATATAAACCGCTTTGTATGTCTAAATTCTGATGAATGCTCTCTTAGAAGTGTTGAAACTCGGTCCATAAGACTAAAAAAAGTGTGACGGAGGGCTCATTTGTTTCATTTTCAATTTATAAACGGTCACTGAACCAAGCAGCTATGTTTAAAACTTTACTGAACAGTGGTTACCTGTGTGAAATGTGGATTTTCTGAGGACTGGAGATTGGCTACTTGTGCCCCACCGACATCAAATTTGGAGCAAGTTGAAGTTCTTTCCACTGAGTATTCAGAAAGGACCAGGAATAAATTAAACTGTTTGTGACAAACAGACTGTCTACTCATACAAGAGGCTCATTGCTTGATAATGTTTTGCATCTGATATACTGTTTCAGTGTGGATTAAGTTAAAAAATAAGAAAGCTTGTGGGTCCCATGTGGCCATATTCCTGTTTTGAAGTATTTCTGATGTTTTAAGGATTGTTAGACTGGATACTGCCCAGTTGCTGTGTGGCTTTATGTTGTTGTTTTAGTTGTGGTATAATCAGCGGTGGGCCTCGTCCGTTGTAGCTGGTCGTTTAACTGGGGACGACGCCTTGGCGGATGCCAGTTTGAATTGTAACCGATACGGAGTCGATGTGTTTATCAGTAGACTCCAGTTCGTCACTGAGTTTGAGTATTTTATTATTTGTTCCTGGTGACGCCGAGGAGTCCGTCTTTCCTTTTCACTGTTCCTTTCAGCTTTCGTTAAGGCTCTATCTGAGTTGTAGTTTCCACGCACTCCTGATGAGCCATCACTTGTCACTGAAATTTTTTTAATACCTGAAAGATGCCTTTCATTGTACTGTTTTTTTTAAATGTCTTATTCTGAAAGAGAAATTGAGAGTTGTTTTTGCAGTTATATCTTAAAAGGTGTCCTGCTTCTGTGGAAATTTTTCACAGTAAACCATTTATTGTTTGTATGGTTCTTAAGACTTACGTAAGGAGGATTTTAAAACTATTTGTTGTTTGAGATGGGTTTCGACGTCCGTAAGCATTTTGTCTGTTCAGTAATGTTTCAAATTCTAGTGCAATTATGAATATTCTGGGGTAACAGTAGTTTGCTGTTGTCGTGCAGTTGTTGAATAAAATCTGTTGGAAATTACAAGCCAGAGTTTGTGTTTGATTGGTAATTATTGCCTTGTCTTTATTGAGTTGAAGTATCTTTGAGCGTGTGTTCTGCATCTCACGCATAGTTTGAGTTACACGATAAATATCACAAATCTAAGGGCTGTAAACTTAAATAGTTGGGGATTATAATTACGAATAACATAAACTGGAACGGTAAAATACTGTTGTGGGGAATGCAAACCAAAGACTGCGATTTATTGACTGAACACTTAGAAAATGTGCCGGCCGGAGTGGAAGAGCGGTTCTGGGCGCTACAGTCTGGAACCGCCGCGACCGCTACGGTCGCAGGTTCGAATCCTGCCTCGGGCATGGATGTGTGTGATGTCCTTAGGTTAGTTAGGTTTAAGTAGTTCTACGTTCTAGGGAACTGATGGCCTCAGAGGTTAAATCCCATAGTGTTCAGAGCCATTTGAACCATTTTTGAACTTAGAAAATGTAACAGGTTTGCTAAAGAGAGTGCTTACACTGCGCCTGCCTGCCCTCTTCTGGAGTATTGCTGTGCAGTGTGGGATCAGCAGCAGATAGGTTAGACGGAGGACATCTAAAAATTTCAAGGAAGGGTAGCTCGTTTTGTATTATCGTGAAATAAGGGAAAGAGTGCCACGGATATGATACACGAATAAGGTGGTTGTCATTAAAACAAAGATGCTTTCGCTACGACAGGACCTCTTCATGAAATTTCAATCACCAACTTTCTCCTCTGGGTGTGAAAATATCTCGTTGGCGCCCACATACGGAGGAGAAATGATCATAATAATACAATAAGAGAAATCAAAGCTTGCAGGTTAATATTTGTGTTAGTTTTTGCCGCGCGCTATTCGAGAGTCGAACGATAGAGAAGTAGCTTAAATGTGGTTCGATGAACCCTCTGCCAGGCAGACAAATCATGTAGATGTAGATGTATTACTGTGTTCACGGTACTGACCTCATTTGTACTGAAACTTGAGTTCGTGTAGAGATCGCAGCTGTATGTTAACGAACTGAAAAAGGTTGCAATATCCCGTAAATTGTACGGACTAGCTGCCTTCACTCCAATTAAGGTATTATTGGCGCAGTGGAGGGCGACGTGTCGGGTATTTGTAAGGTATTGCTGGCTGAAAGGGATTGCTACTGTACGTGACTTGGTCATTGAGGCTAGGTAGGAAATTGAGCTGCGGTATGCCAAGTGTTTCATTCACCAAATGAGGTTGGTTAAAATAATGAAAAAATAGTCGTCGCAAAGTGGTATGCTCACATCGACAGGCGATCAACAAATGAACACACAAAATACTCGTAATCCAGAGATGTAGGCGTAATATTTTAAACAAACATATGATCAATACGCAAACATTACGAATATACGGGTTGTAAATGATAACTGTTTAGGCCGAGCTGTTCTAGGAGCTACAGTCTGGAACCGCGCGGGCGCTACGGTCGCAAAAAATGGTTCAAATGGCTCTGAGCACTATGGGACTTAACATCTATGGCCATCAGTCCCCTAGAACTTAGAACTACTTAAACCTAACTAACCTAAGGACAGCACACAACACACAGTCATCACGAGACAGAGAAAATCCCTGACCCCGCCGGGAATCGAACCCGGGAACCCGGGCGTGGGAAGCGAGAACGCTACCGCACGACCACGAGCTGCGGACGCTACGGTCGCAGGTTCGAATGCTGCCTCGGGCATGGATGTATGTGATGTCCTTAGGTTAGTTAGGTTTAAGTAGTTCTAAGTTCTAGGTGACTGATGATGACCTCAGAGGTTAAGTCCCATAGTGCTCAGAGCCATTTGAACCATTTGATAACTGTTTACAACGTACCTCAGTGGTGAACCTGAAGAAGCCAAGACGAACAAATGGATACAGGACGCTTTTGGTGTAGCAAGCAGGGAAACAGCCTCTAAACGGCTTTCAAAAGAAACCTGAGCTACAGTGCACGCACGCCGCACTAGATTTTGGCAAAATCATCGTTGAATATTAAAAATTCCTTGTTCTTGCTTGAAAAAATGTAAAATTCACGTTTGCGTATATTTGACCTCAAAATACTGTGAAGTTTGACAGCATAGAATTAACAGTTACATCGTTTTGTTTACCTTGGCTACATACTTCGAAGCTACTGTTGTTGTAGACGTCATGTTTAGACCGAATTTTAACCGTTATTAATTTTAGCGCAACGTTTACAAAAGTCGAAAGAATAAGTAGTTTTACTCTCGTGACAGATCTGAATCTGATATTGTCAACAAAATAGCCGACTAAGCCACTGACGACAGAGAGCAGGATAATGTTGTTGAAAACCTCCCGTGGCATGAATCGTCTGCAACCTAGGTGGCTTTTGTAGACCAGTTTGAGGTTATTATCCAGCTTGACAGACAGTTGGTGTTCCATATCTAATCGTTCGTCTCCATTACCTCTGCACCGCTTTGTACTTTGTAACAATTATCCTTTACACCCTGTGCAACTGATCTGCGTTGCTCACAGAGCTGCAGCGCTAAATATATCATCATTGACTGTCAGCAAAACTTGACCTTTAACCGCGTACCCTGGGCAGCTGCATAATTGCACGGCCTGTTGGCAAGACTGAAACTGTACTTTCAGCCGACACGAATAGCTATCGCGGGGCACCGTTGATGGCTAAACGATAACTCCTGAAGTGATTTGGGCTATTCCCAACATTTCTTATATTTTAAATGTTATTGTCATATCATTTTAGATAGTACTCGTACTTCCTAATGACTACACTAATGACAGATCCCCTACATTTATGAAAAATTTTACTCGCTAACTTATGTGTTTGTAATCTGGTAGCTCATTTATGTAATTGCTGGTTTTCTCATTCTAAGGGGCTAAGCGGCCAGTTATTTTGTTTTACAGTTTAATACGTTTCTAAACTTGGCCAAGATTTTTTAATTACTATGAGAAGCTACTGGTGCTTTTTGTTTAGTAGCATAGTTAATATGCGAGTCCCTCCTCCCTTCTTTCTTCTAACGTTGGCAGTTGTAACGGCAGTGGCTTTGGGGTCCTCACGCTTTATCTGGCCACAGTTGATCCTATTACGTAGGCGCGGTGCCTTGATGCAAACAGATTGTGTTTAGATCGTCCTTATTTTGTCAGATCATCGTCCTGTTGGGTTCTGTTTGATGTTACCAGTCAAACCTTGTAAGACGTAAAGGATATAACCTGCATTGCGTGGATTTAACTTCGTGCTTAAGAGATTTATCTCTGCCCAACATTCTGTGACCGGTATTGTGTGGGGGCAGAGTTCCTTGATACTGAATATTAAAGAGGGAGAAAGAGAGAGAGACAGACAGACAGATAGATAGGCAGACAGAGAGGGAAAGAGAGAGAGAGAGAGAGAGAGGCAGAGAGACAGACATACGGAGAGGAAGAGGAAACAGAGGAAAAGAAAACGCTGCAGCACCAAATATTTAATTTGTTTCTTCACTCGTTGAATACTAAGGCTAGCTACGGTGTCATAGTTTATTTCTTGTTGGAGATATAGAGGCAGCGCCTAGTCATGACAATTAACTTTTTTTAATTCTAAAATTCAGGTGGTGGAGCCTCGTTTTCATGGGTGTTTAAATGTTGAATCAGTCCACTAGGGCACGTCTGTAGCGTTCTTGTCGAAGGTAATTTGAAAATTGTATTTAAATTATTTGTGCCCATTACTGTTCCCCCAATCTGTGCTCTTTGTTCAAATATATACTGTCTGAGGTTTAAATGATAATAACATTTGTTCGTAATTGACACTGAAGTTTTACAGTTTATGGACGTGCCAATGAAGAGTTATAATTAGATAAAAGGACTCTTTTCAGTTTGTAACAGTGGCTGGTATCCAGACTGCTCCTCCCCTTTTAATTGCCATTTAATGCAATTGTTGCTGATCTCAGAAATTGTTTCTCTTAGCATATATAGTGTTTTTTTAATAATGATAAAAGTTCGTCAAATGGTGAATGATGTGTACTTAAATCCCCTGTCCAGTCCTTCGTGACATTTCAGTAAGGAAGATCAGTCACAAAATAGAAACCACAGTGAAAATCTGATGAAGCTTTGCATAGAGTGTTGGGCACTGCCTCTAGTATGGCCATTCCCTCTTCTCAGTTCTGAGTGTGCAGCGAGCGCATTAAGATGCCTAGAAATTAATGCCTCAACGCCACGTATGCTTGCCTGCCGAGAGATTTCGTCTGATTCCATGCAAATCTCCTTAACGTAACTGTCATGTGGTTCCTTCTCCATGACAGTTCTCGGTCACACACTGCAGGGGCAATGAGGAAGCTCCTGCAGCGTTTTCGGTGGGAAGTTATCACCCACCATACATCCCAGACTTGGCTCCCTCTGATTTTCATCTCTGCTCAAATGAACGGTTTGGCTACGAAGACAAGATTTTGGATCAGCCAATGAGCTGCAGTGCAGCACAGAAAATTGTCGGGAAGCGCAGGAGGCTGCTTTCTATGACGAGGGTATTGGGAAGTTGGTACAACGCTACGACAGATGTCTAAGTCGGAGCGGCGACTGTGTAGAGAAGTAGCTGGAGGGTGTAGCTAACTGTGGGAAATAAACCAGTTATGATTGTCACTGTGGTTTCGATTTCGTGACCGATCGTTCCTTACTTTCCGAGTAGCCTCCGTAAATTCAGTTGCCATGGCCCCAAATCTGCTACACGTTATTCATGCATAGTTGATCTGATACAGTTTTTAAGACGGGCCGGAGCGCTGAATGATGTTTCTGCTTCAGCTACAGCCTTGGAATAATGTACAAGATCAGCATAGCTACACAAATATTCGAAAATGAGCTTAAAATTGAAGCTCGTGCGTCTTATTCAAGAGATTTATTAGTTTCGAAGAAGTATACAGCGGAGATACTGAGTCACAGACAGGCACAACAAGAGAAATAAACAAACCACACACACACGCACACACACACACACACACACACACGCCCGCGCGTGCGCGCGCGTCCACGCAAACGCAGTTCATACATACATGACCACTGTCTCTGGCTGCTAGTGCTGGCACCAGTGATAAACTGATCTTAGTTACTCGAGAACTCTAATATTTCGAGGAAATTTCCGTTATGAGAATCTCCAATTTTCTGAAATGAATCTCTGAAAGCCAAGCTTCTTCATCAAGCAACGTGAGAGTTCCCACCTAGGTCTGCCTTACCATGAACGAACAAGAGAAGAACATTACCTCTTTACTATTTAACTATTAAACACAAAATATTTTCTATATTTACGTCTAAAATCACCTTATGATGGAATCAGAAGTGCCTTATAATTGGATGTTGTTGGTAAGCCTATCAAATCATTACGACGTTTTACAGAAGTTGTTGTGTACTTTTGTTAGGGAAATGTTTTGGTAGGTTTCCCAACTACATTCAAAGAAAGCGCATTTTACACTCTGTCGCAAGGAAGATGGTTTTAGCGTACAATATCTAAAGAAAAAGTTGTACGTTCAAGATTAACCATGAAATAGAACTGTATGCAATTGACCTGTCAGAATCAAAAAACAAGAGATGGCTTTGCTGGTGCTGGGGAAAAGTTCTTTGTTTTATTACATGATAAAAAAATTTATTTTACAATGACAGTCTGATATTTGCCAGCTCGGCACCCTGGGGAATCCGAACCCTTGAGAGACTTGTGCCCCCATGAGGCTTGGGCCACTGCGATTTTGTCACCCCCTCTGCCCCCCCCCCCCATTTCGTCAGGCCCGAAAATGTGTGCAAATACATATGAAATATGTTAAAGACATTTGACATGAGTGTACATTGGTGAAGCCAATGACCTGATCTTAAGTCCTTAAACGACTTCATCCACATTTGATACTCATTAGTTACAACCTGTAAAATATATGGTAGGGGACAAGAATCACCTACTACCTATTGGAATGAGCATGATAATGTGAACACCGAGAGAGAAGAGGGGAGGAGGAGTGGACAATGAGGCAGAACGAGGGAATGAGCACAATGGGTGAGAGGGAGAGGTGGACAGAGAGAGAGGTAGAGGGAGACAAAGACAGGGGAGAAAAGGTGATGATATAGAAGGGAAAGAGGTAGTGATGGAGAGAGACACCAGAAGGAGAAACAGGCAGAGAGCTTGGGGGAGGGCGTGGGGAATGGAGAAAGAAAGCGAAGTAAATGGACAGACAAAAGAAAGAGGAGCAAAAGGACAGTGGGAGAGGGAAGGGGCAGTGGACCGAGAGAGGGGGAGGAGGAGGTGGAGACAGAAATGCGGGAGGAGGACTTGGGATTAGAGAGGAACAAGGAGATGCACAAAGGGATGGGGAAGATAGGCAAAGGGGAAGGAGAAATAGAGAGGATTAGGAGGAGATGGACAAAGAGACAGTGAGGGAGGAAAAGCTGGTGGGGAAAGAGGAGATGGATTAATAGAAGACTGTAATAAATACATACTCGGGCAATGCTGAGTAGTCAGTTGCCTGCTACGAAATATGGTACGGTTTGATTAATAATAGCGTAATCATGGTAACAAGGGCAGAGAAATCACGAAAATGACGCACTAAACTAAAGGTTGAAATGTGGGTACTAGGGTACACTTATATGTGCCACCCGAATATTGCATTGATACTAATGTAAACTAAAATGAAAATATTTTGTTGCTAACGATTTATGTATTGATGGGCTCTATAAAGTGGACGCTGACTTTGCACGACCGCAGAGCCAAAGGTACCACTTCGGTCTGAGATTGTAGTGTTGAAGTAAGAGAGCACTCGGCGCACAGCAGTCTACGAGAGAAAGAGGATGCAGTATGCAGTTTTTGTGGTGGGCTCTGTAAGTGTTAGATTATAATGCAGGAATTTTGCTACACAAATATTTTGTGTTACACTGCACGTAAAATAGTTTAAAACGACAAGTGATTTTACAATATAAATTTAATTGCGACAATAAAATATTACTGGATTGATATTACGAGTACATGTATTACGAGTACATCTATTATTCAAAATATAAATACGACTTCACTTTCGAAAAAGTGAGCGTTAGTAATCCACCCAAATCACTACAGCATCCCTGTCCAGGTCGTATGTTTTTCGAAGACATTAAATTTTTCTTAAATGTTCTCATTTATCACCCAAAATAATTTAATGTATATTTCAAAGTGTTACGGCCAATAATGCACACCGCAGAGCCACCGTTGCTACTTTAGAGGTAAGTGACTGTATTGAATTGCCCACCAGCTGGTATAAAGTTTTGCTAACAATAACACAGAGTAAGCAGTTACAACACGCTACATGGGAACTCCAGTTCTACAAGTATTCCCGGTTCAGGCATTCCGTTATAAAGAACATTACGAGGATTTGCCCAGTCGACTCCGGCAGGTGAGATGCGGATGCGTCACCTCGCGGCAGACGGCGGGACGGTTATACTGTTACCCCCTTTGGGTTGCGAAGCGCGGCCGGCAGGAGCTGCGTTGACAGGGCGGTTTCGACCCCTCCAGCCGTTGACAACCGGCCCACGGCGACCCATCTGCAGTCGACAGCCGGCACCGCGTGGGTCGTACCCGGCGGTGCTTCTGCGGTGACCTCGGGACTCGAGCGGCGTGCGTTCGACAGCCACGTCACCTCTCAATGCGATCTGTGTCGGTATTCTGTGCCTCAGTCGTGGAGTTTGTTTCCAAAATGAGAGGTGAAGTGTGCGGGCTTTCCAATAGAAAATGAATGGTGGGGTGTTGGCCCTGAACTACTCACCCACAGAGTGTTGAAATATTAGAAGTTTTGGCAGGTTTCGTTGTCCAGGAGCTGGGATACGTTGTTGCCGCATTACAGGCCAAATACTGCTGAGTCTACAGTATACGATAAGAATACACACATGAATCGAATGGTCCAAGGTTTCTATCACTCGGCAATTGTGAATTATGAATGTAACATATAAATTTATAAATGAAAGATTGAAATTAAATAAAATATACAGTTACTATCTTAATGATGAGAACGATAGTAGAAAGACTTTTCAGAATGCGGTATATTTTTGCGAAACACTTAATGGTGTCGATGGTCCAGCAATTAAATAAAATATAAGTTGAATAACAGGGAAACAGTAGATTCCTACAGCACGTAATTAGTTATGAACAACAACACAGCTTGCGAGATATTCACCTCTAAACGCACACTAATTCTTCACTGTAGAACCCACGGAAATCTCACAAGTTCACAAGTCGGCCCTCCGAAGTACGAGTATTTCTATATCTCGCGACCACGCGCAGACCGCTCCGCTCTCCAACAAGTCTTCCCGTTTGTCCGACGCGCCGTCGCGTCCGGCACTTCCCGCGCCCTGTCCCGTCTCCCTGCACTCTTCACCCGAACTCGCTTCCATCCAGTCTCCCCATTCACGAGCGCTCTGATTGGCTACAGATGCCAACGCACCCACACAAACATAATGAAACACATTCTAAATACTGGATTTACACTTAAATAACTTTAAATTGAATATATTCTCACGGCTGGACCATAAACACGCTCTAGCACACATTATTAACTACATAAACAAATTAAATAAACGTATGTCAAAGGAATAGAACTAAAGGTAGGCCAGTAGCGTAATGTGTCTGTGCTTTCTAAAACACAGTAAATATTCAACCAATTTCTTCATAAATAGTATATAACGGATGTAAACCAAGATATAGACAGAATAAGTATATTTATAAGCACGCTGCTACCGTTTTTTCGTGTAACTGTGGCGTACTTATGGCCTGACGAGATCGATAGTAATCGACCACTTTGCCTCCAATAACTCATGTACTATTTAAGTTACATGCCTGTAATTCATACCAATTTAGGTTTATACTAATAGCTTTCTATAGACAACTAGATCGACGAAATCGGATGAACCGTTAAGATTTTGGAAGTTCGTTGCTGGGCATTACTTGTATAATGTACTGTCAGATACTAAACTTTAAACTAATAAAGATATTGAAAATCTGATTACACCATCAGAATCGTCGAGCAAATAATAGTAATGTACATGTTTCTTTTTGAGGTATCATGATTCATCTGGCTACTATTAATTTCTATACCAACTGTGAAATGTCTGCTTTTAAGGTTTCACAAAGTCCGCCATCTTTGGCCCTCCCGGCGTACAGCGTCACCAAGGAATTCCCAGCCACGTGCTCCTTGGACCACGTGCTCCGGCCGTTGTGAGGGGCCACGCGGATGCTAACGATCTCGGCCCGTGCAGCCACGCCAATTCCGGACTTAGAATATTTCCAGGGCGTCGTAACTCGCTCGTTACCTCACAAGTGCCACAGGTTTCCTTTTCTCTTTAAACTGCAAGTAATAACATTCTGAAATTAGTAGCAAATTTTAACACTGAGTACTACATGGTTAGCGGTTGATGAATCAATTTGCATGAAGTACACCCTAAGACAAGAAAAACGGTGCACCACTAAGTAATTAGCCGAATGGGGTGGAAATCGATAGACATGATGAAAATGTACAGACAAACAAATGATTACGGTTTCAGAAAATTGGATGATTTATTCAAGAGAAGGAGCATTAGAAGTTCATCAGGTCCACATCCGGACCATATGCATGGGTATTCCGCTTGGCATTGATTAGTAGAATCGCTGGATATCGTCGTGATGGTTACTGAACAAACTTCTGTCCAATTGGCGCGTTAGATCGTCAAAATCCCAAGATGGTTGGAAGGTCTTGCCGATGATGCTCCAAACGTTCTCAATTTGGGAAAAATGCGACGACCTTTCTGACCAAGGCAGGGTTTGGCAAGAATTAAGATATCCGTGGCGTCCTTAAAGCACAGCGGTACATCGAATATATACTACTCGTAGTATTGTCGCACTTTATGGGAAGGAATCCTGGGCTTTCATTTCAGCAAGATTATATTCTCTCTCACGCGACTAGAGTTTCTGCTACTTGTCTTCGTGCCCACCAAACCCTATCTTGGCCAGCAAGGTCGCCGGATCTCTCCCCAAGTGAGATAGGCAGGAGCATTATGAGCAGTGCCCCCCAACCAGCTCGAGACTTTGATGATATTGCGCGTCGTCTAGACAGAATTCGCCATGATATCCCTCAGAAGGACATCCAACGTCTGTCAATGACAGGCTGCGTAACGGCTTGACAGAGGTAGACCAACGCGTTGTTGACTTGCTCGATTTGTGAAACTTTCCTCTTGAATAAATTATCCAGTTTTTATGAAATTGCAATAAATTTTTTGTCTGTTCATGTACATCACATCTACCGATTTCCGCCTCATTCGGATTATTACTTCCCTCATTCGGATTATTACTTCATATCTTCTTCTACCTTAGAGTGTAATTTCATAAAGAGTGTAATTTCATAAAGATGGCTTATTGCTCGATTGCCAAACGTTAATCTACATCTTCTAAATACAATTACTGTAATTTACCGGTTCACTAATCTCCTACTTGTATTTCATTCGATTAACGAAATAGACGTACCGCAGTGGTATAGGGGAAATTAAGACGAACACTTTGGTATAGAACAGTATTATCTACATGCCAGGAAACAACCTCAGTAATGTAAGTAGGCCTGCAGCACGAGTAGGACGTCTGGAGGTCGTGGTCTAGTGGCTAGAGTTGCTGCCTCTGGATCACGGCCGGGTTGAGGATTTTCTCTGCCCAGAGACTGGGTGTTTTGTCCTCATCATTTCATCATCATCATCATCATTTGTGACGGTTACTCGATTGAATTGCGTGAAAAATTGGACTGTGTAAAAATTGGGACTTCGTATGGCCACTGATGACCGAGCAGTTGAGCGCCCCGCAAACCAAACATCATAATCAAGACGAGTAGAAGAATAATTCGCATTGCACAGGATGGGAAGGGGATTACATACCGTTTTCGTTAGTGGCTGAATACAGTTACTTAAGCACGCACGGTACAATCACAGTGGTAACAATTTTAGCATACAGTGGACAAGATACAATGAGCAGTAGCCGCGCGGTTTGAGGCGCCATGTCCGGACTGCGCAACCACTCCCGCCGGAGGTTCGAGGCCTCCCTCGGGCATAGGTGTATGTTGCCGTACTTAGCATAAATTAGTTTAATTAGTGTGTAAGTCTAGGGACCGATGACCTCAGCAGTTTGTTCCTTTAATAATACATAAACATTTGAATATTTTGAATGTTGGAGGCCAAACCACCCGCAGCTTCGACCCTCCCACGACTTTTACCTTACCATTTACGATGGTGCTAAGTAATTGGTAACGTAGCATCTCTGTTACGTATTACTGTATACATATAACCACTCCATTTTGCAATTTTATTTAAATACTTCAATTGTAGATTTAATAATAATAACGTAAGGGCTTCACTCAAATATAAACCAAAGTAATTCACGCCACCCGAAAGGCGCCGTAAATTAACATATTTTCCTTATTAATCAAAGTAAATGTAAATGAGAGCATGCAGAAGGCAGTGGGAAGGCATATGTCGAACGATCGGTATAGAAGGCTCTGAGTTAGCTCGAGCGAGAAGGCGCACTGGTTGACGTGGCCAGATGTAGATGTGTGTGCCGGTTGCGCGGGAAAATTATAGGTTTCTAGTACCTTCTAGAACAATTTCAGTGTAGTAATACCGTTCCGGTATCTGAAAGCGTGCGGGAATGTGAATGCTGAGGGGAAACTCCTGGTAGAACTTCGTTGACGATATTGCAAGGCATAGAGAAAATAGTACCACTCGTTCTTAGCTCTTCAGGTTACGAAAAATATATTTTAAATGTGATCTAAAGCACATAATGTGCCCCAGGACTCTGTCCTCTCCCCTCTTACCTCTCCATTACCTCCTGTACACGGAAGATATGCCCAAACCCCCCCCCCCTCCAGTACACCTCCTGCAGTATGCCAATGACACCGCATACCTTGCCCTCGCTCCTACCCTCCAATGGTTCCAATGCCTTCTACAGAATCACCTTGACCTTTTGCCACATGGTGTAACCAGTGGCTCCTCCAAATCAATCCTTCCAAGACCCAGGCAATCATTGTAGGTCATACCACTCTATCCTTCCGGCTCCTTGATTTCTCCCTTACCATCTGCGGCCATCCTGTCCGCCTTTCCTCCACCCTTGCCTACCTTGGCTTCATCATTGACCGTCACCTCACCTGGATCCCTCATCTCTGCCCTATCCAATTCAAAGCCCAGAACCGCCTCTGACTCCTAAACTCCTCTCTGGCCAGACATGGGTTTTGAACCCCTCTACCAACCTCCACACCTACAAATCATTATCCATCCCATGTTCTTTCATGCCAGTCCGACCTGGATATCCGCCTCCCCCCCCCCCCCCCAGATTCTATAACTCCCTCCAGATCCTCGAGCACCATGCACTCCACCTTGCCTTCCGTATATGCCTCCCGTCCCCCACATGGATCCTCTATGACCTGATTCCTTACCCCCATCTGCTCCTATTCCTCGGTCATATCTGCATACTTTGCACCTCCCGGCACCTTGATCCCCCTCATCCCCTGGTTGCTCCGCTCCTCTCCAACCCCTGCCCTCTACCACACCTTCAATGTTGTGTCCACCATACTCTCTATCTCTACATCCTTCATCTCCTTTCCCAAGGTGGCTTCCGTCAACTCCCCCTCCCGGATGATGCCCTCTCTCCCTCCACTTATCCCTGCTATCAACTCTGATCCTCACCTGCCCCTTCTTTCCTCTGTCCTTCGCCTCTCTCTCTGCCTCGCTTTTCTCCCCTGAGTCCTTTCTGCTCTCCCCTCACTGCCTTTCCCACTCCTTCTCGCTACCGCCCAGCCCCCCCTTTTTCTATGTCCCCCTCACTCCATCGGCTCCTCCTTTTTTTCTTCTTTTCCTCTCCTCCCCCCTTTTCCCCATCTTAGGTCTGGGTCCTGCCCCCCACCATCTGATGCCGTGTCACCTGTATAGTGCTGTTATAAGTGAGTGTTTAGTGTTGTGCATGCCCTGGCAAAATGGAAAACAGTTGAATCATAATAAACAGAGAGTATCATAACCGGTAATGACAACTGATAACAGGAGCAAAAGCTTCAAGTGCACACGAGTCCGCAAACGAGCTGTTTACGAGATAACTGCAAATGTGCTGTTCGAGATGCCACTCCTTTCAGTAGGAAATATAGTTCTAGCCGGGAAAAAGTATTTGAAAAGTTTTGGACTGAAATATAGACAGCCAGAGTTGCAACTAAAATCGTTGTTCATTTAGTCAGTGACCGTTTTCGGGGTACTGCCATTGCCAAAAAAATCAATGTTTGCCAAATAAAATATCCGTCAAAGTCACATTAATAAAAAGTGCGCACATTTGTGTATGATCAAAACTAAAGCTAGAGCTATGCATGAAATGTTTTCTTGTGGTCTGATTTTTTGCAGCTCTCCATGCTACTGTATCCTCTCCAAGCCTGTTCATCTTCAAATAACGGCGCCCAAACGCGTACAAACAGGAACACATGCGGTGAAGGGACGAATACGGACAGCGGACAAAAAGAACGGCTAAAAGACACAGACATGACGCAGTGCCAAATCCTCACATACAGAGGCAAAAGAAGAGGAGAAGAAACGCACTAAAAAAGGAAAGGAAACACAAGGAAAAGAGAACAGAAATCGAAGTGAAACAAGTAGGTAATCGTGACTGGCGGACCTCTCACCTAAAACCTGGGTGAGCCGGTCACCTAGCAACACATTAAAATCCTCTCCCTAAAATCCGAGTCAACAAATTGGACAGGACACAAAACGAAAGACCTTAACCACAGTCGTTGCGTCGTCTTGCAAAATAGAGGGCAAATCCGGTGGCAAGGAAATGGTCAGTACAGTGGACACAGTGGTATATTGGTACACGGATGGTTAGATAACAGTGAGCCATGCGTGCGCTTATAGTTATTCCGGCCACTTGTTGAACTTCCCTGGTTCTCGTTTTGCCAGTTCAGTAAGAGCTGGAGGCACATACCGGCGCCAGATGCTGTAATACGGAAGTCAGTCACGACGAGAATTGTTCAAGGAGGAACAGTGAGTGTGCTTCCGAAGGATACGGATTTCGGCTTAGATAATCGCGAGCAACATTAAATTTTGAAATCGGGCACAGTCAAGCAGCGTTAATCTTCTTCCTTTTCCTTCTCAACCTGGAATAGCTGCGTGGTCGCTCATTTAATTAAGTTGACTTCCGAGTTTATGTGCTGTAATGTCTGAAGCCACAATACTGTTTCACTTCCTTAATTCAACCTCGGCTTCCCTCCACTTGTTACGAATAAATGTCAGTTTTTAACTGTTCCTCTCGACTGTTAAGTTTGTGTTATTCATTGCTTTAAACCTTTGAGACTGATTCTTCATTCAAACGAATGTGGTACTTGTGGCGTTACTGAAATTTCTATGCCACTTGTTAGAATGAAAGATAATAAAAAAACGATAGAAATGCAAGTACACGCCAGCACATGCTCTCATGTCCTGTACTCTTTAGGGTCCCCAGCCCTCTGAAGGAAACCGTTGAAAATGTTAGCAAAGTGTAATCCCTGAACGGTGGTTCTATAGTTCGGTAATTTAATTCCGTTGCACAGATTTCCCCTTAGGACAATATTTAGGGCTACTTATAAATGAAAATCCATGGAACTTCGGATGATTTGGCACTGAGGATAGTATAAGTAATCTACATCTACATCTACATGGATACTCTGCAAATCACATTTAAGTGCCTGGCACAGGGTTCATCGAACCGCCTTCACAATTCTCTATTATTCCAATCTCGTATAGCACGCGGAAAGAATGAACACCTATATCTTTCCGTACGAGCTCTGATTTCCCTTATTTTATCGTGGTGGTCGTTCCTCCCTATAAAGGTCGGTGTCAACAAAATATTTTTGCATTCGGAGGAGAAAGTTGGTGATTGGAATTTCGTGAGAAGATTCCGTCGCAACGAAGAACGCATTTCTTTTAATGATTTCCAGTCCAAATCCTGTAACGTTTCTGTGACAATCTCTCCCATATTTCGCGATAATACAAAACCTGCTGTCTTTCTTTGAACTTTTTCGATGTTCTCCGGCAGTACTACCTGGTAAGGATCCCACCCCGCGCAGCAGTATTCTAAAAGAGGACGGACAAGCGTAATGTAGGCAGTCTCCTTAGTAGGTCTGTTACATTTTCTACGTGTCCTGCAATAAAACTCAGTCTTTGGTTAGCCTTCCCCACAATATTTTCTGTGTGTTCCTCCCAATTTACGTTGTTCCTAGTAGTAATAACTGGTTATTTTGTTTAATTTACGGCTTTTAGATTAGACTGATTTATCGTGTAACCGATGTTTAACGAGTTCCTTTTAGCACTCGTGTGGATGACCTCACACTTTTCGTTATTTAGGGTCAACTGCCACTTTTCGCACCATCACGATGTGTCACGTTGTTTGCACACAGTTAGCACTCAGGTACTCAAAGTCCTTGTCACTGGACGAAGTGACACACCTTTAGCAAAAGTGTCGACCACTTTTACAGGCTGGCCGGCACACCATCCTCTGCAGTTTACCCTACTGGGTGAATTCGATCTGGGGCAAGTGCGCCTCCCTGACTCCAGGAAGTGGTGTCCTAACGCGCGCGGCTATCCGGATGGCTCGGGAAACATACAACGTAAATGCCAATAAAAGGTGGAAAGAACACATTTCATAAGCCGTGATCGCAGTGTGGACACCTTTGTTTCAAAAGTCATATGAAACAATTATATATCTGATCTTATGAAACCTGTTAGGAAACTGCAGTCAGCCGCGCGGGATTAGCCGAGCGGCCTGGGGCGCTGCGGTCATGGACTATGCGGCTGTTCCCGGCGGAGGTTTGAGTCCTACCTCGGGCATGGGTGTGTGTGTTTGTCCTTAGGATAATTTAGGTTAAGTAGTGCGTAAGCTTAGGGACTGATGACCTTAGAAGTTAAGTCCCATAAGATTTCACACACATTTGAACATTTTTTACATGCAGTCAAAAGCATAACAGGCACAATTTTATAGCAAGTTCGGTAAGATCAGATAATGACAGCATAAGACTCTTGAAAACTGGTCATCTTGCCACAGCAAAAGTATCTACACTGTGATCATGGCATGTGTACCCCACAAAATAAGAAGTGGTCTTCCAATACACGTTTGTGTAGCTGCGGCTAATTTCTAAATGAGAAACGACACACAATAGTTAGAAGCATAGGAAGGAAACTGACAAAGTAACTATACGTAGAAAGGTCTATTTGGAAATGGACGACTAATTTCATGGAACCTTATCTAGTGGTCGCAATTGTCAGAAGAAGCTTCTACAGGGAGGGGCAAAAAAAACACACAGCAGAGGAAAGGAAATGCAGTAGCAACCAGCCTACAACAGATGTTGAAAGTGACCGCGATTCATATCTTGGAACTTTTTGGCCCTGGTCTGCAAATCAATGAAAGCAGATGGAAGCTGGACTGCTGGAATTGCTACAGTCTCATCTGAAATGTTCTGTTGCAGCTCTTGAAGACTGTGAGGGTTGTTGCGATACAACTTCGACTTGAGGGCTCCTCACACAAAGTAATCGCACGCTGACGGATCGAGTGACCAGGGTGGCCACCTAGTGCCGCGACCTCTGCCAACAACTCTGTCAGGCGTGAAGATTGCGTAAATGTGCTCCAAGGTGAGCCAGTGTCAGTCACGTGGCGGGCGCTCACGTGATGTGTGTGTCACAGGGTGTGGTTACAAGTATGCATTCACGCTAAATCGTGTCCACTCGTCCGGGCCACTTTTATTTGACCTACCCTGCATTACAAAAAGTTTTTAGTTATCACGAAGATAGCAGTTTTCGCTTGAGGAAATCTGTTTGGAATAAATGGAGTGGTTTTTATATCACAGTCTTCTGTTATTTCCAAGATAAAAGATGTGAATAAAGAAAGCGTTGTTTTACAAGAATGGTTTTCCTTCAATTATTACTGACTCGTTCGGAAATGGTTTGGTTCCTAGCGGAATGACCTCAAGTTTAAGCTAAGAATTTACTCCAGGATCGTACAACAGGCGGAATTCAGCGACATTGCTACGTGATTCGTCCCCTTACACTTTAGTCGATCGTGACGTGTATACTGCCTGACCTGTTGAGATTCGCCCCTCGGCTGTGAGGTTCACCGACGCAGCGTCGGTTAGCCGGAGTTTTCTCCTTAAGCCAGCGAGCGGCGGCTCTCGCTGGAGGCGCGTATATTTCATCCGCCTCCGAGAAATATCGCCCGGCAGTCACTAACGATCGTGATTTAGCTGCACTGTGTTTTATCATTAAACTCCGTTTATATCCTCTCAGCAGGCAGGCGCTCCCGCCAGCGCACGGAGGCGAAGCCGCTGCCTTGTTTTCCTTTTCTGCCGCCCTGAAGATGTTTTACTGCCGACGTCGGCGATCCGCGGCGCCTCCAAAGATGTAGCCGCTAATATCACTTCCACGTCGGCAGCTTTTCGTCTCTGCCGTTGTTTCTGCCTCGCCTGACAATCTCACGAGAGAGAACATTGCCTTTCTGTCTTGACGAGTGCTATACTTCGAAGCTGGTATATCATACTTCGGTTTTAGGGGATCGAGGACAGCCACTGTAAATACCTTTGATTTAGAAATTAATCAGAGTTTCATTTTCTGCAACTGATGTATCTAAAGTTTCCCATCAAGCACTCATAGCGTTGCATTTATGCCCCATTACAGCCCACGTTTTGTCATATTTTATCATGCCGTGTAAAGGCAGGAAAAAATAGATTAAACCAAAAAGATTGTCAGCTTTGGTCGCTAAAGTGGAAATCTTTATTTCTGTCGCATATCGATTTCAGTCACTGCGTGGCTGTCATTAGTGCTAGTACTAAAACCCTATGGACTTATTAAATCAGTAAAACAGCAATATCTGCACGTAACAATGAAGAGTACTTGTCAGATGGAAGGTACAAGTGCAACTGGCCTAGCTACTTACAGTTCCCAACAGACGAAGTCCAAAGGGGGTAAATCTGACGATGTTGGTGGCCAAGCATATGATCCACTTCAACAGAACCACCTGATCCCTTAGACTACCTTCAGATGATTTCGGACGCGAACTGCAAAGCGTAATGCCGCGCCATCATGCTGGAAGCACAATTAGTGCCGAATGTCCAGTGGCACATCTTCCAAAGAGTCCGCCGACACTTTTTGCAGGTATCTGGCATCGGTTAGGTGGGGAGGAAGGATGTACAGCCCAATTACAGGACACCATCGCAGATACTTGCCCAGACATTGATGCCGCAGGTATGCTGAAATCTTCGTGTACATGTGGCCTTGAGATTTTCTTGACCCCAAATACGGCTATTCCGAGCGTTCATAACGCCTTCCCTGTTGAAATGCGCTTCGTCGGTGAACATAATTCCCCATGGAAAAAACCAAGTACAGAAATAGACACGGGGCGTAAAATCCGCTGGGAGCAGGGCGTGCACCTTCTGAGGGTAATGTGGGTAGAGTTGCTGTTCGTGAAAAAGATGCGGGACAAACGAATGAGAATACATGCAAGTCATGTGCAGTGGCTCAAGAATTTCCCACATTCCCGCAGCCGCTGTTCTAGTCCGGAAAACAGGAGATGAGGTGGAGTCCCTCACGATTTGGAAAGCACTCATGGTGTAGACGTTGAGCTTCTCTTCCATTACGGCAAGCTTAATCATAAATTCACCACATGTCGATGTACTCTGGCATTCTCTTACAGCAGTCTAGTCACAGTAATGTCAACTGACGCATCGCCACGAAGCGTGAAAACAAGTCAGATGGAAACAAAGAACATTACGTGACATCGAGTAATCTTACCATTCATGAATGGCGAAGGAACATCTTGCTTGCTACTGAGTACCTCTTGTTTTCCTTGTGACATGGAAACGAACCGTTTCCGGACACGGGCTCCTACGTGAACCTTGACCTACTAAGTCCTCTCTATAGCCTATAACATCAGTTGTGAAACACCCTGTATACCAATGGCGGACTGGGCCGATCAATCACGAGTGCACACTGAGCGTGCAGGTGCAAAACAGTCAGGCTCCACTACACTACATAATCACTCAGTTTAGAACGACTTCCAAACAGTTCACTTACGCAATTTAGGGCAAACTCTCACTCACTCTACAACTGTCTTTCACACCAGCAACATGTTCGTGCTAGTGGATTCTGGCTCTTCTTCAAAATCTCTTAAAGTATAAACTAGCCTCGGTAAATGTTTTTTAAAATAATTTGCGAATAGGGTTGCCCCGTCTAAAAATAGGAAAGCCACACATTTTGCCCTGATATCCAGGCTATGTATTTAATTAGAAATAGAGTACACTGGTTAGTTCATTAACAATCAGTTACAGTCAGTTTTTACGAGATCCAGCATAAATGTACTTAACCCAAAAAAGCCATCGATAAACCGCCTCATAATTTGGCAGTAACAGCACAAGAGAGAAAAGTCTTCTTCATTGCTCAGTCTTTTTCCCAAGGACAAACATATGTCAAAGTGAAATGATAATTAAATAGACACCCTAGCTGCAAGCAGGCGTTGATACACTTCATTGGGAACATGTTGAAAATGTGTGCACCGACCGGGACTCGAACCCGGGATCTCCTGCTTACATGGCAGACGCTCTATCCATCTGAGCCACAGCGGGCACAGAGGATAGTGCGTCTGCAGGGACTTATCACTTGCACGCTCCCCGTGAGATCCACATTCCCAACATGTCCACAACACTACATTCGCAGTGCGCCTAATAGATGTAGTGTTGTGGACATGTTGGGAATGTGGATCTCACGGGGAGCGTGCAAGTGATAAGTCCCTGCAGACGCACTATGCTCTGTGCCCGCGGTGGCTCAGATGGATAGAGCGTCTGCCATGTAAGCAGGAGATCCCGGGTTCGAGTCCCGGTCGGTGCACACATTTTCAACATGTCCCCAATGAAGTGTATCAACGCCTGCTTGCCGCTAGGGTGTCTATTTAATTATCATTTCATTTCTAGCAAAGCTGCATGGTCATCCACGGTAACTGTTCTTTCGGGATCAGATACTACCCGTCATATATATATATGTCAAAGTAGAGTAAAAATTCTTCACAAAACAAAAAACAAGCAATTATCCTTTCTTCTAGAAGGGTAAACGAAAAAATATTCAGTAGCTTTGCTCATTTCATTCAGAGTTGTAAAGAAATAAATCACTACTCTATAGCTAAGTATTAATGTTTCTCTTTTAAACCCACTTCACCAGTAACGTCATGTTTTTCAAAAAAAATCGTTTCATGTAACGCGTGACAGGTTAATTATAAGTTGCACAGCAACAACATAATCTTTGTGTCGGTTCGCAATTCATTCCCTTCCGTTGTCCGCTGTGGGTAGTGGAAGAGAACATCCTTTCGACGTTAGCATTATCGGCCGGGATTGCAAAGTAATATTCTGCCATTTTCAGTGATTTCAAATGGTTCAAATAGCTCTAAGCACTACGGGACTTAATATCTGAGGTCATCAGTGCCCTAGACTTTAGAACTACTTAAACCTAACTAACATAAGGAAATCACACACATCCATGCCCGAGGCAGGATTCGAACCTGCATCTGTAGCAGCCTAGCAGCAGCGCTGTTCCGGACTGAAGCACCTAGAACCGCTCGGCCACAGGGGCCGACAGTGATTCCTAATAATTTTTTTTATTAAGCTGTGATTTCAAATAAGCTGTCGAATTTTCGTATGCCAAAAGCTTTGGGAAGCCAGAGTCGTCTCTTTTTACGTTTTATTCTAGACAAAAGTCTATAGTTTCTGCTGAAAGTGCTAAAATTGGGTGTGAAAGCCAGATGTCCAGGATTTTAAGTAGTCTTTGCCAATCATGTACATATTATTAATGTTTTCTCTAAATCTTTCCTCCTAACTTTAACGTGTGTCCGATAATCGCATTAGAATTTCGAGAACTTCGTTTGAACATTTACGTCATAAAGTTGGTACAATCCTTAGTTCTCCACTTCATCGCCGAGAAACCTAACAAATGCCGGACACGTGAGACAAGCATATATTTGGCCAGACATGATCGCAAAAAGCTGGTTGTGTCCTTATAAAGTCTGACACCTCTCAACCATATCTGCAACTTTTCTGCAAGGTAGTACGTTCGTGGAGAGGACGGTACTTTGTGTGGATAAAAAAGAACTGTTTAATTAAAATTGCCTCTGGAACATATATGTGCGTGTCCATACGTCAAGAAACTAGAGCGATGACTGCTGTCACATTATGGTGCTCGATAAGTGATAACCAGATTTTACGATTTTTGATTAGACCTAGAACCTTAGATAATTAGAGTATTAGCAAATGTTCATTATATCGTTTCGTGATTTTCAGACTGAAGTAATGATAAATAAGGTTCATCCCAGTATTTTCAGCTTTCATTATCGTAGTATCCGAATGTTCGCATACATCACTCCAAATATTCTCTTTTTAATGTGTGCATTCTAGGATCGACGGCCGATGGAGAAGAAATACGGTGCAGACACAGACAACTACAGAGGGCACAAGAATTTGCATACTTTTCCAGTCACACTATGAGACGACCGGGCGAAAATGCATTTCTCTCGAAGTACTCAAAATAGCCCTGTACATCCAACAACTCGCAAAGTACAATATCTGCTGATATAAGTTGGTAGCTACTAAGGCCGGCCGGCTGCGGCGGTCTCGCGGTTCTAGGCGCGCAGTCCGGAACCGTGGGACTGCTACGGTCGCAGGTTCGAATCCTGCCTCGGGCATGGATGTGTGTGATGTCCTTAGGTTAGTTAGGTTTAAGTAGTTCTAAGTTCTAGAGGACTGATGACCACGGTTGTTAAGTCCCATAGCGCTCAGAGCCATTTTACTAAGGCCGGTGTCATTTTGGATAAAATAATTTTGGGTATTGGGCAGCATAATTTGTAAAATACTAAAACAAGTAAGCTGCCCACGTTTCGACAAAATTGGTACTGTCGTCTTCGGGGTGGGCCACTGCTCTGGTGCTGGTAATGAACTGCCCTGAAGAGGACTGCAGCAAGTCCATCGAAACAGGGTCAGTTTAGTTGTTTTAGTAATTTACAGTAACGTGGACCGATACCTAAAATTATTTTATCCAAAACTTTTTGCGCTGTTAGAATATCCGGCACAGTAATGTGTCACGACAGGAATGTCCTATACCTCACCCTAATTGGTTAATTAAGTAGGGAGGGGTAGTAACCACTACAAGATGGTAGCATATAGTGATAAGTGGTTAATTCGTTGTCTTTTGATGAAAGGATTGATAAATAACTGCTCCAGCTGCTAAAAAGCCCCTTATTTTACTCCACGAGTGGCTTTGGTATTTACGAGCATACGGAAGCCGATTTCTAGCGAAATCCTAAACTAACATTTCAAAGGCAACTAAATATGCCAAATATTTAAGTAATTTACAATACATCAATATGTGAGCATCATGAGAAACCTTCATCTTGTAAACATCCATTGTAACTGCAGAAAAAAGAAAAATATAACTATTTGTGCTCCAGTGAACTAAACGCCAATGATTAAAAAAGTATTTTTTTTTTCTTTATTCTGATTTCATTCCCCTGCCCCATATTGGCAGCGGAGATCTGTCAGCAGCACAATCCGCTGCTCTTCAGCCGAGTGACATGACAACTAAAACAAGAATAATATGCTACATATATAAGGCGATAAAAAAGGGGAACATAAAACAAGGTAAGGGGAGACGTTATTGGGAGGCAATTAAAAAGGTCACCATAAAGTTATGAAACACAGTTGGCGATTCTTAAAACACTTAAAACACAAAGAAGACACTGAATGCTCATGCACAGGTTAAAATCGACCACAGTGTTAAAAACACTCCAGAACAACAGACTTAAAACCCACTTGGAGCACACACAGTGAAGTATAAAACTACCAGGTGGGACCTGCCGAGGGAGAGGTCAGAGAGGATGGAAAAGGAGGGGAGAGCAAGGGGCAGCAGGGGAGGTGGCGGGATGAAGAGAGTAGGGGCGTCAGCAGGTACACGAAGAGGTAGGAGACTGGTGGGGCAGGAGATGAAGAGGGAAGACAAGGCAGGAGGGAGTGCAGAGACACTGAAAGGGCACAAGAGAGGGGGGAGTAGGAGGGGGAAGCCACTCAGGAGAAGGGAGGGGGAGGAGAGGGAGCCCTGAGGAAGAGGCTGGAAGATGGGGTTAGAGTTGGTAGGAAGGGTAGATCTTAGGGCAAAGCTCATCAATCGAGAGGTGTAGATGGTGGAAGTTGCCTTGGGAAAGGAGGCGGAGGGTGTGTAGATGGGGAGAGGGTGGGACACAGCGATAAAGGCTCAGCAACGGGTTAGAGGTGGAGAGGAAGGGAGATACCAGGGGTTGAGGGGGATCAAGGCGGCGGACAATATGTAGTGTGCGTATGTGTTTAAGGAAAAGGAGGAGGTGGGGATGGTGAAGAGGTCGTAGAGGATTCGAATGGGGGGATGGAAGGCGTATGCGGAAGGCGAGGCGGAGCGCATGACGTTCAAGGATTCGGAGGGCTTAATAGAACCGTTTAAAGAAAAGTAAACGCCTAGTAGAATTAAAAGTGATGTTACCAGCGACACTGCACGAGAAATGAGCGTACTATGACAATAAAATATGCACATTTTGATAAATTTTCCTAAGGTATTAATGGACAAATCACATTTGACTCGAAACCAAGCTTTACTTTCTTAAACATTAGAGCTTGCTTCACCACAGCAGAATATAAGCTGCATGGTCCAATCACATTAATGTGACCACCGCCTATTTTTGACGTTAACGAGAAATAATTACTTACAGACGGTAGGTGGCAGGACTGGGACTGGAGGGTATATAAAGAGTGTCGAGGGTTCGGTAAAACAGTGCAGTGGTTGTCAAAATGAGGAAACCGACCGATTTATCTGACATGCAAAAGGGCATCATCATTGCCTTTCATGCCAAAATGGAAGCTTTTCCGAAACGGCCAAGTATGTAAACTGTTCACGTACCGCCGTCATTAAAGTATATTGTGCAAGCAAAATGGTACTGTATCCAAAACCGACGCCTAGCCAACAGTGCTGTATCACGGGCCATATACGTCAGGGGTGAAAGACGGCTGAGAAGAAGTGTACAGGCGAAAAGACGTGCAATTACTGAGCAACTGGTCGCCAATTTGAACAAAGGGGCTACCAAAAATGTCTCTTCGACAAATGTTTAGCGAACGTTGCTGCTTATAGGCCTCAACAGCAGGCGCCTGGTTCATGCACTCATACTGACTGCTACTGTTAATAGGCGCGAAGACTGGAATTTGTATCGTAGGACCACTGCTGCACTCTTGGTCTAGGTGTAGCGTCTTTGATTAAGAGTGAAAACGTCATGAGTCCCGTCTTCGATACTAGCCACCATTTAAATTTTGATTAATGATCAGAATTGATGGTCGAAGTCTTCCAGCTTAAGAAGTCGTCATCATTCTGCCTAAGGACTGGTCAAAGAGGACAGAGCACTCTCTTGTCCTTGGGGTGAGAAACTGTCCTGAAGGCGAAAGAATCAATAAAGGTCAACGGCATGAGGGTGCAGAAAGCAATGCAAACCACTGCATTAAAGACACATAATGTGTATCCACAGGACATGTGGATTGTAACTGAGAAAGTGTCATGATGATTTCTCCATTGGCAAAAGATAACAGAATAGTCCTGTACTCGAATCTCTGGGAGTGGGCTACCGAGGGGGAGCGGATCATGAGAACAAGATTCAATAAACAATGAAAGGATAACGTTCTAAGAGACGGGGCGTGGAACGTAAAGAGCTGGAACGTGGTAGGAAACCTAGAAAATTTGAAAAGGGAAATGCAAAGGCTCAGTATAGATGTACACTATGTGATCAAAAGTATCTGGACAACTGGCTGAAAATGATTTACAAGTTCGTGGCGCCCTCCATCGGTAATGCTGGAATTCAACATGGTGTTGGCCCACCCTTAGTCTTTATGACACCTTCCACGCTCGTAGGCATACGTCCAATCAGTAAGATTTCTTGGGGAATCGCAGCCCACTGAGGAGAGGTATCGATATCGGTCGGTGAAGCCTGGCACGAAGTCGGCGATCCAAAAAATCCCGAAGGTATTCTATAGGGCTCAGGTCAGGACTCTGTGCAGGCTAGTTCATTACGGGGATGTTATTGTCGTGTAACCTCTGCGCCACAAGTCTTGCATTATGAACAGGTGCTCTATTGTGTTGAAAGATGCAATCGCCATCTCCGAATTGCTCTTCAACATTGGGAAGCAAGAAGGTGCTTAGAACATCAATGTAGGCCTGCGCTGTGATAGTGCCATTCAAAACAACAAGGGGTGCAAGCCCCCTCCATGAAAAACACGACCACACCATAACACCACCACCACCGAATTTTATTGTTGGCACTACATTCGCCATATCCATACCTTGCCATCCGATCGACCCATTGTGTACCGTGATTCGTCAGTCCACACATGTTCAATCGTCCAATGTTTACTCTCCTTACTCTAAACGAGGCGTCGTTTGGCATTTACCGGCTCATAAGCAGCAGCTCGACCATGAAATCCAAGTTCTCTCACCTTCCGTCTAACTGTCATAGTACATGCAGTGGGTCCTAGTGCAGTTTGGAATTTCTGTGTGATGATCTGAATAGATGTCTGCATATAACACACTACGACCCTCTGCAACTGTCGGCGTTCTCTTTCAGTCAACAGACGAAGTCGGCCTGTACCCTTTTGAGCTGCACGTGTCCCTTCATGTTTCCACTTCACTGTCACATAGGAAACAGTGGGCCAATGGATGTTCCGGAGTATGGAAATTTCGCGTACAGACGTCTGATGCAAGTGACACCCAATCACCTGACCACGTTCGAAGTCCATGAGTTTCGCGGAGCGCCCCATTCTGCTCTCTCGCGATTTCTGATGAGTACTGAGGTCGCTGATATGCATTACCTGCCAGTAGGTGGCACACAAATCACCTAATATGTAAGCCGTATGATTTTGGGGGTGTCCAGATACTTCTGAGACGGCCGCAGTGGCCCAGCGGTTCTAGGCGCTTCAGTCTGGCACCACGCCAACGCTACGGTCGCAGTTTCGAATCCTGCCTCGGGCATGGATATGTGTGATATCCTTAGCTTAGTTAGTTTTGAGTAGTTCTAAGTTCTAGAGGACTCATGACCTCACATGTCAAGTCCCATAGTGCTCAGACCCATTTGAAACAATTTGGATACTTTTGATCACATAGTGTAGTAGGTTTCAGTGAAGTGAAATGGAAAGAAGACAAGCTGAGTATAAGATGATATCAACAGCAGCAGAAAATGATATAATGGGAGTAAAATTTGTTAGACTGATGACCCAGCAGTTAAGTCCCTTAGTGCTCAGAGCCAAGTAAGATTTGTTATCAATAGGAAGGTAGGGCAGAGAGTGTGTTACTGTGAACAGTTTAGTGATAGGGTTGTTCTAATCAGAGTCGACAGCAAACCAACACCGATAACAATAGTTCAGGTACAGATGCCGACGACACAAGCTGAAGATTGAGAGATAGAGAAAGTAAATGAAGATACTGGAAGGGTAACATAGTACGTAAAGGGAGATGAAAATCTAATAGACTTGGGCGACTGGAATGCTATTCTAGGGGATGGAGAAGAAGAAATAGTTACAGGAGAGCACAAGATTAGGACAAGGAATGAGAGAGGAGAAAGGCTGATTGAGGTTTGTAATGAATTTCAGCTAGTAATAGCGAACACACTGTTCAAGAATTACAAGAGGATTAAGTAATCTTGGGAAATGCTAGTTGATACGGGAAGATTAATGTTAGATTACATCACGATTTGGCAGAATTTCGAAATCAGGTACTGCATTGTAAGGGGTACCCAGGCGCGGATATAGACTCAGATCACAGTGTAATAGTGATGACGAGTAGGCTGAAGTTTAAGAGGTTCGTTAGGAAGAATCAATACGCAAAGAAATGGGATGCAGAAGTACGAAGGAATGACGAGATACGCTTGAATTTCTCTAAGGTTATAGATTCATAGACAGTATACTTGAAGATGAATGGGTATTCCTAAAAAAGGCAGCCACAGAAGTTGGAAATAATAACATAGGCACAAAGATGGTAACTGCGAAGAAACCATGGGTAACAGAAGAAATACTTTCTTGTTATCGACGAGAGAAGAAAATACAGAAATACAGGTCGCTGAGGAATGAAATAAACAGGAAGTGCATGGAAGCTAAGACGCATCAAAAATGTGAAGGAGTCGAAAAAGAAATGATTCTCGGAAGGAATGACTCAGAATATAGTAAAGTCAAAACCTTGGGTGAAATTAAAAGCAAGGGTGGTAACATTGGGAGTGCAACTGAAATTCTGCTGAATGCAGAGAAGAAAGCGGATAGGTGGTAAGAGTGCAGGCCCCTATGAGGGGACAGATTTGTCTGATGTGATAGAGAGGAAGAAACAGGAATCGATTTAGAAGAGATAGGGGACCAAGTATTATAATTTAAGAGAGCTTTGGAGGACTTAAGATCAAATAAGGCAGAAGGGTAGATAACATTCCTTCAGAATTTCTAAAATCATTGGGGAAGTGGCAACAAAACGACTGTTCGTGTTGGTGTGTAGAATGTATTAGTCTGCCCACATACTACCTGACTTTCGGAAGAACATCATCCACACAATTCCGAAGACGGCAAGAGATGACAAGAGCGAGAGTTATCAGCTTAACAGCTAATGCATCCAAGTGGCTGACATGAATAATATACAGAAGAATGGAAAAGGAAATTGAGGATGCGCTAGATGACGATCAGGTTGGCTTTAGGAAGAGTAAAGGCACCAGAGAGGCACTTCTGACGTTGCGGTTGATAAACGAAGCAAGGCTAAAGGAAAATCAAGACACGTTGATAGGATCTGTCGACCTGGAAAAAGCTTTCACAATGTCAAATGGCGCGAGATGTTCTAAATTCTGAGAAAAATAGGTGCAAACTATAGGGAGAGACAGGTAATATACAAATGTACAAGAGACAGGAGGGAATAGTAAGAGTGGACAACCAAGAACAAAGTGCTCGCTCAAAACAAGTGTGTGAGACAGGGATATAGTCTTTCGGCACTACTGTTCAGTCTGTACATCCAAGAAGCAATGATGGAAATAAAAGAAAGATTCAGGAGTGGAATTAAAATTCAAGGCGAAAGGACATCAATAACACGATTCGCTGATGACATTGCCATCCTGAGTGAAAGTGAAGAAGAATTACATGATCTGCTGAATGGAATGGACAGTCTACGGAATATTGATTGAGAGGAAATCGAAAAAAGACGAAAGTAATGTCGGAGGTTCGAGTCCTCTCTCGAACAAGGGTGTATGTGTCGTCCTTAGCGTAAGTTAGTTTAAGTTAGATTAAGTCGAGCGTAAGCTTAGGGACTTATGACCTCTGCAGTTTGGTCCCATAAGACCTTACCACAAAATTCCAATTACGAAAGTAATGAGAAATAGCAGAAATGAGAACAGCGAGAAACTAAACAACAGGATTGGTGGTCACGAATTAGATGAAGTTAAGGTATTCTTCTACCTAGGCACCAAAATAATCCGTGACGGACAGAGCAGAAAGGCATTCCTGGCCAAGAGAAGCCAACTAGTATGAAACGTAGGCCATAATTTGAGGAGGAAAAATGTGAGAAGGTACTTTTGGAGAACAGCATTTTTATGCTCCATCGGACACAGCGTTGACATGTACGGCACGAAACGTCTGAAAGGAAACACCTTGCAATAATTGCCGGAAGGGGCTAGATAGCAGGAGAAACTGTTATGGTCCTGATAATGTTTTAGTGGCATTCCTTGGGTGATCTCTTCATTCTGGAAGCACAATGAATCAATGCAAATATGCATATGTTTTTGGGTGCCATATCCGTTTTTGCATGCAGTTTGTTTTTCCTCAGCTAGATGGCATCCACCAGCAGGACAATGAAACGCGGTGCACGTGATTAGAAGAGGACCAGGATGAGCGTATCATACTCCACTGGTCACCAAATTCCCCAAATTTCAACACAATCAATAATCTGCTGAATCAGCTAGGTCGGGTTCTTCGCACCATAGAGTCTCAACCGAGAAACCTGGCTCAGCTGGCCGCAGCACAGGAGTGTCCACGGCTCCACATTACTGTCGGTAACTTACTTTCTTCCTGCACGTCTCGCAGCAATCCGGGCTGCAAAAGGTGATTATTCAGAATTTTGACAAGTAGTTACGTTAATGTTACTGGACAGTACAGGTTCTATTGTTTTTCTTTTTTTCTGTACTGATATTATATAAGTGTGAACTCCAACTTCTTCCATGTCGAAACTCCCACATTTCAGTTAGGTAAATTATTGAATTAATCATCCTATCATTAAAGAGGAATATAAAAATCATTCTCTAATTAGTCAGATTTTCTTAGCACCATTGATTAATGTTGTACTTCCAACCATTCTGAACACCTCAGCAGAACACATGGAACCACAACTTTAATCAATTGTGCGTAATTTCATACGTTCTAAAAACTTTGAACAATAAACATTAGCACACAAATAACCGTTAATATTATTTATGAGAAATTCAACAGTGTGTCAACACGAAATCTATATCCCAGAGTACAAGAAGAAGGAATAAAAGTGAGTAAAGTAGAATCCAACCAGGGCAATGGAAATAAAAAGAAATTAGTTGCTGATAGCTTAAATTCAGGTTTCGTTCCATAAAATTGAGATGATTTTCACGGATTTTGAACAAGTCAGAAAGCAATACATAAAAACATAAAACACATGAATATAATACTCAAGACCCTGATCAATTGTCAGGAGACTCTCAAAATAGGCGAATACCTAACAGCAAACTGCAACTGCTAAAATTAATACACTGTCAGAATGAAACATAGTTATCCACTTTTAATAAATTTATCATACACAAAACGCCTAACCTTGAGTGTTGTGACTAAGTGCTGCCAAAACTGAAATCTAAAAGACATTTTTACTTAGGCTGACCTAACAACCCATGTTAAAATATTCATCTATAGAGTAGAAGGAGTTGCCTAGCAATAACCATTTCAAACTCTGTTTAAACTGTACTTTGTCTGAAAGCAAGTTTTTAGTGGTTGCTGGCAATTTATTAAAAATGTATGTTTCAGGATACTGGACCCCTTTTTGGACCAAGGTAAGCGATTTTACGTATTTATGTAGATTGTTCTTGTTCCTAGTATTGATACTATGTATTGAGCTATTTGCTGGAAATAGAGATTTATTACTTGCAACAAATTTCATTAACGAATAAATGTACTGACAAGCAGTTGCAAGAATACAGAGTTTCTTGAACATTTTCAATTTACACCACAAATGAGTCTTATTACATGCTTCTGCATGCTAAAAACATTTGCTCTGTCTGGCGAGTTACCCAAAATATGTTTCTATATGACATAACTAAATGAAAGTAAGCAAAGTATGCAAGTTTTTTATATTTATATCTTTACATCTGACATCATTCTCTGAATACAGACTTGTTTAGTCACTTCAGCTATTCCACGTTGTGCCCTTCCAGCCGAGCAGTTCTAGGCGCTACAGTCTGGAAACGCGCGGCCGCTACAGTCGCAGGTTCGAATCTTGCCTCGGACATGGGTGTGTGTGATGTCCTTAGGTTAGTTACGTTTAAGTAATTCTAAGTTATACGGGACTGACGACATCAGAAGTTAAGTCCCATAGTGCTCAGAGCCATTTGAACCATTTCTTGTGACCTTCCCAACTGAATTTATTATCGAGTTGTAATCCCAGAAACATAATGCTGTTAGCCTTTCAGACCGGCGTGTCTTAACATATTATACACATACCGAAAGGAAATCTTTTATTGGTTCGTAGTTGCATATGGTGGGTCTTTCCAAAGTTTAATGACAGTGAATTAGATTTAAACCATTTATCGATCTCAGTGAAAATTTGATTAGCAACCATTTCTAAACCTGTACTTGACAATGTTTGTGTCATCTGGAAACAAAACAAACTTAGCATCAGGCAATTAACAGAAGAGAAGAAAAAGCAATGGACCTAAGATGGAATCTTCAGGTACACCACATGTAATTAATTCTCAGTCAGATGAAGACTGACTGCTTACTCCACAGGTATTTTACAACGATGCTCTTTGTTTTGCTATTAGTTAAGTAACACTCAAACCATTTAGCAGAACTGCTGGTGACACTATAATATCCTAATTTACTCAAGAGAATGCTCTGACTCACAGAGTCAAAGGCTTTTGACAGGTTCCAGGAAATGTCAGTAGCCTCTAATTTGTTATGTAACAAATTAAGTACACCCTCACCGTAAGTGTAAATAGCTTTCTCTAATCAGAACCCTTAAGGAACTCTGTCACTTGGATAACATATTATTTGCAACCAGATGCTTAAGAAGACACTTGAGCACAACCTTTTCAAATATTTATGAGAAAGGTGGCAAAAATGTAATTCGTTAAGAGTTAGATAGTATCTCTTTATCTCCCGTCTTGCAAAGTGTCTTAACTTCAACATATTTTAGCCAGTCTGGAAATGTTCCACTGATAAGAGATTGTTTACACAAATAACTTAAGGTAGAACTCAACTCACGTGAGCACTCTTTGATTAGCTTGGTTGATATGTTGTAATAACCAACAGAGAACTTAGACTTTAAACATTTTATGAAGGATGTGACTTCTTTGGGAGATGTGTCATTTTTATTTTACTGAAGTTACTGGTAAATCCTGGTCTGACATACCCCATTAACTGTTTACTGAACCTGATAACCCCAAGCTGTCAGTAACAGAAACAAAGTGCTTGTTCAACAGGTTTGCAACACTACATGCCCTTGTTACCAATGTCTCATTTACTGTTAGCGCTATCTGTTCCTCTTCTTTTTTGGGCCCCACCCGTCTCTGTCTTCATGTGCCCCATATACTTTTTATTTTGTTGCCTGATGCAATTATCTGTGTCTCATAATAAAGCTGCTTAGATTTCTAGATTACTTGCTTCAATATTTTGCAGTATTCTTTGTTATGCACTACAACGCTAACATCTGAGCTGTTCCTAGAAAGCACATAGAGTTTCCTCTTTGTTCCATACTATATCTTTATACTTTGTGAAATCCATGGTTTATTCTTAGACTGCTGTTTGAATTGAATTACCTTGAGGGCGAAACAGTTTTCACAAGAGAAAGAAACTGTCTTAATAAAAGCTTTTTGTTTTCCATTTGAGTCAGAAGTATTGTACACTTCTATCCAGTTCATCTCTTTGAGCAGTCTCCTATAATTCTCTGTTTTGGATTGATTTACTACTCTTCTGTACTCAGATTTAATAGATTTTTTGTCGTGAAAAGGTTCAACATTTAACACAAGATGCTGTATGTCGTGATCAGACTTTCCATTTATTATTGTTTTTTTGAGATGCCTTTCTTTCCTAGCACAGCATTTACATACCCTAGTTGCAAAATTCACAGTAGGAATTAAATTGCATGACAATGTTACTGATTTGAAGAATTGTTCACTGTCAGAACTTTTCAATGAATCCACATTATAATCACCACCAACCGCTATTTCCTTGTTTTCTTACTGTGAGATGGGACAAAAGAGCTTCCAGATCTTTTTATGAAGAGGCTAAAGCTCCCTGAATATGCTGTTTATATACTCACCGTTGTTGTTGTTGTGGTCTTCAGTCCTGAGACTGGTTTGATGCAGCTCTTCATGCTACTCTATCCTGTGCAAGCTTCTTCATCTCCTAGTACCTACTGCAACCTACATCCTTCTGAATCTGCTTGGTGTATTCATCTCTTGGTCTCCTTCTTCGATTTTTACCCTCCACGCTGCCCTCCAATACTAAATTGGTGATTCCTTGATGCCTCAGAACATGTCCTACCAACCGATCCCTTCTTCTAGTCAAGTTGTGCCACAAACTTCTCTTCTCCCCAATCCTATTCCATACCTCCTCATTAGTTATGTGATCTACCCATCTAATCTTTAGCATTCTTCTGTAGCACTTCATTTCGAAAGCTTCTATTCTATTCTTGTCTAAACTATTTATCGTCCTGTTTCACTTCCATACATGGCTACACTCCATACAAATACTTCCAGAAACAACTTCCTGACACTTAAATCTATACTCCATGTTAACAAATATCTCTTCTTCAGAAACGGTTTCCTTCCCATTGCCAGTCTACATTTTATATCCTCTCTACTTCGACCATCATCAATTATTTTGCTCCCCAAATAGCAAAACTCCTTTACTACTTAAAGTGTCTCATTTCCTAATCTAATACCCTCAGCATCACCCGACGTGATCCGACTACATTCCATTATCCTCGTTTTGCTTTGGTTGAAGTTCGTCTTATATCCTCCTTTCAAGACACTATCCATTCCATTCAACTGCTCTTCCAAGCCCTTTGCTGTCTCTGACAGAATTATAATGTCATCGGCGAACCTCAAAGTTTTTATTTCTTCTCCATGGATTTTAATATCTACTCCGAATTTTTCTTTTGTTTCCTTCACTGCTTGCTCAATATACAGATTGAATAAATTGGGGAGAGGCTACAACCCTGTCTCACTCCCTTCCCAACCACTGATTCCCTTTCATGCCCCTCAACTCTTATAACTGTCATTTGGTTTCTATACAAATTGTAAATAGCCTTTCGCTCCCTATATTTTACACGTGCCACCTTCAGAATTTGAAACAGAGTATTCCAGTCAACAATGTCAAACGCTTTCTCTAAGTCTACAATTGCTAGAAACGTAGGTTTGCCTTTCCTTAATCTAGCTTCTAAGATAAGTCGTAGGGTCAGTATTACCTCACGTGTTCCAATATTTCTACGGAATCCAAACTGATCTTCCCCTAGGTCGGCTTCTACTAGTTTTTCCATTCGTCTGTAAAGAATTCGCGTTAGTATTTTGCAGCCGTGACTTATTGAACTGATACTTCGGTAATTTTCACATCTGTCAACACCTGATTTCTTTGGGATTGGAATTATTATATTCTTCTTGAAGTCTGAGGGTATTTCGCCTGTCTCGTACATCTTGCTCACCAGATGGTAGAGTTTTGTCAGGACTGGCTCTCCCAAGGCCGTCAGTAGTTCTAATGGAATGTTGTCTACTGCCGGGGCCTTGTTTCGACTCAGGTCTTTCAGTGCTCTGTCAAACTCTACACGCAGTATCATATTTCCCATTTCATCTTCATCTACATCCTCTTCCATTTCCATAATATTGTCCTCAAGTGCATCGCCCTTGTGTAGACCCTCTATATACTCCTTCCACCTCTCTGCTTTCCCTTCTTTGCTTAGAACTGGGTTTCCATCTGAGCCCTTAATATTCATACAAGTGGTTCTCTTTTCTCCAAAGGTCTCATTAATTTTCCTGTCGGCAGTATCTATCTTACCCCTAGTGAGATAAGCCTCTACATCCTTACATTTATCCTCTAGCCATCCCTGCTTAGCCATTTTGCACTTCCTGTCGATCTCATTTTTGAGATGTTTGTATTCCTTTTTGCCTGCTTCATTTACTGCGTTTTTGTATTTTCTCCTTACATCAATTAAATTCAATATTTCTTTTGTTACCCAAGGATTCCTACTAGCCCACGTCTTTTTACCTACTTGATTCTCTGCTGCCTTCACTACTTCATCCCTCAAAGCTACCCATTCTTCTTCTACTGTATTTCTTTCCCACATTCCTGCCATTTGTTCGCTTATGCTCTCCCTGAAACTCTGTACAACATCTGGTTTAGTCAGTTTATCCAGATCCCATCTCCTTAACTTCCCACTTACCATTATAAAGTACAGTTTTTGACAAATGTGACAGATTCTCCTTTCTCTCCAATCACTCTACAGAAGAAAGAGGCTAACTTGCATACTGTAAAATTCAACATATCTGTTTCAGTGGTAACATGGTGTCCAGAGTGGTAGATTGTACCAACTGGTTTGCTCAACTCTAATTCTGAAACACAAACAAGCAACTCACTAAGGTTACCCCTTAGTTCGATATTCTGATGGAGTAAGGATAACTGATTTTGTGCTGAATTACAATTGGATAAACCTAATTTTTCTGTCAGTTTTTGAATATCTCCAGTTTCAATCAGTGGCTGTATGCACGAATTGTTTGCATTAAAATTTGCATTTTGGCTGTCTGTTTTATCAATGTGAATGTCATTTTCACCCTGTCTGTGAAAATCTTTTGTATCTGCTCTCCCTATCCTAAAACAACTGCTGTTCTGTTACTTGTAACGACTGGCATTTTACTACTTGCAATTGGTCGTCCGCACCGAGGTGAATGCAATGCATACAGTAGTCACACCTACTGATGGAGTCAACAGAAACCACACTGATATGAGATCATTTACCTGCTCCAGGCAGCTGTTCTAACTCTAAATTAAAAAAAAAAAAATACAAATACTTCCGAAAATGTTTGTGGTGAAACTGGAACTGCTTCCCTAGATAATCATGAAAATGCTGTTGTACTCTGTTGTAGTTAGTATGGATAATGATTTATGTACTTCATGTAATGGTTATGCACAAATTCATAGCGTTATTAGTGATGTAGATAATACTGATAAGTAGACATCTCTTTTCCTTGCCTTGAAAGTTAAGTTAATGACTAAGGAAAGTGAAAAGAAAGCATCTGACTTCTCAGCAGCAAATTAAATTTTAGTACTGACAGCAGAAGCCATTCATTAACTATTGTGTGTAGTGAATATGTTTGGATGTAAAGTGTACATCACCCCTTTCATAACTGAAAATTTCATTGCTTATATTGCTGATGTCATAAGCCTTTGTTGCATTGAGGCTGTGCAGGGACGTGGGAAAAGGATAGAATAGGCCAGTCTTTTTTATGTCATTTTGAGATCAGCAACCACTTTTCTTCTCCGTTACAACGCCATGTATGTTGGCCTGCATGATATGGATGAGTGGGTGGGTGTTTTTAAAATGTTGGGAAGTAGTTCAGAGAAGTTTCCTTGGTTCAGAGTGTAGTATTACCATCCTAAATATTCCTTTTCCATAGATAACCTCTAAGACACCTTCCTGCAAATGTGGATACTTCCTAACTATTCGTGTCCACTCTATGGGCTAGTCGAATGACACCAGCCCCCTGCTAGCGAAAAACGAAGCTAAGTCTTCAGTGGTCACCTGGACGCTGGATTTTTTGGAGTCTCCCTTGCTGCAGTCGCCCTCGTGTGAGTACGTGTGTTCCACTGAAACCTGGGTTAGTCTAAGTCAGATTGCTTTGTGTAGGATATGATGTCAGTCGATGTGAGTAAATCAACGCTTTCATGTTGAACTAATAATTATTAACTTGTTTAGTGAGGCTCATTTATCCAATCTAATTTATTTTGTGTACAAAATAGTATGTATGTCATTATTCCGTTACTGATATCGTGACCTTAGCATGTTACATGTTACGGTGTTCAGTATTTCACTTATATATTATGTTCAGCATGACTGTTTGACAGCAGTGACTGCGTAGAGTATAAATTTGTTGTTGTATGCAACGTGAACGAATTTGTTCTGATGTAGCAAACTTAGTGGTGCATCTTAAGCGGTGTCCTACCATGCTGTTTTTTTGTAGTCCAAATTTCATTTTGAAAATTGTTTCATCTAATTGCCTTCAGCCTTCTTCTCTCATTTGGTTCTTTTTTTATTTGTTTCCTTATTATACAAGTGGTAGTTTGCACCTACACTTTATGCAGCACAGTGATTCCAAACCTGCAGGTAATTACCCCCTGAGGGCTAAGGTGAAATTTTCTAAGGGAGAAAAGAAAAATTTGATTCTGTTACTGTTATGAGATTTAACTATTTTTTATAGGCCGTTATTATTATCTCTGTTTCGTAAGACTGTAACACTGATTACTAACTTTGAGAGAGCACAAGTTACTCTCTCACCTATTTTTCGCATATGAGTGACAGAGTAGGGGTAAATAACTGAGCAGAGAACAGTTCATACTGGAGGACATTGTAGATGATTAGGGACATTAGAAATATCTGACCTCAGGCTATGGTGAGAATGGGTACATTTCTTTGCTGCAGGGCCTTTTAACCACATATCAAATGTTTAACAGAAGTCTCTGATGTAGAAATGACCCCTGGGTGTAATGTAATTCATACTACTCACAGCAATGTTTACATGTACTCTTACTGGCTTGCAGCTTCAGGTAAGTGAATGACCCCTGGAAAGAATGAGGCCAAGCTAGGATGTGTTTTAGCCATGGGCCATCCTGAGTGGCAAAGTTACCTTTTTCACATACATGTTGGTTAGGGTGAGAGTCTGCTATATTTTCAATGATTTCCTCAGGTTCGTGTCACACTGCAGGTAGGGGCAGTGAGAGAGGACAAGTTACTCTCTCACCGATTTTTCGCATACAGAAAATTGTTAAAGATTCTGTTACAACCGATACGCCTTGAGTGAAACTTCAGAAAGCTAACGGCCTGAGACGACGTTAATGGAGCATCGTAGAGCACTAAAAGCATGAGGTACTTTTATGATTCTTAGGTCGTAAAGGCTTGTTGGGAGTTGGAACCAATTGGCAGCAAGCCCATCCCTTAGTAAATCTTGCTGGACAGCCCCGCACCCATAGAGGGCAGACAGGGCAGCCCCTCACTGAGACAGGTCTCCAGCAGAACAATGCTATGATACCTGCCGCAGCGCCAGCAGATGCCTGGGCTGGAGTGACAGTCTAAAGGAATGTGGAGTCGTAAATAATAAATAATAAAAATAATAAATAATAATAATTCTCAAATAATAATTTCCCAAATAATAATTTTCAAATAATAATAATAAAAATAAATAATAATAAAAATTCACATGTTTTCGTGTTCGCTGTTAGTGCAAATAGGCCAGTGAACCACTTCCCTCGGCCGCCTCGGTTGTATAAGAAACGTTTAGAGAGAGAATCTTTACCAAACCTCATAGCTAGGACTAACAAGCTTTAAGGCAAAGGCGATTTAAATAAAGATCTTTGAGATTGTATCTGTTCTATTGTTGCTGTGGGAAGAGAGACAATTTTGGAAAAATTCATATTCTTCCTCTGCAAAAACTTGAAAAAGCTAGTAATTGGCGGCTTCTTTTGTTTTCAAAGGCGCAGGTTTCTTAACTCTTGGCTTGGTTCGTCTTGAGATTGTGCTTTCGTGTGTGGGTGTGTGTGTGAGGGGGGGGGGGAGGGGGAGGCTCTATTGATATGTGATTGGCTGAAGACTGGGTGAAGGCGATGTCGTTATGCACTTTGCGGGAAAACAGAATTTTTTCTCTGGAGTGGTGAGAAGCACTCTGGTGTGGGACTTAGGTCTGGTAACCACTTCTGGACGAAGCTCTGGCATGTGTGGTTGGTACCTGGGACCTGTTCTGAGACTGATTTCACTTGCGAGTAGTTTAGACTGGGGAGCCTGTGGTGAAGTTCTTACTGTACCGTCAGTGTGACTTCCAACATCTCGGAGGGCACCGTTATTCATTTTTCGCTTACCAGTGCTGACGTTTGGTATCTTTGCACGCTCTGTCGTATAAGTGAGCGAAACTGGTCCTTGGTACAACCAGCAAAGGGGTGTGTCACACACTGAAATCTACCGTGTTTTCAGGGATCTGGTAGAGAGTAAATTGTGATCCGTTTGCATGATCACTAGAACGTGAGATATTTGCATTTCTTTCGTGGCCCGCGATCGATTCAGAGATGCCGCCTCCACGTCTCATCTCCGCCGTACACATCTCGCCAGCTGCCAGTCACACCACACGAAGTAAACAGGATAGCGTACTGCCGCTCCGGCATTGTCAGGGCATACAGATCTCCATCGCCTCTTGCCCTCAGCTGCACCTATGAAGAGAAACTTCAGTATATTTGATCAATCAAGGTCTTCTCAGTGTCAGATCGATTCAGCCTGCATTATCCATATTTTTAAGGCCAGAGTACTTGGCTTACTGATCACCTAGTTAAACTGCCTTTACCAACCAGGATACACACGGTTGAATAGTAAATAACCCGTTAGTTCTTTAGGGAATTCAGTCTATAACACATTTAGCATAATTTATGTCTGGTTTGAAAAAATAAATGTTGCTAGTACACAAAATTTTGACAACACTCTCAATCAATTAAATAGTCCCCCCCACATAGTTATCTTTCAACTGCCTAGTCCTTACCATTTCTCCTTTTTCAAATAGTAGCATTGACATGTAACAAAACACGGCTGAAACTTATGAAACAGATATATAAACATTTTCTTCCTCACACAGCCACTTACCACACACAGAAACATTTTACTTTTGGCATGCATCTGTGAGACGAAAATTGATACATGTATACCACATATGCTTTGACATCTCATCAAAATGCTCTCTCCGAGTTTTAAGTAGTTCTCCAATGGACCAAAAATTGCTTCATTATTCACTTGGCAACAGTTAATAAATCTAACTGATGCCATGACACAACAGAAACTATGTAATTATCACTAAATTACTGCAGGGCTTTCACAGTGTTATTATTATTACCATTGGCAGTGGTAGTAGTAGTAGTTGTTGTCAGAAATAAAGCTTTGGCAGCCTGAGGTCTTCCAATTTATGTCATTTCAGAAGTAAGGTGTGCAGTAATGAAGCAATTTACAAACAGTAAAAGCAAGTATTTTGATTCAGTTGTATTTAAATTGGGTGTTGAATGTGGGTGAAGCGAGAGCCTCTAGAGGGAGGAGCGGTGCAGAGGAAGCAGTTTTGTAACAAGTGGCTATCCTCAATGTGGACTCTTAGCTTTCTTTTCTGAAGAGATGTTATAGGTAGTACGCTCGGTACACTGCTAAGTGTTTCATCATTCTAAAAAGAAATAGTTTTAGAAATAAGCAAAAACATTAGTTAATTATATAATAAAAATCTACAGATGCTGTCTTTCATCACTCTAAATATAAAACTGTTCAAACAAAATTCTTTTTCATTCTAAAAGTTAATTATCCACTAATGTTTCTAATGTTGGTCGTGGGAGGGAAGCCATGCGAGCACGCAGAAGTGCCGCAACACGGCGTGGCATGAACTCGACTAATGTCTGAAATAGTGCTGGTGGGAACTAATTGCATGAATCCTACAGGGCTGTCCATAAAGCCGTAAGAGTACGAGGGGTTGGTGATCTCTTCCGAGCAGCACGTGGCCAGGCATCCCAGATATGCTCAATAGTGTTCATGTCTGGGGAGTTTGGGGCCAGCAGAAGTGTTCTAAAATCAGAAGAGGGTTCCTGGAGCCACTCAGTAGCAATTCTGGACGTGTGGTGTGTCGCATTGTCCTGCTGCAATTGCCCGTCGGAATGCCCAATGGATGGGAATGGATGAAAGTGATCAGATAGGATACTTACGTACGTGACACCAGTCAGGGTCACATCGAAATTATCAGGGGTCCCATATCATTCCAATTGCATACGTCCCAAACCATTATAGAGTCTTCACCGGTCTGAACAGTCCCCTGCTGAAATGCAGCGTCCATGGATTCATTAGGTTGTCTCCAAAACCGTACACTTCCATTCCGCTCGACACAATTTGAAACGAGACTCGTCCGACCAGACAACATTTTTCCAGTCGTCAAAAGACCAATGTCGCTCTTGATGGGCCCAGGCGAGACGTAAGGCTTTGTGTTGTCCAGTCATCAACGGTACACGAGTGGGCCTTCGACTCCGAAAGCCCATGTCGATGATGTTTCGTAGAATGGTGTGCACGCTGACTCTCGTTGATGTCCCAGCATTGAAATCTGTAGCAATTTGCGAAGGGCTGTAATTGTCAAGTTGAACGACCCTGTTCAGTCGCCGCTGGTCCCATTCTTGAGGATCTTTATCCGTTCGCAGCGATGTCGGAGATTTGATGTTTTAACGGATTCCTGATATTCACGGTACACTCGTGAAATGGTCGTACGGGAAAATCCTTACTTCATTGCTGCCTCGGAGATGCTGTGTCCCATCACTCGTGCGCCGTCTATAACACCACGTTCAGAATCACTCAAATCTTGATAAACAGCCGCTGTAGAAGTAGTAACGGATCTAACAACTGCGCCATATAGTTGTTGTCTTATGTAAGCATTGCTGACCGCAGCGCCGTAATGTGCCTGTTTACGTATCTCTGTATTTGAATACGCATGCCTATACCAGATTCTTTGGCACTTCAGTAAATATGACTGCACTCAGAGGTAAAGGCCGCAAAAAGGTTGGGAAGCACTGAGGTAGGACAGTTCACTTCGTGTGTTGGAACTGGAATTTTACAATTAAAGTTCCTTTCTATTAGCTAACGCACAATCTCCCTGAGTGTAAAAAATTGGTGTATGCATAATTACAATTCTCAGAAAACTGTTTTACTGAAATGAATATGTTTTATTTAGTAGTGTGGCTCTGACTTCCCCTTTTATATCTGTAGGCCCCCTCTTTAATTTCATAATTGCATGGTTCTAAATACACTGAGCATAAAATAACCCCTACCTTCATGATTAATGTTACCTGGTTCCTACTTTATAGAAGTAATCAGATTTTCTTAGATGTGATGAACTTCTCATTTCCTTGTTTGATTGATTATTCGTGACGAGTCAACTCTTTTCGTTTTATTAAATTCTAATTCATCAAATCCCACAATTATAGCTGATCATATAATTAATTAGATACATAAATATTTCTTTGCGTAAGGAACATTTGTTTGTCACAATGTAACGAATCTTTTTGATATGGAGAGGGATTTCAATTCAGTAAACTTTCAGTTATGGGAACTGACTCCTAGTTGATTCACCCAATCATTTTATTTACACCCACAAAACTGGCGGTATGTGTTAAATGAGTATGAAATTACATTCTACAAGACCCTCTATCATAGAAGTATTATCAGAGTTATATATCGTCCCTTAGTACGAGGAGTAAGTCCATAAAGAAAGCGTCGATATACGTTCGTACAGGATCCTAAGCGTTCTGTCTGTTGAGTGACTAATTATTTGCAGTGCCATATTAACAAGAGTTTTCATGTAATGTTGGTTCAGTTCGACATTGCACATATGGTGAGCCACAATACTGTTTTTATGAGAATAGCGGAAGTAGAGCATTTTATCGCATTTGCCTGAATAATCTTGGTAAGCAAACAAAAATCCATTTAAATGACGAAACACGTTAGTCCAATCTTACTAAGATTATATGCCAGCCTTTGCAGCGCTCATGTTATATCTGAGAAAGTACTAGCAAACAGGAAGCTTATCATCCTTCACAATTATATGTCTTTTTGAATAAAATGATTTTGGGCACTGGGTACGTCATTATAACCTGCTAAAATGCTAACCGTACTTTATAATGACGCGTCCCAATACCCAAAATTATTTTATTCAAAATGCACTGACTGTGGAAGCCTCCAAACTTACATAAATTATGCTGGCTTCTAAAAGTAACGGAACTCTTTCGTGTTGTGACCGGTGCCATGGTGCATAGTCACTGTAGTCTTGGTACAATCAGGCAGTAAGCTTGTAAGAGGTCCATGAGTTAGGAATTTATTGCTAGCACACTCCAGCAGATGTATCTTCGATGGACTGCTTACACGCTGCCTGCGATATGTAAGCTACAATAGAATCGCAGACCAGAGAGCAATGTCGGCAGCAGTAGTAGTTGTAGTAGCTGGCAGTCTGGCGGTTGGGCCGGTCGTGGACATCGATGGCGGTGCCTGAGCGATGTAGTATAAGGTAAAAGCAGCCGCGCGCATATCTAATTTGTAACCACTGATTTTGTACTATTGTTATATCAAGTCCCATGTAAATGTTTTTAAAAATCTTTTAATAATAATCTTTCATAAAGAATCTTTCATAAAGACAACTTTTGACGTTCATTCATCTGAATTTAAAGATTTTACTAATTTCTCCTATCCATTGTCATCCCGATTAACATAAAGAAAAATCAGTTGTTTCTTTTTATACGTGACAAATCTAGCGGCCAGTATTGCACTGGGCTGTACCAGAAAAATTTCGTATAGGAGCAGATACATACGCGCTATCCGACGACTTCATTGAGGTAAGAATTTTCAATTTATTCAGAATGATTTTTCAGGGCCATGACGCAGCATTGCTGACGTCCAGATTTGCCAGTTTAGGCTCACAGTCAGTTATTGACAGATTATGCATGAGTCACAATTTTATTGAGAGGTTAGTTACATTATTATTCCGAGAATACGGAGATAATTTAACGTGTTCGGAGGTTACACTAAATGTGAATGTTATAATAATTTTAACTGTTGGGAGGTTACACTTAGCGACACCCGTCCAGGATCGTATTTTTTTTTGTGAATTTCTGAGAATACCTATCCTACGTTACCATTAGGCAAAACTGAAGTAAAAGGAGCAGTATCTTGAATAGGAGTAGATGTAAAATTACAGACACATCATTTTGTATTGCAGGTCATACGTTCCACACAAATTTTTGGATTGTTCCGTTATTGACAACAGACGTTATTTTAGGAACAGTTATATATCTGTTCTTATTTACCTAATATTAAATGTAATTTCTATCTGGCGCAACTCATTTACTACTTTATCACACCTTCTTTCACAGATCATCGGCAATTTATTGCTCTTTGTTGTTATTGTATTTGTTCCGTTTTTGCTTTGTCTTTGTGCGATTTGGTGCCCACTTTTGACTTGTGAAAATGCCGCTAAAAACTGCCAACAATACATCGTGATGCGCAATGAGCGAAAAATCTGACTTGAATAATTTCACTGCTAATACTAGCGACACTCAGTGTCATAATAATAATCCTCCAGTTACAGATAATCAGTGCGTGCCGACCACCAGTGATGATTCTAATCTAAATGATGAGCAAACAAATTCAATTGTGTCCACGGAAAATTTAACGACAGTTGATGAAGCGACGAGTTCCGCGAAAATGAACGCTTCCCAGTTTGGCACAACTGATTTGCAAAATTTACACAGTGAACAGATAAAGGATTCTAATGAAGGTGAACAATGTACACAAAACAGGTCAAATTTATTTAATTCAGATGTAGTGACCAATAGTGCACATCCAATTGGCAAACCTTTCCGTGAATCAGACAATGACCAAGTGGTCACACAAAACGTGACAAATATAGGTACACCATCACACAGCACAGAGAATAGAGTCGCTAATTTTGGCATGGTTCAAGTTATGGCAGTATTGCTACAACTTAATGAATAGAACAAACGACTTAATGAAAATTTCAAACAGTCGAATGAATAACAAGACAACAATTATAGACAACATAATGAATCGAACAAACAACTTAATTAAAACTTCAAACAGATTAATGAAAAACTTGACACCTCTATTGAGCAGATTACTGAACAGATTACAGTCATTGCTGTGTAATGTAATGAAACTAAAGAACAATTACCTGAGGAAATTAAGGCTTGTGCTAGGAATAGTAGCGAAGAAATTAGATACGTTGCATAAGAAATACGTAATTCACATGCAGCCACAACAAAATTACTTAGAGATGAAATTAGTGTAGTTGCTAAACAATGTTCAGAAAACGCAACACAGTTACGCGACGAGCTTAAATTAATGTTAGCAGAACTTTCACGCACACTGGATGCGAAAGTAGACAAGAACTTTGAACATCAGAACAGTCAAATTGATGAACGTTTTAATTACCACCTACAAAACAGAGAAACGCGTTACCGTAAACTCATATAGGAACAGAACGAAGTGAAGAAACAAGTCTGGAAACAATTACTACACAGAGACAGGAAGACAAGCGTAAGATGTGTACGAAAGCGAAAACATACGTCTACAACAACATCAATATCAGACGAAATCAATACTATCAAACAGCTGAACACTGAATTGCATGGTGAAATCTCTGATCTAAAAACAAAAACACACTAATATTCAGTCTATGAAAAATAAATACACAGTAGACTTTTAGACAGTGACCAGCAGACTTGAACAATTTGAATTAATACAGGATCCCGGTGCCATTAAAGCAGACGTTAATAAATTAAACAAAACCACACGTAAAATGCAAAACCAAATTAATGCTTGTGACACTAAAAATGACGATCATGTAAAAGCACTGACTGCAATATTTGATGAATTGGCCAGTCGTATTGAAGTTATCGAAAATAAAAATGACACCAAATCAGACGATACGTCACCAGTTTCATTCAATGAAACACCCGAATTCCAAAACATACAGCAGACGATCAGTGAGATAGGTTCGTCCAATAATATATTACGTAGAAAACTGTCGTCTTTACAGCAAGAAGTGACTGAAATGAAAAATGTTTCAGCCTCTAACACGTCACAGCATATGCCACATTCCGAACATTTGTCACACTCACAGAGTCAGTATAACTTAGGAAATTTACAGAGAGTAAGTGACTTAGATTCCGAACAGATGCAGACAGACAGATTACCATACAATCCTGAACCTGCTCAGACATTCAGAGACGATAATTTTGATTACAAGCACTTTCTATCTGTTAGGAAATTTAAGATATTTAAAAATGATAGAACACAAATTCACCCCTTGGATTGGATACAACAATTTAGCTTTGCCTTTCCACCAACTTTCCCCGTAACACACAAACTTGAATTTATTTGCAATTTTTTGTAAGGCGAACCGGCAACTCGTATGAGACCGATCGCGACACAATGTTATTCGGTAGAATAATTTCAGAATGCTTTTCTGTCCGCATATTGGTCGAAGACGACACAACGCGGAATCAAGGATCAGTTAATTAGCTTACCGAATTATGAGAACTCAAATTTTCCCAATGTCACGCTATTTTTTTAACACATGGTACAGCAAAACCAATATTTCTGTGAGCCATACAGTGAGTCAGAACTTACCCAATTATGTATTTCCAAATTACCGCGATCGTTAAGAGTGTCACTTTTAACTGGACAGCAGAAAGGTAATATTTGGGCATTTAGAGATCTGCTACAGCTTTTGGAAGTTCAGCAATCAATTATTCCTTCATAAACAAAAATTTTTCACAACGTAACCAAGGCCAACAAGCGTACTATAATTACGATCAGCCACACTATTTTAATAGCAAAGGTGGTAGACGGACCAGGAATGACAACCACCAGAACTTTAAAACCAGACAAAATTTTAATCAGCAGTATTCTCATAACTATCAGCAACAGCAAACGCATTTTGGCAACAATAGAGACTTTCCTCACAACAGCAACAAAACCAGCCGGTTAGCATACCTAACCAACAATATGATGTGCAAGGTCAACCAAGCTTCAATGTTTCGCCGCCTACACGTATAGCGTCGGCTACGCCAAATAGTAACGCACAGCAACAAGGAAAAAATTTCGTACAGAAGACACATCAGTTCAACTCCTATCGCAACGCGCCGTGTAGTAATAACTATCATGACAGACGTAAAAGTAATGAGCACAGTTTTCAGCACACGTTTAATAACAGTAGGTCTTATCAGTAGCAGAATCATCCACAACTTCAGATTATCATGAATGAACCAGACAGTCGATATCGTCCCCAACCTAATACGTCAGGACGAAATAACAGAACAGTACAAATAGTCGAAATGTCACAGCATCCTCCTACAAATAACAGCACGTCAGAAACAATTTGACTAGATACAATACAGGTTGCATCTTCCAACAACGTAACCAATACTTTTGATACACAGAATTTTGTTCACGAAAATGTTATTACTTTGGACGACATCCGAGACACACTTTTACATGAAATACCAGTTACTCAAAAACCATTTCCCACCCTGTTATTGAAGTAAAGATTGGATCATCCACATTTTCAGCAGTAATAGATTCTGGTTCACCTATGTCAGTTATGAATGAAGAATCTTTCAACGAATGTAACAAAGAGAATACCTATCCTACGTTACCATTAGGCAAAACTGAAGTAAAAGGAGCAGTATCTTGAATAGGAGTAGATGTAAAATTACAGACACATCATTTTGTATTGCAGGTCATACGTTCCACACAAATTTTTGGATTGTTCCGTTATTGACAACAGACGTTATTTTAGGAACGAATTTTTTGGTAGAACATGACGCAATTATTGACTTTCAAAATTCCTATTTGTTGTTAGAGGATGAAAGGGTACAGCTGGCATTAGAATTGCAGCATGCTTTAACAGCAGAAGTAAAGGCAATTAATCGGACAGAGGTCATTTCTACATCGTATGTACATAACTACGCAAATGATTTCTGATGAAGTGAAACAGAGCAATGCAAATACAGATCACGAACGTACTCAACTACGCAACATTTTTTTACAGCAAGCTCCAGTTTTTGACAACATTCCTGGTGCTATGCCTGGTTTTATGTATGGATTTCAAGTTAAACAGCTCGACACGTTTAAAGCCAAACATTATCCTATTCCATATTTCCACAGAGAACAAGTTAAGAAAGAATTACAAGCTATGCTAGACCAAGTGATTATTGAACCGCCTGTTAGTCCGTGTATAAACCCGCCCCATATTGTTAAGAAAAAGGATGGCTCACTTCGCCTCGTACTTGATTCACGTCATGTCAACGACATTATTATTAATGAAACAGATCGCCCATAGACACTAGAAGAACATCTACAGAAATTTCATGAAACTGCTATTTATTCGACATTAGACTTAAAATCGGGATTTTGGCAAATTCAGTTCCGTCCGAACTGCAGAAAGTACGCAGCATTTCTCTGTTTTGGTGACCGTTATCAATTTTGCAAATTACTGTTCGGTCTAGCAATTTCTTCAGCAGCATTTATTCGCGGTTTGAATACTATACTTCCGACAGAACTTAAAGACAGAATCATAATGTATGTAGACGACATCCTTATCGCAGAAGCTAACTGGCCTGAACACAATTTGGTTCTGGAACAACTGTTGTAAGCTTTTCTTGCATAAGGACTCACAGTTAACGTTAGCAAATCGCACTTTGGTAAAACTTCGATAAAATTTCTTGGACATGTAATTTCAGCAGAAGGCATTGCGCCTGACCCGGAAAAACTTCAAGCTTTACGTGGCATTACTGTTCCAACGACCAAGAAACAACTACACAGCTTTCTGGGTTTAATTAACTTTTTCCGTCAGTTTGTTCGATACTCTGCTTTAGACACCCCTAGATTATGCCAGTTAACGGGTAAAAACGCTGTTTGGTCCTGGGATAGCCAAGCACAATCTGAGTTTGTTAATCTGAAACATGCCTTGTTAAACGCACCACTTTTGTCACACCCAGATCCTACTAGAAATTTTTCCATTGCCGCCGACAGTTCTAACAGCGCTCTAGGCGTATACGTTTTTCACGAAATTGAAGAAGATGGTACTACAGTAATTAAAAATATCGCCTTTGAAAGTCGCATTCTGTCATCCGCAGAACGTAATTTTTGTGTTACAGAGCTTGAAACATTATGTGTTGTAAGGGTATTTACCAGATTTAGGCATTTTCTTTATGGAAGTCATACTACCGTTTATATAGATCATATAAAAACAGAACAGGTTAAGCAGATGGAAGCTTTATTTACAGGAATTTCCTTTTACATTTGTTCACATTCCCGGTACACAAAATATTGTAGCAGGCGCACTATCCTGTTCTCTCAGCAACAATCAGCAAGACATCGCAATTGACTTGTGCCAAGCAAGTTTTAGCCTCATGTATATTCAACAAGTAGCATTTGAAAATTTTATTTCGTCGTCACTACGAGACATAGCACATGATCAGAGCAAGGACAACATATGGAAAGATATGAATAACATTACCATTAGAAACAATTGTACTGTACACAACAACATTCTGTTTCGCCGCTCTTACCCTGACAGCAACAACTGGTTACTATGCATTCCTGACGAGCTTGTTAACACATTAATTTGGTATACTCATTGAAGTTAGACATTGTGGAGCCACAAGATGTTTTCTTATACTGAGACAGAACTGTTATTTTGCCAATATGGAGAAACGTATCCGACGGGTTTTAGCGCCATGTAAAATCTGCCAGAAAGCTAAATCAGACACGACTTCACATTTTCCTCCGTTAAATCCCATTGTAACCATTAAATTGAGACATATGGCCGCTGTAGACATTTTTGGACCGATTCCCAAATCTAATAAAGGTTTTTTTTCACATATTTGTCGCTGTTGAACTCACTGCGAAATTTGTTATCTTCACTCCGTTACGCAAAGTTACTGCTAAATCTATTTCGAATGCATTTGTAATACATTTTTTATTTCATGTATGACATGTATGGAAAGTAATTTCCGAGAGTGGACCACAATTTCGATCTGCGATATGGACACGTATGTTACGAGCTGGAAACATTTCTCCGATATATATATATATCCAGGTATCATGCTTTGTCGAATCCTTCTGAACGATTGATGAAAGAAATTGATAAACTGTGTAGAATATCCTGCCATAAAAGACATATCGATTGAGACACACACATACTCTCATTCCAGGATGTAATTAACTCCATACCAAATGAATCTACTACGCTATCTCCGACTTATATATTGAAAAATGTTGAACCACCCAACAAAATTAAAGAATTAGTGTCTTTTCCCACATCTTGTCGACTACGTCACCATGAAATAATTGACATTGTTCTCAACAACATCAAACATGCCGCAGAACGCCGCAGAAGACAGCAAAAACAGGTTTGTACACACCGTGAATTTCACATAGGACAGAAGATATGCAGCATTCCTCACCCCAATGTAGTACACGTTGAAACTTTTAGAACCAGAAAAACCAAGGGCAAACACCATGTTTCCAATATTAAACCATTTATTGAATAAACATACTTCATGACTTATCACACTGTAATGCTAATTCCAGATATTTATATGACCACTTACTGATAATGATTATATTTTATCTTGGCAAGTGCCCGGCAAGGTAAGGTTAGCAGGTCGCTATTCTTGTCGTTATATATCAGACGGTGCACATTTTCCATTTTTTAATGTATACATGATGATTTTCCTATCGAAAGTAGAATTTTCTCAGCATGCATTATGAAATCTGTAAGATATAACAAATACCAGTTGACTTTGACATATTTTCCTTACAATATCCCAATATTTTGACTATTCTAAATTTTTTTGCTACCACATTATAATATTGTGTGTACATTTTTGCACATAAAATTGTCTATGGTTTTGAGCTAATACGTTTTCTGTCATTCTATGCTGTATGCTTAATCATATCACTAGAAACAAGTTTTCATTTAATTGATATATGATTTAAATGCAAGATACTAATCCATATTGATCATTTTCAGAAAGCAATACCGTGTAAAAGAAATAAATTGAACAACCACAGTGGTTTACCAAGAAATGGAAATTCTACCATCGGAATGAACGAAAGAAAATGCAATACCTTGTCATGAAGAGTAAATGGATCAGAATTAACAAAGATTACCAAAATAATGTATATGCGCCGTATGATAGCAGTCATGACTAATTATTTTTCTTTTAGAATACGAGGCGATTGTGACAGGCTGTCAGAGAAAACTACAGATATTAATTTTCGCGATGAAATATGCTAGAAGTAAAAAACTCTATAATATATGAAATAATGAATGATAATTAATAGTTGTATGAAGAAAATGGTATTATGAATAATGGCTTATAAAGTGTCTATTTTTTGCAGATGATAATAAATGATAAACAATAGTTATATGAAGAATATGGTAATATGAATAATGAAGTTTTTCTTTGCACATGATGATAATGATAAAGTTTATGTATTTTCTATCAGTTAAGAGATGTTATGTAGTTATTTAAGTATTTGTTGCAGTTCTTTTTGACAGTGTGTCATATGTCGCATTGTATAATGACTGAATGTTTTTGGAAAGACAGCTAGAGTACATACATATTAAGTACAGGTTTATTTATCTGTTAATTCGAAATTTACTACTTTTCAGCATAATATGAATACATTTCTTCTTTCAGCTCATTGTATTTTTTCCAGGAGAAGCTTTTCATGATACTAACATCATTTCTGAAATATGTCCCTATGTTATATGCTACTGGCACCTAGTTATTAAACCTATTCAAGTACTTGCATTTTTTTACCCAGTTGTCTCCATCATTCATGAATGTGATCACATATACTCTACTTCTTTCATAACCTTGCTGCAGCTGACTCATGACGGATGTTATTAATAATCCTTATTTCCAGCAATAAGTCAAAAGTAAATATTTTTATGTCCCAGCAATTGATTATTAATCCCAACGCAATGCATTGCTAGCACAAAAAATAAATTATTACTAGTCCCAATTACTACCAGTATAGAACTAAATAATGCTACCAGTTTAAGATGTATTTTTAGTCCTAAATATAATGCAGATTTTTCTGATGTATTAATTCCATACTAGTCCTAAATATAATGCAGATTTTTCTGATGTATTAATTCCATTATATCTATGTATTATTGGACTAAACACCTTGAGCTGGCCGTGGTGGCTGAGTGGTTCTAGGCACTACAGTCTGGAATTGCGTGACCGCTACGGTCGCAGGTTCAAACCCTGCCTCGGGCATGGATGTGTGTGATGTCCTTAGGTTAGTTAGATTTAAGTAGTTCTAAGTTCTAGGGGACTGATGACCTCAGAAGTTAAGTCGCATAGTGCTCAGAGCCATTTGAACCATTAAACACCTTGAGTACTAGTTCCAGTGTCTTACATTTAAAATGTGTCTTATGTCACTTGCATGATATCAAATACAGTTCTTTTGGGAGGGTACACTTCGCCACAAGTGTAACCTCCCAACAGGTTAAATTATCTCTGTATTCTCGGAATAATAATGTAACTAACCTCTCAATAAAACTGTAACTCATATATACTCTGTCAATAATTAACTGATTGTGAACCTAAACTGGAAAATCTGGACATCAGCAATGCTGCGTCATGGCCCTGAAAATTCATTCTGAATAAATTGAAAATTCTGACCTCAATGAAGTCGTCGGATAACGCGTATATATCTGCTCTTATAAGAAATTTTTCTGGCACAGCCCAGTACATTACTGGCCGCTAGGTTTGTCTCGTATAAAAAGAAACAACTAATTTTTCTTTACGATAATCGGGATAACCATGGATAGAGGAAATTAGTAAAATCTTTAAATTCAGATGAATGAATGTCAAAAGTTATCTTTATGAAAGATTATTATTAAAAGATTTTTAAAAACATTTACATGGGACTTGATATAACAATAATACAAAACCAGTTGCTACAAATTACATATGCGTGCGACTGCTTTTATGCTGTGTAAAGAGTATTGTGCAAATTTTCTTCTCCCACAGACGTTATACGGAACAGTTAGTGTAATGACGTAAAGCACTGAAATAGAGCATTGGTTTTTTTTATGTGTGTGATTTTGTGTCTCTTTTGATGGTAATTTTGTAGACTGTGTATCAAATTTTGTGTGTGAATGCGGAGTGAGGAAAATAAATTATGGTTAGCTAGTGATAGTGCTGTAATTAATCAAGCAAGTTGTGCGATATCTTCAGAGGGATGAATTTATCAATTCACTGTAGAGCAAGGAGCTTACTTAAGAGAAGTTATGGCAGGCCAGGACATGTTTATTGGTATGGTGGAGATGTTGAGACAAGATGAAATTCTTACGGCAGGAAGTACAATGGAGATTGGTGGCCAGTTGGCCCACGACAGAGAGAGTGATGCAGTCATTAGCTAGGAATCGTGGTCCCCCAGGTCATGTTCAGAGCAGGCTTACGATGGTGTGGCTTTGTCGACGACTCGTCAGCCACGGCAGGTAGAAAAGGAGATAAACCACCCATCAGCCTGTGGATCAATGTTTTGTGAAACAAGTGTTTCGACTCTCATTCGTGATTTTAAAACTTTTCAAACCCGGCTTTGCAGCAATTCTAAGTACAATTAGCATACGCAGATAAAGTATTTGACGAGCGAAACAGAAGACTGCAGAGACGACATGAGGAACTTATTGCAGAAAGGAAGTAGCAACGTGATAAGTGTAGCAAAGAACTGATCGTACCAATTGAGAGTCTGCAGAGTACAAGTACTTGCTGAAAAATAATGCCTTCGAATTTTTAATGTAAAAACTCTTAGAGCGTTTAAATAAAATAAACGCTCTGCTGGTAGTGGGTTTCGAATTGTAGCGTGTTGCACGGCGGTGTGTAGTGTAATTATATCTGTAAATGAAAAACAGAGTGTTGCAATCGAGTTTCGAATTAGAAGAGCTCGTCCATACACGGAACAACTTCATATTCAGCATGACAACGCCATACCACACACGACTTCTGCGACATCCCCTATAATCTAACGGCTTCGTTTCAGTGTCATAAATGATCCCCCATTCGATTTTCACCTATTTCCAAAACTTAAAGAACACCTTCGAGCACTTCACTTTGATAGAGATGAAGCGATGTAAGAAGAGGTGAGGTTGTGGCTGCGTCAACAATATCAAACATCCTTAGGTGAGGGTATCAAGAAACTGGTCACTCGTTAGGAGAAACGTGGCTATGCTGAGAAATAAGAATGTGGACATGAAGAACAAAGACGTAGAATATTAATAACGTTTGCTATAATTAAAAAACCTTAATAGTTTTTACTCAAAAATTTTCGGAAAGATCACTGTAATTCATAGTTGGGAGATACGTACTCTAATTAAATCTTTGGTACATTAAGTGAGGTATGTGGTAGTGATCAAAATACTTGTGTCGCAATCAGAATTTGTAGCTGCCGGAGACTTTAATACTCCAGACTTGCTCGTAATTCACTTTCGTAAGTTGCTTAATTCGCGAGAGTACGACGACCTGAAAGCGCATGCTCAGACGCAGAGTCCAGGTATGTTTAGTGCTACGGAGTTACGAAGCACGTTTCTTGCCATCTACAAACTGTTTGACGTGATACATAATGAACAAGAAGCGAGTGGTCATGCAAACATAAAAGGATGAAAGAGCGAAAATGATGATGTTATCTACCAAAAGCCGGCTGTGGCGACTAGAAAATGGCGCCTGGCCAGGGACATGGTGTGTTCTGGGTTAGAGCGTGTAAGTTCTATGCCAGACATAACGTGGGGCGCGGACACCATCACAAAAATGTTGTCACCTCTTCCTCCCTCCCCTCACCTACACCGAATGGACTACTCGTTGATGGAATTTTATTATCACAACGATCACCTCAGGGGAATCTGTAGTCTGTGCGTGTTTGAACGTTTGAGTCCTGGTCCCAGCTATTAGTAGCATCGTTTCCCATTTCTGTTTTATATGCTGCTATCAGTTATCTTACTGTTCTGTATCTGTGTGAGTGTGGCCCTTTTAACATTCGCATGTTTACTATGAACGTTTTCTTTTTGGCTTGTTATATGTGTTGAGGGAGTAACCAATCACTACTTTATTTTGAGTTATTGGCCTGGTTTGATGCGGCCCACCACGGGTTCCTCTCATGGCCCAACCTCTCCATCCCAGATTAGCACTTGCAGCCTACGTCCTAATTTATTTGGTAGATGTATTCGAATCTCTGTCTTCCTCGACAGCTTTTAGCCTCTACAGCTCCCTCTAATACCATAGGAGCCACTCCGTGATGTCTTAACAGATGTCCTAGCTTCCCGTCCCTTTTTCTTGTCAGTGTTTTCCATATGTTCCTTCCATCTTTGGATCTGTGCAGAACCTCCTCATTCCTTACCTTATCAGTCCACACAATTTTCAACATTCGTCTGTAGCACCATATCTAAGATGCTTCGATCCTCTTCTGTTTCCCACAGTCCATGTGTCACTACCTTACAATACTGTGCTCAAAACGTATATTCTCAGAAATTTCTTCCCCAAATTGAGGCATATGTAATAACTAAACTTGTTTATTTCCTTGGTATGATGCGAAAGGTAGTTTGTCTATTTCTTCTGTTCGTGAATGTGGTTTGGTACTGCTTGGTCTCTTTTTTATTGTAAAGAGGAAATATCTGAACTTTTTTGTTTGCTTGGGAACGTCATGTAGAGATATGAGAGTTATTTGGGTGTTCGTTAGAGGAATAGTGTTCATCAAATCACGTACGAGGAAGCTTCGCTCAGGCATTTAGAAGGACTTCTGTAAGGGGACCAAGTAATAATCGTGTTTTATTTATTAAATATCTGATGCTACAAAAGATGGCTCTGAGCTCTATGGGACTTAACTTTGAGCTCATCAGTCCCCTATTACTTAGAACTACTTAAACCTAACTAACCTAAGGACATCACACACATCCATGCCCGAGGCAGGATTCGAACCTGCGACCGTAGCGGTCTCGCGGTTCCAGACGGTAGCGCCTAGAACCGCTCGGCCACCCCGGCCGGCTCTGATGCTACAGATGTAATGATGTTGGTATTTTTCCAGAACGGAAGAATGTCAAGGAGACCCGAGATGTCAGAACCTAGTTGACGTTACGATCGACCAACCGAGAAAGGAAGGAACATGAGACAGATATGGATAACATACATAATTACCCTGTCCCCATCAGAAGCAATTTTGTAAAGATGTTAGTAACTGCATAGTAAGGAAGGCATGTTGACGTCCTCATTTAAGGCCATCCGATGATGTAATGTTTTATTCTAAGTGTGAGAACTTTATTGACATTTCTATCAGGTTTCAGAGCTTGTTTATTTTGAATAAGGCTTCTGGAGAAGATACACTCCTGGAAATTGAAATAAGAACACCGTGAATTCATTGTCCCAGGAAGGGGAAACTTTATTGACACATTCCTGGGGTCAGATACATCACATGATCACACTGACAGAACTACAGGCACATAGACACAGGCAACAGAGCATGCACAATGTCGGCATTAGTACAGTGTATATCCACCTTTCGCAGCAATGCAGGCTGCTATTCTCCCATGGAGACGATCGTAGAGATGCTGGATGTAGTCCTGTGGAACGGCTTGCCATGCCATTTCCACCTGGCGCCTCAGTTGGACCAGCGTTCGTGCTGGACGTGCAGACCGCGTGAGACGACGCTTCATCCAGTCTCAAACATGCTCAATGGGGGACAGATCCGGAGATCTTGCTGGCCAGGGTAGTTGACTTACACCTTCTAGAGCACGTTGGGTGGCACGGGATACATGCGGACGTGCATTGTCCTGTTGGAACAGCAAGTTCCCTTGCCGGTCTAGGAATGGTAGAACAATGGATTCGATGACGGTTTGGATGTACCGTGCACTATTCAGTGTCCCCTCGACGATCACCAGTGGTGTACGGCCAGTGTAGGAGATCGCTCCCCACACCATGATGCCGGGTGTTGGCCCTGTGTGCCTCGGTCGTATGCAGTCCTGATTGTGGCGCTCACCTGCACGGCGCCAAACACGCATACGACCATCATTGGCACCAAGGCAGAAGCGACTCTCATCGCTGAAGACGACACGTCTCCATTCGTCCCTCCATTCACGCCTGTCGCGACACCACTGGAGGCGGGCTGCACGATGTTGGGGCGTGAGCGGAAGACGGCCTAACGGTGTGCGGGACCGTAGCCCACCTTCATGGAGACGGTTGCGAATGGTCCTCGCCGATACCCCAGGAGCAACAGTGTCCCTAATTTGCTGGGAAGTGGCGGTGCGGTCCCCTACGGCACTGCGTAGGATCCTACGGTCCTGGCGTGCATCCGTGCGTCGCTGCGGTCCGGTCCCAGGTCGACGGGCACGTGCACCTTCCGCCGACCACTGGCGACAACATCGATGTACTGTGGAGACCTCACGCCCCACGTGTTGAGCAATTCGGCGGTACGTCCACCCGGCCTCCCGCATGCCCACTATACGCCCTCGCTCAAAGTCCGTCAACTACACATACGGTTCACGTCTACGCTGTCGCGGCATGCTACCAGTGTTAAAGACTGCGATGGAGCTCCGTATGCCACGGCAAACTGGCTGACACTGACGGCGGCGGTGCACAAATGCTGCGTAGCTAGCGCCATTCGACGGCCAACACCGCGGTTCCTGGTGTGTCCGCTGTGCCGTGCGTGTGATCATTGCTTGTACAGCCCTCTCGCAGTGTCCGGAGCAAGTATGGTGGGTCTGACACACCGGTGTCAATGTGTTCTTTTTTCCATTTCCAGGAGTGTAGTTCAGGTGTTCAACTTGCGCATTGATCGAGATGATGAAGCATTCGCTGAGTGCTTACTTGCTGTCAAAGCTGTGAAGGTGCTTGTGCCAGACTTGATTTCATATGAATGAAGGACGGAGGAAACATAATGAAGAAGAAAAGAGATTCAGTTGTGTGGAACGAGTATTCATCTAGTGTTTGAACTGGGCAAGTCATCTCTTTGTACATAGTAGCCATCAACAGTAAATGTAGAGTCACTTGAGAATAACGAGGGTTGCACGGGGAAACATGAAAAAGTGTAAAGTCATGGAAATACCATCCAAAATTATTCTGTACTATAGACGTCCCCTAACAAAGCATGCTGCAAATACAGAGTCCTCCCAAATTATTGTGCCCACTCTATTGGCTAGCCGAAAGGCGCCATTCCTCTCCTTGCCGAAAAAGACGCTCCATCTTCAACAGACGCCTCGAGAATAATTTTTGGAGTCTCATTTGCTGTGGTCGATCTGGTGTGCTTGTGCATGTTCCTCTGGAACTCGATTATATAAGTCAGCTTACACTGTCTAGCTGTGAGTAAATCCACGCTTTCATGTCTAGCTATTGATTATTAATGTTTCTAGGGAGGTATACGTTTTAAATCAAATTAAATTCGTGTATGTAGTGTAATATTGCAGGTATGCTTGTCCTTAGTTACTTACTGTCCACGGGAAGTTAGCATGTTAGATGTTACTAAGTTTAGTATTTCATGTTTCGATATGAGTGTTCAACTCCAGTTGTGAGTGAAGAGTAAATTAATAAGTATCGTGAAAGAATTTTTTGTACATCATGAGAGATAACTCACCGTACTATTTCGTTGTAGTCCAAATTTCCCTTTTCTATTCTTTCAGCTAACTGCCTTTAGCGTTCTTTCTTCATTGTTTCAAGCACTATTCACCACTTGTATTCCAGTTGTGATTTCCCACTTAGATATCCCTTGTATTAGATAATGCCCAACTCCCTGAGTGCAAGGAATCCCTACGTTCGCGGAAAGAATGAAAAAAAAATCGGCCAATCAGTTGCATGACACTGGTGTATTAGAACCCTTGATCTAGTTTTCGATAATTATACAATTATCTTCTTCAGAAGGAGATGTAAGGCATAGAAATTACACATTGGTTGCAAAAGGTTCAAGTAAAACAGAACCAAAAAATTCGGATAAAGTACTAGAAGCCATGGAAAAACAATTTCTTGTTATTTCTTGTTTTAAAATGGCACCTTAAAATAAAGCCTCTTGACATTTATCAAGCAAAATGTCACCTCAGAAACAATAAAATAGCAGGTCATGGCCAGCAGATAACATCACACTGTCCTTTTCAACACAATATGTAACATGTAAGTGTGTACTCTTGCCTCCTAGTATTTCATCCGCATTTGTTATTTCTGTTTTACTTAAACCTTTTGTAACCAATGTTTAATTTCTAGGCGTTACATCTACTTCTGAAGAAGGTAATTTTGTAATTATCGAAACCTAGGTCAAAATATCTCATAAACCTCTGTCACGTAACTCGTAGGCTGATTATATGTCACCCTTTCCAAGACTATAGCTTTACAGTTGCTGATTATTGCCATGTTCGAAATTTTAGAATCCTTATATACATGATAATGTATCTCGGCAAAGTGACTTACTGGAATTAACGTTTTATTTTCTGAGGTGGATCTGGCTTCCCCTTGTCTGTCTATATGCTCCCTCTTTAATTGCATAGTACTAATTGCACTGACCATAACAAATCCACATTTGTACGATTACCGTTAAGTGGTTCATGTGTACTGATATCATGGGGTTTTGTTAGGTATGACGAACTTAGAATTTCTTCTTCATTTGTTTGACTGATTATTAACTTCCAGCATATCAGATTCAACAATCCCAGATGATCACTTAATTAATTGCGTAAATACTTGTTTGTGTAAGGTACATTAGTGAATTTACGTTTGTTCAAGATAATACTGATTCTTTTCAATTTGAAGAGGTAACTCTTTGTAAATAAAGGTTCAGCTGCCTGAACCGTCTCTTGGTTGATTCAGCTATTCACGTTCTCCACTCCTTAAATATTGCCATGTATGCAAAATGAAAGTGAAATTACGCTTCCCGAGAGGTCCCTCTCATAGTAGTAGGATTATCCGAGAAATACATTATTCTTAATAGAAGAAATGAATCCATTGAGAAATGGTTGCAACCCCCATGGTCCTACATGATCCCAAGCATTCTATTCGTTGTGTAAATGTTTATTACCAAATTTAATTAGTGCTTAATTTTTGAGTTAACAGGCAGTACCCTAATCGAGGTAGTCGAATGTTATGAGAAGTAGAGGCTGGTCTTCGCAACCCCCAGGTACTGTTTATCTAGTACCGACTAACGGACAGGGAGATTTCTCTCCTTCACAAACGTAACTGATATTGCCTTCAGTAAATATCACCTTGACTGGTTGGAGAAGTATCGGATTGTACTTCGTAAGCAATTTAAAATAAAGTGGGAAGAAGTTAATATTAATGTAGTAGATGTTGATTTATTCGAAATAATTTGTTTCGATGTAAAAATTAATAATTAGGATTTATTAGCAACATAAACAGAAATGATTACTATTGAAGGTAGAGCTATGATTGTTTGTGTTGAAATGTTATGCAGCTTTGATTTGACTGTCAAATTTATCATGAAACTGACTGTATATTATGAAAGCAGGCCATTGTCTCTTGCACGGTGAATACTTAGGTTATGTACATATTTTATCCTTTGAACTTCGGTTATAATTTTATGTTGACAAGAGCCTTTACCAGTGGGAGAATACATTTGTGCATTTATTCCAATGTATGCTGAATGTAATCTGGCTGCTGTTTTAAGCCATGGCATGTGATGGTGCTGGTTTTTATATATGGCAAAAGCTGCTTAGCTTCAGCTAATGTAATTTGCCACCATATGATGTAACAGGGATCACTCTTATGAAGAAGGTATTTTTAGAAATATCTAAACCTAGGTCAAGGGCTAAATAAGCTTGCAACTGGTTGGCTAATTTTTTCAACCTTTTGAAGAACTTGTACACTTTATCTGTTACAACAACTATTATCGCACCCTCAAACTCTGCATACATGTTCGTTGCATCTAATTATAATATTAACACCTTTATGTAGTCTTAGGTTTCCCTACTGCGTTTAAGAACTGCCTACAACCTCCTCATTCACTCCTATATCCATTACTAAAATTCTGCTGCTGATATCATCCATCTTCTCTACTTCCCTGTGTATGGCGACACTGCCTCTGTAAATGCGCTCTCTGTCCACACCTGTAACATTTAATGTTTGCAGCCAGTACTCCATGTCTGCCTCATACCCCCGATGATATGTCAGTTTCTTCGAATTCCATCGCTAACCGAACAGGAGAATACAGATCCTTTGGTGCACCTGAACATGTCCTCCTTGGCATGTCTAATGTCAGTCCCACCAGAAAAGCATATTCTTCGAACGAAACTTCACTCTGCCCTAACTCATATATGCCCTCGTTACGTTTCCTTATCCTGTCTGTGAAAGCTTCAACAGTTTCCCCATGTCTCTTCACAACTGTGCTCAGCTGCTCCCCAAAAAATATGACAATACTTGGTTTATTATATCTTTTCAAAAGCTCTTTGTCCACCTGTTCAAAGTTTGCTGCATTCTTTAATGCTTTCGCACACTGTATGCACATTTTTGCTTCTCACATAGTCCTAGTTTTGATAATTGAAACAAGTGAGTATCAGTTCAGCCACCCATCTCTGCTGACCTTATAAGGTCCTCTAGGAATGACCGCACAGCCTTTGACGATTTTCCAGAAAAGGAAATTATCCCTCCTGCAGCAACTGGATCCACTTCATCCTATGATACCTAAAGGAAAGCTAACTCTTCGTCCTTAACTATGCAGCTGGGTATTGTCCAGTGTTATCTGGTCTACTTCTTCTAAGAATACTGCTTCTGGCTCTGACACGCCTTTTGCTTCTGCCTCTGACGTTATGACTCTCTTATGCAGTAATACAAAAATAAATTACAGCTCCAAAATATCATAGCAAATACGCCCCAGTAAGTTACTTACATGCACCTTACACGGGCCGTATAGTGCCCTCTACAGTTACCCTTAACTTCAAGTAAGTTAGACCTTCAAGTGGTAACGACAGTCGCACCTCTCCATGTCTTCACACCCTCCAAACATAACCAAATGGCTCCAGTGAGTTGAAAGCGTATCTCCTCGTTCAGGCATTGTGTGGCTTGAAGATGATGCCGTAAAGTCTGACTCCAAACAATAGAGGCCCCTGGTGCTGGGTGGGGCGGCTATGGACGGCTGTGAGCCAGGATGAGTGAGCTGGTGACGAAGGCGAGGGGTGGGCCCAGGAGGCTTCAAGAAGGCAACTGTAAATGCTTTCATGCCCTTCATTTCTGAAGCTACACCACCGAGCACCAGCAGCTTCGTTACATAAGCTGGCTATGCAGTCACCGTGCCAGCAATATATACCCGATGATGCTGTATACTCTACAGACCCCAGGTGTCATCTGACAGTGGATGGCCACGACGCTGAGATGCCCATATAGCGATGGCAACAGATGGTTGCTGTATTCACCGTGCCAGAGACAATGGCCTGCTTCCATAATACACAGGGTGCGACCCGCTACCCCGTGGGCAGAAGCCAGCTGTGCTGCTGGAGTTGACCTGATGTAGCCCAATGCATCGTGTTACTAACCTGGGAGGGACTTTTGGCATAGATCTGTTGCTGTACTGGCCTCAGAGCAGTGACTACTACTGGGAGGTCCATTTGGCGTCGTCGGCAACGGCTGCACTGTCGTCCTGCTTGGACTGGGAGACAAATTAATTTTAATACCAAAGTGACCAGCACTCACAGTCGGCAGCGGCATGCTGCTTGTGCATATTTGCTACTGCCTGTAACATATCCTAATATACAAGATGTGTCTTATTTCAGTTGCTTAGCCGGCCGGTGTGGCCGAGCGGTTCTAGGCGCTATAGTCTGGAACCACGCGACCGCTACGGTCGCATCAATGCATTTGTCAGATTGCTTCCGATATTATGTACTTTTGGTATCATTAGATGTGTCAGTCACTTTCAAGTTAAGTTCATTGCCAATGCCAGTGTTGAAATTTGCCTTGCTCGTTTCTGCGCTTGTTTGTACAGTACCGTTGTGTTCGCTGGTTCAGTAAGTTAACCTGACATGGTCAGTCACATTCAAGTTTAGATCACTGCTGCTGTCAGTATGGAAATCTGTCTTGCCCCTTATTGCACTGTGCGGTACCGGTGAGTTCGGTGTTTCTACAACCTAACCTGCCTCGCAACGTTATGCTGGCATTGATTAATTATTTCAGTAACAAGATCTAGCTCTCGCTTAATGGCAGTGCTGAGACTATACTCCGCTCAGGCACATATTGTTGAGCCCATATACAGTGAGGTGGTAAAAGTCATGGGACACCTTCTAATATCGTGTCGGACCTCCTTTTTGACGGCGTAGTAAGTCGTTGAAAGTCCCTTGCAGAAATACTGAGCCAAGCTGCCTCTATAGGCGTCCATAATTGTGACCGTGTTGCCGGTGCAGGATTTCGTGCACGAACTGACGTCTCGATTACGCCCCATAAATGTTCAGTGGGATTCATGTCGTCTGATAATAGTGGTCAAAGCTCTAACTATCCAGAATGTTTTCAAATCAAAAGCTAATAATTGTGGCACATTGTCATCCATAAAAATTCCGTCGTTTTTGGGGAACATGAAATCCACGAATAAATTTTTCCGTCAAAAAATGGTTCAATTGGACCAACTAACCCGGTTCATTCCATGTAAACACAGCCTTCAACATTGTGGAGCCACCATCAGATTTCACAGTGCTTATTGGCAACTTGGGTCCATGTCTTCAGCGCCGCACTCGAAGCCCACATGAGCTCTTACCAACTGAAATTGGGACTCAACTGAGCAGGCAATGATTTTACAGTCTTCTGGAGTATAACCGATATGGTCACGAGCCCAGAAGAGGTGCAGCAGGCGATGTCGTGCTGTCAGAAAAGACGCTCTCGTCGGTTGTTTGGTGCCATAGTTCTAAATTTCGCCACCCTGTTCTAACGTATACTTTCGTCTTGCGTCCCGCAGTGATAACTAGGTTATTACACGCAGTGTTGTTTGTCTGTTAGCACTGACTACGCGAACGCCAGTGGTCTCGGTAGTTAAGTGAAGGCCGTCGGCCAGTGTGTTGTCCGTGGTGGGAGGTAATGCCTGAAGTGTGGTATCGTCGGACCACCCTTGACACTGTGGATCTCGGAATGTTGAAGTCATTAACGATTTCCGAAATGGAATGCCCATGCATCTAATTCCAACTACCATTCCGCTTTCAAAGTCGTAGTTCCCGTCTTGCGGCTATAATCATGTCGGAATCACCTGAGTACAAATGATAGCTCCGCCAATGCACCCCCTTCTATACCTATCGTACACGATAGTAACGCCATAAGTGCATATCGTTATCCCATAACTTTTGTAACCACTGTTAGTCATTTCGCTTCATCTCTATTAACCATTTACCTACGCTTTTATTTACCTATCTCCTCAGCCGTCATGCTATCCCTATTCCTAGTTACAACTTCTACTTATCCAGTATTGCACTTCGCTTCTTATTCCGTGAAATGGACTGCCAGCCTCTTCATCTTCCTGTCTTACTTCACAAGTACCTACTGTTCTTATATTAAGGTGTAAGAAATTCATATACTTCTATGATGTAATAAGAAGGATTTTACTAATGAGTATGTCACAAATTTATCTTTAGGAAATATTTGGACTGTGAATACACAAAATTTATCTTGTTTCAATTGCGTATGTCATATTAACATATTTGTCTTATTGTTTTGGATATTACCTTTATTGGATACTATTAGATATGGCCTGTCACTTTCAAATTTACCTCATTTAATATTGTTTCGTTTTTGCCTCATGAGTCCTCTGTGGGGTTTGAGCTGGCTCACCAAGGATTTCCCTACTGTGTCATATTCCTCATCTCAGACTAGCACTTTAACAACTAACATCCACAATTAAAATTTGTTTCTAATCAATTTTTAACCTCTACTGCATGCTAAAGTGCCTTAGGAATTATTGTCTGAAGTCTTAAATCTCCTCCTACCATCCTGACCATTCTACCATTCTTCATGTAAATTTTTTTCACGCATTTCATTCTTCAGGAATTATACTATGTGTTCACCTAATTTTCAACTTCTTCCAGCTTTCAATGGCACCACTTCTCAAACGATTCGATTAACTTCTCTCCCAGTTTGCTGACATTCCATGAGGCATCTCCGTACAATGCTGTGCTCCATACGTACATTCTCAGAAAATTTCATCCTCAAATGAAGGTCAGTGTTTGATACGTTCTGGTTTCTTTTGGCCTGGAAAGCCCTCTTTGTCTGTGTGGGTCCTATTTTTAATAGTTTTTGCTTCATCCACCGTACATTATTTTGCTTCGAAGAAAGCAGAATTCCTTTGCACCATCTACTTCCTGGATATTAATTTCGATGTTATGATTTCCGCTAATCTCGTTTCTGTTGCATTACTTTGTCGTGTCCCGGCACAGCCTCACTATACCAGAATGAAGTAAGTTCAAACTGCATAGCGCAATCGGGACGTTAATGACAGTGGGTTAGTAATAAATTGCTGTCAACCTTTATATCGGAGATGAGAGGGAGAGAATCTCCTTGGATTGAAGCAGATAAGTTTCCTGAAAATAGGTTACAGAATTGCATTAGGCAGAAAAGATTGGTTAGTTTCTATCAAGTTTATTCTCACATATACTTATGTGAGGTGTTGGACTATAAAGCCCTTAGTAAGATTCAGTCTATTTGTTCAGACTTGCTATCAAAGCTAATTGCCGGTACATATAAGAAAGAAACAAGTACAAAGCAATCACTTGTTCTTGGTTAGCACTGAAATCTCTCTGGGTAATTGAGACAAAGTCTGACAGCCTCTGTTCAACACTATTCCAATGAAACTCTAAAAATCCTACTTGACCTTCAGTTCCTGAGTGTCCACCAGAGTCTACCACCGTCTTTCCGTAGTTGAAGTCTTTATCAGTTGTATCGGCTGCTATGGGCCTACTCGGCCCCGCTGGCGTCTCGCTGCGGAATCTCCAAACTGCCGGCATTGGCTCTGAATCTGCATCTGAATCTCTGCTTCTAGCTATTCCGCTGCCTGGCCTTTCATTTCGTTTCTCATGTACTTGGGTGCACAAGAGTTAATTTGTTTCACACGACCCTTTCAAGTGATCGGATTGCACAAGAATGCCTATGGTTTCACACGACACTCTCGTTTCTAATTGGTCGGCTTGCGCATGAATGCCTTCGGTTCCACACGACACTTTCGTTTCTAGCTGCATACAACTTAATTTGGCTGCACACGTCTTTTCCGCACGTGACTGACACTCTTTCTTGCTGTATTATCGCCCTGGTGTTTGTGTCTTCCATTGTGCAAGTTTTGATTCATTCTGCTTCCTTTGGCAGGAAGTCCAACACTAAGTTATTTGATCAACAAGCCATACTTGGCAGTCTCTGCCGCTTATATTGTCCCTACGTCCTGGTCGATTGTTTCCTAATGTCGGCTGGCTGTTTGCCTATGGAACCTGGACTCTTATTATGGTCACAAAAGCAATAATAAAAATTAAAATTTTCTACGGTCACAAAACCTCCCCCCAAAATAACATTCACGTGCACTTATCCAGAGTGCCATTAATACCTGTAAAATATAGTTACAAAAACATTTTAACGTCTATTGGTTATAATTACACAGTCATCCATGTGTTTCGGATGTCTTTCATATATGACCATTTCCTCGTCTCTGTTTACTGATCTTAATGGTATTCGATTGAGTTTGGCTGTCTGTACTACTGTCGTCTTTACACAAATAGATCAACAGCAGTTCCCATCTCCTGGTTCATCAAAGAATTTTTTGAAAAAATATTTACAACAATTACATTTGGTACAGCATACAAATACAATGACAAAAATGATTACACTTATGCTGATATTGGTAACAACAGAATAGGTTTGGACCTTCTTGTCCCGTTCCAATTCCATTTGTTCTTTATCTATGAATTTATCAATGTCTTCTAGTCTTTTACCTACTACTCTTAAATCATCTACATTGGATGTGATGTGCTTCAAAGGTAATTCAGGTTTTATTGTTGAAGTATTAATTTTTGTCTCTATTTCATCACAACAATCTAAATTCATATCTACAGCTGGTATTTTGCCTCTCCTGCTGTAATTCGTCTAGATTACTTTGTCTGACTGGATATATATATATATATATATATATATATATATATATATATATATATGTGTGTGTGTGTGTGTGTGTGTGTGTGTGTGTGTGATCCATAACCTTTACAGTTTTTCTTGAATGTGATTATTCCCATTCCCCTTAATTTTATATCCTGAGCTGGATACGTGCTACACAAAATGATCATGTCTTCTTCCTTAGGTATTAAATATAAGGACTCGTTATTACTTAAACTAGTCCACAAACTTCTCTCTAATGAGATAATTTTCTTGACACAATTACTTGGGATGTGATTGTCGTGTAATGATTTCACCTCAGTCTGCCTGATTGTACATTGAAATTAACCCAAAAGTTTGTTTACATATACTCTTTGCTTGTCCATTTCCTTACAATCTAACTGACCAGAGGACAGTTTAGCAAATAGTTTCTTAGAATTATCAATCAGCAAATACTTTTTCTCTGGTTGTATGTAAGCATATTGATCGTCACCTGCGGTCATTTTAATTGGTAATGGCAACATTTTATATAAGTTAAACTCATTATTCTCAATGAATGGAAGATTAATTACATAACCTAATACGTCCTCAGTGACAAATACATCAAATTCCATAATTCTTAACAGTATGTATCCATACTCCTCCATGAGCGGTACTGGAAACTTTACTTCTCTCAGCTCATTTTGTATTAATCTTAAATACTCTACAATTTGCACTGGATTTACAATGTGAGGGGCTAAGATTCCCTTCTGTGCATGAACTATTGCGTTTACAAGGCTATCATATTCGATACTTAATTCATTAAACAACATTTGTAATTGTAAGAGTTGATCATTGATCGTCATTAATGCAGCAATTCTCTTCAGACCATAATCTGTAGTCTTCATAGAGTACGTAATAAATTGTTCTAGTTTATCCATTCCATTTTTAAGCAATTGCTCGTTTGTAGTGACTGAATCCACAGTTCTATTTAAACCTGACAATGTGGCCCTGACTAACGCCACTTGTTCTTTTTAGAGTCTCAGTAATTGTTCTGATCTAGATTCCATCTGATAGATGTGCTTTTTATAATAAACAGCATCTGCCTCGTCCAAGGTTCCAAATAAGATTTTACTGATTTTTCCTACAAAACTGAGAACTCCTCTTTTCTGTCGCTTTACTGGTCTTGTTAATTGATGTATTAAAGACTGTGTCTCTTGTAATCGATCTACATTGTGCGATACCCCTTGAATTAGTCTATTACTTTCTGACTGCTATTGAGTTGCTCTAATCTCTCTTTACACTGTTGTTTCGCTCTTAGTCCTACTCGCCTTACCGAGTGAAACCTTTCATCTAGGGTTCTCAGATTCACGTAAGTTACCCGTTTCCGGGCTGTTCTGGTTATCTCGATGTCGCCTTTATGATGGTAATATACCCCTGGTGATGTCTGTATTGTGTGAAGGTCCACAATCCTGTCTGTGCCTCCACACACCTGCCAATTATTGGTCCACCATCCGCCAATGAAACACAGCATCCACATCATTGCAGTTGAGGGTATCATGATGGGTCTGTAAGTGAAATCCTGATCTCAGTAATACGGTTTCAATCTATCGGCATGAACGTTAAATCCTGCCTCCTGTTTGTCTTTAATGTTACATTAGGCAATTCTACATTTATTACCTCGTCTGGGCCTCTAAACTGAGAGTCTAAGCTCTTTGATCTCCCATGTCTTACTGATTCGTCCTTTACAAGTACTTTATGCCCTATTTCAAATGTTCTGTACTTTTCTGTTTTGTCATAATACACTTTACTTCTCTTTTTGGCCTCTTTTATTTTTTCTGTCGCTACTCGATGTGCCTCTTGCACCTTAGCTTTGAATTGGTGCACATAATCCTCATAATTATATCCTGCTGTGGCTGCTTCCTTTTGTAGCACTCCTGGTAAGTTCACTGTTCTTCCGAACATCAATTCAAAAGGAGTACATCCTGTACTGCTATGGGGGGTAGTATTTAAAACAAACACACTGTAAGAAATACACTTATGCCAATTGCTGTGATCTTCCTTTATAAAGTGTCTCAAATATTACACTTAAGTCCGATGTGTCCTCTCTAAACCTCTGTTCGTTTGGGGGTGGAAAGCGGTTGCCTTTATCTTCTGTATTCTCAATAATGTATATATTCTTTTAAATACTTGACTTAAAAAATTTGAACCTTGGTCTGTCAACAACACTGAAGGAATACCACACCTTAAGATAACTTCTTCTACAAGCTTTTCTGCTACTGTATCTGTGTCTTGTCTCTCCAATGGTATTGATACGGTAAACTTACTCAAATCATCTTGAAAAGTTAAAATATATCTTTTGCCTTGAGCAATTACATCTAATGGACCGATTACATTCATATAACGTTTGTCAAACGTGGTTTCCGCTGTATCTGTAATTACCAATGGCATTTTGGTCTTACTCTGAGTAAATTAATTTCGCTGACATTTATCACGTTTCCTGATGTATTCCTCTACATCTCTTTTTATTCCCTTCCACGAACCGTACCTTACTACCTGTCTAGCGTTCGGTGGATCCCTTGGTGTCCACACAATGGACTGTCGTGTACTTTTTCGGCTTTCTGTTCCTCACTTAGATCTGCTGGTTCCTTATCTGGCTTGTTAGTCTCTCTTACCACTCTTACTGGATTTTCCTTTACGCGGGGCTCTTCATCTTGTCGAGGTATTCTACTTAATGCATCTGCGTAAGCATTCAGTCTGCCTGGCTTGTATATAACGTCGTATGAATATTATTATAGTTTCAGTCTCCATTTTAATAAACGTGAGAATGGGTCTTTTACACTAAACATCCTTGTCAATGGTTTGTGATCTGTGACTAATGAGAACTTCCCTCCGTGCACATATGGTATAAACTGTTTTGTTGCCTATACTAATGCTAAACGTTCCATCTCAGTAGCTGAATTAATTTTTTTTCTGCTTTATTCAGTGACCTAGATGCGTATGCTAGTGGTAGTTCGCTGCCAACTTTGCCTTGTGATAGAACAGCACTAATTCCTATTCCAGATGCATCTGTTGTAATCACAAAATGTTTTTCAAAATTAGGGTACTGTAGTGATGGAGGATTTATTAACTTCTCTTTCAGTGTTTCATACGCTTCTTGTTGTGGCCTTCCCCATTCATATTTCTCATTATCAAAATGGTTCAAATGGCTCTGAGCACTATGGAACTTAACATCTGAGGTCATCAGTCCCCTAGAACTTAGAACTACTTAAACCTAACTAACCTAAGGACATCACACACGTCCATGCCCGAGGCAGGATTCGAGCCTGCGACCGTAGTGGTCGCTCGGTTCCAAACTGAAGCGCCTAGAACTGCTCGGCCACACCGGCCGGCTTCTAATTATCTTTTAGTAATTTATGCAAAGGAGCTGCTTTTCTACTGAAATCTTTTATGAATTTGGGATAATATCCAGCTAACCTTAAATACCCTTTAATTCTTTCTTTGTCTTCGGTACAGGTAATTTCTTTACTTTTTCTACATATCGCTCGTCTGGCTGTACGCCGTTATCGGTTATTTTATGTCCCAAAAATATTACGTCCTTTCTCAGAAATTCACGCTTGTCTGGCTGTCATTTCAGCCGGTGTTCCCTAAGTCGATCAAAAACCTCTCGCATTTTATCACTGTGTTCTCTTAAAGAACTTCCACAGCAAATAATATCGTCTAAATATACTAGACACTTCGTTCCCTGTAATCCTGACGATGCAACATTCATTAGTCTTTGAAATGTGCTAGGTGCCCTTTTCAATCCCATAGGCATCCTCTTGTACTCATTAAATGCTGTTTTCTCCCTGTCCTGCGGATTCATTAAAATCTGGTGATATCCACTGGCCAAATCCAGAGTGGAAAAATATTTAGCCTTCCCCAACTGGTCTAGGATCTCCGATATATTTGGGATTGGGAACGCTTCTCCTACCGAAATCTCGTTTACCTTACGGTAATCACTCACCAACCTATATTTTCGTTTCCCACTGACATCTACTTTTTTCTCAACTAACAATGCTGGAGCATTCCACGGACTTGACTTTCTATGATGATAACGTCTGCCAACATTTTTTCTATCTGCTCACGTAATACCTCCTTCTGGGATTCTGTTATACGATGTGGTCTGACATATATAATTTTGCCTGTATGCTCGGGCAATAGTGGAAGTACATGCTTTACTGTCTCCGTGTACGATAATTTATTGCTGTTTAAGTGAAATATATCACAATACGCACTACACAATTTCTCTACCTCATATTTTTCTTCCTCATTTAAGTGTTCTGTTCGCAAAGCATCTCTGAACTGTGCCATACGATTCTTGTAATCTGGTGCCTGTTCCGGTGTTTCTGTTACTCTTCTTAATACTGCTTCTTCGTGTAAGGGTTCATTAACTAAACACAGTGAACTAACATCACATTCTACTTCATTCGTATTCACCACACTAATAATACACGTACCTCGTGTATTTCGTACCAGAGCTTCCGAAATGTATACACCCTTAATTACTTCTTGTTTCGGTACTATAATCTCTTCGCATTCCGAAATCATCTTATGCTCTAATAATCGGATTCTCATAACCTTTTCTTCTCTGGGACCAATTGTTTCCATGCAGTTGCGACCTTCACATGCCTGGCCTTGAGTCAGCGTGTGTGGCCCTGCCGCACTTGACATGGTATCAGTCCGTTACTACTACTGATAACGCGTTGTCACTTTGACTCTCCGTTCCAATATTTCCATTCATGTAACTCGTTCAGCTTACTCTTATCTTTCTGACGGCCTTGCCGTGCTCCCGTCGGTACATTAAACTTTCGTATTTCCCTCCGTCCCTTTGGTAACTCGCCTTCAAGTGCTGTGATCAACGGAATACTCCTCCCATTTATTTCTAGTTGGCTATCGCCATAATCAATGACTGCTCTCTGTTTTTGTAGGAAATCTCTACCCACCAAACCACCATATGGGAGATCTGTGTCTTTTCTTAACACATGGAAGATATTCTCGCCTAACACCCTTTCAGCTACTCGTAAATTCAACGTCACTGTACCCAACGTGTTCATCGTATCCTGTGTTACTCCTTTTAACGTCCATACCTCGTCCTTATTCACCGGCATTCCACTATCTATCACTTCTTCTTTGATTAAACTGATGTGGGCTCCTGTATCTATTAAAAGCATCAATTCTTTACCCAATTCATTGCAATAAGGCATCATTACATCATTTTCAGCTTCGCAGCCTGCTACCCTCACCTTGGGCCATTTAACGGTGGCTACGTGTGACTGCTGCCCATACTACCTGTTTCGTTTCCCGTCCCTTTTTCTCGGAAGTTTTCTATTTTCTCTCTACACTGCGATGATAAATGCCCATATTTATTACACCGATAACATTTAGGCTGGTTCAAATGGCTCTGAGCACTATGGGACTCAACTGCCGAGGTCATTAGTCCCCGTGCCGAGAGTGTAAGTTTGGTCCTAAACCGTCGGGATAACGTGTTAAACCGCACAGGCAACGGACAAGGAAAATGCGATACATTGATGGAAGACATTAGTGGAAGTAGCCATAAAGTAGAAATTTTGTATGACATGAGTTTGTCGACACCCTTCTTCTTGATTTTTTTCAGTCTCTAGATATCCACTACTGGACAAAGGCGCCTTCAAAATATTTCTATGTAAGTCATTGCTGGGCGGTCTGGATCCAGTTATTTCCCGCATTTCGTTGGGGGGTAGGTATTAAAATTCATGGAGAAGAAATAAAAACTTTGAGGTTCGCCGATGACATTGTAATTCTGTCAGAGACAGCAAAGGACTTGGAAGAGCAGTTGAATGGAATGGACAGTGTCTTGAAAGGAGGATATAAGATGAACATCAACAGAAGCAAAACAAGGATAATGGAATGTAGTCTAATTAAGTCCGGTGATGCTGAGGGAATTAGATTAGGAAATGAGGCACTTAAAGTAGTAAAGGAGTTTTGCTATTTGGGGAGCAAAATAACTGATGATGGTCGAAGTAGAGAGGATATAAAATGTAGGCTGGCAATGGCCAGGAAAGCGTTTCTGAAGAAGAGAAATTTGTTAACATCCAGTATTGATTTAAGTGTCAGGAAGTCATTTCTGAAAGTATTCGTATGGAGTGTAGCCATGTATGGAAGTGAAACATGGACGATAAATAGTTTGGACAAGAAGAGAATAGAAGCTTTCGAAATGTGGTGCTACAGAAGAATGCTGAAGATTAGATGGGTAGATCACATAACTAATGAGGAGGTATTGAATAGGATTGGGGAGGAGAGAAGTTTGTGGCACAACTTGACCAGAAGAAGGGATCGGTTGGTAGGACATGTTCTGAGGCATCAAGGGATCACCAATTTAGTATTGGAGGGCAGCGTGGAGGGTAAAAATCGTAGAGGGAGACCAAGAGATGAATACACTAAGCAGATTCAGAAGGATGTAGGTTGCAGTAGGTACTGGGAGATGAAAAAGCTTGCACAGGATAGAGTAGCATGGAGAGCTGCATCAAACCAGTCTCAGGACTGAAGACCACAACAACAACAACATGTGTTAAAACTTTGCATCAGTAGACAAAAATGATCTTAGCTTGGAAGCTGTAATCTGCACATCGTACTTCCGTTAGATTATGTCTCCAGCAACGATTTGCTGACACTGCCTCCTTGTTCCAGTACATGAACAGAAAACCGTTGGGTTAAAAAGTCTAGGAATGTACAGTAATGGGTGCCTCTTCCGCCATCACGTCACGTATGCACCACGAACGCATAAAAGCGATCTTCTGGTGTGCTCTGAAATACAGCCGAAAAAGTACGTGAAAGTTGCGCGCCGCGTGTGAAGTCGCTAGCAAACGCGGCCGCGGTCTTGAAGACGGTCCCGCCGTCTGTCCTCAGCGAAACGGAATTGCCTTCGTTAGGAGCTCGCCGGCTCGCCTTCCTTACTTCCCTTTTGCTCCCCTCTCTATGTGTCGCAATGTCTTACGGGCTCGGCTCTTCTTGGCAGCACGGCACTCAAGCGCAGAGCCGAGTGTTAAGCGAAACGAGCCTCGGATGCGGCACACATTTAGGCGCCTGTTTCCTCTTACATTATCTCGCCGCCGGAGTACCACTGCAGATGCACTCAGCTCTCAGCTCGACACATTTTCTTGTGTGAAACGTGCAAAAATTGCGAGTAATATTGAAAATTGTAGGCTGACAAACGGTGAAACGGAAAGTATGCGAAGCATAAATCTGAAAGGTTACGTCTACAGGTGGGAGATTTAAAAGGAAAAATGAGTCTTTGATCAACAGAATAATTTATACATAGACCAAATTAACTTGCGCTTTTCGCAAATGAGCTCCACTGGATCTGTGTAGACTACACTAGCTCCAACAGCCTAGCATTCCCGTAAGGCGTATTTTCATCCACAAAATACCTTCGGTGTTTTCTGTAGCTCTAACATTGTGCGTATTGGTTTGTCTCATGCAGCTACATCTGAACTCGATGTAACTTTTCTTTTCTACTTTTGCTCACTGAAGAGGAATATTACTTGGTGGTGAATGAAGGATATACATTGAACCTCGAAAGAAACTGTTACAGGCATGCCTATTCAAATACAGAGATATGTAAAGACCCAGAATACGGCGCTGCAGTCGGTAACGCTTATATTAGACCACAAGTGTCTGGCGCAGTTGTTAGATCGGTTATTGTTGCTACAATCGCAGGTTATCAAGATTTATGTCAGTTTGAACGTGGTGTTATAGTCAGCGCACGAGCGATGGGACATAGTATCTCCGAGGTAACGATGAAGTGACGATTTTCCCGCACGACTATTTCACGAGTGTCCCGTGAATGTCAGGAATCCGGTAAAACATCAAATCTCCGACATCGCTGCTGCCGGGAAAAGATCCTGCAAGAACAGGAACAACGGCGACTGAACAGAATCGTTCAATGCGTCAGAAGTGTAACTCTTCCGCAACTTGCTGGAGATTTCTGTGCTGGTCCATCAACAAGTGTCAGTGTGCGAATCATTCAACGAAACATCATGGACATTGGGTTTCGGAGCCGAAGGCCCACTCATATACTCTTTATGACTGCACGATACAAAGCTTCACGCCTCGCGTGTGCCCCTCAACACTGACAATGAACTGTTTGATTTTGTTTTGCTTTAGGGCGCCAAAAAACGACTGGGGTCATACGCGCCCAAGTCAAAACTATAGAACACGAACACAGAAAGGAGTTAAACGACTATACGTCAGTCCCAACTGACAGTATAGAAGACAGCTAAAAACAGGCACGTGGAAAAAGGGCTGAAAAAGACGCCATACAGAAAGAGAAGTCGAAAACTAAAAGTTAAATGGCCTTCGCCACATTGCTTCGACGGATAAAAAGTAAAACGCGGTCGACAGCCCACGCGTCATTCGGTAAAACGGCTGGTAAATCAGACAGCAAACCCAAGCCGGAACGTAAATGGTTAAAAAAGGGCATTCCATCATGAACTGGCGGACAGTTAAAATTTCGCCGGAATTTGTGCAAAGTGGTGGGGTAGTGCCACTTAGCAAATGACGATGTCTAAAAAGGCAGTGCCCAATACGCAGGCGAGTTAAAATAATCTCCTCCCGGCGGGAGGGCTGAGAGGAGTCGTCCAAGGTGTTGGGAGAGGCTTAATAAGCGGAAGTTTTTTCCCGTGAAGGGAGTACCATTGGTGATACCAAAGGGACACCACCTCCTGACAGACGGCAACGCAGAGATCATCGGACGGGAATATAGGTGCTACCGGGCTGAGGTACGAGGACTGCAACCTTGGCGGCAGCATCAGCAGCCTCTTTTCCTGGCAGACCGAGATGACCAGGAACCCACAAATCATAATACTGGCTCCACCGTGAGTGAGCAAGTGAGTATTCCTGGACCCGGTGCACTAAGGGATGGGCAGTGTAAAGCGCACAACGCACGTAGATTTCGAAGGGCCCTCAGTGAGTCTGAGCAGAGGACACAATTGTAACGGCTGTGTCGCTGGACGTACTCCGTGGCCTGATACAAGGTGAAGAACTCGGCTGTAAATACTGAGGAGTGTGCCAGAAGCCAATATCGAAAGCCACGGGTGCCAATGACGAAGGCACACCCGACCCCACGGTCAGTCCGAGAGCCACCAGTGTAGACAAAGGTACTATTGCGAAGTTCCATGCGAAGGTCGTGAAACTAAAGGCGATAGTCCGAGGGTGGAGTAGTGTCCTTAGGAAGCGAATGAAGGCTAAGGTTAACATGGGCCGCTTCACGAAGCCAAGGTGGTGAAGGGTTCACACCCAATGGGAAAGTTGCAGGTAGTTTGAAGTTAAGCCACTGTAGTAAGTGCGGACTCCAGGAGGTATCAGAGAAGAGGGACGAACCCCTTACTGACAATCAAAGGAAACATCAAAGAAGGAGGCATAGGAGGGGTGGCCACGCATGGCAGACAAATGGCATGCATACCTGCTGAGAAGAAAGTCACAGAGGTAGAACAGTGGTAGTTCAGCAGCTTCAGCATACAGACACTCAACTGGGCTAGTGTAACAGGCACCCGTGGCCAAATGGATGCCATGATGGTGGAGAGTGTTGAGATGGCGTAAGAGGGATGGGCGTGCAGACGCATAAACAAAGCACCCGTAGTCGAGTTTCGAACGGACAAGGGACCGGTACAAACGGAGGAGGGCGGTTCAGTCGGCATCCCGGGAAGTACCATTCAGGACACAGGACATTGAGGGACCGCGTACAGCGGGCTGCCAAGTAAGATACATTGGCGGACGAAGAGAGTTTCCTATCGAGCATGAGCCGCAGGAATTTCGTAGTTTCAACAAATGGAAGGGCAACAGGCCCAAGATGTAGAGACGGTGGGAAAAACCATTTGCGCCGCCAGAAATTCATACAGACAGTTTTGTCAGTGGAAAAGCGAAAGTCATTGTCGAACCTCCAGGAGGCAACACAGCGCTGACGATGCCGCTCAGTAAGACAGGTCCTTGAAGAACTGCAATAGACGGCAAAATCATCAACAAAAAGGAGCTGGAGACGCCTTGCGGGAGACAGGCCATTATGGGGTTAATGGCGATACCAAAGAGGACGACGCTCAGGACGGACCCTGAGGCACACCAGTTCCCTGGATAAAAGTGTTCGACAAGGCAGAACCCACACGCACCTTAAAAACTCGGTCTTGTAAAAATGCCTGAAGAGAACAGGGCAGGCGCTCACGAAAGACCCACGTGTAAAGAGTACACAGAATACTAGTTCTCCAGCAGGTGTTGTAGGCCTTCTCCAAATCGAAAAACACTGCCACAGTCGGAGATTTCTGCAGAAAACCATTCATGACATGGGTGGACAAAGTAATGAGATGTTTAACAGCAGAACGCCACACTCAAAATCCAGATTGTGCATTCGTTAGGAAATGGCGAGACTCGAGCCACTACACCAGCTGGGCATGAATCATACGTTTCATTACCTTGCAAACGCAGTTGATAAGAGAGATGGGACGGTAGCTAGAAGGAAGGTTTTTGTCCTTACCGGGCTTAGGTTGCACGTGTTAAGCAGAAAGCACTTTTACGCGCAAGATAATGGTGCTGCAACATCTGAATGTGTATGGCTTCTGTCCCTGGGGCGGACGGTCGGGATGAACTGAGAGCATGATCTATTTCCCTCTCAGTAAATGCGGCATTGTAGCATTCACGATCCAGAGAAGAGAAGGGTGTCGCCCGAGCCTCCTTCACTCGTTTACGATTAAGGAAGGCAGTGGGAAGAGCTCGAAACTTCCGCACAATGGCGGCCGAAGGTGTTGGAGATAGCAATAAGGTTCACGATGACATCCTCACTTACCGCAGGCTTGAAACTGGGGAATGGATCTTGGTTCCAGAGAGCCATCGGAGATGGGCCCACACGACAGAGGAAGGTGTGGAACTGTTAAATGAACTAGTGAATGATATTCAGCTAGCTCTTTTGCTATCCCGAAGAACGTGTCGACACTTTGCACGCGTCTTGTTATAATGAATGCAGTTTGCCACTATAGGGTGGCGGTTGAAAACGCGGAGGGCACGTCTCCATGTGCGAATTACGTCATGGCATTCCTCAGTCCACCAAGGGACTGGGACGCGATGTGGTAAAGAGGAAGTGCGGGAGATGGAACGTTCTGCAGGAGTACAGATAATGTTTGTAAGATATTATATCTGGTCATCACAACTGGGGAAATCTTGTGCTTCGAAGGCGGCCAGGGAGAAGTAAAGCTGCCAGTCAGACTAAGGAAGCTGCCATTTAGGCGTGCACACATATGGGGTAGGAGTCAGCAGACGGATAGCACACAGGAAATGGTCGCTCGAGTAGGTATTAGAAAGAACGGACCACTCAAGACTAGGGTCAAGCTGGTCAGTGCACAAGAAGTCCGAAAAGGAATAGGTGTGCCAGGAGTAGGAAAGGAAAGTGGGTGCTTCAGTGTTAAGGCAGAAGAGGTTAAGTTGGTTAAGGTCAGCCAAGGAGGTCCTTGGAGAACCCCAAAGGGGATGATGGTCAGTAAAGTCACCGAATAGCAAAAATGGGGTAGGCAGCTACCCTATAAGTTGAAGGAAGTCTGCGCTGGTGACAGCGGATTATGGAGGGACATATATAGCACAGAGGGAAAAAGTCAGGTGGGGAAGGAAAAAGCGAACTTCAACAGCTTGAAGATTGGTAGTCAGGGAGATGGGTTAACTATGAATGTCATCCTGTATGAGCAGCGTGACATACTAACGGGATGGAATGTCAACCTCAGAGGGGAAGGTCAAAACGAATTGGTAAGAAATGTGAAAGCTCAAAGTGGTCATGAGGGTGCAATTTAGTTTCCTGAAGGAAGAGTACAAGGGAGCGCTGCGACGCTAAAAGCAGCCATAAATCCTCTTTTTGGGACTGAAGGCTACGAACATTTGGGCATTGGAGGAGAGTCATGATGAGGAAGAGATGTACAGGTATGACCTCGACGACTGCCGAGTGACAGCTGAGGAAGTAGCGCTACTATAGGGCACAGAAGCAGGAGGATCCAGCTCCATGGGGTCCACAGAAACATCAGCTTGCTTGTGCGGTCGGTCTGTGTAAGTATAGGTACTGGGCGGGGAAACGCAGGTTTTGCGACTAGCCGGTAACTTGTGAGCGATTGGGAAAGGCACCTTTTCCTTTACCCAGATCTCCTGAACAGCTCACTCATCAAGATACACTGGACAATCCCGAAAGTGGGGAGAAGGAGGTGAACAAACGCCCTCGTGTCCATCCCTACCACATCTTACCCATTTGGCTGGGCGTCGACAAGAGTTTCTAGCGTTGTTGAAGCGATGACACTCGTAGCAGGCAGTCACGCCTCCCTGGGCCTGGCTTGTACCAGGGAGTACGTGCGAACCCTACCTGTCGACCCAGGGCTGGGAACCACACTTTACCCAGTCATCTGTTACGCCTTCAGAAGCACACAGGGAGGAAGAAGAAAAAAGAGCATCCTCAAATGCCGAAGCGGAAGAACGAGACAAGAAGGAAAACAAAGAAAGGAAAAGGGAGCGGAAAACATAGGTGAGACTGTTAGCACGGTCATCGACAGAATGCTGAACATTCCCAATAATACCACAGAGATGTTCCCAAGGGAGGGGAAAAAGAATAGCAAGAGGATAGATATGCAGCACGAAAGAGAAGAAATGCTGCAAAGGCTGGGGCCCCGTGGTAGCCAAGCACGGACCCGCCAAAGAGTTGCAAGCCCCTGAGAGGACATTGGACTGTTAACTAGAAACATGTTGCCTGTCGGACGAGTCTCGTTTCAAATTGTATCGAGTGGATGGACGTGTACGGGTATGGAGACGCCGTCATGAATCCATGGACTCTGCATGTCAGCAGGGGACTGTTGAAGCTGGTGGAGGCTCTGTAATGGTGTGGGGCGCGCGCAGGTGGAGTGATATGGAGTCCCTCATACGTCTAGATACCACTCTGACAGATGACCCATACTCCTTTCTGATCGCCTGCATCCATTCATGTCCAATGTGCATTCCGACGAACTTGGGAAATTCCAGTAGGACAATGCAACACCACACACGTCCAGAATTTCTACAGAATTTCGAAGGAACACTCTTCTGAGTTTAAAAACTTCCAATGACCACCAAACTCTGCCGACATGTACATCATTGAGAGTATCTGGGATGCGTTGCAACATGCTGTTCAGAAGAGATCTCCATCGCCTCGTACTCTTTCGGATTTACGCCTGTCCTGCAGGATTCACGGTGTCAGTTCCCTCCAGCACTACTTCAGACATTAGTCAGTGCATGCCACGTCGTGTTGCGGTGCTTTGGTATGCTCGCGAGAGCCCTACACGATATCAAAACAGGTGCACCAGTTTCTTTGACTCAGTTTATATTGGCGCAATGTAGGACATCAGTTTGTATTTTAGGCAGAGATGAACTGGGCTGTGAAAATAATTTTGCGTTTGTATTCTACGTAGGTACATACAGAATATAAGATGAATACGTATGATATCTGTTGACAATCAGTTTCTAGTAAATGGAAGACTTAGCGTTATTACTGAGGAGGTGTGCATTTCTGAAGAGTAACTGAAAGGTGCAATGTTATTAGCTGCGTTTGTGGGGCCAAAATATTTTGGTTCCTTTGACGAAGATTTTTAAATTAATGATAATACGAGGGCCTACTGAAAAGTAATGCTTCCGAATGTTTAGGTGATTATGCTTAAATTTTTGTACATAAAACAAACTTTATTAACATTCTTCACCCTTATTCTTCATGCTGGCATTTTTATTTATCAACAAAGTTACCCTGACGGCGGGCAAACTTAACCCAACAAGGGACCAGTTTGGTGGTGCCGTTACTTTAGAATGTTTGTTGATGGGGCCAAGGCTTCACCTCTCATTGCACCACTTCATCACTATCAGAGTGAAGTCCTCGAAGGTATTCTTTACGTTTTGGAAACAGATGAAAATTAGATGGGGCCAAATCGGGTCTGTATGGATGATAATCGAAGATATTGAACCCAAGGCGTCGGATTGTTGGACAAATCGCTGCGCTCGTGTGTTGTCTGGCAATGTCATGCTGAAGGAGAGGGTGCTCAATGGGTGGACGAACTCTTCGAACTCGAAACTCGCTGTTTCTCACGCACCGACTTACAGTTGTGTTACACACCGACTTTTTACACGCTACAATTCGAAGCCCTTTAACGGCATAATGCTGCAGATTTGTTGACATGAAAAATGCAAAATGTTAATAACATTGTTTTATTTGAAAAGCTTTAAGATTTTTCACCAAAAAGTTCTGAAGCTTTGCTTTTCAGCACGCCCCTATAATACTTGGGGTAAGAGTTATGTGTCACAATCATAAAACGTCAAATAAGTACGTTATAGAATACTCCTGACGAGATTACAACACGCTCATGAGATGAAGTGTCTACGTCTACATCTAGATCTATACTCCGTAAACAACCTGACGCTGTGTGCGGAGGGTACTTCTCGTAAAGCTGATTTCCCCTTCCCTGTTCCTTTCGCAAATGGCACTCGGGAAGAATGTTGTTAGCATATTCTTGTGTTATCTCTAATTTCTCGAATTTTCTCGGTGGAATCAGTTCGCGAGACGTTTGTGGGGAGAAGTAGTATGTTGTTCGACTGTCTCTGGAAACTGCTAGAATTGCAGCACTAAATCTCTCCGTGATGCACAACACTTCCTTGCAGAATACAATCCCGTGACGAAGCTCGCCACTCTTAGTTCAATCCGTTGTATCTATTCTGTTAGTGCAAGACTGATGAGAAATACTCAAGCATCGTTCGAATGGGTGTTTTGTAAGCCTCTTTCTTCGTGGGTGAGTTATATTTCCTTAAGATACTTCCTGTGAGTGTCAGCCTGGTATCGGATTTCCCCATTATTTCTTTTATATGGTGGTTCTGCTTAAGATCGCTCCAGATGTCACTCGTAAGTATTTTACTGTAGTTAATTCCAGCAGATTGTCATCAACAATGTTATTGTAAATCTGTGATTCTCTTCCTCTGTGCCTGCTCAATATGTTACACCTATTTACGTTCATGGTGAATACACCATACATCAATACTCCGCAAGTCTTCCTACAGTTCACTACAGTCTTTTGACATTACAATCTTCTTACAGACAACCGCATCATCTACAAACAGCCCCATGGGTCTTCCGACGTTATCCACTACATCATTTCTATATAGGGTGTCAGGGATATAAGTGCAGATATTTCTATATAACTGAACACAGTGTACTGAACAGTATCTAATTCATTTACAGACAAATACACACATCAAAAAAGGATTTGCATCACCTCGGTTCCGAGAGTTCCGGAACCTGTACAGAAAATTAGAACAGAGATCAACATAAACGTCATTTCCGCCCCTTTTATTGCTCATGAAAACCACACATGACATGTTCTACCACAATACAGGGAGATCTTCAGAGGTGGTGGTCCAGATTGCTGTACACCCCGGTACCTCTCCTACTCAGTAGCACGTCCTCTTGCATTAATGCATGCCTGTATTGGTCGTGGCATACTATAGACAAGTTCATGAAGGCACTGTTGGGTCCAGATTGTCCTGCTCCTCAATGGCGATTCGGCGTAGATCCCTCAGAGTGGTTGGTGGGTCACATCGTCCATAAACAGCCCTTTTCAATATATTCCAGGCATGTTCGATAGGGTTCATGTCTGGAGAACATGCTGGCCACTCCTGTCGAGCGATGACATTACCCTGAAGGAAGTCATTCACAAGATGTGCGCGATGGCAGCGCGAACTGTCGTCCATGAAGACGAATGCCTCGCCAATATGATGCCGATATGGTTGCACTATCGATCGGAGGATGGCATTCACGTATCACACAGCCTTTACGGCGCTTTCCATGACCATCAGCGGTGTACGACGCCCCACATAATGCCGCCGTAAAACAGCAGGGAACCTCCACCTTGCTGCACTCGCTTGACAGTGTGTCTAAGGCGTTCAGCCTGACCGGGTTGCCTCCAAACACTTCTCCGACGATTGTCTGGTTGAAGGCATATGCGACACTCATCGGTGAAGAGAACGTGATGCCAGTCCTGAGCGGTGCGTTCGGCATATTGTTCGGCCCATCTGTACCGCCCTGCATGGTGTCGTGGTTGCAAATATGGACCTCGCCATGGACGTCGGGAGTGAGGTTGCGCACAGTTTGAGTCGTGACACGAGGTCCTGTGGCTGCACGAAAGCATTATTCAACATGGTGGCTTTGCTGTCAGTGTTCCTCCGAGCCATAATCCGTAGGTAGAGGTCATCCACTGCAGTAGTAGCCCTTGAGCGGCCTGAGCGAGGCATTCTATCGACAGTTCCTGTCTCTCTGTGTCTCCTCCATGTCCGAACAACATCGCTTTGGTTCACTCCGAAACGCCTGGACACTTCCGTTGTTGAGAGCCCTTCCTCTCACAAAGTAACAATGTTAAAATGTGGGTGAAGTCTTATGGGACTTAACTGATAAGGTCATCAGTCCATAAGCTTACACACTACTTAATCTAAACTATCCTAACGACGCGATCGAACACTGGTATTGACCCTTTAGAGATGGTTGAACTACAGACAACATGAGCTGTGTACCTCCTTCCTGGTTGAATGACTCGAACTGAACGCCTGTCGGAGCCCTCAGTATAATAGGCGCTGCTGAAGCATGGTTGTTTACATCTTTGGGCGGATTTATTGACATCTCTCGACAGTCAAAGGGATTGTGTGTGTGATACGATACCCACAAAAAAAAAAAAAAAAAAAATGGCTCTGAGCACTATGGGACTTAACATCGATGGTCATCAGTCCCCTAGAACTTAGAACTACTTAAACCTAACTAACCTAAGGACAGCACACAACACCCAGCCATCACGAGGCAGAGAAAATCCCTGACCCCGCCGGGAATCGAACCCGGGAACCCGTGCGTGGGAAGCAAGAACGCTACCGCAAGACCACGAGATGCGGGCACGATACCCCCAGTCAACGTCTATCCTGAGTTGTGGGAACTGGGGTGATACAAAAATTTTTTGATGTATGTACTAGGAACTACTATGAATAGTATGTTCTTAGGTTGGCTAGTGCCTCCATGCACATGTAGCACAAGCACGTAACTAATTTTTACTTTCCCCTGCGCAGCTGGTCAGGTGCTGTAAATGTGTGGATGTACAACGGTTAGTCTATACTGACAGGCATTGTCCATTTTGTGGCTCAGTTACGACTGTACAGTAAACATCAACTTTTCTGATGTTATTACGGGAAAACTGTTAGACATAGAGGAAAAACACCTAAAACACCGTAGTGGGTGCGTATTAAGGTACCAGTTGTCAAAATATTTGTACCTATACCGCTAACACGACCATATTCGAAAAATTAAGCTATCACACTTCCTTGACGTATAATATTTTACAACTGTCGATCTCGTTTCGTTGAGAATGATGTGTTGAGTTCTACCAACAAGGACTTGAGACCAGCCTCGTATCTGGTCAGTTTCTCCGCAAGTTCGAAAGTTTTTAATAAACGACAATGCTTTCCTGAATGTAAGGAACATGATATCAAACTGAACGCCAATGGTACGGTGCTTCGTGTGGACAGACTCAGGTTACACAAATTAATAGATGACTGAGGATCTGTGATATAACAGTCACTTTGGATTTGAAAATAGCTGAGAATTAATTTTGACGTTACACATCGTGATGGCAGGTAGACTTGAGGAAATTCATGACTCGTTTGCAGTAAATTTTGACGTAGAAAAAGTATTCGATAACGAAAAAAGGTAAAAAGTTTGAAATCTTCAGATCAACAGGTATAGCCTACAGAAAAGCACAGGTAATATACACAGTGGAATGGAACAATGTACACAGCTCAGAAGGGCGAGATATGGGCATGGTAGGGTATACCATTGTATGAGCACTAAAGAAATCAAAGGAAAGTCAGGATGATCAAATTACACAGTTCATTACCACAAGCTGTTGCATTGTATTGTGTTTTAATCACTTTACTGAAAATTTACCTCTACTCCTCCATGACTATTGAGGAAAGAACGTACGACAACCCAGAAACTTCAGTTTTAGAAAATATGACTCTGTTTGTATTTCATGTGTTAACATACGTTGTTTGAAGGAAGTACTTACTTCTTTGGTGAATATTAACCATTTCATGACTGTGAATCTGCGGTTCGTAATGGTCTGTTAGACCCTGTTGTTTCTTCAGAGAACTATATCATTAGATACGTTAGGCTTCAAACAGCGAATACGTGTGTACAGAGTTATACACTTTAATAACCTTGACGGATGGTAGAACACACTTACGAGTATTTTTAAAGTAATATGTTTAGGTTATCGTCTTCTGCCTGGGATACATCCCTTGTGAGTACAAAATATATTCACCAGTGATTTGTGTTGATCTTGAGACACTGATGATAGTTCGTAAGGAAGTAGACAAAATGCTATATATTTTATTTCATTCTGTTATTAGATGGCGTACACTAAGAACAAGGCACACTCGTAAGATCATTACATTCTGTATCAGTTAGTTCTGTACTATATCACTTACAATGTAATGTATACTTCTGTGCAGTTTTATACACAAACACAACAAAGTCACTACACAAGAAAGGATTCTGTTATTAAGACAGCTTGCTTTGACTTCCTCTGTGCCCATGTGTAAATTATACAAGGTAACATTAGGTGATGGGCCAAATTAAGACTACGTTTCATTATTATCAGTGATAAATGTAACGAATTATTTAATATGACTGAAAACCATTTTCATCTATAATAATGTGACAAAAGTTCTTTCAGCAGCAGATACTGACAAGTAGATGAAAGTCCATTGAACAAGAGAGACATGTAAGAAAGAAAAGATCCGGCTTTTGTCCAACGATAGCAGGCAGTGGTTTTTTTTTTGTCCTCCTTTCCTTTCACCGTATATCAGTGACCACAATAACGAAAAATGTAACAAAATAAGTCAGTTATAAGAAAACACCCATCATGTTTTGTGTCTAAGCTTTTGCTCTACAAGAACAACGCTGTCGGAAAAGGAAAGCGTTACATTATGAATACCTTGTGTGAACACTACCAAAGAAGATACGATAGTATTTTCATTCCTGTGAGGTACGTTCAATAGACATTCACCCTTTGCGCAACTGTTTTCAGAGTTTTAAAGACAGCTGAAACCGTTTCCTACAGCTGAAGGATGGTGTGACTCCACGGTGGTCATAGGGTATGTCCACGTTACAGAAACTTTTCAGCTGAGGATTGCAACACAACACGCCCAGAGGACGTGCACAACTAATCGCCAAATTTCAGGCTTTGAGAAGGCTCCAATTATTGGCACAAGAGACATGGGAACATCAAAGTGACAGGTCGCACAGACAGTTGGCTGTTGTGTAATGACTCCAGACAGAGTGCTGACGACATAAGCTGAGTGCACCAATACGGTGTGGACATCCACAGTCCATTCCAGATGAACCACATCAGGAGAAGACCGTAGAATTGCTGGACTGGCTTTCAAAGACAGAGGAGTGATATCCGCCGAAGGTTACAACCAGAGTGTCACCAGGAACCCGCCGTCAGACATTACTGGAAGATGCGTTGAAATATCGACTGTAAACATTGTTTAGCACAGCCAACAAATGATAGAGACTTATATGTGTGAAGCTATCGTCAAATGGAACACTTACTGACATTCTTTGCTCTTCAGCGACGAGTCTCGATCCTGTTTGCGGCCGTTAGATTGATTCCACTGTGTCAGTTTACAACCTCATGAAATGTCAAAGGAAGCAGCGATAGTTGGGAACTGTGCTTCCGGGTATGGTAGACTCCTGGATTCATGGTGAGGAAGAGCAGATCTGGCAGTCGATAAAGGGAGGCCTAATGCTGGCCATTACTTGGCGAGAAAGATAAATCCTCGCGTCATACCTTTTGTGGCGAGTGCACAAGGCCTCGCAGTGCAGTTTACACCAGGAATACTTCATACGGGTCCTTGGCTGACCTACCAAGGCCCCTGATTTATTACCCGTAGGGCGCGTTTGAGATGCGATGGGAAGATGTATACTTTCATACCAGACTCTGATCTGTAATACTGATGAACTGACGCAGAGTCTAATTCAGGCAAGGCATAAATTCGAGATGAAATTCGGACGCTATTTGCTTCTATGACACAACACGAAAAGAGTGTATTCGTGCTAGTGGTGTCACACATCATGCTGACGTTAAAGACAATCATTTTCGAAAGAAATGAATCTTTAATCTTTTATTAGTCTTGTACGAGGGTCCTCTGCAAATTTTGACAAATTTTGGGAAGGCTCTTTATGCTGTAACGCTTTCCATCTCCGTCACTGTAGACGCATAAGGCGGTAACTTTGGTCTCTCAGGTAACACGAGATAATAATTAGTATTGATTGTGTCATCTTCGTACGAGGTACTACCCACTAGTAGTATCGGCGCCACACCTTCCGGAACTCTTTCGGGTAACTGCGGCGCGCCATCTTGATGGCCCACATCATGAGGTTCCGCTCGTCACGCGAGCAGCCGCGGCACCGACCATGCAACGCGTTGTGTGTGTTGTCTGCAACACACGAACAAAGGCTTTGACCGCTATGAAACTATACACTTCAGGAAGTGATAGTTACTCAAAAAGAGGTAGGTGAACAGAAATATTAGCTCCCAGAAGAACGATTTAACAATGAAAAACATTAAGCAGTGACATTATAGGTATTCGTTTTCTGGAGTGGAAAACTGTGGTATCTGTTAACTGCGAAGCAGCTGAAGACGAGCTACAATTGCGAAAGGGCACAAAAGACAGTCACGACTTTCAACCAGGGCCGAGGTCGCACAGGGGATAAGTGACGAATAATAAGACCATGGTGGAAGATGGAAAAACAGCCGCCATAATAAAGTGGGGAGGCGACAAGGCGGTGGACAAAATGACCAACGCCAAGTACCAGATTTGGAGAACAAAGAAGTTACCTAGACCGCGGACGAATCTGATAAGAAGGGTGTCCAAAGGGATGCAAACAATTCCAGAGGATCATTGCTAGTAGAAGTTGGATTTCAGGGTGCTGTCGAAATTCCAGTGGAGACGAGAAGAACACATGGAAAATGGAGTTGGTATCTTTCAGAGCAATTTAGGAAGAGAAGAGGATGTGTGGAACAGAAATATGCCGTGAAACCACTGATGGAGCATAGGGATTTAGAGATCAAAAAGACAGTCATAATCTTACAGACTTCAAGAGGGCTCCTTCAAAAGAGATTCTTGGAAGGATCGTGTGAAACAGAGGACAAGACAGCACTAAATGAGAATTAGTAACAGAAATGCTGACAGACATGAATCCAATGGTAAGTAACATTCAGAGAAGCACTATCGGAAGTGTCTGAGATTAAGACCCGCGCGTACAACAAGAAGACGGATTGACAACAGTTATAAAAACAATACGAATCGCCGTTATATAGGTTTATTTCTAGACAACCAGTTTCGACGTTACACTACGTCATCTTCAGGCCAAATCTGCTCCAATCCAGTAACCTTTGTGTTTCAAATATAGGAGTGCCTTTAACTGGTCTCGTAATAGCTACTACGTGCATACGTGCTCATAGGACAACATTCAGCAACTATGTTCAATGTTCAATGCGTATGCCCCTAACAGCTATTGCGAGACCAGTTAAAGGCACTGCTATATTTGTAACACGAAGGTAACTGGATCGGAGAAGTTTTGGCTTGAAGATGATATAGTGTAACGTCAAAACTCGTTGCCTAGAAATAAACATATATAACAGCGATTGCTATCCACCAGAAGATGGAGTTACATTCATTAAATGACACCAGTTACGTTCATCATAACGATAGATGAAGTGATGAGAGCCAAGAACTATAAATGAAACAAACGCGAATATCACAGAGGTACTTGAGGGACAAAAGGGCAGTTAGATCCAAGTGGAATGCCTTCCTCTCGCGGACGACTTTTCGATGGTAAGTTAGACGGAAGAAGACACGTGACAAAATTCGACAGCTCTCCATGCTACTGTACCCTGTGCAAGCCTCTTCATCTCCGAATAACTATTGCAACCTACATCATTCTGAATCTGAATGCTGTATTCATCTCTTGGTCTCCCTCTACGATTTTTAACCTCCATGCTTCCCTCCAGTACTAAATTGGTGATCCCTTGATACCTCAGGACGTGTCCTACCAACCGACCCCTTCTCCTAGTCGTGTCACAAATTCCTCTTCTCCCCGATCCTATGCAGTACCTCCTCATTAGTTACGTGATCTACCCATTTAATCTTCTGTAGTACCACATTTCGAAAGCTTGTATTCTCTTCTTTTCTAAACTGTTTTTCGTCCATATCTTTCTTCCATACATGGCTACGCTCCATACAAACACTTTCAGAAAAAACTTCCTGACACTTAAATCTATACTCGATGTTAACAAATTTCTCTTCTTCAAAAACCCTCTCCTTGTCGTAGTCAGTCTACATTTTACATGCTCTCTACTTCGACCTTCAGCAGTTATTTTACTCCCCAAATAGCGAAACTCATTTACTACTTTAAGTATATTATTTCCTAATTTAATACCCTCGGCATCACCTGATTTTAATTCGATTATATTCCATTATCCTCGTTTTCCTCTCGTTGATGTTCATCTTATATTCTCATTGCAAGACACTGTCCATTCCGTTCAACTGTTCTTCCACGTCCTTTGTTATCTCTCACTCACAATTTACTTTGCTGCTAGCTCAGTAAACAGACTGAATAGCATCGGGGATATGATATAACCCTGTCTCTATCCCTTCTCAACCACTGCTTCCCTTTCATGCCCCTCGACTGTCGTAACCGTTTCCTGTAGAAATTGTAAATAGCCTTTCCTCCCTGTATTTTACCTCTGTCACCTTCAGAATTTGAAAGAGTCATCATCGTAAAAAGCTTTCTCTAAGTCTACAAATGCTAGAAACGTAGGTTCGCCTTTCCTTAACTGTCTTCTAAGATAGGTTGTAGGGTCAGTATTGCCTCGCTTGTTCCAACACTTCTATGGAATCCAAACTGATCTTCCCAGAGGTCAGATTCTAGCAATTTTTCCAATCGTCTGTGAAGAATTCGTGTTAGTACTTTGCAACCGTGACCTACTAAACTGATAGTTCGGTAATTTTCACATTTGTCAACACTTGCTTTCTTTGGGATTGGAACTATTATATTCTTCTTGAAGTCTGAGGGTATTTCGTCTGTCTCATACGTCTTGCTTACCAGATGGAAGAGTTTTGTTATGGCTGGCTCTTCCAAGGCTTTCAGTAGTTCGAATGGAATGTTGTCTATTCCCGGAGCCTTGTTTCGACTTACGTCTTTCAATGTTCTGCCAAATTTTTCACGCGGTTTCATATCTCCCATTTCATCTTCACCTGCGTGCTCTTCCATTCCCATAATATTGCCCTCAAGTACATTGTCCTTGTATAGAATCTCTATATACACCTTTCACTTTTGTACTTTCCCTTCTTTGCTTCGGACGGGTTTTCCATCTCATGTCTTGATATTCATACATGTGGTTCTCTTTCCTTCAAAGGTCGCTTTGATTTTCCTGTAGGCGGTATCTACCTTATCCCTAGTGATACATCCTTCTGCATCCTTACATTTGTCCTCTTGCCATCCCTGCTTAGCTTTGTTGCACTTCCTATCGATCTCATTTTTGAGACGTTTGTATCCCTATTCGCTGTTTCATAACTGCAGTTTTATGTTTTCTCTTTTCATCAATTAAATTCACTGCCTCTTCTGTTACCCAAGGATTTCTACTAGCCTCGTCTTTTTACCTACTTGATCCTCTGCTGCCTTCACTATTTCATCTCTCAAAGCGACCCATTCTTACACTGAATTTTTTTCCCCTGTTCTTGTCAATCGTTCCCTAATACTTTTTTTGAAACTCTTTACAACCTCTGGTTCTTCCAGTCTATCCATGTCACATCTCCTTAAATTCCTACCTTTTTGTAGTTTCCTCAGTTTTAATCTACAGTTTATAAGCAATAAATTGTTGTCAGAGTCCGCATCTGCCCCTGAAAATGTCTTATAATGTAAAGCCTGTTCCTAAATCCCTGTCTTACCATTATATCATCTATCTGAAACCTTCCCGTTTCTCCAGACCTCTTCCACGTATGCAGCCGTGTTTCATGATTCTATAACTAAGTGTAAGCTATGATTAGGTTATGCTCTGTGTAAAATTCTACGAGGCGGCTCCCTCTTTCATTCCTTACCCCAAGTCCATATTCACCTACCACTTTTCCTTCTCTTCCTTTCCCTACAATCGCCTTCCAGTCCCCCACGACCAATAAATTTTCGGCTCCCTTAATTATATGAAATTTCTTTTGTCGCATAACACAATTCCTCAGTCTCTTCATCATCTGCGGAGCTAGTTGGAATATAAACTTGTGCTACTGTGGTAGGTGTTGGCTTCGTGTCTATCTTGGCTACAACAATGCGGTCACTATGCTGTTCGTAGTAGCTTATCCGCGTTGCTACTTTTTTATTCATTATTAAACTCACTCCTGCATTACCGATATTTGCTTTTGTATTTATAATCCTGAAAGCCGCCCACCAGAAGTCTTTTTCCTCCTGCCATCCAACGTCACTACTTCCCACTATATCTAAATATAACCTATCTGTTTCCGTTTTGAAATTTTCTAACTGACATGCCCGATTAAGGGATCTGACATTCCATGCCCCGATCCGTAGAACACCAGTTTTGTTTCTCCTGGTAGCGACAGGAAAAAGACGGTAGGAAAGAGGGAATAACAGAAATGATGATGAAGAAGAAGAAGAAGAAGAAGAAGTCAGCCTTCTGTTTGAGGTATACAGTGAGAAGAATATATCTACAACCGCAAAATCGGACACTAAAATACAATTGTGAGGAGTGTGGTACTAGATACAGTTGGGACGATAACAATAAGAATAAATAAATCAGAACGATTAGAGAAAGAAGAGAAAAACACTCAGGAAAATATGAAACACAAAAGTGATGGTGAGGGGTAGCTACGAAGATCTAGGGATATATGATCAGGATGAATATGGATATGACGACGAAAATGGTAGGGCAACAACAGGAAGGGTAAGAGGAAATGCAGGATCCAATTGTGTTGTGGAATCTAGTAAGCGTTGGACGAATTTGGGATTAATGTGAAAAAGAACAAAAATTAGAGAAGCAAGTACTTACCGACCAATATGCCAGATATCGGTGTCAGAGAAGGATACAGGGAAAGGATAGCCACTAGCATAACAAAGAAGAGAAGAAGATTCTGCAAATCTTGGAAGAAGAGTGGAAGAGAAAAGGGATGATGGAAAGGTTCTGGGAGGCTGCCCGTGGTTCTTCAAAGGCCGTTACGCAAAAGAAATTATGACGTATACATAATTCCTCTCCTAAGAGTCACTAGCTGAATTTTCTCTGGTGTTTCAGCAGATATTTGCAGTTTTGTTTTTGCATTGTGTATTTGGTGGCAGATCAAACAATTAGTGCCCTTCGCGTCATTCGTGTGACATCTAGCGTCGACAGAAAGCGTCGAATTGCTCGCCATGACAAGCAAAATTATTTTTGAGTTGGAATTCGAATTTTACGTTAGAGTGGTCCGAAATTAGTCTAGTGCGACATTTGTATGTATTAACAGGGACAGTAAAGCTCGAAGATCAACCAGTATTCCAGCAGGGACAGCACCGCACTGGCCCGCTCGGAGTGCCACTGTAACGCAGAAGCGCTGCTCAGTCGCAGTCCAGACCGCTGTTTGCATCTGTTAATACATGTCGATAAAACGAATATCGCACTCGATTAATCTGGGACCATTCTATAGAATGGACCCGCAAAATTCCGATTTACAAATTGTTTGGAATGGGAAATACCGACGCTTTATGTTGACATCACGCGTCGCATGAAAGACCTGACGAGTAGTAAGTGCCTGGGCTTATTCCAGCTACACAGAGCAGAAACTAAATATAGATATCTGCCGAAACATCAGCGAAAATGTTCCTGACGACTCTTAGGGGAGACACATGATGTATGGGACAAATCGGCAGAAATTTTATCACTAAACATGAAGAACACACTTATATAAGAAGTAATAAGAACATACGTACATAAAAAGTAATAAGATAGCAAATGATGAAATATCATCAGCACTGGTCATACTAAAAGTTTTCTTCTCGTTGTGTACGGAAAATGAAATGACGCACATGTGATGCTGGAAGGAACTGAGGAAGCTGTCCGCTACAAGGTACTGTAACAGATTGTCATCTTGTGGTGTTGCAGTTCTTCTTGAAATCTCCGTGCTTGCTACGAAATAGGAAGAGAACTTCCGTCTTATGCAAGACACCTTTTTTCTGTTTTCTTTCACCCAGACATGTTTCAGCAGTTTTTGTGCTATCTCCAGTGCCTTATTTAATTAATTTATTTATTATTTTGTATTTTTTATTATATTTATTTCTATTAATTTATTTTTATTTTTTTAAATAAAAAGATAGCCCACTGAAGATACCACAAAAAGTGCTGAAACATATCTGGTTGAAGGAAAACAGAAAAAACGTGTATTGCATAAGGCAAAATTTATCTTCCCATACTGTAACAGACTTTTTCTCCTCTGTAAGATCGATTTGAATAGTACCCTATTCATCTATTGTCCATGATTGTAATTCTGATTTCTTATGACAGATGTTTTACCGATTTTTTACTATACGGATTGTACATTATCTGTAAATGTATGTTTTGTTGTTACGTTTTATGTAATGTCACTTTTTGTGCTTCATGTAAAAGTAGTGCTAAGAGCCAGTAGAATAAAAATTATCATGTAATTAAACTGCAGACGACCTTCAATAAAGGACTATATACAGATGGAGCGGTTTATTAATACCCTAGATATGTTATTAAAACTCAGAGGAAGACAGTTGAGGGAGTCTAGTGAGAGAAATGTTAATGGAAACGCGTTCAGGAAAGTATGTTTCCCGTAATGGTAGGGAGAAGAGGTTCTTTGAGTAGTGTTATGGACTGTGACGTGTGAAGCAGAAGCAGAGAGAGGTAGGATTATGTGTAGGTGTTACATTTTAGCAGTTATGGAAAACTATCAGAAAGGGTGTAATGGCATTACTGTAATGAGGTAATAATATTTTTGGCAGAACATCAGGTTTCTAAAGCATTCGATGCAGAGCAGTACGTTACGAGAAAGAAGAGGAGGCCAGAAGATAGCAGAAGAAACTGAAGTCGTCGCAGACGGAATATAGAAGACAGAAGAGAAGAATACAATGCAAGAAAGTTTAATTGCAGACAGCAGTTACTCTATCTCGAAAAATATTAGGATTTTGTGAGGATTGATGTGATTCACAACGAAACTGGAGTTACATTTCTGATTGTATGGGCATACCAACTACTGTACAGTAAAAAATTTGAGTTAACTGATGCCCCACCAGCTAAAATAATAAATGTGTGGGTGTACACTGTCGTTAATAACAGTTGCGTGTGTGGCCTATGAAGTACCTCACTGCATCCCATCCGTTTAACCTGTCAGAGGTGACTTATAGCGTTTGTTGCTGCCGGAAGTGTTACGAAGTTTTACTTTGAGCTCAATAAATTTTCAGCGGATTTAATTACTTTTCAGGACGGTACATAGTCATATTAGCTAGCAGTCATTGTTAATCAACGACGGAGTTGGGGCCCAGAGGTCATCATGAAAATTTTTAGAATTTCCACAGAGGAAGATGTAGAACCACAGAGATATACGAGGGTGGCCCAGAAAGTAATGCACCGCATTTTTTCATCAAGAATTCTTTATTGGGCTTAATGAGAATTACACACTCGAAAGGATGGTGTTTTATCTACACACCCTGTTTTTCCACTTAATCCCCATCCCGTTCTATGGCCTTTAAAAAATGAATGGTCAAATGTGTGTGAAATCTTATGGGACTTAACTGCTAAGGTCATCAATCCCTAACCTTTTTTTTTTTTTTTTTGGTCATCGGTCTACTGACTGGTTTGATGCGGCCCGCCACGAATTCCTTTCCTGTGCTAACCTCTTCATCTCAGAGTAGCGCTTGCAACCTACGTCCTCAATTATTTGATTGACGTATTCCCCTACAGTTTTTGCCCTCTACAGCTGCCTCTAGTACCATGGAAGTCATTCCCTCATGTCTTAGCAGATGTCCTATCATCCTGTCCCTTCTCCTTATCAGTGTTTTCCACATATTATTTTCCTCTCCGATTCTGCATAGAACCTCCTCATTCCTTACCTTATCAGTCCACCCAATTTTCAACATTCGTCTATAGCACCACATCTCAAATGCTTCGATTCTGTTCTATTCCGGTTTTCCGACTGTCCATGTTTCACTACCATACAATGCTGTACTCCAGACGTACATCCTCAGAAATTTCTTCCTCAAATTAAGGCCGGTATTTGATATTAGTAGACTTCTCTTGGCCAGAAATGCCTTTTTTGCCATAGCGAGTCTGCTTTTGATGTCCTCCTTGCTCCGTCCGTCATTGGTTATTTTACTGCCTAGGTAGCAGAATTCCTTAACTTCATTGACTTCGTGACCATCAATCCTGATGTTAAGTTTCTCGCTGTTCTCATTTCTACTCCTTCTCATTACCTTCGTCTTTCTCCGATTTACTCTCAAACCATACTGTGTACTCATTAGACTGTCCATTCCGTTCAGCAGATCATTTAATTCTTCTTCATTTTCACTCAGGATAGCAATGTCATCAGCGAATCGTATCACTGATATCCTTTCACCTTGTATTTTAATTCCACTCCTGAAACTTTCTTTTATTTCCATCATTGCTTCCTCGATGTACAGATTACCCCTACTTTTTTCAGAATTTCGAACAGCTTGCACCATTTTATATTGTCGAACGCTTTTTTCAGGTCGACAAATCCTATGAAAGTGTCTTGATTTTTCTTTAGCCTTGCTTCCATTATTAGCCGTAACGTCAGAATTGCCTCTCTCGTCCCTTTACTTTTCCTAAAGCCAAACTGATCGTCACCTAGCGCATTCTCAATTTTCTTTGCCATTCTTCTGTATATTATTCTTGTAAGCAGCTTCGATGCATGAGCTGTTAAACTTATTGTGCGATAATTCTCGCACTTGTCAGCTCTTGCCGTCTTCGGAATTGTGTGGATGATGCTTTACCGAAAGTCAGATGGTATGTCGCCAGACTCATATATTCTACACACCAACGTGAATAGTCGTTTTGTTGTCACTTCCCCCATTGATTTTAGAAATTCTGATGGAATGTTATCTATCCCTTCTGCCTTATTTGACCGTAAGTCCTCCAAAGCTTTTTTAGATTCCGATTCTAATACTGGATCCCCTAGCTCTTCTAAATCGACTCCTGTTTCTTCTTCTATCACATCAGACAAATCTTCATCCTCATACAGGCTTTCAATGTATTCTTTCCACCTATCCGCTCTCTCCTCTACAATTAACAGTGGAATTCCCGTTGCAGTCTTAATGTTACCACCGTTGCTTTTAATGTCACCAAAGGTTGTTTTGACTTTCCTGTATGCTGAGTCTGTCTTCCGACAATCATATTTTTTAGAATGTCTTCACATTTTTCCTGCAGCCATTTCGTCTTAGCTTCCCTGCACTTCCTATTTATTTCATTCCTCAGCGACTTGTATTTCTGTATTCCTGATTTTCCCGGAACATGTTTGTACTTCCTTCTTTCATCAATCAACTGAAGTATTTCTTCTGTTACCCATGGTTTCTTCGCAGCTACCTTCTTTGTACCTATGTTTTCCTTCCCAACTTCTGTGATGGCCATTCTTAGAGATGTACATTCCTCTTCAACTGTACTGCCTACTGCGCTATTCCTTATTGCTGTATCTATAGCGTTAGAGAACTTCAAACGTATCTCGTCATTCCTTAGTACTTCCATATCCCACTTCTTTGCGTATTGATTCTTCCTGACTAATGTCTTGAACTTCAGCCTACTCTTCATCACTACTATATTTTGATCTGAGTCTATATCTGATCCTGGGTACGCCTTACAATCCAGTATCTGATTTCGGAATCTCTGTCTGACCATGACGTAATCTAATTGAAATCTTCCCGTATCTCCAAGCCTTCCAAGTATACCTCCTCCTGTTGTGATTCTTGAACAGGGTATTTGCTATTACTAGCTGAAACTTGTTACAGAACTCAATTAGTCTTTCTCCTCTTTCATTCCTTGTCCCAAACCCATATTCTCCTGTAACCTTTTCTTCTACTCCTTCCCCTACAACTGCATTCCAGTCGCCCATGACTATCAGATTTTCGTCCCCCTTTACATACTGCATTACCCTTTCAATATCCTCATACACTTTCTCTATCTGTTCATCTTCAGCTTGCGACGTCGGCATGTATACCTGAACTATTGATGTCGGTGTTGGTCTGCTGTCGATTCTGATTAGAACAACCCGGTCACTGAACTGTTCACAGTAACACACCCTCTGCCCTACCTTCCTATTCATAACGAATCCTACACCTGTTATACCATTTTCTGCTGCTGCTGATATTACCTGATACACATCTGACCAGAAATCTTTGACTTCCTTCCACTTCACTTCACTGACCACTACTATATCTAGATTGAGCCTTTGCATTTCCCTTTTCAGATTTTCTAGTTTCCCTACCACGTTCAAGCTTCTGACATTCTACGCCCCGACTCGTAGAACGTTATCCTTTCGTTGATTATTCAATCTTTTTCTCATGGTAACCTCCCCCTTGGCAGTCCCCTCCCGGAGATCCGAATGTGGGACTACTCCGGAATCTTTTACCAATGGAGAGATCATCATGACACTTCTTCAGTTACAGGCCACATGTCCTGTGGATACACGTTACGTATCTTTAATGCAGTGGTTTCCATTGCCTTCTGCAACCTCATGCCGTTGGTTATTGCTGATTCTTCCGCCTTTAGGGGCAATTTCCCACCCCTAGGACAAGACAGTGCCCTGAACCTCTATCCGCTCCTCCGCCCTCTTTGACAAGGCCGTTGGCAGAATGAGGCTGACTTCTTATGCCGGAAGTCTTCGGCCGCCAATGCTGATTATTTATCAAAATTTAGGCAGTGGCAGGTATAGATCCCGGGACCGAAGACGTTTACATTATGAATCAAAGACGCTACCCCTAGACCACGGGTACGTCCCTAAGCTTACACACTATTAAACCTAAATTATCCTAAGGACAAACACAGACACCCATGCCCGAGGGAGGACTCGAATCTCGCCGGGATCAGCCGCGCAGTCCATGACTGCAGCGCCCCAGCGCCCAGACCGCTCGGCTAATCCCGCGCGGGTCTATGGCCTTCCTTCAGCGCAAAGAAATGGCGTGTATGCCCTGTCGGTACCAGTCCTTGGCTGCTGGCGAAGCCAACGCTTCACTGTGTGAATCACCCCCTGATCGTTCTCAAAATGTCTTCCACGAACAGCATCTTTTAATGGCGAATGACAACATCAGCTTCCTGCAACATGACAGTTGTCACAGCCGTGGATGTTCTCCCTGATCGCTGCAAATCGTGGAGCACCGCCGAGCAGTCTTCTGATGACCTCACCCTTCGTGCCCAATGACTAACTATACTTCTGTCTACAGTATACGCTCCATAGAGTTTTCAAAAGTGTTTTTGAATATTCCCCATAGTTTCTTTCTCTGCAAAGAGAAATTCAATGACGGCACGTTGCTTGTAATGTACATCACCTACAGACGCCATTTTGAAACTGTCCTGCAGCTACGTTATCTGTCGGAAGTAACGGAAATTTGGCGCGCTTATTCAGAAGACTTCAAATAATACATACGTAACGTTTCGCATTCGTAGCATGTTTTTTAGCTGCGAAAAGATATGCGGTGATTTGATTTCTGGGAAACCCTCGTAATAAGGGGCGATGGCGCTAAAGAATTAGACTAAGTCGCTTTAAAGTCGGCGCCGCCATGTTAGATGCCCCAGATCATTTGCAGACAACTGTTTAAGATTGCTTCTTTTTCTCAATTTCTTCGTGTGCAAGCAACAGTCGCTCTAAACAAAAATGTCCCAGTCCTCTCGTTAATAACACAGCATCAGGAAATCAAAATGGTTGAAATTGCTCTAAGCAGTATGGGACTTAACAGCTGAGGTCGTCAGTCAACCACACGTAGAACTACTTAAACCTAACTAACCTAAGGGCATCACACACATTCATGCCCGAGGCAGAATTCGAACGTGCGACCGTAGCAGCCGCGTGGATTCGGACTGAAACGCCTATAACCGCTCGGCCGGCATCAGGAAATTATTTTCAGATGTTTTTCTGGTGTTAAATGCATAACTGATCCAGTAATACGACGCATTTCGCCTCGTTAATGTAACTTCCTTTTGTTATAATTTCGAATAACGAAGGAGAAGAGTATGTGTTATGAAAATTTTTTTATATAATTCAGCATTTCGCTTATGTCGAAAGTGATGTTCGGTCTAGGTCCTTTTACCAAAATTGCTGATAACTTACATTGACGGAAAAAAGCACAACATCAAGAAGAAGCTGTGCGACGTAAACGAATGTTTGTAGGCGTGTCTCTACATCTGAAAGATCACGACTAATCAGATTTCGAGCCAGTCGAGTAAGAGTGAAGCTAGTAGCGCCACTGTGAGGGTGAAAATCACGTCTGATTTAAATACGCGCTGTAACGGTCATGAGCGTTGATTACCTTTGAGACTGGACGTGGTGAGTTGATGTTGGTCAAGAATGCCTTGAAGGTGACAAAGACACCAACACGTCACTGAGTTTGAACGAGGTCGTGAAATAGGGGTACCAGAAGCTGGATGTTTGTTCTGCGATACTGCAGTAAGATTTGGCTTAAATGTAGCCACTGTAGACGATTTCTGGCAGCGGTGGTCACGAAAATGAACGGTTGCAGGAAGACCAGGCTCAGGACGGCCTCGTGGCGCTATTGGAAGCGAGACCATCATTTTGGGGCATGGTTCTGGAGCACCGTATTGCAGTGCAGCAATAATTTGGTCAGCAGTTGACACCACAGTGACACAACTCTTACAAGTCGGTTACTTCAAGAACAGCTCCGATCCAAACGCTCTGTAACGTGCATTGTTCTGACCCCAAATCACCACCACTAGCGAGTTCAGTGGTGTCAAGTGACAACCCATTGGATGGAAAGGTGGAGGTCTGTTGTGTTTGTTGATGAAAGCTGATTTTGCCTCTGTGCCAATGGCGGCCGTATGTTGATCAAAAGAATGACAGTCGACAGCCTGCTCCTAACCTGTCTGCATTCCTAACACACTGGGCGTAAGCCTCGAGATATGACCTGGGGTACGATTTCGCATGCCAACGGGAACATTCTCGTGGCTATGCCATGCCTTCTGAATGTAAATTCGTACGTCAGTGCGGTGATTCTGTCTCTTACGTCGCCATTCATGAGCAGCATTCCAGAGTATGTTTTGCCAAAGGATAACGTTCACCCACATACCGCTGTTTTAACCCAGCCCGCTCTGCAGTGTGTCGAGAAGTTGCCTTGGCCTGCTTGGTCACCCGTCAGCCTCCAGTCGGGCACATATGGGCATCATCGGACCACAGCTCCAGCGTAATCCACAACCAGTTATAACTGTCCTTGCAGTAGTCGACCAACAGCAACAGGCAGGGAACTCCAAACCCAGAAACTAACATCCGGCATCTGTACAACACAATGGATGCACGTCTACATACTTGCATTCAACATTCTGACTATTACACTGGTTATTCATGTACCAGCATTTCGAATCTACAGCGGCTTATCGTGCAGTTGCATTAACCTATGATCTTACAATTTCAACCACTGAAATTTCTTACCGAGACAAACGAAATTCCGAAATTTCATTACTATACGTTAATTACTTTTCGATATTGCGATTTTTTTGTCATTGAATTTTGCTATGATTGGTAGGTTTTTAATCGTTCCAACTCACAGTGTTAGTTCAGACACGTTTTAGAGTTGGACTGATAGGAAATTTAACGTGACAAGGCAGAAATAAAACCGATACAGCAAAAGTGAAGAGCGCACCCAAAATTTGTATTTTCAGTCGCCAAAAATGTACTTCGCTGGTTTCCTAAAACAGAACAAGAGAGCGATACAAAAATTGGACCTTGGATGGTGACAGAAACAAATCTTAACACAAAGAAGGAGTTGTGCAACATTAACAGAAGTTGGTAGGTCTGTGTCTGAAAACGACAGATGACGAATAAGAGTGGCGCTAGTAGCGAATCAGGTTCGTTTTAAACACACACTGTAACGGTCGTGAGAGTTAGTTACCTTTGGGATTCGACGTGGGAGTTAATACTAGTCAAGAATGCCTTAAAGGCGACCAATACACAGTTATCAACAACTCACAGGGTATGACCTGGGTCACGTAGTAGGGCTAAGAGAAACTAGAATTTCCATTTGTGGTATTGCAGAAAGACTTGACAGGAATTGTCACTGCACATGACGGCCACCAGCACTGATCACGGGAACGTACAGTCGCAAGAAAACCGGGCTCCAGACGGCCACGTAGCACTACCGAGAGGGAAGCTCGTCGTATTCGGCATGTGGGTCTGACGCATCACACACTGAATCTGCAGCAGCAATCTGAGCAGCAGTTGGCACCACAGTGACACAATGAACCGTTACAAGTCGGATACTTCAAGGACAGGCGCCCTGTAGTGTGCGTTCCACTGACATCGGACAACCCCGTTTGCGACTTTTTTGGTGTCAGGCTAGAGCTCATTGGAGAGCAGGGTGGAGGTCTGTTGTGTTTTCTGATGAAATCTGGTCCTGCCTCTGTGCCAGTGGCGGCCATGTGTTGATCAGAAGAAGGCCAGTTGAGAGCCTGCTCCTAACATGTCTGCGTGCCAGACACACTGGGCATACCCCTGGAATTATGACCTGGGGTACGATTTCGTATGACAGCGGGAACATTCTCGCGGCTATGCCACGCATCCTGAATGTAAATTCGTATGTCAGTGTGGTGATTCGGTCTGATATGTTGCCATTCGTGGAGCAGCATTCCAAGTGATGTTTTCCGAAAGGATAATGTTCCCACACATACCGCTGTTGTAATCCGGCATGCTCTACAGTGTGTCGACAAGTTGCCTTGGCCTGCTCGATCACCGGATCTGTCTCCAGTCAAACACACATGGAAAGTTATCGGAAGACAACTCCAGCGTAATCCACAAACAACATTAACCGTCCATATAATGACTGACGCCGGCCAGTGTGGCCGAGTGGTTCTAGGCGCTTCAGTTTGGAACCGCGCGACTGCTACGGTCGCAGGTTCGAATCCTGCCTCGGGCGTGGATGTGTGTGCTGTCCTTAGGTTAGTTAGGTTTAAGTAGTTCTAAGTTCAAGGGAATTGATGACCTCAGATGTTAAGTCCCATAGCGCTCAGAGCCATTTGAACCATTTTTTGAGTGACTGACCAAGTTCAATAGGCATGGAACTCCATCCCACAAAGTGACATCTGGCACCCGTACAACACATGAACGTTTGCGCGGTTGGACTAAAATTCTGGAGGCTATACCGGTTATTAGTGTACCAGTATTTCACATGTGCAATGGCTTATCACGCTCTTACATTAACCTGTGCTCTTGTAATGTCAATCACTTAAATGTGTTACCCAAACAAATGTGTTCCGAAATTTCATCACCCAACATTAATTACTTTTTGGTGTTGCGATTTTCATACGACATTGTATATGCAGTAGTTAATTACTCGCATTTCAGGTACAGTTTTTAACTAATGTAACTGTAAACTGACAACAAAGAAAAATCCGTAATTAAAGTTTGTTCTCATAAGTAACCCTGCGTAATATAAGCTAATTTACAGCAAGATTGTAAAACTAGCTGTGATCGGAAAGTTTTGTGTATACTGTAGCACACGAATACTGATAAGCTGTTCACTGCCTTTCAAATTTGGCTATCAGAATGTTTTCATTAACCTGGTTGAAATTACCTTTGCAAATTTAAAGTGTTCGTATAACTCAGGAGGATAGAATATTCTAACCGCTTTGATATCACTGTGCACTAGATGTCTGTTTATTTTGATTTGGGTACCAGCGATGTGATATTAGGAAGGTCTGTATATGGAGATATAAAAGTCTATGGGAAGTTTAATGTTTTCACCAACTTTAAGCCGACGTTAGCCATGTCAGTTTCCCCAAACATTAGATAGTCGTGGAAGTGTTGAGATAAAATATGCCAGCTCGCGTCATTTATGGATGTAGTAACCATTCTGCTCATACTCAGAAGTGCAAAGGAATCACCGTTCATTCGTAAGAGGAGTTGTTCAAATGATATTTTTTTTATACAGGATTGAAGCGGATCGCCAGATTCTATTAGTGTCAATTGTTCTCAAAGCGTAGGTGATATTGCAAGAGAATGCTCAGCCTTTGCTATAGGCTGGCTTAATATGTACAGGCGCAGACTGCCATTTATCTATTGTTGTGATTATTATCGTTACCACTGGAATCCTTTACTGTTTATTTTATGTTCCCCTGGCTTTGTAAATGTATTGTCTGGTATCGCGAGAGGCTCAAGAAGTATGGACCACTGCAAGAGATACTGCACAGCAAAGCGGTATCACGAGGCGCCAATGAAATGCCAGGACGAAGCCGTCCCTCCCGTAGTTCCGAGGCGCTTCCTCCGCGCCTCTGGCCCGAAATAGTATCACCAGAGGCCAAGAAGGCAGTTCTGTTCGAGGTCGCATCCTGCCCACTTCCAGGAACTTCGTGTCGCAATAACGTCGTTCTGCTAGCTACTAGCTGTGACGCAGCCTGCGTCCACCGCCGGGGAGTGAAGAGACTTCGTCTCCTCTGAAGTGTACCTAGGCGCTAGCGCTATCAGAATTGTATCAACAAGTGTCTGCGAACTTTGTTTTCTAGTGACTGTACTGAAGCAGCAGCACGTCCATTCTGAACTTGTATCAGTTCCCCCCTCAGTAATCGAAGATCATTTAGTGTGTTCTGATCCCTACTTCCGCGTATGTAGTTTCATAGCTACAGCCCAGCCTGGCGAGAAAAGATAAGTTTTGCCGTAATTAATAAAGTGTTACTTATTCAGAGCGATCTACTTTACTGTTTTATTGCTGACCACCTCAGTGTCCAAGAAGTCGGACGCAACTGTAATTGTGCGTGGGATTGACTGAGTGCGCGTGTTTCTCTGCAAAACAGTACAATTTGCTATTTAAAGAAAGATTGTTTATGAATGTTCGCCTACATCTACGTGATTACTCTGGCAGAGGGTTCAATGAACGGCCTGTGATTTGTCTCTCTGATATTGCACTTTCCAACGGCGCACGGGAAAACCGGGCACTTAAATTTTTCTGTGCGAGTCCCGATTTCTCTTATTTTATGGTGACGATCATTTCTCTCTATGCAGGTGGGTGCCAACAGAATGTTTTCGGAATCGGAGGAGAAAACTGGTGACTGAAATTTCATGGGAAGATCTCGTCGCAACGAAAAACGCTTTTGTTTTGATGATTGCCACTCCAATCTACGTATCATGTCTCTGGCACTATCTCCCCTATTTCGCGATAATACAAAACGAGCTGAACTTCTTTGTACTTTCTCGATGTGATTCGGCAGCCCCACTTGATGCAGGTCCCACACCGCACAGCAATACTCCAGAAGAGGGTGGACAAGCGTGGTGTAAGCAGTTTCTTTAGTAGACCGGTTGCTCCTTCTACCAATGAATCGCAGTTTTTGGTTTGGTCTACCCACAACATTATCTATGTGATCATGCCAATTTAGGTTATTTGTAATTGTATTCCTGAAGCATTTAGTTGAATTTACAGCCTTAAAATTCGTGTGACTTCTCGCGTAATGGAAATTTAGAGGATTTCTTTTAGTACTCATGTGAATACCTTCACACTTTTCTCTATTTAGGGCCAATTGCCACTTTTCGCACCATACAGATATCTTACCTAAATCATTTTGCAATTAGTTTTGGTCATCTGATGACTTTACGAGACGGTAAATGACAGCATCATATGCAAACAATCTAAGACGGCTGCTCAGATTGTCTCTTGTGTCGTTAATATAGATCAGAAACAACAGAGGGCCTATAACACTTCCTTGGCGAACGCGGGATATTACTTCTGGTTTACTCGATGACTTTCCGTCTATTATTACGAACTGTGACATTTATGACTGAAATCACGAATCCAGCCGCACAACTGAGGCGATATTCCATAGGCACGCAGTTTGGTTAGAAGACACTTGTGAGGAACGATGTCTAAAGCCTTCTGGAAATCTAAAAATATGCAATCAGTTTGACATCCCCTGTCGATAGCACTCATTACTTTGTGAGTATAAAGAGCTAGTTGTGTTTCGCAAGAATATTTTCTGAATCCGTGCTGACTGTGTCAATAAATCGTTTTCTTCGAGGTACTTCATAATGTTCGAATACACTATATCTTCCAAAACCCTACCGCAAATCGCCGTTAGTGATATGGGCGTGTAATTCAGCGCTAATGTAGGGTATTGATGTAACTTGAGCAATTTTCCAGTCTTTAGGTAGGGATCTTTCTGTGAGCGAGCGGTTGTATATAATTGTTAATACGGAGCTATTGTATCAGCATACTCTGTGAGGAACATATATTGTACGTCGATTACTTTCACGAAAACAGAGTAGTAACGGTATTTATTGACAGCTGTTCTGGTACGCAATATTCACTGAGGTAGCATTTGCTTAGAAGCAAATAGTTGACCGTAAAACTACTTGATTCCAGCAGTCTGCTTTAGGGAAGCCAAACAGGAACAGTACTTGAGCTAGAGTGAGGTCCTAACAACACAGTACAATAGTCATGTTGGAACTGTTTTCTTGAAACGGTAATTATACAGGTAGCAGGACAATTGCGCTATACAGGGCGTACATATTTACAATTAGTAATATTTTAGTACCTGTGGAGCTATTTCTTGCCCACAAACGGTAAGCAGGAAGTACAGTAAACTAAGTAATACAAGAATGATGACACTATGAAGATATGCAGCGACGTCATCAAAACGGAGCGCATTGGCCTTTTAACAGTATTGAAAGCATCACTGGTAAACCAAGCGAGAGAATGTCGTAACAGTGAAAACGTCCTACGTTCTGCAGAATTGGCTGGCAGGACGTGGCGAATGTCTTGCAGTGAATTTGGCGTGCCATTTTTTGTAGGAATCTACCGCTTAAAATTCCATATTCTTAAATATTTGTGCTAATCCATTGTGGTAGAATCTTCACAGTATAATGTACACTGGCGTCCAAAATTAGAGCAACAAACTTCTATTTCCCCGTCCGGTATGTAATTCACGATATAACCACACAAATTGTGAACAGATGTCCGTACGATTGTGTTCTGCACGGAAGGTAGCATTCATGTCAACGGACAACCACGCCAACGGTTGCTTCAGGGCATCTCTCAAACGCGGTAGTGATTGCCGGGTAGTCCCACATCCACAATCGCCGTGTATACAGCCACAGACGGTGCAGTATTGCACAGAGAACACGCCTACCAGACTTCCTGCGGTGGAGGGCCATAGGAAGAATGGAAGCCCGATGGCTTAATGTGAATCGTAATGTTGTTTCTCGGACGTGGCGGCATTTCATAAAGACCGAAACTGTACCCCAAAGACCAGGGCAGGGCCGACACGTGTGACATAAAAAGAGAGGACCGGTTTTTTCTGTAAGGGCACGACGGTACCGCCTTAGTACTACACAGCAACGGGCATCTGACCTTGCAGCCTCCACTGGACGTGTTGCATCGAGGCAAACGGTGCACAGAAGGCGTCGTCAGAGTAGTGTTCATTGTTGGAGACGTGCTGTATGTGTACTTCTGACGCGTCTTCACTGAAGAGAACGTCTCGAGCGGAGTCGTCAACACGCCATCTGGACGGTCGAACAGTGGGCCAATATTCTTGACACAGATGAATCCAGATTTTGTCTGGAATGAACATGGAACACAATTTCCGGGCCCAAACATTGTGGAAAGAGTGATATCGAGGAGGATCCGTAATGGTGTGGGCAGGAATTAAGTTGACCAGTCGAACATCTCTTTATGAAATTGTATGGGTGAATCAGCAAGGTTTAACTGCTGTCAGGCATAGTGACGAGATCTTGGAACGTAACGTGTGGTTGTTGCGAGGAGCTGTGAGCCCAGACTTCGCACTGATGAAAGATAATGCTCGACCACATAAAGCACGGGTGTTTGATGTTTCCTTGGAAACTGGACATATTTGACGTACGGCGTGGCCTGCTCGCTCTCCCGATTTGAATCGGGATGCGCTTGGGAGACGGGTTGCACCACATCACCATCCACCAACCACTCTCCACGAGTTGCGAGCTGCTCTGAAGTGAGAACGGGCGTTATTGCCTCAACACGAGACTGAAGACATCGTTTCCAGTACACCACGTCGTTATTAGATGGTCACACCCCATACTGAACAACACATTAACCAGATGTCAGAACGTGTGTGCAAATCTGACAAGTTGGAAAAAACGAGGAACGTGATTGTGTACCTCTATGCATGTTGCAGTTGTTTACGTTCTGTATTCTCTACATTATTTCCACTTTACTATCACCTCTTTATGCTGGTTTGTAGCAAAATAAACGTGACCTTACAAAATATCCGTTTGTTGCTTTAATTTGGACAACAGTGTATAATGCAAAAACTGTCTATATGCCGTGAGCTACTCTCCGGCAACTGATACAAAAACTAGACGTCGATGTTTCTTGGTACAGGCGAAGCTGATGGACTGCTTGTGATACTTATATTTTCATGCTAGTGCGCGTGTGCGTGCGATGTATTGCGGATCAATCTACAAATCTACCAGTTGGGTATACCTTTACCTTTTATTTTCTGTGTGATGTAGCTGCATCGCCCGTAATTCATGAGACAGGAAAATAAACTACTCATAAAAGCGCGGTTACCCAAGAAGTCACGCACGTCCTGGCGGGTGACTGCCTGAACCTCGTCCGCCACCAGAGCTGTCAGCAGCAACAGCACCACACATTCAGCACTGGAACCCATGTCCTGTGCAATAAGGTACAGAAATAAGTTCCTGTTCTGTAACAGACGAACATGTTCGCTTACATTACGTTTAGATCTCATCCATTATATGTATCCATGCTGTGTGGCTCATGAATTGTATTCAGACTAATAGAGGTGTTTCACCTGATTAACAAAAACGAAAATCACCGAATAAACTTCATGCGTGAGTTGGCAGTAGTGCGCCCGCAAGCTCGTTGGGCACTCCAGTGTCATAAATGATTACGTAAATGATAGATTATAAACTACCAATACACATTTCTAGTTGTTGTATATATATTGAAGCGTAATTACATTGGCGTAAGTGTTATTGTCGTGAAAAGCAGAGTGAAACGGTGAAAAAAAGTATTTTTATTTCTGCATCTACAGTCTTAATTTTAGGTCTATACTCATGCGCGAGAATCGTACGAAAAGAGTAACAAAAATTCGTTTATCAGTTGTGTCATAGTATCCAGCGATGAAATCAACAACCCTTCTGTGATAAGTGTAGATGATGTCTTAGATTAGTTAAACAGGTAATTTGCAGCGGACATTGCATGGTAGGATTTCACTGGAGCAGTTGTAGTGGGGAAGAATATGAGGTGATCGATGTGGCTCATCCATGGAATTTGAGATTATTCCAGAAACGGAGGAAAGGCACGTGAACATTTGTGTCCTTCAGCTAGAGTTAGAAACCACGAAAATTTAACTATCACACCTGAAGGACGAAAAAGAGACATGATGCTGGGGAAAGGCAGCAAACAGAGGGTGAACGGGGGAAAATTTTGTTAGCATATTCGAAACTCATTAAGCAATGGACTTCACTTCCTTTCAGAATTAGGTAAGGAAGGGGCCCTCGCAGATGTGGAGAAAGTTAGGGCACAATAGAACAATGCTAAGAATCTAATAGACAAGTCGGATGAAAACAAAACAGGAAAAAAGAGTTCTGCTGCTAGGTAGCAACCATTGGAGGGGTGTAGACCAGCAGCTATAGGAAAACTTAGTAGCAGAGTTCGAGGTCGCAAACTTCTGAAACGAAGTGCTAGCCTTAGCTACATAATAGAAAACCTAACACAAATTTGCAGGGATTTTAAAAAAGAAGGTGAGGTACTGATAGTTGGAGGAGCTGGAGACAGCCTGGCAAGAATCGAAAAATACAATACTAGGGTTGACATGGACGAAATAGGAGCAGCTATGCAGCTCATAATGTTGGTTTTATGGAATTTCTGTGGTACTATGGCCAATCCTAGCTTAACTCTGCTGTAGAGCGAGTAAACACAGAGCTGTGTCGGCTCCTTTAGATGGATGCAAAGTCTCACAATGGTGCTGTTCCAGTGATTGCTGTAGAAGGTAGTCATATATTCCTCGCAGCCTATACCTGAATGCAGAAAAAACAGAAAGCAGGCTACAGCCACATAAAGGAAAATCCTTGTGGTTAAAATGGCCATGGGAGACTCTGACATAAGGACAAATACAGATTTCAGAGAATCACGAAACGAGTGAGAGAGACCCTAATTCATTTTATAATAACTGAGGGAAAATGAAATCAGTTGCTTCATCAGAATATTATGGAGGTTAAAAGTAGAGTAAATGAGTAATTAATTTGTTTGAAAGAGCTTAGCAGCTGGAAATAAACTGATGTCATTTGTCTTTCTGAACGCCAGATAAACACAGGGATAGAAAATCTTAATGTATGTGGTTATAAGTTAGCTGCTTATTCTTGTAGAGACAATCTGAATGACTGTGGTGTTAGATTTATAGAAAAGGCATATAAATACAAAAATGTAGGGATACATACATTCTGTATAGTTTAGGACATACAAGCATGTGCTTATAAGATGCTTTAGGAAAGTGTAGTATTTGTGATTGATACAGTATACAGGTTTCCACAGGGTAGTTGGGAAATTTGCATGAGAAGCTTTGATGAATTTTTGTGCTACATTTCAGACAGGAGGAAGGAATTATTAATCGGTGGCCATTTTAGTGTACATTTTTCGAATTAAGCTGATTTAGAGGTGCTTTTATCCACTTATGATTTGGTGTGTCATAAATTTTCCTACCCGAGTTACTCATGATATTAATATCACTACAGTTACCGTATTTGTTCAACAAGCAGAAGTTAAGAGACATGGTCCTATCCAGTGGTAAACACTTTGTCAGGTCATGGGGCATAGTTAGTCACATTATACAACTTAGTGACATACACAGTTTGGAGACACACTAAGAAAACAATGACGCTAACTATTGAAGACTTAAAGAAAGCTTAAAAATTGTTAATTTGGGTGAATTTTACAATGAACCTAATGCTAATTAAATTCATCATATTTCTTAATGAGTTTTTATCCATTTTCATAGAATTTTCCTAAAAAATAATAAAATGTAGTAATGGCACATCAGTTAAAGAATCCTTGGGGTACTACAGGCATCAGTGTCTCTTCACAACGGAACAAGGCACAAAATAACCAGAATAAGTTGTAAGGTGGCAGCTTGAATAAATATCAGTTTCGCACCTCACACGAGAGATTTATACAAATCGTAACAAGTAGCTGAATATGTCACCTGGCATATTTTGGTGATAATGAGCAGATACGCCTATCAAAATGTACAGTATGTACTGCAAGGGGATGACACTCAATTTGACGGTATTAACAAACTGGACCTGTATCCTGCATGTCAATGAGAAAAAAGGTGGAAAAGCTGCTGGAGGAAATGTTTTAGTTTGGGGCAGGCGTGAGCTGTGCCGTCACGGCCCGAGTACAACGGAATGCTTCTAAAAAGAGATTCGTGAACCACAGCGAGAGGGCAACGAAGGCACCAGGCAATACGTCGAGGAGAGTAGGTAGCAGGCCAGCGCTGCTTGCGATGGAGAAATTCTTTAGAAAACAGCATTGGGGGATTTCCAGATGGATACAAAAAGACCAGCGATGCAGTTGATCAGGTGAAATGCTCGTGGTACGCTCATGATGTTCGCGTGTGGCTTTCAGGCGTCAGGAGCGGGCACAAAATGTCCTATTGGCTGAAATAAACTCCTGCACGTATCTGCCGGTCTGTGGACGTACCGTCGTCGGCCCTCACGTGGCAGGTTCGTTCAGACAGGTACGAACGCAGTGGCGTCACGTGGGACGTCGGTATCCCTTGTTCAGAAAGTTTGAACTCGAAACCGTTGTAGCACACCGTGTCAAACGCTCGGGAGACGTCGAAGAATGCTGCCCCAAGGTATTCCCTTGTTTCCAGTGCCCTAATTGCCGGTTCTACCACCCGCAGGAGCTGATGGGAAGTGGCATGTTCTTCTCGAAACTCGAACAGCTCGTCCTGGATGATGCCCTCCTGGGCGACGTGCCCATCAGTCTTCTTGCGTACAGCCTCTCGAAAATCTTCGAGAGGGTCGGGAACAGGCTGATGGGTCGGTATCTGGTTGCCTGGCGTGGGTCCTTGCCGGATTTCAGAATGGCCACAAACTCCGCGTGTTTCCACGCAGAGGGGTAGACACCTGAGCGGAGGATCTCGTTGAAAACATCGACAAGTTGCCGGTGTAATCCCGGTGGAAGGTTGATCAGCAGGATGTTTGTGACGCCATCGCTGCCTCCAGCCTTCCTGGGGTTCAGCGAGTGAAGCTGCACAGCAAGTTCTTCCTCCGTTATCTGCTCGATAACGTCGCCTTCCTCCCTTGCGGCGCGGAAGGTTGGTAGTTGTTCGTGGACCTACCGTATGTGCTCCACGTCGATGACGTCGGCAACCAATGTGAAGTTTGCTGCGAATACGTCAGACAGAACGCTGGTTTCGCGTCCGGATTGCTGGCGAAGTCGATCCCGACCTGTAAGGGCCGTATTCGCTGTCTCCGGCGTAGGAAGGTTCTTACCACCCTCCATGCACTACCATCCTCAGGATTGAGGGTAGACACAAGGTCTGCCCATTCCTGGTTCCGTTGTTGATCGACTGCTGCCTTAATTTCCGTCTCATGCGGATTAAGCGGCCCTTCGTGTTGGTTGGCGAGTGAGATGCCATTCACGAAACAGTCGGTTCTTCTCGGTGATCGCGTCCAGAATAGGGCACGGTAGCTGTCGCGAAAAGTCTCGTGGCCCTTGGTGATGTTTCGGCCTGGCTTCATCTGCTGCTCGGAGTATTCTTCGGGTGAAGAATGCTAGGGCGGCGTTTGCCCCTACCTCTACGGGGTTTCGCGCGTCCTCGAGCAGTTCGAAGGCTTTCGTCCGAAAGCGCTTGGCGTCCAGCCTGCGGCAGCTCGGATGGCTCTCTGGAAGAGAAGCACCGACCACTTCGAGGACAAAAATGACCGGTACATGTTGAGAGGACAAGTTTCGCGTCGCGGCGATCGTGATTTGCCTGATGCCCTTGAGAAGAGCAATATCGAGCACGTCCGGTTGTCCCCGTACAAGGAAGATCGTGGGGTCACACGGCCCCACGGTGAACAGCGCGAGAGAGGCGACGCCCGCTGCGGTTGACATTTCGCGAGTTCCATTCGGTGTGTTTCGCACTCAAATCCCGGGCAATGAAAGCTCGACCCTCCAACGACAGCAGGGCGTCGCAGTCAGCTTCGTCTAGGCTCGCGGTACATCGACACGAAAAGAATCTTTCCGGCGGTGGTGTTGACGGCCAATCCTGTTGCTTCCAGTGCATTAAGCGCCGGCAGTTGAACCCGGTGGTGGCGCAGTGACTTCACGTAGATGGCAGTGCCGGCCCCGTGGGTGGCTCTGTCATATCGGTAGCATCAAAAATTTGCTGCCCGCACGTCTACCCCTGGTTTGAGGAAGGTCTCTTGCGAAAGGCAGATGTCGACCGTCTCGTCCTGTAGGAATTGGCGAAATTCGCCCTGCCGGATGTGGAGTTCCCTGGCGTTGAACGTGCAAATGGTTAACCCGTAAATATGGTCGTTATCCATTGTAAGGCTGGCTTCTCTCGGCGGTGGCGTGGAGGGCCGCCGTCACTGCTTCCACGAGCACCGGTAGCTGAGTCATCAGCTGGCTGAGTGACCGCAGAAGCGCGACCAGCTCGGTGGTGTCTTCCTTCGCTGTTTCGGGAAGGTTTGACCCCATCGCGACGTTTCCCGTAGTCGGCAGCAGAGCGGCGTGCTGGGAACGACCTACGCGTGCGGCAACCCTCCTTGCAGCCGCGGGCGCCGGCAAGCCGGATACCTCAACTGCAGGCGACGCCGCCGGCGAAGGCAGCTGCGATGGCTGCGGTGCCGGTGCTGCCTCCGATTAGCGACGTCCGCGAAGCTGCGACTGGGGTTTACGCGGCTGGCGCGCTTCCCGTGCTTGAATGCGGCGCATCCTCGATAACAGGCGACGTGGTCCCCGCTGCAGTTCTTCTTGGGGCAGTCCCGCGACTGGTGCTCCTCGGCGCACTTGCAGCAGCGCTCAGGCATCCTGCAATATTTTGCCACGTGATCCATGCGCTGACGAAGCACTGGGCTCGTTTGCCTTTCTCACGGAGTTGTTCGACTTTTACGTCGAAATCGGCAATGTTGTCAACCTGAAAAATTTTCCGGTAGTCAGCCAATACCACTATGAACAAGGGCATGTCCCTGCGGGTCCTGGACGACGTCATCACGCCGACGTGCCGAGTCTGGAAGCCGATTTCCTCCAGCTGCCGCTGTAGGAACGCCGGTTCCATCTTCAGTGGCAGGTGGTGAAAGACGACCTTCAGCTGCTTCAGCCGTTCAGTGCTCTGCGTGGCGGCTGGCCATGGCGGAGGTTCGAGTCCTCCCTCAGGCATAGGTGTGTGTGTTTGTTCTTAGGATAATTTAGGTTAAGTAGTGTGTAAGCTTAGAAATTGATGACCTCAGCAGTTATGTCCCATAAGATTTCACACACATTTGAACATTTTGTTCTGCGTGAAGTGGTTCCACTTCTCAGAGCTGCACTATGCTCTATGCATTCTGCTCTAACCTTGTACGTGTCGGTCCCCGCCATCATCTTTCGCAGTTTTACGACTGAGTAGAGCTTCTCCCTCAGCTCACCAGGGCCCTCGCGCCACTGGATGGTGATCAGAGGCGGGCGGCGGAGCGGTTTCGTCGCCGTGGTCGATGTGGTCCTCCCCGTCAGTCTCGGCTACTCCCGGCAGATCTGCATACCGGTTTGCAGCCTTGACCTGTTCCGGCGTCACCAGTTCGAACGCCCTGGCTCTCGCTGTGTGGCGCCGGGAGGGCGCGATGAAGCCTTCTTTATCGGGTTTCCTGCGACGCACCCTCCTCTTCTTCCGCCTGGCGCTACCGGAACTTGCCTGGGGGGAGAGAGTGTCCTCTACGGCCGCGGCTGGGCGCTTCCGTGAGGTTTGCTCGACCTCTGCAGGCTTGTCCAGTGTAGTCAGATTGGACGTTGGTGAGGGCGTGGCTGTTTCTGTAGTCGGCTGGTGCGATTAAGGGCACGGCAGCTGTCGTGACGGCTGCGACATGCGCTTGGATGTCGTGACCCACGGGCACCAAGGACCGGAGCCTCGAGAGTACCCCCTCCCTGCACTTATCTTTACCCATGACCAAACGTTGCATGTAGATGCGACTCTCCTCGGGGGTCAGCCTGGCGACGGCGGGGGCAATTTCCTCCTTTGTGAGGGGGGATCGGCGGTTCGATGCGTCGTCTCCAAAAAATGGTTCACATGGCTCTGAGCACTATGGGACTTCACTGCTGAGGTCATCAGTCCCCTAGAACTTAGAACTACTTAAACCTAACTAACCCAAGGACACCACGCACATCTATGCCCGAGGCAGGATTCGAACCTGCGACCGTAGCGGACGCGCGGTGCCAGACTGTAGCACCTAGAACCGCTCGGCCACCCCGGCTGACAAAGCGACGAAAATCTTTCCTTTCTTTGATAGGGGGGTCACGCCACGAGCATTTTGCCATCCGAGTCCCTAAAGGCCCTTGCAGGCTGATGTCAATTCTGGAAGGACGCTGGTGAGCGAGAACACGCTAGACGAGTAGCCGACTGCGTGAACCCGCGCGACCGGTCGCTACAAAATCACGAGCGAAGGGTTAGCCACGGTAGCGTCAGCACAGAGCGTCCTCACGCATCGGTAGCCACAGCGCAGGTGCTCCTGAGGGTGGGTGGCTGTCTTAAATCCCCTCCCCAAGCGAGGCTTTCTCCCTGCGGTCCTAGCTCGCGCGCCAGCGGTCGGTCAGACGCTGGCGTCGGCGTCTGTCGTGGCGTCGGTGTAATTGCCTCGTCCGTCTTAGTCGCTCGTTCGTTTCCTTTGCTGAGCGTCTTTTTAATGCTGGTCCCCATGCTCTGCTAAGGTTGCAGCCCCAATCTCGGTTGATGTGTGTGTCCCTGGTACGAATTTCGATAGCCTCTCTAACGTCGCTGTCCCAGTATTTAGATGTCTGTGCCAGGACCCTGGTATGTTGGTAGTCCATTTGATATTGGTACTTCATGAATTATATACTGTCGTGTTATTTAGGTAAAGAGGTACATAAAATGACCATTTGTGCCAAAACAGTCCCGCCTTTTTGATGTGTGTTACAACTGCTGCAATATTGGAAGGAGCTATTTCCTTTTATCTATCAGACAGTGACAAGACAGACGCAATGAAATCGAGAAACCCCACCAGTCTTGAGCGCTACTCGTGTTAGATAACGTTAGTAGACAACACTTTGATTTTTCGTCTAGCAAAACGTTTGACGAACGTTCATAATGCTATAGATTCATTCGCAGATAGGAAATCACACCTTGTAAATCCGTAGCAAGATTAAAGAGAAAAAAGTGCTGGAACCTAAGGATTGAAGAAATGTGTACTGCCTTGCTTCTCTCTTATCTTCACTGGTTTTCTGTTCTCTATATTTAATTTTATATCACAGAGAAGGACAACTTATTAGCTAATAGGCAATATATATATATATATATATATATATATATATATATATAAACTGAAGCGTCAAAGAAATTGGCACATGCATGCGATTCAAATACGGAGATACGTAAACAGGCAGAATACGGTGGTACGGTCGACAACATCCGTGTAAGATAGCAGGTATCTGAGACAGTTGTTACATCGGTTACTGCTGCCACAATAGCAGGTTATCAAGATTTAAGTGAGTTTGCACGTGGTGTTATAGTCAGCGCTCGAGCGATGGAACACACCATCTCCGAGGTAGCGATGAAGTGGCTATTTTCCCGTACGACCATTTCACAAGTGTACCGTGAATATCAGAATCAGCTAAAACTTCAGATCTCCCACATCGCTGACACCGGAAAAGGATCCTGCAAGAAAGGGACCAACAACTACTGAAGAGAATCGTTCGGCGTGGCAAAAGTGGAACCCTTCCGTAAACTGCTGCGGATAACATCAACAATTGTCAGCGTGTGAACCATTCAACGAAACATCATGGATATGGGCTTTCGGAGCCGAAGGCCCTCTCTTCTACCATTGATGACTGCTCGACACAAAGCTTTACGACTCGCCTGAGCCCGTCAACACCAATATTAGACTGTTGATGACTGGAAACATGCTGCCTGGTCGCGTTTCAAATTCTGTCGTGTATCCATGGCCCCAGCATATTAGTAGGGATCTGGTCAAGCTGGTGGAGGCTCTGTAATGGTATGGGGCGTGTAAAGTTGGAGTGATATGGGTCCCCTGATTCGTCTAGATACTACTCTGACAGGTGACCCATACCTTAGCATCCTGTCTGATCACCTGCATCCATTCATGCCCATTGTGCATTCCGACGGACTTGGGCAGTTCCAGCAGGACAATGCGACATCCCACACGTCCAGAATTGCTACAAAGTGGTTCAAGAACACTCTTCTGACGTTAAACACTTCCACTGGCCATCAAACTCCCCAGATATGAGCATTATTGAGTATATCTGGAATACTTTGTAACGTGCTGTTCTCCACCCCCTCGTACTCTTGCGGATTTATGGACAGCCCTGCAGGATTCGTGGTGTAATTTCCCTCCAGCACTACTTCAGCCATTACTGGAGTCCATGGCACATCGTGTTGAGGCACTTTGTCTGCTCGCGGGGGCCCTACATAATATTAGGCAGATGTACCAATTTCATTGGGTCTTCAATGCATACACTCATGTATACTTGCACATACACGTGCATCCGTATATAAATATATATAAAAGTTTACATATTAATAAATTAACCTGAAGACACATAAATGTACTACAAAGCCTATGCGCTGCGTCGTATTTTTTCTCTTAGAGTGTATATACACATTGTAGAGAAAAGAGAAAGACAACGCACATGAAGGCTTTGTGAGAGTGGCACGCAAATCGGTAGGTGATGTACAGGTACAAAGAAACAAAAGATTGTAATTTCAGAGACTCTGGATGATTTTTGAAGAGGAAGAGCATCTCAGATTGAGCAAGTGAATAATACGTTGGGCCACCTCTAAGTCTTTATGAAAAGAGTTTCACTTTTGTCCTGACAGATATTTTGCCATTGGAGGGCCCTGTCTCTAATGCTCAAAAGTTATCACGTTCTTTCTGCTCTCTTTATGTCGACCGCTTCCTTCTTGAGACTGTGTTCGACCGTGGTTCACCCATTCCTGCCAACATTGGTTCACTCATTCCTGCCAACATCGTCGAACAGTGGCATCACTCCTATTGAAATGTCGAGCAATTCGCCGATTACTGAGACTGGCTTCTTTGAACCCAATTACACGCCATCTCTTAAATGACATGTGCGTATATTGTTCAGACACCTGTCTGCAAGGTATAATTACTGTCCAACTGAATACGTGCAATAAATTCACTGCCACTTTCTTCCCTCGTATCATCATATCCTCTCTTTACTATCTTGATCCAAGGCTTGCGCTATCACACTTTTCATGACCACTAACTCAAAGATGAAGGATAAGTGAATTAAATTGTCTCGTCTTGACTCGGGATATAGTGGCCACTGGTTAAGGCCAGGAAGGTGGTTCTCGGCGGTCTGCCGGAGTAAGCGCCCTTGAATACTGTGATTGTGGCGTGTGAAGTATTAACTGTAACCTGTGCAACGGAGCGCTAAATTGTATAGACATAATCGGATCAGCACCTCTGTCTACGAGAGACAGTTTGCTAAAGAGACTCACAGCAGCATAAATTGCAAGGTCATTTGTACTTGATGCCAGTTAGTGATAACTCCATAGACTTTTTGGTGTCATACTGTCTCTGTCAATGACACTGCAACAAGTGGGGAGTGTAATATATGGAGCTGAATACAGAATTGATTTTAATATATGCTGCTGAATACAGAATGGCATACTCGTGGGTGAGTACTTTCATTAAGCAGCTTAAGTGATGTTAAGCTAGGTAAACAATAAATGTTCTTCACTAGTACAGATGCGTCGTTTCGAGGCGCTCTCTAAGTTATAGTTGACACGGGCCCTTTGTTATCACGTGTTGTACTTTTTAGTGATTAGTTTGAAACTCGTTATATCAGTACAGTACATACCCAGTTAGGAGGCAATTTTCGTTCCACTTCTTCGTTGTATGGGAATTCTGGTCCCTTACTGCAAGCATCTGTACACGTTGAACATGCCTTCTGGACACTTATCTGTTAGTTACAAGAAATGTTGAAAGTGGCAAGTATAGAAGTGCATTTGAGTTAATATAAATGTTGCTCCTTGAAGAAACCTTACTGGTACATGCTCCATTTCTGCATATTGATTTTTAATGCATACGCTGCAACTAAAAATTTGTGCATATGCCGCCATGCCTTAAGGCGTCTACATTTATGTGAGAAAGAACTGTTCGTTCACTTTGCTAATGCAAGCATTGTAAGGCCAAAGAAGCCGAATTTCCGATTTGATGTTTAAGAAGTATTTAGTCGAGGGAACACTGCGCTGAAGTAGCACCAGAGAACAGAATTCGCAGCGGTTCTGTTCAGCTGATCAATTTGTTACTCAATTGCAATACATTACTAATGCTTTTTGTAAAGTGTTAATGAACTGCTCAGCTTTATATCTAATCTCTTTCAACCGAGTCGTGAACCGAGAGATGTTAACTGGCTAGAAGTTGTTCACATTTGTTACTAAAGAAATGCTTAATCTTAAGAAAGGTTCTATATGTTGTATGTTTTAGGTGACCCATTACGTGCAAGATTTAAGCAACTGTTGAAATTTACTACTACCATTAAAAAAATAATGGGTGAAAACATTACGCAGTCTTTAAATGTTGCTGTGTTTGAATGTGGAGTCTTTTGTAAAATCAAATCTACTTGTTAAAATAAAGTGACTAGAGTTTGTATCTACCCAGACCGTTAAGGTAAAGGTCTGGTGGTGCAACAGTGGTATGTGTAGCTATGATATGGAATTTTAGTCACTGATAGTTTGCATTGTAATATTAATTACTTATCAAGCTATAGCGGACTCATCATCAGATGGAGATGTTGCAGGAATATTATTTTCTGAGCTATGTGCAGCTAGACATAGGGTTGTAGTGCTTACTCAAAATTAACGAAACACGAGCATGTATCAAATGAAAATATCCCAATGTTTTATGATGCTTGCATCGCATGGCACATACACTAGAAATTCATTTCGAAAATGTACATTTTAGCAAACGCATGTGCGCATGCACACACATGCACACACACACACACACACACACACACACACACACACACACACACATGCATGCACATCCACACAAACACACACCCACACACGCACACACACCCATGCACACACACAAACCCACGCATGCACACACAAACACACACACACACACACACACACACACACACACACACACGCACACACCTACTCACACCCACCCACGCCTACACACACACACATACACACACACACACACACACACACACACACACACACACACACACACACACACACGCACACACCTACTCACACACACCCACGCCTACACACACACACACAGTATTTAAGTGCATTTGTTTCTACTGTGAGCAAACACTGAACATAAGTACTAAGAGCACGAGGGGGGTAGTTATTACACTGTGTCAAATCACGACCTTATATAACAGATACATTAAATTCCGGAATAAAATTCTCTCATGCCTTGACAGTGGACATAAGTGAACACTGGAGCTTTATGAGTCCATTAATTGGTAATATATACACAGTGTGAATAAAAAAATACAGGCAAACAGAGTGAAGTAGTTACCAAGATATGTGACACACATTCACTTTTTTATGTAATAAATATTTCACTCTAATTGTTGGTCAGTAACTTTTCTGACCCCCACATGATATGTATATATCCAATGTATAGGAACATCGACTTGAAGTATTGAGTTTTTATGAATGCAAGCATTTAGTCTGCCCTGTAATACATCTTACACCAAAGATCACGATGCGCGATGTTATAACTATCATTTTCATATATGTTCAGTTTACATTCAGTGTTTGTTTATAGTTAACTGAATGCACTTAGGTATTACTGGCGCGCGCGCGCGCACGTGTGTGTGTGTGTGTGTGTGTGTGTGTGTGTGTGTGTGTGTGTTTGTGTGTGAGTGAGTGAGTGAGAGAGAGAGTGAGAGAGTGAGAGAGAATGTGTTCATATGCGTGTGTTTAAGCTAGGTCTAGTATACCGTATAAAAATGATTTTCTCATTGATGCCATGCTAGGGAGGTGCTTTAAAGTGAAACGACCTTTTCGTTTTATGCACATTCGTTACTTGTAGCTAATGGTCCTAATCTTGACACGTGAGGTAAATGCGTAAATAAGTACATTAATTTAATTTCCGTTATTTTCGCCACCACCACCACCACCACCACCACCACCATAATGTACATGGTCCAGAACATAACAGCTCTGTAACATCATCTAATGAGAGTGCAGTGGCTCAAAAACTACTTAACAGTGCAATCAATGGTATTAAATTGATAAACAGACTGGTTTGGTATCACACCTATTTAAAGCGCCATTCATAGAAGCAGTCCTCAAATTTAGTATAATGATATAATTAATGGATTCGTATTGACACGTGTGCTGCTGTGAAGGAAACGAAACGTAATAGAAATCATATTTAAATGTCTCGGTTCTCAGAATCTCTAGTCAGTAATAACACTCCTGCAACTCGAGTTTGGAGATCAACGCTCTGCTTGGCAGCTATAAAAGTGTGTGCTTCAGAGGGCAGTTAATCTTCATACGGCTTTCCACTCCTCCTACTGTGCGTGCAGTGAATTTATAACGCCGGCCGACGAGCTGCTGCATCTGCTCGCTTCCCAGCGCTTATTTCAGGAGGAGGACTAAGCCGCACCAAAAGTCTTCGTCATTTGTTGGCATTTATATCCAGGTGCTGAACGAGTTATTACAATTCAGATGACAGCACTTTTGCAAGTAATGCCTCGCAAAATGGTGCACATTGCCTATAAGTCACGCAAGTATGTACGTTACCGTCCCCATACTTTCGTTTCTTCAACAATTTTCATCTCATGTACACAAGCTAATGGAATGTAACGGATTGTAGCCAGAGACGTCTTGTTTTACACGATGGCCCACTCAACGACCTACACACATCAAAAAAAGTTTTTCATCACACCGGTTACCAGAACTCCTGAGGATAGATGTTGACTGGATATTGTATCACGGACTCAGTCCCTTTGACTGTTCTGAGATGTCATAAACCCGCCAAAAGATGTAAATAACCATGCTTGAGCAGTGCCTACTACACTGAGGGCGTTCGAAAGCCCATCAGTTCCAGTCATTCCACCCGGAATGAGGTACACAGTTTGTGTTGTCTGTAGTTCAATCGTCCCTAAAAGGTCAATACCGCTGTTCGATCACGTCCGCATTGTTACTATGTGCCAGGAAGTGCTCTAAACAAGCAAAGTGTCCAGGCGTATCGGAGTGAACCAAAGCGATGTTGTTCGGACATGGAGGAGGTACAGAGAGACTGGAACTGTCGATGACGTGCCTCGCTCAGGCCGCCCAAGGGCTCCTACTGCAGTGGATGACCGCTACCCTGACGGCAACGCCACCATGTTGAATAATACTTTTGGTGCAGCTACAGGACATGGTGTTACGACTAAAACTGTGCGCAATAGGCTGCATGATGCGCAACTTCACTCCCGACGTCCATGGCGACGTTCATCTTTGAAAACACGACACCATGCAGTGCGGTGAGATGTAATTGTAATGGCCAGTATTGTAAAAACAAATTAAGATGAATGAGGTAAAACAATCCTGGGAATCGCTAAACGTCTTAAAATGACAGCAGAGCAGATACGACACAAACTTAGTCTCCTGTATGAAGTCTTCAGATACTCAGTAGCACGGTGATTGTGATTTGGATTTTCCGTTGTTTCACTGAAGTGTCTCATTCGCACTCCACAATGTTTCCTTCATCAAAACACACTCGATTTGCTTTCAGATTAACATCCTGCTTGGCTAGTGCTCCGTATGATGACATCGATGTCTGCGCCATTTTCAAACGTAACATATGAAAAGAATAAATCTATTATACTTAATGGCACTATAACGTAATATGATGATGATGGTGATGAGTCCCATACTCCTTTTGAGAGCGTAGGGGAGCGACGCGGGAGACCCGCGCCGCTCTTACTAGGCAAGGTCCTAGTGGAGATGGTTTGCCATTGCCTTCCTCCGACCCTAATGGGGGATGAATGATGATGATGAAGACGACACAACAACACCCAGTCATCTCGAGGCAGGAAAAATCCATGACCCCGCCGGGAATCGAACCCGGGACCCCGTGCTCGTGAAGCGAGGACGCTACCGCGAGACCACAAGCTGCGGACCAACTTAATATATAGTTAACAATTATTTCTACAGAAATTCCCATTTTGCTCACAAAATTTTGTGGTCCAGTAGCATTTTATCTACAGCAAGCAGCTTACCTTTTCAGCGCGGCGCTACTTGTGGCAAGTGGCATGGAGATCACCTTGCGTTTTTACTGAGATGTCAGCTGCCTGGCGCTGGAGGTGGCGAGGACTGCCGCTCGGCGGAAGCTCGGCCACCACAAGGAACTGCCGCTACAGCGATAAGAGCCAGAAATCTGAGGCCTGTGAAGAAATGCTGACCATCGGGAGCCTCAGTCATACGGTAAATGACACTGATGCGCTACATAAAATTACCAGAAGAAATACGTTCTAAGGACAAGATATGAAAAAAGGACGCATCACGAAGGAATTATCCGGATCGGACGGAAATCGTAGATGTGATATAAATGCGCAGATAAAAAGATGACTACAATTTCAGAAAAATTGGATGTTTATTCATGAGATAGAGCACCACAAGCTGAGCAAGTCCGCGTTGGTTCACTTCTGGCCCTTATGCAAGCAGCCATTCAGCTTGGCATTGAAAGAGTTTTTGGATGTACTCCTAAGGGATATCGTGCCCAGTTCTGTGCAATTGGCGCGTCATACCGCTACTTTCCCGAGCTCGTTGGCGGGCCTAGCCCATAGTGCTGCAAACGTTCTCAGTTGGTGAAAGGTCCAGCGACTTTACTGGCCCGTGTAGGATTTGGCAAGCACGAAGGCAAGCAGTAGGGACTTCCGCCATGTGCGGGCGAGCGTTATCTTGCTGAACTGTAAGCCTATGTTGACTTGCCAAGAAGGGCAAGAAATCGTGACGTAATCATCAACGTACCACTGTTCTGAAAGGGTACCGCAGATGACAGCAGACGGGGTCCTGATAAGAAAGAAAAGGCAGATCACACTATCACTCATGGATGTCGGGCCCTATGGCGCGCGACAGTCAGGCTCGTATTCCTTGGTTATCTGAACTGTCTCCAGAGACTGGCATCGGGGCTCAGTTCGAAGCGGGAGCCACCACTGAGAACAATTCTACTGCAGTCAATAAAATTCCAAGCCGAAGACGCGTCTGGACATGTCCCGAATACCACTGGGATACCAACTTGAATGTCGCCTCCAACCATCTAGAGATGCTTACGATATAACGCGCGAATAGGATAGATGTTGGCACAACATCGAGTAGGAGAACATCCCACAACTCTGTCAATCAATGCGAAGCCGACTAACTGCTTGCGTAAGCGATAGAGGTAGACCAAGGCATTATTGATTTTCTCAGTTTGTGAAGCTCTTTCCCTTGAACGAGTCATCCACTTTTTCTGAAATTGTAATTATTTATTTGTCTGTACGTGTACATCACAGCTGACAATTTCCGTCCAATTCAGACAAATCCTTCACGGTTCTGTGTCTTAGGGTGTATTAGTCAACCACGCACATCGAAGATCACACTACTAATTTGGAGCTTTTTAGCTTTTGAATAACTGACACTATCAATGGGAGGCCACGAGGTTGCGATCACGGATATACTTCAAACTTTGTACATCTTTAGTAGGCCGTTACAACAACAACGTGTGAGTAGTAAGGTGTGCTACTCTGACAATTTCGAGAAAATCGCAAGAGGAGATTTATGGGTGGATGATGTAACTGATGTACTCTATCTCTGCGAAGATGTCGGAAGTAAAAAGTAATGACGGCCAGGTGCACTAGGCGACTGTTCGAATTCTGTCAACACTTATTTTTTAATCTATACTTTTTTCGTCACTGGTCACATTATTTCATTTATATGACGTTTCAGAAGTAGCATAATGAAAAAAGCACTTCCTTTTTCATGAAGTTTAGTAAATTTCATATGTTATTTGACTATTTACTATTTGTAAAGCCCAAGTCACCCCTCGATAAATAATGATGCGATTGACGTTCACAATCAGTAATGTAGTAAGTCATAGTGTGCCAGACCAAAAGAGTAATGTGCTGTCGACATCACACTTTGCAGGATGGTATTTGTCATGCAGTTATGGAAAACATAAACTGAAACTTCATGGAAATACTTCGTGCCAACACATGTGGTTTATTTTTTCATTATATTACCTCCCAAATGTCATAATTTAAATAATATGACGAGTGTCGAATAAAATAAAGTAGTAAGTTGGAGTGTAAGGCGAACTGTCGTCTTATATACAGTCGTTTTACGAAATTCGAACGCTAATCACTTGATCACCAAGAACCCTAACGTCCAATTCCTACGCACAGACACAGACGGCACATAATAGACGCTTATAGCTTCTCCTGCAGATTTCTCGGAATTGCTAGAGTAGTGCACCTTACTACTTGCAGATTATGTTGTTTTAATGACCTACAAAAGGTGTACAAAGTTTGAAGTAAATCTGTGATCCCAACGTCGTAGCGTCCTCTCTTAAGCGATAGTGACCCTCATCACTTAACGCCAAATCCGTACCACGTAGTCAGTCCGATAAGATGGCTCGACGTGGATATCTGACTGAATGAGAGAATGGAATTCTAGTGTTTAGGCATTCCCGTGATCACACAATGAATGAACTTGATTTATCAACTCAGAGAGTCCAGTGTGTCTACAAGGAATGGTTTACCACTCGGCAGTCATGTAACACGGCATAAGAACAGGGACTAGTGACAAATGTCTCACCTTGTCAGTGACAATTGCCATCGAAAGGCTGTGGGATGACACGTTTCATGTATCTCTTTCATTGTGCCAATTTGTAGATATCTATATGATACTACAATGAAGCGCCAAAGAAACTAGCATAGGCATGCGTATTCGGATATAGAGATACGTTAACAGGCAGAATACGGCGTTGCGTTCAGCAACTTCTGTATAAGACAACAAGTATCTGGTGCAGTTGTTTTATCGGTTACTGCTGCTACAGTGACAGGTTATCAAGATTTGAGTGAGTTTCAACGTGGTGTTACAGCCGTGGCAAGAGCGATGGGACACGGCATCTCCGAGGTGACGAAGTGGCGATTTTCCAGTACGACCGTTTCACGAATGTACCGCCAGTATCAGGAATCCGGTAAAACATCAAATCTCCGACATCGCTGCAGCCGGAAAAAGAATTTGCAAAAACTGCTCCAACGACGACAGAAGAGAATCATTGAAAGTGACAGAAATGCAACCCTTCAGGAAATTGCTGCAGAATTCAACGCTATCCCATCAATAAGTGTCAGCGTGCGAGCCACTCAACGAATCAACATCGATATGGACGTCCGGAGCCGAAGGCCCACTCGTGTACCCTTGATGACTGCACGACACACAGCTTTACGCATCGTCTGGGCCAGTCAACACCGGCTCCAACACCGACTCTATACTGTTAATGAATGGAAACATGTTGCCTGGTCGGATGAGTCTCGCTCCAAATTGTAATGAGCGGATGAACGTGTACAGGTATGGAGACAACGTCATGAACCCGTGAACCTTGCATGTCAGCAGGGGGCTGTTCGAGTCGTGGAGTCCGCAGCTCGTGGTCAGGCGGTAGCGTTCTCGCTTCCCGCGCCTGGGTTCCCGTGTTCTATTCCCGGGGGGGTCAGGGATTTTCTCTGCCTCGTGATGACTGGGTGTTGTGTGATGTCCTTAGGTTAGTTAGGTTTCAGTACACTCCTGGAAATTGAAATAAGAACACCGTGAATTCATTGTCCCAGGAAGGGGAAACTTTATTGACACATTCCTGGGGTCAGATACATCACATGATCACACTGACAGAACCACAGGCACATAGACACAGGCAACAGAGCATGCACAATGTCGGCACTAGTACAGTGTATATCCACCTTTCGCAGCAATGCAGGCTGCTATTCTCCCATGGAGACGATCGTAGAGATGCTGGATGTAGTCCTGTGGAACGGCTTGCCATGCCATTTCCACCTGGCGCCTCAGTTGGACCAGCGTTCGTGCTGGACGTGCAGACCGCGTGAGACGACGCTTCATCCAGTCCCAAACATGCTCAATGGGGGACAGATCCGGAGATCTTGCTGGCCAGGGTAGTTGACTTACACCTTCTAGAGCACGTTGGGTGGCACGGGTTACATGCGGACGTGCATTGTCCTGTTGGAACAGCAAGTTCCCTTGCCGGTCTAGGAATGGTAGAACAATGGGTTCGATGACGATTTGGATGTACCGTGCACTATTCAGTGTCCCCTCGACGATCACCAGTGGTGTACGGCCAGTGTAGGAGATCGCTCCCCACACCATGATGCCGGGTGTTGGCCCTGTGTGCCTCGGTCATATGCAGTCCTGATTGTGGCGCTCACCTGCACGGCGCCAAACACACATACGACCATCATTGGCACCAAGGCAGAAGCGACTCTTATCGCTGAAGACGAGACGTCTCCATTCGTCCCTCCATTCACGCCTGTCGCGACACCACTGGAGGCGGGCTGCACGATGTTGGGGCGTGAGCGGAAGACGGCCTAACGGTGTGCGGGACCGTAGCCCAGCTTCATGGAGACGGTTGCGAATGGTCCTCGCCGATACCCCAGGAGCAACAGTGTCCCTAATTTGCTGGGAAGTGGCGGTGCGGTCCCCTACGGCACTGCGTAGGATCCTACGGTCTTGGCGTGCATCCGTGCGTCGCTGCGGTCCGGTCCCAGGTCGATGGGCACGTGCACCTTCCGCCGACCACTGGCGACAACATCGATGTACTGTGGAGACCTCACGCCCCACGTGTTGAGCAATTCGGCGGTACGTCCACCCGGCCTCCCGCATGCCCACTATACGCCCTCGCTCAAAGTCCGTCAACTGCACATAGGGTTCACGTCCACACTGTCGCGGCATGCTACCAGTGTTAAAGACTGCGATGGAGCTCCGTATGCCACGGCAAACTGGCTGACACTGACGGCGGCGGTGCACAAATGCTGTGCAGCTAGCGCCATTCGACGGCCAACACCGCGGTTCCTGGTGTGTCCGCTGTGCCGTGCGTGTGATCATTGCTTGTAGAGCCCTCTCGCAGTGTCCGGAGCAAGTATGGTGGGTCTGACACACCGGTGTCAATGTGTTCTTTTTTCCATTTCCAGGAGTGTAGTTCTAAGTTCTAGGGGACTGATGACCATAGATGTTAAGTCCCATAGTGCTCAGAGCCATTTCGAGTCGTGGAGCTATGTAATGTGATATTTTGGGGCGTGTGCAATTGGAGTAATATGGGACCCCTGATACGTCTAGATACGACTCTGACAGGTGATGTGTACGTACGCATCCTGTCTGACCAACTGCATCCATTCATGTCCATTGTACATTGTACATTCCGACTGACTTGGGAAATTCTAGCAGGACAATGTGACACCCCACACGACCAGAATTGCTACAGAGTGGCTCCTGGAACACTTACGAGTTTAAACACCTCCGCTGGCCACCGAACTCCCCAGACATGAACGTTATTGAGCATATCTGGGATACCTTGGAACGTGCTGTGAAGAAGAGATCTCCACCGCCTCGTACTCTTACATATTTATGGACAGCCCTGCAGGACTCATGGTGTCAAATCCCTCCAGAACTAATTCAGACGTTAATCGAGTCCATGCCACATCGTGTTTCGGCACTTCTCAGTGCTCTCGGAGGCCCTACACGATATTAGGCAGGTGTATCACTTGGTAGGCTCTTCACTGTATTATAGGTGATTGTAACAATTGCGAAGATCGAACCGCTGAGATTCGTCTCATTTTTCAAGTAATTATTCAGTTGCATATTCTTGATTTAATGAGTTGCGTGTCTCCATAGAGAAAGTGAATGAACCCTGTACCAGAGACGTTGGAAGCCATCTGTGGACGCCAAATGTATTCGGAGGCTGGGCCTACTTCTTAAGGGAGGCCATATGGGATATAGATCCGGGTGCTCGCCACCGTCCGCAGCTCGTGGTCGTGCGGTAGCGTTCTCGCTTCCCGCGCCCGGGTTCCCGGGTTCGATTCCCGGCGGCGTCAGGGATTTTCTCTGCCTCGTGATGATTGGGTGTTGTGTGGTGTTCTTAGGTTGGTTAGGTTTAAGTAGTTCTAAGTTCTAGGGGACTGATGACCATGGCTGTTAAGTCCCATAGTGCTCAGAGCCATTTGAACCATTTGTGCTCGCCACCATATAGAATCTGTGGCACCATTGTTTTGTGTTCGTCGGCCCCAGCCTCTGTAAGTCTCTAGAATTGTGGACTGGACCTGTACAGATTGGGGTCACTTTCTAAAGGGCTTGGTTTCAGAATAATGCAGCGCATTGGGCCAGCTAAAATAAAATTATTAACTTCTCATGATAGGAGCTCACGTTAATGCAGAATTTTATGACTGATACAATGTTCGCTGCTGACTGTAGAAGATTAATTTTTTCTCTTCCCTGTAGTAACGTAGTACTGCAAAATATTTTGCGTCAGCACATGCGGCACTTTCAAAATTTTGAGACATGTTTACATGTCATCGTCAACAAGTCTCAGGATTATAAATTTCTCTCGCAAAATCCTTTGCAGTACAACTTCTTAATGGCCCAAAGACCAAAATTTCAGTAGGCAACGACTAACATGATGCCTTCCGTAAAATAATCATTTTTATGATATTTCTCAGTTAAAAGATTATCTAAGTGGGGGAATTTTTCGCGAAAAGGTCTTCCAAGAAAAGTGGCGGGGGTTGTTCAGGAACAAAGAAAGATGGGATAGTTATGTGGTAGTTACTGTTAATGATTTTCTCGTTTCTGAGGGAAAGTAACAGCAAAGTCCGGACGCAAAACCACGAGTACAACGAAATTACTTACTACAAAATTTGAAGGTAGACGAAGGAGAAATACATATTACAACTGCGGATTCAGCGTGGTGTCTGTTCTCCGCATTCATATAAAAATTCTTTATCTCTCAGCATGAGGAAACATCTCATTGGATAGCTTAAAAATTATCGACTAGTTGGGATGTTTGGGTTCCGTTCCTTAAAATTTGACAGTGTATTCATTGGCTGGGCTTTCCCATTGGTGGAGGGAAGTTGACCAAGACGTTCTCGGGAAACTCAGATTGGAGGGCAACACAAGAGCATTCTTCTGGGCTGGACATCGAGATTGATACGGATGTAGGTACTTGGATTCGAGAGTCATCTGGCCACTTTATGATTGATGAGCAAGCCGCAGAGGAAGCAGGTCTGACAGGAGTGAATAGTTTCACGGCGATATGTACTAGTAAAAGATTCTCGGGGTTCTAGCCGCGTCAAGTGGTTTAAAATCCACGAGCTTTCGACCGAGTACTCCTCGGCCATTGTCAAGTGGTGACTGTCTTCTGGTTGTTGCTGCCGTCCTTTTCTTCCAAGGATTTCCATTTCAGTACACGGACCATTTCCGTGACACTAGCGTGTTGATCCAACCTATAAGTATCAAATCTAGCAGTACTCTCGTTTAACACGACTTGCTGCTGTGCCAAACGCTCTAGCAGCACTTTAATATGGGCTGCAGTAGTGTTCTGTTGATGGTCTCCTTTCTAGATGAGCAACGCTCTCTTAGTATTCACCGGTGGTCTGAAGTCGACTATTCGCCTTCCCTACAAGCGACTTTACGTGCTCGGTCCACTTAATGACACTTTGTAACCTAACATCTTCTGATTTAATCGGTGTGACTGTCTCAAGCAGTACATCAGTAATACAGTAATCGAACATTACAGGATTGTTTTCCGTACTCATCTGCATGAACTCACGTCTGCCTACATTTAGAGCAAGATGTTACACATTACACCAAACAGAAATTCTGTCTAACTTGCCAGCACCCTCCTACAGTGACTCAATGGCTTCTCTTTCCCATACACTTCAGAGTTATCAGCAAAGAGTCGCGGTTGCCACTCACGATATCCGCCAAACAGCTAATGAGTGCAGAGAACAAGGGCGCCCTGTCACACTTTTCTGGGTCACTCCTGACGACACCTTTGTTTCTGATGAACACTCGCTGTCCAGTTCTATTATTCAATTCTTCAAAAAGTATTCGAGCCACTTCCAAATCTAAGAACGTATTCTGCATACTCGAGCCTTTGTTGCCAGTATGTGATGTAGCACTGTATTAGAAGATCTGCTTGAATCTCGGAGTACGTAACGTGCCCGCTGCTATTCATCCATGATTCTTAGGGCATGGCAGCGACGGTTTAAAGAAATTCATCACTGCTGCCAGACAAAGTTGAAGTACTGCTGCACAGACACTGTGTATAAGTACAGTTTACTGCGAGTAATATACTATAATGTCAGTCAGTTGTTGCAGCAACGTATGAAATTTTACACCTGCACATTAGTTCTGACAAAATCTTGCTGGTGGCAGAAACATGCTTGGCGTTATTTTAGTCCATTTTGATTCTCCCCGGTTTGCTGCCAGGAACACGTATATTTCAAAAAGCGTTCCTCCCGTAAAGTATTTCTTTATGAAGTCCTCGAGTTTCGAACTTATTGTATTCATATTCTGCCTATATTTTAGATTTGAGGGATGAAAGAGTGAAGCCACCAGAGGATCAAGTAGGTAAAAAGACGAGGGCTAGTAGAAATCCTTGGGTAACAGAAGATATATTGAATTTAATTGATGAAAGGAGAAAATATAAAAATGCAGTAAATGAAGCAGGCAAAAAGGAATACAAACGTCTCAAAAATGAGATTGACAGGAAGTGCAAAATGGCTAATCAGGGATGGATAGAGGACAAATGTAAGGATTTAGAGGCATATCTCACTAGGGGTAAGATAGATACTGCCTACAGGAAAATTAAAGAGACCTTTGGAGAAAAGAGAATGTCAAGAGCTCAGATGTTCTCGGTTCTAAGCAAAGAAGAGAAAGCAGGAAAGTGGAAGGAGTATTTAGAGGGTCTATACAAGGGTGACGTACTTGAGGACAATATTATGGAAATGGAACAAAATGAAGATGAAGATGAAGTGGGAAATATGGTAATGCGTGAAGAATTTGACAGAGCACTGAAAGGCCTAAGTCGAAACAAGGATCCGGGAGTAGACAACATTCCATTAGAACTATTGATAGCCTTGGAAGGGCCAGCCCTAAGAAAACTCTACCATCTGGTGGTCAAGATGTACGAGACAGGTGAAATACCCTCCAATCCCAAGGAAAGCAGGTGTTGACAGATGTGAAAATTACCGAACTATCAGTTTAATAAGAAACAGCTGCAAAATACCAACACGAATTTTTTACAGACGAATGGAAAAACTGGTAGAAGCCGACCTCGGGGAAGATCAGTATGGATTCCGTAGAAATGTTGGAACACGTGACGTAATACTGACACTACGACTTATCTGAAAAAATAGATTAAGGAAAGGCATACCTATGCTTCTAGCATTCGTAGACAATGTTGACGGGAATATTATCTTTCAAATTCTGAAGGTGGCAGGGGTAAAATACAGGGAGCGGAAGGCTATTTACAGTTTGTACAGAAACCAGATGGCAATTATAAGAGTCGAGGGGCATGAAAGGGAAGCAGTGGTTGGGAAGGTAGTGAGACAGGGTTGTAGCCAATCCCCGATGTTATTCAATATGTATATTGAGCAAGCAAAAATTAGGAATAGGGATTAACATCCATGTTGAAGAAATAAAGACTTTGAGGTTCGCCGATGATATTGTAATTCTGTCAGAGATGACAAAGGACCTGGAAGACCAGCTGAACGGAATGGACAGTGACTTGAAAGGAAGATATAAGATGAACATCAACAAAAACAAAACAAGGATAATGGAATGTAGTCGAATTAAGTCGGGTGATGCTGAAGGAATTAGATTAGGAAATGAGACACTTAAAGTAGTAAAGGAGATTTGCTATTTGGGGGGCAAAATACCTGATGATGGTCGAAGTAGAGAGGATATAAAATGTAGACTGGCAATGGCAAGGAAAGCATTTCTGAAGAAGAGAAATTTGTTAACGTCGAGTATAGATTTAAGTGCCAGGAAGTCGTTTCTGAAAGTATTTGTATGGAGTGTAGCCATGTATGGAAGTGACACGTGGACGATAAATAGTTTGGACAAGAAGACAATAGAAGCTTTCGAAATGTGGTGATACAGAGGAATACTGAAGATTAGATGGGTAGAACACATAATTAATTAGGAGGTATTTCATAGAATTAGGGAGAAGAGAAGTTTGTGGCACACCTTGACTGGAAGAAGGTATCAGTTGGTAGGACATGTTCTGAGGCGTCAAGGGATCACCAATTTAGTATTGGACGGCAGCGTTGAGGGTAAAAATCGTGGGGGAAGACCAAGAAATGAATACACTAAACAGATTCAGAAGGATATAGGTTGCAGTAGGTAATGGGAGATGAAGAAACTTGCACAGGATGGAGTAGCGTGGAGAGCTGCATCAAACCAGGCTCTGGACTGAAGAAAACTGTTATGTCATCATCAGGTGGTGCTGACGCAATAGTCTGTCCGGTGTCAGCCGCTAGTATTTATCCCTCGTGGGTCCAGGCGCGATTCTGTGCGCCGCAGCGCGCGGCGTGTCCGGTGGTGGGGGAAGTAGTGGCTGCGGTAGGTAGTGCGGGGCGGGGGGAGGGGGGGGAGCGCAGTATCTCTTCGGCGGTCGTACCGGAATGATCTGGTGTCCGCTTGCACCGTAGCTCCTTGATAGAGCTTGGTATTAGCTTCCAGGCGCTACAGAGTTCGTAACCAGTGTCCCTATTGACGAGGTTCTCTGTTACGCGAATTTCTATAACCTCTCTGAAGATGCAGTTTGTCTCGTCATAATTCACTGTCCGTCCAGTGTTTATGCATTCTGCTAGGGAAGATTGGCTTGGCTTACCTAGGCGGGTGTAGCGTTGGTGTTCTTTGCATTGATGTTCCACTTTACGAACCGTTTGGCCGATACAGGATTTGCCACAGCCGCACGGAGTTTTGTATGCCCCTATTTCTTGAGGCCGACACCGTCTTTCACTGTTCCTAGTAAGGCGCGCGTCTTGGCCGCCACAAATAACAGCTGGGACTGCATGTTCAAATACGCCATAGGAATTCGAGTATCTCGGCAACATGGAGACTGGCTACAAACTCAGTAAGGTCTGGTAATCAGTACTAAGCTCTATCAAGGAGCAACGTTGCCGGCGGACACGAGATCATTCCTTCACGACCACCGAAGAGAACTAGCGGCAGAAAGCTGACAGACCTTTGCATCAGCACTATCTGATGATAGCAGAACGGTTATTCGCCGAAATATCGTGGGCATTCGACGATCGTATCCATTTGGACACCCGATAACCCTTCAAAAAGCATATACGCTGGTAAAGTCTCAGGTCACAATTTCTTTTACTTAAAAAGCGAATAGTTTGTAGTGAATTCAGCATCAGACAAAATTTTGAATACTGATATATGTATCCTGAAGATGACCGAGACATGACGATAACATAATGTAAAATGTAATGTAGGCTTACAGACGTATTTTTCCCCGATTTCTATGAATAGTTAACAGCATTTATAGCTTACGAATAGCCAATAATTTTGCGATTAACGTTAAAATAAGGCTGTACTCGCAACGTGAATTTGCCACTAAAAAGGTCCCCAAGGCTGGGTGACCTAACATCTCAGAGTAATTCTTTGAGGACTTGTGGTTCATCAATAATAATAATAATAATAATAATAATAATAATAATAACAATAATGCCACTCTGGAGACTCGCCTGTTTTCGGATAGCACTCAGAGGAAACAGTCAGCCTTCATTTTACCTGGGCTTCAAAGGAACAATATCTAAGTTATTTGACATTTATATGAAGCACTAAAACTTGAGTTAGAAAACTCGGTACGTCGTTGTGTATATAACAACTAGAACTTAAGGTTCATTTAAATTATATATAGGATGATTCAGCTGCCCCCACAGATGTCGTTTTATGCAACCAACGATGTTAATAGCTCGCCTTCAAAAACCACACTCGAGAATTTCATATTTTTACTCTCTCTCTACGCGCAAACTACATTGAAGCGGCAAAGAAACTGGTGTAGGCATGCGTATTCAATTTCAGAGATATGTAAACAGAATACGGCGCTGCTGTCGGCAACGCCTATACAGGGTGTTACAAAAAGGTACTGCCAAACTTTCAGGAAACATTCCTCACACACAAATAAAGAAAAGATGTTATGTGGACATGTGTCCGGAAACGCTTAAATTCCATGTTAGAGCTCATTTTAGTTTGGCCCCCATGTTCTTCCACCTACGCTCAATGCAGCACGTTATCATCATTTCATACGGGATACTCTGCCTGTGCTGCTAGAACATGTACCTTTTCAAGTACGACACAACATGTGGTTCATGCACGATGGAGCTCCTGCACATTTCAGTCGAAGTGTTCGTACGCTTCTCAACAACAGATTCGGTGACCGATGGATTGGAAGAGGCGGACCGAGTCCATGGCCTCCACGCTCTCCTGACCTCAACCCTCTTGACTTTCATTTATAGGGGCACTTGAAAGCTCTTGTCTACGCAACCCCGGTACCAAATGTAAAGACTCTTCGTGCTTGTATTGTGGACGGCTGTGATACAATACGCCATTCTCCAGGGCTGCATCAGCACATAAGGGATTCCATGCGACGGAGGGTGGATGCATGTATCCTAGCTAACGGAGGACATTTTGAACATTTCCTGTAACAAATTGTTCGAAGTCACGCTAGTACGTTCTGTTGCTGTGTGTTTCCATTCCATGATTAATGTGATTTGAAGAGAAGTAATAAAATGAGCTCTAACATGGAAAGTAAGCGTTTCCGGACACATGTCCACATAACATATTTTCTTTCTTTGTGTGTGAGGAATGTTTCCTGAAAGTTTGGCCGTACCTTTTGTAGCACCCTGTATAAGACAACAATTGTCGGGCGCGGTTGTTATATATCTGTTACTGCAGCTATACTGGTAGATTATCAAGATTTAAGTGAGTTGGAATGTCTTGTTACAGTCGGCACATGAGCGATGGCACACAGCATCTCCGAGGTAGCGATGAAGTGGGGATTTTCCCCTTACGACACATTCACGAGTGTACTGTGCTTATCAGAAATCCGCTAAAACATCAAATCTCCGACACTGCTGCGGCCGAAAAAAGATACTGCGAGAACGGGACCAACGATGAGGCTATTGCGCAAAGCGAAGAGATTTTACAATTCCAAAAATTTCCAAACAAAATGGTTTTGATTCCTCTGTTAAATGAGACTAATTTCGGAGGATTAGCCCTTTTGCAAATAAAAAAGTTGACAACGTTTGCGACTGTTTCCAGCACTTTCCAGCTGTTGTGGGATTCCATTTAGTTAATCACTAATGTTTTATAAGAGTAAGTTAGGCTGTCTGGGGTTGGAAAGCTGATTTGAACACAACGGTGCTTTAGTAGGTTGTCATATTTAAATGTTACACTCCTGCCTTTCTCCGAACTTGCAATGATTTGCCTAGCCAGTCAGAGGGGGACCTGCAGCTTTCCACTGACCGCAGCAGCCTAAAAAATTGTATTTTTTAACATATTGGGCAAAATGGTGCCAGAGATGTAACAAGCGAGAATTAACAAAGAAATCTTGAGGCTGACACTGGATTGATCCCAAGATTCAGCTGTTTGTAGCCTGACACTCACCGAGACCAACTTTTTTGTTTTGTTTACACGGGCTTCGTTTTCTCTTTTCTCCTTGCGTTGTCAATTGCACCTTATAAGGCGTCAGACTTTAAATTTGTTTTAATCTTCTCTCCGCAGCATGTTTCTTCCTGTAGGTGAACAAAAATAATCAATGTAACAAAAAATTTCTCTTGTATGAGCATGTGACGATAAAGATGGGAACCTGAAGCGTACTAATTAAGTTGAAAATTGCTTATATCTTTCCTCAACTTCATGTCTTCTTGAAGGGATTCAGTGCAACGATATAGTCCCTCTGAAATATATTAAAACTATTATGAATAGGTACAAATATTTTATTCTGCTTCATTCAGTATATTAGATAACTGATTGTAACATATTTCTGAAATACTCATACATTGTGAGCATACGACAACAGTAATGTGAAACAAATATGTGTGACTGGCTTTAAAGTTTACTGTGCTCGAACTGCAGGCAGGGTATGTCTGACAAGGTGTAATTGCCCTCGACATTCTGTGTCTACATTTCCCCTAAATAAACAGTTCGTTTTACAAGTTTCTTTAAGTTGTGACTGCAACCACAGATTAATGCAAATGCATTCTAGCCACAGTTCATCCTTAGAGGCATAAGTGAAATACATTACAAAAATAAAGTTCCATGAAAAAATATCAAGTTTCTTAAACTCACTGTGAAAAATATGACAAGTCCGTGAACACATGCAAGAACTTATTTAGTCTTTAAAATAACGCTGCTGCAGTCTGGAACCGCAAGACCGCTACGGTCGCAGGTTCGAATCCTGCCTCGGGCATGGATGTTTGTGGTGTCCTTAGGTTAGTTAGGTTTAACTAGTTCTAAGTTCTAGGGGACTAATGACCTCAGCAGTTGAGTCCCATAGTGCTCAGAGCCATTTGAACCAAAATAACGCTGAATGTTAGACTTAGTCCGCAGAATCTACCGCAGAAAATATTTTTAAGTCTACTCGAGCACAAAGGAATTTTAAAAGTCCCTAGATCAGTTGCACGAAAAATTTGAACACTCTTAGAAACACAAGATTCCGGGTTACCAAGGATTCTACTTCGTTAATCGCATACCACCGTCTGCCCACGACCAGTACGCTTGAGGTCATTTTATAGCCATCAGTATGCACGTGAAAAAAAATTATTGTAATACTACTACTAAAAACATGTTCCTAAACCTATCACCTGATTCTCATGCGCTAGTTACTCTTACAAGTATAAAGGGTTGTGCTGGGGACTTGGTTGTCATACAGTAAAGGAAAAACTGCTCCGAAGCCACATACAAACGTTTAGTTACATCAATGAATATCTTTTCGTATACTGCAAGTAATTTCTTTTAGTAGAATATATGTTTCAGAAGATAACGTACGAATGCTATCTTTTTTCGACCAACTTCTAAATTTTATTTTTCTTTGTGCAGTTGAGATGAGTGAGCTATAGTCTCCCGTAGCTAGCAAATGGTTCGAAAATTATTCGGAGCCAGGGTTTTCTATAGAATATATCGAGGGGAAACGACATTTCCAAAAATCTCGTAAAGTTCTTGACAGATATACTTCTAATACTCTCATTAACGGTACTCCAATAAACATGCGGACGACCATAGGCTATAATCACATTTTAAACAATATATCGGTTTTCTGTTAAAGCAAATTGAGAAAAAAAAATGGTGTGCTGTGCTGTGAAAAATATTATTTGTTTTCTTTCACACAGTCTGTTTTTGCTACGATTGTGGGACATTTAAACCATTAGTCCAGTTTTTTTCCGATGCGTATTGTTTCTTCTTGTAATAGTTTTAAACAATAATTGTACACACAACAATGTGTTATTTAGTTTTTTCCTTATAAACGTTTTAACAGAAAACCTGTGTATTAACAAATCATTAGAATCCTACTACTAGTACTATTACTATTACTTCAACTAATCAGCTACTCAGTCTGAATCGTAATAATTTTGTAATTTACCCGTTCGCAGATTAAAAATCTACTCACAGATCCAGCAACGGGAGGTCATTCTCAAATCCCATATACCAATGATTCCAACCGATTTACCCATTCAGTTTAAGTGAATCAAGGTTTCGTTAGGAATAACAACAAAGAAGGCTCAAAGTCTGACATTCAAATATTTTGAAACTGATCTACAGTCGCAGACTTTCCCAATTGAATGTGTTCCTTCTCTGGTAGTTTAGAACGTCAGTTCACAGCCATCACCCACAACATAAAAAAAGATGCATATTTTTAAATTTTGTAACTGTATAGTGCACAGACAATTTGAGAAAGGCACCTTAAAGGCAATGAAAAACAAAAAAAATGTTTTTTCATTCATATTCTATATTATTTATTGAAACTTAGGGTTAAATACCTTCGAAATTGGCGTAATCGTGAAGAGGAGCAGAAATTCGCGACACACAGGTCACACGGATACCCAGATAGGACGTATGTGAAATTTCGGTATATATTTACCAACTGCGAAGCATTGTTGGGTTAGCTAGTAACATAGTTTTTCCTCGTCACCACAGTGTTAGACGCCAAAATATACCAAGAGTCTCATTAGTGACGGGGCTAAGGGTATATGAATATTAGCCGACATTCACTTTCAAGGATAATATTAAGGCCTCTACCCTAGCGGATTGACTAGGGGTTTGTGGTGATAGTAGAACATGCTGCGGCCGGTAGATCTGAAATAAGATCTTTGTTAAAGTACAGCGTAATTTGACGAGAGTCTTCCATGATTTATTTAGCTAGAGTGTGTTACATTATGCATCATGTCTGCACAGTTCATGTGTACACAATCCCAAATCACTTTAGGGACACAGTATGAGCTCATTATTATATTAAAAGATAGCTAAATAAAAGCGATATATTTGTGAAATATTGACACTACTGGCCATTGTCCGCCCCGGTAGCTGAGTGGTCAGCGTGACAGACTGTCAATCCTAAGGGCCCGGGTTCGATTCCCGGCTGGGTCGGAAATTTTCTCCGCTCAGGGACTGGGTGTTGTGTTGTCCTAATCATCATCATTTCATCCCCATCGACGCGCAGGTCGCCGAAGTGGCGTCAAATCGAAAGACCTGCACCAGGCGAACGGTCTACCCGACGGGAGGCCCTAGCCACACGACATTTCCATTTCCACTGGCCATTAAAATTGCTACACCAAGAAGAAATGTAGATGATAAAACGGGTATTCATTGGATAAATATATTATACTAGAACTGACATGTGATTACATTTTCACGCAGTTTGAGTGCATAGATCCTGAGAAATCAGTACCCATAACAACCACCTCTGGCCGTAATAACGGCCTTGATACGCCTGGCCATTGAGTCAAACAGAGCTTGGATGGCGTGTACAGGCACAGCTGCCCATGCAACCTCAACACGATACCACAGTTCATCAAGAGTGGTGACTGGCGTATTGTGACGAGCCAGTTGTTCGGCCACCGTTCACCAGACGTTTTCAATTGGTGAGAGATCTGGAGAATGTGCTGGCCAGGGCAGCAGTCGAACATATTCTGTATCCAGAAAGACCTGCAACATGCGGTCGTGCATTCTCCTGCTGAAATGTAGGGTTTCGCAGGGATCGAATGAAGGGTAGAGCCACGGGTCGTAACACATCTAAAATGTCACGTCCACTGTTCAAAGTGCCGTCAATGCGAACAAGAGGTGACCGAGACATGGAACCAACGGCACCCCATATCATCACGCCGGGTGATACGCCACTATGGCGTGACGAATACACACTTCCAATGTGCGTTCACCGCGATGTCGCCAAACACGGATGCCACCATCATGATACTGTAAACAGAACCTGGATTCATCCGATAAAATGACGTTTTGCCATTCGTTCACCCAAGTTCGTCGTTGAGTACACCATCGCAGGCGCTCTTGTCTGTGATGCAGCGTCAAGGGTAACCGCAGCCATGGTCTCCGAGCTAATAGCCCATGTTGCTGCAAAAGTCGTCGAACTGTTCGTGCTGATGGTTGTTGTCTTGCAAACGTCCCAATCTGTAGACTCAAGGATCGAGACGTGGCTGCACGATCCGTTACCGCCATGCGGATAAGATGCCTGTCATCTCGATTGTTAGTGATACGAGGCCGTCGGGATCCAGCACGGCGTTCCGTATTACCTTGCGGAACAAACCGATTCCATATTCTGCTAACAGTCACTGGATCTCAACCAACGCGAGCACAATGTCGTGATACGATAAACTGTAATCGCGATAGGCTACAATCCGACCTTTATCAAAGTCGGAAACGTGATGGTACGCATTTCTCCTCCTTACACGAGGCATCACAACAACGTTTCGCCGGCCGAAGTGGCCGCGCGGTTCTAGGCGCTACAGTCTGGAACCGCGCGACCGCTACGGTCGCAGGTTCGAATCCTGCCTCAGGCATGGATGTGTGTGATGTCCTTAGGTTAGTTAGGTTTAAGTAGTTCTAAGTTCTAGAGGACTGTTGACCTTAGGAGTTAATTCCCATAGTGCTCGGAGCCACTTGAACCATTTGAACAACGTTTCACCAGGCAACGCCGCTCAACTGTTGTTTGTGTATGAGAAATCGGTTGGAAACTTTCCTCATGTCAGCACGTTGTAGGTGTCGCCACCGGCGCCAACCTTGTATGAATGCTCTGAAAAGCTAATCATTTGCATATCACAGCATCTTCTTGTGTCGGTTAAATTTCGCGTCTGTAGCTCGTCATCTTCGTGGTGTAGCAATTTTTATGGCCAGTAGTGTACATCGTCCTTAACATAAGGCATAAAACTTATTTGGTTTTACGTTTATTTTTAATTTCACATTAATCTATATAAAACTAGATATTCATATTTATTTAGTCCATAGAAATTTATTGTTCCGATGCTCTTTAACCAAATGAAGTGCAAAAGCTTGTACCACGTCTACTGCGTTCGCACATGAAACAGTAAGTGATTATTTTTTCCACACACTTAGTGTTAGAACTTTGAGTGCTTTTTTTTTCTGTGCATCTCTTGGATATCAGAAGCACTTGTGACATAGATACTGATATGTTATAATGGTAACGTTGTTTTCTGACTCCTCCATCACTCTCCACCACTCACCGTACTCTTGTTCAATATCAGGCAATTCATGCGTGGAAAACAGACTGCAAAATCGAATGCCCTCTATGTTGGTCACTCTGAGCACCGACTTAGAGAGCACATGAGCTTACACTGAAGACCAGCTGTCTGACCAACAACCAGCGGAATCCGAGCGAAAGCTAGCGAATACGACCCGAACATGAGCTAATGGTTGTTCGCTCGCACTCGGCTACCGTTGACTCCAGTGAATGGCCACTCGCTAATCCACGATCTCTTGTTTTCGCTTAGATATAAGCCAGCCTTTGGAGACAACCAGCAACAAGCCCCAGATGTCGACGAAATGTACTATCAGTTGCATAACAAACTAAGTTTGTCATTTGTGCCCGGAATGATGGGTTTCTGGACAACTGCTGGAGTAAGTTACACTTGATGTTAGTCATTTGGTAGTGAAGCTGCTTGTGACACTGACGAAGAGTCGTTTTCCAGGAACAGTTAGTGTATTTACAGGCTCGGAAGGAAGGTCTGCTACGAACCGAATAATCCTATCAAACGCGACTCTAAGAGGAATGTCTGGTATTTAGTAACATAAATGTTTTACGCTGAGTAGGCAGAGGAGAGAGGTTGTGGACGGCAAACTGCATCTCTACTACACTTGTAAATATTCCAAGAGGTTAAGAAGGTCTTTCTAAGTCGATGTTGCTACAAATATAAGGGAAAACAGTGCAGAAATCTATATAGAAGGAGCGTGAAAAACTAGAATTCTTATTAATTAAAACCCGGGAAAGACCGAAACATAGGGAAGTCTCTGACGTTGCCCTTAGCCACCGACTTAACGAATTCCAAGATTCAATAAGAGAACAAATTAATATGCAAATTGGTGGCTATCTTCTGGCGACGAAATAAATCTTGAAGACTGAACTCAAAGGTAATTTCACTATGAGAGTTCTCAGCTTACATATTGGGCTTAACGATGTAAATGAAATTAATAGACTGGTGTGACGGAAACAGAGTTTCATAGAGATATCAATGACATAAAAAGAAAATAGCATATATAGCTGAACTGTTGCAACCAGTTGATTCATACTCTGGGCAGGCTGTTTCACATTTAAGTATTGATAGCGTGAGCATAGAGAATTTTGATATTTATGAACTCTTCACAACTTAAAAACAGCATTCCACATGCTATACCGAGAAGCCGCCATCTGATAGTCACACTAGTGAGTGCAAACGTTAATTGACTGTTATTTCAATATAAATAGGGCCAAAGGTAATGCTGAACAGGTGGAGAGATTTAGAGGATATGATGGTATCAAACATTATGGTTCCAGCGGCCTTTCCAAGTCTCAAACGTCTGTGAGGTATATGCGCAGTCTGAAACGACGAATGAAAATTTGTACCACGGCCAGGTTTCAAATCTGGGTGTCCTGCTCTTTATACTGATGTGCTAACTGCTACGACACCTTGGTAGCGTAGCTTTGCACAACTGCACAGAGTACCCTAGCGGATCTCCCTTCTCAATCCAAATTCCTATAGGCGCCTCAGTGCACATGATATGCCCCCTAAACTCGAACAGCCTGGTAGAGGCTCTCCAACTATACTGGAAAAGCATCTCAGCATCGAACTAAACGGGGGATCCTGCCTCAAAGCAGGGCAGAAAGACGTTAATCAGACAACATGATTCCAGTGACTTTTACAAGTCCCAAACACCTGCGATCTATATTTGCAGATTGTAGCAACGAATGAAAATTTGTAGCAAGGCCGGGATTCAAACGTGGGTCTGCTGCTCACTAGGCAGACCGCTGTCCACTATACCACCCGGAGGAGTGGCTGTGTTCAACTGTACGGACAACCCTACCACACCTCTTTCCTCTCCCTTAATTCCAGTTCGCGCCTTAGGCCACTTGGCATCCCCTTAAACTCTAACTGTATTGCGAATTTTCTCCAACTGTACTGAAATAGCACCTCGGCATCAAACAAAATGGGGGCTCCTGCTTCAAACCTAGACCCAGATGCTTTAGTCAAATGAAACATTATGGTTCCAGAGCTCTTTTCAAGACTCAAAGATCTTCGACGTATATGCGTGCAGAGTGAAACACGAATGAAAATCTTTACCAGGGCCTGGATTCGAGCCCGAGTCTCCAGCTCACTAAGCAGTTGCACTACCTGCTATGCCACTTTTTACTGTAGCTTTGCACAATTGTACGGACTCCCCTGGTAATGCAAAGCGACTTTGCCAGGGCGAAGTAGTGGTTAGTGCATCTGTCTAGTGAACAGGAGACCTGGATTCGAAACCCGGCCTTGATACAAAATTTCAATCCTCGCTTGTCTGCATATATACGTACATCATAGTTGTGTGAGGCTTGGAAAGATCTCTGTACCCATTTTGTTTCATTATATTAAAGCACCTATGACTGTGTTTCAGGCAGGATTTGCCGTTTCGTTCGATGCTTGGGTGCTATTCCAATACACTTGGAGAGGTCCTGCAGTGTTGTTCGAGTTCAGGGGGAACAACAGGTGGGCCGAGTCGTGAATGGGGATTTGGACTGAGGAGGGAGGCTCGCAAGCATTGTCCATGCAGCTGTGTGAAGTCAGTCTGCCAGCGTGACGCAGTGGTTACTGCATCTGTTTAGTGAGCAGGAGATCTAGGTTCAAATCGTGACCTTGGTACAAATTTTCATTCTTCGCTTCAGTCAGCATATATACATCGGAAATGACTGTAGTTACACAACACTGAACAGAACTCTGATTAGTGCCAGGAAAGACCAAGTGCGTCAAAACGACATGAGAATGTTTGTTTCCGTTCCTGATTGATTTATTAATTACCAGAAATAAATTTGTTCGTTGCGACGGGGCGGTAAATAATAAGTGCGGTTGAAGAGTTTACACGAATGTGTATATACAAATGTTGATTAAGAAATGTTATTGCAAATTTTGGCTCTCACGTAAGTCTCAGGGGATGATTTCCACACTTGGTGCATTAGTACACTGTTCCACACCCGCGCATTAGTTATAGTTTTGAATTAATATTCATGAGTGCAGTTTATGCTAGGGAACAAAAAATTTGGCCATTATTATAGCAAAATCAGTTTTTCACGACACAGTTCAATCTATTTATTGGATTTGCCCATTTCTTTCACACAATGAAATTAGCACTGATGAGACGGTTTACAGTTTCATTTTAATAATAATTTGACTCCGAGCCCCCAATAGCAGGCTGCTATAAACGAAAATTACTCAATCAGCTCGAACAGAACCACAAGTCCCACTGTCCTCTTTGTTCTAGCAGTTTTGACGCGAAATCACAGATCGCCACCTGTTCACTTACACCGATGTATACCTTGTAATTCGTACTCACACAAATAATCATAGTACTTCCAGTTCACCAAATATATGCATGCACACTTGCACTATTAAACAATACTCTTCGTCGAAATAAATCGGCTCGAAAAAAAATTCTCAAACGACCACATGGACCATACTCAAGAGGGGCTCGGTCGCCACCCACCCTTCAAAACGACTGACCAACGCTGACCTCTGGCCAAGATGGCCGCTCGCTTATATATGCTCGGATGTCTACTCCCTGGCTATGCAAGTGCCAGTCTCACCAGTTAAGGTTACAAATTTTGATACATACATCCCTCGACAGAGATAAGTGCACCATCGGATCCGCACTAAAAAGTACATCTTATTTACTATGTTACATTAATTTCTTGGATTATCCTATCGCCCGTAAATCAAGTTTTAGTTTTTGCAAAATTTCGCCACTTAGCGCAAATGTGTTTGTTGACATCTGTGCTGCAAAGTTTTAGCACAGAACTGCATACAGCACCGTTTTTAGACGTAATCTATAGCGACCTATACAATGCGGTGCTCAAAATCTTCGTATTTATAATAATTAATTAATTATGGGCGATAATGTTAATAATAATTTGCAGACAATGAAAACTGTTGCAAGTTATGTATATAGTATAACTTAACTAGTTTAAAATACGTGTGATGCCACCCAAAATATTATATAGTGGCGTTCTTTACGTCATGAATTTTCTATTGAATTTTATATACAATTTTCCCTCAAACTTTGTTTATTGCTCTTTACGTGCTTAATTATTTAGGTATCTTAACATATGACTACGTCACTCTATCAGCTATGACGAAACGTTTTTAATGAGTACTCGCTCATCCCTGTAAGTTGTTATTTACTATTTTTATTAATCTTTCAGTATTCGTGATATTAAGCGATTTTGAGGTTACCATAACTTTTGCGTCTCGTGGCTTGAAATAAAGATCGATCTTTCAGAAGGTGCATATTGCTGACCACAATCCACTGCCGCATCGCTCTTCACCGTAAGTTACATAGTTTTTGCGTAATGCGCGTAAAACCAAACAATGCCCAAGCAGCGGGCCACGTGGCCGCCCGGCGGGGGAGACATCCCACCAACCGTTGCAAATCTCGCTCGGGCGCAGTAGGTGCTTCCGCGAATGGCGCACCATGTCGCGCGCTCGCTCTCCACAAAGCAATGCTTGCATAGTAGACCTATTCATCTAGCAACGGGAGTTCGTACCGTCACAACGTCAAGTAGGAGAAGATGCTCGGCCACTCAGTCAGTACCACTGGGGACAAAGTCCGTCATCGTTAACTTTCGCCGCTGTTCGAGAGATCACAAAATATAAACCTTTCGCGGACAGCTGGTATGAAGGCGACCACTCGTTACACAAAAAGTTTGTCCACACCTGTCCGCTGTATGTTACGAGTATATGATAACCACGTACGCGTTTCTACTGAGCGAATCCCGCAGTACCACTGAAGTCTGTGCTGGCGCAACCATCGTTCAAGGCGAATGTTTTTGACCTGCCCATACGTAAGCAAAATACCTGTAAGGTAAGCACTGGCCCAGGAACATTCGTGTATTCAACGACAGTGTTCGCAAAGAGGACTGTAATAAGTCAGTCATTTCTGTTACGAGAAAGAACGCTAGAACCACTTTAAAGCAGTAATTTATCGACGTCTAAGGGAATCACAACTGTAAGAAAGAAAAGAGTTCTGTGTCAAAATACCCGGTGTGTATATGATCCAAAGTCAAGCGGAAAGTATCTACCCACCAACGTGGATTTCCGGAGAACTGGGCTCAATGTGGCAGGTTGACTTACCAAAAGAAAAACTTACTGTACCTTTACGTGGGATAGACTTGGTCACCTTGAGTGCAGAAGAAGCGTACAAGACCACTACAAGAGCACATCCAAACGAACACAAAGACAAATTCGACGTATAGTATACTCAAAGCCCAAAACGTCACTTCAAACTTACAACACTTGTAGCGCTTTGACGGACCGGACTTAAACACGTCCTACCCGTACGACGCTGCAAACGGAAACTATCAAAGGGCGTAGTTTCACTTTATTATTTTTTCACCCCCCGCGCTCCATATGGACTGGGGGGGGGGGGGGGGGGGGCTGTCTCCGACACAGGCAACCCGCTCTTCTGCCCGCTGACATAAAAGTAAAACGAAGACCAGATAATGGAGATATTTACATTGAATTTAAAACTTTTTAAAGTTTAAAAATAAAACGGAAGTTTTTGGATAAACGATAGGTGACTTCTTGCACTGGTAGTTAGAAACAGTAATAATAAAAGGTAAAATGAAACACATAAGCCCACATTTGAAACGTGTTGCCAAAACGCTGATATTTACTGTAATTTATTCGTACAGCTGAAATATTCTCTTTCAAATTTTGAATGTGGCAGGGGGTCAAATATAGGGAACGAAAGGCTTTTTACAATTTATACAGTAACCAGATGGTAGTTATAGGAGTCGAGGGGCATGAAAGGAAAACAGTCGCTAGGGAGGAAGTGAGACAGGGTTGTAGTCTATCCCCGATGTTATTCGATCCGTATATTGAGCCACCAGTAAAGGAAACAAAAGAAAAACAAAATTAAAATTTTGTGGTTTTATCGATGACACTGTAATTCTGTCAGAGACAGCGAAGGATCTGGAAGAGGGGTTGAAAGGAGAATACAAGAGGAACATCAACAAAAACAGAAAGAGCATACTCGAAAAAAAATGTTAAAAAATTTGTGAAATCCTAAGGGACCAAACAGCTGAGGTCATCGTTCCCTAGACTTACACACTACTTATGCTAAGTACAACACACACACACACACACACACACACACACACACACACACACCAATGCCCGAGGGAGGACTCGTACCTCCGGCAGGAGGGGCAGCGTAATCACTGACATGGCGCCTCTAACCGCGCGGCCACTCCGCGTGGCGATAATCGAATATAGTCGAATTAAATCAGGTGATGCTGAGGGAATTAGATCAGAAAATCAGACACTTAAAGCAGTAGATACGTTTTGCTATTTGGGGAGCAAAATAACTGATGGTGATCAAAATAGAGAGGGTATAAAATGTAGACTGACAATGGCAAGGAAAGCGTTTCTGAAGAAGAGAAATTTGTTAAAATCGAATATAGATATAAGTGTCAGGAAGTTACGGAAGTGAAATATGAACGATAAATAGTTTAGACAAGAAGAGAATAGAGGCTTTCGCAATGTGGTGCTACAGAAGAATGCTGAAGATTAGATGGGTAGATCACATAAGTAATGAAGAGGTTCTGAATAGAATTGAGGACAAGAGGAATTTGTGGCACAACTTGACTACAAGAACGGGTCGGTTGGTAGGACTCGTTCTGACGCATTAAGGGGTCATCAATTTAGTACTAGAGGGCAGAGTGGAGGGTAAAAATCCTAGAGGGGGACCAAGAGATGAATACACTAAGCAGATTCAGAAGATTTTAGGTACTTCTAAATCAAGAATTTTGCACAGGATGGGATAGCATGGAGAGCTGCTGAAGACCACAACAACAATAACAACAACAACAACAATATATTCTCCATAATTACAGCCTATTGTCTGAAAAGCTAAACTAGACCATACAAATAATAGTTCCTTGGGTAGTTATAAATTTGAACATTAACTATTTATTTCTCATACTTAATACCACAACTACTTCTACTGCTTCAAAACACTTAACCAGCTATCCAACTACTATTACTACTATAAGCCCTACAGATTCTGTTCGCTGTTTCTTCTTCTTTTTTGGTGCGTTTAACTTGTAGATGCTTCTTACCGCTACTATATCCACCCTCATACTACCCCGATCAACAGCCGTTGTTTGCTGGATACCTTGGGTGTCGGGCAGCACGTCAGCAGCGTTTCTATTATAGCAGGCAATTCTACCCATCGCTTTTACGTCTTAAAGTCCACACTTAAGTGATAAATTGCACGAACGCAATGTAGGTTCTTGGGAAACTCTATCATTCGGTGATCACTGATCTCAGTTACCTCCTCTCCAACCGCAGAGCACATTGTCTAGTCCGGATGGCAGCATGCTGACTTATGGTTGAATGCCTCGTGAAGTCTACTTAGCCTTCCAGGGTATATAGATGCAATATAGTCCAAGATGCTCCACTCGCTCTTTAGTGCTGTTTTGTGATCCAACATTCTTAACTTCTGTCGTTCATTACCGGCCGCATCTTCATAGATCGCTCAGTTTCACAACGTGTGTTCTGGACCTCCTGCACTGCCGCAGGCACAGCTATCATTTATCTGTCATTGTATAGATACGTAGAATGCGGCCATAGCCAGTCAAATAATGTATTAATCCAGGTTAAGAAGTGTCATTTTTAATTTGTCCATGATGTTAAGGAGAAATTAGTGTATTCTATAGCCTGTGCCTGATGTGTCCCATTCTTTTTTCCACAGTTGTAAAAGAAAATCTTTTATAAATTTTTTCGAATTGGCCTCAGTTCCACGCACCCTTCACACTTCCATTTGTTTGCCCTTCTTTAACAATTAAAAGGCTTTCCATTTCCTAATTTCCAAGTCCACGGGGCATGCTCCTAGAACTATAAACAAAGCATCATTTGTCGTAGTGCAGCAGGCACCCTATAATCTTAGTAGCATCCCTCGTTGAACTCTTCTCCTTAATGAAGCTGGATTCACCAGCTGCAATGTATGACCCCAAATGCTCGTACGATATCCTACCATGCTAATGTAGATTGCTGGTATATTTTGATTATTTTCAAGGGGTGCCGAAATTGCCTATTTGCGATGGTTATAACTTTATTCATCACGTTTCTTCCTTTTCTGCCTGCTTCCTCTATATAATGTGCAAAGTTACGACATTCATCTAGAAATATCCCAAGATATCTCGTTACTGCGCATCTCGCAATCGTTACATCATTTAATTTTATTTCAGAGGTTCTCACTAGGTACCATTTCAGCAGGAGGTACGTTTTTTTGTGAGGTGCTAGTGACAGTTTAATGTTTCGACATTGCTAATTAAATGAAGCACCTTCCTGTCGGTAGTAAATGGAAGCACCTGCAGTGGATTAGGGAGTCAGCTGTTGAAGGAGCAAAGGTGCACAGCAGCGATTGGGGAAGGAGCGGCTGTTGGGATAGAAGACGGGGGGGAGTAGAGGGGGAAAATGGTGACACTAATAGTTGTTGGGAACAGGGAGGTACGGAAAAAGACACATTCGGATAAGAAGGGGTAAGGAAATGTGAGGATGGGAAGGAGAGAATGCCCTGATAATGTAGATTGGATTGGGTGGACCTATAGCTTGTAGGATGGGTAAATGTCAGGCTGGATTTATGACCTTTGAGAAGCAGATGGTTGAAGTTTCTTTGGGAGAACATGTGGAGGGAGTATAGTTGGTGGTTGATATTTCACGTGGCTTAGGAAAACAGTACTTACCGCATGCAGTCCAACACTGCTGCAGGGCTCTTCTCATTGTTGCCGGGCTGCCTCCATAGGTTGTTGCCAGCGTCGTAGCGGTGTAACAGTTTAGCGTGCGTATGGCGGTAATTGTCTACAGTACGTCTTTATAGCTGTACATCGGAAGATCGTTTTACTCATTGAGCTCTTTCTCTGGCTCTTTCATGTAATGCGCGAAACTTTCAAGTTACTCCGGTATGTTAATAAAACAACAATTTAAGACTGTATTCATTATGTCTATGTGCTGTTCTACATTTTATATTTTAAGTTTCACGTGTTTTATGGATGTATCGAACGCAGTTCTATTATTTGTTCCCACGTATTCCCTGAATTGAGTACGGAAACTTCACCCTGTCTGTCATACGTAAAAGTTACCACACTCTGCACACAGTATCTCTTATAAGTACATACTGAATTTAGTGGCCTTAGTTTAATGGAACCTTGTTTAGAAGTGCTATGCTGACTGTTTTAGGAAAACATCTCACTATTTATATTGATTCCCCTGTACGTTCGCATTATACGCTTTCTGTACTTGGTGTGTATGGTTTTGTTTCTTGGAAGTTGTTCCATTTTATTTTTAATTCTTTAATGCAGATCAGTTACATCAGTTATTTTGAAGCTATTTTTCCACTACCACTTCCTTGAGAATGTCTCGTTCGCGCTGCTTTTTGAGTCCTGTAAACGGCAGTTTTAAAAGCCTGTAAACCATGCTGATAAAACAATCTTCTTTATGTTTATGGGGTGGCAGTAATTCTGGCTTATTGTGCTACCCGAACACGTCACTTTTCTGTTACAATATACGATTCTATGAGACGTTATTCTGATTGAGATATATGGGTAATTAGTGATGGATTTATTTTCGAGCTCTAGGAAAAAAATTCAGCTAATAACCCTGAAATGCGTTCTTTCTTGCCTAGATCATCATTCTGTTTCTAGAATTTACTGTTGAACATAAACAAGTTTAACTTTGACTGAAGTAGATATGACATTTCTTATAGTTCCCCTGTTTTTGTTAGTTATAGGCTGTGCTTTGTAATGTCCAGTGTTTCTTTAATAGATATATCAGTATGTAGATTTACAATGTCTAAAGACGCGAAATTAGCATCAGATGGTATAACGATGTTCTTGGTTTTGTTAGCAAATTAAATGGTGTTGTTTATTATCTACGTTTCTGAAACATGTACTCTTGGCTCAATGTCTTGTACAAAGCTTCTTTCAGATTTGTGCCAGATGCTTCTTTCTCATTCATCATACCAGTCTATTATTCAGGCATGTCTGTAACATGACATAACATGATGTTCGTTGAGTGTCGCAGGATCTAATTACTACGTGTTTTAAGTCGCTGTAATTCCTGGTGGTTATTCTTTAAAATTCTGCTGCTCTTACCTCTTGCGCAGAATTCCGATCTCATTCAAGTACCGGCGAATACTTTGATTGTTGATAATACTTCCAAATAACACACCAAAGCATGTTACACTAATTACGCAAAAAATTTCTAAACTAACACCTACAACTATCGTTCTGTCTGTATCATTTGCTATTTTCTTTGTTTTGTCAGATGTCATACTTTCCTGGCGTTTTAACTGCACCATCGCATAATTAGATGCTTGGGGTAACATCCGAAGTTTAGTGTAATTCCACTGCGTGATGACTAAATCAATGAGGAGCCATAATCATTCCTCTTTGAGTCGATTTTATCGCTTGTCGTACGTCCATTTCTGTCTCTATGTCTGATAAATGTTTCTATCAGGCCCTACGTCACATCATGAATTAGTAACAGATTATTTCCCTTTGATGGAGAGTGCGTGGTCATTAATGGCGAGCTAATGTGTGATTAACTCACCGTGTGGCTGTCAATCAAGGAGAAAGGCAAAATGAACAACGGACGATGAGTTATAACACTGATTAGTATAAGTGACGTGGGCAGATTGTTTAATAATTTACCAACACACCGTGACAATCTGGCGAGCAATCTAGTAAAATCCTTTGGACGTAATTATCTGTGTCTCCAAAATGCGCTTATGTTGATGTACTAAGGCTAATGACCTTTCGAAACAATCATGGTCGAAAACTTGCCATAAGAAAGGTGGCGGTGCCAAACCCCTAGTTTTACGATTATATCTCCGCCAGTCTGAATGAGCGTGATTTTTTAAAATTTTTTTTGACCTTTTATATGTCACCAGCAGATTTTTAACTACGGCACACAACTCTGCCAACTGTTTTCCCTGGATCTAGTTACTAACGATACTCTAGTATTACGTTGGCAGCAAGTAGGCCAATGACAGCAAGACTCTGAGACTGTTCACGATACAGATACACGATGAAAACATCTGATGCTGAGGTGGTTCACTTCACCTGCCCATCGCTTCCCCTATCAAGTGGAACAGAAAGATGAAGACAATGTATGGTGTGTCCTCGGAAGTATCTGTCTCGGTACTACTTACAGGCATAAATTATCCGTTAATTAAAATTTCTCATGGGCATGCAGACGAGAAGAAAGGGTCGTACCACGGTCATAATAATTCATTAATTTAAATGTATTCTACGATTAAGATTTACGAACGAACAATGCCTTCCAGCTGAGTACTGAAATCTGAAGAAGAGTGTCCACTGGTATTCACAAATGGTTTTACACGCGATCAACAACAATACACTAGAAACAAAATTTACAAAAAAATATCACGGAAGGAAGTATAAGGCTTAGACGAATGAGAGAGGTAAATACGTATTTGTATACTTCTACTGCTAGTGCTGCCACCCACTACCTGTGAGTGGTTACTGCACGTTGACGTTGAACATAGGCGGTGGTCACATTCGTTTGACTGTACAGCGTATTACGGTGGCCGACGATTGTATTCTGATTGCGTGAATAATGCGTTATTTTCGTCTAGCAAATAATAAACGTTATTTTCTTTTCTCAAAGGCTCTCATTAATGTGACAGGTGTGTGGTATCTTAGACCCAGACTTTGACTAATATGACGATTGTGACGAAGTCCTCTGTGATCAACGCTGACTATGCGAACATCACGTGTAGACTGCTCCAGGACAAAGACAAAACTGCACTTGAGTGACAACGCTGGATCCTTTAAAATATGGGTCCCAACAAGAAAACAGCAGACTGTGAAGGTAGACACTATTTTATATCCCCTCCCTTAAAACACTATTCCTACAAAAAGCTGTGTCCTTCTGACAAGCAAGTACTGAGGGAACCATTCAGATACACTACGTGATCAAAAGTAAAGACATGAACATGATTGACCATATCTGGGGTGCCTTGCAACGTGCTGTTCACTAGAGATCTCCACCCCCTCGTACTCCTACGGTTTTATGGACAGCCATGCAGGATTCATGGTATCAGTTCCTCCCAGCACTACTTCAGGCATCAGTCGAGTCCATGACATGTCGTGTTGGGGCATTTCTGCGGGGTCACGGGGGCCATACACGATATTCGGCAGGTGTAACAGTTTCTTCGCCTCTTCAGTGTAATATTGGAGGTGTTCGATATTACCGGAGTGTCTCCAAACAAAATTTCTGCGAATGTCACGGTACAAACAGACCTGAATGTCGTCATTAAACAACACCCAGCGTCACTCCTGGGATGTCCAGATCTGCATGTTTCCTTGCCCATCTGTAGCGGAGTCCATAATGTGTGGAGTACGCCGTAGTGTTCGCCTTGGTCGTGTCGTTTGAAGATACGGGTCACGCAATCCTCTCCTAACAGTCTAATGCGTTCTGCTGCTTCTTCAAACACCGAATTCCGTTTTGAAACAGTTAGCCCACGGTTCCATTGAATCGTACAGTTCACCTGTCGAACGTGGTTGACTTGTGCGACATAAGTTCTGACCACAATGTCAGTTGGAACCATCCCCGGTCCACGTGACGTATTCCCGATGCACACGTGTAATATATTCACTCTCCTGTTCCACAGACGTCTGTAATGCGTCCCTGATTTTGCTTTATTTTCAAGTGAAGTGCTGCAATCTGCTCTGGTGTGACGCTTAACCCGTATTAAGCGGTCATGGTGTTGTGTATATGTTTACAAACATCGTTAGAGGTGATGTTCCGATCGGTACAGCAACAGTCACATTAGCAACCCACCTGCACGACATATCGGGGTGACGTAAAACTTTTGTTGATGTGTGTATTTTCTACATTACCATTTGCATGTAGTCTCATCCATGTAAATCAGCAATTTCTACTTCTTTTGCTTGTTGAAGACATTATGGACTTTTTTAATTGAAGACGAAGTGTAAAAAGGTTTTTATAAATTGCCCTAAAAGGTTTTGAAACAAGTTCATAATCCGCATTCTTCTCCAAATCTCCCAGCTGAATAGTCTTCTCACAACAGAGAAATCCTATATACAGCCGCCGGTGTAATGAAAGGTAACGTAAACTTGCATTCTCATTGCATTTCAGTAGACGGTGCTGTGTCTCCAATCGTGAATGCAATAGTGCGACTTGCATCGTGTTTGATAGTGCCTCCAAGGACCGGTTCAATTTTAGACGGTGCGCGCTCCGTCACTTAACGGCAACAGGGGTTGGCAGCCATGGGAATGGCCCTCAGAATTGACGGCAACCACTACGACGGCACAGAAATATTCAACGGCTGTCGTGAGAAGCGACAAACTTGTGGAAGTGGTTGCAGCTTAATCGTCATAGAATGATGTAGTAGTGGTCGCTTATCAATGCACTTGAGTCGTGGCGAGCTGGCGCCAGTGTTATTTTGTTCATGTATCGTTGAGTTCGACTGCGGTCGAGCTAAGTTACCTTTGCTTTTCGCGTATCTTATCTTCCGGGTTGGCGGGCGAAGTGAGTCGGTTGTTAGCCTTCGACGGGTAACCCTCGAGATCTCGTGACATTCGCGGGGAGACGAGTGTCAACCGCTGCCGAACGAGCGTGATGACCGTTACACGTTGTGGTGTGAAACTGGTTGGGCGTTCTGTGACTTCGCTGGGAACAAAATTTGACGGGAAGCGGTGAAGCTGTGGAACCCGCTCCCTCGTATTGTGTACCTGATGTGGAGTAAGTCGTCGTAATTGTTCGTTCACCGACGCACTCGGACACTTTAAACTCCATTCTTATGGTGAGACTTTCATAGTCGAACCTTAAGACGGTGTGGAAGAGTTCAGTTGGCCTAGCCAAATGGTGGCCGCTATTTGAAAATTTTCTCAGAAGTTTTACTAGTGCTTTGTGTCTCTTGCAATCAAATGATGATATCTATTAATACAGTTGTCCATGTGTAAGTGAGTCAAAGGTTCTGCCGAGTGTTTCTATGTTTCAGAGTTATTGGAGTGTCTTTGTGATTCGGGCAGAAACTTTTCTTGGCGGGGAGTGAAATGTCACCCGAGGTCTAGGCCTGGCAGTGTTTAAGAGCCTGGCCACAACCGGAGTTGTTCACTTATCGTCTTCCAAAGTTTAGTATTTATCTTCCTTCCGTCAAGGCGGGTTAAGCTGGTAGATACATACATTCTATGTAACCTGTTTGTATACGAATTTGTTTTCTTAAATATTACGGACTAGCAGCTGGCTAAACCTTAAAGTGCATAGCATCTGCTGAGTTCCTTATGCAGCTTTTTCTAGTAATTTTTTACTAACACGTCTGAGCACATGAACATGTATTTTTTAAAGATCAGTGTTTCTGTTGATAGTTTTTTTTTTATTTCTGTAAGTGATTCTATCATGTCATGTAATGGAATCTTAGCTTGGCACTAGTGTTCAAGTGTTATTACGTCACCCTTTACCTGTAATTGTTTTCATTATATTTATTTTGAGGGAAGACCTATATGAGAGTTTCTAACTGTATTTGAAAAGTTTTTATCTAGTGGCTCGTTCACAATTTTTAACTGTCAATTTTTTAAACAGGTGTAATGTCAATAAACTGTCTTAATTACAAGTTGTGACTACCAACCATGATTCCATCCCGCTTCCTTTTTTATGGTATTTAAGATATGGTGTGTAAGTGTGGCACGATTAAGGAATCATGTATCAGCACTCTCAGCCATACAAACCCACGGATTTATCATCAAGTAGGTTCAAATGGTTCAAATGGCTCTGAGCACTATGGGACTCAACTGCTGAGGTCATTAGTCCCCTAGAACTTAGAACTAGTTAAACCTAACTAACCTAAGGACATCACAAACATCCATGCCCGAGGCAGGATTCGAACCTGCGACCGTAGCGGTCTCGCGGTTCCAGACTGCAGCGCCTTTAACCGCACGGCCACTTCGGCCGGCCATCAAGTAGGTCAGCCAGGTTTTGGGCCGGTAAAACATATGGAAGTAGGACGCTTCACATGTTATCGAGGTTAATTCGGAAGCTGGACAGTATCAGGACGCAATTCTCCAACCTGGATGTCCAATAATACAATTTCGGAGACTGAATCATGTGTCCAGATGACGATAAACGTGCACAACGTATCTAGCTCGTAGTGCCCATTCTTGAGTAGGCAGCAGTCAACCAATTGGAATGACCTGCGGTATCTACTGAAGTGAATGCGATTGATTACGCCTGTGACCAGTTGAAACGTACAGTACGCGGGCACGGGTCACATCGTCACACGCTTAGAAAATACCAAGAGGATCGCTGAGGTGCAACACGCTGTTTAGTGGTACTCAGCAGCACACTTTTATTTCACAGACGTGCAATTTCGAACAAACTGCCTTTATTTTTGTTATTTCACAAGCAGCTTAAAAAAAAATATTTCGTAAGACTTATTTCTTTTGCTCCGAGTTCCTTGGAACATAATCCCACAAACCCTCGCGAATAGGCAGCAGCTGCACACGAAAATAAATGTGTGTCTACATCTACAGCTGCATACCTAATCGTATGGTGTATGGCGGTGGGTACCTTGTACCACTTCTATTAATTTCCTATCCTGTTCCACTAGCAAATAAAGGGAGGGTAGCCTTCATACGCGCCCTAACTTATGTAGTCCTGTGCGAAATGCACGTTGGCGGCAGTAGAATCGTTGCGCAGTCAACGTCAGATCCCTGGTTCAAACGGCTCTGAGCACTATGGGACTTAACTTCTGAGGTCATCAGTCCCCTAGAACTTAGAACTACTTCAACCTAACGAACCTAAGGACATCATACACATCCATGCCCGAGGCAGGATTCGAACCTGCGACCGTAGCGGTCGCGCGATTCCAGACTGTAGCGCCTAGAACCGCTCGGCCATCCCGGCCGGCTCAGATCCCTGTTCTCTAACTTTTCTCAATAGCGTTTCGAAGAAAGAACATCGTCTTCCCTCCAGGGATTCCAATTTCAGTTCAGGAAGTATTTGTGGGTTGCTTGAATTCTGACCGAAAATACCGGCCACATATCTAGCAATATACCTCTCCACTGCTTCGATGTCTTCCTTCAACCCAATCTGGTGGGGATGCCAAACATTCGGGCAGTACAAAGTGCCGGTCGTCCTAGTGGTGGTTTCCTTTATAGATGAGCTACGCTTACTTAGAATTCTCCTAATAAACCGAAGTCGACCATTCGCCTTTCCTACTACCTTTCTTATATGTTTGTTCTATTGCATATCGCTTTGATACGTTCGTGGTCGGCCTGACACGACACGACCGAATCACACTTGTTACTACAGAGAGAGAGTTTTGCCTTCTTCCAGCTCAACCACCATCCCAGTTCCCTGCACTCCTTTTTACCTGTTTCACAGCCGAGCACCATTCGTCTTTTTAACCCGTGCAGCGCCATACCGTCCGCCTTGTTGGACCTGCCGACCAGCAGTCAACCACACGAGTAAATTCATCTCCTATCAGCTTCAGAAGGCCGTATAGCTCGTCCACATACGCGTAACGTTAGATTGTGACGGTGGAATTTGGTGCATGTTTCGTGCATCTATATGAGTTTTACATTATGTTAGTTCGATCAGCCACTGCAAGATAGCACCACAGGTAAAAACGACAGGATACGAATATGGCAATGTAATGGGTACCACACAACATGGTGTCCGTAATACTGCGCAGTTCATTGGTTGTTGTTGTTGTTGTTGTTGTTGTGGTCTTCAGTCCTGAGACTGGTTTGATGCAGCCCTCCATGCAACTCTATCCTGCGTAAGCTTCTTCATCTCCCAGTACCTACTGCAACCTACATCCTTCTGAATCTGCTTAGTGTATTCATCTCTTGGTCTCTACGATTTTTACCCTCCACGCTGCCCTCCAATACTAAATTTGTGATCACTTGATGGCTCAGAACCTGTCTTACCAACCGATCCCTTCTTCTAGTCAAGTTGTGCCACAAACTTCTCTTCTCCCCAATCCTATTCAGTACTTCCTCATTAGTTATGTGATCTACCCATCTAATCTTCAGCATTCTTCTGTAGCACCACATTTCGAAAGCTTCTATTCTGTTCTTGTCCAAACTATTTATCGTCCATGTTTCACTTCCATACATGGCTACACTCCATACAATACTTTCAGAAACGACGTCCATGTTTCACTTCCATACATGGCTACACTCCATACAAATACTTTCAGAAACGACCTACTGACACTTAAATCTATACTCGACGTTAACAAATTTCTCTTCTTCAGAAATGCTTTCCTTGCCATTGCCAGTCCACATTTTATATCCTCTCTACTTCGACCATCATCAGTTATTTTGCTCCCCAAATAGCAAAACACCTTTACTACTTTAAGTGTCTCATTTCCTAATCTAATTCCTTCAGCATCACCCGACTTAATTCGACTACATTCCATTATCCTTGTTTTGCTTTTGTTGATGTTCATCTTATACCCTCCTTTCAAGACACTGTCCATTCCGTTCAACTGCTCTTCCAAGTCCTTTGCTGTCTCTGACAGAATTACAATGTCATCGGCGAACGTCAAAGTTTTTTTTCTTCTCCATGGATTTTAATACCTACTCAGAATTTTTCTTTTGTTTCCTTCACTGCTTGCTCAATATACAGATTGAATAACATCGGGGAGAGGCTACAACCCTGTCTCACTCCCTTTCCAACCACTGCTTCCCTTTCATGTCCCTCGACTCTTATAACTGCCATCTGGTTTCTGTACAAATTGTAAATAGCTTTTCGCTCCCTGTATTTTACCCCTGCCACCTTCAGAATTTGAAAGAGAGTATTCCAGTAAACATTGTCAAAAGCCTTCTCTAAGTCTACAAATGCTAGAAAAGTAGGTTTGCCTTTCCTTAATCTAGCTTCTTAGATAAGTCGTAGGGTCAGTATTGCCTCACGCGTTCCAACATTTCTACGGGATCCAAACTGATCTTCCCCGAGGTCGGATTCTACTAGTTTTTCCATTCGTCTGTAAAGAATTCGCGTTAGTATTTTGCAGCCATGACTTATTAAACTGATAGTTCGGTAATTTTCAGGTTGGTAAACCTGTCATTTTCCCAAGAGCTACATTTTTTCATTGTTACACAGTATTATGCCAGCCGTCCGTAGGCACCTGTTGCAGATACATTTCGTGGGAAATATCTTGGTGTTGCATTGAGGAACAGTTCAACAATGACGACATTAGCCGGCCGGAGTAGCCGAGAGGTTCTAGGCACAACAGTCTGGAACCGCGCGACCGCTACGGTCGCAGGTTCGAATCCTGCCTCGGGCATGGATGTGTGTGATGTCCTTAGGTTAGTTAGGTTTAAGTAGTTCTATGTTCTAGGGGACTGATGACCTCACAAGTTAAGTCCCATAGTGCTCAGAGCCATTTGAACCATTTGACGACATTAATTGCCCGTTTCCGGGAATGCGAATTAGTTACAGACAAGAAGGGAGTACCGAGAGACCGGCGATTTTGACGGACGCTAAACTGCCTGAGGTGAGGGATGCGATGCTGCGGTAGCCTTCAAACATTTGAGGAGAATATCTGTCGCGGGTCAGATTTCGTATGGTAGAGCACGGAAAGCAATGCAGAAGTTGAAATTTCGAGCATATTATGTTCACAGTGTGTAGGAATTGAAGGCACCGGATAAAGAAACGCGATTGTCGTATTGGAGTCCTACGTGATTTTGGGGATGGAATTTCACAACTGGACCGTGGTTCCTCACTGGTAAGGCGTGGTTCAGGTTAGTGGATACATGAATAGTTTATTTCTAGTTACTTCCAGGTACACCAGAGCGTTGATAATTGTCTCACATACAATGAAACAGTTCATCTCGAAGGCGAACTGTTTAGTGTTCGAATCATCTCGGAAGAATGATTGCCACCGCGTTCTGACGATTTAACGTCTCTGGACTTCCTCCTGCTGGACTGTCTTGAAGGGTCTGTAAAAACAAGTCACACATAGTGGCGGAAATAAAAATTAAGGTAGCTACGGAGGTTAACTACTTGAGCACCAAAGTACTCCGCAGAGCGGCATGTAACATCATAAAACATGTACGCGCATGCGTTACTGAGCAGAGCAACCATTTGTAGTATATGCTGTACACAATGTATGTAAGATTATGAAATAAAAATATATTATATATATATATATATATATATATATATATATATATATATATACTTTGGTACTTACGCTGTACGTGACTTTTCGAATACCTTGTAATTTTGAGTTATCTGAATGTCGAACAGCGTCTCTGCTTCACCTTATTATCAACTTACAGAAATACTGTTTTGGCTGATGAAACTTTTCTGTTTCATATAGCTTGGCTATGTAACAAATACAGTGACGTTAGTGTTTCGTAAATTTTACAAAGGATGATCTCAGTCATTTGTGTTCACATTGGAATGTTTTTATAGCGCTTGTGAAGCAATGGAATCACACGACAGTGGATAACATTCTGAGACAGGTCAAATAGTTCCATGGGTCTTCAGTATGGAGGATTTGTGAGCGATCTCATTTTTATCACTGGTGATGAAAATGAGAGTGACTAAGAAGAGAAGAAAAACCATCCTTACTTTCTTTATTCAGTATCTCCTATAAAGTTGGCATGTCTATCTTCATTTCTAATGATAAAGAGTGTCAGATGATGATACGCTCCAAAAAACAGAAATATAATCGCTGAGAATGTATTGGATAACATAAGGATGGCGCTTTAGAGAAGTTTTTGTATGTCCTTCCTTCTGATTGAATGTTTGAGGGACTTCGACCCCTAGAACTTGGAACTACTTAAACCTAACTAACCTAAGGACATCACACAACACCCAGTCATCACGAGGCAGAGAAAATCCCTGACCCCGCCGGGAATCGAACCCGGGAACCCGGGCGTGGGAAGCGAGAACGCCACCGCACGACCACGAGCTGCGGACACACTGTATAGAAACCAGTTCGCAGATGTTGGCCACTGATGGAATCGTGTGTAGAATTGTATTTAACCCAACCATCAGTGTCAATTAAGGTTTGAACATGGTGTACCGAATCACCGAAACTGCTAGCCATATAACAAGTAACACCGCAAGAACTATTGTAGGTGTTCCATTTTATTACACTTTAGAAAGGAAGTATACTGGCACGCAATATATTTTATACAGTGGCTGCTATCCTGAGAGAGCGACAGCTCTGTTAACTATCACTGATTCACGCGAGATATCCAAATAACAGACAAGAAGTTGAGTAAGATATCAGTAACATATAACTGTGATGTTCACATGACAGCTCATGTTCATTTCGTGGAACCTGCTAATGCTGTGTCTGATATTTCAGCCTCTGAAAAGCACCGCAAAGATGCTGACGTTTTATGAAAGACACAAACATGTCCCAAAGTAAATCACAGATAGAAAAATGAGAGGGAACCACAAATAACCAAGTAAAATTTTGTTGGTTGGGTTGCAAATTAAAACGCCGGTGTACAAGAAAGTATTTTCTTCTTTTTTGTCTGGAAAATGTATAAGGATAACATTTCGTCTTCAGATGTTGGTGGTATCATTGTTTTATCGACGAAAAAGAGATTACTCAGGAACGCAGTGACGAGGTAAGGTAGTGCTGCCGATAGTAGTCCTTTTTATTATAGGAACCACGCTGTTAACTGTATGTGTCATTATTTAATTGTAGAAGCACTTAATACTTAGAACATTTATTTGGAAATTTTTCATGGTTAATTTACATCGAGACAATTACTGGAAGTATTCTTCTGGTACACTCATATTCCTGTAGATGCCAGCAAGAAAGCTTGCCGAGGCCTTTGGCGTCCTTGTCCTCTCAGTACTGTTGAAATCCACGTGGTAGATACCGAATTTCACACTGCAAACAAGAACAGAAGCATATCAAACATCAACAGTTATTTCTTATGTTATTGACCAGTAGCACACAACAGTAGTGCAAAACCACGTACCACACACACACTAGCACACACACACACACACACACACACACACACACACACACACACGGACACAGTATCAATAGTCGGATTACTTGAGTCTATATTTCTCAAAACGACAACATGATAGTACAAAAGTGAAGTCATGGACGAAATACTATTCGCTATCCAGCAGGAAAAAAATTTGGCATTGTAGTTACGAATAAATTCGGCCTGATGGTTCAGGTGAAGGCAGTTTGAAAGGTTATATTCTGTGTAGGAAGAAAAGCAGGTAAGACGACGTTTAAGGCTTCGACGATATTGTAACGTCAAAGAAAGACCACTAGATGCTAACTAGGAGAATGGCTGAAGGAACCAAACATTTTTGTGGTAAAAAAGCCATTCCGAAACTTTCGTTATTTAGTTACGTCTTCCATGGACTATTTACACAATAAATCGTAATAATGTTGAACGAGTCATTTTACATTCACATCGCAAATTAAACCTTTCAAACCAGAATTATTTCTGGTGGGAAGCAAATTACTCTTTATGTGGTAATGGTCTTAGGTGATTTTTTAATGATTTTAGGTGCAATATTTATACAAAAATTTGTTTTCAAAATATAATTTGTAACTTGGCTTCATTCTATGGACTAAATTAACTAATTACTAAATGTTCTTTATTGTAATAAATTATGAAATTATTTTTCAATTATTATCATCCAAAAGAACAATAACAATAGTCAATTATACTGTGAAATATAGCAAACTAATCACATTCGTGTTTTCTGGTGGTCACGAGTGGCTGCACACTGCCACATTTACTAGCTTATATTTTCATACTCATGACCAACAGCTGGCAGCACCTGCACATGATGGAAATGGTGAACATTCACAAATGTATACCTCAAGTTCCCAAAGGCAAAAAGGGAAAAATACTTCTGTTGCAGCTAAGACATATTAAAAGTTAATGTACACAAGTGCAGCAAAAGGGTCTCAAAGGGTTAATTTGCAACTGTGGCTACATGCAAAACATTTATAAGGTTTTTCTTTCTTTTGTTTTCCGTGGATTCATGAAGGTAAATTCCGTCTTTGCAACTAAATGGGAGGCAGTTTGCTTTTGCGATATGCGTTTCACCTCTTTCATTTATGAAGCAGTTTTTATATACATACAAAAACTAAAAGCATTATGTAGTAGTTAAAAGTAAGTTATATATTACGTTTTCTCTTGATTTTTAGGTTAGAAAAAACTTTTGAACAACAAGTTTCATGGAATAAAGACATCGTTTAGTTACTGATTTTTTTTAAAAGACGCAGATGTAATTTTTTATTTAGTGGAACAGTCCTAAACCCCTAAAGATGTTTATTTATTTGCTGCTGACTGGTTTCGACCACTGTTCTGGTATTCATGAGACAGCTTACTACTGGGGAGTCTGCTGAAGCTGGCGAGGACAGGGCGCCAGTTTAGGAAGTGCGGTTGGGACTGTTTTATTATGGAAAGAAATTTAACATTCCAATAGAATCAAGACAAACTGTTTCAAAAAATTTTAAATACAGGTGTATATTTTACACATTACAACAACAGAAATTCTTCTACGGGATAGAAGGAGCTGTCAAGCAGAATTTTTTACACTTTGTTTACAAATTTTACTTTGCTGTCTATCAGACATTTTGTATCGTTGGGTAAGTTTTGAAAAATGTTAGTTGCCGCATTGTGCATCCCTTTTTGTGCTAAAGATAACCTTAATGATGTGGGGGTAATGAACGTCATTTTTCTTTCTGGTACTGTAGTTATGTACATCATTGTTCCTTTTGAGCTAGAGTGGAAAGTGATTTAGAGAAATCGCGGAGAATATAAAATTCTTGTTCACGACATCGTAAGTCTAGCAGTTCCGACCACAGACACAAGTAATACCTCATAAAAAAACAGGGATAGTCATTCCATTGTCTCTTATCACCCTCCCACACTGGTATCAAGATACAGTTTTCACCAGCTCTCATCCCATTTGTATGTGTCGCAATCGTCACGAAAGACAATGTACCTCCTGCGTCCCTATTTTCCAAGCCATATAATGAACATTTGTGGACCATATGGTGGAACGTTTCTTTGTGCTAAAATATAGCCTCACAAGCACGTTGATGGGAGGACAAAAACTGATGTTCCGAGCTCTTCAGTTCGATGCTGTAGGGAACACAGGCAAATATCATGATGCGACATTTCAGAACATACCCAAACGAAGTCCTGACATTCGTCTAGTGCGAAAATACACTCCTGGAAATGGAAAAAAGAACACATTGACACCGGTGTGTCAGACCCACCATACTTGCTCCGGACACTGCGAGGGGGCTGTACAAGCAATGATCACACGCACGGCACAGCGGACACACCAGGAACCGCGGTGTTGGCCGTCGAATGGCGCTAGCTGCGCAGCATTTGTGCACCGCCGCCGTCAGTGTCAGCCAGTTTGCCGTGGCATACGGAGCTCCATCGCAGTCTTTAACACTGGTAGCATGCCACGACAGCGTGGACGTGACCGTATGTGCAGTTGACGGACTTTGAGCGAGGGCGTATAGTGGGCATGCGGGAGGCCGGGTGGACGTACCGCCGAATTGCTCAACACGTGGGGCGTGAGGTCTCCACAGTACATCGATGTTGTCGCCAGTGGTCGGCGGAAGGTGCACGTGCCCGTCGACCTGGGACCGGACCGCAGCGACGCATGGATGCACGCCAAGACCGTAGGATCCTACGCAGTGCCGTAGGGGACCGCACCGCCACTTCCCAGCAAATTAGGGACACTGTTGCTCCTGGGGTATCGGCGAGGACCATTCGCAACCGTCTCCATGAAGCTGGGCTACGGTCCCGCACACCGTTAGGCCGTCATCCGCTCACGCCCCAACATCGTCCAGCCCGCCTCCAGTGGTGTCGCGACAGGCGTGAATGGAGGGACGAATGGAGACGTGTCGTCTTCAGCGATGAGAGTCGCTTCTGCCTTGGTGCCAATGATGGTCGTATGCGTGTTTGGCGCCGTGCAGGTGAGCGCCACAATCAGGACTGCATACGACCGAGGCACCCAGGGCCAACACCCGGCATCATGGTGTGGGGAGCGATCTCCTACACTGGCCGTACACCACTGGTGATCGTCGAGGGGACACTGAATAGTGCACGGTACATCCAATCCGTCATCGAACCCATCGTTCTACCATTCCTATACCGGCAAGGGAACTTGCTGTTCCAACAGGACAATGCACGTCCGCATGTATCCCGTGCCACCCAGCGTGCTCTAGAAGGTGTAAGTCAACTACCCTGGCCAGCAAGATCTCCGGATCTGTCCCCCATTGAGCATGTTTGGGACTGGATGAAGCGTCGTCTCACGCGGTCTGCACGTCCAGCACGAACGCTGGTCCAACTGAGGCGCCAGGTGGAAATGGCATGGCAAGCCGTTCCACAGGACTACATCCAGCATCTCTACGATCGTCTCCATGGGAGAATAGCAGCCTGCATTGCTGCGAAAGGTGGATATACACTGTACTAGTGCCGACATTGTGCATGCTCTGTTGCCTGTGTCTATGTGCCTGTGGTTCTGTCAGTGTGATCATGTGATGTATCTGACCCCAGGAATGTGTCAATAAAGTTTCCCCTTCCTGGGACAATGAATTCACGGTGTTCTTATTTCAATTTCCAGGAGTGTACGTTAATACAACGCATTAACTTATTCATTGACGGTAACTATGGCTAAATCATGACTGATAATGTGATCACTTGCAACTGTCTGTCTTCACATGCCCAAAGAACTATTAGTCCGGTAGTTACGATTTGCATTGCAGCAGAGACTATTATGTGGTGCACGAAAACCGGCGAACTGGAATTTTCGAACTGTATCTCTGCAGAAATCACAGAAGTTGGAGCAGAAAAGGCAATTTTTACCTTTTGCGTGAGTTCCTTTAAGCGTTTCCTTACTGCAAGATAAAGTCTACGAATTTATAAAATGGGCTTATCGCTAGTCAGTGAGTGAACCGTTTCTCTTCACAGATAGTAGGTAAGTGACCCACAGTGATTTCGCATCACCGCAATTTAGCGGAAATTATCTAAGAAACATAGTAATAGCTCTATGATTCGATGTAACTAACTTTTAAAGCCGATTTTTTATTTGACACTGCCTCGTAATATATCTGTAATGCAATAATACAAGCTTTAATCGTGCACTGTGTTACCAACTTCACTCTGAGGTAGTATCCTGAACTACCCATGAACAGATATTTACACCGTTTGCAGTGTTTATTTTGAAGTAAAGTGAAGAGAAAGACACTTCATTAAATCCTTCGTATAGAACAGTTTATTACAGCAAGAATTGGCGCAAATGGAGATTGTTTCAAAACGGAGTGCAGAGGAAATATTAACCTACACAACTCTTGAACCCCAAAGAATCATTAGTGGACGATGCGGCGATAAATGTAGGCTGGATGTAAACAATAATTATCAAGTCTACTCTTTTCACTTACAATGGCATCTGGAACCAAGAGTTTACAACAGAGGAGCAACTGCTCCCCTCATGCATTTTATTAGAGAAAACGTTACAGGTGGCTTCAAAATAGCATCGCGCTTAATCGAACTGGAAGTCAAATTATGCTGATTTCTTTAGGGTGGTTGGGGTTTTCAGTGGAAACTATTTCTGTTTAAAGGTAAAAAAATCACCTTTATTTTCTGAGCAATATGAGAAAAAATCAAAAAAATGTGTAATCGTATTACTTGCTGCATTTGCCGCATACGATTTCTCCCTCCATCTTGTTACACTCTGGTATGGACCATCTTTATCGTATACTACACAGTTTATTCCTCTGGTAACTTTTCCCACATGCTGGACAGTTTAACACGAGTCTGACTTCAACAAGATTATTTTTAACTCTTCTCTAAATTTCCGCTCTCAGCCTCACACACTACCTCTCAATCTCGGACGTTCCACACTCATTTCATTACTCGTATACATGATTTCATTTCCAGGAAAAAATGCTTCTCGTTTCATTCCTTAAACCTCTTTTTCTTAGAATTATTTTCCAGCTTATGTATCTCAGAGACGATTATGAGCTCCCATTTTCCCGTACACTCTAAAATTTCATCCCAAAACTCAGTCTTACTTGATTATAATCTGAATTCATGCCTGTACCAGAGAATTCTTCTTTAGTCAGTATTTCATTCCTAGCTGTTTGACTAGCAGAACTATTAATGTGACAACTTCGCAAGTCACCCGCCTATTTGCAACAGTATTATTTTCTTTGGTGATTTTGCTAGAGGGTGTTTGCTACCGCCTGGTGAAACCAATCACTGAATTAAATAAACACTTCTTGGTTGTAACCCTTCTTCAAGATATTCTGTTTAATTAGGACGGCAATATGTACAGTCATACACACAGGTTGCCATCACACATGGATAAGAGTGAGGAAAAGACTTCATCCACTGGTAAAGCATCCGTAATCAGTTACCCACCTTCACATTCACAACAATGCAAACATCTGTACCATCATTTAATCTTGGGGACCACTTAGACTAGTCTAACAGGGGACACCAAGAATGTGCAAAGAGAAAGTATGAGACCAATTAGAATAGTTAAGAGTGTGATGTCAAGCGTATGAAAAGAGAATGTATGGGATCATTTACACTAGCCTAGCAGGGAGTACTGTGTGCACGCAAAAGATGTGGGCGCCAATGGTTACAGGCTTGTTGGAATGGAAATAGCATGTAAGAGAGTTGTTGAAGGACCTTCATGGCAAGCAGCCGTGTAAAGTCGCTGATATGAAAGAAGAACCTGTGTAATAACACTCATCAAAAGTCTGTCAGGTAGAAACTATGAATATTATTCGGCTCTCTGCGTATCAGCCCTATAGAGACCGTGCTGATGACATGAGGCAAACAGTCATTATTTGGTCATTCGATTCTTGAATGGAACGGGAAGGCACGTTAATGGCACGATGAAAAGTACAAACAGCACCAATCTTCAGTTTCGCTAAGTACAGCTGTAGAGGAAGATGTGAAAGACAAAATAGTCATGTTGCGATATTTAGAAGTTTCATATGCTGTGTATACACTAATTTTAACTGTCCAGATGTTTTCCTTCCCTTTAGTCTCCTCATGGCAGTAATCAGTGAGGTCTCTTCCAATACTCTCTTACCTCCAGGGTAACAGACCAGGCTCTCCTCTTATAACCATTATCTGAAAAAGCTACTGACAGGATCTTGGAGGCTTATTCTGTAAGTAACTTCGGACCACTGTATCGAACCATGTGTTAGCCAAACATAAGGTATGGCTCGAGTCGAGCTTGTGAGTTATAACTTAAGTAGCAAAAAAACCCAAATAACCGCCCTCAGCAACGAAGCACGTAAAATAGGAAAGGGAGAAACAAAAGGCTTGTAGGCTTTTTACGTCTACCTTCAGTATATTAACCCTTTCGCTATGGTGAACTTCTGTAGAAGTCGGGAGTGAATGTGCCGCCCAGCCGGTAGACTGCTGTAGCAGTTCCGCCTCGTGTAACATTTCTCCGCTTCACTACGCTCGACTTGAGTGGAAGTTTGACATATGCACCACCTAGCGCTTTGTTCGAAGTCTGTAGTTAACAACAGAGTCACTTGACAGCAGCTGCATTCAGTTTCAAAGCGTTGGTTTCGCTTGAGTAGTACTGCTCATTTCGCGCCTTGTTTCTAATCTGAAGTGTCGTGTTGTTAACGTCAGTTAATTCCTACTAGAAGTGATATGTCAGATACGCTCTTTCTCTCGAACTGGGTAGTGACTGTGAAGATGGAAGCGAATCATCGTCCGAATCTGAAGATGAACATGAAACACCTATTGTAGCTACTTTTGCAGGACGTACACGTGGTACTCCAGCTATTCCATTGACATCCCCAGACTTGGATTTGTGCACAGACTCGACACACAATATCAAATATATGTGTGATTTGTGTAAATATTTTCCCGAATAAATACATAGTGTAAAGTCCAATAATTGAGATAACACTACGAGTGTGAAAGCAGAACAGAATAACACCGCGGGGAGCGCGAAAACTCGCCGTACTGCGGGCACGGTAGGGTGGGTCTGGCTCTCGTCTACAGCGCACGGAGCAACAATCACGGCGCCGGCATCAAAGGGTTAACAATAGTGTGTCTCTAGTTGGTGACGATATCGGTAGAAATCGGTAGTTTAATACATTACAAACGTGTAACGTGTCTGTGAAAGCAAGAACTAAGGAGGTGTCATAAAGGACTTCGTAGCCTGATTGTTGGTGGTATGGAAAGACACTAATGTTTCATAAATCGATAGAAAATCAACTGAACTTAGAGAACTAATATGTCTCTAAATCATACCATACGATACAACGTCGACTTACCTGAAACCAGAATTCCATTCCAAGTTGTCCAGAAGGCTCCACGCTGTATATCCGATTACATTGACCCCATCTTCGTTAATAGCTTTCAGCATTTCTGCCAGGTATTGCTGAAATAGAGTATGATATTATGTAAAGTGCATTAAATGGTATCAAACTAATGACGTTAACCTTAAAACTAATTTGTTCTATGTAACGCAACCAGTAAAATAAATTGCTGAATCTATTCTGACGCGCCAGATAAAAATAATACGCATATTCTCTCAAAATTACAATCGTACTTCCAGGAAGGTTAAAACTCTAGGAGAGATGTGTTGGCAGAACATATGTTGTGCAGGCACTTCATGTGACGTTCCTGGAAAGCTCTGAGCAGTTGCCTACGAAATGAAAAAAAAAATCCAAGTTTGAGACTGGATCTGGTGCAGTGTTTCAATGTGCCAGGATGTTTCAGCTTCCACTATCAGTTGGCGATTATACAGCCTGCTGGTGTTCAAGTCATGGGGCATCTATCATCTTCTCGACACAGAATCTCGGGAACTAGCACAGAAAGAAGTCAATATTTCACTCTTGTCTTCCAAAGAGAGACGCAGCTACTTGTCAGGCAGTGTGAGAATGAGTGGCAAATCGCCATGGGGAAAACATTCTTATAGTGTAGACGTGGCTCGTTCACGATACGACGGGGCCAGAGCAACAGTACTGTTCTGGAAATATAGACTTCTAGTTGTTCGGACATTCAGTTCAGCGCTCATGATCAGTAATTTAGAACTTTATTACAACTACATAAATTAAGTAAGACACAAAAATTAAATATCATGTGAGCACTGTGGACACCAGTATTCTCCCAGGAAGCATCATGATAGCACTGTGTACATCTCCTCTAGCCTTGATAGCGGCCTCAATTCAGCGAGAAACGTTTCTTCAGGCATGACGTGCAGTAGAAGATACTCATAGACGATTAGAGCCTGTAGACGTGCCATGTTGTGGAAACGTTGACTGTCAGTTAATCAGCTGTTCCAAGTAGCTCCCGATAGACTTTGTGGCATTAAGATGGAGGGCCAGTTGAGGTTCAATAGGATGCCGCAGTGAACGTCAAACAAGAAATGTGTATTTAAAGCCCTATGAACACTGTTTTCTCATCTTGGAAGACAAAAGTGTCTGAAGCACACTTGTAACAGACATGTAAAAAATAGGGCAGTAGTTGGTGACTGAGAACAAATAAACATCCTAGTTCATGTTTACTGCAATCTGAATGAGAGGACTCAAATAATGGTACAAAGGCCAGTCCCAAAACATCACAGAGCAAACATCTCTCTGGAAGAATACCTTGAACACACCATGCGTTAAATGCCTCTTTGGGCTGTCAGGGCACTTGGCACTTTGCATCATTTAAAAGACGTTAAGTCACTACTCATTGGATCACAATGGATGCCTCCAGGCAGTCACTGTCCTGTTTCTGTTTTGGTGGGCCCATTGAAGAGATGTAGCCTTATGTGCCACGGTGAGCAACGCATTTCCCCAGGCATTCTTTGCACTTTTTCATGATGAGTAGTGGATAGCACTTCGGGTTCATCATAATTTCCCAGTATTTCACTTTCGACTAATTTCAGGGAGCATTGACATTTTTTGGGATTTCTGCGACTACCTGTATGTAGTAATTTCCTCAGAGACATGTGAAAGACAGTAATATAATGCATGAGGACGATGTAAGAATTGTTAACAAGACTGTCAGTGAAACACAGTATATATCTTACAGCGTATGGTACTTGTGTTGGATGAGCCTTTCTGGCACTATCCAAACGCACAGCAATTATCTGAACCTATAGATGTGCGTAATACTGATCCCACACTTATAAGGAATACTCAGGATTCAGTCAAGCAGGAGTTCTGTAAGCTAATTGCTGCAAGTAAGTTCTCCTTCAATTCTATCTCTGTTCCACCAACATGAGCCTTATGCCAAATTTAGAGACTGTGCCCCAAGAAAAGCATCTATAGTAAGGAATAAAACTACAAAAAATTCGCCGAAAACTTGCGCTGCAGGCACACAAAATCTAAAAACTTTTGATTCCAAACTTAAAAACTCTTTTTCGTAAACGCTCGTTTCATTTTCGTCTGCTGTAATGGCAGGGTTGGACAGACTGCCTCGTGCTCATAGAAGTTTATAGATTACATCTCGACAGAATCATAAATCGCAATTTAAAAAAATCTTATTCCGTGCACAATACGAGAAAATATGATGGAAGAGCGACTGCCTTCCACAATTGTTCCATTGTACATTGATAACGGTACAGACAGACAACTGAGCGTTTGCTGTAAATACAATTCACTTACGCCATAGTAGCTGATACGCTCTTGATCATCCAGGTCTCCATAGTCAGCGTAACCATTCTCTGTAACGATGATTGGGTAGTTCGGGTACCTTGTAGACGCCCAGTCCAAAACTCGGCGGAAACCCCATGGCACAACCTAGAAACAGAGACATCAAACGAGCAGCATTAGATAAATCAAAGTGGGCTGTAATTTTTTTTTTTTTTTTGGTTGCACCAAACAGTGTTAAGCTGGTATTGTGACTGATGGTAACAAGGAGTAATTTAGGTGCTTATTTGGAAAGATTTGGTTAATAAGAATGTCAGCATCTTACTTAACAAATAATTAGCGTTTCATGGTAAGTGTTACGGTTCGGAAAAGATGTCCCATTCATGAATGAGACAGGAAATAAGAGAACGAGGGGCGTAGTGCAATATCCTGACAACTGGCAGCTTGCCTTGAGCTTACATTATTTGTAATTACAAACCTGTGTTCGCTAAATGCTCTCATAAGTTATGTCGCAAAATTGAAAAGTTCTACGAATTGTTTGGCACTGGAGTATTCAGCGGTCTCTTCTAACAATTTCTTCATAAATTATAAATATCAATATAGTTACTACAGTTTTCTGCACATATTACCATCAGTTCGGTATTGTCATGTAACTTTCGATATGAATGCATGTTTACACTTTGTATTAAGACATGTACGCACCAAGAAATGTTTTCATAGGCAGACATTTGAAGCAGTGTGTGTGTGTGTGTGTGTGTGTGTGTGTGTGTGTCTTACGACAGGTACTTCGCTTTTTTGAACATTCGTTTTGTTTTTTGTATTTTCTCCTCATAATATTTATTATATAACGTAGGGAACATTAGACCATAAAATGCGCAAAATAAGTACGCCAGTTTCTAATTCACTTCACGCCACAGTTCGAAATTCGACATTTGTTCAGAAACTTTCACCATGGAGAACTTAGAGAGCATTTCCTAATGCTACCGAAAAATAATTTGTTAAAAGAGAGATTCGGTACTACGCTCAAGTCTAGCGCAAAGCCTAAAAAAACGGTGCCCCGATCCTTCGTTCTGCTAAAATAATAAAAGCGACTTCTGAGAAGTGTTACTTTCTGATAAGCAATCGAAATGGCCTTGCATTTACTTCTGGGAAGCTTTAAGCCAGATTCATTCTGGGTAAACCGTGCAAATAGTTAAGGTGCAAAAATCAACGGTACTTCAAATTGAATTCTGTTGGTACTAACGACGTAATGGCGCACAAAATCTGCAGATCGCTTCTGGGGAAACCTTGGGGCCCTACCACACTGGGACACAACGGCAGCTGTGCTGGCAGCGCTCCGGTCTGCCGGTACGCCTGCTAGCACAGTCCGTTCTCAGTACCCAAATGGACGCTACTATGAAACACATCTCATCTACTGAACAGGCGCCCATAGCTGTTATAGTACGCAGTTTAGATCCCACTTTTACTGGCCTTTTTTCTTGTTTTCGCCCATACTGCCACCTCCAAGGCTGTCGTAGCCAAAGATCTTGCTGTAGAAGAGAAATATTTCACAGTATCGAAGATGAACAGTTGCGCATAGCTCTTAAGGTATGCATTTTAGAGCCCACGTTTTCTAGATATTTTTGTTTTGTTTTCATCTATACTAGCACCTCTGTAAGTTGCCTACGCAACGATCTTGTCAAGAATAGTACTGGTAGAAATTTTCCACAGTCACAGGTATTCGAAAGATTTTCGATTAAAACTTTCGAATCAGTCGTTTCCGGACCAGGCTCGCTTACGTCAAATTGATATATTTACCCTTATCTATCATGTGTAAGAGTTTGTAACATGGAATCACACTGTGTGCATAAAAGAGATTTGTGAATTTTTATTTGAAAAGTAATTAATTATGAAATTAAATTTAATATCGCAAACATATGCTTGGAACAATAAGTAAGAAACCAGCCTTATCTATTTACATTTTTATCTCTTAATTCAATTTCATCTGAGGTCTTAGATCCATTAGCATCAATTGCTGCAGCAAGGGATGCAGCTGTGCTATTTCGGTCTGGAAGTAGCTTTTAAGGAAAACTTTCATATGCCGGATGGTAATGTTGTTTATCTGTGTTTTAAAATTCTTGTGGTTGGAGTGGATCATCAGGAACAAGCTGTGAGGACACTGAAGATCGACAATTTCCACTATCTCCAACCACACAGTGCTTTACTGTATATAGTTTGAATGTGATTGTAAAGTGAAACGGCGTGTTCTTTGGAATGAACTGCATTTACGACGCTCATGTTTCCCAACACAATTTTCTTCTGTTCACATTTTGAACAGTCCTGAAATGGAGTTATCCAGATTGCTGGTCTCATTTGAATCTTGTAGATAAATGATTCCTTGTCTAAACTGTCCATAGCGCACACTTTGAAGTGGAAGAAAACTACGTAAGGGTGAGTGGCAGGTAGCACAATGCAGCTCTCCTTATGTGCAGATGTGGGACGGCCATAAGCTGCAGTGGTTTGTTTTCACAGACCTCTCGTGGTAAACTCAAGGAACAAAGTTCTTTTAGCAGTGCTGCCATACTCAGATAGATGCCAGCTACGGGAAGATCCATTGAGCCCCATGAGCCTCAGCTAGCAGAGCCGCTTTGGTACCCCAGTGTGGTAATTCCCTATCATCATACCAAAGTCACGTGACCTAGGAGGCAATATAGAGTGAGACCGCAAAGTCCGTGTAAGGTTGGCAGTACATTCATGTCGTTGTATAAGCCGGGGGCCACGAATCACTACTAGTGGCTGCAGTTGTGTTGGTTGATTGGATTCAACATTTTACTGTTAAAACATTGAAATTAATTAATTATGTTAATTACATTTAAACACTGTACTCACTAATATCACATTAGGTTCTGGAAATGTTTTCCTCTTAGTTGAAGGCATAGTTCAACAAGTTTACATCTATTTGCGAACACCTTTACCAAAGTGTCACGTGTAATCAGTTTGCAGTCAATAAATTATCACTGTCTTCAGTTCATCTATTGCCTTTGGGTTACTTTGACATAAAAATGTTTTAGTTATACCCGAAAGGAAATAGTCGGTCGGAGTCAGATTCTGCGAGCGCGCAGACAAGAGACCTTCCGTAGTTACAATCTCTCCAAAGATTTCATCTAAAAGTCATAGCGGCTGGTGTGTCATATGAGCGGTAGCGTTGTCTTATTGGAAAAAAGGAATGATTGATACCTTTTTCATTCAGCAGGACAATAAGGAAATAAATTATCTTGGAACAATAGACATCCGAAGTGACGGTTGTATCGAAAAAGATTGGCCCTATAATTCACGTTCGTGTATCGCAACCCACACTCTGATTTTCTCGGCGTATAATGACATTTCCCTTAAGGCATGTGGATTTTCTCATTACCGAGTTCGTTAAATTAATGTAGCGAGACTAGTGAAACCAAGCGCCATTTGTGAAAATGGTTCGATCTAAAACAGCAGTTCCATGTCGGTTAACAATCGTTGAAACCATGCGTAATACGTGATTCGTTTCACATGGTCCACACACTGTAATTCTTGCTCACTACTAATTTCATACAGATACATCTCCAATTCTTTGGTTACAGCCTTCTGCTTGTCGTACGAAAGATTTTAGCTTGTTGGGATAACCTCCTCACAGATTTTGTTGGACTCCGTAACATGATGTCCGAAATGTCGTCAAGCTTTCGTTCTGTTGAAATTGTGGGCCTACAAATTCATGGTTCGTCATGAGCTGAACGTGTTGTCTGAAATTTGCGAATGAAATCATGTACTGTATCACTATGTGATTACCACGAAGCAGGAGAACGCAATCTAATCTGCAGCCGCATATGGTCCGAAAAGTTTCCACCTGCACAGAAAATCTCTTCCACTAATACCACTTTCTCTGTAATGGTAAGCATTCTCACTACACTCAGGTTATGCAAGAACTAGACAATAACACAAGTAACAGGCGCAACGCACAACGCACACATAACAATAGAACACTCTGCCACTGCAGGCTCGCGGAAGACGAGCAGTGAGACTTGGATGTGTTGACACCCTCACACACTGAACTAGACGAGACAAGCGAGGCTTCCTGTTGCGAAGAGACTTTGCGGACGCACAGTATATTGCCACAAAAACCCTGTTCTGTGCATATTAACTCCAGAGGCTTACTTCATTTATGGATTTATAGTAATTATATAACAGCACTTCCTGATTTTAAGAGTCTCTATGAGGCAACTCCTCAGCGTGAGATGTTTTGTTAGCGATTTTGATTACTGAAATAAAGTGAGAATATTAGAGATGAATAGTGCTAATGAATTAAGATTTTTTTTTACTATGGAGAAATAGAAGGAACTGAGTGAAACACTTAATATTGAGCACAGGAAAGTCTGATTTTTCTTCTGGTCAGAATGTTTTTTCGCGAAAATCTAGAACATAGTTTCATTCATAACAAACGATCTGCGATCTGATCATATAGAAGTCTTAAAATAATATCTGTGATGCATTTGTGAGATATGAAGAGCTCTTAAAATGATATAAAGCTACAAAGGACGCAAACCTTGAAAATTAGGAAAGCGCCGAGTTTCACATGCGAAAAATGACAAAAGTAAATCATTATATTGGGAAACGTTGTAATTAACAAAGGACGTGGATGGTTCAAGAACTGACATTTGTTGCAATGGAAAACATACTGATCAAATGTCCAGATGACAGAATGGTTGTAGAACTCGAACACAGCGAACAGTTTGTAGCTAGCGGCTCAAACAGGCTCATTCTATATAATTCAGACCAAGAAACGTAGACGTGTCGAAGCAATGTTCGTAATCTAGATAAAGTCATATATATTTGAGAAAAAGAGAACAACAATTAATTAATGCTTTTACCAGTGGGAGCACTGAGGAAATTGCTTATCAGAACAGTGTCTATAATGTTAAAGACAGTTCCTAACTGTGTGAAAAGGGTGCCTACAAATTTAAACAATGTAATACTGTTACTACACTTGGGCGTGCGAACACATACACACACACACACACACACACACACACACACACACACACGCACGCACACGCGTCCACGTGCATGTTTTACACAATACATGCAAGAAAACATTTCCTTATAGCAGCTACCCACGCCAAGGAATAATCTGGCAAAGGAGCCCAACAAGACCTGAGAAGATGCAGTAAGCAGCAAGGAAACCAATGACGAGACTGGCTCCCGTCGCTGAGATGTTGTTACAGCTCCTCAAAGAACCTGTAGTAGCGGTGACCACCAAGACACCCTGATAGCTATTGAGCAACACTTTTTGGGCCTCGAGACTGTGGAGGCCTTTTCGTTTTAATATTTTTAGCATAGTGCAACAGAGTCAGAAACTGTAAAATATAATTATATTAAATTTCAGCCTCCAGTTGCATAAGCAAATAAAATTTGCCTAGGTTTCGGCTATAATAATGTAGCCTCCTTCAGAATGTCACAATACAAAATTAACATTAAAATATGCCAGACACTGGCCTCGTCAAACTTAAAATCTTGGTGCTACATTACATAGCCGCGTCACTTTACTCATGTTTCGTCGATGGGCCACACCAACGGGCCAGACAAGTGAGGAGTTGTAACTCAGCGCCCGTGAAACATGAGTGAAGTGACACGACTATATAATGCAGCACCAACAATTTAAGTTCGACAAGGCCAGTATCTGGCATATTTTAATGTTAATTTTATGTTGTGACATTCTGAAGAAGGCTACATTATTATAGCCGAAACCTAAGTAAAGTTTATTTGCTTATGCAACTGGAGGCTGAAATGTAATATAATCCGTTTTGTTTCACCATTCAGATTAGTCCGCCGGGTATTTCTCGGTCTACCAACACATGCCTGGCTGACCTGTAGGAACCAGCCCTCACTGTCACCTTGTACAAGACAACTTCCTCGAACAGTTACCAAAGAAGTGGCTACATAATGCAGAAACTGTGCTAAGCGTCTTGGTCGAGTGTGTTTTGTACATTTTTTATTCTTTTATTCCTTTTTCCTTTTATGTCAAAATTCGTGTCGTTTCACTCGTGTACAGTGTTTCGGAGCAGCTTTCCCACATTTTTATGTTAGATTACTCTTAACTTAAAACAATATTTAATCCCTGGCTCGTTTAATGGCACGAAAATAGAAGTACGGCACAACTAAGTTTTTTGTGACAAGCTGTTCAGGAAATGTATCATTATTGTACATAACTGGTTGATATCATGAAAGCTTTCGTTTGGAGTGTGGCCCTATACGGATGTGAAACTTGGGCAATTGGAAAAGAAGAGAGAAGACGGCTAGAGGCCCTGGAGATGTGATGCTATAGAAGTATTATCAGCTGGAGAGACAAAGTAACAAATGGAGAGGTGCTTAGAAGAGTACAGGAAACAAGATCTCTGTGGAGGCGCATCCAAACAAGAAGAGATAAACTTGTAAGGCACATCCTACGACACAACAACATCATTGGAACAATATCAGTAGGAGCTACTGAGGGAAGGAATCGGCGGGGACGACCAAGGATATCATACATGCAGCAGATCATGAATGACGTTGTCTGTGACACATATGTGGAGATGAAGAGGAAAGCAGACAGAAGAGAGGAATGGCGGTCTGTTGCAAACCAACCTCAGGGCTGAACACCAAAAGGAAAAGAACTGGTCGATTAAAGCTTGCCACTCGAATGATAAACCGTTTTTATTTATTTAATATCAACTGATTTTTCATGCGCCACAAATTACTTATTTACATAAGTTGTACCTTGTAAAGGAGACGAGAGCAGCTGCAGTCTCCAGAATCCATTGTGTGAACAGAGTGCTAAAACCAATATTAGTCCGGGCAGGATATAAAATGTTGACTGGAAATGGCAAGGAAAGCGTTTCTGAAGAAGAGAAATTTGTTATCATCGAGTATAGATTTAAGTGTCAGGAAGTCGTTTCTGAAAGTATTTGTATGAATTGTAGCCGTGTATGGAAGTGAAACTTGGACGACAAATAGTTTGGACGAGAAGAGAATAGAAGTTTTCGAAACGAAGTGCTACAGAAGAATGCTGAAGATTAGATGGGTAGATCACATAACTAATGAGGAGGTATTGAATAGAACTGGGAAGAAGAGCAGTTTGTGGCACAACTTGACCAGAAGAAGGGATCGGTTGGTAGGACATGTTCTGAGGTATCAAGGGATCACAAATTTAGCATTGGAGGGCAGCATGGAGGGTAAAAATTGTAGAGGGAGACCAAGAAATGAATACACTAAGCAGATTCAGAAGGATGTAGGTTGCAGCAAGTACTGGGAGATGAAGAAGCTTGCACAGGATAGAGTAGCATGGAGAGCTGCATCAAACCAGTCTCAGGACTGAAGACCACAACAACAACAACAACAGGATGGAGACGTGACTGTACGAAGGTCCTGCTTACCAGACTTTGCGCCAATGAACTACATCAAACTCCAACCTTCCTTGCAGTGTCTCATGGAGACAGAGCATGTGCCACTGTCAGTAACTCATTTGCTGGATTGCGACGTTGAGCTCGACTGTCCTCTTGGTACCATTTGTGGGCAGTGGACAATTAGCCGGCACTGAGTGTAACCCCCTCAATTGTCTCATCAGCACAAATATGTCACAGACTGCACACTACCATCAGAGTCACTTACTGTCAACAGGCACACGAAATCATTCTCATTGTTTACGGAAGAGGAAATTTTTTCAAACTGGTCGCGCAATCTACCAGTCGGGGTTCCTAGCCAACAACGTCATACGACTCTTTCCTTTTTTTGTAGGTAAGGCTGTAAATCTGCAACCCTTTCTTGCTAACCGAAAAACCACCGCAAGTTCGTGATTACTTAGAATGCTAAAGAAGAGACGGTGCACTACGGATAATTCTTTACACTAGCTTTTTGCAATGTGTCACATTTCATAGAAAGAATTTATGTTCAGATCCTAGTTTTTATTCTTGAGAAGACAGCTTTGAACCATCACCATGTATGATGATGTGGCAAGAATTCATAAGAGATAAAACATCATATAGCTCAGCTGTGAAGTAATGACGCGTAGATTAAAAGGACTTCCAGGGCAGACTCAAGGTTTCCATGCTGTGAAGATGCGATAAGGTCTGCATGTTAACTTACCGTGAGCCAGATGGCGGAGCTGGTAGGGTAGGTGTAGTTGGGCATCCTGAAGGCTCCCGAGTCACGATCCATTGATGGAGAGATACCATGCTCTCGAGAGAACACCGTCATTGTTGTGTATGAATTGAATCCAAGGAAATCCGCAGATCCTGTGACAGACATGCCAAGTTTTGAGATATTCTTGTGTGAAAGGTAACTTTGACTCAGTACATCATAATTTATTATCACATTCTGAAAGATACAGATATGTGTATAAATAGTTATAAAAATGGGGATCAGACTAAACAGTGCCCATTAAAGAAAACTCGTTATTCAACGCTGTCTGAAGGTACTATATAGTAATTCCTGGAAGAATGGAATCCTTCCTTGTACAGCAATTAAATAACCAAAATATTTGTTTTATATAAAATAGTAATTGTATTCGTATTAGGTAAGTCATATCAGTTTTTGGCTTCTGCTAGTCATTCTCCGACTAATAAAATGCGGTTATGACAGTAAGAGCAAAACCTCAAGTTCAGCTATATCAATAGTTGAGTATTTCACAACAATTCTCTCTGGATCCTGGGTATCGATGTAATTACAGTGATTACAGTAAAAAACATTGGCGTGACTATAATAGCAGTGATATCGATCCGTGTTATCTGTTGTGTAGCTGTCTTCCCTGTGCTCTACTCTCCATAGATTCTTCAGTCTGATAGGTAAGAAACTAATACGGAATTTAGCAGCGGCATGGTGATTTCATTAAACAACGAAGTCAGGTGGATGTCATGTACGTTTAGTACTTCTGAAAAGAACAAATGGATTTGTGTAACACATCAATAGCCGACAAGCGTTAACGAAATAATAACGTTCAGAGACACAGAAAATCAAGCACATTAAGCATCTGGTAAATTGCTTTCCGCGACACTTTGAGCTTCAGTACGATATATTTAATGTTTTCTACTGTGTTTTGATCAAAATTTTTCGCGTTAATCTATGGCTAACAGTAATGCGTCTTACATCTACAATATTTGGAAGAAATTTGATAGAACCCTTCCAGAGTCATCAAAGAAAAGTTAATTTTTTAAGGATTTTTTTCTTGTAGGGGCGTTGGGAGGCATATGGGAGGGCTTTGGAATTGAGTACTATTAACTTGTCCCCACTGCAGTAGTTACGCCGATATGCAAAGACTAGCACTGATGCCCTGATGTGGAATGTTGCATGGTACTCGGACTGAAAACCAAACCAATGGCACTGGAGGCTTTCTTCCCTCGCTGGTGGGGCCCTATGGCACCTGCAGTCCACTCACGCCATACGCCATCTGTCACTCGGCTCATTAGCTGGTGAGCGTAGGAGACACCTAGTGTGGCTTTAGGGGGTCATCAATCTTGTGACTGGTTTGAAGCAACCATCCACGAATTCCTCTCGTGTGCCGAACTCTTCATCTCAGAGTAGAACGTGTAACTATGTCCTGGATCTACTGGATGTATTCCAGTCTCTGTCTGCCTCTACAGTTTTTACCCTACATACTCCCGCTATTTACATGGAAGTTATTCACTGATGTCTTAACTGATGCCGTATCATCCTGTCCCTTCTTCTTACCAGTGTTTTCTACATATTCCTTACTCTCCGATTCTGCACAGAATCTCTACATTTATTACCTTACCAGCCCACCTAATATTCAACATTCTTCTGTAACACCTCATCTTTCTCTTATGATCATTTCAGGAGTGTACTGTGAACATCAGGAATCCAGTAAAACATCAAATCTCCGATATTGCTGAGCTGCGAAAAGATCCTGCAAGAACGGGACCAAAGGATGACTGGACCCTATCGTTCAACGTGACAGAAGTGCAACCCTTCCGTAAATTGCTGCAGGCTGGACCATCAACAAGTGTCAGCTTGCAAACCATTCAATGGTACACCATCGAAAGAGCCGAAAGCTGACTCGTGTGTCCTTGATGGCTGAACGACACAAAGCTTTATGTCTCGACTGGGCACGTTAACATCGACAATGGACAATTGATTTCTGGAAAGATGTTGTCTGGTCGGACGAGTCTCGTTTCAAATTGTATCGAGCGGATGGACGTGTACAGGTCATAAATCCATGGACCCTGCATATCAACAGGGTACTGTTCAAGCTGGCGGAGGCTCTGTAATTGTGTGGGGCTATGCAGTTGGAGTGAATGGGACCCCTGATACGTCTATATACGACTCTGACATGTGACACATACATAAGCATCCTGTCTGATCACCTGCATCCATTCATATCCATTGTGAATTCCGACGGACTTGCGCAATTCAGCCGGACAATGCGACACCCACACGTCCACAATTGCTACAGAGTGGCTCCAGGAACACTCTTCTGAGTTTAAACACGTCCGCTGGCCACCAAACTCCCCAGACATGAACATTATTGAGCGTATCTGGGATGCTTTGCAGCGTGCTATTCTGCAGAGATCTCCACCCCGTCGTACTCTTACGGATTTATGGACAGCCCTGAAGGGTTCATGGAGTCAGTTCTCTCCAACACCACTTCAGACATTAGCCGAGTCCATGCCACGTCGTGTTGTGGCACTTCTGCGTTCTCGCGGGGGTCCTACACGACGCTACGCAGGTACAGCAGTTTCTTTGGCTGTTCAGTGTATTTCTAAGCCTTTCAGGGCTCAGTATTGATCTTGAATTTGTTGTAATACATAAAAACTTCAATGCAATTTCTAAGCCTTCTGGCGCTTGGTGATTGCTGATTTTGATATAGTTGTAAATTTTTTAAATAGAGAATTTTAAAGTGATTATTGATGTAGATCATGTTGTAATTTTTTTTAAAAAAAAGGGGAAAAGTTTCAAAGCAAATTTTTAAGCACTGTGGTTATTGGTTGTTAATAACTGACTTTTCCCTTCATTCCGTTGTAAGGGCAGATTTTAAATTTGGTCACGAAATAAATCTAGATGTAGTCATTCACAAGTGATGTTGAACCTTGGGCTTGGCCCTTTCATGAATTACTGCCGCCACCAATGAAAGAACATTTCCGTAAACAGGTACTATCATCTAGATCCTTCTTCTTGTCAAATTTTTCCAAGCATGTCTTTCTTCACCGATTCTGTGGAGAATCTCTTCGTTTCCTGTCATTCTACGTCTGAGGCTCTTCGGTTCTTTTCTTGTTACCCCTCCGTCCACAATTCACTTTCGTACAGTATTATGTTCCAGATATACATTCTCAGAAATTTCTTCCTCAAGTTTTAACAGATGTTTATCACTACAGAACCTCTTTTGGCCAGGAACAGCTTTTTGTTTTTTGTCTTCTTTGCTTCGCAATGTGTAACTTTACTTCCAAGGAAACACAGTTCCTTCTCCTTGTCTATTTTGTGGTCCACAATTTTAATTGGGTGCTTCTCATTAATTTCATTTTTGCTACTCGTCTTTGTCTCAAGCACTTAAAGTCCCACAATACCAAACACTATACAACCCCGAAATACCCACCCACCCACCCACCCACCCACCCACACACACACACACACACACATATATATATATATATATATATATATATATATATATATATATGGAGAGCTGCATCAAACCAGCCTCTGGACTGAAGACCACAACAACAACAATCTGCGCCACACAATTAAGGGTCACTTCTTCGTAATTGCCATCTGTCGCGAAGCAGATGTTTAAAATTTGGCTCAAAGGTGCACACAACTCCCTTCTGTAATGGTGCAAGAATGTGGTGCACTGCGAATCCACACTCGGTCTCGACGGTGCTTCAAACAGCAAGATGTTGACACATAAGGAAAAAAAAGGCCATAGTTCGGAAATTCATGTGAAGTGTAAGTAAGGTAATCATGTGAACTTGGCACAAGAATTTTACCCACTGCCACCGTGGACGTATCACACGATAGGAAGGTTATCACACTCGCTGTTACCCATATTCCATGTCTTCTCTTGACGCCTATGGCATGGGGGCTAGAACCGCTACTCCCAGCGTTAAAATCTCGAGGTTTTACCATGGACGGATGAGGAAAACAATTCACACACACACTCGCTCAGAATCGACACAAAAAAATGCCCAATGTGTTCGCGTAATGGGCGTCAATGAAATCGACCCTTCTCATGCATTTCGTGGTCGAAAACGACAGTTCGCAGTTCGATGAGCAATAGAACGGCACTTTTGACAATATTTGACACTGCTGACTCCAGCGGACGATACAAATCTCCTGTAATAAAGTAAAATCGTATGGCATGATTGGCTGGGAGGCCGCTACGAGAAAGTTCAACCATCTAATCGGAAAGGTTTTCCCAATCCTCCGTGCCCGCCGGCACCTTACTTTTTTGAGGCATGAGGACTGTGTGCCTACAGTTATCTTTTAACTGTAGGTGACTGCAATGGATGTGCGTGTAGTGTAGTGTCATGTTCGTGTCGGAGAGGGTGAAACACGGCGCCGGCAATAGTTTATCTGGTACCGCGCGCCGTGGAATTTGAATCCCCGCCAGATGTCATGGACACCAAGACCCCTAGAGGTCTCTGCACCATCACGCCGTAATCTGTGGCGGCGAGCGCCTCCTGGCCCGCTTTTAGTGTGAGGGCGCCACAGTGGAACATGTGGTTCCAGTGGCCAATAGCGGCATCCCCGGTAGACGACTTAAGCGCCTGCCTCTCGCTCAGCCTGTCACCCCCCCCCCCCCCCTTTTCGTTTTTTCCTCTCCTCCCTCCTTGTTTTTCCCCATCCTCCAGGCCCCCCCACCCCACATCTGCCTTTCGCTCGGGAGTGTCATATTTGTGCCGCCATTTTCGTGCAGTGTTTTACAGTGAGTGTTTTTACAGTGAGTGTTCCGTGTTGCGTCTTTTGGGAAGTGTTGCGTACAGCCATCATACTGTCGTTGGGTGTAATTTTTATCACTTGCGAACAGAAATCAGACTGTCGCCATGTTTTTTAGTTGTGTGTCTACTATGTTGCTTGTCTGATTCCTGTGTATTTTATCAACATTTCCAACCCCTTTTGCTTTCTGTTTTAACTTTCCGCATTTTTCCGCCATTTTACACTTTAAGTCACCGTTTTATCGCCTGTTTTTCTTGTTTCTTTTTTCTTCCTTTTTTTATAAAAAGTCTGTAGGCTGTAGAGCAGCGTACTAAGCTGCTGCCAGCCCTCCCCCTTCGGGGGGAATTGAAAATCAATAAAGGAAAAAAAAGCTCTGCCAGTCAGTCTAATCTCGCGTACGTCTGTGGACACATGGCCTCGCGTTAGACAGCTTACTTACTTTCTTGTTCTGTGTACGAATGGACGTGTTTGTTAGGTTTCCTTGTGACTCCGTTGTTCGGCCTTGTTGTTGTTCGTTCTGTCCTTCGTTGGTCGTGTCCGTCCTCTCCCGTTGTGCTGTTGTTTGCGGGCCTCGCCGCGAGTCCCGCCGCGCTTTCCGTCATTTCAACCCCACGACCGTCCCGGTCGCAGTTACAGCAGCTTACTCCTCTCAAAAAGCATCATGGGGGCGGCGGAGTTTAACGTCTCCATCCGATGGACGGATCACCATCAGCAGCGTCATAAGCTCTCAGTTCATCATACACTGCGAAGATTTTTTTTATTGAACCGAAGACATTGCCGCAAAGTCTAATGATTAGGAACTTTAAATTATCTCCCTGCCGGCCAAATATTGGCAAAGAAAATTTCTTCCGCCACCAAGATTCGAACTGGCTTACCTCAGGGTCAAGCACCACCATACAAGCGTGCGTTAGTGAAGTCGGCCGTGAAGGTGGGTGCTATTCTGAAGACAGTGTGTAGCAGCATCTTCATTGAACGTAATCGCTCCCCTTTGGACTGTAGCGCGACCGCACATTTTGCTCCCGTGTACTGGATGAAACCACTAGGGACAGTTCAAAATCATTGGACGTGATATCAAGCAGCAAAGGGTGCTTATGGTTTTCCAGCTTTCCAGTTTCACACCGTCTTACAGCATGGCCAGTTGGTGGAGGAGGGGTGGGGGGATCGGGGGGTAGGGGGGAGTTGGGGGGATGGTTGTGTGATATTGACACATTCGTGAATAAAATGTCAAAGCGCCCCTGAAGGTTTCAACACCTTCGATGACATCTGTGCACGTTTCTTAGGCACTTTAAAAATGTCTCTGTACAGAGGCAGCCATTCACTAATGCCTAAATGCTGAGACAGCCCTTCCTTCACTCATAACATTTCGCATGCGGCCAGTAGACGCCAGCTCAGCGACGCAGAGCCACTCAGCTGAGTTAGTCTGTCTCAGTGACGTCTAGGAATGAGTCAATTGATGTCTTTGTAGAGGGACGATTAAAGTTCCCAATTAAGGTAAATTTTGCCGAACTGGGGGTCTTTGTGGGACCCACTGCCGTTATTCAGGAATGTGTCAATGTCGCACCCTGACGCCGATTCTGTGCCTTAAATAGAATTATATATTAATACCATCAGCTGCTGACAGGCGTTGATATATATCAACGGGGACAGGTGAAAATATGTGCCCCAACCGGGAGCTGAACCCAGGATCTCCTGCTTACGTGGCAGACGCTCTATCCATATGAGCCACCGAGGGCACAGAGGATAGCGTGACTGCAGGGACTATGGAAATCCGTATATGTATATAGTTATGGCAATACCGGCCACGACAGTCCTCTTCTGTGCGGATGCACACATATTACCCGAACTCTTACGGGACTTGGAAAGAATGTCTTCCACGTGTAATGAGTATATTGGGTAGGGACACTACGAATGTAGTGTGTGGACATATATGATGAGAATATGGGTCACGCGGGAGACATGCGCGAGGTAGGCCCCTGCAGTCGCACTATTCTGTGTGCCCTCGGTGGCTCAGATGGATAGAACGTCTGTTATGTAAGCAGGAGATCCTGGGTTCGAGTCCCGGTTGATACATATCAACGCCCATCAGCAGATGAAGGTCCTAATATACAATTCTGTTTTAGGCGGCTAGAGAATAGACACCATATCCATATAAGTATATAATTCTGTGCCATTCCCTCTCCCTCTCCCACTTGCAAATTGTCCCCCCCCCCCCCCCAACCCGATCTCGCGACAGGACACGAGGGCACGAAACAGTAGGGTTGAAAATTTATGAACAGCCTTTTGTGCCTCGGATCCGGTTCCAGCTTCCGAATGCTATTGCGGCTACAGTTTACAAGGTAGTGAACTGTAATTATGTTACACCCACATTAACAAGATCCTTCCCAGAGGGAGAGCGGGTCCTTGGACATTAACTGTTAAGGACAGCAGAGAACAATCACGGTTCAGCACTTTGTAATCTTTACCCTAGAACGTGCGACATGACCTATGTTCATCAACTCACCTGCCACAACACCTACTGCCTTTCACAATGTCTGGCTCCAGATCCGAATGCCGTGAATTATTTAGATAACACTGTCTGACCAAAAGCTTCTTCCTTCCATACAAAGACGGCTCTCATTTGCTCCGCTACAAACACAGGTTAGTGCCACAGGTACTTCACTCGCCAACTCTAAAGCAAATGGCATAATGTCCTGTAGCAAAAGCCCCTCCTTCGCAAACCTGTGCGCACTGTATTCAGTCTGCAGAACACTCGTTGAACCCCACTAGATTGACACACACACGTCACTGCTGTCTGAGTGACCCATGTATACGAGGCATGGCCGGAAAATAAGTGTATTAGAGTTTTTACTTTTTTTTAGAAAAATCATATCTGAAGAAAAGTTAACAGTATACTGTTGATATACGTTTACTATTTTCCCACACAATACTTGTCAATGCATGGGGTGAGCTGTGGCACAATTTTCTTTATACCCTCCTCGAAGGACTCTCCCACCAGTTCCGTACCAACTTTGGAAAAGATGTTAATCTTGTTAATCTGAATGCCCCAAGTCAGAAAATACAATTGTCGGCGGGAGGGGGGTGGGGGGGGGGGGGGGGTGCGTTAGTGGATAAGGCAGTGTGAGCACGGGCTTTGTCGTGCAACAGGGACATTTCTCTCTCCTCCTGTCAGGTTTCCTTACTTTTTGTTTTGAATGCTGATTCAGGGGCTCATAATATCGATGTGCGTTGACGGTGCCCCTCTGAGGCAGAGACTCGAACAAAATGATGCCTTTTTTGTCCTAGAACACAGAGAGTAGGAGTTTTTGCCCGAGATTTTGGTTTTGAACTCGTCTGGTAGGTGGGTGACTTGGACAACTGTCTTTTTGTCTCAAGCGTATAATGAGCCACCCACGTTTCATATCCAGTCACAACAAGAGCTCAGAAATTCCACACTTTCCAATTCAAGTCGCTCCAGAAACTCGTGGCCGCTACTGAGATGTCTTCCTCGAGCTGCTCTGTCAGGTACTACCTCCAAACACTGCTTGTACATCACAGGTAAAGTTCAGATGGAGTCCACGAAATACATTTGGACCTCCAATCAACTGCTGTTTATTAAATTGCCTAGCCAAGTCAAAATCAATCGCCTTCAAACTGCGATACACAGGCACACTGCGCCGCCAGCGACGACGGTAACCACGTCGCACAGGCATTGCTGTGGCACGTTAACACGAGTGAACGTAGCAAGCCAACGCCCAGCGAGACACCCAGAGCTATGCGTCCGCACTCCTCGACGTTCGCAGAGCGAATAACGCTCCGTGCTTATCGCAACCGCAACTTCCGGTCGCCACGCGCTGGCAGAGCGCCAGCGTGCCTTGTCAGCCCGACCGGAAGCCAATTATTCTGCAACACGGGACTAGTAGAACTAGGGCCCGTGTTGCCCGGCAGCCTCGTACAGCGGTACAGCGGCCACGTGCCACAGCAATGCCTCTGCGACGTGGTTACCGTCGTCGCTGGCGGCGCAGTGTGCCCGTGTATCGCACTTTGAAGGCGATTGATGTTGACTTGGCTGGGCAGTTTAATAAACAGCAATTGATTGGAGGTCCATACGTTTTTCGTGGACTCCATCTGAACTTTACCTATGATGTACAAGCAGTGTTTGGAGGTAGAACCTGGCTGACACTTGCTGTTGTATGGGACAATCAAGCAGATTATGGTGGCCTTGAAGCATTTCCGGATGCTAACAGTTTGGCTTGGAAGACATGCAGTATTGCTGAGACTACAGGACTGTTGCCTAAACAGCCTTATGGTACTCTTGTTCCAAGCATGCCATTTGTTTTGACTACGAGAAGGAAGAAGAAGTTAAATGCTGATTGGGACGCACTATGTTCACAGTTTCTGCTAACCCACGTTTCCCTGGAAGTTTTGTATCAGAGAATTGTAGAGAGATCTGGAAAAACCGCAGAAATGACAATCACTGTGAATCGGTGGTCTTAACAAACAGTTCCCGATTGTCTGCACCAATTCATCAGTCAAAATGGAAGGTCTTCCACTCCTCTGTTCGTTCATTTGTTCTGTCCCCACTATACTACCTACACCTCTTACCCACACTTATTCTATTCATAACATCTTCACCGTAACCGTTTTGATTCACGAAAAAATTTCGGTAGGTGTTATTTCTTTCGCGAGAAGGAAGCGGAACACAGTACGTGTCTGGCACTTGGCAGAATTTCCTACCGGCATCTTTCACACAGCTGGACATTACAACATGGGTCTACGTACTATCGTATTCGTGCGGTGTTTCGTCAGGTGAGCGGATTTTCCTCTAACACAAAGGGTTCTCAACCATCAAAATACCACATTACACTTACTCTCTGAACATGCATCGTACACGCGACACGTGAGTACCCTCAGTTTAGCGTACAAGGTGCGGTACGCTCATTCCTAATGACTGTAGTACTAACTTCAGATCATAGATGTGTCGGCAACAGGCACAGAAGATAGTAATGTTGATGCAGAAATGATACTTAAGTTACTGGGTGAAACATTCAATTAAGAATTAATAGATTAATTTGTAGTAGTATGTAATTAAGAGCGCCTTAGCTGACTGCGGGATTGATAAACAGAAAAGATGAGTAATCAAGCCCCTTCTGTTGGTGTACTGACCGTTGATCATCCGCTTCTCCTCCTCTGTGAAGCTGGGCAGGCGCGACCTGGGTCGACCCTCGGCTCTGCTGTTGTTGTCCACACGTTCCCGCACCACGGCCGGGTAGTCGCCGTCCACCAAGATAGGGTTCGCGTACAGGCCAAACTGTAACAGGTTAAGAGAGTGCCAGTTGCTCAAGACACGGCTGAAGAAACTGTCTTTGTGTCATATGCTAGTGTAAATAGCAAAAGTGAAAAAAAGGGTGTGTAGCCGTAATAGAAACTAGAATGTACAACTTGTGATATGCGGGGTGAGTCTCTAGCTATGGCCACCAAGATTCACTCCGAAAGTATGATAGGAGCTGAAAAGTTTGTAGGACAAAAGTTGCATGGTACAACGGGGGCCATGGGATAACGTTGGTTTTTTTGCTAGGTGCGGTCGTCGCTTCAGAGGTATGGTCAACTTTGTTCTTTTACATGTGATGCTATAGTTTGGTACTTATTTTCTGATAGGGGCTATCGAGACGAATCCAATGATGTGTAACAGTAAGGTCTTTGAAGGTCACAAAGGTGGCATGAACGTCCATTTACGGAAGGCGTTCGAAGTAATGACCATTGGTATCAATGCAGTGCTGCAGTCTTCTAATTATGGGTTGAGTGGTATTCCTTATCACTTGGGCACTTATCGAAGCACATGCTCTGACAATTCTCTCTCGTATATCTTCAGGTGTAGTTGGAACGTCTTTATAAACAATCTCTTTTTACGAATCGTCACAAGAAAAAATCCAGAGGAGTCAAGTCTGGCGAACGAGCCGGCCAAGACACATTTCTTCCGCGTCCAATCCTACGATTTAGGAATTGTCTCTGCAACTCATTTCTAGCCATCAGCGAAAAATATGCCTGACACCTATCGTGGTGAGACCACAATATCTTCCTTATTCCTAAAGGTATTTCTTCCAATAGGATAACTAATGTTTCATGCAGCAATGTGTTGTACTTCCTACCATTAAGATTTCCTTCGACGAAATAGGGGCCTATAATTCTGTCCTCCAGAATCCCACACTGTACATTCACCGATCACGGTTTTTGGTATGCAACATGCCGCAGCCAACTTGGGTTATCAGTTGCCCAATAATGCATGTTATGTAAATTAACATTTCCGTGGATCGTGAATGTAGCCTCGTCAGTAAATGCAATCAAATTAATAAATGTGTCATCCCTCTGAATCTGAAATTGAGCCCATCGGCAGAATTCAATGCTTCGCATACAATCCGACCAGTTAATTCTTGGTGGAGGCATATGGTAAGGATGATATTTACGATGCAGAACACGAACAACACCACTCTGGCTCATGACAGTCCCTTGCGATTTGACGAGAACTAACATAAGGAATTCAAACCACAGTGGCAAGAGTACCAATTTCCGTTTCTTCGTTAGTAACTATCCTTTGCCGGATATGTTTCCGATGCGTTAAAGATCCAGTTGTTCTCAATTTATTATACACATATTAAATGTACGACTTGTAGCGTGAGTACGTTGAGGATACATTTCAGCACATAAATCTGTAGCTCTCACTGAATTTCGTTGGAATTCTCCGTAAATTAGAAGCATATCGACTTGTTCTTCGAAGAAATATATCATTCACATTCGCTGCATTCGACGATACTAGTCTTACAGTTCCTATCAGTGCTGTATCGCGAAACCGTTTAATGGTTGGTGTTTACATGCCAATGGCACGTTGGATGTATAAGTCGCATTCGGTGAATATTGACTATTTGCACGATATACGAGAGAGAATTGTCAGAGCATGTGTTTCGATAAGTTCCGAAGTGATAAGGAATCCCACTCAATCCACGATAAGAAGTTGCAGCACTGCATTGATACCAGTGGTCATCACTTCGAACACCTTCAGTAACCTTTTTGACCTTCATTGATCGTCGAAGGCCTTACTGTTACACGTCATTGGATTTGTCTCGATAGACGCTGTCTGAAAATGGGTACTGAACTATAGCATCCCATTTAAAAAACAAAGTTGATCTTCATATCTCTGACGCGATCCCACCTAGCAACAAAAAACCAACGGCATCTTATGGTTCCCATTGTCCCATGCAACATCTATCCCACAAACTTTTCAGCTACTATCATACTTTCGGAATTATTCTAGGTGGCAATAGTTAGTGACTCACCCTGTATTGTGAATTATCCGAAGCTATTCATGAGCATGTTTCATATAGTTTACATAACGACTGTGTATGGATAGAGTAGGGTTGTAAAAAGGTCTTTTGTGTTCCAGTTTCCTGGCGTAAAGGTGCAAGTTTTTTATAAAGCAGCTATTCATTTGTTGTTATTAATTATGTGTAGCTAATATTCATGTTTCATTATCACTGTATTTTTTTAAGGAATTTTGAGTTTCAAGAGACATTTCTCTTGGCAGTGGCCTCGTGTCCAACACATTGCTTTTCACGTTCTCCTGACATTCGCTAAAACCAAGCGCTTTCATCAGATTGCTGCAGGATATGGCGTCACTCATCGATCCAGATCATTCCTTTCTAGTCCTCCACTGATCAGTAGTGTCACTCTTTCGCTCTTTACACCATCTCAAGAAATTTAGAAATATTCGGATTATGAAGAAGTACACGACCATTGCACCCCATTCTTTTTAAATCTCTACTCGCAATCGTTGTGCAGATTGGAATGTTGGTGGCACTTACGAAGACACAAGCAGTTACTTCCACCGTCAGATGCAGTTTTTTATAACCACCCTCCGCAATGCTCGACGATCTTTGACCATCAGTACATGAGGTCTGCCCGATTTTGGACTCGCTTTCGGGAGGACGACGGTTCAATCCCACCTCGGGCGATCCCGATTTAGGTTTTCCATGATTTCCCTGAATGCAAATGCTGGGACGATTCCTTTGAAAGGGCACGGCCGACTTCCTCTCCAGTCTTTCCTAATCCGATGAGACGGATGACCTCGCTGTTGGGTCTGTTTCTTCAAATCAACCCAAACCAATCTGGTTTTGCTTTAGCTGTGGGTGTTCCTTCGCGCTTGCACTTCACAGTCACATCAACAACAGTTCGTTTGGGCAGATTTTTAATGGTTTAAATGTCTCTGCTGGATTTCCTATTCACATGGCACCCAATGATTAGTCCACGTACGAAGTCACTGAGAACACCTGACAGACGCATTCTGCTATTATTGCTTCTCCACTGACAACACAATTCTCCCCGCCTCCTTTCATACTTGCAAGTCTGCCTACCATGATATCTAGTTGTCAAGTCAACATTAAATAATGATGTCACGGTGATCTTAGTTCAAGTCCAATAAAGGAGATAGCATGTTTTAGAAATCAAACACAGAGATCCAATTTATTACAGCATGTTTCTTATAATGATGATCTATATAGACGACTACCCCGACAACTTTAAAATGTACAAAAAAAGGACATCTTTCAACTACACTGAGTGTGCGAGAAGTCCCCATACCCTCTAGTATCGAATGCTAATTGATTTTATTCGATTTATAAATTATAGAGCGCAGCAATCGTCGTGACTGACGCCCGAACACCAGGGAACTGACATGCATTGAGGCTATAAAATAGTGCATTGATAATGGCTAGGCACTAGCCGCAATTTCGATTTGCCAAATAAAACCTGCAATTAAAAGGACGACTGATTGCTGCGCTCTATAATTTATAAATCGTATCACAGTCGCTGAGTGCACCCACGTTCCTAATGGAAAGTATCCTGATGATATGGTTTGTTTTAGCGCAAATACATACTTGCGTATTTAGTTTCCCATACAGAGATAAGTTCCCCATCATGCTGTAAACACATTTTCGTACGCCTCCATGTTCTTCTTGACATATTTTTGAGCATGTCCGATGTTATAGCCCGAAATGCAACCTCAGCAGAGTTACTCAGTTTTTCATTTGTATCATAACGAAGTATAGATACATGCGGGCTAATGACTCCCCATAATGAGTTGTCATGAGTGGCGAGGACACGACTTCTTGGCGGTCTCATCAAGGGAGCTGGTGTTACCGATGAACCTCGACCTATCTACCGTCTCGGAAATTGTTGAGGAACTAGCACACTGCATGAGTGTAGTGAGTATGTGCTCCGTCTTTCCGCAACCATATGCGCTCTGTAAGACCCCTTTCCTTCAGCTGAGGTATTGACCATTACACTCACACGTGTAAGTACGTTTCCCCTTTTTAGCACGTCAGCTGTTCATCTGAAAAAATAACCGTAGCAGGATTCACTGCATGTGGAAATTGACTTGAAACAGTCTTCTTCCTTCCTCTCCGAGGCCTGTCTTTAACGAAGTCGAAAGTAAAAGTACGTCTTTCCCAATCCACAACTGTTGCCTTTCGCGGTGAGCCTTAATAAATCTTTCTTGGAATGCTCCTATAACATGTCTCATTGTCTGCCCTGCGTGTTGTCGCTCTTGCACCCACACACTTGTCACAAAGCGTCCGTCAATAGTGTAACCGCGTCGGCTCTCATTTACCATGGCTACAAATTTAAACTCGAGAGCAACTGCGACTGGCACTGTGAAGACATATGAACATGAACTCCAATAATTGATTCCTACAACTGATAAATAGTAACATAGCTACGCCGGCCGCTGAGTATGAGTGGTTCTAGGCGCTTCAATCCGGAACCGCGCTGCTGCTACGGTCGCAGGTTCGAATCCTGCCTCGGGCATGGATGTGTGTGATGTCCTTAGGTTAGGTTAGGTTTAAGTAGTTCTAAGTCTAGGGGACTGGTAACCTCAGATGTTAAGTTCCATAGTGCTTAGAGCCATTTGAACCATTTGAACATAGCTACCAACCTATATAATGAAGCTGATACTAAACAGGGGTTGCAAGGGTACAGGAACTTCTTGTCCACCCTGCACAGGGTTGAGCGGGACTCCACTCACATACTTTTAGACATTGTTCTGGGATATATTCTGAGCTGGTGTGAAGTTTCCATGGTCTCCGACGGCTAATTGCATAATTATTGCATTTAGTTTGGTTTCTTTATTCAGTCAGCTTAGTATCCGCATTGCACTGAAAACAGTGCACACCAGTTCCATTCACGGACGAAGCGTCAACTTCGTAATGCCTATGAGAATGATACGTAGGCAGCTGGATAATATTCACCCGTTCCGTTGCGAAAACCACTTGCTGGAATATTCTATAAAAGTTTTCATGAGATGCTGTACAATTCTACGTGTGATTCCCAACAGCTATTGTTCAGCGGTTCTTTTACGCTCTCTGTTTAGGAAACAATACGAGATTTATCCGCTTTCTTGTTTCCTCTATACGTTTAACATCTATTACTCCGATTTGATACAAATTACAGATGCTGCAGAAGCATTTTAGTGCAGATGACAGAAGTGTTTTGTAAGTAGTCTCTACTGTATAGCAAGAGCAGATTCTAAAATAAAACGATCCAGTAAAAACTAGCTGCCAGTAGAGATTCTTCATAGTATTAGCAGTACGATTTTCCATTACGGTGGCACTATATTTACTCTTCATAGTATTAGCAGTACGATTTTCCATTACGGTGGCACTATGTTTACTACATGCCTTTTTTGCATCGCAGACGTGACCATCATTCTTGACGTGACATTGGGACTCTCTGGAAGTGGACGAGCAACGTAAGGAAAACTGAACCTACCTCAAACTGGAACATGCGCTCCTGTGCTGCCAGCGTCTCCTCTCGGTCGTCCAGAGGTTCGTACCAGTTAGTGCTCAGTGTGATGCCGACTCTGCCTGCAAAAAACAAGAAACAGAACAGGTACAGTATATGACGCTGATACCATACAGTATCAGTAAAGGGTCTAGTCTGTGACTTTACTGATATAAGCGTTAGTTCTCTATTAGAAAGTTTTCCTTGGTATGTACCTCGTGATTATGTATCCTCAAGTTCTCATACTATCCTATATGTATCTACTACATTCAGAATCTACAAGTAGTATCAAGGATATCTGTTCGACAGTGCATGTTTGCTGCTGGCTTCTGTCGGTGCCTAATGGTACAGTAACTATACAAAACGAGCTCCTAACCAGGCCATGAACGCCTTGTGGATGTCTACCGGCCGCTGTGTCATCCTCTGCCTTGCGGCGTCATACGGATGAGGCATGGAGGGCCTTTTCGCAGACTTTCGAGACCAAAGTGACAGTTTATGCGATGGAAAAGTATTCTACGTAATGGGACGACGTTAGAGGTTGCTTCCAGGCTGCAAGGAAGCAGACATAGAAGCATAGTTTGCTCACATCTCGACTTACTTTGGTATTTGTGGGCATAATACGCCGTCGGTTCCAACATCGAGCCACAGACAGCTTTGGAAGACATCGTTCAACGCACATCTATGTGACTTTGAACACTTTTAAAAGTCAGAATCCCCTCGTTCAAGAAAATTTACGAACAGTTTCATTTTCATTTCTGGATATAATGATATTTTAATTGATCTAAGGAATTTTAATTTTGTAATAAATGTGCCTTGACAGTAACTAAGTTGAATGGTCGCTCAATAATTATTAGTTCCAGTATTCATGTCTTATATATTGAAATATTCTTTACAGTCATTTTACGTGATCTTATTTCAAACTACATCAATTAAAAAATTTTCTATGTTTTACATATTCAGTGATATATTTTGCAGTTTGAAATTTTTCTCTGATGTGGATGTGTGAATGTCACACGGTGTAATCTTATTAACAGGTACGCACGATATCTGACTCGCGTTATTTTTGTCTACTGTTTGTCATTATACGTATTTTAATAATTTTTTGTGGTAAGTTCTCTTACATTAGTGAAATATGCGTATCTTTGTGTTGCATTTAATTAATACGGGTGAGCTGTAGCTTCAACCATTTGAAGTCTGTGCTCTGGCCAATTAGGTACATCAGGTTATTTTTCATTGGCGGAAGTTTAAAACATTACGCGTAGTTTGAATCTGGCAGATAGACTGTGACAGAAACTTCAGTTCCGATACGTGTCGGATTGTGGTTTCCCAAAGTCGTGAAGGACGCGCAGACAAAGAAGGCTGTAGTAAGTATAGGATGCAGTATTCTCATCCCATCGTACGTTATGTAGATAAACTCTGGGCGGTTGCTGTTAACGAACGTGATGCGTACCTGCTGGTGGCAACAGGTGCCAAAGCAAAATCACCTCTGTGGCACAGTAGGCAATCTGTCGAACAGGGTGAGATCTTAGAGGACGCAGTACATGAACTGGACCTCATTGTTTTAAATCTAGAAGACCACCCGTGTATAGTCGAAGGACGAGCAGCTGTAGCCACTAACACAGACGTCACTCTAGCAAACCGAAAGCAGCAGCTAAGGTTTATAGTTGGCAAGCAGAGGAAAGCAGGAGTGTGTTGGACACCACGAAAACTGTCTGGGATGGCTTACTTGCCTACCTTGCATCATTTCCAAAGGAATCGCATCCGGTACTTGTAGACTTGGCTGCGCGCGTACTAACCGAACTCTTGCTAAGAGCGCGGGACATTTATATTCGTAAGAATAAGGTAAACAGTCAGGCTGCAATCCCTTGGTACCCAGAACATCCCACGATGAGCCGAAGCGTAAGATCGAGAAGAAGAGCTTATCAACGAGCTCTAAGGGATCACAGTGCGCTTCCAGGTTCGATGACTCCAGGACAATTAAGAGGCTCTACAAACAATTTTCAGGAAACAACAAAAATGCACTGGGACAAACTCTTACGAAGACAACTGCAATTTAATATTTGGAGAAGACTTACAAATTACTGACTGAAAAGTTTAAGAGACCTAGCCTACTATGATACGATAGCTGCTTGGAGGGAGTCAGCAAAATGTCCGCTAATCGCCCTACTTCCTGATAACACAGACACAGATACTGAACCTGAAGCGCAACGTAGAAGTGAACTAGGTAACGAGTACGACAATCAGATGTTGGTGATACATTGCGCTCAAGAAGAAGTTGCAATTTCCAAGCTCAAACTTGGAAAGGTTCCTCGTCCGCACTGCGTCTACCGAGCGCTTGTGCGAATGGTAGGTCCACAGATAGTGCCATATTTGGTAGCATTACTAAACGAGGCGTTGCGGATAGGTAGGATCCCGTCGCTGTGGTAAAAAGTTAGAGCAGTGGTGATAAAAGTGGCAAAAGATAAAGAACCGGCGTTACCTACCTTTTGTTTATTAAACGTCTTGAGCAAAGTGTAGGAACCTGCTCTGCGATCGGCTGCAGGCGCACAGAGAGCTCTTAGGTCTAAACCAGTGTCAATATGGATTCACAAAAGGGAAATCTATAGATGATGCGGTCAATAGAACTTTTCAGATTGTAGAAAATTCAACAAAGAAGTGTGCGGTCACGCTCATGATTAACATAGCAGACGCTTTCGACAATCATTGGTGGCCTGCGATGCCCGTAAGCCTTCGATTACTTAGGGTCCCCAGGTCTCTCTATAAGAGGTTTGTAGATTATTGTAGTGGACGTAGTGTCCAGAGGCTTGCGGGGCAGAGTAAGGCAACCAAAAAGGTTACAAAGGGCTGCCATCAACGCTCCATAAGTGGGCCACTGTTCTGGGATCTTAGTATCGAACCCCTGTTACATTTATCACACGGGGCTGATGCTACTGAAGGTGTTGTCGCAGACGTGGGTGGCGGCCTAGCAGTTGTGTCTGCAGATTCCAGGATGTGACTTGAAAAAAAAGGTGAATGATGTGCTTGCTGGTGGTGCAAGAGCAAGAAACTGACTGTAGCTGTTCATGAAGCCACATACATACTTCTGAAGAGAAGACTTTCTCTTGCCAGAAACTCTTTCCTGCGGCTTGGTGGAGTACCTGTAAAACGTGGCACTGTTTACAGATATTTAGGCATTCTTTTCAACGAGAAAAGAATCTTTCTAGAACACGTAAAATCTGTTACTCAGTAAGTGGCCAAAGTTATGTATAAGACTGCTCGCACTGGCACTGCTGACTATAAATTACCGTTTCGGTGGTGTGGTCATACCACGAAGCTATCTTCAACGCAATTGTGGGTTTCGCGGCAAGCGCCTGGGACCATTGTGTTAGACTAGACAGCTACAAAACAATACTGCGACGAATTCAGCGGAGCGTACTTCTGAGGCTCACCGGTGGGTTTCTCACTACACCAGTAGAAGGTTTACTGGTAGCCCTCGGGATAGTCCGACGGATATCGTGGTAGGTTACAGGGCAGCGCCGTGTTGGTTGGGCTGAGCAATAAGATCGTGTCTACTAGATCACAGGAACGCATTTACTCATAAAAGACGTTTATGAGCCTGGAAATTAGTTGAGTGGCAGGCTGACTGGGTCATAAGGAGCACTGCAAGTCGTGTTTACAGCATATTCCCAAACATGAGGAACAGGCTCAAACTGCGCATCTATTGATAGGTCACGGTCCTTATCCCACATATTATGTGCACTGAGTGGGACATAGTGACACATTAGTCTGTGAGTATGGAGAGGAAGGTTCCGCTGATCATGCCATTTTCAGATGCCCCTTTTTCAGGAACACTGCAGGCAACTAGACAGCGGTCTGCAAACAATTGTAAGTGACCAAAACTTGCGGACTAAAGTCAGTATGATATCACATCAGATACCTTAACGGCAACTGCTTAACTTTCAACCTGTAAGATCAAGTGGACGCTCTGAGTATCAAATTAATGTCAACAGGTCACAAGAATCGTTTCCTCAATTATTATTTCGTATGAAGAAACTGAAAATACTTATGTATAAATTAGGCAAAAAAATTACTAAAGTAAAAAGAAAGGAATAATGATATGGTCATCCACACTGGTGTCCGTAGACTCTAGGATTGCCGAGGCACGCACGTACCAGTGTGGGTGATGTAGAACAGAGTGGCAACAAGAGGTTTAGAGGTTAGTATAGTTCTGTCGGCCGGTAAACCTCGAGTTCTTCCGAGGCTGACAGTGTTGTAAGATGGAAGCTATTCACTTGTAACATGAGGTAATTCCCTTCATTTTATATTTTTGAATTGAATTGAAATTCCCAAAGTCGTCATTGAACCCATTTGCTCTTTCAGGTTTGTTATTACGGTTCATGTCGGTTTACGTTGCAAAAGTGCTTATGTCGTTTACGCAGATTATATCTCTTGAGCTCGCTTCTTAATAGGGAATGTGACTTTCAGTAATGAAAGCGACACAGAGGTAGGTTTTTCCCACGTCTAAAATAATTCATGTTACTTTCTTAGTTATGGCTTATTTTTGTAAACAGGGCTGAAATTAAGTACTTTCATTAAATACAATCTTACAGTGAACCGATACTGTAAGGGAGAGGAGGGGGGGGGGGGGGGGGGGGGGTATCCGTCGTCACAAAAAATGGGATAGTTTCATTTCTGTACAAACTGACAATTTATTAGAAATAGGTATGAGAAAGGGATTTATCTATAAAATCATCAACGCTACCCACTAAAAGAGAAACTTACATTCATTTATTACAGGCATTAATGGAACGTCGCCATTGGGTAATGTACGAGGGTCGTTCAATAAGCAATGCCCCACGTTTAAAAAAATCTAGTAATATACATAGAAAAACGTCCTTGTTGATGCTTCACATCTGATGTTTGTTCAGTGCGCCGGTGAAGTTTCGAACCGTTCTGGCAGTTAGCAGAGCTGTAGTACAGCGTCAAAATGGCGTCTACATACTACTCGCGTTACAAGCAGCGTGCTGTTACTGAATTCTTGTAAAGAAACCATGGTGAACATCCATAAACATTCGTGTGCAGTGTATGGCGATGCTGCCGTTGATAGGAGTACAGCTGGGCGATGGGCAAAGTAAGTTACAGCCTCAGGAAATGCAGAAACAGAGCTCCATGATCAACCGCGCTCCGCATGTCCTGTCACAGCCACTGCTCCAGACACTCTGAATCGTGCCGATGCCATTATTCGTCACGACCGGCGCATCATAACTCGACATTTCGCTCTACAGTTGTCGGTCAGCATTGGAAGTGCGCCTGCAATGATCGAGACTCTCGGATATTGGAAGGTCTCCTACGAATGCTCACAGCGGACCACAGGATTCAAAGAAAGGTCATTTCATCTGAATTGTTGGAGCGTTTTGAGACCGACGGAGAGCCTTTGCTGTCACGGGGGACGAAAGCTGGGTGCATCACTTTGCACCGGAAACAAAAAGGCAGTCTTTGAGTGGCATCATCCTCATTCACCACAAAATAAGAAACTCAAGACAACCCCGTCTGGCGGAAAAGTCATGATGACAGTCTTCTGGGATTGTGATGGCGTCATTCTCGTGGATGAGATGCCATGTGGGTCAACCATCAATTCAAAGGCATAGACTCTGAATAACCGAGCGAGGTGGCGCAGTGGTTAGCACACTGGACTCGCATTCGGGAGGACGACGGTTCAATCCCGTCTCCGGCCATCCTGATTTAGGTTTTCCGTGATTTCCCTAAATCGTTTCAGGCAAATGCCGGGATGGTTCCTTTGAAAGGGCACGGCCGATTTCCTTCCCAGTCCTTCCCTCACCCGAGCTTGCGCTCCGTCTCTAATGACCTCGTTGTCGACGGGACGTTAAACACTAACCACCACCACCACCACCACTCTGAATAAACTGAAGAATCGTTTCAGACGTGTTTGATACAGCAGAAATCTTGCTCCAACACGGTAATGCACTCCCACACACAAGTCTGAGAACCCAGGAACAGATCGCGAAATTGGGTTGGACATCATTGCCTCATCTACCCTACAGTCCAGACCTGGCACCCTCGGACTTCCATCTCTTTGGGCAGCTTAAAGATTCTCTACGGGGAACACTTTTTGAAGATGGAGAGAGTGTCAGTCATGCAGTGAAAACATGACTACTTCTACAGGACAAGAGCTTTTACCAAGAGGGAATACATTCTCTTCCACAAGGTTGGCTCACGGCCACAGAACGTGATGGAGACTGCGCTGAAAAACAGGTCATTGACAAGACATGTTGATGTATCTTGTCATCAAATTCTGACTCTTAACAATAAATATGTTATAAGAAAGAAATGGGGCATTATTTATTGAACGACCCTCGTACGAGTGAATTATCATTATCATAAGACTTTCGACAACCGCATCTGGATAGAACTCTCTCAAGACTTGGGTCCATACAGTACGTTTTCAGCTGTGTTTTGGTCCAGCGTTGTTCCGTCACTTCTTCACAATAGCCTTTGACGTGTCTAGAAACCCATCGAAGAATTTTCTTAGTTCTAATGCAATCCATTATCCTCACTGAATATCCTGCCCACCTCTATTTCGTTTTCATTATAGTGAATCATCCTGTTCCCTGATATTTAATTTTTGAAACACTTTCGTGTTAAAAGTCCATATCTCGCTGTCTCACAGTATAAAGTACACTCCACCACATACTTCAAAATGACGTACAGAGCAATGATGTAGGTGTTTATTTTCTTTTTCCTCTCTTATGATAATAAATTTCTGCACACCTTTTTAACTTGCCTTGTAGTTCTTGCTAGCTAACTATATTTAAGTGAGTATCAGTGTACAGTGTGGACTCACCGTTCTGCGTGGAGCGGTACTGCTCGTTGTAGAGGCGGTAGACCATGGCGTGCGCCCTGATGACGGTGTGCGACGCCAGGTAGTCTCCGATACCAGAAGCGTTCTGTGACGGGGCCTGCCCGCCGCTGCCAGCGTATCCGCGAGTAAACGAGATGGGCTCGTTGAACGTCGTCCACAGTTTCACCTGCGAAAGGAACGTGGTCCCACTGTACTGTCAGATCGCGGTGATTTTACAAGAACCTGTGAGTAAATGTGGCTGGATAATAAACAGTCGCACTGTGAGCATTAGTACAATATTCAGTATCTATTTTAAATTTAAAGCTTGCATGCGTCTGTGCTCGCTATGACAACTTTCATGTCCGTTGCAAATTAACATATTACGACACGCTCTTGCCCCGTTTTTCACATGAGAATGGCTCGCAAGGCCGAAATTGGCCAATCGTACGAAATGAACTACGTGTTAATGAAACAACTATTTGAACCGCTCCAGTGTCCTTAAGTGTTGTTTATTAACGAGACATCTGGTGAATGACAAAGTCAGGAGAAAGTCACGGATCGTCAACAAAAGAATTTGAACTCTTCTGATATCACGTATTCGACAAATATCCAACTGCAGTATGGGGCCGTGAGAAAGAGTTATCAGGTTATGATTACAGTCTAGTTCAAAGTTGGTACTTGATGATTCACGACGTTCAGAGTTTCTAAAAAATAGTCACTCAAGGAAACGCAACTGCCTCTCACTGGATTTCATCTCGTATAGTCCAAAATTTCGAAAATATCACGCACAAATTGTCTTTAACAACATCTACTGCAAGTGCTACCGTCGTAACTATAATTTATCATTTAGCTACTGCTTTTATAGCCTTAAGGTTTCCTATTGGTTCTGGTGTTGTTTCTTTGTGTCATCCACTTGGTATTTCCTCTTTGAATCCAGCAATGATCTTCGTAGGTCCATCTAACATCGATTTGTTTCGCTAAATGTTCTGACCATCTGCATTTCATTTCCACTGCTGTATAATTACGGCTTCCATCGCAGCTGCTCTATGTTCCATATGTTTGCCTTCCTGTTGGTATCAGTAATTGACGACAAGTACCTCTCCATTTGTCGCTTAGTGACATTCAGTTTTTCTGTGGTTTCCTCAGGTCACTGACTCACTGTCAGAAGTGAGAACTCGTAATAGGCACTGAATGTCAATTATCCTCAACACTGAGATGGAGAATTATCTTACGAATCGAAATCAAGGCTAATTTCAGTCTTAAGTCTATTCCATTTGCTGTTCGTTGAGTACGTGTCGCCAGCCGCTGTGGCCGAGTGGTTCTAGGCGCTTCAGTCTGGAATCGCGCTGCTGCTACGGTCGCAGCTTCGAATCCTACCTCGGGCATGGATGTCTGTGATGTCCTTGGGTTAGTTACATTTAAGCAGTTCTAAGTCTAGGGGACTGATGACCTCAGATGTTAAGTCCCATAGTGCTTGGAATCATCTCAGCCAGTTTTTGATTTGAGTACGTGTCACCCACTTCCTATATAGAAATAAACGTCACTTGGTTCTGCATTATTTTCTTTTAGATCTATTGTTATAGATTATTGCAGCATCGCGTAGCTGGTTTTCAAGCCTACTCTCAAAACTGCGATAGTAAGATAGTCTGTCCATAAATGAAGTCTGTTTGCGCTAGCGGAAAATGTTAGAGTATTATTCATGCTAATGATTGTGAGTAATCACCACAAACATGAACTAGTACGAAATTGTAACCCCACCATTAAAAAGCCTTGTTCTTGTTTAACAACGGGAAATAGACAGTCCGGTGAATAATATTCTCGATCATATGTAGGAGGCTCTGATAATAATAATGATAATACTAATAATAACCAATTAGTGTAGCTCAATGCCTTGTTGTAAGTCTCTCTCTTGGACACCACTTCGACAACTTACATATTCCTAACCTGTCCTCGTTACCCAAATAGAGAAATGGCATCTTCAGTTTAAAGTGGAATCAGAAACATGTTTCGTTTCTCCATCATGGAGAAATGAATACTCCTGAGCACGACTTTGTTCACGATGGTATGGAGAGGTGGGCTGAAGAGTGCTGTGGCAACTGTCGTCGTAGGAAAGCTGGAAGGAGCAGAAATGATTAGAGACCAAGTTAACACAGTAAACAGATCCTTAACTTGTATTTCTCCAAGCATAATGCAGCAAGATATAAGTAAATCTATTACAACAGCAACAGCTATGAGGCTCTCTGGAGTAAGCGCGGACGGTATTGCCTTAGGTGGGCTGAGCGGCTGCCGCCAGCCGTGGTATGTTGCGGCGGCAGAAGACGCTCCTAGCCAGAGCATGGCTCAGTGGGGTCACACCACCACCCCGACAGATCATCACCGCTGCTATTGGCGTCTGGCGGTAACTTACAATTCTGTTGCCAACCTAAAGACGCCTGTGGTGTAGTATAGATACGTGATACCTCAAATACTACGTTAATGGCAGCCTGATAGAAAATCGTTGTCCGACGGGGATTCGATCCTGCTCCTTCAGGAAGGAAGTGATATCACACACAACAAGGAGAAGTAATCTCATGATATTGTTTCTTAATGTAGGCTTGAATTGCATCACCAACATTAACATTGTTCTGACACGTTTTTCTTGGTGATCAAAGTGATCGAGACTGCCACTGATGTGCAGTTTCTGCAGTACATTCCTGCTCCTATTACAGTAATGAGCCTGCTATTTCTAGAACTTCAATGTTATCATTTACGGTACATTTTCGTTAAAATTATTTGCAAAATATGTATTACCTGTTAGGTAAACTACTTATTGAAAATTGGTGTTTGGGGTCTACTTCGTTTCGCCAATTTTCGTACACAGCGGTGATACATCATCACATATTCGACACAGTTGCTCTCCATGCGCTCTTTTAAATCTAACGTTCTTCCCATGAACTATACATGTTGTAAATACAAATGCTATTATATTTCGCTTGAATGTTGTCAGTATCACTAGAGAATGTGTAATTTCGACACATTCTTCCTTTACTTCAAAAATATGTACGTTTATGTCCCTCTCCATCAAACGTTGGCAACATACTATCCCTATGGGAAACTTTAGCTGTCAACTGGTTTGCAAAATTCTCTGTCCTGACATACAGATCTGAGTTTTCCATATGGTCGCTAAACTGATTAGACGGTAGGTCGTGATTGTTAGTTAGGAAAGACACGAACGACTTCTTCTCTCATCCTTGTCCAATCCGAGCTTGGGTTCGATCTCAAAAATTTCTTGTTCGGTATGAAGTGAAACCCTAAGATTCTTCAGAAACTAAGGACTAACGTTTCTCCCTTTCGACCCGAACAGAAAATCTGTTCGATCTCCATTTGACAGTATCTTTAATTCCTCACTGGCGTAAGACAGGGGACAGTAGCTTGCTTCGGAAACTACATCGATGGTTGAAAATATTAGGATCATGAGAAGATGTTACCGTATTTCGCTTTACATATTCATTACTGTAGAACAAAATCCTACAAACCTTAGTTGTAGTGAAATTATCCTTACTAAGTATCATCAATAATAAGGGAAATATCAGTATACAAAGTAACTTACCCTGTCGCCGAAGTTGTCAAAGAGCACCCTGGCGTACTCGAGAAAGTAGTCCGCAAGGATGGGATTCGGCCAGCCACCTATGTACTGCAGAGCTTGCGGCAAGTCCCAGTGGAACATCGTCACCTGTAAGGTGGGAGACCTTGGCTATGAACATCACATGTGATATATTTTCATGATGAAAATACCAAGATTGTCACTTATTTTATTTCCTTCAATTCCGTAGAAAATTACGGAGTATCAAGTGAATGTCACTGTGTCACAGTGACTCGAAAGGATAACATGACTGTCGGGAAAGAATTTCAGACGACATAGTTTGACAGGGATGCTAGGAAAAAAGATGATTTAATGTTTGGAAGTTATTTTAAGGACTGCCTGCACTTAGTTGAGCGGTTTACATAGGCTTCAAGAGAAGTCGAGAAATGAGTGAACAGGAAAATAAATGTAAAAGCGGGAAAAATGTAAGAGATGGATAGTGAACACCGATTTCAAATAAAACCGTAGCTGAATGTTTTCCAATAAGTGATTCAAGCCGTTGTACAATACAATGTAATACTCCAATTAATCATTAAAACCAATTTCTAAATTTCTGTACTATAGTAGTAGTGCTAAAAGTGTATTCGAGTGTGGATATGCCTTTTCTTGGATTTTAAATAATAAAACTGGGAGTTACTTTTGGAAATCTTTGTGTCTAGTTCATTTAATTACAGATAAAAATATTTTCAACCATCTTATTTTCAGTCGCACTTCACCCAATAGCCTTGGCAGTAATGCTGTTGTAACGGGAGCCTCGTTAGGAGAATATTTCTGTGTAAGCCGATATAAATACGTTTTATTACCTTCGTGGGGCGGCAATAAAGTTAAGATTCTTAGTTTCTAAGAAACTGGACAGTATGATGAAAAGCTGCTTATGCGCTACAAAATGATGTCATAACGTAGTGATTTTTTTTTTTGCTAGAGAGGAACTAAGTGACTGAAGATGCTTATGTTTTTCTGAAAAAAAATCCCCTAAAAGTAACATAACAGCTGGGTATAACGAAAAAAAGAAATTCTGAATGTTACGTAAGAGGCCACGTCAATACACATATACGAAATAGTAACAGCAGGCATATGGAAGAAATCTGTAAACGAGCATCAAGGAAAAATGTAACTGCATCAGTGTCGTATAGACACCTCGATTACATTTCAATTAATTGGAGCAAATTGTGTAACAGTATTTGGCACCGTCATGTACATGTAAAGAAACACAAAAAACCTAAAGTAGAAACTTTTCTGTACACATAATATATATCACATTAGTCATAGTTTATTTGTATGTTGGTGGAGATGGTGTTTTTACATGTATTTCTTTTTGTAAGGACTCAACTTTATCGTCATCACTGCCGTTATAACTGCGATGCTTCAACAATGGTGACACCTTCATCAGAGTACCTTTAAATTATAGTTTTATTGGCAATTTAAAACTAGTGTAAAATGTGTGACTAGAACGAATCCGTCAAGAGCCGATATCCTTGTGAACTTATATAGGCACGCAGAAGTGAGTTGTACTCCAGAGGGAGTCAGAGGTGCAGCCCGTGACCGACCCCCGAAAAATAAAATTGAACTACACTGCTGGCCACCGTAAATGCAACACCAAGAAAGACAAGAGGTAGCACAACAAAATTTATTTTGTAGATAACATGTTGACCAAGTATCAAATGATTACGTTTACAGACGTCTGTGACATGTGGTTCCTGCCAGAATCAGTAGCCAGAGTAGCCGCCATTGTTGGAGATCACTGCTGCCACACGTCTCGGCATTGAGTCAAAGAGACGTTGGATGTGTTCCTGGGGTACAGCAGCCCAAGCAACTTCCACACGTTGACAAAGATCATCTGGTGTGGCAGCTGGGGATGTAATCTGGGTCACTCGTTGAGTAACCATGGACCACATGTTTTCTATCGGCGAAAGACCCGGAGACCGAGCCGGCCAGGGAAGCAATTCAATCTGGTTATTGACGAAGAACCTTTGGACAATGCGTGCCACGTGTGGTCGCGCATTATCCTGTTGAAATATGGCTGTGGCCGAGCCCTGAAGGTAAGGAAGGACAACTGGCTTCAGCACCTCGGATATGTAGCGCCGGCTATTTAAAGTGCCGGCAATGCGTACTAGAGGCGTGCGACAGTAATATCCAATACCGCCCCATACCATAATACCCGGTGCAAGACCAGTGTGGCGGTGCATAATGCAGCTGTCCAGCATCCTCTCTCCACGGTGTCTCCACACTCGAATCCGAACATCGTGGTGCTGCAGACAGAAGCGTGCCTCGTAAGTAAAGACAACGTCATTCCATTCTGCCGTCCACATCCGTCTGTCATCACACCATTAGCGACGGAGACGTCTGTGGTTCTGCGTCAATGGTAGACGAAGCAATGGACGTCTTGCGGAGAGACCACTCTGCTGTAAACGGCGTCGAATGGTACGCGCAGACACTGGATGATGCGTTACAGACGCAATGTGCTGTGCTATGGTTCGGAATGTCACTGAGCGATCCGTCACTGCCATGCGCACAATTTGCCTATCAGCACGTGCAGTGGTGCACCGAGGTGAATGCGATCGACCACGTCGGTCCGTCGTACCCTCCTGCATCCAACAGTCACATATCCACATCACAGTTGTTTGGTTTCGTCCAACACGACTAGCGATTTCTCTGTATGATAATCCACAATCTCGGTAAGCCACTATCCTTCCTCTGTCGAACTCGGATACATGATCAAACGATGTTCGCTGTTGTCTACGAAGCATAACTGATCGTCTTGTGAAACAACCACAAGGTAAACACACGTGCCGAACGTACACTCGTCGAAATCGCCAAGCCTTAAATGGCGCTATGAGGTGGCGCCACAGGCGCGCGTGATGTGCGTCTGCGCTGAAATTCTAATCAGTTGCATATCTCATCGCTGCAAACCCATGGTGTAAATTTCACTTGATTCGGATGCTTCCTTCAGGGTGTTGCATTTACGGTGGCCAGCAGTGTATTTCCGCAGCGGGTGGTTCTACAGGCGTACTCAGTCCAAGATAGATCCGCAGATCCTTGTTATTTATTTTTACTGACAGGATATTCGTCCCTTCATTGTTGTTGGTATCTGGTGTGTAAATGTTTCTTCACTTGCTAATATAAGAGGCCGAGAGGAATTCATGACCAGTTTCCTCCTCAGATTGACAAGTAAATTTTTACACTAACGTCGATAACTTCTATTAACGCTAGGATGGGCAATTATGCTGCAGAATAAAGCTATGTGGAGTAGTGAATGGTCAAAGCATAGTGTGCACGTCACAATGGATTCTTACAGAGAGTAGACATTAAAGCGTTCTTACCAGTGGCTGGATATCGTTCTCCAGTAATAGGTTGATGAGATTGTTGTAGTAGTCGATTCCCGGCTGGTTGATCACGTCCAGGTCACCATTAGGCAGTATGCGAGGCCAAGAGATAGAGAAACGGTATACTTTAGCCTGAAACAAACAATGCAGTGTTACACTAGCACTTCTACTGCTAGTGGTGGGCAGCACGGTATTGTGAAAGAACATTCAGCAAACGTCTCCGAAAACTAACAGTAAAAGGTAGAAAGGTAGAAAGGTAGAAAGTAGATTTATGTCATTAATTAGACTTCGCAGGTGTTAAGCAGTGTCAATCGCTATCGAGCTGACAAATGTCGAAATCTGCAGTTTATCCAACTTGAAATGGCTGAATATTTGGCAGTATTTTGTTCAGGTACGTCACGTTGGAACACCGGGTGGATATATTAATTTTAACGGATGATGTATTTAAAAGAAGGCGAAAAATGTTATTGTTCATTGTGAATGTGTATTTTGTAACTGAACTCCAGTGAAGCGTACATTTCGCATTTGCTGGACGAACGAACAACTATCTCCCTGCAAGCTAATCGAGGGAAGACGTTATGCAGTTCGAATCTAATATCTGCAATTCATGGAGAAATTATTTATCTACGTTGGCTTTCGGACTTTTGACAAACGTCAGACGGCTGTTTTCCCAGCTGATTCTGGGGAGCGGTTATGAGAGAATAAGAGATTATTCAGGTTGGGCAGAACTGGCAATAGATTTGGTGGTACAAATCTGTAATCACAGCTATGTCAATATGAGTGTAAGAAATTGAAAACTTGTAGAAAATCACTATCACTCATAGTGGATGTTTTTGATTATCGACAGTTCAGTAAAGTTATTTCCGGTCTATACTGAAAAATTGCCCTCAGTTATCGTGGGAAAAGCTTTTCGAAAATGATGGTTGTGACATTATAGGTGATGCTGAGGAAATTTACAAGCCCTTTTTACATGAAGATATTATCGTAGCTACTGCGATACTGAGATGTAATACCAGATTGTCGATGGGGTATGTGAAGTACGGAAAATATGCATTATCGTTAGAATTTTGACAGGCTCTGCTAAACAAAGGTCTCCGACACACCCCTGCATCTATTACAGTGTTTTATACGCTTCCATGGTTCTCCTGCATGTTTCATAATGTCCTCCACCAGGTTTCCATTTCTTTGGCGTCCCAGCTTTTATTTATCCCTTGGAATAGAATAACCTATCGCCTTGCTCTGTCGACCATCCGTTCACCGGCTTATGTGTCCCAAACACAATTTCTATTACGGGCTTCATTACATTTATTTTTATCCTAGGAATTCCCGTTGTTCGCTAAGAGGCTTTCTTGCGTTTAGGATACGTGTTCTGCAAACTTCAAGTTTTTGGTGCTCTGTAGGTGGTACTTTCAAACTTTCACTGTTGAGCTGTCCTATTTGTTGAAAGTTTTATACACTCGGAATTATTTGCAAAATTCAGGCAGTTCAAGTAAGTTTGAATAAGACGTATTTTTTCTCTGTTTCCAGTGTTTAATCACCTGTAAATATCCTCTAAGGCTGCTGACAATATTTTTTGTGATACTAAATGTTTTAGCACCCCTTTATTATTCCTGTTTTCAGCTTAAGTCCTATACGCTCGTTGTCCAATCTATTTCCTATTTGATGTCTGCTCAAAGTATGTATAAGGACAAAATCCTGTTCGACCGATTCTACTAACGTATTTCGTCTGTCTTTTTTGCGCCATTATTGTTCAGTTTTTATTCTGAAATTTGATCAAAATTGATATTTTTAAGAAGTTGCTGAAACCGCAACTAGAAACCTCTGCTTCTTCACCAGAATGTGATTATGGTCATCGACAAATAATTCAGTATATGACGATTCTGAACTCACACTAGGAGCAGCTTGTTGGGACATAGTTACTCACATAAATTATTTTGAGCGAGTGTAATAGGTGTGTGACCAGAAACAAAGCGTGGTGTAACGCAAGTATATTACGCTCAAATTACACCCTGCTAAAAGTCTCAATATTGGAACCATGGCGTACACAAATACCATCGGATGCGTTTCGTTGACATTGTTGCACTTTCGGTCAGATATTCATCACTCCAGATGATGATATGCACCCTCTGTTCCTGAAATGTGAAAATATAGGTGCAGCGGAACTGGGGTTGGCAGTGGCCACAGTTGCCGTCCGAGGGAGGCATACACCTGGGTGCGGCCGTGTCCAGCCTTGTGGTGTCGCACGGCGTCTTCGGCACTCTCGCTGCTGCTGCCGACAGCACCCTACCTTGCGCGTGAGCTGTTTGCTGCTGTAAATGCTGTGCCCCGAACTATTGTTTTTGGTCCATTTCTGTCTAGAAACCGTACCGAGCTGTGAATCCACAGCTTTACTTTTATGCTTAAACAGTGTACGAATTCCGCCCCTCCTATAGTTCTACGTATGCATAAACCAGTTGATTGTGCTTGTTGATGAGGCTAGTGTTTACGGTTGTGCCTGGGTTGGCAGCACGTACTATTTAAAGCTTTCATGTGTAAAAACAGTAAAAGTTCTAACCACCAGTAATTCTGCCGTTTCCTCCTAATCTAACGAGCTACGTGTCACGTCGGTTAGCACACTGGTCTCGCACTCGGGAGGACGCCGGTTCAAACCCGCGTCCAGCCATACTGATGTAGGTTTTCCGTGATTTCCGTAAATCGCTTCAGGGAAATGCCGGGATGGTTCCTTTGAAAGGGCATGGCTGATATCCTTCCCCATCCTTCCCTAATCCGATGGGACCGATGACCTCGCTGTCTGGTCCACTCCTCCAAACCAGCCAACCAACCAACCAACCAACCAATTGCTAAACTGATTTTAATTCTGAAATTCCATTATAACCACTGTAAGACTCCGAATCTGTCCACTTCACCATTGAGCACAATTGGTGTTGCTTAGGGTAGTTTGGTTTTTAGTTACCTAGTGCTTCTGTGAATTAAAAAAGCTAAACTAAACTCCGTCCGTATAGGCCTTGGAAGGCACAACGGTTCTGACCGGCTGCCTTGTCATCCTCAGCGCAGAAGCGTCACTGGATGCGGATATGGAGGAGCATGAGGTCAGCACACCGCTCTCCCGGCTGTATGTCAGTTTACGAGACCGGAGCCGTTACTTCTCAATCAAGCAGCTCCTCAGTTTGCCTCACAAGGGCTGAGTGCACCCCGCTTGCCAACAGCACTCGGCAGACCGGATGGTCACCCAGCCCGACAGCGCTTAACTTCGGTGATTTGACGGGAACCTGTGGTACCACTGCGGAAAGGCCGTTGGCTGCTTCCGTGAATTCGCTTGTGTAATTAAGTACTGATCCGCTGCCTGCTTTTGCTGCGGTTAGGTAAGAAAAGCAGAGTAGTTCTTTCATTAATTTTCACTTTCCCGTGTGATAGTAAAAGATACAATTATGTTGGTCATATGAACCCCTACAACTGCCACTGCTAAGCGTTATTTAAAAAAATACTCGCTTTCATTGGCTAGTCAGCTGTAGGTTTTACTGTCTTATATCATCAAGGTTGGTGACTCGACAAATACCGTCACCCTTGGCAGTGATTTTTTTTTAAGTATATATTGTAGAGTGAGATTTATTTTTTCTGTATCGTGCGGGGCGCTGCCTCAGGGGTTGTCATCGTCCAATGCAGTCAGGAGAGTCTATGCTCTTTGAAGGGTGCCACAGCGATATAGCACGTCATTGATGCACTCGTATATTATTAAGAAAGTTTTTTCTCCTTTAATTACATTTTGTAGTTTATACTATTCTAAGTTAAAAGATTATAGAGTTCTGATTCTATTGTTAAGAAAGCGTTTTCTCTTTAAATTACAGTTTGTAATTCCATTCTAAGTTAAAAGATTATAGAGTTTTGATCCTATTGGACCCATTCGGTTGGAGGTTTGATAAATTAACCTGCCGTCAGAGTAATTTTTATTAAATAAAAGTTTTTGAATGGCATTTTGCTTAAAGTTCCCTTTTCGGAGGGACTGAGTGAATCTTTGTTGCCTATTCTCATTCGGATTCAGGAAATTATTTCTGTTCGACTTAAATTATAAATTTGGTTTCGAAATATCTCTTTACTTGCGATCCCTCCCAGTTCGTACTAGGCACTTGAGAATTCACTTTTCCATGCACCGTATTTTTTAAAATTTTTACTGGGTAAACGCCCGCTGCTGTAATCTGGATGTTGATGTTTTTAGCAGTGTGCACTACTGTCACATTTTGGCGAACAAAGAATATTGTCTCCACAATCGGGCTCAGACATTGCATTCCTATAGCCCTCCCTGTGCCCTGCTAACGCCTATCGAAATGCTATGTAAACCTCTTCAGCATTTTATACTGTCAGCCGTTTGAACTCTAGTGCGATAGAGAAGTGCTTGCTTAAACATAAACGAAGCTGCTAACCAAGCTTGTATTTGACCTTAAGTGGCCCTTGGCCAGTGGCCTCAATGCGTTAAAGGTGTCAGTCGCTGTCAGAACAGTGTGCTGTGTGGTTGTGAGTGGATTATGTCAGAGTTAAGTGACTTCCAATGTGAGAAAATTGTTGGTTGTCATGTGATGAGTACTTTCGTAACCGCAGTAAACAAACTAACTGGTATTTCAAGAGGCACCATATCGAACACTTACGCCTCACCCAGCGAAAGCAGAAAAACATCATCCGGTTGGGTACAAAACGAACGAAAACGTGTGTCGGGTCATTGTGACAGACGGCCACTGAAGAGGATTGTGATGAAAAATATGAGGACGACAGCTGTGAAAGACAAATGTCCTTAATAGAAAAACGTGATGGCAAAGCCGTAGTACCTGAAGTATGGAGAAGTGAAAAAAATGATTTGGTCGGATGAGTCTCGTTGCACACAGTTCCCAACGTATGGCAGAGTTTACGGCCCATGAGTGAAACATGGCGGGTTTGATGATTTCGGCAGGCACATCTTGGTTTTTCATGGGTCCATGGGTCCTATACAATGTCACATATTGTCAAGGAGTATTTGAACATTTTGGCTGTTCAGGTCCAACCATTGGTATAATGTTTGTTCCCCAATGATAACGCTGTGTTACAAAATGACAGGGCCGCAGTTCACATACCTTGCATTGTCCAGGTTTAATTTGCAAGCATAAGGACGAATTCTCGTACCTCCCCTGGCCACCACACATGCCATATGTCAGTATTGTTGACCCTTTTTATTCTGCTTTGGAGAAAAGTGTGCGTAATCGCTATCCACGTCTACCAAAGTTACATGGACATTCCACTATTTTGCCGGATGAATAGTATAAGACTTTCCTTAAGAGCAGACAAAACCGGTATTTATCCATTCCGAGACAGCTGGAAGCTGTTTTGAATGCCAGTGGTCTTTCGACATCATCTTAGGCACAGTAATGTCTTGTGCTTTTGGTGTTTCCGTACAGTTGTCCACTCCATGTACATTTGCTGTGTGTACTCACCCCCAGGTCCTTGAGCGCCTGCACGTCCTCGGCATACTTGTGGTACGAGTCACAGGCCACGTCTCCGTTGTCCCCGTTGTTGCCGTATTCTGGATGCTCGTGCAGCATGTGGTCCCAGATGCTTTCTCCTTTGCCTGTAAGATAGAAGGGAGTCTCGCTATAGATAACAAGGATTTTATTTTGTACGGTTAGGAAACCGACAATGCTCACAATTGCCAAAAATGCTTGGGAATTGGATATACATCCTAATCTGCTTCTCTCTCCCTTCTTTGTCTCTTCCTCACCCGCTCTTTATCCATGTCCTCCTCCACCTTCTCCTGCCCCCTCTGTCCGACTCCTCCTTCCCCCCAGCCTGTCATTCTCCTCCTCCCACCCCAATCTGACCTTGAGTTTCGTTTATTTGTGTCGCAATTTCGTATTCTGCAGTATTCTAAACATTAACCGATAATCCATGAACACAACTTTTCTGTTTTCTTTGAAATCCGACTGTGAGGAAGAAAACTAAACAGCACATTGTTGCGTATACAATTTTACTTTCAATATACACTACTGGCCATTAAAATTGATACACCACGAAGATGACGTGCTACACATGCGAAATTTAACCGACAGGAAGAAGATGTTCAATATTGTGTGTGAAATCTTACGGCACTTAACTGCTAAGGTCATCAGTCCCTAAGCTTACACAATACTTAACCTAAATTATCCTAAGGACAAACACACACACCCATGCCCGAGGGAGGACTCGAACCTCCGCCAGGACCAGCCACACAGTCCATGACTGCAGCGCCCTAGACCGCTCGGCTAATCCCGCGCGGCAGGAAGAAGATGCTGTGATATGCAAATGATTAGCTATTCAGACCATTCACGCAAGGTTGACGCCGGTGGCGACACCTACAACGTGCTGACATGAGGAAAGTTTACAACCGATTTCTCATACACAAACAGCAGTTGACCGGCGTTGCCTGGTGAAACGTTGTTGTGATGCCTCGTGTAAGGAGGAGAAATGCCTACCATCACGTTTACGACTTTGATAAAGGTCAGATTGTAGCCTTTTGCGATTGCAGTTTATCGTATCGCGACATTGCTGCTCGCGTTGGTCGAGATGCAATGACTGTTAGTAGAATATGGAATCGGTGGGTTGAGGAGGGTAATACGGAACGCCGTGCTGGATCCCAACGGCCTCGTATCACTAGCAGTCGAGATGACAGGCATCTTATCCGCCTGGCTCTAACGGATCGTGCAGCCACGTCTCGATCCCTGAGTCAACAGATGGGGACGTTGGCAAGACAACAACAATCTGCACGAACAGTTCGACGACGTTTGCAGCAGCTTGGACTATCAGCTCGGAGACCATGGCTGCGGTTACGCTTGACGCTGCATCACAGACAGGATCGCCTGCGATGGTGTACTCAACGACGGACCTGGGTGCACGAATGGCAAAACTTCTTTTTTTCGGGTGAATCCAGGTTCTGTTTACAGCATCATGATGGTCGCATCCGTGTTTGGCGACATCGCGGTGAACGCACATTGGAACCGTGTATTCGTCATCGCCATACTGGGGTATCACCCGGCATGATGGTATGGGATGCCATTAGTCACAAGTCTCGGTCACTTCTTGTTCGCACTGACGGCACTTTGAGAAGTGGACGTTACATTTCAGATGTGTTACGACCCGTGGCTCTACCCTTGATTCGATCCTTGCGAGAGCCCACATTTCAGCAGGATAATGCACGACCGCATGTTACAGGCCCTGTACGGGCCTTTCTGGATACAGATAATGTTCGACTTCTGCCCTGGCCAGCACATAGTCCAGATATCTCACCAACTGAAAACGTCTGGTCCTAGCGTCACTCTTATGCGATCGGTGTGAAATCTGAGTAGGCATCATCTTGCAGGTGCAGAAACACGCCTACCAACGTTCGTTTACGGTGCTCGACTCCTTATCGGTGTTGTGATTCTTTTTCCCAGCAGTGTGTGACCGTCTGAATGATATTTAGAATATGTTTTGAATATACGAAGTAAATGGGTCAAGAAGTTCTCGAAATTTTTGTTAATAATGTTGTCCCATTAGTATATATACACTTACATAATACATACGTTACAGTCAAATGTAGCCTATGTCACTCCGAACGTTTATTAGATCTTCGTGTAATGAGATGAAGGTAATCCATCAAGTACTTTTCGAAATTTTGATAACGACGTTAAACGATGACATGCCTTCATATAATAGTATGGATATTCACGAAAGTAAGCAGTCAAATGAATGCAAATTGCATTTACTACTATTACGATCACATATATTATCATCAGGTATCAAAAAATGGAAATACTGTAAAGTGTCAAGTCAAAATACATGACGGAAAACTGAATTTTGTGTGGTTTGGTGGTAGTATACGTAGACATGTATTCACTTTTGAAACTGGTACCATGTCAGTACAATAGTTGTGATACCGGATATTATACTTTTTTATAGAATATCTTGTATTTTCTAATTTAAGAATTCCGATTTAACAATTTGTGACCTACAAAAACGAAACAGGTAGTTTGTGAAATGCCTCTTTGGCTGAAAATGAACTACTTCAAACATTTAGAAGCTGACGCAAGCGCCTATGCGAAATTTGTGCTGTATTTCCCATATTTTCTTCAGGCATAGATCCACGTCGTAAGTTTTCTTGCACATCTGTTTTTCGTCACCAAAATTTCTGGACCATAATCTCAAAACCGATGAACAGAAATATATAGATGGACGAAATGATCAGTAGTGAATAAAATGGAGTGTTTTTAGACTTTGACAGTAGACTAAATGCAGTCCTATATCCAGATGATCTAAGACTGATTTGCAGTGAATGAAGATAGCCACAGAATAAAACCTGAATTGTTTGTATATACAGAGAAGTTTATGACATACCGTGGGGTACAGCCAGTAAGATCAATAATAGTCTTGGATAATAAAAGTATGGCGCCAGATAAACTTTTTAAAAACCTATGATGCTACATCACATATGACCGCAACCGTGATGGGGACCAACAATTAAATAAATTTAGTTTCATAAGGAAACAGTTCAAAAATATCTACAGAATAAAATCAGGAAAGTATCCATCTGAGGAGTTCGAAAACGATAGCCGCGTAAACCCTTATTCACGGAAGTGAAACATGGGCAACAGCATGACAGCAAAAAAGAAATGAGGTTTCTAGGAAGTGTCAAAAGATGTACCAGAGACTGCAGTAAAATAAATGAGTATATAAGGAAAGCTTTGGGAGTATATAACCTAAACTAGAAGGTTAAAAGAGATATCAGAAAATAGAAGGAAAATGTAGACTATGTTGTTGGAGAAAGACTCCTGGTAAAGGCTCTTATATACGCACTGGAAGACGAAATGTGGGAGAGATATAGAAGAGGTGGAGTACGTAACGGACGATATACCTAGTACACGAAGCGAAAAATGCGACTGGTAGTTAGTATGAAAAAAAGTAAAATGCACCAATTTCTTTTGCTACAAAGACGCCAGGCGATTTTTTGGGGTGTCACCAATAATTTTGTATAGAGAGCTTGTCTATGAAACTGTCGAATTATCTGCTTGCCGTACGGCCGATGGTGATCTGCAAGAACAGAGTGGAAATGTTTTGATTCACTTCCATTCATCAAAATGTATTGTAATGGATAATATGACTCAAAAGATCCGCCTTCCATACCTCGCACTACAACATGATAACACTCATTTGTTCGAGGTAATTCAAGATAACAAATTTCCAACAGCCAAGGAAGAACTCTATACAGTGTCATGACTAAATTGTAATGGGAGGTAAGACTCTAGTGAGTTGTGAACATGGGAAACTACTTTTGTCCAGCCATAACTGTGGGTCCTTTGATGGCTCTGGAAGGAAGCTCATCAAACTAGAACTCATGAAATATTGATTCACTCTCTTACATAACTGAATAAAAGATTTACTAAACATTGACACACTTCTTTGCAACAGGAGTAGTGCATGATTTACAAATTTAATTGACTATCGAAGGATCGCTTGATGCACTTGTTCACAATAGTTCTCTTACTGTACAAAATGCAACCATAACGAAATTATATTTCATCATAACTTTAAGAAATCGTTGATCTTGCACTATTATGTCGTCTCCTTCAGATGAGGTCACGTAATGGCCAGAGTGCCTGCATGCTCCATGCTACACTGAGGCGACAAAACTCATTGGATAGTGATATGGACATAAACAGATGGCACTAGTACCGTGTACACAAGATATTAGAGGACCGTGCATTGGTAGAGCTGTCATTTGTGCCCAGATGATTGATGTGAAAGAGTGGCCTACTTGATTATGAGTGCACCACCGGAAGTAACAGACACTGTGCACGTAATGATGTCGCATTTCTTTTCTGAAATCGTTACTGAATTCATCATTCCGGCATCCACAATGTCAAGCGTGCGCCGCGAATACCAAATTTCAGGCACTACTTCTCACAACGGACAACGCAGTGGCCGATGGCCTTGACTTAATGACCGAGACCAGCGGCGTTTACGTAGAGTTGTCAGGGCTAACAGACAACCAACACTGCGTGAAATAACCTCATAAGTCAATGTCGGACGTTCAGTGAACGTATCCGTTAGGAGAGTGCGCCGACATTTAGGGATAATAGGGGTATGGCAGCAGATGAACAAGTGCCCTGCAGCGCCTCTCCTAGGCTCCTGACGATATTGGTTGGATCCTAGACGACTGGAAAACCGTGTTCTGGTCAAATGAGTTCCGATTTGAATTGGTAAGAGCTAAAGATGGTATGGCACAGACCTCACGAAGCCATGGACCCAATTTGTCAACAAGACACTGTGCAGGTTAGTGGTGAGTCCATAACGGTATGGGCTGCGTTTACACGGAATGGATTGGTTCCCCAGTTCCAACTGATACGATCATTGACTAAAGATGGCCATTTGATGCCATTCATGAATTTAATGTTCCCAAACAACGATGAAATTTTTGTCGATGGCTATGCGCAATGTCACCAAGCCACAACTGTTCGCGATTGGTTTAAACAACGTTCTGAACAATTCATCGAATGATCTGGCCACCCATCGACATCGGGCCGGCCGAAGTGGCCGTGCGGTTAAAGGCGCTGCAGTCTGGAACCGCAAGACCGCTACGGTCGCAGGTTCGAATCCTGCCTCGGGCATGGATGTTTGTGATGTCCTTAGGTTAGTTAGGTTTAACTAGTTCTAAGTTCTAGGGGACTAATGACCTCAGCAGTTGAGTCCCATAGTGCTCAGAGCCATTTGAACCATTTTTTTGAACCCATCGACATTTATGGGACACAATCAGGAGGTCAGTTGGTGCACAACATTCTGTACTGGTAAAAATTTCGTAGTTATGAACGGCTATGGAGGCAGCACGACTCAATATTTCTGCAGGGGTCCAGCGACTTGTGCAGACCACGCCATGTCAAGTAGCTGCACTATGCCTGGTAAAAAGAAGTCCGACACGATACTAACAGAAATCCCTTTGTTTGTGTCATCTCAGTGTATATTGACCCATAGCATGAGGGCGCTGCTTTGTTGATAGGGAGGAGTGGGCTTTTGGAGTGCCTCGTTTTGGTCTTTGCGGATTGCAACGCGCCGTCGCTAATGTATGTGGTACCGAATCGTTTTGCCGACACCTCATAAAGCCTATGGAGTATCGTCGCATTTGTAAGATTGGGTTCGTGATTTCTTGTCTGAAAGGCCACAGTTCATAGCAATTGACGGTGAAGCATCGATTGAAAAATGAGTGATATCTGTCGCTCTCCAAGAATGTGCCCTCTGCTGTTCCTAATATGTATAAACGATTTAGGAGGCAATCTAGGTGGCCCTTTCAGATTGTTTGCAGACGTGCTGTAGTTTGCAGTCTACAAAAGTCATCAGAACATCGACAACGGTCTTGCCATGTTGGACAGACCAGGTCTAGCCCGATTGCAGAAGTTGAGCAACGCCAGGACCACTTGGTACTTGGTTGGGTGACTCCCTGAAAACAATACGATGACAGTTAAAGCTGGCTGTGGATGACGCTGGAGATGTCCTCCGATGGTGTTCCACATGTTCTCGATTGGACACAGATCTGGTGACCCACCAGGCCAACGTAACATTTCGACACTCTGTAGACCATGTTATGTTACAACGGCAGGATATGGGTGAGCGTATTCCTGTTGGAAAACACACGGACATCACTGGGACAGAGGTAGAACCAGCTTTCGCCGGCCGGTGTGGCCGAGCCGTTCTAGGCGCTTCAGTCTGGAACACGCTACCTCTACAGTCGCAGGTTCGAATCCTGCCTCGGGCATGGATGTGTGTGATGTCATTAGGTTAGTTAGGTTTAAGTAGTTCTAAGTTCTAGCGGACTGATGACCTCAGATGTTAAATCCCATAGTGCTCAGAGCCATTTGAACCATTTTAGAATCAGCTTTTATCAGAAAACACAACAGATCGCTCTGCCCTCCAACGAGTTCTTGCTTGACATCACTGAAGTTGCAAACAGTGGTGGTATGGGGTCAGTGGAATGCATGCCACAGAGCGCTAGCTCGAAGGTGTCCTTAAAGTAACCGGTTTGTAACAGCGTGTTGTGTCACAGTGGTGCCGACTGCGGCTCAAATTGCTGCTGCTGATGGAGTACGACGTGCCACAGCCATACGCCGAACAAGATCGTCTTCCTTCTCGGTAGTGCCACGTGGTCGTCCAGAGCCCGGTCTTCTAGCGACCGTACATTCTCGCGACCACCGCTGCCAGTAACCATGTAGTGCCGCTACATTCCTATCAAGTCTTTCTGAGCCGCGCGGGGTAGCCGCGCGATCTAGGGCGACTTGTCACGAAACGCGTGGCTCCCCCCGTCGGAGGTTCGAATCCTCCCTCGGACATGGGTGTTTGTGTTGTCCCTAGCATAAGTTAGTTTAAGTTAGACTAAAGAGTGGGTAAGTCTAGGGACCGTCAAATGAAAAATGGTTCAAATGGCTCTGAGCACTATGGGACTTAGCTACTGTGGTCATCAGTCCCCTAGAACTTAGAACTACTTAAACCTAACCAACCTAAGGACGTCACACACATCCATGCCCGAGGCAGGATTCGAACCTGCGACCGTAGCAGCCGCGCGGTTCCGGACTGCCCGCCTAGAACCGCTAGACCACCGCGGCCGGCATCGTAAAAGGAACATTCGGCTTCTCGTAGCCGTATTACACGACCTTGTTCCAATTCAGTGAGGTGTTGATTATGACGTCTTTGTCACCTTAAAAAATTCTTGACTAATATCAACTCACTATGTCCAATCTCAAAGGTCACTACGTATCCACGACCGTTACAACGTCTACTGAAGCACCCTTATAGGGCTGTAGCGAAATTTGAAAAGACATCGCCTTTTAGATGAGGAAACACACCTACCAACATTCTTTTACGTCGCACAACTACTCCTTGGTGTTGCGATTTTTTTCTGCTAGTTTATTCTTATTATCAGAATATCAAAACCAGTTGCAAAATGATTCTGAGGCCTGCATCATACGAAAAGTAGCAACCGGCTCTAAACAATGCAAAGTGTGAGTACTGGAAGAAACACGCTAAATTTTGGTTACGAAATACATCACAGGAATTGAAAGGTTGCTAGTTGAACAGATGCAACAACTCTACTGATGAGGCTGCTTATATTGAGCTTGTCTCTAGTCTTCTGGAGAACTGTTGCGGTATGTGGGATCCTTACCAGATAGGATTGGCGAAGAACATCAGGGAACGGCAGATCACTTTGTGTTGTGAGAAAGGGAAGAGAGTGTTGCGAATAAGATACTCGAGTTCCGGTGGCAATCACTAAAACAAAGGAATTTACGATCCGGCGATACCTTTTCACGAAATTTCAGTCATCAACTTTGTCCTTCACCGTAAAATATCAAGCGTTCTTTTTTCCCACATAGTATTCGAGAGTGGAACGTAGAGGAATAGTCTGTAAGTGTTTCTAAGAATCCTCCGTGAAGCACTTACATGTGAGTGGCACAGTAGTCATGTATTAGTAGACATAGATTTAGTAATGTCAACTCACTCTCCCTCTCCCCCTCTCCCCTCCCCCGAAATAACCACCTTGTATCCTGTATAAATAGGCAATTTTTTTTCCATATTTCTCAGGTAGTGGTATTGTATAGCCACACTCATAAAGACTCTCAAAAATGCTAGATACGGCTGAAGGAAATCGATAGTTCTGAAAGTTTGGGAAAACATGTAACGAAATACGTGGAAAACAGGCTGACTACAATCAATCGCAGTTGTCCTTGGGAGTAATCAGGTGATTTACTGACAGTGTAAAAAGTATTAACGTAAGTTAATTATAAAATGAAATGCTGCTTTTATGTGGAAGGACGGGAGAAGACACAAATGTTTCGGGTAACAAACTGGGGTGTAAGACAAAAATGTCCTGTAATGAAAATGAAATGTTGGGTGAAACATATATCTAGGCGAATGGACGGTAGATGGTGCAAAGAAGTTCTTGATTGGTTTCGCAATACATATTACGCTTCTGAGCACAAAACAGCACGGATTTAAAAATCGTCGCTCGTCCAAAACTCGGCTTGCCTGTTTTTCGCACGATGACCTGCCAACAATGGACGAAGCAGGATCGGATATTCCTAGGTTTCATTAAACAGTGCCCTCTTCAGACTGTTAACAAAGCATCAGAACAAAATTTCAGATACACGAGTGGCTCTAAACGTTTTTGAGTAATATAACCCAGTAGCCCTCCCGGACTGGTGCGCTGTCTAACGCGCTACCTCCTGGCGGATTAGTGTCGAGGTCCGGTGTGCCGGCCGGCCTGTGGATGCTTTTTAATGCGGTTTCCCATATTCCTCAGCGAATGCGGTCTGGTTCCCCTTATTCCGCCTCAGTTACACTATGTCGGAGATTGCTGCGCAAAAACTGTCTCCACGTACGCGTACACCATCCACTGAGGGCTGAACCGCACGGTAACCGGGGATTCGGTGTGGGGCGGCGGTGTGATGGTTGAACTACTGTGGCCTGTTGCTGGGTTGTGAACCTCTGAGGGCTACAGCGGGGCGAAGCCTCTCCGTCGTTTCTGGGTCCCCGGTTTAACACACAATGCAATATAACCCAGTACTGTAATCGAAACAATCCCATCTTGAGAAATTCAGCAACTGTAGATATTTAAGCTAATTCTCATACATTATTCCGTTTAAGTTGTACATTTTTAATTAAATTAATTACTTCGCTGACTCTGGATGATATTCGGGTATAAGTGGCTATCTACTCTTGTATGTGGTTCTGAGCAGGTAGGACAGTTTCCTGACGCAACTACTAAGATCCGAAGACGATCCAAACTGCTCGAAACAAGTAATCTAATTAAAAATCTGCAGCTGAGACGGAACAAAAAATCAGAATCTTCTTAAAGAACCCAGTACGTTGTCCTCGTGTCTATCACAGACTCGCGTGTTTATCAGAGACAAGGGCACCGTCTTCGGTGCATAGGGAAGCTTGATAAGATCTCTTTATAGATAAGCGATCTGACGGCTAATCGAACAGCAACCTGTTTGCCGATGGCGCTGTTGTATACGAAAAGGCGTCGCGTCTTCGTTGGGTGACACAAGGAGGGTAGAGGACCACTTGTACAGAATTTCTGTTTGATGTGATGAATTGCAGCTTGCTCCAAATGTGCAAAAATTTAAATTATACAAATAACAGGAAAACCAGTCCTGTAATATTTGAATACAAAACTGTATGTGCTTGTTGCTTGACACAGTCACGTTCATTAAATACTTGTACGTAATAAATCAAAGCGACATCAAACGGAATAACCACATGATATCATTTTCAGGGTAGGGGAGTGGTCTTTAGTGTATCTGATGAACTCTAGGAAATTGTAGACCTATAACGGTAACGGCGTGCATAACACCTGTGTGTTCCAGTCTTGAACACTTTTCGAGTGTGTCGGACCCAAACTAATCCATATTAAAAGAGGACAAGGAAACAACTCAGACGAGAGCTGCTAGATTCCTTTGCCCTTAGGTTCAAAAAACACGCAAGTATTATGGAAATGCTCCATGAACTCAAGTGGGAATCCTACTGCCACTAAAAATCATGTCATGCAAAAACATCGAAGACAAGAGAAATGACGGCTCGATCGGGAACAAATAGACAGTCGTTTTCCATCTAGATTCATTTGTGAGTGTAACTGGAAAGGAAATGACGACCAGCGGTACAATACACCTTCCGTTATGCACCGTATCGTGATCTGCGGAGTGTGTATGAGTTTATACAGATGCAGATGTAGACTTAATTGAATATATACAGATTACGATGACAAACAAGTACTTGTGTAGCTTAAAACATTAATACGAGGAAGTGTGCAGGACCCCTATAACAGCATTTGATACCAAATGCCGTGGTGCCCTAGAATTTAGGCACGGATGACACCACGCGCAACGTATCATTCGTGCTGGTTACAGCGAGCCCAATCCCTACAGCGCATACGACATGAAACTCCAACAAATCCGGAACTGACGGCCGGAGTGGCCGAGCGGTTCTAGGCGCTACAATCTGAAGCCGCGCGACCGCTACGGTCGCAGGTTTGAATCTTGCCTCGGGCATGGATGTGTGTGATGTCCTTAGGTTAGTTAGGTTTAAGTAGTTCTAAGTTCTAGGGGACTGATGACCTCAGAAGTTAAGTCCCATAGTGCTCAGAGCCTTTTGAACCAAATCCGGAACTCCGCGACCAGACCGACTAAAGACTTCAACAGCACTTCGTCCAGGTCGACAGGCGGCGTACACGCGGACTGTAGATGTCAGTAACTCGCTTCTCTTCATGTATCCGCCATGTCACGTGCCAAAAATAGACCAGCGCGTATCCCTCTGCGAGGCGGCCTTTATGCCAGAACACGAGCTCTGGAGAGCAGTTCCGTAGCAGCTAGCAACCTGAAGATCTCCACTACGCCATCGTCTTCTTGACAGCACGCTGCCTCCTCAGCTGGGACTCATCAGTAATCAGCGACGTGCTCATAGAGACTTAGTAATAACTGTGCTGTTGTTCTTCTAACTGGAAAGACTGTGTCAGGCTAGAAGTTTCTATCCTTGTCGCACTTAGATACTTCATTACAGTTGGCTCTCAATACTTCTTCAGCGAAGTACACTCTAAGAGTTTTTAAGTGTTTATTCTCCTTGACTGAAGCTTCGATTTCGAATTTGGTTTTAAATTTGAAGTGAGAAAATTATATTTTCCGTTGTAACTTGTTGGCAATACTTCAGGACTCTGCTCATTAAAGAGCGTGTGACTACAGAAGCTTAATTCACAGTTTTTAACTTAAGGCTCTTAATAACTTAAGACTGTTAAATGAAGCTTGTGTAGCTCTTTGAAGTACCATGAAAATTATTTATTTACTTGTGTCCACCAGCGGTTTACACATCACCATATATTGATTGGCGACTCCATGGCGTGTTGCGTGCACCACAACCAAATAGTGGATAGAATTGGAAGGAAAATGAGCATTGGCCGTATTTTGTTGTTTTATCGTTAGCAAAATCGATTTTCGGTCATTTAGTGACCATCCTCAGTGCTGTAATATACAATTAAAATTGGTAGGCACTGGTATCAAGCTATAACCACAAGCTTAGAGCTATCACATAAACATATTACAGCACTGAAGATGGTCACTAAGTGACCGAAAATCGATTTTGCTGACAATAAAACAACAAAATACGGCCAATGCTGATTTTCCTTCCAATTACATCACCATATACGTGAAGATGGTGGTGGTAGTGGTGGTGGTAATGATGATGGTGGTGGTGGTGGTGAGGGCACTATCCCGAAGTATCTTTGTTGTACTGACTTTACCTGATCTTCAGGAACCTAATCGTCCTGAAATTAACGAAAGTCCAAGATAAAATAGAAAAGTTTGTCGCTTACCGTCCTCGTTCCAGCCACCCTCTATCTGGTAGGAGGCGGTGGCGGCTCCCAGCAGGAAGCCCTCTGGGAACTGGTTGACCTCTCTGCTGGTGGCTGTCGCCAGTAGACACGCAATTCCCAACAGCTCCAGACATAACGTCACAGGTGCCACCATGTTGGTATCTATTGCTCTAAAGGTACTCGTTGTCAGTTTATAAACTCTCGCACATATCGGATAACACTCGAGTGCCACTAAATGGTCGTATCTAGCAGCCTATCATGCGTATGATCTCGTGATAAGTGTGCTGTAATCTGATAATCACTTCCTGTACAGCCATTCTCATATGTGTTGCGACATTTTCTGTAGAACTAGCAATAGCGTCAACCTCAGGAATATATCAAGCATAGCAATATATATGGACTTTAGAGTGGGCCTCAAGGGTGCAACACCAAGGTGCTCTCCATACGCCATGGGAAGTTACGGTGTATCGACTGGAAGCGACAGATGGTCGAGTGAAAAACATTGACACACTTTCATAACTAAACGGTGTCGTTGCACAATCTGAAAGCTTAAGTATTTCAAGAACTGTGCGTGGTTGTCAACACGTAGACAGATACATAGATAATTGTATCGCGCCATTTTTCGGAATCTTCCGACAGGAATTATTTTGCTTTTTGCTGAGATTCCCTTCCTTTAGCTGTCCGTAGACACGTTCCTGCTAGCAATAATTCAGCAAGAAGGCCGAAAACGTCGGAACGGTAGCTTTTTTAATAATGACACCACCCAAGAACATTTGTCATACGGGGTGGCCCCGAAAGCCTACGTTCTTAAGTAGCCCAGAAAATTTCGTAACAGAAACCACTGAACTTACTGTGAATTCCCATGCAATTAACACTCGGAATTTTCGGTCTCTGATCGAGGATAAGTCTTTGAAACTTTTTGATGCAATTTATGGACTCTTTTGTTGTTCTTGCCTGAACACACCCCTTTCAATGAAACTTGCAAAGCATTAGCTGCACGGTCTTTGTTTGCGTAAAATCCTGTTCGAATTTAATTACCAAAGAGTTCTCATTTTAACTAGATATCTCTGTTTCCTGCACATTCTCTTCTCTAATCAGAACTCTTATTTTTATGCAGACCATTACGACTTCTTTTCTTCTGCCAACCCCTCTTGTCTGCCATCCAACGTCCTCACTATTTTTTATTGACTCATCGGTCTTCAGACAGTTTTGATGCACCCACCACGAATTTCTCTCTTGTGTCAACCTTTTCATCTCAAAGTAGCACTTGAAACTGACGTCCACAATCATTTACTAGATGTTTTCCAGTCTCTGTCTTCCTCTACACTTCTTACCCTCTACAGCTCCCTCTAGTGTTAGGGCAGTTATTTCCTGATGTCTTAACGGATGTCCTGTCATCGTTTCCCTTCTTGTCAGTGTTACCCACACATTCCTTTATTCGCCAGTTTTGCGGAGAACCTCGTCAATCCACCTAATTTTCAACATCTTCTGGAGCACCACACCTCTGTTTTGGTTGACCCATAGTCGATGTCTCACTACCATGCAATGCTGTGCTCCAAACGAACATTCTCAGAAATTTCTTACTCAACACCCATGTTTAAAACTAGGAGACTTCTCTTGGCCTGAAATGCCTATTTGCCAGTACTAGTCCGCCTTTTATATCGTCCTTGCTCCTTCTATCATAGTTTGTTTTGCTACCTAGGTAACAGAATTGAGAAAGGTGAGCACATCTTTTATATTTTTACGAAATATGACGTGCTCCCACTATTATTTACTGATCTCTGTACAATATGATGTTTTTGCATCTGGCATTTCGTGGGGAGCCAATATTTTTCTGAATTTATGGCCAATTGTGAGCTTTATGTGCTATAATATGTGTTAATGAGATAAACTCAATCACTTGAAGATGGCATAAAAGACCTAAATCTAGATCGTAATTAAATAAACAATAACACAGTCAAATGGTGGTGTGTTCATTTAAAAACTAGTACATGACTGCTGCTCAGCAACATCGGAAACTGTCAACACATTATATTCTTAGTAGGTAGATCATTTCTTGACAACGTTAAGGGTTTCTACCAAGACGAAGCATTGCGGTAAACTTTCCAAGGCTAAACAATACCGTTCCAGCTCATTCTGCACCAGAAACGGTCACAACAGAAGATTTTTGGAGTGTCAAATTTCAGCAGTCGATGCGTTTCCTGACGTGGCAATCAGTGACTGTTTCCTCCTTCCTGGGATGAAGAAACTATTACGAGTCTAGTTATTCCAGAAAGATGGTCGTTTCCTGCACAGCCATCACGAGGACTTGTACAATAAAGGTCTCCATCAGGTCATTACGAAAAAAAGTACTGAAAGGCGGAGGACTAACATCATTACCATATTGTTTAGTCACACCTTGATTATTTTGGAGGTGATGGTTCCGCAACTTTGTTACTACTCCTGGTACACTCACCAGCAAATCAATCAGAGACAGATGTGGTGTTGGCTTGGGATCACATCTGACACCACAGACATTGGAACCGTTGGGCGTATCACTTCGTGCCTTGCGAACGTTTTGTTGTAAGCCAGTATGGCTGCTGGTGTTCGAAGTGCTCAACATCAGCGTGTGTAATAGGACCAGATCGTCGCTGCCGCACATTTGGGACCAACTTACGTCATCGTTGGAAAGGCACTGAGCCTTTCACCTATAACTTTGTGAAGGGCATGTAGTGAGTACCAAGATTCGGAAAAAAACCAGAGCTGCTAATCATTTATGATTGGCAGTCACGTGTGGATGACAAGAGCAACTGATAGCTAGAGATAATAGTAGCAGCACGTAGACTGGGAAACTTGCTCAAATCACTTCCCGTGTCAGTGCCAGATAACAACACAGGTACCGTGCAGAGCAATCCGCTTCCTTCAGCTTGCTGGAGTTACTGCCTACGCGTGGAACGGTTATTGCCGTCTGTCATTGACCAGAGAAATCAGTACGAGTACAGGTACTCGCCATAATGCAGTCCATCCAAGGAATAAAGTATCCTGCACTGGTGATTCGAAGTAGATGCTGGTACACGCTGATGGCAAGGTAAGGGCACCTAGAAAACCTCAATCGTTGTCTCCCTCTTTGATCGGAGCTTATTGTTAAGGTTACACATCTCTTGCTACAGTGAGGTGACAAAATGTCATGGGATAGCGATATGCACATACACAGATGGAGGTAGTATCGCGTACACTAGGTATAAAAGGGCAGGGCATTGACGGAGCTGTTATTTGTACTCAGCTGATTGATATGATAGGGTGTCCGGCTTGATTATGGCTTCATTACGTGAATTAACAGACTTTGAACGCGGAATGGAAGTTGGAGCTAGAAGCATTGGGGATTCCATTTTCGAAATCGTAACTGATTCAACATTCCGAGATCTCCAGCGTCAAGAGTGTGCCGAGATTACCGAAGTTCAGGCATTACTTCTCGCCAAGGGCAATGCAGTGGCCGGTGGCCTTGACTAACGACTGAGAACAGACAATCAATACTGCGTTCAATAACGACAGAAATCAATGCCGGACATTCGATCAACGCACCCATTAGGACAGTGCGGTGCAATTTGGCGTAGTAGGCTACGGCAGTAGACGACCGTCGCAAGTGGCTTTGCTGACAACACAAAATCGTCTGCAGCTCCTCTCCTGGGCTCCTGACAAAAAGCAGATTTCAGAGTATTTGACGGCTCAACACAAAAGTTTTGACTCAAGTACAGATAGTGTGGAGGATCGGTGGACAAACTTCAAAACCATCGTGCAATATGCGTTAGATGAGTATGTGCCAAGCAAGAGATGGAAAAGCGCCACCGTGCTACAACAACCGAGTTAGAAAACTGCAACGGAAACAGAGGGAACTTCACAGCAAACATAAACATAGCCAAAGCCTTGCAAGAAACAAAAATTACACGAAGCGAAACGTAGTACGAGGAGGGCTGTGCGAAAGGCGTTCGATGAATTCGAAAGTAAAGTTCTATGCACTGACTTGGAAGAAAATCCTAAGAAATTTTGGTCTTACGTCAAAGCGGTAGGTGGATCAAAAAAAAAAAAAAAATGTCCAGACACTCTGTGACCAAAATGGTACTGAAACAAAGGATGACTGAGTAAAGGCCGAAATACTAAATGCCTTTTTCCAAAGCTGTTTTACAGAGCAAGACCGCACGGTAGTTGCTTCTCTAGATTGTCGCACAGATGACAAAATGGTAGATATCGAAACAGACGACAGAGGGATAGAAAAACAATTAAAATCGCTCAAAAGAGGAAAGGCCGCTGGTCCTGATGGGATACCAGTTCGATTTTACACAGAGTACGCGAAGGAACTTACCCCCCTTCTTGCAGCGGTGTACCGTAGGTCTCTAGAAGAGCGTAGCGTTCCAAAAGATTGGGAAAGGGCACCGGTCATCGCCGTTTTCAAGAAGGGACGTCGAACAGATGTGCAGAACTACAGACCTATATCTCCAACGTCGATTACTTGTAGAATTTTGGAGCACGTATTATGTTCGAGTATAATGTCTTTTCTAGAGACTAGAAATCTACTCTGTAGGAATCAGCATGGGTTTCGAGAAAGACGATCGTGTGAAACCCCGCTCGCGCCATTCGTCCACGAGACTCAGAGGGCCATAGACACGGGTACCCAGGTAGATGCCGTGTTTCTTGACTTCCGAAAGGCGTTTTATACAGTTCCCCACAGTCGTTTAATGAAAAAAGTAAGAGCATATGTACCATCAGACCAATTGTGTGATTGGATTGAAGAGTTCCTAGATAACAGAACGCAGCATGTCATTCTCAATGGAGATAAGTCTTCCGAAGTAAGAGTGATTTCAGGTGTGCCACAGGAGAGTGTCTTAGGACCGTTGCTATTCACAATACGTATAAATGACCATGTGGATAACATCGGAAGTTCACTGAGGCTTTTTGCGAATGATGCTGTAGTATATCGTGAGGTTGTAACAATGGAAAATTGCACTAAAATGCAGGAGGATCTGCAACGAATTGACGCATGGTGCAGGGAATGGCAATTGAATCTCAATGTAGACAAGTGTAATGTGCTGCGAATACATAGAATGAAAGATCCTTCATCATTTAGCTACAATATAGCAGGTCAGCAACTGGAAGTAGTCAATTCCATATATTATCTGGGAGTAGGCATTAGGTGTGATTTAAAATGGAATGACCTTATAAAATTAATCGTCGGTAAAGCAGATACCAGACTGAGATTCATTGGAAGAATCCTAAGGAAATGCAATCTGAAAACAAAGAAAGTAGGTTACAGTACACTTGCTCGCACACTGCTTGAATGCTGCTCACCGGTGTGGATCCGTACCAGATAGGGTTGATAGAAGAGATAGAGGAGATCCAACGGAGAGCAGCGCGCTTCGCTACACCGTCATTTAGTAATCGCGAAAGCGTTTAGGAGATGATAGATAAACTCCAGTGGAAGACTCTGCAAGAAAGACGCTCAGTAGCTCGGTACGGGCTTTTGATGAATTTTCGAGAACATAGCTTCACCGAGGAGTCAAGCAGTATATTGCTCCCTCGTACGTATATCTCGCGAAGAGACCATGAGGATAAAATCAGAGAGATTAGAGCCCACACAGAGGCATACCGACAATCTTTCTTTCCACGACCCAATACGAAACTGGAATAGAATCGAGAACCGATAGAGGTACTCAAAGTACGCTTCGCCACACACCGTCAGGTGGCTTGCGGAGTATGGATGTAGATGTAGATGTAGATGTAGATCCTAGACGACTGGGAAACTATGACATGGTCAGATGAGTACCGATTTCAGTTGATAAGAGCTGATGGTAACGTCCGAGTTGGGGCAGACCGCACAAAGCCGTGGACCCAAGTTGTCAACAAGGCACTGTGCAAGCGGTTGGTGGCTCCATAATGGTGTGGGCTGTGTTTATATCTAATGGCCTGAGTCCTCTGGTCCAACTGTGCCGATCGTTGACTATAAATGGTTACGTTTGGATACCTGGAGACCATTTACAGCTATTGATAGGCTTCATGTTCCCAAGAGATGGAATTTTTATGGATGACAAGGCGCCAATTCACCGTGCCACAGTTTGGGATTGGTCTGAAGAACTTTCTGGACAATTCTAGCGAATGATTTGACCACCTAGATCGCCACCGGTACAGGCTGTTCACGAAAATCAGCCATTTCAAAAACAACAACAACCCAATACAGTTCTTACTCTAATCCGGACCATCTTCAGCGACGGCACTTGATTTACTAACGCTGGAGCTTTCGCGGTGTGGGATCCTACTGGAAAACGCGGTACTGCAAAATCTCTGCCCAACAAAAAATTAGTTCGGTTTCTTTGGGATGCCCCCTTGTAGAAAATTATTTGGGACGGGCTACGTAGGCTGTGGAAATGGAGGGAGGAGGACATATTGGTATATGTACAGGAACAGTCTAGTACTGGAGCACATGGATTTCATCTTTTTGTTGATGAGATGTAAGACGTTTAACGAATTGAAAACTGTGTGTGAGGAATTTAGTCAGATGACAGATCAATATACGAGAGGGGAGACGGTTACGGAAAGTAAGGTTCAATTCGCTGCATTCTAGAAGCTGTAAGGAGAAATTTTTGCTTGGCGGAAATCTAGATTACACTGGTATAGGTAAGCTTGATATAGATAAGGCTTTTTTGAGCGTAGAAGACGAAGGAACAGAGTAATCATTATGGATGGATTTTGTGGTTTCAAAAAGTTTTCTTTACTGTCGACTTTTTGTTGATTGACCCAGGCTCCATGTTAGTCTGGTTTCAAGGGTTAGTCCAAGACATTTGAATGTGCTTGTAAGACAGATGAGATGGTTACTAATGATGTGGTGGAAAACAAAGGAAAGGGAAACGCTGTATAATATCTTCTACTGCTTGAGATTGACGAGATTTAGATTCAAGTATCAGGAGCTAAATTGGAGGTGAAGTAATTCGGTTGGATCTGGAGGGCCCATTGGAAAGTCTTCACATTTGGGTGAAGGAGAAGGAAGACAACGTCACTTGCAACTGGTGCCTAAGGACGGAGAGCCTTTTGTCACCTTGATACCAATAACAGGTAAAATTCCAGACATCTTATATCTCGATACCACAAATGTACTTCGGTAACTTTGGTTAAATGTTGGGTACTTACTAATCGAGGTGGTGATTAATATATTTAACTAAAGTAAATAATGGGTTACTGAGTGTTTACAGATATTGTAATTTACGGGTATCTGAACTAGGCAATTATTTTAGTTCAAAATTGCACACCATCCTTACCCATTGCACTACGGTAACAGGTGCATCCTACGAAAATGTTTTGAAGAACAAATTCCTTCCTGCACTGCAACAAAAACGTCCGGGATGGGCTGCGCGTGTGCTGTTTCACCAAGACAACGCACCCGCACATCGAGCTAACGTTACGCAACAGTTTCTTCGTGATAACAACTTTGAAGTGATTCCTCATGCTCCCTACTCACCTGACCTGGCTCCTAGTGACTTTTGGCCTTTTCCAACAATGAAAGACACTCTCCGTGGCCGCACATTCACCAGCCGTGCTGCTATTGCCTCAGCGATTTTCCAGTGGTCAAAACAGACTCCTAAAGAAGCCTTCGCCGCCGCCATGGAATCATGGCGTCAGCGTTGTGAAAAATGTGGACGTCTGCAGGGCGATTACGTCGAGAAGTAACGCCAGTTTCATCGATTTCGTGTGAGTAGTTAATTAGAAAAAAAATAGGAGGCCTTAGAACTTGAATGCACCTCGTACACGTGGACTAAGCTTGTGAACTCAATCAAGGTCAGCTTGTGTGAGTTTACGTAAGTATAGAAAATCCTAACTTTGTTGCGATCTAATCAGCCGAACCTGCTGTATGATGTTGACATAATTGAGAGACTGGAGACTTGTAAGTGAAGGCCACCAGAACTGTAAATATTGCCTTTGGCTCTCTCCAAGTCCAAGACCGTCCTACGGAGTCACGAAGAGACTGGAACTGACACTGCCTGCCCTGTAACAGAAAGGCGAAGTAAAGTGACCACCGCACTCCGAGGATCTGCTCTGCGCGGTTTTTCTCGCGAAATCCTTGTCTGCCAATGACGACAGTTTTCCTAACTTGCGCTAATAGTGTTGTTGTTAGTTCGCAGTGTTACTCCCACCAAGGAGTGCACAAAACCGAGCTTCCGATCAGGTGTCTGTCAGTCCGTTACGTTCTGAGAAATATGGGCTTTGGATCTTCGGCATGAAGGTCATTTCACATGGAAAAATACTGCAAAATAGCTCTTTGTTTTTCAAGAGTTGTCACGACGCTACTTTATGTCTTTGGGTACGAAATTCCTTCCTAGACAGTGGCCTCTACAACTGTTGGTTAACACGACATGTGGGAAATCCGTAGGAATGTTTTATTCGCTTTCAGACTAAGAGTAAAGACAGACTTCTGTTGAAATAGGTCTCTCTACTCCTGTCTTCCATGAACTCGCTGAATATGCAATAAAGCTCAATAGAAAAACCGTGTTCCAGCAGAAGGAGAACCGAACGGTCAAGACAGTCTCTCCTTTGTTGGGATGGTTCTATATAGTGCCGTTTTAATGGGGGCGAGCCTATTCATATTGTCAATTAGCTGGGAAAGGCTGGACCCAGCCGTCACGGTGACGCTACACCGGAATACATTCGGTGGGAGCTTACCTGAGCTGTATGGTGTGACCACTAGCCACTGTCCTTTGTCGGCTCATCCTTGAGCTGTGGGTCCACCCAACTGTGTATCCACAGGCCTGGGGGTCTTACCTGCCAGCTATTCGTTCGCGTTCCGCCCTCGCCATTCCACCGAGAGTGCGTTTCACAAGCGAAACACCACCTCTATGGAAGCCGATATTGCTGATTATCGAAGGAGGTGTCTGGCCTAACAGTCACTGCCATTACTCTTGTCAAATCTGATAACATTTGATCGATCTGAATGTGAGTTACCGAGTTATTAACTGGATATCAGTATCAAAAACTAATGAGACGTCGCAAGCCAGGGATGGCCTGAAGCCTCTCAATCTTTCGTTGCTCTTTCAGCAGTAACAAAATCGTTTTGCCATTATAGCAGAGAAACACCGTCAAATAAGCTCACCACCAGCTGAGGCTACATGGTGTACTGCTCACTCGTCTTGGGGTAGGCCACAGACCCCTGACTCATTGCTTCCTGCTCTGGTGTTAGGACGCGGTACGTAGGGTGTACAAATACTAGTTTATCAAATTTTTAGTTAATGCCTTTGATATTCATAAAAGAGAACAGAGGTCGGTTTGACAGCTGATATGCCCGCTGTTTTAGCTGACAATGAGACGAAAGTGGTGCGACATTTAAGATATTGTGAGATGTCTGACTTGCTTCCTAATCTTTTAGGAAGAAGGGGTTAATGTAATACTAGGTTGACTGTCTCATCAAGGTTTTGCGAAATCAAATATGGCTCCTGAAAAATCTGTTCTCTGCCATCTCATCACAGTACTGATGTGTTGCTAGTACTGACGGTGGTTCAAAGTAAATGATTCAAATAATAACTCTGATTACTATTACTGCAAAACGTAACTCTTAAGACTATCTCTCAGTTAACAAACTGCGACTACTATTCGTGCTGAGTTTTTGGAATGAGCAGTGTAAGAAGAAATCGTTCAGGAATGACCAGCCTCTTCTGCTGTGGAGGGTCAGGAATCCTCTGCCACTTGACTTCTTCAACCTACACTAACAATGTCAATTTTTCTCCCTGGTAGGTCAAGTTACCTCCGATTACCACAGTCCATAATATTTCAGGCATTTTCATTTCTGGGTTAGAGAATGGCGAGTTGACCCTTGCACAAGAAGATAACGTACTTCCTGCGTTCATTAAGAAGCTGATACAGAATTTCTTGTGCAACAGATATCTCACTTCTAAGATACGAACACTTTCGCTGTCCAAGTGGCACCACCACTTAATATGCCCTTCTAACTTTCCAGAGATATACGATTCCCCTGAGATTTCAAGTGCCTCACTGATATCGACCACCCACTCCATCAAAGAAAGCTTCTTGCTTTTAACGGCATCCTCAAATCGGTCAGGCCAATATCATTAACAGGCGGTCACCAACGAGGAAAGTGTAATAATTTGGAACTTCTTCTCTTCCTTTCCTGTGCTAACCTCTTCATCTCAGAGTAGCACTTGCAACCTACGTCCTCAATTATTTGCTTCACGTATTCCAGTCTCTGTCTTCCTCTACAGCTTTTGCCCTCTACAGCTCCCTCTAGTACCATGGAAGTCCTTCCCTCATGTCTTAACAGATGTCCTATCATCCTGTCCCTTCTCCTTATCAGTGTACTCCACATATTCCTTTCCTCTCCGATTCTGCGTAGAACCTCCTCATTCCTTACCTTATCAGTCCAACTAATTTTCAACATTCGTCTATAGCACCACATCTCAAATGCGTCGGTTCTCTTCTGTTCCGGTTTCCCCACAGTCCATGTTTCATTACCATACAATGCTGTACTCCATACGTACATCCTCAGAAATTTCTTCCTCAAATTAAGGCCGGTATTTGATATTAGTAGACTTATCTTGGGCAGATATGCCTTTTTTGCCATAGCGAGTCTGCTTTTGATGTCCTCCTTGCTCCGTCCGTGATTGGATATTTTACTGCCTAGGTAGCAGAATTCCTTAACTTCATTGACTTCGTGACCATCAATCCTGATGTTAAGTTTCTCACTGTTCTCATTTCTACTACTTCTCATTACCTTCGTCTTTCTCCGATTTACTCTCAAACCATACTGTGTACTCATTAGACTGTTCATTCCGTTCAGCAGATCATTTAATTCTTCTTCACTTTCACTCAGGATAGCAATGTCATCAGCGAATCGTATCATTGATATCCTTTCACCTTGTATTTTAATTCCACTCCTGAACCTTTCTTTTATTTCCATCATTGCTTCCTCGATGTATAGATTGAAGAGTAGGGGCGAAAGGCTACATACAGCCTTGTCTTACACCCTTCTTAATACGAGCACTTCGTTCTTGATCGTCCACTCTTATTATTCCATCTTGGTTGTTGTACATATTGTTTATGACTCGTCTCTCCCTATAGCTTACCCCTACTTTTTCAGAATCTCGAACAGCTTGCACCATTTTATATTGTCGAACACTTTTTCCAGGTCGACAAATCCTATGAAAGTGTCTTGATTTTTCTTTAGCCTTGCTTCCATTATTAGCCGTAACGTCAGAATTGCCTCTCTCGTCCCTTTACTTTTCCTAAAGCCACGAGCGCATTCTCAATTTTCTTTTCCATTCTTCTGCATATTATTCTTGTAAGCAGCTTCGATGCATGAGCTGTTAAGCTGATTGTGCGATAATACTCGCACTTGTCAGCTCTTGCCGTCTTCGGAATTGTGTGGATGATGCTTTTTCCGAAAGTCAGATGGTATATCGTCAGACTCATATATTCTACACACCAACGTGAATAGTCGTTTTGTTGCCACTTCCACCAGTGATTTTAGAAATTATGATGGAATGTTATCTATCCCTTCTGCCTTATTTGACCGTAAGTCCTCCAAAGCTCTTTTAAATTCCGATTCTAATACTGGATCCCCTATCTCTTCTAAATCGACTCCTGTTTCTTCTTCTGTCACATCAGACAAATCTTCGCCCTCATAGAGGCTTTCAATGTATTCCTTCCACCTATCTGCTCTCTCCTCTGCATTTAAAAGTGGAATTCCCGTTGCACTCTTAATGTTACCACCGTTGCTTTTAATGTCACCAAAGGTTGTTTTGACTTTCCTGTATGCTGAGTCTGTCCTTCCGACATTCATATCTTTTTCGATATCTTCACATTTTTCCTGCAGCCATGTCGTCTCAGCTTCCCTGCACTTCCTATTTATTTCATTCCTCAGCGACTTGTATTTCTGTATTCCTGATTTTCCCGGAACATATTTGTACTTCCTCCTTTCATCAATAAACTGAAGTATTTCTTCTGTTACCCATGGTTCCTTCGCAGCTACCTTCTTTGTACCTATGTTTTCCTTCCAAACTCCTGTGATGGCCGTTTTTAGAGGTGTTCATTCCTCTTCAACTGTACTGCCTACTGTGCTATTCCTTATTGCTGTATCTAAAGCGTTAAATAACTTCAAACGTATCTCGTCATTAATTAGTACTTCCGTATGCCACTTCTTTGCGTATTGATTCTTCCTGACTAATGTCTTAAACTTCAGCCTACTCTTCATCACTACTATATTGTGATCTGAGTCTATATCTGCTCCTGGGTACGCCTTACAATCCAGTATCTGATTTCGGAATCTCTGTCTGACCATGATGTAATCTAATTGAAATCTTCCCGTATCTCCCGGCCTTTTCCAAGTATACCTCCTCCTCTTGTGATTCTTGAACAGGGTATTTGCTATTACTAGCTGAAACTTGTTACAGAACTCAATTAGTCTTTCTCCTCTTTCATTCCTTGTCCCAAGCCCATATTCTCCTGTAACCTTTTCTTCTACTCCTTCCCCTACAACTGCAATCCAGTCGCCCATGACTATTAGATTTTCGTCCCCCATTACATACTGCATTACCCTTTCAATATCCTCATACAGTTTCTCTATCTGTTCATCTTCAGCTTGCGACGTCGGCATGTACACCTGAACTATCGTTGTCGGTGTTGGTCTGCTGTCGATTCTAATTAGAACAACCCGGTCACTGAAATGTTCACAGTAACACACCCTCTGCCCTACCTTCCTATTCATAACGAATCCTACACCTGTTATACCATTTTCTGCTGCTGTTGATATTACCCGATACTCATCTGACCAGAAATCCTTATCTTCCTTGCACTTCGCTTCACTGACCCCTACTATATCTAGATTGAGCCTTTGCATTTCCCTTTACAGATTTTCTAGTTTCCCTACCACATACAAGCTTCTGACATTACACGCTCCGACTTGTAGAACGTTATCCTTTCGTTGATTATTCAGTCTTTTTCTCATGGTAACCTCCCCCTCGGCAGTCCCCTCCCGGAGATCCGAATGGGGGACTATTCCGGAATCTTTTGCCAATGGAGAGATCATCATGACACTTCTTCAATTACAGGCCACATGTCCTGTGGATACACGTTACGTGTCTTTAATGCAGTGGTTTCCATTGCCTTCTGCATCCTCATGTCGTTGATCATTGCTGATTCTTCCGCCTTTAGGGGCAATTTCCCACCCCTAGGACAAGAGACTGTCCTGAACCTCTGTCCGCTCCTCCGCCATCTTTGACAAGGCCGTTGGCAGAATGAGGCTGACTTCTTATGCTGGAAGTCTTCGGCCGCCAATGCTGGTTATTTATCAAAGTTTAAGGCTTGGAGGGGATCGAACCTGGGACCGAAGACGTTTTGATTATGAATCAAAGACGCTACCCCCAGACCACGGGTGCGAACGTCTTCTCAGTCACCTGTTATTAGTTTATTCTACTTTTTACTTTGTTCTCTTTTTCTACCTTTCAAGAACTTTTTCTGTTTCAGTGCAATTATGTTGTCTGCAAGTACATCATCAAATAAATTTAGACTAAAATTTCTGGTATTTTTCTGTGTCTTTATCAGTTATCTTGAAACGAGGTAGCACCTCACGGTGTCTTCCGAAACTACGCATTTCAGAAAGGCGAACTCGCAGCCGTACAAACAACAATGCTGTTTTCTTTTTCCGAGTTGAAGGCGGGTAATGTCGTTTAAACTCAGTACACTGCGGTGACAAAAACCATGTATAGCAATATACACATATGCAGACGGCGGTAGTATCGTGCACACACACGGTATGAAAAGGCAGTGCATAGGCGGTGCTGTCACTTGTACTCAGGTAATTCACGCGAAAAGGTTTCCCAAGTTATTGTAGCCACACTATGGGAACTTACAGACTTAGAACGGGGAATGGTAGTTGGGGTTAGACGCATAGTGCTTTCCATTTTTGGAAACTGTTAAGCAATTCAATATTCCGAAATTCACAGTGTTAAGAGTACGCCGAAAATAACCAGTTTCAGAAATTACCTCTCACCACGGACAGCGTAGTAGCCACCGGCTTCTCTTAACGACCGAGAGCACCGGCGTTTGAGTAGAAAAAAATGGTTCAAATGCCTCTGAGCACTACGGGACTCAACTGCTGAGGTCATTAGTCCCCTAGAACTTAGAACTAGTTAAACCTAACTAACCTAAGGACATCACAAACATCCACGCCCGAGGTAGGATTCGAACCTGCGACCGTAGCGGTCTTGCGGTTCCAGAGTGCAGCGCCTTTAAGTTTGAGTAGAGATGACAGAGCTAACAGACAAGCAACGTTGAATGAAATAACCGCAGATATCGCTGTCGGTCGTACAACGAACGTATCCGTTAGGATAGTGCGGCGAAATATGGAGTTAATGGGCTATGGCAGCAGACGACCATCGCGAGTGCCTTTGCTAACAGCACAAGCGCCTTTCCTGGTCGGTTCAATAGGCTCTGAGCACTATGCGACTTAACTTCTGAGGTCATCAGTCGCCTAGAAATCAGAACTAGTTAAACCTAAATAACCTAAGGACATCACACATATCCATACCCGAGGCAGGATTCGAACCTGCGACCGTAGCGGTCGCTCAGTTCAAGACTGAAGCGCCTAGAACCGCACGGCCACTCCGGTCGACGCCTCTCCTGGGCTCGCGAACATATTGATTGGACCTTGCCTTGATCACATGATCCCCGATTTCAGTTGGTGAGAGCTGATGGTATGGTTTGAGTGTGGCGTAGACCCATTGAAGCCATAGACCCAAGTTGTCAATTAGGCACTGGGCAAGCGGGTGGTGATTCCATTATGGTATGGTCTGTTCTTACACACAATGTGCTCGGTCCTCTCGTTCAGCGCAAACTATCATTAACTGGACATGCTTGTGTTCGGCTACTTGGAGACCATTTGTAGCCATTCGTGGACTACTTGATCCCATACACCCGTTTCATGTCACCAGGCCACAATTGTTCGTGACTGGTTTGAAGAATATTCTGGGGAATTCTAGTTAGTAATTGGCCACTCAGATCGCCCGGCATGATTCCTATCGAACATTTATGGGATATAATGCATAAAATCCTGCACCGGCAACACTTTCGCAATTATGGACGGCTGTAATGGCTCAATATTTCTGCAGGCTACTTCCAGCGATTTGTTGAGTCCATGTCACATCGAGTAGGTGCACTATGCCGGGCATATGGAGTTCAAATGGCTCTGAGCACTATGCGACTTAACTTCTGAGGTCCTCAGTCGCCTAGAACTTAGAACTAATTAAACCTAACTAACCTAAGGATATCACACACATCCATGCCCGAGGCAGGATTCGAACCTGCGACCGTAGCGGTCGCCGGCTCCAGACTGTAGCGCCTAGAACCGCACGGCCACTTCGGCCGGCCCTGGCATATGGAAGTCTGACATGATATTAGGCGTTATCCCATGACATTTATCAGCTCAATGTATTTGAGACGACGTCTGTCAGTGTGGCTTCCTGTCTCTTATTACTGCTGCTATCTACTTTTGCCACATACTTCGCGAACATATGGAACAGATTACAGCATTAGACTAATCCATAAGTGTAATGATTTACCAAACGGATTGTAACCAGTGAACACCTTTAAGCTTTCAGCTGTGGCTTGAAAGAATCCGCACGAACTTAGAAGATTGTAAGAATTTTTGGCATCATGCTGAAATGGCAGCTATTGCACTTAATATAAATAAAATGTATCAGTATAAATAGCTCCAGAGTGTACCGAAATTCAAGTTACAAACTTATAGGACTTGTAAAGGGGAGTGAGTACATAACATTTTGAATAGGAACGCAATGAGCGTCAAACGACGCTTAAGTGTGTCAAAGTTATAGGCACCAGCGTCTGTAAAAATATGTATGTACCAAGTAATTCCATGATGACGTTACATACTTTCCATGATGATGAACAAGATAAATGTATCAATTTGAGGTGAGGATTCCTGTAAGGGAAACAAAATTGTTCATCTTTGCTGTTGTGAAAACTTATCTTCTACTGAACAAGCTCTCATAGCTCTTAAGCTATGCATTGTAGAGCTCTGGCTTACTGGAAATTTTTTCCTTGTTTTGATCCATGCTAACACCTCTGTAAGTTGTCTACCCTACTATCTTAGCAACAACGGTAACGACATGTGTTATGCAGTCAGAGGTATCAGAATGGTTTTCGCTTATAACTTCGACTAGTTTCTTTCTGATACAGGGACCCTAGCCCTAGCCCCAAATTGACACATTTATCCTCTCCCATCTTCATAGAAAGTTTGTAACTTTATTACCGAATCACCCGGTATATACAGGCAATTACAGGCGACAGCACCTACAACGTTGACACTCTTAAGCGTCGCTGGATGTCGTTCCTGGACATGGTTATATATTTAAAATGTTGTGTACTTACTCCTGTCTACAAATATTAGAAGCTTGTAAAGGGAATTTCCGAACACCCTGTACTCTGGCTGTCTGCATCTTGTAGCCTTAGGTAGTATTGGGACAACAGGTGTATGGGGACACTCTGCATTGTTGTCAGATGTATCCAAGATGGCAGTGATGACATCATCCAAGATGGCGTCCTGTGGACTTCGAAACAGCCCATGAAATCATCGAAGATGGCGGCTGTGACGTCATTGAAGATGGCGGATTTTTGCGGGAAGTTTGAATTTTGGCAGGAAAGTGCCACGCCCCCCTCTCTCCACATGAAAAATGGCGTGAAGTTCAAATTTCAACAGGATAATGCCTCACACCCCTGTTATCTCCACTAAGCAAAGAAAATCGCGGGAACATACGTCATTTGGGCTACCTCCACCAACCTGTCACTCGACCGCCACCTCTTCCTACAAACTGGCACCAAGTTTGGATTTTGGTGGTAAACGAAGGTCAATTCGCGTATTTCTACTAATCTAAGAAAATGGCGGGAAGAAAGCACACTTGGACTAACCTCAGTCACCCGACCGCCACCTCCTCCTAAAGATTTGTGGGAGGAAAGGACTTGGAAATATGTCTTTAGTATTTAACTAATTTCATGCAGGAGTGCTCACCACGAGTTTTGGACACCGCCACCACCAGAAAGGTAGCGCCTATGAAAAGATCTGTTGTCAAATATATTACACTAGCAATTTTCTAATCCCAAATGATGTTCCGTAACGTCACAAAATTCAGTGCTGTGAACTAAATCGAAGAACATACTGTACACGATATACTGACAGAAGGAAACAAAACAAAGGAAGATATCTGGCTCTATATCACCAGCACCATCATAACTTACGGAAAACCAAAAAATATAAAGAAAAGTCCGCAAATTTCTTAAAAATGACGATTACGTAACAAAACAGTAGTTCGTTTAAAACGGATGGAATAAAGAAGACTAAATAAAAGTTTGTAAAGTTTCAACACGTATTCACTAATCTGATAGCTTATCGCCAATGGATATACATTGATAGTTGATGACATTCTTCAAGCACAGATCTCGCTGAAACAAACAGGAAGAGTATTCTTAGAACTGTCCATATTTAAAACTCAAGAGTGAATATGTTACAATCTCTCCGCAACGAAGTAAATAAACTGATTATTTTGTTATTATGATACTGCGATGTGGTTGTGCAACTTAATTTTGTGAAATGAAGTTTTGGAAGAAAGTGGTCAGCTTGGTGGCATGTCGCTCGTGGGGTTCCGTATCCAGTTTCTGGTCGCGACGGAAATTGTATCCAATTGGGGGTTGGGTGTCGCGTTGCCTACGTCATCATTTCATCATCGATGTGCAGGCCGAAGTGTCGTCAAATGAAGAGATTTGCTACAGGCATCCAAACAACCGCAAATGCGACCTCCCGGCCAAAAATACCATACCATCTGTTCGATTAGTTTGTATTGTTGGTAACCTAATTCAGTCATTAATAAGCATCATCAGACCATATACTACTAACAAAGTAAAAGCGCTTCAGACTGATACCTTAAATTTAATATTACAAGTTTATGACAATCACATCGGCAGGTTAAGTTCATTTAATTTATGCGCAGTGAGTCAATGGAAGAGGAAGAAATATATAAAGAACAAAATAACCAGATAAAAATCCCTATACAAAGAGGATAAAAATTCAGTTCGGAGATGTTCTGCAATTCTACATCATCTAATCATTCGATTAATGCTCTAGAAATGCCAGTAAATAGCTGCAGTAATTAATCACTGAATATTCACGATTATAGTAATAACTGGGTAGTAGTAGTGGACAGGATCTGTTCACTGATGTGTTCGTGGCTCATGCATTATTGGTACTTCTAAGTTCATAACCCATTATTTGCACGCAGTTGCACTTACTGGATTGCGGTATTCTTATATCTGCGGAAGTGCCTTCATTGGCTTAGAGCTAAGACTACCAGTCCGAATGGTTCACAGTGAAATCTGGTCTACATGAAACTAAGCGTTAACTCTACAGAAGCAAAATTAGAGTGTATCCTTCGGAAAGAACTAAAATCTTAAATTGTTATTTTCCAATTTCACTTCTCCAAGCTACATGCTCTCGAGTGAAGGGACTGTAGGCCAGCTATCAATTGATATGTTACATGTTCAAATTCGTTTCTTGCAACTAAATGTAAATCATTAGCATATTAAATTCCTAGGCCTTCTCAAAATGATTTACGAGTACTGATAGCTCACTAACGATTTGTTGTCAGTATATTGCACGAGATATTGACATTCTCTAATTGCCTTGTGAAGAAATCGTGGATTTTATTTTTTTAAAACCCAAATTCAATTGAGCGGATTCAGAAGGAATGATGACAAACTTAGTGTAAAGTGCCGATGTAATGCAGCTGCCATGGGCGATAAATTTCCTGGTGTCCTTAACGTGTTGTGCTGAATGTATCAATTGATCTGCTGCGAACATTCAGTTTTTACACCACTCACAAAACCGAGCATAACACGCTCAACAAATTTTTCACGAGTGCGCTGAATGGTGTATTGTATTGTGTGTATTGAAACCTGTTGACCTAGAAACGAAGGAGAGGCTTCGTCCTGCCGTTGCCCTCAGTGGTTCACAACCCCACAACAGCCCACAGCAGTCCACGGACTCCACCGCCGCCCCACACCGCACCCAGGGTTATTGTGCCCCCCCCCCTCCCCCCTTCGGAAAGTCTCATACCAGGCGATCGTGACCCCAAATATTTGCGTGGTAGAGTAATTATGGTGCATGCCTACGTGGAGGCAGTGTTTGCGCAGCAATCGCCGACATAGTGTAACTGAGGCGGAATAAAGTGAGCCAGCCCGCATTCGTCGAAGTAGTTGGAAAACCGCCTTAAAAACCATCCACAGACAGGCCGGCACACCGGTCCTCGACACCAATCCTCCGAGTAGATTCGTGCTAGGGACCGGGACGCCTTCTCAATCCGGAAGCAGCGAATTAGACCGCGGGGCTAGCCGCGCGGGCATGCGCTGAATGGTACTCCAAGGCATATGATGTTCGTACAGGAATTTTAGGCGAAAAGAAATCCTTATTTCGCAGTAACGCTGTGTACATTGCTCTGAAGTTACTCCATTTTGACAGGTGCAATTCAGTCACCACTGTGCGCTGTGATTTTCGTCGTGTGTACGACCTTGTACCTTACGGGCTTGTACCTCCTACAGTTCAAAGCATTCGTCGACAACATTATCGGTTTCAAGTCACTGGTTATTCACAGAAGGGTAAATCCGCGTTTCGCGACGGTGTGCTGCTTTGAGTCATTCCGGGCATTCAGCAGATTTCTGCACGTAGTTCACAGAAGTACAGTCGTGCCAGGAGAGAATTATCCATTACTCATGTACCTGTAGGTCGCGTTTTGCGACGATATTTCGGGTTGAGACCATGCAGGTTTCGCTTGATAGATTTTATCTATTGTACATATATGACCTTCAGATTTACTCAAATTATAATTTAAAGTGTCCCTAAGCGTTTTCTGTTTGTATGTGAAGGCTAATCTCTGGAGATACTGTAAGCATTTTGATGCAGATTTCACTAACATACAAATGTGCGACGAAGATTTGCGCATACAGGGGGGAACAAAAAGGTATGGACAAACTTTTATGCATCATTCTTCCCATGTAGGGGAAGAAAATGCTGTAGGGACATGACTCCGGACACGCTTTATTTCCATATTAGAGCACTTCTGAGTCTGTTTAGGTTACACGAACATCCTCAGACAATTTCCGGCGTTACACACTGTTTCTACAACTCTACGATATATTAATCACAAGAAATACGCAGGAAAAGAAACCATATCAGCACATTGTGAAACACTTGTCTAAATGAAGTGTTCAAAACGTCCTCTGCTGGCAACGAACAATGCATCAACCAACCGTCACGTTTAATCCCCGATGCGCTGATGTACCTCTGGTGAATTGCGTATTATTTCACAGCCTTCCATAGCACGGGCACGAAGACTCTGTACACCTCGTACCGGGATTCAGTAAGTAGAGCTTTCGACACAATAGTTTAGTGTGTATAGCCCCAGAGGGAGTGGGGGCCAAGGAATTGGTTCACTTCCACCTGTCCATCTGTCACAGAATCTGTTATTTAGAAGGCTCGGAACATTAACACAGAAATGAGGAGGAGCTGCATCGAGTGCATCGTTTATGAAGCCCATGCTGTCTCGCAGTGGTGAAGGGACATCTAGCAGAACAGGCAGACTATTCTCTCAGAAAGCACGGTGAGTTTCTCCGTTGAGCTCGTGTGGAAGATCGTGAGGCCCCAGAAACGAGTTAGGAATAGTTTTAGCACAGACGTTAACAGAAAATCCTTGTTGATAACGTGATTGCACAATTTCGTGTGGATTCTTGACAGCCCATACACGCTGTTTGTGAAAATTTACAATTTACGTTGAAACGAAGCCTCATGTGTTAACAGCACGTTTGCACTAAAGTCAGGGCTGACATATTTTGGAATGAAGCATTCGCAAGACGCGTACCCTTGCAGGAAAATCGGCTGTTGATAGTGCGCTCTCTACAAGCTACGGATACAGCAGGTACATATGTTAGAAGCCTCCAGACAATCAGCTGGTCAACATTACTGGTTGAAGCTCATAGTCTTATTCTGACAGAAGGGCTGTCGTCAGTTGCGCGAAGAAGTTGTTCAGATGTCTTCGTCCTTCAAGGCCTTCCCTCTTCGCGAGTGGTAGGCTTAAACGTCGCATGTCAACATTACCTTCCTTGCATTGCCGCTATAAACGCTGACGGTGTACTCTGTACTTTTTCTGAATAAAAATAAATAATAAGGTGTAAATCGCGAACTATGACTGTGCTGCAATGAAATAGTTTCCTACTTAAAGAGGCTAAAATTTTGAAATTTTCAATTTTCAGTTTTCTCATCGATCATAAGCTTCGAAATTTCCTCCTTCCACTGATTATTTAAACTAGAAACTGTGTGGGTGTGACCATGTACATTTGACAGTTCTCAGACTGAAATTTGATTTTTTGAATCCTCTTCGTTCGAGGGCAATTATTTAGGAAATAGGAATTCAAAGACTTTCAGAGTAGTTGAGGAAGAGAAATCATACGGAGAAACTTAGCCACCGCTCATATGTAGTTGATGAGATGAATAGAACACATTTTTCTTGTAGCAAACTATTGCCAGTTTATTTAAGAACTACATATATCAGTTACAGCTGCTTAACACTTAATACAAGCCGGCCGGAGTGGCCGAGCGGTTCTAGGCGCTACAGTCTGGATCCGCGTGACCGCTGCGGTCGCAGGTTCGAATCCCGCCTCGGGCATGGATGTGTCTGATTTCTTTAGGTTAGTTAGGTTTAAGTAGTTCTTAGTTCTAGGGGACTGATGACCTCAGAAGTTAAGTCCCATAGTGCTCAGAGCCATTTTTTGAACTTAATACAAACTTTAGACGCCTAGAAATGTGAGATATTGCTCGATCGTACTCTTAGCCACATCCTCTGGTAAGATTACACAACATGTAGTCATAGAGTACACACTAACATAATTCATAAGAAAATGTCCTTCATAACGCGTGCATTCATCATGCCATCATTTGGAGCAATTATCGCATTTAATCCAGTCTTCCGTGATAGGCTCCATGTGGACTTCACCACACCCTGAGCAATTAACACACATTAGATCCCTCCTTGAATTTTGAACTGGTTGTTCCTGAAGATGATGGCGCAGTTAAGTCCAGATTAGCGCTGCAGACGCTGCGTTGCTCCTTGTTAGAGCTATATCTTTTCTTGGTTATGTCTGGTTTAGCTTATTGTTCTAACAATGCATATTTGCACGGAGACCCAGACAAGATTTAGGACTTTTGCTATTTTCTTCTTTGTTGTGGGTCGATCACTGGAAGTGGATAAATGCTGCATAGGCATACACCTGTTCGTACATCAGCACTCTGAAGTTCATTTGTGTCCCGCTCTTGGTTTTTTCCTGGTGATTTCACAGGCAAATCTCCTCCCATTGAGGAGCTGTTGTTGAATTGCTTTGCCTTCTTCACTTATTTGAAATTCGGCTCTCTCAGTGATTTCTGATGGAGCCAAGACTTCTGCTGTGAAGATGTCGTGAATGAACTGCAGTATTCCCCCCCCCCCCCCCCACCTAAAAAAATAAATAAAATAAAACTACTACCTGATGAGTCTTCCTGGATTAGTAACCGTTACAAACAAGGTGGGAGAGGGGGCGGGGGGCGGGGGGCGGGGGGCGGGGAAGAGTACGGTCGTAGTCTTTCCCACTATCCTACAGCGAACTGTCAACAGGTGTGCCACACAAATATCATAAATGGCAGTCACTGTTCCGTTCCTATGTGTGTGTTCACCATAGTCGTCAGGATTGAAGATTCGCATCACGCAATCGTCTCCTAACAGTCTGATACGACAACTAACATTCTGCAGCCTCTCCGAATTTAGTTTTGAAGCACTCAGTTCCAACAACACAAAGACATAGATATGGATCGTACTGTCAAACGTGGATGACTTGTACTTTGTAAGTTCTGATCACAACCTGCCAATTGTAACCGATCCCTGTCCATGTGACGATTGTGCGATGCACACGCCGAGCACATTCCCTGGTCGAGAAGCCTCCCACGCGCAATGTTATAATGTGGACCTTAATTATGGTCGCGATTGTCCTTCGTGAGATGATGTATGTTCACGCTCCCGTTCCACTGTCTTCTGTAATGCGTCCCTAATTTTGCATTACTTTCAACTGAATTGCTGCATATCTTTTCAACCCATAGCTGGCGCTCGTAGTGTTGTGTATATGTTTATAAACAACGTTAGAGGTGGTCTTCCGATCGGCACAGCAAATGTGACTTAGCAACACACCTGCAAGACGATCGGTAAAACGCAAAACTTTTCTTGATATGTGTCTTTTATGCCTTACCATTTGCGTGCAGTGTCTTCCATGTAAATCCACCATTCCACTGTTTTTGCTTGTTGAAGATATTTTTGGCCTTTTTTAAATTGAAGAAGAAAAGTAAAAAGGCTTTTATAAGTTGCCCTAAAAGGTTCGGAACGAAGTTCAATGTCCGCATTCTCCACTAAATCTTCCTCCTGAGTACTCTTTTCACAGCTATATACAACCGCCTGTGTAATGGAGGGTAACGTAAATTTGCATTCTCAGTGCATTTAAGTAGACGGTGCTGTGTCTACAATTGCGAATGCGGTAGTGCGACTTGCATCGTGTCTCCAAGGACGAGTTCAAGTTTAGACGGTGAGCGCTTCGTCACTTAACGGCAACAGGGGTTGGCAGCCAGGGGAGTGGCTCTCAGAATTGGCGGCAACCACAGCGGCGGCACTGGAATATTCAACAGCTGTTGTGAGACGCTACGGACTTGCGGAATTGGTTGTCGCTTAATCGTCATAGACGGATGTAGTAGTGGTCGCTTATCAATACACTCTCAGCCATGCAAATCCACGGATTTTGCAGGAAGAGGGTCAGTCAGGTTTTGGGCCGGTAAGGCTTTTGGACGTAAGATGCCTCACATGTTATCGAGGCTAATTTCAGAGCTGGATAGTATCGGGACACGATTCTCCGCCCTCATGTCCAACCCTACAATTTCGGAGACGGAATCATCTGTTATGATAATAATAAACGTGCACAAAGTATCCATCTCGTGATGCTCTTTCTTGAGGAGGCAGCCGTCAACCGAATGGAACGAGCTGATGCATCTGCTGACGTGAATGCTATTGAGCGTGCCTGGGGCCAGTTATACACTACGTGGACCCAGGACACGTCGTCACACACTTTGGAGATACCAGGAGGATCGCCGTCGGACATGTTTGAGCAGCAACATCTGGACCACCGTCAAGACAGCATAACGAGGAAGATCCCAGCACATCACAATGCGCGCTAGAGTGAAACACGCTGTTTAGTGGTACTCACTTTCATAATTTTATTTCACAGGCGTACATTTTCGAACATACTACCTTCACTTTTGTTACTTCACAATCAGTTATTTAAAATGTTTCGTAAGACTTTCACTTCCTATCCTATTCCCTTCGCATCTAATCCCACAACCCTCACCGATATGCTGCAGCTGCACATCAAAATAAAGTGTGTCTGCATCTACGTCTACGTACATACTCCGCAAGCCGCCGTATGGTGCATGGCGGAGGGTACCTTGCCGCACTTCTATTAATGTCCGGTCTTGTTCCACTAGCACATAACGGGAGAGAAAAGCGCTCTGACTTACCTTGTCTTGATCGAAATGTACGTTGGCGGCAGTGGAATCGTTGCGCAGTCAGCGTCAGATCCCTGTTCTATAACTTATCTCAACACCGTTTGCAGAAAAGAACATCGTATTCTATCCACGGATTCCCATTTCAGTTCATGAAGCATCTGTGCAGTACTTCAGTTCTGATCGAAACTAATGGGAACATATGTAACAGCCTACCTCTCAATTGCTTCGATGTCTTCTTTTAATACAAACTGGTGGGGATCCCAAATATTGGTGCAGTACTCTAGTGCTGGTCATCCTAGAGCTCTGCAGGCGGCCTTCTTTATAGATGAGCTACGCGTACTTTCTCCCAATAAACCGAAGTCGACCATTCACCTTCCCTACTACCGTCATTATGTGCTAGTTCCCTCTCATGTCGCTTGGCAACGCTCATAATCGACCTGACACTACATCACCTAATCACACTTGTTACCACAAACAGTTTAGCCTTCTTCCTGCTCAAACGTAAAAGTATTTCAAGACTGTAGCGTCTTGTAGCAACCACCATCCAAATTCCCAGCACTATTACCCCTTTTTACTTAGACTGCCAACAGTCAACCACACAAGTAAAATGTCCTACCGCTTCCACACGGCCGTATAGCTGGTTCACATACACATAACGTTACAGTATGATAGTAGAATTTACTTACATTACATTACATTACTGACCAGCAGTACACCACAGTAGTGCAAAACCATGTATCACACACACACGGGCACACAAACACACACACACACACACACACACACACACACACACACACACACACACACACACACGCGCGCGCGCGCGCGCACACGCACGCACACAGTGTCAATAGTCGGATTACTTCATCCTATATTTCTCAAGACGACATTATGATAATACAAAAGTGGAGTCATGGACAAAATACTATTTGCTATCCAGCAAGAAAGAATTTTGGCATTGAAGTTACGAAGAAATTCGGCCTGATGGGTCAGGTGTAGGCAGTTGGAAAGGTTTTGCACTGTGTAAGAAGGAAAGCAGGAAAGACGACGTTTAAGGCTTCGACGATATTGGAACGTCAAAGAAAGACTACTAGATGGTAACTAGGAGAATGGCGGAAGGAACCAACCATTTTTGTGGTAAAGAAGCCATTCCGAAACTTTCGTTATTTAGTGTGTCTTCCATGGATTATTTACACAATAAATCGTAATAATGTTGAACGAGTCATTTTTCATTCACATGTCAAATTAACCCTTTCAATCCAGAATTATTTCTGGTGGGCAGCAAATTACTCTTTACATGGTAATGGTATTAGGTGATTTTTTAATGATTTTAGGTGCAACATTTATACAAAAATATGTTTTCAAAACATACTTGGTAACTTGGCTTCATTCTATGGACTAAATTAACTAATTACTAAATATTCTTTAGTGTAACAAATGATAAAATTGTCATTCAATTATTATCATCCAAAATAACAATAATAATAGTCAATTACACTGTGAAATATATGCAAGCTAATCACATCCGTGTATTCCGGTGGTCACGAGCGGCTGCGCAGTGCCACATTTACTTGCTTATATTCTAATAGTAATGCCAAACAGCTGGCACCACTTGCGCATGATGGAACGGGTGAACATTCACAAATGTATACCTCAGGTTCCCAAAGGCAAAATGGGAAAAATACTTCTGTTGTAACTAAGACACGTTAAGAGTTAATGTACACAATTGCACCAAGAGGATCTGAAAGGGTTAATTTGCAACTGTGGCTACATGCAGAACATTTTAATCGTCAATTGTTTTAATCAAATAAGTAATTTTTTACACTTTTCAGGAGAAACAAAAAACTGAATACTGCCATGTGTTTTATTGCTATATTACTGGAATTTTTCAAAACTGAAAGTGACTTCATTCTGCTTTTATATGAGAGAGAAATAATTTAACTTTGAGTACATCATTTCTATGTTTAATGATTTCAGAGTTCTTTAACTTATTTGGTTTCAACAATTTACAAACATATTTTTCGCTTCTTTAGGATTTAATTGTATGAATACCTCACAATACATTAGAATGTTCTGTCAAAACGGAACAATCTGAATTATTTTAACAGCAATAATGATTAGCTGTACTTAACCTATAATTTTAGTCAGTGACTGACCAAGAAAGCACTTCTTCATAGATTGATCTCTTTGTAGCAGGTATAAATTCAATGACTTTCTTCACATCTTCCATCTTCATTTTGGAAATAGGTACTTGGTATGTTGGATAGGCCATTGGAATGCTGTCCATTAACCCTCGAATGATTGGCTCATGACTTCTTAAGTGAAAAATATGTCTTACTCACCCATCGATATACGGACGGTCAACCACCTCACTTATCTCAAGATATTGTATTTCTTTGAAGCTACTCGGAGCGGAGAGGATTTCTTTATGACGTGTTTCTGCCACTGTCTCACACGGAACAATACTTTTTCTAAAATATTTTGGCCACCAGTTGTCGAAATCTAGTATTTCCTCTCCATTAACTAATTTTACAATCACATCCCTTTTACTACTTACTACCAGATCCATGTACTCATAAGAGTTGTAAATGCGGTCATGAGATTTTATTTTCCTCTTATATTGTCCAATGTCTCGATTACACGGGAGGAATGAGTGACCCCTCTCTGGAAATTTGTGTATTATGCTCTGGAGTATCCCTGCTTGAACCGTGCCCATACACATGCGTATAAAGGTATGATTTTTGTTCTGGCCGACACAGCCATCAGTCACATTTTTAATGAGATCGTTATTTACGTCATCAGAAACGAAAGATGCTACTATGTTTGCACCTTTCTTTCCTAAGCCATCATGGTACAAGGGCACCGCGGAGTGTTCAGTTTTCAAATCATGTATGCTGAAACCGTACACCCACAGTTGGCGCAGGTAGAATATCTGTTGGATCGGGATATCTGGAAGCGGGCTGTTTTGAATATAATCAAAAACTGTAGCCATGGAGTTATAAATATGCTTATTTATTTACTGCTCACTGGTTTCGACCACTGTTGTGGTCATAACCAGACCACTTACTACATGGGAGCTTGCTGAAGCTGGCGAGGAGCGGACGCCACTATAGGAAGTGTGGTTGGGACTGTTTCACTATAGAACAAAAAACTCAACATTCCAACACAAACAAGATCAAATGTTTCAAAAGCTTTTAAATACAGATGTGTATTTTACACATTACAATAATAGAAATTCGTCTACGGAATAGAAGGAGCTGTCAAGCTGAAATGTTTTCAGTTTTTTTTACAGATTTTACTTTGCAGTCAGACATTTTATGTTGCTGGATAAGTTATCAAAAATTTTAGTTGCAGCATTGTGCACCCTTTTTGTGCTAAAGATAACCTTAATGTGGGGTAATGAATGTCATTTTTCCTTCTGGTATTGTAATTATGCACATCATTGTTTCTTTTGAACTAGAGTGGAAAGTGATTTAGGGAAATCGGGTAGAATATAAAATTATTGTTCACGATATCTTTAGTCTTGCAGTTCGACTACATACACAAGTCACTCGTCATAACAAAACTGGGACTGTTATTTCGTCGTCTCTTATCACCCTACCACAATGATATCAAGATACGGACTCACCAGCTCTCAGTTCATTTGTATGCGTTGCCATCATCACTAAAGACAATGTATCTCCTGCGACCCTATTTTCCAGCCCTTATAATGAACATTTGTGGACCATATGATGGAACGTTATTTGTGCTGAAATATAGCCTCGTAAGCACGCTGATGGGAGGAAAAGAACTGATGTTCGAAGTACTCCAGTTCAATGCCGTAGAGAACACAAGCAAATGTCATAATGTGAGATTCAGCACATACCCAAACGAAATCCTGACATTCGTCTGGAGTAAAAATACGCTAATCCAATGCATTCACTTATTCACTGAAGATAACCATGGCTAAATCATATCTGATAATGTGATCGCTTGCAACTGTCTGTCTTCACATGCCCAAAGTACCACTAGTCCGGTTGTTATGAGGTGCATTGCAGCAGAGAATATTATGTGGTGTACGAAAACAGGCGAACTGGAATTTTCGAACTGCATCTCTGCAGAAATCACAGAAGTTGGAGCAGAAAAGGAAATTTGTATCTTTTGCGTGAATTCCTTTCGGCGTTTCCTTGCTACAAGACAAAGTTTATCAACTCAATGCTTAAAATTATCTCACACAGATAGTAAATCATCAGAAAAGTTACGGAAGTTCCCTCGTTTACGAGGCATCTCTACGAATTTGCAAAGCGGGCTTATCGCTAGTGAGTGATCCGTGTCTCTTCACGGATAGTAGGTAAGTGACCCACAGTGATTTCACTTCACAGTAATTTAGCAGAAATTATCAAAGGAGGTTAGTAATATCTCTATGATTCGAGGTAACAAACATTTAAAGCCGTTGTTCAGTTTGATACTACCTCGGAATATATTTTTTATGCAATAACACAAGCTTTTATCATGCACTGTGTTACCAACTTCACTCTGACGTGACACTTTATCATCCTATGAAGTAGTATTCTTGAACTGCCCATGAACAAAACAAACTTGAGTAGATATTTACACCGTTTGCAGTGTTTATTTTGAATTAAAGTGAAGGGAAGGACATTTTATGAAGTCTTTCGTGTGCAACAGTTTATTACAGCAAAACGTCACACAAATGAAAGTTTTTCAAAACAGAGTGCAGAGGAAATACTTACCTACACAGCTCTTGCATCACACAGTCAGCAGTGGACGATGCGGCTATAAATGTAGGCTGGATTGAACAATAATTATCAAATCTAGTCTTTTCACATACGATTGCACATGGAACAGAGAGTCTACAGCGGACGAGTTACTACTCCCCAACTGCATTTTATTAAAGAAAACGTTACAGGTGGCTTCAAAATAATATCGCGCTTAATCGAAGTGAAAGTCAAATTGTGTCGATTTCTTTAGGGTGGTTGAGGTCTTCTGAGGAAAATATTTCTGTTTAAAGGTAAAAAATTACCCTTCTTTTCTGAGTAATATGAGAAAAATCACAAAAAATATGTAATCGTATTACTTGCTACATTTGCCGTGATTTCTCCCTCTATCATGTTACGGATCATCTATATCGTATACTACACAGTTTGTTCCTTTGGTAACTTTTCCCACATGCTGGTCAGATTAACACGAGTTTCAGTTCATCAAGATTATTTTTAATTTTTCTCTAAATTTCCACTCGCAGCCTCGCACACTACCTCTCAGTCTCGCACATGCCACACTCATTTCATTGCTCTTATACGTGATTTCTTTTCTAAGCGAAAAATGCTTCTCGTTTAATTCCTTAAACCTTTTATTCTTACATTTATTTTCCAGCGAATGTTATCTCAGAGGTGATTAAGAGCTCCCATTTCCCCGTACACCCTAATATTTCATCCCAAAATTCAGTCCTACTTGATTATAATCTGATTTCATGTCAGTACCAGAGAATTCTTCTTTCGTCAGTATTTCGTTCCTAGATGACTAGCAGAGCTACTCATGTGACGCCTTCGAATGTCACCAGATTATTTGCAACAGTATTATTTTCTTTCGTGATTTTGGGACAGGGCGTTTGCTAACACCAGGTGAAACTAATCACTGAATTGAAAAAACACTTCTCAATTGTAACCCTTTTCCAACATATTCCTTTTTATCCCTCTTCCCCTTCCCTACAATAAGGTTCTGTTTAATTAGGAGGGCAATATATGTAGTAATACACACAGTTTGCCAACTCACATCTATAAGAGTGACGAAAAGACTTCATCCACAAGTACCGCATCAGTAATCAGTTACCCACCTTCACTCTCACAACAATGCAGACATCTGTACCATCATTTAGTCTCTGGAACCACTTAGACTAGTCTAACAGGGGACATCAAGAATGTCGAAATACAAATTATGGGACCAATTAGAATAGCTTAGCGTCGGATATCAAGCGTATGAAAAGAGAATATATGGGACGAGTTACACTAGTCTTGGAGGGAGTACTGTACGCATGCAAAAGATGTCGGCGTCATTGGTTACGGGCTTGTTGGAATTGCAAGAGCATGTAAGAGAGTTGTTGAACAGCCTTAAAGAGAGGCAGTAGTATAAAGTCGCTGATATCTAAGAAGAACCTGTGTAATAACATTCATGAACAGTCTGTCAGGTAGAAACTATGGATATTGTTCAGCTCTCTGCGTATCAGCCCTACAGAGATCGTGCTGATGACATGAGGCAAATCGTATTTCACACAGAGTTTTACAAACACTCATTTGTTGGTCTTTCCATTCTAGAATGCAACGGAAAGGCACGTTAATGGCACAATAAAAATACAAACAGAATCACTCTTGAGGTTCGCAGAGTACAGCTGTAGAGGAAGATGTGAAGGACAAAGTATTCAAGTTGCTATATTAAGAATCTCCATATGTAGTGTATAGACTAATATTTAGAAGTACTCTCTTACCTCAAGGTTAATATATCAGTCTCTCCTCTTATAAGTATTATCTGCAAAAGCTACTGACAGAATATTGGAGGCTTATTCTGTTAGTAACTACGGACCACTGTATGAAACCATTTGTTACCCAAACCTTAGGTATGCTGGAATAAAGCTTGAGAATTATAACTTCAGCAGCAGAAAACCCCAAATAACCAGTCCTCACCAATGGAGCACATTAGACGGGAAAGGGAGAAACAAAAGGCTTGTAGGCGTTTGTCTGCCTTCAGTATATTAACAATAGTCAGTCTCTGGTTCCTGCCGATTTCAATAGATGTAGGTAGTTTATACCTTACAAACGTTTAACGTGGGTCTAGAAGCAAGAGCTAAAGAGGTGTCTTAAAGGACTTCGTAAGACACTGATGTTTCGTAACTCGATAGAAAATCAACTGAAGTTAGAGGACAAAATATGTCTCTCAATAATACCATACCATATAACGTTGACTTACCTATAACCAGAATTCCATTCCAAGTTGTCCAGAAGGCTCCACGCTGTATATCCAAATACATTGGCCCCATCTTCGTTAATAGCTTTCAGCATTTCTGCCAGGTATTGCTGAAATAGAGTATGATATTCTGTAAAGTGCAAAAAAAAACATCAAGCTAATGACGTTAACATTAAAACTAATTTGTTCCATTTAAAGCAGCCAATAAAAGAACTGCTGAATCCATTTTGACTCACCAGATAAAAATGATACACATATTCTCTCAAAATTACTATCGTGCTTCCAGACAGGTTAAGACTGTAGGAGAGATGTAGTGGCAGAACACATTTTGTGCAGGCACTTCGTGAGACGTTCCTGGATAGCTCTGAGCAGTTGCCTACGAAACGAGAAAAATCGGAGTTCGAGACTGTGTCTGGCACACAGTTTCAATGTGCCAGGATGTTTCAGCTTCTACTATTAGTTGGCGATTATACAACCTGCTGGTGTTCAAGTCATGGGTCATCTGTCATCTTCTCCACACAGGATCTCGGGAACTAGCATAGAAAAAAGTCACTATTTCACTCTTGTGAGACAACGCTACCTGTCAGGCAGCAGTGAGAATCAGTCGCAAGTGGCTATGGGGAAAGCATTCTCATAGTGTAGATACCTTGGGGCCAGACCAACAGTACCATTCTGTAAATATAGACTTCTAGTTCTTAGGATATTCAGTTCAGCACTCACGACCAGTAATTTAGAACTTTATTACAACCACATGACTTATATAAGACATAAAAATGAAATATTATGTGAGCGCTGTGGACACCAATTATCTCCCAGGAATCATCATGTTAACACCGTGTACATCTCCTCTAGCCCTGATAACGCCCTCAATCCAGTGAGAAAGATAGTCCACACGTTTCTTCAGGCATGACGTACAGTAGAAGCTACTCATAGATGATTAGAGCCTGTAGACCTGCCATATTGGGGAAATGTTGACAGTCAGTTGATCAGCTATTCCAAGTAGCTCCTGACATTTTCTATGGCATTAAGATAGTGGACCAGCTGAGGTGCATTAGGATGCCGGAGTGATCGCCAAACAAGGAATTTATACTTGAAGCCGTATGAACACTGCCTTCCCATCTCGGAAGACAAAAGTGTCGGGAGCACACTCATAACAGACATGTAAACAAATAGGGCAGAGGTTGGTGGCTGAGAAGAAGTAAACACGCTCGTTCATGTTTATTGTAATGTGAATGAGTGGACTCAAATAATGGCACAAAAACCAGTCCCAAATCATCACACAGCAAACATCTCTCTGGAAGAATACCTTCAACACACTATGCGTTAAATGCCTCTTTGGGCTGTCAGGGCACTTGGCACTTTGCATCATTTGAAAAAAGTAAAGTCACTACTCATTGGAACACATTGGATGCCTCCAGGCAGTCACTGTCCAGTTCCTGTTTTGGAAGGCCCACTGAAAAGATGTAGCCCTATTTGCCACTGTGTGCAACGCCTTTTCCCAGGCAGTCTTTGCACCTTTTCATGATGAGTAGTGAAGAGCACTTTGTGTTCATCATATTTCCACTGTGCTTCACTTTCGACTAATTCCAGGGATCATTGCCATTTTTGGGATTTCTGCAACTACCTGTATGTATCAGAGGACCATGTAAGAATTTTTAACAAGACTATCAGTGAAATACAGCATATATCTTATAGCGTACGGTACTTGTGTTGGATGAGCATTTCTGGCACTATCCAAACGCACAGCAATTCTCTGAATCTTTAGATGTACATAATACTGATCCCACATTTATGAGGAATACTCGGGAATCAGTCAAGCAGGAGTTCTGTAAGCTAATTGATCCCAAACAAGTTCTCCTTCATTTCTATCTCTGTTCCACCAAAGGCAGCCTTATGCCAATTTAAAGATTGTGCCTCAAGAAATGCATCTGTAGTAAGGAGTAAAACTACAAAAAATTCACCGAAAACTTGCACTGCAGGCACACAAAATCTAGAAACTTTCATTCCAAACTTCGAAACTCTTTTCCGTAATCGCTCCTTTCAACTTCGTCTGCTGTAATGGCAGGGTTGGACAGACTGCCATGTCTCCATAATTACAGATTACACGTAGACAGAATCATAAATCACAGTTTAAAAGAAAAATGATTCCGTGCACAATACGAGAAAATATAATGGAATTGCGATTGCCTTCCACAATAGTTCCATTGTACATTGATAACAGTACAGACAGACAACTGAGCGTTTGCTGTAAATACAATTCACTTACGCCATAGTAGCTGATACGCTCTTGATCATCCAGGTCTCCATACTCAGCGTAATCATTCTCTGTAACGATGATTGGGTAGTTCGGGTACCTTGTAGACACCCAGTTTATAATTTTGCGAAAACCCCATGGCACAACCTAAGAACAGAGACATCAAACGAGGAGTATTAGACAAATCAAAGTGTGCTGTTAATTTTGTTACAGTAATGGTGTTCTGCTGGTGTTTTGACTGGTGGTAACAAGGAGTAATTTAGGTGCTTACTTGAAAAGGTTTGGTTCACATGAATATCAGCACCTTACCTCATAAATATTTAGTGTTTCGTGGTAAGTGTTACTATTTGGAAAAATTGTACTATTCATGAATGAGACAAGAAATAAGAGACCACGGGGTGTAATGCATTATCCTGACAATTGACAGTTTGATTGGAGCTTACGTTGTTTATAACTACAAAGGTGTGTTAGCTAAATACGCTCATGAGTTATGAAACGTATCTGTCGCAACATTCTAGAGGTTTTACGAATTGTTTGGCACTGGAGTATTCAGCAGTCGCTTCTAAAAATTTATTCCTAAATTAGAAATATCAATACAATTACTACAGTTTTCTGCACATATTTCCAACACTTCGGTATTATCATATAACTTTGGATAATAATCCTTGTTTACATTTTGTATTAAGACATGTACTTGCCAAGAGATGTTTTCAGAGGCAGACATACGAAGGTTTGTGTGTGAGTGTGTGTGTGTGTGTGTGTGTGTGTGTGTGTGTGTGTGTATGTGTGTGTGTGTCTTTAAAGCAGGTACTTCGCTTTTTCGAAAATTCATTTAACTTTTTGTAATTTTTTCTCATAATATTTGTCCTATAACGTAGTTGACATATTAGTACATAAAATGCACCAAATAAGTACGCCAAGACGTAAATTGGTACTGTGAACTCACCTGTTATTAAATAAAAATAAATATAGAACAACTGATAAAAGTAATGGGCAAGTATAAATTTCTAATTCACCTCACACCGCAGTTCGAAATTCGATGTCTTTTCAGACTCTTTCACTTTCTACATCTACATACATACTCAGCAATCCACCATACTGTGCGTGGTGGAGGTTACCTCATACCACAACTAGCATCTTCTCTCGGTGTTCCACTCCCAAACAGAACGAGGGAAAAACGACTGCCTATATGCCACTGTACGAGCCCTAATCTCTCTTACCTTTGTGGTCTTTCCGCGAAATATGAGTTGGTGGCAGTAAAATTGTACTGCAGTCAGCCTCAAATGCTGGTTCTCTAATTTTCCTCAGTAGCGATTCACGAAAAGAACGCCTCCTCTCCTCTAGAGACTCCCACCCGAGTTCCTGAAGCACGTCCGTAACACTCGCGTGGTGATCAAACCTACCAGTAACAAATCTAGCAGCCCGCCTCTGAATTGCTTCTATGTCCTCCCTCAATCCGACCTGATATGGATCCCAAACGCTCGAGCAGTACTCAAGAATAGGCCGTATTAGTGTTTTGTAAACGATCTCCTTTACAGATGAACCACATCTTCCCAAAATTCTACCAATGAACCGAAGACGACTATCCGCCTTCCCCACAACTGCCATTACATGCTTGTCGCACTTCATATCGCTCTGCAATGTTACGCCCAAATATTTAATCGACGTGACTGTGTCAAGCGCTACACTACTAATGGAGTATTCAAACATTACGGGAATCTTTTTCCTATTCATCTGCATTAATTTACATTTATCTATATTTAGAGTTAGCTGCCATTCTTTACACCAATCACAAACCCTGTCCAACTCATCTTGTATCATACTACAGTCACTCAACGACGACACCTTCCCGTACACCACAGCATAATCAACAAACAGCGCACATTGCTATCCACCCTATCAAAAAGATCATTTATGCAGATAGAAAACAGCAGCGGACCTACCACACTTCCCTGGGGCACTCCAGATGATACCCTCACCTCCGATGAACACTCACCATCGAGGACAACGTATTGGGTTCTATTACTTAAGAAGTCTTCGAGCCACTCACGTATTTGGAAACCAATCCCATATGCTCGTACCTTAGTTAGGAGTCTGCAGTGTGGCACAGAGGCAAACGCTTTCCGGAAATTAAGGTATATGGCATCCGTCTGATACCCTTCATCCATGGTTCGCAAGATATCATGTGAAAAAAAGACGAGTTGCGTTTCGCAGGAGCGATGCTTTCTAAAGCCGTGCTGATGCATGGACAGCAACTTCTCTGTATCAAGGAAATTCATTATATTTGAACTGAGAATATGTTCGAGAATCCTGCAACAAACCGATGTTAAGGATATTGGTCTGCAATTTTGAGAATCCGTCCTTTAACCCTTCTTATATACAGGCGTCACCTGCGCTTTTTTCCAGTCGCTCGGGACTTTACGTTGGGCAAGAGATTCGCGATAAATGCAAGCTAAGAAAGGAGCCAATGCAGTAGAGTACTCTCTGTAAAACCGAATTGGAATCCCATCAGGACCTGGCGATTTATTTATTTTCAACCTATTCAGCTGCTTCACAACCCCAGGGATGTCTATCACTATGGGTTTTCAACAAGATCTTTTGCTAAGGTATGACGGTGGTAGTGGTTGTATGCTTCGTGCATCGCTCTTTTTACAGCAGCACGAATCTCTACTAACTTTCCTGTCCTCATTCTCCCGATCTTTCTTGTACCGCTAGTGCAACTGTCTTTGCTTCCTGAGCATTCTCCGAATTGCGCTGTTTAACTACGGTGGGTCTTTTCCGTCCGTAACTCACCTTTTCGGCACATACTTGTCCAATGCGTGATTTACAATGTGTTTAAAATTTGCTCATAATTCTTTCACGTTCACCGTACCGGAAGTAAATGAAGTCGATTCATTTACTAAGTGGGATGCTAACAACTGCTTATCTGCTCTTTCTAGTAAGAATACTCTCCTAGCCTTCTTGACCGACTGTTTAAGTTTCGTAACCATAGTCGTAATGACTATATCATGATCACTAATCCCTGTTTCAACACTGCCACCGTCGATGAGGTCTGATCTGTTCGTGGCTACCAGATCTAAAATATTTCCATTGCTATGGAGCGCTAGAGGGCATTTCATAATGCTACCGATAAATAATTTGTTAAAAGAGAGATTCGGTAGTACTGTCAAGTCCATCGCAAAACCTTAAAAAAAAGGTGACGCCATCCTTCTTTCTGCTGTGACAGTAAAAACGGCATCTGAGAAGTGATACTTCGTAACAAACACTCGAACTGGCCTCTGATTTACTTCTGAGAAGCTTTAAGCCAGATTCATTCTGGGTAAAACGTGCAAATAGTTAAGGTGCAAAAATCATCGGTACTTTAGAATGGATTCTGTTGGTACTATAATGACGCAAAAAATCTGCAGATCGCTTGTAGGAAAACCTTGGGGTCCTACTGGACTGCGACACCATGGCAATTCTACTGGCAGCGCTCCGGTCTTCCGGTACGTCTGCTAGCACAGTCCTATCTCAGTACCGAAATGGACGCTACTATGAAAAACATCCCATCTACTGAACAGGCGCCCGTAGCTGTTATAGTACGCATTTTAGACTCTACTTTTACTGACCTTTTTTCTTGTTTTGGCCCATACTGCCACCTCCAAGATTGTCGTAACCAAAGATCTTGCTGTAGAAGAGAAATATTTGGCAGTATCGAGAACGAACAAGTGATAATAGTTCTTAAGGTATGCATTTTAGGGCCCATGTTTTCTAGACATTTTTGTTTTGTTTTGATCCATACTAGCACCTCTGTAAGTTGCCTACGCTACGATCTTGTCAAGAATAGTATTGGTAGAGTTTTCCGCTGTCAGAGGTATTTGAAAGATTTTCGTTTAAAACTTTCGAATTAGTCGTTTCCGGACCAGGTTCTCTTACGTCAAATTGATATAATTACCCTTGTCTATCATCTCTGAGAGTTTGTAACACGGAACCAAACTGTGTACATAAAGGAGATTTTTCAATTTTTAATTGAAAAGTAATTATTTATGAAATTAAATTGAATACCGCAAATATATACTTCGAACAAAAACTGAGAAATCAGCCTCATCTATTTACATTTTCGACTCTTAAACTAATACTATCACATCTGAAGTCTCAGATCCATTAGCATCACTTGTTGCAGCAAAACATGTAGCTGTGCTGTTTCAGTCTGGAAGTAGCTTTTGAAGGAAACTACCATGCGCTGGATACTAATGTGTTTGTATTTTAAAATTATTGTGATTGGAGTGGATCATCAGGAACAGGCTGTGAAGACACTGAGGATCGATAATTTACACGTTCTCCAACCATGCAGTGTCCGGAAAGTGTGTTACTGCATATAGTTTAAAGGTGATTGTAAAGCGAAACTGAGTGTTTTTCGGAATGAGCTGCATTTACGACACTCATGTTTCCCAACACACTTTTTTTCAGTTCACAGTTTGAATATCTTGAAATGAAGTGTTCCAGATTGCTAGTCTCTTACGGATCTTGTAGACAAAAGATTCCTTGTCAAAACTATCCATAGCACACACTTTGAAGTTGGGTTGGGTTGTTTTTGGGGGAGGAGACCAGACAGCGAAATCATCGGTCTCGTCGGATTGGGGAAGGATGTCGGCCGTGCCCTTTCAAAGGAACCATCCCGGCATTTGCCTGTAGCGATTTAGGGAAATCATGGAAAACCTAAATCACGATGGCCAGACGCGGGATTGAACCGTAGTCCTCCCGAATGCGAGTCCAATCTGCTAACCACACATGCGGGGCGGCCAAGCTGCCGTGCTCTTTATTGACAGACCTGTTGGCAGACTCAAGAAACAAAGTTCTTCTGACAGAGCTGCCATACTCAGGTAGATGCCAGCCACGGGAGGTTCCATTGAGCCCCATGCCTTGTGTCTGACGTCTCTGCTTGCAGAGCCGCTTTGGTATTCCAGTGTGGTAAGGCCCTAACTCCATACCAAAATCAGGTGACCTAGGAGGCCATATACAGTGCGTCCGCAAAGTCCGTGTAAGGTTGGCAGCACATGCATTCGCTGTATAATCTAGGGACTGGAAATCACTGCTAGTGGCTACTGTTATGTTGGGAAACTGGATTCAAGGTTTTACTTTTAAAACATTGAAGTTAATTAATTCTGTTAATTACAATTAAACACATTGCTCACTAAAATCACAGTAGGTGCGCCTCTTTTATGAAAATGGTTCGATCTAAAACAGCAGCTCCATGTCAGTTAACAAACCGCGGAAACCATGCCTAATACGCTATTCGTTTCACATAGTCCATAGAATGTAATCGTTGCTCAGTACTAATTTCATACAGATACATCCCCAGTTCTTTGGTTACGGCCTTATGCTTGTCGTAAGAGAGATTTTAGCCTCTTGCGATAATCTCCTTACAGATTTTGTTGGATTCCGTAACATGATGTCCAAAATGTCGTCAAGCTTTCGTTCTGTTGAAATTGTGGGCCTACAAATTCATGGTGCGTCATGAACTGAAACTGTTGTCTGAAATTTGCGAATGAAATCGTGTACAGCATCACTATGTGCGTCTCATTTGGTCCGAAAAGTTTCCACCTGCACAGAAAACCTCTTCCACTAAAAACGCTTTCTCTGTAATGGTAAGCATTTTCACTACGCTCAGCTTACACAAGGACTGGACAGTAACACAACTAATAGGTGCAACACACGTGCAACGATACTACACTCTGCCACTGCACGTTCACGGAAGACGTGCTGGGGAGACCTGAATGTGTTGACAACCTTCCAAACTCAACGAGGTGAGGCAAGCGAGGCTCATTGCTGTGAAGAGACTTTGCGGACAAACGGTATATTGCCAGAAAAAACTCTGTTCTGTACATTTGAACTCCTGAGGCGTAGTTGGTATATGGACCTACAACAACACTGCTTGATTGTAAGAGTCTCTACGAGGCAATTGCTCAGCATTAGGCTGTTTATTAGCATTTTGATTATTGAAATACAGTGAGAATATTAGACATGAATCCTTGTAAATGAAGTAAGAATTCTGTCTTGAGAAATGCAAAAGCTTGTTATATTTGTATTATGAAGAAACAGAAGTAACTGAGTGAAACATTTAATATCGAACAGGGAAAAGCTTGATTTTTCTTTTGGTCAGAACTTTTTTTGTATCTCTTTTATGAAAATTTAGAACATAGCTTCATTCATCACAAATGATAACATCATATGGAAGTCTGTGATGCATTTGTGAGATATGACAAGCTCTTAAAATGATATAAATGTACGAGGGCTCTATTTCCAGAGTGGTAAACCTTGAAAATTAGGAAAGCGGCGAGTTTCACAAGCAAAAAATGATAAACGTAATTCATTATATTAGGAAACGATGTAATTAACAAAAAATGTAGGTGGTTCAAGAACTGACATCTGTTGCAACGGAAAACATGCTGATCAAGTGTCCAGATGGAGCCCATCAGATGACAGAAAGGGTGTAGAACACGAACACACAAAACAATTTGTAGCTAGCGGCTCAAAAACGCTCATACTATGTAATTCAGATCAAGAAACGTAGACGTGTCGAAGCAGGATTTGACAGCAATGTTCGCAAGACAGATGAAGTAATACATATTTTAGAAAAAGAGAACAACAATTAATTAATGCTTTTAGCAGTGGGAGCCTGTAGAAATTGCCGCGCGCGCGCACACGCACACACACACACACACACAGACACACACACAAATGAGCACACACACATACGCATACACACACACGCAGGCACGTGCATATTTTACACAATACACGCAAGAAAACATCGCCTTATAACGCCTAGTGACTCCAAAGAATAATCTGGCAAAGGTGCCTAACAAGACCTGAGAAGATGCAGTAAGCAGCAAGGAAACCAATGACGAGACAGGCTCCAGTCATGTGGGGAAGCTGATCGCATGTTGTTGCAGCTCATCAAAGAACTTGTAGCAGCGGTGACCACCGAGACACGCAGGTAGCAATTGTGCAACTGTTTCTGGACCTCATGACTGTGGAGGCCTTTTTGTTTCGCCATTCAGATTAGTCAGCCGGCTGGTGTGGCCGAGCGGTTCTAGGGGCTTGAGTCTGGAACCGCGAGACCGCTACGGTCGCAGGTTCGAATCCTGCCTCGGGCATGGATGTGTGTGCTGTCCTTAGGTTGGTTAGGTTTAAGTAGTTCTAAGTTCTAGGGGACTGATGACCGCAGCAGTTAAGTCCCATAGTGCTCAGAGCAATTTGAACCTTTTTTTTCAGATTAGTCCGCTCGGTGTTTCTCCGTCTACCGACACATGCTTGGGTGACCTGTAGGAAACAGCCCTGAATGTCATCTTGCGCAAGACGAGCTCCTCGCACAGTTACCAACGACATGGCTACATACTGCAGAAATTATGGTAAGCCTCTTGGCTCAAGCCTGTTCGTAAATTTTTTATTCCTTTGCCTAATGTTCAAAATTGGTGTCGTTTTATTGGTATCCAGCGTTTCATAGCAGCTTTCCTACGCTTTTACGCTAGATTACTGTAACTAAATATTTAATATGTGACACATTTTAATGTACGAAAGTAGAAGTATGACAGAATAAAATTTTTGTGACTAGCTGTTCAGGAAATGTATAATTATTGTACGTAAATGGGCGATTAAAGCTTACCACTCGAAGGATAAACCATGTTCACTTAATTATTACATATGAAGGGATTTTTCGCACGCCATAAATTAGTTCTTCGAAGTGGCAAGAGAGGAGAGCAACTACAGTCTCTAGAAACTATTTTCGGAAGAAAGTGCTAAAAACCAGTATTAGTCCGGCACAGGAAGGATACGTGACAGAACGAAGCTCCTGCTTACCGGACTTTGTGACAATATTCTTGCTCAAACTCCAACCATCCCTGCAGTGTCCCATGGAGACAGGGCATTACTAACACATGTGATGGATTGAGACGTTGAGCTCGACGGTCTTCTTGGCCCATTTGGAAGCAGTAGACTATATGCCGGCACTGAGTGTCACTCTCTGAATTGTCTCACCAGTACAAACATATCAAACATTGCCCACAGGCAATTATTGTCAACAGATACACGTAAAACAGAAATCATTCTCATTTTTTATGGAAGAAGAAATCTTTCTCAAATTTGTCACACAATCTACCCCAATCTACCCGACGGGGCTCCTAGTCAACAATGTCACACGACTCTCTCCTTTGTTTTGTAGGTAAGGCTGTAAATCTGCAGTCCTTTCTTACTAAAAGAGAAATCTGCGCAAGTTCATGTTGTCTTAGAATACTAAAGAAGAGACGACGCACTACGGATAATTGTTAAAAGTAGCTTTTGCAGCGTGTCACGTTTCTTAGACAGAATATATAAGAACAATTTATTCACTTTCAGATCCTAGTTTTTCTTCTTGAGAAGACAACAGGGAACCATCACCACGTATGGTGAAATGCTATGAATTCATACGAAAAAAAGATCATATAGCTCATCTGTAAAACGATGACGCACGGATTATAAGGACTTCCTGGACAGACTCGAAGTTTCCATGCTCTGCTGATGGGATAGGCTCTGCATGTTAACATACCGTGAGCCAGAAGGCGGCGCTGACAGGGTAGGTGTAGTTGGGCATGACTCCGGTGTCATGCTGCATTGATGGAGAGATACCGTACTCTTGAGATGACACCATTAGTGTTGTGTACGAATTCAATCCAAAAAAAAAAATCCGCAGATCCTGTGACAGACACGACAAATTTTGAGATACTCTTCTGTAAAATCAACTTTGGCTCGATACATGGTCATTTATTATTACACTGTGAAAGATACAAATAAACGTATTTATAACTGTAAACAATGGGGATAAGACTAAATTGGGTCTATTAAGGAAAATTCGTTATTCAACGCGTTCTGAAGGTACTGGATAGTAATTCGTGAAAGAATGGAATCCTTCATTGTGCTTGCTATAGTAATTGAAGTAATCAAATTATTTCTTTTATGTATAAAATATTAATTGTATTTTTTTAACATAAATAATAACAATTTTGGCTCCTGTTAATCATTCTCCGACAAATTACGTGCAATGATGACAGTCAGAGCAACACCTCATACCTAACTGTACCAGTAGTTGGGCATCCCATAACATATTTCTTTGAATTCTGAGTATCGATAGAATTTCAGTGGTTACAGTAAAAAATGTTGGCCGTAATTCAAAAAGTTGTCCAGGTTGGGGATGGCGCTATAATTGCAATGATATCCACCCGTTGTACCTGTGGTGTAGCTGTTATCCCTGTCCCTTATTCTCTGTTGATTCGTCAGTCTGCTAGGTAACAAATTAATTCGGAATTAAGCAGTGGCATCGCGATTTCATTAAACAATAAAGTCAGGAGGATGTCATTACATTTAGTGCTTCTAAAATGAACAAACGTGTAACCTGACTCACAATGGGTTTGTGTAACACGTCAGTAGTCGACACACGTTAACGAAATTATAAATTTCGAGAACCAGAAAACCCAACCCATCAACTCGTGGCTTTATTCGCTCGCTGGGTCCCTCTATCACCTGCAGTCCACTCACGCCGTCTGTCGCTCGCCTCATTAGCAGGTGAGAGGAGGGCCCCTTTTTCTCCTGGATCTATTCCAATCTCTGTCTTCCTCTATAGTTTTTAGCCTCTACAGATCCCTCTAGTGCCATGGAAGATATTCCCTGATGTCTTAACAGATGTCCAATCATCTTGTCCCTTCTTCTTATCACTGTTTTTCATATATTCCTTTCCTCTCCGATTCTGCGCAGAACCTCCTCATTTCTTTCTTTGTCGGTCTGTCTATTTTTAAACATCTCAAATGCTTCAGTTGTTTTTTGGTCTGATTTTCCCGCCGTCCGCGTTCCACCAACAAACAATGGTGTAGCGTATTCCAAATGTACGTTCTCATAAGTTTCTTCCTCAGTGACCACCATATTATAAATTTGTATTTATTTATTTATTTATTTATTGGGCGCAGGGTTATCAGACCGACTGTTGTGATGCGGCCTGCCACGACATCCTCACCTACGCGTACATCTTCGCCTTTATCTATTACACCCAAATAACCAATTATATGTTGTATATGCTCCAAGTTATATCTTCCCCTACTGCTTTCCCCTCTACAGCTACTTCATGTTCTATGGAAGTTATTACTTCATTTCGTAAACATCTCCTATCATCCGGATCCTTTTTCTTGTCAAACATTTCCAAGCATTTGTTTCCTCACCGATTCTGTGGAGAATCCCCTCATTTCTTGTCGCTCAATCTAATTTTCAATATACTTCTTCGAAACACATCTCAAACCCTTCGGTTCTTTTCCGGTTTCCCCTTGCCCAAAATCGACTTCCGTACAATACTACGTTCCAGAAATACAATCTCAGAAATTTCTTCCTCAAATTTTGACAGATGCTTGATACTAGACAACCTTTTTGGCCACGAACAGCTTTTTCTTTACGCGTCCTTTTTGCTTCCACCAGCGTAATTTTACTTCCAAGGTAAGACAATTCCTTTTCTTTGTCATCTTTGTGGTTCACAGTTTTATTTGAGTGCTTCTCATTAATCACATTGCTGCTAATCGTCATTGCCTCAAGTACTTAATGTCCTACGATGCCAGGTACTGGACAACCCCAAAATACCCACACATACAGGCGCACGCGGTTGTGCATGTGCACGCACGCACGCGCACACAAACACACACATTACCCACCAAGTGCACTGTCCAATGTAATTAAATGGTCACTTCTTCGAAACTTCGTAATTGTCATCCACTACGAAGCAGAATAAAATTTTTCTCAACGGTGCATACCGCTCCCCTCTGCAATGGTGCAGAGGTGTGGTGCCCTACGACGCCACACTCGGTGTTAGCGGTGCCTCAAACAGCAAGATGTTGGCACATAAGAATAAAAAGTCCACAGTTCAGAAGTTCATGTGAAGTGAAAGGTAAGCTAATCATGACAATTTGTCACCAAAATTTTAGCCAGTGTCACACAATGGGAGGTTATCAAACTCCCTCTTACCCACATTCCACGCCTTCTCTTGAAGCCTATGGCATGTAGATTAGCACCGCTACTCCCAGCGTTAAAATGCCGAGAAAGACATTTCACTCACACACTCGCTCAGAATCGACAACGATACTTCAGGTATACATGCCGACGTTGCAAGCTGAGGACGAAGAGATAGAGAAAACATATGACGATACAGAACGGGCAATATAGTACGAACAGGGAGATGAAAATCTAATAGTCATGGGGGACTGGAACGCAGTTGTAGGGGAAGGAGTAGAAGAAAGGTTACATGAGGATATGGTCATAGGACAAGGAATGACAGAGGAGAAAGACTAATTGAGTACTGTAACAAATTTCAGCTGGTAATAGCGAATACTCTGTTCAAGAATCTCAAGAGGAGGAGGTATACTTGGAAAAGGCCGGGTGATACGGGAAGATTTCAATTAGATTACATCGTAGTCAGACAGAGATTCCGAAACCAGATACTGGATTGTGAGGCATACCGGGGAGCAGATATAGACTCAGATCACAATGTAGCAGTGATGAAGAGTAGGTTACAGTTTAAGGATAAGAATCAGTACGCAAAGAAGTGGAATACGGAAGTACTAAAGAATGATGAGACACGCTTGAAGTTCTCTAAGGCTTTAGACGCACCAACAATAAATAGCTCAAAAGGCAGTAAAGTTGAAGAGTGATGGGTGTCTCTAAAAAAGGCAGCCATAGAAGTTGGAAAGAAAAACATAGGTACAAAGAAGATAACTGCGAAGAAACCATGAGTGTCAGAAGAAATACTTCATTTGATTTACGAAAGAAGAATTACAAAAATGTTCAGAGAAATTCATGAGTACAGAAATACAAGTCGCTGAGGAATGAAAAAAATAGGAAGTGCAGGGAAGCTAAGACGAAATGGCTGCATGAAAAATGTGAAGAAATAGAAAAAGAAATGATTGCCAGAAGAACTGACTCAGCATATAGCAAAGTGAAAACAGCCTTCGGTGTAATTAAAAGCAAGGGTGGTAACATTAACAGTCCAATGGGAATTCTCCTATTGAATGCAGAGGAGAAAGCAGATAGGTGGAAAGGATACATTGAAGGACTCTTTGAGGGGGTAGATTTGTCTGATGTGATAGAAGAAGAAACAGGAGTCAACATACAAGCGACGGGGGATCCAGCATTAGAAACAGAATTTAAGAGGGCTTTAGAGGACTTAAGATCAAATAAGGCAAAAGGGATGGATAACAATCCATTATAATTTCTAAAATCATTTAAGTAAGTGACAATAAAATGATTATTTACGTTGGTGTAGATAATGTATGAGTCTGGTGACATACCATCTGACATTCGGAAAAATATCATCTGCACAATTCCTAAGACTGCAAGAGCTGACAACTGCGAGAACTATTCCACAATAAGCTTAACAGCTCATGCATCCAAGTTGTTGACAAGAAAAATGCACAGAAGAATCAAAAAGAAATTTGAGGATGTGTTAGATGGCGATTAGTTCGGCTTTAGCAAACGTAAAGGGTCGAGAGAGGCAATTCTGATCTTGCGATTGATAATGGAAGCAAGAGTAAAGAAAATTCGAGACACGTTCATAGGATCTGTTGACCTGGAAAAAGGATTCGAAAATGTAAAATGGTGCAAGATGTTCTAAATTATGAGAAAAATTGGGGTAAGCTATAGGGAGTGATGGGTAACATACAATATGTGCAAGAGTCTAGAAGGAATGATAAGAACGAAGGGCTCGGATTAAAAAGACAGAAGCAATGATGGAAATAATAGAAACGTTAAGGATTGGCATTAGAATTCAAGGTGAAAGGATATCAATGATATGATTCACTGATGACATTGCTATCCTGAGTGCAAGTGAAATGGAATTACGTGATTTGCTTAATGGAATGAACAGTCTAATGAGTACAGAACATGGATTGAGAGTAAATCGAAGAGAGACGAAGGTAATGAGAAGTAGCAGAAATTTAAACAGCTAGAGACTTAACATCAGGATTGATGATCATGAAGTTAAGAAATTCCACTACCTTAGCAGCAAAATAGTCAGTGACGGACAGAACAAGGAGAACATCAAAAGCAGACTAGCACTGGCGAAAAGTTCATTCCTGGGCAAGAGACGTCCATCAGAATGAAATGTAGGCCTTAATTTGAGGAAGAATTTTCTAAGAATGTACGTTTGGAGCACAGCATTGTATGTTAGTGAAACTTGGACTGTGGGAAAACCGGAACAGAGGAGAGTAGAAGCATTTGAGATGTGGTGCTGCAGACTAATTTTGAAGATTAGGTGGACTAATAGGGTAAGGAATGAGGAGGTCCTGCACAGAATCAGAGAGGAAATGAATATGTGGAAAACACTGACAAGAAGAAGGGGCAAGAAGATAGAACATCTGTTAAGACATCAGGGACTAACTTTTAACTTACATGATACTAGAGGGAGCTGTAGAGGGCAGACACTGCAGAGGAAGAGAGAGATTTTAACACATCCAGCAAATAATTGAGGACATAGGTTGTAAGATGGAGAGATTGGCACAGGAGAGAAATTCGTGGTGGGCCGCCTCAACCTGTCAGAAGACCGATGGAAAACAAAAAAAAAAAAAGGATTTCGCAAACAGCTGGTAAACGCTAGTTCACCGACATATAGGCGCTCAACTGAGGTTTCCTGTCACACTGGTTCACACTGGTGTCTAGGAATGAGTGAATCTGCATCTTTGTATTTGCATCTTTGTACAGGGACAATTCTGAAGTTCCCAATAAAGGTACAGGTGGCACGGTGGCACCATGATTTTGCCGAACTGGGTGTCTTAGAGGGACCTTTGCCCTTATTCAGGTATGTCTCAATGCAAAGTTGCACCATCTCGCCCCTTATCGCTGAACTCCGTCCCCTCCTTCCCCCCACCGCGCCCTCCTCAGCGCATTACGACGTGTCCCAGCCCCGCACCCTCACACCACAGGACACAGAAGGGCGCGAGACAGTAGGGTTGAAAAAGCTTGAACACACTTTTCAGCTTCGGATTCCAATCGATCTTCGTCGAATGCTTTAGAGTGGTTCCATTCTGTTCACTAGAGAAAAATTTTCGTCTACAATTACTAGGTAGTGAACCGTGATTGTGTCATGCTGTCTCTAACAATTGATTCCACCGTTTGCTGTCCTCCCCAGAGGCAAATCAGATCGTTGTGAATCAATTGTTAAAGAGAGCAGAGATCAGTCACAGTTCAGTACTTTGTAATGGCTCCAGATCCGAATGGTATGAATAATTCAGCCAACATTGTCTTACCAAAAGCTTCTTAATTCCGTACAATAGCGGCTCTCATCTACTACAGTACAAACGCTGGTTCGTGCAATCCCATGTCGCACTTGCCAACTCAAAACGAAGCGGCATAATGGTCTGCAACGAAAGCTTAACTTTCACAAACCTGTACCCATCATTTGCAGTCCAGTACACACGCTGAGCCCCGCTATATTCACGCGCGCCCTACACATACGTGGCATGGTCGGAAAATAAGTGCACTAGATTCTTATATTTTTAGAAAGATCTTATTTGAAAAAAAATACGGAATATTGTTGACGCACTTGTTTGCTAGTCTTCCACCTAATCTCCATCCGTTCGGTGTGGTGTGATGAGTTGTGGCACACGTTTTTCTATACCCTACTCGAAGGACTGTCCCGTCAGCGATTTACCCCACATCAGAACATGTTTCCAAACCAGCTCGTGGATCGAAAATTTAAGTCGACTCATCTGTGCTTTGGCAACGGCCTTGCCGCAGTGGATAGACGGGTTCCCGTGAGATCACCGAAGTTAAGCATTTTTGGGCGTGGCCGGCACTTGGGTGGGTGACAATCCAACCGCCATGCGCTGTTGCCATTTTTCGGCGTGCACTCAGCCTCGTGATGCCAATTGAGGAGTTACTCGACCGAACAGTAGCGGCTTCGGTCAAGAATATCATCATAATGACCGGGAGAGCGGTGTGCTGACCCCATGCCCCTCCTATTGAGATATTCGCCATTTTTGACTTCATTAAAACAGCAAATACGAGTAGTTAATACTTTCAGCCAGAAGGCAGATACTTGTTTGTAAATAATGATTAATGTATAATGAGGCGTCGCATGGCGACTATAAAATAAATTAAATAAAATAAAATATTAATTATTTTATCTGTATGATTGTCTCTCCTATGAGTCGTCAGGTTTTAATTATTCGGTATCAGACGCTTGACAATGGCTTTTTCGTAAAGGCAATGCTACTCGTAGTTGACCGTGAAATAAAACTGAAATAATCGGACTTCGTAATTAAATCGTTTCCAAAGACTGCTGCGGTAGGTGCGGACTCATAATCTAAATCTCAATATTACAATAATTTGCCAGCCATGCCAAAACGTCGTACAGAGGTGATTGTCTACTAAACAAAAAAATTACACAGTTAGTTAAATCAGATATATTCAATGAATAAGCCTACAGTTCATAATCCTACTTACTTTTATAAATATAAATTCTTTTCAGAATCGAGTGCCTAGTATGGTTGCAACTCGCAGTAATTTTCTATAACATGAAATATGGCGGTGTGCCAGACAATAAACTAAAATACGTGCTTCTCGCACCACTTCAACCAGAGCTCTCTTTTCTTAGTCAAACATACGAGTAACGTAATTGTGCTTTTGTTTTATCAGCGACACAGCGCTGCAGTTGTGTGCCATAGGCTTTATTTATTTGTCACTGATTATTTATTTAATTAATATCTCGCGTTTCCGAGGAAACTCACGCTCGGCATGCAAATGTGCCTTTATATTGCCCCCTGAATTGCGAGGCGAAAGGACACACCTGCAGGCGAGCAATTCACCTAAAGGCACAAGAAAATCTAAGTTATCTACAACTATTTACATGACCTACATTATACACATTATATACAAACTTTGAATGACGCGGGTGCGCCGTAAAAGTTCTTATGTTGGCAGATAGAGTGCGCGCATGCGCAGAAGCGTCTGTGTGACTGCCGTTATGTCGTACAGTTAGATCACGCGGCACAGTATTGCAGTTCATATTGTTCGTGTGCGCGCGTTTCTCAGTCGTTGCACAAAGAAAATATTCAACCAAGACTACACATGAAGACTACATTCTACGACAGGTAACTTAGTTTTAAATTTACAATATTCGTTATAACACAATACAACTTAGATTGTTGAATGTTGTTAGTTACATAGTATTGTTTTGAAATACTTCAAAGAAAAATGTCCGTATTTTTCAGGTGCGTTGACCTATACACATCGTGTCGTTATTACAGTTCATATTCATCTGCTGCACAATAATTTTTTTTTTTTTTTTTTTTTTTACAGGTTGGTATCGTCGTGGTAAAGTTTTTTGATCACAGTAACATCGTTGTATAACAACGTGATTAATACATAAGCGTGTCCATTTCCCATTTCCATTATAGTCGTTGTGATGCAGTTCGTTGTAAGTAAAAGCATTGCTTATTACAGATCAGACGTGACCCGTCGAGTAATTGGTCCACGTGCAGTTCGTTTTTTACATTCCGTGGAAGCTTGGTTGCAGAACCTCGGACGGCACATAGCTGGCGTCGATCCTTGGACAGTCCAGGTAAGAGTGTCCGTCACATTTCGAGAACATTTCATTCCCTGAAGTTCCAACCAAAATTCTTCCACCCATCGTGTTGTTTTCTGGTCAGGCACTTTGTGTCCATTTAATCCAGTTAACATCTTGAAGTTAGGTACTGTAGTAATGTCACTAGACGATGCACGAATTATGGACTTCACATTTTCAGTTTTTTGCTGAATATAGCTCACCTAAATGTTCGTAGTTATTAATCGAGGAAATCGTTCATCGCGTTTACATAGGTACGATGCATAATGAATGGCATTAACCGTTTCCTTCACATAGGTTTCTGCGTAGTTGCAGAGTTAGTAATGTTCGTTAATGTCCGTGAACAGAGGTTCACTATGCAATGTCTTTTTGGCACTCGTTTTGTTCAAATTTTTACATGATACATCAGTTAAAAAAAAAAGTAATTATATATACACACGTCACATATTTTCTTAGTATAAACATAATACAGTTGCACATAAACATGTTTACATCGCTATAGGTTATTACATTGTGTCACATTTGATTACATGAATTGCAGATATTTACATCCTCTTTAGCGGTTTTGCTGGGATATTATCGATGTTTTTTGTGATGTCATCTGAAATTAAGATAGGTTAGACACAACATTCATTACATCAGTAGGCAAGACCAGGCGTTTTCGCTACTCAATAAATATTCAAAATAGTAAGAGAGAGAAAATGTTCGATTCCTCGCGTCTTGTGCGTGTGTGTAGAGTGTCTGTGTGGCCTTGACTACTGATAGATGCTTTTCGTGTTGAGAGATGTGCGTCTAATCTATTTCTCAAAGTAAAAGATCGCTTCACAGATGACGTCTGTCGGTTCGTCAGGTGTCATACCAAGTCAGTGGTACCTACAATAACAAATGTTCCGTGAAAAATTAATATATCATTCACTGCTACGTAATCATAAATTTTACTTTAATATTCAGTCTCCTCGGTGGAGCCGCGGCGTTGAAAGAAAAGTTCTTCTGTCTTCAACTGCGACTCTGGAACGCTGAAATGAAAATTTCTATACTACTTATTATCTGTGTTGTAGCAACAGAGTTTTTCGAGTTGCTTAGCAATATTTTGATGGGTATGTCTTTGACATTATTCAGCATGAAATGCTCTAAGATCTCGGTGTGCGTATAGCCCAATAATTTTGTTAGTTCTACGATGTTGTAACGGATACGCACCAGGGTGCGGTATGTTAACAACTATATAAGGTCCTTCATATAGCAGACGCCACTTAGCGTTGCGTCGTTTGAGTGCAACAGATTTATGATGAGTACGAAGTAGTACAAGCATTCCTACCTCGAATTTTTGTTTTCTTTTTATTATGTTTCTGTGATGTTTGTTTCGTATCTGTGCGTGATGTGTCAGCGTAGTCAATACTTCTTTTATTTTCTGTTCAGGTGTGATTTCCTTGTCTGACAACTTAGGTAATGGTTCTATCCACTGATCGTTCTGTTTGCAATTGAACATGATCTCGTTAGGTGTGTAATTTGTATCGTAAATATTTAAGTTATTGTGTACGTCTTCGAAAAGACTTAGGTAGGACACCCAATTAGTATGTTTTGATGAAATATAGGTCCTCATGAAACGGTTTAATTCTCGGAAAAGTCTCTCAGTCGCGTTACATTGTGGACTAAACCTCGAAATAAATATACTTTTAATGTTATTGTCCTTCAAGAAATTTCTCCATTTGTACCCAGAGTAGTACGCTGCATTATCTGATAGAATTGCTTTAGGTTTTCCCACGTGCGTCAGGTAATCACTTGAGAATCTTCGTATTATAGCACTTGCAGTGGCGGATTTTAAAGCATAAAGTTTAACATGTTTAGAAAATATATCGTAAAAAGCTAAGATATATTTGACGCCTCCAGAGCTTGCTGGATGCGGTCCACTGATGTCAGTACACAGAATTTCCAGGGGTTTACTAGGTAAAATAGAATGTAAATCTGTTTTTGTGGATAAATTCTGAGGTTTTGATTTTTGACATATGACACATGTTTTCAGTTCCCTGTAAATTTTTCTTCTCATATTGCTAAAATAACAGTATGTACTGAGCTTCGCTAAACACTTTTTTGTCCCATAATGACCCCATACTAAGTGTGTGTGCCAAATTAAATTACGTTCAGACTCTTTGGGAATGCATACACACCAGTTAGTAGCATTTGGATGTCGGCGGTAAAATAGCACATCATTGTGTAACTTGTAATACTTAGTCAAAGGATGATTGTGTTTTTCTACCAGTAATGTTATTATTTTATACCAGTGGGGATCAGATTTTTGTAATTCAGCCATGTTTCTGCACATATCAATATAATATTGGAGATACTGCTTGTCTTGCATTAAGAGAATCCTGTAGTCATTTATATTTTCTAAGTCACTGTTGGTATCATTCATACCTTGTGGAAGTCTAGACAAAGTGTCTGCAATGGTGTTGTCCTTACCTCTTATGTACTTGATTTCAAAAGAGTAGTTCTGAAGTGTAACTGCCCATCGTGATAGTCTAGGATGTACAAGTTTACAAGTTAACAAAAATGTCAGGGCCTGGTGATCGGTGTAAATTACTGTATGTTTTCCAAATAAATAATAATTGAATTTCTTGAATGCCCATACTATGGAAAGTGTTTCTAACTCAGTAGTGGAGTATGTACGCTCACATTCAGTTAGAGTGCGACTCGCAAACCCAATAATTCTTATCTGTTCCTCCTCTTTATTCTTTACAACTTGAAATAAGCAACAGCCCAAGCCAGTACGTGAAGCGTCACAAGTCATACAAAAATCTAAATTGAAATCTGGATGGCTCAATATGTTAGCATTCACTAAAGCATGTTTAATTGTATTAAAGTCATTCTGGCACTGTTCCGACCAGATCCAAACTTGATTCTTTCTGAGTAGATTTAGCAGATGTTTACTGTTCAAAAGTGGTTGTGGCAAAAAACGTCTGAAAAATGAACATAGCCCAAGGAATGATTTTAACTGCTTTTTAGTTCGAGGGCTAGGAAAGTTTCTGATAGCATCTAATTTACTGGGATCCGGACGTATGCCCTGTGAATTGATGATATGTCCTAAATACTTTATCTCACTGCAACCAAACTTTGATTTTCTAAGATTGGCTGTGACTCCAGCTTGTGCAAATTTTTCTAAAATTCTTTGAAGTGTGTCAACGTGTTCATTCCAGGATTGTGTAGCTATCAGTATATCATCTACATAGTGTGTGACTGTCTCAACTAAATCGTCGCCAAGCACGGTATCCAGGGCTGTAATGAATACCCCAGAGCTGACATTCAGTCCGAAGGGTAGAACACAAAACTGATAGGTTCGCCCCCCGAACATAAATGCAGTATATTTCCGAGAATCAGGAGTGATACCCACCTGCCAAAACGAATTAGCGAGATCTATTGTGGAAAAATATTTTGCATCTAGAAATTTCTGTAATTGCTCTTCTAAATTTTCAGGTTTTGTGTGAACCGGTAAAATTATTTCATTAATAGCTCGTGCGTCTAACACTAACCTAATGCTTCCATTTGATTTTTTGACAACAAGTAGAGGACTACAGTAAGGTGAGGTGGATGGTTCAATGACCTTCCAGTCTAACATTTGTTTTAATTCTTGCCACACAGCAGGTCGTTGAGATAACGGTACGTTATATGTCTTACGGTAGAAGATCTTGTGAGGCTTAACTTCAATCTTGTACACATACGTGTTGATAACACCTAATCGTTTCGTAAAAACTTGTAAATATTTGGATAACACTTCCTGTAGTTTTATACGTTCATGTACACTGAGAGTTGTAGCTTCACTTATCTTATGATCAAGCAATGTTTTCAAGTCCATTAGCTCTGCGTCAGATGAGTGTGTTTGCATGTCTTGAATGTCTTTGTCAAGTACTAACTGAACCTTGTACCCTGTACAGTGTTTGTCATGCTTTAGAGTTCTCCTGTCCAAATCAATAATAATTACCCTGCTTTTATCATTTAAAATACATTTACCTTTGGAGAAGTCTATAATGCAGTCCTTCTCGCTCATAATATCTATTCCTAATACGCAATTAGTCACAAGGTTTTGTACAACCAGGAATGGCCATTGTACGGTTCCATTACCTATTTTAACGTTTACAAAAACTTGCTTCGTAACCCTACATGACTTATTACCTAGTGCAGTAGTTATTTTACAGTTTTTGGCAGGAAACTCAGGCACAGGTTCGAATTCACACATCTTTTTATAAAAATTAAAAGATAAAACGCTCACAGCTGCACCTGTATCTAGGATAATAGTAGTTGGAATCCCACCTACTACACCAGTAGTGGATGCTAAAACAATTTCATTTGTGTTTAAACGACATTGTGTACTGTCTTGTAAAAGTTCATCTGATATATTGTTATTGTGGTTGTATCTTATAAATAAAACAGGTAGTTTTTGTTTAGAATTACTCGGCATATCATTATTCTGTTGTTCAAGTGTGGTGTCAAATAACTGATTAACATTGAAGCCGCCCCCCAAGGATTCTTCAGCCACGACCTGGGGCAAAGTAGTGACTGTTTCTAGTTTGTTGGATTAGCATTTGTACTAGGTACTGACACAGATTGAGGTTGTGCATCAGGTGTCATTTCTATTATATCCACATTCGGATATTGCCTATTATGATCTCCAAACTTTTGCGGTTGTTGTTGCTGTTGCGCAATATAACTTACCTGTCGGTCGTAAGGTATGCTCCAATTTTGACGTGGTAGCTGCTGTGGTAAAGCAGAGTTTGAATGAAAGTACTGATCGTTACGAGTCCAACCTTGATGCTGTCTTGGCTCGTAGTTATTATTATTTCTATTTCTGTTTGTGTTTTTGTTATTACCTTTGTATCCGTTGTTACCGTTGTAGTTATTACCACGGTGCCTTTTGTATGGATTGCCGCATGAAATGTTATTACTGTTGTAACTATTGTTTGTATTGGAATACGCGTGTTGATTTTGATTTCCGTACTGAGACGGCATGTGAGTTTGCTGTTTTTGTTGTACCGCGTATCCAACTGTGGGCGCGCCAGAATTGTGTTGGCAAGCCTGCATGTTTTGCATACCACTAGTGTAAACATTGTGGCTGCTGTTTTGCCGCGCGAAGCGCTGATCTTCAAGTAACATGTCAACCGAATCTAAAGCTGTTAAAAAATAATCTGAATCGTCATCCGGGATATGTAGGAGTTTTTCTTTAATGTTGAAAGGCAATTTGGCCTTCAACGCACGGAGTATATCTCGCGTTGCGACTGGTTCGTCTAAAAAGTGTCCCATGTTCAAGTATTTTTCAAAATATCTGCGTAAGTTACCATTTTTACTGTTAAAAGTTTCAGGTTCTAAAATTTGTCTTCTGAGTCGCTCCTGAACGGATTGCGACCAGAATTTGTTCAGAAAAGCACGCTCAAACTCATTGTACGTGGTACATACGTCAGCTTGACTGTATGCCCAGACAGCTGCATCGCCTTGGATGTAACCGACAATATATGAAATCTTTTTCCGGTCACTCCAAGTGCGTGGAAATGCGTTACTAAAAGATTTGAGAAAAATCACCGGATGAGTGGTTCGTTTTTCTGGGATAAAAATCTGAAATTGCCTGTGTTTCATTAAGCTTTCGTCTTCCTTTGCATTATGATATGGATTTGTCCCACTGTAATTAGTGCTATGTCCAGCTGGCGAGTAATTACGATAATGTTGCTGTGGTTTACCATGATAATAGCTTGTGTTTGTGTTTGCACATCGTGGTATGTGTTGTAGTCGTGGTGTGTTTTGTTCTTGTGTGTTTGTCGTGTGCTGTATGTGTGTGTCATACTCGAATGTATATTGGTTCCTGAACTGTGCATTTTGACTGATATTTTCGTTACATTCAGACTGTGGTCGATCGGTGAATTGTCCCATGGGTGCAGTGACGGATTGTACTGCGTCACTGATCAGCTGTTTGTTATTAGTAATGTATTGCGCTACGGAGTCGTGCACCATTGTTGGTAAATTTTCACGTAAGCATCTATCAAAATGTTTGTCTTTGTTGACTACCCAATCATGAAATTCTTTATTAATATTTTGAAAATGAGCTGTGGCATCAGATTGTAAGATGTCAGTCAGGTGTTGTTCAACATTGTCAAATTTATTCTGTACGTCAGTAATTCGTTTTTCAAGGTTGTCATGTACTGAAGGATATGTTTGAATTTGTTCAGTAAGAACTTCACACGTGACATTAAGGTTTTTTACTTGTGTCTGTAAAAGTGCTACGTCAGTTGTAGTCTTTTCTTGTCTCGTATTAAGCTGGGAAAATTTAGTACTGAGTTCAGTCATCTGTTTGGTCAGTGTGGCGTCTATAAGTTCCACACGCTTACATAAAGTGTCATTACCTGTCTTGAGTGCTATGAGATCAGATTTGATTCCGTCATTTTGTGTCTTTAACTGTTCATTTTGCGTCTGTAAGGTTGCCATGTTTTCGGCGTTTTGTTTCATTAGCATTTGTAACATGTCGGCAATGTTTACCGTTTGCAAGGTCTCTGCCCCCGCTGCGTCATTAGACGTGACGTCATGCATTAAACACTGGACTCGCATTCGGGAGGACGACGGTTCAATCCCGTCTCCGGCCATCCAGATTTAGGTTTTCCGTGATTTCCCTAAATCGTTTCAGGCAAATGCCGGGATGGTTCCTTTGAAAGAATGCCGGGATGGTTCCTTTGAAAGGGCACGGCCGATTTCCTTCCCAATCCTTCCCTAACCCGAGCTTGCGCTCCGTCTCTAATGACCTCGTTGTCGATGGGACGTTAAACACTAACCACCACCATCATGCATTAACATGGGCTCTGATTGAGACTTTGAAATTTTTGTGGTGGAAGGCCTATTGTCAAAATTTTCGTCAGCACTTGCCTCAATGTTTGATGAATCGTCACTACCGGTTGCTGTCGTAAAGTCATTTTCTAACATTTGTCTCTCGTCCGAGTCGGATTGCGTCTGAATAGTACGTCTTTGCTGTTCCATTTTTGCGTATTGTTTTCTAGTTATTACCATGCCACACGTGATATATGTTTCAAGAAAATATTTGACACTGATTTTAAAATAAAATGCAGTTGAGCATGAATCGCTCGTAGCAACAATGGCTGTCTGTTAATTTAAAAATATAAACTGAATTTGAGATTATTGGTAATGGCTGCTGGCCATGTTACATGATATCGTACAGAAGTCGGCCATATTGTACACTCGTGTATTGGTATTGTTGCATACGTTATTGTTTAGGGAAAAGTATTGAGAATGAAATTTATCACTGAAACTGTTATGCGGAAAAGAAACACTACAGAATTTTACTGAAAAGCTAATACACTGAATTATACGTCTGGTCAAGCCTGCTAATGCAAAGATGCTGCGTCTTACCTTATTTTGCTGGAAGCTTCTTTGCGTCTTCCCGCAAAAATTTTATAATTGGCAAATATCTTCTGATTTTTGTTATTTCTCATATAGTCAAGTCCAGGTCCAGAAAGTTGATTTTTCACATGAAACAAAGAGAACAATGTAACAAATGACAAAATAACAAGTCCGACACGCAGTCGCCAATATAAAATAAATAAAGTAAATAAAATAAAATAAAATATTAATTATTTTATCTGTATGATTGTCTCTCCTATGAGTCGTCAGGTTTTAATTATTCGGTATCAGACGCTTGACAATGGCTTTTTCGTAAAGGCAATGTTACTCGTAGTTGACCGTGAAATAAAACTGAAATAATCGGACTTCGTAATTAAATCGTTTCCAAAGACTGCTGCGGTAGGTGCGGACTCATAATCTAAATCTCAATATTACAATAATTTGCCAGCCATGCCAAAACGTCGTACAGAGGTGATTGTCTACTAAACAAAAAAATTACACAGTTAGTTAAATCAGATATATTCAATGAATAAGCCTACAGTTCATAATCCTACTTACTTTTATAAATATAAATTCTTTTCAGAATCGAGTGCCTAGTATGGTTGCAACTCGCAGTAATTTTCTATAACATGAAATATGGCGGTGTGCCAGACAATAAACTGAAATACGTGCTTCTCGCTCCACTTCAACCAGAGCTCTCTTTTCTTAATCAAACATACGAGTAACGTAATTGTGCTTTTGTTTTATCAGCGACACAGCGCTGCAGTTGTGTGCCATAGGCTTTATTTATTTGTCACTGATTATTTATTTAATTAATATCTCGCGTTTCCGAGGAAACTCACGCTCGGCATGCAAATGTGCCTTTATACGACGGTGGAATTTTCTAAATAATCTAATTCGTCGTCTTTAGGCGGCAAACAGAAAAATACCGATAGATATGCGATCCTTCACTATTTTGTTCGCTGGAGAACAAATGAAGCCTTGAGCACTAAAAAGACTTGTACTGTTTTTCTCAAGTAAGACGGACGCAGATCTGTGGCAGTCTGATATAATTTTTTACTAAATGTGTAGAAACGTGTTATGTCTAAGTTTGAGTGAAGTGTAAAGAACTGTTATAACTTATAGTGACGACGCACGGGTGACTCAAAAGGACAATGGCTATATAAAAGAGCGCTCAATGGACATGATACGGACATAAAAATCTACCGTCATTGTTGTATTAAGCTTAAGGTACGATATATGTTTTAGTTACAATGGATATTTGTTCTGGGAATACTGAATCATTTAGCAGTGCTCATTCCTATTATCTGCTCAGTATTATTTTCATTTTAATTATGCATTTTGCTAATATTACAGACACCAAGATCAGCAGTCCAATGTGCGTGTTACATTGATAAAAAGAAAACTGTTTTATCGTCTTCTTGCATCAGCTTTAATATCGAATTTCCCTTCTGTGTGATGTTACAGTTGTTTTTGCGCCCTTAAGAACTTTCTGGTCCCTTAGGAAATTGTTTTGTCATAACAATAACTTCACAACCGGGTATGATCGTATCTACGATCATGAAGTAATTAGAAAGACGATAACGCAATTTCTTAATCAATAGCACGCTAGTTGAGACTGCCTCAAGCCACGCGAAACTGCAAGTAGAAACTATTCACATCTCATAATGCAATATTTTATGACAATGGTCAATCCATGATTCTTACGCCAATTGCGATTGATAAAACAGTAAGCTAAATCTCAATTTCCAACTTTCCATTGAATAACAACATCACTTTTATTTTGTAACATCACACTTGGCGCCCGAACAGGGACTTGACCAAAAATTAGTTCAAATTCTTGGAAAATTTTCTATGTGCTTGTATTAATAAATGTTCTTTCGTTTCATGTACACATCATCTCTCTGTGAGTAAGACAGAAAATACGCGGGTCAATAACGCAGTTTAATTACCTAGAGAAAAGAAAAGAAAAGAGATGTGAATTTGCTGAGACAACATAGCGGTAATCAAGCCATCAAAAAGTAAGTCAGAATTTTGCATACGCAGTGTAGTGCTTCAGTAGCAACGTTGCTTTTCCAAGTCGATCCACATCCTTTCTATTTCCTTCCCGCTATAGAAAATCTGCTTTATTTTATCTTTCAAAGTATAATTCTTCGTAGTCTGATAATAGAAATTATTTCTCCCCATTGTTAGTATAGCTGTATTACATTTTCAACATGGTGGATATTGTGTGCAATTTGCAGTGAAGAGCATCTTCATTCATTTGTCTGAAACGTTTAGGTTCCATCTTGTCTTCTCGCCAGATAGAATTTAATTTGTTGCTCACGCGAGAGCGGTGCTCTTAGCGGACTCACCACGTCACTGACAAACGACGAAAGCCTTGCGTAGCACGTGGTTTACTGACGAAAATGGCAGATAGTTAACAGAGACAGGTGACAACAGGAGACGGGAGTGAAGACGTTAATAGTATTCCATACCCTTTACGATCGCGAACGGTAGGTTCCCGTGTGGAAACTGAACTAACCATGTCTGTAACAGGGGAAAGTGACCCTAAAGTCCGAATTCTTCCCGCTGCAGCTACAAATGACCTCGGTGCGTTAATGGAAATGCTGAAACAACAGTTTGACGCAGTAAATGAGACTATAAAAACACAAAATGAGACTGTTAACGCCCGATTAGATGCAGTAAAAACACAAAATGAGACTATAAAAACACAAAATGAGACTGTTAACGCCCGATTAGATGCTGTAAGCGAATCAGTAAAAACACAAATTGAGGCTGTTAACGTCCGATTAGATGCTGTAAGCGAATCATTAAAAACACAGCTAGGCACAATCAAAACAGATCTGCATAAAGAAATTACGGCTGAATTAAATACCCATTTGGGTGAGGTGCAAACTAAGATCAGTGATCAAATTCAGAAAATGCAGAAACATGTAAAAAGTGAAATAGCTGAAGTATCTGGAACATTAAACACAAAAATTCAGGCAGCTACCAAAGTCAGTATCTGACTTGAAGGTGTAGTGCAGGATCTGTCGATGCAGATAGACTCAATCAATATTGAAGAACAGGTTAAGAGCACCGTGAAAGCACACGCGGAGGCATTGTCGGAACACTACGGTGAATCGATAAAGGGTAAAGATATTTTTATCGAAAAGAAGGTCAGGGGGGAGCTTAGGGAGACTGTCAAGGATGTAACTTATGAAATCTTAGCTGCTCCTGGTAAGTCGGGATACACAGTGGTTTCTCGATTGGGACAGATTCGGAGGACACTTACACGGGATCTTCCCGAGTGGAAGCAGCAAGTAGTGGACGAAGTCAGAATGCTGAGAAACTGGGTAGAAAATCCGCACACGCATACGGAAACTATAGGGAACAACTCTTTAGACGGTGACGAATGTCAGTCAACTCCTTATCGTTCACCGCCTGATTACATGCAAAACAACAGTCCTGTTGAGCCCCGAGTAGGGAAAATAAATGATCTGCCCACAATCGTGAGTTTAATGCAAGAGGAAAGTGTGATTAAGCATCGCACTTTTCCTGTTTTTCATCCGCAGAAGCGAGAAATACACCCCATCGTGTTCCTAAAGAATTTTTCCGGCATATTTCCCAGGAGCTGAACAGACAGACAGCGTATTCAGTTCGTCACTGGCTTTATTTCTGGTGATGTAGCATTATGGGGAACGGAAATGGTAGACACGTGTAGGAATTATGAAGAGTTTGAGAAAATGTTCTTGGCAAAATTTTGGAGTAATGGGGTACAGCAAAGATTAAGGAAGGAGGTGTATGGTGCGGAAATTTTCAATGAGAAGCATGGAAGTCTCCGGCGATACTTCGAGAAGTATCTAGCAAAAATTAAATTCTGGGATTCTCCGATTTCTTCCAAGGACGTAATTATGATTCTCAAAAGCAAACTCCCTGCGTCTATTAGAGAGAAACTAGTAAATGTGTCCGAAGAAGACACAGTTGCATTCCTTTCTGTGCTGGATTCCTTAGATTTAATTAGCGAGGATGTGCGCTCCAAGGTTGGCAGCGGCAAATTCTTCCCTGGCAGCCAGCAGAATGCATCGCACGCGGACAACAATGCGCCGAAGGAGAGAGCGAGCTACTGCGACCGCTGTTGCCAACCTGCCAGCCGTTATGAAAACGCAAACGGCAATAACTTTAAATGGAAGCAGAAAACCAATTACAGTAATCAGCAGAGATACCACCCAATTTACAACCACCAGGTACAACATCAGTACGGAAACCCACCCTTTAATTCTGCGCCTGAGCAGCATGGAAATTCTCCACAAACTGGTGGTAATTTTTCAAATGGGCCAGTGTACAATGAAAGTTATAGGTCGAAAAATAGCAAGTGGCATGGGCAAGGCCGAGGCCACCCAGCACATCAGAACAACTTTTCACAGAATAGAGGACTGCGGAACAATTTTCAAACGGTACCAAATGCGAACTTTCCTTCACAAGGAAATGGTCCTGCAGGCAACCAAAAGATCGGGCGACAGCAGCCGTCTCAAGTATTTTATTCACAAGTGAATGCACCCAGTGGATTTTACCCCTCTACACCGGCATTTGTACCACATAACCAGCACCAATATGAAACGGAACAAACACTTAAGGCCATGAATGACAAACAGGTTAAACATCCTGCGGAAAATTAGAGGCAGCGCCTTTCAGCCTCCAAGAGGTCGCTGCGGATTTTGAATGGGGGCACTAACGAATACACTGATTCTGAGTATGTTAATGCGATACGGTACGACCATGAGACCGACTTACGAGATGACCTTGCACCTGACAAAGAAGCTCAAGACATTAACGACATTTATGATGAACAGGTCCAGGCTTCGATTAAGATTTCTATTGCCAACATTCCTTTCACAGCCGTTGTTGATACAGGAGCAAACATCAATGTCATGTCACCATGTTTCTTCAGACAGGTGTCTTCTGTTTCACAAGTTTTATCATTGCCGATTCAGGGCTGCTCCATATCGGGAGCGATTGGTCCATTGAAACAGAGAGTTAGTTTACAGACGCAGCCTCAACTGCAGATAGAATCTGTTTCGGTTTCTTGCTTCTTACGTACTGGAAATTTCCTTGTGTGAACTGTTAATGACAGATATTGTGTTGAACAGCGCACTGACTACATGGTAACGGCTACTACATGTAAACTTTAAAGTATTAAATGTTAAGTATGGAAAAATTGTTTATAGTAATGGACATTGAACTGATATTTCTTCAACAAGCTGAAGCAGGAAATAGGGGTTGCGCCAAGAATTTCAATTTAATTTTAAGTTAGTATTAAAAAAAAATGTGCTTGCGAGGCGATTGCCCGGAGCTATATAAATATGTAAAGGTGAGAAATGGAGAAGGATGCGTAAATAAGCACTTCTCTCAAGGTACAAGAAGATTTATAGATTTATATTTAGTAATATAAGTACTTGAAGTTCTGTTGTAAAAGCCCAAATTACCTGCCTAAAAAAAGGTACATGTTCAAACACTCCAGACAGTGGACAGGAGTAGAAGAAATAGCTTAAAGTTCAGTTAAAGCGTGCTGTTAAATGAAAAACGAGTGGTAACCCGCATGTGTTCACGCAAGGAGACAATAAGCTGTAGTAAACTAAGTTAGGTGAAATACAGTACAAATAGAGGCAAACCATGAAGCATCAATAATGTAGCGTAAGTACTCCACGAGGCCATTAATTGCTATGAAAGTAAACTATTTCCCTGTGATCTGAGCCCAATGTAAAGAGTATATGAGGAATGTTAGCTGACGAATTGATTTCAGTAGAATCAAGGTACTAAATAACCACACAGCAAGCCACCTGTATCATAAATAAGTCCAAGTAAAGATCTTCAGAAGATTTGTAGTGTAATCTAGCGACCATTCAATACCCTAATTGAAGGCTAATCTAAAGAACAAGCAATTCAGTGATATTTAAACTTAATACTGACTATAACCAGAGTAAGACGTAGAAGTAGCAAAGCATGCTGTAATGAAAGAGGTTGAAATTTATATATGTGCCTATGTTTATTATGATAATTTGATTTACATGCAGATTTTATTGCAAAAATGTCTCCTAAGACACTCCTCTTATGAAATCCATTTTCCTTGTGCCCGTTCCTTTTGATCCTGGTTCATTAACTCAGACCAAGGGTCGACTTGTAAAAGGCACGTGTGCTTCGAGGCAAAGCAGTGCTTATGAGAAATGAGACACGTAGCGTGATGAACTTCGCTAGCTTTGGTAATGTTTGTTATGGACCGGTTGCGTAAACCCAGTGAACTGTCGGTAATTCCATTCATGCGAAAAATAGTAGACACGCGTTACCCTATTTTTTTTTAACAGAGAACGATTGCTGAGTACATGAAGCGAAGAGGGAGACCTATTGTTATCCAGTCTGCCCTCAAATATATAAAAAAAAAAGATTCAGCGTTAAATGCATACTCGTTAAGTAGTAGATATGCAGCGTGGCAGTAGAAAATGATCTTGGGTGCACTAAAGAATAAATGCAACGAGTGTTGCGAAACCTGTAGTTTTCATAATGAGGAGATGAGCCCTTAAAAGAAAGTTTGAAAGAATATTTTTAGGTTCACTAGTGAAAGTAAACCTTGAGATATAAAGAGTCCATTCATAAAGCAGTTGTTCACTGGACTTAACAAAAGGAGTGACCATTAATTGTAAATATTAGCTCGTAAGTGATCTTTTGTAAATAGTAGAATATAAGTCTTTCTGAACCAATGGAGGAAACCTGCAAAATTGATTGTTTTGTAAATGAACTCTATCGGCGAAGGAACTAAGCATGAATGCTGTGTGAAGATGCACACTAAAGTGCGACGTGCATAATAAAAATAACTGTTCACTGTATATTAGTGGTAGTGTTGTACTGCAAGTGTAAAAAGAAGTCAAGGCTACGACAACAGGTGCAACGCAAAGTTCAGTGTTGTTCTAAGTGCAGCGACAGCTAAAACATTCGTCGTCACTTACCTGTGAGCCTCATGGGAGGCAGTTGACAAAGAAGTATGGAGGCAGCTTCAGTGTCTGGCTCCTCCGATGGAGAACGCGCGCGAGGTGTTTGTATCGATGCACTCGTGTGATGTGATACGAAGTTCCAAAAAAAAAAAAAAAAAAAAAAAAAAAAAAAAAAAAAAAAAAAAAAAAAAAGGGAGCAATCGACGACCAGCAGCTCTGTTATAGCCTGAGCGCGAACGGATACTGAGTATTGGAGTTCACGCAACACTGTGCAGCCGCTGTGAGTGGCTGACGTGTGGGTGACAAAACAATCCAAACTTTAAACTGCTAACCGCCATGACTTCCATCGCACATACTGGAGGAAAGACATTTGTACACTTGTGTGACTACATCTTCATATGTAAATTAAGCAATTTTCTTGAGTTGAAGTTAAGATGAGTGAGAAGTAGATTGTTAGATTACTCAGACCTTATAGCCATTAATACCGGCACTCCTGAACACTGCTAAAATGAATTATAATCCTGTCTCTTGATGGACAAAGAAAATGAATGTGCACTATAGGAAGACCCTAAACTCCAGACCAGTCCCGATCCTTAACAAATGTACCCAATAGGTTGTAAGTTATACTAATAATTTTCCACATCTTCTGTTTCATATTGTAAATAAAAACCCGGGAAGCCGCATGAATTCCTGGCACCACAGCGGAAAGGACAGATGTACTGCATGATGAACGCCGTAGACAGCTAACACAGAAAGTGAAAGCATCACGAAGTGTAGTGCTACGTTATTAAACTGTAATTGAACCACAATGAGTCAACAGATGCTCGAACATTGTCCACTCTAGTTTAGTGAAAATAAGCACTCACTGTACTCATGTATTAGTTGTTAAGCTCAAGAGAAAGTTATTTCTGAATTCTATCCCCTGAAGAGCGAAATGAACGTTCACTTATTGTTATAAGCAAATATGGACCAAACTTGAAAATGCACATAAATGTTAATCTTGGTATTATGGAATGAAGTGACTAATGAACAAAGAATGAAAAACTTTATTTTGAAAAATGATAAATATCTGATATATGTTTATAAATGTAATTTCAATTTAAGTACATAGTACGCCAGTAACATTATGTAAATGTCACACCAAAAATCACGAATATCTCATGAGGACATGAGGATCGAGGTAATCCTTCGGCATTCCCTCTCTCCTCATGGGAGGCAATGAGATTTTCGCTATTTTTGACTTCATTAAAACAGCAAATACGAGTAGTTAATACTTTCAGCCAGAAGGCAGATACTTGTTTGTAAATAATGATTAATGTATAATGAGGCGTCGCATGGCGACGGTGGAATTTTCTAAATAATGTAATTCGTCGTCTTTAGGCGGCAAACAGAAAAATACGGATAGATATGCGATCCTTCACTATTTTGTTCGCTGGAGAACAAATGAAGCCTTGAGCGCTAAAAACACTTGTACTGTTTTTCTCAAGTAAGACGGACGCAGATCTGTGGCAGTCTGATCTAATTTTTTACTAAATGTATAGAAACGTGCTATGTCAAAGTTTGAGTGAAGTGTAAAGAACTGTTACAACTTATAGTGACGACGCACGCGTGACTCAAAAGGACAATGGCTATATAAAAGAGCGCTCAATGGACATGATACGGACATAAAAATCTACCGTCATTGTTGTATTAAGCTTAAGGTACGATATATGTTTTAGTTACAATAAATATTTGTTCTGGGAATACTGAATCATTTAGCAGTGCTCATTCCTATTATCTGCTCAGTATTATTTTCATTTTAATTATGCATTTTGCTAATATTACAGACACCAAGATCAGCAGTCCAATGTGCGTGTTACAGTGATAAAAAGAAAACTGTTTTATCGTCTTCTTGCATCAGCTTTAATATCGAATTTCCCTTCTGTGTGATGTTACAGTTGTTTTTGCGCCCTTAAGAACTTTCTGGTCCCTTAGGAAATTGTTTTGTCATAACAATAACTTCACAACCGGGTATGATCGTATCTACGATCATGAAGTAATTAGAAAGACGATAACGCAATTTCTTAATCAATAGCACGCTAGTTGAGACTGCCTCAAGCCACGCGAAACTGCAAGTAGAAACTATTCACATCTCATAATGCAATATTTTATGACAATGGTCAATCCATGATTCTTACGCCAATTGCGATTGATAAAACAGTAAGCTAAATCTCAATTTCCAACTTTCCATTGAATAACAACATCACTTTTATTTTGTAACGTCACACTATCCGCATCCTCCTCTTAGGATGACACGGCGGTCGGATGGCCCCGGTAGGCCACTCGTGGCCTGAAGACGGAGTGCTTTTCATCTTTGCTTTCAGGGAGGTGACAATGTGATAACCTGAAGGCGCCAAATCAGGCTAATACAGAGCCGAGGGGGGGGGGGGGGGGGGGGGGATGTTCAAACATCCCAACCAAAACAGTCCAAGATCGCCTTGGTGGCTAAGGCTGTCTGAGGGCTGGCGTGGTCGTGCAACGGGCACTCTCCTCTCTCCACTCGTCCGCATTCCTCTCCTTTCGTTTTGAATGTTTCTTAAGGGTCTCATGATATCGTTATGCTTTGGTGGTGTCCTCCTGAGGTATAAATTCGAACAAAATTATGCCTTTTCGGTCCCAAAACACTGAGACCGTGATCTTTTGTCCGAAATCGTGGTTTTCACAGGCGACTTGGACGTCTGTCTTTTTGTCTCAGGCGTGTAATACGCCACCCATGTTTGATCACCGGTCCTCACTTTTCAATTCAAGACGCTCAAGACGCTTGTGTGCACAGTTTCCGGTAACCCAGCGTTTCTGCGAGTGTCTCACATTAGAGTGTTCTAGAGAGGTGTGGAAACGTCGCAGAAATATACTATCAAGAGGCAGTTTTCAAGAACAGTTCCGCCGATTGTTTCTTGCACCTATCGTCCAAAGGAAGGTTCAAATGGTTCATATGAATCTGAGCACTGTGGGACTTAACGTCTGAGATCATCAGTCCCCTAGAACTTAGAACTACTTAAACCTAATTAACCTAAGGACATCACACACATCCACGCTCGAAGCAGGATTCGAACGTGCGACCGTAGCGGTCGTGCGGTTCCAGACTGAAGCACCCAGAACCGCTCGGCCACACCGGCCGGCTCCATAGGAAGGTCTTCCACTTCTCTGTTCGTCCATTTGCTCTGCCTCCACTATACTTCCCACACCACTTAAACACAATCATTCTGTTCATAACACCTTCGCTGTAAACCGCTATGATTCGCGATAAAAATTCGGTAGGTGTTATTTCTTCCGCGAGTAGGAAGCTCGTCACGGCACGTGACTGGCACTTGACACGATATCTTACTGACATCTTTCACGCAACTGGACACTACAACTGAGCTTACGTACCATCCTGTTCGTACCATGTTCGCTTTGGTCTGCGGATTCCCATTTAACACCTATCGTTGCCAACCCTTAAAAAAAACTTTAGGAACATGCATCGTACATGCGACAAGTCCGAATCGTCAATTCTGGGTACACTGTGTGGTACGCCCTTCCCTAATGACTGCAGTACCAACGGCAGATTTTAAATTTGCGGGTAACCGGCACAGGAGGTAGTAATGCGGATGTAGAAGTGATACTTAAATTATTGGGTGAAACATTCAATCAAGAATTAATAGACTGCTTTGTAGCTTTAGGGGACAGCAGGAGTGATAAACAGAAAAGATGAGAATTCAGGCCCCCTTCTGTTGTTGTACTGACCGTTGATCATCCGCTTCTCCTCCTCTGTGAAGCTGGGCAGGCGTGACCTGGGTCGACCCTCGGCTCTGCTGTTGTTGTCCACACGTTCCCGCACCACGGCCGGGTAGTCAGCGTCCACGAAGATAGGGTTCGCGTACAGGCCCAGCTGTAGCAGATTAACAGTGTACCAGTTGCTCAGGACACGGCTATCGTATGACAGCATAGAGCGCAAAAGTGAACGCAAGGGTATGTAGTTTACATGGCTGTACATGGGTAGAATAGGGTTGTAAAAAGTCTTTTGATTTTCAATTTACTTTCGTAGAGGTGTAGGAGTTTTACAAAGAATATATTCATTTCTAACTATCTGCTAACAAATAAATTACTTATTTGTAGCTAATGTTCATATTTGCTAATCGTTGTCCTTGTTTAATGAATTTGGTGTTTTACGAGGTATTTCCCTTTCCAATGGTCTCGTGTACAGCACATTACTTTTCACGTTCACCAGGCATTCGCCAAAACCAAACCCTTCCGTCGCATCGCTGCAGCGTACAGCGTGACTCATCGCTCCATATCATTCGTTTCCAGTCCTCCACTGTCCAGTGGCGTCGCTTGCTTATCATTGACTGCTAAAATGTCTGACGGACTTCTTAAGTAATGGAAGCCAGTACGTTGTCCTCGATGGTGAGTGTTCATCGGAGGTGAGGGTATCATGTGGAGTGCTTCAGAGAAGTGTGGTAGGTCCGCTGTTGTTTTGTATCTACATAAATGATCTTTTGGATAGGGTGGACAGCAATGTGCGGCTGTTTGCTGATGATGCTGTGGTGTACGGGAAGGCGTCGTCGTTGAGTGACTTTAGGAGGATACAAGATGAGTTGGACAGGATTTGTGATTGGTGTAAAGAATGGCAGCTAACTCTAAATATAGATAAATGTAAATTAATGGAGATGAATAGGAAAAAGAATTGGGACAAGCATGCAATGGGAATTGTGGGGAAAGGTGGATAGTCGTCTTCGGTTCATCGGTAGAATTTTGGGAAGATGTGGTTCATCTGTAAAGGAGACCGCTTATAAAACACTAATACGACCTATTCTTGAGTCCTGCTCGAGCGCTGGGGATCCCTATCTGGTCAGATTGAAGGAGGACATAGAAGCAATTCAGAGGCGGGCTGCTAGATTTGTTACTGGGAGGTTTGGTCATCACGCGAGTGTTACGGAAATGCTTCAGGAACTCGGGTGGGAGTCTCTAGAGGAAAGGAGGCAGTCTTTTCGTGACTCGCTACTGTGGAAATTTAGAGAACCAGCATTTGAGGCTGACTGCAGTACAATTTTACTGCCGCCAACTTATATTTCGCGGAAAGACCACAAAGATAAGAGGGATTAGGGCTCGTACAGAGGCACATAGGCAGTCGTTTTTCCCTCGTTCTGTTTGGGAGTGGAACAAGGAGAGAAGATACTAGTTGTGGTACGAGGTACCCTCCGCCACGCACCTTATGGTGGATTGCGTAGTATGTACGTACATGTAGATGTAGATGTAGATTTGACTAACTATGCGCAGCCATTATGCAGGTTGGACTGCTGGTAGCAATTAAGAACACACAAATAGTTCCTTCCACTGTTTACACGCGATTTTGAACAATGCTTGACGATCCCTGACTGTCCATCAATACATGAGGTCTGCCTGGTTTTGATTTGTCTGTGGTTGCTCCTTCGCGTTAGCACTTCACAATCACATCGTCAACAGTCCCGTTGGGCAGATTTCGAAGGGCTAAAATGCCTGACGGTTTTCTTACTCGTGTGGCATTAAGTGATTAGTCCACATTCTAAATCACTGGCAACACCTGACCGACGCATTCGGTTGTTACTGCTTCTTTACCGACAATACAGTAAAGGGGTCGAGTCCCCCCACGCCCACACCGACGTCGTGACCATCACAAAAGATCTACTGTCACCTCTGTATTTGTTAGTTAATAATCGAGGACTTCACGGGATGTGGGGCCGTGATGTTATCCGTACGTCTGAGTAGGATTAACCACTAACATGACCGCATTGAGAAGATAGTGGATGAAAAGCGAACGAAAGGCAGCGGTTTCAAGGGCGGAGGAAAAAAAGTTCCAAGACAAGAACCAAGGGAAAAAAAGGAACCTCTGCGATAATCTGGTCGGGTAGTAAGAGCAGTAGTGGTGTCTTGCTATGTGCAATAGGTCATGCGAGAGTAATGGTTGTTAGTTTTAGGTATTGTGCAGTGTTCGGTACTGTTGTCATAGCTTAGGTCGTCAGAAAGATCGTCAGTTCTTTCGAGGAGGATACTGCGCGCATGCGACGTCTGCTGGGCCAGCTTCAGCGTCTGTACCTATAACATGACAAGATTGTTATATAAGTGGTCGATTCGTCATAAACTGATCACTGTGTAAGGGTTTTTGTTGGGTTTGTTTGTGTTTAGTGTACAATTCGGCTACCCTGCGTCGCCTGTTAGTCGGCTAGTTTACACTTGGCGTTTTCAGTTAATTTAGCTGTGCTGCAGCGGTAACTGAGTGGCCGACCAGTCTGCTTTTGGCAGGGCAACAGAGTGGACGCGTCCGTGTTTATCGCGTGCGTAGCTCGAGATCGCCTTGTTTACATTCTGACGGCCGTTGCTTAAGTGCCGCTTACCGTGTACGAACCATGCCGAACCGTTACCCTAACTCTACACTCCGATTTACTTTCTGCAACGATTATGCCCGACCCAAAGCACTCGACGTGGAGCGTTTTCTGTGAGAGGAAGTGAAGATCACGGCGACCGACATTATCGGCACACATTTGTCGACCGTGAGCAGTACGGTCTATGTTAAAATCATTAACGACACGGTGTGCGAACGCATCCTACGTGAGACCAAACAGGGGCTCCGCTTCTATCATACTGATGGCAATGTGTGGGCAGTAACCGTCGACCAAGCGGGCATAGGTATGCGCACGATAAGCATTTTCGAATTGCCATTCGAACTTCCTACTGAGGAAGTCCTCGCGGCATTCCTACCATACGACACAGTCCATGGCCACACAGCGGAGACGTGGACACAGTTTCGGACATATCCTGTCCTAAACAGGGTCCGAAAGGTCACCATTGATCTGGGAAGCCACGTCCCGTCCTACTTAAAGATCGGCGGATGCCGTGCAATAAGCATAAACGACGGCAAGCCTCGGACCTCTTCCGGGTGCGGCAAAGAAGGCCACCTTAGATTCGAATGCCTACAACGGCGTATTACGCAATTTTCAGCTGCCGAAGGACCACCCACGTCGCAACCTACCGTCCTTCCGGTGACCTACGCCGCTGCTCTAGCTTCTCCTACCGCTTCGCAGCGCCGCCCGGGCACCACCAACGACGCCACCAACGATCCCGACCAGATACTGACGGAGAGCGCCTCGGACGGCACGCCGCCTCGGCCGGCCATCGACGCCGCTCCGACGATGCCGACGCAACCGGACGCTGACCCTACCCTCGGCAAAACGATGAAGATCGACTCGCTCATCGTCCCTACGGCCGGTGTGGCCGTGCGGTTCTAGGCGCTTCAGACTGGAACCGCGTGACCGCTACGGTCTCAGGTTCGAATCCTGCCTCGGGCATGGCTGTGTGTGATGTCCTTAGGTTAGTTAGGTTTAAGTAGTTCTAAGTTCTAGGGGACTGATGACCACAGATGTTAAGTCCCATAGTACTCAGAGCCATTTGAGCCGTCCCTTCCATCGTCGGATACGGAGAGTCTCACAAGGAAACAACGTTCTCCGAAACGTCGCAAGCGAAGGCGCCGCACCGTTTCCGGCCAAGAGGAGACATTGCAAGTCGAGGATGACGCAACCGTCGACCAGCACGACGCCCCAGAACACGCTACTGCTGATGAAGACGTTATGAACGCAGAGACATCCACCGGTGTGCCTGCGCTCATCTCTCCGACGCCCCATGCGGACGCTGAACTAATTCATGAACATTTCACAGGCGACACTACACCACGCACCATTACATCATCTTCTGCAGGCAAAATTGACGATACACCGGTGCCCGCTTCCACGGCGTGGTACGCGGAGGAGGTCGAGGAGCATGATACGTTACAGGACCCTGCACCGTCGGGGCCGAACCGTTAACCATACTCTCCCCAGAATCCCCTACGGGCGAACTGTATAACGTTCCACTGCGACGCCCACGCCCTTGCGCTGATGGCAGAGTGAGCATCCTCCAGCCGTCCGCCACCAGGCCTACCGGATAGCAACCATCAACACCAACAACATGCGTTCCAGGGTGAAAATCCGCCTTATGCAGGAGATGGTCTGGGCTTCTGATATTGATTCCGCCCTTCTGCAGGAAGTTTACTTGGCCAGTCTCCCGGATAGCAATGACCATACTGCCCACGCCTCCGTGAGTGATCCATTGGGCCGCGGAGTGGCCATCTACGTCCGCCATGGGATTTCTGTGACCGACGCAGCCTTCCTTCCATCAGCTCGGGGCATGGCACTCACTGCCATGAGGACACCCATTATTAATGTCTACGCTCCCTCAGGCACCGGCCGACGACATGAAATGGCCCAGATTTATTCCGAGGAAATCGCCCCCATGTTTTTAGGACGATATGACCACTGCCTACTAGGAGGTGATTTTAACTGCGTTTTGCAACCCAAAGATCAGATTCCACACTATACTATGTTGTGTCTAGGCAAGACAGCCTAGACACAATGAGAGGAAGCCGAAAGGCACGCGCTTAAACTCACGCAGGCTGGCGTGAGGTCTGAAACAGGATACGTAATGAATGCTATAAAGAAAAGTACGTAGCTGCTGGAATACTTAACTTTAATCCACATTTGCAGAACATCGTTCTTGATGATACATTAATAGAATCTCAATATCTATTGAATACGGCGCCTTGCTAGGTCGTAGCAAATGTAGCTGAAGGCTATGCTAACTATCGTCTCGGCAAATGAGAGCGTATTTGTCAGTGTAGCGTCGCTAGCAAAGTCGGCTGTACAACTGGGGCGAGTGCCAGTACGTCTCTCTAGACCTGCCGAGTGGCGCTCGGTCTGCTATCACTGACAGTGGCGACACGCAGGTCCGACGTATACTAATGGACCGCGTCCGATTTAAAAGCTACCACCTAGCAAGTGTGGTGTCTGGCGGTGACACCACATACTACATGCCAGGAACTACGTATAGTGGTGCGGGACCTCCTGCTTCACGATACCTGGGAAGTTCAACACGGCGACCGTTCGGGTGATTCTTATCAGTCATTCCGCAAGCCGACTACACAGGCTATATGCCTCACAAACTCTTAGATCTGCGATACGGGGCGCCAGACGCTGGCCACTGGCCTTTTACGGCCATTGCGCTTACATCTGTACGGTCCTCCTTCCGCCGCAATTTGTATGGCGCAGGCGTGCGCCATGGAAACTAAACCAGGTGCATGACCTTCACATGTCGCTAACAAGTCACTGAGACGTGGACAGCCTGCGAACCACGCCTTCCACGCTACCGCTCCACATTGTGGATGGACTGCGCCAAACCAGCGATCCAGAGGACACTGATGAGATAAGGGAAGGATATGGACGACTGGCATCGCAACACTGTTGACTTCTATTATGCGATTCTCCGAAATCTGGACACTCGGCCGCCAACCTCAGACAACCAGTTGGAACGGGAAAGCACTAAGGCGAGGATAAAGGCGCTGGCACGCCGGAAATTGCAAGGGGTGGTGATACGGACGCGGCGCCACGATGACGCGGGTTTAGAAATTTCATCCATGCATCATCTAGTGTCCGACGAACTTCGACGTCGTCGGCACATCATCAGCACTCTGACCACGCCTCATGCCACGCAGGTGACCAATCAGAATGACATCGTCCACGCATTCGTCGAACACTACCGTCGTACTTATAGTAAAGAAGGTGCTGATACTGCAGCAGATGACTCCATTTTGCATTACGTCACGCGCACCCTCCCCCACACGGAAGCGGGTGCTTTGACAGTGGTGGTCACGCGAGACGAAGTCGACAACGCAATCGACAAGGGTGCAGTCAACAGATCGCTCGGCATTGACGGCTTACCAATTGAGTTTTACACTTCCTTCCGGGACCTCATGGCACCGCGGTGGACGACTACGTATCAAGAACTGATGACACCTTACCAAGCAATCCCACTCGCCTTTGCTGAGAGCATCGTCATTCCGGTCCACAAACCTGCCTGTGGTTCGATGGTCATCAGTCACAGACCACTCACCCTACTCAGTGCCGACTATAAGATTTTCGCTCCGAACAATACTCCCTCATATCCTCTTCCCGGAGCAAACGACGCCTGGGGGACAGTTTAACATACAGACTGCCACGGGGGAATGCCGCGACTTAATTGCGATGGCGGCAGCCTGAAGACTCAGCGCAACGGTTGTCGCTATAGACTTCGATAGCGCCTTCGATAAAGTGCGCAATCGTTTCCTGTTTTCGGTGGCGGCCCGAATGGGCATCCCCCCTGTGTTCCTCGACATCCTCCGGCGTCTTTATAACAGTGCCAGTTCACGTGCTCAAGTCAATGGACGTGTAGCAGGGCCAGTACCCATCTGCCGTTCCATACGGCAAGGGTGTCCCCTCTCTACCCTCCAACATGCCATTGCCCTTGAGCCCCTCATTGGAAGCTTGACAACCAAGCACTCTGGCCTCACCCTACGCCAACACACTTTTCGCTGTCGGGCACATGCTGATGACCTCTTCCTCCTCATTCGCTCCAGCTCTGAGATTCGAGCAGTCCTCGAATTGATTACCCGTTATGGGGCTGTCGCTGGAAGTGCCATGAATGTCGCCAAATCTTCTGCAATGCACATTGGACGAAGCCTCCATGAAGGTGAAGTGGCATCGCTGCTGCTTGTGAGGACTTCCCGGTACCTGGACATTACCTTCACCCCCACGGTCTCACACACAGCGGCAACGACTTTCCGTCGCCTGTTACACGTCATCCGCAACGACGTCCTCTAGAACCTCTTGCGCCGCCAGGACACACTTCAACGCGTTGAGTTTCTTAATCTTTATGTGGCATCAAAATTGGTCCTCATCGCGCACGTTCTCCCTCTGCCTACTGCAGTTGGGCGCAACCTTCAGGCGGCTGTTGGCTATTATCTCATGACTGGTTCCATGTTCAAAGTCCGTTACGAGAGACTTACCCTGCCCCCACGGGATGGTGGCCTCGGGCTCGTCAATGTCCGTATGCGAGCTGCAGAGTTGTGTATGAGCTACATGAGAAAACAGTGAACCGGCTGGGGCACATCTCTAACATGCAGCTTGCTTGAGATCCTCCTGCCTGCTTCCACCTCACCACCGGTATCTGTCGGCAATATCATGCCTCATTTGTCTCATATTTCGACCTTTCTGGTCGACTACAGTTACATACATACCAGTCTCCCAGATACGCGCCCATCCAGGACTAAGGATTTGTACAGCCTGCTACTGAGCTGTGTTCCCCGGAATGTGATGGAGACCAAACATCCGTCCACCAGTGGTCCATAGTGTGGACTACCGTCCAACAGCCCTTCCTCCCTACGAACGTCCGGGCACTGTGGCATCACATAGTCAACTGGAAATTAGCCAGGATACAGGGACTGCACAACATTGGCTTTTCAGAGTCCCCTCTTTGTCTACTTTTTCAAGCAAGTGGACACTGGTGACCATCGTCTGACATGCGCTTCTTCGCAAGATGTCTGGCGCTTCGTGCAGAAAATCATTGCCTGCTATCTCCGAGTGCCACCAGACACAATCACTACTGTTTCTACACCCGGAAAACAACATTTTCCCGCAGCCAAATCTAATGCTGTTACGTGGCTCAAAAGGTGGGCGGTCGCTTACCTCTTTCATGAAGGACATAAATCCCGCCTCGATTTCTGGACTTATTTACGAACAGCCCATGCAGCTAAGTTGGAGGGGGGGGGGGGGGGGGGAGGGTGCCTGGCCCAGAGGCCAAACGGTGTCTGAGTTTACGCCGACTATGAGACTATGATCGATTCTACCTCTGACCTCCACGGATGGGAGAGCGTGTTGCAGATTGCGAGGATTTTTTTCTTTTTTCTTTTCCTTTTTCTTCTCTTTTTCTTTACCCAGTATTTATATATTTTTTTCTCTGTCATTGCTGTGTCCCTCATATGATAATGGTGAATATTACAAAAACACAATGCAAATAAACAAACAACAACAACGCCTTCCATTTCTGTTGATTCCTGTGTCTCCCACTTACCTATGCCTTACAGGCTCGGTGGTGGTGAGGGGGCACTGGGGTTAGGCCTCGGGTTTCGACCCCTGCCCACTTTGCCCCCGAGCCCCCACCGGTCCACTATCCCTTTTAAAAAAAAGAAAAGAAAAAAGAGGTCAGCGCAAAAGAATGTCAGATCTAAGGGCTCTGGTTCGATTCCTGGCTGGGTCGGAGACTTGCTCCGCTCAGGGACTGGGTGTTTTATTGTTCTAATCATCATCATTTCATCCCCAGCGACGCTTAAGTCACCGAAATGGCGTCAAATCGAAAGACTTGCATCCAGCGAACGGTCTACCAGACGGGAGGCCCTAGTCACACGACATTCACATTTTACCAGTATTTGTCATGTTTGTGTGTTCCATAGATGGTTAACTGTTCCTTAGTAGTATTGTTTTTGGTCGTATGTGTTTCCACCTATGTCTGTGAGCGTAGCTACCCAGGTTACGGATGAAAAAGTTGTTTTAATGTTTCGTTTTCTTGTACAGTCGTATAGCAAGTTTATGGAATATCTCCGTGAGAGTTTCAAAGCGGTATTCTCTGTGAAGGTCTGCATTGCTTGGGTATCGTGGAACGTTGCTTATGATACGTAACACCTTGTTCTGTGTGATCTGCAGGCGCCGCAGGCGTGTTGGAGCTGCACATCCCCAAACTGGAGCTGCGTACATCATAAGTTGTCTAATTTTAAAAAATTGGTTCAAATGGCTCTGAGCATTATGGGACTTAACATCTAAGGTCATCAGTCCCTTAGAACGCAGAACTACTTAAACCTAACTAACCTGAGGACATGACACACATCCATGCCCAAGGCAGGTTTCGAACCTGCGACCGTAGCAATCGCGCGGTTCCGGACTAAAGCTCCTAGAGCCGCTCGGTCACCGCGGCCGGTTAAGTTGTCTAATTATGGCTGTGTACCTCGCAGTACAACAAAGTACACAATACAGTACTCCCCGTCTCCTTTTAAACTGGTGAGTCCGCCTACCATAGTACCTAGTAGTGAATTCAGCATTAGATAATGTATGTCATAGTGATAATAGTGGAAGTCCAATAAAGGACACAGCTTGTTTCAGAAATAAAACACACAGATCCAATTTATTACAGCATGCTTGTTATAATGATGGTCTACATAGACGTCTATACAACCCCGACAACTTTAAAATGTACGAGAAACGATATCTTTAAACTACGCAGGGTGGGCGAGAGGTTCTAAGCGCTTCAGTCCGGAACCACGCGGCTGCTACGTTCGAATCCTGCCTCGGGCATGCGTGTGTGATGCCTTTAGGTTAGTTAGGTTTAATTAGTTCTAATTATAGGGGACTGTTGACCTCGGATGTTAAGTCCCATAGTGCTTAGAGCCATTTGAACCATTTGTTGGGCTAGAAGTCCCTGTACCATCTAGTATCCAATGATAATTGATTTGATTTGTTTCAGCACAAGTACTTAGTTACATATTAAGTGTCCATTGCATCGGTATGCTCCCCGTCATGCTGCAAACCCTTTTCCATAGCCTCCACATTCTTCTTGACATATTTTTGAGCATGTTCGGCACTATAGTCCGAAATGACTTCTCAACAGAATTGCACAGTTCTTCGTATATAACTGAACGAAGTGCACACACATGAGCCTTAGCGATTCCCTATAACCAGTTGTCAGGTATGGTGCGGTCATGACTTATGGTGGCCATATCAAGGGAGTTGCTGTTGCAGACTAACTTCGACCTACCCATCGTACATTTACGAACTTGCGCACTGCGTGGGTGTAGTGAGAAGGCACCCCGTTTTTCCTCAACCATATGCGTTTTGTGAGGCCCGTTACCTTCCGTTGAGGCACTAACCATGCTTGTAGCACGTGTAAATAACTAGCGTTATTGACATTCCCTTCAAAAAAGTACCGTCCAGTCAGATGTTGCTATAACATCGCTACCCATACCATTATGTGAGGCGAGTACGTTCTAATTCGACTGTGCTTGAACGCACTCTTTGGCCCAGACGACAATTTATCTAGAACGTGAGCTGGGAAAAATGGCACATTCATCTGAAAACTTAAACTTGGCACGAATCACTGCGTTTGAAAATTCACTTAAAAAAGCACGGCATGCTAGAAGGCGTTCATTACGCTCTGAAGGCGATAACTCCTTTACGAACTTTGGTCGAAAATGTCTGACTTAAGGTCCTTTACATGTCGCCCCATACTGCTGTCCTCGGTATACCAAGTTCCGAAACACTTTTACGCGTCGACTTCGTAGGCGATTGTTCAATCGAAGCAGAGATTCCGGCACATATTTCTTCTCGTGTCTTCTTCGTTCCCCTTCGAGGCCTGTCTTTAACACAGTCAGAAGCAAAAGCATGTCTTTCCAAATCCGTTGCCTCATTATATTTTTCCTAAAATGCTCCTATAACCTGTCTCATTGTCTGCCCTGTGTGTTGTTCTTGCACCCACGCGCTTGTCACTTAGCGCTCCTCAGTAGTGTAACCATGGCAGCTCACATCGACCATGGCTACAAATTAAAACTCGACTGCGACTGTGAAAACATATAAACATGAATCCCAGTAACCGATTCCAACAACTGATGAAAAGTAATACAGCTACCAACCTGTTCAGTAACAGCTGATACTTAATAGGGGTTACAAGGATACGGGGACTTCTCGCCTGCCCTGAAATGGGTTAGCCAGAACTCCACGTACAAAATTTCAGACGTTGCTCTGGAATACACTCTAAGCTGCCATGAGGTTCTCACGGTCTCCGACGGCTCGTTACAGAGTTACTGCATTTCGATTGGTTTCTTGCCCCAGTGAGCTTGGTATCGGCATTGCACTGAAAACAGTGCACGCCAGTTCCATTTACGGAGGAGGCGTCAACTTCGTGATGCCTAAAGTGAGTGATACGTAGGCAGCTGGAGAATATTCATCTGTTTCGTTTCGAAAACCGCTTGCTGTAACTTTGTATTTGTGACTCCCAACAACGGTTTCTTTACACTCTCTGCTTTTAAACAATCCCAGGTTTATCCGCATTCTTGTTTTCTCTATACGTTTAAGATCTATTACTCCGGTTTCATAAAAATTGCATATGTTTGAGCATCATCTTAATGCAGGTCGCAGAAGTGTTTTATGATCAGTCTCTACTGCCAGTAAAAACTGTCAGCACAGATATTCTCCATGGTACTGGTTGTATGATTTCAGATTAGTGAGGAACAGGCCCTATAATTTCTACATGCCATTTTTTCTTTTTGTAGAGAAAATTTTTAAGATCAAAGATATAGTCACAGTCGCATCGCATATGTGGCCAATATTCTTGACAGGTCATTAGTAGTCTGTAGACGAGGACGAGCAACGCAAGGAAAACTGAAACTACCTCAAACTGGAACATGCGCTCCTGTGCTGCCAGCGTCTCCTCCCGGTCGTCCAGAGGTTCGTACCAGTTAGTGCTCAGTGTGATGCCGACCCTGCCTGCAAAAAACAAGAAACAGGACAGGTACAGTATACGACACCGAAATCAAACAGTAGCAGGAAGGAGGCTAGTCTGTGACTTTACTGGTATAAGCCTTAGTTCTCTATTTAAAAAGTTTTGCTTGGTACATACCTCGTGACTATGTAACCTCAAGTTCTCATTCGTGCATCCACTATCCACAATACGAAACTCTTGTAGAATTTCATACTTGTTACTGCCTACTTTTTCCGCTTCTATCAATAACTGAATTGACTTAAGTGTGGCATTGAACGATTTTTAACTGAATTTCCTTATGAATCTTCACGCATTGCTAAATTTGCACACTTTCATGGTAGATCAGAAACGGTAATCCAGTATGACTGGTCTGAACGTTGACACAGACCGTTCCGCGACCGAATGCGCATAATATTTTGATAATTCGTAACGATCTGGGGTACTTTGTCTTACTAAAACAGTTATGTTATCTCGATTAGCTGAAATTCATTTTTGTTAGTACAGTTATTACGAATTAGCGTTCCTTCTTCCATTTATATCTTATATTTACGTGTTGTGTTCAACACACTAATGAGTATTAATATAGTCTTCCACATGATTGAAAACAGTCTGACAAAGTTGGGATGGATTGTCAATTTCACACTTTTGCATAGTATGTTGGTAGCACTTCGTCGCCTAGCCGGTTATGCTGTGTAGCAGACTTTAAAGCTGTGCGGATCAGCATAACGAAAAGGCGAGGGGTCCTGCTCGTTTTCTCCACGACTGTACATACTTTGTAGCGTCACGTGTCCACAATGTCACCAGTGGCATGCAATCACACTAGCGTAATCATTGTCAGTTTATGTCTCATTTAGCAGTTGCTATGCTATGTATTTATTATTGAAGTTAAAATCTCCTGGGTTGCTGGGAAGCGCATGTTTCTTCTAAACGATCGATGATTGGACCTGTCTGCTGGCGTCTTCTTTAGGATCTTGTGGTGTCCACATTTGACTGCGTGTTAAGTCAACAGTGAAAACTACAACCTTAAGAAGATCAGAGTAGAGTTGTTTGAAAGTCGATCGTTTGGAAGAAATACGATGCGACCGAACAACCGAGAAGACTTTAACTTAAGGGAGAACGGCTTCAAAAGCTTGCACACCTTCATGTTTACTATTGTTAGCAAGTTTATTTTACGTATATTGAAGATTAAGAAACTTCAACTTTAAAATCTGTAAAACATTGTTTGCTACCCTTACGGCGAAGATTTTTATCCTTAATATACTAAAAATTATGACATCTTGCTCGTCTCAAAGGTTGAAAAATTCAACAAACAGATTATTAACTGCTGTATGACGTTTTCTTTTCAGTTAAATCTTCACAGCACAACAAATACAGTATGTACCTAAAACTAACATGAGAAGGAGAGATAGTCGCTAGTCGGACAGTAAATAGTGTGACAGAGTGTGGGTGACAAAGGCATCATCGTTACTAAAGTAGCTGTGTGACAAAGTCGATACCAAATTGATGACTTCTGTACATTATTATCCAGGTTAATGTGAACGTATATGCACAAAATGTGTAAGAGAGACCAAAGTAACAGTTTTATGCGATGGAAATGCATTCCGCGTAAATGGGGCGACGTTAGTGATTGCTCCCAGGGTACAAGTATCCTAGAAAGCAGACGTAGAAGCCCTGCAGTCGTCTAACTAATTTGACTCACATCTCGAGGACAACGACGTTTGCACATTGATCGAGCCTTTGTAAGGCATCGTTCAACGCCCATAACTTTGAAAAGTCAGAATGCTCTCGCTCAACAAAATTTACGAATAGCTTCATTTTCATTTTTGAATCTAATTATATATTAATAGATTGAATGAATCTTAATTTTGTAATAAATGCGCTTTAACATTAACTAAGTTCAATGGTCGAGCAATAACCCTTTGGCCAAGTATTCACGTTTTACGTCTTGAAATATGTGTTACAGTCATTTTACATGAGCTTATTTCAAAATATATCAATTAAAAATTCTTCCTAGGTTTGTATATACAGTGATATATTTTGCCGTTTGAAATTTTTCTCTGATTTGGATGATTGAATGTCACACGTTTCCGTGCTGTGAACGGGTACACACAATTCATGACTCGTGTTGTTTCTATGTATTTTTGTAATGATATATGTTTTAATACCTCTGTTGTGGTATGTTCTCTTACAGTGTGTATTTTAATAATTTTATTAGTGAAAATTAGACGCGCGGAGTGGCCGCGCGGTTTAAGGCGTCATGTCACGGACTGCGCGGCCCCTCCCGCCGGAGTTTCGAGTCCTCCCTCGGGCATGGGTGTGTGTGTGAGTGTGTGTGTTGTACTTAGCAAAGGTTAGTTTAAGTTAGTTTAAGTAGTGTATAAGTCTAGGGATTTACACACGTTTGAACATCAGTGAAATTGGCGAATATTTGTGTTGCGTTTAATAAGTCAGATGGGCTGTAGCATCCACCATTAGAAGTCTGTGCTCTTGCCAATTAGAAAACAACCAGTAAATTTTAATTGGAGGAAGTTTCAAACATTGCGGATAGTTTTGATATGACAGACTGTATCAGAAACTTCAGTTCTGACTTCAGTTCTGTAGCATTGTAGCCTCCGAAAGTCTTAGTTGAACCCATTTGATTTGCTCCTTCAGACATGTTACTGCGGTTCCTGTGGGTTTATGTGGCGAAAGTGCTTAGGTCGTCTAAGCACATTATATTTTTTAAGCTCGCTTCTTGGTAGAGGACGTGACTTTCAATAGTAAAAGCGACGTAATGAAAGTGACACAGGGGCAGGCTTTTTCCACTTCTAAAATGATTCATATTAGTTTATTAGCTATTTAGTGTGAATATTAAGGCTTGTTTTTGTAAACAATGCCGAAATTTACATTTACTACATATGGTCTTACAGTGACTCGATCTTCTAGGAGGTATCCATTGTCACAAAAACTGGTGTATCCTCATTTCGTTACAAACTGACAAGGTATTAGAATTAGATATGAGTAATAGATTTCTCGATAAAATCATCAACACTACTGAAGAAAGCCGGCCCGAGTGGACGAGCGGTTCTAGGCGCTACAGTCTGGAACAGCGCGACCGCTACGGTCGCAGGTTCGAATCCTGCCTCGCGAATGGATGTGTGTGATGTCCTTACGTTAGTTAGGTTTAAGTAGTTCTAAGTTCTAGGGGACTGATGACCTTAGAAGTTAAGTGCCATAGTGCTCAGAGCCATACTGATGAAAACAGAAACACATTTCTTTATTACATACACTAAATAAATGGTAGGTTGGATAATATACACTCCTGGAAATGGAAAAAAGAACACATTGACACCGGTGTGTCAGACCCACCATACTTGCTCCGGACACTGCGAGAGGGCTGTACAAGCAATGATCACACGCACGGCACAGCGGACACACCAGGAACCGCGGTGTTGGCCGTCGAATGGCGCTAGCTGCGCAGCATTTGTGCACCGCCGCCGTCAGTGTCGGCCAGTTTGCCGTGGCATACGGAGCTCCATCGCAGTCTTTAACACTGGTAGCATGCCGCGACAGCGTGGACGTGAACCGTATGTGCAGTTGACGGACTTTGAGCGAGGGCGTATAGTGGGCATGCGGGAGGCCGGGTGGACGTACCGCCGAATTGCTCAACACGTGGGGCGTGAGGTCTCCACAGTACATCGATGTTGTCGCCAGTGGTCGGCGGAAGGTGCACGTGCCCGTCGACCTGGGACCGGACCGCAGTGACGCACGGATGCACGCCAAGACCGTAGGATCCTACGCAGTGCCGTAGGGGACCGCACCGCCACTTCCCAGCAAATTAGGGACACTGTTGCTCCTGGGGTATCGGCGAGGACCATTCGCAACCGTCTCCATGAAGCTGGGCTACGGTCCCGCACGCCGTTAGGCCGTCTTCCGCTCACGCCCCAACATCGTGCAGCCCGCCTCCAGTGGTGTCGCGACAGGCGTGAATGGAGGGACGAATGGAGACGTGTCGTCTTCAGCGATGAGAGTCGCTTCTGCCTTGGTGTCAATGATGGTCGTATGCGTGTTTGGCGCCGTGCAGGTGAGCGCCACAATCAGGACTGCATACGACCGAGGCGCACAGGGCCAACACCCGGCATCATGGTGTGGGGAGCGATCTCCTACACTGGCCGTACACCACTGGTGATCGTCGAGGGGACACTGAATAGTGCACGGTACATCCAAACCGTCATCGAACCCATCGTTCTACCATTCCTAGACCGGCAAGGGAACTTGCTGTTCCAACAGGACAATGCACGTCCGCATGTATCCCGTGCCACCCAACGTGCTCTAGAAGGTGTAAGTCAACTACCCTGGCCAGCAAGATCTCCGGATCTGTCCCCCATTGAGCATGTTTGGGACTGGATGAAGCGTTGTCTCACGCGGTCTGCACGTCCAGCACGAACGCTGGTCCAACTGAGGCGCCAGGTGGAAATGGCATGGCAAGCCGTTCCACAGGACTACATCCAGCATCTCTACGATCGTCTCCATGGGAGAATATCAGCCTGCATTGCTGCGAAAGGTGGATATACACTGTACTAGTGCCGACATTGTGCATGCTCTGTTGCCTGTGTCTATGTGCCTGTGGTTCTGTCAGTGTGATCATGTGATGTATCTGACCCCAGGAATGTGTCAATAAAGTTTCCCCTTCCTGGGACAATGAATTCACGGTGTTCTTATTTCAATTTCCAGGAGTGTATTAGGGGCTTATCGTCGTTATGATATGCCTATCGATAACCTGTTCAGATTAAAGCTGTCTCCAGACTTGGGTCCGTAAAGTACGTTTTTAGGTGTGCTTTGATCCTGCATGTTCCATTACTTCTTTGCTACATCCTTTGTTGTGACTAGAAACCCATCAACGAATTTCCTTAGTTCTAATACAACCCATTCACCTCACTGAATATCGAGGCCAACCTCTATTTAGTTTTCATTGCAGTGGACCATCCTTTACACAAGACTGTTCCGTGATATTCAATTTTTGAAAGATTTTCGTGATAAAAATCCACATGTTACTGTCTTAATCGAAACTATTCACGTACTGTGTAAAGTAACCTCCACCACAGACTTCAGATTTGGACATAAAGTAGATCTAATGATGTTTTCTTTTTTCCACTCATATGATAATAACTTTCTCCAGACTTTTTAAAACTTACCTTGTACTTCTTGCTAGCTGGCTATATTTAAGTGGGTTTCAGTGCAAAGTCTGAACTCACCGTCGCACTTCGTATTAACTTTCTGAAATCTACTCTTCGTGACAATACTTTCGACTGTGAGCATTAGTACTGTGTTCAGTAGCCGTTCTATTTTAAATTTAAACCTTGCATACGTCTGTGCTCGCTTTGAGAACTGTCATGTCCGCTGCAAGGTTGGCCCCTATTTCACTTGAGAATGATTTGTAAGGCCGAAACTGGCCAATCGTGCGAAACGAATTACGTTTTAATTGAATAGAAGTCTAAACCGTTACAGTGTCCTTAAGTGAATTTTGTTAACGAGACATCTGGCGATTGACAATGTCAGGAGAAAGACACGCATTGCCAACAAAAAAGATTTGAACTTTTCAAACATCACGTCCTCGAGAGATACCGTGAGAAGGAGTAATCAGGTAATCAGGGCACGATTAAAGCCTAGTTCAAAATGTGTACTTGATGATTCACGATGTTTAAAGATTCTAATAAACAGTCAAGCAAGGAGACGCAATTGCGTCTGAAAAAAAATGGCCTCGAGCACTATTGGACTTTACATCTGAGGTCAGCAGTCCCCTAGACTTAGAACTACTTAAACCTAACTAACCTAAGGACATCACACACACCGATGTCCGAGGCAGGATTCGAACCGGCGACCGTAGTAGGCGCGCGATTCCGGACTAAAGCGCCTAGAACCGCTCGGTCACAACGACTAGCAGACTGCATCGCTCTAGGTTTCATCTCGTCTAGTCTAAAATTTCGGGAATACAACGCTCAAATTGTTATTAACATCATATACCGTCGTAACTATAATTCATCAGTAAACTGGTTTTATTGCCTTAACGTTTCCTATTGTTTCTGGTGTTGCTACTTTGTATCGTCGTCTTGATATTCCCTCGTTGAATCCAGCAGTGAACTTTGTAGGTCGATCTAACATAGATTTGTTACCTTAACTGTTCCGACCATGTCATTTTCACTGCGGTATAATTATGACTGCCACCCCAGTTGCTCCATGTTCCATGTTCCATATGTTTGTGGTCCTGTTGGTCCCAGTAATTCACGACAAGCATCTCTCCATTTGTCACTTAGTGACATTCAGTTCTTCAATGGTTTCCTTAGGTCATTTCTCACTGTCATAATTCAGAACTCGTAATAAGCACTGAAAGTCAGTTATCCTTTTCAGAAACGTCAGAAGCTTAACAATGAAACGGAGAAGAAAAGAGAAACCGAGACTATTCCATTTTGCTCTTCGTCGAGTACGTGTCACCCAGTGTCCTATACAGAAATAAACGTCACCTGGCTCTGCATTATTTCGTTTTAATCTATTGATTGCAGACTACTTGCAACATTACGCAGCTGATTTTCAAGCCTAGTAAGTTGTGCTCTTCATTACTGAAGTCTGTTTGCACTAGCGGAAAGTACTAGAATATTATTTATGCTAAAGATTGTGAGCAGTCACCAGATACATGAAGTACTGCGAATCTGCGACTCCCACCCCCATTCCGCTAAAAAGCTATGATCTTTTTTAACAACAGCTAGTAGACAGTTTGGTGAATAAGGTTGTCTGATTTTCATTCGTGTGTAGGAGAATTGATAGTAGTAATAATAATAATAATAATAATAATAATAATAATAATAATCGTTCAGTGTAGCTCAATGCCCTCATGTATAGCTCTCAGTTGGAAGCCATTTCTGCAACCTGCATATCCTTAAACTATGACCGTTATCCAGCTGCGGAAAGGGGACCTACAGAAAGTGGAATCAGCGCCAAGTATGGTTTCTCCATCATGGAGAGGTGAATACTGTTGTGTACGACTTTGTACACTACGGTAAGGTGAGGTTGGCTGCAGAGTGGTATGGCAACTCTTGTCGTAGGAAAGCTGGAAGGAGCAGAAATAATCAGAGATTAAGCTAACACAGTAAGCAAGCTTGCAAAGACTCATAACAAATATTCTGCGAGAAATAAGTGCAGGTATTACAACAGCAACACCTACAAGGCTCTCTGAAGTAAGTGCGAACAGTGCTGTCGTAGGAAACAGGCTCCAAGTGCAGGTGGGCTGAGAGACTGCCGCCGGCCGTCCTATATTACGCCGGATGAGGATGCTTCTAGTCCACAGCCACTGGAGGCGTGGCGCAGTGGTGCGCACCACTGGTCCTCCAGACGCGCGTCACCGCCATTGGCGTCTGATGGAAACTTACAACGCCGTTGCCTACATTAGGACGCCTGGTTTGTGGTATCAATACCTAATTCCAAAAATACTAGTTTAGAGTCAGAGTGAGAGAAAATCGTTGTCCGTCCACCAGGCCTGAAGAAGAAAGCGATAGAAAAAGCAACGCGGAGAACTTATCTCAAGATATTGTTTCTTCAAATTATGCTTATATTGCATCACCAACATTAACATCGCCTTAACACTTTCTTCTCGGTGATCAAAGTGATCGACACTGCACTGATGCGTAGTTTCTGCAGTAAATTCCTGCTCCTATTACACTAATTATCCTGCTGTTTCCTAAATTTCACTTTATTAACTTACGGTACATTTTCTTTACCATTATTTGCAATAAATTTCTTACCTGTTAGGTAATCTACTTACTGAAAACTGGTGTTCGGGGTCTGCTTCGGTTTGCCAATTGTCGTACACAAGGGTTATACGCAATCACAGTACTCGACACAGTTGCCCTCCGGGAACTCTGTTAAATCTAACCTTCTTCCTATGAACTATTCATGTTGGAAATACAAGTGCCATTGTAGCTCGCTTGAATTTTATCGGCATCACAAGAGAATGTGTAATATTGAGACACTCTTTCTTTACCTCAAAAATAAGGACATCTGTGTCCCTTCCCATCACACGCTGGCAGCATAATATCCCAGGAGGAATCTTTAGCTGTCAACTAGTTTGGAAATTTCTCTCTCCTGACATACAGATTTACGTTTTCCATGTGGTCCCTAAGCTGATTAAGGGATAGGTTGTTAGTTATAAAAGACGAAAACGATTTCTTTTCCCATCCTTGTCCAATCTGAGTTTGGGTTCTTCCTCAAAAAATTCCTATTGGATGTGAGGCGAAGCTCTAACATTCTTCAGAATCTAAACACAAACGTTTCTCCTTTCCGACCTCTTAAACAAAAAATTCATTTGATCTTCACTTGACAGTGTCTTTCTGTTAGTTCTCACTGATGAAAGACAGGGGACAGTACGCAAATTACAACGATAGTCGAAAATATTGTGATAGTGAGAAGACGTTATTGTCATTCACTTCATAAATGCATTACGGCGAATAAAATCGTACAAACCTTAATTACAGTGAAATTGTCCGTGCAAAGTGTCATTAAGAATAACGGAAATATCAGTATACAAAGTAACTCACCCTGTCACCGAAGTTGTCAAAGAGCACCGTGGCGTACTCGAGGAAGTAGTCCGCGAGGATGGGATTCGGCCAGCCACCTATGTACTGCAGAGCTTGCGGCAAGTCCCAGTGGAACATCGTCACCTGTAAGGTGGGAGACATTGGCTATGAACATCACATGTGATACATTTGCATGATGAAAATACCGAGGTCATCATTTACTTTATTTTATTCTATTCCGTAGAAAATTACGGAACATCAAGTGAATATCACTGTGCCACAGTGACTGGAAAGGATAACATGACTGTAAGAAAAGAATTTCAAATGATGTAATTTGTCAGGGAAACTGGAAAGAAAGGATGATTTAACGTTCGGAAGTTGTTTTAAGGACTACTTTCACTTCTATGAGTGGTTTACAAAGGCTTCAGAGGAAGTCGGGAAACGAGTGAACAGGAAAATAAATGTAGAAGCGGGAAATTGTAAGAGATGGAGAGTGAACACAGATTTCCAATAGAACTGTGGCTGAATGACTATTCAAGCAGTCGTACAATACAATGCAATATTCCAATCACTCATTAAAACAATTATTTTTAATTTTTTATTTTGGTAGTAGTGCTAAAAGTGTATTCCAGTGTGGTTATGTCTGCTCTTGGACTGTAAATAGTGAAACTGAAGCCGGCCGGAGTGGCCGTCCGGTTCTAGGTGCTACAGTCTGGAACCGAGCGACCGCTACGGTCGCAGGTTCGAATCCTGCCTCGGGCCTGGATCTGTGTGATGTCCTTAGGTTAGTTAGGTTTAATTAGTTCTAAGTTCTAGGCGATTGATGTCCTCAGAAGTTAAGTCACATAGTGCTCAAGCCATTTGAGCCATTTTAGTGAAACTGAAAATTACTTTTGAAACCTTTGTGCCTAGTTCATTCAATTACAGTTACAAGTATTTTCAATCATCTTATTATCAGTCGCACTATACCAATTGCCTTGACAATAATGATGTTGTAATTGGAGCGCAGTTAGGAGAGTATTTCTGTGTAAGCCGATATTAATACGTTTTATTGTTTTCGTGGGGCGTCAATAATGTTACGAGTCTTTGTTTCTAAGAAACTGGACAGCATGATGATAAGCTGTTTATGGGATACAAAATGCCCTCATAACACATGGAATTTTTGTTTCCCATCCCTCATAACACATGGAATTTTTGTTTCCCATCCCATAAAGGATACAAAACAGTTGGGTTTGATGAAAGAAAAAAGTTTTCAATGTTGCGTAAGAAGCAATGTCAATACAGATATTCGGAACAGTAACAGCAGGCATATGAAACAATTCTGTAAACGACATCAAGAAACAACGTAATTGTATCAGTGACCTGTAGACACCTAGATTAGGTTTTAATTAATTAGAGCAGATTTTATAACAATATTTGACACTATCATGTACATGTAAAGAAAAAGCAAAAATCTCAAGCAGAAACGTTTCTTTACATATAATATAACATTATCATCGTTTATTTGTATGTTGATGGTGATGGAGATGTTTTTACATGTATTTCATTTTTTAGGGAATAAGGTTTCCCGTCATTATTTCCATTATAACTGCGATGCATCATCAATGGTGACACCTTTATCAGAGTACCTTCAAATCATAGGGTCATTCCCCGTCAAATCAAAAAATGAAACCATCGTTTTGAACTTTACCCTCTTGGATTTAAACCAAGAAAAATTTGTTATTTCTCTGACGGAGCAGCAGCTCATTATAAAAATAGAAAGAACTTTATCAACCTGTGCCATCACAAAGATGATTTCCAAACTGAAGCTGAATGGCATTTTTCAGCCACCTCGCATGGGAAGGGAGCTAGTGATGGTATTGGTGGAACAGTTAAACGACTTGCAGCTCGAGCAAGTTTGCAACGGCCATACAGTGATCAAATAATGACACCAAAACAACTTTATATGTTTCCCAAGGATAACATAAAAGGAATGAACTTCAAATATGCTATTAAAGAAGATCACAAAAATGGAGAAATGGAACTTATGGAGAGATTTGAGAAATGCTGCAAAATTGTAGGGACACAAAAACTTCACACTTTTATTCCTGTTAGCAAGGACAAAATAGTAACAAAAGTGTATTCAAACTCTGATGATAGTAAAATTGAACTGGTGACAGTTTCAGACGGTGATACAATACCGTTCAAAGACATAAAAGGATATCTTGCTAGTGATTATAATGGACACTGGTGGTTAACCTGTGTACTTGAAAAAATCAGGAGAAGGATGAAATCACAGTTAGTTTCTTACATCCACATGGACCGTCACCATCTTTTACATTTCTGAGTCATCCAGACATTCTTTCCATAAATAGTAGGGAAGTAGTGGCAATCGTGAACCATCAAACTGCTACAGGGCGAACATATAAGTTATCCAGTGCATAAATGTTGATGTGCAACAGACTGATTAGTTTGAAGTATGAAGAAGTGCACTAATTGGATGCCTGTTTGTAAATAATAGTAATTACTAACAGAATTTAGGTCTGATCTCAGGTAAGCATCTTCCTGTATTTATTTTTTTTAAGTTTTCATTTTATATTTATTAATTACAGAAGCATAAATCATATGTTCTTTTGTCAATTACAAGTTATTTTTAATTTCCACATTTTACAACAACATACAGCTGGTGAGAAGTAGGCCTAATATCTAAAATAAATTAGTTTTTACAAATTTTAAAGCACCACCCTTAACGTAAAATTGCTTTTGATAGTGATCCCACGCTCATCCCAATTTGAAACTTTATGAATATGTAGATGTAAAGTGTATCTTTCACATATATTTTTTTGACAATTTAAAAAATACAGTTTTTCAAAATTCGATAAATTCAATAATATTGTTTTTATAAACAACGTGCATATATGTATTAAACTAATGATGTTTGGTTTCATATAAAAGCTCTTTAAAAGAGCTTTCCAATGAAGTAAATTTTATTTCTCTAGCTTAATTAGAACACGAGTTATAAAGAAAACAACATTGTTCCACGAGTCAAAAATCTGTCATTTTTTCAATTTTTGAAAGTCCATTACTCGGTAACTTTTTATCGAAAAAATGTGAAAAAATTAATTTGTGGTACTATTTATGATTACTACATGCATACTTAATTTCATTTAAATCCAAGAGGGTAAGGTTGTAGCACTTGTTGATTTGACATGGAATTGCCCCACAGTTTTATTCGCGATGTGAAGATAGTGTAAAAAATTTGTGAGAAGAACGAATCGGTCAAGAGCCGATATCCTAGGGAACTGACATAGATGTACGGAACTGAGTTCTAGACTGGAGGGAGTCAGGGGCGTAGCCAGTGACGACCCAAGGAAAACAAAATACATTTTTTTCCGCAGCGAGTGGTTCTACAGGCGTACTCTGTCCAACATAGATCCGACGATTCTTGCCATTTGTATTTACTGACAGAACAAACATCCCTTCATTGTTGTTGGTATATGTAGTGTAACTGTTCCTTCACATGCTAATATATGGGTCCGAGAAGAATTTATGACCAACTTCCTCGTCAGACTGAGCAGTAAATTCATAAGAGTGAAGAAATGTTTACACTAACGTCGATAAGTTCTATGAACGCTAGGATGGAGATTTACCTTGCACAATAATGCCAAGTGGAGCAGTGAATGGTCGATGCGTCATAATCGATCCCTTTACAGAACAGAGATAAAAGCGTTCTTACCAGCGGATATCGTTATCCAGTAACAAGTTGATGAGATTGTTGTAGTAGTCGATTCCCGGCTGTTTGATCACGTCCAGGTCTCCATTAGGCAGCATGCGAGGCCAAGAGATAGAGAAGCGGTATACTTTAGCTTGAAACAAACAGTGCAGTGTTACACTAGCATCTCTACTGCTAGAGAGGGTCAGCAGCACAATAGTTAGGATTCTGTGGAAGAACATTCAGCAGACATCTGTGAAAATTAACAGTAAAATGTTTTTGAAACGTAGGAAGTATACGTGTATCATTAATTAGACTTCGCAGTTCTCAAGCAGTGTCGATCGCTATGGATCTGACAAATGTCGAAATCTCAAGGGTTTATCCAACTTGAGGCGACTGACTAACAGACAGTATTTTATTCAGGTATGTCACGTTCTAACACCTGGAGGACGCATTACTTTCAATGGATGATCTATTTAGAAGAAGCTGAAAAATGGTATTATTTTTTGTAAATGTGTATTTTGTGACAGAGCTCCAGTGAAGCTTAAATTTCGGAACTGCAGGACCAATAAACAACTATCTTCCTGCACGCCTCTCGAGGAAAAAGATATACAATTCGAGTGCAACATCTGCAGTTTCTGGAGATATCATTTATCTGTGTTGACTGTTCTGCCAGCTGATTTTGGGAATCTGTTATGAGAGAATAAGGGCTCAATGAGGTTGGGCAGACCTGACGATAGTTTTGGTGATACATATCAGGAATCACATTTATGTCAGTATGAGTATAAGAAATTGAAAACGTATAGAAAAACCATTATTATTCGTATCGGGTATTTTTGATTATCAACAGTTCAGTTAAGTTATTCCCAGTCCATACTGGGAAACTGTCCTCACCTGTCGTGTGAAAACTATTTGTGAAAATGATGGTTGTAACATTACAGATGATGGTGAGGAAATTAACATGCGATTTTTACATGAAAATAATATCGTAGCCTCTACGAAGCATAAAAAATATACATTATCGTTGGAAACTTGACACGCACTGCTAAACGAAGGCCTCTGACATACTCCTGCGTGTATTACAGTGTTTTATACGCTTCCATGGTTCTGCATGTTTCATAACGTCATCCAACATACTTCCATTTCTTCGTCGTCCCAGCTTTTACGTATCCCTTGTAAGACAATACCTATCGACTTGCTCTACTGAACATCCGTTCGCCGGCTTATATGTCCAAAGTATCATTTTTACTATTGGCTTAACTTCACTTATGTTTATCCTACGAATTCCTATTGCTCGCTAAGCGGATTTCCTGTGTTTAGGACGCCTCTTTTGCAAACTACAGGTTTTTATTGCTCTGTATATTTCTCTTTTCTGTCGACTGAATATTTGTCTTCAGCTACAACAACAACAAATTCGCCTCATCTGGTTGTGATGTGCATTTGCGTTTAAACAGTTTTGTTTTCGACATGTTAATAATACAAGCACCCCCCACCACCACCCCCATGAAACATGGACCTTCCCGTTGGTGGGGGGGCTTGCGTGCCTCAGCGATACAGATAGCCGTACCTTAGGTGCAACCACAATGGAGGGGTATCTGTTGAGAGGCCACACCAACGTGTGGTTCCTGAAGAGGGGCAGCAGCCTTTTCAGTAGTTGCAGGGGCAACAGTCTGGATGATTGACTGATCTGGCCTTGTAACACTAACCAAAACGGTCTTGCTGCGCTGGTACTGCGAACGGCTGAAACCAAGGGGAAACTACAGCCGTAATTTTTCCCGAAGGTATGCCGCTTTACTGTATGGTTAAATGATGATGGCGTCCTCTCGGGTAAAATGTTGCGGAGGTAAAATAGTCCCCCATTTGGATATCCGGGCGGGGACTACTCAATAGGCCGTCGTTATCAGGAGAAAGAAAACTGGCGTTCTACGGATCGGAGCGTGGAATGTCAGGTCCCTTAATCGGGCAGGTAGGTTAGAAAATTTAAAAAGGGGAATGCATAAGTTAAAGTTAGATATAGTGGGAATTAGTGAAGTTCGGGGGCAGGAGGAACATGACTTTTGGTCAGGTGAATGCAGGGTTATAAATACAAAATCAAATAGGGGTAATGCAGGAGTAGGTTTAATTATGAATAAAACAATAGGGATGCGGGTAAGCTACTACAAACAGCATAGCGAACGCGTCGTTGGAACACGTGAGGCAATACTGACCCTACGACTTATCTTAGAAAATAGATTAAGGAAATGCAAACCTACGTTTCTAGCATTTGTAGATTTAGAGAAAACTTTTGACAACGATGACTGGAATACTCTCTTTCAAATTCTGAAGGTGGCAGGGGTAAAATACAGGGTCGAAAGGCTATTAACAATTTGTACAGAAATCAGATGGCAGTTATAAGAGTCGAGTGGCATGAAAGGGGAAGAGTGGTTGGGAAGGGAGTGAGACAGGGTTGTAGCCTCTCCTAGATGTTATTCAATCTGTAAAATTCGGAGTAGGTATTAAAATCCATGGAGAAGAAATGAAAAGTTTGAGGTTTGCCGATGACATTGTAATTCTGTCAGAGACAGCAAAGGACTTGGAAGAGCAGTTGAACGGAACAGACACTATCTTGGAAGGAGTATATAACATGAAAATCGCAAAAGCCAAACAAAGATAATGGAATGTAGTCGAATTGAATCGGTTGGTGCTGAGGGAATTAGATTAGGAAATGAGACACTTAAAGTAGTAAAGGAGTTTTGCTATTTGGGTAGCAAAATAACTGATGATGGTCGAAGTAGAGAGGATATAAAATATAGACTGGCAATGGCAAGGAAAGCGTTTCTGAAGAAGAGAAATTTGTTAACAACGAGTATAGATTTAAGTGTCAGTAAATCGTTTCTGAAAGTATTTGTATGGAGTGTAGCCATGTATGGAAGTGAAACATGGACGATGAATGCTTTGGACAAGAAGAGAATAGAAGCTTTCGAAATGTGGTGCTACAGAAGAGTGCTGAAGATTAGATGGGTAGATCACATAACTAATGAGGAGGTATTGAACAGAATTGGGAAGAAGAGGAGTTTGTGGCACAACTTGACTAGAAGAAGGGATCGGTTGGTAGGAGTTGTTCTGAGGCATCAAGGGATCACCAATTTAGTGTTGGAGGGCAGCGTGGAGGGTAAAAATCGTAGACGGAGACCAAGAGATGAATACACTAAATAGGTTCAGAAGGATGTAGGATGCAGTAGGTACTGGAAGATGAAGAACCTTGCACAGGATAGAGTATCATGGAGAGCTGCGTCAAACCAGTCTCAGGACTGAAGACCACACAGTAATACACTCCTTCCGTCTTACTACAGGTGATTTCGATGGTGCTTTCAAACTTTCACTACTGAGCTGTTCTATTTGTTGAACTACTTATAAATTAGGAGAAAAAATACTACGTTATTTGCAAAACGTGAACTCACAGTAGGGGCAGCGTGCTGGGATATAGCTATTCAAACAAAGCAGTTAGAGCCAATGTAACAGATGTCTCAACACGATGTGTGACATCACGCGAGTATGTTATGGTTGCATTACACCCTGCTGATAGTCCCAGTACTGAAACCATGACGTAGACAAACACATACGATGGTGTTCCATTGTCGTTGCTGCACTTTGGTTAGATGTTGATTACTCCTGCCGGCCGTAGTGGCCGTGCGGTTAAAGGCGCTGCAGTCTGGAACCGCAAGACCGCTACGGTCGCAGGTTCGAATCCTGCCTCGGGCATGGATGTTTGTGATGTCCTTAGGTTAGTTAGGTTTAACTAGTTCTAAGGTCTAGGGGACTAATGACCTCAGCAGTTGAGTCCCATTGTGCTCAGAGACATTTGATTACTCCTGATGAAGATACGCAACCCCTGTTCTTGGAACGTGAAAATGTAATGAAACTGCGACAAAAGTTGTCCGTAACAAATAAAGTTTAGCCGTAGCGCCTTTTCTTTATCTTTGGCGCTGGTCGTTAGTTAGCTCTTCCATTTGGCTTGACTTTGCAGTCGCAGTCGGTCGGTCAAGTGGTCGGTTTGCAGCGAGCACGGAGAATTACTTGAACGACCGGGAGAGTGCAGTACACCCGTGTGCGGAATGGCCGGCGGGCTGCAACGAAGCCTGGGACGGGGTCGCTGTCGGCTTGGTGTGGCACAGATTGGCGGTCCAGGTGTCCGCAGTGGACCCGTTGCTGTCCGATGGAAGCTTACACCTGGGTGCGGTCGTGTCCTGTCCTGTTGCATCGTACGATGTATTCGGCACTCTCGATGCTGCTGCCGACTGCACCCTACCCTGTGGGTTAGCTGTTTGCTGCTGTAAGTAGTGTCCGCAGCTCGTGGTCGTGCAGTAGCGTTCTCGCTTACCGCGCCCGGGTTCCCGGGTTCGATTCCCGGCGGGGTCAGGGATTTTCTCTGCCTCGTGATGACTGGGTGTTGCGTGATGTCCTTAGGTTAGTTAGGTTTAAGTAGTTCAAAGTTCTAGGGGACTGATGACCATAGATGTTAAGTCCCATAGTGCTCAGAGCCATTTTTTTTAGCTGTAAGTAGTGTGCCCCGAACTATTAAGCTGTCGTTGCTCCATTTGTTTTTAGATACCGTGCCGTGTTGTGAATACACTTACTTCTCAGCAGTGTACGAATTGCGCTCCTCCTATACCGACACATATACATCAACCAGTCGGTTGTGCCTGTTGATGAGGTTAGTGTTTACGGAAGTGCCTTTTAAGTGGTTTGGCTGTTAAGTGGAGGGGACGTACTCTTTAAACCGTTCTTCTGTGAAGCCAATACAAGTTGTAACCACCAGTAATTGTGCTGTTTCCTCCTAAAGTATCGAACGAGGTGGCGCAGCGCTTAGCACACTGGACTCGCATTCGGGAGGATGCCGGAACAAACAAGCGTCCGCCCATCCTCATTTAGGTTTTCCGTCATTTCCCCAAATCGGTTCAGGAAAATGCCAGGATGGTTCTTCTGAAATGGCACGGCCGACTTCCTTCCCCATCCTTCCCTAATCCGAAGTGACTCACGACCTCACTGTTGGTCCCCTCACCCAAAACCAACCAACCAACCAGCTCGTAAACTGAATTCGGAAATGCCATTATAACCACTGTAAGAGTCCGAAGCTGTCCGCTTCACCGTACAGTAAAGTTGGTGTTCCTTAGGCTAGTTTGGTTTTTAATTACCTAACGCTTCCGTGAACACCGGCCGGTGTGACCGAGCGGTTCTAGGAGGTTCAGTCTGGAACCGTGCGACCGTTACGGTCGCAGGTTCGAATCCTGCCTCGAGCATGGATGTGTGTGACGTCCTTAGGTTAGTTAGGTTTAAGTAGTTCTACGTTCTAGGGGACTAATGACCTCAGGTGTTAAGTCCCACGGTGCTCAGAGCCATTTGAACCGTTTCAGCTTCCGTGAATTATCTCGCGTAACTAAGTACTGATACGCTGCCTGCTTTTGATGTGCTTACGTGTGGAAAACAGAGTAGTTATTTCAGTAATCTTCACTTTTCGGTGTGACAGTTTAAAGACGGAATTATGGTGCCGATATGAACTCCAACAACTGCCACTGTTGAGCTTTATTTTTTTTAAAAATCCTTGCTTTCACTAGCTGGTTGCCTGTAAGTTTTACTGTCTTATATCAATCAAGGTTGGTGTCTCGAAAAATGACGTCACCCTTGGCCGTGAATTTATTTCTTTATTTATTTTGTATATATTGTAGAGTGAAGTCTATTTTTTCTGTGCCGTTTCGAGCGCTGCCTCAGTCGTTGTCGTCGTCCAGTGCAGTCAGGCGGGTCTATGCCCTCTGAAGGGTGCCACAGTGGAATAGCAGCACATGATTGATTTACTCGTACGTTGTTAAGTAAGTGCTTTGCCTTTAAATTATTGGCCTTAATTCATTCTAGTTTAAGTTAAAAGCTCCGGCCGGAGCTGTGATAAACTAACCTGTTGCCTAAGAGATTATCTCCTTAGTTATTCTGATTAAACAGATTTTTTTAAAATGGCATTTTGCCCCTTTTATAGAGGGGATGAGTGAATCTTTGATGGCTATTCTCATTATGATTCATGAAGTTATTGATATTGAACTTAAATTCTATGTTCAGTTTTGAAATATCACTCTACTTGCGATATCTCCCAATCCGTGTTCAAAAGGATTGCTACAAAAATACATACACACACACATATATATGCAACACTTGAACACTTGAGAACTCGCTTTTCATGCACTGTACTTTTTTAAAAAATTTTTGAGTTAAACGCCAGCTGTTGTAATCTGGATGTTGATGTTTTTACCAGTGTGCAGTACTGTCGTGTTATGGGGAATAAAGAATATTGTTATATTGGCTCCTCAATTGGGCTCGGACATTGCACTCCAGTATCCCTGTGCCCTGCTTTTAGCAATCTACAGTCTCAGCTACTTGAATTATAGTGTGACAGAGAAATGTTTGCTTAAACATAAACGAAGCCTCTAGGCAAGCTTGCAGGTTGCACTGTGGTATTCGACCTTGAGCGGCACCTGTCCATTGTCCTGAATACGTTGCTCGTATCAGTCGTGGCAAAAACAATGTCCTCTAAAGATGTGAGTGGATTATGTCAGAGGTAAGTCACTTTGGACGTGGGTAGTTTGTTGGTTTTCATGCGATAAATGCTTTCGTAAGCATGGTGAACGTATTTCGTGCTTCAAGAGGCACCATATCGAAGATTTACGCTGCGTACAGTGAAAGCAGAAAAACATCATCCATCAAGGCACAAAGCGGACGAAGTTATGTGTTGAGTGATTGTGAGAGACGATCATTGAAGGGGATTGTGACGAAAAAAATGAGGACGGCAGCTGCGAAAGACGCTATACCCCTAAATGTCGCACTTGAAAACTGCATTAAAAAAAAATACGCTAAGGAAACTCCATCAGTTCGGAATTGCAGGGCGAGCTGCGGAATGCTGGAATGCTGGAATGCTGTAGCTGCATACTTCGCACATACCAAAACCGTAAGTCTGATCTATGGAGAAATGGAAACGTTTTTTTGGAAGAGTGTTGTTGCACACACTTTTTAACGTACGGCCGAGTTTGCGGCCAATGAATGAAACGTGTCGGGGTTTGGTGATGATCTAGGTAGCCATATCGTGGTGTTCTATGGGTCTATTGGTCTTCTGCACTGCCGGCCGCTGTGGTCGAGCGGCTCTAGGCTCTTCAGTCCGGAACCGGGCAGCTGCTACGGTCGCAGGTTCGAATCCTGCCTCGGGCATGGATGTGTGTGATGCTCTTAGGTTAGTTAGGTTTACGTAGTTCTAAGTCTAATTGACTGAGGACCTCACATGTTAAGTCCCATAGTGCTTTAGAGCCATTTGAACCATCTTCTGCAATTATTGTCGCATTATTGTCAAGGATTGTCTGACCATTTTGGCTGATCAGGTCCAACCATGTTTGTTTGTTCTCCTACAATGTTTGTTCCCCAACAATGGTTGTTCTCCAATAGTGATAACTTCGTTCACATAGTTCGCATCATCCAGGTTTGGTTTTGCAAGCAGGACGATAAATTCTCGTACTTCTCCTAGCCACCACAGTCGCCACATCTTAATATTATTGATCCTTTGTATTTTACTTTGGAGAGAAGGCTGCGTAATGGCTACCCACGCATATGATTGTTACATGAACATGCCACTATTTTGCAGGAATAATGGTATAAGATTTTCTTGAAAACCAGACAGGACCAGAGCAGAGGGGACCTGTATTTATCCCTTCCGAGAGACCTGGAAGCAAATTTCAATGGTTTTTTCTGCATCGTATTATGCACAGTAATACCTTGTGCTTGTGTTTCCATATTGTTGTCCAACCACTGTACGTCTGTTGTGTGTACTCAACCCCAGGTCCTTGAGCGCCTGCACGTCCTCGGCATACTTGTGGTACGAGTCACAGGCCACGTCTCCATTGTCCCCATTGTTACCGAATTCTGGATGCTCGTGAAGCATGTGGTCCCAGATGCTTTCTCCTTTGCCTGTAAGGTAATAAGAAGTCTCACTACAGAGAGCAAGGATGTTTTTCTTCGTATAGCTAGCAAACCAGGCACTGCTTCACAATTGCTGAAAATAGATGGGAATTGGGTATACATCCTAATCTGGTTCTCCCTTCTCTCCCTATCACCTCCTCATTCGCTCTTTATCCATGTCTTCCTTCTCTCCCATCTCCTCATTGTCCACCCCCCCCCCCCCCTGCCCGCTCTGTAAGTTTCTTCCTGCCATCTTTATCTGACGTTGAGTTTCGTTTACTTTTATTGTAAATTCATATTCTGTAGTATTCTATGCATAGGCTGGTAAGTCACAAACAGTGCTTTTCTGTTTTCTGTGTAATCCGTCTTTGAGGAAGAAAACAAAACAACTTCTAGCCATGACTAATATGCATACAATTTCACTTTAAATTGATATAATGAGAAATAATTTTTATGGGACAATCAATTCGCCTGACTGCGAGAAATAAAACGCCGAATTTTCACAGCAGAGTACAGCACTGTACTTTCATTGTCACTGTCTGTTTTAACAGGAAACCTGTACGCCTTTATTTAAAGAATGTGTATATAGCTTACGCCGGTCTGAGTGTCTACCATGGAAAAATATGAAGTACACTGGTCAAGAACTTTTTAAGAATTGTGTTAACAATGTTTCCTCTTTATCTACTGCATATATACATTTTAATATTTAAAAAAATATATGGCCTATGACTGTCCGAATTTCATTAGACTATCGTCTAAAGGTATGAAGTAAATCGGACGAGGATTTTTCAGATTTTTGGTAACAACTTCTCCCCTTTGTTTGTTACATGTATATGCTATATATATTAAAAAATATAAACCCTATGACCGTCCGATTGTCCATTAGACTATCGTGTACAAATTTGGAGTAAACAGACGAAGTAATTTTTGAAATTTTTGGTAGCAAATTTTTACCTGTGACAGACTCCAATGTAAATGCGTACACGTATCGAATTTCCTCTTTTTAAATCACTAAACCATTGTGGCAGACGTATGGCATCGACAGACAATAAGTATGTGGATATGCTTCTGGCCTTTGGTGCAACTGATAATCGAGCTGGTGTTGCTGCCCTTGTGTATGCTGCTATATATCCTCGTCGACGCCATGCAGATAAAAATGTGTTTCGTCGTCTGGAGCTGCGCCTTCGGGAGTCTCCTTCCACCATCGCGAGACAGAGGACGTCCACAGACTCGCTGTACAACAACTAATGAGGAAGCTATTCTGGAGGTCATACACCAAGAACCTCGGCGAAGAACACGTAGCGTAGCAAGTCAGCTACGTGTCTCGCAATACACGATTATTAACGTGATGCATGAGCATGGACTGCACCCACATCATTATGCTTTCACGCAATGCCTGCATCCTGCAGATCGCCATCAGCGGATGCAATTCTGTGAATGGTTCCAATAATAACAGGAAGCCAACGATGACTCCCTGAACACCGTAATATGGTTGGTTGAAGCAGCATTCACTTATGAGGGTGTCTTCAATATGCACAATGCCCACCATTGGAGTGAGGTTAACCCGCACGTCACCCGCGACCGTGGATATCAAGCTCGGGTTTGGTATCAACGTCTGTGGTAGAACATTGAGCGACAGGTGTTTGGGCCCCTACATATTGCCTGACCGGTTGACTGTACGAAGGTATCATGCATTCCTCTCCAACTAAATGCCTGATGCACTGGAAGAAGTTACATGTCCGGCAGAGGATATTGTTCCAACATGTTGGTGCACCTCCACACTGTGGAGTTAATGTGCGACAGTATTTGGACAGAACATTTCCAGGGAAATGGCTCAGACATGGAGGTCCAGTTGTATGGTCACCGCGTTCACCTGACCAAAATCCCCTAGATTTCTTCCTGTGGAGACACCTGAAGGAGCACGTGTACTCTACTCCGGCCGACGAATGTGGAAGAATTGGTAGTGCGTGTTCATGCTGCTCTTGTTACTGTAAATACCGCTTTGCTGCGAAGGGTCCAGAGCTGTGTCATTCGGTGGGTTGCGCAATGTTTGAACGTTCACGGAGGTCGCTTTGAGCATCTGTTGTTCTGAGGACAACATATTCTGTTGTGAAGGTCGTGTGGTCATTAATATGGACACTGTTATTATCACTGGTTGCTAATGTGCGACATCTGAGCCCTCATATTACTTGTAATATAAATGACAGGTACACTACTAGCCATTAAAATTGCTACACCAGAAAGAAATCCAGATGATAGACGGGTATTTATTGGACAAATATATTATACTAGAACTGACATGTGATTACATTTTCACGCAATTTGGGTGCATAGATCCTTAGAAATCAGTACCCAGAACAACCACCTTTGGCCATAATAAAGGCCTTGATACGCCTGGGCATCAAACAGAGCTTGGATGGCGTGTACAGGTACAGATGCACATGCAGCTTCAACACGATACCACAGTTCATCAAGAGTAGTGTCTGGCGTACTGTGACGAGCCAGTTGCTCGGCCACTATTGACCAGAAGTTTTCAGTTGGTGAGAGATCTGGAGAATGTGCTGGCTAGGGCAGCAGTCGAACATTTTCTGTTTCCAGATAGGTCCGTACAGGACCTGCAACATGCGGTCGTGCACTATCCTTCTGAAATGTAGGGTTTCGCAGGATCGAATGAAGGGCGGAGCCACGGGTCGAAACACATCTGAAATGTAACGTCCACTGTTCAAAGTGCTGTCAAGGGAACAAGAGGTGACCGAGACGTGTAACCAATGGCACCGCATACCATCACGCTGGGTGATACGCCAGAATGGAGATGACGAATACACGCTTCCAATGTGCGTTCACCGCGATGTCGCCAAACACGGATGCGACCATGATGATGCTGTAAACAGAACCCGGATTCATCAGAAAAAATTACGTTTTGCCATTCGTGCACCCAGGTTCGTCGTTGAGTACACCATCGCAGGCGCTCCTGTCTGTGATGCAGCGTCAAGGGTAACCGCAGCCATGGTCTCCGAGCTGATAGTCCATGCTGCTGCAAACGTCGTCGAACTGTTCGTGCAGATAGTTGTTGTCTTGCAAACGTCCCCATCTGTTGACTCAGGGACCGAGATGTGGCTGCACGATTCGTTACAGCCATGCGGATGAGATGCCTGTCAACTCGACTGCTAGTCATACGAGTCCGTTGGGATCCAGAACGGCGTTCCGTATTACCCTCCTGAACCCACCGATTCCATATTCTGCCAACAGTCATTGGATCTCGACCAGCGCGAGCAGCAATGTCGCGATACGATAAACCGCTATCGCGATAGGCTACAATCCGACCTTTATCAAAGTCGGAAACATGATGGTACGCATTTCTCCTCCTTACACGAGGCATCACAACAACGTTTCACCAGGCAACGCCGGTCAACTGCTGTTTGTGTATGAGAAATCGGATGGAAACTTTCCTCATGTCAGGGCGTTGTAAGTGTCGCCACCGGCGCCAACCTTGTGTGAATGCTCTGAATAGCTAATCATTTGCATATCACAGCATCGTCTTCCTGTCGGTTAACTTTCGCGTCTGTAGCACATCATCTTCGTGGTGTATTAATTTTAATGGCCAGTAATGTAGATGTTGTGTTATTGTACTGCGCTATCGTCTTTAGCATCTCGAAACTGACATTGTTTATGTAGTTATTTTATCCTATGACAGATCATTTCTTTGAACTGTGTGTTTCTTATTTGTCTAGCGACGTATTTGTTATGTTCAGCTTTACAAAATTTTCAAAATTTATGATACATATGACCTAAAAAACTGAGTATATAACAGGATGAAATGTCAGAATGAAATTAGCAACTAAAAGGAAAAAAATGCGCCCTAACCCGCAGATCGAAACTTCGACCTCCTGCACGTTAACCGTCAACTCTGTCGACTGCACCAACAGTACAGCGCGATGAAGATGTGTTGACAGAGATAGTTACCATGTATATGGTTACAGTGTTGCCCGATTGCGACTCTTTCAACGCCCTTTTTCTGCTGGATGTACTCGCTGGGCGAAATTTTGTGAGAAACATTTTTTTATCGCTGGCATGTGAGGAGTCGCGCTGCGAAGCCCGCGTGTGCGAATTTCTCTTCACCCTGTATAATACACTCACATTCAGAAAACAACAGCCACCTTAAAAGACTGGACATAGGACGTTCACATTCACAGGACATGTACATTAATATGTTCTCCAGAATTTATTAGCATTCGAACTATGTCGGCCCGCGGGTTGAAGGTCAAGATCGAGACCACGGTGCGGCTCGACTAACCGGTAAACTGTATCTGAGGCTCTCTTGTAGTTATAACAGTGACTTGAGCAGACGTGCAGGATGCCTCGCAAACGTCTGCGCTAACCGTACCGTCAAACCAATGAATTTGAAAGAGGGCGCATTATTGGCATGAGAGAATGTGATGCATCCATACAGGAAATTGCTGCTCTTGTGCAACGAAGTGCTTAGAAAGTGCAACGGGTGTGTGCAGAGATGGGTCACGTCGCACTAGACAGACCCCCCACCCCCGAGAGCCGACCGGAGTGGCCGAGCGGTTCTAGGCGCTACAGTCTGGAACCGCGCGACCGCTACGGTCGCAGGTTCGAATCCTGCCTCGGGCATGTATGTGTGGGATGTCCTTAGGTTAGTTAGGTTTAAGTAGTTCTAAGTTATAGGAGACTGATGACCTCAGAAGTTAAGTCCCGTAGTGCTCAGAGCCATTTGAACCATTGTTTGAACCCCCGAAAAGGTCGACACCTCATGTGAATGGCATTGCAGGACAGACGTGCGACCTCCTCGGCTGTGGTGCAGCAGTGGAACGGTGTACAACATCGTACACTATCAGGGGTGACAGTCTGTCCTCATTTATTACGGCTTGGGTTACGTCTGCGTTGTCCACTTCTGTGGCTATCTTTGATGAATGTGCAAAAACATGCTACACGGCAGTGGTGGGTGGGACGACGTCACTAGGGACAGGAATGGCATCAGATAGTGTTTTCGGATGAATCCAGGTACTATTTGTTTGAAAATTATAGCCACTTTTTGTTTCGCCGCAGGCATCACAGTGACTGCATTTGCACAACACATACAGTCCATATCCGACCCGTCGTCATACCCTTTCTGCACAACACGCCAGACACCATTTTTCAGCAAGATAGTGCACGACCACATGTTGTTGTGTGGACGCGTGCCTTCTTGGGGTCTCAGGATGCCAGCCTTTTACCCTGGCCTGCCAGATCACCGTACTTGTCCCCAGTTGAAAATGTATGGGATATGGTGAAACGGCGGGTGAAGCGCTGTGGCCCAGTGCCAACCACCACAGACGAACTTTGGTACGGTACCAGGTGAATGCAGCATAGCTGGCTAAGCCACAGGACACCATTCGCACCTTACATGAGTCAATGTCACATGGAATAAGTTATCCGGGCCCGTGGCGGAATCTATGCCTAATAGGCACACGACACATGATGCGCCTGGATGACTGAAACACTAATCATTTCTGCAGAACATAGTAATGTACATTTCCTGTAAACGTGAACGTCCTTCCTCAATTCGTTCAAGGTTTTTTTCCCCTTAATGTGAGCGTATATATTTACTTATATAATACATACGTAAAAGCAATATATAGCCTATGTCCGTTCGACCGTTTATTAGGGCTTCGTGCAAAAATTTTAAGGAAATCGGTCATGTACTTTTCGAGATTTTTGGTAATAAGGTTAAACGATGACTTGCGTTAATATAATAATGTAGATAGGCCCCAAAGTAAGCAGTTAAAGTAATAGAAATTTTATTTACTACCAGTTCGATGCCACATATTATCAGGAATCAAAAAATGCAGCTACTGTAATGTGCCAAGTCAATACACATGAGAGAAAATACTGCCTTGTTAATAACTGAACTTTATTTGTTTGCTTTGCTGGTAGTATACGTAGACATGGATTCAGTTTGGGAATTGGTACCATGTGACTTCAATAGCTGCGATGTCGTATGATGAGTTATCTCATATCGACTAACAGAAACCGATATCTTAAACATTTTTTATAGAAGATTCGATATTTTCTAAATTGAAAATTCCGATTTGACACTTTATGGCATACAAAATTGAAACTGGTAGTTTGTGAAATACTTTGTTGGTTGAAACTGAACTTCTTCTAACATTTAGAAGCTGGCGTTAGAGCCTATGCAAAATTTATGTAGTACTTGTCAATCTTTTCTTTAGGCATCGATCTACATCGTGATCTTCATAAAATGATTCAAGTTTTCTTGCAAGTCTATTTTTCGTCACCAAAATTTCGTAACCATAATCCCAAAACCAATGAACATAAACGCACAGACAAACTGAATAAAATGCAGTATTTTTAGATTGTGACAATAGACCAAATGTATTGCTATTTGCAAACGATCTAAAACTGATTACAGAGAATGAAGACGATCTTCAAACTGCAGTCAATGTGTGGCAGCAAATAACCCCAGAAAAAACCCCAAAACGTCTCCAGATAAAATGAAATTTGTTGCCTATCACAAGTACAATCACTAAGATTAAAAATAGTCGTGGATAATAATACTAAAGGTAATTAAACTTTTTAAATATCTATGATGGAACTTCACATATGAATACAACCGTGATGGGGACCAAAAATTAAATAAATTTACTTTCATGTCTGGAACGATAGTAAATTATTTACAGATTGAAGTCAAGGAAGTTCGAAGTTCACGTTTTACAAACCCTTAATCATGGAAGTGAAATGTGGGTAGCAGCATGACACCAAAAGAGAAATGAGGTTTTTAAGATGAGTCGAAAGATGTACGAGATAGTAAAATAAATTAGTGTATAAGGAAAGGTGTAGGAATATATAACCTAAACTAAAAGCTCAAAGAAAGTAGTAGAAAAAAATGTTCAAATGTGTGTGAAATCTTATGGGACTTAACTGCTAAGGTTATCAATCCCTAAGCTTACACACTACTTAACCTAAATTATCCTAAGAACAAACACGCACCCATCCCAGAGGGAGGACTCGTACCTCCGCCAGGACCAGCCGCACTGTCCATGACTGCAGAGCCCTAGACCGCTCGGGTAATCCCGCGCGGGTGAAGGTAGTAGAAAATGGAAGGAATGTAGATTGTGTGGCTCTCAGTTATATTACATATGCATTGGAAGACGAAATTTAGGAAGAATATACAACAGAAGGAATATATAATAAACGGACTGTCTTGTACAACAAGTGATAAATGCGACTAGTAGTTAGTAGGCAAATAAGCAAAATCCACCACTTTCTTTTGGTGCCAAGAACTTGTAGTAACCTTTCGAACCCAGCTGATTCCAAGTATCACCAATAATTTTGACTAAAGTGTTTGTCTCTGAAACTGTCTAGTTGTTTACTTGCCATACCATCATGATGGTAATATGCACTAATGAAGTGGAAATGTTTCCATTCACTTCCAGTCTTGTACATCCATTTTAATAGATAATATGACTCAAAAGACAAATTTTTCCTGCTCTGCAATCCACAAACCATAGCACGCACTACAATTTTATAAAACTCATCTCTTCGAAGTAATTGAAGATAACAAATTTCTAAGAGAAAGAAAACTTAATACCGTGTCATTACTAAATTTTAATGAAGATAAGACTCTACTGTGTTGTGACCAGAGGAAGATACTTTTAAATATGTTTTTCAGGTGGGGATATTCAGCAGCGAATAATTGTTTAAATTTATTGTGAATCCATCAGCTGTCATTTGCTTTGTACCGAAACTAGTAGCGAACTGTGCAAAAGAAATGACAGGTGAAGGTTTCACCATGAATTTTAGCAATAAGAAACTACTCTAGTGTGGGTGTAACGGTGGGTTCTTTGATGGCTCTGGGACAACGCTCATGATACTAGATCACACGAAATACTGTGTGATTTTAGTGAGATGATGATGAGGTCCCATACTCCGAGGCGCAAAGGGGTCGATGCGGGAGACCCGCACCGCCGACTGGGCAAGGTCCAAGCGGAGGTGGTTTGCCATTGCCTTCCTCCGACCGATGACTTTATTACATAATTGAATTGAAGATTTACTGAACTTTGACACACTTCTTTGCCATAGGAGTACTGCGTAATGTACAAGTATCATTTACTAGCAAAGCATCACTTGATCCACATATCAACAACTGTTCTCTTGCTGTACAAAATGCAACCTTAACGACAATATATTTCGTCAGTAACTTCAACAGATCATTAGTACTACACTACGATATTGACTCCTTCAGATGGGGTCACGAACTGGCCAGAGCGCCGGCATGCTCGACACTACACTGCGGTGAAAAACTCATAGACAGTGATATGCACATATACAGAAGGGTATAGTATCGCCTACACAAGATATAAGTGTGCAGCTCATTGGTGGAGCTGTCGTTTGTACTCAGCTGATTGATGTGAAAAGGTGCTCTACTGGACTGTGAGTGCACGACGGGTATTAACAGACACTGAACGCGGAGTGGTAGTTGGCGCTAGACAGGTGGGGCACTCTGTTTCTTAAATAGTTACTGAATTCTGCATTCCGAGATCCACAGTATCAAGAGTGTGCCGAGCTTGCCAGGTTTCAGCCATTACATCTCACCACGTACAGTGTAGTGGCCGACGGCCTACACTTGACGAACAAGAGAAGCGACGTTTGCATATAGTTGTTAGTGCTAGCAGACAAGCAACATTGGGTGAAGTAACCGCAGAAATCAGTGTGGCACGCACGAAGAACGTATCCGTTAGGAAAGTACGGCGAAATTTGCCGTTAATGGTCTATGGTAGCAGTAGACAGGATCGAGTCCCTTTGGTAACAGCATCTCATCGCCTGCAGTGTCTCTCCCAGGGTTTCTTGACAATATGGTTAGGCCTTAGATGACTGGAAAACCGTAGCAAGGTCAGATGAGCCAAGATTTCAATTAGTAACACCAGGTAATATGATACGTCGGGTCTAGGGGTTTGCCGGCACTGTAGCTCAGGGTGTTCGGTCAGAAGGTTAGCTGCCCTTTGTAATAAAAAACTGAGTTAATGGATCAACGATGAACTTGAATGAGCGTCATGGAACGCCCGCCCCGAACAAGCAGAATGAACAATAACGAGCAAAATGATATTTTAAAAAAAGGGGGTAGCTTCTTCGGTTAGTAAGCACAACGTCCACAGTCGTGGGTTCGGAACCTACCACCACTTAAGATTTGATTAATTAATCAGCATTGGCGGCCGAATACTTCCGGTATAAGAACCATCATTCTGCCAATGGCCTCGTCAAATAGACGGAGGAGTGGACAGAGGATCAGGGAACTCTCCTATCCTTCGGTTGGGAAACTACCTCTAAAGGCGGAAGAATCAATAATAATCAACGGCAGAAGGATATAGAAGGCAACGGAAACCACTGCATTAAAGACACATAACGCATATCCACAGGTAATGTATCCTGAACTGAAAAAGTGTCATTATGCTCTCTCCATTGGCTAAAGATTCCAGAATATTCCAACGTTCGGATCTTCGAGAGGGGACTCCCAAGGGGGAAGTGACCATGAGAAAAAGATTAACTAGCCAACGAAAGGATAACGTTCTACGAGTTGGCGCGTGGAATGTCAGAAGGTTGAACGTGGTAGGGAAACTAGAAAATCTGAAACTGGAAATGCTAAGGCTCAGTATAAATGTAGTAGGAGGTCAGTGAAGTGACATGGGAAGAAGACAAGGATTTCTGGTCAGATGAATACAGGGTAATATTGCAGCAGCAGAAAATGGTATAATTGGAGCTATGAATAGGAAGGCAGGGCAAAAAGTGAGTTATTATGAGCAATTCAGTGATAGCGTTGTTCTCATCAGAATCTACAGAAAAACAACAGCGACAACAATAGCTCAGATATACGTGCCGACGTCACAAGCTGCAGAAGAAGAAGAGACAAAGTACATGAGGATATTGAAAGGGTAATGCAGTACGTAAAGGGAGATGAAAATCTAATAGTCAGGAAGGACTAGAATGTAGTTGTAGGGGAAGGATTACAAGAAATGGTTACGGGAGAATATGGGTCTGGGACAAGGAAGGAGAGAGGAGAAAGAATAACTGGGTTCTTAATAAATTTCAGCTAGTAAAACCGAACTCTCTGTTTAAGAAACAAAAGAGGAGGAGTTGTATTTCGAAAACGCCGGGTGGTACGGGAAGATTTAAGTTAGATTGCATCGCGGTCAGACACAGATTCCGAAATCCGAAATTGGATATTAAGGTGCACCCAGGACCACATATAATGATGAAGAGTAGGCTGAGGTTTAAGAGATTAGTCAGTAAGAATCAATATGCGAAGAAGTGGGATACAGGAGCATTAAGGAAAGACGAGATACGCTTGAAGTTCTCTAAGGCTATAGGTACAGCAATAAAGAATAGCTCAGTAGGTGGTACAGTTGAAGAGGAGTGGAAATCTCGATGACGGACAATCACAGAATTTGGAAAAAAAAACATAGGTACAAAGAAGGTAACTGCGTAGAAACCATGGGTAACAGAAGAAATACTCCATCTGATCGATGAAAGATGGAAGTACTAACATGTTCAGGGAAATTCAGGAATACAGAAACAAAAGTCACTCAGAAATGAGGCAAATAGGAAGTGCATGGAAGATAAGATGAAGTGGTTGCATGAAAAATGTGAAGAAATCGAAGAGGAAATGATAGTCGGAAGGATTGACTCAGCTTACAGGAAAGTCAAAATAACTTTTGATGAGATTAAAAACAAGGGTGGTAAGATTAAGAGTGCAACGGGAATTCCACTGTCAAATGCAGAGGAGAGAGTGGAAAGGTTGAAAGAGTACATTGAAGGCCTCTATGAGGGGGGAAGATTTGTCTGATGTGATAAAAGAACAAACCGGACTCGATTTAGATGAAACAGGAGATCGAGTATTAGAATTTAAAAGTGCTTTGGAGGACTTATGATCAAATAACGCTGAAAGGATTGATAAAGTTCAATCAGAATTTCTAATATCATTGGGAGAAGTGACAACAAAACGATTATTCACCTTGGTGTGTAGAATGTGTGAGTCTAGCTACATACCATCTAACTTTCGAAAAAATATCACCCACACAATTGCGAAGACTGCAAGAACTGACAAGTGTGATAAGTATCGCACAATCAGATTAACAGCTTATGCATCAAGGTTTCTGACAGGAATAATATGCAGAAGAATGGAAAAGAAAAATGAGGATGTGTTAGATGACGATAAGTTTGGCTTTAAAAAAGGTAAAGGCAGCAGACAGACAATTCTGACGTTGAGGTTGATAATGGAAGCAAGACTAAAGAAAAATAAAGACCGGTTCATAGGGTTTGTCCTGCCGGAAAATGCGTTCGACAATGGAAAATGGTGAAATATTTTCGAAGTTATGAGAAAACTAGTGGAAAGCTATAGGGAGAGACCGTGAATACACAATATGTACCGTAGCCAAGAGGGAATAATAAGAGTGGATGACCAAGAACGAAGTGGTCCGATTAAAAAGGGTGTAAGACAGTAATGTAGTCTTTTGCTTCTACTGTTCAATCTATACATCGAAGAAGCAATGACGGAAGTAAAAGAAAGGTTCAGGAGTAGGAATAATACTCAAAGTGAAAGGATATCAATGATACAATTCGCTGATGACATTGCTATCCTGAATGAAAGTGAAGTAGAATTACGTGATCTGCTGAATGAAATGAATCAGTCAAATGAGTACAGAATATGGACTGAGAGTAAATCTAAGAAAGATTAAAGTAGCAAAAATGACAACAACGAGAAACTTAACATGAGGATTAATTGTCAGGCAGTAGATGAAGTGAAGGAGTTCTACAATCTAGGCAGAAAAGTAACCAGTGACGGACGGAGCAAGGATGGCATCAAAAGCAGACTAGCACTGTCAAATAGAGCATTTCTGGAAAAGAGACGTCTATTAGTATCAAAAACAGGCCGTAATTTGAGGAAGAAAATTCTAGGATTTACGTTTGGAGCACAGCATTGTATGGTAGTGAGGCACTGACTGTGGGTAAACTGGAACAGAAGAGAATCGAATCGTTTGAGATGCGCTCCAACAGACGACTGTTGAAAATTAGGTGGATTGATAAGGTAAGAAATGAAGACGTTCTGCGTAGAATCGGAGAGGAAAGGAGTATGTGGAAAACACTGACAAGGAGAAAGTACAAGATGATAGGATATCTGTTAACACATTTGGGCTAGCAGAGATTGGAACAGATCCAGCAAATAATTGAGGGCGCTGGTTTGAAGTGCTGCTTTGAGATGAAAACGTTGCCACAGGAGAGGTATTCGACTTGGGCCACATAAAACCAGTTAGGAGACTGATGACTCAAAAAATATATATATAAAAAGAAGAGCGAATGGTAGTTTGACGCAGTCCTCATAAAGCAGTAGACCCAAGTCGTCAAGCCGGCCGGAGTGGCCGAGCGGTTCAAGGCGCTACAGTCTGGAACCGCACGACCGCTACGGTCGCAGGTTCGAATCCTGCCTCGGGCATGGATGTGTGTGATGTCCTTAGGTTAGTTAGGTTTAAGTAGTTCTAAGTTCTAGGGGACTTATGACCACAGCAGTCGAGTCCCATGGTGCTCAGAGCCATTTGAACCATTTTTTGAACCCAAGTTGTCAACAAGGATTTGTGCAACTAGTGGTGGTTCCATAATGATGTGGCTACGTTTACATGGAATGGACTGGTTCCTCTGTTCCAGCTGAACCGATCATTGACTGGAAATGGTTATGTTCGGTTACTTGGAGACCATTTTCCGCCGTTCATGGACTTAATGTTTCCAAACAACCTTGGAATTATTGTGGATGACGATGTGCTATGTCACAAGGGCGCAGATGTTCGCGACCAGTTTCAAGAACATTTTGGACATTTAGAACAAATTTTTTGACCACTCATCAAACATTCGTGGAACATAAAATCAAGGGGTCAGTTGGTTCACAAAATTCTGCACTGGCAACTATTTCGTAATTATGGACGACTGTAGAGGCAGCATGGCTGAATATTTCTGCAGGCCACTTTCAATGACTTGTTGAGTCCACACTACTTCCAGTTGCTGCACTATATCGGGTGAAAGGAGGTCCGCCTCTATTTTAGGAGGGATCCCTTTACTTCTGTCATCTCACTGCATATTCTGTTGCTATGTTGAGACGGACGAGTGGGCTTCTGGAGTGCCTCGCACTGGTCGCTGCGGATTGCAGCGAGCCCTCGCTGTACCACACAGTACCACAATACCACGTAGTTCCTATGGAGTATCGTAGGAGTTGTGCGACTAAGTCTATGATTTCTTGTGAAAGGTCACAGTTCATTGTAAATGACAGAAAAGCGTCGACCGAAACATAAGTGATATGTGTCGTTCCCCAAGAATGTGATCTCTGCTGTTCCTAATCTTTACAAACGAATTAGGAGAAAATCCAGGGATCCCTTCCAGATTGTTTGCAGATATGCTGCAGTTCAGCAAAGTCATCAGAACATCGTCAACGCTCTTGTTGAGTAGTTCAAGCCTCGCCCGATCACAGAAGTGAAGCAACCCCAGGCCCGCCAGATATTTGGATGGATGAACGTCTGAAGAACAGGGTGTTGTTAGCTTACGGACAGGTAAGTCGCCAAAATGACTGCCAGATGAAAGAATTGCACTATGCCGTTGAGCCACAAAGTAATAAGACGCCAGAAAAAAATCGCAATAAATAATTAGTGCAGAGTAATTAAATTTCGCTAATACATCTGTCCAGGTAACATATTTAAGGTCACAAGTTCAATTAAGGGCTACATCAGCCACTGCAAATGTGAAACTCTGGTGCATTAATAACCTGTGTAAGAGCCAGATTCTCGAATCCTTGGATGCAAACGAGCATGCATGTTTTGTAGTCAGTTTGTGGGTTTGAGTTTCATACCTGTTGCACTTGGTTGATCAATGTAGGTACGGTTAAAACCGGTTGTGGATGACGCTATAGGTGTCCTCCAATGATGTTCGAAGTGTGCTCGAACGGAAGGGTTTGGTGATCAAGCAGTTCAGTTTAACAGGTCGACTGTAGAGCATGTTGGGTGTTCATAGCGGTATGTGGGCGACCGTTATCCTGTTGGAAAAAGACGTCTTGGAATGCTGATCATGAATGGCAGCATAACAGGTCGAATCGCTAGAATGAAGTACAAATTTGCAGCCAGAGTGCGTGGGATAACCACGAGAGCGCTCCTGCTGTCATACGAAATCCCACCCCAGGCCATAACTCCACGCGTAGGTTCAGTGCGTCAAGCACGCAGGCAGGTTGGCTGTATACCCTCAATTGGCCTCCTTCTAACCAACACACTGCCATCACTGGCAGCATTGTAGAACCAGCTTTCATCAGAAAACACGAACTGTACCTTGTCCTCCAGTCAGCTCTCGCCTGACACCACTGAAGTCGCAAATCGCAGTGGTTTGGGGTCAGTGGAATGCATGATATAGCACGGCAAGTCGCAATTGGCCTTGAAGTAACCGATCTGTATAGAGGTTCCAACTACTCAAATTGCAGTTGCCGATGCAGTACGATGCACCAGAGCGATACGCCAAATACAGTGGTCTCCCCTCTCTGTATTGTCACGTGGTGTTCAGAGCCCAGTCTTCTTGCTACAGTACATTCTCGTGACCACCGCTGCTAGCAATCATACATATACTGTGGCTACATTACTGCCCAGTCTTTCTGCAATATCGCGGAAGGAACATCCAGCTTTTCGTTGCCCTAATACCCAACACCACTCAAACTCAAAGAGGTGTTGATAATGAGATCTTTGTAGCCTTAAAAACATTGTCGACTAATATCAATTCACCACCTCCAGTTTCGAAGGTAGCTAGCGCTCACGACCGTTACATCGTGTATTTCAAGCAAACCTGATTTCCATCCTCGTAGTAGTGCTGCTAGCTTCACTCTTGTGTGCCTGGCGCTAAATATGAAGAGTTGCCTTTCAGTTGTAGAAACACGCCTACCAACTTTCGTTCATGTCGCCAAACTCCTTCTTGGTGTTCCGAAATATCTCCGTCAATGAATTCTTACTACCAGAATCTCGAAACAAGTTGCAACATGACTCAGACAACTTCATGGTGTGAAAGGTAGCAATTGACTGTAAACAATGGCAAGTGTGATTACTAGAAGAAATCCACTAAATTTTGGTTACAAATTATATCACACTAATTAAAAGATTTCCTATTTAACTGAATAGATTAGTGGTGGTGGTGGTGGTGGTTAGTGTTTAACGTCCCGTCGACAACGAGGTCATTAGAGACGGAGCGCAAGCTCGGGTTAGGGAAGGATTGGGAAGGAAATCGGCCGTGCCCTTTCAAAGGAACCATCCCGGCATTTGCCTGAAACGATTTAGGGAAATCACGGAAAACCTAAATAAGGATGGCCGGAGACGGGATTGAACCGTCGTCCTCCCGAATGCGAGTCCAGTGTGCTAACCACTGCGCCACCTCGCTCGGTTAATAGATTAGTGTTATAATTAAGAACAGAAGTGGTTCGGGCGGTTAAATAGGAAATATTGTGGAGAAGGCGTACGAAAGACTGAATACTATTGACCGAAAACATACAAGATGTAACAATTGTACTAATGAGACTGCTTGCATTACACTTGTCCGTCCTCTTGTGGGGTATTGCTGCGCGTTGTGGGATCCTTACCGGATAGGGTTGACGAAGCAAACGAGAAAGATCAAGTGAAGCCAGCTTGTTTTGTATTCTCGCGAGAAAGGGAAAAGGGTGTTACGAATACGATATAAGATTTAGTGCAACAGTAATTAAAACAAAGACGTTTATGTTCGGACGAGATCTACTCACGAAACTGGACTCACCAACTTCCTCTTTCACAGGAAAATAGAAGATATGTAGAGTTCACAGGGAAGGATTTAAGTGTTCGCTTTTCCCACGTGCTGTTCGAGAGGCAACGGCAGAGAAATCGAAAGTGGTTCGGTGACTCCTCTGCTATGTTGTTGTTGTTGTTGTTGTTGTGGTCTTCAGTCCTGAGACTGGTTTGATGCAGCTCTCCATGCTACTCTATCCTGTGCAAGCTTCTTCACCTCCCAGTACTTACTGCAACCAACAACCTTCTGAATCTGCTTAGTGTATTCATCTCTTGGTCTCCCTCTCCAATTTTTACCCTCCACACTGCCCTCCAATGCTAAATTTGTGATCCCCTGATGCCTCAGCACATGTCCTATCAACCGGTCCCTTCTTCTTGTCAAGTTGTGCCACAAACTCCTCTTCTCCCCAATTCTATTCAATACCTCCTCGTTAGTTATGTGATCTACCCATCTAAATTTCAGCATTCTTCTGTAGCACCACATTTCGAAAGCTGCTATTCTCTTCTTGTCTAAACTATTTATCGTCCACGTTTCACCTCCATACATGGCTACACTCCAAACAAATACTTTAAGAAATGACTTCCTGACATTTAAATCTATACTCGATGTTAACAAATTTCTCTTCTTCAGAAACGCTTTCCTTGCCATTGCCAGTCTACATTTTATATCCTCTCTACTTCGACCATCATCAGTTACTTTGCTCCCCAAATAGTAAAACTCATTTACTACTTTAAGTGCCTCACTTCTTAATCACATCACTCAGGATCACCAGACTTAATTCGACTACATTCCATTATCCTCGTTTAGCTTTTGTTGATGTTCATCTTATATCCTCCTTTCAAGACACTGTCCATTCCGTTCAACTGCTCTTCCAAGTCCTTTGCTGTCTCTGACAGAATTACAATGTCATCGGCAAACCTCAAAGTTTTATTTCTTCTCCATGGATTTTAATACCTAGACCAAATTTTTCTTTTATTTCATTTACTGCTTGCTCAATATACAGATTGAATAAAATGTGGGAGAGGCTACAACCCTGTCTCACTCCCTTCCCACCCACTGCTTCCCTTTCGTGCCCCTCGACTCTTATAACTGCCATCTGGTTTCTGTAAATATTGTAAATAGTCTTTCGCGCCCTGCCACCTTTAGAATTTTAAAGAGAGTATTCCAATCAACATTTTCAAAAGCTTTCTCTAAGTCTACAAATGCTAGAAACATAGGTTTGCCTTTCCTTAATCTTTCTTCTATGATAAGTCGTAGGGCCAGAATTGCCTCACGTGTTCCAACACTTCTACGGAATCCAAACTGATCTACCACGAGGTCGGCTTCTACCAATTTTTCCATTCTTCTGTAGAGAATTCGCGTTAGTATTTTGCAGCTGTGACTTATTAAACTGATAGTTCGGTAATTTTCACATCTGTGAACACCTGCTTTCTTTGGGATTGGAATTATTATATTCTTCTTGAAGTCTGAGGGTATTTCGCCTGTGTCATACATCTTGCTCACCAGATGGTAGAGTTTTGTCAGGACTGGCTCTCCCAAGGCCGTCAGTAGTTCTAATGGAATGTTGTCCACTCCCGCGGCCTTGTTTCGACTCAGGTCTTTCAGTGCTCTGTCAAACGCTTCACGCAGTATCATATCTCCCATTTCATCTTCATCTACCTCCTCTTCCATTTCTATAATATTGTCCTGAAGTACATCGCCCTTGTATAGACCCTCTATATACTCCTTCCACATTTCTGCTTTCCCTTCTTTGCTTAGAACGGGGTTTCCATCTGAGCTCTTGATATTCATGCAAGTGGTTCTCTTTTCTCCAAAGGTCTCCTTAATTTTCCTGTAGGCAATATCTGTCTTACCCCTAGAGATATACACCTTTACATCCTTACATTTGTCCTCTAGCCATCCCTGCTTCGCCATTTTGCACTTCCTGTCGATCTCATTTTTGAGGCGTTTGTATTCCTTTTTGCCTGTTTCATTTACTGCATTTTTATATTTTCTCCTTTCATCAATGAACTTCAATATGTCTTCTGTTACCCAAGGATTTCTACTAGCCCTCGTCTTTTTACCTACTTGTTCCTCTGCTGCCTTCACTACTTCATCCCTCAGAGCTACCCATTCTTCTTCTACTGTATTTCTTTCCCCCATTCCTGTCAATTGTTCCCTTATGCTCTCCCTCAAACTCTGTAAAACCTCTGGTTTAGTCAGTTTATCCAGGTCCCATCTCCTTAAATTCCAACCTTTTTGCAGTTTCTTCAGTTTTAATCTACAGTTCATAACCAATAGATTGTGGTCAGAGTCCACATCTGCCCCTGGAAATGTCTTACAATTTAAAACCTGGTTCCTAAATCTCTGTCTTACCATTATATAATCTATCTGATACCTACTAGTATCTCCAGGATTTTTCCATGTATACAACCTTCTATTATGATTCTTGAACCAAGTGTTAGCTATGATTAAGTTATGCTCTGCGCAAAATTCTACCAGGCGGCTTCCTCTTTCATTTCTTAACCCCAATTCATATTCACCTACTATATTTCCTTCTCTCCCTTTTCCTACTCTCGAATTCCAGTCACCCATGACTATTAAACTTTCGTCTCCCTTCACTACCTGAATAATTTCTTTTATCTCATCATACATTTCATCAATTTCTTCATCCTTTGCAGAGCTAGTTGGCATATAAACTTGTACAACTGTAGTAGGCATGGGCTTCGTGTCTATCTTAGCCACAATAATGCGCTCACTTTGCTGTTTGTGGTAGCTAACTCGCATTCCTATTTTTTTATTCATTATTAAACCTACTCCAGCATTACTTCTATTTGATTTTGTATTTATAACCCTGTATTCACCTGACCAAAAGTCTTGTTCCTCCTGCCACCGAACTTCACTAATTGCCGTATCTAACTTTAACCTATCCATTTCCCTTTTTAAATTTTCTAACCTACCTGCCCGATTAAGGGATCTGACATTCCACGCTCCGATCCGTAGAACACCAGTTTACTTCATCCTGATAACGACGTCCTCTTGAGTAGTCCCCGCCCGGAGATCCGAATGGGGGACTATTTTACATCAGGAATATTTTACCCAAGAGGACGCCATCATCATTTAACCATACAGTAAAGCTGCATGCCCTCGGGAAAAATGTCGGCTGTAGTTTCCCCTTGCTTTCAGCCGTTCGCAGTACCAGCACAGCAAGGCCTTTTTGGTTAGTGTTATAAGGCCAGATGAGTCAATCATCCAGACTGGTGCCCCTTCAATTACTGGAAAGGTTGCTGTCCCTCTTCAGGAACCACACGTTTGTCTGGCCTCTCAACAGATACCCCTCTGTTGTGGTTGCACCTACGGTACGGCCATCTGTATCGCTGAGGCACGCAAGCCTCCCCACCAACGGCAAGGTCCATGGTTCATATGTATCTGCCAATCAGATAAATATGAATGGCACAGTAGTCATGTTCATGTTGATGTAGGTATAATAACGTCATTACGTCACTCTCTTCCCCTCCCTTCCCCTATTCCCGAAACAACCACCCTGTATATGCGCGTGCCATTACGTAAAACATTTTTTTTCATGTTTCTGGGGTATGAGTATTGGGTAGACCCCACTCATACTGACTCGAAAAATGTTGGGTAATTAGTAGTTATGAAAGACTAAGAAAACAGTAACGAAGTATGTGAAACTGATTTCAGTCAAAAGCAGGTGTTTTTAGGTGTAAGCAGGTGTTTATCGCTAGCCTAAATAGTATTAACGGAAGTTCATAATAAAATGAAAAGACGGGTGAAGACACAAATGTATCAGGTAACAGACAGGTGTGGAAGACAAAAATGCACTTTAATGAACATGAAATGGTGGGTGGAACGTGTGTTTAGGCCAACGGATGGTAAATGACCCAGTGAAGTTCTTCGTTCTTTTAATAATGCAGAATACGCTTTTGTCCACAAAACAGCATGGATATAAGAACAATCGCTCGTCCGGAAATCAGCTTGCTCTTTTCTCGCACGATATCCTGAAAACCACGGACGAGGGGCAAAAGTAGGAATCGGGTATTCTTAGATTTCAGAAAACAGTGCCACTCTTCAGACTCTTCAGAATACCGGATACGTGAATGGTTCGAAAGCTTTTTCAGCAACATAACCCAGTACTATAATCGACATAATCGTCTTGAGAGATACAGAAAGGGATTTAAGATAGTTCTCATTCATTGCCCCGTCTCAGTTGCACGTTTTTAATTAGATTACATGCTTCGATGTCTTTGGATCCTATTCAGATCTAAGTGTGTATCTACTCTGGTATGTGCTTCTGTGCAGACAGGACGGTCTGCTGACGCAACTAGTTAGATCTGAAGGTGATCCATAGTCTTCAAAACATGTAAACTAATTAAAAATATCCAACTGAGACGGGACAATAAATTAGAATCATCTCAAAAGACTCAGTATGTTGTGCCTGTATTTATCAGAGACGCGCGTGTTTATCAGACACCAAAGTACCGTCTTGAGTGCACAGGGAAACGTGATAACGTCGCTCTTTTTCTGTATATAAATAAACGATCTGTTGGATAGTGTGAGCATCAGTCTGTTTGCTGATAGCGCCGTTGTGTACGAGAAGGTGACACAACGAGGATAGAGGATCACTTTGGACAGAATTTCTATTTGATGTGATGAATGGCAGCTTGATCCAAATGTGGAAAAATTTAATTTACACAGATGAGTAGGAAAAGCAGTCCAGTAATGTTCGAATACAAAGCAGTATGTGCTTGTAGCTTGACACAGCCACATTGATCAAATATCTGTGTGCACTGAAGCCCCAAAAACACTGGTAGAGGCATGTGTATTCAAATACAGAAATACGTAAACAGGCAGAATACGGCTCTGGAGTCGACAACGCCTATATAAGAAAATAAGTGTTTGACGCAGTTGTTAGATAGGTTACTGCTGCTATAATGGCAGGTTATCAAGAATTATGTGAGTCTGAACGTGGTGTTATAATCGGCGCACAGCGTTGGGACACAGCATCCCCTAGGTAATGATGAAGTGGGGATTTTCCCGTACGACCATTTCACGAGTGTACCATGAATATCAGGAATCCGGTAAAACATCAAATTTCCGACATCACTGCGGCCTGAAAAAGATTCAGCAAGAACGGGACCAACGAGCCGAAAGCCCACTCGTGTGCCCTTGATGACTGCACGACACAAAGCTTTACGCCTCGCCTGTACCCGTCAACAACAACAGTGGCCTGTTGATGACTGGATATGTGTTGCCTGGTAGGACGAGTCTCATAATTCCATTGACCCTGCATGTCAGCAGGAGACTGTTCAAACCGGTGGAGGTTCTGGCGTACGTAGTTTGAGTGATATGGGACCCCTGATACGTCTAGATACTACTGTGACAGGCAACGCGTACGTAAGCATCCTGTCTGATCACCTGCTTCCATTCATGTCCATTGTGATTTCGACGGACTTGGGCGATTTCAGCAGAACAATGTGACACCCCACATGCTCAGAATTGCTACAGAGTGGCTCCAGGAACACTCTTCTTATGAGTTTAACCCCTTTCGCTGGCCATTAAACTCCCTAGAGACGAACATTATAGAGGATATCTGGGATGCCTTGTAACGTGCTGTTCTCGTACTCTTACTGATTTATGGACAGCGCTGTAGGATTCATGGCGTAAATTCCCTCCAGCACTACTTCAGACATTAGTAGATTCCACGGCACGTCGTGTTGCCGCATTTATGCGTGCTCCAGGGCGCCCTACTCGTTATTAGACAGGTGTACCAGATTCTTTGGCTCTTCAGTGTGTAATGATGAAGAGCGACATGAAATCCAACGACTACGTGACATCATTTTCAGGGTAAACGAATGGTCTTCAGTTTAGTTGCTGAACTCTAGGAAAGTATGGCTCATCTACAACCGTACCCGCGTGCAGTACACGTATGAGTCCCATTCTTCAACATTTTTCGAGTGTCTGGAATAGCTACTAACCCTCATTAGAAGAAGACATTGAAACAATTCAGAGGCGGGCTGCTACATTTTTTACCCTAGGTTCGATCAGCACACAAGCATTATGGAAATGCTCAATGAACTTTGAAGGGAATCCTATTGCCACCTAAAACCATCTTGAGCAAAACCGTCGAAGACGAGAGAAATGACGGCCTGATCTGGAGCAGACAGTCTTTTCTCCATCTCGATTCATTTGCGAGTGGAACAGGAAAGGGAATGACGACCAGTGGCACAATACACCTGCCGTTGAGCGGCCTGCAGAGTGTGTAAGAGTTAATGATGTAGCTGTAGAGCGAATTAAATTAAGACGGATTATGTTGACAAATATATATTCGTGTAGCTACAAGCACCAATACAATACGCCGGCCGCGGTGGCCGAGCTGTTCTAGGCGCTTCAGTCCGGAACCGCGCTGCTGCTACTGTCGCAGGTTCGAATCCTGCCTCGGGCATGGATGTGTGTGATGTCCTTACGTTAGTTAGGTTTAACTAGTTCTAAGTTCTAGGGGACTGATGACCTCAGATGTTAAGTCGCACAGTGCTCAGTGCCATTTGAACCATTTTGAACTAATATAAGGAAGTCTACAGGACACTTTTACCGGCATTAGATGTCAAATGCCGTGGCGTCCTAGACATCAAGCTCTGATGGCACCCCATGCGTAACGTATTCATCGTTCTGGTTGTAGCGAGCTCAGCATCAAAAATGGTTCAAATGGCTCTGAGCACTATGGGACTTAACATCTGTGGTCATCAGTCCCCTAGAACTTAGAACTACTTAAACCTAACTAACCTAAAGACATCACACACATCCATGCCCGAGGCAGGATTCGAACCTGCGACCGTAGCAGTCGCGCGGTTCCGGACTGAGCGCCTAGAACCGCTAGACCACCGCGGCCGGCGGCTCAGCATCGTAACAGTGGATACGACATGGAACCTCAACAGTTTCGGAACACCACGGCCAGACCAACAGATTGCGTCAACAGCAGTCCTGCGAAGCCAACAGGCGGCGTACACGCCGACAGTAGAGGTCACTGGCAAACAACACCTATTCATGCATCCGCCGTATTACGTGCCAAAAACCGACCAGCAGGTATCCGTCAGCGAGTCGGATAGAACGGCGCATACACCCGGGAGAGTTGTTCCCTGGCGCCTAGCAACCTGAAGCTCTCCACTATGCCACGGCCGACTTGGCTATCGTCTTCTGGAGAGAAAGCTGTCTCCTCAGCTAGGACTCAAAGTGATCAGCTATGTGCTCGTTGAGACTTCGTGTAATTGTATCGTTATTCTTCTAGCTGCAACATTGTGTGAGACTGGAAGTTTCTATGCTTGTCGCACTCAGATATTTCATTACTGTTGGCTCTTAGTACTTCTTCAGTAAAGCACACCGTAAGAAGTTGGAAGTGTTTTTCTTCTTGAGTGAAGCTTGGATTTGGATTTTGGGTTTTACACCTAAACTGAGAAACTTATCTTTCCGTTTTAATATAAGGTTATTATAACTTCAAGACTTTGTTCATTAAAGAGAGTGGGACTACAGAAGCTTAATTCACTATTTTTAACTAAAAGCTCCTAAGATTTTAAGATAGTGTTCAACGAATCGTTTGTAACTTTCTGAAGTACCACGAAAATGTTTTAGTCACTTGTGTACGCCAACGGCGTACAGATAACGATGTACGTGATGGTGGTGTTGATGGTGATGATGGAAGTGATCACGAAGGTCTCTGTTGTACTGTCTTTCCATGATCCTCATCTTCCCAATCGTCCTGAAATTCATAAAAGTCGCCAATAAAATAGAAAATTGTGTCGCTTACCATCCTCGTTCCAGGCACCTTCTATCTGGTATGAGGTAGTGGCGGTTCCCAGCAGGAAGCCTTCTGGGAACTGGTTGATCTCTCTACCAACTGCTGTCGCCAGTAGGCACGCAATTGCCAGCAGCTCCAAGCATAATGTCATAGGTGCCACCATGTTGGTATCTGTTGCTCTAACGGTACTCGTTGTCGGCTTATAAACTCTCGCACATGTCGGATAACACTCGAGTGCCACCAAATGATCGTATCTATGGGTCTATCACGTGTATGACTTCTTGATAAACGTGCTGCAATCTGATGATTACTTCCTGTATACTCACTCTCATGTGTGTTGTGACATTTTATGTCGAACTGGGAATACCATCAAACTGACTAATATATCCACAATAGAGAGGACCTAAAGGGTTCATCAACGTCAGTCAAGTATATCCACTAAGGTGATCTTGGTACGAAATGGCAAGCTGTGATTTATCGATTGGAAGGGACACATGGTCAAGTGATAAAACATCGACATAATTTAGGATGAAAGGGTGTCGCTGCACAAGTCTGAAAGCTTAAGTACTTTAACAACTGCGTATAGTTGTGAACACAAAAATTCATCGATAATTGTATCGCGTCATTCTTTCAGAATCATTTACCTTTTTGCAGACCCGTTCCTGACGGCAAGAACTCAGATAGAAGGCTGAAATGTTGGAACGGTAGTTTTTTTAATAGCGACGGAACCCAAGAGCGTTTATTACGCGCGACAGCACCGAAAGCATACGTGGCCCAGAAAATTTCGCAACAGAAACCACTGAGCTTATTGCAAATTCCCATGCAATTAACACTCTGTAATCGAGGAAAGATTTTGATGCAATCTATGGAGTCTTTTGTTGTTCTTGCCTGAATACATCCACTTCAGTGAAACAGGGTTTGACTCGCAAAGCATTTGCTGAAAGGTTTTTGTTTACATAAAATCCTGTTCTAATTTAACCAACAAAGAGTTATTAGTTAACTAAATGCTGCTACTTCCTGCAAATTCTCTTTCTCTACAGCTCCCTGTAGTGTTGTGGCAGTTATTACCCAATGTCTTAACAGACGTCCTGTCATCCTGACCCTTTCGTCACCAACTCTGCGGAGAACCTCCTCAGTCCTTACCTTGTCAGCGCACCTCATTTTCAACAATCTTCTGAGCATCACATCTCACATGTATCGTTTTTGTTTTCGTTTGGTCACAGTCTATGTCTCGCTACCGTAAAATGTTGTGCTCCAAACGAACATTCTCAGAAATTTCTTGCTCAAGTTAGGCCGTATGTTTGATACTAGGAGGCTTCTCTTGGCCTGGGACGCTTTTCTGCCAGTGCTAGTCTTCCTTTTATGTCGTCCTTGCTCCTTCCGTCATAGTTTATTTGCTACCTAGGTACTAGAATTCAGAAAGGTGAACATATCTTTTATATACAATTAAACCTGTTTTTACTAAATATGATGTGCTCCCACTATTATGCACTGATCTTTCTACAAGATGATGATTTTACACCTGGCATTTCATGGGGAGCCACTATTTTTCTTAACTTATGGCCAATTTTGAGTCGTCGTGCAATATATGCTAATGACATTAACTCAGTCACTTGACAAATGATATAAAATATCAAACCTAGGTCGTAATGAAATAAACAACGCAGTCAAATGGTGGTGTATTTATTTAAAAATTATTGCATGAATGTTGCTCAACAACATCAGTAACTATTAACAGATTATATTCATAGCAGGTAGACCGTTTCTTGACAACTTCAAGGGTTGACGCCAAGGCGAAGCGTTGCGGAAAACTGTCCAAGGCTAAACAATACCGTACCAGCTCATTCTGTGCCAGAAATAGTCACAACTGATGCTCTTCTGGAGCATCAAATTTCAGCTTTCGCTGCCTTTCGTGACATGGCAATCAGTGACTGTATCCTCCTTCCTCGGATGAAGAAACCATTACGTATCAGATAATTCCAGAAAGGCGATCGTTTCCTGAACAGCCAACATGAAGACTTGTACAGTCCTCTGCCAGGCCATTACAAAACACGTCGCACTGGAAAGCGGAGGATTAACATCATCACCAAATTCTTTAATCACGCCTTGATTATTTTCGAGCTGATAACTGAAACTTTACTACTGCTCCTGGTACTCTAATCACCAAATTAATCTGAGGCAATTGTGGTGTTGGCTTGGGACCACATCTGACGCCACAGAGATTGGAACAGTTGGGCGTCTCCCTTCGTGCCTTGTGAACTTTTTGTTGTAAGCCGGCATGACTGAAGTGGTCGAGGCACGCAACATCAGCTCATACAGCGCGACCAGATCGTTGCTGCCCGTCATATGGGACAAACCTCCTTCACCGCTTCACAGGCACTGAGCGTCTCACTTGTCACCTTGTAAAGGGCGTACCATGTGTTTCAAGATTCGGAAAAAGCCACAGCAGCTAATCATCTACAACTGGCAATGACGTGTGGAAGACAATGGCAACTGGCTGCTAAAGGGGATAGTAGCAGTACGTAGACTGTGCAACTTTCCGCACATCACTTACCACATCAGTGCCAGATAACAACAGCCGTACCAAGCAGAACAATCCACCTCTTTCGGCATACAGGACTTAATACCTGCACGTGGAATGATTATTACCATCTGCCACTGGTCAGTGAAATCAGTACAGGGGCAGGAACTCGCCATTATGCCCTCTAAAGAAGGAATAAGGTATTCTGCACTGGTGATTCGAAGTACATCTGGTACACGCTGATGGCAGGGTAAGGGCACCAAGAACACTTCAATCGTTGTCTGTCTGAGCAAGTACTGTTCTTTGATCGGAACTTATTTTTAAGGTTACACGTCTCTTTCTAAAGTGAGATGACAAAAGTCATGGGATAGCGAGATGCACATGTACAGATGGTGGTAGTAGTGCGTACACAAATTATAGAGGGACATTGTGTTGTTGGAGCTGTCATTCTACTCAACTGATTGATGTGAAAGGGTCTGAGACTTGATTATGGCCGTACGACGGGAATTAACAGATTTCGAACGCGGAATTTAAGTTGGAGCTAAACACATGGGGCATTCCATTTCCGAAATTGTTATTGAATTCAACATTCCGTGATCCACAGTGACAAGAGTGTGCTTAGAATATCAAATCTGAATCTCACTCCTCGCCAAGGACAACACAGTGGGGGGTGGCCCTGACAAACGATTGGAAGCAGCTGCATTTGCGAAGTGTTGTCGGTACTAACAAACAAGCAACGCTACGTAAAATAACGACAGAATTCAGTGTCGAACGTTAGACGAATGTATCCGTTAGGACAGTGCTGCTCAATTTGGTGTTAACAGGTTATGACAGGAGACGCCTTTGCTAACAACACGTCATCGTCTGCAGCGCCTCTCCTGACCATATCGGTTGGACCCTCGACGACTGCAAAACCATGTCTTGGTCAGATGAGTACCTATTTCAGTTGGTGAGAGCTGATGGTAGCGTTCGAGTGTGGGGCAGACTGCACAAAGCCGTGGACCTAAGTTTTCAACAAGGTGCTGCTCAAGCTGATGGTAGCTCCATAATGGTGTGGGCAGTGTTTAAACGGAATGACCTGAGTCCTCTAGTCCAGTTGTGCCGATAGTTGACTGGAAATGGTTGCATACGACTACCTGGAGATCATTTTTAGATGATAAACTTCACGTCCCCAAACGATGGAACTCCTAAGGCTGACGATGCGCCAAATCACGATGTCACAGTTAGCGATTGGTCTGAAAAACATGCTGGACAATTTGAGCGAATGATTTGACCACCGAGACCGCCCACCATGAATCCCATCGGACATTTGTGCCACATATTCTAGAGGCGATTTCGTGTACAAAGTCCTGCAGCAGCAACACTTTTGCAATTACGGACGGCTACTAGATAGCATGGCTCAGTATTCCTGCAAGTGTCTTCCAGCGACTTGTTGTGACTATGCCACGTCGCCTTGTTGCACTATGTCGAGCAGTAGGAGGTCTGACACGACATTAGGGGCATCCCATGACTTCTGCCACCGCAGTGTATGTAAAACATTAGTTATCAAATATGTCACATGGTTTTTTTGTCACCTCGATATCAATAACAGGTATAATTCCGAACATCTTGTACCTCGATACCGCAAATGTACTTGGGTACTGCGCACCATTTGCCAAGCGCATTGCATACTTAGTTTTTATGGTATTCAAGACAGTTAATTCTGATCTGCATGGAATCGACCTGTAAAATAAGTCTAGATAAAAACGTTATGTAATTCAGTTGTCAGCTAATTTATAGTTCTATGAACATATTTGACATCATGGAACTTCATAGTTCTCATTCCGATTTAACAAATGGTTACTGCTGACATGAGGAAACTGAAAATTGGCTATCTAGACATATTACAGTACTGAAAAATGGATTTGTTAAATATTTCATGTGCAGGAAAAGCTGTCTTCAATTTAGTTGGTTCGGTTTCTCAACTTCGTGTTTCGCGTCATTTCCCTGCTAGTTACCAACTGTTATAAAGAGTTTTATAACGTATGATCCTTATTTTAGTTCCTGTACAAGCACTCATGATTTTATTTTATTGCAACTTTGGATTCTTATCGTTTCCTTTTCCACAGTTTTTACTAATAAGCTCATGCACTGTGACATAATATGTCAAATCTTTCTCCGAAGCTTCTATACTATATTCTAATGTTACCCCTAATTTTAAACTTCAATAATTTTACTCTTGTTTTCTTATCACAAATACATCATTAGCTTTAGCTGAAATTTACTAGAAGATCATCTGACAATAGTAGACGAAAACTGATGGATATTTCGATGAATGATGCACAGATCTCTTCCAGTAGTTAATATCGGCGGTAAGACAATGCTATTGTGCTAAACCATAACATTCAAATTTACTAATGACTTATTCTGTAATAATTTACCATTCCACAAGAAATGTTAAGTAACTACGTGTTACTTTCTGCCATTTTAGAGGTAGAGCACTCCTTGAAATGCCAATACTTATTGAAGTTACGAGACGGAAATAATTTGAACGCGGTTTGACGGTAAAGAACCCCTCTTATTGTGCGAACACATAAACTACCAACATTTCCATAATTTTTATACTGATTAATCTCATGAGATGAGCCTACTAATTGCGAAATTAAATACGTAAACAAGATATATACAAATTTTACAACAACTTATTGTGCGTACACATATAAACACATAAACTACCAACATTTCCATAATTTTTATACCGATTAATCTCACGAGAGGAGCCTACTAATTGCGAAATTAAACACGAATCAAGTAAATTTAACTGTTACATTAAATCGACTGCAAGAGAAAGAACACTAAGTGGCTGGGAAGGCCATTTAATAAGGCCTGCTCGACATTGATAAAACACTTCTCAACAGATTAAACATTATGGTACCATGTGAATACAGTTATCGCATGACCGAAGAAGGGCGATGAAATACACGTGGACTATGCCCGTGAACTCAATCAAGGTCAGCTTGTGTGAGTTTACTTAAGTACAGCAAAACCTTAACTTTGTTGCGATCTAGCCTGCCGAAGCTGCTGTATGATTTTGACATAATTGTGAAACTGGAGACGTGTAGATGGAGGCCACCAGAACTGTAGATATTGCCTTTGCCTCTCTCAAAGACCATCCTACGGTGGCACGAAGACAATTGAATTGACACTGCCTGACGCGTAACAGGAAGGTGAAGTGAAGTGATCACCACCCTCCCAGCATCTGCTCTGCACGGTTTTTCTCGCTAATTCACGTCCGCCAATGATAAGAGCTTCCGCTAATAGTGTTGTTGTTAGTTCGCAGTGTTACTCCCACCGAGGAATGCACAAGACCTACCTTTCGACCAGGTGTCTGCCAGTCTGCTATGTTCTGAGAATTACGGACTTTAGATCTTCGGCATGAATGAACGGTTTTGGTCGGCCAATGATCGGTCATTTCACATAGAAAAATACAGCAAAATGGCTCTTTGTTTCTAAAGAGTTTTCAGAACATTTCTTTCTGTCTTTGGGTGCGAAATTCCTCCCGAACTCCCACGCCCGGGTTCCCGGGTTCGATTCCCGGCGGGGTCAGGGATTTTCTCTGCCTCGTGATGGCTGGGTGTTGTGTGATGTCCTTAGGTTAGTTAGGTTTAAGTAGTTCTAAGTTCTAGGGGACTGATGACCATAGCTGTTAAGTCCCATAGTGCTCAGAGCCATTTGAACCATTTTTTCCTCCCGAACAGTGGCCTCCGCAATTGTTGATTAACACGACATGTGGGAAATCTGTTAAAATGTTTTACTCCCTTTCAGACTGAGAGTCAAGACAGACATATGCAGAAATAGGTCCCTCTACTCCCACTTTCCACGAATTCGCTGAATATAAAACAAAGCTCAGTAGACAAACCGTGTTTTCTTAGGAGAAGAGCCGAACGGCAAAGACGGTCTCTCCTCTGCTGGGATGGATCGCTATGGTATGTTTGTAATGCAGGGCGAGCCTAGGCATATTGTTAATTAGCTGGCGAATGTTGGACCAAGCCGGAATACGTTCGCTGGGAGCTTACCTGCCCCCACCCCATTGTGCGTCCACATGCCTGGGAGGTTTAACTGCTCGCTATTCGAATACCGCTCTCGTCAATTCACCAAGACTGCGTTTCACAAGCAAAACACCACCTCTGTGTAAGCCAATATTGCTGATTCGAGAAGATAGAGGTGTCTGGCCTTACAGTCACTGATATTACTCTTATCAAATCGGAGAAACATTCGATCGATCTGATTACGAATTACCGAATTACTTACTGGATTTGAATATCAAAAAATAATTTAGAAGAGGCAGGCTAGGAAAGGCCTGAAGCTTCCCAATCTGTCATTGCTCTTTCAGTAGTAGGAACAGCGTTTTGCCATTATAGCAGAGAAACACCGTCAAATAAGCTCACAACCAGCTGAGGCGACGTGGTGTCCACCTCACTCGTTTTCGGGTAGGCCACTGACCGCTGACTCATTGCTTCCTTCTCTGGTGTTATGGCGTTGTACTTGTGGCGTACGGATTACAGTTCATGACATTTTTAGTTAATGCCTTTGATATTCATAAAAGAGGACAGAGGTTAGTTTGCCAGCTGATTTGCCCGCTCTATTTTAGCTGACATTGAGATGAACATGGTGCGTTTGTGAGATGTATGAATCTTTTATGGAGATGGCTTCAATGTGGTACTAGATAGACAGCCTCATCAAGGTTTTGCGGAATCAAGTATTACATCTGAAAGTCGGTTCTCCGCCATCATATCACAGTACTGATGTGTTGCTGGTATTGACAGCGGTTTAAAGTAAATGATTCAAATAATAACTGTGATAACTATTACTGCAAAACAGAACTGTTAAGACTATCTCATAGTTAATAAACTGTGACTAGTGGTCGTGCTGAGTTGTCGGAATGCGCACTGTAAGATAAAATCGTTTAAGAATGACTTGGTCCCTGCTGCTGTGGAGCTTCAGGAATCCTCAGCCACTTGATTCTTTACCCTTCACTAACAATGCCTATTCAGTTAAAAAGAAAAAAAAATTAAAAACATATTGTCTCTCTGATGGGTTTAGTTACCTCTGACTACCACAGCCCATAATATTTCAGGCATTTTTCATTTCTGGGTTAGAGAGTGCTGTGTTGACCCTTGCACAAGAAGATAACGTACTTCCTGTGTTCATTACGAATCTGATAAAACTGCATTTCTTGTACAGCAAATATCTCAGTTTTAAGATACGGACACTTGCACTTGCGCTTGCGCTAAGTGGCACCACCACTTAATATAGCCTTATGACTCTCCAGAGATAGGCGATTCCCCAGAGATCTCAAGTGCCCCACTGTTATTGACCACCCACAACATCAAAGAAAGCTTCCTGTTTTTAATACCACCCTCAAATCCGTCAGGTCAGTACCATACCCAAACTGTCACTGAAGAAGAATATGAAATAATCTGCAACTTGTTCTCAGTCACCTGTTATCAGTTTACTCTACCTTTTTGTTTTACTTTCAAGAACTTTTTCTATTTCAGTGCAATTATGTTGTCTGCAAGCATACCAACATTCAAATTTCGGCTAAAATTTCTGGTATTTTTCTATGCCGTTATCAGTTATCTTCAAACCTTACCGTAGCTTACGAAACTACGCATTTCAGAAAAGTGGTCCCATAGCTATATAACAACAATGCAGTATGCATTTTCCGTGTTGAAGGCGGGACAATGTCGTCCAAACGCATTACACTCTGGTGACAAAAATCACGTGATAGCGATATGCACATGTACAGATGGCGGTAGTGTCGCGTTCAAGTCGTATAAAAGGGCAGTGCATTGGCTCAGCTGTCACTTGTAATCAGATAATTCATGTGAAAATGTTACCCACATGATTATAGTCGAACTATGGAAACTAACAGACTTTGAACGGAGAACGGTAGTTGTGGCTAGACGAATGGTGCGTTTGATTTCGGAAACTGTTACGGAATTCAATATTCAGAAATCCACAGTGTCAAGAGTGTGCCAAGAAAACCCAATTTCAGATCTACCTGTCACCACGGACAACGCAGTAACCATCGGCTTCACTTAACGACCGAGAGCAGCGGCGTTTGCATTGAGGTGACAGTGTTAACTGACAAGCAACACTGAATGAAATCAATGTTGGTCATAGGACAAACCCATCTTTTAGGACAGTGCAGCGAAATCTGGAGTTGTTGGGGTATGGCAGCAGATGACTGACGCGAGTGCCTTTGCTAACAGTACGATATCTCTTGAAGCGCCTCTCTTGGACTCGCCACCATATTGGTTGGAACGTGGCCTGGTCACATGATCCCCGATTTCCGTTGGTAAGAACCGATGGTAAGGTATGAGTGTGGCGCAGACCCAATGAAACCATTGACCCAAATTGTCAAGAAGGCACTGTGCAAGCTACTGGTGGCTCCATACTGGTGTGGACTCTGTTTACATGTAATAGACTCGGTCCTCTGCTCCAACTCGATATATCATTGACTGGGAATGGCTATATTCGGTTAACTTGCGACGAAGGTTTGTGCATGCAGGGTGGAACAAAAAGATATGGTCAAAGTTTTACGCAACTTTCCTTCAACGTAGGGGAAGAAAAAATATGCACATGGCTCTGGAAACACTTTGTTTCCATATCGGAGCTCTGTTTCTACAACTCTACGACATATTAATCACAAGAAACAGGCAGGAAAAGAAACTATATCAGCACACTATGAAACATTTTTCTAAATGAAGTGTTCAATACACACTCCGTTTGCCACGAACAACGCATCAACTCGCCGTCACATTTAATCTTCGGTGCGCTGGTATGTCATTTGTGAATTGCGTATTATTACACCGCCTTCCACATCACGGGCACGAAGACTCTTTACAGCTTGTACCGGGATTCAGTAGACAGCGATTCTCAACTGGCCCCGCAAGGAAAAGTTTAGAGGGTATAGCTCCGGCGAGGTTGGAGGCCAAGGGATTGATTCACTTCTATTTTTTCATCTGTCAAAGAGTCTGTTAATTTAGAAGCCTCGGAACACTAACATTGAAATGAGGAAGAGTTCCATCGTGTACATCGTCTATGAAGGCCATGTTATCTCGCAATCGTGAAGGGCCATCTAGCAGAACAGATAGACTTTTATCTAAAAAAACATGATACGTTTCTACGTTGACACCGTGTGGAAGAACGCGAGGCCCCAGCAAAGAGTTTCCAGTGATTCTAGCCTAGACGTTAACAGAAAATCTTGGTTGATAACGTGATTGCACAATTTCTTGCGGATTCTCGACAGCCCATACACGCTGAAAATGTACGTTGAAACGAAGACTCATATGTGAACAGCACATTTTCACTAAAGTTAGAGCTGATACATTTTTGAACGTACCATTCGCATCTGCAGATAGTTCACGCTGTACATGAAACGGATACAGCAGGTTCGCATGTTACATGACTCCAAACAGTCATCTGGCCAACATTACTTGCTGTAGCTAATGGTTTATAATGACAGTAGATCTGTCGTCAGTTGCACGAAGAGGTTCCTTCTCCAGTTGAGATTCCCTTGTCCTTCTAGGCCTTCCTTACTCTAGAGTGGTAGGCTTAAACGTCGCCTACTTCTGAAAATGACGATCAGTTGCTTCAACCTTTCTCTTGCTTCAAACTTTCTCCTGTCGTGGTACTGTCTTCCTGGAAACCACTCCCGAAACCAATGTTAAGTACCACGGCTATTACCATCTGCTAGTTCCTACAGCGAATGGAAATCTGCCCACTCCACATTTGTGTACACTTCCATTCTGCTATCCTGCAAACCAACCCTTGATGTACTCTACAAACAATTAATGCTACGTACTTGCTCAGTCCACCATGAACTCTTCACAGCTAATGCTATGTGCTTGATGCTAGTAGAGCAATGAGGCTGGTCGCACGTCAATACAAGCAGTGTAACGAGGCGCATGTCAACATTATTTTCCTTGCATTGGAACAGCAAACACTGTTGGTGAACTTTTTGACTTCTCTGAATAAAAACAAATAGTAAGGTGAAAATCGCAAACTATGGCTGTGCTACAATGAAATGGTCTCATACTTAAAGAGGCTACAATACTGAAATTTTCAATTTTTTGTTTTCTAATCGATCATAATCTACGGAATTTCCTCTATCGAATGATATATAATACATACACACACACACACACACACACACACACACACACACACACACACACATATACAGGGTGAGACACCTAACATTACCGCTGGATATATTTGTAAACCACATCAAATACTGACGAATCGATTCCATAGACCGAACGTGAGGAGAGGTGCTAGTGTAATTGGTTAGTAGAACCCATAAAACATGCACGGAAGTATGTCTTTTAACACAAACTTGCGTTTTTTTAAATGGAACCCCGTTAGTTTTGTTAGCACATCTGAACATATAAACAAATACGTAATCAGTACCGTTTGTTGCATTGTAAAATGTTAATTACATCCGTAGATATTGTAACCTAAAGTTGACGCTTGAGTACCACTCCTCCGCTGTTCGATCGTGTGTATCGGAGAGCACCGAATTACATTGGGATCCAAAGGGAACGGTGATGGACCTTAGGTACAGAAGAGACTGGAACAGCACATTACGTCCGCATGCTAACACCTGTTTATTGGTCTTTTTCACTGACGCACATGACATTACCATGAGGGGTGAGGTACACGTACACACGTGGTTTACGTTTTCAATTACGGAGTGGAATAGAGTGTGTCCCGACATGTCAGGCCAATAGATGTTCAATGTGGTGGCCATCATTTGCTGCACACAATTGCAATCTCTGGCGTAATGAATGTCGTACACGCCGCAGTACATCTGATGTAATGTCGCCGCAGGCTGCCACAATACGTTGTTTCATATCCTCTGGGGTTGTAGGCACATCACGGTACACATTCTCCTTTAACGTACCCCACAGAAAGAAGTCGAGAAGTGTAAGATCAGGAGAACGGGCTGGGCAATTTATGCGTCCTCCACGTCCTATGAAACGCCCGTCGAACATCCTGTCAAGGGTCAGCCTAGTGTTAATTGCGGAATGTGCAGGTGCACCATCATGCTGACACCACATACGTAGACGCGTTTCCAGTGGGACATTTTCGAGCAACGTTGGCAGATCATTCAGTAGAAACGTGATGTATGTTGCAGCTGTTTGGGCCCCTGCAATGAAGTGTTTGTTACAACACGCAACTGAACGTCGGAGGTTTCAAGCGTCAACTTAAGGTTACAATATCTCTGAATGTAATTAACATTTTACAATGGAACAAACGGCACTGATTACGTATTTGTTCATATGTTCAGATGTGCTAACAAAACTAACGTGGTTCCATTTAAAAAAAACGTAGTTTTGTGTTAAAAAACATACTTCCTTGCACTTTTGTATAGTTTGTATTAAACAATTACACTAGCCCCTCTCCTCACGTTCGGTCTGTCGAATCTGTTCGTCAGTATTTGATGTGGTTTGCGAAATATATACAGGGTAACGTTAGGTGACTAACCCTATATATATATATATATATATATATATATATATATATATATATATAATTGCCTTATTTAAACGAGAAATTGTGTGGGTATGGCCATGTAGGTTCGAAAGTTGTCAGACTGAAAGCTGAGTTTTGGAATCCTCTTCCTGCGTGGGCAGTTAGTTAGGAAATAGGAATTCAAAAGCTTTCAAGGTAGTTCAGGAAGAGATATCACATGGAGGAAATGTAGCCATCACTAAGCAGGAGTGTAGGGGAAAGTCGGGAAAGACTACGCACTTCATATTTAACCGCTCATATGTAGTAGCCGGCCAGAGTGGCCGAGCGGTTCTAGGCGCTACAGTTGGAACAGCGCGACCTCTACGGTTGCAGGTTCGAATCTGGCTCGGGTATGGATGTGTGTGATGTCCTTAGGCTAGTTAGGTTTAACTAATTCTAAGTTCTAGGGGGCTGATGACCTCAGAAGTTAAGTCCCATAGTGCTCAGAGACATTTGAACCATATGTATTAAATGAGCAGGATAGAACACATTTTTCTTGTAACAAATTATTGTTGGTTTATTTAGGAACTACATATATAAGTTACGGCTGTTTAACATTTAATACAAACATCTGTCACAAGTACGTCCATTGAAGAAATGTTTTCACAGACCCATCCATAATCCTAATGAGTCAATCAACAGCATACTCTGGCCAGAATTTCTAGTACAGTGTCTGTGCCAATTAGTTTACTGCATTTAGGTATCTTTGATGCAGTGATAAAGTTCAGTGAGAAAAAGTTCTAAGTTATGATGTTCTGAAAAGAGTGCTACCGACTGTTGGTCGTTTCACAGTTAAATAAATTCTCATTAGAGAAAACTGTTAGTGATTTTAAAACAAGGGCAAGACAGCGCAGGCAAAGAGAAAAAAGGACTCTGAAAGATGTGATGAAAGAGAATACAGAAAACGCATCATATGCATATGGGATGCAATAACAACTTTAATGGATGTTTCCCGTAAGTTGTATTTTTTAAAACTAAACGGTACTTTTTCTTAGCTTCTACCTGCCAGAATCCGTTCAGCATTATAGGGTATACAAATTGGAGTATTGTGCAATTTTTAACAGAAGGTTTTTTTTATTTCGTTAATCTCAAAGATGTTATAGCCATACATACACAGAACATTGTAGTCAGTTTCTTATTTTCATGTCCACTTTTTAGAAAAATAATTATTACCTTTGAACTAGTCAATACCTTTGTAAATCACTGAATTAAAGTGTTCAGAAATGTATAATCTACTACTCATATGTTACTCAAACTTTTATTCCCAATAGTTTTCGAGAAAATGTCCCTTTTATAAGAATGAATTTTACGTTATTTAATACAAGGATTTCCCAACCTCTCCAGAGCCCCTTAAACTGCATGTGTGTGTCTGTGTTTTAATCCTAAATAATGCAAGTTGTGTACTTAAACGCTATCTGATAAAATGAGTCACCAAACTATCTGGAAGTGAGTAGCTGTTGCCATTAAGCTCAACCAAATTAATTAGAAAATAAAAATTGTAAATTAAAGAAATCGTCCTGAGACATTCTATATTCCGCAGTAGAGTAAACATTGCGATAGTGCGTGAAGTCAAAATGTGACTTCTAATTCCAGAATACAAAACTAACAGAAGAAAATGTTACATAAAACTGCAAAACGAATTTTCAAAGAATAACAACCGCAAATGTTTTCCAAAAATGCCCTGTGTTTCTGCGTAAGCAACTAACAAAATAAATTTTTTATGCGGGATAGCTCAAACCCAAATGTAACACTGCACTGTAAGAATGAAACTGTCTAACAGGAAATACAATTTAAAATCTGCTTTACCTAATCTCAACCCTCATATTAAATTTGAAACGTAACACTTAACTAAGAATGATCTTACTGCCACAAATTTTACCTTTGGTAATGAAAACTTGGTACTGCTCGAAAGGGACATACATGAAAAATGCAGCGCATCAGAAAGCCAACTAAAAGGAAAGAAAGCCTTGGGGAGTGGAAAAAAAGCGGGCCATGCTTTAGCTACAGACAGTGTTCCGCAAACTGCAACGCGGCAGCACACATTTTCAAAGCCACATTTTCGGGAGGGACGGTGGAGGATATGGCGTTTAGTGAATACTGTAAAGAGACTGGCGTTCAAAAACTATATTTAAACTTGCCAATTATTGAAAATACCAATTGTGACCATCTTTGCAAAAACTTACTTCTCATTACAAATATGACTCTATTGTGAAATTAGTTATTGAAATGGTGAAGCCGACCGCTGTAGAAGAGCGGTTCTAGGTGCTTCAGTCCGGACCCACGCTGCTGCTACGGTTCGAATCCTGTCCCAGGCATGGGTGTGTGTTTGTGGTGTCCTTAGGTTTGTTAGGTTTAAGTAAATCTAAGTCTAGGGGAGTGATGACCTCAGATGTTTAAGTCACATAGTGCTTAGAGCCATTTGAAATGGTAAAGAAGTGGTAAACGTATGGCTTCTGAGTGCAAGCCATGTGTATAGGTAACTATATTTGCTCATACAAAGTAACTGACTATAACTGACTAATCTCAACAAATAAAGAAAAATCCCACTACCCATGGTGCTTCGAGCCATTTTTCCAAACACGTCCAGACCTACGCGCAGAGCTGGAATGCAGCAACAACATTACTTATAAACCTTCACACTTCTCTAGTTTATCTTTACAAAATCGTATTTACGAAATGAAATATCCCGTATATCTTTCTTTGTGTTCTGCAATCTGTTTCGAGACCGCTCAGTAGTGTGAGCAACTCCCGACTCATTCACTTTCTTCCATTCATTATGTAGCTTAACGGCTGTGGCTGACCGCGTTACAAAGTTCTGTGATCCCACAATACGCTACTGGCAACATCAGTGTTACAGACAACCGAAGATCACAGTGCTTGTACTCAGAACCTCTGTGGCATAATGTATCGACTAATGAAAACTGCTGTTTGAAAAATGTGCAGAATGCATATATGAAGTACGACACATCAAACAAATTTATAGAACTCACATTAGATTGACTGCATACCAAAAATAAACTAGACAGCATATTGCCTAAGAATTAAAACTTACTGTACCTTCTTACCAAGAGATTATGGAGAGCACTATTAAATGAGCTCTAACACGAAAATGAAGCGTGTCTGGACTATGTGCCCATTTAACACATTTTTGTTTATGTGTGAAGAATATTTCCTGAAAAGAAACTTTGGTCATAACTTTTTATTACATCTTGTGTAATTTATTGCTACTATGATATACAAGTGACCGGCTGTCTACATCGAGCGCTAAAAGTGTGAACCCGGGCAAGTCGCTAGTTTGGAGCAATTATCTCTATATCTACTATGGTAGTGTGAGACTGTGATTATGGAGGCGAATACATTTTGCTGTTTCCCCAAACAGATACGTGGAAAATAACGTGTTGAAAGCATAATAATTTTTATTCTGATGTAGCGTGATAATGCCTATGGGGGCTAGACGAAATAATGGTTAAATAATGAAATAATGTATAAAATGCATTGTAATGATATTCTACCAAAGCTGCTTGTTTACATATCTTTGTTATTTAATACCACCTGTTTTGAGCATAGATCATTTTCAAGCGCTGCATAAACACAATCAATCTATTGTCATAACTTATTTATATGGATACATATAAATGTGTAGTAGTTAGTTATAATTTTTATTCACGCAGTAAGCCTGTAAATGCTATTATTCAATTAGGATATACCTCTGTTTTACTACAATTGACATGGCTGTTGCATTACCGAGCTATACATCAGAGATGTAGATTATTTTGTAATTATTATCTTCGATGGAAATAGATTTACAAACTACGTAAAATTTAGGATAGTCTTTCGTTCAGGATTATCTGTCATCAATAAAAGTTCTGTCGATTTCCTCAACACGTTTTTTTTTCTTTTTAACTGCCGAGTCCTATTTCTTCATTTAAGATGTTAATTCGATATTTTGCCAGATGTATATGCATTTCTGGAACTTCCAAAACGATCATGTAGCTTCCTATCACCAATAAAAATTCTGTTAAATTTCTCATTTTTTTTTAAATTTTTGAGTCCTGTTTCTGAATTTAAGATGTTATTTTGATATTTTTCCAGATGTATGTGGATTTCTGTACCTTCAAAAACGATCTGTAGCTTCCTTTCTCGTTTCTATGAAGAATACAGTATTTATACCAACTGCAGAGCATTCCACACACGACCAGTTTAGCAGGATTAGTCGCACGGGGGTTTGTTCCCAATCTCCTTTGTTGGCTGATAGCGTTTTCGTAGCATCCTACCAGTGTAACAAAGTAACACTGTGACAACTGATTTATATACTATTTAGGCTATGTGATCCATTTAATGCGTCTGCACATTTTAACATCGGCCAATGCATCGGAAACGTCTCTCTTCACTTCGAGTTATGGTGTGGAGAGAATTGAAAACTCTGGAGCCCCATACGTATAGACTGTTGCTGATCTACACGCTCATCTTCAGGCAAAAAGAAGTGGTAGGAAATTTATGGTAAGGTCTTATGATATCAAACTGCTGAGGTCATCGGTCCATCAGGTGACACACTAGTTAATCTAACTTACGCTAAGGACTACACACAGACCCATGCCCGAGAGAGGACTCGAACCTCCGACTGGGGCATCTACGTGGACTGTCACAAAGCGCTTCATACCGCTCGGCTACCCCTCACGGCACAAAAATAGTTTTTCATATGGTGACCTCCCTACAGTACCAGCCACCGTCAATCTGCTCATCCCTGAGGAAGTGCGGCGGCGGAAGGTGGCTGCAACCAACCCCTAAGAGTCCAGCACCAGGAGCATCCTTGAATGTTCACGCCAAGTGTTATGTTGGCACCAAGACTTACGTGGAGCATGTATCTTTGTACTACAAATACTCTACTCACGCACCAACAGTCACAACACCCACTTATTCCATAACTGAGAGCAAAATAATAGGGATGGAAAAACGATGTGCAACATCGGCCTGTCTTTACCTTTGCTAGAGACTCAGTACCTGAACAAGACAATAATAATGTGAACATAGGGTAACTTGAGGCAGAATGATGAGGAGGAAAAACTAGTTCCGTCTCAACCACAACGTCGAAACAGTCTCCCTGGAGCCCCTACCTTTTCTAAAGCCAAGCTACTCGTCCTCTAACGGATCATTGATTTTCTTATCCATTCTCCTGATTATTATTCTCGTCAGCAACTTGGTTGCATGAGCTGTTAAGCTGACTGTGCGATAATTCTCGCAGTTATTGGCTTTTGCTGTCTTATTAGTTGTTTTGTCTATATTTCAGTGGTGCCTGCTCTAGTGATGAAGCGGCTGGTGGGTAAGGGGAAGGAAAGGAAGGTATGGATGGGAATTTGTGACTTCCTGCCACACAAGTGTTGTATGCACTTGACCGTAGTGGTTAACGCAACTACTCATGAGACGCGGCAGATCCGGGTTCGAGTCCCAGTCCGGCACAAATTTTCAACTTTCTCCATTACAGTACCATAATGCCCTGTGCAGCTGGAAGTCATGAATTCGCATCCCTTCCCTTTCTTTTCCTCTTCCCTGTTTGCATATAAATCTTCGGAGTTTTGTAGATGATTTTCTGAAAGTGGTGATATGTTGCCAGTCTCATACGTTCTACACACCAACGTGAATTGTCACGTCCTCCAGCGATTTTAATTGTTCCGATTGAATGTTACCTATCCCTTCTGCCTTATTTGTTCGGAAGTCCTCCAGAGCTGTATCTAGTTCTGACTGTAATACTGGATCCACTATGCCAGCTCTATCGACTCGAATTTCTTCTTCTGTAACGACAAGTCTTTCCCTGATAGAGGCTTTAAATATGCACTTTCCACCCATATTCTATCTCCTGCGTTTCACAGTTAAATTTCCACGGCACTCTTAATATTACCTCCTTGCTTTTAACTTCAAGGAAGTTTGTTTTCACTTTTCTGTATGTCGAATCATTCCTCCCGACGATCATTTCTTCTTCGAATCCTTCGCCTCTTTCCTGCTGACACTTCGCCTTGGGTGCCCTGTGTTTACTACTAATTTCATTCCAAAGCGATTTAGACTGCTGTACTGTTGTTTTTCCCTGAACATTTTCGTACTTCCTCCTTCCACTGATCATTTGAAGTACTTCATCTGATACACAATGTTTCTTCAAATGGTTCAAATGGCTCCAAGCACTATGGGATTTAACATCTGAAGTCATCAGTCCCCTAGACTTAGAACTAGTTAAACCTAACTAACCTAAGGACATCACACACCTCCATGCCCGAGGCAGGATTCGAACCTGCGACCGCAGCAGTAGGGCAGTTCCGGACTGAAGCGCCTAGAACTGCTCGGCCACAGTGACCGGCTAACGTTTCCTCGCAGTTACCTTCCATGTACCTATATTTGTCTGTACAAGAATCTGTCATTGCTCGTTTTAATGATGTACACTCCTGTTCTACTGAGTTGCGTACTGTTGTGTACATAGTTCCGCGTAGTCAGCGCGTACACAACTTTCCTACTAGAGCGCACCCCGCTAAGCACAACAGCGCAGGCGCAGCGCTCGTACGTCTCCGCTCTACGAGATGGCGCTGTCTTAGAGACGGACCAAATTCTGCTTCCGCCAATCCGCGTATTAATATGTAACACAGCCAATGAGATTGCTGCTAACGTAGAAACTTTTCTCCTCACGGTTCACACTCGCACAGTGATACCTGAACGCTAGAGGTATTATAACGAGTGTACAGACCTCCGATTAGTCAGTCTGCATTTCTCTGCACCAGTCTGTACCAGTCTACATTAGTCTGTACCAGTCTATAGTCAAGTTTCACAGTCTACATTAGTCTGTACCAGTCTATAGTCAAGTTTCAGTCTGCGCCTAATAACATTATCATATTCCTGTACATAGCCATGAAGATAAATGTATAGACACTTTTGTCAAGTATCAGAGATATGTGAGAATAATATTAACGTACCAAGACCAAAGGAACTTCAGATTGTCAATTGTAAATAGCATCCAGAACCAAGTTAAGTTATTTTTATGCTTGTCATTATTTTAATAAATGTGTGTGAAAATTAATCAAGTTCTGTTTAAAGTTGGTCACCGTCAATCTGCTACTATAAGCGTGCAAGTGGCATTTCTATCGTCTGACCTAACGGCAGAAGATAAACACGCCATGATAAGACCACGAGACATATTGCTGACTTTCGCCCACTTCGTTAGAGCGACAAGTCAAATAATCTGATGGTGTGTATACCGGAGGTCTTACAGTACGCACACCACACATACCATGGTGATCCTCATCGAAGTATGCAAATACTTAGTGAACTTAAAACGCTTCTCGTCATTCCTAAGTACTTCAGCATCCCACTTTCTTCCTCATTGATTCTTTCTTACGATTCTCTTAAACTTCAGTCTACTCTTCATCAACACGACATGGTGATCTGAGTCTATATCTGCTCATTGGTACGCCTAACAATCCATTACCTGATCTCGGAATCTCTACCTGACAGTGATGTAACACAGATGGAACCTTACCGTGTTCCTCGGTAGTTTGCAAATGTACAACACCTTGCGATTCTTGAACAGAGTGTTCACTATTACCACTAAACTTTATTGCAGAGCCCTACCTTTCTTCTCTCTCATTCTTACTAGCAAGTCCACAATTTTCCGTAACCGTTTTTTCTATTACTTCCCCTACAGCTATATTCCAATTTCGCGCGACTATTAGATTTTCATGTCTATTTGCGTACTGAATGATCCGTTCAATATCCTCATTTACATTACCTACGTATTCATCTTCTGCTTGCGACGTTGGCATGTATAACTATCGTTGTATGTGTTGTTTTGCCGTTGAATTTCTCGGGTAGCTCGCTCTTTACCCTACCTTCTTGTAAATAGCTAATTCTATCCCCGTTATACCATTTTCTGCTGGTGTGGATATTACACAATACTCGTCGGACACGAAATCCTTATGTTTTTGCCATTTGACTTCACTGACGCAAACTACATCTACATTGAGCGTTCGCATTTCACTTTTCAGTTTTTATAGCTTCCATAGTACATTCAGACTCCTGACATTCCAAGCTCCTACTCGTAGAATGTTAGCCCATAGTTGGTTATTGAGAAAATAATCCTGAATCTTTTGCCGATGGAGAGAACATCACGGCACTTTTTTTCAACGGCAGGTCACATCATGTGTCTTTAATGCCTTCCGCATCTTCACACCAATGATCGTTGCTGATTGTTCCCCCTATTAGGAGCCTTCCCACTGCAAGGGCAAGAGAGTGTGGTGAACCTCTGCCCGCTCCTCCACCATCTTCTACCAGGCCTTTAGCAGAGTGAGTGTGACTTCTTATTCCGGAAGTCTTCCACTGCCATTGTCGATTAATTTGATTCAGATTTTTTAAGTATTTCCTGGATTAGAGCCCGGGACCCAGGGCGTTTTGATTAGTAATCAAAGACGCTACCCTTAGACCCCGATGACGCAACAGCAATGAAACAAAGTGCTAAAGCTGTCTTACTTACACAATTGTTTCCTACGATAGTCCTCACATACCTGTGTTGCTAAAGAAGATGGAAGTGGGCGGATTCCCGACACAGCTGATTTGCGGAATTAAAACATTTTTAGCCAGTTGAAACATGTGCGTTTAAAACCGAAACAACGTAATTGGACCATACGTTTTTAAAACATGACTCCCACAAGAATCTATCCTTAGCCCTATACACTTTGCACTCAAGACGTACGAGCTTGAGTTATTCACCCTGCCTCCCCTTCCCCGCAAACCCTGTGAAAATCCACCAGTATGCAGAAAATATTTGTATTTGTTGAGCACGCTCTGTATCTGGCCGTGTGTGAGCTGTCAAAAGCAATAGGTATAGTGCGTAAGCCGTTACACAGTTACGTCTTAAACATTTCCCGAAGAAATGTTGGTAATTGCTCTATGAAAAAACGAATTAAGCCTGGCTATTTGGACAATGTAAAGCCCTCCACGTATGAAATGCAAATAAAATCTCACGCTAAATTATTTCGTGCCGTGTTTGATTTAAGAATGTATTAGGCGCACCGTATAAAATAACTTCACCAGTACGTACGACAAAGCAAGGAACCTTTTGATATCAGTGGCAAAAGTCCGTTTGTAGCTCTCCGCAACATTCTGCTTACTTTAGACCGCGTGTTGATACGTTCCCATACGGATTACGGATGCATGCTCTACCGCAACGCTGATAAAAAGTACCTAGCGCTTCCGGGCAACAGCAGTACAGAAGCCAACGCATCTACCGCGTATCTACGCTTTCATCCTGCTGTAACGCTCTCTGCCTGGATGCAACAGAAATGCCTCTACTATCCAACAGTGCCGTGTGAGCCTTGTATTTGACAAGGACTAGCAGATACCAACTATCCTTTCACAAAAAAAAGTACGAAACGCTCTTAAACGAGCAATTAGAGAAATAAGGAAAGAAGGGAGCTTCATTTCTACAAAAGTTAAGACCGATGCAAAAAGGAGCAAAACAATATGTACAGAAATGATGTTTCCAATGTTTCTATGTGAGTATCACAGCACGTATCAAAATATTCCTGTAACATAAGTCGATTGTTCCAGCAAAGGCAAAGGATACGGGCAGTTGTTACCTAGGCCTTATTTAGAATAAAAGCGACCAGTTTATACTCAAATGCACACTATGTGATCAAAAGTATCCGGACGCTTGACTGAAAAATGATTTACAAATTCGTGGCGCCATCCATCGCTAATGCTAGAATTCAGTATGGTGTTGGGTCACCCTTAGCCGCGAAGACGTTCAATCAGGTGCTGGAAGGTTTCTTGGGGAGTGGCAGCTCATTCTTCTCGAGGTGCTGCACTGAGGAGAGGTATCGATCTCGGTCGGTGAGGCCTTGCTCGAAGTCAGCGTTCCAAAGCATCCCAAAGGTGTTCTGTAGGGCTGTTATCGTCATGTAACCACTCCGCCACAGGCCAGGCATTATGAACAGGTGCTCGATCGTATTGAAAAATGCAACCGCCATTGCGAATTGCTCTTCAACCGTGGGAAGTAAGAAGGTGCTTAAAACATCAATGTAGACCTGTGCTGTGACAGAGCCACAACAGGGGATGCAAGCCCACTCCATGAAAAACACGATCACACCGTAACACCACCGCCTCCGAATTTTACTGTTGGCACTACACACGTTGGCAGATGGCGTTCACCGGGCATTCGCTATACTCACACCCTGCCATCGGATCGCCACAATGTATACCGTGATTCGTCACTGCACACAAGGTTTTTCCACCGTTCAATCGTCCAATGTTTACGCTCCTTACACTAAGCGAGGCGTCGTTTGGCATTTACTGCGGTATTGTGTGGACTATGAGAAGCCGCTCGACCATGAAATCGCCGCCCAGAGAGGACGAGCGGTTCTAGGCGCTACAGTCCGGAGCTGCCCGACAACTACGGTCGCAGGTTCGAATCCTGCCTCGGGCATGGATGTGTGTGAGGTCCTTAGGTTAGTTAGGTTTAAGTAGTTCTAAGTTCTAGGAGACTGATGACCTCAGAAGTTAAGTCCCATAGTGCGCAGAGCCATTTGGGATTTTTTCGACCATGAAATCCAAGTTTTCTCATCTCTCCCCTAACTGTCATAGTACTTGCAGTGGATCCTGATGCAGTTTGGAATTCTTCTGTAATGGTCTGGATAGATGTCTGCATATAACATATTACGACCCTTTTCAACAGTCGGCGGTCTCTGTCAGTCAACACATGAGGTTGGCCTATACGCTTTCGTGCTGTACGTGTCCGTTCACGTTTCCACTTGACTATCACATCGGTAACTGTTGACATAGGGATTCTTAGGAGTGTGGAAATCTTGCATATAGACGTGTGACAAAACTGACACCCAATCACCCGACCACGTTCGAAGTCCGTAAGTTCCGCGAAACGCCCCATTCTGCACTCTGACGATGTGTAATGACTACTGACGTGGAGTACATGGCAGTAGGATATAATACAATGCAGCTAGTATGAAAAACATATGTTTTTCGGGGTGTACAGATACTTTTGATCACATAGTGTATACAGATTAATAAAGAAAATGGATAAGAAAATTCACACTTGGCGGCTTCCTTATGTACATAAACTAAGGAAGTTTCAGCCAAAAGGTATTGCATCCATATTTCAAGCTGAAACATTCGCTGTTATGGGGCAATGAGACAGTAAAATACAAAATATTCTTCAGATCCCCACCGTCTCGCAAAGCGTTCAAATTCAATTTTATCACTGACGGTAGACGAGAAGAGGGAGAATGTGAGTAAGGAAGCAAAATAAAAACAATGTCGGTGCAGTAATGCAACGTCTGTCTCCTCTCGTATATGTATAAGAAATGTATGCCTGTCATTAGAGTGTAGCATATCATTCTTCAGCTGATTAAAAGACTTAAAACTGCTTGAAGTTGAGGGAGTTATTCTGGCCTCCGCAAAATCCTACATTATGAAGACGATATTTACACTACTGGCCATTAAAATTGCTACACAAAGAAGCAACGCAGATGATAAACAGGTATTCATTGGACAAATATATTATACTAGAACTGACATGTGATTGCATTTTCACGCAATTTGGGTGCATAGAACCTGAGACATAAGTACCCAGAAAAACCACCTATGGCCTTAATTACGGCCTTGTTACGCCTGGGCATTGAGTCGAACAGAGCATGGATGGCGTGTACATGCAGCTTCAACACGATACCACAGTTCAACAAGAGTAGCGACTAGCGTATTGTGACGAGCCAGTTGCTCGGCCACCATTGACCAGACGTTTTCAATTGGTGAGAGATCTGGAGAATATGCTGGCCAGGGCAGCAGTCGAACACTTTCTGTATCCAGAAAGTCCCGTACAGGACCTGCAACATGCGGTCGTGCATTATCCTGCAGAAATGTAGGGTTTCGCAGGGATCGAATGAAGGGTAGAGCCACGGGTCGTAACACATCTGAAATGTAACGTCCACTGTTCAAAGTGCCATCAATGCGAACAAGAGGTGACCGAGACGTGTAACCAATGGCACCCCATACCATCACGCCGGGTGATACGCCAGCATGGCGATGACGAATACACGGTTCCAATGTGCGTTCACCTCGATGTTGAAAAACACGGATGCGACCATCATGATGTTGTAAGCAGAACCTGGATTCATCCGAAACAATGTTTTGCCATTCGTGCACCCAGGTTCGTCGTTGAGTACACCATCGCAGGCGCTCCTGTCTGTGATGCAGCGTCAAGGGTAACCGCAGCCAAGGTCTCTGAGCCGATTGTCCATGCTGCTGCAAACGTCGTCGAACTGTTCGTGCAGATGGTTATTGTCTTGCAAACGTCCCCATCTGTTGACTCAGGGATCGAGACGTGGCTGCTCGATCCGTTGCAGCTATGAGGATAAGATGCCTGTCATCTCGACTGCTAGTGATACGAGGCCCTTGGGATCCAGCACGGCGTTCCGTATTACCGCCCTGAACCCACCGATTCCATATTCTGCTAACAGTCATTGGATCTCGATCAACGCGGGCAGCTGTGTCGCGATACGATAAACCGCAATCGCGATAGGCTACAATCCGAACTTTATCAAAGTCGGAAACGTGATGGTACACATTTCTCCTCCTTACACGAGGCATCACAATAAGGTTTCACCAGGCCAGCCGGTCAACTGCTGTTTGTGTATGAGAAATCGGTTGGAAACTTTCCTCATGTCAGCACGTTGTAGGTGTCGCCACCGGCGCCAACCTTGTTGCTCTGAAAAGCTAATCATTTGCATATCACAGCATCTTCTTCCTGTCGGTTAAATTTCGCGTCGGTAGCACGTAATATTCGTGGTGTAGCAATTTTAATGGACAGTAGTCTATACTTATGAGTCCACCAATAGTCTGGATCAGGCAGCGTGTGAGCAGTCAGAAAGAACGGGCTTAATGCATAAGATATTAAATAAATTTATTTACAAATGATTTCTACAGAAAAATATTTACAATGTTTATTTTTAAGTTTGCCTTGACACATTTACAGCCAAAAAATTATGTGAAATATTCTTCTGGTACACTCATGTTTCTGTAGATGCCAGCAAGGAAGCTCGCAGATGCCTTGGGTGTTCTTGTCCTTTCAGTACTGTTGAAATCCACGTGGTAGATTCCGAATTTCACTCTGAAAGAAAGAACATAAGAATGAATTTCAAATTTTTTCAGAAGCGGCAAATTATTGCAGTACGAAATTTCAAATTGCATTTAAACTATTGAATAAAAGACCTGGGCATTACTAAAAAACAATGGTTCAAATGGCTCTAAGCACTATGGGACTCAACATCTGAGGTCATCAGTCCCCCTAGACTTTAGACTATTTAAACCTAACTAACCTAAGAACATCACAGACATCCATGCCCGAGGCAGGATTCGAACCTAAGACTGTGAGAGCACCGTGGCTCCAGACTGAAGCGTCTAGAAACGCTCGGCCACAGAGGCAGGATATTACTCAATACTGCTACATATAGACACATCTGTCATGAATGTCAAAGTAAACCAAGCTTCCTCGACGTAGTTCGCTAGAGAGCGCGTGTCTCCAATTCTGAATCGGACAACTTTTCTGGCCGTTACTACACGTCTATGAAATGTAGCGGAAGATGTTTTCAAGCTTAGACCGTTGGTTTTCAGCACTCGAAATTACAGGTGAACCGGTGACGTCATTCGTACATTCAAGCGCTGCTGTGACAGACAAATCATTGAAGAACTTCCCCGTTCTGGTTGCCTGCTGTCAATAACACAATCTAATAAGCATGAAAGGATATCTATATATCTCTATATCCATTCATCCTCAATTTTAATCTCACTCCAGAACCTTCTTTTTATTTCCGTCATAGCTTCTTCAATACAGAGACTGAGCAGGAGGGGGGGATAAACTACATCATTATCTGACAGTCACTTTTAATGCAGGCACTTCTTGGTCTTACATTGTCACTGCACCTTCTTTGTTTTGTGTGTATTGTATATTGCCCGTCTTTCCCTAAAGCCAACACGAATTTATCTGACAATTTCGAACATCTTGCTCCATTGTACATTGACTGTTCTTTCCGACATGTGCGAAAGAGCAGACACCACCCCTATTAAACTTGGGCGAGAGGATTCAATGGTTCTTTCTATGCGGGCACACACACACACCCCCGAACTGCTAAGGTAATTGGCGATCGCTACGAGTAGTAAGGATAACGGCCAGGTGCACTGCGTAAGTAGTATGTGGAGATGGCAAAAACGTAGAACGTTCAGGAACTGTGTCCAGAAGGCACAGGCGGTCGAAGTAACGGTTCGCGATAAACGTAGAAACTCGAGTTTGAATCCGCGTCCGGCAGAAGTTTTCAACTTTCCCCAATAATTTACTTCATTTTCCTATAGCAGCTACTGACATTATTACTCTGATTATCTGAAAGGAGATCAGTGGAAAGATTCGCTGATGACACTGCTATCCTAAATGAAAGCGAGGAGCAGGACATACTGAATGTAATGAACGCTCCACAGCAGATATATTAAGAGCAAAGCCAAAAAAGACGAAAATAATGAGCAATAGCTGAGATGATGTTAGTGAGAAATTATCAAAATTTTGGGCTAAGAAGTGAGTTAATTGAAGGAATTCTGCTTCCTTGGAAGCAAAATAACGCATGGCGGACGAAGTAAGGGGGGACATGTAAAGAGCAGTCAACTGAAAACGAAAAAGATGTAGAAAAGTAGTTGAACTGTTAATTATTTCAAAAGTAATCGCCATAACTGTTAATACATTTATCCCACTGGAGCATACGGCAGTCAATGTAACGAATGACTTTCTTCAGGAGTCTAAAAATAAAAAATCGCTTGGTATGAAATCGGGATTGCATGGAGGATGTGAAAGGGCTCTCCTGCGATAATTGTGCCACGTAGTCGAAATAAGAGAAACACCATCTCCGGGAAACTCGTGATGACATTTTTCTTTGACTGCAAGGGATTGCTTCTCATTTCACTTCCGGAACACGGCGCCATAACTAACTGAAAGCGATACGTGAACACTTTGCAAAAATTAAAAGTGCGCCACCAAGTCCAAATGTCGAGGAGTATCAACGGACGGCGTCAGTCTTTTGCAAGATAACGCGCCCCCACAAGCTGTTGAGGTTGTTTTGACTACGTTGCAGACATTTCGGTGGGAGGTCCATACACATCCTCCATAGAGTTCCGATTACTCTCCATGCGATTTCCAAATTTTTGGAGCGCTGGAGAAAGGCATTCGTGTCTGTCGATTTGCTTCGGACTGAGAGGTACTTGCCTAGGTACAGTCATGGTTTCGTAGACAACCCTAAACGTTTTTCCATGAAGACTCTGATCGTTTTGCCTCACAGTAGGTTAAAATCCTTGACAAATAGCAAAGAGTTTCTTACTTTTTTCCAGAGGTGTTTTTTTCATTCGACTGCCACTTACAATAAGTTAGTTCGTTACATGTTCAATAGATCACTTGAACGATTTTTTTTATCGAAATGATATGGATCGAGTCAATTTACGGGATGCGTATAAATGATGAGTGCTAAATTAAATAAAGTTTATTTTTTATTTACTGTTTTTATTTCATTTCTTTTCTTTAGTGGGTACCAGTTTTTACGTGGGAATACTGCAATGGAATAGAAGAAGTCCAGTGGAACTGCTTTTAAATTAGATTTAACAGTTACATCACTACGAATCAGTCATTCTATTTTATTGAGCAAATGATCAAAAACTTTTATTACTCCATACTGAATTTCTCTCTGAGACGTTAACAGATGGTTCAAATGGCTCTGAGCAATGTGGGACTTAACATCTACGGCCATCAGTCCCCTAGACCTTAGAAATACTTAAACCTAACTAACCTAAGGACATCACACAACACCCAGTCATCACGAGGCAGAGAAAATCTCTGACACCGCGGGGAATCGAAGCCGGGAACCCGGGCGCGGGAAGCGAGAACGCTACCGCACGACCACGAGCTGCGGGCAGACATTAAAAGCTTGGACCATGGGTAATAAAGTTTATTTTTGTCTTTAACGTTGTAGGTATGTGCATCACTGCCCTTATCGGATTGTGAGGGATTATTTATGACGAATTTCGTTAGCGAAAATATTAACAGCGACGGCGTAGTTAAAATGCCTAGTTCCTTGGAGACGTACCCAAATGACACCCGTGGGTAGCACGACATATTATTTCCTACTCCTTGTTTTTGAGAAATCAACTCTTCTTTTCTAAGTGATGAGTTACCCTAGAAAATTATTCCATACGACATTATTGAATCGAAATGTGCAAAATACGTCAAGAAGGTGATACGTTTGTTGTTCCCAAGATCAGCAATTGTACGAAGAGCAAATAATCAAACAGGCACCGACAAAGAAGGTGTTCCTGACCAAAATAAGTTCTGTCTCCTGAAGCTATACAAATTAATGGATGTCCTCTTACCAAAAAATGGACACGCACATATAACTAAGTTCTCGAATACAGAGTGACAGCTGCGGGAATGAAGACGTGTGATCAAGAATCAAAGCGATCTGGATGCGATTCAGAGACGTCATTGGTATTCTTTGTGATAAGAAAATGCCTATCAACCTAATGTGAACAATAGTGGAGGCAGTAAAATTGTATAGTGGCGAGTGTCGTCACACATCTAGAAGTGTTGAGTAATCACAGCGTATCATAGTAATGCTACTACTGAGAAGGTCATTAGGTTTTTGCTTGCTCGATCGCATCAGTAATACAACGATCAGACAACGAGCTGGCAGGGGAGGGGGGACTTTCCGATTAATAAAAAGATGTGAGAATGTAGACTTCAGAAGCATGGACGCATCATATGGAGACCAACTGCTTCAGTCATCAGCTCGGCCTCTCATCTCACTGTCGAAGGCCAGATACATTGTTTAAGACCTGGGCAGTATGACGACAGATCAAATATCAAGGACCCTAATTCTACAGAAAGCGTTAGAGCATAACAATGGTGTACATTGACCCTGCTCCAACGGGACGGCGCTAAGAATAACAGGAAAAAAAAAAAGCCAGAGAGATTTTCATTTCCCACGTGTGCACAGACGTAACTTATGATTCGCATATGATTTTGTAGTTTATTTGACAGTACTGCTATTTTCGTAGTTTTGGAAAAATCATTCTGTCTATCTCCGTTCCTGATTAATCTAAGCCAAGTTGAGATGCAGGTGGTTAATAAATCCTTTGACTTTTTTCCATTTCAGCAATTTGTCGAGGAACCGTTTTACCTATTGCTGAATGACTATTTGTCCTCGGCCTATCATCCGAGTTCAAAGCAATCAGTGTCTTAGTAAGCACTATAATCATATACGAGAAAAAGTTCTTTGGCCTCAGTCTCTCAAACCGACAACATGGCGTTCCTTCAGGTAAGTTGTAGACGAAATGGTGATTGCTGTCGACAGTTCAAGGAGTGACAACGAATTTAAAAGCTAGGCAAGATTGATGCAATGCAGCAAAGAACACAGAAGAATCAACTTTAACGATTCCCTAACAATCAGAACCATGGCGGAACAAAATGTGGCCGTTTCGCAAGAACTACTCCCTCATCACCTGAAGTTATTTGAGGAAACCGCGATACTTGCAAATAAAAGATTTTCGTCGTTGCAGGTGCTCAAACTCGTTTATTTCACTGAACAGCTGAGGAGTGTTACTCCCACATCACTTGCGAAGTTCCAACACACGCGATAAGTTATAGCTGTTACGTCTCATGTGTTCATCTACATCTACACCAACATCTGCATCTACATAAGTACCCTCCAGTTCACAATTAAGTGCCTGGCAGAGGGTTCATCGAACCACCTTCAAGCTATTTTCCTACCGTTCCTCTATCAAACAGGGCGCGCGAACAGATAGATCTTTCTTTGCGAGCTCTGATCTCTCTTATTTTATTATAATGATCAGTTGTCCCTACAAAGGTGGGCGCTATCAAGGTTTCTCTCTTGCAGAGGAGAAAGTTGGTAATTCAAATTTCTTAAAAAGACCCCTCTACAACGAAAAGTGAGACACCAACGCTGGAATCATATCCGTGACGCTCTCTCGTCTATTTAGCTCTCCGTACAGAACGAGCCGTCCTTCTTTTAACAATTTGATGTACTCCGTCAATCTTACCTGGTAAGGATCCCTTACCGCAAAGGAGTACACTAGCGGAGGATGGAGAAAAGTGGTGTACACAGCCTTCACTGGAATTGTTGCTTACTGTAAATCGGGGATAGCCAACATACCGGCTTAGGTGGTACACCCTGGCACATTTTACCTACCGCCACGCCACTATGGCTTAGTGCTTGGAGGGGGCCGAGGGAGATACTGCAAATGTACGGCATTTATACGGCAGTGTAGTCGCGCTACATACGACTTGGTTTCAAATTTCGCGTTCCTCAGCAACACAGATCACAAACAAATGTACAGTATTATTAGGACACATACGGACAATTTCATAGATTTTCGTATCGAAGATGCCATGTAATCATAACTTATTTTGTTTCATATTCGAAGAAAGGTCTTCCCTACAAATATGCCGACCGAGATATTGCAGCACCTTCGCAACCTCATTATGGAGATGCGGAAAGTCTGCCTGAGGAAAGAAATGTACACATCCTGGACAGTCTTAATGTAAAAGGATTTATCATTAAAACAGGAATTACCTTACAGGTCTATCAGTTACATTTGCAGATGCAGAGGGGCGCTTTCAACTGAAGCGACAAACGGTCTCAAAAACAGCTCAAAAACAAATGTAAGATTGACAGCGTCCCCAAAACGTTTAGGACACTATCTTCGTAATTCTTTCAACGCCACAACGAATTCTCTAAACATCTCCTTTTCTTTAACAGCAGTGAGCGTAGGGAACTGGACTGTCATTGTTAGAATGCGTCCCTTTCATAACGCGATTTTCTTTATAAGCACATCGCCATCAGATCAGAAAGAAATTGTTCCTCACCTTACAGCGTCTTACTATGGGCCGTGTACAGTCAAGACCACTTTAAAAGCGACATCTACACTGCATTATGCATATAGAAGTCTTGAGTTCGAGTCTCAGTCCTGCACACAATTTTAATCTGCCGGGAAGTTTCATTCTGCATATTCTAATTTTCGTTTCTGCACTAATTTTTCCTTCATAAATACAAAAATGTCCGGGTTTATATCGAAAGTGTGTCTGGGTATTCTCCTTGACTTAACCAACGTACTATCCCGTAGTACATAAAGTATCCATATTCTCGGCCAGCCTATGTGGTCGAGCGGTTCTTGGCGCTACAGTCTGGAACCGCGCGACCACTACGGTCGCAGGTTCGAATCCTGCCTCGGGCATGGATGTGTGTGATGTGCTTAGGTTAGTTCGGTTTAAGTAGTTTTAAGTTCTAGGGGACTGATGACCTCAGCAGTTAAGTCCCATAGTGCTCAGAGCTATGTATCCATATTCTCCATTCAGTTCCATCGAAAACTGTTGTAGATGACATTGGAAAATGAATGCGAGTTTAAAAATTTTGCTAGTCATACCACCAGTTTTTTAACGCGCTGAATGCCTAAAAATTTATCAGAAAATGCTACTTGAGCTAACGAATAATGAAGGCCGTCTTTCGGTAGTTGTAATTTTTTGCTCTTTCGGTGTCGATTAAATCTTTAAATTCTTTCTGCATTGTTTGCAATATAGTTTCATAGTAAAGACGCGTCAAATGTTGCTTATGCTACCACATAACTGATATTGAGAATTCTCAACCCACTCTTCTGTCATTCCTATTCGTTTTTCAAGGCTTGTTGCAATAAATCGCTAGACTGCCGTTTTTCGTGCAAGCGACTGCTGGACCTGTGAACCTACTCCACACCGCGAACAAAGAGCGAAGGATTAACAGCGCTGAATCGCGGTTCTGTCGAACTGAAGAGTGTTGTATCGAGCAAAATATGCCATTCTCTAATACTAACTGAAATGTCGCACTTAGCAAGTCCTTCCAGAAAGGTACGAGCAAAGTGGAAACAGGCCGGGTATACTACTCGCACGCGGGTTGTACTATCGCCCCGCGTGAAGTTTCACACGCTGTGACCGACCCTGCTCTATTTGTTCTGGCAATGAAACTTGCGCTTTGGTTAGATTTTCCCACAGAATTATCAATGTGATCGTTTCAAATTAAGTTTTTCGCAACTGTCATCCTTAACTCTTTAGCTGTATTTACATCCTTTAGATTTGTGTGACTTATTGTGTAACCGAAATTCAGCGGGTTCCTTTTAGTAGTCATGTGGGTGAGTTCACACTTCTCATTATTTAGAGTCTGGTATCACTTTTCGCACCTTACAGACATCTCGTCTAAATATTTTTGCAATTCGTTTTGATCATATGGTTGTTAGACGTTAATGACACCATAATCTGAAAACAATCTAAGAGGCTGTTCAGATTGTCTCCTTATCGCTTACGTATCAGGAACATCAGAAAGCCTATACCAATGTTCAAATGTGTGTGAAATCTTATGGGACTTAACTGCTAAGGTCACCAGTCCCTAAGCTTACACACTACTTAACCTAAATTATCCCAAGGACAAACACACACACAAGTGCCCGAGGGAGGACTCGAACCTCCGCCCGGACCAGCTGCACAGTCCATGACTGTAGCGCCTAAGACCGCTCGGCTAATCCCGCGCAAGCCCATACCATTCGCTGGGAAACGTCCAATATTTCTGTTTCGCTCGATGAATTTTCATGAGTTATTATAGACTCGATTATTTCTGACAAAAAATTGCTTACATAATTAAAACGATACAAACGATGCTTCACAGGGAAGCAGTTAAAATGAAGTTCCACTACAGCACTGCGTTAGCATTTCGTCAGGTATCTTCATACAGATAACAGTGGGAATACCAGTTCCAATGCTGGTAGCTAATGCTTTTATAATAGGATAGTGTTTTAAAAATCTCTGTCAGATTCATGAATCCCTACTACTTGTAAGTTCCAGCGATATTGTTTAAATGTTTCGAGTAGACTCAAATATACGATATTCCACAGACTGAATCTTTGTTCAAATGGTTCAAATGGTTCTGAGCACTATGCGACTAAACTTCCGAGGTCATCAGTCGCCTAGAACTTAGAACTAATTAAACCTAACTAACCTAAGGACATCACACACATCCATGCGCGAGGCAGAATTCGAACCTGCGACCGTAGCGGTCGCTCGGCTACAGACTGTAGCGTCTAGAACCGCACGGCCACTACGGCCGGCGAATCTTTGTTAGCCTCACAGAATCTCCTAAGTTTGTGAGAAAACACGAACACGAGATTGCAAGATCTACCAATTAAATTCATCGGACGAAATCGTCATTACTTCGTTTTATAAAGTTTAATATACTGTCAATACACCAGTCTTCGTTCTCCTACGAATTTTCACAGCAATGCCAGTTGAGAAGTTTAAAAACAACTGCTCATCATAAGGGCAATAAGCACCGATCTTCTTATTCCATGTTTTATAACACCAGTGATAGACTTCAGTAGACTTCATTGTGACTATTAGCAGCTATTCACCGAGAAGCTCAATATTTGCCTTGAGAAAATAATAAGCGGTCAGGATCGAGCAAGGGAATAAGTTTAGCAGAAACAAACCGACACGAAAACTCTCCGGCACTCAAGTTCAGGATTTCGTCGCCTGTATTAACCGTAGTCATTATGAGGAGACAATAGAGGCAGAAGTCTGAAGTTAAATCCATTGCTTCCGTTTGTCGCGGCTAGAGAAATGAGACTGTCTTATCGAATTAGGTGTCGCGAAAGTAGCCTTTTCCTTGTTAGTCGAGCAGTTCTAGGCGCTTTAGCCCCGAACCGCGCTGCTGCTATGGTCGCAGGTTCGAATTCTGCCTCGGGCATGGATGTGTGCGAAGTCCTTAGGTTAGTTAGATTTACGTAGTTCTAAGTCTAGTCCCACAGTGCTCTGAGCCATTTGAACCTTGTTAGTCCTGTGGGATGACAATGACGCTTGATGAGATGACAAGGAAACTACGAAAGTGATCATTTGCGGCACAATGTGGCCTTTTTGAAGTCAGAGGGTCATAAATGGTAGATAGCTGCAGAAAGTTCTAACGTAATATCCTATCCAAAGTCGAGAACATCCAGTTTTGTTCCGGAAAGTAGGATCAGGGCCTTCATCACGTCGTTACTTAATACGACATTTGAAAGAAATTCATATGTAATGGTTTCAAAAACCGAACAAAATGAATGATCTAGTTCATCGAAGTAAGAAAGCTTGAAGAAGTTTACAAATATGATTCTTGTGTTACGTATTGTATCCCTTTTTACCCTTATCGAAACATTTCACTTACGCTGCTGACAAGTGAAAGAACGTAGAATGTCTGTACACAAGACCACGCCGTATCATCTAATATCAACTTACTCGTAACCAGAGTTCCACTCTAAATTGTCCAGGAGGCTCCACGCTGTGTATCCAATTACGTTGGCTCCATCTTCGTTAATAGCTTTCAGCATTTCAGCCATGTATTGCTGAAAAAGGTAAGAAAGATGATGGTAAGTTCACTTAATGAGAACAATCCAAACACGCCTTTCAGAAAAATAATTGCTTCCACTTAAAGAACCGATCAAAATCCAAGTGTATCCCTTGGGTACTGAGAGAAAATATGGAGCTATAATAGTGCATCTCATTCTTGTCTTGTAATGTTTCATTCAAATATGATATCTCGGTTGAGTATCTCGTGACGTATTCAGTTCGTTAATATATAACTGTGAGAAAGAAATACCATGAATATAAACTATATAATGTTATGTGCAAACACACTGCTCCTAGATTATTTACTAGATCCAAACGTACTGTTCTACAAAGTAATTAGTGAAATAACCTTTGGCAAGAAAGTGTGAAACATCTAATCATTGAATATGGTAATGTAAGAGGTGGTAAGGGGTGAACTATTTCTGAAACATAGTACCCAAAGAAATAACAAAAAAAGAACTATATATAATCAAGGAGATAAGTGACTCCAGTTCACTCCGTATTGGCAAGTTCTTCCGGTCTGGTCCTGAGACAGTGATGTCATAATAATTAATAGTCGGTGGTACTACAACGTGAAGGTCGAGTTTGCCGTATACACCCACTGTCAAGATTACTCCAGATTCTCGTTCCAGAGTATTCGTGGCAGGCAGATTACTCTTGTCACGAGTCACCTCTGGCAATGCATGCGCGTTACGTCTACCTCATAACCCTGTTAGCTGACACATCTGCATGCACTTCTACATTTGCACCTACATCAGTACTCCGCAAGTAACCCGACGGTGTGTGGCGGAGTGTACCTATGGTACAACTAACTGATCCCCCATTACCTGTCCCACTCGCTAAAAGCACGTGGGAAGTGTGATTCTCGGTGAGGTTCTGTATTAGCTCTGATTACTTGAATCCTCTCGTCGTGGTAATTTCGCGAGAAGTATGTGGGAGGAAGTAAATTGAGTCCGACTCTTCCCGGAAAGTATTCTCTCTAAATTTAAATAGCAAACTTCTCCGTGATGCACAACACCTCTCTTGAAACGTTTGCCACTTGCAGTAAAACTGATTACGATGATATAAATTTACGAACCGATCTTGGATCATATGAAATGACCGACGTCCAAGTTGAAGACTTAAAACCCAGAAATCCATTTCTTTATAGCTATACGAAAAATTATAAACTTCAACATATATAATATAAAAAGTTAATGTAATTACAATACTGATTATGGACTTCTTAAAAATATAAGCAGTAATAAACAATAATTTGTACTTTATTTTTGAAATGTATGTTTCAAAGGTGATTTTGCAGAAGTGGGTATATGGTAGTACTTTCTTTGCTACGTGTTGTTAGAGGTAAATCTTTGTCCTTGGGCAGTTCGAAGGACGAGTCTGGAGTGCGAAGGTGAAGTACAGTTTCATGTTTATTGTGTTAGCATGGTGGTTGATGTTAATATGTATTGTGAAGTGACACGACTGAAAATATGTCTATTCGACTACAGAAAGACCACCAGTGTTCATATTACTTAACAAAATGAAACCGAGCATCTTCTAGACAAGGATAAAAAATTGCATTTCAGAATGGACAACGAGCCTTGAAACTTACAATAAAGAAGAATAAAAGAAGAGTATTATGAAAAATGTTCATTCAGATTCTACCGTTGCTAGCTCTCCCCGCAGGCTGTCACTAACTCACCGTGCCAAGTGCTGTGAAAATGAGACCAGCTGCCCAAATTATTAACTTAATTCAACCTTAATAAATCGACTTTGGGGTAAAAGAGGGTGGTGACGGTCAGCATATGGTGACGTCGTCCGGTGTTTTTCAGAAAGTGAAATGCGAATATTGTGTTTGGCTATTTTTCTTGTTGCAGTTCAAAAGTATATATATATATATATATACATATATTGCGAACATTTTATGTGAACGAGCGGCGAAATATGAACCATAGTTACGAAACAGCAACAATAGCAGCAAAAGGACTTCGCTGTCAAGAAGAAGAGAGGGATGAAAAATAAACAGTGAGGTGAACAATTAACAACATCGGCGTCAACAACAAAGTTAAGTTTTGGAAGTATTTTATTTACTTTTTTCTTTTACTGATGGTGTGTTTTGTTGAATAATCATTAACAATGACACTCATTGAACACGAATCTGAAATAAGGTGAGTGATACAGACATGGGAAAATTAAGATAAGGAAATCTTTATTGATGAAGCAGCAGGACAGAAAAATGACGCCGATAAACCCTGAAAATTAGTAAAAGAGACGCTAATAATGACATAAGTTTCGTGTTGGCATTGTTAATAAAAACGAGTAATGTGTAGTTTGCAAAAATTAATGAGCAAACTTGGAGATCATAAACAAGAAAGTGAGGACCAGTTCACAGAATTCGGTCATTCAGTAGGAGCGTAATTTGATTGCAACGGTAAAAATACAGTTCAACTAAACGACCCCAGATTTACGAGATATACGCACTAATCCCCTAGTGAATCAGCCTATCTTTTAGCGAAAACAGTATCAAAATACCTACAGTGTTCCAGAGATCAGACCGCACATACAGACAGGAAAATACGGTGGTGAACTCCAGTCTGTAATATGGTAGATACACATTTTGCGTTAACGAGGGTCATCTATTTCAAGGAAAAAAGCAGTGCCAGTGGACGCAATCTATTTCCCATCTTTGTCTGAACTGCTACCTGCTGTCAAAGGAAACATACGGAAGAATACACAGCAAGCAGTCAGATACATTTAAAGTTCAAGGGCCATGATTTGTAGTTGAAGGTACACATAAACTCAATGTTACCTCTCTTCAACTATCGTACATGTACATGGAACACGAGAATCATCCTTCCCTGATTGTACCACTCCCTAAAGCATCTTGGGAAGACCAAATGGGAGCTCATTTTTGAATCATTAATTATAGCTTATATTAATGCCAGATTTGCGAGGAATACTGAAATACTGGTAGGTACTGAGTATTCTATACTAGTTCCTTCTCGGTAAGATCCACATAATACCAGCTACGAATCACGCATGACGTTCGAAAGAATTATACTATATTCCGCAGCGGCAGCAATCTGTGCTGATTATCAAACAGCAAATCCTGAAGAATGTACTTAGTGCATTTCTTTTATTATTATATTGCTTTAGGAAGAAGCGACGGAGGGCTCAGTTAATATGACAACATGTGCCACCATAGCACAATGATCCGTCTTTTACTATAGACTACCGAGACAAAAAGCAAAGTCAACACAACACACCGGTTTCAACAAACAGTGTTTACAACGCAAAATAATGTCAGCATATAGTCAGAAGAAACTCGTATTCTTCGCAAAGTGCGTACTCATCTAAAAGTGATAAATATGACAGTCACACCCAAGCGGCACCCATGTGATTTTCTGTTTTTGATAGTGAAGTACGTCAATGAGTGAGTGCTCTTTCTCATGCTATATTCGTGGAACAAAACAAGAAATAGCTACGATTAATAATGTGAATTTACCTCTAACTCAAAATTGCAAACTAAATTTTTGCAAAGTGAAGTTAACCTCCCAACCTCGATCCTTCCGACAACTAAACAAAAGGTGTAAGAGGAAAGATTTAAATAAAATCCTTCCCACCCTCCAAATAAAAACAACTGCATGTGATGCAGAATACGTTAAATCCTGTAGAATGTACGCAATATAGTGCTTTTAACTTATTATTATGCGACGGTAGAATTAGTTTATGTGACAGAAGAGTAGCAATTATTTACTAAGAATTCCATCTTACAATTAATACGTTGTACTTACGCCATAATAGCTGATGCGTCCTTGATCGTCCAGTTCTCCCGAATCAATGTAGCCATTCTCCGTGATAAAGATTGGATAGTTCGGGTACCTCGTTGACACCCAGTTTATAACTTTTCGGAAACCCCACGGCACAACCTAGAGGAAGAGACAAACAAAATCTGATTCTATTTTTGTCATACTATGTTGTACTGCACACAAATCAATGCAAATCAAAATTAGGTGAAACTTATCGCACGGAAATAAGCAGGAGTGGACTACGCGCATAGTTGTTTTTTTAATATGAATATCGGCATCCTGTTTCAGAAAGAAGCAAGAAATATTTTTATGGTAAATTACACTCCTGGAAATGGAAAAAAGAACACATTGACACCGGTGTGTCAGACCCACCATACTTGCTCCGGACACTGCGAGAGGGCTGTACAAGTAATGATCACACGCACGGCACAGCGGACACACCAGGAACCGCGGTTTTGGCCGTCGAATGGCGCTAGCTGCGCAGCATTTGTGCACCGCCGCCGTCAGTGTCAGCCAGTTTGCCGTGGCATACGGAGCTCCATCGCAGTCTTTAACACTGGTAGCATGCCGCGACAGCGTGGACGTGAACCGTATGTGCAGTTGACGGACGTTGAGCGAGGGCGTATAGTGGGCATGCGGGAGGCCGGGTGGACGTACCGCCGAATTGCTCAACACGTGGGGCGTGAGGTCTCCACAGTACATCGATGCTGTCGCCAGTGGTCGGCGGAAGGTGCACGTGCCCGTCGACCTGGGACCGGACCGCAGCGACGCACGGATGCACGCCAAGACCGTAGGATCCTACGCAGTGCCGTAGGGGACCGCATCGCCACTTCCCAGCAAATTAGGGACACTGTTGCTCCTGGGGTATCGGCGAGGACCATTCGCAACCGTCTCCATGAAGCTGAGCTACGGTCCCGCACACCGTTAGGCCGTCTTCCGCTCACGCCCCAACATCGTGCAGCCCGCCTCCAGTGGTGTCGCGACAGGCGTGAATGGAGGGACGAATGGAGACGTGTCGTCTTCAGCGATGAGAGTCGCTTCTGCCTTGGTGCCAATGATGGTCGTATGCGTGTTTGGCGCCGTGCAGGTGAGCGCCACAATCAGGACTGCATACGACCGAGGCACACAGGGCCAACACCCGGCATCTTGGTGTGGGGAGCGATCTCCTACACAGGCCGTACGCCACTGGTGATCGTCGAGGGCACACTGAATAGTGCACGGTACATCCAAACCGTCATCGAACCCATCGTTCTACCATTCCTAGACCGGCAAGGGAACTTGCTGTTCCAACAGGACAATGCACGTCCGCATGTATCCCGTGCCACCCAACGCGCTCTAGAAGGTGTAAGTCAACTACCCTGGCCAGCAAGATCTCCGGATCTGTCCCCCATTGAGCATGTTTGGGACTGGATGAAGCGTCGTCTCACGCGGTCTGCACGTCCAGCACGAACGCTGGTCCAACTGAGGCGCCAGGTGGAAATGGCATGGCAAGCCGTTCCACAGGACTACATCCAGCATCTCTACGATCGTCTCCATGGGAGAATAGCAGCCTGCATTGCTGCGAAAGGTGGATATACACTGTACTAGTGCCGACATTATGCATGCTCTGTTGCCTGTGTCTATGTGCCTGTGGTTCTGTCAGTGTGATCATGTGATGTATCTGACCCCAGGAATGTGTCAATAAAGTTTCCCCTTCCTGGGACAATGAATTCACGGTGTTCTTATTTCAATTTCCAGGAGTGTATTTGGAACAGACAACTATTAAAGTATTGCATCGCATACATTGACTTGCCAGAACACAATAGACGAGTTCAGCTGGTTAATGGCTCATACAGGATTTAACAGGTATAACTGCACGTTTTTTATGTGTAGTACCTAAATATATACGCACATAGGTATGTTGGTTGTTGTTTATTTGCACCGAACAGTCTTCCCACAAACACGTCACGAAATTTACATTCTGATATTTTGCTACATGGTGGTAATTGCACACCTAAGTGAGCTACGCCCGTCAGTATAAACTTTGCGTCCACACTGCAACACCCCAGGGAAAAAAAGCATTACTGGCTTGCTCTTGCCACATGTACTTGGAGAAACTAACCAATCGAAAAACAAACTACTAGTAAGTGGTACTCGTATAATTATTAGTCTGCAAATGTAAATATTGATGTAATGTTGTTCATTACGTCGTCTTTAGTAACCAACAGAGACATCTGCATTTATACCCTTATACCCCGTATCGAGTGTAAGCTGAATAAGCTCATCGACACGTTTGTGAAACGTATCTGCCGCAAAACTGAGGGTTCTCTACGAATGTCGTTGCTGGAGAGGTTCGTAGTCGCACGTGTTTATTCTCTATATGTGTCTGAGAAAATTCTTCCGCATTAATCATTTTACTAAATGTTTTGCTTATTGAAACTAACTGGAACTGTCAGTGATGAATGCAGCTAATGAAACAATAAACATCATATTTTAAAAGACAGAGATTGGTTGTTATGTATTATGAAGAAACACAAGAAAATCAGAGAAACATTGTACATGGAACACAGGTGCAAAAATTTTGACTTTTCTTCGGAAAGTATGATGCGTTAAATAAATAAGAAAAGTTAAAAGCAAACGATCAAACCAAAAGGAAATTCGAAAATAATCTTTGTAATGGATATGCGAGATAAGCGGTATAAATGTACAATTGCATCTATTTCGAGACGGCAAAATCCTGAAAGAAAACTGGAATGTTTCAAAAATCACCAGGACCGAAAAGCGTTCCACGATGATTGGAAATATGGACTACGAGCTGATTATGTAACTGGACCAGTATCTCTCATCGTTCAGAAATAAAGAGCCTTGGCTTACGATGCATGTTTTCACAGAGTGTCGTCTTGTGCAATTATGTCCTGCGGCAGTGAACACTATATGAAAAAGGTGTATATTTTACAAGAACAAGCAGTAAGAATACAGTGTGAAGTACATAATCACGTAATATAGTGTAAAGTAGATGGCTGTAAAGCGTGAAATGATCGTGATGAGGAGCTCAGAGTTATTACACTCATATCCAAGTACATTTACTCCTTAATGGTCTTTGTTGCTGATATTAAAATTGTGTTTCAGCTACACTGTGATTTTCAAAATCGGAATACAAGACGTAAAAAAGTCGGATAGATTTTTCCTCCTTGGCTATTGTTCACAGTGGAGTTACATAATCCAGTGCAGTGGTTTTCAATCAGCTCTCTTCCAAAATAAATTAAGAAACGGGAAGACCCTACCAATTCAAGACATATTAGAAACGTACCTCGATAGTCCAAATATGAATTATCTGATTATCTAGATTCAAGAACTGAACATTCCTGTACGGTGCATGGCAAGTTGACGTTTCCATTGTATACTAGCACGACAAGTTGTAATTGATTCTAAGCGTGTCTCTGTTGTTACAAATGTAAGCAGCTAATATCTTTACCAAATACAGATCTTGACTCAAGGCGAACTGAAACTGAGGAAGAGTGTTGGTGGTAGTTGGTTGCATAAACCGCCTTTTAGTGTTGTGTTATGTCCTTCCTTGTAATCCTGGCTGAGTAGACTATATAATTCGCTCTATCTCAATGACAAAAGATACCTGAGGGAATGGTTACAATTATTACTATAAGGACGGTACCTACGTGTTTTAGCGAGTCTTGAGAATTTGTATATACTGCACATATATGATTTTAGTGAGTCTTGAGGATCTATATACAATAAAAAACAAAATTAAATGACCGCTCCTTCGAAACCCGATAACTATCTCCCAGTCTGAAGCATAAGTTCGAAATTTGGATCGAAGATGTCTATAACATTGCTCTGTAACGGTGTAAAAGCGTGGCGTCCTGCAACACTTCATACTGCAAGTTCTCGACGTATGCAAGAAAAGACTACAGTTCTGAAATCCATGTGAGCTATAAAGTAAGTTAATGATGCCACATTGGCGCCAAATGTCACCACAATTCTGCCTAACGCCACCGAGGACTTGTCCCAACACGAGAAGGTCGTCACACCCGTCTTACACACAATGCACCACTTCTATTGACCACTTTGCTATGGCGGTCAGAATCGCGACTCCCACGATTGAAATCACGCAGCTTTCTCATGGGAGGCCGAGGAAAACATTTCAGACACACCGCCGCTAACAAGTGACACGAAGCGGCCAAGAGGGTGGCATAATGGGCGTCCATGGAACCATCCTTACCCTTAGAACGTTGATACCCACACACCGTTGGGTGGCTTGCGGAGTATAAATGTAGATGTAGATTTAGCGGTCGAAAACGACAGTCTGCAAGGCGATGAGCAGAAAGACGACGTTCTTGACAATGTACGTTATTTGCTGCATGTATCCCAGTGTCTGTCTACTTCTACAGTTTTTACCCTCTATAACTGCCTATAGTACCACGGAAGTTATTCTATGGTTTCTTAACACATGTCCTATCTTCCTGTCACTGTCAGTATATTCAATATGTTGTTTGTATCACCGATTCTGCAAAGAACCTCCTCCTCATTCCTTGAGTTATCATACCACCTAATCTTTAATATTCTTCTATAGCACACATCTCAAATCCTTCTGTTCTGTACATTCCGGTTTTCCCTTAGTACAAGTCCTACTGTCATCAAATGCTGTGCTAAAAATGTATCTTCCTCAGAAATTTCTTCCTCGTATTAAGACCTGTGTTTGATATTAGCAGGTTTCTCATGGCCAGAGATGCCCGTTTAGCCAGGGGTAGGGCCTAGGTAGTAAAATTCCTTAACTTCGTCTGCATCGAGGAGCCAAAAAATGTAGTACACCAGAATTGAAATCTGCAGCAGTTTGCGGAAGAGTTGCCCTTCTGTCACGATGAGCGTTTGTCTTCAGTTCAGTAGCAGCAGCCAGTAGACTGTAGGCTCAATAGCATGATGTGTCGTAGTGTGATGATAATAACACAGTTTGGTAATTACAGTATAAAGCGAGCGAGTTACTGGACCTGTTGGTAATGTATTGCCCTAAAGAAATGCAATGGACATGAAAGTAGTAGCCATGGTAGTTTGTACTGCTCCATTGAAGTAGCTGCAGGTAGGTACAGTAGCGCTCAAACGTATTTTGTATAAAGCACTAGTTACAGTTAGATAAAGATAAGTGTATAATCGAAAAAAGCGCCAGTGGATAGTTGAAAAGTGCGAAATTATAATCCATTTAGTACAAAACTAAATTTAGTTTAAACGAAGTTATCTCACATCAAAACATAAATAACCACTCTTGTGGCTCGTAAGTAATTTGTAGTTCAAAGTATGTAAAATTAAAATAAATCTATTTTGTAATCTGACGAACAAATCAGTATTTCATCGCATGCCAATGGGCTTTGATCACAGCTGCACATCTGATTGGTACTGAACTTATAAGCTTTTGTAATACGACAAGTATGGGATTTGACCAATTGTCAATAAAGAAGCAGCAGATGACCCTTCTGTGACGAACTCGTCGATCCGATGCATGCCAGAGCTGTTCATTTGGATTTGGCAACTCCAAAAACTTGATATTTTTATCTGGTTAGAATTTTTCATGTGGCCAGATGTGTGTTATGAACTGTTACCCAGTTACGCGACATATTCTTCCACCCATGTGGAATAATATTCTTTCTTAAAATGACACTGTACTGGAAACGATCCATTTTGCCTTCTATTTGGACTAGAGAACCAACTTCACGTCTCGGAACAAATCGCCACGCCATGCAGCGGCCACCACCACGCTTAATGGTCGGCTCCTGATACTTTATTTGGTTCTTTAATCCTCATATATACTGCACACCGTCAGGAGAAAATATATTAAAATTACTTTAACCATTCCATGAAACCTGTCCAGTCTCTAGCACTTTTAGTTAGATGCTCATTTTCTAATTCTATTCTGGTCTTCCTACTTTTTATAAATTTGTGCGTGATTTACGCGATGGTCGTCTACCATTCCAATCACCTGCTATTAGGCGACATTTTCGATAGACATATAGGTTCATTTCATGACGCTGTTCCAGATCATCCCTAACATGTCGAACCAGTTTTCCTGGATCATCAGCCGACTGCTTTCATATCAATCTGTCTTTTTTCCTCGTTGTTTTCGAGGACGACTTGACTTTGGCTTATTGGCTACTGTTCCTTTCAGTTCGCAGTCGACTTCACGTACTTGTTCAAAATTGGCTCTGAGCACTATGGGACTTAACTTCAGAGGTCATCAGTCCCCCCGAACTTAGAACTACTTAAACCTAACTAACCTAAGGACATCACACACATCCATGCCCGAGGCAGAACTCGAACCTGCGACCGTAGCGGCCGCACGGTTCCAGACTGTAGCGCCTAGAACTGCTCCGCCACTCCGCCGGCCGTACACTTGTTGTGATATCATATATCTCTACCAACGCTACACTACTCCTTTCCCTTCTTCATCGCAAGCGAATCATCTTATCATACACCAAACTTCTATTCTTTGTGGGTTGACATGCTTCTAGTTATCTCGACAAATAAACAGACACTGACTGAATGCCTCAGTAACAATAGTCAATATACACCGTACAACCAAAGCAAATTACAAAGTACTTTTCAACTAACAGAATACATGCTTACATTGCTATTATGACCTTGCTTGTTTACTAGCTATGTAATCACTGTGTGTGAATCTCTTGATGAAGCGACACATTTACATGCGTTACTGCATGCAAACGGTACTGACCACATAACACTGCAACTATAAAATATTTTTGAGCACTATTGTACGGCGGTAAGTGGGTGCGATGGAGTTGATGGTAAAATGCGGAAGAGCAACCTTAGACGATGTGATTTGTATGGCTGCGAGGGGAGTAGGTAAGATGAAAGACACACAAAGAGACCAAGAGGAAGAGTGGTAGAGTCGGATTTTTTTACTGTGGGGATAGGGAGATAACTATACAACTGAATAACGGGGGATAAATAGAGGGAAAAAATGTTCAAATGTGTATGAATTCTTAAGGGCCCAAACTGTTGAGGGCATAATTCCCTAGACATACACACTACTTAAACTGACATGCTCCAAGAACAACACACACAGCCATGGAGGACTCGAACCTCCGGCGGGAGGAGCTGCGCCATCCGTGACGAGGCGCCTCATACCGCGCGGCCACTCCACTCGGCGCAATAGAGAGAATGAGGTAGAAAAGACAGAGTGGAGTAATGCATGGAATAGATAACACTTATAAGCAAAATGCGTCATTAAAAGTTAAGTAGAAAAAAAACGATTGTAGTCTAATTTCTGTGTTAGTATTGAGTAATTGTATGAGTCTGTATACAGTATTCCGTAACTGCTGTATAACAATTAAGAAGGCAGATGTCACATTATTTATTCTAGAAAATAGAGAAAAATTACAGCTAGAAGCGGAATAGTGCCCTCGACGTCAAGTACTCATAAGACTCCACGAATTGTATTAAGTGAGCAGCAAAGCTGCACAGTAGTTAATTAAAATACTTGTCGCACTTGTTTTTATTGTCAATCTGCCCTACTTCGGCGTCTATTTGTACCGAAATTATGAACCGCACTAAATTTACACTCCTGGAAATGGAAAAAAGAACACATTGACACCGGTGTGTCAGACCCACCATACTTGCTCCGGACACTGCGAGAGGGCTGTACAAGCAATGATCACACGCACGGCACAGCGGACACACCAGGAATCGCGGTGTTGGCCGTCGAATGGCGCTAGCTGCGCAGCATTTCTGCACCGCCGCCGTCAGTGTCAGCCAGTTTGCCGTGGCATACGGAGCTCCATCGCAGTCTTTAACACTGGTAGCATGCCGCGACAGCGTGGACGTGAACCGTATGTGCAGTTGACGGACTTTGAGCGAGGGCGTATAGTGGGCATGCGGGAGGCCGGGTGGACGTACCGCCGAATTGCTCAACACGTGGGGCGTGAGGTCTCCACAGTACATCGATGTTGTCGCCAGTGGTCGGCGGAAGGTGCACGTGCCCGTCGACCTGGGACCGGACCGCAGCGACGCACGGATGCACGCCAAGACCGTAGGATCCTACGCAGTGCCGTAGGGAACCGCAACGCTACTTCCCAGCAAATTAGGGACACTGTTGCTCCTGGGGTATCGGCGAGGACTATTCGCAACCGTCTCCATGAAGCTGGGCTACGGTCCCGCACACCGTTAGGCCGTCTTCCGCTCACGCCCCAACATCGTGCAGCCCGCCTCCAGTGGTGTCGCGACAGGCGTGAATGGAGGGACGAATGGAGACGTGTCGTCTTCAGCGATGAGAGTCGCTTCTGCCTTGGTGCCAATGATGGTCGTATGCGTGTTTGGCGCCGTGCAGGTGAGCGCCACAATCAGGACTGCATACGACCGAGGCACACAGGGCCAACACCCGGCATCATGGTGTGGGGAGCGATCTCCTACACTGGCCGTACACCACTGGTGATCGTCGAGGGGACACTGAATAGTGCACGGTACATCCAAACCGTCATCGAACCCATCGTTCTACCATTCCTAGACCGGCAAGGGAACTTGCTGTTCCAACAGGACAATGCACGTCCGCATGTATCCCGTGCCACCCAACGTGCTCTAGAAGGTGTAAGTCAACTACCCTGGCCAGCAAGTTCTCCGGATCTGTCCCCCATTGAGCATGTTTGGGACTGGATGAAGCGTCGTCTCACGCGGTCTGCACGTCCAGCACGAACGCTGGTCCAACTGAGGCGCCAGGTGGAAATGGCATGGCAAGCCGTTCCACAGGACTGCATCCAGCATCTCTACGATCGTCTCCATGGGAGAATAGCAGCCTGCATTGCTGCGAAAGGTGGATATACACTGTACTAGTGCCGACATTGTGCATGCTCTGTTGCCTGTGTCTATGTGGCTGTGGTTCTGTCAGTGTGATCATGTGATGTATCTGACCCCAGGAATGTGTCAATAAAGTTTCCCCTTCCTGGGACAATGAATTCACGGTGTTCTTATTTGAATTTCCAGGAGTGTAGTTACAGGTATTTCTATACTGTCAGTGTGCATTGAAGTGCGCTATGGCGTCCAAGTATGTGTCTCATAGTTTTTGCAAGAAATATGACGAGTTTTGGGGTGATGTGGGGTCATGTTCGCTGATGCTTCCTAATAATGCTAGGCGTCCTTTAGTATTCACTGATCCCTTGACGCAGAGAGTTGAGCGACCATTAGGCTCTTGTAACAATGACTGCAGCTTACTACCTACGTCAGTAAATTTATACCCTGTTTCTCAACAAGTAACAATGAATGTCTCATAGCACTTTTAGAAGCGAATCAATTTTGGTAGGCCTATCGTGCTGAATGATGGCCTGCCGCTTCTCGGGTGAAGAGCCAGCATTAATGATGCCTACAATCACTGGTCTCTAATAACTGTCACTCCCCTTTACGTAATCTGGCGTTTGTCGCAAGCTCGTGATAAATAACATTCTATTTTGCAGTATGAGTTGAGAGCAGAAAGATTATGACGCACGTGTTGCAGGGATTTTCGGATTAGAAGCAATGATTGCATGCACAGCTAATGTGGCAAACACCTGCAGTTCACTCACCCGTAGCCACGTAGCTCCGCTGGCGGGCCACGAGAGGTTGTACGACCTGTAGGTACCCGTGTCCCGACCCCACGAGGGCGAGAAACCAAATTCCGCAGACCTCACAACCATAGTTGTGTATGAGTTCAAAGCAAAGAATTCCGCAGATCCTGCGAAAGATACGCCAGCGGTTAGTACAGTAGCCACGAAAGCAGAAACTGCAGGATACAGAAAGAACTACAATGTGTAGAAACGTTGGAGGAAGCACTGGCAAATGCATTCGCTAATTTGGAAGAACCCCTGAGTATCGAAGTCACCTGTGCAGTACGAGCGATATATACCGAATGCCTCACTGTTGAATCGTTGCCAACACAAACGACAAGAGACGAAGGCGCTGTGAACTGAAGAAAATAATAAGTGGAAGCATAATATTACTCATTCAAGTTAAAGCGATGTAATAAAAAGAGGGGTAATTGTACCTACTTCACTCGTCAGCGACATCCTCACCGTGGACAATGTCGCGTGTGGTATACCTATCCGGCAGCATTCCTTGCTTTCCGTAGCCAAGGAATATCTCTGATAAATATTGGAAGAATTTGCAATAGAAGTTATTTCCCTGACAGGTGTAAGTTATGGAAATGTAAGTACTGGAATATATGGAGTCATCTGTTTCCCTCGGACGACCTCTCTTAATAGATGACTTTAAGATTTCCATAAACTCTCCTATGTTTTGCGTGGTGACCGATCAATCGTCAGATGAAACTAACTTTACAGAGTTGTTGACGAAATCGTGACCGATCCTTTTTTTCGCAAATTTCTATACAATTTCCATCTGTCTGTTATGTACCAGGTAAAATAAAATGTTTTATTAGAAGCTCTATAGTGGCCATACCCTGAGAGTTCACACGAAGGATAAAGTATTTCTTCGATTCTACAGGCCCGAAGGATCCAAATATCCTTTGGTGTATGTACGACTTGTGAGATACAACTCGTCAATATCTACGGCTTTGTTGTGACCACCGATGGGGACATTTTCGTTTGTGGCAATGACATAACACACTTTGCGACAGAATCTATAATAGTTACACATGATCACGATAGACTGTTCACTTTCAGAAGCAATGGTATCTACTCCATAGATCCTCACCCAGTAGCAAAGACAATGACACTCTTTTCAGTGCTCAACTTTTACTTGTAAAATCGGGTATTGTTCCTTATTGATGTCTTCTCTTACATTTTGTGCAATGCACTCGAATTATAACTCGAAATCACAGGTTTTCTTGTAAAATTTAGCGCTTGTCTGACAGTGACATTGGACGTATTTTTTTTCCGCAGTTGGCAACAAGATGTACTCCCAACCAAACTCTAAGCACTTTCCCACAGTATATATTCGAGGAATTAATTTCTGTCACGAAACTATACTTTCCCTTGGTATTATAACAGCGTCACTACTATTTATAGCATTGTATGAAATTCCCTTGGAAATGCAGAAAACAAATTCGCTGCTTCGACTGTAAGGGACTCGATATACATCGCTGGTGTTGTACACGTAACTTCGATGCCCAAGACTTCCAATTTTGCCAGCATTCAACCAAGGCAGCATACAGTAATGTAGAATAGAAAATAATGCACGGCGCAACGAGGGGCTGCAGGAATGAGTAGCAGAACTGAAGGCAGCAAGTATGACTGCACCTGCTGCCCCTTTAGCAGGTCTACTGACCATTGATCATCCTTTTCTCCTCGTCTGTGAAGCTGGGCAGCCGAGACCTGGGTCGACCCTCGGCTCTGCTGTTGTTGTCCACACGTTCTCGCACCACGGCCGGGTAGTCGCCGTCCACGAAGATAGGGTTCGCGAACAGACCCAACTGTAAAAGATGCACCGTATGATACCCACTTCACACAGGGCTAGTGAAATCTTTCTTTGCATTCAACTTACGTTCTCTTTCCTAGCGTTTGGCCCATTCCATTAAGGTCCCTGTTTTCATGATATTACGAAATTATTTTATTTGAGACTGTAGACTGGACACTCTTCCACAGTCGTCATTTGACCTAAGGGAGTTAAGTTACGCGCCACAGTTGTCTGCGAAACGTGTATTATTGTTCTCTTTGTTATCATATCTTAACTGTTCGTGCATCGTATTTTATGAGGAGTAGATTGAGGACCAGCCCAGAATTTGCCAGAACGAGCGTGGTAAACCAGATAAGAACTAGGATCAGGTAGGCTGGTGCATCAGAACAATGGTAATTAATCTGAATATGCAGTTACTGTCTGGATCTGACTAACCTGCTTATCTCGTAATATAGCGAGCTGTATAGTAAACTATATAAGCTCGTCTCTACGTCTTAACCCAGAACAGAGAGCAAAATCGAGGAACAAGGTAAGAATTAATGAGAAACTCTATCTCACATTCATAGCTACATTCTGAAACTGTCGTTTGCTGAATCTTTCTTGCTTTTACTTTGCCCAGTACTTATTTCTCTTTCTTCATTCTACGTAGAACCTCGACATTTTTGATATGCACTGTCGACGGAATTCTTGACATTTTCCTGTATAGCCACATCTCAAAAGCCTCCATCCGCTTACTCAACGATTCTGTCAATGTTTCAACACCATAGCAGTGGGTGGTAAATATGTAGCAGCGTTGAAGTCTGATCTTCGTCGTAATTGCTAAGCCACGATTCTTCAAAAGGTTACTCATCTTATTGAAGACAGCCCTGGCTTTACACTGCGGATGGTAAACCCGCGTTCTAAACTGTCATCCACCAAGGCAACAGAGCACTTCATTCGTAAGAGACTTGGCCTTTTTACAGAGCACCTACATCCATCATCTCCACTGACGATCGCGCCAATCAGTCACGATCGATGATTAACAAACAACTTTGCGAGACCTTCCACCTACCGTCACACTTTCTGTCGAACGGGTGCCCTAATGGCAGGCACCAGCACCTGTTATTTCGACGCTCTGCAGAGTCATTAGATGACGTGTTAAGACAATGGTTTCTATTCTCTGTTTGGTCCTCGAGTTACTCTGTACAATTCCTCGAAGTTTGTCGCAACATTTCCAGGGCAGCCTGTATAAGGTGAAACGTTGTTAGCAAAATGATCCAAAAATTCTTGACTGATTTACTTCAGTTTCTTACACAACTAATAAATATTCGGACAGACATACGATATACATTTTGTAAACCTTGATGTCTATGTTTTCAGTTAGAAGTGAGCGAGAGAAAGAAAATGCTGTGATCTGCTATAAAAATCTCTGATTTCATTACTAGCACAACCTCTGTGACTTTTATCCGTTTGGTAGCTTTTTATGCCAAATTCAGTGACTTACGTGTTAATTATGTCATCGTGATAACGAATGGGACAGTAATATTATATACATAATCATGCAAAAACCATGTTTAAGAAATTATGCTTATGGAACTAATGAGGTGCAGCATGGTTTTCATGGTTATAACTGCATCTGTAACGTCTCAAACAGTCTAATGGTTGCTCATTTCCTTGATCATCGCCTCTTATCATACTAAATTTAACTTTGTAGTGTCTGTCTGAGATGTATGGTGCTGGATGAAATTCTCCCATTCTACTACGAAAGCAGGTTCACGTAATTCTGTGCGAAAATTTTCATGGAATACTAATAAGTGAAACATATTTTCTTATCCTCATCGCACATTCGTGAGATGAAGATTGGTTTCGATTGCTCGAGCAATCATCTTCAATTAATTAAAATTTCTTTACTGTGAATAATGTGCAGCAGAAACATGTAGCGGGTGAGTTTTATTAACACAGCACATGTTGGTATTACATGTGACGACTTGCTTATTGTAACAACATTTTTATCTATTGAATATGATTGTTAGAACAGTAGAAACGAGCCATCATTTTATAAATGAGCAATGAACTCAAATAAATTTTACACGTAAGTTGCATAACCTTGACTGTGACAAGTCTTATAACACTAATGACTGCATTATTATGTGTGTCCCCAAGTTGGCATTCTTCATTGATTTACCTACACCTTCTAGTTACTGAAGCAATATTATCATTTTGCCCGTTGTTGTTCTTTCGAAACAGTTAGCGTCAGATATAGGGATAGATCCCTATATTACACAAACGACAGTGTCTCAGGATTCGGGCTGGAATACAAACCCTACCTAGCACCTACACCTTCAACTAAACATCTCTCATCCTTAGATTTCTAGTTGCTGCTAATTACTGCTTCAAATATAACTCCTGTTGTGTACCCTTAATACAACGATCAGTTAATAGGTATCCATTTGCGATATTCAATAGGAATAAGTAATATATTCTACATTGTATTCCAGTCGAAAACCCTGATTCTAAAGTGTTCTTTCATTGATGTGTCAGGGCTATGATAAGAGCTAGTAGGGATTAATTGGTATGTTTTTGATCGCTATCGGACATTAATCAACAAATGATTCAACGAAGGGAATAATCGTACTGAAAACCTCCGCCAACATGAATCCTCCAGTGATATAAATCATTTTCGATTTACAGTGGCTCTTGACACATGCCTTATGCGAAAACATTTCTAAGGACACACTTAGAGCTAGTCACTTATTCTGCTATAAATGTAATAGTATTAAAAGAGACCTAATTATATCAATAAATCACGGACTATAAACTACTTAAACTTCAGTCGAGGTCAAGCAGAGCACGTTAGGAAGGCGAAGTTCCCCTACCTCAAACTGCAAAATACGCTCCTGGGCAGCCAGGTTTTCCTCCTCATCGTTGTAAGGTTCGTACCAGTTGGTGCTCACCGTGATGCCGATTCTGCCTGCAAAAGATACGGTAAAAAATCACAGTAGATTACATCGCCAACAAATGATGTGGCATCAGAGACCGTCCTACGCTTTTATGATGTAAAACAGACACTTTAGTTCTCCATTACATGATGAATTCTTTTGAAAGCCTTCTTTCCTATGTAGCAGGTCCCATTCGTCTACCTACCACTTTCCAAGCCCATATGAATCGTTAATAAATACAATATAAGCTTTTCCATGCCATGCCGCGCGGGATTAGCCGAGCGATCTAGGGCGATGCAGTGATGGACTGTGCGGCTGTTTCCGGCGGAGGTTCGAATCTTACCTCGGGCATGGGTGTGGGTGTTTGTCCTTAGGATAATTTAGGTTAAGTCGTATGTAAGCTGTTAAGTCCCATCGCTAAAGTGGGCCCAGAAATGACCTATGGACATTTCTGTCTTCTCAATGAACACGCGTTCCTCTCTCAAAACACCGTCAATAAGCCATTCGCTTTATTATTGGGTTCTTTAAACACTTCCTTAAAGTTTCTTCCCAATTGTCCCTCGTACCTCATTTCATAATCCTTACTTTTTATTTGAATTAAAAATATTCTTGGTTGCAACTTGCTCTTTTATTAACAACGCGTTTCACTTTCGTGGAACATCTTCATATTATCTTAAAAGTTTCCTTTAACAACGTATTAGAGATGAGAAAACTGCTCTGTGCTAGACTAAAACACGTGTGGAATCAGATGGACCTACCAACAGTGAATGACATTTCATCCTGACACTTTCTTACGTAACCTACCGCTTTCTCCATCCAGTTCTCCACTATGCCAATCTTATGCTTTAACCTCTATTCCAATTTGTTGTCCGACCTGAATGCAATTTTCGCCAACAACGTATTCGAATTACCGGCGTTAGGTTTAATGTTTGCGGTTGGTCATTCTGTATGGATGCACACGATGCAACATAGGTGTAGTTTTGGTTCGTAGAATTTACTACGACTTGACATATGATGTTCGTAGATTTTATAACAGACTGTGGTATCGTTAGGGACTGTGAGACAAGCGCTGCAGGAACGTGCTATCTTTTGTAGGTGAAACAGACTGCCTTCAATTTACACCTGAGCCTTGAGAGTACAATACGTCAACATGAGCTGTCCAATGAAGAGTTTCATGTTTGACAATGAATGTTGGCTGCTAGATTTTTACTTCCGATGTTATTAATGGCACAAAAGTTTTGACGTAAGTTACATTACAGGACGATAGAAGTATTTTTATATGCGTGTCAGTACGTATAGAATTACGGTTTATTGAGTTGTTTCCTTGTTTTATAGCACTTGATACTGGGATTATGTAGTCCCGAAATATGTTGAGGTAAAAATATCACACGTTTGATAAATTCTGCGTAACACTGTCAATACGGTGTTGTTTTTACCTTTCATTTTATTTGATGAATAAATAATGATTGCACTTAATACACACATATTTGTTTCTTGTACTGGAGAAGTAGATTGTCTGACATCAATTTCGGGTAGAATGCGACAGCACTTTAGACAAAGGCACTTGAACAATTCTCGCACGCTTTGGCGCCGAAGTCGATAGCTTCTCCTTTTCGCATGGAGAAATTGCTTTCTTTATTGGCGATACCACTAAGTAAACCGCAGATATACATATACAGCTTCGTCGTCAGCACATATAATGTAACAAACTCGTTCTTCTGATGACATGCTCGCTATAAAACAACTGCAGGTGTGACAATAATGACCACTTGAGAATGTCACTTGAATTTGTTTGAAATGGAAAACATTGAAAATTAAGCACGCTACGGAAAAAACAACGTATTCCACAAAACTCGTCTCAAACATTTTGTTAATGGCCTAATATTTAGAGAAGAACTGCAACAGACAAAAAAATGGCGAAACCATTCCAGAAACGTTGCATAACGTGGAGCAGGTGTGTCTCCTGCCTACATTTCAACATAATGAATGTGGAAATCAATATTACAGCATAACGGAGCAGCGCACAGATTTTTAATTATAGAAACTGCGGAATCGGGAACGGAGATACATGTGACACCTACAGACTGAATTCCGTGTGGACAGATCTTTAGGGCACAGCCTGGCGAAAAGATCATCTGATAAGAAGCATCCTTATCTATCAAGGAATCGTCAATTTGTTTATGGTTGGATGGATGAAGTTCTCAGCACTTGCCCAGAGATGACGAGTCTCGCACAGGTTAGACTAGGGTGGAAAGCTGCATCGAACCAGTCTTCGCATTGAAGTCTGCTACAGCAAATATAACAAGAGAAAATATGAAACTGAAATTTCTAGCGCATTTCGTGGGACATCAGACTGAGTGTCATCTTCACGGGAAACAGTTTCAATCCCGAGACCAAATGATTATAAATGAAATGAAGTATAGTGCCTCAACGAAAAGGTAGAGCTCCTTCTGGTGGTTCTGTCGAACCATTCAGTACTGCCTCCCTTGCCGCCATAGAAAGATAAACTCTGCCGCCCTCCAAATTACAATAGCACAAGACGCTGATGTTTCTGTTTTTCGACAGATATTAGCTGATCTGACAAGAATTTGTACCTAAGCGTTGGGTTGATTTGGGGGGAAGAGACCAAACAGCAAGGTCGTCGGTCTACTCGGATTAGGGAAGATTGGGGAAGAAAGTCGGCCGTGCCCTGTCAAAAGAACCATTCCGGTAATTGCCTGAAGTGATTTAGGGAAATCATGGAAAATCTAAAGCAAGACGCGGGATTGAACCGTCGTCCTCACGAATGCGCGTCCAGTGTGCTAACCACTACGCCACCTCGCTCGGTACCTGAGAGTCAAACTGTTCTGAAACACTAGCTGTCACGCATCATTATTCGATTGATTTCAAAATAAGTCCTGTCTTGCAATTTACAACACCTTTCTAAAAGTGTTGTGTGATCTACACCAATAATCATATACTCTGTCAATGTCTTCTGTTCTCTGTCAGTTATTTAGACGGATAATTTTCAAAAGTTGTCATGAAGAAGGTCAACTCACCATTCTGCGTGGAGCGGTACTGCTCGTCGTAGAGGCGGTAGACTTTGGCGTGGGCTCTGATGACGGTGTGTGTAGCCAAATAGTTGCCGATGCCGCGAGCTTTCTGCGACGGAGCCTGGCCTCCGCTTGTTGAGTAGCCGCGTACGAACGTGATTGGTTCGTTGAATGTTGTCCACCATTTTACCTACAACAGAAACGTGGTACCGTTATACCGTTAGTCGCCACCGATTTTTCATGGGTACATGCCAAATTGTGGGTGGATACTGGATTGTAGCGTTTTAGAATAACTTTCTTGAAAGTAATCTACCTTGCTCGAACAGGTTTAGCCCAACTGATGTTGGTACCGATCAGAGAACATGAAATCGCACATCCACGGTGACAATTATTGAAATACATGAAAGAAACGTAAATTAGTTACAAACTACGGCGTGCACACACTTTATTCAACATGTAAACGTCACTACAGATGTTCGAATTTATCTTACGACATGCTCGATATGTCTGCCATCAGTGGCGATGATGTGGCGCAGATAAATAGCGAAATTTTTCATGACCCGCTGAAGCGCCCTAACATCGATGCCGCCGATGGCCTCCAGAATGGCTGTTTTCATCTCAACAATAGGGTTTCTGCTGTAAACCTTGTCTTTAATATAGCTCCACAAAAAGACTCGCATGTATACAGATCAGGAGAATATGGCGGCCAATCGAGCCCCATGCCAGTGGCCCCTGAGTGCCCCAGAGCCAAAATGCGGTCCCCCAAACTACTCTTCCAGGACATCAAACACTCTCCTGCTTCGATGGGGTCGAGCTCCGTCTTGCATGAACCACACCTTGTCGAAATCAGGGTCACGTTGGATAATGGGGAAGAAAGTATCTTCCAAAACCTACACATACCTTTCGGTAGTCACTGTACCATAAAGGAATATCTCACAGATTATTCCGTGAGTGGACATTGCACAAAAACCTGTTGAGGGTGAGGAAACTTCTCGATCGCGGAATGCGGATTCTCAGTCCCACAAATGCGCCAATTTCGATTTTTGACGAACCCATGCAGATGAAAGTGGGCTTCGTCGCTCAAACAAGCCATATTCATATCAAAATCCTGTTCGTCAATTCTGTGGACAATAGTGTTGGCGAAACACAACCGCTGTTCCATGGCCCTGGGGCTTAAGGCTGATGGGTTTGAATTTAGTATGGGAAAAAATGAAGGTCGTCAACAACAATTTGTCGCACTGCCTCCCGGTTGATTCCCACCTGTTATGCAGCTCGTCTGATCGATTTCTTAGGGCTATTTTGGAACACAGCGAGTGTCTTCTCAATGTTTTCAGGCCTTTTGACTCTTTTTTTGATGACCAACACTGTAATCACGGACACTACCCGTTCTCTCAAATTTAAGAATCAAATTCTTGATTGTTAGCACACTTGGACCAGTTGTCTTCAGTTTGAACTCGGTCGCAGACTTCCTTTGAGCCGCAGCTGGGCTGTTATTGCTCGCATAGTAGGTCTTCACAATTGCTATATGCTCAGGCACGCTGTACCGTGACATTTTCAGCTGAAAATGGCCGGGAACGTCAAGGCGTGTGGGCATGCGCATACTAATTTCCATCATGCCCCGTGCCAACTGTGCAGGTTGAACGTCCTAACGCAACCCGTTCACAAGTTGTGGCGATTTTACTTCATATTATTCAATAATTGTCACCCTGTATGTTAAATTTAGAGAAACGAGTCATATTTGGCTTTCTTGCTTATGCAACAGTCAGCTACTGAAAAACTCAAGATTTGAAAAACAGGCGACTCCATGCATGTTTGGCAGTTAATGCGAAATTTAACTACGTCATATGTGACATGTGCGACAACAAAAGGTATTTTATGTTTTGGATTCACATGGACTTGCTAGTAACTGAACTGGTTGTGGCGATACAAACGTTGAGGAGAGACAAACTCCTATAATTTACAATTTATGTTTGGCTAACAAAGACCTACAATGTTTATTTATATGTTACAAAACCGTAATTTTAGAAGAGATATAACTCGCTAAAATCTGTAGCACCTGACTTTCTGTCATGCAGTCACAATGCAGCCCCAAACCCTCTTTGCTGGATTACTAAAATACTGTTACTAAAATATCTGATGGACGCCATAATACGAAGAACCACATTCTGTCTGACAAGAATATTAACTGTCGATACATCATACAGTGGAGAAATGTCTAACTCTATTATACCGTCGTGAACAAGAGCAGTCAGAACATGATTGTAGTCTAGATTCGGCTAAGTACTTGATGCTCCTTGATGTCCGTAATTCTTAAGTGAGAGCTACGTAAGGAAAAACAGAACCGCTCCAATGCAAGGTTTCAAGCGGCCTTGTCTGGCGTCTGGAAATAACACGTTACACACGGAAGGTAGTGTTATTCAGTGTAATTGCTGTCGTCGTTGCAGTGTGAATATCTAGCTCGTTAATAGTTTTATCACTACACCTTCGCTCACGAACAAACTTTATCCGTAAATCTTGGTAATTAAGATTACTCTCAATAATTCAGGTGCATGCTTCGCAAAGATTGCTTGCATCAGTCAGCTACAACGGAATCTTCGAAGCAGAGAATACAAGTGGAAATACATCGTTCTCTACTAAAGACAAATAAAATGAGTGATTCGTCGATAAGTGTTGAAAGTGCCGAATATTTACGTTAGAAATAACCCAAAATTTAGCAATAGAAAACATCTTACGTTGTATCATAATGTACTAATATATCCATCGTTTCCTTTCACGGGTGTGAACAAATTTTTCTACTTTTACGTTTCACTCTGTCGTGAACTGGGATCACATTATAGCCAATCTGTCTTTATATCATTTTCAGTTTTGCTGCCTACTCTTCCTTGTCCTGTTCTATAACTACACCGCGCAACAGAATTAAGGATTCAATTTTTCGGTACACCGTAATTGTCTCCCATTGCAACTCATAAGTTTGAAATTTCACTCAAAGGTGCCTGCTGCGTTCCTCTGTAACGGTGCAAAAGCGTGGAGCTCTTGTGATGTCATACTCGGGGTCGACGACGCATCAAAGATCATGGTGTCGACCTACGCGAAAAAAGACCAAAGGTCAGAATTTCATGTTACATGTAAAATGGATTAATGATGTCACAGTAGCGTCAAATTTCACCACAGTTCTGCCCTAAATTATCATGGACGTGTCACATGATGGGTGTCACAGTAGCATCAAATTTCACCACAGTTCTGCCCTAAGTTACCATGGACGTGTCACATGATGGGGAGGCCGTCTTAAACACATTTCACTCCTTTTGATGCCTCTGCGACGGAGGTCAGATCTGCGACACTCAGCGTTGAAATCAAGTGAGTTTTTATGTGTGACCGAGGAAAGCATTTCAGTCACACTGCCGCTCAGAATCAACACGAGAAGGCCTAAGGGGATGGCATAGCAGGCGTCAATGAAATCACGTCTTTCCCTTCGGCGTTGACTCCCTCACATTTCACCATCGAAAACAACAGTTTGCAGTGTGATGATCAACAGGAATACGATCCTGACAATCTTTCATCCTGCTGACATCTCCCTGAAGCATCAACCCGTCTCTATGGACATCGTAGGCTAACAACCCTATTTAACGTGATCCCATCAATCTTGACTTCGGTGTGAGCGCAATTTTTGCTCTGGTGTACGGGTTGAAACCGCTATGTATCGTTCAAAATCCTCCGATGAAATGTGAACGTGGCCCAAAGCAGGAAACGGTGATTACGGTTTTCCAGTGCTCTTGTGGACAGATCGTGGAACGGTGTGACAAACGCGTGAATAGATGGACAAAGCCTCCCCTCTTCCCGTTGGGCATTATCCTCGGTGGCACCCTCCCTGATTTACCGAGGATTCTTAAAATGTGGCTTTCCAGAGAAAACCTGCGAAGTAGTCCTAGGCACCTGCAGGCAGGAAAATAGTATCAGAGGCGTGTCAAGTGGTTGGCTGCCTGAAGATGCCTAGGGTTACTTTGTGGAGTTTCTCTATAAAGGCACATTTTTAAAATTCTCAATAAACTTGGGAGTTGCGGGAGGGTTTCTTAGAGGGATCCTTCACCGTTTTATTCACGCGTGTCTCAACGTCGCAGCCCTCCGTGATCACGCCAAAGGGGAGTGTGAAACAGGAGCACTGAAAGAACATAAACACCATTTCTGCTTCGGATTACGTTCAGACTTCGTCGAATGGTTTCGAACGATCCGTAGTGGCTCTATCCTGTACACCAAAGCACAGACTGCGAACGCAATGCGCTAAAAATGAGTGAGATCACATTCAGTGTGGTTACCAGGTAACGATGTCGTTGGAGATGGGTTGAAGCGTCTGGGAGATGTCATCAGTATCAAAGATTATCAACAACGTTGCTCATCCATCGCACAGCAGATAGTCGTTTTCGACCGCGAAATGTGTAGGAATCTAGGAATCAATGTCCGAAGGAGAGGTGTGATTTTCTCGACGCTCTAAATATGCCAGACCCTGAGACCTTTTCGTGCAGATTGTAACTGACAGTTTGCCTAAAATGTTTTCCTTGGCACTCGTAAGAAAGCCGAGTGATTTCAGCGCCGGGCATCGCGTTCCATCACAGCCGTCATAAGAGGGGATGAACAGTGGGTAACAGAGGGTGTGGTGGCCGTCCCATCATGTAAAACGTCCGCGGTGGCATTGAGCCGAATTCTGGTTTAATTTGGTGCCAATTTGATATGACTAACCCATTTTATACGTACGAATAACTTCCAAGCTATAGTGTCTCTTCACTTGCGTCGACATCTTGCAGTTAGAAGCGTCTTCGAACCCGAGGGTGATGCTCCAGATCGCCACGCTTTTGCTCCGTTACAAAGGAAGGTTGTAGACAACTTTGACGGAAATTTCAAACTTACGAGTGGCGATGGGAGACAGATATGTGGTTTCAAAACGGTGATCCTTTGCGCAGTGTAATATGCTGCGGATGCTGTGCGTACATTCAGTACCCTTATTTGTACAGCCCGATCCTGCAAAAGTGGAATTCCATTACCAGATAACATTAATAAACTTTACCCTCATCTGAGCCTACAAGGTACTACCAATTCATATTCCCAACCACTGATGTTCACAAGTTATTGGTACGGTATGAATTATACGAGTCGACGTTTTTTATGAGCTCAGTTATAGGGGACTGACTGCATGTTAACATTAAGTGAAGCCCACGTTTCATTTTTCTAGACTTATATCTGGTTTCTAGTCTTTACAAGGAAGTGAATCTTTGTATCTCTACGACACTAGGCTTTTAACCACTTGAAAACTGTCTTAGTCACTGAAACAGGTCATGGTGGTAGAAAATAAAATTGCAACTTGTGCTGTTATTTGTTTATGAGCAATCACTGAAGTTGCGGACCTATCAATGCTAAACATGGTGCACATAGAAATCGAGTTTTTCTGAAGCCCTGGCTGTTCGTTACCGCAGTCATAATCACATCGGAGAGAACGAGTCATATTGAAAGGCCTGAAATCGCAGCTGTTATTTAGCTCTCTTTCAATTTTTGATCAGAGCCTGAAGCATTCTTCACTACGAATGTACATCTTTAACATTACTCTCAACTGCTTCAAGAAATAGAGAAATAAATCACTTTAGCTCGTACAGTCTACATCTGTATCCAAATCTACGAGGGGCGTTCAGAAAGTAAGCTCCGATCGGTCGCGAAATGGAAACGACTATGAAAATCCGATAAAGCTTTGCACAGATGTGTTGGGTAGTGTCTCTAGTATAACCCCAGTTAGCATCACGTCGCTCTTCTCATTTCTGAGCTCGCAGTGAGTGCGTAAAGACGTCTAGAAAATAGTGTCTGCCGCCAAGTACGAGGGCCTGGTGAGAAATTTCGCCTGAAGCTATGCAGCTAACATTATATAACTGTCGTGCTGTTTCGTCTTCACGACAATTCTCAGCCGCATTCTGCAGGGGCAATGAAGATGCTCCTGCATCGTTTTCAAATGGAAATGTTAGATTACCCACAATACAGTCCGCAATTGTCTCCCCCTGAGTTTCATCTCTGGTCATATGAACCGCTGTCTTTGAAGACAACATTTTGACACAGACAACGAGGTGTAGGCCAGCGTGGAGAATTGGCGGAAAGCACTGGCGGCTGCCTTCTATGATGAGGCTATTGAAAAGTTGGTACAACGCTATGACAAAAGTCTAAGTCAGAACGGCGACTACGTAGAGAAGTAGCTGAAAGGTGTAGCTAATTGTTACAAGTAAAACATTTCTGATGTTCACTGTGGTTTCAATTTGGCAATCAATCGGAGCTTACTTTCTGAACAGGCCTCGTACATACAGACTCCGCAGTTGACCGCGTGGCGTAGGGTACCATGTACCGCTACTAGTCATTTCCATTCCTGCTCCACTCGCAAACAGAGCGAGGGTAAAACGACTATCTATATGTATCCGTACGAGCCATAGTGTCTCTAACCTTATCTTGAAGGTCCTAACGCGAAATGTACGTTGGCGGCAGTAGAATCTTTCTGCAGTCAGCCTCAAATGCCAGTTCTGTAAATTTCCTCAACAGAGTTCCTCGAAAAGAACTTCACCTACTCTCCCGTGATTCCCATTTGAGTTCCGGAAGCGTCTTCGTAATACTTGCGTGTTGTTCGAACCTATCTGTAACAAATCTTGCAACCCGCCTCTGAATTGCTTTGAAGTCTTCCTTCACTCCGACCTGGTGCGGATGCCAAACACTCCACCCCTACTCAACAATGGGTCGTACTAGTATCTTACATGTGGTCTCCTTTAAAGGTGAAACACACTTACTTGAAATCTCTTTATCTTTTTAGAGATGGTTGCGGGACTCTGTTTTTCGATATAGGATGTCAAATTAAACATATTTCAACCGTCTAGTTTCCAACCTTATTTTATTTGACTACCAATTTCAGCGGCGTTTCACTGCGCCACCTTTCCTAAAATTAAAATTGTCCCAATAAACCGAGGTAGACCATCCGCCTCTCTTACTACAGTCCTTATAGTCTCATTCCATTTATTACTGCTTAGCAACGTTACGCCTAGACATTTAATAGACAGTGACTATGCCGAGCAGCACGCTACTGATTCTGTACTCGAACATTAATGCTTTGTGTTCCCTACTCATCTCCTTCAACTTACATTTTTCTGCATTTAGAGCCAGGAGTCATTCAGAGCCAGGAGTCATTCATCACAGCAACTGTAAGTTTTGTCTAAGTTATCTAGCACATCCTACAGCCACCAAATGACGACACCTTCCCATACATCCCAACATCATCAACAAATAGTAGCAGTTACCCTGTCCGAAAGGTCATTATGTATATAGAACATAACAACGATCCTGTCACTCTTCCGTATCGCACGCCTGACGACGCCCTAGTTTCTGATGACGCTCGCCGGTCGAGGATAACACACACTTTACTTGCTTGCTCAGCAGCGAGATTGTCGCCCCAGGCAAGGACAAAAAACTGTCAAAGCAGATAACATAACGAACAGATTGAGTTGACAACTGCCTTCGAGCCGTTGTAAAACGTTGTGAAATGGATGCTCACTGAACATCATTTGTGTCAGGCTTATTTTATATATCATTCATCATGCATTGTGAAAAGTTATAGATGCTACTTCTCCGTTTGAAAGCTGATCATCTTCAACTCTTTTGAGGCTCAAACTGACCTTCAGGTCTCCAAGCCGTTCATGTCATACGACCATAGTTTTACTTCTTAGCTGATAGCATTGGAAGTAGTAGAACGGGCGGACCATTTAAGTTTCTGAAGCTGGCGGCGACATACCGAAGAAACTACTGTGGTCAATGATACCCTTTTTTTCATGAAACGAGTCGTAGATTATCTATGTTACAGGTAAACCTGAAGCGAACATTTAATCTTGTCCTGACTCGTGTGTGTTGCTAAACAATTCATCATCATCATTATCATCAAACCATCCACTGCTAGATAACCCGCTTCCGCTCATTGACCTTCAGCATTTTTATTGCTCCTGCAGTTACCATCCATATCATCGTCTTATTAATTCAAGTACGAACATTTCTTAGTCTTCCTACCATACACTTGCTTGTCCACAAGTTCCGCCAAACTCACTACCATTACGACTTTAATTAAGGCTCCACTCTGGCCTGTTTCCTGTTCCACTTTTTTATCTTTCTACTTGTCCTAGACATTAGTAAAATACATTTTTCCGTTAGTTTTATGAACGACACTTAGTCAACGGTCTTCGCAAGTGAAGTCCATGTCTCACTACCTTAGCCCAAAGAATGGTAGCGTCCGCCGATAGCAAACTTTTCTTTTCCGGTACTTGAGAAGCATTTAATTTTACCAGTAGGATCCAAGGCTCTTTCTAATCCTTGAAATGTACCTTTTGAAATGTAACTTTTGGAGCAGGTGGAATTGTTGGCTTCAGCTGAGTGAGTACTATTAGTGATCAACTGCTTACATGACTTCTTTGATAATTTGTACTTTTTTCGATGTATTACTAATACCTCATTTTAGTTTTACTTTTATCGATTTTCAAGCGTACTTTCAAATTTACCAATGAAGTTATTCCTCATTAGTACGTCTGTCTACTCTAATAAAGCAATGTCACTGCTGTTAATGAGGGGGAGTGACAGTTATCCACATGAAATACTACGAAGCTGGAAGTATGCGATGTCAAAATAAAGGTGATTGGTGTTAACCCTGCCTTTTCACTAAACTCGTGCTGTCATTGCACTAAACCTTCTACTGTTTCAGGGACTGCTCTGTTGTTGCTTATGTCACAGGTTCATATTGCTTGTAACAAGTCTCATTGCACAGCTAACTCACCGAAAATTGCTATGTGAACACCAGCTCATTTCGTCATTATAGCATTGGACACAGCTGCTCTTAGTCTTCCGGGCATGTCGTGAACCCAAAGTTGTTTTACAAACGACTCGTCTTGAAATTACAAGAGATATTAGATATTATCAGCATCGCAGATGACTACGCAACATCAGAATAAAAAGATTTCACTCCAATTCTCATCTTATTACTCTCCCACAAACAATAGATTTTCATCTGGCATGCAATGTGTCGTTAGCTTCCTTCACTTCACCCATAATACCCCAGTTCTCTTCGTCAGCTGTCAAAAAATTGGAGTTCAAATCTCAGTCCCGCCTTTCCGAGTTAAGTTTTCCTTGATTCACTACACCAATTCAGGCGGATGCCGAGACAGTTACATTGAGAAGCCCGATGTATTTTCCCGTAGTTGTCGAGTCCGAGCTTGCAGCACGTCTGAGAAAATTTGGAATCGAGAGTGCTTTAAATTCTAATCTTGGTTCAACTATGAAGGATTAACATTGCAACAGAAAATTCATTCATTCTTCACGCAACTGTCACTTCCTGGGAATTATTAATTGCTTTCTAGCCTAAAACTCAGGACTGTAGCCTACCACGTGAGTGACGCTGAAGAAAGGAAACCTTGTGATGGTAGCAAGACTGTTTAATTTAATGTACATCTTTAATACTGTCTGAAGTAATTCTAAAACTATTTGCTTTATAGAAACTGTTGGTGCTCAGTATCATGAAGACCCGTGAAAGAAATCTGAATATACAGCAACTCACCCTGTCGCCGAAGTTGTCAAAGAGCACCCTGGCGTACTCGAGGAAGTAGTCCGCAAGTATAGGGTTGGGCCAGCCCCCTATGTACTGCAAGGCTTGCGGCAGGTCCCAATGGTACATCGTCACCTGTACGCAGAGAGAGTGGCTATGACCAAAACGTCTGATACATTTCCATGGTGACAATCTCTGGACCAAGTAATGTACTAAACATAAAAGGAACGGTAAAATGACACTCCATTGTCCCGACTCTTTCTTAACAACATCACCATCAACAAAATGAAATTGTTACTGAGGCGTGAAGATATTATTGACAACAGAGAGAGTATAGTACCAATAAGGAGAAAGCGTTTGAGAGGAAAGCGGCACAGTTTGTCTTGGAAACTAAGAAAAAAGGATACTAATTACAAATGTGTTTTAAGGACTACCTTTACTTTTTCAAGCGGTCGAACACCAACAAAAGCAGGGATGTGAAATAACTTTAGAATCCTAAAAATTATGCAAGTGGATACTGAACAGACCATTTCAAGTGATAAGTATGTGATTTATATATTATCAAATAGTATAATGTATTACTCTAAATTATTATTAAAGCCTCTATTGTTAGTTATTAAAACAGCCCTGAGGGTATATTTCATCTGTTCTTAACCTTTAAACAATGAAAACCAACGTACAATCGTGATATCACGAAAAAAACGAGGAGCCGCCAGCATCAGCCATAAGGCGCCAAACAATTCTGAAGATTTTGTTTTAATGAGTAACCGGTTTCAGTTTTTTCTATAAAACCATCATCAGACCTGTGAATAAATTTTAAGAAACACTAGATACAATCTTTAAATGAATGAAAAAGTCTAATGATGTCAAAATTTTTTTAACAAAATAAAATAAAATTAGTTATACCCATTGGCTCCCTTGGGTTGGTAGGTGGAGCTCTCCTTGCTGCTGTGCAGTCAACTGATGGTTATGAGTGCTGAGCACGAGCTTAAATATGCAGAGGCTCCGCCTACTTCCTGGCACACTACTTCATAACTGCCAATCAGCGTTCATAATATGACGCCATCGTCAAGGTATAAAAGGAGGAAATTCACTAATAACATAAAATTGATTCATTTATATATCTGATTAACAGATAATAGTTGTGTCTACAACTTATTTATATTTTGGATAAAATCAGTGAATTACGATGTGTGATAGCTGTGCCCTCTATGGACAACCTTAATATTATTACAGTGCCAGTTACTTCAAAGATGTAAAATCCTTGGCGTTGTGGTATATATCGATTATACCAAGTCGCCTACATCACAATTGCATCTTTGTTGGATGCTGCAGAATCGTCTTGTTTTAATTGTAGTTTTTATGGCAATGTTCTTTATAGCATTAAGTTAGCAGCCAATAGTACGTTCAACATTATGTATATCTGAATAACTGATGAGACTGCTGATGCAGCATATTTTACATACATTGCTTTTGCCATGGGTATAACTAATCTTATATATTTAAAAAACAAAAGAGTAGATGCTTTTATTATAAAATTTCGTCAAAAAGGTCGTAATAATATTTTTCGCGAAAATCTAATTGTTCATTGAGCAGCATTGATGATTTGGTTTTCAAATGAGCATATATATCGATTTCTTCTAGGATATTCATAAGTAAGCCTTTATTTGCATAATGAAGAACTTGTAAATTCTGTTGTACTGTCCCCTCAGCATGATTATTGAATGTTATATGATGACCAAAAACAGACTTTGTTCGTGAGGTACCTGATGTATGTTCTTTGTACCTTACTGCAAAATTTCGACCTGTTTGGCCGATATATATTTTCTCACAGTCTCTACATTGGATCTTGTACACTCCTGATCTGGTAGATTTTCCATTATCTTTATTTACGGTATGTCTTAATTTTTGTTGTAAAGTATTGTCAGTTGTAAATGCTATTGTTATTCCAGAATTTTTGAATAAGTTAGTGATTCTATCTGATATGTTTCCCATATATGTCATCTTCATATATTTTGGATTACTTATTAGTGGAGTACTTTGTGATTGTTGTACTTTATTAAAAATGATATATACCTGTCGTGTGTCGAAAGAGTTGGTTTTTGCAATTTGTTTTAAGATGGTCATTTCCGTTTTGATCTCATTAGCTTCTAGCAGTAATTTTAGTATTCGGTGTATCATAGACTTAAAAAATGCTTTTTTATACTTGTCAGGATGACATGATGTAGCATTAATAATAACATCAGTGGTTGTAGGTTTCCTGTATATGGTGAATAAATGTTTCCCGTTGTTATTAGTTATAGTGAGATCTAGGTAGTTAATAGATTTTCGATTTTCATGCTCAACTGTAAATTGTAACTCCGGATGCATAGAGTTTAATTTTATAGCAAGTTTCTCAATTTCGTCTTTTGAACCATTATAAAGTAATAATGTATCATCTACACATCGCTTGTAATATATGATTTTATTTGCGATATCAGGGTTATTTTTCAGAAATTGCGTCTCAATGTGGTTTACGAAAATGTCTGCTACTGTCCCAGCCAAAGAACTTCCCATTGCTAAGCCATCTTTCTGACAATAGATTTTAGTATTAAACGAGAAATAATTGTAATCTAAAGTGCATTCAAGTAGTTCTATAAGTTCGATTATTTCGTCTTTAGTCATATTTTTGTATTGTATTAAGTTATCCCTAATTATATTAATCGTCTCAGTAATTGGAATATTTGTATATAAATTTTTAATATCTAATGAGGCGAAATTTGCACTAGTTGGAATGTCTATGTTGTGGATTTGTTGTGTTAGTTCATAACTGTTTTTGATACTGAAGTTGCTGTCATATGTATAGAATGCTTTCAAAATTTTATTAAGTTTCATATTTAGTTTATATGAAGGACTACTTCTGTAGTTGACAATAGGTCGTATAGATTTCTCTTTTTTATGCAGTTTAATCTGTGATCTTAATTTAGGTATTTGGGGATTCATATTTTTCATCATATTTTTTTCCCCAGGGGTCAAGAGGTGATTATTATCATCGACTAGTTTCTTAATCTTTAATTGGAACTTTGGAGTGGGGTCTTTAGTTACTTCAATGATCCCAATTTCATTAAAAATGAGAGTGTTTTAAATATATAATCGTCTTCTTTAATAATTACAAGGGTATTTCCTTTATCGGCCTTTACCACAATTGCTTTCTCTGCTAGTAGTTTATTATTGATATCTTTAAGTGTTTTATCTTCAGTTTTGCTATGTAGTTTATTTTTCTCTTTTAAAATTAAGTCCTTCGTTTTTAGGGCTATCTTACATGCTTCAGGTTTATTTATTTTCGATATTTTGCTTGTTGCTATAACATCAGCAATTATGAGTTTAACGTTGGTATTATTTAGTGGGGGAGTTAAGTTATATTTTAAGCCTTTGTCAAGTAGTGACATTTCGGACTTTGTGAACTGAATATCTGTAAGATTCATTGTCCTTGGATAAAATTGATGTATATGGTTGACCTTTTCTGAAAGCTTATTTTGTTGTTTAGCTATGAGTAAATCAATTTTACTCTGATGTCTCTGGGTAATCGCTTTCCGTAAAAAGTCTATTTTCTCATCAATGCTGCTTAGTAAGGTAGATATCATTTTTAATAAAGTACAACAATCACAAAGTACTCCACTAATAAGTAATCCAAAATATATGAAGATGACATATATGGGAAACATATCAGATAGAATCACTAACTTATTCAAAAATTCTGGAATAACAATAGCATTTACAACTGACAATACTTTACAACAAAAATTAAGACATACCGTAAATAAAGATAATGGAAAATCTACCAGATCAGGAGTGTACAAGATCCAATGTAGAGACTGTGAGAAAATATATATCGGCCAAACAGGTCGAAATTTTGCAGTAAGGTACAAAGAACATACGTCAGGTACCTCACGAACAAAGTCTGTTTTTGGTCATCATATAACATTCAATAATCATGCTGAGGGGACAGTACAACAGAATTTACAAGTTCTTCATTATGCAAATAAAGGCTTACTTATGAATATCCTAGAAGAAATCGAGATATATGCTCATTTGAAAACCAAATCATCAATGCTGCTCAATGAACAATTAGATTTTCGCGAAAAATATTATTACGACCTTTTTGACGAAATTTTATAATAAAAGCATCTACTCTTTTGTTTTTTAAATATATAAGATTAGTTATACCCATGGCAAAAGCAATGTATGTAAAATATGCTGCATCAGCAGTCTCATCAGTTATTCAGATATACATAATGTTGAACGTACTATTGGCTGCTAACTTAATGCTATAAAGAACATTGCCATAAAAACTACAATTAAAACAAGACGATTCTGCAGCATCCAACAAAGATGCAATTGTGATGTAGGCGACTTGGTATAATCGATATATACCACAACGCCAAGGATTTTACATCTTTGAAGTAACTGGCACTGTAATAATATTAAGGTTGTCCATAGAGGGCACAGCTATCACACATCGTAATTCACTGATTTTATCCAAAATATAAATAAGTTGTAGACACAACTATTATCTGTTAATCAGATATATAAATGAATCAATTTTATGTTATTAGTGAATTTCCTCCTTTTATACCTTGACGATGGCGTCATATTATGAACGCTGATTGGCAGTTATGAAGTAGTGTGCCAGGAAGTAGGCGGAGCCTCTGCATATTTAAGCTCGTGCTCAGCACTCATAACCATCAGTTGACTGCACAGCAGCAAGGAGAGCTCCACCTACCAACCCAAGGGAGCCAATGGGTATAACTAATTTTATTTTATTTTGTTAAAAAAATTTTGACATCATTAGACTTTTTCATTCATTTAAAGATTGTATCTAGTGTTTCTTAAAATTTATTCACAGGTCTGATGATGGTTTTGTAGAAAAAACCGAAACCGGTTACTCATTAAAACAGACATAACGTGATCAAGACTGTACTTTAATCTAAATATAACAATTAATTGATCACTGTATTCCAAAAATGTTTACCAAAATTCTGAAGATGGCTTTAACACAAACCGAAACCTGTAAATAAACAAATATTATGGCAACCTCGATTGTTGATTTTAAAATAAATAAGGCACCAGATCGCTGCACCCCACAGACAATGTTGTCTAAATGTATGAAAAAGCAAGTTTTTCTGCCATAGACTTAAGTGGGATTTGCAGAGTATCCAAGCAAATATAAAAACGTTTTAGCTTACTCAGCTGCAGGGAAAAAAACCAAGTTTTTTCCCTTTCTCGGTATAATCAGCCTTCTGAATTATGATACTTTAAATGCTGCATAATTAGGAGGGATTTTTCGTCTAATCCAGTAATAGTTAATTTTATAGCTCAGGTTTGGCGCAAAAGAAATAAGGGGTCTAACAGTCAGAGAAATGGTACTCGTACGGTGTAAACTTGCCATTGGTGGGCAGATGCAACGAAAATCTTATGGTAACATTTCGCTACGAAGAAAGTGGGCGAGGAACTGATACTTATTGACCAGACAAATACCTTAAAGAAAATAAAACCAGTCATGACAATGATAAAAAATGAGAAAAAAGTTACAATTAAGATAACTGTAGTTAGTTGTGTACCAGTAGTTAGGTTTATCCCATCTAAAGGGTAAGGGAAAGACTTTGCGGTAATCACTTCCTTTGTGTTTGGGATATTACATCAATGGTTTCCTTTACCTTAAGGTTTTGTTGGTGTTATAAAGCGAGAGTACAGTACATGTGTGAGTAGAATTCAGGGGAAGCGGCCGAGGGCCCAATCTTTTACCTCACTAGCCTTTTGAATTTTTTGACTCAACATTTTTTCCCGTTCAGCACCGGTAGGGTTTGTTGTATAACTGTGCCATCATCTGCCAGTATTATTAATTGTGGTTAATGCACACACTGCTCCACCCGTCGTCAGAGATTTATAAATTCTTAACAATGAATAAATTCTTACCACTGGCTGGATGTCGTTCTCCAGCAACAGGTTAATGAGGTTGTTGTAGTAGTCGATTCCAGCCTGGTTGATCACGTCCAGGTCCCCGTTGGGCAGTATACGGGGCCAAGAGATGGAGAAGCGGTATGCTTTGGCCTGAAACAACCAATCGAATGTCACAATAGCACCTCTGCAAGATGTGAGGTCAGAAACTAAAGTGCACAGACACAAACATGTACAGAAAAGGGATGTATTATTAGACAATGATGGTGAACTGAGAAGTGGAAGATAACTACTTATCAATAACTAAACCTTGCAGTTTCCAGCTAAATCCTTCATATCTGACGTCTACAGCAGTGACAGCTGCTGCGACCTCTAACATTTATCCGACTTGACAAGCCCTAAAAAGAGACAGTATCTTACTAGGTGTCCCACTAAAATCCGCTGGGGACCTGTTATTTCCATAGGATTAGGTATGGAGGGCAATCGGACTGGTAATATGGTTCTTTGTGCTTGGCTGGTATCAGGGTGAAACTGTGGCGCAGTGTAAGAGGAAGTACCCACACTGTGTGAAAGCTACACAAAGAAAATCTAAGTAAAGGAATCTTTCGGCCTGGCAAAGGAAGAAATGCCGTTAGTTCGATTACAATGTTAAGAAATAATCGGGACCATTATTGAAATTGGTCAGACATCTGTGTGCTGAGGTCAGGTCTAAAGTAAATGTCATTTGACCTTTATTTCAATAAATTCGGTCAACGACTTTGGAAGTACAACGGACAGGAGCGGTCTGTAAGACAAGTGACTATAGGTTTGGTATTATGGACTATGACTGAAGTAACTGAAAACTTCAAGAGGAGCCAGTAACACTCGTGACGTGTTTGACCGTTATCAACAACATAAATCTGCATAAGTACTCACCGTATGGTGAGGTAAAAATATAGGAGTATATGTAAAAAGTTTACAAAAGTGACTACGGACGATTGTGAAATTTATAACTCACGTCTAAATGCATATCGTACCTCATCGGTTGCGATATTTTTAGGTATTAATGTGTCTGGAGATGGTATCTGGGGAGCAATCACACCATTGTAAGTAATTTGACAGCCAGTGTTGAAAAACGATCTGCCTCAGGTTCCATGATGAATTCTGGCAACGCTTCCCTAGGCTCTGGCTAACCCATTTCTCAAAATATCACTTTTTCCGGGAGCACTAATCCTGCAAGGTTGGTCCTTCATCATCTGTTCGGCAGGTCACACCTTCTGGTGATCACTATCTCAAAATGGCTCTAAGCACTATGGAGCTTAACATCTGAGGTCATCAGCCCCAAGACTTAGAACTACTTAAACCTAACTAACCTAAGGACATCACACACACCCATACCCGAGGCAGGAATCGAATCAGCGACCGTAGCAGCTGAGCGGTTCCAGACTGAAGCGCCTAGAACCGCTCGACCACAGCCGCCATCACTATCTCAATTTCATGAACGTCAAAATTACGTCCTCTGCATCTATTTGCTCCGTGTTTCAATGTTAGCTTGCGTTTGTCGCTTAGTAGTGTTATCATGCGTCTCCTCGCTGATCTGTGGATTTAAGAAGCTTAATTTTCAATTTCAGATGAATTTATCAAAAACATTTCTGAGTCTTTATGTTTACGTCTTTTATTGTTCTATCTATTCGACTCCCGGCGAGGAGGCAGACAGCTAACATGGCACAACATGATCGTAATTTATATTGCGAGTTTAAGTTTCCGTTGATTGTTCCTCTGACACAATGTATTGTTCACTTACTATTCGCTCGAATTTTCAACTCGTTTAATATCGATAATACATTCATGTTCAGAAAAAGCAGAACATTTTTGAATGACTAGATTTGGACTTACATATTCACAGAACATGGACATTAGCATGCTGTACAAAAATGATTAGTATGTCAGCCACCTTAGTTCAGCATGTGTCTTGCTGCCTAGTAGGCATAGAGTCCTCCATGGGCGCTCGCAACTTGTTCCTTGCGTGATGGTATCGACGCATATCAGGCGCGAATGGCGTCCTGTGCTATAGCTATCCACGATGCATTCATCTGTGGTGGTTGGCTCTGAACCACAGCGCTGCACCCATCGTTTCGTCAAATCCCAGAGATTTTCGATTGGCGACAAATCTGGTGAACTGGTAAGTCAGGACACAAAGGCTCACAGCCTATGAGACCAAGAAGGCATGTGTTCGTGCAGCAACATGTTGTCGTGCATTGTCTTGCTAAAAAGTGGCGTCTGGGTTGTTTTACAGTAAGGCTATGCACTGCCGAAACACTTCATCACTCACGAGCAGCGATTTCCCGGACAGATGCATCACAGTCCTCATTCCAATAATTGACCCTCTTTCAAACCCACTGATTTGACTGTACGGTCTGCGCATGCGTCTGCGAAGCGTCCTTCACGTCTGCTCAAGTCACACTGATCACTTACCTTCGGTTTATAACTACAGCGACAGCCCCAGGCGCATTTTACCGGTAGGTGGTGTTGCGCCGCGATATCGGTGTTGACCTTGAACGCCCTGGCCAACATGGTTAAAATGCTAATCATTTCTACAGAACATACTAATATACATGTCCTGTTAATATCAACGATCTGTCTCCAGTCGTTCAAGGTGTTCTGAACATGGGTATAATTATCAGTTGCCTTTATGACATCGCTAAGTATTAAGAATAGAGGTAAAACTTTTCGTGAAATCTTTGCATGTCCTTGTTAATAGCATCTGTTTCACAGTAATGTGGGATCCCATTCATGTTCTGAAGCTTACAAAAAATGAAATATAAAGAATGTTGTTATTGTTGTTGTGGTCTTCAGTACTGAGACTGGTTTGATGCAGCTCTCCATGCTACTGTATCCTGTGCAAGGTTCTTCATCTCCCAGTACCTACTGCAACCTACATCCTTCTGAAGCTGCTTAGTCTATTCATCTCTTGGTCTCCCTCTACGATTTTTACCCTCCACGCTGCCCACCAATGCTAAATTTGTGATCCCTTGATGCCTCAGAACATATCCTACCAACCGATCCCTTCTTCTCGTCAAGTTGTGCCACAAACTCCTCTTCTCCCCAATTCTATTCAATACCTCCTCATTAGTTATGTGATCTACCCACCTAATCTTCAGCATTCTTCTGTAGCACCACATTTCGAAAGCTTCTATTCTCTTTTTGTCCAAACTATTTATCGTCCATGTTTCACTTCCATACATGGCTGCACTCCATACAAATACTTTCGGAAACGACTTCCTGACGCTTAAATCTATACTCGATGTTAACAAATTCCTCTTCTTCAGAAACGCTTTTCTTGCCATTGCCAGTCTACATTTTAAATCCTCTCTGCTTTGACCGTCATCAGTTATTTTGCTCCCCAAAGAGCAAAACTCCTTTACTACTTTAAGTGTCTCAATTGCTAATCTAATTCCCTCAGTACAGATTGAATAACATCGGGGAGAGGCTACAACCCTGTCTCACTCCCTTCCCAACCGCTGCTTCCCTTTCATGCCCCTCGACTCTTATAACTGCCATCTGGATTCTGTACAAATTGTAAATAGCCTTTCGCTCCCTGTATTTTACCCCTGCCACCTTCAGAATTTGAAAGAGTGTATTCCAGTCAACATTGTCAAAAGCTTTCTCTAAGTCTACAAATGCTAGAAATGTAGGTTTGCCGTTCCTTAGTCTATTTTCTAAGATAAGACAAAGGGTCAGTATTGCCTTTCGTGTTCCAACATATCTACGGAATCCAAACTGATCTTCCCCGAGGTCGGCTTCTACCAGTCTTTCCATTCGTCTGTAAAGAATTTGTGTTAATATTTTGCAACTGCGACTTGTTAAACTGATAGTTCTATAATTTTCGCATCTGTCAACACCTGCTTTCTTTGGGATTGGAATTATTGGTTCAAATGGCTCTGAGCACTATGGGACTTAACATCTATGGTCATCAGTCCCCTAGAACTTAGAACTACTTAAACCTAACTAACCTAAGGACATCACACAACACCCAGCCATCACGAGGCAGAGAAAATCTCTGACCCCGCCGGGAATCGAACCCGGGAACCCGGGCGTGGGAAGCGAGAACGCTACCGCACGACCACGAGATGCGGGCTGGAATTATTGTATTCTTCTTGAAGTCTGAGGGTATTTCACCTGTCTCATACATCTTCCTCACCAGATGGTAGAGTTTTGTCAGGACTGGCTCTCCCAAGGCTGTCAGTAGTTCCAGTGGAATGTTGTCTACTCCCGGGGCCTTGTTTCGACTCAGGTCTTTCAGTGCTCTGTCAAACTCTTCACCCAGTATGGTATTTCCCGTTTAATCTTCATCTACATCCTCTTCCATTTCCATATTATTGTCCTCAATTACAACGCCCTTGTATAGACCCTCTATATACTTCTTCCACCTTTCTGCTTTCCCTTCTTTGCTTAGAACTGGGTTTCCATGTGAGCTCCTGATATTCATACAAGTGGCTCTCTTTTCTCCAAAGGTCTCTTTAATTTTCCTGTAGGCAGTATCTATCTTACCCCTAGTGAGATATGCCTCTACATCCTTACATTTGTCCTGTAGCCATGCCAGCTTAGCCATTTTACACTTCCTGTCGATCTCATTTTTTTGACGTTTGTATTCCTTTTTGCCTGCTTCATTTACTGAATGTTTATATATTCTCCTTTCATCAATTAAATTCAATATTTCTTCTGTTACCCAAGGATTTTTACCAGCCCTCGTCTTTTTACCTACTTAATGCTCTGCTGCCTTCACTACTTCTTTCCTCAAAGCTACCTATAATTTTTTTACTGTATTTCTTTCCCCCATTCCTGTCAATTGTTCCCTTATCTTATGCTCTCCCTTAAACTCTGTACAACCTCTGGTTTAGTCAGTTTATCCAGGTCCCTTTCTCCTTAATTTCCCACCTTTTCGCAGTTTCTTCAGTTTTAATCTACAGTTCATAACCAATAGATTGTGGTCATAGATAATGTTGTATGAAGTAGAAATCACTTACTTCTCCAGATGACCTAGATCCATGTTATTTGTTAGTGAATATCTTGGACATTCATTCCAATGATGTCGATGTTTCGTCAAAAAATTGTGGATAGATTAGAAGAAATGGAAGTAACTATGGCAGTTCAATGAACTGTGGCTCGAACAATGATGTGCTCATTGAAGTCCAGATCAAAAATGTTATACCTACCAAGCCCAAAGAAACCATGGAGAGTAATAGTTTTCAGTGACATAGAAAATGCTGTAAATCTTTTGCTAAAACGAAGGACGGAGTAAACGTTTGAATTTAAGCAATGTGCATAGCTAGCTCTGTTTCGTAAAATCTGAACGTGAACTGTACAATTAGAGGATAGATTTACATGGAGTACGAGATACACGTCAAAATGAAACCTGCATTAGTGTGTGAAGGAAAAACTATTCGAAAGACTTCTGCGACACTGGGCACTCTGAAATCCAAGTGATACGAACACTGCCTGGTTAAATAAATTAAGGAAGTTGTATCGAAAAGGATATTGCCAAATTACGAAGTGTCCTTCAAGTAAACCTGAACAAGAGTTGTCAGTAATAGCTAATAATTAAGAGAAGTTTGTAGCTAACTTGAAAACAAAGCTTCTTGTTATCCCCTAAAAGTTGTGTATAAATCAATTAGATACGTTTGTTCCAAAATGAGTGTAAACCGCACATTATAATTTCGAGCGGGAAGAAAAGAAAAATTCACTTGTGCAGACGATGAATGCTACGACACTTTCTTATACGAGAGTGCAATTGGTAACTATCATTGGGTTACTGTATCCACAGCTTTAATTCTGTCTGTCAGTAAAAATAGGAAAAATAATTAAAGGACAAAAACTGTTTAGTTGAAAATATCTTGTAATGTAGCAAAATTTGGAAAAATGGGAAAGAATAACTTTCACTGTTACATCCGAAATGTCTTCTTATGGTTTGTAGAAAATAATTCATCGCCTTTGTTGGACTCTTGGCCTGGGCATAATGACACCTCTGTCTTTGGATTCCACATGGAACTAAAACAGTGATTCAACCTCTCCATTAGAAAAAAATCAACAACGTAAAGTATTTTTCAGAAAATTGCCATACAACATAATTTCCTTTAGTTCTCCGTCGTTTCGGGTTCAGCGGAACAGTATCGTTACAATTCTGCATTTTACGAATTTGATCAAGTATGACTGGTACACAGCACAACGCCAAGACCATTTCTTACTCAGTTGTGCCTGAATCCATTAATTTTTCTTGTATCGCGTGTCCATGGTGCAAGGAAAATATTTGTTTACCTCGCCCAATAGCCACTTCGCATTTTTGTGAAGACTGCACGGAATGAACAACAAACTGTTTCATTGCTATTAAAATGTACATCACTAAAAAATTATAGTAAGAACTGTGCTACAGGAATTGTTATAAAATATTTAATGTCAACAAATTAAAGGCCAGACTGACGAAAGTCGTCTTAAATGAAAATCATACAGTGCCTTGATTTTCTTTCCTCTGCTTGTGTCTTGTGTAACAACTACACCTGCAAAAGCTTAACTGTCAACATGAACCAGAAGTTATTCAAAAAACTGGTAATTTGAGATATTTTTGGACTCGTCTAAACGTTTAAAATGCCACATGTGCACTTTGGGCTTCGCGCTACGCAGCACATTCGCTTGTCGAAGCTGTGACAGCTGCGTTTGCTATATACGCCGATTCGCACACTAGACGAGAAGGGCCTGTTCTGTTTCACCGCTCTGCCCCTGCTACGACGTCCGACATCTGTAACTAGGGGTGGCTGCGAAACCCCATGACGTCTGGAGGTGGTTCACCTAGGTTCCACCACGTGTTGAAGACACTCACTACAACCGACAAGTCATGCAGTTTCCGAAATGCTCGTGCCGCGTCTCCGGGCCATCACAATCCACTGTCGGTCAAACTCAGACAGATCTCGTGCCTCCTCCAATTTACACACGGGCCGCACGCACATTGATGCTACATGCACCTTGCGCGTGTCTGACTGGCAGTCATTCCTCGCCAGGTGGCGCTGCTATCGCCTTGATGAGTTTATATTGATAGTAGGTCGGTCGTCACAATTTTGAGGGCGATCAGTGTATATTATTTCTGAAGAATCATCTTAGCAAGATCGCTAGCAATTCTTTAGATTATAATGGCCTGTTTCAGCAGATCTACGCTGCCATCCTCGGCTGTTGTAAGATTGTTGTACACGCGTCTTACAGTACTGAAAGTCACATAGTGATATTGCGTCGAATAAAATGGGGCAGGAAACATCAGAATGTCACAAAGTAACACACAATTAAAACATACATCATGGTGTGGTGATGTCCCAGCATATAGTAATCGCTTGACTCCACAATGGCGACGGATCTGGTGTAATACTAGCTAGATCGCCTTTGTGGTGTTAAGCTATTAGTATACGCTGGGACAACATCACAATGGCGACATAGCTAGTATAACACTGCCTAAGTTGCTTTTGTGGTGTCAAGAGATCCGTGAACACTAGGACACGGGCATAACATATTGTTATTTTTGTGTATTATTTTATTTGTGTTATGCTGATGTTCCTTGTCGCGTTTTAATTGATGCAATATCACTATGTGACTTTCCCTATTATAACAATAATGTGCTACTAATAACGTTACAAGATCCGAGGATGACAGCACGGATCTGCCGAAACCAGTCACTGTAATAAAAAGAGTCTTACCTGATTATTCAAGAGTAATCCGACACTGAGTCAAACACATATTTGTTTAACTTTCTGGCAACAGCTAGATGTGTATCACTACAGGTGACGACAGAGACTTGGAATGTGGAAAAAAGAAACTCTATTACAAAGCACAAGGATGACGAGTTTCTTCAGCATTCTCATAATGCCATCAATTTTGTACTACAGAATAATAAAGCACTGTGCGTCGGTTTCCTTCTGCATTACACTCACCCCCAGGTCCTTGAGCGCCTGCACATCCTCGGCATACTTATGGTACGAGTCACAGGCCACGTCCCCATTGTCCCCGTTGTTGCCGTACTCTGGATGCTCATGCAGCATGTGGTCCCAGATGCTCTCGCCTTTGCCTATAATGTAACAGGGTAGTAGGGCGTCATGTTAACTTTCATAAACTGCTGAATGAAAAATAACTTCCAGTTTCGACCACAAAGATTATGTTCAGGTCCAAAAGGGCCAGACCAACATAGCACAGAAAGTGATACTGTCAGCAATAATGATATTAAAGTATATATAATATCTGCGATACCTCAGCTATGAATAACATTATTCCACAACCGTATAAGCATGGAGAACAGTTATAGTTAGTCTGATAGCTTTATATTGGAGTGAATAGTTGTCAGCAAACTAGAACCTATACAGGAAGGTCGACATTAAATGTAACACCAAAATAGTGTAGACATTTGATAAGACTACAGACAAAGAATCAAATAAAAAAAAAACTAGAGTACCAATTTCAAGCTGTAATAAGAAAATCTGCACGACAAACAATTTTTTAATCGTCCCATGGGAAGAAAACCACATTAAATTTGCGAGTTTTATTATTAAAATCATCATGCATCAACAAATATAAAGGACAAGCATCAGATCCTGGTAGTTTTATCGAGTGTCAACGATCACTTACGCCTAAAAGGCTTAAAACTATCGAACTACTTCCTTTCCTTACGTCCATGAAGGAATTCTGTTCGTACAGTTTGGATATATTTCTTGTCAGTTCCGATGCTGTAAGCTCTTTTTAAACCAAAATGAGAATCAATAAAACGCAAAAACAGATAAAGTTGTAAATTTCATTTTTGTTTACTTGATGACTAGTTTCGGGTTGGGACAGATTTTCTGATCATCCAGACAGTCAAAATAGTGATTCCCATTATATAATAACCATGTTTTGATAAGAAACACATGTGTATGAGAAAGTGCAAATGAACAATTACAGCCGCGCGGGATTAGCCGAGGGGTCTGAGGCGCTGAAGTCATGTACCGTGCGGCTGGTCCCGCCGGAAATTCGAGTCCTCCCTCGGGTATGGGTGTGTGTGTTTGTCCATAGGATCATTTAGGTTAAGTAGTGTGGAGCTTAGGGACTGATGACCTTAGCAGTTAAGTCCCATACGATTTCACACACATTGGAACATTTTTGAACAGTTACAGAGGAAACGTGTATGTTTGTCGCCTTGACATGGTTGTTGTATTTCATGAAGTACCATTTTGACTATCTGAATGATTTGAAAATGGTTACCGACAGACTAGTCAACAACTAAATAAAATGAAATTAGCAATTATAACTGGTTTTCGGTTGTACTGAATAACAAAATTTCCTATCCTGAAATCACTCCAGCATGATGGAAGTTCATCACATGGTAATGATGCTGAAGAGAGTATGTTTTTACACTGTGTAGTTCACTTACCAGTGTTTGCAATGTAATTAGCTACAATTAATTTACCACGGAATATTAACAATATAACTGCAAATGAACAATGATAAACTTAGATCAACCAGAATGCCAGTAGTGCACAATTAAAGTCTGCAACGGATAATTAAAATGCGACTGGAGAAAAGACAATTACTTTCAGTGATATACTCATGATACATTTATTATTACATAGTACAATTTTTCCTAATGTCTTCTAAGGATTTCGACAGGTCCCACTTAACAGTAGCTAACATTAGAGAAATGAAGTGCGTGCAGATGATGTATCAACCGGATAAAATTTACTAAGAACGGGTCGTAACAAATTGTTAAGTTTCTTGTAATGAGAAGAAAATTGATCACGAAGTAAAGAAGAGTCCTCTGTCATGAATCACTGGAGGATACTGAAAGGCAGGTTCATCCGCCTAATGGGAAAGGTTTTCCCTATCCGCTCCCCCATAGGCTACTTTCCATCACGAAAAAGACCCTGGCGCGGCGACTAGGGGCTAAGAGCTTCATGCAACCACCTCTCCTTCCATTGCCGGCCAAATACTGGCAGTGAAAATTTCATTCAGCTCCTAGATTCGAACCAACGTACCCCCACGTGAGCAGCACGACAAAGGCGTGCGTTACCGTCCTCGCCCACAACGACGGGTAATCGACGATTAAACTGGATGGAGTGAAATGGGTGGTACATGGCGCAACGAAGTGTTTTGCTGGATTGCTAAAGATAACTTTGGGTCTACGACTTAATGTAAAACGGGTAGATAACTTAGAAAAAGTGGTAGGTGCAACATGAATCCCTCTAATTGAAAACTTTTGAGCGCAGAATTATCTATAGGAGTTCTTTGCCCAGGCGAGAATTTCAGTTGACTTAAGGTGCGACATAAAGTCGCGTAAGAGGCCTGCGACTTATAACGAAAATTGTGAACTCGTCTCATACATTGTTGTAATAGTTGGCTTAGAAATAGCATATCTCTTGTTGTTAAGAACTATATTTGACGCGTTACGGGCTTAGCTTCAGAACATCAAATCAAATGCCTTCATGTATGCCGATGACACTGCAGTTGCAGCCCAAGGTACCAATTTTATGGATGTAGAGGAGAAATTAACCAGTACCTTGGAAGCTCTCTCCCAGTATTATGAGGCAAACCACCTAAGGTCGAACCCTTCCAAGACGCAGATTTGTGCATTCCATTTAAAGAACAGGGAGTCAAATCGTGAATTAAATATAATTTGGAGAGGTCAACGTCTCGAGCATTGTAAAACGCCCAAATATCTTGGTGTCACGTTGGATCGCACACTGACCTATAAACATCATTGTAATGCCACAAGAGAAAAAGTCTCAACTAGAAACAGCATCATCAGGAAACTAACCAAAGGATCCTGGGGTGCAAACCCAAAAGTCCTGAGAACTTTAGCCCTAGCGCTCAGTGTGTCAGCCGCGGAATACGCCGATCCAGTATGGTCTGCATCAACACACCCGAGAAAAGTTGATGTCGTTGTGAATGAAATGGCATGGATTGTTACCGGATGCTTGAGGCCAAACCCAGTGCACAAAATGTTCTTAATCATGGTGATCGCACCGCCCAACATACGACGTGACATCGCTGCAGAATCCGAAAAAACCAAGCAAGCAAAGGACACCAGCCTGCTGACCGATTGCTTTGATCGAGGAAGAGTTTCCTGTCACGTACCAGAGACATGGAAGGATCGGCTGCAGAGAATCGTTTGAAAAGGTGAGAAATCGACCTGAGAAACCCCCATAAAGATGTAAAAGAAGAACTGGCGTCTGGTAGAGACCTACCATACACAGTCTAGACAACCCTAAACCGTATGAGGGTAGAAGTGCCAAAGTACAAGACAAACCTGCAGCAATGGGGTTTCCTAAAAGAGAATGAGAACACTGTCTGTCTATGTGAATCTGTCCAGTATCCTCTACACCCGCCTATCTGTCACTATTTAGACCAGCCCTGCACAATGGCTGCTGATTTGTGGAAGTTTGAAGTCTAGTTCCGGACACGGAAAGTAAGTAAGTAAGTAAGAGTCACATGTGTGCAATCTCAGTCGTGTAGAATCTGAGTATAGCACAGAATAAGAAGTGTTCAGAATGTGACTTGGCCGACGATGACGGCGGCAATGAAAAAAGTAAACAATAAGTAACAATATTGCTCGAGGCCTGTCTTAACTTGTTCCTCAGATTCTAACTCTCCTAGAAACGTCTGGAAATTGCTGAGTATCGTAGATAAGTGTGTCACTCACCATCCTCGTTCCAGGCGCCCTCGATCTGGTAGGAGGATGTGGCAGCACCCAGCAGAAAGCCCTCTGGGAACTGGTTGACCTCTCTGGCGCGAGCGCTCGCCAATAGACAGGCGACTCCCAATATCTCCAGGTATAATGTCACACGTGCCGCCATGCTCAAAGCTGCAGCTGTAACGGCGCTCGTTGTTACTTATAAACAGTCAAAGGTATCTGATAACAATTAATTATCAGTTGTGAAATGTTTGTAATAGCGTTTGATAGTTTTTTATCGCGTATTTTGACCTCGTATTAACAGTTTTGTAATCAGATGATGAAGCTCGTCATTTCCCTTACAGACTACAGAAAACGTTCTCACGTTCTGCGACTTTGTTTATACTAACAACTTCCTCTGTCAGTACGGATATTAACACCACGTGACATAAAGGCTACTCCAATAGCTACTCTAGACCCATCAGATTCATCAGAGCGCTTACTGATGGATTTTTTATCTGATATTCTCGCGTTGATGGCGTGAGTCATTTCTTATGAAGAGACCTCAGATGTTGGTATACTCACAACTTCCTCTATCGGTGTTAAAAACTACTCAAACAGCCACTCCAGAAGATAGTGCTCGTCAGAATTACTTGCCCTCATTTTACATTTATGTCGCCGTTCGTCATTGCTGTTTGAAAAGGGGACTTGCGTTGCTGCCTGTAAACTACGCTGCAGTGTGCAGTTATGTGACAACTTTGACATCATGCTGCTGTACTTGCAGTTAATGTAAATTTGGTATCTGAACTGAACATAAATAAATGTATTTGACTTAGCTGCGCAGCATCCATTACCATTTTTGAACGGAAAAATCAGCCATTGTCTGCGTATATTTATTGTAAACGAAACAATTGCAATTCCTACTTTGAATACACCGGATCTCGGCAGCTCACTTCAGCAACGTCACAGCATTGGACGGGTAACTGCTTGTGTACGGCATGTGCTGTCGGCTGCTTTCCGTTTGCCTTTATCGCAAAGAGGTTGAGGTGGTCGTGTGAAGTCCCGGATCACCATTTCATTAAATTCCAATGTACGCAGTGTATAATGAGGCGAGGGCATGTGATGCTGCTCATGGTAATCCGTGTGTCGGATTGGGACTTTCAACTTGGTGGCCCCATTGGTGTTGTTCAAAAGAGTAGTCTATATCCCAGCATCGAGTTTCACACTTTATCTTCCGTCACCATCAACAAAACAAAGCGTCGTACGCCCCAACTCCATATCATCATCGTCGTCATCATCATCCAACACAAGCATGACACCACACTGCACATACTGCCATTACAGTCGCCATGGCTTTCCAGATACACACAAAGACGCGAAATTCCCACTTCGTGAAGGAAGGGTGCCGCGCTGTGTAAAAGGTAGGAAAAACCAATTCATCCTTTCAGCTTAGCCTGGACTCAGGAGTCTACTAGCAAACAATGACTTGCGACTTTACTTATAAAAGGTGACTGATGTGTTTTCTGCCTAAACCACTTCATAATATCAATTCGAAATCTTAACAGATTTACGCTAAATACAGGCACGCAATAGTGAAAATCTTGTCGTTCAGTAAATTAGTGTGGTGTAATGCTTGCAAAAGAACGAAAGTATGGACAGGCCTTTTAGGGAAAAGAATACCACCGTCCTGCCCAAAAAGGCAGGTAAAGGCTACATCGGATTCTGTGGGTGGCCAACTGGAAGCCAGAAATGAATGAGAGAGTTTGCAATCACCAGGAAGCTCACTGTCTCACAAAAAGAAGATTCAACATAATCAAATAAATTATATACTCAATAATTAGGACCGGAAAACTCAAGACTTTCATAGATGAACTAAATAAACAAATCACTTCAATGACATACTTACAAGAAACACAATAGCAGACCGTTTCTAATCACAATAAAATACCATTTATAGTGGGAAACCAGATTGGAGAGCTATGAAGCAAGGTCTCCAGTTGTTCAAATGGCTCTGTGCATTATGGGACTTAACATCTGAGGTTGTCAGTCCCCTAGAACTTAGAACTACTTAAACCTAACCAACCTAAGGACATCACACACATCCATGCCCGAGGCAGGATTCGAACCTGCGACCGTCGCGACCACGCGGTTCTAGACTGTAGCGCCTAGAACAGCTCGGCCACCCTGGCCGGCCTCCCAGTTTGTAACACGATTTATAGTGACTATAAAAATAATGGATTCAACATATCTGCAAGCAATCTCTCCCAGAATTGCAGCTCTGACATCTAAAACAATGAATAAAACCCACACAATTGTAAATGCTCATGTTCCTACAAGCGAAACACTTTTATAACAGAAACGAAGGAAGAGACAGATCAATTTTGGGATGTTCTCGGACTAACTGTAAACAGAATAAATAACAGTAATGTAAAAATCTTTTGGGAGAGTTATGGGGGAAAAAAGGAAATGTAAAGATACAACCGGAAACTGAAGCCCACATAACCTTTCAAACAAGAATGGTCAAAGACTTGTGGGACTGTACAGGGAACACAACCGTATATCTGAATCAACATACTTCAAGAGGAAGCCAAATAAACTTGAAACGTGGAAAATGGAAACACCCAGACTGAAGGAAGGGGGTGTCACATCTACACCATGTCTGCATAGACAAAAGTTTTCATAATGAAATCTACAATATCCCATACCAACAAAACATAAATCATGAAAGTAACAGCTGATCTAAAAGATCTGGTACAATCTCAAGAAGCAATCCGAGAATATAGTTCCCCGGAATTCACGAAGAAAAAATGCGTGGTGGAGTCCAGAATGTAACAAAGCACGGATAAAGTTCCAAACAAACAAAAAGGAGAAAATGTTATCACTCTCAGAAATGATACGAAAAAAATTCACACAAAACATTAGGGGAATTATGAGAAGATTCCATAAAGACGTTGTAAACTCTACAGAAGATAATTACCACCAAATTAATTGCAAGAAATATTACAAAATCTTTGGGAAACAGGAAGAACGGCACATGGTAAGAGATAAAATAATAGAATTATGGCAAAAGCGTTTATTAAACTTTAGAATTGTGAAGAACGCAAAGAACTCTTAGAAATCGGTGTAAATACTCCAGTTAAAACCTAATCTAGCAAATTAGACCACCAAATTTTCAAAGCAGTATAAAGAGTCCTCAAAGGACAAAATAATTATGAGGCATGTGGAGATCAGGTTTTTGCTGAAATGTGGGAATATTAATGTGATGCAGTGAAGACCTCCCTACAAAAGGCTCTAACTAAAATATGGATAAGAATAGTACATGGGAAGGACGCTAAGAGGAGTCCAGACAACTACAGAGGAATCCCTCTCCTGAGATCCACGTACAAGACCACTGTCCATAATCCAGTATGGAACAATTAAGGAACAACTGGAACAGGAGTACAGGCTTTGCCAGAGAGGTTTCAGACCGTGGAAAAGCTGCGCAGAGCAGAACATTAGTTTAAAACTGTTACGGCATACTACAGCAAACAGAACAAACGTCTGACAATAACGTTTGTAGCCTGGGACTCCATCCAAAACTAATTAAATTAATAGGTTTCACTCTGTCGAATACCACATTGAAAGTGAAATTTAGAGGTGAAATTTCTGAATCATGACTTATAAACATAGGCTTAAAACAAGGTGACTGTCTTTCACCTTAATTGTTCAACTGTGCCCTGGAGTACATATTGAAAGAATGATAAAAGGGAACCCAAAGAACATGTGAATTGGGAGTACTATAAATGATATAAGCTTGACCTGCTTGGGATTTGCTGATGATCTTCCTCTCCTGGCCAACAATACTCAAGAATCCAGGCAATAAGTTATACCAGTACAAGAAACAGCACAGAAAATTGTCCTCAGAATATCATTTGAAAATCAGAGATTATGCTAACTTACCAGTATCTTGCAAAGCAAATTACAATAGGAGTAAAAGAAATTAAGATCGTTGATAAATTTAAATATTTAGGTGAAATTATAACTTGCAATCTAAGCGAGAAGCCATAATGCCAAAAAAGAATAAAAACCTGAACAGAACACATTACGTTACAAAAAACACATAAACCAATAAAACTTATCTACAGATGCAAAATTAGAATTTTATAAAACAATTACACAACAGGAAGTCGTTTATGCAACTGAAACCATCTTTTAAACCACTAATACAGCATAAATTGACAAAATGCTAAAGATAGAAAGAAAAATAATTAGGACATGTGTAAATAGACAGTATCAAGTAAATGAGTATTGGAGAATAGCTTCAAATGAAACAGTACACAAGAAAATAAAGCCAGTAATGAGCACGATCCAGAAGAAACGTATATCACTCTTTGGGCACCTGAGGAGAAGACAAATACACAGAATTAGTAACGGAATAAGAGATAACTTTGGAATAGTAAGAGCAACATTAAATGGATCACATAGATTAAGGATGACATAAGAGAACTCCAAATTACAGTAGATGACTTAAAAAACAAAACAAAGAAAATGAGAATACTTCAAGAAGCACCAGTCTACAAACGAAGATGAATGAATTAGCTACAGGACGAGTAATCACAGAAGAAGAAGGACAAAAAAACTGAAAGACTGAAGAAGTATTAGGCAGACAGAAGAGCAATAAGAATAAATTATAATAATCCTTGTATAACCACTGTACTATTGAATTGTCCAGTTCAGTAATATTCAACTGTACTGTATTCCTGAACAACAACGACCTGTATAAATCTTTTTATGCCTGATTAGAGTGGCCCAATGAAGGCTCAAATGGTTCAAATGGCTCTGAGCACTATGGGACTCAACTGCTGAGGTCATTAGTCCCCTAGAACTTAGAACTAGTTAAACCTAACTAACCTAAGGACATCACAAACATCCACGCCCGAGGCAGGATTCGAACCTGCGACCGTAGCGGTCTTGCGGTTCCAGACTGCAGCGCCTTTAACCGCACGGCCACTTCGGCCGGCCCCAATGAAGGCCATAAAATAAAAATAAAATAAAAAGACGAATAGGTGCATTACCGCTTCATTCCTTGATCGGCCTTCAACTACTGTGATCAGTGATCTAATGTTATGTATCAGGACTGATTTAAGTTGGGACTTCCACACAAATTTTTCTCTGGGACAGAGGAATGATTTATAGGAAGAATTCTCAGGGAGTTTAATTTACGTAACAAAGAGACCGCTTGAAAAAACTCATTCAAAACACGATGTTGCTGAGCCTGTGTTGTTCATAAGTATGATGACAAATTCCTTGGGACATGCAGTAACAGGTACTACGGCGAGTACAGCTCTTATGAAATACACGTATTGGCAATTCTTAATATGGACATCCATCAGCTGTTATGAAGCAAAAGAAAATTTGTGGCCGACCAGGGACCGAACATGCATACCGCGCTCATCGGGAACGGCCACCTTACCGTTAGGCTATCTGAGCACACCCAATGGCCAGACCCGAACTTCCATATATGTCAACCATGTGTTTTCAACCTGCACTCGTACATTCCTTATGTATATTCCCCTACAGGGAGACATTTTAATCGAAAGTCACTTGTCCGGTGTCGGCAAATAAATACGACACTTTTCCGGCAGTTCCTCTAACACGAAACAATCCCAGCACTAAAGGATAGTTTTGACTGTCTCAGCTGACATACACTGCTGGGAGAAAAACTCAAAAATAATTAATGTAGAAGAATGAAATTTCAGGTATACATTAGTCTAGGTAACATAATACTGATTAACATTGTATGATCACAGCTTAATGTAAGGGCGAGATAAACCATTACAAAGTGGGTACATGAATAACAGGTGGAACAACCAGAATGATGAACGTACATGTATATGCATTATGATGTACAGCTGCCGGATGTCATTTTGTGGGACGGAGTTCCATGTCAGGCGTTCTTTGCCGGTCCATACAGAGACGGTTAGTGCTGTTTGTGGATGGCGCTGGAAATGTCCGATGATGTCCCATGTGTCACGTGCTCGATTGGAGACAGGTATAGTGATCGATACCGAGGCAATACGTCGACACTGTCTAGAGCATTTTGGGTTATAACAGCGGTATACGAGCTAGCGTTGTCCACTTGGAAAACTGCCCCTGGAATGCTGTTCATGAATGGCACCACAACTGTCGAATCACCAGACTGAAGTACAAATTTGCAATCAAGGCTCGTGGGATAACCACGAGTGCTCCTGCTTTCATACGATATCGCATCCCAGACCATAGCTTCTGATGTAGCTCCAGTGTGTCTCGCACACAAACAGTTTGGTTGCTGGTCGTCAACTGACCTTCTTCTAACCACGACATTGGCACCACTGGCACCTAGACAGAAGCAGTTTTCATCTGAAAGCACAACTGACCTCCACTCTGTCCTCAAATGAGCTCTCGCTTGACACACTATGAAGTTACAAATCACAGGAGTTTGGTGTCAGATGAATGCACGCTACAGGCCGTCTGGCTCGGAGCTGTCCTTGAAGCAACCGATTTGTTACAATTTGTTGTGGCGCTATGGTGCCAAATGCTACTCAAATAGCTTCTGCAGATGCAGTATGATGCGCCAGAGCTCCACTCGGAACAGGATGGTCGTCCCTCTCGGTAGTGCCACATGGCCGTCTGGAGCCCAGTCTTCTTGTGACCAGGGCTGGCAGCAGTTTTGTACAGTGGTCAAATGTTTGTCATATCTTTCTCCAGATATCCCAGAGGAAACATGCGACTTCTGGCTATTACACGAACACGTTCAAACTCAGTGAGGTGTTGATAATGGTGTCTTGATTTTATTAATTTTGGTTGATGAACAGCGCAACTATTTTTAAAATTGAAGTACAGGAGAGACTGCAACCATCCAAAAGTTTTTTCAAGTGATGTTGTTATACCATTACTGGTTTTGGGCCTGAGACCATCGTAAGATGGTAGCCTTGACTTCTTGTGTCCTAAATATAGCTAAATTTTTGTGATGCAAAGTTTACAAAAGATTTTTTCCATTTTCCATTTGCATCATAAATTTAATAATGCTTTTCTGATTACATAGTTTTACACGTACATATATCCCTTATATTGTACTTCTACATCTATATCTACATCCATACTCCGCAAGCCACCTGACAGTGTATAACCGGGGGGTACCTTGATTACCACAATCGGTCCTGCCTTCTATTCCAGTCTCGTATTGTTCGTGGAAAGAAAGATTGTCGGTATGCTTCTGTGTGGGCTCTATTCTCTCTGATTTTATCCTAATGTCTCTTCGCGAGGTATACGTGGGAGAGAGCAATATACAGCTTGACTCCTCAGTGAAGGTATGTTCTCGAAAATTCAACGAAAGCCCGTACCGAGTGTAGAGCATCTCTCTTGCAGAGTCTTCCAATGGAATTTATCTATCATCTCCGTAACGCTTTCTCGATTACTACATGATCCTTTAACGAAGCGCGTTGCTCTCCGTTGGATGTGCTCTATGTCTTCTATCAACCCTATCTGGTACGGATCCCACAATGGTAAGCAGTATTCAAGCAGTGGGCGAATAAGTGTACTGTAACCTACTTCCTTTGTTTTCGGACTGCATTTCCTTAGTATTCTTCGAATGAATATCAGTCTAGCATGTGCTTTACCGACGATTAATTTTATATGGTCATTTCATTTTAAATCACTCGTAATGCCTACTCCCAGATAATTTATGGAATTAACTGCTTCCAGTTGCTGACCTGCTATATTGTAGCTAAATGAAAAACGATCTTTCTTTCTATGTATTCGCAGCACATTACACTTGTCTACATTGAGATTTAATTGCCATTCCCTGCACCATGCGTCAATTCATTGCAGATCCTTCTGCATTTAAATACAATTTTCCATTGTTACAACCTCTATTTATACTACAGCATCATCCGTACAAAGCCTCAGTGAACTTCCGATGTTATCCACTAGGTCATTTATATATATTGTGAATAGCAACGGTACTACGACACTGCCCTGCGGCACACCTGAAATCACTCTTACTTCGGAAGACACCTCTCCATTGAGAATGACATGCCGTGTTCTGTTATCTAGGAACTCTTTAATCCAATCATACAATTGGTCTGATAGTCCACATACTCTTACTTCGTTCATTAAACGACTGTGGGGAACTGTATCACGCATGAAAAGCCCTCTTTCATGTATTGTAGGGCAGAGGACTGACTTTAGTTTACAACCTATACTGATCAATGAACGGAACTAAACCCAGGCTGGCCAAAACATTTGGACCCCAGATCATACTCCAAACCTACCGCTGTTAAATCAAGCTTCAAACACCTCCCCAGACATATATCGAGGGGATTCGCCTTCCAACTCTATCCCAGCCGTAACTCGTCGTGAATCGACTCTTAAACACTGTCACAGCCGTAACACGTGTTGCATATAATTCCGAACGCTATTCTAGCCATAAAATATTATGGATCCACCTTCGAACCCTGTCCCGATCACAATTCGTGGTGGATCTACCCTCGAATCCCATCCCTGACGTAACACAGGGTGGATACACCTATGATATCTATCCTGACCATATCCCAAAATTACCCTGTACCACGGGGGCCCTCCACATGAAATAAGGTACAGGAAAATTCTTGTATATGGGAACGAGTACGTGACAGCAAGAGGAATAGGAGAAAAAGTTGAAGCGGCAGCACCAGGAACCAGGGAAACAGTCATTTTTCGCGGACAGCGATAAGACGAATGGAACTGATTGTTTAACTAGTGGGACCGTCACATGTAGAGTAATAGACTTGTATATGTCACATCATAAGCCCAGGTGTGATCCAAAGTTGTGAGCAACAATCTTATAGGTTTTTGTGAAGTGTGCTTAGATAAAGAGCATTGTGTTACCAGCTTTGGAACTGCATATACAACTACAGAATGGAATGCGTTCTTGATCCTGTGCAAAATTCTTTACGGGTTCCGGACTATAAGAAATGGTATTTTCAGTATGTCTCTTTGTGCTCTCTACCAATCACATCCATGGGATGTCAGCTAACAAATACCTTACAGAACAGGTACTGCATGTCTTTTTATAACGTTCTGCTGAGTGTTTATTGAGGTAACAGGGATACGTAAAAGCTGACTGCTGTCTTGGATTCTTTATCCATTTTGATGTCGATTTCATGACTGTATTCCTTGCGGGATCGGAAGAAAGCGATGTACTTACGCATTTGATCACTCCTTCCCGATGTATTTTACAAGACCTACATCTTCCAAAGTTAGGTAAATACACTCCTGGAAATGGAAAAAAGAACACATTGACACCGGTGTGTCAGACCCACCATACTTGCTCCGGACACTGCGAGAGGGCTGTCCAAGCAATGATCACACACATGGCACAGCGGACACACCAGGAACCGCGGTGTTGGCCGTCGAATGGCGCTAGCTGCGCAGCATTTGTGCACCGCCGCCGTCAGTGTCAGCCAGTTTGCCGTGGCATACGGGGCTCCATCGCAGTCTTTAACACTGGTAGCATGCCGCGACAGCGTGGACGTGAACCGTATGTGCAGTTGACGGACTTTGAGCGAGGGCGTATAGTGGGCATGCGGGAGGCCGGGTGGACGTACCGCCGAATTGCTCAACACGTGGGGCGTGAGGTCTCCACAGTACATCGATGTTGTCGCCAGTGGTCGGCGGAAGGTGCATGTGCCCGTCGACCTGGGACCGGACCGCAGCGACGCACGGATACACGCCAAGACCGTAGGATCCTACACAGTGCCGTAGGGGACCGCACCGCCACTTCCCAGCAAATTAGGGACACTGTTGCTCCTGGGGTATCGGCGAGGACCATTCGCAACCGTCTCCATGAAGCTGGGCTACGGTCCCGCACACCGTTAGGCCGTCTTCCGCTCACGCCCCAACATCGTGCAGCCCGCCTCCAGTGGTGTCGCTTCTGACTTGGTGCCAATGATGGTCGTATGCGTGTTTGGCGCCGTGCAGGTGAGCGCCACAATCAGGACTGCATACGACCGAGGCACACAGGGCCAACATCCGGCATCATGGTGTGGGGAGCGATCTCCTACACTGGCCGTACACCACTGGTGATCGTCGAGGGGACACTGAATAGTGCACGGTACATCCAAACCGTCATCGAACCCATCGTTCTACCATTCCTAGACCGGCAAGGGAACTTGCTGTTCCAACAGGACAATGCACGTCCGCATGTATCCCGTGCCACCCAACGTGCTCTAGAAGGTGTAAGTCAACTACCCTGGCCAGCAAGATCTCCGGATCTGTCCCACATTGAGCATGTTTGGGATTGGATGAAGCGTCGTCTCACGCGGTCTGCACGTCCAGCACGAACGCTGGTCCAACTGAGGCGCCAGGTGGAAATGGCATGGCAAGCCGTTCCACAGGACTACATCCAGCATCTCTACGATCGTCTCCATGGGAGAATAGCAGCCTGCATTGCTGCGAAAGGTGGATATACACTGTACTAGTGCCGACATTGTGCATGCTCTGTTGCCTGTGTCTATGTGCCTGTGGTTCTGTCAGTGTGATCATGTGATGTATCTGACCCCAGGAATGTGTCAATAAAGTGTCCCCTTCCTGGGACAATGAATTCACGGTGATCTTATTTCAGTTTCCAGGAGTGTAGATAATAATGACATCCAACTCCTGCGAATTGATTTCTAGAAATAAACAGTGTGTCCTTTGCTATGTAATGATGTTGATTTTAGTCTAGTATTGTGAGAGCCATCCTCTCTAGCACAGACTGTCTTTTTCTCACCAGTTTCCAAAGGGGGAGGGGAGAGAGAATGGAGCGGGGGAGGGGAAGGCCGGGGATATCCCTGAGGTGGAGGGGGCAGTTAATGGATCGCTTTATTTAAGTAGTCAATGAATTTGGTATCAAAAGTGTGCTTGTACCGGTGATTGGAATTTCAAGAGGGGCGGGTGAGGCAGAGGGGGAGGGGATGTCGTGGGGGTTTCGCAGAAGGACAGGTTTTCCGCAGGGCCTTGTAAATCAATTAATACAACAGTAATTTAACGAGAGAGGGAGGGTTTACCAGTACATGAAAAATCACTTAGCAGAACAATAGGTTAAGGTCATAAATCAATTAGGAGTCACAAATTAATTAATTAATTAATTTGAATGTAAATTTTACATCATAATTGCACCAGACTATGGTTTACCCTACTAAAGAACTACAATTACAGACAACTACGACAAGAAGGTCTCGGAGGACGATGGAAATGAGGGGACTGAGATCAGCGATGGCCCTAGTGCTTGAAGTGAAGAAGAAGGGGAAGAAGAAGAAGGAGAAGAAGGCTGTCAGAAGACGATAAGGCATAATTCATATGCTATAACAGGCTCTACGTCTTCCAATAGCACATATTAAATGAATGTTATATGATTCCGTTAAATATAATGTACTATATTCAAGAGCGCTGCATGAACAGTTAAACAGAGGTGAACCATCCACCGCTTCCTGTTCGAGGAGACTGTATAATATTCTTCAACGTAGAGCTACCAGACTTCGATGAATCACACAAATATCTGCTAACACAAGTTAAAAACTGTCTCACACCAGAGGTTGGGCCACGTGTAGTACTCAGGTGGCCACGCAGAGACGCCGGTTATCTGTTTATTTAATCTTCAGGAACGACCAGCGAATGGTACTGACATGTGAGACACTTTCTCACGGCAAGTAACTGAAAACAGGAAGCACTGTAACGTGAAGCGTTATCATTGTACATCAAATGAGTCACATACACAAATATTAGACATATCTCTTTAATGGTGTGTGGTATGAGTGTGTCTACAGCCATTGTGAATTTCTTGAGGGTAATTTACAAGCACAACTGTTTTAATATGAAACAACCACTGTGTCTCGTTGTTTATGGGTTAGCTAATTTCACTCCCATTTTGAGCTACATCACAGTAAAAGAAAGGTATAGCACGAATTTTTCACACATTTGTGGGGAGGAAGTGACATGTGATGTGCCCTTGATAAGGATTTCACACAAACATAGTAGTATGGGCACAGCTATCTCCGATGTGCAAGGAGTCCTTCTTACTGGGCAGCTGCAACTGTATAAGTCTATTTCATAAAATGAGGAAACCGCACAACAATTACTTAATTCACAAACTTGTGTTGTGTTCAGCCAGCCGATGGTGGCCGAGCGGTTCTAGGCGCTTCAGTCTGGAACCGCGCGACCACTACGGTCGCAGGTTCGAATCCTGCCTCGGGCATGGATGTGTGTGATGTCCTTAGGTTAGTTAGGTTTAAGTAGTTCTAAGTTCTAGGGGACTGATGACCTGAGATGTTAAGTCCCATAGTGCTCAGAGCCATTTCAAGCACTTTTTGTTGTGTTCATGACTGGTTTTGGAACACTTAAAGCTCCATAATATGGTGTAAAAGTAAAATCGCCTAACCATATGAGGCCATCCTCAACCCAACAACATTGGGGTGGTTAAATCATTTTATTGTTCACACCAGATGATGGAGTTTTAGGTCTTTAATACCAGTCGTGCACAAAATAGGACACTGTAGATTAAGCAACCGATGTGTGATTTCTTTATTTTACAAAATATCTGAAACTTGAAACACATATGTAAAAGCGAACATATGTGACTCTTCTGTGGGTTTTGTCAATGTGCCATTCACATTGTAAAGTGTTATATGGCTCAGTGATAAAAAGTCACAAAGGGATCATAATTATACGTTTTAAATACTGATATCATTTTTGAAATAATGAAAGATAAGGTGTAATGTTACTTTCATAAAACATAAGTCAAATCCACGTGGAATAAGTGATCATTTGTGCATGTGTGTGATGGTTTAAAATCCCAGTCAGGTAATTCAAAAGCACTCAGATTAGTCAATATGTGAAGACAATGTATCCTCCAGAACTTTGTTGTACTGACTGCGGGAATTATAATTCTGAATATCAATAAAACCCCTTTACTTAAAACACTAGTTTCACTTTTCTAAATGAAATTTCTGTGCTATATTGTTCTTCTTCAGTGTAAACAGAGACATTTCAAGTACAAGCTAGAACAACCTAACGTTTTTCAGTACATTGTACTATCCAATAACATACTCAGCTAGCGTTCTCATTCCTTCAGTTGCAAAAAATTCAGTCATTTGTGACATTTCTTTGAACCATGATTCCATGTGCAGGCTGTATCCAATCCAAAGCAATTGAAATCCAATGTTGCACAACAACAGGCACTTTGCTGAATGTAATTCATATAACAAATTTCTTCTAAACAAACCTTCTATGTCTGCCATCTGTACAAAACATAAATCTCTACTATCTTTCAACAATCACCACTCATAATGAAAAACATTTCTTCACTATCAAAAACTTCTTATACTATCACTAAATTTCTCATATAAAACTCACAACATCAAACTAATATCATAATTAATTTCAATGTCATCATAATATTTCTGAGTAATAACTGTATCCAACGTATGAACATATCAATTTGTGTGATTCAATCTTTCTCTGATGTGTGCTTTAGCATTGGATTCAAGTGTCGTGGGGTTCAAGCTGAATGTTGTGGAGATGTGGGGATCAATATTTATAACAACAGTTTACTTACCGTGCAACAGCGAGTTTAACAAGACAGAAAGCACTGTTAAATAACAAAATTTCTTTGACATCCAAATAAATCTGAACAGAGCTTATACAATGCAAAATACCTTTTTCACATAATGAAAATAATTAATACAAAACAATTGAAGCTGGATCATAAGGGCAACTTTTATAACAAGATATCACTTTGGAAGAGGTGGATTTCGCCTTCAATAGATATGTCAATAGCAACTTAATGTATCACAAAATTTTCAGTTATCTCTAAAGAAAACTGAATAAAATCACTACTAGATACTACTTACCTGGACATACCAGTTACCTGCAATCAACAACACAACAATTACAAATATGTCACACAGGTATCCATGTTTCATCAGAATAGCATATGCAAACAATACATTCACATAATAGAATAGAGCAATGTACAATCCATATGAGTAAACCACAGGTTCAACAAAAAGACTAGTTCTGAATCAATACGAAAACTACAGAGTGCAGAAGAGATCCATTAGAATATAGCAATGTACAATACATATGAGTAAACCACAGGTTCAATAAAAAGACTAGTTGTGAATCAATATGAAAACTACAGAGAGCAGAAGAGATTCATACTTGTAATAAGATTTTAAATTAGATATCGCTTTTGCACAACCCTTGCACAGTGTGTACTAAAAAGAACCAACTCGATTAATGGCACAGTATCTACTAATCACAATCCCATGTACAATTACTACAACAGTCTGCAGCACTATACTGACAGCTCCTGGATAAAGTGAGCTACTACTGCCTTCATACTGCATTTTTGTATATGAAGCGGACTTACCTTGAACAAAAAGCACTAGGATATCAATATTAATTCAAAATCACTGCGACTATGTATCTTGCAGTCTGCTGAAGCCGTTCTTCAGTCCCCTTAAATTGTTGTGTATGATTGGAAGATGCAGAAACCATGCCAACAGATTGTTCTTCACAAGCCAACAACACCCATGTTGACCCTGTCTGTCTGGTGGTGCCTGCACTCCAACTTGATAAGCACCTTAGACTTCCCTTTGTGCACAACATTTCTCCTTGGTACTTCTCCAGCAACTCCAACCACTGACTGTCCATCCATGAACACCAGTCAAGCCCTGAACCCTGGCCATCACCATAGCTCTGTGTGCCTCATGATGACTATAGATGGCTCACCACTGGTTCTGGCATCAGATTATATGCTTACTTCAGAGAGATATACATTCAACTCACGATCAGTTGACTGACTGCTTGCTGCTGTCTGCATCTTTCCACGATAGGGTCAGGGGGGTGCTCCTGTGAGTCACATGTCTCACAATGGTTGCTCTCCGGAAGTGTCAGTAACACAGAGCCAAGAACAAGATCGGTGATGATGGGGAAATGGCCATGCAGTTTATACAACGTGCCTCAAGGTAATAAAATTTCCTCTAAGCATTACTATACTCCTATATATATTTATGTGATACAAGTTTTGCAAGAAAACGTCATTAGTTAACTATTCATACAATTCTCCACACATCAAATAGTGCAAAACAATCTTGTGTAATGTTGTAGGTGCATATCATTATAGGGGAAACATGTGTGGTACCTCAGATGACATATTACATTAAAAAGCATTGAAGAAATCAGAGCTAAAGTAATAATGTGCCAAAAGACGTTGGAAACCATAAAACATTTAGAAATTGCATTACTTGAAATATCAGATGTTCTCCACTTTAAAAAAGTTTTTGATAACAGTGTCACAAAATAAGATTAAAATAACTGTACAAGAATCATCTGACCTATGCATATCTAAAGAGAATTATAAACATTAATCCTGAAAATTAATTGTAAGTACCTTATAATCAGTGTGAATAGTAAAGAAACATTTACATTAAACAATTTGTAAAACCAATGAGAGAAAATTGATCATTAGTGACCTAGCATGGCTGACTCTAGAAAGGGTAAGCAGACATAAACTTAAATAGCTTTGAAGTATGCAGTAATAAAATTATGATGCACATCACATATGCTGTTTATGTTAACAGATCCAGAGTAACGTTAACTATTTAATAAAATAAAATACTCTAGGAGAGCTCAAGTTAACAAATGGTCACTTTATCTAAAACATTCCACAGTAGAAAATTTTTCCATATCACTCCAGTGATTCAGATCACACAACCCCATTACCTATTTTCTGTTATTATTGAGTTCTTCAGCCTGAAGAGTCGTTTTCTGCACTTCTTCACCACCTCTATTCTATAGAATCCTTGTAAGCCCTGAATTTCTACTGGAACTTACACTAATTTCTACATGCTTACCATATTGTATCCTTAGTCTCCCCTGTACAGTTTGAACCCCACGCATTTCCTTTAATACCAGATTAACAATTTATTGGTGCCTCAGGATACTCTGTCAAATGATCCCTGTTTATAGTCAGGAAGTTCCATAAATTACTTTTCCCCCCAGTTCTGTTCTTTATCTTATTTGTGGTTCGACTCATGCAATTAATTTTTAGAATTTTTATAAGTCACTACATTTCAAAAACTTCTGTCCTTTCCTTGTTTGAACAGCTTACCATCCATTTTTCAATCCAATCATTGGCTAAACCCCAGAAAATATCTATAGAAGAGATGTTGTAAGACTTATATTAATATTAGAGTTAAGAAAGAACTCTTTTTCATAAAGACTTCACTTGATGTTGACAGTGAGCATTTTTCATCCTCTCTGATTAAGCCATACCCAGTTATTTTGACTCCCAAACACCAAAAACTCATTTGTAAGTGTCTCATTTCATAAGCCATCTCTGTCAACGCCACCTGATTTGATGCAACTACATTGTGGTTTTCTTGTCTCACATTTGTGGATGTTCATCTTATAATCTCACTTGAAGACACCACCCATTCCATTAAGCAGTTCATCCAAGTCGTTTGTCATCTCTGACAGAATTAGAGTGGGATGTTTAATTTCCTTTCCAAACTGTTATTGTGTTAACTTTACACTTAAACAGAAATAAAAATGTATGGAGAACCAAGAAATGAATAAAGAAAAATAAGCAAACTAATCACAAATACTACATATAAGGTTTCAGCCCTGTAATGTTGCTCATACGCAATAATTTTTTATTTAGGATAAATTAACCTGTATGCATTTAGATGAGGGTTATCCAGGATGTCAAACACCACAATTTAATCATCAAAAAAATATTATTTAATTTGATCTGACTTACTATCGCCTCTTTTCTGTTTTAATGGGTGCCATATCAACCACTTTACAGGGAGTCATTTTTAGTACTCCATATATTTCTTCTTCCGAATTTCCCACTGTCTGTCCATGTTTTTCAACAGATTTCCACTCTTTCTTGAGATGTAATGCTCGTACATACTTCATACTTAATGAGTTCAGATAAATGTTAGCCGTATTCCTGCCATATGGAGAATGTCCTGAATATGTGTCTCATAAATTATTTATATATCTTCAAAATTACTGACATATTGTACCCGGTCTGAATGACTCATACTGCAGTATATCCCACACAGTCTACAAATCTCTCACACATATAATTCATCTCTTTTGACTGATGAATGGTAATGAGAGATGAGAATACATTTTACCTCTTCCCTGTCAACAAAGATTTTCCATTTCTCAGAGGTAAACTGTATTCTAAAATAAAATAGCTTTTGGTGTCCCTACATGCAGAAAGAAGTATCTCTCCATTTTTGAAATAAAGTTCTTCATTGGTTCATGTTACATAGCTTACAAAATCAAACCTTCAATAATAAAAGTGTAAGATTTGCGTTCTGGTTCTAGGTAAAGGCTCTTACATAACTTCTGCAATTAAGCTTATTTGTGTAGTAGGTACTGTATACTGCATAAATCCACTTTCTGTGAGGTTGCTTAACTTAACCATCTCACCCTTGTCAAAAGTTATGAGAATTTTTTAAAAGTGTTTTTGTATGCATTGTAAGGCTCCACAGGAGCCAAAACTATTATATTCTTATTAGATTAAAATATCAATAAAATGTTGAGTTCAACGTAGTTTTAATCATCATTATCTAAAATAGTTCTTTTGGGAAGTACCCCCTTATGAATAGTGCAATATTGTTCAGGTTTTTCATTCTCCTTCCTTCCTACATAGTTTTTCACCAGTTTCCAGTTTTCATCATGATTCTGACTTCTCCATAACTCATTACAAATGTTTTAAATTTATTATTCGTCTTTAACTCCCTTTGGTTACAAGATTTTGAACTATTTTCATTTCCACATTACTACTGGCTCTGCCTCCACCACTCCCAGAGGCAACCTGGACAAAGTGTAAGAACATAACCAATTATCTTGATTTTGTTTCTAGTTATAACAGCTACAAATACAGTACCCATTTGATGAAACTACTGTGGTTGAGTCTATATTCTTGCAAGTAGCTTAACACTTTGGTCACAATAAACATTCACTTTATGACCTGTAAGTTAGTTTTGGAACTTTTTAAATAACTAGCGCTTGCTAGTAATTCTTTCTCGGTATTTTCTCATATTTAAATGACAAATGAAAAGGCACTGGCCCTGTACTCTGGTCTCAGCCTGTTTATGAATTAATGTTCTTACTGGTTGTGTTCATCATCAAAGATTTATAACTTTTCAAAACAAGTCCACAACCATCAAAATGTGATAAACACACCTCTAGATATAGCGTCGTTAACTACATTTAAATAAAAGTTGTAGGAAAGGACACCGTAGAGCATTTCTTTAGCTGCCACTGGCTTGTAATAGCAGGCTGTGGACATGTAAGTTGTAGCAACATTTACGCAAAAGGATTGCGAGACGGGTTACTCATGCTCAGCGAAACATGCCCCAAAAAGTGGTAATAACTGGAGCCAGCATGACAGCGTCACCACAACAGGGTAAGTACAGTATTAGAGCAATGTGACCTGGCTCCAGGTAACAGTGTATCAGATGCTCCCAAGAGACTTATCAAGAACTGAAAATTTTGATTCAGAGCCGTTTGGATCCCAGCAGTTCTACCAAAGCGCCAGGAGTTTGCTAGACGACGAAACACCTTGGCACCCCCAGCTGCAGCCATAGGGTCGACACTGGGTCAGAATAGCCGCCTGTCGCACCAAGTTCACACTGTGGGACTTGATGCCACAGCACCGCCAAGCCGCTGACCTGCCGTTCGCGCCTGCTGCCACCAGACTGGTGCTAGGTGGCAGTAGGTCATGTCCTGTGCACATCAGTCCTCATTTGTCACCATCAGGGATGCGAACCTTGCCTGAGACCCCAGAATGCACATATTCAACAGCAGAATGCAGTCGCGCCACAACAAAGAGAGCGCTGATTATATCAGGTCCTTGGGAGATTGGTGGGCCGCAGAGTTACGTTGTCAGTACTGCAACTGCTGACACTTGTACCTCTTCACTGAGGTTGAAGCCAGCTGACCGCTGGCCATTGCTGTTCCAACAAACTGGAGTGGTCCATGTTGCCTTATGGTAATAATGACAATATGTGAAATTGATGTACAATAAAGTATTTCTCTGGACCACCAGTTTGTCACTGGGCTTCACTAAACTGTCACTCCAACACTTACCCTACAGAGTAATGTTGGGAGAGCTGACATCGCCACCAGTGGAGTAAATATATAATCGACACTTTGGGAGTTTGATTCCTGGTTTGGACTGATCTTTGCTGTCATCATCGGATCTTGTAACATATTAATATATCATGAAATGACGACAGTTCAGATGTGTCGAAACCAATAACCAATATGAAGATTTACAGTCGATCATGGCGAACCTGGTTCTTAAAAATAATATAAATGTAAGTCTTAGTTTTAGTCTGGCTGATGTGGGTAATACAATAACAAGAGTGTCAAGAGAAGGAGATGTGGCTCATTGTCTAGTAGTATAAGCTGTTGACCAGAGTAATTATTGGGGAGGAGAAGTTACCTTTAGTGATTGTTTCAGTGTGTAACAGTATATTTGAGCAGGTACTCACTCACTACATAATTTATAGTGAGAAGTAGTACGACCATGTTACTGTTGAATGTTCTGGTAATTTGATTTTGTTTTTCCAGTGTAAGGAATATGGATTGTTATTTAGGCATGTATAGTAATGGAAATGTGTAGGACAGTGGTGTGTTTAAATATTTTTCTTTCCAAGTCTGCATGTGTGGCCATCCTCCGCAGTAAGCATATCACTACTTGTTTTGTAAGTAAAACTACCTTTTCCTGCTGCTAGTTACCTTATACATCCCATACGCGTCAGTGGGATCTACAACGATACAGTTTTGTTAGTTTTAGATTATTAAAGAGTTCTCATAACGATTTTTTGTAAAAAAAGTAATTACTTACGATTTGTTGGTCTGCGTTTCCTCACATCTGGTCTGGAGGTCGCACTATCACCTTTATTACTGCCATATAAGCACAACTTTGTGTTCTGACCTTCCTCACACTTTTCACCATGTTTCTCACTCTTTCTTTGTGGAGTAGTATTCTTCTTTTGTCCCTTGATACGACAATTTCGCCTGACACTTCTTTTCACAACGTAAATATTGCGACTCCATTACGTGTTTCCTCCTGTTTGGTATGTTTACCTATTTGTTGCCAACCTAGCGAAGTATATGTTCGAGACTAAGTTCTCTTCATGATGTTTATACCGTGTGTGTGTGTGTGTGTGTGTGTGTGTGTGTGTGTGTGTGTGTGTGTGTATGAGCGGGAGAGAGAGTGAGGAATAGAGCCGACGAGTTTTTTTTTTTTTTTTTACTTTGGTAACAGCTGATTTTACTTTTCGTTTCAGTATTCTGTGGAGGGGTTCATGGATGAGTAAGTGTAAAGATGTTAGGTGCTATTATTATTATTATATTGGACAGTATTATTATGTTAATTCTTTTTGGCAGCGTTATTCCATTATTTTATCTATCAGTGTAAATAATGAATTGCTTGGCATGTGTACTTGGTCACTCAACAGGATTTTCACATCTGCTTTGGTTTTCTGTATATGGTACTTTTCTTGCATGCTTGGGAGGTGTTCTGCAACTGTGGATTGATTTCTCCCACATTTTCAGGCTCTCATGTGTTCTTTGCATCTGACATAAAATGTTCTACCTGTTTGTCCTGTGTATGCGCCTTCACAGGTGTTACACTGTAGCTGATATATGCCTGCTTTCTGGTACATGTCTCTGTTTTTTGTCAGTTTTCAGGTATATTTTTGTATAGAATTGTCTATTGTGTATGGTACGTTTATTCCATGTCTTTTGAAAATATTGATGAGTTTATGGGTGACTTGGTGACTGTATGTCATTGTGTACCATCTTGTGCTTTCTTTCATCTTTTCTGATTATCCTGTGTAGTCACTATGGAACTTCTTGTCTGTGTTGGGTTCTGTTGTGTTGTCTGTGGTTTGGAGCTTTCTGATCTTATTTTAATTTTAGTATTGTTGTTTAGCTTTAGGACTGTGTTATCATTTTAACCACTATTTTGTGCCTTTCCTAAATAGCTGTCCTTCTGTACTGTTTAATTGTGTGTCCATAAGATTCACTAATCTTGGTATAATTTGTGTGTGTTTTTCTTGGTTGTGTGTAAAGGTATTATGCTGTGACTGGAGTTTATTGAATTGGTTGATATTTCTTCTATAAACTGTTTCCATTCTTTGTACAGCAGTTTTTGTGTGCTTTCCGACCTTGTTGACCAAATGGGACAACCTATCACATTATTAATGGTGTCTTCAAGCTGTAAATGTGTCTTATAGAAATCGTAATTTTAATCTTGTTTTTTAGAGTGTAGGGATTTGATTTCGTATTTTCACCACAATTTATGAGCAGAATGCATTGCATTTTGGACGCTGGGTGAACTGTTCTTAATCTTTGCACGGATATATTTAGGTACAAGATTGTTATATTTGCATATGTTGTTGAATATTATATGTCATATGGTTTTACGGATGTTCAGATGAAATCTTCCGAATTTCTGGCATAGGCCGTATAGAAATGCCTGGCATGGCATGAATAACAAGTTTGTTTGTGTGGCCATCCTCCGCAGCAAACATATCAATAATTGTTTTGAAAATAAAACTGCCTTTTTGTACTTCTAGATACTTTATTTATCCCACACCTGTTTCGCCTTTTCCTTTTATAAGACATCATCAGTGGGATCTACAACGATACAGTTTTGTTAGTTGTAGATATTAAACAGTTCATGTAGTGGTTTCTTGTAACAAAGTAATTACTTACTCTCTGCTGATCTCTGTTTCCTCACATCTGGTCTGGAGGTGGCACTATCATTTTTATTGATGTCATATGATCACAACTTTGTGTTCTGGCCTTCCTCACACTGTTCACCATGTTTCTCATCCTTTTTGTGGGGTAGTATTGTTCTTTTGTCAGTCGATACAACAACTTTGCCAAACACTTATTTTCACAATGTAAATGTTGCGACTCCATTACTTGTTTCCTCCTCTTTGGTATGTTTACCTGTTTGTTGGCAATATGTTCGAGACTAACTTCTATTCATTATGTTTCTTTACTTTTTTTTTTTTTTTTTTTTTTTGAAAACGGTGGTGTCAGGTGATTTCACTTTTCGTTTCAATATTCTGTGGAGTGGTTCATGGATGAGAGAGTGAAAAGGTGTCAGGTGCTATTATTGTTATACTGGACAGTATTGTCATATTAATCTTTTTGGGATCATTATTGTATTATTTTATCTTTTAGTGTAAATAATGAATTATTTAGCATGTGTACTTGGTCATTCAACAGGATTTTAACTTCTGCTTTGGTTTTCTGTATATGGTAATTTTCTCGCATAGTTAGGTGTTTCTTTATCCTAGATTCTACTTATTTTCATGTCATCTTCTCTAGTGGTTGGTTTGTGGTCATTTTCTCTCAGGTGTTCTGCAAATGTGGATTGGTTTGTCCCATATTTCCGGGCTCTCATGTGCTCTTTGTATCTGACATCAAATGTTCTATCTGTCTGTCCTATGTATCTGCCTTCACATGTGTTACACTGTAGTTGATATATGCCTGGTTTCTGGTATATGTTTTTATTTTTTGTCAGTTTTGGGATGTATTTTTGTATAGAATTGTCTGTTGTGTATGCTATGATTATTCCCTGTCTTTTGAAAATGTTGGTGAGTTTGTGTTTGAATGATATTGTGTACCATCTTGTGCTTTCTTTCACCTTTTCTGATAATCCTGTGTAGTCGTTATGGAACTGCTTGTCTGTGTTGGTTTCTGTTATGTTGTTATCTGTGGTTTGGAGCTTTCTGCTCTTACTTTACTTTTAAATTTGTTGTTCAGCTTTGTGACTGTGTTATCATTGTAAGCATTATTTTGTGCTATCTGCATTATTATGTCCATTTCTTTTTGGTGAGTGGTACTGTGTTGAGTCTATGGATCATGTGTCGAAGTGCTGCTTGCTTTTGTGTATGTGGGTGTTTTGAGGATTGGGGAATGATAATGTTTGTTGCTGTTGGCTTACAGTAAATTTCAAACATATGCTTTTTTTAGTGTTTTATCCAGAAAGTTAATTTGGTAGTTCTGTTCCCTTTCAAATGTGAATTTTTTATTTTTTTGCATCTTGTTGATGCCAGTGTGTACTGTTTCAATTTTTGGTTGTGGTTCATCTACTAAGCAAAGGAAGTACTAAAGTGGTATTTATGAAACTGTGATGGAAGGAGTGAATGTAGGCTATATCAAAGTGATTAAACGTGGGGATGGGAACGTAGGTGATTGAAATGGAGTTCGATTTACCCCATTGGGTGATAATGGGTGTCCTGTTGAGGCTCTAGAGCCCAGGGTCAGATGCAAAGAAAAGTGCATGTACCGCTGACTTTTGCATCATGTGGGGTCAAAGTGCTGCCAATGTTGTTGTTTTGCACACTATATGCAATTCACAAGAAATCGTTGATAGTTGTGTTGCAGATATTGTGACAGAAACGCTAGAAGTACCAGCATTTCCCCAGAAGCAGGGTGAATGGATCGTAAAATGGATGATCAAGTTCATGGGGCTGAATCTGTTGAAGAATGTAGACCAGGGGTTCAGAATGGATTGGGAACACAAGTACTGGATCAGAGTATTGCAGGGAAAGCAGTTAACTTACACATCAAACTGTTTAAAGCACTTTTGCAGTCTCATATAAACGAGGTGTATGAAGTAAGTGAAGGATAAAACGTGCAGCTGAAAATAAACATTCTCACTGAACATGACGCCAAATTTAACTTTCGGGGACAGAAAGCTGGTGACAGTAAAGAGGTAACGCAAGGCGCGTCTGTTGTATGGGACCCACCAGTTAAACCGTGTACAAGTATGCTAACGCATTGTTTGCTTGAAACAGTGCCACCAGGCATCAGAAATTTGTTTTATGGGGGTAGGGGGGGGGGGGGGGAGGACTTCCAGTAAATCAAGCTTTCGAAGGGGAATCAAGTCTGTAGTGCAGGGTAAAGTGGGAGGAATAAGTGGGACTACCTTGTAAGTGTTGTGATTGGTAGTGGTGTATGTGGTTTTCTCGTAAGGGTAGATCTGGGTGTGTATTCTTTTTGGGAAAAAGTAGGTGTAACTACTGTCTCAAGGACAAGGTAATACCAAATCAAAGTGTTAAAGAACAAGTGAATAGACAGACGACATACCAAATATAAGAGTTTAATGGGGCAAGGCCATGTCACTTTAAAGTTGATATGCCAACTACAATTAGTTTGAAAAGGAAGAACGTAATTGTGGAGTACAGAGCTATAACCTGTATGTGCATAAACGTGACAAGAGATCTAGCAGTGAAATATGGTTTATGGTATTTGAGATAATGGGCAGTGCAATGGACTTGTAAGAGTTGTTGTGAGATAAAGTAATCTAACGAGACATTCCTAGGTGATGACAGCCATAGTAAATATATGAGGAACGTTACAGTGTAAATATCAGAGAGAAAGGAATTCTGTAGAGCTTAAAAAATTGTAAGCATGGAGGAAGCACTGTGGGAGTAAGAAAGTGCCCACCACACGGATGAAGTATACCACAGATCTGCTGAAGGATCTGCAAGGAAGCAGCGAAAGTATAATGTTTAAAATTTGCAGTCTAAAATAATCTTGGGAGTGTGCCATTTATTTTTCGTTACTGGGAATAATCATGGTGGGGAACCAGTCTTGAACAAGACTTGAGGGGCTCAGTCTTCCACATGGAGCAGAAAAACGTCTTATCACTACTTAATTTTAGTAGGAGCATTGTTAGCCTCTGCTGTTGGGCAGTGCAGTGTCGCAACATACAGGCTATAGCAACACCTACGCAAATGAGTATGAGAGGTGGGGTTGCTGTGCTCGGCAAAACCTGCACAACACAGGGGTAGCAGCTGGATCAGGTAGAGCGGTGTCACCACAACAGGGCAAGAACTCTCCGTTTCGGACCCATGCCACAGCACTGCCAATCTGCCGTCCGTGCCTACCGCTACCAGACTCCTTCCAGGGGGCATCGGCTCAAGTTCCATGCACTATAGTGTTCCCTTGCCATCGTGGTGCACACAAGCAGGGCCCAAGTCGACTGATGCAGGCATTCACTAGCGTATCACAGTTGCAGCACAAAAAGGATGTGCACATATTGTGACATTAATACGATAATACGTGTTATACTAGTACAATCATCATTCTATCCAGCTTCTGCCCATGCAACTGGACAATTTCGTATACAACTGTCAACCTGCGAAATTACCGTCTACAACCTGGCTAGCTCTTGGTGACGTTTTCAGCTGTGTACTACTATTATAATTTTGATACATACGAAAACATGTTTCATAATCACAGCTAATGAGGCTTTACAATGCTTATTTACCTCCTTTTCACTTTTTGAACGATCTGAAGTTGATTGCGGTCTGGGCACTAAATGTTTTTACTTTAAAAAAAACTTTTTTCTATTAAATGAAGCCCAATGTATGTCTACCACTTTTTATGTACTGTCCTCCAACGTTTTTCCTTTCTTGAAAGAAATGTGCCTGTAAATAAGATCAGTGCTATCAGCCACTAAATGTAAAGAAAGGTACGAATCTAGACAATTATATTTTGATTTTACCTAGCCAACATTCTATTTTCTCAAATTATTGCTGGCAGTTACTACCAGTCACTCCATGGCTACTGTTCTTCAACAAGTCATTTAACTTAGGGTCATTTAGTGCTTGGTTAGCAAGTAATTTTCTGCAAAATCCATATACCCTGTTAAAATTTGTTTCTTTATTAGTTGTTAATTCTGTTATGACTGAATTATCTCATTATTCGACAAAATTCAACTCTCAGAAACATTCTATCTATATATTTCAAATATTTTACAGCAGATTTCTCACTTTCCCACGAGGGCTATCCACAAAATACATTACGTTTTGGAATTAAAAATAAATAAAGTATTGGAAATTTTTTTATTATATACAGATGAAAGGCACACTTAAATACTACTTTTCTACATAGTTCCCATTTAAATTAAGGCACTTATCGTAGCGATGGACGAGTTTCGAAATTCCTTCGTCGTAAAATTCGGCCGCCTGCGCCTTCAACCACGTGGTTACCTCTTCTTGAAGCTGTGCGTCGTCATCAAAACGCTGCATAGCCAACCACTTCTTCATTGCTGGGAATAAGTGGAAGCCACTCGGTGCCAGGTCGGGACTGTACGGCAGATGAGGAAACAACTCCCACTTAAAAGATTCGAGAACATCACGAGTGGCATCTGTCGTGTGGGCCCTGGCTTTGTCGTGAATCAGCAAGATCTTTGAGCCCAGCTTTCCCCTGCGCTTGTTTTGTATTGCTCTTCTGAGGTTGTGCAGAGTTTGGCAATACCTCTGAAGTTTATTGTAGTGCCTCTTTCCAGGAAACCCACAAAAATCACACCTTTCATGTCCCAAAAGACAGTCGCCATCACCTTCCTTGCCGTCATTGTCTGCATGCATTTCTTGGGTTTTCGGGGGGAATTTGTGTGCCCCCACTGCATTGACTGCAATTTTGTCTCACAGTCCACATGCTTAACCCATGTTTCGTCACCAGTAACGATGCGATCGAGTAATGAGTCGCCATGTTTCTCGTAAGCGTCCAAAAATGTTAACGCTGCAGCCATTCGCTGATTTTTGTGAATCTCTGTCAAGATTTTTGGTATCCACCCTGCACAAAACTTGTGGTAACCAAGCTTTTCGGTAGTGATTTCGTGCAACAAAATGGTATCTGAAAAAAATTTGAAGTATGTTCTAGGGCAGACATACGCTTTACCCAATCAAACTCACAAAGAAGATCATCAGTGTTCTCCACATGGCGATCTTCTCTGTTGCAGAAATTTGTTCAAAAGTCTTAATTTAGCAACAAGTTTAACATCCCATCTTTCTTTGACGTAACTACCAATGGACTGTGTTATTGACTGCAACCACTTTCCATAATCTGCAACTTTCCATTTCTGAATTTTGGTTTTTCAACAGCTGTTGCTCCTGCAAATGACAACCCAAATGATTTAATATGAAACATCTAATTGGTTTCATTTGATTTCCATTCATATATCCTTATTTTACCTGATCTCTCACTAAATAAATATGAATTCCAGTAAAAAACCTTCTGAATACCGGCTTTCAGGTTGCCAAGTTTCTCATTTCTCAGTCTTCATAACTTTTGTTAAAAGAAAAAACTTCCAGAAATTGTCTTCTTTCTTTGATTACTGATATTTATACGAAATGAAATTCTGCATTCAAATGAAACTCCAAGTTTTATAATTCTGTCCATTCCAAATACGAAATTATCACTCAAGTCTGGAATCAGCATGCACCTATGGAAAAATTTCTTCTTCCAGTGCTAAATGATATAAATACTTGCAATTTTACTATTTCGCTATGCCCTATAGTGGTACCTTACAATCAGTATTTCAACAAAATCTTTGCTCTGTCTAATTTTGTTCTAAACTTTTTCAGAGATTTCTGAAACTGGACTACCAGTGTAAATCAAGCATTCACTATTTCAGCCATAAATATCAACGTAAATACTTATATATGTAGTTCCCCATTCTTCACTTCTTTTCCTCACTTCATCTGAACACAACAGATCATTTTCAGCGCTTTAAAATCCTTATACTGACAATTTATTTTCCCTTAAAATCCTCATGTGCCAATTATAAGGCACTTACAGCGGCACCAGGTTCTATCCCACTTTGACTAAGCACTGCAACTGAATCATCATTACATACAAGCTATTTCCATATTTCAGTTAAGGTGGTAGCTGGAAATAGGACTCATAGATTTTCAGATAAACTGCTTTAAGGATTTTTTCCTGTTGATGAAGTTATTTTGTTTATTTTCCCCTATCACATTTTCAATTAAATATGATAATCCTTGTTACAATAAGTGTAGTGTCTCATCATTAATGTGATTATTTTAATACAAGAGATTTTTTTTAAAGAAGGTGTTTGACCGACTGTTTAAACCAATGGATGGAAAAAGGACACATAAGCCCATATCTTTTATCTGACCACAAAAGTGATATAATAATTTATTAACAAAAGAAAAACATTTCCTCAGATAACACACTTTATTTTCTTTTTAGAAATAAGAATATTGCAATCAATGTGCCAATGTAATCAGTTAACAGCCGTAAGACCCAAAATCGCCTTCATTTTCAGATATTACTTCTTCCACTTCTGTAGCGTGTGGGTGATTATCAACTAGAAAACTCTCAGTACAGTATTGGCTCTCTTTATCATTGAAGTGGTATATGTCTTTAACATCCTTTATATTCTTTGCCTTTACCATAAAAGGGAAACAATCATCACTCTGTAATGATTGGAGTGTTTGTACATCAAATACATGTAAAAATCTTAAAGGAACATAGCTTGGTGCATTAGTTTCTGAAGCAAGTAACACTCCATCTTGTTTGGAATGTACTTGTACGTAACACTGATTTTTCAATGGATTTCGCTTGGACAAGGGGCTTGTAGGAAGAGCATCCTCATTAGTCCACTCCAGTCTTTGTTTCTGGCAGTGTCAAACATACACTGAATGGTGGAGATCGGCATAAACGATTGTTTCATGGAATGGCTTGATTGTTGGGATAATGATTTTGTTCTTTAGAGACGAATTCACTATGCTAAAACTCGTAATGAGTGTTCACATACTGTGAAGAGATGATTTACAGTGATATTTCATATGCGCTATAGTTATAAGGAGAAAGCCACCATTGCCTTATCCTTATTTTGCCCACGTGCAGCATCAGGAAGAAATATTATAATTCTCAAATCTCTATAATTCCTAATATTATCAGTAAGACAGCCACTAAGAATAGATAAAATATGGTTGGCATCTTTCCTTGGTTGTGTCTGTAAGAGTACATACAGGATGTCTTGTCATTATAAAAAGCAATATTGAACATGAACATCTACAATAATCTTCGTAAAACTGACTAAAAACATAAAGCCTTAGTCGAGGAAAATTTCGGGCAGAATCGAATTCTATGATTACGCATTTCTCACTGTCTTTATCTTCCTCTAAAATTTATCTTTTCATTTCAACGTATTTCTCAACATCTTCTTATGAAGGAAAGATACGACTCTGGAGTATAGTTGCCAGTTTTGTTTCACAATGTGTTAAGTAGTCACATAGAAGACAATAGGTTTTTGGAATAAGAATCTATATTTCTGTCTAAAGAATATGAAATATGTGCTATAACTCAAAGAAGAAGGTTCCCAGTCTGATCTATTAGATATTTCCTGTACATTTCATAAAGTGTTTTAACGTTTAACTCTGGATCACTGAAATAATAATAGATTCGCTCTTCCAGCAATGACTGTTGTGTGACTGATTTGTCATCGTTTCACATGCATTGTGACTGAAATTAGATGGCCTGTTAGTATGAGTACCTCTTTTGTTCAAAAGAGATCTATTTAATGCAGCTTTCTCTTTTTCTCTTGAATACTGAGTACTGTTTTATCACATACCTTAAGTAAAGTTAAGAAAAATTCCTGACGGACTTTGACTTCCGTCCCTAGCAGACATAATCTGTAAGCCCAGATTTGTTATCTAATCTTTGCATCTTTGCAGCATTGAGATCTGTATTGTTTGGTTCATTATATATGAAACAATTAGTTATGATTGTATCTTGAATTTCTAGAGACTCACTTAACCAAAACTTATTGAAACATTCTTCTTGGTATTCTTCATTTAAATCTTCCTGCTTGTAACTGTCCTTCTGGCAATACCCATTTACACATTGAAACGTTTTGGCTGCTGTTACCATATTTGAAGCAGCAACATACCGTTTGCTTGTATGTCTTGCTACTTTACTATATTCTTTATTCGTAGACTTCTTTGCTATCGGTTTTCTTCCACCACAGTGGACGGACCTTTGAGCTCTAGGCCATCAGTACCTCCAGCATAAACATCCTAGAAAGTCATGTGAATTTATGTAACTTACTTCAAAACTGATTTAATCATTTCTTTTACGGTAACAAAGCAATAAATTTTAACCTAAAAGTTAGTGTAGGTTACCCACCATTCGTTATGCAGCAGCATTCAGCTGTGGAATTATTTCATGATACTTCCCTCCTAACTTCTAGAGATGACTGATTGAAGCAGAAATTGCAGAAACTATAGATGGAAGTATGGCGGACTGTATAAACCAATGGGTGGAAAAAGGGCACATAAGCATATGTGCCCATTTTCCAACCACTTCCTCAATAATATTTTTTACTTTATTCCACCAATCTGGATGCCACTTCCCACAAAGTTGTTCAACTTTTAGAGAATTACAATTTTTTTCATTGATGTTATTATAATACTGCCCTGTATTCCTGAAACAATCTTTGACTTGCTGTTAAACATTCAGAATTTGTAAAAATTAGTATCTCGTATCTCTAGCCCCCCCCCCCCCCCCACACACACCCTCCCAGCATATAATAACTTGTTTACAACAAGAGGCAGGACCTGATCATGTGGAATATTATCAATAACATGCCTTTTCGCGTCAAAACATCACAATCACATTTCAAGCTACTAAACTTGAATCTTTCTCTTCTATTTGCACTTAATTCTTACCTCTAGCCATCCCATCATAAACAACAGCATCACCACACATTCTAATTCTATTAACTTCGCTGTCATTATTTACAGACAATCTCTTCATTCCCTTCCCCCACAACTCTACATCTTTCACATCTAGCACTTTTCAGTAACTACAGGATCACATTTTCCTCTTCCTTCCAAGTTACCCAGTAATTCATTAATACTAAGTTCATCTTAAATATTAGTTAATATTACCTCTTCCCCTAGAATATCACTTTCTGCCAGGCTATAGAAAACTGTGAATACATCAGTATCCAGTTCAATCTCTTCATTGCAAACATGTCAACAGACACTAGGTTTTTGTTCACTTTCTTTACTTTCCAGAACCAGTGATCAGACTAATCTTTTCTCTTGATGTGCATCCAATCAGACTATGCAGATTCCCTCATTTCCTCTTTCTTTAAATACTTTATTAGATTTGTTAGCTCAGTTTTGGTTTATATGCCTAACTGCCAACCTGACGAGATCCTTATAGTAGCGCCCTTATCACCTTATGTCTTATTTTTAATCCTATTACCCCCTTTCCAAGGCTTCCTTACATTCTCAAAATCTCAGTTTCCATTCCAATCTCGCAAAATGGATGAGAGTGTCATGGATATTGTATGCCACTTTGGATGGCAGTCACTAAAAACAACGTCTTTCGTCGCGGCGAGATCTTTCCACGAAATTTCAGTCACCAAATTTCTCCTCTGCAACAGAAAATATTTTGTTGGCACCGACATACATAGGAAAGTTACAGAAATCAAAGCTGGCACAGGAAGATTTAAGTGTTTGTCCCTAGTGCGTGCTGTTTGAGAGTGGAATCGTAGGGAAATAGTTTGAAGGTTCTTCAGTGAGTCTTCTGTCAGGCATCTAACTTGAAATGCTGAGTAGTCATGTAGATGTAGATGTATATATCCACGAGACTGTCTACTTTACCAAAAGCAGTTGTTAATGGACCTTTTATTTTACTTTTAGACTCCATAACCCTTTCTGCTATTTAATTACACTGTTCCCTCTTTGTTTCCAGTACTGGTCTACCCACTTTACTGTTACATGTACTGTTAGAATTAGTAATTCTGTCAGTCAACTCTTCGTTCGATTAATCAGTTTTGAGATTATTTCCTGTTATCTTACAACCTAGTTCTTTTTGATTTGTTTTTTATTTTCTAATGCTGTCATTAATTCCTTTCAGTTCTCTCGTAAGTTGTTATCACATACCACTTGCTACTGAAAGCGAAACTGCAAAACTTTGATCAACCCTGAATCATGTCATTCCATTGTTTTAAATTATATCTCAGTTTTTATAACGAGATTTTTTTCGTTTTTGTATTTTCACAGAAAAAAATAATTTCACACAACACTGTTTTCGAAAATTCATTTAAATTCACTCAAATAAATAGATGCTATTAGTTTCTATACCTATCATTTTAATTTCATGCTATGTGACAAACAAAGACTGTTTTCTATTTTTTGAAGTCGAGTTGTCGTTCGGCTGCCACTTCTCGCTACGATTTTAAAAATTTCGATGAAATGATATCTGTCCCTCCTGCTTTAATTGATCTTAAATTCTTCAAATCTCTATGAAATTACGGTTGTAATACTGTATCCCATATCTTTTCTCTATGGATTCCTGTTTCTCCTATCACGTCATCAGATAATTCCTCCCTCTTATAATAATCTTCAGTGGATTCGTTTCACCTATTCGCTTTCGTCCCTGGGTTTAACAGTGGAATTCTCACTGCAGTGTTAATGTTGACACCCTTATTCTTAATTTCGCCGATGTTTTTTTGACTTTTCCATATGCTGATCCAATTCTGCCGTCGATCGTTTCTTTTGCGATTTCTCCACTTTTTCCTGCAGCTATTTCACCATGACTACCAAGCTCTTCCTATTCATTTCATTCCTAGGTGATCTATAGCGCTGTATTCCATTTTCCCTGAACATGTTCGTATAGCCATCTTTTGACAATCTATTGAAGTATTTAATTAGTTATCAAATGTTTCTTCGCAGTTCCTTGGCTTGACCTTTTCAGTGATGTCCTCTCCTCTTTAACTGAACTAAGTACTTGGATATTCCATATTGCAGTATTTACATTTTTAGTGAAGTTCAAATACGTCTCATCCTTCCTCAGTACATCAGCATCTCGCTTTCTTCGACACTGATCCTTCTGTACGATTCTCTAAAACTCATTATCATTACTACATCTTGATCTGACTCTTATCTGTTCCTTGGTATGCCTTACAATCCACTCTCTAGTTTCAGGATCTCCATCTGACTATGATGTAATGTAATACAACTTGAATCTCTCTGTATGTCGAAGCATAGTTTACATCCCCCTCCTGAGATTTTGAACAGTGTAATTGCTAATACTAAATGAAGTTCACTGCAGAACTCAAATTAATCCTTACCGTCTCCTAATCCTATTACCATACCCAAATTCTCCCATAACTATATCTTTTACTCATTGCCCTACAACCTCATCATTATTAGATTTGCACTTCAGTTTACGTACTGAGTCATCCCTTCAATATCCACATATACTTTCTCGCTTCATCTTCTGCTTGCAACACCAGGATGTGCACATGAAATATTGCTGCCAATATTGGTTGGACATCGAATATGAGGTGAACAGAATTGGTGTATTTAATGTCAAAACAAGCATTTTGTTAGAAAAACTGTTCCGATTATGATATGAAATCCTTAACTGAATTGTTCACAATAACTCACTATCTGTCTTCTTATTCATAACGAATCGTACTCCCATTGTACCATTTACGGTAACCCTACCTTCGTCCTACCAGAAACTCTTATCCTCTTTCCATTTCACTTCCCTGTACCCCATTATATGTAAATTGAGCCTCTGCATTTCCCTTAATAGATTTTCTTGCTAGACTTCCACATTCATAATTCTGCCATTCCACGCTCTTTTAGTTGATTAATTCCTCATTTTGTCGTGATCACCTCCTGCTTGACAGTCACCTCCTGGACAACAGATTGGGGGATTAATTTGGAATCGTTTGCCGATAGAAAGACCATCATCACAACGTTTCAATCACAGGCCGCATGTCCAGTGGATACATTTTATGTGTCTTTAGCTCTGACTGTAGCATGGGAAGGTGGGCTGTAACTTATGCACACTTTTTGAAAATATTGAATTGTATTGCATCGTTTACGTTTGAAAAAAAAGTGTTATTTTTAATCAGTTCTTCAACCAGATTTCAGAAATGTTTCATATTCTTCAGTTAAACTTACCCCAAAAATTTAAGTCTCAGTATTCGATGTCACTTTTTCCAATGAATATCATACTTGTAATTACTATTTTGAGGTTAAGGATCTTACTTATACATCGTTATTCGTTTGAATTACATACTGTGAGTAAAAATGATCAACAGTTAGCGTAATTTACATTTAAAATTTTTTTGTTGTGGTCATAATGTAGTTTGTAGTATAAGTTATTGAAGGTGGCTTTATGTTGCTAACAGTTGCTAAACAATATTTTCAGGTCGAGAAACCTACTGACAAATCAGTACCACTCTAAAAAGTATGTTGTTAATATAAAAACCAATTAATGAATTTTGCTTTCTTAGCTTTTTTGGGCCGGCATAAAGTACCCAGCCCCCCCCCCCTCACCCCCCCCCCCCCTTAGTGAAGCACGTTACGGAAAATGTATCGGTATTGCTAGGGTTAATGCTGTGGTTTCTCTAGCCTTCTGCATCCTCATGCTTTTGATCACTGCTGATTCATCAACTTCTTAGGGACAATTTCCCGCACCAACAGCAAGAGAGGGCCTTGAACGTCCGCTCACTCCTCCACTCCCTTTGACAAAGCCGGTAGCAGAACGATGTCGACTTCTTATGCCAGAATCTAGTGAATAAAGGCAATGAAAAGTATGATGACATCCACATCTGTACTAAAAGGGATCCACCAAACTTCGGGTGCATGGTAAATCACACAACTCTAAAGACCGTGAATTCAGCTAAGTACTTAGGAATTAGAATTATGAATAACTTTAACTGGAACGATCACGTAGTTAATGTCGTGGGGATAGCGAACCAGAGCCTACACTTTATTCGCAGACCAGTTCGAAAATACTGCAGGTCTACTAAAGAGACTGCCTGCACTGTGCCTGTCCATCCTCTTCTGGAGTATTGCTTACAAGACGGAAATGACCATCATAATAAGAGAAATGAGAGCAATCACAGAAAGATTTACGTGTTCCTTTGGCACCCTGGAGTTCGATGCTGGAACGACAGAGAACTAGTTTGAAGGTGGTTCAATGAATCCTCTGCCAGGAGCTTAGTTGTGAATTTCAGAGTAATAACATAGATGTAGATGCAGAATCCTTCGGTCGCCAGTGATGAATATTTTTATTTAAAATTTATTCATTAGCTAATTTCTAACGAGGTTCCCATGACGATCCGATTACGCGTCAAAGACACTGCCATTGGTCACACATACATCACATCACGGTAGTGCAGTAAAAAGATGTTTGTCAGTTGACAAAAAAAAGGAAACTGTCGTTTACAATTTTTTTAAACTCATTACAGTAACATACAGTTACACAGACTAACGCTATTTAATGAAATAATCATTTAAAGCATTTTAATCTTTTTTGTGTCAGAAAAATCTATATAAATAAAAAAGTAAATGTTCGTTTGTTCAAAATCATAAATTTCCGATAGTTCTTCACCACGTACTTCAAAATTTTGAGGGAATGTTGAATTTGAATGCAGGTAGGTTGTTATATTTATTATATGCCTTATGCCTTAATAGGTAATATTTAAGTAAATTTGTAATACATGTAAAGGGGATACATGTGCTTCAAAATTTTTGATCACACACACGCACACACACACACACACACACACACACACACACACACACACACACATATATATATATATATATATATATATATATATATATATATATATATAGGGTGAGTCGCCTAACATTACCGCTGAATATATTTCGTAAACCACATCCAATACTGACGAATCGATTCCACAGACCGAACGTGAGGAGAAGGGCTAGTGTAATTGGTTAATACAAACCATAAAAAAATGCACGGAAGTATGTTTTTTAACACAAACCTACGTTTTCTTAAATGGAACCCCGTTAGTTTTGTTAGCACATCTGAACATATAAACAAATACGTAATCAGTGCCGTTTGTTGCGTTGTAAAATGTTAATTACATCCGGAGATATTGTAACCTAAAGTTGACGCTTGAGTACCACTTCTCCGCTGTTCGATCGTGTGTATCGGAGAGCATCGAATTACGTAAGGATCCAAAGGGAACGGTGAATGACCTTAGGTACAGAAGAGACTGGAACAGCACATTACGTCCACATGCTAACACCTTTTATTGGTCTTTTTCACTGACGCACATGTACATTACCATGAGGGGTGAGGTACGCGTACACACGTGGTTTCCGTTTTCAATTACGGAGTGGAATAGAGTGTGTCCCGACATGTCAGGCCAATAGATGTTCAATGTGGTGGCCATCATTTGCTGCACACAATTGCAATCTCTGGCGTAATGAATGTCGTACACGCCGCAGTACATCTGGTGTAATGTCGCCACAGGCTGCCACAATACGTTGTTTCACATCTTCTGGGGTTGTAGGCACATCACGGTACACATTCTCCTGTAACGTACCCCACAGAAAGAAGTCCAGAGGTGTAAGATCAGGAGAACGGGCTGGCCAATTTATGCGTCCTTCACGTCCTATGAAACGCCCGTCGTACATCCTGTCAAGGGTCAGCCTAGTGTTAATTGCAGAATGTGCAGGTGCACCATCATGCTGATACCACATACGTCGACGCGTTTCCAGTGGGACAACGTTGGCAGATCATTCTGTAGAAACGCGATGTATGTTGCAGCTGTTTGGGCCCTGCAATGAAGTGAGGACCAATGAGGTGGTCGCCAATGATTCCGCACCATACATTTACAGTCCTCGGTCGCTGTTGCTCTACCTGTCTGAGCCAGCTAGGATTGTCCACGGACCAGTAATGCATGTACCGTAGATTCACTGCGCCGTGGTTTGTGAAACCCGCTTCATCGGTAAACAGGTAGAACTGCAACGCATTCTCTGTTAATGCCCATTGACAGAATTGCACTCGATGATTAAAGTCATCACCATGTAATTGCTGATATAGCGACACATGAAACGGGTGAAAGCGGTGACGATGCAGTATGCGCATGACACTACTTTGACTCAGTCCACCGGCTCTCGCAGTGTCCCGTGTACTCATGTGTGGGTTCATGGCAACAGCAGCTAACACACCAACTGCACCCGCTTCTCCTGTGATGGGGCTGTTACGGACCCGTTTGCGTGCTACGACCATACCTGTTGCATACAGTTGGCGGTAGATGTTTTGCAATGTGCGGCACGTTGGATGCTCTCTGTCCGGATACCGTTCTGCATACACCCAGCAGGCTTCAGCTGCATTTCGTCGATACTCGTCATAGATGAGTATCATCTCCGCCTTTTCAGAGTTCGAATACACCGTGGTCACAGTTCCTACAACACTACACTATCACAGACGTCTGGTAACACGGTGTACTACAGTTGGTCTGCGTGCGGAGACGAATTCAGAATAACAATAGCAGCAAGCGCTACATGCGGACACTGCGACAGCTAGACCAAACCACAACAGTGCAGTACAGCCACACTTGTAAACACGGTCGTCATCGTAAACATGTCCCTGCAGATGCTGCTCGCCGACCGTGGCCCGTGTTTGTTACAACACGCAACTGAACGTCGGAGGTTTCAAGCGTCAACTTTAGGTTACAATATCCCCGGATGTAATTAACATTTTACAATGCAACAAACGACACTGATTACGTATTTGTTTATACGTTCAGATGTGCTAACAAAACTAACGTGGTTCCATTTTTAAAAAAGGTAGGTTTGTGTTAAAAAACATACTTCCGTGCATTTTTTTATGGTTTGTATTAAACAATTACACTAGCCCCTCTCCTCACGTTCGGTCTGTGGAATCGGTTAGTCAGTATTTGATGTGGTTTACGAAATACATCCAGCGGTAACGTTAGGTGATTCACCCTATATATATACATATATTTGTGTGTGTGTGTGTGTGTGTGTGTGTGTGTGTGTGTGTGTGTGTGTGTGAATTAAAGTTGTATTTACAGCTTATTGGGTTATGATTAGAATACTGCTATAAAATGTGATTTTTAAATGACAATAAACATGGCACAGGGCACAAGGTGAGATAAAAAGAGACAGATGGACAGTGGGGCTGCAGGAATTGTTCGGAATCGAGTCACAGTTCAGACTGAGGTATGTGCTCAGGACCCGCTCACTGAGGGTTTCGTACACAATTCATCCATTCCGGAAATCGAGAATCTGGACAATTTTTCCCTATTACCGATATCGACCTTGGCATGTTATCAGTCGCGGGAATTCCAAGGCTTTCAAGAATGCTTTTAATTGTATTAAATTTAAGTTTCGTGTGTAATTTCACATTTGCTACTGTGATTTTCAATCATCTTATTAACTTTGGAGCTCTATTAACATGATATGTTCATTAACAATAGCAGATGTATTCATTTCGTCTGCTCTCGTTTCTGTTGCGCTTAATAGTAAGATATGAAGGTTTCTTAAGAGAATAAAACGGTACCGTCGATAATATGGCTACTGTTGTTACCAAAATGGCGAACTGTTCTGTGAGACGCTTCAGTGTATTTTAAGGCATAGAGTATCAACGAGTAGTAGGATGGCCTTATGCGTATTATCGCTAGATGGTAAAGGCACCTTTTTAACAGCAGCAGGGGACTTTATTTCATCGTGGGTTATCCAGTTACCCTGAAATATTTGTAAAATAAGCATATGAACCATGAAAAAAGTATCATATCAGGGTGCACTCTGCTGCAGAGTGAAAATCTCGTTCTGGAAACAACCACCATTCTGTGGCTAAGCCATATCCTCGCTTTGTCCTTTCTTCCAGGAGTTCTGCAAGGTTAGCAGAAGAGCGCCAGCGAAGTTTGGAAGGTAAGAAATGCGGTACTGGCTGAATCAAGGCTGTGAGGAGGGCTCGTGAGTCGTGCTTGGATAGCTCTGTTCATTTGCGCTTGGGACGCGACAGCGGCCGGACGTGCCGGTACTTCCGCGTAGTCGTAGCGCCGCAAGCCGTGTTTATAGACATTCTTGGATTTTGACCTGTGATATTCTCAGTGTATCATCACTACCGTCGTACACAAGCTTCTTAATTCACTGACAGCGGTCTCGGCCGCGCCTATAGTGGAGTTATGGCTCCCAGTGTACCCGTAAGAATACCCTGTGTTTTGCATTTGAGAAATCCTCCAGGAATGTGCAACCGAGTTCTCTAGAAATCCATGACTGGATAATAGATATTATTGGCATCACGTCCGAGCAGGTCCCCACAGCATATTATGACATGGCCGAATACGGTGTCTTGGATCAGATACAACTGGAGAAAGTTTTGGTGAATACTGGTGGGAAAGCAGAGTTCCGACATCCTGATCAGTCGGTGAGTACAGTTGGAATTACTAACGCTGACATGGAATATAAACAAGTACGAGTGTTCAATTTGCCATCTGAGGTTGAGCAATTGTTTTCTTAGAGATGCCCTCGCCAAATACGGTGACATCCGACAGATTAGAAACGAAAAATGGTTTAGCCGACACAAACTCCAATGTTATAGTGGTGTTCGCTCAGTTGACATGGCCGTTAAAGTCAATATCCCATCCTATATAATGGTTTGTGGTTATAAGTCTCATGTCGATTACGATGGGCAAGTAGACACTTGTTTTATCTGTAACACGAGTGGCCATTTACGAGATGATTTTCCACGGCGCGCTGTCGTACTTCGAGACAATCTACAACAACGACAGAGATTAACATTGGCTGATGTCCTAACTCAAAATCAGACGCTTTCTGCGATTGACTCCCAACCAAGTGCATCTCTGTCAGAGGACAACAATCTCGGTAACTGCACCTTCCCACCCTTACCGCAAAATGGTTCAAATGGATCTGAGCACTATGGGACTTAACTTCTGAGGTCATCAGTCCCCTAGAACTTAGAACTACTTAAACCTAACTATCCTAAGGACATCACACACATCCATGACTGAGGCAGAATTCGAACCAGCGACCGTATCGGTCACGCAGTTCCAGACTGTAGCGTCTAGAACCGCTCGACCACTCCGGCCGGCTCCCTTACCTGAGAAACCCTTGGCCAGTCACCCCTTAGCCGCCGGTGTTGCATTATCTGTCGGCAACAATCGACGCCGTACTGGTGACGGTAGTGGCTCCGATGACCAGGTTGTAAAAAATCAAACCGATGACGCGGAATCACGGGCCTCCACACTGGAAACGCATATGTCGGACGGCTCAGTTATGACCAGCCAACTTGACATTGAATCTCCCGACGCAGAAACTGTCAATACGAGTGTAGTCGAGTGTTTACAGCAATCCGTTCCGTTGCCGCTTCTCGACTCGCCACAGGCGGTCAACACACGAGAGGCGGAAGTCAGTCAACTACAATTCGTAAACACAGAGGATGATGCACGCGGTGTAGAGCATAACATAATCACCCGCCACATCGGAAATGCTTTCAAACAACGCGAGGAACCGGAAAGCTGTATACAAACAGCCAGTGCGGCTCCAAACAAACACAGTGAGTCTACTGAAGACGCGTCTTCGGACTTTCCTTGCTGTTACCCGATCTGAAGCAAGGACTTTCACGTACTGCTTACAGCCATGACTCGCCATCTTCGCCGTATTCTATGACACATCGGACGACTGTACGACGTCAAATTATAGTTAAACCAATGACGTGGCTGGAAGTAAGTCAAAAAGTAAAGACAGATCAAAAACTAGTACAAAAGCTGCGGATGTAGGTTCGAAGTCCGACGGTGAGATGGACTGGGCTTCCTACGCTTCCCAACACCCACGTGTCTCTGACTATCATGAGTCAAGGTTATAAGTTTTTGTCCCTGAACATTAACAGCGTTAGGACAGATTTAAAATTAGCAATGTTACGTCAGTTTATCTACGAGCCCGACGCTGATTTAGTTCTGTCACGGGAAGTGTCTGTCTTAAGTTTTCATGTATCAAGATTTACAACAATCGTAAACACCGCCGCGGACGAGGGTACAGGTACGTCGATTCTATCAGGAGACAGAATCCCAGAGAGAAATATCGAAACGTTGGACTCCGGTAGAGGCAGTCATAGCTTGCCAAATTTTTGACTTCACCCTCGTCAGTATCTATGCTCCATCTGGAACGACTCTAAAATCAGAGAGAGCTAACTTCTTTAAACAAGACATCATCTACTTGTTACGCCGCAACGTAACCCAGTTGATAATTAGTGGTGATTTTAACTGTGTGATCCACAGGAAAGATCATCGCCAAAGTTTAATTACTGTAGGGAACTACATGATCTGGTGCGTCACCTGCTGCTGAAGGATGCGTGGGAACTAAAATTTCCTACCCTGGTAAAGTACAAGTACCTGACCTCCACCGCATGTAGCCGTCTAGACCGTTTGTACATCTCTGAGAGCATTTGCCAACATGTTCTGAACGCCGATGTCATTCCGGCTGGCTTGTCCGACCACTGCACCCTCTGTGTCACGATAAATCTGGCCAAGCAGCATACTAAATGCCATAGGGTTCCGTGCAGCCTAAATGTTTCTACTCTCGCCGATGTCGCCCTACAAGATGTCATCTCCACGACATGGGCGGATTGTCTCCAGCAATGCTGCAGATATCCGTGTAAGATAGCCTGGTGGAATGCTGTAGTCAAGCGGAAAATGCGATTATCCTTAAAAAACTACAGTTGGCAACGGGCGCAAGATGTCAAACGCACGATTAATTTTTACCAGACAGTTCTGCGAGAGTTGTATGTGACAACGTCACCAACCAACACGCAGCTGACGACTGTTAAATAAATAAAGGCGAAGCTTACAAGCATAAAGCAAACGCAGCGTGAAGGACTGATGAGCAGATCTAAAGCAAAATCACTTTAAGAGGACGAACTTGCAACACTGTATCAACTCATAAAACATCGTTCCATTCGCAAGCGAGCTTTTATCGGGGAGCTGGACGCAGATGATAGACTCCGTTTGACCCGACAGAGTGATATTCTTACTTCAGTTTACCGGTACTTCACGGATCTGTACTCGCAATGCGATGCACATGGTGAAGACGACGGAGAGATCGTGCGCACTCTGCCCCCGTAGTCACGCCTGCGGAGAACTCGGCGGTCGTACCCGATTTTGCTCCAGACGAAGTCCTTGAACTGATTTCTGGCTCACCATCGAATAAATCCCCTGGCCCTGATGGTTTTCCACGGGAATTTTATGTGCGTTTCTGGCCCATAATCGGACACGCATTTACAGACGTTCTCAATGAAGTGATGTGAGGGAGTGACGTGCCGGCCGAAATGAAGGAAGGTCGAATTGTATTCATACCAAAAAGCAAACACTGAAAAGCCTTACATAACTTCCGACCGATCGCTTTACTCAGTTTTGATTATAAAACCTTTGCCAGAGCACTCAACAGCAGATTGACTTCATTAACGAAGCAAGTGATTCACAACCATCAATCATGCATCCCTGGTCGCACTATTATGAGGCCCGTTTCGGAATATAGAGATGTAATAGCCATAGCGTCAGTCACTAACGTGAATCTCGCATTGCTGTTTATCGACGTTTGCAAGACGTTTGATCGCGTCCGCCACGAGTACCTCCTACGGCTACTGCAGCGGTGTGGTTTTGATCAACGGGTTATTGACGCCGTGCAACGTTTCGTCACGGGCAATGGACAGCTTACTCAGCCCATCGAGGTCCAAAGAGGAGTGCCGCAGGGGAGCCCTCTGTCCATGATGTTCTTTGTTTTATCGCTCGAGCCACTCGTACGCTCCATTGATGACAAACCTGCGGGCCTGACGATCGCCGGGACGTCCTTCGTGGTTCGTGTTTACGCCGACGACGTCTGAGTGTTACGGCGCAACAACGGAGACGTCTCAACCCTCAAGACCGTGGTAGACGAGTACTGTCGTGCTTCCGGTGCTAAAATCGACGCCGATAAATGTACCCTTGTTAACATTCGGGGATTCGACGCAGTTATTGTACCTTGGGCGAAACGTGTCGAAGCCCTCACCACTCTGGGGATGATTATCGGCAAATTCCCGTCAAAAATGAATTTAAAAAATTGGAAGCAGGTCACCAACAAAATGCAAGGTGCCATCTATGAAAACTATTGCCGGTCTGTTGACATTCTCCAATGCATACGACTCCTCAGCAGTTATATATTCAGTAAAACGTACTATACGGCCCAAATATTTCCAGTCCCCAGGATGCAGGCCAAACACTTGATGAAACTCTCTAATAGATTTATCTAGCAAGGTCATCTGTTTAAAGTGAAATATACCACGCTGACGTCTTCCAGACAGGCCGACGGACTCAACATGCCTGGCATTAACCGAAAGTGTACTGCGTTATACATTAAACGAACCATCCGCTTGTTGGACAAGGAACATTTCAGCGTAACCAGTGGGCTCTTCCGAACCTTACGCCATCGCTTCACTTGTGGCAGTCATCTTATTAAGTGGAAATGGGTGCAGCAGAGGCTGGGCCTGATTACCCGCAGCAGCCCAGCCAGCCACTGCACCGACATCCTGCTCTGGCCGGACACGAAACATTTTCCCGCTACCAAGAACAACACCGTGATGTGGCTGTTAGGACAGTATGTGACATGTGCCATCATTCACAATAGTAAAGATAATCTCATTAGTTTCGAGGCTTATATGAGAACGGCACGTTGGAAGATGAAACGTTACCCAAACGTCAGGACGATGTTTGGTAACATGTTAGATACAATTTTTGAAAAACAAGACTTAGGGTAATTCTCGACGCCGGCAAGGACACAAATCACATTCACGACGATATAGCAGACAGAATACACGACGAATAAGGAGATACACCTGCTCCCAGGACTGATCCCAACTTCTCAACGGCGTTCATTAACTTCATTTGACGTTTTCCTTAATTTATGTTGCCTGTGCCTGTCTTTGTTATTCGTTTGTATGCTCCAAATGACTTTCTGTGAAGAGTTTAGACGAGTGTGAATCAACTGACAGAACTGCAATTCTAGTTAAGACAGTGAATTTGATTTTTTTGTAATTGTTTTTAATATGTTTGCGTTGTAGTTCTATGTCTCTGTCTGGACTGAAGATGCTATTGTCAGTTTAAAGTTCTTGTTATGTTTTATAAACTTAACAATGGCACTAAGTAAATTGAAATGAGTTCTTCAGTCTATTGTAAGATAAAATTTGTGTTGCAACAGTTCCAGTGCTTCCTTATTTTGTTTTTGTGCTTATGTGCTTATATGATTGTTTAATTAAAAAAAAAAGTGGCAAGCGAGCGAGACTCTCGTCCAGGCGACCGTGGTTCGAGATCCATCTATGCTACTTTTGTTTCCTTTTTATTTCAAATGCCTGTTTTAATTTTAATCAATCGTGTACATTCCGGGATGAATTGATTAAATAAATTACAAGCCTCAAAAAAAGAAAAAAGTTTGTAGAGCACTTGCCCGCGAAATGCAAAGGTGCCGAGTTCGAGTCTGCGACCGGCACATAGTTTTAACCTGTCAGGAAGTTTATTATCAGCGCACACTGCGCTGCAGAGTAAAAATCTCATTCTGGATATAAACCTTGCTCGAGAATTGCTCTACGTGTTATTGAAAATCAGATCAAAATCCCTATAGTAGTTTTTGAATTTTCGTCAGATTACGGATGAAAAGTAAGTTTGTAACGACAAGAAAAGGAATTTTTGTGTAACACATGAATAATTTAACAATGTTAGAATTACCCCTTTACCGTGAAATTTAGCTTTTTATCAAATTTCGTGGTTTTTCCTTCACTTACTTCCCACAAAATCTAATCAATCTAGGTCATCGGAAATTATCCTACAGGTTTAGATGAATTTAGGAGTATCAAAATATCTTATATAAATAGTCGTATCTTTCGACTGTATTGACTTAGAAGCTTAAACGTTTTACACCGTCAAATGATCATAGACCGCAGGATGAGTCATAAGTTTTAAATTAAAAGTTCCACCCTTTACTGAGACAAGGGTTTCTTAGTGGTCGGACAGACGGGCAGACAGACAGACGAACAACAAGGGGATTCTATAAGAGTTCCATTTCAACCGGTTGAGATACCGAACTCTAAAACTAGGTTCAGTTAAGTCCAGCGGTCAATACACTATGTGATCAAAAGTATCCGGACAAACCCAAATACATACTTTTTCATAATAGGTGCAGTGTGATGCCACCTACTGACCAGGTACTTCATATCTGCGATCTTAGTAGAGAGCAGACATCGTGAGAGAGCAGAATGGGGCGCTCCGCGGAACTCACGGACTTCGAACGTGGTCAGGTGATTGGGTGTCACTTGGGTCATACGTCTGTACGTGAGATTTCCACACTCCTAAACATCCCTATGTCCACTGTTTTCAAAGTGCTAGTGAAGTGGAAACGTGAAGGGACACGTGCACAAAAGCATATAGGCCGACCTCGTCTCTCGACTGACAGAGACCGTCGACAGTTGAAGAGGGCCGTAATCTATCCCACCATCACGCAGGAATTCCAAACTGCATCAGGATCCACTGAAAGTACTACGACTTTAGACAGGAGGTGATAGACCTTGGATTTCATGCTCGAGTGGCTGCTCATATGCCACACATTACGCCGGTAAATCCCAAACGACACCTCGCTTGGTGTAAGGAGCGTAAACATTGGAAGATTTGACAGTGGAAAAACATTGTGTGGAGTAACGAATCACGGTACACAATGTGCAGATCCGATGACAGGGTGTGGATATGGCAAATGCCCGGTGAACATCATCTCCCAGCATGTGTAGTGCCGATACTAAAATTCAGATGCGGTGGTGTTATGGTGTGGTCATGTTTTCCTTGGAGGGGGCCTCAACCCCTAATTGTTTAGCGTGGCACTATTACAGGTCACATCCATTACAATTCCGCAATGACAGAAATAATAACTGGACACGACAAGGCTATTCTTACAACATAAATCGTGACTAAAACAGACACCACCCGTATGACAACCGTTGGCACAGTAGTAAGAATTACAGGGAAAGATCACCTCTCCGTGGTAATGACTATCACAGAGACAATCAGAGAAACAGACAATATGGGAACCAAAATAATTATTATCAAGGGAGACAGAATAACTTCAGACGCAACGGTCCACCGCGCAGTTACGACTCAGGGAGAAGTTCTCCACCACATGACCGACAAGAAATTAATTACAGAAATTACCGACTTGACGACAGGCGATATAATCATAAAGACAGACCCGAATTTCATCAGAACTGGCGAGATTCAAACAGGGCAGGGCCTTCTCGACAAGGTGAATTTGTAGAAGTTGGATATCCAAATCCCAATAACGACACGCGCCAAGAAAGAATCAGACAATGACTCGCACCGCAGGCAGCCACGTGCGCCGGATGGCACAGAGAAAAATAACATAGAAGCTAACCTTGAGAAAAATTCCAGCATTCTTTACCGACGCATACCACATGATAATTGTGTTGAAGTTGAAACTCTGCATACTAGGAAGAGTAAAGGATTGCACCACATTTCACATGTAAAATCGTTTATTGAGAGATAATCTGTTCTTTAACTTCGTCTTTCCTATAAAGTTTTTCACTTCACGTTACTAGTATTCTTCGTCACACTTAGAAACTGTTAACATGCAACTATGTTTTAAAGTTAACTATCCAGTCAAGAACCTGGGGAACTTATTTAGACAAGTAATTACAAATGCATTGTTATAGTCAACAGAGGACACAGTGTTGTTGTGTGTGTACATTCTTGCTTGTTAGTTACACGATTACATAACGAATATACAGCTTACATACTTAGAACATGCTAATGAGATTTTAATGCAAGATTTTGGTTTACTTGAAAAGATATTCTTTATTTGAAGTACATTATGTGAGATTAACGATGACTTAGCATTTGGTTTCTTTGACAGCTGCACGATTATATCACGACGCTACTAATATGTGACCCAATTTACATTGTTGCTTTTGCCGTGTATCTATTTTATATCGGCACAGTTTTTCTGAATTCCTCAGGAAAGGAAAACATATTTTAGTAGTAACTTTTGTGGTATAGCTACAATGAGACAACCTTCTCCATAGCACAACAATACGTTGCAGTACAGTACTTATTTCATCACGGCAATAAGCGTAATAAATACGATATCTATACGCAAAGCATTTCACTTTTGTTTATTATGCGGTAAGTACATTGACTTCTACATTACTTTGGTTACAGACGACGATAATTACCACACTTGGAACAATTGGTTAAAATAAAATTTAATAGATGTACTAATATAGATATTTTATGCCTACAGATCCAGTAAATAATAATTTTATGATCTACTTCCAAAAAAACGAGGGAGCACTAAAAGACATTTCCCTTCACAGGAATTGCATACATAATTTTGTCAATGACTGGGTAACTTGCTTCATAGAGTAATTTATCGTGATGAATCACTCAAGTGTTAAGTTCTGACGTAGGTATTAGCCATGGCCATATTTACTGCAATATTTTTCTGCTTGAGCTTTGTCATGTTTAGATATAAGTTAAAGCATTTGCTGCTGCTGTTTGCCAGGCATAGTGCTACTCAATTTCACTTTGTATTACTTTGTTAAGCAACTTTTACTACTGATTTATTTTTCTTGTTTGCTACACATTGCCTTATATTAGTTGTAATATTACAATTGCTTTTCTAATTTATATTTATTGCTGCTTGCTTTGCCAATTTGCATTTTTTGTCATTGCTGTTTGCTTTAATTGTTTTACGCTGCTGCATTGCCTTGTCCCTTAGTTTATGCATCTGAGCTCAGTAGATTTAAGTTATCTTAAGATGGGGTAGGCTATATGTGAGAACGAGTTGTGATGAATTGGAAGAAATGAATTGAGAAGCTATAAGAAAATGGTTTGGGCAAAAAAGTAGTGTACAGTGGAGAAAAACTATTTTCAAAAGAGGATATGGACAGAATACAGAAAACATGCTTGGATAGGATTTTTCTGGTGGAAATAAATGTTGAAATAAGAGGAAAGATCTATGGAATGAAGTTTTGGGTTGGACTGCAGAACCAAATGTTACACTGAACACAAACACTGTCTTTTCCTTTTGTGTTATTCCGCTATGTGTTTGTGTACTCTTGTGTATTTGTGTTTTTCCTGTCTTAATGTGCTTATCTGATAAGAGTTATTTACTTTGTAAAGATGTTTAGACATTATTTATTCTGTTTTGTTTTAGTGCTCATATGTGAAATTAATGTTTCGAAAACTATTCTCATTATTTTTTTTGTTTACTTATGTCATAATTCCTGTAACACTGATGTATATGTTTATTTCTGTTCTTATGTAAAGCCTGTACTACTACAAATGTTATCTGTATTGTTATGTTCTTTAACGATGTATTTTGTACCTTTGTAATTGTATTCTTATGTTGTAAATTTATAATTGTATAGACACCAGTTCTTCAAATTAAGTTTCATTGCAGTGCACACTTTTCTGTTGGCCATAGTATATGCACAATATGTAAAAAAAAAGGTGGCTGTTTGCACATGTGTTAATAATTCAGCAAGGGACTGGTTAACAGCATTGCTGGTTCTAAGGACAATTCCAAAAACTTTGTTAGTGCACAAGTGGTGGTTTATGGACTTGCTATATTGTCCACAAGACTCTTCGATGGTGATTGTGCACCTTTACAGTCGCAACAGATGGCTGCTGGCCATCTCTACAAGGACTACAGTGGGTCTCCATCTTTGATGACCCACCAATACCATTATTTCTACAAGGACTGCAGTGGGTCTACACCTCTGGCGGCCCACCAATATCATAATCTCTACCTGGACTACAGTGGGTCTGCTCTGTGATGACCTACCTACCAGTATTCTTCAGCTTCGCCTGATTCTGCTGTGGGTTTGCTCTGTTGTGGCCCATTACCTGTCTGCATGTCAGGAGTCAGCATTGTCTTTCCGTTGGGAGGACAACTGACTGGGTGTTGTGTGATGTCCTTAGGTTAGTTAGGTTTAAGTAGTTCTAAGTTCTAGGGGACTGATGACCATAGATGTTACGTCCCATAGTGCTCAGAGCCATTTGAACCATTTTTTGGGAGGACAACAATACTTCTTCAAGACTGCATGGAAATCCACAACTTCTGTGTGCATTTTCTTTTACTGTTCAGACTTCGAGAAAAAAGAAAACACTGCAATTTTACTGTGATGAATGATCAGGACTGTCTTTATGGACTATGAGGAAATTTTAGCTTTTGACCAACATTGTATCGATAATTGTGTGCATTTGATATATTTCTTAGCATTAATATAAAATTTTTTTAAGAAATATGTATTGGCCAGTGCCCAAAACAATTTGTAAAATCTTTTGTGGAGAGCATGGGGCCTATGTAAGTAGGCTGTTTAGGTTTTTTATGTTGGTAACGCCATGTAGCGCTCTATATGAAAATCACTGACTGTGCTGTGTGCAGTCTGTGGCTGGTTTGCGTTGTTGGAATATTCGCCTTTGTGGAGTTGGGCAGTTGGCTGTTAAAAGCGCGTAGCGTTGCGTACTTGGAGGTGTGCCGCCGGCAGTGGTGGATGTGGGCAGAGAAATGGCGGAGTTTTGAGAGCGGATGATGTGGACGTGTGTCCATCAGAGACAGTAAATTTGTAAGACTGGATGTCATGAACTGCAAAAACATACTATGAATCTCTAACACTATTAAGATAAATACATTGTTCTCTATCAAAATCCCCCCCATGAACCATGGACCTTGCCGTTGGTGGGGAGGCTTGCGTGCCTCAGCGATACAGATAGCCGTACCGTAGGTGCAACCACAACGGAGGGGTATCTGTTGAGCGGCCAGACAAACGTGTGGTTCCTGAAGAGGGGCAGCAGCCTTTTCAGTAGTTGCAGGGGCAAAAGTCTGGATGATTGACTGATCTGGCCTTGTAAAAATAACCAAAACGGCCTTGCTGTGCTGGTACTGCGAACGGCTGAAAGCAAGGGGAAACTACAGCCGTAATTTTTCCCGAGGGCATGCAGCTTTACTGTATGATTACATGATGATGGCGTCCTCTTGGGTAAAATATTCCGGAGGTAAAATAGTCCCCCATTCGGATCTCCGGGCGGGGACTACTCAAGAGGATGTCGTTATCAGGAGAAAGAAAACAGGCGTTCTGCGGATCGGAGCGTGGAATGTCAGATCCCTTAATCGGGCAGGTAGGTTAGAAAATTTAAAAAGGGAAATGGATAGGTTGAAGTTAGATATAGTGGGAATTAGTGAAGTTCGGTGGCAGGAGGAACAAGACTTCTGGTCAGGTGACTACAGGGTTATAAACACAAAATCAAATAGGGGTAATGCAGGAGTAGGTTTAATAATGAATAGAAAAATAGGAATGCGGGTAAGCTACTACAAACAGCATAGTGAACGCATTATTGTGGCCAAGATAGATACGAAGCCCACACCTACTACAGTAGTACAAGTTTATATGCCAACTAGCTCTGCAGATGACGAAGAAATTGAAGAAATGTATGATGAAATAAAAGAAATTATTCAGATTGTGAAGGGAGACGAAAATTTAATAGTCATGGGTGACTGGAATTCGAGTGTAGGAAAAGGGAGAGAAGGAAACATAGTAGGTGAATATCGATTGGGGGACAGAAATGAAAGAGGAAGCCGCCTGGTAGAATTTTGCACAGAGCACAACATAATCATAACTAACACTTGGTTTAAGAATCATGAAAGAAGGTTGTATACATGGAAGAACCCTGGAGATACTAAAAGGTATCAGGTAGATTATATAATGGTAAGACAGAGATTTAGGAACCAGGTTTTAAATTGTAAGACATTTCCAGGGGCAGATGTGGACTCTGACCACAATCTATTGGTTATGACCTGTAGATTAAAACTGAAGAAACTGCAAAAAGGTGGGAATTTAAGGAGATGGGACCTGGATAAACTAAAAGAACCAGAGGTTGTACAGAGATTCAGGGAGAGCATAAGGGAGCAATGGACAGGAATGGGGGAAATAATTACAGTAGAAGAAGAATGGGTAGCTTTGAGGGATGAAGTAGTGAAGGCAGCAGAGGATCAAGTAGGTAAAAAGACGAGGGCTAGTAGAAATCCTTGGGTAACAGAAGAAATATTGAATTTAATTGATGAAAGGAGAAAATATAAAAATGCAGTAAGTGAAACAGGCAAAAAGGAATACAAACGTCTCAAAAATGATATCGACAGGAAGTGCAAAATGGCTAAGCAGGGATGGCTAGAGGACAAATGTAAGGATGTAGAGGCTTATCTCACTAGGGGTAAGATACATACCGCCTACAGGAAAATTAAAGAGACCTTTGGAGATAAGAGAACCACTTGTATGAATATCAAGAGCTCAGATGGAAACCCAGTTCTAAGCAAAGAAGGGAAAGCAGAAAGGTGGAAGGAGTATATAGAGGGTCTATACAAGGGCGATGTACTTGAGGACAATATTATGGAAATGGAAGAGGATGTAGATGAAGATGAAATGGGAGATATGATACTGCGTGAAGAGTTTGACAGAGCACTGAAAGACCTGAGTCGAAACAAGGCCCCTGGAGTAGACAATATTCCATTGGAACTACTGACGGCCGTGGGAGAGCCAGTCCTGACAAAACTCTACCATCTGGTGAGCAAGATGTATGAAACAGGCGAAATACCCTCAGACTTCAAGAAGAATATAATAATTCCAATCCCAAAGAAAGCAGGTGTTGACAGATGTGAAAATTACCGAACTATCAGCTTAATAAGTCACAGCTGCAAAATACTAACACGAATTCTTTACAGACGAATGGAAAAACTAGTAGAAGCCAACCTCGGGGAAGATCAGTTTGGATTCCGTAGAAACACTGGAACACGTGAGGCAATACTGACCTTACGACTTATCTTAGAACAAAGATTAAGGAAAGGCAAACCTACGTTTCTAGCATTTGTAGACTTAGAGAAAGCTTTTGACAATGTTGACTGGAATACTCTCTTTCAGATTCTAAAGGTGGCAGGGGTAAAATACAGGGAGCGAAAGGCTATTTCCAATTTGTACAGAAACCAGATGGCAGTTATAAGAGTCGAGGGACATGAAAGGGAAGCAGTGGTTGGGAAGGGAGTAAGACAGGGTTGTAGCCTGTCCCCGATGTTGTTCAATCTGTATATTGAGCAAGCAGTAAAGGAAACAAAAGAAAAATTCGGAGTAGGTATTAAAATTCATGGAGAAGAAATAAAAACTTTGAGGTTCGCGGATGACATTGTAATTCTGTCAGAGACAGCAAAGGACTTGGAAGAGCAGTTGAATGGAATGGACAGTGTCTTGAAAGGAGGATATAAGATGAACATCAACAAAAGCAAAACAAGGATAATGGAATGTAGTCTAATTAAGTCGGGTGATGCTGAGGGAATTAGATTAGGAAATGAGGCACTTAAAGTAGTAAAGGAGTTTTGCTATTTGGGGAGCAAAATAACTGATGATGGTCGAAGTAGAGAGGATATAAAATGTAGACTGGCAATGGCAAGGAAAGCGTTTCTGAAGAAGAGAAATTTGTTAACATCCAGTATTGATTTAAGTGTCAGGAAGTCATTTCTGAAAGTATTCGTATGGAGTGTAGCCATGTATGGAAGTGAAACATGGACGATAAATAGTTTGGACAAGAAGAGAATAGAAGCTTTCGAAATGTGGTGCTACAGAAGAATGCTGAAGATTAGATGGGTAGATCACATAACTAATGAGGAAGTATTGAATAGGATTGGGGAGAAGAGAAGTTTGTGGCACAACTTGACCAGAAGAAGGGATCGGTTGGTAGGACATGTTCTGAGGCATCAAGGGATCACCAATTTAGTATTGGAGGGCGGCGTGGAGGGTAAAAATCGTAGGGGGAGACCAAGAGATGAATACACTAAGCAGATTCAGAAGGATGTAGGTTGCAGTAGGTACTGGGAGATGAAAAAGCTTGCACAGGATAGAGTAGCATGGAGAGCTGCATCAAACCAGTCTCAGGACTGAAGACCACAACAACAACAACTATCAAAATATTTCATTTGCTAACTATGCCTATCAGTAGTTAGTGCCTTCGGTAGTTTGAATCTTTTATTTAGCTGGCAGTAGTGGCGCTCGCTCTATTGCAGTAGTTCGAGTAACGAAGATTTTTGTGAGGTAAGTGATTTGTGAAATGTATAGTTTAATTTTAGTCAGCGCCATTATCTTGTAGGGATTATTGAAAGTCAGACTGCATTGCGCTAAAAATATTGTGTGTCAGTATAGTGTTGATAAGGATAGGTAAAGAGCGAAATGTCTCAGTACGTCCAGTTCTACTCAGCTGTTTGAAAATCAAATAATCTAAGAGGTTTATCAGCACAGTAATTCATTAAATTTTCTACGGGGACGTTTCAAAGTAATGGTCGTAGCCGTGGCACATTTTGGAGTATTCATAAAAGAATGATCTAAAATTAAGTTGTGAATACAGCCACTGACTACCGGAAAGAAAGAGCCCAGGAAAAGCGTGAACGAACTGGAGTACTCTCATATAACTGCATAATGGGTTCATCTATTTGGCTTTGAAAATTAGATCTTCAAAATGAAATCCTCATGCAAATTAACTGACTTCGCACTCGCCTCTCCTCGGTGGCTTCAAAGCTGGCGTACGCTTACCACTGTTAAACTGTTTGAGGGCAGAAGTGCAGCAGTGGCAGGAAAATTCCAAGTTGATATCGGCCTCTGAACGCTGTTCTAAGTTGGACACATCCCTCTCTGGATTTTTCGGCTTCGACTTTGGACAAGTATCTTCTATCGGCTGTCTAAGGAGAAGTGTGTACTAGACGGCGTCCGTGAAGCCTGTGTGTTCTAACTTCGTTCTTCAAAACCGAGTTGGATCTGTTAGCGTTGGAATCTCGCCGGCCAGTTGCAGCCGAATTTGCGAGTGGCACCCAATGCTAATTTCATAAACAAGCTTAAAATATCCTACACATACGACTATTGTCGTGGTTAACCAGAGGCGTGGAGAAGAAAGCAGAAAAACTCTTCCGCTACATCACAGAATTTATTGTCAACCAGAAGACTTGCAAGTAAGCACATGTGGGAGCTCACCCCCGTCACCACTGAAACAATTACTGTGAGCCTAACAGAGAACGCCTTAATAGCATTTGAACAAAAATTTCAGTGTGCACTGCTGGGCTTAACAGCTGCTCTTAGCGTATGTGAGATTTTGTTTTCTCCTGCCTTTCAGATTCTTATCTTAGCCACAAAGGATTCCTTGCACTAGTATCACAATGCAGTTATGGAACGCCGCCCGTCCTCCTTGATTCTCATGCCGCGCATAGACGGAAGACCGTCCTCCAGTGCTCTCTAGCTGTGCAGAGAACGACTTTCAGCGGGAAACAACTTTAAGACTATTCCATTCCCGTAAGTGAACTTCGCTTTCACGAGTCAGCTAAGTCCCCCAATGCCTTCAGAAGTAACAAGATGAAAGTAGGTACAGAAATATGTGGAAATGTAGTGGATATGGCTCTGAAGTTTACATGCAATGCAAGTAACGCGACTTTACTGACTATTCGGATCAGCATGTTAAGTTATAAAATAGATTATGTGATATGTTGAGACTAAACTGCATTGAATTTAGGGCAGAATTGGATCTACCTTATTTTACTATTTTATGTTCGAAAAAAGTGGATCAAATGGCTCTGAGCACTATGGGACTTAACATCTGAGGTCATCAGTCCCCTAGAATTTAGAACTACTTAAACCTAACTAACCTAATGACATCACACACATCTATGCCCGAGGAAGGATTCGAACCTGCGACGATAGCGCACACGTGGTTCCAGACTGAAGCGTCTAGAACCGCCCGGCCACAACGGCCGGCTAAGTGAGACTATGACTTGTTGGTTACAGTACAACCACATTCAAGCCACCAAAAAGGAAGTGACTGTCTTTCGTTGCACTGAGGTGGTTTATTTTGATGTGTAGTGTGGCGAGATGAACAGAAGACTGCTTACGAAGTAGGTCACAGTTGTAGGGGATATACCTCCATGTCCTAGTGGCTAGAATGCTATTATAGTTCTGACATCGCTAGTTGTTCATTTCAAAAAGGAGACTGATACTCACGTTGTCTGATACTAATATGTACACACCAGTGGGTTATATCAGCAACTTTGTCAGTGAAATGCATGGCTATCAATAAGATATTTAGGGGCTTCTTAAAGTGAATTTTATAAGTAGTTAAACCTGGCATGACTTCTTGCAAGTTATTGATACTAAGTGTTTCTGGTTAATCGATTCTTATTTGGACCAAAGAAAGTGAATTTAAATCTTTGTGTACGTAATGAAATCATTCACAGCCAAATAGCTTAACTGCTGATAAATTTGCCGGGTCGAATGGGCGTGGCCAATGAAACTTTTCCGATGGTGACTTATAGTTCAGAGCTGTGTTAGACATGTTCAGAGACGATCCCGCCGAGTATTGGCCACTGACGGGTCGGACGCTGGAGAGTCACGTAAATACAGTTAAGGTTTCACTAGCTTCACGAGAAAAACGGGGTTTAACACATACGTCACGGCACTTGACAGTGCAGGTGTTACGAGTGCTAGCATACGTCTCTGGGGAGCGAGTAACAATTTCAGACGACGTGAAGAAACAAGCAATCTTGGTTGCAGGGTTATTTTTTGTTATTTTTTCCAAATGACGCGTTTCACGTTTATTTATGCACCTTCGGATTGGCTTACGGAAGAAATACAAACTTTCAAATTAGTGTCGTGACCCCTTTTAGTGAGATTGGATTGAAATCGGTCCGAGCAGGCTTTGGAAGGCCCAACGGTACCGACCGGCCGTAGTGTCATCCCCAGGCCACAGGCGTCACTGGATGCGGAGATGGAGGGGCATGAGGTCAGCACACCGTTCTCCCGGCCGTATGTCAGTCTACGAGACCGGACCCGCTACTTCTCAATCAAGTAGCCTCTCAGTTTGCCTCACAATGGCTGAGTGCACCCTGCTTGCCAATAGCGCTCGGCAAACCGGATGATCACCCATCTAACTGCTAGCCCAGCCCAACAGCGCTTAACTTCGGTGATGGAACCTGTGTTACCACTGCGGCAAGGCCGTTGGCGAGATTGGATTATTGAGCAAATGTGAAAGAACTTACTGACATTTGGTAGCGATGAGTAAATGGGATACCATACATAAAATTCCCCAGCAGGTAAATGACCCTTGACAAAGCCTTAAAAATACTGCACGGTTTTCAATAATATAGAATAAAACAGAAGATGAACAAAGGGTGTTTTTAAAACTTTTGTAACCAGCGTTGTCGCTAAATCGACAACCCATTCTAGAAACAAGAAGAAAGCAGCAGATTATTATGGCATGCGGTGCAGTGCAGTGCAAACCAAACCGGATCAGGCCTGCAGTAAATCTTTACACCATGAACAAACCAGAGGTATAGCGTATATTGGATATGAGAGCATACAGCGTCCCCGACACTAGTGCACGCAGCCCTCGGAAGATGGCTGGGAGTGAGAAATGAGGGAGACAGAGGGTGAGGGGGGGGGGGGCGAGGAAACAGCGGAAGGGGAGGGGCAGGAGAGGGAGCCCAATGCAGGAGTGAGGGAAAGAGGATGGTCGGAGTTGAAAAGGAGGATAAATATCGGGTCGAAGCACATCATCCGGGATGGCGAGACGCTGAAAGTTTCTTTGGCATAGGAGATGAAGGCATAGACAGAGAAAGGGTGGGACACATCGGTAGAGGCGCGGAAACAGGCAGGGAGTGGAGATGAAAGGAAAGAAGACACCTGGAAGGGAGGGGGAATCGAGGCGGCGGTTGGTGTAGAGGATAGAACTGTGTTCAAGAAACAGGACGAAATATGTGAAAGGGACGAGCTCATAGAGGATCCTCGTGGGGGATGGGAGACGAATACGGAAGATAGAGTATATGGCGTTCAAGGATTTGGAGGGCTTTCTAGGACTTAAGAGGGGCGGATATCCAGGTGACACTGGCGTAACAAAGGATGGATGAAGGATTTGTGGGTATGAAGGATGGTGGAAGGACATAACCCCTATATCTAGCCGGACAGGAATTTTAGGAGGTAGTGTCTACTGTGGGTTTTGCGTTGGATGGTATGGAGATGGGAAGTCCAGGAGAGGTGATGGTCAAAGGTGACGTCAAGGTATTTCAAGGTGAGGGTAAGTTGTATAGCGTGGGCATAGATGTTGAGGTAGAAATCATGGAGATGGAAGGAAGGGGTGCCAGAAAAATGTTGTTTTACGGCTATTTGCTGGAAGAGTTTAGCTAGGCCGTACGAGAAGTTGCCTAAAAGGGACAAGCATTCATAGTTAATGTCTATGTCAGACGGACTGTCATCTTTACATATTTTTGTTTCATAGGGATTGTTCCCAATGGAAGATATTGTTAATAACAATCTGTTTGAGGTATTCTAGTTCTACAGTGATGGGCTGCGTGCACTGGTATTAGAGTGTAAGTAGGATGTTTAGGTTTTTATGTTGGTAACGCCACTTAGTGCTCTGTATGGAAATCGCTGAGTGCGCTGTGTGCAGCCTGTGGCTGGTTGGACTCATTGTTGGAATATTTGCTTGTGTATTGTTGGGCAGTAGGATGTGTGAAAATTCCCTTTGAAAATTAAGAATGGCTCTGCTGGTAAACTTCTACATTATTTGATTTTCAAAGTGAGCCAAACTGAACGCACTCACATAATTCTCTCTTTACTTATTCTGATCGTCACTAAACTGACACATAATATTCTTTAGCGAAACGCAATCTGACTTTCAATAATCCCTACAAAAGAATGGGCCTGACTAACAATTACCTATACCTTTCATGAATCACTCACCTCACAAAAATCTTCCTTACTCAAACTACGGCAATACAGCGAGCGCCGATACTGCCAGCTAAATAAAAGATGCTAAGCACTGTCGGCACTAACTACTGATAGGCATAGTTCGGAATCGAAAGATTATGAGAACAAACATTGTATTTACCTTAATAGTGTTCAAAAGTCATTATATATATATATATATATATATATATATATATATATATATATATATCAGTTCGTGACATTCCTTTTTCTGACGGACACACGTCCAGATCGTCTGCTCTCAAAACTCTGGCATCTCTCTCTCCACATCAACCACTGCTGGCACCTCACCTCCAACTGCCCGACACTATGCGCTGTTCACATCCAACAGCCCAACACTACACTAGAGAATAATCCAACAATGAGTCCAACCAGCCACAGACCGCACACAGCAGAGTCAGTGATTTTCATACGGAGCACTATCAGGTGTTACCAACATAGAAACCGAAACAGCCTACTTACACAGCCCCCGTGCTCCCCACAAAATATTTTACACATTGTTTTGGCCAGTGTCCACAATACTGATTTGATAAAATTTTTCATAATTATGATAACAAGATATCAAATGCATACACTTACTGATACACTATTGGTCAAAAGCATAAATTGTCCTCACAGTCCATAAAGACAGTACTGATCATTCATCACAGTAAGAATGATAGTTTTATGCACAAGTCCGAGCAATAATAGAAAGTGCACATGGAAGTAGTGGATTTCCATACAGTCTTGAAGAAGTCATGGTGTTCTTCCAACGGAAAGACAATGCTAACTCTTGATATGCAGACACGTAAGATAGCGCTAACTCTTGACATGCAGACAGGTAAGACAGTGCTAACTCTTGACATGCAGACAGGTAATGGGACACATCAGACCAAACCCACAGCAGAGTCAGTCGAAGATTTTATGAATATTGGTAGGCAGATCATCAGAGAGCAGACCCACAGTATTTCTTGTAGAGATGATAGTATTAGTCGGTAACCATTGGTGCAGACCGACTGTAGTCCTAGTAGAGATTATGGTACTGGTGGGCCACCAAAAGTCCATAACTAATGTAGTCCTTGTAGATATATAGGTATTGGTGGGCCACCAAAGGTCCACAACTAATGGAGTCCTTGTAGAGATAATGGTACAGGTGGGACACCAAATATGCAGACCCTCTGTAGTCCTTGTAGAGATGGCCAGCAGCCATCTCTTGCGACTGCGCGGGTGCACAGTCACCAACAAAGAGTCTTGCAGATAATATAGCAAGTCCATGAACCACCACCTGTGCACTCACTAAACTTTTGGAATGTCCTTAGAACCAGCAATGCTGTTAACCAGTCCCTTGCTGAATTATCAACACATGTGCGAGCACTAACAGTCCTTTTTTTTACCTTCTCACATATTGTGCATATACTATGAACAACAGAAATGTGTGTAGTGAAATGAAACCCTACTATATATACAATTTGAAGAACTGGTGTCAAATTTCATGACATGAGAATACAATGACAAAGGTACAAAATACATCATTAAAGAACGTAATAATACAGATAAGATCTGTAGTAATACAGGCTTCACAAACTAATAGAAATAAACATATACATCAGTGTTACAGGGATTATGACATAAGTAAATAAATAAAAAAGTGAGAATAGCTTTCGAAACATTAACTTCACACATGGACATTAAAACAGAACAGAATAAATGATGTCTGTAAATATTTAAAACATATTTTTAATGCAAATTATATATGAGAATACCAGTATTACTCATCATAGTCAATGTAGCTTAGTATCAAAAAAAATTCCAAAACATAACTCTTATCATATAAACACATGAATACAGGAATAACACAAATGCACGAGGGTATACAAACACGTAACAGATCAACACAAAAGGAATGGACAGGGTTTGTTTTCAGTGTAACATTTGGTACTGCAGTCCAACCCAAAACTTCATTCCATAGATCTTTCCTGTTTTCCAACATTTTTTCCTCAAAGAGGTCCTATCTAAGTATACTTTCTGTATTTTCCATTATCTTACCTTATCATTTGTTTCCAAGAAAATCCTACCTAAACCTGCTGCCCCTAAGCCCTACTTCTTTCTCTATATCCTCTTTCAAAGTAATTATTCTTCATTGTACACTACTTTTTTGGCCAAACCTTTTTCATATAGCATCTCAATGCATTTCTTCCATTTCAACACAGCTCATTCTCTTATATAGCCTACCCCCTCTTAAGCTAACTTAAATCTACTGAGCTACACTAGAGAACGAGGTAATGCAGAAGCACGAACATTAACACAAACAAGAATGAGGAAAAAAAGCAAAGTGGCAAAGCAAGCAGCAATAAATATAAATTATCTTAGGAAATGCACCTTTTCAACTAATATGAGTCAATGTGCAGCAACAATGAAAATAAATCAGTAGTAGAACTGGTTTAGCAGAGAAATACAAAGTGAATTTCAGTCGGACAATGCTTGACAAACAGCAGCAGCAAAAGCAATAAACTATGCCTAAACGTGACAAAGCTCAAGCAGAAAAAATGTTACAGTAAAGATAGCAATAAGGTTATTATTAGTCAGAGCCATTCTTTTGTACGGATTATTAAAAGTCAGATTGCGTAGCGCTAAAAAAATATTGTGTGTAACTTAAGTGATGATCAGAATTAGTAAAGAGAGAACTGTCTGAGTACGTTGAGTTTGGCTCAGCTGTTTGAAAATCAAATAACGTAGAAGTTTACCAGCACAGTCACTCTTAATTTTCAGAGGGGAAGTTTCAAGAGGCATTGTTTGTTTTTTATATCCAGTGTGTCACGTGCAGACAGAATATGCACTACACCTCCGGCCTGTTTATGATGTAAAGATTTACTGTTGTCTGATCCTGTCTGGTTCTCATTGCACTGCGCCACAAGCCATAATAAGGTAATTTGCCGCTTTCTTCTTATTTTTTTGTGTGAGTTGTTGATTTAGCAAAAAACCGGGTTGCATATTTTAAAAAATACATTTTAGTTATGTTCTGTTTTATTCTATTTTTAGGATACCGAACAGTTTTTCCGAGACTTTGACAGCGGCCGTTTACCTGCTAGGATATTATATGTTCGATATCCCACGTAGACATCGCCACAAAATACAAGTAAGTTCTTTTACATTTTCTTGGTAAAACAATATCACTAAATCAGGTCACTCCACAAGTAATAAATTTTGTATATCTTCCATCGGCCAATCCTTAAATACCTAAATAAAGGTGCAACGACGCGTCATTCTGAAGTAATAAAAAACTTTATACAGCAACCAAGACTGCTTGTTCCTCAATACCATACATGCTGAATGCTGTAATAATCCCCTCATGAATCGAAAAATGTTTTATTTTAGCTGAGGTTAATGGTTATCGGCTGTGCTTTTAAATACATGCAAGCTCTCGGTCGCATTCGAAAAAGTTAAGACCTTTAGTGGCTACCCTTTCAGTTACATATTGATTTCTCATTGGTACTGCATGGAGCCGAGGTTTCGAGAAGTGTGGCGGACAAGCCGACTAGTGCGACATCATAAGTTCGCGGCGACGCCTTTATTTTTCGTGGGGCTCGCCTTTTGCGGTGTCGACGGCGTGTTCGTCGACCGCCAGCGCGCTGCCGGGCGATCATCGCTCTTCCATCGCTTGGTACTCTCCGCTAGGGGGTGCCACGCTTACACGCCACCACTGCACGCGGAATTCACAACACTGCATTGCTGCGACTTCGAATGTCTGGTGCGTCTCTTTAAGCAGCTGCTCTCAATCCGCCACCTCCAAAATTGAGTGTATCTACAGACTACAGACTATCAACACTAGTAAGAATGACTTCAGTGAGGACAATACATCAACGTAAGACGACGCTACTGGGCATTAATAATCTAATAACATATAAGTGTATCTTGATTGAAGACTGCTTATTACAATCACGAACTTGACTCTTAGTACACAGGGCGGTCAGAAACAGTCGGAAAGTCGAGTAAGGGTGTTGCAGCATAGGCTATGTTCAGGAATACGGGAGTATTTATCATACTGTTGACACTGTTATGAAGAAGGACATAATGTTCCTGAAACCTGTTAGGAAATAAAATTTCTTTTCGATATAAACAGCTAAATTTCCTGAGGAAGATGGATACAATATTGTTATAAATAATTGTTAAGAAAAAGACTCGATATATCACAACATATCCAGTGACTGATGTCTTTAGCTAGGTATACGTGACAAGCAGGAGCGTGTTCTATTTTATTTTTGAGTAGAGTATAGCTGTTCTAATATCTGACCACAGCTTACTTGCAATGAATTTTTAAGTTTTCTGAAAATTTCATTCTGATGAAGACACCTTAGTAGGAGCCGAAACGTAGGTCACTGTTTTAGCAATTATTTGCAGCACGTTGGCTGTATAAATCCTATGTTTGAATACTGTATAAGGTTGCTGAGAAACAGCCATGTTTAAAACTGGACGTCCACATGTCTGGAGTCTGAAAAGAAGAACGGAATGCGCGACAGTCGAGGGAGACAAAAATAGCGAATTTACGGGAATTGAGCTGCGAAGAAGACGGGTGATTTGCTGGAGATGACCACGAGAGAAGAATTTGGGATGGAATCCACACTGGTTGAAGAAATATACACTCCTGGAAATGGAAAAAAGAACACATTGACACCGGTGTGTCAGACCCACCATACTTGCTCCGGACACTGCGAGAGGGCTGTACAAGCAATGATCACACGCACGGCACAGCGGACACACCAGGAACCGCGGTGTTGGCCGTCGAATGGCGCTAGCTGCGCAGCATTTCTGCACCGCCGCCGTCAGTGTCAGCCAGTTTGCCGTGGCATACGGAGCTCCATCGCAGTCTTTAACACTGGTAGCATGCCGCGACAGCGTGGACGTGAACCGTATGTGCAGTTGACGGACTTTGAGCGAGGGCGTATAGTGGGCATGCGGGAGGCCGGGTGGACGTACCGCCGAATTGCTCAACACGTGGGGCGTGAGGTCTCCACAGTACATCGATGTTGTCGCCAGTGGTCGGCGGAAGGTGCACGTGCCCGTCGACCTGGGACCGGACCGCAGCGACGCACGGATGCACGCCAAGACCGTAGGATCCTACGCAGTGCCGTAGGGGACCGCACCGCCACTTCCCAGCAAATTAGGGACACTGTTGCTCCTGGGGTATCGGCGAGGACCATTCACAACCGTCTCCATGAAGCTGGGCTACGGTCCCGCACACCGTTAGGCCGTCTTCCGCTCACGCCCCAACATCGTGCAGCCCGCCTCCAGTGGTGTCGCGACAGGCGTGAATGGAGGGACGAATGGAGACGTATCGTCTTCAGCGATGAGAGTCGCTTCTGCCGTGGTGCCAATGATGGTCGTATGCGTGTTTGGCGCCGTGCAGGTGAGCGCCACAATCAGGACTGCATACGACCGAGGCACACAGGGCCAACACCCGGCATCATGGTGTGGGGAGCAATCTCCTACACTGGCCGTACACCACTGGTGATCGTCGAGGGGACACTGAATAGTGCACGGTACAACCAAACCGTCATCGAACCCATCGTTCTACCATTCCTAGACCGGCAAGGGAACTTGCTGTTCCAACAGGACAATGCACGTCCGCATGTATCCCGTGCCACCCAACGTGCTCTAGAAGGTGTAAGTCAACTACCCTGGCCAGCAAGATCTCCGGATCTGTCCCCCATTGAGCATGTTTGGGACTGGATGAAGCGTCGTCTCACGCGGTCTGCACGTCCAGCACGAACGCTGGTCCAACTGAGGCGCCAGGTGGAAATGGCATGGCAAGCCGTTCCACAGGACTACATTCAGCATCTCTACGATCGTCTCCATGGGAGAATAGCAGCCTGCATTGCTGCGAAAGGTGGATGTACACTGTACTAGTGCCGACATTGTGCATGCTCTGTTGCCTGTGTCTATGTGCCTGTGGTTCTGTCAGTGTGATCATGTGATGTATCTGACCCCAGGAATGTGTCAATAAAGTTTCCCCTTCCTGGGACAATTAATTCACGGTGTTCTTATTTCAATTTCCAGGAGTGTAGATGCTACTGCGGTCAGATGTTGAGATGCATGGGAAGTGGATGAATTGGAGAACATCATCAGACACTGTGGTGAGGCAGGTGGCGCAGTAGGAGTAAGAAACAGAAGGGAGTTTTGTGTGGTTAGAGGAAAATTTTGATTTAGGAGCTTTTACTTAGTTGATAATAGTAATGTGGGTATAGGAGAGGAAGAATTCCTTGACGTATCAGTAGGTAGAGTAGTCATAGCTAGGAAAAGTGGTTCATTTTTGTGGAGTACTTTTTTATGTCCTGTGCTGTGATTGGCTCATTTAATCCCCTCGCTGCAACAGACGTGCTTGGCACTAGCTGTGCTGAGGGAGGTGTCATTGTGGCCAGAGCTGGTTGCCTGCGCCGGTACCATTCCGTGGGGTACGGCTTCCTGTCTGCTGAGTGATCTGCTCTGGCTTACTGGTGTTATGTTGAATACCTGCTTCTACTTCTCTTCAGGTATTTAGCGACATTGTCCGTTACGATGCCCACCGTTGGTTGGGTCTTCCTCTACCTCTTCTTCCATAGTATAATTTCTAGCCTTTAAGGCCAGTCTGTCACTCTCCACTCTTTTCAAGTGTTCTTTCCATTTTCTCCTACACTCTAGTATTTTATCATTCAGATCAAAAATTTTTAGTTCTTCTCTAATACCGTGATTCCTGAGTCTGTACTCTATTGTGCAACCTTTAATTCGTGTCACGAATTTCATTTCTTGTGCCTGAATGCGACTTACTTGCTCTTTGCTAAACACCCAAGTCACGCTTAGGTAGAGCGCTGAGGAAACTGCAACTTTTTTTCTAGATTTTAATTTGAGTGTCTTTCCTAATTTAGTTTTTAATGTTTCTGTTAATTGTTCCACATATCCTGCTACATTTGCTAAGCTTAATTTCTACATCTTTACTGTGTAACTGAAGTGGTTTACTTACTCTAAAATCTTCTGATCAGTCACCATTTTGGTTCTTATGTGTTCTTTACCCATGAAGGCCAGTGTCGTAGGTTTTTTCTGCTTCTATGTCAAGTTTAGGACTTACTTGTTTCATTAAGTAAATTCCATTCTGATGGTCCTCTTCTTTATCTGCTAGGATCACTACATCATCAGCACGAAGTACGTTATTTAGAAGAGTCCTCCTGTCTAGTTATATACGTTTTGAAATTCTGTTTTCGATATATACCTCATTCTGTGTATGTAAATGTTAAGCAAACCTGCGGGTATACGGCAGCATTGTCGTACTCCTTTGTTAGACGGTATCTCATTAGTCATTTTTCCGTCATGATCTAAAGCGATAATCGTGTTCTGATACAGACTTCTTATCGCATTTATTAGATATTTCAGATATTAGCGTTTTCTCATTATCTTCCACATACTCTGTGTCTTTCCCCAGGAAAAACCTTTGTTAAAGCCGCTAAAAGAAATGTGTGTTTCTTTTCTATATTCTCTACTTTCTTGTATTATCTGATGTAAGATAGAAAATGCATCCATCGTAGAGCGTCCTTTCCTAAAATCCATTTGTTCCTCATGCCGTGCTACTATGCTGAATATAGTGTCCGTTATTTTCTTACATTTGACTTTGGGACTGATTTCACGACTGAGGTTTGCACAAGATATAAATAGTCGCAGAAAATTAAAAGTTCTGGGTAAAAAGCATCTACATAAAAATCCAAAATGTTATTTTACCTGTGAAAATGATTTATCGTCAATTAAATTTCTGTGCGTTTCCCAGCGACACTCATGCGTATCTGTAAAGAAATGTGCAGACTCAACAAAAAGATATAATTTCGTAGGCTTCTTCGCAAGGGTCTGGTAATACAAAACACATATCGTAAAAAATCACCAAATTTAGGATGGCCACGTAACCGTGAACGAAATATTGCTGATAGCTTCTTGCAATACGAAGTGGTACCAAAACCAGGAGACTTTCACGTTATCGACGGAAGTATTGATGATACTCTGCCATAATTTGGTCACTGGCATCCACAATGCTTTTCTTCATGCCTTCTGGTGCCCTTGCTGCTGTTTCATAAGCTACATTATTTTTCCAAATCTGTCACCGAAAATCATGTAATGGAGTGAAATCAGGAGAGCGTACTATCTATATACCAACGCTACGACATTTAATACATCTCTCTGGCCGCCTTCGATTCAGATTCTGCTGAGAGTTAAAACGCGTAGGACATTAATAATGCTGAAACAATATGTTCTGGCGTTTGATAAACGGTGAAACGTCACGAAGTACTTGAAAAAGTCTTTGAGGGAACTAACTAAATTGCGGAGGGGTTGTTGTGTCGTCTTCTTCATAATAATTCATCGCCGTTACGGTCGGAGGAAGGCAAAGGCAAATCACCTCCGCTAGAACCTTCATATTCGGTGGTACGGTGCGGGATAGCCGTTCGGTTTAGGGCGCCTTGTCACGGTTCGCGCAGCTCCCCCCGTCGGGGGTTCGAGTCCTCCCTCGGGCATGGGTGTGTGTCTTGTCCTTAGCGTAAGTTAGTTTACGTTAGATTACCGTAGTGTGTAAGCATAGGGACCTATAACCTCAACCGTTTGGTCCCATAGGAACTTACAACAAATCAAAAAAAAAAAAAAAAAAAAAAAAAAAAATGCCCGCCGGCGTGGCCGAGCGGTTCTAGGCGCTACAGTCTGTAACCGCGCGACCGCTACGGTCGCAGGTTCGAATCCTGCCTCGGGCATGGATGTGTGTAATGTCCTTAGGTTAGTTAGGTTTAAGTAGTTCTAAGTTCTGGGGGACTGATGACCTCAGAAGTTAAGTCCCATAGTGCACAGAGCCATTTGAACCATTTTTGAACCCAATAAATTCAGGGGTGCGGGTCTCTCGCATCGTCCCCTATGCTCCTCGGAGTGAGTGTTATCATCATCATCAATTCCTTTTCAATAAAACATGATGAAGTTACTGAGGTTTACACACCACACGTAATCTACACTATCAACAAAACTTAAGTCTTGTAGTATCTACCTAGCTTCCGTACCGCCAGTTATGCATACTGCATAAATTTACGTGCCTGTGGTTGTAGAAATGAGTTTGCTCAGTAAATAGTATGGATCAAATGCTACCTTTTTCAGAAATGAACAAAGATCTACAAAGCAAGATATGTTGTTGAAAAGATGATATAGAAAGGATGATGTATGTTGATGAATACTTCCCTGATTCATTTCGTGCTCATCAGTCTTCTCCTTCATGTGTACTCACTCATCTCTTGACAACAGGTTTCTTACAAATTGTTCCTCTCTTTTCACTTGATACGTTCACTGATTACGTGATACTTTTCAGTGTATAATCTGGCGGTTTCTTTGAAGTTAGTATCATATTCGCGGTAAACTAAAATAGCATCTGATTTTCGTTCATTATTGAACCTCATACACACTGCTACAAACGCTCCCACGCTAAAATCCACATACAGCTGTAATAACTCGTGCGCATTGCTTCCGTTGTCGGAGGGAGAAGGGGTCATTTCTGATTTGTTTGATACTGTCTTCCGCAACTGCCCTTGCTGTCCCTACCTCTTTCTCTCACTGTACTATTTACACCAATGTCCTCATTTATTTGTTACATGTATGTCAGTCCTGGTCTCCCAATATAATTTTTGTTCTCCAGATCTTCATCTGGTTCCATGGTAGGTATTGCCTGATGTCTTCACGCACACACACACACACACACACACACACACACACATATATATATATATATATATATATATATATATATATATATACTAGCTCATATATTAGGTGTTATTTGGGTATGAATTTATTTCAAACGTCTGTAACACCACCTTCCTCTCTCTATCTACTTCGTCCTCTGTCCTCTCTCTGTCCAACTCCTCCTCTACATTCTCTCCATTTCCTCCTCTTCTCTGTCTGTCCATCTCCTCATCCCACATCTCACTGTCCATCTCCTCCTTCCCTCTTCTTAGTTTATCACCGCCACCCCAACACCAGGGAAAACTCTGTAGTTTTTACCCCCACAGTACTTCTTTCCATGTAATGTGTGTACCTTGTTTGGTTGAAATCGGTCTACGGGTGCTGGAGGAGATGTTGAACACATTTGCATACGTGACATACATTACACACATTTATGTCTGCTTCTCTGCTGCTTTACACCATACAGCCCAAGAGAGGATATTAAATCTAACTATAGTATTCAGGTGCGTGGCTCGGTCTTAGATTCCGAAATACGTTGACAAAATTATCGCCTCACTGCTGTGCTCATTCTCGCGATCTGATTGACACAGACAACAGCACAAATAGATGTTTGAAAGTATTCCAAGTCAATTAAATACAGCACCATCAACGGGGGCATGAGCAGAATCCAACAGTCTTTGTTGCCACGTTCTATACCAGCCGTTGAGACGCTGTGTCCTGCAGTTCCCAAGGAAAACTTCCAACCCCCGCTTTGTTTCAAAAAGAGACACTCCTCCATGTAGACATCGCGCCTTTGACCGAGTCGGTTGCAGGACGAGGGTGGGAGCTGTTACGGCTCTGAGGACCACTTAAAGCTACACATTCATGGCTGTGACGAAGGTCGAACGTTTGAGTCTCTCTACCGTCTCTTTCTGCTGGGCTGCTGTGCCGAATAAAGAAAAGATACAGCTTCTCGAAAGCCGAAGTGAATAGCTAACTCAATTCCTAACTTAACCATAGGAAATATTAAATACAGGAAATTTACAATAAAGATTATTTACAGAGATTTGTACGTCACCGCTTCTCATTAACACTCTCACCCCTAATGGCAGTGAGGATTGTTACTCGCATGCTACTTTTTTCACGAACGCACCTAAAATTTTGGCTGAAATGAACTCCCTTGTATAAGACAGCTTATAATTCTGATTACTTTACGAACGAGTTAACGTGTTGTGCTTGTGATGGTGAGCACAAAAGCGCAAAAACCAGAACTAGAAAAAGTTTGAAAATATGTTTAAAGTTGGTTGGAGGTCGATAAGTCCAACACAGGGTGCTAGTCATCTCGGTAATGTTCGCTCTGTTTTAAGGAAACTTACTTTTTTACGTCTCATTGTTTATGTGTAATACAATGATATAATTTTGCAGGTACATTCAGTGGTATACTTTGATATAACCTGTAATGTGCTATGAATATAGTTAGTAGTAAAGAAGAGATATAGCGAAACTTAATGTCTCACTCGGTAGTTCTTCATCCATCTCAGTGTCTGTGACGTCTTGAATTAAATTTCGTACAATGATATAATTTTCCAGGTACAATCAGTGTTACATGTAGATGCTGTCAATGAAATGTGTTTCAGTTAGCAGCAAAGAAGTACTAGTTAAAAGGTCCTGTGTGATACAAGCGTGGACAGTGAGGAAGCAGTAATCGATCAACTTTTTTCCTTTCATCATTTTTTAGGGCTGTCAGCGAGGAAAAGCTTCGGAAAGGTTTGAAATGATGTGTAACGCTTGTCCCAAGTCCCTAAGAGCTCTGTCTCAAATACTGGATGAATATATTACGGACATTTGTGAGCTTTTTGATAGGCTACTTTTTCATCCGCACCCCTACCCCTTTGAGAGGCAGCTGGTTCTTAATTCCACATTACTTCTTTCCAGATTTGGTTCAAGACGATCCAATTCGTTAAGAGGACGTATTGAACATTCAGACCTACGTACATTTTTATAAGTAGAGATATTGCCAGAGAAGCAGAAAAATCTTAATTCTCTCACTAACAAATTTGGAAACATTTCTTTTTACTGTACCAAAAGGTTTAGGATTTATGCCCAAATATACGTAGTCCGTATCTTCTGTTATCTGTACATCTGCAAACCAAAGAATATTATCATATTAATGACAATAAATGGTATATTCGATATGGATTAATAATATTGTTTTATTGACGAAACCTATACTGTAACAAGGACTATCAGTATGGCATGTTGTTGTTAATAGCTTTGACATACAAGATACCTGTCGTCTTGGTCTTGCATGTTATTATTTCACCTACATATATCGATATTCATATTAAAATTGCATAGACTGTTGTTTTATTACGACATTAAGTAAAGTATTCTTCTGCTACACTCATGTTGCTATAGATGCCATATAGGAAGCTTGCTGAAGCCTTTGGCGTCCTTGTTCTCTCAGTGCTGTTGAAATCCACGTGGTAAATGCCAAACTTCGGTCTGTAAAAGTATAAGAAATGACAAAAATATCTACAGACTCACTATCAAAGTATTACAGGATTAGTTACAACGCTGTATGTCAACACAGTAATAAAACAGTCTGTATCTGAATGAAGAATCATCCTGAAAGCTTAGTATGAACTGAAACAGAAAAAAAGTTTCTTATTCAGTGCTAGAAGACCCCATAAGAAGGGGGAGAAAATAGCATACTCAGCAAAGGGAGCAGCTAAATGAAGATCGCACTTTGACTACACTGGTGACATTTTGCCTCAAGCACATGACAACAGATATAGGTTCTAAAAAACAAATGAAGGGAGATAGGGGAGGTACCACTTCAAATTTACCTCCTTCACGAGTAACAAAACAAATTTCTTAATTACATTCGGTATATAACGTAACAGAAGCTTACCTGAAACCAGAATTCCACTCCAAGTTGTCGAGAAGGCTCCAAGTTGTACATCCAATTACATTGGCCCTATCTTCATTGATAGCTTTCAGTAATTCTGCCAAGTATTGCTGATAAGAGATGTTCTTTTAGACAAAAAATTATTCTGATTATTCGTAGAAATCATTCGTATCGTTCATAAGATACAGAACACACGAAGCAAAACTCGTTAAAATATTGACACATTAGATTTATGGTTTTTTAAATACGTTGTAACAAGTTTAGGGGAATTTCGTATACAAGGATAGTCGTCATATTCCTGCTATTATTTATTTTGATTCCTAGGAACTACTTACAATCTTTTCGACATAACCTGCGAGTTTTATTGCGATAATAAGGGCGCGAAGTGAGCAATGCGACAACTGTCCGGCTTATACACTGAAGAGCCAAAGAAACTGGCACACCTTCCTAATATCGTGTAGGGCCCTCGCGAGCACACAGATGTGCCGCAACACGACTTGGCACGGACTCCACTAACGTCTGAGGCAGTGCTGGAGGTAACTGACACCATGAATACTGAAGTGCTGTCCATAAATCCGTAAGAGTACGAGGAGGTGGAGATCTCTTCTGAACAGGAGGTTACAATGCATCTCTGATATGTTCAATAATGTTCATGTCTGGGGAGTATGGAGGCCGGCGGTAGTGCTGAAACTCATAAGAGTGTCCCTGGAGCCACTCTGTAGCAGTTCTGAAGGTGTGGGACATCGCATTGTCTAGGTGGAATTGCCCAACGCACAATGGACATGAATAGATTCAGCAGATCAGGCAGGATGCTTACTTACGGGTCACCTGTCAGAGTCGTATCTAGGCTGCACTCGCCCCACACCATTACGGAGCTTCCACCAGCTTGAACAGTCCCTGGATGTCATGCAGGGTCCATGGATTTATGCATTAGTGTCCATACCCGTACACGTCCATCCGCTCGATAGAATTTGAAAGGAGACTCGTCCGACCAGGCAACATGTTCCAGTCATCAACAGTCCAACGTCAGTGTTGACGGGCCCAGGCGAGGCGGAAAGCTTTGTGTCGTGCAGTCATCAAGAGTACACGAGTGGGGATTCGGCTCCGAAAGTCCGTATCAATGCTGTATCGCTGTATGGTTCTCACGCTGACGCTTGTTGGTGGCCCACAATTGAAATCTGCAGGAATATGCGGAAGGGCTACATTTCTGTCAGGCCGAAAGATTCTCTTCAGTCGTCATTGGTCCCGTTCTTGCAGGATCTTTTTCTAGCCGCGGCGGTATTGGAGATCTGATGTTTTACCGGATTCCTAATATTCACGGTACACTCGTGAAATGGTCGTACGGGAAAATCCCCACTTCCTCGCTACCTGGGAGATGCTGTATACCATCGCTCGTGCGCCGATTATAACACCACATTCAAACTCACTGAAATTTTGATAACCTGCCATTGTAGCAGCAGTAACCAATTTAACAACTGCGATGGACACTTGTTGTCTTTTATAAGTGTTGCCGTTTCCCGCCTATTCCCACATCTCTGTGTTTGAATACTCATGCCTATACCAGTTTCTTTGGCGCTTCAGTGTATTTTGACAGAGTTGACTAACACTGATTAGGACAGGAGGTACGGTGACAGGACATGTAATAGGACATCAGGTAGTAACCTCCACAGTACTAGAGGGGATCGAAAGGGTCCTAAAATGGACAGGAAGGCTATACTGGAATAAATACAACTAATAATGGGGACGTTGAGTATGAGAACTACACTAAGCGAAGAGTTTGTAACAAGAGGAGAGGCTCCGGCAGACCACATCAAACTAGTGAGAAGACCAGCGCTAGATAAATTTAAAGAAAGAAAAAATTTAGAGCTGTAATTTGCAAGACAGATTACGATTTAACGTCAAGTTGATGGTGAGATAATTAGGGACGTAGCACATGCCCTCATTATGGAAGGATGGGAAGGGAATTTGTTCGTGTCGTTTCTGAAGTTTTTGCTTTCAGTGACTTTGGAAAATCACGGAAAAACCTAACTATGCATGTAGGACGGGAATTCAAAACTTTGAAATGGGGTAGTTCAGATACATCAACGACAACCAGTTAACAATATTACGGAAACCTCATGGCACAACCACAAGGGAGTAATTAAAAAGTGTTAGTGTAGGTGAAACAATGATTGAAATACATTTACTACATTTAACTACTGCGCCACTTTGCTCGCTAGTAACATGAAACGTTTTTGACGTTTCTTACTCACTGAATCATACCTACACCTGCAATTTTTATGTCTTTCTTTTTGGATTATATTGTGTTCTCTCGTAAGACACTCGAAAACAGGCAAGTTTTATGTGAATATTCCATACTTACCCCGTAATAATTGATACGTTCTTCATCTTCGAGTCCCCCAAAATCGGGATAGCCGTTGTCCGTGATGAAAATAGGGTAGTTCGGATATCTCGATGACACCCAGTTAACAATATTACGGAAACCCCATGGCACAACCTGAAGGGAGTAATTAAAAAGTGTTAGAATAGGTGAAACGATGAGTGATGTACATTTACTACATTTAACTACTAGCATAAACATAATGACCATTCCATCAAAGATAAAAATCAAACGTTGTGGTACTAAAAACTTGGAAACCGCAAGTATAGTTCAGAAACAAACTCCAAAGATTTTACGAGGCCTCTTGACATGTGAAAGCGATGCGTCTGTTCATAAGTCGAATTCGGATATTTCGTACTTGCTTAATACGTGCAATGCTTTAACCGACATACGGTTAAAGTTTGGCAGCGCTATTTCTTTACTGGATTTTATTTCAATACATTAATAAGCCGAAAACCATTTTATAAGAAGTAGATATAAGTAGAAAAAAATGCAGTTTGCTTGCCTTTCAACATTAATTATGAAACATGAATTTATCAAAGAATCCTAGCAAGATATGAAATAAAATAAAAATTTGCATGTTTCCCCAACATAAGGATGAATCTGTTAAGAGGGATTAAAATGCCAGCAAAGTAAATAAAGACACAGAAGAAGTTGGAATATGTGTAGTGGGAGTTTTAATTATATTTCCATTGTTACGTACATCCTCTAGCATCTCTAACTATCAGGCTTTGTTAGACAACTAAATTACTTGTGCGTCAGCTCCCAGTAAACAATTTTTCTACACTACGCTCGCGGAACAATTGACGAATTTGTGACGGAACAGAGAGAGGTCGTAGTAGGAAGTGACGCCAAAGCGTATGATTATTAACTTATTGCAGAACTAGTCTGCCTGACTATTAACATAGTGTAGACGTGGTTGATCGCTGTAGGTTCAAAAAAATAACAATAATTTTCGGGAGAGGGGGTGGGATGCGGAGGTGTCTTCTGACTGAACTGAAACGGCACACCTAGATTTCCTGTTTTGGGTCAATCATTTCATCTCAGAGTGGAAATTATTCACAACTTCCGTAGTTATTTGTTTTATATAAGCTAATCTCTTCCTCCAACTACAAGTTTTCTCTTTGTGTTTCCTTCTACTATTATGGAATTATTTCCTAATGTCGTAGCACATATCCTTCCTCCTTCTAGCTTACATATATATTTTTGTACACTATTTATCTTGCTTATATACTGAAAATTATTTATTCCTTGTTGCCTTCTAAGGCCTCTTGTTTTTAATGTACGTTCCATTTTCTGTTTTCCTCGATTTTTTAAAGTGCACGGTTCACTTCCAAGCAGGGTCGCACTATATACGCAAATCCTTTGCCAAATTTGGGAGTATTTTTGGCACTAATACATTTCTTTTGGCGAGCACTGCTCTCTTCACTTCTGCTGTTCTGCTAACAGTTTGTCCTTATTTCTTGTTGTGTGGTCTGCTTACAGCATGCCCTTGTTTAGTGTACCTCATTTCTGACGTCCAGTTACTCGCTAATCTCATATCTGCCGTTCCCCAAAGCTGTTTTCTTTCTTTGGTTTGCTCCTAATTCATAGACTGTACTAGTACACCGTCTATTACATTCAACAGGTCATATTCCTCACATTCAAAAAATCTTATTAATGATATCCTCATCCCATATTTTCATCAGCGTTTTTTTTAAATACATGTTCTATTTTCCTCAGTGCTTCACCGAGATTTTAGTTAACAGCAGAGAAGAAATTAAGAAATTCTACTGGTGGTCACTACATTTGGAATACCGAAAAGTGTATCAAATAGTTAGATTTTACGTATTATGCGTTTACTGTATATTATAAGGGCAGTAAACTGAAAACGAGACAGTATGAAGAAAAATACGTAGACTCTTTATTATTTCAGAGGTAACCGCCGTAGCTGTAAATACATTTACCCCACTGTTAAACAAGTCGGTCAGTGCCTTCATGGAAAAATGTTTGCGGCTGCCTACGGAAGCATGGTCGTTCGCAGTCGTGCACCTCTTCACCGAAACAAACATACGGCCACGAATGTCTTCCTTGACGTCTCCAAAAATATGGAACTTGCATCGGGAGAGATCGGGACTGTATGGAGGATATTTAAGGACTTTCCACCAAAACTCCTGCAGCGTACTGAAATTAACTGTGGTGCCAGGTGGGCGGGCGTTTTATTAGAAGTTTGTTTCGACTACGGTGTATAAGTTCCGCAGGGAAGCCGTAACATACTTCATTAACTCCCAATCTCTCACACATGCGATTTTAGTATTTTTGGGGCAATGAAGAAAGACATTCATGGCCACTGATTCGCTTCGGACGGAGGAGTGGACACATGGGTAAGATCGCAGCTTCGTAGGCAACTGAAAACATTTTTGCACGGAGGTACTTACCGTCTTGTCTCACAGTGGTATAAATGCACTAACAGCTGTGGCGATTGCTTTTAAAATAATTAATAGATTTTTTCCAATCTGTTTCGTTTTCATTTGACTATCCCTTAAAAGAGAAAATGATCAAACTTTTAGGTGCTTCGGGGATGTAGAGTATGGGAAATTTAATACGAAGTATTTGCACCTCTCGCAGTAACAACTTCTCTAACGTAGCTGGGTATCGTGTCAACCAATGGTCTCATGACAGATGAATCTTTCCATGCTGCCTCCACGACAAAAGTCAGCAATAGTAGTGGCTGGAAATTGGTGGTGTGCCAGTGTTTAAACAACACATTAGCAGATAGAACATAACTCTGTCGAAGTTTTGCCGAGACTGCGACCACTGCCACAGTGAGATTTCGATAGAGCGCCAGCAAGGGTAAGACTTTTTGTTTATTATGTGAGTGAGGGCATGGGCAGAAGCCATAACTCTTTGTAGCCACGGTTCATAGCAGCCGTTGAAACACTGTGTCTTGCAGATACCACGGAAAACGTCCAACATCCGCTTTCCTTGAAGACGTTCCTCCATGTAACGATCGCTCCTTTGTACTAGGGCTTTCTAGCAACTAGGGGTATTGCCTCCCATCACGTTAACACGGCCTGCCCCATGTCAGATGAAAGGTGAGGATGGGGGTTGCAATGGCGCAGAAGACCCTCTAAAGCTACACGTTTATGGCTGTGACGGAGGTCGAACGCTTGCATCCCTGCACCGTCTCTCTCTGATGGGCTGCTGTGCCGAATGAACCGAGAAATACAGCTATCCAGAAACCGAGGGTAACAACTACTTAAATTCTTAGTTTGACCATAGGCAACACGTGGAATTACAAGTGCATCGACTACGATGGTACTTATCCCAGATCTAGCTTCTTGTTCACGACGAGTCCCAGTCCTGTTGTACCACTTTCAGCTATGGTTGACCTTATTAAATTTTCGTCCGATCAGTTGATAGCGAAACTCACCCTGAGCCATATTAAGCTGCTGCCAGGCCAAGTGAAGTTGATTATTCGCTGAACACCACTGTCGCTCTCCAATGATGGTGAGCCACCCACGACTGCAGACTTCACGAGACTTGTTGTGTATGAATTCAGTCCAAAGAAATCAGAAGAACCTGTAAATAATATATCAAGATTTACGATTTACTCTTCAGAGACATGTTTATATATGAGCTAGAATTTGTTTTCTTGTAGAAATAGTAAGCAGCCAATCAGTTGCGAAATAGGTTTATTGAAACTTCTTTACCTTGATTTCAACGTTTATAAAAACGTATTCTTCAGGAGAAAATATAGACAACTGGAAAGGCATCAGTATAAGAGTGGGTCCACAAAACAACCATTGTTGAGATACAACACATTTTCTGTAGCAGTTTATAATTGTCTAGGAACACTGACATCTCCAAACGTTAAAGTATGTGTTCGAAATGTTGTCCATGCGCCTGAATGCAACGTTAAACACGTCTCTGAAATTAATTGCGTATCCTCTCAGCCAGTCCTGAGGAAATCTGTAAATCCTGGAAGGCTGCTGCAGTCCACAAGCGTAATTCCTCAGAGACCTGACCTCGGTAGCGTAGACCAGGCTTTCGACATGAACTCGTACGCAGAAATCCATGGGACTTAAATCCAGTAACCTAGGAGGCCATGGCAAAGCCCTCCTCTAGCTACCCAAGTTGACTATAAGTCCTAGTTAGAAGCCAGCGCGCTCGTAGATGAAAACACATGTTCAGGCGCTGGTTCAGTCGGATAACATCATGTACATCTGGAGGAACAGCCCTCAAAATCAGCATGTACTGCTGTCCAGTTAGTCTCTCTGGTAGGAAGTGTGGCCCAGTTATACAGTCTCCGAGCACATCGGCCCAGAAGTTCAACGAATAACGCTACTAATGTCGTGATACGTGCATTGCATTAGGATTGACGTCGGCCAAAATGCTGCAGCTACGGAAGTTATAAATACCGCCACAGGTAAATCCAGCCTCATCAGTGAATAGAATACTGTTTGTATTGTATTGTGTCGTATTGTATGTTAACCAGGGGCCTAGAAACGACGGAGAGGCTCCGTCCCCGCCGCAGCTACAGTGATCGACAACCCCACGACGACTACCACAGTCCACTTCATCTCTCCGCCACTCCGCACCGAACCAATCTTTCAGGGTTATTGTGTGGTTCGGTAGAGTAATGGTGGTGTACGCGTACGTGAATAAGTTGTTTGCCCAGCAATCGCCGACATAGTGTAGCTGAGGCATAATAAGAGAAACCAGTCCGCATTCGCCGAGGCAAATCGCCTAAAAACCATCCATAGACTGGCCGGCTCACCAGACCTTGACACAGGTCCGCCGGGCGGATTCGTGCCAGGGACCAGGCGCTCCTTCCCAGTCCGGAAAGCCGTGCGTTAGACCGCACAGCAAACCGGGCAGTCAGAATACTACTTACAAACAGGGAATACAGTATACATTGTTATTGCACACATTGGCAGAAATTTCTCTAGGACGGAAGTCTGCATTGTTGGGTGCTTGCACTCGCTGGAGATGGTATGGACAGAGTACTTGCCGACGTAAAATCCGATCCGCCTCACACTCCTATGATTCAGGATACGCTCTTGGCTACCAAAACTCCTTGTTGAGGTACTCAGACCTTTGTGTACAATGCGTAAGACACTTTCCTCACCATCGGGTGTTATTTGTCTGGGTCGACTTTCTTGTACGTTGTGAGGGAAACTCCCCGTTTCTCTAACGCGCTGATGTAAACGGCTAAACGTACGGCTGTGGGGCTGCCTGCAGAGAGGAAAATCTTCTTCATACACTCGTGCAACTTCAAGGACGTTGGCATTCGCCTTACCATACATGATGTGCATGTCAGCCTACTCTTCATTGGTGTAATCTCTGTCCATGGTGCCTTCACATTTGTAATTGATTGTGAGGCCGGTAAGGAACAGTGCACGGTGAGTGAAAGGGAAGTGTAATTGCGCATGCGTAAAGGAACAGGTAGCCGATCCCAAACCTTGAGATAACAACGAAAATACCGCGGTATCCAGAGGCGTTTACAGTTGGTTCCCAACTCTAATTAATGCGATAGTCCGGCAACGATTGATTTGCGGACCCACGTTTATTGGAGCTTTTTAGCTATGTTTGGTCTGTACTTCCCATGTGTGAATTATTGACCATTACTTCTCATCACTCGGTACATATTACTGATGCTTTTCGGCTGTTTTTGTATTTTAATGTACCTGTGTCGCAACATGAAATCCAGCTGTCTGTATTTCCTTCTGAAGAACCCGTTTTTATAAACGTAGAAACCATGGTCAAGGGATTCTAATAAACCTTCGAATTTGCAACTGATTGGCTGTTTGCTATTTCGAAAACAAGATTTCATTCTAAGTTACTGCTCCATCCATGTACAAAATTTGAGCTAATCTCCATTTAAAATATGTACCAATCTCTAGAGGTACCTGTATGACTCAAATACTTGCACTCCAGATAGAATATCACACACGATGTGAATACAATGTCCCGAATGACTCTGTTGTATACTCTCGGCACGTCAGGTGCCTTGTACGTGTAGGAGTTCGCAAATTGATAATTCTGAAGTAAGAAGCCAACGGATGGAAATGAATATGAGGCAGTATGAGGAGTTGAATGAGCAGAATATTTCTGGGACAAGTATGTAAACTGCTATCTTGTAATTTGTCGTTCTTTATGTGCCCTTAGAGCAAATTCAAAGCTTCTGAGCAGTCTCTTCCTAAACTTTGCTTGGCTAATTTTCATGGCGCAGGTGTTTACAACACGTGTGATAAATTCACTGCATCTCGTACAACTTGAATATCTTATCACTGACACACGTGTCAGTAACATTGATAGTATATCAATGGGATGGTGTCTGTGAGATTGTATTGTACAACTAAACTTAGAAAGAATACCAGGAAGGATATAACATGACACAATGTAACTTGCATTCCCAATACAAGAATCGTGAGGCTGTTTTATGACTGATTGTTCGACACAGTCTTTGTGCCACAACAAACACATGATGGTTTATGTTGTATAAATGTATTGACAAAGTGTATGGCACAGACAATGTATTACAAAAGAGTAAGTTGTGATTTAAGCACAGAAGAAATGAAATAGAAATGTAGAAAGAATTTTGTAAATGTTTAATAAATGCAGTTCATTGCCGTGGATTGAATTGATCGGCGAACAAAGCGCTCACCAACGCTTTCAACATGAAGTTTACCATACCGAAGAACTAGAAGAGCTAGTTTTGGATATGTTGTACAAGCTTACCATGACCGTCCATAAGGTCATTTCATATTTTGGCGTTTTGTGGAACAAACCATGATTATGGAGAATGTAGTATCATATAACAACATCAGCCTACTGGCGTACCACAGTAGACAACGGAATTGAAAATTTTCGTTCAGTGCTGATAGGGTCATGTGGGAATGTGGGATTCAGTAGACCCAATGAAGAACTCCCATGAGCCATGCCTCTGGCTCTGTACCATGAGCACCCTCTGCCGCAGCAATACAGGAGGGCTGGAGGCAGCCACATATCCTTCTTTGGCTCAACCACTTTGCTATGGGTCACTGTGCAGAAGCAGCACTGTCACAGCTCCAACTCCATTTGCTTGTTCTTACTTCAGGGAGCCTCATCATTATTGACATTGTGATAGCTGGAATCTGTTTCTTGCTGCATAATTTGTGATCACTCTTCATTCGTTTGGAGAAATACTAGATAAGTATATCTTCTGTTTGTTGTGTTAACTTGTTCACTAATCGTTTCTGCTACTGTCATGCTGCCCTTCGACGGCACTCTGTAACCCACCTCTCCTTACCATTGTGTACAAAGTCGTTCACAACTCTCATGACTCGTGTGTTCCACAAAAGGCCAACAACATCGTGGGAAACAAAACTTTGCAGTATTTGGCACTCATATTTCCGAAAGCTTAATGAACCATCTACGACGGAGACTTTAACAAATGCTCTGAGAAAAATGAAGCCCTCTAGTAGGAGCGATAGATGTAGTTACATACATTCCAAACGTTAAGGAAGACCTGAATAGTTAATATTATTCAAATCTAATATTTGCGCTAGTATTGCATGGGACAGGGAAAGAGTTGTACAGAATTGAAATCATCAAGAACAACATGAATCAGAAAGTGACAAAGACTGATTGTAACAGGTGTTTAGGTAATACACAGAAACTAACAAAACAGTCATATAATCTTATAACAAGGACATCAGAGTTATGAGTCAACAGTCCAGATAATAAATTTGTGCCAAATGGGATAGATTGGAGCAATTAAATACAATAAATTTTATATTCATTAATTTCTGTATTAATTAAACTGCTGAGAAAATCGTACATCCTCATAAGTGTTATTTATTCAACAACAATTCTTCCACTTTTTCTGTAGTGTACGAGAAAAGAGATCATTTTAATGGTCCCACAGAGGAGTCTGTGAGTGCCCAATAAATATAGCTTTGAAAGTAAAAAACACCAATGGCCCAATCTCAACAGAAAACGAATAGCAGCATTTGTAATTGAAGTATGATACATTAGCGAAAGCAGTTGCATGAAGGCGTAGAGACCAAATAAAGAGGTGGAAGCTGCATAGGAGCAGAAACAAACATGCAAAAAGAAACATATAAGAAGTGACAAGATTTCTACACCATCTGGTGCTGGTGTACTAACCATTGATCATCTGCTTCTCCTCCTCAGTAAAGCTGGGCAGGCGTGACCTGGGTCGACCCTCGGCTCTGCTGCTGTTGTCCACACGTTCTCGCACCACGGCCGGGTAGTCGCCGTCGACGTAGATAGGGTTCGCGAACAGGCCCAGCTGTAAGGTGTTCATAATGCAGCAACTGCTTGAAGCGAAACCAGAGAAAACATAGAAAAAGTCAAAGTGTGCCACGCAAACAAGGTGTCTCTATGCCACAAGTACACACAAAAACAAATCCTTATAACGAAAGGACAGCTAATGTTGTTGGTCAAATATGAAATCGATAGAGACACTCTCAAAGAGGTGATTCTCACTCTTCCCTGAATAGCGCTAAGTCGCATGGAGCATGCGCATCAATGACAAAGAACACCTATTTCGACATGCTGGCGAACTATGTAGTTCCAGTTATGCCTCCCGATGTCATTTTCCAGTAGGATGTTCTACCCTCTCCCCCACCCCCCACCCATGATTATTGGGTTGTTACCACATTTCCATATGAGGCGTTTCCCAATCTGACTCTGCTGGATTATAATGCATTAAGGCATGAGGGTTTATCAAGGACTCTGGATACAGAACTGGGGTTATGCTACATTTCAGACAATGGCTCTACGTATTAGCAGAGAACATGACACCTCTAATGATTATGAACATGTGACGAGAGTGGAGTACCTCTCCGATGTCTGTCAAACAACAAACGCTGCCCACTTTAAATATACAAAACCCTTTATTATTTTGTGCGAGTTAGTAACATGTGGATATGTAATTTTGTTTACTATTTGTATTTGCGCAATCAAATTTACTCCTAGGGGTGTCTCCAAAATCTCTGTTGAACTGTTTTATATTTTTAGCTTTGTCCACAACTGATATCATGCCAAGATCTTTAGTTTTATTATGCCTATGTGGACCCAAAATAGTCTTCAATCAATGTTTAAATGATTCGCATTGAGATTTGTCTGTATACAAGTTGATTCACAGTTCCTATTACAGGCTTACAGGGGCTGTAATGGGGCTTTGTGGATAAAGCCTAGATGATTAACCCGGTACTGTCTGAAAAATAAGTTTGAAGATCGCATCACTTTCAAATTTTTCATTTCACCATACACACATAACGGACGTAATGAGGTCTGACCAGTGCTCGTCTACAGGCGCACGAGGGCAATGTTTCGTCGTCAGTTTATCTCCTACATAACGTAGGATACCCTCTTCACACTCGAGAGTTGGAGAGCCTGTGGAGAACCAGAGTACACTCTTCTATCTGTGAGCTTGCCAGTTTCTCGCAGCCGCCGCTGAAGTGGGACGAAAATAGTATGTGATGTCTAGGTCCCGGATTTTAATGACATAAAAACAGCGAAATATGCAGGCATTTACGACTAAAAACTTAGATAAATTTGACCTTAAGAAATAATTCCTTTCATAAACTAATTTTCTTGTTTATTTGCTCATACACCTTCGACATAAAATTCACTTTCGAACCAAACGCTGAGTACAGTATTTATATTTTGCAGAGTGTGAAGCTAACTAGCAGTTATTTTTGAAATGTTTGCTTGTGTGTGAACAAAGAAACAATATACAGTGAAAACAATGACACCTATTCAAACAACTAAACTACATTTTTACCACAGCACACCACTTGTTTAAAGTGTTCTATGTTATTTAACATGTAATGTCAATCTTCAGTTTCTACTGAGCCACACTGGATCTCAAGATGAATTTCTTAGATTTTCGCTTCTCGTAGGAGAGCTTCTGTAAAGTTTGGAAGGTAGGAGACGAGGTACTGGCAGAAGTAAAGCTGTGAGGACGGGGCATGAGTGGCGCTTGGGTTGCTCAGATTGTAGAACACTTGCCCGCGAAAGGCAACGGTCCCGAGTTCCAGTCTCGGTCTGGCACACAGCTTTAATCTGCCAAGAAGTTTCATATCAGCACACACTCCGCTGCAGAGTGAAAATCTCATTCTGGAATATTTACCCATGTAATGACGACAGGAACTATGAGGATTGGGGAACAACTTCTCCGGTGATCACGATGTTTTCTTTAAAATTCATATCATTTTGTTACCGCCTCTTGCATGAACTCTCTTTGCTTAAACACTGACTAAAGAGACGGATACAACTGAATATTCATTGATTTTTGACATCTACAACGCCCTGACATTATCTTTTGTTTTTACCTTGTATTAAGGTATCTCTAAAAATGCTATGAGTCATCAGCACCTATAGTCATTTCTAGTGTGTGTTGATTTATCACTATATCGGTTCTTCTTGCTACACGGAAAATGGCCCTTAGCTGTTGCATCCCTGAAAACTATCGAAAAGCTTGTTTTGGTACACAGAGTTACTCTAGTTAACGTCACAATGGCAGTCGGAGTTGAAGGGGGCACTTTACTGGCAGTTTTATCATGTCACCTACTGAATATGACACTACAGGTGAATGACATAGCCACTACTTTGCGCCTCGGAAGTTCGCATCCTACTCTTTATTTTTAAGAAATGAGTTGGATAATGTAATAACTTCTTATGACAGGGTAGAGTCAGAGAGAGATATCAGCTGTCGCTTTGCTGTGAGACACTGCTGTAGACGTATCCTAGGGAAACCTGGTTCGTAATTTGAACAGAGCTCATGCGGTTATTAGTACTAGTTTCTGTGAAAAAACGTGCTTCTACTGGAAATAACATTCCGGGAGCTAAATTACATATAATTTCTTTTTCGCACGGAATTACTAACGATAGACACAAAAATGTGATTTAATTTCTCGGCAAAAATTGTTTTGTGATTGATAACGTCGTGTTTCGCTCTGAAGACACAGAGCATGATTTTACAAATTGTTACTCGCCTTCCGTTAATGAATAGCAACAATCTCACATTTCATTGGCATAACTATGAACCTAACAGCATAATTACTTCGAGAAAATGAGTGAGGAATACATACTACATAATCTCCTGAAAAATATCACCTTTCCGTCATACTTACTACACAGTCTCCCAAGAAATATCATCTTTCAGTCATAACTCCACGTACAGAGAAATAAAACCTCAAAACGAATTTTTCATCTGCCAAAGTTTATTGAACATCTACTTAAATTTGGTAATAACTCATACCATTGTAAATGTCAGATTGTGCAGTACCACTCAGTCTGTTTAGTGGGTAATCGTGTTGGCAAGACAGGGCTTGAGGTCAAAGATTTTATGTTGCGGTTCTCATACCTGGAACTGAATCACACGTTCCTGAGCCTCCAGGGATTCCTCCAGGTCATCGTATGGTTCGAACCAGTAACAGTTTAGTGTGATACCGACTTTACCTGGAAAAAAGACGATAATCACCAATAAAAACCAATGCACTGCTTTTAATCGTTTTTTGTGCCAGGAAAAATGAAAACTATGATCATATGAATGCATAGAGAGGAGACTAGCCTCACAGTGCGTGAATGTTAAGCTTTTTCGGAAACTGACTGGCTTCCCATTACATAATTAAACTAATATCACACATTTTGAGCATACTTGGAAGATGGGCGACAGCTTCGCATCCGCAACATCAGTGCCAGAATTAGGGTTATTAGCCCTGGCCTGTTTTGCCTTGAGCGTCGGCAACCGTTGTGTGCTCGTTGCTAATGAGAAATGGGTGGAAGGTGGCCAGATCAGCCGTGGCTAACAATAAGCAGAGGCCTGACACAGGCATGAGTCTGTGTACACTGAATATTTGCCGGTAGAGCTAACCATCGACCACTTGGGGTAATGTTGGTACCAATTAGCAACCTGGGACTCTCACCACAATCACGGAACTACAAGTAGAGTTAGAAGACTGATGCCGAGGTGGTCTCGCTTATAGCACTGTCCTGACGCGGTCTGCGTTGGACGGCTACCTGGAGGTTCTTCATTGGCGGCGATGTTCAAAGAGCCTCTCGCGGCGCCCGCAGGAACCTTCAAGGCACCCGCTCTGGAAGTATCGATAACCCACGATACTGCGTAATGAAACAGTGTAGCGTGGAAAAACATGAAAGCGTTCAACAAATTTCGTCTCTCTTCGTTTTGGTATCAAATGCGACCAGATATTTTACTGCATACGACCTTCTGCCAGTGTCTTTTCCGTCAAAGACATGAACAGGAGACAAATGGAAAAAAGTAAGTATACTATTATTTGAGAAGTAATAGCCATGATTCTTAATACATTTTTCCTACAGAGAGATGAAATATTCAGTGCCTTCATGGAGAAATGTTTGCAGTTGCCTATAAGAACCATGACTGTGGCCAGGTGTGCTCCTCTATTTTCGAATCAGATCGAAAAATAAGTGGAAATCGTTTGGAGAGATATCGAAACTTTATGGAGGATGTTTAAAGGCCTCCCAGCGGAACTTCTGAAGCGTAGTCGAAACAAACTGCCAGAAAAATGTCCGCCACACTTTGATAAAGGTGCTTCGACTACGCTGACCATAACTTTGATGACGATTATGTATATAACACATTTTTATGAGGATTATGCAGTGTCGAGGCAAGCCATCATCGATGGTCAGCTGTCAGACTACATACGAATGTGTTTTACTGTTAATGGAAGCAAAAGTACTACTGTGATAATTCGATAGTTTTCTGCCACAGTGAAACGTGTAATGTCAGGAAAGCTTACTGTTTTATAAGTGTACTGCGTAATCATTATGCTGCTTGAAGATAACATTGCATTACACTAGCAGTCATTTGTAAGGAAGTGTATACTACGATGAATCCAAGAAAAGAGTATACCAGCTGTTTTAGCTCCCTGTTTTTCTCTGTCTTCTTCTGTTTCCTTCTGTAATTGCACAATCATTTTCTGTGACCATAAAACAGTTACACAATTTTAGTTATACAACGAATAAAACGATGAAAGAATGCCGAGAACAACGCAGTACAAGTTCTATGTAATAACTTGGCTATGGACAGAAAATTAAACAAATAATACCTTTGTATGTCAATCTTTGTAGAAGATGATGGTTGGGATATCGGCTGGTCAGTTGTAAGTAAACAGCAATACACATTTAGTCGTAAATTTGAACTCTTTAGTAATCTACCAGTTTCGAGGTTACATTACTTCTCCATGAGACCATGTGACAAAACTAGATCGGGTACAATCCAATTGGATGTGGTCGCTGTAAGATCAAAAATAAGATAACCGGTGTCCGCAGATATCTGATACAAACGACGTGATTGGTTCGAACATTTACGGCTGAAGGTGTACTGATGTGATGGATACAATATCCGAAGATACCCACGGTTTGTTATTCAGGAATTACAGGATGACTCACAATTGAGGCAAGAGCTTTGAAGCTTCCGGGGAACCAATTCAGGGGAGGAAACCCTTAGCAGCTGATGATGTTGGGGCTTTTTCTAGGACTCTTGACACGTGGCGTATCGCTTTCGCAACATACGGCACTTCTTGTGGTGTGTCTGTAGGTTTTGTTTACAGACCAAATACACGAACTCAAACTGAAACATTACACTGATGTAATAAAAGTAACGAGATCCTCTTAATGTTTTGCCCGAGATAGTGCAGCAACTCAACTTGGCATGGATTGAGCAAGTGGTTGGAAGTCCCCTTCAGAAATATTTAGCCACGCTGCCTCTACAGCCGTGTATGATTCCGGAAGTGTTTTCGGAGCAGGATTTTGTGCGCGAAGTGACGTTTCGAATGTATCCCATAAGTGTACAGTGACACTCGGGCAGTCCGGGTGACCAAATCATCTACTCGATGTGTCCAGAATGTTCTTCAATCAAATCGCGGACTATCGTGGCCCGGCGACATGGCGCATTGACATACATAAAAACGCACCAGGAATAGCGCAAATGGTCTCGAAGTAGCCGAAGATCAATATTTCCAGTCAAAGATCGGTTCAGTTGGAACATTGGACCCAGTCTTTCCCTTGTAAGCACAGCCCACACCATTATGCAGCCACCACCAACTGGCACAGCGCCTTGTTGACAACTTAGGTCCATGGCTTCGTGGGATCTGCGCTACACCCGAATCCAACTCTCATCAGCTGAAATCTGGACTCATCTGACCAGGCCAAGGTTTTCCAGTCGTCTAGCGACCAACCGATACGGACACGAGAGCAGGCGAGATACTGCAGACGATGTCGTGCTGTTAGCAAAGGCACTCGAGTTATTCGCCTTCTGGCATAGCCCATTAACGCCTGATTCTGTAGCACCGCCCTAATGGATACGTTCGCCTTACGTTCAACGTTGATTTCTGCGGTTATTCCACGTAGGCTTGCTTGTCTGTTAGCACTGACAATACCACGCTGCTCTCTGTCGTGAAGGCCGTCGGCCATTGCGTTGTCTGGAGTGAGAGGAACTGCCTGAATTTTGGTATTCTCGGCACGTTCTTGACACGACTAAGAATATTGAGTTTCCTAACGACTTCCAAAATGGAATGTGCTACGCGTCTACTTCCAAATACCATTCTACTTTTCAGTGTCCATTAGCGACCGTCGTGCGGCCATATTCACATCAGATGTCTCCACACCAAGACTTTTGTCACTTCATCGTACAAATAACAGTATCGCACCCTCTGATAAGTTCAAGTAATGTTGCTCGTCGTCAGTACTACAACTGGCAAGTGTAGTGTGTGCATGATGGAGAACTTTATCCTCAAATGTGCCATTCCTTCTAATGAAGCATTTCTGCCCTTGTTGGGCCAAGTGAACTTGCAGAACATTAGAAGGTGGAGTTCTGAAAGCAAATGTTGGTTGCAGCACGAGCGTATGCATAATGTCAGAGCAGGGATGTGGAGCACAGTGAATGCTACAAGGATATTGGGGACGGAGTTTTTCATCAGTCCATAATTTCTGATAACTATGTGAATAATATATTACAGCACACTGACTGGTCAATAGTTTCCGAACACATATTAATGAATGTTAGTTTAGGGTGTGTCAACCCTTCGCCTTTATGACAGTCTCGACTCTGTTTAGGACACATAATTTGAGGTGCCAGAATGTCTGGCAGTCAATTCTTCATCAACAGCGGAATTCTGAGAAGGTAGTGATGCGTCTTGAGCGAGTTCGACGTTCTAACTCATCCCAAAGGTGTTCTGTTGGGTTCAGATCTGGATCCTGGCAGGTTAGTTCCTTTCAGGAATTTCTTGAAGGAATACACCGTCACTTGAGTGTATATTTCTGTATATTCCCTGCGTACGTGCTAGATTTGGGCTTATACTCCATTATAGAATAAAATGCTAAAGGCAGGAAAATGCAAATATATAAAAATCTTTTAAAAAATCGAAATATCGGATGCAAGTTAGTATAATATTACAAGGTATAAACTTTCATCTTAGACCAGTGACGTGTTTTGATTTGCAGAATGATATATAGACTCGATAACGGGGTAAAATAAAATGGCATCCTGCACAGTACACAGAAAATTAAAAAGTGGGCTACGATATACGGACATACCTTGTAATTTCATATCAGTTTGCATTCCGAAGGAATCGTCGCTAGGTGTATCTGTGGGTCTAGGCACGTTGGTCTCCTGCTGGTTAGGAGACTGCTGCTGGGTGCTGTAGAGTGACGCAACAGCGCAGAGAATGATGGGCAACGAGTGATTTTGTGCGATTACTCACGCTCTACCTTGTTACAAACCGCTGGTTGAGTTTGGGTTTGGTGAGGGCCTTACCAGCCATCACGTGTAGCGATAACAGTGAAGTAATGAGGTCTTTTTCGTGGTTAGTGTGGAGCTCACTTATTACGCTTAAGAAGACAGTAATTGCAGAGTCATAAATACACCTTTTATTGAATTGTGTATTGTGTATATTAGAGGAACGGCTCGCAGACGATGAGTGTTCGTATCGTGTTGAGAATGCACCCTGCCATGAAGCGGCATCTTTGGAACAACATTTTGAGGACTGTTCTGACCAGAATCCCCACCTCAACCCAATAAAACACCTACGGGATGCGTTAAACGTCGACCTCTCCGGACACCAGCGTCCATCATCCAGCATCATTACCTTCTCTGATTTCGGCTTCTGAGAAAGAATGGGCTGCCAGACATTCAGACATCTAATTGGACGCGTCCCAGGCAGAGTTCAAGCCATCATAATGGCGAAGGGAGGACACAGCCCACATTAATGTCCATTAGTATGTGTCTGAATACTTTTGATTAGATAGTGCAGTTGGTTATTTAAGCAATGGTCACTGTCGTCTCCATCTTGTTCCAAAGTAAATGACGTTAAAACTTGCTTACTGTGAATGGTATTTTGACACCTTGATTTGAGAACAGGTGATTTCTTTTCGGGAACAGTTGAGAAAGGAAGTACAAACTCACCGTTCTGCGTGGAGCAATACTGCTCGTCGTAGAGGCGATAGGCCATGGCGTGCGCTCTGATGACGGTGTGCGCTGCCAGGTAGTCGCCGATGCCCGGAGCTTTCTGCGACGGAGCTTGACCGCCTGTGGTAGCGTAGCCTTTCAATAACTCGTAAGGCTCATTGAATGTCAGCCACATCTTGTTCATCTTATATCCTCCTTTCAAGACAGTGTCCATTCGGTTCAACTGCTATTCAAAGTCCTTTGCTGTCTCTGACAGAATTGCAATGTCATCGGTGAACCTCAGTTTTTATTTCTTCTCCATGTATTTTAATAGCTACTCCGAATTTTTCTTTTGTTTCCTTTACTGCTTGCTCAATATACAGATTGAATAACATCGTGGAGAGGCTACAACCCTGTCCCACTCCCTTCCCAACCACTAGTGCCCTTTCATGTCCCTCGACTCTTATAACTGCCATCTGGGTTTTGTACAAATTGTAAATAGCCTTTCGCTCCCTGTATTTTACAGCTGCCACCTTCAGAATTTGTAAGAGAGTATTCCAGTCAACACAGTCAAAAGCTTTCTCAAAGTCTACAAATGCTAGAAGCGTAGGTTTGTCTTTCCTTAATCTAGTTTCTGAAATAAGTCGTAGGGTCACTATTGCCTCAAGTGTTCCAATATTTCTACGGAATCCAAACTGATCTTCCCCGCGGTCGGCTTCCACCAGTTTTTCCGTTAGTCTGTAAAGAATTCGTGTTAGTATTTTGTAGCCGTGACTTATTAAACTGGTAGTTCGGTAATTTTCACATCTGTCAATAACTGCTTTCTTTGGGATTGGAATTATTATATTCTTCTTGAAGTCTGAGGTTATTTCGCCTGTCTCATATATCTTGCTCACCAGATGGTAGAGTTTTGTCAGGGCTGGCTCTCCCAAGGCTGTCAGTAGTTCTAATGTTCTAGTGTTGTCTACTCCCGGCGCCCTGTTTCGACTTAGGTCTTTCAGTGATCTGTCAAATTCTTCACGCAGTATCATATCTCCTATCTCATTTTCATCTATATCCTCTTCCATTTCCATAAAATTGTCCTCAAGTACATCACCCTAGTACAGACCCTCTATATACTCCTTCCACCTTTCTGATTTCTCTTCCTTGCTTAGAACTGGGTTTCCATCTGAGCTTTTGATATTCATTCAAGTGGTTCCGTTATATCCAAACGACTCTTTAATTTTCCTGTAGGCTGTATCTATCTTACCCCTAGTGAGATAAGCCTCTACATCCTTACATTTGTCCTCTAGCCATCCCTGCTTAGCCATTTTATACGTCCTGTCGATCTCATTTTTGAGACGTTTGTGTTGCTTTTTGCCTGCTTCATTTACTCTATTTTTACATTTTCTCCTTTCATCAGTTAAATTCAACATTTGTTCTGTTACCCAAGGATATCTACTAGGCCTCGTCCATTTTCCTGCTTGATTCTCTGCTACCTTCACTACTTCATCCCTCAAAGCCACCCATTCTTCTTCTACTTCAAAAATGGTTCAAATGGCTCTGAGCACTATGGGACTCAATTGCTGAGGTCATTAGTCCCCTAGAACTTAGAACTAGTTAAACCTAACTAACCTAAGGACATCACAAACATCAATGCCCGAGGCAGGATTCGAACCTGCCACCGTAGCGGTCTTGCGGTTCCAGACTGCAGCGCCTTTAACCGCACGGCCACTTCGGCCGGCTCTTCTTCTATTGTATATCTTTCCCGCATTCCCGTCAATTGTTCCCCTATGCTGTCCCTGAAACTCTGTACAACCTCTGGTTTAGTCAGTTTATCCAGGTCCCATCTCTTTAAATTCCCACATCTTAGCAGTTTCTTCAGTTTTAATCTACAGTTCAAGACCAGTAGATTGTTGTCCACATCTGCCCCTAGAAATGTCTTACAATTTAAAACCTGGTTCCTAAATCACTGTCTTACCATTATATAATCTATCTGATACCTTCTAGTACCTCCAGGCTTCTCCCATGTATACCTGTTCTTAAGAATAAATTATGCGAATATTGCATTCGAGAACAATTCTCATTGGCACCTTGTCTCGAGAGTGCCCAGACAAAGTCAACACCTGTGTTACTGTATCTGTAGGCTACTGGTAAGGGTTTCGTGTTTTCAGATGCGTGGTTGTCTGGGGTAGCACAGAGCGACGCCATTCGTCAGCAGTCCATGCATCCCAGTCACGACACCTCTATAAATGCAGCCGTTGTGATTGTGGTGTTGAGGGCAGCCTGTGCATGGGATTGTAATTCACTAGTCTGGGGGCTACTAGTCTCGAAACAGTGGTTGGGGTCACACAGAATGTGAAGGTAATCCATCTTTTGCAGATAGCAGGCGCCATAGTATGAGGTACGGTGTGCTTGGATCACAGTACTGTGATCCCCCTTTGACGTTGTCACATGTGGTCGTTCGGAACCTTGATGACGAGCATGCCTGCCCTCACTTTCCCGTGCAGTCCAACATTGGATTATTGTCACATCCGAATTCCCCACAAATCTGCATGTTGCACGATTCGACCAGCTCGCCGAATGCATGTCCCCTAACGAAGCACCTTTCAAACTCTGTCAGGTGCTGAAACGATGCTCACTCGAGTATTCGGCACCTCCGCGTTGACTCAACAGCTGACGCTGTTCCCGCCCTTTTGAGGCGACTAAAGTCGTGGAATAGCGATATGCACGTATACAGATAGCGGTAGTAATACGAACACGAGGTATAAAAGCGCAGTGCGTTGACGGACTGTCATCTGAAATTAAATTATTAACATGAAAATGTTTCCGTCCTTCGTTCTGATTAAGGTCGCACGACAGGAATTGACAGACTCTGAACGCGGAGTGGTAGACGCACGGAACATTCCATTTCGGAAATTGTTAGGGAATTCAATATTCCGTGTTGAACAGTGTCAAGAGTGTGCCGTGAATACAAATTTCAGGCATTACCTCTCTTCACGGACAACGCAGTGAGCGACGGTCTTACCTAACGACCGAGAGCTGCGGCGTTTCCTTGACTTATCAGTGCTAACAGACAGGCAATACTGAGAGAAATAACCGCAGAAATCAATGTGGCACGTACGACGAACGTATCCGTTAGACCAATGCTGCGGAATATGGTTGTAGCAACAGACGGCCGATGTGAGTGCCTTTGCTAACAGCAAGCCAGCACTTGCAGAGCCTCTCCTGGGCTCTTGACTACATCGGTTGGACCATAGACGACCGGAAAACCGTCGGCTGGTCAAATGAGTCCCGATTTCATTTGGTAAGATTTGATGGTAGGATTAGAGTGTGGTGCAGACCCTACAAAGCCATGGACCCACGTTGTCAAGGCACTGTGCAAGGTGGCGGTGCATCCATAATGGTGTGGGCCGTGTTTACATGGAGTGGGCGGGTCCTCTGGTCCTACTGAGCCGATCTTTGACCGAAAATTGATATGTTCGGCTACTTGGAGAGCTTTTGCAGCCATTCGTGGACCTCGTGTTCCCAAACAAAGATGGAATTTTTTGGGGTGGCAATTCGTTATGTCAGCGGGGCACAACTGTTCGCGACTTGTTTGAAGAACATTCTGAACAATTTGAGCGCATGGTTTGACCACCGACATAGTCCGACACGTCTCCGGCCGACCATTTATGGGACATAAACGAGAGATCACTTCGTGCACAAAATCCTGCACCGGGAACACTTTGGAAGTTATGGACGCCTGTAGAGGCAGCACGGCTCAGTATTTCTGCTTAGGAGTTTCAACGACTTGTTGAGTCCACGCCACGTCGAGTTTTGCTTTGCTGCACTACGCTGGGCAAAAGAAGGAGCGACACGATGTTCTGAGGTATGTCACATCTTTTGTCGCCTCATTGTGTACACCGCAATATACGTGGAAACGACAGTAAACAGGAACAACACTAATGCATGCTGGTGGCTAATATAGATGTCACAGAGAATTTCAGATGTAATCATTCACACACTCGTCGATGGCGCGAAGTTACATTGACATCCGACCAAGTCCTTATTTTTGTTGTCAGGCAGTTAATACTGTTCCCTTTTGAATTACTAAGGTTTTCTTAAAGATAAGTGAATAATTCGAGAGGAACTCATTAGGAATGTTTTCATGAAAATACTCAGCGAATAATATATGATACTGTTTTCTAAATTCATTCTGAAATATTTAATCTTCTTTAACAATTATAAAGTTTTGTCGACATTCCCTTGGTTTGGCGGCGAACTGGGTGGAAGTCACCATGTTTTGGAGAGGACACCAATGTTACAGCTGGCGTCATGTTGTGGAGAGCCATCAGGTATGACTTCAGGTCACGGTTGGTAGTGATGGAGGGGACTCTCACGGCACAGCGATACGCTAGAGACATCCTCACGTGTTACATCCCATGTGACGGTATTGTGGTAACATTTTTCAGTAAGAAAATGCTCGTCCACACATGGCACACGTTTCTATAAACTGACTACTTGAGGTACACTGTTTTCTTATCTGTCACGGTGAGCAGCCTTAGGTAAAAAGGACTGTAACAAATTTATCACCCTCCAGAAGGGATGCTATATGTTGCCGCTTGTAGTCCATATTCCAAACTCGGCGAATTTTTTGCAAATAATGTATTTATCTGTAATGTATTGCTAAGATGCTGCACCCTCATTCTAATTCGAAAGAATTCACTGTGATTCAGTAATTCAAAACTTGGTTTAAATGTACAGGTATGCAAGTATGTGAATTCCTCAAACCTCATAAATGTGGTATTATGTGATTAACGTATCATCTAGAAACAATCTGAATCGATAAACTCTCACAAGTATCTGGCTGGATGATGCAATGGAAATGCAAACCAATAAGCACCTGGTCTCAGTCGTAGGTGAAGGTAGCAGCAGAGATTCATTGGCAGCATAGCCCACTGTGAAAATGCTGTTAGTTTACAGTTGTGTGTCTCATCTTAGAATATAGCTTAATTGTGAGTGATCCATGTAAAATAGGACTAAGAGGGTATGTTGAACGTTCTCAAAGAAAGGCAGCACGAATGATCACTCTCAAGTGAGACTGTCACGGAAATGCTGGAAATCATGTACTGGCACACGCCTGAACAAATACTCCCATTTATGAAGATTCAAGAACCAGTATTAAGAGCCTAGAAATATGCTTCACTATCCCCTCCATATCACACCCATATGGAAAACGAGGATGAGATTAGACAAACTACATCTTGCACTAGGACGTTTAAACATTTGTTCTTTCCACATGATTAGAACCTGAAGAAACCGTTACATATGTTGCAGCAATCTCTACCATGCACTTCATAATAGTTTGTAGAGTATGTACATGAACGTAGATCGTTCAGCAGCTGAACTACACGGCTACACGGTAAAAGCCTATCACTAAAATGGCGAGTGTTCAGTGAAAAAGCGACGTGTCTTTCGATGTCATTTCAACACGCCGCGTAACCAACCCACTACGTCGGGTAATATGATTCGATTGTGGATAAGCAACTTCCAGCATTTGGGTCGATATCTACAAAACGGGCACGAGTCTAACAAACGCAGAAAACGTTGCTGCTATTTAACAGGCAACGATCTCAAATCCATGCCGATTAGGCAGGAAGCCATTTGCTTTGGAACATTGAACACATCAGTATATGGAAATGCCGTGTGGCTAGGTCCACCTGTCGGGTACACCGTTTGCCTGGTGCAAATCTTTCGAGTTGGGGCCACTGCGGCGACTTGGTGTGTCAGTGGGAATGAAATGATGATGAACACCCAGTCCCTGAGCGGAGAAAATCACCGACCCAGCCGGGAATCGAACCCGGGCCGTTAGGAATGACTTTCCGTCGCGCTGACTACTCAGATACCAGGGACTGACTACACTTCAGTGAGAAGGAATCTCCATGACCTCAGATTTCGTCCTTACAAACATCACTGTGTCTCATTTCTTAATCTGCTCAGAAAATCATTGTGATGCTAAGTGAAGGATGATTTCATAAACTATTTTTCTTTGTGTCGTAAATGTGATGGCTATTTTCGTATTTTCCGAGTATGTTGGGTGTTAAACACTTTTTCCACAACCGACTAATTTTACAAATCTTTCCGCTTCATTAGTGAACCCTGCACAAGAGCAAGAAGGCAAAATATAAAGATATCTATTTACAATTTGTCAGAGGTGTAGGCGAGGTCGAGAATTTCACACAGGGCTTTTGCGATGTATCAAGCTGAAAATAACATCAAACTTTTCTGTAAAATGTAAACCTTCAGGGTTGAGAATGTAACAATTAATAATATGTTCCGATCTGTTATGCCGTTGTCGAATGGATTTCACCTTAAAAGCCAGTGTTTCGTCCAGCGGAATGCACGCCGAGCTAGATTTGCAATATTCTCTCCCTCTCGGCCGTCATCGGTTTCGTCGGCTATTCCGTTGACAATATTAATTTATAACTTCCCCGTGAGGACAATGAAAGAAAAAGGTTTTAAATGTTCTGCAATAGCCAAATACCCTTAAAATTAGATCTAAATTTAACCGTTACAACCAAAGTACTGTTGTTATAAGAAATCCAGACAAACAAAACAGTTTAATAGTTAATATTAAGCTGCTAAATGTTAGAATCTCTTAAGTTAAAACTTTGACAAACGTCAATTTTACATTTTGTAAGTGTAGGACCAAGAGGTTTTTAATATTCAAGGACAATTTTAACCAAAATCTGGCGTGGCCCAGGTGTTTCGTAGACCAATCTGAGCCTGCTTCCCAGCTCCATAGACGTCAAGTGTCTTACATCAATTTGTTAGTGACAGCTTCACCTATACCACTGTGGTATGTTTAAACAATTATCATTTAGTGTATGTGAATAGTTGCTGTGAAGTGAAAATAGGACTAACGCCTAACTGACATTCTCTTCCAATTTCTTCCAAGTTATTTGTATGTGGCTGATGCTCTTTTTCTTCCTAATACTTCCGTTGTTCCGTTAACTGATACAATTTTTTTAGACCGACTTGTACAAGGTGACAATTATAGAAGTATATGAAAAAAACCTAAGTTACTTACAAACTACGGCATGTACACACTTTATTCGACATGTAAACGGCACTACAGGTATTCGGATTTAGGTTATGCTATGTTCAATATGCCTGCCATCACTGGCGATGATGTGTCGCAGACGAATGGCGAAATTCTTCATGACCCGCTATACAGGGTGAGTCACCTAATATTACCGCTGGATATATTTCGTAAACCACATCAAATACTGACGAATCGATTCCACAGACCGAACGTGAGGAGAGGGGCTAGTGTTATTGGCTAATACAAATCATAAAAAAATGCACGGAAGTACGTTTTTTAACACAAACCTACGTTTTTTTAAATGGAACCCCGTTAGTTTTGTTAGCACATCTGAACATATAAACAAATACGTAATCAGTGCCGTTTGTTGTATTGTAAAATGTTAATTACATCCGGAGATATTGTAACCTAAAGTTGACGCTTGAATACTACTCCTCCGCTGTTCGATCGTGTGTATCGGAGAGCACCGAATTACGTAGGGATCCAAAAGGAACGAAGATGGACCTTAGGTACAGATGAGACTGTAACAGCACATTACGTCCACATGCTAACACCATTTTATTGGTCTTTTTCACTGACGCACATGTACATTACCATGAGGGGTGAGGTACACGTACACACGTCGTTTCCGTTTTCAATTACGGAGTGGAATAGAGTGTGTCCCGACATGTCAGGCCAATAGATGTTCAATGTGGTGACCATCATTTGCTGCACACAATTGAAATCTATGGCGTAATGAATGTCGTACACGCCGCAGTACATCTGGTGTCATGTCGCCGCAGGCTGCCACAATACGTTGTTTCATATCCTATGGGGTTGTAGGCACATCACGGTACACATTCTCCTTTAACGTACCCCACAGAAAGAAGTCCAGAGGTGTAGGATCAGGAGAACGGGCTGGCCAATTTATGCGTCCTCCACGTCTTATGGAACGCCCGTCGAACATCCTGTCAAGGGTCAGCCTAGTGTTAATTGCGGAAAGTGCAGGTGCACCATCATGCTGATACCACATACGTCGACGCGTTTCCAGTGGGACATTGTCGAGCAACGTTGGCAGATCATTCTGTAGAAACGCGATGTATGTTGCAGCTGTTTGGGCCCCTGCAATGAAGTGAGGACCAATGAGGTGATCGCCAATGGTTCCGCACCATACATTTACAGTCCACGGTCGCTGTCGCTCTACCTGTCTGAGCCAGCGAGGATTGTCCACGGACCAGTAATGCATGTTCCGTAGATTCACTGCCCCGTGGTTTGTGAAACCCCCTTCATCGGTAAACAGATAGAACTGCAATACATTCTCTGTTAATGCCCATTGACAGAATTGCACTCGATGATTAAAGTCATCACCATGTAATTGCTGATATAGCGACACATGAAACGGGTGAAAGAGGTGACGATGCAGTATGCGCATGACACTACTTTGACTCAGTCCACCGGCTCTCGCAATGTCCCGTGTACTCATGTGTGGGTTCATGGCAACAGCAGCTAACACACCAACTGCACCCGCGTCTCCTGTGACGGGCCTATTACGGACCCGTTTGCCTGCTACGACCATACCTGTTGCATACAGTTGGCGGTAGATGTTTTGCAATGTGCGGCACGTTGGATGCTCTCTGTCCGGGTACCGTTCCGCATACACCCTGCAGGCTTCAGCTGCATTTCGTCGACACTCGCCATAGATGAGTATCATCTCTGCCTTTTCAGAGTTCGAATACACCATGGTCACAGTTCCTACAACACTACACTAACACAGACGTCCCGTAACACGGTGTACTACAGTTGGTCTGCGTGCGGAGACGAATGCAGAATAACAATAGCAGCAAGCGCTACATGCGGACACTGCGACAGCTAGACCAAACAACAACAGTGCACTACAGCCACACTCGTAAACACGGTCGTCATCGTAATCATGTCCCTGCAGATGCTGCTCGCCGACCGTGGCCCGTGTTTGTTACAACACGCAACTAAACGTCGGAGGTTTCAAGCGTCAACTTTAGGTTACAATATCTCCGGATGTAATTAACATTTTACATTGCAACAAACGGCACTGATTACGTATTTGTTTATATGTTCAGATGTGCTAACAAAACTAACGTGGTTCCATTTAAAAAACGTAGGTTTGTGTTAAAAACATACTTACGTGCATTTTTGTGTGGTTTGTATTAAACAACTACACTAGCCCCTCTCCTCACGTTCGGTCAGTGGAATCGGTTCGTTAGTATTTGATGTGGTTTACGAAATATATCCAGTGGTAACGTTAGATGACTCACCCTGTATTGTCGGAACATCGATACTGTCGGAGACCTTCTATTGGCTTCTTTCAGCTCAACAATGGTTTTGGGCTATTGCTGTACATCTTGTGTCCCACAAAAAGGAGTCGCAAGTGTTCAGATCCGGAGAATATGGCGGCAAATCGAGGCCCATGCCAGTAACCTCTGGGTACCCCAGAGTAAGAATGTGGTCCCCAAAGTGCTCCGCCAGAAAATCGATCGCCGGCCGGGGTGGCCGAGCGGTTACAGGCGCTACATTCTGGAACCGCGCAACCGCTACGGTCGCAGGTTCGAATACTGCCTCAGGCATGGATGTGTGTGATGTCCTTAGGTTTGTTAGGTTTAAGTAGTTCTGAGTTCTAGGGGACTGGTAACCTCAGAAGTTAAGTCCCATAGTGCTCAGAGCCATTAGAACTATTTTTTTTCTTTCTCATGGCCTTATCTCTTATCTTCACCGAGTCGTCATGTTAATCCGGCATTGGAAACCTTAGCAGTAAAGAGTGGCCTAATGCCCATTCTGTTGTTATCTCTCGCAGGATGTAATTGAAAACAGGAAACTTTGTCAGGTGGAGCGATTGATCGATAACAATTATTCACTTGAAACACTACGATGAATCACAAGAACATGTGAAGAAGTTTTGCAGATTGCTCAACTGACTAATGAGAATGTTTTGATCGAAGACCTGTTATATTGGATATGCGTTATCGGCTTCAAAGCGAGTACAGGAAATGCACTGCTTTCTTGTTACAAAGTAACGAACGAGAAATGAGACAACTATACCCACTGCCTTCATGACCCTGTACCAAGCAATGAGCAATGCATTGTTGATCCGCGTTTCAGTAAATTTCAAATATATACAACATTACGCTGCAAATACCGCTTACTGTGTACTAAGTAAACAAGTCACTACGAATAAATCAAACACTTCAGGTGTTAGGGAATTTCCGTAACAAACTTCAAGTTTTAGAGGGGAATGAGTGCGTAGTATTTTGAATAGGAACACATGCCCTGAAACGTAGCGTTTCCGTTTCTGCAATGGTTTCTTTTAAGGTTTGTAATGCATCCACGCCTGCTGAGGAAAACAGAAAAGTCTCAGAGCTGCTCGTCCTGGTACGCAATATGTGTGACAATATGACGTGAAGTACGTCAAACGGCCACCTGGTGCCAATTAAAGTCTGAGTTTAGCTTACGAGACTCTTGCAGAGACAGAGGAAGATCTGCTGGCACGCGTTCAAGTTGCCGCACTAGAAACTAGAGGCATGAAGTGGAATAGACAGTATGTGCCAGAACATGCTTTGTAGGTACAATGTCTCTCACAACGTTGGTGGTCGCCACATCGAGCCACTGTTGTAATGCGTCACCACTGTTCTGTAGGTATGCTGGTTTCTTTTCTGTTTTGAGATAATGTAAGCACGTAATCTTTAAGTCTTGATACAAGCAAATTCCTTCAGAATTGTTACCTAATAACTGTACTACATCACCCCTAATTTAATTCCTGAAGCAGAAGAGACTGAATTAAGCATCTGAAATGAAGACGCCGTAGAACGGTAACGTTACGTTTCCGGCATGAGTTCCTATTCAAAATATTATGTACTCACTCCCGTCTAACAGTCCTAGAAGTCTCTACCAGGAATTTCTGAACATCCTGTATACAGCAGTTAATTTTATCACCTTATTTTACAGTTGAATATGTTCATTAGTAAAGGTCAAATGACGACGAATAAACAGGAACTCTGAGCAGGCAGTGTAAACATTGTAGCTACGGCTTCTTTGAAACATTCGCAATTCTCAGAAACTACCTGTGTTCGGTGACGTAGAATTGCAAGAGAATGAGAATATCTTTAAAGTGATGATACAGTATGTTGCACGGTTTTGAATGCGATACAGAAGTATAATACGTATGTGGTGTCACCGCCAGACACCACACTTGCTAGGTGGTAGCTTAAATCGGCCGCGGTCCATTTAGAACATGTCGGATTCGCGTATCGCCACTGTGTGATCGCAGACCGAGCGCCACCACAAGGCAGGTCTCGAGATACGGGCTAGGACTCGCCCCAGTTGTACGACGACTTTGCTAGCGACTACACTGACGAAGCCTTTCTCTCATTTGCCGAGAGACTGTTAGAATAGCCTTCAGCTAAGTCCATGACTACGACCTAGCAAGGCGCCACTAACCGTATCTGAAGATAGTCTTATTTGTATTATCAAGAGCGATGTACCACAAGGATCGAATAAAGTTAAGTATTCGAGGAGCGGCATACTTTTCTTATTAGAATTCACTACTTATCCTGTTCCAGAATTCACGCCCGTCTGCGTTAGATTTCGGCCTCCTCTATCTACAAGGTGTTGGCACATTTACCAACTCATCAACGTATAACTCGGTCTTTCGGAAAGCTCCCTTTGTTTGTACTGCAGAAATCAAAACTGGGAATTCCGAATCTCTAATCGCTTGGTTCTTTGTGATAATATATTGGCTCAGCTTGGGTCCAACATACCCAACAACCTATTTTGTCCACTCGGCAAGAGAATAAAGAACGAAAGAGGAAACAAAACAAAAAACGTGTCGAAACTAACACAAGCAGGTTCACATCATTACTTCCCGAGTAAGTCGTTCTCTTAATTCTTTGACACCTGAGAACTGAAGATCATACAACCACTCCACCTAACATATTTTTTTCTGAAATAGTATTGTCCCATAAACAAAAAACCACAGTAATCAGTTGCCATATTTGAGACACTAGTTTTCCGAGACCACGTTAAAGTTTATTTATAAGGAACTTCATCAGTCACAATGTTATGGATAATCTGTTGTCTAACATAAATTAATTTTTGAAGCAGCTGCATACAAACCCACCTGAAAATTATCTCCCTTTAAAAGACTAGTGCCTAGATTGACACTAGTTCAGTTGTCGTGATATTAATTAGATTATAACATTCTCCATCTCAATTGACTGCAAAAGTACATGTCATGCGTCTGATGCACTTAAATTCAACTTGAGCTGGAAATCAGAAGTTAAAGGAATTTAAAACTTCTCTGTGTTCGGCTGCAGTTTAATCGTCACTGCTGTAGTTATTCATTATACATTAAGTTCAGGACCACATAGGCATTATTTCATGACAAACACCTAATTGTGTTGCGATTTTACATTAACAATCGCAGTACCAACGCATATTCTATAATGCGCATTGCCAAGGACAGGGCCGCGTTATGCGCACAATATAACAACTGAAAAACGAGATTCGTTAATTCTTATAGACACGTTAACAAATATACTATTCAAATACATACCTGATGTATAAGTAGGGCCCAGAATCTGCAAATATATTGTGAAGAAACGCTCTTAGCAATATCACTGCACTTTCAGTAATGGGCAATACCAATGATAGGGGGGGAGGGGGAAGGGAGAGGGGTCGAGGACATTATGACCACTCCAAAAAGATATAAAAAACACAAGTTTCATTGATTGTTCGTTACATTAATTCACAATACAATTAGAATGGAAAAAAGGCGAATAATGTTACAAGTCCTGTGTCATGACATAAAAGTAATGCACTTGTTCTCAGAAACCGTGAACTTTTCTGTTAGAAGAGTTAATTTGGAGACGGTTATGTTGGATAAAGGTTCACACACTGGCATAGATCCTGCTTGTTCTATCAGCAGATGGAATTGTGCTAGAGATTGCCTTCAGCCTAAACTAGTTGGGCTAATAGCAGGGAACTAAGAGGGATGAGAGGGGAAGGATTGTTATGAGGCGTGCAATACTAAAGTTTGCAGGTGCAGCACGTTTTTTCAGATTAGGTAGTATATAATGAAACATAGATATAAAAGGGGCTGCGATTGAAACAAACATCCAGTTTGATTGAGGAACAAATTAAACATCATACTTCTAACCAGCTGCATCAATAAAAAATTTTGTAAATTAAAAATATTCAGCAATCACGAGAAATATTATTTCCTTCCTGTTACGTATCAGACGGTGTGAAATGTCAGAACTGTTTTTTGCATCATGTATTCCAGGACTGAGGAGTAAAATAATTAAATAGCGGTCTGATTCATTAGTCACCAAATCCAGTGAACATAATATGCCTCCTGGAACATAATGTATCCATCGAGAGAAACAGCAAGTGTTATAGAACTTAGTTCAGCAAATCACTTTAGTAGACCACAAATGTAAAGTTACCATAAGTATAAGAATATAGATATTTATAAATTGCTTTGTGGACCAGCATATGAAAGCATATGCGATACAAATAAAGCTCATATTTTTTTTATAGTAAACAACAGCTGTAAAACGTTAGTCTTGGGAAGAAGAAGATCCAGTATCCACAGCTATTATAAGCCGTAATGTAGTTTTACACCGTCAGAGTTTTAATTAGAATGAAAATAAAATTTAGCTTTACATTTTATCTACCTAAAGCCACAATCTATGTTGCTTGGGAGAAATATGTATCCATTGTGCCTACAGTCGTTTTAACGACATTATGGTTTATAGAATTTTTCTCTTATAATGAATTTGAAGACAAGGCTTTTTAAATGTTTTGCTTCCACATTTATTTTCTAAAATATTTTACGTAAAATTCTGCACTATTAACGGTATGCTTACAGTGTTCGATAATCTAATTTTGCAGTAATACACGTAAGTTACCGAACACGATTATTCGCATTTAATCACGTTCAGCTTTTGTGTATCAATTGATTTCATGTAAGCAGCTCAGTGTTCTTATTTGTGCATTAACTCGTATTGTGTGCTATACACGTGGTGCCACCTATACGGAAGTTATCTTAACTTGAGAGTCTACTACGTTATGTATTCAAAACTACATATAACAAGTGAGTGTGTACTCTTAGTTTGTAGTGTTTTATCCGCATCTGCTATTTCTTTTTTCCTTGAATGTTTTGTAACAAGTGTGTAACTTATAGGCGTCACAGTCTCCTTTTGAAGATGATAATTTTATAATTATCGAAACCTGTGTCAACAGTTCTGATAAACATGTCTTATGCAGTTGGTTGCCTGACTTTTTCATTCTTTTTTTCAAAATAGTTAGTAGCACCTACTGAACATTTTAAGATTTTAGTAAATAACCTCGTACATCTATTTTCTTACTTAACACTAAAATATCATGGGAATATTTTGTTAATGGCGATCATAATCCCGATTTTCTAATAACTCTTCGAGTCAGGCTTCATTGCAGTCAGTCACTGAACTCTTCCCCTGTTATAAACTTCTCACCCTGAGTAGCTAACTGCTCAAAAAGAACCATTGATAATGTTTGTAAGCAATGATCTACGGAACAAAATTATGCTACAGAACCAAGAGTCAATTGCCTCCAAGTCTATGACAAGAATAGCCTCACTATAATTGTTAACACTGATCAGGGTGGAAAATCTACTAAATACGAAGTCGGGATGGTAGTAAGTAAGTCAAAAACTGACTGCTTTAGAAAAAAAAAACATGAATTACTCAAGGAGGACAAGAATCATGTAAGGCAGCAAAAAAGCTTTATCTGTCAGCCAGAAACAGCGCTGAATTGGCTATCATAGTTCATTAAAGGCACATAAAGATAGTAACACCCATCTGAAAGCAAATGCGTTACACCAAAATATAGTTGCAGAACAAAATAAAATCAAAAGGTTTATAGTGGTGATAAACATTGGCAGAAACTGAAATAAAGAGGAGGAGAAAGTACATTGAGCAAGTGATAAATAGTTAAGAAATGTGTGCAGTGTTGCAAATGGTTTTAAGAAGTATACCACAATTGTTACAGAAAAAATGGGTGTGTAAGGTTCAACGGTTGCTGCCAGAGAATATATAGAGCATCCACTGCGAACAGGAGAAATAGATAAGGGGTGATCATAAAGACTCCGTACAGTCCAGAACCGGAACACTATTCACGCCAAACTGCAGTGAGCATTGAGAGAATCATCCCACCGATGTATTTGTTAGAAGATACACGGTTGATAGAACACCGTGTCCTGTTAGATTAGTAAGTCCGTGAATGCCTGCTACACATCCTCATCCGACAGAAATCTCTGACACTTCAAGCCTTTTATTAAGGGACCGAAGGTTTGTTACTCGCACGGGGAGGGATCAAGACTATAGAGCGTTTTCTTGAGTGTCTCCCACTACGGTTGGAACCTCCGTGTCACGACATTTGCGATATGGAGGAGTGCGTTGTAATGAAGCAGCAGTACACCATTCCACATTGGTGGGTTGCGAGGAACATGCTGCTCCATCAACGTTCTTCACTCTCCGATGTATTTGTGCTTCGGTAGCCAAGAAAAGAATAACAGCACTTTGATGCTGTTTGGACGAGTAACGTGACCATAGTTCACCTTTCCATATTTACTGTATACACTTGGGAAAGACAGGAAAGCAACAATAATCACTAGCCTACATGTCGGTAATTATGTGCCAGCATGGCAGTCTCGTTACGCTGCATATGCGGTCATTAAAATTGCTACACCATGAAGATGACGTGCTACAGACGCGAAGTTTAACCGACAGGAAGAAGTAGTTGTGATATGCAAATGATTAGCTTTTCAGAGCATTCACACAAGGTTGGCGCCGGTGGCGACACCTACAACGTGCTGACATGAAGAAAGGTTCCAACCGATTTCTCATACACAAACAGCAGTTGACTGGCGTTGCCTGGTGAAACGTTGTTGTGATGCCTCGTGTAAGGAGGAGAAAAGCGTACCATCACGTTTCCGACTATGATAAAGGTCGGATTGTAGCCTATCGCGATTGCGGTTTATCGTATCGCGACACTGTTCGCGTTGGTCGAGATCCAATGACTGTTAGCAGAATATGGAATCGATGGGTTCAGGAGGGTAATACGGAACGCCGTGCTGGATCCCAACGGCCTCGTATCACTAGCAGTCGAGATGACAGGCATCTTATCCGCATGGCTGTAACATATCGTGCAGTCACGTCCCTATCCCTGAGTCAACAAATGGGGACGTGTGCAGGTCAATAACCATTTGCACGAACAGTTCGACGACGTTTTCAGCAGAATGGACTATCAGCTCGGAGACCACGGCCGCGGTTACCCTTGACGCTGCATCACAAACAGGAGCGCCTGCGACGAACCTGGGTGCACGAATGGCAAAATGGCATTTTTTCGGATGAATCCAGGTTCTGTTTACAGCATCATGTGGTCGCATCCGTGTTTGGCGACATCGCGGTGAACGCACATTGGAAGCGTGTATACGTCATCGCCATACTGGCGTATCACCCGGCGTGATGGTATGGGGTGCCATTGGTTACACGTCTCGGTCACCTCTTGTTCGGATTGACGGCACTTTGAACAGTGGACGTTACATTTCAGATGAGTTTCGACCCGTGGATCTACCCTTCATTCGAACTCTGCTAAACCCTACATTCCAGCAGGATAATGCACGACCGCATGTTTCAGGTCCTGGAGCAACTGGCTCGTCACAATACGCCAGTCACTACTCTTGATGAACTGTGGTATCGTGATGAAACTGCATGGGCAGCTCTACCTGTACACGCCATCCAAACTCCGTTTGACTCAATGCCCAGGCGTATCAAGGCCGTTATTACGGCCAGAGTTGGTTGTTCTGGGTACTGATTTCTAAGGATGTATGCACCCGAATTGCGTGAAAATGTAATCACATGTCAGTTCTAGTGTAATGTATTTATCAAATGTATACCCATCTATCATCTGCATTTCTTCTTGGTGTAGTAATTTTAATGGCCAGTAATGCAATAATCAAAATAAAATAATGAAGAAATTATCATGGTTGTCGTAAAATATCAAGGAACGTAATAAAAGCATTTTCTTCAGAGCTTACTAAAATGTTAAGGTATATAGGCGACAAGTTATTTACGCATTCCTCCCATGACCTTTCCTAAATTAGCGCACGTTCGGCGCATAGTGCAGGTGCTGGGGACGGGGTCCGAGCCGTGGCTAATTGGATTGACTGTGATGCGATGGTAGATGTCGCCTACCAACTCACGTACCCACATTTGTCTTGCGAATAACTGGAAGCATCGGCCGAGAAAGCCGAGGTACGACGACTATCCAGCATCACAAGTAGATGAAACACTGGCGCCGCTGAGGAAGCTGATGTCTGTACAGCTGTTGCAGGCTCCGATGCCTGTCGCTAGGGTCGCTGCGGACGGCGGCGTGTTCTGCAGCTGCTGCAACGCCTGTGGAGGTATCAGCGGCTGTGAAGACGGCAGCTGCTGCGCAGGCGGACGGGGGCGGTCTTCATAGCAGAGTAGATCTTTCAGGTCAGGTAGATCTTCAGCCGGATGAGAAAGAACAGTCAGCGGCTTGTGATCAGTTACAAGAAATTGGTGAACCTGATGGAACCTTTTGAAAGCGTAAATTGTGGTTAAAACTTCCTTTTCGAGCTGACTGTCATTGATTTTAGTTTTGTTGAACGCTTATAGATTATTGATGATCGAAGCGCATAAGACCCAGGGGAGTGAACTATGCATGTTTCATTTTTTGAGAAGATTTTTTGATTTCTCCAGCCCACTCTGGAAACGATGCAAATAAACGCCTATTAGTGCGACATTCGGAATGCATCTGTTGCAGTACGTAAGTGTGCCGAGAACAGTTTGCAGTTTCTGTACATTTGCAGGATAACTCATTGAAATTGTGGTATCCTCATTACAAAACCGCGGAAGAATTTTTCTCATCAAATGTTCAAATGTGTGTGAATTATTATGGGACTTAACTGTTAACGTCGTCAGTCCCTAAGCTTACCCACTACTTAACCTAAATTATCTTTAGGACAAACACACACACCCATGCCCGAGGGAGGACTCGAACCTCCGCCGTGAACAGCCGCACAGTCCACGACTGCAGCGCCTTAGACCGCTAGGCTAATCCCTCGCGGCTTTTACTCATCGGCCACATACGAGTATGTTTCTTGGGGTGTTGAAACCGAATTTCATATTTTCTGCGTTGCAGTAGATCGGCTTCAAAACGAAAAAGCAAAATAACCTTAAAATTTTCTCACGTTTTTCATTTTTTCACTTACTTCACGGAGAGGGTGCAGTATTAGAAGTTGACAACTCGATTCGAAAATAAAGCAGATACAATTGCCTACTAAATAAACTCATCAAGTTTAATTTTATGACTAACGATACTGGAGCTAGAACGAGCTGAAAAACACCGATTTTTTTCTCACTTTTGCGAAAACGTCGTACACGACCAATCCTGCCCTTTGCAGTTCAAAAAATATACATGTTATCATCCTCTAAACAAGTGAAAGTAGATTAAATCTCCTACAAGAGACATCTGTAATATTCAATTTTCTCATAGAAGGGAGGCAGCAAAGCGAAAATTATGAATAGTGCCTTTCGCTACCCACAGCCAAACGACCTCAATCTTTCTATATCTCATCAGCACTATACTTTCGCTGTAGGAGTTGCTATAAAATAACGGAACTGATGCTGTCACAGAGTAAGTACGTGTGCGCCCGAGATGAGTGATCAGCAAATGTGAAGCGTGAAACCTTCTCATCTCTGATTTCTGTAGACAAATCAGTGTGGTCGTGGCCTTCATTTCTGTAAGAGCTGTTATTTTGCTTTGCTACTCAAATCATCAAACATGTGTATGGTGAAAACTGCTTCTCACGTATACAAATTTTTGAGTGGTTCTGGCGTTTCCAAGATGGCCGAGAAGACGTTGAAGATAACCCACACCACGAACGCTTGTCAACATCATAAACGGATGAAAATAACGAAGAAATAGGAAATCTGATTCGATCTGTTGGTGACCCCGGTAAAGATTCTTGTGCACTAGAAGGTCCAAGTGAAAGGCTTTTGGCACTGGAGGTAATTAATCCACAGTTCGTGGAGAACAGTCCCGCTCGCAAATCTGGAATACATTTCACATAAATTTCCTCAGCATGTTATAGTCTTAGGTGGAGATTTCAATTTACCGGATATAGACTGGGACACTCAGATGTTTAGGACAGGTGGTAGGGACAGAGCATCGAGTGACATTGTACTGAGTGCACTATCCGAAAATTACCTCGAGCAATTAAACAGAGAACCGACTCGTGGAGATAACATCTTGGACCTACATATAACAAACAGACCCGAACTTTTCGACTCTGTAAGTGGAGAACAGGGAATCGGTGATCAAATAACCGTTGCAGCTTCCCTCAATATGAGAGTAAATAGGAATATAAAAAAGGGAGGAAGGTTTATCTGTTTAGCAAGAGTAATAGGAAGCAGATTTCAGACTACCAAACAGATCAAAACGAAAATTTCTATTCCGATACTGTCAATGTTGAGTGCTTCACTGCAAATTAAACGCAGCCAGAAGCTCTCAGACAAACAGAAGCTAAACGATGTCAAAGTTAGCGTAAGGAGGGCTATGCGTGAAGCATTAAGTGAATTCGAAAGTAAAACTCTACGTACCGACTTGACAGAAAATCCTAGGAAGTTCTGGTCTTATATTAAATCAGTAAGTGGGTCGAAACAGCGTATCCAGACACTCTGGGATGATAATGGCATTGAAACAGAGGATGACACGCGCAAAGCTGAAATACTAAAGACCTTTCTCCAAAGCTGTTTCACAGAGGAAGACCGCACTGCAGTTCCTTCTCTAAATCCTCGACGAACGAAAAAATTGCTGACATAGAATTACGTGTCCAGGGAATAGAAAAGCAACTGAAATCACTCAACAGAGAAAAGTCCACTGGACCTGACGGGATACCAATTCGATTCTACACAGAGTACGCGAAAGAACTTGCCCACCCTTCTAACAGCCGTGTACCGCAAGTCTCTAGCGGAACGGAAGGTTCCAAATGATTGGAAAAGAGCACAGGTAGTTCCAGTTTTCAAGAAAGGTCGTCGAGCAGATACGCAAAACTATAGGCCTATATCTCTGACATCGATCTGTTGTAGAATTTTAGAAAATGTTTATTGCTCGTGTATCATGTCATTTCTGGAAACCCAGAATCTACTCTCTAGGAATCAACATGGATTCCGGAAACAGCGATCGTGTGGGACCCAACTCGCTTCATTTGTTCATGAGACCCAGAAAATATTAGATACAGCCTCCTAGGTAGATGCCATTTTCCTTCCGGAAGGCGTTCGGTACAGTTCCGCACTGTTGCCTGGTAAACAAAGTAAGAGCCTACGGAATATGAGACCAGCTGTGTGGCTGGATTGAAGAGTTTATAGCAAACAGAACAAAGCATGTTGTTCTCAATGGAGAGACGTCTACAGACGTTAAAGTAACCTCTGGCGTGCCACAGGGGAGTGTTATGGGACTATTGGTTTTCACAATATATATAAATGACCTAGTAGATAGTGTCGGAAATTCCATGCGGCTTTTCGCGGATAATGCTGTAGTATACAGAGAAGTTGCAGCATTAGAAAATTGCAGCGAAATGCGGGAAGATCTGCAGTGGATAGGCTCTTGGTGGAGATCACGAATGTAAAATTAGAGAGCTTCGAGCGCGCACGGAGGCTTTCCAGCAGTCGTTCTTCCCGCGAACCATACGCGACTGGAACAGGAAAGGGAGGTAATGACAGTGGCATGTAAAGTGCCCTCCGGGCACCTTTGGGTGGCTTGCGGAGAATAAATGTACATGTAGATGTAAATACTCACCATGGCAGCTTGTCGGGCATTTGAAGATAATAGCTGAAGAAGACTCTCGGGAGTCGGGTGTTTCACTATGTTAGAGGGAGACTATCCAGTCAGACGGAAAGACCAAAGTCGAAACAAGGCCCCGGGAGTAGACAACATCCCATTACAACTACTGACAGCCTTCGGAGAGCCAGTCCTGACAAAACTCTACCATCTGGTGAGCAAAATGTATGAGACAGGCGAAATACCCTCAGACTTCAAGAAGAATATAATAATTCCAATTCCAAAGAAACCAGGCGTTGACAGATGTGAAAATTACCGAACTATCAGTTTAATAAGTCACAGCTGCAAAATACTAACGTGAATTCTTTACAGACGAATGGAAAATCTGGTAGAAGCCGACCTCGGGGAAGATCAGTTTGGATTCCGTAGAAACATGGGAACACGTGAGGCAATACTGACCCTACGACTTATTTTAGAAGCTAGATTAAGAAAAGGCAAACCTACGTTTCTAGCATTTGTAGACTTAGAGAAAGCTTTTGACAATGTTGACTGGAATACTCTCTTTCAAATTCTGAAGGTGGCAGGTGTAAAATACAGGGAGCGAAACGCTATTTCCAATTTGTACAGAAACCAGATGGCAATTATAAGAGTCGAGGGACATGAAAGGGAAGCAGTGGTTGGGAAGGGAGTGAGACAGGGTTGTAGCCTCTCCCCGCTGTTGTTCAATCTGTATATTGAGCAAGCAGTAAAAGAAACAAAAGAAAAATTCGGAGTAGGTATTAAAATCCATGGAGAAGAAATAAAAACTTTGAGGTTCGCCGATGACATTGTAATTCTGTCAGAGACAGCAAAAGACTTAGAAGAGCAGTTGAACGGAATGGACAGTGTCTAGAAAGGAGGATATAAGATGAACATCAACAAAAGCAAAACGAGGAACATGGAATGTAGTCGAATTAAGTCGGGTGATGCTGAGGGAATTAGATTAGGAAATGAGACACTAGAAGTAGTAAAGGAGTTTTGCTATTTGGGGAGCAAAATAACTGATGATGGTCGAAGTAGAGAGGATATAAAATGTAGACTGGCAATGGCAAGGAAAGCGTTTCTGAAGAAGAGAAATTTGTTAACATCAAGTATAGATTTAAGTGTCAGGAAGTCGCTTCTAAAAGTATTTGTATGGAGTGTAGCCATGTACGGAAGTGAAACATGGACGATAAATAGTTTGGACAAGAAGAGAATAGAAGCTTTCGAAATGTGGTGCTACAGAAGAATGCTGAAGATTAGGTGGATAGATCACATAACTAATGAGGAGGTATTGAATAGAATTGGGGAGAAGAGGAATTTGTGGCACAACTTGACTAGAAGAAGGGATCGTTTGGTAGGACATGTTCTGAGGCATCAAGGGATCTCCAATTTAGTATTGGAGGGCAGAGTGGAGGGTAAAAATCGTAGAGGGAGACCAAGAGATGAATACACTAAGCAGATTCAGAGGGATGTAGGCTGCAGTACGTACTGGGAGATGAAGAAGCTTGCACAGGATAGAGTAGCATGGAGGGCTGCATCAAACCAGTCTCAGGACTGAAGACCACAACAATAACAACATCCAGTTTTTGTCAACTTCATTCCATTGCTCTGGATCCATGTAGTTAGCGATATACTACTGCTCCTGATGGACTGTTCTGAAGGTGTGTTGTTGAGCTGCTGCTTCATTGGGAGGTACGAAGTCGTGTTTTGTGATGCCTTGTAGGCTGATGTCACGTACTGTTCATACGTCAGCTTCCTCAGTGTTGTACCTGGACCACCACCATTAATGAGAATGAGATATTCCACAACAGCAGCTTTTATTGAAGGATCAGTGCCTTGGCTCGACATCCACTCATTTCATGACACTTGTACACTTGTACATGCAGATTTCATATTCATCTTGGTATTCAGTGTTATGTATCTAATATGTTGCAAATATAATTTGTTAATGTTTCCATCAAACATGGTTTCCCATCAGTTCTTTCCAAACAATCTCTTTCATACACCGAAAATACAGCGTAATAAACGAAGGTATAGATAGGAGGGATCGTTTGGCCGTATGGTACGGAAAGCATTACTCACACTTTTCGCTTTGTTGGTTCTCTCTTGAGAGAAAACTGAATGTTGCAGACGCATCTTATGGTAAATTTGATGTACCTTACTTTTGGGTGGTGTAGGGATTTTTGTTGATAACATGCATATTTTTCGAGTTTTAAGGGATAGAAATGGAAGTGTTAGACGTTTTCGAAAGAGTTCCAAGGAATAGCTACTTTCTAGCGCGTGCTCGTGCCAATACTATAGGTCGGAAAATCAAACTTGATTAATGCATTCTGTAGGAACTTTTGTCAAATTTAACCTTTTACGGATTGACCAACTTCGGGAAACGCATACTTTTCGAGATAAGTGACAAACTGAAAAAAAAAAAAAAACCGATTAACTCTTGAGGATTTTTACGTTTCTCGTATTGAAGCTGAAATCCTGCAAGGCAGCAAACATGAAATCGTTTCAGCACACCAGAAAACGTATATAACAGCTAAAAACAAAAGACTCCTTCAAAGGAAGGTGTTTCTATTGATACAAGGCGAAGTCGGTGTCAGCTACCTTTTTCTTCTCGAACAAGAGAAATGGAACACAAGCATAGCTAAATCAACTTTTGAAAAGAATAGTTCACATCCATCTGCTACCCGATCCATACACTCGTCAATACGGGGAAACGGGAAGGACCAATCATTGCTTATCTGTAGTTTTATAAAGTCGGCACGAAGTCGAATCTTCTCGATCACTTTTATTGTGATCACAAAGGGAAATACCGTTAGCCTTGCAGAAACAGTTTTCAAAACACAGATTTGTTGCAATCTATTGAGTTCAGAAATATCTTCGTCACGAATGGCGTTGGATACCAGACGTACACGGTAAAATGTATGTTTTACCTGGTCCTTGAGAAATTTGAACATTTCATTTAGAAAAGTGTTTCATAACGTGCTGTTATGGTTTCTTTTCCTGCGTGTTTCTCGTGATCAATATGTCGTAGAGTTGTAGAAAGAGAGCTCCGATATGGAAATAAATCATTTCCGGAGCCATGTCCATATTGTTCTTCCCCTATGTGGGAGGAAAGTTACATAAAAGCTTGACCATACCTTTTTGTTCCACCCTGAATGCACAACCGTTCGCCGCAGGTTAGTCTGTTAGCGAAATCTGCATCAAAATGCGTATAGTACCTCCTGAGATTAGCCTTCACATTCAAACAGAAAACGCTTAGAAATACTTTAAATTATAATTTGCGTAAATACTTGTGTGAAGTGTACATGTGCAACAGATAAACTGCAAACTTTATGCATCTTTCGTCACTATGCCAACGTATGTGACACATTAGAAGTGAAACGACACACGTGTTATATGCCATCTCTATGCCATAATGAATTAACAAAATTCTACACATCATTACATCATAATCATTAAGGGCTTCTATTAAGTAAAACCTGTATGGTCTGAACCAGAAACTTCGCCGCAAAATATGGCCTACAAGCATATGAGGAATGGCTAATTTTCTTCTGGCACGACTATAGTTTTGTGAACTACGTGCAGAAATCTGCTCAATGGCCGGAATGACTCAAAGCAGCACACTGTGGTGAAACGCGGATTTAAACTTCTATGAACAACTAGCGTCTTGAAACAGATAATGTCGACAAATACTTTGAACTGTAGGAGGTACAAGTTCTACTCACGACGAAAATCGCAGAGAACCTACCGAAACGAAGCAACTTTAGAACACTGCACAATGCATTAACACGAAACGAAGCGTAACTTCCTGTTTCATCAGTTTTTTTCCCCTGAAGTTTCGCTTCTCGCCTATTCCTGTACGATTATCATACACTTCTGAGTTCCTTTCAGCGCACTCACGAAAAAATTTGTTGCGCACATAATGTTGCGTTATGCTTTACTTTGTGAGTGGTGTAAAAACTGGATGCTCTCAGCAGAAAAGTTGTTGCAATCGGCACAACACGTCAACGGCACCAGAAAGTTTATCGCCCACGGCAGCTTGATAATATCAACACTGTACACTAAGTTTATCATCATTCCTTCTGAATCCGCTAAATTACAAGTGGGTTTTAGAAAAATAAAATCCACGATTTCTTCACAATGTAATTAGAGAAGATCAGTGTCGAGCCCAATATACTGAAACAAAAATCATTAGTAAGGTGTCAGTACCCATAAATCATTTTGAGAAAGGCCAGGAATTTAATACATTAATGAATTACATTTGGTTGCGTGAAACGTATATGAAGATTTAACAAATCAGTTGATAGTTGGCCCACAGTCCCTCCATTTCGGAACAAGCAGCTTGGAGAAGTGAAATGAGAATATAGACAATTTGATTATTTCCGAAAAGCAACAACTTACTTTTGTTTCAGTAGAGTTAACGCTTAATTACATGGAGATAATACTTCAATGTGAACCATTCGGACTGGTAGTGTTAGCTGTAAGCCAATGAAGGCTATTCCCGCAGATATAAGAATCCATTATGAGCAACTGCTTGGAAATAATCGGTTATTTACATATAAGTAATGCATAATCCACGAGCACAGCAGTGAACAGATGGTACGCAATGTAGGGATTTATTAATATTGCTGTCCACTACTGCTACCCAGTTATTGCTATAACCGTGAATCCTGCTAATGATTAAGTACTGCAGTTATTGACTGGCACTTAGAGCAGTAATCGAATGATTACATGATGCAGAATTGCAGAATATCTCCAAACAGTAAACGTATGGCTTCTGAGTGCAAGCAATGAGAATGGCTATTTTTTATTTGCTCCCTTCTGAACAAAGTAACTGACTAATCTCAACCAATAAAGAAAAATCCCACTAAAACTTTTCTTTTTCCAAACTCATCCCGACTTACGCGCAGAGACGCAGTTCAGCAACAACATTACTTATAAACCTTCACAGTTCCCTAGTTTACCTTCACAAAATCATGTTTACAAAACGAAATATGCCCTGTATCTTTCTTTGTGTTCTGCATCCTGTTTCGAGACCGCTCAGTAGTATGACCAACGCCCGACTCATTGACTTTCTTCCGTTCATTATGAAGTTTAACGGCCGTGGCTGACTGCTTTACAAAGTTCTGTGTTCTCACAGAATGCTACTGGCAACATCACTGTTACTGACAACCAAAGATCACAATGCATGTACTCAGAACCTCTGTGGCATAATGTATCGACTAATCATAACTGCTGTTTGATGGTTCAAATGGCTCTGAGCACTATGGGACTTAACATCTATGGCCATCAGTCCCCTAGAACTTAGAACTACTTAAACCTAAGTAACCTAAAGACAGCACACAACACCCAGTCATCACGAGGCAGAGAAAATCCCTGACCCCGTCGGGAATCGAACCCGGGCGCGGGATGCGAGACCGCTACCGCACGACTAACTGCTGTTTGAAAAATGTCCAGAATGCATATATGAAGTACGACAAATCAACCAAAAATATAAAGCTCACATTACATTCAATGCGTACCAAAAATAAACAAGACACCATATTGCCTAAGAATTAAAAGTTACCGTTCCTTCTTACCAAGAGATTATGAAGAACACTATAAAATGAGTTCTAACACGAAAACGAAGCGTATCTGGACCATGTGCCCACATAAAACATATTATTCTTGTACGTGTGAAGAATATTTCCTGAAAAGAAACTTTGGTCATAAATTTTCATTACACCTTGTATAATTTATTACTATTACGCTAGACAAGTGACCGGCTATCTATATCGAGCGCTAAAAGTGTGCACCCGGGCATGTCGCTAGTTTGGAGCAATTACCTCTATATCTAGAATTTGAAGGAGAATCAGCATTGGTCGTATTTTTTTGTTTTATTATCCGCAAAATCGATCTTCGGTCACTTAGTGACCATCCTCAGTGCTGTAATATACAATTAAAATTGGTAGGCACTGATATCAACAAGCTTAGTGCAATCACATAAAACTTTGTAAAAACAGTTTATGTGATCGCACTAAGCTTGTTGATACCAGTGCCTACCAATTTTAATTGTACATTACAGTACTGAGGATGGTCACTAAGTGACCGAAAATCGATTTTGCGGATAATAAAACTAAAAATACGACCAATGCTGATTCTCCTTCCAGTTCTATCCACTATTTGGTCGTGGTGCACGAAATAATGGTTAAATAATGAAATAATGTATAAAATACAATGTAAACAGTTAACGCAGAACAGGGAATCAGCGATCATAAAGCTGTTACTGAATCGATGATTTGAGCCGTAAATAGAGATATTAAGAAAGGTAGGAAGATTTTTCTGCTTAGCAAAAGTGACAAAAAGCAGATTACGGAGTACCTGATGGCTCAACACAAAAGTTTTGTCTCAAGTACAGATAGTGTTGAGGATCAGTGGACAAAGTTCAAAACCATCCTACAATATGCGTTAGATGAGTATGTGCCAAGCAAGATTGTAAGAGATGGAAAAGAGCCACCGTGGTACAACAACCGAGTTAGAAAACTGCTGCGGAAGCAAAGGGAACTTCACAGCAAACATAAACATAGCCAAAGCCTTGCAGACGAACAAAAATTACACGAAGGGAATCTAGTGTGAGGAGGGCTATGCGAGAGGCGTTCAATGAATTCGAAAGTAAAGTTCTATGTACTGACTTGGCAGAAAATCGTAAGAAATGTTGGTCTTATGTCAAAGAGGTAGGTGGATCAAATCAAAATGTCCGGACACTCTGTGACGAAAATGGTACTGAAACAGAGAATGACAGACTAAAGGCCGAAATACTAAATGTCTTTTTCCAAAGCTGTTTCACAGAGGAAGACTGCACTGTAGTTCCTTCTCTAGATTGTCGCACAGATGACCAAATAATAGATATCGAAATAGAAGACAGAGGGATAGATAAACAATTAAAATCGCTCAAAACAGGAAAGGCCGCTGGACCTGATGGGATACCAGTTCGATTTTACACAGAGTACGCGAAGGAACTTGCCCCCCCCTCTTGCAGCGGTGTACCGTAGGTCTCTAGAAGAGCGTAGCGTTCCAAAGGATTGGAAAAGGGCACAGGTCATCCCCGTTTTCAAGAAGGGACGTCGAGCAGATGTGCAGAACTATAGACCTATATCTCTAACGTCGATCAGTTGTAGAATTTTGGAACACGTATTATGTTAGAGTATAATGACTTTTCTGGAGACTAGAAATCTACTCTATAGGAATCAGCATGGTTTTCCAAAAAGACGGTCGTGTGAAACCCAGCTCGCGCTATTCGTCCACGAGACTCAGAGGGCCATAGACACGGGTTCACAGGTAGATGCCGTGTTTCTTGACTTCCGCAAGGCCTTCGATACAGTTCCCCACAGTCGTTTGATGAACAAAGTAAGAGCATATGGACTATCAGACCAATTGTGTGATTGGATTGAGGAGTTCCTAGATAACAAGACGCAGCATGTCATTCTCAGTGGAGAGAAGTCTTCCGAAGTAAGAGTGATTTCAGGTGTGCCGTAGGGGAGTGTCATAGGACCGTTGCTATTCACAATATACATAAATGACCTTGTGGATGACATCGGAAGTTCACTGAGGCTTTTTGCGGATGATGCTGTGGTATATCGAGAGGTTGTAACAATGGAAAATTGTACTGAAATGCAGGAGGATCTGCAGCGAATTGACGCATGGTACAGGGAATGGCAATTGAATCTCAATGTAGACAAGTGTAATGTGCTGCGAATACATAGAAAGATAGATCCCTTATCATTTAACTGCAAAATAGCAGGTCAGCAACTGGAAGCAGTTAATTCCATAAATTATCTGGGAGTACGCATTAGGAGTGATTTAAAATGGATTGATCATATAAAGTTGATCGTTGGTAAAGCAGATGCCAGACTGAGATTCATTGGAAGAATCCTAAGGAAATGCAATCCGAAAACAAAGGAAGTAGGTTACAGTACACTTGTTCGCCCACTGCTTGAATACTGCTCAGCAGTGTGGGATCCGTACCAGATAGGGTTGATAGAAGAGATAGAGAAGATCCAACGGAGAGCAGCGCGCTTCGTTACAGGATCGTTTAGTAATCGCGAAAGCGTTGCGGAGATGATAGATAAACTCCAGTGGAAGACTCTGCAGGAGAGACGGTCAGTAGCTCGGTACGGGCTTTTGTTGAAGTTTCGAGAACATACCTTCACCGAAGAGTCAAGCAGTATATTGCTCCCTCCTACGTATATCCCGCGAAGAGGCCATGAGGATAAAATCAGAGAGATTAGAACCCACACAGAAGCATACCGACAATCCTTCTTTCCACGAACAATACGAGACTGGAATAGAAGGGAGAACCGATATAGGTACTAAAGGTACCCTCCGCCACACACCGCCAGGTGGCTTGCGGAGTATGGATGTAGATGTAGATGTAATGATATTCTACCAAAGCTGCTTGTTTATATATCTTTTTTATTTATTACCACCTCTTTGGAGCATAGAACATTTTCAAGCGGTGCATAAACTAAACCAAGCTATTGTCATGACTTATTAATATGGATACATATAAAGGTGTAATAGTTACTTATAATCTTTACTCACGCAGTAAGACCGTAAAAATGCTATTATTCAAATAGGATTTACTTCTGTTTTATTACATTTGACATGGTTGTTATATTATCGAGCTATACATCAGAGATGTTCCGCTCGACTCCGCCACAGGCCGTGCATTATGAACAGGTGCTCGATGGTGTTGAAAGATGCAATCACCATCCCGAATTACTCTTCAACAGTGGGAAGTAAGAAAGTGCTTAAAACATCAATGTAGACCTGTGCTGTGATAGTACCACGCAGAACAATAAGAGCTGGAAGCCCACTCCATGAAAAACACGACCACACCATAACAACACCGCCTCCGAATTTTATTGTTGATACTACACACGCTGGCAGATGACGTTCAGCGGGCCATTAGCCATACCCACGCCCTGCCATCCGATCGCCACATTGTGTACCGTGATTCGTCTCACCGTCCAACGTTTTTACACTGTTCAATCGTCCATTGTTTACGCTCCTTACACTAAGTGAGGCGTCGTTTGGCATTTACTGGGGTGATGTGTGGCCGATGAGTAGCCACTCGACCATGAAATCCAAGTTTTCTCATCTCTCGCCTAACTTTCATAGTACTTGCAGTGGATCTTGATACAGTTTGGAATTCCTGTGTGATGATCTGGATAGATGTCTGCATATTACACACTACGACCCTCTTCAACTGTGGGCGGTCTCTGTCAGTGAACATACGAGATCGGTCCGTACGTTTTTGAGCTGTACGCGTGTCCCTTCACGTTTCCACTTCACTATCACATCGGAAACAGTGGACCTAGGGAGGTTTAGGAGTATGGAAATCTCGCGTATACACGTGTGACGAAAGTGGTTATTTGGTAACCGTGATAGCGTTACGGAGATGTTTAATAAACTCAAGTGGCAGACTCTGCAAGAGAGGCGCTCTGCATCGCGGTGTAGCTTACTCGCCAGGGTTCGAGAGGGTGCGTTTCTGGATGAGGTATCGAATATATTGCTTCCCCCTACTTATACCTCCCGAGGAGATCACGAATGTAAAATTAGAGAGATTAGAGCGCGCACGGAGGCTTTCAGACAGTCGTTCTTCCCGCGAACCATACGCGACTGGAACAGGAAAGGGAGGTAATGACAGTGGCACGTAAAGTGCCCTCCGCCACACACCGTTGGGTGGCTTGCGGAGTATCAATGTAGATGTAGATGTAGAATTACCCTTGACCACTTTCAAAGTCCGTGAGTTCCGCGGAGTGCCCCATTCTGCTCTCTGACGATGTGTAATGACTACTGAGGTCGCTGATATGGAGAACATGGCAGTAGGTGACAGCACAATGCACGTAGTATGAAAAACGTATGTTTTTGGGACTTTGACCACATAGTGTATACAGATTAATCGAAACATGGATAAGAAAAATCACACAGAACGGCTTTTTATGTACATAAACTAAGGAAGTTTCAACCAACAGGCGATGCTTCCATATTTCAAGCTGAATCATTCGCTGTTACGCGGCAATGGGACAGTAAAACACAAAATATCCTTCAGAGCTACTAAAAATCACAGTCTCGCGAAGCCTTCGAAATGACATTTTATCACTGAACGGTAGATAAGAAGAGGGAGAATATGAGTAAGGAAGCAAAATAAAAATAATGTCCATACAATAAAACAACGTCTGTCTCCTCTTGTACATGTATGAGAAAAGTAGGCCTGTCTTTTAGAGTGTAGCAAATCATTCTTCAGCTGACGAAAAGACCTTATACTGCTTGCACTTGCGAGAGCTATTCTTCCCTCTGTCAAAATCTGTAATATTAGTACCTGTTTCGATAGTTTAAATAAACTTACATTCGATAATCTAACCATGCACGCTCATTAAGGCCATACAACTTATGTAAAAATTTCTTAGATCGTCGCTGAGCAGCGACCATCTGATATTTCAAAGAATACCTTACGCGCCATGCCGCGGAATACGAATTGTTCATAAATTGTATCGATAAATATATTTTGTGTTTCTTATTTTTTGACAGATGAAGAATGGTAATCTTCTTCTGTTACCACAGTCGTGATATTTTTTAAAGAAGCCGGACGCGTATATTGCGTGGTCCGCTATCACTAAATTAGTTATTATAAAATATTACTATTGTGCAGTGCTATGTAAGAATTTATTTGTGCAGCTAAGATGAAGGACTTTATATAAAGAAACAGCCAGCAAGATATAAAATTGAAATGTACGGAGCCTATTGTTAGCAATACTGACCAAGGTAATGAAATTGGTTATTGCGCTTTCAAGTGTTGTAGTGTCTGCTTATTACTTAAAGTATTTCTATGCTATCCATCTCCTATTAATAGCAACAGAAATAAAGATGTTTTTATAATTTTCATACAGCTACCAGGGAGTGACTTCATGTTGGGAAACGTCGTAGTTAAGGCAGAAGGCGCATTGCTATTTTACCTTGTTTATGATTTAAATCCAACTTCTTTCAATGTGTGGTGTAGTATAGCAAAAAAATTTCCAGCTCTGTCTGGTCCCTTAGGTTTCCCTGTTCGTAGCTGCTTTGTCCCATATCCGGTCGTGATCGATCATGATCACGACACAAATAAATTAAGTGGCAATGCGAACTCTATTTTTAATCTTGAGAAAGCTACGCCTTCTGCAAACTATTTCAGGTGAAATATAAACTATCGCTTACAGTACTTAAGGTTTTTGAAAAGTCCTTGCTTCTCCCGCCAAGAAGTGGTGCAAAACTCACAACAGATTTCTGAATCTTCGCAAGAGAATAATAATTTGATCAAAATATAAATATCTTTTTTTAAAAAAGAAATACACCACACTTGGCGCCCGACAGGGACTTGACTGAAATCACGAAAATCAGTCCTCTAGTGTTTGCTGCTAATATAGATGTGTCTAACAATACATTTATTTTTCTCCTGCCGAAGTGGCCGTGCGGTTAAAGGCGCTGCAGTCTGGAACCGCAAGACCGCTACGGTCGCAGGTTCGAATCCTGCCTCGGGCATGGATGTCTGTGATGTCCTTAGGTTAGTTAGGTTTAACTAGTTCTAAGTTCTAGGGGACTAATGACCTCAGCAGTTGAGTCCCATAGTGCTCAGAGCCATTTGAACATTTATTTTTCATGTGCACGCTACGCGCTTAAAAATTGTGGACGAAGATTTGAAAGAGGAAAGACGAACCGACAGCGGGAAACGGAGAAATTTAATATCCGGTTGCCGATTTTCAAGACACCAAACGTAAGTCACGAAAAAAATTTCATATGCAGTTGTGAAGCTTCAGTAGTACAGTTGTCTTTCGAGCTACATTACCTTTCTTCCTTTTATTTCCTTCTGCAAATTTAAAAAAAATCAGCTTAAAATTTTTTTTGTCAAAATTTAGTAGGATTTGCAACGTAGTGTCTGAATCCCATTGTTGAGTCTTGGTTTCAATGTGTAAATGTGGCGTCGTATTACATGTAAAATGCTAGCGCTGTGTGCTAATTCAGTTGTTTAGTGTGCCTGTCTTCTATCTTGCCTTCTCCACTTCAGTTCACAGTCGTTTGTTAGGCGAGTGTAGCTCCCATACTTGACAGACAGCACGTGACCTGACGTCACAAGCAAAGGACAGACGAACCGCGTAACAGACCACGTGTAGCTGACGTAATAGTGTTGACAAACAGACACCGCGAGATGGCGGAGGGTAGACAGAAATTAATCCCGACAGCAGGTGACAACGACGATATGAACAGCATTCAATATTCGTTGCGCTCACGTGCAATTAGCATGCGAGTGGAGGCGGAGGCTAACGCCGGTGATATGATTGACACAGACCAAGCAATTCAAACGATTCCCGCGCGTAGCAACCCAACTATAGATACGAATGCAATGCTCCTTCAAATCCCAAATTGGATGGCAAATAATGATAGGGAAAAGGAACAATTTCGGTTAGAATGGGAACGAAAGGCAAGAGAGAGAGATGAACGAGAGGAGGAAAACAAAAAAGAATTAATGCGAGCTTTTACCGATTTAAATAACCAATTTAAAGTAATAAAACTGAAATAACTACCGACTTGGAAACTGTTCTGAATACCCAATTGGGCGAGGTTAAGTCGGAAATTAGTGGGCAAATCGAAACAGTAAAAACTGAGATCCGTGAACAGGTTGAGGCTGAGATCAAGCAGGTATCTAGTAAATTTGATACAGCACTAAGAGCTGCCAAGGGTGAAATTAATGCCACGGCATTGTGATACCTTGTCAAAGGAGGTCAGCGCCGTGAAACTGGTTATCACTAATACGGGAAAGGAGATAGATGATTTGACGAAACATGTAGAATCACTTGACATACCAGGAAAATCGGGAGACACCGTGTTATCTGAGCTAGGACAGATAAGGTGAACTTTGGCACAAGACCGTCCTCAATGGAAGCAGCAGGTCATTGAAGAGGTGCAGACACTAAAGAACAAAGTGGAAAGTCCCTCACATCCGATGGGTACCGAATGGAATCACTCCCCATACCGAAATGACAATAGGCAAATTCATTACATCACTCCACTTGATCACGCGTCATACCACCGTACGACAGACAAAGTGCATAACCACACTGAAGTGAACAGCCCACCAACACTCATAACCCAAATGCAGGAAGAAAGCGTATTGAAACACAAAACATTTTCAACCTTTCACCCATAAAAACGTGACGTACACCCGATTACATTTTTGCGAAACTGCTCTGGAGTATTTCGACACAGTTGGACAGGCAAGCAAAGAATACAGTTTGTAACGGGGTATATAACAGAAGACGCAGCATTATGGGGAATAGAAATGACACAAGTGCAGGACCTATAATGATTTCGAGCGGATGTTTCTGAACAAATTTTGGAGTGATGGTGTTCAGCAGCGCTTAAGGAAATAAGTATTCAATGCCGAAATGTTCAATTCGAAGCACAGCAGTCTCAGAAGTTCCAGTCTCAGAAGATATTTCGAAAAATATTTAGCAAAATTTAAATTCTGGGACTCGCCAACTACATATAAAGACGCGATCATGATTTTGAAAACTAAATAGCCCATCTCTATACGGGAGAAATTCGTTAATGTTTCAGAGGACGATACCGAAGCATTTCATTCCATATTGGACTCATTGGATTTTATCCACGAAGACACGGTAGTAAATGTTGGTAGCGCTCCGAATGAAGTGAGCAGATGGAAGTTACGCTGACAACAATGGCATTGAGGTAAGATCGCGCGGTAGCGACGCTAACTACCAACCGTCCGGCTGCTACAAAAATCAACAGATGTCGTACGGAAATGAACAGTTTCGACAGAAAAATAATAATAAACAACGGTGCAATCCAATGGATAGTACACATGGGCCACATTACGGAAACTCAACACACAATTATCCACAAAATCAGTACGGAAACAAACCACCGCAGCAAGGAAATTATCAGAGCGGACCAGCCTTTAACAGGACGCGTGAGTGGAAATCACATATATGGCATGGGACAAGTGGAGGACAACAACATTTTGCTAATAATGACAACATAATACACTACATGGCCCAGAACACATTTCGACCTCCGACAAACATAAATTTTTCCGGTCACTCAAATGATTATGCAGGAAATCCGAAACGGAAACGCAATGGACTACACAAATCTATTGCGCGCAAAGTGGATCGTACACGGGACAAGAAATTTGTTCACCACCCTTCATGCCACAGTCATAACACCAACACGAAACAGAGGAGACGTTAAGGGCGATATCCGATATGGAGAACCACCATAATCAGGAAAACTAGAAACAGCATTTTTTAGCCTCTACAAGAAGCTGACACCAAAATTAGGCAGGCTTTGGTTTCACTAACAAGGAATGCAAATCTCCGTAAGAAAGCATTTGACAAAAAGGTATATAAGGTTATTGAATATAGAGGAGATGAGAGAATCTTACTAAGGACTTATTTTAAACCATCTAAGCTACGAAAGAAAAATCGTAAGTGGCAGCGCGTTTATGAAGGCCCATATGTCATTGTCAGGAAGCCACAAACAGGAAGTTACTTCCTAGCTGACCGCGTGGCTGGAAGGATTAAAGGTCTGTTCCACCGTAGTGACTTAAGAAAATTCCAGAATGGTAACACAAGAAATTTACAAGTGTTATTAGTACGAGGTAGTTACAAAGCATAATCAGAGAACAAGGTAAGTCGTCGACGTCGAATGACAACTCAAGAAAAATGACAAGCCAGCAGTTAATACGACTGGAGGTAACATATAGTGCTGACTTTATGAGGAAAGTTTGTACCGATCCGTTAATTGAATACAGGTAAAGGAAAATGTCAAAGAGAGAACTTAGTGCCGGCCGGAGTGGCCGTGTGGTTCTAGGCGCTACAGTCTGGAACCGCGCAACCGCTACTGACGCAGGTTCGAATCCTGCCTCAGGCATGGATGTGTGTGATGTCCTTAGGTTAGTTAGGTTTAAGTAGTTCTAAGATCTAGGGGACTGATGACCAGAACAGTTAAGTCCCATAGTGCTCAGAGCCATTTGAACCATTTTTTAGAGAACTTAGTAGGCCTATTAGTTTTAAGTTGGTATATAAGTATATGGCGCATGCTCGTCTGATAATCAGCCCCCGATATGTATATAAATCAAAGAGGAGCTGTGATCAGAGACCTTCTCTCAGGTGCTATAATGAAGGATATTTTTTTGAGAAACTTAAGTCTCTCGGAGGACAAGTTGTAGTCCTGTGTAAAATTAAGGGTCATAACTTTTCGTGACTAGAATCAAAGAATAACAGAGGATATCGCAATGAGTGCGACACAGTACCGTAGAGAAAAGGAGTAAATTATAATATACTAAAGAACATGCGTAAGTTCTGATGCTTAGAAGACGTAATGTATGTGGAAAACTTCATTAGGAACAGAGTTTTAAAGTCTATGGCAGATAGTTACGCTGCCGCAAATTCGAATCCGTAGCAAGTAAAGGAAGGGGTAGAGATAACACTAGGAAATGTTATACTTAAGAAATGCCAGCCGCAAGACTAAATGTAGCGATTAATAACAGGAGTCTGCAATGCTTTAAAGAATGATGCCGCAGCAAAAACTAAATAAATAAATAAATAAAATAAAATGGATCGATGACAGCTTCTTGTAGAAGACTGCCGAGTCAAGTAACCAAGTAAATAACTGGTCAAACAAGCACATGCATAGAGGAACGTAAATGAATCAATTACATTTTCTGAGTGAATGTCACGCAAAATGCCTTTGCAGTAGCATAAGCGCTCGCATATAAATTTTTCTTATTTAGTATGATGATTTTTATAATGTCCAGATTATTTAAATGCTGTATTTTGTGTTCCTTTATAAAATCTTCTCCAAAATACCGATCCATTATAATCCTTCAAACATATTATTCCAAGGATCAGCTCGTAGGGATTTACTTGTGCTGCCTGGGTGAAGCAACTCATATGAAAAGCTTGCAGGTTCGCGACGAGATCAGTTAAATGTTGCATGATGAAGCAAATCAGAGTCAAGCAACTTGTTTGGCATGCATTTAAGTTTGTTGTCTTTGTAACGCGCGATTAGTTAGTCATCGCCCGTGTATTTTTAAGCGAATAGTATTCAGCATGGAAAAGAAGGCAGTCTCCCTATCTGGGGGCTGTCCTCAATTAAATAACACAGTAAACACAAGTTAATGGACACATAAATGAAAAGAGTAATACAAAGAGGCGTGTCCTCAAAGAGGAAGTCAAATAATTTGTCTTTGAGACAATCAAAAAATGAAATAAGAATGTGACCTTAAAGAATAAATGAAAACTGGTAGCTGAGTTTATAAGAGGAGATTGAAAAATAGTCTTAAGTGAATACGTAAATTTTAACTGGTAAGCAAGAAGAGTCATAAAGAAAATGATCGATAGCAGTTCTGTACCGGCCGTGACCGTTACATTAAGAATATATATATGTATATATGAGCAAACTATGTAAAAATTATTAGTCAAGGTATCTTGTTATCCTTCTGTGAAAGTCTTATTTTAGCAAAGAGTAAGTGAGATGAAGGACGACGTATAGTTCACGAACGCCTATCAAAGTGAAAGTGAAAATTTCTGCGTCGGAAAGCGAGTCTGTTTCACGACTCTTTATACTACACCTTGTGTGTATTAGTTTTATTTTTAACGTGTGCAACGGTCAGTGAATAAGTATCGTTCTCCATGCAGCCCTCGAAAGCCAGCAAAATAATTTTTTATCACTTACCTGTGGGTCCTTTACGGACAGTTGATAAATGGTACTAAGAGATGACTTCTTGCAGGCTTCTTCGGTGAAGCAACAAGCGGAAATCCTCAAACAACGTACTTTAAACGCAGCACGTTATCGGCGGACAATACAACACACACCCAATATACGATTGCTCGCGCGATACTGGCCGGTGTTGGCCTGTCCACAATGCCGCGTAGCGGCGTATGACGAAATAATGGATATTTGAAACTTAAATGGCCGGGTCGGCGTGGCTCGCTCCGGCAATAATTGAGACCTCACACTACTTTGAAGGACGTGGTTCTATAGGTACACAGCAAACACCATATTTTAGAGACTGAAAGAGAACGATTTGTATTAAGCAAATAATAAAATGGTCACGACAAGAATAAATTTCGGTCACGGTCAGAACGAGGTTGATATTTGCCTTAACCGCTGTCATAAACAAGAGCAGAAATCAGTGCGAAATGAAAGAAATAAAGAAATGAACCTTACCAATCCTGAACCAACTGTAATTAAACCGATAAGTTTAAGTAATACTAATGCAGATTATTCTCTATTTATGTTCCATATTCCATGAGTTGACGAAGAATGGCAAATTCCATTCAGTGAAGAGGTAGAAAAGGGACTCCCAACCTGAGCAATTCTTGACAAACAATTCGATGGCACAGTGTGATCCACGAACCAATGTACACTGTGTATAAAATAAGAAAGAATATTACTACGAAATAAACACGAGCCTATCGAGCTTGTAGAGACATTTAAAATTTGGAAAACATGTGTAAAAATATTGAAAATGTCATGACAATTTCATAGTTTGTAGCATTTTAGGATTATATAAGTACTTCTATGTGTATGTATTTTTTTTCTGTGACAATGCCTGTCATCTCCTCTTAATGTATATAGCTCTTTATTGTGAATAGTAATACTTTCCATCTTGTTGTAGGTGTTAAGAAACCCTGTGACCAAAACACAGATGTAGATGAACTACACAAAGACAATTTTTACTAATGATCTTAACAATGAATGTTTTCTCTAGTACGGTAATTTTATGAAACGTCAAGTGCATAATACTATATGACTACTAAATTTCAGCCATAGACATGTATTAAAAGCCACTAATATTACGAGCGACATGAGGACGGAAGTAATAACTCCGGTAATCACTCCCTCCTCATGGGAGGCAGTGTAATATTAGTATCAATTTCGATAGCTTAAATAAACTTACATTCGGTAATCTAACCATGCACGCTCATTAAAGCCATACAATTTGTGTAAAAATTTCTTAGATCGTCGCTGAGCAGCGACCACCTGAATACCTTACGCGCCATGCCGCCAAATACGAATTGTTCATAAATTGTATCGATAGAGATATTTTGTGTTTCTTATTTTTTGACAGCCGAAGAATTGTAATCCTCTTCTGTTACCACAGTCGTGATATTTTTTAAAGATGACGGAGGCATATATGTCGTGGTCCGCAATCGCTAATTAGTTATTATAAAATATTACTATTGTGCAGTGCTATGTAAGAGTTTATGTGTGCAGCTAAGATGAAATGTCGAAAATGTTAAAGGACTTTATTTAAAGAAACAGCCAGCAAGATATAAAATTGAAATGTACGGAGACTATTGTTAGCAATTACGACTAAGGTAATTAAATTGGTTATTGCGCTGTCAAATGCTGCAGTGCCTGCTTATTACTTAAAGTATTTCTGTGCTATCCATATCCTATTAATAGCAACAGAAATAACGGTGTTTTTATAGTTTTCATACAGCTACTAGGGACCGACTGTATGTCGGCAAACGTCGTAGATAAGGCGGAAGGCGCATTTCTATTTTGTCTTGTTTGTGATTTAAATCCAACTTCTTTTAATGTGTGGTATAGTATAGCAAAGAATACTTCCTGCGCTGTCTGGTCCTTTAGGTTTCTCTGTTCGTATATCTGTTCTCATATCCGGTCGTAATCGAACATGATCACGACACTAACAAATTAAGCGGCAATGCGAACTCTGTTCTTAATCTTGAAAACGCTACGCCTTCTGCAAACGATTTCATGTTTAATATAAACTGTCGCTTACAGTACTTACGTTTTTTGAAAAGTCTTTGCTCTTCCCTCCAAGAGTGGTTCAAAACGCACAACAGATTTCTCAATATTCTCAAGAGAATAATAATTTGATCAGAATATTAATATGTGTTTTAAAGAAGAAATACACTATAAATACTACATTATGAAGACGATATTTATATTTATGAGTCCACCAACAGGCTGGATCAGGCAGCGGGTGAAGAGTCAAAAAGATCGGGCTTAATGCACAAGTTATAAATAGTGTTATTTACAAATAGTTATGGGTTAATGATTTCTACAGAAAAATATTTACGATGTTTATTTTTAAGTTTTCCTTGACACATTAACAGCAAAAAAATTATGTGAAATATTCCTCTGGTACACTCATGTTCCTGTAGATGCCAGCAAGGAAGCTCGCTGAAGCCTTGGGTGTTCTTGTTCTTTCAGTACTGTTGAAATCCACGTGGTAGATACCAAATTTCACTCAGGAAGCAAGAACACAAGAATGAATTTCAAATTTCTTCAGAAGCGGCAATTATTGCAGTGCCAAATTCCAAATTGCATTTAAACTATTAAATAAAAGACCTGGGTAATACTCAATACTACTACATATAGACACATCTGTCACGAAAGTGAAAGGAAACCAGCTTCCTTGGCGTAATTCGCTATAGCACCCGCGTCTCCAATTCTGAATGAGACAACTGTTCTGGCCGTTACTACACGTCTATGAAATGTAGCGGAAGATCTTTTCAAGCTTAGACCGTTGGTTGTCAGCACTCGAAGGAAGTTACAGGTGAACCGGTTACCGCATTCGTACATTCAAGCGCTACTGTGAAAAACAAATCATTGAAGAACTTCGTCGTACTTGTTGCCTGCTGTCAATAACACAAGCTAATAAGGATGAAAGGATATATTCATCCTCAATTTTAATCTCACTACAGAACCTTATTTTTACTTCCGTCATAGCTTCTTCCATATAAAGACTGAACAGCAGGGGTGATAGATTACATCCTTGTCTGAAAATCACTTTTAATACAGGCATATCTTGGTCTTACACTGTCACTGCACCTTCTTGGCTCTTTTATATATTGTGTATTACCCGTCTTTCTCTATAGCTCACACGAATTTATCTGACACCTTCCTCCATTGTACATTGACTGTTCTTTCCGACATGTGCGAAAGAGTAGACACCACCTATATATAAGCTGGGCGAGAGGATTCAATGGTTCTTTGTATGCGGACACACACACGCCCGAACTGCTAAGGTAATTGGCGAACGCTACGAGTAGTGAGGATAATGGGCAGGTGCACTACGCAAGTAGTATGTGGATAAATCAGAAACGTAGATCGTGTCCGAATGGCACAGGATGTCGAAGCAACTGTTCGCGATAAACGGAGAAACTCGCGTTTGAATCCGCGTCCGGCAGAGGTTTTAAACTTTCCCCAATAATTTATTTCATTTTCCTATAGCAACTACTGGCATTATTACTTTGATTAACTGAAAGGATATCAATGACAAGTTTCGCTGATGACACCGCTATCCTAAATGAAAGCGTGGTGCAGGACATACTGAATGAGATGAACGCTCCACTGAGCACAGCAGATATATTTAGAGCAAAGCGAGAAAAGACAAAAATAATGAGGAGCAGTTGAGATGATGTTAGTGAGAAATTATCATTATATGGGGCTAAGAAGTGAATTAACTCAAGGGATTCTGCTTCCTTGGAAGCAAAATAACAAATGACGGACGAAGCAAGGAGGACATGTAAAGAGCAATCAGATGAAAACGAAAAAGATGTATAAAAGTAGATGAACAGTAAATTATTGCAAATGTAATCGCCATGAATGTTAATACATTTATCCCACTGGGGCCCAAGACGGTCAACGCAACGAATGACTTTCTTCGGGACTCCAAAAATATAAAATCGCATGGGATGAAATCGGGATTGTATGGAGGGCTCTCCTGCGAAAATTCTGCCGAGTAGTCGAAATGAGAGCCACACCATCTCCGGCAAAGTCGTGATGACCTTTTTCTTTGACTGCAAGGGACCGCTTGTCATATCATTTCTGGAACACGGCGCCACAATTAACTCACAACGATACGAGAAGACTTTGCAAAAATTAAAGTGCGCCACCAAGTCCAAATGTCCGGGAGTATCAACGAAAGGCGTCAGTCTTTTGCAAGATAACGGGCGTCGACGAGCTGTTGAGGTTGTTTTGACTACGTTGCCGACATTCCGGTGGGAGGACCTTACACATCCTCCATACAGTTCGGATTATTCTCCATGCGGTTTCAAAATTTTTGGAGCGCTGAAGAAAGGCATTCGTAGCCGTCGGTTTGCTTCGGATTGAGAGATACTTACCTGGGTACAGTTACGGTTTCGTAGACAACCGCAAACGTTTTTCCATGAAGACTCTGACCGTCTTGCCTCACATTGGGTTAAGTTCCTTTTGAAATAATAAACTGTTTCTTACTTTTTTGCAGCTATGTTTTTTTTTCATTTGACTGCCACTTATAATAGGTTAGTTAGTTAGTTACATGCTCAATAGATCGCTTGAACGATTCTTTTATAGAAATGATATGGAATGAGTCAATTTACGGGATGTGCATAAATGATTAATGCTAACATTAATGAACACATTACCACTTTATTCCTACTCATGCAAATTAACTTAAATAAAGTTTATTTATTTACTATATTTATTTCATTCTTTATTTTCTTTACTGGCTACCAATTTTTACGCAGAAATACTTCAATGGAATAGAAGAAGCTGTCTAGGAGATCTGCTTTTAAATTAGATTTAACAGTTACTTGACTACGTATCAGACGTTTTATTTTATGGGGCAAATGATCAAAAATTTTTATTACTCCATACTGAACTTCTCTCTGACACACTGACAGATTAGGCCATGGGTGATAAAGGTTACTTTTCTCTTCAGCGTTGTAGGTATGTGCATCACTGCTCTACTTGGATCGTGAGGTATTATTTATGACGAATTTCGTTAGCGAAAATATGTACTGCGACGGCGTAGTTAAAATGCCTAGCTCCTTGGAGACGTACCCAAATGACACCCGTGGGTAGAACAACATATTATTTCTTACTGCTCGTTTTTGAGAAATCAATACTTTTTTCCTAAATGATGAGTTACCCTAGAAAATTATTCCGTACGACATTATTGAATGGAAATCTACAAAATACGTCAGGAAGCTTATACGTTTGTTTCCAAGATCAGCAATTGTACGAAAAGCAAATAAGCAAACCGGCACCGACAAAGAAGTCGTTCCTGACCAAAGAAGTTCTGTCTCCTGGAGATATATAAATTAATGGTGGTCCACTTACCAACGTGGACACATACCAAAAACTACATTCTTGAATACAGATTCACGGTTACATGAATGAAGACGTGTAGCAAGAAATAATGCGATCTTGATGCGATTCAGAGACGTCACTGATATTCTTTGTGATACGAAAATGCCTATCAACCTAATGTGTACAATAGTGGAGGCAGTTCCAGTGAACAGTGGCGAGTGTTGTCCCGCATCCAGACGTGTTGAGCAGTCACTGTGTATCATAGAAATGCTAGTATTGAGAAGGTCATTAGGTTTTTGTTTGTTCGATCGCATCAACAACACAACGATCAGACAACTAGCTGGGAGGGGAGGGGGGGGGGCTTTCCGATTAATGAAAGGATGTAAGAATGGAGACTTCAGAAGCATGGACGCATCATAAGGGCATCAACTGCTTCAGTCATCAGCTCGGACTATCATCTCAGTGTCGAAGGCCAGAGACATTGATTAAGACCTACGTACATTACGGTGTCTGGACAATACAACGGCAGATCAAAGATCAAGAAGCCTAAATCTACAGGAAGCATTAGAGCATAACAATGGTGTACATTGACCCTGCTCCAACGGGACGGCGGCACGAATAAGAATAAGAGGAAGGAAAAAGCAGAGATTTTCGTTTTCCACATGTGTAGAGATGTAACTTATGATTTTTATATTATTTTGTAGTTTAATTGACAGTACTGCTATTTTCGTAGTTATGGAAGAATCATTCTGTCTATCTCTGTTCCTGTTTAATCTAAGCCAAGACACACCAGCTGAGATGCAGGTGGTTAATAAATCCTTTGTCTTTTTACTATCTCGGCAATTTGTCGAAGAAGAGTTTTACCTACTGCTGAATGACTATTTGCCAACGGCGTATCATCCGAGTTCAAAGCAATAAGTGTCTTAGTAAGCATATACGAGAAAAAGTTTTGTGGCCTCAGTCCCTCAAACCGACAACATGGCGTTCCTACAGGCAAATTGTAGACGAAATGGTGACTGCTATCGACAGTTCAAGGAGTGATAACGAATTTAAAGGCTAGAAAGATTGATGCAGTATAGCAAAGACCACAGAAGAATGGTTCAAATGGCCCTGAGCACTATGGGACTTAGCTGCTGACGTCATCAGCCCCTAGAACTTAGAACTACCAAAACCTAACTAAGCTAAGGACATCACACACATCCATGCCCGAGGCAGGATTCGAACCTGCGACCGTAGCGGTCGCGAGGTTCCGACTGTAGCGCCTAGAACCGCTCGGCCACTCCGGCCGGCACTACAGAAGAATGAGCGTTAACGATTCGATAACAAGCAGAACAATGGTGGAACAAAATGTGACCGTTTCACAAGAACAACTCCCTCATCACCTGAAGTTATTTGAGGAAATCGCGATACTTGCAAATAAAATATTTTCGGCATCGCAGGTGCGCAAACCCGTTTATATCACTAAACAGCTGAGGGCTGTTATTCCCACATCACTTGCGAAGTTCCAACACACACGTTAAGTTATAGCTGTCACGTCTCATGTGTACATCTACATCTACACCTACATCTGCATCTACATTACTACTCTCCAGTTCACAATTAAGTGCCTGGCAGAGGGTTCATCGAACCACCTTCAAGCTATTTTCCTACCGTTCCGCTATCAAACAGGGCGCGAGAACAGATAGATCTTTCTTTGCGAGCTCTGATCTCTCTTATTTTATTATAATGATCAGTTGCCCCTACAAAGGTGGGCGCTATCAAGGTTTTTCGCTTGCGGAGGAGAAAGTTGGTCATTCAAATTTCTTGAACAGACCCCTCTACAACGAAAAGTGAGACACCAACGCTGGTATCATATCCGTGACACTCCCTCGTCTATTTAGCTATCCATACAGAACGAGCCGTCTTTCTTTTAACTGTTTTATGTACTCCGTCAATCTTACCTAGTAAGGACCCCTTACCGCAAAGGAGTACACTAGCAGAGGATGGAGAAAAGTGGTGTGCACAGCCTCTTAACTGGAATTGTTGCTTACTGTAAATCGGGGGTAACCAACATACCGGCTTAGGTGGTATACCCTGGCACATTTAACCTATCGCCACGCCACAATGGCTTAGTGCTCGGAGGGGGGCGAGGGAGAGACTGCAAATGTACCGCATTTGTATGGCTGTGTAGGCGCGCTACATACGGTTTCGAATTTCAAATTCCTCAGCCACACAGATCACAAACAAATTTACGGTATTATTTAATTTTTTCCTTTTGTACACTGATGACTTAATATAATTTTTATCTAGGACAAACTGTCGGCGAAAGGACACATACGGACAATTTCACAGATTTTCGCATCGAAGATGCCATGTAATCGTAACTTATTAAGTTTCTTATTGGAAGAAAGGTCTTCGCTACAAATATGCTTTCGCAATCTCATTATGGAGATGCCGGAAGTCTACCCGAGGAAATAAATGTGCACCCCCTGGACAGTTTTAGAGTAAAATGATTTATCATTAAAACATGAATCACCTCGCAGGTCAGTCAGTTACATCTGCACATGCAGAGGGGCGCTTTCAACTGAAACGACAAACGATCTCAAAAACAGCTCAAAAACAAGTGTAAGACTGACAGCGTCCCCAAAACGTTTAGGACACTAGGCTCGTAATTCTTTCAACATCACAACGAATTCCATAAACATCTCCTTTTCTTTAACGGCAATGAGCGTAGGGAACTTGACTGTCTTTGTTAGAATGCGTCTCTTTTATAACGCGATTTTCTTTATAAGCACATCCCCATCAAATCAGAAAGAAACAGTTTCTCACCTTACAGCGTCGTACTATGGGCTGTGTACAGTCAATACCACTTTAAATGCGACGTCTGCACTCCATTATGCATGTAGAAGTCTTGAGTTCGAGTCTCAGTCCGGCACACAATTTTAATCTGACGGGAAGTTTCATTCTGGATGTTCTAATTTTCGTTTCTGCACTCATTTTTCCTTCATAAATATACAAATATCCAGGTTTATATCGAAAATTTGTCTCGATATACCCCTTGACTTAACCAATGTACTTTCCAGTAGTATATAAAGTCTCTATATCCTCCATTCAATTCCATCGAAAACTGTTGCAGCTGACACTGGAATATGCATGCGAGTTCAGAAATTTTGTTACTCATACCACCAGTTTTTTCACGGGTTGCATGCCTAAGAATTTAGCAGAAAATGCTACTTGAGCTAACGAATAATGAATGCCGTCTTTCGATAGTAGTAAATTTTTGCTCTTTCAGTGTCGACTAAATCGTTAAATTCTTTCTGCATAGTTTGTAATATAGTTTCATAGTAAAGACGCATCAAATGATGCTTATGCTACTACATAACTGATACTGAGAATTCTCATCCCTCTCTTCTGTCATTCCCATTCGTCTTTAAAAACTTGTTACAATAAATCGCTAGACTGCCTCATTTCGTGCAAGCAGCCACTGGATCTGTGAACCTCCTGCGAACAAAGAGCGAAGAGTTACCAGCACTGAACCACGGTTCTGTCGAACTGAAGAGGGTTGAGTCGAGCCAAATATTCCATTCTCTAATACTAACTGAAATGTCACACTTAGCAAGTACTTCCAGGAAGGTACGAGCACAGTCGAAAAAAGCTGGGGATATTGCTCGCACGCTGGTTGTACAATCGCCCCGAGTGAAGTTTCACACGCCGTGACCGACCATGCTCTGAATGTTCTGCGAATGTAACTCCCCCGTTGGTTAGCTTTTCCCACAGATTTATCAATGTGATCCGTTTAAACTAGGTTTTTCGTAACTCTCATCTCTAAGTCTTTAGACATATTTACATCCTTTAGATTTGTGTGACTTACTGTGTAACCGAAATTCAGCGGGTTCCTTTTACTGCTCATGTGCATGAGTTTATACTTCTCATTATTTATAGTCTGCTATCACTTTTTGCACCTTACAGTTATCTCGCCCAAATACTTTTGCAATTCGTTTTGATCGTATGGCAACTTTGCTAGACGTTAATGACACCATAATCTGATAACAGTCGAAGAGGGCTGTTCAGGTTATCTCCTTATCGTTTACGTATCAGGAACAGCAGAAAGCCTATTGAATTCTTTGCGAAACGACAAATTTATCTGTTGCACTCGATGACTTTTTATGAGTTACTATGGACTGTGAGATTTCTGACAAGAAACTGCTTGCACAACTGAAACTATTCTCCACGGGCAGGCAGTTACAAAGTAGTTACACTACAGCACTGCGTTAGCATTTCGTTAGCTAACTTCATACATATAACAGTGGGGATACCAGTAACGTTGCTGGTAGCTAACGTTTTTATAATAGCATAATGTTTTAAAAATCTCTGTCAGATTCATAAATCTTTACTACTTGTAAGTTCCAGCGATATTGTATTATTTTTATCGAGTCGACTACAATATACGATATTCCACAGACTGAATCTTTGTTAGCCTTACACAGTGTCATACGTTAGTGAGAAAACACGAACACGAGATTCCAAGATCTACCTGTTTTATAAATTTTAATATACTGTCCATACACTAGTCTTCGTTCTCCTCCGAATTTTCACAGCACTTCCAGTTGAGAAGTTTAAACACAACTGCTCATCATGAGGGCAATAAGCACCCATCTTCTTATCCCATATTTGATAACACCACTGATAGACTTCATTGTGACTATTAGCAGCTATTCACTGACAAGCTCAATACTTGCCTTGAGACAGTAATAAGTGGGCAGGATCGAGCAAGGGAATAAATTTAGCGGAAACAAAACGGCAAGAAAACTCTCCGGCGCTCAAGTTCAGGAATTCGTCGCCTGCATTAACCGTATTCATTATGAGGAGACAATAGAAGCAGAAGTCTGAAGTTAAATCCATTGTTTCCGTTTGTCGCGGCTAGAGAAATGAGACCGTCTTATCGAACTAGGTGTCGCGAAAGGCGCCTTTTCCTTGTTAGTCGCCGGCCTTTGTGGCCGAGCGGTTCTAGGCGCATCAGTCCAGAACCGCGCTGCTGCTACGGTCGCAGGTTCGAATCCTGCCTCGGGCACGGATGTGTGTGATGTCCTTAGGCAGGTTAGGTTTAGGTGGTTCTACGTTCTAGGGGACTGGTGACCTCAGATATTAAGTCCTATAGTGCTTAGAGGCATTTGAACCATTTTTGAACCTTGTAGTCGAGCGGTGCTAGGCGCTTGAGTCCGGAACCGCACTGCTGCTACGGTCGCAGGTTCGAATCCTGCCACGGGCATGGATGTGTGTGATGTCCTTACGTTAGTTAGGTTTACGTATTTCTAAGTATAGGCGACTGATGACCTCATATGCTTAGTCCCATAGTGCTTAGAGCCATTTGAACCTTGTTAGTATTGTGGCATAACATTGACGCTTGATGATGTGACAAGGAAAGTACGAAAGTGACCGTTTGCGGTATAATGTTGCCTTATTGAAGTCAGAGGGGTATAAATGGTAGACAGCTGCAAGAAGTTCTAATGTAATCTCCTCCCCAAAGTCTGGATTATCCAGTTTTGTTCCGGGAAGTAGGATCAGAGTCTTCATCTCGTTGTTGCATAATACGAAATTTGAAGGAAATACAAATTTAATTGTTTTAAAAACCGAACAAAATGAATGATTTATTTCATAGATGTAAGAAAGATTGAAGAAGTTTACGGATCTGCTTCTTGTATTACGTATTGTATTCTTTTTTGCCCTTATCGAAACATTCCACTTACGCCGCTGACAAGTGAAAGGATGAAATATGTCTGTACAGAACACCACGCCGTAGCATCCAATATCAACTTACTTGTAACCAGAGTTCCACTCTAAATTGTCTAGAAGGCTCCACGCCGTATATCCAATTACGTTGGCTCCATCCTCGTTAATAGCTTTCAGCATTTCAGCCATGTATTGCTGAAATAGATAAAAAAGGTGCTGGTAAGTTCACTTAAAGAGATCAAGGCAAACATGTTTTTCAGTAAAATAGTTGCTTCCAATTAAAGAACTGATCAAAATCTAAGTCTTTCCCATGAGTAGCGAGAGAAAATATGGAGCTAAAGTAAAACATGTCACTCTTGCGTTGTAGTGTTTCATTCATATATGACATCCTGGTTGAGCATCTCATGACGTATTCAGTTAGTTAATATAGAACTGTGAGAAAGAAATACCATGAATATCCACTATATAATGTTCTGTGCAAGCACACTGCTCCTAAATTATTTACCACATCTAAACATAATTGTTCTACAAAGTAATTACTGAAATAACCTTTGGCAAGGAAAGTGTGAAACGTCTAATCATTGAATATGGTAATGTAAGAGGTGGTAAGAGGTGAACTATTTTTGAAAGACATTACTCAAAGAAATAAGAAAATAAAATATTTAAGGCCATAGTGACTGCAGTTGACTACCTATTGACAAGTTCTTCCGGTCTGGTTCTGAGACAGTGATATGATAATAATTAATATTCAGTGATACATCGTGAAGGTCGCCTTTGCCGTATACACCCACTGTCAAGTCATGATTGCTCCGGATTCTTGTTCCAGAATATTCGTGGTAGGCAGATTACTCTTTGTGACGAGTCACCTCTGAGAATACATACGCGTTACGTCTACCATATAACCCTGTTAGCTGACACATCTGCATACACATCTACATCTGCACCTACATCATTACTCCGCAAGCCACCTGACGGTGTGTGGCGGAGTGTACCTGTGGTACCACTAACTGATCCCCCCCTTTCCTGTTCCACTCGCTAATGGCGCGTATGAAGAATGATTACTGGTAAGGCTCTGTATTAGCTCTAATTACTCGAATCTTCGCAAGAAGTTTGTGAGAGAAAGAAATATGTGTCGGCCTCTTCCCGGAAAGTATTCTCTCGAAATTTGAATAGCAAACTTCTCCGTAATGCACAAAACCTCTCTTAAAACGTCTGCCACTTGCAATAAAACTGGTTACGCCAAGAGAAATATACGAACGGATCTTGGATCATATGAAATCACCGACTTGGAGCTTCAAGACCTAAAACCTAGAAATCCATTCCATTATAGCTATACGAAAATGTATAAACTTCAACCTATGTAACATAAAAACTTAATGTAATTACAATATTGATTATGGACTTCTTAAAAAGACAAGCGGTAATAAACAATTATTTGTACATTTTTTTGAAATTTACGTTTTAAAGGTGGTTTTGCAGGAATAGGTATATGACATTACTTTCTTTGCAGCATGTTGTTAGAGGTAAATCTTTCACCTTCGGCAGTTCGAAGTACGAGTTTGAAGTGCGAAGAGGAAGTACAAGTTTCATGTTTATTGTGTTAGCATGGTGGTTGATGTTAATATGTATTGTGAAGTGACATGACTGAAAATATGTCTCTGCGACTACAGAAAGTGCACCAGTGTTCATATTACTTAAAAAAAATGAAATGGAGCATGTTATAGACAAGGATGAATAATCATTAGCAGTGACAGTCACTGAACACGAATCTGAAATAGTGGTGAGTAATACAGACATGGGAGAATTAAGAACAGGACAGCTTTATTGATGAAGCAGTAGGACTGAAACATCCTGTAAATTAGTAGGAGATGTTAATAATGTCATAACTACCATGTTGGCATTGTTAATAAAACGAATAATGAGCAGTTTCCGAAAGTTAATGAGCAACTTCGAAATCATAAACAAGAAAGTGAGGACCAGTTCACAGAATTGGGTCATTCAATAGGAGCGTTATTTGAGTGTATCGGTAAGAATAAAGCTCAACTAAACGACCCCGGATTTACGAGGTATACGCGCTAATGCCCTAGTGAATCAGCCTATCTATTAGTGAAAACAGTATCAAAATAGATACAGCGTTCCAGAGATTAGACCGCACATACAGACAGCAAAACCCGGCGGAGAACTCCAATCTGTAATATGGTAGATATACACATTGCGTTACCGAGGGTGTCTATTTCATGGAAAGAAGGGAGTGCCTGTGGACGCAATCTATTTCCAATCATTGTCTCATCTGCTATATGCTGACAAAGGAAACATGCAGAAGAATACGCAGCAAGCAGTCAGATACATCTGAACTTCAAGGGCCATGTTTTGTAGTTGAAGGTACACATAAACTCAATATTATCTCTCCCCATCTATCGTACATGTACATGGAACACGAGTATCATCCTCCCCTAACTATACCACTCCCGAATGCTTCTTGCGAAGACCAAATGGGAGTTCATCTTTGAACCATTAATGATGGCTTATGATAATACCAGATTTACGAGAAATACTGAAATACGGGTCGAGATTAAGTCTTCTATACTATTTTCTTCTCGGTAAGATCTACACGTAATACCAGCTACAAATCACACATGACGTTCGAAAGAAGTATACTATATTCCGTAACGGCAGCAGTCTGTGCTGATTATCAAATTGCAAATCCTGAAGAACGTACCCAGTACAGTGCTTTTCATTTATTGTTATGTTGCTTTACCAAGAAGCGACGGAAGGCCCAGTTAATACGACAATATGTGCCACCTTAGCACAATTATCCGTATCTTACTGTAGACTACCGAGACAGAAAGTAAAGTCAACTCAACACATCGGGTTCAACAAACAGTGTTTACAACACGAAATAACGTCAGCATATCTACACCTACATCTACATTTATACTCCGCAAGCCACCCAACGGTGTGTGGCGGAGGGCACTTTACGTGCCACTGTCATTACCTCCCTTTCCTGTTCCAGTCGCGTATGGTTCGCGGGAAGAACGACTGTCTGAAAGCCTCCGTGCGCGCTCTAATCTCTCTAATTTTACATTCGTGATCTCCTCGGGAGGCATAAGTAGGGGGAAGCAATATATTCGATACTTCATCCAGAAACGCACCCTCTCGAAACCTGGCGATCAAGCTACACCGCGATGCAGAGCGCCTCTCTTGCAGAGTCTGCCACTTGAGTTTATTAAACATCTCCGTAACGCTATCACGGTTACCAAATGACCCTGTGACGAAACGCGCCGCTCTTCTTTGGATCTTCTCTATCTCCTCCGTCAGACCGATCTGGTACGAATCCGACACTGATGAGCAATACTCCAGTATAGGTCGAACGAGTGTTTTGTAAGCCACCTCCTTTGTTGATGGACTACATTTTCTAAGCACTCTCCCAATGAATCTCAACCTGATATCCGCCTTACCAACAATTAATTTTATATGATCATTCCACTTCAAATCGTTCCGCACGCATACTCCCAGATATTTTACAGAAGTAACTGCTACTAGTGTTTGTTCCGCTATCATATAATCATACAATAAAGGATCCTTCTTTCTATGTATTCGCAATACATTACATTTGTCTATGTTAAGGGTCAGTTGCCACTCCCTGCACCAAGTGCCTATCCGCTGCAGATCTTCCTGCATTTCGCTACAATTTTCTAATGCTGCAACTTCTCTGTATACTACAGCATCATCCGCGAAAAGCCGCATGGAACTTCCGACACTATCTACTAGGTCATTTATATATATTGTGAAAAGCAATGGTCCCATAACACTCCCCTGTGGCACGCCAGAGGTTACTTTAACGTCTGTTGACGTCTCTCCATTGATAATAACATGCTGTGTTCTGTTTGCTAAAAACTCTTCAATCCAGCCACACAGCTGGTCTCATATTCCGTAGGCTCTTACTTTGTTTATCAGGCGACAGTGCGGAACTGTATCGAACGCCTTCCGGAAGTCAAGAAAAATAGCATCTACCTGGGAGCCTGTATCTAATATTTTCTGGGTCTCATGAACAAATAGGTACATAGGTATGTTGGTTGTTTTTTATTTGCGTCGAACAGTCGTCCCACAAACACGTCACGAAATTTACATTCAGGTATTTTGCTACATGGTGGTAACTGCACCACTAAGTGGGCTACTCCCGTCAGTAACTCGGAACTCGAAACTCGTATTCTTGACAAAGTGCGTACTCATCTAAAAGTGATACATATGGCAATCAGACCTAAGCGGCACCCATGTGATTTTCAGTTGTTGATAGTGAAGTACGTCAATGTGTGAGTTCTGTTTCTCTTGCTATATTCGTGGAAAAAACAACAAATAGCTTCGATTAATAATGTGAATTTACATCTGACCCAAAATTGCAAACGAAATTTTTGAAACGTTAAGTTAACTTCTCAGCCTTGTTCCTTCCGACTACTGAACAATCCTCCAAATAAAAACAACTACATATGATGTAGAATAAGCTATATCCTGTAGAACGTACGCAATATAGTGCTTTTCACTTATCATTATGCGACGATAGAATCAGTTTACGTGACAGAAGAGTAGTAATTACTTACAAAGATTTTCATCTTATTATTATTTCGTTGTACTTACGCCATGATAGCTGATGCGCCCTTGATCGTCCAATTCTCCCCAATCAATGTAGCCATTCTCCGTGATAAAGATAGGATAGTTCGGGTACCTCGTTGACACCCAGTTTATAACTTTTCGGACACCCCACGGCACAACCTAGAGGAAGAGACATTCAACGAAAAATATTAAATAAAACAAAATCTGCTATTATTTTTGTCATACTATGGTGTACTGCACAGAAAGCAATGCAAATCAAAATAGGGTGAAACTTATCGTACGGAAATGAGAAGGAGTAGATTACGCACACAGTTGTTCTTTAAATATGAACATCGGTATCCTCTTTCAGAAAGAGACAAGAAATATTTGAATGTGTAAGTATTTGGAACAGACAACAATTAAAGTATTGCATAGCTTAATACATTGCCTCGCAAGAACACGATAGACGAGTTCAGCTGGTTAATGGCTCATACAGGATGTAACGGGCATAACTGCACATTTTTTTTATGTGTAGTACCTAAATATGTACGCACATTGGTATGTTGGTTGTTTTTTATTTGCGTCGAACAGTCGACCCACAAACACGTCACGAAATTTACATTCAGGTATTTTGCTACATGTTGGTAACTGCACCACTAAGTGGGCTACTCCCGTCAGCAATAACTGCCCTTATTGCGTCCACACTGCAACACCTGACTGCTGACCAGGGAAAAATAAGCATTGCTGGCTTTGTCTTGCCACATGTACTTGGAGGAACTAACCAATCTAAAAACAAACTACTCTTAATTGGTATAATTATTAGACTCCAAATGAAGTAAATACTGATGTAATGTGTTCATTAAGTCGTCTTCAGTAACAAATAGAGACATCTGCATTTATACCCCTACACCCTGTATCGAGTGTAAGCTGAGTAAGCTCCTCGACACGTTTGTGAAACGTATCTGCACCAAAATTGAGGGATCTCTACGAATGTTGTTGCTGGAGAGGTCCGTAGTCGCACATGTTTATTCTCTATATGTGTGTGAGGAAATTCTTCTGCATTAATCATTTTACTAAATGTTTTGGTTATTGAAACTAACTGGAACTGTCAGTGATGAAAGCAGCTAATGAAACAATAAACATCATATTGTAAAAGACAGAGATTGGTTGTTATGTCTTATGAAGGAACACAAGAAACTCTGAGAAACATTGTACATGGAACACAGGTGCAAAAATTTTTGTCTTTTCTTCGGAATGTATGATGCGTTAAACATTTAAGAAAAGTTAAAAGCAAACGATCAAGCCAGAAGGAAATTCGAAAATAATCTCTGTATTGGATATGCGAGATAAGCGGTATAAATATACAAGGGCACCTATTTCGAGGCGGCAAAATCCTGAAAGAAAACTGGAATGTTTCAAAAATCACCAGAACCGAAAAGCGTTCCACGATGGTTGGAAATATGGGCTACGAGCTGACTCTGTAACTGGACCAGTATCTCTCATCGTTCAGAAATAAACAGCCTTGGCTTACGATGCATGTTTTCACAGTGTGTTGCCTTGTGAATTTATGTCCTGCGGCAGTGAACACGACATGAAAAAGGTGTATATTTTACAAGAATAAGCAGTAAGAAAACTGTGTGAAGTACATAATCGCATAATACAGTGTAAAGTAGGGTATCGAGCACCGTGAAATTATCATTTTGAGGAGCTCAAAGTTATTACACTCGCTTCCAAGTACATTTACTCCTTAATGGTCTTTGTTGCTGATATTAAAATTGTGTTTCAACTACACTGTGATTTTCACAATCGGATTGCTAGACGTAAAAACAGTCGTATAGATTTTCTCTCCTTGGCTATTGTTCACAGTGGAGTTACGTAATCCAGTGCAGTGGTTTTCAACCAGCTCTCTACAAAAATAAGTTAAGAAACGTGGAGACCCTACGAATTTAAGACAAATTAAAAACGTACCTGAATAATAAAAATATGAATTGTCTGATTACCTAGATTCAAGAACTGAACATACCTGTACGCTGCACGGCAAGTTGCAGTTTTCATTGTACACTAGCACGACAAGTTGTAATTGATTGTAAGCGTGTGTCTCTTGTTACAAATTTAAGCATCTGATATCCTTACCAAATACATATCTTAGCATAAACCATCTCTTAGTGTTGTGTTATGTTCTTCCTTTTACTCCTGGCTGAGTAGACTATATAATGTGCTCTATCTCAAAAGATACCTGAAGGAATGGTTACAATAATTATTTTAAGAACTCATCCCACGTGTTTTAGCGGGTCATTGTCGCTTATGCTTCCCAACAATGCTAGGCGTCCTTTAGTATTTACTGACCCCTTGACACAGAGAGTTGACCGATCTCCCATGGCCTTCTAACAACGATTGCAGCTTACTACATACGCTAGTAAGTTGATAGCCCGTTTTTCAACAATTAAACCGTAACAATGAATGTCTCTTAGCGCTTTTAGAAGCGTTTCAATTTTGCTAAGCCTATCGTGCTGAATGCTCGCCTGCCACTTCTCGGGTGAAGAGCCAGCTTTAAATGACGCCTACCATCATTGGGAAGCTTAGCGAAAATTTTTGTATCTAATAACTGTCACTCCCCATCACGTGATCTGACGTTTGCCGCAAGCTCGTGAGAAATAACATTCTATTATGCAGTCATAGGTAAGAGCAGAGAGATTATGACGAACGCGTTGTAGGGATTTTCGGATTAGAAACAATGATTGCATGCATAGCTAATGTGGCAACCACGGAAACATCCACAGCTCACTCACCCGTAGCCACGTGGCTCCGCTGGCGGGCCAGGAGAGGTTGTACCACCTGTAGGTTCCCGTATCCCGACCCCAAGAGGGCGACAGACCAAATTCAGCAGACCTCACAAGCATAGTTGTGTACGAGTTAATGCAAGGAAGTCCGCAGATCCTGCGAAAGATACGGGAGAGGTTAGTACATTTTCCATGAAACCAGAAACTGCAGGAGACAGAAAGAACTACAATATGTAGAAATATTGGAGGAAGCACTGGCAAAAGCAGTCGGTAGTTTGGGACAAGGCTTGGGTATCGAAGTCACTTATGCAGTACGAATGACATATACCGAATGCCTCACTGTCGGATTTTTGCCAAAACAGACGAACGCACTGTGAACTGAAGAAAATAATCAAGAAAATGGTTCAAATGGCTCTGAGCACTATGGTACTTAACACCTATGGTCATCAGTCCCCTAGAACTTAGAACTACTTAAACCTAACTAACCTAAGGACATCACTCACATCCATGCCAGAGGCAGGATTCGAACCGAACACCGTAGCGGTCGCGCGATTCCAGACTGAAGCACCAACAACTGCTCGGCCACAACGGCCGGCAAATTATCAATGGAAGCATAATAGTACACGTTCAAGTTAAAGCGAAGTAATAAAAAGAGGAGTAATAATACTTACCGCAGTCGTCAGCGACATTCTCACCGTGCAAAATATCACGGGTGGTCCATGCAGCCGGCAGCTTTCTTTGTTTTCCGTAGTCAAGACAAATTGGGGTAATGGCTCTGTAAAATATTGGGAGAGTTTGCGATAGAAGGCATTTCCCTGACAGATGTAAGTTATGGAAATGTAAGTACTGGAATACAAGTATATACAGTCATCTATTTCCCCCGGACGACCTTCTCTCTTTATAGATGACTTTAAGATTTCCATAAACTCTCAGTGTTTTGCGTGGTGACAGATCAATCGTCAGATGAAACTAACTTTATAGAGTGGGTGACGAAATCGTAGACGATACTTTTTTTCGCAAATTTCGATATTTCCACTTGTCTGTTGTGTACCAGGTAAAATAAAATGCTTTATGAGGAGTGGGCTTACCCCTATAGTACACAAAAAGGACAAGGCATTTCTTCGATTCTCCCTACAGGTCCGAAAGAGTCAAATGTCCTTTGGCGTACATACGAGTCACGGCGTACGACACGTCAATTTCTACGGCTTTGTTGTGACGACCGATGGGGACATTTTAGTTTGTGACAATGACATGACACACTTCGCGACAGAGTGTAATAGTTACACATGGTCATGATAGACTCTTCACTTTCAGAAGCAGTGGCTTCTTGTCTATAGACCCTCACCGAGCAATGCTCAACTTTCACGTGCCAAACCGGGCATTCTTCCTTACTGATGTCCTTTTCTTACATTTTGTGCAATACAGCTCGAAGTGGAACTCAACATCACAGGTTTTCTTGTAAAGTTTAAAGCTTGTCTGACCATGTTATTGGACGAAATTCTTTTATTCCGCCTTTGGCAACAAGCTGTACTCCCAATAAAACTCTAAGCACTTTTCCACAGTTCATATTCGAGGATTTAATTTCCCTCACGAAACTGTATTCTCCCTAGATATCATAACAGATTCAGTACTGTTTATAGCATTGTATGATATACCCTTGGAAACGCAGAAAACAACATCTAAATTAAGTGCCTCGACAGTGAGGCATTCGACATAGATCGGTCGTGTTGTACACGTGGCTTCGATGCCCAAGAGTTCCAATTTTTCCAGAATTCAACCAAGGCAGAATACAGTAATGTGGAATAGAAAATAATGCACAGGGCCAGGATGGGCTGCAGGAATGAGTATGAGAACTGAGAACAGGAAGTATGACTGCACTTGCTGCCCCTTTAGAAGGTGTACTGACCGTTGATCATCCTCTTCTCCTCCTCTGTGAAGCTGGGGAGACGAGACCTGGGTCGACCTTCGGCCCTGCTGTTGTTGTCCACACGTTCTGGCACCACGGCCGGGTAGTCGCCGTCCACGAAGATAGGGTTCGCGAACAGGCCGAACTGTAAAAAATGTACTTCACACACGGATACTGAAACCTGTCTGTGCGTTTAACTTATATTCTCTTTCCTAGCGTTTGGCCAATTCCATTAAGGTCGCTGTTTACATGATATTACAAACTTATTTTATTTGAGATTTTCGAGTGGACACACTTTCACGATCGTCAGTTGACCTTAGGGAGTTAAGTTACGTGCCACATCAGTTACGAAACGAGTATTATTGTTCTCCGGGTTATCATATCTTAACTGCTCGTGTATCGTATTTTATGAGGTGGAGATTGACGACCAGCCCAGCATTTGCCTGAACGTGCGTGGTAAACCAGATAAGAACCAGGATCAGGTAGACTGGTGCATCAGAACAATGGTAATTAATCTGAATATGCAGTTACTGTCTGGATCTGACTAACCTCCTTGTCTCGCAATATAGCGAGCTGTGTAGTAGACTATACAGGGTGTTACAAAAAGGTACGGCCAAACTTTCTGGAAACATTCCTCACACACAAAGAAGGAAAATATGTTATGTGGACATGTGTCCGGAAACGCTTCCTTTCCATGTTAGAGCTCATTTCATTACTTCTCTTCAAATCACATTAGTCATGGAATGGAGACACACAACAACAGAACGTACCAGCGTGACTTCAAACACTTTGTTACAGGAAATGTTCAAAATGTCCTCCGTTAGCGAGGATACATGCATCCACCCTCCATCGCATGGAATCCCTGATGCGCTGATGCAGCCCTGGAGAATGGCGTATTGTATCACAGCCGTCCACAATACGAGCACGAAGAGTCTCTACATTTGGTACCAGGGTTGCGTAGACAAGAGCTTTCAAATGCCCCCATAAATGAAAGTCAAGAGAGTTGACGTCAGGAGAGCGTGGAGGCCATGGAATTCGTCCGCCTCTACCAATCCATCGGTCACCCTATCTGTTGTTGAGAAGCGTACGAACACTTCGACTGAAATGTGCAGGAGCTCCATCATGCATGAACCACATGTTGTGTCGTACTTGTAAAGGCACATGTTCTAGCAGCACAGGTAGAGTATCCCGTATGGAATCATGATAACGAGCTCCATTGAGCGTAGGTGCAAGAACATTTGATCACGTTGGAATGAGGCCTCATCCGTAAAGAGAACATTTGCACTGAAATGAGGATTGACACATTTTTGGATGAACCATTCGCAGAAGTGTACCCGTGGAGGCCAATCAGATGCTGATAGTGCCTGCACACGCTGTACATGGTACGGAAACAACTGGTTCTCCCGTAGCACTCTCCATACAGTGACGTGGTCAACTTTACCTTGTACAGCAGCAACTTCTCTGACGCTGACATTAGGGTTATCGTCAACGGCTGGAATGTTCCGTGCTCCCTAAGACGGCGAACAATTGCTTCGAACGTCTTCCTGTCGGGACACCTTCGTTCTGGAAGTCTGTCTCGATACTAACGTACCGCGACACGGCTATTGTCCCGTGCTAATCCATACATCAAATGGGCTTCTGCCAACTCCGCATTTGTAAACTTTGCACTGATTGCAAAACCACGTTCGTGATGAATACTAACCTATTGATGCTACGTACTGATGTGCTTGATGCTAGTGTTGTAGAGCAATGAGTCGCATGTCAACACAAGTACCGAAGTCAACATTACCTTCCTTCAATTGGGCCAACTGGCGGTGAATCGAGGAAGTACAGTACATACTGACGAAGCTAAAATGAGCTCTAACATGGAAATTAAGCGTTTCCGGACACATGTCCACATAACATCTTTTCTTTTTTTGTGTGTGAGGAATGTTTCCTGAAGGTTTGGCTGTACCTTTTTGTAACACCCTGTATAAGCTCGTCTCTACGTCTTATCCTAAAACACAGAGCAAAATCGAGGAATAAGATATGAATTAATGAGGAACTCTGTCTCACATTCATAGCTACATTCTGAAACTGTCGATTGCTATAAACAACAATTTTAGACCCGGGTCTGTCTTCACATTATCCGTCAAGTGTTACTGAACTGTTCCTCTAACGGATATTGTGAGAAGCCTGGTTCTATAGTGGAACATATCTTTTGCTTTGAGAGTTAATAAAAATGTAAAAAAGTTAGGAACGCTTGTTCTATTCAGTGAAAGCTTCAATTTCACATCATAACTAATAACACGAATACCATAATAAAATTTAAAACCAATTAATAACGCCAAAATGCCTTAAAAAAGCCACGTTATTATTAGCTACTTCCCACAGAATACCGGTATTCTGTGGAATACAGTTGGTGAAACCATAAATTTATGCCAATACACAAGATGTCCGACAAATGTTGTGACAAACTTCGAGGGGCTGTAGAGGGCACCTTGAAGAACAAATCTAGGGTTGGAACCTATGCCAGGCAACGTCATACAATGGAGGTACAGTGTCGAATTTATAGCGGCCAGCGCCTGCCGCTAGGCAACCTCTTTGGCAGTAATCCAGACCTTGTACCTTGAGAGACCGTAGGCGGAATGTCTCGCAATGTTGTTTGTTATTCAGTCATCGCGACCGATTGCCGCAATGCAAATGGGGAAGATAGAGCTAGTTGCTGCGTGTAAAGGCCCTGTCTGCTACGAATGGGATGCTTTGTAGTATCTGTGGATGACGGCTTTGGTCACAGTTGTCCATCCAAAGCTTACTTTTCTGTCAGAGCCCTCTATCTCCGATGTTTTTTGGTCTACAGAAGAAAAATAAATGGCGGATGGAAACCAGTGTCCTAAAGTGCATCCACCACGGTAAAAGAACATCGCAGGCGTAAGAGACATGGTCCTTCAGCGCTGCCCCTACCTCCGTCATCTCCAGCGGCGATCGTGGCAATCAGTCAACAACATTGTGGGACGTTCCACCTGCTGTCCGTCTGGGTTCAAAGTTACGTTTGGTGCCGAGTGGGTGGCCTAGTACGAAACTCATTGAAACATTGCGACAAGATAACGCCACCACTCGGCTGATAACCCTAGAAGAATTCATCACGGGAATACGCCGAGAAAGATTGAAATATGTAAAGTAAGTTTTTTACACTGCCGGAAAATGTATACCTGGAAATAAGATTTGATTTTGACCCACCGGCCGTAGTGCCGAGCGGTTCTAGGCGCTACAGTCTGGAACCGCGCGACCGCTACGGTCGCAGGTTCGAATCCTGCCTCGGGCATGGATGTGTGTGATGTCCTTAGGTTAGTTCGGTTTAAGTAGTTGTGAGTTCTAGGGGACTGATAACCTTAGAAGTTAAGTCCCATAGTGCTCAGAGCCATTTGAACCATTTGATTTTGACCCGATGACAACATACGCCTCCTGGGGGATAGCAGATGTACTGATAATAGTTCCAACGTCGTCCGCCAACACATACCTACCACAGCGTCACCTGTTTCTAACCTTTAATAGGCAATTCTCACAGCCAGAAGCCTCAGAGTGGCGTAAGAATCAAGCAGGCAACCATGCCCCGGAGATGTGCTTCCTACAGCCAGCTGAGAACATTTTAAAGGGGTCAAATCGTGGCCGTCCGAGTGGTGTGATGTTCCTTTCGGAGAATTACTAGCCAAGTTGGATGTGCTGTGTCAGCCGTGCAACATTGCTGACCATTCTCACAACTGTACCCGAGGTTCTAGACGTCCACACACCACAGACACCAGCCAGGATCATTGTATTGTAGCGCAGCAGTGGCAGATCGGACGGCTGTGGCAGCACATATAAGAGGGCTTGTGAGTCCAGACGTGTCAACACGAATGTTGCGAACCGGATATTACAGTGGGACCACGCGCGTGTACATCTCTAGCCCGTCTTCCACTCACACCACTGCAACGACAAGCACGGCTCGACTGCTGCCGTCAGATGATCACTTGGAAGACGAAGTGGCGTGCTATGGTCTTCAGCGATGAAAGAAAATTTTGCTTGCGTGCGAGTGGTGTTTACGCGTATGACGTAGACTTTGTGAGCGCTGTCTCGTAGAGTGCATTCGTCCAAGACGCACTGGCTGCACCGCAGGCCTTGTTGTCTGGGGGGCAATAAGCCACAACTCTTCTTCACGTTTGGTGTTGCTGGAGGGGTCGCTAGCCCGCACTCGGTACATGCAGAATGTTGCTAGACGAGTTCTGTTAACGTTCTTGCAACAGAAAGGTGATGTGTGGTTCCAATAGGACAGTATTCGCCCAAAACCTGCCCGTGAAACTCAACGTGCTCTGCAAGACGTGCACCAACTTCCCTGGCCATCTCTGACTTGTCTCCAATCGAGCTCTTGTGGGGGTATGAAGTAATTCGTGCGACTCACAGCCAACAACTCTTACAAGAGTCAGAACCTACAATCCCGCCCGTGGAGACTACATCATGTATTCCTATGGGCGTTTCAGCGTGGGTCTATACCTGGTACGTCAGAAGCCCTTGTGCTACTTATCTGTAAATTTATTCGTTTCATGTACTCTATGTGCACTGTTGTAACAATTTAAAGCTTGTGCTATTTTTTTCCGACAGTCAGTTTCAAGTTTCAGTATTTGTTCTCAAACGTGAAACTGCTCTACCAATCACTAATTTATTATTACTTGTCAATGCGTACTTTTTTTATTAATGGCTGGTATGCATAATTACAGTTCATCCTTCTTTTATTAAGTTTTTAACGTCGTGAGACAGCTCTCATGCACCCTGATAACGAATCGAACAGTAATGTTACACACAATAAAGAAAACACTATGTTTAAGAAATTATGCTTATAGACGCTTCCTGAGCGGGAAGGCGTGCCGGTCCAAGTCACGAATCCGCCGGTGGATTCGTGTCGAGGTCTGGTGTGCCGCCCAGCACATCCATGGCTTTTAAGGCGGTTTTTTCACCTACCTCAGCGAATGCGGGCTGGTTCCCCTTATTCCGCCCCAGCTACACTATGTCGGCGATTACTGCTCAAACACCATTTCCACGTACGGGTACACCATGATTACTCTACCACGCAAACATTTGGGGCTATACTCGTCTGCGTCTGGTATGAGACACGTTTCCGGGAGGGGGGGGGGATCCAGTGGGGGGGGGGGGGGGGGGAGGGAGGGCGAACCGCTCAATAACATTGGGTTTGTTGAGGGACGGCGGTGGGATGGGTATACTGCTGTGGCCTGTTATGTGGTTGTGAACCACTGAGGGCTCTGAACCACTGAGGGCTCCGGCGGGACGGAGCCTCTCCTGTTTTTCTAGGTCCCTAATTTAATACAACACAATACAATACAATGCTTATAGAGCTAATTGGCTACAGCATGGTTTTTACAATGGCTATAGCTGCATCTGTAACGTCCGAACCATTCTGATGGCTGCCTCTTAGTAAACTAAATTTAACTTATTAGTGTCTGTCTGAAATGTATGCAGCTGGATAAAAGTCTCCGATTATACTACGAAAGTACGTTCAGGTAATTTTCTATGAAAATTTTCGTGAAATACTAATAAGTGCAATATTTTTTGTTATCTTTATTGCACATTCGTGAAATGATGACTGGTTTCGATTGCTCGAGCAATCATTTTGAAATAAATAAAATATCTTTACTGCGAGTAACTCGTCACGTGGAGTAGAAACATATATCGGATGAGTTTTAATAACACAGTATACGTCGGTATTACATGTGACGACTTGCTCATTATAAGGATATGTTTATCTATTGCGTGTGATTCCTAGAGGAGTCGAAACGAGTGATCGTTTTATAAATGTGCAATCAACTCAAATAATTTTTACATTGAACTTTAAAGTTGCTCAAATTTTACAGCGTCTACTCTTATGATACTAATAAATTCCTTTTTAAGTGTGTCCCCACGCTGGTAGTTTTCATTGATTCTGTTACATCCTCTAGTTAATGAAGCAATACTATTATCATTCCTGTTGCTCTTCTTTCGAAATTGTCAGCGTCAGATATAGGCCTAGATCCATATACTACACAAACGACAGTGTCTTGGTATCCTGGCTGGAACACAAACTCTACCTAGCACCTTTATCTTCAACTAAACGTTTGTCATCTTTAAATTTTATGTCCCTGCTGATTACTGCCTCTAATATAGCTTGCCTCATTCCTGTCGTATCGCCTTAACGTTATACGTATCAAGGTATCATTTGCGATGTTCAATAGGAATAAATAATATATTCTACACTGTATTCCATTTGAATACCCGACTGTACAGTGTTCCAGGGTGTATAGGTGGACAAGGAAAAAAAATTCCTGGAATTTTCCCGGATTTCCCGGTTAAAAATATACTTTCTCCCGGATGAAAACACACTTTTTCCGTGTTATTAAGTGACAGTATATTTTCCCTCGGAATTGTAAGACTTATCAATGCTTTGAATGGTTATGTTTTTATACACGGGCGTAGAATTTCCCGGCACTTTAGAAAGCGAAACTCAGGGAAGAGAACAACTTTTGGAAAGATTTTTGATGTGCAATAACATGTACGCTGCATATTTTCTTATTACGAAAGTATAAATTCGAATTCCACCAAACACCGCATCTTACTTTCCAAACCACTGTAATCAAGATTGAGATGCGCTTTTGTAAGCCAGTCATAGCTCATGTCACGTGATCCCGCCAGTAGATGACAACGTGTATCTAGACCACAGGACACGTGATGTAGTCAGCCAATAGCAACATCACTGTTAAGTAGCCGGCCGCGGTGGCCGTGCGGTTCTGGCGCTGCAGTCCGGAACCGCGGGACTGCTACGGTCGCAGGTTCGAATCCTGCCTCGGGCATGGGTGTGTGTGATGTCCTTAGGTTAGTTAGGTTTAAGTAGTTCTAAGTTCTAGGGGACTTATGACCTAAGATGTTGAGTCCCATAGTGCTCAGAGCCATTTGAACCATTTTTTGAACTGTTAAGTAGCGCGTATACACAAACAGGAAAAGTTAATGTTTTAAATTAACATACATAGTGTCGCTACAAGAAAAGCAAAGCTTACACATATAATATTAGTCTCTAACGTTAATAAGCTGCAAGAGAAGCTAGGTTTCCACATACAATGTTGATCTTTATTGCGCGTGGTACACTTTAGCATATATCAGACAAATGTGCCAGTAAAAGTTTTAGCCGAGTCCAGTGACTTGTCCGCAAAGTTTTCCACAAATAAATTATCTGCCGCAGAGGAGAGAGAGCTTCCCGTAGCACTACATCAATTTGCTCATAACGACATGAATGTCTGATCCTCTGGGTTCGAAATGGCTTGTCATCAAACGCTCAGCGATTTAAGAAATTCATCCTACATTATCTCACTTAGTTCAACTTGCGTAAATGGAAATTTACTTTGAAAGTAACGCTTTTAAAACCACCATTCGCAATATTTTCCCGCGACCTGTTAGAAACAGGTTCGTTTCAGTAGTCGTCAGAGGGCGCCCGGTAACAGGGGCCACCGCGCTTTGGCAGCTGCTGTGACTCAGGAAACCTGTATATTCGTACGTGTATAACAATAAAAGATCTTAAATTATCTCATAAATGAAACAACACATCAGAGGACGCTCCAAGAGCATCGTAATTTCGTGAACCACACTAAAATGGCACATTTAAAGTGCATACTTAAAGAGCACATTCGTATATCCAGATTACCAATGAAGTAGGCCTCGATCTGATATTAAGCTCTTCAGCGTGGGTTTCGGGATGAAAATTTTCTTGGCGTACCAGTACTGTGTTAACTCATTTTTGATTCTTTATTATGGCATAATACCATACGTGCTAGAAGGGGAAAACGTGCACTTGAAATGCATCGAGGAGTTGAAATTAGCCAATAGTGTAGAACTAAAAACTTCGTTTCAAACAGATTGACTGTCTCAGCGCAAAAAGTTAATAAAAACCAAATTTCTCTAGCAAACCGACAAAAATAACTTCATTGTTCTACAAGGCGATTAATGCAGAAAAGTGGAAATAAAATAAAATCTGAAACTAATTACATATATTAGCCTTCCGCTATTATGTGAATGTATTTTAATTCACTTGATAGTTCCAGGCCACAGAAATCCGTTTTGTTTTCATTTGAAGTGAGATCAGTAGACGAAGAGGATACAGCAAAATCACTAAATGTAAACACGGGTCACGTGGAGACTACACACTTCCCCACTATAACTCAGACTGCTCTGCGCATCCGCCCCGGATCCACGATATTTCCGAACCGGGGCAATACTAAGATAGTGGCGTCCCCTCCCCCCCCCCCCCCCCCCCCCACCTCCCGCCGTCCCCCTCCCTCAAGTGTTTGAGATACGACGTTAAAAATTTAAAACAAAATCGAGTTTTCAATAGGCCTAATATGTTCCTTTGGTAGCGCACGTCTTTCTGGAGAGTCTGATACATAAAATATTCATTTTCGAGGAAATGTAAGACATGTTATTTGGTCGTACGTGTCAGAGTGCTGTGCCACCCCTCTTCACACAGCATTCTTCTGTACTGTATTTCGCTCCGTGGAATTGAAACATTTATATTTTGTACTGGACGCCATCAAACTATATTCAGGACAGTGGAAATTAAAATGCCCTGTGATGCCTCTCCTGCTCCCATTCGCCCGGTTAAAAAAAAAAAAAAAAAATGCTGCAGCTTTACATTGGGTGCTTTCCTTTCTGCGAAAGAATCTGTTACCTCATCAAAGTTCGTCAAACGTTTTGCTACATGAAAAATCGAAATATCGTTGTCTAATACTGCGTAAGCTGTTAATACAAATAGTACCCAAGACTGGTATGGTTTCTCGGTCTGATTACGTCTGTTTTGTCATTGTCTGCCAGATAAAACAAAATAGGCCTTTCTGACACTGCAGAAATTGTAACGCACACCAAATAAACGAGACTGGTTTGGGACAAATGATCATTTTTATAAGACGACAGAATATAATTCACGAAGACCGACATAAAATGCCTATTAGATGCAAAAACCTTTATGTCAGAAAATAAGTTTCACATGTCATTCATACGCTCCAGTTTCTCGAGCATGAGATCGAAACAAGTAGTATGAGATTTTTATATATATTTGGAGTCGTCATATTCTTCCCTAATTTCTGTGATGTCACCGTTTCTTCTCCTTCCTCGTTCTAACAAACAATCTTGTCATGACTAATTCTGGAAATATTCCTGCCTTTGTCAAAACTTATTCCCCGGTTAACTTCACTAACCCTGCTAGAATCACTGGTTTACTTGTCCCTGATTATTCTCCGGTTAGGCGTTGTTATGTTCGTACAAACCATTTTTCGCGCTACTTCCACAACAGAACTTAAGCGTTTGCTAGACGGGGACTGTACAACTGGCCCTTACTAGTGTAGCAATCTGCCCAAAGATTTTCTGACAAAATTTCATTTTCTTGGATACATTGAGAAGATAGTACGTAATCTTTCATACCTGTTACTCCTGTTAGTCGTTCATTTCCACTCTGGTATTCTGAATCTATGGATTTCCCTGGTAATTATAACAACGCTGATCATTCGCAAACCCAATCAACAACATAGACAGCGATTGGCGTTCACTCGTTCGGCTTTACTCCGCTCAGCGGGTATAGCCCGGTCCCCCTTTGCCTGCAGGAAAGTCTATTTCTAGATGAGACTAGGATTCCCCTGATAGACATGACGTACACTATGCACGCATTCAGAAATCAACTTATGATTCATTCAGAAATCAACTTACATAGTGAGTACAAAAACCAAGGATGCGTTTCAAAATCATATGAATAATTGATAGACCAACGTTCGTTGGATGCTATGCGCTTTGTGAAACAAGGTTTTTTTTCTCCTCAAGAACATGAATTTGCCGCCTCCCCCCCCCCCCCATGCTGGGTCAGATACCTTGGTTTGCCGCCCCCCCCCCCTTTCATAGTTCTGGGTCTGCTGCGCATGCGTGAATCTGGCAGCTTGGGCGCGACAGTTAATTTTTTCCCGGTTGCATCTAGCTGCTTGCTGCGACTGCTTACACAGCCAACAACCACATTTTTGTAGCCAGAAGAGGGATAAGATACAACTCATACGCCACTCAACTGCGCATGCGCATGATCCCGCTCGTAACCGCTAAAACGAATCTACTGTAAACAATTGTGACGTCACGCTCATCGGAGGCAGTTTGTTGGTATGAAGCATTGCATAGTCTTCCTAAAGCCTTTGACACATTTTGCTATTGGCAAACGCTTGTGCGAGCACTGTGTTTTTTTGTTGTATGTGGCACATTTCCTTTGCAATTTATGATTTATTTTCATACTTTTTCTCGTTCACGTTTCGTTGTTGCAGCATTATTCTGCAGTGGCGTGATACAGTAATATCCTTTGATAGAGTATCGATTCTTACCAACCAAAACTATAAAAATTTAACTGAAAAATAAAACAACGAAAAATTCCCGGAATTCTAAAAAATTACCGGATTTTTCCCGGTTTTCTCCCGGATGAAAAAATTCCCGGGTTTTTCCCGGATCTCCCGGTTGTCCCTGGTCGTATACACCCTGTGTTCTTTCGTTGACTTTGTAAGTAGACTGTTTAGGTTTTTATATTGCTAACGCCACGTAGTGCTCTGTATGAAAATCGCTGACTGCGCTGTGTGCAGTCTGTGGCTGGTTGGACTCATTGTTCGAATATTCGCTAGTGTAGTGTTGGGCTGTTGGATGTGAACAGCGCGTAGCTTTGGGCACTTGAAGGTGAGCCGCCAGCAGCTGTGGATGTGCAGAGAAAGATGCCACAGTTCTGAGTGGTTACTATAACCGGACGATCTGGACGGGTGTCCGCCAAAATAAAGAAAATTTGTAAAGATGATGACTTCTGAACATTATTAATGTAAATACATTGTTTGTTCTCTATCAAAATCTTTCATTTGCTGACTATTCCTATCAGTAGTTAGTGCCTTCAGTAGGTAGAATCTTTTATTTAGCTGGCAGTATTGGTGCTCGCTGTATTGCAGTAGTTCGAGTAACGAAGATTTTTGTGAGGTAAGTGATTCATGAAAGGTTTAGGTTATTGTTAGTCAGGGCCATTCTTTTGTATGGATTATTGAAAGCCAGATTGCATTGTGCTAAAATATTGCGTGTCAGTTTAGTGATGATCAGAATAAGTAAAGATAAAACTGTCTGAGTACTTTCAGCCTTACTCAGCTGTCTCTGTATCAAAAACATAAGAGTTTTTTCAGCACTGTCATTCTTCAATTTTCAAAGGGGAAGTTTCAACCAGTCAGGACTATGATACTGGGCAAAATCGACATGTTTTTGATCGCTATGGGACATCCTTCAACAAATGATTAAAGGGATAAAAAGCCTGGAAACCTCCAGTCAATATGAATCTTCCAGAGCTATACATCATCTTACATTTATGGTGGCTCTTGACACATGGTTCATGCGGAAACATGTGTAAGAACACACTTAGAGCTAGTCACTTATTCTATTACATATGTTTGAATACTAAAAGGGATTTATGTATACAAATGCAACATTGATTAAAAACTAATTAAACTCCAGTCGAGGACAAGCAGAGCACTACAGGAAGGCGAAATTCTCCTACCTCAAACTGCAAGACACGCTCCTGGGCAGCCAGGTTTTCCTCGTCGTCATTGTAAGGTTCGAACCAGTTGGTGCCGACAGTGATATCGATTCTACCTACAAAAGATATGGTAAAAAAAGCACAGTAGATTAAGTCGCAAACAAATGATGTAGTAACAGAGACCGTCGTACGATTTTACTGATGTAAGAGTGACACCTTAGTTCTCTATTAGAATGTTACTTTCTTTTGCGAGCCTTCTTAGCTATGAATCAGGTCCTATCCGTCTACTTACCACTTTCAAAATCCATAATAAACCGTTAGTAAGTATAAAATAATCTTTATTTTGCCATGTCTAACGGCACGGCTGTTTTCCTCGGCGACAAAGATCTGGGCTACTAGTGCGTGGGGCACTGACGCCGCTAGATGGCGACTGCGGAGGATACGTGAATCTCTGTTTCTGCGGTTAGGTTTTGTTAATGTCACTCGTCAGTTCACTTACACTGATCAGCCAGAACACTATGAACACATGCCTAATAACCAGTATGTCCACCTTTGGTACGGATAACAGCGGCGACGCGTAGTGGCGTGGAAGCAATGAGGCAGGCCTCAGTAAGTCGCTGGAAGGAGTTGCCATCACTTCAGCACGTTCAGGTCACCTAAATCAGCCGATCAGCTTTGACGTCATGTTCAATCAAATCCCAGATGTATTAGATCGGGTTCAGATCTGGCGAGCTGAGGGGCCAGCTCATCAATTGACACTCGACGCTGTGTTCCTTGAACCACTCCGTCACACTCCTGGCCTTGTAACAATTCGCATTATCTTTTTCAAGAATGCCACTGCCATCGGGAAACGCGATCGTCAAGAAGGTGTGCTCGGGGTCTGCAACCAGCGTACGATACTCCTTGTCATCAGGGTGTCTTGCACGAGCTCCACTGGACCAATGGATGGCCACGTTAGTGTTCCCCAGAGCACAATGGAGCCGCCGCCAGCTTCTCTTTGTCCCACAGTAGGTGTCAAGGGGCTGTTGCCCTGGAAGGTGACTGATTCGCACCCTCCCATCGGCATGAGAAAGAAGGTATCGGAATTCGCCAGATTATACAGCGCTCTGCCACTGCACCAATATTCAGTGCCGAGGGTCATGTGTCCATTTCAGTCGTAGGTTGCGGATGTCGTGGTATCAACATTGGCACATGCGTCGGTCATCGTTTGTGGAGGCACATCGTCAGGAGTGTTCGGTCCACTGTGTGTTCATACACACTTATATTCTGCCTAGCATTAAAGTTTGATGGTAGTTTCCCCACAGTTCGCCGCCTGTCCCCTTTTACCAACCTACGACGACCAACATCTGGAATGAGGGGTGGTCGCTCAATCCCGCGACTTCTGGGCGTGGTTTCACTTCTTTTTCGCCACGTGTTGAAGAACCTCAACACACCACTCCTCGAACACCCGACAAGTTGTGCAGTTTCAGGAATGCTCGTGCCGAACCACTGGGCAACTACAACCTGCCCTCGGTCAAAGTCTGATTACGAGCCTTCCCCATTCTGCTCACGAACAGCACGCTCACTGGCACAACATGCATGCTTGACTAGCAGTCATTCCTCGCTTCGAGACGCAGATATCGCCTGGACGGGTTTATATCGATAGTTGGTCGGTGGTCACAACTTTCTGGCTGATTAGCGTATTTGTTCCTCGGATTCCTTGATACATGATAAAGCTCTTTTTAATGGAAAATGTTACGTGCTGTTGTAAAATAAGCATCTACAGAACATTGTTGGCAATATACTGATAGAGTATCAAGGAACGGAGTAAGGAATCAACGACTTGAGGAGGGACCTTAACAAAATATACAGGAATATAGTATTTGCAATGGAGCATGAGCAACTGGGAGTTATAAATTATCTTGGGCTGAGTTTCAAAAATAAGAATAAAACGCTCAGGACAGGAAAACTTACGAAACTTACGTTTACAGGTCCAGTAAATGATAACACCTCATGCCACCCTCGTAATCATATATTAGCTTTCTTCAAAAATGGTGTATATAAGGATAACTGCATTCAGCTAATTCCTGACAAGAAGAATGAATGGATGAAAATACTCAGGCATATAGTGTCAGAAAATGGCTTTGACGCAGGTTTAATGAGATGGATGGAGCGGTAGGGCCCAGAAACCAACAAGATGAGAAGACACCGAAGAAATACTGGGTCGTGCAATATTCTGGAATTATGTCATATAATTGGAGAGCTTATTTAACAAAAAAGAAGCGAAAATTTCATTCAGAACGGACAACAAACAGGAAGAAAGGCTGAAGCACAAGATGAGCATATTGGACAACTGGATCGAGAAAGCGGGATTTGAGGATAAAAGTGTCAGGATAAAATTTCTTCCACTGTAGGTAGGTCCATCTAATTCGATGAGTGTTTCAGTCTAGCACAAGGCCTTTCCCTCGTCTTTAATATGTTGTCAAAGAAAAGTTTTAAGATAATCTGAAGGTGCCTCACGAAGGCGAAACGCGATGATAATAAAAGAGCAAGTTGCAGCCAAGGCTGTTTGTAATTCAAATAAAGAGTCAAGGTTGTGAAATGAACTACGTGAGGCAAACGTGAAGAAAGTTAAGGTTGTATGCAAAGAGCACACGGAAATTTAACTGCATTGTGACACTGGAACACGATAGCAGGAAAAAGAGAAGAAGGGAAAATACTAGGAGAATATGAAGAGGGAAAAAGAATGATAGGGGAAGGCCGTCTTTGAGACACTAGTACATAGTGAAATTTAAATATTGCTGACACTTCATTTAACAATCAACAAAAATTGTATACATAGATTAGGGCTAAAGACAAAAAAAGGCTTCAAATACACTATATGAGGGTAAGACAGGTATTTCTAAACCAGATTTTAAACTGTTAAATATTCCCACGGGCATATGTGGAGTCTGGTCATATTTTATTGCTCATGAAATGTAAGTTAAAACTTAAGAGCAGAGAAGCGTGTAGACAGAGCAACCACAGCTATGAGAAGTCATCTTGGCTACTAATAAAGAACTTCAGCTGTATGTAGCATTTTATTATTGGATCACTATCGGTTTCGTGGCACAAAACGTCACATATTCAGGTGAACAGCAGTATAACAAAAATCCAGAAGGAATAAAAAATTAAATTTAAAATATTACAGACTTTTAAATGAGAATATCAAAATGTTATATGAGTACTAAATATTAGATGGACAGGAAGTCCAAAATGACTAGTCAGATATGGATAGGGAAGAAATGAGATTGACAGCAGGTCCAAAATGGTTAATTAGGTATGGACAGAGGACAAATGTAAGGCTGTAGAAGCATTCACGACTAGAGGAAAGATTGATGCCACCTACAGGAACTGGTAAAGATATCTTTGTAGAAAAGATAAGCAATTATGAAGAGCTCTGACAGTATCCCTTACTAAGCAAAGAAGGGAAAGCTGAAATGCCTGTTCAAGTGAAATAAAGACAAAACTATAGATTTTTTTTTTCATTCTTCACTCCTAGGTGTGGACTGGGCTGCTCCAAATGCGGACCATTAAAGAGACGCGGTTCAGCCAATTATCACACAAGCTGATAGTAAGGCAGACGGGAGATACCAACTGGGAGTAAATAGGTGGGGTTCATCAATTCCGGCATTCGCCTTACAACCAAGGGAAACCTTCCGAATACCTTGGTCGTAGCCGCGGTACTGGAAACATTTTAATTAATGTGGATCATCGTCCGTCGCTGAGGACGCTGACCCTGCCAAAAATAAAATTTTATAAGTGTGTAAAGTGTATATACGTTCTTCAAAATAACGGGAATGCAGCCGGGTGAGCCGGCCGTTGTGGCCGAGCAGTTCTAGGTGCTTCAGTCCGGAACCGCGCCGCTGCTACGGTCGCAGGTTCGAATCCCATCTCGGGCATGGATGTGTGTGATGTCGTTAGGTTAGTAGGTGCAAGTAGTTCTAAGTCTAGGGGACTGATGACCTCAGATGTTAGGTTAATTAGGTGCAAGTAGTTCTAAGTCTAGGGGACTGACGACCTCAGATGTTAAGTCCCATAGTGCTCAGAGCCATTTGAACCACTCGAATTTGAGCAGCCGGGTGATGTCGTAAACCGCCGACATTTCGACAAGTGACCACCTTCCAATTTTCTGGGCAAAAGTGCAGCAAGCACGCCGTGTAGAAGTACAGTATATGTGCGTGTATGTGTTACTGATCTGTGTAAATGTTGTTCGATGACAAGAGGAGGTAAATAAAGAGGGAAGACAGATATGTTATTGCGAGAAGAATTTGACAGAAGACTGAGAGACCCAAGACGAAACGACAGCCCCGGAGTAGATGATACTCCTTCAGAGTTACTGAGATCCTTGGGATAGCCAGCCACGGCAAAACTACTTCCCTAGTATGCAACATGTTCGTGGTATACAATGTAAACAAGACAAAGAAATACCCACAGGAGAAAATAGTAACTCCAGTTTCTAATTTGCTAGGCGATGACAGGTGTAAATATTTCTGAATCATCAGTTTAATAGATCGTGTTTGGAAAATAGTGACGTGAAATATTTAGAGAAGAGGATCAGTTTGGGTTTCGGAGAAGTGCAATATGTATCCTACGAATTATTTTGGAAGAAAGATTAAAGAAAGGAAAAACCTACGTTTATATTCGTTTTTTAATTTACGGAATTCCTTTCTGATAGTGAATAGATGAAGATCTTTTAAATTATGAAGGGTGTATGGGTAAAGTGCGAGAAGCGATCGATGATCTACAGCTGCCATAAGAACCAGGCTGCTATCGTAAGAGTCGAACGAGAGGAATGGCATTCAGTAGTTGAGAAAAGATGGACAGGTGTATAAGCTATTCAGTCTGTATATTGAGCAAACTGTGAATGATACCGAGGAAGAACGTGGAGAGGGAATTACAGTTCAGGGATAAGAAATGGAAGGTGCGAGATTTTGTCAGAGACAGAAAAGAACTTGAAAGGAGAGTTGACGCAATGAATGTGAATAGGTAAGAGTTATAGCATGAATATCTACAAAAATAAAACAAATGGATTGGTAAGGAAATGTAGTGTAAGTACATCAGGTACTGCAGATGGAATGAGATTCGGAAATGAGACACTAAAAATAGTACAAGAGTTTTCAGGTTCGGGCAGAAAAATAACTTACGGTATCAAATGTAGAGAGGATATAAAATGGGGACTGGTGATTGCAGGAAAAGCATTTCTGAAAAATAATTATTTGTTGACATAGGATGTATTTTCTGAAGATATTCCTTTGGAGTGTAGCCTTGTGTTGAATCGAAACTTAAATGATAACAATCTCTTACAGAAAGAGAGTAGAATCTTTTTAAAAGTGCCCACAAAATAATTGTGAAGATTTCATGGGTAGCTGGAATAATCAACGAGGACGTACTCAATCAAATTTGAAAGAAACAGATATTTAAGGCACAGCCTGGTAAAAAGATCGTCTGATAAGAAGCATCCTTATTCATCAAGGAATCGTCAATTCGTTTATGGATGGATGGATGTATGAAGCTGTTAGCAGTTGTCTAGTGATGACGATTCTCGTACAGACTAGATAAGAGAGGAAAGCTTCATCAAACCAGTCTTCGGACAGAAGCCTACTACAGCAAATATAACAACAGAAAATATAAGATTGAAATTTCTAGGAAATTTTGTGGGACATGACACTGAGTTATCTTCGCGTGAAACCACCATCTTCAGGGATGCAACAGTTTCAATCCCGAGAGAAAATAACTATACACCTTTCGAAAAGTGCCGTGTGCCTTGCAATGGTTACTTTGAACACAAATAAACATATACTCTCTCAATGTCTTCTGATCTGTGTCAGTTATTTAGACGGATAATTTTCAAAAGTTGTCATGAGCGGTACTGCTCGTCGTAGAGGCGGTAGACTTTTGCGTGGGCTCTGATGACGGCGTGTGTAGCCAAATAGTTGCCGATGCCGAGATCCTTCTGCGACGGAGCCTGGCCTCCGCTTGTTGCGTAGCCGCGTACGAACGTGACTGGCTCGTCGAATGTTGTCCACCATTTTACCTACAACAGAAACGTGATACCACTATACTGTTAGCCGCCACCAATTTTACATTTTTGTCTGGCAATTGTGGGTGGATACCGAAGTGCAGTGCCTTAGAATAACTTTCTTGAAACTATTTTACCTTTCTCGAACATGATTTGTCTATCTGATGTTGGTACCGATCAGAGAACATGAAATCTCAAACGGTAACAATTATTGAACTACATGAAAGAAACGTAATAAACTACGGTGTGCACACACTTCATTCAACATTTAAACGTCACTACAACTATTCGGATTTACGTAATGACATTCTCGATGTGTCTGCCATCATTGGCTATAATGTGGGGCAGATGAATAGCGGAATTCTTCATGAACTGCTGAAGCGCCCTAACATCGATGCAGCCGATCGCCTCTAGCATTGCTATTTTCATTTCAGCAGTGGTTTTGGGGATTTTGCTGTACACCTTGTCTTTAACATAGCCCCACAAAAAGAGTTTTACGATCCGGATAATATGGCGGCCTATCGAGGCCCATGCCAGTCGTCTCTGGGTACCCCAGAGACAAAATGCGGAACCGAAACTACTCTCCCAGGACATAAAACGCTCTCCTGTTTCGATGAGGTCGAGCTCCGCCTTCCATGAAACATATCTTGTCGAAATTAATGTCACGTTAGATATTGGAGTTGAAATTATCTTCTAAAACCTACACATACCATTCGGTACTCACTGTGCCATAAAGGAATATCTCACAGATCATTCCGTTACTGGACATTGCACACGAACCTATTGAGAGTGAGGAGACTTCCCGATCGCGAAATGCGGATTCACAGTCTCAGAAATGCGCTGATTTCGTTTATTGATGAACCCATCCAAATGAAAGTGGACTTCGTCGCTAAACGAAACCATATTCATATCAAAATCCTGTTCGTCGATTCTGTGTGTTTTGGCGAAACACAACCGCTGTTCCGTGGCCGTGGGCCTTAATGGCTGATAGGCTTGAATTTCGTACAGAAAAGATGAAGGTCGTCAACAACAATTTGTCGCAGCGTCTCTCGGTTGATTCCCACCTGTCGTGCAGCTCGTCTGATCAATTTACTGGGACTGGTTTGAAACACAGCGAGTGCCTTCTCAATGTTTTCAGGAGTTTTTGCTCTTTTTGGATGACCACCATTGCCAACACTGTCATGTTGGACACTACCCGTTCTCTCAAATTGCGAATCAAATTCTTGATTGTTAGCACACTTGGACCTGTTGTCTTTAGCTTCAACTAGGACGCAAACGTCCTTTGAGTCGCAGCTGGGCTGTTATTGCTCGCATAGTAGGCCTTCACAAGCACTATCCGCTCAGGCATGCTGTACCGTGAAATTTTCAGCTGCAAATGGCCGAGAACATCAAGGCGCTTGCGCATGCGCATACTAATTCCCATCATGCCCCGTGCTAACTGTGCAATTTGAGCGTCCTAAAGCGAACCGTTCAGAAGTTGTAGCGCTTTTACTTCATATAATTCAATAATTGTCACCATGTATGTTAACATTAGAGGCACGAGTCATATTTGGCCTTCTTGCATATGTAACAGTCAGGTACTGAAATACTCAAGATTTGAAAACCAGTCGACTCCATGCATTTTCGGCAGTTAATGCGAAATTTAACTCCCTCGTATGTGACATGTGTGAGAACAAAAGGTATTTCATGTTTTGGATTCACATGGACTTGGTAGTCGCTGAACTGGTTGTGGCGGTACAAACGTTGAAGAGAGACACGCTCGTATCATTTACAATTAATGTTTGGCTAGCAAAGACCTACAATTTATATGTTTCAAAACCGTAATTTTAGATGAGATATAACTCGCTAAAATCTGTAGCACCTGACTTTCTGTCATCCAGTCACAGTGCAGCCCCAATACCTGTTTGCTGGATTACACCAAGTAGCAAACTGACGAAAGACTGTCCTATGCATGCTTTGTTACTACAATATCTGACGGACGCCAAAATACAAAGAACCACATTGTGTACTGACAAGAATATTAACTGTCGATACATAATACGGTGGAGGGATGTCTAACTCTACTATACCGTCGTGAACAAGAGCAGTCAGAACATGATTGTAATCTATACCCGGGATGCTCTGTGATGTCCGTAATTCCTAAGTAAGAACTACGTAAGGAATAACAGAATCACTCCATTGCAAGGTCTCAAGTGGCCTAGTCTGGCGTCTGGAAATAACACGTTACACACGGAAGTTAGTGTTATACAGTGTAATTGCTGTCGTTGTTGCAGTGTGAATATCTAGCTCGTTAATAGTTTTGTTACTACACCGTCGCTCACGAACGAACATTATCAGTCAACCTTGGTAATTAAGATTATTCTCAATAATTCAAATGCGTTACTCGCAAAGATTCATAGCAACGGAATCTTCAAAGCAGAGAATACAAGAGGAAATACACAATTCTCTGCTAAAGACAAAGAAAATGTATGATTCGTGGATAAGTGGTGGAAGTGCCGTATATTTATGTTTGAAATAACCCAAAATTTAGCGACAGAAAACATCTTCCATTGTATCATGATGTACTAACACATCCATCGTTTCCTTTCATGGGTGTGAACAAATTTTTCTACTTTTTCGTTACACTCTGGGATCACCTTATAGCCGTTGTACCTTTATATCATTTTCAGTTTTTCTGCCGCCTCTTCTTGTCTTGACCTGTAACTACACCGCGCAACAGAATTATGGAGTCAGTTTCTCAGTTTTTCGGAACGCCGTAATTGTCTCCCATTGCTACTCGTAAGTTGGAAATTTCACTTAAAGGTGCCAGCAACGTTCCTCTGTAGCGGTGCAAAAGCGTGGAGCCCTTGCGATGTCACACTCGAGGTCGACGAAGCATCAGAGATCATGGTGTCGACATACGCGAAAAAAGACGAAGGGTCAGAATTTCATGTTACATGTAAAATGGGTTAATGGTGTTATATACGCACCAGATTTCACCACAATTCTGCCCAACGTCACCATGGACGTGTCATACGATGGGAAGGTCGTCTTAAACATACTTCACTCCTTTTGGTGCCTCTGCGGTGAAGGTCAGAACCGCGACACTGAGCGTTGATATCAAGTGGGTTTTTTATGTGTGGTCGAGGAAAGCAATCACACTGCCGCTCAGAATCAACACGAGAAGGCCTAAGGGGGTGGCAATGAAATCACATCTTTCCCTGCTGAGTTGATTCCCACACATTTCGCCGTCGGAAACAACAGTCTGCAGTGTGTTGATCAACAGGAAGACGTTCCTGACAATCTTTGTTCCTGCTGACACCTCCCTGAGGCATCAACCTGTCTCTATGGACATCGTAGCCTAACAACCCTATTTAAAGTTATCTCATCAACCTTGACGCAGTTTATCCTGGGTGGCACCCTTCCTGATTTATTGAGGGAAAAATACCTTTCCAGAGAATATCTGCGAAGTAGTCCTACGCACCAGCAGGCAGGAAAATGGCATCAGAGGTGTGTCAAGTGGTTGCCTGCCTGAAAACGCCTAGGGTAACTGTGTAGGGTTTCTCTGTAAAGGTGCAGTTTTAAAATTATCAATAAATGGGGCCGGGAGCCACCGAGGGTTTTGCCGAACTTGGGAGTCGGGGGAGGGTTTCTTAGAGGGACCCATCACCGTTTTATTCACGCATGTCTCAGTGTCGCAGCCCTCCGTGATCACACCAAAGGAGGTTGTGACACAGGAACACGGAAAAAGCATAAACACCATTTGCTGCTTCGGATTACGTTCAGACTTCGTCGAATGGTTTCGAACGATCCGTACTGGCTCCACCCTGTACACCAAAGCACACATTGCGGACGCAATGCGCTCCAAATAAGTGAGATAACATTCAGTGGGATTACCAGTCTACGACATCGTAGGAGATGGGTTGAAGCTTCAGGGAGGTGTCAGCGTTATCAAAGATTATCAACAACGATGCTCATCCATCGCACAGTAGATAGTCGTTTTCGACCGCGAAATGTGCAGGAATCAATGTCCGAAGGAAAGGTGTGATTTTATCGAAGCTCTTTATATGCCTGCCTCTGAGACCATTCCTTGCTGATTGTGACTGATAGTTTGCGTAAAATGTTTTCCTTGTCACTCATAAGACAGCCGAGTGATTTCAGCGCCGGGCATCGCGTTCCATCACAGCCGTCATAAGAGGGGATGGACAGTGGGTAACAGAGGGTGTGGTGGCCTTCCCATCGTGTAAAACGACAGCAGTGGCATTGCGTCGAATTCAGGTGAAATTTCGCGCCAATGTGAGTTCACTAACCCGTTTTAAGCATCCGAATAACTTCTGAGCTGTGGTGTCTTTACACTTGCGTCGACATCTTGCAGTTTGAAGCGTCATCCAACCCGAGGGCGACGCTCCAGATCGCCATCCTTTTGCTCCGTTACAAAGGAAGGTTGTAGACACCTTTGAGGAAAATTTCAAACTTATGCGTCGTGATGGGAGACACAGATGTGGTTTCAAATAGGTGATCCTTTGCGCAGTGTAATATGCTGCGGACGCTGTGCGTCCTGTCAGTACCCTTATTTGTTCAACCCGATCCTGGTTGAAGTGGCTCTGAGCACTATGGGACTTAACATCTGTGGTCATCAGTCCTCTCGAACTTAGAACAACTTAAACCTAGCTAACCTAAGGACGTCACATACATCCAGGCCCGAGACAGGATTCGAACCTGCGACAGTAGCGCGATTCGAGACTGAAGCGCCTAGAACCGCTCGGCTACTGCCGCCGGCCCTTTAAGTGAAGCACACGTTTCATTTTACTAGACTAATATCCGGTTTCCAGTCTTTAGATGGAAGTGAATCTTTGTATCTCTACGACGCTATGTCTATAACCACTTGAAAACTGCCTTGGTGACTGGAATAGGTCATCGTGCTAGAAAATATAATTGCAAGTGGTGCTGTTATTTGTTTATGAGCAATCACTGAAGTTGCGGACCTATCATACAAACATGCTACACATAGAAATGGAGTTTTTCTGAAGACCTGGCTGTTCGTTACCGCAATCATAATCACATGGAGATAACGAGTCATATATAAAGGCCTGAAATCGCCGCTATCATTTAGCTCTCTTTCAATTTTTCGTCTGCCTGAAGCACTGTTAACCGCGAATGTACATCATTAACGTTAGTCTCAACTGTTCCAAAAAATGAAGAAATAAATCAATTTAGCTCGTACAGTCTACATCTATACCCACATCTACATACAGACACCGCAATTCTCCGCATGGCGGAGGGTACCCTGTACTGCTACTAGTCATTTCCTTCCCTGCTCCACTCGCAAACAGAGCGAGGGTAAAACGAATATTTATAAGTATCCGTACGGGCCCTAATTTCTCTAAACTTATCTTCAAGATCCTTACGCAAAATGTACGTTGGCGGTAGTAGAATCGTTCTGCAGTCAGCCTCAGATGCCTGTTCTCTAAATATCCTCAATAGATTTCCTTGGAACGTACTTCACTTACTCTCCAGTGATTCCCATTTGAGTTCCGGAAGCGTCTTCGTAATATTCGCGTGTTGTTCGACCCTACCAGTAACAAATCTTGCAACCCGCCTCTGAATTGCTTTGATGTTTTCCTTCACCCCGACCTAGTGCGGATGCCAAACACTCCACCACTACTCAACAATGGGTCGTACTAGTATCTTACATGCGGTCTCCTTTAAAGGTGAAACACACTTACTTGAAATCTCTTTATCTTTTTAGAGATGGTTGCGGGACTCTGCTTTTCGATATAGGATGTCAAATTAAACGTATTTTAGCCGTCTAATTTCCAACCTTATTTTGTTTGACAACCAGTTTCAGCGTTTCACTACGCCATCTTTCCTAATATTCTCCCAAATAGCCGAAGTCGATCATTCGCCCCTCCTACTACAATACTTATATTCTCATTCCATTTCAAACTGCTTCGCACCGTTACGCCTGGACATTTAATCGACGTGGCTATGTCAAGCAGCACACTGCTAATTCTGTACTCCAACATTATTACTTTGTTTATCTTACTAATCTGCTTTAACTTACATTTTTCTACGTGTAGAGCTATCAGTCATCCATCACACCAACTGTAAGTTTTGTGTAAGTCATCTTGCACCTGCTGTACTCATCAAATTACGACACCTTCCCGTAAATCCCAACATCATCATCAAACAGTAACAGTTGCCCTGTCCGGAAGGTCGCTTATGTATGTAGAACACAACAATCTTTCTGTGACTGTTCCGTTTCGCACACCTGATGATGCCCTTGTTTCTGATGGCGCTCACCGTCGAGGGCAGCACACAGTTTACGTGCTTGCTCACCATCGAGATTGTCGCCACAGGCAAGGACAAAAAGAAAAGTCAATGGAAATAACATAACGAACAATTGAGATGACAACTGCCTTCGAGCCATTGTAAAACGTCGTGAAATGGGTGCTCACTGCTCATCATTTGTTTCAGACTAATTTTATATCATTCATCATACATTGTGAACGGTTATATGTGGTGCCTCCTCCGTTTGAAATCGTCACGCATTGTGAAAAGTTATAGGTGCTACCTGCTCCCTTTGAAAGCTGATCATCTTCAACACTTTGGAGGTTGAAACTGACCTTCAGGTCTCCCAGTCGTTCATGTCAAACGGCTATACTTTAACTTTTTAGCTGATTACAACTGATATCATTGGAAGTAGCAGAATGTGCGGACCATTTAAGGTTCGGAAACTGGCCTCGGCATACAGGAGAAACAACTGTGGTCAAACATACACTACTCTTCATGAAAGGTGACGTAGATGATATGTCACAGGTAAACCCAGAGCGAGCATTTAATTTTGTCCTGACTCGTGCGTGTTGCTCAACAATTCATCATTATCATCAACCCATCCACTTCCGCGCATTGGTCTTCAGCATTCGTATTGTTCCTGCTCTCACCTTACAGATCATCGTCCTATTAATTCAAGTACGAAAATTTCTTGGTCTTTCTACTATCCACATACTTGTGCACAAGTTCCGCCAAACTCACTACCATTACGATATTAATTATGGCTCCACTCTGGCCTGTTCCCAGTTCCACCTTTGTATCTTTCTGCTTGTCCTAGCCACTACCAAAATGCATTTTTCGGTTAGTTTGGTGAACGACACTTAGTCAACGGTCTTCGCAAGTGAAGTCTGTGTCTCACTACCTTAGCCCAAAGAATGGTAGTATGCACCGATAACAAACTTTTCTTTACCGTTACTTGAGAAGCAATTCATTTTATCACTAGGATCCAAGGCTCTTTCTAATCCTCGAAGTGTACCTTTTTAAATGTACACTTTGGAGCAGGTGCAATTGTTGGCTTTAGCTGAGTAAGTACTATTAGTTATGAACTGCAGTATTTTAAACATAGCTGCGCAACAGCAACGGTTCCACGTAATAGGATTAAAAACAGCCGACCAGTTGCAAAGGATAAAGTAATCTTTACCTAGGTTTCGATAGATTTAAATCTATCTTCTTCAGAAGGCGGCCTGAGGACATTGAACATCGTAATTTATATTACAAGGTATGAAACATAAGTAAAAAATAGAGTTTAATATATATTAGGAGAATCTTGTATTACAAAATATAAGAAGGATTACCGGTACTTACAGTATTACATTAACATGGAGTGATATGTCATTATCGTTTTTACAAACATCTGCATAGCTCCATTAGTCCAAATAAAATATAGCCCTGAGAATAGGGTTTGTCAGACAAATAAAATTAAGTACATGGAAGTTGGAGAGCGCATAAGCGACAGAGTAAAATCGGCCATCGTAGTAGCACTGCAGCCAGGGCAGGTGGCGCTCAGGTCAAGCACTATGTGCCGATTGGCGTACTGAAGCAACATGTAAAATATCCATATTAGTTGCGTCCTTAGATAGGGTGACAATAAATAAAAGGAAAGCATTTAACACTCCCGTTATGACATTGTGGGAGCCTTAGAAACATTAACGTAGATACCACAGAAACTAAAAAGTTTATTTCCATCCCTTTCTTAGGTAACATATCATATAGGATTAAACGTCTTCTAAATAAAAAATATAACTGTAATGTCTCCTTCTCTACAGATAATAGTTTAAAAAGGAACCTTATACAGTCAGTAGAGATTGCCAGCGATTGGTTTTCTAATTCAGGTATTTACAAACTAACCTGTAATAACTGCCCCTCATACTATATTGGTCAAACAGGCAGAGCTGTGAAAACACGATAAAAGGAACATCTATTAGGTAAAAAAGGAGCGAATATTCACAACTCCACTTTCGCTGAACACCTCTTGATAGCAGGCCATACGCCCAAACAGTTAGAAGACACGGTTATCCTACACAGACAAGTCAAAGGACGGAGACTAGATCTGTGGGAAGAGTTATTTATTTTTAAACATCTAGAGCTCAAAGACGGTAATATACTGAACGATCAGTTGAACCTTGCCTGTAGACAATTCTTCGAAGGTTTTAAACCCGTACTGTTTAATATATAACATTAATGTTGATAACCTCAGTGGTCTATTTCCTCAGGAAGCTATAATGCACTTTCAAATCTTTAAGCTCACTACCTTTTATGTAATGTGGTATTCTCACGATGTATGGCTGCCACTACATCGGCCCTCATGTAATTTTCTCTTATTCTAAAACCTTGGCTCCCTGAGAATGTATATTAACTGGATTGTTGACCAGGTTTCGTTATTTATGTCTTAAGAGCCATCACTGATTATTCTTAAAGTTTTGATTTATATACGATCTATGTGCTTCACTAATATGATAATATAACTTTTATATTCTGGCTGTATATGCCACTGCATGTAACTTATGGCGTAAGCGCCACCTGCCTTTTTGATATATGTATCTACGTTAATGTTTCTAAGGCTCCCGCAATGTCATAACGGGAGTGTTAAATGCTTTCCTTCTATCTATTGTCACCCTATCTAAGGACGCAATTAATATGGATATTTTACATGTTGCTTCAGTACGCCAATCGGCACATAGTGCTTGACCTGAGCGCCACCTGCCCTGGCTGCAGTGCTACTACGCTGGCCGATTTTACTCAGTCGCTTATGCGCTCTCCAACTCCCATGTACTTAATTTTATTTGTCTGACAAACCCTATTCTCAGGGCTATATTTTATTTGGACTAATGGAGCTATGCAGATGTTTGTAAAAACGATAATGACATATCACTCCATGTTAATGTAATACTGTAAGTACCAGTAATCCTTCTTATATTTTGTAATACAAGATTCTCCTAATATACATTAAACTCTATTTTTTACTTATGTTTCATACCTTTTAATATAAATTACGATGTTCAATGTCCTCAGGCCGCCTTCTGAAGAAGATAGATTTAAATCTATCGAAACCTAGGTAAAGATTACTTTATCCTTTGCAACTGGTCGGCTGTTTTTAATCCTATTAGTTATGAACTGCTTGTCAATTTGTAATTTTTTCGATGTATCACTAATACCTAATTTTAGTTTTACTTCTATCGATTTTCAAGCTTACTTTCAAATTTGCCATTTATTTTTTTCTTCATTAGTACGTCTGTCTGCACAACAGACTAATAAATCCATATCACGCCTGTTAATGCTATGGAAATATGAGATGTCACAGTAAAGGTGATTGATGTTCACCCTGCGATATATAGCCTTTTCACTAAACTGGTGCTGTCGTTGCACTAAAAGTTCTATTGTTTCAGGGGTTGCTCTGTTGTTCCTTATGTCACCGGTTCATATCGTTTGTAACAAGTCTCTTACACATTAGAGAGTTAACTCACCTGAAATTGCTGTCAACACCTGTTCACTTCACGGCTACAGCGTACGACACAGCTGATCTCAGTCATCCGGGCATGTCGTGAACCCAAAGTTGTTTTTACAAACGATTCGTCTCGAAATTACAAAGGATATTAGGTTTTATCAACATTGCAGATGACTACGAAACATCAGAATAAACCGATTTAATTCCAATTCTTTACTTATTACTTTCCCATAAACAGCAGATTTTCATCTGGCATGCAATATGGCGTTAGCTTCCTTCACTGCCCACGTAATATCTCTGTTCTCTTCGTCAGCTGTCAAAAACATGTATGGGGAGTGGAGTTAAAATCTCAGTCCCGCCTTTCTGAGTTAAGTTTTCCATAATTCACTACACCGATTCACGCGGAATCCTAGATAATTACACTGAAAGGGCCGATTTATTTTCCCGTAGTTGTCGAGTCCGCGCTTGCAGCATGTCTGGAAAAACTTGGAATCGAGAGTGCGTTAAATTCTAATCTTGGTTCAATTATGAAGGGTTAACATTTCAACAGAAAATTCATTTATTCTTCACCCAAGTGTCGCTTTCTGGGAATTATTCATTGCTTTATAACGTAAAACTCGGGGTTGTAGCCTACCTCGGGTGTCACACTGAAGAAAGGAAACCTTGTGATGGTGGCAAGACTCTTTAATTTAATGTACATCTTTAATACTGTCTGAGTTAATTCTAAAAGTATTTGCTTTATAAAAACTGTTGGTGTTCAGTATCATGAAGAGCCGTGAAAGATATCTGAATATACAGGAACTCACCCTGTCGCCGAAGTTGTCAAAGAGTACCCTGGCGTACTCGAGGAAGTAGTCCGCTAGGATGGGGTTGGGCCAACCCCCTATGTACTGCAAGGCTTGCGGCCGGTCCCAATGGTACATCGTCACCTGTAAGCAGAGAGACTGGCTATGAACAAAACGTCTGATACATTTCCATGGTGACAATCTCTGGACCAAGTAATGTACTAAACATAAAAGAGACGGTAAAATGACTCTCCATTGTCCCGACTCTTTCTTAACAACATCACCATTAAAAAAATGAAGTTGTTACGGATCCGTGAAGATATTATTGACAACAGACAGAGTATAGTACCAATAAGGAGAAAACGATTGAAAGTAGCACAGTTTGTCTTTGAAACTAATAAGAAAGGATACTAGATTTTAAATGTGTTTTAAGGACATCCTTTACTTTTTTCAAGCAGTCGAACACCAACAAAAGCGTGGTTGGCAAACAGACCATTCCAAGTGATAAATATGTGATTTATGTATTATCATATAATATACTGTATTACTCTAAATTATCAGTAAAGCATCTATTGTTAGTTATTAATATAGTGGCCCTGAGGGTATATTTCATCTTTTCTTTACCTTTAAACAGTAAAAAACAATGTAAGATCGTAATATCACGAGAAGACCGAGGAGCCGCCAGCTCCAGCCATAAGGGGCACAAAAATCCTGAAGATGGCTTTAACATAAACCGAAACCGGCAAATAAACAAATATTATTGCAATCTCGACTGTTGATTTTAAAATAAATATGGCACGAGATCGCTACACTTCATAGACAATGTTGTCTAAATTTATGAAAATGCAAGATCTTCTGCCATTTACTTAAGTGGGTTTTGCATAGTATCCATGCATATATAAAAACGTTTTATTTCGTTTAACTGCAGGGGAAAAAACCTAGTTTCCTCCATTTCTACATCTACATCTGCATACGTACTCCGAAATCCACCACACGGTGCGTGACGGAGGGTACCTCATACCACAACTAGCATCTTCTCTCCTTGTTCTACTCCCAAAAAGATCTTCTGCCATTTACTTAAGTGGGTTTTGCATAGTATCCATGCATATATAAAAACGTTTTATTTCGTTTAACTGCAGGGGAAAAAACCTAGTTTCCTCCATTTCTGCATCTACATCTGCATACGTACTCCGAAATCCACCATACGGTGCGTGACGGAGGGTACCTCATACCACAACTAGCATCTTCTCTCCTTGGTCTACTCCCAAACAGAACGAGGAAAAAATGACTGCCTATATGCCTCTGTACGAGCCCTAATCTGTCTTATCTTATCTTTGTGGTCTTTCCGCGAAAATTAAGTTGGCGACAGTAAAACTGTACTGCAGTCAGCCTCAAATGCAGGTTCTCTAAATTTCCTCAGTAGCGATTCATGAAAAGAACGCATACTTTCCTCTAGAGACTGCCACCCGAGTTCCTGAAGCATTTCCGTAACACTCGCGTGATGATCAAGCCTACCAGTAACAAATCTAGCAGCCCGCCTCTGAATTGCTTCTATGTCCTCCCTCAATCCGACCTCATAGGAATCAAAAATGGTTCAAATGGCTCTGAGCACTATGGGACTTAACTGCTGAGGTCATTAGTCCCCTAGAACTTAGAACTACTTAAACCTAACTAACCTAAGGACATCACAAACACCCATGCCCGAGGCAGGATTCGAACCTGCGACCGTAGCGGTCTTGCGGTTCGAGACTGCAGCGCCTTTAACCGCACGGCCACTTCGGCCGGCTCATAGGAATCCCAAACGCTCGAGCAGTACTCAAGAATAGGTCGCATTAGTGTTTTATAAGCGGTCTCCTTTACATACGAACCACATCTTCCCGAAATTCTACCAATGACCCGAAGACGACTATCCGCCTTCCCCACAACTGCCATTACATGCTTGTCCCACTTCATATCGCTCTGCAATGTTACGCCCAAATATTTAATCGACGTAACTGTGTCAAGCGCTACATTACTAACGGCGTATTGAAACATTACGGGATTCTTTTTCCTATTCATCTGCATTAATTTACATTTATCTATATTTAGAGTTAGCTGCCATTCTTTACACCAATCACAAATCCTGTCCAAGTCATCTTGTATCCTCCTACAGTCACTCAACGACGACACCATCCCGTACACCACAGCATCATCAGCAAACAGCCGCACATTGCTATCCACCCCATCCAAAAGATCATTCATGTAGATAGAAAACAACAGCGGACCTACCACATTTCCCTGGGGCACTCCAGATGATACCATCACCTACAATGAACACTCACCATCGAGAGTTTTATTACTTAAGAAGTCTTCGAGCCACTCATATATTTCGGAATCAATCTCATATGCTCGTACCTTAGTTAGGAGTGTGCAGTGGGGCACCGAGTCAAACGCTTTCCAGAAGTCAAGAAATATGGTATCCGTCTGATACCCTTCATCCATGGTTCGCAAGACATCATGTGAAAAAAGGGCGAGTTGCGTTTCGCAGGAGCGATGCTTTCTAAAGCCGTGCTGATGCATGGACAGCAACTTTTCTGTCTCAAGGAAATTCATCATATTCGAACTGAGAATATGTTCGAGAATCGTGCAACAAACCGATGTTAGGGATATTGGTCTGTAATTTTGAGGATCCGTCCATCAATCCTTCTTATATACAGGCGTCACCAGCGCTTTTTTCCAGTCGCTCGGGACTTTACGTTGGGCAAGAGATTCGCGATAAATGCAAGCTAAGTAAGGAGCAAATGCAGTAGAGTACTCTCTGTAAAACCGAATTCGAATCCCATCAGAACCTGGTGATTTATTTATTTTCAACCCATTCAGCTGCTTCACAACCCCAGGGATGTCTATCACTATGTCCTCGATACGGGAATCTGTACGAAACTCAAACGGCGGTATGTTTGTACGATCCTCCTGCGTGAAAGATTTCTCAAAGGCTAAATTTAAAATTTCAGCTTTCGTTTTGCTCTCTTCTGTTGCCAGGCCAGGCTGATCAGTGAGTGACTGGATGGAAGCCTTCGACCCGCTTACCGATTTTACGTAAGACCAGAATTTCCTTGGGTTTTCAGCAAGATCTTTTGCTAAGGTATGACGGTGGTAGTGGTTGAATGCTTTGAGCATCGTTCTTTTTATAGCAGCACGAAGCTCTACTAACTTTTGTCTGTCATCATTGTCCCGATCTTTCTTGTACCGCGAGTGCAACTGTCTTTGCTTCCTGAGCATTCTCCGAATTGCGCTGTTAAGCCACGGTGGGTCTTTTCCGTCCGTAACCCACTTTTTCGGCACATACTTGTCCAATGCATGATTTACAATGTGTTTAAAATGTTCCCATAATTCTTCCACGGCCATCGTACCGGAAGTAAATGAAGTCGATTCATTTACTAAGAGGGATGCTCGGTATTATCAGCCTTGTGAATTACGATATTTTAAATGGTGCATAGTTAGGAGGGATTTTTCGTGTAACCTAGTAATAACTAATTTTATGGCTTTGGTTTGGCGCAAAAGAAATAAGGAATCTAATAGTCAGAGAAATGGTACTCGGATAGTGTAAATTTGCCACCGGTAGGCAGGGTGCAATGAAAACCTAATGGTAACATTTCGCTAGGAAGGAAGTAGACGAGGAATTAAAACTTACTCACCAGAGAAGTACCTTAAAGAAGATGAAGCCAGTCACAAGTATGATAAAAAATGAGGAAAAAAGGTACAGTTAAAATAGCTGTACTTAGTTGTTTAGCAGTGGTTAGCTTTATCTAAAGGATAAGGGAAAGACTTAGCGGTCATCACTTCCTTTGTGTTAGGGATATTACGTCAATGGTTTCCTTTAGCTCAAGGTTTTGTTGATGTTATGAAGCTAGAGTACGGTATGTGTGTGAGTAGAATATAGGGGAACCAGCCGAGGCCCCAATACTCCACCTCACTAGCCTTTCGAATTTTTTGACTGAACACTTTTTCCCGTTTAGCATCTGTGGGGTTTATTGTATAACTGTACTACCATCTGCCAGTATTAGTAGCAGAGGAAGAGTGTTGTGGTTAATGCATACTCTGCTCCACCCGTAGTCAGAGATTTAAGAAATATTGACAATGAATAAATTCTTACCACTGGCTGGATGTCGTTCTCCAGTAACAGGTTAATGAGGTTGTTGTAGTAGTCGATTCCAGCCTGGTTGATCACGTCCAGGTCCCCGTTGGGCAGTATACGAGGCCAAGAGATGGAGAAGCGGTATACTTTGGCCTGAAACAACCAATCGAATGTCACAATAGCACCTCTACAAGATGTGAGGTCAGAAACTAACGTGCACAGAAAACATGTACAGAAAAGGGCTGTATCATTAGACAGTGATGGTGAACTGAGAAGTGGAAGATAAATACTTATCAATAATTAAACCTTGCAGTTTCTAGCTAAATCCTTAATATCTGACGTCTACGGCAGAGACAGCTACTGAGACCTCTAACATTTATCCGACTTGACGAGGCTTAAAAAGAGACAGTATTTTACTCAGGTGTCCCACTAAAATACACTGGGGACCTATTACTTCCACGGGATTAGGTATGAAGGGTAATTTGACTGGTAATATGGTCCTTTCTGCTTGGCTGGTATCAGGGTGGACTGTGGCTCACTGTAAGAGGAACTACCGACACTGTGTGAAAGCTACACAAAGGAAATTCAATTACAGGAATCTTTCGGTCTGCCAAAGGAAGATATGCCGTTAGTTCGATTACATTGTCAAGAAATAATGTGGGCAATTATTGAAATTGGTCAGATACCTGTGTGCTGGGGTCAGGTCTAAGGTTAATGTCATTTGACCATTCTTTCAATAAATTCTGTCAACGGCTTTGGAAGTACAAGCGACAGGAGTGGTCTGTAATATAAGTGACTAAAGGTTTTGTATCATGGACTATGACTGAAGTAACTGAAAATTTCAAGAGGAGCCAGTAACACTCGTGACGTGTTTGACTGTTATCAATAGCAAAGATCTGCATAGCTTCTCGCCGTCTGATGCTGCCAAATATACGAGTACGTATGAAAAGTTTGCAAAAGTCACTAAAGACAATAGTTAAATTTATATGTCACATCTAAATGTATATCGTACCTCATCGGTTGCGATATTTTTATGTATTTATGTGTCTGGAGATGGTATCTGGGAAGCAAACACATCATCATTAGTAATTTGACAGTGTTGAACAACGACCTGCCGTAGGTTTATCCGCACTTTCCATGATGAATTCTGTCAACGTTCCTGAATTCAGCAGTTAGGTCTTCATCTTGGCCTTTCATTATCTCTTGAAAACCATGGTGGTTTCTCCTCGGTCTATCATCATCTGATCAGCAGGATACACCATCTGTTGATCACTATCTCAATTTCATGACGGTCACAATTACGACGTCCACATGGATTTTCTCCGTGTTCCAATTTTACCTTTCGTTTGTCACCAAGCAGAGTTATCATGCGTCTCCTCACTGATCTGTGGATGTAAGAAGCTTAATTTTCAAGTTCAGATCAATTGATCAAAAACATTTTTGAGTGTTTATGTTTACGTCTTTCATTGTTCTACTTATTCGACTCCCCTAAAAACAAATTCTCATCAACTCGTCTATAATTTCATATTATATATAATTTTATATTATAGTACATCTAATTATTTTGTTTTTTTCAATATTGCAGAACTGTTGGACAACTCTAACGTTCCTTGAATATATTTGCACACTTCTGTTGTATTACTTTTCCTGCAATTTAAATAATATCAATTACAACAACCTTATCCTCCGTCATATATGCTCTTTCGCGGACTTCGAATGGCCTTACATATATGTGGCTTGTCGTTACTTCTTGAAATTCATTGCCTTCGTTATTAACAAGAAATACTTCCAATTCTTACTTGAAACATACAAACATTTAAAGAAATACTTACTTGTCTGCACAGCTGTGTCTCTATTAGGGTGTTATTCTACCATCTGCCGTACTCACTAGCGAAGTTTAATACTTAAAATAAATTTATATCTTATATTTTCCATATCTCTGTTTCTATTGTTTCTCTTATAAAATTTTCATTTCTCTATGTTGCATTCTATCTGGGACGTTGGTGTACAGTTCCATTTAGTTTAGAATAATCTACGGTGTTGTTATTATCGTTTACACGAGGCTCCTGCAGTCTCATAAATACATGCGTATTTACGTTTGAGATTACCTATATTTTGCTTTCTTCATGTCTAAACATATTTTGCTGTTTTCTAAGGCACGGTTACAAAATAATTATCTGGTATGTCAATATATAAGCTTCATCTTATAACATTATGAATATGTTGCTAAGTTGTATGTAGTATAAGAGCCTACTTCTTAATGAATCCTCACACTGTTCATGTCATATCCGATATCTTGCCACATGTTACGTTCTAGCATTTTGCCTGTTTCTGCTTTGTATCTTTCTACTTTTATGATTGATGGATGTTCAGAAGTGGTTTAAGGTCGACACTTTACAATTTTCCAACATGTTGGAAAATGAGATTTCTATTACATATCAAATACCTGAGTCTTAGATGTTGCTTGTGAGTGCTCAATCTGGCTTTGATCTCTTCATCATGATCCCAGTTTTCTGTTGGCCAGCTATATCACTGAATCTTAGCAGCATGGCCCATTCATTGTAGCTGGCTGGTGTGGCCGTGCGGTTCTAGGCGTTTCAGTCTGGAACCGCGTGACCGCTACCGTCGCAGGTTCGAATCCTGCCTCGGGCATGGATGTGTGTGATATCCTTAGGTTAGTTAGGTTTAAGTAGTTCTAAGTTCTAGGGGACTGATGACCACAGATGTTAAGTCCCATAGTGCTCAGAGCCATTTGAACCATTTTGAACCCATTCATTGTGATAACCGGGTTGTGTATTCTCTTCTAGCTAAGGGCTGCAATTTTTGTTGCTTGGCAATAAATTAGATAGATAAATACATATCCAGCGATAACAGGCCCTGCAGACGACGCGCTGCTTCCAAAAACTGCCTCCATTTCTTTCTGTTTTGTGCCTGGTTCCTCCATGTGTCTTCAGTCCTCAGGGTTGCTAGTTCCTTCGCCACGTCGTCCCTAGAGCGCTGCCTTGGTCGTCCAATGGGGCGTTTGGTGTTTCGTTTCCCCTCAATTGCCATCTTCGCCTGACCTCCATCTGGCATACGGGCTACATGGACCACCCATTGCATTCTTTTGCTCTTTATCTTCCGCAGGATAGTTGGTTGTCGAATCAGAAGGTAGATTACCTCGTTTTTCCTCCTCCTCCATTCTCCGTTTTCTAAGACTAGTCTCCATATCTTCCTCATTCCTCTTCTATCAAATATTAATAGTTTTTCCTATTCTCGCTTAGTCATGCTCCTTATTTCTTAACCATACATTACTGCTGGGCATATGATTGCGTTGTAGATTTTCATCTTAGTGTTCACTGAGATCGATTTAGGGCCAATCGTCTCACTGAGTGAATGCATGCATTTCATTCCCAATGTTATTCTTTTCTTGATGTCCATTTTTATGTTGTTGTCCGCAAGAAACAAAGATCCCAAGTATTTGCACTGGTGTACTCTCCTGAACCTCTTGCCACCTATCTCAAGAAATCCTTCCTGCTCTTGGCTTCTTCCTAATAGCATGAACTCTTTTGTCTTGATTCACTATGAGCCCTACCGTTTGTGTATAATTGTCCATTTTCTTGTACATTCCTTTTAACTCATGCTTTTATTCAATTAATAGTACTTTGTCATCTACATATGTGATACAACTGAAGTTACCGTCCATCTGTACTCGAGCCCACTCCGGTTGCCTACACTCTTTTATTACTTTCTCTAAGATGACATTGAACAGAGCACATCAGAGAGCATCCCCCTGTCTCAATCTCAAATGTTTCTGATGTGGCTCCTCGGAAACGTACTGCTGCCTTTGACACTTCCAAACAAGCTTGCACCATTCTCACTAGCTTCTCACGGATTCTGAAGTCAGGCATTGAATTGTACAGGCTATTCCTGTGGAGGCTGTCATATGCACGTGGAAAATCAACGAACACGCTGTAGATATCTTTATTATAATCCCATTGTTTTTCAAACAATTATCTTAGTGTGAAAATGTGATCTATTGTCGATCGGTTTGGTCGAAGGGCAGATTGGTACTCCAGTATGTTGTTATTTATGAATGATTGCAATTTTCTGAAGATAATAATGGACAGCACCTTATACATTACATTCAACAAGCTGATTCCTCTGTACTTACCACATACCATTTTCTTCTCTTCTTGAATATTGGGCTTATTATAGCCAGCTTTCATTCTTCTGGCAGTGTCTCCTTCTCTCATATCAACTTGATCACTTTATGTATCTCTAAGTGTAAGCTCTCACCTCGTTCCTTGATTATTTCTGATGTTATTCTGTCCTCCCCCGGGGAGTTTTTGTTTCTGAGTCCTTTGATTGCGATCTTCACGTCTTCATCACTAACTTCCCATACTTCTTCATCTTCCCTTTCCTCCGTAGTGTCTGCAGGTAACATCTCATTTGGGTTTTGGCGATTCAGCAGTTCTGAGAGGTATTCTTTCCACCTATCTACGATTCCTTCCTTGTCCTTTATCAAGTTGCCGTTCTTATCTCTAATAAAGAAATTTGGGCTCTGAATTTTTTATATATGGGAAGAATAGCCTTGAATTCATTCTTGTTTAGGAACTCTGCCTCAACTTGTGCTAGCAAACTGGTTGCATATATTCTCTTCTCTGCTGTTAGGATTCGCTTTGTCCCCATTTTTTGCTGATTCTCCCTGTCAGCTAGCCACTTCTCCTGCACCTTCCTCCTCTTTTCTGTAGCCTTCTGGCATGTCTCGTTGAACCATTTCCTCTTCTTCATTACCTTATTTCTTCCCCATATATTCTCCGCTACACTTAGTACCGTGGACTTTATTTATTTCCACTTTTCCTCACGTTCTCTCTTTCTTCCAGGCTCTCTAGCACCTCAAAACGGTTTCTGATTTATATAGCATATTGTTCTTTAAGGGCACTATCTCGTAGTTCCTGAACATTCACCTGCCTCGGGCATGGATGTGTGTGATGTCCTTAGGTTAGGTTTAAGTAGTTCTAGGTTCTAGGGGGCTGATGACCTCAGAAGGTAAGTCCCATAGTTCTCAGAGCCATTTGAATCAACCTGAACATTCAAGGCAGGTGGTAGTGTCCCCTTCTTCTTATGCACATACGTGAACATTAGTTTAAGCATGCATACAATGATGAAGTGGTCTGAAGCATAGTCGTATCCTCTATACGTCCTAACGTCCATGACTATGGCTATAGTGCTGGTCCACCAGGATGTGATCTATCTGGTTGGTGGTTCTTTCATCCGATGAGCACCATACTCCCTACATGTATTAAATGAACCCGTGTACGAAACTCCTTGGCCATCCTGGTGCCTTGTACGAGCTCCGCTGGACCCATGGGTGCCCACTTGAATGTTCCTCAGAGCATAATGGAGTCGCCGCCAGCTTGTCTCCGTTCTGAAGTACAAGGAACTTTTTCCCTGGAAGATGAAGGATTCACGACGTCCCATTCGCGTGATGAAGAAGGTATCGGGATTCGTCAGACCTTGCAACGCTATGCCACTGCGCCAGCGTCCGCTGCCGAGGGTCATGTGTCCATTTCAGTCGTAGTTGCCAATGACGTGGTATTAACAATAGCACATGCATGCGTCGTCGGCTGCGGCGACCCATCGTTAGAAGTATTCGGAGCAGTGTGTGTTCAGACACACTTGTACTCTGCCCAGCATTAAAGTCTGTGTTAATTTCACCACAATTCGCAGTCTGTTCTGTTTTACCACTCTGCCCCGCCTATGACGTCCGACATCTGTAACGAGAGGTGGCTGCCCAACCCCAAGACGTCTGGACGTGGTTCACCTAGGATCCGCCACGTGTTTGAAGACACTCACCACAACCGACCAGTCACGCAGTTTCGGAAATGTTCGTGCTGAGTATCCGGGCCATCACAATCCACCGTCGGTCAAACTCAGACAGATCTCGTGCTCCTCCAATTAACACACGGACGGCACACTCATTGATGCTACATGCACCTTGCGTGTTTCTGACTGGCAGTCATTCCTCGCCAGGTGGCGCTGCAATCGCCCTGATGGGTTTATATCGATAGTCGGTCGGTCGCCACAATGATGTGGCTGATCAGTGCATATTATTTCTGAAGAATCATCTTAGCAAGATCGCTAGCAATTCTTTAGATTATAATGGCAGATATACGATGTCATCCGCGGCTGTTGTAAGATTATTAGTTGTACACGCTTCTTACAGTACTGAAAGTCATATAATGCTATTGCGTCAAATAAAATGGGGCAGAAAACATCGGAGAGTCACAAACAAAAAACACACAATTAAAACATACATCATGGTGTGCTCACGTCCCAGCGTATACTAATCGCTAGACTCCACAACGGCGACGGAGCGGATGTTATACTAGCTAGATCGGCTTTGTGGTGTCAAGCTATCAGTATATGCTGGGACATCAGCACAATGGCGACTTAGCTAGTATAATACTGGCTAAGTCGCTTTTGTGGTGTCAAGAGATCAGTGTACACTGGGACACGGGCACAACATGTTGTAATTTTTAATTGTGTGTTATTTTAATTGTGACATGCTGATGTTCCTCGCCACGTTTTAGTTGATGCAATAACACTATGTGACTTTCACTATTATAACAAGCATGTGCTACTAATAACGTTACATGATCGGAGGATGACAGCGTGTATCTGCCGAAACCAGTCACTGTAATAAAAATAATTGCTAGCGATCTTGGCTTACCTGATCATTCAAGAGTTATATCCGAAAATGAGTCAAACACATATTTGTTTAACTTTCTAGCAACAGCTACATGTGTATCACTACAGGTGACGCCAGAGAATCTCTGTACTTGGAATGTGGAAAAACGAGATTCTTCAGCATTCTCATAATGTCATCAATTTTGTACTACAGAATAATAAAGCACTGTTCGTCGGTTTCCTTTCGCATTACACTCACCCCCAGTTCCTTGAGCGCCTGCACATCCTCGGCATATTTGTGGTACGAGTCACAGGCCACATCTCCATTGTCCCCGTTGTTGCCGTACTCCGGATGCTCATGCAGCATGTGGTCCCAAATGCTCTCTCCTTTGCCTATAATGTAACAGGGTAGTAGGGCGTCTTGTTAACTTAGATAAACTACTGAATGAAAAAAAACTTCCAGTTTCGTCCACAAAGATTACGTTCAGGTTCCAAAAGGGCCAGACCAACATAGCACACAGCAAATGAACAATGATAAATTTCGATCAACCAGAATGCCACTAGCGTACAAATAGAGTCTGCAACAGATAACTAAAATGCGACAGGAGGAAAGAGAATTAGTTTGAGTGATATACTCATGGTACATTTATTATTACATAGTACAGTTTTTCCTAATGTCTTCTAAGGTCTTCATCAGGTTCTGTTTACAATAGCTAACATTAGGGAAATGAACTGCGTGCAGATGATGTATCGATCGGATAAAATTTCTAGCAACGGGTCATAACAAATTGTCTGGCTTCTTGTAATGAGAAGAAAACTGATCACTAAGTAAAAAAAAGTCTTCTGGCATGAATGGCTAGGAGATCCCGAAAGGCAGGTTCATCCGTCTTATGGGAAAGGTTCTCCCTATCCGCCGCTGCCACAGGCTCCTTTTGTCACGAAAAAGACCCTGGCGTGGCAACTACTGGCTGAGAGCTTCATGCCACGGCCTCTCCTTCCATTGCCGGCCAAATACTGGCAGCGAAAATTTAATTCAGCGCCAAGATTCGAACCGACTTACCTCCATGTGAGCAGCACGTCAAAGGCGTGCGTTACCGTCGTCGGCAACAAAGACGTGTAATCGACAATTAAACTGGATGGAGTGAAATGGGTGATACATGGATTTCTGAAGATGAGTTTGGGTCTAGGTTTTAATGGAAAACGGGTAGATGACTTCGGAAAAGTGGTAGGTGCAACATCAATCCCTCTAATTGAAAACTTTTGTTCGCAGAATTATCTATAGGAGTTCTTTGCCCAGACGAGAATTTCAGTTGACTTAAGGTGCGACATAAAGTCGCTTAAGAGGCCTGCGACTTATAACGTAAATTGTGAACACATCTTATACACTGTTGTAATGGTTCGCTTAGAAACCGCAGATCTCTTGTTGCTAACAACCATATTTGACGCGTTGCGAGCTTAGCCTCTCTTCAGAACATCAAATCAAATGCCTTCATGTCAAGAGTCACATGTGTGCAATCTCAGTCGTGTAGAATCTGAGTATAGCACAGTATAAGAAGTGTTCAGAATGTCACTTGGTCGACGATGACGGTGGCAATGAAGAAAGTAAACAATAAGTAAGAATATTACTCGAGCCCTGTCTTAACTTGTTCCTCAGATCCTAACTCTCATAGAAACGTCTCGAAATTGCTGAATATCATCCATCGCTCACCATCCTCGTTCCAGGCGCCCTCGATCTGGTAGGAGGATGTGGCAGCACCCAACAGAAAGCCCTCTGGAAACTGATTGACCTCCCTGGCGCGAGCGGTCGCCAGCAGACAGGCGACTCCCAGTATCTCCAGGTATAATGACACACGTGCCGCCATGCTCAAAGTTGCACCTGTAACGGCGCTCGTTGTCACATATAAACAGTCAGTGGCACCTGATAACAATTAATTGTCAGTTATTAAACGTTTCTAATAGCGTGTGATAGTTTTTTATCGCTTATATTGACCTCCCAGTAACATTTCTGTAATCAGATGATGAAGCTCGTCACTTCCTTTACAGACACTACAGAAAACAGTCTCACGCTCTGCGACATTGTTTATACTAATAACCTCCTTTGTCAGTACAGGATATTAACAGCAGTTAACATATAGGCCACTCCAATAGCTACTCTAGACGCAAAAGACTCATCAGAGCGCTTACTGATAGATTTTTTATCTGGTATTTTCGCGTCATAATAACAGTTATGTAGTCGATTGCATTAGTCATTTCTTACGAAGAGACTGCAGATTTAGGTATGCTCACAACTGCCTCTGTCGGTGATAAAAACTACTCAAACAGCCACTACAGAATACAGTGCTCGTCAGAATTACTTGTCCTCATTTTACATTTATGCTGCTATTCGTCATTGCTGTTTGAAAAGGGGACTTGCGTTGCTGCCTATGAACCACGAAGCAGTGTGCAGTTATGTGACAACTTTTACAACATGCAGCCATAGTTGCAGATGCAGTTAATGCAGATTTGTCAGCAGAATCTGAACATATATAAATGTATTTGACTTGGGTTAGCAGTATCCATTAATATTTTTGAACGGAAAAATCCACCATTGTCTATGTACATTTTATGGAAACTAAACAATTGCAATATTGAATACCCTTGCTACGTTGAATACATCGCATCTCGACAGCTCAGTTTAGCATCGTCACAGCCATTGGACAGGTAACTGCTTGCGTAAGCCATGTGCGGCCGACTGCTTAGCGTTTGGATTATGGAAAGGGGCTCAGAGGTGGTCACATGAAGTCCCGGATCACCAGTCTTTGCGCCAACGTTGTTCATTAAATTCCAGTGTACGTAGTGTATGTTGAGGTGAGGGCATGTGACGCTGTTCACGGTAGACCGTGCGTCAGATTGGGATGTTAAGCTTGGTGGCCCCATTGGTGTTATTTTAGAGGAGTTGCCTATATCCCAGTATCGAGTTTCACCCTTTATCTTCCGTCGCCATCAACAACATGTCATCATCATCGTCATCATCATCCAACACAAACATGACACCACACTGCACATACAGCCATTACAGTCGCCATCACTTTCCAGATACACATAAAGACGCGAAATTGCCAATTCGTGAAGGAAGCGTGCCGTGCTGTGCAAAATATAGGAAAAACCATTTCATCCTTTTAGCTTAGCCTGCCCTCAGGAGTCTGCTAGCGAACAATGACATTCGACTTTACTTTTTTAAGTGACTGATGCGTATTTCTGCCTAAACCACTTCATAATGGCATCAGTTCGAAATCGAAAGAGATTAACGATAAATATAGCCAGTCAACAGTGAAAATTTTGTCGTTCAGTAAATTAGTGTGCTGCAATGCTTGTAAAACAACAAAAATAAGCAATGGCCTTTTAGGAAAAGAAATACCACCGTCCTGCCCAAAAAGACAGGTAAAGGCTACATCGGATTTTGGGGACGGTCAACTGGAAGACAGCAATGATGAGAGTGTTTGCAATCACCAAGAAGCTCACTGTCTCACAAAAAGAAGGTTCAACATAATCAAATAAATTATATAGCGGCGCACAACATAAACTCACTACTTAACACCAGAAAAGTCAAGACTTTCAGAGATGAATTAAATTAACAAAATATTTCAATAATGCACCAAGGAATAAGAAACACGATAGAAGACCCGTTATAATCACAAGAATATACATTTTGTAGTAGGAAACTAGGATGGAGGGTTATGAAGCGAAGTCCCCAGTTAAGAACAGGATTTATACTGACTATAAAAATAATGGATTCAACAAATTTGTAAGCAATATCTCCAGGAATTGCAGCTCTGACTTCTAAATCAATGAATAAAACCTACACAATTATGAATGCTCATGCTGCTACAAACGAAAAAGCTTTTATAACAGGAACGAAGGAAGAGATAGATAAATATTTGGATCTTCTCGAACTAACTGTAAACAGAATAAATGATGGGAATGTAAAAATCTTATGGCAGAGCTTTACGCCCAGCTGGGAAAAGAAAGAAAATGTAAAGATATAACCGGAAACTGAAGCCCACATACGTTTACGAACAAGAATGGTTAAAGACTTGTAGGTCTCTACAGAGAACACAACCTTATATCTAAATAAACATACATCAAGAGGAAACCATATAAACTTGACACATGGAAACACCCAGACTGGTGGAACGGAGTGACAGCTACACCATGTGTGCATAGACAAATATTTTCATAAGGAAATCTACAATATTAAAGTACTGAGAGGAGTAGACGCAGGCTCACTCCATTACTTAGTTAAAATTAGAATCAAATTCACCCCATTACTGAAAAAATGAATAAGTAATAAAACAACGAGATGTGACAAACATCAGCTAACTACAAATGACAAATACCAACAAAAAACATAAATCATTAAAGGAACAGATTATCCCAAAGAACCGGTACCATCTCAAAAACCAATCCAAAAACATAGTTCCCTGGAATTCACGAAGAAAACGTGCATGGTGGACCCTAGAATGTGACAAAACATGGTTAAAGTTTCAAACATCTACATAGATGCTCTGCAAATCACATTTAAGTGCCTGGCAGAGGGTTCATCGTACCACCTTCACAATTCCCTATTATTCCAATTTCGTATAGCGCGTGGAAAGAATGAACACCTATGTCTTTCCGTACGAGCTCTGACTTCCCTTATTTTGTCTTGGTGATAATTCCTCCCTATGTAAGTCGGTGTCAACAAAATATTTTCGCATTCGGAGGAGAAAGTTGGTGATTGAAACTTCGTGAGAAGATTCCGTCTCAACGAAAAACGCGTTTCTTTTAATGATGTCCATCCCAAATCCTGTATCATTTCCGTGACACTCTCTCCCATATTTCGCGATAATACAAAACGTGCTGCCTTTCTTTGAACTTTTTCGTTATACTCTGTCAGTCCTATCTGGTAAGGATCCCACACCGCACAGCAGTATTCTAAAAGAGGACGCACAAGCGTAGTGCAGGCAGTCTCCTTAGTAGGACTGTTACATTTTCTAAGTGTCCTGCCAATAAAACGCATTCTTTGGTTAGCCTTCCCCACCACATTTTCTATGTGTTCCTTCCAATTTAAATTGTTCGTAATTGTAATACCTAGGTATTTAGTTGAATTGACGGCTTTTAGATTAGACTGATGTATCGTGTAAGCGAAGTTTAACGAGTTCCTTTTAGCACTCATGTGGATGCCCTCACACTTTTCGTTATTTAACGTCAACTGCCACCTTTCGCACCATTCCGATATTTCTTCGAAATCGTTTTGCAATTTGTTTTGATCTTCTGATGACTATATTAGTCGATAAACGACAGTGTCATCTGCAAACATCCGAAGACGGCTGCTCAGATTGTCTTCCAAATCGTTCCTATAGGTAAGGAACAGCAAAGTGCCTGTAACGCTACCTTGGGGCAGACCGGAAATCACTTCTGTTTTACTCGATGACTTTCCGTCAACTACTACGAACTGTGACCTCTCTGACAGGAAATCACAGATCCAGTCACATAACTGAGACGATATTCCATAAGCACGCAATTTCACTATGAGCCGCTTGTGTGGTACAGTGTCAAAAGCCTTCCGGAAATCCAGAAATACGGAATCGATCTGAAATCCCTTGTCAATAGCACTCAACATTTCATGTGAATAAAGAGCAAGTTATATTTCACAGGTGACTGTGCGTCAATAAACTGTTTACTTCGAGGTAATTCATAATGTTCGAACACAATACATGTTCTAAAATCCTGCTGCATATCGACGTTAACGATATGGGCCTGTACTTTACTGGATTACTCCTACTACCTTTCGTGATTATTGATGTGACCTGTGCAACTTTCCAGTCTTTGGGTACCGATCTTTCGTCGAGCGAACGGTTGTATATGATTGTTAAGTATGGAGCTAATGCATCAGCATACTCCGAAAGGAACCTAATTGTGTATACAGTCTGGACCAGAAGGCTTGCTTTTATTAAGTGATTTAAGTTGCTTCACTACTCTTATGGTATTTACTTCTACGTTACTCATGCTGGCAACTGTTCTCGGATTGAATTCTGAAATATTTACTACGTCTTCTTTTGTGAAGGCATTTCGGAAGGCTGTGCTTAGTAACAACAAAGCAGCAGAAACTATCATAAATCTCAGAATTGAAAGGAAAAAAATTACACAAAACATAAGAGGATTTAGGAGAAGATTCCATAAAGACGTAGTAAACTCTACAGAAGATAATAACGACAAAAATAATTGTAAGAACTGTTACAATATCTTTGGAAAGAGGAAGAACGGCGCATGGCAAAAGCGTTTAATAACTTTTGAATTGTGAAGAACCCAAATAACTCTTACAAATCGGCGTAAATACTCCAATTAAAACCAAACCTAGTAAATTAGACCACCAATCTTTCTAAGCAGTATAAAGAGTCCTCAAAGGACAAAAAAATTATGATGCGGTTAGAAAAGATCAGGTTTTTGAAAAATGTGGAAATAATAATGTGATGCTGTGAAGACCTCCCTAAAAAAGGCTCTAACAAAAATTTAGGTAACAAAACAATTCCCTTAACATTTGACCATGGCTATCATTCACCCACAACACGGGAAGGATGTTGAGAGGAATCCAGAAAACCACACAGGAATCTCTCTCCTAAGCTGCACATACAATAATTTTGCGTGGAAGAATTAGGGAACAACCGGAACAAGAGTTCAGGCTTCACCAGGGAGGTTTCAGACCGTGGAAAAGCTGCACAGAGCAGAGCATTGGTTTAACACTGGTTACGGCATACTACAGCAAACAGAACAAACGTCTGACAATAACGTTTGCAGCCTAGGACTCCATCCAAAACTGATTAAATTGATAGGTCTCACTCCGTCGAATACCACTTTGAGAGTGATGTTTAAAGTGGGAATTCCTCAATCATTCCTTATAAACACAGGCTTAAGACAAGGTGATTGTCTTTCACTATTACTGTTCAACTGTGCCCTGGAGTACACAATGAAAGAATGGTGAAGGGGCAACATATGAATTGGGAGTACTATAAATGATATAAACTTGATTTGCTTGGGAGTTGCTGATGATCTTACTCTACTGGCTAACAGTATTGAAGAATCCAGGCAATAAGTTACACCAGTACAAGCAACAGCACAGAAATTTGTCTTCACAATATCATTTGAAAAACAGAGATTATGTTAACTCACCAGTTTCTAGCAAAGCAAATTACAATAGGAGCAGTAGAAATTAAAATCGTTGATAGATTTAAATAATTAGGTGATATCGTAACTTATAATCTTAATGAGAAACCATAATGTCAAAAAAGAATAAAAACCTGAACACAGCAAAATATATTACCAAAATCACATACAACAAATAAAACTTATCTACAGATACAAAATTAGAGAGGAGGTGATTAATGTTTAACGTCCCGTCGATAACGAGATCATTAGAGACGGAGCACAAGCTCGAATTAGAAAAAATTGGGAAGGAAACCGGCGGTGCCCTTTCAAAGGAACCATTCCGGCATTTGCCTGAAACGATTTAGGAAAATTATGGAAAACCTAAATCAGGACGGCCAGAGACGGGTTTGAACTATGGTCCTCTCGAATGCGAGTCCAGTGTGCTAACCACTGCGGCACCTCACTCGGTCAAAAAATTAGAATTTTATAAAACAGTTACACAACCGGAAGGGACTTACGCAGCTGAAACCATCTTTTAAACCACTGATATAGCAGACATTGACAAAATGATGAAGATAGAAAGAAGAATAGTTATGGCGTTCATAAATAAATAGTATCAAGTAAATGTGCATTGGAGAATAGCTTCAAATGAAACAGTATACAAGAAAATAAAACCAGTAATAGGCACGATACAGAACAAACGTCCCTAAAAGGGGGTGTAACAAAAATTTCTTTGGGCACCTGAGCAGAAGACCAATAAACAGAATTAGTAAGAGAATAATAGATAATTGTGGTGTATTAAGAGCAACATTAAATGGATCACAGATTAAGGAGGATATAGGAGACCTCCAAATTAGAGTAGATGACTTAAAAAACAAAACAAAGAAAACGAGAATACTTCAAGAAACACAAACCAGTATACAAACGAAAGTGAACAAAAGGGCTACAGGACGGGTGATTTCAGATGAAGAAAGAAAAAAGAACTGAAAGACTGAAGAAGTATTAGGCAGAGCAATAGAAGAGCAATAACAATAAAATGTAATAATTCTTGTATAACCACTGCACTATTGAACTGTTCCATTCAATTATTATTCAGCTGTACTATTTTATTGAACAACAACTACCTGTATAAACCTTTTTATTCCTGATCAGAGTCGTCCAATGAATGCCATAAAATAAAAATAAAATAAAAAGACCAGTAGGTGCCTTACCGTTTCTTTTCTTGATATGCCTTCAGCCACTGTGATCAGTGATGTAATGGTATATATTAGGACTGATTTAAGTTGGGACTTCCATACAAATTTTTCTCTGAGGGAGACGAATGATTTATACGAAGAATTCTCAGGGAGTGTAATTCACGTAACAAAGTGATCACTTGAAAAACTCTCATTCGAAACACGATGTTGTTGTGCCTGTGTTGTTCATGAGTATGATGGAATACTCCTTGGGACATGTAGATGCATCCGAAGTAACAGGTCCTACGGCGAGTACAGCTATTATGAAATACACGTATTCGCAGTTGCTAGTATGGACATCGATCAACTGTCATGAAGAAAATGAAAATTTGTGGACGACCAGAAACCGAACATGGATACCCCGGTCATCGGGAACGGCCACCTTACCATTAGGCTATCTCAGCACGCTTTATGGCCAGACCCGAACTTCCATATATGTCAACCACGTGTCTACCACCTGTACTCGTACATTCATTATGTACGAGTATATCCCCCAACTGGGGAGACATTTCAATTGGAAGTAACTTGGCCGGTGTCGGCTAATAATTACGCCTTTTTTTCCGGCAGTTCCTCTAACACGAAACGATACCAACACACACAGGAAAGTTTTTGACCGGCTCAGATGACATACACTGACGGAAGAAATATCAAAAAAATAATTAATGTAGAATAATGAAAGTTCAGGAATACTTTAATCTAGATAACATAATACTGTTTAAAATTGTAATATCAGCGAGATAAACCATTACAAAGTGGGTACATTATTAACAGGTGCAACAGCCAGAATGCTGAATGTACATACATTGTGTTGTGTAGGTAGCGGATGTCATTTTGTGGGATGGAGTTCCATGTCAGGTGTTCTTTGTCGGTCCATACAGAGATGCTGTTTGTGGATGGCGCTGGAAATGCCCGACGATGTCCCATGTGTTAGGTGCTATTGGTCGTTCCATGTGCGCTCGACCGGGGACAGATATACTGATCGAGCCCAAGGCAATAGGTGTACACTCTCTAGAGCATTTTGGGTTACAACAACGGCATACGAGCTGGCGCTGTCCACTTGCAAAACTGCCCCTGCAATGCTGTTTATGAATGGCACCACAACAGTCGAATCACCAGACGCACGTGCAAATTTGCAGTCAACACTTGTGGGATAACCACGACAGTGCTCCTGCTGTCATACGATATCGCATCCCAGATCATAGCTTCTGATGTAGGTCCAGTGTGTCTCGCATTCAAACAATTTGGTTGCAGGTCGTCAACTGACCTTCTTATAACCACGACATGGGCATTACTGGAAGCGAGACAGAAACAGTTTTCATCTGAAAATACAACTGACCTCCACTCTGTCCTCCAATGAGCTCTCGCTTGACACACTTTGAAGTAGAAAATCACGGTGGTTTGGTTTCAGGTGAATGCACGCTACCAAGGAGTCTGGCTCGGAGCTGTCCTCGAAGTAACCGATTTGTTACAGTTGTGTCGCTATGGTGGTCAGGGATTTTCTCTGCCTCGTGATGACTGGGTGTTATGTGCTGTCCTTAGGTTAGATAGGTTTAAGTAGTTCTAAGTTCTATGGGACTGATGACCATAGAAGTTAAGTCCCATAGTGCTCAGAGCCATTTGAACCATTTGTCGCTATGGTGCCAACTGTTACTCAAATAGCTTTTACAAATACAGTATGAAGCGCCAGAGCTCCACTCTCAACAGGATGGTCGTCCCTCTTGGTAGTGCCACGTGACTGTCTGTAGCCCAGTCTTCTTGTGGCGGTACATTCTCGTGACCAGGGCTGCCAGCAGTCTTGTACAGTGCCCAAATGCTTGCAATGTCTCTCTTCAATCTCCCACAAGGAACATCCGACTTCTTTTAGCCCTATTACACGACCTCGTTCAAACTCAGTGAGACGTTGATAATAGCGTCTTTATTTTATTCATTTTGGTTGAAGTACAGCACAGCTAATTTCATAAACTGTAGTACAGGAGAGACTGCAACCATCCACAAGTTTTCTTCCAGTGATGTTGTCATACCATTACTAGTTTTGGGCCTGAGCCCAACGTCACATCGTATCGTTGCCTTCCTGGGTCCTAAATATAACAAACTTTTTCTGATGCATTGTTTACAAAAGATTATTTTATTTTACATTTGGGTTCTAAATTTAATAAAGCTCTTCTGATTACATAGTTTTACACGTATGTATACCCCATATATTGTACTTAATTCCTGAAAAGCCATCCCTTACGTATTGCAGTGCAGAGGCTTGACTTTAGTTTACAGTCCATACTGATCAATGAACGGAACTAAAACCAGGATGACAGAAACATGTCGTCCACAGACCGTACTCCAAACCTACCGCTGTTAAATCCAGCTTCAAGCACCACCACAGACGTATAGCCAGTGGATTCACCTTCCAACTCTATCCCGGCCGTAACTCGTCGTAGATCATCTCTTGAACACTGTCCCAGCCGTAACACATGATGGATACACTTCCGAACCGTATCTTAGCCATAAAATATGGTGGATTCACCTTCGAACACTGTCCCGAACATAATGCATGGCGGATCCAACCTTGAATCCTATACATGATATAACATAGCGTGAAGACACCTATGATCTCAATCCTGATCTTATCCTGAAACTACCCTGTGCCACGGGGCCCCCCCACATGAAAACAGGTGCAGGAAAATTCTTGTATACGGGAACGGGTATGTGACAGCAAGAGGAATAGGAAAAAAAGTTGAAGCGGAAGCACCAGGAAAACAGTCAGTTTTCGTGGACAGCGATAAGACGACTGGAACTGACTGTTTAACTAGTATGACCGTCACATGTAGAGTAATTAATTCATATATGTCACATCACAAGTCCAGGTGTGATCCAAAGTTGTGAGCAACAGCCTTATAGGTTCTTGTGAAGTGAGGTTAGCTAAAGAGCATTGTATTACCAACTTGGGAACTGCAGTATCCAACTACACAATGGGTTGCTTGTTTGACCCTGTTTTGCACAGTAGTTATATACATACTCCTTACGGGTTTTAAACTATAAGAAATAGTATTTACAGTATGTCTGTGCTCTCTACGAAACACATCCATGGGAAGTCAGCTAACAAATACCTTACAGAACAGTTACTGCATGGTTTTTAATAACATTCTGGTGATTGTCTATTGAGGTAATCGGGATATATTAGAGATGACTGCTGTCTTTGATTCTTTCCTTATTTTGAAGTCGATTTAATGATCGGAAGAAAGCGATCTACTTACGCATTTGATCACTCCTTCCCGATATATTTTACAACACCTGTATCTTCCAAAGGTAGATACACAGATAGTAAAGAGATCGAACCTCTGCGAATTGATTTCTAGAAATAATCAGTGTATCCTTTGCTATGTAATTGACATTGATTTCAATCTTACACTGTGAGATCCATCCTCTCTAGCACAGACTGTCTTTCTCCCACCAATATCCAAAGGGGTTGGTGAGAGAGGAGGGGGCGAGGGGAGGGGTGGGGTGGAGATTCCTCTGAGGCGGAGGGGGTTTTAATTGATCGATTTAATTAAGTAGTCAGTTAATTTGGTATCAAAAGTGTGCTTCAACCGGCGATGGGACTTCGCAGAGGTGTGGATGAGGTAGAGGGGGAGGGGAATGTTGCAGGGGTTTCTCAGAAGGACAGGTTTTCCCCAGAGCATCATAAATCAATTAACATAACAGTAGTTTAAAGAGAGAGGGAGGGTTTAAATGAAAAATCACTTAGCAGAACAATACGTTAAAGTCATAAATCAATCTACTGTCGCAAATCAATTAGTTAATTAATATGCTTGTAAATTTTATATCAAAATTGCACCAGAGTACGCTTTACCCTACTACAGAACTAAAATTACAGATTACTAGAACATGAAGTTCGCAGAGGACGATGGAAATGATGGGACTGAGATCAGCGATGGGCCTACACCTTGAAGTGAAGACGAAGAAGAAGAAGGCTGTCAGAAGACGACAAGGCATAATGGATGTGCTATATCAGGCTCTACATCTTGCAACACAACGTACTAAATGAATGTTGCATATTTCTGTTAAAAATAAAGTTCTTCTTTCAGAAGCGATGCAAGAACAACTAAACAGAGGTGAACTATCCATCACTTCCTGTTCAAGGAGACTGTAAAATATTCTTCAACGTAGTGCTACCAGACTTTGATGAATCACACAAATATCTGCTAACACAAGATAAATACTGTCTCACACAAGAGGTTGGGCCACGTTTAGTACTCAGGTGGCCGCACAGAGACGCCGGTTATCTGTTTATTTAATCCTCAGGAACGACCAGCGAATGGTACTGATATGTGAGAAACGTTCTCACGGCAAGTAACTGAAAACAGGAAGCACTGTAACGTGAAGCGTTCATAATTGTACATCAAATGAGTCACATACACAAATATTAGACATATATCTTTAATGATGTGTGGTATGAGTGTGTCTACAGCCACTGTGAATTTCTTGATAGTAATTTTCATGCATAGCATGTAATAATCTGAAACAACCACTGTATTTAATTGTTTATGGGTTAGCTAATTTCGCGCCCTTTATGAAGCTACGTCACAATAAAAAAGAAGTATAGCATTAATTTTCCACTCTTTTGTGGGGAGGAAGCGACATGTGATGGGTCCCTGCGACATGTGATGGGTCCCTGACAACGATTTCACGAAAACGTAGTAGTGTGGGCACAGCTATCTCTGATGTGCTCCTTATTGGGCAGCTACAACTATATAAGTCTATTCCGTAAAATGAGGAAACCGCACAGCAGTTGCTTAGTCCACGATCTTCTGTTGTGTTCATGACTGGCTTTGGAACACATAAAGCTCCATAATCTGGTGTAAGAAGTAAAATCACATAACCATCTGATGCTATCCTCAACCCAACAACGTTAGGGTGGTTAAGTTATTTTATTTTTCACACCAGATGATGTACTCTAGGTGTTCTGAAACCAGTCATGCACAAAATAAAACACTGTAGATTAACCAACTGTTGTGTGACTTCTTCATTGTACAAAATATCTCCAACTTGAAACCGGTATGTAAAAAGGAACATACGTGACCCTTCTCTGAGTTCTCACAACGTGTCATTTGCATTGTAATTTATTATATGGCTCAGTGATAAAAAGTCGCAAAAGGATCATAATTATACGTTTTAAATACTGATAACATGTCTGAAATAATGAAAGATAAGGTGTAACATTACTTTCATAAAAACATATGTCAAATGCAGGCGGAATATGGGCGTATTTGTGCATGTGTGTGATGGTTCAAAATCCCAGTCAGGTAATTCAAAATTACTCGGATTACTCAATATGTGAAGACAATGTATCCTGTAGAACTTTGTTGTAATGACTGCAGAAATTATAGCTCCAAATATCAATAAACCCCATTTACCTGAAAAAAGTGGCTTCATTTTTCTAATTAAAATTGCTGTATTATAACTTTCTTCTTCAGTGTAAACAGAGATATTTGAAGTTCAAGCTAGAACAAACTAATGTTTCTCAATAGATTGTACTATCCAAATAAAATACTCAACTAGCCATAGCATTCCTTCAGTTACAAAAAATCCAGTCATGTGTGAAATTACTTTGAATCATGATTCGATGTGCAAGCTGTACCCAATCCAAAGAAATTCACATCCAATCTTACATAACAATAGGTACTATACTAAATGTAATTAATATAAAAAGTTTCTCCTAAACAAAACTTCTACTTCTACCATCTGTACAAACCATAAATCTCTACTATCTTTCAACAATCATTACTCATAATTAAACATTTATTCACTATCAAAAACTTCTTATATTATTACTAAATTTCTAATATATTTCTCACAATATCCTACTAATATCATAATTAATTGCAATGTCATAATTATATTTCCAAGTGATAACTGTATCCAAAGTATGAACATGTCAATCTGTGTCATTCAAACATTCATTGTTGTATGTTTTAGCATCGGATTCAGGAGCAGTCGGTCATGTTCAAGCTGAAGATTGCGGAGATGTGGGGATCAATATTTATATCAACAGTTTATTTACCATGCAACTGCAAATTTAACAAAACAGCAGGCACTGTTAAATAACAAACTTTCTTTGACATCCAAATAAATCTCAACAGAGCTTATTTAACACAAAATAAATTTTTCAAATAAGAACAACAATTCATACAAAACAATTGACGCTGGACCATAAGGGCAACCCAAATAATGAGACAACACTTTTCAATAGGTGGATTTGGCCTTGAATAGTTATGGCAATAGCAACTTTATTATATCACAAAATATTCACTTATCTACAAGGTGGTCCATTGATTGTGACCGCGCCAAATATCTCACGAAGTAAGCATCAAACGAAAAAACTACAAATAACGAAACTTGTCTAGCTTAAAGGGGGAAACCAGATGCCGCTATGGTTGGCCCGCTAGATGGCGATGCCATAGGACAAATGAATATCAATAGCGTTCTTTTTAAAAATAGGAACCCCCATTTTTTATTACTTATTCGTGTAGTACGCAAAGAATTACGAACGTTTTAGTTGGAATTTTTTTTTTCTCTTCGTGATAGATGGCGCTGTAATAGTCACAAACATACGGCTCACAGTTTTAGCCGAACAGCTGGTAACAGGTAGGTTTTTTAAATTAAAATACAGAACGTAGGTACGTTTGAACATTTTATTTCGGTTGTTCCAATGTGATACATGTACCTTTGTGAACTGATCATTTCCGAGAACGCACGCTGTTATAGCGTGATTACCTGTAAATACCACAGTAATGCAATAAATGTTCAAAATTGATGTCCGTCAACCTCAATGCATTTGGCAATACATGTAACGACATTCCTCTGAACAACGAGTGGTTCGCCTTCCGTAATGTTCGCACATGCACTGACAATGCGCTGACGCATGTTGTCAGGCGTTGTAGGTGGAACACGATAGCAAAAATGCTTCAACTTTCCTCGCAGAAAGAAATCCGGGACGTCAGATCCGGTGAACGTGCGGGCCATGGTATTGTGCTTCTAAGACCAATCCACCTGTCATGAAATATGCTATTCAATACCGCTTCAACCGCACGCGAGCTACGTGCCGAACATCCATCATGTTGGAAGTACATCGCCATTCTGTCATGCAGTGAAACATCTTGTAGTAACATCGATAGAACATTACATAGGAAATCTGCACGCATTGCACCATTTAGATTGCCACCGATAAAATGGGGGCCAATTATCCTTCCTCCCATAATGCCGCACCATACATTAATCCGCCAAGGTCGCTGATTTTCCACTTGTCGCAGCCATCGTGGATTTTCCGCTGCCCAATAGTGCATATTATTCTGGTTTACGTTACCACTGTTGGTGAATGACGCTTCGTCGCTAAACAGAACGCGTGCAAAAAGTCTGTCATCGCCCCGTAATTTCCTCTGTGCGCAGTGGCAGAACTGTACACGACGTTCAAAGTCGTCGCCATGCAATTCCTGGTGCATAGGAATATGTTAAAGGTGCAATCGATGTTGATGTAGCATTCTCAACACCGACGTTTTTGATATTCCCCATTCTCGCACAGTTTGTCTCCCAGTGATTTGCGAATTAGCCGCGACAGCAGCTAAAACACCTACTTTGCATCATCATTTGTTGCAGGTCGTGGTTGACGTTTCACATGTGGCTGAACACTTCCTCTTTCCTTAAATAACGTAACTATCCGGCGACCGGTCCGGACACTTGGATGATGTCGTCCAGGATACCGAGCAGCATACATAGCTCACGCCCGTTGGGGCATTTTGATCACAGTAGCCATACATCAACACGATATCGACCTTTTCCACAATTGGTAAACGGTCCATTTTAACACGGGTATTGTATTACAAAGCAAATAGCGTCTGCAATGGCGGAATGTTACGTGATACAACGCACATATACGTTTGCGACTATTACAGCACCATCTATCACAAAGAAAAAAAAGTCGTCCAACTAAAACATTCGTATTTCTTTACGTACTACACGAATATGCGAAAAAAATTGGGGTTCATATTTTTAAAAAAATTCAGTTAATATCCGTTTGACCTACGGCACCGCCATCTAGCGGGCCAACCATAGCGCCATCTGGTTTCCCCCTTCAAGCTAGACGAGTTTCGTTCTTTGTAGTTATATTTCGTGAGATATTTGGCCCGGTCACTATCAATGGAACACCCTGTATAATAGAAAGCTTTTTCTCTGCCTCGTGATGACTGGGTGTTGTGTGCTATCCTTAGGTTAGTTAGGTTTAAGTAGTTCTAAGTTCTAGGGGACTGATGACCATAGATGTTAAGTCCCATAGTGCTCAGAGCCATTTGAACCACTTTTTAGTAGAAAGCTGAATAAAATCGCTACTAGCTACTGCTTACCGGGCCATAACAGTTACCTCCAATCAACGACTCAATAATTACAAAATATACCACACAGCTATCCATGTTTCATTAGAACAGCAGTTACGTATGCAAATAATACATTCACATAATAGAATATAGCAATACACAATACACATGAGGAAACCACAGGTTTAATAAAAAGACTAGAACTGAGTGAATATGAAAACCACAGAGTACACAACAGATCCACAGTTGTTACAAGATTTTATATTAGATGTCGCTTTTGCACAAGCCTTGCACAGTGTGTACTAATAAGAACGAACTTGATTAATGACACAATATCCACTTAGCGCAATCCCATATACAATAACCACTACAATCTGCAGCTGTATTCTGACAACTCCTGTGGAAAGTGACCTACTACTGTCCTCACATTGTATTTTTGTATGTGCAGTTTGTCTCACCTTGAAAAAAAAAAGTACTAGGCTACATAAAATATTAATATATATAATATTAACTCAATATCACTGTGACTATGTTCCTTGGAATCTTCTGAAGCCATTCTTCAGTCCCCTGAAATAGTTGTGCACGAAACAGGATCGAGCAACACCCATGATGAACCTTTCTGTTTGATGGTGACTGCACTCCAACTTGATAAGCGTCTTAGACTTGCCTTCATGCACAACTGTTCTCCTTGTTATTTCTCTAGCAACTACCATCACTGACTGTCCACCTATGAACACAGCTCAAGCTTTGGACGCTGGCCATCACCACAGCTATGTGTGCCTCGTGCTGACTATGGATGGCTCGCCACTGGTTCTGACCTCGTACTACAAACTTGCTTCAGGGAGATATAGTATATTCAACTCATGTTAAGTTGACTGCTTTCTGCTGTGTGCATTATTCCCTAATAGCGTCAGAGGGGTGCTCCTGTCAGTCACATGTCGCACTCTGGAAGCATCTGTATCACATAGCCACGAATGAGATCGCTAGTGCTGGGGAAATGGCCATGCAGTTTATACAACGTCCCTCAGGGTAATAAAATATCCCCTGAGCATTAGTATACTCTGAAATATATTTACGTGTATATTAAATATGAAGTAAGTTTTGCAACAAAATGTCATCCTAGTTAACTGTTCATACAATTCTCCACACGTCAAACAGTGTAAAACAATCTTGTGTAGTGTTGAAGGTGCATATCATTATAGGAGAAACATGAAGAAATCAAAGCTAAATTAATCCTGTGACAAAAGACATTGAAAAGCATAAAATATTTAGAAATTGGATTACTTGACATATCAGTTATGTTCTTCAGTTTAAAAAAGTTTTTAATAGTAAACTCACAAAATAAGATTAAAATCATCTGACCTAGGCACATCTAAAGACAACTATAAACATTAATCCTGAAAATTAGTTGTAGGTACCTCATAATCAGCATCCAAAGTAAAGGAAACATTTACATTAAACAATTAGTAAAACCAATGAAAGAAAATTGATAATTAGTGACCTAGCATGGTTAACTCTAGAAAGGGTGAGTAAACATAATCTTTAATACTTCTGAAGTATGGAGTAATAAAATTATGATGCACGTCACATATGCTATTTATGTTTTCAGATCCAGAGTGACCTGAAATATTTAATCAAAAACATGCACTAGAAGAGCTCAAGTTAAGGAATGGTCACTTTATCTAAAATATTCCACAGTGGAAAATTTTACCATATCACTCCAGTGATACAATTCACCTAATCCCATTACCTGATTTTCTGTTAATATTGATGTCTTCAGCCTGGAGAGTCGTCTTCTGTAGTTCTTGACCACCTCTGTTCTATAGAATCCTTGTCGTCCCTGAAGAACTACTGGAAGTTAAACTAATTTCTACCAGCCTTCCATATTGGATCCTGTGTCCCCCCATACAATTTGTACCCCACACATTTCCTTTGATACCAGATTAACAATTTACTGGTGCCTTAGGATATTCTGAAAAATGATCCCTATTTATAGTAAGGTTGTGTCATAAATTACTTTTCACCCCTGTTCTATTCGGTATCTCATTTTTGATTCGACTTATCCATCTACTCTTTAGAATTGTTATATATCACTACATTTCAAAAATTTCTATCGTTTCCTTGTTTGAACAGCTTACCATCCGTTTTTCACTCTGATCAATGGCTAAACCCCAGAAAATATCTATAGAAGAGACGTTGTAAGGCTTATATTAATTATAGAGTTAACAAATAACTCTTTTTCACAAAGATTTCACTTGATATTGACAGTCAGCATTTTTCATCCTCTCTGATTGAGCCATACCCAGTTATTTTGACTCCCAAACACCACAAAATCACCTTTAAGTGTCTCATTTCATAATCCATCTCCCTCAGCGCACCTGATTTGATGCTACTACATTGTGTTCTTCTTGTCTCACATTTGTGGATGTTCATTTTATAATCTCATTTGAAGACACAACCCATTTTATTCAGCAGCTCATCCAAGCAATGCGTCATCACTGACAGAATTAGAGGGTGATTTTTAATTTTCTTTCCAAACTGCTATTGTGTTAAAGGTTGCACAACGTTTCCCTTCACTTAAACAGAAATAAAAAGGTATGGAGAACCAGGAAATGAATAATAAAAAGTGTTCAGCATCCTATTCACAAATTCTACATACAAGGTTTCAACCTTGTAATGTTTCTCAGTCTGAATTACTTTTTTTTATTTAGGATAAATTAACCACTATGCATTTAGATGAAGATTATCTAGGATATCAAACACCACAATGTAATTATCAAAATAATTCTTTAATTTGATATGACTGACCCTTGCCTCTATTCTGTTTTAACGAGTATCATATTAACCACTTTACAGCAAGTCATTTTTAGCATTCTATATTTTTTTTCTACCTAATCTCTCACTGTCTATCCATGGTTTTCAGCAGATTTCCACTCTTTCTTGAGACGTAATGCTCCTACATACTGCACACTCAATGAGTTCAGATAGAGGTTAGCTGTTTCCCTGTCGTATGGAGAATGTCCTGTAGATGTGTGTTATAAATTATTTATATATCTTCAAAATTAGTGACATATTGTAGCCAGTCTGAATGACTGTTACTGCAGTATATCCCATACAGTATACAATACATCTGTTTTGGCTGATGGATGGTAAAGAGATATGAGAATACTTTTTACATCTTCCCTGTCAACAAGGAGGCAACGGCCTTGCCGCAGTGGATACCCCTGTTCCCGTCGGATCACCGAAGTTAAGGGCTGTTGGGCGTATCTGGCACTTGGAAGGGTGACTATCCGGTCTGCCGAGCGCTGTTGTCATTTTTCGGGGTGCTCTCAGCCTCGTGATGCCAATTGAGAAGCTACTTGACCGAATAGTAACGGCTCTGGTCATAGAAAACCAACATAACGACTGGGAGAGAGCTGTGTACTGCCTGTGCTGACCACACGCCCCTCCTATCCGCATCCTCAGCTGAAGATGACACTGCTGTCGGATGGTCCCGATGGGCCACTTGTGGCCTACAAATGAAGTGCTGTCCACAAAGATCTTCCATTTCTCAGAGAGAAACTGTGTTCTAAAATAAAATAGCTTTTGGTGTACCTACGTGTGGAAAGAAGTCTCTCTCAATTTTTGAAATAATGTTCTTGATTGGTTAATGTTACATGGCTTACAAAATCAAACCTACAATAATAAAAGTGTAACAAACTGTGTTCTGGTTCTAGGTAAAGGCTTATACATAACTTCTGCAATTAAGCTTATTTGAGTAGTAGGTACTGTATTCTGCATAAATCTACTTCGTGTGAGGTTGCTAAACTTAAGCATCTCACCCTTGTCAAAAGTTATGAGAATTTTTTTTCATTTTTTGTATGCATTGAAATACTCAATAGGGCCCAAAACTATCATACTGATATTTTATTACAATATCAATGAAATGTTGAGGTCAACATAGCTTTTAATCAACATTATCTAAAATAGTTCGTCTGAAAAGTACCCCCTTCTGAACTGTTCAATATTATTCAAGTTTCTCATGCTCCTTTCTTCTCACAGAGTTTTTCACCAGTTTCCAGTTTTGATCATGATTATGATTTCTCTTTAACTCATTATAAATATTTGTAATTTATTCTTCTTCTTTAATTCACTTTGGTTCCAAGATTTGAACTCTTTTCATTTCCACATTCCTACTCTCTATGTCACTACCACTCCCAGAAGCAACCTGGATAAAGTGTAAGAACATAACCAATTTTCTTGATTTTGTTTCTAATTAAACTGCTACAAATACAGCACCCATTCGATGAAACTACTGTGGTAAAGTCCATATTCTTGCAAGTAGCTTAACGCATTGGTCACAATAAACATTCACTTTATGACCTGTAAGCTAATTTTTGAACTTTTTAAATAACTAACGCTTGCTAGTAATTCTTTCTCAGTATTTTCTCATATTTAAATAACAAATGACTTGAAAAGGCACTGGACCTGTATTCTAGTCGCTGAGTGATTTTGAATTAGTGCTCTTACTGTTTGTGTTCGTCATCAGGTGAAGATTTATAACTTTTGAAAGCAAGTCCACAACCACAAATGTGTAGCAAATACACCTCTAGGTATAACGTCGTTACCTACATTTAAATAAAACTTGTAGGAATTTGTACGAAGGTCACCGTGGAACATTTCGTTAGCTGCCACTGGCTGGTTAGCGCAGCTTGTGGACATACACTCCTGGAAATTGAAATAAGAACACCGTGAATTCATTGTCCCAGGAAGGGGAAACTTTATTGACACATTCCTGGGGTCAGATACATCACATGATCACACTGACAGAACCACAGGCACATAGACACAGGCAACAGAGCATGCACAATGTCGGCACTAGTACAGTGTATATCCACCTTTCGCAGCAATGCAGGCTGCTATTCTCCCATGGAGACGATCGTAGAGATGCTGGATGTAGTCCTGTGGAACGGCTTGCCATGCCATTCCCACCTGGCGCCTCAGTTGGACCAGCGTTCGTGCTGGACGTGCAGACCGCGTGAGACGACGCTTCATCCAGTCCCAAACATGCTCAATGGGGGACAGATCCGGAGATCTTGCTGGCCAGGGTAGTTGACTTACACCTTCTAGATCACGTTGGGTGGCACGGGATACATGCGGACGTGCATTGTCCTGTTGGAACAGCAAGTTCCCTTGCCGGTCTAGGAATGGTAGAACGATGGGTTCTATGACGGTTTGGATGTACCGTGCACTATTCAGTGTCCCCTCGACGATCACCAGTGGTGTACGGCCAGTGTAGGAGATCGCTCCCCACACCATGATGCCGGGTGTTGGCCCTGTGTGCCTCGGTCGTATGCAGTCCTGATTGTGGCGCTCACCTGCACGGCGCCAAACACGCATACGACCATCATTGGCACCAAGGCAGAAGCGACTCTCATCGCTGAAGACGACACGTCTCCATTCGTCCCTCCATTCACGCCTGTCGCGACACCACTGGAGGCGGGCTGCACGATGTTGGGGCGTGAGCGGAAGACGGCCTAACGGTGTGCGGGACCGTAGCCCAGCTTCATGGAGACGGTTGCGAATGGTCCTCGCCGATACCCCAGGAGCAACAGTGTCCCTAATTTGCTGGGAAGTGGCGGTGCGGTCCCTTACGGGACTGCGTAGGATCCTACGGTCTTGGCGTGCATCCGTGCGTCGCTGCGGTCCGGTCCCAGGTCGACGGGCAAGTGCACCTTCCGCCGACCACTGGCGACAACATCGATGTAGTGTGGAGACCTCACGCCCCACGTGTTGAGCAATTCGGCGGTACGTCCACCCGGCCTCCCGCATGCCCACTATACGCCCTCGCTCAAAATCCGTCAACTGCACATACGGTTCACGTCCACGCTGTCGCTGCATGCTACCAGTGTTAAAGACTGCGATGGAGCTCCGTATGCCACGGCAAACTGGCTGACACTGACGGCGGCGGTGCACAAATGCTGCGCAGCTAGCGCCATTCGACGGCCAACACCACGGTTCCTGGTGTGTCCGCTGTGCCGTGCGTGTGATCATTGCTTGTACAGCCCTCTCGCAGTGTCCGGAGCAAGTATGGTGGGTCTGACACACCGGTGTCAATGTGTTCTTTTTTCCATTTCCAGGAGTGTATATATCGTAGCAACAAGTACGCAAAATGATAGCAAGACAGGCTACACATGCTCAGTGAAACACGCCCCAAGCAATGGTAATAACTGGAACCAGCATGACAGTGTTACCACATCAGTGTAAGTACCGTATTATGAGCTATGTGACCTGGCTCGAGGTAGTAGTCTGACAACTGCTCCCCAGAGACATATAAGCAACTACCAATTTGGAGCGCAGCAGTGCTACCAAAAGCGCCAGGAGTTTGTTAGCCGACGAAACAAGTGGGCACCGCCAGCTGCAGCCATGTGGTCGACACTGGGTCGGGATAGCAGCCTCTAGCACCAAGTTCACACTGTAGGACTTGATGCCATAACACCGACAACCTGCTGTTCACGCCAGCAGCCACTAGACTGGAGCTGGGTGGCAGTAGGTCACGTCCTGAATGCAGGCGTTCAACAGCGGATTACAGTCGCGCCTCAACAAGGAGAACGACTGATGGGGCGCAGAGTTGCTGGTTGTCAGTACTGCAACCGCTGACACGTGTACCTCTTCGCTGATGAATCCAGCTGTGCGCTGGCCATTGCTGTCCCACCAAACTGGAGTGAGCCATGTCTGCATTACGGTAGTAATGACAATATGTGTAACTGATTTACAATAAAGTATTTCTCGGGACCACCAGTCAGTCACTGGGCCTCACTGGCCTGTCGCTCCTACACTTATCCTATAGAGTAATGTCGGGAGAGCTGACGTCGCCGCCAGTTGGGCGTAAATGTAAGCGGTGTAAATATATATTTGACATTGTGGCGGTTTGATTCCCGGTGTAGACTGATCTTTGCTGTCGTCATCGGATCTTGTAACATATTAACATATCATGAAATGAAGGAATTTCAGATGTGGCGAAACCAACAACCAATAAGAAGATTTACAATCGATTATGGCAAACCAGGATTTTAAGAATAAGTCTTGGTTTTCATCTGGTTGATGTAGGTAATATGGGTGTCAAGAGGAAGAGATGTGGCTCCTTGTCTAGTGGTATAAGCTGTTGATCAGAGTAATGATTGAGGAGGAGAAGTTACGTTTAGTCATTGTTTCGGTGTGTACTGGTATGTATGAGAAGCTACTCACTCACTACATAACTTATAGCGAGAAGTAGTACGACCATGTTACTGTTAAAAGTTCTCGTATTTGATTTTGTTTTTGTAATGTAAGGAATATGGCTTATTATTTAGGCATGTATAGTAGTGGGAATGTGTAGGATAGTGGTGCGTTTAAGTATTTTTCTTTCCATTTGTTTGTGTAATTGATAAGATATGATCATGTCATTGTCAGTACCACAGGGAGCAGAGTTGTCAAGACCGCAAGGAGCTACAACAGGAGCGAGGTTTAAAATTATAGGAGATGAAGTGGTTAAATTGCTAGGAAAGTAGGTGCAGCTATCTAAAAGATTAGACTTATTTGATACCGAGGAGACGGAAACAGCTTATCACAAAACTGGAGCTCAGTTAAAAGTTGCGGACAGAGCATGATGATTGGTTGACCGAAAATCGGACCTCAGGATGCGAGGAATATATTTATTACAAAGGGAAAGAAAGGAAGACAAAGAGAGGAAGCACAGAGGAGGGAAAAGGAGGAAGCTGAAAGGGAGGGAAGAAGGCACGGGGATAGCTTACATGTTCCTGCTGGACGTACAACTACCGTCAGTTTAATTAAACCTGAAGATCCTGTGAAGAGTAGGGAAGAACATCATGGATGAGTGGACAATGTTTCGAGTAGGATGATTAAAATTGTTATAGACATCATGGGAATGCAAGTTCCTGAAAAGTTACCTTGGAGACAAGATAATGACGTTGTTGATGTTAAGGCAAGTAACGTAGAATTGGCAGCTCTGATATAAAGTGGTATTGTGAATCTATGATGGAAGGGGTGAATGTATGCTATATCAAAGTGATTAAGCGTGGGGATGGCAACATAGGTCACTGAAATGGAGTAGTATTTACACCATTGGGTGATAATGGGTGTTCTGTTGAGGCTGGAGAGCCTGGGGTCGGATGCACGGGGAAGTGTACCGCTGAGTTTTACATAGTGCGGGAACAAACTGCAGCCAATGTTGTTGTTTTGCACACTATAGGGAATGGAGAAGAAATTTTTGATAGTTGTTTTGCAGATATTGTGGCAGAAACGCTAGAAGTACCAGTATTTCTGCAGAAGCAGGTTGAATGGAGGAAAAGGAAGAGGAGACGACTTCGTAAAATGGATGACCAAGTTTACGGGGCTGAATCTGTTGAAGAGTGTTGACCAGGGGTTCCGTATGGAGTGAGAACACTGGATGAGGGCCTTGCAGGGAATGCTGTTAACTTACACAGAAAACTGTTTAAAGCGGTTCTGCAGTCTGATATACACGAGCAGTATGAAGTAGGTGAAGGATAAAACGTGCACCTGAAAATAAACATTCTCACTGAACATTACGCCAAATTTAACCTTTTGGGACAGTAAGCTGATGACAGTGTAGAGTTGTTGAGAGGTGTGTCTAACGTATTGGATCCACCAGTTAAACTGTGTACAAGTACGCTGAGGCATAGTTTGCTTGATACAGTGCCACCAGGCATAAGAAATTTGGTTTTTTGGGGGCGGGGATGGGGGGAAGGACTACCAGTAAACCAAGCATTCAAAGAGGAATCAAGTCTGTAGTGCGGGCTAAAGTCTGAGGAATAAGTTGGACTGCCTTCGACGTGTTGTGAATGGTAGTGGTGTATGTGGATGTCTCATGAGGGTAGACCTGAGAGTATATTCTTTATTCTTTCTGGAAAAAATAGGTGTAGCTGCTGTCTCAAGGACAAGGTAGTACCAAACCAAAGTGTTAAAAAACAACTGAACAGACAAACGAGATGCCAAACGTAAGAGACTAATGGGGTGAGACCATGTATCGTTAAAGTTGATATGCTAAGTATAATTCGTTTAAAAAGGAAGAATGTAAGTGTGGAGTACAGAGCTAAAAGTTATGTGTGCATAAACGTGGCAGGATACCTAGCAGTGAAATGTGGTTTCTGATAATTGAGACGGATGGACTTGTGAGAGATGTTGTGAGGTAAAGTAATCTAAGGACCAATTCTAAGGTGATGGCAGCCATAGTAAATATGTGAGGAACGCTACAGCGCAAATATCAGATAAAAATGAATTTTTTAGAAGATTGTGAGCATGGAGGAAGCCATGTGGGAGTAAGAAAATTCCCACCACACAGATAAAGTAGACCACAGATCTGCTGAAGGATGTGCAAGGAAGCAGCCATAAAATGTAATGTAGTGAATGTATAATGTTTAAAATTTCCAGTCTAATATGATCTTGGGAGTGTGCCATTTTTTTTCGTTACTGGGAATAGTCATGGTGTGGAACCACTCGTGAACAAGACTTGAGGGGCTCAGTCTTCCGCATGGAGCAGGACAACTTCTTATCTCTACCTAATTTTAGTAGGAGCATTGTTAGCCATTGCTGTTGGGCAGTGCAGTGTCGCAACATGCAGGCTATAGCAACATCTACGTAAGTGAGTATGCGAGGTGGTGTTGCTGTGCTCCGCAAAACCTGCACAACACAGCTCCAGCAGCCGGATCAGGCAGAACGATGTCACTACAACAAGGAAGAGCTCCTCCCTTTCGGATCCATGCCGCAGTACTGCCAATGTGCTGTCCGTGCCTGCCGCTAGCCGACTAGTTCCATCGGCATCGGCTCAAGTTCCATGCACAGTAGTCTTCCCTTGCAATCGTGGTGCACACAAGCAGGGCCTGAGTCGACTGATGCAGGCATTCAGTAGCGTATCACATCTGCGGCACATAAAGGATGTGCATATATTGTGACAGTAATACGATAATACCCGTTATACTAGTGCAGTGATTTTTTTGATCCAACTTCTACCCACGCAACAGGACAACTTCGTATACGACCGTCTACCAGCGAAATTACAGTCTACAACCTGGCTTGCTCATGGTCACGATTTCGACTATGTACTACTACTTTTTGATACTTAAGGAAACATGATGTTGCATGATTACAGCTAATGAGGCTTTGCAATGCTTATTCACCTCCTTTTCACTTTTTGAACGATCTGAAGACGTTTGCAGTTAGCAACGGAAACTAGTTATCGAACTCTAAATGTGATAGAAAAACTGTATGGGCATTAAAAGTTTTTACTATTAAAAAACTTTTTTTATTTAATGAAGCCCCATGTATGTCTACCACTTTTTATATAGTATCCTCCTATGTTTTGTCTTTCTTGAAAGAAATGTGCCCATAAACAAGATCGGTGTTATCAGTCACTAAATGGAAAGAAAGGTACGAATGTCGACTGTATAATATTTTGTTTTTACCTAGCTAACTTTTTATTTTCTCAAATTATTGCCGACAGTTACTACCCATCCCTCAACCGCTTCTGTTCTTCCACCAGTCACTTAACTTAGGGTCATTTAGTAGTTGGTTAGCAAGTAATTTTCTGCAAAATCCATGTACCCTGCTAAAATTTATTTCTTTATTAGTTGTTAATCTTGCTATGACTGAATTATCTCATTATTCTACAAAATTTGTCACTTGCCTAACCACAAAGGCAGTCCCACTTTCCTATTATAGCAGATCTCTCTTAATAGCACATAATCTTCATCCCACAATTTTCCAGAGACCAAAGTATTGTCTAAAGGGATAACTGATTTCAGCTGTTACCTGAACGCAACATCCAGGTCCCTAATAAATCCTTTACCTGAAATGTTTAAGGCAAATGGTAGAATAACTGTGTGACTTTCCATGGGGCACGAAAGCAGTATATTACTAGATTCTGGTTCAAATGGTATCTGAAGAAAACTTGAGGGATGTTCTAGGACAGACATACATTTTATCCAATCAAAATCACAAAGAAGATCATCAGTGTTCTCCACATGCTCATCACTGTTGTAGAAATTTGTTCAAAAGTCTTCAGTTAGCAACAAGCTTGACATCCCATCTATCTTTTACACAACTACCAATGGATTGTGTTATTCACTGTACTTCTTTCCATAATCTCAAACTTTCGATTTCTGAACTTTCGTTTTTCAACAGCCGTGGTTCCTGCAAATAACAACCCAAATGATTTAATATGAAACATCTAATTTGTTTCGTTTGGTTTCCGTTCATATGGAAATCCCAACAAAAAATCTTCAGAATCCTGGCATTCAGCTTCCCAACTTTCTCATTTCTCAGGTCTTCACAGTTTTTGTTAAGAGTAAACACTCTAAGAAATTGTTCTCCTTCATTAGAACAAGATACCTTCCTTATTTGAATACTAGTATTTATACGAAATGAAATTCTTTATTCACATGAAACTCCAGGTTTTATAATTCTATACATTCTAAATCTGAAATTATCACTCAAGTCTTGAAGCAATTAGCACCTATGGAAAAAATTTCTTTTTCCAATGCTAAATGATAAAAATAATAGCAATTTTACTATTTCCCCACAGTGGTACCTTATAATCAGTATTTCAACAAAATATTTGCTCTGTCTAATTTTGTCCGTTACTTTTTCAGAGATTCCTGAAACTGAACATCCAGTGTAAATCAAGCATTTAACATCTCAGCCCTCAATATCAACGTAAATACTCATCTAAGCACTTCCCTATTCTTCACTTCTTTTCCCCACTTTATCTAAACACGACAGATCATTTTTGACTCTTTAAAATCCTTATTTGACAATTTCTTTTCCCTCAAAATCCTCATTTGCCAATTATAAGGCACTTAAAGTGGCACCAGGCTCTAGCCCACTTTCACTAACCTCTGCAACTGATTCATCATTACATACAAGCTCTTTCCATGTTTCAATTGAGGTGATAGCTGGAAATAGGACTCATAGATATAGACCATATTTTCATGCAGAGAGCTTTAAAGATTTCTTTCCTCTGTATGAAATTATTTTATTTATTTTTCCCTATAATGATAACATTTTCAGTTGTATATGAGAATCCTTGTTATAAGTGTAGTATTTTAACATTAATGTCATTATTTTACTATAAGAGTTTTTTTAAAAAAAGTGTTTGTCAGACTGTTTAAACCAGTGGATGGAAACAGGACACATTAGCACATATCATTTATCTGACCACAGTAATAATTTGTTAATAAAACACCTTTAAAAATAAAACCATTTCTTAAGATAACACACTTTTTTTTTAGAAACAAGAACATTGCAATCAAAGTTCAAAAGTAATCAGTCAATCAGTCAACAACTGAACAACTGTAAGACCTAAAAATAGTCTTCGTTGTCAGATATTACTTCTTCTGCTTCTGTAGCATCTGGCTAATTATCCACTAGAAAACTCTCAGTACAGTATCATCTCACATGATCACTGAAGTGGCATATGTCTTTAACGTTCATTATATTCTTTACATTTACCATAAAAGGTAAACAATGATCACTCAGGAATGATAAGAGTGTTTGTACGTCAGATACATGTAAAAACCTGAAAGGAACATAGCTTGCTGCATTAGCTTCTGAAGCAAGTAACACTCCATCTGGTTTGGAATGTGGTTGTAAGTAACACTGACTTTTCAATAGATTTCGTTTAGTGAAAGGAGCCTGTAGGAAGAGCATGCTCATTATTCCACTCCAGTCATTGATTACATCAGCATCAATCATACAGTGAATGGAGGAGATCGGCGTGAAACGATTGCTTCTTGGAATGGCTTGGTCGTTGGGGTAATGATTTTCTTCTTTAGAGACGATTTCACTATGCTAAAATTCGTATGAAATTAGAAGAATGAGTGTTCACATACTGTGAAGGGATGATATACAGTAACATTTCATATGCGCGAGAGTTACGAGGAGAGAGCAACCGTGCTTTATTCTTATTTTGCCCACATGCAGCATCAGAACAAAATATTATATTTGTCAGATCTCTATAATTCCTCATTTACTCTGTAAGACAGTCACTAAGAACAGATCAAATATGGTTGGCATCTTTCCTTGCTTATGTTTCTAAGACAGTACAAACAGGATGTCTTGTCATTATGAAAATGGATATTGAACATGTACATCCACAATAATCTTTCGTAAAACTGACTAAAAACATAAAGCCTCAGTTGAGGAAAGTTTCGGGCAGGATCGAATTATATGATGCATTTCTCACTGTCTTTATCTTCCTCTAAAATTTATCTTTTGATTTCAACGTATTTCTCAACGTCTTCTTGTGAAGGAAATATACAACTCTGCAGCAGAGTTGCAAGTTTTCTTTCAGAATATGTAAAATAGTCATATAGAACACAATAGGTTTTTGAAACAAGAATCTACATTTAAGTCTAAAGAATATGAAGTATGTGCTATAACTCAAAGAAGAACATTCCCAGGCTCATCCATTACATATATCCTGTGCATTTCGTAAAGTGTTTTAACATTTAACTCTGGATCATTGAAATATTAGTAGATTCACTCTGCAAGCAATGACTTTTGCATGAGTGATTTGTCATCATTTCCCATTCATTGTGACTGAAATTAGATGGCCTGTTAGCATGAGTACCTCTTGTTTTCACAAGAGATTTATTTAATGCTACTTTCTCTTGAATACAGAACACTCTTTTATCACTGACCTTAAGTAAAGTTAAGAAAAATTTCTGACGAACTTTGACTTCCATCCCTGGCTGACATAACCCATAAGCCCAGATATGTGATATAATCTTTGCAGCATTGAGAGCTATATTGTTTGGTTCAATACATAACATACAATTAGTTATGATTGTATCACGAATTTCTTCAGACCCTTTTAACCAAGACTTACTGAAACATTCTTCTTAGTATTCTTCATTTAAATCTGCCTCCTTCTTACTGTCCTTCTGGTAACAGGTCATTTGCAAAATGAAACGTTTTAGCTGCTGTTACCATATCTGAAGCACTAACATACTGTTTGCCTGTATTTCTTGCCACTTTACTATGTTATTTTTTTTAGACTTTTTTAGTATCGATTTCCTTCCAGCACAATCAACAGACCTACTGACTTGCAGGCCGTCAGTATCTTCTACATGAGCATCCTAGAGAGTTATGTGACTTAATGTAACATACTTAGAAACTGATTTTATCGTTTATTTTGCAGTAACAAAGCAATAAATTTTAAAGTAAACGTTACTGAAGGCTATCATCGTTATGCAGCAGTATTAATCTGTGGAATTAATTCATCATACTGCCCTCCTAACTTCTAGAGTTGACTGATTGAAGCAGAAATTTCAGAAACTATAGATGGAAGTATGGTGGACTGTTTAAACCAATGAGTGGAAAAAGGGCACATAAGCACATGTGCCCTTTTTCCACCCACTTCCTCAATATTTTTTTTACTTTATTCCACCAATCTGGATACCACTTTCCACAAATTTGTTCAACTTTTAGAAAATTACAATTTTTTTCATTGGTGTTATTGTAATACTGTCATGTAGTTCTGAAACAATCTTTGATTTGCTCTTTCCCCATATTCCATTAAACAATCAGAAGTGTTAAGAAGTAGTATCTCGTATCTCTATCCCCCCTCCCAGCATATAACAACTTGTTTACAAGAAAAGGCAGGATCTGATCACATGGAATATTATCAATTACTTGCCTTTTCCCGTCATAGCATCACAGCCACATTTCAAGCTAGTAATCTTCAAAACATCTTCCTCTTCTATTTGCACATAAATCTTACCTGGAATAATCCCATCATAAACAATGGCAACACCACTCATTCTAATCCTGGTAACTTGGCTGTCATTATTTACAGGTGGTCTCTTCATTCCCTTCTCCCACAGCTCTACATCCTTCATATCTATCACTTTTTCAGTATCTGGATCACATTTTCCTCTTCCTTCTGAATTACCTATTAATTCATTAATACTAAGTTCATCGTAAATATTAGTTAATGTTACCCCTCCCCCCAGTACATCACTTTCTGCCAGGCTATAGAAAACTGTGAGTGCATCAGTATCCAGTTCAATCTCTTCATTGCAAACATGTCCACAGACTCCAGGTTCTTGTTCACTTTCTTTATTTTCCAGAACTAGTCATCAAAATAATCTTTTCTCTTGGTGAGCATCCAATCGGACTATGGAGATTCCCTGATTTCCTCTTTCTTTAAATAATTTGTTATATTCGTTACCTCAGTTTTGGTTTTAATGCCTCACTGCCAACCTGACGACCTCCCTGTAGTAGCGCCCTTGTCATTTTATGTCTTATTTTTCATCCTTTTACCCTCTTTCCAATGCTTCTTTCCATTCTCAAAATCTCATTCCAATCTCGCTAAAGGGATGAGAGTGTAATGCATATTATGTGCAACTTTGGGTGGTAATCATTAAAAAAAAAATTTTCGGCACGGTGAGATCTTTCCACGAAATTACAGTCACCAAATTTCACCTCTGAAAGAGAAAATATTTTGTTAGTGCCGACATACATAGGAAGTAATGATCATAATAATAAAATAAGACAAATCAAAACTGACACAGAGAGATTTAAGTCTTTGTTGTTAGAGCATGCTTTTCGAGAGTGGAGGGGTCGAAAAATATGTCGAAGGTTCTTCAGTGAGCCCTCTGCCAGGCACCTAACTGTGAACTGCTGAGTAGTCATTTAGATGTAGATGTAGATAGCCATCAGATTGTCTACTTTACCAAAAGCAGTTGTTACTGGACCTCTTAGTTTACTTTTATTTTCCACAACCTTTTCTGCTATTTAATTACAATGTTCAGTTTTTGTTTCCATTACTGGACTACCCACTTTACTCTTTTGTGTACAGTTAGAATCAATAAATTAGTCAATCAACTTTTCGTTCAATTAATCAGTTTTGAGGTTATTTCCTGTTATCTTACAACCTACTTCACTTTTAATTTTATTATTTTGTAACACTGCACTTAATTCCTTTCACTTCTCTCGTAAGTTGTTATCACATACCATTTTCTGCTGAAAGCGTAATAGATAAACTTTGATCAACCCTGAATCATGTCTTTCCATTGTTTTAAATTCTATCTCAATTTTGATACCGATATTCGTTTATTTATGTCCATAGTAAAAAAATAATTTCACACAACACGTTTTTCGAAAATTCGTTCAAATTGACTCATATAAAAAGTTACTATTAGATTCTATATGTATGATTTTAATTTCATGTTATGTCACAAAAAAAGACTGTTTTCTATATTTTGAACTTGAGTAGTCGTTTGGATGCCACTACGATTTTAAAAATTCCGGTGAAATGATATCTGTCCTTTCTGCTTTAATTGATCTTAAATTCTCCAAACGTCTTAGAAATTGCAGTTTTAATACTGAATCCCATATCTCTTCTCTATGGACTCCTGTTTCTCCTATCATCAGATAATACCTCCCTCTTATAATGGTCTTCAGTGTATTCGTTTTACCTATTCGCTTTCGTCCCTGAATTTAACAGTGGAATTCCCATTGCACTGTTAATGTTGTCACCCTTGTTCTTAATTTTTCCGATGATTGTATCAATGTTCACCATTCCTTTACTAGTACTTAAGTTCATCCTTCTTACACTTGTGTGTGCCCTTTTCAGTGATGTCCACTCCCCTTTAACTGAACTGAGTACTTAGATATTCCATATTTCAGTATTTACATTTTTAGTGAACTTCAAATTCGTCTCATCCTTCCTCAGTACATCAGCATCTCGCTTCCTTCGACACTGATTCTTCTGTATGATTCTCTTAAACTTCAGTTTACTCCTCATCATTACTAAATCTTTATCTGACTCTTATCTGATTCTTGGTATGCCTTACAATCCACTATTTAGTTTCAGGATCTCTGTCTGACTATGATGTAATGTAATACAACTTGAATCTCTCTGTATGTCGAAGCGAAGTTTGCACCCTTCTCTTGGCATTATTGAACAGTATAATTGGTATTACTAAATGAAGTTCACTGCAGAACTCAATTAGTCCTCACCCTTTCCTATTCCTACTACCATACCCTAATAGTCCGATTGCATTTTGTTAGAAAAACTGTTCCGATTATTGTGTGAAATCCTTAACTGAATTGTTCACAATAACTCACTCTGTGCCTTATCTTCCTATTCATAAGGAATCGTATTCCTATTATACCATTTACTGTTGCTGTTAATGTAACCCTATCTTCATCTGACCAGAAACTCTTATCTTCTTTCCATTTCACTTCCCTGAACCCCATTTATCTAAATTGAGCCCCAGCATTTTCCTTATTAGATTTTCTTGCTAGACTTCCACATTCAGATTTCTTTCATTCCATACTCCTTTCGTTGATTAATCCCTCTTTCTCTCATGGTCACCTCCTTCTTGACAGTCCCTTCCAGGACAACAGAATGGGGAATTAGTCCGGAATCATTTGCCAGTAAGCAGACCAACATCACAATGTTACAATCACAGGCCGCATGTCCTGTGGATACATTTTATGTGTCTTTAACTCTGACAATAGCATGGGAAGGGGGGTTGTACTTTATGCCCACTTTTTGAAAATATTGAATTGTATTGTATCGTTCATATTTTGAAATAAATGTGTACTATTTTCAATGAGTTCTTCAACCAGATTACAGATATGTTTTACATTGTAGTCGATGTCAGTTTTTCCAATGAATGTCATGCTTGTATTTACTATTTTTATGTTACGGATCTTACTTAAACATCAATATTTGTTTAAAATGTATGCTATGAGTAAAAGTGATCAACAGTTAGCGTAATTTACATTTAATATTATTTTGTTGTGGTCGTAATGTAGTTTGTAGTCCAAGTTATTGAAAGTGACTCGATATTCCTAACAGTTGCTTAACAATATTTTCAGGTTTTGAACCCAACTTATAAATCTGTGCCTTCTTAGATTTTTTGAACCGGTATAAAGTACTCCCCCCCCCCCCCCCCCCCGCTTTAGTGAAGCGCGTTACGGAAAATGTATTGGTATTACTGGGGTTAATACAGTGGCTTCCCTTGCCTTCTGCGTCCTCATGCCTTTGCTCATTGCTGGTTCATCCACTTCTTAGGGACAATTTCCCACACCAACAGTAAGAGACGGCCTTGAACGTTCCCTCACTCCTCCACCCTCTCTGACAAAGCCGAAGATAGAACGATGTTGACTTTTTATGCCGGAATGTAGTGAATAAAGGTAATGAAAAGTATGATGTCATCCACATATGTACTAAAATGAATACACTAAATTTCGGTTTCACAGGAAATCACACAAATCTAAAGGCAATGAATTCAGCCAATTACTTACGAATTACAGTTCAGAATAACTTTATCTGGAACGATTACATAGTTAATGTCGTAGGGATAGCGAACCAGAGCATTCGATTTATTTGCAGACCAGTTCGAAAATACTGCAGGTCTGCTAAAAGAGACTGCTTGCATTATGCTTGTCCGTCCTCTTCTGGAGTGTTGCTTAAAAGACGGAAATAACCATCATAATAAGAGAAATCAGAGCTCGCACCACCCTGGTGTTCTAGAGTGGAACGATAGAGAAATTGTTTGAAGGTTGTTCAATGAACCCTCTGCCAGGAGCTTAGTTGTGAATTACAGAGTCATGACGTAAATGTAGATGCCGAAGCCTTCGGTCACCATTGATGATGATTTTGGAAACTGTCGTTTATAAATTTTTAAAACTCATTACAGTAATACACAGTTACAGAAATTAACTTTATTTCATGAAATAATCATTTGAAACATTTATATGTTTGTTGTGGTCAGAAAAATCTATATAAATAAAAAAGGAAATGTTCATTTGTTCATAATCTTAAATTTACAAATGTTCGTTACCGACTACTGCAAAATTTTTTAGGAACGTTGCATTCAGTTACAGGCATGTTGTTATACTCGTTATATGCCTATATAGGTAATATTTAAGTAAATACGTAATGTATATAAAGGGGAAACATTTTACTACCCAAAATCTCGAAAAGATGTACTTCTAAATATTTGCACAATACTCCAATGAACATTCGTAGTGTGTGTATGTGTGTGTGTGTGTGTGTGTGTGTGTGTGTGTGTGTGTGCGTGTGTGCGTGTTTGTGTGTGTGTGTGTGTGTGTGTGTGTGAAATACTGAAAAGTTGTATTTACAGCTTATCGGGTTATGATTAGAATAATGCTTCTGAATCTGATTTTTCAATGACAATAAACATGGCAAATGGCACAAGGTGAGAGGAAAGAGACAGATGGACAGAGGGCCTGCAGGAAATGGACACAGAAACCTAAAAGCAGGAGATGAGCAGAGAGTTGGGGGCAGGAGGATATGGACAGAGGGGTGGGGGTGAAGATGGACATAGTATAGGGGGAGATGGTGACGGACAGGCAAAGTCGGCCGGAGGAGCTGGAGAGACAGCGGGAGGAAAAGATGGACATAGAGGAGAGGAGGAGGTGATGGACAGAGAAAGGATTGAGGAGGGGCAGGAAGTGAGAGAGGGGTAGTAGAAGATGGAGAGTGAGATTGGAAGTCCCTTCCTGGACTTGAATCTTTCGCCGACTGAGATGTCATCGCCTACAAGTCTTGGCATTGTGGAATTGACCAGAAGACTCAAAGTAGACCTAGTTATGTTTATAGTGATATGCCTTTTACATTGTATACACGCTCTTGTAGAAAAGTTAGTAATGATGAAAAAATACATGTCTGGATGAAAATGTAACTGTACTGGAGTTATTACTTTGTACTATAATTATTAATAAAGTGTGGTCCTAGACCCCTGTAACCGCTAAACGTACATCGCGAACCGGGGGCTCAGGGGTGCAACAGTTTGATAAAATTCGAAAGCATAGTGCCGTATTGGCCGCTGAGCGCCTAGCGAGTCGGTGACGCAACCTGCTCGACTTGGGCCGGCGCCATGCCGGCACACCAGCAGCGCGCTGCGAGTAAAGGCCGGTTCCCACTAGGGCTGCCGCGCGTCAAAACCGCGCGTCAGCGGCGTGGTTGCCATGGAAATGGCGTCAGCGGCAAGGCGCGGCGGGCTCAGCGTCGCGGTTTGACCGTGTCGAACCGCTTCCGCTGCCGCGTGGCGCGCTCCAGGTGCGCGCCGCCAATCACAGAACGCGCTGAGCGTGACGTCAGGTACGGACCCCCGGGCCACACGAACTTTCGCCGAACTTTCCGATTCCAAGGAAACTATTCGGTAGAAAAATTTGATTCTTGGGCATGTTACAGCCTGATATCTTCCCTCGATAAAGGACCGAATTTCTTTTCGTTATTCGTCGTGGTTACTTGCTGTATCACATTTACGTAAACCTTTACACGAAATTTGAATGAGTGTGCAGAGGTAAAAACGCATTGCGGGGACTTTGCGTACAGTTCATTTTAGGTAATACATTATTGTGTATGAAATTTAGTCAACATATCGAAATTGTTTTTAAAGCTGAGAGCAGAACGATAGCTATCACCGTTCTCGAGATATTGAATGATATGTCGGCGGACGGGCTGTGCGGTGACCGCGCGCGGGTCGCTCGCGACGCGACCGATACTTTCGTTCTGCTCGTCGTAAACCATGTGATTGTATCAACTGCAAATTTCGTAAACGGTTCAAGAAATCGAAACGTGTTTTGTTGCAAACGATAACTTGTAAAAACTCATGTATTTCGTCGCATGATAAATAACCAAAATCTGTTTAACTACCAAGATATGAAAGAAACTACATTTTTTTCGGAAGGGATAGATGAATTTTTTTAAACAGCATTTAATAGCATGTGTAATGAGAAGTTAAACCGAGACTAATTTGCTGGTATGTCATAAGATGTAATTTGCTAATTATCTACAGCTATTGACTATTTCCTTTGGAAGTAACAAACGTTGTTTTCTTTATCCAGTGTACTTTATTGGTTCAAGATGCGTTTCGCCTTTTACTTTAAGGCATCTTTGGTGGAATCTAGAATGATTCAGTTTTGTTTTGATATGTGATACTTGCAGATTATAAAACAGTTCACATCTTTTTTTACGTGAATAACTGATTACTCTGATCGGAATGGACAGTGTCTTGAAAGGAGGATATAAGATGAACATCAACAAAAGCAAATCGAGGATAATGGAATGTAGTCGAATTAAGTCGGGTGATGCTGATGGAATTAGATTAGGAAATGAGACACTTAAGGTAGTAAAGGAGTTTTGCTATTTGGGGAGCAAAATAACTGACGATGGTCGAAGTAGAGAGGATATAAAAGTAGACTGGCAATGGCAAGGAAAGCGTTTCTGAAGAAGAAAAATTTGTTAACATCGAGTATAGATTTAAGTGTCAGGAAGTCGTTTCTGAAAGTACTTGTATGGAGTGTAGCCATGTGTGGAAGTGAAACGTGGACGATAAATAGTTTAGAAAAGAAGAGAATAGAAGCTTTCGAAATGTGGTGCTACAGAAGAATGCTGAAGATTAGATGGGTAGATCACATAACTAATGAGGAGATATTGAATAGAATTGGAGAGAAGAGAAGTTTGTGGGACAACTTGACTAGAAGAAGGGATCGGTTGGTAGGACATGTTCTGAGACATCGAGGGATCACCAATTTAGTATTTGAGGGCAGCGTGGAGGGTAAAACTCGTAGAGGGAGACCAAGAGATAAATACACTAAGCAGATTCAGAAGGATGTAGGCTGCAGTAGGTACTGGGAGATGAAGAAGCTTGCACAGGATAGAGTAGCATGGAGAGCTGCATCAAACCAGTCTCAGGACTGAAGACCACAACAACAACAACAACAACTGATTACTTACAGTGAATCGAGTTTTTGGCGAACATCTGCGTTTCCCCTCACCTGGTCACATGCTGGAGGTTGAACTAAAACTTAGATTATGGAACATAAGCATATTTTCATGTTCGCTATTTTTTCACCTGTCACTAGCTGTAGACATTTTACCGAAAACACTGATTTGAAGTCATAACTACAGTGTGTTCACCTCATGTCCCTTCCTGTTTGGTTTGTTTATGTGCATGTTGCCAATCTAAAGAATTATATGCTGAAAACTAATGTTTGTTTATTTCTGTCCTCCTTATATCCTTATGTGTGTGTGGCTAGCCAGTGATAGTTATAGAAAGTTGAAAGAGAATGCAGTAGTTGTCAGACAGTGGTTGAAAGATTTGGTGTTCAGCTGATTTCAGTTCTGGTTTAAATGTTTCGTGGAGAAGTGCATGGAATAGTAAATTCACTGCTTACATTAATCGATAAAATAGCAGAATAGCATTTCAACAGATGATTATTATCAGAATACTATCACCCAACCCCTTTGTCCTCACTCTTTGACGCCTCATAATATCTCCTGTCAACTTACCCCCCTTGTAGTCAAAGTTGTGCCGTAATTTCCTCTTCCTCTTCCTGCTCTAATTCCGTTCCTCTTCTTTAGTTACACGATCCTCATATCTAATCCTCAGCATTCTTATTGATCACGACGTTTTGAAAGCGTCCGTTGTCTTCTTGACAGAACTGTTCATAGCCCACGTTTCACTTACATAGAAGGCTGCACTCCACACAAATACCTTTGTAAAATTGTACCCAATCATTAGAATTTATATTCGATGTGAAAAAAGTTTCTTTTTCAGAACGCTTTTGTTGCTATTCACAGTCCTCTTTTTATATCCTCTCTACTTCTGCCTTCTCAATTACTGCTTCCCTTGCAAATCATTAAAGTCTTAGAAATGCAGTTTGGTTTCTGTACAAGTTGTAGATAATCTTGTGGCCCTATGTTTTAGAGCTTCAAAGAATGTTTTAATTAAGATTGTCAAAATCATTCTCTAAACATGCAAATGCTATAAACACAGTTTTGCAGTTCTTCAGTGTGTCTACTTAACTAAGTGGTAGGATCAGTATTGCCTTGTATGTTCAGACATTTCACAGGAATCTAACATTGTGCTTATGTTAGTTTGTATAACCCCTCCCCCTCTCCTCTCTATATATTCCTTCCACTTTCTAGCCTTCTCTTATTTGCTTAGTTCTGGCTTGCCAGATGAGTCCTTGGCAGTTGCTTCTCCTTTGAGCAAAGTTTTCTTTGTTCTTTATCATTTTCATTCCCCTGTTTTCCAAGTGCAAAATCGAGTTACAATTTTGGACTTTCTGTCAACGTCATGTTTAGACATTTCTATTTCCCATGGCCTACTTTATTTGCTGCATTTTTATATATTTCCCTCGTGTCAAATTTAATATATCACGTTTTATCTAACGATTTCTACTGTACCTTCTTCCCGTTCACATACTCTGCTGCATTCACCACTTTTTCTCTCAAAGATATCCATTCGTATTCTAGCGGATTCCTTTCTCTGTTTCAGTCAGTTGTTGCATTACGGTAACTTTAAGATTATCGAAAAACTGTGGGTCTTGACTTATTCAAGTTCCATTTCCTTAATTTGCTACCGTTTACTGTCTCTTTAGTTGTAAACCGCAGCTAGTAACCAATAAATTATTGTAGGTTTGCGTCTGCACCAGGAAATGTCTTATAATTTAAAATCTGGTTTCGAAAACTTTGTTCCAAGTATGTATTATTCTTTCATGATTCTTAAGCAAGGTGCTGGCGATGATTACATTGTGCTCTGTGCTAAATTCTATCAGGTGGCTTCCACTTTCATCCCTTCCCCCAAGCCTTTGTGTTTTTAGTGTTTTCCTGTACCTGCTACCGTATCACACTTTAAATTTTTGTCTCGCTTAACTATCTGAATAATCTCTCTTATTGTACATTGTTTCAATGTGTAAGGAGATAGTGAACAATCATGAACGGTAGTCATGAAATCTGTTTATGTTGAAATGAGAAAACATGAATAATTAAGTATGTAAAAGAGTACATTGTACAGAAAATGAAAAATTTGTATGTCTTCATCCAACTTCGTCTTTCCTTCATGTAGGTATAAGATATAGTTGTTCAAACACACCGGTCGTTTCGGTGGGTCCCACCCCGTACCTCAGTGGCTGTTCGTCATTGGCTACCGCTAGCGTCTGCCGCTTCCAGATGGGAACGCCAATTCCGCGAGCCGCCGCGTCAAAGCGGAAAACGCTTGCCGCTGCCGCACGACGCGCTGCCGCGCTCTAGTGGGAACCGGCCTTAAGACTACAGCGCGCGTCCGGGATAAGCCAGCTTGCTGGTGCCTGCAGAGTCAAAGCCCGTTATCAGCGTGTTACGTAATCAAGGTCACTCGTCTTCTATAAAGGGGGGCAGTGAACGCCAGCGGAACCATTCCGCTGTGACCTCTATCTGCCACAGCATTGAAGCACTATGCCTCGTCGACGTGTGTATCGTCAACGCCGTCACCGCACCCCTGTCTACAAACATATAATTAGCCGCGAGAATAAAATGGGTAGGGAGAAGGCAAAGGTGGTGCTTATGGACAAAGAGAGGGAATGAGGTTAAGGAAAGAGACGGGGGAGCAAAGAGGGAGGATGAGATGAGGAAATATAACGAAATCCTATACATATTACAACGTGTGCTTCCTCAGTTCTTTCTTTTCCCTATAACCAGAGTGAACTAAAGAAAAATTTGGCCGGGAACAGCTGGGAAATAATTATTTCATCTATAGCTTGTTTTGGTTGTTACAACATCACACGTATAATCATTATTTACATATAGCTTACTCCGAAAGGAAATCTATAGTGATGTATCTCAATTTTTTATGTACTAAATTTCTAGTCAGTTGATGTTATTGTGAATCTGTCTGGTTATTTCTAAATTTTTACTGTTATCTATAGATTTTTCACTTGCATTTTCGTCTGTAACATTCTAGCAGAATTCAACGTGGCTACGTGCTCAGGTGGATCGCTGTGCAGCAGATGTTCGGTAGCGTGGCACTTGCTGCCCAACAAGCCACTATGCACCGATATGAGTAATCACTATGGAGGAAGGGAGACACATCATGCGTTGGTTGCAGGCCATTGCCGAAACGACGGTCCAAACCGGACTTTCTCCCTGGCTCCCGCTTTCACCTACTGTAGCTATGATGTAAACTGTCTCCTCGTTGTCCCTATTATTCATACATCGTTGTGAAGCCAAAACTGCACCTTTCTGTGACTAATGGCTTCGCATTCATACTCGGGAGAGCCCAAATGTATTCCGAGTTAATAAATGTAGATACATGTTTTCAGATGAACTCATTTACTTAAAGACCCCCTTAGATGCTCACAACCTCTGTCCTAGCTAGGACCCTCTCAGCGGCACACGAAGATGATGAACTGAACTTATCGATACGATGCTTCAATATAAAACCCGATGAAACATACTCCCTTACATTAAGTAAATTGAAAGTATCACATACAGTGTTGTAGTATCACTTTTCCTGCAGACTGAGACAGAATGCGACAGCTTTGTGTATAAATACCGGCCGTTATAAAATTGAGTAATCCAATGTAAATCACGCTGTTCACTAATACGTGCAAGAAACCTGTAACTTATAGCAGCACAAAGGACCAAACTGCCAACATAATCAGAGTGAAGAAAGAATTTGAACCCTTCCTGTAGTTCCGTGGTCCTCCTGTCAATTGCACTTATATTCCTTCCTCAGCAGAAAAAAAATGTCATTTGCGAGATTTTACAGCCACTCTCCGTCATGGCCTTAAAATAGAAATAGTGCATCATGTCAATAGAGGCTGGCTAGGCGAATTCCCCGCCGGTATACAACATTTTATTTGGCATGCTGCTTTCTATTCGTTTGCCTTTTGTTTATCGCGAAATTCTGTTCACTACTATTGCGACACGATGTGTGCACCAGTCTTAAAATACCGAGGTTACAACGAACACACATCCAGCCACGAATGAGACAGGTGATTGACTTAGCTCTATTGTAAGTTTTTCAAGCAAAGCTTTATTGTTCCTGCCTTTCCTGCCTATTTTTGTAACTGTCGAGATAGTCTATTGCCATATTTATGAAGTTCAATTAATGACCGTAACATGTGGGCGTAGTATCCCTTTTCCACAGCGAGAAACTCCGCAATAGCGAAATTTATTATGTGTTTGGTCTTCTACAGCGTGTATTCCTCCAAGACCGACGTTTACATCAGTCCCAAAATCCAATATTGTTGGCTATACGTTCGATAATACTGATATTGATGAATTGACAGGCCTTTCCAACATATAGGATGTAAGAAAAAGGTACGGCCAAATTTTCAGAAAACATTTCTTACGCGTAGAAGAATAAAATTTGTTATATTGACATGCGTATGGAAACGCTTCATTTCATATTGGAGCTCATTTTCTGCTGCTCTAAGTACCTGCATTAATCATGGGAAACAGAAACAGACGTGTACCTACATGGACTTCTTCACAGTCAACGGCTCCAAGGGAAGTGAATGAAGGAAGAAAGAAAGTAAGACTAGAGGTTTACATGCCACTGACAGCGAGATCATTTGAGATGGAACACAAGCTCGGATTAAGAAAGGGTTGGAGGCACCAACCATGCCCTTTTTAAAGGAACCATTCTGGCAATTGACTGTAGTGAGGTAAGGGAATTGTGGGAAACTTAAATCTGGGTAGCGAAACGGAGATTTGAAGCGTCATCCTTTCGATTTCTTGGCCTTCACGCTCTAAGCCAACTACACTTTTAGTTGCGGAAGTGTTTCAAAGCCCTTGTGTAAGGAAGCTCGGTACAATAAGCAAAGAGTTATTGTGCCTGCATTTTAGACTGCTGTGAAACAATACGCTGTTCTCCAAGGATCCTCCAACGCATCAGGGATTCAGCGCAGGGTTGACGCATTCATCATTGCTTACCGAGGGATTTTTGATCATTCCATCTAGGAAAGTGTTCCATATTGTTGTGTTACGTTCATTCCCTGAGTTTCTCGTGATTAATGTGTCGAAGAATCTTGAAACATAGCTTCAACAAGGAAATACATTGTTTCTGGACCCATGTCACTATATTTTCTTTCCCTATATGTCTAACTTTGCGATGTACTCATTTCATACGAGTGGATTCCACCTGTTATTTCGCGAGTGTAGGTACTCTCTGATTTTCTTGGTCGGTTTGTAAATAGTTCTCAGCACTCTTTGTGCAATATTCGGCCGATTCTGTATGTCACTCTCAGGATGGACAGCAGAAAAGACATATCCGACATTTCTTCTTCGCCGGCCGGAGTGGTCGAGCGGTTCCAGGCGCTACAGTCTGGAACCGCGCGACCGCTAAGGTCGCAGGTTCGAATCTTGCCTCGGGCATGGATGTGTGTGATTTCCTTGGGTTAGTTAGGTTTAAGTAGTTCTAAGTTCTAGGGGACTTTTTGACCTCAGCTGTTCAGTCCCATAGTGCTCAGGGCCATTTGAACCATTTCTTCTTCGGACGTGCCACTTCGGCAGGAGATGGCTTTCGCGATACTTCTTCCATAATCGGTGGAGGAACCGTTGTTCCTCAGAATCCATTCGAGGTGTAGGGCCTCAAGTCCGAGGTACTGTGCCTCGTAGGTATATTCTTGTCGAACACCTCACGAGTGTATTAATCATACCTCTTTTCTGGCTCGGAGGACGGTTTGAACATTTGTGCACGTATCGGTTTAAGTGTGTCGCTTTTCGATATACACGGTATCCAAAGTTCTCACTATTCCTCGTAATCAGCGTATTTAGAAAGGGTACTTGGCTATGAAAATTTCAGCAATTTATATTATTAAGATAACGGACTTCTTACCAGTCCCGGTATTTTGGATTTCAAAGTTTTAAGGTGCGTTTGCACAATCGCGAAGTAACCATGGTGCAGTCAATTGCAATCCAGAACCCCCCCTAGCCTCCTGCTTGACAAGTTGCATACGGGTTGTTACTCTTCACCAGTATTCAGGGCTGGCAGGATAGAAACCCTCGACCAGCTATCCAGATTCAGCTTTCTCATGGCTTCTCTACATCTTTTCAGGTTCCATCAACAAGATCACTGTCGAAATCTACTTGCGTCTGACGGCGGAAGGTCACGCTACAGAACTAACGCAGACGACCCACAAGAGACGGAGTGCCATACTAGTGTAAAACTGCAACAACATGCAGTGCCTGCAACTGTCAGAGATGGGGCATGTGTCACACGTTTCGGGACACAACCAGTGTACTGTAAAAAGAATTTTGATACCCAGTGGGTTGGGAGATATGGTCTCAGAATTTACATAATAATTTGGTATGATAATAACAGATATGTATTACAAAATTATTATATCGTCATGATATTACATCTTCATAAACAGGTACAACTATTAGGTTATTTGAATCCTAATGAATACCAAAAAACTTAGATCACAATTTTTATAGGCAGGGAGGTCCAGTTCCTTTCTTCCAGTAGTGATAGCCCCACAAGGGATGAGAAGAACTTCTGTGAAGTCTGAAAGAGGGATATGTGTTGTTGGTGGAACTATGGGGGATACCTCAGTCGGTAGCGCACTTGCCGTCAAACGGCACGTTCGCTACACTTCTTGTCCGGCACACAGTTTTAATCTGCCAGAAAGTTTCCATCGATTTCATGTTTAAACAGGAAAAATCTTAATTAATCCCAAACTAGTATTTGTATTTAGAAGAGCGAAACGCATTTACTGCTCTGTTTTAGAACTAATATAGCAGCAACAGAAATTAGTACAATTCCGTTTGATTAAGCGAAGCTGACCTCATCATCTCTGTAATATAGGAACGAAAAATTCTCTGTCAGTTAGTCAGCACCTTGATACTTCATTTGGGTGAAAACAGTATTACGATATCCGGAAATATTTGAAATTAAAAGCTTAGTAGAACCACCCTCTGTTGTAGCTATCAAAGATATGTGCACGCCACAAATTCATTAATATAACGTAGCTACTGCGTTTCATCGCCTCATAGAGCCCATAATGCAAACTCGAATTTTAGCTGCATGTGTTACTACCTGCTACATTTCCTAACAGATCAAAGATCAGCAGCAGATAAAACCTCGTAAAACCCTAAAATCAACACCGTAATTGATACCGTGGATTTCCGTCCTTGTTATTAGTGAGACCGAGATCGGTGTTTGACAGATAATCTTCCCGCCTAAGAAGTGTTAACGACGATCCTTCTTCCACTTTTTCTACTCGTTTCTTTTCTTACATACTTATCCTCTAGTACTGTGCTTATTTCGTACTACGATAACGAAACATCAACGTATATCCGTTTCTGTCTTCACACACCGGCGCCACAGTCTATTGTAACCTCGAAAGGAAAATAAATTTATCGTTTTGAAGGAAGCGGAACGAAGACAAACGTTTCCCACGTAGCACTCTTTCGCGTGCCTGCCTCAAACTGGCAGATTGTTAGTTGAAGCTGAAAAGTATTTTGTACGCGAGATGTTAACACGCATACAGCACAGCTACAGATTTGGGAATTTCATTGATCTTCACCACTTCAGTTTGCTTGTTATATACAAACGACATACACAATTTCGATTTCCAATTACACCCTTTCTGCATCCTGTTATCTATTCTGCGACGTATTACGAAATATTAGGTAAAGGCAAGGTACAATCAAGGCAGTAAAAATCAATTATGTCGACATGGAGAAGCCATTAGGAGGCTTTCACTGATGAAGTGGGAGCCGCTGCTGAGGAGGTAGCGTGAGACCGGTACCTGCTTTTATGCTCGTAAGGGTAGAGCGGTGAGTTTGAGTCTTTCTAACACTATGTGTGGTCATCAAGGCGCGGGAAATAGATACCAGTGAGCTGAGGGAACTGTCTTTGAAGACGTGGCTACAGCCAAAAGTAGTGATTAACTAAATTCATCAAAGACGACAGGGAAAGACGTAGTGCAGTTCACACACGTTAAATTCTAATTTAGCGCAGTTACCTTAGTTACGATATGAAAGTCTAAATGAGGTTATAAAGGTAACTTCACTTAGAAAATCAATAACCGATAGGCCAACTTTCATTCCGTTCCTTGAAAGTAACCGACCATTTTAACACTGACGGGAAGGACAGTTTTGTTACGTCACGTGAAAGGTCAAGAAAGTGTTTCAAATTCAGAACTAAAGCGTAAATTATGAACTCTGTCTTAGTGCTGCTGAGGTGGCACAGTAAACTGTGATTGTACTGATATACTTAACATGTAAATAGTTCTCATTGATAAGATGATTCACTTTCAAAGCATCTTCTGCTCCATCCCTGATGTATTCCATTCTAGCTTATGTGCTAAACACTTATTTCGTGCGCATCGAGATAATAAATGCAAAAATAACTTATAAATGTTCAGAATGTAGCCATATGTGAAAATTAATCTGCGTTGTGAATGTAGAATGACTCGTTCTACATCATTACGATTTATCGTGCAAAATTACCCATGGAGCATCAAGCTAACAAACTAACTTAAATGTATAAGAAGAAAGTAACTTGTTCTCGAAAGAACAGTTACTGTTGATGACCGTGCAGCTTTTCCCTGGAATAAATGATGACCAACTGCAAACCTCAGCTGCCGACAGGTGTTGTTGATATACCTCTATATTTTAACTTAAATGTTCTAACTCTGACAAGTGTGGCCACAAACAGGACCTAAATACGTATTAGAATTGGTCCAGAATCACTTCCCACGACGGTCTTCAGAACTTTCAGTAATTAACGCGCCAACCTTCTGTTACCTTCCTGTTCTTAGGGTTTTCATTTTTATGAAAACCTTTTTATTACAGTGAAAAGAAGAAGAATTGGTTAACTGAGTCATCTAATATCAAATATTAATTACTTCAAGTGATCACTGCAGCGAAAAAATTTTGCTGGCTGGAAAAGGGTCGTAAGAAAACATGACTACTGAATAGCTGTCAGTGGAATCGCCTACAGAGAACTGAAAGCTAAACCATAAAGCAATTGAAGGAGTGATGGTGAGTCTCATGATCGTAAGAACTTGATAACGCATACACACTAAAAGAACGAGATGACGACCCTTCAGTACACTAATACACAAATATGACAAGTTTCTGAATTTAATACTGTAACATACAGCAATGCTCTCATCCCTCCAGGACAGTTGTTTTCATTAAATATTTTGTGAGACTTTTTGGTAACTGTGCTAACTTTTCCTTTCTACTTGCCACTTCTGTAACTACAGTCACCTCTACTTTATGCATTGGTGGAATTAATACGTTTGTGAAGTCAATTTGGAACGTAAGCTCTCGAAATTTTGTGAGTAAAGCGCTTGGGCACTACTGCTTTTTCAGAATCTCTGTGGCACGATAATGTTCGATGTACAAATCATTGACGAATCGTGCCCTCGCCATTGAATTCCTTTTCTTCCATCAATTCAAACTTGTAATGAACTCAGAGCAACAAAAAATTCAGTTGTTTGAATTACCTTTTTTGTAATTCATCTCTTATGTGAATGAACATCACTTTCTAAGCATTCTTTCAATAAACTGGGCAACGCAATCCCGAGGACTAGGTTCTTGTGGCTGTTCCACATAGACATGTACTCCTCGTATTCGAAGCTTGTGATTATTTTCAGTGACTGTATAGCGTAGTAAACCAATGTTGGCCTAATCACTCGCATTATTTCACATTTATTTACATTCGTAGTCACCTGCCGATATCTTCAGACTCGTATACAAGTATTTTACTTCACAAGTTCCATATTACGTCAGTAGCTTGTACACAAATACGTAGTTCGCAAACACCTATATAATCCTTTCCAGGGAGCAATTACGAATGAAGGTACAGACAACGAAGGAAATTTCATTCTAGTGAGATGCCATAGTCGAGAATAGCTGCTCTGTATTGCACCTTAGCGTCGTATGTTGTTAATGTCGTACACCATCAGAGAATTTCGTAACTTTAACAAATCTTGAAACACGTGTGTCTGCTTTTTGCTGTGTCTTGAAAGGAAATGACTCATTCTATTGTCATTATTTTCTGTGTTTCCGCAGGAGATGACTTTATCAACAGATAATAAATGGTTTACTAATCTGATTACATGCCCTGCTATGATATTATCTAACGCTCTTATCAAAGTTCAAATGCTGTCACTGAAGTGTTATCACGTATGCATGACAGTATATAAAGAGACAGCGCGAGTATTAGAACTACCTATACCAACATGGCGGCAACTACGGTGTTAATCCTGGATCTGCTGGGAGTTTTCTGTCTACTGGTGACAGCTCATAGTAGACAAGTCAACCAGTCCCCAGAGGGTTTCTTACTGGGAGCCGGTACATCTGCCTACCAGGCCTGGAACGAGGATGGCGATTTATAGACTATTCTCCATTGCTCGGCTCTTTTCATACACTGTTAGGAGAGTTAGGAATCTGAGGGTCAACCACAGTTGGGTGAAGAATTCCTGTAGCCTTTTCTGTGGATTAAGGGTGTCAGTTGGATGTGTGTTTGTTGCTCCTAAGTCTATTCCAATACCATCCATTCATCTTCAATTAAATTTCCGTTAATATATCATGGGTACGGGAGAGCAACCGTTAAATATTTACCAAAGAAAGTTCGCCAAACAGCCGCATAGTTTCAAAGGTTATTTTATTCAAACGACCATTCATTAACGCCATCATTAGGCCCCTATGCAGTCTACACAGTATCTGTATATTATTCACCATGGTAATTATTGGTATTTCCATTTTAACACTGTGAATAATATAATGTTAGCGTGTAAAGAGTAGACACATTTTGTAAAAAAAATGTGACGAATGTAAGGAGGAAACGATATATTGATAAAGGAATAACTGGAACCATCTACATCAGGAATCCACGACTCATTTATGGAGTGTTTACTTGTCAAATTTTCGAAGTAAACATTAGATAAACGAATTCTTGGAATCCAGATTTTGAAGGCTCCAATTATGCATGTGTCGCTGTCTCTGATTATACGGGGAGTGCATCAGGTCGTCTGAAGCAAATTACTTCTGAAAACGTATGGCTGTTTCACGATTGTTTTTTAGTTAGGTGGTTGTCTCCTTGATTTCTTATATCTACTTTGAGCCAACTACCTATTCACGTGGGTACATGTCTCGCACGTTGTTAGCTTCAGAATCATGTACTTTTCCACAGCAATTCACACTCACGTTGACAAATCAACTGTTCAACTCATACAAAAGGAAGAGCATGTTGTAAATCAATTCACCTAAATTCTGGTTACAGATTCTAACAGTGAATTTTGTCCATAATAGATGCAGCTGAAATGCTTGACTGTTCCTTCATAGGGTGCTGGGTAACAGCCACTACCAATCACAAGAAAAGGTGATTTTATTTTATGCGCGACCGGATTCTGGTTTGTGCCCATCTTCAAGTCGTTTACATTCCATCACATGTTTCCATATTCAACGTTGCAGATCACAGTTTACATTAAAAACATATAGAACAAATAAAAACAAAGAGAACCAGCTGTAACAATTAGAGGTTGCTAACCAACATGTGTTGTAAAACATACTCTTACAGACACTAAAGTAGCCACCACGTTTCCCTCTGGTCAGGTGTATACAGAGATATAAATACAAAATCAGATAGGGGTAATGCAGGAGTGGGTTTAATAATGAATAAAAAAATAGGAGCGCGGGTAAGCTACTATGAACAGCATAGTAAAGGCATTATTGCAACGAAGATGGACACGAAGCCCACGCTTACCACAGTAGTACAAGTTTATATGCCTACTAGCTCCGAATATGACTAAGAGACTGAAGAACTCCATGATGAGATGAAAGAAATTATTCAGATAGTGAAGGCAGACGAAAATTTAATAGCCATGTAGGACTGGAATTCGATAGTAGATAAAGGAAGAGAAGGAAAAGAAGTAGATTCATATGCAAGGGGGTAACTAATGAAAGAGGAAGCCACATGGTAGAATTTTCCACAGAGCATGATTTAAGCACAGCTAACGCTTGGTTTAAGAACCATGAAAGTTGGATGTATACGCGGAAGAGGGTTGGAGACACAGAGTGTGTGTGTGTGTGTGTGTGTGTGTGATTTTCTAAGAGACCAAACTGCTGAGGTCATCGGTCCCTAGACCTACACACTGATTAAACTAACAATAACACGTACACCCATTCCCATGGGAGGACTCGAACCTCCTGCGGGAGGTGCCGCTCAGTCAGTGACATGGCGCCTCTAACCGCGCGGCCACCCGCGCGGCGCCTGGAGAGACTGGAAGTTTTCGGTTAGATTATTCAGGGTGGTCCATTGATCGTGACCGGGCCAAATATCTCACGAAATAAGCATCAAACGAAAAAACTACAAAGAACGAAACTTGTCTAGCTTGAAGAGGGAATCCACATGGCGGTATGGTTGGCCCGTTAGATGGCACTGCCATAGGTCAAACGATTATCAACTTCATTTTTTTAAAAATAGGAACCCCAATTTTTATTACATATTCGTGTAGAACGTAAAGAAATATTAATGTTTTAGTTGGACCATTTTTTTCGCTTTGTAATAGATAGCGCTGGAATAGTCACAAACATATGGCTCACAATTTTAGACGAACAGTTGGTGACAAGTAGGTTTTTAAATTAAAGTACAGAACGTAGGTACGTTTGAACATTTTGTTTCGGTTATTCCAATGTGATACATGTACCTTTGTGAACTTGGCATTTCTGAGAACGCATGTTGTTACAACGTGATTATCTGTAAATACCACATTAATGCAATAAATGCTGAAAATGATGTCCGTCAATCTCAATGCATTTGGCAATACGTGTAACGACATTCCTCTCAAAAGCGAGTAGTTCGCCTTCCGTAATTTTCGCACATGCATTGACAATGCACTGACGCATGTTGTCAGGTGTTGTCGGTGGATGACGATAGTAAATATCCTTCCATTTTCCCCACAGAAAGAAATCGTGGGATATCAGATTCGGTGAACGTGCGGGTCAATCCACCTGTCATGAGATACGCTATTCAATACCGCTTCAACCGCACGCGAGCTATGTACCGGACATCCATCATGTTGGAAGTACGTCGCCATTCTGTCATGCAGTGAAACATCTTGCAGTCACATTTGTAGAACAATACGTAGGATATCAGCATACATTGCACCATTTAGATTGCCGTCGATAAAATGGGTGCCAATTATCCTTCCTCCCATAATGCCGCACCATACATTAAACCGCCACTTGTCGCAGCCATAGTGGATTTTCCGTTGCCCAATAGTGCATATTAAGCCGGTTTGCGTTACCACTGTTGGTGAACGACGCTTCGTCGCTAAACAGAACGCAAAAAATCTGCCATCGTCCCGTAATTTCTCTTTGCCCAGTGGCAGAACTGTACACGACGTTCAAAGTCGTCGCCAGGCAATTCCTGGTGCATAGAAATATGGTACGGGTGCAGTCGAGGTGGATGTAGCATTCTCAACACCGACGATTTTGAGATTACCGATTCTCGAGCAATTTGTCTGCTACTGATGTTCGGATTAGCCGCGACAGCGGCTAAAACACCTACTTGGGCATCATCGTTTGTTGCAGGTCGTGTTTGACGTTTCACATGTGGCTGAACACTTCCTGTTTCCTTAAATAAAGTAACTACTCGGCTAACGGTCCGGACACTTGGATGATGTCGTCCAGGCTACCGAGCAGCATACATGCACACGCCCGTTGGGGCATTTTGATCACACTAGACATACATCAACACGATATCGACCTTTCCCGCAATTGGTAAACGGTCCATTTTAACACGGGTAATGTATTACGATGCAAATACCGTCCGCACTGTCGGAATGTTACGTGATACCACATACTTATACGTTTGGAACTATTACAGCGCCATCTATCACAAAGCGAAAAAAGTGGTCCAAGTAAAACATTCATATTTCTTTACGTACTACTCGAATATGTAACGCAGTTGATATCCGTTTGACCTATGGCAGCGCCATATAGCGGGCCAACCATAGCGCCATCTGGTTTCCCCCTTCAAGCTAGACGAGTTTCGTTCTTTGCAGTTTTTTCGTTTGACGCTTATTTTGTGAGATATTTGGCCCGGTCACTATCAATGGACCACCCTCTATACTAGGGAACGAGGCAGTGCAGAAGCACGAACATCAACACAAACAAGAATGAGAAAAAAAGCAAAGTGGCAAAGGAAGCAGCAATAAATATAAATTATCGAAGCAAATGCAACATTTCAACTAAGACTCAACGTGCAGCAGCAATGAAAATAAATCAGTAGTAAATCTGGCTTAACAGAGTAATACAAAGTGAAATTCTTTAGGACAATGCTTTACAAACAGCAGCAGCAAAAGCAATAAACTATACCTAAATATGACAAAGCTCAAGGAGAAAAATTGTTACAGTAAAGATAGCAGTAAGGTTATTGTTAGTCAGGGCCATTCTTTTGTAGGGATTATTGAAAGTCAGATTGCGTTGCGCTAAAAAATATTGTGTGTCAGTTTAGTGATGATCAAAATAAGTAAAGAAAGAACTGTCTGAGTACGTTCAGTTTTACTCAGCTGCTTGAAAATCAAATAACGTAGAAGTTTACCAGCACAATCATTCTTAATTTTCAAAGGGAAGTTTCAAGAGGCCTTGTTTGCTTTTTATATTCAGTGTGTCACGTGCTGCCGAATTTGCACTACACCTCCGGCGTGTTTATGATGTAAAGATTTACTGTTGTCTGATCTCGTCTGCTTTCCATTGGACTGCGCCAGATGCCATAATAAGGTAATATGCCACTTTCTTTCTTATTTTCTTATGTGAGTTGTCGAATCAGCAAAAAAGCAGGTTACATATTTTTAAAAATACCTTTCAGTTATTTTCTGTTTTATTCTATTTTTAGGATACCGACACGTTTTTCAAAGACTTTGACAGCGACGATTTACCTGCTAAGATAATACAAGTGTGGTATCCCATGTACCCATCGTCACCAAATATTAGTATGTTCTTTTATACTTTCTTGGTAATCCAATCTCACTAAATCGGGTCTCTCCACAAATATGAAATTTTGTGTATCTTCCGTCGGCCAATCATAAGATATCGAAATAAAGGTGAAACGACGCGTCATTGTGAAGTAATAAAAAAATTATGTACGGCAACCAAGACTGCATCATACCATACTTGCTGATTGCTATAATCTTCCCTTCATGAACCGGGAAATGTTTTATTTTAGCTGAGGTTAATGATTCTCGGCTGTGCTTTTAAATACATGCAAGCTCTCGGTAGCATAAGACAAAGTTAAGAGCGTTAGTGGCTACCCTTTCAGTTACATATTGATTTCTGTTTGGCCCTCCATGGAGCCGACTTTTCGCGAAGTGTGGCGGACGAGCCGACTAGTGCGACATCATAAGTTCGAGGCGACGCCAGTATTTTTCGTGGGCCTCGCCTTTTGCGGTGTCGACAGCATCTTCGTCGACCGCCAGCGCGTTGCTGGGCGATCATCGCTCTTCCATCCCTTGGTAGTCTCCGCTGGGTGGAGCCACGCTTACACGCCACCACTGCATGCGGAATTCATAAGACTGCATTGCTGGGACTGCGATTGTCTGGTGCCCCTGTTTAAGCAGCTGCTCTCAATCCGCCACCTCCAAGATTGAGTGTATCCACAGACTTATCAGCACTAGTAAGAATGACTTCAGTGAGGCCAATATAGCAAAGTATGGCGACGCTACTAGGCACTAATAATCCAGTAACATATAAGTGTATTTCGATTCAAGACTGTTTATTACAATCAAGATCTTGACTCTTTGTACACAGGGCGGTCAGAAACAGTCTGAAAATCGTGTAAGGGTGTTGCACCATAGGCTGTGCTCAGGAATACAGGAATAATTATATATAGAAATAATCAGGAAGCAGATGCGTAAAAGAAATTTCATTTCTTACTGTAGACACTCGCAAAAATTGCGATAATTATAACCTACTGAAGAAGGGCACAATGTGCCTGTAACCTGTTAGGAAATTAAATTTGTTTTCGGTGTTTACAGCTACAGTTCCTGAAGAAGATGGATAACACTGTTATAAATAATTGTTAAGAAAAAGACTGGCTATGCCACAACATATCCAGTGACTGATGTTGTTTCTAGCTAGGTATACGTGACAAGCAGCAGCGTGTCATATTTTATTTTTGACTTGAGTATAGCTGCTCTACAATCTGACTACTGCTTCCTTGCAATGTACAGGGTGATTCAAAAAGAATACTACAACTTTAAAAATGTGTACTTAATGAAAGAAACATAATATAACCTTCTGTTATACATCATTACAAAGAGTATTTAAAAAGTTTTTTTTCACTCAAAAACAAGTTCAGAGATGTTCAATATGGCCCCCTCCAGACACTCGAGCAATATCAACCCGATACTCCAACTCGTTCCGCACTCTCTGTAGCATATCAGGCGTAACAGTTTGGATAGCTGCTGTTATTTCTCGTTTCAAATCATCAATGGTGGCTGGGAGAGGTGGCCGAAACACCATATCCTTAACATACCCCCATAAGAAAAAATCGCAGGGGGTAATATCAGGCCTTCTTGGAGGCCAGTGATGAAGTGCTCTGTCACGGGCTGCCTGGCGGCCGATCCATCGCCTCGGGTAGTTGACGTTCAGGTAGTTACGGACAGATAAGTGCCAATGTGGTGGCGCCCCATCCTGCTGAAATATGAATTGTTGTGCTTCTTGTTCGAGCTGAGGGAACAGCCAATTCTCTAACATCTCCAGATACTGTAGTCCAGTTACAGTAGCACCTTCGAAGAAAAAGGGACCAAAAACTTTATTGGCTGAAATGGCACAGAAAACGTTCACCTTAGGCGAGTCACGTTCATACTGAGTTGTTTCCCGCGGATTCTCAGTGCCCCATATACAGACACTGTGACGGTTGACTTTCCCGTTAGTGTGGAAAGTTGCTTCATCACTAAACACAATCTTTGAAACGAAAGATTCATCTGTTTCCATTTGAGCAAGGATAAAATCACAGAAATCGATTCTTTTAATCTTATCAGCTGCAGACAGTGCTTGAACCAATTTCAGACGATAAGGTTTCATAACTAACCTTTTTCGTAGGACTCTCCATACAGTTGATTGTGGAATTTACAGCTCTCTGCTAGCTCTGCGAGTCGATTTTCCTGGGCTGCGAACAAATGCTTGCTGGATGCGTGCTACATTTTCATCACTCGTTCTCGGCCGTCCAGAACTTTTCCCTTTGCACAAACACCCATTCTCTGTAAACTGTTTATACCAACGTTTAATACACCACCTATCAGGAGGTTTAACACCATACTTCGTTCGAAATGCACGCTGAACAACTGTCGTCGATTCACTTCTGTCGTACTCAATAACACAAAAAGATTTCTGTTGAGCGGTCGCCATCTTAGCATCAACTGACGCTGACGCCTAGTCAACAGCGCCTCAAGCGAACAAATGTACAACTAAATGAAACTTTATAGCTCCCTTAATTCGCCGACAGATAGTGTTTAGCTCTGCCTTTTGTCGTTGCAGAGTTTTAAATTCCTAAAGTTGTGGTATTCTTTTTTAATCACCCTGTATTTTCACGATTTATAAAAAATTTCATTCTGATAAAGACACCTTAGTAGGTGCCGAAACGTGGGTCACTATACTAGCAGTTATCTGCAGTAGGTTGGCTGTATAATTCCTGTTTGAAAATTGTACAAAGTTGCTGAGAAACAGCCATGTTTAAAACTGGACGTCCACATGTCTGGAGTCTGAAAAGGAGTACCGAATGCGCTACGAGGTTGTAGACGTCTCTAAGTCGAGGGAGACAAAAATGCAGAGTCTTCCAATGGAGTTTATCTATCATCTCCTCAACGCTTTTGCGATTACTAAATGATCCTGTAACGAAGTGCGCGGCTCTGCATTAGATCTTCTCTGTCAACCCTATCTGGTATGGATCCCACACCGGTAAGCAGTATTCAAGCAGTGGGCGAACAAGTGTACTGTAACCTACTTCCTTTGTTTTTGGACTGCATTTCCTTAGGATTCTTCCAATGAATCTCACTCTGGCATCTGCTTTGACGACGATTAATTTTATACGATAATTCCATTTTAAATCACTCCTAACGTGTACTCGTAGATAATTTGTTGAATTAACTGCTTCCAGTTGCTGACCTGCTATATTGTAGCTAAATGATAAAGGATCTTTCTTTCTGTGTATTCGCAGCACATTACACTTGTCTACAGTGAGATTCAATTGCCATTCCCTGCACCATGCTTCAATTGTTGCAGATCCCCCTGCATTTCAGTACAATTTTCTGTTATTACAACCTCTCGATATACTACAGCATCATCCGCAAAAAGCCTCAGTGAACTTCCGATGTTATCCACCAGGTCATTTATGTATATTTTGAATACCAACGTACTACGACATTCCCACGTGGCACACCTGAAATCACTCTTACTTCGGAAGACTTCTCTCCATTGAGAATGACATGCTGCGTTCTGTTATCTAGGAACTCTTCAATCCAATCACACAGTTGGTCTGATAGTCCATATGCTCTTACTTTGTTCATTAAACGACTGTGAGGAAGTGTATCAAACGCCTTGCGGCAGTCAAGAAGCACGGCATCTACCTGTGAACCAGTGTCTATGACCCTCTGTGTCTCGTGGACGAATAACGCGAGCTGGGTTTCACACGATCGTCTTTTTCGAAACCCATGCTAATGTGTTGTTCTGCAAAGCTTTGTCTGTGTTTATGTTTGCTGTGAAAGTCCCTTTGCTTCCGTAGCAGATTTCTAACTCGGTTGTTGTACCACGGTGGCTCTTTTCCATGTCTTATGATCTTGTTTGGCACATACTCATCTAATACATATTTTACTATGGTTTTGAACATTATCCATTGATCCTGAACACTATCTGTACTTGAGATAAGACTTTTGTGTTGAGCTGTCAAGTACTCTGAAATCTGCTTTTTGTCACTTTTTCTAAATAGAAAAATATTCCAACCCGTTTTAATAATGGGTCAGATGTTGAGATGCATCGGAAGGGGATGGATTCGAAAGCATCGTCAGAGACTGAAGTGAGGCAGATGACGGAAGAAACAAAAGGGAGTTTTGTCTGGTTGGAGGAAAATTATGATTTAGGAGCTTTTACTTAGTTGATAGTAGCAACTTGGGGACAGGATTGTGGTGTAATGCGTTGCAAGGGTGATTAGAAAGAAGAGGAAGCATTCCTTGACATATCAGTAGGTAGCGTAGTCGTAGCGAGTAAAAGTGGTGCATTTTTGTGGAGTACTTTTTTATGTCCTGTGCTGTGACTGGCTCAGTTAATCCTCTCACTGCTACAGATGTGCTTGGCATAAGCCGTGCTGAGAGATGTGTCATTGTGGCCAGAGCAGGCTACCTGCGCCGGTACCATTCCGTGGGGTACGGCTTCCTGTCTGCCGAGTGATCTGCGCTGGCTTGCTGGTGTTATGCTGAATACCTTCTTACTTCGGGTATTTAGCGACATTGTCCGTTACGATGCCAACCGTTGCTGGGGTCCTCCACTATCTCTTCTTCCATTGTATAATTTTTGGCCTTTAAGGCCAGTCGGTCACTCTCCATTCTTTTCGAGTGTTCGTTCCATTTTCTTCTACACTCTAGTATTTTGTCATTTAGATTAAAAAATTTTAGTTCTTCTCTAATATCTTGATTCCTGAGTCTGTCCTCTATTGCGCAACTTTTAATGCGTGTCAGGAATTTAATTTCTTGTTCCTGAATCCGACTTACTTGCTTTTTGCTGATCACCCACGTCACGCTTCGGTAGAGCTCTGAGGAGATTGCATCTTTTTTCTAGAATTTAATTTGAGTGTATTTCCTAATTGTGTCTTTAAGGTTTCTGTTAATTGTTCCACGTACCCTGCTGCATTTACTAAGCTTAATTTCTACATCTTTACTGTGTAACTGGAGTGCTTTACTTGGTCTAAAGTCTTCTGATCAATCACCATTTTGGTTCTTATGTGTTCTTTACCCATGAAAGTCAAGTTTTGGACTTACTTGTTTCATTAAGTAAATTCCATCTGATGGTCCTCTTCTTCATCTGCTAGGATCACTACATCGTCAGCACGAAGTACTTTATTTAGGAGAGTCCTCTTGTCTAGTTATATACGTTTTTGAAATTATGTTTTCCGTATATGCCTCATTTCGTGTATGTAAATGTTAAACAATGCTGTGGATATACGGCAGCATTTTCGTACTCCTTTGTTAGTCGGTATCTGATTAGTCATTTTTCCTTCATAATCTAAAGCGATAATCGTGTTTTGATACAGCCTTCTTATCGCATTTATTAGATATTTCAAATATTAGCGTTTTTTCATTATCTTCCAAATTCTCTGCGTCTTGCCGCAGCAAAAACCTTTGTTAAAACCGCTGGGTAAAAACCATCTACATAAAAGTCCAAAATATTTTTTTACCTGTAAAAATGATTCATCGGCACATTAAATTTCTGTGCATTTCCCAGCGACACTCATGTATATCTGTAAACAAATGTATATACGGCGAGAAAAAGATATAATTTCGTAGGCTTCTTCGGCAAGGGTCGGGTAATACAAAACACACATCATAAAACATCACCAACTTTAGGATAGACACGTAACCTGAACGCAATGTTGCTGTTAGCTTCTTACAATACGAAGCGGTACCATAACCAGGACACTTTCACATTATGGACGGAAGTATTGATAATTCCCTGCCATAATTTGGTCACCGGCATCCACAATGCATTTCTTCATGCCATCGGGTGCCCTTGATGCTGTCTGGTAAGCTTTATTATTTTTCAAAATCTGGCACAGAAAATCATGTAATGGAGTGAAATCAGGAGAGCGTATTATCTATATAATAACGCCACGACATTTAATACATCTCTCTGGTCGCCTTCCATTCAGATTCTGCTAAGAGTTAAAACGTGTAGAACATTAATTATGTTGAAAAATATGTTCTGGCGTTTGTTAAACAGTGAAATGTCACAAAGTGCTTGAAAAAAGTCTTTGAGGGAAATAATTAAATTGCGGAGGGGTTGTTGTGTCGTATTCATCATCATCATTCATCCCCACTACGGTTGGAGGAAGGCAATGGCAAACCACCTCCGCCAGGACCTTGCCTATTCGGCGGTGCGGCGCGCGGTAGCCGAGCGGTCTTAGGCGCCTTGTCACGGTTCGCGCGGCTCCCCCAGTCGGAGGTTCGTGCCCTCCCTGGGGCATGAGTGTGTGTCTTGTCCTTAGAGTAAGTTAGTTAACGTTAGATTACGTAGTGTGTAAGCCTAGGGACCGATGACCTCAGCAGTTTGGTTCCATAGGAACTCCCCGGAGCATGGGTCATCATCATCATCATCATCATCATCATCAATTCCTTTTCAATAAAACATGATGTAGTTACTGAGGTTTCCACACCACACGTAACCTACACTATCAACAAATCTTACGTCTTGTAGAATCTACCTACATTCTCTACCGTCAGTTATGCATACTGCGTAGATTTACGTGCCTGTGGTTATAAAAATAAGTTTGCTAAGTAAATAGTATCTTCCTCATTGGCCATGTGCTACCTTTTTCTGATATCAACAAAAATCTACAAAGAAAGATGTGTTGTTGATAAGCTGATACGGAAAGGATGATATATGTTGATGAGTGGTTCCCTACTTCATTTCGCACTTATCAATCTTCTTCTTCATGTGTGGTCACTCACTTCTTGACAAGAGATTTCTTACAAATTGTTGCTCCCGTTTGACTTGCTACGTGTAACTGATTACGTGATACTTTTCAGTGTATAACCTGACAGTTTCTTTGAAGTTAGTATCACTTTCAAGGTAAACTAAACTGGCATCGAGTTTTCGTTCATTACTGAACGTCATACACACCGCCACAAACGCAAAGACGCTAAAATCCACATTCAGCTGTAATAACTGGTGCGCATTGCTTCCATTGTCGGAGGGGAAGCGGTCATTTCTGATTTGTTTGATACTGCCTTCCACAACTTCCCCTCCAGTCCCTACATCTTTCTCTCACAGTACTATTTACACCAATGACGTCATTTATATGTTGCTTGTATGTCAGTCCTGGTCTTCCGGTATCAATTTTGTTCTCCAAACCTTCATCTAGTTCCATGGTAGACATTGCCTGACGTCTTCAAATATCTATTGTCTCCCTCCAAACATCTCTTATCGTATCAATCCACTTAATCTTAAAATTACCTGACGACCTGTTTCCATATACTAGCTCAGAAATCATCTGTTACTTGGGTATGCATTTATTTCAAACTTCTGTAGCTCCATCTCCTTCCTCCCTCTATCTACCTTGTCCTCTGTCCTCTCTCTGTCCATCTCCTCCTCCACACTCTCTCCACCTCCTCCTCTTCTCTATCTGTCCATCTCCTCAGCCCACGTCTCACTGTCCATCTCCTCCTTTCGGCTTCTCAGTCCATCACCTCCGCCCCAACACGAGGGAAAAGTCTGAGGTTTTTACCCCCACAGTACTTCTTTCCAGACAGTAATGTGTGTACCTCGTTTGGTTGAAATGGGTGTAGGGGTGCAGGAGGAGATGTTGAACATATGCGTATCTAACATACATTACTCACATACATGTCTGCTGGTTTACACCACACAGCCCAAGAGAAGATTTTAAATCTATATGTAGTATTCAGACGCGTGACTCGATCTTAGATCCCGAAATACGTTGACAAAATTATCGGCTCGCTGCTGTGCTCATTCTCCTGACCTGGTTGACACAGTGAACAGCGCAAATAAGAGATGTTTGAAACTATTCCAAGTCAACTAAATATAACACCAGCGAAGTGAGACTTCTGTTTGTTATGTGGACAGGGCCATGGGAAGAAGCTAACAGTGCTGTTTGAGGCTTTCCCGAAGCTGCATCTGCTTGATAGGTTCCCGGGAATTACGCCGGATAATATTGTAGAAACCGCACAATATTTCAGCGAGACAACTGCCCGCTATCTTCAGGTGCTACTGTCGCGTCACTTTTTTTTTTTTTTCATTTATTGAATTTCAATTCCCCCCCGAAGGGTGCGGGCTGGCAGCAGCTTAGTATGCCGCTCTTCAGCCGACAGATTTTGTGACAAAGATCAAGAGAACAAATAACAAAAAACAGGCGATAAAATCGGAGACTTAGAGAGTAAGAAGGCGAAAAGAAATCGTGGAACTTAAAACAACAACACAGGGATGATGACGCTAATAAAAATACATACGAAGCAGACAGGGAAAACAATAGACAATTAAAAAAACACGGCGACAGTCTGGATTCTGTTCGCAAAGGACATAAAATTCACACCTAGCGACAGCATGGTTTCTGTTCGCAACACGAGAAAGACAAACAACACTGAATAGTCACTGGAACATTGCACTAAAAAGTTGGCAAATGGGACACCACAGTCGAGAGCAGGTGGGGGGAAACTGGACAGAAGATGGGAAAACAAAAAAGGGGGGAAAGGAGAGTAAAAGCGAAGGGGGGAACCGGGAAAGGAGCTGAAGGAGGATGAGGACCTATAAGAGGGGTGGGGGGCAGACGCGACAGGGAGTGGGGTAGGCAGAGGAGGGGAATACAAAAGGACTGGGGGAGAGAAGGGAGGTAGGGAGAGGTTTAGTGGGGAGAAAACAGGACGGAAGGGGGGGGGGGGGGAAGAGGGAGCCCAGGGAAATGACAGAGGAAAGGAGGGGGATTGAGGATCAGAGTTGATAGGAAGGATAAATGGAGGGAGAGAGGGTATCATCCGGGAGGGGGAGTTGACGGAAGCCACCTTGGGAAAGGAGATGGAGGGTGTAGAGATGGAGGGTAGGGGGGACACAACGGTGAAGACGTGGCAGGGGGCGGGGATTGGAGAGGAGAGGAGCAACCAGGGGATGAGGGGGTTCAAGACGGCGGGAGGTGTAGAGGATGCGGATATGTTCGAGGAATAGGAGCAGATGGGGGAAAGGAATGAGATCATAGAAGATCCGCGTGGGGGACGGGAGGCGGATACGGAAGGCGAGGCGGAGTGCATGACGCTCAAGGATCTGGAGGGACTGATAGAATTTGGGGGGGGCAGATATCCAGGCAGGACTGGCAAAAACAGAGGATGGGACGGAGGAAGGATTTGTAGGTGTGGAGGATGGTAGAGGGGTGCAACCTCCATGTCCGGCCAGAGAGGAGTTTGAGGAGTCGGAGGCGGTTGTGGGCTTTGGATTGGATGGAGCGGAGATGAGGTATCCAGGTGAGGTGACGGTCAATGGTGAGGCCAAGGTAGGTGAGGGTGGGGGTGAGGAGGACAGGATGTGCGCAGACAGTAAGGGAGAAATCCAGGAGCCGGAAGGAGCGAGTGGTACGACCTACGATGATTGCCTGGGTCTTGGAAGGATTGAGTTTCAGGAGCCATTGGTTACACCATGCAGCAAAAAGGTCAAGGTGATTCTGGAGAAGGCGTTGGGACCGTTGGAGGGTAGGAGCGAGGGCGAGGAAGGCGGTGTCATCAGCATATTGCAAGAGGTGTACTGGAGGGGGGAGTTGGGGCATATCTGCCATGTACAGGAGGTAGAGGAGAGGGGAGAGGACAGAGCCCTGGGGCACACCGACAGAGGGGTAGAAGGTGTGGGAATTGGCATGATGGATGGTAACATAGGAGGGGCGGTGGGAGAGGAAGGAGGCCACCAGACGGATGTAGTTGATAGGAAGGGCATAGGTATGGAGTTTAAACAGGAGACCGGGATGCCAGACACGGTCGTAGGCCTTTTCGAGGTCAAGTGAGACAAAAATGGCGGAGCGACGGTAGTTAAGCTGGAGGGAGAGGAGATGAGTGAGGCGGAGGAGTTGGTCATCAGCAGAGAAGGAAGGTCGAAAGCCACATTGGGTGTTTGGGAGGAGGTGGTTTTGGTGGAGGTGGAGATGGATGCGCTGGGAAAGGATGGATTCCAAGAGCTTGCTGAACACCGATGTGAGACAGATAGGACGATAGGAAGAGGCATCAGATGGAGGCTTATTGGGTTTGGAGAACATCAGGATACGGGAGGTTTTCCACAGGTCGGAATAGAAGCCAGTGGCAAGGATGACATTGTAGAGGGTGGCAAGGAGGGAAAAGAAGGAGGGAGGGCAGTGTTTGAGGTGGCGGTAGGTAACGCAGTCGTGGCCGGGAGCAGTGTTTCGTTTAGTGCGGAGTGTGAGGCTGATGTCCTGTGTAGTGATGGGAGTGTTAAGTGCAGAAGGTGGGGTGTGGCCCAAGTACTGGAAGCTAGGAGCAAGGGGAGGAACAGAGGTATTCGTACGGTCCATGACATCAGGGAAGAGGGAATAATCAAAGTGGGGATCATCTGGGATGGAAAAAACATCAGAGAGGTGGCAGGCAAAGTGGTTGGCCTTACTGAGGTTGTCAGGAAAGGGACGGTCATTAAGGAGGAGAGGGTACTGGGGGGGTGGGGCGGTTCCCAGTAAGGCGGTGGAAAGCAGACCAATACTTGGAAGAGTTGATGGGGAGCGTGGTGTTGAGTTGTGTACATGTCTGGCGCCAGGCTCGGCGTTTCTTCGCAACAAGCAGGTTGCGGATGTGTCGCTGTAATTGCCGGTGGCGGGTAAGTGTATCTCGGTCACGAGTGTGGAGAAAAGAGCGGTAGAGGCGGCGGGACTCTCGAAGGAGAAGGACGGCCGGTGGAGGCAGGGCGGGGCGGTGAGGGTGGATGGCTTTGGTGGGGATATGGGTGGCGACGGCGTCAGACAATGTCTGGTGCAGGAAGGCAGCAGCGCGAAGGATGTCATCAGGAGACTGGAGGGTAAGGTCGTGGCCGTCAACCTGGGTGTGAATGGAATCCCGGTAGGCATCCCAGTTGGCACGGGAGTAATCATGGACAAGTTTAGGAGGGACGTCAGGGCGAGGAGCGTGGCGGGGATGGCGACCGTTAGAGATAGTGAGGAGGACAGGAGCATGGTCACTGCCAATGAGGTCAAGGACATCCGCGGTGATGCGCCCAAGGAGGTTTGGAGAGGCAAGGACCACATCAGGAGTGGTGTTGGATTCGGGCCGGGTGTGCTGAGGCCGGGGAACCAGGTCTCCCTGGAGAGTGGTGAGAAACTGATGCCACCGCCGGAGGTCGGCAGTATCACGGCTGTGGATATTGAGGTCGGCGGCAATCACGTAGATGGAGAAGGTACGGTCAATGTGGGCCAGGAAATCGTACGGGATGGGTGTGCGAGGGCGGACATAAATGGTGGCACAGGTGATGGTAAGGGTGGGGAAGAAGAGGCTGAGGGTGAGATGCTCGGCAGGATTGTTAAGGAGAGGTTGGGGCCGGACAGGGAGATGCTTGAGGTGGCCTATAGCAACACCGCCACGCGCGAGAGGGTACGGGTTATCGGTGTGGTGTAGAGTGTAAGGAGCCGTGGAGACGGAGATACGGGGTTGAAGGAAGGTTTCATTTAGGATGAAGGCATCCACGCGGTGCTGATGTAGGGTGTGGAGGAAGAGGAGTTTGTGGGTGGGCAGGGAGCAAATGTTGTGGTACAGGATACGGTATGGTTGTTGTACCATGGGAGTGGAGAGTTAGACAAGAGTGGTGAGGGGGGTGAAGGTGAAGTGGGCCTGGTTGTGGGAGTATGTGGCATAGGTGGTAAGATGGAAGATGGAACGGGCAGCGAGGGCGATTTGGTAAAGAGTGTGTGAGCGCTGGAAGGGGTGGATGTTTTGGAGCACAATGGTGGTGAAACGGATGATGTCCTCAGTAGTAGGGGGATGGCGGAGCGAGTTGTTGGGGTGGATGGGGTCATCAACAGGACGGACAGGCACGGTGAGCTCAGGGGTTACTGGTGGAGGTTTCGCTTTACACTTCGAGGAGTAGGTAGGATGTGGTTCGTTGTAAGTGTTGCAGGAGGGGGGAGAGGTGAGGTTGGGGCAATGCTTGAGGAAGTGGGAAGCTTTGCAGTGGGGACAAGTAGGGGGGTTCCTGCATGCAGAGGTAATGTGGTCGTTGTAGGTGAGACAGCGTTGGCAGTGGTAGGATTGGACGGGGGAACGGGAGGGGTCCACCTTATGGCGCTGATTGTAGATGAGGGCTCCCTCGGTGAGGAGGTGGTCAATGGAGGAGGAGGATTCAGTGAATATCTGCATGAGAAAAGTCGGCCCGGCATCATTGAAGATGCAACGGGCTGAGCGAATTCCAATGTCGGGCCGGGAGTTGAGTTCCGCCAACACCTCAGCCTCCGTGATCACGGGGTGAAACTTCGTGATCACAGCGGTGAAGGTTGGTGGACGCCGGGGAGGTTGAGGCTGACGGGGAGAGGACAGGGTGTGGTAGGGGGTGAGGGTTGCACGTTGGCCAAATTGGATACGGGGGATGCGGGAGAGGAGATCAGTGTGGAGGGAAGCACTGGGGGATTTGATGAGGACCGAGTCCTTGCGAGGAATCAGTTGGGAGATGGGAGCATTGGGGTAGTATTTCCAGATGGCGAGGGTGAGGGAGCGGGCATCAAGGAATTGAGGGTCAGGATTGGAGAGGACAAAGGTGTGGGTGGCAGGCGGGGCGGGGGCGGGCGTCGGAGCCGCGTCCATGGGGGTGGGTGGGTCACGTTTGGGGTTTTTTTTGGAGGAGACTGCGGGGGAAGGGTCAACATTCGGGCGCTTTGAAGGTTTCGTGGGCACGACCGGGTGGAGAGGGGGCAGGGGTACGGGTTGCAGGGGGAGATGGCGGGGGGCAGGACCACCCTGAGCAGCGGATGACGCAGACAGGGGGGGCGCGGGTGTCACTGAGACTGTGGAACGTCGAGCAGAGATCCGTGCTGGCTTGGAGCCTGTCGGAGGCGGTGCGGGGAGCGGCGGAAAGTCAGTAGCTGTCGATGGGGCGACAGGGGAGGAGGAGGTGGGGGTGGTGACAGCCGAAAGTGGTGCAGGGGTGGGGTGGACAGGGAGAGAAGGAACGACGGGAAGTGGGGTGGAGAAGGAGCTCCATATGATGGTGGTTGGAGCAGCGGAGGGAGAGGTGAAAATGATAGGGGTGGTGGTTGTGGGTTGGGACATGGCGGCGGCGCGCGAGAAGGGCGGCGGCGGCGACCAGACGGCGACGGCGGGGACCGGCAGGCGGCGGCGGCGGCGAGCACCGGCAGGCGGCAGGCGACGGCGGCGAGCACCGGCAGGCGGCGACCAGGGGGCGGCGGCGAGCACCGGCAGGCGGCGGCGAGGAGGGCCGGACGGCGAGCAGTATGGACGGCAAGCAGACGACACGGCAAGGAAACGGCGGGAATCTTCCACGTCGAAGGTGCACCCTGAGAGTAGCCCAGGCAGTGAAACTCTTCGATGAAGAAGAGAGGGAATCCTACCCTCGAATGTCGCGTCACTGAGAAGCTCGCCAATTTATATGTTGGCTGTCAAGAACAGCGCAGGCGCCAGCGGGGCATAACGTCATCCAAGACCAATCGTAGACAGCGTCGAATACCAGAGCCCTCTGCTGGAGAAACGGGTCGCGGTCTGCGGAAGCGCGCAGCGGCGCGGGAAAATGCGGCCGGGAGCGACGGATCCCGTCCGCGCGCGCGAGGTGTTGGCGCGCGATTTAAGCATCTGCGCTAAGGCTTCCCATCTGCGTTGACTCGGTGCAGTTGCTAATCTGCGGCTGACGATTCCTTAGTACCACCAAAGCTGGCTCCCAGGCTTTGCTAAGGTGAAACCCCGTGTCTCTGATTGTTAGGTCTCTGCTTATACGTATTTCGAGCGCCTCTTTGATGATGGGGTCCCAGTATGTGGATGCATGCGAGAGGATCTTGGTTTCTTCCTAAAACTCACTAGTAAGCCGCATGGGACAGCAACGCTTCCTTCTTTTCTGGAACATCTGAACTCCCTCCATCCAAGCATCTGTTTCACCATGGAGGTAGAGAAAGATGGTGAGCTCCCGTTTCTGGATGTTTTGGTTCGCAGAAAAGGAGACGGCTCCTTGGGACACAGTGTGTTCCGGAAGCCTACGCACACAGACTTGTATTTACAAGCTACGAGCTGTCATCATCCCTCACAGCGCAGAGGTGTATTACGGACGCTAGTGCATTGGGCTAGAGCTATCTCAGATCAGGACAGCTTATCGACAGAGCTTAGCCATGTCCGCTCTGTGTTTGCCCAGAAGGGTACTCCGAGAAGCAGGTCCGGAATGCATTTCGACCAGCACTCTCCAAACCCCAAGAACAGCCTGAAGAAGCAGAGAACACCACGGGGTTGATTTTTCTACCGTATGTCGGTGGCGTGTCTTTTAAGATTGGCAGAATTTTCAAGAATTACCGGATTAAATGTGTTTTCCGGCCTCCAGCACGAGTGCAATCAGTGCTGGGCTCTGTTAAAGACAACCTCGGCCTGAGAAGACCAGGAATATATAAAATCCCGTGCCAATGTGGCAAGTCTTATACTGGCCAGATGTGTCGTACTGTCAAAGACAGATGCGTCGAACATAAACGTCACACGAGGTTGGGTCAGCCAGAGAAATCTTCGGTTGCTGAACACTGCCTTGACACGGGACACGTCATGAATTATGAAGAAACCAAGTTCCTCTCGGATTCATCCACATCAAAGAGGCGGTCGAAATACGTATAAGCAGTGACCCAATAAACAGAGACACGGGGTCTCACCTTAGCAAAGCCTGGGAGCCAGCTTCGGCGGCACTAAGGAATTGTTAGCCGCAGATTAGCAACTGCAACGAGTCAACGCAGATGGGAAGCCTTAGCGCAGATGCTTAAATCGCGCGCCAACACCTCGCGCGCGCGAACGGGGTCCGTCGCTCCCGGCCGCATTTTCCCGCGCCGTGGCGCGCTTCCGCAGACCGCGACCCGTTTCTCCAGCAGAGGGCTCTGGTATTCGATGCTAACTACTATTGGTCTTCGATGACGTTATGCCCCGCTGGCGCCTGCGCTGTTCTTGACAGCCAACATATAAAATGGCGAGCTTCTCAGCGACGCGATAGTAGCACGTGAAGATGGGGGGCAGTTGTCTCGCTGAAATATTGTGCGGTTTCTAGGATATTATCCGGCTTAATTCCCGGGAACCTATCAAGCAGAAGCCAACAGTGTTTGTAGCCACGTTCCATGCCAGCCGTTCAGACGCTGTGTCTTGCAGCTCCCACGGAAAACTTCCAACCGGCGCTTTCTTTAAAAGAGACACTCCTCCATGTAGCCATCGGACCTTTGACCGAGCACTAGGAGTCCCGAGTTGGTTTCAGGACGAGGGTGGGAGCTTTAACGGCCCTGAAAGACCACGTAAGGCTACAAATTCATGGCTGTGACGAAGGTCAAATGCCTGCGTCTCTCCACCGTCTCTTTCTGCTAGGCTGCTGTGCCGAATAAACAAAACAATACAGCTTTTCAAAAGCCGAAGTGAACAGCAAATTCAATGCCTAGCTTAACCATAGGCAACATTAAATACAGTAAATTTATACCAAAAGATCATTTACAGAGATTTTTACGTCACCGCATCTCATTAACACTCTCAACCCTACTGCCAGTGAGGATTGTTACTCGCACGCTACTTTTTTCACGAATGCACCTAACAATTTAGCTGCAATGAACTCCCTTGTGTAAGACAGCTGGATGTTCTGATTACTTTAAGAACGTGTTTACGTGTTGTGCATGTGATGTCGAGCACAAAAGCGCAAAACCAAAAACTAGAAAAAGTTTGAAAATATGTTTAAAGTTTGTTGGAGGTTTCTAAGTACAATCATTATCCAACACAGGGTGCAAGTCGTCTCGGTAATGTTAGGTCTGTTTAAGGAAACTTAGTTTTTTACGTCTCATAGTTTATGTGTAATACAATGGTATAATATTGGAGGTACATTCAGTGCTATAAGTTGATATCGACACTGGTGTTGTGAATATAGTTAGTAGTAAAGAAGTAATACATCGAAGCTCATGCATCACTCGGTAGTTCTTCATCCATCTCAGTGTCTGTGACGTTTTGAACAAATTTCGTACAATGATATATTTTCCCAGGCACAATCAGTGTCGTATATCGATGCTGTCAATGAAATGTGTTGCAGTTAGGTGCAAAGAAGTAGTAGTTAAAAAGTCCTGCGTGACACAGGCACTTTTACTGCGTGGGCAGCGAGGAATCAGTAATCCGTCAACTTTTTTCCTTTCCTCATTTTTTAGGGCTGTCAGCAAGGAAAAGCTTCGGAAAGGTTTGAAATTATGTGTAAGTTTTGTCCCAAGTCGCTGGGAGCTCTCAGTTTCAAATACTGGATGAATATAATATGGATATTTGTGAGCTCTTTGATACGCATCCGCACCCCTACCCATTTGAGAGGAAGCTGCTTCTTGCTTCCACATTGCTTCTTTCCAGATTTGGTTGAAATCGATCCAATTCATTAAGAGGACGTATTGAACATTCAGACCTACATACAGTTTTATACGATGTAGAGATATTGCCAGAGAAGCAGGAAAATGTTAATTCTCTCAGTACCAATATTGGGAACATATCGTTTTACTGTACCAAAATGTTGAGGATTTATGCCCGAATATACGTAGTCCTTATCTTCTGTTATCCTTCCATCTGCAAACCAAAGGGTATTATCTTATGAATGGCAATAAATGGTATCTTTGATATGGATTAAGAATATGGTTTTATTGACGAAACCTATACTATAACAAGGACTATCAATACGGCATGTTATTGTTGATAGCTTTGACGTACAAGGTACCTGTGGTCTTGGTCTCGCATTTTATTATTTCACGTACATGTATCGGCTATTCATATTAAAATTGCCATAGACTGTTGTTTCATTACGAAATTACGTAAAGTATTCTTCTGGTACACTCATGTTGCTGTAGATGCCATGTAGGAAGCTTACTGATGCCTTTAGCGTCCTTGTTCTCTCAGTGCTGTTGAAATCCACGAACTTCGGTCTGCAAAAGTAGAAGAAATGATAAAAATATCTACAGACCCACTAACAAAGTATTACAGGGTTAGTTACAACACTGTATGTCAGCAACAATAATAAGACAATCTGTATCTGAATGTAGAATCATCCTAAAAGCTTAGTATAAACAAGAAATAAGTTTGTTATCCAGTTCTAGACTACCCGATAAGAAAGGGGAGAAATTATAATACTCAGTAAATGGAGGAGCTAAATGAAGATCGCACTTTGACTACTGGTGACTTTTTTGCCTCAAACATGCGACAATAGGTATATGTTCCAAAAAACAAATGAAGGGAGTTAGGGGAGGCAACACATTAAATTTACCTCCTTATAGAGTAACAAAACAAATTTCTTACTGACATTCTGTATACAACATAATAGCGGCTTACCTGAAACCAGAATTCCACTCCAAGTTGTCGATAAGACTCCAAGCTGTATATCCCGTCTTCATTGATAGCTTTCAGTAATTCTGCCAAGTATTGCTGATAAGAGAAGATATTCTTTTAGACATTCAATTACTCTGATTATTCGTAGAAATCATTCGTATCCTTCATAAGATACAGAACACAAGAAGCAAAACTTATTAAAACATTGACACATTACACTTATCGTTTTTAAATACCTTGTAACAAGTTTTGTGAATTTTCTTTATAACGACAGTCGTCATATTCCTGCTAAATTCTATTTATTTAATTTCTGTGAACTACTTACAATCTTTTCGACATGACCTGCGAGTTTATCGTGATACTAAAGGCGCGTAGTGAGCAATGTGACAACTGTCCGGCTTATACACTGAAGAGCCAAGGAAACTGGCACACCTTCCTAATATCATGTTGGGCCCTCGCGAGCACACGGAAGTGCCACAACACGACGTGGCATGGACTCGACTAATGTCTGAAGCAGTGCTGGAGGAAACTGACACCACGAATCCTGCAGGGCTGTCCACAAATCCGTAAGAGTACGAGGGGGTGGAGATCTCTTCTGAACAGGAGGTTACAAGGCATCTCAGATATCTTCAATAATGTTCATGTCTGGAGACTATGGAGGACAGCTGTAGTGCTTAAACTTAGAAGAGTGTCCCTGGAACCACTCTGTAGCAATTCTGAAGACGTGGGACGTCGCATTGTCCAGATGGAATTGCCCAACGCACAATGGACGTGGTTCAAATGGTTCAAATGGCTCTGAACACTATGCGACCTATCTTCTGAGGCCATCAGTCGCCTAGAACTTAGAACTAATTAAACCTAACTGACCTAAGGACATCACACACATCGATGCCCGAGGCAGGAACCTGCGACCGTAGCGGCCGCTCGGCTCCAGACTGCAGCGCCTAGAACCGCACGGCCACATCAGCCGGCAATGGACATGAATAGATTCAGATGATCTGGCAGGAATCTTACTTACGTGTTATCTTTCAGAGTCGTATCTAGGCTGCATTCGCCCCACGCCATTACGGACCTTCCACCAGCTTGAAGAGTCCCTGGATGACATGCAGGGTCCGTGGATTCATGCGATAGTCTCCATACCCGTACACGAACATCCCCTCGACAGAATTTGAATCGAGACTACTCCGACCAGGCAACATGTTCCAGTCATTAACATTCTAACTTTGGTGTAGACGGGCCCAAGCGAGGCGTAAAGCTTTGTGTCGTGCAGTCATCAAGAGTACACGAGTGGTGCTTCGGCTACGAAAGTCCATGTCGATGCTGTTTCGCTGTATGGTTCGCACGCTGACGCTTGCTGGTGGCCCACAATTGAAATCTGCAGGAATTTGTGGAAGGGTTGCATTTCTGTCACGACGAAAGATTCTGTTCAATCGTCGTTGGTCCCGTTGTTGCAGGATCTTTTTTCGGCCGCAGCGATTTCGGAGATTTGATTTCTACCCGATTCCTAATATTCACGGTACACTCGTGAAATGGTCGTACGGGAAAATTCCCACTTCCTCCTTACCTTGGAGATGCTGTGTCCCATCGCTCGTGTGCCGATTATAACACCACATTCAAACTCACTGAAATCTTGATAACCTGTCATTGTAGCAGCAATAACCGATTTAACAACTGCGCTGGACACTTGTTGTCTTATATAAGTGTTGCCTTTTTCCGCCTATTCCCACATCTCTGTACTTGAATATGCATGCCTATACCAGTTTCTTTGGCGCTTCAGTGTATCCTGACAGAGTTGACTAACACTGATTAGGACAGGAGATACGGTGATAGGACAAGTAATTAGACATCAAATAGTAACCTCCACAGTACTAGATGGGATCTAAAGGGTCCTAAAATGTACAGGAAGGCTATACTGGTATAAATACAACTAATAATGAGGAAGTTGAGTATGAGAACTATACTAAGCGAAGAGTTTGGAACAAGAGGAGAAGACCAACGCTAGATAAATTTAAAGAAAGTAAAAATTTAGAGCTGTAATTTGCAAGGCAGATTACGATTTAACGTTGTGTCGATGATGAGATAATTAGGGACGTAGCACAAGCCCTCATTATGGAAGGATGGGAAGGGAATTTGTTCACCTCGTTTCTGAAGCTTTACTTTCAGTGACTTAGGAAAATCATGGAAAACCCAACTATATATGGTATGACGAGAATTTAAAAATCCGGAAATATGGTAGTTCGGATACACCTATGACACCCAGTTAACAATATTACGGAAATCCAATTGAACAACCTGAAGGGAGTAATTCAAAAGTGTTAGAGTAGGTGAAACGTTGAGAGATATACATTTACTACACTTAACTACTGCGCCACTTTGCTCGCTATTAATATGAAACGTTTTTGACGTTTCTTACTCATTGAAGCATACCTGCAATTTTTATTTTATGTCTTTGTTTTTGGTATTGTGTTTTCTTGAAAGGGACTCGAAAACTTGGAAGTTGTAAGTGAATATTACATACGTACCCCGTAATAACTGATGCGTTTTTCATCTTCGAGCCCCCCAGATCGGGATAGCCGTTCTCCGTGATGAAAATAGGGTAGTTCGGGTATCTCGATGACACCAAGTTAACAATATTACGGAAACCCCATGGCACAACCTAAAGGGAGTAATTAAAAGTGTTAGAGTAGGTGAAACGATGGGTGATAAACATTTACTACATTTAACTACTAGCCTAAACATAATGACCATTCCATTAAAGATATGAATCAAACCTTGTGGTACTAATAACTTTGAAACCGCAAGTATAGTTCAGAAACATAGCTCAAAAGATTTTACGATGCCTCTTGACACGTGAAAGCGATGCTTGTGTTCATAAGTCGAATTAGGACGTTTCATACTTGCTTAATACGTGCAATGCTTTAACCGACATACGGTTAAAATTTGGCAGCGCTATTTCTTTACTGAAATTTATTTCAATACATTAATAAGCCGAAAACCACTTTATAAGAAGTAGATATAAGTAGAAAAAAATGCAGTTTGCTTGCCTTTCAACATTAATTATGGAACATGAATTTATCAAAGAATCTTAGCAAGATATGAAATAAAATAAAAATTTGCATGTTTCCCCAACATAAGAATGAATCTGTTAAGAGGGATTAAAATGCCAGCAAAGTAAACAAAGACACAGAAGAAGTTGGAATATGTGTAGGGGGAGTTTTAATTGGATTTCCACTGTTATGTACATCCTCTAGTTTCTCTAATTATCAGGTTTTTTAGACAACTAAATTACTTGTGCGTCAGCTCCCAGTAAACAATTTTCCTACACTACGCTCGCGGAACAATTGACGAATTTTTGACGGAACAGACACAGGTCGTAGTAGGAAGTGACGCCTAAGCGTATGATTATTAACTTAGTGCATAACTAGTCTGCCTGACTATTAACATAGTGTAGAGGTGGTAGATCGCTGTAGGTTCAAAACAGTAAAAATAATTTTTTGGGGAGGGAGGTGGGAAACGGTGGTGTCTTCTGACTGAACTGAAACGGCGCACCTAGATTTACTGTTTTGGGTCAATCATTTCATCTCAGAGTGAAACTTATTCACAACTTCCGCAGTTATTTGTTTTATATAATCTAATCTCTTCGTCCAACTACAAGTTTTCTCTTTGTGTTTCCTTCAACTATTATGGAATTATTTCTTAATGTCGTAACATATATCCTTCCTCGATCTGGCTTATATTTTCTTTTGTTCACTAACTCTCTTGCTTATATTCTGAAAAAACTTTATTCCTTGTTGCCTTCTAAGGGCTCTTTATTTTTAGGTCCTTTCGTTTTCTGTTTTCCTTGATTTTCACTTCCATGCAGCTCCGCACTCTATATGCAAATCCTTTGCCTAATTTGGGAGTATTTTTGGCACTACATTTCCTTTGGCGAGGACTGCTCCCTTCACCTCTGCTATTCTGCTTACAGTTTGTCCTCCGTTCTTGTTTTCTGGTCTGCTTACAGCATGTCCTCCTTGTTTTGTGGACCTCAGTTCTGACGTCCAGTTACTCGCTAATCTCATATCTGCCGTTCCCCAAAGCTGTTTTCTTTCTTTGGTTTGCTCCTAATTCGTAGACTGTACCAGTACCCTGTTTATTGCGTGCAACAGGTCATATTTCTCACATTCATACTGCACGCTTTTGTCGTCAGATAATCTTATTAACGATATCCTCATCCTATATTTTCATCTGACTTTTTTTAAAAATACATCTTCTATTTTCTTCAGTACTTCGCCGAGATTCTAGTTAACAGCAGAGAAGAAATTATACTGGTGGTCATTACATTTGGAATACCGAAAAGTGTATCAAATAGTTAAATTTTACGTATTATGTGTTTGCAGTATATTATAAGGGCAGTAAACTGAAAACGAGACAGAATGAAGAAAAGTACTTAGACTGTTTATCATATCAGAGGTAACCGCCGTAACTGTGAATACATGTACCCCACTGTGAAACAGGGGGCTCAGTGCCTTCATAGAAAAATGTTTGCGGCTGCGTACGGAAGCACTTCTTCACCGAAGCAAACAGACGGCCACGTATGTCTTCCTTGAGGGCTCCAAAAATATGAAATAGGGAGAGATCGGGACTGTATGGAGGATGATTAAGGACTTCCCAGCAAAACTTCTGCAGCGTACTCGAAGTAACTGTGGTACCAAGCGGGCGGGTATTTTATTGGGAGTTAGTTTAGATGTTTCGCAGGGAAAAGCCCTTAACATACTACATTAAGTCCCATTCTCTCACCCATGCGATATCCGTATTTTTGGGGCCCTGAAGAAAAACATTCATGCCCATTTAATTTGCTTCTGGAGGATAGGTTCACACATGGGTACGATCGTAGCTTCGTAGGCAACCGAAAACATTTTTCCACGGAGATACTCATTGCCTTGTCTCACAGTGGGATAAATGCACTAATAGTTGTGGCGGTTGCTTTTAAATAATTAACAGATTACCTACTTTTTCCCATCTGTTTCGTTTTCATTTGATTATCGCTTATAAGAGAAAATGATGAAACTTTTAGGTGCTTCGTGGGTGGAGAGTATGCGAAATTTCAATACGAAGTATTTGCACCTCTGGCAGTAACAACTTCTCTAACGTAGCTCGGCATCATGTCAAACTGTGGTCGCATGACGCTGCCTCTACGCCAAAAGTCATCAATAGTAGTGACTGGAAATTGGGGGTGTGCCAGTGTTTAAGCAACACGCTAGCAGATAGAACAAGTAGTCTTGTATTATCTCGCTGAAATACGTCACGGAGGCCTCGAAGTCACTGGTATTAACGTTCCAGAAATAAATTAGTTGCTGCTCAGATTATCAGCTATGCAAATCAGAGGTAAACATTTTGCGTACCTAACGGCATCTCATACCATCATGGGAGGTGATGGACACAATGTTGACAACTGTACGAAGGCCGTTCAAAAAGTAATGCAACACATTTTTTTCCTCGGTTAGTTTCGGCTGAAAAATGCGGTAAGTGTTGTGAGACGTAGTGGTATATTACCGTTTCAGCTGACAGAGCTTCATGAAGCTGCTATTAGTTTCTGGCGCTAGACAGAGCCTTCAACGTGACGTCTCTAAGAGAGATGCGTTTGCGTGCCAAGAGCTGTCTACGGGTACTCTTGCTCGCAAACCAGATCATCGCAGATATGAATAGGGTACTGCAGAATGTCTGTGGAGATCTGGCAGTGAGCAAAGGCACGCTGAGTCTTTGGGCGAGGTATCTGGCTCTAAGCACTATGGGACTTAACATCTGAGGTCATCAGTCCCTTAGACTTAGGACTACTTAAACCTAAGGACATCACACGCATCCATGCCCGAGGCAGGATTCGAACCTGCACCGTAGCGGTCACGCGGTTCCAGAATGTATCGCCTAGAACCGCTCGGCCACTCCGGCCGGCGCGAGGTGCCTCTCATGATTGCAAAAAGGTAGCGAAAACTTGTCCAATCTCCCGGGTGCTGGCTAGCCGCGGACAGCTGTGACTCTTGCAATGCTGGAACGCGAGGACACCCTCGTACGAGATGATCGACGGATAGCAATCAAATATCTCACTGCTCTGCACATCTGTGTTGGTAATTATGATACATTCATTCACATGTTGTGGTACTCAAAGGTGGGTGGCTGCTGGGTTCATTGCGGCCTAAAAGAAGACGATAAAACGCAACGAAGGACCATCTGTGAGGAATTGTTTGCACGTTACGAGGCTGATCGTTACAATTTTTTTGTCTAAAATAGAAACATCGGTTCCACACTTCGAATTGGAAACAAATCGGGAATCCATGGAGTGGCACAACACCGCCTCACCGAGTAAAATGTTCAAGGCGACAACCTCATCCGGTCAAGTTATGGTGTCTGTCTTGTGATATCTTCCTTCTTCGTGCAACGATCAACGCTGAAATGTATTGTGCTATCCTGAAGAAAGTGAAGAAACGATTTGAGCGTGCTTGTCGCCACAAAAATCCAAATGAACTCCTCCTACCCCGTGATAACCCAAGGCAACACATAAGTCTCCACATCCGAGAGAAGCCCACAGAACTTCATTTGACTGTTCTTCATCATCCGCTCTACAGTCCGGATGTCGCACGTTCCTATTTCCTTCTGTTTGGCCCGTCGAAGGAAGCACTCCGCGGGAAGCAGTACGTGCATAGTGGGGAGGTTATTAATACAGCAAGATAATGGCTCCGGCCAATAGAGTGGCCAATAGAGTGGCCAATAGAGTGGCACAATGCGGGCATACAGTCCTTTACGGTAAGGTGGCGTAGTGCCATAGCATTGAACGAGGCTGAAAAATAAGTTTTTATATCGGAAAGAGAGGTGAATAATATGGTGGATTGGAATCTTGAAGAAAACCAACCTGCATTGAGAAAAAAATGGATTGCATTACTTATTGATTGCCCCTAGTAGTCTGACAGCGTTCAGTCTCCTCAGAGTCTCTACAGACAGAGATTTCTATTGTGAAGCTATTCGCAGAATCGTAACGCCGCTTAACAGATGCCGTGTACTAGCGAACAGACGTGCAACTGTTGAGCAAATGACCTTCTAGATAAACCAAGGGGATGCCAAAAGTGTTTCCCCATCGACTGTTCAGCAAACGTTGCTGCGTTTGGGCCTCCTCAACAGGCACATACTTCAAGCACCCTTGATGACCTATACTCATCGGAGACGGAGAATGGAATTGGCACGCTAATACTCCAACTGGACATCCAATGAGTGGCAAGAGGTTGCCTTTTCAGATGAATCTTGTTTTATGCTCTCACAGGACAGAAGACCGCTGGCGTACACAGCGTGAAACGAGCAGACACCCTGCAATATTTATGGCCCAGGGAATGTCTCCGCGCATTTCCTGCGTGATCTCATCGTTATGGAAGTCACAGTGGATCAACGCTAGAATGCATCTATCCCTGGGGACCATGTGTATCCCTACTTGCAGTTCGACTTTCCTCGGCAGGCTGGCATCTATCAGCAGGACAATTCAACGTGACACACATGTGCGTGGATTGAAAAACACCAGTATACTCCTCTGACGACCATCTACCCCAGATTAAAACCAAACAGAGTATCTGTGGGACCACTTAACTCGAGCTGTTTCCCGCCTGTAACCTCAAGCGACGAACGTCGCACAGCTGGCCACGATACTGGAGTCAATATGGCTCTACATCCCTGCCAGTACCTACAAAACCTCACTAACTATTTTCCTGTATGTCTTGCAGCGGTCCGCATTGCAAAAGTTGGTTATTTATGTTTTTTACAGGTGGTCACGTTGCTGTGTCTAGACAGTGTATACTGCTGCCGGTAAACCTGGGCGATAGAGTCTTCGGACACGGCTAGAAATATGAAGACCGTCACGAAGATATGAATTCCCTTCCATCCTGTTGACAGCTTTCATTTCCTATTCCGAACTCATAGGAACTATTACTGCAAGAGGACTCTCTTATTCTAACTAGCTATACAGTATTCTGCCATTACGTAGCCTTCTCTCCTTTCCTAAAAAAATCTTTCTACTCATACTTGATAATCATCTTCCTTTTCATTCTTAAATACCTGCTTGTCACCCTTGTTTACTTTATCTCGTCATTCTAATACACCTACGTCCTCACTTCTGGCATGGTTTCTAACTGCTGCTGCTGCTACTACTTGTATAACCTCAAACGGATTATATAAGACGAGCCGTGGTGATGTTTCAAACTTTCTAAGGTAATGGAGAAGGTAAATGCATCAGTTTAGGGTAATTGACCCTAGTTCGAATACGATTGAGTCCAGTGTTACAACCGAGAATCGTTCTGGTACCTTCAACGTTAGAATACTTATAACAGTACTGTCCGTGCCAAAATTGGACTTAAGACTACAGGAGCAACAATGTCAGAGAAATGTATGTAGAAAAAGAAATGTATGTAGAAAAAGGAGGGAAAAATCTAGTTAACCTGGAATATAATATACATACCTTACAAACTATGAGCACTTGATCATCTGCGCTACAGTGTAACACATCTCTCCTGCTGAACAAGTTCCACAGCTCTTAAGGTACACAGTATAGAGCCCAAATTTATTGGCCTTGTTTTCGTGATTTGGTCCATACTGACACCTTTGCAAGTAGCCTATCCTATAATATTAGCAACAACAGTTCTGGTACATGTATTCCACTTGCAGAAGTATCAGACAGACTTTCGCTTCCAACTTTCAACACGGTCGTTTCCGGGCCAGGGTTCCTTATCTCAAATTGCTACATTTATTCTCTCTCGTCCCTGATGGCCTGTAATATCATTCCGGAACCACCCCATATAATTTGTTTTTTCAGTGAAGTAAGTAACGCAAATATTAGCCCAACCAATGTTTATTGCTTCAGTCAGTCACGTAAGCAAACTAGCATTTCGACTTGCGTCTGCCTTACCTGATTGTCTCAAGAAATGAGAGCATGAAAATAGTTTAATTATTTGCCTCAATCACATGTTTTGAGACTGAACCATGGTATGTATTTTAAGTCCTGAGGATGACTAATACCAGCCGAAATGAGTCATTTCGTAAAAACTAAATGTGATTTGGTCACATAATTACCTTGGTCAGTAGCTCGACCGAAATTTCATTATTTCGAAAAGAACAGCATTTTCATTATTTCTCTATTTTCATCCTTTGGTGCTGACAACCGAAGCAGAAATACGTTTGCCCAGGTGAACACGTAATCGATTGCAAGAGATATAAAACGAAAGAAAAATATACAGAGCTACTTTAAACGACGAAACTAAATGGCATTGCGTTATGTTTTAGATGGGGGAGATGTGTGATATGACGTCATCTTCTGCTTGTGAACTAATTCTTGGCCTTGTGTGAGGTGTGGTGGTTGTGGTTCCAGTGCACATAACACTGAGATACAAAAGTGAAGTCCACATGACCGAAAAGCAGAGTGAAGCTCCATGCGAAATTATGTGAATTTACTTTTAGAAGGGAGTGAATCAAGTCGCGCAGTAGACAATCTCCCACTAAGTCTCAATTGAAAAGGGGTAGGCCTAGCATCAAAAGTAGATAGTTATTCATGAAATACACAGGTCGTCCACCACACGAAACCATATGTTAGTTGCGGGAGGCACCTAACTATTTAATGAAAACACACGCTTATGAAAGATGCTACTTATTTCCTTTAACGAGTATCCAAGTGGGAAAACCTACAACAAGACAGCAATGAATGCACAGGTAGAGAACAGTTATATTTATTTCCTACCTTCTTATGGATTTTAGGATCGCGTGATGAATATTGTCAGTGATCAAGCGAAGAACATTTCAGAAAGTGCTGACGAAAAATGAGCTAGAAAGAATAAACACCATTAACAGACGCAAACCACATTCCACTAATCAAACAACTAAGTGCGGTCATCAGTTACCGAAACGGCAGTCACCGCTAAGTTAACAAATAGTGCGCCCCATGAACTACTCCACCCGGAACGTATTGCTAGTTGAATCTCACCAAATAAACCTCCAGAACTCGGCTGCAAGAACACCGGCAGTCAGCGGCAGTTTATGGTCTACTGGGCCCATCTTCGCGTGTGCAGCCCACGAGGATGCCAGCAAGGCCTCGTTCATGGAGGCAGGAGGCAGTGTGACCCTAAAAAGAAATTCTAACTTCTGTCTCAAGTTTTACTGAAGCTCCAAGTCATCCCACCAATGAAGGTAATTATTCCGACGGCCACACGATCTCTGTCGATCTTTGCCGAGATTGCGACCACTTCCACAGTGAGATTTCGATAGAGCGCCTGCAAGAGTGAGATTTCTTGTTTATTATGTGGGTGGGGGCATGGGTAGAAGCCAAAACTCTTCATAGCAGCCGTTGAAACCCTGTGTCTTAGACATAGCACGGAAAATTTCCAACAGCCGCTTTCCTTAAAGGAGACGTTCCTCCATACGAAGATCGCGGCTTTGGACGAGGTGTTTCTAGCAACTAGGGGTATTGCCTCCCATCACATTAACATGGCCTGCCCCGGTGTCGGTTGCAGGGCGAGGGTGTGGGTTGTAATGGCCCAGGAGACCCTCTAAAGCTACACGGTTATGGCTGTGGCGAAGGTCGATCGCTTGCATCCCTCCACCGTCTGTCTCTGATAGGCTGCAGATAAATACAGATTCCCAAAAACCGAGGTGAACAACTAATTCAATTATTAGTTTGACCATAAGGAACACGGGAATTACAAGCCGTTCGATTCTGATGGCACTTATCCTTGATCTACCTTCCTGTTCACGACGAGTCCCAGTCCTGTTGTACCACTTTCAGCTATGGTTGACCTTATTATATCTTCGTCCGACCTGTTGATAGCGAAACTCACCCTGAACCATATCAAGCCGCTGCCAGGCCAAGTGAAGTTGATCATTCGCTGAACACCAGTGTCGTGTTCCAATGATGGTGAGCCACCCACGTCTGCAGGCTTCACAAGACTTGCTGTGTATGAATTCAGTCCAAAGAAATCAGAAGAACCTGTAAATGATATATCAAATTTAACGATTTACTCTTCAGAGAGATATTTATATATTAGCTAGCATTTTTTTTCTTGCAGAAATAGTAAATAGCCAATCAACTGCGAAATAGAAGGCTTATTGAAAATTCTTTACCAAGATTTCAACGTTTATACAAAGGTATTCTACAGAAGAAAATGTAAACAAGGGGATTGCATGTTGTGGTGGAGGTGCTGAAAGGCATCAGTATAAAAATCGGTCCACAAATCAATCGTGTTGAGATACAACAAATTTTCTGTTGCAGTTTATCAATGTCTGGGAACACATGACATATCTAAACGTTAAAGTAGGTGTTCGAAATGTTGCCCATGCGTCTGAACGCAACGTTTGGTGGTTAACACGCATCTTGGGTTGTAACGCTTCAAAAGACTGCCATTCGGGTGCGCATCCGCCCCTGCATTGTTTCAGCAGTATCTACAAACAGTTTGTGCGTCGGTCCCTACTGCAGCAAACTATCTGGACGATATTGTGATCTGCGGAAAGACTGCAGACGAACATTTAGCAAACCTCAGGACATTATTTCAGGTCTTGCGACAAAATGGTGTTTTCTGCTCGTGACTTACCATATTTGGGACATGTAATCAATGCCCAAGGCATACACCCCAGTCCAGAGCACCTCCGTGCTATACAAGACTTGCCTTCGCCGCAGAATTTGAAGCAGCTGCAGAGTGTGCTGGGTAAAATAAATTACTAACATCGCTTTCTGCGCAATGCCTCTTCCATCTCAGCTCCGCTTCATCGCTTACGCCGTAAAGGTGTTCCGTTCGTCTGGACGACGGAACGCGAACGCGCCTTTCGCCAGTTGAAATCGGCGTTGCTTTCAAATACTTGCCTTACGCCATTCGATCCCCAGAAACCCCGTTTGTTGATGGTAGATGCATCGGATTTCGGTGCTGTGCTTGCGCACAAATATGGTTCGCATGATCGCCCTATTGCCTTTGCGTCCAACTTGCTCTCGTCTGCGCAAAGAAATTATTCACAGATAGAGAAAGAAGCTTTGGCTCTCGTATTTGGTGTTACTTTCACGATTTCTTGTATGGTCGTCACTTTACCATCATCACAGATCACAAACCTTTGACGTCGCTTTTTCATCCGAACAAGCCTGTACCTCCACGTACAGCGCAGAAATTCATTCGCTGGTCTATTTTCCTCTCGCAGTACCGCTACGATATCATGTACCGGTCCACTGCTAAGCACGGAAACGCCGATACGTTGTCCCGTTTGCCTGTTGCTGAGGATAGAGCATTCGATTCTTCCGAACTTGCTTGCATGTTCATTGATGCGGAAACAGGTGACGTGGTCGACTCGTTTCCGATTGATTTTCGTCGTGTAGCTACAGCCACAACTGCTGACCCTGTCCTTGCTACAGTTTTGCGTTTTGATGCTACGCAATGGCCCTTGTCAAAGTCACGGATCGAGGATCCGTTGGTTCGCAGATTTTTTGCTCACTAGGAGAGACTTTTTGTACGACGTGGTGTTTTGCTGTTGCGTTCTGATAATGATCAGTCCCGCGTCGTGGTCCCACGTTCGTTACAGTCCTCTGTCTTACGGCTTCTCCACCAAGGACATTGGGGTATGGTGAGAACGAAACAACTTGCTCGTCAGCACTGTACTTTGTTCGGAATCGCTGCAGCGATTACGAATACGTGCTCTTCTTGCATGGCGTGTGCCGAACAACAATCCGCGCCACCGCGGAAATTCTTTGCATGGCCGAAAGCCACTTCCCCTTGGCAACGCTTGCACATCGATTTTGCTGGTCCATTCTGGAATGCTCGATGGTTGGTTGTTGTCGATTCATTCAGTAATTTTCCTTTCGTTGTCCGGATGTCTTCCACGACGTCATCTGCCACCATCCAAGCGTTGTCCGCTATCTTTTGCATTGAAGGTCTTCTACAGACTATTGTTTCCGACAATGGCCCACAATTCATGTCCGCAGAATTTCAGTCATTCTGCAGGGCCAATGCTATTCAATAACTGACATCCGCGCCGTTTTCGCCTCAGTCAAACGGTGCCGCTGAACGATTGGTCCGGACTTTCAAGTCCCAGATGTTGAAGTTGAAAGAGTCGCATTCTCGGGAGGACGCGTTGTTGCTCTTTTTGTCTTCGTATCGCTCTCAGCCCCGAGATGGTCGCTCGCCGGCTGAGTTGCTCCATGGTCGTCCTCATCGAACCTTGATGTCTTTGCTGCATCCGCCGCATCAGGTTCCTGTGCAGCGGCAGCCACCTGCTTTTGCTCCTGGTGACGTTGTCTACTATCGCAGCTATCGAGGTTCACGGCGTTGGCTGGCAGGGTGCATTCTTCGCTGCCTCGGCCGCGCTATGTATCTGGTTTTGGGGGCCACTGGTGAGGTGCGTCGGCATCTCAATCAGCTGCGCCTCTGTCGTCGCCCGGGTTCTGCCGCTCCCCGTCTGCTTTCAGCGACGGTGCCGTCCGGTCAGCGCCCTGGGGTCCCATCTACTGGCTCGCCTCATCCCCAGGTGTTACCGACGCTGCCTTCCATTTTGCCCCATGGCGACGCGCCGCCGCCGCCGCCGCCGTCGCCGCCGCCGCCTGTCCTCCCACCGGCGACGCCCGCAGTGGACGCTTCGCTGCAGCCGCCAACCGCCTCCCTGGGTCACGCGCCGCCGATCGCTTCCCGTGACCAGCTGTCCTCCGACTTGGAACTCTTGCCGGCTCCGGACCATCTGTCGTCTTCGCCCGTCGGGTCCTCCGACTCGATGGAGGTCGACCCTTCGGCCCCTCCTGTCTCTCTGCGGGCGCATACACCGCATGTTGGCGTGCACCCTGGACTAGGTTTTCAGGCGTTTCCTAGCTCCCCTCGGACCGAATGGCCGGGTGCGGGTGGCACAGCCTCGACTGTTGTTAGGCTCCCCACCTCGTCGCATACGCCAACATGGGGTCTTCTCCACGGCGGGCGGAAGCCTTATAACACAACCGTCCGCCGATTTGCGGGGGAGGAATGTGGTGTCACCGCCAGACACCACACTTGCTAGGTGGTAGCTTTTAAATCGGCCGCGGTCCGCTAGTATACGACGGACCCGCGTGTCGCCACTATCAGTGATAGCAGACCGAGCGCCGCCACACGGCAGGTCTAGAGAGACTTACTGGCACTCGCCCCAGTTGTACAGCCGACGTTGCTAGCCATGGTTCACTGAGAATTACGCTCTCATTTGCCGAGACGATAATTAGCATAGCCTTCAGCTAAGTCAATTGCTACGACCTAGCAAGGCGCCATCACCAAGTTATATTGAGATGATAATACTGTATCAACAAGACCAATGTTCACCAACTGTGGATTAAAGTTAAGTATTCCAGAAGCTACGTACTTTTCTTTATAGCATTCATTACGTATCCTGTTTCAGAACTCACGCCAGCCTGCGTGAGTTTAAGCGCGTGCCTTTCTGTTTCCTCTCATTGTGTCTAGGCTGTCTTACCTAGACACAACAGAATTTTCATGGATGTTTGACATCTACAACCCACTGACATTATCTTTTGATTTTACCTTGTACTAAGGCATCTCTAAAAATACTATGAGTCTTTAGCACCTATTGTAATTTCTGCTGAGGTGTTGATTGATCACTATGTCGGTTCTTCCTGCTACAGGGAAAATGGCGCTTAGATGTTGAATCCCAGAAAACTCTCGAAAACCTTGTAGTGGTACACAGAGTTAAGCTAGTTAACGTCACGATGGCAGTCAGAGTTGAAGGGGCACTTCACTGGTAGATGACACGGCAGCTGAACGACATAGCCACTACTTTGTGCCGCGGAAGTTCGATACTACTCTTAATTTTTAAGAAAAGAGTTGGATAATGTAATAACTACTCATGACAGGGAAGGGTCAAAGAGAGATATCAGCTATCACTTTGTTATGAGACACTGCTGTTCACATATCTTAGAGAAACCTGGTTCGTAATTTGAACAGAGTTCATAAGATTATGAGTACTAGTTTCTGTGGAATAAACGTGCTTCTACTGAAAATAACATTCCGGCAGCTAAATTACGTATAATTTGTTTTTTGCACGGAATGGCTAAATGATACATACAAAAATGTGATTTAATTTCTCGGTTAATATGTGGTTTAATTACTCGTCAAAAGTTTTTTCCGATTGATAACGGCCTGTTACGCTCTGTAGACAAAGAGCGTCAATTTACTAATTGTTACTCGCCTTTCCTTAATGAGTGGCTACAATCCCTTATCTTGTTGCCATAACTATGAACCTAAAAGCATTTACTACTTCGACAAAATGAGTAAAGTTTACTTACTACACAATCTCCTGAAAAATATCACCAGTCTGTCATATTTACTACACAATCTGTCAAAAAATATCTTTCAGTCCTAATCCCACGTAGAGAGAAATAAAACCTCAAAACGAATTTCCCAACTACCAAAGTTTATATAACATCTACTTAAATTTGGTAATATCTCATACCATTGTAAATGTCAGATTATGCAGTATCACCCATTCCTGTTAAACGGATAATCATGTTGACAAGACAGTGTTTGAGATCAAACATTTTATGGTGCGGTTTTCCTACCTGGAACTGAGTCACACGATCCTCAGCCTCCAGGGATTCCTCGAGGTCATCGTATGGTTCGAACCAGTCACAGTTTAGTGTGATACCGACTTTATCTGACAAAAAGACGATAATTACCAATAAAGGCCAATGCACCACATTTAATGGTTTTCTCTGTCAGAAAAAGGGAAAACAATGGTCGTATGAATGCATAGAGAGTAGACTAGCTTCGCAGTACTTGAATGTTAAGCTTTATCGGAAACGGACTGGCATCCAATTACATAATTAAATTAATATCACAGAGTCTCTGGCATACTTGGAAGATGGGCGACAGCTTCGCATCTGAAACATCAGTGGCATATTTAGGGTTATTAACCCTGCCCGTAATGTTTTGTGTTGAGGTTCGGCAACCGTTGTGTGCTCGTTGCTAATGAGAAATGGGTGGAAGGTGGCCTGATTAGGCGTGGCTAATAATAAGCGAAGGCCTGACACAGGCATGAGTCTGTGTACACTGAATGTTTGCTGGTAGAGCTAACCATCAACCACTTGGGGTAATGTTGGTACCAATTAGCAACCTGGGACTCTCACTACAATCACGGAACTACAAGTACAGGTAAAAGACTGATGCCGAGGTGGTCACGCTTATAGCACTGCCCTGTCGCGGTCTGCGTTGGACGGCGGCCTGGAGGTTCTTCATTGGCGGCGATGTTCAAAGAGCCTCTCGCGGCGCCCGCAGAGACGTTCGAGGCACCCGCTCTGGCAGTATCGATAACCCACGATACTGCGTAATGAAACAGTGTAGCGCGGAAAAACATGAAAGCGTTCAACAAATTTCGTCTTTCTTCGTTTTGGTATCAAATGCGACCAGATATTTGGATTTCATCTTTATTTATGTAAATACTGTATTGAAAAGAAATCAATAACAGATTGTTGGTATATTAATTTAATATCAAGTTTTACCTTACAGATTAATTCCTTGAAAAGTTAGTGTTGGAGGAAGGCTACAATCCTGTTTGAGACCCTCGCTCCATTTAGTCATTGTAATAAGTGAGAATAGAATTTTACTTTCACCTTCACATTTCTACACAGGCTCCTTTAATAATTAGCAAATGATCGTGGATTCACTGTGTACCCACCTTCTTCTTATCTATCCACCTAAAAATTTTACTAAGTTAGTAAATGTGATATGAGTCTCTAAGGTAGCAATCCTCTGTTTATATAATTTGGTTCAGTATGAAATGCGGATACGCCGCAATTGATGCACCTATAGTAAGTTTGATAATTCGGAGTCCTCTTTCTCTGACAGTAAAAATGACGGCAGTAGTTCTCTTGTTACTTCGCTGCCCTGTCAAATCAGTGACGATCACAATTTATTCACATCAGATAGTTTCTTCGTCCTCTCACCTGAATTTTACAAATGCTTCTTTTAACTGCGCCTTAATTCTTTATATCTATTTGACAACCGGTTTTGCACCCCACTTCCACATCGTAGGTTACTCTAAGTCCATTTTTAACTATACTGTCAAAGCTCTGACACTTAATGCCCCGATAAGAGAAACTGTAACTTAAAACACTAAATTCGTTGTTTCACCTCTCGAAAACCCTACGAATTTTCCAATAGTGCATGCCTTAGGACGTTATTCGTAGGACGATGACTTAGTACGAAGATTATCTCAGCCGTACTTCACGGAATGCGTTTTATGCTGACTGCTGTATAGCTCCCACGAAACTTATTTTTGAATCTTAGGGTGTCTGAAGCCAAGAAGAGGAGAAACGTTTTGAACAGAAATGAACTCACCCTGTCACCGAAGTTGTCACAGAGCACCCTGGCGTACTCGAGGAAGTAGTCCGCTAGGATGGGGTTGGGCCAGCCTCCTATGTACTGCAGGGCTTGCGGCAGGTCCGGGTGGTGCATCGTCGCCTGGAAAGGAGAGAGTTAAGTGACGCACATAGATGGCTAAGGTATCGCTAGAGTTTCATCTTGTAATAGTGTTACAAACTGTCTGAAATACACTGACAGCGCTGAAAAGCATGAATAAATTCTTTTTTGGCGCAAGCAACCAACTGTAGTACGCCGAAAATTCCTCTGTAAAACCCAAAATAAATGTACTACAGACGTGTGAGGTTATTATCTACGTTCTTAAAGAAAGTAACTGACATTCAATACACAAAAGGCTGCTTGACAGGAAATAAATAAAGAAGAAATCCGATATATCGCATGACACAAAAATCCAGTTCCACTGTTCCCGAGGAAAACACACTGTACGCGACAACTGAAGATCTAGGCTTAACGTATCACAGACCAGGTGGTAATCAGGCCTTACAGGTGGATCGCAGGTTCGAACTTAGGAAGCGAGGGGAACGAAATTGTCCACGTCCTTATCAAAGGACTGATCCCTACATTCACTTTGATTTGCCTAAGGAATTAACATAAAACCGAAATGTCGATGGACTGATGGTGATTTTACTACTGTTCGTTCCAATTGCTAGTATCTTAACTAATACGTTACCTTTGTCGATGATGAGTACAAAGAAAGTCCTGGAAATGTAAAATCTAAGCAGTAACGAGAAATGTGTAAGTATAAAACGAGAAGATTAAGCAAGGTGTTTATAATAAATTTCATTTGGAATGCGATGCATGTGTATGCATGTGTGGCAAGTTGATATATAAGGATGGACAAGTAAACTTATCGTCTAATGAAGGATTCTTTGTAACATTCGTTTGTTCCTGTAAGTTGTCCTTTATTGACGTTGTTCAATTTGCAGCGGATTACAGTGAACATTATCCTTTGTCTAGCCACAGCAGCCTTAAGACAATATGATGCTGATGATGAAGTCCCATACTCAGTAAGAGCGTAGGAGACAATGCGGGACACCCGCACCGCCCTGCTAGACAAGGTCCTAGTACAGGTGGTTTGCGATTGCCTTCCTTCTACCGTAATGGGGATGAATGATGATGATGAAGACAAGAACGCCCAGTCATCTCGAGACAGGTGAAAATCCCTGACCCCGCCTGGAATCTAACCCGGAACCCCGTGGTCGGGAAGCGAGAACGCTATCGCGAGACCACGAACTGCGGACTATAAGACATTATGAAAGAGTAGAGATGTCAAACTTTCTAAGTGCCTAGCCTCACATTAATAAAGAGCAACAGAAAACAATTGTATCTCTTCTTTCCATTCTTTTGTTTTGTAGTAAGGATTTTTAATAGCTATTTGCATCCAAAAAATTGGAAATGCTTTCTGGTAGCACAGCATTATATTGCAGATCTCATCACTGCAAACAATAAAGAGATAACTTAGATTATAAATAACTTAGTGGGAATGTTCTAAGGGCTGTATCAGGAAGTAATTGGTTGTAAGCACCAACAACAAACACTTTGTTTCAAGTGCCACTAATACTGAGGCATTACGTTTTATTACTGACAATACAAGTACAGAAATGCATTATTGCTCTACCTAGAAGAACTGCAGTAAACGAAAATGATTACCTGTATATTTTAAAATTTTTACATGAGAATAAGAAAACTGCATTCAAGTAAAAAGTCCCTCTGAATTGACTTCCGTTTCTTATTAATCGAAATTCAGATCTTCCAAAGATGACTGTAGAGCCCCTTGTGCTGTGGAGGATGAAATGACAACGTCGTCGAAAAGTCTTTCTGTTGCTACTGACCGGCACTCATTCAAACATCTTTCTGATGAATTACGGCATGGTATACTTTAGCCATAGCCTTTGCTCTTTTGAATGCATTATCATTTTTCCATTCTTCTGTTTCAAAGTAAGAATTATTATGCAGCTGTTTGAGGTGGATGAGTACGAGACAGTTTGATCATGCTGTGCTTGGAGCTCTTACACATCTACATTGATCACAATGTTGCAGCAGCGTATTTAAAATTAAAGAAAATATTATTATTCCATGGAATGGACCCATAGCATTAGCAGACACAACAATTCTGTCTGAATAGTGTGGAACAGATATCTTGCTTACATTCCTTTGTTTCTTCATAATTGCAACACCTCTGTCTCTGAGAAGGTGTACCCAGTCACCTAATACTTGTGTGTTATCTTTTCAAACCACCCCAGGCTAGAGAGAGGAGACTATGACAAGTGGCACTTGGTATACGGAACGGAAGCACTGTCAGACTCAATGACGATGCGCGATCAAGCAATTAACGTTTAAAACACTTGGAGCACGAATTGACACGTGGAAGAAGTCTACACACATGCAACAGAGAACCGCTGACACGTTTTGTGAAAAGCTGGCGCTTTGTATGTTTGACATTTCCACATTAAATTACGGCCAGTTCGAGTCAGTGATTGCGATCCTTATAATAAATGAAGGCAGCGATCTGCGGATGAACATCACCGGCGGAAACAGGTCATAATTTATTATAAACGGAGGTGAAAGACTAGAAAGAAGAGCAGTTTCAACTACTTCGTTTTGCTGTAAAATAAGGAAACATATAGTGTCATTTGATCGTTTTCTGGTGAAGGAAGATAAGGCTATGTTCATTTATTTCATTTATTTCTTACGAATGTATTCTCTAACGTAGAAAGTACCGTTTAGTGCTGAGACCACAGAACTGCTCGGTACTTTCGGAGATAGCAACTACCGTATGCTCAATACTCTCCCAGTTTCTTTTCATTTTAGAGATCGGTTATATTGACATTCATCTTCATGCTTCCGATTACTGATGGTAGACTCATTATTAATTTGTTCATACCTGATCATGATGTAATTTTTATGTGATATGGATGAAACTGGTAAAATAAATATTCTGCTACCACACCCTCGCGGCGCAGGATGCATTAAAATCTGGATGAAACCTATAAAAGTAGCTATCTCGAAAAAATATAAACAGATCCTAGGCGAATATGAAGAAAATTTACGCAAGCAGAAATGGGCATAAAAGAAGAAAAGGAAACAAAATATATGAAAAAATCAAAGAACTTATCTGACTAATACGATTTATAATCGGTATATGCGCAGACAGATTGGAATCAAACGAATGTAATAGTACTTTGCGTCTTACCATTTAAAGAGTAAACCAAGACACCTATAAAGACGTGTTCTTTCTCTGATAACACGTTGCATCAAACAGGTTCTTTTGCATACATACCAGCTGTTGAATGTAATTCTCCAGCAGCAGGTCGATGAGGTTGTTGTAGTAGTCAATCCCCGCCTGGTTGATCACGTCTATGTCCCCGTTAGGCAGTATACGAGACCAAGAGATGGAGAAACGGTATACTTTAGCCTGGAACAAACATAGTCTCATCCTAGCGTTTTTACCAACTGGCAAGGCGGTAGCATTCATCGTGACGACTCTATGGAAGAACATGTAGAATACAGCAAACTTGATCACAGATAATATCAAGATAATTCCAACAACATGGAAGCAGCAAGCGGTTGTTTGCTATGAAACGTAAGCGCTTCACAGGAATACACTTTTCTCCCACTCTTCATTCAAGGCCATCAAATACTGTCTGAACGATTTGTTTTGCGATCACTGGCTCCTTATCTCAAAATAATTAGTTTAAGATCCTCTATCGTTTGGATAACTTTGATTGTAAGAAAAAAAAAAAAAAAGATGACTTCTCCCTTTAGTCTTTCCGAAGAGCACTGCTGTAAAGACGGTTGAAACGATAATTTTACAGTTGCCTTTGTGTCTCATAATTACGCGACATAGGGCTCAACATTAATTTATTCACAAGGATACTGGCCGTGGAAGTCTACACACTTAGATTTAGTGAGTTCTTATGTTTTATTTTTTCTTTTATCATGGAAGAGAGGAGAAGGCAAGTAAGGTAAATAAGGGTACATGCCAGCTCAGTATTCGTCTCTTGGAAAGAGTCTGATGGACCAGTTTCCATCGATCCACGCTTGCACCGAGCGAAGTTGTTTAACTCACTGTGTAGCAGGAGTCTTTCTGATTGACGCTGCTTCAGTTGTTCGCTTCTCGGGTGTCTTACGTTTTACTGTCTCGCGTAGATTTTAACGGTGCCCTTTCATTATTTTTATTTTAATTTACATTTCAAGTACCATAGGACAAAAAAAATGGTTCAAATGGCTCTGAGCACTATGGGACTTAACTTCTGAGGTCATCAGTCCCCTAGAACTTAGAACTACTTAAACCTAACTAACCTAGGGACATCACACACATCCATGCCCGAGGCAGGATTCGAACCTGCGACCGAAGCGGTCGCGCGGTTTCAGACTGGAGGCAGGATTCGCGCGGTTCCAGACTGAAGCGCCTAGAACCGCTCGGCCCCTCCTGCCGGCCGTAGGACCAAATTGAGGAGAAATCTCTGAGGTCATTGAATGTGTCAGTACATCAAATTACAACATAAAAGTAATAACAAATAAACTAAAATATTTATCAACCCGAGAAAGTTAAGCCATGACTTTAAATAAACGCAATCAACAATACAACAAGAACTAGCTTAATTTTTCAAGGAACTCATCGACAGAATAGAAGGAGTCACCCATGAGGAAACTCTTCACTTTCGATTTGAAAGCGCGTGGATTACTGCTAAGATTTTTGAATTCTAGTGGTAGCTTATTGAAAATGGATGCAGCAGTATACTGCACAGCTTTGGGCGCAAGAATTAAGGAAGTGCGATCCAAATGCAGGTTTGATTTCTGTCGAGTATTATCTGAGTGAAAGATGCTTATTCTTGGGAATAAGCTAATAGTGTTAACAAGAAGTGACAGTAAGTAATATATATATTGAGAAGCCAATGTCAAAATACCCAGACTCGTGAACAGGGTTGGATAAGACGTTCGTGAACTTACACCTCTTGTTGCCCGAAACGCCTGTTTCTGAGCGGAAAATATTTTTTCATAATTGGAAGAGTTACCCCAAAATATAAAACCATATGACATAAGAGAATGAAAATAAGCAAAGTAGACTAATTTTCGTGTCGAACGATCACTCACATCACATACCGTTCGAATAGTAAAAATGGCAGATTAAGTGTTTGAACAAGATCCTGAACATGGGATTTCCACGAAAGTTTACTAATATCTGAACACCTAGAAATCTGAACTATTTAGTTTCACTAATCATATGCCCATTCTGTGAAATTAAAACGTCAGATTTTGTTGAATTGTGTGTTAGAAACTGTAAAATCTCTCCGTTCCATCAGGAAATTCCTCTGCGTAATCTCTATCATCGATTTGAAAGGGGATTTGATAAGGGGATCAAATACAAATATGTATAGTAGTGAGGAGGTGACCAGAGGTTCAAACACAGAAAATAATTCAAATAAGTTTCCATAAATTTAAATAAATTTAAGTCACATAGGTGAGAGCAGCGCTTTCAAATGTACTGACAGACATTAACACATGCCAAGAAGTTAGCACACAAAATAAAATACTACTGGTATTTAATCAAAAGGAACGAGCATTACTTCCTCTGTTAAAGCTGGTATCAGAAAGATCTTGGTAACGTAAGGAAAGGGTGGGGAGGGGGGAGATTCGATGAATAATTACCACATGACAATTCTGTTGCCAGTTTTCTGCATGTGAACGACTGCCTCACTGCATATGCAAGATGTAATTGCACCCACTGTGTCAAATGGTGGGGCTAAAAAATGGGCGACGTTGCAAAATTCTGCCCTGGAAAATGGACAGTGAAACTGCGTGATGACCCAAGGCAATTACTGTCATGAACTGACTACTATCTCACATCCAACTGCAACCTCTGAAGTCTGGGAAGGTGGTTGAGGCGGCCGTGTGCCAAAGTTCCATGAACTCGGAATGATTACTCATCATTGTACCAACAACTGTGACGAGTAGCGACCAAGGTCTACCTGCACGGACACCGACTGCAAACAATGCGTTCTGTCCACAGAGATTCTCTATTCTATTCATCATTCGCAACAACCGACCATAGTGGAGTCATATTTTCGTTCACTGCGACGTCTTGAATAAGACGGAGCTTTTCGAATTTGTAGAGGATTACAACGGTAGCTATTATTTTGAGGAAATAGGTAAAGCCTATTACAATGGTCGTAACAGAAATCGGATTCTGAGCTACTGCTCTCCAGTACATATGGACTCTGCCTTTTATTTCCTTGGATAAAATTTGCGTATGGCGAGATCAGAAGACTGCCTCCGACAGCAACAACCGGTAATGATCGCTCACGTCGCTAGGGAGCTGTGACTGACATAAACAGCTAGTCACGACAGGCGGTGTGAATGAACCTCTACCTACGGATAAAATGTACTGTGATGTGTGTGAATAGATTTCATAGGCGTAAAACATACCAGCAAAATTATTCACTGGATCCATCACCCGATTTAAGGCGAATAATCTAATTGAAAATGTTCTGCAACATCATCAATATCTTCAAGTGAAACGAAAAGCCTAGCGATGAAGCTGAACTTCTGGCTACATTTAGTACATAAACAGATTAGAGATCCTGCTATCCTTCCTGTTTGGGTGGCACCCAAAAATCGTTACATTTCTGAAGAACACTAACGCTTGAGTGTATCGTATATTCCTCCAGCGCCAGTCACGTATTCATAAGAACACTCTGTAAGGTCGTATTTTGGAAAAATTTGAAAATTAGTGGTAAGGACCATGGGAGCAAACTGCTGAGGCCATCGGACCCTACGCATATCCAATATTTTAATCTAACTTAAACTAACTTACGCTAAGGACAACGCACACACCCATACCTGAGGGAGGACTCGAACCTCCTTCTGGAGGAGCCGCGCGAACCTTGACAAGGTGCCTACCGGCTACCCTGCGCGGCCACTCGTACTCTGATTAGTAGCCCTACGGGAATCTGCAAAGGCTTATTCAACCTATTCATTTATTTCTATTGTTTGCAAAACGTCGTGAATGAATGAAGCTGTTTTTGACATGAGTGATTCTTTTCTAAGTATTTGCTGATTCTTTTTTGAGAATTTTTTCAGGAACGTCATAACGTTTGGGCCTATATTACGCTCTAGGATACCAACGATGGACAGAATCTCTATCAATGTCGATATTGCTAGTGACATGTCAGTAACGACTGAACTTTTCCCAACACTCTTTCCAAAACAGCAACTACCATTCTAATTTCTTGAGTCATAAATGCCAGGAGGTACAAAACAAGTTGTTTTTAAATGTGCAACGCCTGTAGTCCTACAATCCTCCATTAAGTGAATCGGAGCCCTGTAGTGCTTTCACAGAGTGCAGAGAGACGTCCTGTAGACCCAACAGAATCCATAACCGAATCCTTTAACACGTTAATAATTACATCATAATACACCATCTTGGGAATTTTAAACGCATTTTGCAACAAGAGGAATTTCCCCATCGTGACGAGAGGGTTTCATTATTCCTGTACAGAAAGCAGGCAAATACTTATGAATTTTGACCAATTAAGGATTAAAATGCTTAATGAATATGCTACACAAATTATTTTAAAGATTTGTCAGTCTACAAATAAGTTGGTGCCTGGGAGCCACAGAACATATATTCCTGTTTCAAAATAGCTTTTGGATTCTCTGGTCCACTGCAGACCACATAATGCATCTGGAGCCTGAAGTGCAGAATGCTTTCAAACATCATCAACACCTGATCACCATGTTCTTTGATTTGCAAAAGGCATATGATATCATTTTGTGCCATCACTTTCTATTTACCCTATACAAGTAGTTTTAAGGTTTGCTTGCAAATTTTTCTGCAGAACTTTTTATCCCTCAGACTGTTCCAGGTCAGTTCAGTCCAAGTGGCAAGCGTGCCAGAGAAGAGGACCTCATGTTTCGAAGTTGAGTGTTGTCCTCTTTGCCATTGCAATTAATGATGTACTGACCACCATGGTTGTCATTTTAACCCTCCGCATACAAGGCTGACTTTCTCTTTCACAGTAGTACCACTCATTGTGCACTTGAGCACACCAACAGAAGGGAGCCAAATAGAAAGCACAACCTTTGCCCTAAACCATTCACATAAATTTTCTCTTACAAAAACTCCGGTCAGCATTTTTTTCGGCTCGGGATTGAGCATGTTCAAACGAGAACTATGTGTGAGCAGCATTGACCTGTGCTGTCTTGCGGTCAGAAGGAACTGTTCCTTGTGAAGGCGATCATCGATATACGTGAGCAAGGAAACGAGCTAACTCCGTGACGTATTAAATCCGGAATCATGCTGCCTGATGACATGTTCGCAGCGCCTGATTATAAGTTCGCTTTAAGTAGTCTTAAATGCTCTTCAATAAGGCGGTAAAGAAATTGATATCCTTCATTTGAGACTCGGTTCGATGGTCAAACTTCCGTGCGATAATACGCTCTTGCATGAATAACTTTTAATTTAAATTCCAATTGCTGTGGATTTATCTATCGATTGTCAGTTTTGTTTCGATGATCGAGTTGTGAAGTTGTGCTTCAATTTACACAACTCAATTTTGAACTCATTGTGTTATTGCGTTTTCTTAGCCGTTTCTGCTCAGTCATTTATGCATGCTTCATGTGATTGCAAATTCTGATTTAGCAGATATGGTTTTTTTGTACGGGTTTTGTAATGGAAACACTGTTGCTCCTTGCAGGGAACACGATAGACGATTTCCTGGCGGCCGAGTATCTGCTTCAACTTCACCCGTATTTTCACTGAAATTCGTTAGACTGGAGCATTCCCCGTCATCCTAACGAGAAAATGAATGGTTTTTGAACGAAATAGAAGAAAACGTTCAATTGGTAGAATGTCACACTTCAGTAAGGACATCCAGAATTTCTACGAGCACCTAAGTTCCATTGATAAGAATAAGTCGGACAATGCGTATGCACGCTCTCTATCCTGATCGTGTAGACAGGACTAATCACCTTCAAGAAGAACATGGAGGTACTGCGTTGCAGTTTTGTCGTTGTCTGATTGCAAATCGCAAGAGTAGTCCCGTTAATAGTCGTTTACTAATGAAGCCACTTTCAGTTGTTACAGTCCAATAAAATACTTTTGTAATATATGTGGCCACTGAAAACTCACATGTCTTTGCGAAGACACAGTTTTAAGAGCTCATCTCTGTACAAGAGTGGTGTGATATGATAAACAGCTCTTGATTGGGCCTGTCATGTTAAAGCGTCGTCGTACAGCGTGCCGTTATCTTGACGTCCTTGAAAATGAGCTTCCTGCGTTGATGGAAGAGGTTTACTTTGGCGATAAGAGTGGGTATGGCGTTACATCATGACCAGGTTCCTGCTCACTCTAGTTGTCATGCGACGTATCATGTTAATCTAAAATTCCCATAAGTTGGATTGGCAGAAAATGTCACGTTTCTTGGCCGCCAAGGGCCCTGAAATTTACCCTTTAAAGTTTTTGCTTGTGCTAACGGCTGAGGTGCAAAGTCAACAAAGAGAAAGTAAACACAAGTGACGGATTGGCCGTTGGGTTTATGATTAAAACGACGCCTAGACTATCAGAGAAAACTACATATGCTTTTCACAAAAATAAAAAAAAAATAAAAATCCCAAGTGTTTTGAAGTCGGAGGTGGAATTTATGTGACTTAACTTTGAACTTAAACTTTTTCTTTGCTTGAGACCTATGACTATTTATTTGTATTTCATTGTAACGGTTGTAACTCTGTAATTATTGAAAATTTCAGCAGGTGTTATATACAATGTATTATTCTATTTCGAGTATACAACCCTATGTACGACCACCTCCTCGATTTTTTATTACTTCTTCTGAAACATTTGATATTATTAATGTACTCCACGTATCCCTGAAAGAAATATATGGTTTCCTGGATCCGCAGTTAGTCTGCTTGCTTTAACCGCTTTCAGGTGATTTCCTTGGTATTAGGGCAATTGCCGAAACTAGATACCCCCAGTCCAAATATTTCCATTTGTGCCTCTCTCTCTGCACCACTGCTGGATCGCCTTCTGACTGAAAACTTCCTGAATCTACAATGGCTCAGATCACTAACCTCCCAAACTATATTCACGGACAGAAAATGGAAAATAAATATAACTTATAGAAGTAGAGATGCATGTGAAGGGTGCCCATAATGTACAAGCATTTATCCTTTGTAATTTTTCGTTGCAGCACTATTAGAGTTATTACTATATTCTTGGATTCCAAGATAATGATGATCAACACAAAAATTTCCGCTCACCATTCTCGTTCCAGGCGCCCTCTACCTGATAGGCTGAAGTGGCAGCTCCAAACAGGAAACCCTCTGGAAACTCATTGAACGCTCTGCTTTCACTCCAGTGGATGGCTGCTAACAGGCAAGAAATACCCAGTATTTCCAAGTACAACAGTGGTGCCATCGTGCTGCTTACCGTGCCAGTAACACAACACTTTACTTGCTTATAAAGCATTATTTATCTGATAACTCTTTCCAAGAGCAAGTACTGATTGCTGCTGTTTTCATACCGGATGTGTAACATCTTGAGAAGTATCCTCTAGTTATCGTAACAAGGCTGACTTCCTGCAGACTGGCCGCGTACATGGGTGCACTTCTTAACGGACCAGTATACACTGTACCATCAGATTTCATCACAGGTACCAGCTCACATTTTTTATCAGTTTAAGCCCCCCCCCTCCCACCCCCAGTCACGATTACTTGGAAATTACAACCGAAATTACAGCAAACTCAGATACTAGACTTACGCATGCAATGTGCTGCGAATTAATCTTGAAAGGACGACGGAACCATGAAGACCACAAATAATTTTGCCACTGCACTGTAGTAATTCTTGGGTTGTGGACTTTGTGTAGCAGGTAAAACATGAGATATCTTCACAGATCTTTGGATGCTAAGTGATGTTAGTAAAGATATCTGTGGCTTTTTAATAAACACAATTTCGTACGACAAAGACTATGATAGTCAATTATCGATGTATCACTCTATGTTTGACCTCTGCTTAAGACAGTATTACTACTCAGGGCACATATTGGTTGAAAGCACCGATGATGGATGTTAATCAGTTGAAATCGATTTGTAAAAGTGAATAAATAAAACATGATTTTGCGCCTGGTTGCTGCATATTTGGTAATTTTATGGTTTATGGTCGCTGCACGACTTGGGAACCATATGGAGCCCACCACTCAATCATAGGAATCTCCCACGGTTATCGTCAGACACCTTGACTATAATTACCGCTCAATAGTTTTATTATATATTAATTTCTAAAATTAATTAAATTGATTTATAAAATTGATGTTACGTAACTTCTATAATTCTTGCAGTATTATTATCATTCAAGCATCAGTGCGTACATCGAGCATCTCATTGTCAGTCTGGTGTATCACGATGTATGGTAAGACGCTCCTATAATCAGTTAATTAATTTCGAAATTATCAGCTGTAGCAGTTTATCCTACAAGTTGCGAAGTCCCCCTTCTTTCCCACATTCAACCCTGTCGATACGAAAACAGTCTTCCGCTTCAACCATGCTTGGAAAAGTGCAGGCGGTGGGCAGAGCATGTCCAGCTTCTTACTCGTCGACCGCTGTTAACTCCGCCCTCCAGGCAACTCTCTCCTCAGGTTTGCAAAACCCGACCTCTGGACATTAAGGTTCAAAATAAAGAATAATCAGAATTACAGAAACTACTAAAACGTTCAACTACTAGTCACGTTGAAAGTCAAGTACAGAAGTAGCCTACTAGTTTGATAAGACGCTACAGTTGCTTTCCGAAATTTTTTTCCGTATTGGTATTTTATGTTTGATGGTAATGGCAGCTTGTAGTATACGTGGTTTACTAACCCACTGAACGTGTTCCTGATGAAAACTAATGTCATTCATGTAGTAACATATTCCTAAACGTTAGTCGGCATGAATTTTCACGTGAGACAGAAATTTTGTATGATATCTATTTTCCACTATCTCCTGCGTTTCGGATATCTCACTTTAATTAATATTGAAAAGACAAGGCACTGTTTTCACTGAATGTAGGATGAAACATCCTCCAGTCTAGCTGCTTTACACGGCCTTTGTCGTATTTTGTCGGGAAACTTCTTCTTCTGCCTTCAGAAACCGCAGATATCCAGCGGCATGTAGATTCACCACATCCCTAAGAAGTGCAGAACTGCAGAAAGAGGAAGCTTTCCTGAGCTCAATGAAGGCGACCAACAACCGCTAAGCATCGGTCAGCACGTTTCCGTAATTGCAGCCACCAGCAAACAGTAGACCGAAACACGTTTCCTTAAATAAAGGCGTTTACTAACGGCCGGCGAAACCCATCATCATTCAACGGTAAAGGCCTGTGGCTGGAGCAGGCTGCGGTACTGTGAGCTACGGGTAGGAAACGTTTATAGAAACTACATTTCACGCGCTCCATCTAAAGTCCAAACATACTTCTAGAACAGAGGACAGTTGACCATGTAGAAGCATATAATTTGTATTAGAATGATTCTGAGTAGAGAACTCATGAGGTTCGAGAGCATGGCTGTATCGTCTTAAAAGACCGCACATGCCCTCTGCTCAACTTCATTGCGAATATTTATGTTCAGGTCCTACATTAGTTATGGAATTGAGGGAAAATCAGAAGCGCACTAACACAGAAAACAGTTAGTTATGTTCTTCTTAAGAATAGGATATTCGAATATTGCATTTGAGAAAAACTCTCATTTCCAACTCGTCTTGATAGTGCTCAAGACAAAGGCAACGCCTGTATTCCTGTAGCTGTAGGCTACTCGTAAATGTTTCGTGTTTTCGAATACCTGGCCCATTCCGTTGTATCCTGCTGGCACATACTTCGGGAATTTCGACAAAAACTTTTAGTTGTTAAAGACGATAAAATATTTCAGGATGAATTTAGAAAACAGTATCATATTTTGAATACTGAGTATTTTCATGAAAACATTCCTAATGATTTCCATCGGAATTGTTCACTTATATTTAAAAAGAGCTAAGTAATTCGAAAAGGAATAATATTAACTGCCTAACAACAAAAATAAGGACATGGTCGGATGTCAATGTAACTTCGTATACATACGCACCATCGACGAGTGTGTGAATGATTACATCTGAAATTCTCTGTGACATCTAGAGGTATAATGGCCACCAGCATGCATTAGTGTTGTTCCTGTTTAGTGTCGTTTCCGCCACTACTGCGGAATACACAATGAGGTGACAAAAGATGTGACATACCTCAGAACATCGTGTCGCACCTTCTTTTGCCCAGCGTAGTGCAGCAAAGCAAACCTCGACGTGGCGTGGACTCAACAAGTCGTTGAAACTCCTAAGCAGAAGTACTGAGCCGTGCTGCCTCTACAGGCGTCCATAACTTCCAAAGTGTTCCCGGTGCTAGATTTTAGGCACGAACAGATCTCTCGTATATGTCCCATAAATGGTCGGCCGGATACGTGTCGGACTATGTCGGTGGTCAAACCATGCGCTCGAATTGTTCAGAATGTTCTTCAAACAAGTCGCGAACAGTTGTGCCCCGCTGACATAACGAATTGCCACCCCAAAAAATTCAATCTTTGTTTGCGTACATGAGGTTCATGAATGGCTGCCAAAGCTCTTTAAGTAGCCAGACATAACCATTTTTGGTCAATGATCGGCTCAGTGGGACCAGAGGACCCACCCACTCCATGTAAACACGGCCCACACCATTATGGATGCACCGCCACCTTGCACAGTGCCTTGACAACGTGGGTCCATGGCTTTGTAGGGTCTGCACCACAATCTAATCCTACCATCAAAGCTTACCAACTGAAATCGGGACTCGTCTGACCAGCCCACGGTTTTCCAGTGGTCTACGGTCCAACCGATGTAGTCAAGAGCCCAGGAGAGGCACAGCAGGTGATTGCGTGCTGTTGGCAAAGGCACTCGCATCGGTCGTCTCCTGCCACATGGATTTCTGCGGTTATTTCTCTCAGTGTTGTTTGTCTGTTGGCACTGATAACTCTAAGAAAACGCCGCTGCTCTCGGTCGTTAGTTAAGACCGTCGGCCATTGCGTTGTCCGTGAAGAGAGGTAATGCCTGAAATTTGTATTCACGGCATACTCTTGACACTGTTTAACACGGAATATTGAATTCCCTAACAATTTCCGAAATGGAATGTTCCGTGCGTCTACCACTCCGCGTTCAGAGTCTGTTAATTCCTGTCGTGTGACCATAATCAGAACGGAGGACGGAAACATTTTCACGTAAATAACCTAATTTCAGATGACAGTCCGGCAACGCACTGCGCGTTTATACCTCGTGTTCGTGTTACTACCGCTATCTGTATACGTGCATATCGCTATCCCATGACTTTCGTCGTCCGAAAAGGGCGGGAACAGCGTCAGCTGTTGAATCAACATGGAGATGCCGAGTCATCGAGTGAGGCAGCGTTTCAGCACCTGATAGAGTTTGAAAGGTGCTTCGTTAGGGGACATGCATCTGGCCAGCTGCTCGAATCGCGCAACATTCAGATTTGTGGGGCATTTGGAAGTGACAATAATCCAATGTTGGACTGCACGGAAAAGTGAGGGCAGGCATACGCGACATCAAGGTTCCTAACGACCACATGTGGCTACCACAAAGGCGGATCACAGTTCTGTGATCCAAGCACAAGGTACCTAATCCTATATGTGCCTATTATCTATAAAATAGGGATTACCTTCAGCATTCTGTGTGATCCCAACCACAGTTTGGAGACTAGTAGCCCCGAGACTAGTGAATTACCATCCCATTCACAGGCTGCCCTCAACACCAAAATCACATCGGCTGCATTTATAGTGGTGCCTTGACTGGGATACACGGACTGCTGATTAATGTCGCCGCTCTGTGCGACCCCAGACGACTATCGTCGCTTAGTATGGCGGCGACCTGGGTAGAAGTCACTATGGTTTGGAGAGGACACCAGTCGTCATGTTGCGGAGAGCCATCAGGTAAGACTTCAGGTCACGCTTGGTAGTGACTGAAGGGACCCTGACGGCACAGCGGTACGCTACAGACATCCTGAGTCCTCACGTGTTACGTCCCATGCGACGGTATTGTGATGACATTTTTCAGTAAGACAATGCTCGTCCACACATGGCACACGTTTCTATAAACTGACTACATCAGGTAAGGTGTTTTCTTATCTGTCACGGTGAGCCGCCCTAGGTAACAAGGACTCTCACAAATATATCACGCTCCCTAGGGACGCTATATGTTGCCTCTCGTGTTCCATATAACTAATTTGGCAAATTTTTTGCACGTAATGCAGTTATCTATTGTGGAGGGCCAAGGTACTGCACCCTTATTTCAAACTTGGAAGAATTCACAGTAATTCACAAATTGGTTTAAATGTACAGGTATGCAAGTATCTGAATTCCTCAAACCTCATAAAAGTAATATTATCTGATTAACATACCAGCTAGAAACAATCTGAATCGATAAACTCACACAAGTACCTGGCTGGATGTTAGTTTACAAAGGAGATTACTTATAAAACAGTTTTGTGCCTCATCTTAGAATATCAATTAATTGTGAGGGATCCGTGTCAAATAGGACTAAGAGGGAATGCTGAACTTCTCAAAGAAAGGCAGCACAAATGATCACTGGGTTATGGTTTCAAATGAGAGTGTCACGGAAATACTGGAAAGTATGTACTGGCACACGCCTGAACAAATACTCCCAATTGCGAAAATTCAAGCACCAGTATTAAGAGCCTGGAAATATACATCACTATGATATCCTATCACACCCGTGTGGAAAACGAGAATGAGATTAGACTAACTACACAAATGCTCATAAATTAAGGGCAAATGAAGAATGTGGTGCCACACACGTGGCACTACACAAAACTGGCGCTAATAGCATAGGCACATAGGCGAACACACGACACTAATGGTTCAAATGGCTCTGAGCACTGTGGGACTCAATTTCTGAGGTCATCAGTCCCCTAGAACTTAGAACTACTTAAACCTAACTAACCTAAGGACATCACACACATCCATGCCCGAGGCAAGATTCGAAATTGCGACCGTAGCGGTCTCGCGGTTCCAGACTGTAGCGCCTAGAACCGCTCGGCCACTCCGGTCGGCACGCGACACTAATCTGTACGTCTACGGTATTGGTGATAAGTTGAGAAAACCGTCCCGAAACACATGTGCTACAAAAAGCCACGGTTTACTGCGCATGTACCAGCCATCAATATGGGATATGATCACCATGCACACGTTACACAGGCCGCACAACGGGTTGGCATACTCTGGATCAGGTGGTCGAGCAGCTGCTGGGGTATAGCCTCCCATTCTTGCACCAGTGCCTGTCGGAGCTCCACAAGTGTTGTAGGGGTTTGAAGACGCGCAGCAAAACGTCGACTGACAGCATCCCAGGCGTGCTGAATGGGGCTTAGGTCTGGAGAACAGGCCACTCCATTCACCTGATATCCTCTGTTTCAATGTACTCCTCCACGATGGCAGCTCGGTGGGGCCGTGCGTTATCATCCATCAGGAGGAAGGTGGGACCCACTGCACCCCTAAAAAGGCGGACATACTGGAGCAAAACGACGTCCCGATACACCTGTTCTGTTACAGTTCCTCTGTCAAAGACATGCAAGAGTGTACGTGCACCAATCATAATCCAACCCCACACCATCAAACCACGACCACCATACAGGTTCTTTCAAGGAAATTACGGGGTTAGTATCTGATTCCTGGTTCACGCACCGGCCCATGTGGCCGTGCGGTTCTAGGCGCTCCAGTCCGGAGCCGCGCTGCTGCTACGGGCGCAGGGTCAAATCCTGCCTCGGGCATGGGTGTATGTGATGTCTTTAGGTTAGTTAGGTTTAAGTGGTTCTAAGTTCTAGGGGACTGATGACCGCAGCAGTTAAGTCAAATAGTGCTCAGAGCCATTTGAACCATTTGGTTCACGCCAGATGGAAACCCGGCGAGAATCACTGTTCAGACTATACCAGGTCTCGTCTTTGAACTCTGGGACCACTGTTCCAGTGACGATGTACTGTTTTCTTGACATCAGGCTTTACTGGCTCTCCTGTGACTAGGGGTCAGTGGAATGCACCTTGCAGGTCTCCGAGCGAATAAACCATGTCTGTTCAGTCGTCTGTGGACTGTGTGTCTGGAGACAACTGTTCCAGTGGCAGCGGTAAGGTCCCGAGCAACGATACCTCCAGAACTCCTTCGCCGTCTGCGGGCACTGATGGTGAGATATCGGTCTGATGACTAACTGAAAACCTCAGCTGCCGGCAGATGTTGTTGATATACCTCGATGTGGACAGCTGAAAATGTGTGCCCCGATCGGGACTCAAACCCGGGATCTCCTGCTTACATGGCAGACGATCTATCCATCTGAGTCACCGAGGACACAGATGAATAGCGCGACTGCAGGGACATATCACTTGCACGCTTCCCGTGAGACTCCACATCGAGGTATATCAACAACACCTGTCGGTAGCTGAGGTTTTCAGTTAGTCATCATTTATTTCAGGGAAAAGCTGCACAGTCGTCAACAGTAACTGTTCTTTCAAGAACTAGTTACTGTCTTCGTATATACAGATATCGGTATTCTTGTGGTGTTGTACGCAGCGCCTGGACACGTTTCCTGTCTGCTGGACTCGTTGCCATAATCTTTGAGATCACATTTGTGGCACACGGAGGCCCCGTGCTACGACCTGCTGTGTTTGAACAGCCTCCAATCGCCCTAGTATTCTACCCCTCATAACGTCATCAATATGTGTTCTTTGAGCCATTTTCAACACACAGTCACCATTAGCACGTCTGGAAACGTCTGCACACTTACTCGCTGCATCGTACTCTGACATGCACCAACACACCTCTGCGTATGTGGACTGCTGCCAGCGCCACCGTGCGACGACCGCAGGTCAAATGCACCGCATGGTCATACACCGAGGTGATTTAAACCCACAAACCGCCCACCAGAGCGTTCTTTCACCATGTATCAGCATTATCCTTAATTTATGAGCATAAGTGAACATATTGCACTGAGACGTTCAAAAATTTGTTCTTCCCACATGATTTGAAAGTGAAGAAACAGCAACATATGTTGCAGTACTCCCAACCATGCACTTCATAATAGTTTGTAGAATATGTACGTGAACGTAGATCGTTCAGCAGCTGAATTACACGGCTACATGATAAAAGCCTAACATCAAAATGGCAAGTTCAAAAATGTTCAAATGTGTGTGAAATATTATGGGACTTAACTGCTAAGGTCATCAGTTGCTAAGCTTATACACTACTTAACCTAAATTATCCTAAGGAGAAACACACACACCCATGCCCGAGGGAGGACTCGAACCTCCGCCTGGACCAGCTGCACAGTCCATGACTGCAGCGCCTGAGACCGCTCGGCTAATCCTGCGCGGCAAAATGGCGAGTGTTTAGTGAAAAAGCGCCGTGCCTTTCGATGTCATTTTAACACGCCGTGCAACCAACCCATTACGTCAGGTAATACGAATCTATCCAGGATAAGCAACTTTAGGCATTTTGGTCGATGTCTACAAAACGGACCCGAGTGTATCCAACACTGAAAACATTGCTGCTATTTTACACACAATGGTCACAAATCCATGCTTCGCTTCGGAATATTGAACACATGAATGAGAAGGAATCTCCATGACCTCAGATTTAAACCTCACAAACAACACTCTGTCTCATCTCCTAATCCGCTCAGAAAATTTTTGAGATGCACAGTGAAATATGTTTTCATAAAGTAGTTTTCTTTGTGTTGAAAATCTGATACCTATTTTCGAATTTTCAGTTTATGTTGACTGTTAAACAATTTTTCCACAACCTATTATTTTATAAATCTTACCGCTTCATTAGAGAACCCTGCAGAAGAGCAACAAGGCAAAATACAAAGATATCCATTTATTATTTATCAGAGATGTAGGCGAGGTTGAGAATTTCACGCACGGCATTTGTGATCTATCAAGCTGAAAATAACATCAAATTGTTCTGTAAAATGTAATCTTTCATGGTCGGGAATGTCAGAATTAATCATATCTTCCGAGATGGTATGCCGTTGTCCAATGGATTTCACCTTAAAAACCAGTGTTTCGTCCAGTGGATACACGCCGAGATAGATTTTCAATATTCTCACCATCTCGGCCGTCATCGGTTTAGTCGGCTATTCCGTGACAATATTAATTTATAACTTCTCTAGAGGATAATGAAAGAAAAAGTTTTAAATGTTATGCAATAGCCAAATACCCTTAAAATTGGATCTAAATTTAACCGCTACAACCAAAGTACCGGGTGATCAAAAAGTCAGTATAACTTTGAAATCTGATTAAATCACGGAATAATGTAGATAGAGAGGTACAAATTGACACACATGCTTGGAATGACATGGGGTTTATAAAATAAATAAAATAAATAAATAATAAATAAATATATTGTTATTTAGATATTGATTATTCTATCTGTATGATGGTGATTGTGATTGCAATTGTATTTGCATATCTGGAACGTGGACGTTTAATTATTCGATATCAGACGCTTGACAATGGCTTTTTCGTAAAGGCAATGTTACTCGTAGTTGACCGTGAAATAAAACTGAAATAATCGGACTTCGTAATTAAATCGTTTCCAAAGACTACTGCGGTAGGTGCGGACTCATAATCTAAATCTCAATATTACAATAATTTGCCAGCCATGCCAATACGTCGTACAGAGGTGATTGTCTACTAAACATAAAAAAGTTACACAGTTAGTTAAATCAGATGTATTCAATGAATAAGCCTACAGTTCATAATCCTACTTACTTTTATAAATATAAATTCTTTACAGAATCGAGTGCCTAGTGTGGTTGCAACTCGCAGTATTCTTCTATAACATGAAATATGTCGGTGTGCCAGACAATAAAATAAAATATGTGCTTCTCGCACCACTTCAACCAGAGCTCTCTCTTTCTTAATCAAACATAAGAGTAACGTAATTGTGCTTTTGTTTTATCAGCGACACAGCGCTGCAGTTGTGTGCCATAGGCTTTATTTATTTGTCACTGATTATTTATTTAATTAATATTTCGCGTTTCCGCGGAAACTCACGCTCGGCATGCAAATGTGCCTTTATATTGCCCCCTGAATTGCGAGGCGAAAGGACACACCTGCAGGCGAGCAATTCACCTAAAGGCACAAGAAAATCTAAGTTATCTACAACTATTTACATGACTTACATTACACATTATACACATTATATACAAAATTTGAATGACGCGGGTGCGCCGTAAAAGTTCTTATGTTGGCAGATAGATTGCGCGCATGCGCAGAAGCGTCTGTGTAACTGCGGCACTGCCGTTATATCGTACAGTTAGATCACGCGGCACAGTATTGCAGATCATATTGTTCGTGTGCGCGCGTTTTTCAGTCGTTGCACAAAGAAAATATTCAACCAAGATTACATATGAAGACTACATTCTATGACAGGTAACTTAGTTTTAAATTTACAATATTTGTTATAACACAATACAACTTAGATTGTTGAATGTTCTTAGTTACATAGTATTGTTTTGAAATACTTCAAAGAAAAATGTCCGTATTTTTCAGGTGCGTTGACCTATACACATCGTGTCGTTATTACAGTTCATATTCATCCGCTGCACGATAATCTTTTACAGGTTAGTATCGTCGTGGTAAAGTTTTTTGATCACAGTAACATCGTTGTATAACAACGTGATTAATACATAAGCGTGTCCATTTCTCATTTCCATTATAGTCGTAGTGATGCAGTTCGTTGTGACTAAAAGCATTGCTTATTACAGATCAGACGTGACCCGTCGAGTAATTGTTCCACGTGCAGTTCGTTTTTTACATTCCGTGGAAGCTTGGTTGCAGAACCTCGGACGGCACATAGCTGGCGTCGATCCTTGGACAGTCCAGGTAAGAGTGTCCGTCACATTTCGAGAACATTTCATTCCCTGAAGTTCCAACCAAAATTCTTCCACCTGTCGTATTGTTTTCTGGACAGGCACTTTGTGTCCATTTAATCCAGTTAACATCTTGAAGTTGGGTACTGTAGTAATGTCACTAGACGGTGCACGAATTATGCACTTCACATTTTCAGTTTTTTGCTGAATATAGCTCACCTAAATGTTCGTAGTTATTAATCAAGGAAATCGTTCATCGTGTTTACATAGACACGCTGCATAATGAATGGCATTAACAGTTTCTTTCACATAGGTTTCCGCGTAGTTGCAGAGTTAGTAATGTTCGTTAATGTCCGTGAACAGTGGTTCACTATGCAATGTCTTTTTGGCACTCGTTTTGTTCAAATTTTTACATAGTAACAGTTACACTATACATCAGTTAAAAAAAAAAGTAATTATACATACACACGTCACATATTTTCTTAGCATAAACATAATATAGTTGCACATAAACATGTTTACATCATCATTACATCGCTATAGGTTATTACATTGTGTCACATTTGATTTCATGAATTGCAGATATTTACATCCTCTTTAGCGGTTTTGCTGGGATATTATCGATGTTTTTTGTGATGTCATCTGAAATTAAGATAGGTTAGACACAACATTCATTACATCAGTAGGCAAGACCAGGCGTTTTCACTACTCAATAAATATTCAAAATAGTAAGAGAGAGAAAATGTTCGATTCCTCGCGTTTTGTGCGTGTGTGTAGAGTGTCTGTGTGGCCTTGTCTACTGATAGATGCTTTTCGTGTTGAGAGATGTGCGTCTAATCTATTTCTCAAAGTAAAAGATCGCTTCACAGATGACGTCTGTCAGTTCGTCAGGTGTCACACCAAGTCAGTGGTACCTTCAGTAACAAATGTTCCGTGAAAAATTAATATGTCATCCACTGCTACGTAATCATAAATTTTACTTTAATATTCCGTCTTTCAGGTGGAGGCGCGCGCTGAAAGAAGAGTTCTTCTGTCTTCAACTGCGTCACTGGAACCGCTGAAATGAAAATTTCTATACTACTTATTATCTGTGTTGTAACAACAGAGTTTTTCGAGTTGCTTAGCAATATTTTGATGGGTACGACTTTGACATTATTCAGCATGAAATGCTCTAAGATCTCGGTGTGCGTATAGCCCAATAATTTTGTTAGTTCTAGGATGTTGTAACAGATACGCACCAGGATGCGGTATGTTAACAATTATATAAGGTCCTTCATATAGCAGACGCCACTTAGCGTTGCGTCGTTTGAGTGCTACAGATTTATGATGAGTACGAAGTAGTACAAGCATTCCTACCTCGAATTTTTGTTTCCTTTTTATTATGTTTCTGTGATGTTTGTTTCGTATTTGTGCGTGATGTGTCAATGTACTCAATACTTCTTTTATTTTCTGTTCAGGTGTGATTTCCTTGTCTGACAACTTAGGTAATGGTTCTATCCACTGATCGTTCTGTTTGCAATTGAACATGATCTCGTTAGGTGTGTAATTTGTATCGTAAATATTTAAGTTATTGTGTACGTCTTCGAAAAGACTTAGGTAGGACACCCAATTAGTATGTTTTGATGAAATATAGGTCCTCATGAAACGGTTTAATTCTCGGAAAAGTCTCTCAGTCGCGTTACATTGTGGACTAAACCTCGAAATAAATATACTTTTGATGTTATTGTCCTTCAAGAAATTTCTCCATTTGTACCCAGAGTAGTATGCTGCATTATCTGATAGAATTGCTTTAGGTTTTCCCACGTGCGTCAGGTAATCACTTGAGAATCTTCGTATTATAGCATTTGCAGTGGCGGATTTTAAAGCATAAAGTTTTACATGTTTAGAAAATATATCGTAAAAAGCTAAGATATATTTGACGCCTCCAGAGCTTGCTGGATGCGGTCCACTGATGTCAGTACACAGAATTTCCAGGGGTTTACTGGGTAAAATAGAATGTAAATCTGTTTTTGTGGATAAATTCTGAGGTTTTGATTTTTGACATATGACACATGTTTTTAGTTCCCTGTAAATTTTTCTTCTCATATTGCTAAAATAACAGTATGTGCTGAGCTTCGCTAAACACTTTTTCGTCCCATAATGACCCCAAACTAAGTGTGTGTGCCAAATTAAATTACGTTCAGACTCTTTGGGAATGCATACACACCAGTTAGTAGCATTTGGATGTCGTCGATAAAATAGCACATCGTTGTGTAACTTGTAATACTTAGTCAAAGGATGATTGTGTTCTTCTACCAGTAATGTTATTATCTTATACCAGTGAGGATCAGATTTTTGTAATTCAGCCATGTTTCTGCACATATCAATATAATATTGGTGATACTGCTTGTCTTGCATTAAGAGAATCCTGTAGTCATTTATATTTTCTAAGTCATTGTTGGTATCATTCATACCTTGTGGAAGTCTAGACAAAGTGTCTGCAATGGTGTTGTCCTTACCTCTTATGTACTTAATTTCAAAAGAGTAGTTCTGAAGTGTAACTGCCCATCGTGATAGTCTAGGATGTACAAGTTTACAAGTTAACAAAAATGTCAGGGCCTGGTGATCGGTGTAAATTACTGTATGTTTTCCAAATAAATAATGATTGAATTTCTTGAATGCCCAAACTATGGAAAGTGTTCCTAACTCAGTAGTGGAGTATGTACGCTCACATTCAGTTAGAGTGCGACTCGCAAACCCAATAATTCTTATCTGTTCCTCCTCTTTATTATTTACAACTTGAAATAAGCAACAGCCCAAGCCAGTACGTGAAGCGTCACAAGTCATACAAGAATCTAAATTGAAATCTGGATGGCTCAATATGTTAGCATTCACTAAAGCATGTTTAATTGTATTAAAGTCATTCTGGCACTGTTCCGACCAGATCCAAACTTGATTCTTTCTGAGTAGATTTAGCAGATGTTTACTGTTCAAAAGTGGTTGTGGCAAAAAACGTCTGAAAAATGAACATAGCCCAAGGAATGATTTTAACTGATTTTTAGTTCGAGGGCTAGGAAAGTTTCTGATAGCATCTAATTTACTGGGATCCGGACGTATGCCCTGTGAATTAATGATATGTCCTAAATACTTTATCTCACTGCAACCAAACTTTGATTTTCTTAGGTTGGCTGTGACTCCAGCTTGTGCAAATTTTCCTAAAATTCTTTGAAGAGTGTCAACGTATTCATTCCAAGATTGTGTAGCTATCAGTATATCATCTACATAGTGTGTGACTGTCTCAACTAAATCGTCGCCAAGCACGGTATCCAGGGCTGTAATGAATACCCCCGAGCTGACATTCAGTCCGAAGGGTAGAACACAAAACTGATAGGTTCGCCCCCCGAACATAAATGCAGTATATTTCCGAGAATCAGGAGTGATACCCACCTGCCAAAACGAATTAGCGAGATCTATTGTGGAAAAATATTTTGCATCTAGAAATTTCTGTAATTGCTCTTCTAAATTTTCAGGTTTTGTGTGAACCGGTAAAATTATTTCATTAATAGCTCGTGCGTCTAACACTAACCTAATGCTTCCATTTGATTTTTTGACAGCAAGTAGAGGACTACAATAAGGTGAGGTGGATGGTTCAATGACCTTCCAGTCTAACATTTGTTTTAATTCTTGCCACACAGCAGGTCGTTGAGATAACGGTACGTTATATGTCTTATGGTAGAAGATCTTGTGAGGCTTAACTTCAATCTTGTACACATACGTGTTGATAACACCTAATCGTTTGGTAAAAACTTGTAAATATTTGGATAACACTTCCTGTAGTTTTATACGTTCATGTACACTGAGAGCTGTAGCTTCACTTATCTTATGATCAAGCAATGTTTTCAAGTCCATTAGCTCTGTGTCAGATGAGTGTGTTTGCATGTCTTGAATGTCTTTGTCAAGTACTAACTGAACCTTGTACCCTGTACAGTGTTTGTCATGCTTTAGAGTTCTCCTGTCCAAATCAATAATAATTACACTGCCTTTATCATTTAAAATACATTTACCTTTGGAGAAGTCGCTCATAATATCTATTCCTAATATGCAATTTGTCACAAGGTTTTGTACAACCAGGAATGGCCATTGTACGGTTCCATTACCTATTTTAACGTTTACAAAAACTTGCTTCGTAACCCTACATGACTTATTACCTAGTGCAGTAGTTATTTTACAGTTTTTGGCAGGAAACTCAGGCACAGGTTCCAATTCACACATCCTTTTATAGAAATTAAAAGACAAAACGCTCACAGCTGCACCTGTATCTAGGATAATAGTAGTTGGAATCCCACCTACTACACCAGTAGTAGATGCTAAAACAATTTCATTTGTGTTTAAACGACATTGTGTACTGTCTTGTAAAAGTTCATCTGATATATTGTTATTGTGGTTGTATCTTATAAATAAAACAGGTAGTTTTTGTTTAGAATTACTCGGCATATCATTATTCTGTTGTTCAAGTGTGGTGTCAAATAACTGATTAACATTGAAGTCGCCCCCCAAGAAGTCTTCAGCCACGACCTGGGGCAAAGTAGTGACTGTTTCTAGTTTGTTGGATTAGCATTTGTACTAGGTACTGACACAGATTGAGGTTGTGCATCAGGTGTCATTTCTATTATATTCACATTCGGATATTGCCTATTATGATCTCCAAACTTTTGCGGTTGTTGTTGCTGTTGCGCATTATAACTTACCTGTCGGTCGTAAGGTATGCTCCAATTTTGACCTGGTGGCTGCTGTGGTAAAGCAGAGTTTGAATGAAAGTACTGATCGTTACGAGTCCAACCTTGATGCTGTCTTGGCTCGTAGTTACTATTATTTCTATTTCTGTTTGTGTTTTTGTTATTACCTTTGTATCCGTTGTTACCGTTGTAGTTATTACCGCGGTGCCTCTTGTATGGATTGCCGCATGAAATGTTATTACTGTTGTAACTATTGTTTGTATTGGAATACGCGTGTTGATTTTGATTTCCGTACTGAGACGGCATGTGAGTTTGCTGTTTTTGTTGTACCGCGTATCCAACTGTGGGCGCGCCAGAATTGTGTTGGCAAGCCTGCATGTTTTGCATACCACTAGTGTAAACATTGTGGCTGCTGTTTTGCCGCGCGAAGCGCTGATCTTCAAGTAACATGTCAACCGAATCTAATGCTGTTAAAAAATAATCTGAATCGTCATCCGGGATATGTAGAAGTTTTTCCTTAATGTTGAAAGGCAATTTGGCCTTCAACGCTCGGAGTATATCACGCGTTGCGACTGGTTCGTCTAAAAAATGTCCCATGTTCAAGTATTTTTTAAAATATCTGCGTAAGTTACCATTTTTACTGTTAAAAGTTTCAGGTTCTAAAATTTGTCTTCTGAGTCGCTCCTGGACGGATTGCGACCAGAATTTGTTCAGAAAAGCACGCTCAAACTCACTGTACGTGGTACATACGTCAGCTTGACTGTATGCCCAGACAGCTGCATCCCCCTTGGATGTAACCGACAATATATGAAATCTTTTTCCGGTCACTCCAAGTGCGTGGAAATGCGTTACTAAAAGATTTATGAAAAATCACCGGATGAATGGTTCGTTTTTCTGGGATAAAAATCTGAAATTGCCTGTGTTTCATTAAGCTTTCATCTTCCTTCGCATTGTGATATGGATTTATTCCACTGTAATTACTGGTATGTTCAGCTGGCGAGTAATTACGATAATGTTGCTGTGGTTTACCATGATAATAGCTTGTGTTTGTGTTTCCACATCGTGGTATGTGTTGTAGTCGTGGTGTGTTTTGTTCTTGTGTATTTGTCGTGTGCGGAATGTGTGTATCATACTCGAATGTATATTGGTTTCTGAACTGTACATTTTGACTGATATTTTCGTTACATTCAGACTGTAGTTGATCGGTGAATTGTCTCATGGGTGCAGTGACGGATTGTACTGCGTCACTGATCAGCTGTTTGTTATGAGTAATGTATTGCGCTACGGAGTCGTGCACAATTGTTGGTAAATTTTCACGTAAGCATCTATCAAAATGTTTGTCTTTGTTCTCAACCCAATCATGAAATTCTTTATTAATATTTTGAAAATGAGCTGTGGCATCTGATTGTAAGATGTCAGTCAGGTGTTGTTCAACATTGTCAATTTTATTCTGTACGTCAGTAATTCGTTTTTCAAGGCTGTCATGTACTGAAGGATATGTTTGAATTTGTTCAGTAAGAACTTCACACGTGACATTAAGGTTTTTTACTTGTGTCTGTAAAAGTGCTACGTCAGTTGTAGTCTTTTCTTGTCTCGTATTGAGCTGGGAAAATTTAGTACTGAGTTCGGTCATCTGTTTGATCAGTGTGGCGTCTATAAGTTCCACACGCTTACACAATGTGTCATTACCTATCTTGATTGCTATGAGATCAGATTTGATTTCGTCATTTTGTGTTTTTAACTGTTCATTTTGTGTCTCTAATTGTGCCTTTAAGGTTGCCATGTTTTCGGCGTTCTGTTTCCTTATGGTTGCCATATTTTCTGCGTTTTGTTTCACTAGCATTTGTAACATGTCGGCAATGTTTACCTTTTGCAAGGTCTCTGCCCCCGCCGCGTCATTAGACGTGACGTCATGCATTAACATGGGCTCTGATTGAGACTTTGAAATTTTTGTAGTGGACGGCCTATCGTCAAAATTTTCGTCAACACTTGCGTCAATGTTTGATGAATCGTCACTACCGGTTGCTGTCGTAAAGTCATTTTCTAACACTTGTCTCACGTCCGAGTCGGATTGCGCCTGAATAGTACGTCCTTGCTGTTCCATTTTTGCGTATTTTTTCTAGTTATTACCATGCCACACGTGATATATGTTTCAAGAAAATTTTTGACACTGATTTTAAAATAAAATGTAGTTGAGCATGAATCGCTCGTAGCAACAATGGCTGTCTGTTAATTTAAAAATATAAACTGAATTTGAGATTATTGGTAATGGCTGCTGGCCATGTTACATGATATCGTACAGAAGTCGGCCATATTGTACACTCGTGTATTGGTATTGTTGCATACGTTATTGTTTAGGGAAAAGTACTGAGAATGAAATTTATCACTGAAACTGTTATGCGGAAAAGAAACACTACAGAATTTACTGAAAAGCTAATACACTGAATTATACGTCTGGTCAAGCCTGCTAATGCAAAGATGCTGCGTCTTACCTTATTTTGCTGGAAGTTTCATTGCGTCTTCCCGCAAAATTTCAGAATTGGAAAATATCTTCAGATTTTGTTATCTCTCATACATTGACGTCCAGGTCCAGAAAGTTGATTTTTTACATGAAACAAAGAGAACAATGTAACAAATGACAAAATAACAAGTCCTGTCACGGTCGCCAATATAAAATAAATAAAATAAATAAATAATAAATAAATATATTGTTATTTAGATATTGATTATTCTATCTGTATGATGGTGATTGTGATTGCAATTGTATTTGCTTATCTGGAACGTGGACGTTTAATTATTCGATATCAGACGCTTGACAATGGCTTTTTCGTAAAGGCAATGTTACTCGTAGTTGACCGTGAAATAAAACTGAAATAATCGGACTTCGTAATTAAATCGTTTCCAAAGACTACTGCGGTAGGTGTGGACTCATAATCTAAATCTCAATATTACAATAATTTGCCAGCCATGCCAATACGTCGTACAGAGGTGATTGTCTACTAAACATAAAAAAGTTACACAGTTAGTTAAATCAGATATATTCAATGAATAAGCCTACAGTTCATAATCCTACTTACTTTTATAAATATAAATTCTTTACAGAATCGAGTGCCTAGTGTGGTTGCAACTCGCAGTATTCTTCTATAACATGAAATATGTCGGTGTGCCAGACAATAAAATAAAATACGTGCTTCTCGCACCACTTCAACCAGAGCTCTCTCTTTCTTAATCAAACATAAGAGTAACGTAATTGTGCTTTTGTTTTATCAGCGACACAGCGCTGCAGTTGTGTGCCATAGGCTTTATTTATTTGTCACTGATTATTCATTTAATTAATATTTCGCGTTTCCGCGGAAACTCACGCTCGGCATGCAAATGTGCCTTTATAGGTTTTATTAGAACCAAAAATATACAAACGTTCAAAAAAGTCCGACGGATGGCGCTTCATCTGATCAGAATAGCAATAATTAGCATAACAAAGTAAGACAGAGCAAAGATGATGTTCTTTACAGGAAATGTTGAATATGTCCACCATCATTCCTCAACAACAGCTGTAGTCGAGGAATAATTTTGTGAACAGGACAGTAAAGCATCTCCGGAGTTATGGTGAGGCACTGGCGTCGGATGTTGTGTTTCAACATCCCTAGAGATGTCGGTCGATCACGATACACTTTCGACTTCCGGTAACCCCAAAACCAATAATCGCACGGACTGAGTCAGGGGACCTGGGTGATAAAGCACGACGAAAGTGGCGGCTGAGCACATGATCATCACCAAACGACGCGTGCAAGAGATCTTTCACGCGTGTAGCAATACTTTTTTTTTGTTCTAATAAAGCCCCACGTCATTCCAAGCATGTGTGTCAATTTTTACCTCTCTATCTACATTATTCCGTGGTCTATTAAGTTTTCAAATTTATACTGACTTTTTGATCACCCGGTACTTTTGTTATAAGAAAGCCAGACAAACAAAACAGTTTAATAGTTAATATTAAGCAGCTAAATCTTAGAATCTTTTTAGTTAAAACTTTGAAAAATGTCAATTTTACATTTTGTAAGTGAAGGACAAAGAGGTTTTTAATATTCACGGACAATTTTGACGTAAATCTCATGTGGCCGAGATGTTGATAGCTTAAGTGTTTCGTATACCAATATGAGCCTACTTCCCAACTCCATAGACAACAAGCGTCGTACATCAATTTGTTAATGACAGCTTCACCTATACCACTGTGGTACGTTGTAGACAATTATTATTTAGTGTATGTGAATAGTTGCTGTGAAGTGAAAATACGACTAACGCCTAACTGACTTCCTCTTCCTATTTCTTCGAAGTTATTTGTATGTGACTGATGCTCTGTTAACTGATACCTATTTTTTTTTGACGTACTTGTACAAGGTGACAATTATTGATCTATATGAAAAAAACGTAAATTACTTACAAACTGCGGCGTGCACACACTTTATTCGACACATAAACGTCACTACAGATATCGGATTTAGGTTACGATATGTTCAATATGCATTCCATCGTTGGCGATGATGTGTCGCAGACGAATAGCGGAATTCTACTTGACCCGCTGTAGTGTCGGAACATGGATGCTGTCGATCACCTCCTAATGGCTTCTTTCAGCTCAACAGTGGTTTTGGGTTATTGCTGTACATCTTGTGTCCCACAAAAAGGAGAATATGGCGGCAAATCGAGGCCCATGCCAGTAGCCTCTGGGTACCCTAGTGCAAGAATGCGGTCCTCAAAGTGCTCCTCCAGAACATCGATCTCTCACTTCAATGGACTCCAGCTCCGTCTTGCATGAACTATAACTTGTCGAAATAAGGGTCACTTTGGGGTAATGAGGATGAATTCACCTTCCAAAAAAATCACGTACTGTTGATTCCCAGTCCCCAAATTCTCCAGTTTTGCTTATTGACGAATCCGTTCAGATGAAGGTGGGTTTCGTCGCTAAACCAAATCGCACTAATTCCTGTCATGCCCTGCGGCCAACGGTGCAGTTTGAACGTCCTAACGCAAACCTTTCAGAAGTTATGACGATTTTTTTCATATAGTTCAGTAATTGTCACCCTGTATCTTTATAGTGTATTTACTTTTAACTTGCAGGCTTGTGACTGTTCCTCAAACATTATGATGTCATTTGATTAATTTCCGGGCTATTTTAACACTGTAAATCATGCACCATGTTCACGGAATATGTTGCAAAAATTGATAGGGCTCCCGTTAAGTAACGAACAGCAGCTGTATGGCCAACACAACGTTTATATGGATGTGCTTACAACAGTCAGAGAAGCTGAGAACTAAATTTAGCATCCTGAGTGACGACAGGAGATTTACATTGCCCAGGAAGCTACAGTGTTGCAGGATGTAATTATTTTGCTTTCTTCTGCCCTTATCTCTTATCTTCACGGAGTCGTCATGATAATGCGGCATTGGAAACTTTAGCAGTAGAGAGTGGCCTAATGCCCATCCTGTTGTCATCTCTCGCAGGATGTAATTGAAAACAGGAAACTTTGTCAGGTGGAGCGATTGATCGATAACAAATGTTCACTTGAAACACTACAATGAAACACAAGAACATGTGAAGAGTTTTGCAGATTGCTCAACTGAAATAAAGAGCCGGCCGGAGTGGCCGAGCGGTTCTAGGCGCTATAGTCTGAGGCCGCGCTACCGCTACGGTCGCAGGTTCGAATCGTGCCTCGGGCATGGATGTGTGTGGTGTCCTTAGGTGAGTTAGGTGTAAGTAGTTCTAAGTTCTAGGGGACTGATGACCTCAGAAGTTAAGTGCCATAGTGCTCAGAGCCATTTGTTTGAAATAAAGAGAATGTTTTGATCGAAGACCCGTTGTATTGGGTGTGTGTTATCAACTCCAAAGCGAGTACAGGAAACGCACTGTTTTTTTGTTCGAAAGTAAAGAACGAGGAATAAGATAACTGGACCCACTGCCTTCACTAGTACCACTAGAAATGAGCAATGCATTGTCGATCCGCGTTTCAGTAAATTTCAAAAATTTACAACATTACGCTGCGAATACCACTTACTGTTTACTAAGTAAACTAATCACTACTGATAAATCAAACATTTAAGGTGTTAGGGAATTCACGTAATAAGCTTCAAGGACTTTTAGAGGCGAATGAGTACGTAGCATTTTGAATAGGAGCCCACGTTCGGAAACTTGCCGTTTCCGTTCCTGCCACGGTTTCTGTTCCGATGTGTAGTGCATCCACGTATGCTGAGGAAAAGAGAAAAGTCTCAGAGCTGCTCGTCCTGGTATGCAATACGGTAGATAGTATGACGCGAAGTACGTCAAACGGCCACCTTGTGTCACTTAACGTCTGGGCTTAGCTTACGAGACTCCTGTAGATGGTTCAAATGGCTCTAAGCACTATCGGACAACATCTGAGGTCATCAGTCCCCTATACCTAGAACTACTTAAACCTAACTAACCGAAGGACATCACATACTTGCATGCCTAAGGCAGGATTCGAACCTGCGATCATAGCAGCAGCTTGGTTCCGGACTGAAGCGCCTAGAACCACTCGGCCACAACGGCCGTCTAGACTCCTGTAGATACAGAGGAAGATCTGATGGCACAAGTTGCTGCACTAGAAACTAAAGGGGCACGAAGTGGAATAGAGAGTATGTGCCAGAACATGCTTTGTAGGTACAATGTCTGTCACAACGTTGGTGGTCGCCACATCGAGCCACTGTTTTAATGCGTCACCACTGTTCTGTAGGTATGCTGGTTTCTTTTCTCTTTTGAAATGATGTAAACACGTAATCTTTAAGTGTTGATACAAGAAAAAATGCTTAAGTGATAAATGAATGTTTCGTTATGTCTCCTTCCGATTTTACTACGTCACCCTTATTCAATTCGTCAAACAGAAGAGACTGAGTTAAGCATCTGAAATGAAGACGTCGTAGAACGGTAACGTTACGTTTCCGGGCATGAGTTCCTATTCAAAATATTATGTACTCACTCCACTCTACCGGTCCCAGAAGTCTCTATCGGGAATTTCTGAACACCCTGTATACAGTAGTTAACTTTATCATCCTATTTTACAATTGAATGTTTCATTAGTAAAGCTCAAATAATGACGAATAAACAGGAACGCTGAGCAGGCAGTGTAAACATTGTAGGTACGACTTCTTTGAAACATTCACAATTCTCAGAAACGAGCTGTGTTCGGTGACGTAGGGTTTATTGCAAGAGAATGAGACTACTTTTAATGCGACGATGCAATAAGTTACACGTTTTTGAATGCGATACGGAAGAGTAAGATGTATAATTCAATGTTTCGGAAAGCTCTCTTTGTTTGTACTGCAGAAATCAGAACTGGGGATTTCGAATCTCTAATCGCAAGTTTCTTTATGAAAAGATATCGGCTCAGCTTGAGTCCAACATACCCAACAGCCTGTTCTGTCCACTCGGGAAGAGAATAAAGAGCGAAAGAGGAAACAAAACAAAAAACAAGTCGAAGCTGAGTTAACACGAGCAGGTTCACGTCATTACTTCCCGAGTAAGTCAGTCTCTTAATTCTTTGAAACCTAAAAACTGAAGATCATACAACCACTCCACCTGACATATTTTTTCCTGAAACGATATTGTCCCATAAACAAATGAACACATTAAATAGTTGCCATATTTGAGACACTAGTTCTCCGAGACTACTTTATATTAAAGATTATTTATAAGGAACTTCATCAGTCACAATCTTATGGATTATCTGTTGTCTAACATTAATTACTTTGTAAAGCATCTGCTTTCCTTGAGAAATCATTGCATACAAATACACTTGAAAACTGTCTCCATTTAAAAGACTATTGCCTAGATTAAAACTAGATAAGTTGTCGTGATCTTAATTACATTGTAACATTCTCCATCTCAGTTGACTACAAAACTACATGTTATGCGCCTGACGCACTTAAATTCTACTTGAGTTGGAAGTCAGAAATTATAACAATTTAAAACTTTTCTGTGTTTTGCTGCAGTTTAATCCTAACTGCTGTAGTTATTCATTATACATTAATTTCTGGACGACATGGGCAGTATTTCAAGACAAATATCTAGTTGTGTTGGAAATTTACTTTAACAATCGCAGTAATAATGCATTTTCTATAATGTGCATTACCAAGGACTGGGGCTGCTTTGTGCCTACCATATAACAACTGAAAAAAAAATTCGCTAATTCTTGATGACTTATGTTAACTATATACTATTCAAATATGTACATGATGTGTATCTAGGGCCCATAACCTCAAAATATATTGTGAAACTCTCATAGCAATATCATCGCTCTTTCAGTAATGGTCATACCAAGGAGGGGGGAGAGGGCATTATGACTACTAAAAAAATCTAAAAAACACAAGTTTCATTAATGGGTGATTACATTAATTCACAACAAAGTTTTTAATGAGTTACTGAAGTGTAAGTATGGTCGCGAGCAGGGAAATGCGAATTTGATATTCATTGAAGGAAGTGACATTTACTATTAAAAATCAGCCCATTCCGTTGTAGCGTGGTTTAAAGTGACCTTATTATGGAGGAATTTAGTGATACGTTCCACGTCATGTCATCCTCATAACTACAAGATCAGTTACTTCAGATCTGTTATACATCATATCACCTATACTTCTCTTAGTGGTGAATCTGGTGCAAAGGAATTGAAAAACCTTAAATATGTCTCTTTTACTAAAGGCTACAGCCTTCCCATGATTGACAAACAGTCTATGTTCAAAACATTTCGCCATGTGATCAAGAAACTATTCTTAAACATGCACCTCGGAACTGTAAATTTTCCGTTATTACATTTTAAGGTGATGCGTCTCATCGTCTAGCTAAACTTTTTCTCAGTTAAAATATAAGAAATTTAACATATTCCAACGTGTGCTCCCTCTGCCTTAACTGAAGTTGAGTGCTATGACTGTCAAGCAACCTGAACTTTCCAGGCCATTTAAAACCAGGTTTCAGGACATCTGCTCAGAAGGAAGGCTCGGTTTAAACGTAACTTCGTCTTTCCGGAATACCTTAAATCTGATAGCTACCAGCCATCCACACTAGGGAACCTAATGATTTTACCACACGATCCCAATGGCAGAGATTAAAATTGTTAAACATCCATGCACTAAGAATGATATGTTATCTGATGAACAGTTTTCCACAAAAAATCACATGTTCTATGATGCCATGTTTCCAATTCTTAAATCAGTTGTGGCTTCTTAGTATCTCTTGTTCTTTACGATCAAGACATCTGTTACTTATCATGCATGTTTTATTGTATTTTCCTTGTTTCTCTTTACCTTTATGTTTGTCAGTCTTTTCATTTATTATTACATTTACCTTTATTTTATTGTAATGCGCTTGCACCTGTGAACCTTACTGTTTAGGCTTCCACACTTACTTTTTGCTCTTGTACGTCCAGAACTGCATATATTTTAGTACAGTTTACTTTTATTTGTCAAACTGTTCATTATTATTTTAGCCGGCCGGAGTGGCCGAGCGGTTCTAGGCGCTGCAGCCTGGAACCGCGTGACCGCTACGGTCGCAGGTTCGAATCCTGCCTCGTTCATGGATGTGTGTGATGTCCTTAGCTTAGTTAGGTTTAAGTAGTTCTAGGGGACTTGTGACCTCAGAAGATGAGTCCCACAGTGCTCAGAGCTATTTGAACCATTATTGTTTACAAATTTTAGCTGGTATAACATTTCACCGCGTTTATAGCGCCGACTATTGCCTGTCATGACTTCTAGCCCAATACTTGGCTCGTGCTCTTATCATTCACATACATTTGCTCTGTGTGAGTGCGAACGGGTCTCAAGGGCCGTTTTGGTCAGGGGTCATATTTAAAGCGTGTGGTTTTCTCCTGCACTGCTGTGGCTGTTGTCACCAATGCTCATGAAGTACCACGGCTCTCTGGTGTTCTCCTTTTCTCTTTTCTTCTCTACCGCTCCCTGTTCCCGTTGTTGTTCTCCAGTCTGTATTTATGGTTTTGCTTTTCAGTTTATTTCGTTTGGTATCGTACTTGTAATTGAAGGATGCATCTTGGCAATAAATTTATAATTGTTTAAGTGATCCGTTATATATAAATTGCTGTGTCGTTTCATTCGGCCCGTTTTCTAATTCTCACTTTGCTGTGAGGGATAGGATCATATCGGGTTACTCTTTATGTTTCCAGACAATCTGACGACTTTATACCCCGGCAAAACGCGTCAGTCTTGAGTTAATAAGGAACGTAGTGCATTGTGCGATGTTTTAACGTTATTTATTACACTGAGCAGCAGAATTAAAGTATCACTTTTTCGAAACTACTTAATTGTCTCCCACCGCGACGCATAAATTTGAAATATGGCTCAAAGGTGCCTACACATCCCCTCTGTAAAGGTGCAAGGCGTGATGTCCTGTGACGTCAGCGTTGGGCTCGACTACGCTTCAGACAACGAAGAGTCGACACGTGGGAGAAAATGCAACAGCTCAGAAGTTGACGTGACGGTTAGAAAGATTTAACGGTACTACATTGGCACCAAATTTCACTACAATTCTTCGCAATTTCACCGAGGGGAAGAACGTCACAACCCTTCCTACCCACATTTCACCCATTCCTTTGATGTCTCTGCGACTAAGGTCAACACTACGACACCCAGCATTGAAATCACGTGGTTTGGGTGGACAAAGTCGCCGCAAGGAATCGACGCAATAAAGCCTCAAGTAATAGCAGTTGATTCCCAAATATTTCGCGGTCGAAACGACAGTTCACAGTCCCATGATGAGTAGCAGGAGACGTTATTGAAAACCTTTGACTCTGTTGACGCCCCCACCTCCTCCAGCTGTTTCGAACCTTGTCTAAGGATATTGTAGGGCTGTGTTCCCTAAACATGTTCGCAAACTTTTTAGTGCACCTCTGCGCAGATTTTGCTCTCGTGTACAGGCTGGAACCACTAGCAACTGTTCAAAATCTTTCTGCGAAATTTGAAGGTCATCTGAAGCAGTAAAGGGTGCTTATTCTTTTTCACCTCTCCTAGTACGCATCCTCCTGTGGCGTGATCACATGGGGGTGCGACGTTGGCACATGTGTGAGTGAAACAACAATGGATTGTTCTAAGGCCCACCATTTTGACAAAACCATCAATGCCTTCCTCCCCTCCCCCCATATTTGTTGACTATTTTAAAAATTACCATGTACAGAGACAACCTGTAAAGTAGTCCGAGGAGCCAGCAGGCAGGCAGAGGTGTCAAGTAATTGCGTGCGTGCTGGCGCCTTGGACTACTTCACAGGTTGTGTCTCAGCACCGTCATTTTTAAAGCTGTCAGTAAGTTTGGAAGAGGGAGGGATGGCATCGAGGGTTTTGCCAAAATGGGGGGTCCTAGGTGCACGTCGTACTATTCCCGCATGTGTCAATGTAACGACCGCGTTTAATGGTACTACACGCCCATAATGCCCTTAGAATAAGGAATGAACGGCCTTGGATCTCAGAAGTGTCAAAGGTTGTCAAGCACTTAGTCATATTCCACTCCAAAATGTTGTTTCGAGAGAAAAAGATGTAGGAATCAACAAGTCACGGTAAATGGTGCTTTCGCTGATGTCCTCTACGCCATCCCCTGATGCCTTTCCGTGCGGAGTCAGAGCTGCGGTTTTTGTGAAATGTTTTCTTCGGCCACTCATAAGAAAATCGACTGATTTCAACTCTGGGCTTATCGTTGTTGACCTCAACCGCAGAAACATCAAAAGAGGGGGTGAAATCTGAGTAAGTGGGTGGTGACTGCCTTCACATTGTCTGAACTTCCACGATGGAGTTCCGTAAATAATGTGGTGAAATTTGGTGCCAGTGTGATATCATTAACCCCCTTTAAACGTCATCTGCGCTGTGGTCTGTTTTCTCCATGTGCCGACTCCCCGCTGTTTCAAGCGTCGTCGAGTCGAAAGGTGACGTTGCAAGGGCGCCACGCTTTTCCTCCATTAGACAGGAAGGATGTAGACATATTTTAGGAACTTTCAAACTTATGTGTCGCAATGAGAGGAAATTGGGGAATTTCTAAGAAGGTATCCTTTCATTCTGTTGCACAGGGTGCTAAGATTTAAATTTTTGGGTTAAGTTTAAATGAAAAATTTAAAACATTTATGAAACCTGGTAGAAGAATTCATAAATAACAATAGTTTTTTCCAAATTTTATAAATATAAAGAAAGTGATTGGATTACATTTTTTTAAAAGATGGGCATAATGCACCCTCTTCCCCTCCCCTCCCACCCTCTTTCTACTGCGAGGCTTAATGGAAACACCTTCTACTTAGTTTTTCCGAAATTTCAACTTTTAATAATAGCTGGAACGTACAAATTTTAATAGTGGTTGGATAATTCTAGGTCACATACTGTTTCTACTTGTTGGCTGAATATCTGACTGTTCTGGCGTTAGGAACTCGATTATTCTGTATAAGAAATAGTAGTAAATAACAATAGTGATTCTGTCACTGTTGGTTGGTAATAGTTACTGGCAAAATGCAACCGAACACTAGATTGCGTACTTACGGCTATCCTGTGTGGCCGTTTTCTAGTACGACTTGAAAAGAGAGACAAAGATTATTAGTTGATCACCGACGCGTCGGTTCTCGATTGTGTTGAGGAGGCGTACGGATTGATTACGCGAAGAGTTTTCTTAATTGATCTTTTGACCCGGATTGCCTTCAGGCAATCAGAATCTTCGGTGAAAATTCCTAACGGACTTATTGAATATAAAAATGGAAATGAGAACAAATTAGTGGAATTTCGCCAGAGAAAGATTAACAGATCGGAAGTTGAACACATTAGTGGTCTCCCAAATACAACCGAGACACCGTAGTAAAGAGAGAACCTGTAACAAAGCTCATATACACTTTGAACATTATTTTTGATTTTTAAAACAAAAGGAGAAGAAGAAAATTACTGTATCGTAAAATATTAATATATATTGAACAAATAGGCTTTAAACTTCTAGACATTGACACATATATAATGAATACATGAGTTACATCAGATATTTCTTTTGTTGAAGGCGCAGTCCAATAATCGCTGCTTTGTCGGTCTGTTTCTTCCTAAAAATTAAATGTCCTTGCTTGTGCGTAAATACATTACAACTACACCCGAGTTACGGAAACGTTTATTCGTCGTTTCACATAGTTTTACACAAAATAAAAATACAACTTGTAGCAATGCTATGTAGTACGCCTTAACATATCGGCGACCAAAAGTACCAGAGTTAATGAAGTCTCTAGAATATTTCTTAACAAAAGATAGTTTGTTCTTTCCTCTGTTTCGCAGCTTCTTGCTATCAAGCGCTGCGGCAATGATTTTAAATATCTGCCCCCAGCGGGCCATAGTGATTATTTAGAGTATTTAAACGCTGGACGCGCGTCTTGGCATAGCTGCACATTAAAAATAATATTTCATCTCTTTACCTTCGCCTGTGATGCTTAGCATTTTTACTAACTACAGCTCGTTGGCTGTCCCTTTCTTTTAAGACAAATATATCATATGCAAAGTATCTTAAATCCAATAAATGACACTGGAGATTAACTTTGTGCAATCAGGCACCTCAGTAATGACAGAATCAAACTAAACAACTGATACAAATGTCGTTTAATTACAGTTTTTATTGATCATCTTTATAGGATCTCGATACACTCCTGCTTTTGAATTATAGCTAATAACTCTCTAGCTAAACAATACTGTTTTGTTTCGAACTTTACGAACATCTGAGTTTACGAACCAAATTCATCCACGTGGCTGACATTGTTCCTTTCATTTTAGAGTTTAATTGTAGTAAATGTGAAAATTTGAATTTGATTTCACAATGACACAGAACAAAGTATTCCCATCTATTAATAAATGATGAAATTAACAATATTTTCATCTAGATTCACAGTATTCAGTACATGTGCGTCTATTTTACGTAAGATGTATTAGTTGACATTACAATTAAAATGAAATAAAGAATAAAGAAGAAGAAACCATTTGGACGAGGATACGGGGTTTTACTCTGTCGATGTGCTGAAATCGTTGGCTTCGCATCGTAATCGGTCAGTGGGTGCAATACATCGGCTTCGCATAGCAGTCGCAGTCGGTGTTAGCAGTTCGTCGGCGTCGCATCGCAGACGCAGTCGACGGCTCGGGGTAAACCACCCTCAGGTAGGCAGTCGCAGACAACGCTTGTAGCACGACTCAGCAGCTGAGGCGCAGTTAGCGGGCAACACAGCTGCGACGACGAGGTGCATAGGACGAACACACGAATCGCAGATCCAGTATAGTATTTGATATAAAAAAACCTGGTGAGTTGAATCCAGTGACTGTTAAGGGTAACATAGAATTGAATATTAATCAAATAAATGATCTGTAGAGGAAAGGGATGTCAACATTATGACTATAGAGGTGTTAGTGGCAAATGCATGTGATTGGAAGTTCTGTTAAGTCAGTGCATACAGTAATATTAAGACAGAGATTCAACTATTGTAGGTTATATGAAAGCATTAATTGTTAAATTAGATAAAATGATGTAGCTAATAAATAGTAACAATCTTGAGTTGTCCAATAAGATAGCTAGTAATAACGGAGAATTAAAAGCCGAGATACTTCAGGTGGGAGATGCTCTGTCAGACGAATTCATACATAGTATGAGAATACTACATGCTAAAACTGACAAAGTAGCCCAAAAGGTACGTACTCATATTGAAGAATCAAAGCATGAAGAGGTGCAATTCAAATTGCAGGTAGACAGGTTAACTAACAAATTTAATAGAATGCAATTTAACACAAGTCATGAAATAGATGAGGAGGTAGAAATCTTAGCAGAACATGTGACTAATGAAATTAGTACACTATTGCAAGAGGTATCGGATGCCTTGAGTGAAATAAAACCTGACGGGTGTGGGTTGCATTAAGAAGTGTTAAGGGAGGTGAAAGGAGATGTAGAGTTTTTATTAGATGAAGTAGCAATTATGAAAGGACAAACAGATATAGATATGAGACCGTTAGAAAAGGTAAAGTTAAAAGTAAATAATCTTAGTAGGATCAACAAGCTTCAGGGACAGCACTGTAACCTGAAGCAAGTTGATGAATCACCAAAATTTGGAGTGAGACTGTGTCTATAATTAATGATACAACATTTGGGCAACTATCCAATGATAACTGTACAAATAGTTTTAGAGGTGAGAGTAAAGGAAATCATCCTAGGGAAAGCTTGAGTGTAAGAGTATAAGGAACTGACAATACAGAGTCTCCGAGTTTGGCTAAAAATTGGTGGGACGAATTTAGTTTAGAATGAGGCGTAAGACAATATAATAAGTTCCCAGTATCCAGATCAGGAAGTGGATTATATCCAGTTATTTTCTTAAGACCATTTGAAGGAGCATTCCCAAGTTCATGGAACAATCAGAAGAAAATACAATTAGTTATGGGACATTTAGCTGGCGAGGCTATAGAATGGGGAGTGCTTCATCGATATGAATTTACAAATTAGGAAAAGTTTTGTAATTTATTGAAGGAGAAATACTGGTCAGAAGGAGAGTAGCAGAAACTCATTTTAGAATTGTTAAATCCTAAACCATATGGTAGAAAATGGGGTGGATTGTGTAAATACTTTGAGTGGCACTTAAAGAAGGTCAAGTAATTGGTTGAATCAATAAGCAAATGACAATTAAAGTGATTATCAGTCGACTACACTCATGTAAGAAAAAAGATGTTTGGTAGAGAACGGACTCGAGTAAGTGCAATTTTGAGTTAGTCAGAGCAGGTAGATATACTCGGGAAGGATCGTGAAGATGACTGGCCTTGTAAACAGAAAAACGGATTTAATAATGGTGGAGGAAGAATGAGAAGAGAATATGTGGTTAGAAATAGTCAGTATTGTGAAGTAAAAGGAAACAAATTTTACAATAAAGGGAATAGAAATCAAATTCGTACTAAAGATTCGTCCAGGGGAATGGAAATAGGAACCCGGACGGATCTCTAATAGGTATGGTAGTCATAGAAAATGCGGGAAACGACGATGGTCCTGCGGGAGGGGCCACACCTTGGGACCAATAGGAGGCAAGTACGGCCCAAAATTTTCAGAGTGAGAACTAATTGTCAGGGACAAGTAATGGGGCAAGAATTATTAGAAGAGGATAAACAACCGAACACAGTTTTCAAACCTGTAGTAGGAGGACACACTGACAGGCAGCCAGTAGCTATTGTTTTGGAGTGATGAAGCGATAAATGCGTAAAGAATGGTTTGCGAAACATAGGCAACAGAGATCCTATCCAATATTTCCAGTTACTGGAGTACACATTATTGGAATTGCCAGGAACAGAGGGAAACCAGTGACGGAGGAGGTGATGTTAACCTTTAATCTAGCAAATTACGCATTTACCCATAGATTTTTAGTAGTACCAAATTTTAATGTTCAACTTCTACTTGGATAAATTTGATAAGTGAGCAAAAAGCCATTTCAGATTTTGAAAATGAAAATGTATGCTTACACATTCACGGTAAGTTAGCAGTAATACGTTTTATGGGACCGTGTATTAAAGATGATAATGAGTGTAAAGAGTTGAGAATTTGTATCAGTGTTAAAAATGAGGATCCTGGAGTTGACCAGGGTACAAAAGACAATCCAGAAATGGTTAAAACAACTGATCAAATGATAGAAGAAAAGGTAAAGGATAGTAATATTTTGACTGAGACAAAGAAGGTGGAATTAGCTGAATTATTACACCAGTACTACATAATATTTTCTGACAAACCGGGAATGATAAAGGGTTACGAATGTAAGCTTAAAATAAAGAAGGAAAATCCTTTCCTCGAAAACGCGAATCCCATCCCTTTTGCATTCAAAGAAGCTGCTAGTAATGAAATAAATAAGATGATTAGTCAAAGTATAACAGAATGATCTCTGAGTCCCTATAACAGTCCGATTTTAATAGCAAGGAAACCATGTAGGAATGTAAGAGTCAATTTGGACGGCCGCACATTAAACAAAATAATTGAGACAGAACGAGATAGACCTTTACGCACTGAAGAAATGTTAGTTAACTAGAAGGAATTAAATATATTAGCTGTATGGATCTTACAAGGTATATTGGCAAATTAAATTACATTTAGATTCCAGACCAGTCTCAGTTTTCCTCTTTGAGGGACGCTCCTCCTTTCGGTTTGAATTGGTCAGTAAGTGAATTTGTGCTGGCATTAGATCAAACTTTGTGTCCGGAACTAGAATGCAAAATAATACTTTATGTGGATGGTGTAATGGTTATAAGCAAGACATGGAAGGAACCCAAAGAAACACTGAAGGAGGTAGTACAGAAATTTCTGGAAAACGGAATTGTAGTAAAACTGAGTGAGTCAACCATTAGAACAAATGAAGTGAAATATTTAGGACATAGGGTTAATACAGAGGGAATCAAACCTGTTCGTGATATATCAGCAGCCATTGATTGCTAAGTGTCCTTGCTGAAGAAATCAGAAACAACTAAAAGCTTTCCTAGGAATGATAGGTTTTTATAGACGATGTTTGAAGGGTTTGAAAATCGTACGTCCAGACATTTACTGAACAAAAACTCGATATGGAAGTGGAGCGATAAGGAGAGAGAAGTATCTGATGCTGTCAATCTAGAGTTATTAAATGCTAAGGTGTTGCACCATTTGCAAATGGGTGAGACATACAAAATGTGCAAGGACGCATCCTCATATGGAATAGCATGTGAAATTTTTCAGGGCGATGTCGACAACAGTCATGGCAATCACAGAGGTATAGCTTTTGCTAGTCAGGTGCCAAGCAAGCACGAAATGAATTATTCGGTTACAGAAAAGGAAGCGCTTGCTATTGTGTGGGGGTTTTAAGTGTTTTCGATACTTGCTGTCAGGTATAAAAATAGTTATATACACTGAACATAAGGCTCTATCCTTCTTGATGCATAGCAGATTGTTACACCCTAGACTATTGAGGTGGATGTTATTTTTACAAAATGCAGCTTTGAGACACAATATGTTGAATGGGTTACAAATATAGTACTGATTGCTTTACATGGCTACCAGTAGGTATAAATGAACAAACCGAAATAGAAGGGGTAGGGAAGGAATTTCACAATTATTTTATACACTCGAAAACTATAGCCGCAGTAGAAAAGGCTTTGGCGCTATTAACTATGAAGGAACAGGACAGAGACAGTCATGTAAGGGATGTGATAAACTTATTGGAAAAATTCTATGGGCCAAGGAGAAGTCAGGTCATTGGAAATGGCATGAGGAAACACTATACTGGACGGAAAACGTGGAGTAAGAGCAGTGGAGAATCTATGTAACAAAACATGTAATATCCTAACTCATTCATTATGTTCATAATGGATACGATCATTTTGGAATAAAGAAATGTCTATTGCATCTAAATAGGTTTTATTATAGGAAGAATGTGGCCAAGTTAGTGAGGTACAATTTTAAGAGGTTGCTCAATTTGTCAGAAGACGAAAGATATGAATGTACCATATAGAATCAAAAGATTCCTGTAATACCAGAAGGATTATGGGATTTACTTGCATTGGATTTTTTTGGTCCGTTACCCTCAGGAAAAAGGGGTTACAGGTATGTGTTAGTGGTGCTAGGGTGTTGGTGCAAATACGTTCGATTATATCCTTTAAAGGCTGCTACCTCACGTGCTGTGATCAGATATTCAGAAAGGGATTATTTTATAAACTACGCAACTTCCAAATGAGCTCTATCAGATAATGGTAGCCAATTTGTGAGCACAATATTTAAGCAATTCTTAGCAAATCGTAGTATAAAACATGTTAGGATATCTAAATTTCATCCACAGGGGAATAGTTCTGGGAGACTGATAAAAGTACTGGGAAGACTTTGTAGAACATACTGTGTTAAACTGCATAGTAGTTGAGTAGAACTAGCAATAGAATTTGAGAAATATTGACTGAGTTACCACATTTAAGCACATGACTGGCGCCTGTGGTAGTAGCAGCAAAAGCTATGGTAAGGTGGCCACCTTTGCGCGATAAGGGAGAAATACCAACCAATCAACCTGTCAAGGAAAGATTAAAAGCAAAGCCACGAGTAGCTCAGTTAAGAGTTGGAGCCTAATAATGGTGAAAGTGCACCATAAGAGCTGTAAGTTAAATAAGAGAATGGACAAGTTTCACTATAAAAATGACGGACCATGAGAAATACTGGAAATACTTCATGTGAAAGGTGTGGTATTAAGGGACGCAAATTCTGGATAAATCAAAGTTCTGTGTAGTAAGGATAACATGCAGCCATACAGGGTTACGCTTGATACTATGTTAGCTAAAGAGTCGACGTGGTTCCGCGTGTTTCGCACGAGAAAGGAAACAAATGGAAATTGAAGAGTGTAGTTTAATTTAAATGGAGACTAGGGAAACCCACTGACTAGGACTCATCATCATTATTTTGGAATATGAACTGCTGAAGGATATTCGCTAGAGGAAATAAGGAAAGAAACATAGAATCACTTAAGCAGTAGAAGTTCAAATTCCTGTACACGATGTAAAACCATAGTTAGGGATTGGTTGCAAGGAAATATAAAGTATGGGAATGAGCTTTTCCTGTTAGTATGCCATACAATTTATTCGGGTTACGAAGTATCTAGTAGTAAGTAAAAGTGGGGAACGAACTGAAATGCTTAAGTTAGTAAGCCCTGTAAAGGAAAATAGTTGAGTATATGGAGGAGCTTCGAAAATCATGTCCAACCTGACTAGATATAAGCAGGTTTCGGGATAGGATATCAACTGCGAGTGCATTGGATCCTCATAAACTGATCATAATGATTGGGTTGGTTAAGGTATGAAGAATTGATGAAGCTGGTCATCCCTCTCAAGCTGTAGTAGTAACCATTAATTAGTACAAGTAGTAATGAAGTTGTAGATACTAACAAGAACCTATAAGTACACTATTGTAACGGTGCATTGGATTAAGATAAAATATTGGTTTAGGACCAACAATGGAACATGAAGCAAACCGCAGCTGTGTGAATTGTATTTTACTGCAAAAGATGCATACGGATTAATTATAGAGCAAACCTCATGCCTTGAGGTGGGGGTACCGTATAGATGTGCATGTATAATGAAGGAACCACGATGTACTGGTCAAAGCTATTCTCTACCAGAGTCCACACTACAAATAATATAACATGCGAAAGTAACTTTATAAATGTACGTACATATATAGAAAAGAATCTATAAAATAGCACAAAGGATAGGGTATTAGTGATTAATGTATAATATTAATAATTGAGCTTAAAACTAATGAGAACAAAAATGTATTCTTATAAATGACCAACAAGCTAATAAGCACGATAGTAATTCATACTAAAGAACATCAAACAATAAGACTTTATGTGCAAAACTCAGTGTCTATTTGATTTAGTTTAAGAAATACTTACCAGTGAATTGATACCAAAGGGCGTAGGTCATGGGAACTATGTATATTGTCATGGCCACACCAGATAAGATAACCAAGGGGTTATACCCGTGAGGACTATTGTAGTAACGTACGGGAAAGAGCAGAAAATACACTTTCGGTGTGTGTTGTGCGATGTAAGACAGTTGTGAGGACATTTCACGACGCGTGCGTCACTGTTATATAGAGTAAGGTCGTAGTGGAGTGTAAATCGCATAATTTTATTTTATAAGAAGAAAAATGACAAAGTGACAAGTATTGAGTAAGGCTTTCAGTATTAAGTACATTAGTCTAAATTCACGTGTCACGTAGATGGCGGCGGGGTTATGTGAAGATACAGTGTTTGGAGCGCTGTACCACCGATTTGTTCCAGCCACGTGACACATGGAATGTACGAGGCTGTAGGTTGTTATAATGTTTACATTCGGAAAAATAATCTATATTTTGTTATTACAACTGTAACACTGGAAGAAATGTTTGTGTTTATTTCTGTTTCATGATACGAGCAAGGGTGTGGCAGTGGCGGAGGGAAAGGTCCTACCGTCGTCACGTAGTCAGAGTTCTTGCCCATCATAAACGTAGCAACGACGGTCGAGTTCTAAAGAAGACACCCCGAAGCGACTCGCCCAACCTTGCCGGAATAATGGAAAAAAGAAGAATGTTACAAACTGGAAAATATTTTGTAAGGAATTGTTACTGTAAAGACCGAGGGATTTCATGTTCAGCTTTGGTCACAGGTGGGTGCGAACTTGCTCATCCACGTTTTTAATGTATGATACGTGGCTATTTATAACTGTGTGATTTCACAGTAGTAAAGTGAATAAAAAGTGAAATTATTGATTTGGAAGTGTTAAGTCGAAAAGTCTATAAGATGATAATTGTTACTAAGTAATTCTGAGTGGAATATATCGTGGATTAAGTGAAGTTGGTCTTTTAAAGTTGAAGTGTGCGTAATGAAACGGGAGACCAAATTATATGGGATGATGTTATCTTTGGTATATTGAATGCACGGACGTGATTTTTTATGAACTATACATCACGCCGATTAGGATTCTGAGATTTTCTTTGGCAGGTATACAAAAGATAAATCTAAATTCGTAACATTGCATAAACGAAGTTTTAGCAATTTACTGGCGAAGTAAGTTTTCAAGTGACAGTTATAAATCAACAGACAAAGATTATCTTTGTTCCTCAAGCACAGCTACGGTGGACCACTATGCTAAAGTAGCTGATATGGTAACTTAGGTTAAAAGCAATTTTAAAGTGGAAAGTGATACTAATTATGGAACAGTGTTATGTGGAACTAGTCCAAAAGCCAATTATTCTTTAAAAGTGAAATTTCGTAAGTGGGTTTTTAGTGAAAAATCATAAACTGTTCTAACATTAAATCTTATTAGGACCAAAGTTCAACTGCTGTGAAAGCATGATGGAAAGTGAGTATCTTTGGGTTGCTATGTCAGCAAAATAGCAAACAAGACCGCAATAACAAAATTTTTATAATCATGAATACTACCAAAACTACTACTACCAATGCGCTTACGCCCTCGACAATCGAGCGTTAAAACAGAACCTGCATATTGATTATATCTTCGGAAATGTACAATGTACGGTAGCTACAGTATGTGTTGGGCTTTACTGCAGTAGCATATCGTAACTGACAGGTAGCACCTTTTCGTCACCAAGCAACGAAAGTTGCCGTGCCACTGTAAGGTGCAGCACCTTTTCAGATTACCTGGGATAGAAGACATAAAAGAGGTTATGATTGAAACAAACCTCCAGTTGGGTTGAGAATAAGTTGAACTGCATAATTCTAGCCTACTGCATTAATATAAAGAGTTACGAATTAAAAAATTCCGGCAATCAGGAGATATTTTATTTCCCACGAGTTATGCATCAGACGGTATGAAACGTCATAAGTGTTTATTGTATCAAGTATTCAAGGACTGAGAAGTAAAGTAATTAAAGAACTGCTTGTTGCATTAGTCACCAAACCCAGTGAACATAATCTGCCTCTGTGAATATTATGTAACCAATGGTATAGAGATACGGCAAGTGACCACAAACTTAAAATTACCGTAAGTTTAAGAACACAGATATTTATAATTTATTTTGTGGAGCAGCATATGTAATAGAAGTAGACATAATAGAAGTAGACATAATTTTTCTTATAGAAAAGAAATGTTGAACTCAGCTGTAAACAGCAACTGTGAAACGATAGTCTTGGGAAGTAACGAATTCAGTATCAACAGATATTATAAGGCGTCATGTTTTATTTTAGATTAAAAATAAAGTTTAGCTATACATTTCATGCACCTAAAGCCACAATTTATGTTGGTAGAAAAGAGAGACGTACCAATTGGAACTGTAATTGTTTGAAGGACGTTACATGTTATACAAAATTTCTCTTATAATGAATTTAAAGAAAAGGGTTTTTAAATGTTTAGTTACCATATTTATTTCGTAAAATATTTTATGTAACGGACTACAGTATTAACGGCATGCTTAAAGTGTTTGATAAGAACCCACTGTTTTTGTCAATTATTAGACTTAAGCTACTAAACATGATTATTCACATTTAATCACAAGTGATTTTTGTTTGTGAATCGATTTCATGCAAGCAGGTCAGGGTGCTTACTTGTGTTATAACTCGTATTCCGTGCTATACACATGGGGTCATCTATACGGAAGCTACCACAACTACGTTATCTTTTCGAAGCTACATGTAACAATTGAGCGTGTACTCTTGGCTTCTAGTATTTTACCCGCTTTTGCTATTTCTGTTTTCCTTGGACTGTCTGTAATCAAATTGTAATTTCTAGGTGTCACGCTCTCCTTCTGAAGATGATAATTTTAAACGTTCGGAACCTAGGTCAACAATTCTGATAAATATGTCTAATGCAGCTGGTTACCTGATTTTTCATTATTTCTTTTACAGTAGTAAGTAGCACCTACAGACAATTGCAATATGTTATAGATCTGTTGGCCTATGTAGCAGTAAAACGCAATCGGAATATTTTGTTGTTGGTGATCTTAATTCAGATTTTCTATAAACCCTTCGAGTCAGGTTTCATTTCAGTTAGTAACATACCACTGATATCTCGCCCTGCTGTAAACTTTCCATCTTGGGTACCTCACTGCTCAAAACAGCCATTGATAATGTTTTTAAGGAATGATCTATGAAACGAAACTATTCTACAAAACCAAGAGTTAATGATCTCCCAATCCATGACAAGCAATGCCTTACTTTATATGTTAATACTGATCACGATGTGAAATTTGCTAAATATGAAGCGAAGATGGTGGCAAGTAAGCCAAAAACTGAGTGTTTTAGAATATTCTTAAATAAATGGAGAGCAGTGATACACACAGTGCTCGTGACATGAATTAAAAGTAGAACAGGTTTATTAATAAAACCCTTAGCATATTTCAAAGCTGTTTTCCCTTAAGAGTAAGCTAAATTATGACCAAATTCAGCAAAAAGAATAATGAATTACACAAGTAAGACAGAAATCTTGTAAGACAAAAAAGAAGCGTTATTCGTCTTCAGAAACACTCTGATTTTGGTAATATACCAGGTTTCCAGAATGAGATTTTCACTCTGCAGCGGAGTGTGCGCTGATATGAAACTTCCTGGCAGATTAAAACTGTGTGCCCGACCGAGACTCGAACTCGGGACCTTTGCCTTTCGCGGGCAAGTGCTCTGCCAACAGAGCTACCGAAGCACGACTCACGCCCGGTACCCACAGCTTTACTTCTGCCAGTACCTCGTCTCCTACCTTCCAAACTTTACAGAAGCTCTCCTGCGAACCTTGCAGAACTAGCACTCCTGAAAGAAAGGATATTGCGGAGACATGGCTTAGCCACAGCCTGGGGGATGTTTCCAGAATGAGATTTCACTCTGCAGCGGAGTGTGCGCTGATATGAAACTTCCTGGCAGATTAAAACTGTGTGCCCGACCGAGACTCGAACTCGGGACCTTTGCCTTTCGCGGGCAAGTGCTCTGGCAGAGACCAACGTCTTGTGTGACATCATTGTGATCCAGGTCATCGTGCTAACGATTGAACAAAGAGTGTTTCTTGAGGAGCATGCGTTTCGCAATCGAGACAAGTTTACCTAAGCAGTGCAAGCTGCGTTTGGAGCGAAGTTTCTAGGAGTGAAGATGCTTAGCCACAATCCTGTATGGAACCACATGACCAAGTTTCGGAATATCGGAAGCGTTCATAATGCTCCAAAATCAGGCAGACCTCCCACATCCACAACCGAAGAGAAGGTGACGGAGGTGGAAGACATGATATTGCTAAGTCCAAAGAAATCGGGTAGGCGACTAGCTCAGCAATCCCACATATGCATGGGTTCCCCAGTTCAAAATGTCGGTCGCTCATGAACTGAGAGACAACGATCGCCCGCTGCTTGTGAACTTTTGCAACTGATTTCTGTCCTTCCTGCAGGAAAATGGTGAGGGGATTCTTGACACAACGTTTTTGACGAATGAGGCATGGTTTCATCTCTCCGGTTACATGACTAAACAGAATAGTCGTGTCTGGACTGCGGAGAGTCCGCATGAATTTAAGGTGTCCCCACTGTATGATCAAAAGGTTGGTGTTTGGTTCGCCTTGACTCATAAACTCATTATTGGACCTATCTTCTTTCAGGACCCACCTAAGTGCAGAATGGTACTGCACCTGCGCCCTGGACCCCTTCCTAGTTGAATTGAATGAGGAAGAAATTGTGAATGCCTGGTTCCATCAGGATTGGGTGACTGCACATACCGCCAACAAGGCGATGAACTTTTTAAAGGACACCTTCGATGAACGCATCGTCTCTCGAGGAGTCTGGCCTCCGCGTTTCCCCTGACTTTCTATGGAGTACATTGAAGCGAACAGCCTATGACGGCAATCCGCACACCATCCAAGAACTCCAACCTGCATTGTCACGACACATCCAGATCCTCACTCCCAAAGATCTGCACAACGTCTTCAAGAACAGTTATGAACTGCATAATTACTTAATGACACACAAGAATAGTAACACCGATCTGGAAGCAAACGAATTACAATACAACGAAAATGTAGTTACATAACAAAATAAAATCAAATTAGTTGATAGTGAAGAAAGCCACTGATAGAATCAGAACTGAAGAGGAGGAGCTAGTATTAAGAGTAAGTGATATTATCTGGTTTCCTTTAGCGCTTGCTCAATACACAGATGGAATAACATCGGGGATAGGCTACAACACTGCCTCATTCCCTGCTCATCCATTGCTTCCCTCTCATTACCCTCGACTCTTATAAATGCCGTCCGTTTCGCCCCGTTTACTTTATCCCTGATAACTTCAGAGTTCCAAAGAGAATATTCCAGTCAATTTTGTCAAAAGCGTTCTCTAAGTTTACTAATGCTATAAAGATAAGTTTCTCTTCCCTTTATCTGTCTCCTAAGATTAATCGTAGGATTAGAATTGCCTCGAGTTTCCTACATTTCTCCAGAGTCCAAACTGATCTTGTTTATACTAAGTTGTTTTATCCCGTGCCGAAGGCAAAATATAAATTAACTGCGATGCTCCTGAAAATCTATTCTATTGTACAAAATATCTTTTTGTATAGCAACGTAATCATCATTTAACACATTGTAGTAGAAGGTCTTAATTTTTTATGATTCACGGTAAAACGTACCACAAATGTTCTTCGATAGTATTTGTTCATTGACGGGTAACTACGACGACTTTAAATAACATTTTGTTTCTTGTACATAAACAGACCGAACGTAGTTGTTACTTGTGAAATATCAGTAACGTGACATACCACGACGGTCTACATCTACGTCACTTCTTCGCTAGCCTTTTGATGGCGTGTGGCGGAGGGTGCTTCTACTGCCACGATCTGATCCCCTTTTCTGTAGCACTCGCGAATCCCTTGTTAATTGCCGCTTATGGATGGTCTGTAATATTACTTCCTATAGCCATGACCTTGTGCAGAAAGTAAAATACATCCTGCAATTAAACAGAAGCTAAGAAAGTACTTATCACAATCTGAAATCAAATTATTTATTGTTTCACTGTTGTAATGTAAATCACTCTGGTTCTTTATGGTGTTCCAAATATCTCACTGTTATCAGACAGCTTCGTCCGCTACAATGTCCAGCACTCAATCAAAATGTGGTTATTTGTTTGATCATTTCCGTAGAAATAGGACCGCTTATATTACACATAATTCATTCGTCTATTTATAATTTGTATAAATTCCACATTCATTCCTAAGCTAATTCTTTATACTGTCAGAATTGGTAGATTGACACTTGAACGTAACGCAAATTACGTTTTTTCGCCTTGTGCAGCGTTCAAGAAAATTTTTGCAGATCTTGCTGATAAAAACGAAAAAAAAGACTCAATAGCTCTTAAAACACATTTACATAAATAGCCATTTCCATTCTATGGAGATTATTTAAATAAGCATTGGAAACTTTACATGGCTATCTATAATGAAAAGTTTTGTATCTTGGTACATATCTCAGACTTTCGCCCTGTAATAGTAGATTAATATATTTTCGAACTCCATTTTTAAACGACTTCATTCCTTTTTTAACCACTGCACTATTTTTCAGAAATTACAGAAGCTACTCCGGAATATTAATGTTTTTCGAAGTGCAAGAATGTTCTGCAACGTACTACATGACCATTAGCCTAGGAACAATCATTGTATTGAAATTTAAAACCATTGCAATTGAGAATTTTTTTATGCTACTGTTACTTGTCTACCTAGTATATTATTATTCTACTACACACCAATCCAGATATTTAACTTTGTTGAATATATTAGTGAAGGAAAACAGTAAATAATTTCCTTTTACACGCAGCAAGCGGCTACACGGGTAGCAGGGGTTGTGTGGCGTGGACTAGGCGGTTTTTTAGGTTAGATGGCCTCGGGCAAGTACAGAAAGGGCGGCAGCCTCAAAGGGTGCGGGGCAAAGTCAGGACATGTGGGGGCCAAGCAGCAATCGGTATTGTAATTGTAAACTGTTGAAGCTGCATTGGTAAAGTACCGGAACTTCAAGCGCTGGTAGAAAGCACCGAAGCTGAAATCGTTATCGGTACAGAAAGCTGGCTGAAGCCAGGGATAAATTCTGTCGAAATTTTTACAAAGGCACAGACGGTGTTTAGAATGGATAGATTGCATGCAACTGGTGGTGGCGTGTTTGTCGCTGTTAGAAGTAGTTCATCCAGTAGTAAAGTAGAAGTGGATAGTTCCTGTGAGTTATTATGGGTGGAGGTTACACTCAACAACCGAGCTAGGTTAATAGTTGGCTCCTTTTACCGACCTCCCGACTCAGCAGCACTAGTGGCAGAACAACTGAGAGAAAATTTGGAATACATTTCACATAAATTTTCTCAGCATGTTATAGTCTTAGGTGGAGATTTCAATTTACCAAATATAGACTGGGACACTCAAATGTTTAGGACGGGTGGTAGGGACAGAGCATCGAGTGACATTATACTGAGTGCACTAGTCGAAAATTACCTCGAGCAATTAAACAGAGGACCGACTCGTGGAGATAACATCTGGGACCTACTGATAAAAAACAGACCCGAACTTTTCGACTCTGTAAGTGCAGAACAGGGAATCAGTGATCACAAGGCCGTTGCAGCATCCCTGAATATGGAAGTTAATAGGAATATACGAAAAGGGAGGAAGGTTTATCTGTTTAGCAAGAGTAATAGAAGGCAGATTTCAGACTACCTAACAGATCAAAACGAAAATTTCTGTTCCGACACTGACAATGTTGAGTGTTTATGGAAAAAGTTCAAGGCAATCGTAAAATGCGTTTTAGACAGGTACGTGCCGAGTAAAACTGTGAGGGACGGGAAAAACCCACCGTGGTTCAACAACAAAGTTAGGAAACTACTGCGAAAGCAAAGAGAGCTACACTCCAAGTGTAAACGCAGCCAAAACCTCTCATACAAACAGAAGCTAAACAATGTCAAAGTTAGCGTAAGGAGGGCTATGCGTTAAGCGTTCAGTGAATTCGAAAGTAAAATTTTATGTACCGACTTGACAGAAAATCCTAGGAAGTTCTGGTCTTACGTTAAATCAGTAAGTGGCTCGAAACAGCATATCCAGACACTCCCGGATGATGATGGTATTGAAACAGAGGATGACACGCGTAAAGCTGAAATACTAAACACCTTTTTCCAAAGCTGTTTCACAGAGGAAGACCGCACTGCAATTCCTTCTCTAAATCCTCGCACAAACGAAAAAATGGCTGACATCGGAATAAGTGTCCAAGGAATAGAAAAGCAACTGGAATCACTCAACAGAGGAAAGTCCACTGGACCTGACGGGATACCAATTCGATTCTACACAGAGTACGCGAAAGAACTTGCCACCCTTCTAACAGCCGTGTACCGCAAGTCTCTAGAGGAACGGAAGGTTCCAAATGATTCGAAAAGAGCACAGGTAGTCCCAGTCTTCAAGAAGGGTCGTCGAGCAGATGCGCAAAACTATAGACCTATTTCTCTGACGTCGATCTGTTGTAGAATTTTAGAACATGTTTTCTGCTCGCGTATCATGTCGTTTTTGGAAACCCAGAATCTACTATGTAGGAATCAACATGGATTCCGGAAACAGCGATCGTGTGAGACCGAACTCGCTTTATTTGTTCATGAGACCCAGGAAATATTAGATACAGGCTCCCAGGTAGATGCTATTTTCCTTGACAGTACCGCACTCTCGCCTGATAAACAACGTAAGGGCCTACGAAATATGACCAGCTGTGTGGCTGGATTGAACAGTTTTTAGCAAACAGAACACAGCATGTTGTTATCAGTGGGGAGACGTTTACAGATGTTAAAGTAACCTCTGGCATGCCACAGGGGAGTATTATGGGACCATTGCTTTTCACAATATATATAAATGATCTAGTAGATAGTGTCGGAAGTTCCATGCGGCTTTTCGCGGGTAACCTCTGGCATGCCACAGGGGAGTATTATGGGACCATTGCTTTTCACAATATATATAAATGATCTAGTAGATAGTGTCGGAAGTTCCATGCGGCTTTTCGCGGATGATGCTGTAGTATACAGATAAGTTGCAGCATTAGAAAATTGTAGCGAAATGCAGGAAGATCTGCAGCGGATAGGCACTTGGAGCAGGGAGTGGCAACTGACCCTTAACATAGACAAATGTAATGTATTGCGAATACATAGAAAGAAGGATCCTTTATTGTATGATTATATGATAGCGGAACAAACGCTGGTAGCAGTTACTTTTGTAAAATATCTGGGAGTATGCGTGCGGAACGATTTGAAGTGGAATGATCATATAAAATTAATTGTTGGTAAGGCGGGTACCAGGTTGAGATTCATTGGGAGAGTGCTTAGAAAATGTAGTCCATCAACAAAGGAGGTGGCTTACAAAACACTCGTTCGACCTATACTTGAGTATTGCTCATCAGTGTGGGATCCGTACCAGATCGGTCTGACGGAGGAGATAGAGAAGATCCAAAGAAGAGCGGCGCGTTTCGTCACAGGGTTATTTGGTAACCGTGATAGCGTTACGGAGATGTTTAACAAACTCAAGTGGCAGACTCTGCAAGAGAGGCGCTATGCATCGCGGTGTAGCTTGCTCGCCAGGTTTCTGGATGAGGTATCGAATATATTGCTTCCCCCTACTTATACCTCCCGAGGAGATCACGAATGTAAAATTAGAGAGATTCGAGCGCGCACGGAGGCTTTCAGACAGTCGTTCTTCCCGCGAGCCATACGCGACTGGAACAGGAAAGGGAGGTAATGACAATGGCACGTAAAGTGCCCTCCACCACACATCGTTGGGTAGCTTGCGGAGTATAAATGTAAATGTAGATGAAGATTGCATCTGAAATTCGAGATGATCTTCAGTGCTGTGTTTAAGGTTTCTCGTATCTTGAAGACAAGACGGCATTGCAAAACGGCACTAATCTGCCGTGATATGGTTTTATGGATGACATCGACTGTGATATTTAATGACGAACATGTAGGGGTGCCCCATCACTACATATGGTACGCACAGAAGGCGAAAAATCATCCATGGCATCAGATACGATGACGAGATAATTTTTTTTCTTATCCGTAGATGACGTTGTAGATACTCCCTCTTCATCGCTTTTCTTCGCTGATGGAACGGTGAGTCTAGCATTATAATCTACGAGGAATGCTCTTGTGACATAACAAGGTATCAGAGAAAATGAGCCAGAGAATGAAAAGCTGTGGCAGAAAAGTATTTGAAGCAAGTATGTTACAAATAACAGTGCAGTAATAATGGGACTGAAATAAATTAAGTCCTTCTTTCCCATCGTGTATGATTTTTTCCTATGTAAGAATTACTTACGGATTTTCTTCCTAGATCTTCTCCTTACAGTACCTCCTTTCTCATCATTTGCGTTATCATAAAGAGGGAGGGGGAAAAGGGAGGGAGGAAAGTTATAACTAGAGGATAGTGCACCTAGAAGTATATGATATTTTTTGGTCGGTGCCTACTGACATTTTGGAATCACATGAAGGAATGTGTGAATGTGCGCTACTGACTGCCATGAGCAGTTTTTGTTGCTATTAGATATTACGTTGCGTTTTGTGCGGCATTTGTAAATATTTCGTGTTCTACACACTTATGTGCTACATAATATGTTAAATCTTTTTGGAATACGCAGTTAATTCTTCAGGTAAACAATTCATGGTAAGTCAAATGATATGATTTATTTATACAACCCTTTATTTATTGGTCATGTACCAGCTAGTGCCTTGAAGCGGAGGGAGGTCTTTTACCATAGATCAAGTGACACTTACAAATGAACTTAGTATCTTTAATGTGTCAGAAATTACAGCTGTCCATAACTTGGAAATTAGTCTTAGTTGTCAATAGCTTCTACTTCAAAATAGCTGTTCTTTGATAATGCTTCTGGTTAATTTGATTTCAGTCACTGATTATTGTACCGTTGTCGTACAATAATGTAACAGATGGATGATTACATACAATATTCAGAAAATTTTCTCGATTATAACGCTTTTAAATTTCAGTAGCATATATGTTCCTAGGTACATGACCATGCTGTGGCTTTGAACGTGTTTTCATATTTCGAAAAATTTTAATATTCGGAAATATTTTTATAATTTCAGAAAAACACTATATCATTAGAAAAGTGAACGCCACTATTTAAAAATGGAATATTAAAATATATTAAAATTTTATTGCAGGCCTGACTAGAGGCGAAATTCTGAAACGTGTATCCTTAGACGTCGAACGTAAAGTTTACCTTGAAGCCAATTTTAAGTGAGTGGTTCACAAAGTAGCTAGCTTGCTCGTACAGTACCCCATATGCAGTACGTCGTGATAGTGACAACCCCGAAACAAAAACAGTGTTACGTTTTCGTTCAAGAGATCCAATTCCGCTGGAGCAGTGCAGCGTGATATTCATCCGAGAATACACTTCCTATATCGCACAGCATTTGATTTGGCATCAACAGATTCAAGGCACTGATTGTTTTTGTAAGGGGAAATCCGCAGATAACCGCGGTGTGCACTTCCAAGGCACTAAATGTATCAACAAAGTTTCTGCACGCCGTCGGCAGTGATCTACTCGTCGTGTAATCCAAGAGTCGGTAGTTTCTCGGGTGCTTTTTTGGCTTGTTTCGGGGTGATATTTGTGTTTAAAATCATATAGAATTCAGTTGCTACTAGCCCTTCAAAGTGTTCGTAAAAAACAATGTGTAGACTTTAGTGAAACCATTCCGTATGTGGAGATTAAATTTTATGTCTAGTGTTCAGTGATGAGGGAACATTCCATTTAAGCGGAAAAGTGAACCGCCGCAGCTTGAGAATATGAACATGAGAATCACATACTATAGTTGAGCACGAGAAAGACTCTCAAAACCTTCTTGTGTTTCGCAGAATCTTCCTAGAAAACTTTTACGGCCTGTTCGTCTTTCGCGGAAGAAGCATTTGTAGAAGTGACTTATTTACATAATTTTGAAATTACGCCTTTTAAGCAACTTCGAAAAACATGTTGAATTTTCATGTATCAAGGATGCCATGGCCATGTGCATACAAGAACGTTTCTGAATAATGAGCTGCCTCAGTTGCCGATCTTCTGAAATAGGCATTCGCAACTTTTATTCCACCATTGGCCTCGATGATCACCTGATCTCATTGTATGTGAGTTTTGTAGTGTCGCGACTCAGTTTTAGTGGAATTTGTGAGGAAGCAACCTCAAAGTGTTGTAGTATCAGCTGCGGGATGGTATGTACAGTAGGTTAGAACAAAATATGTGCAGAAGAATTGCAAGATGGGACAGCCATGTTTGGCCAAACATGCAACTCGCAGCGGTATAACAGAAGAGGGCATGTAGGTGTCCCTATGCCAATGAAGGGCTCATTTTGTAAGCTAAAACACTGTGTGCTGCATAATAGTGCAACAAGTGCGCCTCAGAATTGTATAAATAAGAATGTATCTTCAATCAGATTCATTCGGAGTCCAGCAACACCATCACGACGCCATGTCCATGCTATATCAGCAGGTGACTTGGTACCACAGCTGCAGGCAATGGGTTGGCACTGGGTCGAGCCAGCTGCCTCCTGCACTACGCCCACCTGTGGGAGGTGACTTCACAGTGTCGCTGAGCTGCCCATAGCATCTGCAGTGGCCAGGCTTCTGCCAGTGGGCGGCGCGTCATTCGCCATTCACAGCAGTCTTCACCTGCCTCTGCCGCGGACGCGAGCGGCACCTGAGTTGCTGGCAGAGTCCGTTCATAACGGGAAACCATAGCAGTAGAAGTAAGAGAGCGCTATTGTCAGGCCGCCGGCTATTGCTTGACCAGACGTCAGCAGCGCAGGCTGCCTACGCGTGCATCGCTTTACCTGGACCCATCAACTGTGAGCCGATGATGGCCAGGGTCGCTTGAGTGGAGTGTCTCTGCCTCATATTACTAAAGACATGAAGTGTATTTGAAGCTGAATAAAACAGTTTTCCTGACCAGCCGTGTGCCACTTGGCACACTGGCCCGTCAATCTACAACTCACCCTACCAAGTGCCGTCTAGATTCTATTTTTATATGTGCATGGAGGACTCTGCCTATGTGCTTCTCCTTCCGACAACTTTGAGCGATCTACAGGGCAGTATAGCAACAGAAATGAATGCAGTAAGTCCATGGATATTTGCAAAAAAAATGTAGCACGAGTCCGAGTACAGTCTGAAGCTTGGTAATGCTCCTGAACATTTGTAACACGTAAATGATATCATTGCTTCCAGACGTAACTTTAAAAAATACTACAAGGTAAATCTTTGTAAAATTAGTTGTTCCATTTGAAAATAAACTGTAATCTTTGTAACGCGTTTTTTTAAGACGTGGGGTACGTTAACGGTTCGAAACAAACGTAGGGAAAACGAAGTAATATGATTTACAAGTAGCTGCCTTGGTTAATTATTCAATCACGATGAGTTTTAAATATTTCAATGGCGCCTATCTTGTTTGCACTAGGGATTTGGACTTCCTATGTAATTCAGCGAGCAGGCTTTTTATAATCACTGCAGTTTCAGTTACCTCAGTGAGATGCCCACAATAGTCGCTAAACATCAAATACAAACCAGCTAATCCTGATCAAGAATAAGAAAGTCACTCAAAATTATGGGTGTTAAAAATTCTGTACATTCTTAGCATTAGTGCCAGATAAAATGAAAAGTACAGTGTGATATGTCTGTTTGATGGTAATTATCATCATAAGGGACTTAAAAGTTTACAGACAGTGGTACAGACAGAGGCTAGGAGGAGAAAAGACAAGGAAATAACGCAAGAAGGAAGAAAGACAAAAGGTAAAAATGTTTGACAGAGGTTTCCCTTTGTATAGCATTCCGATCAGGTTTTCATATATTATGTGAGTCTCCCCCTTATCGAAAAAAGAAAATGTGAAGTTCGAAAGTATCATTACAACTGTACATATAAAATAATAATTTTTTTTCTGGCTCTGCGTACCTTGCGTGAGTTAAAATACATACATCAGAAAAAGTTTTTCATCACCCCTGTTCCGAGAACTCTTGAAGATATACGGTGACTGTGAATAATCTAGCACAGAAACAGTCCCTCTGTCCAGAGATGTCACTAAACCCGCCCAAAGGTGTAAACAATCATGCATGAGCAGCGCCTGTTAGATGGAGGGATGGGTTCCTGGTAAATGTGAGAGAGAACTGGGATGTGGTATGTACTGGGGAGGATGTTGGATACAGATAGCTGAGGGATGTCTTTGGGGGAACGAACTGAGAAATGGGACGCAGTTGTTGGAATAGAATTGTGGTGACAGCGAGGCCATGGAAGGGATCTGTGTTGTTGAGTATAGTTGGAAGAAAATGCAGATGTCAAGGACGAGTTCATGGTGTCAGAGAGCAAGGCAGCTGAAATTCTGTTGGTAAAGGATATAGAGTGCATGGAGGTGGAGGGAAGTTGGGACATGTTGATACAGGTGCAACAGCTAGCTGGGCTTCTCAAGAATGGAGCAGATTATTGGCTGTGGGAGACAAGTTTACGGAAAATTTAGAAGAGGACTAGGTATTCAACGTGTCGAAAGAGATGGGAAAATTCGATGACTGGTACAGAAGATGGCTGTGGAAAAATAGACAAATGAGAAAGACCAGTCGGAGAGCATGACGCTCTAGGATTTTGTGGCGGTGGTTAAATTAAGGAAGGGTGCAGGTCCCCACAACCGTGGGCTAGCTATGGATGAGATAGATGAGGGTCTTGTAGGTATGAAAAATAGATTTCGTCCCCATATTCGGCTTATCAGTAGTTTGTCTATTGTGGGCGTTCTTCTGTGGGATTAATAGGTGATGATACCACGTTAGTTTCTCATATTTTGCCAGTCTCTGGTCTTTTAGTATTTTTGTTGGGGTGATTGGGCGGTTGTGGACTGTGATGCAAAATTCTCGGGGAATGAGAACTAGGGTGATTTATTTCTATGGTTCTTGCCAGAGATTTTCTGGTATTGACCGTGTAATTTAAATTAGGCTTCAAACACTGAATGTTAATCTTTACTGCCTAGTCATTCGAAGCCATGACTGCGCTTGTTTGCAAGGATCCTCTGCAAAGTGTATTACAAAAGTTAGAATACGTGTTCACGTTTAGCAGAAAAGCTTTACACCACTTGATTGGAACAAACAGTAGCAGAGCGTCCTCCTTCTGGCAAGCTGTTCTTTTGCTCATGCCAACATTCTTGCCGCTACGATGCAACTTCCGATCTACTACGCGGGCAAGAGCACTCAAAGGTTCCAGATGGTGATATCTTAAGCGTTCCCTTCAACCAACTGTTTTAAATTGTACACTCTACACCTCACGTAATATCCCATCTAAATGTATGGGCCGGATGGTCAGCTGATGCAGCTTGCTGCTCGGGTAACACTCCCTCACCTTTATCAGCACTATAACTTCTCGCTCTCTTGCCTCTCTCTCTCTCTCTCTCTCTCTCTCTCTCTCTCTGTTCACACCTTTGAAATATTCTCAAGTAGACAGAAGGTAAGGGTAAGAATACACCTATGCACAAATTTCGTAATTATTTTTAGAAGTGTTACGCTACTTTGACACAACGGGATTATTGTAGACATTGTTAATCGCTGATGTTGTTTGATTACTGTTGCTGCTTGTCTGCATGGATTCTATGTGCAAACAGATTGTTTCGCATGTGTATTTCGTGAAGATGATTGGTGAATGGTCCATGATTATATCTCGAGAGAATTACCGAACTCTTAAACATTTTATTCACCTTAACCGTATGGAACGAGGATTCTGGAGCAATGCTCGGCTATCTGTCTCCAAACTGTTTCAATTTAGTACGTTTATATACGTGATGATCCTCTTCCTAATGGTGTCATCTGCTAACGTAATATTCTGCTCGGATGGTGTAGTCTAATAGTTTGAACTGCAGCGTCATCAGCGGCGGTTTTCGTTGCCATTGACTACTTCATTATGTTTAATGTCAACATCACCATTGATCCACGAGTACTTCACTTTCGTACCGTGTGTCTATCTTCAGTCCAAGTGTGTAAACACCTATTATGCACAGAACCATTAGTATTTTCAGCAATCAGTTGTTTGGTTGTTACGTCGGTGCGAGGGGCTTCCCTCACCATGCAACAATAACAAAGATAAGGGAAAAGAATATACACCAAGGGAGATTACTCCGAGCGAGGTGGTGCAGTGGTTAGCACAATGGACTCGCATTCGGGAGGACGAGGATTCAAAACCGCGCCCTGCCATTGTGATTTAGGTTTTCCGTAATTTCCCTAAATTGCTGAAGGCAAATGCCAGGATGATTTCTTTGAAAGGGCACGGCCGACTTCCTTTCCCATCTTTCCCTCATACGATTAGACCGAAAATCTTGCTGTTTGGTCCCCTTCCCCAAATCAACCAACCAACCAAGGAAAATTTCGACTCACAATCGAAAAACTACAAAGATCCTGAGCGATTCCCAGCGAGGAATGGAGAGATCTATGTTTCAAATTACTAATACTGTCAGGTAGGCAGAAAACTGCGTCGAGGAATTTACGGGAAACCAGTCTACACTGATTCTACAATACGCAGATCGTCACATCATCTAAACTCACTCAGAGTCACAGATGGGTTGCCATAAGGTCCAGTTGAACAGGCACACACATTATCTTCAAAACCAAGATCATTAACATAAGAAACAGATACAATCAAATCAATTGAAATAAGTAAAAGGCATTTAGTAACATAAACTGACAAACTTTCCTAGAAAATATTAGCCAATATCAGTAATAGAAGCATTACAGAAAAAACTGACACAACGTAAATTTTCACAAACATTTCCTATTTAGACGCAGCATCACACAAAACTGCAAAAATATTTTTGAAAACCAATATAAAAATATCTTTGTCTACGAACACCAAACATAGATATCCACTTGCCTGACGCAGCAAACATAAATCATCCCAATAATAGCACACAATGGTATATATAACTATCGCAGCGTAACAGTTGCCCTGCATTCTACATGAGCAGAAAACAGAGGAATATACGAGTTACCGTGTAACAGTTCCCATGCATTCGAAAAAGGAAATCGGGAAGAACTTACCACTGAAATTACAAAAAGAGTACTGATGCTTTCAGACTCAACCATTTTGACAAAACCACAATAGCTGTGCAAATGTGCCTTGATCGATAAAAACTGATATCCATAACAGCCTAACTGCACTTACATAGAAAATAATGCTAGACACCTTGATCTACTAAAAAATTACAAATAATGGTACACAAAGAAAATCTTTCGAAAACATGTTCAACGTACGAACAGAATTTATTAGCCACAATTTTTCAGCAATTTCAAAATAAACTTTTTCCCAAATGAAATAAACATTTAAAGTACAACCACCTCATAACATTTAGTCACATCTGATATCTATACAAATAATGGTTTCAAAAATGACGTCTGTGTGTAATTAGTAATGTTAACATCTTTGTATCTTTTTAGTCATAACAGCACATGTGTGTTTGTTGAAAGGTAGTATGTTGACTTGTACTGAATTGTATTCACAAATGTGCTGTAGCACGCAGAGTATATTAATAGTCACGCTGTATTTAAAAACCGTGTAAGCACATGTAACATTAATTGATTTTTTAGTATTGTCTTAGTTATGTAAAAACAGTAATCACAGTTTGCCAACTTGTAATAAACCAATATCAACAAGACCAATACTAACTTTAAGCAGGAAAATGATGTACACTGATGAAGCACCCGAAAATGAAGCCAAAGGGCTAAAAGTTCACCGTGAATCGAAATAAATATAATGGTTTGTGACTTAAGGCAATTGATTTTTCATTTTATGACAGTACTACAGTCGCTGAAGCAACACTGACAGCAATGGACAAAATTAAATTTTTTCTTTTCCTGTCCCCTGAAAAATAACTCCAATCCGAAATTTTTCTTTGGTTTCCTTTGCAGCTGTCTCACTCTACAGACTGGGAAACTTCGGGATGGGATAAAACCTGGCTCACTCCCTCTCGAATATTGCTTTCCTTTCAAGTCCTTCGACTCTCATAACTGCCGTCTCGATTCCATTTAAGTTCCCTTCATTTTACCTCCGCCACCTTCAGAATTTCAAAAATGTATTCCAGTCACTACCGACAGAAATTTTTTCGAAACGTAAAAATGAAACTAGACATCCAGAAGGAAATAGGTCCATGAAGAAAAGCAGTTGCTAAATAGTATGCAATTTTTTCAATAATGCACAAAAAGCCTCGTTCTTTTCTTCGTCAGGTCACAGTAATACAAAGAGGTATCCGCACATTACAGTCTATACACATTCACCCATGCAGTTTCTGATTGTTTCCTAATGCCTTCCATTAGTTAGGGTATTGACCTTTTCTTACCTCAAGGAATCGAGTAAAAAGCTTTTTTTGTTCGTCAGCATCCCAGTCATTTCCTTTTTGTGCCGTCCACTGTCTCCTACAATAAACAACTTCTTCCGCAAGTATATTTCTCCCTTCAAAAAATTAATTTTCTAAGTAACTGATAAATATGTCACTGATAGGGTCGAAAGAGATTAAAAACGTGTAGTGATACTTCCACTGAGTGCACATACTAGAGATAAGATGACGACAGATTACATGCAATGTTTTGTTTAACATTATGTAGAAGTTTTCCATGAGTCCGATAAGTGTGTCGCAACACTCACAGTCGTTGACCGGCTGTCTCTCCACAAGAAGAGCCGGATGTTATCACCTATATCGAATTCTTCTCAGAAAGTGTTGCCAGATAAGGGATGGTTTATAAGGCAAGGAAAATTTCTGTAATTGGTATGGCACGCAGCACGATGGCACTTACGACACTGTACGTGGAGCTTCTGAGCTTCGCTTGCCTTTTGGCAGCCATCCACGGGGTCAACGGGAGAGCGGTGAACCAGTTTCCCGAAGATTTCCTATTAGGAGCAGCCACGGCCTCCTACCAGATAGAGGGCGCCTGGAACGAGGATGGTGAGTGACAAAAGTTTCAAAAATGTCTCGAGCAGACTAGGTTTTGAGGCTCGTGATATGACAGATTAATTGCCTTGCTACTCTGATGCTCCATGGTTTTACACGTATCTTGAGGCTTGCGCTGAGAGACAGTACCCACAATCACACTTCTAACAAAAAAGTAACGTTCTTTTAAGAGAATAAAGCTACTCCCAAAAATTAGTATACAGGGTGTGCTTGGCCACACGGACGCTGCTGTCCCCATCAGGGAAGGTGCAGAGGCTCTCAGAAAGGCAACACGTTTTCCCTTGAGCGTGCAAACGCACTGCAGTTGATGATGTGATATTCAGACATGTATTGTGAACTGTAATGTGAAGTGTGTGATGATGCTTAGAGGTGAGTAGGTTAATAATACACATTTTTGAATTGCTTCTTTTTAAACTGCACGTTTAAGTGGTTACTAACTGCTGTACATGTGCACATATAAAAGTTCCGATGTGCTTAATACTCAGGGATATGAATAACAATGTACGTAAACATGTATCATCTTGGAAACCGTTCGGGATAGTGCACGTATCTCCATATGAAGTTTTTCACGTCCCAGAATATTAACCATTCGTCCTTGGACACTATTTAAAAGGGTAAGTGCTTGTGTATTTCTAGGAACCGATAAGTCATTTCTTGAATTTTTTCCTTTTTCTAAGTCGTAGGAACTGGGCGAGAAGTGTCTCAATTAGAGTGTGTGGGTGGATAGAGACGTGACGTTCCACGAACTGGATAGAAAAGGTTTACGCACGGAAGTTAAAATTTGTCCATAAGATCCATTGTGTCAATAATATACTGCAGGAAATGCATAATATAAACGCAGACTATAATACAGTTTATTTAGCGACCGGTTTCAGTCCATGCCCATGTTCATAGTAGCTGAATATGCAATTATAACCAATGCACATCTGTCTACATTGAACACGGTCTTGGCCTGAATCCAGTCGTTAACCAGATTCTATTAAAGTCAGCATTTGTGTTATGCATTTCCTACGTGACATATATGCTGATAACTGCATGGACAATATACATCAATAATATGCATTGTACCACTGTATAGTGTTAACTCGAGCTTTCTGTTGTAAGCTTCCATATTACTTTACAGGCAAAGGAGAGAACATATGGGACCACATGCTGCACGAACATCCAGAGTACGGCAACAACGGGGAGAATGGAGACGTGGCCTGTGACTCGTACCACAAGTATGCCGAGGACGTGCAGGCTCTCAAGGATCTGGGGGTGAGTGCATAAGAGAGCGAGACAAACGTAGAGCACTCTTTCTCTCTGTAGTTAAACATTAATTTCTGTGTGGTTCAAATGGCTCTGAGCACCATGGGACTTAACTGCTGTGGTCATCAGTCCCCTAGAACCTAACTAACCTAAGGACATCACACACATCCATGCCCGAGGCAGGATTCGAACCTGCGACCGTAGCGGTCGCGTGGTTCCAGACTGTAGCGCCCAGAACCGCTCGGCCACTCCGGCCGGCTAATTTCTGTAACTAGCAGTTACAGAAAGTCCTGCTCCTAACAGTTGTATCAGAGAATGGTAAGCCGAAATTTAGTCCTACTTTTCTGTTGCTCAAGGTCAAAGCCACCAATCGCACCTATATTAGGCTGTTGCCAACTGGAGTATCAACACTGAAGGGGCAATTCCCCAACAGCAGACTGTTCTCTAACGTCGCACATGAAAGCACCAACCACTTAGCTGGGTCAAGCAACCTGCCTCCACAGCCGAAAAAAACTAACACATGAATGCGCGGTTGTGCGCGGCTGAGAACTAGCTATTATGGCTACTAATGGTGGAAGACTTTCGAATGAAGGACGAGAAGTGAAAGCGTACAGTTGCTGATCATCAGATTTTGTCTCAAAATATAGTTTTAACCTCATAATGTCTCTGCAGTCATAGAGAGAAAGCTTGTGAGATTCCTAATGTATTTTTTTCATCATAGGCACATGTACCTATCGTTCATACCTAATGAACGAAGAATAAAGAAAATATCATATTATCGAAATTATATAACTTAGAGGGTGATTCATCTGCCCCTAACGATGTTGCTTTATGCAACCAGTAAGTCTATGTTTGGTTTTGAAAAACCATGCACGAGGTTTTCATATTCTCTCGCACGCTAAGCGTCAACTATTAGTCCTACAGGAGAAAACGAACAGTAGCTTCTATAGGAAATTGTACTGAAATCTTTACTGGGATACGTTTTCACTGAAGGCTGTCCTTTTGGGATATTCAACAAAAATGTACAAAAGTGAGCTACAAACACACCTCAGCGCCTACACTCATCTCTCACTAGTCAGGATTTCTAATATGCTGTTCGCGGCACACCCTCCTACCAACGTACACAATATTTCCAAGTAACCAAACTATTGCCGATATTCGACCGTTTTTTGGTCTCTATTGATCGGGCTATTACGCCTCTAGCATTGTCAGCCCCTCCGTTAACATTAATAATTGAAACGTGCCCGTGAGTGTAATGAAAGATAAACGACTTTAATACGTTACGCGCCGGCCGCCGTGGCCACGCGGTTCTAGGCGCTTCAGTCCGGAACCGCGCTACTGCTACGGTCGCAGGTTCGAATCCTGCCTCGGACATGGATGTGTGTGATGTCCTTTAGGTTAGTTAGGTTTAAGTAGTTCTTAGTTCTAGGGGGCTGATGACCTCAGATGTTAAGTCCCATAGTGCTCAGAGCCATTTGAACCAATACGTTACGGTAAAACTGATTACTGTGACGACTAAATCTAAACTTAACCGTTGCAACCATAGTAGTTTCAGAGTCAAAAGGCCTGAAGATTGTGATGGTTTAATTGTCTATTTTACGTTGTTAAAATTTGCAAAACTGTGAGATAAAATTTACACTAATGTCAGTTTTACAACTAGGAATTTCTCCACAATGCCGGTGGCGTAATAACGCCAGTCAGTGAAGAGCAAAGCAAGTTGGATTATGGTGGGAAAATAATTCTTGCAGTCACAAGTTTTTGTAGTGTTGTAGGAGGGAGTGCGATTAAGAAAATACTAGAAAACCTGACTGGTGAGAGTGGACTGTGTGGGTGGAGGTGTATTTGAAGGTTACTTTTGTACGTTTTTCTTGGATAAAATTAAAATAAATTAAATTTTCTAGAGAAAGTCCTGTTCACTTTTCTGTAGGACTTACAGTTTGCGTGTAGCGAACGAGAGAATATGAAAATCTCGCCCGTGGTTTCTGAAGGTCAGATACACAGTTCTGGTTGCATAAAACGTCAGTAGGGGCAGCTGAATGACCCTGTATGTTTGGAAAAGAAATTCCTTCCTTGCATCTTAGGTAACCACGTGATCAAGGTTGTTGATAAGTAAAAAAAACCAGAAATTTCTTTTCATCTACAAGGCAACACTAAAAAAGGCAAAACCACCGTGGAAGGAAATTCTTAGACTATTGTAGTTCCGAATCTTCAAGATGAATACAGTGTACAACGGATAGTTACAGAATCGCATCACAGCACTGAAGTTGTCCTGACGTCCAATTTTACTTAACGGTCATGTTATTTGATATTATGAACACAAAGTACACTAGTTAATTATATGAACAAGTTCATGAGGCTTTTGAGAAACTGTAAACTGTTGGCAGCCAATGTTATACAGTGCTGAAAATAGGTGTTACTGGGTACTGGATACATCCCTGGACAAAGTTTTTCTTTTTTAATTTTGTATGTATATTAATCTTTTTCCTAGAGTTTATTCTAATAGGTGGGCTGTTTGTTTGAAAAACCTATGTGTTCTGTATGACAAATTACATTTAGGATATTATTTACTGGACAGCCAGCTTAAGTATTCTCATTTCACTGAACAGGTCTCTACAGGATGTTCTTTACTACGCACCGCAAGTAATTCGTATTACACGCTTTTGGATTCGGGAAATTTTAGCTTGGTTTGATGACTTACTCTCAAATTGGAGTCTCGTATGGTATTACGGAATTAAAATAACCAAAGTGCACCATGTGATTCTTGAAGCTTTCCCGGCGTACTGAATATTCGAAAAGGTTTCGGGATGGCAGTCGGTTGACTTCGTGCCACAGTATTTGGGCTGGCAATCGTCCAGCGACCTTCAGATGAGTGTCCGCCACTGGAGACTGCAAGTTCCCGGCGTCAGTTTTATTGTAAAAACTGGCGCGGAAACGCACGGGCATTGGCGGCCTTCACAGGAGCGTCCTCTATCGAAATCCGCGCCTTCTGCAAATACTGTTCTGCCTGTGGCGATCAGGCGGATGCGTAAAGGCATACCTACATGTTCGCCCTCTGTCGGAATGCGTGCTCGCGTCTCTAAAAGCAGCCGTCAGATGTCGCCAACCTTGGGGGCAGTCGATCTCTCTAATTTATTCTGAGAAAAAACCGTTTATTCATGATGTATGGCAACACCGTACACACGATGTAAAAGGGCAGTGCTTTGGCGGAGATGTCATTTGTATTAAGGTGATTTATGTGAAAAGGTTTCTAATGCGATTATGCCCACACGACGTGCATTAACATACTTTGAACATGGGATGCTGGTCAGAGTTAGATGCATGGGACATTCCATTTTGGAAATCGTTAAGAATTTCAACATCCCGAGATCAACAGTGTCATGAGTGGGCCGAGAATACCTAATTTCCGTCATTACTTCTCGCCACAGACAACGTGGTGGCCGACGGCCTCCACTTCACGACCGAGAGCAGCAGCGTTTGCTCAGGATTGTCAGTGCTAACAGACAAGCAACAATGTGTGAAGTAACCCGAGAAATCGTTGTGGTTCGTACGTTTAATGAATCCATTAGGACAGTGCTGTGAAATTTGATGGCTGCGGCAGCAGACGACCGACGCGAGTGCCTTTGCTAACAGCACGAAATCGCCTGCAGTGCCTCTTCTGGACTCGACACGATATCGGTTGGACCCAAGGCTGCTGTAAAACCGTGTATTGGTCAGATTTTTAATTAGTAAGAGTTGATGGTAGGTTTCGAGCATGGCGCAGACTCTACGAAGCCATTGACAAAAGTTGTCAAATAGTCGCTGCACAAGGTGGTGGTGCCTCCACAATGGTGTGGGTGGTGTTTAGTTGGAATGGACTGAATCCTTTGATCCAAATAAACCGATCATTGATTGGAAATGGTTATTTGTAGCAATTAATGGACTTTATGTTCCCAAGAAACCTTGGAATTCTTGTGAATGACAATGCACTGTGTCACCAGGCCACAATTGTTCGCGACTGGTTTGAACAATATTCTGAACAGCTCAAACGTGTACTTTGGCCACTCGTATCGCCGCACACGAATCCCCTTGAACATTTATGGCCCATAATCGGGAGGGCAGTTCGTGCACAAATTCGTCATCGGCAATACTTTCACAGTTATGAACAAATGGTTCATATGGCTCTGAGCACTATGGGACTTTAACTTCTGAGGCCATCAGTCCCCTAGAACTTAGAACTACTTAAACCTAAAAAAAATAAGGACATCACATACATCCATGACCGAGGCAGGATTCGAGCCTGCGACCGTAGCGGTCGCTCGGTTCCTGACCGTAGGGGTTAGAACCGCTCGGCCACCCCGGCCGGCAATTATGAACAGCTGTAGAGGCAGCGTGGCTCGCCATGTTTGCATTGGTCTTCCAATGACTTACCGAGTCCATGCCACGTCGAGCTGCTGCACTGCGCCCTTCAAAAGGAGGTCCGACACGATATTAGCAGCATTCCCATGACTTTTGCCACCTTAGTGTACATCAGTCAGGGTTCCTAAGGTGTAATATGGTGCTGAATCGTCTCTATCAGAGAAGTCACTACGATTTCTCCAGTTCGAATCCAGGCTCACTTCAGGAGAATGGATATTACCCTCGATTTGATACATCGAATGAGCTAAACTATGATTTTGGAGGAAGTTAAAGGGTGGCTTATGACCAGAGTACCAGCTACGTACATGCAACAGACACTTTGTGCATAGAGCGCAGAGATGTAGGGAGCATCAAATGCGTAGAAAACCAACTATATAGAACCTCAAAGCATCATAAGTCGTAGTTTAGAAACCAGTATTGCGAAAGAATATTTACTTTGTTATCAACATAATTTACTTCCAGATCATGTACAACTCATTGCATCTGTTCGCTGTGACGATATCCATTGTCAGTGCATGGGTTACTACGGACGAAGAAAGGTTACCTCAATCTTTCTAACATCCCAGTTGTATGCTAAATGATGAGCTCAGTTTTGACTCTACTAACAAATCTATTTTAAGTTTATGCTGAGGTTTCCTACACCTATGACTTTACATAAGCCTTTTGCAATATGTACAGTAGCCAGATCCGACGAAAAGACATGATCACCCCTTCTAGTCCACCGTTGCAGCTACCTATTATATAGAGGCTCATCCACATATACATCAACGTGGGCTGGCGTAGTGTCGCGTTGATGCAATATCCTCTAGCGGAAAACAAGAGGTTCGATTTGAAACTCATTTGTCAGAAAGTCTCAAACGAAATGCGGGTGAGTACTATCTAAGACATTTGTCGAAACATCATGCAGGATCTTGTTAACTGATTTCCTACAACTGACTCTAAACGCCGCTGATCTAATTTAAACTTCATTAAGAAATGTATTCGATATCGTTCAGGTAGTAAAGGGAGACGAAAATTTAACAGTCATGGGTGACTGGAATTCGACAGTAGGAAAAGGGAGAGAAGGAAACGTAGTAGGTGAATATGGATTGGGGCTAAGGAATGAAAGAGGAGGCCGTCTGTTAGAATTTAGCACAGAGCAGAACTTAATCATAGCTAACACTTGGTTCAAGAATCATAAGAGAAGGTTGTATACAAGGAACAAACCTGGAGATACTAAACGGTATCATATAGATTATATAATGGTAAGACAGAGATTTAGGAACCAGGTTTTAAATTGTAAGACATTTCCAGGGGCAGATGTGGACTCTGACCACAATCTATTGGTCATGAACTGTAGATTAAAACTGGAGAAATTGCAAAAAAGTGGGAATTTAAGGAGTTGGGACCGGATAAAATGATTAAACCAGAGGTTGTACAGAGTTTCAGGGAGAGCATAAGGGAACAATTGACAAGAATGGCAGAAAGAATTACAGTAGAAGACGAATAGGTAGCTCTGAGGGATGAAGTAGTGAAGGCAGCAGAGGATCAAGTAGGTAACAGTAGAAATATTGAATTTAATTTATGAAAGGAGGAAATATAAAAATGCGGTAAATGAAGCAGGCAAAAAAGAATACAAACGTCTCAAAAATGATATCGACAGCAAGTGCAAAATGGCTAAGCAGGCATGGCTAGAGGACAAATGTAAGGATGTGGAGGCTTATCTCACTAGGGGTAAGATAGATACAGCCTACTGGAAAATTAAACAGACCTTTGGAGAAAAGAGAGCCAATTGTATGAATATCAAGAGCTCAGATGGAAACCCGGTTCTAAGCAAAGAAGGGAAAGCAGAAAGGTTGAAGGAGTATATAGAGGGACTATACAAGGGCGATGTACTTGAGGACAATATTATGGAAATGGAAGAGGATGTAGATGAAGATGAAATGGAAGATACGATACTGCGTGAAGAGTTTGACAGAGGACTGAAAGACCTGAGTCGAAACAAGGCCCCGGGAGTAGACAACATTCCATTAGAACTACTGACGGCCTTGGGAGAGCCAGTCCTGACAAAACTCTACCATCTGGTGAGCAAGATGTACGAGACAGGCGAAATACCCTCAGACTTCAAGAAGAATATAATAATTCCAATCCCAAAGAAAGCAGGTGTTGACAGATGTGAAAATTACCGAACTATCAGTTTAATAAGTCACAGCTGCAAAATACTAACACGAATTATTTACAGACGAATGGAAAAACTGGTAGAAGCTGACCTCGGGGAAGATCAGTTTGGATTCTGTAGAAAGGTTGGAACACGTGAGGCAATACTGACCTTACAACTTATCTTAGAAAAAAGATTAAGGAAAGGCAAACCTACGTTTCTAGCATTAGTAGACTTAGAGAAAGCTTTTGACAATGTTGACTGGAATACTCTCTTTCAAATTCTAAAGGTGGCAGGGGTAAAATACAGGGAGCGAAAGGCTATTTACAATTTGTACAGAAACCAGATGGCAGTTATAAGAGTCGAGGGGCATGAAAGGGAAGCAGTGGTTGGGAAAGGAGTGAGACAGGGTAGTAGCCTCTCCCCGATGTTATTCAATCTGTATATTGAGCAAGCAGTAAAGGAAACAAATGAAAAACTTGGAGTAGGTATTAAAGTCCAGGGATAAGATATAAAAACTTTGAGGTTCGCCGATGACATTGTAATTATGTCAGAGACAGCAACGGACTTGGAAGAGCAGTTGAATGGAATGGACAGTGTCTTGAATGGAGGATATAAGATGAACACCAACAAAAGCAAAACAACGATAATGGAATGTAGTCGAATTAAGTCGGGTGATGCTGAGGGAATTAGATTAGGAAATGAGATACTTATAGTAGTAAAGGAGTTTTGCTATTTGGGGAGCAAAATAACTGATGATGGTCGAAGTAGAGAGGATATGAAATATAGACTGGCAATGCCAAGGAAAGGGTTTCTGAAGAAGGGAAATTTGTTAACATCGAGTATATATTTAAGTGTCAGGAACTCGTTTCTGAAAGTATTTGTAGGGAGTGTAGCCATGTATGGAAGTGAAACTTGGACAATAAATACTTTCGACAAGAAGAGAATGGAAGCTTTCGAAATGTGGTGCTACAGAAGAATGTTGAAGGTGAGGTAGGTAGATCACATAACTAATGAGGAGGTAATGAACAGAATTGGGGAGAAGTTTGTGGCACAACTTGACTAGAAGAAGGGATCGGTTGGTAGGACATGTCCTGAGGCATCAAGGGATCACAAATTTAGCATTGGAGGGCAGCGTGGAGGATAAAAATCGTAGAGGGAGACCAAGAGATGAATACACTAAGCAGATTCAGAAGGATGTAGGTTGCAGTAGGTACTGGGAGATGAAGGAGCTTGCACAGGATAGATTAGCATGGAGAGATGCATCAAACCAGTCTCAGGACTGAAGGCCACAACACCAACATCGTTTAACTACACAAATCTGGCTTTTTGTAGTGCAGCCACCGGGATCAGATCTGTTGAAAAACATTAGCGAAATATAGTTCGCTCATACAGAAACGCGTTTTTCATTGTGTTAGCTTTCATCCCCAGCTTCAAAGGCCCCGTGTTCTGTAAATATTCCCCATATCCAGGGAGTCAGGATTCTAAACGCATATAATTTTATTGTGACTGAAGACAGTGTACTGACCAATATTGCATTAATATTTACTTCATTTGCAGATCCCCAATAATTATAGCCAATAGGAATAATATTTCTTAGGTTGGTTTGTAATTATAAGCAGCACATGTGGCAAGAGCAAGCCATTAATACTTATTTTCCCCTGAGCAGCGGATCAGATGTTGCAGTTGTTGATGTGTTCACGCGTGGATGCAAAACGTGAAGTCTATACTCACAGGGTGTATTACACTTATTTGTGCAGTTACTACAGCACAGAAAACATGAGGTAGGAAGTTATGTGATACGTTTGCAGGAAAGCAGTTAAACACAGAGAAAAAATAACTTACACACTGAAGTTGGAACATATGAAGGTGTAACGATCAGAAAATGTGAACTTATACCTCTAATTACTCTATGTATTGCTTCTTCCCACATAAATCTCACGTAATGATCCCGACGCTAAATATCCATAAATTCTGTTACATATTTAGGGTACAGAACTAGTTTAGGGCTTGTACCATCTTATAATGGTATATGAGTGGGACAGAGTGTAATGGGATGTGGGGAATGACAGAACAAGAAGGTGGTTGACTATGTATCCTCCACCACACACAGTATGTCTGTCCCCGGAGTGGATGTTTTCACTTATCCCATTCTCAAATAATTGAGCAAAATCATTTATTTGTTCCAGTCCTATACATGTAATAGTTGTATGTAAGGATAAAACAATTTGCTTTCAATAGAAAGTGATGTAGATCTTTGTAGTAAGTCACATTATATTCAAGAGATACGTAATGCTGATTATTTCCCCCTCGGCTTCTCGTAGCATCGCTTACATTGAACTCTACTATTTGTTGCAGGCAAAGGTCTACCGTTTCTCCATCTCATGGTCTCGTATACTGCCTACTGGGGACCTGGACGTGACTAATCAGGCAGGGATTGATTACTACAACAATCTCATCAATCTGTTGCTGGAGAATGGCATCGAGCCAATGGTATGAGTTTACTAAATATACTGAGGTAATTGTGTAATTAGTCATTAAAATGTTTTTTTTAGCTTATCCTTTAAATGTTAACGTGGCAAGTAATATATATTACTATACCTGCTGAATTTTTTCTGATTTTTATTTATTGTTTTATCCCTTTCTTGTTCGTTCTTCACATAAAGCTAGAAGGTTTTCAACATATTCTTGTCGGATATGTTATCAACGTTGTGCGTTCAGTTCGTAATGTACCTCCAGTTTGTTCCATGATAGTTTTGTTTCTTTTCCAATTTATCATGGTGATACCCATCACACATCCTCTGTTGCTGGCTGAGCAGTCTTCACATTCCAGTGGCTTTCGGAGAAAAACCCATATCTCTTTTTTGTAAGTTTTCCTTTTCAGAGGCGTTTGAAACTTAGCTTTGATAACCAAAATCAGTACACCACTTCAAGACAGTTTTACTCTACTTGTTTATTTCAAATCCTACATCCATTCTCTATCTTCAACTACCCTATTCCCAAAATACATTTACTGTTTTCATAAGTATTGATGTTTTGTTTAAGCATTATATCAGTCTCACTGTGATTGATCTTTAAATCTAATTTAAAATTTGTTTTGTGTAATACTTGTATTTATTAAAGTTTAACTGCGCTAAAAACGAAAACCTCCTGGTGTTCAGAAAAGAAGGTGCTTCGTACTGTGCCATGAACTCATATTCCCTCTTCGTTTTCCGAGTTGATGTGTCTGAAAGCTTCCTCCACGAGAGTCGACAATGGTTTTTGTGCTATGGATACTCTTTGCCGGAATACTCAGTTAATTTTTAATTTTTGACTAGACTAATTTAGCCTGATTAGTCGAATATCATTGTCGTAATTCAGTGTAGTAACTTACGTTGTGTGAACGGCTGTCATAAAGTTTTCGTTTGAAGTATAAAAACGATCCAGTATGTTCTAGAAATTTATAAAGTCTATAATCTAGCTATCGCCGTGTGTCACATCTGTCTTTCTCTTGCAGGTGACGATGTACCACTGGGACCTTCCGCAAGCCCTGCAGTACTTAGGAGGCTGGCCCAACCCCATCCTCGCAGACTATTTCCTCGAATACGCCAGGGTGCTCTTTGACAACTTCGGCGACAGAGTGAGTTGATCCGTACTCAAAACCTGTCCTTCTTCTTTAACACAGGCGGTTTCACGTGATCAGTCATTCAAAACTGGAGCTAAGATATTCATAGTATGAATGTAGTCGACAGTATTAACGACAGAAGTAAGACAGGTGGGACAACTTTCTTCCCATTATAAAGTTCTCGTCATTACAAAAATTCCACAGGTGATTTAGGTCTCCAGTCTTGCGCCTTTCAGTGACGAAAAATTCGAAGGAAGAAATTGTGAGGAGCCGGACGAACTAAGTTTGTGTTTAAAATTTGGGACATAAAGTTGATAGAAATACTTAAAAGGGAGCTAGCGTAATGGACGATGGGTGGACTGAAGTGCGGAACTAGTTGATATACCCTGATGTACAAGGAGCGCAAGCTGCCGTTCCTATACGCATCAGTGAATTCGGATGGGAAGATGAGGAAAAATTCTGGACTGGGGCCATTGGGGTAAAAATTATTCTACCACTGAGAGAAATATGTCAACATCACTGTTATTGGATAAATAGGACTAGGAATGAACAAATTAACTGCGGAAACTGTAGAAGGCAGCACATACATTTTATGATACAATTATTCGGGAGATGCTCAGGGAGACAGAAGGTTTCATTTATCTGATCTATAAACATTTTATAAGACGACAAATATGTACCTGTTTTGTTTCTAACACCAGAACAAGCAATAAAAAGATGGAAGAATTCTGCCTTTGAGACTCGTATTACATTAATGATTTTGTAAAGGCTTTTTGGTAGGTGCATTGTGCATTGTGCTGTGTTTCCAACCACTTCACAGGAGCTCTAAGAACTCTGTATCGAAAGTCCCCAGCTACAAGTAATACAAAATATTCCTTGATTAAGTTAAATCAGAGAAGATATACCAACTCCTTAATATTAATATAAAATGAAGAGAACAGTATGGTGGACGTTGAATAGTATTAATTCGTTAACCTGATTTCTGCTGCCAAGCCCATCATCTGACTGATGTAAGCTGGAAACCGGTTAGCGAAATAAATTCATACTGTAGAACATCAACAATATTGTGTTTCAATTCTAAATTATGAAGTTGTTCTACCTCGAAGCGACGGGAGAGTCAGTTAATGTAATCTCTATTCACTGATCGTCAAATTTCCATTCACAAAAATAATTCTATATAGCATTCCGATGGCTGAAACGTGTGCGTTAGAAAGGCTAATAAACTATAAAAGTATCAAAACAGCTGAAAAACTCTGCCTTCATATGTTTGTGATTCAATACACTGTGGGAGTCGCCAGCAGAACATACGCAGACGCACAGTGAAGGCTAGCATAATTCTGTGGCGGCGCGCACAAGGGACAGATTGTTTATTCTTTGATTATATACAGTAGTTATGTTGTTATTGATTCAATGTTAATATGAGCTTTTCGTTGCAGTAAAAAAAAGAATATTATTGCCTAACTACTTAGTGAGTCTTTCTGAAGTTTGTGATAAGTAGTACGTGGCTAAAGTGGTGACACCGTATAAAGAATTTCGCTGTAGACGAACAAATGCAGCCCAGTTCAATTTCGTCTACCAGGAGATCGGCGAGTCCGCGCGGCACACAGAGTGTTACGGATCGGCGCGACGTTTTGCTAAAGAACATTGAGGAATTACTACGCTACATTGAAGAACGAGAAAACGCTGTGTTGAATTTTTCTGCACCATCAAGTAACGGCCTTTCGACAGAGAACAGTAGCAAGATGAAATTACGCCCACCGCAGTTCATACCTGTGGCTTGCAATGCTTGATCTGACTTTCCAGCATCATGGCATTGTAAACGAAGAGACAAAATTTATGATTGCCGTTAGTGCGCTTGACAATGAAACAGCAACGATCAGCGCAGATATAATACTTCAGCCGCCCGCCACGCAAAAGTATACGCATTTTAAGTAATCACTGAGCGACTACGTCTGCCGGTGGAACAACGTATTCAGCAAGTATTGCACGGTGAAAAGAGAGGACATAAGTCACCTTCGGAATTTTGACGGCACCTGCGAAGTTTATTCAACGACACCGAGTTTCCAGATACGACACTGCAACATGTATGGCGTGTGCAGTTGACAGAGGCAGTTAGAACGGCTGTGGCGCTGTCAGACGCACAAGGTCTACACCTCGTTAGACGCAGCGCATACGTCGACGGTGATGTTCGAACACAACAGTACAAACTTACAGGAAACGGCGGCGATATAACGACGCCAACAGCCGGACGTTTCTCAACAACTGGATGACCTACGAAAACAAGTTGACGGATTGAAGCAGCAGATATCGACGTTGCTCGGAGGCAAGACAGGCACAAACAAGAAGAGCAAGGAAGACGACATTGTGTCTCAGGAGCGTATCTGCTGGTAGCATCGACGATTCGGAAGCGAGGCGACGCGCTGCACATCACCCCGCAATCACCCAAATGGCGACAGCGGGCGGCGTTAGGCGCCGCTGGTCGCGAGTTCGAGCACCATCTCCTACTGTTACGAGGTGAGATCGACGAGGGGCAGCTACGGGTGTGTAATCTTTCTTCTTTACCTTCACTGTCCCATCGGCTGTTTGTTACAGACGTTAAGTCCGGCCGTGCTTATCTAGTCGACTCAGGTTCGGACGTTAGTGCATTGCCTGTTAGAAACTGTGATGTGAAGCTCCCTCCATCTCAGTCGAGACTCACAGCAGCAAACCAGACGTCGATAGCGACTTATGGAAAACATCTGATAGAGGTAGACCTCGGGTTCCATGAAAGTTTACCATGGACTTTCGTAATTGCCAATGTGTCAGACGCAATATTGTTTCATTATGCACTTGCGGTATCTATTAGCTCAGTGAGCATTCGACGGGGGACACAGTGCATTAGAGGCACCCTAGGAAGAAACCCTATGTCCACGTCTGATTGCAGACAAGTAGGAAACTGCGAATCCATGTCTGGTGGGCAGACAATAAAGCACAATACGGTACATCACATCAGGACTACACCCGGTCAGCCAATGTCTCAACTCCCACGCCGCTTAGCTCCGGATCGTTTTGCTGCAGTGAAGGCAGAGTTCGAAGAATTATTACGCTCGCGAATCGTCCGTAGATCCGACAAACAGTGGTCAATCCCACTTCACCTCGTAAAGAAGAAAGACGGGACTTGGAGGCCATGCGGAGATTACAGGGCACTAAATACTCGTACTATCCCCGATCGTTATCCGATACCACATATCAGGGATTTTACGCACGCACTCGCAGGCGCGACCGTTTTTAGTGTCATTGATTGGAAAAAAGCGTATCACCAGATACCGGTCGCACCTCCTGATATACCGAAGACGGCTGTCACGACACCATTCGGTTTATTCGAATACCTCCGTATGGCGTTCGGGTTAAAAAATGCGGCACAAAGTTGGCAGCGTTTCATTGACGAAGTCCTCAAAGGTTTACCACATTGCTTCGCGTACTTCGACGACATCTTGGTTTTTTCGTTGTCTGAGAAATTGCACGAACTACATCTAAGGACTGTTTACCAACGTGTTGAGGCATATGGTATTTCGGTCAATGAATCAAAGTGTTTACTTCGACGACGTCAGGTGCCATTCTTGGGCTACTCAGTGACAGCAGCCGGTATCGGCCCACTGCAAGACAAACTCGACCTTATCGAAGAGATTACTCCCCCATCGACTATCGCCAACTACGCCGGTTTCTTGGACAGACAACATCTGCCTAATGCGGCGGCCATTCAAGCGCCTTTGATGTCAGCACTAGTCGGCAAGGATGCAGTGGGCAAACAACCTTTACAGTGGACATCAGAGATGCAGATGGCATTCGACAAGATCAAAACCTGTCTACGTCAGGCAATAATGTTGGCAGATCCGGTTCCTCAAGCTCGACTGGCGATTGTTGTGGATGCAAGCCAGCAAGCAGTAGGTGCAGCTCTACACCAGAAGGTTGGAAACAATTGGCCACCCCTAGGTTTCTTCACCCGCAAGCTTACATCATCACAAGTAAAATGTAGTTCCTATGATGGGGAGCTACAGGCAATTTATGGAGCCATCAGACATTTCCGACCGCAAGTAGAAGGCAAACCATTCCCTGTTTTCACAGACCAGAAGCCAGTTACCTTCGCCTTCAGTAAGAACAAGGATGGTTGCTCACCACGACAATTTAGATAACTCGAGTTTATCGCCCAGTTTACGAAAGACCTGCAGCACATAAAAGGAGCTGAGAACGTCGTGGCAGATTTCCTGTCTAAGTTGGAAACAATCTCTCAGACTATTGACTACAAGGAAATTGCTGCAGCACAGGAAACAGACCAGCAACTTGCTAAATTCTCTCGTGATAGTACGTCCGGGTTTCGCTTGCAACAAATACAACCTACGGGTGAACACTTATGAGTTTTGTGTGACGTATCCCAAGGAAAACCGTGATTGTTCGTACCTGAGAGATTGCGACGACAATTATTTGATGGCATCCGTGGACTGGCTCATCCGGGAATAAACGCCAGCGTCGAACTAATGACAGACAGATTCGTGTGGCCCGGTATAAATAGAGACTGCCGTAATTGGGGAAAAACGTGCCTGGACTGTCAGAGGGCCAAGGTGGGACGACAGGTGCACAAAGAGGTAGGAAACTTCCCACTTACCACGCAACGTTTCACACATGTGCACCTGGACATCGTGGGACCGCTTTTGCCGTCGGAAGGATACCGTTATCTCCTCACTGCGGTGGACCGCTTCACCAGATGTGCAGAGGCGATTCCGTTATCGGATACTTCAGCAGAAACGGTGGCACACTTATTTCTCTCATCTTGGATCGCACGTTTCGGCTGCCCTTTACATGTCACCACAGACCAGGGGCGTCAGTTTCAATCGACATTGTTCTCAGAATTGGCCAATCTGTGCGGGTTCCAACATCATCGCACCACAGCGTACCACACAGCAAGCAATGGGATGGTGGAACGCTGGCATAGAACATTAAAAGCTGCATAAATGTTCCATGCCCAGTCTTGATCGTCAGCGTTAGCACTAGTTTTGTTGGGCCTACGCACAGCATTGAAAACGGATTTAGGGGTATCCACTGCAGAATTGGTTTCTGGTGAACCCTTACGACTGCCTGCAGAATTCTTCATCGATAAAGACGGGGCACGACAGACCGAATTGCCGTTTACATTGCAAATGGTACGCGAGCATATGGCCAGATTTCGCCCATCTCCTGTCTCGAGACATGGAGCGGTAAATACGTTCGTGCACAAAGATCTACGCTCATGTACCCATGTGATGCTACGAACGGACGCTGTCAAGTCACCGCTGCAGCCTCCATATTCTGGACCTTACAGAGTGCTCTCACTAGATGAACATACCATACAGATAGATGTAAATGGAAAGAGTCAAGTGGTATCATTGGAACGGCTCAGAGCTGCACATATGTTACCGACTGGAGAGGACACAGAGGTCAGGCACCAAGCGCCACCTTCCACACCACTGGACCAGGATGACACCACCTCACCACCGTCACTATCAGCAACAGAAGCTGAAGAAGTTCAACCAATGACTTCAGTACACACATGGGCTGGGCGCCGCTACATTCCCGGAGCTCCGCTCTATCGGAGGGGGGATGTGTGGGAGTCGCCAGCAGAACATCCGTAGACGCACAGTGAAGGATAGCATTACTCTGTGGGGGCGCGCACAAGGAAGAGATTGTTTCTTCTTTGATTATATATAATAGTTCTGTTATTATTGATTCAATGTTAATATGAGCTTTCCCTTGCAATAAAAAAATAAAATATTATAGCCTAACTACTTCGTGAGTCTTCCTGAGGATTGTAATAAGTAGTACGTGGCTAAAACACTAAAGACAAAAAAATAAAACCAGAATGGACAAATCGCTGAAGTTCTGTAAGATATCAGCAACGTTTTCATTACAGTAGGCGTCGAATGTTAGTTCCCTTCTGATAGAGGAAATTAAAATGAAGTTCCTGCGGAAACTGTAACACGTTAACGATTATATAGCTCACAAACAAACATATACATGTTGACGAAATGTGTGACGTTGCTATATAAATAATTAAAGGGCAGAGTGCATTCTCTTCTCAACGCTTTACGATACGACTGCATGAGAGTGCAAAGGGGGTTTGACTTTAATTAAATATGAGTACAACGAAAAACTAGCCAAAGCTACAAATTTCACTTTTTAATTTACTCGATGGTTAGTTTCGAGCAGGGACCCTTTCTCAAATGATCCTACAGAAAACCAAAGTTATACTCTTGATCAATACAGATATTACCAAATTTTTAGGCATATGCCAAAAGTCCAGAACATATCGTTTCAATACTTTCGTAACAGATATTCGAAATGATATTTCTGAAATTTCAAAAATCATGTTAAGAACACATACGCGTTATGAAGAATTTTTAATCTAAATCAGGATTTCTCTAATGACATTATTTTTTTATAAAAGATACGTTGATACCACGGACCTTGCCGTTGGTGGGGGGCTTGCGTGTCTCAGCGATACAGATAGCCGTACCATAGGTGCAACCACAACGGAGGGGTATCTGTTGAGAGGGCAGACAAACGTGTGGTTCCTGAAGAGGGGCAGCAGCCTTTTCAGTAGTTGCAAGGGCAACAGTCTGGATGATTGACTGATCTGGCCTTGTAACACTAACCAAAACGGCCGTGGCTCTGCTGGTACTGCGAACGGCTGAAAGCAAGGGGAAACTACAGCCGTAATTTTTCCCGAGGGCATGCAGCTTTACTGTATGGTTAAATGATGATGGCGTCCTCTTGGGTAAAATATTCCGGAGGTAAAATAGTCCCCCATTCGGATCTCCGGGTGGGGACTACTCAAGAGGATGTCATTATCAGGAGAAAGAAAACTGGCGTTCTACGGATCGGAGCGTGGAATGTCAGATCCCTTAATCGGGCAGGTAGGTTAGAAAATTTAAAAAGGGAAATGGATAGGGTAAAGTTAGATATAGTCGGATTTAGCGAAGTTCGGTGGCAGGAGGAACAAGACTTCTGGTCAGGTGACTACAGGGTAATAAACACAAAACCAAATAGGGGTAATGCAGGAGTAGGTTTAATAATGAATAGGAAAATAGGAATGCGGGTAAGCTACTACAAACAGCATAGTGAACGCATTGTTGTGGCCAAGATAGATACGAAGCCCACGCCTACGACAGTAGTACAAGTTTATATGCCGACTAGCTCTGCAAATGACGAAGAAATTGAAGAAATGTATGATGAAATAAAAGAAATTATTCAGATAGTGAAGGGAGACGGAAATTTAATAGTCATGGGTGACTGAAATTCGTCAGTAGGAAAAGCGAGAGAAGGAAACGTAGTAGGTGAATATGGATTGGGGCCAAGAAATGAAAGAGGAAGCCGCCTGGTAGAATTTTGCACTGAGCGTAACTTAATCATAGCTAACACTTAGTTCAAGAATCATGAAAGAAGGCTGTATACATGGAAGAAGCCTGGAGATAACGACAGGTTTCAGATAGATTATATAATGGAAAGACAGAGATTTACGAACCAGGTTTTAAATTGTAAGACATTTTCAGGGGCAGATGTGGACTCTGACCACAATCTGTTGGTTATGAACTGTAGATTAAAACTGAAGAAACTACAAAAAGGTGGTAATTTAAGGAGATGGGACCTGGATAAGCTGACTAAACCAGAGATTGTACAGAGTTTCAGGGAGAGCATAAGGGAACAATTGACAAGAATGGCAGAAAGAAATACAGTAGAAGAAGAATGGGTAGCTTTGAGGGATGAAGTAGTGAAGGCAGCAGAGGATCAAGTAGGTAAAAAGACGAGTGCTAGTAGAAATCCTTGGGTAACAGAAGATATATTGAATTTAATTGATGGAAGGAGAAAATATAAAAATGCAGTAAATGAAGCAGGAAAAAAGGAATACAAACGTCTCAAAAATGATATCGACAGGAAGGGCAAAATGGCTAAGCAGGGATGGCTAGAGGACAAATGTAAGGATGTGCAGGCTTATCTCACGAGGGGTAAGATAGATACTACCTACAAGAAAATTAAAGAGACCTTTGGAGAAAAGAGAGCCACTTGTATGAATATCAAGAGCTCAGATGCACACCCAGTTCTAAGCAAAGAAGGGAAAGCAGAAAGGTGGAAGGAGTATATAGAGGGGCTATACAAGGGCGATGTACTTGAGGACAATATTATGGAAATGGAAGAGGATGTAGATGAAGATGAAATGGGAGATAAGATACTGCGTGAAGAGTTCGACAGAGCACTGAAAGACCTGAGTCGAAATAAGGCCCCGGGAGTAGACAACATTCCATTAGAACTACTGACAGCCTTGGGAGAGCCAGTCCTGACTAAACTCTACCATCTGGTGAGCAAGATGTATGAGACAGGCGAAATACCCTCAGACTTCAAGAAGAATATAATAATTCCAATCCCAAAGAAAGCCGGCGTGGACAGATGTGAAAATTACCGAAGTATCAGTTTAATAAGTAACAGCTGCAAAATACTAACACGAATTCTTTACAGACGAATGGAAAAACTAGTAGAACCGACCTCGGGGAAGATCAGTTTGGATTCCGCAGAAACATTGGAACACGTGAGGCAATACTGACTCTACATCTTAGAAGCTATATTAAGGAAAGGCAAACTTACGTTTCAACCATTTGTAGACTTAGAGAAAGCTTTTGACAATGTTGACTGGAATACTGTCTTTCAAATTCTGAAGGTGGCAGGGGTAAAATACAGGGACCGAAAGGCTATTTACAATTTGTACAGTAACCAGATGGCAGTTATAAGAGTCGAGGGGCATGAAAGGGAAGCAGTGGTTGGGAAAGGAGTGAGACAGGGTTGTAGCCTCTCCCCGATGTTATTCAATCTGTATATTGAGCAAGCAGTAAAGGAAACAAAAGAAAAATCCAAGGAGAAGAAGTAAAAACTTTGAGGTTTGCCGATGACATTGTAGTTCTGTCAGAGACAGCAAAGGACTTGGAAGAGCAGCTGAACGGAATGGACAGTGTCTTGAAAGGAGGGTATAAGATGAACATCAACAAAAGCAAAACGAGGAAAATGGAATGTAGCCGAATTAAGTCAGGTGATGCTGAGGGAATTAGATAGGAAATGAGACACTTAAAGTAGTGAAGGAGTTTTGCTATTTGGGGAGCAAAATAACTGATGATGGTCGAAGTAGAGAGGATATAAAATGTAGACTGGCAATGGCAAGGAAAGCATATCTGAAGAAGAGAAATTTGTTAACATCGAGTATAGATTTAAGTGTCAGGAAGTCGTTTCTGAAAGTATATCTATGGAGTGTAGCCATGTATGGAAGTGAAACATGGACGATAAATAGTTTGGACGAGAAGAGAATTGAAGCTTTTGAAATGTGGTGCTACAGAAGAATGTTGAAGATTAGATGGGTAGATCACATAACTTATGAGGAAGTACTGAATAGGATTGGGGAGAAGAGAAGTTTGTGGCACAATTTGACTAGAAGAAGGGATCGGTTGGTAGGACATTTTCTGAGGCATCAAGGGATCACCAATTTGGTACTGGAGGGCAGCATGGAGGGTAAAAATCGTAGAGGGAGACCAAGAGATGAATACACCAAACAGATACAGAAGGGTGTAGGTTGCAGTAGGCACTGGGAGATGAAGAAACTTGCACAGGATAGAGTAGCATGGAGAGCTGCATCAAACCAGTCTCAGGACTGAAGACCACAACAACTACGTTGATAATGTCATCATGATTGTGAAGGGCCCTATAATAAAGTTGTTTCCATTTTTAAATTATTTAGTGAGCAACTTCAGATGATTAAGTACAAGTTGGAAGTTGAAGTACATAGTAAACTGAATTTTCTGGATTTGCTTATTACTGGAAGCCATCAGACCCTTAGCTTCTCAATTTTTATGAAGCCAACGCAGTCTGATGCTATAATATGCAATGATTTCAATTATCCCATTCGACACAAGCTAGCCTCCTTTTGTTCTATGGTAGTACGACTGTAGAGTTTGCCTCTAAATGATGACAAAGTTAATAAACGGTTAAACATTTTGAAGCAGGTTGCATTGGCAAATGGCTATAAGCAGTCGTTGGGTTTCGGAATGTACAGATAGCAGAGGTAGATCAAACCACTACGGGCAGATGATATCAAAAAGTACCTAATGCTGCAATATAGGGGACCAAACGCTAAATGGTTGGGCATCTAATGTATTAGTTGGAACATAGGCTTGGCAGTCGGGAAGGGGGTCACGAGGGTGGTAAATATAATTAATTAGGCATATGTAAATGGCAATGAGGATCCTGTCAATCATTGTGTATTGGACAAACGGGTAGAAGTGGCGTCACCCGTTTTTAAGAACATATGGGTCCTTCTTCCAGACAGCTTTTGGACAGGGTCATCTGCCTGGTACTTCTAGAAAAGACATCGAAGGTTTTGAAGAGATTGAAAGATCCAGCCCACCAGTTGCAAAACAAACAGTTACTAGCCTTTGGATTATGTTTCGGTATTTGTAAAAATATCTTCTTCGGAAGGAGTGGGCCTTGTTACATCACGTGATAGTACATGAGATTAGCCAAGTGGTTCTTGTCATATATAAAATTGACGAAACAAGAATTATCTCAAGCCATGGCTTCAGATATTAGCCAGATTACATTTAGCGTACTAGTACATTGTATATGCCCACTGGTATAGGCTCTTGTCAAAATAAAATTATAACAGGAGTTACAGGATAAAATATTTGCATAAGTTACGTGTACATCATGCCAGAGGCTAAGATAAACAGTTTGTTGCACTGATTAACAGAAGTTGTTGACCAGCAATTATTCCAGCATGCTGGAAGTTCTCAAATAAATATCTTCACGGTTTTGCGTTATTTTCCTAATAATGAATTAGATATGTCGGGATAGTCAATAGATCATTTCACGTATGTGTTTGTGTGCGTTCATCTAGTTGAATTTCATAAAACACAGGACTGTTGTTGTTGTGTTCCTCGTGACCATCCATAATCGAGTCATCGAAGCAACGTAAGGTGTGCATAGCTATGTGATCATCAGATTTACAGTCTCAGCCAAAGAAATAACTTTTTGTTAGAAATAAATGCATTTACCGTTACAGATACCAACATAATCGAGGAGAAATTTTATTAATTGATTATAAGAGCTACATACTCCAGAAATAAATACAAAGCTAAATAGAACATACTGAGACCTAAAAAGGTAAGAGAACTTCTGTCACTAGTTTCACCTGCCGCACCTAAATGTGCCCGAGAATCTTGTAAGCACTAGTTAGATTAAGGTACAGACAGATAATGTACTTTTAGCAAGATGAACTGCTCTAATAAGAGTTACTAACGCAGGGTGTCATCATATGGTAAAACGGTGCGCCTGTTTGATGGAGAGTTTCAATTGCTCATGTACAGTATGATAACCGAATATCCAGACGTACGCCGAAAAACAATCCCCGTATTGTATTGGAGCACAGCAGAAAGACTAAAGTGCCTCACAAACAGCGAAAATCTTGGCCCACCTACTGTTTTGTCAGAACATAGATAAACCTATTTCATGATAGCGTGTCAACAACAGTGTATGCGACCAACCTTACAGAGCATACATTTTGGTCACCTTGAAGAAGATGGCTGCAAAACGGTTGACACATGTTTGATAGTGACTGTGTTTCAAAACAACACGATGCAATGATCAAAAAGATTCTAAACAAATTAGCACTGGCCCTGGAAACCTTCACACTTCCACTTCTTAAGATTCCTTGACTGCATGCTACTGAACACATGCCTAACTGCCATTTTTTTTTACTAGGGTTATCAGTCTGCTAACAGGTTTGACGCGGCCCACCACATCTTTCTCTCCTGTGCCAACCTCTTCATATTAGACTAGGACTGGCATTCCACACCCTCCGTTATCCATTGGATGTAATCCAACCTATGTCTTCCCTACAGTTTCCATTTTGTACTGTTCCTATTAGTACAACGGAAGTTATACCCAGATTTTTTAACACATGTCCTGTAATCCCGTTCCTTGTTGTTCTTAGTGTCCTTCATATCTTCCTTTCCTCGACAATTCTGCAGAAAGCATCATCTTTTTTATCTACTCAGTCGAAGTTCCATCCTCTGTTCCGTAGAACCAAGCCTCTAACGCATCTGTTCTCATTTCACCGGTTTTCCTACGGACCGTGATTCAGTTCCATACAACGCTGTGCTCTTAACGTGCAGCCTCTAATTACAGGTTCATTCCTCCTACATCCAAATGGAAGTACTCCTCCGTCTTCTTCGTGGCCACGGTAGTCCTGCAGGCCTCTTTGGCAGCTTCTGTCATCTACTGCTCTGCAAGCTCAAAATGCTTTTCGTCCGCTTTGCTGCACAAGCTGTAACAGGCTGACACGAGCTCAAGTTTGAGTTCGTTGACAATTTCCATAATTCCTCTTAGACCGTCGTTGAAATTACATTTCGATAATTTTGTTCCGGCAGTGAACGGTTTCTGGAGACAATTCATCACAAATTCCCTTGTAATCCGATAACCCGGGTTTTACGAACATAAGACGAACATTGCAGTAAAGTAGACACCCCAGATTACATTTTAAGCCGAAAAGAGAATATAGATTGTTTGACATTTTCGTAGACGACCACCCCTTTCATGCAAAAACTTCCATGTCTTCTTTATCCTAATATCTTTAGTCGCTGCTAATTTTTCCTCATTCGAAGGCCAGTTTTTGATTCATAGGCTAAGTGCTCCGAAATGTGACCACTTCTCCTCTCAGTTTGACAAGGCTATTGGCAGACGGAGGATGACGGCTTTCTCCTATGTCTTCGGCCGATATAGTGACAATTTTTATTCAGAATTTAAACAGAGTCTGGGATCGAAGCTTGGACACTGGACGTTTTGATTCGTAGCCGAAGACAGTGTTTCTTGACTGCAGTGAAACCCTTTTATGCTTAGCCACGTGCTAAGTATGTTAATGTGAAGACATCACACGAACATTTAACTATAGTGAAAAGAGTGATATTCACTATAACTGCTCACTGGATGTCTTAGTGGACGAACCAAAATCGCAGGGGAATATAATGAAGGATAGAAAGGTCAGCATGGGTCGTAATGTCATTTGTCTATTCCGTTGCACTACAGGTCTAAACTGACAGAGCAGCTTCATCAGTGATTTATAGGCAGTCATGGTAGCTGCACTATTAATTGAAATCTAGATCTGCAATTCGATAAAAATGACAGACGATTTTAAGACCGATGCTGACCTTCTTTCCGTCCTGAGAATCAGGAAGAAGAGACTATCACTAAGGTGTCACAATGTGCAAGCACAGGTGAGGAACTAGAAATACTTGGGTCAAAGTCATACCACCTTTTAGCTTTGATCAGTACCTTATGTTGGAAGTGAACAGTGTCCAGCCAGGTATTGTTCAGAATGTATAGCTCTACTCATAATTATTGCACGTGACAGTCGTCGCCTTAGTCTACCGGTGGCAGCGTATTGTCGCATGTTTATCCATTAAGGTTACCTAGCAGTCTGAAATGCTGAATACCTGGGCAGGATAGGGACACACAACACAGGTCAACAGACTGGCTACAAGCGGGCGAATCTCTGACCGCTACTGCTTCTCGTGGCTTAAGTGTTATTGACATCTTCATTTTATGTGACTGCCTTTCATGTGGATGTTTTACGCTTTTTAGGAAACTTGAAAACCACACTACATTTAAATGGTAACAAGATCACCGTATGTCTCAAGATTGGTTCCTAACAATGCAACTATAATTCGAATAAGGTCACAGTGATATTATGAACTGCTTTCATTATCGAGTTAATGTAGACAAACACCACAGCAAGATGAAAGTTAAATCATGGAAATGCGAGGGTTGTCCAGAAAGTAAGTTCCGATAGGTCGCTAAATGGACACCATAGTGAAAGCCCGATGAAATTTTGCACAACTGTGTTGGATAGTGTCTCTAGTGTGACCGTTTATCGCATCAACAACCTGTTTTAAGTTGTGAGAGCACTGTGAGCGAGTAAAGGTGCCTAGAACAACGATGTCTCCCGCCAAGTAGGAGGGCCCGCTGACAGGCTTCACCTTACTGAATGCAGCCCACCTAACACAACTGCCACGCACTTCCTCCTTCATGGCAATACTCAGTCGCACTCTGCAGGGGCAGTGAAGACACTCCTGCAGCCTTTTCGATGGGAAGTGTTCGATCACCCACACCACAGCCCTAATTGGCTCGTCCTGAGTATCATCTCTGTTCACATGAAACGCTGTATACGAAGACAGCACTTGGGCGCAGGCTTCGCGCTGTAGACCGGTGTAGACAATTATCGGAAAGCACAGGTGGCTGCCTTCTATGAAAATAGTGTTGGAAATTTGGTATAAAGCTCCAACAAATCTCTAAGCAGGAGCGGCGACTATGTAGAAAAGTATCCGGAAAGTGTAGCTAACTCTTGCAAATAAAATGTTTCTGCTTTTCACTGTGGTTTCCATGTAGCGACCGATCGGAATTTACTTTCTGGACAACCCTTGTACGTCTTACAGTTTTAATAAAGCCATAACAAAGTCATTTGTTACTGTCTATGAATGTCATGTAGTTTAATATAGAGTCGTGGTACGCCTAATTTAAACACGTCTACTTTAATCCAGGTTACTTCGGTTTGGAGGACATCACTAAGTTATGATACGACTTTTTTTCCCCCAACAATCCACACTTTGCATATTAGGGATGTATGTGAATTTACCTGGGAGGCTGAGTTACAAGGAAGAAAACGATGAGGAAGAAATCCAAATTTCATCTGACGTATTTACGCCATTTTTATCGAATTCACGCGTCACAAAAGATTGTAAATCGGAATAATACCGAACAACATCTGCATGGGCTGTTTCCTTGGTACTGAAATGAAAACTGAGCTTTGACTTCTTTTGAAATTTGGGCGACTTGCAAAAAAAGTTTCGTCAGTTATGTAACTTCATATCATGATTGTCCTCGTATTACTGGAACACGTGCATCAGTAGAGGATTGGAAGCTTGCATGACATGTACTGAGAAAAACTGGAGGGTGCGAGTATCAGAGGTAGATAAAGTGCTTCTGACATACATGAAACAGCACAGAGTAACGGCAAAAGTCTTTGAACCTCGGACAGCGAATTTAGGCCAGTTACTCGAAGTGCTACGGCACGGTTTTCTGCTTCCATATGAAACAATAGTTACTCAATTTGCGGAGGATCTCTGCCAAATAATGTGCTGTATATTACTTTGCAATTACACAACCCCATGTTGAGTTTTAGCGTATACGGAGCCGTTATCGTTGCAGTATTGTCGGTAATTTAAGCCAGACTGACGATAATAAGAATGTGATATTAAAAGTTTTGGATGAAATAACATGAGAGGTAGCATAAAGTCAATCTTTACATAGATCTGTAGGGTGTTTCACAATGTTTTGTCGATCTCAAATTTCAGTATCACACAAACTAATCACGAAACAAAGCCGAACATTTTACACAATGTACAACATTTATTCAAGTTTACTTATGAGACTGTACACGGGACCAATTACGACCATTCGCGGATACGCAACACTCGACGAGTTATTGAACACATCTTTTATAACAGCTGCAAAAATTCTGGAAATTTCATCGCGAATTTGATCTTTCAACCGTTACAAGCTTCTCGGCCGGTGGCAGTACGCACTCGCCTTCAAATAGTGTCGTAGGTGTGTGTATGTAACCAGGGACCTAGAAACGACAGAGAGACTTGATCCCGCCGTAGCCCTCAGTGGTTCACAACCCCACAAAAGGTCACAGTAGTCCACCCCCCCACCCCTCCACACCGAACCCAGTGTTATTGTGCCATTCAGCACACAGTGGATTTGCCCTACCTCACCCGCCCCCCTCCCCCTTCGCTCCCTTACCCCCCCCCCCCCCCCCATGCCCACCCCCCACCCCCGGGAACGTTTCATACCAGACGATTGTAACCCCAAATATTTGCGTGGTAGAGTAATTATGGTGTGCGCATACATGAAGACAGTGTTTGCGCAGCAGTAGCCGACATAGTGTAATTGAGGCAGAATAAGGGTAACCAGCCCGCATTCGCCGAGGCAGATGGAAAACCGCCTTAAAAACCGTCCACAGGCTGGCCGGCACACCGGACCTCGACACTAACGCGCCGGGCGGATTCGTGCCGGGAACCGGCACGCTTTCCCGCTCGGGTTGGTTCAAATGGCTCTGAGCACTATGGGACTTAACTTCTAAGTTCATCAGTTCCCTAGAACTTAGAACTACTTAAACTTAACTAAGGACATCAGACACATCCATGCCCGAGGCAGTATTCGAACCTGCAACCGCAGCAGTCGCGCGGTTCCAGACTGTAGCGCCTAGAACAGCACGGCCATCCCGGCCGGCTCCCGCTCGGGAACCAGCGGGTTAGAGCGCGCAACTAGCCGGGCGGGCACCGCATAGGTAGAAGTCTGGAACGGTTAAATCAGGCGAGCGAGGCGGCTATTCGATACCAGCGCCTTTGGAAATGATGCCTTAACCGAACGCTTAACGGAGTACTTATTGGACCTTGTTGGATGTGTTGCATGTCGTACCGTCCTGTTGGAACCAAGGTGTCTTAATGAACGGCGAGAGGTTCCCTGTAAACTGCTATGCACGTGTTCGATGTTCTCCGGAGGTCGAACTGTGCTCCGATGCCCGGTTTACGTTCGATTCGATGCACCGGCAATTACACGGAAATTCCTTATCCTGTTCAATCTTATTCTACGAGTGGGAATTGAATATCACGGCTGATTTTTGAAATGCTTACGAAAGGCATGTTTTATGCTCACGATAGATTCACCATAGCCAAAAATTGCACTCGTCCGCGGACGTACGATGTTGTTTTCCGGTCAGTCGGGGCCAACGAGATGTACCAGCCAAAGGCCTTAATTTTGTTTTGTGTTACTGAGAAATTGCTTACATTTAAACACGCAGTGAAGAATTATTAAACTCTTCTCGAAATGTTGCTAGCTGCCCCCCCCCCCCCCCCGCCCCAGAGACGAGTTCTGGCACTCCTAAGACCTGCAGTGTCATGTGGTGTGATGTACGTGTCTCTGAATGTCTTCCTCGTGGCCCTCGGATTAGTATGACATGATTACTGATCTCAAAATGCAATGAAATGTGACTTGCAGCACTAGTAATAGACGGTGCCACCTTCATCGTATCTTGCTTTTAGCGAGCGTTATTTAAATTTGAAATCTTCAGAAAACTGTGAAACACCCTGTACATACTCTTCGAGCTACTGTTCGGTTCATCAGTATTAGCTATTGTCAGTTCTATTCTTTCCTTGTACTGAGCGATGGAAATTTGTCTACAAGCCTCTGTATCCAACGCAATCTCTCTTACACGTACAGTTCTTAAGGTATACGACGGGTGGCAGCAGGATGAATCTTCATCAACAATTTCGTATCTATTCTGGGATTCACACCAAAATACTTAGAAGAGGATTCGTCGAGTGCATGTTCTCTAAATTTACCCGACAGTGTTTCGGGAGAACTGCATCGTATTTCATCCGAGGATTCCAGTTCAATACTTCGAATATTGTCGGTATTCTGCGATCCGTACGAGATAGATTGGTAGAGGAAATGAAGAAGGTACAAAGAAGGGCAGCACGCTCGTAGCAGGTTCATTAAGTAAGCTCGAAAGTGTCGCGGAGATGCCCAACAAACTGCTGTGCAAGAGAGATATATTCTACATAACGACATGGTTTGCTTTTGAGGTTCCGAATGTGTACTTTCGTAGAAGTCAACCAGTACGTTTCTTCGTCCTACGTATATCTTGCGAAAAGGTCATGAAGTCAAACTTAGAGAGATTCGAGCCCACACATAGGTAATCGTTCTTCGCACCAGAAATCCTTCCTGTAACACGAAAAGAGAGAAGTGACGCTGAAACACAAAGTACCCTCCGCCACAAACCGTAATGTGGCTTGCGGAGTGTAGATACAGATGTATATATAGATGAATGTGAGTTCTTTAGCCATTCCTGGTACAATTTAATATGGGATAATCCGTTCAATTAGAATCCCAGCAGCGCTGTAATGCTATCATTTTTGCGCCTGAAGTTCTTCAAGTTTCGTTTGAGCCGTTGGAGGTCGGTAGTTGTGAATGCAAGCGGCCTGTCACACTTACAGGCTCTAGTCACAATTGATTTTACAAGCTATTCGACGCTTTGTAGATATGCGACCCCAGAGGACGACACTGGCAGTGGTAATCACACAGATTGTTCAGTACAGGTGCAGGAGAAGTTTAATTACCAATAAATAAACAATTAAACCTTTATAAACAAAAGGAATGGAAAGTTATCTTTCCTGGTAACTAAAAAAATATTCCAGAATGTGTAACATGTTTTATACTCGAATACTGACACAGCGAGTGCATAACTCAGCCGTATGGATCCACATGTTAACATTTATATGAGGGTCGCCTCGTCAGATGGTTGTACAACAGAAGAAATAGATCAATTCGTTCAAGTCAGTTATTAATTTATTGATTGAAAAGTAATACGATTCACGGATCAAAGGAAATTCACAGCGACAATTCACTGTGTCATGGATAAGAGAATTACTCCACACGGAATCACAAGCAGAAAGAAACTGGTCTTGAAAAAAAAAATTGTGGCGATATTGACTTCATTCAATAAAAGGTGACAGCACCTGATTGCTCTTGGAAGACTGCTACCTAACAAGCCAATTAACTTTCAAAGTCTGAGCAGCTCGCAAATGCAGTAATACTGGAGAAGATCGAACCATGATCACAGTCCAAGAAATCCGTTATAAAAAGGAAATTCACGTCGTGAAATAAACTCGCAAATAATGAGTTATTCAGAGGAAAAGCAGGGTAAATGCTAACCGTTACACTTACTCGAAAAGAACAGCGAAAGAAGCTGGGACGGACACGTTTCTATATCTCCGAAACGAAACATCCACCGAATTGTGAATACCACGTCCCCTAAAACAACTGACTGTCCTATATTCCTCACCGCTCCTGTACGCTACTGGAGGAGGGGTACAATTCATAGTTCTGCCACAGTGGCAGACGAGAATTTCACGTCACATTCATAACTGCAGGTGACGCCCCCAGAAATTTCTCCAAAGATGCTTGTTGTATTTCTGCAAACTGATTAGAAGTTGGTGCTAGATGGGCTTTCATCCCGATTGGCTAAAATTCGTCTGGTGGAAAATACAGCTCGTTCCCACGTTGTGTACGGTAATATGGCGGTGTCTCTTTCTCTGTGATTGCTTCTATGATATCCCGAGGGCGTTCTGGCTACCAACCAGGGACCTCTTCTCACAGGTCTGAGAAGGCGTCTTATGGTACCCTTGTCTGGGAGCGCCATTACTTGCATCAGCATCGTCACGCGGCTCTAGTCTCCTTGGAGGAATTCAGGGTAACGTCCCAAAAATCCGCTCCTCGGCCACCCAATGTCCTAAGTTTGCAGTCGGTCTCTCTCACCACGTTACTGCAACAGGGAATTTAAAGAGCTCAATACTCCAGACTTCACAAGCCCTGATCCTTTATCCAGAAAATTTCGGATAATACAACAGCTATGACTATATTTATGGTCGCTTAGTGACAGTGTGACTAACCATTTACGTAACTGCGTGTTTCATAGTTCGTTCGGTGACTACGTCCACGTCTACTTTAAGGCACGCCTAACGCTGGAGGAATTGGAATTAAGATGGGCTAGTGAAGAGCATGATATATTTGGCAGATTCAAATACACTCTCCAAACCTCAAAAGCAACTTGCTACCCATTCGCCTCTGCTAATACGGTTTTCACGTTATCGTTCCCTTTCATATCGCTTTCTTAGTTAAAATACTGTATTTTGGCATCTTTAAATGAGTGGTTTAAATTTGTATAGGATCCACGCTGTGTCTTGACTGTGTAATGTTGGATTCATTTTAATAATGCAGGAGTGATGGTGAGTTGCAATCTGCTGCTCCACTTTCATAATTAAGAGCACGCCCAAACTCTTAAAATTGGTTCATATTTTTAGAAATTGGTTCTTATCCATATTTGTGCAGAATTTTGTCACTGAAATATACAATGTAAGAGACATCCTAGTTACAGGTTACGTAGGAAATATTTGGCGCACTTTACGGAAAACAAAACATCTGTAGGTATTTTATTAAGCAAGAGGCTTGTGCCGAAAGTGTAGGCTACTTAATTAGGAAATGGATTTTTGTCTGTGGCGATGGGACCGTCCGCCGACACGTTCGCTCTGATATTCTGTTTAATAGCGGTTAAGTAAACACGTCACTGTATTGACAATATAAACGCAATATTAATAAGGTAGCCCTACTTCAGTAGTTGGTTTATTTATTACGGGGAATGCCTGACGAGATTATAACGGGAATACGGTGTATCACATTTTTCACGTGATACTACACGAAAAAAACTGGGAGTTTAGCAGCACTACACAAAAACATTTCTTCGGAGACACACTTCAGTAGCACTAAGAATGTACGCAAAATATGATACAACCACAAATGTATAAATATAATTAAAAATAATCAATAAAAAATAACATAAAATGAGCGTGGTGGCTTTATACATCAAATTACATTAACTTAACTCCGTCTCAACAGGCCTCATCACACAGGCGTCACTGGATGCGTATATGGAGGGCATGTGGTCGTCACACCACTCTCCCGGCCGTATGTCTGTTTGCTAGACCGGAGCCGCTACTCCTCAATCAAGCAGCTCCTCGGTTTGCCCCACAAGGGCTGAGTGGACCCTCCTATGCCAACAGCGCTCGGCAGATCAGATGACCACCCATCCAAGTGCTAGCCCTGTCGGACAGCGCATAACTTCGATGATCTGACGGGAACCATTGTTACCACTGCTGCAAGGCCGTTGGCCTCAATTTACAGTAATAATCATTTATTTGGAATGAATTTTTATGCTATATGTGAAACAAGCTTTCGCAGAATAGTCAGCGAATGTTTGTTTCACATACAACATGTATATATGATAATGGATAGATTCCCAAAGACGTCGTATGAGCACTGAATTCGTTCTGTGCCTGATGTTTGACTTTCTCCATTGCGACGAAGTCCGCCTGAATGCAGAAGTACTGACTGTCTTATTTTCAAGTTTGACGTAGGATAACAAATGACAAAATAATATTTTCCTTTGTGCGATATAATTACCAATTAACTTTTCGGATCTTTTCCTTTGATTGCTCTACACACATCGAAAAAGGTTTGCATCACCCAGCTTCCCAGAACTCCTGAAGATAGACATCGACTGTGGATATTGCATCGCAGACACAGTCTCTTCGACTGTGCAGAGATGTCACTAAATCCACCCAAAGATGTAAACAAACATGCATGAGCAGCGGCTATTAGACGAAGGGGATCCGATAGTTGATCAGTTCCAGTCGTTCCACCCGCTCATGTTGTCTGTAGTTCAACCATGCCAAGACGGTCAATACCGCGGTTCGATCGCGTCCGCATTCTTACTTCGTGCCAGGAATGGCTCTCAACAAGGGAATTGTCCAGGCGTCTGGGAGTGAACGAAAGCGATGTTGTTTGGACATGTAGGAGATACAGAGAGACAGGAACTGTCGATGAGATGCCTCGCTCAGGTCGCCTAAGGGCTTTCCTTGCAGCCACAGAACGTTGTTTATGACTCATACTGTGCGCAATAGGCTGCATTATGCAACTTCACTCGCAACGTCCATTTCGAAGTCCATCTTTGCAACCGTGACACCATACAGCGCGGTACAGATAGGTCCAAGAAGATGCCTTATGGACTGCTTAGGATTCGCATCACGTTCTCTTCACCGATGAGCGTCGCATATGTCTTCAACAAGACAATCGTCGGAAACGTGTCTGGAGTCAACCCGGTCAGGCTGAAAGCCTTAGAAACACTGTCCAGCGAGTGCAGCAAGGTGGAGGTTCCCTGCTGTTTTGGCGTACGTACGCCGTTGGTGGTCAGGGAAGGCACCGTAACGTATGGAATGCCATCCTCCGACCGACAGTGAAACCATATCGGTAGCATATTGGCTAGGCATTCGTCTTCAAGGACGACAGTTCGCGCCCCATCGTGCACATCTGGTGAATGACATCCCTCGACTAGTGTGGTCAGCGTGTTCTCCAAACATGAACACCTTCGAACATGCCTGGGATCGATTTAAAAGGGCTGTTTATGGACGACGTGACCCTACAACCACTCTGAAGGATCTACGCCGAATCGCCGTCGAGGAGTCGGACAGTATGGACAAAAACTGCCTTGATGAACCTGTGGATAGTATGCCACGACGAATACAGGCTTGCATCAATGTAAGAGAACGTGCTACAGGGTATTAGAGGTACCGGTGTGTACAGCAGTCTAGACCACTACCTCTGAAGGTCTTGCTGTGTGGTGGCACAACATGCAATATGTGGTTTTCATGAGCAATAAAAAGGGCGGGAATGATGTTTATGTTGATCTCTATTCCAAATTTCTGTACAGGAGCTGGAACTCTCAGAACTGAGATGATGCTAAATTTTTTATGTGTGTATAAAACCGTTCTTTTAGCAAAATTTTATGATTCTAGATGAACGGAAAGTAACCAACAGCTTTTTATGAGTGAGTGTGCGATTAGCAAAACATAGAACCTGAAGGGCTGTGTCTTACGACTGCACTGACTTAGAAGCTTCCTTATTTTAGGAACACCAAAGAACCACAGACCTCAGTATGTGTCATAAATTTCAACTTCATACGTCTACCCGTTCTCAGAACAAAGGTTTTCACATGGGCTACATTTTAACTTACACAAAGTACTGCAATTACAGCATTGACTTCTGTTACTTGACTGTGTCTTATTTCACCCAAAGTTGTTCGAAGGCAGGCAGTCCTCCACAAACCACCACAAAATTTCACATAACGCAAGGAAAGCCGACCTTGTAGGCGAACGGTGAGATGCGAGAACGGCAAGATCCTCATCGGCCAGTCCATCGTTGCGGCAATTCTCCCGACGCCACACAACTGTCACTCATTTGAATTTGTTAAAACTGAGAACCCAAAACGGCTTTGGTTGATATCTTCTCACTGCCATGAAGCACACGCAAAAGCACTCTGTCTTCGGCCACGAGTGGCCTACCGGGATCATCCGACCGCCATGTCATCCTCCGAGGAGGACGCGGATAGCAGGGGCGTGGGGTCAGCACACCGCTCTCCCGGTCGTTATGACGGTATTCTTGACCGAAGCCGCTACTGTTCGGTCGAGTAGCTCCTCAATTGGCATCACGAGGCTGAGTGCACCCCTAAAACTGGCAACAGTGCATGGCGGCTGGATGGTCACCCATCCAAGTGCCGGCCACGTCCAACAGCGCTTAACTTCGGTGATCTCACGGGAACCGGTGTATCCACTGCGGCAAGGCCTTTGCCAAGCACACGCAAGGTAGGTGAAGAACGAGCGATCGAGAGAGCTAGCTGCACCGGCCAATTCAACCGACAAATTACAGATAGCACCGAAGTCAACTTTTAGCTTCGAAGTGCCACTTATTATTGAACCCATATATCTACCTTCGTTAATGTAGCAAATATAGACTTGAGAAATAGAATGTATCTCCTTGTATCACTCATTATTAGGTAAATGCCAGCTTTTATCTTGTTGTTACAAAAATCTCTGGCAGGTGCGCACTGACATAAGTAAAAAAAAGACTTGGACTAAAATAGGAAAACACAGGGAAAATAATAAGAAAAATCTGTAAAAGCAATTAGTATAACCGTTTATTATAATATGTTAAAAATCAAACCACATTTACTACCACTAGAATGCAGGGCCACTGTATCTAATGTTGTTGTGGGACCACGACTCTTTGGCAGGTGAAGTGGTGGCTGACGTTCAACGAGCCGTACACGTTCACCCGCGGCTACGCCTCCAGCGGCAGTCAGGCACCTTCACAGAACGCTCCGGGCATCGGCGACTACCTGGCGTCGCACACCGTCATCAGGGCACACGGCATGGTCTACCGCCTCTACGACGAGCAGTACCGCCCCACGCAGAATGGTAGGTCGAGACGCTTCACAGCAATTCACCTGCTCTCATCTTCCTTCTTCTACTTCTTCTTTTTCTTATGCCTTTGTCCCGCGTCAGTGCAGGGTAGGCGACGTAATTTACGCATTTGGCATAGTTAATTTAAGGGGTGACTGGATACCCTTCACGTTGCTATCCCGTTATCCCCAGAGACTGAACCTACGTACGCCTAGCTGTCTGCTTGTAGTGTTATTCATATGGAAGTGAGCGAAAGTTTTCTAAATGTTTGCGGATTGTGTAACTGAGGTGGAGCTTTGGTACTAGACCGGTATAGATCTAGTGAGATGTGGGAAACTGCCTAGAAACCACATCAAGGATGGCCGGCACGTCGGTCCTCGTGATAAATCCGCCGTGAAGTGGCCAACTCGCTTCAAAACCTGGACATAACAGAACATTGGATATAAAACTCTGCAAAACGGTGTTCTTTATAGATTGTTTGGATTACTGAGCAGGGATCTGAGTTGAAATTACCTACTTGACACATCAAAAACTATAAATTTAGAAGATTCCAGTAAAACATCGGGTATAAAGCATTGTGAGGTCGCTTATAAAGAAGGAGAAGTCGAAATGACGTACTGAAATGTTGGATTCGATATTTTACATTTTTAAATCGAAATCGTAGTCACTTTTGTCGCTTGTATCATTATCGCTTCCAGAAACGCCGCTGTCTGATTGTCTATCGACATATAGTTCGAAGAAACCGATCTTTTACCTTAGGTGGCATCTTTTTATCTACTTCAGTTGTCGTTCTCTGGAATCCCCGGATGAGTGATTCCGAAAGTGGCACACGCCGATGGAATACGTCACGCATGCAAAGGGCGTACCACTGAATTGCTGAAGTGCCTAAACAAGACTGTATTTGCAATGCGAATGACGTCAGATGTAGCAGATATAAATTAAAAAAGCTTGCTTACTTTGCTTAATTTCATTCTATCGTGTCATATGGGATCATATTCTGGGGTAACTCGTCAAACCGGGCAAAACTTTTCAGAGTCAAAGGCATTAATAAGACATGTTTGTGGTGTAAATTCAAGAAGATCATGTAGAAATTCGTTTAGAAATTCGTTCAAGGAACTGTGTACTCTAACCTCTGTTTCTCAGTATATTTATTCCATAATGAGATATGTTGCAAATGGTTCAAATGGCCCAAAGCACTGTGGGACTTAACATCTGAGGTCATCAGTCCCATAGATTTAGAACTACTTAAACCTAACTAACCTAAGGACCTCACACACATCCATGGTGGAGGCAGGATTCGAACCTGATACCGTAGCAGCCGCATGGTTCCGGACTGAAGCGCCTAGTACCACTCGGTCACGGCGGCCGGTTATGTTGCAAATAACATATCTCTATTTTTAATACTAGGAATAAGAACGAATTACAGAACTTTCTAAAACTACTTACTTTGATCCAGAAGGGCCTCCAGTATTCAAGAACAAACATTCAATAAACTGCCAGCAACCATTAAAAACTTGGGTTTGGATAGAGCACAGTTTGAAGAGGGTTTGAAAGACTTTTTGCTAGGCAACTGCTTCTGCTCTATAGAGCTGTTAGACCAGCTTACTGCGAAAGCAAAGAGAGCTTCACTCCAAGTTTAAACGCAGCCAAAAGCTCTCAGACAAACAGAAGCTAAACGATGTCAAAGTTAGCGTAAGGAGGGCTATGCGTGAAGCGTTCAGTGAATTCGAAAGTAAAATTCTATGTACCGACTTGATAGAAAATCCTAGGAAGTTCTGGACTTACGTTAAATCAGTAAGTGGCTCGAAACAGCATATCCAGACACTCCGGGATGTTGATGGCATTGAAAAAGAGGATGACACGCATAAAGCAGAAATACTAAACACCTTTTTCCAAAGCCGTTTCACAGAGGAGGACCGCACTGCAGTTCCTTCTCTAAATCGTCGCACAAACGCAAAAATGGCTGACATCGAAATAAGTGTACAAGGAATAGAAAAGCAACTGGAATCACTCTACAGAGGAAAGTCCACTGGACCTGACGGGATACCAGTTCGATTCTACATAGAGTACGCGAAAGAACTTGCCCCCCTTTTAACAGCTGTGTACCGCAAGTCTCTAGAGAAACGGAAGGTTCCAAATGATTGGAAAAGAGCACAGGTAGTCCCAGTCTTCAAGAAGGGCCGTCGAGCAGATGCGCAAAACTATAGACCTATATCTCTGACGTCGATCTGTTGTAGAATTTTAGAACATGTTTTTTGCTCGAGTATCATGTCGTTTTTGGAAACCCAGAATCTACTCTGAAGGAATCAACTTGGATTCCGGAAACAGCGATCGTGTGAGACCCAACTCGCTTTGTTTGTTCATGAGACCCAGAAAATATTAGATGCAGGCTTCCAGGTAGATGCTATTTTCCTTGATTTCCGGAAGGCGTTCGATACGGTTCCGCACTGTCGCCTGATAAACAAAGTAAGAGCCTACGGAATATCAGACCAGCTGTGTGGCTGGATTGAAGAGTTTTTAGCAAACAGAACACAGCATGTTGTTACCAATGGAGAGACGTCTACAGACGTTAAAGCAACCTCTGGCGTGCCACAGGGGAGTGTTATGGGACCATTGCTTTTCACAATATATATAAATGATCTAGTAGATAGTGTCGGAAGTTCCAGGTGGCTTTTCGCGGATGATGCTGTAGTCTACAGAGAAGTTGCAGCATTAGAAAATTGTAGCGAAATGCAGGAAGATCTGCAGCGGATAGGCACTTGGTGCCGGGAGTGGCAACTGTCCCTTAACATAGACAAATGTAATGTATTGCGAATACATAGAAAGAAGGATTCTTTATTGTATGATGATATGATAGCGGAACAAACACTGGTAGCAGTTACTTCTGTAAAACATCTGGGAGTATGCTTGCGAAACGATTTGAAGTGGAATGATCATATAAAATTAATTGTTGGTAAGGCGGGTACCAGGTTGAGATTCATTGGGAGAGTCCTTAGAAAATGTAGTCCATCAACAAAGGAGGTGGCTTACAAAACACTCGTTCGACCTATACTTGAGTATTGCTCATCAGTGTGGGATCCGTACCAGATCGGTTTGACGGAGGAGATAGAGAAGATTGAAAGAAGGGGGGCGCGTTTCGTCACAGGGTTATTTGGTAACCTTGATAGCGTTACGATGTTTAGCAAACTCAAGTGGCAGACTCTGCAAGAGAGGCGCTCTGCCTCGCGGTGTAGCTTGCTCGCCAGGTTTCAATAGGATGCGTTTCTGGATGAGGTATCGAATATATTGCTTCCCCCTACTTATACCTCCCGAGGATATCACGAATATAAAATTAGAGAGATTCGAGCGCGCACGGAGGCTTTCAGACAGTCGTTCTTCCCGCGAACCATACGCGACTGGAACAGAAAAGGGAGGTAATGACAGTGGCACGTAAAGTGCCCTCCGCCGCACACCGTTGGGTGGCTTGCGGAGTATAAATGTGGATGTAGATGTAGGTAAAAATAATTGCCAGACACCAGTTTTCACAGCACTTGGTCACAAAAGTCGAGATTAGATATTTTGTGCATCATAAACTTATTAAAACTCATAACTACGGAGGCTTGAACTTAAATAGTGGCAATCTGCTGTGGAGACACTACGCAATGAAATCTACTATTGTCGCTGACAGCACACGTTGTTGACGTACCTACTTTAGCACCGAGCAAATGGACTCGCCCGTCCTATGTCACCTGCGTGCGCACAATCTAGGGAAACAGAGTCACTTGTGAGCGAGCAGCCTAGCGTAACGGTGTCACTATGTCCTCTGAACAGGAACAACGAAGTTTCATCAAGATTGTATGTGCCAGAGGTCGTACAGCACGACAGTGTCATCAAGGTCTTCAAGAGGCGTGCGGGGAATCGGCATTGCCGTACAGAACAGTGGCACGTTGGGTGAAAGCCTTCAACGAAGGTCGGAAAACTGTAGCAGACATGCATGGGGCAGGTCGTCCTCGCATCTGTGAAGAAGAAGAGCATGCTGTTCGTTTTTGGAGCATCACCTGCGACCAGCTTTGCGAAAGAAGCGGCGACACTTTCTGCGCAACCCACCCATCATTTGGCACGACAATGCGCTGTCGCACACAGCGCTAGCTGTGGGTGCTCTGTCCGGTCGATGGGGCTGGGAAGTACTGCACCATCCACCATACTCCTCGGACTTAAGTCCTTGAGACTTTCATTTGATTTCGAAGATGGAGGAACGACTTCTTGTGATTCGCTTCGGAACTGTTCCAGAGATTCGACAGGCAGTAGACAGCTCCATTCGCACCATCAACAGAATATGCTCTGCTAACGGTATACTGCGCCTTCCACATCGCTGGCAACGGGTTCTATACAACGCTGGTGACTATTTTGAAGGGCAGTAACAGGTGCAAACATGTAACTCTTTTGTATCGGTTGTGAATCAATACACTCCTGGAAATTGAAATAAGAACACCGTGAATTCATTGTCCCAGGAAGGGGAAACTTTATTAACACATTCCTGGGGTCAGATACATCACATGATCACACTGACAGAACCACAGGCACATAGACACAGGCAACACAGCATGCACAATGTCGGCACTAGTACAGTGTATATCCACCTTTCGTAGCAATGCAGGCTGCTATTCAGTGTCCCCTCGACGATCACCAGTGGTGTACGGCCAGTGTAGGAGATTGCTCCCCACACCATGATGCCGGGTGTTGGCCCTGTGTGCCTCGGTCGTATGCAGTCCTGATTGTGGCGCTCACCTGCACGGCGCCAAACACGCATACGACCATCATTGGCACCAAGGCAGAAGCGACTCTCATCGCTGAAGACGACACGTCTCCATTCGTCCCTCCATTCACGCCTGTCGCGACACCACTGGAGGCGGGCTGCACGATGTTGGGGCGTGAGCGGAAGACGGCCTAACGGTGTGCGGGACCGTAGCCCAGCTTCATGGAGACAGTTGCGAATGGTCCTCGCCGATACCCCAGGAGCAACAGTGTCCCTAATTTGCTGGGAAGTGGCGGTGCGGTCCCCTACGGCACTGCGTAGGATCCTACGGTCTTGGCGTGCATCCGTGTGTCGCTGCGGTCCGGTCCCAGGTCGACGGGCACGTGCACCTTCCGCCGACCACTGGCGACAACATCGATGTACTGTGGAGACCTCACGCCCCACGTGTTGAGCAATTCGGCGGTACGTCCACCCGGCCTCCCGCATGCCCACTATACGCCCTCGCTCAAAGTCCGTCAACTGCACATACGGTTCACGTCCACGCTGTCGCGGCATGCTACCAGTGTTAAAGACTGCGATGGAGCTCCGTATGCCACGGCAATCTGGCTGACACTGACGACGGCGGTGCACAAATGCTGCGCAGCTAGCGCCATTCGACGGCCAACACCGCGGCTCCTGGTGCGTCCGCTGTGCCGTGCGTGTGATCATTGCTTGTACAGCCCTCTCGCAGTGTCCGGAGCAAGTATGGTGGGTCTGACACACCGGTGTCAATGTGTTCTTTTTTCCATTTCCAGGAGTGTAGTTGCCACTATTTAAGTTTCAACCCTCGTATATTTCATTCTGACGGTGTATTAATTCTGTTAATATTAGTGTGACGTAAAATTTGCAATCCTCAAACCGTCACAAAGGGCAATCATAAGGAAACACAGACAAAGGCTTGTAGTTCACAATGATTTATTACAAATGTCCCCAAAAATAGTTTCACAAAATCTTTTACAAAACCGGCCTTCCAATAACCACCAATAACAAATATATTTAAAAACCTTATACAGTCGTTACAAGAAGACCCTTCCTTTTAACTAAATAACAAATAGACCTAGATAAATGTAGATTACAAGCATAATAGCCCACAAATTTAACAGGAATATACCGAAACAAAATCCTCGTTGGTAAAACAAGCAACAGAACAGAACATTAAATAACAAATATTACGGAAAAGAGCTAATTCCCCAACGGGAACCTTAGACTGAAAAACAGATCACAGAGCAACGTAATTCCTGCAATTATACAGTGACGTATGCCACTGAACTCACTTGTGAAATCCCTTCAAGCATAACAACAATATTTAAGCAGAAAAGACAGTTATGTTAATAGTGAGTTCAAGTTCCACGCAACAGCGGCCACACCCCCAACGGATGACACACCTTAATACAATAGTGACCCAATTAGTAGGAATAGGGGACGCACTCTGGAGCAGCCAGGACACATTAACAATAAGAATCTCCAAATAATTACAAGAGAGAGTACCCAACTTCTGTTAACTACTGGGGCGAGCATCGACCCTGACAGGAAACACACAAGTAGCGCCGAGCCTCATCAGAACGTAGCCGGCCGAGCTAACGGCGTCGAAAACATATTTCAATCAAGGCGCTGCACCCTGTTTTGGTCAATCCGGAGCTGAATGTGCCCGCTGCTCGTAGTACACTGTAACATAAAAAAAGAAACCAGACAACCAAACCAAAGGACACAATACAAACACTCTTATTTTGAGAGTTATGCCCCCCTTTAAATTAATACCCTTAACGCATGGAAGACCTGAACAAATAGCATGGAAAATTATTCACTTCTGACAGCTCATAATTCTTTACTCCTGCAGGCAGACCCCAATAACAAGCATAATGTCTGGAGAAGTTAACGGCCTGCTGAACCAAGAGCATAAAAACCCATAATACAAGACACCAAAGTCACGACCCCTTCAAGCGGAGACTACAGAACAAATCATAAGATACTCAAGTAACATTACAAGCACACTGTCTTCACACTAAACTTGTCCTCCGCACTATCGTAGAATGTCTCATGCAGCCTGCACACTACTCACGCTTAGTGCTCCCGTCACTGAACATAGTCTTACACTTTTAACACCACTACTCAACATATACTGGAACCAATAGTGAATTCCTTATTCCCGCCACTTGAGACACGAGTATGATCTACAGAAGATCTCGGAGGATTAAAGTCGGCACGCGCATATTTTTTGTATTTCTGTTCCATTCAGGTCTGACCTGAGTTGGATCAATGTGCACGAGGTGGATTCAATTCGGTGCCAGTGCGCAACACCAACTCGAAAACGGTGCCTTACAACAGACAACTGTCCGGACCAGTTTCCACGTTTCTTGGACGGGGACTTCCAGCTTAAACATTTGCCTTACGACCCCTTACGGCCCCGAAAACCCTGCTTTGAACTAGGCGACTGGAACTATTTTTAATTTAGTTCAGGAATGACGTGTCTTAGACAAAATATATGAGTGAGTACAGAAGATATTACACAGCAATTGTACTAAATATGTGGTTTATGAAACACAGTTTGGAACTGTGTTACTCGATTATCGGTACTATGAAACAAGGAAAACACAGTCCATTTTTCCACATTATTACAATACTAAGATCTATGGCAAGCCACTGGTATGGCCATTTTCATTTAATATGAGAATGACGCTCTACTAAGAGGATAATGAACAAGCATAATGTTAGCGAAATCGACTGCAGTGACTCTGCATGCTGGCCTCTAACTAAATACCTGTAACATGATGCAGGTCGTTTTTTTCTTCACATTCTGAGAGAGCTTGGGAAAGGGGCACACACTGGATCCGTCACAGACAAAACAGTGTGGGACGAAACAAAGCAGCAGAATTTAAAAGCCGCCGAAGTCTCTGACATTCTCACGGGGAAGGTGTTGTCTCCATGAAAGTTGCCCTGCGGGATCAGTTCTACTGCTCGTCACTAGCCTAGCAGCCAAGTAGTGCCTAGGTGGCGAACTATTGTCAGTGGGAGACCAGCTCTCTGCCATGTTCTGTAGACTGCCTTCAGTAAATAACAGTCTAACACTTTCCTAAAAAATCGCAGCTAGCACGAAAATAAAAGCCTCGGCTCCAGTACAGTTTTTACTTTCTGAGAACTTCTGATGGGTGCAAGAATGCTGATGGAAATGATTGTGGTGTGATGAACACGGATCACAGAGAGAGGCTTTTAGGGAAAGAGGGGTTGATCAAAGAGTCACTGCACTTTTAATTTGCCGTGTTTTTCTTGGTGGGAATTTTGCGGACGAAGCAATCATAGCATTGGTGGGCTACGTGTTCTTATTCATTGATAAGCGGTCATGTCTTGTTTGGCAGGAAGAAAATAGTAGGTTGTACGGTTCTTCTAGAAAGGAGACCGAGTTTGAAGAGGGAGGCGGGTGTGCATGGAAGAGTTCGTCCGAAGATGGAGACGGCGATGGACTTAGGAGTTCCTTCACGGTTCAGTGTTCGTGTAGGTGGAACAGCGCTCCATGTTCCATACTTCAGAGAGACAGCTATGACGGAAATGCTCTGCATTTCTCATGCAGATACTTTATGGACAGCGTTAGTAGTAGCACCGGCACCTTAGAAAAACCCTTGATCAGAATTTAGTCAAGGCACTGCAGATATGTCTCAAATCCAGTAGTGCTATGGGCAGACGCTTGCACTTCCCAGTCCAACCGACAGCCCATAGTCACTGTGTTCGTTTTGTTAGATGTACATTGATCATTTTTAGAATTACAGTTGCATCAAACGGATATGTTTTGGTTGGTTGATTTGGGGGAAGGGACCAAACAGCGAGGTCATCGGTTCATTGGGTTAGGGGAGTATGGTGAAGGAAGTCGGACCTGCCCTTTCAAAGGAACCATCCCAGGATTCGCCTGTAGCGATTTAGGAAAATTATGAAAATGCTCGGTGGGCATGCTATCAGGACTTTCAAGTAGCCCTGAGAACCAGCAGATACACGTAGTACATTCCATGCAGTGCATCTTTGAAATATTAACTGAGGTTGTTAGATAGTCCTATGTATTTCATATTTGAGTATTTGGTTGAATAAATGAATGTATTCGTTTGAAACTTGTGTCAGTTAACATTTTCATTTAATCTTATTTTAATATTGTGCAGTTCCCCACTTTAGGTTCGACAGCTAGTGCCATAATTTCGTTTGTGCACAGTAATTCAGCTCCTGTCTTACAGGTGTGTCCAGCTTTCAACTAATTTTCTCCATCAGGGTAATCATATGAAACACACACAGGGTTTTGCAGTTGTATGTACTAAAATAAGAAGCTTAGGGCTCGTAAATGTGTATTTGTTCATGTGTAATTGGGTAAGGTCGAAAACTTGTAAACAGTTTGCTAGCGAATCGCTTATTAAATATTTCATCTATGAGAATGATCCTAAAATAACTTGTTTCGTTAAATATCAGAGGGCAGTCTTTAATCTCTCTTTCCGTTCAAAACAATAATGGTTCCTGCTCTCTGAATGCATACAAGAGACTGCTGATGTGCTGATTTTGGTTTCACTCTTTCTTTTTTTTTTTTTATCAGACGTACAAGTAAGTAAGCTGCGCCTACCTTGTGATAAATATGGCTAGTTTTGTTGGAGTCTCTGTTCCCACTGTCTCTGCAGTATTCAATATGGCAATTCCTCCTTCTTAAACATAACGAAATACACAGTTAAGCTTCTAGAAGACTGATAATTGAGTGGTTATCAGAGTAATTTGGCAGTTTCAGAGATTTAAATTTATGTAATACAGTTTATGTCAGGATGTTCAGCTGGAATGGATACTATATTCATACAGACACCTGTTCCATTTCAATAGATAGCTCACTCAAATTTTATTCAAACAAATAGGAGATCATATAATGATTACTAGTAACACTAAACTGGCCTTACTGCGTGTTTACACTTCAACGTCTCCAACAGTTTTTCCTACAACAACACCATTACTACGAATGCCCTTTTTAAATAATGTTCTACCTTGTTTATGTGTAGCATCATCGATCATCAGACCAGGAAGAGTATCTGATGCGAGTATCGTTATATGTTTAATGAACTGGCGAAATGTGCGGTCAGCATTCACATTTATGAATAAAGTGCCGAACATGACTGCGGACTCGTATGTAGACTTTATAGCTTCAGTTGAGGGCAGACTGAATTCAATTTTCCTTCTTCTCCAATAAATAATTATTAATGTCCTTTAACGCAACTTTTTGTTCCTCTCTCGCTAATCGAACCACTAATGAATCGAACTAACTACGTTACACGCTTTTCCACCCATACCTAATGACATTCAGCTGCTTCTCTCTCAAAATTTCTATGGTTTTATACCGATATTAATTCCTTTGCGCAGAGTAGTTAAATCGTATACACGATTTACAAATACATAAAAAATTTCAACAGTGTGATTAAAATTCAGGGCGAAAGGCTATCAATGACAAGATTCGCTGATGAGGTTAGTATCCCTAGTCAATATGAAGAGAAATTACAGGATTTGTTGGATGGAATGAACAGTCTAATGAGTACAGATTATGGACTGAGAATAAACAGGGAAAAATTACAATTAATGAGATTTAGCATAGATAAGAATAGCGAGAAAATTAACATCAAAATTGGGGATTACGAAGCAGACGAATTTAAGGAATTCTGCTACCTTGTAGTCAAAGTTATTCATGGCGGGCGAAGTAAGAAGGACATAAAAAGCAGATTATTAGGCACAAAAAGGGCATTCCTGCCCATGAGAAATCTACTGACATCAAATATTGGTCTTAATTTGAGGAATAAATTTCTGAGAATGTACTTTTGGAACACAGCATTGTATGCTAATGCATCATGGACAGAGGGAAATCCGAAACAGAAGAGAACAGATGCGTTAAAAATGTGGTGCTGCAGAAGAATGTTGAAAATCAGGTGGACAGATAAAGAATGAAGAGGTTCTCTGCGGAATCGACGAATGAAGGAACATATGGAAAACACTGACATGAAAAAGGGACACGATGATAGGACATGTGTTGAGGCGTCATGGAGTAGCCTTCTTGGTACTAGAGGGAACTGTAGAAGGTAAAAACTGTAGGGCATGACAGAGATTTGAACACATCCATGGAGTAACTGATGACATAGGGTACAAGTGCTACTCTGAGATGAAGAAGCATACTTTAGATACCATAAATACTCCTAACTTAAACATACGTAAGTAGTTACACAAAGAAAAATTCAACGTCAAGCAGAACTCAAAAAACAAAAGAAAATTTCATTTCTCACTTGTGTTGTATCAGCTGATTTCGGATCTTGGGCATTATCAGTTACTAAGAAAACAATGATATCTACATGCGATAAAGTTATGGGGGTCTGAATAGAATTCTACACCACACTTTCTGCATCATCATTGTGTCAAATTGACTCAGCATCAAATTCAGTACAAAAACCATTGTTAATGGCGACGAAGTGCACAAATGCAATCTACTGGATTATAGCTCATTCCACGGTTAATACTGAAGTGAAATACTAAGCGATCAAGTGGAGTGTTTACGTTAGTTTCTTGACAGTTAACGCAGGAAGTGCTAAAACTCATTGTTATGTTCGCTCGCTGTACTGCGTGAAACGATTCGTGGAGTGCTCTCATCACCTATGGTCACCCGTCCTCACCCTACATAACACCAACATCTGTATCATCCATGACGCTTGTGGCGTAGCAAGTAGATTGCTTCAGTGAGACGTCGGGCAGATATTACAACACAGACACAAATTATTAGTAATTTATTTACGCTTGCGCATGTTAAGTACTTACGCTTCTAATAATTATTGTCCAAAGAATGACGTGTACTTGATTCTGACACTGAACCGTTGTTTCATATCAGAGTGTAACTGCCTTTAACGTGATTAGAATTCAGAGTACAGTTCTGTAGCACGGAGCCGGACCTATGCTATGACGACATTGTCGTCGTTAGCGATGATTACAGGTGGTCGCTGATTGGGCCGGGACTGTCTGAGCGCCTCTGTGCCCGGACATAAATGACTTCCCGGTGGGGCGCCGCAATAAAACATGATGATTCCTGACACTGACTGTCTTCACTTGTGGTGCCGTCGTGAGGTTCCAACAGAGGTTCCTGCACGCAACACCGCACACTAGTGTGGTCTAAGGTTCTGTGCTATCTACTCAGCTGCATAATGGCTTTCAGGAGGTATACCAAATACTTTGGAAGATAGTACTACAGACTCATTAGAAGAAAACACTCCATATGCCAGGAATTCAGTTTCAGTGGTTACAGGTTGTGGTGTAACCCAACGATATGCTCGTAGGAGAGAAGCAAAGGCAAATAATTCAAATGTTATTTCCATATGTTCCACTTCCTACTTGAGAGCATTTAGGAATTCTCTTGACAAATCCTAGTGTTGCTCTCCTTATGCCACCTTGGTATTATTTTATCACGGCAAAGTTATTCATAACCGAACGATCAATTCACCTTTTGTATTTTCTTTCCCTCTGTAGACTCCATCTTTCGTCCCCACAGGTAAAAAGGTAAAGGAGTAAGTTCTGGTGATACTGGAGTTCAAGAATCGTGACAATTTCTATGGGAAGTAAGCTTTAGTTGCTATGTCACCTGACAACTTGAATGTGCAAAGGGTCCTTCGTGCTGGAAGAACATATCCATTCTTGTAGCCAAAGGAACCTTTTCCTACAATGCTGGAAGCTCTTTCTATAAAGTGCACATAACGTTGCCCGATACGACAGTGCGGTAACATTAGGCCCAGCCAAGCCACTACTTGTCGTACTACACAACAGATCTTCTGAGATACGTTCCTGAAAACGTTTCTCCACAAAGACATGTGGGATTTCATCGGATGAAATATGGTTGTGGGCTCCTAAACGTGTGGTGATTATTTATTCCGGAAGAAAGAGCGTAATGGCTGTTCCGTTAGGTGCGGGTTTAACAGCTTCAATTCTTGCACTTCTTTTTCATCTTGAAAGTCTTCAAACACGCATTATAAGACGTCGTGGCCACGTTTACACTAGATGGCTAGTGAAATTCTTATCTCTTGATAACTGCTGGTCCTAGTGAGACCGATATCCAACACATCATAATACTATTTCGTCTATGTGATAGGAAAGCATGTTTGTTCACCGTGTATCTGTCTGATCTCAGTTTATATTTCCCCTTTCAGTTACACAGAACGATCATAAAATACTGCATTGTGTTTTGGTGTTTCCAATATACGTCTCTTTTGCAGGTAAAATCAGTATCACGCTGAACTGTGACTGGTTCGAACCGTACAATGACCTGGAAGAGACTTTGGAGGCTCAGGAACGTATGTTCCAGTTCCAGGTACGATAACTTCATTTTAAAATACTCTGTTTGTCTTTAGCTCGAGCGTCTTGCTCGTCTATCGACATAATCCTTGAATGAAACAGTCCTCTATTGTTAAAAGGTCTACTGCCTTAGTATTAATGGTTGCTAGGATATAATAAAGCATTTTCCATGGATTAATATACTATTCTAAGTGTAAATTCTAACAAGGTTTTGTATCACATGCATAACTACGAAAAGGAGGGTCCTTAGATTCAAGGGGAGCTGGTAACCTAAGAATAAGGCTTATGAAATTAATAAAATTACTTTCAAATAAAAGCGACAGAATAAAACAATGGGGGAGGGTTCAGGAAAGCACATTGATATGCTGAACTAATACTGAATCGTAATTATGTAATATCTTACATGACACACAGAAGTATCACATTGTTAGCGACGTTCGTAGATTTCAGAAAGGTTTGCGATTCAATTGGCGGAACAACTTGTAACACTACGCTATCGCGCACGTTACTTATTAAAGCCTGTACTATGGTAAGTTGACGGGCTTCACCTTATAAGATAGGATTTTGGTATATATGCTGACCGAGTGTACCAGAATGGAGGCAAAATCAGACTTTCACCCACTCAGTAACAACAATGATACGTCAAGCAAGTCTGAAGTGCAACTACACGTTAAGACGGACAAGAAGCAACACAGCAGATGATACCAAATTGTTAATAATACGGTCGCCAGCCTAATTAGGCATTAACTGAGTTTCTTCCCAGTACAAGTTGAAGTACGTTCATACAAAACAACACTTAATGACACTGCATAATATGGTAAATATTATAACCAGAAAATCTACTGAACTAATAATTTCCCTTTTTGTATTAATATGAACAAGCCATAAATACACAACAATACACCATAATATTTACTACAAACTTCGTACTGTCTATTGATCTGATTAAAATCGGGCATAGGTTTCTCTAGAAAAAGCACTTTCGAAACACACACACAATATCAATTTTGAAAAAGGTAAAACACTAATAAATTTTGGTTTTATATTGACTTTAACTTTGCTGGTCAAATCAGTTCAGTACACTTCAGAATTTAGATGAATAAAAAATAAAAGGGGACGGTTTGGGGGGGACCCTGAAACTGTAATGGTCACTGTATTGAAATTCTTTAACTATTTAACTCATTAAGCACTCAAGGTTTCCAATATATGAATTACTACTCTTTTTGTCTTATTTCTTGCTTATTTAACTACCATTATTTTTGTCTCAAATTAATTAAACTTCATTACTAAACCAATTTCAACATTATCTTCCAACTTTGTCAGACCTATGGTCTTTACTTGTATATTCATTAACAATAAAATTCCTTAAACGTTATTCTAGCATAGATAGGTCTGCAGGTAATTTTTATTAACATAAACTTTAAATCTTCATTTCGGGACACTCGGATTGCATATGTGGAAAGGACCCTGTCTAGGTTAGTGATGAGGATAATTAAATGATAGGACACTTCTGGTAAAAGTTAAGTTGTTATTGAACAGTCAGGAACAAAAGTAACACTGGTCCATACGAATACAGTACTAAATGTTTCAACCTGTTCGTGTCGATGCGGCGGTTGGCGGGAGGCGAGATGGCGAGGCGCACAGCACACATACAATCACAGCTATGGCTCTTGATGTATCGGCACTTTGCTTCTTCTTAGCGTCGCAATCCTTTTCCATTTAGTGCCTATGGAATATAGCCATGCTGTATATTCGTCGGAAACGGCCCATCCGAGGCTCAATGAAATCACGTTTTCCAGGAGAGCCTCCTCGATCCAGAGCGTGTTTCTCAGACCGATGCCCAACTCCGACTACTACTGCTGAGCCCGTTATGCCGTGACGCGCCCGTGTGCATTTTCCCGCGCTCGCCTGCCATCCACTTTTTACCGCTCCCCTACAGACAGGGTATTCACCCGAGGTTTTGCATTCTACATATCCTAATACATTGCCTACGTATGGACCAGACGCACAAGTACAACTTTAACATCTTACAATAGTTTCAACATGGGTTACACTTCAATTCTGTTATAGCATTGCTTGAAATTTGACATAAATATTAATATTCACATCGAAAGTTGCTTACAGTTTCTTTAACATAATGACACGAAAAGAAAAAGAAATGAAATCAAAACATTGCTTACACTAATTTATCGAAAATCAGAAGAAAAAATTATTATACGTACAGTTGTTGTTACAAACTCTTCTATAAATCCTAAAAGAATTACGTTTAGAAGCTGTAAACGTGAAAAACGAGTAGTGAAACTAAGAAAGAATAGTGCAGAAACACTGAGATGAAGTCAAGATCAAGGCACAGGAAAAGCAGAAGCATTGTTGAAAGAGCATTGTCTTAGGAGGAATGACACGGAAACGAGGGAAAGAACACAACAGCCCCAAAAAAAGCACTCTGTATTCGGAAGTCCACATCTTTGTACATCTCTTATAAGGAAATTACTTAGGTAAAACTGAATACCATTTTCCTCACCTTGAATATTGTTACTTGGTTGGATCCTCCTTAGCGTGTTGTCCACAGAATGGTACACAAGTTGCTACTGAAGCTTCCCCACCTCTTAGACATAGGCCGTTGTCAGGCCATTTATTGTGACAGGAGCGTTCCAGCAAACGCTGTATTGCAAATTTCAGTTGGTCTCACAAATGGTGACTCCGGTTCTTGGCGGGAAGTACCGCAGGCTATTGAATTACGTTGATACTGTCTGCTAAAGGAAAGTGTTCATGAAGTAGGTTCAATGTGCTTATGTATTATCTTAAAGTATCAATCAATCGCCAAAATACTATCGCGCTGGATAATAGATTCGATGGTACTGTGTAGATACTGTACAGCTCTCAAATTAGCGTCGACAGTGGTGAAATCGTTCGACATCTGCACTTGATTATGGGCCGAAATATGACCAAGATACCTCTGAGCTAAACATAGTGAATTGCTTGCGTAGAACATGCAATGGTATACTGGGGTGGCTTTCTCTCTTTTATGGCAGTATTCAGGCGTCAGGCATATACCCCTGTCATCAGTGAAGAGAACCTGACGCCACAGATTCAGGATCTTTTCCACGTGTTCCCAAGCCCTGCTCTTCAAGCACCACCTTACTGGGAGATTCGTACCGTTTTTGGTAACGGACATATAGAGACAGGATTTATCGTGTGAAATCACTTGTGTACTGCGAGGGTCGTCAAGACCGTTGCAGTTGTTTCCAAAACGATGGTGCTCATTTCTGTTGCGTTCTGCTCCGGGAATCTACTTGCGAGCTGTTGACTGTGCACGGGCACCAAGAGGCAAATCTTCTATGGCTTTTGTCTCGCAACAGTGACTGAATGTTCGTATAACGTTGCTGTAGTGCACACCAATTCGGAAACTTGCTGTGCTCACCAACCTGCTTGCCTTCAGGTAACAATGCGTGCATATTCTAAGTTCGAAACGACCTTTCTAGGCATGTCGAATAAACTGAACAATGTGCAAAAGACCCAATGTCCTGTTCACGTTTATACACAGCACACTCTATTGAACCTTACTTACGCCTCTGTTGTAAATGTGAAAGCTGAGATAGAGGATTCCAATAATAATAATACCCATACTAATTTAAAAATCATACAATTCATAATGCTGATGAAAAACCTTACTAGCTGAGTACCGAGCATTGCTTGGGTATGCATTTAGTACAGTTCTACTAGTCCATCTCCTCCTCTCACTCTCTTTGTCCATCTCTTCCGTTTCCTTGTTCATTTTATCCTTTCCATCTCTCTCTCCATCTCCTCCTTCCGTCTCTGTGTGTCTATCTCCTCGTCAACCATATCAGTGTCCACGCCCTCATTCCCCCAGTCTGTCTCTCCATCTCTTTCCGCTCCCTTCTCTGTCCCAGTTATCCCTCCCACGGAAATGGTGGGTTGCTGGTTGTTACCCTAACATTATTTATTACCACAGAATAAGTAATATGTGTACCATGTTTGGTTGAAATCTATCCACAAGTTTAGGAAGAGTATTTTACCCGCGACTTTGTCCGCATCCGCACATGTCACATATATTAAATATGATTCCACATATTTGTGCACTTATTTAATATGTATGTCTAGCTAATTTCGCCCTCCAGATTCGTTTCCCGCAGCTCGAGCTTTATCATGTGGCATCTCCTTAAGTATGAGTCGTAAGATTGTATTACGTAGGTACATTCAGCGACATACTTGGATAATGCATGCGAAATGTGGTTGCGAATGGAGTTAGCAGAAAAAAAGAAATAAATTGAAACTTTAGACATCATGCAGCAGTTTTTAATCATCTCAGTGTTTATGGAGTCATTTCACCTGAAGTGTGTGTCGTAAAATAATATAATTTTGCAACTATATTAACTGGTTTATATGAATACTGCCTGCAAACTTCTGAATACAGTTAGTAGCGAAGAAGTAATAATTAAACGTGGCGCCTGATGCGGTAGATTTGTTGCATAAACGGGGAAAATGTAGTAAGCGATAAACATTTATCCATTCATAATTTTTGGGGGTTATCAGCGAGAAACTGTTTCGCAAAGCTTTGAAACGATTTGGAAACTTTATTGCTGTCATTCTCAAATACTGCATAAATAAAATCTGAGTATTCGTGCATCGTGGACTACATTTCTTTTTAATTACGAACCTCCCCCCCCCGCCCCCCCCCCCCCCAACCACTCTGATAGGTAGATGGTTCCTACCTCACAGTGACTCTTTCTAGACGTAAGTGGTTGTACAGGGTGAGTCAAAATATTCATTTAAAGTAAGGGTGAGGCGGTCTATATTTTACGGCATGTACCGAAAATGGGCGCTGTCTAGAAATCGACCATATTGAATGCGTCTTTTTTTTAATTGAAAAGGGTTCTTGTGATATGTTAAGTAGCATCAACATTTTCTGACAACTTTATTTCTATAAACCAATTGGAAGTAGCAATTATGATTCAAAAGTTAACAAATCATTCCAGCTGGAATTACAGGCTGGACTGTTCTCGTAAGGGACAGTCATTTAATGTGGTCTCAATCGAATTACTCTCGGTCAACGCACATATGAAGGCGCTGGATCCAATAATCATGCACTAGCTGAACGTTTCCGCAGAAATGCAGGCACACGATTCTTTAAGGTTGCTCGAGAACGTGTGATGACGTCTGCTTCTTATTTTCTCTGCACATTCGAGTTCTTCAAGTGATCCCAAAGCCAAGTGGTGTGAGATCAGATGTTCTGTGTGGGCATTCCACAGAACTACGTCGGCCAATCCAGTGAACAAGAAATTTACCATCTAACCACTGACAAAAAACTGCTCCGTAGTATGGTGTTGCCCATCCTGATGAAATTAAGGGGTAAAGCTGCCATCTACATTCAGAACTAACGGAAATACCGTTTCTTGCAGAATTTACAGGTATCGTTGACAATTTAGGTTATGGGCAATGAAAATGGGTCCAACTCGCTGGTACCCCATATTCTACACAACATAACTTTTACCTCATCAACTACCGTTGAAGGATCCATCCAGTGCGGATTCTGGTCACTCCAGTATCTGTGACTGTGACAGTTGACTTCACCACTGACAAAAACGTTTGCCTTACTGAACAAGATATCGTGTACAAAAGAGGGATCTTGTTGAACTTGCTCTAGGGCCCAAGCGCAAAACTACATACGTCTGTCCGGGTGATTCTCTGTTAGGTGGTGGAGGAGGTGATTCTTGAATGGATGGAACTGATAAGCACGAAGGATTCGTACGATCGATGAGTGGCTGATTCAACATTATGCTGACAGACGTCGTGTGCTGCAGTGTAGGCTGTTCACGAAAGACACCAAAACCGTTCTTTAAGTTGTTCGTTAGCAGCATTTTTTGGGCGGCCACACTGTGCCTTGTCAGCTCGTCCCAGTTTTTTAGAATTTGGAATTATTCACCTGTGTTGTCTTTCTGGGTGCCGGTTGTTAAAATCTGCCGCCATGCCTCGGAATTACCATTCTCCAGAGAACAAAATGACCTCAATTGTCTACTCCTTGGTCAAAGCCATCTTCAGTTACCTGTAACAAAAAAGTGTTGTAACTTTTGAACTATAACAACTACTTCGAATCTGTTTAAAAGAATGAACATCTCAGAAAATGCCGATGTTATTTGATATATAACACGAGCCCCTTTCCATTTAAGAAAAAGATTCCAGATAGCCGATTTCAAGATGGGGCCATGTTCGGTACATATGGTAAAAGATAGACCATCTCACCCATACTTTACTGGAATATTCAGGTTCCCCCATTCCTGCAGATTTCTTAACATAACAGGGTGTACTGCGGCTTTTGAGTATCACCGTACATACACACACTCACAAACACATCCATTTTTATCATATGTTTGGACTACGAAACAAGTCACTAGCAGAAACTGTATTTGAGGGAATGAAAGGTGAGAGAGGTAAAGAAAGAGAGACACTAATGGTGGGTTTGAAAATATGTACATAAGGCAGTACAGGGTTGTGATGTAGCATTGTTAGTGAAATGGGGACAGGTGACGGGAATGGAAATTACTTCAGATTAACCATAGGATCTAGGCGCTTCAGTCCGGAACCGCCCTGCTGCTGCGGTCGCAGGTTCGAATCTTGCCTCGGGGAAGGATGTATGTGGTATCCTTAGGTTAGTTAGGTTTGAGTAGTTTCTAAGTCTAGGGGACTGATGACCTCAGATGTTAAGTCCCATAGTGCTTAGAGCCATTTGAACCATTTAACCGTAGGATCTAGATCAAAATAACAGTTCCCAACTGCTCTTCACTAAGATACTTCAGTTTGTGTTAAGCAGCGGCTGCATTATGCACACCTTACAGCTGGGCCTGTACGCGAACCCTATATACGTGGACGGCGACTACCCGGCAGTGGTGCGAGAACGTGTGGACAACAACAGCAGAGCCGAGGGTCGACCCAGGTCTCGGCTGCCCAGCTTCACAGAGGAGGAGAAGCGGATGATCAACGGTCAGTCACCTGCACCAGAGGATGCAGAAACCAGGCAGTCTCTTTTCTGTCCCGTCCTACGTGTTTCCTTTTGCTCCTATGAGGTCCTCTACGTTTTTATCTTATTTGTCACTACGTCTACCTACGAACGCTTAATGTTAAAATGACAAGCCTGCCTCTGCTTTATTTGCTTCTGCATCATTGATGTTACTAAGATATATATCTGTGGTCCTTAATTCTTTGTGTCTCAATTAATAAGAGTTCGCCTGTCTAGTGCATGCCACTTAGGATGACTTCTGTCCCATAACGTATCTGTGCGTATTCTTTGAGCGTTCCAAGGATGATATTCCGCTACACTACATATTCAATGTTTCTGTTCAAGCACCTTCTTCCCACTCGCCATCCCCGAGTGGATCAGGGAAGGTGGGTGAGGGCGATCAGTTAGTGGAACCAGAAGTACCATAACCCACACAGCGCCAGGTGGTGCCCGGTGTAATGAGGCAGATGTAGTTGGCTGCAACATGTACTGTACCCTCGTCAGCAATTATTGATGAACTGAAAACTTTGATTGACTCAAGAATTGGCCCATAAACACATAACGGATGACTTACCATTAAATCTCATCAGCTTACAAAACACGCGCCAGAGTCGTTCTGTTCATTCAACAGCTTGTACCACTTGAAATATTGATTTCTACCCATTGGTACCCGTTTCTATACACTCAGTTTGTCGCACTAAGTGTTCGCGACACTTAGTATGTCAGCATAAAATATTGCTACATCACCCTTCATACACATACATCGAATAATACTCAACTTTAGTCTTGCCCTTGCATGAATGGTTGTAGCCCAGATGCCCGAAACATATAAATGACTGTCCTTAAAAGTCCTTTGGTTCTTTTGGCATTGTTAAAACGTTTTTTACCGGTTGTTAATGTTTAAGTCATGTACAACGCTTCACTTTTGGTATGTTAGCAAATTTACTGATACAGTGACACACACACAGGCTACACGTCACGGAATTCAACCCAAGACTCCCTTACTGTGGCTACCACCACTAGTGCTTATATAATAAATAACAATTAGAAAAGGTCTCTACGTATTGTGGGAATTGTACATAGTTAAACTTGCAATAAAAATCTTCGAATTTTCTTAAGACAGATTACAAAAATTGGTTTCATGAATTACAGCAACAAGTTCCAGACGATAATTCGTTTGACATAAATTCCTCTATACATCGGAACGTTGTGAAACGCCTTCTGTAAGTCACTGAGTCGGATTCTTTGCAACATTCGAATTACTGAACAACACACATTGCTAGCATGTTTTTGACAGCATTACAATGATTACTTTAATTATTACTATTGCTCTATTGTATGGTGTTGTGAGAAATTGTAGTCTGGGCATTAGTTTTCATTCGGACTAAGCTGACAACATTATCAGATAACATTGAGTAAACTGATTGAGATTTTCACATTCCCAACATTCATTTAATATTGCTATTGTAAGTTTGAAACAATGAAATACGAAACTTAGATGGTACCACAGTCTTCAATTGAGTGGCATTGATCTGTGCTTTTTATATTGTTCCATTCAGTTACATTACTACCTCTACATGTGAAAAGAAATACATGGAGTATATTAACGTATCGTCTGACATTAAGTCAGATACGCCACCACTCTTAAGACGCATATATAATTGAACTCATTACCACGTATTTTAAAATAAAGGGTCACTGAGCTAATTTTTAAACTGTATAATTTGACATTTCACCGGCAGGGTCTGCGGATTTCTTCGGGCTGAATTCGTACACAACAATGCTAGTGATATCTGCAGCTTTGGGTCACTCGCCGTCAATGGATCTTGACTGTGGTGTTCTGCGGATAATCAACTTCACCTGGCCCAGCAGCTCCGCCATCTGGCTCAAGGTGAGTTTCACAATCACCCTCTCACCCCCCCCCCCCACCCAAAAAAAAAAAAGAAAACGAAACGAAAATATGATTTCCAGTCTCCGCAGGTAGCTCCCACCTGCGCTCTGGCAATTGTCAGGTGTGTAGGCAGCACTAATTAACAGTCATTTCATGTATCCGTTCCATCGCAAGTTCTTCTCACGAAAGTAGTATCGGAAAGGTGTTTCCATGTATGTAGTTTTGCTATCTAATTTTGACATAGTGATACGTGAGAGGTGGTTATTCTCCTTGGTTTCTATAGCTACTCGCCATGAATCTTCCGTGCTGTTTATTTACCTTTCAATGATGGCGCTGTAAACCCTCTTCCTAGACAGTGTAAGATGTCATGGAAACGTAAGAGCCTATCAAGTATCGATGCCAAATGCCTCTGAGCACTATGGGACTCAACATCTTAGGTCATAAGTCCCCTAGAACCTAGAGCTACTTAAACCTAACTAACCTAAGGACATCACACACACCCATGCCCGAGGCAGGATTCGAACCTGTGACCGTAGCAGTCCCGCGGTTCCGGACTGCAGCGCCAGAACCGCTAGACCACCGCGGCCGGCATCAAGTATCGATATTCGAGCCTAGAAACATTCATAGCTAACAAATGTGTATTATTATAATAATTCTGGGTTATACTATTGAAACGTTCCCTTAGAAAAATTATACATGATTGTGCTTAAACTGACACACAATATTTTTTAGCGCAACGCAATCTGCCATTCAATAATCCCTACAAGAGGATGGCCCTGACTATATTAACCTATACGTTTCACAAATCGCTTACCTCACAAAAATCTTCGTTACTCGAACTACTGCAATACAGCGAGCGCCACTACTGCCAGCTAAATAAAAGATTCAAACTACTGAAGGCACTAACTACTGATAGGCATAGTTAGCAAAAGAAAGATTTTGATAGAGAACAAACAATGTATTCACCTTAATAGTGTTCAAAAGTCATAATACTTATATATCAGTCCATGATATCCAATATTACAAATTTACTCTTTCTGATGGACGCACAAGCAGATCGTCCGCTCTCAAAATTCCGCCATCTCTCTCCCCACATCCACCACTGCTGGCGGCTCACCTGCAACTGCGCAACGCTACGCGCTGTTAACAGCCAACTGCCCAACACTACAATAGCGACTATTGCAACAATGCCGACCAGCCTCAGACTGCACACAGCACAGTCAGTGATTTTCATATAGAGCGCTACGTGGCGTTATCAATAAAAAAACCTAAACAGCCTACTTACACTATTCTACTTTAAACAGCACTGTGCTATATTAGACTGCTACATGTCATTTAATCAAAAATATTGCCAAATTAAAACTTGTACCGGTAAAAGTGTTCCCTGTATAAGGCAAATATCTAGCATTTGGGTTTCAATTATGTAGGGGTACACTATCGACGTGCGTCAAGAAGCTTCGTAAGAGCGTGCATTCTGCACAAAAGCAATTGATTCACATACCAATGTAACTAAGGCACGTTGTCGTACGAAATAAATCTATTCCTAAGTGGACACTGGTACTAAGGCTTATAATAATGATAACGTAGGATGACCAAAAATAATGACTTTCGGTCCCAATCCTTACGGAGTATATTTACGCTGTACGAATGTGGCAGAGTAATGGACTGATGAACGATGAAACGACGTGAAGTTTCCAAAAGACAGATTGTCCTCGATCAGATTTTAAATTTGAACGTTGTAGAGTAAGAAAACAATAAAGTGGTCAAAATAGATGTTGCATATCGCCGAAACCTTAATACTGACGTTCTCATCCAGAAAAAATTTACGATATCAATCAATTGGTTTGTTTGTAATGTGGTTCCAGCGGAAACAGACTTTGTTTCTATCATGAGGGGGCAGTATGTGCAGTCGTTTCACCTGTAAACATTGCAGCACCTGTTCTGTGTGTCATTTCAAGGGTTGTATTGCGTCAGGATGGCTCGAAAAGCAATAGTGTATGATAAGGGTATGAGAAAGATGGAAACAGCATCGAATGTTACTGTGAGTGAAAGTGATTTCTCTAGAATCTGGAACAATCTAGTGACAGAATCAAGTGAGGATTGTCAGAGAAGTGGCCTCAGAATAAAATAAAAAATTAAAAAAAAAACAGGTGTGCACGAGGTATATCTGCGTGTAACAACAGGCAGAAACCTTCAACACATCTATGATGGCAGTTCCAAACAGCTACAGGAGTGCAGATGTCGACACAAACGATACGAAATAAGCGCAACGAGGAGGAATTACTTGCCAGAAGACTTTTCAAGGATCCCCCTCTACAGTCGCGTTCGGGCATGGACACGAAACCTCTCTTTCAGGACTATGTAGCAGAGGGACACAGAGATCTTTTCTGATGAGACCTATGTTAGTCTCCATGCTGTAAATACTGATATTTGTGTGTGGAGGCAACAAGGATAACGTTTACACCCTAACTGTGTGGTATAGTGCAACCCTCATCAAAGTGGGTCAGTCATGTTGTAAGGATGAATCGTCTATGGTAATCTTGTCCAGTCTGAGACATTACAGGGCATCATTGGGGCGCTGTAGAGGAATGGTACAATATCCCGCAGACTCTTCTGGAAAGTCTGGTAAGGAATATGCCTAACCACAATCAAAAGTGTCTCCAACTATGAGGAAGGCAAACTGGATCATAAACAATGTGTTATGCAACTGACACTGATAGAAAATGTAGTGTCCGCAATGGAATCTTTCGTAAGGTTTCTTTATCTGTTTAAGTTTACTTAGTGGAAGTGTGTTTACCTTCTTCTTTTTGTTTTCTCATAACTACACTCGACAAAACGATGTCAAATTTTGTTTCCTGTTATGTCTGGTGTAGCCAAAAGATCAATATAACATTTATTTTGATCACTGTACAATGCTGACGTTGATTCGATGGTGTGCCCTTCGGCAACGTCGTTGCTGTGCCGTGACCTCTTTCCGTAGGGCTCCTAATTCTAATACTATCAAGAAAAACCTGCTGTGGTATCATGATGCTGTTACACTTCTACACAGAGAATTTTTCGCGTTAAACTGGAGACGAAATGAACCGGTGTAAAGGCCGTATTCGTGGATATTGCACACATATAGCAGATATATACAATTTTGTCATCTTTTCATATCTTTACGTTATGCCTTTTTCATCAAATGAAATATATTACATCACAGCAACAGTCGTTTGTAGCATTTTCACCTCCGACCTACTATCGATAAAAGCCCGTCCAGGCGATAGCAGTGTCACCTGGCGAGGAATGACTGTTCGTCAGACACACAGACGGTGCGTATAGTATCAGTGAGATGCTGTCCGTGTGTAGAATGAGGAGGCGCGCGACCTGAGTTTTACTGAGGGCAGATTTTGATGGCCCGAAGGGCCGGCACGAGCATTTTGGAAACTGGACGATTTGTAGGGCATACTAGGAGTGCTGTGGTGAGTGTCTTCAACACGTGGCGAACCCAAGGTGAAACTATGTCCAGACGCCTCATCATAGATGTCGGACGAGGTAGGCTTGGCACACTGGTAAAACAGGACAGGCGGCGTACTGTGGCGGAACCAACATCAAACTTTAATGTTTGGGAGAGAACAGATGTATTTGAACACACAGTGCATCGAACGCTCCTAAGGACGGGCCTCCGCAGCCGATGACCCGTGCATGTGCCTATGTTAACACCACGACATGAGCAACTGGTTCCCTAATTCACCAGATCTGAACACTATGGAACACATCTGGGATATGATTGAACGTTGCGTCAGAGTTCATCACCCACTTCCTGGAATTATCGGGAAATAGTTGATGAGTTATGTGTGCAGATGTGATGCCAGCTCGCTCTAGCGACCTACCAAGGCCTCATTGCTTGTATACCACGTTCTGGCTGATCAGTGACAGACACCTATGATGCACTTTAGCCTGTGATGATGAAAAAGCAGCTTTCCTATTAGCTCACAAAGCAGAACATTTCTTCGTGTTATACTACAGTCACCAATATGGAAACGTCGTGAACTTCACGAATGTTAGACGGCGGCTCCTTGTTTGAGGTCATCCATGAGTGGTGTTGTCTACACAGTTAAGTTGGTTCGAAATCTGCTGCTAACAGAAACTATTTCCAGTCGGAATAATACTGTACAGTGTTCTACTTTTAGTGAACAACATCTCCAAATGCCACTGAGAGAGTGACGTGCACTTCGAACAGATATGTAATGCTTGTAAGCTGTTAGCACCATCCGCATCGAGTAAACGATTACCATTTCTCTTTCCACTAACTATTCACATTATGTAAATAAAATTTTCCTCTACAAATAGGCATCACAATCAGCTATGCTATTAGTCCGCTGGCACAGGGTACTTGTGCCCACAAATAACGGAAGTCTTTCGAGTTACGTTTCTATACCTTTCCTTTGTTCTCCCAGGCATAAGTACCATAAGCCCTCGTTCGTCTCCACCGCAACACAAGTGAGGAAAAGGCTAAACCGTCATAGTAATTTCATATCATTCATCGTTTAATCTTGTCTAATAATTTTTGTTTAATTACTTCTTCAGGTTGTGCCGTGGGGTTTCCGTAATATTGTGAACTGGGTGTCCTCGAGATATGCCAACTACCCAATCTTTATCGCGGAGAACGGGTACGCTGATACGGGAGAACTCGACGATGAAGGACGCATAAGCTATTATGGCGTAAGTACGAATTAATCATATGTAACTTCGACGTTTCATATCTCCTTGCGAGAAAAATGTGATATTCTAAGAACAAAGAAGCTAACTAAAAGCAGAATTAGACATTATGATTTTATGTTTAAATAATAAATATCTCTGCAGCAGGGGGTGCGACATTTCGAAACTCCCTGGTCGATTAAAACTATATGCCGCCACTCGCAGGTCTTCCTCACAGCTTTTACTTCCGCCAATACCTACCTTTTTTTTTTTGTAAGTATGAAATATCTGACTGGTTTGATGCTGCCCGCCACGTATTCCTCTCCCGTGCGAACGTCCTCATCTCCAAGGAGCAATGCCAACCTACGTCACAAATTATTTACTGGATGTACTCCAATCTCTATCTTCCTCTACAGCTTTTACGCTCTAAAGCTAATTCCAGTACCATAGAAGCTGTTCTCTGATGTCTTAACGGATGTCCAGTCATCCTGTCCCTGTTTCCTGCCACTGAGCGGAGTTGTGCATTGGTAAACACACTGGACTCTCATTCAGGAAGACGACGATACAAACCTGCGTCAGGTAATCCAGATTTAGGTTTTCCGTGATTTCCCTAAATCGTCCCTTGCAAATGAGGGGATGGTCTCTTCAAAAAGACCTGGTCGATTTCCTTTTCCATCCTTGACACAATCCAAGCTTGTGCTCCGTGTCTAATGACCTCGATGTCACCGGGTATTAAATCCAACTTTCGTTCCTTTCCCTTTCCCTTGTCAGTATTTTCCATATATTCCTATCCTCGTCGAGTCTCCGGAGACCCTCCTCATTTCTTACCTTATCAGTCCACCTAATTATCAATATTTTTGTGTAGTACCACATCTCAAATGGTTCGATTCTCTTCTGTTCCGATTTTTCCACAGATTATATTTCACTGTCATACAATGCTGTTCTCGGCACGTACATTCTCAGAAATTTCTTCCTCAAAATAAGGCTGATGTTTGACGCTAGCAGATTCCTCTTGGCTGTTAATGCACTTTTGCCAGTCTTATTTAGCTTTTCATGTCTTCCTTTCTGCGTCCACCATGGGTTATTTTGCTGCCTAGACAGCAGAATTCCTTAACTTCGTCTACTTCGCGGTCCACAATTCTGCTGTTACGTTTCTCGCTGTTTCCATTCCTGCTATTTCTCCATTACTTTCCTCTTTGTTCAATTTACTTTCAATCCATATCCTACACTCATTAGAGCGTTCATACCGCTGAACAGTTCCCGTTCTTGAAATTCCACATTTAATGTTCCCTCTAGGTTCTTTTACATGGTGTAAATTACCAACCTCATGGTCATCAAATAGATCTAAAACTTACTTTTCTAGTCTTCTGTACATTATTCTTGTCAGCAGCTTACATTCTTAAGCTGTTAAGCTGAATGTTCGATAATTCTCGCGATTTTCGCCTCTTGCAACTTCGGAATTGTGTGGATGATTTCCGAAAGCTTACAGTCAGTTTGCTACCATTTACACCCCATTGAATATTATCCATCCCTTCTGTTTAATTTGATTTCAAGTCTTCCAAAGCTCTTTTAAATTCTAATACCAGATCCGAAATCCTTTCCCATCTACTACTGTTTTCCCTTCTATGTATTTTTCTTCTATATATCACATCAGACAGTTCCAACCCTACATAGCGCACTTTCGTGTACCATTTGCACCTATCCGCTCTCTCCTCTGCATTTAACAGTGAAACTTCCACTGCATTCTTAATATTCCAGATTTAGCTTTTAATTTCATCGAAGATTGTTTTGACTTTTCAGTATCCTGTGTCAGTCATTCCGATGATCATTCCTTATTTAATTTCTGCATAGTTTTCATGCAGCCTCTTTGCCTTAGCTTCCCTTCACTTACTATGTATTTCCTATGCGACTTTTATTTCTGTGTTCCTGAATTTCCATTTACATTTTTGTAATTGCTTCCTCTGTCGAAGAACTGAACTATTTCTTCCATTACCCCTGGTTTCTTCGCAGTTAACTTCGTTGTACCTACGTTTTTATCTCAAACTTCAGTTATTGCCCTTTTTAGAGACGTCCATTCCTCTTGAACTGAACTGCCTTTTAAGTTGTTCATTATCATATTATCTGTAGCCTCAGAGAACTTCAAACGTATCTCTTCATTCCTTAGCACCTCGGTATCTCACTCATTCTTTGCGTGTTGATTCTTCCTGATTAGCTTCTTAAACTTCAGCCTACTTTTTATCTGTACTGAATTGTGATTTGAATCTATATCTGCTCCTGAGTGTGCCTTACAATCCTACATCTGATTTAGGAATTCCTGCCTCACCGTGATGTAATACAGCAGCAGTCTTCCGGTTTTTCTTGGCCTTTTTACGTTTATACATCCTTTTCCTATCTTTCCTGAACAGAGTATTCGCTGCCTTCCATACCTCACAGAAATTGTCCCGCATAGCTTTGGCATGGCCTAGGGGATCCCTTACAATATCCTACGTCCAGGAGTGCAATCGAGATAGATATGCTGGAGAATTTACAGCCGGCCGCGGTGGTCTCGCGGTTCTAGGCGCTCAGTCCGGAACCGCGCGACTGCTACGGTCGCAGGTTCGAATCATGCCTCGGGCATGGATGTGCGTGATGTCCTTAGGTTAGTTAGGTTTAAGTAGTTCTAAGTTCTAGGGGCTGATGACCACAGATATTAAGTCCCATAGTGCTCAGAGCCATTTGAACCATTTGAGAATTTACGGAAGGTAGGTGAGAGCTAACGACGGAAGAAAAGCTGAGAATTAGCGTCGTGAGACGGGCCTCGATAGCTTAATCGGTAAGAGCATTAATTTTATATTTTTGTAAGAGCATTAATTTTTCAGTTTAACTGAGAATGAGGTGGTGCAGTCACTAGACATACATTCTGGGGGAGTTTGTTGAAATCCCAATGGAAACCGAAACTTAGCTTTTTCGATGACTCGCTGAGAGTAATTACTGGAATGGTTATTTTTGCAAAGAACATGCGTGAGATCCTTCCGCCTCTCAGTTCAAGCTTGTGCTCTATTTCTAATGGCCTTGTTGCCGAATGGACGTTAAACCCTATTCTTCCTTAAAAATTACTGCTGTCAGCGTATTCGTTACTACTATCTGTATATTGACCTGTTATAAATCTACCCGCTGCTGATCAAGAGAATTTATTGTTAACCAATTGGACAACTCAGAATATATTTGGTATTTGGAGAGAGACTTATTTTAAACGTTCTATAAACATGATAAAAACAATTCTATAAACAAAATTGGGATTGTGTTCTTTCTACCCTTGCATCGTTTCATAAAAGGGCTGTCTACTTTCAGTATAAGGAAGAAGCAGTCAATTCCAGTGTGTTTGATAGATTCGTATTTGTTTGATTTAGTTAGGCAGCGGAAGAACTTTACGTTTAATGCATGCGCCCTCTTATCATCCATTACTACAGTTTTAAACTGAGGACGGCTGCGAATCGTCTTGTACGCACTTCATAAGTTACCGAAACGTTTGACTGCTTCACGATCCCGTGTTATCAGTTGCGCGTCAATCTGAGGTATACACGTAACGCAAATAGGACTGAGACATGTAACCTCTGGATTACTGCGTCCTTGAATGTGTAGGTTTCAAATAGGATGACCAGCCTGATGCTGTTTAAAACATTCACGTCCAAGAGACGATTATTAATGTTCCCAAGCTAACATTTGCTACTTGTGCTACTGGTAAGAGATATCGCTAGATCTGTAGTTTGTAAGCATCAGTGTACTCCTCAGCTGACAGTCCAGACTGAACATTGTACGTGTAGTGTTCAGTAGCGGTGTTCCCACACCCTCGATAACGTATATTGCCTGTTGAATATGAATAACAAGTTGCTGAAATCGACACTATCTTCTGTACATCAAAATACTTCAGGCTCCCGTCAAATTACTGATATTCAGCAGTAAAATAACGTACTCATCTCCAGTGGACTGTCCAAACATTAAAAACTAATTTCATATCACAATAATTGCTTCGTACTAGACGGTGATCAAGGGAATTATTAACTATTGTGAAATCATTCTTTACACTGCAGTTCGAAGGGATGACGAGTAATGTATATTTTAAAATATCCAGCTCTATTTCACAGCAACAAGGTTGTTTTCGGAGCTACGGTAAAAAGCCTGTAGCATCATTATGAAGAATGTTTTTTTATCATGATATATTAAGTGACAATTCTGATTATCCGTGATGTTCCCAGACCTTCCACCATCACTTAGCAAATGAATATTAAGGTTTATATATGATGATGGTATCTGTTCTTTCAGAAATGTCCGAAATGAATACCTTAAGTTGCATACAGGCGTTGATATACGTCAACGGGGACATGTCCGAAAGAACAGATACCATCTTCATATATATAGTTATGGCTCACCGGCCATTTCACTATCTTCTGTGCAGATGCACACGCATTTCCCGAACTCTTACAGGAATCGGTACAGCAGCGAGTTATAAGTGTAATGGGCAGGGGCACTACGAATATAGTGCGGGACAATAAGTTGGGAATTACGATCTCACGGCAGGTGTGACAGAGGTAAGTCCCTGCAGTCGCACTATCCTCTGTGTCCTCGGTGACTCTGATAGATGTCAGCACGGTTGTTCAGCGTGTTCGGTCAGAGGGTTAGCTGCCCTCTGTAATAAAAACTGAGTTAACGGCTCAACACTGACTTGAACTCGTGTCCTGGGACAACCGCACCGAACAACTGCAACGAACAACATTGAATTAAATGAGATCAAAGATTTTAAAAAATTAAAAAAAAGGTGGATAGAGCGTCTGCCATATAAGCAAGAGATCCCGGTTTCGGGTCCCGGTCGGGGCATACATTTTCAACCGTCCCCGTTGACGTATATCAACGCCTGTACGCAGCTGAGGGTATTCATTTCATTGTATTGGTTTAATTGTAATTTGAATCTTAAAGTTTTGTTACCTTTGACAAAATACAAGTCTGGAAACGTCTCATAATGCTCAATGTCGTGCTTATACTCGCTTACACCACTGGTTAATATTACGATAAAGAAATGCAAGAAGTGTAGAGAATATTTTAAGTTCTTATCAAAATTTGGTAAAATGGCATTTTGCCAGGAACCCGTACATTAATAAGAAAATATCAGTTACTTGTTTCGTTATTGTGCTTTGAGTCTGATGATCAGAGCAAATTATTGTTGAAGACAACATTATCTTTTCAGCAATACCTCGCAGAGCTGTTGAAAGCTATTAACGAAGACGGGGCAAACGTAATAGGATATACGGCTTGGAGCCTGCTGGATAACTTCGAATGGAATTCTGGTTACAGGTAAGCCGCTGTTATTTCATGTGGCATCGGATATAATTAAGAAACTTTTAGCTTTATTACTCGATAGGTACAGATCTGATACCCTGGCACAACTACCCCTATCCACTATATCCCAAACACCCCTCCCCACACCCATATAATTACCTTTCTGTTTTTTTTTTTTTTTTTTTTTTTTTTGCCTGTACATCGCAAATCTCACAATTTTGTAAATTTGTTTAATAAAAATGAAGCATTATTGAAAAGAGAACTATACTGATGCCAAATGCCAATCAGGCTCAACTTTTGCGTTAATAAAGGTAGCAGATGACTTGAAGTTTGCCATGGCTGCACCAGAGGCGACTGCATGTATTTCGTAGACTTCTTCAAAGCCTTAGGTACTGTTGACCTCGGGGTATTATCTGCCAAACTTAGCATCTTAAATTTCTCGCCAAGTTCATTGCAATGGTTTAGCTTTTACCTGACGTCTCGCCAGTAATGCGTCACTTCCGGCACGAGGGTTGAATGTCAATGATGTACCGTCAGTTTTGTCCTGCTGCTAATACCATACGTACGCTGATGACCTCCACTTGTATGTAAACCAATAAACCTCAAGACAGCTGCTGAGAATCTCAACACAGACCTGCGTTGGCTATCAAAACGGGAGCAGGTTATAAGGTTAAAGCTCAGTCTACCCAAAACCCAAGCGTTACTGATAGGCTACGCTCATTAACGCAAATTATCGAGAATCCATATAATTTTTATCCCTAAATGGGAAAAATATCGACTTCTCTCCTTCACGAAAGCTTCTAGGAGTATTTAATAGGTGATAATCTAAATTGGACTGAGCACGTAACTAAAATGTGCAAAAAGGTATCAGCATCTCTCCATCCCTCTTGACCCGAAAATGAAACACATACTTGTAATTATTGATTACAGCTTTGTTATCCTACAAGGCTTTTCTCACCGTTCCTGAAACTGGTTATGAACGCCAGTGTCCTTTATATCTGTGGTGTTCGATTCGTTGACCATATTTCACCAACATATGCACAGTTATCCTTGAAGAGTGCAGACAAGCACAGAAATTTCCATCTCAACTGTCTTACTAGAGTACACTGTCGTCAATTTCTGTCCTCGATCTCAACGCTCTTGTCTGAAAAACATGGCAGGAACACCCGTTCCTATCAGAACAAAGTCCTCTCGGTCCCACTCCATCGTTCAGCAAATTTCTCTAAGCCTTTCTCAGTAACAGGGACCCGATTCTGGAGTGAGAACTGGATAATACCTTCCGCTTCAGAAAACAGTTAATGACATATCTACTAAACCAAGGATAATGAATAGCATTGTCCCTGTAGGCACTCGTTACCCTCGTACACGCTTCTTGCGTAATTATTATGTAAAATAAGGTACTCTATGCGTAATATCCTGGTACGAAATAGGAGATGCTCTGATGGCCCTAGTCACATCACGTTACATGAAAAAAATATTACACACAACAAATGAAATCTATGATTGTAGTAAATAAATCACAGAAATTGGATAAATTTTTTAAAAAATTTGAAAGTAAAACAAAACCTGTATCTTATTAGTTATCGCAGCTACTGAATATTGGTAGGGATACTGAATAAGGTCGCCATATTTACTAACGAATTTGGCACGGTTAGATTAGATGGTGGCCAGATGCCCCTCTTGTCGCTAACCCGTTGCCCCCAGGACGACGGAATATGTGATCCCGATCTGTCTACGTGCAGCGTTAGTCACGCGAAAGTGAACAAAATATTTATAAATGTTTGTGAATCGTGTAAATGAGGCGAAACTTCGGTAATAGTCCGATATTCACCTAGTGAGTTGTGGGAAACCGCCTGAAAACACATCTATGTAAAGCGGCACACCGCTCCTACTCGTTTGAACTTGCTGAACGGATTCGATCCGGGGCCGGTGAGGCTCCCCGTCGCGGAAAAAGTTCCTTAACACGTACGGACATCCGGGCTGGTGAAACTCTTTCTTATTAAGATTTGAAACGATGAATAGGTATTTTCGCCATAAATTCTTCACGCTCCTCATTCGGCTGAAATCGGCAACAATTGGTAGGCGCCTGTCAAATAGCATATTTCGCACCCGTTCGTTATCCTTTCGCATCCTACAGTACCGTAAGGGAGAGCTGTAGCAATACCTTGATATACAGGACTGTTCGGTAGTAGTTGTTTCTTTCCGTAGCCGCTGGACGAAATTATATTGTTTCAACAGCCTGTTATTACGGTCGCGTATCTCTTCTCCTAGGAACACCTACGGATAGCGCAGTTAGCGTACATTATCTGATCAGATGTATCCGGACAGCCTTTAGAGGGCATTAATATCGTGTGTGTCCATCATTCGCCTTTATGTTGGCCATCTTCGTTGAGAGCCGAAACCAGAAAAAGTAGTGACGCTCTGTTATGGATCAAGAGTTTTCCATTGGTTTCGGGTCGCCACTGTGGTCACGGTAGTCCATTTCAGGAATTTTGCTGTCCTAAAATCATTGCCTCAAAGACTCTGTTTTATAAAGTAGTACGCTGTCACACGTACGTAATCTTCTCCGAACTGTTCCTCTACTGTACTCAGTACACAACGCAGTAAAATAGTTTCTTAAGCGCATGAAGACGACCACCAGCTGACTACGAGAAACACACCAATAACGCAACACCATCTCCTCCGTACTTCACTGCTGGCGTTTCACACGATGTTAAATACGGTTCTCCAGGATTTCGCCAAAGCCAAACCCTTCCATCGGGATGCTGAGACGTATATTGTGATTCATCACTCCTGATCACTGGTTTCCAGTCATCCACTGCCCAGTGGCGTCGCTCTATGCGTCACCTCAAGTGTCGCTTAGCGCAGACAGGAATGCGTATCTTGTGAAAAGCTGCCCAACCGCTGTACCCTATTCTTTTTAATTCCATTACCCATAGTCATTGTGCAAGCTGGAATGCTGATAACACTCTCTGGAGCACATGGATGGCAGCGTCCGCTGATTCCGTGCGAATTTTTACAACCACACACCGCAGTGGTCGAATTTCTCTGCTTGTCAGCACTTGAGATGTACTGTACGTTATTTTAACAGTTGTTCCTTCGCGTTTCCACTTCACCGTCACATCACCAACATTCGACTTTGATAGCTTTAGTATAGCTGAGATGTTCCGGTGAATTGGTCGCTCAGGTGACATCCAGCGACTAATCTAGATTCGAAGCCACTGGAGCCTCCTGGTTGACCGATTCTCCTGTTACTATTCTGAAGAGCTAAAAAAACTATTACACCTGCCTAATATCGTGCAGGGCCCCGCGAGCACGCAGAAGTGCTGCAACACGACGTGGAATGGACTCGTCTAATGTCTGAATTAGTGCTGGAGGGAAATGACGTGGAATGGACCCCTCTAATGTCTGAAGTAGTGCTGGAGGGAAATGACACCATGAATCCTGCAAGGGTGTCCATGAATCCATAAGAGTACGAGGAGGTGCAGATCACGTTGCAAGGCATCCTATATATGCTCAATAATGTTCATGCCTGTGGAGTTTGGTGGCCAGAAAAAGAGTTTAAACTCAGAAGAGTGTTCCTGGAGCCACTCTGTAACAATTCTAAACTTTTGGAGTGTCGCATTGTCCTGCTGGACTAGCCGAAATCCGTCGGAATGTACAATGAACATGAATGGATGCAAGTGATCAGATGATTAGAGAGGATGCTCACCTCTCAGAGTCGTATCTGGGCGTATCAGGGGTCCCATATCACTCCAACTGCACATAACAGCACACCGTAATAGAGCCTCGACCAGCCTGAACGGTCCCCAGCTGACATGCAGGGCCTTTGGATTCATGAGGTTGCTTCCATACCCGTACACGTCCACCGTTTCAAACGCGTCTCGTCCCACCACCCGACAGGTTTCCAGTCATCAACAGTCCGATGTCGGTGTTCACGGGCCGAGGCGAGGCGTAAAGCTTTGTGTCGTGCAGCCATCACTATTACACGAGTATGCCTTCGGCTCCGAAAGCCCGTATCGATGATGTTTCGCTGAATGGTTCGCACCCTGACACTTGTTGATAGCCCAGCACTGAAATATGCAGTAATTTGCGGAAGGGTTGCACTTCTGTCACATTGAACGATTCTCTTCACGCGTCGTTGGTCCCGACCTTGTAGGATCGTTTTCCGGCAGCATCTGACTCGGAGAATTGAAGTTTTACCGTATTCCTGATATTCATGGTACACTCGTGAATTGGGCGTTCGGGAATATCCCCGTTTGATCGTTACCTCGGAGATGCTGTGCCCCATCGTTCGAGCGCTGACTACAACAACGCGTTCAAACTCACTTAAGTCTTGATAAACTGCTTATAGCAGCAGTAACCGATTTAACAATTACGCCAGACATTTGTCTTATATAGGCGTTGCCGACCGCAGCGCCGTATTCTGCCTGTTTACGTATCTTTGTATTTGAATATTATACCAGTTTCTTTGGCGCTTCAGTGTGCCTGCCTACCGTCAACACAATACTTACCACCTCTCGTGATATCTAGAGATCAATTCCGGATATTCTTGATCAGAGAAGAATCGATCTCTTCCGGTTATCTCTTAAATCGTCTCTGTTTCATGTGTATGTGTGTGTGTGTGTGTGTGTGTGAGAGAGAGAGAGAGAGAGAGAGAGAGAGAGAGAGAGAGAGGGAGAGAGAGAGAGAGTGAGAGTTGGTGTGTACAGGGCGTTCGGAAATTCTCATTGTGAGTACACAAAATTTTGAATTGGAACCCATGTCCGAAGTGTACCATTTCCTTGCTACAGCCGTTTGAAAACATGATTTCTAGGTAGGTATGCAACAGTTTAGTCATGGTAGGGGGGGGGGGGTTACGTGAAATCGGCAGATTTCGTTTGATGTCCATCCTACCTCTCTGACCTGCTTCGAGCTTGATTCATTTGTCTGCGAACGCTAGAGCAACATTGCTGAGTACACGGTTGCGGAACACACCGACATGGTCCTTTCGAAAGGCGAAATTCACGGTAATGGAGAAGCTGCTCGTCACCTTTACCAACATCGTTGTCCACAACGTCCGACTCCATCACAAGCCAGTTTCAGGACAGTTACGCAACGGCTTCGATAAGGGTTACCTTCACCGTCAGTAGGCGTGACTGTGGTGCTCTAAGGAGAGACCGAATTCTTAGAGGCTGTATTGCATGCCGTTGAAGAGAGTATACGAGCAATTCCTTTGGGTTTTAATGAATGGAGCCGTAAAAACAAATGATGTACTAGGTCAACCCTAATCAGTTACTTGTAAAAGTCGTCACGTTATCAACATGTTTTACACTGGTTGTAGAATGGAAACGGTACTTTTACGGACAGCTGTTCCAATTCAAAAGTTTGTCTACTTACTCCCCACTAAAAGTCCTATAAGACTGTAACGGGAATTTGGTTGGTTCAAATGGCTGTGAGCACTATGGGACTCAACGTCTGAGGTCATCAGTGCCCTAGAACTTAGAACTACTTAAACCTAACTAACCTAAGGACATCACACACATCCATGCTCGAGGCAGGATTCGAGCCTGCGACCGTAGCGGTCGCGCAGGTAACGGGAATTTCCGAACATCCTCTATGTATATATGTTTCCGTGTTTTTCGCGCCCTTCTGTACTTGCACACTTCGCTGAGGTCTATCTCGCCACACCTTTGGTAAGTTTCTGGATAGGCACGCGAATTTAACGCTGGTACCATTTCTCCCCGCTTATATATCTGCGCATGTGCATCTATTGGAAACATCTGTTTACAAATCTCTATGTAGCTTTCAAAATATAAATACGATCTAACCTGCATCTTTGTTTAGGTGTGTAAGTAACTGAACCAAGATCTCAGTTAGTTTGCATTAATTGATTTTAAGAAATGGAAAAAAATGATCAATAACTCTTACAGCGAGTGAACATGATGAACTTGATCGACGTTATGGATTTCTTAAAGTCGGAGTAATAATAATGTAATACATATTATTTTACACTGTGTGTCAATTTATGACGTCTGCCATAAGTTACACTCTTACGATAATTCTGCAGAGAAACACAGACCGATTTTTTTATCGCCAGTGATTTAAGACATCTGCCATAAGTTACACTCTTATAATAATTCTGCACAAAAACGCAGACTGATATTTCATCGCTGGTGTTTGTACGTGATGAACCAACTCTTGTAATATTTAGCCGGACGGATTTTATTTGCTACTATTTGTTCTCTTCTTACAGCCAGAAGTTCGGAATTTATCAAGTGGATTTCGACAGCACTGAACGGACGAGGACACCCAAAGCATCAACAAGCTTCCTTGCTAATATTTACAGGAACATGAGTGTACCAGAAGAATATTTCCAGTAAATATTAAAACTGTAAATACATCTCTGGTAAATATTTGAAACATCTATGTCCAATTTTTCATTTTGAACAACACACGAGTCTCAGGAGAACCTGGTTATATATATGATATTAATTAACAGTACTGAAGCACTTTGGTAACCAGTATTACATAACTGTTTTCGTCAACAAAAAAAATTCTTCACCACTGACAAGACCTGGTGTTTTTTCTTCCTGTTCATAAAATACGTTAGAGTAAATTGAGTAAAATGTTTCCCATTTTTTGAAGATGAGTGGATAATAGAAAGTATAAATCCTATACTTTTCAGTTCAATAAGCAAAATTATTACATCTATACTCTGCAAGCTACGTTACAACGGGGCACTACTATCCGTTCCTCTTCTGCTGTCGTAGCTACGAAAGATGCTTGTTAGTGGAGAGACTGGCGAAAGCCTACACATCATCTGTAATTAATCTAATCCGCTAGTCGTGGTCATTTCACGACATTTCTTTGACACTCCGGCGGAACATATATTCTCAGAACTTTAAATATGTACATGTTGCACAACGCCATGCTTTTAGCGTGTCCCCATTGTGGCGTTTCTCTTATTTGATAGCGGAACAGTTGCTATCTGTACCAGACACTCGTTCCTGAATCAGCGATTTCCAAACAGAGTTATCGAATCTCCCCCGTATATCACAAATAATTCCCCCAGTTTCCTGTTTAGGAAATTTTCCCCAAAATATCATAATCTTACCTACTATTTGTAATTAGTGCTGGGAACTAGAAGAGGTGAAATTATGTATTCAGGGCAGTAAAATTATGGTACAAATCAAAAAAATATAGCACTGCTAAATAAACAAAAATTCTTAATTTGTAAATAAAAGCACTAGCTTGACTAGAAAAATAAAAAAAAACCTGCTTTAAGAGCACCACATCTGATTTATTCAAGCTTTTTTCATTGTTATATTGATTTCTCATTAGCGAATCACCTATATCAGACATTGCAGCTCGACTTATCTATCAACTACGCCACGGTGAACACAAAATTAGTTCCTAGGTTTTCTACCTAGACTTCCTGAATGTCCTTAACCGCCCATCCGTCATTAAATTACATTTTATTATTGCAAACGATACCAATACACGTTTTCGAGAGACCCTCCGTATTTAAAAAAAAAAAGACATTCTTAATACATCTGCTGCAATATAAAATCCATCAAATGCAAGCTTCAACTAAAACGACGAATCCTGCATGCGGTCTCCTCAGAACTAGGTACAACCACGAAAGACGATGGACATTCCAAACAGTCGGAGGTGAGCATGTACAATTCATAGTGATGTCACGGAGAGATATCTTGACAGTGAGCCTGATGTCTCGAACAAAAGGAAAGGTATATCAATCGATACGAGGAGAGAGTGACACCTAGTTCATATCTAGAAAACTAGCTATGTGTGTTTGAACTAAAATATCAGGGAAGCGTTAGTAGTAGGGCTATGTAGACCAAAAACTTCCCCAATTTCCCCAGCACCAAAATTTTCGGCCCCAAAAACTTTCCCAAGGTATCTGCTTACTGATAAGTTTCCTCAAAAAGATGTTTTTTATCAAAAATGCGAAAAAATGGTCTGGCTGAGAAATACAAACAAATCGGATACATAGATTCTGAAGAAAACGTTTTTATAGGCGTTGAGCCCCTGGTAAAGAGGGTTTTAATGAACCTTCCAATTTGCGACTGATTGGCTGTTTACTATTTCTACAAAAGATTTCATTCTACGATTGCTCCTCCAGCCACGTACAGGTTTTAAAACAATGAATTATGGTCAAAACTGTACTTCCGCGTCTTTAAATATACGTCTGATTGCATTTTTAACAAAGTTCTTCTCTGCATCAAGTTTTAGAGTCAAAAAATTTCTAGCGGATCCACAGAATAAGTAACTACTATCCACTTCACCCAATATTCTGTAAGATTCCTAGCTTATTTTTTCGTGTTCATTGAAGGTGAGGTGAATTCTCTTTTTATTCGACACTGGATATTTTTCAATCAGAGGTCTTAAGTAGTCGATATGTTACGCCGCACAGGCTCTGAGTACAAGCAATGTGATTTTTGGTTGTCAGTAGCACTGTCTTTGCCGGCAGCATTCAGTGGGATGTAAGTGAAGGAGTCGGTTGTTGGTTACACAGCTGAGTGACTTCAAATTAACTAACCGAACACAGGCATACAAATTCAGAGAATGCTGCTGTTTGGAAATATGATTTGGTGAAAATTGATTTTGAGTGATGTGAAGATATTCAGGTAATGTTCTCGCTGTATTGCTCGCTCACGAGTAATTTATCGTGACTGTTTAAAAAACAAATTTGAAGGAATTTCCCCTTATCAGTTAGCTTCACTTTCGAGACGAGATCAAGTGTCACGTATGTGTCGCGAATCAGTACCGTGAAGTACTGTGATATTATAGCTACGGGCATAATGTTGCACAAGGTATGGCAGTAAAGGAGTAACCTAATGTCAGCAGGGACGGTAGGCAGCGGTAGGAACTGCATCTTCGTGATAAGTGTAGAGTGCACCACGTAACTAGCAGTACAGCAGCTTCTGGAAGGAGCCGAGGTCAGGAGGACAGTGCGAGATCGCGTGGGAGGGGCGCCTTGCGAGCCTATACAAGCGGCGACACCGGTGCTGCTGAAGATTCGAATTCCGATTCCCATCTCAGTCGGCCCCTGACAATCTGTCTGATTGCTAGTCTCTTTTCAGTTATTTAGTAAGTCGAGTCTCTTCCGCCGTTAAATGTAATACAGTTACGTGGTTTCAGATGGGTCTGGCGACTGTTATCGGATGGCCGTCACGTAATCGCACCACGTGCATTCTTTAGGTTAACCTCACAACATAGACATACGCGAGTTTAAGAATAGGGAACTAGTTCAGTTTTCGACATACAAAAGCAACACATAAAACTTAGCGGTTGTTAACGTTATTAAAAATCTTACACGGCATGTAATAAACTGAAAGTTCACATTGCCACTAATGCTGTCCCTCTACATTAAGTAAAACGTTGAAATACTCGTAAAACAGAACTTAAACATATTATAATCTCGAATTACTAAATGTTACAATCACTGAACCTCATAGTTCCTCATCGTCTCTTGAAATAAATTAGTGAAAATGAACATTCGGCTCATTTAAATGATCTGACCTGGCGCAGTACGTCAGTCCGATTCTTATACAATTCAATGAGTCTTAGAGAGTTAAAATCTTTCCAAGAGATCAAATGAAAAACATTGTAAGTTTCAAATGCCACATTCATGAGAGATTAAAAAACAATGTATTTCTTACTACTGCAACTATTTGAGCTTCAGTGCTTTCTATTAGAGCCTGGAGCTTTGGTTCTTTCCTAACACAGCTACGACAATTTACAATGCCGATCGTTTCAACAACTGCCTTACTGTGTTTTACCTGCCCCATTTTACACATACGACCTTCTTGTGTGTCCCTGAGAAAAATATTCCGATACCACAGAGTCATGCTGCTCCGCACATTACTGCAAAAAATAATGAGACAAATTAGAAAATAAATAATTTACTGGGAGCGTTCAGAGTGTGATACCAGAGAAACAGCTGGCTCTGACACCAAATCAGAAAGTTTGTGTGCTAAATCAAGTACAGAAATTCAGATCCAACATTTGAATTAGGAGAACTGATCCGAAAAAAAGTCATACATTATTTGATGGTAGCCTTTGTAAGCATCTACACATCTACATTTACGTGATTACTCTGCTGATCACAATAAAGTGCCTGACAGAGGGTCAATGAAGCATCTTCTAGCTGTGACTCTATTGTTCCACTCTCGAAAAAACGAGCACTTACATTTTTCTATGCGAGCTCTGATTTCTCTTATTTTATATTGATGATCGTATCTCCCTATGTAGGTGGGTGCCAAAAGAATGTTTTCGCAATCGGAGGACAAATCTTCTGACTGAAATTTCATGAGAAGAAAAACGCCTTGTTTAAATGATTGCCACTCCAGTTCACGTATCATATATGTGGCACTATCTCCCTAATATCGCGATAATACAAAACGAGCTGCACTTCTTTGTACTTTTTCGATGTGATTCGGCAGTCCCACTTGATACAGATCCCACACCGCACAGCAATACTCCAGAATAGGGCGGACAAGGGTGGTGTAAACAGTCTCTTTAGTAGGCCTGTTGCAACTTCTAAGTGTTCTGCCAGTGAATCGCAGTCTTTGGTTTGCTCTACCCACAACAATATCGATGTGACCGTCCCCATGTAGGTTATTTGTAATTGTTATCCTTAAGTATTTAGCTGAATTTACAGCCTTCAGATTTGTGTAACTTCGAAATTTTGCGATTTTCTTTTAGTACTCGTATGAATAATTTCACACTTTTCTTTATTCAGGGTCAATTTCCACTTTCCGCACCATACAGATATCTTATTTAAATCATTTTGCAATTCGTTTTGGTCATCTGATGATCTTACAAGCTGGTAAATGACAGCATCATCTGCAAACAATCTAAGACGGCTGCCCAGATTGTCTCCTTACATCGTTAATATAGATCAGGAACAATAGAGGGCCTATGACACTTCCTTGGGGAACGCCTGATATTACTTCTGTTTTATTCGATGACTTTCCAGCTGTTACTACGAACTGTGACCTTTCTGACAGAAAATCACGATGTGACTTCTGAAATATTCCCGGCGTATTTCTTATTCTAATAATTTCCCTTCGACGGAATCCGGCTGCATACCCGAAAATTATTAGAAGGAGAACATCACGAATCCAATCGCACAATTGAGACGATATTCCATAGCATGCAGTTCGGTTAGAAGACGCTTATGAGAACGGTATCGAAAGCCTTCCAGAAATCTGAAAATATGGAATCAATTCGACATCCCACGTCGATAGCACTCATTACTTTATGAGTATAAAGAGCTAGTTGTGTTTCACAATAACAGTGTTGTCTGAAACCGTGCTGACAGTGTGTCAATAAATCGTTTTCTTCGAGGTACTTCATAATGTTCGAAAACAGTATATGTTCCAAAACCCTACTGCAAATCGACGTTAGTGATATGGGCCTGTAATTCAGCGGATTGCTCCTACTTCCGTTTTTGGGTATTGGCGTGACTTGACCAATTTTCAAGTCTTTAGGTAGGGATCTCTCTGTGAGTGTTAGTATATCATAGCTAAATATGGGGCTACTGTATCAGCATGCTCTGGGTGGAACCTGACTGCTATAAAATCTGGACCGGAGGCCTTGGCTCTATTAAATGATTTAAGCAGCTTTGTTACACTGAGGATATCTACTTCTGTATTTCTCATCTTGACAGTAGTTCCTGATCCGAATTCAGGATATTTACTTCGTCCTCTTTGGTGAAGGAGTTTCGGAAAACCCTGTTTAATAACGCTGCTTTAGTAGCACTGTCATCAGTAACTGCACCGTTTTTGTTGCGCAGTGAAGGTATTGATTGCGTCTTGCCACTGGTGTGCTTTATGTATCATTCGAATCTCTTTGGGTTTTCTGCCAGATTTAGAGACAGAATTTCGTTGTGGAAAACATCTCGCATTGAAGTCTGCGCTATATTTCGAACTTCTGTAAAACTTTGCCAGTCTTGAGGACTTTGCGCTCTTTTAAATTTGGCATTCTTTTTTCGCTGTTTCTGCAATATCCATCTGACCCGTTTTGTGTACCATGGGGGATCAGTATCATCAATTATTAATTTATGTGGTATATATCACTCACTTGCCATTGATACTCTCCCTTTGAAATCATTCCACAACAGATATCGAGTATCGTGACGAATACAGGGATTAGCGACCACAAGGCAGTTGTTATTAGGCTGAATACCGTAACATCTACAACCATCAAAAAGAAACGGAAAGTATATCTATTTAAAAAAAACTGATAAAAATGCTCTTAACGTCTTTTCAAGAGACTGTATTCACTCCTTCAGATCTGATCATGTAAGCGTAAAAACATATAAATATAGTTTTGACAATGTCAATATGGCCTTATCGCTACAAGACATTGTGTAGAAAACATCTGAGGATGGTCACTACGGAGTGAAACCGTTCATCATCTAAGGAATTGATATTGTGATCAAAGATTGGAATAAAAAAATATTTTACAGTATTGGATCACTGTTCGTATACGCGACTGTCTCAGCTGGTGAAACAACGGTACACATTTATAAAATCAAAAGGAACAGTTTAACACTAAGTCGTCTAACACCCAAGGCTCAGTTTCAAGTACAGGAACGTAACAACTCTTTAACCTGCTCCTTTGGTTGCCCATGATTCATACCAAAACCTTTTACTAACAGACATAATACAGGTAGACAGATTCAATGGCACGACCGACGAGCCGGTACTCAGGATTATGTAGAAACCATAACCAGCAAACCGTCGGCCTAGAACAAAAATATGAGAAACAATAATTTCAGAAGTACAATATGTGGTGTCCATATTTCCGATGCCACAGCGTAGGTTGGCACTACGAGAGCGGAAGATCTTCGCCGACCACAGCGCCCTCTAGCCGACGCTGGACAGTTCTAGGAGCGCCGCTCCACTTTCGCGGAGTTCTTCAAGAGCAATGGCCGCGACACTTCCCTTAAGCTTCGTTTCGAATAAAGACTTTGCAATACCCACGACTGGTCTAAGGCTTCTCACCTACGTGCTCTTCACCTAAAGTTATGTAATAAGATTTCTTATGTTTACACACTAGTAAACCCCCTTTACTTACTTGCAGTACCGACGTGTTTTAGCTCACCTGCTCCTACTCGCTTCCTTCATTCGTCCAGCCTTTATGTTTTCAGAAGCAGATCCACGCGCCATCTTCCAGGTGGGATACAAAACAATATACAAATCCCTATGCGCACGGTGAAAAGGATTACGTGTGAACTGACACTGACATACATCAGACCACACAGTTTCGAAATAACATCGTCGCAAGACAACAAGACAGTTTTAAGCGCTCACTATTCTCTCCAGTTAACAGGAAATTTATGTATCACAATAATTACAAAACACAAATCCGAACGCTCATCGGACAGGATTACAACACCTGCGACGTGCCGACGCGTTAATCTGGTTCACACTGTATGAAAGTTCACCAGGTTTGTGGTAATTTACCAGGTACTGCCAACGGGCAAACGCAGTCAGCCTAGCTCACAGCCAAATGAACACAGCTCAAGTGCCTCGGTGACAGGAATAACAAAATCTACTTAACGATCAGACGCCCAGCACGGTCACCATAAAGTCCAGCCTGTAACGAGATCAGAAAATTAACGCACAGCCTCTGTCTGTGCAGTTTCAAACGGCAGTCCAACGTGACTGCCACGGCACGGCAACCTCTTGTTCCGGCATCTGCCGCCTCCCTACGAACCCGCTCGGCCGATAGATAGCAGCAGCGCAGGGGCCGTCCGCAACGCACTACAACAGGCCTCCACACTGTCTCCAGACACAGACACAACTGAACTCTGCTCATGCTACGCGAGCCTAGACACCCGCGTTTTCGGCGGCAGCTCACGGCCTTCACAGCTTGGCAAATCTCCAGGCCAAAATCAGGAAACGGCACTCCACCGACCGATCGCCGGCGCCTTGCCAGAAAACTTGCGTGAACATCACACATTAAAGATCTAACTAAAATTCTGAAGTGCCACGAAGACCGAATGAACAAACAGTCTGCATGAAAGACAGAATAGTCTTCGTAGAGACCGGAAGACAATGGAATAGTGTGAAATCGTCCAGTAACAACTTAACTATAGAAGTACACTCTCTCCGTACCTACTCAGTTTTTACTTGATCACGCCGAAAGAATGTTTAATTGTAGGAGGGGGAGAAACACGAGATAAGCGTTTAACGTCCCGTCGATAACGAGGTCATTATAGACGGAGCACAGCTCGAATTAGGAAAGGATGGAAAAGGAAAGGAGCTGCGCCTTTCAAAGGAACCATTCGACCATATCCTTCGATTCTGGGAAATGACGAAAATCTAAATCAAGATGGCCAGACGCGGGTTTGAACCATCATTCACCCGAATGGGAGCCCAGTACACTAACCACTACGCTACCCTGCTCGGTGTTTAATTATAACACGTATGCTACATCAGAGGGTGAATAGTGAAAACGCCTCTATGCCCGTCGCCCTTCTGCCTAAACCTCCGTGATCTCACCAAATTCTGAAAGTCATTGAGCGGAAGACTGCGGGTGCTATGATCTGTGCCGCGCGGGGTAGCCGCGCGGTCTAGGCGTCTTGTCACAGTCCGCGTGGATCCCCCCGTCGGAGGTTCGAATCCTCCCTCGGGGATGGGTGTTGTCCTTAGCGTAAGTTAGTTTAACTTAGATGAAATAGTGCGTAAGCTTAGGGACCGGCGACCTCAGCAGTTTGGTCCCATAAGGCCTTACCACAAACTTCCATGAAGTACAGCTGAAAGTCCTCACTCGTTGACTGCTGAAGAAGAAGTCCCTTAGTTGTCACCTCCAGTGGAAGAAGTCACCTCTCGTTGGCTGCCATGGGAGAAGTGTTTCTCTACTCGTTCTCGAGATTAAGTCTCGCTTCTGAGTTTGCACGAGATTCTGTGCGCCAATGAGATGGCTTTTGCAGTATTCTGGCCAGTGCCACAGCGGTAAATAAACCAACAAATTCCGAGTTTTTCAGTATTAATCTGTATTAGAAGGCAGCTCTTAACAACTCTGACATCCCCTTTCTGCTGTCGAGTTTTCTCGCCAGCCAATAGGCTAGACTCCACATCACGATCTTCTGATAATTAGCATTCAGCTCCACCCCTCTGCTGAGTGACTTTGCTAACAAATGAGAAGTTTCGGTGTAAATTTTCAGTTAGCGGCCTGGCTTCAACGGTGGAGAAGTAGAGCTTCCACATTTCTCATGGTACTGTAAGGTGACTGTCACCCCACTAGCAATGAGGTGTTTGACTGTGATCCGTCTATCCCTTCGAATCAGAGAGTGAGAGTGTCCGTAAGTTCCAGCATTGCAGGGCCACAGCTGTGTGCCACCTGCCGGCACTCGGGTGTCAGACAAGTTTGCGCGCCTTATTACGATGATGAAGACCCCCCGCCCAACGACTGACAGTTGTTTCGTTCACTGCCAGGGCTCCGTAACTACACTCCTGGAAATGGAAAAAAGAACACATTGACACCGGTGTGTCAGACCCACCATACTTGCTCCGGACACTGCGAGAGGGCTGTACAAGCAATGATCACACGCACGGCACAGCGGACACACCAGGAACCGCGGTGTTGGCCGTCGAATGGCGCTAGCTGCGCAGCATTTGTGCACCGCCGCCGTCAGTGTCAGCCAGTTTGCCGTGGCATACGGAGCTCCATTGCAGTCTTTAACACTGGTAGCATGCCGCGACAGCGTGGACGTGAACCGTATGTGCAGTTGACGGACTTTGAGCGAGGGCGTATAGTGGGCATGCGGGAGGCCGGGTGGACGTACCGCCGAATTGCTCAACACGTGGGGCGTGAGGTCTCCACAGTACATCGATGCTGTCGCCAGTGGTCGGCGGAAGGTGCACGTGCCCGTCGACCTGGGACCGGACCGCAGCGACGCACGGATGCACGCCAAGACCGTAGGATCCTACGCAGTGCCGTAGGGGAGCGCACCGCCACTTCCCAGCAAATTAGGGACACTGTTGCTCCTGGGGTATCGGCGAGGACCATTCGCAACCGTCTCCATGAAGCTGGGCTACGGTCCCGCACACCGTTAGGCCGTCTTCCGCTCACGCCCCAACATCGTGCAGCCCGCCTCCAGTGGCGTCGCGACAGGCGTGAATGGAGGGACGAATGGAGACGTGTCGTCTTCAGCGATGAGAGTCGCTTCTGCCTTGGTGCCAATGATGGTCGTATGCGTGTTTGGCGCCGTGCAGGTGAGCGCCACAATCAGGACTGCATACGACCGAGGCACACAGGGCCAACACCCGGCATCATGGTGTGGGGAGCGATCTCCTACACTGGCCGTACACCACTGGTGATCGTCGAGGGGACACTGAATAGTGCACGGTACATCCAAACCGTCATCGAACCCATCGTTCTACCATTCCTAGACCGGCAAGGGAACTTGCTGTTCCAACAGGACAATGCACGTCCGCATGTATCCCGTGCCACCCAACGTGCTCTAGAAGGTGTAAGTCAACTACCCTGGCCAGCAAGATCTCCGGATCTGTCCCCCATTGAGCATGTTTGGGACTGGATGAAGCGTCGTCTCACGCGGTCTGCACGTCCAGCACGAACGCTGGTCCAACTGAGGCGCCAGGTGGAAATGGCATGGCAAGCCGTTCCACAGGACTACATCCAGCATCTCTACGATCGTCTCCATGGGAGAATAGCAGCCTGCATTGCTGCGAAAGGTGGATATACACTGTACCAGTGCCGACATTGTGCATGCTCTGTTGCCTGTGTCTATGTGCCTGTGGTTCTGTCAGTGTGATCATGTGATGTACCTGACCCCAGGAATGTGTCAATAAAGTTTCCCCTTCCTGGGACAATGAATTCACGGTGTTCTTATTTCAATTTCCAGGAGTGTATTTTGCCAGCGCCTACGAATATCTGCGACGCTCTGGTTTTCCTCCAAAAGAAACTGAGTGACCGTTCTCTGCTTGGAACGCGCCTCCTTCACAGACCTATTCTGAAACCCGTGTAAATGCCGCTACCTATCAGAAGTTCATGAAGCTGTAGGAGCTGAAGCGGGAATATTCCACGATGTCCACAACCAATTCCCAAATTTTTCTACCGAAACTAGCGGAGAAAAAGAAAATTAAGGCTTCCAAAATAGAAGTTTTATTGCCTAGGCTCCGTATCAACATCACACATCTGACAGTAGTTGATGTGCTCTATCTGACGTTTTTGTCACCTCTCTGCCTTGATGATAAATCTACGACTTTTATTTTAAAATTCTTAGAGGTTGCATGGGACTGTCGTTTCCGTGAGTTTACGTCCATGTTTTCAAAGGCCAGGTAGCAATGTGGCAGACGTTGGAACTTTATAATTCACATGTGCGATGATCTTAAGATGGCAATAACCTTGCTTCAACTAGTAACCAAGCTGCGTATCTACTGCGATCTGGTCTCTAAAATTTCTGTTTTGGAAGCCTACATTGCTGTAGAGACTTTTCTACTTCTGAAAATGTCAGACAATTAGATACAAATGTGGTGCATTAGTGACTCGTATTAATTGACATCTTTATTTTCGAAATCACTGAGCTCCCTTGCTGTAAACGTGACCGCTTATCAAATGACATCGAAGGCAGTGAAAAAATGAACTTAAATAGGAACCTGAAAATGAAACATGAGACGTGCTGGTCGAGCAGCAGATTGTCACTTATCATAAAGAGCACGACTACAACAATGGACGTAGTCCAAACCCTGGATACACTCACTCGTTTTCTCATATGACGCTGCTTGCTGTGATCCACTGAAAGACTCCTGCACATATTTGAAAGGCTCCTGTTACGGGGAAGGTTCGTTTCATGGAAATATCTTTGTTAATGGAACAAGTAGAAAGGTTCTTGGTCATGTGGAGGGTTAATAAAATGTTTCTCCATCTAACGCTTCTAGCTTATTTATTATGCTCTCTTTCTCTGGTAATTACTTCTCTGATTTTCATCCTCATTATAAATATGGGATCCTTTTTTAATTGTTTGGAATAACAGCAAACCAATGAATTAAACATTAATTTATTTTGATGTTTGCAACATTTTACATCTCGACAATAATGTCAACCTCATTGGTGCCTTACGATTATAAGCCAATGGATAATTTACTCAGTTAATGGATGAGGATTGGATGTATTCACATTCATGCTAATACTTGCTAGCAGGAGTCAAACATTTATTGCACATCGGATTTTATTTCATGCATCACGATTAGTATGGTGCAACAAGTTACAAGTACTGCAGCACAGTCGAACGCTATCGGGACTTGATTATGAAGTTCCGAGCTAAGGTGCATTCCGCGATTCCAAATTAGCAGAGGTCTGGCCGAAAACTCCGCACACTAACGAGCCGCTACACATCGCTTAGAGGGTCTCTTTTGCTACCCTTCAAGACGGCGGATTTTCTACGGAGCGACCAGAATTTGGTCCTGTGCAGCCTCTGTCCCTTCTGCACAATGCGGTACTTTACCTCGCAGTCCAACTCCTTTCAGACTCGAACAGTAAGAGGGTTCCTCAAGCAAACTGCCGACTAGGAGCCGCACGTGTAGCTTAACTAAGAGAAACTGTCCAAGAATGGAATAGTGCTCTCGCTACTCACAACGCTAATAAGACAAGCTAATTCACGCAAGGCACGTGGCATTCCTTGGAGTATAAGATCGAACCCACGTGTTAGTTGGAACCTTCGTAAACATTGGCCACATGATAATTATTAAAATCGCCCTACAGTATACTAATAATGTCAATCTCATGGGTGCTTTACTATTATAAGCCAACTGATAATTTACTCAGTTAAACTGAGAAACTCTCTACCATCCTAACTAATTCACTGTATTAAGCAAACGGTGGATCTACACTCTGTCTACCACGTGGCCACCAAGTCCACCTGTTAGCCTACTATTCAATTTAAATCTCGGGTCGTGACTACTATTCCTGACTACTATTCCCTTCCTTCACGATACAAAACTCCCAGAACATATAACAATTTCACAAAACATGGAAACACATTACACATACCATGTTCTCGGCACTTGGGCGCTCATGCACAATGAACCTATAAGTCACACGTGTCTTTCTATCCAATCTCAAAACCGAATAGTATCTCACACACGCATCTTAATTTAAGATGCTTTACCAGCTGTGTCTTACCATTTCATCGTGCTCCTGTGCAGCACAGAGATTTACCATTACAAAGCTTCACACGATATCTTAAAATATTCAAAAGATTGTAAAATATTTCACACATGCATCTTAATTTAAAACCTATCCTGATTTCCTAACGCTGAAATAAAAGAGTTAGTATCGTTCTGGCTCATTTAACGTGAACTCACCAACCACGCCACGCTTTCTTAGCGGAGCTACCTACCACGTCCATTGACCATAAAGTCCGCTGCCAGAGCCCCGTAGAACAGCACATCAGCCAGCATTCTTCGTTCGCCCCGGATGTCCTCCAAAGTATCTTAAGAGGAGCTCCCTTCTTGCTGCCAACCTTACTCATCTCTGCTTGACTAAGACCTGAAGTTGCGACTTGCTATTGCTCTCTTTGGAGCACCCTTAAATCTCTGTCCGGCAGACGCTATCGATTGCTGCAGTACTGAAATTGTGCTAATATCTTTCTCTCTCTCTCTCTCTCTCTCTCTCTCTCACACACACACACACACACACACATACAACATGGAATATTGATTTGTGCAATCACACAGGAATTGTAGGCTTTTTCAGGTGTTACATTAAGAAATGACCGCTGGTTTTGCCTTCCTTGAGTTTGCTATTACATTATCTGTGCTCACTGAGTTTACTTTTATTATTGTCATTGCCCTTTCTACTCAAACTGAGTTTATTTCTATGAGAGGGTCCAAGCAGGGACCTCTCACCAACAGTCAGAAATTATTACAAATCATCACTCAATGCTCCCGATCTATGCTGCTTCGTCGGACTCCCTTTCGAGGACGGTGCCGACAAGCCATTGTCACACAGTAACGCTGTCTTCGCAATTTGCATTAACTTTTCGTTGTCACAGACACTTACATGTCAGCAAACTTCTGCTGCAGCAGAACTCCGCTTTCCTCTTGAACTCTGGTAGGCAAAGAAACAAAAGTCCTGGTAAATAAGAGAGCACCTGGGAGGAATTACTTTCTCCTCTTTGTAACTCTGGTATCACTTACGTTCAGAAACATTAAAGCAAATACTGCATTTTAAATACAAATATAGGTAATTTCGTTACATATGAAGGCTCTTACAATGAGCTCATGAAAACACGTTTCTTAATGTATGCAGTGAAATTTTGACTTTTAATTATCAGTTACTTACTAAATAGTTTCTGCGTCGTTAAGTGGCAAGACACAGTCTCATCTCTGCTGAATGCTTGAACTTCGCTCAACATACGGATATGTTCTCGACGTAGGAGAAGTGTGTGCCAGTCGTTACAGTGTCTTTGCTTGAGACAGTATGTGAATTAAGAGGTATAGGTAACGAGGAAAAATTGGATATTCTGTGAGTTTACGGCGATATGAGAATAATTCCAAACACTCTACCAACTAATACGCAGAAAGGTATCACCATCGGTGACTCATTTCATAACAAAAGGTAGCAGTTACTTGTAAAAGTCTGTTCGGGATTGGCGGGATATGCTACAGAGGCAGAAAGAGTCAGGTTTGAGGGAATCTGAGCAGCATTCGTTTTATAAAAGATACATTTACGTATTTGTTTTAATTGTAGGTCACCGTGGATCTAAATAGAGAATCAAACCTGGAGAGTTTTTCATGAAGACAAGAATGTAAAACCTGCCAAGAAATAAACACTTCCGTCTGACGATGTGAGCGGGCCCGAAAGTATTAACGGTGCAATAAAATCATTAATATAATTTTACGACTGGTTCCAGTACTTCCTACAGCGTAATTTATGAAAACACTTGCGGTGTTCTCTAACTATAACGAGTAAAATAGTATCATTTCTACCTGTCACATGTGTGACAGAAAAGTGTGGTATGACAAGACGAAATATATAATAATTTAGTACATTCTCACAAAACTGCCTTAAAGAACTTTGTCCATAGCGTTCTGAGACTTTCAAGAGTATACCAAACTCAAAGAATTGCAGCATCCGTAACATAGATTCCCAGGAGGTTGTGGTGTATGGGTCACCACGTGGAATCACAGAGTGTGCGCTGCGAAGAAAGGAGTGACGACGCAGCAAAGGGATCGGTACGTTCTCGCAGTAGACACTTTCATCTGCTGGTGTTAGCGTGAGCTCGCCAGGAACCAGTGATACTGCGTGTGTAGATGGCCAGGTCTCAGTCCCCCCCCCCCCCCCCCAGGCCAGGTCGCGCCCTAGGCCAGGTATTATACCTCTCCCTCCTTCCCGCCGCCACGCCTTCCTTCACCCCCACCCGAAACTCCTCCTGGGAGGTAGTCTCCCTCCTTGCGCAGTCCGATTTCAATAACAGCAGCATCTGCCTCTGGAAGCGCCTCTCGCCAGGTCAGCCATAAATCACCGGCATTCGGAAAATTACGACGGACGCTCGTTTCTCGGTCCTTCGTTGCTGCCGCCCGTCATATTGCGAGATACCTCAAATGTTACTCTGCACGCTTGCATCATACGTATTTCCTGTTGCATTTGTTATATGAAGCAGGACACGGATATAACGTAGTTTTAAAACATCTTTTGTGCTTATTTTTGCGCTGCAAATCCGAAATCGAGTGGCAGTTGAATATACAAAGAAAAATTAAATATCAAAAACTGCATAGCTGTACTTATTTTTCATTCAGACTATCAAATTTTAAAACCTGCTCACTTGCGTATTCTACAACTGCAGGGACTACTCATTCAAATATCAGAAATGTGCTACTTAGGTATTGTATGTCTCATGACAAACGTGTCCATTGTCTCAAGGCATTCCACTACAGTAATAAAATACACAAGACAATATGATTTTTGAGCCGAAGTAAGTCTGAATCTGACCGTATCGACAGCTAAATAAAATAATGAACACAGATGTGTGTTACACAGAGAAATTACTAACATTTCTGCCGCGCGGTGTCGCTGCGCGGTCAGGGGCGCCTTGCCACGGTTCGCGCGGCTCCCCCGTCGGAGGTTCGAGTCCTCCCTTCTTTGCGTAAGTTACTTTAAGTAAGATTAAGTAGGGGGTAAGCCTAGGGACTGAAGACCTCAGCAGTTTGGTCCCATAGGAATTTATCACAAATTTCCAAATTTTTTACTAACAGTTGTGACCGATTTCCAACATCACCAGCACAGAATATTTCGAAATATTAATTACCGTTCCTGCCTACCTTTTAGGCGACACATCAGGTATTTCCGTGTAGTCAATTGTGCACTGCCTATCAGAGTAGCTGACCCACAAGACTCTGGTTCGAACATCCTTTACTCGAGATATTATAGGCTGACACTATCTTCTGTATCGCACAACTGCATTTTTATTTTTGAACTACACTTTTGCCATTCGGAATTTGCAATTGGAGAGTTAACGATGAGTACACTACGTCTAGTAATTATTTCTTTTCCTGTCGCCGTACGCTTTGCACCACTACAAATATATGTACAGTCATTAACTTTCGGAAGATCACGAAATATTGGAGTAGAAACATTTGGTCAAAATTTGATTAAACTGTTTATTATATGTTCGAAACAGTATATAAAAGAAGATTTCCTATTTATCATTCACACGACCATTAATGACTTGAGTAATTTTCTACATCGACATACATCCTCTGTTTACTGATATCGTCGTACAATCCACTGCTGTCGCAAAATATTACTAATCTTGTTTACGTGCCTCAATAGCGTTGGAATAGTAGCCCAGATAGGAAGTTACTGCTTCCTATTAGTGTCAATCGTCATCTTTGAACAAAATGGGGTTACTTCCGTGCTCAATGAGTTCTAAACTAAAAAATTAGACTCCTCCCGAACAGGCCATGAAGGCCCAACGGTACCGACCGGCCACCATGTCATCCTCAGCCCATAGGCGTTACTGGATGCGGATACGCAGGGGCATGTGGTCAGCACACCGCTTTCCTGGCCGTATGTCAGTTTCCGAGACCGGAGCCGCTACTTCTCAATGAAGTGGCTCCTCAGTCTGCCTCAGAAGCGCTTAGTGCACCCAGCTTGCCAACAGCGCTCGGCATACCGGATGGTCATCCATCCAAGTGCTAGCCCAGCCCGACAGCGCTTAACTTCGGTGATCTGATGGGAACCGGTGTTACCACTGCGGCAAGCCCGTTGGCCCTCAGTAAGTTCGCTCTGCTCATATTTTCTTCGGTCGACAGGTTATCCTTCTTATACATTATACTAGTCTCTTGGGCTCATATCCGAGTTCCTACCCAATATTGCCAGGGATTTGTGCATTGGAGCCAAACGACATCCTGGTCAGTTGTGATGTTGTATCGTTATTTACGAAAGTGCCACTCAGTGACGCTCTGGAGCACATCGGTTCCATGTTCCCGCAAGACATCATAAAGCTCTTCCATGCAGGTCTCACCACGAGCTATTTCACGTGGAATGGCGATTTCTACGAACAGCTGGAAGGCGTCGCCATGGGTAGTCCTCTCAGTCCAGTGGTGGCCAACGTGTTCATGGAACAATTCGAAGCACAGGCACTTGACTCGGCGACTTGCAAACCTAAGGTGTGGTACAGGTACGTCGATGATACTTTCGTGGTGTGGGGCCATGGTGAAGAACAGCTCGGTGAATTCCTGAGACACTTGAACAGCCTCCATGCCAACATAACATTTACCATGGAAGTAGAAATGGACAAGAAACTGCCATTTCTAGATGTGCTGGTCACAACGGACGGCGAAAACCTGGGACACAGCGTGTATCGAAAACCGACACACACGGACCGATACCTGCACAAACTGTCAAACCACCACCCGCGCCAGAAAAGAGGCATGATTAGTACGCTCGTAACGAGAGCAGGACGAATATGTGAGCCTCAACACCTCAAACGTGAAATGCAACACCTGGAAACTGTCCTGAGGAGCAATGGGTACTCCAAAAATTATATTAAAAGTGTAACAGAGCCAAACACTCGCCGAAGTAAGGAACCAGAAAAAGAAATGTCGGGTACGGCCTTTCTGCCATACATTCCCAGAGTGACGGACAGAATCGGCCGTATATTGCGCAAACACGGCGTAAAGACGATTTTCAAACCGACAAGGAAGATCAAAGAGTGTCTTAGATCGGCGAAGGAGAAAAGAGACCCACTTGCAATGTCGGGAATATACCGTATACCATGCACATGCGGAAAAGTTTATGTCGGAATGACTGGACGATCAATTAACACCAGGATCAAAGAGCATAAGCGACATTGCAGGTTGGGGCAGGTGGAGAAATCGGCCGTGGCAGAGCACGCACTGAATGAGACCGACCACGTAATAAAATTCGCCGACACGGAAGTTCTGGCTGTAGAGAAGCACTATCACACGCGCTTGTTCAGAGAAGCTGTAGAAATCCAAAAACACGCGAACAGTTTGAACAAGAAAGAGGAAAGCCTTAAGGTAAACGGATCGTGGCTTCTCGTACTGCAGCGAACGACCGTCGCAGGTAGCAAGAGGAGAACCGCACCGGAAATGACCGCGGAAAAGCCCTCGGACGTTGGCGCGCCAGGTACATATAGTCTGCGGCCGCGAGCTCGCCTCCAGTTCACCACCGGCAATGGAGAGTGAAGCTTTGACAATGCCAGCCACTCGTGCTGGCGAAACGTCAGAAAAATCATTAGATGAACGTCGGCCGAAGAACCCGAGACAGAAGTCAATAGGCAGTTCGTCAACAAGTGGCCACGAAAGCGTTAACAATTTTGTGTCTATATATTGTCAGAATAAGTGCAAGTTTCAGGAGTTTAAGATTTTTTTCATACAATTAATCAACATAACGATATTATCTTCTATTTGTAAACAGAAAAAGAAAATAAAAGGTATTATGAGATCAGTTAGCTCAGCACCAACATTACACCTACAAATCAGCAAATTCTCCGAACATAAAAATCTCGTGCTCCATACATAGTCGCTTCTCACACTTCGAGCAACAATGTTTTGTTTTCCTGTCTTTTTTTTTCAGTACAGTCACCACACCTGACATATCTACCAGTCATCTCTTTTGGAGCTGACGTTAAAGTTTCACCCAGTAGATCATCTATCCACTTCCAAATTTCCCTTGGAAGATGTACGATTTCTTGTCTAAAGCAAAGACTGTCATTTATCAGATCAAACCTAAATTACGAATGAAATCTACGCGATTCTTGCTTGTTTTGTCACCTTTGTTATTTTTTCTGTACACTTTGATGGCATTTATGGCAGCCGTAATGAGTATACCATAAAAAATTGTCATAGGCAAACGTTTGCTGTTGTGAGCAACATCATAAGTAAATGGCACTCAGTTCATCTGCGACATCAAAACAGGTTAAGTTGCATTGTAAAAAGTAAAGATTTCCAGTTTTATTTTATCACCTGTCTGTTGGTCTATTTTTTATCATGGTGTTAATTTGACAAGCCAGCACAACTTTATCTTCTTTTTTGGTACGCAGGACATCAATGTAACGTCATTCTGGAACCAAAATCGAGGGCTATATACTTATGTAGTAACCATGAACCATGGACCTTTCCGTTGGTGGGTAGGCTCGCGTGCCTCAGTGATACAGATAGCCGTACCGTAGGTGCAACCACAACGGAGGGGTATCTGTTGAGAGGCCAGACAAACGTGTGGTTCCTGAAGAGGGGCAGCAGCCTTCTCAGTAGTTGCAGGGGCAACAGTATGAATGATTGACTGATCTGACCTTGTAACAATAACCAAAACGGCCGTGGCTCTGCTGGTACTGTAACAGCTGAAAGCAAGGGGAAATTATAGCCGTAATTTTTACCGAGGGCATGCAGCTTTACTGTATGGTCAAATAATGATGGCGTCCTCTTGGGTAAAATATTCCGGAGGTAAAATAGTCCCCCATTCGGATTTCTGGCGTGGACTAAGGAGGATGTTGTTATCAGGAGAAAGACAACTGGCATTCTACGGATCGGAACGTGGAATGCCAGATCCCTTAACCGGGCAGGTAGGTTAGAAAATTTAAAAAGGGAAATGGATAGGTTGAAGTTATATACAGTGGACATTAGTGAAGTTCGGTGCCAGGGAGAACAAGACTTCTGGTCAGGTGAACACAGGGTTATAAATACAAAATCAAATAGGGGTAATGCAGGAGTAGCTTTAATAATGGATAGGAAAATAGGAATGCTGGTAAGCTACTACAGACAGCATAGTGAACGCATTATTGTGGCCAAGATAGACATGAAGCCCACGCTTACCACAGAAGTACAGGTTTATATGCCAAATAGCTCCGCGGATGTCGAAGAAATTGATGAAATGTATGATGAGATAAAAGAAATTATTCAGATAGTGAAGGGAGACGAAAATTTAATAGTCATGGGTGACTGGAACTCAATAGTAGAAAAAGGAAGAGAAGGAAACGTAGTCGGTGAATATGGAATGGGAGTAAGGAATGAAAGACGAAGCCGCCTGGTAGAATTTTGCACAGAGCATAAATTAATTATAGCTAACACTTAGTTCAAGAATCATAAAAGAAGGTTATATACATGTATACATGGAAGAAGCCTGGAGAAACTGGAAGATCTCAGATAGATTATATAATAGTAATACAGCGATTCAGGAACCAGGTTTTAAATTGTAAGACATTTCCAGGGGCAGATGTGGACTCTGACCACAATCTACTGGTTATGAACGGCATATTAAAACTGAAGAAACTGCAAAAAGGTGGGAATTTGAGGAGATGGGACCTGGATAAACTAAAAGAACCAAAGGTTGTAGAGAACTTCAAGGAGAGCCTTAGGGAACGACTGACAAGAGTGGGGGAAAGAAATAAAGTAGCAGAAGAATGGGTAGCTTTGAGAGGTGAAATAGTAAAGGTAGCAGAGGATCAAATAGGTAAAAAGACGAGGGCTGATAGAAATCCTTGGGTAGCAGAAGAGATATTAAATTTAATTGATGAAAGGAGAAAATATAAAAATGCAGTAAATGAAGCAGTCAAAAAGGAGTACAAACGTCTGAAAAATGAGATCTAAAGGAAGTGCAAAATGGATAAGCAGGGATGGCTAGAAGACAAATGTAGGGCTCTAGATTCGCATATCACACAGGATAAGATGGATATTGCCTATAGGAAAATTAAAGAGACCTTTGGAGAAAAGAGAACCACTTGTATGTATATCAAGTGCTCAGATTTAAACCCAGTTCTAAGCAAAGAAGGGAAAGCAGAGAGGTGGAAGGAGTATATAGAGGGTCTATACAAGTTATTGACGACAATATTATAGAAATGGAAGAGACTGTAGATGCAGATGAAATAGTAGGTATGATACTGCGTGAAGAGTTTGACAGAGCACTGAAAGACCTAAGTCGAAACAAGGACCCAGGAGTAGACAACAATCCATTAGAACTACTGGCAGCCTTGGGAGAGCCAGGCCTAACAAAACTCTACCATCTAGTGAGTAAGATATAGAAAACAGGCGAAATACCCTCAGACTTCTTTATAGACGAATGAAAAAAAACTGGTAAGACGAACTCGAGGAAGATCAGTTTGGATTCCATAGAAATATTGGTACACGTGAGGCAATTCTGACCCTTCGACTTGTCTTAGAAAATAGATTAAGGAAAGGCAAACCTACGTTTCTAGCATTTGTAGACTTAGAGAAAGCTTTTGACAGTGTTGACTGGAATATTCTCTTTCAAATTCTGAATGTGGCAGGGGTAAAATACAGGGAGCGAAAGCCTATTTACAATTTTTACAGAAACCAGATGGCAGTTATGAGAGTAGTATAACAGTCGAGTGGGCATGGAAGCAATGGTTGAGAAGGGAGTAAGGGTTGTAGCCTATCCCCGATGTTATTCAATCTGTATATTGAGCAAGCAGTAATGGAAACAAAAGACAAATTCGGTGTAGGAATTAAAATCCATGGAGAAGAAATAAAAACCTTGAGGTTCACCGATGACATTGTAATTCTGTCAGAGGCCGCAAAGGACCTGGAAGAGCAGCTGAACGAAATGGACAGTGTCTTGAAAAGAATATATAAGACGAACATCGACAAAAGCAAAATGAGGATAATTTAATGTACTCGAATTACATCGGGTGATGCTGTGGGAATTAGATTAGGAAATGAGACGCTTAAAGTAGTAAATAAGTTTTGCTATTTGGGGAGCAAAATAACTTATGATGCTCGAAGTAGAGGGGATATAAAATGTAGACTGGTAATGGCAAGGAAAGCGTTTCTGCCGAAGAGAAATTTGTTAACATCGAGTGTAGATTTAAGTGTCAGGAAGTCGTTTCTGAAAGTATTTGTAAGGAGTGTAGCCATGTATGGAAGTGAAACGTGGTCGATAAATAGCTTAGGCAAGAAGAGAATAGAAGCTTTCAAAATGTGGTGCTACAGAAGAATGCTGAAGATTACATGGGTAGATCACATAACTAATCAGGAGGTATTGAGTAGAATTGGAGAGAAGAGAAATTTGTGACACAACTTGACTAAAAGAAGGGATCGGTTGGTAGAGCATATTCTGAGGTATCAAGGGATCTCCAATTTGGTATTTTAGGGCAGCGTGGAGGGTAAAAATCGTAGAGGGAGACCCAGAGATTAATACATTAAACAGATTCAGAAGTTTGTAGGTTGCAGTAGGTACTGGAAGATAAAGAAGGTTGCACAGGATAGAGTAGCATGGAGAGCTGCATCAAACCATTCTCTGGACTGAAGACCACAACAACAACAACAGGTACATTTTTCTCGTTTTCACGGACTGTGCCGACAGAAGTCAATGTATGTTCTTTCGAGAGATGGATCATAAGTGGGTAACTAGTAAACCAATTATCGAACGTCAAATTCCTACTTGTATTCGTTATTGGCTCCGCTAAACGGTTTACAATATCGTATATTTTATTACTAAGCTGGTAATAGACTGGTGGTTGTTTTCTCGAGTATTCTTCCAATTTGAGGATACAGAATCTAAAAGAGCATATATCTTTATGTCGTATTTCGCTGGTATGTTTCGCGTGTGTACACAGAAAGGACGTCTCCTTTGGAAAGATAAGAGCATCTCATCAATAGTAAGTGACATATAGTGTTGTTGTATATTTTCAACAAAATTATCAAAAAACTCTTATACCAGCCTTCTTATCATAAAATCTCAAACAATTTTGTAAAAAGTAAAACTTCCGCAGTGACATTGTAGTCCGAAAGATTTCAACTCCAGTAACATCTGTACCCCAAAAATCGCTCAAGTTTTGTCTGTTTGAGCGGTTTAGGCTTGCCATGTACAAAAGTCCCATAAATGCCCTCAAATCCTCCTCAGTTGCATTGTTCATACGGTAACGCTCTTTATTTTCTGGATATTTTCCCCTGATATTCCTTATATGATTATTTGTATGTGTAAGTACAGTATTCAATATACTGTCTGTTATCTACATCTACATCTACATTCTACATCTACATCTACATTAGTACTCCGCAAGCCACCCAACGGTGTGTGGCGGAGGGCACTTTACGTGCCACTGTCATTACCTCCCTTTCCTGTTCCAGTCGCGTATGGTTCGCGGGAAGAACGACTGTCTGAAAGCCTCCGTGCGCGCTCTAATCTCTCTAATTTTACATTCGTGATCTCCTCGGGAGGTATAAGTAGGGGGAAGCAATATATTCGATACCTCATCCAGGAACGCACCCTCTCGAAACCTGGCGAGCAAGCTACACCGCGATGCATAGCGCCTCTCTTGCAGAGTCTGCCACTTGAGTTTATTAAACATCTCCGTAACGCTATCACGGTTACCAAATAACCCTGTGACGAAACGCGCCGCTCTTCTTTGGATCTTCTCTATCTCCTCCGTCAACCCGACCTGGTACGGATCCCACACTGATGAGCAATACTCAAGTATAGGTCGAACGAGTGTTTTGTAAGCCACCTCCTTTGTTGATGGACTACATTTTCTTAGGACTCTCCCAATGAATCTCAACCTGGTACCCGCCTTACCAACAATTAGTTTTATATGATCATTCCACTTCAAATCGTTCCGTACGCATACTCCCAGATATTTTACAGAAGTAACTGCTACCAGTGTTTGTTCCGCTATCATATAATCATACTGTTTTACAGCACCTTTTACGCCTGGAGGATTGGTAATAATATTCTCCGAACGAGTACGAGCACATAGCGTAATAGAGTCCTTCTTCGGTTTGTACCATCACTGGACGTATAAAAAATCCCAGGTACCTGAGGTGACTGACTAGGAGCCGCTAACACAGGTTTTGGCTCTTCGGAATCATCCAAAATACCCTCTTGCACCGAATCACTTTCTTCACTTTTTTGAGACACTCACTAGGAGCCGCTAATGCTGATTTTGGCTCTTCCGAATCATGCAAAATATGCTCTTACACCTAAACACTTTCTTCACTTCTTTGAGAAACTTTGTCAATCTTTCTTCGCTCTCGGAGTCACAGGAACTGGCATTTGAACAGTTTTCTAAAACTTCTTCCAGTAGTTCTTGTAGCCGACGTTCATTTTCTTCATAAGACTTCTTGAGAAATACAAAATCTAAAAATCATTCAAAGAATATTGTAAATGACTATATATTTCACAAACTCGCTGATAGCTCAAAATGTAATACAGGTCGGGTGTGACGTACCCTAGCCACCTTAGAACACGTGTATCTCCCTCTGACACTGGGGCAACAATAAACTAAACTCTGCTTCTTCCTCCCTCTTTCTTACCTCCAGCTGCTGTGACAGTAAGATTTGTGTGGACACTGGACACTATGACATTCAATAATCGGCCCTTCAAAACACCTCGGGCATGACATACCCAATCTTACTCAAGCCGGGCTAATACCATAAAGGTTATTCCCTGATATCTTAACAGATGTTCTATCATTCTCTCCCTTCTTCTTTTCACTGTTTTCCATATATTACTTTCGTCGTTGATTCTATTTCATTCGTTTCATTACCAGCCCACCTAATTTCCAACATTCTTCTGTAGCACGACATCTCAAATTCTTCGATTGTTTTCTGTTACGGTTTTCCCACAGTCCACCCTTCGTTATCATACGAAGCTCCCCGCCAAACTTACGTTATCAGAAATTTATTCTGCAAAGTAAGGTCTACATTTGATACTAGTAGATTTCTCTTGGTCAGGAAAGCCCTTTTTGCCAGTGCTAGTCAGCTTTTTATATCCTCCTTCCTCCGTCCTTCTTGGACTACTTTTCTGCCTAGATAACAGAATTCCTTAATTTCATCTACTTCGTTATCACCAAATCTGACGTTTAGTTTCTCACTACTTTCGTCTTTCTTCGATTTAGTCTCAATATATATTCTGCATACATTAAAGTGTTCATTCCACTCAACAGATACTGTGATTATTTGTCACTTGTACTGAGGATAGCAATGTCATCAGAGAATATTATCTTTGATACACTTTCGCTTGAATTTTAATTCCGCTCTTCTACCTATCTTTTATATCCATCATTGCTTCTTCGATGTATGGACTGAACAATAGGCGCGAAAGACTACGTGTCTGTCATATACCCTTCTACATAAGACCACATCGTTCCTGTGCATCCACTCTTATTGCTCCCTCTAGGCCTTTGTCCATATCGTATATTACCCGCCTTTCCCTATATCTTACTCCTATTTTTCTTAGACTTTTGAAAATCTTTCACCATGTGACAATGTCGAACGCTTTTCCTAGGTCGACAAATCCTATTAATTTGTCTTGATTTTTCTTCAGGTTTTCTTCCGTCATTGAGCGCAACTTCAAAACGGCTTCACTGGTACCTTCGCATTTCCTAAAGCCAGGCTGATCGTCGTCTAACAGGTCCTCAAATTTCTTTTACATGACGCTCGTTTCACCCATAGTTTCCCGCTAACGCTAATGGCTGCGCTGAGAATGGCACGATGTGCTGGTGAATGCCGTCGCATTGAGTTCAGCGACCAAAGGCGGTTGTGCCCTTCTCCGGCTGAGCATCGTCGGCGAGAATGGCGCCGACTTGGGGAGACGTCCTACTCTTCCAGCGTTTCGGGGAGGCACAGAGGTGTTTAATTCTGGAGTCTTTGTGTTTAGGGTCATGGAGTATGACTTTAGATCACGTTTGCTAGTGATTGAGGGATCCCTAACGGCACAACTGTACGTCACAGACATGTTACGTGCCGGCCGCTGTGTCCGAGCCGTTCTAGGCGCTTCAGTTCGGAACCGCGCTGCTGCTGCGGTCGCAGGTTCGAATCCTGCCTCGGGTATGGATGTGTGTGATGTCCTTAGGTTAGTTAGGTTTAAGTAGTTCTAAGTGTAGGGGACTGATGACCTCAAATGTTAAGTCCCATAGTGCTTAGAGCCATTTTGTACATCTTACGTCTTCACATATCACTTTTCGTGTGACAGTAAAGTTGTGCCATTTTTCAAAAATGTAACGCTCGTCCTCAAATGCCACGTTCCGTTGTGAACTGCGTAGAGGTGCTCCCGTATCCAGATCTGTCCCCTGTGCCGTGTGCCTGCGTTTAATTTCGAGCAATTCCCGCGGATTTGGAATCAATCTGGCCGCAAGAGCGCATGAAGTGTTAATGTCGCCGGTAGAGGGCAGGTCAGAGGAGAAGGTCGTTAAGGACTGTGGCGACCTGGACAGGAGGAGAGTGAGACACGACCGAAGAGCGCAAGTGAGGCGGCTTGCTGTTGTGGCCAAGCGTCTGCTGTTGCCCTTTGGGAAGAGTTCTGCCTTTGCTCACTGCGGGTTTGGCAGGGCCGAGTGTTGGTCGTGGCGGTGAACATTGCTCATTAAAAGCTACTTCGGTAAGACGCACTGTGTTCGGCGTGTCCTCTGTTACTGAAGTTCGAAGTAGTTTGCATCCATTGTGGGGCCGGGTTAGAGTCCTGCCTGACCTTCGCCAGTACTGGACGCGATGCTCTCTGATGGGTGATACCCGTGGGTTTCCGACTGAGAGTAATCTTCGCTACATCCTTCTTTCGGCGCTCTCTAAGCAAGTGTTTGTCAGTGGGTCGCTGGATTTTACGAGAAATCACGGAGAGCATCCGATTAGTGTGCACGTCACATGGTGTCGCTTGGTGGCTAGTTTGACGCCGTAACCTGATTGCCCGTTATTTATATATATAAGTGTTATTTATGAAGGTTTTGCCTGGTACTACTTGAGTTGAGTTCTGTCAATGCGTGTGGGCTTGTTGCTGTCACTATTCCAAACTGATTTTAGAATCTAAGGGTATAGAACGCAGATGTAATTCTTCCGATTTACGAATCGTACTTTATCGTCAGTGAAAATTGTTTAATCTATCCATCTTATTTCTGAGGCATGTCTATAGTTACCTGTTGGCTAGTATCACCAGCTGGAACTGTTTACTAAATTGTTTGCATCTACCAAATAAATAACTAAAGGAAAATTCTATGCCTCAGTAGTCAAGTCAAAGTTTCCTGCGTAATGGTCGCACTTTTCTCGATTTGTAGTATGTTTAATTTTTACTCTATACTTAACGAGCTATTTCTGTGTTACAGGATAGGTGATTGTATCTCTTGTTAACTATGGTCTAGTCAAAGATTTCTATGTATCATGACTGAAATAACACATTGTCGAAATGAGATGGGTTTTCTGATGACCAATAATGTGAGCACGGCGGATATTTGTCTTGTCATTAGAACTAACCGAGGCGTCGTCTGTCCGCAGTGTGATAATCGATAAGTCTAGAATTTCGTGTAGAAATCAGGTGGAGGAAATGATTCTGCTTTGGGCATCATACAAGTGAAACGAATGTAAATAATTCTCCAGATTGCGAGCTAACATCCAGATGATGTTTGGGCTCACGTGCGGTTCCTCTGTGTCGAAATGTCTTCGCTCAAACTCGTCTAGGGGTTGAACCGCACGTGTCGCATTACACGCCCTACATTAGACACTTGTGACCTTTTGGTTAAATTGTCTGGCTGATGGCAAGTTTGGCTCTGAGCACTATAGGACTTAACATCTATGGTCATCAGTCCCCTAGAACTTAGAACTACTTAAACCTAACCTACCTAAGGACATCACACAACACCCAGTCATCACGAGGCAGAGAAAATCCCTGTCCCCGCCGGGAATCGAACCCGGGAACTCGGGCGCGGGAAGCGAGAACGCTACCACACGACCACGAGCTGCGGACGGCAAGTTTGCGAAATAGAAAGTTAACATAACATATAATAACAATAATAATATAGGGAACTATATTAACGACCCATAAATGATGTAGGCCACACAGTTGCGATTCGGTTAGAATAATGTTTAATGTTTATTCAGAAAGCAAATTTGTAGCGAAAGTTGGCGTTTTTAGACTTACTGTTATACTCGAGTTTATGTCCATTTGACACAGTTCGATCATTCAGAATCTCATCGTGAATTACAAGTTCGATCCTCCACCTCGTTAACTATGCCAGGTGCGCGCGGCTGCTCACCGCTCAGAGACGAAGTTCTGCGATGCCATACAACGCGAAATTTTCTAAGTCGTTTCACTTCCTAGCTGCCTAAAGACCGACCGTCCGCTTTCGCGTCTGCATCCGAGCTGTAGTACCCTTTGGTGTCTCCAAACTGTCCCTTTCTGCGCCGGCCGAAGTGGCCGTGCGGTTAAAGGCGCTGCAGTCTGGAACCGCAAGACCGCTACGGTCGCAGGTTCGAATCCTGCCTCGGGCATGGATGTTTGTTCTGTCCTTAGGTTAGTTAGGTTTAACTAGTTCTAAGTTCTAGGGGACTAATGACCTCAGCAGTTGAGTCCCATAGTGCTCAGAGCCATTTGAAGCCTGTCCCTTTCTGCCCGTCCGTGCAGGCGTTTCCCGCGCGCCGAATATCCTCGCTCAACTGACTAGGGCAGTTCCCTTTCCTGAAGCCATCCATCTGATTGGCTACAGCTTATTCTACATTATTTTACATTTTAACATATTTAAATAATCAAACTTGACCACTTTCACGTTTTACATAAAGTAACAATAATATACAATACATAATAAACGTTAAATTCTTTTACATAAACCCAATACGATTTCCTTCTTACCTTTGGAGGCCAGGCCAAGTAGCCTTGCACCAATGTGCTTTCTGATAAATAAATAAAGAACGAAAGTAAATGCACTAAATTTTACAACAAATATTCAATTATCTAATGATTCAATAAGGTGTCATGCTGTCATCGTTCAGTGTGTGTTGTGTGGAAGAAATGATGATCTGATGCTTAACTGAAAATACCGATAATTTAAATGTACTATATCTTTTAAACAAATAAAGTCACAGAGTTGATATTTACAAGGTTTGCCATTTTAATGATGCTCTTCGATATGAAATATCGATCGTTAAGATCGACCAAAGCGTCCAGACTTTAGCATTCAGGTCCTTGTTGTTGTTAATTTCACTTTAACAGTAAATCCTAAACTATTATACATATAATCAATATTCAAGTTTCATTGAGATCACCATGAAAATTTATGGATGATGGTAGTTTAAAATTACTGTGTCTCCATTCCATGCATTTCTACATAATTAAATAGTTTCCATAAATGATTCCCTTTATAGTCAATCTTAGGTCAGTCATGCTTAACACTGCTACGTTTCCTCGGCCACAAACGGCTTCCACTGGGTTTCCGTATGGCGTAGCTTCTCGTCTGTCTCACTCGCACACTACAGCGCTTAGACCTCAATAGACAATAGACGCCTGTGAATTTCCCCATCTCGTGGTGAATCTGCGACCTTTGTGGCACGCGGTCCTCGACGACAGGGTTCGTTTCACAATTCCTGTAGGCTGACTCATTCGGTCATATATTTAAATGAGAGCGCAATGCTCGTTAGCTCACAGGATGATATTTCCGGACATCCAGGAATTCTGTTATATATTTCGTGTCGAAAGATGTGGTACACATGTATTTCAGCAATAACATTTGAACCTATACAAACACCCCTTCTGACTTGTTTTTTACGATTATGGGTCGGTTACACGTGATCGCTATAGTGAATTCGTCCCTCCAAGCGCAGAGGAACGTTTCGCGCCTGAAATGGACGATCTCAGTATATCTCCGCCTGTAGTAACTTCTGGCTACTCGTTGCTAGTACCGTTTTCGAACCAGCTGTCTCTTCTTTAGAATGTGTCATCACGAAACCAATAAGATAAATGATATTCAGCGCACCAACTACATCTTCGTTAGAATACGCCATTTCTGTAAACATAACATAAAAAGAATGAAGTCCAATATAGAACCCCTTGAATGTATACTCTCGTTAGTTGGTAGCAATGCCACTAGCAATATGCGAAGCCAAGTAACGCTGTCTAGCGTCAATAGTTCATGTTCACTTTTGTATTGTGGGAAGTCGTCAGGAAGAGTATTTTGACATCACCAAAATGAGGCAAAATACTCTATCCCCTGTGAAAGTGAAGAAAAGTTACAGGGTTGTCTGAACCGAATTAATAGTCTAATGAGTACAGAATATGGAATGAGAGTAAATCAAAGAAAAACGCAAGTAATGACAAATAGCAGAAATGAGAGCATCCAGAAACTTAACGTCACAATTGGTCATTACGAAGTAGATGAAATTAAGGAATTCTGCTACCTAGTTAGCAAAATAACCTATGACGGACGGAACAAGGATGACACAAAAAGCCGACTAGTACTGGCAAAACGGGCTTTCTTAATTTGAGCAAGAAATTTCTGTGAATGTAAGTTTGGACCACAGATTGTTTGGTAGTGAAACATGGATTGTGGGAGAATAAGAGAAATAAAACAATACAAGCATACGAGATGTGGTACCACAGAAGAATGTAGAAAATTAGGTGGATTGATAATGTAAGGAATGAGGAGATTCTCCGCAGAATCGAAGAGGAAAGGAATACATGGAAATCACTAAGAAGAAGAAGGAAGAAAATTATAGGATATCTGTTAAGATCTCAGGGAATAACTTCCTTGGTATTAGAAAGAACTGTAGAGGGTTAAAATTGGAGAGAAAGACAGAGATGGGAACACATCCAGCAATTAATTGAGGATGTAGGTTGCAGTAATGGACCATAGTCCTTGCTATAATATATTTGAGTGACAAACTATAAAAATCACGGAGCTTTTAGTTGCCGTAATTGCTGAGAATGATAGTAGGATCAACCATCCTTTTCCCTCCATACAAAACGCAATCATTCATGATGATTTAATTATTATTGAGAGTTGTTAATAAAAAATGAACTGGTTTCCATAATTAAGTGTGTATTGGCAACTAATATATAAGATCCAAAGACGTTATTAACCATCGTGTCTTCGGTAACAGAGCAACGAATGGAGGGTGAACGACTGAGCGAAAAGTTAACATTAATTACCATGAAAATTTAGTCGCCGTTGCAGCAAAGATGTTTCTGGCTGCTCCATCTGAGGTGCAGATATAACGAACAGTGAGGTATATACAATACATAACAACATAAATGTCGTACGTCAGAGAAGTCGTTGACAGCAGATCGACGGAGGGCGGCTACACAACGTAAGTGACAAAAGTGATCTTTAGGTGAAAATAGTTGACTGCCCCTGGTGTAGACGCTAATGTCATGCTTCGTCGGTCGTTGTACTTTGAAACAGAAGAATGTCTTATTCAGTGGAACATGGGATATTTGCAAATTAAATGAGTTTTGTTAAATTTGACTAATTCACTTGTCTCGAAAATGAACATTGATGTTATTTTCGAATAGCTTCACTTCCTAAATGTTTTGAACCTGGTTCTTGATAATAGTTTTGCTTGAATTTATTTCACTTATTGACTGTTGTTGTGTAGTGAAATAATAACGTGAGAGATGGACTACTAAATAAAGTACTGGTAAGATTTTCTCGATTGCAACGCTCTTAAGTGTCAATAGAGTATTTGTTCCTAAGTTCATGGCCTTTACGTAGCTTGGAAGATGTTATTCTTTTGTAAAAACCTTCATTTTTAGGAGTAAGTTTCGTAACTTCAGGAAAAAGTTGCAGCACATAAGAAAGGGAATGACATAATTTAAATATGCAATAATGAAATACATTTGACTTATACCACAGATCTGGCTGGAAGCGACAGTCTGAGAAGTGTCCTAATGTACAACTCCATCCCCCGGTAATTTTTTCTCAAGCTCCGCTTTGAAATTCTTGAAGTAGAGATCAATTTCTTTGTTTCACAACAGCGCCAAGGCAATGTATTCTTCTCAATTCTTTTCACCTTTATTGATTTTCTGATAACACTTTTACGCGAAAAATATAGGAAGCTCCTTTTCCGAGAAAAAGTGCTAGTGCGATAGCTACGAGAATACGGTCTTATTACCAGAAAGATTTTATGGAAAGTGACCACGGACGTAAGATACCATGCTGGTATAAGCATCTGTGAGTTGCTGAGAGAAACCTGATAACCTTGCTCTTTACACTCTGTTATCTTCTGGCCATTCGCAGTAATCGCTACTGACATAACAGTCGTCGATAAACGAAGTGTGAATTCAGCTTTGTGTGTTATCAATTCACAGTCCTCACCTTAAGTGTTTATTGCTTAACAGAGTACGCCCACCATTAAGTTGATTTTGTTTGTTCCATGCACACTGTCGTTGTAGGACATACATCTGTCCACGAATTACGTGATTTGCCACGACGATTTTCAGGAAATTTTTAGCCATAATTATGAATGTAGTCGCTATGTTAATAAATGTACTCAACCTCCGTAATATGGTTTTCATAGTCTTTGTAAGAGTGTGTTTGACACCAAAGACGTTGTTCACAGAAGTTAAATTTGATTTGTCAGAGTAAGTCAGAGAGTAGTAATAACAGAGTATGATGATCAGTCTGGCAATGCACATGGTTTAAAAAGGATGGAAGCCGACCTGCTTTGTAGTGGGGGCAGTGTTACTTATAAAAGGATTCTGTAATTGTGTGTTCTGAGGAACGATATTGAGCAATGGGATTGTACTAACGGAAGAATGATAAAAGTTAACATCTAACGTAGTCAAGTTTTTTTTATATTTGTAACTGTGTATCTTCCCGCTGTTAGAACACTGCGTATGGTTGAAGTTTGATGAAGAAATTTCCTAATGAAGCATATCGTCTTGTCTTATAGTCGAATCAAGTCTCCAGGAAGCCAGTTGTATACAGGAGAGTTATTAAGAAACATTTTGCTAACTTGTCTAGGTGTGAGAATTTTATAAAAAGGTGTTTTATTGTTACGGCGTAATGAAGTATAGCTAAACTTGGAGTCATTCTTCTCAGTCATTAAGATTAGTTCTCCATTTTTAATTACTTTCACGACTCGGTTTGCACACGAGATTGCACATTGCCAGTTGAATACTGAGAAGCATTTATGAAAATTGACAAGATACCGTCTTGCACTGCACGTCGTAAGTACGGCAAATGATACTAGATTTTTGAGAGTCACATCATTTTCCCAGCCGGCCGCGGTGGTCTCGCGGTTCTAGGCGCGCAGTCCGGAACCGTGCGACTGCTACAGTCGCAGGTTCGAATCCTGCCTCGGGCATGGATGTGTGTGATGTCCTTAGGTTAGTTAGGTTTAAGTAGTTCTAAGTTCTAGGGGACTGATGACCACAGCTGTTAAGTCCCATAGTGCTCAGAGCCATTTGAACCATTTGAACATCATTTTCCCTAATAGCAGCAGAGGAGCTTTCCGTGCGCGCAAGTAGGCCAGTAAATCTAATTACCCTCAATGTTCATGTCCACTGTAAGGCGCAATGGTTGTCAGAGTGTATTTGTGAATATGATATCGGCTTAAGTTCCGAGGCTTAATACCAGTAAAAGATTTCAGTAAAGTACTACCTTGTGAATTTTCAAGCAGTTTTATCAGATGCGTATTAATTTTTATGTTCATTTCCGTGTAACTACAGTAACAGCTGTGGTACAGCGATTGTTTACAAGGGTAAAGATAAAGGTTAGCAGTATTCAGGGCCAACGTTTTAAACTTAGTCATTTTGTTTTGCAGTCACATGGGGCTTGTAAAGTTGACTGAAAACGGATTGTTTTCTCGCAGACCAGTTGTCTGATGTGGCGGCTGGTGTGGATTTGACCTCGTAAGGCGTGAGCTCCGTGTATTTTCTCTCAGCAAAAAATTTTCAAACAGATATATCGGCCCACAGTGAGATATATATATTTCGATATCGAAATTAAGTTTTACAAATTTCTTAGATACTAACTTGACACTTACGTACACGAGTTTAAATAACAAAAACAACTTTAAAGCTTTGAGATATTTTTAGACATGGAAACTAAGGTAGTGAACGATTCTGCAATATGTACCGCAGCCAAAAGTATGAAATATAAGCTTCTGAAAATACTAAATTTTCCTACTGGAAACCACTTTGTGAGTTACCTAACGATGAATAAACGCTTGACTGTAGATGCCTTGCGTAAGGGAAAAATATATAAACTTTTGAGTCTCAAATCACAAAAGATTTACATATCAAAGAAGTTTGCTACGACAGTACAGTTGTGGTTAAGATTTGTACGTCACAGAATATGACATACACTTCATTTAAGAGTACAGAACTACATTTTGTTAGTCACCCCATTAAACGTACGTTCTGTAAATAAAATGGGATAACTGGACACTGAGGGTAGCTTCAGAGATGAACTTTAAACCAGCGGTAAAACACACGCACACACACACACACACACACACACACACACACACACACACACACACACACAAAGTAGATCGTTGTGTCGATTATTCCTATGTAACCCTGCACCCTACCTTATTGCGGAACAGCACCTGCTGCGGCGGCAGTGTGGCTGGTGGCTGGCGGAGGGTGTGGTAACCGCAGATGACGTCTGCAAGGCTCTTCTTGGGGAATGGCGAGGCTAGAGACCTTTCCAGTTTCGCTGTTTTCCATGATTTCTATGGTATGATTTCCTCGTCGCAGCACCGGAAAGCGGCCGATATACGGTGATTGAGCGACGGTATGATAAGACCCGTGCGAAGAAAGATGTGAGTTCATTTGTTCAAAGCTTTGTGGACGAAAACGAAGCGCTCGCCATGGTGCGAAATAGTCGATCGTCGCGTCTTCGCTACGTGATCTAAGATCTGTTGTCTCAAATGTGGCACTTCGGCTGGGGCGGCATAGCTGCAGGTGTGAGGTTGGCTGCCGGAATGCGTGACGGTATAACATTTCATTTCGAGAATTTTTTCACGATTTCCAGATCTTAGACTGTCGATCGATTTAGATTTCAAAGACGTTTGCTAGCGGAGTTCAAACATCGTTGTAGTCATTTTCGTTCTACTCACTGATCATTAGAAATTATGCAGGACACGACAGCCATTTTATGGACCCCACTTCTGCCATAAATCTTGCTTAGGTTTCACTTCAGCGTTAGCGCTCATTAAGTAGATTAATTAGTGGAAATCTTAAGAATTATTTCATGGTACAGGTTCAAGTTATCATTGTGAGTGGAACGCATGCGATGTTAATGTATCTGTGAAACGAATAAAAGGATCGATAGACACCTCTGATTCATAACTGTGATTTATTTACAGATACACATCACTGAATTACCTAAAAATACCAATAGTAATCCATCTGTGATTAAATCAAAATATAGGCTAAGTGCAGATTTCAGTATTTTTTTCTGGAAGCTAGAATGCCAGTTGCTCTTTAGGCTAGTTTTTATTTTGTCGATTGACGAATCTGTTGCACGTGTCAGATTTATTCAGATTCTTCAGTTTAAGGTCTACTTTAATTAGAAACCTTATCCAATGCAAATTGACGTCAAATAAGACTGGTTTTGTTCTCGTACTGAATACTAGTAATATGAAACAAAGCACAGTTTTTACTACGCTCGTGGTCGTAGAAATTTTATAATAGGGCCTGGCAAGCGCTATTATAAAATGGCGTTCGATGTTCAAGACGGATATTGTAGGTGATTATCTGATGTTTAGTCATGTAAGTATATATTTTCTGTAAGTTTCAAGAAAAGGAGTTGCCGATAGAAGTGTGTACTGTGGAACGCTTCCTATAAATTTCAAGTTTGTGTCTATTATTCACTATTCAAATGGTCAGGTCTAGAAAGTTTATGCTGCCATCTACTTGGGACTCAATTCTTCGTATTTTCGTGAAAATGATTAAAATACTACTCTAACTCACTAATATCATCTATTGTGCTAATGGTTAAAGTGATGGTATCATTATATGTACGTCTGTCTGTATACTAGACTTCTCACATTGTTTTACGAATTTATATGCAATTTTGCTCTTCAGCTATTTTTATACTTATTGCATGATGTACGATGTTTTCCCTTTCATGTTTTGTCTTTTACTATAAGAGCATATACATATTAGTCATAGTGTTGCTGTATAGTGGTTATTTGTAATTCTGCTCCAGTGTCATTGTCATCACTGCCGTCGTGTGTCTGTTGTTTGTCTATCCGAACTTTTATTTCACTTTACGAATGTTTATATGTCCGCTTCCTAATTTCTTGCTATTCTGTTTCTTTTTTGCGATTATGTTTTTTTTGGCACTATATAACCGTTGTTGGCTATATGGTCTTTGTAACCCACAGCAAAAGTAAATGACATTTTCAAGGGTGTGTTGGTTGGAACTCATAAGTATTTGTAAACAACTTTGGAGACAAAATTCTGAATTCCAACCACCGCATCTTTAAAAACATCATCTGGTACTACAGATATGTTGATTTTATTTTTTATTTATTTATTGTTCCGTGGGACCACATTAAGGAGAAGTCTCCATGGTCATGGAACGAGTCAATACATGAAATTACAACACGATTGTAGAAACAGATAAAATGAAATATAAGAAACATATTCAGTTGTAGATTGTAGAAACAGATAAAATGAAATATAAGAAATATATTCAGGCGACACGTCGTTAGTTTAAATAAAGAAAATCAAGAACGTAACACTGGGATTTGCTTAATTTTTTAGCTCTTCCAGGAGCTCCTCGACAGAGTAGAAGGAGCGAACCATGAGGAAACTCTTCAATTTAGACTTAAAAGCGTTTGGGCTACTGCTAAGATTTTTGAGTTCTTGTGGTAGCTTATTGAAAATGGATGCAGCAGAATACTGCACTCCTTTCTGCACAAGAGTCAAGGAAGTGCATTCCACATGCAGATTTGATTTCTGCCTAGTATTAACTGAGTAAATGATACCATTATTTAAGAAGTGACACAAAAGATGATATAACTGAGTTAAACCAAATTACCAATAGCGTCATATGTGACCATAATCCACATTTCTAAAGTACATAACACAGAAAGCAGCCTGAGTGCTTGGGGCTGAAGGGCAACTTTTGACCATCGCAAATATATATTTCATACGAGGCCAAATGGAATGGAGTAAGGCAGTGGCATAGCATCTTTGATTGCTGTTAATTAATAGTCCTCGTCGCTAGGGAACCAGGGCGTCCTGTAGACCATCATTGGTGTTCGTAAAATCCCACAGAGACAGTCCACAGACGTGTTAACTGATGCCACTGTCTCGTCTGTTATACTCTTTTACATTATATTATGTAAAATTTTAACAGTATGGCACACAAACTGACGAAAAAAGCGAAGAAAAATTCGCAACACTAGGGAACACTTGTGTGCCATAAACGAAAGTTGGTAGGCGTGTGTCTACATCAGGAAGATAATCTTTATTCATATTTCATGCTAGTCACATAAGATTGGCGCTAATAGCACAACTATGAGGATTCAAATCAGTGTGCCATAAACGAAAGTTGGTAGGCGTGTGTCTATATCAGGAAGATAATCTTTATTCATATTTCATGCTAGTCACATAAGAGTGGCGCTAATAGCACAACTATGAGGATTCAAATCAGTGTGCCATAAACGAAAGTTGGTAGGCGTGTGTCTATATCAGGAAGATAATCTTTATTCATATTTCATGCTAGTCACATAAGAGTGGCGCTAATAGCACAACTATAAGGATTCAAATCAGATGTGCTTTAAATACACGCTGTCATGGTCGTGAGCGTTAGTTTCCCTGGAAATTGAATGTGGTGCGTTGACATTAGCCAAGAATGGCTCTAAGGCCACAAAGACACCGTTATCAACACCTCACTGAGTTTTAACGAGACTGGATCTAGGATCTGGATGTTACTTATGTGTTATTGCAGAAAGGATTGGCAGGAATGTAGCTACTGTACCTGTTTGATAGTAGCTGTGGTGAAGATGGTGGTGGTGGTTAGTGTTTAACGTCCCGTCGACAACGAGGTCATTAGAGACGGAGCGCAAGCTCGGGTTAGGGAAGGATTGGGAAGGAAATCGTCCGTGCCCTTTCAAAGGAACCATCCTGGCATTTGCCTGAAACGATTTAGGGAAATCACGGAAAACCTAAATCAGGATGGCTGGAGACGGGATTGAACCGTCGTCCTCCCGAATGCGAGTCCAGTGTGCTAACCACTGTGTGGTGAAGAGGATGTACAGTTGCAAGAAGACCGGGCTTCGGACGGCCCCTTGGTATTACCGAGAGCAAAGACCATTGTGTTCAGCGTATGGCTCTGGCGCATCGTACTGCGTCTCCAGCAGCAATTTCAGCAGCAGTTGGCAACGCAGTGATATAATAAACTGTTACAAATCGCTTACTTCAAGGGCAGCACTGATAAAACGTCCTGTAGCGAGTACTGCACTGAACCTAAACCACCGACTTTTGCGATTTCAGTGGCGCCAAGCTAGAGCTCGTTGGAGAGCGGGGTGGAGGACTATCGTGTTTTCCTATGAAAGCTGGTTCTGCCGCGTGACAGTGTGTTGGGCTGAAGGAGACCATTTGGGAGTTAGCAGCCAATCTGCTGTGTGTGAGACACACTGGACCCAAATCTGGAGTTACGATCTGGAATGCGATTTCGTGTGTCAGCAGGAGCATTCTCGTAGCTATCCCATGTACCCTGATTTAAAATTTGTACGTCAGCCAGGTGATTCAAACTGTTGTGTTGCCATTCATGAATAGCATTCCGGAAGAGGGGTGTTTCTCAACAGGATGTCGCTCGCCCATTCACCGCTGTTGTAACTCATCATGCTTCACAGAGTGTCGACATGTTGCGTTGGCCTGCTCTGTGATTAGATCTGTCTCCAGTTGAGCACATATGGGACTCCAGTGTCATCCCAAAACAGCATTGACAATGCCTGTATTGACCGGCCAAGTGCAACAGCCATGGAAATCCATCCCACAAACTGACATCCGGCACCTGTACAACACAATACGTTCAAGTTTGCATGCTTGCATTCAAGATTCTGGCGGTCACACCGGTTATTAATGTACCACCAATTCACAATTGGAATGCCTTATCTCGTGCGTGCATTAACCTGTGATCTTGAAATTTTAATCACTTAAGTACGTTACTTAGACACAGGTAGTTTCGTTACTTTACGTCAGTTATAATTAAGCGTTGTGATTTTTTTCCCGCCGGCGTAATCCGCTATTTAGATAACTGTCGATGATACATAGCGTAGTATTAAGATTTACATTTGTGCTGTCTGAAATAAAATGTTTCACGCATTGTATTCTATTGGCAAAAGTGACATATGGTGGCCGGTTAGGGGCAGGGAATCTGCTGTTTAACTCTATGACAGCACTGCGTAGTCAGCAGTCAGTACAAGCACCTACTCCATGCCGTCGTCTCCACACGACATCACTGTATATAACAGCACGTAATTTATTTTTAACGAAGCGTTTATTACATTGCGTGTTTCTCTAAGTTCTGATGCACTCTGAATTGAAGAGAATGATCAGAGGATGGTCCATATCGGCTAGAAACCGGTCATCACTTACGCATAAAAGTGTTTTTATGCAAATCACGACTATTCTGCACAACATTTTATTACAACTGAAATTTTGATTACTTTTATTCAATTTACATGTAAATTATTTGTTTATATGCTTTCGTTTAGAAGGCTAAGTTACATGCCAAAAGTAAATGTTGGTGGTCGGTATGTTTGGCGACGTGTGACTGCGCAAGTAAATTAATATTCATGCAAAGGAAAATATTTTTTAAAAAAATATCATCGCACCTCGTATTAAAATTGCAGGCTCGGCTTTCAGTAACAAAACAGCTAACGTTAGAGCGCTGATGTCGCTCGATCGTTGCATCATCAAATGAAACGGCCAAAATATTATTTTCATGATTTATTTAACGTAAAGGGATAATAGGTTAAGCAGAATGCTGAAATAACACAGATCTGAATTAAACACAATGTTATTATTCATAAAAATCTTACAGCGCCGTGAACTTAGATCAGCAGCATTCAGTGTCCGGAAAGGAACGAGTAGATAATGAAAAACAATCTAAAAACGTGCGTCATCGTTCTTAACGCGCATAATTATTATTTGAAAAGACAGTTGACATAGTATAGCTGTATTTCGCGTACTTTTCTTTCTTATTATTAGTTAAAATAAGTAGCTTTACATTGGTTTCCACGCAAATAACTTCAAATTATGATTAATATGAATAATGACCATCACACAGTAGCACACAAATAGAAATTTGGTTAACCCTCTATTGCACAAATTATTATTTCCTGTAGAAAAAAATATTTATATGCACAGAATGTTAAAGAATAATGTATTTAACACATATAAAGTGAATTTTTGTTTTTGAAATAATGTATTTTTTAAAAATAGTTCTGTGACTCTGAGGTCACAGAGGGCAGTTACATTTTTTGTTCAGTCGAATTTCTAATTCGAGACAAGAATGGAGCTGCATGTTACGGTAAAATTGGAAGTAAGTAAAGAATAATGACATAACAATTAATTACAGATAAAAACATATGCAATGTTGTTGTTGTGGTCTTCAGTCCTGAGACTGGTTTGATGCAGCTCTCCATGCTACTCTATCCTGTGCAAGCTTCTTCATCTCCCAGTACCTACTGCAACCTACATCGTTCTGAATCTGCTTAGTGTATTGATCTCTTGGTCTCCCTCTACGATTTTTACCCTCCACGCTGCCCTCCAATGCTAAATTTGTGATCCCTTGATGCCTCAAAACATGTCCTACCAACCGATCCCTTCTTCTAGTCAAGTTGTGCCACAAACTTTTCTTCTCCCCAATCCTATACAATACCTCCTCAATAGTTACGTGATCTACCCACCTTATCTTCAGCATTCTTCTGTAGCACCACATTTCGAAAGCTTCTATTCTCTTCTTGTCCAAACTGGTTATCGTCCATGTTTCACTTCCATACATGGCTACACTCCATATAAATACTTTCAGAAACGACTTCCTGACACTTAAATCTATACTCGATGTTAACAAATTTCTCTTCTTGAGAAACGATTTCCTTGCCATTGCCAGTCTACATTTTATATCCTCTCTACTTCGACCATCATCAGTTATTTTACTCCCTAAATAGCAAAACTCCTTTACTACTTTAAGTATCTCATTTATACATTTTATATCCTCTCTACTTCGACCATCATCAGTTATTTTACTCCCTAAATAGCAAAACTTCTTTACTACTTTAAGTGTCTCATTTCCTAATCTAATCCCCTCAGCATCACCCGATTTAATTTGACTACATTCCATTATCCTAGTTTTGCTTTTGTTGATGTTCATCTTATATCCTCCTTTCCAGACACTGTCCATTCCGTTCAACTGCTCTTCCAAGTCCTTTGCTGTCTCTGACAGAATTACAATGTCATCGGCGAACCTCAAAGTTTTTACTTCTTCTCCATGAATTTTAATACCTACACCGAATTTTTCATTTGTTTCCTTTACTGCTTGCTCAATATACAGATTGAATAACACCGGGGAGAGGCTACAACCCTGTCTCACTCCTTTCCGAACTACTGCTTCCCTTTCATGCCCCTCGACTCTTATAACTGCCATCTGGTTTCTGTACAAATTGTAAATAGCCTTTCGCTCCCTGTATTTTACCCCTGCCACCTTCAGAATTTGAAAGAGAGTATTCCAGTTAACGTTGTCAAAAGCTTTCTCTAAGTCTACAAATGCTAGAAACGTAGGTTTGCCTTTTCTTAATCTTTCTTCTAAGATAAGTCGTAAGGTTAGTATTGCCTCACGTGTTCCAACATTTCTACGGAATCCAAACTGATCTTCCCCGAGGTCGGCTTCTACCAGTTTTTCCATTCGTCTGTAAAGAATTCGCGTTAGTATTTTGCAGCTGTGACTTATTAAACTGATAGTTCGGTAATTTTCATATCTGTCAACACCTGCTTTCTTTGGGATTGGAATTATTATATTCTTCTTGAAGTCTGTGGGTATTTCGCCTGTCTCATACATCTTGCTCACCAGATGGTGGAGTTTTGTCATGACTGGCTCTCCCAAGGCCATCTGTAATACAATATGCAATACAATAATTAAAAAAATACAAACTTAAAAATAGATTTTAATGTCAGCAATTTTCTGGTTATTTTTAGTTTCTGACATGAACTACTGAGTATGAAAATAAAAAAAAAACAGTTAGAATTTGGTGTGAAGCAAAGATGCACTTTACATTTTATGCAAAACACTTTTGGTGCACCATTACATCCTGTTTTTTTGCAACGACCTCTTTTTTCTGAAAATTGAGGCCAGTGGCCAATTCCATCCATCCTCACTTATTTTTCAGGCAGTGGTGCTGCTGACCCAGTCTTCTTCTTCAACTGAATTGCAGTTTCCATTGACGAACTACTAGGTCTTCCCCTTTTTTTCTGTCCATTCTTATTCTGTTTGCAAAGACAAGCAGCAACAGTAGCTTTGAAGTCCAATAGGCTGAGCTGATCTAGTTTTCGCACGTTACACTCTGTACAATCTCTTCTGTATAGTAGCCAAGCATTGACTACAGTCAGATCAAGCAAGTGAAATACAATTCTAAAATACCATTTCTTCGACCAGATATTGATGCGATACAGCGCTATCAGTGAGTCCAACATATCAACACCACCCATGCGCTGATTGTAATAGTGAACAATACTGGGGCATTCAACATTTATTTTTTCTTTCTTTGTACGATCCCATCTCTCCACTGTTGATGTTGGATGAGCACCAGCAAAAGTACTGAGCAAATTAACAGGCTTGTTATCATACCATTTTACTGCACTCAAAGTAATGCCATCAATTTTAGATAAATAATCCTCATAACTCCCTCGACCCTTCTTTATCATGACTTTGTCAGAAGTGAACATACAGCCTTTGAGCCGATTAGGTCTCACAGTTCCTAAAGACTGAATACCCATCTTTTCTAGTTCAACTTCTAACCGAACTCCTGTGAACCAATTATCAAAATACAGTTTGTGAAACATGTGTCTAGGTATTACGGAAGCCAATCTGAGAACAACATTTCCACTCACACCTACATCAGTTAAGGATGGGTCATGTTTAACTTTCCCTGAATATATATCTAAATTATGTGCATTCCCATGTGAAACACACAAGACAAATGCTTTGTGACCCCATTTTTTAGGTTTATTTTTGACATAATTCTTCAAGGTGTGTCTTCCCCTGAAAGGAATCCTCTGTTCATCCACTGACAATTTTTCACTCATGGGAATTCTTCGAAAATTTTCAACCAATGGCTCCAGAAAGGGTCTGATCTTGTACAATGTGTCAGCTTGATCTATAGTTTCGTTATCATTGAAATGGAGTCCTAATTTTAGCTGCTCTCACCTATTGCGGCTCATTACATCAGCAACAGCTGGAATCCGAGTAGTAGTTTTCCAATGAATACGAGACGATGGAAGTACATAAATGGACATGTACATACAACAACCAAAAAATTGTTCGATCTCATTTTTATCAGTGTTTATTGGTTTAGAAATGTCTTTCTGTATTGCATATAAGTTGGTTTGATCTACAGCATTTTCCACAATTTTATCGTCTAACAACTGCCTAAAATAGGTCATAGGTCGATGAGGTTCTTCCGGTGCACAAGGGAGACAACACTTCCATGGATGAACAGGACGAATAATACGGTTGCTAGAACGTCTCCAATCATAGTTGATTTGAAATTCATCACTAACATTCTCGTTATCACTTTCATTATTCACAAGTACAGCATTATCACCGTCCTCTGCACTATCATTATCACTCTCGCCTATTATTATGTCACCTTGACGCTTTTCTACTATCTCAATATCATCCTCACTATCTGAATCTAAGAATCTTCTGATTCATACACAGGAATAGTTCTAACTTCATATTCTTCACCTTTCTTACGTTTTCCATAAAACTTATTGGGCTCCTTGACTCTGTAACAAAGTGAGGTTATGATTCCATTATTGCCCAACGTGACTTCAGAGAAACAGACCCAAATTCGCTCGTAGCACATGCAATATTTATAGTTACATGAAATGCAGTGTTTATAATGAATAATGATACTTACATTTCTAATTAAGTATTTTTGTTTCTTGAGAAATGACAATAGCATCACTGTAAATAATAGCTATTCTTGCACCAGCACAGGAAGACGACAAATGACTGCAGTCCAACATTCAATGCTACCTATCAAAGATAATATTATTCTGGTGCCACTGCAAACAACCTAAATAAAAAGCAGCCATATTGTAACACTCACGTCACACTGGTCAAGAAAGAAATAACGATCCCAATGCGAAATACAACGATAAAATTTGACGTGACTTCAGAGTCACGGTGGGCAGTAGAGGGTTAATAGTACTGTTCCGTAAGATATCGCTGTCTGACGGGTGGCGGTTTTCATTACAGATACGCTGCCCTTGGTCTAAGGGGCAGCATGTTAAAGTGATAATCAAAACGTTCTCGGTTCGAAAACCGCACCTGCTTAACTACTGAATAAAAATCCGGCATAAGAAGTTACCCTCATTCTGACAAAGGCCTTGTCAAAGAGGGGCGGAAGAGTGGACAGAGCTTCAGGGCACTCTCTTGCCCTTGGGGTCGGAAACAGACCCTAAAAGGCGGAAAAATCAGCTATGATCAACAGCATGACAATGCAGAAGGCAATGGAAACCACTGCATTAAAGACACGTAATGCGTATCCATAGGACATGTCGCCAATAATCAAAAGTGTCATGATGGTCTCTGCATTGGCAAAAGATGCCAGACCTAGTTCACCATTCGGATCTCTGTGAGGGGGCTGCGAAAGGGGAGGTGACCATTTATCAACGAAAGGACAACGTTCTGCGAGTCGGGGCGTGGAATGTCACAAGTTTCAATATGGCAGGAAAGCTATGAAATCTGAAACTGGAAATACAATAGGTCAATCTAGATATACACTACTGGCCATTGAAATTGCTACAACAACAAGAAATGCAGATGATAAACGGGTATTCATTGGACAAATATATTGTACTAGAACTGACATGTGATTACATTTTCACGCAATTTGGGTGCATAGATCCTGAGAAGTCAGTACCTAGAACAACCACCTCTGGCCGCAATAACGGCCTTGATACGCCAGAGCATTGAGTCAAACAGAGCTTGTATGGCGTGCTCAGGTACACCGGCCCATGCAGCTTCAACACGATACCACAGTTCATCAAGAGTAGTGACTGGCGTATTGTGACGAGCCAGTTTCTCGGCAACCATTGACCAGACGTTTTCAATTGGTGAGAGACCTGGAGAAAGGCCCGTAAAGGACCTGAAATATGCAGTCGTGCATTATCCTGCTTAAATGTAGGGTTTCGCAGGGATCGAATGAATGGTAGAGTCACGGGTTGTAACACATCTGAAATGTAACGCCCACTGTTCAAAGTGCCGTTAATGAGAAAACGAGGTGACCGAGACGTGTAACCAATGGCACCCCATACCATCACGCCGGGTGATACGCCAGTATACCGATGACGAATACACGCTTTAATGTGCGTTCACCGCGATGTCTTCAAACACGACTGCGACCATCATGATGCTGTAAACTGAACCTGGATTCATCCGAAAAAATGACGTTTTGCCATTCGTGCACCCAGGTTCGTCTTTGAGTACACCATTGCAGGCGCTCCTGTCTGTGATGCAGCATCAAGGGTAACCGCAGCCATGGTCTCCGGACTGATAGTCCATGCTACTGCAAACGTCGTCGAACTGTTCGTGCAGATGGTTGTTGTCTTGCAAACGTCCCCATCTGTTGACTCAGGGACCGAGACGTGGCAGCACGATCCCTTACAGCCATGCGGATAAGATGCCTGTCATCTCGACTGCTAGTGATACGAGGCCGTTGGGACCCAACATGGCGCTCCGTATTTCCCTCCTGAACCCACCGATTCCATATTCTGCCAACAGTCATAGGATCTCGACAAACGCGAGCAGCAGTGTCGCGATACGATAAACCGCAATTGCGATAGGCTACAATCCGACCTTTATCAAAGTCAGAAACGTGATGGTACGCATTTCTCCTCCCTGCACGAGGCATCACAACAACGTTTCACCAGGCAACGCCGGTCAACTGCTGTTTGTGTATGAGAAATCGGTTGGAAGCTTTCCTCATGTCAGCACGTTGTAGGTGTCGCCACCGGCGCCAACATTGTGTGAATGCTCTGAAAAGCTAAACATTTGAGTATCTCAGCATCTTCCTCCTGTCGGTTAAATTTCGCGTCTGTAGCACGTCATCTTCGTGGTGTAGCAATTTTAATGGCCAGTAGCGTAGTAGGACTCAGTGAAGTGAAATGGAAAGAAAATAAGGATTTCTCGTCAGATGAGTTGGGTAATAGCAAATGCAACAGAAAATGGTATAAAGGGAGTAGGATTCGTTATGAATAGGAAGATAGGGCAGAGAGTGTGTTAGTGTGAACAGTTCAGTGATAGGGATATTCTCGTCAGAATGGGCAGTAAACGAACACCGACAACAATTGTTCAGGAATACAGGCCGCCGTCGTAAGCAGAAGATGAACAGAGAGAAAGTGAATGAAAATGCTAACGGATAATTCAGTACGTAAACGGAGATGAGTCGTGGGTGATTGGAAAGTGGTTGAAGGGGGAGAATTTGGGAATGGGAGTAGGAATGAGAGAGAAGAAAGACTAATTGAGTTTTAAAATAAATTTCAGCTACTAATAGCAAATACTCTATTCAAGAATCACAAGAGGAAGAGGTATACTCGGAAAAGAATGGGAGCTACGTGAAAATTTCCATTAGAATACTTCGTGGTCCGGCAGTGAGTCCTAAGTCAGATTTTGGGTTGGAAGGCATACCCAGGAACAGTTATAAACTCAGATCACAAACTCGCAATGATGAAGTCTCGGCTGAAGTTTAATAGGTCAGTGGGGGAAACACTGTGCAAAGAAGTAGGATACGGAAATACTAATAAGGAGCTACGTTTGAACTTGTCTGAGTGTACAGCTACTGAGATAATTAATAGTTCAGTAGGTAGTTCGGATGAAGAGGAGTGTACATTTCTAAAAAGGGCAGTCACAGAAGTTGGAATGAAAAAATATAAGTGCAAGAAAGGTAGCTACGAGGAACTTCTGCTGACTGACGAAACAGGAGAGTACAAAAATGTTCAGGGAAATTCAGGAATGCAAAGAAATAAGTTACTTAGGAATGAAGTAAATAGGAAGTTCAGGGAAGCTAAGGCGAAACGGCTAAATGCAAAATGTGAAGAAATTGAAAAAGAATCGACTGTCGGAAGTATTGAGTCAGCTTATAGGAAAGTCAAAACAAACTTCAGTGAAATTAAAAGCAACGGCGGTAATATTAAGGGTGCAACTGGAATTCCACTGTTAAATGCAGAGGAGAGAGCAGATAGGTGGAAAGAGCACATTGATGGCCTCTAGAAGGGGTGTGGGGGGTGCGGGGGTGGGGGTGGGGGGGGGGGGAGTAACGGGCCGTGTCTGATCACGTGACAGAATAACAAACAGGAGTCGATGTAGAAAAGATAGCGGATGCCGTATTAAAGCTTTGGATGACCTAAGATCAAATAAGGCAAAAGGGATAGATAACATTCCACTAGTATTTCTAAAAGCAGTTGGGAATGTGGCAAAAAAACTACGATGCACATTGGTGTGTAGAATGTGTGATACTGGCGATATACGATCAGACTTTCAGAAAAAAAAACTCATCTACATATTTTCGAAGATAGGAAGAACCGAGCAGTTTAGCAGCACATGCACTTAAGTTGCCGACAAGAATAACAAGCAGAAAAATGGAAAAGGAAATTTAAGATCAATTAGCTGACGATCAGTTTTGCTTAAAGAAATGTAGAGGCACCAGAGAGGCAGTTCTGGCTTTGCGCTTGGTAATGGAAGCAAGACTGAAGAGAAATCAAGACACGTACATGGGATTTGTAGACCTGGAAAAAGCGTTTGGCAATGTAAAATGGTTCAAGGTGTTTGAAATTCTGAGAGATGTATGGGTAAGCTATAGAAAAGCTGTAAGTTGGCAATATATAATAGGTACAAGAAACAAGAGGGAACAGTAAGTGGGAGACTAAGGACAAAATGCTCGGATTAAAAAGGGTGTAAGGCAGGGATCGGTCTTCCGTCCCTACTGTACAGTCTGTACATGAAAGAGTCGATGACGGATATAAAAGAAAGAAGTGCGGGATTCAAAATCAGGATGAAAGGATACCGTCAATAAGATTGACTGATGACATTGCTATCCTCAGTGATAGTAAAGAACATAAGTATCTGTTGAATAGGGTGAACAGTCTTATGGGTACAGAGTACGTATTGAGAGCAAATCGAATAAAGATGAAATTAGTGACAAGTAGTAGAGATCAGGACAGTGAGAAACTTAAGATCAAAATTGGGTATCAAGAAATAGGTGAAGTTGAGGAATTCCGCTATCTAGGGAGGAAAATAACACGTGGCGGACGTAGCAAGGGGAACATAAAAAGCAGCATCGAACTGGAAAAAGGACATTCCTGGCCAAGAAAAGTCAACTATTATCAAACATAGGCCTTAATTTGAGGAAGAACTGTCTAAGAACATAAAAAAAGTTTGGAGCACGGCATTACAAGACAGTGGAACATGGACTGTGGGAAACCGGAACAGAAGAGAATTGAAGCATTTGAGATGTGATGCTACAGAAGAATGCTGAAAATTAGTTGAACTGATAAGGTAAGGTATGAGGTGTTTGCCTGCAGACTCGGCGAGAAAGGAATGCAATAAGTAATGTTGGCCACGTGAGTATCCCTGTCACGTACAGCGCCTGAGCACTCTATCAGTAGCTGATATTGTTGCACAGGTAAACATCTGTGAACGGTTTATTCAACTGCGTGTCAACCTTGGTGACTGTTATGGCCATACGTTCTCCCATCAAGGTGTTTAAGAGAAATTTACCATGCTTTGTTACAGGCTACTCTACTTGTTCTGCTACAAGAAATACCTTTACGAATGCGTCTACATCTCCTCCTGATTACAGTGTTAATGCTCGTAGGTTTTTAAGGGATTTTGTGACAGATGGACAGATAGGGATGGACCAATTCCTTGGTATCCTCAGTCTCTGCACCCAAACCCACTAGACTTTAATTTGTTGTGGCATTTGAAAGCCCTTGTGTGAGCAAATCCAGTAAAACATGTTTAGAGTCTTCCTACATCTATCATGGAAAACTGTGAAACAATCCGTATCTGTCAAGTGACACATCAGTGCATCATGGATTCACTGTGACAGTGAGTTGATGCATGAGTTCATGTTAAAGTAGGTCATTTTGAACATTTCATTTAGGTAAGTCTTTCCATACTGTGGTGACACATTTTGATTCTGTCTGTTTCACGTTATTAATTTGTTAAAGAGTTGTAGAAACTTATATTTAACATGGAAAAATGTGTTTACAGAACTATGTCCACAAAACATTTTCTTCCTCTGTGTGTGAGAAATTTTTCCCGGAAGTTTCGCCTTACATCTTTGTTACATCCTGTATATGTGAGCCAGTCAGGCTAGTGTTTCTGCAATGGCATTATTTCAGCACAGAAATTATAACAAGCTAGATTACTTGTTCGTAACCATTAGACAAAAAATAGTTCATATACTCCAGTTTTCCTGTCTGGTCAGCTTCCCCAGATGCCTCATCCGTGCTGCAAGGTAACCCAACTTCGGCTTTCAGGGATGTGAACTCTTGTATTCTGCATTGTCAGGATAGTGAATGTATATACATGAGTCCTGAATACGCTCTCGTGTTCCGTAGTGTCTGGCCATCGAGGTGCCGGACGCCTCTTCCCTATGACGTTGTTCTGCTGAATTAATGTTGGCAAGTTCATACCAGACTAGTCTGGAGTGCAACATAGTGGATGGTATGACTATATACGGATTAGGTATTAAACGGGGAAATGAAGGGACGGAAACTGCCTACTCTCTTGTTTCAGCACAAGTTACACTAATATTGCACAGTAAAATGAGCCTTTGATTGTGGCTCCATACACAATCATTAACCCGGCTCCAGGGAGGAAGGGTGCCCTTCCCCATTCCTCCACTGGGCTAATTCCCGTCTGGCGCGTCCACGTCGCGGGGGTGGGCATCTTACACTTCAGTAGGCTGGAGTGCTAGGATGGCTGAGTTCAGGCAGGGACCCAATCATATGGGGTATAACACGGAACCGATGCCCAGGGTTACGGGTGAAGACCTTAATGGCAGCGACGGCGGAGAAGGAATACTTCGGAACGGCGTAGCTGCAGATGAGGCAAGCCTCCTATCTGGGAATTAAATGAGAAGGGAACCACTGCCTTGTGGTGGAGGAGAAACTCCAAAGGCTAAGGGTGACAACCCTAACAGAAAATCCTTTCTTGCGTTAGGCCTAGCAAGCCAGTAGGAAAGTCTTCACATATTGCTTTCAAAACACAGACGAACCTCGGAACGGACCACTCAGGATTTGGCCCCACTGCTTCTTCAAGTACTGGTGCAAACAGTGGGAGACCTGATGATATTCATCAGTACAAGAAGATGAAACCAACTGGACTAAAAAATAAAAAAAATGGTTCAAATGGCTCTGAGCACTATGGAATTCAACTGCTGTGGTCATAAGTCGCCTAGAACTTAGAACTACTTAAACCTAACTAACCTAAGGACATCACATACATCCATGCCCGAGGCAGGATTCGAACCTGCGACCGTAGCGGTCGTGCGGTTCCAGACTGCAGCGCCTTTAACCGCTCGGCCACTCCGGGCGGCTACTAAAAAATAACCTAAATATTGGCACCCTTGATATATTAACCCTCAATGGAAAAATGGAAGAAATGACAGATGTACTAACAGAGAGGAAGTTAGATATATTGGGATTAAGCGAAACAAAGTGGAAGGGAAAAGATGAGAAGAATTTGAGAGGAGGAGGAAAACTGTACTAGAGTGGGAATAACAGGTCTGGAAGAAATGGTGTGGCAGTGATGGTGAATAAGAATCTACAAAACTGTATTGAAAATGTGAGATGTATATCAGACAGGATCATAATCTTAAACCTGAGATTCCAAAAAGAAACACTAAAAGTGCAGTCTGCAAGATGAACTTTCCCACTTACAAAGAGTGTTTGAAGACAATGGGTACTCTCCACAACAAATACAGAGGGCACTGAAAATGAAACCGAGGGAGACCACAAAGAAAGAAGAAGAAGATGAAGGAACCTCTAAATCGACGGCCTTCCTGCCATGTATGGGTAGCCTCTCATCAAAAATAGGACGCATTCTCGGCAGATACAAAGTAAAAGTGATTTTTCCTCCTCCACCCAAGACAGCTGCACTCGTGGGCTCCGTCAAAGTTGATTTGCTGCTTCGAAAATCTGGAGTTTACCAAATACCATGTGAATGTGGCCTTTCTTACATCGGACAAACAGCTCGTACTCTCCAAGAAAGATGTAGAGAACACCGGAAGTACACACGACTTTTACAACCTAACAAGTCGGCAGTGGCAGAGCACTGTATTGATAATGGTCACAGTATGTTGTATGACAACGTCGAAATTTTGGCAACTACTTCATCCTTTTGGGACTCGATAGTGAAGGAGGCAATTGAAATTCGCTTGACGACGAATTTAATTAATAGAGATAGTGGTTTCAATCTTGATAAATCCTGGAATCCGGCACTTGCTGTAATAAACTCGCAAAGACGTCGTCACAGTGCAGCACACAATGATATATCGATATACCAACACAGATCAACTGCGGAATTATAGATACAATTCGCGCATTATGCACGTCTCTGCCGGCCAACGTCTCTGGCGCATTTGCATCTGTGGCCGCATGCGCAGTCGCACGGTAAAACAGTATAAAGGGACGAAGCGAGCACTGGAGCGGCAGTCTTGCGGCTCACTCTGAAGATGGCTGAACGTTACACAGCCGAAATATTAGAAGAAGAATGAGATTTCTTGCGGCTGCACACCCGTAACTTAATGGAACAACACTAAAAGTAATCCAGATTTATGCATCTCAAGTGGGATGTAACGAAGAAGAGAAGATGGGCTTTGAAAATGTGTTAGAATACCGTATAGAGAGTGCTAATGTAGTGATGGGAGATTTTAATGCACAGGTAGGCAAAGACAGAAAGGGATTTGAGCAAGTATTAGGATGTTTTGGATATGGAGGCAGAAATGAAGAAGGGGCATGACTCCTGGAATTGTGCCAGAAGAATGGAATGAAAATAGCAAATAGCTGGTTCATGAAGAGAGAAAGTCGTGTTATCACGAGATATAGTTGGGATGGAAGAACCAAGAGTGTAATTGATTATATTCTAGTAGATAGGGAATGGGGAGAGAAAGTAACAAATGTGTTGGTAATTCCGAGTGTGAGTGCAGATGGAGACCATAGATTACTGGTGGGACAATGGAAAATGAATCAGTGTGTGAAAAATTGAAAACAGAAGAAAGTGATGAGGATGCGAGATTGGAAACTGAAGGAGAGTGAATGTGCTGAGAAGTACAGGGAATTAATCACACAAAAATTTTCAAAAGAAGTTTTCTGTGATGTAGAAAAAGAATGGAGTTTATTCAAAGACACTTTAGTCGAAGCAACACAAAAAGTATGTGGCAGAACATCTGGAAAGGAAAAAATAAGGCAGACAAGTTGGTGGGATGATACCACAATCCAAGCAGTTAGAAGAAAAAATGCAGCATGGAGAAAGTGGTGGAAAACTAAAAATGACGAAGACCATAAAATATATATAGAGGAAAAGAAGAAGAGCAGAGAAATAGTGGAAACAGCAAGGAAAAAGGCATGGGAAGAGTTTACAAAAAAACTTGAAGATGTGAAGGGCAATAAATAAATGTTCTATAAAATGATGAAAAACCAGTAAAGATGGAAACAGAGGACAGTACCATTATTGAAGATCCAGGGAATATAAAAGACCTCTGGAAAGAACATTTTAAGAAGCTGTTAAACGCTGAGGAGCACGTACATGAGGAAACAACAAATGATGGAGAAATTGAGAGAAGTTGTGAAGCAGAATTAGGACAAATTACACAGGAAGAAGTTGAAAAAGCTGTGAAGAAGATCAATGGGAGGAGAGCCCATAGAATCAGTGGACATGATAAGAGCAGCAGGTCCAGTGGGAATGCAGTGGCTGCATAGAGTACTATCAAGCGTGTGGAGAAATAGTACAATACCTGACGACTGGAGAACGGGAGACATTGTTCTCATCTTCAAGAAAGGCAATAAGAGACTTTGTAAAAACTACCGAGGAATAACCCTTATGAGTCATGCAGCCAAGAGTTTTGAAAGAATTTTACGAAATCGAATAAGTGAAAAGATAGAAAAGGAGCTGAGTGAAGAACAGCATGGGTTTAGGAATGAAAGAAGCACGATACACCTGATATTTTCTATCCGTCAACTGATGGAAAAAAGTTGGGAGTATAACAAAAGGTTGATAATGGTTTTTATAGACATAGAAAAGGCATATGACTCAGTTGACCGGGAAAGACTCTGGGAAGAAATGAAGAAGATAGATATAGAAGTTGGATACATTAATGTTATAAAGACAATGTACAGAGGACACAATTGTAGAATTGGAACACCATTGGGGAACTCTGAATACTTCCAAATAAGACAAGGAGTTAAGCAAGGAGGTATTCTATCTCCCGCACTTTTTAATGTTGTGATGGAGGGAATGAATAGGGCAGTTAAAGATATAGCAAAAGAAAAAGACAAAAAGATAATTTTTGCAGATGATACGGTAATATTCCGTGATAAAGAGGTAGATGTACAATTACAGCTTGATGTGTGGAAGGAAATAATGAAAAGGTATGGATTAAAAACAAATAAAGATAAGAGTGAAGTAATGGCATTTGGAAGGGAGAAAGGGATCAACGAAATATTACCTTGAATGGAGAACCCCTCAAAGGGGTAGAAAGTTTCACTTATTTAGGGAGTGAAATATCTAGGGATGGAAGAATAACTAACGAAACTAATAGGAGGTTACAGAAGGGAGGCAATTTCTGCCAAACAATAAAACACCTGATTCGGAATAATGAAGTTTCAGAAAGAGCAAAACTCCTTATGTATAAGAATTATTACATCCCTATTATCACCTATGGTGGAGAAACATGGACAGTGACAGAAAGGGATTGGAGCAGACTGCAAGCAGGGGAAATGAAATTTCTCAGAGCAGTTAAGGGAAAAACAAGAATGGATAGAGTAAGGAATGTAGAGATTAGAAAGGACCTTAAACAAGAAAGTATGAGAGAAGAAATTGAAAGAAAGAGATTAAGATGGTATGGGCATGTTAAGGGGATGCATGGGCAGAGACTCCCCAAAATTATGGAAGAACTAAAGACGGATGGGAAAAGACCTAGACGGCGCCCAAGAACACGGGGGAAAATAGGAGTGTGATTATCTGTAGAAAGGAGAGGTGTGACACGGCAGCAAGTGGAGGAAGAAAAGTGGTGGGAGGACCGAGCCAAATGGAGAGGACTCGTCAACACCCAGACCCGGCAGTAGCTGGAGCGGGATTCGGATATAGATAAATAGAAAATGAAGTAAAATGCGTGTGTGCCTAGAGCCTCCTGTCAGGTAGACCAGTTATCCGGTGCAAATCTTTTTATTCGATGCCACTTAAGAGATGTGTGTGTCGATGATGATGCAATGGTGATGAAGACAACACAACGCCCAGTCCTTGATGTGGAGAATATCTCCGACCTGGATGTGAATCGAACTCAAACGCCTCACATGGCATTCTGGCGCCCTGACCACTTAGCTGTGGAGGTGGAAGACAGAACAAGGTAATTAAGTTAAGACACGTCCCAACACCACAAAATATGCAACACTTCCTAAAACGTACTTTACGTAGCCATACCAGTTTTATAATCAATTTTAGCTCATGAGGCGTAAACAGTCACTGTTACGTGCTATAGTAATTTTAAACATCTAGCACATTACAGACATGAGAAAAAGTAAGAATTGTAATTTTACATAGTTTTACTCATAATAATTTCATGTTACTACTTAGTTACTATACAACATAAATATTACAAAAAATGTCGTCAAAACTGTAAACTTTAGGCGCAGCTCATAGAGGGCGCCATACGCAAAACCTATGTGTTCTGTGAAACCAACATATAATTTTACGACAGTAATGGTTGAACTGTGTAAGCATTCACTTCAGCACGAACAACTGCTATAATTCCGCACTGGTATGTAATGTTAACATTAAAAAACAACGATGTAATGGACTTGTAACTTTCGTAAATCACATTCTAATATATATTCTTGTATTTGTTTTAGCATTGATAATGTCCTAACACAGGTATAAATCTGATCTGCGTTGTGACTATAAATGTCATATTAAAGCAACTTAATTCTACGACTGATTGCTGCTCTATCTAACCCAAGAAGAATGAGACTTAAGGCCTAGTCACAGGGTTTTAGCTATTACATCGATAAATTAATGTTATTAATTTTTTGTTTGTTTGCATATACATTTCTTCAGCTGGGTATACTTTGAAATCAACATATCACAGTACCATATTACGCTGGTAGAAGGGACAAAACAAAACGGTGCAGCATATTTATGAAGTATAGTGTGGTAGTTTCCTGCCAAAACCGATGTTAAGTTAGTGGGAGTTATAGCTAATTCACTATCGTATATCACGGTGGTCTGGTGTTGCACGTGATTCCAGTATGTCAAAGAAGTCCGAATGACGACTAACAGAGTGGCACAGCATCCCGCTCGAAAGAAGTGGGAATCGTAAGAGAAGTGGAGGCTTGGTGGTCCAAGACAGACGGATCATAATCGAGGTGATAGTGGAAGGAGTGTAAAAAAGTGATTGATCACTTTCCAACATCTCACGTCATTTGCCGCCTGATAGGTTTCGTTGCTGTACACAGCCATTCTGAAAACAACTGAACCGGGGCAGCAGTGGAAATACTGCTGCTGTTTCAGACCATTCCAGATTTCTTCAAGCACCTGATGACCGTGGACAGGTGCTACCTTGAGATGAAGGAATTAAGCAAACTGCGGAAAAAGTAGATTCACCACCGTCGAAGAAGTTGAAGAACTAACCGTAATCGACCAACTTGATGTTGTGCTTTTTGTGGTTATAGTCATGTGGTGCTAAGAGATCGTGCTTCTAAGATCCGAACCGTCGCAATAATTAAGGGAGTTTCTCAAGGGGACATGTTTGCTCCGCTGCAACGCCCAAACTCATTCTGCAGAGACCACAGTCACATATGCTGTTTCTTGGTGATATCACTTCCCTCACTTCATACTATAGCACTAAGAAGCATTTTCGCTTTCTTCGGCTGAAGAAATCGTTATGTATGATGGTGACGAGGTGATTTTTGAAGTGGAATTTTTCCTGAAAAGACGAAACGCAGATATCATCGAGATACCCCCCACACCGTCCTTGGTTGGTGAAAAAGTGTCACATTGAAACATGAGTATTTGGAGTAAAACTAACGTCATCATGGAAGTGACTTGATTTTTTTCAAGATGATAATTACTAGTGCAACTCTGCGATTCCTCCCAATCACACTGTTAGATTGCCAAGATCGACTGCAACATGAGGCATAATACCAGTAATAGAGCAGACGGCGCTTTAAATTCTCGATGCCTATGGGACCCATCCAACACATGGGCGTCGTAACCCTCTGACTGTGGTTTTTGTGTAATGACATAAAAGGTCCAATCCCACTGAATCCCACCATGTGGTTACTGGTAAACATCAAAAGTTTCATATTTACTTATGGCATTGGATGAAGATGCTGAAAAATACTGGGAATACTAGGATAATACCCCACCATTTATTACAGAAACATTGGGAATACTGGGGCAACACTCCACCATTTATTACAGATACACTGTAATGACAAAGTGTCTGCCGTCTCATTTAACTCATAATAATTCAGAAAATAAGATATTGTTGAATATTTAAAGTGTCATATTTGAATTAATCTGAGTTTTTCTTTGGATGAAAGTACTGAAAAATGCGCGTGTGGAATGCAAGAAGAAAATCGGCAAAAACCGTAAAAATAACTCCAAAATTTTAACAAATTTCCTCAGAACTATAGATGAAAGGAAGGTGGTCATACGTTGGAATGATTGCAGAAAATGTTATGGGACAGTCAGGCATGCATTAAATTACACTAATTCAGCCAATACAATAATGCCTTAACATTTTTAACGTATGCACTCTATCTTTTTCTCGGTCATAAACTATAATCATTACAGTAATTCAGCCACTAGCATAACGCCTCAACAGTTTTTATCACGCCACTGTAACGGCAAAGTATGCGACATAATTTTTGAGCCATTAATCATAGGGTAACGTTCCGCCGTTATGCATCACCTAATTGAACTAGAGGACTTTAAGAGGGGTTTGGAAGGAAGAAAATTCAAAGGAAATGACTGGTAAACATCCAGGACTTAAATAAATAACCGATAAGAGCCCTGATGCACACATCGTTTACATTGGGAACATAAATTAGACCTGCGTAACACTTTGTTTACATAAGGACTCTAGGACAAGTGGTAGTGGGTTAATTTACATAAGGACCCCCTTGTCCCAACTGCCCCTGAGCAAGGCTAATTGCACTACATTATTATTGAACAGACTTTTGCCCTTTTACTTACACTGGTATGCTAAAGGCTTTTAATTCACACAGACTCGGTTCTAGGGTGGCAAGAAGTCAAGGAAAGTGCGCCGATACCTTTCTAACCCTTGTAATTTGTTGTGTGACAGTGCTACTTCCGCAATGAGCCTGATATTATGGAACATAGTTATAATTCAGACAACTGTATGATTGGGCAGTTGATGGTCTGAGGGCGGATACCTTAGTCTCTCAAGGGAAGAGAGGAAACTGCTCAGCGACTCAGCTACTGGAATCGCATTCGGGAGAAGTGTGCAGCCATTGCGATATAGGTTTTCTGTATGGATCTTAAACTAGATAATTCCTTAGAAGAGGCGTTTACGTGTTTCCTGTCGCATTATTATCAAATTCATGATTACGTTTGGTCAACAATGACCTTGTCATTGAAAGGATTGTAGATGATAAGCTTCCTCTGTTTCGATCTCTAAAGATCGGAGCTGTGAAATATTCGCACGTTGTAGCAATAAAAGAGAAGAAAATACGTAGTAGTGGCTAAATATCGACTAAATCACTCTTTAATCACCCTAACATTCATTACTAGTTATAGTTACCTCCTCCCTCCCCCTCCACAATATCATTTGCTGTAGTTTATTACCAGTTCAACTTCATTTTGTTGCCGGAAAGGTATTGAAAAATGGTTACCTTCCTAGTACAAACAAAGTGACTTCCAGTGTTCATAACGATTTTGTTATTGCTTGTTGATTCCGTGTACTGATTTCTGAGTGGTATTACCCACAACGATGTTCATTAGGTAACAAATATAGTAAGATCCTGTAGTTGTTTTACCCAATTGTTTGTATGTGTTTTTTATTGCACTGAAATCTACGCAATTGTTAACGTTTAATAAATCTAGTAAATATTTTTATTAACAATATCAAGATTTTATATTGTTTTAAATATACGAATATTAGACGATGGTTTGTTGCTTACAACCGAAACACAGTCGTATGCGGTTTTATAACTGAATTACGGATAAATTAAATAAAATGATACCACAATATGATACTCGTTGCCAGGAGTACAGGCACAAATCACTCTGACGAAGTTGTAGGCACAACAACGCAAATGGGATTAGACAATTGTTTTTGAGTTTTAATAGTTTATTTGTCGGACATGGCGGAACAATGGTAAAACGAATGCCTAGAAACTGAAAGGTAGCCGAATGAACGCTCATTCAGACAGTGGAAATTTAGGATCTGATTTTAACCTAGCGTCCACCTCTAAACGGTGTAAAGATTGTTTATTTTGTAAAATGAAGAAACCGCACAACAGTTGTTGAATAAAATATATTTTATTGTATACACGACCGGCTTAGGGAAACTTAAAGTTCTACCATATAATGTAAAAACTAAAATCACTTAATCGTCATTTCCACCCCAATGTTGTCATTGAACAAAAGTTTCGTGTCAGATCGACAAAAGTGGGGACAAAAGATCCATAAAAACTGTACCTCCTTGCTGACCGATCGGAAATCATAACATAAAAATGGATATACAATTGGCTGCCGAAAAAGAAGAACACTTTGTGATATGAATATTGAGATACTGTCTAGTGGCTTCTGTATCGAGGTACTTCATCGACGTTTAACGATTTTCCTGACGTTTCATGTGTGAGTGGCTGGCATAGTCAAAGCTTTACCCTTCGTTGCTGATGCGACGCAAGTGGTGAACGCGCAGGAGGGATTGTACGAGAATGTACCCGAGCGTTAACAAAATTCCCTTATCACTACCACTGTGGTTTTCCCCTTGTAACCTGGGACGGTAGTTCGCTGCACCACGGTAATCCAGGAATCAGTTGCATTAAGTCTTCCTCCTTTCATAAAACTGTTGTCATCTGAATTTCTATTGCTTCTCTGAATTGACGGGCGTGATAGCTCTGGGCTCTTCCCTGACATGCAGGTTATCGCTGTGGAGAAGAGCTACCATGCCCGCTCGCTCAAGATAGACACACGAATTCGAAAAAAATGTGTCCAGCTTCACCTAAAAATGAATGCCTCAAGTTAACTGGTTTTGGCATTCTCGCGCTGCGGTGATCGACAGTTGCAGGTAAAAAGGGAAGACCTACAACTGTAATGGCCAAGCAAAAGCCCACAGGAGTAGGCGCGTCAGGTATCTATTATCTCTGGCCGCAGGATCGACTCCACTCCGTCATCAGTGGAAGAGGGTGAACCTTTGACAACGCTAGTCACTTGTGCTATTCAACGTCAGAAAAATCGTTAAATAAACGCCGACTGATGAGCCTGAGACAAAAGCCAACGAGCAACACGTCAACAACTGCCATGAAATTCTCCATAAATTTGACTGAATACTCTCCAGGAACGACATGCGGTTCAGATTCCACGTTAATATGTAGTGCAAATGCCTCCAGATTCGGGACAAGCAAGTAGCCGAAATGGGTTCCTACTCTGAGACTTGCCCCAGGCCATTGTGCTACATGAAATAATTATTATGATACGAAATCGTTCGTCTCTTGTATGTGTTCTTGGAGAGAAGCTGTTAGCGCATTACTATTGGCATCTGAGCTGTTGATCAAATTGCCATGATAATCAGTGTCATCGATATTACTCTTAAAACAAAGGTAAACGCAACATAACAAAACAATATCTGCAAACATTTTTTTTTCACGTAGTCCTTGTGTAATTACCACAGTGGCTCTATCGGCGAGCTGTATCGGTGTTGCTGTATCAAGACCGTAATGGCGAGTGCTGATGTGCAGATTATCTTCCACCAGATACATTGAGAAAGATAAGTGATACACTTGTTGAACATAATGCCTTTTTGGCTTTTAACAGATAATGAAGAGAATGTTTTGAGGCTTTCAGAGAGGTTTTAGTAGAGTCGCCAAGTAGGCAGGCATGGTGCGGTACGCTGCGACCGTCTTGTGGGCGCTGGCGGCATCGGCTGCGGCGACGGCGGCTGCTGCTGCTAACAGCGGAGCTGTCAACCAGTTCCCGGATGGCTTCCTGCTGGGAGCTGCCAGCGCTGCCTACCAGATAGAGGGAGCCTGGAACGAGGATGGTGAGTCAAGAGAAGTAAGGAAGCGGGTCAGCTATGCAAGCGTTTCACTAAGACGCTCAGGTGTGCAGCTTTTATAACCTATGTTGAATGAAATCTGGCTTCAAACTGAAAAGGTATAGTAGTGTCAAAACATTCAGTATTAATCCCCCGTTCGGGTCTCCTGGATGGAACTGAACATGTAGGTCACCATGGGAAAAGGATTAAAGATCAATTCAAGCATAACATTCTACGTCGAGGAACAACGAATGGTAGAACTTAAAGGGAAGGTAGAGAAACTGAAAACGGAAATACCTATAACGAAACAAGATGTAGCTGGAGTCAGTGAAATGAAACGGAAGGCTCATAAAAAAGCATATGGCCAGACGGGTATAGGATTGTATCAACAAGAGCAGAAAATGAGATATTGGGAGTAGGATTAGAGTAAGGAGGTCGGGAAAAGGATGAATTACTATGAACAGTTCTGATATAGCATTGTTCTCAACAGAATTAATACAAAAATAGTTCTGGTATATATCCTAATATTAGAAGAAGATGATGACGAGATAGAGAACCTAAAATTCGTGCTGGTGTAGAACATAATAGCAGCGGAACAATACAGGCAGAGTTGAAGGAGATCATCGTCTCAATGGTAGCAGTGAGATAGAGTAATGCTCCTTGAATTGTGCGACAAACAACAGGAAGAAATTTAAAAGACTGTGAAAAACAAAAATCAAAAATCACAAAAGGAAGATGTGTCCTTGGAAAATACCTAGAAACTCTGAAAAATGCTAGATGGGTTCTATCGTAATGAGACAGAGATTCCGAGATCAGGTATTGGATTGGAAGGCGTGCCTGTAAGTAACCATGAAGATAACAACTGCCACGAAGAATCAGCATATAAGGAAGTGGGACATTGAAGTGCTTTCTTTCTGTAGGTAAAGCAGTAATGATTATCACAGTGGGTAGTTAAATTGAGAAGCAACATACATCTCTAAAACTGGTGAAGTCTGTCAGATAAATTTAGGTAATAGCAAGATAACTGCGGAGAAGCTGTCGGTTACGGAAGAAGTTCATGGAAATATGAGCGCTGTGGTTGCCTCTAAAAGTCATTAAGTTTTTGTGAGGAAGGAATTTTTGTTTCTGATGAATTGGTATAAGGGTTTTTCTAAGTCCTCTTATTTATTGGTCCTTCGAGAATGAAAAGGAGGTATGTGATTCATTTGAAATAGTTTATCGAATTAGTCTATTTCAAAAATCTCAAAAGGAATGGATCTTTAAAAATAACGAACTTTTTCCATCTCTAATCGAAGCTGTAGAATAGTATACAGAAGAATGGACCTCCATCGTGGGGCTCGGGGGGCACAGCACAGTTGCGAAACCTGAGGATGGGCTTATGTGAGCCCGAAAACGGTCGTGATAATAAAAGAAATTTACAACTGAAGCGGAATTTTCAACCCCTGGTAGAATGGAGAAGATATTTGAAAGTCCGGCAGATGAACATCAGTTCGGTCTTACGGAACTTACAGGGTGTTTCAAAAATGACCGGTATATTTGAAACGGCAATAAAAACTAAACGAGCAGCGATTGAAATACACCGTTTGTTGCAATATGCTTGGGACAACAGTACATTTTCAGGCGGACAAACTTTCGAAATTACAGTAGTTATAATTTTCAACAACAGATGGCGCTGCAAGTTATGTGAAAGATATAGAAGACAACGCAGTCTGTGGGTGCGCCATTCTGTACGTCGTCTTTCTGCTGTAAGCGTGTGCTGTTCACAATGTGCAAGTGTGCTGTAGACAACATGGTTTATTCCTTAGAACAGAGGATTTTTCTGGTGTTGGAATTCCACAGCCTAGAACACAGTGTTGTTGCAAAAAGACGAAGTTTTCAGCGGAGGTTTAATGTAACCAAAGGACCGAAAAGCGATACAATAAAGGATCTGTTTAAAAAATTTCAATGGACTGGGAACGTGACGGATGAATGTGCTGGGAAGGTAGGGCCACCGCGTACGGCAACCACAGAGGGCAACGCGCAGCTAGTGCAGCGGGTGATCCAACAGCGGCCTTGGGTTTCCGTTCGCCGTGTTGCAGCTGCGGTCCAAATGACGCCAACGTCCACGTATCGTCTCATGCGCCAGAGTTTACACCTCTATCCATACAAAATTCAAACACGGCAGCCCCTCAGCGCCGCTACCATTGCTGCACGAGAGACATTTGCTAACGATATAGTGCACAGGATTGATGACGGCGATATACATGTGGGCAGCATTTGGTTTACTGACGAAGCTTATTTTTACCTGGACGGCTTCGTCAATAAACAGAACTGGCGCATATGGGGAACCGAAAAACCCCATGTTGCAGTCCCATCGTCCCTGCATCCTCAAAAAGTACTGGTCTGGGCCGCCATTTCTTCCAAAGGAATCATTGGCCCATTTTTCAGATCCGAAACGATTACTGCATCACGCTATCTGGACATTCTTCGTGAATTTGTGGCGGTACAAACTGCCTTAGACGACACTGCGAACACCTCGTGGTTTATGCAAGATGGTGCCCGGCCACATCGCACGGCCGACGTCTTTAATTTCCTGAATGAATATTTCGATGATCGTGTGATTGTTTTGGGCTATCCGAAACATACAGGAGGCGGCGTGGATTGGCCTCCCTATTCGCCAGACATGATCCCCTGTGACTTCTTTCTGTGGGGACACTTGAAAGACCAGGTGTACCGCCAGAATCCAGAAACAATTGAACAGCTGAAGCAGTACATCTCATCTGCATGTAAAGCCATTCCGCCAGACACGTTGTCAAAGGTTTCAGGTAATTTCATTCAGCGACTACGCCATATTATTGCTACGCATGGTGGATATGTGGAAAATATCGTACTATAGAGTTTCCCAGACCGCAGCGCCATTTGTTGTTGAAAATTGTAACTACTGTAATTTCGAAAGTTTGTCTGCCTGAAAATGTACTGTTGTCCCAAGCATATTGCAACAAACGGTGTATTTCTATCGCTGTTCGTTTAGTTTTTATTGCCGTTTCAAATATACCGGTCATTTTTGAAACACCCTGTAGATACCAGAGGCGTTTCAGGTGTTCCAGCTGATAATGACACAAGACTTGAGAAAACCTAAAGAGATGCCTAGAAGAAGAATTGCACGATATGAGCCGGAGGTAAATTTTTACAAACATAGGGGTACCTCGACAGAGGAAGGAGGTAAATTTATAATTCGTATAAGAAACACCGGGAATAAAGAGAATGGGAAATCAAGAACGAAGTATTTAGATTAAAACGGCTGTTGCAGTCTCTCCTCGACTGTTAACTCCATATATTGCGAAAGAAGTGAGGGAGGTGAAACAAAAAGTTCATTAGTGTTTTAAAATTCGTGGTTAGTGGATAGCATTGACAGGACTCGCTCAAGAGATGGCTACCCTATGTGAAACTAAGGATGATTTATAGGAGCAGATAAATGGAATATAAAGTCCACTGTGCACATCTTCTTTGAGAGTCGACCAAGATGACAAGAGACCTGTACACTCAGGCACCCTATTTCATTTTCCCGGTAAGTCACCCGACCTCAATGGCACAGAAAAGTCTGCAGGCCGTTGTGGCCGAGAGGTTCCAGGCGCTTCAGACTGGAATCGCGCGACCGCTACGGTAGCAGGTACGAATCCAGCCTCGGGCACGGATGTGTGTGATGTCCTTAGGTTAGTTAGGTTTAAGTAGTTCTAAGTTCTAGGGGACCGATGACCTCAGATTTTAAGTCCCATGGTACCCAGAACCATTTGAACCATTTTGAACAGAAAGGTCTGGACTATTTAGAACAGTAGATGGAACGTAGCAATACATTTTCCCTTACTTTGGTAGGTCTAACCCTTCAATAAATAGCTTCAAATGGACTGCACATATCCAAATAGTTGTGGACAAGTTAACTAATCACCCTCGGAAGTAACAAATTATGAATATAATGACTATTACACGAAACAAGAATCATAATTAATTTGGTTTATTCCGTTAAAGGAAACAATTGACGAGCAATGATCATATTATTCCAATAAAATCTTGGCCTATTTGATAAAAGGGTTTGGATAAGATTCTAATAATATCTTGAAAGAAACAATTGCCATCGCGAAACTGTATCGTGATTGGAGTGATGTAGAGAAGACTGATAATACTAAACAGGGGAACACAATGAACCCTTGGTTGGAGGTGGAAGTAAGCTGGTCACTGAGTCTGAATGCGAGTCATCAAAGTGTAGGCCAAAGTTATGAAATTATGTAAAATGACTTTTAACATCCATGTACATAGGGTCGAGCGCATCAAGGTAAATTGTAGATGGAGGCTGAAGTGACTGGAAAGTCAGTCAGTGGCAGCACATCAACGCCTCTCGCCAACGAATCAGCCGGAAGTCCCTCAAGTCCCTCAAGTCATTTGTTCCGGCAGTGAACCCAGACAGTCAGTATTGCCAGAGGTGAAGCAATGACATCTCTCTACTAAGAGGTACTAAGAAGTCTCTCTCCAAAGAACACGTAAGAATAAATAACTTTGTATCGAGTGTTCACTAAAAGAAGAACTCGTATTTTCGCGTGTTTCCTCTTTACTCTGGGCTCGGCTATGGATCTTCCAAGACCTGATCAGTACAAAGGTTTCTTAGGAAACACCTGTTCCCTTTTCCTGCTCTATTTCTTAGGCGGTTCGCGAGTAATGTGCATCGTACCATTTAACACTGAAGAAAGACGTATCACTCTCTTTCCGACCCTGTTCGTGTCCGGTAAGCTGGGTTGTCAGCGGACAGTCGAGCTTTTCTATCTCTAGTATAATCATATTAGCCATTCCTGGCAGTTTTGATGTTGCGTAAACGTTTGGTTTCTGCGAAGTCAGCATCCAGTGGCGTCGCAAACTTTTAAAGGGTTAAAAAACTGTGTGTTCCTGCTCCATCTTGAAGATAGCATATATGGTATCCGGCAGTTTCCGGAGAAAACACAGCTTTCTGCGTTTTATACACTACAGTGCCGTCTTGGATTTCACTAAATGCAGCATTCCTTCCAACAACGTTCCTTCCCATTCCACTTCTGGGCTGTGGAACAAATCACGCCTGGGAACTTTACGCCATAGAACATCTTATCAGCGTTTGCCTCTAGTGCTTTGGGTGCCCATAAGCGGCATTACAAACGACTGTCCGGAAACCATTGGGCCATTGACCTGCAGACCTCCCAGCTCTCTCTTCTGAGAAGCTCTCCAAGGGTAACTACATGTCACCATGGCTCCGTCACCTTATCCCAATGAGCGTTCAACGTCCTCTTCTTCACACACACCACGCAAATTCGAATAAAAGCGTAAATGAAGAATAGATGATATGAGTCATCTACTGACAACCACTAGTACTACAACGTTTCACATTTCCCTGCGTCAGTTAATCATTACGATTGTATGGGTCTTTACATTATGAGTTTATATAAGTTATAGGACTGTTTCCAAGAAAAAGGTAGCGTACTAGAATTTACTCATCATAAAACGGTTTCGTACATTTCACCCCTGTGAATCCCTCAGCGATACTACCGGGCGAGGTGGCACATTGACTGAGACACAGGACTCGCATTCGGGAAGATGACTATTCAAATCCGCGTTCGGCCATCCAAATTCATAATTCCAGTGATTTCCGTAAATCGTTCCAGGCAAATGCTTGAATAGTTCCTGTTAAAGAGCACTACAGAATTCCTTTCCCATCCCTGACACAATCCGAGCTTGTGCTCCGTCTCCAAAGATCTCGATGTAGACGGGATGTTAAACCCAATCTTCCTTACTTCCTTACTTCCTTCCTACCTTCCTTCCTTCAGCGATAGCTGGTGCCGCTAAGTGTCATCTAATTCTATCGTCACTGAACGCAAATTTAAATAGGTCAGAGAACTACAATTTTCAAAAGTCTTTGAATAGGAGAGGACACCGATCAATGGAAAGGAACGTAAACATTACAGAAACGAACATAGATGTTCGAAAGTGGTTGTAAAATTTTTACACGTTTGCATGAAAAAGAAATAGTAGTGAGACGAATAAAAATTGAGGATAAAAAGTCTAATGGCAAGGGAGATAATTTGTACCAGTTGTGCATGTGGTCAATTAGACAAGTCCTTTGTAATTTTCCAGAGATTTGGCTCCAGATATCTACTGACAGTTCACGTAGTTACTGTAAATTACGGATCGTTGATGTAGGTGGTGCCAGAGAGTGTTACAGAGGTATTCCATCGCATTCAGATCAGGCGAATTAGGTGACTGAGACATTAGCATACGTTCAGTATCAGATTCCTCAAAATCACTGTAGGATGATTCAGGTCTTCTGCAATGGACACTTATCCCGCTGGAAAATATTAACTTCGTCTTCGTCACGTAATCAGTTATGAAGGGATGCACAGTCCACAACACTGTAAACGTTGTCGACAGCTGTACTGGTGCCTTTGATTACTAGAAAATGTCCTATGGAAGGCCAGATTAATGTTCCCCATAGCTTAAAATCGCCTGCTTTCATGGCGAAGTGCATGTTTCGAGCAGCTGTTCGCCTCCACAACGATGTATCCTGAAACGACCAGGCGACATGTTCGACAGTCGCATCTCGACAATCCAGTGTCGACTTAAATCGGAACTGTCGATCTCATCTGGTCACATAACCAAACAATAGTTTAATTATACTAATAACCCAACCTCTGTGTCAGCGTGCCGCTTCTGATTTTCCTGTGGTCGTGCCAGCTCCACTTCAACTTCGCTTGGCAGATTAATAACAAAGTCCTATGTGTGGGCAAGCCTCGATGTGGTTTTCAGGCGATTTCCCACATTCGATTAGGCGAATACAGGGCTGGTACCCAAGTCCCACCTCAATTACACGAATTTAAAACATTTCGAAAACGTTCTCACTCATTCAGAGGGATAACTTGCTGATAGTTGGGATGCGCAGATTACTTCTCTGGGGGTAAAGAGATGGCGATAGGAAGGGCATCCAGCCATTTTCTAACCGTAACAATGCGCCACTGGATAACAACCGTCCCTAACCCGTATAGATATAGGATGAAACCAAAAGGAAAAGACGAAGGACTGGAAGAGTTCTATTAATATACTTATGGGAAATACAAATGATCTAGCATGCTAACTTACTTATAATATAATCTATTTAAATATGTCATGGGTAATTATTTTAAAACAAATTGTGATAACTATTTTCAGTCATAATGGCTATGTTTGTGGACCGTGACTGTGTGGGATAGTTATTTATTTCAAGTTTCTGGTACCAGTCACTTTTATTTTATTTTATGCTTAATCTAACATAACGCAACGCGTTTCGAACATGTTCTGTTCATTTTCAAGCGTTAATACATACATACGTAGAGAAATGTTACTTAAAAATAAACAGTCTTGAACTAGAACACTTTGTCCATTGTTTTTTTAATTTTTTTTTAATGTAGATGCTGCTGTGGCATTTGGGGGCAAGGAGGGGGGCAGTGTATATCTAGAAATTGAAATCAGTGATGTCTTCTGCTGGTTTTCTTCTTTGTTGTTGATTATGTATATTACAGAAATTTCATCCTCTTGCTGCTTCACTTGCCTCACTGGTGAAATAGCGGAGCTGTTGATTGACATTACACTATTGCACATTATATTTTGTCACTGATTGCCACTGCACTAATTGCTTCGATCTTATACACACAACACCAGTGATGCAAGTGAAGCAGCAAGAGGATGAAATTGCTGTAATATACATCATCAACAACAAAGAAGAAAACCAGCAGAAGACATCACTGATTTCGAAAGATATACTCTGCCCCCCTCCTTCCCCCCAAATCCCACACCAGCAGCTACATTAAAAAATTAAAAAACAATGGACAAAGTGTTCTAGTTTGAGACTGTTTATTTTTAAGTAACATTTCTCTACGTATGTATGTATGTATGTATTAACGCTTGAAAATGAACAGAACATGTTCGAAAAGCGTTGCATTAAGTTAGATGAAGCATAAAATAAAATAAAAATGACTGGTAGCAGAAAATTGAAATATATAATTGTGGTAACTAGTTCCACTAATCTGAGATATGGAATTTTCTACCTGACTCTGAGGTTCGCTTGCCCCACTTAATTATACTGATGAGACCAAACGTTAATGTCAGTGGGCGACCCCTGCTGCAGAGGCCCAAAATGTAATTGTATGTGCTGAGCAACGTGCTCGAAAATGTTTTGGTTAGCTTCAGTACTGTACTCTGTCGTGACATCGTCACGGATCACCGTCTATCCTAGTTGAGCTGGTAAGTCTCCGTCCTCTACATCGGACGTGCAATACCTGAACACTTACTCCTGGTTTCACAGTCCTCCATGCACTTTCCATAAATACTCGTGGCAGTACCCCCCGAACAACCGAGCGGCTTCACCGTTTCCGATGTCGTTGTTCCCAGGTAACGGTCCATAATAATCCACCATTTGTCATGTCAGTGCATTTCCCCTTTTGCGCCTGTAGCACACTAGTATACTTCACTTACCGGGTCGTCAGACCCCAACTTCGGTCACCTCACTGGTGGGCTGACCTCATAATGTTTTCGCTCATCAGGAAGTTCTTGTTTACCACATAACGCCTCCTCCGCCATACATTAAGGAAGTAATTAATAGCAACCAGGTGTCAGACAATTTAAGATCACTGTTGTTACTATTACCACTGATCTCTCTATATTTCATTAAAATTCATTTCTCGACATTAAATTTAACTATGTCAAGAACTGTTTGATGTCTGTAACTGTGGCTTGAGACTTCGTGTTTCTGTGCTAGCTGTCGCAGTCAGCCTACATTCTATGGTAAAAGAGATTTATTCCAGCACTGTTGGTCCCACTTTATTAACGGAAATATCTCTCTGTGAAGGTAAAGGTGAAAACATCTGGGATCACATGTTCCACGAGCATCCAGAGTACGCTCACAACGGCGAGAATGGTGACGTAGCCTGCGACTCGTACCACAAGTACGCTGAAGATGTCGAGGCTCTCAAGGGTATCGGGGTAAGTTTGAATGCTCTGCCAAATGGTACAAAATAGATTATATCACTGACACTAGTTCGGCAGCTCCTGGTAATGATTTTGAAAGCAACACATCTTATTTTCTTCATCTGGCATCTTCCGAACCAATCGTCTCATTTTAATACTTTTTTATTAGGTTGTTTTCCTGTCCGTCTATCCGGTTCAAATATTATAACTGATTTGAGCCTCGTTTCCTGCTGAGTTAGAGACTTGAAATTTTTAACGTAGCTGAGAACTGGATGATTCTGCAATATTAATTCGCTCTCCAGCCGTATTTCTCGGTACGGGTGGGGTTGGGAGTGGGTGTGAACGTTGCCCTGCAGGACCAGTGTGTTTTGAGAATAGTATTTTAATGCGTTCCAGGCGTTATGTGGGTGGACAGCCGCGGCTGCGGATATGGAGAGAGATTGTAGGAGGCAGAGATGTGTGCAATGTATGTGCCGTGTGAAGAGCTAATATATATATATATATGATCAAAATGTTTCCAGAGACAAGACTGAAAAGAAGAAAATAATTATTTAAATAAAAACAAATTTTTAATGTAACTCTTTTTGAACTGGACTAATATGTGTAAAATATATTCTCCTAGCTCCATACATATTCCTAACCCCAAATAGTTAATCTTGAAAATTTATTGCTGTGAATTTTTAACAGCAATAACAATACATACGAGATTAATAAGGAAAAACGTGGGACACACGCGGTATTGTACAGCTATGAGGTGAGTATTCATGCATCAAAGATGTATGACATGCACCAAACCTTTTTTGTTGTAAATCGTACAAGTTTGTTACAGCTATTACAAAATTTCAAGTAAAAATTTTCAGGATTATCTGTAACTTACTTTGGATTCTCTATAAGGCTAAAGGAAATTATTTTATACTCCTTAGCGTGATTTAAGAATGTATTATACTAAATATTTTATTTTTACGTAAATAATTTTATTTTTCTGGAGTGAACCTGAGAACAGGTTTCGGTTTGTGGAACTTTGCAGCATGATGCTAGATACATTTGAAATACGTGATAAATGTTGAGTGAAATTAATGCCAATAATTAAATTCTCTAGAGAATTCCTAAACAATTGAGAGGAATTATCTGTCTCTTAAAATTATATGCTCATGTATTACGGCTTTTGAGAGAATGTAAGTCTCGCGAAGATTTCTCGGGCTTCCAGCCGGGTGGCGGTGTCTTCAAACTGTGACGAGTGATAATCATCTTCTGACTTCGCCAGAAGATGATGAGTATGTCACTCGTCGAAACGTCGCAGTTTGAAGACACCGCCACCCGGCTGGAAGCCCGAGAACTCTTCGCCAGCTGTATACGCCGGGAATGCATACATTCACAAATGTAAGTCTTCTCTATAAAAATCTGTTCGATTCAACTCACAGAATCTTACGTAAATTACCTCTGTCTGCTCGTCCACGACATCCATGCGTTCACGGTTGACGCAGAATTCCTTGAATTCAGGGAGACACTCGACACAGAACCGCACTATCGTTCAGTGAGCAAAAGATGTCGATGCCGACCGCCTGCCGTCTAATCTTCTCCGCTATGGCGTCACACAGATGTGCTAAGAAAGGTCAGGGCATCAACACACCACTCTTCTGGCCGTTGTTTACTTTCCGGCCCGTCCAACAACTGTTATTCACTTTTCCTAAGACTAGCAACGCCATCAACTAGACATATCATTGATATCCTTTCACCTAGAGTTTAAATACCACCAGCTGTTTGGTGAACGCAGCTTTTGTTGTCTCTTCTCTATGTTATGCTTCTCAGCTTTATCGCCTGTTGTCACGGTCTGCGCGGCTCCCCCCGTCGGAGGTTTGAATCTTCCCTCGGGCGTGGGGGTGGATGTTGTCCTTAGTGTAAGTTAGTTTAAGTTAGATTAAGTAGTCCGTAAGCTTAGGGACCGATGATCTCCGCAGTTTGGTCCCATAAGACTTTATTACAAATTTCCAAATTTCAGCTTTATTGAAAGACATTTTGTTGTATACCACCGAAAAGTGCTGAACACTGTATTACTAAGACTTGAATGTTTACAAATGTGTATAGGAGATGTTATTTGTGTTTAAGAATGTTGCATAGCTGCCTAATTCTGCCTGTGTTATAGGCCACAGCTTACCGTTTCTCCGTCTCGTGGTCGCGTGTTCTGCCGACTGGGGACCTGGACGTGATCAACCAAGCGGGCATCGACTACTACAATAACCTCATCAACCTACTACTGGAGAACGGTATAGAGCCAATGGTAAGTCTATTCGTTTATTTGTCTCACAGCAGAGATACAATGTCTATCTATTTCTCTATCCAGAGTACAATCAAACATGGGCTCATAACTAATGGCAACAAGTTACTCACGTTACTTTTGAGACGCGTATACAGTATAGACTGCAGCGCAGGGAATTTTTAACCATTACTATTAACCTCCTCCTAATAGACATTTGTTTAATGCTGTTGTAACCTGACAAGTCTTGTTTTCTGTAGGTGACGATGTACCACTGGGACCTGCCGCAACCCCTGCAGTACATTGGGGGTTGGCCTAACCCACTGATGGTGGAGTACTTTGTTGAATATGCTCGTCTGCTCTTTGATACTTTTGGCGATAGGGTGAGTACAGTGCAGAAGATGTTTCTACTTATTGGGTAATCACTGAAGTCGTTCTTACCACAATAAGTCAAGTTGCGCTTGTTTAAATAATACGCAGACGAATTGAAAAGAGAACTGAGGATCCATTGATGAGTTTGGCTTTGAAAGAGGTAATGATGCAGAGACGCAACTAGGTCATTCCGCTTGATAATGGCAGGAAGATAAGAATTACAAAGACACCAATAGGATTTACCAATCTAGAAGAAGCGTTCAAAAATGCAGAATAGACAACGACGTCCAAAATTAGAAAAATAGGAGTAAGCTGCAGGAAAAGACCGGTAACGTACAAACGGAAGAAGAATGCTCCTACCGGCGCACAAAAAAGGCGAATATGTTCCTCTTTAAAAGGCTTTCAGAAGAAAGTTGGGAACCATCTGCCTCAACCTTCATTCCTCATTCCTCGCCAAAACTTTGCTATGCGAACATACGCAGGCTTTAACATAAAGAGAAAATCGATAAACTTCTTTAAACAGGAAACACACTTACGTTAAATACATTCTTACTAGCAGATAGTGTATCACAATCATAAATAAGGATTGTAAAAATGAGTTAATATTTTCATCAAATTAATGACGAATCAGTATATTAGGTAGTAATTTGTCTAGGAATACTAAAATTAATTCGCGAATTCGATCTATACGTTGACTGTCAAAATTTTGGCGAGGAAGGCAGAATCAGGACTGAGACAGCTAGTGCCCCACATTTTTGTCACATTATTTTAAAGGGGGACATATTTACCTTTTCTGTACTCCAACAGGACCATTCTTCCGATGGTTTCCTATTCCTCCCTGCTACAACAGGGTGTGCTGCTTATACAAAACGAATTCTATAGATTAGTAAAGTTTCGACAGTTTTTTTGTATAGTTTGATACATTTATATACCTTGACTCATATAAACAGCAAATAAATACACATAATATACGTTTAATATAAAATCTTATGTTTACATTTTCTTCAGAATACTTTCTTCCTCTATCACAATTCGTCCAAAACACCCTGCTTATGTTTTGTGTCTCACAAGAGTACAAGTATTATTAGAAATATTTTTCTGAATTTTTCTGCATTACAGTCTTCCCAGTTTCACTTATTTTGGACAGTCATTTTAAGTTCCTTCCAGGCGTATGAAGGCTATTTGAGCCCATTTTTATCACTGGAGCACCACTTAGGGGACATTTGTACAGGTCTGAAGTGTCCACTATTACAGGGACCGTACACCATAAAGTTTTCTTGGTGAAAAAATGCGGACCAAAAACTGTTTGGTGACCTCAGAACCCTTGCGACGACCTTACACTCCTATCCATGTGTTCAATATGCCAGTTAAAAATCTATTTACGCCTCCGACTAAATAGTACGTACATATTTTACTTGCGTAAGAACGTTAATTTTGAACCTCTGGTTCTCGCTAACGATAACGGTTCCCAATAACACTATCTCAAGGTAATATTCCAAAAATTCGACGATTTGCCAAGAACAAAAGTTATTAAAGTGGCCATCCCCACAATTAGTACTTTTGGCAACCAAAAATCATGGTTTTTGAATACATCTTGATAACGGATTCAGATTTCGAAAACGGGAAAATTGCATTCCTACATGTCTAAAGAACGTACAGTTAAAATATGAAACCATTTCCTACGGTTAGTTAATTAGATAATAGCGGTCCACGGTGTAAAAAAGACCAAAAACCGCTGTTTGCCGTTTTCTGAGTAAGTACAGTAACTTTGGAGCTCTGTATCTCGATAATGGGTAGTCATGTCGAAAAAAGTTGCGACGTTCCCCGATAATGTCATTTTAAGATCAGATGGTAAAATTTTCTACGAGCTGCAGTAAATATAAATTATCCCCACAGTTGGTACTTTTCGTATCCAAGAATCATGATTTTCGCAGTTTTCTCAGAAAACACCCAAGAACAAATGTACTTTTAAAAGCTGAATAAGTCCACATTAGACCACACCTAATGTAAAAGAACCAATATTTTTGCTGAATTTACCTGAGTTGGAGGAAGTGTGCAATGTTTAAATTTTGACCCTGTATTGTAGGATAGCTCCACTTCCATCTTTCGTGTGTCATTTGAAGTACTTCATGTGTTACCCAAGATTTCGCGCAGTTTACTATCTTGTACTTACGTTTGCCCAACTTCAGATATTGCACTCTTTAGAGATGTCCATTCCTCTTCAACTGAACTGCCTCCTGCGGTGTTTATTGTTAGTGTATTACAGCCTTCAAACGTATGTCATCCTTACTCAGTATTTCAGTGTCGTCCGTGCTTCCAATAGATACGCAAATGGTCGCTAGGTCACGGGATATCCAAAACACTTAGCCCCTTACCTCTGTGATCAACAGAACCCGAGGTACAAGAAACTCTTACATTGGAAAGGCAATGACGGAAATAAAAGATAAGTTTAAGAGTGAGATTATAATTCAAGGGGAATTGATGTGAACAATAAAATTCTCTGAGGACGTTGGCAGCTGCAGTGAAAGTGAATAACACCTGCGGAGCCTGTTGGATGGAACGGTCAATCTGATGAGCGCAGAACAGGCACTGAGTGTAAACCGAAGAAAGACGAACTTAACGACGGGTAGCAGGTATGAGATTAGTGAGAAACTTACCGTCTAAGTTGAGGACCACGCAGAAAAAGATGTGAGGGACTTCCGCTACCTTGGAAGCAAAATAATGTATGTCAAAGGAAGCAAGGAGGACATAGAACGGAAATCAGTACAAGCGAAGAGGACGTTCCTGGCCAAAAGAAGTCTATTACTATGAAACATATGTCTTAATGTGACGAATAAAATTCAGAGAAGACATATTTGAAGCCCATACATGTATGGAAGTGAAACATGCAATGTGGGACAACCGAAACGGAAGGAAGCGTAGTGTCTGAGATGTGGTGCTATAGAAGTACTTTGAAAATCACGTGGATTGACAAGATAAGGAATGGGGAGGATCTCTGGAGACTCTGGAGAAAGGAACATAAGGAGATCATTGACTAGAAGAAGGGATAGCGTAATATCGCATGTGCTAAGATGTGGTACTAAAGAAAGTTGAAAACGGAAAAAGTGAAGCGAGCTCCAGACATTAGAATTCATCCAACGAACAACTGATGACGTAGGGTGCAACTGCTTCGTCAGGTGAAGAGGTCAGCAGAAGAGAAATCGCGAAGTATCACACCAAAGACTAGAAGACTAACGAGTAAGAAAAAAAATCACATCACCAGCCCCCCACACCCCCTTTTACAGACATTAAATGTTCTCTTACCACGTACCCGTCCTCTTCTCCGAAGGCTGTTTTGACTTTTCTGGGCCGGCCGGTGAGACCGAGCGGGGCTAGGCGCTTCAGACTGGAACTGCGCGATTGCTACGGTAGCAGGTTCGAATCCTGCCTCGGGCATGGATGCGTGTGATATCCTTAGGTTAGTTAGGTTTAAGTAGTTCTAAGTTCTAGGGGACTGATGACCTCAGACGTTAAGTCCCATTGTGCTCAGAGCCATGTGAACCATTTGACTTTTCTGTACGGTGAATCAGTCCAGCGGCCGACTATTTCTTTTTCGAGTCCTTCACATTTTCCTTCAGCCATTTAGCCTTGTCATCCTCGGACTTACTACATTTTTGTTCCCAAGAGATTTATATTGGTGTTATTCTGTCTTTCCACGAACGTTCCTACACTTCCTCCTTTCACGTATCATTTGATGTATTTCGCTGCTACCCAAGGTTTCTCCGTTTTGTTCCTTTTTTTAAAAAAAACTTATGGGGGCTTTGGCATTAATCTTTCAGCTCGTTCAACAAAACCGTGGCTTTGGATGTGCATCGGTTTTCCGTGAACCAGTTTACACTCAGACCAAAATACAGCCAGCTCGTTTATGACAGAATTAACAAATTCTCTGCCGTTGTCAGAGCGTAAAATACAAGGAGCACGAAATGTCAAAAATGTATCTGCTAAATGATGTGCCACTTCCTCTGCCCTCTTGCTCTGCAGTGCACTTAACAAAACAGATTTTGTCAAGTGGTCCTAATACACCATTATATACTTAAACCCACGATCTTCTTGAGTTTGCATGTCGATCAGATCAACTTGGCAACGACTGTTCATTTCTGAATGAAGAATAGGTTTCGAAACATGCCCCCTTTTCTTAAGGCTTCTTTTGCGCCGACAAGTTTCACACATAGACAGATAAATGTTTATCATCTCCACTACTATGTTTGCATGTTTTCTTGAAGTTTCATCCTTTAATCTGTCTCGACCTCCATGACCAACAGCCTGATGAGCTGCTTCAATAACGTCGAAAATGTCTTCGACACATAAGTAGAACTTCACAGGCTCTTTTCTTAACTTCCTGGTCCCACAAATGTTAATAACCTTGAATCCATTTAATCTTCTGTACTGCTTCTGTGTCTTTTTCTCAGCTGACTGTGCTTCTTCAATTTCGTCCACTAATTTATCGTAAGATTCTTCTGTCATGACATTGTAGTGGTTTTCTCTTTTGTTGTGTTCTTCAATCTATAACATCCTTCTCACAAATTCTTCTTTCCATCGCCTTTCTTGATTTAGGTCTGCCATGATAAATACGCACAAGCTTATCTGCACGTGCTTAACCCCTCGACCGTGTTGTTCGTTGTGGCGAAAAGCGCCCAGTAGCGGGCTATTGTCGGCCGCTGCGGCGCTGCCCATGCGGGGAGTCTTGGCCCCTAGAACTGTTGCCGCGCGTGTAATTCTTTCCGCGCCTCTAGCGCTTATTGTAACGGCGCGTATTTGACACGCAATGTGCGATTGTTGTGGGGGCAAGTGATTATCTAACAACTGAATACCTAACAGTTCGAAGGTTTTCACAGTAGTAACGCTGTTGCAGAATAAAAATTAATCATTATTAATTTTTATATAGTGAGGAAGTGTTTTAGTGGCAGATGTGGTGTCACCGCCAGACACCACACTTGCTAGGTGGTAGCTTAAATCGGCCGCGGTCCATTTAGTACAACTAAAAACGGGTTTTGACTGTAACATATATACAAAAAGGGACAATTACACTGTCTCGGTAATGGTTATTTTTATTCATTATGTAAGCTGAGCCGGCCGCGGTGGTCTAGCGGTTCTAGGCGCTCAGTCCGGAACCGCGCGACTGCTACGGTCGCAGGTTCGAATCCGCCTCGGGCATGGATGTGTGTGATGTCCTTAGGTTAGCTAGGTTTAAGTAGTTCTAAGTTCTAGGGGACTGATGACCACATATGTTAAGTCCCATAGTGCTCAGAGCCATTTGAACCATTGTAAGCTGACCGGCTAGCGGGAACAGCATTGTTTGTATCACTAGAACACTAGAAGAGCTTGGCAAGTGCAGATTCAGGAATAGGTCTATAGCTGCGGGACTCTTTAATAGCAAAGCCTTATCTGCGCCCTGCTGCCATAAGTTGGTTACTTCCATTGTTTTGTTGTTGTACTGCTGCTCGTTCGTTGCTCTTCTGTTGTTCCTCATGCACCAATGTTCGCTTCTGTACATCACCCGAGGCCCCGGTGTCGGCTGAGGTGATGGTGTCATTGCTGGGATAATCACTGAGAACTTCAATGATCTCCGCGACCGCTAAGTGTAGCGGCTGTTGGTCTGGCATCGAATGGCAACGGGGCCCGGTAGCCGCATTCCCCATAGGGCCAGCTGTCCACGTTTTGAATAACTTCACGTGGCTCCTATGCTTACTATTGCACCCTATAAGTGTGTCATAACAAAGAGAATTAAGGTCTTCCTCACACTCATACCACCAACACAAGTGACTGAGGGGCACCAGATACGCAATTGAAGTAAACAATGCTCCGCGACTACACGTATGTTAACGCCCCGGAGTCTCGGCGCAAAATGGTTTTCTTTGCTATACTTACGTCTGTCCAACTCCCAAGATTGCCCGTTTCAGAGCTGTCCATTCCTCTTCAACTCAACAGCTTCCTGTAGTATTTATTCACGCAGTATCTATAGCTTTGGAGAATATGAAACGGATCTCATCCTATCTCAGTTTGTCAATACCTCACTTCCTTTCACATTGATTGTACCGAACGATTGTCTTAACTTTAGTTTGCTGTTCGTTATGTATTGATTACAAAGACTCGACCCGACTATGATGCAACCAAGCTGGGGTCTACCCGTGTCCCTGGGTCTTTTCCAAGAGCACCGCCTCTTCTTGCTATATTTTTTACAGTGTATTCGCTATCACTCGTTGATGTTTATTCTAGAAGTCTGCTAGGCTTCCTAGTCTCTCATTCCTACTAGCAAGACCACATTCTCCCGTAACTGTTTATACTTGCCACTACTACAGAATTTCTGTTGATTGTTAGTTTATCGTCTCCCTTTACACACTGACTTACCCGGTCTGTGCCCTCATAAATTATCTCTACAACTTCATCTTCTTTTTGTGACATACACATACCAAACTCCTGTTATAGGCATTGGTTTACATTCAATTCTGCTAGGAACAATCTACCAGAATTGTAACTAACACTCTGTCCGACCTCCGGATTAAAGACATATCCTGTTCACGTTATACCACTTTCTACAGTTATTGATATTACCATACATTCGTCTGACAAAATATCATTGTCTGCCTTCCATTTCCGTCCTGCTCCCCCACCCCTCCCCTTACACTGCCCCTTTCCAATTACGTCTAGACGGAGCACTTACATTTACCATTCCAGATTTTATAAACCCCTACCGGACTAAAACTTCTGACATCCACGCCCAGACATACAGAACACTTACACTTTCGTTGATTATTCAAGTTCTTTTCGCTTGGGCAGTAGTCTTCCAGAGATATGAGAAGGGAACCAGTTCGGAATCTTTTGCCAATGGAGAGATCATCATGACACTTCTTCAGTTAGTAACCATACGTCCTGTGCGTAAGCTAGATATGTCATTTATGGATTGGTTTCCATGCCCTGCTCCATGTTTATGCCGTTGATCATTGCTTATCCGTCCGCCTTTTAGGAGCAATTTCGCACCCCAAGGCCAACAGCATATTCGCAACTCCTTAACAAGGCCATTGGTAACCCAACGATCGCTCTTTTGCCGGAAGTCCCCCACAAATCATCTAAGCTTTTAGTTTGATTTAAACCCTAATACTCAGTGTGCCTTGTTTGGAGTAAGCTGTCCGCAACCTTTATTTGTTGTCGATTTGCTGTTTCAGTGCAAACTTCTTTTCCTCAGATAGGCGAAAAATTTTTTTATTATATTCTCAGTGGGCCAGAATTTTGTTGATCTTTACATACAGAGGATGTCCAGCATTGTTAACAACTACTTCCTTAAAATCTCAAATTTCTCAACTTGCTCACAGGTATGTCCATCGACAGCGTATATGAAGTTCAGATCTTGATAATTTTCACACGTGCTATATAAAAAATTTCGCTAATCCACTACTCTTAGGCACGAAAATTTTCTGATTTCTCTCTGTGTTTTCTTGGCCTCGTAATTCTGAAATAATTTTTCACTATGGAGGTAGTAGCTACATTCCAATTTCTGAAAAATTGACTGTTTAATGAATCGTATTTTTTTATGGACAGTAGGTCCACTATTGTCGGTAAGAATGTACCCAAGCGCATGTTAATTGTTAACTATACTTTCCCTTTTGTATTCAGAAATAGACACATCTCTCTACCCAGTTCCAAGGTTTGGAACTATGTCACGTCGGGTGCCACGTGTTTGAACATCAACACATTCACATCGGTTGTATAGTGCGCGAAATGACTGTATTTTTGCCCGTCGTCTCAGTCTGTTTTCTTTGTACAGGGTAAGAAGTGGACAGTGACAGACAAACACTGTAGCCGAGGATTTCTGTATGCAATTCAGTGCTAACGCCGTCTGTTTTCCGCAGAACAGAGACAACAGGCAACAGAAATGGTTCAAATGGCTCTGAGCACTATGGGACTTAACATCTATGGTCAGCAGTCTCCTAGAACTTAGAACTATTTAAACGTAACTAACCTAAGGACATCACACACATCCATGCTCGAGGCAGGATTCGAACCTGCGACCGTAGCGGTCACGCGGTTCCAGACTGAAGCGCAACAGGCAACAGACTACAGAGTCATGTAGTCATGGTTGTTGTTAAGTAGCAGCAAGAAATTCGTGAATGAACTGGAAAGTTTAATGAGAGTGTAGCTATTGAACGAAGTTTATCGTCATTTATACACTTATATTTCCCTAAACTACCACATGTACATTTACCATTCTTTTTTCTTTCAATAGCCTTTTTTAGCCGAGCGGTCTAAGGCGCTACTGTCATGGACTGTGCGGCTGGTCCCAGCGGAGGTTCGAGTCCTCCCTCGGGCATGGGTGTGTGTGTTTGTCCTTAGGATACTTTAGGTTAAGTAGTGTGTAAGCTTAGGGAGTGATGACCTTCGCAGTTAAGTCCCATAGGATTTCACACTCATTTTGATCAATAGTCTTTTATTGTTGCTATGTTTCATTAGCTTATTATAAATAAAAATAGATTACAACACAGGAAAATTGAAGACATTGCTCTAGAAAGGAAGCAGGTTCGAATGCTGCGGTTAGACTTGTCAGTGACTACTAATGTCTTGGGCTTTCCGCTGCTGCAGGTGAAGTGGTGGACCACGATCAACGAGCCGTACATAGTGGCGTGCGGCTATTCCAGTTCCGGCTGGCAGGCCCCGTCACAGAACGCTCCGGGCATCGGCAACTACCTGGCGGCGCACACCATGATCCGGGCTCACGCCAGGATCTACCGCCTGTACGAGCAAGAGTACCGGGCCACACAGAACGGTGAGCGTACCAGGTGCTGTCTTCTCACAGATCAGTGTTCTAAGACGGAGTAGTTTTCTGTTTGCAACTTGTTATAAAAGACATTGTATCTACATACTACATCCATATACAGGATTATTCATAAGCACAACCGGGGTTTCGCAAGATGATTTTAAGAAAGATACAAGACATACAGAAAAATGACACGTATCAGTGGACATAGCACCTCTCAAATTTGACGTTCCTCATACGCAAGGTGGTGCAGTTTCGAAGCGCACGACGAGGTCAGATACGTCGAATGTACACTACTGGCTTTTAAAATTGCTACACCACGAAGATGACGTCCTACAGCCGCGAAATTTAACCAACAGGATGAAGATGATGTGATATGCAAATAATTAGCTTTTCAGAGCATTCACACAAGGTTGGCGCCGGTGGCGACACCTATGTGCTGACATGAGGATAGTTTCCAACCGATTTCTCATACACAAACAGCACTTGACCGGCGTTGCCAGGTGAAACGTTGTTGTGATGCCTCGTGTAATGAGGAGAAATGCGTACCATCACGTTAACGACTTTGATAGAGGTCGGATTGTGGCCTATCGCGATTGCGGTTTATCGTATCGCGACATTGCTGCTCGCGTTCGTCGAGATCCAATGACTGTTAGCAGAATATGGAATCGGTGGGTTCAGGAGGGTAATACGGAACGCCGTGCTCGATCCCAACGGCCTCGTATCACTAGAAGTCGAGATGACAGGCATCTTATCCGCATGGCTGTAACGGATAGTGCAGCCACGTCTCGATCCCTGAGTCAACAGATGGGGAAATTTCCAAGACAACAACCGTCTGCACGTACAGTTCGACGACGTTTGCAGCAGCATGGACTATCAGCTCGGAGACCGTGGCTTCGGTTACCCTTCACGCTGCATCACAGACAGGAGCGCCTGCGATGGTGTACTCAACGATGAACCTGGGTGCACGAATGGCAATACGTCATCTTTTATGATGACTCCAGGTTCTGTTTACAGCATCATGATGGTCGCATCCGTGTTTGGTGATATTGCGGTGAACGCACATTGGAAGCGTGTATTCGTCATCGGCGTACTGGCGTATCACCCGGGGTAATGGTATGGGGTGCCATTGGTTACACGTCTCGGTCACCTCTTGTTCCCGTTGACGGCGCTTTGAACAGTGGACGTTACATTTCAGATGCGTTAAGACCCGTGGCTCTACCCTTCATTCAATCCCTGCGAAACCCTACATTTCAGCAGGATAAAGCAAGATCGCATGTTGCAGGTCCTGTCCGGGCCTTTCTGGATACAGAAAATGTTCGACTGCTGCCCTGGCCAGCACATTCTCCAGGTCTCTCACCAATTGAAAACGTCTGGTCAATGGTGGCCGGCCAACTGGCTCGTCACAATACGCCAGTCACTACTCCTGATGAACTGTGGTATCGTGTTGAAGCAGCATGGGCAGCTGTACCCGTACACGCCATCCAAGCTCTGTTTGACTCAATGCCCAGGCGTGTCAAGGCCGTTATTACGGCCAGAGGTGGTTGTTCTGGGTACTGATTTCTAAGGATCTATGCACCCAAATTGCGTGAAAATGTAATCACATGTCAGTTCTGGTATAATATATTTGTCCAATGAATACCCGTTTATCATCTGCATTTCTTCTTTGTGTAGCAATTTTAATGGCCAGTAGTGTATAATGGAGCGATGTGTGCGTTTTGTGTCTTTGAATTCACAAAAGGTGTTCGAATTTTGTCGGGGTAGCAACTACTTAGTACCATGTACCTCGTAAAAGCTCCAAATGACAGAACAATCCATTGGTGGTACAATACATTCTGAGAGGCCGGTACTTAACCTGTTGGAAGTAAACAGGTGGGCCTTGACCGTCAGCAGAGAAGGTGTAGCGCCTGCAGGAAACATCCGCCAGGAGCTCGAAAGAAATGTATAAACCGTGCGAGTAGAGGACTACAGATAAAGCAGTCAAAATCTGGCGAATTCTGTGGCAAAAGCCTGCGAACAAAAGCATGGAGGCCACTGTTGTTACATGTTTTGACTATTCGGGACAAGGAACTTCGGCTTGATTTTTGCAAAGGGTTGTCGCAACCACTGGAGAAAGACAATTTTTCACAGAAATTCGTTTACGGTGCGGAAGGCATGATTCCTCTGTAGAGTTAAGAACTTACACACGAGACGCATTTGTGACTCTCCTGAAGTTAACGTATGTGCACCATATTCTCTCTCAAGACGGCTAATGCAACAATTACAGCAAGGCAATGGAGGCTTCATTTTTGCAAGACGGCGGTTAAAAATTAGGAGAGAAGCTCTGTCCACCGAAATGTGTCAACTTTTTGTAGATCTTGTAGATTTTGGGCAGTCCGTTTCTGAAAACGCTACGTACAGCTCAAGATGTCATTCGCATGGCTCTAATCGCTACTAACAATGGAATTATCATGAATGTGCTGGAATAGTCCCATACTGGTAGATGCGGACACTAATGATTTTATGGGTAAATGGTTGGTTGGTTTGTGGGATTAAAGGGACCAGTCTGCAACGGTCATCAGTCCCGGGTAAATGGTCATTCGGGAGCTGTCGTGATAGGCTTAGAGACGTGTACACTTGTTAAGGTCATCTTCATTTCAGAAATACAAATATAAATTCTCCAAGAATGTGTGAACCCAATTCCAGTTACACACAAACCATTCCACAATAATAACCCTATTAGTCAACCATTTCGTAAAAATAGTATTCATAAGAAGTATTCAAAACTCAACAGAAACTTATAAGATTACACAAGGAACAGTTTCAGCACTTAACAATACTCACAAAACTGAACAAGGTTTAGCCTACTGGGCCGCATGCAGGTGATGCTCCTGCTTCTGTTATTACTTGAACGGCACTTTGGTTGCATACCAAAATCCTCAAGTAAATTGTTATTATTTGAACAACGCGCTATTCTCGTATCACGACCAATAGGCATTTCACGCCTCTAACTGTTATCCCGCGTTTCGAGAACAAACGAAGCATGGTTATGTGCACCTGGAGGGCGTTTTAAGTAAAACGTAGTATTTCATGCATCTCAATGTTTATAACGTGATATCGCCTGAACCATGTATCTTAGAGCGGTAAAACTTTGCAGGTACATTCAATTGTATTTTAGATGCTATACGGAAAATGCGTTGCGAATACAGTTAGGTGTGAAGAAGTAATAAATTAAAGCCTGATGTCCAGGGACAAACAGTTGCATAGAGGACGGAAAATGTGTGCAATGTTGTTGCAAGCCACAAAGTGCTCTCATTGTCAAAAACTGAATTAATAGAGACTTGTTGTTTGACGTGGTGAGCTAAGCAGCACCGAGGCAATTAGACAGATGATAATCGAAACACTTGTCTTGCTGCGTTGAATCTTTTACGTTAGAATATACCTTTAAATGAGTAGATTATGCTAGCAATTTAAATTTTTAAATTCGGTCATTATTTATGTGGAATGTTGAAAATAAAGTTTTTGATGACCCAGGAAACTGATAGGCAGTCTACAGGCAGCTCGGATGTGATTGTGTGCCCAGAATTAGTGGCTTGATTGTGGCTTCTTTCTTTCCTACCTCTAGTACCATGGAGAGCATTCCCTGACACCTTAACACATGTCCTGTTATCCTGCACCTTCTTCCAGTCAGTTTTTTCCAACTGTTACTTTCCTTCCCAATTCAGAGGAGAACCTCCTCATTCCTTGGCTTATCAGTCCACCTAATTTTCAACATCCTTCCATCTAAAATGCTTCCATTCTCTTCGGTTCCAAGTTTCTCACAGCCCGTGCCATACCACCAAACAATGCTGTGCTCTAAACGTACATATTCAGAAATTTCTGCCTCAATTTAAGGTCTATGTTTGTCACTTGTAGAGTCCTCTTCTCTACGAATGCTCTTTTTTCCTGTGATAGTCAGCTTTCTATGTCCATTTTGCCCCGTCCGTCATGGGTTATTTTGCTTCCAAAGTAGGAGAATGCCATACCTTTGTCTGCTTTGTAACTACCGATGTTGCGGTTAAGATGGGTGACATTACCATTTCTGCTATTTCTCATTAGTTTGGTCTTTCTTCGGTTTACTCTCACTCAGCATTCTGCAATCATTAGACTGTTAATTCCACTCTACAGGTTCTGTAACTCTTCATTAGTTCCACTGAAGCTAGAAATGTCATCAGCGAAAGTTATCATTGATTTCTGTTCATCCTGACTTGGAATTACGCTCTTGAACTTTTCGTTTATTTCTGACATTGCTTGTTCGACGTATTGATTGAACAATAGGGGCGCAAGACTGTTTTAAACCGTTCTTAATCCGAAAGTTTCGTTCTTGGTCTTCCAATCTTCTTGATTCTGGTCAATATTATATGTTACACGTCTTTCCGTATAGCTTATTGCTATTTTTATCAGAATTTTGTATATCTTGCACCATATTTAATTGCCGAACGCATTTTTTTGTCCATAAATCCTACTTTACCTTAATACTTCTTCAGTCTTCCTTCTGTTATCAAGCGCTATGTCATGACTGCCTCTCTGGTGCCTGTACCTTTCTTAGTGCCAAAGTGATGGTCATTTAAAGAGTCTCGATTCCATTTTCCATCCTTCTGCGTATTATTCTCATTAGCAACCTGGAGGCATGAGCTTTTGTGTTGACTGTGCGGTAGTTCTTGCACTCATCCGCTCTTGCTATCTTCAGAATTGTGTGTTTTCCCGAAAGCCTGACAGGATGCCGGCGGTCTTATGTATCCTACATACCAACTTGAATGGCCATTTGGTTGCCACTTCCCCCAATGATTTTCGAAATTCCGTGTTATTTCATCTATCTCTTATTTGATCTCAAATATTCCAGTGCTCTTTTAAATTAGGACTCTATTACTGGATCCCTCATCACTTTCACATCAGTTTCTCCTTCTGTCATGCTACCGGACCATTACTCCTCCCACATGAAGGTCTTCAGTACTCTTTCCACATATCCGGGCTTTCTCTGCATTTAACAATGAAATTTCATTACACTTTTCAAGCTGCCGCCATTGCCTTTAATTTCACTGAAGGCTGACTTTTCTCGATAGTGAGCCAGTCCTTCCGATGATCATATCTTTTTTTACTTGCTGCATTCTTCAGTTTCTCAATACATTCTTGTGCTTTCTTTTTCGTCGATAGTTTCAGAATTTCCTCTGTTCCCCAAAGTTTCTTCGTCGTTACCTCCCTAACGTCGGCTACATTTTCCGTGCATACACCTTATGTGTCTTTAAAACAGTGGTTTCCATTGCCTTCGCATTCGAAGCCTGTAGTCGTTCCCGCTTCTTCCACGATTTAGGGGACGTTTCGCACACCAAGTGCAAAAGCTCCATCTGATTCTCCATCCGATCCGCCGCCGAGGCTGTTAGCAAAACGATGCTGGCTTCTTATGCCGAAATACAGATTCGGCCGCGCGGGATTAGCCGAGTGGTCGCGGGCGCTGCAGTTACGGACTGTGCGGCTGGTTCCGGCGGAGGTTCGAGTCCTCCCTCGGGCATGGTTGTATGTGTTTGTCCTTAGGATAATTTAGGTTAAGTAGTGTGTAAGCTTAGGGACTGACGGTCTTGGCAGTTAAGTCCCATAAGATTTCACACACATATGAAAATTTTGATTTGAATATAGATTGATGATTAACATGTCTCATTTTTTTCTTCTTGTTAGATGAGTCCACAGTTCCTCTTCCCGCTGTCAATCTCCGTATCAAAACTCTTATGCTTGGAAATAACAGAAATGCCGAAATTGCAATAGTAAAATAAACACAGCAACAACTGAAATGAAGTATGACGTCATTAAAATATTTCTGATGCTTCTAAAGTAATTATTGTTCTGTATTTTCCAGTGTTGCCTCCACTGACTGTTGCCCATAGGAATTACGTGTGGATAGTCCATCTGTTTTTAAAATACGTATTACTTTACAACGCTACAAAGTACTAAAGGATAGCCAGGCATTCTGGAGAGCAACTTAGTTGAATGTGATTTTGCATTCGTGTTTCCAACATTTGTGCTTTAATAGCAGCACCAAGTTGTTACCACACTATAATACTGATGTCGCATGGTCTCTAAACCTTAGCTTTTTACTATTGCCTCAGTTATGTTCTAATCAGACTGAAGTTAGCTGTTACAAAAAGACGAAAGCATCTGAAGTTTATGTGTCGTTCAGTACTCGTCAAAGGTTCGGACTGTTAGGTTTGCTTGTACATCAAGTTAACTGTCTACAAGTCTTCATGTCCGAAAACATTGCACGTCAAAACCACAAAACCATTGTAATTATTTCTATTTTTTTTTTTTTTTTTTTTTTTTACAGGTAGGTTAGCTTTGGCTTCTCGTTATTATAACATTATCTCCAAAGCTATAAATCAAAATGAAATCCCCTCACTATTTTAAACAGTCAATTTCGTAGAGATTTAACATAAATTATATGCGTATTACAGGAAAAGTGGGCATTGCACTCAACTCGGACTGGTACGAGCCAGCAGAAAACATCGATTCCTACTTGGAAGCACAGGAGCGCATGTTTCAGTTCCAGGTAAGCAGTGGCATATATGGTTACTACAATTAGAGTTCAGAGAAGCACAGAATAGTGATTATACAACTAAGTAACAATCAAATATTCTGTCAATTGTCATCATCATTATTAGCACTACATGATAGATAGTTGTAATCCGACGAATGAGAAAATAGTGTTCCCTTAAGGTATATGTGAAGCATGTTTTAGGGGCACCACAAAACACCGTAGCTTTAAACGTCACAACATTGAATCATATATGTGAAACGATATGCCTCTGACATTTAAAAAATTATTTCTGAGAGCAGCACGTGTACCGATTCTTTACGTCCAGTCGGCAAATCAGGAAAGATATTTCCAACCACGCAGTAAGTTGATCGCAAAAGATATGGGCATCGATTTATTTAGATACTAGCTGAGTACTTGGCGTTGTCTGGATATGTAATCATACCAGTTCTACCAATCAAACTCCTTCTTCCCCCAGATCACTGTCCATCTCCTCTGACCCCTCTCCAATCTCTGACCATCTCCTTCACCCTCTTCTCTCTGTCCTCCTCCTCCACCCCTCCACACTTGTCTTTCAATCTCCCTTTGCCTTTGCCTATGCACATCTGTAATCGCAGAAATTAGAATGGTTTAACGTTTTTTGGCACTCGTTATTTCCAGTATTCCAAGAACGACATTCAAAGGTTTGCAGGGACGTGGTACTGAGCTCCACGGAAAAATACTGGAGTGGATTCCATCCTCTGGTTCTACGACAGTTTACAGTTTTAATCTTTGAGACATCAACGGTATTGGAAGTTAAATCATGACGAATGGATGTGCTGTCTATATGTACCTAAAGTATGTTGCTCTACAACACTTTCTGATCATCTTCTTACTTTATTTTCCTTACTTTCCCAAACTACCTAACTTTATTTCAGTAGCAAAATTGCTTTTGCACAGCTACTACACGATTCAGCCATACACACAGCTTTGAAACATTGCAAACTTAACTAAACTGCTAACTGAAACTGTAATATTCCATACCGTTAGCTTATTATTGGTTCCAAAATATTTTATCTTTCGACGAATCGCTAGCTACTAGGTGTCGTGGCAATTATTAACTGTGATTGTTACATCTCTGCTCCAGCAAAACGAAATAGTTACATCAACTGACTAGAAAATTTCGTTTGTCGGTTTGCTTATTTATTACACAAGAGGCGTAGCCCTTAACCACTATTTTGGTTTGTGCTATGTACATGCGACTCTGTTGTTTTGCTGACTTTTCCTGTCAACTTTTTTCGATGCCTAGAGATATATGCAAATAAGTCTTTTCTGTCCCGCGATGATTCAGTCTCTGATTTCGATGGTTGGCTTCAAATGGCTTGAACCACTTTCTTGAAAAGTACAAAAGTTTTCAGTTAGGACTAATATTTCCTGTTTATTCACAATCGCCGGTTCGCAGTCATATTTGGTCCCTACTTCCGACACATAATTGCAGAGACGTGAACCTTTATTATACAGCAAATACAAACATAGCACTTATATGTCTTATGCAGTCACAAAAGTGTTATTCAATAACAATCAACAGTAATACGGTAAAAGTCTGCATTCTACCATCATTTATAACTCAACAAGACCTGCTCAATGCTCATAAATCGCCTGTGAAGTCTCAACTACTCTAATCACTTCTAATGAACGTTCTTTACTCCAGAATTATAAATCTTTTTTCAGAACTGTCAAACCTCGAGTTGTTCAGTTCCTCATTGTTCATACTTTTGGCTTCCAGAAAAATTCGCAACAGTACTCTTTCTGCTCAGTTGTCTTTTCACCCTAATGCAGCTGCCCGTTCCTCTTATTTTACACATATATTAATCCCTCTAATCATGTACACATTCAACCAAAATTTACGTCTCTAACGCTTACATAAATACAGAAAAAAAATCGTGAATAAAATGAAATGATCATAGGCAAAACGGATTTAGCTTACATTTAGCAACAAGAGTAAAGCTTGCCCACAAAACATTTCATACACTTCTTAACTGGCAACCCAGCGTATGTAATCTGCCCACAATTCGGATGATGTAATTAGAGTTGCTTATCTTAATGTGCATGAAATATTTTAAGGACTTTTTATGCTTTGGGCACCATACAGGAAAGTGAAAATAATCTTCTGTCACGTTTAAAGGAAGGGCATCGCAATTAAATGTGCAATGGGAATTCCACAGATAAATGCGGAGAAGAGAGTGGATAGTCATAGAAACAAAATTGAAGACTCTGAGAGGTGGGGGACTTGTGTGATGATGTTGTAGACTAAGAAACGAGGGTTCATGTAGAAGAAATAGGGGAATCAGTATAAGAGTTGATATAGCTTTGGAAGGCTTGTAATCAAACAAGACGGAAGGGACAGATAATATTTCTTCCGAATTTCTAAAATCATTGGGGAAAGCTACAACGAGATGACTATTTAAGACGTATGTAGAAACTATGAAACTGGAGACATACAAACAATCAGAAAATAGTCATCAACACAATCCCGAAAACTGCAAGAGCGTAAAAACTCGAAATATATCGCACTACCACTTTGACAGCTCATGCGTCCTACCTGCTGACAAGAGTAATACTTACATAAATGGAATAAGAAAGAAAACTGAGTTTCAGTTATAACAGATGATGATCAGTTTGACTTTAAGAAAGGTAAAGGCATCAGAGAAGCAGCTTAGATGTTGCGCTTGATAATGGAAACAAGGCCGAAGAAAAATCATGACAAGTTCATAGGTTTTGTCGATATAGAAAAATTGTGGAAGGTGCTCGAAACTGAAAAAAGAGGAGTAATGTATGGGGAAAAAAGGACAGAACGTATAAAAACCAAGGGTAACGATTAGAATGGAAGCCGAAGAACGAAGTTCTCTGGTTACAAAGCACATGAGACAGAAATCCAGTATTCCGCCCTACTGTTCAATCTAGGAATCGAAGTAGCAGTGATGGAAATAAAGTAAAATTTAAATAGTTGGATTAAAGTCAGGACGAAAAATGACAGTGATAAGTTCCTCTGAGACATCGCCGTCCTGAGTGAATATGAAGAAGAATTACAGGAACTGTTTAATGAAATTAACGGTTTAAAAAGTACAGAATACGGATTGAGAGTGAATTGACGAAAGTAGTCCAGAGTTTCAAAGATTTGAATTGTGAGTAACTTAAAATCAAAATTGGTAACCACGAAGTAGGGTGAGTTTAAAGATTTGAGCGACTCTGGCAGCAAGATAACGTATGTCTGACGAATCAAAGAGAACCTAAAAAGCAGGCTGTCGCAGGCAAGAGAACACTCACCATAGAAGTCTGCTGGCATCAAACATTATCGCAAATCTGAAGAAAAAATTTCCGAGTATATATATCTGCAGCGCAGCAGTGTATAGTAGGGAACCATGGACTATAGGGAAACCAGAAGAGAATTGAAACGTTTGACATATGTTGCTATAGAAGGATGTTGACAGTTACGTGAACTGATAAGTTATGAACGAAGATGTTATCCGCTCTTTCGACAAAGGAAGGAACATACAGAAACACTGATAAGACAGTCACGAAGATAGGACTTGTTAAGACCAGAGAAGAGCTTCCTTGCCACTAGACGGACCTGTATAGGGTAAAAACTGTAGAGAAGCAAGACTGGAACACAGCCAACAAATAACACCGGTTGACTGAGACTTCTTTCTTTGGTTCCTGATTTCAGGCAAAGCACTTAGAAATTTTAGTCATATGCAGTTATGAAATTCTGAAGTTCTACATTTCTGTGAAGTTTACAGAATGAAATTGTTTAGGCGTTGTAAAAGTGCTAGTATTGATTTGCGAACTTTTACAATGTCACGTGCTACAAAAATAAGTTTAATTTTATAGTCTATAATAAAGTTACATTTCTTTTAGTCATCAGTCATGTGACTGGTTTGATGGGCCCTTCATAGATTCCTCTCCTGTGCCAAACTCTGCGTCTCTGAGTACCATTTACATCCTACCTATACACCACAACGTAAGCGGCTATGTGTTTGTTTTACATAACGTTCCTTCACACCAACTACAGTAACTGTGATAAATCGACTGGTGCATACTTTTGGGAATTTCATGACTTCAAAACATTGTATTAATTCTCTTGATGACTTGTAATACATTTGTGCGAAACTTATAGTTGGCGTAAATGTTGGGGATCAGGAAAAGCTATGGACCCCACAACGAGAATTCTCAAGTTTGGCAGCAAGGCTTCCGCTTCCTACAAAAAAAGGCACATTAGCCAAAAATACAAGAACAGGTCTCAAAAATTCTAAGCAACTAGAACGCAAAGAATTGGAGGGAGAAATGTGCTGTTCGATAAAAAAAGTGGACCCAAAAACTTCTACTTATTCCACTGCACATAAAACCTGGCATTATAAAACACTTTATTAAACACCTACCAAAAGGTGGTGACACTTTTAAATATGTAGCAACTGTTGCAGTGGTTACCAGCAGCTGTGTTATCTCCAAAGTTATCGATTGTACTGGGCTCTGGAAGGAATTTGCTGGCTACTAAACCATTTTTCTTCTTCCATTTAGCTTCAGAGGCAGATATCTGGCCCGTGGTGATATTTTTAAAAGATGAACACGGATTTGTAAGGGCGAAAGAACATCACGAACGAAAACTTTCGGCAGTGGTAACGTTATATTTACTCTGCGCGCTTGCAGAAGTACGACTAAACGATGAAACGTTTATCAGATCGTCAGATAAGTTCCATTCTTTTTCTGGGATCAAGAACTCGCTACTGCTCTATTGTGAACACAGCAGACGCTTCTCAATGGGAGCCGGCCGTTGTGGCCGAGCGGTTCTAGGTGCTTCAGTCCGAAACCTCGCGACTGTTATGGTCGCAGGTTCGAATCCTGCCTCGGGCATGGACGTGTGTGATGTCGTTAGGTTAGTTCGGTTTAAGTAGTTCCAAGTCTAGCGGATTGATGACCTCAGATGTTAAGTCCTAAAGTACTTTAAGCAATTTGAACCATTTTTGAATCAATTGTTAAACTAGCGACAAAATGTTCCTGTTGGAGCACAAAAAAGGCGAATTTGTTTAGTTTAAAAGGCACTGACACGAAACTCGGGAACCAGCTGCCTCAGTCCCTATTCTGCCTTCCCCACCAAACATTTTAGCATGCGAACATCGCGCTCTTTTAAGAAACATGATTCTAAATACTTTTACCCACTCTGTGTTTGTAGTTATTACTCACACTCAGCATCTCTATTTATGTATGTCTCTTTCCCACTCTTCTTTCTCTCCCATTGATTTACTGTATGTCCCACTGCCACTGTTTCCTCTCTCACTTGCAATGTCTGCTTATGTCTTCCTTTCCCACTGTCAATGTCTTCACTGTATTTCGGCAGCTCGAAAACTCTTGGGGTCCAAGTTGTTTTCCTGTGTTTAAAATTTCGGACCAAAACGTGTCCTTTCTAATACCTACGCTCTAAAGATCGCCGGTGTGGGATGATCCAGACCGCCCAGGCATGCGTATGGCGTGCACTCATCCGTATTTACCATTTACAACATCTTCCCTCTCTTTTACAGACACTGCTTCTATCTCTCTTCCTCTTTTACTACCATTGCCTCACTGGTCGTCCTTATCACCTCGCTCTTTGGCTGCCACTGCCATTGTCTTCCTCCATCTCGCTCTCTCCTTCACGGCCACTTTCTCTGTCCCATTGTCATTGTGTCACCTGTCTTTCTCTCCCATTTCCACTGTCTCATCTATCTTCCATCTTCATTGTCTGTCTGCTACACTCCTTCAGCACAAAAAATATGTTTGCTTGTCAAACATTTTGGTGAAGAAGGTAGACTGAGGACTGGGACACTGGTTTCCTATATTTCTGCAAGGGTATTTTAAAGAGGAACGTATTCGCCTCTTTTGTGCTTCAACAGGAGAATTTTTCCACTGGTTCCCTTCTTTTCTCTGCTACAGCAGGGCGTGCTGCTTATCATACAGAAAGAATTCTGTAGGTCAGCAAAGTTTTGACATTTTATTCACTTATACACTTCGACACATTTACACACTTCGACACGCATAAACAACAAATATGCGTCCATAAAATAAGGTTAACACAGAATAGTTTGCTGTGCATTTCTTGTGGATACGTTGTTCATCGGTTTAAATTCGTGGAAAACGCCCGAAGTATCATTTCTATCTTAAAAAAGTACAAATGTTATTACACGTATTTCATTGACTTTGCCGTCTTTTCAGTTTTAGATTTCCAGATTTTTGCAGTCATTTTCTTTTCACGCTCATTAGCACCTTTTCACTTGTTTATGTGCTTATTTAAACTAATTTGATTAGAGCCATCTGGCCCTCTCTTCTATCGGACCAAGACTTCACACATGCAGTGCTTCAATATCGTATTTACCTAAGAAATAACAATTTTAATATGAAAAATAGTATTAAAGTGATTTGAGTGTCTATAGTGAGTAATCGTGAGTACAAAATAATAAAGTTAATACTGGCAGTACTTGTACAACTACCGCTGCCACTAACAGTGATACAATAATTGTAGCAACAATAATAATAACGACAACAATAACAATGACAATAATGATACTGGTATATAAAAAAAAACTTTAGGTGTACCGTGTAAAACATGTCTGATGTAACGAGTTCTGGTGAAAGGAACTACAGTAAGGAGCTGTAGCAGCTAAGAATACTAGGAAATGAAGAAGATCTGGTTGGAAAGCAGGATGTCAGGGGTAGCGAGTGCATATAGGAACAGTGGTAATCGCTACTGTTGCTCTAACAGAAATTTCATAAACGAGCTTCTAACACTTGAGATGTTATTCAGTTCCCCAATATGATGCTGGAGATTACTCCTGAACCGGGTTCCTGCTGCTGAAATGGACATCAAGAAAGTCGCTGAAAAATGGAGCTCGACAGAACGGATTTTGTTCTAATGGGGACGGATGTTTCTACAATGTTGTTCAAGCAGAAGCGTTAAGGTCAGGCTGAGATATGGCGGACAGTGTACGTTGGTAAGACAGTGGAGAAGACAGAGGTTACGAAAATCTCTGCGCTTGTCTGCACACAACCAGGATAGCTGTAGATCGAAGAGACGAACATCACAGATATAAGGAACACAGGTACTCATAACCAGCTCAGGCGCCATGAGGTTTCCTGAGAAATGCCTTGCGGGATAACATCGATGTAATCAATAATTGTAAGTATAAATGTATGTACAAGTTTCTTTTTCACGTCAAGAGGGAAGAGCTTTTTATATTTTTATAGGGCATGGAGGGATGGAGATGCCTCCTTACACGTTGCTGTTACGTGCTCATCAGCTTAGATTTTCATCGATCGCTACCCCTAGAGTCTTTCCTGAAGGAGAGAAGTTCAAATTTGTCCCACTTACGGATCAAGATGGCAGTGACTGCGGACAATTCGGGATTATGAACCTGAAATAACCAACCAGTGCTACTTACGTTTTAAATGTGTTGAGCTTAAACCCTATAACGTGCGCCCATTTTGATAGTGCACACCGGTCGGTACTCAGATTCCAGACATCTGTATTTAGGTTTAGTGGTTTGCACTTAGATATGACTGGATTTCAGCAGTGTATTTGCGGTAGGACAAAATTGGCGACACTTCATTGAATCACACTGAAAAGAGTATAGGAGCTAATAATGAAACCTGGGCGACGTCTGATGCTACCTGTCTTCATTGTGACTTTCTGGTGACGGACATAACTCATTGCTGCTGAGACGCCAGGCGTGAGTGAAACCATTGTACTACACGACGAGAAATTTAGGTTGTTAAGTTTGGCAAAATCGTATCCAAAAATACTAAGAGTATAATAATATAAAAAGCATCTGTATCATGTAAATCAGAAGTAGATGGAGTGTCAACTGAACAAGCTACGTACTTTATCTAGGGACTGTTACCACCAGCTATAAAATGCTTAGGCGTAGAAGTGAAAAATCAAGTGTCAAATGAAGTAAGGGTAGCCAGTTGCCTGCGAAATACTGTGGGGGGAAACACTTTATGACAACTGAGGGAAAATAAAAATATATACACAATGTTACGCTCCGTTTTGATATAAGCTGCAGAAACTAGAGCAGAAACGAAAAAGATAAAACAAACACTAACGATAGTGAAACTGAAGTTATTAAGAAAGATCGAAGGATTAACCATTTGGGACAAGAGAACAAATGAGTCCATAAGGGAACAGTGTGGAATAAAATATATAAATAAATGGGTGAAGATAAGATAAATAAATTGGAAGGCCATGTGGTAACGGTTGATCCTTCAAGACTAACTAAAATTTGTAAACATGGACCACTGCTAGGGTAGCGACTAACCGGACGACCGTCCAAGAATTGTGATAGCTGTTTTTCCAGTTTATCCACGGAATGAAACAGGGGCAACCCTAGTCAGCAGAAGAATAACAAGAAGAAGAAGAAGAAGAAGTTACCAGGTGGGATTGACGGAGGACATCGAAAGGGTGCAAAATAGGGCAGCTCGTTTTGTATTATCACGTAATAGGGGAGAGAGTGTGGCAGATATGATACGCGAGTTGGGATGGAAGTCATTAAAGCAAAGACGTTTTTCGTCGCGGCGAGATCTATTTACGAAATTTCAGTCACCAACTCTCTCTTCCGAATACGAAAATATTTTGTTGAGCCCAAGCTACATAGGTAGGAATGATCATCAAAATAAAATAAGAGAAAACAGAGCTCGAACAGAAAGGTTTAGGTGTTCGTTTTTCCCGCGCGCTGTTCGGGAGTGGAATGGTAGAGAGATAGTATGATTATGGTTCGATGAACCCCTGCCAAGCACTTCAATGTGAATTGCAGAGTAGTCATGTAGATGTAGACAACTAGGATGTCGAAGTCAACATCGGTCGCTAAGCGGCAAGCGCAGTGAAATTATGACGAATCTCTGAACTGATGTATTGGACAGTGTCTCTAGTATGCCCGTCGATAGCATCACGCCTCTCATTTCTGTTCTGAGAGCACACTGAGCGCGTAAACATCCCTAGAGATTAGTGCCTCCCACCAAGTATGGGTGCCTGCTGAGAGATTTCGCCGGATTTCACTTAACCCAACGTGACGTACGTGTCATGCATTTCATTATTCATAACAATACTCGGCCGCACATCGCAGAGGAACTGAGGCTCTCTCAGCGTGATCAATTGGAAGTACCTGATCACCCACAACAGAGGCCGTACTTCACTCCCTCTTGTATAGATATCTGCTCATATGAACCGCTGGCTATTAAAACAACGTTTTGGCACAGGCAACGAGCTGCAGACCAGCGAGAGAATTGGCGCAAAGCACTGACATGTGTCGTCTATGACGAGGATATTGCTACAACAAATGTCTAAGTCGGAGCAGCGGGTGTGTAGAGTAGTAACTGTAAGATGTAGGTAACTGTTGCGATTAAAATTTTTTTATTTCTACTGTGCCTTCCATTTCGCGACCGATTGGGTCTTACTTTCCAAGTAATCCTGGTACATTTATGACACAGAGCAGGTAATTCATGCATGCAGGGTGTTAAAAAACTATCCTATATTTCAGGGGATGACTGTACGCATCAAAACAGGAAAAAATATCTGTTAACCATGGGTGTGACAAAACATACATTCTCATATATGACCACCTGTTCAGAGGGGTCTCAACATGATGTCCGTTCAACTCAGTGCATGCCTCTACCCTTCAGTGTAAGCACTCACGCAATCTTTGAAATCACCCTGGTTGGCTCCGAATGTGCTGAGCTGCACGGAAGACCCGATTGTGTAGTGTCTACACGTCATTTATTACAGTGGTGTAGACCAGTTGCTTCATGTGTTCCCAAAACCAGAAGGCCAGTGGATTTAGTTCTGGGGAACGAGGAGGCTAAGGTATGGAACCTCTACGGGAAATCCTCCGGTTTTTAAAAGTCAACGTCAGGTGCCGACGCACCATGCAGAGATATTGTGCTGGTGCACCGTCTGGTAAACGTTCACCCTTCCCATTGATAATAATTATAAATTTGACATAAGGGTTCGAAGCCTGGGTTATTGTTTAAAATGTTTTCAAACTTTTCTTGGGAATACCTCGGCAATGTGGAGTTCACAAGAATGATTTCATTATTTAACTGAATTGATTCATTCAGCACCAAACCTTTAGTTTCGTGCTTTTTAATACTTGCAGGTATATGGGAAAAATGAGTTATAATCATAGCAATGCCTTTTTTTAACATCGGGATCTTTAAAAGCTTCCTTGCACCTGCAAACTGCTAAAGCCTCTGCACTATAGAAGTCGTTTACTATCCCACAATGGCCTCGAAATGTTCATTGTACAACAACACAGCTTCGACCCAAGGACCCCAAATAATTACCACTGGTTTGGAAGGCAAAGGCACATTTGGTACACGTATTCTTTGTGGGTCTTGATGTGAGCAGGATCCTTTAGAAAAATTTTCTTTGCGGATAAAGTCAGTTTATTTACATTCACAAACGTGGAACGTACTTCTTCAGGAAGGCGATGTACTCCATGAGCAAAGCACGTCACATGAATCAAATTGGGATAAAATGCTCGAAGGCCTTTTCCTGCTTTGATCATATAGGGAGCAGCATCTGAAATAAACACAAACACCCTTTCATCTGCAAACATTTTTCTAATACCCCCATTCACAGATCTGGCGATTGTAGAATGATTTTCTTGATCAAGTTCTTTACAGGCTGCTAAATAGGAAGAAGAAGGATCTTCTTTTAAAGCACCAACAATTGAATCTGAAATGTAAGGATCACAGTGTCTGTAGTTTTGTCAACCAAAATCCAGAAAATGCTGTCCTTGATTTACTGCGTATTTCTTCCAGAAAATTTACTTAAGTTGTTGGTATGTAATTTTTCGCACTGTTGATTCATCTGGTACATTTCGATTTAAGCAATATTTGCGCAGAAAGCCTTTGAGGATAGGGTTTGTAGGTTAGTGAAGAGGAATATTGCTTGCAATGAATGCTTCACATAGATCAGTGGTAAACCGACTTTATTGGTTATCTTTGGACAAATCCCTGGAACTGCTACTTGCTGTTGTCAAAGTTGTTGTCCTTTATTCTGCATTCCGGGATATGAAGACTTTTCTTAACATGTTGGTCTATCTGATTTTTTTTCTTTTATGCAAGAAACTTTTTGTCGCAAACTCGAGAACATAAAACAATTCCATCATAGGTAAATGTTCCACGATGGTCAGCTATTCACAAAACGACGTTTCTTCTTTCGGGCGACATAGCACACAAGACGTTACACACTACACGTTGTAAACACGTTCAGCTGTGTACAAGCAAACAGAAAGCTAAACTGAATAATGGGCGTGTGAGTAAAAGCTTGGGTAGATTAATTTAATTGTTGCCGACGCGTACGGTATGACAGTGGAGGGGATTAACCGGGGCCGCGGGCGTATGAGCATTGACTCTGTCTGCCTGTTCCTGTTCCTCTTCTGTGACGACTTCGATAGGCAGTGGCCTCTAGGTCAGCGATTGCACGCAGTTCCAGGTCAGGATCAATCTGTGAGACATCAAAACTAGTCCGAGCTAGATACAACCCGTCAAAATTTTTAAAACATGCATCGTCACTAGTTTTTAGTTACAATATGCAATAACGGGTGAAAAGGAGCCTAATATGCAAATGCATGTGCAACATGCAAATGCATATAGTCCGGTCTCTATGACTCGTATGTCGGAAAGTATGCTTTGTGGGACCCACGGTCATAAGACACTTTTATATCGTTTTGATGCATACTAACGTCTCCTGAAATATTTGATAGTTTTCTTTAAAACCCAGTATATTACGGGCAAACGGGTACACCCATAATACTGTCTTCAGAACATACTACAAAATTCCGACGATTTGCCATGAAGAGAAATTACAGAAGAGGGCATCCCACACTTAGCATTTTTGGTCAGCAAAAAATCTTGGTTTTTCCGGGTGAATCTTGACAATGAATTTAGATTTTCGAAAACGGGAAAATGACGTTCTAGATGAATGTCTAAAAAATGCATAGTTAAAATTTCAGTTATTTCTATGGTTATTTATTTGGGTAATAGCAGGCCACGGTGCAAAAGCGGTTAAAAAACAGCTTCGCGGTTTTATGTGTAAGGAGCATAACTTTAAACCTAAGGATCTTAATAACGGATAGTGGTGCCGAAAAAAAAAAGGGGGCGGCGTTCCTGGAGAACATCATCTTAAGAACACATACCAAAATTTCGACAGTCTGCCATGAACAGAAATTATAGAAGGGACCGTCCCCGCTATAGGTACTCGTTGCACCTAGAAATCATGGTTTTCCTGGATTTTCTCAGGAACTCTCAATGAACAAAGGGTGCTTTTTATACGCCGCCTAAGGTCAACGCTAGACCACACGTAATGCAAATGAACCAACCGGTTTTCTCAATTTTCGTGGGCTGGAATAAGTGTGTAATTTTGACCCTGAACTGTGGGAGAGCGAGAGTATGCGCATTCTTCCGAGAGCAATTAAACTCGTCGTTAGGTCAAAGAGTATGCAAAACATTTGACCCCTTATCTCTGTGAGCCACGCGGGATTAGCCGAGCGGTCTAAGAGGCGCTGGTCCCGGCGGAGGTTCGAGTCCTCCCTCGGGCATGGGTGTGTGTGTTTGTTCTTAGGATAAATTAGATTAAGTAGTGTGTAAGCTTAGGAACTCATGACCTTCGCATTTAAGTCCCCTAAGATTTCACACACATTTGAACATTTTTTAAACTCTGTGATCAGTAGCAACCGAGATGTGTCCTCCTGAAAAATCAGATTTTTTTCGTGGATTTTTGGATCATTTTGACACGATGGACATCAGCACTTACTGCGACCTGAAAATGTTATATGTTTTTGTCCTTGAATCTGAATTTCGTGATACCCACAAGCACTGCGTTATTGCTTGTATCACCGGTGCTTAGCACAGACTACACCTTAGAGTAACATGTTCTCGTCGTCTGGAATGCACTCTTGTAAGGTACGCGTGGTTTCAGCTGGGGCTGTACGCGCACCCGATACTCCTGGACGGCGACTACCCGGCCGTGGTCCGCCAGAGGGTGGACAACAACAGCGCGGCAGAGGGGAGGCACAGGTCCCGCCTTCCCAGCTTCACCGAAGAGGAGAAGCAGTACATCAAAGGTATCACTCACGCATGTTTACCGCAGGCACGAGAAAAGTAGCAAAGCGTTTCAGAATTGTCTGCTGCGTTCAGGTAATCCATAGCCGCGAAGAAATGATATTGCATTTATATCACACGAAATCTACCATAACGATTAACAATAAAGTAATTCAAGAGTCCTGCGACCGTTATAGGTATAATGATCAAGTCTTTCACACCGTTTATTGGCCGGAAACAATAATAGGTCCACTTTTTGTAAAAAACTTTGTTCATTTTTCGTTTCGGGCATACACCATTTTCAGAAAATCAAGTAAAGGAGTTAAACATAGTGTCGTGTCCCGTCATCTGAATCTTAACACTGCATTAAATCATGTTATAAGATACTCCGCATTAAGTGATTTGTATGACTTAACGTTTACTACCCGTTTTCCACTACATTTCCTAATCGATTATCAAATTGAAAGTGAGCGTAGTGCTCCTTTGTACGGAGTAAGTCTCAGTCAGTTACGTTTATGAGTGGATGAGCAATTAAATCAACTAATTTACACTGAATCACTGGAAATTTATCTCCCTGATCTGGTTACATTGAAATTAGATACTCTCAAATTAACACATCAATACAACATATTAAAAATCAAATCGTCATTGATAATCAGATGATTTTGAAGCAGGTAGGGTGATAGGTTGGATCGATTTCACTAAATAACGTTAGTATCATAACTGAGAAGACACTGGATATTAACTCATGGATTTAAATTACAAACGCTGCGCCAACCATAAACACAAATTAATGCTTGATATTCATTATAGCACCTCCTCCATAACCTGTATCACAACACATGTGAACAATACAGGATAAGTGGAAAAGGAAAGATTCGAGAACATTCGTCCCCATAAACTGTGCAGAGAAACAAGGAGTCATAAGAATAATATGGTACACCAAACCAATACATGATGGACCGGATAGCATTTAGTTTCGCCTATCAGCTGTGTGGTCAGTAACTCTCGTAGACGTTTTCCGTTGAGAAAGTAAGAAAAGCACGGAAATATTTAGAAAGTAATAAACGGCAATATTTCGAAATAATGGAAATTGGTACACGGTTTGAAATACAGGTTGAACAACGAAATTGAACAAATAATAATATTGAGCTGATGGCTCACCACACGGCGGGACTACACATGTTATAATCCAGATTTAAAAAAAAAAAAAAACACATAATTTCACGAAAGCTATTCAATTAAAATAAAATTACACACTTACAGGAAGTGGTTAAAAGAAGTAACAACAAGAGAAGAATAAATCATCGAAGCCGATGGCTCAACACAACACGAGAAGCTAGTGGTTACAATCACCAGTTCACACGCTACAAAGAAACGTAACCAAATTTAATGACAGAAAAATAGTTCTAATTCGAGCTTATAGAAAATATACGACATATTCACGCTAACTGAAATGAGATACAGACTGATAACGGCATTTCCCATTCCTAAGTTGCTGTAGCACAAGTAATCGAACTAAAGAAATGAAATATCAATAAGCATTAGGGCTCTCCATAACTGAAAATAATTTTACAGGTGGTTAATCGTGGCTAGGTCTGAAAGAAAGTGTTAACATCTCCACTAAACCAAGTTCTCACACTTTCCAACTTCGTTGCATTACTAGAGATGATCGTAACAGTCACGTTCATCCACAGACAGTGTTGTTCCACACTGCCGGACTGAGGTCCGCAGGTAGTAATGGAAATGGCCAAGGAAAATACGTCCCGGCTACATGATAGCTGCTGACCAGTGGCCCCTAACACTACTTGAGCTCTACACGAAATTTGGCTAATCTGCCACTACCATTCAAAGAACACGTGGTCGTGAACCAAAGTACATAAAGCGTCACACACAGACACCCACGCACACACACTCTCTCTAGCAGATCAGATAAGGAGAATGAAAAAGAGCACAGAAACATAGCATGAGACACATAAAGATATAATGGACACTTGTTAAATGGGTTTATGGGAACATATATACCCATAAAATACCTGTACATGTGTACAGCGTAAATTATAAGTTGAGAGATAATAATCTCTGAGTACTGAAATGCCACTGTGTCTCTCAAATGAAACATTCTGCTGTTAATCCTCCCCCCGCCCCTCCTCTATCCCCTCCTCGAATCAAAAGCACAGATATACAGAGAAACTGAGATATTAAGAAGTATGGAAAGACCGAAGTCAACTCAACAACTCAATGGAGCGGCACACATTGAGCCCTTTCACGGCTGTGATGATGGTTTATTCATAAAATGCTTAACACAATAAAGATTTCACTACAAATAGACAGATGTTGGAGGACCAAGTTGCTTACAGAAAGACGTGTTCAGTAGAGTACGTAAAAGCGCACCCTATTTCCGTCAGCGATAGCGTCTAAAGTGCCCCCTATGCTGAATTCGTGTCTAACGAAAAATAAGAACAGCTTACAAACTTTCTGTCAGGACTGGAGAACAACAAATTACTTGATTTCATTTTCTACTAGCAGGTAGAATTCATGGCTACATTTACCACACTATCACATTTGGCTTGCATAGTGGGATATATAAAGATGTTTTTCAGGAAGGGTACTACACAAATACGAGTCAGAAGAGTAAACTCCAGAAATAACGCACCTGTATTGTGGTCTTGAAGGGTACAGAAAACTGCAGCGCAATGAACATTTGAACTGAACAACAGGAAACTCACGGTATTCATTAAAAATTACATTATGTGGCGAGAAAATAAGAAAGGGTATTGGGGACGGTGGTTGCGGGGGGGGGGGGGGGGGCGGACAGATGATACCTCAGCGGTATTAGAACCTGTTTGGTCATTACCTCAGCGGTATGCTGGTAGGCTTCGATGCTCGGAGGTAATCAGCCGTTAGTGTTAACTTCGTTAAATTACGTCGAGTAAGACGACTGGCGAGTGATAGAATAAAATAACTCGGCGATTATGTGGATTTCCCTATACCTTATGGGCTTCAACACTCACTGAATACTTGCATGGAACGTTTCCTAGTATCAATAAATGATCTCGATGAAACTTGGAGGGTGACTAGAAGAGGCCAAATAATGCAATACGTATTTTGTTGATTCCACCCAGTTTCACTTTTAAGGGATAAAACACACCCCGAAAGGTAATTTGGGGTATTAGGTTTGGAGGGAATGTTTTCGAAATGGTGATATGTACAAATGTGCCGCACACAAACGTTGATGCTTAATTAATGTTCTTAAAAATGTATGCTCTAATTTTTTACAATACTCCACCAGTATTAATGAGTTTTAAAAATGAAAACTTTTGTCAAAACATAAATTAAAGGAGCTTTGAAGCTACATACGTCCATGTGCAATAAAGCTGGGTTCTGAGACACCACTTTTGGAAAGTAAGCAATACACATTGTGCCTTCAGAGTATTTTCAACATCTCTAATTAAAATACTCATAATATAAAACACCATAATATAAAATATTCATAACTGATTAAAATATACATAAAACATCCGTTATTCGTCTGGTTATTTATTTTACTTGTATTTCTGTTGTTTTAAATTGTTACTTTACGTTTTTATTCATTTTTGTTTCCTGTTTTATTTTTTAGTTTACCTTTTGACATATGTGTATTTTGTTAGTTGAAAATAATAAATAACTCACATTATTATCGGAATTATTACAGTAACGTTAACCAATAAAGAAATGCTTAAAACACAACGTTTGCTTACACTATGCGCGTGAAATGAACGAAATTTACTCACGTAACATACATGACAGAGAACGAAATATACGTAAAACAAAGTTCATCAGGATTTCAAGTTTTTGCGGGTGAATCTTTAAATATCCTGATTTGTATTGGGTATCTTTCAGTACACAGGTAAGCCTTGACGCAGACAATTGATTATCTGTTAATGACTGCAGCTTGATAATATTATTTCTCAAGTAGAGACTGACATTACAATCATTCGATAGAACTATATCTGAAAATCTACTCACAAAGTTGTTCCAACATCGAAAACCGTACACATCTCACGGCAGTTCCTGCGCCGTCAAGTCCTTTGGGATGTTGGGGGAACGTTGTGAGAAAATTTTTCAGATTTAGTTCTGTTGAATTATTATGATGTCAGTCTCCACTCGAGAAATAATGTAATCAAACTGCAGTCACTTGTACATAATCAACTCTGTAAATGTCAAGAACGTTAATTACGTTTCAACCTTTATATGAGAAACATTTTTCATTTATCACCGTTTCGTTGGTATTCTTTCCAAATCCAATTACCTTTCGAGGTGCGTTTTACCCCTTGAAAGTAAAATTGGGCAGAAACATTAAAATACTTATTGCATTATTCTGCCCCCTCTACACAGCCGACAGATTTCTTCAGAATCGTTTATTGACACAAAATAAGAACGTCTATCAAGTTCCATTTATCATCCCAAGACTCATTAATTAAGTGTTGGAAGCAATAAACTGCATACAATAAACTGTCAACGGTGGAACTGACCGTTTTTGACTGGTGTAATCATAAAATTTCATGACACTACCTCCCTTATTTCCGCTTGCCGTACCCAGTTACATAATTATACCAAGCTCTATGCCGATTTAGCGAATTTTGCACGAAATCTCTAGACCCGTACAGATCCCTAATTCCCATTAAGAACGCTTATAGCTGGAATCGACATTATTGATTGTATTTTTTTCTGAGCACTCTAAAGAAATTTCCTTCAGCATGACAAAAATTAAAGTTTTGACAGGTAAGAGCAATGTTTTCTTACGAGGTATGTGCGAGGAAGTTGATTAAAGTTTACTGTTTCCTTGTCGTAAATTTTATGATGGCTCTAGTGAGAAGAAGTAATGTAAATTGTTATCGGACCCACGATCCGTGACTCTCTACTCCAATTTATGCACAAATCGTGCCAAGAGATTAGTGCCTTCTGTGCTAAGACTGTTAAACTTCGTTGATAATAGTGACAAAATTTGTAAAATAAGGGGAATTGTGGATCATTTCCAGATTCTTTCCATCTCGTTATAAATTTGTGCATAGGACGATAGTTTGGTTCTGTACAAAGATCGTGTCGTTTCCAAACAGGGCCTTCTATTCAAAGTTATATATTAGCATAAAGTGTTCTGTATTCTTTGTAGTTAAACTGGAAATATCCTTGACTTTATTATTTACGTGGGTGCAGCAACGGACATAAAAGAATAAAATTATCTTGGTGTAAACGTTGGAGTACCTGGAAGAGGCAGTGTCCTAACTTTATTAGAGCGATACCTTGGTAAAGCTCACACACTGTAAGTTGACAACTGGTACACTAGCCTGGTGTTACTTGCATATCTACATGACAAAGTGACTAATGCTTGTGGAGCAGCAAGGGAAAACGGTACATGCATGACTGCTGTATTCACAAAAAAAAAAAAAAAAAAATGACATCTGAGATCGAGTTTATGTTGACAGACAAACTTCTTCTTCTCGAGTGACAGGACAATCGGAAAATCAGGTTGCTTTCAAATCAGCATAAAAGCGAAATCACAAATCACAGCCGTTCACAGAAGCGGCATGAAGCTAAATTCAGTAGCCTGTTTACGAGAAACTGAAAATTAGTATAAAATATTTCTTCATTTTGTGGAGCTGTCTCTTGCTGAAAGCGCATGTGTTGTATAACTAGACGAGATATTTCAGTATCTCAATTTCAGTAGAAAACCGTCAACGAGATTTTAGAGATTCACCATGGACCGCAAACAGAGGGATGTCGTGGAAGGAGATCGGCTGGTCATGCTAATCCCTTACCCCAAACTGAGAGCCAATTTATCTCGCTAATCCCAGGAACATCGAAGAAGAAGACCGCAAAGAGGAAATGTATTGCACGCGCAAAACATGACAGGCGGAGTGATTCTAGGTACAATTGTATAAAATGTTATGCACCTTTACATTTGAATTATTGTTTCGGAAGATGCCGCACTTTGAAGTTGTACTAATGTAATAACGTATGTATTTTTTTGTCTCCTAATAAAGTACAGTTTTTAAAGACGGTAAGTATTTCTATATAAATATTACAGAAAGAAAGAATTTAACATCATAGTGCTACATTTTGCGTCTTAATTTCTGTCAGTAATAACAATAGACTGCTGAATCGCATAAACACACACCACTAGAAAATCAAGCGCACATGGCAGGAGGCCGTTCAGATTAAACTTGCAATGACATGTTTAAGTAGACCACGCACGCATTTCATCTTCGTAAAGGGAAATGAAATACAGTACATCGGATACCATATTTTGGTAGGAACTCATTGATGTCTACGAAGAGAGAGCCAGAATATCTTGATTTTTTGTTGTTCCATTTCGTGCTTTGTATACTCTATAGACGTTGCCAAATTTCTCTCCTCTTCAATTTCTTCAACTTGGAGTGATGCTGATACCCATCGTCTCCATTCATTTGTTTTACGTATTCAAATCTTTGTCTTTCTGTACAGTTTTTTCTTTCCACGGAGTAGACTAGTGTCACGAAAGTTACTCTCTGAAGTCTTAAATAATGTCGTTATCATTCAGTCCCTTTTTCTAGTAAGCGTTTTGCACATATTTCATTCATCCCGAACATCTGTATGTCTTAACATTTCAGTTCGGTTTCAGTATCCTTTTGTACCACAGTTTGCTTGCTACTACGCACATAAAATTAAGTTACAACACTTATGTATTCTGCCTACTGAACTCACAGGTTCTGTAAACCCCTCTTCACTTTTCAGCTGATGCTTACCGTAAAGTGTTCTCATTTCATCCGATCCATACCTAAGCAGGCTTTTCTTTCTTTTTTAAAATTTTAGGTTCAGCTGACTTCATCGGGATTAACACGTATACAACTACCATCGTCGAGCCTGGAGACTCTGGTGGTGTGCCGTCCTTTGAGCTGGACACCGGCGTCATCAGGTACCAGAACGAATCTTGGCCGGGCAGCTCCGCGTCGTGGCTGAAGGTACGTGGAGGGCGTTGTTTTGTAAACTTAGCTGTTACTAATGAGAACAGTGTCAGGTACCAATCATCAGATGATACTGCAGACGTCATGATGTTGTTGACTGGCATGTATACTGATGGCACAAACCACTAAATATGAAATCTCTTCACAGTGAGTGAGATGTGGGTGGTTGCCTTTAACTGTTTGTGTAGGTGTGATTTATAATAGTGCACGGTCAGCTGTGTCGAATTTGTGTTCTCGATAACTGAGAGAGAGAGAGAGATGAAAGGGGACAGGGAGATACGGAGGACGGGGAGAGAGGGACGGACGGAGAGAGAGAGAGATACAGAGAGAGAAACGCGCTGCCGGTACACACCTTATTCTTTCCGAATAGGGAAACCGGGCTTAATGTTACCTTCAACCAGACTTGACACTATTAACAGTATCTTCTGACAAACCACGTATAGACACTATAGAGAGATTACTTATGGAACCCTGGAGTAAGGTGCGGCGTCTGCTGGTGAGGAACTTGAACCACACACAAAAGTTCACATGCAAGCGTACTTGATAATACTGCGTGAAGAGTCTTTTCCACAAATTGCGTTAAGACAACATAGAATACAGACATGTGTTGTGTATGGACACACACATCACTCTGTGTCCTGAGTTATGACAGTAAATGAAAAAACGCGCCTGGAGATAGTCTACGTAAATCTCTGTACATTGTTCTGCACTGCTAGACTGGAAATTGATTCTTAGTCGTCCAGTACGACAGTTATTGGGCTCTTCCAAGAAAAGCGACTGCCTCCACCACGAGCATGGCTCGCTTGTCAGTTTACAGACAAACTACATCTTCCCAGAATTTCCCGTCCAGTTCCCGCATGTAAGTAGATAAAATGACTCCACCGAGAACATGTTTAAGTAGTGGAGCTATTTTCAGTTTATTGATTACTTATTTGGTGTAGTTGAGTGAGCTTTTATGTAACGTATGTTCCTGTGAACAACGGCTGAGAAGGGCTTAGTTCGTCAGTGTGACGTCAGTGATTTAGTGTCGGTTGAAAGGTATTGAATTAGTAAAGGTGGTATCTTGCAGCTGTCTGCCGTTAAGAGCATACTGTGAAGCCTTGCAACCTTGTTGTAGTCATTTGGTGGTGAATTAATGAATGACCAGAAAGTTACTTCGCTTCCCTCATCATTTATTGTGATACTAGTAGACTCGGTAAATCTCTTCCATTCAGGAAATGCTGTCACTTATAGAGTGGGGTGCACAGGTTACAGTCACTTACCACTCACGCACAAGGCACCTTGCAAGGCGAAGCAAAAATATATGATGGAAACTGATCATGTTTAAATCTAGAACACTAATCTGCTTAATACATTACTTGATTTGTCTTGAATTATCTCAAGTTCTATAGTGTCTAGTAGGTGACCTACTTCCGTTACAGATGGAACCAACATAAGGCTCTGAGCCTCTTCAGATGTTGAGAGAGTGGAGGCCGGGGCGATACATTTGATACCCTGAAGCTGTGAAAAGCATTCCAGCCGCTGATAGTGGAGACAATGAAATCGGCATTGACGTATACGTATTGACAGCATGTCCCATTGGGGCAGGTTGTTCAGTGTATTAAACGGTAGACAGCTCCGGCTGTTCAGCTCTTTTACATAATAACTCATTTAATAACAGAAAATAAATACTTAATAAAATAAGAATCACTATATAAACAAGAGCATATTCCATGCAGAGTTAAAGTACTTTGTGAAAAATGAACTATACAGGCGCGTCTTCCATTGCATTCCACTGATTTATAATGCGAGCTGCGTAAGGGTCGGTATAGCTTTGTGAAATATAAATATCCTATAGTTGTCTTTTGGGACGCAGTGCGGCAGAGAGAATGGGAAATTTCCTACTCACTCATCTTTTTGCAGACCTTTGAAGGAGAGAAGTGCGTGACGTCTATCCGTCGACCTATTTTCTGTGACGCTCATAGCCTCCAAACCCCCCCCCCCCCCCGTTTTTTCATCGTGTTTGACGCCTGTAACACTATGCGTCCCTTAATATGGATCTACGGAACTTCGACATGTTACAAACATATGATATTCGTTCTTAAATCACGTCATTTAACAATATACATTAATTTTATACCATTAAAACACATTTTAATTATCTTCTCTTTTTATAGCCCCTGAAACGCAGAAACTAAAAGTCCTTGAAACAAAATAAACAACACGTTTTTGTCGAAAACTGAGTGTAGTTTAATTTCGTCCTAGGAAGCATTTCAGGGAAAAGCCATGGTTTCCGAGACGAACAAGAAAAACACAAGAGACTGACCTTTACCGCCTGACATCCCCATTCCCACTATGCAAGACTTTTAGTATGTTATTCATTACACACCATCAATCACTGTACAAAAGTTTACGGCTACACAGATTTTTTCCCCTAATTTGCTTTATGTGACTGGGCTAAAAACACTGCAAGGAAAAGCGTTTTGCTTCTGCGTTTCAATAGGTGTAATTCATTTACAACTGCATGACGTTATCTGTGCACTGCACTGCAGCTTCTACACTCTAAACCATTTGGCGTTGGAACGAGTAGTTTCGAGGTACTTTTTGTGTATCCAAGGGAAAACCCAAAGATCTGCCTCGGTCTAGAGGCAGAGCGCTTTCAGACGAGTTTTGTGCCTACAGAGTACTAACCCCTGTGTGAACCGACAGTTGGGCATTTTTCTGGTGAGAAGAAAAAATAAATAAATCAGCATTCCGATCGACAACAACTGACAGAATGAGTAACTTAACAAACAGTTATCCACAGTGTACTGTAACAGCTTAAAGCAAGTCTTCCAGTCTCGATAGCATACCAGTAAGATTCCTTTCACAGTTTGCTGATCCAATACTTTGACACCTTTCCTAACAAGAGACCCCAAACCGAATTGCGTGCCTGTGTTGTAAGCTACAGTTGTGGGAGTGGATTCTTGGGTCCCTGTCTGAAATGTCACAGGGCGTAGTAATTGGTGGGAAATCATTGAGTTAAACAGAATTGATATCCGATGTTCCCCAAGCAAGTGTATAGGTCCTCTACTGTCCCTCATCTACATAAACGATTTAGCAGACAATCTCAGCAGCTCTCTTAGATTGTTTCATGTGATGCTGTCATTTACCGTCTAGTAAAGACATCAGGTAAACAAAACTTTTTTCAAAATGGCTTAGACACGATATCTGAATGGCGCGAAAAGTGGAAATTGTCTCTCGATAGAGAAAAGTATAAGGTCATCCACGGGAGTTCGAAATCCGTTAAATTGCGGTTACACAATAAATCACACAAATTTAAAAGGTCTCAATTCGACTAAACACTTTGGAAAATCTTAAACTGGAAGGATAACATAGATAATATCGTTGTTGGTACTACGCTTAGAAGATGCAACAGGAATGCTAAAGAGACTGCCTCCACTACACTTGTTCATACTCTGCTAAGGTAGCACTGTGCTGTATGGGATCCTTAAGAGATAGGATGAATGGAGGGCATCAAAGGTAGCTCATGTGGTATCACCGCGAAATAGGGAACAGAACGACGCGGATATGATAAGGGGGCTGGGATGACAATCATTAAATCAAAGGCGTTTTTCGCGAAATTTCAGTCAGCAGGTTTCCCTTCCATTTGCTTCCCCATACTACAACTCTGGGTGTCCTAAACCACTGATTAGCAAAATCAGTAAATGCAAGAAATCTAGACACGCTCAGAAATATATCTGACTAGTTTCACTAACGTGTGAATGTTTGTTGTGTATCTGGTGGAGGGTACATTAAACACTCCGGAAAATGTAATGAGGATTTTATCATAACGGAGCTGAAAAAAAAAACGCCGATTTCAACGGCCATTATTTGCATTCCTTGTGATTTTAGGTATATGCGCATTAGCCCAAGGTCTGTTGTATCTATTCTAAACAAAACGTTCGTAGCACAATGGTAAGCTTGAATTTACCCAACCATCTATCTTTATTCATGTGGAAAATGTGGCGTTGCTAAATCGATTTTTTTTTATGCTCTCTGTATACTGGCAGGGCCCTGTATCCTCCAGTTAACTTTGTGTATTGTCTTTTAAATATCGACCTAGGAAAACTGTATTTCGCATTAAAATCCACGGAAACTCAGAATACACGGCTTCCATGGGAACGCCATGAAAAGGTAAACTTCACAGTAATCAAGTACGGTCCAAATAGGGGCCTGCGAAACCCGCAGTTAAGTGAAACTTAAAATTTAACACGCTGATAAAACTGAATACCGCCGCAGCTTATTAGGTAACTGGTACAAGGCTGCCGGAATTAACACGGTGGTTTTCGCATCAGTGAATCTTTCATTGTATTACACTTGACAATAAACTAGCCCATTACTGAGACGTGCCCCACACTGTCGACTGTACTCACGAGTCAGTATGAGGGAAGCCTCCATATTCCTTATTCGGAACTAAGTCTTCCAGTTTTGTCAGCATTCAGAAAAGAAACATTTGACGCTGTTCCGAGGCTACTTTCTTTATGTACTTACACAATTTCTGTTCAGCTCTGCTGTTTATAAATCTGCCTGTGGATCAGATTTGACGCCTTCTCTCCCTTCGAAAACCGTCGGCTATTCCTATTTGTAAACTAGCATCAGTTATTGGCGTAGTTTCAGACAGCCATGCGTGTAATTTAGTTCAGTATTTTTAGAGGCCCCTAATAATGACTGTTTCTCTTCCTGTGCAATCCGTACGTGGCCGAAATGTTACTCACTTACTCCAAAGCAAAAAATTCTATCTTGCACTGTCTCCTAGCATTATCACTCCAGGGCCGTAAAGAAGTTTCCCTACGTGTTAACTGCGACATACGTCGTTCGTTTACCGTATTTATTAGAGCTCTAACTTTCTGGGATTTACCTGCAGCCACGTCTGGCACCTACACGTAACAAGTCTAACCCCTATTGGCTATACTCGCTTCTTTGCGTCACGCTAGCTGCGACTGCATTAATCTACGAAGCCGACCCCCTGTAATTCACCACATACATGTCCTTAACTTCTTAATCTTGTAATTTTAACGAACATAACAAAAGAAGAAATTAAAAGTACGAACAGATTTACATATTCGTCTCCAGATCTGTTCGCATGAACAAGTAGAAAAAAATTCACTAAATTAATTATTCACGGCATAAATATTCTAATGATACTTTTTCGTAAGAAGGTCCACGGCCTCCAGCAATTTTGTGTAAGAAAGCACTATATCTAGTAGACTGCACAATCATATACTTTATTCATTGTGCGATAGGCCAATGCCGACAATAAGTCGTTTTCAAGAACCTAGTAAAGAATTTATGAACATTGGCGAGTATTACATTAAATATATACATCATGGAAAACAATTAAACGCCGGCCAAAGTGGCCGTGCGGTTAAAGGCGCTGCAGTCTGGAACCGCAAGACCGCTACGGTCGCAGGTTCGAATCCTGCCTCGGGCATGGATGTTTGTGATGTCCTTAGGTTAGTTAGGTTTAACTAGTTCTAAGTTCTAGGGGACTAATGACCTCAGCAGTTGAGTCCCATAGTGCTCAGAGCCATTTGAACAATTAAACATGACAACAATTGTGCTTAAATTTTATAGAACCAGTAATTCTCACTTATATATAAATATTATGTGATGTGTCAAATTTGTTGTGGAATACAGTCGAAAAGTTATACGATGTGCGAATCCATATGTGGAGCAATTAATCTACGTCAATGACTATGAACGAAAACATCTTACTACAAAAATACAACCACGTCATATGTCAACCACAAGACTCCCACACACAGACTGATGCTGTTCTAATTTGGATGATAATCAATGATGTACATCTTTGTGTACTACATTATTTGTAGCATGGCAATAAGAGAAAATTGACCTTATGTACAAAACCAGTTCTCAGGAAGCATATGTAACGTCAAATTGATTAATAAAGCGTGTGTTACACAATCACAATGGTATACATGAAATACATGGGTTATAAAATAATATTTAAACATATTGCACACACAAATCCAAGTACGTAATTTAAGTGACAGTCAGTACGAAATGGTTATAAGAACGACATAGCGTGGCAATAAAATAATGTTCGTAATATTGGTATTACCAAGGACGAAATATTTATAATAAAATAGCTACCAGAAAGGGGTGCATTCTTTCACCCTGTTTTTCTACAATGCAATTCTTATACCCCTAGTACAGAAATTCATCGGTTCAATGAAATTCAAAAAATGTATGTAACGCCTGCTCAACACTTACACATTTCTGCTATTCCTCACTGCAATAGGATTGTAGAAAGAGTCTGTAATTGAAACTAAAGTAATGCACATTCATTATTAATAGGGATGGATGTGAGAGATGTAACTGAGAAATGATAGACGTATTTATAAACGAAATGCGGGTAGTGATATTAAGGAGCTTTTCTGCTTCTAAACTGAGGATGGATGTATTGCGTTTTAGACGTACAATGTGACAGCATTCATCGTAGTCTCATACCTATAAGGTATATCTTCAAGTATACCATTTTGACATTGTAACAAATGTTTAATTAATTTATTTTGTGGTTGTAACATATGTTCCATAAAATCTGCTTTCCTACACAAGGTCAATTTGACTTGCTGGCATACCAACAAAGCATGTAATATGTAAAGACGTACATTGTCGACGGTCATCTAAATTAGAACAGCTGATTGTAGAGAAGTCTCGTGGTTCATACATAAAAAGACGTGGGTGTTTGCTTCTAGGCCGATGTTTTCGCTCTTAGATTGTGATATAGATTCATTATTTCACGTATGGGTTCACAAATTGAATGAATTTTAGATTGTATTCCCAATAAGTAATAAACATTTCATAATTGGCTCAAATGGCTCTGAGCACTATGCGACTTAACTTCTGAGGTCATCAGTTGCCTAGAACTTAGAACTAATTAAACCTAACCAACCTAAGGACATCACACACATCCATGCCCGAGGCAGGACTCGAACCTGCGACCGTAACGGTCACGCGGTTCCAGACTAAAGCGCTCAGAACCGCACGGCCACACTGGCCGACAAACATTACATAATTCTTATGTATAAGTAAGAAAGACTGTTTCTACAGAATTTAAACATAAATGTAGTTATGTTTAATGGTTTTCCTCGGTGTATGTAATTAATGTAGTACTCGTCAATCTTTGTGTATTCTTTCATAGGTACTTGTAAACGTCTTCGTGTTTTAAGTTGCCCAATCGCACAACGAATAATGTACGTGAGTGTACAGTGTACTATGGATAATGTTGCCTTTCACAAAATTAGTATTGTATGTTTTACGTACAAAATGAAAACAGATCTTGAATGAAATATGAGTACGTAAATAAGGTAGCACTATCAAATCAGTACCGTGTTTCAGTCGAAGTAACAACAGTTGTGGCGTGTACTGCAAGTTGCTAGTGTCAACTAGGTGCAATATTTTGGTGTTGGATACTGAAGCAATCATCAGGTGCGCTGGTAAACAGGACATGTCGAAAGCCTGGAGTCGCTTATGTTCTCACTCCACATCCCTCTCGCCCGATGTTCAGATACGTAAAAAAAGAGAGAGGCATTAAATCTTCGTACTCACGTACAAGCCTATATCGAACTCATGGATAAAATTATATTGGAACACAGCACCAACTAAAGCAATCGTAACAAGAAATCCGACATTGATACAAATGGTAAAATTAATAAATATATTTTTGCTGTCAAAATTTTGCTACTTGGACAATGTCTAAGTCCGCAGCTCGTGGTCGTGCGGTAGCGTTCTCGCTTCCCACGCCCGGGTTCCCGGGTTCGATTCCCGGCGGGATCAGGGATTTTCTCTGCCTCGTGATGACTGGGTCTTGTGTGATGTCCTTAGGTTAGTTAGGTTTAAGTAGTTCTAAGTTCTAGGGGACTGATGGCCATAGTTGTTAAGTCCCACAGTGCTCAGAACCATTTGAACCATTTTTTGAACAATTTATAAATCTTCCAAAAGAATTGGGACGAGTTGTAACACAAGCGATCTTCTGACTACTGTGGCGTAGATACGTATTTTATGTTGTACACACCGCATGTACTCTAAAACCAGAAGGATAACGCCTCCGCATGATCGACATTATGTGAAAGTGCGCTGCTTTGCTGAAACACAGAATTTTCAATATAAAAATAAATAGCAGCTTTCGTAGACAGATACAGACGATACTACGCTACAGATCCAGTAAGCCGCACAAATATCCCATCTACACTCGGTTACAGGCGTAGCTACTACGTGTAGAAGAGCTACAAAACAGAAAGCGCCCTCAATCCAAGAGACAAATCTGAAACGAACCTATACGGGGCTCTCCGGAGCGACATACTCAGGAACACTTCTGAGTCGAAGTTTCTGCAACACCACTGGTAGAACCGAAGACGGAAGCACTTGGTACAAGGCTGTTTACACAACGTTACCGACCAATAAAAACTGGCTGGCATACGCTTGATCCAGAGTGAAGTGTGTGACACGTTCTGTGAACTACGCCCTCTGGAGCACAGGACCACGTGGCGGACCGTCGCAGCGGTTTGGCAATTGTTCTACCTGACAAAAGAGTGAGGAGTGCAAAGTGAAGAAGACGAAGAAACGAAACGGAACTCTACGTACTGAGACGGTATGTGAAGTTATTTTAATGACTGCAATATCGAGTCAAATTTACTGAGATGTTTGGAGTATGATCCCCTTGTCAGTATGACGTTGCATATCCTCTGGCTTTGATACGCTCACTGATTCATTTGGGAAGGTTGTCGTAACGCTGTTGTGTCCTCTCCTTAGCCAAGCTGGTCCACAGGCGGTGTAACTGCTTCTTGTTATTCCGAATACTGGCACCGGGACGGATTTGACGTGTGAGCTGACACCAAACGTGTTCTATCGGGGGCATATCGCGGATCTTACTGGCCACAGCAGTACGTCAGCACATGCAGACAACACATTGAGAAACATAACACGTGTTGACGAGCATTCTCGTTTCGAAAAATTAGACCAAGGCAATGTCACGTGAGAGGTATCAAATGAGAAGGCACAATGTCCGTGACGTAACGTTGCAGAATGACGTTCCATGAAGCATTATTAGCAATTACCTGAAACCATACCCGATGGTTCACCACACCAAGACGCCTGGAGACCGTTGTGCATCTCCAAAACATTGGATGAATGGAACCTCTTACCACGTTGCAGCCATATGCGCCGAAATCGAAGATCAGGGTAGTGCAGAACCATGATTGGTCACCGAACGCAATGTGATGCCATCCACGAGGAACCATGTTTCCCAGTCACAGCATCACCCCAAACGCAGCCGTTTGTGTTGTGGTGTTAACTGCAGTCCATGCACGGCGCGATAGTGCCTTAATGTGGCTGCTGCCAGTCTGCGACCAATGGCGTGGGATGACACAGAATGTTGCATAGAGTCCATTACTTGTTCTTGGGTCGAAGGTGCAGATGTGAAGGGGTTACGATGTGCTTGGTACACAGGATTTCGATCCACCTTTCTAAAGTTCATAAGTGGTCGACCTGAATCTTGACGAGTATGCCTGCCCTCATGTGTCCCTGCAGAAAAACACTGGACCACTGTCACGTCAGACAGCCCCAAAAATTGAGTTATTGTACGATTTCACCAAATGGATTCTGAAAATGAGACCGGTATAAAACTCTTTCTGCTGCTGTCTCATACTGCTATTCCGCATCCCCATTACCTTCAAAACAGTCTCTGCACACGATGCCGTTAACGTCCCTTGTATATCATACGGCTGTTAACAACACTAAACACCAACAACACAGAAATGTTCTGGTGGTCGTTCTACTGTCACAGAGAACTGCAACACTATCATTTATATTCCTGTCAGTGGTGTGCACGTGTACGCTGTTACACGGACATTCGATCATGTCTGGGTGCTCCACATTTATAGCCCGGCGGTATTGTAAACGAATACTCAGCCTGATCAACAGAAACCCACCGAACCACTTTGACACAACTGCAAGCACGGCACCAGACGTTCAGGAATTCCGCACGTGCAAGGGATTATTGACCATGTGGCCATCTTTTACTTGCCACACACTGAGAAATTACAATGTGCAAATGATATAAGGAACCACTACGAAAGAGCAAGGAAAACAACAAAACATAAAGAAATTCTCATTAAATTTAACCAGACACGAATGTCAGCGACGACGTTGGCTAACAAACTGCTTAACAGCGACACTAAAGCGACGCCCTCCTATCAACATGAAGACACAACAACACGCCACGTCAGCACCTGGGAAGAAAGTTTCAGCCTTGTCAGGAACATCCATCCACAACGAACCTCCAACTTCAATAGGCAGGGATTATGAATATGGAATTTTGAAACACTTCTCATAAGAGAAATCAAAATACTTGTGTTTTGTGAATTAATCATTTTTGGTCGCAAAGTAGCCGAACATACCCAGTCAATGATCGAGTCAGTTGGACCAGAACACACAATTAATTCCATGTAAATACAGCCCACACCATTATGGGACCATCACCAGCTTGCACAGCGGCTTGTTGACACATTGAGTCCATGGTTTCGTGGGATCTGCGCCACACCCGAAACCTATCATCACCTCTTACTAACAGAAATCGGGACTCATCTGACCAGGTCACGGTTTTTCAGTCGTCTAGGGTCCAATCTGCAGGGTCACGAGCCCAGGAGAGGCACTGCAGGCGACGCCGTGCTGTTAGCAAAGGCACTCGCGTTAGTCGTCTGATGCCTACTCCATTAAGGGGGAACGTAGGAGAAAATGGGCGTGTTTACATAATGCAACACAGTTTTTGGTATTTAAAAGACAATAGAACCAAATTTACCCCGTAAGTAATTATGTTATGGGCTACAATCTGGAATTTTTTCAATTTTTTTCTCCAAAGATTTGATCATGGCATTGTTGGAAATTTTCGCAACACATGCTATCACACATGGAACACTTTCACAAAATTACTTTACTTACAAACTTCATGGTTTGGTAGGTAACTCTTAGTAATCAGATAAGAAAACGTGTGGAAGAGTTTTTTAATATCGGCCTCAGAGCTCTTACAATTTGTTTAAATTATTATCCATATGAAACAAAGCAATTTCAATTTCACAGAAAAGTAAAGAATTTTGACAGAAATACACACACAAAAAATTTTTACCACAGGAAGTGGTGTTATACTGTGAAAAAAGCTTAAGAAAATATCACTTTTCTACCTCCAATGGTACAGGGGAAAATGTTCCTCGTTGTTGTTGTTGTGGTCTTCAGTCCTGAGACTGGTTTGATGCAGCTCTCCATGTTACTCTGTCGTGTTCAAGCTTCTTCATCTCCCAGTACCTACTGCAACCTACATCCTTCTGAAACTGCGTAGTGTATTCATCTCTTGGTCTCCCTCTACAATTTTTACCCTCCACGCTGCCATCCAATACTAAATTGGTGATCCCTTGATGCCTCACAACATGTCCTACCAAACGGTCCCTTCTTCTAGTCAAGTTTTTCCACAAACTCCTCCCCAATTCTATTCAGTACCACCTCCTTAGTTATGTGATCCACCCATCTAACCTTCAGCATTCTTCTGTTTTTTATACACTGAAAAATGAAAGTTCCGTGAAATGCACACAAAAGATTTTATAAGGATTTACAGCAAAAAATAGTACGTTAATGTTGACCACAGCCATACATTTGGTCTTTTTGCTCTTCGTGTACTTATTTCCTTTTAATCTGATGTTTCTGGCGTGCCCTTTTGGCTATATCCTTCACAGACAGTTCAGAACGAGCAACACTCGAAGTATCTATCTTCTTCCATAGCTTCTCGGTGAAGCAACCTGCAACAAATCCTAGTCCAGTAAAGGACCTTATTCTTCCAATATTACCATCATTAAACATCAGACATGCATCATATGTGGCAATTTTAACAACAGTAGATGAGGTTAATGTTGTTTTTGGGCATCTCTTCCAAATGTGATAGCTGAAGCTCTCTTTCGGATTTTTTGTTCCGTCACGGGTATATTTCTTTAACGAATGAGGATGAGCTAGAAACTGGATTGTTGGCTTTTGGTGTTTAAGACTGCGTCAGAAAGATTGTGTTTATATGAATAGGTTTTGTTTTCTGCTTTCGCCCACTTATATTTGCACCAGAATATATCACACAATTCATGTACTGCCTTCTCATTAGTTGACAACTTGTGAAAAATATTGCCCACACAGCCTTCTGCATTGCCTTCAAATCTCCAGTATTTTGCCATATTGCTTTGCCATAATATATTTGTAGTTCTGGATCACTCTGTCAGTGAGGCGTTGTGGCCCACCCAGTGGTTTCCCATTTTGAGCTTTACACCTTTTTGTTCTCCTTTCATTTTCAGAAGTCTCCCGTCCATCCTCTTCTGAAAATGCCACACAGATTCTAGCTTTTCAGTGTTGCACCCGTTTCCAATGGCTTGTTTTCTGCAACAGATTTGAAAGCACTAGAATCTCCATCACCAAGATATTTCACATGTCTAACTCCACGCCTCATTTCGCTCCGATGAATTATTAATTTCATTCCTGCTGGCTCCATGCCACCACTAGAACCATCATAATTCTTGCTGAAAATTATTTTGTGTGTTATTTCACACTCTGTCTTCTTCATTATTTTCTAAGTCTTCCTCTGTGCTCAAATAGAGCAATATGTGGACATCACCTTCAGATCCAAAACTTTTCTTGTGCCACTGATGAAAAAACGTGAGTGAGATGTGGCCCCTTTTCATCCACGTGCTATCACATGAAACACATAGATCTGTAGAAGGTAAAGGATCATTTACTTATGTCTGAATGTCTTCGTTAAATAAAACTCCCTCTTTCACTACTGCTGACAAACTGCTATTGTATTCTGTTCCCAAGGCGTCCATATTTGGCCGCACTGTCCTAAAGGTTACGTTCGCCGTACGTCGCACATTGATTTCTGCGTTTATTTCACGCAGCGTTGCTTGTCTGTTACCACTGACAGCACTCGGCAAACGCTGCTGCTCTCGATCGTTAAGTGAAGCCCGTCGGCCACTGTTTCATCTGTGGTGATAGATAATGCCTGACACTTGCTATCTTGAAATTGCGCGTCTCGAAATATTGAATTCCCCAACGATCTCCGAATTGGACTGTCCCATGCGCCTAGTTGCAACTACCATACATTGTGTACGCTACAATATGGCTATCTTTGTAGGTCATATCGCTGTCTCATGACTTTTTTCACCTCAGTGTGCATTGAAATGTGTGTGGTGCCTGTTCTTTCGGACTTGGCTTTGTGACCAACTCCAGTGTAATGTACGTACTTGCAGCTTCTATTACAAAAAATGGTTCAAATGGCTCTGAGCACTATGGGACTTAACTACTGAGGTCATCAGTCGCCTAGAACTTAGAACTACTTAAACCTAACTAACCTAAGGACATCACACGCATCAATGCCCGAGGCAGGATTCGAACCTGCGATTGTAGCGGTCACGCGATTGCAGACTGTAGCGCCTAGAACCGCTCGGCCACTGCAGCCGGTTCTATTACAAACGGCAGTACCGTGGAACAAGAGTAACAGGATCAACGAACAAAAAGCAGGAGCGTGTCGTCAGCATAAAGTAATTGTTAAGTCACGAGGCTGCCCTGTTTTGTGGTATGCAGAATCTATATTATGTACGTGGAGCACTAACAGTGTGTCAGTTGCTGCAGCGTTCGGAATTCCGTCCGCGGTTTGCTCCCTTCGGCGTACGCCGGCATCGTTGCAGCAGCTGCTCCATCAGTTCTAGTAATCAATTTCCTATGTTCGCTGAAAGCCTCGTTCTTTGTTACGACTGGACGAAATGCTGAGTTGTGCCGAGCATCGCGGTTGAATACCTGATTCTTGTTTCATATCTCAGCTAAATCCTTTGAAATGCAGTACCAGTCATGTCATGTAGGAGCGTACTACGGTCGTACTTAAAGCTATTCCCTTCTGAGAGGCAATGATCTCCCAACGCTGACTTCGTGTTGTGTGCATTAGACGACCATGTCGCTGATATTCTCGGCAGCAGTCTACAACAGGGAGTATGGCGTCTTCGATGTGCGTTTTGCCACATTGACGGTGGATGTGATACATTTAGCCCTATCCAGGTACAAGATCTTCTCTGCCACTTCCACCAATTCTCTCGTGTTTGTGGGGCATCCATGGTGTTTAAATAAGTGACTAATACTTAGAGAGGTGGTATAATTCATCGAAACAAGAATAATAAGTTCAGTAAAAATGGGTTCAGAAACATATACCTTCCGAAATAAGTACATGTTTAAATTAAGGGCTGGGTGACTCTTGGTCACAGATATTAGCACAGTTGTTGCATTGACCCTCCATGAAACGTGTCGCAAGGGTATTATAAAGTCTTACTCACAGTACTCTACCTGCCACTAGGTGGGCTACAGTCAGTTGTGTGGTTCAAGACATGTTGCAGGCTACTTTAGTCTTCCTCGTATTTGTGTGCCTTATTCTACAGTACTGTAGAATAAGGTACGTATCATGGTGTTTTACCACCTCCCAAACGCGAATTCACTGACGTGTTTACTGGTACTGTGCTGTTTTTACGTACAAATGGTGTAGCACATTTTCATTTTCTCTGTTTCACCACTTGTTAGCAGTGGAAGCCTACTACTAGACAAGTGAAATGGCGGATTGTATTTTGCTATAGTTTAGTAAATGGACGTAACTTGTGAGCCCTCGTCTACTGTGCTGAAAAAATATCCATAGCGCAGAGTGCCCTCTGAGAAGCTGTTCGGCAGATTTGTCCAGCGTCTGAGGGACGCTGGTACCCTTGAAACTCGGAAGACTGACAGTGGAAGGATCCCCCGCACAGTCCGCTCGCCTGACGTGGAGGAACGGGTGCTACATTCGGTGGAACAAATCCCTAGGTCCAATGTGCGACGATTAGCGGCAGCAGAAGGTGGGTCTCACTCTCTTATCTGGGGGCAGGTGGAGGGGGGGGGGAGGTATTTCATGAATTATGCTGTACTCACACCATCTACAGATGATCATTACGGCAGACGGCTGTTCTGTCAATGGTTGTTGCAGAAGTGTACCGCAGATCCACTCTCCACATCCATATTTTATTTAGCGATACAAGTAAATCCCCAAGTAATTCAGGAAAGAGGGCATCAACACCAATTCTCAATCAACGTACGAGCAGGCGCACTTGGTGGTAGATTAATATGGCTATACGTGCTACCACAAAGGTTAACTGGGGCGCATAACCTGGACTTTCTCTTTGCTGTATGGCCTACTTTGCCGGAGGCTGTGCCATTGCAGTAACGAATACAAATGTGGTTCATTTCAGGACCACCGGATTGGTCTAAGGCCGAACACCTTGGCCTGCTCGTGCCCCAGACCTCAACCCTGTAGACTTTCGTGTCTACAACACGCCAATCAACGATGTGCGTACACTACAGGGTTTCGTCTTCAATGCGTGCCAGCAGGTACAGCAACAACCGGGTATACCTCAGAGACTGCGTTATTCCTTACGCCGGAGGAGAGAAGGGTGCATTTTCATGAATGGACGCCACGTTGAACGCCTCCTGTAAGCACAGACATATAGCAGAAAGTATGCATTTCCAGACCCATGTATATTGGACTTATTATTCTTGTTTTTATGAGTACTACCACCTCTGAAAGCATTCGACACTTTTGTTTGAGGACCCTGTATATTGCAACTTCGCAGGATTTGTCCTATTTTGACCGACAATGCTCCAATGTGTGGTTCAAATGTAGTGACAACACATAGTTCCGTTTTCTCCATAGTCTCGATGTATAGCACTGAGATTTTGCTTCAAAGTCACCGTTGGATTCGTCTCTCAGTTCAACTCCGCCTTCAAGTGTCTACGTTTGAGATTTTCCGAATCTGGCAGCATACTTTAATACACCACTTCTCTGCCCTGGATGATACAACTTTGAGCGTGTGCATGCAATACTCGTACTATGAGAGTCTTCTTGCGGTATACGTTATGAACAGTTTTCAGACTCAATTTCTATTCATCAGGATGTCCATCAAATTTAGCTTACAAAAAATGTTCAAATGTGTGTGAAATCTTATGGGACTAAACTGCTAAGGTCATCAGTCCCTAAGCTTACACACTACTTAACCTAAATTATCCTAAGGACAAACACATACACACACCCATACCCGAGGGAGGACTCGAACCTCCGCCGGGACCAGCCGCACAGTTTAGCTTACAGTCCACTTCGATTTCCGTAGGTAAGTAGATGCTTCGGTGAACGGAGTTAAGGTGCATAAGGATGCGGCTCAGCTCATCTCTTCAGTGCGGTTTCGTCGACATACTGTTAGCCTAGGAACCAGATAGGTTTCAGGTTCACCAACAACCGGCAGCAAACACGTGGGTTATTTAGTTGTTGTACAGGGAGATCAAGAAGTTTCCATTTGAGGACTTTGCTGCAGCGTATACAAAAAGTAACGTGGCTTCGATGCGGATACATAAACATCGACATATAACAAAGCGATTAATCTAGCATCTAGCATCTAGCACACACGTGGATTATTTAGCAGTTTTACAGGGAGATCAAGAAGTTCCCATATGAGGATTTTGCTGCAACGTATAAAAAAAGTAACGTGGCTCCGATGCGGATACATAAACATTGACATATAAGAAAGCGATTAATCTAGCATTAATGTCTTTGCATTAATGTCTTTCTGACATGCGTGCGGTGGATGCGAAAACATGGACCATGGCGACGTCATTATCAAATGCATTGTAACAGGACCAACATGTTATTATCATTGTATTGGCTGCCGAAGTACAAACACGGACAGACCATAACTGGATCATAACCATTTATATAAACGATATATTTCAACGTTGTCGTTTCTTGCTTGACATTGTCTCCTTGTCCAGCTTGAAAGTAATTTTTTTTTTCATATTTGTTGGGGTGACATGGATTGGCATCAGTAATCAGATCTGTAGAGGCAGGTCCTGAAAACACTAAACTTGTGATGACCAGCTACCATTGTTATGGGAAAGTCTAAATATTTAATACCACTGTTTTCTTGTACTACTCTCATCTACAGAGGTCCGTTCTCGGACAAAACTGAACAACAGCTACGTGGTTCTAATGCAGCCCTTGCCGTTATTACAACTAATAATGTACCTTCTAAACTGAGGTATACTATAGAAAACCAGCAACGTGGGTATCGAAATCCTGGAATGCACAAACTGCACTGCGGAGAGTGTGAAGGCTTTGATGTTGGCGAGGCAGATCTAGTTTCACCTGATTCAGAGAACATGCAAGTGTACATAACAGAACTGCCTTAGGGGACAATCATCGCACGTCTAAGCGTAGAGTAGTACTCATATGAAAAAGTACTGAACTTTCTCATTAAGATTCAAAAGCTGAAAGTTTAATATACTGGAAAACATTTATGAAATAAAAAGAGAAAGCCAGATCACGTTTTGAACGACCCATTAGTGTCCGCTGAACATAATTTTTATATCAAATCTGACTGTGATTTATAAGTCTAGGTAAACCGGACGAATAGATTGCAGGTTACTAAGTATGTTGGTTTATATATAAAGTATGTTTATATTGACATGGAGGTACTTATAGTTGAACACCCTGTAGGAAGCATTTCCTTAACCACAAACTTTATAATTTAGCTACCGCATGTGTAACAGTCATGTGGCTCGCTCCAAAATTTTAAAGATTTTCTTCAGGATCTTAGTAACCAAAATGTGAATATGCAGGTCACCATGGAACAGACTGTGAACAGAAGATTGCCGTTTCTAGGTTTGTCAGTATAGTTACAAAGGGGATATTTCAGTTATGATATTTATAGGAGACCCACAACTTCAGATATAGTAATTCGTAGTTATAAGAACCACTCATGGCAATATAAGGTGGCAGCATTTCGCTCCATGCTGCGTAGGCTACGTAATATCCCACTGTGCAGCGTAGCTTTTGAGCGTGAGTTACGCATAATTAATTAGATACCTACCTCCAATGTCTATGAAGTTATTTGTAGTGTCATAAGAAATAAACAGGAGATTACATGGCGGTTATACTACCCTGATCCCTCTAAGTGATAGTCCTGTTAAAGATATGTATTACTATATGTTTGTTTGTTATGAAAACAAATCCAAGAAAATAGGTAAGCAGCTGGCTGCAAGAGGTATAACACCAGCCCATTTTATCCTCAAAAAGCGACCAAAACTTTTGACATAGGATTCAAAAAGGGAGATATGCATAAAGTTCAGGCTATTTATAGTTTTACTTGTGACAGCTGCCCTATAAAATACATAGGCCAAATGGGGAGAAGTTTTAGTGGAAGATTTAGAGGGCATACCGCTAAGTCCAGAATAAAGCGCGCTTTAGCTCTCACTCGCAGTAGACGGGACACACAGTCACTGATGTTGTCATCATTCTTCAATACTTCAAATACTTCAACGTGAGAGAAGGGGTAATGTTCCAAATATTTTAGAATAACCGGAGATTTTTCGAGCATTGAAAATGACTCTGAAAATGCCCTCAGCTCCCAGACAGATTTACGTCAAAGAAACGTCCTAGCCAATTTTGATTATTTAAGTGAATGACGTTTCCCAGCCCTACCGCTGTTTTTTTATTTGTGTGAAAGACTTTCAACGTGTGAAAACTATTTTATTAATTTTAAGGACATTGCACTTGATGGTGCTGCATATAGGAACATAGATAGTATCAGGAAGCCTTTTGAAATTCATTGTAACAGCAGTTCTGACTCACGCGACTCATAAACAGAGTGTTTTGTTTCTGATTATTGCATTTTGGTAATTAAAAATGTGTAGCCAGCTCCCAGCATTTCAATCAAGCTATCTGGTTACTTAATGTTTGCCACACTGCGCATGCGTTGCTTTCCGTGTGGCCTCGCTACAGATAGCAGTTAGTTGGCGCCAACAGCAGCAACGCTTCTCTCCAGGACGTTTACAAAGGAAGCAAAGCGTGACACTATAGGCAACTGTTTTACTTTCAATGTTACAATCGCGGCGGTTTTTCTAAGGATTTAAACTGTCTTTTATTTTAAATTATTTTATTAGCTACTGCGTTCTCACTTTGACTGGGTTCATTTTTAGGCTGGGGATGCCCTTGTCCCCTAATAGATTTTATCATTCCTGAGTCGGAAGTGTTAAATGCCTGGATGTAAATGTTGGAAATGGCTTTATCCGTTTAAATAGAGCCTTCAGTCACTTGAATGCAAGTAGACACAGACCTTATCACTGTTATTTGTACGTTTCTTGGCATGGCTAAATTTCTGGTGAGTTCTTTTATTCCTTTGTATACACTGAAGCACCTGAAGATGCAAATATAATTTGCGAAACAGGGCATTTTCTCCAATAAAGAATTCTAACTGTCACAGCGGTATTGTTTATTCAAATCATGCAATAATTTGGAGCCTGGTTATCAAATACCCTTATAAGTTGCAGGTATAACAGATTCTTTCTCTTTCCTTAGCCTGAATATTAATTATGGACTCCGTACTCTGCCCAGCTATTTGATTTTCGTTAGTGCTATTTGTTTAAAGGCCCTGATCTACAGTAGTTCTTGACACATAGCATGGATTACAGACATCCTCTAAGCTCTGTATGACTTATTTTCATGTGCACTGTTACGGCCGATCCATACCTTTAATTTTATTGTAGTCATCTACATTATTTTATACGCTGCATATCATTTCCATTGATTCTGTCGTGGACACATTGCACTCAATAAAGCTTGTATCTGGATAAGATGTCTTTTTGCGATAGGCCAGCGTCGCGTGGTTTTTATGCATCTGACTCCCCTCCCCTCCCACATACATTTGTTACATGGGTCATATTTCATGGGACCCCTCCATGTCTGATTGGTTTACTCTAATCGCTTGTTTTTTTTTCCTTTATTGAGTTTCGATTCCCCCTAAAGGGGGCGGGCTGGCAGCAGCTTATTACGCCGCTCTTCAGCCTACAGAATTTGTTTTAAAAAGATGAAGATAAGTAAAAAATAATAACAGTTGGCGATAAAATCGGTAACTTACAGGTAAAATGGCAGAAAATGCTGGAGCTTAAAACATAAAACACAGGGTTGATGATGCTAATGAAATATACAGGAAGCAGAAAAATAATAGACAGACAATTTAAAAACGCGGCGACAGTTTGGGTTCTGTTCGCAAGAGATATAAAAGGCACACCCAGCGACAGCATGATTTCCGTTCGCAACACTGTGGAAAGACGCACAACACTGAACACTCACTTAAACACTGCGCTAAAAAGTTGGCACAAATATGACATTCTTCGCGCTTGCGCCAGGGCGTTTCTTTATGTCGCGTTGGTTTGTTAATTAAAGATATAGGTTTCGCAAATTTGTTGATTATTGCTGTTGTTTATTGACTTTCAATAAGCTCAGAAATGTAATTACTACAGATTTTATATGGAGAATTAGGCCATGGTCATTTGAAATGTGTGTCCAGGTGGTATTCGTAATTTTTATATCGATCACTTTGAAAAATCCACCCTTCCGTCTGGTGCGCTGCTATTTATTACTTGTAACCACAGCATGTAATCGTTTAGCATGTACTGCACACGCCATCCAGCGGCGAGATAAGTAACTTGGTAGCGGGTATGACGCGTCCCTGTTGCTACTCCGTCTGCAGCGCAATGCTGCACTGCCAGTTTGTCAAAATCATGTTCACCTCCGGCATGCAAAGACGATACGAGGATTTTATCACCTGTGTGTACTTTATCTTCCATGTGTATTTCATCTTCCGTGTGCATTTTATCAACTATGTGAATTTTATCAACTTAATTTTCATCAAGACATGTTTACATGGGGAGTGCCTTTTATGTTACGAGTTGACATAATGTAACAAGGCAATTGTATAACAACTTCCATAAGATACGTGGAGTTTTGTATATTATCTGTAATCCGTGATATGAATTGTAGTCTCCTTTAGATCCCTTTATTATCTTTATGTTTTCCACTTAGATCAGATGACGGCAAAATAAGACTATAGAAATCAGTCATCTTGGAATCATAAAAATGCCTTCACTGGGATCGCGGCGTACGAAGTGTGTTCATTTTAAACCATACCGATCGCTCCACAGCACAGCATGTGTACCTCAGAAGATAAAAATTCCTGTATTCCATTCAAAATACCAGTTGATTAAAGATAAAGCGAACTGTACTTCCTGGTTTTGATTCTCTAGTTTCAGGGATTCTATAGTTACAATTGAAGTATTCACGTACGCTTAGCAGCTTGCAGTCTGGCGCTATTAACGACACTGAAAGCTTGAGTGTCAGATCGGTTGTCTCGTTTGGTGCAACAGCCGAAATGTAAAACATATTCGTGCATATTTGTGGGAATTGACTGTATCAGCTTGATGACAGTGCACTGTTTCACCCTTGAGAAGTGAGTGTTGGTCCCAAGGCTACAGAAACAGGATACAACTACAACAGGTCGCATCTACACGACATTGCTTCATGTGTTCCGTCGGTTTTTCAATCACGTTAAAGTTTGAGTGTCTATGCACTAGGCCAGTGCCGATGAAAAGTTTTGGGATTTTGAATTTATACATCGAAGTCCGTTTCCATTAAATAACAGCTTCTTCGCAAAGGAAAGATATGAAAATAACCTGCATCTAACAGAAACCTTGAACCTAAATAGTTATTTCTAATTTCTATTAATGTTTGCCAGTAGAGGAGCTATATCTTTAAACAACTTCAGCACAGAAAGAAATCATTTTTGACGGTGTTGTATATGCACGTTCTTTTTCGAATAACTAAGTTGTTAACTTGCAATGAAATTTTCAATGAAGAAAATATGCGATATTTAAAGTGTTTCATGAAGTAATAGCTCTTCAGTACACGTTTTGTCTCCTCTTCCTTAGACCATGTGTTCTATTACATTCTCTAGTTGTAAATGCTTTTTCATGTCAACAGGTGGTCCCATGGGGTTTTCGCAAGTTACTGAACTGGATGTCAAACGAGTACGCAGGTTACCCCATAGTCGTCACTGAGAACGGCTATGGAGACTGGGGAGAACTGGATGATCAGCGCCGAATCGACTACTATGGGGTGAGTACACTATTTCTTCTGTGTCGACAACTGCACTGCGCAACTGTTTTACACCATATGAAGGAAGAAAATGGAAATTTATTTTGCTTAGAGGAAATGTAAAATTTCTTTTATTACTCCATACCATTTTCTAGCGGGAACAGTGAGAGCATTGGCAACATGTTCGCTGGCTTAGATCAGAAGGTATATCCGTTTGTGAAGATTGCGGTGGCCTATTACTGCATGAGAAAGAAAACTGGCGTTCTACGGATCGGAGCGTGGAATGTCAGATCACTTAATCGGTCAGGTAGGTTAGAAAATTTAAAAAGGGATATGGATAGGTTAATGTTAGATATAGTGGGAATTAGTGAAGTTCGGTGGCAGGAGGAACAAGACTCCTGGTCAGGTGACTACAGGGTTATAAACTCAAAATCAATTAGGGGTAATGCAGGAGTACGTTTAATAATGAATAGGAAAATAGGAATGTGGGTAAGCTAATACAAACAGCACAGTGAACGTATTATTGTGGCCAAGATAGATACGAAGCCCACACCTACTACAGTAGTACAACTAGCTCTGCAGATGACGAAGAAATTGAAGAAATGTATGATGAAATAAAATAAAATATTCGGCTAGTGAAGGGTGACGAAAATTTAATAGTCATGGGTGACTGGAATTCGGTAGTAGGAAAAGGGAGAGAATCAAACGTAGTAGGTGAATATGGATTGGGACTAAGAAATGAAAGAGGAAGCCGCCTGGTAGAACTTTGCACAGAGCACAACTTAATCATAGCTAACACTTGGTTTAAGAATCATGAAAGAAGGTTGTATACGTGGAAGAACCCTAGAGATACTAAAAGTGTCAGATAGATTATATAATGGTAAGACAGAGATTTAGGAACCAGGTTGTAAATTGTAAGACATTTCCAGAGGCAGATGTGGACTCTGACCACAATCTATTGGTTATGACCTGTAGATTAAAACTGAAGAAACTGCAAAAAGGTGGGAACTTAAGGAGATGGGACCTGGATAAACTGAAAGAACCAGTGGTAGTACAGAGTTTCAGGGAGAGCATAAGGGAACAATTTACAGGAATGGGGGAAAGAAATAAAGTAAAGAAGAATGGGTAGCTTTGAGGGATGAAGTAGTGCAGGCAGCAGAGGATCAAGTAGGTAGAATGACGAGGGCTAGCAGAAATCCTTGGGTAACAGAAGATATATTGAATTTAATTGATGAAAGGAGGAAATATAAAAATGCAGTAAATGAAGCAGGCAAAAAGGTATACAAACGTCTCAAAAATGAGATCGACAGGAAGTGCAAAATGGCTAAGCAGGGATGGCTAGAGGACAAATGTAAGGATGTAGAGGCTTATCTCACTAGGGGTAAGATAGATACTGCCTACAGGAAGATTAAAGAGACCTTTGGAGATACGAGAACCACTTGTATGAACATCAAGAGCTCAGATGGAAACTCAGTTCTGAGCAAAGAAGGGAAAGCAGAAAGGTGGAAGGAGTATATAGAGGGTCTATACAAGGACGATGTACTTGAGGACAATATTATGGAGGTGGAAGAGGATGTAGATGAAGATGAAATGGGAGATACGATACTGCGTGAAGAGTTTGACAGGGCACTGAAAGACCTGAGTCGAAACAAGGCCCCCGGAGTAGACAACATTCCATTGGAACTACTGACGGCCTTGGGAGAGCCAGTCCTGACAAAACTCTACCATCTGGTGAGCAAGATGTATGAAACAGGCGAAATACACTCAGACTTCAAGAAAAATATAATAATTCCAATCCCAAAGAAAGCAGGTGTTTACAGATGTGAAAATTACCGAACAATCAGTTTAATAAGCCACAGCTGTAAAATACTAACACGAAGTCGTTACAGACGAATGGAAAAACTAGTAGAAGCCGACCTCGGGGAAGATCAGTTTCGATTCCGTAGAAATACTGGAACACGTGAGGCAATACTGACCTTACGACTTATCTTAGAAGAAAGATTAAGGAAAGGCAAACCTACGTTTCTAGCATTTGTAGACTTAGAGAAAGCTTTTGACAATGTTGACTGGAATACTCTCTTTCAAATTCTAAAGGTGGCAGGGGTATAATACAGGGAGCGAAAGGCTATTTACAATTTGTACAGAAGCCAGATGGCAGTTATAAGAGTCGAGGGACACGAAAGAGAAGCAGTTGTTGGGAAGGGAGTAAGACAGGGTTGTAGCCTCTCCCCGATATTATTCAATCTGTATATTGAGCAAGCAGTAATGGAAAAAAAAAGAAAAATTCGGAGTAGGTACTAAAATATATGGAGAAGAAATAAAAACTTTGAGGTTCGCCGATGACATTGTAATGCTGTCAGAGACAGCAAAGGACTTGGAAGAGCAGTTGAATGGAATGGATAGCGTCTTGAAAGGAGGATATAAGATGAACATCAACAAAAGCAAAACGAGGATAATGGAATGTAGTCGAATTACGTCGGATGATGCTGAGGGAATTAGATTAGGAAATGAGACACTTAAAGTAGTAAAGGAGTTTTGCTATTTGGGGAGCAAAGTAACTGATGATGGTCGAAGTAGAGAGGATATAAAATGTAGAATGGCAATGGCAAGGAAAGCGTTTCTGAAGAAGAGAAATTTGTTAACATCGAGTATAGATTTAAGTGTCAGGAAGTCATTTCTGAAAGTGTTTGTATCGAGTGTAGCCATGTATGGAAGTGAAACATGGACAATAAATAGTTTGGACAAGAAGAGAATAGAAGCTTTCTAAATGTGGTGCTACAGAAGAATGCTAAAGATTAGATGGGTAGATCGCATAACTAATGAGGAAGCATTGAATAGGATTGGGGAGAAGAGAAGTTTATGGCACAACTTGACCAGACGAAGGGATCGGTTGGGAGGACATGTTCTGAGGCATCAAGGGATCACCAATTTAGTATTGGAGGGCAGCGTGGAGGGTAAAAATCGTAGAGGGAGACCAAGAGATGAATACACTAAGCAGATTCAGAAGGATGTAGGTTGCAGTAGGTACTGGGAGATGCAGAAGCTTGCACAGGATAGAGTAGCATGGAGAGCTGCATCAAACCAGTCTCAGGACTGAAGACCACAACAACAACAACAACAACAACAACATATTACTGCATATACCCTCTGGTACTAAAACCTCTCACTGTTTTATACTTCATCCTGTTAATTCATAAGGGACAATGACATCGAGTTTTCATGCCCCAAAACCTTCTTCTTTATATTATATGTGACCCATAAATAGACATACACAATCTCATTAACTTCGTTTTAGATTTCCTAGTGGCAAGGAATTTTCTTATAGTGAAACTATATAATTACAGGTGGGGGTTGATATATACTAAACCAAGGCCAAACCATAATCCTTACAACAGATTTCATGTAGCTACTCGCTATCTGTGCCTACGAATTACACATTATAGACGCAATTCGTGCAATGCAAATGTGTTTGCACTCTGTATTCTACAAAATCTGATTAACTGAATCTATATGTGGTGTGATAGCAAAATACAAAAATCTCCGTTGCTGCCGACACGTACATTGACGTTTCACTGCAAGACGAGCTTAGCTCGCTAGCTGAAAATTTTATTTCAAAATGAGATTGTGGCATCACTACTGAAGGAAGTAGCTGCTCGTTCGACAACGTAGGTCTTAACTGAAAATACGTAAAGATCTGAATAAAGATCGGAGGAGCGAAAAATAAGTTCACAAGTGCCCTAGAAAATATTAATACTGAATATTAATTTTATTCAGAAAATGAATACAGAACCTCATACTTATCTCTCAGTGAATCACTTGACAACATTATCAAAGGTGTTAAAAAGACAAAAAAGAATCACCCTGTAGTCGTATTAACGCCCGAGTTATTATTTGATTAGTGGAAACGCAGTGAGATAATCAGATAGCTTGCCAAGATGACCAAGTACAAACTAGATATTGATTCCCATTGTGCCAACGAAACTGCGAACTAGAAAATGATCTAATACAGCCCACACTGAATGTAAATGTAGAGCTTCTGCGGTAAATACACGGTCCAGTCACGTTAATGTGATCATAGTCGACGTCAGTGTGCAATAGCCAACCGCATGCGTCAGATGGATGTAGTAGCAGTGGAGAGTACTTAAAGCGAGTCTGGTGCGACTCATCCGACGTCCAAAATGACATAATCCTTGGCTTTCGGGCCAGAGGCGGAAGAATTTACGAAACGGCCGAGTGTGTAAGCCACTCGTATGCCGCCGTGGTTAAAGCACACCGTGCATGGCAAAAAAGGCGCTACTCTAGTCCGTCGCCGAGGCAACTGGTGTGCGCCATGGCTCGTAGAGACAGGGGTGAACGACGTCTGCGGTAATATGTATGGGCCAACAGACAAATCATCAGCAACTGACCGCCCAGATGAAGTACGGGGCTACCAACAGTATCTCCGCAATTACCGTTCAGCGAAAGTTGCCGCGCATGGGCATACCAAGCACGCCCCTGGTTCATACACCTGCTGTTCATAAGCAACGTGGATGGAATTTGGACACCAATACCGCAAATGGGCGTCCATTGACGGAAGTGGCGACAATGCCCTTTCCTATGAGCCACGTTTCATACTACATCGGTCGGGCGGCCGTTGGCGTGTATGGCATGAAACGTAAGAAAGCGAACACCCTGCCACAATCGTCGGAAGGATCCAGGCTGCAGGAGGGAACGTTATGGTCTGGGGAATGCTTTCGTTGCATTCCCTTGGTGATCTCGTCATACTGGGTGGCACAATGGATCACACAAGTGTGCATCTACCCTTGGGGAACCTTGTCCACCCCTATATTCTGTTTGCTTTTCCTTGGAACGGTGGCATCTACCAGCAGGGCAAAGCAATGTGCCACACAGCTCGGAAGTACACATGCTTATTTTGCAGAGCAGCAGGAGGAGTTTGCCGTACTAACTTGGTCACCAAACTCACAGACCATAGTCGACGGGACATTAAACCCAATCTTCCTTCCTTCCTTTTTCCCAGCATTTATCAGGTAAACCCAATCGACGATGTATGGGACCACCTCGATCGAGCTGTTCGCGTCATTGATCCTCGCGCGAGAATTCTAACTCTGATGGCCACAGCACTGGAGTCGAGATGGCTCCACATATCTGTCGGTACATCCCAGAACTTCACCGCATGTCTCGCAGCGGTCCACCCTGTATTCAAGCATTTGACAGGTGGTCACATTTATGTGACTGGACAGTGTAAGTTAAATGTTCCAAAAAGCGCAACTACGCAAATCCAGGGCAAGCAAGTAGCCGTATCACCATAGATCAGAAGGACGTCGCTTCAACGAGCCCTTTTCTGTGACGTAAGATAAGCCACGTATACTGAACAGGTTGGCACGTCCTCAGAGGGAGAACAGAGTTACCCGCTTTGTTCAGTGATAATGGGGATTTCACTAAGCGAATCTTCCCGCCAAAAATTTCTTAGTGGGCGACTCACCATGGAGCTTGGACGGCTTACTTATCACATGCTTTGCCATTGTAATCCCAAGATAGCTGGTGGATAAGTGAGCAAGAGACGGAAAAGGTGTTTTTTATGTGCAGACGAACACATATCATGAAAGGTGTCTAACAGCAGACGACCTTCAGTGCTTAAAGACGAATTGACAGAGGACTCTATATATACGTTCCATAGCACATTTATCTTAATATGAGTGCTGATAAATTAATACGTCACTTATGCTTAGGAACAGAACTGAATGATTTATATGTGGAGTTACCGTAAGATCAGTACCTCTTATGGTTCGGTAGTTTATTAACAAGCGTTGTGATTGTTATTCCAGTCTTTGTGCTATATGCTTAATAGTAACTGCAATCTTGATAGGTTTCAGTTTCTATCAGATGTTCATTTACATTGATCGCAGTAAAATTGTTCAGTTTTCTGATACATTGTGACGACTGATTTAAGTTTAGATCACTTAGTTTACTCTATTTACCACTCCAAATATCTAAAGTTTCAAATGGCTCTGAGCATTATGGGACTTAACATCTATGGTCATCAGTCCCCTATAACTTAGAACTACTTAAACCTAACTAACCTAAGGACAGCACACAACACCCAGTCATCACAAGGCAGAGAAAATCCCTGACCACGCCGGGAATCGAACCCGGGAACTCGGGCGTGGGAAGCGAGAACGCTACCGCACGACTACGAGCTGCGGACTTCTAAAGTTTCTTAGTATTTTATAACGACACTCAAACACAAAAGATAAAACCAAATTATCGTTATCACTTAATTGAAATTTAATACTGATAAATAAGAGTGTTCTGACGAAATGAATAGCGCAGTCCCCTAGACGTTTTCCTAATGGAATTGGAAATATATTCAACTTTAAATTCGTCACATCTTCCCAAATTTCATCTCTTTCTCTTCTAACCAAACTCTGTGTTATTGATCTCAGCAATACACTAAAATAATACGTTAAATTTATCTGCTTTTGAGGTAACACGACGTCTCTGTCTTCACTGTTCCAGTCAGTTCATTTTGTTGTTTGAGTCTAACTTCTACAGTGAGCATACGTATATTATGACCTTTATCTACTTTCTTGTGTGACGCTTGTATTGTTTAATTTAGATGCTGTCATTAAATCAAGCACTTTCAGTGGAGGATCAGTATGTCAGGCGAGAGACTGAACCATTTGAACTAGTGGCCAAAATATTTTTTCTGCAACTGTAACAGATTTGTAATAAACTCTACCTATTTCCATTGCGTTACACACCAAATACGCTTTCATTGTCTCAGTCAGAATAACATAACACTTCCATTTATATCTTCATCACACACATCTAAATACTTACAGTATGGTTATTTTACAAAAGCAAAATTTGCACGGAAAGCTCATATTATCTAGTACTGAACAGAGAATTTTGACGCAGCTCACGTTTATCTGCACTACATTCACATCGTTTCCACCGATCTGTTTTAAATCTTTCAAAATTTATTCTCTGGTATTCCAAATAACGTTCATTCGTTTTGTTACTTGTCGCTAGCTTTAACGCCTCTTTACAAACTGTTCGTCTCACTATTTACAACAACATGCAAAGTAATTTCTAATAATTTCTGTAACATAAATTAATGTAAAAGACTTTAGGACCATTGTGACCATTGTTGGAAACATGAAAGAAAACACCAACTGCATCACTCACTTTATCTCTGATTTTAAATACTGTCTTCTTCCTGATGAACAGATCATTTTCAGATTCGAAGTTAGTGCTACAAAGAACAGTTTGACCGATTGTATGGAGATGTAACAGAACCTTGGCCTGTGAATTACGTTCATGAGATGTGCAGCCTCCTGTGAATTGAGCTACACCTGTTGAAATTGATATGGGACCAATTTCTTGATGACTCTCCGTTGATGGTTAGCAGCAAACAAATTACGATTTTGTGCTGAAATTCACATGTTTCATCGTTAAACATACTGCAGTATTACTGAAAAATGTATAAACAAAAGTACTCCACAAATTAGATGAACATGTTACTTAATTTTTATATTTGGATAATCTGGACCAACATTACAAAAAATTTCATTTAAATCAAATAGTTCTCTGTGGCAACATAACTTCCGTCTTGCGTTTGCAGTTTTTTGTTCTATACCGTGGTCATGGTTTGTGTGACTATACTTTTCGATGTATTTATATGTGGCGAGTAAGAGGTGGTCTCTCGCTGCTAATTTAATAAAGTCCTGTTTTACTCAGTCCGTGCTTTTAGAAGTTTCAGCTGCACTCTGTATATCAACGAACGTCGTACTTCAGTTTCTTAGGACATGAAAATATCGAATGTTAAATATTAGTGCTAAATTAAAGGTAATTCTAGAGAGAATCTTCGAAAAGTAATTGGCTCGCGAACAATATCAATTTAAATAATATGGCTCCTTCTTTTTGTTTGATGCGTTTATCGTTAAATTAAAGAACTGAAGTTTTCCTTACAAATATGTCATTTGTGTGTCTCAATTTTGTGGTCATGCTGCTGATTATTAGCAAAATATGCTTTTATCTCTGTAGCGTTACAGTTCTTTGTGGATTAATAGAACGAAAGTTTTTTAAAATTAATAAATTAGTTCAAGGTTTATTATAAACTGATAGACTGTTACAAAAAACATACTGTTTGCTTACAAGGGCAAAAATAATGAGCATTGTTATGCTCATCCGATAACATGCTAGAGATAAGAAGATGCTTCATTTGTGATACCTATGTGCAACTCTACACTACCCTTTCTCCGTTACAGAGTTATTTGGCCGAACTGTTGAAAGCTATTAATGAAGACGGTGTCAACGTACTTGGTTACATGGCGTGGAGCATTATGGACAATCTGGAATGGGCTTCTGGATACGAGTAAGTTGAATATTTGTTGTTTTTCCCATACTTTTTTTTCTAATAACCGTTACGTTCTTCACTTCTAAACTGAACTCTTTTCTGAGACACGACAAGGAGCGACATTACTTACTTAATTAGACCGTGCATTCCGTTGAACAGATACTGCAGCTCTTCTACATTTTCACTAAGGATAGGAATGTTATCAGTCAAATTCATCACTGATATCCTTTCACCTTGAATTTTAATCCCACTCTTAAACTTTTCTTTTATTGCCGTCATTGCTTTCTCGATGTATGAACAGTAGGGGTGAAAGGCTACATCACGTGTTATACCATTTTAGTGACAGGACATCGTTCTTGCTCTTCCTGTCTCATTATTCCTTATAATAATATTTCCATATTGTATATTACCCGTCTCTCCCTACAGCTTATCCGAATTTTCCTCAGAATTTCACTAAATATTGCTCTATTTTACATTGTAGATCGCTTTTTCCAGGACGAGCCAGAACAGCCTCTCTGATGGTTTTACCTATTCTCAAACCAAACTGTAGTTCATGCAATAGATCCTCACTTATCTTTCTCTTTTTCTATATTAATAATTCGTGTCGGCAGTTTCGATGCATGACTTGTGAAGCTGATTGTGTGATATTTCTCCCATTTGTCGGCTTTTGCTGGTTTCTGAATTGTGTGGCTGGCGCTTCTCCGAAAATCTGTTGATATATTGCCAGTACAGACCAGTGTTATCATTTCCCACAATGATTTCATAAATTCCGACGGAATGTTGTCTATCTCTTCTACCTTATTTGATCTTAAGTGCTCCAAAACTCTGTTATAATTTGGATCTAACACTGAATCCCGAATATCGACTCCAGTTTTAAGTCTTCGGCCTGGTATCTCATTGACTGGAACAGAACTGTGGTCAGTTATGAGCCCCGCATCGAAATGAGCCCCGACAACCAGCGAAGACGTGCCTCGAGACGCTACGGACAGCGGGGTGCGAACCCTACTGCCATCCGCCAAATGGTTCGACAGCCGTGAGTGACGTTCTCCGGTGCCATTTCTTTAGTTTTGATACACGGCACCCTTACATTTGAGCGGTACGCCAACGATATTCTGCTCTCTCCGTTTTGTTGCCCTCCACGGCAAGCCATCCTGAAATTGGAATGTAAAAGATAATAACCGCCCGCCAAAGGCGACAGTTTCATCAGCTTCTTGATGCACTAATTTACCAACAGCCGTATGTATTGTAGAAATTTATTTTATTTTATGAACTTCTATGTGCTACAAGTTTCGGCATTTCATTGATGCCATCTTAAGGCCCCACTCGTCATAGTCGTAAAACCGCTATGCACGGAAGGAGCCAAATAACTGGATCCGTGAATCAATCTCCTGTAACAGCTCTTGGTGGCCAGGTGACAAACCAGTTCTTTGGCACTTTCCGTGTGTAGCGGTTTTACGACTATGACGAGTGGGGCATGAAGATGGCATCAATGTAATGCCGAAACTGGTAGCACATAGAAGTTCATAAAATAAAATAAATTTCTACAATACATACGGCTGCTGGTGAATTATTGCATCAAGAATTTCATGCCAGCCGTCGTCCCACGATCCATAATGGATCAACGAAGAAGAGTTTCTACGGCTACGGCATACTAAACCCTACCTTGGCCAGGAAGGTCGCCGGATCTCTTTCCAATTCAGAACGTTTGGAGCATTATGGACAGGGCCCTAAAACGAGACCTCGATTTTGAGGTTCTAACTCGCCAGTTGGACAGATTTTGGCTGCCTCGTGATGACTGGGTGTTGTGTGAAGTCCTTAGGTTAGTTAGGTTTAAGTAGTTCTAAGTTCTAGGGGACTGATGACCACAGATGTTAAGTCCCATAGTGCTCAGAGCCATATTTTGGCACTATATGCCTCAGAAGGACATCCAGTGACTCTGTCAATAAATATCATGCCGAATAACTGCATGCATAATGGCCAGAGGTGGACCAACCCGTTATTGACTTTCTCAGATCTCAAGCTCTCTCACTTGGATGAAACATCAACCAATTGCTCTGAAATTGTAATAATTTGTCTGTACATGTCCATCACATCTACTGACTTCATTCCCATTCTGATAATTTCTTCGTGGTGCGACTTTCTTCTTTCTTTGAGTGTACTTACAGCGAACTTCAAGATGAAAGAGAGTGAAAAGAAATTTTTCGAATCATGCAGCTGCAATAAATCAGAATGTTTCAACAACCGTCGGGATATATATTTCACACTTACAGTTCATGTGCGACTAGTATTTTCCTAGTCTGCTGTTTGACACAGCCCGTTTTTTTTTTTAATTTTTCTTTGACCACAGCTTGCTGTAAGCAGTGAAGTAAAACTGTTTCCTTTCCTTTTCTTTCAGGTTACGCTTCGGAATTTACAGGGTAGACTTCAACAGCACTGATCTTGCAAGGATTCCGAAAGCATCTGCAAGCTTCATGGGTGACATCTTCAGAAATAAGACAGTGCCTGATGAGTACTTTCAGTAGAATTAGCGAATCTTATTCTTACTCATAAACAAACAATATCATTAACTTGTAAGTCAGCAACTGCGTTTAGAAAAGAACTATATTTGAACACATGGCGCAGGACCATTATTTTATTCCTCATTTTGAATTACTTCGCTGTACATTCCCATTCTTCATTATCTCCCTATTTCCTTTAATCTTAAAATTACACTTACTCCTTGTTCTACAATGTAAACCAAGTACAAGGTAATTACTGTTTCACATTTAGAAACACATTCTGCTAGGTTTCAATATCATGGCACAATGCTGTTAGTGGTAAGTCATACACTGATCCTAAATCATACACTGATCGTCATAAAAAGGGTTGCACCTAGAAGGGCAACGTGGATTGCGGTCATTTGGCAGGTAAGTAGATGGTGCCACTTGCGAAGTGACTACTTTCAACGTTGAAGGAACAACATTTATTGCGCTAAACGGCCACGAAACGTACGTGTCAGTATGGCGTCGGGCAACTTTAGTTGTGAACATAGCGTCCAGATGGCGTGCGTGCAATTTTACAGGTCTCCAATTTACCTGATACTGCAACCCAAGGCGCTTCTTCTTGATTGGTGAGAGGTCGAGGGCGAAGAGTTTTGGAAGTGTGAGATGTTAGTTATTTTAAGAGGGATATTAGCAGAACGTTTTTATTAAATTATTGTTCTACTAAATAAAAACTTCATTTCCGCATTTCATCGTAAAAAAATAAAGAAAACCATAAATATCCATGGATTTGGTAACAAGTACAGTCAAACCGGCCATTAAAAGCACGGAGTTGCCCAAACATACTAAATTAAATCTTTACCATTTAAAAGTACAGCAGACCACAGAGAAAAATCGTTCTAGTTGAGTGTTGTTAACTATATTCTTCTTTGGCACTACGGGGAAAATCGGCATAGCTTAAGAACAACATGAAATAATTATGTTAAAAGGATTCCACAGCTGAGGTAATAGTTATAAGAAAGGAAATACAATATTCAACCGTTATCATGAGACTTAGGGGAATATCAGTAGGTACTGATACTCAGAACAAAGGACACTGGTGGACACAAACACTAAATGCCCACCATGGCACACAGGAATGGTAAAACCTTAGTGCCAGTCTCAGGTGAGATCCCAGAGTATAATGTTTAACATAAGTTTCTCACCAAAATAATTTTCCTCTGCGACCATACTGGAAAAACGATTTCATACACGTTAGAGTTGTGTGCTGATATTAATGCGCCCAGGATCACTTCTGTCTTAAGTTGCTTCTCGAAGACATACGAGGTATTTCAACATGAAACGGATACACGTCTTGCGTCACATTATTTGTACCTAATGGAGACATAGCCTGACTCCTCATGCAGATTTTGACGTTAAAGACTCTTACTTACCTTAAGATGACGTCATATTTACCGAAAATATATTAAAATATCCACCCACCGACCCACCCGTACCTTCCACATGTCAGCAACGTGGACGTGGCACCACGCAACAGCGCGAGCGCTGGAGACATTGTAAGATATTACAGCCAAGGTCACATGATTCCAATGACAGTCTACAGCAAAGGTATACCTACTCATGCCTATACATCTCTCGGACTTTAGAAAGATCACTGGAGGCATAGCTAGGGTCCTCATCTACAATATGACGCCATAAGCTCTTGCTTTTATTAAAAGACGTCATATGTACTAAAAATATACACTATGTGAACAAAAGAATCCGGACACCAAAAAACATAGGTTTTTCATATTAGGTACATTGTGCTGCTACCCACTGCCACGTACTCCATATCAGCGACCTCAGTAGTGATTAGACATCGTGAGAGAGCAGAATAGGGCGCTCCGTGGACTTTGAACGTTGTCAGGTGATTGGGTGTCACTTGTGTCATACGTCTGTTCGCGAAATATCCACACTCCTGAACATCCATAGGTACACTGTTCCCGATGTGATAGTGAAGTGGAAACGTGAAGGGCACAAAAGCGTACAGGCGACGGCGTCTGTTGACTGACAGAGACCGCCGACAGTTGAAGAGGATCGTAATGTGCAATGCGCAGACGTCTTTCCAGACCATCACATAGGAATCCGACAATGCTTCAGGATCCACTGCAAGTACTATGACTGTTAGGCGGGAGGTGAGAAAACTTAGATTTCACTGTCGAGCGGCTGCTCATAAGGCACACATCAATCCGGTAAATGTCAACCGATGCTTCACTTGGTGTAAGGAGTGTCAACATTGGACGCTTGAACAGTGGAAAAACGTTGTGTGGAGTGACGAATCATGGTACACAATGTGGCGATCTGATGGCAGGGTGTGAGTATGGCGAATGCCCGGTGAACGTCGTCTACCACCGTGTGTAGTGCCAACAGTAAAATTCGGAGGCGGTGGTGTTATGGTGAGGTCGTGTTTTTCGTAGAGGGGCGAGCACCCCTTCTTGTTTTGTGTGTAACTATCACAGCACAGGCCTACATCGATGTTTTAAGCACGTTCTTGTTTTCCATTCTCGAAGAACAATTCGGAGATGGCTATTGCATCTTTCAACATGATAAAGCACCTACTGATAATGCACCGCCTGTGGCGGAGTGGTTACTCGACAATTACATCCCTGTAATGGACTGGCCTGCTCAGAGTCCTAACCTGAACCCTTAGAACGGGTTTGCGATGTTTTGGAACGCTGACCTCGTGCCAGACCTCACCGACCGAAATCGATACCTCTCCTCAGTGCAGCACTCCCTGAAGAATGGGCTGCCATTCCCCAAGAAACCTTCCAGCGTCTGACTGAACGTGTGCCTGCGAGAGTGGAAGCTGTCATCAAGACTAAGGTTGGACCAACAGCATATTGAATGCTAGCATTACCGATGGGTGGCGCCACGAACTTGTAAGTCATTTTAAGCCAGGTGTCCGGATACTTTTGATCGCATAGTGTGTTACAATAAATTATCAATATTCTAGCTATGCGTCCCTTAGTATATACTACGTCATGCAATACATGTATCCAGAAATGCATCAAAAACAAAGGCTCCAAATAGGAGACTCCACACCGTCAAGCGATACGATCAAGTAGTACATCTAACTCTTGAGCGGAGACTGTCCGCACACCGTCCACCTCGTAACGCCCAGGCAATTCTGCACAGATGGTCCTTCGTTACACTTTATGGTCTACTGTTAGGCGGCGATACACAGCTTGCGCACAACTTCGAGTACCCCAACTGGTAGGCGAATGTGTCAGCACTACCAACAGAGACGACCAATTGTGCAGCGAGGTGTTTGATTGTGATCCGTCTATCGCGTCGAATGATAGCACCCTCCGAGTTCGAACTCTGTAAGTTTCACAGCTGTGTGTGACCGGCCGGCCAACACGCGGGAGATCGGACAGGTTTGTGCGACCTTGTTGCGGTGATGGCTGACGCCCGCCCAACGACACACTGTGCTTTTGTTCACTGCCAGGTCTCCATAGACATTCTACAAGCGTCTATGAATATCCGTGATGCTCTGGATTTCTGCCAAAAGAAACCTAATGACAGCTGTCTGCTTGGAGCCCACCTCTTTACAGACGCCACTTTTAACGCAACGTATAGCACCGCCACCCATCTGAACATCGTGAAACAACAGGGGCTGACGCGGGAATATTCCACAGATTCCTCAGGTTTTCAACCGAAATTTTCCGAGAAAAACAAATGTGTTGCATTACTAATTCATCGCCTCTCATAGATTCAATTAGTGCGCGCGAAAGCGTCCCAGATATGCTCAGCCAACTCCCAGGGCAGACGCTACAAGAAAAACATTGTTCATTGCGGTGTAGTTAACATCCGAAAGCGTGTATTCCTACCACAGTTAACTAATGTGTCGGTTCCTCCTTCTACATTTCAAGAAAAGACTATAAAGGTAAAATTAAAATTTTCACCTCATACGGTGCCTTAGCAGCAGTCGCTCTTGCCGAGGACCATTTTTGTGACTGTAGCTCGGTTAGGGTTTCGGGGGGGGGGGGGGGCACAAAGAGCCGTCCTCAAGCCCCATAAGGTGTCTGGCGATAGATGTCAGCTTTCAGCTTTGACAATACTTCATTGTCGAATTAGAGATCCCCTCCTCTCCCTTTCGCTTACCGTATCTGTCAGTCTAGTTCTATGTTATAAGTTCAGTTCCAATACAGTAAAGTTCCTTAGAAAGTTTACTTAGAATTAACCTTCTTCATTAATTGTTAAATAAGTCTGTTACAGAATCGAGTGCAGGTACGACGAAATCGAAACTACTGAAACTGCGCAGCTATGAGCCCATTTGCGCACTGAACGACGTGGGTAGCACACCGTTTCTCCTTTAACAGTCCCTTATCTTCTCCAATTTTTACAATGTCCCTCACTAGCGAATTTCCGGTGGTAAGCTAAACATGATGCTAATACTACCATCACGACTTTTAAATTTGGCTTCACAATCAGTCTTAGTACAGGATCGAAAACGTCAGATGACACTCTTTTTATCTAACACGAGTGTTCTGTCGTGTTCAGATGTAAATATGCTACGTTTTGAAGTGCAAATTTGCCCCCATATTTCACCTGCTGTCGCAACTTCAGTGTAATTGGTCGCATATTATGTGTTTTTCAGTTAAAAGTTTTTTTCAAAGCGTTTTTCGAAGAATGACTTCAAATTAAATGCGTGCACGAAAACACGCTGCACCGTATGAGTCACGGATTCAGTTGCGCTGCAGTCATCGTGTGCCTACCTGAAAGACAAAAGTCTAGTTTCATGTTTGGAACTAGCACACGGTTTGGATCCGTCCTCAAGTTTCATCACAGTACTTATTTCGCAGCAGACAGAGAGTTTCATCTAGGTAAGAAATAAAGATCTGTTTTAGTAACTTTGTTGATGTGCAGTACAAATTTAATATCTTGCAGATTATTACTAGTAAAGAAAATGCCACAGTAAACAACATTACACACATTTAGCTTATCATTTTCGAGGTCACCAAATTATAGCTGACGCATTATACATCCATACTTCTTATACGTTTCACTCGATTCGTATTGCATGTATGCGAAGGAGCAATTTAAGAATAGATAACATTTTTATGAAATACTAGGTTTCTACTCGTGTCTACGCCAGCGTACATAAGAATCTCATAGATTGCACATATATGTCTATTTACTGCTGTTTAACAACACGCGACATCCGAGACGATTGAAATTTTTCTGTACTATTCAAAGAAACTGACATGATTTTCGGTCCCTAAACAGAGATATAAATACACTGAAGCGCTAAAGAAACTGGTGTAGGCATGCGTATCCAAATATAGAGATATGTAAGCAGGCAGAATACGGCGCCCCGTTCGGCAACGCCAATATAAGGCAACAAGCGTCTGGCGCAGTTGTTGGATAGGTTACTGCTTCTAAAATAGCAGGTTATCAATATTTAAGTGAGTTTGAACGTGGTGTTGTAGTCAGCGAGTGAGCAATGGGACACAGAATCTCCGAGGTAGCGATGAAGTTGTGATTTTCCCGTACCACTGTATCACGAATGTACCGTGAACATAAGGAATCCGGTGGAACATCAGATCTCCGACATTACTGCGGCCATAAAAAGATCCTGCAAGAACGGGACCAACGACGACTGAAGAGAATCGTTCAACGTGACAGAAGCGCAGCCCTTCGGCAAATTGCTGCACATTGCAATGCTGGGCCATCAAGTGTCAGCGTGCGAGCCATTCAACGAAACATCATCGATATGGACAAACGTCATCGATATGGGCTTTCGAAGCCGAAGGCCCTCTCGTGTACCCTCGATGACAACACGACACAAAGCTTTATGCCGCGCCTGGGACCTTCATCACCGACATTGGACTGTTGATGACTGGAAACATGTTGCCTGGTCGGACGAGTCTCATTTCAAATAGTATCGAGTGGATGGACATTTACAGGTATGGAGCCAACCTCATGAATCCATGGACCCTGCAAGTCAGCAGAGGACTGTTCAAGTTGGTGGAGGCTATGTAATGGCGTGGGGCATGTGCAGTTGGAGTGATATGGGACCCGTGATACATCTTGATACGACTCTGACAGGTGACACGTACGTCTGACCACCTGCAATAATGTCCACTGTGCGTTCCAACGGACTTGGGCAGTTCTAGCAGGACAATGTGACACCCCACAGGACCAAAATTGCTACAGAGGTTCTCCAGGAACACTCTTATGAGCTTAAACACTTCCGCTGACCACCTAAACTCGCCAGACACGAACATTAGCGAGCTTATCTGGGATGCCTTGAACGTGCTGTTGAGGAGAGATTTCCACCTTCTCGTACTCTTAGGGATTTATGGACAGTTCCCTCCAGGTCTACTTCAGACATTAGTCGAGTCCATGCCATGTCCTGCTGCGACACTTCTGCGTGTTTGAGGGAGGGGCGGGGGGGGGGGGGAGGCGGCTACACGACATTAGGCAGATGTACCAGTTTCTTTTTATCTGGAGTGTGTATTGACCCACTCTCGGGACCTGGTTGACGACCTGAATAGCACACATGAGTGATAAATTGCATTTGATACTTTTAAAGCGCTCCATGTCAACTAAACAAAGGAATGAAACACCAACAGGTTGTTTTACAACATTTTTAAGGGTCTCTTCCTCCTCGTCTCCATTTCTAGGAGTAGTAGAGGTATCTTGCAAATGCTGTACATCCAACTGTCCCCTCACACCTATCTCCTGTACCGTCTGGGCATAACAGCTCTTCATCATCCACGTGCCTTGAACACAACCTCCTCCACATTCCCCCTCAATCTATCTGTCCTCTTCCTCCTCCGCTCTGTCGATCTGATCTGCTCCTCTCTATGTCCATCTCCTCCCCTCCCCTCTCTCTATCTACCTCTTCCCCTGAACTCTCTCTGCTCGTCTCCTCACCTCCTCCTCATCGTCCACATCCTCCTCCCGAGTCTCTGGGGGTCCATCTCCTTCACACCCTCTCTCTGTCCATCTCCAACTCACCATCTGCCCATCTGCTTCTGCTCCTCTGTCTGTCCACCTACTTCACCCTCTCTGTCTGTCCATTCTCTCAACCTGCTCTATCTTTCCACCTACTAATCTGTCCCTTCTCGGTCCACTATTCCATTATCACCGCCAAACCTATTCCAGTGGGAGCTTGGTGGATTTCACCACCACAGTATTTTTTTTCCTGATGGTAATTATCTATCAGTTTTGGTTGAAGTGTATTCAGAAGCTTAAGTAGTGATGTTGAATATATGCGTATGTGACGTAAATCGTTCACTTGTATGTCTGATGCTGTTTTAAGCCCTACGACTGCAGGGAGGATTTTAAATTTATCACTGATAATCATCCATGTGGTCTGGTCTTAGCCCTGAAACACATTAAGAAAATCATAGGATCGCCGTAATGCTCATTCTCGCTACCAGCGACACGCCGATCAACGCAAACAAAGAGGCAGATAGCATTTTAGTCCTTTAAAGGTGTTCAGTGACAACTAAATACAAGAAATAAATTCCAATAGACCGTTTTCTCAAATTTTTACGTCACCCCTTTTCATTCACATTTTCACCCCTAGTGATAATGGGAAATCTTACTCCCCCAGTGTTTTCATACACATAATTATGTATCTACCGCGACTGGTTCAAATAGCTCCAGGTGTTCCAGAGTTATTCTCCAGTGTGACCCCCTTTTCATTTCCGCCCTTAAAGCAGGTGTGTGGTTCTTAAGTCCCAGTGATTAATTCCAGGTTGTAAGTAATCAGTAAAACTCCTCCTGATTAAAGACTCAGATTCCCCTGTATAAAACAGCTTCCAACTTATGACTGCATTTGAAATGAGTTAATGTGTAAAATAAGTAATGCTGACCATGAAGGTTTTGAAACGATTTGAAATTAAGAATAAGATTGGTTTGATGTCGGTAAGTGCTCCCTCATTATCAAAAATACAATGAGTATAGTCTGTGTGAGCTACCCTACGTTTAAGGAAATAGCTTTGCAGATATCTCAGTGTTTATACGCGTATCTCATAAACTAAGTGTGGTACAATGATGTAATTTTGGAGATCCATTGGGTGGTTTTTGTAGGTACAACAAGAACAGGGGGAATGTAGTAAGCGATAAACTCTTTTTCCTTCATCATTTTGTGAGGGAAGTCAGAAGAAAATGTTACGTAAGGGTTTGATGCGTACTGTGCAATGTTTGTTCCAAGTTGCAAAGTGCTCTCACTCTCAAATATTTGATGAATATTTTCTGGGTATTTTAGCGCGCTGCATTGTCTTCTTTTTCACCCCAGCCACATTCCTCTGAGAGGCAGGCGTTTTTATTTCCACCGCGTAATTTTCCGGATACCGAGTGATGTGTGTGCAAAGGTTTGGTAGCATAGAGCGAGCAATTTTGGAGGTACATACATACCTCCATTCTTATAACGTATACAGAGGATGGGATTTATGAGTAATAACGATGAGCTATTCGTCTGCTGACTTCAATATTATCAAATACTAAGACAGATAGTCCAGCGCTGAATGTCATCTCACGATGTGGTAAGAATGCTGCTGTCCCAGTCTGCTACAAGGACAGAGATACCTCGTGTATGAATATTCTGAATAGCAGAATGTGTGGCAAGCGACACAAATGGTTAGGGGCTCCAGAAAATATTAAATTACCGAGAGGTCTCTCGCATCTGACAACCCGGTAGTCTGACAGCAGTTATATTACGCAGATCCAAGACGGTATTTCCATGTTGCTTTCCTTAAAGCCAGCACGTCTTCCAGAATGACCCTAGGCAATGAAGACTGTCACGCGTTTAGAATAACTGCCAGAGCCAACTTTTAACAGCATACTCTTTAGTTCACAATGTTAAGTAATTAGCGGAAACAGCTCTAATTATGTAGATATAATGGTAGTAAATGTCGCCTCGAAATCACATACAGGTTTCTTATCTACAAGGATATGTTTTGTGACACCCTCTTGGATTAGCATAAAACAAAGTTCGTTCATTTAAAAAGATCACACTTACGAAATTGTACACAAAATGCATTAATATAACCTTCTGGGGAAGATGTTGAAAGGAAACGCCTGTTAACAGCGTCTGCTTACTTCATGCTAGGGACCCTCTTATCACAGAAAAGAAAACTACACAATACAATACAAAGTATTACAACGATTTGGAGTGAACGCTATCGCGTTCCCTCTGCTCGCGTGTACATATATGCAGGTGCACCATTTCGATACTTTATCGTAGTTTCGTCGTCAGAGCGTGGATTGTGAGATAAGGTATTTGAAGTCTTACCGTTGCGTTGTTATTTACCACCGGAAAAATGTTATCCCAGCGCAAAAAAGGCGAATAGGCTGCTATTTAGAAGACTGAAAAGCGAGGTACTGTCTGCTTCATCCTAACGTCCCCGGGATTTTCCCACAAATTTTGGCATGGTCACATACTGCGGACATTTCAACATGCAGCTCACCTCTCACTCTCATAACCGCCCCTATGGCCCACTCAAACCCAGTAATCTATCGCTGTACGTCGCCCATATACATCCCCAACCACTTTCCCATTCTCACTCACTATTTCAACCCATCTCATTGTCTCTTTGTGTCTTTCCGGTACTATCTAATTTCTCACAGCACAGTCTCCTTTGTTGCTGATTCCTCTCACTGTCCCTGTCTTCTCTTACTCTCTTTTACTGCTGCTGTCTCACACATTCCTTCCCACTGCTGCTGTCTCTTCTCTCTGTCGAAATCTCTCTCCTCCTCGTTGTCATTGTCATAGACTGTGTCTCATTATCCCTGGCTCTCACCCACCTCCACTTTCTCCGTCTCTTTATTCCTGTCGCACTGGCAGTGTCTTCTTTACACGACTGTCTACTATCTTCCAGTATTTATTACTTTTCCGTCTCTTTCCCACTGCCACTGTCTCCTTATTTCTCAGGTAAAGAAAGCGGGAATATGCACGCACGTAAAAATTTTTGAGGAAAATTTCAAGGTTGCTGAGGAAGGTAGAATGAAGCAGCTGATACCCCACTTTTCTATCAGAGTCTTTTATATAGGAGCATGTTCGAATTTTTTGTGCTCTGATAGGAGCAGGTTTGCTCTGGTTCCCTTCTTTTCCTGCTACAGCGAGTTGTCACTCCTAAGAAATTAGCTTTATGGGCCAGTAAAATTTCAATAGTTTACGTATGTCAAACTGAAAAAACGTAAGATAGTTCACTTGCGTGAAACTGAAACAAAGCAATACTAATTGCACGCCAAACGCCGGATTTTATGAGCGCAAAATTTTTGCATGTGCTTCACAACTACAACATGGGGCTCCCAGAACTCTTCTGATAATAACGGAGACACTTAACAGCATATTTCTCCGTGCTACATCCCTTTATAAATTACGTTTTCGCCTCACACCGGGTTTTACCTGCGTATTTTACTTTTACAGTAGCGGTAATTTAGAAGCTCTGTGTCTCGGAAACGGATAAATACATTCATAAAATTTTCAAGGTTTTCGAGACCGGATTTTTGAAAAGTATCGCCATAACTACGCCCATTTGTTTTACGTAGTCTTATTGGAATCGGCTTCACAATTTTGGTTCCCGAAAACCATGATTTTAGGGTTCTTCTTCAGTACGGATAAATACTTTTGAAAGCGAAAATATGGCACTTCTACATAAATGCCTGGATAATGCCGTTAAAATTCGATCAGTTTTCTGCAGTCATTTATTACGCACTTAGATTTCGTCTCATACCGGATTTCGAGATCGAATGCCACATGTAGAAGTAGGTAACTATAAACTTTTGCATCTGGGAAACGAGCACAGATATCAAGAAAATTTTGCGGTTTGTTCTAGAACGGAATCTCAGGAATAGATTGCAAAAATTTCATCCTTTTAATGTTAATAGCCGTCTTTAAATCCGCAAACCCATTTCTGGTACGAAAAGTATTGTAAACAAATTTTGTGGGGTTTTCTAGAGAACCGCCCATAAACTAATGGTTCTTCTATAATCCCCTTAAGATTCACCGCTGACAGCATCAAATGCATAAAGAACCAGTCGATATCCACCATTTGCCGAAGCAGGAGGAAGGGTGTAATATTCATACTTTGATCACGTATTGTAACATAGACGATTCTTCTGTGTGGTACACAAATTTTCCCTAGGCCAATAGCTATACGGAATACTTGACCGTACCTTTCTATCACCAACAGAAATCGAGGTATGAGCCCCGGATGAATCCCGTTTCCATACGTTATGTAACGTACTGGGTAGCGAAAGCTGTCACACATATACCGATGATTATGGCTTATTTCTCTTTTTCAGGCCCTTCTGCTTAGAGCAATAACTTCCTGTGTGACGAAGTGTCTCCATATAAATGCACAAAGTAAGCGCTACCCCTATCAAACTTCTTAACCGATTGTGTAGTTTCTTGCAAAAAGTAAAACTCATATTGAAAGTTTTTTCTTCTGAAGTGGCACGCGATAACAGGACAATAAGTATGAGGAAAATTAATGTTATTCACTAGTTTGAAAATGTGTGACTGATTACTCACGTGAAATTATATATAAATTGCGTCTTATCACACAAGATAACTTTATTTAAGCATTTTGGCTTATCAGAAGCAGTGGATACATTATCATCTGCTTTGGGTCTTAAATTCTCTAGATGTATTTTTTATGTTCTTTATTCCATCAGGTGCTGACGAAAAAGATATTTTGCGCAATAGGTAGCATACAAAAAATTTTACGATCTGATTATCTTTATGTGTAGAGACAAATTTTACGAAAGTATAAAATTAAAATGACTTCACAAACACTGAAAACAATATCTTTTCCTATGTCTTACACCACGTTCTGTGAAAAATTGTCTATCTTAACTAACATTTTTTGAATTGTTTGTTTTGTAACAACTCGTGTAGTACAATTTCCGTTAACACCATGTGAAAGAACCATGAAGATGCTGAAGACGGATCCACAAACTCCGGAATAAAATACTGTATAATTTAAAAAATTCATTTTGTGACTTAGGGCTGATATTGTACACTTATTCATTTGTACTGCGAAAGGTCTTCCAGTGTTCCGCTGGTAACCTGCAATGTCTGACTTCACAATAGGAATTAAGTATTGGAAAGCAGTTTACTTCTTTTAGTTACGCTGTCTGCGTTATAGCAACACATGCTTCAGTGTAAGCCACTGGCTACTCGGAGTGCCAGCCGCATGAAAGAGAATACTTCACTCGGTTGTTGGACTACATCCTTATATCTTCTAATGTTATAGAGTTAAGTGTCAAATTCTAAGTAGTTGCTTTTTATAAAAACGTTCTCACTTGAGGAGGAAATGATTTTTTTCCCTTTTATATTACATCAAGGGACAATTTTTCCAGGCTGGCGGTAATACAGTGTCCCCCTGGTGAAAAATGTTAGTATATTTCAAATTTCATTGGTTTTCGAACTCTGTCCACAATTTTTCCGGGGAATAAGTTCTATCCGTGAAAGTACTGAAATCCTTTCGAGACGAGGCATCGATATACACTAGCAGTATGAAAGTAGAAAGACAGCTAGCGGCTACCAGGAAGTTTTTTTACGAGTTGCAATCCAGCTGGTATAGTTCTTAGTTCTAGGGGACTGATGACTTCAGAAGTTAAGTCCCATAGTGTTCAGAGCCATTTGAACCATAATATCCCCAGTTGTCACAGAACTACAGATAATCAGAAAATACGTTTCAGATCCACTCTTCGAAATTAATTGACTCAGTTAATAAAACTGATACGATTGTCAGCAAGCTGTCGACAGATGTACAGGAACGTCAGTGAAAGTTATATACAGATACAATCACTGAGATCATTCGCGTGTTATTTTTGTTTGTATCAGGCCATTAGTAATTACCATATTAATTAAATACTTGAGATGCTACATAATTAGCAGAATGTTAAATAAAGTGGTATGAACTAGTATTAAGGCCTAGCTATCAGAAATAAAATAAAAATTAATTCTTTTATCTAAATTAACATCAAAATTAGACTACACTAAACGTGTATCATTAACACCGTCAATTGTGTGAGGCCTAGAAGCGCTAAGTCAATTCTGAGTCCATAATATTCGAGATAGGGGGGGGATTTATCTCACAGAGACGGTGCCCTACTTCTGGTTGGTTCAAATGGCTCTGAACACTATGGGACTCAACTGCTTAGGTCATTAGTCCCCTAGAACTTAGAACTAGTTAAACCTAACTAACCTAAGGACATCACAAACATCCATGCCCGAGGCAGGATTCGAACCTGCGACCGTAGCGGTCTTGCGGTTCCAGACGGCAGCGCCTTTAACCGTACGGCCACTTCGGCCGGCTCCTACTTCTGGTGTGAGCATAAAATTAAGATACGTTTTAATAGCCCAAAGATGCACGCTTTACGCACATGCTACCAGTTTCAGTAACTCATGGGATATTTAAATTAGAAACATACTTTCTAGCGACAATTTGTTCACAAATTAATCGTGTACGTCATGGTAGAAGTGTTCAAAGTGTTCAAAGTATATGTATGGTGAATCAGAACAGTAACAGTTGAGACTCATAACGGAGGTAAGGCGTATAAATTTCGGGACGTAAATACGAGATGACTGTTCAAGACACATAAGTCCGAAGCACCAGTGTCGGTTTCAGCGGCAGTTCAGGCGCATTGGCAAAGTATTGGTCGTGAGGAGCACTGCGTTTAGGACTTGAACCTTCAGAGGGATTTTATGTTTTCCACATGAACAGCAACTACAGATATTTTAGCTTTTGAAAGGAGTGTTGAGAGCAATAGTAGACTCCGTCCTCTAGAAGTTGACGGGGCAAAATGAGACGTGGTGAATGTACCTGTAATGTGTGAGTTAAACACAACAGGTCCTACGATTTACTACACTCTGCACATATGGCTCAAGACGGGTAACTGACATTAATTTTGTCACGTTTGTCGACCACATTCAACTGGAATCAGGTCTACATCATTCTTATTTAGGTATATTTATAGGTGTTCTCGAAGAACAGAATTTTCAGAAACAGAATGAGATGCTCCACTGAAACCGGTTGGGTACAAGCAAGCCATATACATTAAATACTCATCCATGTATCGCGTGTCGCTGCCGGAGTAATATTGACGGCATAAGTAAACATTTAATTTTTGAATCCTAATTGTAAATATAGGCGTCACAAAGTGAGACACTGCAAAGTCTGCCAGATTCCCAACAAGAGGACTTATAGAACCCACTTCTTTGGTGTGGGGCTAGGAGGATGGTAAAGGGTGTGAAATCCGGTAAATGGCTGGATTTCCCACAGTTCGCAGTTATTTTCTCTCAGTGTTTTCATTAAAAAAGAACAGTGGTGAGGGTATCTGTTTTTCTGAAGAACGAAGATTTTTTTTCGTTTGCCGATTATGTATTTTTTTTTTTTTTTTTTTTACCGTTGATCCGAAAGATGTAAGTAGTACAATATTTTCCAACCGCAAAAAAATTCAAATGGCTCTAGGGACTATGGGACTTAACATCTGAGGCCATCAGTCTCCTACACTTACAACTACTTCAACCTAACAAACTTGAGGACATCATACACATCCATGCCCGAGACAGGATTCGAACCTGCGACCGTAGAAGCCACGTGCTTTCGGACTAAAGCGCGTAGAACCGCTCGACCACAGCGGCCGGCTTTCCAACCGCAGCAAAGTTATAAAAACAAAGTTTTAGTTTCGTTTCGTAATAGCATAAAGTAACTTTCAATATGAGGAAATCCTCGCCATAAATATGTCGTCAGGTTATTTTTTTTGTTTTTCTGATAACAGGTTTCATTCGATTCCGTAGTTATCGCCCGCTCCTCGAATTATGAACCCACACATCATTCACAGCAGCAAAGAGGCAGGAAAATCAATGGAATTAATTTGAAATTGATCCAAGCAACGCTCGATAAATTCAGTTTCAGATTTGCTTTTCGATAACATTCAACAAACTCAGGGAGGCAATGTCGAAAGTTTTTCTGTTCTTGAATGCGTATTCCCTCTAGTAATACGACACACTCAGATTGACTTCACGCGACAGTCTCACCGCGGTATGGGGGGGGGGGGGGATGAATGCGATGAGCCTAATGCTGAGATGGCGGACATCGGCTTCAAGTTTGTGACATAATGTCACTTACCTTGTTTTATTTTTTATCTCCATGGATTTGCTGGTCACCTGGTGGACACCTCGGCCGTGGCAATAAGCGTGAACTTAGCGCCGGCCGCGCCTGCGCCGTGAGAAAGTCGGCCGCTTCCCATTTAGGACACCGATGTGTCAGTTGGGGGATGGAAGCACGGCTGGACAGCAGCGAGCAATTATCAGCGCCACTTCCTTCATCTTGGACTAACTATTGTGCATGGACGATTAAACGGAAGTTCTCGGTGTAAGTCGCTTCTGAGTTCGCTGTACGTTACGTGACTGCTCATCCACATTCGCCTCCAAGGAGGTGCTTTGGGTTCTTATACCGTGTATTTGTGCCACCGTAATTGAAACTGGTGAGCATGTCTTTGGGTAAACCTTGTGTCTGTTTTCAGACCACATGTTTTTATGATTCCCCTAGCCGTGCTGTAACATTTACCTTCTCAATACCAGTCTGCTTCCGTAGCGAAATAGTATATAAATTTGAAGGCTGACAAGTAATTAGTTGTTATTTTTATCTGGCTGTTTAATGACAATACCTCCGTAGTCACTTCATGAATTCGTGTTCCGATTCAGCTATCATTTAATGTCAGTTGTACAGAATGTTAAAATTATTTTTGTCTAGTTTGTTTCTGCACTATCTACAGTGAGCTTAGGTTGCCGTTCTAGTAACTTGATGTTTTTGTACGTTGTAGTAAGCGGAGTGTTGTGTGATGCTTTGTCGGCATTAAGCTGAATCCCATTAAGGGTTCGACGAGCGAGTAAGGTGCAAGCAACATGGTGCCATTTCGCTTCTTCTTAAGGAAGCCAGTTCCTTCATCGCTTTGGTTATTAATAAATTTACTCACTGGAAAAGAGATCTATGTCCTGTTAAGTGTATCAGAGGCTTCTGTAATTTTTTTTTTCATGAAAATAGGTTGGAAGGAAATCTTTCAGAATCCTAAGATTTATCCGATCAATTAAGCTTTTCGTAAGCTCATATCGAATATGAAAGATTCAACGAGGTCCCTTTGCGTTTAAATACTCTACATTTTCTTAAATCTATCTTGTGTTGTAGCTGAAACATTGTAAATGGTTCAAATGGCTCTGAGCACTATGGGACTCAACTGCTGAGGTCATTAGTCCCCTAGAACTTAGAACTAGTTAAACCTAACTAACCTATGCACATCACAAACATCCATGCCCGAGGCAGGATTCGAATCTGCGACCGTAGCGGTCTTGCGGTTCCAGACTGCAGCGCCTTTAACCGCACGGCCACCTCGGCCGGCCGAAACATTTTAATTCAAATGAAGATAAAGTCGGTAATAACTGAGCTCAGTACACTGGTCTGGTGACTTAATTGTTGTTATGGAGAGTTGATTTCACATAAGGGCTACCATTGTACCAAATTTTCTTTTTTGAAAACCAACAAAGGAAAAGAAGAAACAAAACGCGAATGGGAAACAAATGAGTTAGAATATAACAAAATATTTATTTTCTGGCTAGTTAGCCCATGTCACTTGCATGTCCACGTATTTGCTAACCAGGATCATTTTACGGTTGACCCACCATTCGTTCAATATCGTCTCATTTGCTGTAATACGTGTCTTCAATTTTCAGCGTCATATGGATTATTTTACAGATACGTCTCGCCAAATTACTGTTCCCCGTTGAAAGATATTACTGCAAGATGCTTATGTTTCGGAACAACTCACACACAGTTCACATCACTGTAATGCTGAACACTCACTAATTACAATTGCCCTTAACCCAATTTGGCTTCGTATCTAATAGGGTCTCACATCCCTATTTATACGTAATCAGTAGCGCAACACATACATTTCGAAATCAGCAGTTTCATATTCATGCATAGTTACTATGCCACCGTTGATTATGCTTAACTGCTGCACGTGAGGATAAGGCAACAGTAATAACAGGGAAGAATTTTTGTGGGACGAACGCAGTAAACCAGTGTGAACGCCACCTACACGTCAATGTTACCACATCGTATGCATCGTGTGATGATGTTGTTTTGTTTGTGTGGCGCTCAACTGCGCGGTCATCATCGCCCGTACAAAGTCCCAATTTTGTCCATTTTTCCCAATCCAATGTAGTCACTGTCATAAATGATGACGAAATGACGAGGACAACACAGACACCCAGTCCCTGGGCAGAGAAAATCCCCAACACGGTCGGGAATCGAACCCATGACCCCGTGATCCAGAGGCAGCAACTCTAGCCAGGAGACCACAAGCTGCGGACATGCACCATATGCATTAAAGGTTTAATCAATTACAAGTATTGTATTTATACCTCAAGGGCGTAAATAGACCAGTTCAAATAGTTTCTGGTAGCTTATTCGTGCACTTCCATAAAATACTTCACTCCCACATTATGACAACCATTTTGAAAGTGTGGTTGGTATAGATTTTGGCACATAGGAGGGTTATCCACAAAGTACATTACGTTTAGGAATTAAAAATAAATAAAGTATTTGAAATTTCTTTTATTATATACAGATGAAAGCCACACTTAAATACTACTTTTCTACATAGTTGCCATTTAAATTAAGGCACTTATCGTATCGATGGACGAGCTTGGAAATTCCTTCGTCGTAAAATTCAGCCGCCTGCGCCTTCAACCACGTAATGACTTTCTTCTGGGACAGAAAAGGTGTGGTTTTTGTGGATTTCCTGGAAAGAGGCACTACAATAAGCTCTCAAAGGTATTGCCAAACTCTGCACAACCTCAGAAGAACAATACAAAACAAGCGCAGGGGAAGGTTGGGCTCAAAGATCTTGCTGATTCACGACAACGCCCGGGCCCACACGAAAAATGCCACTCGTGAAGTTCTCGAATCTTTTAAGTGGGAGTTGTTTCCTCATCCGCCGTACAGTCCCGCCCTGGCACCGAGCGACTTCCACTTATTCCCAGCAATGAAGAAGTGGTTGGCTATGCAGCGTTTTGATGACGACGCACAGCTTCAAGAAGATGTAACCACGTGGTTGAAGGCGCAGGTGGCCGAATTTTACGACGAAGGAATTTCCAAGCTCGTCCATCTCTACGATAAGTGCCTTAATTTAAATGGCAACTATGTAGAAAAGTAGTACTTAAGTGTGGGGTTCATCTGTATATAATAAAAAAAATTCCAATACTTTATTTAGTTTTAATTCCAAAACGTAATGTACTTTGTGGATAGCCCTCGTATATAAGATACTTTGTGAATAACTTCCCTCGTTGCATCTTTCACATATATAAATATCAGTGGTCAGACTGGACAATCTTTCCTAATTTTGGCCCTCCTTTCCATAAAAAAAAAATGAATTTACTTTCTATCCTTGACGTTGATACCAAGTGGGCTAAAATGGAAAACATTTTATTCCATTCCACTTTATCAAATGCCATGTGGAAATTTAGTAACGCAAATATGAATGTCGCGTTTTACTTAGTCTGGCTTCTATAATTTCAACAGAGATAAAATCTCAATTGGAGTTCTGATACTTTCCTAACTTACTGTCAAATTTCGTTTCCTTTAATTGGAAAAGTAATTTCTTTCCGAATATAAGCTGCAAGCGTAAATCGTGGGATATTAAGAGAAATCATACAACCATTGGCTGAGAGCTCACATCGTGGTCGTGCGGTAGCGTTCTCGCTTCCCGTGCCCGGGTTTCCGGGTTCGATTCCCGGCGAGGTCAGGGATATTCTCTGCCTCGTGGTGACTGGGTGTTGTGTGCTGTACTTAGGTTAGTTAGGTTTAAGTAGTTCTAAGTTCTAGGGGACTGATGATCATAGATGTTAAGTCCCATAGTGCTCAGAGCCATTTGAGAACTCACATTGATTAAAATCAATGTGGAAAGCTGAAAATTTGTGGCATACTGGGATTCGAACCCGAGTATCCTGCTTACTGAGAAGCTATTCTGACTACTGAGCCATCCGGAACCAGTTGTCAGTGGAATTGCACAGACTATCGTAGCACGCCTCCTGACAGACACTTACTTTCTACTTTTCCGCACACTACTAATGTAGTGCCCCTTGTCCATTATCCTCATTACTCGCGTCGTTTCACCGATTCCTATAAGAGTTCCAGCCTGTTGAGCATCCGCGCTGAAGAAATCATTCGCTTTCCCACCACGGCCGGTGTTCGCTTCAGTGCGGATGTGCACGAGTGGTAGGATAGTCTGCGCAATTGCAATGGCCACTGTGTCCGAGTGGCTTAGTGGTCAGAGGATGTGCCCAGTTAGTACAAGAACCGCCTTTGAATCCCAGTCTGCCACATATTTAAAATTTTGCGCATTGATTCCAATCAATGCCCGTTCGCAGCCAATATGTGCAATTCCTTTGTGTCTTAATTCATAATTTCTGCTGCAGCAAAATCGTGTCTGTTCTTCCAGAAAAAAATATATATATATGCAAGAAATATGCGTTTATGTTTGTGTGTGAGTGTATTTTGCTGTGTCCAAATGTTTTTTAATTAATAAATATGAGTTCATATGTCTGTATGTGTGTGTGTGGGGGGGGGGGGGGGGGGAGGGAGGGAGGGGAGGGCGCAGAGAGAGAGAGAGAGAGAGAAGAGGGAAAGGAGATTCATTAGTTATTTATCCTGGTTCCATTAAGGTTTGTTATTGTTTTGGTGACTACCATAATCGAGGAGTTATTGCTTATATGGATTTTGTCATTGAGTACTTTCTTTTCCATTGCAATGGCTCTCTGTATGTGAAAATTTCTTGCAATATCAGGAACTTGCTGTTGTGATTATTGACTCTGATAACTGTCATATCACATTCCAAAAAAACTATTTCCAAACAGCAATGTACACCCACCGACCCACCCGTCCACCCACCCACCCACGCAAACACACACACACACACACACACACACACACACACACACACACATACACATAAACTATCTATTAAAGATAATAATAATAATACATATGCACACAGACACACACACAAACATATAGCAGAATATATAAAAACGCGCGCGCGCACTACACACCCAAAACACACATATGTTGATCACCAAATGGAAGTGAAAGTGAAACATGCGATGTGACGAATGTGTCTAAGCAACGCCAGAAATCGGCCAGCTGGAATATGAAGACCAACAAATACATCTACAGGAACACATACATGTGTTAACAGCGATGGCAATCGTAGGTAACACTGAACGATACATGCACAATACGGAACTTCTGCTACAAAAGTTGTTGATTGTAACCTAAAAAGCAAGAGGAAAACACGACAAAATGTAATATATATCAGCATATTATATCTATCACATAATACGTTTATTGTATATAAAAAAGAAGCATGTATTTCAGGCCACTGATAATGGTTCCCAAATAAATGTAGTGAAACGCGTATGGCAACAAACAAACTGCCTTCATTTAGATGCATAGACGCAATTAGAGCAATTAAAGGAACGAAGGAAAACAGATAAAAACGACAAATAATTTCTTGCACAGTTATAACAACGCAGAATTTCAAACACTTACTTCCAGCCAAATGTAACCCCAATATGAGTTTGTGACTTCGGTTTGCAGGCTAGCACACAACATAAATGATTTTGAGAATGCACCCCTTCTCCAACAGAAAAGGTTTAACGGAACAGTACGTAGCTGTATACTCAACTTACGAACAACGTGTCCGCCCCGATAGCTCAGTGGCGAGCGCGACAGATTGCCGTCCTACGGGCCCGCGTTCGATTCCCAGCTGGGTCAGAGATTTTCTCCGCTCAGGGACTGGGTGTTGAGGTGTCCTCAACATCATTTCATCCCCATCCGGCGAGCAGGTCGCCCAATGTGGTATCGAATGTAATAAGACCTGCACCAAGGCGGTCGTACCTGCCCCGCAAGGGGCCTCCCGGCCACTGACGCCAAACTCTCATTTCATGTCCATGAAGAACGTGCCACTGTGTCCGAGTGGCTTAGTGGTCAGAGGATGTGCCCAGTTAGTACAAGAACCGCCTTTGAATCCCAGTCTGCCACATATTTAAAATTTTGCGCATTGATTTCAATCAATGCCCGTTCGCAGCCAATATGTGCAATTCCTTTGTGTCTTACTTCATAATTTCTGCTGCAGCAAAATCGTGTCTGTTCTTCCAGAAAAAAATATATAAATATGCAAGAAATATGCGTTTATGTTTGTGTGTGAGTGTATTTTGCTGTTCTCCCAGGAACATAGGTGACACTACCTGTCTAATTTACCAAATGAGAAAATCTTGCAACTCAGTGCCATTCACCATTATCAAAATGTGTTCTGCCACACTAACATCCAACATCTACAACCCGCTCGACATTACTTCCTTCATGTTCACGTCTGCCCTCTTTACGTGCCGTAAAGCACAGTGGCAGCCCAGAAACACCAATCAAGTCGTCTAGCGGCAGCAAACGTATTTAAACCTCAAAAGCAAGCTTTCTTGACCGTGGGCATCAACTAGTACACCAATGACAAGTGTGATGGTGACCACCACCGTCGCCGACACGAATCTAGGGGACAACCTGCATTGGTGTAGTGAACAGCGTGCTGCATGGAGAGCGAGCCGAACGTGACCCTTCCAGTTGCAGAATCCGTGCAGAAGCCGCTCCCGCGATGTGTACGGTAAGGCGCAGCTGCAATCACGCGGCGCCACACTGCAGCGAGTTCAGGATTGACGGGAATTCAGGTCGCCGCAAATTTGTTATGGCTGCCGCCGGTACAGAACATCACATTCAAAGGCATTATACAAATAGTATCTAGTTCAGTAATTATCCAGAGTACTACACAGAAGAGTCTAGATGTACAACACTATGTGCTATGGCGGAATCTCGCGAGGTGGATGTATAGTGGGTTTGCTTTGATAAAGTTACATTAATAGCTTAAATGTAACGTCACGCCAGTCTTTTACTTTACAGACATGAAAATGATATGACTGTAACTGGAAGCAGCAGATTCCAGAGCAGAATTTTTACATTAAAATGAAATTAAACTTAAATTTGTGACTTCCTTTGCCCAAATGATTTACCTTGTGCTTCCATTAACTTATCATTTATGGCATCTCAGTGCATTAAGTTAAGAATGGTACCAACTGTAAATTATCCTTTGCGAAAATCTTTGTGATTAAATTCCTTGTACCAAATTTTTGAAACATACGTTAGTGGAAAATTTAGTTTTTATCATTACAAGATGTTCCTTTATTTCCAATATTAAAGAATATCCATTTGATCTAAAGCAACAGTCTCTGTGAATGTGTTCCAACGGTCAACTTTTCCACACGAAAACTCAAGGACGTAAGAGAATATTTGCTTCGTCGGCAAGTTCATTACATCAGGTGTTAGATGAGTTAGAACAGATGTAGAATAGAGTTGGGGGGAAAGATATAGTTGCACGTGGGATGCAATTAAGAGTAGCTTTGTTGCTGAAAGACTGATTCCGGATTTTGTTTAAAATGCAGGTCAATAAAGTTGTGGGGCTTTTCTTCCAGACTGCACTGTTACTGAACGTGGTAAGTGCCCATGCTTCAAAACGATCATATCTTAAATCTAACCTTTTGACTTCCTTAATGACTACAGTACAGATGATTGCAGTAATTTGAAATGGTTTCTCCGGTACAAGCTGTGATAACGACACCGGATGCAGTCGAGTACTGATTCGATAAAACTCTAAACACTTCTGCTCATCACGCCGACTGATAAAGCTTGACAGGAATATGGATTTCGACATTCACTGGAAGGAGCCTGTTAGCAACACAAGAGGTCCACTAAATTGCACGTAAAGCCTACATGCAGCTGAACTTAGTATGATAAGTAAGCATCCACTTAGAGACACAACAGCTGAACAATAACATGGTACATACATCTTCTTCACTGTGAATACCAAAGCCATCAGATATTAAATGAGTCGGGGGTCTTTCACTTGGGCAGCACTTATTTTAACTTCTTCTTCGTTGCACAACTCTTCTTGGCTTTTGTAAGTTATTGTCCTGTGTTCAGTTTCATTAAGGTGCTATATGTATAATAATGGCGGCGTTTTCAAAGTATACCCTTCCGTAGGTCTTGGGTTACAGATTTAACTGTCAAAGCATCAAGAACATTTAAATTCACAAATCACAACAAATTTTAAAGCACATGATGTGAACGTTTTGCCATGTTTATATGCATGAAACGTTATCATATGTCTGACATTGGGAAAAAAAGCCAAGAATAGTTGTGGAACGAAGAAGACTAAACAAAGAGGGCTAAGTAAAAAAATTATTCGTCATTTAACTTGATAAGTGATGATACAGTAGATCACTGTTGAGCTGTTAGTAGTGGCACTGGGCTGGTTGAAGCTGACTCTCCTTTGCTGACAATTTTCTGATGATGTCATCAATGACATCAAAATGAAACATTGGCAGATTTCTCACACTTTCACTCTGACGTCATATGCTGAGTTCCGTATGTGTAAAATGGGAGTAACTTCAAAAAAATGACCGGAAATTCAAAATAACCAGTTTATTCTAAGCATAAAATCGAAGACGGCTGAGCGAGACAGTTCCCTATGATTTCAGAAGCCAAATTGGCTGACTTGTGGATACTCCTGCAATCTAGATAGTTTCTAGGTCATCCTGTGACGTCAAAAGTCAGTTGTCCTAAGTTTAAACTGATGGCAGCCCAGTTGTCCTACGTTCAAACAGTATCCCCTACCATCTGATGTCCAACTTCAGTGTCACAGTTTGCAGACTTGCTTAATTTCCTCCGTCAGGCTGCCAGCTTACTTGCACTATTTAAATAATTGCCATTTTACGATTACAAACCAAGGGCCCACTTCCCTTAAGTTTAAAAATGGAAGGATTTGAAAAAAATTCACCTGTCCTGAGTAAAGATTGCGATAAATTGTAAAATTCACGTTCTCTGTGTTTAAAATTGTGAGGCATTCAAACATCCTCTTACCATAAGTTTAAAGTCCCACTGTGGCAACTTGCGTCGTTGTGGAATAGCTGCATGTGTGTGTGTATCTAGTGGATAGAATAGAAATGTTGGGAGGTATGTTCTTAAATTTTATTTTGACCCGCAGCGGTCTGCCCACAGAACTAGCAAAGACTGTGCCAACACCACACCGCAGCAGTCAACAGTCTCTTGACCAGGCTTACATGGCGCAACAGATTAGTAGCCTCGAGACACTCCCGACTAGCTATCTGCACGCTGGGTAGTTGGCATTGCTGTCAGCCAGAGACAGATTATAGGCCATACTCTGATGCTCTACCGTTGCCGCGTCGTATCCTTAATTCAGTATGGGTAGTGGAGTGCATTCCTATCGACGACATCTTACAAGACGCCACAGCTGCATGGCTTACTGTACGCGGCCGCAATCACCACAGCAATATGTGTCGGAGCTCGCAGGATGTTTGCATTCCCACTCCACGTCATGCGGTTTGCCATGTGGCCAAACACTTGCTTAAGAACTTTCATTAAAAGTCGCAAGTGCATATAACTCAGAAGAGCTTGCTCGCTGCCATTCTGCTAATGGCTACTATCACAATGTATCATGCAGGAAAGCAATCGCATTTTTAAAGCTATACACACAACTGTGCTCTAACTTTAGAACGGGAGAGCGCCCTACTGTGCTGGACAGCTCAAGTGTAAGAGATAAGACATTACATAGCCTCACAGCCTACTTAGTTGTCTGCAGGCCGCTATTAAATTTTTCAGATAATACATCTGAAACGATTCCAATAAAGTATAGTTATTTGATGACTCGATACTACATGACATAGTTGTTTAACGGATCTAACATTTATTTCTTTATGATAGTTCTGACTACCTTTCGGTGTCCTGTTCCAAAAAAGCCACCAAAATTTTTGAACATAAGGGATTCATTTTAGATTGCTGGTGGAGGTTGTAAGAACATATGGAGGATTTTAATTTTTATCTTTTATTCCCTGTGTAATAATATTACTTATGCTTCCAGTATCCTCTTGGCTGCATTATGGCGTATTTCAGTGGATATTTCTATCTTTGTTGGGTCTGGATCAGAAATTTTACAGTTAAAGCTAGAGCTATATTCAAATTTGGTTAAAAGATACATCACCAATGACATACGTCGGTATCATTCCTCAGCCGACACTAATTTTGCTGTCGTACGTAGGATTACCTTGGAAAAGGTGACCCTGAGAAAAAGACTGAATAAACAAGAATAACGTTCTACGAGTCAGGGCTGGAATATCAGAAGCTTGAGCGTGGTAGGGAAGCTAGAAAATCTGAAACGGGAAATGATAAGGCTAAATTTCAGTGATGGGTTTGTTCTCATCAGAATCAATCGCAAACCAAAACCACCAACGATAGTTTAAGTATACATACCGACGCTGCAAGCCGAAGATAGAGATAGAGAAAATATATCAGGATACGGAACGTGTAGTTCAGTACGTTGGGACGACATTCTAATAGTCGTGAGGGTTTGGAATACGGCTGTAGGGGAAGAAGTAGAAGAGAGGATTATGGGAGAGTATTGGCTTGGTACTAAGATTGAAAGAGGAGAAAGGTTAATTATGTTATGCGCTAAATTTTAGTTAGTAAAGCGAATACCACGTTCAAGAATCACAAGAAGAGGAGGTATAATTCGAAAAGGTCGGGAAGTACGAGAAGATTTCAATTACATTACATCGCGGTCAGGCAGAGATTCCCAAATGAGATACTGGATTGTAAGGTGTATCCAGAAGCATATAGAGACTCAGATCACAATGTAGTAGGATTAACACTGTGATGAAGAGACTAACCAGGAAAAATTAACTTCCAAAGAAGCGAGATACAGAAGTACAAGGGAATGAAGAGATGCGCTAGGAGCTGCCTGTGGGTATAGATACTGTTGCAAGGAATGTCTTAGCAGGCAGTTCAATTGAAGAGGAATGGACATCCGTAAAAAGACCAAACAGAGGCACAAAGATTGTAGTTGCAAAGAAACCGTCGGTAACAAAAAAAAATACTTCAGCTGAACGATTAAAGGAAAAAGTACAATGTTCAGGGATATTCAGGGATTCGGAGATACAAGTCACTTAGGAATGAAATAAATAGGAATTGCAGGGAAGCTAAGGGGTAATGGCTGCATGAAAAACTTGAGGGAATTGGAAAAAAATGAGTGTTGGAAGGACTGTTTCAGCAGACAGAGAAGTCAAAACAGCTTTCAGTAATTTTACGGTAAATTGACAATTTTTACTTTTTGAACCGTCTGACGACAACTAAATGAAACAGTTTTCGTGCCACACGCGTTTCGCCTTTCTTCTCCACAGCGCATCGTCTGGAGACTGGAATACGCCCACATTTTTACTTTTTATTTTACATTTTGGGGTCATGTACCTATAGGTTACAAACAGTTCTGGTGGCTGGTTTCTGCTATCATGTAGTAATATTTTAAATCATACTAACAGGATGCGTGGACGATTTTCTACATATTATGTTTCTGTTCCAGTTTTGCTGCCGTTCCTTTTCTTATAACTGCCTCTTGGAGTTTTTTCCACATTTCACAGCACCAGGAACTGAACATTTGTTTTTATGTACTGTTTTGGTTTGTGTTGCCGACTGTGGGGTGTTCTTGCCGAAGATCGAATGTTATTGTCAACTTTCGAGGGAATTTTCAATGCATCTGTGAACTGTTTATGTATGGAATTGTGGGTATGTGTGTGAGTGTGTTTTTATGAAAAATAATGTTTATTTTGGTGTGCTTTTTTTAAAAACGTGTATTACATAGCTTAAACAGGATCCCACTCAACAAACGAAACTATGAAAAATGAATGAGTAAAATCATACAAATAGCTAGGAACAATGGGTATGACACATGTAGTAAACAGGAGCAATCAAAAACCGATAACACAAATACAAAACCAACACAACACTTCCAGAATACAAGACAACTCACAAGATGCAAACTCACAGACACGCTCAACGAACGCACACAATGACAACATCACACAGAAAAGAACCAGATGGTACACTATGACTAATACAAATAAATAAACACACAGAGTTGCCAACATACTAAAGAGACAGGGCTTCCACATTTGATACAAGACTGGGCAAACCCTCCAAGCACACTTAAGGCAACCAACACCAAGAGGGATAAATTCCAGGGATCAGGAATATACAAACTTGAATGTCAAAGTCGTGATGCCGTATACATAGATATGACATACAGGAAGTTTAAAACACCGTACAAAGAACATATCCAGTGAAACTTCCTGGCAGATTAAACTATGTGCCGGACAGAGACTCGAGCTCAGCACCTTTGCCTTTCACGGTCAAGTGCTCTACCAACTAAGCTACCCAAGCACGATTCACGACCTCTCCTCAAAGCTTCAATTCTGCCAGTACTTCGTCTCCTACCTTCCAAACTTCACAGAGGCGAAAGTTCGCAGAAGAGCTTCTGTGAAGTTTGGAAGGTATGAGACAAGACACTGGCAGAACTGAAGCTGAGAGGACAGGTCGACAGTCGTGCTTGGGCAGACCAATTGGTAGAGCACTTATCCACTAAAGGCAAAGATCCCTAGTTCGAGTCTCGGGCCAACACACCGTTTTAATCTGCCAAAAAGTTTAATATCAGCGCACACTCCGCTGCAGAGTGAAATTCTCCTTCTGGAAACATATCAGGTGCTGGAAGTACGAAACAAACCATTCCACATGTGCAGAACATTTAAAACACAATAATCGCCAACCTACAAACAGGGAACAAGAAATGAAAATAATTAGATTAAACAACCAGGACAAATACCTTATACAAATGCAAGAAAACCTCCACATTCAGAAAGCCATTCTGAAACAATCGTGTGATAAATGAGCAAACACACATCAGTACAGACTCCCTACTACACTTAATAACATAAATGACAAGATAGAAATCGTCCCTCTCACATAAGCAGCCACAAAGAAAGCACACCAAAATAAATATTGTTTCACACAAAAACACACTCACACACATCCATACAAAAAAGTTCTTAGACACTTCAAAAATCACTCTCAGAAGTTGGCAATAACAGTCGATCTTTGGCAAGAATAATCTACAGGCGACAACAGCACTATCAGCGCACTATATAAGCTGGAGCGGAGAGCGTCTTCGTCAGTCCTCTTTCGGCTCACCTGAAGATGGCTGGCAGATGTCCAGCCGAAATATCGTGCAATGAAGTTTACGACGACCGGCTGCAAGCTCGAAATCTTTTTGAACAGACTACTCGCTTTGTTTGTACAATGTATGGTTCTGGCAAATATCATCTGACTTTATAAAAAAAATTATCCACACAGTTCCGAGGATTGCAAGAGCCGACGAATGCCAGAATTATTGCACAATGAGTTTAACACCTCACGCATCCAATTTGCTGACAAGAATATTACACCGGACAATGGAAAAGAATATTGAGGATGTGTTAGACGACGATTAGTTCGACTTTAGGAAAGGTAAATTCACCAGAGACGCAGTTCCGACATTGCGGTTGGTAATGGAAGCAAGACTAAAGAAAATTCAAGACATGTTCTTAGGATTCGTCTACCTGGATAAAGCGTTCGACAGTGTCAAGTGATGCAACATTTTGGAAGTTCTGCAGAAAGTAGCGGTAAGTTATAGAAAAAGGTCGGTGATATACAATATTTTCAAGTGTGAAGAGGGAAGAATATGATTGGAAGACCAAGAACGCTAGCGAAAATCTGCTTGATATAATGTCTGTGTGCCATTTATATGCTATACAGTGGTAATTCGGCGTGACACAAGCCCACATAATACTTATTTTGGTACATGACAGGAAACATTTACGAATAAAACGGAAAGTGACAATTAAACTATAGTACTAGGAAATATCATACGTGATGTACGAGTAACTTTTAACTGAACTGGAATGTGGCTGTCACTTTACCTTTTCAATTTCTTAACAAAAATCCAACAAAGGTCGCAATTGGCGCTAGAATATTGCATCATACAGCTACAGAGATGTTTAATGTGTTAGCAATAAAAGACAAGAAATTAATATTCTCTTAAAGCTCTGGCTACCTCCGCCAGATATCTAAAAGAATCTTTTATGTTCGATAATTTTCGTGAGTTTTTTATAATGAGAGATGAGAAATAATTTGAAAACAATGTTAATGAAATGAATGTGAGATGAACTTAACGGTATGCCACGTATTACCGCACCATCATGTAATCATACGGTAAGTTGAATCAAATGTCTATTGGCTGCGACTGTATAGCTGCACGATGTGTTGTGGCAGAAGCAGTCAGCAAGGTGAAAGTGGGCAGGCTTCCCATAGTTGGTTAGACTTGAGGGCTCCTGAAAGCTCTTAGGCCGAAACTATTAATAGGAAGCAAGGAGTGACAGGAATCTAGCCACATCCCATTCTGCATGACGCAGCGTAATGACACAATTATCCTGTGAGGACTGACAAGCATCGCATTGGTGAAAGTGGCTGTGTATACTGGATTAAGAAGCCTGGGGTTGTAGTACGGTGTAGTCGGCAAGGCAATACCCCACTGACCGTACTCTGTCATAATACTATGGGACTACCGTGGATCATACAGTCAGTCGTTGGTGATCCCTAGCTCAACACAAGTGGCGTGCCAGTCTCTGCCAGCCCAGTCCAGCATGACGCGGAGTGAATGTTTACTGCTGCAAGGATTGGGCGAGGTCCTTGCGAGTTCTGCGACTGGACCATTGTGAGTGGCAAATCTTTGAACAAATAAAATGCTACTGCATACTTCCTCACACTCATTTCCTATTCTACTACACACACATGGCAGTGGCTGTTGTTTGTCAACTATACAGGTTGCAACAGTGGGCTTCCCTCCATTTCAAACTTCGCAAATTTTAATGTTATGAATATTCAATCATTTTGGAATTAGGACACATAGATTTAGTAGAATAGCCGATGAAATCTAAATTTAGAAAGTGTCTTGTGTTGTAAACTAAATATGGCTGTTGTTGGAATAGCACAATGAACTGAAAACTGGGTGTGAAAAAATGTTTAAACACACAAGCTGTGCCAATGAACTTTGACATCAGAGAAGTGGATAAAATTGTTTGAACTTGGGACAACTGGGCTACCACGAGTTTAAACATAGGGCAAGTGGTATGTGATGTCGGAGGGAAACCAAGCGACCATTTTGGTATCATTTCCTACCAAAAGTGACCTGACAAGCATGTACACCTAAGTCAACCATCAGGATTCTGATGGCATAGGGCTGTGCTTTTATCGCCAGGTCCACCATCTTGGATAGTCATCTTTGATTTTATACCTGCTATCTAGGATTTTATACTGTGGACAATTGAGATATTTTGAATTTCCCACCATTTTATACATAGGGTAATTGGCCTGTAGGACTCTTGCAATATTGAGTTGTGATGACATTGATGACATCGTCACAGACGTTACAAAAAAGCAGAATGGGCTCAACATGGCCCATCCCACTACAGCTCTTTCTCAGGTTTTAGAAGTGAATACTGCATACTTCTATTCTCCTGAGAAGCTCTTGGATGAAAGGTGTGTGATTGTTTTCACATCAGGAACCTCGGTAACTAAGTTTTGTTGTAGACATGAGGTATTCGATATGGATCATAACTTTTAGAGTCCATCAGATTGCAACGAAGGTTTTATGAGTTAAATCTGACCTAGCAACAAGTGTGTTGTAATAAAACCGAAAAATAAAAATAAAAGAAAAAAACTAAATGTATGCAGAGAATAAAACGAAATTCTCAAAAGCGTAGCGCTACAATGTTACTTCCAATTTGTGCAACGACAGACTAAAGTAATTTAAAAATGTAGTAACTGAAACAAACCATACTTAAAATCAACGATCAGCATGAGTATCAATCAGACGTAAGTGCAGAATTGGTGTTTTAAGTATTGCCCTTCCACCAACACCTATTATTCATTGATACAGCTGGAGGCAGAATTCCTCCGGCTTAATAGAAAAGCTGCTTCTCCAGGTGTTAAAACACTATTTCATGTTCTAACAGCGGAAAAAAATTAGGAAATTGTTGGAAGGAAACTAAAAACATTACAAGGTCCCTCTAACATACATGCCTGCCCTCGGAGTGGTTACATTTACAGGATACACATTACCGATAAGTGCGTAATACATCGTAGCGAGAAATCTGAGACGTTGATAAGATATTGCAATGCCTGTGTTGTTCAGAAGTATGAGGCAATGTTCCTTCGGACACACATGCAGGTCCGAAGCAACAGGCACTGCGCCGACCATATCTGTTATGTATATACATCAAATGTATTCGCAGTTGCGATTATGGACAACCGTCAGCTGTACGAGGAAATGAAGACAATGAACTCGAACCCGGATTCCAGCTCATCGCGAGCGGTTGCCTTACCTTTAAGGTGTCTGAACACCACTGACGGCCAGACCCAGACTTCCATATGCTATCAACCATGTGTCTACAACCCACACTCGTACATTCATTACGTATGTTATGTTCTCATCCTGGAGAGGTTGGCATAACTGTAAAATTACATTACAATTTGTAGTCTGAGAACGTGCACTGAACGTCTGTGATGTACAGTAAAGGTTCTTCCAGAATTGACCACGCCAGAGAGCTTTTTATGTCTTCAGAAACTCTATTTGATGGCCTACTTCTTTCAGAGTCGTCTACTTCTTGTCGGAAAATTCACACCGCCATATTAGGGGTGCGAATTTCCAATCCTTTGATGTATCGAACTCCCACGTATAAAGAAACTTCAAACAGCAGGTTACAAATTAATTACTGTGTTAAATATTTGAAATATTTGACGTTAAGCCTGAAATTATTTTGGCTTTGTTAGTTTCAGATTAGTCCCGAAGACTACTGAAAAGGCAGGAGACCAAATGTCAGTGCCTACGATGTTACAACTTCTAAAATGACATAATTTTGCAGGTACATTAGGTGATATGATCGTACTTTGTCAGCAAAGCATATATTGCTAAAAGGATTTGCAGTATAGAGTAATAAATTAAAACGTCATTCGTGTTCGAGAAGTTGTACTCCATGAACAGTGAAAATGTAGTAAACGATGTTCGTTTCGTCTTTTTTTTATTTTGTGGGGGATGTCATCTAGGGAAAGTTATGGAAAGCTTTGAAATCATGTGTAATGTTTGTTGGAATTCACGAAGTGCTCTCATTCTCAAACAATGGAGGACAATACTCTGTGAAGTATGTGGGACTTCAATTACGATCCTCAAGACATGTACACGGCAACTGATAGAGTTAATATGCTGATTACAATGTCGTAATAAAGGAAAAGAAATTAGAAAAATGACACTGAAACCAGTTAATTGAATGTCGGTTCGATAAAGATGCAAAAATAAAATATTCAAAAACACCTGCCGAGATTCTAAACCATATCTACTTTTTTTCATTTCTACTGGCTTCTGTGCCTTTTCTTTCGTTTGTTAAAACATAACAATTCTTCACGAAAATGGAGGAAACTAACGGAACTGTTTCGGTTGCGGCAACTACTTCTTTCTGTGTCATGTATTTAAAGTAAATTGCTTCTTTGATTTTTTATTTATTTGAATTAAATTACTTCTTAACTGGAAAATACCTCAACTCTAACGCTACGCACTACAATGTGTTTAATGTTTCCATTTTTGATGCTGTAGAGTATCACGCCAAATTTCGAAACTTTTCTCGTTGACTACTCCCAAATGAAGGCTCATTACGGTGTAAGGCAGCAGGGCGTGATGCCTTGGACCTTAATATTAACTGTGGAGATTGATTCAAAAAGGAGATCCCACAGCTGGGAACCTCTCATCATTTTAACTTAAGGGGACATTGTATGTCCTATGCCGCCAATGCTAAATTATCGATCGAATTTTGTGACCCATTATCTTGGAAACTTTTTATGACATCAGCTTACAATTTTCCATAATTATTGAATGCACATATCAAGATACACTGAAATAGAATTATTACTAAAATTGTATTGTGGGACATGTTATCTTTTTTTTTTCAAACATTCAAATTTTTGATAGAATTTTGTAAATAAATGAACATAAAAACAAAACAAATCAGGATATTTTAATTAATCTAGTTCCATATGTGTTTAATCTCACACTTGGCATGGTGTGAAAATTTCATGTCTCTACCATCAGTACAATTTTGGAAAACAGGTTATTTATTGCAGAAAATGTAGCTCACGGATATTGAGGTTGAAGAGTTTTTTTATTACAAATTCATATGCAGACTTACATTTCTGCATCTTATATGCACTAAAATTGCCCTGGCCCACAGTCTATGTCTTCTGCTGTGTCACAACAGCCCAGTGCTTGCCTCCTCCTTTTCTTTCTTGGTTATTTTCTCATTTGCTGAGCAGCTAACTTCACGTACACAAAGCTCAAAAAGTTCCTGCAATCCTTTAGCTGTGTTCTGTCCAAATCCTACCCCTAACTTCTCTAGAATCTTATGTCTTTCATAGTTCCCACAATTAAAAGTTATTACAGCATCAGAAACTGCTAAATTTAGAGTCATAAGGCCAACATATACATGTTTAGGCACACAGCACCACACAACATTATTGAAGGATTCATTCACGTTCTGGGTCTTCCCATGTAAACACTTCTTTAGTAGCTCAGGATTTGCCAAATCTCTGTAAATAGGTTTGATTGCCTTCTCTATTGCCGAAGGAAGAGGAAGTCTGTGTGTAAATTCATGCAAGGTGCCAGAAAATTCATCTTGCCAATATTTACACCAAGTGTTTGGCGAAGGTGGACACAAAGCATGACATGGCTTTTCATTGACTGATATTTGATGAAAGAAAATGCTCCACACAGCTCTTTTCATCTCCTCTAAATTGTCACAGTTATCTCCAATGGCCTTCTCATAATATTCCTATAATTCATCAATTACCTTGTCTATTAGTCTTCCAGTAGATTTTATCGGTTTGCCATCAGACAGTTTTTTGTTACCTAGCTTGGTTTTCAAGTTATGCAGATGGGTTCTCATCCTTTTCTTGACATGTCATACACACTCAAGTTTTTGTATAGAAACATCATATGGCTTACTGTTTTATACTGCAATGAAAGCCTTGCTGTCTTCACCACCTAAGTAATTCATATATCTGACACCTCTCTCCTTCTGTGAACGCTGGAAAATGTTAACTGTTCCTTTTACTTCCATTCCTCCACTTGTGCCATCATAATTTTTTATACACAGCTGCTTATGAAGTAATCTGTTCTTCTGATTCACTTTACAACATTGGCAGTACTTACAGAGAACTTCAAAATAAAAAATGTTCGAGTGTCAGTTCTTACTGCAGATGTAAAACCATTTTTAGAACCAAACCCACGCTTTTGCCAGGATCCATCAATAGCAGTGCTGATGTCTGTGTCACCTTCATTTTGTACAACACCATCTGATGTACCAGCAACCACTGAATCTTCAGCCACAGCATTTACAGGGACCCCAATTATTGTTACGTATTTCGTATATCTAGATGGTGGTTTTGGCAAATTCAACACAGTGCAGAGAACATTACCAGCCTTTGCACCTTTACCAACGCTTCGAAGGCCATAGGACAGTCTCTCATTAGTTTTATACACTTCATTACCTGAACGCTTTTATGAAGTATTAAATGCTTTTTCGAATTTGCACTTCTGACATTTAATGATTAATATAGACACAACACCTATTCTACGAGGGCAATTTGGAAAGAAAAGAACGATAGGCCGCGAAATGGAAACCACAGCAAAAATCAAAACTGTTTTATTTACAATGGTTAGCTACACCTTCCAGCTACTCCACTATACAGTCACCACTCAGACTTAGACATCTTCCATAGCGTTGTACCACTTTTTCAATTCTCTTGTTATAGAAGACAGCTGTCAGTGTTTTTCGACTATTTTCTACTCTAGGCTGTAGCATGTTGTCTATGTCAAAATATTGTCTTCATAGCCAGAGGTCCATATGAGCAGAGATGAACCTCAGGGGTAGCCAATTACTGGCTGTATTGTGGGTGATTAAACACTTCTCATCGAAAGCGCTGCAGGAGTATCTTCATTGCCCCTGTAGGGTGCGGCCGAGAATTGTCGTGCAGAACGAACTCATGACAGTTTTGTTAGGCAGATTGCATAGCTTCAGGCGAAATCTTTCCTCAGGCCCTCAGGCTTGGCGGGAGATGCTAATTTCTAGCCACCTTTATGTTCACACTGTGAGCTCAGAACTGAAAAGAGCGACATGATGCAATCAACGGGCGTACTAGATGCAGTGCACAATGCATCTGTGCTAACATTCATTGTATTTTCACTGTATTTTCCAGTCCGCGGCCGATCGTTCCTTATTTCCCAAGTTAACCTCATAGTTCCTTTATCCTCATGAAGTTTATCTTCACCACCACAAAGACAGCAAGAGACAGTTTCAGAAAGAATAATGACGTTGTCCATAATATCATTACTTTTACCACTGTCACTCATTTCTAAAGTTACTTTCTTTTTGATGCACTAGGGGGCATTATCGCTTCAGAAACATTATCGTTGTTTCCTTCACTGCTAGCATATGTGTTTTCAAGTACTTCAGAAGAAAATGCAGGTCATACATATCTGTCACCCGCAAATTTGCGTTTCTTGAGGTTACTTTTAGATCTAGTCATTTTATTTATGTGTAAAAAGCAATAGAAGTTTGCTTACTAAGAAAATATCCGATAATCACACTACTCCCAACGAAAACTAGTATCAGAAACAGAGGACGGATTTGTTTATTCATTATGCCAACTTCTGTGACGTGACAGTGGTCACAAAACAAAGCAATCCACAGCCTTTTAAACTGTGTAGTTCCCAAGATATAACTGCTCAACTGTGGCAGTATATGCGTAGCTGCGAAATTTGTGAGTCACACGTCATCATTCAAAATATTGTTTGAACGTTTCACATTTGCCTGATTTTAATGTATAATATACCAAAATATTCAGGAAAGTCCAAAGTACATTATGGAGTAGAAAATAGATAATGTCAAATTTCAACGAATTTCACGTACGATGTCCCTTTAAAACCGGTCATCCAGCTGCAGATTCTTGATCATAGACAGCTAGATCGGATCGCCAGTTTAGTAATACAGCTCCTGTGACTGGTAGCCGCTGATTCAACCTGTTGATCAGTTTTCAAGGTGAGGTCAGTTTGCATACAAAACACATGCCTGTCTGTTGCTTTAATTAAAATATAAGAGGTGATCAAAAGGCTTCCATTCTAAAGTTGTACAGTCCAGAATAGGTATGCCAATCAGAAAAAGTGGCATTGAGCATTGAGGCAATCATCCACCGAAGCACCAGGTTCAAGACACCCATTTGGTAACATAACCTGCCCTGTTGTTTGAACAAGTCCGTAACTGCCGCTTGACATCCTCTTCCGACAGAAATCGTTAATCCTTCTTGACTTTTCTTAAGGGAGCGAAGGCGTGATACGCCCATGGTGAGAGATGAGGACTATAGGGCTGGTCGTCGAGTGACTCCCACTTCCGTGGGCATAATTTCTGGATTACGACATTTGCGATATTAGCAAGCACGTTATCATGAAATAGCAGTACTCACCATTGAACTTGGAGCACCACCCAACATTATGACTGATACACATCATTCGAAGGGTCCGGTTGACTGTCGGCTGCCAAGAAATGAGCAGCAGCACATTGGTCCTGATTGGACGCATTTAGTAATAACATCACCATAATTCACGTTTCGGTGTTTGCCACACACACCTGTTGGTGTTTATATACGCGCATCTGAGTCGCGCTACATTGCATATACGTGGCAGCAACGCCACCAAATAAAAACTTTTTTATCGCCCCTCACATTACATAACCTCTCATTACTCGGTCTGGAATAATAGGAGGCCATTTAACGTTAATTATATGCTACCTCATGAGATAAAAGAAATTATTTAGATAGTTAGGGGAACTGAAAATTTAATAGTCATGGGTTGGGGGGCTGGAACTCAATAGTAGGGACAGGAAGAGAAGGAAAAGTAGTAGGTGAATATTGACTGAGGGAAATAAATAAAGGAAGGAGCCACTTGATAGAATTTTGCGCAGAGCGTAATTTAGTCATAACTAACTCTTGGTTTAAGAATCATGGGAGAAGGTGGAAGAGACCTGGAGATACTGGGAGGTTTCAGATTCATTACACATTGGTTAGACTGAGATTTAGGAACCTGATTTTAAATTGTAAGACATTTACAGGGGCAGATATGGACTCTGACGACAATTGATTGGTTAGAACTGCAGAATAAACTGAAGAAATAGCAAAAAGGCAGGAATTTAAGGAGATGGGACCTGAATAATATGAAAGAATCAGAAGTTGTAGAGAGTTTCAAATGGAGCATTACGGAACAATTGACAAGAACGGGGGAAAGGAATGCAGTGGAAGAAGGATGGGTAGCTTTGAGTGATGAAATAGGGAACGCAGCAGAGGATCAAGTAGGTAAAAATGACAAGGGCTAATAGAAGTCCTTAGGTAAGACTAGAGATATTGAATTTTATCGATGAAAAGGGGAAATATAAAAATGCAGTAAATGAAGCAGGCAAAAAGGAATACAAACGTGTAAAAAGTGAAATCGACAGGAAGTACAAACCAGCTAAGTAGGAATATCTAGAGGACAAATGTAAAGATGCAGAAGTATACATCACTGAGGGTAAGGTAGATACTGCCTACAGGGAAATTAAAGAGTCCTTCGGCGAAAAGAGAAGCACCTGTACGAATATCAAGGGCTCAGATGGGAAACCAGTCCTAAGCAAAGAAAGGAAAGCAGAAAGGTGGGAGGAGTATTTACAGGGTTTGTACAAGAGAGATGTAATTGAGGGCAATATTTTGGAAACGGAAGAGGACGTAGAGAAAGATGAGAAGGGAGATATGATGCTGAGTCAAGGGCTCGGGTGTAGACAACATTCCGTTAGAGTTACTTATAGCCTTGTGAGAACCAGCAATTACGAATTTCTTCCGTCTGGTGAGCAAGACGTGTGAGACAGGTGAAATAACCGCAGACTTAAATAAGAATACAATACAATTACAAAGAAAGTAGATGCTGACAGGTGTGAAAATTACCCAACTGTCAGTTTAATAAGTCACGGCTGAAAAATACTAACACGAATCCTGTACAGAAGAATGAAGAAACCGATAGAAGTTGACCGCAGGAAAGATCAGTTTGGATTCCGGAGAAATGTAGGTTCACGCGAGGCGATAATGACCCTACGACTTCTCGAAGAAGATAGGTTAAGGGAAGGCAAACCTACGTATACAGCATTTGTGGACTTAGAGAAAACTATTGACATTGTTTAGTGGAACACCCTCTCTCAAATTCTAAAGGCAGCAGGGGTAAAATCCAGAGAGAGAAAGGCTATTTACAATTTTTACAGAAACCAGATAATAGTCGAGGGGCACAAAAGGGTAGCAGTGGTTGAGATGGGAGTATGACAGGTTTGTAGCCTATCCCCGATGTCATGCAGACTGTATATTGTGCAAGCAGTAAAGGAAACAAAAGAAAAATTTGGAGTACGAATTAAGGTCCAGGACAAGAAATAAAAGCTTTGAGGTGTGCTAATGACATTGTAATTCTGTAAGAGACAGCAAAGGATTTGGAAGAGCAGTTGAACGGAGTGGACAGAGTCTTAAAATGAGGGTATAAGGTAAACATAAACAAAAGCAAAACGAGGATAATGGAATGTAGTCGAATTAAATCAGGTGATGCTGAGGGAATTAGATTAGCAAATGATACACTGAAAGTAGTAAATGAGTTTTCTATTTGGGAATCAAAGTAATGGATGATGGTCGAAGTAGGGGAGATATAAAATGTAGGCTGACGATGGAAAGAAAAGTGTTTCTGAGGAAGAGAAATTTGTTAACATCAAGTATAGCTTTGAGCGTCAATAAATCCTTTCTGAAAGTATTTGTATGGACCATAGCCATTTATGGAAGTGAAACATAGGTGATAAATGGTTTAGAGAATAAGAGAATAGAAGCTTTTGAAATGTGCTGCGGAAGGATGCTGCAGATTAGATGGGTCGATCACATAACTAATGAGGGGCTACTGAATAGAATTGGGAAGAAGAGAAATTTGTCGTACAACCTGGCCAAAAGAAGGGATCGGGACATATTCTGAGGCATCAACGTATCAACAATTTAGTACTCGAGGGAATCGTGGGGGGGGGGGGGGGGGGTAAAAAACGTGGGGGGGGTAAAAAACGTAGAGGGAGACCAAGGGACTAATACAGCAAGCAGATTCAGAGGGATGTAGGTTGTAGTAGTTATTGAAGATGAAGAAGCTTGCACAGGAGAGGTGCATAAACCAGTCGTTCAACTGGAGAACACAACAACAACATGTTACATTCCTACTAGGAGGACCATACATACACTCCTGGAAATGGAAAAAAGAACACATTGACACCGGTGTATCAGACCCACCATACTTGCTCCGGACACTGCGAGAGGACTGTACAAGCTATGATCACACGCACGGCACAGCGGACACACCAGGAACCGCGGTGTTGGCCGTCGAATGGCGCTAGCTGCGCAGCATTTGTGCACCGCCGCCGTCAGTGTCAGCCAGTTTGCCGTGGCATACGGAGCTCCATCGCAGTCTTTAACACTGGTAGCATGCCGCGACAGCGTGGACGTGAACCGTATGTGCAGTTGACGGACTTTGAGCGAGGGCGTATAGTGGGCATGCGGGAGGCCGGGTGGACGTACCGCCGAATTGCTCAACACGTGGGGCGTGAGGTCTCCACAGTACATCGATGTTGTCGCCAGTGGTCGGTGGAAGGTGCACGTGCCCGTCGACCTGGGACCGGACCGCAGCGACGCACGGATGCACGCCAAGACCGTAGGATCCTACGCAGTGCCGTAGAGGACCGCACCGCCACTTCCCAGCAAATTAGGGACACTGTTGCTCCTGGGGTATCGGCGAGGACCATTCGCAACCGTCTCCATGAAGCTGGGCTACGGTCCCGCACACCGTTAGGCCGTCTTCCGCTCACGCCCCAACACCGTGCAGCCCGCCTCCAGTGGTGTCGCGACAGGCGTGAATGGAGGGACGAATGGAGACGTGTCGTCTTCAGCGATGGGAGTCGCTTCTGCCTTGGTTCCAATGATGGTCTTATGCGTGTTTGGCGCCGTGCAGGTGAGCGCCACAATCAGAACTGCATACGACCGAGGCACACAGGGCCAACACCCGGCATCATGGTGTGGGGAGCGATCTCCTACACTGGCCGTACACCACTGGTGATCGTCGAGGGGACACTGAATAGTGCACGGTACATCCAAACCGTCATCGAACCCATCGTTCTACCATTCCTAGACCGGCAAGGGAACGTGCTGTTCCAACAGGACAATGTACGTCCGCATGTATCCCGTGCCACCCAACGTGCTCTAGAAGGTGTAAGTCAACTACCCTGGGCAGCAAGATCTCCGGATCTGTCCCCCATTGAGCATGTTTGGGACTGGATGAAGCGTCGTCTCACGCGGTCTGCACGTCCAGCACGAACGCTGGTCCAACTGAGGCGCCAGGTGGAAATGGCATGGCAAGCCGTTCCACAGGACTACATCCAGCATCTCTACGATCGTCTCCATGGGAGAATAGCAGCCTGCATTGCTGCGAAAGGTGGATATACACTGTACTAGTGCAGACATTGTGCATGCTCTGTTGCCTGTGTCTATGTGCCTGTGGTTCTGTCAGTGTGATCATGTGATGTATCTGACCCCAGGAATGTGTCAATAAAGTTTCCACTTCCTGGGACAATGAATTCACGGTGTTCTTATTTCAATTTCCAGGAGTGTATATTACGAAATGAAACCCACAGTAGTACTGCTCCAAGCTATACTTGTTTCATATTCTGTTGTCGCCCGGCTTTCGGCTTTCGTGGCCGTCATCAGGCAAGACTGAACAGACAGTCCACAGAATAACAGCGGGACCTTCTTGCTGTACGAAGGCTGTTATTTTCAAATATACTGCATGTTTAGATCCTAATTATATATCCCTAAATCCACTGGCTGAATACCTAATGATATTTGTAATCCCTAAAGACAGGAGGGAGTAGGACAAAGAAAGAGTGGAAGGGCGAACCCAGAATAGCAGCGTCATTTGTCGTTTGAATGATTACATATGTTTAACCACCACATACAGGTAATAGACTGAATAAATATATACAATAATCACAAATAAATGCGAGCCACTGAGTAAGGCTAATTAGGTACTTGCTACAGTAATCGGCTTTGACAAATGATTTTACCTCAACAAGCCAAAAAGTCAGTACCCGAGTAAACATACACTAGGAAAAAAATTTTTTTTTAAGAAAAGCTCTTTTCCTTATAAAACAGAAGCTGCTCAAAAGCAAACAGCAAAGATATCTCTAAGAAAATTTAAGAAAAGGTAACTGAGGAACTACAAAGGATTCTCGGAAAACTGTATTTTTGTATTAATCAAACAGGTGCCCCTAACACACAAAGGGGCAAACACTGCTGAAATCAGCATAATCAGCTGAAAATTTTATCAAGTACCAAAATAGCAAAATAGATTAAGGTCGTCCACACACAAGGGAAGTATAATCCCAATTTACGCTCAGATCAGTAAAGCAAGTACCTTGTGGTTAAGCAAGTTTAGAAAAAACTTAGCTACCCGAAATACGTAGCATGGTCAATATAAGGATACTTCAAAGCAGATGTATAACTTTTAAGTTGAACTTTAAATAAGTTTCCATTGATCAGAACAGGAAGTTCCACTTAAGTTAGAATTTATTAGCAAGTAGCGCGAACCAGCAAGCTAATCCAATCGTGGACGTTCGTCAAATGTAGCCAATAAACACCAAGCCAGTGCGTAACATAAACGAGTCCCTGCGGACACCGGCTGCCGAAGAACCGGCGTGAACTCAGGACACTAACTATGACTGTTAACAAACACCACTTCAGTGAAACATAGGCCAAAGAAACAAGCTGAGCAAATATTATTGGCCACTTTCTCTGGAAATGGCCAGCATAAGGCCTCTCAATATGCCACCAAATTTTTAAAAATCTTTAAAAAAATTTGCGAAGTATAAAGAATGTGTAATAATGACGAAGAAGTAATGTCCGTTAAACCATTTAGCTGAATAAAATTTAATACAGGAAAACATAATAAATGCCCAGAGAATAAGATCTGACCCTAATTTAGTCAAACCATGTGGCAAGAACCAAACAGTTACGTAAGGAAAATGATAAGCTTACTTCTGCTGGGCTGTACTTAATAATTAGATCTTACAAGCAGTGGTTCCTTCCATGGTATTTACACACGGAAATATACAACAAAAGCTCAACACATAGAATAAATACAGGAAATTTCTGTTGAAGCAAACATAGTACAGAAGTTTAAATGAAAATCCTTAAAAACAATTTAAGATCACAATTTAACTAGCAAACGTTTTGCCACGTCTTATTGCCAAAACAATTTCCCAGAATACTGTGGCACAATAAACCCGACAGCCATATCAATGGGAAAAATCTAACATTAAGGTTAACCGTTGACTTTGTCTATCACACTGCCTATAGCCAACACAAATACACTACAAAATTGTTCAAATGTGTGTGAAATCTTATCGGACTTAACTGCTAAGGGCATCAGTACCTAAGCTTACACACTACTTAACTTAAATTATCCTAAGGTCAAACACACACATCCATGCCCGAGGGAGGACTCGAACCTCCGCCGGTACCAGCCGCGCAGTCCATGACTGCAGCGTCCTAGACCGCAAGGCTAATCACGCGCGGACAAATACACTACAATGAAGCTCTCAGTGGTACTCAGAAATCCCCAATATAGGCAAAATTACATGTACAGTCAATATTCGACTGATCAGATATAATTAAATTGAAGCAACACATCCGTATCTCAGATCATTACACTGAAACAAATGTCTCAGTAAGCCACCAAGCGCAGGCAACAGAAGTGGCCATATCGTAGTATGAGAAATACTGACCGTAAACACATGATGTGGCAGATATTTCATAATCCTGGAGATTTCCCGCACCAAGACCCGTACAGCGTAAAATTTCGAAGCCGGACAAATCAGCGGGCGCGGATAGAAGGCCGCTGTACTTAGTTCATTGTCATAACTCCGACTTCCCCACATACCCCAAGTCTTGTCATAAGCAGAGCTAATGGCCGACTGACCCACTGTGTTCAGAACTCTCTGTCCATGATGCCCACGAGTTCGCTGTCACTCGCTGCCTGGCTCTTGCTGCCTTCCCAACACTGCTCAAGGCCTACTCGTTCTGCCAGAGGTAACCAGAGACAAGCTACAATCGATTCGCACTGACAACAGTAGCGCCAATGAATAATGCCCGAAGTCAAGGCACAAAATATCGACTGCGAGCCCCCCGCCCCCCTCCCCCCATGGCTCAGTATTGCATTACCGAAGTTAGACGTATATTGGTTAGAGCCTCTAAACAATGCCCATACTCGTAAACTGTCCTAAGCATATTGAAATACATACAAAAAAGGTAGGTACAAATAACAACTATATATGATGGTAGTATCTGTCCCCGAAAGAACAGATACTATTGATTACCGTGCAGCTTCTCTAGAATGAAATGATAATTAAATCGACACCCTAGCTGCAAACAGGCGTTGATATACATCATTGGGGACACGTTGAAAATGTGTGCTCTGTCCGCGGTTCCAACCCGGGATCTCCTGCTTACATGGCAGACGCTCTATCCATCTGAGCCACGGAGGGCAGAGAGGATAGTGCGCCTGCAGGGACTTATCCCTTGCACGCTCCCCGTGAGACTCACATGGTGATGTGATGGGCAAACATCTATTAGGCGCACTATGAATGTTGTCATGTGGACTTGTTGGGAATGTGGGCTCGAGCCCCGGCCGGGACACACATTTTCAACATGTTCCCAATTATGTATATCATCGCCTGTTTCCAGCTAGGGTGTCGATATAATTATCATTTCATTCTAGCTACAAATAAAGTTAATGTTGTACTCTACCTTGAGATTAAAAGCATACGAATATAAATGCCAAGCATTTCAGCAAGTGAGTACTGGCACAAACGTCTATAATTTATACGGAGAAAGTTGACTGGTTGGTGAATGTGACGAGCAGTATAAGATGAAGTGGCAACGCGAACAAAGGAGACAATCAGAGTGAGAAGTGAGAAACATTAACACAATTTACAATTATATCATCTTACTGTGAGAACAATGTTAACAGGCTGCTGTTATTTGTCAAGAGGAACTGGAGACTTTACACCACTGTTCATTTTCTGCCTCGATTTTATCTATGAAGAGCGTCACGTTTTATGTCATAAGAATGACATTCGTTCAGTGTCTGTTCGACAAAGATGGAATCATTATTTTCTGTCTCATTCCTTTCAAGTTCAGTCAATCTAGCAGATGACCCTTATTTACTTTTCCATACTAACTGCAGAAAACCCTGTATATTTCACAATGTTCTATGTATGGAATCTTGTCTTCACTGTTGAAGAGAGTGTGTGCAACAGTATTTCAGTTGTAGACACCTAGTGTTAATTTTTTGAATTTTAGTTTTCTGACAAGTACCTTAGATGTCCTTGTTGTAGTATGATGCAGTGTCTTATGTTGAGGATACAACAGTAATCTTATACTCTGTCTGCCCTTTCTCATAAGTGCTAATTGCAAATTGTGTTCTAAGTAATGACATTTTGAGTGTCAAAATTTTAACTGCCAGCTGCCTGAGTTTACCTCTCCAGGAAAGCTGTCACAGTCAAATTATACTCGGAACTGAGAACCGGATGAAACCCGAAGTAGAAAGCTACGAAATATTTAACAAGACATGGTTCGTAAATCGAAAACACAGGTTATACGCCAGCTGAGGAGTTACGTTCAGTGAAATCAACAATAATATATAGTGTCTCGCGATCTAAGTCGAATCAGACAGCGAAAAAATCTGGGCGCGTGTAACTAGCCTACGTGGACTCAAGTTAATCATCAGATGCTTCTACCGGCCACCATATTAAGGCGTAACAATTGTGAAATTATTCACAGAGTGTCTAATCTCTGTGGCGTGGAAGTACCCAGAACACGCAACATTGGTTGGAGACGACTTTAGCATACAGAGTACAGATTGGAACGTCTGTCGATTCACAGCAGGTGGAATACACCAACAGTCTTGTGAAATAGTTGTAAACACTTTTTTCGAAAATTGTCTTCAGCAGCTACGACCTTAACTCAGCAGAAATATTTCATTCCTTGTAACTACAAAGAGGTCTGACACCATCGACAGCGTCAGTACACAGACTGGTATTAGTGATGTCATAATAGAATCGATGATTACTAAATTTAATGAATCTATTACGAAAGCTAGGGGAGTTTTTGTGCTGGAAAGAGCCTATAAAAATTGTTAGTAACCTGCATAATCAATGAATCGACGTATGTTAGTCCCAGTACAGTGTACCATAGACATTGCTGCTCATATTTTTTTATGAGCTTCTATAGCAGCGCTTTAAGAGGAGAGAAAAATACACCTCCAAGTATTATGTCAATTTATAAAGTAAAATTACTGCTAATACAGATTCAAAAATGGGTGCTAGGTAAAAATGGCCGAACACCCGTGTGTTAGACAGTGACTCCAGTATGATGGATGCAGAGGAATTGTGGGCAAATAGCGCTCTGACTGTAAATAGCGCTCTGGAGAAGTGTATTCTTACGTGGTACATCGTCTTACAGGAAAAAGAACTGATGATATCCTCGCCTGTCCCATATGTCGCCATACGGATAATTAGGAATTTAATTCTTCTGGAGTCATTGCAATACAAGATAATCTTAGAACTATTGGATAAGGCAGCAGGTTATTCGTTTACCGTATTTAATATGAGCACTGAATTCACCTGTCATATGAGTGCTAATAGTACCATTTATATTGATTTGTAATATAGTTTTTATAATAGGGAGCGTATATAGTGCCATCAAATTCGGTATTACTTAAAAAATGACACTACATTTCTCTACGTTTAGTTTTCTGAGGACCCTGAGAGATATGACAAGGTACGTTACAGAACAGCTTATTTTCGAATGTCTTGCAACCTAAAGGTATTTACTGAAGAATCTTTTTCTTAGAAAAAAAAAGGCTAGAAAACACCAGAAGATTTGACTTCTTGCATAAAGTCTCCATGTACCTAGTTAAGAATGTCAAGTTTTTTCTCACTACTTTCAGTCAAATCAGTGAATGTGAAACATAGAAAACTTGTTTGGAATGCAATGTCTACATTATGTAACGTACGAAATAAGGTACCACAACTGTAGCTGTAGGAGAAACCCACACAGGCATATTAATGAAACGTCAAAATCGATAAAACAGTTTTCCAACAGAGAGAATACCAATTTCACAACTATTGCAAAATTTTCAGCCACAAAGGGAAAGAATCTTCAACACACTCCCGTTTGAAAGAAAACTAAAACTTACAAATATATTCATGCTAGATAGTCGGAGTGTACGAATGTTAGATACCATACAAAACTGTACCGCGTCAAGGAAATTGCCGCTAATTACAAGAACAGACAATAGAAATATATGCCTTTCATTCATGAAATGAGCGTTTATATTCAGTTGTTTCCAGCGGAATTCATTCGAAAGTATTTCTTCCTAAAAAAGTCTGAGTTTATGCCATTGAATCAGTGAAATTAGGCAGTTTTTACATTTCTTTTACGATCATTCATGTCTCTTGACAAATGTGTTGAACGCAAAAGTATAATAATATTCCTTTCATTAAGTAGAATAATTATTAATGACAAACATTAATTTTACGGTTGTTTTCCGGCCGTTAAAGGCGATAGCATCGTTCCAGTTATCAGAAGGTAACAATTTCCACAAAAGTGAGTATCGCAACTATGCATCTTAGACCAATAGTTGGATAGACGGAGTACGGTTAAAAGGATTTGGCTTTTATCGTTCATATTATTGTTGTTTATAAACCAATCAAAAACGATTTTATGTCAAATTAAAGAGAACGTTTCCAGCCGTGATACGGCTATACCACTTTTATTGTTGGCGTGCAATATTTAGAAATATTCGAAATTTTTAAAAAAATTTCCGTTTTGTTTCAGTCGTCCCCCTACTAGAGACGATTGAAACAGTGATTGGGATCAGTTGAAACATATGCAAATGGTACAAAATATAGTATTGCAACATTTTTTATTTACAATTGATTCTAGTTATATGCATAATTATGGCACTGTATGACAACATTAATCATTCTTATGGGTTTAACACTTATAAAGATATTTCTAAATAATAAACTAAAACAATACTACAGTAAAATAAACATAGCCTACAGAACAAATTAAAACCGAACCTTTCTTCAATCAATTAAACATTTAGCTTATGGAGCGATCAGAGTATTCTGAGTCACAGTTGTGGCAAACATCGCTAAGACCACCTTCTGTGCCTTCTTCGTGAGCCCACTGTTTACAAGTGGTGCACACAATCCACTTTTCTCCGGATCTTCTCTCTGAATATGGTGATAAACAAACAATACAGTAGCACTCTTCCTCTTCTGATGGCATTTCTTGCTAAGTATTTCTTTTATGTATATATATTTTTTTTTACTTTTTCTTCCATCCAATCTTTTCTTAACTCGCTTATTCTTGGTCCGCTTCAATCTTGCTTCATGTTCTTCTTTTATCTCTTCTTTCTTTGGTGTATCAGAGTAAATTGTAGACTTTCTAGTTTTTCGCCCTTTACACCCGTTATATTTCCTCAGGTTAGCTATCTGTAATGGCTGTATTGCTTCTGGTGTAAATACAATAGAATCATAAGAAATTGCTTGTGCAATGGTAGACGGTTCAGTGAAGTTTCCTGATTGGTAATGCTGCTCCAAAGTATAGAGGTGTAGCCCTATTCATTCAGAGCTTACTTAAGTTCATCAACGTTTTCCTGCTTGGTTGTCGGAACAGGTGAGTTATTCATAGCCAGTTGTTGATCTGTTGCCTTTGCTGACGCAGACTCAGCTGTATTTTCGGGATTAGGTCCATCTGCTACACAATCGAGCTCAGTAAACAGCTGCCGGTTATATTTCTAAATTCCCGTTTTGCGAAAGCCGGTTTGAATGTTGGAAGATGCCAGAGCGATGGAATAGCAGACGCTACAATCCCAGGAATGTCGTAAATCTACATTGTTTTTCCTGGATGGCTTCGCATCCACGCATCACAGTTCGAGTTTCAGCCCTCTTCAAGGCCCATAAGCAGGTCAGTCAAGTAGGTGAAGTTTGTGAAAGCAACGGGGACGGAAGGAAAGTAGGACAATGCCATTATTCTTGCGAAGGTCCAGTGTGTTAGTATGAACATGTGAGTAGTGGTTATCAAGTATGAGTAACACTTTATGAGACGGAGGTACATTTGCGTGCTTCTCGAAGTGTTCCAGGAAACTGATGTATGATTCATCCTGCATCCAACCAGACAGATTTGCAGTTCCCGCAGGCCCTACTTGCCCATCCCTAACAAAAGGGTCTTGGAAATGCACTCGTGGAAAAATTAAAGAATTGAAGAATAACAATGACAATGTGGTTTGCTGTTAAAGTACCCCTTTTAGCTGAAGTTGCTGAACCTACTTGACGAGCATCACGCTAGTTATAACTCTGTCTCGTTTTTAACGGTTGTTATGCCTCTTTGGTTGGTGTTATACAGGGTGATTATAGCTAAAGTTAAACTTTCGAACTGCTGTAGAAATAACACCACTGGTCAGAGTGACGTCAAATCGCAACGGATTATTATAGGAGAAGGGGGAAAACGTACGGCAGAAGAAACATAAACAGTTATAAAGTGTAGCAATAGACGGCACTGTAAGCATCATGATTTACTAGTGGTCGACCACAAATGAAAAATGAATCATACGACAATGCCTAAGATGTACGTTTGACGTTAAACGAACTGTACTAGCCGGCCGCGGTGGTCTCACGGTTCTAGGCGCGCAGTCCGGAACCGCGCGACTGCTACGGCCGCAGGATCGAATCCTGCCTCGGGCATGGATGTGTGTGATGTCCTTAGGTTAGTTACGTTTAAGTAGTTCTAAGTTCTAGGGGACTGATGTCCACAGCTGTTAAGTCCCATAGTGCTCAGAGCCATTTTTTGAACTGTACTACTCTGTGTGCATGGGTGTACCGGTGTGATACTGTTGGTTTCGAAAGCCCATCCACAACGTCAACGTCGTATTTCATCGAATGTTAAAAATCGGTTTTTAATTGTCCTGAGGCTAAAAACCGCTTAAAAAGAATCACTCACATCTGTTTTAGTTGTCCTGAGGCCAAAAACCTCATAAAAAGAACAAATCAAAATCAATTCGGATTACTAATTTCCATGTGACTGGCGCAAAACATGTTCAGCATACTGTCCACCGTTTTCTGCAACAAGTTGAAATCGAGAAACAATATATTCCACAACTAATCGAAGTGTTTCCGGGGTCACGTTCAGAATGTGTTGCGCAATGCGTGCCTTTAATTCAGCTAAGTATGCAATCGGAACACTGAACACAACATCTTTCAGGTAGCCCCACAGCCAGGAGCTATACGGATTGAGATCAGGTGATCGGAGCAGGCAGGCTGTAGGGAAATGGAGGCTGATTATTTTAGCATTTCCGAAATGGCACTTCAGCAGCTGCTTAAATGGAATTGCAATGTGTGAAGGTGTGACATCTTGCAGAAAACTTATCCCATCCACACAACCACGGCGTTGGAGAGTTGAAATGACGTGGGTGCGCAGAAGACACTCATAGCGCTTACCAGCGACGGTACAGGCAACAGGACCGTAAGCACCTTCGAAAAAAATGTGGGTCTATGATAAACGATGCCGTGAACCCGCACCACACGGTGACCTTTTCAGGATTAAGTGGTACTGGTTGATTTGTGTGTGGATTTTCCGTTGCCCATGTTCGACATTTCTGCGTATTGGCATATTTTGTCAGATGGAAGTCGGCTTCGTCTGTCCACAAAATCTTCCATAGCCAATCATTGTCCACTTCCATGCTAGCAATAAATTCTAAAGCAACGGTCTCTCTCGCTGGCAGGTCAACAGGAAGCAACTCCTGCTCATGGGTGATTTTGAATGGGTAGCAAAAAAGGATACTTCGTAGAATTTTACGCACCATATTCACAGGTATGTCCAATGTTCTGGCAATTCTCCGTGCACTACACGTTTCCACACCACCACTCGTCTCCTCCTGTATTGCTGTGGCCACTGCTTCCACTGACGTCGAAACAATTCCTTTTCTCCCTCTACCAGGTTGCACACCAAAAGAACCCGTCTCTTTGAATTTCCGAATTATTTTCTCCAGACCAGTCATCGAACCAACACCTTTTTTCAAAACCTTCAGCGTCCGAAACTTTTGTAGAGCGACGTGTACACAGTCATTATTCTTGTAATACAGCTTTACAAGCAGAGCGCGATTCTTCATCGAGACAGTTATGGCGAACGTCGCAGACGCGAAAGAAGGAAAAGCTGTGTACCCGGCTTGTTTCTACCAACTTCAATGGGTTGTGCGCATGACAGCTGTTTTCATTTATGTGTTCTGACACATACGGCTACATCTATTGATCAATTTTCACATTACTTTTTTTCTTCTGCCAAATGATTTCCCCCTTCTCTGATAATATTCCTTTGCAATTTGACGTCATTCTGACCAGTGACGTTATTTCCGCAGAGTTTTGAAAGTTTAACTTTAATTATAATCACCCTGCATATGACTTGGGGTTCAAAGCTATGAAAGTCCATGACAATGGACAAATTGTTATAGAAGGCATCGACGTTAGTTTTACTAAAGGTAGTCGCTATGAACAGGCTCGTAGCTTGCGCGGAGCGTACGGACAGTTCAGGGTTTCGTCTCATAAACTTCCGAAACCATTCCCCACAAGCCATTTCGTTGTAGTCCCAAGTTCGACGTTGTCAGAAAATACGTTCGTACGCCAATGTTCTCACTTCATTCTTAGAGAGTCCAAAATACATATCTGCACATCGAATCAAATTCTTTTATAATTCTTGCTCTTGTTCTTCATTAAATACTATGTTGTGTGCTCTATATCCCATACGTTCATTGTCCTCACCTGTCACATTTCGCTTTCGTATATATGTCAGTGGAGAACAGTGGTTTATTCCATGCAAGTCCGCAGCTTTTCGTAGTGAGTTTCCAGCTTTTACCTCTTGATATCTTTATACTGAGAAAAATCAATCTTCCATCAGGATGTCTTTCTCGTCCTAACTCAAGGCATCTACAAAACAAAACAAAAATAATATATTAACTGTTTCAACCGTACCGACAACAATTGTTTCAACCTACCCTAGCTGGAACTGTGGTAAAAGACAGTTTATGTGGTACATGTGGTATTAATAACACATTAAAACTAGTCATTATACCGAACGCTATGAGCTACATAGAATTTACAATTCTACACTCAATATTTGGAGTAAAATTTGCGAGGTGCCGGGGCTAGCAGTGTATTTAACACTACATTCTTCTAGAATCTTCATATGTAAATGATGTTCTAAGCCCCCACTATTCTAACTCCGACATTTGCTGTTTCACATGGATTAAGAAGAAACGCCAACTGACTGTAATCGACCCTGCAAGTGGAATAGAAAGGAGTTTGGCACCTGCAATAATTTAATTTGATAGACATTAATTAATTGAAGGAAAGTTTCAATAACATAGTGGGAAATGAAAGGGTTGCTCTACTGATTAACAGAATGAAAGTTCTGTCCAAAATAACAATTTGATTTACTATGACTGTAGCGTAGCAAGACAGCCACGCCACTCGGAGGTAGCCGAAAGGCATGCGTTAAGCTCACGCAGATTGGCGTGAGGTCTGGAACAGGACAATGTCTTAAGAATTGCAATAAAGTACGAAAATCTTGTAATACTTAACTTTAATCCACATTTGTAGAACATCTCTCTTGATGATACATGCTGCACATAATAAATATCAATTGAATACGGCGCCTTCCTAGGTCGTAGCAAATGTAGCTGAAGGCTATGCGAACTATCGTCTCGGCAAATGAGAGCGTATTTGTCAGTGAACCATTGCTATGAACGTCGGCTGTATAACTGGGGCGAGTGCTAGTACGTCTCTCTAGACCTTCCGTGTGGTGGCGCTCGGTCTGCGATCAATGACAGTGGCGACACGCGGGTCCGACGTATACTAATGGACCGCGGCCGATTTAAAGGCTACCACCTAGCAAGTGTGGTGTCTGGCGGTGACACCACAATGACTAAACTCAAAATCATAAACAAAACACATAAAAAATTTACAATACATCAAATTGGATCAAATTGGATACTCAAATAAATGCTGTCAAGGTGAAGTGGTCCATAAACTAGATTGTGACATTTATGACGAAGAGGTATGTGGAGCCAATCCCTTGAAACTCATATCTTAAGAGAAACACCCAGCCAACCCAACATTAATTGCCGCTACAGTAGTGAGAACTCAGACAATGAACATCCAAGCCCGAACCACCTAAGAAAAGACGGGAACGGGCACGCTCTGCTGAGCTCTGATTATCACAGTGCAAATTCCCTAATCTGCCGATGCTGTGGACATACATTACCAGGCTGTCTTCTTAACTGCAATGACACGATCTGGCATATCGGAAGCGATGGCTGGTTGCTTCGATGTCCCGTCTTGGTGATGATAATGTCGCGAGCATAGCCCGAAACAAATTATCCTAGTCTGGTTGTTCCAGACTAAAGACTTCCTATCAATAAAAATGCTCCTCTGAGTGGGACGCAGAAGGCTCGCCACACAATCACTGACGGTACAGTGATTGAATTTAACAAGCAAAGTCAAACAGTAACTCCGATACAGTCAACTTTAGCCAAAACTGCTCAAGACAAACAACATAGGCCGCTTGTATGCGGAACACTCAATTGCCAACTGTACTCGGAAAGTTACGTTGAAGTCGAAACTTCAGAAACTTCGTCAAACACTTACAATCAAATAAAAGTATATTAGACAGCCAACGGAAGGCAGGCTGTCCAGAGCAGAAACAGCTCTGTCTTGTAACCTACTCCGACCGAAAGGCGAGAGCCGACTTTCTCCTGAGCACCCGTACAAACCGAACACAGAACATTACCGCCCCCACGACAGTGGCCGTGGTTATAACGTTCCAATCAGCAACTCGAATACCGGCGGAAAATTCCACTCTATTGCCGAAGCACTACCTTTCCAACAATGGAGATTCTTGATGCCAATTTCTGCGCCGATTTTGCTACGACACAGAGCTATACCCTGAGCAAGCCAATCACAGTTAAGATTTTTCAGAAAACGCGGAAATTTGCTCGCCAAGACTGCCTGGGAAAACAAGTCTTTTCCATACCTCGCTGGTAGCCCATCAGAAACGGTTTTCACTAAGTTTCTGCGAAGTAACGGAATCTCTAGCCCAGCCGCTCCGTCAGGCACTTGTGGCCGTGTCATCGCCATACTTATGACAATGTCTGCGTCTGGAAAGCATTCACTCGACTCCCTCAACACCCGTCGGCGTAACCCTTTCAAGATCAGCAGTGCCCGCCTGTCACAGGACCACCTGGGTGACGAGAGACGCAGCGTGGGAAGTCCGCGTGTGAAGGAATAGCGACTTTTCGCCTCATGCAGTTAGAGAGGAAGATCGAATTACTCAGAGAATTATGAGAGGGGGCTCATGGCATCTCTCATAGCCCCTACGCCATTTTAGATTGTAATTGGTGAGCGGTTGGCTCACTTAGGAGCAAGGTAGTGAGTCAATCGCCCAAGAACAATCTTGCAAACTGACTCCACATGGCGCACTCTATAAAAGAATCACTGCAACAGAAAAATGCAGCACATAGAGGGAGTATTGTTTATGATATAGCCAACTTCACCTTCTTAATATGGAAATCTAACACTTACATCACACATCCATATCCAGGGAGCCCCTTCCAAACACCGATTCACACAGACTTTCACGCTCTAAATACGGCCCAGGCATGTGAGCTAAATATGGAGCAGTTTATTCTTTACAATCAGAGTTGGAGTGCTCCTCAATTAAATGTGCTCCGCAATTAAATTCCCAAGATGTTACAACAATTTCAATCATTAAACTAACCTGACCTCAATAACACATGATACTATCATGATACTAACAATCTCTTTATGAGATTTCAGAATCTAATTTCAACCCCCGATTCATTCTGTCTCCCTGCAGCAAGAATAACCTTTACAAAATGTTCCCTGAACTGATGGTCCAGTCACAATGACAGTGATGGTATCTGCTTCAGTTTATGGGGACTTCAGGCACACTGTTCGCATACACACAACAATAAATACGGAATTAAAAAAAAATACATGGTGTAGTCGACAATACAGTAATTCGTGCGTCCTACTCTATTACTGACATAAGAATTACAATGCAAGACACAAACACATACAAGGTATAACATATATTACAGCCGGCCGGAGTGGCCGTGCGGCTCTAGGTGCTTCAGTCTGGAACCGCGTGACCGCTACGGTCGCAGGTTCGAATCCTGGCTCAGGCATGGATGTGTGTGATGTCCTTAGGTTAGTTAGGTTTAAGTAGCTCTAAGTTCTAGGGGACTGATGACCACAGATGTTAAGTCCCATAGTGCTCAGAGCCATTTGAACCATACATTACAAAAATAACACTAGAGAAAGAAATTTAAAAAAAAAAAACAGGTTCATGGGGTGTCAAGTTGTGCTTGCACATTGCACAATGTTCACGACTGTGCTGAGAATGAGGCACTAAATCACATTGTTAGAAATATTGGAAGCACTTCACAAATTCGTTGGTATCTCTGAGGGGATTGGTATGTTGAGTCATATGCATTGATGCACGTGGTTCCATGTCTTGAGCATCGGAGAGGGGCTTTTGGCATGGGGCCACAGTACTGACACACATAGGGGTAAATGTCGGGTGTTGTTGGTACGTCGTTGCAACAGCAATAGGGTGTGCTGGAGCATCTGCAGTACGCTGTTGAGATTGCAGCAAGACCCACGCATATGATCACAGCAGTACGATAGGAAGACATAGTGATAGGCTCACCTCACGTCGATTAATTGTTTCTGAGGTCTACTAGTTGGGATGTATCACTAGTCCAGATCTCTTCTCTCCCTGGACCGTACTTTACGTTTCCCAACATTGAAGTTCGACGAGGGATGATGGCACGAGGAGTGGCTCCACAAGTGTGTGAGGTCATCAATACAGGATCGAACTAGGAGCGACGATTGCTACAACTGCTCTCTAATAGAGAGGAGAAGTTAGAAATGAGACAATTCATTTTTTAGAGTTTGTGGCATGATACTGCTTTGTGTATGCAGATCGGCCAATGCTAGTGAATTGTAAAAACTTAACAGGTGTGTATATATTGTCCCTTTCTGTTCTAAGGCACGTAAGGCGCTGGTTCTGACACCATACGTGATCTTCTTCGTGTACTCACGACAACGTGATCTGCCGCAGGGAATCCCTCAAAACGGCTGCCGCATCCGGAGAGCTAGCTGGCTGTCGCGTGCTGGTCGCATGTCAGTGTCAACGGCCAGCCTCACTTTCGCTTTTGGCCCAGCTACGGTTGTCGCCCGCCTAATCCCTCAGGTATACGGCCCGTCCCGTTGACTGACAGCTTGTAGGACCGGACGCTCCTGCGCCCTTCTCGTCAGGTGGCGCGCTGACGCTCCCCTTATTGCAGATAGCGATGACCTCTTGTCTCTGATCCCACTGGCCTGTGCATAGCCAGGATACCCGTCATCTGCACAATTCTGACAATAATCTTATGCCTAACGTTTTCCCATGACCTTTTATGTTATAATAGATTTACAAAAAAATGGTTCAAATGGTTCTGAGCACTATGGGTCTCAACTTCTGAGGTCATTAGTCCCCTAGAACTTAGAACTAGTTAAACCTAACCAACCTAAGGACATCACATACATCCATGCCCCAGGCAGGATTTGAACCTGCGACCGTACTGGTCTCGCGGTTCCAGACTGCAGTGCCTAGAACCACACGGCCACTTCGGCCGGCAATAAATTTACATAATGATACGTTGATGGTCTGTCATTACAGACATTCTTATTTTAATTTTATAGTTATTATTCTATGGCTATCATTATAACAAAATATTGGTGTATCTAACATAGACATGGAAATAATTTATCTTGGTATTTGTGTAGAACCGATCTCACTACTGTACATGGTGTGTGACGCTATACTAGATGAACAACTAACTGTGCGGGCCCGCGCTAATATTACTATTACTTATATAGATCGACAGTAGACATGCTCAAGAGTTAACTACCATTTGCCAACGATCTACATTCTATGTCTTTTTAATAAATTATGTTATTATGCAGGTGGAAGTTTTACTGAGTTATAAAGAACATGCAACTATTCTACGTTCGCTCGCCCGTCGTCCCTCCATCTCGGGGTCTGTGGTTTGGTAACCTGAAAAATAGCATCCCAACAGGCGCGCGCCAAGCAACACTTGTGGTAGAAAACCCCCACAATATCAATGACCTAGTTATTGCTAAATCCTAAAGTTTAACTTATCCTAGTATATGGTACTCTCTTTTTTTTTTTGACCTTATACAATACTCTTACATAATTCCTGTTGCGCTGAGATGTCTCGCTGCTCGCCGCTATTGACGACGAAAGTGTTGTGCGCGCCGTACGACACGGCCTCCGAGCTCTCACTACGCCTCCCTGAAACTCCAGAGAATAGGTTAGCCATGGCTATACAAGACAATAAATTTATAGTTGCAACTTCGATTTCTATGTGATGCGGTTTTCGCGATCAAAGCACACCTTTCCAGAGGCAATGTAATATGACCAAGCATGGACTAGTTCCTGTTGAGGATTCCGTCGCCCACCACACACAGTATGTCACGAATCTCCAAATATAATTCCTTAGTTATTCATCTGTGACTGTCACGAGCAGCACGCTAAATCCGCAACCAGCACATTGGTATGGTAGGCTTTGTGCCCGCATTTCTACTGTCTAGGGCACCATTGGAGTCAAACGCTCACAGCTTCACCCGGACTTGCTAGACAACGATGCTGGCGCATCACTGTAAAAACTATACTGCCCATATTCATCCTCGAAATCAGGCAATATACCACAATCTTGCAGTGCACTGACGCGTGCCTGCAAGCATTGGTATGAACGTCTCATGAACTGGTTGTGGCCGCTATGGAGCGTATCACGACTTCTCAGAACGCTTCTAAGAGCACGTTCTTGTATGCGCCCGTTTGTGCGACATCTCCTCACTCATCATTATCCCTCAACATGGACACCAGACAGGAAAGGACAAAAACATTGCTCATGGAAAGGTAGTGTCTCCTACTCCATCGACATTGGAAGTCGCGAACATAAACAAAAAAGGATAGCAGCAGTAAATTCTTATGCGAGACAACGCAGCAAGTTAATACTTTAGCAATCTTAATCCATTAATACAACGATTATTGTTCCCCCAAGAAAGGTTCATATATTTGCCTATTCTACTATGTACACTACTTAAACTACTATTATTCCACGAACTTCTTTGTGTGAGAGATGTGGAGGATTCCTATGGACTAGCGCCAATCCCTTGTTAGACGCCGGCCGAGGTGGCCGAGCGGTTCTAGGCACTACAGTCTGGAACCGTGCAACCGCTACGGTCGCAGGTTCGAATCCTGCCTCCGGCATGGATGTGTGTGATGTCCTTAGGTTAGTTAGGTTTAAGTAGTTCTAAGTTCTAGGGGACTGATGACCTCAGCAGTTAAGTCCCATAGTGCTCAGAGCCATTTGAACCATTTGAACCTTGTTAGACTACCCCTCCTCTGACGTTCATTAGGATTTGCAGGTCTAATCTCAATCTCCTGGTTCTCCTGTTGTCCTTGATTTCGCTCTCTCCAATTACGGTCGCTTTGCCGTTCGTTATTCCTCCTGTCCCTGCTTCCTTGTCTAGCATGACCCTGTTCCCTGACGTTCTTGTTTCCAAAACCTTGGTTAGCGTAATCTTGATTTCAGTAACCCTGGTTTCCTAATTGACCAGTGCGATTATGCCACCTGTTGTCGTCCTCCCTTGCTGGTCGTTGATAATAGTTACTCTGCCCCTTCTTCCTGTCCTTTGCGTCTTGTTTGTCAAAGACAACTTCGAGTTCACGCAATAGACTCTTGAATGCTTCTATGTCAGATCCACACTTCCCGACAATTGTCTGTTGGTACCTAACTGGCAATTTGGAAAAACAAAATTTGATGATTTCTCCCTTGCTATATGGACTTAAATTGATTCTTCTTGGGTAAATCATCAAAAAATTTGGTTGCGCTCCTTTGCCCTGACACTTCCAGTTCAGGACAAAATATTATTTCCTCTTTAATCCAGTCATGCGTTTCCTTTGACCAGTAGATCCGCAGGAACGCATCAACAAATTCCTGGTAAGTCTGACACGTTGCTGCCACACCCCGCATCTTTTCCGCGGCTTGTCCTTCGATGTGTCCACACATGAATTCTAATTTTGCCAGGGTTGGCGATGATGACGGTAATGAATTTGTAAACTGCATCACCCACCTCTTGGGATGGATCGGCACTGCATTATCTCTGAACTTTTGGAATTTTAGTATCGACAGGAAGTGATTGTGATCAAAATCCTGCCCGATCCTCGCCCTGGTGTTGTTACTCGTTTCCGATACTTGCACGTCTGCTGAGTGTCCTGATCTATCTTGCTGATAACTGTGATGTGCTACCTCTGTATCACAGTGGAAGTGGCATTCAGCATTCTCTCTTCTAAGTGGGCTGCAATTATTGGAGATATTACTCGCTGTTTCTGCTTATGCATTCTTAGTTCCGCACTCTGTCACTGGGTAAGAGCACGGCGGGCTTTTCCTCGGAGACACAGTTCTGTGTACTCCATCATTGATATCAAATGGTTCAAATGGCTCTGAGCACTATGGGACTTAACACCTGTGGTCATCAGTCCCCTAGAACTTAGAACTACTTAAACCTAACTAACCTAAGGACATGACACACATCCATGCCCGAGGCAGGATCCGAACCTGCGACCGTAGCAGTCGCGCGGTTCCGGACTGAGCGCCTAGATTTTGGTATCCGAACGCGCAGTGCTCGGGTGCCAGTTTCGCTCTAGTTTTGCTATCCGACTCTCTACTTCTTTCATTCGTTTCGTGATGTTCGTAACCGTAATATTACCTTGAGTTTGTAAGACCGCAAGGGATTTTGAGTGGGCTTGTGTCGCATGTCGCAAGCGCCCTGCGAGTTGAGAAGTTGCTTTTGCGATTTTCATTGCCCCTGTTGCTGCCGTTTTCGCTAGGCCTGCTACTTTTTGTGCTACTATTGACATATGATTTGCCTCTCCACATTCTTTCTTTATTGTTAGCAATTCCCCACGAATTTCCCCTATATGCAAAATTATAGTCTGAGTCTCCTTCTTACGTTGTTCGTCAGCTTCTTCTTTCATTGATCGAAGGAAGCTCAGTATTGGGTTAATGTCATCTTTTTGATCCTCGTCACACATGGACGATGTAACTCTTGACACCTGGGCGCTAGAGATCTGACGTGACCGCGTTGGCCTCTGTCTGATCTCGTTCGTTTGACTACAAACTTCTGCTACCGTCTCGACCTGTCTGCATGGCTCTGTTTCATCCTCTAGCTCACTATCATAATCACGGCCGCGACGTTACTCTAAGATCGCGTCCAAATCACCTTTCTCATCAATGAATCTGCCACACTGTCCTGCTAAAAATGTGCCCATCTCATCCCCGAACCTATCCCCGTCAGTAACCTGCCCCTTATCCATTATGCTATCCTCTTTTGTTTTATCTTCACTCGATAATAGTCGTGCCTTACTTCACGTGATCATTCCTGAAAAACAAATTTATCTAAAAAATGCACGATAAAAATAATCTACTGCCAATATTTTTTTTTACACATAAACATAAAATTTCAACAACGTCGTTCCAACGATGTAATTACATGCACGATTTGTTTTGGTACAGAACCGCACACAAAACCGACAAAGTGTGATATGGTATGGGCACCACATAAGAGAAACAAAAAAAAACAATGAACACACAAAAAATAAATACACTTAAAACAAAACCTGTAATCATGCGCCGCTACTTAACAACAGATCGCGGAACTACAAGAAAAAGAACTTCGGTATTAATCATTAAAAAAGTAGAGAAAAAAATTTGAATCTTCCCACTGGGAATACTGTTTGCTTATCAGCGATTCATAGGAAAGATCCGAGGCTAAGGGTCGCCATTCTATGCGAGGTGCCGGGGCTAGCAGTGTATTTAACACTAAATTCTTCTAGAATCTTCATATGTAAATGATGCTCTAAGCCCCCACTATTGTAACTCCGACTTTTGCTGTTGCACATGGATTAAGAGGAAACGCCAACTGACTGTAATCGACCCTGCAAGTGGAGTAGAGAAGAGTTTGGCACCTGCAATAATTTAATTTGATAGACATTAATTAAATAAAGGAAAGTTTCAGTAATGTAGTGAGAAATGAAAGGGTTGCTCTACCGATTAACAGAATGAAAGTTCTGTCCAAATTTACGATTACATTTATTATGACTAAACTCAAAATCATAAACAAAACATATGAAACATTTACAATACATTAAATTGGATCAAATTGGATACTCAAATAAATGCTGTAAAGGTGAAGTGGTCCATAAACTAGATTGTGACATTTATGACGAAGAGGTATGTGGAGCCAATCCCTTGAAACTCATATCTTAAGAGAAACACCCAGCCAACCCAACATTAATTGCCGCTACAGTAGTGAGAACTCAGACAATGAACATCCAAGCCCGAACCACCTAAGAAAAGACGGGAACAGGCAAGCTCTGCTGATCTCTGATTATCACAGTGCAAATTCCCTAATCTGCCGATGCTGCGGACAAACATTACCAAGCTGTCTTCTTAGCTGCAATGACATGATCTGGCGTACCGGAAGCGGTGGCTGGTTGCTTCTACGTCCAGTCGTGGTGATGATATTGTCGCGAGTATAGCCCAAAACAAATTATCCTAGTCTGGTTGTTCCAGACTGAAGACTTCCTACCAGAGCTAATGCACCTCTGAGTGGGACGAAGAAGGCTCACCACACAATCGCTGACCGTACAGTGATTGATTTTAACAAGCGAAGGCACACAGTACCTCCGATATAGTCAACTTTAGCCAAGACTGCTCAAGACAGACAACATAGGCCGCTTGTACGCAGAACGCTCCATTGCCAACTGTACTCGGAAAGTTACGTTGAAGTCGAAACTTCAGCAACTTTGTCAAACAGTTACATTTAAATAAAAGTATATTAGACAGCCAACGGAAGGCAGGCTGTCCAGAGCAGAAAGAGCTCTGTCTTGTAACCTATTCCGACCGAAAGGCGAGAGCTGACTGTCTCCTGAGCACCCGTACAAACCGAACACAGAACATTCCCACCCCCAAGTCAGTGGCCGTGGTTAAGACATTCCAATCAGCAACTCGAAAACCGGCAGAAAATTCCACTCTATTGCCGAAACACTACCTTTCCACCAATGGAGATTCTTGGCGCCAATTTCTGCGCCGATTTTGCTACGTCATGGAGCTATGCCTTGAGCAAGACAATCACATTTACGATTTTGCAGAAAACGCGGAAATTTGCTCGCCAAGCCTGCCTGGGAACACAAGTCTTTCCCACGCCTCGCTGATAGCCCACCAGAAATGGTTTTCACTAAGTTTCTGTGAAGTAACGGAATCTCTAACCCAGCCGCTCCGTCGGGCCCCTGTGGGCGTGTCGCCGCCGCTCTTTTGACAATGTCGGCGTCTGGGAAGCATTTACTCAACTCCCTCACACCTGTCGGCTTAACCCTTTCAAGATCAGCAGTGCCCGCCTGTCACAGGACCACTTGGGAGACGAGAGACGCTGCGTGGGAAGTCCGCATGTGAAGGAATAGCGACTTTTCACCACATGCAATTAGAGAGGAAGATCGAATTACGCAGAGAAATATGAGAGGGGGCTCATGCGACCTCTCAAATTAAATACACGATATTAACATACAAGTCAGAAGAACAATACTTAATTTTGGCTATTAAAACACAAAAGACCTCTTGTACATGATGACAATGCGCAAGGAGCGGCGCAACACAGAGATTTGTGTCAGATCTGTCGCCCACGTCTTTGTCCCACTATAATGCGCCCCCCCCCCCCCCCTTTCCTCACCAACTCCCGGCGTAACCGTTCCAGAGATATTTACTTTGTTTCAACCCACCAGTCTACCCAACTCAACCTGGCCTTTAATGCCCACTCACGTGCGTTCCAGTTTCCATTGCGAGCGACAGGTGGTTGTGGTTTAAAGACATTTTTATAAGCTTTCCAAAAATTTTGACATCAGGTGTTTGGTAGGTAATTATTATTATTATATACATTAACAACTGCATATCTTCTCTATAAAATTTATGACGTAAAATTACTTTTTAAATCACCTTTACTGGGGAACTGTTGGGCGGTTAGAAAATTTTACTGTTAGCGGACGAACAAAAGTGGATGGTAAGTACAAAAGGTTGACCATCCCTGCGTCAGGCTGTAGTTGCAGTATGACGAACGTAGAGGAATTATGGGCAAAGTGGCAACAGATTCTAAATGTCGCTGTGGAGAAGTGTATACCTTATACGTTGATTAAGGGTTGTATTACTATGTGGAAGACTGTCTTAGAGAAGAAAGAACTGATATTATCCTTACTGCCCTATCTGGTGACCAACTACTAACTAGGAATTTAATTCTTTCCAATATAGTGCAATAAAAATCTTTGAACTAATGGATAAGGTAGAAGGTTCTTCATTTGAGGAATTTAATATGAGGATTGAATTCTCGTCTCTATCAATTGCCATTTCGGATAAGGCCTAATATACGACACAATTATATCTCTGTAATTACACTGAATTCTGATTAGTGATCATCATTTTTTTTATTTAACACATTTTGTAAACTGGAATGAAAGACATGCATGGTGATATACTTTAACACATAATAAATTTTACTACTGCAAAGTATGCAGGTACCTTTATACTGAGACGACTGCATTCTTCGAGAAACTAACACTAAGAGGACTTTTAAGATGGCCGTCATTGGTTTTATATTATTCTGTAGTGCCCAGCGCCTCCTGTCATTATTGGCCAGGATTCATATTCTGTGCCATCAAACTTTCCCTCTGCGTCGTTAAGTAATCTCTGACCAGCACCGCATGACATGCGAGTTTCCTAAAATTTCGTAATTAAAATATAAAGTATATAATGTGACCCCTAATAGCGAAAGACTTTATTCATGCAATTAACAAACCTAACGCCAATCTGACATAGCTCTTTGGTTTTTGTAATGGATTATTTGTTTGGCCAAGGTAAGCCTTTCTTTGCTTTATGGAGAACTTGCGTTACTTTGGTTTTTTGTGAACTGAGGACATTGTAATTAATTTTTGATATGGTGTACATTTTTTCCGATTTCATTGGGTTTGACAGACATCAAAATTTTTGTTATTCCTTTTTACAGAAATTTTCTTTTTAGCTATTGTTTTTTCAATTCTCTTTACTTTTTGCTTTGTCGATGTTCGTCGATGTATTTTGTCATGAGCGTTCCTTGCTCTCATGGTGTATGTTGGAGTGTTTCAGTCATATAATCACACAGGTTAGTTTCAAAAGTTTTTAAATACATATGCAAAAATATTCAACAAGATGTCCCTCTGATACAGATTTATCATCCACAGGATTGCGTTCGTATTTACGGATTGCATAATCTTAGCCGCGCGGAGTGGCCGCGTGATATGAGGCGTCATGTCACAGAGAGCGCAGCTCCTCCCACTGGGGATTCGAATCCTCCCTCGGGCATGGGTGTGTGTGTGTGTGCTGTTCTTAGCGTAAGTTTGTTTAAGTAGTGTGTAAGTCTAGGGACCGATGACCTCAGCAGTTTCCTTGCTTAGGAATTCACACATATTTGAAATAATCTTATTTTCTCACGCTTGCATATCTTGATGAACTGTCTCTTTCGTTACTTCAATCTCGTTTGTGCATGGAGGAACAATGGATTCTAGAGACTCATTTCACAAGAATTGTAATTATACATAAGAAAGGGAAATATTTCTCGTTGTTCGTTTCTCTGTTCATCGATGTATAGCCAGTTGTTCCGGTCGGTGTGATTCGAATCATCAAAAAGGTGGGACCCTCGAGATGAGAGCAAAAGGTACAGCCTTGAGGAACACCACCTATGAGATGGTGGCAGCTACACGAGAAACAACTGTACACAGCTTTCAGTCACATATAAATAAGTATTGCTTCCTGGAGAGAAAAAAACGTGTGTTGCGGGTGTACTATGTTTTCGTAAAATTTCTTCACTCATACCAGCTTAATGTCCAGCGGATTGGTGGAGGAGAGTCTATAAAACATTTAACTAAAGCAGACGTTGTCCTTATGCAACACCTTCACTGACTGTTCACTGTTTACTTTTAAATGTTGCCCACTCTAGTTGCACATCACTCTTCATGACTGCTGCACACACTTACATCTGACGTTCACATAGCTAGGTACTTGTGCTTCTATTATCATTTACATACATTACGAGGTTTTCTTAACCTTCATGACGAGGTTGGGTCTATTATGACGCATAATTATTCTTGATGAACTATCATTTTGAAAATATGTTGTTTTCATAAACTCCCTACCTTGAATTTATTCCTAGCTTGCTAAAATATTAAAATATACTCTGAGAGAAAAAAAGTATTTTCGAGCTTTAGTTCGCTGAAATAGTGCTTCTCAAGATATTCGGGTTCCTTTAGAACCTGAATTTTTAACCTCCATTATTACAGCAAATTCTGACAATATTAAATTTTTCGACAATGGGACGCATATATATATACAGTAAGGTGAATAAAAAGAAGCGAAATCATTGTTGTTGAATAATGTATTGCCTGTTTCTGTGGAAATGAGGGAAGAAGGAGCGCAAGTCTGTTTTTACTGTAACCAAATCAGCTCACAAGGTGGCTCACTTCTACTTGGGTCACGTTTTTTTTACCTTTAGATTTCATATTTTGTAAGTGTTTTTATCTTAAGATAATGGTCTCTTTGCAAGATGATGAAACAACAGATACACTGCTAAAAATATCTGATAGTGGAGGATGATTGTCATGTTTCGGAATACAACTGTTTATCTTCACTGAAGAGCTCAGCTGATGCGTCAGAAGAGTATACGTTAAGGAGTGAGGTTCTGATCTCAAAGGATAAATCAACAGAATGGAAGGCAGAAAACCTACTTCAACTGGGACGACATGCAGTATGTAATACAGATCATCAGACTGTATGCCACTTCTCACCTTACGAACAAGTACGTGACTTAGCTACCTACACTCGTTGATATAAGTCAACGGGGACAGGTGAAAATATGTGCTCCGAGCGGGATTCGAACCCGGGATCTCCTGCTTACATCGCAGACACTCTATCCATTTGAGCCAGCCAGAACTTAACGAATAGTGCAACTGCAGGTACTTATCTCTGGCACGCCTCCAGTGAGAGCTACATTCGCAGCTTATTATCCCGCACTATATTCATAGTGCTCCTGCACATCATACTCATTACTCGCGGCTTTACCGCCGATTCTCGTAAGAGTTCGGGCACTGTGTGTGCATCCGCACAGAAGAAGATGGTCAAATGGCCGGTGAGCCTTATGGGGGAAGGCGGGGCAAGAAGGCGAAGCTAACTTTAAACCCTTACAAAAGGGACAAAAATAAACAATTTCAAGTAGGTTTGATTATCATTTGTTTACTTAACCACTGAATTACAACAGCATGCAAAGAGACCTGCAAACTTGTTACATTTAGTTAGAAATATCTCGATTTGAAACATAAACTACCAATTCCCCGTCTTGCCCCATATGCGGGTTTAAGATGGGGAACTAGCACGAATTCATCTCTAAAGCTTAAATAAGGACTGGAATAACGAAATCATGTGACGATAAGGTTTCGAAATATGGCTCTGCGAATTGTACAATCAGGTACTACGTTTTATTTAGGCCTCTTACTTTCACATAGTACGCAAGTGTGGACAGCCTCGTCATCATCACTTTCTATCCCTGCACAAGTGTCGTGGGCCCAGCGTCCGCAGCTGATACGCCGTATCCAGCCTCTTTCAGAGAAGTCATAGCAGTATAAACATTCTTCACTCTCTTCCTCGTTGTCCTTCGACCTCAGTTCATTTCCCTTGAGCATGAAGGGATGGTTAAGATGTCAGTAACGTTCATCAATTTTCGTTGTCATTATGTCCTTGTGGTGGTATCCCAGGTTTATTAAACGTCTTTGAGAAAAGTTTTCGTTTACATGCAGCACGTTTGGGGACTCCTTTTCGTTTAATTTCTTCAGATAGTTCACTTCTATCAGGAGCTTCGGTTAAAACAACGGGTTTTCCATGTCTGTTAGATGGTATCCTTTTGGTTTTCTTATCCACCTTTGGAATAGTTAACACCATTTCAGGGCTAATAACCTGAAAGTTAGACGAAACAGAGTCTTGATCGTCAGTTGTTAATTGTTCAGGTGTTTTACGTCTTGACACCATCTCTGGTATTTGGTCTTCCGTTTCTGTATCTTCAGATGTGTGAGCTTGATGAATGTCTGTAGTTGAAAAGGGAAGGTAATCACTCTCTTGAAACACACTTCTGTTTACAGGTCAAATGCCTGTTTTCCGAAACCCGTTCACTGTTGTGGCCATTGTAGCTGAATGAATGAAGGCTTTGCCGAATAAACTTGCGATCTGAAGCAGCGTAACAACTTTTCCAGGATGGGTGCAAAGCCACGATCTTACTACATCTTCGTAAAATTTACTGAGTGGTTTCATAAATGTCACGTCCAATAGTGGAAGGCGGTGTGAGCAGTGTGGTGACAAACACAGCAAGACAGCCCCATTTTCGCGGGCTACATCTATCAGATCTAAATTCTTGGTGTGCGCTTTGTGGCCGTCCAATATGAGAAGTCTTTCCTTTGACGCTCCAGTAAACGCAATAAACTTCTTAAATCAAGTCAAAAATACACTCCTGGAAATGGAAAAAAGAACACATTGACACCGGTGTGTCAGACCCACCATACTTGCTCCGGACACTGCGAGAGGGCTGTACAAGCAATGATCACACGCACGGCACAGCGGACACACCAGGAACCGCGGTGTTGGCCGTCGAATGGCGCTAGCTGCGCAGCATTTGTGCACCGCCGCCGTCAGTGTCAGCCAGTTTGCCGTGGCATACGGAGCTCCATCGCAGTCTTTAACACTGGTAGCATGCCGCGACAGCGTGGACGTGAACCGTATGTGCAGTTGACGGACTTTGAGCGAGGGCGTATAGTGGGCATGCGGGAGGCCGGGTGGACGTACCGCCGAATTGCTCAACACGTGGGGCGTGAGGTCTCCACAGTACATCGATGTTGTCGCCAGTGGTCGGCGGAAGGTGCACGTGCCCGTCGACCTGGGATCGGACCGCAGCGACGCACGGATGCACGCCAAGACCGTAGGATCCTACGCAGTGCCGTAGGGGACCGCACCGCCACTTCCCAGCAAATTAGGGACACTGTTGCTCCTGGGGTATCGGCGAGGACCATTCGCAACCGTCTCCATGAAGCTGGGCTACGGTCCCGCACACCGTTAGGCCGTCTTCCGCTCACGCCCCAACATCGTGCAGCCCGCCTCCAGTGGTGTCGCGACAGGCGTGAATGGAGGGACGAATGGAGACGTGTCGTCTTCAGTGATGAGAGTCGCTTCTGCCTTGGTGCCAATGATGGTCGTATGCGTGTTTGGTGCCGTGCAGGTGAGCGCCACAATCAGGACTGCATACGACCGAGGCACACAGGGCCAACACCCGGCATCATGGTGTGGGGAGCGATCTCCTACACTGGCCGTACACCACTGGTGATCGTCGAGGGGACACTGAATAGTGCACGGTACATCCAAACCGTCATCGAACCCATCGTTCTACCATTCCTAGACCGGCAAGGGACCTTGCTGTTCCAACAGGACAATGCACGTCCGCATGTATCCCGTGCCACCCAACGTGCTCTAGAAGGTGTAAGTCAACTACCCTGGCCAGCAAGATCTCCGGATCTGTCCCCCATTGAGCATGTTTGGGACTGGATGAAGCGTCGTCTCACGCGGTCTGCACGTCCAGCACGAACGCTGGTCCAACTGAGGCGTCAGGTGGAAATGGCATGGCAAGCCGTTCCACAGGACTACATCCAGCATCTCTACGATCGTCTCCATGGGAGAATAGCAGCCTGCATTGCTGCGAAAGGTGGATATACACTGTACTAGTGCCGACATTGTGCATGCTCTGTTGCCTGTGTCTATGTGCCTGTGGTTCTGTCAGTGTGATCATGTGATGTATCTGACCCCAGGAATGTGTCAATAAAGTTTCCCCTTCCTGGGACAATGAATTCACGGTGTTCTTATTTCAATTTCCAGGAGTGTAGTTCTTTCGTCATCCAATCAGTTTATTGGACCTTTGCCCAGGCACGAGGGTGCAGGCCAGTCTCAAACGCTTGTTGCATTCGTTTTCGAGGGTAAATTAACATTGGTGGTACGTAGCAGCCCGACGCTGACACACAGATTTCTGCAGTCACAGTCTGGCCTCTTTCTGCTGAAGTAACTGCTCCCACCTGTCTGCGCCCTTTCAAAGCAACCACCTTTGTGTGACCTTTTGGAATGACTGTTAAACCAGTCTCATCGCAACTGAAAATTCTGTCTCCCGTAATCTTGAATGTGTGTAATTGACTTTCTAAGAGAACGAAAAGCAGATCTACAGCAACTCAATTAAACCCCATTGCTCCTGCTATTGATGCTTCTGGTTTTCGTATTGTTAAGGTATGATTTCGTGCAAGAAACCGATTTAACCAATCTCTTCCAGCAGATTTGGCTGCAGTATTAAATGGATGTTTGATGTTGTGTCGTTCAGTTAGCTGAAAAGCAAGTTCACAAAGTTCTTTAAGTGTTAGGCCAAAATACTGTCCTTCCATTTGTGTTAAGTAGTCTTTAAGTTCTACCTCTTGTTCTGGGGTAAACACACTAGTGATTGGTCCTAACCTTTTCACAACTTGCCAGGAGTAGCACGTTTCCTTGCCACATGTCGTAAAGTCGTTGTCTGGGGCACATTGAACTGTCGAGCAGCCGTAAAAGAACCAATATGACCTTCTATAACAGCGTTTACAGCGCCTTCCATTGACTCCAATGACCAATCTTGCCTAGACGTTTGTCGCCGATACTTGCGAACCATCTGAAATATAACACGTGGAACGTACTATTGAGTCAGATCATTCCTGGTCATCTATATTGTATAGTAAATACCGTATTTCCAATAGTCATTCGTTAAATCATAGCAAGAATACTGACTCTGCACGTTTTGTGTATTTTTATTCACCATATAGCCTAAGGCATACTTTGTAATTAATTAGGAAACGTTGGAATAACGAATACCATTCTACTTACAATTGTATTCAACGTATAATGTACGTGTTCAGAACCCGCAGCGAGCTAAACACGTGAGACGATAAGAACGTAATGGATGGACAAACAGTAGGGGCAAGACGGGGAAGCTCCCCATCTTGCCCCACCCTGTCTTGCCCCCTACCATGCTGTCAGGTTATGATACGCCCACATGAACACTATTTAGTGAACATTGACTACTGACTCAGCAGTTTACTGTTAATAAGACGTAGTATTCAGTGCTATATATACAGTCTGGACAAATGTTCACGAAACACATGTTTTAGGACCTCGAAAGGTGTAAAACATTGCAAATCAATATAACAATTGTACGTACTTTGCGAAGCTCACAGAAACCGCCGCGAAACTAAGGTTCAACAACGTCAACACACTGGGATCTGTGTACTGATGACGTTGCCGTAGCTATCCACAGCTGGCAGCACTTTAACTGTAGCTTACAGTCCTTCCCAGTCTTACCCCACCTCCCGGCTTGCTTCGCCTTCCCCTATATACAGGGTGTTTCAAAAATGACCGGTATATTTGAAACGGCAATAAAAACTAAACGAGCAGCGATAGAAATACACCGTTTGTTCCAATATGCTTGGGACAACAGTACATTTTCAGGCAGACAAACTTTCGAAATTACAGTAGTTACAATTTTCAACAACAGATAGCGCTGCGGTCTGGGAAACTCTATAGTACGATATTTTCCACATATCCACCATGCGTAGCAATAACATGGCGTAGTCTCTGAATGAAATTACCCGAAACCTTTGACAACGTGTCTGGCGGAATGGCTTCACATGCGGATGAGATGTACTGCTTCAGCTGTTCAATTGTTTCTGGATTCTGGCGGTACACCTGGTCTTTCAAGTGTCCCCACAGAAACAAGTCACAGGGGTTCATGTCTGGCGAATAGGGAGGCCAATCCACGCCGCCTCCTGTATGTTTCGGATAGCCCAAAGCAATCACACGATCATCGAAATATTCATTCAGGAAATTAAAGACGTCGGCCGTGCGATGTGGCCGGGCACCATCTTGCATAAACCACGAGGTGTTCGCAGTGTCGTCTAAGGCAGTTTGTACCGCCAAATATTCATGAAGAATGTCCAGATAGCGTGATGCAAAATAATCGTTTCGGATCTGAAAAATGGGCCAATGATTCCTTTGGAAGAAATGGCGGCCCAGACCAGTACTTTTTGAGGATGCAGGGACGATGGGACTGCAACATGGGGCTAAAATAATCGTTTCGGATCTGAAAAATGGGCCAATGATTCCTTTGGAAGAAATGGCGGCCCAGACCAGTACATTTTGAGGATGCAGGGACGATGGGACTGCAACATGGGGCTTTTCGGTTCTCCATATGCGCCAGTTCTGCTTATTGACGAAGCCGTCCAGGTAAAAATAAGCTTCGTCAGTAAACCAAATGCTGCCCACATGCATATCGCCGTCATCAATCCTGTGCACTATATCGTTAGCGAATGTCTCTCGTGCAGCAATGGTAGCGGCGCTTAGGGGTTGCCGCGTTTGAATTTTGTATCCATAGAGGTGTAAACTCTGGCGCATGAGACGATACGTGGACGTTGGCGTCATTTGGACCGCAGCTGCAACACGGCGAACGGAAACCCGAGGCCGCTGTTGGATCACCTGCTGCACTAGCTGCGCTTTGCCCTCTGTGGTTGCCGTACGCGGTCGCCCTACCTTTCCAGCACGTTCATCCATCACGTTCCCAGTCCGTTGAAATTTTTCAAACAGATCCTTTATTGTATCGCTTTTCGGTCCTTTGGTTACATTAAACCTCCGCTGAAAACTTCGTCTTGTTGCAACAACACTGTGTTCTAGGCGGTGGAATTCCAACACCAGAAAAATCCTCTGTTCTAAGGAATAAACCATGGTGTCTACAGCACACTTGCACGTTGTGAACAGCACACGCTTACAGCAGAAAGACGACGTACAGAATGGCGCACCCACAGACTGCGTTGTCTTCTATATCTTTCACATCACTTGCAGCGCCATCTGTTGTTGAAAATTGTAACTACTGTAATTTCGAAAGTTTGTCCGCCTGAAAATGTACTGTTGTCCCAAGCATATTGCAACAAAGGGTGTATTTCTATCGCTGCTCGTTTAGTTTTTATTGCCGTTTCAAATATACCGGTCATTTTTGAAACACCCTGTATGTAGATGGTATCTGTTCTTTCGGGCATGTCCGAAGACTATGAAGATGTGAACAAAGTAAGCTGGCATCTTGAAGAGATTTTTGGGAGAACTAGGAACAGAGAGGTAGGATCCCAGTGTGTCTGTTGCACTTGATTAAAAGTTGTTCCATTCAAGGGAATCTGTTCTTTCTACGAGTATAAGCTTAGTACACCAGCAAGATATGGCGTAAAGTAATGGTACACTATGATAATGTAACAAGTTAGCTATAGAATAATCAGCCATAAACTGGGAAACGACCAGGTAGCGCCCTGTAAACTACCGAGGCCTTTAATCAATTACTCTATACATCAGTTGTGTATATTCGTATTTCTAAATACTTGTAATTGTTAACGGAACAAGGCCAGTGTAGTACGGTCTGTTACTTATTTGGCTGATCGAAGTACTTGAATAATAGCGAACAGAAGCAACACTTAACAGTAATGAGCTTTACGAGGTTCCTTATCAAATAATGTCAATCTCGGATATCAACGTATAGCTCTATTGATAGTCATGTAGTTGATTATAATGTTTATGATGAAATACCTCCTCAAAAATTTTTACAGTTATAATCAACAAGTACTTTGATGACGGCTTTTTCCCGGTCATTATATAATGAGAGGCTTTATATTCAGACAGTAGTGCTGCGACGGACACGAGTCCAGACTGCCAGTGACCACACAACAGACGATGGCGAGGGGTCTAACAATTTTGCTGTCCACGTTGGCTGTACTCCACCTCACCAGAGCTGCGTCTAACAGCTCCCTCAACCAGTTCCCGGAAGGTTTCCTGCTAGGAGCTGCCACCGCCGCCTATCAGATAGAAGGGGCCTGGAACGAGGATGGTGAGTGCGCACAGCTGATATGAAATTACGTAAGCTTTCTACTTCTCGAATCAACTGTAATGTGAATTTATCTAACGAAACGTATCTCAATATTTTACTGTCCCTACATATATGTGTGCCAAAAGGTTCCTAATGGTATTATAATATCATAGACCAATTTCAGAGTTCAATCTCTGATTTTACGACAGTTTTGCTAAATATTCTAGACCGCAGTTTTCCATACGTGATATAAAAAGACGGTTATTAATTTTATTCTTGATATTTAGTAGCATTGAGTTATGAAATCCAAAACTTTACTATGCTGACAAGTATTAACTTTAATCATTCTTTGTAAACGTTCCATTTATTCCCGATCCAATTCCTGTTAAAAAAAAGTGCTGTTAGTCTATAGAAGATGTTTCTCTGATTATTGGTATAATACATTCAATTATTTGGTTCTACTCACGGCATTGTGCGAGACGGCCAGATTGAGATACTGAAATCTAGGTGTTCTTATCCCTGTGTGGTCGCCATAGTACCAGTTTCCTGTGTTCACCCTAACGCGCTTGAGTTCTAATCTTCTGAAACAAAGAAAATAGTGATGGCCAATTTTCTACGGCTTTCTTTTTTTACTGTATTCGAACGTTATCTCCGACACTAATGTAGACGGCGCTTGAGCGTACGAGTATAGCCTTCGTTCTTTCAGTCAGAGATAGTTTAAATATTGTGGCCGTTTAGAGCTTAAAGAGATATGGGAGGGATAAAAATCTTTTATATGGAGCGTGATGTCACCATATCTGCATGAGGTGGAGTAGTACACTGAAAACATTAATAAACGAATAAAACATCAAATTTATTCACACTATTCACAGGATAAAGAGTTAAATACATATATTTTGGTCACTGACTCCCTGTCCCACACTGTCTCTGATTCAGTCACTTGTTAGCTGTTACAATATGCCACTAATTTCTAGTTGTTACAGTCGGCCTCCGTAGCTATCAACGCGGACGACTGCCATGTGAAGGAACCAGTTTCGATTCCCGCTAGTGCCAGGGACTTTTCTTGGGCGGGACGACTGGTACGGGGTCCCCCAAGCCTCATGATGCCACCTGGGGAGCTGCTTGACCAAGTAATAGCCGTTCGAGGTCATAACCAGGAGAGCGTTGTACCGATCCCAAGTGCCTCCATATCGCATCTGATGACGACGGTTGCCGAGGACGACATGGTGGTCAGATGTTACTGATGGGCGCCCCAGAGCCTACTGACGGAGATAACGTTTACGCTACCTGTTACAATAGTAGTAGTGTCGTGCAGTGTACTTCTATTCTCACTGTTAGTCTTCCGATCTCTTGGGGGGAGAGCCTCGATGTGCGTCATCTTAAGGCGGACGTCCATGAAATAATTGACCGAAAATGTCAGTTTTCAGTTCATTTTGTACTTGTTAGTAGAACTTATGTAAAATACGTTCCCACAGTTCCAGTGATGAAATCGCTTCCGGAGTGCCTGAATTAAATGTGTAATGCGAACTCCCAGCCACGCTCAATTTTGGAACCAACATTTCAGTACTAGCTCGGTTAACAACGATTTCGTGGATTACTTTCAAGAAAACTTGCAACTGAGAAATCTGAATGCATAGGATACATCCCGAAGAGAATAGGCTCAAGACTGAGGAAAACTTGTCAGTGATATGAAGGGCAAAATGGTTCAAATGGCTCTGAGCACTATGGGACTTAACATCTATGGTCATCAGTCCCCTAGAACTTAGAACTACTTAAACCTAACTAATCTAAGGACATCACACAACACCCAGTCATCACGAGGCAGAGGAAATCCCTGACGCCGCCGGGAATCGAACCCGGGAACCCGGGCGCGGGAAGCGAGAACGCTACCGCACGACCACGAGCTGCGGACAAGGGCAAAATGTTAGAAGATGGAAAGGGCACTGGTGGACACAACAGATTCATAAAAAAGACAATGCAAAGTTTTCTAGTGTATTGTGGTAAGGATATGAGACAGAAATTATCCAGTGCAGCTGACGAGAAAAGTGCAATACGGTCCACATATTTGCGCATGGTGTCAGCAAGTGAACACCCCATCCATCACCTGTGCCATATTAGCTGGTGTGCCACGCGTGGTAGCCGTACGGTCTCGGGCGTCTTGTCACGGTTCGCGCGGCACCTCCCGTCGGAGGTTGGAGTCCTCCCTCGGGCATGGATGTGTGTGTCGTCCTCAGCGCAAGTTAGTTTAAGTTAGATTAAGTAGTGTGGAGGCTTAGGGACCGATGACCTCAGCGGTTTGGTCCCACAGTCCTTACCACAAATTTCCAAAATTAGCTGGTGTGGATATAAACAGGCTCAAAGCTATAATAGCCGCCACATTCATAGAGGAAGGCTTCCAAATTGTATCTTGCGTGATGTCAAGCCCACTAGCAGGATTCCGAACAATCATGAACTTCTAAAAATTGTATGTTAATGCAAGATCCACAATGCAAAAGAGTCTCGTAATTCGCTCTTATGGAAGCGATAAACCCACATTATCATGCGCTACAGTTGACAGAATTACAACTTACGATGTAGTTCTTGTGTTTTATAATGGGAACGTAGGAGAATATGCTTTTAGATAGAAAATTTCGCTCAAGGCATTTTAAGAAAAATGAGATTTACAGCGACACTGCAACTGAAAAGTCAGTTGAAAACCTGGTGAAGGAGTGAAGGCCGTGAAGGAGAAATCAGGAGAGCGGTCCAATGAGACAGAGTACTCTGAATACAAATCTGAGGCCTTCTGAAGAGGTGATATCAGAAAAACAGCTAGGTTGAAATTTAAATTACATTTCCTCAAAATTATGATTTTTGAAGTTTATGTCCCTTTTTCTCCGAGACTATCGAGGCTAGGGTTACAAAATTTCGTACATTTATTTCTGTAATGTAGTCCTAAGAGTAAGTTTTAAATTTGTAAGTGTAAGCAGAGCTATGGGACAAAATGAGTAGAATTTTGCTTGAATTTTATATTGTACTTATAGACGTATAAATTTAAAAAAATATTAAAATGCTCCTGTTCGAATATCCAAAAAACCTCATGAAGGAAGCTGACTGTATGTAAGAGATTAAACAGAGGAAACTTTGTATAAATCTCGCGAATAGTTCCTGAGAAAAAGTTACATGTATTATCTTTTGAAAATCAGCGCCACACACGGTGTAACGGCGAGCTGGGAGGGAGGGAGCGAGGTTCGAGGTGGCGTTCTGGGGGCCTGTTCACCAGTATCTTCTGCGAAGGTGTGAGCGACAAGCGGCACGTCGTGAGTTGTCCATCGAAATACCGCCCATAACGGAAAATTTGTGTTGTTCACCTACCCCATGACCGCTTTCATAGAATTGATAATTCTTTTTTGATTTTCATCTTGACTTTCATCACATCTTACATATCATTTCAGAAAACCGCACATTGATCTTCAGTCGACCCCGAAGATACGCCCCTGAATTACAGTGTTCCACTTGTAGCACCGCATTTCTCTCGAATTTTTCCAATATCGAGTCTACAATCTTTGCTGTCAAATAATTAGTATTATAGGTCAAAGGAGGAGCTGGAGGTGAACCCAGGCTTCCTCGACTTAATTTGGAAGGTAGGACCGGGAACTTATCCTTATAGTTTGGTAAAGGGACGTGCGGACTCCACTAATTAATTGCAGAGTTATGATGTAGTTATGGTTTATTAGATAGGATCCCCTTTACGTTTGATTCTGTGAAAATATCTTCACAATAATAATAAGGCTGTAATATGCTACTTACAAAATGTAAAACATGAAACTCAAAGTAGTGCGAAAGTAATGTGATCTTGGTGGTGACTGGGATATTGCTCACGGCGTCCGTGGCACTCAATAAACCACACTCGTCTCCCGGGTCGTACCCAATGGGGAGCAGCTCCGTATCTGTTTGCTGAGTACAGGTTTGGTGATCTGGGATTCCTGAACTGGGAGCTGTTTGGCGTCGCCAGTGCTACGTATCCGTAAGATCTGGGCACGCTTCAGCAATCACAGTGTGGCTATACGGTGAAACGTTGCGTATCTTAGAGAACTTGAACTCGAGAGAGACTTTGAACTCTAAGTGTCGTATGTGCTGATGGGTAGAGTGGTAGTCAGGGCGAAAAAGCAAACTCTTTGTCAACTATCATAGCCCAGCTGTTACAATGGCAAGTGGCACCCTGTCTGGATGGACTTTTAGTTCCCTAAATGGTCGTAGGAATATCTTCTAAGTCATTAAAAGAAGAGTGGGCAATTTTGAAAAAGTTTCACCTTAAATTATTAAACGGGTCAATGTAGAAACTTTGCAATCTATAAATAGGTTGAGAAACGAGACTCTGTTCGTTGAAACATCTAGCGCAGAAGAAGCAAGAAAACTCTAAGCAGCTTAACGCCCAGATCAGAGATGGCCAAAACATCAGCTTGTGTGTGTGGCACCCGTGCACACTTGCCCAACTCTCTGAGTGCAGACTTCCTCCTCTATCAAGCCACAGTGTCTGAGTGGCAAGAAGGGGTAGGGCGAGGGAGCAGCGAAAGCGCCGCTTGCGGTATTTAGCTTACTTTCATACTTCAAACCAACAAGTTTTTCTTTTATTTAATTATCTTTGGTGAGATGAAAACTTAAGAAAATTTATATCTGGCACAAACTGTCGGCATTTGGACAGACTCTGTTTCGCAGATATTCCTCACTAAGATTACCATGTAATCGTGACCTATTTATTTTCGTAACCAGATACTTAGGGAAATTGACGGTGTTCCTTGTGAGAAGTTCTCCCTTCTGCAATACGATTTTCTTCTTAAGTGCATCCGCATTCGCCATGAAATCAGAAATAAGTTGTTTCTTATCTTGTAATTGGGGCAGTCTGCTGTCAGCTCTATTTAAAATGCAAAGGTTCACAATTCATTATGGATCTTCTAATTTTCGTGCTTTCTTTCCTTTTTCTTCAGAAATTCATCAATAGAAGGCTTTAAATCGAAAACTCGTTACAGGCAAGTTCTTTAACTTAACCCACGTAGTATGCAGTAATACATTCCATTATGGAAATATGGAATGTAATCGAATTAAGTCGGGTGATGCTGAGGGAATTAGATTAGGAAATTAGACACTTAAAGTAGTAAAGGAATTTTGCTATTTGGGGAGTAAAATAACTGATGATTTTTGAAGTAGAGAGGATATAAAATGTAGACTGGTAATGGCAAGGAAAGCGTTTCTGAAGAAGAGAAATTTGTTAACATCGAGTATAGTTTTAAGTGTCAGGAAGTCATTTCTGAAAGTTTTTGTATGGAGTGAAACATGGACGATAAATAGTTTGTGCAAGAAGAGAATAGAAGCTTTTGAAATATGGTGCTACAGAAGAATGGTGAAGATTAGATGGGTAGATCCCATAACTAATGAGGAAGTATTGAATAGGATTGGGGAGAAGAGAAGTCTGTGGCACAACTTGACTAGAAGAAGGGATCGGTTGGTTGGACATATTTGAGGCATCAAGGGATCACCAATTTAGTATTGGAGGGCAGCGTGGAGGGTAAAAATCGTAGAGGGAGACCAAGAGATGAATACGCTTAGCAAATTCAGAAAGATGGAGGTTGCAGTAGGTACTGGGAAATGAAGAAGCTTGCACAGGATAGAGTAGCATGGAGAGCTGCATCAAACCCGTCTCAGGACTGAAGACTACAACAACAACAACATGTAGTAATAAATAACGTCACCATCCGCTTCCCTCATTTCCGTCAATATCTGTTGCAGATGAGAATGTTATAATTCCTCAGACTTCTGAAAAATTTACTATTTGCATCAAAAAACTCCATTACGTGTTCCATGCCTGTATAATTATCACAAAGTACATCTCGGTGCACAGAATCCCGTACAAATCGTCTGTCGATAGTTATAAATTTTACTTCATTCGTGGTCTCCTAAATCTTTAAATCCTTTTTGCGTGGTGTAACGCCGTTTCAGAGCAAATTTACGGTACTCGTCGATCATGCACTGTATAATAAATGCTAAGAGTTCTCATCATTGTCCTCCATGATTCCCATTAATTTTTGAAGGATTCAGACGATAGATCGGTACCCAGCCTCCTTTGCACAAACGGCCGCTGCAGCTGTGACGTTTCTTTATACCACGAACAAACAGCAAAGGATAAACAGCGATTACCCACGATTTTGCCGAACTGAAGCAAATCGTGCCGACTAAAATATGCCACTGAAAATGCTGGAAAAAAGTATCACGTTGCAATGCTAAATGAAATATCACATTACACCGAGGAGGACCGAGTAAAGCCGAGACGTACCGAATAGTGCCAAGACAGACTGAGCTTCAGACGGCAAGGGAGCATGCTATTGCGCACGCGTGAAGCTTTACATGCCGTGTCCGACCCTGGCCTGGATGATTATGTCATCGAAACAGAGCTACGCAACACCCCGAACTGCAATGATGTTGTGATATAATGCAGCGATGTTGTTGTTGTTGTTGTTGTGGTCTTCAGTCCTGAGACTGGTTTGATGCAGCTCTCCATGCCACCCTATCCTGTGCAAGCCTCTTCATCTCCCAGTACCTGCCGCAACCTACATCCTTCTGAATCGGCTTAGTGTATTCATCTCTTGGTCTCCCTCTACGATTTTTACGCTCCACACTGCCCTACAATACTAAATTGGTGATCCCTTGATGCCTCAGAACATGTCCTACCAACCGATCCCTTCTTCTAGTCAAGTTGTGCCACAAGCTCCTCTTCTCCCCAATCCTATTCAATACTTCCTCATTAGTTATGTGATCCACCCATCTAATCTTCAGCATTCTTCTGTAGCACCACATTTCGAAATCTTCTATTCTCTTCCTGTCCAAACTATTTATCGTCCATGTTTCACTTCCATACATGGCTACACTCCATGCAAGTACTTTCAAAAATGAGTTCGTGACACTTAAATCTATACTCGATGTTAACAAATTTCTCTTCTTCAGTAAGGCATTCCTTGCCATTGCCAGTCTACATTTTATATCCTCTCTTCTTCGACCATCATCAGTTATTTTGCTCCCCAAATAGCAAAACTCCTTTACTACTTTAGGTGTCTCATTTCCTAATCTAATTCCCTCAGCATCACCCGACTTAATTCGACTACATTCCATTATCCTCGTTTTGCTTTTGTTGATGCTCATCTTATATCCTCCTTTCAAGACACTATCAATTCCGTTCAACTGTTCTTCCAAGTCCTTTGCGGTCTCTGACAGAATTACAATGTCATCGGCGAACCTCAAAGTTTTTATTTCTTCTCCATGGGTTTTTATACCTACTACGAATTTTTCTTTTGTTTCCTTCACCGCTTGCTCAATATACAGATTGAATAACATCGGGGAGAGGCTACAGCCCTGTCTCACTCCCTTCCCAACCACTGCTTCCCTTTCATGCCTCTCGATTCTTATAACTGCCATCTGGTTTCTGTACAAATTGTAACTAGCCGTTCGCTCCTTGTACACTCCTGGAAATTGAAATAAGAACACCGTGAATTCATTGTCCCAGGAAGGGGAAACTTTATTGACACATTCCTGGGGTCAGATACATCACATGATCACACTGACAGAACCACAGGCACATAGACACAGGCAACAGAGCATGCACAATGTCGGCACTAGTACAGTGTATATCCATCTTTCGCAGCAATGCAGGCTGCTATTCTCCCATGGAGACGATCGTAGAGATGCTGGATGTAGTCCTGTGGAACGGCTTGCCATGCCATTTCCACCTGGCGCCTCAGTTGGACCAGCGTTCGTGTTGGACGTGCAGACCGCGTGAGACGACGCTTCATCCAGTCCCAAACATGCTCAATGGGGGACAGATCCGGAGATCTTGCTGGCCAGGGTAGTTGACTTACACCTTCTAGAGCACGTTGGGTGGCACGGGATACATGCGGACGTGCATTGTCCTGTTGGAACAGCAAGTTCCCTTGCCGGTCTAGGAATGGTAGAACGATGGGTTCGATGACGGTTTGGATGTACCGTGCACTATTCAGTGTCCCCTCGACGATCACCAGTGGTGTACGGCCAGTGTAGGAGATCGCTCCCCACACCATGATGCCGGGTGTTGGCCCTGTGTGCCTCGGTCGTACGCAGTCCTGATTGTGGCGCTCACCTGCACGGCGCCAAACACGCATACGACCATCATTGGCACCAAGGCAGAAGCGACTCTCATCGCTAATGACGACACGTCTCCATTCGTCCCTCCATTCACGCCTGTCGCGACACCACTGGAGGCGGGCTGCACGATGTTGGGGCGTGAGTGGAAGACGGCCTAACGGTGTGCGGGACCGTAGCCCAGCTTCATGGAGACGGTTGCGAATGGTCCTCGCCGATACCCCAGGAGCAACAGTGTCCCTAATTAGCTGGGAAGTGGCGGTGCGGTCCCCTACGGCACTGCGTAGGATCCTACGGTCTTGGCGTGCATCCATGCGTCGCTGCGGTCCGGTCCCAGGTCGACGGGCACGTGCACCTTCCGCCGACCACTGGCGACAACATCGATGTACTGTGGAGACCTCACGCCCCACGTGTTGAGCAATTCGGCGGTACGTCCACTCGGCTTCCCGCATGCCCACTATACGCCCTCGCTCAAAATCCGTCAACTGCACATACGGTTCACGTCCACGCTGTCGCGGCATGCTACCAGTGTTAAAGACTGCGATGGAGCTCCGTATGCCACGGCAAACTGGCTGACACCGACGGCGGCGGTGCACAAATGCTGCGCAGCTAGCGCCATTCGACGGCCAACACCGCGGTTCCTGGTGTGTCCGCTGTGCCGTGCGTGTGATCATTGCTTGACCAGCCCTCTCGCAGTGTCCGGAGCAAGTATGGTGGGTCCGACACACCGGTGTCAATGTGTTCTTTTTTCCATTTCCAGGAGTGTATTTTACCCCTGCCACCTTCAGAATTTGAAAGAGAGTATTCCAGTCAGCACTGTCAAAAGCTTTCTCTAAGTCTACAAATGCTAGAAACGTAGATTTGCCCTTCCTTGATCTAGCTTCTAAGATGAGTCGTAGGGTCAGTATTGCCTCACGTGTTCCAGCATTTCTACGGAATCCGACTGATGTTCCCCGAGGTCGGCTTCTACTACTTTTTCCATTCTTCTGTAAAGAATTTTTGTTAGTATTTTCCAGCTGTGACTTATTAAACTGATAGTTCGGTAATTTTCACATCTGTCAACACCTGCTTTCTTTGGGATTGAAATTATTGTATTCTTCTTGAAGTCTAAGGGTATCTCGCCTGTTTCATACATCTTGCTCACCAGATGGTAGAGTTTTGTCAGGACTGGCTCTCTCAAGGCCGTCAGTAGTTCCAATGAAACGTTGTCTACTCCGGCGGCCTTATTTCGGCTCAGGTCTCTCAGTGCTCTGTCAAACTCTTCACGCAGTATCATATCTCCCATTTCATCTTCATCTACATCCTTTTCCATTTCCATAATATTGTCCTCAAGTACATCACCCTTGTATGGATCTTCTATATACTCCTTCCATCTTTCTGCTTTCCCTTCTTTGCTTAGAACTGGGTTTCCATCTGAGCTCTTGATGTTCATGCAGGTGGTTCTCTTACTTCCTAAGGTCCCTTTAATCTTCCTGTAGGCAGTAGCTATCTTCCCCTCGTGAGATAAGCCTCTACATCCTTACATATGTCCTCTAGCCATCCCTGACTAGCCATTTTGCCCTTCTTGTCGATCTCATTTTTGAGATGTCTGTATTCCTTTTTGCCTGCTTCATTTACTGCATTTTTGTATTTTCTCCTTTCATCAATTAAATTCAATATGTCTTCTGTTACCCAAGGATTTCTACTAGCCCTCGTCTTTTTACCTACTTGATCCTCTGCTGCCTTCACTACTTCATCCCTCAGAGCTAGCCATGCTTCTTCTACTGAATTTCTTTCCCCCATTCCTGTCAATTCTTCCCTTATGCTCTCCCTGAATCTCTGTACAACCTCTGGTTCTTTCAGTTTATCCAGGTCCCATCTCCTTAAATTCCCACCTTTATGCAGTTTCTTCAGTTTTAATCGACAGGTCATAACCAATAGATTGTGGTCAGAGTCCACATCTGCCCCTGGAAATGTCTTACAATTTAAAACCTGGTTCCTAAATCTCTGTCTTACCATTAGATAATCTATCTGAAACCTCTCAGTATCTCCAGGCTTGTTCCATGTATACAGCCTTCTTTTATGATTCTTGAACCAAGTGTTAGCTATGATTAAGTTGTGCGCTGTGCAAAATTCTAGCAGGCGGCTTCCTCTTTCATTTCTTAGCCCCAATCCATATTCACCTACTACGTTTCCTTCCTCCCTTTTCCTACTACCGAATTCCAGTCACCCATCACTATTAAATTTTCGTCACGCTTCACTATCTGAATAATTTCTTATATTTCATCATACATTTCTTCAATTTCTTCGTCATCTGCAGAGCTAGTTGGCATGCGATGTTATAAAGATTAAAAAGACGTATACGTCTGAAAGATGAGTGGGTGCAGTAAGGTGCGATAGACGTAGAAAACATGAAGGAATGATGGTATACCCTAACTTTTAAATTCAACAGCAATACACTCCCAACACATTATGGATGTATTTTAATAGTTTAAGAATGAAACGTTTTATACCAAATCCGTGCTGCGTTTTAAATGCCGCTTTAGACACACCTCATTAGCATGTAATTGAAAAGCCATTTGCGGCAAATATGGGAATGGTGCCTACTCTGGAGTCGACTTTCGTCTCCTTCCAGGTTTGTTAATTGCCCTGAAGATCACCTTGTGTGGAATAGAGATCGTGACGCACGATTCGCAGAAAAGAAGATACAGAAGTCAAAATGAAAACAAGCAGGATTGTCTTCAGAATGAACATGAACAGTCACAGCCGCTAGTGCGGGAGTGTTCATTTTTAACTAATAAAAAAACCTGCTGTGCACCAAGCGAAATATTCTCATAAATTACTGTATTACTTATGTTGAAACCAAATATGTAAATAGAGCTATGCAGGCCCCTACTTTCACTACTCTGGTCACTTTGGCTCTCGAAAAGCCAATATTGAGGAAGTCAATGGCACTAGAGAAACACAGGTACATGGTGCCATGCTGACACCTGATTTTGTAAGTGCAGTTGCCAAATCACTATTTCCACGAAACATCTAGCTCTGTCCATAAACTCAGAAATGACCATGGTTGCCTCCCTTGCAGAAGTTCCAGCGTCTCGACAGACGCGCCCCAGTAAACAAGCAACAATTGGCAATGCTACAAACGTTCATAGCACAAACAAAAGGGTAGTTTCAAATATGGAGAAAAATAAATAGGTAGTAAACTGTCAGAGCATGGAGATCTCTTTTTGATTATGGGGGATAATGGAAATGTGAAGTGTTCCCGAGGCAGCCTTCTAGCATCTAAAGTACTGATCAATAGTGGAAGAGTCAAGGTCAACAATAAAAGTCATGGAAAGTGTTACTGAAATCTATTACTCCCACTACTTACATTAAAAAAGAAGAGGTATCCATGAGGAGGATTTCCGGTGAAAGTAGTTAGTTGTCTACAGCACCAATGCTAAAGCAGGATAGTCTCCAAACAACACCCAGAGAGGTCTCCAGGACAAATTCAGGTAATTCTGCGGTCACCACTGTCATTGACAGCCAGCATCCTGCATTCAGATGCGACAGTGTGATCAACGAGAGGAGTTAATTGGACTTCTGACCCTCAAATTCTAAGACAAATATCTCCCCCTGACGGTACTGCGCCCGATCATGACCGAATCAAGAGCAGCATGCTGCAATGCTCTCAAACGTAATCAAAGAAAGTTTTCCTACGGTGTTTTAATTCTATGGATGACAATGCATCAACTTGTGGAAGACGGCAATTTCGAGTACTCTTCTCAAACCTGAAAAGGACCACACCTGCCCCAACAGTTACAGAAGTGTCGCTTTACCGACCTTTGAAGGAAAGATCTTGCACCGAATTCTTAACCGTCGTCTGATCTGGACATTAGTGACCATTCAGATGTTGAGCTCCTCTCAGTATGGGCTCAGCAGGTGTCGATTAACTGTCGGCAGTCTGACAGCTGCGGATGACTATGTAGCTTGGTTTCCTACTTTGACAGCATTATACAGGGATATTTTTAGCAAAATATCTTCCAGTGTTTTAGGCAGTCAGGTACAACAACCGCATAGGAATCTTGCTTGCAACCAAGAAAAACGGATATTGCTTGGAGGCACAATGGTCTACAAATATATCATCAGTGCGGCTTCCGTGGCTACCCGCTCATATTATTTCTGCCCTTTACGTCAGAATGCTTTTATAAATACTGGGTTGGTGATGCACTATCTGATCGTTCTCAGCACGAGAATGATGTTATTCGGCAGAGGTTTTAAGTGCTACATTCTGTGCCATAGCTGCTACCAGGATTTCCACTGTATGGAGGGTCTTGGAATGCTCCATACTTACAGATGATTTTGCATTTTTTGTGCCTATCCTAAATCTGCATACAGATATTCGTCAGATAAAATTTATGTTTCAGAGGTTGGAGAAATGAATTGCCGAGAAAAGTTTCAAATTTTCTTCAGATGAATGTGTGCCTGTAGACTTTCAACGTTCTCGTCTCATTTTTTTCTTTTTTAATTTTCGTAACTTGTAAATGAGATACACCTTTCTACATGTTAAACAGTCTACGTGGTTTCTGATCCTTATGCACTGCCGGAAAAAAATAGTGCACCTATTTAAAGATTTCCAGTTCAGTCAGGAGCTATTGTTAGTGCGTATGGAATAGATGAAATGATTACTTTTACAGACCAATGGCACAAGCAGTTCTGAGATCCAGGTGTTGACCCATGCTAATACACCCATATTAGTGCGTGGTGTAGCCTCCACGGACGGCAATGCAAGCTATAGCTCTGTCGTCAATACGATCGTATAGATGAAGAATACTGGCCTGGGATACGTTATGACACTCCTCGACCTATTCACGTTGTTCTGTGAGAGACGCTGATTGACGACTCACCCAAATCACTTCTCGTCCCATCATATCCCACACCTGCTTGATCGTGCTGGCCAGGGAAGTTGCAACACGTTTTGGAGAGCACGTTGAGTTTCATGGGCAGTGTGGGGGGAGAGCGTTATTCTGTTGAAACTACACATCACGTTCCTGTTGTAAGAATGGAAAAAGAACGTGTGTAATGCATCTGCCACCATTCGGCACATACCGATTGAAGACCACCAGTCCCCTCCATAAACACCAAAGGTGAACGAGAGTTGTATATTATTGGTCCCCAGACCATGAGGCCTGCGGTGGGGCCAGAGTGTCTTGGACGATTTCAATCTAACAGACGGAACTTACCAGGTCCACGTCGTACGTCGAAATGACGGGTGCTTGCGTGCAGACACAACCTACTTTCATTGCTGAAGACCACGGCGGGCCATTCCATCTTCCCAACTGACCCAAGTGGTACCAGTCGAGGCACGTATGTCAGTGTGCTGTGGTGTGAGTGGAACATGGGCCAGAGGTGTACCTGCCAGCAGTCCCACTGATAACAACTGGTTCGCAACAGTTTTTGTTGACACATCTGGCCTCATAAGCCGTCTTATCAGTACCGTGGTACCCGTACGACCAGCCACTGGTGCGCATACAATGCGATGACCTTCGCTGGCGTCTATACTGGTTCAGAACCTCATCTACGGGCGTCAGAATTCACGTGACACCTGACACCAGGATCGTTGCACAACTGACTCAGCATGTCCAATTAGTGTAGCAGTTCTAAGAAAGTATCGTCCCATCACTCGGAAGGCAACAATTAGACGCCTTTCAAACTCGCTCAGTTGTCGGCAGGAAGCGTAAGAACTTCTTCGTGGCATGGTTGCCTGCTTGGTTCATTCGTTTGCACCACACTCAACCTTGTGGCCGTGAACATTCCCTATTAAAGTGTAGACACAGGTGGCGCTCTGGTATCTACGCCACAACGCTATCCATTGGCGGAAGACGTTGAAACCATTATCGGTATATTTCCTCGGAGTCTTTCGCTGTGGCACGATTGGATAAAATCTTCTCGGTTTTCAAGCCGTGTCAATTCCAATATTATTGGAATTGACGCGGCTTGAAAACCGATAATGTTTTATCCATTATTAGCATATCTTCTATCCCGCAGGTGGAATCGACGTCACTTTTCCAGATGTAATAATTTTTCCCCGGAAGCGTATTTCATTCAGTACTGTGATGGATACAGCACCTAAAGAACGTGAAGGCAAAGACCCTGAAACTACTGAACATCTGAAAGTGCATTAGCCTCAAACACGCACACACGCGCACACACACACACACACACACACACACACACACACTGACACACAAATACAATGGTTCTCATCGCTGTAGCAACAGCTTAGCGTAGTGTCGCTGTGCAGCTTTCTCACTGCGTTCACTGAACCCATAAACGACATCTATATCGCCCAGCTCTTCATCAGTGAAACTATGCATACAATTATTGTACAACACCGCTGGAAAAACCAATCCGAGATGAAACTGAGCAGCACCTAATTCAAGATTGAGGCCAAAGAGTGAAATAAGCATTACTGTTTAAAAGAGCAAGAACCGTGAATGAAAGGAAAAGGTTTGTTTTCAAACAGGACGCAGCGCGTACCATCTAGATGTTCACTGTTGTGTAGATATTGCCTATGCAATATAGATACAAAAATACATGGCGGTAAAAAGTCGACAAAACGTAATTACTGTGAAACAAGGTACAAGAGACACCTCGTCTCTTATAACAAAATGCTCAGCAAACACCACTGACCGACAATGGAGTTTTATAGGTGGAGTTAGGGTAATTTCTGTATGTTGGCTAATACGACAGAAGCACGTGCGCACTGTACGCTGTTTAAGAAACGCATTATTTCTAGTTTTTTTAGGATGAAAGTCCCAAAACCATCCAAGAAACATAATTTTCTGCGAAATACATCTTGCGTAATGAAGACGGGAGAAGAATCAGACTAACCCAGAGACTAGTGACGGCCCTTCTTTTGTCTCACAATCTTTCAGACTGAAGCAGAAAAGGAGAAAATTGATACTGACAAACTTTTAGATAACATATAATAATATCCCTGAGTTTCGATTATTTCGGTTTTTCTGACATCTGCATACAACGCTTGTCTCTTAAGTCGTCTTCAACGCTACGTTACAGGTAAAGGCGAAAACATCTGGGATCATATGCTGCACGAACATCCGGAATACTCGAACAATGGTGATAACGGTGACGTAGCCTGCGACTCGTACCACAAGTATGCTGAGGACGTCGAGGCTCTCAAAGGCATCGGGGTAAGTCCAACATACCTTTGCCTCATGTGATTTGAAATGTTTCCAGTGTGTATCTCAGAAACGTCATCCAGTGATGGAAGCTGACTCGCACACTTCATTGTTTTATACAGAATGAAGAGCACCAATTAAGAATGTATTCAGAGAGATCAAATACGATACACGCTTACTGCTACATTTTTAAAAATAAATATGACATAGAAACAGAAACGATTTAACATTTTGTCTCCTGTTTTACGAAAGTGTAATTTAAATTCACGAATGGCACATCTTTTCATCAATTTAGTCCTTTGCTGCTTAGCCAACGGATATTTACGTATTACGTGGATAATGGTAGGGACTTCTCGGTATTATGTGGAACGAGTGAGTTTTATACGTGTAGTGGAATATGACCGAGAGGGAACGATAAGACTGGAAGACCCCTAACGATGAGCTCGGATTAAGGAGGATGTAGGACTGGGATGAAGTCTTTCACTCCTGCTGTTCAGGCTGTACACCAAAGAAGTAATGAGGTAAGTAAAAGCAAGGTTCAACTGTGGGATTGAAAATCGAGATGAAAAGATATGAATAATAGGATTCGCTAGTGGCATTCCTATCCTCAGTGAAGAATTAAAGGACGTCTTTAATGAACTGTCTTAAGTGGGTATAACATGGATTGACGATAAGCTGGAAAAGGACCAAAGAAATGAGGTATGATATTAGTTCAATTATCTAATCTTGTAATGGAGGATGTAGCAGACGTGAAAAGTAGCAGACGTTGATAAAGATATAGCACTAACTCCCAAAGGACGTTTTCATACAATGGTAGGAATCAGAGAACATGATGAAAATCTAGTTACTGATACGTAATAATCTTCAAAAAATGAAAATTTAACCAGTATGGAAAAATTTAGCTCTGTGAATGAAGACACTTCCTTAAGATTACAAATTAGTAACCAATAAATTGGGTTATCTTACTCTGTAGATCACTTCCTTAAGGAAATATTTATTATGTTACCTGCATTTCACAGCTAGTTGACTTCAGTATCAGCACTAAGTTTGTATTTTCCTACAGGCGACTGCATATCGCTTCTCCGTCTCGTGGGCGAGGATTTTGCCTACGGGAGACCTGGACGTGATCAACCAAGCTGGCATCGATTACTATAATAACCTTATCAATCTGCTCCTCGAGAACGGTATCGAACCAATGGTGAGATTCACTGTTTTACATTCCAGAAATGTGCCTTGAAATGCATAATCTTTCTCAAATATAGTGTATGGTGAGCCACTTTAACAAGGCCAGTTAAAAGCGCATACCGCACATTATTTTTCGATAGAGATGTTTAGCATGGGAGGTTGAGCTTCTAGTCACGTCGGTAAAAGTATAATAAGAATAAATCTCATTTGTAGTTTTAAGTGAGCCCATTACATAAACATTTCATATGCAACGTCAGAAGAAAACATTCTAATCAAAGGTTACAAAATTTACTGCTTCTACGGTTACCCAAAGGTAGAGTTCATCTCTACCCAGATAACTGTTACATTATCTCTTAATTTGAGAATCGGCGAGGCCAACTGATTGAATCTGCTCCCAAACATTGCGCTTTATCTGCCCAATGGAGAAGAAGCTCAGCAGATAAAACAATGTCACTATAAGATGTTACAGTTTGCCCTTAAGTGATCTGTGCTTCACGCAGAAATATGAACTCTATTCTTAATTAGACTTCGTTGATACCAGGAGAAAAATATGTGGAAAGAACACTAGTAATAACACTTTTGTAGTATGTAATGTTAAATTCACTAGAAGATATTCAATGTCTTAACATTCTCTCGGAGCACAAGACACAATTTCCGTTTACGATATTTGAACATCGGTGTCATCTATGACGGTTCTTCATTAGTAGAAAATCTAAAGCTGGCCTCTTACCTTTACGCAGCAAGGATATGACATACAACTGAGACAGAAAAAAAAGCAAAAATGAAGATAAAGTTTTTAAATTAGTTGATAGAAGATTCATGAAATGGAGATGGGAATTAAACGATCAGAGGAAGACCAAGGTGAGATAGCTGAAAGATGTGAAGGAATGTGTTGGAAAATGAGGCGAGGGCTGGGCCAGACTGAATTGGGAAAGATGGTGTGAAAACATGACTGTATGGTGAGGCTTATGTTCCAAACAGACCCAACCTGGGGCTGGAAACTGTTCAAAATGATTATGATTATGAAGATTATAATGAATCTAAATGTTGCCTCATCAAGCCGAATGTGTGATCTACAACGTAATGAATAATAATAAACCTACACATAAGCTTAAACGTCAGGAAATTGCTTTACTTAAAAATAGTTAAAGCACAAAAACGTCAAAATACGGTGGTCGGTTGACCACATTCTCTACATCTATATGAAAAGACCCATTAAGTTAAAACGGAGCGTGAATGCAGTTTAATGACAGCAAATACTACATTTTACGAAGTTATATTTTTTACTGTTCTTTTTTTTAAAATTCATAGCTGTCTTGAACACATTGAATGGACTTATAACAGACTACCAGTTTTGACCCTTACTGAAAATCTCCAGAACCAGCTACTTGTTACGAAAACCAGATACCGAATAGTTGCCTAAACTGATTTGTCTGTACGACGTACTGCTGAAGTTGTAAGTTTATGCTTCCGAGTATTTGGAACCGGTAAACTATTGTCAATCAAAAGCGAACAAGACTGTTGTGAATAAAATAATATTGTCTAGAATAGATCTAGTGCTCCAATATTACATCGTCACATTTAACTAAAATATTTTCTGAACTCTGGATGCTGTAGTAGGTGACAAGCTGAATAAATGCATCTGAAAGAAGAAAAATGGTGAACAAGAGAAAAGAATGTTGTGGCTAAGGAAATCAAGGGAAACGTTATATTTTAACCACTTTAATAGCCATAGTAATGAAGCAATAATAGTGACTGTAAAGATGAAATAATAACGCCTGTATATGATATGGTACTGAAAATACACTTAAATGCCAAGTAAAAGGCTGTTGCGGCAGGGGATGAGAGAAATAAGTTTAGCAAAAGACAAGAATTAGCTTAGAGAAGGAACAATTAGTCATTTAGTCATTTACAGTGTTTCATGCTGGCTCGTTTTTGGTTACTACCGTGAGCAGCTGTGACCTGTTGAACTTGGCTCCTGAACCACACATTTGTGTTCAGGTGACGATGTACCACTGGGACCTGCCGCAAGCTCTGCAGTACATCGGAGGCTGGCCCAACCCCATCCTAGCGGACTATTTCGTTGAATACGCCAGGATACTTTTCCAGAATTTTGGTGACAGGGTAAGTATTAATTCCATTAACTGCCGTAAAAAAATTGTCTATTAGATTTTTTAAGCACAAAATGTAAATTAATGAATGGAAAATTGGCAACACTGTGATCAAATTTAGTACGTGTCTCTTCATTCGGTATGGTTCAATAAAAGTAAGTGCTTTGCATGTGGGAGAATGTAATAATGGAGGATAAGCGAAGCAGAGATGGACCAAAAAGAGGATGTGTGGCATTCATGTTTTATACGAGGGCTGTCCAGAAAGTAAGTTACGATTGATCGTGAAATGAAAATCACAGTGAAAATCAGAAATGTTTCATTTGAAACAGTTAGCTACACCTTTCAGCTACTTCTCTACGTCGTCGCCGTTCTGACTCAGACATTCGTCGTAGCGTTGTACCAACTTTCCAATACCCTCATCATAGAAGGAAGCCGCCAGTGCTTTCCGCCAATTCTCTACGCTGGCCTAGAGCTCGTTGTCTGTGCCAAAATGTTGTCTTCATAGCCAGCGGTTCGTTTGAGCAGAGATGAAACTCAGTTGGAGACAATTACGGGCTGTATTGTGGGTAAGTAAACATTTCCAATGCAGGAACATCTTCATTGCCCCTGCAGGATGAGGCTGAGAATTGTCTTGAAGAAGAAACCGCACGACAGTTGTGTAATGTTGGTTGCATAGCTTCAGGGGAAAATTCTCACCAGGCCCTCGTACTTGGCGGGAGTCACTATTTTCTATAACATCTTTACGCGCTCACTAAAAGCTCGGGAATGAAAAGAGCGACATAATTCTACCTAGAGTCATACTAGAGACACTGCCCAACAGATCTTTGCAAAGCTTTATCGTATTTTCAGAGTTGTTTCCATTTCGCGACCGATCGTAACTTACTTTCTGGACAGCCCGCGTATTAACGAGGTGGAGTTATCAAAGACAGAGGAAGTGATGCTGACGATAGATAGGAAATCCAAAAGAAATGCAGTGCGATGTAGAACACAGTCAATCTCTGAAGGCGAGATATATATTTAAGTGGAATGGTGGCTGCATTCGCATTTCTGTGTTAGTTATAGGTAACTTCACGGCTACAGGAACTTCTGTAACTGCAGCCTAACGCTTAAGAAGCTAGATGCTTCTGTACTCAGACTAAAATTAGCAAACACGAATGTGCCTAGTTAATGTATCAGACCCTCCACCTTGAGGAATCTAACGTAACACTCCATGTACTGAACCAACTAGCCGGCGCTGCAGTACTTTATTCGATGAACATACTTACTGCATATGCAATAACAATATAGCAGATTATCATTGTGTGATGTCCGCCCCGATAGCTGAATGGTCAGCGTGACGAATTGCCGTCTTAAGTAGCCCGAATTCTATTCCCGGCTGGGTCGGGGATTTTCTCCGCTCCGGGACTGGGTGTTGTGTTGTCTTCATCATCATTTAATCCCCATCCGGCGCGCAGGTCACCCAATGTGGCGTCGAATGTAATAAGACCTGCACCAAGGCGGTCCCGGCCAATGACGCCAAACGCTCATTTCCGTTTCCATTGTGTGATGTCCATTATATGCTGGAAATAAGAAGAGGAAGAAATCTGGGTGCGGACATTTCTATGCTGCTAGAATACAGGGAGCCGTCCTGTGACGTCAAAGTGCACAGACTCCTCTTAGTTATGTACGGCTAACGCTATCAACTCGTAAGTCTACCACTCCTTTAAAAACTGTACCTGAGTGGTCACACAAGATTAGGGATCGGCTTCTGCCTTGAATTTCACTCCCAGAAACTGAATCTGGCCCATTAACAACGCAATCAGATTTGGCAACTTAAGTTCGAAGACGACAAAGCATGCGCAAAGCGTTACGAAGGAACGGAGTTACTTGTAAGTAACACAACTGGACTCGAAAATAGAGTGTGAACCTCATACGGTACTGCCTCAAAGTGTACTAAAACCGGGATTTATGGGAACAGTTCGTGTGGGACAAATGTGTTGGTCACCTGTCCCAGATTGTTAACCTAAAAATGGAGAACTTGTGTGATGGAAATCATAATTTATGACGATGCCGAATCTACGTAGTTAAACTACGGTGCGGTGACAAAAGTCATGTGTTAGCGATACGCACATATACAGGTGGAAGTAGTGGAAGTAGCAACGCGTAGACAACGTATAAAATGGCAGTACCTTGGTGGAGCTGTTATTTGTACTCAGGTGACTCACGTGAAACGGTTTCCCACGTGATTATGACCGCGCTACTGGAATTAACAGACAGTGAACGCACGATGGTAGGTGGAGCTAGAGGCATATGAAATTCCATTTCGCAAATCGTTAGCGAATTTAGCATTCCGAGATCCATAGTGTCAAGAGTGTGCCAAGAATACCAAATTTCAGGCATTACCTGTCACCACGGACACAGCAGTGGCCGACGCCCTTCACTTACCCACCGAGAGTAGCGGTGTTTCCGTAGAGATATCAGTACTAACAGAAAAGCACCACAGCGTGAAATAACAGCAGAAATCAATTTGGCACGTATAACTGACGTATCTGTTAGGACAATGCGGCGAAATGCGGCGTTAATGGAATGTAGCAACAGGTGACCGACGAGAATGCCTTGGCTAACTACACGACGTCGCCTCTCCTGGGCTGGTAACCATACTGGTTGGACCTCAGACGACTGGAAAACCATGAAAAGCCCAGATGATACGCGATTTCAGTTGGGAAGAGGCGATGGTAGGGTTTGAGTGTGGTGCAGACCCCATGAAATCATGGATCCGAGATGTCAACGAGGTACTGTGCGAGCTGGTGGTGCCTCCATAATGGTGTGGGCTGTGTTTACGTAGAGTAGACAGGGTCCTGGTGGTCCAACTGAATGGATCAGTGACAGGGAGTGCTTATGTGGGCCACTTGGAGACCATTTGCAGCCATTGATGGACTTCATGTTCCCAAATAACGATGGAGATTTTATGGTTAAGAATGCGCCATTTCGCCGAGCCATAAATGTTATCCATTGGTTTCAAGAACATTCTGGACAATTTGAGCGATCATCCAACATGAATCCGATCGAACATTTAAGGGACATTATCGAGAGATCAGTTCATGAACAACATCCACCGGAAACACAGCCGCAATTATGGACGGGTGTTGAGGCAGCATGGCTCAATATTTCTGCAGTGACATCCAAAGACCTGTTTAGTGCATGCCACGTCGGGATGCCGCACTACGCTGGGCAAAAGGGGGTCCGGCACGAGATTGGGAGGTATGTCATGACTTTTGTCACCTCAGTGTATATCAGCGTTAGCTTAGCAGGATTGCCGAAATGTTCTTATAGAAGATAAATGCGATCGCTGTACGCATATGTTGCCTAGTCCATGAGCCAGCTCCAGTATAAGTGATTGCGGCGCGTTGTATATGAAACAAATATTAAGTATTTAAACATGGACGCTGGGTACATGTTGTAGAATTAGTGAAGTAATGTAAGAAGTACTGTATGAAAAAGCAGTGTTATCATCATGACGCTAAAGTACACAAAAATAAATTTTTATTGTCTTGAAACATAATCTCATTGTCGAGTGAAAGTCGTTTGTTAACCACTTGAAGTTACAATAGTTAACTCAGAGAAAGAAACCAATCACCAACTGTTGTCACACAACTAAAATTGAGAAGACTGATAAAACATCATTCATGACAAGAGCAAAACCAAAACGCAATTTAGAAAGCAGCTGAATGCTGACCTTTGACTGACACCTAGAGTTCAGCATCGCATAATCCCCAACGCCATGTTGCGTAACGTGGCTACCTCATCAGTTATGCACATACCCCAGTGTGCAAGTGGCTGTGGTGGACGGGGGAGGGGTGGGGGAGGGGGGAATGGGTGGAGCGCTCCTGAACGGCAGTACTCATTCTCAGTACGTATTGCTGTCCTAAAGTGTCAGGTGAGTGAACTTGGCTACATATTATCTTGGAATTCGCTCTTGCTGTTACTTGTTGATTATGAAAGGGAATGAGATACAGTCACTAAACGTTCTAGAGATACATAATTCCAGTAAGTAAATATTAGTGTTCCTTAGTATAGTAACCACGATGGACACCTGGTTAAACATAAACTAACATTGGAATTTTCACAATGTACATAAGATTTAAATACAGTCAGTAACATTAACTGTATTTTCCTAGTGTAGAACATAACACCTTATCTTCTTGTCCTTTAAAATGGTGCTAGGTGAGGAGAACCATCAGCGAAAAACTGCTACAAATGGCAAGTGATAAAAGTTAGTCAGGGATCAGACGTCGAATTGTCGTAAAATTGGCGCAGAGACGGGTACACAGAACGAAGAACAAAGATGACGGAGCATGGGTTACAGATCGTACTAGCAGAGCAAGATGGCTGTTCGGGGGTACGTGCCAATGGTTGTTTCACTTTTCACAACAGTAAAATAGTGGGATGGTGCGTTTGTGTGCGTGTTTCCTGATGCATCTGTGTTGGTTCCAACACTGCTGATAGCATCTCGACACAGCCTTGTCCTCGCCACCTATCACAGACTGAGGAACTTTCAGAGCGCTTTCCTGGCTCAAAGAGTACTTTGCTGTCATAGTGGGACATTTTCTGCAAATCTGGAATCTAGTGAACACGGATATTCACAGACGTGATTTCTGGTGAGTAGATAACTATCAACTCTCTCGCCTATAATTTAGTTTTGTAGCGTTACACAACTCCATATGAAGGATTTATAAAATTGCAATTTTGTTGTCTTGCTTCGCACCCCTAGCATCTCTCGGATCCCACCATCCCCCCTCCTCCCACACCCCGGAAAAGTTCTGATGACGTTATGTCTGCAGGTATGGGTTCAGAATTTTAGTGCTAAGAAAAGTACCCTCAGTAGTAAGAACACAAATTTTTATATTGCGTGAATTACGATGTTTTCAATGCCGAGAGTTTTTTTGCTATTATGGTTTTTAAATGTTTTGAATGAGACAAATACTTCTCTAATTTTAGGATGAATACTTTTAAAAATACTGACTTCACCTTTATTGCATTATTTTGGACTTTACGACAAAGCAGTATACTGTGGACAAATGGGTGAAGAAGATAAGTATTTCTTATTTTAAAACACTTTACACTGCGCAACTGAATTAAAGGATCATTTATTTCGAAAGCCCTTAATTGTTTCCCTTTGCCCTATAAGTTTGAAATTTTGGCCCAAATGTGTCTAAACCTTCCTCTGCAATGGTGAAAAGCATGACGCCCTGCAACGTCACCCTCGGGCTCGGCAATGCTTCAAACAGCAAGGCGTCAACGTCTGAACCTCTGCCCAAAGCCAACGTACACTTGTCACACGATGGCAAGGTCGTCACACCCGCCCCCCTCTCTCCTTCTCACACACATTACACTCTTTCTTTTGTCGCCTTTGCGAGGGAGAGTAGAACCATATTTTCCTCGGACATCCACAAGAAAACAGCATGGTTTCATTGTTCGTTGTTGTGGTCCTGTCCTTCCTCCCAGAGGATCAACAGAAAGCGTGAAATGTGGATAAGAGGAGGTATGACGACTTGTCCGTGGTGTGACTGATCCTTGGTGGGGTTTGGCAGAATGCGGTAAAATTTCATGCGACTGTGACATCAGTAACCTAACTCACATGAACCTCTGAGATATGGCCTTTTCTTCTTTTTTACGTGTCGACACTGCTGACAGAAGCGTACCTGAGCCCGTAAGTGACGTCGCAGTTCGTCACTCTTTTGTATCATTACACATCATTAAACATCATTACGGAGGAAGGTCGTAAGTAACTTTGAGACAAGTTTCAGACTTATGAATCGGAATGTCGAACAACTACAGGGTTTCGAAAAAGTGGTCCTGTAATATTGTTAGGCAGTGTACTTACTTTAGCGTTGCTACTGTTAAAATTTCAGGCTGTATGTCACTCTGAAATTTGAGGTAATTGTTAGTTACATATGAGGGGAGGGAAGGAAGGTGTCTGGAGAAGCAAATCATTGATGCCTCAATTATTTCTAAGTCAGGTGAAGAGCTCCTGTTTAGAAGAGACTGTGGTCGGTTGCAGGTGAAGTGGTGGATCACGTTCAACGAGCCCGCGGGAGTCACGAGCGGTTACTCGAGCGTGGGCTGGCAGGCGCCCTCTCAGAATGCCTCGGGCATCGGCAACTACCTGGCGGCGAACACCCTCATCCGCGCCCACGGGAAAGTCTACCGCCTGTACAACGAACAGTTCCGCGCCACACAGAATGGTGAGCATTTCACTAGGAGACATACTGGCTAATTTAAACGTTACGTGCTACATCTACATCTACATATATACTCCGCAAGCCACCCAACGGTGTGTGGCGGAGGGCACTTTACGTGCCACTGTCATTACCTGCCTTTCCTGTTCTAGTCGCGTATGGTTCGCGGGAAGAACCACTGTCGGAAAGCCTAGATGCGCGCTCGAATCTCTCTAATTTTACATTCGTGATCTCCTCTGGAGGTATAAGTAGGGGGAAGCAATATATTCGATATCTCTTCCAGAAACGCACCCTCTCGAAACCTGGACAGCAAGCTACACCGCGATGCAGAGCGCCTCTCTTGCAGAGTTTACCACTTGAGTTTGCTAAACATCTCCGTAACACTATTACGCTTACCAAATAACCCTGTAACGAAACGCGCCGCTCTTCTTTGGATCTTCTCTATCTCCTCTGTCAACACGACCTGGTACCGATCCCATACTGATGAGCAATACTCAAGTATAGGTCGAACGAGTGTTTTGTAAGCCACTTCCTTTGTTGATGGACTACATTTTCTAAGGACTCTCCCAATGAATCTCAATCTGGCACCCGCCTTACCAACAATTAATTTTATATGATCATACCACTTCAAATCTTTCCGCACGCATACTCCCAGATATTTTACAGAAGTAACTGCTACCAGTGTTTGTTCCGCTATCATATAATCATACAATAAAGGATCCTTCTTTCTATGTATTCCCAATACATTACATTTGTCTATGGTAAGGGTAAGTTGCCACTCCCTGCACCAAGTGCCTATCCGCTGCAGATCTTCCTGCATTTTACTGCAAATTTCTAATGCTGCAACTTCTATGTATACTACAGCATCATCCGGGGAAAGCCGCATGGAACTTCCGACACTATCTACTAGGTTATTTATCTATATATTGTGAAAAGCAATGGTCCCATAGTTATATAGCAGCTGCGTCTGTACACTGTTTACACATTATTCAGCTAGGAATTATATAAAATGCATAATGTTAGGAAGAATTCCGCAAACAGCTGTTAAAATGGTTGTTTATTAGAACACAATCAGTTTCACGGCCTAAAGCCACATCATCACGGCAGCCCCATTCTGTAGATATGAAAATCAATACAGTAATGTCTAAAATAAACTCGCAACGTTAAAAGATCATAGACAAAGTGAATCCATGCCTCCAAAATCACGATCACTTAGATTTAAATGGAAAAGCGATGTTAACTGTGGACCCCCACAACATGAGATTATGTTTTAGGATCCTAAAAACAACAGCTTTCCAACGTGATCCAGACTGTCGTCGTCAACAGTAACACATTACGAGACTAAAGAGTTAATTCATTTATTTGTTTATGCATTCGAAACAAGTAGCAGTTTACTTGTGTTTGTTCCAACATCAAGCAGCATTTACGGCGACTCTTGTGTTTTATATGGTGTCGTAGGCAAAACTTCCCTCTAGAAATATTCGATATTTCTTTATTTAGAACAAAAGACAATCAATGTTCCTTTCAATCTGTCATCACTATCCCGGGTTTCCTTATCGCTAATTATTTATATCCCCGTCTCATCCTTGTTTTTATTCAAGCTCTTCTTTGGACCAATCAAATTGTTCTCTATGTATGATTACATACGCACAGCTGCTAAGCTTCTCACACATTGTGGCATTGCTCCAATTCCACAATAACATGGTAAGAAAACTATTTACGACGATACCAATAAGACTGATAACACTGTAATATCATATATGTTTATTATTGTAACCACTAGAACTACTCATGTTGTTGTTATTTACACTATTCGCCATAAAACCTGGCCGACGGCCAGACACCGCACAGTCTTAAGTCCGCACCGAACACGATATGGGACAAAGAACATGTTAGTATTCTTAGGTAGTGTTGTCTGCACGAACTGGCAAAGCTGTGGGCTATGTCAGCTTCTGAATGAAGTCTTGTGTTCTGTTCGAGGACCTCTGTGATTTTTACACCGACGATCTATCGGTAAACTGCGTGTCGTCTGAACGCAGCCAACGTTTAACTTTCAACATCAATCATCCTCTAAATTTTCAAAGGGCCTTTTCCCTGAATGCTCTAGCCATTGAGTGCAATGGTAAAGCAAATACTATGTTTTTTTTACTTTGGTATAAATCGGTCATAACAATTCCGTCCAGTAAAATTTTAGTGACAGATTTCTTGGCAGACTGCCTGCTTTTGAACGCCACATGCGCCACATCTGTCTGGCACCCGACAACGGCTGCCGCAGCGGTACTGAACTCCCTCCCCCTTTGTAAAAAGCAGCAGTTACCACTCTTAACTATGGATATCACATAGTGTTCTACTGTTGTCGAGTGATGCTCTACAGAAAGTGTCTACGATTTGCATTTCTCGCTCGATAGCGACGAAGACAGGCGACCCATTTAAATGTGACAAGTATTGCACTATGTTCACACGCAAGACATGACTTCATAGAATGAGATTTTATCCCTGCAGCGGAGTGTGCGCTGATACGAAACTTCCTGGCAGATTAAAACTGTGTGCCAGACCGAGATTCAAACTCGGGCCCTTTGCCTTTCGCGGGCAAAGGCTCTACCAACTGAACTACCCAAGCACGACTCACGCCCCGTCCTCACAGCTTTAGTTCTGCCAGTACCTCGGCTTCTACCTTCCAAACTTTACAGAAGCTCTCCTGCTTGAGTTCATAGTTTGTAATTCAATCAAACTACCTTGCTATATTGTTTAATGTTATTATTAATGCTTTAAATTTCGTTTATTTTCCTTTCATAAGAGAATCACACGCAATTCCGGAATCTGTATGTGTTCGTCAAGACACAGTGAGTAACTGTGGTGTAATGTGTTTCACAGTCGTTCGATTTCCTACGGTAAATACAAGCGACTAACTGTGTGAATATCTTTCAGTTCATGGTCGGTAACAAAGTAGGAACACTACGCATTTTGGATCTTCATATTTGTTCATGGAGAAAGTAATGCTGATCGAAAGCGATACATATTTAAGGTATTCATTTAGACTGAAATGAACAAAATTCTCTATTTTTCAACCTAAGCAGGGGTGGCTAGAGGACAAACGTAAGGATGTAGAGGCTTGTCTCACTAGGTGTAAGATAGATACCGCCTACAGGAAAATTAAAGACACCTTTGGAGAAAAGAGAGCCACTTGTCCGAATATCAAGAGCTCAGATGGAAACCCAGTTCTAAGCAAAGAAGGGAAAACAGAAAGGTGGAAGGAGTACATAGATTGTCTATACAAGGGCGATGTACTTGAGGAATGGGAGATACGATACTGCATGAAGAGTTTGGCAGAGCACTGAAAGACCTAAGTCGAAACAAGGCCTCGGGAGTAGACAACATTCCATTAGAACTACTGACGGCCTTAGACGAGCCTGTCCTGCCAGAACTCTACCATCTGGTGAACAAGATGTATGAGACAGGCGAAATACCCTCAGACTTCTAGAAGAATATAATAATCCCAAAGAAAGCAGGTGTGGAAATTACCGAACTATCAGTTTAATAAGTCACAGCTGCAAAATACTAACGCAAATTCTTTACAGACGAATGGAAAAACTGGTAGAAGCCGACCTCAGGGAAGATCAGTTTGGATTCCGTAGGAATGTTGGAACACGTGAGGCAATACTGACCCTACGACTTATCTTAGAAGAAAGATTAAGGAAAGGCAAACGTACGTTTCTAGCATTTGTAAACTTAAAATAACCTTTTGACTATGTCGACTGGATTACTCTCTTTCAAATTGTGAAGGTGGCAGGGATAAAATACATGGAGCGAAAGGCTATTTACAATTTGTACAGAAAGCAGATGGCTGTTATAAGAGTCAAGGGGCCTGAAAGGGAATCAGGGGTTGGGAAGGGAGTGAGACAGGGTTGTAACCTCTCCCTGATGTTGTTCAATTTGTATATTGAGCAAGCAGTAAAGGAAACAAAAGAAAAATTTGGAATAGGTATTAAAATCCAGGGAGAAGAAATAAAAACTTTGAGGTACACCGATGACATTGTAATTCTGTCAGAGACAGCAAAGGACTAGGAAGAGCAGTTGAATGGAATGGACAGTGTCTTGAAAGGAGGATATAAGATGAACATCAACAAAAGCAAAACGAGGATAATGGAATGTAGTCGAATTAACTCGGGTGATGCTGAGGGAATTAGATTAGGAAATGAGACACTTAAAGTAGTAAAGGAGTTTTGCTATTTGGGGAGCAAAATTACTGATGATGGTCGAAGTAGAGAGGATATAAAATGTAGACTGGCAATGGGAAGGAAACCGTTTCTGAAGAAGAGAAATTTGTTAACATCGAGTATAGTTTTAAGTGTCAGGGAGTCGTTTCTGAAAGTATTTGTATGGAGTGTAGCCATGTATGGAAGTAAAACATGGACAATAAATACTTTGAGCAAGAAGAGAAAAGAAGCTTTCGAAGTGTGGTGCTACAGAAGAATGTTGAAGATTAGGTGGGTAGATCACGTAACTAATGAGGTATTGAATAGAATTGGGGAGAAGTGAAGTTTGTGGCACAACTTGACTAGAAGAAGGGAGGGCAGCGTGGAGGGTAAAAATCGTAGAGGGAGATCAAGAGATGAATACACTAAGCAGATTCAGAAGGATGTAGGTTGCAGTAAGTACTAGGAGATGAAGAAGCTTGCACAGGATAGAGTAGCATGGAGAGCCGCATCAAACCAGTATCAGGACTGAAGAGCACAACAACAACAAACAACACATTGTGGAAGAAAGTTGTTAACACCGGTGTCAACAAATGTCTCCGGGGTTGCAAAATTACTGCTACAGAGATTTACCACAGAGGCGCTATATTAATTAGTATGTTGTCCTCATAACTATTACGGTGACATATGTGTCCTACGTGTTGAAAAAAACGCAAGGCCCTTATGTTGCCAGATCAAACAAATATTTCACTTTTCCGGCTACTAATAAATACGCTAGAGATTCTTTTGCAGACTGAGACACTATTGGCAGCAGAGAGCGCGGATAGCTGGGAAATGCACATTGATGGTGTGTATTTGGGAAAGAACTGAATGCATAAATGACAGAGTGAGAAAGAGGTGTTGATTTAGAAGACATAGAGAATCCTTATTAGACTCTGAGGGGGTTAGTAATATCTTGATGTAGAGCAGCTACCTAAAGGAGTAGAATCTATGAGAGTGGAGACAAAAATCTGATTTTCGGGACTATATCGTCCACACCGTACTGAATCTATCAACGCAGATAAATGCGAGAACTTTCGCAGAGGCATCTTAAAAACTTTGACGTTGTTGACAATAATGAATTAAGAGGAGTAGGGAATATTACATCTGTTTGATTTCAGGGAAAGTAAAGGCATCACAGGCACAATTCCAATATCCTTGATAATGAAGGATGACAGGAGAAGAATGGAGATACACTCTCAGGCCAAATAATTTGGTGAAAAATGTTCGAAATTCACAGAAAAATGGGTCCTGCCTTCGTAGGGAGACACGATAATGTAAAAATTTTTGAAAGAAGTTTGCACCATTTGACTGTTAATTGTTCATTTATTTTACTCTATCGTGTTTTCGGTTTTATAGTCGTTCCCAGGTTCATGACGACCTGAACATTAATATAGCGCACATGTCATACAATGCAGGAAATAGGAAGAAATAGTTACTACTTATCTGAAAACATTATTTATCTGTCAAACACAATTTACCTGTTAAAACATAAAAAAGAACAGGTCTGAACTGTGGGAAAAGACATATATTGTGCAGTATGTTCAACCAAGAGGGAAGAGTAATAATAAAAGACTAAGAGGGATATGTTCGGATTAGAAACGGTGTAAGACATACAGCTTTCCTCCTCCATTGTTCAATTTATGTATCAAAGAAGCGATGGTGGATTTAAAAGACAGTGAGCTATGATCAAAATCCAGACTGAAATGATAAGATTCTCTCATTACATTGCTATCCTCAATGAAAGTAAAAAAGATTGTATTTCGTATTGAATCAAATAGTCTAATGAGGAAAGATTATGGGTTTAGAATGAACCGTACAAAGACGAAAATAATGATTATGAGCAGAAAGCAGATTAGAGATAATAAGTAAAATAAAAGATTGGGGATCGATAGTAGACTAGTTGAAAGACTTCTGCTATCTTGGAAGCTAAATAACCCATAACGAGAAAGGGAAGGAGGAGTTAGTGAATTATTTAACCAGTTAGTTAGTTAAAGCAGTTACATCCACCATACAGCAAATTAACGATATACAATATGGTGTGGAACGTGTCAATAGAACAAACAGAGATCACTATATACAAATCATAAAACGAAAAAATTATGTTAATATGGCTACATACCGGTCATTTATAGGTTTTTATTGCCCAAAGAACTCTACCTAAGCTCTCCTCTGTCGTATTGAAGGAACTGTGAAGGAGAAACATCTCTAATATACATTTGAAAACACGTCTGCTAGCTGACGGACATTTTATTTCCATGGATATATTGTCAAAGAGTTTTATCTACATGACTACTCTGGAATTCATAACTAAGTGCTTGGCAGAGGATTCACTGAACCACACTGAAAATATTTCTCTAACGTTCCACTCTCGAGCTGCGCTAAAAGGAAACTAATACTTAAATTGTACCATGCGAGATCTGAATTCTCTTGTTTTATTACGATGATCATTTCTTCCTGTGGGTGTCAAGAAAATATTTTGTTATTCATAGCAGGAAGTTGCTGATTGTAGCTGTATATTTCATCCATTTCTGTGACAAAACTAGATTCATTAAAGAGTAACGCAGATAATTTTTTTCTAGTGTTGTGAATGTCTCTGTTACCTTCATACTCACATAGGTTTGTTGATAAGACATGTTGTAAGTCAGTAAATATACTGTGAAGCTGTGGTTAATATTCGCAGCCGCTTAAAGAGTTACCTGTAAGACATACTTGTGTGAAATTCACACATATAACTAATTACTTTCTTTTTAAAGTTAATAATTTTTGCCTAAGTGAAAAGTTACCCCAGGATACTATCCCATAAGGCAGTACGAAGGAAAATATGCTAATTATATTAACTTACAGACTTCTGTATCATTAATGTTGCAATTATTATTTTTTATTGATTTACTGGATTGATAGGTGGTGGGATATTTTTTCCTGTACAGAAATAGATAAACGTTTCTTTTAATTTTTTTAAATTTGAAGCTAGAAGCAGACCGACAGAGTCCAGTTGAACATTTCTTGTTAAAAGAAATCTGCTAATATCAAAAATGAGCCGCTGTTTGGAGCGGAAGTTGGTGACAATTTACGTTTGGAGTACAGCATTGTGTGGTAGTGAACCATGGACTACGGGAAAACCAGAAAGGATGAGAATAGAAGCCACAGAAGTCTGTTGAAAGTTAACTGAAATGGTAAAGTAACAAAAGAAGAAGTTCTTCACAGAGTCGTCGAGGAAAGGAATATGTGGAAAGAATAAAAAAAGGAGAGGTTGATAAGACATGTGTTAAGACATCAGTGAGCAACTTCCATGGAGATGGATGGAACTTTAAAGTAAGGGCAGCTCGAGACTGGAATATAGTGAAGACATATTTAAGGAGACTGTATGTAAGTACTATTAGATGAAGAATTGGATATGGTTCTCAAAGCTGATAACATGTAAGAGACACGAACGAAAATGCCTAGACTCAAAAGGCGCACTTGTCTGGTTCTGAACGAAATTAAAATGTACAATAGCTGTTTCCGTCGAGTAGCAGTTATATTTATGGTAAAAAACTTTAGTGACCAGCATTACGAATAAGCTATTCCACTAATAATCCATTCTGACGTGATGCTCGCTGCTTAAGTTACTTTTAGAGTCTGCTGCTGGGTGCCTTGAATTCAGAGTCTTTCCACATGGAGTCCTTATTGTTAACTGACCGTGAAATATGTTTCAAGCAAAATTGTCGACACCCTATCAAATTGTAAACTACAATCCTGGAAATGGAAAAAACAACACATTGACACCGGTGTGTCAGACCCACCATACATGCTCTGGACACTGCGAGAGGGCTGTACAAGCAATGATCACACGCACGGCACAGCGGACACACCAGGAACCGCGGTGTTGGCCGTCGAATGGCGCTAGCTGCGCAGCATTTGTGCACCGCCGCCGTCAGTGTCAGCCAGTTTGCCGTGGCATACGGAGCTCCATCGCAGTCTTTAACACTGGTAGCATGCCGCGACAGCGTGGACGTGAACCGTATGTACAGTTGACGGACTTTGAGCGAGGGCGTATAGTGGGCATGCGGGAGGCCGGGTGGACGTACCGCCGAATTGGTCAACACGTGGGGCGTGAGGTCTCCACAGTACATCGATGTTGTCGCCAGTGGTCGGCGGAAGGTGCACGTGCCCGTCGACCTGGGACCGGACCGCAGCGACGCACGGATGCACGCCAAGACCGTAGGATCCTACGCAGTGCCGTAGGGGACCGCACCGCCACTTCCCAGCAAATTAGGGACACTGTTGCTCCTGGGGTATCGACGAGGACCATTCGCAACCGTCTCCATGAAGCTGGGCTACGGTCCCGCACACCGTTAGGCCGTCTTCCGCTCACGCCCCAACATCGTACAGCCCGCCTCCAGTGGTGTCGCGACAGGCGTGAATGGAGGGACGAATGGAGACGTGTCGTCTTCAGCGATGAGAGTCGCTTCTGCCTTGGTGCCAATGATGGTCGTATGCGTGTTTGGCGCCGTGCAGGTGAGCGCCACAATCAGGACTGCATACGACCGAGGCACACAGGCCCAACACCCGGCATCATGGTGTGGGGAGCGATCTCCTACACTGGCCGTACACCACTGGTGATCGTCGAGGGGACACTGAATAGTGCGCGGTACATCCAAACCGTCATCGAACCCATCGTTCTACCATTCCTATACCGGCAAGGGAACTTGCTGTTCCAACAGGACAATGCACGTCCGCATGTATCCCGTGCCACCCAACGTGCTCTAGAAGGTGTAAGTCAACTACCCTGGCCAGCAAGATCTCCGGATCTGTCCCCCATTGAGCATGTTTGGGACTGGATGAAGCGTCGTCTCACGCGGTCTGCACGTCCAGCACGAACGCTGGTCCAACTGAGGCACCAGGTGGAAATGGCATGGCAAGCCGTTCCACAGGACTACATCCAGCATCTCTACGATCGTCTCCATGGGAGAATAGCAGCCTGCATTGCTGCGAAAGGTGGATATACACTGTACTAGTGCCGACATTGTGCATGCTCTGTTGCCTGTGTCTATGTGCCTGTGGTTCTGTCAGTGTGATCATGTGATGTATCTGACCCCTTCCTGGGACAATGAATTCACGGTGTTCTTATTTCAATTTCCAGGAGTGTATGTAGGAAGGATTCCAACCCTTCCGTTCCAATATCAAGTATGATTCAATTTTCACAGCTTAAACTAAATATGTAGAAATCTCGGTCGTATTTCCTTACAAAAGGCTACGCTGATTTGCTCCATCTTAGTGCCGTCAGTCTCTGTCTATTTCAATTTATTTACTTTCTTAACAATTGGAAACTCCTACTAAATGAATAGCTTTTAAGCGCTAATCACACATTTGATCCATGTGAATCTGTATGTTTTTCAGGGAGTGTGGGCATTACCCTTAGCACTGACTGGAATGAGCCGGCGGAAGACACGGAAGAGTGTCGCGATGCTCAGAGGCGGAAGTTCGAGTTTGAGGTAGAGACAAACAACTAGCTAAAAACAGGAGTAATCATAATAAACATATTCTTTGACAAGTAGACTAAAATTGTCATGACTCTCCTTATGTCATTATGAAAACTGACACCTGCATGATCTGGATAATATTACATTAATAAGACTAATATAATGGAGGCAGCAGCCCAGTGCGGGTTTCAGAAACTTGGCGCTGGAAAGTGAATGAATGACTGCTTATTATTATCTTCTAGGATTCCTTAGTCTTGTACGTAGGAAATTACAAAAAAATGCAGGATAAAATGAACATAAAAAACTAAAAAATCTGAATGGCAATATATGTTAAATGTAAAAATAGCACACACACACACACACACACACACACACACACACACGTGTGTGTGTGTGTGTGTGTGTGTGTGTGTGTGTGTGTGTGTGTGTGTGTGTGTGTGTGTGTGCGTGAGAGAGAGAGAGAGAGAGAGAATATATACATATTTTCCGTCACATCAAACGTAGCTCTTTCTACACTCCTGGAAATTGAAATAAGAACACCGTGAATTCATTGTCCCAGGAAGGGGAAACTTTATTGACACATTCCTGGGGTCAGATACATCACATGATCACACTGACAGAACCACAGGCATATAGACACAGGCAACAGAGCATGCACAATGTCGGCACTAGTACAGTGTATATCCACCTTTCGCAGCAATGCAGGCTGCTATTCTCCCATGGAGACGATCGTAGAGATGCTGGATGTAGTCCTGTGGAACGGCTTGCCATGCCATTTCCACCTGGTGCCTCATTTGGACCAGCGTTCGTGCTGGACGTGCAGACCGCGTGAGACGACGCTTCATCCAGTCCCAAACATGCTCAATGGGGGACAGATCCGGAGATCTTGCTGGCCAGGGTAGTTGACTTACACCTTCTAGAGCACGTTGGGTGGCACGGGATACATGCGGACGTGCATTGTCCTGTTGGAACAGCAAGTTCCCTTGCCGGTATAGGAATGGTAGAACGATGGGTTCGATGACGGTTTGGATGTACCGTGCACTATTCAGTGTCCCCTCGACGATCACCAGTGGTGTACGGCGAGTGTAGGAGATCGCTCCCCACACCATGATGCCGGGTGTTGGCCCTGTGTGCCTCGGTCGTATGCAGTCCTGATTGTGGCGCTCACCTGCACGGCGCCAAACACGCATACGACCATCATTGGCACCAAGGCAGAAGCGACTCTCATCGCTGATGACGACACGTCTCCATTCGTCCCTCCATTCACGCCTGTCGCGACACCACTGGAGGCGGGCTGCACGATGTTGGGGCGTGAGCGGAAGATGCCCTAACGGTGTGCGGGACCGTAGCCCAGCTTCATGGAGACGGTTGCGAATGGTCCTCGCCGATACCCCAGGAGCAACAGTGTCCCTAATTTGCTGGGAAGTGGCGGTGCGGTCCCCTACGGCACTGCGTAGGATCCTACGGTCTTTGCGTGCATCCATGCGTCGCTGCGGTCCGGTCCCAGGTCGACGGGCACGTGCACCTTCCGCCGACCACTGGCGACAACATCGATGTACTGTGGAGACCTCACGCCCCACGTGTTGAGCAATTCGGCGGTACGTCCACCCGGCCTCCCGCATGCCCACTATATGCCCTCGCTGAAAGTCCGTCAACTGTACATACGGTTCACGTCCACGCTGTCGCGGCATGCTACCAGTGTTAAAGACTGCGATGGAGCTCCGTATGCCACGGCAAACTGGCTGACACTGACGGCGGCGGTGCACAAATGCTGCGCAGCTAGCGCCATTCGACGGCCAACACCGCGGTTCCTGGTGTGTCCGCTGTGCCGTGCGTGTGATCATTGCTTGTACAGCCCTCTCGCAGTGTCGGGAGCAAGTATGGTGGGTCTGACACACCGGTGTCAATGTGTTCTTTTTTCCATTTCCAGGAGTGTACATGCAGAAATTATTTTGTATCAGAGCATTTGTTTTCTAATTGCTTGCCCTCTCAAAAATCCTAAACGCTTCCCACTTTTTTGTGGTTTTTCGATGGTGTTTCAAAAAGTAGTCAGAGGTGTGTAGTTGGGTGATCTTGAGAAGTATGCAGAAGTATGTATCCAAAACACGCCACCTCTACTTCTTACCTATACAGAATTTACTGCTGAGTCTATAGTATTCCAAAGATAAATTTTTAGTTTACCCCCCCCCACCCCCCAAATGACATCTTTGACTTAAAAAGATTAAATCCCAACCAACTGCAGTTTGTAATATCCTACCAAAGTCAGTTTGCATTTTTGAAATTTGCACCATCTTGATGACATCATTGTGTTTGCATATAGGGCACATAAGCAACATGAATTGCAGAGGTCAAAGTGGTCCAGAATCCTGTTTCTCATTATTGAGATCCGTTAACTACTTAAAAAATCGTGGTTCATGTGCTCTCTTTCATGCATAATTTTTGAAAATTCTATTTTTGAAGTAATTCTGAAATAATTACCACTATGAGTCAGTAAAGCATTCATTGTAACACGTGATCCTATTATTGTAGTGCTGACTAATTTGTGTACTTCTTTATTGTTACCCTTAGTTTTAGGTTGTACCTTAAGGAGTCTGATTTTCTGTATCCATCCAGCTAAGTGTGATGCCTGTATATTGTTACTATCAATGCTTGAATCACTTATTCGATCTGACTCTTTGCTCTATCTATGTTTCCCGAACAGCTAACGCAGTCCTCATTCTATGAACTGTTCGGACTGTATCAGTGGCTATCACATCGTGAAATAACTTGTAGTATTGTCCCAGTAGTTTTACTCATTTCCATCAGCCTTGTTCCAATATTTAAACACAATCCTCTTCCTAATCTACGTGGCCACCAATGGGTTCTTATCCCCACAAAGGGAAAAGGCATTATGTAAAGGCTATGCAGAAGGTCTCATTATGTTTCTCAGTTTATGTAGATACTCACCTTAAACACTTCGATAATATCCTCCTCACACGAATGCTCTAAAAAATTATCATTCATTCCAAGACCCTCTTTACAAAGACAAACATTCCACATGAAATTTAACAATGTTAACAATTAAGGAATCTTGTTATCGGGTTCTCATGAAAACATATTGAATAAAGACCGTCTGTGGTCTTAAATAGCATATAGCAGCTAACATAAGGCCAGCGAATTAGGAAAACCGTTTAGAAAATGGTGAAGCTAATGTAGAGAAAAGGTTTTGGGACACTGCTTTGTTCACTATAAAATGAGGATTATCAGCGCTCTTTGTTCATGCGACATCCAGTATTTCAGTTTTTTAAGCCCTTAACATAACGCCAAATCATATTCAAGAAATCAGGTCTCGTGGCACGACATACTATAGCAACTGAAACGAGTGAAATGCAACTGAAATGGGGAAACGAAGCGAGCAGTATGCGGACCAATGCAGCAGTGTTATCCAGCCTTCAAAAGGCGATTCCGTGGCCGGAAGAGAGAGCCACCATAGGAGAAACAAGTCGTTCACCCAATGCCGATCCCCTCCACCTCACACGGTCCATAATATTCCTAACTGAGCTCTATAATGGCCATGAGGATGCCTCATTGCGCATCAAACCACGGAAACTTCGCCCAAGGTGACAACTAAGGAATTGGTTATATCGTTGGTCTGAGCTTACCAGAGATAAAACTGCTCTGCCCTGAGAAACACCGCAAGCTGAAGTAAGGGAATGTCCTTGAAAAAAGTAAAAAAAAAAGGTGAGATGGCCACTATGGATGTGACTCATTTTGTCTCATCATGTATATCATAACACTGGGCTGTTAACAGGTGTCTTATGAAAGCTAACCATAATAATACACACTCCTGGAAATTGAAATAAGAACACCGTGAATTCATTGTCCCAGGAAGGGGAAACTTTATTGACACATTCCTGGGGTCAGATACATCACATGATCACACTGACAGAACCACAGGCACATAGACACAGGCAACAGAGCATGCACAATGTCGGCACTAGTACAGTGTGTATCCACCTTTCGCAGCAATGCAGGCTGCTATTCTCCCATGGAGACGATCGTAGAGATGCTGGATGTAGTCCTGTGGAACGGCTTGCCATGCCATTTCCACCTGGCGCCTCAGTTGGACCAGCGTTCGTGCTGGACGTGCAGACCGCGTGAGACGACGCTTCATCCAGTCCCAAACATGCTCAATGGGGGACAGATCCGGAGATCTTGCTGGCCAGGGTAGTTGACTTACACCTTCTAGAGCACGTTGGGTGGCACGGGAAACATGCGGACGTGCATTGTCCTGTTGGAACAGCAAGTTCCCTTGCCGGTCTAGGAATGGTAGAACGATGGGTTCGATGACGGTTTGGATGTACCGTGCACTATTCAGTGTCCCCTCGACGATCACCAGTGGTGTACGGCCAGTGTAGGAGATTGCTCCCCACGCCATGATGCCGGGTGTTGGCCCTGTGTGCCTCGGTCGTATGCAGTCCTGATTGTGGCGCTCACCTGCACGGCGAAAAACACGCATACGACCATCATTGGCACCAAGGCAGAAGCGACTCTCATCGCTGAAGACGACACGTCTCCATTCGTCCCTCCATTCACGCCTGTCGCGACACCACTGGAGGCGGGCTGTACGATGTTGGGGCGTGAGCGGAAGACGGCCTAACGGTGTGCGGGACCGTAGCCCAGCTTCATGGAGACGGTTGCGAATGGTCCTCGCCGATACCCCAGGAGCAACAGTGTCCCTAAATTGCTGGGAAGTGGCGGTGCGGTCCCCTACGGCACTGCGTAGGATCCTACGGTCTTGGCGTGCATCCGTGCGTCGCTGCGGTCCGGTCCCAGGTCGACGGGCACGTGCACCTTCCGCCGACCACTGGCGACAACATCGATGTACTGTGGAGACCTCACGCCCCACGTGTTGAGCAATTCGGCGGTACGTCCACCCGGCCTCCCGCATGCCCACTATACGCCCTCGCTCAAAGTCCGTCAACTGCACATACGGTTCACGTCCACGCTGTCGCGGCATGCTACCAGTGTTAAAGACTGCGATGGAGCTCCGTATGCCACGGCAAACTGGCTGACACTGACGGCGGCGGTGCACAATTGCTGCGCAGCTAGCGCCATTCGACGGCCAACACCGCGGTTCCTGGTGTGTCCGCTGTGCCGTGCGTGTGATCATTGCTTGTACAGCCCTCTCGCAGTGTCCGGAGCAAGTATGGTGGGTCTGACACACCAGTGTCAATGTGTTCTTTTTTCCATTTCCAGGAGTGTAGTTCCATTTCAAATCTGATGCATCGTTGCTCAAAGTGTTCATGATATTTTCAGGCAACTTATGTTACCTACGCCTAATACGTGTATCTTGTTAATGCCTCACAATAACTTTGGTTTATTTAGTATCTCCAGTTAGTTTCAGTCGAAGCTCTTCCTGAAAAAAAAAAAAAAAAGATTCTTAAGATACTCGATGCTTATGATCAAACAGAGAAATTGCTGACTCAGGACAAAATTTATAAGCTCACAAAACCTTTGATTTCAAGCACTGAAAACACTAGTCGACTCTCAACCTCACCGAGCAAAGCAATGTTGCCTCAAAGTCGCAGTTTTCTTGTCATGATTACCAGGTAGCCGCTCCTGAAAACTTACTTCTACTAATTATATAATAGCTCCGTTAAATAAGACGAATGAATTCTGCACAAAAACACTGCTCCACACTTTTAAAATTCCTTCTGTAAATAGTCACACATTTCTGTACAAATTGCTTTTCACATTCTGCTGATTTACTTAATGATCTGGTCGCTGATACAGCCTTATTCTTTTATTGTCCCACAGAAATTGAGACACAATATGTGGTGAACTCCCAATTTCAAAATATTTTCTGTTCTCTTCATCATTAACGAAAAACTTTAAGGTTCGCCGATGACATTGTAATTCTGTCAGAGACAGCAAAGGACTTGGAAGAGCAGTTGAACGGAATGGACAGTGTCTTGAAAGGAGGATATAAGATGAACATCAACAAAAGCAAAACGAGGATAATGGAATGTAGTCGAATTAAGTCTGGTGATGCTGAGGAAATTAGATTAGGAAATGAGACACTTAAAGTAGTAAAGGAGTTTTGCTATTTGGGGAGCAAAATAACTGATGATGGTCGAAGTAGAGAGGATATAAAATGTAGACTGGCAATAGCAAGGAAAGCGTTTCTGAAGAAGAAAAATTTGTTAGCATCGAGTATTGATTTAAGTGTCAGGAAGTCGTTTCTGAAAGTATTTGTATGGAGTGTAGCCATGTATGGAAGTGAAACATAGACGATAAATAGTTTGGACCAGAAGAGAATAGAAGCTTACGAAATGTGGTGCTACAGAAGGATTCTAAAGATTTGATGGGTAGATCACATGACTAATGAGGAGGTACTGAATAGGATTGGGGAGAAGAGGAGTTTGTGGCACAACTTGACTAGAAAAAGGGACCGGTTGGTAGGACATGTTCTGAGGCATCAAGGGATCACCAATTTAGTATTGGAGGGCACCGTGTGGAGTAAAAATCGTAGAGGGAGACCAAGAGATGAATACACTAAGCGGATTCAGAAGGATGTAGGCTGCAGTGCGTACTGGGAGATGAAGAAGCTGGCACAGGATAGAGTGGCATGGAGAGCTGCATCAAACCAGTCTGAGGACTGAAGACCACAACAAAAACAATAATAAACGATCTTGATAAGCGGAAAAAAAGTTGGCAATTAGGTAATGGAATAACTGGAGGAACTGTTAAGCATTTTGTGCTATGTGATTGCAGATGGGGTTGTACGCCCACCCGATATTCGTGGACGGCGACTACCCGCTCGTGGTCCGCCAGAGGGTGGACAACAACAGCGTGGCAGAGGGGCGGCCGAGGTCTCGTCTGCCCAGCTTCACCGAAGAGGAGAAGCAGTACATCAAAGGTAGGACACCTTACGGGGGCCGTCATTAGAGGGCAATATCTTTCACCATAATGTATATTCTGCTATCTCCGGCATGGTTCGAAGCCCGCCCTGTAAGGAACACTGTTGCTTCAGTTGAGGGAAGGGCGCTTGAGTAATCGTTTGCTTTTTATTTTCTTTTTTTGATGAAATTTTCGCAGCGAATGGCCACATTGAACTGTTATAAACGCATTGAAACTCATCGCAATTTGTAAGCCAGCGTATATTCCCATTTTATTTTCTGACACATACTCTAAGACCAAAAAATGTTCCACGAAGTAATTATCAGAATGGCACGGAAATACGTAGATGCAATGTACATGTACAGACAAATAAATGAGTATAGTGTCAGAGAATAGAGCTTCACGAATTGAGCAAGTCAGTAACGCGTTTGTCCACCTCTGCCCCGTATACAAACAGTTATTCGGCTAGACATTGATTGACAGAATTGTTGTATGTCCTCGTAAGAGTTATCGTGGCAACTTCTCTCCAATTGGCTCGTTAGGTCGTCAGAATGGGGATTTGGTTCGAGAGCTCTGCCCATAATACTCCAAATTTTGCCAATTTGGGGGGGGGGGGGGGAGATCCGGCGGCCTACCTGGTCAAGGTAGTGTTTCACAACCACTAAGATAAGCAGTAGAAATACAACGCAGTGTGCGAGATACTCACCCACTGAAGACAATCCACTCCAGTCAATGAGATTCCAGACCGAAGACAAATCTGGAGACGGCCAGGGCAGCAGTGGGATACCAACGTGACTGTCGCACGTCAAACGATCCAAGAACCAGGAGTGATTGACCGGGTGGCCACTTCATTTCAAAGCAGGATTTCTTTCGTTGTCATCTGCGCCACCCTCACGTCTCAGCGGCACCTCGGCGATATTCTACGCCCCGTTTTGTTGCCCGTCATGGCAGGCCATCCTGGACTAACGTTTCAGCTAGATAATCCCAACCCGCACACGGTGAGAGTTTCTACTGCTTGTCTACATGCTTGCCAAACCGTATCTTGGCCAGAAAGATCACCGGATCTCTCCCCAATGGAAAAGGTTTGGAGTCTTACGGTCAGGACTTTCCCACCAGATCGGGATATTGACGGTCTAATGCACCATTTCGACAAAATTTTGCACGATATCCCTCAGGAGGACATCCAACAAATGTGTCAATCACAGAAAGCCGAATAACTGTGTGCATAAGGGTCAGGGGTGGACAAATGCATTACTGACTTGCTCATTTTGTTATGGTCTTTCTCTTGAATAAATCATCAAATTTTCTGAAATTGTTTCCCCTCACATGTACCTCGCATTCACCGGTATCTGTCGCATTCGCATAATTTCTTAATGGTGCGTCGTGGTTTAATTTTATAGGGTTCAGTGGTTGTATGTACCATGTTTATACGATCTGAAGGGGCACAGTCGCTTGTTATAAAGTAATCCGCGGACTAATGCCGGCTGCTGGCATCCGAAAGACACAACAATACGTCCAGTTGGTCACGCTCTTATCAGGTGTGTTAATAATCAGGCCGACCACGCACCTCATGAACGTGTCAGGACCAGTCGTCGAAACATTACGCCCTTCGGGCGCCAACAGCCTAAATGACAACAGTGGATTAATTTGGCATTAAATGTGCCAGAAGAAGCTAAAAATCGACTTTCCTCCATTAATTGTCTTTTCTAATGTGTAACCAACACCATCAGTATCAGATTATCAATGGTCTATTACATTAAAAGTGGTAAGTGATAAATTACGTCCACACACACAGATCATGCGATTCTAGTAAAGTGCGGGCAATTGGTTGTTGAGTGCTAAACTGGTGCACCATAGCGCCTCAGCTGTGTTTCCATCGGGCTCACATTAGGTGAAATTTGCAGCCAAGGCATCAGCGTGAGTTCACTGTCACGCTTCTCAAACCGCTGAAGTGCGACTCTGGCCTTTTGACAAGGATATTTATCCTGGTGAATCTCCCGCACAGCATACTACATCGGCCTGCGTCAGTGGCGTGGTGTATGTTCCGAGACAATCATCTGTCTGACGTCGTATCTGGAGACGACTACCGAGCTAGATTAACAAGAAACACGATTCGTCCGTCCAGGGGACACATTTCCATAGACTCACTCTCTAATCTTGAAGATCTTGTGCCCACTCCAATCGTAATTGTCAATGTTTTTGGGTCAATACAGGAGCAAGTAAGGGACGACCGCTGGGATTCCTCAATTTCTCTGTCCGATCAGCTCCTAAGCACCTGCGTCGGCACCAGGATGATACTCTGTTGTCTGGTGTGGCACAGAATGCAAGTTTCTGAACATCGTGGATATTCAACTACTTTCCATTGATCCTCACAACAGTAGCATGAAAACAGCCGACCACTTTGAACGTTTCCCAGGTGCTCGATCTCAGGTGCCGGGCCACAAGAATCCGACATGCGTTGAAATCGCCTGTGTCAATGGGTTTCCCCAACTGCAGTCCGTATAGTCGCCAGAATCTGGGTGAACTTTACCAATTAACGTGCGTCAGTCATGGTAATCTGATGCTTTTACAGACCACCTGCGTCAGCCGCTGTAGTGTAAGTTCGCTTCACAAAGTAATAGACGAGAATAGTGAGTGCTTTCCCTGATCGTACTATTATAACGGAAGGAGACTTCAATTTGCCGGGGAGAGTCACGCGATCAGAGTTCTTACCTGGTACAGGGATTAGTGAGAGATTATTCAGAATGTCGCATCCGAAAAGTAGTTCGAGTAGTCGAGAGGAAGAATTAGGTCGTGAAGCTAACGTCATGTATCTCCGAGCAACAAACAGTGATTTTCGAACCAGTTTACGCAGATGAGGATATCACCGACGGTAAGTTTGCGATACGATCGACGACGTCGTGTTTTACGCGGAATGATAAGAAAGGTAGGATCATATTTTCGCTTAACAAGTGTTACTGGGTACAAAATGTATAGTATTTGAGTAGTGAAACTCCTCTGTTCAGTTCTGAGCACGTGATGTGGAGTACAAATGGGTAAAGTTCAAAAGTATTGTTCAGTACCCCTTCGACAAGTACGTGTCGTGCGAGGATTTAAGGGATGGGAAAGACACGCTATGATTTAACAGCCGTGCTAGAAAGTTTCAAGGGCAGCAAACAGAACTTCAATGTAGGTTTCAGCGAAGCGTAGCTGGCAACAAGAAAATCTGTGCATATCTGAATAGGGATTCATAAGAAATTTGAAGCAGATAATTGTAGAAAACGAACAAGCACAGCCGTATCATTAATGAATTTTATTTCAAACGACTACTTTCGGCGCAACACTTGCATCATCTTCATGTCCACTATAAACGAAAAGAGTACTTTCATTCCATGGCTAATGTATCGTAGAGCCCGTACAACAGTAGTATTGTATGGAATATACGATTTTATCAGTTAACCTATTTACCCTCATAGTGGTCTAGAAGGTCATTGGTTCTGAGTTAGTATTAGTCATACAACTCATTCGCTTACAGTGTGTCTCAATTTTACTTAGCCTGTTAACAACTTTTTTATTGGTATCGATGCCAACATCTGATAGTCCTACACCATTAACTGATGCTGTTTTTGTTACGCTATAACCATCTGTCCAGAAATCAGTATGTTTCCATCGCACGTCGGAAATCGCTGTCTACTATAAGCCGTTAATCTCTCTTTTTAGATTCCCCGATTTTTCTACTGCTTTCATATTTCTAACTTCCCACGTTCCGATTCAAAGACACCTACTTCATGCATTGACCTCCTGTAACTCCACCGTAAGCAGTCTTCAGCCTGAGGTCCGAAAGTGCGAACAAAGATTATTGTCATCGCGATATTATTTTAGCAGACTGCTTGTCCAGCTGCATATTCTTTACGCAATGCCGTCGAAATCATCATGTCGCTGATCATTTCTAATTATTCACCCTGTATTGTCCCGCTTTAGGGGAATGTGAGGGAACCAAGAATCTGTTCGCTCCTCATCCTTATTTGAAAAACCTGTTGTCATTATGACGATGACTCCTCCTACGGGAAGTCTTCAGCCAGAGTGACTCAGTCGACAGACTACAAGCTGGTAACTGAGTTGCTCTGCACAGTGTTTCTATAACGTTTCTTCAATGAACGTTGCTAATGAATCTGTTTTGTATTTCACAGGGTCGGCGGATTTCTTTGGGCTGAACAGTTACACGACAAGACTAGTCAAGCCTGGAGAGTGGGGTCTCTCACCTTCGTTGGAACGTGACAGCGGAATTATCAGTTTCTTCAACGAGTCGTGGCCAGAGAGCGCAGTACAGTGGCTCAGGGTAAGGTTCAGAAGCCGCTATGTCTTTGAATATTCCTGATGTATCTTACTGTTGTACTTCGAACAATAATTTGTTAACAATTTATCACCCGTTATAAATGGGAATACAATAATAACCCTTTACACTCTATAGTTGTCTGCACGCTCCACTTTCACCATTTTTGATGTGGTCTAAAGTTCAGACACCAGCACTTCAACTCCAGTAATCCATATCCATGGCTAGTTATTGATCCTTTAGCCTCTTTATTATATGCCAAACTTCTGAGTCATGTATGGAATGCTTTCATGTCTCATTTCGTATACAGCCTTTTTCATTCCGATTATTACTCCAAAGAATTCAGTTCAGTTTAGCAATAAGGTTTTCCTCTTGTCCACTTTTATGTTTATTTTCTTACACACTCCTTTTTTAATTCGCTGATGTGGTTACAGACGGGCATTTGAATGGAGAATAAAATTTCATATTACGAAGACAAGAATTAAAATCATGCTGCCCGTCACCGCCAGCTGTCGTATACTCAATTTGATTTATGTGTATTTTTAAACTACGTTAGCCATATATTTCAAAAACTATGTCACCATAAGGATCGAACCGATACTATTTTCACCTATTATCACCTAATCGTCAAAGAATAAGAGAGAGTACAGTTTATCATCTCGTTCTGACGTTTCCGTCACGCTACATTTACTTTTCGATCTCTTTAACACTCCTTCCAAATAAAATTTAAATAACAGCAGAGCCAGCGGACTACCCGGTTGAAACCTTTTGGTAATTTTGGTTTCCTTTGATAACGCGTTACTCATTTCCACCGAGCTGGCGCGTACACAGATTCAAAACCGCATTAATATAGATTATTAGGACACCATTATTCATCATGCACAGCCACAACTTATTTAGTGACAATGCGTCATACGTCTTTTCTAGTTCAAAATATGTTAAATGGTCTGTATGCCCTCGTTCAGTACAATTTTCTGTTCGTTGTTTATGTATGAAGTTAATGCCTACACATGACTGACCGGACCTGAGGAGTTTTGTCTTATGTTCCTGAATTCTGTGTGAGCACTCTTGCGTAGAGGACAGCCACTAACCAAATTACACTCCTATAATTTGTGCAAAACTTTCTACTTCCTTTCGTAAACGCAAAAGACGGATAGTTAACATTTAAGTTTTTAGTAAGAATGATGGCGAAGATTTAGCAGTTAACTGCCACTACTTCCTGCACTAGCACATTTAACATTTTCAGTCTGCTGACATTTTGCCTTGCTTTTATTGGTATTTTAATATCTTCTTTGCCTCCTTCGACTTCCTCTTGCGAGCTTTCATCCTCGAATTTAGCTCCATCCCAGGCAAAAGATTCTGATAACGATTTCCCCATTTCTAGCCATTAAGGAGACTTATTCTTGCGGCTTCCTTATTCTTACTCCAGAACACTATTCTTTCACTTAAGTCTCCATTTCTTTTGACCTATTCCAAGATACCTGCCTTACCTAGTACGGACTGTCCTTAGCCACATTATTGCTTCTTGTCCTAATGTCTAATTCTACTTCTAAGGCACATTTTCTTAATAGTTCCCGAGATGTAACGTTTCTTATATCAACTATATTTCGCCGGCCGCAGTGGCCGAGCGGTTCTAAGCACTTAAGTTCGGAACCGCGCGACTGCTACGGTCGCAGGTTCGAATCCTGCCTCGGGTATGGATGTGTGTGATGTCGTTAGGTTTAAGTAGTTCTAAGTCTAGGGGACTGATGACCTCAGATGTTAAGTCCCATAGTGCTCAGAACCATTTGAACCATTTGAACTAGATTTCCATAACTGTGAGGTGAGCTATTCTAACAGCTCGAGTTGTGTTGAAGCACAGTCCTAGTAAACTATTTGTGCAGGTATTTCCAGAATTGTGATGTGAGCTATTTGAATAGTTCGAGTTGTGTTGAAGCACAGCCCTAGTAAAATGTTTGTACAGGTATTTCCAGAACTGTGACGTGATCTATTCGACTAGTTCGAGTTGTGGTGAAGCATAGCCCTAGTCAATAGAAGACACTTGGAGTGCAATGCAACTCTGCTTTCGGATACCACCGTATTTAGACGCATAGTCATGTTTCTCCTTTTCTTCTCGTTTCTGTTAGACTTATTACATCCATTCTAGCTTTATTTATTTCTTTAAAACATCTGATTAGTTATCGATCCCTTTTATATTCCATGCGCCTCTAATGACCGTTATCTTTCCGACTGCGGTCTTCTATTACATCCATCCAGGTTCAAGACCTGGTTGAGAATTATTGCATTCCACGTTTCATACTGGTCCATTTCCATGGCATTAACCACAGTTTGGCCTACTAGAATTTAAAACTGGGCTTTGATTGCTTAGCAAGTTTTGCTTCACGTCGTTAAAGATACTTTCAAGTCCTGAGGCGCCTCCTAATTTGGAAGCAACGGTGCACCGTTGTGGACCGCATTCCGTTTCCCTTATCTCCTAACATAGAACTCCCCGACTGATCATTTGAGGCACTCCATCAGAGACAAGGTAGCAATCCTTGTAGGGGATCAGATATGCGATAGAATATTTCCTCAGTAACAAAAAGAATTACATTGAAGAAGTAACTATGATACATAGATGTCAGATGGTTGGTGATCAAAGACTAGTTCAAGCATTCTCAAATTAGATTGTTTTCAAAAAGAGACAAATCCTTCTTAAGACAAAATAAAGGACTGGTGCATCAGAATGCTTTTCGAAAAGCTATTTCTTCGACGGGATGCAGTTGTTGTTATGAGATTTGGAAATACCTTCAAGATCTAGACTCCCGTACGAAAAGAAAACAGTGGGTTTTCCTTTAGCATCACCGCACTGTCACAACAGGTGTAGTATAGGATCAACAACTGGCCATGGAAATGGATTACTGGAGTGGAAGTGCTGGTGTCTCTAAATTAGAACTCATCTCGCACCGACACAGTACCTAAAACCTTCAGGCAACAAAACTAAAGCAGAAGAAGGAAAAAATTTTGCCGAAATAGCAGCTAGAGGGTCTAAAACAAGTAGTAATATGAACAAAGGGCGACAGATTACCAGTAACCCAGGTTTTAGATGTGTTTTGTGTTGGTCGCTCTATGTGTTAACCATTGAGGCACATCCAACACAACAGGCACCATCACCAACTAGTGAAATAAAAAACATCAGGAAAATGGTAAAGAAATCATGTTAATGAATTTGAGTGACTGAGTCAAAATTAGAATTCATACTCGTATATCGTAAATCCTTGAGCGTAGCATCTCAGGTTTTCACTAAATTACCAACCAATAAACTTACCAAATAATTAAACTTCTACCAACAAGTCAAACATAATTTTTAAAAGCTTTGTTATCTCTTCCCAACGTGAAACATTCCCATAACTTTCAACTAAACCTAAAAAAAATACATCAAGAATTCATTGAGTGCCACAAATTATTTGCTGAAATGAGTGTGCGGAATAGCCTAATAAATGTCAACGTGAATCAAAACTACGTAAAGGTCTTGAACTATACTTACAAGAGACCTTCGATGAGTGCCAGAGAAGGTGACAAATTCATACCTACAACACCACACTATCGATGAAGTTCACCAGGGAGATAAGGTAGTTCTGTTACGTTATCGAAGCTATGAGAGAGGCAAAGATTTCAGTTGTAATGATGAAATAGATGGCAAAGAATTGAATCACATTCGATTCACGGCCAAATGTGTACTCGTAACAAAGAAGCTAACAGAGCAGTCGCTGATCCACATACACGTTCCAGTAACAGGTGTTTGTTAGTTTCAGGAACTCAACCTACTTACTCTCGTTTTTAGGTCACCGTTTCGGCCTACTACAGGTACGCCTTTATTATTCAGTATCCAGGTTGTTGGTTTGCCTCTATTAAAATATCCTGCTAGTGATATTTTATAAGACGCACGTAGGTCTTAAAACGAGATGCAGATCTTTTAGTGTGAGCGGGAGAAAGATTTCCTTGTAAATAACAGATTTCAGCTATGAGTTGTCCTTTTTAAATTTTATTGGCAGATATAGATTTCAGCTAGAAACTAGCCATTCTCAGTGCACTATCATTTTTTATCAATGCACGTAATGCCTGTTGGTCGGGCTACATCCACAGTTCATTGAATGACCAATGAACTGTGGATGAAGCCTGACCAACGGGCATTACGTGCATTGATCAAAGATGATAGTGCACTGAGAATGGTTAGTTTCTAGCTCAAATCTATATCTGCCAATTAAATATAAAAAGTACGACTGATAGCTGAAATCTATTATTTACAAGTCAATATAACAGTTGCTGAGTGGAACAGCCTTCTGAATGGAAGGTAACCTGATGGGAAAGATTTCCTGCCTGATTCGCAGTGAATGACGGTGCCACCGCAGTTCTATGTGTTTTGTCTGTGGTCTTACAGAACGAAGTAAAGTTTTGACGATGTCACGTCAATAGATACTTCTTGCTGTACTCATCGCTCTTCGTTTATCAGTTTCCATTGTTCGTTAATATTCTTCGCCCAGTTACACAAAATTTTTCTTTGGTGTGATGAATGGAAGCTATGAAAAATGTAATTTCATGCTGATGAGTAGTAAAAACAAGTCCATAGTGTTCAAATACAGTGTTGCTAATGTCCTGCTTGGCACTGTCATATCAAGGCGTAACAATGTAAAGCGATATGACACTGAATGAGCATGTGAGGCTTGAGGTAGTGAAGATGAATGGTCGACTTCAGTTAATTGGGAGAATTTTGGGAAAGTGTGGTTCATCTGTAAAGGAGACCGCATATACGACGATGGTACGACTTATTCTTGAATTCTGCTTGAGTGTTTGGGATCCGCCCCGGCTCAGATTAGAGGAAGACATCGAAGTAATTCAGAGGCGGGCTGCTGGGTTTGTTACTGGTAGGCTCGAGCAAAACGCAAGTGTTCGGAGATGCTTCGGGAACTCAAATGGGAATCCCTGCACGAAAGGCGACGTTCTTTTCGAGGAAAAGTACTGAGAAAATTTAGAGAACCGACATTTGAAGCTGCCACAAACGTATGTTCAGATGCAGTCGGAGGAACCTGACAAGAAAGAGGAATTTTTGTGTCGTAGACTGTTTGTTACATTTCCTCGAATCACTGCGAGACCGGAAGAAAAACATAAGCTGACATTTCACCCCTGCTGTAGGCCCAAAATAAGAAATACCTTAGGAAACCAGAGCAGTAATTTGCATATATTGTCATCTGCAGTATCATTTAGCCCTACTTTCCATCTGTCAGCTTGGAACGACTTGTATCTAAGCTTCTCTGCTGCAGTATGTAACTTTGTACTATTTTAATACTGCCGTTGTAAAATTACAGATTATTTAACTTACTGATGCTTCATTTGTTTCTCCAGTTTCTGTTTTAACTTGGCTTAAACTTTTGCGAATAGTACTCACATTATCATCTAAGCGCCAGAAATAACATATTTGCCATTTACACCTGTTTTTCATTTCGCATTATGTTACTAATTACAGGTGGTGCCATGGGGATTCCGAAAGCTGCTGAACTGGGTGTCCACAGAGTACGCAGGATATCCCATCATTGTAACGGAGAATGGTTACCCCGACTATGGAGAACTCGATGACGAAGAGCGCATCAACTACTATGGCGTAAGTATACAACGCCTGAATTCTCTGTTAAAAGTAGACTCAGCATCGATTTATCTCGGTAAAAAAGTATCACATTGTGTCTCTCTTAATGAATCTTACTTTTTTTCCTGTGCAGTAAGGCAGTATTAACTAATTAGGCAGAAATTGAGTATATCTACCGGTATGCCACTTACGCTGCCTAGGAGGCACACATGCAACAATTAAAGCAATGAGCGTCGAAAAGTAGCTCTATGATAAAGTAGACCTATTGGACAGAAATAGCCGTCAGTGATAAGAGAATCACAGTGGATCCACAAATTTCCTGTGAAAAAATATCTGGAAGAAAGGTCACGTAACGTTAGCAAGTGACAGGAAAATTAAATGTGGAAACAGACTTACAATCTCCACGGACAAATATTTGAGAATCATCGGTAGACTTAAATGGAAAGCAGAGGAACAATTGTATATACTTGTTTGAAAAAGAACACTGGATCTATATTAACGACATAGGAGACAATCTCAGTAGCCGTCTTAGATTGTACGCAGATAATGCTGTCATTAACCGTCTTGTAAAGTCATCAAATGACCGAAACGAATTGCAAAATGATTTAGATAATATATCTGCATGGTGTGAAAAGTGCCAATTGACCCTGAATAAAGAAAAGTGTGAAGTTATTCACTTGAGTGAATCAAATGACCGAAACGAATTGCAAAATGATTTAGATAATATATCTGCATGGTGTGAAAAGTGCCAATTGACCCTGAATAAAGAAAAGTGTGAAGTTATTCACTTGAGTACTAAAAGAAATCCGCTAAATTTCGATTACGCGACAAGTCACACAAATCTGAAGGCTGTAAATTCAACTAAATACTTGCTTACGCCACGCTTGTCTGCCCTATTCTGGAGTACTGTTGTGCGGCGTGGCACCCGTATCAGGTGCGAGTGACGGATGACATCGAAAAAGTACAAAGAAGGGCAGCTCGTTTTGTATTATCACGAAGTAGGGGAGTCAGTGGTACTGACATGATCCGTTGAACTGGAGTGTCAACCATTAAAACAAAGGCATTTGTCGTTGCGGCGGGATCTTCTCATGAAATTTTAATTACCGTTTTTCTCCTCCGATTGCGAAAACATTCAGTTGGCACCCACCTACATAGGGAGAAATAATCATCACGGTAAAATAAGAGAAATTAAGGCTCGCACAGAAAATTTAAGTGCTCGTTTTTCCCGCAGCCGTTCGAGAGTGGAACGGTAGAGAGACGGCTTGAAGGTGGTTCATTGAACGCTCTGCCAGGCACTTTATTGTGAATAGCTGAGTAATAACGTACATGTAGATGTAGAAAACATAATGTTTCGGACTCAATGAGTAGAATAGGATCCTGCAACCAGCTTCACGTTTAGTGAAAGCACATGCCTGAGTGTCAGCTCACCTTTGTAATTCATAGCAAGTTTAACGGGCGAAATTAATAAAAGTAAGCTATGGAATGCAAACACAATACGAAAGACTTGACTACAAGATCTTGCCTATGAGCAAGTATTTCGAATACATGAAGCGTTCTCACCAACAACTGCAAACACGCAGCTCCACATCTGACATTTGACCCCTCAGAACAAGTGTGTTTCAAAGCTGTCCACGAGCCAGCGCTTTCAACTAGCAGTGCAGCGATTGCCTGAAAGCGCCCAAGAATGTCAAAGGTGACCATACTTCCTCTACAACATCTCAGGGAGAGACTAGTTTGCGTGTTACTGAAAGCAAATTATCGTAAAACTGGAAGTACTCATTTACTCAGCACCTTCGAAAGTCACTACTACATATGAAATTTTTCTCTAAAACTTGATCTGCAAAATTACAAGTTTTTTCGTACCTTTACGTACTTAAAGTACTTTGTATTTTGCTTGCAAATTGAATAATGGCTTATTGAGAAGTTTACTCAAATTATGGTATTTTAAGGTGTAACAGGTCATCAGGTGAAGTAGTTAGAGCAAAGTATGACACTAAGTTAAAGTATCTTATTTATTGTTATCAAAAATAAAGCCTCTATGCTGATACAATTACACAAAATTATTATTTTATGCATAAAAACTGTATTACAGATACGAAGTTTTTATCATATTGTTAACTACCACAACGTTGGCTGCCTTGTGTAACTAGCTGACTACTTTTGTAAGGCAATGATGTCAGAAAGTTTCCTTTAATCATTAGCTGTTTATAAGACGCTCTTGGCCAGCTGTGAATGAACTCTCATGCAAGCGTCAGTATCGTCCCTAACATAAAAAGTGCCGAATATTCATCGCAAAGGCCCACGTTGTGAGGGATAGCTTAGTTCACAGTCAGTCTCCAGTTAGTCTATAACTGTTTGAGATATTTTACTGTTTTTGTTTCAGAGTTATCTGGCTGAAATGCTTAAAGCTATCAACGAAGATGGAGTGAATGTATTTGGGTACATGACATGGAGCATCATCGACAACCTAGAATGGACTGCTGGATTCTCGTAAGTCACATAATATTCAATTTGTTGAATCATGTGCAGTTTCTGAAATTTTAGACCAGCTGTATGTATGATACGCGTTTTGAGCATTTGGCATGTATATAGCCATGATTAGCTCCTTTCGATAATTTCGTTCACAACATGCAATTTGTAGAACGACGATCTTATAGCTGAACTAAAGTTATGAATTGTGAAGAAATTTCATAAATTTCGTGCAGCTGAAAGTTCGTCACCAATGTCTGATTCTTCACACATTTTTAAAAATAAGTAATAGAAGCCTCGATGGGCAAACGTCGAGTACCTTTTCCGCCTTGAACCCCTTCGGTGATGGAGTCGAACGTAGGCAGTAACAAGTATGGAAGTTTGTGTCGGTTGTGGAAGTGTGCTCAGATAGCTGAAGTTATGAAGGCCACGGCTGGCGACAAATGGGAAATCCAGGTTCGAGTCTGGGTTCGGGGCAAATTGTTGTGTGTTTCTATAGGTTATATGTTCATAACTAATGCAGCTAATGTCACAAATATTCCGCAGTTGTGAACAAATTTTGCAAACTCTTATATACTCGATAACCGTGTAGAAATAAAATAGACTGATGTACAAAACTCTTGGGATACATCCTGATATCTTGAGGACTTCCTTCATCCCTGTGTAGTGCAGCAACTCGATTTGGCAGGAACTCAACGAATCGTTGAAAGTCCCCTACAGGAATACTGAGCAAAGCTGCCTATGTAGCCGTCCATAACTGCGAAAGTATTTCTGGTGCATGATTTTGTGCGCGAATTGGCCTGTCGATTATGTCCCACAAATATTTGACGGGTAGCCGCATCATGCGCTCGAATTATACAGAATGTTCTTCAAACCAATCGTGAACAATTCTGGTCTGTTGATACAGCGCATTGAAATCCGTAAAAATTCCTTCGTTGTTTCGGAACATGAAGTATACCGATGACGGCAGATAATGCCCAGGTAGTCGAATATAAGCATTTCCAGTGACTGATCAATTCAGTTGGAGCAGATGATCCGGTCCAGTCAGTCTAAAAACACTCCGCACCATTGTGGAGAGCCATCAGCTTGCACAGTGCCTTGTTGACAACTTCGATAGATGGCTTTTTCGGGTGGGCGCCACACTCGAATCCTATAATCGGCTCTCACCAACTGACACCGTTACTAATGTGACTAGGCAGCGGTTTTCACAGTCGTTTAGAGTCCAACCGATATGGTCACGAGCCCTGGAGAGGCCCCACAGGCGATGCTGAGCTGGTAGCATAGGCACTTGCCTCAGTCGCCTGCTGTCATAGCCCATTAACGCCTAATTTCATCTCACTGTCGTAACGGACACGTCAGTCTTACGACGCTCATTGATTTCTGCTGTTATTTCATGCGGTGTTGCTTTCCTGTTAGCACTGACAACTCTATGCAAACGCCGCTGCGCTCCGTTGTTAAGTAAAGGCCGTCGGCCACTGCGTTGGCCATGGTGAGAGATAATACCTGAAATCTGCTGTTAACGGCACACTCTTTACGCTGTGGATCTCGGAACACAGAATTTCCTAACAATTTCCGAAATGGAATGTCCCATGCGTCTAGCTTCGCGTCCAAAGATTGTTCATTCTCGTCGTGCGGCCATTATCACTACGGAGTCCTTTTCACACGAATCACCAGAGTATAAATGACAGCTCCGCCAATACAATGCCCTTTTATAACTTGTGTACGCGTTACTGGCGCCGTAGTCTCAGGGCATAGGATCGTAATCGGTAAAAGTAACAAGGTGGCTACAGAAGTGTTGATTGCACAATGGACCATTTGTAAGTTCCGACCAGTACTATTAACCTCGCCGTTGAACTCTCTTAACGCTCACACACTCACACATACACAAACGAAATACAATCACACACCCTTAGAAACGTTAGAAAGTCCTGAAAAATATTTTGTAAAATGTCAATGGGAGGGGACAACAGGTTCGTCTGGTATTCGTGGATTGATGGAAGCTTTCGATTGCTGTCGTGATGTAGTCTTTCAGCCCGAAGACAAGTTTGATGCACTGCTCCCCGCTACTTCATCCTGTGCGAGCCTCTTCATCTCTGCGTTAGTACGACAACATTCCTGAACCTGCCTGCTGTATTCAAACCCCGTTCCTCCTTCATAATCTTTACCCTCCAAACTTCCTCAACTTCTTTCCGTTACCAGACTGACAATTAATTGACTTCTCAGGATTTGTGTTATTAAACGATGCCACCATTTAGTGATATTGTGCCAGAAATTTTGTTTCTTTTCCCAATTCGATTCAGAACCTCCATATTAGTTATTCGTCTTACCTGTCTAATTTTCAACACTATTCTGTAGCATGACACTTCAAAAGGTTATGTTCTCTACCTGTCTGAGCGTTTTTTTTTTTTTTTTTTTTGCTATACAAGGATACACTCCAGATAAATGTCTTCAAAAAATTCTTCCTAACAATTATATCTACATGCGAGTTTAACAGATTCCTCTTTTACAGATTCGATTTCAACAAATTAGTCTTTTACAGAAACGGTTTTCTACCTATTGCTAGTTGGCAGTTTATGTTCTTTCTACTTTGCCCATAGTCAGTTACTTTTCTCTCGTAACAGCAAAACCCAACCACCACCTGTACTGTGTCAATTCTTAATATAATCCTCTCAGCATCGTTTGATTTAAATCAATTACATTCCATTACCTTTGTTTTTATTATTGCTGTCATTCATCGTGTAACCTCTTTCGCAAGAGTATATCCATTCCGTTCAAATACTCATGTAAACCTATTGCCGCCTATGACAGAATTACAATGTTATCGGTACGCCGCCAAGTTTTATTTGTCCTCCCTGATATTTGATTCCTTTTCGAAATGCCTCCTTGGTTTCCATTAATGTTTGCTGAATGTACAGAGAGAATAACATCCGGTAGAGGCTACAGCCATGTCCAGCCCACTCTCAGTGCTTGTCTTCCTGCTTCTCTTTCATGCCCTTCCACTCTTACAAATGCAGTCAAGTTTCTATAAAACTTGTAATTAACTTATCGCTCCCGGCATTTTATCACTGCTACCTTCAAAATTTGAAAGAGATTATTCTAATTTTCATTTTCAAAGACCCTCTGTAAATCTAGTAATGGTATAATCTTGGAACAACAACAAATATTCTCCAATTTTTGCTTCTACCTGGTTTTCCTTTCTTCTGCAAGCAATTCGTGTCGTATCTCGAACGTCTTAAGTTAGTATGTCTCACATCATATCTGCTAATGTACCAGATTCCATTATACTCAATTAGTACGGATTCTGAATAGAAAGATGACTCAGGAAGGAGATTCCACATATCTGTCAGTCCCATGTTCGTTGACATACTGTTAGCCTCTATTTCAGTTAACATACCGAAAAAAAGTAGTACAAATAAACAGTGTAGTCGTAGACAAGACCAGTTTCCGTACTGAATGCAGATGGATGCTAAAGCCACATATAGAAACTGGCCCCCAGTGCTTATGGATGAACAAATAGTTTTCAGAATTTCTAGGAAGAATGCTTTACAGTTACCAGTTCTGAGCTGTGGATGTCAGATCGATTGTTTTAGTGCGTATGTCATTAATAACAAATACGAAATGAAGAGATACATCTTGAGAATATGTGGGAGAAACACCTGGAGTATAGAACGTAATTTTCACAAACTAAAATTGAGGTGAGTGGGGCATGCAGATACAGGAATCTGAAATAGATGTACCAGGGAGCTCTTAGGTGGATTCCAAGTAGTGAAAAAGGATCGAGACGACGACCTGTGAATCGTGGGTTATTGACATTAGAAAAGATGTAGGTGCAATATGGATGCTTGTATCTGAAGACCCTAATGCATTCTTTAAGCATCAGTTAATGATAAAGAAATCGTTAAATTGTCGGCTATAGGTCGCTGTGTCAGTATTAAATATCTCTATAATGAAACTTCCTGGCAGATTAAAACTGTGTGCCCGACCGAGACTCGAACTCGGGACGTTTGCCTTTCGCGGACAAGTGCTCTACCATCTGAGCTACCGAAGCACGACTCACGCCCGGTACTCACAGCTTTACTTCTGCCAGTACCTCGTCTCCTACCTTCCAAACTTTACAGAAGCTCTCCTGCGAACCTTGCATATATTTTCGCTTTGTCCACTATCGATACCACAAATGAATTTGAATGTCCCACAGACAAGCTTACACACTCCTTTATGCAGTGACCCCACCTCCCACCTGATCTTTACTCGGAGCTAAAGACTGTATCAACTTTCCCCTACTCTCAAATATAATAGTCTTTTTCCAAAACATAGTAAGGCGTTTTAAAATCCATATCAGCCAGTACCTTGATTAGTCTGTTATATCTAGTTGTGAAGCTGAGCGTCAGTGCTCTCACAGTTAAGCAGTCATTTTCCTTATTCCGTCTACTCTATGATTTTGTTTTACGTAATCACCTCAGGAAGCCATTAGACGCAAATGAGGTATGTGACAGAGGCTATTGAACTGAACTCCGCGATCAGGCACTGAATATTCCACGACTTATCTTCGCCGAGCAGCCTCATTTGCATACGGTGTGAAACGGCGTTGTTTATTTTACAATCTTCCCGCTCAGCCACTTCCCACTCAGGAGCTCCTGAACTGGCCTCTCCAGCCCTAGTTCGCCTTTTTTCCTGATCGGAACGGTGACCTTTGTATCTGAGTAACTGATTAAAATCTGTCTTGATCATACATAACTTTATTGAAATTGATTACCTGCTTCAGCTTTGCAGCCATCATCATATCTACCACATCAGCGACAGGTAGTTGCGTAGGCATTATACCCCACCATGAGAAATATAGGGAATTGAAACTGGACCCTTCATATGACAGACACGCTGACTGCTCTACTTTTATTATAGAGTACGTGTTATTTGTAAGTATGTGAACCATTTTCAGTTTCTTATGTCAGTGTATCGTTGGAATCTACAGCCATTCGCTGCACCGAGAGTGTGCACACTTGCGAATGTATGAGGACATGCTACATAACTACCAGTGTATGTGTAATGGAGTTGTCCAGAATCAAACACCACAGTCATCACACTACTGAGATCAGTGTCTCACCCCTACAAAATTGTTAGAGGAACAGTCTCAAGTTGCGTAGGTAGTTTATTTATTGACGACAAGTTCTGGACGGCTTGTCATTTTTATTAAAACATCCATGAACGTAAGTACTGCATTGTAGCCAGACGTGCATGTGAGTTACTGGCCGAAAACCATATAACCGCTGCAACACACATGAACATCACTGAACCTCAAAACATTTTGAGATACATTAGTGTGTCGACACTACATTGTATATCGCCAATTTTATGTGTTTTATGGGCAGTAGCTTTTTGTAAAACTTGTGTGCAAGCATGATTTGATAACGGACAATCTGTCTGAAACTTCTCACCAATTAATAAATAAAACTTTCTACCCAAGAGTTCCTCTAATAGTTACTGTAACCTTATAAAAATTATAGACCTGTTTCAGCCACAGCATGCTGGACTCACATTGACAGAGACTGTCTGTGATCGTTGTGGTTTAGTGATTTCAGTGAAACCCCGTATTTCCTTTTCGATGACGGATAAGTAACGAAAGTACAAAATAGGAGCTTCACTGTCGGGCAATGTGGATGTGTAACTACTTCATCTGTTAACTTATATGTTAGAAGCATGTGTCCACCCTTTCACCAAATAGTAACTCCTTAGTGAGTCTTGTGTATCTGATGATCGAAATTGCCAATTACACAGACTTAAGCTTTGGTCGGTCTTATATTTGTTAATCCTCAAACAATAATTCTACATAGAAGAAGAGTTACGTTCATACATAACCATTATGGTATTTATAACAGACGTATATCGGTATTTTAAAATAATTGTGTTTCAGGTTTCACTCTTTGAAGCCGGCCGCTATGGCCGAGCGGTTCTAGGCGCTTCAGTCCGGAACCGCTCTGCTGCTACGGTCGCAGGTTCGAATCTTGCCTCGGGCATGGATGTGTGTGATGTCCTTAGGTTAGTTAGGTTTAAGTAGTTCTAAGTTCTAGGGGACTGATGACCTCAGATGTAAAGTCCCATAGTGCTTGGAGCCATTTTTCACTCTTTGAGCTGGGGTGATTCCTTTGTAAGAACCTGAATAATTGTAGACGCTCCTTACAATATCACATACAAGTAAATACAAGCGTATCCTTTATACTGTCCGCCAGTGAACTAATTTTTATTTAGTGCTATTTGGATAAGCGAACTGCAATGTAACTCTGTTTGAAAGAATGTTGTCGTATTTGATTGTTCGTAGGGCGAAGTTCGGCGTCTATCACGTGGACTTCAACAGCACAGAGCGAACGAGGACTCCCAAGGCGTCGGCGAATTTCATTGGTGGCATTTACAGGAACAGGACTGTTCCTGAGGAGTACTTCTAGTTTTAACATCAGCCTTACACTCGATAACGTTCCTGCTTCTTGTTAAATATTCGAAGTAACTCACGAAGTTTTTAGGTTTTCTTTCTCGACAAAAATGTATTTAACTTGTATATAGTCCTAGATGTGTTAGCAATATGAGTATGATACTAAATAGTTCTGCTATCCCCTACCGATTATTTCCATGGAATCATCACTGGATTAGTTCATTCTCTAGCATTCTCTAGTAGAGGTAAACGCCTTGTTTCGATTAAATGTGGCCAGTTGTTCCATGCACCAGTTTCAATAAAGTAATCTATACTTGTACTTTTCATTTCTTATTCAAGCTCAGTATTTTAATAAACTGAGAGATACCGCTATACAACAAATTGCTTCACATATTTTATTACAACATCTTTCAACCTTTTATCTTTTGGTGAGTACACACCTACACGTACTATATTTACTGAAATTCGACGTCCTTTTGTGTCCTTTAGCGATCTCTTTCTAGTTACAGCAGTTTATCATATGACTGCCACATCTTCTACTCGATGTTCATCGCAGTTTCCGATGTAGCAATTCAAAGTTAACAATTTTATTGTCAAAATATGTCAAACTGTTGAACGTCTTCCTGATTCTCTCACATAACACTTGGCTAAATGAAATGGCATTTGACTTCATCATTTAATACACGCAACGTCCTTTTATAAACGGCATTAAGACTTTGGTTGTACATAAGCTTTTACGTTATGCATTAAATCCGCATGGTGACGTAAGTAAACATGACCACAGAGGTGAGGACAGTGACGCCTAGAGCACCGATCGTTCTTCCCGTATGATATGACAACAAATCGGATGAAAATACTTCGTGACAGTGAAAAGAAATTATTAAAGATGAGAACAGTGCAGACGGCTTACGGAATGGTCCAAACTTGTTTGCCTATGAATGACTATCGAGGTGACTAATGATAGACGATTTATTGTAGAGGTACGTGATGTAGGAAAGCTGGATTGAGAGGGCAGTGCGATAGCCACGTTGTTAGTCGCAGGGATTAGAAGAGAAGTTTAGGGATCCTGTTGTAGAGAAGGCAATGTGATAATAGCTAGATCAAGGCGAAACACGAAGTCTTAAAATCATGCCTCACATAACGACCCAAGGTCGAGGAAGCAACAGAAGGTTACAGAACGCCTCTCTATGAGAATGACACGAAACGTAAATTAATCAAAAAGTGTGTTAATTCAGGACCTTTCCTTTGCTTTGCTACAGAAATTGTTATTGCCATTAATTAGCATGTGTACTACAAGGTTTATTAGAAATAACTGGTTCTTCAGCTAACTGTCAACGAGATCATTGTGGAGGTGATATGCATATTCTGACAACATGATTTTCTGCTAACAAAGTACCTTATTTGAAAGTGACGATTCGTAGGACCTATTTCTACGAGATATCGGCGAAAGAAATATTGTGAAGGTAGAATTTTAGAGCGCCCCAAAATTGTGTCAGAAGCGTTCCAGAAACTATTGAATTTTAAATAATGATACGGATTGGAGATGTGACGCTACAGTTGAATGTTGAAAACTAGGTGATCTGATAATACAAAGGAATTATCACCACAGAGTCGGTGAGGAAAGGACGTAACCCTGAAAATGTACATAAAATACATTCTGCTCGATTCAAAATTTTTCACCGTTTAATATCCGTTGTTAACAAGTACTGTATTTCTGATTCTGAATCTGTAAGCTTTATTACACAAACTGCAGTTTATTTAATTCGTAATCAATATGATAGTGTATTTATTTCTGACTGCATATACTTGATCGTAATCATAATGAATATGTTGTAAAGTGCTGGGCAATAACCAGGGAACTTTATTTAAAATTATCGATAGCAATGACGAGATGGCAGTAGCTGTGCCATTGTTTATCTTTGCATGCGGAGAGTGTCTGTCGCGTTGCGAGCAGAGAGGAAGCAGAGAATCTTGAGTGATGAAAGAGTGCGGAAGTGTTCGTCGGGCGCTCCCGCAGATGCGGTGTGCAGCTATGCTCGCGCCAGTGTATGCGCGTCTGATTCGTTAACCCGCGAGTACTGAAAGCACGGTCGGAGTGGACAGGTGGAGGAAGCTGCAGTTACAACTATTGCCCGTCCCGTGGCTCTGGAAGCGACTCGGGGTTCTCAAACAGCAGCAACAGCAGCAGCTCAGCATTGCCGTCGGCTATATTCTTCGTCGTCCACTCAGCTACAACATCGTAAGACCGTTAGCTGACAGGTACAGCTCTGTAGAGTCTTTACACAGTTGAATGTCTTTCATAAAGTATGACTAACTTGAATAACTACTTGCAATAGTTAAAACTTGTAGGTCACCTGTGTTGTCATTGTCTTCAGATATTATTACCGGGCAGGTCCCTTTCCTTTTCATGCAATCTCTGAGTGTCGTAAGAATGTGAAAATAGATTAACTATTTACTGTCAGTTACGCGTGTTTGCTAATGACCAGCTTCAGCCTAAATTTTCTGACACAGTAACTGCTCATTCTTGTATTGCATAACAGATCCTTAAGTAATTTACAGTTTTGCGTATTAACCCTACTCACATAAAGTTATGTAAAATTTCACGAGCAAAACTAATAACTAAAGATGCAGCACAAATTAAGGTTACACATTTCATTTATTCTGTATTTAGCTTAGCGAGTGACTTCTGCTGGCTTGGTATGTATTTTATTGTTGTTATTTTAAAAGTAAAATCAGCTGGTCATTTGCTTAAAGTCAGTTTAATGTAGACTTTTGAAACGTCCCTTTTGAACAATTATACACGACTGTGCTTAAACTGACACACAATATTTTTAACGCAACGTAATCTGACTTTCAAAAATCCCTACAAAAGAATGGCCCTGACTAATATGAATCTATACCTTTCACAAATCACTTACCTCACCAAAAATCTTCGTTATTCGAACTACAGCAATACAGCGAGCGCCACTACTGCCAGCTAAATAAAAGATTCTAACTACTGAAGGCACTAACTACTGATATGCATAGTTAGCAAATGAAAGATTTTGATAGAGAACAAACAATGTATTTACCTTAATAGTGTTGAAAAGTCATAATATACATAGCAGTTCATGACATCCAGTCTTACAAATATCAAAACTCCGCCATTTCTCTCCCCACATCCACCACTGCTGGCGGCTCACCTCCAACTGCGTAACGCTATGCGCTGTTAACATCCAGCTACCCACCACTACAATGTCGAGTATTGCAACAATGCCAACCAGCCACAGACTGCACACAGCACAGCCAGTGATTTTCATACAGGGCACTACGTGGCGTTACCAATAAGAAAACCTAAACAGCCTACTTACATAGCCCCCATGCTCCCCACAAAAAATTTTACAAATTGTTTTGGACACTGGCCAATACAGATTTGAAAATTTTTTTCATAATTACAGTAAGAAAGATATCAAATGCACACACTTATTGATACAGTGTTGGTCAAACGCTAAAATTTTCTCACAGCCCATATAGACAGTCCTGATCGTTCATCATAGTAACTTAACACTATTTTTCTCAATGTCTGAGCAGTAGAAGAAAATGCACACGGAAGTAGTGGATTTCCGTGCAGTCTTGAAGAAGTAGTGTTGTCCTTCCAACGGAAAGAGAGTGCTGACTCTTGACATGCAGACAGGTAATGGGCCACAACAGAGCAAACCCACAACAGATTCATTCGAAGTTTTGAAGACTATTGGTAGGTAGGTCATCACAGAGCAGACCCACTGTAGTAGTATTAGAGATTATGGTATTGGTGGGCAACCAGAGGTGCAGACCCACTGCAGACCTTGTAGAAATAATGGTACTGGTGAGTCAGCAAAGGTGTAGACCCACTGTAGTCCTAGTAGAAATAATGGTATTAGTGGGTCATCGAAGATGCAGACCCACTGTAGTCCTTGTAGAGATGGCCAGCAGCCATCTGTTATGACTGTGCAAGTGCACAATCACTATTGAAGAGTCTTGCGGATAATATAGCAAGTCCATAACCACCACTTGTGCACTCACAAAGTTTTGGAATTGTCCTTAGAACCAGCAATGCTGTTATCCAGTGCCTTGCTGAATTATTAACGTACGTGCAAACACTAACAGTCCCTACTTCTCACATATTGTCCATATACTATGACCAACAGAAACGTGTGCAGTGAAATGTAACTTACAAGTTAATAATATGATGAACTGGTATCAATTACAATTTTATAACATAAGAATACAATAACAACGGTACAAAATACATCATTAAAACATAATAATACAGATACCATTTGCAGTAATAGGGGCTTTACAAAAGAATAGAAATAAACATATACATCAGTGTTACAGGAATTATGACATAAGTAAATACATAAAAGATCAGAATAACTTTTGAAACATCTACTTCATACATGAGCATTAAAACCAAACAGAATAAATAATGTCTAAACATCTTTACAAAGTAAATAGCATATTATTAATGCCTGTTATATTTGAGGATAACAGTATTCCTCATCATAGTGAATGTATCTTAGTATTAGATGAGGAAGAAAATTCTATGAAACAGTACACAGAGACAGGAAGAAAACAAATACACAAGGGTACACAAACACATAGTGGGATAACACAAAAGGAAAGGACAGGGTTCGTTTTCAGTGTAACATTTGGTACTGCAGTCCAACCCAAAACTTTATTCCATAGATCCTTTTTTTTTCTTATTTCAACTTTTGTTTCCACCAAAAAAATCCTATCCAAGCATGCTTTCTGTATTCTGTTCACATCCTCTTTCAAAAATAGTTTTTCTCCACTGTACACTACTTTTTTGGCCAAACCATTTTCCTATAGCTTCTCAATGCATTTCTTCCAATCCATCATAGCTAGTTTCTTATACAGTCTACCCCCTCTTAAGCTAACTTAAATCTACTGAGCTCAGATACTGAACTAAGGGACGAGGCAATGCAGCAGCACAAAACAATTAACGCAAACAGCAATGACAAAAAATTTCAAATTGGCAAAGCAATTGCAATATTACAATTAATATAAGGCACTGTGCAGCAAACAAGAAAAATAAATCCGTAGTAAAACTGGCTTAACAGCGTAATGCAAAGTCAAATTCAGTAACATTATGCCTGGCAAACAGCAGCAGCAAATGCAATAACTTATATCTAAACATGACAAAGCTCAAGCAGAAAAAGTATTACAGTAAAAAAAATGGTCGTGTTTAATACCTATGTCACATCTTAACACTAGAGTGATGCATCACTGTAACTTGCTCTAGCAGACAACTTACCAAGTCACTGACAAAAATTATGTATGCAGTTCCTGTGAAGTGGAAATGTCTTTTTGTGCTCTCTCACTTTTTTTTTGGAGTACATCCATCATAAAGTTATTTCTTACTGGATCTGTAGGCATAAAATATTTATATTAGTATATCTATAAAATTTTATTTTAACCAATGCTGCAGTGCAGCTAGGAACTAGGTATTAAACAAAATAGGCAAAGCAAGGCGTCAAACGTCATTCACTAGCCATATGGTATTTCATAATGCAGTAAACAATCTTTCAACTAGCAAGACAATAGACATGAAATGTTTCTCATCATTTCATTTCAGTAAATATCATAAATTAAGAACTCTACAGTGTAATCATGTTTTCAAGTTTGAGGGTGTCGTATTTACGATGCTTTCTACAAAGGAATGTCAACAGCGGGGATAATGGCCTCTTTTTTTTTTCTTCTCCACCTGTGCCTCTGAAAGGCTCACAATAATGGCTTTTTTCCAGGCGTCAGTCACACAGCTGGGTGCCCACGACGCATTACGTGAAGGGGGTCACTTAGCTTTCTTACAGAAATATTTACGACAGCAGTTTCCGCTACAGTGACAGCCTCATATAAAAATATTTCACAGGTCAAGAATTTGCGTTACATATCTGTAGAAACAAACTGGTATTGATATAACAGTGTCCAAAAAATTTTCGTCGGCATTGTAATACATTCACGCATTTACATACATTTCATAACTCTTAAAGTACGATTCTTGGTTTCCAACAACCTTTTTCACAAAGCAGAGTCCCTAACCACCACTCATTATTCCTTACCTTATTTACACATATACATATTCGTCGACACTTCTTCAATATTTCATCATAACAGATACGTAGCATAATAAAATAACTCATATAGCATCAGCTTATTGATCATAAACATACTGCAACAGCATAATACACATAGTCATCGTAATAATAACATCATAACACCTCAGTCAACTCTCAAAATCGTCGTAGCTTCCTCCAATAATTTAAAAAAAAATCCTCTGCTCATGTCAAAAGTGTCATCTGCCTCAAACGTACTTTAAAAATCGTGATCCCATACCAAATATATCATTCAAAGCTCTCATAGTATCACAATGGTTCCCATAAAATATGAACAGTTCACAAAGTACAGACAAAATACAATTTCATAAGTGTGAAGTTACCCAACTGTGTAATTGCATAAACATATTTCACTGGTGTAGTAAAAAATATGTTTGTTTCTCTGTTAGATAATCAGATAGCTGTGTAATTCTGTGTTAGAGAAATATGGTACCGATGTGTAAAGTTGTATAAGCAAATACCATATTAGCTAGGGCTCCTTGTGCTAGCTACACACATGGTACACAAAGTAAGCGTGTGCCCCCCTGAGGATCAATGTAATTATATCCTCAGGTGTTACAGATTACAGCAATGGAATGAAATGTATCACGGAAAACCTTTGTATCATTGCACTTCAAATATCTTTAAAAATAAATGATTTAAGTACAAAATTAATCACTCAAATATGTGTACTGTAGCGCTAAACCGTGCGTCTTATTGTAAGATAATCTCTGTGGAAGTGTCGTAGGTATCGTCCTCCAAAAGCAAAGTTCTGCTGAAGTCAATGTACTTACCTCATGATACACAAAAGTGAAGTGCTTTGCGTATAGAAATGTTAGTTATTACACTTATTGCCGTGATGAAGAAAGTACTGTGCTGTAACGTATTGTTGTCCTACGGAAAAGGCTGTATCCTTGTAGCTATACCACAAAATTTACTAATAAAACATGTTTTACTTTACAGAAGAATTCAGAAAAACTGTGCAGATATAAAACAGATACACCGCAAAAGCAACATTGTAAATTGTCACTCATTAGTAGCGTCGTGATAAAATCGTGTAGCTGTCACATAAACTAACCACTGTGTCATCTGGTATTTCACAGAAAGTACTTTAAATCCGGAATGTATTTTCAAGTAAACCAAAATGTTCCATTAAAATCTCAATAGCAGTACCAGTATATGTTCTAAGTATGTAAGCCTTATAGTCATTATGTAATCGTGCAACTAACAAGCAAGAATGTACATACACAATAACACTGAGACGTCTGTTCACTATAACAATGCATTCGTAATATCTGTTTAAATAAGTTCTCTTGGTTCTTGACTGGATATTTAACTTCAAACATTGTTGCATGTTAACAGATTCTAAGTCTGACAAAGCGTACTAGTAATGTAAAGTGAAAAGTTGTATGGCAAAGACAAAGTGAAAAAGCAGATTATCTTTCAATAAACGGTTTTACATGTGAAAAGTGGTGTAAACCTTTACTCTTCCTAGTACGCAGAGTTTCAGCTTCAGTGGAATTATCATGTGGTATATGGTACATCGGTAAAGAATGCTAAAATTTTTCTCACGGTTAGCATCTATGTAATTTTTCCCTGAGCCAGCTGGCGCACGTGGCTGCCTGCGGAGCGAGTCATTGTCTGTCTCTTTGTTGGCGTGCGTCATTATTGGGATTAGGAGACCTAACTTCTACAAATTCACCTTGTCGAGAGTGCCCTGCTCGGTTTGAATCCCGCCAGTTCTGATGGAATTCGGGTCTGTCGTTTTGTCGGTAGTTTACATAGTTTCTTGTTTGTCGGTCATGTGGTGGAGAATTTCTCCTGGAATCGTAACTGCGTGCTGAACTGTTGCGTCTGAAGTTATTCTGTCTCCCTTGATAATAATTGTTTTGGTTTCCATATTGTCTGTTTCTATGGTTATCTCTGTCACATTCATTACTACGGAAATCCGATCTTTCTCTGTAACTATTATTCTGCCAACGATTGTCATACGAGTGGTGTCTGTTTTGGTCACGATTTGCGTTGTAAGAATAGCCTTGTCGTGACCAGTTATTATTTCTTTCATCGCGGAATTGCGACAGATGTGATCTGTAATTGTTGTGTTCCTGTTTTCGCGTTCCGCGATTGTCTGTGTCAATTTCTAATTCTTGTAAGAGTCCCTGAAGAGCTTCAATGTCGTCTTTGCAACGTCCTGCTAAAATAATATGTCGTAAATGTTCAGGCAGTTTGATTTAGCAAATGCGGATGAGTTCTGAGGGGCTGTATGGGTTTGGCAGGTACTGATTCTTGTGCAACATGTCTTCAAAATATTTCACAAGATTGGAAAATTCAGATTGTTCGAAATGTTTCATCATTATGATGCTATGTTTTACTCGGTCTTGTGTAGCTTGAGACCAATATGCTGAGAGGAAAGCATGATAAAAATCTACTTCACTGTGACAATCGTGAATGACCGATCACATTCTTACAGTTGGTTCATTCTCCAAGTAGCCACACATAAATTCTAACCTGTGCTCCAGTGACGCAGGGGAGGAAAACAATGAGAGAATTGATGGAGCCACACATGTGGATGAATGTCGTTGCCAGAATTCTTAAATGTTTTAAATTTACGTGTAGTGAAGAACAGCTTATAGTCGAAATCATCATGTCGGCGAGTCGCATGTCGGTCATTGTTACGTGGTTTCGGCGGTTCCATTTCAAAATTCAATGCGCCTAGCCAATTTCTTTCATAATTTCCGAAGTTTCCTGTGTTATTATTTTGTGGTTGCTCCGTATTTCTATGTCCCTCTTCCTGTACTGGAGCGCGAGTGTTCTCTGAGATATGTAATTCTTGTACTACTTGTGCCAACTGATCTTGTACTTCCCGGATTTTTCTTTTGTACTGTGTATTGATTTGATTTTGATTTTGTTTGAATTTTCTAATTTGTTCATACTCTTCAGTGTCCGTGAAGGCTACAGGTCTTGTGTCATTCAGATCATCATCTACCTTTGTAGATAAGTTAGTGAACTGATCTGAAAGTTCGGCTACTTTATCTGATAGTGAAATTATTTCCTCTGTGTGTTTTTCTGAAGTTTCAGAGTGTCCATTTGTGTTGAAATCGCATCTACTGTGTCCTTTAAGTTTTCCTGAGTTTTTGCGAGTTGCGTTACCGAATAGGTAGATGCAACTGAGTCAATTTTAGCTTGCAAGGTCTCATGATTTTCATGAACAATAGTTTACAGTTCTTTTATGGGTGCTTCGTGATTCTGTAATGCATTTTCATGACGCAAAAAAATAGGTTGGAAATGCTCACAAATTTGTTTTTTTACGTCATTACACACTTTTTGGCATTTCGATTCGATGTTATATAACTCAGTAGTTAAATCTTCACGTGTTAGTTCAAGTGTGGTGTCTAACTTTTGAAGATTTTGTTCCATTGTGTCTACCTTTTGAAGCCTTTGTCCCATTTGTTGCATTAACTGTAATAACAGTGCACTGGTGTCTGAAACATGTTCCACAGTACTTTTCGGCAGTGAATTTGCACCGGCAACATTCACATTTCGACAAGCTGAAAATGTGTCTTGACTTATTTGAGAAAACGGTGAGGACCCAAAACCTGAATCTACAGTATTTGCGAAATTGTGTCCTGTCATTTCGGATTCCGGAGGCGAGCTATTGCCGACCGATCGATCGATAATGCTTCCCTGTTAACTAATTGTTTCACTGCCTACACCATTATTTGCAGCCCGCTCCATTTCCCTATGCACAATTACCAAATTACTACTTTGAACATTAGTTAATTCGTTACATGGTGGCGCTAACACACTGCTTTCGTCTTCACTGTCATTTCTCAGTTTACTTCGGAGCCTAGTATAACGTTTTTCACACGCCATTATTGTCACAATATTTCACACGACAACACAGAAAAACACAATTTGAAGACCAAAAATAAGAGAACACATTACCATAGCATTGAAAATAATATCTACTTAATTGCAAGCGCAGCTGAGAAATACTTGGTGCAAATTTACATGTGTGCCACACCTGCCTTACTGTACAACAATGAAAGACTGCAACTACAAAGGAGATTCTCTCTACAATTACGCGCTAGCAATAAACAAAATCTACACTAATTACACAAACTACAAGAAAAAATCAGAAGATTCCAGTGAGGTATCCTCGGCTAAGGGTCGACATATGAAACGTCCTCTTTGAACAATTATACATGACTGTGCTTAAACTGACACACAATATTTTTAGCGCAACGCAATCTGACTTTCAAAAATCCCTACAAAAGAATGGCCCTGACTAACATGAACCTATACCTTTCACAAATCACTTACCCCACCAAAAATCTTCGTTATACGAACTACAGCAACACAGCGAGCGCCACTACTGCCAGCTAAATAAAAGATTCAAACTACTGAAGGCACTAACTACTGATATGCATAGTTAGCAAATGAAAGATTTTGATGGAGAACGAACAATGTATTTACCTTAATAGTGTTGAAAAGTCATAATATACATAGCAGTTCATGACATCCAGTCTTACAAATTTCAAAACTCCGCCATTTCTCTCCCCACATCCACCACTGCTGGCGGCTCACCTCCAACTGTGCAACGCTACGCACTGTTAACATCCAGCTGCCCAACACTACAACGTCGAGTATTGCAACAATGCCAACCAGCCACAGACTGCACACAGCACAGCCAGTGATTTTCATACAGGGCGCTACGTGGCGTTACCAATAAGAAAACCTAAACAGCCTACTTACACTTTCAATGATCAGAAGTAAATTACTGACCTTTTCCTAATTTTTCATTACGTTACTCTGAGGTTACGGGAAGTCACTTTTACATAACAAAGTTTAAGTTAAGTCAGTCTGAAACGTCCCCTTAGAAAAATTTATGAATTACTATGCTGGTTAACTCCTTACAATACTGAACGTACTCTGACATTTCGCTCTTTACTTATTCTGATCAACACTAAACTGACACACAATATTTTTAGCGCAACACAATCTGACTTTCAAAAATCCCTACAAAAGAATGGCCCTGACTAACATTAACCTATACCTTTCACAAATCACTTACCTCACAAAAATCTTCGTTACTCCAACTAATGCAATACAGCGAGCGCCACTACTGCCAGCTAAATAAAATATTCTAACTACTGAAGGCACTACCTACGTATAGGCATAGTTAGCAAATGACAGATTTTGATAGAGAACAAACAACGTATTTATCTTAATAGTGTTCAAAAGTCACAATATTAATAGCAGTTCATGACATCCAGTCTTACAGATTTACTGTTTCTGATGGACACACGTTCAGATCATCCGCTCTCAAAACTCCGCCATCTCTCTCCCCACATCCATCACTGCTGGCGGCTCACCTCCAACTGCGTAATGCTACGCGCTGTTAACAGCCAACTGCCCAACACTACAATAGCAAATTCCAACAATGCGACCCAGCCACAGACTGCACACAGCACAGCCAGTAATTTTCATACAGAGCGCTACGTGGTGGTGGTGTTACTAATATAAGAACCTAAACAGGCTACTCACAAGTCATTCATTTAACCAGCAACTCCACTTTACTTTCAAAATTTAGTGTTTGAGAATAAATAACCGCAGACTCAGTGCTGCCTGACTCATTTACTTTCTTGTGAACTGTTGTGTCGTGGAAAACCGTGACAACCTTTCGTTGTTTTAATTTGGACATTACCTTTCTTAAGATTCTGGAGATTCATTACCCTAGGGAGTTGGTAACCGTTTAATTACCCCCTTTCTAGGTAATTAGTGTTTTCTTCGTATTATCAGTAATCTTTGCAGTAAATATTTCCTGGTAACCTTTTCCCCCCTCTGTGGTTCGTGACCGATTGCACTATATTCCTCCCATTTCAGAATTATCATCAGTATTTAGAATAGATTCTTTCTTCAGAAGGATCTGTTGTACACTTTAACTAACAGGTGTTATTTTCCTTTGGTAACGATAGCCTAATTCACTATAAAATTTCTTTAGGCATATGCAATCACGGTCACTTATATCGTATTCCAGTAGGCCGATTAGGAAGGCGGATGTTCCAAGGAATAAATGGAAAACACTGACAAGAAGAAAGGAAAGGATGGTAGGGGATCTGTTGAGACATCACTGAATAACTTCCGTGGTAGTAGAGGGAGCTGTAGAGGATAAAAGCTGTAGAGGAAGACAGAGACTGGAATATATTCAGAAAATAATTGAGGACGTAAGTTGCAAGTGCTACACTTGGATGAGAAGCCTGGATTGGGAGAGGAATACGTTTTGGGTTGCATCAAAGCTGTCAATTGACTGATAACGAATAAAAAGTATATGATCATTTAAATATTCATTAGGCTTCAATCTGTCACAGATGCACTGTGATATTACTAGCTACAGGATTGCAGGGCCAGAAACAGTGAGTGTAGTTGACGGGCCAGATAGGTGGGCCAGCAGGCCGAGGCTTGGCTAGCACGCATGTAGGACCCAACAGAACTCTGAAGGTTAGTGGAAGGTCCTGAAGCAGTTGGTAGCTCAGCTGGTCTCTTTTGGATGTAGTAGACAGAGGCGGTAACAGTGGGTTATATATATATATATACATATATATATATATAGTATAAATTATACTATATATATATATATATATATATATATATATATATATATATATATAGTTTTAATATATATATATATATATGTAAAGTATAAATTTTAAGTTAAAGACCAGAATAACTCGAAAAATAAGCTTCATGCGAAAAAATGTGTAGAATCAAAAGTTGACTATTTTCGAGGAGGACATCTGCTGGTGTTAAAATTAGCCCGCCAGCCCAGCCCTCTGGGGACCCCACTTTTTATTGCACAATCAGATTGTACATTAAAGACTACGTACATTTTGTCTTAAACATTTGTTTTGATTCTTGGTAATTGACACTGTAATTCTCGAAAATCTGTGTTCCCATTTTTGCGTGGAAAATGGTTACAGATAAATAAAAGATGCTTATTTACTTCGTAAATTTTGATTCTCTAAAACTAAAACTCTGCCTCTCTCCCTACAGGGTGGGTTCAAGAAAGAGGAATTAGAGTTTTACGAATGTTGTCCCAGATATAAAACTGCGGAAAAAATTAATATAGGGTCACATTTGTAAAACCCTAATTCCTCTCTCAAACTCCGACCCATGTAGAGAGAGGGAGAGTTTTAGTTTTAGCAAATCAAAATTTACGAGGTAAATAAGTATTTTTTGTTTGTCCATAACCATTTACTATGTAAAAATGAGGACATGGATTTTATTGAATTACAGCGCCAACTAACAAGATCAAGACAAACGTTTAGGCCAAAATGTACGTAGTTTACATAGAATCTGATTCTGCAATAAAAATGGGGATTTCCATTCGAAATTTTAAAGTTGCCTCCCGCCCCAACCCCAGGGGGCTGGGCTGGCGGACTAATTTTAACACCAGCAGATGTCCCCCTCGAAAATATTCAGCTTTGGATTCTACACATTTTATCGTGTGAAGCTTATTTTTCGAGCTATTCTGGTTTGTCAACTTAAAATTTACACCCTGTATAATCCATCATGTGCATTTCAGGCATGCTATGCAGAAAACAGACACTTTAGACAAATTACAGTGATAGGACTAGATCAATGCATCTTTAACCTTCATTCTAAACCACATGCTTCAAAGGTTACAAATTGTTTAATTACAACAGTTTATAAAGTTAATAACAAACAAACCAATCATACATTGTATGCACATGATGTGTAGTATGAAAGCTGGAGATATCAGTAATAACTAACTATACTACTTTTATGATCAGCCACATGTATACAAAATTCTATACAGTTTACTAAATTCATATTCAAATTGTCCCACTACTACAAATTCATTTCGCATGAATGTAGCACATCAGAATATTCCCAGGCCCTTACCCCCCATTCCCAACATATGAATAATCATAGTTTATAGCTTTAAAAATAGTTTTAATCTGAATTAGAAAACGACACAAGGAGAAATTTACCAAGCACCTCTATATATATATATATATATATATATATATATATATATATATATATATAGAGAGAGAGAGAGAGAGAGAGAGAGAGGTGCTTGGTAAATTTCTCCTTGTGTGTATATATATATATATATATATATATATGGCTGCTTAATTTACTATTGTATTGTGATTCCACGTAATTGTCTTCATAATTGAAACAGGTAATATGAATACAGCCGTTACAACGTCACAGGAATTTCAGATGGTCAGGAAGCTCTTTTGTCATGATCTTCATGGTCCTTCATTTGTTAGCATTCACAGTGGTAGGTTGGTGAGCTGTATTGAGCAACTTCCATATATATTAAATTTTGCTAACCACTTATTTCTACTATTTAATGGTTTATAGAGTATTTTTTTTCCAAAAGATTTAGGCTTAAAAGCAATGGCGCACAGCTGCTCCCTCTTGAAGTGAACCAAGCTAATGATGTCTTACGCCATACATTGCCCACTGTAATAACATCAATACAATCGTAATGACATGTGCATGTCCAATAAGAAAGGTAACAACTTAGCAAGTCGTTTACGGCCACAGAATGCACATAATTTTCTAGCATTGTTTTGCAGTTTTACCAAGTGTGTGTATGTGTGTGTGTGTGTGTGTGTGTGTGTGTGTGTGTGTGTGTGTGTGTGTGCGTGTGTGTGTGTGTGTGTGTGTATGGATGGGTGGGTGGGAATGACATAGTAATTACTGGGTGTATTATTTAAATGCTGCTGCTTGCCCACAGGAGACAATGTGTTTTTAAAGCTGAGTAAACGGAGTCTTCTGTGGAGGCATAACAGTCGTGAACGCATATGTACGATGTTTCTCTACAACTCTGAAACAAGTTTATCAAAGAACACCTTTCTTATATGTTTCCAGATATGTAGCATTCAAGGTAAATCACACATGTGCCACTGAACAAATGGAGAGGAACTGGTGGTAAACATGGCTCTCGACAAAGAGTACTCTTATTTGAAAAAATTAACTTTTATAATACAGCAAATGAATCACTGGAAGCTTACCAGCCATAATTCCATAAACGAGTGCATGAGGCTGTCCACATTTTGTTGTCTTTTTATTATTTTTTTGCAATGAAACTTTTTCGCATTTCAGCCTTTTGCTGAAATGTTATAGATCATTCATCATGTACTGTCAAATAGTATGATTTCAGTTACTTCTAAAATTTTATTTGGTGTTCAACTTATGAAGTACACCCAACAGCAGAAGATGGGCCACTGTGGAAGATACAGCAAACCACTTGACAGTAGTAGCAGAAAACCCTAGTCAGAGTGTAACGTCAGACGGATGATGATGATGATGATGTTTGGTTTGTGGGGCGCTCAACTGCGTGGTTATCAGCGCCCGTACAATTATCCAATCTTTGCTCAGTCCAATTTCGCCACTTTCCTGGATGATGATGAAATGATGAGGACAACACAAACACCCAGTCATCTCGAGGCAGACGTCAGACGGAGGAAGCCGGTCATTGATTCAGGAAGTGAGTGATGTCTGGCATTCACTCTATACCATTAACAGGGGAGCTATATATGTTATGGGACAAAGAGCACATAACTCTCTTATGTAAACAAATCGGCCACTTTCCTATCCTATTTCAATGACCCTCATGTAAACAAGCCACTCACTTGGACTCTTAGTCTTGTTTGCTTGGGATATACTTAATATCCCATCAAGAAAATTTTCATTATCGTAATTTATGACAAAAGAGGGTTGTTGAGTAGTGTTTACCCATGTATCCAGATAGCTTCAACGTAATCTAAATTACCATAATGTGTGATTCAAAGATGTCTCCTCCCATGCCATGTAGTACATTCGTTTTGATCCCCAACCACCAACCTCCTACCATCACCACTCTTTGGGTACCCATTACAATTAGACACTTAGCTTTCATGCATTGTAACTTGGTCAATGAACATCCGTAAATTCAAATGGTATTAGCAACTCTAATTTAGGTCTTTCCAGCAGCCGCCCGGGATTAGTCGAGCGGTCTAGGGCGCTGCAGTCATGGACTGTGCCAATGGTCCCTGCGGAGGTTCGAATCCTCCCTCGGGCATGGGTGTGTGTGTTTGTCCTTAGTATAATTTAGGTTAAGTAGTGTGTAAGCTTAGGGACTGATGACCTTAGCAGTTAAGCTCCATAAGATATCACACACATTTGAACATTTTTTTCTTTCCAGCAGACTATCGTACTGAATGCTAATTTCTGAGGTATATGACGCTATTTACCGTTCTGAGGCTATTTGTTAAAAATCTGCCAGTTTTCTCCCGCTTTTCAACTATAAACATGCAAATAAGATTCTTTAAATGTCAACAATTACCACCATACTCTGTACCGAGCAATCACACAAATACAAGGCACTGTTTGAAATTTTGGTGCAGTTCATTACAATCTGGTCATTTTTCTCGTATTTTTTAAGAATATTTACTCATGGAACTGTAAGTGTTCAACAGATACTACCAGCGTGAATTTTCTGCATGCAGCGCAGCGTGTGACGCTGTTTACCGTTCATTAATACTTTGAAAACCACCTCGAATTTTCAAGAATTTACACATAAATACAAGACTTTTAAATGTTTCACTATTTTTACTGTGCATTATTTAAACATATACATTGACGTCCCAGTAGTACACGGAGTACAAATAATCACAATGCAGAAAACATACCCCTGCTACATTTTTTTTGAACATAAGGAACTATTGTGTGCATTATTAATGTGGGAAATCACTCTCATTTCGCCTCAGAAGAGTCTATAACCGTAAGATTATTATGGAACTGTGAATAATTGTGGTAAGTCTAAGTAAGGGCGTTTGTACAGACACACGCAGGACATCACTAATTAACCCTTTCACCTACACTTGTCCACCAAGAGTAGGAAATAGAGTAGCTATGCACTTTATATTAAAAACAAACAAACCGATTCAGCACCTCTCCAACAATGTGGAATATGTCCAGTAGGATAGCCACAGCTGGCAATATCTGCAAATGCATACTACGTAACAATTACTTCTCAGAGACTCATCCCGCCACCGCTGCTGCATATTGGGTCTGGTTGCTCTTACAGTCGATTCAAATCCGAGATGCAGAAGACAGCCACTGCCGCTAAGATACTTTCGTTTTACATAGCGTTGAGGGTAGAGGGAACCGATCACCTTAAGCTTACAGTTCCCACCTGGAAGAGTGAACCTTGTCATCTCTAATCTGGCAGCCAGAGTGAACAGCCAAAGGCAACGGTCTCAAAAACGAGCTCAGAGAGAATGGGCTGCAGGGGCGCACCATGCCACAGGTCTCAAACGAACCATACAGCAAAATCGCATTTAATACGTAACTTATTCAACCAGGGCGCAAATTTAAGACGTCCAATCTCTCTCCATATACTCTATCTCATCTAAATTAATTGAACATCTAATAATAATAATAATAACACACTTCAGGTTAGAGGGTCTCAGGAAACGACAGAAAGGGCGTCCGTCTAAAAGGGGGCAGGTGAAACGCAGTAACGTAGTTGTAGAAACGATTGGTGTTGCAGTTGTAAATTGTCGTAGCTGTATTGGGAAAGAACTGGAGCTCCAAACCCTAGTAAGAAGCACTGAGGCTCAAATAGTTGTAGGTATGGAAAGCTGGCCAAAGCCGGAAATAAGTTCAGCCAAAATTTTTTCAAACGACTTAACAATGTTCAGAAAGGATAGATTAAATACAGTTGGTGGTGGAGTATTTATTGCTGTCAGAAGTAGTTTACCTTGTAGTGGGACTGAAGTAAATAATTCCTGCGAAATAGTATGGGTAGAGGTTATACTTGACAATCGGATTAAACTAGTAATTAAATCGTTTTGCCGACCCCCCCGACTCAGAATATATAGCTGCTGAATAGTTCCAAAAACCCTTTGTCTTATTTCAAATAGGAACCCCATTCATATAATTATAATAGGTGGTGACTTCAAACCACACTCGATATGTTGCAAAAATTATTAGTTTAAGGCCGGCGGCATGTATAAAACGTCATCCGAAATTGTACTGAATGCTTTCTCAGAAAATTATTTTGAACAATTACTTCATGAGCCCACTCTAAGCGTAAATGATTGCGAAAGCATACTTGACCCCTTAGCAACAAATTATCTTGGGCTAATAGGGAGTATCATGTCGAATACAGGCATTAGCGACCACAAGACAATTGCTGCTAGGATCAATGACGTAACACCCACAAGCATCAAACAGATACGCAAAGTACATCTACTTGAAAAAGCTGATAAAATGCTCTTCGCGCCGTTTTAAGAAACAGTCTCCACTCCTTCCGATCTGATCACGTAAGCGTACAAAACATGTGGAATGATTTCAAAGAGATCACTATCGTAGTAATCAGAGGTACAGTGTGCCACTCCAAAGGGCCGTTATGCGTATCCTCCTCTGCTGTTAGTACGATCCATGCACACACCATTCATGAAGAATATAGTGGGTATAAGGAACACAGAAGAAGGCACGAAAAGTTTTAAATCCATGGCTTTCCTGCCATACGTTGGAAGCCTATCGTCAACGATAAGATGGATTCTCAGAAAACACAAAGTGAAAGTGATTTTTCGTCATCCACCAAAGACAGCAGCACTTACGTGTTCCGTTAAAGATGATCTGATGCTTTGGAAGAGTGTGGCCGCTCATATATCAGACAGACGATCTGTACAGTCCATGAAAGATGCACAGAGCATCGCAGGTACACCCGGTTTTATAGGCTAATAAATCTGCGGTGGAGGAGCACTGTATTGACACTGGGCGTTCTATGTTGTACGATAACGTCGAAATTTTAGCCTTGACTTCATCTTTCTGGGACTCAGTAGTGAAAGAAGCAATTGAAATTCGGTTGGCGACGAATTCAGTTAATAGAGATAGCGGCTTCAGCTTGGAAAAATCATGGAATCCGGCACTTTTTTGTGATCAACTCACAAAGTTGCGACGGTGCTGCTCACAGTGATACATCGATATCACTATGTGGATCGTCAGTGGAGGCGTGGATCTGACTTCTTGCATATGTTATATCTCTTTTCCGCCGATCAACGTCTGTGGCGGCTTGTGTATTCGTGGCCGCATGCGCAGTAGCGCGGTCCGTGGGTTTTAGAAGGACGGAGCAAGTGCTGGAACGTCAGTCACCTCGGCTCACTCTGAAGATGGCTGGACGATATGCAGCCGAAATATTAGAAGAAGAAGAGAAATTCATGCTGCTGCACTCCCGAAATTTTATGGAACACTCGCTGGATCATTTATACCGATGTGACTGCTTAGTGTGACAGCCACAACCAATCTTGAAACGCAATTTTATCAGTAGTAGAGTTTTTTAAACTCATTGCCTTAAGATTCCTGCAGATGAATCTGAGCCTGACATATGCTTTTGTATTTTATGGCAGTTAATGTTTGAAGCAACAGTGCAGAGGATATCTGAACCTGTTTATGCTCAATATGTTAATTTGTTTATGTTCAGATCAACTACCACTCCCTACACTGTCACAAACGCCCGACACCCGCCCCCGTCACTGACCTTCCATCAACTTCCTACTGCTGTCTTATACACAACTTCGTCATCCATGAATACCCTACGTCCAAGCAAATACGTAACAAGCCTCCATACAGTGCACTGAGGAGCACACAACATATCAGTACTACTCACGCCCTGACAGAGCAAAAGATTATTGTCTATACTCCTCAATACGTACTGCAGACCCCCATATGTTTTGGGATAAATGAGTCGTCTTTCCCTCGATCTCTTATCTGCTACATTTTCGAATAGAGCGCACCAATCTATACGATTCTAGCAGAAACATGATGTGGTTGCTTCGCAGATAAGCCGAAACCTATCATGTAACGTCATTTTATCAAAAACAGTAGTAGTAGTACTAGTAGTAGTGTTTTGTAAACAATTTGTTTCGTGGATGAATTACGTTTCTCCCAGCCTTACTGCTTCTCCGTTTACGTTCTTATCTTATGACCTGTTTTTTCTCCCTACGACAGAGCCTGCTTCCAGGCAATTCACCACTCCATCCAGCCTGAACTTTCTGGACCGACAGAACTAGGTAGGCCTCTCCATCATTCTAGACAACCAAGAACTCTCATGATTTGTGGACACAGCTGGAGCAGGTGTATACAAAACTACTTTAAAAAGTGATGGAAGCTGAAAGTTTTGAAAGCACTTGTGCTGACGTACCGGTCTTGATGTGTTCTGCAAGGATGCCTGTCAGCATGGATCCACAATCGCTGCCAAATTTTACAACACACACGCTTCGAAATCATTTCCATTACATATGCCTGCTTGGAAGTGATGCGTCAGTCGCAATGACAGACCACTGACCATCGGCCACAATTGAAACATTTAAGCATTTTTTCTCATGGGTATTCATTTTATTTAAAACATGGAAATTACGTTTCCTGGTTTTGACCATCTTTTTGATAGTTACCTCCTGTTTGATAATTATGGTTAATATCTGTACTCATGTAATCTCAACACAACTACTGTGAATTTGATATTTATGTTGTGAGGCCCATTTTAATGTACGTTTTCGCGTTTATCTTTCAATTTGTTATAAATAAATGTTTTCATGACATTAATAATTATTTCTATGTGTCCTTTAAAATTATAACTGTGTATACTAGTGAGCCACCTGTGTCACAATCTGCAAACCACAGTTGGCACAGGCAAGCACACACAGGTTAGTCAGTTAGTGGTTTTAAACAGTCACAAGGATTCTTTGACCAACTTTTAATTTTTGGCATCTTGCACTTAGTAATGAAGATATGCCCAAAATTGTACTTAGGTACAGATTCCTTAGTAAGCACCAGTAATACGTGCCTTCTAGTTGTTTAAAACATCCAACTACCATGTATAAAACAACTACAAACGTCTAGTTACTTTACAACAGAGTTAATGTGCTAAATATTTAACATTAAGCATGTAAAAGCCTTAACAAGTTTGTTAATATTGTCAAATAGGGGATATGTAATATCTTGTAAATGAACTATGAAGTCCACAATACACAGGAACTCTTCTTTATTTGGATGGATTACAAATTTTTACTAACAATCTAGCCACCTTCAGATAGTAAAATATCCTTGGTTATTGTTGGCACCATTAAAGCTTCAGACATCGTTAAAATCTTTCTTAAAACAACATACATAGAAGACATAGTTAAAAACAGATTTTCAACGTTTGTAGCCAGTATAATTGAATGACGCCTATAAAACCGAGCATTATACCATTAAAACTCGGTAACTGACGCAATCAGTATGTACATTACTTCATAACAGAAATCAACAAATGTATGCTATCATCTTATTTGAAGATGACTATATTGTTAGCCGAAACTAATAATTTATCCGAACAAAGATTATTTCATGTGTAATCTTGACTTCATGGGTTTTCAGTGCCTAACATGTATAAAACCATTATGGTATAAGAGGTCAAGCCCTAACTACATTACTTTTATTTGTTTTGGGTTATTCACACATAGACTAATAAAAAGTTTAGAAATGGTTCGAAATTATGTATAAAGTTATTTTGAAGATAAATGTGTTTCTTATCAAACACTGGGTGAATAAAGTGTGTGTAAACTGTGTTTCGTTTTAATAAAAGCTAGATTTTCATGGATCACAATTTATGTTAAAGCGTATCTCCCGAATCATACGTCATACCGTGTCATAATTTTGCAGCTACATTAAATGGCTTGTGAGGATACTGCCTGCAGTATGTGTTGTTAGTGGAGTTAGCAGTAAAGACGTAATAAATTGAAACATCATGACTAATGCTGAAGTTCTACTTACTAACATCTGAAATGTAAAAAGCAACAAAATAGTCATTATTTTGTGGGGCATCAGCCATAAAAAGATGAGAAAAGATTGGAAATTATGTGTCACGTTTGTTGGAAGTCTGAGATTGTTGAATAAGGTCTGGATAATTGGTGTTGCGTGATGTAAGCTGCTTCAAGATGGGTATACAGAGCTTCTAACTTTAATACTTGACTTATAGTGTTTAATATTCTGCTTAATATTATACCTCTTAATGAGTAGACTATGACAGTATTTTAATTTTTTCTATCTGGTCAGTAATTACAGGAAACACTGAACATCAATTTTTCATTGTGTCTGGGAGCCGGTTGATAGGCAACCTCCTCTGTGACCGTTTGTCTGTAGCCATTTAGTAACATAGATGGCATATCGTGTTGTTTTTCGATTTCATCCTATTTTACGTACTGTAGTAAAGGCAGCAAAACAACGCTGCACTTTATGCATCGAAAACATCCCAAATAAATGGCGTAGCACACATAAAACACACTTGAAAATTGGAATCATTTCTCAAAATGCTTCCAGCAGTGTATATATGTAAGAAAAACGTTTCTAGTAGCAGAAAAAAATTATTTACAAAGGTACGCAAGATAACTATTCCCGTTACCCAGCTACTACTATGAGCTTAGAAATACTACTGATGAACTGTGTGATCAACTGTAATGACCATCGAGGATGTGTACATGATCATTTAAGCACTAGACACAGATGACACCACAAAATGTTTTGTACAGAGATCCAAGTTCATACTATTTAATGGTTAATCAATAGTGTCTCAACTGACCTAGGAAACGTGTTAAAAAGAGATAACATGCAATGACCACAAAACATGTGCAGGTACACTTTGCAGCAGCAACCTGCAACCTGCATATATCAAATTAAATAAGAATGAATTATGAGTAAGTGAGTGTAGTTTATTCGACAATCAGCGTAACTTTACAACACCTTCCGTCCTGCAGTAAAAGCCCTCGCTTCTTGTGTGACTTAGAAGCTTTTCCGCTTCTAAACCGCGTGCTGAACGATTACCCATGTCAGTCTCATCTAATATGCCATAGCTTCGAAAAAAAAGGTACACATACTTGTTATAAACCCTTTTCTTGAGAATACTAATTATTCAGAGTAAGTACTGATAGGAAACAAGCACAATCCTTCGATAACTCATTAATAATTTGTTGAAAATTGCTAATTTACATTTCCGAAGACCAGTGAGAATTATGACAATAAAGAAGACATGAATTTCCAAGTTCTTATGTGTAGCGTTACGTAATGCAATTAAAACCTGGCAAGCTTCCTCAAAACACAGCTCCACTATTATAATGTTACAACTGCGGTGAGTCTGTCTTCTGCCATACGCTGCGGTTCTTGTTAACGAACAGCTTCTGAATTGTATTGTTCATCAGAGATATGCCTTCTAATGAGACCATATTTCTCACCCAGCCTTTCCTCAATCTTTGATACAATTTCTTACAACTTATAGTCTAATTCGCACCTCTTCTGGAATATCTGTGTCTGACCTTCCTTAAACAACAAAAGTGACCTAACTCCTTTAGAGTCCCCAGTTGCTATATGTACAGTCCCATATGACATCTACTCAACATTTACCAACAGCTCTTCTATCACAGCTGTGAGCCCATCAATTTTGATAGCCCTTTTATGAACTTCCCCTTCAGTCCATTATGTTTCCTATTCTGTGTTGAGTTTAAGTAATTTTACCCCATGCTCAACATTTTGCGAAGCAATAATATGACTAGCTATTTGTTCCTCTATCTGATTAATATCTTCCTAAGTAGGCACAGCATTTATTTTACTTGAAATACTCTCCTCGTTTTTAGACTGATTTTCTCATAAAGCGCCGCGCTCTGGCTGGATTAGCCATGCGATCTAAGGCGCTGCAGTCATGGAGCGTTCGGCTGGTCCCAGCGGAGGTTCGAGCCTCCCTCGGGCATGGATGTGTGTGTTTGTCCTTAAGATAATTTAGGTTTAGTGGTATGTAAGGTTAGGGACTGATGACCTTAGCAGTTAAGTCCCATAAGATTTCACACACATTTGAACTTTCTTTTTGTCATAAAGCGCCAGTTTCTCCTGCAAGGTTTATTCAGGTTCCCTACTATTTCCCTGCATTTAGACTGCCTTCCTTATTTGAAACAGAATTAATTCTACAATTATACTCAACAAAATTCTTCTGGGTATGTGAACACACTGTCAATATGTAAAATTCTCCAACATTTGTGGATTCTACACACTGACAGTGTGGTCACACATTCAGAAGAATTTTATGGACACATATTCAGAAAAATTTTATGAAATGTGACAGTGGCTGCAGAAACCCACGCTTTCATTCCGTTATGGCCTGGAGTAGTAAGGGGTAAAGATCAGGAGAAAAATTATTAAAACTAATTCCCATTGCCAGAGCCAAATGCAAATCTTGCCAGAGACAGGGGTGGTTATTAAAACTAATTCCCATTGCCAGAGCCAAATGCAAATCTGGCCAGAGAGAGGGGTGGAAGCAGGAAGCAATCTGTTACGTCACAAGTGGTGAAACGTCCCCTTAGAAAAATTAAAAATGACTGTGCTTAAACTGACAAACAATATTTTTAGCGCAACCCAATCTGACTTTCAATAATCCCTACAAAAGAATCGCCTTGACTAACAATAACCAATACCTTTCACAAATCACTTACCTCACAAAAATCTTCGTTACTCGAACTACTGCAATACAGCGAGCGCCACTACTGCCAGCTAAATAAAAGATTCTAACTGCTGAAGGCACTAACTACTGATAGGCATAGTTAGCAAATGAAAGATTTTGATAGAGAACAAACAATGTATTTACCTTAATAGTGTTCAAAAGTCATTATATATATATATATATATATCAGTTCATGATGTCCAGTATTACAAATTTACTCTCTCTGATGGACACATGTCCAGATCATCAACTCTTAAAATTCCGCCATCTCTCTCCCCACATCCACCACTGCTGGCGGCTCACCTCCAACTGCGCAACACTGCGCGCTGTTAACAGCCAACTGCCCAACGCCACAATAGCGACTATTGCAACAATGCCGACCAGCCTCAGACTGCACGCAGCACAGCCAGTTATTATCATACAGAGCTCTAAGTGGCGTTACGAACATAAAAACCTAAACAGCCCAGGCTCCATACAAAATACTTTACAAATTGTTTTGGGCAGCAGCCAATACAGATTTGAAAAACTTTTTCATAATTACAATAACAAAGATATCAAATGCACACACTTATTGATACAATGTTGGTCAAAAGCTTAATTTTCTCACAGTCCCCAAAGACAGTCCTGATCATTCATCACAGTAAAATTGCAGGGTTTTTTTACCCTCAAAGTCTGAGCAGTAAAAGAAAATGCACATGGAAGTAGTGGATTTCCATGCAGTCTTGAAGAAGTAGTGTTGTCCTTCCAACGGAAAGACAATGCTGACTCTTGACATGCAGACAGGTAATGGGCCACAACAGAGCAAACCCACACCAGAGTCAGTCGAAGTTTTGAAGAATATTGGTAGGTAGGTCATCACAGAGCAGACCCATTGTAGTCCTGGTAGAGGTTATGGTATTGGTGGGCCACCAGAGGTGCAGACCCACTATGGTCCTTGTAGAAATAGTGGTACTGGTGGATCATCAAAGGTGCAGACCCACTTCAGACCTTGTAGAGACGGCCAGCAGCCTTCTGTTGCGACTGTGCAGTTGCACAATCACCATCGAAGAATTTTGTACTATATAGCAAGTCCATAAACCACCACATGTGCATTCACAGACTTTTTGGTGTGTCCTTAGAACCAGCAATGCTGTTAACCAGTCCCTTGCTGAATTATTAACGCATGTGCAAACACTAACGGTCCCAACTTCTCACATATTGTGTATATACTATGATCAACAGAAATGTGTGAAGTGAAATGTATTCTTACAAGTTACTTAAGTTGATGAACTAGTGTCAATTACAATTTTATAACATGAGAATACAATTACAAAGATACAGAAAACATCATTAAAAACATAGAAATTCAGATAACATTTGTAGTAATACAGGCCTTACCAAAGGATCGAAATAACATATACATCAGTGTTACATGAATTATGACATAAGTAAATACATAAAAGGTCAGAATAACTTTCGAAACATCAACTTCACACGTGAGCATAAAATCAAAACAGAACAAATAATATCTAAACGTCTTTACAAAGTAAATAACACATTATAAATGCAAATTATATTTGAGGATAACAGTATTCCTCTTCATAGTGACTGTAGCTGAGTATTAGAAAAATTCGACAATGTAAGTCTTAACAGATAAACACATAAAGACAAGAAGAACACAGATACACAAGGGTACACAAACACATAGCAGAATAACACAAAAGGAAAGGACAGGGTTTGTTTAACTGCAGTATTTTGCAAAGAAAACTTTCTTTACTTCTTGGAGATCTCCCTTCGTTCTTCATTATTTCCAAAGAGTCATATCTATACCTGCTTTCTGGACTTTTTTCGTATAACTTCTCAATGCATTTCTTCCAGTTCATCACAACTCATTCTGTAATATAGTCTAACCACTCTTAAGCTAACATAACTCTGCTGAGCTCAGATGCGAAACTAAGGGACGAGGCAATGCAGCAGTACAAAACAATTAACACAAACAGCAATGACAAAAAATGCAAACTGGCAAAGCCAGCAGCAATATATATATAAATTAACAAAGCAAATGCAACATTATCGCTAATATAAGTCACTGTGCAGCAAACAAGAAAAATAAATCAGTAGTAAAACTGGCTTAACAGAGGAATACAAAGTGAAATTTAATAGCACTATGCCTGGCAAGCAGCAGTTGCAATTGCAATAACTTATACCTAAATACGACATAGCTCAAGCAGAAAAAGTATTACAGTAAAAATGGCCATGTTTTATACCTATGTCACATCTTAACACTAGAGAGTGATGCATCACGAGAACTTACTCTAGCAGACAAGTTACCAAATCGTAAAAAAATTATTTATGCAATTCCTGTGAGGGGGAAATGTAAATTTATGTTCCCCCGTTTTCTTGGAAGTAGATTATAAAATTATTTTTTACTGGATCTGTAGGTGTAAAATAACTATATTAGTACATCTACTAAATTTTATATTAACCAATGCTGCAGTGCAGCTAGAAACTAGATATTAAACAAAATGAGCAATGACTGTGCTTAAACTGACACACAATATTTTTAGCGCAACGCAATCTGACTTTCAGTAATTCCTACAAATGAATGGCCCTGACTAACAATAACCTACAACTTTCACAAATCACTTACCTCACAAAAATCTTCGTTACTCGAACTACTGCAATACAGTGAGAGCCACTACTGCCAGCTAAATAAAAGATTCTAACTACTGAAGGCACTAACTACTGATAGGCATAGTTAGCAAATGAAAGATTTTGATAGAGAACAAACAATGTATTTACCTTAATAGTGTTCAAAAGTCATTATATATAGATATATATGTATATATACACACACACACACACACACACACACACACACACATATATATATATATATATATATATATATATATATATATATATATATATCAGTTCATGATATCCAGTATTACAAATTTACTCTCTCTGATGGACACACGTCCAGATCATCCACTCTAAAACTCCGCCATCTCTCTCCCCACATCCACCACTGCTGGCGGCTCACCTCCAACTGCGCAACGCTACGTTCTGTTAACAGCCAACTGCCCAACGCTACAATAGCGGTATTGCAACAATGCCGACCAGCCTCAGACTGTACATAGCACAGCCAGTGATTATGATACAGAGCGCTACGTGGCGTTACCAACATAAAAACCTAAACAGCCTACTTACAGTGTGCCAGGCAACACATTAAGACACTGTCTGTCAAATGAGGAGACACATTCAGCAGAAAGGAGACTGTGCCAGAGAACCAAAAGAAACAAGGCAAACATATTCGTTGGCTTGTGAGACATGTTGTAAGAATCTCTCTTTCACAAGACCACTTAATAAGGAACTAACAAAGCAGTTAACAACCTGTTAACTGAATATAGAAGAATGAGGAGACATGCAATCATTAAAACAGCTCCTTGCGTCATAACTTCATGCTTCCTCTCTCTTAATACCCCATCTCTCCGGCTCCCATCATGAGTTGATTATTGGGATCGATGGCACACCCAATAACATTCGATTCTTTGGTTACGATACTGTACTGAAACTATGTCCCAGATGCTCCAGTATCATGTATGAACTAGTAAAAGCTGTACTTGAGTTGACAGCCTTCAGCTGATAAACTTGATGCTGCTCGTTACCTACCATCCTCTAAAGGACGAGATGACTATCTTCCAACAACACCAATTCGCAGGGTGCTGCCCAGGCTGAACTTTCATACAGATGCCAGGAACGGGGCCTCTTAGTGTCTACATTCCTGTTCAACACTAAACTGCCTTGGGTATTGAAAGCATACTGGAAGTAGAGAGGACATAATTTGAGGACACGACTACCGACATGAAGTACATCGCAGATGGGTCATCGTGGAATTTGGAATAGGACGTAGGGCACTACAGCAACCAGTCCAAGTTCACTCTGCATTGGACGATGACAGTGTTCACTCACTGGCAACCAGCTGTGCCTCTGGGTTGCTAAATCTCAGCTGGGCATGCATGGATCCAACAGGACAGACATCAGCTGGAATCCAGCAAGCAGCTGAATGAGCAACAACCGATCCTGGTCCAGACGCATGATGACTAGTACACATTGTGAATAAATGACTGAATTTTGGTAGTGTTTAAGTAGCGTCGTTGATGCTCTACAGCGTTTCTGACCTCATACGTAAGTGTCTCAGCTCGGCCCTCTACTGTTCTCCAATTATATTCACACTGCTACTCTTCCCTCATTTGACTATTGAACTCGTTAAACTTGTTTGGATGTCTTCCCCAGTTAATGAAAAACAGCTTTCTAAATTTTAGATTTTCTTTTTAAATTCTTTTGTACTAGAACTTAGTTCTTTCATACTATCCTGCTGTTCTCTTGTACTAGGCTGCCGTCGATCGTTTAATATGTCTGTAGTATCTTTTCGTGCTTCCTGCGCTTTCTTTGATTTAGGTAGTATCATTTCTTCTAATTCACTCATATCCCTATAAAGGTTAATCTGAGGAGTGGAAGCAATATTACACTGATCGAGCTGAACGCTGTTATAGTTCAATTCTTTTATCTTGGCGGCTCGCGCATGCCCGCCCAGACGCTGGAGATTGCTGCGTTGCCAGTTGCACACGGCGCACGCGCCAGTAGAAGCAGCGCCATAGTATAGCATAGTTCGCAAGCTTACGTGTAGGGGGGAGCGCGCAGTTCATGAAGTAAAGCCACCACGGCCGCATTAACCCTTTCGCTGCTACAAAGACGTGCTCCCTGCATTCCGCGCTGTGGGCGATTTTGTCACTGCACTGCTCGCCTGTGCAAACACATTGTGTTCCGACTGCTTTGACACTCTTTATCATTCGATTCCAAAAAACTATTTGGCTCAAAAATTAGATTTTTACCTATCTTCTTGACTGATACCTTCCCCCCATAAATGACTTAATTTTGTTTCGATGTTCAACGCAGTTATTATGCAGCATTAAATATAGTAAACCTTTGCACGAAATTTTGAAGAGTTTGCAGAGGTAAAAGTCCATAGAGTATACTTTCCGTATAGTCGATTTTAGTTCCCACGATGTTGAGAATGAAATGTGGACAAGATACCTATATATTTCATTTAATTTAAGTACCACATAAGTGTCGTATGTAATATTGAGAAATATTCCACCTTTCGCGACTGTAACAAAAGTTTTACTTACACTGGGCACGTTTGGATTTATTTTAAAGCACTTTAATCAATCAAAAGGAAGTAGACAAAATACATTAAACAAAACTGTGGACTTACAAAAACATTAGGACTTGAATATACCGTCTGTCAGTGAAGTGCTCAGAGCTATGTCAAATATAATTTTGTGTGTGGCACACACAAACAGCATTTATTTGCTAAAACACTGATGAGCCAACACAAACGTTGAATATTGTGGTACCGCAACACAAAACTACGAAAGGTGACTTGGCAATGGAGGACACAAAATACAGTCCTCTTATGATGCTTCAAAAGAGAGAAACGCGTCTGGTCTAAATAAGTCGCTTATTACAGTTGCAGACGAGGGATATATTTCAATACCATTGGTAAAACTGCGACTGTGGAACAAAAACTAGAAATAGAACATGAATACCATTGTGTATGTGCCATACCTTTCACCGATGGAAGTGCTTTAAAATAAAGCCAAACGCGCCGTGCGTATATGAAACTTTTATTACAGTCGCGAAAGAAGGGATATTTCTCAATATTACATACGACACCTATGTGGTACTTAAATTAAATGAGATATTGTTATACAGTAAATATTATATGAAATTTAGGTATCTTGTCCACATATCATTCTCAACATTGTGGCAACTAAAATCGACCATACGGAAAGTATACGCTACGGACCTTTACCTCTGCAAACTCTTCAAAATTTCGTGCAATGGTTTACTACATTTAATGCTGCACATCAAAACAAAATTAAGTCATTTATGGGGGGAAGGTATCAGGCAAGAAGACGTGTAAAAATCAAATTTTTTGGCCAAATAGTTTTTGTGCAATCGAATGATAAGTGTGTCACAGCAGTGGGAACACCATGTGTCTGCACAGGCGAGAAGTGCAGTGATGACAAAATCGCGCACAGCGCGGAATGTGGGGAGCGCGTGTCTGCAGCAGCGAAAAAGTTAATGAAGAGGCTAAGCACTAGAAATTTAATTCAAATGGATAAAATTCGTGAAGTAAGGCACTCCAATATTGTTTTTAAATAAAGAAAATATTAAGCACCACACAAGGTTTGAAAACCTTTCACTTGGCAGCTCAACACCTTAACCGTTCCGCTACCTCTGCTCAGCAAACAGGGTAACTCAATAAGGACTCTAACATCTCACGCAACTACTTATAAGCACTGTTGGTATGACTATGAATTACTCACGCTTCGTCGAAGTACGATAGGAAATAAACAATTACCGCTGTTCTTTATTGCGAAAAACCAGTTCGTGAGATTGAAACAAACACCTTTTCTTGCTATCGCCTGAATTAGGAGTCTTATTGCTTGTATGGTTTAATTAATTAATAGAATATGAAGCAATTGGTATAAAGAACGCTTTTTCCAAACTTTCTGTAAAAGAAAGTCTGCTATCAAGACATTGCTTTTGTTCTATTACTTTATTTATGACTGAACGTTTGTAAAACTGAAGACACTCGTCCGTGCTCTGCACTGCTGTCGAGATCTGGCAACGTCGTTCTCTGTTCATTGGCTGACTGTGTTTTGTGACGTCAGATGCGCAGAACGAACCTAAACTCGGCCGCCAAGATATATGACGCGCATTTTATCAGTACGAAGCACAGAGCTACAATTGGACAACACCTCTGCACTGTCAGTTGTGTCAAAAGGAGCCATCAGTTCAGATTCATCTCCGTTTGCAGTAACACTGAAGTAACTGGTCTCCTCTGTTGCAACATTATCACTACATACACCAGTATTACCCCACTGACTATGAACTACACTAACAGAGATATTAGGTATAAACTTCCTTGAGTTTATGACGAGAACATGTTGTAATTTCCACTTGGCTGTAGTACAGACGTAGGACTCGTATTGTTCTCAACACTTTTGCTCATCCTGTCACTCTTGGTCTCTTTATTATTCGAAAAATGTAAGACCTCAATTCCTGATTCATTCACTCTGCTGCATGAACCTGCAAATGACAGTATCAACAGAATGGAGAGACAAAAGAGGTATTTGAACATGAATAACATACAGAGTTGTTGATGAACTGGGAAGAAGAATTATAGACCATCAGCCTCGTCCACTGGCTCTTATAGAACTCCTCTCATTTCTGTTTCGGAAAAATGTTTGACTGCACAAAGAGCTCTGCATTTAAATGAGATTATTCTATGTTGGTATAACGCACTTTTTGGCACCAACTGATATCCATTTTCCCCACAAACGGTTTTGATGTGTTGGCAAGCTGGTCATATGCAACCAAATACATCAAACAGTACTGGAGGGTCAAGAAATCAGTGTTGTCATCATGGACTAGCTTTGAAATAGGTGAAGAAATCCGAAGAAGATCGAGCCAAATGGTATGTGTTCTATCCATACGAATACATTAGAGCCCAAATACGTTAAGTTAGCTGTCATCATGACAGAGTATACAGTTTTCTGAGAAGTCACGTGTGACTGATATCTGATGCGCTGTACCTCAGGAGAACAGGAAAGAGGACATAGCAGCAGATTTTTTTCCTCAAAACATCACCATGTCTTCGTAATGGAATGTATGGTAATTGTACTGGAGGATACATGGTTCTTTTCGGGATAGATCATTCCGTGATATGCTGGTGTCACTGCAAAGCTTTTGTCTTTTATGAATGACAGTTCCCGGGGGTATCAGGCTCAATTACTGGCGTACATGGCACAAGACAAAGTTACCACTGAAATGCTTTGCTTCCTACACTACTCTCTGCCAGCTTCTGGATTGCTTTGTAAGACATATTGCGCAACTCATGGGCATCATGAATTTTTCATACTAAAAGATTAAATTATCAGTCAGATGCTTATCATTTCCAGCCGTGTAGGTGCGGCGCAGTGATCATCGAACATGGGAAACACAGTCCGTATTAGCTGACATAACAACGATTGCATTGCTTTGATTTGCACTATTCCAAGGATTACCCTCCCATGTGTGGAGCTATGAGTCAAAAGAGCACCAGCATTAAAATAGTCCAGTAATTTACATTTTATGAGCGTAGTATATCGCAGGCTGAGTCCATTTTAACAAAACTTCTTTGAGCATGAGGCTGCAATATCGTCTATGTCTTCTCAGCGTTTTCCCAGTATTACTGAGATAGCTTTGTTGATCATCATTGCCACTTTCTTTGATTCAAAACATCTTCAGTATTGTGTCAATAATAGGCTTACACTCACCGAGATTATCTGTCCACGGTTTTTGTGACCTTTCTGGTGTTCATCATCTATCTACAATGACCGGGCAATTAGACCTTATCATATGTTGATCCCTATATACATCTATTCCATTCAAGACGCACCTCTCTTAGTTTTTCGGTGGTTGGCTCCAAGGTGATCTGTTTTTGGATAGCTTTACTTCTTATGGAGTCGTCAAAGAGACTATTGTTATCTGAAGCAGCATCTGCATATAACTGACTTAGTGGTATTGCTCAGCGTTATACTTTACATCCGTTTGGTGTACTTCGATTTTAAGCGGAAATAGAATATTTCCGTCACACAGAAGTCACTTTACTCCACAAAATTTCATCCTTGCAGCAATGACTGAAATGTGCGTCATAACCAAGACTTTGAACATGGAGTTGTTGTTTCTGTAGTGTTATACTCTTTGTTGCAACGGACCCGTGGGTAACGGACCCATGGGTCTGTTATTGGAGTTTATATGCAGCTTATATTGTATGAGTAGATTATGCCAGATTAAAGCCTCGTGTGGTAGTATATGCAGCGCACAGCAGCGCGCATAGGATTCCTATCTACAGACCCCTGTGATGCATATAACAAACGGCAGCCGTAGTAATGGAAATCTCTGATCCACACCACCGACCATCACTGGAAATCTCTCCCACAATGCTACTGGTCGTTACACACAGATATGAAACTACCGTTTCTGCTTCTATCACATGTACGTTATGACACTAGCCTAAATTGTTTTATATGCTTTGTACTGTATCTCAAATTACATCCTCCCATCTGGATAAGTAGAGTGTATTATAACCATATCTTCGCAGGTTTGTAATATCTGCCTACAGACCATACAAGTTTTGCCAAGTCTATATGCACCCTACTTTCGAACACAACGAGATGCGTTTGGCATGTTCATTCTGAGGAGAGGTACTGCTCCAGTGCTCATTTACATGTTTGCTATGAAGACGGAGGCTTTTCTGCCAGAGTTAGCTCTTCCATCGCTTGCGGATTAATTGACCGTCAATCAGTTGGTCAGCTGTGTGCTACTTTTAGTCGTTTAGGTCTTTATTTATTCTGCTTTTAGCAGTTTCTACTTAAAAACTGCACATATGATTATTAGGAGAAGTTTGTGTGTGTGTGTGTGTGTGTGTGTGTGTGTATGTGTGTGTGTCTGGGTGTGCGTCCATAGTAACCAGTTTACGCTACTTGATTAGAATCATATTTCCATGCAGTTACTATATCATTTCAGTCCTTTAGGATCAAATTACTATATGGTATAAAGTTTGTAAATGTTTCCATGTTAATGCACTCCTGAAATTTTCTCTTTTCTAAATAGCTGTTTTTACACTGAAGCGCCAAAGAAACTGGTATAAGCATGCGTATTCAAATACAGGGATACGTAAACAGACAGAATACGGTGTTGAGGTCGGAAACGCCTATATGAGACAACATGTGTCTGGCGCAGTTGTTAGATCGATTACTCCTGCTACAGTGATAGGTTATCAAGATTTTAGTGAGTTTCAAGGTGATGTTACAGTCGGCGCACTAGAGATAAGACACAGCATCTCCGAGGTGGCGATGAAGCGGGTTTTCCCGTGAGATCATTTCGTGAGTGTACCGTGAATATTAGGAATCCAGCAAAACATCAAATCTCTGACATCGCTGTGCCCGGTAAAAGATCCTGCAAGAACGGGAACAACGACGACTCAAGAGTATCGTTCAACGTGACAGAAGTGCAGCCCTTCAGCAAATTGCTGCATGTTTCAATGCTGGGCCATCAAGTATCAGTGTGCAAACTATTCAATGAAACAACATCGATATGGGCTTTCGGAGCCGAAGGCCCACTAGTGTACCCTTGATGACTGCAGGACACAAAACTTTACGCCTCGCGTGGGGCCGCCGACACTGACATTGGACTGTTGATGACTGGAAATATATTGCCTAGTCAGACGAGTCTTGTTTCAAAATGTATCGAGCGGATGGACGTGTACGGGTATCGAGTCAACCTCATGAATCCATGGACCTGTATGTCAGCAGGGGACTGTTGAAGCTGATGGAGGCTCTGTAAAGGCGTGAGGCCTTTGCAGCTGGAGTGATACGGAGCCCCTGATTGGTCTAGATACGACTTTGACAGGTGACTTGTACGTAAGCATCCTGTTTGATCATCTGCATCCATTCATGTCCACTGTGCATTCCGACGGACTTTGGCATTCGTATCAGGACCATGCGACACCCCACGCGTCCGCCATTGCTACAGAATGGCTCCAGGAACACTCTTCTTAGTTTAAACACTTTCGATGGCCACCAAACTACACAGACATGAGCATTATTGAGAATAAATGGGGTGCCTTGCAACGTGCAGTTGAGAAGAGTACTCTTACGGATTTATGGACTGCCCTGCAGGATTCATGGTGTCTGTTCCCTCCAGTACTACTTCAGACATTAGTCGAGTCCATGTCACAACGTGTTGTGGCACTTCTGCGTACTCGAGAGGGCTCTACATGATATTAGGCAGGTGTACCAGTTCTTTTGGTTTTTCAGTGAAGGCTGTTACTTGAAAGGGATATGAAAAATATTCTTCCGCCGACAACGATTGCGAGTACCTACTTTTCGGCGCCATTTTGCGCCTGCAGTAGTCACTAATTCTTTTTATGGTTAACTGGATTTCCTAAAATTAAACCAGGGACTCTGGGAGAGACGTGAACAGATAATCAAAAATACTATACATCTACTGTGTGTACCTCCTACTTTTAAATAATTAGTAGTAAGCATAAATGGAGAAGGTCAGGGCACTTAACGTGTTTTTCTGAGCTTAACCAAAGTACAAGACTGATAACTAACAGGAGCAACACACGACATCTGAGGCCGGTAGTAATCTCCTTATCACTTAATGGAAATCGCCGATATCAATCTATTGCCTTAATGTTTCTTATTTAGATCACGATATTAAGAGTTTACGGATATGACTAATGCGTTTTCTGAAGAGTATTTTTTACGTATCATTATATGATAAAAGGCTACTTACTTTCAGAAGGTAGTGCTGACGGACACTACACCAGCCTCCCACTGACGGTATAGCGGATCATGGCGAGGGGTCTAGCAATTTTGCTGTCCACGGTGGCAGTAATCCACCTGGTCAGAGCTGCGTCTAACAGCTCTCTCAACCAGTTTCCCGATGGCTTCCTGTTGGGAGCTGCTACCGCCGCCTATCAAATTGAGGGCGCCTGGAACGAGGATGGTGAGCTTGTATAGCCGTTCAGAAATTATGTACACTCATTCTTCTTTTCAAATCATTTCTAACTTGAACTGATCTCATGAGACGTATTTCACTTTAGTAATCGCAACATACAGACGTCTGTGAATAGCTTACTGTTTAACTATCGTTATATCATGGACACGTTTACGCTTTTCGTCTCGAGCTTATGGCAGTCATTGTTATAAAATATTCTAGACTGAAGTTTTTAGAATTTGGTATAAGAAAGACAATGAATTATTTGTTCCATATAACAACTCACTTTTTAAAATTAAGTTCAAAAGTTTACTATAATGGTATGCCGTAAGTTTGACCATCCTTTGTAAACGCTGCATTTATTTCCGATCTACCTACTTTCACAAGCAGTGTTTGTAATTAATCCAGGATATTTCAGTCTTTATTTATGTAAAATGCTTATTTAATTTAAGTCACTATACTGTGGAAATTTTTATGATCAAAACGCTGAACCCAAAGCGTTACAATTCCTGTGGGCTACCCTAATACCAGTTTCCTGTCGTTATTCTAAATCATATAAGGTATTTGCCGATTCGGATTCTTCTGAAATAAAATAAGAAGAGATTGCCGATTTCCTCAATTTTTTTTTCGTTTACTGCATTCGAGCTCTGTCTCAGACACGAATATAGGACGGACCTTGCTGTATAATCTTCGCTGCGTCACTCAGAGATATTTTCAATACTGTGGATACGTAGGGCTCATATCATCATTACCATCAGTGTTCGCCAAAAGGCAGGTTCTCACATGGTAGTTCTCCAGGCTGTCCGGTCTTGTGCCATCCTCTTCAGGTCTGCATAATTTCCTCTTCCCTTTATGTCGTCTGTTATCTTGTATCTCCTTCTTCCTCTCAATCTTCTCCCACAAGAGAAACCTTCCAGAGCATCAGCTAGCAAGCACTTCGTTCTGAATGAATGTCCCAACCAGTTCTTTTTCCTTTCTCTTACAACCTTCAGCAGACAGCTTCTCTCACCAACAGTTTCCAATACTCTTTCATTACTCAGTCTTTCCATCCAGCTCATTCTCTCCATTTCCCTTCACATCCACATCTCAAATGTGTCTAACCTGTTTTCATCCTCTCGTCTCAGCGTCCATGTTTCTGCCCCATATAGTGCCACACTCCAGAAAAAAATTTTGCCAAGCCTTTTCCTAAGTCCTTTATCTAATTTGCCACATAAGTCTCCTCTTTCTGTTGAATGCCTCCTTCGCTATTACAATTCGAGTTTTCACCTCCTGGTGACCTCTCAAGTCTTCAGTTATTGTGCTTCCAAGATATTTAAATGCGCTTACTTGGCTAATATTAGATTGTCCTATTTCGGTATTGGACAGTCTGCGTCTTGTACTGATGACCATACTCTTTGTCTTTGCTGTGTTTATTTGCATCCCATATCCCACATAAGCTTCATTCACATCTTTCAGCATGTTATTCTCTGTCCGCTCATTTTCTGCCACTAATACCATGTCATCAGCAAATCTTATACATTCTATTCTCTTTCCACCAATATAAGAATAAATAAACAACAAAATGCCTTGTTTATGAAATACACGTCGTCTGCTTACTGTGTCACTGCTTTAACAGAATTGCTAACTCTCGTATAATTTCTAATACAGATTTCTACATTGTCTTACATATAATTTCAGGTAACCTTTAATGACCAAAGCTATAACAGAGAATTACAGTTTTCCATTTGTTGCACTGCTTTACACTTTAATTTTTATAATAATGATTATAGCGTTGTGACACTGAGTGGTACACGCAATAGTCTCCGTAACAGCACTGTTTGCAGTAGCAAGTTGACGCAGGATTTCGCGAATGCGTCCACCTCCGTCAGGCAGTGAAGTTAACGAAACGCCGAACGCCCCTGAAGCGTTGTAACAGGAGAACTACGTGGCGCCAGGGGGATTACCCGTCTCATCCTGGTGTTTAGAAATACTGCCTGCCAAGACAACAAGAGGCATCGAATCGCTGATCACTGTGGAGTAATTTGCTTTTATACCTTTGGGATTTGCCGAAAAATAGTTAAAAATAACCTGAAACTATACTTGGGCCACATGGTTCATAGAACGATCGTCACTTTACTGTTGTTTATTGGCGCAGCCATCATCATCTCACATCTTACGAGACAACCCGCCATAGAAATCATCATTAACTCTAGCAAGCCTCTTTCAGCATTGTTTGGCAGACGTCGAGTGCTGGGATTCGCTCACCCAGATGCTCCTTGCTTCTTTGCCCTCCCTCCCACTGCCCTTCAACTTCGCCCTCTGGTTGTGGGAACTGCACCTCCGTTCTAGGCTAAAGCTAAGAAATAAGTGAACTGTTTCCAAGCTGACTGTGACTGCTTACTCACCAGAGATCCCTGACACTGGAATCTGAACTTCATCAGGTATAGGAGTGCGAGAAGTGAACACGAACTCTTCCAATATAATACACATGTCGCTGAGGGACATTTTCCATAGTATTTTATATGAGGGACATGTGGGATCCAGAAAGTAATCTTGTAATTATGATTAATACGGCAATGCTGCCCAATTACGTTTATTTCTATGAAAATATCTTCACAACATGGATTTGTCTGTAACGCGAAAACATCGAAACGTAAAACATAAAACAAAGTAATTCCTAAGTTTTGTGAAGTAGTTGCCGTGATGTGGTGAACACAAGCCTGAACACAAGCCTGCCAAATGATGAGACCTTTGGGAATTCAGTCGTCATTAACTGGGTATGCAGGTGTGGGATTGGCGAGCCCGGATTTCGTGACCACAGGACTGGTGAGTGGATGCCAGGTGTAGGCCGTAATTATCGGGGATATTCTGATACGTTGATGCGAAGCCGATTTACTGTGAAAAAATAATTTGTTCCTATTCTAGGCACCAGGTACAAATCTGGCGCAGTGAATGTAAGAAAGACGTACAGAAATGTTTCCACTTGTAATGGATTAGGAACGGGACGTGGACTGAAGAGGTAAAACAAGTGAAAAAGGCCTATGGCTTGCTCACAGTTGTGCTCCAACAAAGCAGGAATCACATGCTGTCCAAGGAGGCCTCGATAGCATATAGACCTCACGGAACACCTGATAGGCCCTCAGGGTGTATTCCCTTCAAAGAATAACGGACCGAGAATAAAGGAGCTTGTGATTCCACACCATGCATCGTCTTTTCGTGCACACCACGCTGTTTGACAGTTTCCTACATTCGGCAGTCATGTGTAATCACTGCATCCTGCAGAATAAAATGTTTCATCACTCTATACACCATTGCCCTCCCTCATGTCATCAACTTTGTTCTGTGCCAGAAACCAATGAGCAATTTCCGGACGTTGCTGCGAAACATGGTATTTCAGTTGCTGCACCATCGTACGGGTACCAGTTTGAAACAGACCGAAAAACTTTCCGTGCTGTTGACCACAGGTTGGAACATTCTAGTGACACTAAAAGATCTGTAGCATTACCCGTGACACTTGCTGCATGGTCAGTTCCAGCAACAGCAACCTCGGGATAGGATGCCTTCCACTTTTAGGTGCCACGCCGGGCTCACCCGTATTTTCGAATTTTATTAACATCTACTTAAGCCATTTCGAGACAACGTCCCACTCCTCAAACTTTTCAGTCGACGATAATCTCGCAATGCAACACTGCAATTACTCTAATTACTGCCGTTCATATAAAACAGTTTCAGTAACAGCGAATCATCTCTCTTCTCTATAGCTACACAGTTCACGCACGTTACGGCTTGCAGAATGGCCGCTTGGATGTCATATAAGCGATGTTGTTTGGTTGGCTGATTTGGGGGAGGAGACCAAACAGCCGCGTCATCAGTCTCATCAGATTAGGGAAGGATGAGGAAGGAGGTCGGCCGTGCCCTTTCAGAGGAACCATCCGGACACTTGCCTGGAGCGAATTACGAGAATCACGGAAAACATAAATCAGGATGGCCGGTCGCAGGTTTCAACGGTCGTTCTCCCGAAAGCGGGTGAAGTGTGCTAACCACTACGCAACCTCGTTCGGTATACAAATAGCGCGCAAGGACAGATTTGCACCTGCTGGCGGCAACTGGAACTAATGTTCGGCCATCTTGAATCGGTTGCGCATTAAAGCATTAGCATTTCCACAAAGTTTCACTGCCATGCGATAATTACAGCCCACACTGGACACCCATGAGATCTGCACTTCATTTATAATCACCCAGTATGAACGTTTTTACTATAACTCCCTTTTCCACCATGTGCGCTGACTGTTTTGTCTTCATACATACATTTTAGAACTTTAATTACGTGCTTCAGATAACCTCTCTGAGTTATGACTTCCCATAATTTCTGCATACATTCTCGGTCAAATCCTTAAGATTTTCAAGGTTGCATTCCTGTTGTTTCTCTACTGTCTACCTAGCTCTGAAAGTGGCATGTGTACAGGACTGTCCCTTTGCAGAACCGTTTTCAAACATATTACTTATACAGCCACCGGTTGCAGATGACGTTAGTTTCAGCCGGTTGGCTTTAGAATTCCTATATATGAACGTTATATACGGCTGCTAAGAAACAGGCGTGCTTAAAACTGTAAAACCGTTTTGTTCTTGTGATAAGACGTCTGTGATGGCTCGTATCCTTTTACCTAATAAGCTTGCATAAGTATTTTATATTCTATATTCAACACACTTATTCCCCTATCCTTCCACACCTGACTTTTGCACTTTTTTCTAATATGTGCATAACTTGTTCATAAGACCAGGATCTTGGAATCTTATATTGTTTCCAACATCTATTAATTATTTTCAGAAATCTCTGATTTAGTATTGCGCCCGCATATCTCCATAACTCTGCATTTACTCCATCGTCTACCGTATCCTTCTGTTCTTCATTTCGTTCAATGCTATTTCTAATTCTTATAAAGAACGTAGCAACCAGTCGCGGAAACATAGTTTATTTATCTTTTTGCAAATCGATTTCCACTGATTTCAGTCATCATCGGTGCATTTTTCTAATCGATACATGCCATAAGTAGAAGTACTGTCATTGGCAGATGAAGTGACACACGTTAGGTCAACACTTATTCCCCTATCCTTTCACACCTGACATTTGCACTTGACCTATGATGTATCACTTCATGATAGAAATCTTCCAAGGACAGTACTTCTGCTTACTGCATGTATCGGTTAGAAAAATGCACCGATGATAACTGATATCAGCTGAAATCAATTTGCAACAAGAGAAACTATGTTTCCGTGACAGGTTGCTACATTCTTTATAATTTTATATTCCACGGTCTCCCAACACTCAAAAAATTCTAGTTCTTCTGCATTTAATTAATCTGCTTGTCCACAAATCGGCTCTTCGTCTTCTTCCCCTGTTTTCATTAAAGTATTAGACCTTAAATGTCTGTAATGTTGTACCCTTTTTCATCTTAGGACATGTTAATATTTGCTACATCTCTTTCTCCACTATCTAGATACTTAAACACCTGATGTGCCATCACCTGTCACCCATGTGTATCATCTTCAACGGTGCTAATATTTTTATTCCAAGTCTCTTGGTGAACTTCCCTTCCAATATTTTTCCGTTTATTTCGTTTAACACTATATATCTCTCTTGCATCACTCACTTGTTGTAGTGGAGCTAATTTCTTGTCTCTTATTATGTTTGGAGTTTCTTCATATCGCCACGCTAATCCTCTTTCCTTCCACTGATTTCTTTTTTTACCTCACATTTCATTGGCTGTAGTTCTTGCAGCTTGTATAGCGTTTTTCTGTTCCTCATTAATACCCTGGTTTATTTCTTGTTTTTGTAGGTAAGCATATAATCTTGTTTCGTGTAATTTTTATACTCAGTTCTTGTAATAGTTTCATTTTAAACATTTATTGTGTGTGTGTGTGTGTGTGTGTGTGTGTGTGTGTGTGTGTGTGTGTGATTTGAGGTTTTCGGGTTCGCTCTTCATGTTTTTCATTATTTTCCAACTTTTCGGGAGTCTCTGTTTAGGTATTAGCTAACACTGATACAATGATACACCACTTCCCTGTTGGCTCTTAAATCTTTCACTTGTGATGACGACTTTTTATTCATAATGACATAAGCAATTAACGATCTACGTCGTTTTCTGCACCAAATGAACTTACTTATGTCAGTATTTACAAAGAACATACTTGTTGTCAAGAGTTTGTTAAATTCTTGAAACTTTCTCAGCTTCTCCCAAAATCGTTCAATGTATCTTCACCAAATGTACCTTTAACATCTGTTATTGTGATTATACCAACCGGGCATCCAGATCTTCTATTTATGTATTTTGTTCTTCATAATCTCTTTAACTTTTCGGGGGCATATTTTCCAATTAAGATCAAGTGACTGCCGTGTATTTTCAAGATGTTGTATTCTGTCATTTACAAAAGTGTGAATTCTGTGTTATTAGCCCACTTCTTATCAAAAGTTAATGGAACTACACTAGCTGCTCTTTGTTGTTTACTAACTCTACTACGAATCAAGTTGTAGTCTCCTATATATTGTGTTCCTTAGTATTTGTTTTTTCGTTTCTGTTACAATCACTATTCTACTCTAATTCTTTAATAATCTGTATTTTCTTGTTTGGTAAACCATAAACATTTCATGCTCTCAGAAAGTCAGTTCAGGAAGCCAATGTCACGACACAAAGATACATTCTGACAGTTCTAACACCTGCATTTGGATGTGGAACTGAAAAATCTGTGTTGTAACAAAACCTATAGCTCTCCCTACGGACTCAGGAAAGAGCATGGGTGCTCCATTGTAGAGCTTCCGGTACTGCAACTGTTGAACTCCAGTATACAGGAATGGCTAATGTCATTGGAGTTCCTCCAAAATTTCCTCCCAAAGACAATGCATAAGGAAAGTGTCAAACACAGAAGCGAACAGGTAGTAAACCATCTTAGCTTGTAGATCTCATTCCACGGGACGGTCCTAATCTCTTCAGAGATATTTGAAATATGGAGTATTTGTTAAAATTTGGAGTGTTCCTGAGGCAACCGTTTCGCATCTCAATTGCCACAGATCTCCACCTAGGAGAGGGTGGAAGTGAAGTTGCTACACTGCGTTACCTGACTGGTGCAAGAGCCAAAAATAGGTCGCTGTGTTTGCAAATCACACCATTCCTCTCTGACATGCCTAGCTACTGGCCTGCAAGAAGCTGCAGTTGAAATTTATGATAGACAAAGGATTATTGCAGTCTCTGTATTCTCACCACCAAAGAAGCGATAGATAACTATGTTGCCAAAGGCCTTCCAGAATATTTCCCCCGAGTATCTATTCTACTGGAACTCGAAAGCGTACATATGTTACAGGTCTCACACTCGACTGGCAACAGGGGTCGTGTTTTAGAAAGTTTCATGATATCGCAAGAACTTTGCATCCTCTACAAAAGCAACCATACACGCACTTCAGCATCCTCGGCCAGTCACCTCTCTTTCGCTGTCCAATCCTCGCAGATTCTATTCAGTGGAAATTACTGGTGAGCTTCAGTCCAGTGGCACCAATCTGGACCTATCTGCCAGGTGGAGAAGCACCGAAGGCAAGCCACTAAGTAGGGTTATCAGCAGAGCAAACTTGACCCTGTACAGCCAGAACCTTGTTTTTAGACACCAAGGCAGCATCCCTGAACCGTTCGACAACACCACAAGTATGACCCACTATGCCATTGATACATACACGCCGAACTTCGTAGATAATCTTAGCAAGCAGATTGTGCCTTTGCCGTAAGATAAGTGTCAGTCAGGAATCTGGGTCAGGCAAGCAGCTCTGCATCGATTTAAGTAATGGGCAACAACGAAGAAGCTCGCAGCCTATCGGGTAATGAGAACCAAACTTCGACACACAATCAAGTAGAGCAAGTAGATCATAGAAAGTGTTTTTGTATTATTATTAACGTGTCCAGTTGTTTTACAGAAGTATGGCAATCCATGAAGATTATATCTAGTAAATATTGCAGTGCTGAAGTAGGAGTCTCCAAACAACTTGCAGAGACATGGTCCAGACAATGGTAGAGCATTTCGCAATGGCCACTGCAACTGACAGCCAGGTTCTAGCAATCCGCAGCGGAAGTGTGAATATAGAGAGGAATAGATTCGACCTCAAACCTAAAAATTCCTAAAATTCTTGTCAGGCATGCATGTTGTGCCCATTCACACCCGAAATCAATGCAACAGGCTACGGCTGTCGCAAACGGAAAGGAAGTTCTCTTAGAATGTTTTAATTCGGTGAGGCAGAGAGTTCAGCATCTCATCTCGTGAGTGGAAGCAATTTTGGTACATATCCCCAAACTAGGATACGACTGAACTGGTCCCAGTATCTGCAGACGCATCGCTTTAACCACAGCTGTAGAGGAAAGACCCTGGACCGAATTATCATTGGTCATCTGGTCTGGACATCAGTGATTAGGCAGTTCTTAAACCATCTTGTATAAAGTAGACATGGCTTAAAGCCAAAACTTCTGCACTTGATAATGGCATAAGGCAGAAATTGCAATAGTGGAAATGAAAAGTTTAACAGTCGCTGGCCGAAATATGATGTCTTTCAAAAAAGTTCTCAAACCGTTCTCAGAAGGCCTTCACGAGTTTTCGATCAATTGTGGAACATATGACTGCTCAACGCTGTTGCAGAGCAGGCTTTCTTACTTTGGCGGCACAGTATATCGATATTTCTCTAAATAAATAAAGCCTGGAGACACAATATTCAACAAAAACTCCATAAATAGGGCTTCCTAGCACGGCTGTATTCGCACCTTCTCATCAAAAGGTTTTTTTTTAATATTTAGACTGCTCAGTGCCATTTAATCGTTTTGAGTAAGAGTGCGGTGTTCCGTAGGCAACTGTTTTAAGTATTACACTGTATGCCATAGCCTCTACCGGTACAAATTACACAGTAAGGTGTCCTCTTGAATGATCCATATTTGTGAACGATTTTGTGTTTTCTTGTTCCTCCTCTAACCCTGTAACAACCAGTCGTGAGTACAACGCACAGTTAAGAGGCTGAAGTGGGCTACAGAAATTAGTTTTCAGTTCTTTTAGATAAGCATATATATACAGGGTGTTACAAAGAGGTACGGCCAAACTTTCAGGAAACATTCCTCACACATAAATAAAGAAAAGATGTTATGTGGACATGTGTCCGGAAACGCTTAATTTCCATGTTAGAGCTCATTTTAGTTTCGTCAGTATGTACTCTAGTTCCTCGATTCACCGTCATGATTTCATACGGGATACTCTACCTGTGCTGCTAGAACATGTGCCTTTACAAGTACGACACAACATGTGGTTCATGCACGATGGAGCTCCTGCACATTTCAGTTGAAGTGTTCGTACGCTTCTCAACAACAGATTCGGTGACCGAAGGACTGGTAGAGGTGGACCAATACCATGGCCTCCACGCTCTCCTGACATCAACCCTCTTGACTTTCATTTATGGGGGCATTTGAAAGCTCTTGCCTACGCAACGCCGGTACCAAATGTAGAGACTCTTCGTGATCGTATTGTGGACGGCTGTGATACAATACGCCATTCTCCAGGGCTGCATCAGCGCATCAGGGATTCCATGCGACGGAGGGTGGATGCATGTATCCTCCCTAACGGAGGACATTTTGAACAGTTCTTGTAACAAAGTGTTTGAAGTCACGCTGATACGTTCTGTAGCTGTGAGTTTCCATTCCATGATTAATGTGATTTGAAGAGAAGTAATAAAATGAGCTCTAACATGAAAAGTAAGAGCTTCCGGACACATGTCCACATAACATATTTTCTTTCTTTGTGTGTGAGGAATGTTTCCTGAAAGTTTGGCCGTACCTTTTTGTAACACCCTGTATATATATGTGTGTGCGTGTTTAATGGTTTTCCTCGAAATTGCTAAATTTCCTGCGTTGTAAATGAGAGATACGAATGTACATTTTCAAGACTTAATGAGGTTTCTGAGTCTCATATTTTATTCAAGACTGTCATTTTTACGCAACCTGAGGGACATGAAGGCAACAAATGAATCTCTTTAAGTGCCTTACACACAAATACCTACGTATCAAACACACACACTTAGTGATAGTTGTCCCTTCGCGACCGCCTGACGTCGTTGCGCATCTCTTCTACTGCATTCAGCGAACCCGACGCAGATGTCTACCAACTATTTATTATAAACTTGTTGATACTACTCCATACCACAGTCAACGCATAACTAACACTGCTGGAAAGAAAAATCCGAGACAAAACTGAGCAATACCAAACGCGAGATTCAGGGCAAAGATCAAGAACGAGATAACAAGTACCGAGAGTAAATGGAACACGTATTTTGTCAAACAAGACACACAGCGCAGTCCGTTGACATTCGCGTCGTTCTCGAGATATTTTCTGGGCAATGTAGGAACAAAAATAAGCCAGCGTAAGAAATCGAACAAACACAATTACTCTGAAACCTGTTTTCGAAAACAGTAAATCTATTACAACAAAATACTCAGGAAACTCCCAGACGAATCTCCGAAATTTTTGTAGGTGAAATACGTGTTTGTCCTCTATGTTGACCGGCATAACACAGGTATATTCTTACATTGCGCAAGCAGGCATTCTTTCGCACTAAAGCCCAGAGGAGGATTAAACGGATTCAGGCTAACATGGAAGCCTGGTGACAGTCTTTCCCCTGTCTCACAACTTTCGAAAATTAAATATGTAGTGTAAAGAAATGATACTAAAATGTTAAATAGCACTATAAATAGAGTGGTCTAATTTGTATCGATGAAAATACAAATAGCAAATAATTCTTTCCCTGAGTGTTGATCACTCCACCTATTTTTTGTATTGCCTGATATGTGCATACGTCGTTACGTCTTTCAGTCTAATCACTGTCTTCAACTCATTACAGGTAAAGGTGAAAACATTTGGGACCACATGTTCCACGAGCACCCGGAATACACGAACAACGGTGCTAATGGTGACGTAGCTTGTGACTCGTACCACAAGTATGCAGAAGACGTCGAGGCTCTTAAAGGTATCGGGGTAAGTCCAGCACATCTCCTTCTGAAACCTTTGGAAATGACAGCAATACGCCTTTCAGAAAAGGCGCTTTGCTATGGTGTCAGAAACGGCTACGGATGTGTTTTATACTTAATGGACATTATAAAATAAAATTTACTGAGACAGCATATATGTGACACTCAATTGCTGCTACAATTTAAAAATTTATGTCAGAGAGAAGAGGAATGGTTTCAACAGTTTCAGTGACATTACAGCGTAGCATAATATCAGCTCATAAACACAGTCTCTTTCCGTTATTTTAGCTATACGTTACTTGTTACATATAAAGTCGAAGGCTATCCTTGACTGTATCTTCCGGGTTTACGATTTAGTTTGTTAATAATATTCCATCCTCAATCACAATATTTTTATTTTATAACTACTGTCCAAAGCGTTTAGAAGCTATATCTCCATTTTCTAGAACTCTGTAGTCATAATTAACAATTCTTCTGCTTGAGTTCTTTGCCGAACAGTAACAGAACGATACAGTTGCTTCTTTGTATCAAGAAAACTGACGCAATAGTAATGAGCGAAATGATAGAGAAATGATAGAAATAAAATATTGTAAAATATTACATGCACCTTACCTCACAACATTTGTTTTCTACATCGGTGAAAAACCTTTACAGCTACATTTACATTCTGAAGGATTTAGCACTTTTTTGACAGTACTGCATGACTCAAATGGCGCAGATTTAACCTAAGTGGATATGTTGCAATATAAAATGTCGTATTATTCCTGTTTTCTTTTATAGGGCGTATCCACCATAATTTAGACCTTCCACATTGTCCTTAGCCTTTGACATTGAGATGATAAGCTGAGCTGATAACTGAAGTAGGGGCTGCCCGAATGATGTATCGTTACCACCAAAGTCTCCATTTCTGCAACATCTCTTTGTTTGTAGCCACTCCAGATAGTTAATGAATAGTTTTACTGTTGATCATCATTGTGTGGTATATCTTTGATTTTAGACCTATAGGCATCTTCTTATCCCAAAGAATACCAGTGACGTTGAGTTGCTTGTGAACAAGAAGAGCAACTAAAAATACCCAATGTATTTTTATTGCTTACATCGCTAAGCCTCCCCCCCCCCCCCCCCCAATGACCCTTGGACCATGCCGTTGGTGGGGAGGCTTGCGTGCCTAAGCGATACAGATAGCCGTACCGCAGGTGCAACCACAACGGAGGGGCATCCGTTGGGAGGCCAGAAAGTCTGGATGATTGATTGATCTCGCCTTGTAACACTAACCAAAACGGCCTTGCTGTGCTGGTACTGCGAACGGCTGAAAGCAAGGGGAAACTACGGCCGTAATTTTTCCCGAGGGCATGCAGCTTTACTGTATGGTTAAATGATGATGGCGTTCTGTTGGGTAAAATATTCCGTAGGTAAAATAGTCCCCCATTCGGATCTCCGGGCGAGGACTACTCAAGAGGACATCATTATCAGGAGAAAGAAAACTGGCGTTAGCTGATAGGAGCGTGGAATGTCAGATCACTCAATCGGGCAGGTAGGTTAGAAAATTTAAAAAGAGAAATGGATAGGTTAAAGTTAGATGTAGTGGGAATTAGTGAAGTTCGATGGCGGGAGGAACAAGACTTTTGGTCAGGCGAGTACAGGGTTATAAGTACAATATCAAATGGAGGTAATGCAGGAGTAGGTTCAATAAAGATTCAAAAAATAGGAGTGCGGGTAAGCTACTACAAACAGCATAGTGAACGCATTATTGTGGCCAAGATAATCACGAAGCCCACATCTACCAAAGTAGTGCAAGTTCATATGCCAACTAGCTCTGCAAATGACGAAGAAATTGAAGAAATGTATGACGAAATAAAAGAAAATATTCAGATAGTGAAGGGAGTCGTAAATTTAATAGTCATGGGTAACTGGAATTCGGTAGTAGGAAAAGGGAGAGAAAGAAACGTAGTAGGTGAATATGGATTGGGGGGAAGAAATGAAAGAGGAAGCCGCCTGGCAGAATTTTGCACAGAGCACAACTTAATCATAGCTAACACTTAGTTCAAGAATCATAAAAGAAGGTTGTATACATGAAAGAAGCCTGGAGATACTGACAGGTTTCAGATAGATTATATAATGGTAAGACAGAGATTTAGGAACCAGGTTTTAAATTGTAAGACATTTCCAGGGGCAGATGTGGACTCTGACCACAATCTATTGGTTATGAACTGTAGATGAAAACGGAAGAAATTGCAAAAAGGTGGCAATTTAAGGTGACGTGACCTGGATAAACTAAAAAAACCAGAAGTTTTACAGAGTTTCAAGGAGAGCATAAGGGAACAATTGACTGGAATGGGAGAAAGAAATACAGTAGAAGAAGAATGGGTAGCTTTGAGGGATGAAGTAGTGAAGGCAGCAGAGGATAAAGTAGGTAGAAAGACGACGGCTGCTAGAAATCCTTGGGTAGCAAAAGAAATATTGAACATAATTGATGAAAGGAGAAAATATAAAAATGCAATAAATGAAGCCGGCAAAAAGGAATACAAACGTCTCAAAAATGAGATCGACAGCAAGTGCAAAATGGCTAAGCAGGGATGGCTAGAGGACAAATGTAAGGATATAGAGGCTTGTCTCACCAGGGGTAAGATGTAGAGGTATATATCACTAGGGGTAAGATAGGTACTGCCTACAGCAAAACTAAAGAGACTTTTGGAGAAATGAGAACCACTTGTATGAATATCAAGAGCTCAGATGGAAACCCAGTTCTAAGCAAAGAAGGGAAAGCAGAAAGGTGGAAGGAGTATATGGAGGGTCTATACAAGGGCGATGTACTTGAGGACAATGTTATGGAAATGGAAGAGGATTTAGAAGAAGATGAAATGGGAGAACGATACTGCGTGAAGAGTTTGACAGAGCACTGAGAGACTCGAGTCGAATCAAGGCCCCAGGAGAAGACAACATTCCATTGCAACTACTGACGACCTTGGGAGAGCCAGTCCTGATAAAACTCTACCATCTGGCGAGCAAGATATATGAGACAGGCGAAATACCCGCAGAACTCAAGTAGAATATACTAATTCCAATCCCAAAGAAAGCAGGTGTTGACAGATGCGAAAATTACCGAACTATCAGTTTAATAAGTCATAGCTGCAAAATACTAACGCGAATTCCTTACAGACGAATGGAAAACTTAGTAGAAGCTGACCTCGGGGAAGATCAGTTTGGATTCCGTAGAAATATTGGAACACGTGAGGCAATACTGACCCTACGACTTATCTTAGTAGCTAGATTAAGGAAAGGCAAACCTACGTTTCTAGCATTTGTAGACTTAGAGAAAGCTTTTGACAATGTTGACTGGAATACCCTCTTTCAAATTCTGAAGGTGGCAGGGGTAAAATACATGGAGCGAAAGGCTTTTTACAAATTGTACTGCAACCAGATGGCAGTTATAAGAGTCGAGGGACACGAAAGGGAAGCTGTGGTTGGGAAGGGAGTGAGAAAGAGTTGTAGCCTCTCCCCGATGTTATTCAATCTGTATTTTGGGCAAGCCGTGAAGGAAACAAAAGAAAAATTTGGAGTAGGTATTATAATCCATGGAAAGAAATAAAAACTTTGAGGTTTGCCGATGACACTGTAATTCTGTCAGAGACAGCAAAAGACTTGGAAGAGCAGTTGAACGGAACGGATAGTGTCTTGAGAGGAGGATATAAGATGAACATCAACAAAAGCAAAACGAGGATAATGGAATGTAGTCAAATTACGTCGGGTGATGCAGAGGGAATTAGATTAGGAAATGAGACACTTAAAGTAGTAATGGAGTTTTCCTATTTGGGGAGCAAAATAACTGATGATGGTTAAAGTAGAGAGGAGATAAAATGTAGACTGGCAATGGCAAGGAAAGCGTTTCTAAAGGAGAGAAATTTGTTAACATCGAGTATAGATTTAAGTTTCAGGAAGTCGTTTCTGAAAGTATTTGTATGGAGTGTAGCCATGTATGGAAGTGAAACATGGACGATAAATAGTTTGGACAAGAAGAGAATTGAAGCTTTTGAAATGTGGTGCTACAGAAGAATGCTGAAGATTACATGGGTAGATCACGTAACTAATGAGGAGGTATTGAACAGGAAAGGGGAGAAGAGAAATTTGTGGCAAAACTTGACTAGAAGAAGGGATCGGTTGGTAGGACATGTTCTGAGGCATCAAGGGATCACCAATTTAGTATTGGAGGGCAGCGTGGAGGGTAAAAATCGTAGAGGGAGACCAAGAGATGAATACACCAAGCAGATTCAGAAGGATGTAGGTTGCAGTAGTTACTGGGAGATGAAGAAGCTTGCAGAGGATAGAGTAGCATGGAGAGCTGCATGAAGCCAGTCTCAGGACTGAAGACCATGATAACAACAACATCGCTAAGTGCGTAATTTTGAGATGTTGTGAGTGTAACTTGGGAATAACATAATACTACACTAGTTTTGCATTCAAATGGAATGAAAAAGCCTACTAAAATATGACAGTGACTGCAATGAGGTGGCAGTGGGGGAAAGGAAGTGTGACTGAACAGAGAGAGGAAGAGAAAGAGATAGAGAGAGAAATTAGGGGAGAGAAGGCAGGAGGAGTTTCTATGAGATGGAGATGAGAGGGTTTATTTTTATTTGAGACAAGAATAAGGTAACAGTATTCGCTGTATCTTGTGAGGCTGTTCTATTCGACAGTTATTACTAAATATGGAAAGAAATCTGTTATATGTGCTGTTTGTTCACTTAGTGTTAGTAAGCTGCTGAATGTGTGTTTCAGCCTCTTGTTATCAACACAAGAAGAAAATGGATGAAACTTAGCTGTTTGAGAAAGGCCTCATTCCCAGTATCAGGTAAAAGTTATACCAATGGACATTTGATCCGTAACATCATAAAAGATGCAAAATTTGGTGTAAAAGACCTCACAGAACAGGTTGTATTGACGTACAAAGTCTACGTGTCCTTAAAAAATCACTTGAGGAACCAACACATAATGAGAGAAAACTAGCCAGTATTGTAAGTTAAAAATTGAAAGGAAAATCAATAGCTCTTAAAGCTGATGAAGGCAATGCCACTATTATAGTAAAAGTAGATGGCGAAGCATAAAACAAGAAGAGTTTTTTGCCCAAAACAACATCAATGTAATTCAGAGAGATCCTGCACAGTATTTTGAGAGATAGATCAAAGAAACAATGAATAACACCAATTTCCTCTCCACAGTTCAAGAAACTAAAAACATAATGATGAAAAATCCACAAGCACTGTTTTAAGAACCCAAATCAAAGTGCCTGAAGGAGATATCTACGTTATAAACGCAGCAAATTCTAAAAAGGCCCTTATTTCCTTATAACGCACGGTCGTAAACATCAGCTATATCGAGATAACAGACTGGCAGGTACCCAGTGAAGCTGAACTAGCATTTTTTGATATTGTAAATCTGTAATGAGGTGTCCCAATAAATTGAACATTAGAGATTATTAACAAAAGCTTTAGAAATTTTACAGAAATACCAGAACAGAAATTATGGAACTTACAGACATTCTAGAGGAGGAGGAGGAAACTAGAATTTAACGTCTCGTCAACGAACGAGGTCATTAGAGATGGAGCACAAGCTCGGATTAGGGAAGGATTGGGAAGAAAATCTGGCGTGCCCTTTCAAAGGAACCATCGCAGCATTGGCCTGAAACGATTTGGGGAAATCACGGAAAATCTAAATCAGGATGGCTGGAGACGGGTTTGAACCGTCGTCCTCCAGAATGCGGATCCAGTGTGCCAACCACTGCGCCACCCCGCTCGGTACATACCTTCTAGAACTTGTGTTGAAACATAATTATGATTTTGAGCTTAACAACAAATTTTATGGTCAGCAAGATGCGTTAGCATTGGAATAAAATTTGTCTGTCTTGTGAGCAGATATTTATTTCGATCATTTTAAACACCAGATTTTTTTCAAATCATGCATTACTTAGTAAAATCATTTACTTTTACAGGCATATAGATAACATTATCAAACTTTTTTAGGCTACTAAAACTGAAGTAGGGAGATTATGTAATATCTACAGCCAATTGCATCCTATTATCAAAGTCATCAGTGATCATGAGGTAGACGAGACATAAAATGTCTTAGACCTAATAGTTTGCATAAAGAACAACAAATGGATCAAATGGCTCTGAGCACTATGGGACTTAACATCTGAGGTCATCAGTCCCCTAAAACATAGAACTACTTAAACCTAACTAACCTAAGGACATCACACACATCCATGCCCGAGGCAGGATTCGAACCTGCGACCGTATCGGTTGCGCGGTTCCAGGCTGTAGCGCCTAGAACCACTTGGCCACACCGGCCGGCAAAGAACAACAGACACACCTCGACCACCTACAGAAAATAAACTACAGATATAGCTGTCCACAACAGATCCCATTACATAAAATCTAGCACGATACAGACAGTTAATAAGAGTATGAACGTCCAAATGCGCTACTTGATTTTGGTGATGAAATTGTGTTATTCAAATAAATCGCCATGAACAATGTATACTGACCATCCACAATCGATTTCCTCCTTGATTACATGAGAAAAAAAGGAAACAAAACTGAAACTACAACTTTTTACCAAGAAGCACAACAACTATACAACATTTCAGTGTGTCTTAGATTGGAATAGACATTTATAAAATTGCCAGTTAATCCAAAATTAAAAAGTGGTATCAAAATGTGTTACTACACAAGCAGTAGAATGAAGCATGTCCTTCCTCATAGTGGCAACAAACTTGACCAACATAAACAGCTGTCCCAGTATTTATGTAAGTAGTATGGGCACATAATTTGCCATATGATGTAATGAACAGCAGTAAGTTTTACGTTTCAGTATTCATTGTACATCAGGAATGGTAACTCACCTTTAGGAGAGAAAATACATTCACCGAGGCATAAATCAAAATTTCACAATAAGCCATAGATAAACCACAGGCCTTCAAGTCAACACATTATGTGTGCTAGAAATATACAGACAACAAATTTTTGCTAGACATTCTCAATGAACAAATAGATAATGAGCATAATATATTACTTTTTGTACTCATTAATTAATGTCTCTTTAGTACAACAGCCTCAAAGATATTACGATTACAGCTGGCCGGGGTGGCCGAGCGGTTCTAGGCGCCACAGTCTGGAACCTTGCGAGCGCTACGCTCGCAGGTTCGAATCCTGTCTCGGTTATGGATGTGTGTGATGTCCTTAGGATAGTTAGGTTTAAGTAGTTCTAAGTTCTAGGGGACTGATGACCTCAGAAGTTAAGTCCCATAGAGCTCAGAGCCATTTGAACCATATTACCATTAAAAATACCATATCCCTATTTTAAATATAAATACACCCTCTTATACGAAAAACTTGGATACACTGTATAGATGCTCAACAAAAATATTAATTTAATAGTTCGTTTCGAATTGGGTATCAACTCTCTAGGTCATTGGCAGACAGCTGTTAACAGATAGTTCACACAACATCAGTGAGAGTTCATGCCTGTACAGAGACTGATCAAAGAAAACCCAAATGCTAAGTCTTAAATAACTATTAAATACATATTATTGTGGAATATCAATATTGTGTACTCAAGTTTTCGATATAGCAATGTTCTTGAAGTACAGACTCAACATTCATAAAGGCCCTCTCATCATCATCTCTTTCCAGAAACTTCTCTCCCCATCTCTCTGTCTCTGATTCTTTATCTCTCTGTTAAACCACACTTCCTCTTTCCCACAGCCGTCATATTTCAGTCACTGTCATGTTGCAGAAGGTTAATTTATTACATTGAAATGCATTACTGAAATAATATGATGTTATTACTAAGTCACAGCTTCAACAAGTATAAATTACACACTTAGAAATATGAGCACTAAACTGTAATGGATGTTTTGAGTCACTATGTCAGTTTATAAGCATTACAGATCTCGAGGTTACAACTTGAAAATGTAAATGAAAAACGGTTAACTGTCTCTCCTGTAAGTATTCTATTTCGTCAATCTATCTAAACAAAAATATTATAACATATAATACTCCATCTCATGAACATTAAATACGTAGTACTGTCATCAATATGCCATATCGTTTAAAATGTAATCATAACCGTAAAAGATATCGCCAGTGTAGAGGACGAATGTTATGTGGTAAAATGCAAGTAATGTTTCCCAGTACTTTATTTCTTTCACTTCTCTAGCTGCTTATCAGTAAGCCTGCCTCATAAGCTTTTCTTGTTACGTGAAGAACAATGGCTGGTTTATCGTCCATTGAGTCTACAGGGTTCTTTAAAATGAGTTGTAAGTCTGAAATACGCTGGATACTAATAAGAAAACAAAAATGTTGTCACTGAAGACAGAATATTATTAACAAAATATACCCCTAGTCTACGCTACTTGGTTAGTAGTTGCTTACATATCCCGTGGCTCATATTTGGAACCTCTCAGTATGATGTAGAACGAGTAAGAGTTAGATTTTAATAGAGTGGTTTGTGGAACAATAAAGTTAGTTAGTTTTTCCACAGTTCAAATTCATGATGAACGTTATCGTATGTAATATGTCAACAGAACAAGTGTACGACAATTACTTATAATGAATAAAAAATATTAATATTTACATGGGCACTTGTTGAATATCCGCAATTAACGACAAATTATTGCTGCTGAAGAATTCCTCTCTGAGACAGAACGAGCTGTCAAGAAGGAGCGTCTTTAATCTACTATTAGAGACCCTTCTGCTATCTGTCAGACAGTTTATTTCCGTGGATGGACTAACGAAGAGTTTTGTAGCTGCATATTTCATCTTTCCTGTGCCAAAGTTAGACTCCTTAAAGTGAAGGGAAACCATTTTTCCTTCTAGTATTGTGCTGGTGAATATCTCTATTATTCTCAAGGCACTGTTAGGCTGTGGTTAATATTTCCAGCTGCTTTAAGAGATATCTGCATCGACATCTACACATACAGCTATATATACACATTGTAAGCCATTGTGTGGTCCCTGGTGGAGGGTTCACTCTGAACCACTATTAGTAATTTATTTTCCCGTTGAACATTCAAGCAGAGTAAGGGCAAACCGATTACCTACTTATTCGTGAACATAAACATTTCTGTCGCAAGGAAATGAATTATTTTCGAACTGAAAATATATTCAAGAACTCTGCAGCAAATCGATGTTAATGATATTGGTCTGCAGTTTCGCGAATCGATCATTTTACCTTTCTCCTATTACACAGCAGTCATCTAAGCTTATTTCCAGCGCCATACCTACGGGATGTACCACATACAAACTTAGTTTTAATTATTTTCTTCTCCCCAATGAATACATTTTGCATAATAGAGAAGTTCCCGTAGAACGTTTTCCTATAATACATTAATGCATGAAAATACTCAAATCACTTAAAGTGAAGTATGTCATCTTCTCTGTTTTATCGCCTCTATTACCTCAGTATCAGTTACATAAGTTAAATGCGTTTGGTAACCCTTTATGACGGTAATATGTCTCATTATGATGATACGCGCTTTGCTTTATTTTAACCCCTTCAGACCCTCTGGTTACAACAGTGTATATTAACGTGTTCTGCGTATTAGCTGCAACAAAAGGAATAGTATATTTTCCCAATGGAAAACTAAAGTACCCATTTTTGAACATTCAGCCTTTTTATCATTCCCAAGTGCTGCCAGTTGTTTGGCATCACTATGAAGATAATCAGCAAGTCAATTTAGCGTGACCACCAGAATACACAGACGTGGTTGGTTCGCTATATTCCACAGTATAATTAAATATTTTTATTGTTATTTTGCATGGTAATTATTGGATGATCATTCTACTATTTACTGCAATACATAATATTTCGTAATCCGTTATTTTAGTCCATGAAATGGACCCAAGTATATTTTGGAAACGGGTGCATATTTTTGTGTAGATCTTACATCTAAAATCATTGAAGGATTTCGTAAGAGCATTACCACATAAGGGAAAATGTTCCTTCCTCCAGAAAAAATTTAGGTCTTAATGGGTTAAAATACTTCAGTCGTCTCTGGAATAAAATATTTCTTTTTTTTATGAGACGTTTTGCCATCATCATGAAGAGTTTCCACATTTTAAATTATTATGATAAACACTATTAATGTATCGCCATTAAAGTGTTCATGGTATTGTTTAATGTTCTTCTACACCTATGTGTTGCTATAGTATGCTACACAGAACTTGCACTGACACGAATATATGTACATATAGAGTTACCTAATATGACGTAACTTCTGTATTTAGAAATTTTTACTTCACTGTGGTACGGTGCCAGGTGGTCTACCGTGAGTACATCGCTTATCTTATGTGATACCATCTTTGTTGTGTCTGGATGGTTGGTATTTATCTATTGTATGTTTTACTTGTTTTAATAAGTCTGGTTGCTAATGTTTGTTTGCACATTCAATATGTGTTTCTCTTCTATGTTTGCGTTTATTATAAAGTAGTTGTCTTACTGGGCTAGGAGATACTTATTGTTACTGTAACTGGATATTTTTATGTCACTGTCTATTGTGGAAAGTTGGAGTTTTCTTGGCGACGTGTTCTGGCATACTGACTGCCTGCTGCCATATTAACAAACTCTTTTACACTCTTTATACCGTAGTTCAAATTCCGTAGTGGTCTATCCAAAGTATGCAGCATTGCAACTGTTTCATTGAAGTTGACAAATGCCACTTTTTGATATATGTCAATGTCATCCCCGTTTATAAATGTCCGAAGAAAGAAATGCAGAATAAATGACCAAATAAACATTAGCAACCAAATGTTATTTAAACTAATAAAATACGCAATAGATATGTAATAATCCCCCCACACACCACAAAAAAGATAAAATTTATGAATGTACTCACACTAGATAACCTACAACCGTACCACCGCGAAGTAACAACTTATAAAAAAATCACTCGAAAAATATAAAAATATACAGAGAGCTATAGCTCTCATTACCACCAATACAACACAAAGTATCGGTGCGTATTGCAATATAAGAACAAAGTAACGAGACGGCAGTGGGTCTACACAAAATAGAGACATAAATATAAAGTGTCTCAGTGGAAGTGCTGTGCACGAAAATCTTATATGTGTGGTAGAACGTCGAGAATGGTTTTAATTAGACTTGCATTACAGTCGCACAAAAACGGTATAAACGCATACAACTAGTAAAATACGTTATCATACTGACATCTGTATCCTCAAAGTTGGTAATTACAGTTGTCGAAAAATTATCAGAATCTAAACAGTGTAGCATGTCTACTGTTTGGTTTTGCCAGGTTAAGTGTTCATCAGCATGCATACCTAACACATTACGATTTTCTAATGTGTTTATCATTTCTTGTAAGGATACGATGCTAATAGGATGTGGGATATATTTGCTTGCAAAAATTGGATGAACTACATTTCTTCAATGTTTAGTGTGATTTGTGCAAAACCATTCAGCAACTTCCACGAAAACATCATTTACTGTTTTGTCTGCTGATGATTCTTTGCTTTGCTTCATTACAGTGCTTGCAACATCGGCAAACAGGACTTATTCTGCCTCCTGATTCAAATAATATGCAAATCATTAACTTCAGCAAGAACAATAACGGACCAATAGTTGGGTCATGCGGAACTCAAATTGTATCGTCTCCTCATGTAGATGCTGTGGCTTTACTTTATATATTGCTGGGATAGCCGACGGTAACTTTCTATGTGCGGTTTCAGGAGTAAGAACTAAACCAGGAATTTGCTTAACTGCATAAAAACTTGACTTCTGCATACAATATTATGGCTGAAGCAATCAAATGCCTTCGATTAGTCACAGATATTTTATCATTTAAATAGTTTAAAATGTACCTTATGAATGCATAAATTACTGACTCACTAGAATAGACATTTTCAAATCCAAATTGTGAAGCGCTATGTATCCAATTAGTACCAAGAGAGCGAAAACCCTTGCCTTTTCAAAAAAAAAAAATTCCAGAAAATGATGTAAGGAGCGGCACTGGGCGGTAAATTTCTCAACTGTAGAGTCATCCTTTTTATACAGAGAGCTGCCAATGACATCATACGGTTTTTCCGGAAAAACGATATAAGTCAACGAAGTATTACGTACTTGACTAAGACTATTCCGTGTCATTGGACCACAACTTTTTGATGTCTTATTGGAGATACTATCCTAGCCATATGATATTTTAATTTTACAGTCATGATGATCTACCTAATTTCAGATGCAGATGTTACAATCATTTTTGTTTCAGTAGCATATATACCACAGTATAGTATATAGTAGTGTGGTCAAGTAGAGTGTTGCAAGGAGTTATAAATTCTCAGAAAAATACGATTATGGGTATACGGTGTAGGGAAATACAGATAAGGTACATGGTGGGGCTGAAGTATTTGTACAATTACGAGTATTTATTTTATAAATGCTAAAGAACTTATAAATTTGCGGTTTATGACAAACGAAAGAATAAATCACCAAATAAATTAAGAATGATATTTACCTTCAACATGTGCACCGTTTGTTGCTCGAAGAGTGTCTATCCCATATCGCTTCCACATCATACGTTTGACAACATTCCTTGTGAAACACAAGCAACATTACTTGTTATCCTTCCTTTTAATGCATCCAGATCAGGTAATTATGTAACGTAAACATTGTTCTTTAAGCACCTAAACAAAAATAAATCTCAATGCGTTACGTCTGGTTATCTTGCAGGCCAGTCAGTGGGGCCATTAAGCCCAATCTACATTTCAGCAGGTTTCATTAATACTCGTAAGATTTCTAGTATGCAATATACAGTGTGGTGGTGCACCATCTTGGTGAAGAATCACGTCAGGCAGCAAGTCTCTCTGTTGCTGTTCTGCAAATTGTTATAGCATAGTTAACTATTACTGATCTTTCGGCCAATAGAAAGTGTCAAATTACTCTGTTGTGTAAGAAATCGCACCACACAGTCCTTTAAGGAGACTCCCTAACGTGACATAAAGCAACATGTAGACTTTCCGAACCACATGTCCTTACATAGTCTTGGTTAATTTTACCTGATTTGGGGAAAGTAGCCTCATCTGAAAAACGGATTAGTTGAATGTACTCACTCTTCGTGTCGATTCGGGTCAGTATCACAGTCACGAAAGCCGCTCGACAAGTTCTATCACCGGGTTGTAACGCTTGTCTAATTTGGATCTTTTGTGCATGCGGGTGCAGTCCGTTGTGTAGAATTCCTTTCACTGTGGTCTAGGAATGTCTAAATTGTGACATGCGCGTCAAGTAGATTTGGAGGGGCTTCGTAAGAACGCCTGTTGCACCGCACCGACATTTCGTTCACTTACTGAAGGCCGGCCAATTCGCGGTAGGTCCAACACACTACCGGTCTGTTTAAGCGTCGTGTACCACGCAACAATACTCCTGCCAGATGCTTCTCTTCCGCATTTTATTCTAAAACTTCGCTGCACAGTAAATGGCAATTTTTCCTCGTGATACCACAGAATATACAGCTCCTCCTCTACGCGTGTTGCCATTTTACAACAGTAATTGTAGCGGTCTGTACACAATTTCTACCTGCAGCAAAGATATGCGAGCTAACTTTGTGAGTTATTCTTTCAATGATTTTTTATTCCAATCTATGATCACAAATGAATTCTTTAGACGATTCATTTGTGATCATAGACGGGAATGAAAAAGCATTTTATAGTGTTGGATCACTGTTTATACGCGCGATTATGTCGCAGTTGGTGAAAGTTATTCTTTCATTTGTCACAAACGACAAATTTATAAGTTTTATAGTTTTTGTAAAATAAATATTGTTAACTGTAGAAAGACTTACCCTGCACAGTTTGTGGAACAAATGAAAGGAAGAAATTAGAGTAGAAGATGAACAACGAAATATTCGGATTAAAGATGGTGCATATAATGGTGCAGTCATTATTTTCTACTGTCCAATCTTCACACTGTAGAAGCCATGATAATAATGAGGGAAAGTAGGGTTCGGCTCAGGCTGAATGGATAGAAATGTTAAGGTTTGCTGGTAATATTGCTATCAGTAAAAGTGAGGAAGCATTACAGGGCCTGTAAAATGGAATTAGCAGCCTAAGGACCGCCCAACGCTGGTTGAGAACAAACCTAATAAAGACGAAATTAATGAGACGTAAAGGAAATGAAATTTACGATAAATTTAATATCAGAACTGGGGACCATGAGGTACACAGAGTTAAGGAATTCTGCAAAGTAACAGGTGACTCACGGAACAAGGAGGACATAAAAACCAACTATCTAAGAAAATCAATAGAATCAAATACATCCCTTAATTGTAGGAAAATATATTGAGAGTATACACTTGGAACACAGCACTGAATGGAACGTGAGCCACCGACTGTGGAAAAATCGAGAAGGAAGAAAATGGAACCGTTTGAGAAGTGGTGCTACAGGAAGATGTTGAAAATTAATTGAGCTAATAAAATTAGGACTACGGAAATTCTCTGCGGAATCGGAGAGGGAAGCAGGATGTGGAGAACACCGCCAAGAAGAAGAGACAGCATAATACACGTGTTAAGATATCAGGGAACAATTTCAGTAGTACTGGAGCGTGGTTTACCAGGTAAGATACGCACAGGAGCACATAGAATACACTTACCAAACGATCGAGCGAAAATAATACATTTAACAAACAATCGAGGGCAAAGAAGAAAGAAATGAAGGCAAAGAGAGTCGCTCTCATTGAAATTAGGATAAGATTGGTTGGTTGGTTTGGGGAAAGAGACCAGACAGCGAGGTCATCGGTCTCATCGGATTAGGGAAGGACGGGGAAGGAAGTCGGCCGTGCCCTTTGAAAGGAACCATCCCGGCATTTGCCTGGAGCGATTTAGGGAAATCACGGAAAACCTAAATCAGGGTGGCCGGACGCGGGATTGAACCGTCGTCCTCCCGAATGCGAGTCCAGTGTCTAACCACTGCGCCACCTCGCTCGGTTTAGGATAAGACTTTTATACAATAGTCTGAAGACATTTTTTCCTTGGCCACTGCATAACTATGTTCACTGTCTGTCTGTTTATCTTTTAAATGCACACATGATGTTTGTACACATTCTTCTACAGAGAGAAGGGAGTTAATAAAAAAGTATGATTTCAGCCGTGGTTAAAGTTAATTCCATTATCTATTAAATTTTTTAATTACTGTATAGATGGATGAAGATTTTTATGAGTCCTTTCCACGCCACACTGAGGGTTGGCTACGACGTTTCACAATTTCGATATGCCTCATGACGTTTCTCATCTACTACTAACAGAAACTCACTTTTGCTTCAATGATAGTAAAAATCTAACGAAGCATTTCTAGCAAAGTCATACAAATGTTTCGTCTGGGAAGTTCTGTGAATCAAGACAGAATATCAGTTTGACGAAAATTGAATATCTGTTAGTTATTGTACAGAACAAGATATCGTAATTTGTGAAAATTAAATTCCGTAAAACTTGAACTGAGAGATATCTGACGGTATAGGCGAAGATAAATGTTTGTGAGACTGATCTTCAAGGACTTGGCTTCTATAAATGAGCCGAAAATTTATGAGGATGGACTGCATTATGGAAGACAGGCAGCTGACGATAGATATACTGCACAAATTGTCAAATGACATTACCAAAGAATAGTAACACGCTGAGAACAGGAGGTAAATAGAGCTACTGATGTTTTGCAACCTTCAAACAAGGAAAATTTATTCACTTTGGAAAGTGGAGCAGTTTGAATGCAGAATTCCTGACGATTGTAGGTTAATGACTAATATATATGGTTGTCATCGTCTCTGGATCATTTCTTAATGGACACATTTATTGAGTGCCTTACCCACATTTTACTGCTGATCGACTTCCCTATCATTACTCTTTGGTATTTCCTTACAGGCGGAAGTATACCGCTTCTCCGTCTCGTGGTCGAGGATTTTGCCCACAGGAGACCTGGACGTGATCAACCAAGCTGGCATCGATTACTATAACAATGTCATCAATCTACTCCTCGAGAACGGCATCGAACCAATGGTGAGATCCACTGTTTTACTTTCCAGAAATATGGCGTGTAGTTCTTAAACAGCCTAGATTGTAGTGTTGCGTGAGCTCTTTTCACCTGGACTCAATGAACTGTGAAAACAAAAATATTGCACAATATTTGTTGGCAGTCAGAAGGTGTGCAACACGTCATGTCAACGGATAGATAATTAGAATCAGTTTCGATTCTAGTATTAGGTGAGAATATTAAAGTAAGAATTTCAATATACTCTGTCGAAGCGTGTACTATACAGCGCTTATCGTGATGCTTAAATATGGAGATGACACGTTGAACCCACGTTGACAAGGACTGATAACCAACGAGGAACAAAACTAAACGAAGTTTTAGAATTATTGAAGAAACTATTCTAAGCATAGACCTTCAATCGTTTACGCATGCAAAGGAAAACGTAGATCTCTACAATATAACGTTCGGTTCATTTCCTCCCTGATGAGTGTTGCCTTATCTGTTAGCAAGTGAGGCTACCAAATCAATTAATTAAATCTGTCCCTAAATATCTCCCTTTATTTGCTCAATGACAAAATTGAACGGATGAAACGATAGTAGTTTTTGTATAAAGTAACAACAACACATTAAGTGATATGTGATTCATGTAAAACCTTAAAACCCTTTTTTATTGCAATTCATTGGTACTAGGCCAATAACATGTGTATAAAATAGTAATAATTACTTTTTTGTAGCCGACAGCTTCTGAGTATCTAGGAAGACATTGCACTACTGGTCATAATCGATTTCGTCCAAATTTTTAGTTCATGCAGGGCATGCCCAGAAATAAACGTGACACAGGTGGGTGCTCCAGATGGTCAAGCCTTTAGCAAACAAAAGCAGTTCTGGTGCGAGTCGGGTGAGCCATGAATCATTATTATTATTATCGTATGCATCAATTACAGTGATACACATTTAGCAAAACAAAGAAATATATATAAAAATGAACATGTGAAATTATATATAACACACAAGTTTTAAAACGGCTCAGACTGAAGTTGGATGTTGAAGGACTCTATCATGCGGAGTGCCTTGTGGGATGCTTGATGGAGCTTCTCAGTGACATCAGAGAGGCGTCTGATTGGACAGTCATTCACAATGTGGCTCATTGTGTGGGTGTCACCAGATTCATACACACTGTCACTTGAAAAGCCCCACTTGTGCATGTTGTATTCGCACCTATCCTCTTCAGACCGATATCTGTTTAACTGTGCCCACACCTCCCTTGGTTGGTGGAAACCTGGAACTGGAACTACTGGATTGTCTACAAATTCATGGTTTCGGTTTCTTGTAGCTTGCCACTCACGTTTCCACTCTGCGTCCTGGTCGAATCCTATGGATATCATTTGGACTCTCATTTCATATGCTGGTGTTCTTGATTTGAGGCGTTTCCTGGGCAGTGATAGCAAATCGTCATGAAGAGGGATCGAATTGTTTTCAGAAACTTGCTGACAGAGGTTGTAAAGAACAGCCTTTCGACGGAGTTCTGGTGGACTGATGTTTGAAAGCACTGGTAGCCAGCAAGTAGGTGTAGACCGGACTGTACCACTAATTACTCTCATAACTGAGTTCAGTTGAACATCTGCTTTCACTACGTGGGCGCTTCGGAGCCAAACTGGTGGGTGCACAGTATTCTGCTGCAGAGTATATCAGTGCAAGGGATGCTCCTCGGAGGACTGATGTGGTTGCTCCCCATGTACTGCCTGCCAGCTTTCTCACAAGGTTCACTCGTGTTTGTATCTTCTTGGCAAAGTTGGAAAGGTGTTTTGTATATGTTAAAGTTCTGTCCAGAGCGACTCCCAGGTATTTTGGGCTTTCGTTATATCTGACTGCACCAAGTGGGCCGAACTGTGGACAGATCTTTGCTGATGAAAGGTGATTACAGAGATGGAACAAGCTTACCTCGGTTTTAGAAACCTTTGGTCTCAGTCGCCATGTCTCAAAGTACTCGTAAAGTTTAGTAAGTCTGTTAGTTAGGTGTTCTTCACATTCAGAAAGGTCTTCACTCTGATATGAAATTGCCAGGTCATCTGCATATTGAAATTTTCCGCAGGTCAAATTCGGCAGGTAAGCTGTGTAGAGCGTCTGGAGCAGCGGAAAGGATATAGAACGGTAATACGAGAGTCTTGGGTTGGATCCCGTACGCAGAAACTTTTTGATCTTTTCTGTTTTCAATTCATACGATACTTGCACTGAAAACAAGGGGAATAATGCTCAGTATATTGTATTTATTAATATATTCACAAAAGGCGTGGAATGAAGAGGCAAAAGAAAAACTGGCATTGAAAATAATTCCCAAGAACGGATTATACCACAGGCTGGATCCAATAAAAATAGCACGGAGAACACAATTCCAGGGTACAAAGGAACATAGTAGAGGACAGGAAATACAGTACTAACCTGACTGTAGAATATATGAAAGTGACCACCATTCGTTTCTTGGCACTTTTGAACCCTTGTCAGCAGGTTTATGAAGGCGGACCATAGATGGACTGATGGAAATGCTGCAGTGTCCTCGAAAATGGTCTGCTGCAGTTCTTGAAGACTACGCCTGCGGTTGCGTCACACCAAACTAGAGAGATTCCAACAAAAAGTAGTCGCCCACTGACAGATCAGGTGACCTGCGCGGCCATCCAGGGCCGCGGCAAGACCGACCTCTGCTAACAACTCGGTCAGGCGTGAAGCTTGTGTAAATGTGCTCCAAGACTCGACCGGCTGTATGGGCAATTGCTCCGTCCTGTTGGAAGTATCTTTGGATCTCCGTCAATGCTGCCTCAAATGGTTTCAAAATGTTGGAACTCGTCCGGGTAATGTTTATTTGCCCCACTCTCTCTTAGCGTCACGAAAACTCGGCAAATAACTTTTCTAGAGGGGATTATAATTAAAGCCTACAGGACATGCGTTAGTCGTATTTTTTCAGTCAACAGTCCTCCACAGCTGCATGCGAACAATAAGTTCCTCTGTTATGCGTAAATCGTCAACAGTAAACAGTAGAAGAATCTAATTTTATACACCAAGTTCTCGCCCTATAACCGCTTCATAGCAATTTATTTGCTGTTCCAAATTTGTTTTTGTCTGTCTCTTTTCGACGCATTTTATGAAAATATTAATGAAACAATACACCGAAAATTATGTCGGTTCCTTCCAATAAAAGTAACAGAAAAATAGAAAATAAACCAAACTAAATAAAAAAAGTTTGCCGTGATCTTCCACTGCTCCAATCGCTGCCCCGAAATTACGTCAGCATAATTGGCTCATCTCTAACCCGATCCGAGCCATAAAAGCTTTTTTTCTAAACTTTTTCCCTACTGAAGCTCGCATTTGAGTCACTTTCGTTTTTGTCCAAGCCATACGTACGCTAGAAAACTGAACGAAATAGGTGATGATAAGTATACGTGGCCACCTCGTAAGACTCTTCCTGTACGCAAAAAGATACTTTCTTTTTGAGGTTTTTCGACGCCGCTGACGAGTATGATGTTTTTTCATCAATAAAATATTTAAAACTAATCTCCTATTTCTCTGCGTGAAGGATACAAAAGGCATTTGTAAGGGAATTGAGGAGATAAAAAAGCAAGGAAGAAGAGAATATTTCTGTAATAGGTAACAGGCATAATAATCTTAACATTGCCTCAATGATGCCGAATTTATGCCCTACAGTACTCTAAATATTGCAAAATCTGTGTAATAGATTGAATGTCATAAAATATCTGTCAAAAAATTTCGCTGTAGAATAGTGCTTCATCTAAAAAAAAAAATGCTCAGAATACGACAAAATACAATGGTTTCGGAGATTCTCTGCACCTAGTATTAACAAAGAACTACCTATCCCGTTAATTATAAACACGTGTGTGTACAGTTTCATAAAGTAAATGCTGCGTGTTACGAAATTGTATTTTACGTTAATTTCTCTAATTCACAATTGTGTTTATAGCATTGAATGGAATTAACAACAGCTGCACTGTACAGACTCTGAAGAGTATTCATCTGAAATAGTAACTGGTTACAAAAATAACACGATTAATTCTCGCGTAAGCTAATGCGGTTGTTCGATGTCTTGCTTTAGTATAATATAGGTGCTGGTTCTGATGATTAACCGGGTTAAACTATTGGCCATTCATTACGACCATGACTATTGTGAACAAAAGAGTATTCTCCAAAATAGATCGCTTACTCCATTGACATACTGAAAAATTTAACTGAATTTATATTTTCCGAATGGGAGAGTGCTGCAATTAGCGAGAGAAGAGGAAGCTGTCAGCGCAAATGCAGTAATATTAACGATTGGAAATCCATTGTGATAAAACGATAATAACGCCTATGAAACAATAATACCGCCTGTGTATAATGATATAGTGCTGAGAGTCCCCTAGTTCGATAAGCAACAGCCTGTTACAAGAGGTTAGAGAAATAAACTTAGCACTAGACATATATTGAACCAGAGAGGAAATAACTATTTATTTACAGGAGCACAGAATTTTATGGCATTCTCGTTTCTTGGTATTACCATGAACGGTTGTAAGATGCTGCACTTGTATCCTGAACCCTACCTCTGCGTGCAGGTGACAATGTACCACTGGGACCTACCGCAGGCTTTGCAGTACATCGGTGGCTGGCCAAACCCGCTGATTGCAGACTATTTCGTCGAATATGCCAGGATACTTTTCGAGAATTTTGGTGACAGGGTGAGTATTAGTTCCACAAATTCACACTGTATTACCATTACAAAGCTTAAGAATGAAGAGAGGTATACTGCATTACCGTCTGCATGTATCAAGTACTTCCTAGTCTGTTGACTACTATAAATAGAAAATGAAACACATAAGAGGCTACAAAGATAACTATCCTATAATCTACACATATTTGATCTGTTATTACGAATCACTATTGTCCTCGATAGAGAAAAATTTCCGCACGTGGCCTTCACAGCCTGATTCCTTCTTGCTTGTAAAATAATTTTGGATTTTGATATTTTCAGTACAGAATGGACGTTAAAGACCGACTTACTGCAACACTGTAATCACTCCTACAATAAGTACCTTCATGCAATGTGGTTCAATACACATAAATAACGTATACCTAGGAGAATTTAATGCTGGAGGAAAAGCCACGTGTGTATGAAAAGAGAGATGCGTAGAATGAGTTTTATTTACATTAAAGTAATTGCTGGAAAGCAAGAAGGAGCGACGAGCGTCATAAAACAAAGCGAATCTCTCAATAAGGGGTGAAATGCGTAGTAAAATAGAGTGAATCTTTCTTAAAAGTACAATAACAGAGAGTACTGTGTTCTTATTTCTCTAATAGTTTTAAGTAATTGCGCGTGTTTTTGACACATTTTATGAAACTGCAGTATAGCGATTTATAAGACATATGCCTCTGAACTGAAACTAAAATTAGCAAATACATGTATGATTGTTTCTGTATCGAACGCCCTAACTTAAGGAATCAAACATAACACTCTTCTCAATAACATAAGTGGTCAACGCTGCTGTACTGTACTGAGTGAAGATACTTATTGCGCATGTAATTGGAAATTATCGCTGTTTTTTTTCATTTTATGGTGAACATAAGAACAGGAAGAAGTTTGGTTAAGGGCGTTTCTGTATGTCTAGAACGCAGGTAAATCATGCTGTGACGTCAGAGTGATCAGATCTTCCTTCGTTCTGTAAAGCAAACGCTATTAACTCTCAATGTAAATGGAAACTAGATTCAATATGTAGGTAGTAACAAAGACGAATTTTTACAGAACGGGGTGCATGATCTGAGACTGGTATATAGTGATCAATTTATATTCAAAAAGCCGAAAGCAGTTCCGTGTAAGGAGAAGACATCAAATGAAAAGAACAGTACAACACTACTGACACCATGTGATTGCTTAGGACTGCAGCCGTGATTAGGGGCCACTTTACAGTTGCTGAAGTCAACAATAATATCGAGAATGTACGAGTTCTTACTGCGGAGGTCGTTTTATCAATCAGTAATTGGAATGGAACACGATTCAAAGACCATTACTCGCATACAGCTGCATTAAACAATTTCGCGTCTTCTTTCTGTAGGCTCAGCTTGAAAAAAGCGTGGTAGTATAGTTGACAGAAAGGTACCAACAGTGATAAGGTTGGTGGTATCGGTCGTGACTCCGACGGAGCATTTCAAAAACTAAGAGCAACGGACTGGTAACAGCAATTATGTTTTCACATTGTAATGCCTCACGTGTTTCTTTAGCAATATTTTGTGCTCTCTCATATCCATGGGGTTAGAATCACATCTAAATGTGAGATTAGCAGCCAGAGAAAATTCTGTCTTCTAAATTTATGAGAGCTTTATCTTTGAAAACACTCCAGAATTTAATGACAACTGTGGAAGATCATACTCCTTGAGAAAAGTGCAGAAGACAGATAAAATCAGGAGAGACATGTCCAAGTGGAGCACGACTCGTCATGGGTTCGTTTAATAAGCAGGAAAGCCTTAGGCACATTTTCGTCCAACTACTTTTCAGAGGCTACGAGCGAGAAAGTGGGTTACAGTATGTGGTTAACTGTATTTTTCTAGAGGAGTGGATGGGAAGACGAAATGTGAGTTTCTGAATAGTCTACTGTCGCAAGTGACTGTCTGCCCAACATTTAATCAATGTTCAACAGAAGCATAGAGAGTAAGGCCAAAGCATTGCCAGTGAAAGAACTAAATACTTAGTCCACATCTTTCAATCGCCGTTGCTATCGCAACACGTATTACATTTTTCAGATCATAGTCAGCATCATCTGCACAATTCAAAAAAACCTTTGATCACAAAACTTTTCCTTCATTTTATGGCCGGTAATCATCATTAGAATTGTATAGAGAGTGCGGAAAAGAATATGCAGGTTAGTGGAAGAAATTACAGCAGCTAATATAGTTATTAGGACGAGTAGCCTCGGACTTACTCCTACGACTGTGAAAGTAGTAAAACATTACCTATGTAATGAAACATACTGGCAAAAGTGTTATGACACCTACACTACAAAAATTAAAAGAACCCTCATCGCTAATAAAGGATGCACTACTTTCTGAATATGTAACAATTACTACATTAGGTAAAATTTTTTCGGGAAATGGCAGTCTTGAGGTAGCCTACTAAAAACTTCATTCTGACTTATGGAAAACCACAGCTCTGTAGTTCCACCTCGAAACAATGAGAGGAAGCCACATAAAATTACGAACACAAGTATCCCCGAGCCTATGCCTCAAGTGAAAGTTCGTAAGAATAGCAACCCCATTTCACCTAAAACGAATATTTGCTTTGATCTATAGTCGCACTTCAATTTGGTTTTCTGGCCATGCCCCAGCGTGCAATTGTCAACCTCACTTGCCCAAGAAGGTGTGTTACATATGTAGGGCATTTTTATGATACACCCACTTAGGGAAGTGAGACTGACGACTGCGCCCGAGGTATGGTCTGATGACTTTACATAGTACCGAAACCGTTTTCCAGTAGCCAAATAAGAGAGCGACTGTAGGGTAGAGCAAGTATTTTTTCTGGTTGAGTTGGTCGTTGTTCCAATCTACAGTGTGTCAGAAATATGTAGCATGCTATTCATTGGACTAACTGTCACCTAAAAGACATGCCCTTGATATGAACTCTATAAGATACTAAATGGAAAATTAAAAGCAGCGTACTAGTTTCATATTTCGGAGTTAGGAATATCCGTAAACTGACTAAATTCATTAATAACATAACTGTTCTTGATGGTGCAGCGTTAGCGTCACTTAATAACACTAAACTTTGTACTAAGTCCCTATTATAAAGCGTAATTTACTGACTCACAAGAAAATTAGTAAAGTGAAAACCATTGCATTTGTTGTTTTCCAGAAATTCTTCACATTTATTCACAAAATAAATTTCAGATGAGAATGTCTTGCAATGGGCAATAGCATAGTTCAAAAACTGGTAGATATTTTTGTTCGTGAAACAGAAATAATTACTTTTAGTAAAATAAAAGACTTGAAAGATCAGACGAATTACTACAAAATCTATATAGCTAATATCTTAGTAATGCTAAAAAGCAATGTAACCGGCACTGATGCCTTTGCACAACGACTCTGTATCAGTGCACCCCAAAAGTAATTTTTCTACCGAAATGTCCGCCCTGATAGCTGAGTGGTCAGCGTGACGGATTGCCGTCTTACGGGCCCCGGTTCAATTCCCGGCTGGGTCGGGGATTTTCTACGCCCATGGATTGGGTGTTGTGCTGTCTTCATCATCATTTCGTCCCCAACGGAGCGCAGGTCGCTAAGTCACCCGGACCTCCCCCGCAAAGGGCCTCGCGGCCAATGACGCCAAACGCTCATTTCCGTTTCCACTACCGAAATGGAGAAAAATTATTCTGTTAACGTACCTCCATTTGACAACCCTTAAAACTGAAAATAAACGTGTAGTCGGCATTTATAATGAACTTTGGTACACCAATAATATTATTTATGCCAAATACTTTCAACTAATGCGGCGTAAAAGAGCTCTCTTCACGCCCACGATTTGCCAGAGAATACGCTCGCTACTAGGCAACCAGTAACTACATAAAGCATTTGAATATTAAACCAGATACCATTACGAAAATTATACACAGATAACTACTTCGTGTAACTGCAAAACAAGATTAGAGAAAGATAAGAAGGAACGCAGGTCAAGGCAAAAAGTAGTAAGAACTTTATCCGGGTCATATATTGTGGCAAAATGTCGCAACATACAGACAAACAATATAAGACCGCAAATGTTTAATGCTGCTTTCAGATGAATAAGACTCCGTACCCTGGGGACCAAGGATAGGAAACATTCCTACCTCCAAACTTTCAAAAGTGGGACAAAACAAATAAAACAAAATTCCAAAATTAGCTTTGCACAAAGTTTATTCCAATAACTGAGATAAAGTTTACATTGGAGGTATGGGCAGAATATGTAATATTATATCAGTGAACTTTTGTATACTAGATTAAAATTAATAATGCTATGGCCTCATATCAGAAATCATAGCACGATCCCTCTGGTCGCCATTGGCGGCAGCCTTACAACACAGCGGTATGGTGACGATATTATGCGCCTCGATTTGCTGTCCTTCATAGCAAGTCATCATGGGCTTATATTTTAACAAAATAATTTCCGCTCGTACACGGCGAGAGTTTCTACTGCTTATCTTCGTGCGTGCCAAACCATACTTTAGCCAGCAAGCTTACCGGACTTTCTCCAACTCAGAACGTTTGGAACACTATGGGCAGGGCTCTCCTATCATCTCGGGATTTTAAGGATCTATTGGGCTAATTGAACAGAATCTGGCACGACATCCCTGAGGAGGACATCCAACAACTCTCTCAATCAATGACAAAATGACGAGCTGAGTAACTGCTTGCATAAGAGCAAGAGGTGGACTAACACGTTACTGAATTTGAAACGTCCCCTTAGAACAATTATGTAAGACTTTGCTTAAACTGACACACAATTTTTTAGCGCAACGCAATCTCACTTTCAAAAATCCCTACAAAAGAATGGCCCTGACTAACATTAACCTATACCTTTCACAAATCACTTACCTCACAAAAATCTTGGTTACTCGAACTACTGCAAATCAGTGAGCGCCACTACTGCCAACTCAATAAAAGATTCAAACTACGGAAGGCACTAACTACTGATAGGCATAGTTAGAAAATGAAAGATTGTAATAGAGAACAAACAATGTATTTACCTTAATAGTCATAATATAAATAGCAATTCATGACATGCAGTCTTACAAATTTCAAAACTCCGCCATTCCTCTCCCCACATCTACCACTGCAGGCGGCTCACCTCCAACTGCACAACGTTACGCGCTGTTAACAGACAACTGCCCAACGCTACAATTGCCAACAACAATGCAAACCAGCCACAGACTGCACACAACACAGCCAGTGATTTTCATACAGCGCGCTACATGGCGTTACCAATATAAAACCTAAACAGCCTACTTACATTGCCCCCATGTTCCCCACAAAATATTTTACAAATTGTTTTGGGCACTGGCCAATACATATTTGTTAAAAATTTTTAACAATTACAATAACAAAGAAATCAAATGCATACACTTATTGATACAATGTTGGTCAAAAGCTAAAATTTTCTCACAGTCCATAAAGACAGTCCTGATCATTCCTCACAGTAAAATTGCAGTGTTTTTCTCAAAGTCTGAGCAGTAAAAGAAAATGCACACGAAAGTAGTGGATTTCCATGCAGTCTTGAAGAAGTAGTAGTGTCCTTCTAACGGAAAGACAGTGCTGACTCTTGACATGTGGGCAGCTAATGGGGCACAACAGAGCAAACCCAAAGCAAATCAATGGAAGTTGAAGAATATTGGTAGGTAGGTCATCACAGAGCAGACCCACTGTAGTCCTGGTAGAGAGTATGGTACTGGTTGGCCGCCAGAGGCGCAGACCCACTGCAGTCCTTATAGAAATAATGGTACTGGTGATTCATCAAAGGTGTAGACCCACTGTAGTCCTTTTAGAGGTGGCTAGCAGCCATCTGTTGCGACTGTGCAGGTGCACAATCACCATCGGAGAGTCTTGCGGACATTATAGCAAGTCCATAAACCACTACTTGTGCACTCACAAAGTTTTTGGAATAGTCCTTAGAAGTCTTGCAGACAATATAGCAAGTCCATAAACCACCACTTGTGCACTCACCAAGTTTTTGGAATTGTCCTTAGAACCAGCAATGCTATTAACCAGTCCCTTGCTGAATTATTAACACACATCCAAACACTAACAGTCCCAACTTCTCACATACTGTGCATTACTATGACCAACAGAAACGTGTGCAGTGAAATGTAACTTAATTTGAAGAACTGGTGTCTATACAATTATAAATTTACAACATAAGAATACAATTACAAAGGTACAAAATACATCATTAAAGAACATAACAGTACAAATAACATTTGTAGTAATACAGGCTTTACAAAAGAATAGAAATAGACATATACAACAGTGTTACAGGAATTATGACATAAGTAAATAAATAAAATAATAAGAATAGTTTTCGGAACATCAATTTCACACATGAGAATTGAAACAGAACAGAATTAATAATGTGTAAACATCTTTACAAAGAAAATGACATATTATAAATGCAAATTATATTTGAGGATAACAGTATTCCTCATCATAGTGAATGTAGCTTAGTACTAGAAAAATTCTACAACATAAATCTTATTAACTAAACACATAAAGGCAGGAAGAACACAAATACACAAGGGTACACAAACACATAGAGGGATAACTCAAAAGGAAAGGACAGGGTTTGTTTTACTGCAGTATTTTGCATGGAGATCTCCCTTCATTCATCATTATTCCCAGAAAGTCCTATCTAACCCTGCTTTCTGTATTCTATTCATCCTCTTTCAAAATCCTTTTTTGCAAAACCATTTTCTTATAGCTTCTCAATGCATTTCTTCCAATTCATCATAACTCGTTCTCTTATACAGCCTACCCCATCTTAAGCTAACTTAAATCTACTGAGCTCAGATGCTAAACTGAGGGACGAGGCAATCCAGCAGCACAAAACAATTAATACAAACAGCAATGAAAAAAATGCAGATTGGCAAAGCTAGCAGCATTAACTCTAAATTTGCAGACCAAATGCAACATTGCAACTAATATGAACCAATGTGCAGCAACAAGAAAAATAAATCAGTAGTAAAACTGGCGTAACAGAGTAATACAAAGTGAAATTTAGTAGCACTATGCCTGGCAAACAGCAGCAGCAAATGCAATAACTTACATCTAAACATGACAAAGCTCAAGCAGAAAAAATATTAGAGTAAAAATGCCCATGTTTAATACCTATGTCACATCATAACACTAGAGTGATGCATCACATTGATTTACTCTAGCAGATAAGTTACCAATCTGTTAAAAATTTATTTTTGCAATTCCTGTGAAGGGAAATGTCTATTTGTGCTCTCTTTTCTACGAAAGTACTTCCTAAAATTATTCTTTACTGGGTCTGCAGACAGAAAATAGTGATATTAGTACATCTATTAAATTTTATTTTAACCAATGCTGCTGCAGCTAGAAACTTGATATTAAACAAAATGAGCAAACTCTCAACTAGAAAGACAATAGATGTTAAATGTTTCTCATCATTTCATTAGGGATTTTAATAAATATCATAAATTGAGAGCTCCACAGTATAATCATATGTTTTCAAGTTTGAGTGTGTTGTATTTGCGATGCTTTCTACAAGGATAATGGCCTCCGTTTTTTTTCTCCACTTGTGCCTCTGAAAGGCACACACTAATGGCTTCTTTCCAGGCGATTGTCGTGCAGCTGGGTGCCCATGACTCATTACGTGAAGGTGGTCACTCAACTTTCTTACTGAAATATTTACGACACCAGTTTGCACTACAGTGACAGTCTAATATAAAAAATTTCACAGGTCGAGAATTTGCGTTGCAAATGTGTAGAATCAAAATCCTAGGAATATAACAGTGTTCAAAAAGTTTTCGTAAGCATTGTGATACATTTGTGCATTTGCACACATTTCATAACTCTTAAAGTAAGATTCTTGGTTTCCAACATCCTTTTCCACAAATCAGAGTCCCTAACCACTACTCATTATTTATATATGTATTCGTCAACACTTCTTCAATATTTCATCAAAATAAATACGTAGCATAATCAAATTCTTCATTTATGGTAGCATCATCTTATTGATCATAAACATACCTCAACAGCATAATACACATCGTCGTCGTAAAAATAACATCATAACACCTCAGTCAAATCTCAAAAACGTCGTAGCTTTCTGCAAAAATGTCAAAACCTAAAAAAAATTCTCTGCTCATTTCAGTAGTGTCATCTACCTCAAACGTACTTTAAAAACATGCTCCCTTACCAAATACATCATTCAAAGCTCTCATAGTATCACAATGGATCCGAAAAAATATGACAGTTCACAAAGTACAGACAAAACACAATTTCATAAGTGTGAAGTTACCCAACTGTGTAATTGCGTAAACATGTGTCACTGATGTAGTAAAAATAATGTTTATCTCTCAGTTAAATGATCAGATAGCCGTGTAATTTGTGTGTTGGAGAAATATGGTACCAATGTGTAAAGTTGTATAAGGAAATACCATATTAGGTAGGGCTCCTTGTGCTTGCCAAACACGTGGTACACAAAGTAAACGTGTACCCCCCTGAGGATTAATGTAATTATACCCTCAGGTGTTACAGATTACAGCAATGGAATGAAATGTATCACAGAAAACTTTCTTTGTAATTCAAAAATCTTGAAGAATAAATGGTTCAAGTACAAAATTAATCACTCAAATGCGTGTCCTGTAGCACTAAATGTGCGTCTTGCTGTAAGATAATTCTGTGGAAAGTGTCGTAGTTATTGTCCTCTGTAAGCAAAGTTCTGCTGAAGTCAATGTACTCACCTCATCATAAACAAAAGTGAAATGCTTTGCGTATGGATATCGTAGTTATTACATACCTTACCGTGATCAAGAAAGTACTATAATGTAATGTATTGTTGTGCTAGGGAAAAGGCTGTCTCATTGTAGCTATACCACAAAATTTACTACTGAAACATGCTTTACTTTCCAGAACAATACAGAAAAACTGTGCAGTTATAAAACAGATGCACTGCAAAAGCAACAATGTAAATTGTGTCACATATTAGTAGCGTCGTGATACAATCGTCTAGCTATCAAAGAAAGCAATGCTAAGTCATCTTTAATCTCACCAAATGTACTTCAAATAAAGAGTATCTTTTCAACTAAACCAAAATGTTGCAGTAAAATCTCATTGGCAGTATATGTTCTAAGTATGTAAGCCTGATAGTCGTTATGTAATCGTGCAACTAACAAGCAAGAATGTACAAATAACAACACTGTGTCATCTGTTCACTATTACAATGCATTCGTAATTTCTGTTTAAATAAGTTCTCTTGATTTTTGACTGGATATTTAACTTCAAACATTGTTGCTTGGTAACAGTTTCTTAGTCTGACAAAACATACTAGTAACGTGAAGTGAAAAATTTTAGGGCAAAGACTAAGTTAAAAAGCAGATTATCTCTCAATAAACGGTTTTACATGTGAAATGTGGTGCAGTCCTTTACTCTTCCTCCTATGGAGAGCTCCAGCTTCAACGGAATTATCATGTGGTATATGTCGGTAAAGAATGCAAAAATTTTTCTCAAGGTTAGTGTCTGTGTTATTTTTCTCTGAGCCTGCTGGCGCACGTGGCTGCCTGCGATGCGAGTCATTGTCTGCTATCTCTTTGTTGGCGCGCGTCGTTATTAGGATTTGGAGACCTAACTTCTACAAATTCACCTTGTCGAGAGGGCCCTGCTCTGTTTGAATCCCGCCAGTTCCGATGCAACTCAGGTCTGTCGTTACGATTATATTTCTGTCGTCATGTCGGTAGTTCCTGTAGTTTCTTTCTTGTCGGTTAAGTGGTGGAGAATTTCTCCCAGAATTATCACTGCACAGTGGACCGTTGCGTCTGAAGTTATTCTGTCTCCCGTGATAATAATAGTCCTGGTTGCCATATTGTCTGTTTCTATGATTGTCTCTGTCATATTCATTACTACGGAAATGCGAACTTTTTCTGTTACTATTACTCTGCCAGTGGTTGTCATATGGGTGGTGTCTGCTTTGTTCACGATTTGCGTTGTAAGAATAGCCTTGTCGTGTCCAGTTATTATTTCTGTCGTCGCAGAATTGTGACGGATGTGACCTGTAATTGTTGTGTTCCTGTTTTCGCGCCCCGCGATTGTCAGTGTCAATTTCCAATTCTTGTAACAGTCCCTGAAAAGCTTCAATGTCGTCTTTGCAACGTCCTGCCAAAATAATATGTCGTAAATGTTCAGGCAATTTGATTAAGCAAATGCGGATGAGTTCTGAGGGGCTGTATGGGTTTGAAAGATACTGATTCTTATGTAACATATCTTCGAAATATTTGACAAGACTGGAAAATTCCGATTGTTCGAAATGTTTCACCATTATGATGCTTTGTTTTACTCGGTCTGTGCTCTGATGACCAGTTGGGCGGAAAACAATGAGAGAATTGATGAAGCCATGCTTGTGGATGAATGTCGTTGCCGAAATTCTTAAATGTTTTGAATTTACGTGTAGTAATGAACAGCTTATAGTCAAAATCATCGTGTCGGTGAGTCGCACATCGCTCATTGTTACTTCGTTTCGGCGGTTCCATCTCAAAATCAAATGCGCCTTGCCAATTTTTTTGAAAATTTCCGAAGTGTGCTGTGTTATTATTATGTGGTTATTCCGTATTTCTATGTCCCTCTTCCCGTACTGGAGCGCGAGTGTCCTCTGAAATATGCAATTCTTGTATTACTTGTGCCAACTGATCTTGTACTTTCCGGATTTCTCTTTAGTACTGTGTATTGATTTGATTTTGATTTTGTTTGAATTTTCTAACTTGATCATACTCTTCAGTGTCCGTGAAGGCTACAGGTCTTGGGTCATTCAGATCATCATCTACCTTTGTAGATAAGTTAGTGAACTGATCTGAAAGTTCGGCTACTTTATCCGATAGTGAAATTATTTCCTCTCTGTGTTTTTTTGAACCAAGTTTCAGAGTGTCCATTTGTGTTGAAATCGTGTCTACTGTGTCCTTTAAGTTTTCCTGAGTTTTTGCAAGTAGCGTAACCAAATCGGTAGATGCAACTGAGTCAATTTTAGCTTGCAAGATGTCGTGATTTTCATGAACAATAGTTTGCAGTTCTTTTATGGCTGCTTCATGATTCTGTAATGCATTTTCATGACGCGAAAAAATAGGTTTGAAATGCTCACACATTTGTGTTTTTACGTCATTACAGGCTTTTTGACATTTCGATTCAATGTTATGTAACTCAGTAGTTAAATCTTCACGTGTTTGTTCAAGTGTGGTGTCTAACTTTTGAAGCTTTTGCTGTGTTTGTCTCTGATTTTGTTCCATTGTGTCTAACTGTTGCTGTGTTTGTCTGTGGTGTTGTTCCATTGTATCTACCTCTTGAAGATTTTGTCCCATTTGTTTCTGATTTTGTTCAAGCGTTGTGTCTAACTTTTGTAGCCTTTGTCCCATTTGTTGCATTAACTGTAATAACAATGCACTGTTGTCTGAAACATGTTCCTCAGTGCTTTTCGGCAGTGAAGTTGCACCGGCAACATTCACATTTTGACAAGCAGAAAATGTGTCTTGACTTATTTGAGAAAACGTTGAGGACCCAAAACCTGAATCTACAGTATTCGCAAGATTGTGTCCTGTCATTTCGGATTTCTGAGGCGAATTGTTGCCGACCGATCGATCGATCATGCTTCCCTTTTCACTAATTGTTTCACTGTCTACACCATTATTTGCCACCCACTCCATTTCCGTAGCCGGCCGAAGTGGCCGTGCGGTTAAAGGCGCTGCAGTCTGGAACCGCAAGACCGCTACGGTCACAGGTTCGAATCCTGCCTCGGGCATGGATGTTTGTGATGTCCTTAGGTTAGTTAGGTTTAACTAGTTCTAAGTTCTAGGGGACTAATGACCTCAGCAGTTGAGTCCCATAGTGCTCAGAGCCATTTGAACCAACCATTTCCGTATGCGCAATTACCAAATTACTACTTTAAACATTAGTTAATTCATTACTCGGTGGCGCTAACACACTGCTTTCATCTTCACTGTCATTTCTCCGTTTACTTTGGAGCCTAGTATTACGTTTTTCACACGCCATTATTGTCACAATAACACAGAAATGCACAATTGGAAGAGTAAAATAAGAAAACACATTAACATAGCACTGAAAATAATATCTAGTTAATTGCAAGCGCAGCTGCGAAATACTTGGTGCAAATCTACATGCATGCCACAACTGTTTTACTGTACAAGAATGAAAGACTGCAACTACAAAGGAGATTCTCTCTACAATTATGCGCTAGCAATAAACAAAATCTACACTAATTACACAAACTACAAGAAAAAATTAGAAGATTCCAGTGAGGTATCCTGGCTGGGTCGCCATATGAAACGTCCCCTTAGAACAATTATATAAGACTGTGCTTAAACTGACACACAATATTTTTAGCGCAACGCAATCTGACTTTCAAAAATCCCTACAAAAGAATGGCCCTGACTAACATTAACCTATACCTTTCACAAATCACTTACCTCACTAAAATCTTCGTTACTCGAACTACTGCAATTCAGCGAGCGCCACTACTGCCAGCTAAATAAAAGATTCAAACTACGGAAGGCACTAACTACTGATAGGAATAGTTAGCAAATGAAAGATTTCCACAGAGAACAAACAATGTATTTACCTTAATACTCATAATATATATAGCAGTTGATGACATCCAGTCTTACAAATTTCAAAACTCCGCCATTTCTCTCCCCACATCCACCACTGCTGGCGGCTCACCTCCAACTGCGCAACGCTACGCGCTGTTAACAGCCAACTGCCCAACACTAAAATAGCCAACAACAATGCAAACCAGCCACAGACTGCACACAGCACAGCCAGTGATTTTCATACAGAGCGCTACGTGGCATTACCAGTATAAAACCTAAACAGCCTACTTACAAATTGCTCAATTTCTGAATCGCTTTCTCTTCAATCAGTTATCCAGTTTTTCTGAAACTGTAATCATTTGCTTGTCTGTACATCCTATCTACCGATTTCCGTCGCATTCTGATAATTCTTTCGTGGGGCGTCGCTGATTCGTTTGTCTTAGACTGTATTATTAACTCAAGGTACAGTCTCTTATGGAAAATTCTAATACCGTTTTCATGGTGTTTGCGGAACGTAATTCTGTACTGTGTGTCAGAGAGAGACACTTGGCACCCAAGCCCGTTCAGTTGTTGTTGCTGTAACTGTGAGCACAGTATGATGATGCTGACCCTACACTACTGGATATTTGCGTTTAAAGTAAATGATTGTGCTGCGCATACGGAAACCTCATATTGAAATGAAAATTAAAAGTAGTGGCCCAATCAAAAGTGAAAATATCGGAACCTCACCGCACACATACATATATTAATAAGAGGATGGATCTTCTACCTATAACAAAAAAATGCGGTCTCTATAATAATCAGGTTTATTATCATAAACATCAACGCATGACTTACGCACAGATACAACTGAATGAATTTTAACAGCTGGACAAGGGATTAAGTAAAATTTAACCTTGGCACAACTGAGTGGGCGTGATATAAGCATAGTTATGAGAATATTTCGCAGATGTGACAGGTGGCTACAAGAGTAGTTAGTTCATTAGAGAAAGAAAGTGGAAAAATTGAAACGAATACCAGAAAAATCACCAAAGTTTGTAATGAAAGCAACTACTTACCTCCAAAATCTTACAACTGTACCAATGGCTCCTGAAGGGCGAGAACGATTTCGTGTTCCTATCGCGTCGTTGCTTGCACTGTTCGCCTACATAACCAGACTCACGTAACTTGAAATTGGTAAGCAGCCGCCGTACTGGTTGGACACTCTTGAGTTCAAAGCGGTCTCTGCAGTCAGTACTGAAGTGGAGGTACGCATTGTGCCACAACAAGGCTCAACTCATCAGTCGTCTGATAAAAAGTCGTTGTTCCACTCTCTACTAGCGGCATGTGTTCAAATCTACTATAAGCGCGTGTTCTCTATCTTAATGTTCTCAGAGCAGGAATCTTGCTGATTGATAGAAGCAGACATTACGAACATCATCCAGTAACACCTGAGCAATAAGGTTAAAGAACCACCTACTCTCTCTGATTTCGTTTTTATCAATGAAAAGTCGTGAGAGTAAGACGCCAAAAGAAATACCCCCCCCCCCCCTTCCATGATATAATTCTCGAAACTGAGAAATAAGAGAGCTCCCACGTATACAGGCATGAAAAGTGCGCACTCTGCTGAAATTAAAGCTATAAACCCATGGAAAAGTTTATTTTAGAAATTTAAAGAGAACATTATTCTGTAGCGTTGCCTCTGAGGCAACGGTGTGGTTCTCATGCTGCACTCTGGGAAACGACTCTTTTCCTAGCATTTTTATCCTTCTAAATGGATTCTTCGAGCAATGCTGTGTTTATCTATGGAGCACAGCTACCTGCGCTGCCCAAAGTACATGGGATGGGTTAACATTATGGTTGTGTTGACAACCTGAGGCTAACGCTCAGCCCTAAGCTAACAAATTGACGACCCTGCTAATTACGAGGCCTGTTCAGAAAGTAAGCTCCGATTGATTGCCAAATTGAAACCACAGTGAACATCAGAAATGTTTCACTGGTAACAATTAGCTACACCTTTCAGCTACTTCTCTACGTAGTCGCCGTTCTGACTTAGACTTTTGTCATAGCGTTGTACCAACTTTTCAATAGCCTCATCATAGAAGGCAGGCGCCAGTGCTTTCCGCGAATTCTCCACGCTGGCCTACACCTCGTTGTCTGTGTCAAAATGTTGTCTTCAAAGACAGCGGTTCATGTGACCAGAGATGAAACTCAGGGGGAGACAATTGCGGACTGTATTGTGGGTAATCTCACATTTCCATTTGAAAACGATGCAGGAGCATCTTCATTGCCCCTGCAGAATGCGGCTGAGAATTGTCTTGAAGAAGAAACAGCACGACAGTTATGTAATGTTAGCTGCATAGCTTCAGGCGAAATTTCTCACCAGGCCCTCGTACTTGGCGGCAGACACTATTTTCTAGACATCTTTACGCACTCACTGCGAGCTCAGAAATGAGAAGAGCGACGTGATGCTAACTGGGGTTATACTAGAGACACTACCCAACACATCTGTGCAAAGCTTTATCGGATTTTCATAGTCGTTTCCATTTCGCGACCGATCGGAGCTTACTTTCTGAACGCCCCTCGTACTTTTATGAAAACTCCTTATCTTTTGCCAGCAAGCTCGTGGGCTCTCAGTTCTGCGCTCTGTTCATCGTAATAAAACAAGAAGTGAAAAGAAGGAAGTAAGCAGGACACTCAGTGGTGCTAATCTATATGGCCTGCAGGTGGCGCCTATTGGGAAGCGTGGCAGATGAAAGTTGTGTCAGGAGGCACTCCCCCAGTTCGCCACTTGCCGTTTCCTCAGGGAAGAGGGGGTGGTTTTAATCTGTGTACGCCGGTGGACGCAGTAAAAGAAGAGTGACTTAACCACTTATTTATACAAATACTTCTCACCTTTAGCGATGACGCTGCTTGTCCGGGTGCGCCGCAAGCGCCCAGCAGCTAGTCAGGAAGTGGCTGCTGCGTCTCCACCCTCAGCACACGAAGAAGGTGGCGCGTGCGTATGTGGCTTACACGCGGCTGCCTAGGAGGTCCTCGATCTCCTCCAGTAACTGTGGCTCATCTCTGCTCTATGAACCACGATGATGGTTGTCGTGTGGTCGAAAAGAGCGCCGATCCTGGCATGCCGTGCACGTAGGCCACATGGCTCCACTGAAATGTCAGGAACACTGATGTCCAAGGCCCCCAGGCTTTCCAATCTGCGTTGGAAGCTGTCAACAGCGCCGTGTCTGGTGCTTAAGGAGAAGAAGACATCTCTCCGGCGGCTGCTGGCAGTGTTGAGTACGAGCAGGAAATCTTGATAGACTTATACCCAGCGTAAATACCGTGTCAGGGAATCGAGTACACGCATCTTGTACCCCATCGATCCTTCTGACCAACTACTCTCTTGTAAACTCCAATGCTGGAGTATTTATAGTGTGAAATATCGGCTGGTGTTGACCCAAAGTCAATTGTAATGACCGCTTTGGCCTCCCTAATACGAATGCATCTGCGATTCATATCGTACCCTATTTGCTTAACACGTTTGTTACACAAACAGACTGGTCAGTAACAATATTCAGTACGTCTTCTTGCGTTAGCGACTCGGCTTCTAACTTCATGTAACAAGCTGATGTGATACTTCTCAGTCGTATTGCTTTACTAAGCTTCTGCTGTCGCACTTGTTAACACTCCCGCAAGGAACACAAAGTGAACGAGGTCTCGCAATTATGAAATACTGCGGCCAGCTGCCTGATACAGTGTTGATACGTAACACCTCTCTGAAGCTCCATGTTTAGAAGAGACTGTGGTCTGTTGCAGGTGAAGTGGTGGATCACGTTCAACGAGCCATCAGTGTTCACCAGCGGCTACTCGAGCGTGGGCTATCAGGCGCCCTCTCAGTACGCTCCAGGCATCGGCAACTACCTTGCAGCGCACACCCTCATCCGCGCCCACGGTAAAGTCTACCGCCTGTACGACCAGCAGTTCCGCGCCACGCAGAATGGTAAGCGTTTCACTAGGTGACACATCGGCTAAGGCAACTGTCACGTGACGTTACAGAGCAGCTGAATTTGTCATTGTTGGCAGAACATTCAACTAAGACTCATAAAAACGGAGTACATGTCTACGAAATTACTATCACTTAAATTGAAATGGACAAGTTCATTTACTCATTTATGTATTCGAACCACCTAGCCGGTAATTGGCTCTTATGCAAAACCACGCCTCGTTTAAGACGAGATTAAAATGTATGTGTTATCGTAACACTGTTTTCCTCTAGGAACAGCCGAGCTTTTTTTACTTGCGCCAAAAGAAAGAAAATCTTTATCTCACAATGCCAGCCTCGTCCCAGCTCTCCTCATTCCTATCTATTTTTCCCTTATTTGCTAGATTTACCTTCATTATATTCCAGCTTTTATCTTGACCAGTCCACTTCACCTCTATGATCCAATCTGCTCTGCTGCTATGCATTTCTCTTGGTATGTCGTTGTTCTCAGTATACAACTACCTAATAAGAACACTGTTTAGAGCAATGATAATAAGAATGATATCATTGTTATAACATGTAGATTTACTACTACAATCACTAGTATCACCACTATTGTTCTTATGTGCATAGTAGTTTTAACTCTCAATGACGTGTGTACACATGCAAGAGAGTGCCTGAAGATCTTAATACTGCTACATAAAATGAATGATTCACTCTTTGTCCTGTTTGCGAATAAATACACTAGACCTACTTTTCAGTCTGATTTTGTGCACACAGCTACACACAACTGTTAAACGCAAAGGAGAGAACGAAAAGATGGAAAGAGTGGGGTTGGGTTGGGTTGTGTTGGGGGAGGAGACCAAACTGAGAGGTCACCGGTCTCATCGGATTAGGGAAGGAAGTCGGCCGTGCCCTTTTCAAAGGAACCATCCCGGCATTTGCCTGGAGAGATTTAGGGAAATCACGGAAAACCTAAATCAGGATGGCCGGACGCGGGATTGAACCGTCGTCCTTCCGAATGCGAGTCCAGTGTGCTAACCACTGCGCCACCTCGCTCCGTGGAAAGAGTGCACTGAGGGACTGTACAGGCGAAAGAACTCTCTGTTGACGACAGAAAAAGAAATGGGTGTTGATGAAGAAAACACATAGCATCGAGCATTAGGCAGAAGGATTAACCCTCTAGAATTAGAAAAACCCTGAAGGAACTTGACAACGTATGTGTGTAGAATCTGTGATTCTAGAAACGTACCATCCTATTTTCGGAACGACATCATCAACATTATATTGACCATATCAAAGGCAAATGAATGTAAGAAATCATACAATCACCTTAAAAGAATCCAAATTGCTAACAATAATAAGATATGAAAATAGAAAATACACCTGTGGATCTGGTAGACCACTCTGGCTTCAGGAAATGTAAAGGCACCACAGACGTAATTTTAACGCACGCCGTAATCGACGTGAGACGTAAGAGATATGAAGAGACTTTCGTAAGGCAATGGAACTAAAATAGCGCACAATGACAGAAAATCACAAAAAATAGTTTCAAGCTATAGGGAAGGACAGGTATTGCTTAATATTCCCAAAACCCAAAAGTGAACAGAGTTACTGGACGACCAAGGTTTGAAACGGGTCTAAGACCTACAGTTTTTCCCACCTACCATTCAATTTATGTACCGAAGGAGTAATAATGCAGTTACAAGAAAGGATCAGAAATATGATTAACATTCATGATGAAATGATAAGTTTTGTTGTTGACATCGCTATCCTCAGTGAACATTAAGATTGGTTATATTACTTGTTGAATTAAATGAGCTGCCTAACAAATACAGAATACGGATTGAGAGTAAACCACAGAAAGGCAAGTGTAAAAGGTGCAGGAGATGTCAGGTTAGCGACGAAACTAATGTTAAACTTTGAGACAGCATAGTAGCCTAATATAAGAAATTCTGCTAGCTTGGAAGCAAAATAACACGTAACAGACGAGCCATGGAGGACAAGAGAAGCAGATTAGTAGAGACAAATACAGCATGTCCTGCCCAAAAAATTTACTGGTATCTGAGCTGTGTGACTGCTCAAGTTACGTGCTAGAGATACCAAAATTTCAAGTTAACCACAGCTACTCATAGGAGATAGGAAGTTAGGGGTCTTTGCTGATGGGCAAACTTGTGGTTGGTACATAATTTTAATGTTGACTAAAGAAATAATTTCATTGTTTCTGAATTACAGAATCAGAATAACAATATAAAAATTTAATGCAGACCTTTGTTCTCTTAAGAAAATATCAAGTCTTTAAATTTCGGTCGCTTGTCCTTCACCAAACTTAGAAAAACTATGTGATTGGATAATTAGATGTGATTGCAAAATCATCACAGACAGTCACCACCATAAGCACACTGTGAAGTTCATTGCTAATGTAACCAAAATTTACACAACACTAATGATATAAAAAGTTCTCGTCCGTCCCGGCGGACAGGCCGGATATTTAACTAAAGGATGGGAGCACGGCTTATACACGGTGGTACTCGGAACAAACGAGTAGAAAGCAACCGCCGAGCAATTTCGAAGATGATCAAGCTGCAAGCCAGGGCAGAAAACACACCGAACACGCACACGATCTCAGCGTGCCCGCCAAGGCGACAAACACCGTCTGTCCACATACCAGGCCGTTATTGCAACAGAAAATAATTCACACTGCACACAAATTCAACTCGTGATTCACCTTTTTCAAGGCCTTGCAAGGCTTACTAACTACGTGACTATCTGTAACATAACAACAAAAAACCAAACTGAGACATTTACCGAATAAAAGAACAATTAAAATTGCACTGACCTAACAAATCGCTGTCCTTCATATTGAAAGAGAGTGTAAAACCGAAACTGGGCGAGGAGCACACTAATTAACACACTACATCAAATTAACATAGCAAGAAACCTTTAAAACAAGAAGTAACACTCTACTCCCTTTTACATTTTCCGAAATAATTAGACTCCGTTCCGCGGAAACAACACTTGGAAGCCTTAGGCTTCTTCAGTTCAGTATAACACTCTCTTATTCAGAAGCATCCTTAACTGATTTCCGGTAGATACAACATGCCACCACCAGTTTCACAAATCTTCACTGGTTAACAGCAGCATACGAATCATACGTAACTTAATGCTTCCAGTTACGCGAAGAAAAAGATGCCCAGCGTGATGAGACGGACACGCCACCGTTTCGCACGCAAACGCGTCGACTAAACAGCACCGTACATCCAGTGCGCGGCGAAACGTCAGGGACGGCGAGGACGGCGAGGCCAGGCAAAGAGCCACGGAAACGTTGAGAAATCGACGCAAGCCCTGTCACCACAACAATAGACACACACGCAATAACGACACCGGGAAAACACAACAACGACCAGGTCCACCAAGACAGAGGAAGCTCTAGGGAACCCCACACTCACTCCACCCCCTCGAATTCACTGTTAGGAGAGAGAGCTCGGCCACACGCCAAGCCGGAAAACGAAAGGCGGAACAGTCAGAGATACAAGACCAGACGGGTGCCGATATCAGCGACGCTAGTGGAGCATAACTAGAGCCAGTCGCCACGGCTCAGAATCAACCGTAAGCCTCATTTCTAGCACGGCATGGTCGATGGGGAAACCGGGAACGAAGAGAATTGAAGCATGTGAGATGTGTGGTGTGAGATGTAGTGTGCCAGGAACGTGTTGAAAATTTAGTAAACTGGTAAGGGAAAAAAATGGAATTCCTCCGTAGAATCGGTGAGGAAAGAAATACGTGAACAACAGTGACTGGAAGACCGGACAGGGCGATAAGGCATGTTTTGAGACATCAGTGTATAACATACATGGTGCCAGATGGAACCTTGAAAGGTGAACACTATAGGGAAAGACAGGCATAGGATTATATCTGAAATGAATAAGGACACCGAGTGCAAATATTATTAAATGAAGAAGTGGGAATAGTTTTGAAAACTGATAAAGTACAAGAAACATGCGCAGAAATGGTGGAGACCACTGAAAATATCTAGACTGACAAGGTGATTATGACTGTCTACGGAACAAAATAAAACTAAGTTATTTACGTGGAGTAACAGTTACGTTATATTTATGATAACCAGCATTAAGCAGTCAGTATCAGAACAATATAATATTCCTCTAATGATAATCAGTCCTGACGTGATACTGGCTGCTTAAGTTACTGTAGGTATCTTCAGACGGTAGTACTGGTTTTGGAAATTTCTTGCACATGAAATCCTTCTGATAACTGATCAAGGACTATGTATCGGGCATTGATGTCGACAGCTTGGGAAAGAAATCGTGAAATATTAATCAGACTACATGGAAACAACGTTTCTATTTCCATGAAGAACCCCATATTTGATTGCTGTAGTTTAGAGATATCACTCAGAAAACCATATTTTTAGTTTTAATCTATTTAAATTTTTACCTGCGAAAATTTCAAGAGCTAATTGTACATGTTACACATCATTGTTTCGCAGGGAGAGTGGGCATTACCCTCAGTACCGACTGGTACGAGCCGGCGGAGGACACGGAAGCTTGTGTGGAGGCGCAGAGGAGAATGTTCGAATTCCAGGTAGGGAGAAATAATTACACTCCTGGAAATTGAAATAAGAACACCGTGAATTCATTGTCCCAGGAAGGGGAAACTATATTGACACATTCCTGGGATCAGATACATCACATGATCACACTGACAGAACCACAGGCACATAGACACAGGCAACAGAGCATGCACAATGTCGGCACTAGTACAGTGTATATCCACCTTTCGCAGCAATGCAGGCTGCTATTCTCCCATGGAGACGATCGTAGAGATGCTGGATGTAGTCCTGTGGAACGGCTTGCCATGCCATTTCCACCTGCCGCCTCAGTTGGACCAGCGTTCGTGCTGGACGTGCAGACCGCGTGAGACGACGCTTCATCCAGTCCCAAACATGCTCAATGGGGGACAGATCCGGAGATCTTGCTGGCCAGGGTAGTTGACTTACACCTTCTAGAGCACGTTGGGTGGCACGGGATACATGCGGACGTGCATTGTCCTGTTGGAACAGCAAGTTCCCTTGCCGGTCTAGGAATGGTAGAACGATGGGTTTGATGACGGTTTGGAGGTACCGTGCACTATTCAGTGTCCCCTCGACGATCACCAGTGGTGTACGGCCAGTGTAGGAGATCGCTCCCCACACCATGATGCTGGGTGTTGGCCCTGTGTGCCTCGGTCGTATGCAGTCCTGATTGTGGCGCTCACCTGCACGGCGCCAAACACGCATACGACCATCATTGGCACCAAGGCAGAAGCGACTCTCATCGCTGAAGACGACACGTCTCCATTCGTCCCTCCATTCACGCCTGTCGCGACACCACTGGAGGCGGGCTGCACGATGTTGGGGCGTGAGCGGAAGACGGCCTAACGGTGTGCGGGACCGTAGCCCAGCTTCATGGAGACGGTTGCGAATGGTCCTCGCCGATACCCCAGGAGCAACAGTGTCCCTAATTTGCTGGGAAGTGGCGGTGCGGTCCCCTACGGCACTGCGTAGGATCCTACGGTCTTGGCGTGAATCCGTGCGTCGCTGGGGTCCGGTCCCAGGTCGACGGGCACGTGCACCTTCCGCCGACCACTGGCGACAACATCGATGTGCTGTGGAGACCTCACGCCCCACGTGTTGAGCAATTCGGCGGTACGTCCACCCGGCCTCCCGCATGCCCACTATACGCCCTCGCTCGAAGTCCGTCAACTGCACATACGGTTCACGTCCACGCTGTCGCGGCATGCTACCAGTGTTAAAGACTGCGATGGAGCTCCGTATGCCACGGCAAACTGGCTGACACTGACGGCGGCGGTGCACAAATGCTGCGCAGCTAGCGCCATTCGACGGCCAACACCGCGGTTCCTGGTGTGTCCGCTGTGCCGTGCATGTGATCATTGCTTGTACAGCCCTCTCGCAGTGTCCGGAGCAAGTATGGTGGGTCTGACACATCGGTGTCAATGTGTTCTTCTTTCCATTTCCAGGAGTGTATATACAAAAGGGAACTGTCACGTGCTCAGATATATTTAGATGTATCAACCAGATATGAAGATGCACAGGGCAACAGCCATCTTAAATAGGAGAAAAGTCTGAAGTTGGAAATTTCGAGGAACTGCAGAGGTACTGAAATGAATACTTCCTTGACAGCTAGATTGAAATACGTATGAATTTCCTTCTGTGCTCCTGAAACGTATCACCTCTATGATCTGAATAAAATGACAGTGCTGGCAATATACCGGTGTGTCTTTTATTAACCCGTGCTTTGTAAGTTAATGGGTGAACGTGTAGTACTATCGTGTTGGATCCCTAAGTGTTACATATTTTTAGCATTCGTATTTTTACAGGGGGCAAACTCTCTCCTAATCAAAACTGGACAGTATTGTGAAAAGGACAGATTGCCACTAACCTTCTAGAGCAGGTCTTGTGTTACATACAGGCACGAGAAAAAGACAGTTCTGCATTTGAGCTTTCGACCAAAAGGCGCTCTTCTAAAGTAAGAAACACGTACACATTCACACAAGCACAGCTCTCCCGCACATGACCACTTTGTCTGTCCTCTTGCCCGAACATACAAATAACTGGTTTAGTTGTAATAAGTGTAAATTTATGGCATACTTGTCAAAAATTTAATACTATTTGCTAAAAATGTTGCTTGTGATTTTAGTTTCATATTGAAATTCAGCGTAACGTGCAGTCTGAGAACTATCGTCTGTGTTTTGCCATATTTTAACATCCCAATACTCAGTAACGCTGTTGAAATACATCCTATAAATTTCCGCTTCGTTTACCACATTTGAGACAGTCTTTCGTATTGGTTTTGGCTGATGACTATGACTAGCATTCTGATTAAATTTTGTCAATCCTGAGTCTCGTTCATGAGACCCATTAGCTACTTTAGAAATCATCGTTCATGTGCGTTTCTTTCAAATGTAATTCATACTTACTTATTCTACTTCACGTGCTCATTGTGCATTAAATCTTACCTCTTCAGAATTCAGGAGCTTTCACGACGGTGAGCTTTGGTAAAACAAATTCATTATTCAGTCCAAGATTGTGTGGAGGACCAGGTCATGTTGTGTTTATGTTTTCCGTTAGCAAGAGTAATCCCTCACGTATCTCCATTGATTTATGGTGTTGTTGCATTTGGAGATTCCTGTTGTTAGACGATTGATTGTTCTCCAGGGGAGGTATGGGAGCGTCTCAAGGAAGTTCCTATTTCAGCTCGTAAACAGGACTGACTCGTGTCCTCTGCCCTACATTTAGGCATTTGGTAGCAGGTGTAATTGTTAATGTGATAGTTCTCTTGAGCAAACATTTTCTCTACCTCACGCGAGGCGTAACAACAGTGCTCAGTTTGTTCAAAAATGGTTCAAATGGCTCTGAGCACTATGGGACTCAACTGCTGAGGTCATAAGTCCCCTAGAACTTAGAACTACTTAAACCTAACTAACCTAAGGACAACACACGCATCCATGCCCGAGGCAGGATTCGAACCTGCGACCGTAGCGGTCGCGCGGTTCCAGACTGTAGCGCCAGAACCGCTCGGCCACCAGCGGCCGGCGATCAGTTTGTTCTTTGCACAGTATAACGTCGGGTTCTCGGAGGCTTTCGAGAATTTTACTTCTGTTTCTTCGTATGTTTTACCATGATCTGTAATGGGCATGTGGTCCACATAAACCCAGAATTGTGTGTCCTGTTACCGCGGTATCCTTGGTACAGGTGTACAGGTATTGTATAAGAAAAGGCCCAATATAGTACCTTGAGGTAATGCGCTTTATTTATTTCTCTGTCGACTATTTTTCTGTTGCAGAATGAACCTTCTTTTAGGGGATTTCTTTTACTAGGCAAGTGTGCCCATAGTCTATCGTTAATTTATACAGTTTTCTTAATAATTTTTTGTGATCGAGTGTGTCATACGCCGCTGTTTATTTTTTCTTCTACTCCCTCATAAACGTTCGTTCAAAAATTTTATGCAAATGGCGCAGGTGAGACACCAGCCGGAATTGCGAGGGATCTGCATGTCCCTTCCCAGGTTCAAACAAAACCACTACATGATCATTCTTGCATATTCGCAGCATCCAGTAGTCTCAAAACCAGATAATGAATATTTTTAGTAACAACTCCTTAGTTGTCTGTCCAAAACTTTTCATCTAAACGTTATTCAGGCTTCATTTTCCTGCATCCGATTTATACTGCTATCAGTTTTGCTGCATTGAACGTTGGATCAGCTCTCAGGTTGATTGCTTTCCTTTTTCGTCCTGTTGATCGTGTTTTTATTTTACTTTTTATTAGCCCATTTATTAAGGGCTGGTGGGCTGCTACGTTTGGTGTAGCATCCGCGAAATCAGATAATTGACGATATTATATATTATTTTCCATCCACATCCGTTATATTGTTTCAGATCCGGATCATTAACGCCTACTTCATTCGAGTTTCTTTTGTCACTCAGCGATGCCATTAGTGCTTTGCTGGCATTTGTGGGGACTTCAGTAAAGAGATATTTCCCGAAATTCTCACGGTAAACAATATGTAATTATTTGGCTTGTTTCCGGCGCCAAGTACGCGATATTCTCTTCGGTCTACAGAAACCATATAGTTTCCCGGTGTCGCTTCCAACTCCGTTATCTCTTGGACTAGTTCTAGGTCTACATCATTCCACCTTTCGTTTCACTGAAAAATTTTCGAGTGTTACAGACCTTCTAAGTTTAGATGTAACTGGTTAATGTTAAGTTTTGGATGTGGGTTCTTCTATGATTCTCATGACATATTGGTAACGAGTCTCCATGATAAACAAATTATCCGCATTCTATCCCCTATGCCGTTTACAGCTGTTAAAGGGGATTACGGCCTTCTGTCCACGGTTCTAGTCCTTCACCGTTTTGGCTTAGGCAGTTGTTGCTATGGCAAATATTGGTTGGTTTTAAGAATTTCAATACTTTTTGGTGGTTTGTAGTACAATGTGACGCTATAGCACTCCTGTCCTAGTGAGGAATTCAGTATCTTTGTTATTTGTCATTCAGGAAGGCTTTGTACGTAGGTTGGAACTTAAATAGTGGCAACACTGTTGTGGAGACACTATGCAATGGAATCTTCTATTGTCGCTGATAGCATACTTTGTTAATATACGTACCTTACCTCCGAGCAAATGGACTCTCCCGACCCACGTCACCGGCGTACGCACAATCTTCATCTACATCCACATCTACGTGATTACTCTGCTGTTCGCAATAAAGTGCCTGGTAGAGGGTTCAGTGAACCACCTTCATGATGTCTCTCCACCGTTCCAGTCTCGAACGGCATTCGGGAAAAACGAGCACTTATATTTTTCTGTGCGAACCCTGAATTCACTTATTTTATCGTGATGATCACTTCTCCCTATGTAGGTGGGTGCCAACTGAATGTTTTCGCAATCGGAGGAGAAAACTGGTGATTGAAATTTCATGAGAAGATCCCGTCGCAACGAAAAACACCTTTGTTTTAATGATTGCCACTCCAATTCACGTATCAGGTCTGTGACACTATCTCCCCTATTTCGAGGTAATACAAAACGAGCTGCCATTCTTTGTACTTTTTCGATCTCATCCGTCAGTCCCATCTGAAGCGGATCCCACACCACACAACAATATTCCAGAATAGGGCGGACAAGCGTAATGTAAGCAGTCTCTTTGGTAGACCTGTTGCACCTTCAAAGTGTTCTGCCAATGAATCGCAGTCTTTGGTTTGCTCTACCCACAATATTATCTATGTGATCGTTCCAATTTATTTGTAATTGTAATCCATAAGTATTTAGTTGAATTTACAGCCTTAAGATTTGTGTGACTTACCGCGTCATCAAAATTTAGCTGATTTCTTTTAGTACTCATGTGAATAAATTCACATTTCTCTTTATTCAGGGTCAATTGCCACTTTTCGCACACTACAGATTTCTTATCTAAATCATTTTGCAAATAATTTTGATCATCTGATGACTTTACAAGACGGTAAATGACAGCATCATCTGCAAACAATCTAAGACGGCTATTCAGATTGTCTCCGATGTCGTTAATATAGATCAGGAACAATAGAGGGCCTATAACACTTCCTTGGGGAACGCCCGATATTACTTCTGTTTTACTCGATGACTTTCAGTCTGTTACTATGAACTTCGACCTTTCTGACAGGATATCACGAATCCAGTCGCACAACTAAGGCGATAACTCCGTAGGCATGCAGTTTGGTTAGAATACGCTGTTGAGGAACGGTGTCGAAAGCCTTCTGGATATCTAAAAATATGGAATCAATTTGACATCCCCTTTCGATAGCACTTATTACTTCATGAGTATAAAGAGCTAGTTGTGTTTCACAAGAACGATATTTTCTGAATCCATGCTGACTATATGTCAATAAATCTTTTTTTTTTTTCGAGGAACTTCATAATGTTCGAATACAGTATATGTTCTAAAATCCTACTGCAAATCGACGCTAGTAATATAGGCCTGTAATTCAGCGGATTACTCCTACTTCCCTTTTTGGGTATTGGTGTGACTTGAGCAATTTTCCAGTCTTTAGGTACGGATCTTTCTGTGAGCGAGGGGTTGTATATAATTGTTAAATATGGAGCTACTTTATCAGCATACTCTAAGAGGAACCTGACTGGTATACAATCTGGACCGGAGGCCTTTCCTTTATTAAGTGATTTAAGCTGCTTTGCTACACCGAGGATATCTACTTCTATGTTTCTCATCTTGGCAGTTGTTCTTGATTGGAATTCAGGAATATTTACTTAGTCTTCTTTGATGAAGGAGTTTCCGAAAACCGTGTTTGATAACTCCGCTTTAGTGGCACTGTCATCAGTGACTTCACCGTTGCTATCGCGTAGTGAAGGTATTGATTGCGTCTTTCTACTGTTGTGCTTTATGTATGACCATAGCTCTTTGGGTTCTCTGCCAGATTTCGAGACAGAATTTCGTTGTGGAAATTATTAAAAGCATCTCGCATTGAAGTACGCGCTATATTTCGACCTTCTGTAAAACTTTGCAAATCTTGGGGATTTTGCGTTCTTTTAAATTTGGACTGCTTTTTTCGTTGCTTCTGCAACAACGGTATGACCCATTTTGTGTACCACAGGGGATCAGTACCATCACTTACCAGTTTATGTGGTATATATCTCTCAACTGCTGTTGATACTATCTCTTTGAAAACAGTCCACAACTTTTCTACACTTACATGATCAGATCTGAAGGAGTGAAGACTGTCTCTTAAAAAGGCATTAAGACCATTTTTTTCAGCTTTTTTAAGTATATGTACTTTGCGTTTCTTTTTGATGGTTGTAGGTGTTACGGTACTCAGCCTAGCAGAAACTGCCTTGTGGACGCTAATCCCTGTATTCGTCACCACACTCACTATTTGTCCAGGATTATTTGTTGCTAGAAGGTCAAGTATGCTTTCGCAACCATTTAAGCTTCGAGTGGGCTCATGAACTAATTGTTCTAAATAATTTTCAGAGGAATCAGTCAGTAAAATTTCCAATAATGTTTTATGTCTTCCGCCGGCTTTAAAAGTATAATTTTTCCAGCATATCGAGGATAGATTGAAGTCCCCACCGACTATAATTGTATGAACGGGGTACTTATTTGAAATGAGACTCAAGTTTTCTTTTAAATGTTCTGCAACTATGTCTTCTGAGTCGGTAAAACGCTTCAATTAATAGTTTAGTCCGATTGTCAGGTATAACCTCTACCCATACTATTTCACATGAATACTTCAATTTCGCTACAAGGAAAACTACCTCTGACAGCAATAAATACCCCACCACCAACTGTATTTAAACTATCCTTTCTGAACACTGTTAGATCGTTCGAAAAAATTTCGGCTGAACTTATTTCCGGTTCTCTGTACCTACAACAATTTGCGCTTCAGTGCTTCCTATTAGAACTAGCAGCTTTGGTTTTTTCCCAACACAGCTACGACAATTTACAACTACAATACCAATCGTTTCTACAACTACCTTACTGTGTTTTACCTGCCCACTTTTAGAAGGACGCCCCGTCTGTGGGAAACACAGTCACTTGTGAGCGAGCGGTCTAACGTAACGGTGTCACTACGTTCTCGAAGCAGGAACAACGGAGCTGGATCAAGATTGAAAGCCACTCCAATGAATGGCGTCATTATGGGTCGCCACGAAAGTCGAAAATGCGTCATAGCCCCCGTATGGTGAAAGTTATGGTGATTCTCGTGTACGACTGTGAGGGTGTTATCGTAATGCATTACGTTTCTACAAGGCAGACCGTCAGTGCACAGTATTGCTGTTCGTTTTTGGAGGATCACCTGCGACCAGCTTTGCAAAAGAAGTGGTGACACATTCTTCGTAAACCCCCCACTATTTTGCACAACAATACGCAAAAGCATACAGCGCCAGCTGTGTCTGCTCTGTTCGGTCGATGGGACTGGGACGTACTGTACTACCCACCATTATCCCCGGATTTAAGTTACTGTGACTTTCATTTGATTCCGAAGATGAAGGAACCACTTCGTGGCATTCGCTTCAGAACTGTTCCAGAGATTCGACAGGCAGTAGACCGCTCCATTCGCACCATCAACGGAACAGGCTCTGCTTACGGTATACTGCGCCTCCCGCATCGCTGACAACGGGGTTCTACACAACGGTGGTGACTACTTTGAAGGACAGTAACAGGTGCAAATATGTAACTCTTTTGTATCGGTTGTGAATAAATAGTTGCCACTACTGAAGTTCGAACCGTCGTACATGCATGCTTCGTTTGATGAATATTGCACTGCCGTATTGGTTTTGAGATCTTCCTGTTACGAGTTTCATCTTTCAGTTTTTGGGGTCTATCACTCACTCCTCTATGGGTCTCTTGTACACTTAAAAGATCAATTTTGCGATATTTGCATACGTCAGATAACAGTAATTGCTTAGAGCAAAAGAGTCCTTCAATGTTCATTGAAGTTATTTCGAAGAATGAACTTGAAGGAGGCAGATATGTATGTTGTGGTATTGATACTTTCGCTTCGTGAACTCTGGTGGCAGAAGGATTGGCTATCAGTGATGGTGCTCGGGGTATGCCCGAAAGATTTCCTTTAGATCAATTTTCTTGGAGGCTCGTTCTTTGCCACTAACAAACTTCTTTCAAAATAACGTTTTCTGTAATTTCAATTTTTACGTACTTTTGCCGTAATCATAACTGCGTCAATAAAGCAGTCTTAGTGGTCGACTGATATTGCATAGTAGCACTGTCTGACTAATTTGTCTATTTCTCTCTCGTTACTCACTATTTTACATTCTATCTTACTCGTCTGCCTTTTTCTGCCCACCTAGCTACCTGTGAAGCCTATACGTCTTTATTACCGATGTTTTAATCATTTAACCGGTTGGACTATTATTGCTTTATCTCTGGTCGCAAACGAATAACACAATGCCGATACTAGAGCTGCCTTAAATGTAACAGTGGTTATTATATCACTAAATTACTTTGTGCTACCGCGTCAGTACCTTATTCCAAGATTTAAGCAACTTCCTCTTCCATACCTACATGGGTGTTCAACCTCTCATAGGAAAATGAATATTGTTTAATGGTTATGCATATGAGTTAATTACTGTTTAGAATCCAAGTCCACTTTAACCTTTTCAAGACTATACTCATCACACTGGAATACTCTCTTTCAAATTCTGAAAGTGGTCGGAGTCAAATAAAGGGAACGAAAGGCTGTGTACAGACACCAGACTGGCAGTCATAAGATTCGAGGGGCATGTAAGGGAAGCAGCGGCAGAGTTGGTAGTGAGACAGGGTGTAGCGTATCCCTGATGTTATTCAATCTGTATATTGAGCAAACAGTAAAGGAAACAAAAGAAAAATGTGGAGTAGGAATTACAATTCATGGGGAAAAAATAAAAATTTTGAGGTTTGCCGACGACGCTGTAATTCTGACAGAGACAGCAAATGTTGTGAAAGAGCAGTTGAACGGAATGGACAGTGTCTTGAATGGAGGATTTAAGATGAACATCAACAAAAGCAGAAAGAAGGCAATGGAATGTAGTAAAATTAAATCAGGTGATGCTGTGGGAATTAGCCGGCCGAAGTGGCCGTGCGGTTAATGGCGCTGCAGTCTGGAATCGCTAGACCGCTACGGTCGCAGGTTCGAATCCTGCCTCGGGCATGGATGTTTGTGATGTCCTTAGGTTAGTTAGGTTTAACTAGCTCTAAGTTCTAGGGGACTAATGACCTCAGCAGTTGAGTCCCATAGTGCTCAGAGCCATTTGAACCATTTGCTGTGGGAATTAGATTATGAAATGCGACAGCCCGCATCTCGTGGTCGTGCGGTAGCGTTCTCGCTTCCCACGCCCGGGTTCCCGGGTTCGATTCCCGGCGGGGTCAGGGATTTTCTCTGCCTCGTGATGGCTGGGTGTTGTGTGCTGTCCTTAGGTTAGTTAGGTTTAAGTAGTTCTAAGTTCTAGGGGACTTATGACCACAGCAGTTGAGTCCCATAGTGCTCAGAGCCATTTGAACCATTTTGAACCATGAAATGCGACACTTAAAGTAGTAGATGAGTTTTGCTATTTGGGGAGCAAAATAACGGATGATGGTCGAAGTAGACAGGATATAAAATGTAGACTGGTTAAAGCAAGGAAAGCGTTTCGGAAGAAGAGAAATTAGTTAACATCGTTCATATATTTAAGTGTCAGGTAGTCTTTTCCGAAAGTATTTGTATGGAGTGTAGCCCTGTATGGAAGTGAAATATGGACGATAAATAGTTTTGACAAGAAGAGATTAGAAGCTTTCGAAGTGTGGTGCTACAACAGAATGCTGAATATTAGACAGGTAGATCACGTAACTAATCAGGAAGTACTTAATAGAATTGGGAAGAAGAGGAATTTGTGACGCAACTTGAGTAGAGGAAGCGATCGGTTGGTACGACACGTCCTGAGGCATCAAGGGATCACCAATTTAGTATTGGAGGGCAGCGTGGAGGGTGAAAATCGTAAAGGGAGACCAAGAAATGAAAATACTAGTAACATTCAGAAGGATGTAGGTTTCAGTAGTTATTCGGAGAGGAAGTACCTTGCCCAGGATAGAATATCATAATCGATGTCTCCAATCAATACACCAACACATTTATTAATCTATTGGAAACACTAACTCACAATCAAAAAGACAAGGAATAATAAATTTCGTGACGCACGAGAATCATATTAGCACCTATGAAAATGCCCAAGTTTTGGCTGCAGTAAGCATTGGTAGCAATGAAAATGTATTCCGGGCCGGGACTGGAACGTTGATATTCCACTGGATGCGAATGGTCGTCTCAACTACCTCGAACACCCGGACGTGCTCCGCTGACTGACCCAAACTTCAACGGGTCACTGCTGTCGTCCATATTCTACTCTCAAACAGATACTGTAATTCCCTTACAGGATGTGACGTATGATTAGACGAAGCCCAGTTCTTAGGCATGAAAATCTTAACAGCAATGTCCCTGTTGTTGTAATGTACTTTGCATTGTCCTTCCAACATTCATGCATGCAAGCCTGTCTCAAAGAACAGGCACGGAAGCGATCGACAGCAGTATGAAGTATCAGAACAATATCTGCGAATACTGTGAGTCCTATACAGGAAGAGGCGTATGATTAAAGCCAAAACCCAGTTATTATGCATGAAATATTGAACAACACACGGCTATTGATAGCTGCAGTGCCTGTTCCTTCATACATGCATTTATACCTGAAGGACATCGCAAAATACACCATTCAGATGTAAGGACATTGAAAAGTATATTAGAATAATACAGGCAATGCAACTTAGATTTTCATGTCTAATAACTGGGCTTTGGCTTTAATCCGACGTCTCTTCCTGTATGGGACTCACAGTGCCAGTGCGAGTGTAGGATGTGGACAAGATCAGTGGGTCAGTCCGGGGAACATCCTTCGGTGCACGAGGTGCTCAAGGTGTGCATCAAGCAGAAGATCCAGATTGACTCCCAGCCCGGCACAACTTTTCATTGTCACTACTGATTCTCATATTTCATATGGCTGCCGATGACTACAGTACCTGTTGGTTCAGACCTGCACGCTTGTCTGAAGGACCCAGGCACTTCAATTTAGTACTGAATGTCCAACAACTGGGCTTCGACTTTAATCACACCTCTCTTCCTGTATGGGACTCACAGCAGGGTAGGATGTAGACGGCATCTACGACATGGAACTTCGGTATGGCAACAGGAGTGTACTCGGATAGGCAAGGCAGTAAAGGTCACCATTCGCATCAAGCAGAAGTTACGGGTTCGAATCTCGGTACAGCACAGATTTTCATTGTCACCAGCATGTAGTGCTGCCAAAATTTAGCCATATTAAAACAACACAGGATCTGCTATTTAGTACAATTTTAGGCGAACACTAGCCAAAAAATGGTCTAACCTAATCACAAGCTCACACTTGAGGTTGTATTCTACACCTGAGAGCGGGAAAGTCTCTTATCTTTTCACTCCTTCTCACTATACTTCCAGTGCGGACACAACACCATGATAGAAAGACTAGGTAGTCCTAATGTCATGACTGACAGTAGACAAGAAAATTGCCTAACATCATCACAAGCTCACGATTCAGGCAGTATTCCTACACGAAAGAACAGGAATGATTCTTATCTGCCCCCTCCATTGCACTAGCCTGTGCACATACACACACACACACACACACACACACACACAACACACAAATACTCAAAGAAAGATATCAAACAAGTCTTCCCTTAACATGTGTATGTAAAAAGTAAGAATAAAAATCTACTTCTCTTTTTGTCCCAAATTTTGAGCAACCTACCCTTTGAAATGCTTGATTATAGAGATACGGTGTATTCCACGGGAGTTCTTCGTTCGAAGTGTCTCAGTATCTATGGCATTCTGTTTGACTACTCTTTTACTCGATACCGACTGCATTAGACATCAAAACATATGAATATCGGGTGTATACCTGCGTGATAGATAGTGTGACCCTAGCAAGAACGTTCTGATCCACCTGAAAATGTCTGGAATGTGAACATTTATCCCTTATTTTCCGTCTGTCCTCTTTCTTTCGGATGTAACAGAGGGCAAGTTCCACAATCTCACGGTGCCTCAATTTATGGCATGGCTGGAACTGCTTTATTTATCAGGTGGCTGTTTAGTTTTTAGTACCAGTGTCAGCATAGAGATGTTGACTCATGTGGCAACTGATTCTGTCATCAAGAAATATAGGTTTGATTTGCTTTCTTCGCTGAAATTCTTTTCTGGGACGGAAGGTGTGAGCCATCGTCGGAAATTATCTCTTCTACATACCACATGCAACGGAAAAATAGTTTCACTAAAACTTCATTATTGCCTTGCTTGTTATGACTTTTTTAACAGAGTCTGGGTTTCAAAATTAGACATCAACTCTACTGTTACAAAACCATAGTTCAATTCTCGATTAGTGTCAGAGCACTTCATTTGAGACTTCGCAATCACGTTGAATTCATCAAAGTCTAGTGAACATATGTGTATGTGTGTCTGTGAAACAACGTTGCGATACTTGACGAAATAATTGCGTTGCTGAAGAACTTTTAGAGACTTTTGGATATCAAAGGAACGATTAGATGTCTACAAAGCATTGTAGAACGTCTTATTTCTAGAAAATATATTAATTTAATTTAAAATATAGTATATTAATTTAGTGGAGTTAACATTCTGGCATTTGATATAAAAACTGAACTTTCTGTTCAAAAATGGTTCAAATGGCTCTGAGCACTATGGAACTTTACATCTGAGGTCACCAGTCCCCAGACTTAGAACTACTTAAACCTTACTAACCTAAGGACATCACACACATCCATGCCCGAGGCAGCATTCGAACCTGGAACAGTAGAAGCACCGGAGTGCCGAAATGAAGGGCCTAGAACCGCTCGGCCACAACGGCCAGCGAACCTTCTCTATTTCTTACGAATTTTTGCAGACTTTTTTGACTATGAGTGAAAATGGTGTCATAACACTATATAACGATTTAGATGTGGTAAATAGTTAATTTGAAGTTGCACTGTGCCTTACAGAAATCGAAATTTACCCATTCACAGTTGCTGCTTAACCTATCAGTTCACGATGTAATCACTGTATTTGCTTGTGTGTGTGTGCATTTTACATTTTTGAATATCCCGCCAACGCCATCTTGATTGCATCATGCTTTCACTATCATTTCCTCTGGAGACATTCTACACTAACACATGCACATTTGGTAATTTAAGTCCAATTTTCGTCCATAAATCCCACTGCCTCTCTGAACAGAAATGAAATTGTAACACCTAATGACATCAGATCACAAGTGTGATATGAAAGTACTGCGACTAAAATGCTGCCTACTAATCACAGGAGTACATTATCGAATAGTATAACTGACCGAAATTAACATGGCTAGGAGATTCATCATATTTTCAAATGGTTGTAGCGCGGAAACAGTGCGTTTCCGGATATAGGTTTTAATTCAAATTATTACATACTCACTCCCCTCCAGGAGCCCCAAAATTCTGTAACAAAATTTCCAAACAGGCTGTATGTAAGCGCCGGCGTTTGTGACCGAGCGGTTCTAGGCGCTTCAGTACTGAGCCACGCTGCTGCTACGGTCGCAGGTTCGAATCCTGCCATGGGCCGGGATGTGTGTGATGTCCTTAGGTTAGTCAGGTTTAAGTAGTTCTTAGTCTAGGGGACTGATGAACTCATATGTTAAGTCGCACAGTGCTTAGAGGAATTTGAACCATTTTTGTATGTAAGCATGTTGTTATTTCGAGTGAAGCACTTCTTCATAGTTTCAGAATTCTATAATCTTTTAACTGCACGGTACGGTCGTACGTTAGAATTCTGCGACGAGCACGGATGTGTGTGATTTAGATTCGTTAGGTTTAAGTAGTTCACCGCGCGGGATTAGCCGACCGGTCTCAGGCGCTGCAGTCATGGGCTGTGCGGCTGGTCCCGGCGGAGGTTCGAGTCCTCTCTCGGGCATGGGTGTGTGTGTTTCTCCTTAGGATAATTTAGGTTAAGTAGGGTGTAAGCTTAGGGACTGATGGCTTTAGCAGTAAGTCCGGTAAGATTTCACACATATTTGAACATTTTTTTAAGTACTTCTAAGTTCTAGGGAACTGATGACCTCAGATGTTAAGTCCCATAGTGCTCAGGGCCATTTAAACCATTTTTTTAACTGCATATACCTGGAAGGAAATGGTTCCTTTCAGTGTGTCTCAAACATTCGTCATGCCGATTTAGTTAGTGACGTTCTCGTTAATAAGACACTACTCTTTTCTCATTCATCAGAAATGCAATCACAAGCTGAGAAAATGTCCTAGTTTTAACAGGTTTTGTATACTTAGTAATTAGGGAAAGTAAAGAACACACGAAGTCCATTGACGTTTATAAATGCAGGAAGTGTTTAACATTTGCGACTACTTGATTGCAATTGGGGCTGTACGCACACCCTATCTACGTCGACGGCGACTACCCGGCCGTGGTGCGGGAACGTGTGGACAACAACAGCAGAGCCGAGGGTCGACCCAGGTCTCGCCTGCCCAGCTTCACGGAAGAGGAGAAGCAGGAAATCAGAGGTGGGACGCCCTGTGGCAGCCATCACTGGAGGGAATTATGTTCACCGCAACCTGTGTCGGCTGACCTCTATGGATTACTGTTGTTTCACTTGAAGGAGAGGCATTTGAGTATTCACTTGTCGTTTTTTTTACTCCTACCACTCACTGTTGTTGAAATTTTCAAAGTAAATGGCCATATTGAACTGATGTATGTGCGTTGTTACTCATCGTAATTTATCACCATACATTTTCTACAGATTTTTAGACATAGTTTCCTTTACTGGTAATACTTTACGTGGTTGTTTGGTCCATTAGGAACAGCTGCACTGTACAAAACAATCCACGTTTGTATTGTCGGCTGTTTTAATGTCAGCTATTGGCCTCTGAAAGGCACTATAATTAGGCGATAGATTTTGTTACTATCATCAAGTGTGCTGATGATCGTTATCCACTCATCTCATGATGGTGGCTAAGACGGAAAATTTTTCGTTCAGAAATTAAAAAACACTTTTCTGTATCTCAGTGCCTATTACTAACAACGACTACAAAACGAGGTCCACCAGGAAAGCAAGAGAACAATAAGAGCCACCAAAATTTAAACTTTAAAGAATATCAAAACTGGTAGACGTTTGACTGGGATAATTTATTTAAACTTCCCCTGTAGATGATTCCCCCCCCCCCCCCCCCATGAACCATGGACCTTGCCGTTGGTGGGGAGGCTTGCGTGCCTCAGCGATTCAGATAGCCGTACCGTAGGTACAACCACATTGGAGGGGTATCTGTTGAGAGGCCAGACAAACGAGTGGTTCCTGAAGAGGGGCAGCAGCCTTTTCAGTAGTTGCAAGGGCAACAGTCTGGATGATTGACTGATCTGGCCTTGTAACACTAACCAAAACGGCCTTGCTGTGCTGGTACTGCGAACGGCTGAAAGCAAGGGGAAACTAGGGCCGTAATTTTTCCCGAGGGCATGCAGCTTTACTGTATGATTAAATGATGATGGCGTCCTCTTGGGTAAAATATTTCGGAGGTAAAATAGTCCCCCATTCGGATCTCCGGGCGGGGAATACTCAAGAGGATGTCGTTATCAGGAGAAATAAAACTGGCGTTCTACGGATCGGAGCGTGGAATGTCAGATCCCTTAATCGGGCAGGTAGGTTAGAAAATTCAAAAAGGGAAATGGATAGGTTAAAGTTAGATATAGTGGGAATTAGTGAAGTTCGGTGGCAGGAGGAACAAGATTTCTGGTCAGGTGACTACAGGGTTATCAACACAAAGTCAAATAGGGGTAATGCAGGAGTAGTTTAATAATGAATAGGAAAATAGGAATGCGGGTAAGCTACTACAAACAGCATAGTGAACGCATTATTGTGGCCAAGATAGATACGAAGCCCACACCTACTACAGCAGTACAAGTTTATATGCCAACTAGCTCTGCAGATGACGAAGAAATTGAAGAAATGTATGATGAAATAAAAGAAATTATTCAGATAGTGAAGGGAGACGAAAATTTAATAGTCATGGGTGACTGGAATTCGAGTGTAGGAAAAGGGAGAGAAGGAAACGTAGTAGGTGAATATGGATTGGGGCTAAGAAATGAAAGAGGAAGCCGCCTGCTAGAATGCTGCACAGAGCACAACTTAATCATAGCTAACACTTGGTTTAAGAATCATGATAGAGGGTTGTATACATGGAAGAACCCTGGAGATACTAAAAGATATCAGATAGATTACATAATGGTAAGACAGAGATTTAGGAACCAGGTTTTAAATTGTAAGACATTTCCAGGGGCAGATGTGGACTCTGACCACAATCTATTGGTTATGACCTGTAGATTAAAACTGAAGAAACTGCAAAAAGGTGGGAATTTAAGGAGATGGGACCTGGATAAACTGAAAGAACCAGAGGTTGTACAGAGTTTCAGGGAGATAATAAGGGAACAATTGACAGGAATGGGGGAAAGAAATACAGTAGAAGAGGAATGGGTAGCTTTGAGGGATGAAGTAGTGAAGGCAGCAGAGGATCAAATAGGTAAAAAAATGAGGGCTAGTAGAAATCTTTGGGTAACAGAAGAAATATTGAATTTAATTGATGAAAGGAAAAATATAAAAATGCAGTAAATGAAGCAGGCAAAAAGGAATACAAACGTCTCAAAAATGAGATCGACAGGAAGTGCAAAATGGCTAAACAGGGATGGCTAGAGGACAAATGTAAGGATGTAGAGGATTTTCTCACTAAGGGTAAGATAGTTACTGCCTACAGGAAAATTAAAGAGACCTTTGGAGATAAGAGATCCACTTGTATGAACGTCAAGAGCTCAGATGGAAACCCAGTTCTAAGCAAAGAAGGGAAAGCAGAAAGGTGGAAGGAGTATATAGAGGGTCTATACAAGGGCGATGTACTTGAGGACAATATTATGGAAATGGAAGAGGATGTAGATGAAGATGAAATGGGAGATACGATACTGCGTGAAGAGTTTGACATGGCACTGAAAGACCTGAGTCGAAACAAGGCCCCCGGAGTAGACAACGTTCCATTGGAACTACTGACGGCCTTGGGAGAGCCAGTCCTGACAAACCTCTACCATCTGGTGAGCAAGATGTATGAAACAGGTGAAATACCCTCAGACTTCAAGAAGAATATAATAATTCCAATCCCAAAGAAAGCAGGTGTTGACAGATGTGAAAATTACTGGACAAACAGATTAATAAGCCACAGCTGCAAAATACTAACGCGAATTCTTTACAGACGAATGGAGAAACTGGTAGAAGCGGACCTCGGGGAAGATCAGTTTGGATTCCGTAGAAATACTGGAACACGTGAGGCAATACTGACCTTACGACTTATCTTAGAATAAAGATTAAGGAAAGGCAAACCTACGTTTCTAGCGTTTGTAGACTTAGAGAAAGCTTTTGACAATATTGACTGGAATACTCTCTTTCAAATTCTAAAGGTGGCAGGGGTAAAATACAGGGAGCGAAAGGCTATTTACAATTTGTACAGAAACCAGATGGCAGTTATAAGAGTCGAGGGACATGAAAGGGAAGCAGCGGTTGGGAAGGGAATATGACAGGGTTGTAGCCTCTCCCCGATGTTATTCAATCTGTATATTGAGCAAGTAGTAAAGGAAACAAATGAAAAATTCGGAGTAGGTATTAAAATCCATGGAGAAGAAATGAAAACTTTGAGGTTCGCCGATGACATTGTAATTCTGTCAGAGACAGCAAAGGACTTGGAAGAGCAGTTGAACGGAATGGATGGTGTCTTGAAGGGAGGATATAAGATGAACATCAACAAAAGCAAAACGGGGATGATGGAATGTAATCGAATTAAGTCGGGTGATGTTGAGGGTATTAGATTAGGAAATGAGACACTTAAAGTAGTAAAGGAATTTTGCTATTTGGGGAGCAAAATAACTGATGATGGTCGAAGTAGAGAGGATATAAAATGTAGACTGGCAATGGCAAGGCAAGCGTTTCTGAAGAAGAGAAATTTGTTAACATCGAGTATAGATTTTAGTGTTAGGAAGTCATTTCTGAACGTATTTGTATGGAGTGTAGCCATGTATGAAAGTGAAACATGGACGGTAAATAGTTTGGACAAAAAGAGAATAGAAGCTGTCGAAATGTGGTGCTACAGAAGAATGCTGAAGATTAGATGGGCAGATCACGTAACTAATGAGGAAGTATTGAATAGGATTGGGGAGAAGAGAAGTTTGTGGCACAACTTGACCAGAAGAAGGGATCGGTTGGTAGGACATGTTCTGAGGCATCAAGGGATCACCAATTTAGTATTGGAGGGCATCGTGGAGGGTAAAAATCGTAGGGGGAGACCAAGAGATGAATACACTAAGCAGATTCAGAAGGATGCAGGTTGCAGTAGGTACTGGGATATGTAGAAGCTTGCACAGGATAGAGTAGCATGGAGAGCTGCATCAAACCAGTCTCAGGACTGAAGACCACAACAACAACACGTAGATGATTGTTGTTTTAAATTACAGACTTTGTAATGGACCTAATCTCAAAATGTCTTATTTCTAAAAGATAGAATTAGGTCTGACCTTCGTTTATGCGGAGCTAGTCTTTTCTGCAAACTACTTTGGACCCCTTTATTTATCCCTTGGGTTACTTCAGAGTTTTCTCGTACGTTTTCAGCGTTTCGTTTCGGCGTATAATTCTATTGGTTTCTCCCTCTTGCACTTATCATGTCATGTTTCACAGTCAGTATAGTTCAAAGTTTATATCCGCACCTGCCACAATTTAGTTTTTCTAGGTATCATTTACCGCAGTGGACAAATTTTGCTAGTATGAGTAGTCATAGTCTTTTTGTAAACGGGTTTGTCATGAGTTGGAGGAGCGAATAGTAATTAGTTTCAGAATCTCTGTCTAATTATGATATAGACCGGTTGATTTCTCTCTTATCGAACTATATAATCTTATCCAACTATATAATCTTCTGTCGCGATTTTGGAAGGACGTGTTCGCTATAAATATTTGAGACCTGAGCCAGACCTCTATCAGCATCTCTCCCTCTCATTAATTTCCTAGAGCCCATTTTCTCTACATACGCCCGCCACCTTCCGTTTACTTCCATGAATATCATGCTAATCACCTACGTTTATCAAATTTCTAGCAGATTTGAAAGATTTTGTCAGTTGCTTTTTATATTCACATAGTTTCTATTTGCGCACTCTTCAGCTCCTTGTAATATAGGCATGTGAACTTGCAAAATGATCTTTGGTTCTGGTTTAGTTTCAGTCCTCACAAAAGTAATTCACATAACGTGTTTCCACGCTGTCAACAACTTTTTTGTTCCTGTCGATACGAAAATCGACTACAACATTTTCATACTGTTGTTATTGCCCTGTATTTATCTGTTTAGAAATCAGACTTTTTTTTCATTTTACTTCAGTAAACACAGTCCATTAGAACTTTAACCTGCGCAGCTCTCTTTTCATATTCTACTCGTATTTATCTGCATCTTCAAAATTGCTAATAATCCATGCTTCGAATAAAAGAAACTTAACTACGCTCTGTGATGTTGCGTCAGTCCCTCCTAAGTAGTCCCCAATGTGATATGACAGTGGTGGGACTCGTTTACCTTTCAGATTTACAAACACAATGGTCTTCGGGATATTACTTTTGAATGCTGTATGCCCGGCGGATAGTGTTTAATTATAATTAATGCAGTTATTTCCATTGCATTTTTTCCTCGTGCCGTTAGTCACTTCTGAGTGTTTCGCCTTGTGTAGTCATGTGACACCTCAAAGTCAACGCAGGCAACGGACGCTCTACTCCGTCCTAAGCCTCTTTTGACAAACCAGTTGGCAGAACGACGATGTCTTCTTCTACTGGAACTCTGCAGTCGGTGTGGCTGATGATTTTTACTCGAAAACTAAACAGTGGCAGACGTCGAGTTTCGGAAAACGGGTCCTGTGTATTAGTGGTAAGAGACGCCGTTATTCGACAAGGAACAGATGCGAGACTACAAGACGCCAAATGATTCACTTTTATGTTTCCGATGCGAATGAGTTTTTTCGAATTTCGCAGGTTCATCGGACTTCTTTGGACTGAACGCGTATACGACATCGCTTGTCATGCCTGGAGAATCGGGTACCTCACCTTCGTTGGAACTCGACAGCGGAGTCATCAGGTTCTACAATGAGTCGTGGCCAGTGAGCTCTGCAATTTGGCTAAGGGTAAGGTTCAGACGACGCCGTGTCTTTGAATATACCAGATGTAGCCTACTGTGCATCGAACGTTATCTTAGCATCTCCTTCACTATCATCAAAGCAGCATCCAAGACTACTGTATAGGAACTAGCGATCCTGAACGGGAATCAAGACAAATATTATGACAATACTACTGACTGCAGCGTGGACATCGCACAGGAGGTAAAGCCAACGTCCAAGCCATCTTTGTGAGTTGGCTACAGTCAGTGCCGATGTTCATTTCCCAACCTCCATGATTTACAGCCTTTCCGGCCATGCTGATTTCTGGAGTAAATAGGTTCGTTGACATCCGGCACCCATGTTGTAGGTAGTCAGTTTCGTTTCCTTTCCCTTCTGGGAGGCATCTGTAGCCTTTTTATGACTATCTACAAACCTGTATTCCCTCTGAATTGCCATAGTTATCACCTAGTTCTCTACGACTAAGGGTCTAGTTTATCACCTTGCACTGACACTCCTATCGGAGTTAATTTACTTCCCCTTGTCGTTAATACTTCATTTAAATGATACATAAATAAGAGATGAGACAGTGGGTAACCCAGCCGCAGCTGTTTGCTAAATTTTATCCACATTCACTGTGATGATGCGTCCACAATACATGGCTCTAACTGCATTAAGGGAGACCATTAGGACACCATTGTTCCTCACGCTCAGCCACTAGTCATTTTCAGTGAGGTGACAATTGTCATGGGAAAGCGATATGTACATATACAGATGGCGGTAATATCCCAGGCGGGTACCTCAGGACTTGTGTCACTTCAGTGTAGTGGCACTATGTGATACACTTATTTATAGATTAACAAATGAGAGGGTCAGAAGCACAGGGGTATCAGTACATTACTTGAAAAACCGTTGTTAAAGTTCACAGATTCCAGAGTTGTCTTGAGATTGTAAAATGGAGTATTTCGAGTAAATTAGACAAAAGGAGACATTGTAGCATTTTCCGTTTGCGTGCTGGAAGAAAAAGTCAATACAAATGATAAGTTTTATATTACATTTCGTAAAAGTCTATATGCATTGGAACCCTTTGGGTCCCAGAATATCTTGAGTTAAGAAGGATGTGATTTATATTTGCTCTGTAATGCTTTATTATTGGTTGTTATCAATTCAGTTATTATGGAATTGATATCTAGAGCTATAACGGAACCCTTATGTCATGTTACATGAAAACTATGCCTTTTGTGATTTACAGTACGAAACATAATAAGAAAGAATACGTATTATCCCATTATTGAAAACCTATCGCGCCACCAGGTTCACGTCCATCTTCTAGTATATCATAAAAAGTTTAAGTGAATAACATACAACATTGAACTCGCTGCAACCCAACATAAATATAACGCATTTGTTGATACAGCATTTATAATAAGAAACAGTCTACTCATAATCTGATTCCATAAAGTCTCATCATCTAGTTTAAGTTCTTCAAGTGGATGATACTTTGTTGTTCTTGTCGGTTTTCCTTCTTCACGTTGAAGCGAAAGGAAGAATTCATGTTGTATAGACGGGGTTAATGGGAGCAAGTTCCGAAGATTATTTGATTTATGAAGCTTATGCTTTAGATATTGCTTGCACAGAGGTAACAAGATGACATTTGTGGGATTTGCCTTTTCTGTCAAGTTTGGTTTCACACAAATGCATAAGTATCTCTTTAGTGGTAATTGTTTCTGACATCTTGCAACAATTTTTCTTTTCGTTAACCAGAGATTAACACCAAGTGAGAGTCCACGTTTATCCATTTGCGAGAACAATTTCACAACTACCGTGCTCTGTATGCAATTCTCTCATTTTTGTGAGAAATACCACTTGTATCCCTTTGCTTCTGACAACATAAAAGTAGAATGGAGTTTTCGCCCTCTTTAAGTACATTTTGGTATTTATTGTTAAAGTATGAAGTTACACAATTCACCAGTACTATGCCTGGATGGGTCTTAGGTTCCCAAATTCCGTAAGAGACTTGTGCTTAGAGCCAAGGTACTTAACAAATTACACTTATAACATCGTAATTTAAACGACACCTCCTGTTTCCTTTCTTTAACTAATGTCTTCTTCCTTTCGACATTTAATAATTTAGTAAAACTATTCCCAGAATATCCAAAGCTGCTTTTAACTGTCCATAGCTGATATTTCTTCGACTAAGAGATTTAACATTTTTCCGCCCCCTATCATTTTGCCTTACTTTTCTTGGTACTACAATGTATACTTCATCTCCTTCGGCTTCGTCTTGCGGGTTTCCTGCATAGGTTCTATATACTTCCAATCAAAAGATTCTGATAAGTTTTGCCATCCCTGGGCACTAGTAAGACTCCTTCAGTGATTTTGTTATGACTTATCAGCTCTATTCTTACATTTAATTCTCGCATTATTATTACTTCCTTCTGGTTACTTCCTTTGTTTACCATAGACTTTTCTTCACAACAATTTAGCTACCTGTCATTCAACTCGTCAGTAGGAACACATATTGTTATAATTGCAAAACTTTGTCTCTTGATAATCACGTCAACTTGTAAGATGAAGTTATTGATCAATTGCTACAATTTAATGTTTCCTTTACAATTATTATTAATGGAAAATGTCGCTCTCTCTTTCATGTGCTACTGTACATACAGAAACAATAAATTTTCACTTTGTCTTTGTCTTCCTTAGAACTCATATACACACTATTACTTTTATAGTATCTTTAAAAACTTCTTCTGATTTAGTGGCGAACCCTTGTATACTCCATGGTACTGTAATCATTGTTCGTTGACATAGCAGCTGCGGTCTTCTGTTTCATCAAAGACTGGACTGAGAGCTTTTGCATTCGATATTTTTCTCTGACGGAGTTCCATCAGTCACCAGCTTGGAGAATTTGGAAGTGAACTGTACTCCGTTGTCAAAAGTGGCGATGGTTCCTCTACGCAGGCGTTCCTCTCCTTGTCAGCCGTCCAATTTGGAAGGAACGCTATAACTTTTTGTACTGCATTCCGCTTGCCTCACCTCTAATATGCGGCAAGCTAACATAAGCTTCTCCGACTGATGGTCTATTTCAATGGTATTGAGCCTCCCTATCAGACAGAAGGTAGCAATCCTTGGAGAGCATCATATATGGAAGAGAATATTTTCATGAGGACTGCATTGAGGAAGTAATTGTTTTATAATGATTTCAGACAGATAGTGATACAGACTAGTTTGGGGAATCAAAGTTAGAGAGCTGTATATTAGCAAAAGTAAACAATTGTTTTTTAATACAAAGTAAAGGACCTCTACATTACAATCCATTTCAGAAAGCTGGTTATTTAGTTTGTTTCATGTGCCATGGTTAATCTGCAAGATAAATCGTAATGATGTGAAACGATTCATTTTACATTGACATCCCACATTAATATGTAGATATGGCTACATGCTGAATTTTTCTGAGGTTTTCTTATCCCTCGCAAAGTGGTCCAATTTGGTCTAATTATCAGAGTTGGAAGGAGTTTCACAATAGCTCGAGAGATTGGACAGAGATATAAAGTCAGACACGAAACAAAAGCAATAGGTATCTGTCAATACAAACCTACTCTTTTTGGGAAGACAACCGAGAGAGGTACTGTTGCGTGCAAGGATTTCAGTGAGACAAATCCTAAAGGACGTGACAAAACTTAATTTTATCTCAGTCATGCAGACAACAAACGGAATGCAGAACATGGAAATGCTTTATCCGGAATAACAAACGTAAGATCTAAAGTAAGCAAGAATATGATCAAGAGACGACTTGTTATTACCAATGAGCAAGGTATCATTTGAAATGTAAGTGTAATATAATGTTCGCTGTATTAGTCAGCCACTGTGGCAGAAACTATCCAATATCCATCATTGCCAAATGTTGTAGTAAGGCTCCACCGCAGTTTAAAGACAAGAATGTTCCCGGAGAAGACGACTAAAATATGAAGAACTGACGGAAAAGCATATGTTAGTACGCAGGTGGGACATAAAAGATCAAGAATTATCCTAAAGCAGTTATATTAATGAATTAGGGTGGCAAAGGCAATTATGAAGTCCTGTAATTCTGTTAGTACAGCGTTTCATGTTTTCAATAATTTTCTGAGCAATAAATTTACTGAACGTTTAGATTTTTACCAACAACTCAAAGAAATCGAATTTTTCCAAATTTTATCAATTGTTCATCACATGAAAAGTATCAAAACACATAACGAGTCTTAAAAGATACGTTGAAAATTCACTGAGTACACAAAACATTGATGAAATGAATATGCTGTAATGCCTATCAAAAGTTAGTGTGAATCAAAACCACTTAAAGCTCTTGACTGATATTAACAAAAATGCATGGAAGAGTGCCACAGTAGGTGAACATTTCATACCTGCGTTATCGCAGTAGCCAGCTTAGTTCGTCAGGAAAGCATGATACTTCCAATTATGTTTATCGAAACTTTATGAGATGAAAGGGCTATGTTGGTGCAATAGACAGACAAAAATCGATGGCAAATAGTTGAAACAGTTTGCATGCCATTCTAGAAAACACCAAATACAGCAAGGAAATAAGCCAAATTCTAAGATCAAAACTTTCAGCTTGTCTCAGATAGAACATTACCATTTAAAATACTGTTTCTTTGTTGGTTCCCACTTCAACACTGAGCAAGCAAAATTTTGTCGGGTCACAAAGCCTTAAAATGAGATCCAAAATTTTCAGTCTGCATCTACCTTTAAAGCAGGAGAAATGGTTTACTACCTGATTCTTAGTGGATGAGCGTGGTACCAAAAGTTAACATTTATGTCAGTCCTGTCTGTGATCTTACTTTAAAGTACGATGTGAATTTTTAACGAAGTTATGTCAATTGGTTTCCAAATGTTCTTTACATAGCACGCATTGTGTTTCATCCATTAGTTTCCACAGTCCGTTAATATTGTTCGGCCGTCAATAGAGACTGTTAAATAGAATGTAGAATTGGTGGCTAGAATATTGCGTTCGAAACTCGTCTTACCTTTGTTTCACCGAGCGAGGTGGCGCAGTGGTTAGCACACTGGACTAGCATTCGGGAGGACAACGGTTCAAATGCGCGTCCGGCTATCGCGATTTAGGTTTTTCGTGATTTGCCTAAATCGCTTCAGGCAAATGCCGGGATAGTTCCCTTGAAAGGGCACGGCCAACTTTCTTCACCCTCCTTCCCTAGTCCGACGGAACCGATGACGTCGCTGTTTGGTCCCCTCCCCCAAATCAACCAATCAACCAACCGTTGTGTCTCATAGAACATTTCATACATTTCTTCGAAATACATGTGGACAGAAGAACCTCAAGAACAATATAAACGTAAACTTAAACATAAGAAAAGCGCAATTTTCAACCCGTTTCTAGTTGTCAACTGAGTAATACTTCTACAGTACCAGATAAATAACTTGCTGATATTGACTACAGTGTGCAACTTTACTTGCGGTAACAATTATGTGACACATAATCGCTAGTCAGCTTCAAATAACTGCTGTCTGACCACCAGAATGTGAGTATACGAAGTAAGCTTTTGACGTGGCTCATCTTATCATAACGATTCAGGACATGCATTGTTACTTCAAGGCCTTATGGCGACAAGGATTGTTCGTGAAGCACCTTAATTAGCAAATGATAAATAGTAATATAATTACACTACGCAGTGAATGAGGGGCGACAAATAGTTTCTGTTTGAGGGCGTTGCTGCAGCGGAAATGCAACCACGCATGACTGTGTTGAGGGTACATAAGTGTGGCATTCGTATCTCTCCGACTTTCTTGCAGTAAATGCGGAAACGTGAACTATGATGACGTTATTACCAAATGCATCCAAACAGGACCAAGGAGCTGCTATTCTTTTCACGGCTGCCGCAGGACCAAAACCGACGGACATCCATCGGACAGTGAGGAATATGTATGGGACCTATACCTGTTCAAAACCACCGTTGTGGAGAAGTGCACCAAGTTTCGGTACACCAGTTGATGTGCGAGGCCAGCTTCCTACATTACGGGCAACAACAAGTAGGCAGTTGGTTATGTTATTAGGGCGGACCGTGCGTAACCAATCGAGCACTAGCAAAGGACCTCGACGACAGCTTCGGTAACATGCAACACATTATACATCAGGCATTAGTCTGCCGTTAAGGCCTACAACTAGTGGATACACTGGACGTTGAGCGCCGAACAAAAAGCAAACCGTGTGGCTGTTTGCCTGAAGCACCCGATGCATTTCAGTGATGAAATTGTTGCAGGCGACGAAAGCTGTTACCAGTACTGGGAACTGTAGTGAAAGCGTCCATCATCTCATTGTGCCAATAAGTACAAGAGCAAGCCGTCTGTTGGAAAGGTGATGTACATCCCGTTCTTTTATTACCGGGAGCCATTCATTCTTTCAAAGAACCTGGTGTATCCATCAATGAGGAACGGTACATCGCTGCACTGGACACATTACGGCGTGCAGTTAAGGCGAAACATCCGGGAACACTGCGGAAACAGGTGCTGCTGTTTCACGATAACATACTTCCCCGTGTCACAGATATCGTAAGGCAGAATTTACAAATCAAGTCCGAGACACTTGAGCGCCCGCCACGTGATTCTGGTTTCTCGTCATACGTTTACGACGCCGCTGGTCCTCTGGAAAGTCCTTGAATGATCGACGTTTCGGACGAGGATGTACAGCAGTCAGTTACGGACCTCTTCACGCTGCTGGACACGATGGTTGCTTCCTGAATCTGGACTGTACGGCCTTCTAGGGACATTTTTTTATCGCCTCTTACACGAATAGTAATCATTAAACAAAAGATCGCCAAAAGCATACATCCGAACTTCAGAATTTCTAAATCACCGGAGCTACGAATACAGCCCGTTCAACAGCTGCATACAAGTCTTCTTACAGTAACAAATTCACCAAGGTCGAAATATTCAGTCCTCGATGACCCGACTTTTGAGTCGAAATCCAGTCTCGAACAGATGGATATTCTAAATCCCGAACTGTAGGACACCGCAAGTATTTACAATTCCGAATAATACTCAAGCCCACGAGGCTCTCTGAGCAAACAGTACTTTACCAGAACAACCTCAGCGACCAGAAGACAAAGACGAAAGTCCCTGAGCTCTGCTCAGCCTTCCTATTCACAAATCTCGTCATGCGAACGTTACGTTATGCTATACAGCAACTTGGAATTCGACCACAGTTTGCAGGATTCGACATAGTATGGCAATTAATTTTGGCTTATTAAAAACGACATCTCACATTATTCAATTTTCACTGTACCAATAGGAACATACTTTACTGAATTTTACACGGAACAAACGGAAATGGAGTGAAACTAATCAACAGGAAAGCGTTACTGACTACATTAGTGCAATTCTACGTTAGTCAAGTAACAATACTGGATATGCACTGCTTGACAGCTGCTAAGGAACAGAGATATTGTTGCACAGGAATAATCTAAGGTAATGATGCACGACATTAATCAAATTAAATGAGTAATATAGGTGTAATGTTATATTTATAACGGAAAATATTACAGATTTCACCACATGTGAAAACAGGATAACCGACATAAATAGCGTTCCTGTTTGACACAGATCAGACTCCCAACATAACGCCCGATATCTGACTCTCAGTAAAGGATATGACTTTGTCGGATACTAACACACATTTTGCACCTGTTATTCGTGCTAGCTGCTAAACTGTTGAGGAGTATATGGAGCTTATTGTCCCCTTCTGTCTCAAGGTGGTTTTCAGTTCTTGCCCGGTTCGGGTCAGGAGTGTCCGTTGAGAAGGACCTACCAAAAGCATCCCATTCATACTCAAAATCGTTTACGTCCGGGAAGTATGTAGGAAATGCATACGTACAGTATCTTCACCTTCCAGAGCGCCCGACACCTTAGCAATCCTGTTAGATCGGGCGTTGTCGTCCATAAAAAAGAAGTCGGGTCATACCGCAACCCCCATAGAGACGGACGTGATCCAGAATAATCATCCTGCGGTACCACTGTTCCATCACGTTACTTCGCGCAACGATATGAAGCGGTGTTTTTCCATTGTGCATGATGCCTGTCCACACGATGACGCCTAAGTCACGTCAGTGCGGTTCATGAACTTTCTGCTGTGTCTAACGTGTTCCTCTCTGTCTCCTCACGAACTGGTGGCGAGTATCACTTGCCACAATGAAGCAGGATTCGTCGGAGAACATCACTCTGGACCACTATTGCTAACCACAACCAACGTGCTTCATAAACCAACGAATAATTTCTCGACGATGGTGTGGTTGAAGTGGGATGCTTCCAATAGGCTTCTGGGCATGCTAACCAATCTGATTTAATCGCCGTGAAATATTTTTGGCACAAACAGGCTACCGGCAGCGGTTGCAAGATCTGCAGCGATCTATCTAGGTGTGAGATACGTGTTCCCTTTCGCTACTAGGGGTCATATCGATCCTCTTTGCGGCATGGTGGTCCATCTACGACCACTTGTATGCTTTCGTGCTTTCGTATAGCACTTCCAAATTCAGTGGCCTTTTTTAATCGTGCGATATTTTCAGACGCATCCATTAGCACACAAGTGACACTGTGACTGGCTTGGAAAGGTTCTGCTGTTCTTCCACGATCGTAAGCGCTCAAATGATGTTTTGCAGACATGTTGCTATACCATCCGGAATGTCACGCTAATCGGTTTCACAACAACCTTCATCAAACACCGAACTGTATGAGCTATCGAGTATATACTGAGCTTTTTTGCACAGGTTTAGCATCAGTTAACTCTTCCGAACCTCTACATTTCCTTTTACTGTCATTGATCGGGTCTTCCATAGCAGTGGTCGCTTGTCTTCTAGCGACTAGCTTTCGTTCGTTACCAGATGTCAGTTGTTCCTAAGCAACTGTCAAGTAGTATATTAAGCCACCACATGTCATTAAATAAGGTGATTGATTGTAAGATAATGGAACAACTCTCTCATGCTGGTGATAATCCTTTGTGGAATGCTGGTTAGGTTATTCAATAAATTATTTATAAATGGTAATTCTATTTGCAAGTTTTTTGTTTTATAATAATAGGAGTATGGTCATTTCCTAGCTGGCATACAGGGCCACATAGGGTGTCTTTACTACTTTTTATTGATTTTAACCCAATTTCTCGTGTACATCAATGTTACCAATTTCGTTAGTAAAAATTTTATACACATGGTAATAATCTTAATGAGGTCATCTCACTCTCACGAATCCAACACTGCCTTTAGATTTGTAGCATGTCTATAAGTAGTTATGGTGTGTCCTGTGAATAAATTAGGTTTCCATTGTAACATATTCACTTTCTCGGATATCTTGCCTAACTTACTCCTCACGCAAGCAGTGGCCCACTCTCCCCTTACCATTTCGGAACTTCCAAGTCCCAGAGCCGCTGTAACACGTCGAGAGGCGCTCCCCTTGCTGCAGTAGCCGGGTCGCTCTGCCGAGCAGCAGGTCTGAACTACCTGGCCCAGCCATATGACGGCAACTTGCCAGCTACACAGAGCTCAACCAACTACTCAGCATTTAAATACAATTCTCAGCACACATGCTGCTCCTCTTGCTTCAAGCGCTTCTTTTTGCCGGCCTATTTATCTACAGCTACATCTAGTGACATCTTCCATCTGTCTACCTGAAACGTCGCGTATCTGAGGTTTTCTACTATGTCTATTCTGATACAACTGCACTAAGGCAGTTTTATTGCTGCTAGTAAACAACGGTATACTTAATTTTCTGATGCTGTGTTTGATTTTGAAATTGCTTTTTTAACGTGTGTCAGACTGTTTGAACAATATTCATATCACTGTCTGAACATCATAAATAATTAATTTTGATTACTGCTCCTCGTTTGCATTTCGTATTATTTTACTGATAACAGGTGGTACCATGGGGATTTCGGAAGTTGCTGAACTGGGTGGCCACAGAGTACCAGGGATATCCCATTATTGTAACGGAGAATGGTTACGCCGACACCGGAGAACTCGATGACCAAGTGCGCATCAGCTACTATGGAGTGAGTATATACCACCTGAATTTTCTGTTAAATGTGTGTCAACATCCATTTATCTCAGCAACAGATGTATTAACCAGTATCGCCGGCCGCTATGGCTGAGTGGCTCCAGGCACTTCAGTCTGCAACCGCGCTGCTGCTACGGTCGCAGGTTCGAATCCTGCCTCGGCCATGGATGTGTGTGATGTCCTTAGGTTAGTTAGGTTTAAGTACTCTAAGTCTAGGGGACTGACGCCCTCAGATGTTAAGCCCCATAGTGCTTAAAGCCATTTGAACCTTATTATCCTGTATCGAATTATTTCAAGAGACTAGCACTAGTTCCGACTGACACTTTCGTGAATCTAAAACTATTCCTTCATCAGAAGCAAAAATCAACCTCCTGGTTTCTTATGGCAAAAAATTGTCCGAGCGTATGTATCGGGATACAAATTAAGCTAGTTAAGTAGCAAAGATGCAAACACAAAAAATGAGCGACGGTACAAGAGAATTAAAATGTACTATTATCATGCAAATATTCAACATTGAGTGAAATCCACGCAAAACCTGTATTATCATGCAAAATGTTTATGTAACAAAGTAATGGATAATTGTCACTCGACACAAAATTTCACAAATTGAACAGAAAAAGAATTTTCGGGAAAAAAAAGTTCAACATTAGTAAAATTAGCGCAGCGGTATTTTATATATTCGAGAAATCCAACACTATCTGGCTGTGTATTAACAAAAAAAAAAAAAAAAAGAACGAATTATGCTGGAAGAAAAGGTCCTCATATTAAAGCCGCACACTATATGTTTCTGTATGAAATTCGGCCCAAATTTACTTCCCAACTCTGTAAAAAAATCTACATATTACGAAAACTGTAAACCCACAAACTATGATGCAATTTACTCTCGTATGCTAGTCTTTGACTAAACGTAACCTAATTTGAAGTGAACTGTAACTGGTCTGAAAACAACATGTGTTTATATTAGATAAACAACTGAAGTAAAACAATAAAATTTTCCACTCACCTAGTGTCCTGACAACATCGTTGCAGGTTTCTCGAAAGCGCAACAGCAAACATCAAGCAGGCAGCGGCTAAGCTAGATTTCTTTTTTAAATAAAATTTCCGAACTATATTCAAACTGTTACATACCGTATGGCCCAGTGCGGTAATGCGTAATAATAAACCTTCTTTCAACAGTGGAATGGGGAAAACAAGTATTCCTATGAAATGATATTCCAAGGCAACCACTGTAGAATGAAGTATGTATTCAAAAAGACAGAACAAAATTCCGCATGATCATCACACAAAACGTTCGCCTGTACAATACTATGCTTAACAAAATGAATAATGATTTTATAAAGGTACAATGTTAACAGTGAAGTTCTATAAAAACCAAACAGCTCAGTCAGTCGATATCCTACTGCATGACTCACGGTTGTGGGGTAGTCTTTCTCTCAGCTCTGAGCAAGTTAACTAGATGGCAATAATCATTTTGACAAACCATGCGCACAGTTCTGTAGTTTCACCTTATACTTCCTCTGTTCAACAAAATAGCATTCTTCAAGATTTATATTCTTTTCGGTCTCCGATATATGCATCATATTCATTCTTGCTGTCCTTTACATTAACTGTTCATCTAACACATCCAACCACAAGTCAACACAGGACTGCTGAACACCTCATCACCTTTTCCACTTCAACTAGGAATGTATCAGACTCAGCAGAGACAAAGACTGTGCCACAACGAGACCAGATTTTGTTTAACAGCAACATAACTTACTCTCTCTCCCTGACACGCACATCGATAACTTGCAAAAATCAAAAGGACATGTACACGTTACAAGTAATGCACTATTGTTGACAGTATGCCTCTGGAAAATGGTATATAGCGTAAATGGGATATTTAGTGTACTTGTGCTAAACTCTTTGTGTGTGTATGTGTGTGTGTGTGTGTGTGTGTGTGTGTGTGTGTGTGTGTGTGTACAGTTACACTGGCTGTCACCCAGTGAAAGAAGGTGAACAATTCATTTCATAAGTCTAATATAATAATAGCCCTGAAGAGGCCCACATTATTTATGTTTATTATGTGGACATGGCCGCTTCATGGACGCTGTTCCATCCTCTCTTACCTATTCACTGAATGGAGACCACACATCAACAAACTTGGAAACAACATCTGTGTTAATACTCTTCGTCGAAATTTTTACAGCATCGGCTACTTTTCTCAATATGCTTAAAACAAAAGTCGTTCTGATGCTCACCTAATGTGGGTTTCGTTTACTCTTCCTTTCTGTTTGCAGTTCGAGTCTATTTACCAGTTTTGCTATTGCCCACTCTCTACCTGCTGTTTGCTTTAGACACAGGAAGACACATAAACTAATGTGAGACTCAGAGTAGATGAAAATAATTTTTACGGCGGAAAATATAGTTTTCTATTAATTGTTTCGAAGTGCTTTAGGCCTAATCGGGGGGGGGGGGGGGGGGGGTCTAAATGAGGAATACTCCGCTTAATCCATTCGTCAGAGTATTGTTAGCTTTTCCTTTTGGGGTTTCTATAGCAGGATATCATACCACTTTCTCACCAGCTTTTTCTGTCATATTTATATTGCCAGTCATTCAAAGCTTGAATGACTTTTCGTGTTTCAGATATAAGCAAGTGTTGTTGCGACTCCAGTATAATCCGCATGGGAACATTGCTAGACTATTTTTTTTTTTTTTTTTTTTTTTTGTAAAGATACTCATGACCTTTGTAGCTTGGACCGAATTATGAAATAAGAAATTGTCCACCAGTCTTCTTAAGGGGAGTCAAAGTAAACGAAAAAAGAATACATCAAGTAAAATCAATTTATGTTACGTGGAGAAAATAAGCTATTTCCCTACATAATTAATAACTATTGTTTCCATCGAGCATATTTTGATTTACCCTACCTCTGTTGGTTTAAAATCTTTTTAAGTTTCCAAGCTCTGTGCCTTTGAAAATATTTCTTGTCGGCCATGAATTAATTTATCTATACTATTCATATTTTGTTAGAGGACAACGCATTGTTAAGATTGTTTTATAATTATAATTTCACTTGTTTTCATCTCATTTAAGATGTCTATCATTCAGAGTATACTACTCTAACTCTTATATGAGGTTGAACTAGTCCAGTTTCCTGCTAGATGACGCCTATATCTACTCGTTTTTCACTTACTTTCTATTTTCTTTTCCTAAAATTGCTATGTGTCAACTGTACATTCAGTCGTTTTCTTTGTGTCCATAACTTCCTCTTACTGTTTAAAATTCGCGTAAAAGCTTCCTCCCTTAAATATTTCCATTTGTTTTGAAATTTAATAATTACATTGTATTTTTCTGACGTCGTATTTGTGGAATTGCTCCACATTCGAATTTATTGGAACAGAGAATGACGAAAAAAAGTGCCGCGTGAAACCATGCCCATCGGCAAAAAGAAAATTACAGTAATTCGGCATATTTGCAAAGGTTTCTGTTTCGAACTATGTGAACGATCTAGGTATGAACGAAGAGAACAGAGATTATTAGCTGTTGATCTGTACGAGAATTATTAATAACACAAAATAATTATTAGTAATAGGACTAAGAAAACATCATCAGTGAAATACAGATAAATTTAAAATACACAAGATTAGCTTAACGCCCACTGCTTTGCTCGAGTGAACTGTACGGTCCTGCAGAGATTTTTCTTTGTTTTCATTTAATGTAATTTTTATGTTGTTGATAAATTTCAGTGCCTTGTAAGTTTTCTCGCTAATGAAGGTCATATAAGTATGGTCTTTTCCGAATGTACTTCTGACCAAAAAGGGATTCTGGTGCCTCGAATCTAAAATGTTTGTTAATCATGTCTTTGGTGTTATTGTGCAGACATTTCCATAGCAACTTCCATCCCCTAACAAACATTTCTTTATATCTGACTGAAAAGTGAAATATCAATTTTCTTAAAATACTTTTGACATTTTTAGGTAACGAAATAATTTCTTAAACCTTAGGGGTTCAATTTCCAGAAGCACTGAAATATATATTTTTCTATTTCTAACCGAGAAGACAAATACGAACTCTCATAGGTGTATCCTTCGTTGAATTCCCAAAAATGCTGGAACATATATTTTTATTTTCTGATTGAAAAGCCAAATTGCAGTTTTTGTAGTTCTAGCTTCAAAATTCCTTTATTTTCGACATACTTTCAAAAAGCCTTTCATCCCCAATTTCACCCCCTTAGGAATGGAATTTCGGACAATCCTTCCTGAAACACCTACAATATAAGAACCACGCTCTCTTCCAAACTTCAAGTGTCTATCCATATCGGCTTGGGCAGGGCAGTGAGGAGTCAGAAAATCTGCCTGACCCTATATCACCGCCTTAGGAGTTGAATTTTCTAAAACACTGAAACACGTATTTTATCTCTGACTGAGTAGCCAAACACCAATTTTCAAAGATACAGCTTTAAACACGATTTTGCAATGAAATAATTTCGTAAAGCATTTCGTCTCTTACTCTAACCTCTTAGGAGTTTAATTTCCAAAAACAGTGACATGTACATGTTTTATTTCTAACAGAGAAGTCATACAAATGTTCATAGATTTAGCTTCAAAAATACTTGCACAATGAAATATTCCCTTAAAAGTTTTCATCCCCCATTTTACCCCCATAGTGGTTCTACTTCCAAAAAAACGAAAACACGTCTTTTTTATTTGTAACCGTGAAGTCAAATACCAAGGTTCATACATGTAGATTTACAAATACTTAAGTCTTTCTTCAATAATGTTATATTTTCAAGAAAGACTTTCACCCAGAATTCATCCCCAATGGGTTTAATTTCCAATAATACTTAAGGATATATTTCTTTACTTCTCACCACCAAGAAACCAAATAGCAACTTTCTTAAGTGTAGCTTCAAAATTGCCTTAATAGCAACATTTTGCAAAATAAGCCCTTCATCCGTTATTTCACACCCCTTGGGGTTGTGATTTCGAAAAATCTCTCCTTAAACGACGCATGCAGTAAAAGATCCACACCTTCGCCTGATTTGAAGTCAGGCAATTACTCAGTCAGTTAGGAAATAGCGTTTTATATACAGAGATGAATAACATTCTCACACGAACTTGTAAAATGCAACTACCACATATGAAATTCTCCTGCGAGTGGATAATTTTCAAAACATCAATATTTTAATACATTTATATGTGTATCAGTAACTTTATATTTTGCATCTAAATCAAATTCTGGCTTTATTGAGAAGCTTATTCGAATTTATGTATCCGAAGGTACGATACAGCATCGTTTGAGGGAATTACAAGATATAGTTAATGATCCGGAAAGAAAGGTTCAAACAGAAAAATTATGTGTTAATTATTATTTCATGGACGACAACCATATTAAAGACATTAACTATTCGTCACGTTTTTTTGTAATTACCACCTAACTGACAATCCTGTACATCCACCAAACTACCTTTCTGAGTCAGTGGTCGTCAAACAACTTCCATTATTTCTCAGCTGCTTATAAAGCGCATAAGATAAAGTGACTAAAGTTTCATACTAGGTACCCACGCGTCCCTGTCTTTCTAAATGGCAAATACTCATTTTAAAGGCGTGTATCGTGATGGAGAGTGAGTCTACTTCACAGTGTGTCTCCAGATTTTGCACAATTGTAGGAAATATTTCACTGTCTTTGTTTCAGAGTTACCTGGCTGAAATGCTTAAAGCTGTCAACGAAGATGGAGTGAATGTCTTTGGTTACATGGCGTGGAGCATCATCGACAACTTAGAATGGGCTTATGGATACGCGTAAGTCACATACGTTTCCCTCTGTTTACTCATGAGGAACCTCTGAAAGCTCGACATTCAGGTACTCTGGCCCTTCTTTGAAAACCATTTGGAATTCGTTGTTGCTGTTGGACCTGCTGTCGTATGCATGTTGTTGACGCATAGAGAGTGTAATGGGTATAAGTATAGATATTTCTATTGGTGTCTGTGATCGGCATACTGAACCATATTACATCAGTATTTACGTCATTTGCTGACTAATAGTTGTAATTATTGCAAGTTTTTTTGGTTGGATAGTACCTCCAAGTACCTGTGACAAGAGCAAGCCACTAATGCTTATTTTCCTCTAAGGAACTGGTCACCTGTTGAAGTGTAGATGCGTGGACACAAATGGGTTAGTCCACTCCGGCAGGCATGATCCACTTAGTGGTGCAACTACTGTTGTGCAGGAAACATCACGTTGTAAGGTATGTGACGTGTTTGTGGGAAGACTGTTCGTTGCAGGCAGAAGACAAGCAACACACAAATGTGTGTACATAATAGGGAAAGGGTTACAAAAAATCTGCACTGATACCCGTTACACACTGTGTGTGTGTGTGTGTGTGTGTGTGTGTGTAGGGTTTTATTGACGTATTTATATACCCATATCAGAAAAAATGTTGACGTGTTTTCAATCTCTGGAGCTAGGGTCATAAATAGCTCCCTTCAAAAATTCCATTCATGACTTGCAAATGACTTATTGTGCTGGCTTTTCTGCTTCTGATGTACTTTCTAATCGCAAGGATCGAAAATTCTTAGTTCTTACTGTGGCAAACGAGAAAGCTGGCTTCAGATGTGGCCATTTGTAAGTTCCGAACGGTGCATCTAATCTTGCTCTTGAACACTTTAAATCCCCGCAAACACACACACACACACACACACACACACACACACACATACACTGAAATATTAATATCGACACTTCCAAATACTAAACTGTCGATTCCCCGATGCCTCAGGAGTGTCCTATCAACCGACCTATTCGTTAAGTCAATTCGTGTCGCTTTTTTTTGTTTCGCAATTCGATTAAGTATCTCCTTACTAGTTATTCGATGTACCCATCTAATTTTAAACTTTCTTCAGTATCTTCGCAATGATTAAGATCCTTAATTTTTCTGCTTGTTGATACTTATTCTCGTCATCTTTTCACATCCTTCCAAGGCTACATTCCATAACGTAATGTACGGAGGCCTTTAAGGGGCTCCGGAACGCCCTATACTTGCAATGTTAAAATAACGCTTATAAATTACATCTTTCCTCACAAAGTATTTGAGGTAGGAAGTTGAACTTTTTACAGATTATTTATTGGAATATGGACAACAACTTAACACAGGGATTTTACAAAATTTTAGTTCAGTTATTAAAGATGATTTTTTTCAATTGTAATGAAAATTCACAACATTTTTTTACAATTTTTTATTTATATATTCAAAAATATACAGTTTTTTGGAAAAAGGCTGTGTTAAATTATGCAGAAGGTACTGTGTAACATTTACTGAAAGTTTGAAACAAATATGTTCGGAAGATCCTTAGAAAACATGTAATTAGTATGAGAAAATAAAAGTTTTGGGAATCGAGCGACAAAGATTGGATTAACTTTTTAGTGCATTCCAGGGCCATAGGATAGATTATCTTCATCCTCTGCAAACTCCTCCTCCAGCTTCCTCTTGTTCCTCCTCCTGTTTACTCTTGCTTGTATTTCTAGACTCTTTACAGCCCTGTCTGCAGCCTGAAGGCGTTCCTTGTCTAAAGCAAGCATCGCTCGTTGTTGTGTTCGTAGATTTTGCTACCATTTTCTTCAGTTGCAGTTACTGCAACACTGTTCCAAAAGGTGGTCATGTATGAACACTTATCACATTTCAGTTGTATTTCACTAGCAAGTCCTACGTGCTTTATTATGGAGAGTTCCAGACCAACTTCACTACAATGAATACATCTTACACAGTTTGAAAAAATTCCTTTGGTAACCGACATATCAAATATTTCATTCACATCCGATTCGCCCATAAAACATTCATAGTTTTCACACATTGAACCAAGCTTCTTCTGTGAAGTATTTTCTTTCCCACTTTCACTGCTATGGGCAGGTGTACTTGAGAGGTTAGGTTCACTCACTTGGTTATCGTCTTTATTGTTTACAGTAATAACACATACCTTTGGCTTTCCAACATTTCTCCTTTTCTTAAAAGCCTTCAGAGGATTTCTAACAACTTTATTTTTACTCATTAGTATACTTCAACAAAACAGAGACTCAAGAAACAGAATTAATTACGAATATTTTCGAGATAACGACAGAGTAAATAAACATGATACAATCGACAATCACACCAGCGATATATATTGAACCATCACAGGTTAGCCACAACACATACTTTATCTCACATCTCTAAAATGTACCTGATGAACACGGACGTTAATAATAACACCATTTGACAGCAGTTTAACAGCGCCACAGTGGGTCACGCCCATGTAGAACACATTTCAAAAAAAATTTAAAAATAGTTGTAGTCTTCGGAATTGAATAAATTATATATCTATTAAAAGGTAATAGTCTGCAGATTCAGAAAACGCAAAAAAGTAAAATTTGAACTTTTCATGATTTTGAGCCTTTCCAGAGCCCCTTAAGCATCAGTGAATGATGAAATTGCTAAATTTTAAGCTATAGCTCGCTATGGTGGTATTGCATAGTAAATATCTCACTGTAATGACTTATACATGGCTGCTGGAAGAGATACTTCTGTTCTCTTAGGAACGTCTAATTTCAACCATAAATGTCGCTAAGCTTTACTCGCTGCTTGAACAATTGTAATTTCTTTCATGAACTGCTGTTGATCCAATTCCGAATTTTTACAAATGAATGTTACTCCATATGAAGCATGAGAAAAGATATCTCAGTTTTTTCGTATATCCACTACCGATACCGCAAAACCATTTCAATGTCCCACCGACCAACTTACTCAGACCTTTAATCTCTCTTCGCATCTAAGCTCTGCGTGAATCTACAGATTGTACCAAATGTCTCCCTCTCTCATAGCTAATGAGTCAATATTTCTTCAACGCACAGTAACACACTTTCAGAACCACACTGACGACGCCTTCATTAATCTGTTTTGTCTAGTTTTAAAGTCGAGCATCAGCACTCTCATATTTCAACATTAATTTTCTTTGTTTCCCTACACTCAACAGCACTTCTACTAATTTTTTTTTTTCGTGATCACCCCAGAAAGCCATCAAACTGGGAAGACCCAAACGAAATTCATAATTCAATGTTATCAGAAATTGAACTAAACTCCGCCATCGTGCTGTGGAGACCCCACGATGTATCATATTTTCCGAATAGCGTTATTTGAATGCTGTGGGAAAGGACAAGGGATCTTCACAAAGCTCTCCCTGTCGGCATGCGGACTTAGAAGCCGCTACTTTCTATTCAAGAAGCGCCTCAATTGACCTCTCGAGTCAAAGTGCAGTCAGCCCACCAAGCAAATAAATCGGAACTGGAACCCGGATTCTCTGCAAGACAGACACGTTGACTGCTTTGAATGTGAAGCACATACAGAGTGACAGTGAATTATATGATGCAGAATCGCCAAAACTTCTAAACGGTTTGCCTTAGGACGTTCAAACTCACGCCTGGCCACAGTGCATGACGAGAATTATTATGAGCATGCGAATGCAATTTGTTGTTGTCAGCCATCTGCCCGTAGAAATGTCACGGTACAGCGTGCCTGAGCGTATAGTGCGTGTGGAGGCCTACTATGGGAGCAATAACAGCCCACTGCGGCTCAAAGGAAATTTGCTACCGAGTTCAAGCCGAAGGCAACAGGTCCAAGAGTGCTAACAATCAAGCATTTGATTCGTAAATTTGAGAGAACGGGTAGTGTTCATGATAACAGTGTTGGCAAAGTCGGTCGTCCAAAAAGGGTGAAAACGCCTGAAAAAATGTAGAAGACACGCGCTGTGTTTCAGACGAGAAGAAATCTATCAGACGAACTGCACAACAGGTGCTAATCAACCGGGAGACTCTACGAGAAATTGTTATTGAAGACCTCCATCTCTTCACATACGAAATTCAAACCCATCAGCCATTAAGCCCCAGGGCCATGGGAGAGCGGTTGTGTTTCACCAACAATGTCCACAGAATTGACGAACAGGACTTTGATGTGAATACTGTTCACTTGGATGTGGACGTCAATAAGCAAAATTGCTGCATATGGGGGGCTGAGAATCCGCATTTCGCGATACATAAGTTTCTTCACCCTCGACGGGTGACTATGTGGTGTGTAGTAACCAGTCACGGAATGGTCTGTGCGATATTCCTTTATGCCACAGTGACTATCGAACGGTACGTGAACGGTTTGGAAGACGATTTCATCATCATTATTCAAAGTGACCCTGATTTCGACAAGATGTGGTTCATGCAAGACGGACCTCGACCACTCGAAGCAGGAGAGTGATGTCCCGGTTGGGCACTGTGGGGGCCTGGAGGAGCCTCTGGGGTACCCAGAGACCACTGGCATCGGGCCCGATTGGCCGCCATATTGGAGGCCACTCATATCGAACATGTCATAACCTGAATCAGAATATCTGTAGTGACGTTTACATGTTGTACAAAGTGGGTGCACGCCGTTATTTGTAACGAATTTACGTTTTTTCCCAAATAGATCAATAACTGTCACCCTTTACGTCAATCACATTGGATTTGATAATTTCACTGTCCTGTTGATAACTAATGCTTTAAACTTCAACAACACGATGCACGATTGGCAGTCGTTACATGAGAACATGCTACGTCATTTCCGGTGTGTCAGTAGTGGAACAGTTAAGTATAAAAATCATCGGGATCACCGCCACGAGGTGTTCCACTTCGTTGTGTTTTGCTGATATTTTTGAAACTCCGTTGTTTTGGACAACGAGTAAAGGGTGAACGTACAACGTAGCAACTTCTATGTTGGTCAATGTGACTGTAGCATTACTTCATGTATTACCTGTTCAAATAATAGCTCATTAATGAACCTACGAATCTTGTAGATCTGATGATCGAACTCGTCGATTTCACCGCATGTCCTTCTGTGCGTTTTTTATTCGTTAAATTTCAGACGTGGATTACACACAAAAGCAGAGTCTTAATCATAAATGAAAGCTGTTGGTGTTAGAATGGATACTTCTTTGTATTTTAAAGCAATTTAATTTGGTTTTCAGAGTTAGAATTTTCGGACTTCCCTTGTCGGAACCTCGATGACTGTAAACGCTCCTAAGAACTTTATACATAAATACGTTAATACCAGTGTATCCGTGATATTGTCTGTCAGTAAGCTGACTTTTATTCTGTGCCATCAGCATAGAGTCCACTGTTATGTACTCTTTTTTTTTTTTAAATGTTACCATCTTTGGTTGTTCATAGGGTGAAGTTTGGCCTCTACCACGTGGACTTCAACAGCACAGACCGGACGAGAACCCCCAAGGCGTCGGCGAGTTTTATGGGAGACATTTACAGAAACAGGACTGTCCCTGAGAAGTACTTCCAGTAGCCGTTGATGTTGTAACATCAACCCTGTGTTGTGTCACCTGCCATCTGCATAATAAATATTCGAAGAAACTACTGATATATTCTGATTTTATTTCTTGACATAAATTCACTTTATTCGTATACAATCCTAGCTAACAGAAGCATCAGCATAATGCGAAATATCCTGTCATCCATTATCTATTATTTTTTTATTAAATCATTACAGGGTGAGTTGATTCTCATACGTTTTTGTAAAAAAAACGTATATGTTTCTTTGTATGTGGCTAGCTGTTTCATAAATCATCTTCAAAACAGTAAAAAATATCTGCAGATTTCAACTTTTGGTATAGATAAAAGATTTTAAACATGGCTGAAACAGCAACTGTTGAAATTCTTCACGGTAAATAATGACAGCCAAAACAGTTGCAGGATGAATATTTATTAAAAACTCATGGCCACGGTTTCGGTATATATAAATATACCTTCATCAGAAGTAAAATACACTAAAATCACATCCTGAAATGGAGATTTATAAAACAATTGTGCCAAAGGCGTCGTCAGTAGTTAAAACATATGCGAAGTACTGATGGTAAAGTGTGTTCGCATCGACCCTCTGACCATAATTATGTTGTATAAATGGAGATGATGTTTTAACTACTGACGACGCCTTTGGCACAATTGTTTTATGAATCCTCATTGCAAGATGTGATTTTAGTGTATTTTACTTCTGATGAAGGTATATTTATATATACCGAAACCGTGGTCAAGAATTTTTAATAAATATTTATCCTGCTACTGTTTTGGCTGTCATCATTTACTGTGAGTAGATAAAAGATGCAGTTCGCCATTGCAATTCGCTTCACAACCTTGTCGGCAGCATTTCTCAAACTGACACTATAACTTTCACATACTACATTAACTCAGCTTCTACATCTTTTTCGTTCCTTTTTTCGAGTACTTTCTGGTTACAGCGATTTATTATCTCAATGCCACATTATCTACCTAATGCTAATCCTGATTTCTTTGACATGGCATTTCAAAGTTAATAACTTTGCCGTCAGGATTTGCCGTGATGTTGGAATCCTTCTAGATGTTCTTACGTAATATGTGACTTCATATAAGTGGTATTTGACGTCATCATCAGCTAGATGTGAAATACCTTTCCATACGACATTCAAACCGTGGCATTACGTAATGTGTTCGGTTACGCACAAAGTCCGCAACGTGACGTAAGCCAACATCACTGTAATGACGAAAGTGACAGCTAGACTACCGATTGTTCCTCCGATTCAATATAATGGTAAATCGGAAGAAAATATTCCGCGACAATGAAACGAATTCATTGAAGATCAGAATAGTCCACAAAACTTACTGGAAGGTCGCCGCTGGGCTGTCTATGAATAACTAGTAAGAGGTGAAATAAGGCAGACGGCATATTAAAGGGGTAAGTAATTTAGCAAAAGTGGAATGAAAACGCGATGAGATCGTCACGTTGTTAGTAACCGAAATTTGAGGAGGCACAAAGTGTTGCAATGGCGTAGAAACAGATCATACCCTATGCGATGTCCGCTAAATGAAGTGAGAACACGATCTCTGTAGTATTACTCCTCAGAAAACAGCCCACGTCCGAGAAAATACAGGAGGCTACTAACCCTATGCAAAGGTATGACTTTGAAAATAAATTTTTTCACATCGTATGGTAATTATGGGCACTGCTATTTTTTTCTGCTAAATCAGTTACTATTGTCAACAAATAGTATGTGAATTTTAAAGCTTTTTTTGAAATTCCAAATACTGTAACTAATGTTTCACAAATCATTGCGGAGGTGAGGCGCATATTCTGACAACATGCTTTTTTGTTACTGAACTAACAGTCTTCGAAACGATGATTGGTAGAATATAATTCCACACCGTAATGGCGAATAAATTTCGTAAACATACCATTTCAGAGCGGCCGGGAAGTACATCACGGGTGTCCCAGGAAGTGGTGTTCAAATTATTTTAATTCTGAATCATGACAGTTTTAAATAAGTATCCCTGACCATGGAGGTTTTGTTTTCGAATATTTTCAAATACTGCCTAGTGGGCGCGCGCTCGCGCGCGTGCGCATGAGCATGTGTTTTGTCACGTTTGCAATTTCTGCACGTAATGTTCAAACGCTGCTACCTATCCACAATGAAGAATGCACAGAGGTATTATAAATGATTCATTCATTCTCAAAGTTGTAAATTTTCCATTGTTTTACATGTCCAGATGTAACCGACGTATGAATGCAACCGAAAAGTCACCAGGTGTGCATTTATCGCTCTATAGATATGTTATGATTCCCCTATGGTCACACAACACCCGTTGACCGATTCGCTATACCCTTATGTAGCAATAGCCTGCCAACGGTCATCGATCCGTGCCCTGAGATTTTCCAGTGTTCTTGGCAGTGGAGGTACATAAACACGGTCTAATGCGTATCCCCAAAGCAATAAGTCACAAGGCGTTATGTCAGATAACGTATGGAGCCAAGAGAACAGAGCCATATCATCACCTTCACCATTACACTCAATTCAGGGATGAGAAAGTCCGTCGTTTAGGGAGCAACAAACATCGACGCTTCGATCACGGTATGCCGTATCATGCTAGATGATCAAATACACGGAATCAATAGTCAATTATGAAAACAACAACCGCTGCTGCATATCAAGGTAAGAAGTACCAGTCGTAGGAGAAAACCGGCCCGCAAATCTTCATTGGTGACGCTCAACAAAGAACGTAAACCATTGGCGAACATCGTTAATAAGTGTGAACTAATCGAAGATGTGTCTCTCAATCTCACAGTGTGGTGATTAACCTTTCTAGATAAATGGAAGGTTGTTTCTTCACTCTTACTAGCTTGGAAGCGAAATGTTCATCCCCAAGTGCTTCCTGAATTTTTATGCAAAATTAAAGGCACCACCGTTCATAATATTTCGGTTTTCATTGTTGCCCAAGTTGCAGACGGTACGGTCTGAAATGTAACAGCCGCTGGTAAATCTTCCACACATTTAGCTGCAGTGTTCCAAGTTCCTGTTTTGGTCAGATCGTTGACTTTTTTGGACTGCGTATCTGGCGCACTTCATCGACCGGTACTTTTCTGTTAATAGGGACCACTGTCCCTAAGTTGTGTCTCAATTCTGTTTTTACATAGCGGTTCTTTTCCGTAATTTCCTCTGAATGCACACGCTGTGCTGGCTTAGCAATTAAACCTCTCCCGTATTCCGACACACAAAAACTCTTTTTTCACTTAGCCGCCATTTTGTCAAGGCACTGCCCTCGTAACGCCAACTCGTGGACACAATGAAAACCCAGCGAGCTTACGGTTCTATTAATGCACCTGTCACATTTACACATTTAATACTCTGGAAAATATAGAACTCTGAGAACGAATGAATCATTAATAGTTTTGTTGTCTTTTTAAAACCTTGAAAAGGGACAGCAACCACGAGCGCTTTTTCAAGAACTCTGTCTGAAACTGAGAAACAAGTTTATCAAACAAAAACTAGTGCAGCCGAGGCCAGCGATGTGGCAGCCGAGATACGTCACGCCTGCGGCATTAAACAAATGGAGGGGAACGGCCGATAAACACGGCTCTCGGCGGTATTTCACTGGGGACGGCGACCAGCCCTTTTAGTACAAAAATGAACTTTTGTATCGCAGCTAATGAATCGCAGAGGGTGTGCTGTTCGCTTTGTGTAGAGAGATGAGTGAGCCCGTCTACATTTTGTGTTCTCTTTTTATTTTGCTTTTAACACTCAAACATTTTCGCACTGCAGCCATTTACTGAAATACGATAACTCATTCTGTTGAGTATTATATACTCTCAAACAGTATGATGGCGATCACTACTGAAATTTTACTTCTACTGAGTACAACATACAAAGTACGTGGAGAACACAAAGTATGGTAAGGAACGTACTGCTCTTCTAGCAGTAGACCACCGTACGCCACTGGAGCATGAAAACTCTCGTCACCTCGCAGTTTTAAGTAATCTAACTGCGATCCTAAGGACTTGCATTCGGACCTTCGAGATAGACAGAACAACATAGAAAATTTAGCTACAGCCTAACTTTGCTTAAGGTGAATGTTACCATTTACCGCTGAATTAAACATAAAATCTGGCAAGGCTCTTGTGAAATAGAATATGACATCCTTTCATGTAGTATATTTAACAACCAACAGTGAAACACTCTTAATCGCACCGCAGTCATTCATTTCGATTAAAGTAGAAAATTCCAAAAATAATTCTCTCTGAAAAAAGCAGCAAATAATTCGACATCCCCATTGCAGCAAAATACTCCTGTCATCTCCCTATTAAACTGATTCTAACTTAATTATTATTGCTATTATTATTACACTGGTTCGTCATGAAGCATTCATAACCTGAAGTCGTCCAATATGTGTCAGTTCACAAGAAAGGAATCCAACAATAAAGTGATTCACAAACAGTAAGTATAATGCACTCATCTGAACGTGTTTGATTTTAAATAGGGTTTCACTGCGCTGGTCGAGCAAGTTTCGCAATGGAGAGGAGTAATGCAGGGGAACTATGTACTGCAGTAAGTGTTTATCATTACTGTGAATAGATAGCTTGCTTATCTGAGAACGAGTTGTGTGTAACACTTACAATGCACTGCATATTGCTTCATCATTCATTCTAACACACACACCTTTCGCGTGTTTCATCGTTTTAAAAATAAAGCGCTCCAAGACAAGTTTTCCATTCTACAGTTTAGTTAGGTGCTAAAGTTATAATAATGTGAGAGACGTGAGGGGGGGGGGGGGGGGGGTGAAGCGCAACGCAACATACGGCAGGGGAGGTGGTGTAGGAAGGCGAGGGTATTAGCTAATGTCTGACTGCACTCAGAAGTAAAGGTGTAAGTTCTAGAAGCTAATGTGCGCCATCTAGCACCTGCTGCTATGTCGCTCGCTAGTAAGGATATCGATCACGATATCGTTAGAAGCATTGTAGTGTTCCAAGTGACTGGACTGTCTAGATTCGCTGTTGAGCAGGTGCCCACGCGAATCGTAGAACACGTTTTATGCAGTTGTAACATGACCTTCCTGTAGACAAAAATTCTTCTCAGCAGGAATCAGCTTGGGCTGCGCAAACAACGATTTGAAAGACCCTGATCGTTCCGTTCGTCAAGCGGCGAATACTGACATCCAGACTGATTCCGTTCTCCTTGACTTCAGCAATGCATTCCATCCAGTTATTCACCGTCGTCTACAGAACCCAACCGGATGTATAGATTATCAGACCATCTTTGTCGCTCGACTGAAGGTTTACTGGTAACTGTAACATAGTAGTTCGTAACTCTTAACGTGTATAAATCTTTTGGCAAAAACTTTATTTGGAAGTAGGCGGAGGCTGCTATCAATGAACTAGCTACAGAAAAAGTATAATTAAATACTCGGATGTTGTAACTGATGTTTGAGTCCCACTGTGCCCTGAATTTTATCGTTTGTATTTCGCTATAGTAGACACAGAAGTCGAAACATTCACTGTTAATGAAGTATTTGAAAAGTGACTCGTGTTATCGACCGAATCAAGGCTAGTGGCTTCATTCATTGGCCCAGGCAGTTCTTTGAATGGCCTATAGCGCAGTAGCTATTGCGACGGCACCTAACGATTATGGCAGAGTGTAGCTGCTCTTCCAAACAGCATCCCATACGAGTGAACCAGTTGCTTCTTTACCTGTAGTTACCCGTACATTAGCTACCTGGGGTCTGTTTAAAAAAGATAGCTCGATGTAGTTGTAAGGTCTAGCCACACACGTCTGCTTTTATGAACCGTAGGTAATTCGCTGCAAATAATAACCTGTAACTGTTATCCTACAGTGAAATAGTGTACGCTTTGGCTAGAATTGCTAGTTAATAAAATACAGAACATAAAATAAACGTTAAATGAATAATTTAATAATAAGGGTTCTATTCCAACCTCTATAATTCACGTAATTGGCAGAGTATTGTGTTAAATAATGTTTATTCAAGAAGGGATATCTCCGATTAACGGTAAATAGTCCTACGATATTCAGTTCAAATATATACAGAAATTACACTTATTAAATGAAGTAATGTTACGTCGAGAGCGTTACGAGAATGGCAACAATGTTCCCAGAGTAAATAGTAATCAAAAATTAAGTCCATTTCGTAATCACAATACACGAAATATTCACCAGCTCAAGACAATTCTGGGCTCAACATGATGATTTACAAATTATCACAAGCAATACGAAGAATAGTAACTCATACTCCGTCTATCCTCAGTTCCATATTAAAAGTCGATACTACGGAGCACATTCAGATCTCTCATGAATGAGAGTGTCTTCAAAAGTTAAGAGTACTGTTGCGGCCGATCACCACACAGAATCAATCACCGATACGACTGAATCATCCTCTTTACAACAGGCCGGACTGCCTTCTTCCAATATTTGACACCAAGTTTCCCCTTCAAGATCTAACCCAAAAGAGTCTTCAATAATTATAGTCTCACAGCTTATGTTCACCACCGAGGATTTACCATATACACGTCGGTTACATTTTCTCTAGTCTCAGGTGTCTCTGCCACTTAATGTTTTAGCATACCGTGTGAAACATTTTTATGTTCGAACTTCCACGTCGACTCATATTTCATACTTTCATCAAGAGCCCTCGCTTCACTTACATTCATAGAAATAAATGCACAAATTGCTTCCTCCGAGATTTCTAAATCAGTGACTTCAACTTTCGCAACTTCTTCACCTAAAACATCACCCTTACCTCCCTTTAGCAGTAAATAACGCACATCCGCCGGTACATAATAAAATTAATCACCCGTTGACGAGACTATTGCTACGTCGGCTTCACTAATATCTTTACAAGCTCCCGTCGATACACCACAAAATTCATCTCCAGATGATGCGACTACATCTCCGCCGTCTTCTCAGAGAGTTTCATCTTCCTCCCGTGATACAAAATCATATCCATTACTTTCACATACGTTACTGTAATTGTTGCTAGTAACTAGTGTCTCATCAGAATTCGTCATAAATTCCACCTCAGACATACTCAGATCCACCTCAGTCTCTGTTCTGATCACAGAATCTTTCAACAAACATACATGCTTTCCATCATTCAATTATTTCATAAAACAAATTTTTCAGCCCTATGTTCTCATCATCCAGTCTCTCTACACATTGTACAACCTTTCTTGCACCCGCTTTACGGTTGTGCTGCTTAAAATTATTCCTCATTTTATTATTTCTCATAACCTCCAAAGTTTGTAGCTTATTTTCCGAATTTGCGACACCTACTGAATTTTTGAAGTAACTTATCCTTTCCAACAGCGTTTTATTTCGGCACCTCTGGACCTGAGACGCGGTGACCTCTAGTTTCCCGACTTTTTATTCTCCTGCCTTTCAAATCTTCGTTCCCTGTTTTGATTTTCGTTGCGAAAATTCCAGTTTCAGTTTCCCCTTCAAAAATTATTATTACGTTGTTTATTATGTCTGTTGCGATTATTATAATTATTGTGGATATTGCTATTGTTCCCGTACTGATATCGATTTCTCTGTCTACTTTTCCAGCTATCTGGATTAAATTTAAAAGCCTGTTCAAGTTTCTCAATGAAATCTAACAATCCAGTGATGGAATTTGTCCTGCTGTCAACAACATCCCATTATAAATGTTCCGATGAGCGTCTCTTGAGCGTCGTGATTTGGGTCAACGCTCCCAGCGGACGATTTATATGCGTCAGCTTAGCGAGCTCACGCACACAAAAGTACCGCATCCATCAACTTCTGTGTTTGAAACTTGGTCAGTCCAGGAACTCATTCTGAAGTCGCGTTTTCTTCGCTTCACTCTAGAATTTGTTCAGGAGAGAATTCTCAGAAACTTCATAGGTAGTTCACGAAGCTCTCAATAAATTTGCTCATAATAGTGCACTGCCCACGAGATGTCTCTTGGCTAACTTAATTTTTGCTTCATCCAACATTCCTCTCAGAAGACCATCTCATGAAGTAGCAATAAAGTAAGGTGCGTGGTATTTCCCGTTATCTCCAAAACACTTTGTCGTTTTTAAATTACCCCATAGAAGATTCATCGCACAAGTAAAATTTGGAAATTTGTGGTAAGGACTTATGGGACCAAATTGCTGAGGTCATCGGCATCTGAGCATACGCATTACTTAATCTAACTTAAAGTAACTTACGCTTAGGACAATACATGCCCGAGGGAGGACTCGAACCTCCGACGGGGGCAGCCGCTAGGACCGTGATAAGCATCGCAGTGGTAGCCTGATTCGTTGCTGAAGCATTTAATTCTGCCTGTACATCTTTAATCTGCTGTTTCCACTTTAAAGCTTCGTTAATCTCTGCTTCCAACTGTTGTCTACTTTGCTCATTTTTCATCACCTCTTTTTCACACTCTCTACCAGCAAAGTGTTAACAGACTCAGAGGTCACTTCCTCAAGCGCACATTACCCTAGTACACAATCCTTAACATTGCCACCCAGTTCTTAATGTATAATGTATCTTTTCCAACTTGTCCTCGAAATCTTTTTAATGTGAGTCGCCTTTGGTGTTAACCAGGCCAACCTTTGCAGATATTTTACCTACGTCTGCCCTTGTACTCGTAGCCCCAAGTTTTGAATCTATCGTCCCATCTATGAAGGATTTATATTTCTTCACCTCAGATTTTACACTTTCTGCTACACTTGTCTCTACTGAACTCATCGCTAATTTAATTGAACATACTTCTGTGCCCAGTACTCGAATTTAGAGTTTGTCAGCATTTCTTTTAACTACGCCATTGAATCACTCCCAACTACACCGCTTCTCTCTGATTTTAGGCTATATACTCCAATAATATCGTCCCTATATACATCACCACTTTCATATTTTGGAATAACTGGCCCACTAATATTACCTGAATAACACATGCTGGGTGACTGCTTAACCCTTGGAAACTCCTTCACTGATGATGACGCGGCAGCTTCACATATTTTAACATTATCGGCACAATTACTCAGATTGTCACTCATGTTTGCTGCTTCTGCTGTAGTGCTATAGCCGAAAGTGTAGATGGCGTCTATGCCGACGATCTCGGAATCTCTGCCGACGGTCCACGTTCGCTGGTCGCCGTTGATGCTGTGCCGGCGTGGAGGTATGCGCTGCTGCTGGCCGCTACAGACTCGAACACAATACGCCTCTGCGAGACCTTGTTCTTCTCTCTTGAAGTTTCACACCTTACTTCTCCACACCTAACTTTTGCAGCCGATCCTCAGGCGAGCAACTGCTGCAAAATCTTATACTCGGAACACCCACGCAAACTGCTCATAATGCTATAGATGTGACCTGGATCATAGGATATTGTTAACCATTGGAATTACAGTCGTTATTCTAAACGGATTAGATTCACATACCAGACGAGAAAAACCTAACTGCGATGGTACCTAACGGTTACTGCTACATGTTGCTCTTCTAAACAGCATCCCATACGAGCAAACCTGTTTAATATAAAAGGTTCAAGGATAAGGAAGGGAACTTTAATTTCTATAATAATGAGTCAGATCACTAACGAGTGCGATATTTTTACAGTTGTCAACACCTTTCACCCACACTGGGACATATTCCGATTCATTTATTTTACGACAATTCCTGGTCCTGAGAACCAAAGGCATAGCCGACATGTAATACGATCAACCCTTATCTGTGTTGTAAATTTCACATAGCTAAAATGTCCGTTAAGCGATGACATCACGTGAATTGAAATTATCTAGCCCTTATACTTTATCGACTTTTGGTCCATGTACAAGAGCAACGGTGACCCAGCCATTACCGTGTTCATTCGTATCCTTGTTAGCGTGAGTGGAGGTCAAAATTCCACCGCAAAACACCGATGGACCATGCAAGATGACTTGGGCGCCTACGAAATCCTTGGTAGTAATAGAAATGTACTCTTGCCTTAGCTCAGTTTACAAAGAACAGCTCGATTTACTGCTAACCCCCTCCCATGACTTACAAGCTGGCAGAAGTTGAGGGTAAAAACTATACATGTAGACTGAAGGTTCATTCCCTAACCATATTAAATGCTAACAAACGTTAGATGCCAAAATATTGGCCTGTAGAATGTCAGTTATACATAAAATTCAGTAATATTTGTGCCTCAAAGACACCAACGAATGCTTGCTTATGTCTCCCCCTATACGAGTGAGCCATTTTAATGCAACACTTAGTCCCTTTTAACAATTATTATATGTAACTCTTTAGGTTTTCCAGGCGAGATCTTGACATGTGGAATAATCGGGTCGCTACGGTCGCAGGTTCGAATCCTGCCTCGGGCATGGATGTGTGTGATATCCTTAGATTAGTTAGGTTTTATTAGTTCTAAGTTCTAGGCGACTGATGACCTCAGAACTTAAGTCGCATAGTGCTCAGAGCCAATAATTGGGTCTACTGCCGGATGTTTGTGTCGCACAATATTTCGGCCATGTAACTCGTTGCCTTCTTCAGGTCCTACCTGAGGCTGCCGTATTGGAGGATCTTGTCCAGTATTTATGCCCAGAGTGCGCTGGGTGCTCTCTTTGCCGTCTGCGCCCTCCTGGCACTGCTGGTAAGATGGTGCCTCTTCCCCAGTGCTCCCTCGTACGTCCGCACCCGACTTGGTCGCCACTGTCACCGCCACTGTCACTTACCCATACGAGTCTGCCCTGACTCGTGTTGGGAGCAAGCTAAGCATATACTGCTGTTCCTGCATAGTCCTGTATCTGTGGAGTGGCTTCCTCACGGTCCGAATAGGCCTGAGGTGTTTTCTGGGGGGGGGGGGGGGGGGGAGTTTCCGTTTCTCGGTCGTGAGAGATTATTCTCGTAACAGGTCAGGCCAACGCGTGGTTGGCCTGTGGTGAATAGGATGGACCAAGTCCCTAATGAGCCTATTGTCGGACTGTACAGCCTGCTCGTAGAAGTCCAGCGCCGATTGTTTAGATCGGTCGCGGAGGAAGGGGATGCCGGTTTGCCGGTGTAGCCGAGCGGTCGAATAGATCCTCGGTAGGCGCAGAGCGAGCTTGAGCGCCCTGTTCTGCACCCTCTGCAGCTGGTTGATGTGTGTGTCGGCTGTGTTGCCCCACACCAGCACTGGACGAACCAGCGCCAGGTACAGCGTGATGCCGTGGTGGGGAGGCAAGGCAGACGACGGGTTGAGCAGAGGGTACAGAACGCATAGGCGCCCTATTGCTCTGCCCCTGACGTCCTCGATCTGGGCTTTCCACGTTAGCTTCTGATCGAGAATGATTCCCAGGTAGCGGCCAGTCTTGCTCCATGGGACGGGGCTTCCCATGACGGTGACTGGCGGAAGATCTGGTGGCAGTGGTCTTCGTGTGGACACCACTGCCTGTCTCTTCGCCGCATTCTGCTTCAGGCGCCACTTTGTCGACCACGCACCAAGGGCCTCACATCCACGCTGGAGCAGGCGGCGCATCTAGGCTGCCTTCTTACTCCGCACGAGTAGCGCCGTGTCGTCGGCGTAGAGTACCGGCAATGGCAATGAATAAGGAGTAGAGCAGCGGGCCGAGAACGGACTCCTGCGGCACTCCAGCATGGATGGGTCGGTACGTGGACGTCCCCTCGTCCAGGCGGATGTGGAAAGTCCTGTCTGCCAGATACGATTGGAGTAGGACCCCGTGCGACGTCGGGACCCCGTGCATAAAAAGTTTGTACACGAGGCCGTCGTGCCACACAGAGTCGAATGCCCTGGAGTCGTCGAGGAACACCGCCTCATGGTATTCCCGACTCTCCAGGGCGCGCATGGCCTCTTCCACCAGCCGCATCAGCTGATGGACCATGGAGTGACCCCTCCGGAAGCCGAACTTGGTCGTCATCTGTGGCAGTTCTCTGGGGCCCATCCTGTGTCAGGCGTTCCCATCGCGGTCCGCACCCGCCTGGTGCTGCTCCTGAGGATTTGGCCCCACTCTGATGCTTCCACGGACGTCCACGCCCGGCTCGTCCACCATCTGTGGTCGTTGCAGGACCCGCGTTTGGCATTCCGTCCATGGTCTGTGCCCGCTTGGCGCTCCCCCTGAGGTGTTGGCACTTCCCTGGTGCTCTGACAGTCGTCCGAGCCCGGATCGTCCATCATCTGCGGTCGTGGCGGCTGTCAGAGGCCCATCCCGCGTCGGGAGTTGCTTTCGTGGTCCGCACCCAGATGGCGCTGCTCCTGCAGTGCTACTACTTGTTGAGAAGTTTCTTGGTTCCTTTCGTTGGGCCCTGATAATCCCCAACGCCAGACTCCACGCCGAGCTGAGCTGGTAACCACTGTCTCGGTTTATTAGGATGTCTGTGACATTGATCTCAATGGCCTCCTTTATGACACTGTCCCAAAATCTTGGCATCTGTGTCCCAATTTTTGTGTTGTTGTTGTCCATTGAGGGACCGAGCTCCAGACTGTGCTCCGCTATGGTAGATTTGGTTGGCTGTCTGAGTTGCCTCTGGTGTTCTTTGCACCTGACGTCCACTGTCCTGATTGTCTGATCAATGTATGACTTTCTACACTGGCGCGGAATGTTGTAAATGGCTGGTTTACATAGCCCCAGGTCGTCCTTCACACTCCCTAGCATTGTCCCAATTTTGGAGGGTGGACAGAGGATACTCTTGATTCCAAAATTTGAAAGAATTCTGCTGATCTTTGCTGAAATAGGTCCAGCATATGGCAGGTATGACACATTCTTCGCCTCCTCTGACTCCTCTTCTGTACCGTGTGTTTGTCTGGTAGCATGAAGTGCCCTTTGGATGTCTATGGAGGAGTACCCATTTCTGCTGAACACCAGCTATAGATTTTCTATATCTGTGGTGCTCTGACAGTCGTCTGTACCCGGATCATCCATCATCTGCCCATTGCCACGCCTTCCATTTTCTCATAAAATTGACCCCCATAAAGAAAATATGTTGGGGTCAGTACATGCTTGAACAGGTCGAGCAGGGCACCATCGAACTTCTCTCCAATGATATTGAGTGAATCGGTGAGTGGCACTCATGTGAAGCGTGTCACCACATCTAAACTGACCATGATGTCAGAGTGCACGGTGTGTAACTGCCTTATCCGTTGTGGGAAGTCTTCCGAGTTCCGAATGTGGTGTGCACATTTGCCCACACATGGTGCCAACATCTTCTTCAGGTATTGTGCAGTGAGGTATGTCGCTGTGGCGATGTTACTCACAATAGGTTGTAGAGGGACCCCCTCCTAGCGGACCTTGGGGAGTCCATAGAGTCTGGGCAGTACAGGTGCTTTGGGATGAAGCTTCTTGATGACCTGCTGAGGTAGACCTGTCTCCTTCAGCAACTTCCGGGTCTTCTTGTTCACTTTGTCAGTGGGGTCGCCATCTAGTGGTTTGTAAGCAGTGTCTTACAGAAGTTGTTGCACCTTCCTATCGTACTCCAACTTGTTTAAGATGACTGTGGAGTTACCCTTATCAGCTGGCAGAACTACAATGCTGTCATCCTCCCGTAGCTGCCTGAATGCAACCCTCTCCTCGCTCGAGATGTTGGGTTTGGGGGGCTTCGTCCTGGTGAGTGCCCTGCAGGTCTCCCTGCGGATCTCTTCAGACACGTTGGAATATAGCTTGTTGACGACTTGCTCAACCGAACTGATGAAGGCTACAACAGGTACGCTTCTGGTAGTCACTGCAAAATTGAGGCCCTTGCTGAGTGCTTTTGAGGTGGGCTCATCGAGCTGCTTGTCGCTCCGGTTGACTACTGCCCATATGTCTCCATTCTGTTGTACATTCTTGTTAAGGCCCTCAAACTTGGCCTGTTCACATGCTGTTGATTTCTCCCTCATGGTGCATTTAGACAAGGACCAAAGGCCACCATCAACCTGGTCCCAGTCTTCTTGGGTCAGGGTAGTTGCTAAGGAAAGGTGGAGATACAGCAAATCCCTGGACGTGACACCTAGGCTGTGGCGCATGTCAGGCACTCTTTCTCTTACCAGCGCGAGGCTGGCTCGGTGTTTGATTCTGTTCGCCGTTGTGGTGTTAACATAGTGCTTGAACCTGGCAAAGACAGGAACTACACCCTCCTCTCGGCATCTCAGAAGGAAACTGAGACAACTCAGCATCCTCCCCTTCCTCTCTCGAAGCTTATCCAGCTTATTGATATTAAGGTACATCTCCTCCCCGTAGAGTCTTCAGGCTTTCCCGGCTCTTCAGGCTTTCCCGAAGAGATATTGACATGAGCAATAATCAGGCCTACTGCTGGATGTCTGTGTTGCTCTGGCACAATATTTCAGCCATGTAACTCGTTTCCTTCTTCAGGTGCTACCTGAGACTGCCGCATTGGCCGCTACAGAATATATTGGGGCATCTAGGATTGCCCAGTCTGAAAATAAAAGTTCAAACCATGCGGGTACTCCCTCAATAATAAAAATTAACATTAGAACAATAGCTTTTTAGATGTCTTGTTTTTGTGCTTCGAAAGGATTACAAAAGATAATGTCTGGATGATATTATTTTTTATTATATTTTTTATTTTTGGTTTTTTTATTTTTTATTCCTTTTGTAATTAATTTTTTTCCATTCGCTTTCACATTCACACGTTATATACCTTGTACACACTCATACATAATACAGTTAACGCATTCTCACACTCATTCATTCACTTTTTTTTGGAGGATCTAGTCCAGTATTTACGCCCGCCTGGCGTAATACAGAATACAGTTACAGAAAGTCTGGCCACAGTGATAGAGCATCTACCGCTGGTGTTCAGCAGAAATGGATGTTCCTCCACAGACTTCCAAAGGGCACTATCTGCTACCGGCCAACCACAGGGTACAGAAGAGGAGCCAGACGAGGCGAAGAAGGTGTCATACCTGCCATATTCTGGACCTATTTTTGCAAAGATCAGCAGAATTCATTCAAAATATGATACCAAGCGTATCTTGTGTCCACACTCCACAATTGGGACAATGCTAGGGAGTGTGAAGGACAACCTGGGGCTACGTAAACCAGGCATTTACAACATTCCGTGCCAGTGTGGAAAGTCATACATTGGCCAGACAACCAGGACGGTGGACATCAGGCTCAAAGAACACCAGAGGCACACCAGACTCGGACAGGCAAGCATAGCGGAGCACTTTCTGGTGCTCGGTGACTCGATGGACTACAACAACGCCAAAATTGTGACACAGACGCCAAGATTTTGGGGCAGTGTCAAAAGGAGGCCATCGAGATCAAGGTCACAGACAACCTAATAAACCGAGACAGTGGTTACCAGCTCAGCTCGGCGTGGAGTCCGGCCTTGGAGTTTATCAGGGCCCAACGAAAGGAACCAAGAAACTCCTCAACCAGTAGTAACACCGCAGGAGCAGCGCCAGACGGGCGCGGACCGCGAACGCAACTCCTTACGCGGGACGGGCCTCTGACAGCCACCACGACTGCAGATGACGGACGAGCCGGGCGCGGACGGCCGTGGGAGCACCAGGGAAGTGCCAACACCTTAGGAGCAGCGCCAGGCGGGCGCGGACCACGAACGGAACGCCAAACGCGGGTCCGGCCCCAGACAGCTGCCACGACCACAGATGGTGGACGAGCCGGGTGCGGACGTCCGTGGGAGCACCAGGGAGGGGCCAAAATCACAGGAGCAGCACTAGGCGGGCGCGGATCGCGATGGGAACGCCTGACACAGGAAGGACCTCAGAGAACTGCCACAGATGGCGACCAAGTAGGGCGCGGACGTCTGAGGGAGCACCGGGGAAGAGACAACACCTTACCAGCAGTGCCAGGCGGGCGCGGACGGTAAAGAAAGCACCCAGCGCACTCTGGGCATAAATACTCGACAAGATCCTCCAGTACGGCAGTCTCAGGTAGCACCTGAAGAAGGCAACGAGTTACACGGCCGAAATATTGTGCCAGAGCGACACAAGCATCCGGCAGTAGACTCGATTATTCCACATGTCATTTATTATAGGGATAATGTTGTATTGTTCATTCTGAAATTGTCCATGTAGCCTACTTGCCACTTCTTCTGTGCGAAGTGACAGTGTCACATTGCTTCTCCTGAGCACAGAATCACTTAACTAAGTAGTTTCCAGTGTGGCCACTGGTACCAAAGACTCAGACATGTACTTTTTACCGAGGTGGCGGAGGTTTTTGGGTACCATGGTTGACAACGTGGCAGTTCATGTCGTAGTGATACGGAGCAGCGGTATATCTGCTCATTTTTTACTCTCATCGCCCTGCTAGTCAATAAATTAATAAATGAAACTAGCAAGGAAAGGGATATATAGGTGTAATCATCTAGATGTATAGACAATTTTATTACAATAAGTTTGGTGGAAACAGCATCGACTGGATAATCACGAGATATTTGAAGTTTAATTCAGCTTACTGATATGAGTTCAAGTGAGACATAGACGAACATGGACTGTGTCTGTTGCACAGCACGTCTGTGTTGGTCACAAAAAAGCAACCCACCGCTAATGTGACATCGACAAAGGTTACCAGAAAGACTTGAATAACAGGCAGCATTGGGGTTGACACACCATTGTTAGGAACACGGCTGGCTGTCGTGATGATCGGACGTGCGGCTTCGTATGGTCAAGACTAACCGGCCATGGACTCAAACTCTTACGGGTCTCGGTGAGATTGTCTGCCGCGAGAAATGAATGTAATGGGCCGGGGCTTTGCGAATGTAGTGTGTGGACATTAAGCTGGGAATGTGGGGCTCGTGGGAATCGTGCAGTGGGTAGATCCCTGCAGTCGCACTATCCTCTGTGCCCTCGGTGGCTCATATGTGTAGTGCATCTGCCATGTAAGCAGAAGATCCCTGTTGCGAGTCCCGGTCGGGGCACACATTTGCAACTCTCCCCACTGATGTATATCAACGCCTGTCGAAGTTTAGGGTCGTGATTTACTTATCATTTCGTTTTAAGAGAACTGCATGATCACTGATGGTATCTGTTCTTTCGGACATGTACGAAAGAACCGATACCATCTTATATATCACGTGATAGATCAATGGGGGGAAAGGCACCCTGAGCAAAGAGACTGAAAGCAATGAAGCAAACAAAATGTGAAGGATGTTGGGTGTGTAAGATATGTACGAACACCTCTAGTCCAGAAACAAATGGATATTAAACGTTTATAGCTAACAAACCATTCAGAATAGCACATATGTCCATATCATAAAGCTTCTTGCTTCTAATGGTCGTTCCTGTCAAACTGCTGAATCTTGACCATTCCTCCTACGCTACCCTGCATAACGACAGAAGCGGCAACCACACAACTGTTCCCACTATGTATGGGCCAAAGAGCAAATATTAAATTACTTGACGTGGATGGAAGCGTGAGAAAATGTTATTAATTTAAATGACGGTGAGAGCACGCCGAGGAGTAGTGCTTTGCATTGGGCCTATAGATTAGATGTGCCTTTCGTTCCCATTAATCTAAAGTATGGAGATCGTCTGGGATGTAGAACATGTTAGAAAACAAGAATACAATATCTGTAATGCTAATGTACCTTCCACAAATCCCAAATGAAGTTGAATTATGGATGTGAAATCTATCCAAAAAATATCTTATAATCATATTTAGGTATGAAACAGATATGAAACTTTGCATCAAATATAAAATTTTCAATACACTTCGATGCACATGGTAATTATTAGGCCATTGTAGCCACACACCTTCAAATAAAAGTATCAGATAAAAACGTTTTACAGATCTCATTTACAACTATCACATTACCGTATCAAATTTGTACAGAAGTCAGATTGCATGCAGTTTACAGATTATGTGATTTTATTAATAAAACATACGCGTCAGTCGGTTCTGCTAAGAAATTCATCACTGGAGTAGAATGAGTCGGCCACTAATAAATCTTTTAGATTCTTCTCAAATTGAATTTTATTATTAGTTATTTTACTGTTGGCATGTTGTTGAAAATTTATATTGCTGAAAAGTGGACACCTTTTTGAAACAAAGTAAGTGACTTTAAATCATTGTGAAAGTTATTCCTATTTCTAGTACTGATTCCATGAACTGAGCTGCTTGTTAAAAATACGTATATTTTTAACGACAAATGTCATTAAGAAACAATTATATCGGTAGGCAGTAGATAGTATCCCCAGTTGTTTAAACAACCCTCTGCAGGACGTTCTTGAGTTTCCACAACAAGTAATTCGTATTGCACGTTTTTGACTGTTTCTGCCCATTTCTGCCTCCGAGACATGACCAAGCGGGACAATAGTTCCGTAGCTATCTCTGGATCACCACTTTGCTGGAAGTGTTGGTACAGTATTTCACTTTTATGATTCCATCCTGGAACATACTCTTTTCGGTATCCTCTTGGCATACACTTTTTAGCTGTAGCTGTTACTGCACCAATGAAGCGTTGATAGTTCTTATGTGATGGAGGTATCCATCGAATGGTCTTATCCAGTTCCATTGAAAACTTCATCCGGTCAGCTTTCTGGAAAATCCATCGAGCACGCTGATTTGATCGTATCACAGGAACCGCGCAACCATTTGTTGAATTATTACAGGTCTCTGTTGGCTATGAGGAAAGACATCTATCATTTTGCTTGTGGTGTTGATGGAAAAGCCAGTTTCGTTGCAGCTAACAAAGCATAAGTCAGGATTTGAATCCTTGTCCCAAGCAGCTGACCTGAAAGTGCCTTGATCTTTGGCATCAAACACTAGATGAAGATTATTCTCTTCGACCCATTCTGCAAGCATGCTCCCATTTCCATCATTTTGAGAGTACTTACAAAGTTCGTGGTGACTATTGAAGTCTCCTATGTAAATTGCAGGATGTTCTGCTGTGTGTAGGACAAAATCGGGCCATGTTGTTTTGGGTGGTTTGTAAACATCCGTAGTAGTAATGCCGTGCAATTGTATGACAAATGGCTGTGTAAATCACAATATACTTTTTAAGTAAGCAGGAAAGCATGGAGTTTTCTGAGAAAACTGGGAGGAAGTCCACCAGTATGCAGAAAAAATTCCGAAGGAACACCAGACAAAATCGCTTCCCACATCATTACTACCTCAAGAGTACCTCCTGACAAGAAACATATAAGAAATATCAGACGACAGCTTCGTGACCTGAAAAAGAAGGTATCTCCCTCATCTGACTATACCCATCCCTTCACAGTTTCAGACATTGACTCTGGACTGAAGGACCTCAAACCTCTTAAGGCGCCTGGATTCGATGGTATCCATCCAGAATGCCTGATTCATATGGGAGGAAAAGCTATGAAATGGCTGGTAGAATTCTTTACTGACATCCGGCTGACTGGTCAACTTCCATTGGAGTTTAAAAAGGCGAAGATGATATCTGTTCTGAAACCTGGCAAACCCAGCAACAAGGTAGAAAGTTATCGCCCCATTGCCCTACTTAGCAGCTGCTAAAAGCTTTTTGAAAGGCTAATATATAACAGAATAAGCAGCGCTACACTAGAGAACGTTCCAGTTGATCAGGCAGGCTTCAGACCAGGGCGAAGCTGCTGCGACCAAGTATTGCCTCTCACATCCTTCATAGAGACAGGATACCAAATGAAGCAGAAAACATCTATGGCAATTGTTGATCTAACTCCCGTCTTCGACACTGTGTGGAGGGAAGGCCTTATGTACAAATTTCACCGCATCATACCCTGAAGAACAATGGCTGGACTGATTAACAGTATGCTAAGTGATCGGAAGTTCCAAGTGATCACTGGAAGCAGCATAAGTAAGGAGAGGGAGCTGAACAACGGATTGCCTCAAGTATCAGTTCTCTCACCCTTACTGTTCAACCTATATCTATCTGATCTACCTGACACTTCGTCCAGAAAATACTGCTATGCCGATGACCTGGCTCTAGCCGTAAAACACCAGGGAATGAAGACAACAGAAGAGATTCTAGGCAATGAGCTGTCTGCAGTAGATAATTACTTCAAAATCTGGAGACTCCAAACCAGTGTGAGTAAAACAGAAGTGTGTTGCTTCCATTTAAATAACCGGTTGGCAAACGTAAAACTGGAAGTAAGTTTCAGAGGCAGAATTCTTCGTCATAATTGGATCCCAAAATATCTTGGTGTCATCCTGGATCGTACACTATGCTTCAAACAACAGCTTCTTAACTTAGCTCAAAAGTTGAGGACTCGAAACAACATCCTGCATAAGCTATGAGGAGCTACCTGGGGATCTTCAGCAACCACCTTGCGATCTTCAGCTCTGGGCTTGGTGTAGTCAAGTACTGAGTATTGTGCACCTGTTTGGACGAACAGTCATCATACAAGGCTTGTTGATACCCAGGTGAATACGACAATGCGTATAAAAACTGGCGCAATCAGATCTACTCCAGTTTATTGGCTTCCACAGTTAACCGGTATAATGCCTCCTGATCTACGCAGATGTACTGCCCTTATGAGAGAACTCCACAAGGTCTCCAAGAATTCTAACCTACCCGTGCATAGCGACCTGCCACTTTTAAATCGTAAGAGACTGAAATCACCCCATCCAACTCTGTGCGATGCTGCTGACATGGTTGCTAAGGATTACAAACCTCTTGAAGAATGGAAAGGTCGATGGGAAGCAGTGACAGATGTGCACCTGCATAACATCTTCTCAGGTGCTAGATTTCCAAGTGGTTAAGACCTACCACGCAAGACCTGGACTACCCTCAACAGAATCCGTACCGGCCATGGCCGATGCAGGGATGCTCTCTTTTAAGTGGAAGAAGCTGCCTGATCCAGCCTGTGACTGCGGGGCTCCATACCAGACTGTTCACCACATTGTCAGTGAATGCAGGATTGGAACCTATCACGGTTCCAAAGAGGACTTCCTGCTAGCAACTCCAGATGGACTGGATATTCAGTTGTAAAGACAAACTTAAGTTTCTTGTGTGTCAATATGTACATATGTTTGGTTCAAATGGCTCTGAGCACTATGGGACTCAACTGCTGTGGTCATAAGTCCCCTAGAACTTAGAACTACTTAAACCTAACTAACCTAAGGACATCACACACATCCATGCCCGAGGCAGGATTCGAACCTGCGACCGTAGCGGTCGTGCGGTTCCAGACTGTAGCGCCTTTAACCGCTCGGCCACTACGGCCGGCGTACATATGTTTATGTAATTTAATTTCATGATATGTCTGTAATAGCCATACGCTAAATAATAAATATCGGCCATTTGCCTCTGACAGATTAGAATATGTACCACTAGCCTGTGATTTACTGTCGAATAAATTAAGTTCATTCCCACTATATGTAGAGATGGCCTTCTCAATATCAGAACCCTTGAAAAATCCGACATGTGACTTGAATAATATTTTATTTGTGGCCAGATGGTTAAGAAAACTGTTGTATATTATGTTTTCCAAACTTTTTGGACAATTCCTGCAATAGTGAATTTGGGTGGTACTGTTCACTCACATTAAAAGTAACAATTTAATTAGAATAAGTCAATTTAATTTCCGATTAACAAAAAAACGAGAATTAGGCCTACTCTCAACAATATGTAATCGAAGTTACTATGTGCGAAACTTCTGGGTCCAGAAAATTAAAATTTACGCTGTGTTTCGCAAATAAGAATTAAAACAATGAAGTTATGCGCTCTACTTAACTTGCTGGAAAGAAAAAAGAACAATTAAACGAAATTCTTTAAATTTACTGCGTCAAAACGTAAAAAAAATTCCAACTGTAAACCTACTTTATTATCTTTTCGCATTTTCTAGAATAATACACAGATAAAAGTAACAACTTTAATGGTAAGCTTGAAAACACATTAATACAGGTATTTAATTAGTTTCCTGTATTAATCTTTTATTTGATTATAAATCACTCATCTGTACGACAGCACAGAACTCGCGCGCCTCACCAACAATAAGCAGCTGCTGCCGGACGATAGCAGATTGCTTCACACAAACGATGAGTCACAGCTTTGTGACTGAAGTGCACTCCGATCCAGCAGAAGTTCTTGGTAGTGAAGGCTGCGACCGAAATGAGTCAGCGTCTTATGGACTATGAAATCCTAAGTAGTCATCACAATATATTTTGGAAGCCTGACATTACTTATTGTTGATTTAGTAAGTTACTAGTGTGAATGAAGCAGCGAAAGTGAAGTGATATGATAAAAGAATATTGTTATGTCTATTAAAGGTATATATGAATGTGTGTGCAGTATATATGTACAGAGAGGGTGATTTGTGATAAGTTCCTATGGGAACCAACTGCTGAGGTCATCGGCCACTAGGTTTACACACTACTTAATCTAACTGAAACTAACTTACGCTAAGGACAAACACCCTTGCGCGGGGGAGGACTGAAACCTCCGATGGGGGGAACCGGGTGAACCGTGGCAAGGCGCCCCAGACAACGCGGCTACCACGGGCGTCTGAGAGGGTGAATCATACTCTCAGGGAAAATTGGTAAAGTGTAATTTGCCAGTTTATAATACTGGGAAACAATAAACATATTATGATACTTCATTTATTTAAAGAGAGAAGTAATTAGATATTTGTGCGTTTTCCAAATTTGCATTTCTACTGATTACTAATTAAAAGTACTATATTGCGATTGATTCATAGTAAAAGACGCGAGATAATTAACTTAATTCCGATAACAGATTGGCTATGACGCATATTGGCCAGTCAGAGGAAAGAACAAAGGGCTCAATGAATTGCTTTGCGACGTCTAGATCAAGTCTGGAGCCCAGCCATCAGAACAGACATAATTATTTCACAGAATTATGAGTTAAATTTGACCATTGAGTGTAGCAAAGTAACGCGAAAGAGAAGGACGAAAGCGCAAAATTCTGAATTTTCTGTGTAAACTGTGACGTATGAGTTAACTAAAAGCTGCGTAGCATGTTACACTAGGTGTCATCGAACACTAAACTATCGAAGAGACCGATTTGTACTAAAATATTAGGGCAAACAATACTACCGTTGAAAAGTTTTGTTGACACTTGTGAGCTGACTGTTGCGAAAGAATGCGATAGCGGTTGAGTGTCGACCTTCACGGATTTGTTGTCTGCTCTGTAACAATGAATGAGAATATACGAGGGTCCTTCAGTAAGTAATGCAACATTTTCTTCTGAGAGTAAGTTCACTTTATTCAGAATCCGAATACATCATATTATTTACCACTTTTTTAGCTACAACATCCTATTTTTCAACGTAATCTCCGTTCAATATGTCCGCTTTACGCGACATTACTGGTACGTGCTATATGCCCGTATGCTACAACTCTACTGGTCGACGTCAGAGGCAAAGTTTTGCTGTGTCAGTTACGCCCCAGCCCCATCACTAACGTACTCCTCCCTTCTGCGTGAATCCTCCATCAGCCAAACAGATGGAGGTCTCACTGTGCGAGATCCGAGCTGTAGGGTGGAAGAAGGGTCCAATGAAGTTCTGTGAGCTCCCCTCAGGTGTGCAGACTTGTTTGGGGCCTTGCGTTGTCATGGAAAAGGGGAAGCACATTAGCATTTTTGTGGCGACGAACATGCTGAAGTAGTTTCTTCAATTTCCTGAGGGTACCACTCAATAAAGAGTTTATCGTTGCACCTTGAAGAAAGACATCAAACGGAATAACCCATTAGCTGTAACGGCGACCGGGACAGTCGCGGGGTTGAAGTGACGGAAAACGCGGCGGGACCCGCGGAGCGGCCCGCGAACAACAACACAACGGGAGAGGACGGACACGACCGACGGAGGACCTTACGAAAACAACAGGAGCGAAACAACAGACTCAACAAAACCTAACTAGACAACCACGTCCACTAGCAAACAAAACACGAAAGTAAATACGCTGTCTAAGGCGAGGCGATATGTTCAGAGACGTACGCAAGGTTAGACTGACTGACTGAGCTTTTTTTTTTCATTTATGGAATTTCAATTCCCCCCGAAGGGGGCGGGCTGGCAGCAGCTTAGTACGCCGCTCTTCAGCCGACAGATTTTGTGACAAAGATCAAGAGAACAAATAATAAAAAACAGGCGATAAAATCGGAGACTTAGAGAGTAACAAGGCGAAAAGAAATCGTGGAACTTAAAACAACAACACAGGGATGATGACGCTAATAAAAATACATACGAAGCAGACAGAGAAAACAATAGACAATTAAAAAAAAAAACACGGCGACAGTCTGGATTCTGTTCGCAAAGGACATAAAATTCACACCGAGCGACAGCATGGTTTCTATTCGCAACACGAGAAAGACAAACAACACTGAATAGTCACTGGAACACTGCACTAAAAAGTGGGCAAATGTGACACCACAGTCGAGAGCAGGTGGGGGGAAACTGGACAGAAGATGGGAAAACAAAAAAGGGGGGGAAAGGAGAGTAAAAGAGAAGGGGTGAGCCGGGAAAGGAGCTGAAGGAGGATGAGGACCCATAAGAGGGGTGGGGGGCAGACGCAACAGGGAGTGGGGTGGGCAGAGGAGGGGAATACAAAAGGACTGAGGGGGGGGGAGAAGTGAGGTAAGGAGAGGTTTAGTGGGGAGAAAAACAGGACGGAAGGGGGGGGGAAGAGGGAGCCCAGGGAAAGGACAGAGGAAAGGAGGGGGATTGAGGATCAGAGTTGATAGGAAGGATAAATGGAGGGAGAGAGGGCATCATCCGGGAGGGGGAGTTGACGGAAGCCACCTTGGGAAAGGAGATGGAGGGTGTAGAGATGGAGGGTAGGGGGGACACAACGGTGAAGACGTGGCAGGGGGCGGGGATGGGAGAGGAGAGGAGCAACCAGGGGGTGAGGGGGTACAAGACGGCGGGAGGTGTAGAGGATGTGGATATGTTCGAGGAATAGGAGCAGATGGGGGAAAGGAATGAGATCATAGAGGATCCGCGTGGGGGACGGGAGGCGGATACGGAAGGCGAGGCGGAGTGCATGACACTCAAGGATGTGGAGGGACTGATAGAATTTGGGGGGGGGGGGCAGATATCCAGGCAGGACTGGCATAACAGAGGATGGGACGGATGAAGGATTTGTAGGTGAGGAGGATGGTAGAGGGGTGCAACCCCCATGTCCGGCCAGAGAGGAGTTTGAGGAGTCGGAGGCGGCTGTGGGCTTTGGATTGGATGGAGCGGAGATGAGGTATCCAGGTGAGGTGACGGTCAATGGTGAGGCCAAGGTAGGTGAGGGTGGGGGTGAAGCGGACAGGATGTGCGCAGACAGTAAGGGAGAAATCTAGGAGCCGGAAGGAGCGAGTGGTATGACCTACGATGATTGCCTGGGTCTTGGAAGGATTGAGTTTCAGGAGCCATTGGTTACACCATGCAGCAAAAAGGTCAAGGTGATTCTGGAGAAGGCGTTGGGACCGTTGGAGGGTAGGAGCGAGGGCGAGGAATGCGGTGTCATCAGCATATTGCAAGAGGTGTACTGGAGGGGGGGGTTGGGGCATATCTGCCGTGTACAGGAGGTAGAGCAGAGGGGAGAGGACAGAGCCCTGGGGCACACCGGCAGAGGGGTAGAAGGTGTGGGAATTGGCATGATGGACAGTAACATAGGAGGGGCGGTGGGAGAGGAAGGAGGCCACCAGACGGATGTAGTTGATAGGAAGGGCGTAGGTTTGGAGTTTAAACAGGAGACCGGGATGCCAGACACGGTCGTAGGCCTTTTCGAGGTCAAGTGAGACAAAAATGGCGGAGCGACGGGAGTTAAGCTGGAGGGAGAGGAGATGAGTGAGGCGGAGGAGTTGGTCATCAGCAGAGAAGGAGGGTCGAAAGCCACATTGGGTGTTTGGGAGGAGGTACTCACTGAGCGAGAGGCAGGGGCTTAAGTACTCTATCAGGGCGCCGCTATTGGCTGCTGCAATCACGTGTTCCACTGTGGCGGCCTCATTCTAAATGCGGGCCAGGAGGCGCGCGCCGCCACAGCTTACGGCGCTATGGTAGAGAGACCTCTAGGAGTCATCGACGTCCATGACGTCTGGCGGGTATTCAAATTCCGCGGCTCGCGGTACCAGATCCCTCCCCCTTGAAACTTACGCTTAGGGGCGGAAACGCCCCAAACGGTGCCGGGGTGGGCGGCAGTGAGAAGAGGAGCCGGGCTCATCAACCGCTATTGGCGGGGAGGAAGGGACGCCCGAGATATTCATGACAGCCGATCCAGAGTCCAGGGCCGGGGAGGGAGCTGCCGATCCATCCGGAATCGGAGAGGGCCGGCGGCAGGCCCTTGGGGAGATGGCAACCGGGGGCCGCGACTGTGACTCGAGGACCACATCATTACCTGAAGGAGGACGGGAAAGAGGCGGTCCCGTGGCGGCACGCGGGCGGATCTGATTATGATGGCAGCACTCCAACCCTTTCGACGTCTGCACCGACGTCACACTCCACCCATGGGCCGCGACGACCGTGGCGGGTGTCCAACCTGTCTTGCGCCCGTACTCTCGGGCGCACACGGACGTGCCAGGGGCATACCGCTGCGAGGGCCGGGAGTGGGGGCGGGAGGAGGATGGCATCAGCAAATGGAGCAAGGTGCACGGCTGTTACCCATGAAGGAGCTCTGCCGGACTGCGTCCGTCAATTGGCGTAGTACGATAGGTGCTCAAAACCAGGGTGAGAGCCGACGTTGTTGGAGATGTGTCGACCGCCTTAGTCAACTGTTGTTTAAAAGTGCGGACAAGCCTCACCGTCGCCCAATTGGACGAAGGGTGGAAAGGGTGGCTACGAAAATGTTTGATACCGTTGGCCTGACAGAAGTTGTCGAAGGAGGACGCCGTGAATTGGGGACCATTATCAGAGACCAATGTGTGTGGCAGACCCTCGATGGCACAAACCTCGATCGCAAACCTCTCAGCAGAAGAAAGGAGAGACACACATAGCCTCCAATCAGATCCTGCCTGCCTTCAGGCAGAGATTCCACTGCTGTTCTTATGAATCCTGGTAACTCCCTGGCAGTGGCACTCTGCCAATGCTCTGGCTTCTCCAGCAATAAACAGTGCCAGAATTATCCCATTCCAAAAGTTGAACATAGCCTTCAGCCCATGTTAAAGCGTGACACCCTCCTATGCAAAAATGTTTATGGTCCATCTAGAGCCAACTTCCCTATCCTCCCAAAACCCTGGTCCTTTTCAGAATCATTGATGATATCTTCACAATCTGGTCTGAGGGCTAAGACATCCAATTCTCATTCCTTCACAAGCTCAACAACACCTCCTCTTCCACCTGCTTCTGATACTCCTCCTTGTCTCAGCTCAACACCTTCATGGCTGATGACCAGTTCCGCTCTGATGGCTCCATCTAACCCTTTGTCCACATTAAACCCATAAACCATTAAAAGTACCTGCTTTTTGAGAGTGGCAATCTCAGACAACCAGACTCCATGGGGACAGCATATTTGCAGTGACAATGACTCCTTTGCCTAGCACACAGAAGGTCTCACAAAGGCTTTATTGGGCAGGCACTATCCACCTCACTATCCACCTAACACAGTGTGCAAACAGATTTTCCATACCATAATTCACGGCAGCTCTATCATTCCACCATACCCAAGAATCAGGTAGAAAGGAGCGCACCCTACATCACTCTGTACCACCCCACACTATAACAAGCCCTTCCTTATGGCTTTATCTACTATCATGCCCCAAAATGTAGGTCATCCTACCTCTCCTGGTGTGGCCTCACGATGAAATGTGTGTTGAAATAAATAAGCATCCCTACTGTTGTGGCTCTAACGGCATGACAGTAGTTTCATTATAAATAAATGTCTATGATACTGCTGAAGTGGTCTTTTTCATCATGATACATTACTAAAGCCACAGGTGCCGACATTACAAAATTTTTTGCCTCCTAAAGTGGATTCCAGCCCCTGTCGATCTCCACAACACGTTAGTCCATCCCTAAGCCACACACACTCCGAACCCCTTGGAACATGGATATTTTTGAAAGGTGCAAGACCAGCTCAGGCCAGCCGTCCAGCATTTCCTACTCTATTCTTTTTGCAGGCTTATCCTTCCGCAGCAGAGGCCAGGCGAGCCATCAAAGCAGCTCTGCCATACACAAGCTCTGCTGGTATGACTAGCAACCATAAATCCACCAAGATGAATGACCATGGTCAAAGTGTGTCCATGTGCAAAGCCGGCTACCTTTGGTACAGCGTACAGCAGAACATATGCAGCACAACATAATATGATTGAGTCAGTGATGGCTTTACAATCTGGGCCACATGGATCCTCTCTTCCACCACCAGATTTTCAGAACTGTGCAGATGGCATTTAGCCCTACAACACGTTTTCCGACCCCACAATCTCCCTGATCTCAACCTTCAGTAACCTACTGTACCCACAGCCTCCACCCAACAGTTTCTCCCCCCCCCCCCTCTTCTTATTACCTACTCCCAACACACATCCCATTATCTTCATTCTGCACTGCTCTCTGGCTATACCCCAACAGTTTTTGCTCTTCTATGCTTCTATTTTCGTCACCATTTCCCCCTCTCCCTCCTCCAACATCCCACCATCACCCTCGGGCTGCCATGTCCTGCTATTGTCTAGTCCCTGCACACTCCACCAGGGAGCATTGATCTCTCTCTCCCCATCTGTACTCTGCGTTTCGTTCTCCTTCACACACCAGACCGCTGCTTAGATTGCATGTGACAGAGTTCCATTGTGGCAGGAGTGGTTGAAGATAGTGGTGGTGTGTGCGTCAGGTGCGCTTGCTTGCGTGAATGTGTGCGTGATTTGCTTCCTGAAGAAGGCTATGGTCAGTCTGTCTTCAACGATAAATCATAGTGTCACTTCTGGTTCACGTGTTTCTCCAGAACCCAGATAAATGTTCTCCAAATTTCTAATGCTTCCGTTCTTCTGTACACAATTTATATTAGGGTAATACAGCGTCTGATATATTTGGAACTGAAATTATTACTTTCTTCTCTAAGTGTGAGATCATTTCGCCGGTCAGGATGTACCTTGCATACCAAGTGGTACACATCCGTCGTGATATGTTTCCCTAATGAAATCAATATTTCTGAGGGAAGGTTGTCTACCCCTGGTGCTTTGCTTCGACGTACGTCTTTCAGAACTTGGCGAAATTCTTCTTGCAGTAACATGTCTCACCTCTCTCCATTACTTCCTCTTACCTTTCCATACAATTGTCTTGAAGTTTGCCCGCATCTCGTGGTCGTGCGGTAGCGTTCTCGCTTCCCACGCCCGGGTTCCCGGGTTCGATTGCCGGCGAGGTCAGGGATTTTCTCTGCCTCGTGATGGCTGGGTGTTGTGTGCTGTCCTTAGGTTCGTTCGGTTTAAGTAGTTCTAAGTTCTAGGGGACTGATGACCATAGCTGTTAAGTCCCATAGTGCTCAGAGCCATTTGAACCTTTTTTTTTTTTGTCTTGAAGTTTGTATCGTTTGCACAGCCCTCTATGTTTGAGGAGTAGCCTCCGAAGTGGTGGATGCCATGCGGATAACATATGGGTATCTGGAGCAGGCATCAACGATGAGTAACTACATGGACCCCAAACACGGGCTCGCAAAATCGATAATGATGCGATCCTAGGACCGACGAGTCACAGGCCAGGGTGCAAATTACTGAGGGGGACTCGCCTAGTGACGCGCACAGACAGTGCACCCACGGACCAGGCGCTCAATATCGCCATTGATGCAGGGCCAATACACATTCCAGCGAGCCAAAACTTCCATACGGGACATACCCCAGTGTCGGAGGTGTAACAAACCGAGCACCGAAAGCCGCAATTCCGGAAGGATGACCACCCGATGGGCATCCGACTCCGTGAGAAACAGAAGGACATCATCGACAATGGAGAGCCTTTGGGACAGGTGGCACCAGGGGCTGAAATCGAACTGTATCCGACGAGTAACATAGGATGGTCACCCATGGAACATGTAGTTGAGAACCTGCCCCAAGAGAGCCATAAGAGTCATGTGCATCTCGGCGGGCGGAATCAATGTGAAAGCAGAGAACCTCCTGCTGGTCAAAGGCAGGATCAGGGCCTGCTGAGAGATGTGACAAAGTGTCCGTGTTAGCGTGATGGGCGGTGGGCTTATACCGGATGGTGTAGGCGTAATTACGTAAAAACAATACCCAGCGCTGGAGACATTGAGCCGTCTGCTCTGAAAGGTGAGAGTGGGGTCCGAAAAGTGTACCAAGGGTTTATGGTCCGTCAGGAGGGTGAACTTTGCCCCAAAGAGATAGGTGTGGAGTTTTTGGACAGCGAACATGATCGCCAGAGCCTCCTTTTCAATCTGGGAGTAGTTCCGTTGTGCTGGGTTCAACGTCTTAGAGGCATAAGCGATGGGCTGTTCGGAGCCATCGGCATCCCGGTGCACAAGGACGGCCCCAATGCCGTATGCCGACGTATCAGCCGCCACAACCAAGGGGCGGTCCGGAGAAAAGGTAGTAAGGCAAGGGGAGGACTTCAGCATCGCCTTTAAACGGAGAAAAGCCTGGTCACAGGCTAGAGTCCAATCAAAAGGTACCCCTTTGCGACGCAAGTGATAGAGGGCTTGAGCAACGGAGGCAGCCTGGGGCACGAACTTTAAGTAATAAGTAACCTTGCCCAAGAACACCTGCAGTTCAGATAAGTATTTGGGATGAGGAAGGGCCTCAGTGGCCATGACATTATGACCTGAAGGGTGAATGCCATCTTTGCTAAGACATTGGCCTAAGTATTCCACTTCCGGTTGAAAAAAACAACACTTGTCCAGCCGACAGTGTAAGCAAGCGGACTGCAGAGCGTGAAATAAGGCGCTGAGGTTTTGTAAATGTTCTTGGCGGGAAAGCCAGGTGACCAAGATGTCATCCAGATAATTCACACAAGCAACGATAGGCTGCGTAAGCCGCTCCAAGAATCGCTGGAAAATGGCTGGCGCCGAAGAGACACCAAAGGGAAGGCACTTGCACTTACACAGTCCGAAAGGCGTGTTGATAACCATGATGTTCTGAGATTTGGCATCCAAGGCCAACTGGCGGTATGCCTCAGCCAGGTCGAACTTGGAAAAATACTCTTCCCCAGCAAGCTTGGCAAGAAGGTCTTCCTGTCGGGTAATGGGGTAATGTCAACGAGGAACTGAGCATTGACTGTGGCGCCACACAGCCGAAGGCACCCATTGGGTTTCCGTATGACCACCAGTGGTGTCACCCATGCACTGTAAGTTGCAGGCTCCCGCACGCCAGTGGCCTGGGGCTGATAAAGTTCCTGCTTGACCACTGGTCGTAAGGCCACCAGAAGGGGCCGGGTCCGGAAAAAGCGAGGCTATGCATCGGGCCGTAGGTTGATGTGCGCCTGAAAGCCGGAAGCACATCCGAGATCCGGTGCAAACAACGAGTCAAAAGCGAAGAAGAGATCGTTCAAGTCCTGAAAGGGAACAGCCGTGGAAACGACATTAACTTCGTCGGAAATTAAAAAGCCAAACAGTTGAAACGCATCCAGGCCAAAAATATTCGAAGCTGACGGATGGTCGACGACAAAGAGGGTAAGGAACCGGAGAACACGCTTGTACGTCGTCTGGACGACGAACAGACCACGAAGGGGAATGGAACCGTCTCCGTAAGTGACCAAATGGCGAGAGGGTGGTGACAATTCAAGAGAGCCCAGCCGGGTATATGTCGCCATACCAATCAGGGAGACGGTGGCCCAGTGTCGACCTGAAAACTGACATCCTCAGTGAAAATGCGGAGCATGAGGAAAAGGTTCCTCACTGACGGGTCGTCCTGTGTGGGACGACCGATTGCAGAGCATAGACTGTATCTTGAGGCCCAGGGGGGTAGGACTGGAGCGAGTCGAGCGACTACGACAAGCCGATCGGATGTGGCCCTCCTTGTTACACAGCGTGCACGTTTTCCAGCGGTGGGGACAATCAGCCCGCGAATATGCAGTAAAGCACTGTGGGCAAGATGGAAGTGGGCCGCGCGGGGCGACCGGAGGCGCCGATGCCATAGAGACGTCGGACAACGAGGAGTCCCGATGGCGCTGGCCCCTGTCGGCCGGGCCACGTCGACGCCGCGAGGGCGGAACCCGCCATGACGTCGCCATCGCCGCCACCTGCCGTCGCAAGACGCTCGTTATCCGCTTGAGCAATTTCAAAGGATTGGGCAATGCGAAGAATCTCTTCCAAGGAGGGGTTGTCGAGTTTACCGCCGCAGTACGGACCTCAGGATCCTGCTGAACCACCACATCCCGGATCAGGGAGTCCGCATACGAGGCCTTACACTACTGATTTGTGCACGTAAAATCGCATCGACGGCTGAGACACTGCAAGTCCGTGAAATACAGTTTCAGCTGATGTAAGTAGGTTTTCCAGTCCTCGTTAGCGCCATTAAAGGGTGGGAACGACGGCGGACGTGGGGAAGCATCGGACACCCGAGGACTCTGAAGCTGTTGTGGTAACGTGTTCCGGGCATCGACTTTGTCCGTTAGCAACTGCAGCGACTTTTGTAAGATGTCTAACTGGAGCTGCTGCTGCTGCATGAGCTGCTGCTATTGCTCCAGCAGACAGACCAACTTCGCTTCCATACCAACAACCACTACCGTTTAACTCGTCGCCAAAATGTTGTAACGGCGACCGGAACAGTCGCGGGGTTGAAGTAACGGAATACGCGGCGGGACCCGCGGAGCGGCCCGCGAACGACAACACAACGGGAGAGGACGGACACGACCAACGAAGGACCTTACGAAAACAACAGGAACGAAACAACAGAGTCAACAAAACCTACCTAGACAACCACGTCCACTCGTAAACAAAACACGAAAGTAAATGCGCTGTCTAAGGCGAGGCGATATGTCCTGAGACGTACGCAACGTTAGATTGGCAGGCCGAGCAGGAGGCAGGCGCTTAATTACGCTATCGGGGACGAAGGTATTGGCTCCTGCAACCACGTGTTCCACTGTGGCGCCCTCACTCTAAATGCGGACCAAGAGGCGCGCTCTACCACAGCTTACAGCGCTATGGTAGAGAGACCTCTAGGAGTCTTCGACGTCCATGACGTCTGGCGGGGATTCAAATTCCGCGTCGCGCGGTACCAGACCCTTCAGAGTCCCAGAGGACTGTCGCCATGATATAGCCAGTGGATGTTGCGCTTTTCAACTTTTTCTTCCGAGGAGACGTGGCGCCACTTCATGGATTGCCGTTTTGTTTACGGTCCGAAGAGATAAATCAAAAAACCTGTGACAAAGTTCGACAAAAAACTTTTACGATCAGTCTCGTAACGTGCAAGCAAATCAGCACAGATTGTCCTTCCTTGCTCTTTGTGGTCTTATGTTCGGAGCTGAGAAACCCTGTATGGACACACCTTTGAGTACTACAAATGGTGGAAAACTGTGTCAGCACTACCAACAGAGGCGTCAAGTTGTGCAGCGAGGTATTTGATTGACACCTGTCCATTACCTCGAACGAGAGTGTCCGCACGTTCCCACAATGGAACAGTCACAGCTATGTGCGACCGGCCGGCACACGAGAGATCGGACAGTTTACCGCGACCTTGTTGCGATGACGACAGATGCCTTTGCCAACGATTCGCCGCGCTTTTGTTCACGACCAGGTCTCCATATACATCCTGTAAGCGCCTATGGATATGTGCAATACTCTGGTTTTTCACCAAAAGATACTCAATAACAGTTGAAACATCCCCTTAGAAAAATTTTGTACATGACAGTGCTGGAAAACCTATTACGTTTTTTTATTTTCAGACAGCTAAGCAGAACTGAACGTACTCAGACATTTCTCTCTTTACTTATTCTGATCAACACAAAACAAACCCAATATTTTTAGCGCAACTTTTCATAATCCCTACAAATGAATGGCCCGACTAACAATAACCTATACCTTTCATGAATCACTTACCTCACAAAAATCTTTGTTACTCGATTACTGCAATAGAGCGAGCGCCAATACTGCCAGCTAAATAAAAGATTCTAACTACTGAAGGCACTAACTACTGATGGGCGTAGTTAGCAAATGAAAGATTTTGATAGAGAAAAAAGAATGTATTTACCTTAATAATGTTCAAAAGTCATCATATATACATCAGTTCATGATATCCAATATTACAAATTTACTATTTCTGATGGCCACACGTCCAGATCGTCCGCTCTCAAAATTCTGCCATCTCTCTCCCCACATCCACCATTGCTGGTGGCTCACCTCCAAATGCGCAACGCTACGTACTGTTCACATCCAACTGTCCAACATTACCATAGCGAATATTGCAACAACGCCAACCAGCCACAGACTGCACACAGCAAAGCCAGTGATTTTCATACAGATCGCTACGTGACGTTACCAACATAAAAACCTAATCAGACTACTTAACCAGTGACATGGCTCCGCTGGCGTTAGCTGGGATAGACACCGGGGAAAACGTCAGACAACGCCCGAGGGGCAATACCTTGGATACGTGGAAGTTGTGGGGAGTAAGGGTAGGCACAGTTTCCGTAATAAAAGTCTTTTCGATCTAAAATTTTACAACATTATTAACTTGATTTTTAACAGCAAGTGATTATTAGTTATCACGATCAGCAAGATCCTCAATATAGTTTCTTAATGAAAGTTCCTGAAGCGTTATTTACCCAACAGTCTCTTGAATAATAACAGATCAAAGAAAAGCTCTGAAAATCAATTTACAAAGCTTAAAACTCAAATTACCTTTTTAAGCAAAGGAAAAAATTAGAAATATCGTAACGCGTGGTGAAATAAAAGATTATAACGCTAACTGGAAATACCAAAATGATCTTAGATATTACCTGTGTTCTCTAAAGGCAATAAAATGTTAATCACAAAATTTAAATTAAAACAACAGCTTTAATACAATAAAATGTTATAACTATCAACGTACACTCAAACCCCATAGCCTCCATCATGCGCACAGTATCAAAAAATATTTTCCTTCCTTTTAAACACTCTACACCATTCACCTTTCTACATGTGATGCATACGACACCCAACGAATTATGACAAATAATTAAGCATAGATGCTATAATTAACCGGGTATGTAAATCTTTTCCTTTCAAAATAAATCTAAAAAACATACAAAACAACTCATAAGCTCAGTGGTTACATCCATTAAAGGAAGTAATATACAACACATATCTTTTGATTTCGTTGTGGTCACGCACTGTTGTGCTACGTGCTGTCCTCCAGGATCACATGCGGCACGGGAAAGTTTTTCCACGATGTACAAAGCGTTAACAGATCGTAAGCAACTTACGCAAATTGCATACTGAGATTATGCGTCGATGTGCGTGCGGCACCCAAATCATAAAACGGGCGAGGGAATAGATACGGTACTACTGAACACTGCGACTATAACGCACAGCACAAAAGGGCAGTACGGTGGTGTAGACAAGAGACCAATCAACAACTATTGAAGGAAACCTCAGCAAAGGCAGCAAGAAAATATTTGGGGCTTTAAGCTCTTGAGAGGGCTACACCAAACCACAGAATGACGTCGCAGGATAAATTATTAAAATACTATCGGCGATTTCACTACGACAAGTAGAACGGTAACAATGAACTGCAATTAACACGATTCATTAGCGTCCAACTGAAAAGCTGCACAGTCCACATCCCCATTACCACAAACACTTAACAGTACCTCCAAAGTTCACTCGTGGATACTACCAAAGTGTCAAATTACTCGTTATAACTGTAGATAACAGAGTTTAACACGCTGGGGGCGACTTAGGTTTCTTAATAAGACAAGCTATGATTCGGTCCCTCACCTGCATCCACAATCCCAATATCGATGCTCTCCTCCCAAGTTGCGCTCTGACGGGAGACTGCAGTACCTAGCAAAGCTTACACCACTCACAAGTCTGATATACGCACCACGAACGTGCACCTTCTCAGAATTCTTATGTTCACCTCACACACCAAACTTGCACTAATTCTTCGTCAGGATCCAAGAGAAGAATCCAGAAATCACTTCTCAGTCCGTGAATAACCACATGTTGACCGCCTCGGGAAAACACCGGCGCTCCACACTAGGATCTTCGAGTCCACGGCGTTCCGTCCCTTACCGACTGCTTCCGCGGGGCCCACCGACCAAGCGGCCTTGCCCACCGACACCGACGTCGCTCCTCACGCACAGTCCAGAGCTAACTTACAGAAAGCCCCTTCTTCCTCCTTCTGTCCGCAACACGGCGCGCGGGAAGCCAACTCGCCAAAGACATGCGGCGATCGTAAACTCCAATCCGATCTCAACACAAGGTGGTCGGATATTCCCGTTACAAACTTCTAGGACATGTAGAAGGTAGTGAATACATAACATTTTGAATAGGAACCCATATCTGGAAACGTATCGTTTCCGATCTACGACAGTTTCAATGCAGATGATTATCTCATCCACACCCTCGTGAGGAACGTACTTAGGCGTGACCCAGTACAATTGTTGTAATCCAGTTGAAAAGAATATTGACTCGTTCCGTTAATACTTACGCAAATGCATTACAACTTACACATTATGGTTTACATTAGTCTGCAACAACAAGAACACAGCATCTGCGGCACCAGCCGCAACGTACCGATTCATTGCAATAGCGGCTCGATGTGGCAACCACCAACGTTGTTACACACACTGTACCTCCGAAGCATGTTCTGGTACACTCTCTCCATCTCACCTGGTGTCTCTTCAATGTCTTGTACAGCGGCCAGAACTCGTGCCAGCAAATCTTCCTCTGTCTATACAGGCGTCTCATAAATTAGGCTCTTCATACGACCCCACAAAAAGTAGTCCAAAGGGGTTAATCCTGCAATCGTGGCGGCCACGCGGTAGGCCTACCACGGCCTATCCATTTTTCACCATACCGCCTCTTGAGATGTCTCTAGACAGTGAGGTGGTGCTCCATCATGCTGAAACCACATTTCCTGATGGACATTCAAAGGCACAGCTTCCAAGAACGGGTCCAGTACGTGTCGTCGGAAGATTAAGTATGTGGGACCCGTGAGCTTGGATGGAAGGAGTTATGGCCCAATCACATGACTGTCCAGAATACCTGCCCACTCGTTAATTCCAAACCTGTCTTGAAGTTCCTGAACACGGGTGGCATGTGGGTTTTCGTCCGCCAAGACATGGCTATTCCTACCATTAAGAACACATTCCCTTGTGAATCTACATTCATCTGTGAAGAGAACTCGACGTGGAAACAGGGGCTCGTCGATGCAACGGTGCAGGAACCATGTGCAGAAGGTGACGCTTTGTGGAAAATCTGCTGGACCCATAGCGTGTACCCTTTGTAAGTGTCGCTCACGCAGGACGTCCAAGACGGTACTGTGTCTAACAGCCATTGCACGCGCAGTTGTTCGGGAACTCGTTGAGGGGCTATCTTTAATGCGACGCAGTACCCCTTCTCCAAATTCGGGAGTGCGGCGTCTCCGTGGAGCACCATAGGCCTGCCTCCTAACGGTGAAAGTACCCGTTTCTAGTAACCGTTGTGTAACTTCGGCAAACAGTTTGTGCGATGCAGTGTGACGGTGTGGAAAACGTTCGTGATACAGCCGACTAGCAGCTCTTCCGTTACCTCCAGATGCGCCATACACAAGGAGCATGTCTGTGTATTCCGCAAACGTGTACTGCACCATGTTTCCTCAATCGGTAAATGTGTGACTAGGGTCTCCCATCGGGTAGGTCGTCGCCGAGTGCAAGTCTTTCGATTTACGCCACTTCGGCGACTTGCGCGTCGATGGGGATGAAATGCTGATGATTAGAACAACACAACACCCAGACCCTGAGCGGAGAAAATGTCCGACCCAGCAGGGAAACGAACCCCGGCCCTTAGGATTGACATTCTGTCGCGCTGACCACTCAGCTACCGGGGGCGGACTCCTCTATCGGTGAAGCACAGGTATTGACTCGTTCTCACAGCAAAGCGGACAATAAGTGACATCTGGGGATCGTTTGACGTAGTACACTTCATCGTGTCTACCCTGTTGCATAGCAGTACAGGGAACTCTGTGACGTTTCTCTTGCCCTAAGCAGACGTTGGCGAGGTACACATCTGAATGGAAACTGTCGTAGAAGGGAAACGATACGATTCCGGACATGAGTTCCTGTTCAAAATGTTCTGTACTCACCACCCTCTAAATGTGCTAGAAGTTTGTAACGGGAATTTCAGACCACCCCGTATTGACATCGCGGCGAGTGCTGAAAGGCGGTGAGCCAGACCGCTGGTCGATCATCAGCGATCGGGTTGTTATCTTTGGCGCGTCCCCGTGCATGTGCATCTTTGCGTTTTCGGTTGGGGCGCGCGGGACAGCGAGACGCCGTCGGTTTGGGGCGGCCGGTGAGACTGGCGGAGTTGTGGCTCGGGGGTAAGCACATGTGTGATGTCTGTTACGCTGGGGCTGTTCGCGAATCGTGAAACTCCTGCGGCGGTTACTGCTTGCCTGCAAGGCATTTCGTATAAACTGTGCCAAGCCTCGCAGTGAGAGGGGAGTCCGGAGTTGGTGTTGGCCTAGATGTTTGTACAAATTGAGGTGCCTGTGTGAGAAGCACGGCGTGGGCCTGTTGGTTGCTTCGTCCTTCTGGCAGCCACCGCAAGCGGATGTTCGGCAGGAATGTCTACAGTTCGTGGTGAGCATAGTGTGAACAAGTTCTCGTAGGATGAGCTCTCGGCGTGACTCGTAGCCTGTGTTATTTGTGGGTGCCGACTGCTAGTCTGTTACTGGTTCCGGGTGTCCTGTAAGATTTCACAGTAAAACTGTGTTTTTGTGGCATTCTGTGTTTCTGGCTCAGCCTCCGCCCGGAAAAGGGAAAGATTTGGAATTCCTTAATACTGCAATTCAAACATATAAAAAGAAATTGTTTTTTTATTCCTGTTTAATGCCAGACAGATTCAAGTTTAGTTTACCTGGTTATTGGTTTAACTCGTGCTTCACGCACTAAATCAGCTGATATTGAAATTGTTTTTTTTTTATTCCTGTTTAATGTCAGACAGATTCAAATTTAGTTTGGCTGGTTATTGGCTTATCCCGCACTTCACGCACTAAATCAGCTGATATTGAAATTGTTTTTTTTTTTATTATTCATGTTTAATGTCATACAGATTCAAATGTAACATCATTAATGTACTTGAAGTAAATGTGTTGGGTTGACCTTAATGAATTATGTGCAATCGAAGTAAGAGACTCACGTGTGGTTCGGGTTGTGAGCCCCGTGCTCAGACCAGGCGGTCTGGAACCACGCAACCGCTACGGACGCAGATTCGAATCCTGCATTCCTGTGACACTTTATGTGTTAAAGAAATTCATAATAACTACTTGCAGTCACCTTTTAAAAATAAAATTTCCTTTTCTGGTTGAAATGGCTTTTAAAAATACAATTTCCTTTTCTGGTTGAAATGGCTTGTTTTGTGGCCTGGTACCTTACCATTCCCATTTCTTCACTAGCTACAGTCTTTCAGATAGGGAATTCCATACTAAAATAACAAGTACAACAAAAAAATCTTTGTCCTGAAACAAAAAATGAAGACACTGTCAAAGAATAGTGAGGTCCAAAACACTGTATACAATAGGAACACTCAAGCTAACAGGACCTGGGGATAAGGAATAACTGGAAGGAAAGTAAAGGAAGTTTTCTGAGGAAAATATCTGCACCTAAGAGTAATACTAATGTTGCATACAAATTAACATGAAACTGTAGGTCTCTGTTCGAAAAACTGAAAGGCAGCTGACGTAATGAAGAGAAGAAGACAACTGTCTTACAAACGCAAATTCCATATACTTCTCTAAAATGAACACTGTCGTGAAAGGCACTGAATTAGAACTGGACATAGTGGATAACAGTACAGTATTTCTTTTCGGCCGGCCGGTGTGACCGTGCGGTTAAAGGCGCTTCAGTCTGGAACCGCGTGACCGCTACGGTCGCAGGTTCGAATCCTGCTTCGGGCATGGATGTGTGTGATGTCCTTAGGTTAATTAGGTTTAAGTAGTTCTAAGTTCTAGGGGACTGATGACCACAGAAGTTAAGTCCCATAGTGCTCAGAGCCATTTGAACCATTTTTTTTTTTCTTTTCGAAACAACACAAATGTGGTATTTCAGGAAAGAATGCGGTCAGCAAGTAGAAGGAAGTAATGAACCCAGGAAGAAAAGGCGCGACACTCTGCAAGACTGATGGAAGTCTGAGAACAAAGAAAATCGAACACAGAGAGATGTAGCTGAAGTTGATTCACCACAAAGCTTATTCGAATGGATACAGAAATATATCTGGAACTGCGCGACTGCTACGGTCGCAGGTTCGAATCCTGCCTTGGGCATGGATGTGTGTGATGCTCTAAGATTACTTAGGTTTAAGTAGTTCAAAGCTCTAGGGGACTGATGACCTCAGATGTTAAGTCCCATAGTGCTCAGAGCCATTTCAACCAACTGAACTGAAAGGCGTATGATTTCAAAAACGAAAGATATTTAAATAGCGAGCCTTACCGGCTCAAACAGTACTCTGCTTGGAACGCGCTTCCGTTACAGGAGTAATTTTGAATGCGTGTGGGCTGCTACAGAGGAAGAAATCACCATAGGTGAGTGGAAATTTTCTGTAGGAGGAATTTTAACCGCGCCGTCGCGAAGCATTCAGACAGACAGCTAGGGGCTTCATTTGCGTACGGTACGTGGTGGAATCACGTCTGGCCCTTGACTGTTTGAGCAGGTAGGATTGGTGGAAGACCGGCAGAGACGGTAAAGTGCGGGGTGGAGCCACAGTGAGCCGGCGGGCCGCAGGCGGATGTGGTCGTCGGTAAATCAGCCGACAGCCAGCCGGGAGCCGTAATGCCCGCGGCCAGGCCGCGCCGGAGAAATAGGGACGTCTGGCGCAAGTATTCCAATAAAGGGCTCTGCCGGCGGGAGCGGCGGCTGCGATTGCCTTAAAAAGACGACGGCCGGCCCGTGACTCACGGCGGAAAGAAGGAGCGGGGCCGTGCGCTCTGTTGTGAGGGACGGCTTCTAATTAATGCCGGTGAGTAACAGTCGCTTCCGCTGCGGCCGAATCACGGCCCGGAACGACGGGGCCGGCTCCGCTCCGGGGCGGGGTGAGCTGTGGCGAGCCGAGGCGGGCAGAGGTGAGTTGGAGCGGCAGCCCCCACCGCATCGACCCGCGCCGCCGCTGAGTGAAGGACCCGCCGTGTGCAGCTCACCGCGAACCCGTGTCTGCGGTCGGGCTGCGCGGGACGCACTGTGGTGCGTGGCTGCGTCACGGGCTGCCGAGACTCGTGAATACGAGCAAACGGAGTCTGCAATTTACGCTTTGCTCCGGAACTGCCCAGGAGTGGCTACCATACAGGGAGAAAACTGCGACCAGGTTCGTGCCCTCTTCCTTCTCGAAGGCATTCGATAAAATTCCACAATGGTAATCTATTTCTGTCCAAATGGTTCAAATGGCTCTGAGCGCTATGGGACTTAACATCTGAGGTCATCAGTCCCCTAGAACTTAGAACTACTTAGACCTATCTAACCTAAGGACATCACACACATCCATTTGTGAGACACGTGAATAGGAGCAAACGGAGTCTGCAATTTACGGTTTACTCCGGAACTACCCAGGAGTGGCAACCTTACACGGAGAAAACTGCGAGCCGTTGGTGCCCTCTTCCTTCTCGAAGGCATTCGATAAAATTCCACAATGGTAATCTGTTTCTGTCCAAATGGTTCAAATGGCTCTGAGCACTATGGGACTTAACATCTGAGGTCATCAGTCCCCTAGAACTTAGAACTACTTAGACCTAACTAACCTAAGGACATCACACACATACATTTGTGAGACACGTGAATACGAGCAAACGGAGTCTGCAATTTACGCTTTACTCCGGAACTGCCCAGGAGTGGCAACCATACAAGGAGAAAACTGCGACCAGGTTGGTGCCCTCTTCCTTCTCGAAGGCATTCGATAAAATTCCACAGTGGTAATCTGTTTCTGTCCAAATGGTTCAAATGGCTCTGAGCACTATGGGACTTAACATCTGAGGTCATCAGTCTCCTAGAACTTAGAACTACTTAGACCTAACTAACCTAAGGACATCACACACATCCATGTGTGAGACACGTGAATAAGAACAAACGGAGTCTGCAATTTACGGTTTACTCCGGAACTACCGAGGAGTTGCAACCTTACACGAATAAAACAGCGACCAGATTGGTGCCTCTTCCTTCTCGAAGGCATTCGATAAAATTCCACAATGGTAATCTGTTTCAGTCCAAATGGTTCAAATGGCTCTGAGCACTATTGGAATTAACATCTGAGGTCATCAGTCCCCTAGAACTTAGAACTACATAAACCTAACTAACCGCCGGCCGGAGTGGCCGTGCGGTTTTAGGCGCTACAGTCTGGAGCCGAGCGACCGCTACGGTCGCAGGTTCGAATCCTGCCTCGGGCATGGATGTGTGTGATGTCCTTAGGTTAGTTAGGTTTAATTAGTTCTAAGTTCTAGGCGACTGATGACCTCAGAAGTCAAGTCGCATAGTGCTCAGAACCATTTGAACCATTTGAACCTAACTAACCTAAGGCCATCACACACATTCTTGCCCGAGGCAGGATTCGAACCTGTGACCGTAGCAGTCGCGCGGTTCCAGATTTATTTCTGTATTCATTCGAATGAGCCTTAGGGAGGGTTTGGTAAATCAACATCAGCTTCATCTCTCTGTGTTTGATATTCTTTGTTCTCAGACTTCCATCATTCTAACAGAGTGTCCTGCTTTTCTTCCTGGGCTCCTCACTTCCTTCTACTTGCTGACTTCGTTCTTTCCGGAAATCCCACCTTTTGTGTTGTTTCAGAACGAAGTACTGTACTGTTATCCACTATGTCCAGTTTGATACCAGTGCCAATCACGACTTTTTTCATTTTAGAGAACTATATCGGATTTGCATCCGTAAGACAGTAGTCTTCTTCTCTGCATTACGTCAGCTGCATTTCAGATTTTCGAATAGTGACTCAGAGTTTTATGTTAATTTGTATGCAACATTACTGTTGCTCATAGGTGCAGATATTTTACTCAGAAAACTTCATTCACTTTCCCTTCAGTTTTTCCTTATCCCCAGGTCCTGTTAGCTTGTGTTTCTATTGTATACAGTCGTTTGGACATCACTATTCTTTGACAGTGTCTTCATTTTTTGTTTCAGGACAAAAATTTTTTTGTTGTTTTTGTTATTTTCGTGTGGAATTCCCTTTCTGAATGACTGTAGCTAGTGAAGAAATGGGAATGGTAAGGTGCCAGGCCAGAAAAGGAAGTTGTATTTTTAAAAGATGATTACAAGTAGTTAATACGAATTTCTTTAACACATAAATTCTCATAGGAACGCAAGTACATGAATAATGCAATTGTAGAATTGGAAATTTAGCAGTTTATCTTGAGATATCAAATCGCTTTCGCCACACGCTAGTGGTTCTGTTCCAACTGAAGTTAGAAAAAAGCACGGTATGAAATAAAACGGAGAAAAATATTACACGCAACAAATATTCCACAACAACTCATCCGATTAGTTATCAGATATACTTATCAGATCTTTACAAGCAGTGATAACAGATGAATAAATACGACTTAAAGAACAGCACCCAAATGGCTTCAACAACAAATAGTTGAATGAATCCGGAGTACCGAAGCCAGCACAACAACTGATACATTAGACATCGGCCTTGAACCCTATAGAAAGGAATACCAATGTTAGTGTGACCCCGAAACTAATTTTCAACAACTGAGGTGCTAACAAAGAACCCTTCGGGACAGCGGATAGCTCCGAAAAGCAGCTCGTACAGCCTACACATTAAGGTATTCGCCAAACAATCCCATATTGGGCGGCTATTCCACTTCGCCGTTGATTTGGGTAGATACCGTACAGCATACGCAATACGGAGGTCGTCTTCCATCAAACTCGAGCGACAAGTTTCTTGGGCCTGTAAATTGAGAGGTTGGCGTCTCATGCTTTTGCCCGTAGTGATAATCAGATCTGTCACACCTTCTAGCATTCATGTTACACGCAATTGTCAAACATGCCATTGGCTGCCCACACAGCAGAAAGGCCTCAGCAATTTTTTTACTTTTTTCTCGATAGAGTGAGTGTTAAAAATTGTTCAGATGGCCCTACGCACTATGGGACTTAACATCTGAGGTCATCAGCCCCCTAGACCTTAGAACTACTTAAACCCAGTAAGGTAAGATCAACATACACAACCACGCCCGAGGCAGGATTCGAAACTGCGACCGTAGCGATCGCGCGGTTCCAAACTGAAGCGCCTAGAACCGCTCAGCCACACCGGCCGGCAGTGGGTGTTAAATATAGCAAACATAGACAGAGAATTTGTGAATGCCTTTTAACACACGCGTAATGATTTTTGTGGAATAAGTTCAATTATATTTCATTTTGTAATGCCAACTTCGTGCTGAGTGTACGTAACACTGGAAACAAGTGGGTTAATTCGGTGCGTTAGACCGAGCGCCAGCCTCATGGCGGGATGTGAAAGAGGCGGTTTTTTAGCTAGGGCCAAAAGGGCAACTTTCCATTTTACGTACGAGAGATTATTGTAACTGGAGATCAATGTACCTAGGAACACGTGATATTTCTGCCCCCATGGCAATTATCTAGTGGCAAATCTTTTGGGGCAGAAACCGGTCGTGGTTTTAAATTAACACAAAAGTGCAAATAGGACAAACGTAGTCTTTAAACTCTTTATTGTTAGCGAATTAGGTGATATGAACGTCTTGAGGCATCATAAAATTATTCACAACGAACTGTTGCACCACGACTCCGTTTGGTGCTTTAAAATACTATTGCAACGCGCGCCAAAACAACGTGATACTGAGGGAAACAGCTTCAGCCTGAAGCCCAGACACCGTTTCTGAACAAGGTGTATTCAGAGCGAAAGAGCACTTACTCGGTAAACTGACGAAGTGGGTGAAGCTAGGCAGCGCCTCTGAAAGATGAAATTGGGCACCACTACAGTCCCAGGTAGGTTCCTTCAGGAGGTGACTAAACAAGAAGAGGAGAACGAATGAAGTTATCAGCGCCCAAAGGCGACGCCTGGCTGCTACGGCCTGCTGTCTCTTCTGGGTTCGGCGTACCGCTGTTGAAGCACTCACCAATGGACTAACATAAATACCCCCACCCCACTCCCCCAGAATCGGACCCTCATTCTCAAATGTCCACAGATGTTCTCAGATGCTCGTCCACGTTCTCCGTACGTGACCATATCAGGATGGCATGTGATGCCGACAATCGCCATCTCTACCACCTACTGTCTTAGAAGTGGAGAGACAAATGAAGTGTTCACCGAATTTGATGACGTACTTGGTTTAGTAACAGAGGCAAAATTCGAAACCCTTTGAAACACTTGTGCAGAAGAATATCACCCACACAATTCTGAAGCTAGCAGGAGCAGATAAATGATAAAACTATCACGTATTTAACAGTCATATATACAAGCTTCTCTCAAGAAAAGTATACAGAAGAGCAGATAAGAAACTTGATAATACGTCAGACGGTCAGTTTGGGCTTCGAAAGGGTTCTGACCTTGTGCTTGACAATTGAAGCAACACAAAGGAAAACAATCAAAGCTCCTTCATGCTTTCGGCATAATAAAATGGGGCAAACTGTTTGAAATACGGAGAAATAGCTGTAACCACAAGGGAATCATGAGTATGATACAAATCTGTGTGATTCAGGAGGGCGTAGTAAGAACAGAACACGTCTGTTTGTACGAATGCACGAGAGCTCAACCCCTGGAGGAAATAGGGAACCGACCATAACGAGTTTATCGCCACAAGTAACAGACGTATTGATTTCTCTCAATGTGCTCCTGACAAGCTCAGTTAAATGTCTAATCAATCAGTTCAATAATAAGTCTGTAAAATGGGCTCTTAGGAAGAAACGACTTTAAAATACCTTTGAAAACAGTTCAGTTATCAGTAGAAATTTTATTTTAATTAGAAGATTGTCAAGACTTTTACACCTGACTATTGCACTCATATCTGTGCATAAGCTTAATTCATTACAGGGAAGTGTTGATACATTTTGCTTCTGGTATTAATTATCAGACTGCAACGGATTCCTTACAACAACTTTCATGAATGTATAAACACTTAACTTTAGCAATAGCCACTGAGCAAAAAATATTCCGTTTATCAGAACTATTCATAGCGAATTTTAATGGGACTTTTTTTTCAACCGATCGTGTGAGGGACGCTTACTTCTTGGGCTTATTGATACTTGCTTTTTGCGATACGCAGCCCGTAGGTTTGACTTCCGTGGTCTGCTACATGGTATTTCCGGTTGAAGTGTTCATCAACATTCACACTAAATAACTTAAAATTTTCGAATATATTAATAATTTTTTGTTTGTAAACCACATTCATGGTAGGTATGTATTTTGAGTGTGCAATACTGCACGAGTAGCATTTTTTTAAAGTTTGTAATTAGTCCATTTGTGCAAAACCAGTTAATAACTTCAATACAAACATTATTTACTATTTTCCCTGACTTCATCTTTGATTGGCTTTTTTATTAATCTTTGCTACATCTAGGGCAACGGCCCTGCCGCCGTGGTCTTGTTGAAGCTAAGCGCTGTCAGGCGTGACCGGCACTTGGATGGGTGACCATCCGCGCCATCATGAGCTGTTGCCATTTTTCATGGTGTACGCAGCCTCGCGATACCATCTGAGGAGCTACTCGACCGAATAGTAGCGGCTCCGGTCAAAGAAAACCATCAAAACGACCGGGAGAGTTGTGTGCTGACCACACACCACTCCTATCCGCATACTAGCTGAGAATGATACGGCCGTCGTATGGTCCCGATGGACCACTTGTGGCCTGAGGACAGAGTGCTTTTTTTTTTGTATCATCTACAAAAGCAAATAATTTTTCCTCCCAATTCAAATACAGTGATAGATAATTAACAATGTGTAAGAACAGTAATAGGGTCACATGTACTAATGTCTACATTGTTCATTTATACTGCTTTTTCTCAGTTTGTTACTTTCACATTGCTTTATTCTTTCTCTATTTGCTTTTCGTACATGCCTTCGAAGACTTCTGTGCGTTTTTATTTTTTAAGTTTATATGCACTAGAGGCAAACAGGTGTCGTCAGTAAAATTGAGATGTTTTGGGTTTGTTCGATTAATCAGTTTCCTTCACGGTTATCCCAGTTTAGAAAAACTTTCTCAAGTACAAAGCTGCTGATAGGAGTCTCGATGTGTTCTGTTTCGCTAACAGATTCTAAATTTTCAACTCTCCTGACCAACTGTGACAGAAAATGTATCTCTGACGCTTATACTTGTCAGTGATTTAAGATGTATTAAAACAAGTCCTTATTTCTCAGGAGCTGTTAGTGAAGATTTTGTTGAAATTGAGTTAAAACCTTCCTCAAATTCTGGAATCCAAGATGGAACGGTAAAGCATGCTTATTGCTCTTTTTATGATTCCAAAACTGTGTGGAAAATAGTTTACACTGATGTGCTTATTTCTAAAGACAGCAAGTCCCTTTGCTAGAATGGTATACAAAGGTTTTTCTCTCATATTCGATTGCTGGTAGTTTTAATATATATCTGTGACAGTAGAGAAAGTAAGAAGATAGGTGCTCTTATTTTCTTTTCTTTTGCATGCCTTTTCTGTTTATCGTTTCGTAATGTAGGAAAACTGAAGTATGATTAGATTTTGGGTAACGTCTCCTTCTGCAGATTTTGTGTAAGTAGTTTTGAGCGTTTCATTTGTGTTTTTTGTCTCTGTTTCTATTGAAACACCACTACTTCACACAAAACTCCTTTCTTATAACCTTGAAGGCATTTAAATAAATAATTTCTAATACATAATCACGTTAATTATCAGTTACTTTGTTTCTGCTATTTTTGTTTCTGTTTCAGCTCTTGTACTACACGAACACTAGAAAAATTGTCACGTGTTTCACAATTTGTTAATTTCGTTGCTCTCTGTGTCATCTACCATCATAACAGGTCTTGCCCAACACAGGTCTCTGATTTGTCTTCAGCAATCTCTCTTTTCAATCACTTATCTTTCAAAAATTTTCGTTATAAATTCTCACATACCTTCTGAGACATTGCACAGGAGGCTCTTTTTCAATTGTTATGTCGTATCATGTTCCTAAGATGGTTTGCTTGAAAACTTGGCTATTTCTCAAATATATAACTAGTAAAGTTTGACATTTTCTGGGTAATTTGTACACCTTAACTTCTTTAACAGTTACCTGTTCTATCTACCATCTTTGTTTCGTTCACAACTATGGCTTTCTCAAATCTAATTTCTTTAAACAACAGTTTTTATTTGAGTCTTACGAAAATATGGTCATTCGAAGTTCAAAACTGGTTTAAGACCGTCTATCCTGTACTATTTCTTCATTGTTTGATAAATGTTTCTTTTATCGTTGTGTCTAATGTGCGTTGTAAACCAGGAGTTCCTATAAGAACGATAGGGAATGACATGTAGTCGTTTACATTAAATTCTAGTGTGATTCTTGTTCTGTTGTATCTCGTTTCATACCCTAAGCCCTTCACTGAACAATCGTTCCATTGTTTCCGTCATTATCACGTATTGAAGTCTCCAGTTATCATGTATTAGTGTCTACTGCACCTAAATAAAGGGCAGTAGAATCTATTAGGATTCTCAGGAACCTGCTATGTACTGTTTAGCAAAACATCAACATATCAGTCATTTCAGTCATTTGACATAAAATTATGAAACATACGTTTCATTGGCTCAAGTTATTCGAAACAATGGATGATAAACTTCACATTGGGGCTGTCCTCTACGTACAGAGTTAACAATTTCGTGTCACACTGTGTCTTCAGTGAAGCCTAGAACACGAAGAGCTAGGTCCAGACATCAACAGCTGACCGTGCTGTTCCAGTGTCGAATGGAGCCTGTAGTCACCTGGAGAGTGTATGGGCAACTCTTTGTCGCGGCGCGTTTATTTGCTTTCGCAGCGGCGTTGTGGCGCCAATTAACTAATTGCGGAGCCACCATAATCCGGGAGGCGGCGCAGCGACCATTAGGGTGCACTAAAGCGCATCACGCGCTAATACCAGAAATTACCAACGCTGGCGTCCGCCGGCGACTAATGCTGGTCTAATCGACTTAGGGCCGCCTGTGGGCAGTGATTTATCGCGCTCTCTCCACTTGCTGAATTCCGCGCCGCGCTACGAGCAAAGCCTCTCCCGGAAAATATTTCCCTCACAGGTGAAAAAGGATACGAGCATCCCTGAGCGCGCTATACTCGTTGCCATGAAACCTAAACACCTTCGTTTTGGTAGCTCGGAAGTCAAATCCTAATTTATTTTTACACCGACCAGTGAAGCACTGTAGATATGCTTGAAACATACACAGGGTAGCGAGTTGTATCTAGAGAGCAGTTCACCCTGGAATTCAGCCTCGTGATGACTGGGTGTTGTGTGCTGTCCTTAGGTTAGTTAAGTTTAAGTAGTTCTAAGTTCTAGGGGACTGATGACCATAGATGTTAAGTCCCATAGTGCTCAGATCCATTTGTGAACCCTGGAATCTATGATGTTTCCTAGTCAATATTTCGTTTTAGTGTTCCATTTTAGTATCACATAAAGGAATATGCATAAGAGACCGTCATAAGAAATTTCTGGTATTCTCTACTGTTACCGTGGTTGTGAGATATGCAAATGTATAGTTGTAACAAAACCAGTTAAATATGGATTATTAGTACTTTTATCTACCAAAAAAAATTATAGAATACAAATTTTCTTCGTCAAAATATAATTAGAACACTTAATCTACATTTATTTTTGTTTTCCAAAAACGTGTTTAATGCTTCTCAGCTCCACAGTCACTAGTAAATTTACGACCTGTGTGAGTTAATATATCTACTCCATACATAATGTAAAAATGTATGTATATGTATGTGTATGTGCATCTACATATCCTACTAAACCACTCGACCGATTTTAACCATACTTCCCACACATATCTCTTACTGTCAGGCAACATTCGCTATGTGTTTAAAAAGCACCCATCTGCCATATTTCAGGAAAATAATTTCATAAACAACGAGACGCGTAAAACGCTGCCGTATCATGAATGGCATTTAACTTTAGTACTTCTATGCCATCAACTCTAATCGCGTTACATTTTACGGACACGATCCACATTTGCCGCTAAATGCACCTACAAAAATGTATTGTGGTACCATACATACTTCAGGAGACATGACGTAGTAAACACTGAGGTGCGTGAAAAACTACCGCATTGTAGACGACGTTTAAATTTAGTACTTCTTCGCTACTAACTCTATTAGCAACTTATTTCGCAGACAGTATCCACAGTCGCCGCAGAATGTGCTTACATCAATACATCAATGGGCGACACATACGGTAGTTCAACAGATATAATGTCAGAGACACAGAGAGTATAAAAAAATTCCATATCGATAATAAATTTTTAATGTATGTATTCTTTACTACTAAGTCACTCCTGGCAGCGCTTTTGACAGCTTTCAGCTGTAAAGCGCAAACGGCTGCAGGCGAAAACAATCGCCGTTGATAGAGTTATGAAGAGGCGTTGCCATAGAGACGTTTACAAAATCGCGTTAATGACACTCGAAGCAGCTGAACCCAGAGTACAGAAACTGCCCCAATATTACACTACAGACAGAGTTCATTTTTTGTTTTCGTTTATAATAGTAAATTGGTGAAGTGAATACCCAGGCAACACTTGGTTTGTCAGGTAGCACGGTATATTAAAGGCATGTGTTTATGAAATGCCTATTAATGGAAATGAATAATTTTAATTATAAAATGTGTTATCACTCTCACTGAATTAATTGTAACTCATGAAGAAATAAACAAACAAACAAACACACATGGCCAATCAGGGATGGCTTCGTACAGATTCACTTACACCACCCGTTGGTGGACCTTTTAGAATGTTCTCGCAAAATTCCACAGCATCCTGAAGAGCATGTTTTACTATCTTTCCAATACCGTGTATCTTTTTAAATTCTACGGGAACCTCACCCTTGTATACTCCTTCAGATGACACTGTATGAGCAAGTCTCCTAGGCTCTCCGAAAAAATACAATTGTTTGACAGGCGGGCTGATGTAAGCAGGCGCTCTAGCATCTTAAATCTTGTTGTCGAAGTAATAGAATTACTTGAATTTTAAGGGACAAAATACCTGCTTCTCATCCCTTAGGGAGCCCTCCACTTCCCTGGATGTAACAGTCCTCTTAAAGCAGAGGTTCAAAATACCGCTTCAGCTGTTAATTCCTTTATTTTCAAACTACTGGTTTCGGACTGTTATAAGCACATCCTCAGGTGGTGTAGCTGTGATGTGGTCCCCGAGCGCCGCGTGTTCCAAGCGCGGTGTGCTGCCTGTGAGCGCAGGACAGGGATCACTCTGCGCCTGGTACACGCGGCGCTCGGGGACCACATCACAGACACACCACCTGAGGATGGGCTTATAACAGTCCGAAACCAGTCGTGTGAAAATAAAATCATTTACAACTGAAGCCGTATTTTCAACCTGTGCTATAATGTTCGCCATCATGATTGTTTGTAGTCCTCTTAAAGTAAGATTTATCAAAATTAATTAGCTCACCAAGTTCTGCAACTTGAAATTCCATATTTTTTCTGCGTTTTGCTATTAATTCAACATACTCTTTTGGGATTCAAAAACTAAATTTTTTTGAACATTCCAAAATTTCTAGTAAGTGGTCGGTATGAATGACCACGTACAGGAGACATGTGGGCAACTGAATGAAATCTACCTACTACAACCAATCCCATACATTCACAACATTGTGGGATTTCGGTTTCGTCCGGCACATCTGTTTCAGAGCAAGGTAAGACCTTTACTGGTGTGTGGACCGTAGTTTTCAAAACAGTGGTGAGGAAAAGTGCACTCCTAATTCGCGCGTTTTCTTCCTTCCCTCACCATCTTACTAATGATATACCACGGTGCTATCACCTTTTAAATTATGAATACTGATCATATTGACCCACAGCTGCAGCATACAAAATAGTTCTAGCACTGGAATATCTGGTAAGGGGAAATTCTACATACAGTCAAAGACAACGGCTCCCATTTCTTCATTTTGAAGATGCGGAGACTTTGCCTACTTCAGGGACTCATAAAACTATTGAGTCCTTGGAAGATGAGCCTGCAAATTTCTATTGGTTGCAAGTTTTGAAGATTCACAGAGATAGAGATTCCTTAATATCTCATTAAGCTCCTCAAATGAAAAGAAACACCTATCTGTGGTCTGCTGAAGTTATGATCATAGTATTCCAAAAAATTGCTGCCTGTAGAAGCCGTATTTCAAACCTCTGTCTTGATAGGCAGTGCGGCACATAATGATACGTTTCTCCACACGTAGTCGAGAACCTGAGTACTCAATTTCCTTTCCAGAATGATGTGTGGATCTCAAGCGAAAAATTTGTGTATATTAACCTGCTGTTTCCGCGATGCTTTCCTTTTGGACTTTACTTTGCGGCTGTTTCCCAGTCGTTAACGTGTGAGTTACAGATAATGCCAATGGAGTTGAAACTGTGAAATGTTTTTTGACACAGCTGCACTCTAGGTGAGCCACACGTTACAAATATAAACGGATTGTCTGTGTTGTTGCCCCAGATGATAATTAGGCGAAATATTTGTCAATATTTATAAGCGGTGGGTCCTTGAGGTACAGCAATAAGTGAACATGAGAACTAAGTTTAAACAGTTTGTAACGTCACAATAGGTTTCGTTACATAGTTAAAATCAGTGTTATGTTGCTATCAGCTGATATAAATTATCACCGTAAATTCAATTACTTTACATAATTAATGAACAGTGAAATAATCTCAGCCCCAAATTACATGCATGTAGAAACAAATATGGATCAAAGTCTTTTATTCTCATTACAATATGCACGTGCTGTGTCCCTATTTACATTTCCCCACCTCTCCTTAATGTTCGTGGTCAGGTGTGAATGTTTTGAGTGTGGTAGCAGACAAACCAGGGATGTAGTGGATCTCAGAATCTTCCACCAACTTTAACACAGCCAGTGGAAGGCAAAGAGCAGGGACAGGATTGTTCGACCAGAGGTGCAAATGTCTAAAAAAAATGTTTTCTTACCAGATGTTGGTCATGGGCGTCCCCCACCACCTCACGTTGCTCGGGAGAAAGAGCCGCGCAACGGTTACGGGGAGTTTTTTGGAAGACAGGTAAGCGACCAGACGTTCCTTCAGAACGCTGCGTATAAATCAGGACAAAGGTATTTAAATGTTTAAATATGTTTAATGTTAACAATTTATTTATCAGATGCTTTTTAGCGATTGATTAATTAAGAACCATTTATTGATTTTTGTTCAATTTATCCGATATAAAAATAATCTTCTCCGTTCGAGATTTCCGTTACGACCCGCCACTTGGTGCATAGTTTCAAACTGCAACCGCCGAGAAAGCTAATAGAGGGAGTTGTAGCCAGTTTTTGCGATTGCTGAACATTTATGCTAGCGTGTGTCGATGTTTAACAACTTGTTGAAAATTTAGTGACGAGTGTAGCTTTTCTAAGATGAATCGTTTCGTATTCAAGCACTTCACGCTGGAGATACCAGCCACGAGTCCTGCTCGATGCCAACCACTGTATATAGAAAATCTGCATAGAGAAAAAGTTACGATATTAGCATTTCAGTGATAACTTAGTGCATATGGATGTATCAGCATAGTAGTAGTGACCACGTGCTCTCCAAGATTTTCCTTCCCCCCACCCCCACAGGGCGATGCAAATCAAAGGCAACACGGCTTGTAATTCAAAGGAGAAGTAATCTATGTGCATAGTTATAATCTTTGCCCATAGTTAAATGAAAATTCAAAGCAGAATTAGCAACATATGTATTCAAAAGATTGTTAAGAAGTAACTTCGTAAATTTGTCTAATGTTGGTTAAAATAAAATTAACTTTGTTTTTCGAAGTAATTTCCGTTCTCGGCTTGCTCATTTAAACCATACCTAAGGAAAGAGAATCATATCAATCACGCTGCCCCTTTACTCAAATTATTGGCACTAGATTCGTGCAGGATGTAGTTTTCTCTGACCATCCCCAAAATTACAATTGCGTTATCCGTTGCGACTTCAAATTCAATCGATAAGATTGTATTCTGAACTTTGATGGGCCTAAACATCAATTCTAAAGCTGGCAGAATGGTCAGGGAAGGTTACGCTGCCGAGAGAGAAAAAGTGTGCATAAGATCCTTCCCCACAGCAGGCTTATATAAAAATGAATAAAAGTAATCCCTGCTGATAAAATTATGCAAACTCCCTTCTCAGCCTGCCACAGACAGGGAGAATTAACGGCATTTACGAACGCAAACCAGTCGTTGGGAGCTTGCAAGTTTTATTAACAAAAGCTGCTTATAAAACACGCAAGCTACGCGTACTGTGTCTGACATCATAACAGCGGTTAATTACTGGTGTATCGAAAGGCTCCATGGTGAGCTAAGAAAAGTAACATATTCGCGCCCGAGGCCGCGCTAGTTAATGCCCGCTGTGGACGGCGGCCAGTCGCGTACTCGCTGCGTCGCGCTCCGGCCGGACACACGTCTACTGACCAAGCAAACTGTCACCATTTCAGATGGGCTGGCTGGCGAGCGCGTGTTGCATACCGCATGGCTGTGTGCAACTTTACATCACTCTCCTCAGAGAGAAAGAGCAACCATAGGTGGCTCAAGACGACCTCCTGGGTGTTATGAACCTATTTCGCCACTTGTGGCATTAGAAGGCATTGTAACATGTATTTTATTTGCAGACACAGTAACATTCGGTACATAGAAGCATGCCTTCATGATGACAATTTCACACATGACAAATTCTGTTGACAAAAGACGAATTAATATAAGCAGTAAAAACACAATGCTGACAATGAAGTATGCATTAACATTACTGTATGAATCGAAGAACTTAATTCTATTAGCTGCTTCAATGAAGCTTAACTCATTATTGGAAGAAATATATCCTTAATTACATCATTGTCTTCAGATAAACTTGATAAGAAACGCTTTCCATATGTTATTATGTATGAATCATTGTGATAAACAGATAACATTTTCGTTAATGGCAAATGTCCACTTGCATGAAATGTAATTGGCAATACACTAGGCATATCACATAGTTCACATGATAAATCACAATGTGTAGCATTCAAGATTAATCCACTATAATTCCATTTGAGTGTAAAGGGTAGCTCAGGTGTATCATAATTTTTACATGTAAATGTGACATCAAGAGTGGAGTTAAATGAGAAAATTATACCTTCGGAACATCGTTCAAGAAATGGATGATAAAGATGCATTAAAATTCTAGGGCAATCATCTCTTGGGGGATGATTCATAAACAATACTTTCTCACAGCTGTACACTCTACTATCTAAGAATGCCGATTCAGGGCAAATTCTTAAGAAACATAAGTATCTAAAAATTAATAAAATAATAAACATTAATAAATTTGCCTTGTGTTAACTAACAGGTTAGTTACCTAGTTGTAACTAACCGGTGGGAAACACCTAGCAAAATTAAGGAGCTAACAATTCTGACTTTAGGAAAATCACAAATTTAAGTCACTCAGTTTGTTAAGTCCCAAAACACTTGACAAAGTTAATGAAATAAAGAAATTAGAATACGAAAATTATAGAGCACAAGGTAAAGTTTAACTGTTCGTCAAGATCCTATACACTCATCTGGCCTCAATTAATCCCTGTTCACAGGCCTCAGTAGTAACCTGATGCAAGGCTGTGCCAAAAAAAAAAAAAAAAAAAAAAAAAAAAAAAAAAAAAAAAAAAAAAAAAAAAAAAAAAAAAAATCAACAAGAATCCTTGCAGCAATTGACGAAGCCTGACAGCCGAAACAAAAGTGGCCAGGATGAGTGTAAACAGGAACAGTTTGCAGAATGCAGAAACGTCGGAAGCAAGCAGTATCAGTTACTCTGGTGATGACAGCTGGCACGTGACATGGAGTCAGCAGCAGCAAGTTTCTCAGTTCATCGTGCCTCTGCCGGACACGTGCCGGTGTCCTCGCGAGTCCTGCGTATTTTCACAGAATAAGAGTCCTATCAGTGCGTCCTCTTGCTCTTGCGAGTCTGCACAGTCACGGCGCGCGGCCCTTTGTAGCCGCTGCCTTTCTCATCCGCTCCTGTCCGAACACCTAAAGAGAATCAATCCAATCTACGCGGCCAGCACTATAAAAACCTCTCAGGAGGGCTAGTCACACCCTCTTGTGGGACGCGGCCAAACCCATTGCTGCTTAACTACCATAAATACTAGTGGACAACCACTATCGATACGAACCACAACAGCTCACCATTTTTCTCTTATCGTGTGCTTTCGGATGTTCAGTGAAGTTGTTAATAGCATATCGTTCTTATTCAAGCCTAGAAAACCTGAAAGGTCTCATCTCTTTCCTTAATTCTTACTCCTCCCTAACAAATCGCTCTAATTATGACACCCTTGATGCTGGGAATGTGACGCCTAAAGAATATTACGTAGATACTTCGCAATTAATCTCGTTTCAGTTTAACTTCTTTTGCTTTCTTTTTTTATTCTGTGCTGTTGTTTAATAACATTTCCCACCAGTACGAAATAGTCTACTATATAAAGAGTGTGTGTACCATTAATAATGACATTTGCTTTTCCTAATATTGTGAATTTAGTTTTAAATACTGTCTCTTAGATTCTTGTCATCCCACAGAAAGGAAATTTCAGGCAATGTTAGATGTTTCCAAGTGACTTAAATTGTCTAGTTTTACAATTTTCACTCAAATTACTAATTTTCTAAATCTATTGGTGCCAGGAAACCTGTTCAAAGAGTGGGTCGTGGGACCCTCTTTGCGTCAGTAGTTATTTCTTTTACTATTATTATAATTTTTTAATCCCAAAAACTGAAATTCATATAGACAGATTTCCTGTTCTCGACCATGCGAGGTCCTCGAAAGGAACTCAGTACTAGGCGCTAGAGCTTGATGGAGCAGGACGGCAGAGCACTCGGAACTACTGAAGAGGCAATAATATTTATGATGCGATCTTGTTCTGAAACAGGGACCTGGATAACTAATATACTCCACTAAATATTTTGAATTCCCTCTGCCAACTACTAGCAACACCACTGGCTGATCAAATGGTTCAAAAGGCTATGACCACTAGGGGACTTAACTTCTGTGGTCATCAGTCCCCTAGAACTTAGAACTACTTAAATCTGACTAACCTATGCACACCACACACATCCATGTTCGAGGCAGGATTCGAACCTGCGACCATAGCAGCAGCGCGGTTCCGGACTGAAGCGCCTAGAATCGTTCGGCTACAACGACCGGCCTGGTTGATGAGTTTCGTATCTGAAACACTAAACAAGATCACGGAGTTAACAAACAAATTAAATATTTGATCAGCAATACATTCGATCATCACACTTCAGTGAACTCTCCAAAGAAATGAAATTCTCGCCTCCAAACACAGTAATTACTAAGGCAACAATGGATGTCACAATCTTGTCACAACCAAACGGCGTGCACAGTAGGCTTATTTATCTACATAAACGGTATTACAGGCACCCTGTTAGCACTGGTGTTTACAATGCCTCAACAGGCACACTGATAGCCCCTTACGAGGCAACACCAAAGCTTCTCTTAACCTAGGGGCTCAATAAACTTTCTTCGTTCTAATGACAACCACGTCACTTACGACTAAGGCAGTAGCCATTTATCCGGTGGTATCATACCTATCGGGCGATAACCCACTCATGCCAAATGGCTCTGCCTGTAACTTAATCCAGGTTTTCTATTTAGACTGGTGAGTTAGCTCCTACGTAATTCAGCAGGCTTCTGCCTCCTCAGCACAGAGCGTGAAACACGACCATACGGCGGTGGCCTTGCCAGTAGTCAGTGCAGTAATTCTGACTTACCACTGACAGATGTGGAACAAGCCTGGATATGGCATTTTATTGGCAACAGCTCGAGACACAGACTGAGAAAAGCACATAAACCACGATAGCTATCGTACGTCATGCAATAGCACAAATCTTCGACACTTGAGACTGCCTAACGCGCAATGCGAAAACACACTACGAAAATACCAACTAATCATTACCAGTTTCACTTAGCTACATACGGACCAATACGTGCGCTTAACTCAGTCATCAACACTGAGACACGTTTTCTTCGACAATCAACAGCCATGAAGCGAGACCAGGCAATATCTCACCCAAACAAAAACTTAGATGCGCACAAGTGCGTGTAATGAAAACTCATCTAAGAAACACAAACTTCAAGATTTAGAAATTTTCATAAATCCCGGCCAGCAGAATTAATGAAAGTTCATAGCCAAACTCAATGCTCGCTCGCTCTGTCGGACACGCTCCTCGCACACTACATGTGGAGCGTGCCTTTCGCGGGCAAGTGCTCTACCAACTAGGCTACCCAAGCACGACTCACGAGCCGTCCCCACAGCTCCAATTCTGACAGTATCTCGTCCCCTAGCTTCCAAACTTCACTGAAGTTCCTCTACGAACCTTTCAGAACTAACACTCCTGGAAGAAACACTTGCCAGAAGTGTTAGTTCTGCAAGGTTCGCAGAAGATCTTCTATGAGATATGAAAGGTAGGAGACGAGGTACTGTTAGAATTGGAGCTGTGGGTACGACTCCTGAACCGTGTAGCTCAGTTGGTAGAGCACCTGCCCGCGAAAGGTGAAGGTCCCGAATTCGAGTCTTGTTCCAGCACACAGTTTTAATCTATCAGGAAGTTTCAGGAATGAGGAGGTTGTCAACAGACTCGCCGAAGAAAAGAGCGTCATAAGTCACTTTTCTTCGAAATTGATTTGTTTCTACAGCTCGATTCAGACTGCTCACAGGCATCTGTGAGAGGCTAAAACTTGACAAAATCCAAGCGAGTCCACAGACATTAACGTTCAAACTTTCCTCTAAAGGGAAGCCAGCATTTCATGGGAAAGGAGCAGGCAAATCAGTGGTGACTCATACGGCCACAAGAGGGTATAGAAAACAGAACTGTAATGCAATCTGTCCCCCAGTAAATTGGAGGCGAGGGAAAACAAGAAGGTGGCTATTTCGATAGATTTTGGAAAAAATTCATTCCTGCCAAATATAGCAAACGTTGACGGTTTCCTTTAGTGGTAATATTCACCATATTCGTTCAATATGCAAGTTCTTGCAACAGGCAAAGCCCTTTTTTATCTTAAGTGCGTTGCGAAGAAGGGCGTACTGAAGTGACATCATTCTTTTTTCAGTTCGTCACTCGTGGCTTGGATACTAAGGAATGGTCAATATTCAGGAACAATCATTCGAAGCCAAGACCTCCAGTAAACATGGGTTGTCAAACGCATGCTTTGAGAGCTATGAGCACTTGTTCCGTGGATGAGATGTGTTTCGCGTAACTAAGATGAACAAGTGCACTAGCTCTTAAGGTATGGACTGTAAAACCCTTGTTTACTGGACATTTATCTTGTTTTAGGTCCATACTACCACCTCCCAAAATATGGAAATGAAATTTCTTGTAGTAGAAGAGATTTGTTTCACAGAATAGAAACTGAGGAAGTGTTCATTGCTCACAACGTTTGCATTTTAGAGACCATGTTTACTAGAATTTTTGCTTCAAATGATCGTAGCTTCATGTACCTGAGTACCGACAATTCCTCGTGAAACATCTCATATATTTTGTGATTCCGCTGATGGTCAAAATACAAATTTCACTAACTTCCCCTTTGCGTATTATGTAATTTTCAATCAAATTTGTGGCCTGATGACAGTAAGAATTACATTTCTTATGCATGGTCATTCGTACTTAGAGTGAGACAAAAATATTGGGTTATGGAACGCAAAGACACTGATGGAAGCAGCTGAAGATTCCAGGGAAGTAACCCAAAGACCCAGATGTAACATGAGGCAACTGCATGTTTTGCACAGCGATGCACCGTTCTCATTGGTTTCTGATATTATGATTATAATTATTAGCACGAGTTCCGACTCCTGGGGAGGTGGGTGGGTTAATTTTCTTATCTACCTCTGACAATAGCAATTGTCAACCAAGCATTTCCAGTAACAACCTCTGTAGTAGTACATGAGAAATTAATCTTGGCTCCAACAAAAGTAATTGGTCCAGTCAGTAGCTCTTCTAGGCCAACATTATTTGGTGTTATAGAAAAAGTATCCACAGTCTTGTAGACAGGCATTCTTCCTCTTCTTGCATATCTCCTCCTCCTGTACGGCATGGCTGTGTGCTTGGTGCGGCTGCCTCGAGTCAAATGAGCACGCAGCTGCCTGCGTACAGGAAGAGCCTGCTGATAAAACTGGGCGCGGCAGGAAGTCGCACGCTAAAAAACTGTCATGGCGGCCGGATGTGCCTTTATTGTGCGGATCGCGCTTAGTTAAAACCAGAGCGCGATCCGACGCAGCCCTAGCGGCGGCCGAGCGAAACTCGTTCAAGGTCAACTGCCAATATGGCGGCGCACACAGCCGTATACATTTTCTTCTCTATTAAACACTACTACACAGCCGGCCGGAGTGGCCGAGCGGTTCTAGGCGCTTCAGTCTGGAACCGCGCGACCGCTATGGTCGCAGGTTCGAATCCTGCCTCAGGCATGGATGTGTGTGATGTCTGTAGGTTAGTTAGGTTTAAGTAGTTCTAAGTTCTAGAGGACTGATGACCTTAGAAGTTAAGTCCCATAGTGCTCAGAGCCATCTGAACTACTACACACTAATCTCGCCAAAAGCCGAGAAGCGATTCTTCTTAGTTTTTTAGCTCTCAGTGGCACTCTGGGATGCTCTCTGGGGCACTCTGGGATGTTCTCTGGGGTACTCTGGGATGGTCTCTGGGCCTGTTTTTGATGCCTTCTGTTGACTTTCTGATTATCTGTTTTTCAGTATTTGATCCTTTATCAATTATTTTTTATTTTATTGTTCAGTTTGAAGTTGCGAAGCATTCTTATCTATCTCGTGAGATTTTTTTTTTTTTTAAGTATACTTCTAATTTAATTTTAAACTCTTATCTTTTAGATCTCTAAATTAATTATTTATTAATTATAATCTATGTGTGGGTTGCAGTGGTTCCGACCCCTGGGGAGGTGGGTGGGTCTTAAAGCATGGCTGTGTCTGCCGCCTTCTAGGCGGGTGACCTTGAACGAGTTTCGCTCGGCCGCCGCTAGGGCTGCGTCGGATCGCGCTCTAGTTTTAACTCAGCGCGATCCGCACTAAAAAGCACTTCCTGCGCCGCCATTGCCGCCATTTGAATGTAGTCAGTGTTACTCAAGAAGTAGAAGAAACTGTTGAATTCAATGTATGTTGCAATATGCCATCTCAGAACTAAGCCTCTTAATATCATCCGAGTCCCGCCACTGCTGTATGCAGGAATAGCAAACGAATTATCACAGGCGAATGTAAAGTTGCTTCATAGGAGTACCATGAAAACGTCAACCACTGAATGGACCATTTTAACTGCCCATACAGGCTTAAAACGGAATATTTAGCCTCACAGTTCCTTACTTGTCTAGTGCACAATAGCTCTGCAGTTATTTCATGCTCGCTGTAACGTAACTCGAACAAATCTGTTATTTCTTCTAAGTCTCCTTACTATTTTCAGACTAAAATATAATGAGCTGTAAAATCTAATGATGTTTTTCCGTCCTGTCGCTGTGAAGTAATTCTGTCAGCGGCTCCACCGCTAAATATACGTGATACGAGAACTTAAACTGTATCAACACAACCAAAAATGTATTTTTATCATGGGATTATTGGTTCTGTTTCACTTGACTTATCTGTTTCTTTCCGCTTACATAGTGACGTTAGACGGTGTTTTGGGAAATTACTTCTTTCTGGGAACACTCCGGACTCCAATAACGTTACTTCCATATTCTTTGCATTAAAGATGTTTAATTTATGAAAGAAAAAGTACTGGATATTCTCAATATTGACGTAATCACAGTTCAATTTTTAAAATCGCTTTTTCTCGAGTATCATAAAAATTACCTTAGCTGGTAGTTTCCCCTGACTCTTCATTTGGAAAACAGTGACAAGGAGAAGGGATATGATGATGGAACACGTGCTAAGATAAAAGGCAATTGCTTCCTTGTTATTGGAGGGAACTGTAGACAGTAAAATCTGTTGGTGAACATTGTGACAGAAATACGTCCAACAAATAACTGAGAACGTAGGTTGAAAGGACTACTCTGAGATGAAGAGGTTGGGGGCACAAGAGGGAATTCGAGGCTGGTCCCATCAAACTAGTAACAACGGTTTTGACGAAAAGAAAATGAGTAAAAAATAAAAAGAAAGGAGATTGGACAATAGGTCGCCAACGTATTTCTAGTGGCTCCAATATGTTAATATTTGTGCTAGAGGACTGTCTGTTGCACATTAGGAAATCTATAGTGATGCATTTATTATTTATTTTAATTACATCGTATGATATATTTCCGCACAAAACTGACAGCTGTGATGTTCATTCACTGCTAGGTGATGAACTCAATCAGGTTAATGTAGTTCATGCAAATAAGCGTTGCAACTCCGAAATAAACTTTCCTAACAGCGAAAAAAATATTCTGTCGAAAGACAGCGTGTTACTAGTAAAAGCATTATTAACGTATAGACTGCAGTAACGGACAAGTCTTAGCAAAATATTTGTTAATACCGTAAATTCGTTTACTTCTTGCAATTTTCTACCAAAGGATGTAAAGTTAATATTATCCTTGAGACTACTGCTTAAGACCAAATATTTTGTTTGGAACGAGCTGCTACAATGACTGCATATGGACATAAAATCGTCTCATAAATGCACTGATCTGCTTTTGTAAAATATGTAGACACTACACTGCATTAATATATGAGATACATAAGACTGCAGTCAACGAGCAAACGAGACTAAAATTAAGTTTGTTGAATACTCAAACCCTAATTACCTAATTTCATTCCAATAGATTAACTTCTGTTCTTTGAAAAGTAAAGTTGGAACTCAATTAGCCGCTTAATTAGTGTCCTATTCGATGAGCCAGTGTGCACAGATGGAGCGCACCAGTGACGCAGCACGTTTCGATTATGACGACGCGTAGAGCGGTTGTACGTAGCTGATAAGTGCTCGTCGCATCAGACCACCGCTCTGCGGGATGAGAGATACGACGTCGTTAGTGCCGCCAGAGACAAACAGCCGCCATTACAGTCCGTTTCGCGGGATACGCCTCTCATCACCACAACAATACAGCTGTGCATCGCTCAGTTCTCCGGAGGTACATAGCGAATTGTGACGGGCATGCCGAAGGGTGGCGTATGGTTGACACGGGCAGCTCACTAAACATGGCGCCTTACAGCGATATTGTTAAATATGAATAAGAATACGAACTAGTCTGTACTAGCAGCCGCACATTCTGCTAGAAATGCTACATTTCTTTACGCATGTGTCAATTCCTGAAACAGGGTTTTATCGCTGCTGAAAAAACCATTCGAATACTGCCTTTTCAAGCTGCTTGCCTCCTACTATTTTCATCGCTTATTTCGACGAACTCCCATGTTCGTTATCAAGGACAGATGCAAAGCTTATTATTGAGGACCTGCTTTTTTCTGTCTGATAATGTACATGTTCCCACACTGAACATCTCTGCCCACAATGATCGCCGCTGAAAAAAACACTTGAATACCGCCTCTTCGAGCTCTTTCCTTCCTGCTGTTTTCATCGCTTTCTCGACGACTTCCATCTTCGTTCTCAAGGTCAGATGCATATTACTGAGTGCTTTCTATTTGTCCGAAAGTGTCGACGTTCGCACGCTAAACATCTCGGCTTGCTGCCTGCCACTCACGACTTTGCCTAATTGTTAGTCATTTGTTTTTTCTGCCAACGGTAAGACAACGTGTTTCACTTCAAAATGCGTACGCTGCACAGTAAATTAAAACACACGCACAAAACGAACCAAAAGACACGGAAGATGGAACGTATACCGACGAATCAGTGTATACGTTTGGTTCACGACATAGAGTGATGTAGCTCTGCACTCATTGACGGACACCACAAACAAAACTATGAATGTATTGCTCGTACACGAATGCGCTTATTATACCCGTTGTTCACTGGAAGATTTTATCTTGTGATAGATTCGTTGGGGCTTGATATTCGAACGATAAAAAACGTACAGTGCACTGTATACTGTAACAACATTGGAAGAAACAACAATTGTAATGATACAGTACAAATTTCCTTTTTCTCAAAAGGACCCGGAAAGTTGGTGATCCACAGAGCTCGGATAGTTGGAGTTATACTGATCTATTGATACTCGTAGCAACACATTCTGCTACAAATACTGAATCTCCTTAAGTCCGTATCAGTGACATATCATACCTGTGTTGAGGGGAACGGGGAAGGGAGAGTGGTTGGGAAGCAGCTCACATTAGCTCTATGGAGATGGTCTAGACGAACGCTTTCTTACAGAATAAAACTGAAAACAACTGAAAAAAATTATGCTACAGCTTTGTAAAGGGTACCTGCAATGTGGAAACTGTTCGCGGGTAGAATGCCAGACGTGGTTGCACGGAGCGAAGGAAGCAAACTAGGGCCCAAATAAGCCGACTTGGAGCATGAGACTTTCATGAGCGAAAGCTCTGCCTGCGTCTCGCAGTATAAACATCCAAGCCTGTCCTCCAAGCAACCGCGAAAGCAAAAGTCGCGCGCAAGAGTAAAAATTGCTTAAATGAGGTTCGTTTTTTTTATTTCAAAATCTTGTGTATTGACAAGTTTAATAAAGAACCGGAGGGCAAATATTGCGTAAGCTTACCACAAGGAAAGGGAACAGCCCGAAATAAAGTACACAAGAAAAACACAGCAGACAAGAATGGTTACCAAACACAATACTGTCAGCTAGTTGTGTTGGTTACAGCTGAAAACAAACGACTACTGGAAGAAGCCTGCCGACTGTTATCGACATGTACCACCGATTCAGGGCTAGGAAGCTGATCGCCCAACGTACAGTTAGCACACTGCAGATACTTTCCTCTCAGAGAGGACAGATATATATGAAACACTTTCTGTATTTTTAATGATTCTTCACATTAGCTGCAGAAATACAAAAAAAGAAAAAATGCAACACACCTGGATGGTACAACGCTACAGGAAGCTTTTGCAACACAGAATCATCAGACACTTTCAAACGCAGTGAGAATGGTGTCGTCTTGGAAATAGTTGTCGAGATTTCGCGAAAAACGCGGACTTCTTCTCAAAATAAATTACATTTTCTAGCCGTCCACCCCTGTTCCTCGCTGGATACGCTCTTGATGTGTAGCCTGCGAGACATTTCGGAAAGTGTGTGACCATGGATTTGGAAAAATAAGCATTTTTGAGTTAACTATACATATGTTACCATTGATAAATTCATTTCGTAGGAACTTCTTTTACAAACAAAACTTAGATTATAAATAAAGCAAAACAGAAGGAAAGCTATTTACAACATAAAAATCGCAGAACTTAGGAATGATAGGGATCTTATTATGAATAATTTTGAACTTACCTCAAATTTATGAGGTAAGACTGTTACTATGGCTTCATTAAACTGTGCACCATCTATGGAGTCTGTTGCTTATTGAGCTCAAATGAAATGAAATTTCACATTTTGATAAGAATGTTTGACGTTTGCGTTATATGTTTTGATAAAGTCATTGCTCTCAGGACTAGTGACACACCTATAAGTAGACAGATTCGAAAACACGACAGGAGGAATTTCCTTCGCTAATGTTTTCGACCTTTACTTGAAGGTTCAGCTGCAGTCTGTTCCGTCTTCATTGTGTTTCCTTACGTTAACTCCATGATCTTTATTCATCTGAATGCCCCTCGATGGCGCTGTAGAACTCTGGAAAACTGATATCGTAATGACAGGGCTATTTTAAGACCAGGCGACACAAGCGCCATGTTCGCGTGCCAAACAGGGAGGGACGAAAGAGGTACTCCTAGTGCAAAGATTGTAAGCAGGATGTTCCTGAACTAGGAGCGAAAGCAACCCCTGCCAAGCTCTCTGGATTGAGATTTATTTTGAAAGGTCCTACCAAGAGCTCAAGGAACGGCAACTAATGTATGAGCCATGGAGAGAAAATGGGAGGGGGCATTCAGGAGTAGGATTATATGTTGCTAGTGTGGAATACTATTCTCGAAATGGTTCTGCCTGATGTGTAATTAATTCAGTTTCAGATTCACATAATCAACTCTCAACATCCTTCATCTCCTTTCTTAAGGTGGCTTCCGCCAATTCCCCTCGCAGATGATGCCTCCTCTCCCTCCATTTAGCCCTGCCGTCAACTCTGATCCTCACCTTCCCCTCCCTACCTCCCCCTCTTTGACTCCCTTCTCTTCCCCGAGTCCCTTTGCGTTCACCTCCTCTGCCTTTCCCCACTCCCTCTGGTGTCCGCCCTGAACCGACCTCCCCTTATGAGTCCTCCCCCTCCACCGACTCCTCCCCCCACTTTTCCCCTAATCTGTCCGTCCTCCCCCCCCTCCCCCCCGTTCCTCTGCCCTAAGCTGTGGTGCAAAATCTCCGTGCCAGCTTTTTAGTGCAGTGTTTTAAGTGAGTGTTAAGTATTCTGTTTCTTTTCCGAAGTGCTGAGAACAGAAACCATACCGTCGCCAGGCGTGACTTTCTCTCTCTTGCGAACAAAAACCAGACTGTTGCCGTGTCTTTTTATAATTGTCTCTCTACTATTCTACCTGTCTGCTTACTGTGTTTTTTAACTATCCTTGCTAACTCTGGTTTTACATTTTAACCTCCACAATTTTACGCCATTTTACAATTTAAAAGTCACCGTTTTTATCACCTCTTTTTCTTCTTTTTTTACAGTCGTATTGACCAGCTAGGATCACGTTAACAACTTCAGTTCCTCTTCTGCCTTTGCTATTGTTTTCTATTTTACCAGTATTCCCTCATTTTCTCCCCATGAAGTCTCTTCCTTTCTTCTGTCCATGTTGTTCCCGATTTTTTATTTCTTCTGCTTTGAAAGCCTTCCAAATTTAGTATTTTGTTTTTAAAACGGTTTCTTTCTGTTATTTCTGATTCTTTGATTTTGTTTTTCTTTCAAGATCTTTTCTCACTACTGTAATCCATGCTATTGTCGATTTCTTCTTCCAGAAATACAGGAGAATTCGTTTTGTTAGTCTAGGGGTAGCGTCTTTGATTCATAATCAAAACGTCTTTGGTCTCCGGATTCGATCCCCGCCACTGCCTAAATTTTGATAAATAATCAGCATTGGCGGCCGAAGACTTCCGGCATAAGAAGTCAGCTTCATTCTGTCAACGGCCTTGTCAAAGAAGGCGGAGGAGAGGATAGAGGTTCAGGGCACTCTCTTGTCCTAGGGGTGGGAACTTGCCCCTAAAGGCGGAAGAATCAGCAATGATCAACGACATGAGGATGCAGAAGGCAATGGAAACCACTGCATTAAAGACACGTAACGTGTATCCACAAGACATGTGGCCTGTATTTGAAGAAGTGTCATGATGATCTCTCCATTGGCAAAAGATTCCGGAATAGTCCACCATTCGGATCTCCGGGGGGGGACTGCCAAGGGGGAGGTTACCATGAGAAAAAGATTGAATAATCAACGAAAGGATAACGTTCTACGAGTCAGGGCGTGGAATGTCAGAAGCTTGAACGCGGTAGGGAAACTAGAAAATCTGAAAAGGGAAATGCAAAGGCACAATCTAGATATAGTAGGGGTCAGTGAAGTGAAGTGGAAGGAAGACAAGGATTTCTGGTCAGATGAGTATCGGGTAATATCAACAGCAGCAGAAAATGGTATAACTGGTGTAGGTTCCGTTATGAATAGGAAAGTAGGGCAGAGGGTGTGTTACTGTGAACAGTTCAGTGACCGGGTTGTTCTAATCAGAATCGACAGCAGACCAACACCGACAACGATACTTCAGGTACACATGCCGACGTCGCAAGCTGAAGATGAACAGATAGAGAAAGTGTATGAGGATATTGAAAGGGTAATGCAGTATGTAAAGGGGGGCGAAAATCTAATAGTCATGGGCGACTGGAATGCAATTGTAGGGGAAGGAGTAGAAGAAAAGGTTACAGGGGAGTATGGGCTTGGGACCAGGAATGAAAGAGGAGAAAGACTAATTGAGTTCTGTGACAAGTTTCAGCTAGTAATAGCGAATACCCTGTTCAAGAATCACAAGAGGAGGAGGTATGCTTGGAAAAGGCCGGGAGATACGGGAGGATTTCAATTAGATTACACCATGGTCACACAGAGATTCCGAAATCAGATACTGGATTGTAAGGCGTACCCAGGAGCAGATACAGACTCAGATGACAATATAGTAGTGATGAAGAGTAGGCTGAAGTTCAAGACATTAGTCAGGAAGAATCAATACGCAAAGAAGTGGGATACGGAAGTACTAAGGAATGACGAGATACGTTTGAAGTTCTCTAACGCTGTAGATACAGCAATAAGGAATAGCGCAGTAGGCAGCACAGTTGAAGAGGAATGGACATCTCTAAAAAGGGCCATCACAGAAGTTGGGAAGGAAAACATAGGTACAAAGAAGGTAGCTGCGAAGAAACCATGGGTAACAGAAGAAATACTTCAGCTGACTGATGAAAGGAGGAAGTACAAACATGTACCGGGAAAATCAGGAATACAGAAATACAAGTCGCTGAGGAATGAAATAAATAGGAAGTGCAGGGAAGCTAAGACGAAATGGCTGCAGGAAAAATGTGAAGACATCGAAGAAGATATGATTGTCGGAAGGACAGACTCAGCATACAGGAAAGTCAAAACAACCTTTGGTGACATTAAAAGCAACGGTGGTAACATTAAGAGTGCAACGGGAATTCTACTGTTAAATGCCGAGGAGAGAGCAGATAGGTGGAAAGAATACATTGAAAGCCTCTATGAGGGTGAAGATTTGTCTGATGTGATAGAAGAAGAAACAAGAGTCGATTTAGAAGAGTTAGGGTATCCAGTATTAGAATCGGAATTTAAAAGAGCTTTGGAGGACTTACGGTCAAGTAAGGCAGAAGGAACAGATAACGTTCCATCAGAATTTCTAAACTCATTGGGGGAAGTGACAACAAAACGACTATTCACGTTGGTGTGTAGAATATATGAGTCTGGCAATATACCATCCGACTTTCGGAAACGCATCATCCACACAATTCCGAAGACGGCAAGAGCTGACAAGTACGAGAATTATCGCACAATCAGCTTAACAGCTCATGCATCGAAGCTGCTTGCAAGAATAATATACAGAAGAATGGAAAAGAAAATTGAGAATGCGCTAGGTGACGATCAGTTTGGCTTTAGGAAAAGTAAAGGGACGAGAGAGGCAATTCTTACGTTACGGCTAATTATGGAAGCAAGGCTAAAGAAAAATCAAGACACTTTCATAGGATTTGTCGACCTGGAAAAAGCGTTCGACAATATAAAATGGTGCAAGCTGTTCGAGATTCTGAAAAAAGTAGGGGTAAGCTATAGCGAGAGACGGGTGATATACAATATGTACAACAACCAAGAGGGAATAATAAGAGTGGACGATCAAGAACGAAGTGCTCGTATTAAGAAGGGTGCAAGACAAGGCTGTAGCCTTTCGCCCCTACTCTTCAATCTGTACATCGAGGAAGCAATGATGGAAATAAAAGAAAGGTTCAGGAGTGGAATTAAAATACAAGGTGGATGGATATCAGTGATACGATTCGCTGATGACATTGCTATCCTGAGTGAAAGTGAAGAATAATTGAATGACCTGCTGAACAGAATGAACAGTCTAATGAGTACACAGTATGGGATGAGAGTAAATCGGAGAAAGACTAAGGTAATGAGAAGTAGTAGAAATGAGAACATCGAGAAACTTAACATCAGGATTGATGGTCACGAAGTCAATGAAGTTAAGGAAATCTGCTACCTAGGCAGTAAAATAACCAATGACGGACGGAGCAAGGAGGACATCAAAAGCAGACTCGCCATGGCAAAAAAGGCATTTATGGCCAAGAGAAATCTACTAATATCTAATATCAAATACCGGCCTTAATTTGAGGAAGAAAATTCGGAGGATGTACGTCTGGAGTACAGCACTGTATGGTAGTGAAACATGGACTGTGGGAAAACCGGAACAGAAGAGAATCGAAGCATTTGAGATGTGGTGCTATAGACGAATGTCGAAAATTAGGTGGACTGATAAGGTACGGAATGAGGAGGTTCTACGCAGAATCGGAGAGGAAAGGAATATGTGGAAAACACTGATAAGGAGAAGGGGCAGGATGATAGGACATCTGCTAAGACACGAGGGAATGACTTCCGTGGTACTAGAGGGAGCTGTAGAGAGCAAAAACTGTAGAGGAAGACAGAGATTGAAATACGTCAAGCAAATAATTGAGGATGTAGGTTGCAAGGGCTACTCTGAGATGAAGAGGTTAACACAGGAAAGGAATTCGTGGCGGGCCGCATCAAACCAGTCAGTAGACTGACGACAAAAAAAAAAAAAAAAAAAAATGTCTATTCCCATCCATTCGGTAGAGATGTCCAAAAAAAGGTTAATCTTCGTTTGGCCATTACTTCAGATATTTTCTCTAAATTTTTGTAGATCTCCTCATTACTTCGTATTCTCCAACTATCTGCAGTTTTCATTGCACCCATTGGTTTTCTAATAATCCTTATTTCCAGTACCTCTAGTTTGTCCATCTTATAGTTCATCGTTAGGCATTCAGAGTCATATAAACAATCTGGTCGTACCACTGTGGTGCAGTGTTTTAGTTTTGTTTTTCTAGATATACATTTCTTGTTGTAAATATTTTTGGTCAGACCATATGCTCTTTCCATTTTGTTAATTCTTACATCTATTACAGATTTTTCAAGTCCATTCTGTTGTATAGTTTCTCCAAGATATTTCAATTTATTTACTCGCTATATTTTACCTATTTGTGGTTCTATGTATTTTGCTCCATTGTTTATATTTGTCATGAATTTTGTTTTTTCAGCTGAAATTTTTAGACCTCTTTTTGTTATTTATTATTTTCTTATTATCTTTTTAAAACTTATGTTGGCTGAAGAGCGGCGTACTAAGCTGCTTCCAGCCCGTCCCCGTCGGGGAGAATCGAAAACCAATAAAGAAAAAAAAACATAATAATTAACTGTGACTAGAGTTAGGCGTCTCGCATCACTTATCAAATTTAATTGGATATCGTTCCTACAATTGTTCCTTTCGGTATAGCGAGATCTTCCTACCAGCTTCCAAACCACAATATACAAATAGTCACATTAAACAGCACGTTTAAAGATACAGTTTGGGATATAGGAAGTTATGAACTCCTTTGCCGAATGTAATCGGAAGTACTCAGACCGCAACGCACGTGAACTCTTTGTTTGTTCAGTGCTCATCCTATCACGTAGATGAAGGGCCCGGATCGCCGCCGGAGGGACTGGGAACCAATTTCTTGCGCTGCTGTCTCGAACTAAGAGTAACGACCGAAGTGGGAGCAAGTTGGGCTCTGCTGTCGCAATATTTGCGGCCCGCCGGAGAGCGCCGCGCGCCAGGCAGATGTTGCTCCAACTCCGTCGCCGGCCGGGAGAGGTCGCGCCGATCGCAAGATGGCACCCCGATATTGCACGCCCGACTTTATTGGATTGTTGGGCGCGTGAGCGGTCGCTCCCACAAGGCAACTTGCGATTTTTTCGCCTTCAGCCGTTCCTACAACAGTCTCTTAAAACTTCGTATGAGAAAATTGTATTTATGTGCGCGCCAGGTTTTTGCGAGCTTACCGTGCCGCTTCAGCTTAATTTTCATGTAATTTTCGTTCCCAGGTCCGGCGCTGCGTTATTGCTTCCAGTTTTGCTTTGCACTCACACATCGCGCGGCGCAGCTACGCTGTTCGTTCTCGAGTGATTATTTCTCGTGTACTTTAACTTGATTTTGGATAAATCTACCGCCTGTATTTTTTAATTTTCAGTAATAATTTCTTACATTTAAATTTCACCACATCTGCGAGGCCGAGTAATCTACGGGTGGCAGTTCAGCAGAAGGGAGGCTTAATTCTCATTCTGCTTGGCTTCGTGGTTTAATCTCAGCGCTTCTTCATTACGATGTATTCTCCACTCCAGAAACATTCGTTTCGTTTTAGTCTCGTATTTTCTCGATTCTAGACTGTTAATACGGGGAGAGTGCGTTGCCTTGTATGTTTATATGTATATCGACATTGTAATACAGGCTATAAATAGCGCCTCTACAGTGTTTATAGCTGCATGGTAGAAGAGGATTACTTAACCACGAAAACATGTACAATCGTCAGAGATGTGTACCAAAGGATCACTCCAGTATTGATGGCAACTTATAATATTCTCGTGTTTCAACATACTGAACCCTGTTTAGTGATCTCATACTTAGATAATACGCGCCGTTTAACGCGTTTTAATGTAATAATGAGAATCTTAATTTTATAAATAATAAAATATTTCATTGTCTCTCCGTACAGGTGGAACAGAGATACAAGTAACATCATGTAATAGTATATTGACATGGTAGACAAAAGACACTCCTTAATTGCGTAAGATGTGTTAAATGTTAAAACAATTTGACCGTTAAATAGTTAAATTTTCAACATCTCTCCGTAATTAGTTGAAAATTTATAAACGTGGTCAAAATTTCTGTATACGCAACTGAGAAGGGAAATTAGAATTTTGTATGTGGATGATCTAGTGGGAACTATATGCAATAGTTTTTGTTCGTGGACGGTGAAAAATAGAGACTGTCGATCTTCTCTATGGATTTTTGAGAGGCACCGGAATGAAATGTCCGTCACCTGGCTGAAAGAAATCTCCAAGAGCTCAATCAGGATGATATGCAGAATATTGAAAATTGATCAGGGCCAACAGAGAGGCATCGAAATTCCACTTCTCATATTGCGAGTAAACAACCTTAACCACTAAATCACCATTCATGTATGTTTCTATACGCTTTAACTGTTGACAAGAGTAACAGATTGCTGACTCCACATTTTATTTACATACCGTCCAGTACGCTCTCTAATTCCACTGTCTTCTGCAGTTTTAGACCAAGCGATTGTGTATGCTTCCACTCAAAAATGGCAAATCATCACGTTAGTGAGGTAAAACTGACAATATAAAAGCAATCGAGGACATCTACATATCGAACAGTCCACGTAATTATTAATTTTCGGTTTCAGCTTCAAATGAAGCCGGCGACGAATCACCAAGCTTTCCTTTTAATTACTGTTTGCTTTCCTTTTATTCTGAGACGTAGATGAGTCGAAAACAATAGCCTTTCCAAAGAGTCCAAATACATTGCTTTTTGTGAAAAATAGCCATACTCCCGTGTTGATTTGTTTTCTTACTGTTGGTCAATACGGAAAAACTTACGTGCGTAAAGTTATAGCTAACGACATGAAATTGAAGTCATTTAAAAAATGAAATACATCATTTCTGAATGGTTTCTACACTGGAAACTGTCGTTGATTGAAAGTAATTGAAAGATAACAAGATATTCGTAAAGAAATACACCTTGCATTTTCTATAACTTCCTTTACTGACAGGTATAGATCATGAGAATGTAACTGAGACACTAATTTTATTTCGTCTAATTGGTGAAGAAATGTGAAAAATTGATTTAATGATTGAAACACACATTTTTGTGCTCCATGGCCATAAATTAAGTACAAAAATTAACAGGCCTTTGAATGGCACAGAGAGTTCAACGGATTTACAGAAAATTGGGCAACAGGTAAGTAAGAGACCTGTCTAATGCCAGTGCATTTGAAGGGTGGTTGCATATTGAATCAGATCTTGAAAGATAGGAGAAGTAAAAAAAAAAATACACTCCGAGGACACGTACTATTGGTTGCAACTTAAGAATATTGACATATAGACTGCCCATAATAATTGTGTATTTTAATGTTCTGTTAGGTAAATGCCACTGAAGGAAAATTCCTCGGTCTGCCCTGAAGTACTCGCCCTACCAGACGGAAAGTGAAGTATCTGATCATATTGGTCTGTGTGAATTCGAGTTGCAGGTAATAATGATATAGAGTTTTTACGACTTAACGAAGAATCGAAAAGTAGAAGCCATTTGCTTCCGTGAGGGGAATGAAATGCACGACGCGTGAAAAATGTAAAATTATTCTAGCCAGTTTGTTCAGACTCTTTCGTACCACATGAACAGAATTCTTATAAGAAGTATCCATTTTAAGAAACGATAGAAAAGCGAGGAGCGTGAAAAACCAAATTACAATTACAATTTTTCCAGTCACTGATGATCTGTAATAATATCACAGAAATTGGTTCAAATGGCTCTGAGCACTATGGGACTTAACTTCTTAGGTCATCAGTCCCCTAGAACTTAGATCTACTTAAACCTAACTAACCTAAGGACATCACACACATTCATGCTCGAGGCAGGATTCGAACCTGCGACCGTAGCGGTCGCTCGGTTCCAGACTGTAGCGCCTAGAACCGCTCGGTCACTACGGCCGGCTTAATATCGCAGAACACTGCTCTTTTCACACATAGTGTGCAATGTATACCGAGGATTCATTAAAACCAACAGTATTATTCATTGTATCTGTAAGAACCACCTTAATTCATATAAATATCATCGCTTTATCCTTGTCTAACGCGTTAATTTCAGTTGCTGACTTTTCTTCCGGATATAATCAATCATGTATCAAAAATAATCAGAATGGACTTCAGCATTAATACATTCACTACACAAAAAGAGGAAAGAATCCGGATCCTAACAGTTGCAGAGGAATCTCCTTCATGCTACTTGCTAGTGACATATAGGATCTCGTACATGACACTTTTAAAGAGAGCTAAAGGAATACTTAACCCACAACTAGGAGAATATCAAGCAGGACTTATGACGGGAAGGTTTTGTGCAGAGATAATAGCAGATCTACAGAACGTAACACAAATGAGGCAAATCAGAAACGTGAGCCATGTAATAGTTTTCTTATAATTTAAAACGGTATATGACAACTGATAGAAACGTAGTAAGCAACGTGAAAAGGAAGTCGAGCTCGACTGCAAAATACTACATATAATTAAAGGAACTTTAAGAAACACAACATCAAAATTACAATTTATGGGGAAACTGTTAAAGCACTTTGAAATAAAGTTAAAAGTAAGACGAGGCGATTGTTACTCCCTCCATTTCTCAACTGCGCTTTAGAGAAAGTATTGAGAAAATGGAGGAACTCCATCAGTACAAAGGGTGTTGAACTAGGAAGAAACCCCAAATAAAATCACCATAGCTTTTCTAGCTTTCGTAGGTGACATAGGATTAATTATTGATTAGCTGGATAATCCCAAAGAACAAATCACCGAACTTCAGAAACAAGCAGACAAAATAGGGCTAAAAATCTCATTTGAAAAAGCACACTCCATGACAAGTAGCGGAGATGCCTCTCATATCTTAAAATTCGTAAGAACATAATACAGAAGACGAGCTGTTTTAAATACCTAGGACAGTGGATAACAGGCAATACAAATGAAAAGATAGCCATGAAAACAGAGTGAATGGAAAGGAAAGGGCTTACCACAAGACAAGAACATATATAGAAAAAATACCTTCTCCTGGCCAAAAATCAAGTCACTATCAAATAGTGGTCAGACCAGTACCACTGCATGCAACAGAAACATTTAAACTAACGAGATTTAGGCATCTTGAATAACTGGAAAAAGTTGAAAGAAGAGTTCTTAAAAAATACCAGGACCTAGAAATAATATTAATTAATACTGAGTGCAAACTAAGATCAAACAGAGAGCTCTATTTGAAAGTAAGAGAGTTAAATAATGTAATGACGAAAAGAAAACTACAGTTTTATGGACATATGCACTGAGTGGATGGTAACAGACTAACCAAGCAGATCTTCAACTTATTAAACAGCTGCAAATCCAAACCCACAAGATTCATCTAAATTGACATAAATACGAAAAGGAAATGGGAATTACAATGGATACAACAGATAACAGAACATTAAAAGCAACATATATTAAAAGTAACACAAAAGGTAAGATTTAAGAAAAGAAAGTGATTTGCAAAAGGAAGAAATTGGAGACAGTTAGAAAAGGAACTACACTCTCGAACGATGAAGGAGGTCTGGGTGCAACGAGGATTAAACACAAAGAAGCAAAACCAAATTTTCTTTACGAGTAAATAAGTAAATAAAAGTAAGGGTGCTGTATCCGTGCGCGCCGCCAACACTTCGCAGACGAATTTCGCAGCCCCAGGGGCGTTATATGGCGTGGTAACCTTCCGTCCCCACCCATGAAGAAGGTTTTGTTGTGAAGATATTGGGCTCTAAAAAGAGCAGCTGTTCACGAAGACGCAACAAATGTAAGCGTGGTTTTACCATGTGTGCAGCTATAATACGCCATACACCACTGCATACTAGTAGGCGTTAAATGATGCCCTCCATACCCCATCCATGAAGAAAGCTTTGTTTAGAACTCCAGAGGTTGGGTTCGAAGAACTGATGTCAGAAGGACTTCGCAACAATAGGCCTCTTATGAGAAGACGGTGAAGCAGTTTTGAATCGGTTGCCGAAGTGGCCGTTACTGGTCAAAATGATTCTTCCATGTTCGAGAGTACTGAAACATGTACATTTGAAGTAAGGTGAGTGACAGAAGCCTGCAAAACATCTCTTACACTGGGAACGGCCAACGAAAGTACATTTTATCTCGTCGCTTATGCGCCTTACCCTTTACTGAACTTTTCTGACTGATAGAATGTAAACTGTCAATAACTTTAAACCAAACCAAAACTGCACGAATTTACGTAACACAAAAACTCAATCTGATTCAACACTGTTGATTTGAAATTTGCCCTGGTAATAAAACAAAACTCGATCAGTTTGGAAATAATGGTCCCTGTGCTTAATGAATGCTCTCCTGAAATAATAAAATTTCTTACCTTTATCTGCGCAATGGTAACGCTCTTCGCACTGCTCTCTGTTAGTACTGTAAATTGTATAGTTAGCGTACAGCTATTGTTCAAGGCTGTTGCTTATCATACATTTTAATTATATCGAATATGACTGTGACAATAGCTTCTTGAGGAAAATAATCAGTCAAGAACGATATGGATCTGGGAACTGATGTTGACTTGTGGTATGTAACAATAGGACACTGCCTTTAAAACTTGTCTTTTGACTCTTTGAAAATTCATAATGCTCGCAATTAACACACAATAAACTGATTATACATTAACAATTACCTTCATAAAATCATTGGATGCGAGTGTTGTACATTTTCTCAATCATCACTTATGAATACGCGCATTGCATTGCTAACAAAACAACTTTCGTAACCTTAATTATTTCCATTATGGTATCTTGCAAACAAAAAATTCAGTACTGCCTGCAGCTAGTAAGTGTATATCCAGCACACATCACATACAACACGTCTTTACACTCGCTAGTTCTCCATTCATCTCTCTATCTAAAGGTTCTCTAATACATTACCCATAACACCTTGTACCAGCGACCGCTGTAAAACAGCGACGCTATTACACAATCTCTGTTTCAACATCCAAATTTCTTACAAAATTTTTGTCCTGTGTATATACTTTTTAATATTGAAGAATCTTCCAAAACATTCGCAGACGATTCGAGAATATTCTAGATGTTCGAAGTAATCTGAAATTAATGAAAGGTTCGTTAGTTACTTTTTTTTATTCTTACGGCAAATTCTTTCAGTTATTCCAAAATGAATTCAGAAGATGAAATCAGTGCATGGTTGACCAAATAATTTCTTTGGTCTCGAGTGAGGAAAGTACAATTAAGAACAAATTCCCAAAGATGAAGATGGTAAACACTGTGTGGAAAACCTACTATTAGTTTAAGCACTCAGCCAGTTCATTGCGTAACTCAACAAACTGAACTTGCAAATGATTTATGTAAACCTGTCGACTGCCAAAAAGATTAAATGGATTAAGTTTTTCCGAAAATTGTTCAAAACTACTCAATCTGATTGTTAGAAGGAGGCATTTTAGCACTAAGAAATGAAGTAGTCGACGTTATAAAATTAAAAATTCAAAACCCGGAATGGCTGTGAACAGTTATGGAACAATACAGTCCAAGCAAGAATAATATCAGGAAAAGATAAATGAGGAACAGCAAGTGTTCCATTGATTCCACTCATGTCTGTCGAAATGCCACCTCTATTCAAAACACTACAATTTGTGATAAGATTAGCACTTAGTATCACTATAAATAAGTTACAAAGGCAAACGTTAAAATGTTGTGGTATTAATTATAAAGAATCATACTTTTCTCACTTTTAGGTACATTTAGCTTGTTATGGCGATGGGAAATCCAAAGAATTTATGTGTCTAATCAATAAATAACAAGATCACAAATGTAATTGATAAGTAAGTATTCTGATATAATACGTTAATTAAATCTGGAATATAGTAAGGTTTTGTGTAACTAAGCTGTATAAAGCAGTTTTGATAATGTTATGATTTAGCACAACTTTATAATTTATTTATATAAAGATTGATTCTTTGAGAGTATGTATCCAAATAACCGCCTACCGTCTGCCCCTGGTTTTCGTGTCACCTGCAACCCTTGGTTCTCCTGTTGTGCACTACAGTGGTTGTGTAGTGGTATCTGTAGTGTTTCTGGAGTTCCAAGAGTTCGAAGTGGTCGCTATCACACTGCGGTGGTCACCAAGACATCTTCCGTCTCTTCCGCTTCAATGTATATTGTAGGGGAAAGAAATTCGACATTTGTCTATGTTGTCGAACTTTCACGAATGTAACAAATGTTTTCGAACGTTTCTAAATACTATTGAATGTTCTAGATTTTCGAATATTCCAAACATTTCTCTATTTTTTTAATGATCTCGAATGTTTCGGAATGTTCTCGGTGTTCCACAAGGAATTGATTGGCAGAAATTTCAAATTATAGCATTCTTGATTAATTCAGTGAATTTAAGAATACTGGAGAGTATTTTTCGGCATTCGAGAGTACGCTTTAGAGAGGCATACTAACATTATTACTATATTCTCGAGTGTTCTTGAATGTCTGCACAAAACGAATAAAAATAGAAACTTGTGAAGAGCGTCTCTTTCAGCTAGTTGTCAATTAAATGTAACAATATCACTCACAAATGCTGCAAAAATAGTCTTTAATTTGTTCACCGCCAGTAGATTTGCAGCCTCTAACACTAAGTGCGTCAATCGTTCCTAAGCACATGTCAATATCTTCAAGCCTTTTTTGTTGATGGCTTCAGTTGGCATATATTGTATATCTCTACAGACAACAGCAGTACAGTCATACGGTTTCCATCACTTAAGCGGGAGATTCAGTGCTGATTCACAACATTTTCTGTAGTCTGAAGTATGATTAAAGCGAGATGGGTCCAAACCTGTAACAAAATTAAATTTATATATTTCAGAATACTGCAAAGAACACGAAAACCTTCCATTTTGACTAAACTTTGACTAGAGATTCCTAATGAAAGAGTTCAGTACCGGATGACCGCTACTACCCAATTATGCGCCTAAACGCCATTACATCAGGTAGCGTTATCCACGGATATCCGTTTCTCAGTCACAGGCACAGAGTAATAAAACACGCGATTTCGAGGTTTTTTTAGTTAACTTTCAATGCTGAAGCTGGCTTGTGTTTTGCAAGTGGAAATAACTATGGTGGCCCAAAAATTAGGCAAGTTTTGATGTGACAATTCTGAATATTCTCTTGCAAGGGTCAAACTGTAACAGCATACTGCTTAAGGAATTTGCCGTCAAATGATTATAGCGTACTAACAGCAGCACTAATAAAACTTGCAACAGGTGTTAGCGTCGTTGTGGAGTAGCTGCGGGTAACAGGGTGAGCAACTAAGAGCTAGACAGTGACCGAAATATTCGTCTTAGGATTGAAACTAAACAAACACGAATCAAAAAGTAGAGATTTACTTGCTCATACCATAAGCTGGTGGCGACGAAATCATGGAAACATATGAGGAAAGAGAAGAATTGATAAAACATATAGAGAATGACGATGGCTTATTGGTCCTAGGTGAGCCAAATCCTATTGCAATGGAGGTGAGTTTAGTGGAGAATATGAACTGGACAGAAGAAATAAAGCTTCTTGCGTTCCACCATAAATTGCAACCGATATCAGTGAACATCCTCCTCTACAATCATAAAACAGTAACGCATACATAAAAAAGACCACGAAAGTAGGTATGAGCTGGACTGAATGAAAGTTAGGCAGATTTAAAAATCAAATACTACATCAGAAACCCTACGTAAGTGTGGACGTAACATCAGACCATAATGTAATAGTGATAAACAGTTGTTACAATTCGGGAGGCTGAAGGTACGGACTGTACTATGAAATGAAGCACTTAAAATAAGAAGAAAGGAATATCGGACTACAGTTTAATGTCTCGCTGATGACATGGCAAAGGGAATCGGTGCTGTCAACTGAAAGGGACTCTTCCGACATTCGCCTAAAGATAACTAGGCAAATTAAGGAAAGCCTATATCTTTATGGTTCATCTGGAATTTGGAGTGAGAATACGAATCCAGTCTTTCACGCCTGCGCCGAAGAAAATGGAAACGCTCCCTACGCAGAAGACGCTGTTGATGTGCAAGAAACTTCTGATCCAGTAATTCTGTCAGAGATGGACAGTGCACTCAATGATTTGAGCTGCAATAAGTCAGTAGCAGTCGATGACACGGTACTTCTGAAGTTTAGGAACTGGACTGCTATATGTCAAAAAGCCAATGAGACGTGTAATTTTCAGAAATATGTTATCATCACATTATCAAAGAAGTTATGTGTGGATGAACGTGAAACCTTTCGGATGATGTCCTTGAAAGGTTTATAAAATGGTGAACAGAACAACTCGTATAAGAACAGAAATAAAAGCTGTAGACGTGCTGCAAGAAGCCACTTTTGTTCCAGGAAAGGTTACCAGGAAAGATATCACGATACTCCGCTTCGGTGGTAGAAGGAAAATGAAGAAAAATGAGTATTCTGTCGCTGCGTTTCTGGACCTTAAATAAGCCTTGGACAATGTAGTATAGGATAATATTTTCACGGTCCTTCTAATTTTGACAATGAAGTACAAAGTCATACAAACAACCTAGTCAAGCTCCAGCCTTCGCTGCGGCAGCTTCCGGAGGGTACACCGTGCGGTTATTTGTTGTATTAAGAGTCTCTTTAAGTAGAGGAGAGATAGTTCTTTAGTTTTGCCTGTGTTCCTTTGTTGTTAAATTCCTGTAGTTCCTACGTGCTTGTGTTGTGTCAATTTCCACCGTCTTTAGACTGAATACGTACTGTGAATTCTACGTTGAAATGAGAGCTCAGTTGGTTACCATTTGCTCACAGCTACGGGTGGTGCTGGCTTGGGTCACGCAGCATGGGGCTGTTGCCAATGGGCATCACAGTGGCGAGCCACACATGGAGTACCCTGCGTTGCTCGATTGGTCCGCTACTGTGGTTGGTCAAGTACTACCCTCACTGAGGTATCCACTTACCTGTGGTTGAGTGTGAAATCGTTTATAGGTGGCAGACAGCGAAAGACATTCTCGGGGACTGATCGAAATATCTGCCTGGATAGTCTGAAAAACAGGTTCCAGCCTCTGTGTGTGGCTGGTAGGGATGCTAGATGATGTGCAGTCACTTGCCCTGTTTCAGAAGAAGTCTCTCTGTGTAGTTGGGGCTCCAGTGTCAGGTTCAAGACATAACACCTTAGGCATGTGGTTGCCAAGGAAGGGAAGAAATTTAAAGTGTACTCGGCTTGCCGGCTGGAAGGAGTCATCCTAGATGTGGAATGGATTCTATCAGATGTCGTGAAGAGCACAGAGTGCAGCCATTGCATGTGGTGACTCGCGTCAGTACTAAAGATGTATGTCTCTTTAAATCGCAAGACATTTTCTCTGAATCCCTGTGGCTATCTGAAATGGTAAATACAGCCAGTCGTGCCTGTAAGATGGAGGAGGTCATCATCTGCAGCATCGCTGACAGGAGAAATAGCGGTCCTTTGGCATAGGGCTGAGTGGAAGGTCTGTATCAGAGGCTCAGACAGTTCTGTGAGCACGTAGAATGCAGATTCCTTGACTTACGCCATATGGAAGATGGGGGGCGGGGGGGGGGGGGATGGGGAGGGTGGTTTGTCAACTTAGTAGATCAGATGTCCTTTACAGAAAGGAGGCAGCTACATGAGTAGCCAAAACATGTTGTTCCCTCTCACGTAAAGAGGGATAAATGACCATCATAATAAAATAATAGAAATCGCAGCCCACTCACAAGGATGTATAATGCAGCAGGGAGTTGATTGGGAACAGGTTTTGAGCTGAACCCAATAAAAATCAGAAAAGTATTCCACCAAATAACATGTTTCAAATTAACAAAACACACCAACTTTTACTAAATACAGTCCTCAACTAAAAAATCAAAGACACACAACGTTTACAAATTGCAATTCTCACGCAATTAACAGTGAGATATCATTATACGTTCAGTAAACTCGATTGAGGAATATTTGCAGTTAAATTTACTTTAAAATTACACTGGATACTATTTGCATGTATCAGGCTGGTACCAAAATAGCTTCAAATTTCCAGATTGAGATTTACACTCTGCAGCGGAGTGTGCGGTGTACGCTGATATGAAACTTCCTGGCAGATGAAAACTGTGTACCGGAACGAGACTCGAACTCGGGACCTTTGCCTTTCGCGGGCAAGTGCTCTACCACCTCGTTTTTAGATCTCATTTTGTTCTATATTGTTCGTTGACTTAGTTCGTGGCGGACGTCCGATGACACCCGTTCAGTTTCCTTGTTGATCCCTTCACTCAGTTTTTTCACAGTTTTACATCTACCACTTCTGCTAGTAACTCGTCTCCTACCTTCCAAACTTTACAGAAGCGAGCTAGAGAACCTGCGCAGGAGAGCTTCTGTAAAGTTTGGAAAGCAGAAGTAAAGCTGTGAGGACGGGGCCTGAGTTTTGCTTGGGTAGCTCAGATTGTAGAGCACATGGCCGCGAAAGGCAAAGGTCCAGAATTCGAGTCTCAGCGCGGTACACAGTTTTAGTCTACCAGGAAGTTTCTGCTTTAAATTTATTTTACTTGTGTTCCTCAGATATCCAGAGCGTCTGCTGATGCGTCTTCGGCCTGGAATCTCATTACCTAGCGTAGAGCTGTCTTTTATGATGAGTTCTATTTCGAAATGAGCCCCTACTATCCGAGAATACTTGTCTGGTGGTGCCCCAGGCAGCAGTGAGATATAAACCTGAATATCACCAGCCATACGGCCCGACTGCCTGGAGTGATGGTCTGGGATGCCACTTCTTTTCATAGCAGGACCCCTTTGGATCTCATCTGCGGTGCCCTTATAGCTCAGCAGTATGTTGACGATAATCTACATGCCATTTTGTTGCCCTTCATCTCAAACGATACTGGGCTTACATTTTAGCAAGATTATGCTCGCCCGCACACGACCGAAGTTTCCACTGTACGTCTTGGCCAGCAACGTCGCCGCGCCTGTTTCCAATTGGGAACATTTGGAGCATGATGGGTAGGTCCCTCCAACCATTTCGGGTTTTTCATGCTCTAACGTGCCAATGGGACCGAATTTGTCACGATATTCCTCAGGAGGACCTGCAACAACACGGTCAATCAAAAAATTGTTTGCCTAAGGACCAGAGGTGGACCAACACGTTACTGACTTGTTCCATTTCTGAAGTTTTCCTTTCGAATGAATCAAGGACTTTCTCAGAAATTGTAATCATTAATTTGTCTGGACATGTACATCATATTTACCTTCCCATTCAGATAAGTCCGTCGTGGTGTGTGTGTGTGTGTGTGTGTGTGTGTGTGTGTGTGTGTGTGTGTGTTTGTGTTTGTGTGTGTGTGTGTGTGTGTGTGTGTTAGCATAACGTGGGGTGAAGCTTCGCGTATCCTCCAAAATAATGAATGGGGAAACTTAAAACTATTAAATGAGGTTTGAATTACAATTACTTTCATTTATTCCAAATAGCAATCTGTGACAACATTGGTCTTCTTACAACAAAATTGCCGACGAACAAATGACAACCTATGGCAATATTAATGTGATAAAAGCCTTGGCATATCTGGCAAAGGGACTCAGGAGGAAAAATGCTAATAACTGTGCAACTAAAATAATTACTATAATGAAGTACCCAGTTATTCTCATAATGTTAACTGAAAATAGATAGTAGTACAGAAAGGAATTTGTTGCACCTGCGGCCGGAGTTGAAAGAAACTGTGCAAGGCGCTAAAATGAAAGTCTTTACAGTGAACTTGAAATTCTTAGTTGACTTTTAAAATACTGTGATACACCTACACATTGTCCCATGGTTGTGCCATCTTATGGTTGTGGCGCGATGTTACCATAAGAAAGCAGATGTTGGGTGAAATGGCTGCCCAAAAATTTTGTAAGCCCCAGTGCGCCAGCTCAGGTGGTTGAGCAGCCGCCAGCAGCACTCGGACAGAAGTCTTGTGGTGAAGGTTCCCTAAGGTGCATTCGAGGGTTGAAATGAAGCCAAAGTCTGATATCTGTTTGAATGTCAATTAAAAGGAAACCCCACTCTGCATCTTGCATCTGTCATTGACTTCTGATTGTCTTCGTTCCAGATCTACTGAGCAGCGACCGATCTAACTGTTCCTTACGAACCATTAATACACTTCATCTAGCTGCTTACCCAATAACTTGCATCCTGCCATCCTCTTTAGAAGTCGCATCTCTCTTTCTCTCTCTCTTTCCTCCTTCTGCCATCTGTTGTCTCTTTTTAGCTATAATTTATTTATGTTAACCAATGTAATCTGCTTTACATTTCGTAAACATTTATTTCTCGCAGAGTCGAAACGTTCGGCGGTGTCTCATATTTTCAGAGGCTCAGGATTGCAGGTTACCTATCCATCTTCGAAATGTTTAGCTCAAGTTTTCAGTGATCTCTGGGGAAACAGCAAACTTTCTACATTTCCAGCATAATGGCACATTTTATTAAAAAGGGCGATCTTTCTCACTCCATTTCCTAGTCGTAAAAGTTTTTGCCAGACGTTCGCCCTACGAGAAATTCTATTGTGTTTCTATACAAAGCCTGACGCCGTGCGGCTGGCCCTCCCCTACTGCCTTCAAAGAACTGGCAGGCTGCTTCTAGTAATTTGCGTGCCTTTTCTCAGTTCGGTTCCTTTCAACGTTTTCCCAGTTCTACAGTGCATGCAAACACTCAGAGTAAAAGATTAGTAGAGCTGCATTAATTATTTACTGATAAACGCTGCTACCGCTGTTTATCGTACTCTTCAGTGTTAGTTAAGTATTCCGGTCAAATGGGATTCTGTTTGTGAATTTGAACACTACGAGGATGTTTCTGGAATAACGGTCCCGTATCAGCAGCAACCGATCACTGGAATAACTTTCCCGTGGATGGGCTACCATTAATACCATAATACAAACTGCTGCTTGTGGAAAGGTACAGTAACTGGGAAGCAAGGATTGTGATCAGCTGCATCAGTTGTGATCTGGGACCAATCATGATTCTGTACTATTACGCCGAGAATGTAGGCAACCTGGAACGAGGTCAATTTCTTCCAATGTCTGGAATCATATGGCGGGTCATCATGTATTACTTTGGGTCACAGCTGGTAGTGACTAAGGGAGCTCCGATCGCACGACGATGGTCACGTCATCGTGCATCCTCATACGTTACCTGACAGTACCAACGTGCCAGTTTTCAATAGTACAATACTCCTTGATACACTACTGGCCATTAAAATTGCTACAGCAAGAAGAAATGCAGATGATACAAGGGTATTCATTGGACAAATATATATACTAGAAATGACATGTGATTACATTTTCACGCAATTTGGGTGCATAGATCCATAGAAATCAGTACCCAGAACAACCACATCTGGCCGTAATAACGGCCTTGATACGCCTGGGCATTGAGTCAAACAGAGCTTGGACGGCGTGTACGGGTAGAGCTGCCCATGCAGCTTCAACACGATACCACAGTTCATCAAGAGTAGTGACTGGCGTATTGTGACGAGCCAGGTGCTCGGCCACTATTGACCAGACGTTTTCAATTGGCGAGAGATCTGGAGAATGTAGTGGCCAGGGCAGCAGTCGAACATTTTCTGCATCCAGAAAGGGCCGTCCAGGACCTGAAACATGCGTTAGTGCATTACCCTCCTCAAATGTAGGGTTTCGCAGGGATCGAATGACGGGTAGAGCCACGGGTCGTAACACATCTGAAGTGTAACGTCCACTGTTCATAGTGCTGTCAGTAAGAACAAGAGGTGACCGAGACGTGTAACCAATGGCACCCCATACCATAGCGCCGGGTGATACGCCAGTATGGCGATGACGAATACAAGCTTCCAATGTGTGTTCACCGCAATGTCGCCAAACACGGATGCGACCATCATGATGCTGTAAACAGAACCTGGATTCATCCGAAAAAATGACGTTTTGCCATTCGTGCACCCAGGTTCGTCGTAGAGTACACCATCGCAGGCGCTCCTGTCTGTGATGCAGCGTCAAGGATAACCGCAGCCATGGTCTCCGAGCTGATAGTCTATGCTGCTCCAAACGTCGTCGAACTGTTCGTGGAGATGGTCGTTGTCTTGCAAACGTCCCCATCTGTAGACTCAGGTATCGAGACGTGGCTGCACTATCCGTTGCATCCATACGGGTAAGATGCCTGTCATCTCGACTGCTAGTGATACGAGGCCGTTGGGATCCAGCACGGCGTTCCGTATTACCCTCCTGAACCCACTGGTTCCATACTATGCTAACAGTCATTGGATGTCGACCAACGCGAGCAGTGTCGCGATACGATAAACCGCAATCGCGATAGGCTACAATCCGACCTTTATCAAAGTCGGAAACGTGGTGGTACGCATTTCTCCTCCTTACACGAGGCATCACAATAACGTTTCACCAGACAACGCCGGTCAACTGCTGTTTGTGTATGAGAAATTAGTTGAAAACATTCCTCATGTCAGCACGTTGTAGGTGTCGCCACCGGCGCCAACCTTGAGCGAATGCTCTGGAAAGCTAATCATTTGCGTATCACATCATCTTCTTCACGTCGGTTAAATTTCGCGTCTGTGGCACGTCATCTTAGTGGTGTAGCAATTTTAATGGCCAGTAGTGTACATGGATCACGTGTCTGTGAAATGTTTGCCTGACGCCGATGTACTGAAGAGGCCGGCGAGATCCTCCATCTGTCCCCTATCGAACATGTTTAGGACCGGCTCGGACGTCAACCCCGTCCCCGCGGCAGAATCGAGGATACCACAGACCAATTACAACTGTTGTGAGCCAGATTGCCAAGTGAAAGCATAGAATGGCTTTATGACACCATTCTCAACAGCATCAGCGCAGGTCTTGCTGATAAGTGGGCGTATACTGCCAAGTTCTTTGTAAAATTGACTTTAATTCGTAATCACTGAAACAAAAATCACATAGCTCGTCAATCCTTGAAGTTTCATTTCCTGCCCTCTTCTCGTTCCGGGTGCTTCACTTTTTTGTTAGGCAACGTAAAAAAAATCGAAAGGAGAATAAAACTGCAAGGGGGGAGCAGAGACAAACGTTAAGGTGAGGCGATGCCTTGGCCCAACTACTTGACTGTATGGGAGACTGTTCAGATGAAGGGACAGTATTCTTGTCAAGGAATGAAGCTTAAGGGAAAAAGGACATATTCGGTGGTGAACAGCAGAAAAAGCAAAACTACTTATATTACGTGAGAAGTGGGAAAGACTCAGTAGTGAAAGAGTTGAAATGATTCTCCTATCTAGAAAAAAATCTTACTCTTGATGACGGAGAGACGAAAGTATCGAAAGAAGATCATCACCAAGACACTACCGACCACGTTAGCTAGTTGGTGAGACAGGATGAGAGAGAACAAGTCACATTACTACAGCGGTAAATGGCGGAATATGAGATTTCGCGACATATAGCTCTTGGTACGTACACCACTAGTCAATAATGTCCATAATATGTTCTACCTTTCTGGAATCTGGTATTGAATCCATAAGTCTTTTTAGTGGGACGGAAGGTGAATTCGGTACATGTGCTTTTTAATGCTCCTTTCTTGTAGAAGGTTGGGGTAGACATGCTGGGCACCTACGTCCATCCCCCCCCCCCCCCCCCCCAATCCCCTCCCCCGCAAGGGAACTCCATCGATTGTTACAGGTGTCGAAAGCTATTTTCGATAAAAAGGCTACATTGGTATCAGATATTGATGTACGAATGACCAAGACGTTCCTGAGGTTGCACGCCTAGAGCGCAGCGTTCGATGTAATTGAAACGTCTACCTCCGCAAAACCGAAAGGAGCTAGAAACTTTGGAAACGTATTGTTACCGAAGCCTCTTAAGACTTTTGTGGACGATGTGAAGATATAGCTAATTCAGAGCGACCTATTTTTCCTGTTTTTTTCTTTTCTTATCACTTTTCACACTACTGCAATATAAAAACGCCGTACGTACAGTATCGCTGCCGTATTAAGTGTTAGTACTGCTGTAGAAATTATATCTGTGCATCACTTTTATTATGGTCTGTTAGGCATTTATTATTGACGAGTTTAATTGTAAGTATTCAGTACTTTGATTTTACATAATCTCTTTCGTAACTACTCTAAATGAAACACCTATACGAAAGGGAAGAACGAGTCTTATATCGATAGTCAGAGAATTACACAGAGAGTGTGCGAATGTGAGCTTCCGCGAACACAAAGATGATACCCGATAGTGTGGTGTGTGGTTTAGGAGAAAATGTGTACCCAAACTGCCGAAGACTTACGTTCTGAAAACTGTATTGACTTAATATTGCCATAAATTTGGGTGAAGAAAGTGTCAAATATTTAAATAGTGTGAGCCTCGTGAAATACTACAAGCAACGTTGGCAATATATAACGGGTAAGAAGTGATTGTTGCTTGGTTGTTATGAATTCGCTGCTGTGAAGATAGTTGTACAAAGAGGGGTGTTTTATACATTGTTTTTTTTTTCATTTTCAAGCTAATGCGAACTCACGGGCAGAGAGAGAATAATGGCGGTTATTAAATCGGTTAAACCATTTTCGGCATGTGAATGTAAACTACAAAACAGTTTGCTGGTGTAATACTTGTGGCAGTAACGGACGAATGGCATTATGGTATTCCGCGAGTGATTCCGCAAACTTTAAAAATTGTGAACCTAACATCAGTAACAGTACTACACCGAAGAAATGTTATTTTAGGGCAAATACAGAAGTAAATCCAATACCAACTTCTTCCTATCAGCCTATTTCCAATGGGAGTGAAAGGAATGTTATTATCGTAAAATGAATTACACACCATCAAGAGGATATAAAGGATGTTCGTTAATATTAACAGACCGGCCACAATTCCGCCACCACTACCACCCTCCTGCTGACGACATCGGGCGACATAAGCCATTATTGAAGGAAGTAAGTTTATGACGTCGTTCTAACTCACTCCGTCCTTAAAGACTCTAAATAGGAACAAATAATTTCAAATGTAGCTTTATTTTAATTAATTTAGTTAAATTTGTGTTTTTCAATCAATCTAATTCTATATTAGGTTGATATAAGTATCCATCTTTTCACTGCTGGCAATATCTCTTCCCATTACTGTCTTTTGATATTGTTTCCGATTTTACTTTTGTTTGCCGTTGTATGTGTACATACTTGGGATGTCGTGGTCCGGGATGTATGTTACCAGAAATGTTGTAAGGCAGTTTTACTTGTTTGTACGTCACAATCTGTAATATGTGCGCGAGGTTCTGCATACAGGATTAGGATCCTGGCTGCAAGAAGTCGTAAAGAAAGAGCTCATTTCTAATAGGTACAAGGTTTAAGTAGGGTGGGAATTTTAAATGTGACAGCTGTATCGTTCGAGAAACCCATGTTTACGTTTTAGAAACAAAATTATGAGTGAGCTTACCTACTTTTGCAATTAACTTTTGACGATAATACGACCTGTTTACTGTATTTTACAAAGTAGTTCTTAGATTTTTATATATATATATATATATATATATATATATATATATATATATATATATATATGCCCCTAAGCATCTGATGATGACAACATGGTCGTTTTCCGAAATATGTGTCCGTTGGACACTGACATCCGGCAGTGACCAACGTGCTATTTAGACATGAAGTAAAATGTTCATGCTCTCTAAGAATAATGCAAAAGGGGTCGGGAACCAGACCTTAATTAAAAGTCTACTATGGTTTCACGAAACAATATATTGTGATCAAAGTTCACAAGTACAAGAATAAGAACAATGACCACTAAGGCTTGTCCATCGTACTCAACAGTGGAAACAATTATGAGACGGTATCCACTGCTTTTTCTATTTACGAAATGTTAAGTGCTCGCCGTCAAGTCTCGGACGCTTGCTCTACGGTTTTCTGTGTTACAGCGGCCGGCACACAAAATAGTACACTGAGATTGAAACACTGGTTTTCCATGTATATTTGTAATTCAAGTAAGTTCACTTTTATACAGTTTCAGATCTTAAAGGTGATCCGAAATTCAGTAATATCAGCCATTATAAACACCGTCTGAGGTGCCCCGCCCCCTATCCCTCAGGGTAATGAAAAGTTTTAGTACTGTCAGCTGTTCTTCTTTCAATACTATGAATTAGAAGCCGGTATTATGTACGTTTTAATGTTGTTGGAACTGGAACTTTTGTATGGCTACTGACAAGTGGCCATTCGCCTTCCAAAATGTTAAAAAATACTCCGAACCCCAGGTCCCGGTCTACCCCTATCCTATATGAGCTCTTGAGCGCAGCGTAGCACATTCCCGTAAGTTCGAAAACGACAGAATAGCCTCCCAGGTGGAGCCACTACGTTATTTACATGTATATGCTCGGTGTAGAACGAAGGGAATACTTCAAATCTGCTTCCATCTCAGGCAACAGCGGCCACCCAGCGCCCTTTATGACTACAACTTCATTTATATCGTTGCTAGATGAAGACTAGCAACGATGCTAATCTTCGTATAAGTATTGCTGCACCTTACTTATGTATTAGACACTCTTAAATTTTGAACTCCAGAATTTTTCAAACGGAACTCGTGGTAGATGGTGGCCTTGGAGTTTGCTCTGTTTAAGTTCTGTACCTTATAAAAGGTACAATAATATCCTGAAAGATGGTACAACTTCATTATTACGTAATATGACTGTAGCGGTGTCAGCTTGGCTTTGTAGCTTAATAACAAAGATTAGTTAATCTGACTCGTTTTATAAAATTTAGATATTACGAAAACAGATTTTTTCTTAATAATTCTTAAGTGTGAGATGTCTTCAGGTAAACGGCTACCTCTGTATATAACCTTAATATTATGCTTTTCTAATGTTTCGAAAAAAGTGGAAAAAAGAGGTAACTTTCTGAAAACCTCTATCATGTGCTTTTATGATAAAATTGCATCTAATCCAAAAATTAGAATTTTCTGGCTATAACATGGGTATTATTTGCCTCTTAGAATTTTACTAAAATTTGGTTTTTGAAGTAACTACTTAATGACCGTATCGAGATTCGCAATGTTTCATAGTGTTATATAACCTGATGATGTTTGGAACACTATCTAAATATTTACTAATTTTGTCTAAGCATGTGGTGCAATCTGTTTGTTAGCGGTTCACAGCATACTGCAGGCGCTCTGCTGGAATTGCTTTGGCCAACCTACTGGGAAAAATTCAATGCTTTATTCACTACACTAGGCCCTTTTTTTAATGGTCGTCTTGAAAGCAGGAAGTAGGAACCTTTGCAAAAAACGCATGTCACAATACTGGACACTATAAAATATTTTTTTTTCAGGCGTGATTTAATTTTTTATTCCTTAATAACTTCCTGGACAGCTTCGTATATTTACGATTCAGCGTCATTAATCAAGCAACAGCTGTTTGCGACAACAATACCTCACCGTGTGAAAGCCGCTCTGTCACGCCACAATAGTGTGCGTTGCCCGACAGAATATCTCGATCGACTCACTACTTTGCGGGAAGTAACTGACTCTCAACAACAGTGATACGTAACACGACGAAATTATCGAAATTCAGCAATTTTTTAATGTATTCTTCAATAAAGTACCAAACACACAATAATTATAGTCGTACTTCTACAACTAATAACGAGTTATTAAGTGATTCCGCAAAGTGGCAGTTTCTGTCGTAACTGACTACAGTCAACAAATGGATACAAAATTCCGATAACGTCACTGGAAAAAATTTTATATCGACAGTACACAGCTACACTGCACATGACAAGCAAGTCATCAACTTCACTCTGTATACTAATAAACAAAGACACCTTCAAATACACTATATTTACAATTTTTCCCTGGAATATATTGTCACAGAATTAATAAATATTTCTCAACACCTAGTTCCAGAAGTGTTTCTGAGAACTGAAAAATCTCTGGCGCAATACATTATGGAACTTATGATTATGAAAGTAGTTCTCAGAGAGAGGAAGCGAGTTAGCGGAAATGGCATACAAGGTCTTGATCCAAGTTTTCCACTTAACATGTGTCGTCAAGATATGGGTGCAGCTAGATGGAACACCTGCGTAATTTTCAGTGCAAGGACTTGACCTATTCAGTGCCAAAATATTCTAGGTGTTGGATCGAAAGTGTAGATCCAATTGCATGGCCACTTCGTACCTCTGAAGTGATGTTCTTAATTTATATTGTGGATCACCTCAAAAAGCTCTAGTACACGACACTAGTTCCCAACGAAGAAACACCTATCACCCGGATATTTCCAATGTCTGATGAATTTCGAGTGATGTCTATGCTACATAGATGTTACGTCTGCATTTATTGTGGTAGTTGCCATTTTCAACACCTTCTATAACGATCAGCATTGTTGTGCAAACAGCACATTATCCTTACTGAACTAAAGGAGAGTGAGTATTGATTGTTATTCTGGTTACTGAAGTTCCTTAACTTTCTCTGTCATTACTTCAAAAACCATAAATTTCTATTCAAAAGTTGCTGTATCTCGACTCCCGTATCGGGTCCTTCAATTTGTGCGCAACCTTCAGAATCGTCTTGTATATTGAGGCGAGGTGTCTTTCACCATGATAAAGTTTTGAAGCGATTCTGTTGTTCACTGTGCCTGTCTGGTAATGAGCACGTTCCACTCACTATTCCGTTTACCTATTACTTTTTCTAGAAATCACTACATTCGTGCTCCCAGAGGGTTCATGGCATCATGGGAAACGTGCAGCGATATAGCTTTATGCTTACAAGTTGGAGGAATCTGCTCTATTTCTCATAAAACTCTGGCCACAGTAATACCGGGAGAAAAGTCAATACTGTTTCGTTTCTAACGTTGAGAGATGGATGCCATCCATTTCATGGTAATATATTGTTACATAAAATGAAATATATTATTTTTACAGTAAATACGTTATTTTTACAGTAGTCTAAGCATTCATGAATTCGCATTTCCTCGGAATTCAACAAATGGGAGACACATCTTGAACAAAACATACCTGTTACGAACCCCTAATGTAATATTCGACGTGCTTTGTACTCTTATATGCTTACTGCGACATACTTCTTACACGTCATTAACTGCGTATCTTTTCCATACCACGTACGTTCTCCGTGTATGGGGTTTCTTTCACTGCAATATTAATCTACACCCACATTCGTATGGCGGATCAGATTATTTTTGTTAAATGCTACGCTGCCCTTCAAAATAACACATATACATGACACCATTTTTAACTTAATCATCAAGCCTCTGTAAACAAATACCAGATTGTTCTGTCAATCGTCCAGTTCCTCGACGGTCGAAATCCACTCCTTGACCACGGAGACACTCGAGATCTGCTGTGTAAACATCCACATCGCTGGAAAATCTCTTCACCCCAGTTTTGCATTCAGCTTGCTCAAAGATCGAAATCGCATTGACTCAACATCCATACTTCCCGATCAGCATGACCCATATCTGTGCCGTCATTATCAAATTGTTGGCAACTTTTCACTACAGCTGGACACGACGCTGCATTTGGTCCATATATATCCAGAACATCACGGTTAATCTGTGTTCGATTTAGACGTTTCGCGTACAAAAATCGTACCGTCCCAAGTACTTCCACTTTAGAGTAGATTTCCGGTTGCCACACCGCTTTAGTCGCACACTGTGGTACATCTGACATTCACACAACAGTGGAAACGTCTCTGCAGGTAACACGGATTATGTATTCTGTCCTGACTACACGCCGTTCTGATTGGAGTCGTGATAGTGTTGGATGGCATGTGTATTTACATTCTGAAGACCCTATGTACATACTTCGCAAGCCACCATATGGAGCATTACGGAGGTAAGTGTACACTGTTAGTCTTTCCCTTTCCTCTTCCACTCGTAAATAGAGCGAGGGAAAAACGGCTGTCTGTATTTTACCATAGGAACATTGGTTTGTCTTACCTTGTATTCGCGGTCCTAACACGAGTTGCACGTTGGTGGGTACAGAATCGTGCTCCAGTCTGTCACATGTCATTCCTCCAAACTTTCTAAGTGGCGTTTCGCGGAAAGGACTTCTCCCTTCCAGCGATTCCCATTTGAGTTCACAGAGCGCTTGCTAATGCTCGCGTGTTGATCAGAGTCTTTGAATTACTTCAATTCCAGCCTTCATCCCGACATGCTGCGGATCCTACGAACTCGAGCAGTACGCAAGTTGGGTCGCACAAATTTTATGCTGAAGTCTTTATAGACGACCAGATACACTAGATATACAGGGTGTTACAAAAAGGTACGGCCAAACTTTCAGGAAACATTCCTCACACACAAAGAGAGAGAATATGTTATATGGACATGTGTCCGGAAACACTTACTTTCCATGTTAGAGCTGATTTTATTACTTCTCTTCAAATCACATTAATCATGGAATGGAGACACACAGCAACAGAACGTACCAGCGTGACTTCAAACACTTTTTTACAGGAAATGTTCAAAATGTCCTCCGTTAGCGAGGATACATGCATGCACCCTCTGTCGCATGGAATCCCTGATGCGCTGATGCAGCCCTGCAGAATGGCGTATTGTATAATAGCCGTCCACAATACGAGCACTAAGAGTCTCTAGATTTGGTACCGGGGTTGCGTAGACAAGAGCTTTCAAATGCTCCCATAAATGGAAGTCAAGAGGGTTGAGGTCAGGAAAGCGTGGAGGCCATGGCATTGGTCCGCCTCTACGAATCCCTCGGTCACCGAATCTGTTGTTGAGAAGCGTACGAACACTTCGAGTGAAATGTGCAGGGGCTCCATCGTGCATGAACCACATGTTGTATCGTACTTGTAAAGGCTCATGTTGTAGCAGCACAGGTAGAGTATCCCGTATGAAATTATGATAACGTGCTCCATTGAGCGTAGGTGGAAGAAACTAAAATGAACTCTGACATGGAAACTAAGCGTTTCCCGACACATGTCCACATAACATCTTTTCTTTATTTGTGTGTGAGGAATGTTTCCTGAAAGTTTGGCCGTAAGTTTTTGTAACACCCTGTATAACCAACGTGACTCTGTCAAGAAGCACACCACTAATACTGTAATCTAACATAATATGATCTGCATTAACTTTTGTCATCAACGAAAAAGTGTGTTGCCGTGTTTAAATTCAGCCAGCGATTCCTTAACTTCTCGTAAAGAAACACAAAGTTCTTTATAGACTTTTATCAAGCTGGCATGTTTTCACTGAAGATAAACTATGAAAACAAGAAAAAATGCCAGAATGAGATCTTCATTTATTAATTTGAACGAGAAATACTTAACATGACTACTTATTGATACTGCATATGGCAGAAAACATGGTGTTATTTTTCATTATATTCGAATTGTAAAACAGTGATACTAGCCAAAACTCAATCAAATAATGTAACGGAACAAATTAAATGAATAACTGAACTGCTGGGGCTCACACTGGGCGCCAAGATCAAATAAATTCACATGGGACTGATGGACTAGAATTCAAATCCCCGCCTCCACGGGCCACTAAAACCATAAGGAATTCAAAACTTGTTTCATTGAAATTAATGTATGCCATTAGGATCGCAATGAAAACAAACTAACTGAAGGGAACATTTACAAATATTATTGCATCAACAGCACAAATATGAACTCAGTACCGATTTGACCTGGCATGGCTTCGGTGGCCAGTATCATATTATTGTGCTTGTGCTCGGGATCGGCAAATGTCCCACAGGGCTGGTGTCAATACTGTTTCAAGGCTCAGTAGGACGCTTACAGATTAGAATATTGGGCCATAAGGAAGATCATTTCAACAAATAACGGGAAATGAGTATGTCAAAAAGTGATGATAGAAAGCAGAATGAATGCAGGTTTCTGACTCAGAGCCTGAAGACCGAGACGACTATAGGTTCACGTGATTCCAGAAGGTCAACTTACAATCTCTCTCTTCCTGCTTGGTTTCTCTCTCCATGATGGCTGTCTGTTTGAGCCACCTGACTTATTGTAAATTACCCTGTGTCTCCTCCTCCTTGGCAGTTTGTACAATGTCCCACACTCTGTTCTCTAAGGAAATGAATTTCGGTCATATCACTCTCAGCATCGGATAGGAGGGGAGGGGGGGGGGGGATAGGCTCGTTTGCGATTCTCAACCAATTAATGATCGGTGCTGTGTAACGACGTCTCGCACGCCTTGAAAAGAGTGAAAAATTAAGATCTGGCAGCAGCTGGCGTGTAAGCTGAAACTACACCATTGCTCTCAAAAGTTCTCTGCTGCGGCAAATCAAAGTGCTGGCTGCTGGGTCCCTATCATATTCTAAACAACTAAAATTTTCGTTAATTGTTTTTCTACATTTCTGAGTTGTCAAGAAAACAGTGCCCCAACATGAAGCCTGCTGAATTGTCATGGGAATGTGTGTGCGTTGCTCAAGTATTCTCATGTGACTGTGACTCAGAAGAATGACTCTTGTGTCTGTCATACTTTAAATGGGTAATCCTTTCCAAGTGAAGCAAGCACTTCAGTTAAACCGTAGTTTCTGCCTCTTGAAAGGACATCATGTGTACTTGTGGGTTAAGTGGCCCCTCTTGTCCACAACGCCTGGTGGCCAAATGATACATAAATCCTCAGCATGATTCTTAAGCTTTTAGCACAGGAGGCTGAGAGTCATGGTAATATGGCCGATTTGTGCTCGCTTGGCCTGTCACACACAACTTTTGTTCATAATAAAGAAGTGTCGTAGTTCAATAGCAAGTTCCGGGATTTTTTGAGGTGTCACATTGTCAGATACATAAAAACATGTCAAACTCAGTCAGCTATTAACACAATTTTTTGGAAAAAACGTTATTCTGCATACGAGGCAGTGATTGGCTAATTACAAAGTATTGTTTATTTTGGCACGTTAAGAATGCAATAGGAATTCTGCTGTTAAATATGGAAGAGAGAGCGACTAGGTGGAAAGTACGTTGAGGGGTCCTGTGCTGGGGAGGACTTACTTCATAACGTTATAGAAGAAGAAAAGAGGGGTCTATGGGGGAGAGTTTTGGGATCCAGTACTACAATCGGAATGTAGAAGAGTTCTGGTAGACATAAAATCAAACAAGGCAGAAGGGACGATAATTTACTATCGGAATTTCTAAAATCATTGGGTGAAGTGGCAACAAAACGATTATAAATGATGGTTCGTAGAATGCATGAGACAGCGTTTGGAAAAACATCATCCTCACAATTCCCAACACTGTAAGAGCCGACTTATGAGAGAATAATCTCACAGTCAGTTTAACAACTCCAGGATCCACGTTGCTGTCAGGAATAATATATAGAAGAATAGTTACTTGTACTGGCCACACTAGCAACAGCAAGTCATTGGCCGCACTCATTTCAGGCTTCCACAACCTTCCTGGCAGATGCATCTCCATCTCCCAGACCCAGTATCTTAATGTCTCCTATGCTATTATCCTTCCATCTCGTTCCCGGTCGTCGTAGTGGTTTTGTTCCTTCAGCTTCTCCACTGTTTACTGCCCTTATTACCGTGTTCTCCTCTGTCTTCCTCACATGTCCGTACCACCTGAGTCTTTTAGCTTTCACACTCGCTACGAGGTCAGGTAGTGTGTATAATTGTCTGAATTCTCTGTTTTTCCTTATTCTCCACGGTTCATTTTCTTTCACTGGTCCATATACACTCCTGGAAACGGAAAAAAGAACACATTGACACCGGTGTGTCAGACCCACCATACTTGCTCCGGACACTGCGAGAGGGCTGTACAAGCAATGATCACACGCGCGGCACAGCGGACACACCAGGAACCGCGGTGTTGGCCGTCGAATGGCGCTAGCTGCGCAGCATTTGTGCACCGCCGCCGTCAGCGTAAGCCAGTTTGCCGTGGCATACGGAGCTCCATCGCAGTCTTTAACACTGGTAGCATGCCGCGACAGCGTGGACGTGAACCGTATGTGCAGTTGACGGACTTTGAGCGAGGGCGTATAGTGGGCATGCGGGAGGCCGGGTGGACGTACCGCCGAATTGCTCAACACGTGGGGCGTGAGGTCTCCACAGTACATCGATGTTGTCGCCAGTGGTCGGCGGAAGGTGCACGTGCCCGTCGACCTGGGACCGGACCGCAGCGACGCACGGATGCACGCCAAGACCGTAGGATACTACGCAGTGCCGTAGGGGACCCCACCGCCACTTCCCAGCAAATTAGGGGCACTGTTGCTCCTGGGGTATCGGCGAGGACCATTCGCAACCGTCTCCATGAAGCTGGGCTACGGTCCCGCACACCGTTAGGCCGTCTTCCGCTCACGCCCCAACATCGTGCAGCCCGCCTCCAGTGGTGTCGCGACAGGCGTGAATGGAGGGACGAATGGAGACGTGTCGTCTTCAGCGATGAGAGTCGATTCTGCCTTGGTGCCAATGATGGTCGTATGCGTGTTTGGCGCCGTGCAGGTGAGCGCCACAATCAGGACTGCATACGACCGAGGCACACAGGGGCAACACCCGGCATCATGGTGTGGGGAGCGATCTCCTACACTGGCTGTACACCACTGGTGATCGTCGAGGGGACACTGAATAGTGCACGGTACATCCAAACCGTCATCGAACCCATCGTTCTACCATTCCTAGACCGGTAAGGTAACTTGCTGTTCCAACAGGACAATGCACGTCCGCATGTATCCCGTGCCACCCAACGTGCTCTAGAAGGTGTAAGTCAACTACCCTGGCCAGCAAGATCTCCGGATCTGTCCCCCATTGAGCATGTTTGGGACTGGATGAAGCGTCGTCTCACGCGGTCTGCACGTCCAGCACGAACGCTGGTCCAACTGAGGCGCCAGGTGGAAATGGCATGGCAAGCCGTTCCACAGGACTACATCCATCATCTCTACGATCGTCTCCATGGGAGAATAGCAGCCTGCATTGCTGCGAAAGGTGGATATACACTGTACTAGTGCCGACATTGTGCATGCTCTGTTGCCTGTGTCTATGTGCCTGTGGTTCTGTCAGTGTGATCATGTGATGTATCTGACCCCAGGAATGTGTCAATAAAGTTTCCCCTTCCTGGGACAATGAATTCACGGTGTTCTTATTTCAATTTCCACGAGTGTATTTTCCTCAGGATTTTATTTTCAAGAGTGATGAGTGTTCTCTCTCTCTCTCTTACTTTATTTTTTCAGGATACATGTCTCGCTTGCGTAGCACCCTATTCGTTCGATTATGGTTTGATATATTCATATTTTTGCCTGCCTGGGTAGTAACTTAGATCTTATGATGTTATGTACAGCTCGTAGACATCTCCCGCCGTCTTGAATTCTCGTTATGATCTTTTATTCCATAAGGTTTTGTTTGGTTAATGTTGCCAAATTTAATGTGTCTGTCACCTGTACTGTTAGGCTATGATTGTTACGCGGTTTGGTGCTATCTGAGTTCTTCTTCCTAATACCATGGACTTCGTTTTATTTTCATTTATGGTTATATCTACTACCGTAGCGTCTCCATGAGCACATTTCACGGTTGCGCCAGGTCTTCCATGCTCTTTCCTATCACCACAATAGCATCCTCGAAAGCCAGAACATTAATCCTTCTCTCTTCGGTGGCTCTAACAGATTCTTGCATTGCTCTCCACAGGGTGTTGTTGAGTGGCTAACTGAACAGGTATAGTGATATCTCCGTATCTCACTCATCTTTTTACCTCAAACTTTTCTGATTAATCTCCTGTACATTCACTCTACACTTTGAATCCATCACTCACATCTTAGTTATCTTCTTCAGCTTGTCCTGTATCCCACCCTCTGCCATTATCTTTCTCGTCTTCTCTCTCACTGTGCTGTGATATGCTTTGCTGAAGTCTATAAATATACAGAATGTGTTCTGGTTGTGCTCTCAGCTCTTATCTAATATCTGCCTTAGCGTGAATATTTGGTCTGTTGTTGACTTGCCGTTTCTGAATCTCGATTTTGCTGTGGCTAATAGTTCTTCAGTGTGTTGGCTGAGCCTTTTCGGTATAATTCTTCATGCTATTTTATAGCACGTGCGTAGAAGAGACATCTGCCTATAGTTCTGGGCCAATATTTTGCCTCCATTCTAATATATGGCACATACAGCAGCAGTTTTCCATGCCTTTGGCATTACTTCCTTCCTATACACCTCTTTTATCAATTCATGTCTTGTCTCCTCCTTCTCTGATGAGCTCTGCTGATATTATGCCTGCGCCTGGGGCCTTCCCATTTTTCAGTCATTTTATTGCCTCCATCACCTCTGTCAGAGTTGGTTCTTGGACTAATGGTTGTACGTTCAAGTTCTTTTCTGCCCTGTTTTCGTTCTCCTAGATGTCTGTCGAATTACGCAGCCCTTTTTTCAAGTACCTCCACCAGTTCTTGAGATTCCCTTCATTTGTAGTGATCATATTTGCCCTTCTTTGAAGTTTCTCCGCAAGTTCTTGAGATTCCCTTTATTTGTAGTGATCAGCTTTCAGTTCTCAACCTTCAGTATCACAGTCTTAGCTTTGTACTCTTTTCCATAGCTTCTCATTATCCTGTGAAACTGTTTACTATTGTTCTGCTTGTAGTCCTCCTCCGCCTTTTCTATCTGTTTATTTATAGAAGATCTTTTCTCTCGCCTGATTGATCTCTTAATTTTCCTCGTCTCTGTCCTGTATTTTATTTGGTTTTCATATTTTTTATTGCTCATCATTACCTGTCTGGCGGTCTTCCTGACCTGAACTGCTTTTGTACATGTTTTATTGAACCATCATTTGCGCATGATATTGTTAATTTGTTATCTCCTAATAGTTCTGTGCTGTCTCCTTTGTAACTGTTGTTATCTTGTGCCATTTTGTATTGATATCTTTGTCTTCTTTCCTACGTCATTCGTTCTCTAATTCTCTGAATCCATTTCTAAGCTTCAACTGTTTATTTATCACTTGTTTTATCGTACTCACATCTACTCTTTGGGTTCTTTTGCCACTGTTGCTCTTACTTGGTTATTTTGGTAACGATTATTTCTTCTTTATTAGCACAAGAAAATGATCGGGCCCTATCTTAGCCCCTGTCATTGTCCTAATATCTGTTACTCCCTTTTTATGTGTTTTGTCCGTCAGCACATGGTCTATTTGGTTCCTAATTAGGCCATCGGGTGAGGTCCATGTTGATTTTTGTATGTCTCTAAGGGAAAATGATGTACTGGCTGTTTTCATGTTTCTAGCTGTGGCTACGTTGATGATCCATTAACATCTGAATCAGTATCCCAGCGGAAAATACCTGTATATGGTTGCAATTGATGTTCTTGTCCCATTGTTGCATTTAAGTCTCCCAGCACAATTTTGATATCATACATTGGTAATCTGGAGCACATCTGGTCAAAGGAGTCATAGAATTCATCTTTTATGCCTTCCTCCTTGTCCTCAGTTGGGGCTTGGACACTCACTAATGAAGTGTTTCTGTACTTATCATTGATTATGATGTAGCATACCCGTTCATTGAGATGTTATAGTGTCATGACATTGACCATTCCTATACGATGTACTGCTAATCCTGACCCAAATATACAGTCTCCATGTTTGTTTCCACTTTACATGATTGTATAGTTTTTCTCTCTATGCACGCTTTGCCCAGGCCATCGTATCTCCTGCAGGACTGTAATACTCATCTTGTACTTTGTTAATTCTTCATCAAGTATCTTTGTCTCTCCTGCAGCGTATAGTGTTCTTACATTCCAAGTTCCTATTCGCAGTCCTTTATTTGTAAGCTTGTGTCGTTTTCCGTAACATCTGTTCCAACCCTAGGTTGGGTGTGAGTGTATAGGAAAGCTTAAGTTTTTTACAATGTTGGATGGTTAGTCCAACGATTAACCCTCGCACTTTATCCGGGCTTGGGACCGACAGAAATTCCAGGCCTTCCACACATAGTTATACACAGAAGAATGGAAATGAAAAATTGTGTTAGATGATGATCCGTTTGGCTTTACATAAGATAAATTCACCAGACAGGCAGTTCTTACGTTGTTGTTAATAATGGAAGCACGATTGAAAGAAAATCAAGACGCGTTCATAGGATCGGTCGACTTGGAAAAGTGTTCGATAATGTCAAATGGTGCAAGATAATCGAAATCCTGAGAAAAATAGCGGTAAGATTTAGTGAAAGACCCGTAATATACAATATGTTCAAGAATCAAGAGGAAACAATGAGAGTGTAAGACCAAGAACGAAATGCATGGATTAAAAAGGATGTAAGTCAGGGATGCTGTCATTCGTCCCGCTGTTCAGTCTGTACATCGAAGAAACAGTGACGGAAACAAAAGAAAGGTTCAATAGCGGGATTACAGTTCAAGATCAAAGGACATCAATGTTAAGATTCGCTGAAGACAGTGCTGTCCTCAGTGAAATTGAAGGAGATTTAAAGGGTCTGTTAAACTGACTGTACAGTCTGATGAGTAGAGAATATGAATTGAGAGTAAACTGACCAAATACGAGGGTAATGACAACTAGCTGTAATGAGAATAGTGAGAAAATTAACATCATGGTTGGTGATCACGAAGTATATGAAATTAAGGAATTCTGTTACCTAGGCAGCAAAGTAACCCTTGATGGACGGTGCATGGATGACATAAAAATCAGACTAACGTGACGAAAACGGTATTCCTGAACAAACGAAATCTGCTATTACAAACTTAGGCCTTAATTTCATGAATAAATTTCTGAGAATGTATGTTTGGAGCACAGATGGCATCTTCAGATGCCATGTTTGTCACTGGGTGAACGAGTGTTCCAGTGAGTTTCATAATGCATGAAAATTTGTTCACCAAATGCCTCCTGTAGCATCTGAGATGGTCATTGTGGGACGAAACCGGTTATGTTAGTGTCATTAAAATTGATTGTGTGAAAAATAAACGAAACTTTATGTTAACACAAACAATTCGCTCATGAACCTGTTCCATGTTACTTACATGTTGCTGATCCTTGTGTGTATTCCGTATGTATGTCATGTAATGATTTTGAAAAGGGTAGTTACGTCACATTATGAAAATCAGACAGAAAGACAAGACAGACTGAATTACTTAGCATGTGGAACATTGTGTATAAGAATACAGTTCACAGACACATTGTTGACCAAAGAAATATCTTAAAAATGTACAAAGTGGATGCGAATCCAAACTAGTGATTAGAAGACCGTTACATATACTTGATCCACATTCTTACACCAACTTAGGACAGGGCGAATAGGACGGGATGAGCAACAAATCAATATTATTAACAGTAGTGTACCACATTCCTCCTCGTTGTGTCTTATTTCCACAATAGCAATAAATACTCAGGAAGTCGGTGCTATCCATTACACCACTTACCAGCAATCATCAGACTGAAGTGCGTATTATTCACCTTTGCAGGTCCCATAAACCTTCACTTCATCTACATCTACATTTATTCTCCGCAAGCCACCCAACGGTGTGTGGCGGAGGGCACTTTACGTGCCACTTTCATTACCTCCTTTTCCTGTTCCAGTCGCGTATGGTTCGCGGGAAGAACGACTGTCTGAAAGCCTCCGTGCGCGCTCGAATCTCTCTAATTCTACATTCGTGATATCCTCGGGAGGTATAAGTAGGGGGAAGCAATATATTCGATACCTCATCCAGAAACGCACCCTCTCGAAACCTGGCGAGCAAGCTACACCGCGATGCAGAGCGCCTCTCTTGTAGAGTCTGCCAATTGAGTTTGTTAAACATCTCAGTAACGCTATCATGGTTACCAACTAACCCTGTGACGAAACGCGCCGCTCTTCTTTGGATCTTCTCTATCTCCTCCGTCAACCCGATCTGGTACGGATCCCACACTGATGAGCAATACTCAAGTATAGGTCGAACGAGTGTTTTGTAAGCCACCTCCTTTGTTGATGGACTACATTTTCTAAGGACTCTCCCAATGAATCTCAACCTGGTACCCGCCTTACCAACAATTAATTTTATATGATCATTCCACTTCAAATCGTTCCGCACGCATACTCCCAGATATTTTACAGAAGTAACTGCTACCAGTGTTTGTTCCGCTATCATATAATCATACAATAAAGGATCCTTCTTTCTATGTATTCGCAATACATTACATTTGTCTATGTTAAGGGTCAGTTGCCACTCCCTGCACCAAGTGCCTATCCGCTCTTCCTACATTTCGCTACAATTTTCTAATGCTGCAACTTCTCTGTATACTACAGCATCATCCGCGAAAAGCCGCATGGGACTTCCAACACTATCTACTAGGTCATTTATATATATTGTGAAAAGCAATGGTCTCATAACACTTCCCTGTGGCACGCCAGAGGTTACTTTAACGTCTGTAGACGTCTCTCCATTGACAGCAACATGCTGTCATCTATTTGCTAAAAACTCTTCAATCCAGCCACACAGCTGGTCTGATATTCCGTAGGCTCTTACTTTGTTTATCAGGCAACAGTGCGGAACTGTATCGAACGCCTTCCGGAAGTCAAGAAAAATAGCATCTACCTGGGAGACTGTATCTAATATTTTCTGGGTCTCATGAACAAATAAAGCGAGTTGGGTCTCACACGATCGCTGTTTCCGGAATCCATGTTGATTACTACATAGTAGATTCTGGGTTTCCAAAAACGACATGATACTCGATCAAAAAACATGTTCTAAAATTCTACAACAGATCGACGTCAGAGTTATAGGTCTATAGTTTTGCGCATCTGCTCGACGACCCTTCTTGAAGACTGGGACTACCTGTGCTCTTTTCCAATCATTTGGTACCTTCCGTTCCTCTAGAGACTTGCGGTACACGGCTGTTAGAAGGGGGGCAAGTTCTTCCGCGTACTCTGTGTAGAATCGAATTGGTATCCCGTCAGGTCCAGCGGACTTTCCTCTGTTGAGTGATTCCAGTTGCTTTTCTATTCCTTGGACACTTATTTCGATGTCAGCCATTTTTTCGTTTGTGCGAGGATTTAGAGAAGGAACTGCAGTGCGGTCTTCCTTTGTGAAACAGCTTTGGAAAAAGGTGTTTAGTATTTCTGCTTTACGCGTGTCATCCTCTGCTTCAATGCCATCATCATCCCGGAGTGTCTGGATATGCTGTTTCGAGCCACTTACTGATTTAACGTAAGACCAGAACTTCCTAGGGTTTTCTGTCAAGTCGGTACATAGAATTTTACTTTCGAATTCACTGAACGCTTCACGCATAGCCCTCCTTACGCTAACTTTGACATCGCTTAGCTTCTGTTTGTCTGAGAGGTTTTGGCTGCGTTTAAACTTAGAGTGAAGCTCTCTTTGCTTTCGCAGTAGTTTCCTAACTTTGTTGTTGTACCACGGTGGGTTTTCCCGTCCCTCACAGTTTCACTCGGCACGTACCTGTCTAAAACGCATTTTACGATTGCCTTGAACTTTTCCCATAAACACTCAACATTGTCAGTGCCGGAACAGAAATTTTCGTTTTGATCTGTTAGGTAGTCTGAAATCAGCCTTCTATTACTCTTGCTAAACAAATAAACCTTCCTACCTTTTTTTATATTCCTACTAACTTCCATATTCAGGGATGCTGCAACGGCCTTATGATCACTGATTCCCTGTTCTGCACATACAGAATCGAAAAGTTCGGGTCTGTTTGTTATCAGTAGGTCCAAGATGTTATCTCCACGAGCCGGTTCTCTGTTTAATTGCTCGAGGTAATTTTCGGATAGTGCACTCAGTATGATGTCACTCGATGCTCTGTCCCTACCACCCGTCCTAAACATCTGAGTGTCCCAGTCTATATCTGGTAAATTGAAATCTCCACCTAAGACTATAACATGCTGAGAAAATTTATGTGAAATGTATTCCAAATTTTCTCTCAGTTGTTCTGCCACTAATGCTGCTGAGTCGGGAGGTCGGTAAAAGGAACCAATTACTAACCTAGCTCGGATGTTGAGTGTAACCTCCACCCATAATAATTCACAGGAACTATTCACTTCTACTTCACTACAGGATAAGCTACTACTAACAGCGACGAACACTCCACCACCGGTTGCATGCAATCTATCCTTTCTAAACACCGTCTGTACCTTTGTAAAAATTTCTGCAGAATTTATCTCTGGCTTCAGCCAGCTTTCTCAACCTATAACGATTTCAGCTTCGGTGCTTTGTATCAGCGCTTGAAGTTCCGGTACTTTACCAACGCAGCTTCGACAGTTTACAATTACAATACCGATTGCTGCTTGGTCCCCGCATCTCCTGACTTTGCCCCGCACCCGTTGAGGCTGTTGCCCTTTCTGTACTTGCCCAAGGCCATCTAACCTAAAAAACCGCCCAGCCCACGCCACACAACCCCTGCTACCCGTGTAGCCGCTTGTTGCGTGTAGTGGACTCCTGACCTATCCAGCGGAACCCGAAACCCCACCACCCTATGGCGCAAGTCGAGGAATCTGCAGCCCACACGGTCGCAGAACCGTCTCAGCCTCTGATTCAGACCCTCCACTCGGCTCTGTACCAAAGGTCCGCAGTCAGTCCTGTCGACGATGCTGCAGATGGTGAGCTCTGCTTTCATCCCGCTAACGAGACTGGCAGTCTTCACCAAATCAGATAGCCACCGGAACCCAGGCTCTGAGCACTATGGGACTTAACATCTGTGGTCATCAGTCCCCTAGAACTTAGAACTACTTAAACCTAACCAACCTAAGGACATCACACACATCCATGCCCTAGGCAGGATTCGAACCTGCGACCGTAGCAGTCGCGCGGTTCCGGACTGAGCGCCTGAACCGCTAGACCACCGCAGCCGGCTTCAAATAAGGGAAACACGTTTCGTATTATTGCGAAATATGGGAGAGAGTGTCACAGAAATGATACAGGATTTGGGCTGAACATCATTAAACGAAAGGCGTTTTTCGTTGCGACGGAATGTTCTCACGAAATTCCAGTCATCACCTTTCTTCTCCGAATGCGAAAATATTTTGTTGACACCGAATTACATAGGGAGAAACGATCACCACAATAAAATAAGGGAAATCAGAGCTCGTACGGAAAGATATAGGTGTTGGTTCTTTCCGCGCTATACGAGATTGGAAAAATAGAGAATTTTGAATGTGGTTCGATGAACCCTCTGCCAGGCACTTAAATGTGATTTCGAGAGTATCCATGTAGATGTAGATGTACATGTAGATAGTGTCTCAAGGATTCTGTTACAGTTCAGTGTGTTCTTTCCAATGCTCCATTTGATTGGGGATGGTAACAGGAGCTCTGTACCCTACCAGTCCATAACTATCGGCACACTGTCTTTAGCATGTCACTCAAAAAATTGCTGCCTTTGTCAATGAGTGGCTCCGGTCTCGTAAACTGACATACGGCAGGGAGAGCGGTGTGCTTGCCATATGCCCCTCCATATCCGCGTCCAGTGACGCCTGTGGGCGGAGGATGATACGGTGGCCTGTCGGTACCTTTGACGCTTCCAAGGCCTGTTCAGACGGAGTTTAGTTTTGTGACTGAGTATTACTGAGGATATTCCGGATCTCAAAATTATTCTTTCCTCCGTGACACAAGGCTATCGTATCTGCGTCCTGCTTTTCTATCTGTTCTGCTACAGTGAACTTCAACTGTTACTACATCTCTTATTTCTGTCTATTACCGTCAGTGGACATACGATATCAGTATCACAGCTATCAAACGCTACTTTTGGTGTTGGTATTATAACGGACTGCACTTTTGTCTTATTTTTGCGTTATTTTGTTTTTTGACAACTAGCACATTTTCTGATGTAGCTCGCAATATCGTCTTTTTTCCTTTTCCTCAGATATCCTGCTGTTCGTCTTCCTCGACTACCGGCACTTCTACACTTTCATTTGCCCCTGTTTCGGTATCAGCTGACTGTACTTCCCTTATCCTCGACAATACATCCGATACACAGTTGTTCTTGCCTTTCTTGTATACAATTTCATAATCACATCCCTCCAATTCCAACACGAACTTCATTAAGCGTGAAAACAGATCGCTAATGTTTCCGACCCACTGCAATGGATTATGATCTGAAAAAATGGTAAACGTAAAAACAAAAACATATGTTAAATGAATTCCCGGTTGCGAATAAGGACAACCATCAGCTGTAGAATGGAATGACGACAATGAAAATTTGTGGCGCACGGGGACTCGAACCCTGATTTCCCGCTTATCACCAGCGATTGCCTTATAATTTACCTATCTGTGCACAACTCACTATCAGACCCAAACTTCCAAATGCCGTCAACCATGCGTCTACGATCTGTACTTGTACATCCGTTATGTATATTCCCTCACAGGTCAGACGTTATACGTGAAAGTCGCTTGGCTGGTATCGGCAGATAAATACGATATTGCAATGCCTGTGTTATTGTGCTTACGTTACAAATTTCGCCCCAAGTAACTTTGCATCGTAATCAGAACAACGCAGGCGCTGCAATATCGCACAAAAATATGTGGTCTGAAATGTTTGACCGCCAAAAGTAAGGCCAATTATCGTCTCCCAATTATGCTATAATTTCTCTCTGCATTGTTCAAAGTTCTGGACGCATATGCCGCTGGAAGGTCTTTACCTATTTCCCATCTTTACTTACTTCCCTTACCGTGAGAACTGAGCGAAAAGCGTCTTGGCTAGCGTCAACGGTGAGGGGATTAAGTAGCTTCTGTTTTAGTACTTCGAACTCCTCTTCCTGCTTGGCACCTCATTCACTTTTACAACAACTCATGTAGTGGTTTTGCCACGTTACTCAAGTCACTTAGGAAGTGTCTATAGTATCCTACTAACCCTAGCGAACTTCTTAATGCTTTCGTTGTACTGGGCTTGAGATATTCCGCCACTGATTTTAGTTTGTGTGGGTCTGTTTTTAACGCATCTTCAGTTAAGACATGTGTCTGGTATGTGACCTCCTCTCTTAAAAATTCACATTTATCAACCTACAACTTTCAGTTATATAGCCTTAGCCTCTCGAAAGCCTCGCCCAATCGGGCCATGTGTTCTTCCAGCGATGGGCCGAAAAGTTACTGCGTCGTCTAAAAAAATAAACATCCTTTAACCTTGTAAACACACGAGAACCGAATTCATCAATTTTTGGAATGTGGAGGATGCAGAATGGAGGCCCACTCGCATTCTTTTGTTCATATAATGGGCGTACGGTGTACAAAAATGCGTAAACTCTCGGTATTTTTGATTCAGTAACGCCTGATAGCATCGAGTACCCCTTGGGAAAATTAAGCATTGAAAAATATTTTGCCTTTCCTAGTCCCCCTAAAATTTCATCTATACGTGGAAGTGGGAAAATTTTTTTGACTGTAATCAGCTATCACCCTCCATTTTCTTTTACCAGATGCATCCAGCTTTTCGGGAATTATGAGTAATGGGAATTACAGTGACTTGTTGAAGGTACTATTACACTGTCCTCCAACATCTGACCGACTCCTCTTGTAACCCTTTTTTCTGCGCTTCTGATATTCTGCCAGGACAAGAGCAAATTACTCATTCCTCTGCTTTGGGTATCAGTTTTACTTGTTGCTGGATTGTATCTGTACATGTCAATTTACCACTGGCAAACGAAAGATATCATTATACGCAGAACACACCTCTATTTTATACTGTTTGATTACATTATTTAAATGATCTATCGGCAAGTTTTCTTTTAATGCATTGATCCTCGGTTTTTCTCCTCACTCGAGACCTTGCCTACCTTATGCAGTCTGCTTCGGACTTGCAGTAAAAGGCGTAACTTCTTATATATCAATGCATCTCCATAGACATCACCTCTTCTAATGTATTTAACACGACAATTAATCAAGAGCTTTCTCGTATGCACATCAGAGACTCTGGTATGTACATGCCTTCCTGCAACTCTTGTGCCTCGACAGTGCCTTCTCTAAGGCTATTATCTGCAACCTTTATCCTCAAAATCCTCTCCTCACGAGGACCTTACTTTACTTTAGCTACTTGGCCTGCCTTATGGTCTGTTGCACTTGGTTTCCATCGGTAAAACATCTGTCTACTAGTAGCTTGTTTACTTCGCCATTTCTTCGACGTACTGTTGTTTACTGGCCCCTCTAAACAGCCCAGAGAACCCTGATCTCCACTGCATTCACACACTGCCGTTTCTAAATCTGTTTGTGACTTTCTAAGCCCCTGCCCCTGTGTACTTGCACACTGAGCTTTTATCTACCATCACAGGTTAACGAGCCTAATGCCGATCCACAGGGTTCCCTTGGAGTAATCAGTTATTACATTGTGCTTCATAAAGAAGTCCTACCAGATGAAACTTTTGTATCACTTTTAATTCCCGATCCATTCCAGGATCCAAAACAGCCGTCCCATATGTACTTGTATGTAGGACCAGACTTGTAATACCATTAATTTCTGTCCTTTCTTCAGGTGTATGCCCGACCTGGCTTCGCAGATGTTTCATACTGATAGAACTAATTTGTGCTCTGTTATGGAGAAGGAGTTTTAATGGACTTTCTGTGCTCTGAGGGGAAATTAAATTCTAGAAACTCATTTTTACTTTCTCAGTTGACTTTGAATACTTCTCCCAATTCAGCATAGGGCGACTGTAATCTTGTGGTTTTTCTTCGCTTCCCTGTTTCTTATTTTTCACGAGAATACCCAGCGCTCTCAGTACACTCTCTAACCATGTGCTCTGGCCTATGACATGCGAAAGACATAGGTGGCTTCGCTTTCTTACACAGACCCTTATGTCCCAATAAATTGCAACTTTCGCACCTGACTGTTTTGGAGCTTCTGGCTCTCGACACGCTTATGCTTTATCAAATCGGCGGTCTCGCGTTAAATGCCCTGATTTGCCACAGGTTTCACACTTAACATTACTTACGCAATACTTAGACATGTGCGGCCGGCAGGTGTGGCAGAGCGGTGCTAGCCGCTTCAGTCTGGAACCGCGCGACCGCTACGGCCGCAGGTTCGATTTCCGCCTCGGGCATGGATATGTGTGATGTCCTTAGGTTAGTTAGGTTTAAGTAGTTCTAAGTTCTAGGAGGCTGATGACCTCAGATGTTAAGTCCCATAGTGCTCAGAGCCCTCTTAGACATGTGCCCTACACATACATATGAGAAACATTAAAGTTTACCTTCCCTATCTTGCCCTGATGACTTTTATCACAAAATCCTTTCTTCTTGGTGGAATTAATTGCCGACTTTTAGTCAAAGGTACCTTAACAGCCTCAGTGAGGAAGATGTCCTCGCCCCTTGCATCCACAATTGTCTGTATGCCCTTATCAAAGATGACCTGTACACATACTGCTCCAGCTACTGTTCCTACTAATGACAAAGATCCCACCATGCCTGGTGCTGGCTTTGCACCATGGACAGTCTCATGAAACTGATGTTGAAGTGTATCTACTTTTCTGGTCCAATCCGCAATCCATTCTCCCTTTGATTGCCTAATAGAACAAACTGCACAATCTTTACAGTGACGAAGCAATGACAGAAGTAAAACAAAGGTTCAAGGGTGGGATAAAAGTTCAAAAGGGTATCAATGATAGGATTCTCTGATGATATTGCTATCATCATTGAAGGTGAAAAAGAATTATAGGATCTTTTGAATGGAATGAACAGTCTAATGAATACATAATATGGATTGAGAGTAAAGTGAAGAAAGACGAAAGTAAATAGAAGTACTAGAAATTAGAACAGCGAGAAACTTAACATCATTGTTGGTGATGAAGAAGTTAAGGGATTCTGCTACCTAGGTAGTGACCATGGATAAAGGAACAAAGCAGCGGGACCGATCACCTTTGAGGAATTCTACAGCAGGGCTTCCCAACCTTTTCAGCTGGCAGATCCCTTCTTCAGTCGAAAATCCATGGTGGACCCCTAGTCAGTCAAGAGCACAGTAACTTTAAATTTCAGAGCGAAACCCATGGAAACTGAAAGGTTTTTAATGCAAGTGCAATGTTTCCAATGATGTTCCCAATGAACCCTCCCCCGCCCCCCGAAGAATCAATAGTCTTTGGTTTAGAGATGAATGAAAACAACTTGAAATGAACGATCCCATTTGAATTCCCACTGAATCCAGACACTTGCTAGTGGATTTATTCCCCTTGATCAACACACTATAGCCTGATTAAAATTACTTGGTAATTGACATTTCACACTTTGGAGCTGCCTTCCTCCAAAAGTAATGAACATAACGTCCAAACTGTTCGTTGACGATAAGCTGCCGCTTGTGGTCTGCTCACTTCCACTGTTTGGCTACTGTTGTGTAAGGAGCATGCATATTTCGTAACAGTCGTGTGTGTGTGTGTGTGTGTGTGTGTGTATGGTGAGTGTGTGTGTCTGTGTGTGTGTGTGTGTGTGTAGTTTTTCGTGAAATCCGAAGGAAAATCTTCAAATGTATGTAAAGTCTATGGGTCTTAATTCCTGAGGTCATCAGTCCCTAGTCTTACACACTATTAACCTAAGTTTAACTTCCGCTAAGGACAACACACACACACACACACACACACCTGCCCGAGGGAGGACTGAAACCTCCGGCGGGAACGGCCGCGCAATCCACGACGACATGGCGCCCTAGACTACGTGGCCATTCCGCGCGGCTGTGAAGACAAGAGGCAGACCCATGATTCGGGATACAAACACATCACGAAAGAAAAGAGGCCAAGGACTTGCCTTTAAAGGACTATTGTGACATCTGTTGTGCAATGTGTGGGAATACATTCACCCAGTTTACATGTGTTTCCAAAACCGGATTTCGTAAGCCTATGTGCCAGTTCCATTTTTGGTTGGTCGGGTAAACTCTTCAAAATCGATTCAGGAAATCTGATTTTATAAAGCCGTTTTTAGTTCCACAATCGATTTTCGTGCCCATGTAAATAGCTCAGAAAGTCTTGAACAGTGTACTTTCAGTTGGTAGCTGGCAACTGGCAGGCGGCGTGGCAACGGTTTAGCCACAACTGACATCTTCAACAACTACTTGGACACTATATCGTGGCAGTCAGCCTTGACTGTAAACAAATTAGGAAAACAAACAAACAGACTCTCTCATTTCTATACAAGAAGACTAAGCATTTCACAGAACGTAAGACTTTTTTTTCGCAAAGGAAACAATTCTGGCGGAGGAGGTTTACCTTTTGCAAAGTGGCACGTGAAAAGTCCTCATTTGTTTACGCTCGCAGCCAGTTGCCACAATATAGTGTCAGAGTAATAGCAAGTAATTATAATTTAAGTATTTTTTAACTGAGAGGGCGGAATATATTATAAAGAAACAAAATTAGCTTTAGAGATCATTTTAATTTTCGTAACAAAAATATCAGTGCCAACAGAATTCAATTAATAATTATTTTGTAAATGATAGAAGACAGAAACAAAATTCCTACAGATTTATAGTCCAGGTACGTTCACTGAGCATCTACGAAGAAAAATGCTTTCTTCTTTATTATAGATGGGTCTGTAGGAATAATAATAAATTCTAACGTGTTCGTTGAGGGTGCTTCTGCTGACACAATTTTGAAAAGTTTGTGTCAGTTCTTGACAACTGGAGACGGATGTCTGGTTTCGCATCTAGACAACATCGGTACTTAGTTTTGTGGGCAGTATAGTTCGAGAACCCAGATTCACACATGTATGTTGTGCCTTTTCAACAAGGGGATAGTATTTCTTGTTATCCAAACGGATCCAAAAGTGTGAGTAACCGTCAATGTCAAAACTTGATTTCAAGGTAGGGTCTATGGCAATTTCTATCAACAACTCATATTCATTTGGTGATAGAATGTTCGGCTTTCTTTATACAGTGAATGGGCTGACCACCCATTCGTATTTCCGCAGCTTCGCATCTTCAGCTGTTGGGAAATAATGCACCAACAATGACATCAAGCTTCGGAGATGTCCCAGGATCTGATGAAACAAATTCTTCCCCAGCGCCAATGTTTTGTTTTTCAAAAACTCCTTGAGAAGAGGAAAACACTCGACCTCCCCCTCCTCGACACTCTCCGCCCAAAAATTGATTTTCCTCTTGAATGCTCGAACTTTGTCGATAGCAGTGACCTTTGTTTCATTTTGCCCTTGGACTGAAATATTCATTTCGTTCATTTTGGAGTATACTCTGCCAATTTTCGTCATTAATAAGGTCTGCTAATTTGGTGTTATGCTCCAAAAGGAAAACTAAGACTTCCAATCGTAATTCGTACAACCAAGAGAGTGCATTCCCACGTGAGAGCCACCTGACTTTTGTGTGGAGAAGCAAGGAACGCTGAAGGCTTCCAATGTCTTCGCACGGTATTGTGAAAAGTATTTTATGTAGTTAATGATTTGAATGGATTCGTCTAAGACTTTCTCGAACGAAACAGGCATTTGTTTCGTAGCTAAAGCGTATCTGTGGAGAGCACAATGACTACTGCTGCAATTCTTGGCCGGCCGGGGTGGCCGATCGGTTCTAGGCGCTACAGTCTGGAACCGCGCGACCCCTTCGGTCGAAGGTTCGAATCCTGCCTCGGGCATGGATGTGTGTGATGTCCTTAGGTTAGTTCGGTTTAAGTAGTTCTAAGTTCTAGGGTACTGATGACCTCAGAATTTAAGTCCCATAGTGCTCAGAGCCATTTGAACCATTTGAACCACAGCTTTAGGAGGACTCCGATGACTTTATTTTTCCAACAGACTTGATCCCATACGATTTTTTTCTTGTGGGTACATGTGGAGGAAAGTGAGTCATGGCCTCTTTCACCCTGTAACATATAAGAAGTGAAGAACATGATGTCTGATGCTGTATGTGTTGCCTACAAGCATGAGCACGAACATCATGTAAACAACATTTTTTTTCAATTCTTGGCGTTTTATTTTATTTTCGTTATTGCTCCGAGCGTAGGACCCGTCATAGTTTTTGCATCACCTTTGCACACATCTGTGCAATTAGACCATGAAACTTCGTTAGTCCTTAAAATATCATCCAATAGACGGAATATTTCAGCAGTGTTGGCAGGTAGTGGGTCTGCTCAATAAGAGGTCCTCCTCAAAACATCCAGAATATTCATAACGGACAAAAGCCAATAAAACCGCTAATCCTACAAGATCAGTGGATTCATCTATCTGCAGAGAAAATAAATTGTGGTGGATGCGAGAAACAAGAGTGTCTTTCACATCATTTGATATGTCAACAATGCGTCTCTCGACAATATTGTTTGATAATGGCACCGAAGATACAAGCTTTACTGCCTTTTCGTCTAGCATGCAAGAAACAATATCATTAACACACGGCTTTATGAGATTTTCTGCAATGGTGTGAGCTTTGCCTGTTTTTGCCACTTGATAACCAACCGAAAAGAAGCTTTTAATGAATATTCATTAATTGTTTTTGCATGAGTTTTCATGCAATGCTGAGAAGCAGCTAGTTCAGAACTCTTCCTTTTGAAAAATTCGATGTCTTTAGCCTGGAAATCCGGGTGAGTACCTTCAAAATGACGGCGCAGTTTAACTGGAACCATTGAACTGTTCGGAAGGACTCGCGCACAAATTACACACTGAGCTTTACCCTCCTTTGTCTCCATAAAGCCCATTTCTAAATAGCTTTCGTTGTAATTACGCTTCTTGGTTATTCCACTTCCACAGGATATTGCAACGAATGGAGTACTTGCAGCGTTTTCACATAACAAATCCGGCTGTGGAGCTTCTTTTGATTTTTTTTTCCTTTGGTCGTCCTCCCTCCTCATTCATTTCAACTGGAAACTTCCCTTGTTGTGAAGGCGATGGAGCAGCTACACCCTTTTTCAATGATCCTGATTTAAGCCACCGATCCATGTTAGAAGTAATAAACTGGTCAAAAATCGACTTATGAAATAGATAGTGCACTGACAAGGCAAGATTAACATTTAATGATGCCTGGGGCCGCATGCGTACCAGCGAGCGCTGTGATTGGTCGACAAAGCTCGCTCCGCGCATGCGTAAAAGGTTTCAGCGCATCTAGCGCCGTGAGCCGGCGCACAAACGACCCCGTATTGTTGCGAAACAGTCGATCAGAGAAGACGCATTCTCCGGCACTAAACTGCGTATGCGTTCTCACTTAGGAACCGCAAAGTCTGCTTGGGAATACGACCTGAAGTAAAAGTACACATGTTTTTCACACGAAAAAAAAGTGATGAATTTGATTTTCATATTTTTATTCAGTAATTTTACTCATTATTTTACACGATTTGGTGAAAGGTGGCCGCGGCTCCCTAGAAAGAGCCGGCGGACCCCTAAGTGGTCCGCGGACCACACGTTGGGAAGCCCTGTTCTACAGGTCATGAGAATACCTGTCAGACTGCGCGCCATCTGTTTGTCGATGTGTGAACTTTGGTTTCGTGCTGTCTAACTACATAGAGTGGTCATAAGAAGTTCGTGCAGCTACGGCAATAATCATCAATAGATGGTAATACCTGTAAACTATTTTTCTGTGGCTGTTACTTTTCATTCACGGTTCTTATTCTCTGGGAGACGGGCTACCACTATGGGCAACCTGGAAGTTGATAATGTGCGCCAGTGTCCTGTAGGTCGTAGCCGGTGATGACATTTCCAGACAGGACAGATATAACAGTGAAAAAAGTATTTTCGTACTTCTACGGAAATAACCGCTGACCTTTAGAGTGTTCCACCGAATTTCGCATACAGTTGCTGTTACCTTGCAACCGCGCGGTAGAATCAACTTTCACGACCAACAAACCAAATAGAAAAAGTTAAATATTTCGGTAGTAAAAATAATTGAGTGTTATTAATAACTTTCAAAAATGAAAGGTATAGAAGCAGCTGTAACCGCGATAACTTACACTCCGAAAAAACAATTTGGCCAACCTGTGTTTTTAAGTGAGCCATGGGCTTCCATGAGCCTGACCCCCACCCTCCTGGCGAGGGATGCAGAACACCCTAGCGCCTTCAGCAGGTCCTGCGGGCGGTTCAAGGCTCTCTCCTCGTCCTTATCCTCACTGTCGGCTGGTGGCGGAAGTATATCAATTCAATCCACTCAACGGATCTTCCAATCACCTTTATCGTTTATGATGGAACTGCAATGTCACATAACAGCAGAAGAAGCAACGGAAGGTGCGACTCTCAGAAAGACAGTGTTCAGCATAAGAGTACGAAGACAGATTAGTAAGAATCTCAAGAAATAAGAATGACAAGTGCTGAGAAAATGAAATAATATTGTCAGAAAAGGTGAGAGCAAATTGGAAGGAAATCAAACTGTTATGTGTGACCTAGAGTGTCGAAACGTGAAATTAAAAAAAAAAAAGTAATTTCAAAAATAGCTGATAACATTGTAAGGAATAAAAATAGCATATGAGGAGAAAATGAAATTGTGGCATGTGCCCAGTAGACCAAAATGTGAAAGAAAACAAAAAATAAAAAACAACTGCTGAATATATTGTAAGAAATGAAAAGAGCTAATGAGAAAGAAATGGAATTGTCGCGTCTGATCTAGTGTGTCAGAACGTGAAATAAAAGAAAATAAACAAAAAGAAGCTCCTGTAAAATCGTAAATGTTATCTGCGAACGTCTGGGACCACAGAACGCTACGCAATTTTTGTTCACAACAGAGAAATGTTCTTGCAACAAATGGGGTTGCCTACGAGCCACACAAGATTTAGACTCCATGTGTGCCGTGGTGGCGAAGCTTCCGCCCCCGAGCGGTCTCAGCCGGCAGACTGCGGCGCTGCCAGATGTCTCGGAATAACAATTACCCCATGCAAACTCGGCTCGGGCGCGACTCTGCCCTAACTTGCCTCGCTCCGTGCAGATTGAATTATGCGACTTGAGGGCTAATTAGAGATTAAGTGAGGCTTTGTACTGAATTTAGATTCTAATCTGCGGGGTCTTGGCTCCGCAACAAGAAGGGCCAAGACTTTGCTGCGCGAACAGAGACTCTGAAGGCGGAAACTTCAGGTCGTCTCGCCTACATCCGAGCCCGTAAGGGCTTGCTTGTCTCTTTCCGTCTCCGCGGCGATGAGACAGAACAGATTCGACTGACTTCGTGCTGTGTCTAAAGGAACTAGTGCCTGGCAACATTTGCACACTGCAAGCACTGTGATTGTACTCGCCTTCCATTGAGTACGACGGCTAATCATAAAGTTTTATTTATCGCCTCAAAAAATACAGAATGTCCCCTTTACCTTACCCCCCCCCCCCCCCCCGTCCCCATCCCCCCAAATGCGTTTTTGTCCATAATCAAAATTAAAAATGATTCAAGCAGTTGTTGTTTAGCCAGCAGGATAACATTAACCAGCATGATTACCTTTGATGTAACTTTGAATATTACGAAGCCATAAATAGCAGTACATTTTATTTAAAAAGTCTCGTAATGTTTCTATTCGGTAATGCATCTCCCTGTCCTGTTCAAAAGCGTAGCAGAGTGTACCATTCACATAAGCATGATGCTCTTAAAAATGACTATCCTGTAGTAGCACGGAGCACAGGTTCCCAGGTAACGCAGCACGCCTATACGCTGAAGCTGACAGTGAACAAACGGAAACATAAGGGAAATCGGACTTTCAGTCAACTGTCTTCTGTTCAAGGTTTGTGTGAGTACACTGTACACCAGGGGCCACCAAGAATCCAGCCTCATGAGCCATACCATGGCACGAGTGCCGTAACATTCTGGCTGCACACTTCCTCCGCCACCACTTCACGCTGTCAGAGTGTGGGTAGGAGGAAAAGGGTAAACCGCGAACACATCACGTTTAAATTCAATTTCAGTCGCAATGCATTGGTCTGTACGACTTAGTTTTTGTACTTCACTATTCTCAACAACATAGATCCCAAAGAAAACCAATTGTTTGGGTTATTTCATTATTGTTGGTCCGAAGAAGGCATAATTTTTGTCTGGTACAACCAATTCTGAATTAGTGGAAATCAACGGCAACAGTGCATCATCATATGACACGGTGCTGACGCATCAAGGGAGTCGTCTCTGCGATGAACCGTGAATCGAAAGGCAATCCGTCCTATCTCACATTTTAGCTAACCAAGCCCCTCCACGTTCACAAAACAAATATTTTCTCCTACTCTCTCTCTCTCTCTCTCTCTCTCTCTCTATATATATATATATATATATATATATATATATATATATATTATCCATTGGTAGTTGCTCTTACTATTTATTAGCAGAAGCAATAACAAGGCAGATAACTTAGCGCCAACCTGGTAGCCGCAGATCTCTTTTCTTAAAACTCAAAAGAGCCAAATGGCCTCCCCTCTCAGTCCACTTCAGATACTACTGGCTTTCTGCAGAAGGCAGGACACCGTTATATGGCTCTCCGTCATTCTATCTATACTGGTGGTACGTCCTTATGGTGTCAACCGACTGCTCAAGTTAAAAAAACCGATAGGACGGTTTTTCATCGTTTAGTAAGCAATACAGTCAATGTCTGGCGGATTTCAGCACGCACAAAAATACTGTTCCAAAACTTTCTACCTGCAATTTTCTTCCCTCTGATGGTGTTCATTCTTTGAGAAGGCCTACAGTTCCTCGTAATGAACAGATACTGGCTATCTCCACAGCTCGGCTAGCTAGCCACTGCTCAACTTGCTTTCTACAAGATCCCCAACCACATTTAGACAGACCTTCAGAAGGATAATTTAAAACGGATGTTAGTTACTGCATATGGCAATCACTGATACTCAGTTTACTCGTACTCTCATTTGTAGCTTGCAGTAAATTTAGATTTACTGATTTTATCAATTTATTGGAATTTACGAGTAGTTATGATACATGACTGTTTTGACAAAAACAGGCACGTAACAATAGTAACATCTGCCCCTTCAGAAGGGATCTTTTGCCGGAACTCGTAAATGCTCCTTAGCCCAGATGAGGCACTTCATTTGTACAAGACCACAAGACACTCCTTGAAATATCATTAAAAACTATTTTATGGATTATGCTCTAGTTTCTGGTCTGACACAGGTAATAGCTCCAATGGTATTTCATGAAAACCAGTAATAGCCCTTCTTGTGCGTTTGTGTAACCTTTTGTACAACCCACACAAAATGTAACAGCGATGCTCTGAAAACTGAAGTGGGAATTTACGAATGAAAGGCGACGTTATTCTGGTACAATCGTAATGAGTACGTTTAAAGAAACGCTATTTGAGGAAGGCTGTATAACAATTTCCCCTCAGTCATAAATCTCACAAATGAACAATCATAAAAGAAAGAACATGAAAACATACAAGTTGAATATGCGAAAGGAATATTAGACAGTTCCTCTTTATGAACTACGCGCAATGTAGCAGCTTGCGGAGTATATGTACACATGTAGATGAAAGATCACAGCACGTTATTTCCTTATGTTAGTCTCACTTGCAGCCGAATAGGTAGATGTAACAGATAATACACCAAATTGAGCACTACATGGTTATAAGCAGTGCCGCCAGCATGTTTCAAAATGATGGAGCATGGAAGATGTTTACGTATACAGAATTATTCTGACAAAATTCTATTACGGTAGGTTTACAATTTGGTAACATGTAAATGGTAGGCTAGTGATTGACACAATGTAAAAGTGGTAGACGTATTGATGCCTAGTGCACTTGGCTGATGTTCCCTTGGTAAAGATTCTTATGTTACAGTATTTATGGGGTTGAATTCATATATGGTACAGATGTTACTAGGTAGAAATAACCCTTGGTAGAATTGTTTACTTTGGTGGTTACGATAACAGTGCGAGCCTTTTTTCCAGCATTTTACGTAAACATCAGTATATTTTTGGCATTCTGTAAATGTAGATTTGGCATAAATTTATTTTGGAGTTGGCAGCAGTGATATGGGTGCTACTGAAAAGAAAGCAAATGTGGGCTTATATCGAATTGTCCAGTCTAGCAACAGGCCACATGCCTGAATCGTTGGGTGATGAGCATCGTATTACAGTACATGTGTGATTTTATCGTGCACATACAGAAATTATTACATAGAAATTTATTCGTTGTCCTTAATATTTAGTTGACAATTGCAAATCTCAATATCCTACCTCCACGACGTTAAAATAAAAAACAATAGATTAAAGTGTTTAATAATAAGAAAATCATTCACAACATATTTATTCATTTTTCGATGTCTGACGGAATTCGTAATGTTCTAAATGCTGTTTTGGTATAAAACAGATTTTACGGTTGACAGCACTGATATGTGTGCTAGTGAATAAAAAGGAAACGTGGGCATACATCGAATTGTCAGTCTAGTAACAACCGCATGTCTGTATCGTTATGTGACGACCATCATACTTCAGCTCGTGTGTGATTTTATTGTGTACGTACGGAAGTTATAACCTACAAACCTAAAAAAAAATCCTTGACATTAAAGACAATGTTTAGTTCATACCACAATATCCGTCCCTACGACGTTAAAAGTAAGAGAATAAAGATTCAAGTGCTTAATAATAAGAAAATCAATCACAATATGTTTATTCATTTTTTGGTGTACGACGGAATTCATAATTCCGAAACGAGTAGTATACTGAAAAAGTAGTGAACATATTGTCATTGCAATAGTTCGCTGTTACTATATTTATAGCTTTTGTAATAATAGTGCAAACAAAAAAGGGAGAGGCAGCAACCGAAATTCAGTTGAGTTATCTGGAATCACTTAACAAGTTATGAGAATTATGGTCAACTCTATCGAAGTAAGTATATCTGTGTCCAAAGTAATGTCCCAAATTAGTCAGTTGAACGCTAATATCATACTCTACAGTCTTTCCAAAATTTCATTATGGTTGACAGCTACGGAGGAAGTAGTGAGACGACACGCACGTAGGGGTCAGGACATATTTTCAGCCAATACCACAAAACGTTTAGCCGCAGCAGTACTCATAGATTGCCAAACCTCGAGCTCCACCAATAAACCACATCTCTGTCTTAGAAGACCTCAGTTTCAAGCACCATGGTGTTCTGTGGACCAGTTTGTTGTGTACTGTGAATTTCTTTCCTGTCATTTCCTATGGTTGCGGGAGTTAGTAGTTTACCTGCGGATACTATTATTTGTTGTACATTATTTGATATTGAATACTATGGTTAACAAGTTCGTGAAGCGGTAGTCACTGGGAAAGCTCGACGTCGCGTTCTCATTCTCTTGCCCAAGAGATTTTTATGGGGGATCAGACAAGAGAAAGAGTTTGAGAGGAAAAGATAAAAAAAATCTCTTCCGTGATCAGCTTCGTCCGTTAACAATACGATAGAAAGACGTAATGTAGCTCTACATGCAAATATAAACGGTGTTTCGAAGGCAAGGTAATATTCGAGAATGAAAAGGAAGATGGGCTACATCTAACGATTTCTTGCCTCCTTGTCATAATTCATCTAGGATTCATTTACTGGGACATTTAGGACAGACAAGGAGATGTTCCACATTCTGACAATCATCACAACCATAACTGTCATCTTTTTAACCTATAAGGAATTATTTTATGAGTTTTGCCATCATTGGAGCAATGCCCCTTCCCATTCGGTTCAAGATCCTCCAAATCTACCATCTCGCCGTTCTCGGTTGTTCTTGCCACTGGATATCTCCCTTAGTACAGGATAATTGTTTGAAGATTGTGTAAGGTTTTTGTTCAGGGATCATTAGAGGGATTTAAGTCTTCCAGGTCAACAAGAAGCTACAAATAAGAATAGGCTTTCATCGAAGATATCATTGAGCTTCATAAGCAGCTCTTCGGTGTCTGGTGTCGGTAATTCCGCCGGCTTTTTATAGTTTATCGAGCACCATTGGTTTTATATAATCATCTGTTAGCCGGGATGAAAAATTTAAGCTGAAGCACATCTACATAGATACTCCGCAGTCCACCTTACGGGGCGTACGGGAGGGTACTCCGTACCAGCATTTTCGTAATGAAGAAATACGGACCAAGCCACTCAACCATATCCAAATTTGGAGAAGCACAATGCCTGAACTGTGTTTCTCAGCACGTAGGTTGTGGCTCCCCATTTTCTGTTGGCTGATCTTCTCAGTATGTTAATTTTCTCAGCGGTTCTTCACAGGGATGTTTACATGCAAGTGACTGGCCCAGTACGACACACAAATATGTACGTTTATCAGTGTTCAAGGATAATATTATTCCGGGCTACATTCAAATTTCGATTATCTCGTTTTGAGCAAAAATAAAGAGCGCTGACTTGTGTGTTTGAGGGGCTTGGTTCAAGGATATTGTCATGATAGCACTAAAACAAGGTACTTAAAGCGCGTTGCTGGCTTTGTTCTGCAGGTAGTATAATTTGGCACTTGTTGGTCTTTGATATTCTTGATGAGTTTGAGGGGGCGCCTCTTTCTCCCCTCTACGTGACACAACAATATGTTTGCATCAGGAGTTCAGTGAATCTGTATGCAGAGCGCAGGTCAATCGAAGCTATTCCTGTTATTTGTTTATTTACGTACTAGTCCTCTGCATGATCAGTACGAGAGAAGAGTTGGCTGGTGCAAAATTTTCCTGTTCTGAAACCGGCCTGTTGACGGATGAGTTTTGAGTCTGAGATCCCTGTTGCCCAGTTCAGTATCAACCGTTCGTACAATTTATACAGGTGGCAGAAGAGCGAAACAGGACGACAGTTCTTTGAGGATGCTAGAAGTTTCCTTTACTGTATCTTTGCTTTTTCCATATCTTTCGGATCCTCCATCTCTTGGGGCAGAGACCGACAAGGTCCAGGATCGATTGTTTAGCTTCAGTGGCAAGTTGTTTTATCTGTATTTCACAAATGTTGTCATTCCTAGCTGCATTTCAGTATTTCATCATGTTTAGTCCTAGATTGAATCATTTTAAGGCAAGTTTCACACCGAAGTTATATAATTCTTGCTGTGGGTACCTGTTGCTTTTGGACGTCGTACGTATTTAATAGGATTTTCCATTTTGGCGAAGTTAATGGGGAACTGGCTTTGGTGTTACTTCTGACGGTTGTTTTACGACCTCGGGACCTCACCTGCTGTTTTTTTACAAAGCTACACCGATAATAAATTACTAACATAGATTCCTTTGATGAAAATAGCATACTTTGTCGTCTATCATTGTTTGAAATGTAATTTCTGCAATATTGAGGTACTGTATTTTGTATCTCTACTATTGCTTCTTCACACCTAACACGTTTGTATAAGATAAGTTATGCCACAACGATTAACACATATAAGTTTCATATTGTTTGTTCTAAATACGTATGCTAATTAGGAAATGTAATAATTGGCTAGGAGTACCACAGCTTTATGTGTCATATTTAACTTCTATTTTGTATTGACGATTACCGAGAGAGTTCCGGTTTGTAAGAATCGGTTTCTAAATCTAAAAGTCGGTTTCGTACCACAGTATATTTATTTGCGTGACAGACACGTTTCAGATTTTAATACTGAAGATATCTAAAGCGGATTCTATAGACGTTTTTAATATAAACATGGAAATACGTCTGGCACGTAGATAAACTATACACCACTTTAGAAAAGCAATATTTGTATGCTTGTTGCGGAAAACGGGCATGCCAAGAAATTTGAAAACATAAATTATTGTCAAGATATCATTTGTATAAAGTATTTTACGACATTGGATTAACACTTGCCTTCGTTCGTGTAAGCAAAGGCTTCCGCGTCCGTTGTCACTGTCCATATAATTCTGGGTTGTTGACTGCACTGTTACTTATAATAGTTGCAAAAACGTCGGACAATTTTACATGCTGACAATGGGGTACCAGCCCAGAAGAAATTTATTGACAGTTACCATAATTCTTAGTAAATAGTTTCTGCTATAGATGACAGTAACAAGAATACTGCACAGCTCTTCCAGAACACACTGACACGAGTACACTGAATAGCTTGACGGTGTGTGCGAATTGTATGCAATGAAAAATTACGGGTGTATTTCGTGCGAAACTTGGTAACTGGCTCCCAACCTACAAGTCCTCGTGCCGAAATATCGATCCTAAAGTAGACATACCAAAATAGTCTAAGGAACAAACTCTTTTCCTCTGACTGAAAATTCATAAGTGTATCTGCTATATGAGTATCACACACATGTTACTAATCATATGTACGTGTCATCACATCACACTGTAACAATACTGAAATGGCTTGTAGCTTGGCGATGAGAGTGGTAGGGTGCTGAACTCAATGCACACAGAAAGAAGAAGGACATTTTACAATATCAAGTCGTCTAAGTGACATTTGTACAATACTGACAATAATGAACATTGAAATTCCTGAGGAAGATAATAGAGAATTACTTTGCCTTTTTCCGAAACAGGTGTTATAGGAGTCACCGTAAACGTATCAGTGAATCATACAATCTCAATGAAACATCAAGTTTAACACCAAGTTAAACACTTGGGAAAAAAGTTTTAATTTTGTATATATGAGTTTTAAATCCCATAAACTGTGAAAGAATTGAATGTTATCAGAATTTACAAGTTCCACAACAATTATTTGTTATTTAGTAGATGAGTAAGTAAAATGCCTAATTCATACGGAGACAATGAAACCATTATCAGTGCCAAATCACTGTTGAAAGAGCTGAAAACAAATACTCTGGGTTAATAATCAGACATAAGATGATCAGCTTGAGCATAGCACTGACATCGCTTGGTCCCTTCATTCAACGCAGACTATATATTCTAAAACATCCACAGGGTAAAAATAAAAGAACGTAGCCACAGGTTGACGACAACAGAAATGAGTTAGAGATGTCACGCAGTAAGATCTTAACTGTGTACAATAAAAGTTTTTGTATTTCGGCTCAGCAATCTTGGATTACAGTACTGACTGTGGCAATTTAATGTGTGAGCGTTTAAAAGTAATAAACAATTCAAAAGCATAATCTTTGATCACAGTTTTAACACATGGCTCCTTAAAAAGAAACACAGCCACTGAAATGATTAATTATTTACATTCCAGAATTTGTTGTACCGAATGATAAGAAGGTTTCAGTTAGATACGTGTTGCGTTTTACAAGTAACTCAGAAATAATTTGGTCATGTTCTTTCATCTTGGAATGCTAATCGACACTGAGGACTAAGACGCTATTGGTTTCTACGTACTTTCAGTTTGGCGCTGAGCTTCAAATATGTATGAGCTGTTTACAGTACCGTATTTGCACTCTGCCGTGTGGCTCACTCTTGTACTTCTTGGTAAGTATCTACGCAATGGCTGACATTTGTACATATAATTGTTCTATGGCATTTAATATTCTATTTCCTTCTTTTTTATGCAGCTATATCCTGGCGACAGCCGATGATGTACTGAAGTTCTTCAATAACTTAAATTGGGACCAACAGTTTCCAAAATTTAATAAGTGCCAATTCAGTATGGTCGCCTACCACATAGATGGCAGCATTTATCTAACAAGGGGAGACAAATTGAACAGTCAATAGTCTGAGTCAGACAATGTTACAGCCAAGAACCCCTGTTAAATTTCTACAAGGCTTCGCTCAAAGAACAGGGATTTCGCGAATCACAGCCATGGGTTGGTCCCGCCTAAAGAATGGTGCTCAACGCCTTCTTTCCACACCCGACCTAGTAAATACTGGCAGCTAGGCATCCACAAAACGAAGCAGCATAAACGGCCAATGCTGACTCTGAACACGCGGGCTTGCGACCACAAAGGCAGAGGAAGCAGTAGTTCTTCGACGAACCGGTCTTCCAAACTCGGCGAGAAACCCTACTTACCATGGAGAACTGCGAGCAAAACTTTCCCAGCAGAGAGCGTGCCTCTGCCGGATGCTACCGAACTCGTCCCTATGGTACAGAGAAGCTTAATAACCGACCAATATCTAAATAGGAATCCACGCATGGCTCAAGTATTGACCATTCATCACATAAGTTTTTAACAATATTCAACCATTTTTTCGAGATAAATAATGCAGCATGAGAATGTTAATGAAACAATCATGTAAACTGTAAGGTTCATGACACTTCTACATCCTGAATGTTAATGCTTTTTTGCCATTACTAGTTGGTAGCATCTGCTCTTTAGTAGCACACATCTCAGCACCTCAGTGACATTGACGAAATGAAATGGGAGATTCCATCATGAGCAATGTTCTGCGAATACATATGCTCTAGATAATGGATGTTACCTGCATCCTCCGACAGTTTACTCTGCAGGTTATTCCACAGATGCCCCATGAGATGTAGATCGGGAGATTGAGCTGTTACTCAAATATTGTGTGTTGCATTCATTTGGACATTGCTGTGGCAACAAGTGGTGCAGCACTATCATGCATGTTGAGGAATTCAGGGCCATGTTCTTAGGCGACTTCAAGCAAATGTCGCAAAATGCTTTGACTATAAATATTCAATCACTGTGTTCTCCTTAGAAATGCGATGTTCGTTTCGGCAATGGTCATTATTCCTCCCCAGACAGTGGATCTGTTGTATGTTATATATGTTTACAGACTGAAGTGACGAATGAAAATTTGTACCAACGCTGGGTTTTGAGACAGGGAATCCCACTCATCAACATATGCGCTAACCACTACACCACGTGACACAGTGGCTTTGTATAGCGAAACGGACTACCCTAGCACTTCTTCTTTCTCAGTTCAAATTCCCACTCACGCTTCAGCCTACTTGGTGTTCCCCCAAACTCGAACCGCATTGCAGAGGCTCTCCAACTGTACTGGAATAGCACCTCAACGTCGAGAATAAATGGGAGTTTCTGCCTCAAACCCTGTCATAGGTGCCCGATTCCAGAGACCTTTCCAAGCCTCAAACATCTATGATGTATGTGTACTGACTGAAATAATGAATGAAAATTTGTGCAAGGAGAGGATTCGAACCCGGGCAGCCTGCTCAGTAGACAGATTCATTAACCACTACACCAGCCTGCCACAACGACTTTGTACAACTGCACAGATTATCTTAGCACGCAATGTTCCTGAGTCCAATCTCCCATTTACACCTCCACCCACTAGGCATTTTTTCGAAGGTGCTGTTCCAATACAGTTGGAGAGTTTAGGAGGAATATGAAGGGGCCTGAGCCGGGAATGGGAGTTTGGTTTGAGGAGGGAGACATGCTAGGGTAGACCATGCAGTTATCCAAAATCACTGCACTTGAGCATTGCAGTGGTTAGCGCATCTACCTACTGCGTGGGAGATTCGGGTTCAAATCCTGGGTGCGGTATGGATTTTTATTTGTCACTATAGTCTGGTTATATACATCATACATTTTTGAGACTTCAAAAGGTCTCTGGAAGCATAAAGACTGTTCTGTATGTTCGTAAGCTTCTCTGCGTCACCTGGTCACTTCCATACCATTATTCATCTTTAATCAGAAGCAAACAGAAATATGATACATTTGTGAAGAGGACCTTTTCTCATCGAACCCCTGTCCAATTCTGATAATGTTACTTCAAAACTCGAGGAGCACGATTACCATAACGAATAGCTGGAAATCTTAAAGATCGACGGGCATGAAGACCTCAGTCGTGCTCTTCATTTGTGATAGTTTGAGCTGAAGCAATTACGTCACCCACATTTTGCGAGACATTTCTTAACATTACGGCATTTGATGTTCCTTCTCTCGGCGCTTTAAGGCACAGAAACCTGTCTTGTTCTACAGATGTACCCCGGATATTTCTTGGTGTCTTTCTTGTGGACTGCGAAACTGCCCATAACGTCTCGACATTCTTGAAATTACAAGACTTTTCTTATTTTAGGGACTTTGCAGGATCACCCTGTGTTCGCCCATTTTAAATTTTGAAAATCGTCTTAAAATTTCATCAAGGTTTAAATGACGACATTCTTCTGTCATTAAATCTATTCTTAACGGTTTATTATTTTATGCAGTTATTAATTACTTGCACACAACATAATTCTATCCAATTTAACAATACAAAATAACATTTTCACCATGGAAAGCTGGAAGAACGTCGAATGACTAGCGCTTTGATTTCCACAATGTTTCAGTTTCGTAACTTACTCGATTTTTAATACGCTCTAGAACAAAAAAAGGTGCATCACGAAGGGATTGTGTAACACCTCGGCTCAGTTTACAGTGATAAAAGCTATAGAAAGAATAATTTCAAATTAAGAATAGAATTTTTAGAGGGGAAAATAGTGTAGAATCAGAGTTCGGTAATTGCAGATCAAAAATTATAGTATATCAGCAGGTAGTTTAACGTCTAAGTACACCAAAGCCACGGAAGCTCCGTCATGGAGACGGCAGTGACGTTAAACTCTTGTGACGAAAAACATATAAAAAGACCTGATGTGCATTATTGCCGCCTTTTTTCCTTGATTGTTTCGTTAAAGGGCGGGGAACCCGTGTCAGTCAGCGAGACAACAATTAGATTGGACTTTACCGTGTTAAGATTCACGATAAATTGTTAGAATATTATGAAGACTAAAAGTGATGTAGTGTTCGATCTCTGGTTGTTGGTAGCAACGGAGAATTAAGGGGATTTTAGGACTTTAGTGCTAGATTGGAACTTTATGGACATATAGACGACAGAAACTCAAATTATCTGCTGATACGAGTGAATTCCGAGGTACCGGTATTCAGATATTAACGTATAGACTTTTAAAAGAGTCGTGTGCCGTTAGTTGCGAATCTGGACGTAGAGCACGTGCATATCGGTATTTGCGGACTATTGAGATTCCTCCAGGCTAGGAACCTTTTAAATAGACCATCATCCATCATCATCTTAATCCTTGAATATAGAGTGAAAGTGAAATACAAGAGTGCTGTACTTATTTCATTTACCTAGTACTAATCAGTGAAGGTTTTGCGGAACCAAAGCTATTCAGTAGTAAGTCAGCACCATCTAGCGGAAAGCGTAGGCATTAACTAACACGCTAACTGAAGTGAACGTTTACATGTTTTACGGACTGCTTAATATGAACCTTTGTGACTCTTTGACGTCCTCACTCCCTCCGAAAGGTGGCGCAGGCTGACTTAATCACAAAAGGGGAGAGTTTTTGCCGGGCAAATTACTAAATAAAAGCGATATTTACAAGATTCGCAGTAATAGCAAAACACAAGGCCCGCACCTCATCGGAGAGTCGTCGCTGCCACGTCGGGAAGTAAAGCCGGAAAACCTAACGACGATAGGTATCTACGAGTAGACGTCGACGTGGAGTACCTAAAAAGTGAACCACGAGAGAGTTGGGGGATGCATCAATTGCTGAAAGGCATGGAAATCGGTAGGTGTGACGTAAATGTGAAGACAAATGAATAATTACAATTTCAAACAAGTTGATGATTTATTGAAAAGAAGAGCTTTACAAATTGAGCAGTTCAGTAACGCGTTGGTTCTTCGGTGGTCCTCATACAAGCAGTTAAACGGCATGTCATTGATTGATGGTGTTGTTGGATGTCCTCCTGAGAGATCTTGTGGAAAATTCTGCCCACTTAGTGAGTTACATCGTAAAAATCACGAGCCAGTTAGAGGCATTGCCCACAACGCTCCAAAATTTCTAAATTGGAGAGAGTTCGGGTGACCTTGCTGGCCAAGGTAGGGTTTGGCGAGTACGAAGCGAAGCAGTAGAAACGCTTGCCGCTTGCGCGACGTTATCTTGCCGAAATGTAAGCCCAGGATAGCTTTCTATGAAGAGCAATAAAGAAGGAATATCGCTGATGCACCGATGTGCTGCAAAGGTGTCGCAGATGACAGGGGCTCCTGCTATGAAACGAAATGGCACACCAGGCCATCACTCATTTTGTCAGGTCGTAGGGCGTTGACACTCAGACTGGCATCCTGCCACAGCCCGGGGTGTTTCCAAACACATTTTCGCTGGTCATAGAAGACAATTCTACTCCAGTGAATGAGAATCCAGGCCGGAGACCTGGCTGGAGGGACCGCAGACAGCGGGTTAATACCAACCTGATTGTCGCCGCCATATTGCCCAACATCCAGGTCTGATTGTCTGGGAAGTCATTTCTTTTTATAGCAGAACCACTTTGGTTGCCATTCGTGGCAGCCTTACAATACAGTGGTACTTCGACGATATTCATGTACCGTTTTACTGCCATTCCTAATCTTACATTTCGAGAAGATAATGCCCGGCTGCGCATGACGAGAGTTTCTACTGCATGTCTTCGTCCTGTCGTGGCCAGCAATTTTTGCGGGTCTCTTCCCAACTGAGAATGTGAGGCGCATTATGGGTAGATCTTCGAATCAAGTCGAGATTTTGACGAGCCAACGCGCCAGTTGGACAAAATTTGACACGATATCGCTCAGGAGGGTATGCAACAACTTTATCACTCAATACCATGCCGAATAACTGCCTGCGTAAGGGGCGGAGGTGGACGAACGAGGTACTGACTTTCCCATTTTGGGAAGCTCCTTCTCTTGCACAAATTATCCAATTTTTCGTGTCATGATTTGTTTGTCTGTACATCGACATCATCTACGGATTTTGTCTCCTTCGTATAATTCCTTTGTGGTGTGTGGTTTCTCTTTATATTTTATTTTAATGTTGTCTGTTTGATTTTTCCTTGGACATTTATAATGTGCGTAGTTTTGAACGGAATATAGGTTATTAGGTTCATTATCTAGGAGAACGATTTCTTTGCTGCTGAAACCATGAACGTTCTTCTTAAATAAAAAAAGGCAAAGCTAAAAAGGAAAGGCAGAACAGTAGGATACGTAGTGCAAAATATGAGAAGAATGGAATTTTCTACAATTTTACAGTTCCCTAAACGAAATCAGTTCGTATCTCTTTTAAATTTATGGTACCTGTTGTTTCGAATTTCCCGCTTAACGTGCCATAACCACTTCGACTGTCCGAGCGCACATTCCGTCCTAAGCAAACTCTCATTTGTCGCGCACTACATACGTAGTGTGTCCCATGTCCATTATCCTCATGCACCTTCGTTCGACCTCACCATATTCACACAAGAGGTCGAACGAAGAGTGCATCTACGCACAAGTATCATATGTGTGGGTGTGTGTGTGTGTAGAGGTGAGGGGGGGGGGGTTGTTCTTGTTGACGTGTTCTTTCGAACATGCCTGAAAGAACAGACAGCATACATGTAGGGGAGACTACGTATGTAGTATGCGGCATAACAGAATTTGGGTAGGATGACCAGAATGGCTAGGGCGGAATGCGGGTTCGAATCCCGGTGCGGCACAGATTTTTCACTCGTCGCCAATGGTTTTATTTTAATGCCCCATTGCGTCCGATGTCAGAATTTGCCTATCGTTACAGATAACTGTATTTTGTCATAAATTTTTCTGACATGTTTCTATGGTAGACAATGAACATTTGCACAAACAGCAGTTGTCGGCTGCTGGAGATCGATTCATAATTATATTTAATTAAGAAATTGCTCAATCGCAAGGTTGCTGAAAGTTCTGGAAAAGGTTGAACACTAGCTGTTTGGAGGAACAGAGCAGAACAAATCAGAGGCAGAATGCACAAAATTTTAATTTTTTTTTCGTTGTACAGAAAACTTGCGACAGAAGAGGGGATGGGATGGTGGGGCGTGTACGCAGCATCTGTCTCGGGCCGTCCAAAGCACGCGGGCGGCCGCCAGTTGAACCAGCCGCCAGGCGCGAACTCGCCGGCGGATTCCAGCGTCCGGTTGCAATAACGCGCCACGAGCCAGGCAGGCGCCGCCATGGAGTCGCGCCGGCACCCAGCCTGCACATCCACCCAGCACCCGACCGAATTCCGCGCACATCTGCAGAGACAAACGGCGGCTGCGGAACGCAATTTTAGGCCTGCCCGCCACCCGCGCACTTCTTGTCGCCGCCGATTCCCGCTGCAGTGTCATTTTCACAACAGCGCCGAGAGCGCGAGTGCCGTGAGACTCGTCCCTTTTGCTCCGAGAGCCGGCTCCTATCGCTGGACAGCGTTGAGGATGGACCTCCTGCCCTCTGCACTCACCGGTCGCACGGGGATGCCGAGCCGTGCCGAACGTCAGATGCAATATCTACACTACTGGCCATTAAAATTGCTACACCACGAAGATGACGTGCTACAGACGCGAAATTTAACCGACAGGAAGAGGATGCTGTGATATGCAAATGATTAGCTTTTCAGAGCGTTCACACAAGGTTGGCGCCGGTGGCGGGAGCTTCGACGTGCTGACATGGGGAAAGTTTCCAACCGATTTCTCATACACAAACAACAGTTGACCAGCGTTGCCTGGTGAAACGTTGTTGTGGTGCCTCGTGTAAGGAGCAGAAATGCGTACCATCACGTTTTCGACTTTGATAAAGGTCGGATTGTAGCCTATCGCGACTGCGGTTTATGGGATCGCGGTATTGCTGCGCGCGTTGGTCGAGATCCAGTGACTGCTAGCAGAATATAGAATCGGTAGGTTCAGGAGGGTAATACGGAACGCCGTGCTGGATCCCAGCGGCCACGTTCCACTAGCAGTCGAGATGACAAGCATCTTATCCGCATGGCTTAACGGATCGTGCAGCCACGTCTCGATCCCTGAGTCATCAGATGGGGACGTTTGCAAGACAACAACCATCTGCACGAACAGTTCGACGACGTTGGCAGCAGCACGGACTATCAGCTCGGAGACCATGGCTGTGGTTACCCTTGACACTGCATTACAGACAGGAGCTCCTACGATGATTTACTCAACGACAGACCTGGGTGCACGAATGGCAAAACGTCATTTTTTCGGATGAATACAGGTTCTGTTTACAGCATCATGATGGTCGCATCCGTGTTTGGCGACATCGCGGTGAACGCACATTGGAGGCGTATATTCGTCATCGCCATACTGGCGTATCACCCGCCGTGATGGTATGGGGTGCCATTGGTTACACGTCTCGGTCAACTCTTGTTGGCATTGATGGCACTTTGAACAGTGGACGTTACATTTGAGATGTGTTACGAACCTTGGCTGTATCCTTCATTCGATCCCAGCGAAACCCTACATTTCAGCAGGATAATGCACGACTGCATGTTGCAGGTCCTGTACGGGCCTTTTTGGATACAGAAAATGTTTGACTGCTGCTGTGGCCAGCACATTCTTGATATCTCTCACCAATTGAAAACGTCTGGTCAATGGTGGCCGAATAACTATCTCGTCACAATACTCCAGTCACTACTCTTGTTGGAATGTGGTATCGTGTTGAAGATGCATGTGCAGCTCTACCTGTACACGTCATGCAAGCTGTGTTTGACACAATGTCCAGGCGTATCAAGGCTGTTATTACGGCCAGAGGTCGTTGTTCTGGGTACTGATTTCTCAGGATCTACGCACCTAAATTGCGTGAAAATGTAATCACATGTCAGTTCTAGTATAATATATTTGTCAAATGAATACCCGTTTATCATTTGCATTTCTTCTTGTTGTAGCAATTTTAATGGCCAATAGTGTAATTAGTGGAGGAGAAAAAAAAGAAATAAGCAAGAGCAGAGTTTATGTCGACTTAACTATCACAAGACAAGACACAAGGGCAGACAGGTTGCGAAAGCATGGCGAAGGAAACGTTCGATATGTTATTTTTTTCCAAATTGAGTGTTCTCGGATATAAAAGAAGCGGGTAAGGGAAATTATTGGAATTCTGATTGTGCAGGAAGATGTTTTCACTACTTTGCTACAGACATACACGCTAAATTTCACAGTGAACGTTGCTTTGTGGTCGTGCTATACCGACACCTGTACTGAGAGACCACTTTCCGGCCGCTGCCTGTGTGGTGGTTTTGTCGCAAAATCCGGCGCGTCTCTGTTGGACATTCCTGGTGCGCTGTGCATGACAGTTTCGTCTGTAGCTCTGGGTTCTGCCAGCTTTCCGACACAAATTGAATACAGTTAGTCTAACAAATTTCACTTTGAATCTCGTCTGGAAATGAATCACTACACAGGTAAACATACCGCTACGTCAATACTGTTTCGTGAAAAGTAATTAAATCTGTCTTGGAGCTTTTGGTAGAATGCTAGAAGCCTATGACGAAAGCGAAGTTCCACTTTGGATTCACCTCAATAACGTAGTGTTTTTTCACAGTTACTCTTCCCTAAATCTACTGTCCTAATTTCACTGTGGTGGCCGAGCGGTACTAGGCGCTACAGTCTGGAACCGCCCGACCGCTACGGTCGTAGGTTCGAATCCTGCCTCAGGCATGGATGTGTGTGATGTCCTTAGGTTAGTTAGGTTTAAGTAGTTCTAAGTTCTAGGGGACTGATGACCTCGGAAGTTATGTCCCATAGTGATCAGAGCCATTTCAACCATTTTTTTTAATTCACTGCCAGAAAAAAACCTATTACACCTGGATAGAGGACGTCAGTATTGATCCGATAGCGGTATATGCCATCTGTAGGATAGGTGATGTACTGAAAGTGGTTTGCAACGTTTACTTTGTGTAAACGTACCTCTGCAATTCCTATGCCACGCTCTTATCGTCGCCGTTGGCGGTGCATTGTTCTTGTGTACAAGTCTTTGAAAGCAATAGACATTGACCTTGCTGGTCAATTCAATAAGCAGCGGCTTACTGGTGGTACAAATGTCTTTCGTGTACTGAGAATGCAGTTCACCTGTGATGTTACTGCTGTATTTGGAGACCGTACTTGATTGATCTAGGCTGTTGTATGGGGAATCATGCAGATTACGGTGGCCTTGAAGCATTCCCTGATGCACATATATTTTCTTGGAAGACCTGGAGTTTAACAGAGATTTCAGGAATACTAGCCAAGGTCCCATATGGTACATTGGTTCCAGATTAGCCTTTTGTTTTGTCAACCAGAAGAAAGAAGAGGCTGCGTGCTGACGAGTACCTGTTTATTTGGGCGAAAGTAGGGAATAACAATTGTAAAACGAAGATATTTGGCGATTGTATGGTGTAATATAGACAAAAAAGTTGACCTTGAATGCAAAAAGTATATTATTTCAAATGTTGTCAACCAACAGATAGAATAGTGGCATAGCTACCACAGCGCCATCTGGGTGCACCCTTTAATAGACTATGCTCACAGCAAGAAGGCTCAGTGGGGTGCAAACGTGTGATCATGCCACAAAGACGCACTGAGCGCGTTTGGAAGGGGTCAAAATGTGGTCTTCCGAGTGGCCGGATAGTCCTTTCGGAGAATTGCCATACAGTTTTGACGTGCTGCGTCAGTTATGTAACGATGCTGGTGTCAGTGTTCATGTGAACATTCTCACACCCGTAGACAATGTTCTGGACGTCCATGCAGCACAGACGGCCGCTAGAATCGTCATATTTTAGGGGCAGCAGTCACGGATCGTACAGTTACCACTGCACAGGTTGAGGACTTTTGAGCCCAGATGTGTCAACATGAGCTGCTGCGAACTGGTTACTAGAAGTGGGACTATGGTCACGTACACCTCTAGCTCGTCTCGTACTCAGGCCACAGCATCGACTTTTTTCGGAAGAGGATCACTTGGAAGATGGAACAATGTGCCATGGTAATCAGTGATGTGAACAGACTGCCTGTATGCAAGTTATGCTTGTTGTGTGCACGACGTAGACCTGGTAGCGCTGTCTCTTAGAGTGCATTCGTCCAAGATACACAAGTCTCACCCCAGACCTTATGGTCTGGAAGGATGCCAAATCAAAACACCTTTCAGCCATCTTCATTTCCAAATTAGTATTTTATTGAGCAACCAGTTCGGCGATATATTACGCCATCTTCAGACCCCCTTGACCGACGTGTTGGAAGATTCCCACCTCTGTCCTGTTGGACAGTCGGCAGGAGTTGCTTGAAGTGATCGTTGTGTCAAGAATCTACGGTTACCAGTCACTGAATGCTGGCCCCTATTTTTACTGGGCTATACGTCGGCCAATGGGCCTGAAGTTGGCGTAGTACATCGCCGAAACTGGTTGCTTAATAAATTAACAATTTAGAATTTTAAACGACGTATAGGTGATTTGATCTGACATTCTGTGCTGAACAGCCGATGTCCCACAATCGTCCATATAACGATGGACATAAAGAGACTTATAGACTGGCCTGTAATAAGCCACAACCCTCGTACACCCGAACGCTACGCCAACCAGCGCTCATTACGTGCAGAATGTTCTTTTGCTGTTCTTGCAATAGGAGGTTTCAACCTCCCTGGCCAGCATAATCTCCATAATTGTCTCCTATCGAGAACATGTGGAATACGATGAGACGAGCAGTGACTCGTGTGACTCGTCGACCAACAACTCTCACACAACTACGTGAATAGTTATTAAAGACGCGTTATATAACGCGTACCAAGACAATATTTTCCATCTCAGCGATCGACTGGATATCATAAACAACGCCGGCAGTGGCGCCCACGGAGGCTACAGCATGTACTATAACGGGTGTTGCAGAATGTTGGTTACATGGTACCTCAGAACCGCTGGTGCTGTTGATCTGTAAATGTAATCATTTCATGTACTCCATATGCAATGTTGCTGCAAGAAATCCTGAGTGAACGGTAAATCTTCAAAAGCGTGTACTGATTCTTTTTTCGGACGTGTATACAGGGTAACTCACCTAACATTACCGCTGGATATATTTCGTAAACCACATCAAATACAGACGAATCGATTCCACAGACCGAACGTGAGGAGAGGGGCTAGTGTAATTGGTTAATATAAACCATAAAAAAATGCACGGAAGTATGTTTTTTAACACAAACCTACGTTTTTTTAAATAGAACCACGTTAGTTTTGTTAGCACATCTGAACATATAAACAAATACGTAATCAGTGCCGTTTGTTGCACTGTAAAATGTTAATTACATAAGGAGATATTGTAACCTAAAGTTGACGCTTGAGTACCACTCCTCCGATGTTCGATCGTGTGTATCGGAGAGCACCGAATTACGTAGGGATCCAAAGGGAACGGTGATGGACTTTTGGTACAGAAGAGACTGGAACAGCACATTACGTCCACATGCTAACACTTTTCATTGGTCTTTTTCACTGACGCACATGTACATTACCATGAGGGGTGAGGTACATGTACACACGTGGTTTCCGTTTTCAATTACGGAGTGGAATAGAGTGCGTCCCGACATGTCAGGCCAATAGATGTTCAATGTGGTGGCCATCATTTGCTGCACACAATTGCAATCTCTGGCGTAATGAATGTCGTACACGCCGCAGTACATCTGGTGTAATGTCGCCGCAGGCTGTCACAGTACGTTGTTTCATATCCTCTGGGGTTGTAGGCACATCACGGTACACATTCTCCTTTAACGTACACCACAGAAAGAAGTCCAGAGGTGTAAGATCAGCAGAACGGGCTGGCCAATTTATGCGTCCTCCACGCCCTATGAAATGCCCGTCGAACATCCTGTCAAGGGTCAGCCTGGTGTTAATTGCGGAATGTGCAAGTGTACCATCATGCTGATACCACATAGGTCGACGCGTTTCCAGTGGGACATTATCGAGCAACGTTGGCAGATCATTCTGTAGAAACGCGATGTATGTTGCAGCTGTTTGGGCCCCTGCAATGAAGTGAGGACCAACGAGGTGGTCGCCAATGATTTCGCACCATACATTTACAGTCCACGGTCGCTGTCGCTCTACCTGTCTGAACCAGCGAGGATCGTCCACGGACCAGTAATGCATGTTCTGTAGATTCACTGCCACGTGGTTTGTGAAACCCACTTCATCGGTAAACAGGTAGAACTGCAACGCATTCTCTGTTAATGCCCATTGACAGAATTGCACTCGATGATTAAAGTCATCACCATGTAATTGCTGATGTAGCGACACATGTAACGGGTGAAAGTGGTGACGATGCAGTATGCGCATGACACTACTTTGACTCAGTCCACTGTCTCTCGCAATGCCCCGTGTTCTCATGTGTGGGTTCATGGCAACAGCAGTTAACACACCAACTGGACCCGCTTCTCCTATGACGGGCCTGTTACGGACCCGTTTGCGTGCTACGACCATACCTGTTGCATACAGTTGGCGGTAGATGTTTTACAATGTGCGGCACGTTGGATGCTAGCTGTCCGGGTACCGTTCTGCATACACCCTGCAGGCTTCAGCTGCATTTCGTGGACACTCGCCATAGATGAGTATCATCTCCGCCTTTTCAGAGTTCGAATACACAATGGTCACAGTTCCTACTGCACTACACTATCACACACGTCTGGTAACACGGTGTACTACAGTTGGTCTGCGTGCGGAGACGAATGCAGAATAACAATAGCTGCAAGCGCTACATGCGGACACTGCGACAGCTAGACCAAACCACAACAGTGCACTACAGCCACTCTCATAAACACGGTTGTCATCGTAAACATGTCGCTGCAGATGCTGCTCGCCGACCGTGGCCCGTGTTTGTTACAACACGCAACTGAACGTCGGAGGTTTCAAGCGTCAACTTTAGGTTACAATATCTCCGGATGTAATTAACATTTTACAATGCAACAAACGGCACTGATTACGTATTTGTTTATATGTTCAGATGTGCTAACAAAACTAAAGTGGCTCCATTTAAAAAAAGGTAGGTTTGTGTTAAAAAACATACCTCCGTGCATTTTTTGTATGGTTTGTATTAAACAATTACACTAGCCCCTCTCCTCACGTTCGGTCTGTGGAATCGGTTCATCAGTATTTGATGTGGTTTACGAAATATATCCAGCGGTAACGTTAGGTGACTCACCCTGTATATTCGATAACGCTCTAATACATCAGCAGATCTTGAGAATCTCAGTAATAACTTTATTCGGTCCACATTTATTGATTCTGCTCAGGAATGCTGAGTGGACATATGGACTGCTAATAACATACTTATCACCCGATTTTAAGGAAACTAGTAGGAGAAAAACTTTGACCCCCTCACTTCTTACAGTACGATATCTTGGCACGAGAAAGGTCTGAACTTCTTTTCATTTATCATCTTAGTTACTGTGCTGCATTCAGCTAAATAAAAAGTTGTAAACATTTTATGATTTTGGCAGGTGTTACAAAAATGTTGCAGGCTTTTCGTATGGTTTGATTTTGATCATTGGTGCTGTGTATTAAATATAGCTAAGGTACCAAAATTATATTTAAACCTGGGAGACGTGCAGTATATATTACCGTTTTCAAGATATTGGTTCTTATGGATACCTGAGCATGGTGCATAGTACGCCCTCTGTGTTCTGTCCATGCACAATGTTTTATTAACAGTTCAAGGTATCATAACGAGCTTCTTACCCTTCTTCTTTTTTCTATTTTTTTTTTCAGTTCCCAAAGATGCGCGTGTAGTGGTGTGTGATTAACAGTCTGCCGGCCGCTGTGGCGCAGCGGCTCTAGGTGCTTCAGTCTGGAACCGCGCGACCGCTACGGTCGCAGTTTCGAATCCTGCCTCGGGCATGGATGTGTGTGATGTCCTTAGGTTAGATAGGTTTAAGTAGTTCGGCGTTACGCGCTCCGATTGGCCATGGGATTGCCCTGTTGCCGTTCGTCGGTTGACGGACAGCACTGTGGTTGTCGGTTCACACATAACAAACGTCCCTCGCCCCGTCACTGCCCCAACTTGATACGCACACGTGTTGAATACGCCTTGCTGTTTGTCTCCACCTGCTGTCAGACGCATTCACCAATAAGCTTCGCTTCAGAGCACACAAACGTCGCCTGCTGTTTAGACATACAGCACGCATGGCGGCACTGTTTTTGTTTGAAGAACAATGGGATATGGCATCTGTTTATGGACTAGCTTACGGTAATGCACATGAAGCTCATTGGTCGTATGATGAACGGTACCACACCCTCAATCATTTACAGCAGTTCACCAACTACTTGGCGATACAGGCTCGTTAGCGGGATGTCATGGTAATGCTGGAAGACCTCTAACACGATGGGATGCTACATTTGAAGAGACTGTTCTTGAGCGCTTCGAGGAAACACCTATGACAAGTACTCGAGTGGGCGGACACGACATGGGGGTCATTCATCAATTTGTCTGTGAGGTCTTGAGGGATAACGGCCAGCACCTTGTCCAAGACCTAAATGCAGTGGAAGATTATAAACACAGGCTAGGGTTTGCCGATGGTTTGTGCGACGTGTTGAGTGAGATCCCGACTTCCCGGTCATTGTGTTCTTTACGACGAGTGCTTTTTCCATAGGGATGGCCTTTACAACACTTGAAACGTTCATTACTGGGCAAGGTAAATCCTCACGTCACGTACGTCCACGTACGCCAGGAATGATTTTCGCTCAACATGTAGGCACGCAATGTGGGTGACCATCTGATTGGGCCGGTCCATCCATCTCCTCCACTTACCGGGGCAAATTACCTTCACTTTTTGCAAGAAACTCTACCCGCCCTGCTGGAAGATGTTCCCCTGGACATACGGCTACGCATGTGGTTGCAGCATGATTGTGCGCCTGCTCATGACAGTCGTCCTGTGCGCCGGTATTTAAATGAACTCTTCCACGGCTGGGTAATTGGCAGAGGTGCTCGTAAGACATGGACCTCGCGATCACCAGACCTCATGCCATCGGAAATTTTCCTGGGGGGTTTCCTCAACGTTCTAGTCCACCCACGGGGTTCTAGTCCACCCACCCGGAAGTGAACCACCTAGAAATGAAGAGGAATTAATAGCTCGCACTCAACATGCAATCAAACACATCAGGTCAATGTCAGGAATCTTTGAAACAGTTCGGCAGATCACCGTTCGACATTACCAAGCTTGTGTCGCGTCAGAGGATGGCCAATTCGAGCACCTGCTTTAAGTAAACAATATTCTAGCTACAAAAAAGGCCCTCTTCAGGGCCGACACAATTTGTAGAAGAACTGACAGCTGTTGACGGGTTTGTTCACGGTCTGTCTTCTCATGAAACTACATTGTATGTGACGGGATCCCGGCGGATTCGCCCCCAGAGTGGAAGGCTGGCTCGCCACCGCCTTAGATACATCGTGATTTCCGGCTGGCGAAGCATTCGCGGTCATGCATACTCCACAGCATCCGGAAACAGGGCAATCCCGCGGCTAATCGGAGCGCTTGGTGCCTAGTTTCCGTAGTTTACAAATGGTGCGTTGTCGACCTACGCAACATTAGTAATTTGGTTCCTACCGGCATCAGCTATCCAAAGTTAAAATTTCGTGACACAATTTTTCTCCACGCTCTATAGATGAAACTATATTTTTTTCGATAGATCAGTTTACTTCCTTTAACAACAATTCATATCTAAAAGAAAATGAATACTATTTCATTGCACGCATTAATATTTACAATATTCTATGACAGACACTCAGCTTTCATCAAAACCTGGTTGTTGTTATGCCATAAGACGTTATCGCGTAGTGACTAAATGTTTAAATTATTTTTTATGTACGACTTCTAGAACACTTTATAGTTGCATGCAATGATGTCAGCTTATCAACTAATCTCTTCCAGCATCACTTTTGCGTTGCAGTTGTCTTCCTATGGGGGTGTCACTTCGGTTTCATTTATCCTGTGTTGGCAAGTACCAGGTACAATGCTTGTCACTGCCTTATGACTTTTTTCTGTGTAGAGCCACAATAGCGAGCTGTTTTCTAGATCAAAAACAAAGATTAAAACAACAACACAAATAAGAGCACAGCATCAAACGCTCTCAAGCCTAACGATGGGAAACTGGTGATCACTCTACTTGCCGTTCTAACTGGTCGCTAAGTCCCCATACGTTAGCAGTTCCGAAGCATGCAGGGACCTCAGCGGCCAGCCGTGTTAACACGTTCGGAGCATAAAGGAGTGGCCAATGGGGCGCAATTATACACATGTAGATCACCTGACTGATCAAAAGTAAATGTAAATGTACGAAGATCTTCTAGGTACTGTAGCACCGGTGCGCCTTAGCACGTCAAGAGCAGTCAAAGGAGTATACACATGTTGGACAACGGCTAGGCCCATTTTGCGACACAATTTGTGTTGTGACACATTCATTAATCTCTCCATCTTATTTACATCAGTTTAACATTGAAATTATAAAATTCCTTTTGAGTACAACAGTTTCAGCGAATAATAATTGGGACTAATTGCATGTACTGATGCAATTTAAGTGCATTGCATTTACTTTTATTCCTACAAAAACATCTCATTTTAACCACACTGATTGTAGTTAACCGTAATAAAGTGTATTTTGAATCAGTCTTTCTAATACTATCACATAGTGAGGTTAAAGAACAGAAAATAGTAACATTCTAATTGTATTAATGAAGATCTCATGGTCATTCTATTGGTTGTTGGTTATTAATGAGATACACACAATAATGACAGACATTTATTGGAGTGCTTTAGAGCTTAACATTGCCAATGACTACTAAATATTTTTACATTATTCACATCATGACAGGTTGAAATAAAATTTCCAGTGGCGTTAAACGCATTTATTGAAATTGGTAGGTTAGTATCAAATACAGTAGTTGTTCTCCTTACGGTCTCCATTAGTAGAAAGGCCTGTTTCTCGCTCTGCCGATCTCTTCTCGCACCCACCATGTGGGGCCGCATCCGCCAGCTACAGAGGGTCCGTTTGCTACCCTGTTGCTACATGAAGTATACTTGGGACCATATTACGTTTCAGTGAAGCCTATGAATTGTATTGTAGCAACCACAAGGTGTTTGATGTGAGATGACATTAATAAATTTTCGGATCTTCACAGACAGCATCTGTGAGTGGTATTCTGTATCTGCCTGCAATCACTTTCGCTGATGGACATTTCTTATGCCAACAAACAAACATTAAGAATAACATTTCAGCAGACATTTTCCAATCATTAAGCTTTCTTGTGCAGTTTCGAAACACTCTAAGAAAACAGTGAAACTAATTCATGGCAAAACTGCTGAAGACTTTAAAGAACACTTACGAAATTTAGAATGAAGAGAAATCTACAATTAACCTAATGCTAACTAAGAAATTCAACATTTTTAGTATAGAGTTGGTTACCAATTGTGAAAGTGGTCGCCCTAGATAGATGATTAAGTGTAATAGTGGCAAGTTAATAATGAAAAAGTGTAACACAATATGTGTCTGGGTCCCTTCCAAACGAGAAATATCTTCTGATCTCATGAAATTACATTTTCTGAAAAAAAAGCTGTACTAAGTAGCTATAACAAGTAACGATACCGAAATACTTTCTTATTATATGCAGTACTTAATAAATGTTATAAAAAACCCGGTAGTGTGCACATCTTCTGTGAAACTGATAGATCAGGGAAAGCAATAAAATTAATGTGGATTGTTGTTAATATAGAGACAGGGAAAGAAACCTAGAAGACGAGACACTTTCTCTTACAAAATGGGAGCATCGTAAGTGAAATTTTGCATGTATCTAATATTTTAAAAAACATTTTTTTTAAATAGGCGAGGAGATTGGTACAAATAATTCAGAAGATAGAGTGAAACAATACACAGAAGAACCAACACAGAGGACATTAAGTGAAATAAAAATTAATCTCACATACTCATCCCTAATGAAGAAGATCATTATGATTCTAAAAAGTTAAAAGTTCTTCTGGTGTTGATAATATTTTGTATAATACACTAAAAGTCGCAGAACTTTTTTGAGGATTGAAAAAATTCAAGAAATGAATTCAAAAAGTTACACTGGGCTGTTCAAGTAATATAAACAGAATCTACATGACGAGACTTTAAAATTGGAGTCCCACAGCATTCGATTGTTGACCCACAACTGATCTTACTTTATGTTAATAATCTGCCATTTTACTTGAATCAAGAGGCGCAATTAGTCGTTTTTGAAGACGATACATTTATTATTGGGAAACTGAACAAAGATGCAGTTGAAACCAGTTGAAACAGTAAAAGAATTTTTTCACAAAGTTACTCTATTGTTTTGCACAAATGGTTTAGCTTCAAATTTTGGTATTAAAACGTAATTGATTAAGTTTCGTACTGCCAGAAATATCCAACTTTCCGTTAATCTATCATATCAACTAGAAATAATAAACAAGGTGGAAACTGAATTAATTAGTTGTGAATGTACATTTTGCTGAAAATTTGAACAGGAAAAACCATATAGCATATCTTCTAAGACAATCACGTTCAGCTACTTCAGTTACAAGATTAATAGAAAATTCTAATAATACAGAAGGAAATAAGTTAATGTTTTAGATATTTTTATTTATTGAATATCCTAGAGGAACAGCTCGCTTAGGCAAGAAGTACTCCCTGCAAAATTTAAAGCAATTACGTTATGTGTGGAGTTACACACATACATCTCTTAAGTACATCTTTAAGCTGCTGAGAGTATTAACCACAGCCACATTGGACAGTCATAAAATTTGCTATCAACATTCCATCTAAGACAGAGAGTAAGAGAGATACAGTTACAGTACAATATTCAAAAATGATGTGCATTGACCTTCAATGAATCTATCATTAACAGAGAAAAATAGATACTGCCTACAGGAAAATTATAGAGATCTTTGCAGAAAAGAGAGCCACTTGTATGAATATCAAGAGCTCAGAAGGAAACCCACTTGTAAGCAAAGAAGGGAAAGCAGAAAGGTGGAAGGAGTATATATAGAGGGTCCATACAAGGGCGATGTACTTGAGGACAATATTATGGAAATGGAAGAGGATGAAGATGAAGATGAAATGGGAAATACTACACTGCGTGTAAGGTTTGACAGAGCACTGAAAGACCTGAGTCGAAACAAGGCCCCCAGAGTAGACAACATTCCATTAGAACTACTGACGGCCATGGGAGAGCCAGTCCTGCAAAGACTCTACCATCTGGTGAGCAAGATGTATGAGACAGGCGAAATACCCTCAGACTTCCAGAAAAAGATACTAATTCCAGTCCCAAAGAAAGCAGGTGTTGACAGATGTGAAAATTACGGAACTGTCAGTTAAATAAGTCACAGTTGCAAAATACTAACGCGAATTCTTAACAGACGAATGTAAAAACTGGCAGAAGCTGACCTCGGGGAAGATCAGTTTGGATTCCATAAAAATGTTGGAACACGTGAGGCAAAACTGACCTTACGACGTATCGTAGAAGAAAGATTAATGAAAGGCAAACCTATGTTTCTAGCATTTGTAGACTTAGAGAAAGCTTTTGACATTGTTGACTAGAATACTGTCTTTGAAATTCTAAAGGTGGCAGGGGTAAAATATAGGGAGCGAAAGGCTATTTACAGTTTGTACAGAAAACAGATGGCAGTTATAAGAGTCGAGGGGCATGAAAGGGAAGCTGTGGTTGGGAAGGGAGTGAGACAAGGTTGTAGCCCCTCCCGGATGTTATTCAATCTGTATATTAAGCGCCGGCCGAAGTGGCCGTGCGGTTAAAGGCGCTGCAGTCTGGAACCGCAAGACCGCTACAGTCGCAGGTTCGAATCCTGCCTCGGGCATGGATGTTTGTGATGTCCTTAGGTTAGTTAGGTTTAACTAGTTCTAAGTTCTAGGGGACTAATGACCTCAGCAGTTGAGTCCCATAGTGCTCAGAGCCATTTGAACCATTTTTGTATATTAAGCAAGCAGTGAAGGAAACAACAGAAGAATTCGGAGTTGGTGTTAAAATCCATGGAGAAGAAATAAAGACTTTCAGGTTCGCCAATAACATTGTAATTCTGTCAGAGGCAGCAAAGGACTTGGAAGAGCAGTGTCTTGAAACGAGGATATAAGATGAACATCAACAAAAGCAAAACGAGGATAATGGAATGTAGTCGAATTAAGTCGGGTGATGCTGAGGGAATTAGATTAGGAAATGAGACCCTTAAACTAGTAAAGGAGTTTTGCTATTTGGGGAGCAAAATAACTGATGATGGTCGAAGTAGAGAGGATCTAATATGTAGACTGGCAATGGCAAGGAAAGCGTTTCTGAAGAAGAGAAATTTGTTAACATCGAGTATAGGTTTAAGTGTCAGGAAGTCGTTTCTGAAAGTATTTGTATGGAGTTTAGCAATGTATGGAAGTGAAATATGGACGATAAATAGTTTGGACAAGAAGAGAATAGTACCTTTCGAAATGTGGTGCTACAGAAGAATTCTGAAGATTAGTTGAGTAGATCACATAACTAATGAGGAGGTACTAAAAAGAATTGGGGAGAAGAAGAGTTTGTGGCACAACTTGACTAGTAGAAGGAACCAGTTGGTAGGACACGTTCTGAGGCATCAAGGGATAACAAATTCAGCACTGGAGGACAGCGTGGGGGGTAAAAATCGTAGAGGGAGACCAAGAGATGAATACACCAAGCAGATTCAGAAGGATGTAGGTGGCAGTAAGTACTGGGAGATGAAGAAGCTTGCACAGGATAGAGTAGCATGGAGAGAAGCATCGAACCAGTCTCAGGACTGAAGACCACAACAACAACAACAACAACAGCGCATAGACCGGCGATAGCATTTTTGCGGTCAGAAACTTAACCAAACGAACGCCAATAGTTATAGTTTAGGTTTATACTCGGTATTACATGCAGACGATGATCATAAAATAAGATGTTTTGAGGGAATGGAACATGCAATTCAGTATCTAAACCAAGATTAATGCTGTTAATCATGGAGGGTTTGGATGCAAAAAATTGGCAGGATGGAACATATAAGAAGGGAAATGAATAAGTAATGATAAAAACGTCTTGGAGAAAGTACACTAAGAAAAGGCAATTAGATGCAGGAAGATACCGGTTCTATTACGTCATACCATTTCTAACTTGAAGATTGAACCCATATGACGATTCGAGGCTGACCAGTGGCAATGTTACCCTCTACCAATGTCATCATTTGGGTGTGGTTTGGAGTCAGTATTCATTACCGCTCACCAGTTTTGGCTTAGGTTCAAATGGCTCTGAGCACTATGGGACTTACCTTCTGTGGTCATCATTCCCCTAGAACTTAGAACTACTTAAACGTAACTAACCCAAGGACATCACACACATCCATGCCCGAGGCAGGATTCGAATTGTAGCGCCTAGAACCACTTGGCCACTCTGGCTGTCGACCAGTTCTAGGAGTCACTACATTTCCTGATTGGTTGGCATCACGAGCCTGAATGCAGCCTATCCAATTCTGCCTACCTACAATTGAATAATTAATTAAGTCTCATTAAACAGTTCATAAACAAACTGTTTAAGCTGAAATATATACATTTACAACAACGCATTTTTATACATTATTGATGAATGAAATTAATAAAACAGAACCTGCATTTACAATCAAATTTAAAAGAACTGGTTTGTATGTACATCCATTCAGTATAGAAAAAGTAAATGGATTGTCTTAAATTCTTGCATACTTTCATCTGACACAAGAACAACAATTGCAGTTACATTGCAATTCATTCAACATTGTGAAGTTTCCTGTATTATTATACCAAAATTGTTCAGATATTAGATGGAGATTGAACAGACAAATCGGCAATGAGAAAGTGGAACTACTACTTCATACCAAAGTGTATGGCAAACTGAAAGTAGAAAGCTAACAGATTGCAAAACATATAATCGATCTATAAGGTGGACATAGTGAAAAGGCAGTTGTTCTGAAACAGAGAAATGTTATCAGGATACAGATTACTATCAATGAAAAATTTTAGATTCTCTTGATTTTGCAGGACTGAACATATGATAACACCAGTACAAAATTTTGTGAAAACTGCAACGTCATGCTTCACTTTAGCAGATACTGGAGCCACTCCCTCAGTGTTCTTACACAGAGATAATTCTGTTTCAATAACATTTCCCCATAATATTGGAACGAAAAATCATGACAGCATTAAATTATTAATATATATTAATGTGACTGAAATGAAGAAGAATGTCATTAAATTTTCAAGCAGAGATGTTGCAGCTTCACGGTGTTGGCTACTACATATTCCTAGGCATACAAGTATATCGTATAGAAAAGTATTTAGCACAATTATTGCAATATTAAATTAACAAGTCATAGTCAAATTACCCTTACTTTCCTTTGATAAGAAAACATCCAAAATTTTGTAATTGTTGAAGTTCAACTTTCTACTGGAGGACAACACATCTCTAACCACAATTAAGAAATTTTGAAGGATGTTCCTCAAAATATCTCCATAACGAAAACCTTATTGCACATTTTATGTTTTGAGACATAACAGTAAAAGCCAGGAAGTTCAAAATCTTTGCGAGCTAACTAACGTAAATGATAAAATGTGTTGAGTATTATACCAATTGATTGTGTAAGTACAACAATGAAAAACGGTAATAAACTGAAAGCTACCAAGACTTATATTGCTGTTTCTACTTTAATGCATGATTTAGATTCCAAATAAACAGGCTGCCAGAGTAATCTTTAAATGGACTCCCACTGGGAAAAAAGAAACAGTAATTCCTAGATCACTGCAGAGCATTATTTGGTTTTGCCGTACCATCAGTACTAACCTCGTTATTGCTTTGGATCTTTATGCATTACACCACAGTGATACAACTCATGAAATCAGGTAAGGCATACACAAGGGATGATGTGCACTCAGATCTAAATTCATTTGTGAAGAATAGTAGGCAGAAGATTAAGAGAATCAACAGTAAGAATTAACATACAAGGTAAATGGATGGTAATGTATTGGGTGACATTATGGGTTCAGAGAACTCTGAGATCATAGAAACTCCAATAACGAATACAAAAGTTCAGTTGAGGAGGCGTAGATATCCCTAAAATGATCATGATAGAATTGGTTGGACACATATATGTACACATAAGAAGTGCAGAGAAAATGTAGGAAGCAAGACTGAAGAAAAAATGGCTCTTAGCTGGAAGTTGTAGGGGTCCAGCAGTAGAGTCTGACATAGCATTGGAAGACCTGCTGTTAAAATTGGAAGAAGGAATGCACAGGATATCTTGTTATTAGAATCTGTACTACCAGACTTTTGGACGAATATCATTCACACAATCTGGAATATAATAAGGGTAGATAAAGCTAATACTATTGCAGTATCAGGTTTATAGCTCACACACTCCTGTTACTGACCAGAACGCTGTACACATGAATGGAATTAAAAACTAAAACCCTGTTAGATGGTAAGTTCAGGTTGCACCAGACAGACAGTTCTGATGGTACACTTGGGAGTAGTAGCAAAACACAAGACAAATCAAGCATCTCTGTTTTATTTCATGACCTGTGCCAACGAAGTGTTAAACAGGAACACTGAGAAATGCAGAGCAGTGTAAGACCTAAATATAATCTATTAGTAAATTAACTTTATAAAAGGCTTCATAAATTATAGAATACGGTGCATAGTAAAACTAACCGCAATGTTATCATTACTGCATGCATCTGAAATTCCTTAGAGATTTTTTTCATTTTTTCCATTACATGCCATTTTTAATCTTCTCGAATTCCATTTATAATACACATTTGCTACTAGACATCATAAGATCATGCTCATGTCATTTGTGGCACTACCGTACTTTTCACCAATTATGTACTTTAACAACAACACATTTTGTGTATAAACAAAAGTACATTACTTCCTTAATTCATAAACTTTCTGTTTTCTTGGGAATCTAAAATGAGTGTCAATTATTAAGCCAATGAATTGTAATGTATAGAAAGTAAATAAAGGAAAACAGAAAAATGAAAGACAAGGGGGTGGACAGAAAGATAATAGCATAATATGTGTGGTTACCCAGATTTAATTCATCTCCATGTTACAGGATGTTCCTTGATTCAGGACTCTTAACAGAGGAAGTAAAGGTTGAATGTGGCAAGGCTCTACTTTTATATACTTGCTTTGCCTGCACTTAATGTTTAACAGACTTTTTAATTTTTCGTTTTTACTAGTTATATAACGATTTTATTCATAAGTGTAATTTGTTTACCGACAGTGGAACAATTTTTTTCAGGATGAATTTTAATGTTCACCTTTTCAATTTGTGTATTTATTTTACTTAACCGTTTTAGACAGAGTAACATGTCTTCTTTGAAAGTTCAATATTGGGTTAGCATACAGAAATGCATTAGTCATTGGGGCATAATTCCACGTCACTCACAGAAATTCACATACTGTATGTTATCACATACATTTATTGCATGGGTAGTGTACATTTTCCGACAATTCATTGCATTATGCTTCATTGACGAAGATATTGACATCTTCTGATCCAAAATTTAACTACTGAAAGTTGCGCATTAACCTAAAATGTTTAAGTGAAATAAATATACAAATTGTAGCAGCTGACAACTGCGTTTTATACTGGGCAAGCTATATAGTAACTATTCAGGCGTGTCTGTTTGCAGTAAATCAGCCAATGAATGTTTTAACAAATTCTTTACACATACTTCTAATGCTGTATATCAGTCTCGCTTGATGACTCATTTTATTTTCAAGAAGCACCTATTCTCCTTGAGAGAACGAGGGAGCTAAAACAGATCGTTGTTGGACTTAATTAATAATTTCCAGCAAGTTACAAAAACTGACACTGTTAAACGGATAATGAACAAAATTTATGCAGTGTGGATGATAAGCCAGATAAGTAACAGCAGCATACAGGAATAATAAATCTTCATCAGACGTGTGTGACTACTAACAGAACGTCGTATGGTGTCTATAGTGAAAGGATGTCATTAATTATCTTAACTGCAACACTTTGTGGCCACAAAATTCAATTTCAGGTTAATCTTCCTTCAATAGATGAATAAAGCTCAAATCAACAATATGCAGTCTGCCTATTATCGATCATGGCCCTACTAACACTCATGCTGGTATATCACAATGTATGATAACATTTTGTTTTACATTTGTAATACTTTGGAACATTGTATGCTTATGACACAATATCACTGTAAGGGGCTGTGATGTTCATTTGTACCATGACTAGTGTTGTTCAGTGATTCAGTGTACCTTAAGTAACTCTCTGTGGCCATGAGGTAACATTAAAAACAATAGGATATATATAGATGTTGAATTCCAATTAATATCTACAAATCAAGCATACAGACAATTCCTGAAAGTAACGAAAAAATCATGAATGAGGATTGCCACTCTAAACTTCAGAATAATACCTGCAGTTGAGAATACAGTCATTTATGAAAAAGTATGAAACTAATGAGTAGGATGTGTCACATTAAAAACTCAAATTTGCATCACATATTAGGCACATAGTCATTGAATATAAATAAAAATGGACAATTGTGTTATAAAAAGTGTTATCGTCACACTGATCACTTTTATTTTTACAAATTACTTGTTATGAAATGATTATATGCTTAACACGTGACATAAATTTTAATTTTTATTGTGACAAGTCCTACTCATTATTTTGCAGATAATTTTCATGAAATGAAGATATGCTCAAATGTAGACATTATATTGAACTTTAGTGTGTCAGTTCCAATTCGTTATTTTTTTATTACTTTTACGAAATTAGTAGATGTTAGTTGTAATTTATCACTGACAAGTCCTAGTCTCTCGAATGCCACCCAAAGGCAACAGAGCGTTATTTATGGCAGGCTGCTACGCTAAACAACTCCAGTCATAGTACAACTGCTTGTGTGAACTGATGAGACAGAGTGTATCGACCTTTTCTGGGTGTGGAATGTATTCACTATGTTCATATACAACGTATTGTTGTAATTATTGTGGAATTATTACTCCCAGACAAAACGCATTAAGGCGTATTAGAATGAAATTAAAAATAAGTGAAGATATAACAATAATCGTAATGGACATTTGCACTGAAACACTCTCAAGTTTTCCTGTTAGATTGCTGGATGCAGCTTGACCCATCTTCAAGGTATTTAATATTTACCTATTAAACAATACAGGAACCTAAAGTTGTTCTTTCGTATTTGAAGATGTTATATTTCCTTGAAAAGACCTTGCAGCATCACAGAACCACAAGCCGATTAGGTTTGCTCAAATGTCTACTACTCTCACTGCAATGTAGAACATCATGTTTGTTAACACACGTTTGAAATGGTATAGAAAATTTAAAACTTATTTTGTACATGAAGGACCGCTTTGTTAAACCCAATCACGAATTAAGCCACATGTAAACAGAACAGGTACTGCCCCACCTCGATCATAACTGCGATTGTCACTTTGCTAAGCCATTCGATAGCATTGCCTAAGCAATCACGCTGTTCCAAAATAGCTCCACATGTCATAACGTGAAGAAACACATTACCTTGTGCTGCAGAATAGGCGCATAGGGAGGCGCTATATATCACTTTGTCGATACACGCCCTTCCCTGCTCCATGTGTTGCCCGCCCCTTCTCAGTGTATATTAATGTAGCCACACGATATCACGCACGGGTATAACACACCTTTACTCCAGAAGAGCCGAAACAGAGTATACTGAAGTACAACGCCTTGTTTTCCTTCCAGACAGGCGACCCACGTGCGCCATCGCTAGACATTGGCAGAAGCCAATCTTGCTGCAAAGACCTCGGGCAAATACACTGTGTAGCTGAAGCAAGGGTGAATATGTGAAAGTGTAGCAATGTGCCATGTGAGACGAAGCTACGTAAAGATTATAATGAACGCTTTTCAACATTCTGCCCATGGAGATATTTTTTTCACTTTAGTGTACTTGTTTAGGTCAGTGCCGTCCCCTGACTCAACGTGTTACACCAATATCCCAAATACTTTCTCTCCCCAAATCCACCCATGTTTTCTTGCCATACTTTTCTGCACCTTACACGCATTTCACTGTATTAAGGGAGGATTCAAAGTGAAATCTAAACAGTTCCCTACAAAACCTTTACAGAATCAGTTTGTAAGGTAGAGATTTCAACTATTGCTTATGTAAAGCAAAAGAGGTGTATTTTAGTAGAATATTGTAGTAAAAAACAGTATTCGTATTTTGGGACAAATATTCATTTTTGAACACCTGCTACTGCCTTTTTTTTTAAAAAAAGAAAAGGCTACAACTGAAATTATACAGTCAGTCTGAAAATATGATCGTAAGGTTCCAAGAGGGGTACAATATCCCAAACTATAATCATCAATTAATATTTAAAATTTTGCTGTTCACGAAGTTTACAGTTCAGAATTTGGTACGATCAAAAGTAATAATTATGCTTTCCCAATATGTTAAATCAGAATTTATTTCAAAATTTTATATTTTCTTACGTCCAATGGTACAGCAAAACATTCTCGACCGCTCCTGAAAACTGCGCATTATTACTTCATACATTTTTTTGGGACAAGGCTTCTAATAATCTGAAACCTGTAGAACTGAGGAGAAGCAGGTTAAAGATTTAGTTTATATATTACAACGCATAACATCATAACTTGTATTTAATTATCCTCTGTATTCATACATCCCATCCTGCAGGTTCTCCACTCACCCTTTCTAATCCTTTTGGGCTGTATTTGTAGATTAATCAGTTCACAATCACCTTTGTTGATCCTGCTCTGATAGATGTTTATGGGAGACATTTGTAGATCTACAACAACTCTCATCACCACTTCAATTTTGCCATGACTTCCGCCACTGAAATGCGAAACTGAATCATAGACACTTATTTTCAGTAAATCTAGTCAACAGAACGTCCTCTTCGAGCATCTAATTAAAATTATGGTATAGAGGCTTCCATTCGCGTTTTGTGTCTTCCCTTGAAGACACTTCCTTAAAGGATTCGGGTTTGCACGAAACCGGATTGTGGACTTCTTTGCATTCGTAATGGTTTCTGTAGTGAGTGTTCACGTGAATAGCTTTCATTTGTTGTGTTGTACATACACCATCCACATTTAGAGCAGATAATATGCGTTGTTCTCTGGTCTGTAGATAGCTTGTGAAAGAAAATTGCCTCCACAGCACGCCTCGTTACCTCTAAATTGTTGATATTTTTCGTAACAGCTCTCTCATAATACATTGAAGTGCCAAAGGAACTGGTATAGCGATGCGTACTCAGATACAGAGATATGTAAACAGACAGAATACGGCGCTGGGGTCGTCAATGTCCATATCAGACAACAAGTGTCCAGCACAGTTGTTAGATCGCTTACTGCTGCTATAACGGCAGTTTATCAACATTTAAGTGAGTTTGAACGTGGTGTTATAATGAGCGGGTGAGCTATAGGACACAGCATCTCCGAGGTAGCGAAGAACGACTATTTGACGAATGTACAGTGAACATCAGGAACCCGGTCAAACGTCAAATCTCCGACATCGCTGAGGCTGGAAAAAGATTCCTCAAAACCGGAACCAACAACGACTGAAGAGACTCTTTCATCGTGACAGAAGAGCAACCCTCTGGCAAACTGCTGCAGATTTCAATGCTGGGCCGTCGACAGGTGTCAGCGTGCGAACCATTCACGAAACGCCATAGGCATGGGATTTCGGAACCGAAGCCCCACTCGTGTACCCTTGATGACTGCAGTCAAAGCCCTTAAGCCCCGCCTGGGCCCGTCAACACCTACATTGGACTTTCATGACTGGAAATATGTTGCCTATCGGACGAGTTTCATTTCAAATTGTATCGAGCGGATAGACGTGTACGGGTATGGAGAAATCCTATTAAATCCATGGATCCTGCAAGTCAGCAGGGGACTATTCAAGGTGGTGGAGGTCCTGTGATGGTGAGGGACGTGTACAGTTGGAGTGATATGGGACCCCTGATAATGTGGATACGACTCTGACAGGTGACACGGACGTAAGCATCCTATATGATCACCTGCATCCATTCATGTCAATTGGGCATTCCGACGGACTTATGCAATTACAACAAGACAATACGGCTCCCCACATGTCCAGGATTGCTACAGAGTGGTTCCAGGAACAGTCTTCTGAGTTTAAACACTTCCGCTGGCCACCAAACTCCCGAGACATGAACAGTGTTGAGCGTATCTGGGATACCTTGCAACGTGGTGTTCGGAAGAGATCTCCACCCACCCGTGCTTTTACGGATTTATGGAGTGCCCAGCAGTATTCATGGTGTTTGTTCCCTCCAGCAATACTTCAGACATTGGTCGAGTTCGTGCCACCTCGTTTTGCGGCACTTCTGCATGCTCGCAGGGGCCTTGCACGATATTAAGCAGGTGTACCCCTGTATGTGGCTCTTCAGTGTATAACTGGAGAGAATCAGGTTGCTTATGGGAAGCCTGCCTTTAACTGCCAGTAGTTATCCATCCTGAAGTGTGAAACGTCACAGGTTTACGCTTCATTTAACTGAATGATTAATTTCTACATGCTTAATAATTCATTTTACGCCGAGAGCGTCCTTTCAATGTTTCGTCTAGCTAATTAACCTGTGGATTCAAGAATGCTTCCGTGTACATTTTTTCTTCTGTTGGTGTCACACCTCCCCTCTCATCCTTTGATCCCATGACGTATGTGGATGGATAAACGTAATTGTGTATGACTATATAATAAATTTGGTTAGTCAAACATGGTAGCAGTAGAGTAGTTTAGCACCAACATAACAATGTGAACAGATTCGGCTCAGAGTTCGTGATTCCAAAGATAGTGGGGATGAGCAGGGCAGAGTTTGTGATGTTGGTTCTCACTGAGGCCCTACCCCCCACCACCAGTTTTTTGAACGGTTGGCGGTTGGTCCTGGAACGTGCCATGTTAGGACGCTCTGGGGCCGCCGATTGAACGAGACGGACGCAAGGGTGCAGCGCTCGTCATTGATGGTGAGAAAAGCTATTCACAATCTAGGTTTTTTTGGGTAACATTGATTATGAAGCATGTTCGGGTGTGAATTAATACCTGGAAACGTTCAGCGATATTTTATTTGTAGAATTTTTTCAGATTAGGCGCGAGGTGATTGAGAGCATGAACCAACGGTTCTTGTTCTTAGGTCAATGGCGGATAGGTTCATTAATGTTTCGTTTGTTGCATAGTTTCGTTCAGGATATAGGCAATATAAATTTCTCATTATTCAACGGTTTATTTTACTCGTTTCTTTGTTGCCGAACTTGGCCACGTGTTGCCAGCATTCATAACTGTAGTCACTGGATTTGCCATTCGTTAATGATAGTATGAATAATGTGGAGTCATGAAGTCTGGGCTGGTTAGCTCACGTTGCATTGCGGTTACATAATACCTGGTTTCAACATGAACGTATCCGCATGGTACTGCATGTGTAGTAACACAAGTAATGTTTGAGAGAGTGAAAGGTAATATCCTTCCCTACTCCGTGCGTTAAATAGGTGTGACAATAACTAAATGGTTTTAAGAGGCCACCATTCAGTAGCATTCATTTTTACCCATTTTAATCATTAGTAGATGTAACTGGCGACGAAGTGTTGTCTATGTTTCCGGTATGACGAGACGCAAAAGGTAGTGAGTGCATCATGTATGTTTTGTCACTGAGAGCGGTAGTTTTCTTAAATATAATGGTTTTCATGTGCGTTTTGTCACAAGGAGCAATAGTTTCCTTAAATGTTTTTTCACAGAGAGTAATAGTTTTCTTAAATACACTCCTGGAAATGGAAAAAAGAACACATTGACACTGGTGTGTCAGACCCACCATACTTGCTCCGGACACTGCGAGAGAGCTGTACAAGCAATGATCACACGCACGGCACAGCGGACACACCAGGAACCGCGGTGTTGGCCGTCGAATGGCGCTAGCTGCGCAGCATTTGTGCACCGCCGCCGTCAGTATCAGCCAGTTTGTCGTGGCATACGGAGCTCCATCGCAGTCTTTAACACTGGTAGCACGCCGCGACAGCATGGACGTGAACCGTATGTGCAGTTGACGGACTTTGAGCGAGGGCGTATAGTGGGCATGCGGGAGGCCGGGTGGACGTACTGCCGAATTGCTCAACACGTGGGGCGTGAGGTCTCCACAGTACATCGATGTTGTCGCCAGTGGTCGGCGGAAGGTGCACGTGCCCGTCGACCTGGGACCGGACCGCAGCGACGCACGGATGCACGCCAAGACCGTAGGATCCTACGCAGTGCAGTAGGGGACCGCACCGCCACTTCCCAGCAAATTAGGGACACTGTTGCTCCTGGGGTATCGGCGAGGACCATTCGCAACCGTCTCCATGAAGCTGGGCTACGGTCCCGCACACCGTTAGGCCGTCTTCCGCTCACGCCCCAACATCGTGTAGCCCGCCTCCAGTGGTGTCGCGACAGGCGTGAATGGAGGGACGAATGGAGACGTGTCGTCTTCAGCGATGAGAGTCGCTTCTGCCTTGGTGCCAATGATGGTCGTATGCGTGTTTGGCGCCGTGCAGGTGAGCGCCACAATCAGGACTGCATACGACCGAGGCACACAGGGCCAACACCCGGCATCATGGTGTGAGGAGCGATCTCCTACACTGGCCGTACACCACTGGTGATCGTCGAGGGGACACTGAATAGTGCACGGTACATCCAAACCGTCATCGAACCCATCGTTCTACCATTCCTAGACCGGCAAGGGAACTTGCTGTTCCAACAGGGCAATGCACGTCCGCATGTATCCCGTGCCACCCAACGTGCTCTAGATGGTGTAAGTCAACTACCCTGGGCAGCAAGATCTCCGGATCTGTCCCCCATTGAGCATGTTTGGGACTGGATGAAGCGTCGTCTCACGCGGTCTGCACGTCCAGCACGAACGCTGGTCCAACTGAGGCGCCAGGTGGAAATGGCATGGCAAGCCGTTCCACAGGACTACATCCAGCATCTCTACGATCGTCTCCATGGGAGAATAGCAGCCTGCATTGCTGCGAAAGGTGGATATACACTGTACTAGTGCCGACATTGTGCATGCTCTGTTGCCTGTGTCTATGTGCCTGTGGTTCTGTCAGTGTGATCATGTGATGTATCTGATCCCAGGAATGTGTCAATAAAGTTTCCCCTTCCTGGGACAATGAATTCACGGTGTTCTTATTTCAATTTCCAGGAGTGTATTATCGAAATAAATCATAATGATAACTGAAATTCTCTCTTAGAGTTATTTAGTATCCTTGATCCATACCACTGAGATAATGACTATATTCTATGAATTTTCAATCCAGGCACATCTATTGTATGCATTACGCACTTCATGCGACTAACTGCATTCATAGTATCAGAAAAAGAAAGTCTTACCGTCCCTAATGTGCACGTATTGTTCCATGGCCATTCACCGATGTTGCGTTATCCGTTGCTTCATTGTTAAGTTAGAATACTATCTTTTCTAGCGGGTTTGATTAGCCATATCTCAATTTATCGGACCTAATTGAAAGAATTAGACACATAGCGATAGAAATGGGAACCATGGAGCACTGCGTCCTCTTATATTAAAGGGAGATATTTCTTACATGAAAATCAATCAGCTTAACAAACAAGGGGTAGACTTCCAAGTGCTTCGCATTTCTTCTCCTTTAGCGACTGATGAAGACTACCACAAATCCTCTTTCGGACGTGACCAGCACATTCCAGCTTGTCTCTTGGAGTGTTGCAGATATGGTATCACGTATCAGCATAGCCCCGCGGGCCTGATAGCAACTAAATCACAAGCTTCCTTCTGAAACCGAATGCGGTCTCGCTGTATCTGGCGGACCAAATAGAGCGCGCCCATTGAGGCACGCCTTCATCGGCTCTGGACTAGTAGCGTTCTCTTGCCGTGTCACTATGGGTTGGCCGGTGGCAGCGAGACGACCCACTCGCAGTGGGAGCCACTTCGCTCTGCAGACCCGCATAGTCACGTCTCTGACGTCATCGTTCTTGCTTACTTAGGGGAGCCTAATCCTAGTCGACATTGTGACCGTTGGACTATGTCTGCCGGCCGATGTGGCCGAGCGGTTCTAGGCACTTCAAAAATTGGTTCAAATGGCTCTGAGCGCTATGGGACTTAACTTCTGAGGTCATCAGTCCCCTAGAACTTAGAACTACTTAAACCTAACTAACCTAAGGACATAACATACATCTATGCCCGAGGCAGGATTCGAACCTGCGACCGTAGCGGTCACGCCGTTCCAGACTGTAGCGCCTAGAACCGGACGGCCACGCCGACCGGCTGTAGGCACTTCAGTCCGGAACAACACGGCTGCTACGGTCGCAGGTTCAAATCCTGTCTCGGGCATAGATGTGTGTGATGTCCTTAGGTTAGTTAGGTTTAAGTAGTTCTAAGTTCTAGGGGACTGATGACCTCAGAAGGTAAGTCCCAATGTGCTTAGACCCATTTGAACCATTTAGACTCTGTTTCTTGCAGCGTCATTTGTATTGAGTCCTCGTTCGCATTGAGAAGTACAAGTAAATCTTCTGTTTACCGCGTTATGTTGTTTCCTAATTATTTCTGCTCCTGTGCAGCTTTCGCACGAGGTTACCGCACCACTCTACAGCTCACCCGTCATGAGCGTTGTTTACAAAGTCGGACACGACAGTATGGTTTATTAGCAACTACAGCAAATGTCTGGAAGGTGAGAATAGCTGCGACTGCAGAGTTTAACATTTTAATATTTTAAAGGCATTTCAGATGCTAATAACAAAAGGTAAATTTTAAACGCAACATAGATTAAAATTCAGTGGAATTAGGAAAAGTAGTTTTTTAAACTTTGGTCTGTGTTCTTTTTTTAACATCGTTATCTGCCTCTTGTGTACATTTCGCTGTATTAAGTTGCCAGGCGGCCCTTCCAGCGGCACCTCGGGCTAGTACCGGCCCACGCAGTGCGCCCAGCACCCCGCAGCCACAGCCCGCCCGCGGCCGGGCTGGCCACGGTCCCACACACGTCGCCAAGCCTGCGTCCGTAATAACGCTAATGGGAGGCGGCGCACAAAGCCAGCCAGTGCTCTGTAGCTGCGCACGCGCCGGAACTGTTGTTCTGGCCGGCGCACCCGCGCCGCAAATTAAAAACTGCCTTTGTGGGGCTCCAACCTCCCCCCCTCCCCACTCCAGCACACCTCCCCCTTCACGGAAAAAGCATGGACAGAATTATGCATTTTGCCTTTCGTTCCGCAGTTTTCAAAGCGCACAAGCTCTACGGTTTCCATTCAAAGCGGAATCTGTGGTTAAAGATTGTGAAAAGCTCTCTACCCAAGTGGCAACTTTTTTTTCTCCCGTTTTGCTTTGAAGAAACAGTAAAGAAACTCGCGTCTGCGAGGTACAAAATGCACTAAATGCCCATCAGCATCAACAGCTATCATCTTTCATGCAAAATACAGTATACCTGTGATGCCTTTAACTCTGAGGCTGGAACAAGGCAAAACCTTGGAGAATGTTTCGGCGTAAGCATTCCTTGAGTTGTGTCAGTGTCTTCAAAATCCATGGAAATAATTTTTTTATGCTGAACGTCCATATCGATATCAGCGATCGACTATCACTATTTAAAAAACAGTCCAAAACACTGAATAGTGGTATATTACCGCCTTGAGCTGTTGGTAAAATTCATTATCTACGCTAACAGTTTCGGTCAACTGACCATCATCTTCAAAAAAGTATTCACAGCTTGATATCAGGCGAAATATAAATTCATTATCGTGAAATGATAAAATCTTATATATCGTAATGTAAATTAAGTCGCCCCTGCGATAGAAACTGTCCTAGGTAGTGCACACGTTCGTGCTGTGGACAGATTCATACCACATCACGTAATTTATATTTAGATACGACAGCGTCTAGTTGGTGGTTTTACCTTTCGACAATACTGATATTATATTTCGCCTAACATGATTCTTGGATACTTAATGAACCTCACGATGGTCAGTCGAACGATACTGGCCGTGTAAGTAAGGAATTTTACCATTAGCAATGAAATTATTGTACAAACAGTTATATAAAGCCTATTTTTAGCGGTAATATGACGTTTTCCATCTACATACGAACTGTGGGGCACCACCTCCCGAAAGAACAAGATGTTTCAGACAGAATTATCTGATTTCAAAATCCCATATCTATTGATAAAAAACATACTATAGACATAGGATGAACTGGAAAATAACCACAAAATCATAAACTTCTAAGCTATGCCCACAAGAAAAAATCGTATTTGGTCATGTTTGGCGATCTTGGACGCCAAGGATGCAGGGTAGTGTGTCGACGTCCAGTGCGTTCTATCTAACGCTGAGCTGTCTTCAAATGTTGCAGAAATAGCTTCTTCCACAGCTTTAAGCCGGCCAGAGTGGCCGAGCGGTTCTAGGCGCTACAGTCCGGGACCGCGCGACCGCTACGGTCCCATAGTGCTCAGAGCCATTTGAACCATTTGAACCACAGCTTTAGGAGCACTCCGATGACTTCATTTTTCCAACAGACTTGATCCCATACGATTTTTTTCTTGTGGGTACATGTGGAGGAAAGTGCGTCTTGGCCTCTTTTACCCTGTAACATAGAAGAGGTGAAGTACATGATGTCTGATGCTGTATGTGTTGTCTACTAGCACCAGCACGAACATCATGTAAACAACAGCTAAATTCGTCATAAGCTTTACAAAATGTCTCTGCTTTCTACAGACGTTATGGCGGCTGTTATTCTGTTCTTCATTTCCTCTATGTTATTCATGTTTGGCGATCTTGGACGCCAAGAATGCAGGGTAGTGTCTCGGGGTCTAGTGGGTCCTATCTAACGCTGAGCTGTCTTCAAATGTTGCAGAAATGGCTTCTTCCACAGCTTTAAGAGGACCCCGATGGCTTAATTTTTCCAACAGGATGGGGCTCCACCACACTGGCTCAGCAACGTACTTCAGTTTCTGTGTGATACTCTACGTCAACGCTGAATAGGCCGCATCGGACCCTGAGACAATGCTCTGCATTCTTGGCCTACAAGATCGCCAGACGTGACCACATAAGATTTTTTTCTTGTGGGTACATGTGGAGGAAAGTGTGTTACGGCGCCCTTTACCCTGTGACCTAGAAGAGGTGAAGAACATAATAATAATGGCCATAACTTTCCTGAAAGCAGATACATTGTGTAAAGTTTATGACGATTTCAGCTATTTTGTAGATATTTTGCAGCTGATGCCATGTTCGTAGTTTGTTTTTATCAAATAAGTATGGAGTTTTGAAATCAAATCATTCGTTTTGAAACTTCCTGTATATTGTCCAAGGTCCGAATGAGTCATAACATTGAAACTACTACCCAGGCGGGACTGAACGCGTTGGCGACGCGTGACGCTGTAAGTAAAGTAGATGAAAGGAGCAGAATGAAAGGGGTATATATTGGCGACGGCAAGAGCTATAAGATGGCGAAATCAAATAACGTATGCTACTTCGAGAAGGGACAGATCGTTATGACCCGGTGCATGTGAACGAGTATGTTGGAAGCATGTCTGCAGTTCCTGTGATACTGCTGAGAGCATCTATGGAAAATATTTGACGGACGGTGAAACAACGAGAAGATGACAAAGTGTAGGACATCCATCAGAGAATGTGGTTGTAGGAGGCTTGCCCGCTCTGTATAGTAAGAAAAGGCTGGAAAATTGCACTGGTGAGGACTGAGTAGGGGAGGAGGATATTATTATTTAACGTCCCGTAGACAACAAGGTCATTAGCGTTAGAGACGGAGGACAGGCTCGGATTAGAGAAGATTGGGAAGGGAAATCGGCCGTGCGCTTTCAAAGAAACCATCCCGTTATTTCCCTGGAATGATTTAGGGAATTCACGAAAAACCTAAATCAGGACGGTCTGACGGGCGTTTGAACCATCGTCCTCCAGAGTGCTGGTCTAGTGTGCTAACCACTGCGCCGCATCGCTCGGTAGTTGCACAGGCCACACCAACACTCAGCCCAGGAGATTTTGTAGCATTGTGGACTGCGTGCCAGAGTTGAACATCTCGGACTCTACGACCTTTCGTATCAGCACTACAGAGTGTCCTGTGATAGAGCAGCATCGGTCAGGCAGTTGTTTGCTGACAATGGAGTGAGTCAGTCATTAGGCTAGTGGCCAAGGGCGACGGTCGGGTTACGATGAGGAAAGTATGGTAAGAAGCATAATGAGTCTGAAAGTCAGACGTGACGTATTTGAGTCATGCTTGTGGTTGTAAATTCACGGAAAACGATTTTGTGAAATAAAATTGTGTAGAATCGTGAGTTATGAGGAGTTTGCAGTGTGTTACAAAAAAAGCAGGGCATTAGCAGCTCAGGACAAACTAATTTCTTAGGCGATCACGTATAGGACATGTATATCAGAAGCAGTCTTGATAATTTAGGATGAAGTAACAAAATACATGAATTAATCGTATTGTGAAACATTTGAAACTATGTTGCTAAGTGAGATGTTTGATAATGGATTTATACGAAGAGTTTGTTATTCATACACGAGTCTACACAAATAGTTAGGAAATGACTGTAGCATTAAATATGATCTCTAAATCGTACTCGTATTCTAACTCTACCTGTATAATAATGATCAGCTTACACCACTCCTTAATTATATTATGCATGGTTTTCGAAAATTCCCGTTACCAACTTCCTGGACTCATAGAGGAGGGTTAGTACATAATATTTTGAACCGAAACTTATGTCCGAAACCGTGTAGTTGTGTCCTTTCCCTGCTACAGCCGTCTGAAAACAAGTTAACAAGTTTGTTCGATTTGAAACAGGGTAATCACGGGAGGGGGGGGGGGGGGGGTTGATGTTATTTAACGTTTGTTCTACCTCTCTGAGCAGGCTCGAGCGTCATATAGTGTCTATGAGTGTTAGAGCAACAAATATACGCTTACAGAGTACACCAACGTGATCCTTATGAATGGCAATCTCACGGTGATGGAATAGCTGCTCGTCGTCTTTATCTAGATCGTTCTCCGCAATGTCCAACACCATCGCAACCCCTTTTCGCCACAATTACGCAACGGCTTCGAGAAAGGGTACCTTCACCGTCAGCAGGCTTGACTTTGGTGCTCCTAGGAAACGCTTTCTGGAAGAGGCCATCCAGCATCTGAAGAGAACACGTCAACGAGTACGCGAGCAATGTATCTGGCTATTAATGAGTGGAACCGTAATGTGATGCAAAGTATCAACCTAATGAATTACTTGTAAAGATGGTCGCGTTACCAACAAACGGTTGTAGCACTGAAACGGTACGCTTCCGGATATGGGTTCCATTCCAAAATATTATCTACTCTTTCTCCTCTACAAGTGCTAGAAGTTTGTAACGGTAATTTCCGAACAGCCTGTATTGGCTGGCACAGATTACATATTTGAAATAATTTCATCAATCTTGAAACCAACTAATACGAACGGTAGCATGAGATTTGGCGTCGTAGGGGCCACATTATTGTGGTTGATGCGTTTAGAGGAATAGACTGCTGAAAAGCTTACGACGAGCAAGTGGTACTCGCATGAGTCGCAGCCGTACATTCCGGCACGGCTGGAGTTACTGCTCTTCTCCAGTCTCCACTCGAGGGTCTGATCCAGCCCGCCACTGTGCACGGCCATTGCTCGGCTGTCGCTGTCGTGGATTAGGCAGCCATCGTTTCGGCTCGGCGTGGAACTTAATGGTGGGACTCGGCGCTCTCGAGTGCCGGCAATCCTCTTAGGGTTGCGCGCGCCCCGGCGCTCAGCGTGGCGTGGCGCGGCGTGGTGAGGATAGCTACTTTTGCCGCCGTCCTTCAGATTGGCTGCAGGTGAGCTTAAGTAGGGACTTTCTGCTCCACAGCTCGTCGGGGGTTACAAGAGCTCACTTGTCTGGAATTTAGTGCCTCACTAACAGAACTCTACAACGGCCAGTCATTAAACAAACAGCCAGTGTTTAAATCGAAGCTTAGTGCCATGCTGTTTACAGCGTGTTTATAAAGTAGTTATACAAAAGTGAGCTTTAATTGTGACTGAGGTAAATAACTTACTGAAATATTTGATACGGCACTGAATGCAATATAACTTCTATTTTATTTACACATGGTAAATGAGGCTGCGTTCTGTAAACCGACAAAGGTCCTATCTGCAATCCTATGAACCAAGTCTTGATGAATGGTGGCAAATGCTTGTGATATTCGCTGTCGTAGTTCGTCGACGTTTTCCGGAACCGACGAAGCGAACACTATTGTCTTTAACGTAACTCATACACAGAAGACCATTGGGGTTAAATCAGGTGATTGTGGTGGTTAGAATATTTTTCCAACTCATCCAATCCAAGTCCACGCACTCCTCCGGAGATACGGAACGCCTATGGAGGTCACAAGCGGGAAGAGAAGCGTTGATCTTACGGGGTCTTCTTACGGGCAGCTGTGGAAAACCTGTCAGTCGCACCACTGCTAATTATCGACAAGAAGAGACTTCGGAGTGCCAATGAAACAACCCCTTCTCTTGTGGCTTTGATTCCCACAAATTTCGCGGTCCAAAACCACACTTTTCAGTGCGACGAGCAACAGCATGACGTTTTTGACAACCTCTGACGCTCTTGAAACTGCTGTACGATTCAACACCTCCATAATGACATCGTGGGCATGCAACCTCTTTAAACGCGATCATGCCCCTCTTGACTGTAGTCTGAACACAGTTTTAGCTTTGTTGTACAGTGTGGAAACGCTCGACGAAGTCTTAACGCGATCCGAAGCACTAAAGGGTGCTACGCTTTTTCAGCTCTCCTGTTTTGCGCCCTCTAATGGCGTGACATTAGCAACACTCTTGGTGCCACGTGCGCGCCTTTGCAGCTTAAGGATGTCCCTCTACAGAGACGGCCACTCACTGCCTCATAGACGCCCCTGTGCCAGGGAACAAAATCACATCCAAGGTAGCATTGGGTAGAATTCTGATGAAAGTTGGTGCCAGTGTGAAACCCGCTTTACTCCTCATATGAACTTCTGAGTTTTGGCCTTCCTTTCCCATACGTCGATACCTAGCTGTTTGTGGCGTGGTTGAGAACCATTGTGACGTCGCAGGTAGCCGCGCTTTCGTACTATTCCAGAGGAAAGTTGTTGGCACCATTGGGCCAATTTTCATACCTGTGCATCGCAGGTGGAGACTGGGCACCCTTTAATTGTGTTCTGCAGTTTATGTTACGGTGATATCCGGCCAGCCTCGCTTTTTGTAAACACAACTGTTCTGCTATCGGAGTTGTAAAACATACCAATTCTCTCTGGTATCTATAAGACAAGAATTGTTGGCATAGTTAACTTGTTAATTATCCTTAGATGCCACGTCGTTTGCCTTCAATTCGGTATATCGGTGAAACGACAATGAGACGTGTTATTGCGTCCAATAACACGACAGGAAGCAGCAGGGCCATAATTACCAAACATACACATTTTTGGATATACCATCACTCAATAATGAGAAGCTCACAGGGTTTCCTTACGTCTAGTTCCAGATCCGTCATCAAGTGGTAGTAAACTACGATGGAAAGCCCAAGCCCCGTTATCATCTTACGAGTGACATAGCTTTGACATATCAGACTCATTAGGTAACTATTGGTAATGAAGTCCCATGCTTCATGACAGAGGGTAGGGGAACGATGCGGGAGACTCGCACTGCCGTACTAGGCGTGGTCTTAGTGGCGGTGGTTTGCCGATGCCTTCCTCCGACCGTAATGGGGACGAATTATGATGATGATTAAGACAACACAATCTCCCTTCCATACTAATCTTTAATATAATTGGACTACCTCGCAATTTTTTAGTCCTGGAGCTCCAAAACAGGCACCTATGACTGTATATGATCTATCTCATCTTTCACTTACTCACGTCTTCTCCACGTACACGAAAGCGCATTCCGTACCCTCACGGCAAAATTTATTTCTGTTACCCAATGGTAGCTGCTCCTACTGTTTCTGAGCATGAACATCAAAAATTTAATTAGCTTGGCGCTAGCGTGACCGCGGCAGGTGTCGTGCTCTTAAGCATAAAAGTTCCGAATGGTCTCTACTCTCACTCCACTTTACGGATTTTATCTTTCGGCTATCCTGGACGTAGCTGTTCACCAAAAACTGGCTTCCTGCTGGGTCAGAGCATGGCGATACTGCACGCCGCATTGCGGTTAGCTTATACAGTGAGCCTCCTTGGCCTTGATGGACATGCCATATTAAAGCAGTACACATCAGTGTACCGTCATTTAGAATACAAACACGGATGGCTCCTCTCCAGCAGAGCTTAGAGCGCCCACGCAATATACTTTGGCCACTTCAACCTGCTCCTGCTCCTCCCCTCGTATTGGCAGTGCCATCATCTCGATGCCCAACATTGGCCTGCTCAGCCCTGTGCTACAGGCTTCTGCTGGACAAGTACTCAGTAGGATTTCCAAATACAAATGTAAGCAATCCTTCAGAAACCGTAATATGGACTTTTAGTAGTTTGATATCGCAAGCAATCACTAATGTTATATTTCAGCATACTAGTACTCTCATTTCTAAATAGTAATCAGTTTAGATCAGATGAATTTATCAATCTAATGAGGGTTTGTAGTTTGCGGCAGTTTTGACAAAAACACTCACATAACGGTTGTACTAAATTTCGCACCATATACGCCCCAAAACAACTTACCAGTTTATTATTATACTGCATACATAAAGTAAGTAATATTACGCTTTTTGATACCCTTTCTGTTCTTACAGTTTTACTGGACCACGATTCATGAATCTTGATATGAAATCGGAGATGCAGATATGTGTAGACAGAGTTCTAAAGTGTATTAACGTGGACAGCAGCATTTTCGACCAAGTGCTATGATTACAATGTTACATTAATACATAGAGGATTGTGTGCCTTACGTGGAATGATGTGATGCAGGTGTACTCTTGGTTTTTCCATCTTTGGAGCGGAATGAGCAAAAGCTGCCGAGCTTAAGTTGGCCTGCTATGGTTTATGGTGTCTACACCTGGGTTCGAAAATAATTACAAATTACTTTAGCCGATTAGCGATTCTTTCCATTGTGTTTCTGTGAGGCTATGTAGTCCAGAGATTTCGACCCACGAAGTATGCATTCAAACGTTGTACGCGCAAACTAGCAGCGTTTTCGGCGACTTGACAACTATATCAGTAGTTAACTACCTGTACGTCTGGTGAATATTGTGATATATTCGGTATTTATTTACAAATTTTACGTTATAAGTGTCGCTTCTTGAAATCGTCAGTTGCGTCCAGCATTTGAGTATCCTACACATGTCATTACTGTATTGTCCCAGGTATTCGTTTCTTCCCAAGTGCTGTGTGATTAGAGATTTATTTAATAAATTTCAGTAAATCACAAATGTATCACTTAAATTATATCGACAATATTGACGCTTAGCGAGTACACTTGCAGCACCATATTGTTTCGGCAAATCACCACGCTTAATACCAGCGTTTATTTACTGTAATAGCTTTATATATTCATGTAGTCTTTTAATAGTCGATGTTGGGTCATAGTACTGAGAAGTGATAATTTTAAACAACCAGATTCGCAGTCTTGATGTCCTGTGCAGCTCGAGTTGGCGTAGTCATTTTGCTATATTTCTTCATAGCCTTTTTTAACCTGGTGCATTTTATCATACCTTATATCTCAAATTCTTATTCTCATTCACTGTTATCAAAAACTTCTATTCGACCAGCCAGTTCCTGCACGTCATTCTTCTTATTTATTATTGCTTTGCATCCATTAATCTTTATTTCAAGGGAATCCCATCGGCAAAGCTATTTCCAGGCTCGAAATTCGTAGACAGTATTGGCCTTGGTCGAATTACTTCAAGCTGGAAGCTCTTGCAAATTTGGGTGGCTGACAAACTATTGCCATAGATCTGCAACATGACCCACATGACTGAGTAGTCTGTCAGTGGTAGGATTAGATACTGCATGCAGGCTAAGTGTTACATGTAAGGGGAGAGCTCAGAGCACAGAATCCATCTTCCCTATGAACAAGCATGAAGTGCTGTCTCGAACGGTAAGTAAATCCGAGGAATTGTGATGGGTCTTATAAAGGAACGTAGTAAACTTTCTTTTCTTACTCATAAATGTATAGATAATTTTTCGACTCTCGTACCAAAGATTAATGTGAAAAATATTTAACACTGTTGGACAAAAGAAGATTTACGCTCTTCGTTTATTAGTTTTAGTATTAGTTATCTTCCGTTGTTTTCATGTCCTGGTGATAAGACGTCTTCTGTAATTTTAAAGTGAAATGGTGTTATATAGTGAAAGCAATTTATGAAACAGATGGACTATCTCACTTACGATACCACGGATCCCAGTTCCTGTAACTCCGGAAGATTATAATTATTTTAATTTTATGTGGAGAATTTAGATGGAGGCGACTATCTTCACGACGGTGCTGCTTAACAATAGAGGTACGTGAATGTGTTCATCTCTTTCCCTTCATGGCCGCCAATGTCAATTTCAGTACTTACTGCGCGACATTAAGAACCTGTAATCTTCCTTTTCATTTAATTACGAAGGCCAATTATTTTCTTTCCTACATGAATAAATTTGTTTTGACTACAGGGGGATGATAGTATTTAGAACGTACGTGCCTCTATCCCGATCGTGCGTTCGCATACATTTGAGTGTGTACCAACGCAACTATACTTATAACCCATTTCCCTCATAATATTAAATCTTATTTCGAACCACTCACTCGCGTATTTACGTGCCCTCTTATCTTGTGTAGTCAATCGGGTGTTTTCTTTAATAAAGCTACCTATGGTATGCAGTGGCTTAGTTTCCACAATTGACCTTTGCCTGTGTTACAATGGCTCTTCATGCGAAATACTTATTATGCGAAATTCATAATAACTCTCATTTCAAAATTGCTACACTGGCGGACCAAGCTTCTAACAGTTTAACAGGGCTGTTACAGTCTCAACTGTTCTAAAGCCATTTACATCCCACTTCAAACAACATAGCATATAGAAATGGAATACAATTTGCGAAACGGAAATCTTACTACAGTCGGATTAAAAGTCACAACTAGAGTCATCCATTTCCCATAAATATCTCGAAGTCCTAATTTGCTAAGATGCGAAGTGTAGGTATAGTAAATGACAGTGTAAGACTCATGGGTAGTATACTAGGAAGCTGCAGTTCGTCTACTAAGTAGATCGTAAGCTACTGAAAGGAATCGTACAGCGCATACATGAATATTCTCATGTACGTCAATCTGTAACAGGGGAGGCTAATATTTGAAAACGAGTGTGCGAATGGTTACAGGCTTCTATCACTTGCAAGACAACGTGCCAGCACTCTTGATAAATTTTAATCAGTTATTGCTAAAGCTAACTTACCATCCTTTATAATTATCTCTTTTCACCACTGTTATCAACTGAATACTTGTCTGACTTTTTTCGTTTATTTGTTCAAAAGGGCCTATAAACAATATTTCTGCTCAGTAAGGGTAATTTTTTAAATTTTGATGTGCTTTTAACACTTCTGCCACGCATTCATTCGACAGCGACTTTGAAAATATTGCTATATTGAATACAAGATCACACGTTTAGATTTCACTATTTTATATGATTTCTTTATTAATCACATTCAGCAACGCAAATCCACAATATGAAAAGTTATCAGAATAATTTTGCTCCACAGTTTCTGAAAAAACTGTACTTAGTTATCTTTAGAGACGGTTTTTCTTAGCACATCGCGCCACTTGCACTTTACAAACACTCTTTCCCCTGTTAAACTATAGTCAACAATTGTCGCCAATCGAAATACATCAACTGCAAATAAACTGCAACACACACATCCTGAAAAGAACACCACAGGCAAAGATCCATACCGTAAGCAGCGTTTTACGAAGTTATACCAGCATGTATGTCACGTACGTCGAACATCTTGCGAGAACAAGATTAGAAAATTTAAAGCACCGCCTTTCGGTGCAGAAAATATGAATAATTCAGTCCCTATTCAATCCGGTAGAGGTCGCACAGATGAAACGGGGTAAATAACGGCTCTCACAGAGGCGCAGACGCTGTTATTCTTCCCATACTCCAACCTGGAGTGGAACGAAAAAGAATCCTCTTAAAGTTAAATAAAATTATCCCTTTTTCACAAAATTTATAGTGATTCTCCAAGTACATATTTAAAGCATATGGCACACTATTAATTTCCTTTCATACGATCAGCTGATTTTGCTAAACGTTTCAAGTAACTATACCTCGGTAAACATTAGAATGGCTCACACTTTTAGGTGGTATTTCAGTTTCTGAATATCTGCCTACATCGCTTGTAAACTTCCATCTCTTTCCTTTTGAACGTAGACCCGCAATATTACGTAAGTTGTTCAACGTGTTACGCTATGCAGAAAGGGAAAATATTTGTATGGCACATACACTGTTTTTAACGGTCGTCGTTTTCCAATAAAAGTAATATGCTCGTGCTCTGTTTAACGGCATTCCGCTGTCCTGGACATGAGGTGTCTAGGGGTTATATCACTTTTAAATTTACTACATTTGGAACTCAGGATTGCCGGTACACTACAATGTCGGACGTTTTACTGACATTGTGCAGAGAATATCGTGAACTTCATCCTGGATATTATCTCAACAGCCTCATGAATCTTGTATAGTCGTACCTCGAAATCTATGATTATTTCTGCAGAAGAAAACAAAAATGCGTAATTTACAGTACAAATATAACGCTCATGTTAATAAGCTTACGAATTAACTGTTTTGTGTGCTGGTGACAATTCTCTGAGCTGGGTTTTTGTTCAGAACAATGTGTTGTTTTTGTGAATGAATTTTTTGTATTCTTGCTCGACAGCGGTCATTACTGATTTCAATAGCACGTGTGCCACCAATCGTTCAAAATATTTTCGTGTTGCGGTTACTTGAATGCATAAATCCATTACAAGAATAACGATTTCCGACAGTCACATTACTTGCCCAGATTACTTATTGTTTCACACATCATCATCTACGTTATCGAATTATCCTTGACAGAAGCACATCGTATCTTGAATTCATGTTTCAGAGTTCTTTTCTTTTCTTTGTACCGTTAATTTCAGATATGTCTAACGAATATCGTTTCGTATCGCAGTTATCCACAATTTACTTCTGTCTTCGAGTTGGTGTAACTTGGGTTGCCATCCGCCTTGATACACCGGGACCGTCACCATTACGGACCTTCTTACCTCGACTTCCCGGCAAAACCCAATTTTGCCAAATACTGTTACGAGCTTGGCTCAAGTACTGAAGTAACGATATCTGTTAGCGCAACATATAAACGAAGCTTCAGTTAGTTTTATTTGTGTCAACAAATTTATGTTTTCAAGGCCGTCTCACAGATTACGGTGCATGTTGTGTATCCTGTATCGACGATGCAAGTACTTTCTAGATTTAGCGCCATCATTCGAGAAAATACCAGACTTCTCCCGTAGTACGGGGCTGGAATTACTTAAGCAGTGCCAGACGGAAGAATCGGACAATTCCCATTTGATGAGCGATCTGATAAGACGATTCTTTCTAAACATAAGACGAACCACGAGTGCAAGTTACTAATGTGTGAGGTGTTTACTGCGGATGGTTCAAATGGCTCTGAGCACTATGGGACTTAACTGCTGTGGTCGTCAGTCCCCTAGAACCTAGAACTACTTAAACCTAGCTAACCTAAGGACATCACACACATCCGTGCCCGAGGCAGGATTCGAACCTGCGACCGTAGCTGTCGCGGGGTTCCAGACTGAAGCGCCTGGAACCGCTCGGCCACTCTGGCCGGCTACTGCGGGTGTATAGGTGATGATGTGTATAGTGATGTCTGCTTTGATTACTAAAGTGTTATGTCGATTGTTTACCGTCTAAAAAAATGGTTCAAATGGCTCTCAGCACTATGGGACTTAACATCTGAGGTCATCAGTCCCCTACAACTTAGAACTACTTCAACCTAACTAACCTAAGGACATCACACACATCCATGCCCGAGGCAGGATTCGAACCTGCGACCGTAGCGGTCACGCGGTTCCAGACTGAAGTGCCTAGAATCGCACGGCCACACCGGCCGGCCCTTTACCGTCTAATAAACTTATCATAACCTAAGAAAATGCCTAAGGGAGGAAAGACGAAGTGCCAATTTTCGGATGATTACACAGAAGACTTGCTTTTATCAAGAAAGGAAGTATGGATAAGGAAGCATTGTGTGAAATGTGTAGCTGTTTCATTTCAGAAACTCATGGAGATAAGGCAGATGTGAGGCTTCACACTTCTACAAAAAATCATTCAAACAGATTAGCATTGACATCAAAGCCAATTTTTGCATTTAAGATTAACCTTCATGCGCTCGCGCTAGAAATAGTGACGCAAGCGCTCGCGCGGGCGGTCGGCCGACCGCCTGAGAGTTTTCATCAATCCCTTGAAGTTTTCCGTTTTTAAAGGTCATATTTCCATTAAATATCGACATAGGATATCTCACACAATATTGCAAACACATTTGTAATCAAAATAATTTATTTAACAATAAAATATACAATGGAATACAAAATGGTAATCAAATACCCAAATGAAATATAAGAACTTTTTTTTAATTGTAATGTTTTGGGACTATATAATGTAATACTTAAGACTAGAATTATTCACTGTCTTAACTCGTCACAAGAAAAGCTAATTTTGCTTTGGAAAAATAGTTTTTGATTGAAAACGTCACAAACATTTCTGTCAGATGAAAAATGCTGATCAGTCTGCATGCATTTCATTTTCGTTTTGAGGCTGACAACAATTATTGCACGTAACTGTCGTGGTTGAATGTCTTAGACAGACGTTTCTTCCACATTCACCGCATTCTCGCTTTGTTCTTATATTCTTTTTGAGCCACACAAATAGCATATTGCTCTCCTTGTAGGGGTTGATACAGCTGGACAAACTACATCACTCTCTCTGTAATTTTTCAAAAATACTAACAAATCTTTTGGTAAATGCTTCAATTTAGCTCTTTCTTTCAGGTTTTCGCTCATCAGTTCCAAAGATAACGCATGTGAGAATTGTCTTCTCGTTTTTTCTTTCATATTACCTGTGTTGAATTGAAAAATGCTTAACGAATTTATTTCTGCCAAGTCAAGTGAGCGGAAAAATATACATGCAGGCCACCTTTGTGTTCTTCTTGATGTTGAAATTCTGGAGCAAATTCACATTCACTAGAGAATTGGAAGAGTCTATAAAATTGAGGAACTATAGGGGAGTGCCAAAAAGAAATACTCAAATTCCGAAGTAGACGAGTAGAACAAAGTCTCGTAAGCATTCGCAAGGCGGTTAACTGACCGTTTTTGTAAGTGCCGTAAGCGCTTGCAAGGCTGTAAACTGAACTTCGAACGTGTTCGGACCTATTTGAACTTGTCCTGAGAGGCAGAGAGGTGCGACTTGGACGAACATTGAGCAGCATCTGTCGGAAAAAGGTGCAACTAGAGAATACATGTCCCTCCCGCCGCTTCGTTACTTTGTGGAGTAAATATGGCGCGAAATTGCAAAAAGGCGGTCACTTCACCGCCTGCGCGAGCGCGTGAAGGTTAAAGAAAATAGCCATGAAGAATTACTTTATGCTACTGCTAAACTAAAATAGTGTATAAAATTGTCAGGAATCATGAGTCCATCAATTCTGTTGACTGTACTGTAAAACTAAGTGGCGCTATGTGTTCTGTCTCCAAAGTAGCCGCAAAGCAGTCTACAGCGAGGAACAAAGCTACAGCGGTTGTTGAAAATATTCTCGCACCACATTCCGTGACCGATTGCAAGAAGTTTCATTTTAGGGCACCGACGCATCGAACCACAAGTCTACAATTGCAAAGATTTGTCTAGACACTTTAAGACAACTGCAAATTCCATTACACAATTTAGCCGCTTTTTGTGTAGACAATACTCACACCAACTTATGAGGGCTTCATCGACGCGGCCAGCGGAATGTGTTTCTCCTAACTGAAGAAGAACTAGGAAGATATGTAGAAGGAATTTAATGCGCTGCCCATATTCTCCACAACAATATATCAAGCGCTGATGGAGTTTTAACAGTCGACATTCAAATAATCATGTTGAAAATAATTGCTTTCCAAAATACACAGTAAGGACAGAGGCTGAAAGGGTTCTGCTCATACGTTGAAGTCAGTCATCAGACTCCTCTATCTCACTCAGAAACAAGAGGGCTGTTGTTAATGCTAGCATTTGAGAGAATCCTTAACCTTTGGGTTAAATTAAAACAAATTTTTAACGCTGAAGACAGGCCACCTAAAACAATTTCAGATTTTTTCAGTAATCCGATCAGTGAAACTTACCTCATGTTTCTGCAGTCGAACTTGGCTCTGTTTGAAAAAATATATAAAAAGCGTGGAGGAGAATAAAGTCTCGTAATTAAAGTAAGAAATATATTGATCGACACTAAAAGATTTGTAAATGAATGCCAATTTTATTGGCATGCAAACCAAGATGAATTTGAATAAATTAAAGAATGAGAACCCTACCCAAGAAATATTTAATTTGATTTCGAAATATGAGGTAGAGATAATGGCTTTCTATACCACAGTATTTCAACACTTTAAGAAGTGGACTACTTCTTTTAATAAATATCAAGTATTTCATTGGACGACGTTATCTGAAACCACAGATTGGATGATGATTGAAATCGATATTCTATACCTGACTAAATATGGTTTGAAGATTTCAGGCGACGGTTGTTTTAAGAAATATATGTATCTGGAGAGGTATTTAGAAGCTAAGCGTGATTCGGAGGAATGGAATTCTAAACACTCTATGAAAGAGAGTTGGATTTACTTTCTTAACAAAATCAAAAATACTGAACGCAGGTGCCAATTGCCAAAATTATGCGGGTATTTGGTTTTCTTTAATCCCACACTCAACGCCACTGTGGAACGAGTATTTTCGCTGATGTTGGCCCTGTGAACTAATGAAAGACGTGTATTGCTGCCAGGGAAGGTGGAACAGTATTGCAGTGCCACTTTAGCTACAAGGTGACTTTCATGGAATTTTATAAATACGTAAAAGAGAAAAAAGACTTGCTGAAAAGGGTGACGTCTTCCGAGAAATACGCTGTACCAACTACTTCAGCCGCAATAAGTTCCAAGCAGTTGAGTTTTAAATAAAAAGTAATTATAATATAAAACCTTTAAGCGCAATTTCTAACACCCCCCAATCTCAGAGTGTCCCGACTAGGTCCCAGCTAGATACGGCAACCATAGGTGTACCATTTCGTAGCAAATCAAATTTTTCACGTAGTTAATTTTAATTTACTTGCAATATCAAAGTATTGTCGACAGATACAATTCAACAACACGGAATAATTTGAAAATGATAAACCCCATTACATAATACTTTCCAGTATACTTATTACAAGAAATTTAAATAGCCCTTACCTTTGCATTGGGAATAAATAAAATGATAGCATCCTACCGAGTTCCGTACCTTGAAGTCATAGAATGGAAGCAAGAAGCAGTTCACAGCACCCCTGAATTGGTTCTCTACCACATTTCGGAGAAGCCAGCCAACTCGACCGAGAATACCTCGCGGGGAAAACCTATTTCAGTTTGAAATAACTGATGCTTGCTTTCTCACGGCGGAGATGAGAATACTGACACTGGCAGAGAGAGACGTGCCGTACCACTCTCTACTGACCTACGTCTAGAAGATGACTAACTGCCTCTTAGTAAGCATTTTACTATTTAGGCCGTAAGGAAATTTTGGCGTCGAGGCTGCTCTCCTGGCGCTTGTGTTAAAATCGATCATCTGAATTGGTCAGTCTTTTAAAATGATTGAAGCAACTCTCTCGTAATTCAGTATTTTAGTATTTTACAAGGTACGGAATGTTCACCTTATAGTGTTATTGGCGTCATCGATTCGAAAATGGCACGCATAATTCCTGGCTTCAGTATGAGTTGTCAGAGATTGTTTGTAAATAACGTAGTTGTTGAACATCTCTTATTCCCGCATGTTAACCGATTTATAGGATTAAGTATATCCTCTAAATGAATCAACATGGATTCCACTTGTGAATCTCAAACCACCATCTCCGTCTATGATGTTCAGATCGCCATATGATACCGCCCAGTTTGATACTGCGGTCTTTGTCTTTCGGAAGGCACCCAATATATCTCCCTATTTTCTTGCCCCTTCTTCGTATCAGTTTCTGCCACATGTTCCTCTCCTAAAAGATTCTGCTGAGGATTTCCACATTTCTCGTATTATCACTTTATGTTATTTTCAACTTTCTTCTGAAGGTCTCATCTCGGACGCCAGTCTTCTCTCCATTTCCCATCTTCTCACAATCCATGATTCACTACCATACACTGCTGTACCTCAGACGTACGTTGTTGTTGTTATGGTCTTCAGTCCAGAGACTGGTTTGATGCAGCTCTCCATGCTACTCTATCCTGTACAAGGATCTTCATCTCTGAGTAACTACTGCAACCTACATCCTTCTGAATCTGCTTAGTGTATTCATCCCTTGGTGCCTCTCTGCGATTTTTACCCTCCACGCTTCCCTCCTATACTAAATTGATGATCCCTTGATGCCTCAGAACGTGTCCTACCAACCGATCCCCTCTTCTAGTTAAGTTGTGCCACGAATTCCCCTTCTCCCAATTCTATTCAATACCTCCTCATTAGTTATGTGATCGACACATCTAATCTTCAGCATTCTTCTGTGACAACACATTTCGAAAGCTTCTATTCTCTTCTCGTGTAAACTGTTTATCGTCCACGTTTCACTTCCATACATGGCTACACTCCATACAAATACTTTCAGAAACGACTTCCTGACACTTAAATATATACTAGATGTTAACAGATTTCTCTTCTTCAGAGACGCTTTCCTTGCCATTGCCAGTCTACATTTTATATCCTCTCTACTTCGACCATGATCAGTTATTTTGCTCCCCAAATAGCAAAACTCCTTTACTACTTTAAGTGTCTCATTTCCTAATCTAATTCCCTCAGCATCACCCGACTTAATTCGACTACATTCCATTATAATTAATACGAAAAATATTTGTAGGTTCTAAATACAGGTAATATGCCTCTTCATTAAGTAGATCTTTTTTAGCATATAGTTTTTTAACATTATCAGAAATGAGATTTTTAATGATAGGCCTGAAGAACTTGCGATCTTTCTTACAAATAGCAAAATTAATATAGGCTGTCACATAATTACAGACTAGTCCCCTTTTTTCATATTTATCATTAAACCGGATGGCCGTACTTGTACTTAGTAGTTTCTTCTTTAAATCTTTATAAATTTTATTTTATAAACGGTCACTGAACCAAGCAGCCGTGTCTAAAACTTTGATCTACTGAAGGTATCTACCATTTCATTAGAAACTGCCTCTGCCAATACAGTGGCATCTCCTGGTTTTTTCATACATCGTAAAACGGGCCACCTTGATAAAACTTCACGACCACTTTTAGAAAACACTAGTTGATTGTGAACAAGGACTATTCCTCCTTTTCAGTATATTGGTTTACAGTTAAGTACGTAATTTATCTACTGAAATAGACAAGTGATGACTCATAATCAGTTAGATAATAGGTAAACCCAAAAAAGTAGACTATTAGATATAACAGAAAAACTGCACTCTATATGGAAGGTAACATTATATCGAAACAATATAATGTTCTTCTTTCTCAGCCTGCTCATATTTTGAAATTTTTCCAACGCTCGTTTCAGGTAACATCCATAGGAAAGTAACATCTGTTACTCATCACTCAGCCCAAACTGTGAAGGTACTCGAAATCCTATGCTTGCTCGTAGTTCAAAAATGGAGTTTTCGAAATTCACATCCAAGGAGGTAAAATAGGGAGTGGAGAGCTTTTGAAAATATGTAATTATTAATGAAAGGGGATGAAATAGGAAGTGACTAACTGTATGAAAATATTTCTTTATGAAATCATTTTTAAAACTGGGAGAAACGTACTTCAGATGAGAAAGGTATACCATCACCTAAAGCTTCGTGTGGGTTTCCAAAGTTAAGGAAGTTACTGCATGTTTCATGTCAAAATAGTCAAGGATGGGTAATTTCTTATACCATTACCAGATGTTCAAACACAACAAAGAAAATGTTCTGAAATGATAGAGTGCAGTTTTTTCGGTTACATCCAGTAGTCTTCGTTTTTGGGCAGATGTATTATGGTTCAAATGGCTCTGAGCACTATGGGACTTAACTTCTGAAGTCATCAGTCCCCTAGAACTTAGAACTACTTAAACCTAACTAACCTGAGGACATCACACACATCCATGCCCGAGGCAGGATTCGAACCTGCGACCGTAGCGGTCGCGCGGTTCCAGACTGTAGTGCCTAGAAGCGCTCGGCCACCTCGGCCAGCGCTGACGTATTATCTGATTCATTATTTGTCTGTTTGAGTAGGTACTTAACAATACAGTAATAGACTGAGAAGGAGGTATAGTCGTTGGCCACATTTTTATGTAAATATTTCCTTAGGAAAATATTTCTGCAACTTCAATTTATGATCATTTGTATTTTGCTTCTCAGTTAGAAATTTTTTTAAAAAATGTCTGTTACACCATTTTTGTAATTCAAACTTGATGCGGTGAAATAGGGAATGAAAATTTTCATGAAAATATTTCATTGTATTAAAACATTTCCATACCTGAATTTGGAGTGGGTGTTGATCTTATACCACAGGCATAGTTTATGAAGGGATCCTTCGAATAAGGAGATGAAACGTTTTTTTGAAAATATGTCACTATAAAAGCAATTTTGAAGCTAAACTTATGCAAACTAGTATTTGGTTTGTCGGTCAGAAATAAAAAGTTGTAGGTTTCAACATTTCTGGACATTAAACACCAAAGAGGGTGTATTTATTTTTTCGAAAATGAATCATTATTAAAAAATTACTAAAGCAGTTTTAAAGCTACATCTATGACAATGGTATTTGACTTCTCAGTTACAAATTAAGAAAATACTTCTTCCAGTGTTTTTGGAAATTGAACCCCAGGGGAGCAGAGTCTTATGGAAAATTATGCTAAGAAAGCATTTTTGAAACTAGATCTATGAGAATTTGTATTAACCTTCTCTGTTAGAAATACAAATTTGTCTGAGTGTTTTTTTGGAAATTCAACCCAAAAAGGGATGAAATAGAGGGTGCAGGCTTTTATGAAAATATTTATTTATATTAAAGCGTCTTTAGAGCCAGATGTATGAAAATTGGTATCTGATTTCTCGGTTATAAATGAAGAAATATATATTCGTCTGTGAAATCTTGTGCGAAAACAACATTACAAGAACTCAAAAGGCAGGATCAACAAAAACGTCCAGTTCCACCTACCAGAATCGGTTAGGAAAGACAAGGCTTCTATGGTCTTAATTAGCTTGAAAAGTTTTCAGTTCGTGAACTAAACAAAAGAAAGCTGTTTAACAGTCACCAAAACAAATGACAAATCGGATTTGTAAGAACTACATAGAAGGAATGGAAATTTAATTTTTCAGTAGACCTAAGACTTTTTTTGACTTTTTATTATTTTTTTGTAATTACTCCACGAAAGAATCCAACTATACTCCCCTCAAACAAGCCGTGAAGGCCCAAAACCAAGGACGAGCCGTCATGTTATCCTCACCTCACAGACGTCATTGGATGCGGATATGCAAGGGCATGTGATCAGCACACTGCCCTCCAAGCCGTTGTCGGTTTTCGTGGCCGAAGCCACTACTTTCCCTTCAAGTAGCTTCTCGATTGGCCTACAAGAACAGAGTGGACCCCACTTACCAGCAGCGCTCGGCAGACCGGACACCCACTCATCCAAGTGCTAGCCAGGCCCGACATTCCTTAACTTGCGTGACCTGACGAGAACCAGTGTTACCACTGCGGCAAGGCCGTTGGCATGTTTATATAAATTCTGTATGGGCTCAGGTCAGTTATTTTCAACATTTCACTGAATGGGTCTACCTCCTTCATTATTACAGTTCCCTGATATTCATACGCCGCAGTCAGGGAAGCTTTGTATGGACTCTGCACCCACGATCACTTTATTTAATCCCCTCTGAAAGTCTGCAAACAGTTTCGGTACAACAATTTACGTCTCCTCTGTCAGGCAGTTTCCTCTGCTTCTCCACTCTAGCAGGCACTCACCCCTGCGTCGGTTGGCACTGTTGGCAGGTACTTACCTCTGCTCCTCTACAGTAGCACACTGCTTCCTCTGAAAGTGGGAATTTAAAAAAAGTCAACAAAAGCCTTGCTTTGTGTCCATTCTTCATATTCTCATTTCAGGTCTCCCATCTGTGACATAACCAAAAGTTTCTCTTCACAACTAAATTAACAAGGAATTTTTCCAGAGAGACTAAAATATGGCTCCGAGTGAGGTGGCGCAGTTGTTAGCACACTGGATTCGCTTTCGGGAGGACTACTGTTCAATCCCACGTCCGGCCATCCTGATTTAGGTTTTCTGTGATTTCCCTTAAATCGCTCCAGGCAAATGCCGGGATAGTTCCTTTCAAAGGGCACGGCCGACATCCTCCCTTATCTGATGAGACAGATGACTTTGCTATCTGGTCTCCTCCCCAAAAACAACCTCCCCCCCCCCTAAAATATACCATTGTTAGACCCCTCTTTAAGAAATGTGATAAGAGAGACGTCAGTAACTAACGACCTACTTCACTGCTGACATGCTTTAGAAGATGACATATTCTAGAATAGTATCTGACATTGGCAACAATAATTTCCTCAGCAAAACACAGTTTCGGTTTCAAAAGAGTTGCTCTACTGAGAATGCCATTTACATGTTCACATACCAGATACTACAAGCATTACGTAGCAAAGTAGGACCGGTAGGTTTTCCTGTGACATATCCAGGGCATTTGATTGTGTCAATCATAGTATACTCCTAGATAAATTGAAGTTTTATGGGACTGATGGTATAGCCAAACAATGGATTATGTCATATCCAACCAAAAGAATGCAGAAAGTAGTACTTGGTAGTAAATCAACCAACAGAATCCAGGGACATAATTCTGACTGTGGAGAAATCACGTATGGGATTCCCTAAGGCTGTCTTAGGCCCATTACTGTTTCCCAAATATGTAAATGACCTACTGTCTAATGTACAGCAAGCAGATCTAGGCCTTTTTGCAGATGACACCAGTATTGTAATCACACCCAGTATAAATACGGAAATAGAAGAAATAGTGAACAGAGTTCTCAAAAATATCATTGACTGGTTTTCTGCGAAAGGTCTCACCCTGAATTTCACAGACACGTCACATTCAGTTCTGCACGTCTAGGGGTACTGCACCAATGATAATTGTAATACATTGTGATGAAATAATACATGGGGTGGGAACTTCAAAATTTTTAAGTGTCCATATTGATGAGAATTTAAATTGGAAAAAAATACGCGTTTTGGAATTCTTAAAACAACTTAGTTCAGCAACATTTGCACTTAAATCACAGCAGATTTTGGGGAGAGAGAAATCAGTAAATTGACATATTTTGCTTATTTTCACTCAGTAATGTGGTATGGAATAATGTTTTGGGTAACACATCTTTAAGAAAGAAGGTCTTCATTGCAGTAATACGTGCTGTAAGAATAATATGTGGTGCTGACGCGTGATCATCTTGTAGAGATCTGTTTAAGGAGTTTGGCATTCTGACTACTGCTTCGCAGTATATTTATTCCCTCATGAAGTTTGTTGTATGTAACCCAATACAGTTCAAAAGAAACAATGAGGTAGATAATTACAATACTAGAAGAAAAAACGACATTCATTGCTCAACATTAAGGTTGTCTTTAGCTCAGAAAGGGGTGCACAACGCTGCAACAACAAAATTTGACCACTTACCCAGTGATATAAAATGTCTACCAGACAGCAAGGTAAAGTTTCAAAATCAATTGAAAAAGTTTCTCATTGACAACTCCTTCTATTCGGTAGAAGAATTTCACTTAACGAACGTTTATTCAGCACTTGCACATACAAGAGCGCGGAGCGAACTGCCTCCGGCCAGAACACATATAGTACATACACAGCTATAGAACATTCCAGAGCAATGATTCTTGAGATTTGTGAATACTTCTAGAATGTACTCGAACCGAATATAAAAATTAAAATTGTACAGTCTATGTGAATTTTGAACTCAAGACCCACAACGCAACAATTTAGCATCATAACCACCACGCCACCGAGCTACTCGTCCCCTTCTGCGACATTGCTCCCTTCTTTACGGAACAGCGTCTCGGTGTTACGTCGTCCTAGTCCGGGAACGAGTCATTGGTCCTGTATACTCCGACTCCTGATGACTGATTTTCGCCCTGGCGGTGATCTTCTTAGAACTTCTTTTGCCGTTACGGTCTTCGTCACCTTTCCGTTTGTTGCCTGTCACTGAAGCTTCGAATTTACCCATAGTTGCAGGATACTTACAGGGCTTCATTCGAAGGACGTGGACCATATCTCTCATCTTTCGTCGTCTTCTGTCGGCGTCAAAATCTTCAACTTAGTAAGTAACATCAGACAACTGTCTTACAACCTTATAAGGTCGAAAGAAGTGCCTGAGGAGCTTCTCAGAGATACCAAGCTTACAGGAGTGCAGATCCAGACGAGGTCACCAGGCTTGTAGACAAAAGGGCGGTGGCTCGCGTCATCCCTTCGGCGATCGTTTTCGTGGGTCAGAGCGTGCAGAGTCGAGCTAACTGGCGAGCTTCTTCAGCTGTGGGTAACATCTAGCCGATGTAGACGTCGTCCACATCATCAAGATGTAACGGAAACACAGTGTCCATCGTCGTACTCGCCTCACGCCTATGCACCAGGGATAATGGCGTAAATCCTGTGGTGTCTTGTTCGGCGGTGATGTAGGCAAACGTCACGAAAGGTAGCACCTCATCCCAGTTGCTCTGCTCAACATTGACGAGGATTGATAGCATGTCGGCCAAGGTCTGATAAAGGCGTTCAGTAAGCCCGTTAGTTTGTGGATGGTAGGCAGTCGTCATGTGATAAGTAACGTTGCACCGACGGTTCGTCTCTGTCATAAGATTCGATTGAAATACTTTCCCTCGATCCGTAATTAACGGCCTTGGGGCACCGTGTCTTAATACAATGTCTTCCTCGATGAATTTGGCTACCTCGGATGCTTCGGTTGTCTTCACGGCTTTGTAATGGCATATCGCGTCACATAGTCAGTGCAAACAATAATCCATCTTTTGCCACTAGTAGACGTTGGAAATCATCCGAGGAGGTCAACCCCGACACGCTGGAAAGGCATTTCGGCTGGTGGAATTGGTATGAGCCGACCAGATTGTTTCTGGGGAACTGACTCTCTCCTCTGGCACTCTCGACAGTGCGACACATAGTGACAGACACTCCTAAATAAACCTGGCCAGAAAAATCTCTTGCGGATGCTAACGTATATCTTAATAAATCCTAAATGTCCGGCCTCAGGTTTGTCATGAAATTTCTGTAGAACCTCAAAGCGCACGTGTTTAGGAATCACTGGTAGCAACCTCTTTCCAAACAGATCGAAGTTTCTCTAGCAAAGTAATCCATTAACTACCTTAAATTGTCCTTTCACTCCCTTTGACTGATTTAAGGCAAGCATAATTTGAGATATCTTGGCGCCGTTCTCAGCAGAGAGATTCTGGAGTGCAGCGAGGCAGTCGCTATCTTCATCAAAGCTTTGATGGTCGTGCACAGGGTTTCTTGAGGGACAGTCGGCATCTTGGTGATTTCTTCCAATTCTGTACACTATGATAATGTCATACTCTTGAAGACGTAGTGCCCACCTGGTGAGTTGTCCTGTTGGATCCTAAAGACGTGTCAGCCAATAAAGTGAACGATGGTCTGTAACAACTGTGAATGGCCTTCCATAGAGATACTGTCGAAATTTGTACATGGCCCAGATCACAGCAAGGCATTCTCTTTCTGTAGTTCAGTAGTTTCTCTCGGCTTGTGTAAGTGTCCTAGAAGCATAGGCTATAACCTTCTCTTTTCCATCCTAAATTTGCACCAGAACAGCACCCATCCCATATCCACAGGCATCTGCGTGTAGTTCTGTAGGTGTTCTCTCATCATACAGACCAAGTACAGGGTAAGTCGTCAGAGGTTTTTGCAGCACATCGAAAGAATCTTGTTGAGCACCACCCCATATAAATTCAGCATCAGCTTTAACAACTCTTGAAGTGGCCCGGCTTTTATACAAAAGTCTTTGAAAAAAGCGAAGGTAATAAGAACATAATCTGAGGAAGCTTCTCACATCTCTAATACTTTTAGGAAAAGGAAATTCCGTTATAGATCTCACCTTTTCTAGGTCGGGCCGCACACCTTCGTTTGACACAAGGACTGCAAGCATTTTGATTTCTTTTGCTCCTAAGAGACACTTTCTTGGATTACGTTTCAGTTCGCCTTGTTGGAGACACCTAAGAACGGCCCTCAATCTTTTTATATGTTCATCAAGTGTCGCTGAGAACACTATAATGTCATCTGAATAACAAAGATACATCGTCCACTTCAGGTGCCTTAGAAGATTATCCATCATCCATTCAAAAGCATTACACAAACCAAACGGCATTACCTTAAACTCATACAGGCCCTCAGGGGTGATGAATGCAGTTTTCTCACGATTAGCTTTATCTACATCGATTTACCAGTATCTCGAGTACATGTCCATGGTTGAGAAAAACTTAGCCCCTTCAGACAATCTAGTGTATCGTCAATTCTTGGGAGAGGGTAAACGTCCTTGCTAGTTATCTTGTTAAGCTTTCTGTAATCAACACAAAAGCGCCAACTGCCATTATTATTCCTTAAGAGGACCACTGGTGACGACCATGGGCTCTGCGAAGGCTGAATGAAGCCATTCTTCATCATTTTCACTGCCTCGTCGCGAATTATTCGAAGTTCCGTTGCTGACACCTGGTATGCTCTCTGGCTTATTGGCTGATGGTCTCCAGTGCTAATCCGGTGCTTCACCGTCGATTTGTCTAATTTGCTCTTCACCTGTGGATTTAAGCATTCAGAGAACTCTTGAAGAATGGCAAGTAGCTTCTTCTGTTGTTCCTTAGTGAGATCTGGTGATAGTCGAGCTAGAAGATCTTGTCTTGCAGTGGTAGCGCTAATTTACCCCACAGACTCGGCATTGGAGGTTTCTATGACGCTCCCATTACCCCACAATGCATTTCAGGCATCAAGAGCACCAAGTACACAGTCATTTTCAAGGTCGAAAAGAAACTTAACAACTACTGAATGGACACACTTCGGACAGCTCAACAAACAACAGAAGGTTATTCAGCTACATCACATAATAACTTCCAGATTCTTATAAGCCTTTCTTGCCCTCGAGATTTTTTAATAAATTCGACTGAACAATTCTATTCCAACACATCTTTATCCACGTCATCATCAAAACCTAAATCGTTTGTCCCACCATCAGTATTTGCTGAGACTCTTGTCAAAATTTACGATCATCGAGTAATTTGTTTATGAAGTCCAGCAGTAGAATTGTCTCAATGGTAAGTGATGGGACAATTAGAAAATTTGTGCACATCAGATTGGATTGACAAATAAAATCAGTCCTACCCTCTTTTTTTTCCTCTACTGCCTTCCTCAAGACTGCACCCCTCACTTTACTCATGTGCATTGGTAACTCGGGCCCTGCTTTCTCCCGCAGATAGGTCACATAAATCCTACTATTCACATCTTATATCCGGCTTTCTTTGTCAAGGATACAATAACTATCCTTACTTTCCTAATATCCACTATTCAAAACAATATATGATCAGCGTCCTCTAAATGTTCTTCCTCCGCAAACAGAATCTCTATTATCTATCCAAAGCTTATCTACAAAGACACAGGTACCCTTTCGCCACGTATATCATTACCCAGCATCTTACTCAGTCCCTAGAGTTCCCAGATTTACCAAAGTCAGGTGTATCTTTATAATGACTTCTTGGGAACCAGCATCCTCCCACGGGTGCGTTTCACCGGTGTGCGATTGATACCAGAGTTGCCACCCTATTAATTCTTCTGATCGATGCTTGGAAATAGGTTTATTTGTCCCTTGTCGCTCATGCAACGTTATTGTTGCCATAGCCCCACTCTTGTAAGAAACAGTGAAAGGCCCTTACATCAATAGTGTTCCTCCCAGCTATGCTGTCTCTCTCGATGTGGCAGCTTCGTCACGCATATTCTCACCAACTCTGTCATCTCATAGATTTCAGTAAAATGGTAATTTGGTTTTGTCATGTCATTTAAGAACAAAGAGTCATTATAAGAATCCATCATGAAAATACTTAGTTTAGTCTTATCCTGGATACACTTAGACCAGAACTGAGTTACGAACACATGTTTGAAATCTTTATAAATATTGAAGTCACGCCTTAATAAAGGTGTCCTTGTGACTGTTTCCTTACTCAAATGTCTGCAAATCAAATTGATTTTCAATATTGAATTCTACGATATGGATAATCTCCATCACATTGATCGATCCACGTATGAGGAGTTGCTTTCTTGTCGGATCGGGGAAAAGCATATACTTATGGATTGAGACAAGTGTTATCTGTTCTCATCTACATCTACATGATTAATCTGTCATTCACAATAAAGTGCCTGGCAGAGGGTTCAATGAAGCACCTTCAAGCTGTCTATCTGCCGTTCCACTCTCGAACAGCACGCGGGAGAAACGAGCACTCAAATTTTTCAGTGCGAGTTCTGATTACTCTTATTTTATCGTGATGATCATTTCTCCCTATGTATGTGGGTGCCAACAGAATGTTTTCGCAATCGGGGGAGAAAATTGATGATTGAAATTACATGAGAAGATCCCGTCGCAACGAAAAGCGCCTTTGTTTTAATAATTGCCACTCCAATTCACGTATCATGTCTGTGACACTATCTCCACTATTTCACTATAATACAAAACGAGATGCTCTTCTTTGTACTTTTTCGATGTCATACGTCAGTCCCACCTTATGCGGATCCCACACGGCACAGCAATAGTCCAGAATAGGGCGGACAAGCGTGGTGTAAGCAGTCTCTTCAGTAGACCTGCTACACCTTCTAAGTGTTCTGCCAATGAATCGCAGTCTTTGGTTTGCTCTACGCACAATATTACCTATGTGTTCGTTCCAATTTAGGTTTTATGTAATTGTAATCTATAAGCATTTAGTTGCATTTACAGCCTTCAGATTTGCGTGACTTATCGCGTAATCGAAATTTAGCTGATTTCTTTTAGTACTCATGTAAATACCTTCACACTTTTCCTTATTCAGGGTCAATTCCCACTTTTCACACCTTACAGATAGCTTATCTATATCATTTTTTAAGTCGTTCTGATCATCTGATGACTTTACAAGACGGTAAACGACAGCATGGTCTGCAAACAGTCTAAGACGTCTACTCAGATTGTCTCATATGTCGTTAATATAGATCAGGAAGAATATAGGGCCTGTAACATTTCCTTGGGGAACGCCGGAAATTACCTCTCTTTTACTCGATGACTTTACATCTATTACTACGCACTGTGACCTTTCTGACAGGAAATCACGAATCCAGTCGCACAACTGAGGCGATACTCCGTAGGCACGCAGTTTGGTTAGATGACGATTGTGAGGAACGGTGTCGAAAGCACTCTGGAAATCTAAAAATATGGAATCAATTTTACATCCCTTGTCGATAGCATTACTTCATGAGTATAAAGAGCTAGTTGTGTTTCACAAGAACGATATTTTCAGAAACCGTGCTAACTATGTGTCAATAAATCGTTTTCTTCGAGGTACTTCATAATGATCGAATACAGTATATGTTCCAAAACCCTGCCGCAAATCGACGATACTGATATAGGCCTGTAATTCAGCGTATTACTTCTACTTCCCTTTTTGGATATTGGTGTGACGTGAGCAATTTTCCAGTCTTTGGGTACGGATCTTTCTGTGAGCGAGTGGTTGTATACAATTGATAAATATGGAGCTATTTTAACAGCAGTTTCGTTTAATATATGGAGCTATTTCATTCATTCGACACCTTTCCTGCAGTTTGCACAATTCATCCCATTCAGCACGCATACGCTTGTTTCCTGAGCCGTCTCATAATCCATTTCATTTCACGGACAAGTTTTGTCACGGTTTGTATGCTACTGAAGTTCAGACAACACTTCTCTGTTCCCCTTATTTGTTTCAATCTGATTCTGCTTGAACCGTAACAGTGACTGAACGTCTGTGGTATAGCTAACCAGGCCATGTGCAATCAGTGCCCACGTCATTGCGGAACAAAACTGCTCAACTGTGGTAGTAACTCCCTCAAATCTGTGTGATGGTATTCCTACTTCGTTATGTCATTGTTTTAATATCTCATCGTGATGCGAAACGTGTTGCACCACGTTCTGCAGCATCTACGCTTTTCCTTACTAACCTCAAGAATCATTCATCGTACAGCAATGTTAATTCACCTTCCAGAATTATCATCTGGTTTTCAATGCTCTTCATCATTTTGGAGTAGTTTTCCACCACCTCTGAAACATTTTTATTAATGTCTTTCGTCAAATATTTACCGTTTCTAAGTCAAGTTACGAATATCTTCTGCGGTTCCTTTGTTCTATTAGGATACAAGCTTCTGATCCGGTATTTTTGTCATCTATTCTTTTCCTTATTTGTATACAGTGAGCATCTGTCATTTTCCCTCTTGGAATGTGCAGGATCCTGTTCTGAAAAGCGCTGAGGTCGAAAGCAGATGTGGCAGGTGGGACTTCATTCTGCATCATATCTGAGGGCGCAGGTCACAAACTTGATTTCGTACCTGCTTTGCCTTGGAGAAGGGCGTCCCTATAATCTGGGATCAAAGGCCGATAGTCCATTCGCTCACATAAATTTGGGGTTCAAAACCTTAGAAATAGGTCCCCCAGCCACCATTTTGCTGTTCGACAAAACTATATGATTCTGAGTAAACTCACTCACTCTTCCTCGCCCTCATCGGCGATTCCTTCTGTGCTCTCCTCCTACAAACAGTTTATGACACCCAAAATTTTAGTTTGCCAGCATGTGGATCTATGGATATCAAAACCAAAAATGAACAAAGGAAAATTCTATTGACATACTTAAATAATTTATTCACAACAGAACATCTTCACCACGTTACACCATATTCACATAAAATTAAGAAGTTTTATCGTACACCAATGAAAACTGTAATGCAATGCCGTGTTTCAACGTGACTACTTCAAGAGAAAAGAGAAAATTCGACTCTTTACTTAATCTAATCACGAATCAAAATTTGTGTGATGTCCAATGTCTTGGCAGTCATTGCCAGAGAGAAGCAGTACACTTATCGTCTTTTTTTCTTTCTTTAAAAAAAAAAAAAAATGAAAGCGAACTAAATTAAACCCATACTAGGCAGACCTGTTCTCACGTGGGTGTTGGAAGATGACCGAGTGCACTTGGGTGGAAAACTAAAATCGAATTATATTTCATAGTCTAAACATTAATTAGTTCTTAAGTTCTCCTTTCTTAACTTTTTCTTGTTTCACCAAAAACAGAAGAAATGACTCGATATGATTCCTTAATGTGGGCCGGATTTTCCAATAAATACCGTTATCAGCAAGGGATCATCCGGATGAGGTAATTCGTGGGTGTACTTTCGAATTTAATAAGTTCTAACATTCGTAATGTCAAAGATTGACATTGACCAACAAGAATCCACAGGAGGAACGTTCCTAGGATTCGTACACAAGTAAGCAACACAATTACAGGTGGATCAAAGTACTGAGCAGAATCTGAGGTTAGTATACTGGTTAAAATAACAATAATTTTGATAAATCCAAATCTACCAACATCTCTCCTAGCTCGCAAGTGTTCATAATGATCAATAATTTACGTAGAAGACAACGGAATGGTACTAATCCGAGAAACAAAGTCTAGTAAATGAAGGGCTCTGAAATGGACATCGGCTTTGAAATGTTTGCCTTAAGAGCTATGAGCACGTTTTCATCTTCGCTGCTATCAGACAGATCTCTTTTATTGAAATCTCCTTGCCTTCCATATTTCGAGAGGAGGTAGAAGAGATTAAAACAAGAAGAAACGTCCAGTAAGCGTGGGCTCTAAAGAGCATACTGTAGGGGCTACACGTTCTTGTTATCTTCGTCGTTACGAGAATCTTGCCTGCTACTGCACAAATGTTCACCTCTGTTAAAGATGGTATTTCAGAGCCCTTGTTGTTGTTGGTTTGATGCAGCTCTCCATGCAGCCCTTGTTTACTGGTCATATTTTTCTTGATTTCGTCCACCTTCAAGGTGATCGCACACTGGCAGATCAGATGACCTCGGTGGCCAAGGGTCGTGGCCAGACTGACACCTGCTAACAATTCTGTTAGGCGTGAAGCTTATGTAAATGTGCTATAAAGTTCGGTCGGCTGCATGGGCAATTGCTCCATCCCGTTGGAAGTAACTGTAGGTCATTTCTTCCTCCATTAATGCATACATTCAAGCTCAGTTGTATCCACTAGTGCCGGATACTTTCATTTGCCCTACCTTGCATAACTGTCCTAAGGAGCGCCCCGTATGAGCGAAACTTCATAAATCGAGAACAGTGACGATTAACACTGGCTGTAGTGACTGCGCTTCTTAACGAGCAGGCTCATAGAACTATATAGGCGAAAGGCATTTCTGAGGGAACGCACCTATTCCGAGTTGTGGTTTTCTTCTTTTCCATCTAGTTCTCCTCAAGTCACCTTACACTGCGTGGCGGAAGGTAGTTTGTATATCACTATCTCTTCCTCCAATCCATGTTCCAATCGTAGATGTTCCAAGGGAAGAAAGACAGTTGGTAAGCTTTTCTGTGAGCTCGAATCTCACTAATATTACCTACATAGACTTTTCGGGAGATATCAAGAGGAAGCACTATATTAGTTGACTCTTCGAGGAACGGACGGTCTCGGAACTTCAACAGTAAAGGAAAGATTATGCAGAACGTCTTTCGCGCAGCTACAGCCACTGATGTACGTAGAGTGTATTCGCTATTACGAAAATGGATAACCGGAATGACGACAACGGAAATTCGTGCCGGACGAGAATTCGAACCCGGATTTACCCCTTTCGTGAGCGGTCGCCTTACCATTTGACTATCGGTGCACGAGTCATGTCCAATCCCAAACTTCCATATGTCGTCAAGAGTTGGTCTGTAACCTGTACTCCTATATCCATTATACACAGGGTGTAAATTTTAAGTTGACAAACCAGAATAACTCGAAAAATAAGCTTCACACGAAAAAATGTGTAGAATCCAAAACTGATTATTTTCGAGGGGGGCATCTGCTGGTGCTAAAATTAGCCCGTCACCCCAGCCCCCTGGGGGTGGGTCGGGAGGCAACTTTAAAATTTCAAATAGGAACCTCCATTTTTATTGCAGAATCAGTTTCTACATAAAAAACTACGTACATTCTTGGTAGTTGGCACTGCAATTCAAGACAATCCATGCCCTCATTTTGCCTGGAAAATGGTTACGGGTAACTAAAAACTACTTATTTACTTCGTAAATTTTGATTCCCTAAAACTAAAACTCTCCCTCTCTCCCCGTAGGTTAGGGTTTCAGAGAGAGGAATTAGAGTTTTACAAATTTTGACCGAAATATTAATTTCTTCCCTGGATTCCGATAAGTTTTGTTTGTTTCGAGGTCATGAGGCCACACAACTTTTAATTATCAAACAAATAATCCCCATATGGGGAGAGAGGGAGAGTTTTAGTTTTACTGAATCAAAATTTACGAAGTAAATAAGTAGTTTTTATTTATCCATAACCAGTTTCAACGAAAAAGTGAGAACATGGGTTTTCTTGAATTACAGGGCCAACTACCAAGAATGAAAACAAATGTTTAAGACAAATTGTACGTAGTTTTTTATGTAGAATCTGATTCTGCAATATAAAATGGGGGTTCCCATTCAAAATTTTAAAGTTGCCTTCCGCCCCACTCCCAGGGGGCTGGGGTGGCTGACTAATTTTAGTATCAGCAGATTCTACACATTTTTTCGTGTGAAGCTTATTTTTCAAGTTATTCTGATTTGTCAACTTAAAATTTACACCCTGTATATTCCCGTACTAGTGAGGCATGTTACTTAAAAGTCGCTTGCCTGGTGTAGTAGGATAAACATGATATTGCAATGGCTGTGTTATTATGAATTATGATTAGGATGCAAAGTTCCTTTGGACAAGGATGCCCAAAGGAATTTTGCATCGTAATTCAGAATAAAACAGAACACTGCAGTATAGTACGTAGCCACTGAAGCTAGCAGAGCGTCTCCGTGATGTTTTCGCGCTTAGTAAGTGAACCTGGGCGATACGAGCTACTCTTGTTCGGATCTACTGTATTTCCTCTGTCAGTCCCACCTATTATGTGTTCATGATTGACAAAGAGTATTAATATATTGTTTTTGAGCTACTTCCGTTTTTTAAGCGGACTACATTTCCTGATCATCCTTCCGTTGTATGTTTCTGACATCTGCCTTACCTACCAGTAGTTGTATGTAGTCGTTCCGCTTTCACTTGATCTGTATAAATAGTTCTCGATATGAGGAGCATCCAAAAGAAGCTAGTGGGAGGCTGTCAAATGAAAACCATCGACGATCTCGTAATGTCATTATCTGCGGAAAGAGATGCGGTCCGTACAAGAGTCAGATGTCTCTGATTCGTCGCTAGAGGGACTCTTGCAGTAATCCACAAGCCAACACTCACGCGTCGACTGTCCACTGCGTTCAGTTGTGCTGGAAACAGCAGCACAAGATCTTAGAAGAAATTACTATAAAGCCATTATAGATATTAAAATAATTATACCCTTGCTAATAAACAATCTTCGTCTATCTAAACATTCATAAATAATATTGGGCACACAAAATAAACCAGAAGAACGTTAACCGTTGCGTGTCTAATTTACTTGGTAGAGAAACACTGATGTTTCTGTAGTTCCATGTTATATAATTTGAAGAACAGGGTAATGGTTTTTCAATGACTTAATAACATTAATGTTGCGTAGTGTAGTAAATTTATTTTATTATTAAGTATGAGGTTTGAGCGGACATGGTTGTGCAACCTTAGATGAGGAGGTAGGTTGACAGTGAGACTAAGTGTGAGTATGTGTGTCACACTTTGGCCCTTAATTTTAAGGCCAAATATTCTTTATTACAGACGTTCCCTAGGTTTACCCACTATTCCTAGATCGGTTTAGCCGCATTATTATTATTTATGACATTAGGTCACTTAGGGAAGTGTGTCTGCAGCAGGTATATGGCGGGCAGCAGGTGATTGTCGAGGCAACTAAGTCAAACCGGCAAGAGAGATATACACAATACTTGGTCACCAGGGCTTACAATGAGTGACTCAACGTTGAAGACAGTTCTACTAATGTCAATGAGACACCAGGTCGAATGTGAATGAGATACCAGGCCGAAGACGTGTCTGGGAACGCCTTAGACAGTGGTGGAGTACCAACATGACTGTCGCCTGCCATATGGCCTGCAAACCAAGAGTGATGGTCTTTTCATTGCAGGACCCCTTTGTATACCTATAAGATGACGACGACCACGATCCTTTCTGTCAGTGCATATGCAGACCTTGCCCGCCCTCTTACGGGAATCAGTGACTGCGAGTTAGGGGTTGCCGGGTATGTGTCAGCGTGTAAAAGGAAACGAATTTGGATTTGGATCGGAAGTGACGCATGTTCGGAAGGTCGAACATATATTTGACACCCGCGGTACGTCGACAATATTCTACGCCCCATTTTGTCATCCTAGGTGTACATTACAGCAAGATAAAGCCCGCCCGTTCACGGTGAGAGTTTCTACTGCCTATCTTTGTACTTGTCAAACCCTACCTTGACTTCCATAAAGGGCAGAGGGGGACCAGAACATTCCTGATTTGTTCAGTTTGTCAAGCGCTTTCTCTTGAAATTTGTTTGCACATATACATCTACCAATTTCCGACCCGTTCGGATAATTTCCTTTTCTTTATATATATATGTATATATATATATATATATATATATATATATATATATATATATATATATATATATATATATCATTACAGAGCCTACACCAGCTTGAACAGTCCCCTGCTGACAAGCAGGGTCCATTGATTCATGAGGTTGTCTCCATACCCGAACAGATTCACCTGCTCGATACAATTTGATCGCGACTCGTCCGATCAGGCAACATGTTTCCAGTCATCAATAGTCCAATATCGATGTTGACCGGCCCAGGTGAGGCGTAAGGCTTTCTGTTGTACAGTCATCAAGGGAACACGAGGTGGGCCTTGAATGGCTCGCACGGTGACACTTGTTGATGGTCGGGCACTGAAATCTGCAGCAATTTGCGGAAGAGTGGCACTTCTTTGACGTTGAACAAATCTCTTCAGTCGTCGTTGTTCCGTTCTTGTTGGGTCTTTTTCCGGTTTCAGCGATGTCGAAAATTGATGTTTCGCCGGATTCCTGATATTCACGGTAGACACGTGAAATGGTGGTATCGGAAAATGCCTTCATCGCTACCTCGGAGGTGCTGTGACCCATCTCTCATGCGCTGACTATAACACCATGTTCAAGCTCACTTAAGACGTGAAACCTGCCACTGTAGCAGCAGTAGCCGATCTAACAATTGCAACAGACACTTGTAGTCTTATATAGACGATGCCGACCGCAGCACCGTCTTTTGCCTGTAAATATATCTCTGTATTTGAATATGCATGCCTATACCAGTTTCTTTTCAGCATCAGTGTAAATGCAGGGCAGTTTTTTGCAACTGTCTATGGAACAACAAATTCAACACTAACAGGAAATGCCTTCCTGACTGCGTAATTAATTCTGTCGAGCGCACATTCAAGCCATGGCAAATCCTGACCTACTAATGAAGTGTGTTCAGGGCGAAAATCAAAACCCAAATAAATCTCTGAGTGCCCATATCTAGAAATATTGACCCAATATGGAGTTTTAATCATCTGCAGTTGTAAAACTTGCCACATATGATGCTCTAATGGTTTTCATCGTGGAATCATGGGGGACGGAAACTGTTATAATGTTTTGTATTCAGTTCTGCTGAATTCACCCTAACTATTCATGAGAAAATTGGTATCATGTGCTTAGAGCTGACATGTCTGTTGAGCACTTAGCAAAGAAAACAAGGCAACAGAAAAGAAGTTAAAAGACAAGTACTGCGGACAAAGCATATCTGGTGTACTGTTATGGAACATTATGAGAAAGTATAATTGAAGATAATATAAGTTGAAACTTATTAGATAAACAGACATGGCCCAAAACAGGCTTTACTATTTCACATTTTGCCAATAACGCATTTCTGAAGATGCCTTAATGGGGAATATTGATGGAAAACACCACAGTTTTGGAGATATGCCAATGAAATTTTGTACCAGGCTTTACATGAAAGTAACACATTTACATAAAAAATCCTTTGATTATATATATTCAACTTTTTAAATGAAATTTGAAGTTTTATTTTCAAAAAAATTATGTATGTTCCTTTTTCTCAGTTAGTATTCAAGAGATTTCTACAAACATTTCTCTGTATATGTTGTAAGCTTCTCTCATGAGGTTTTTGGAATAGCCTTAGGAGAATTTTCATAATTTTTAAATTATAATTTCACAAGTACAATTTTAAATTCATACAAAATTCCAAACACTTGGCCCCACATCTCAGCTTGCAATCAGAATTTCAGAATTTGCTCCTGAGACAACGTTTGTTATGTCTTGAGTAAAATTTCCTATCTTTAAGCCCATTCTTTCTAATAACTTCATCCTCCCGACGCTCCCATCATTGAATACAATAATTGCATCATACGTTGCAATTCTGACAACTGTAACAGATGCGAATGTGTTTTTAGGCATCGTTTTCATATGAGTTAATTTAGAGACTAATTTGGATTTTGGCTTTTCCCATGAACACACTTTTTGAGAAGTGCAGTCTCGGCCAGAAACCTTTAAGTTGGCTTGACTAGACCCAGAATACAATTTGGAAACCTCTCCTTGTGAATGGAGGGGTTGTTATCCCTCTGAGCTTGTAGATATTTACACCAAATAATGTGGTACAGATCATGAATAGGGTGTTCATCTGTTGACAACATGTGGAAATATGTAGCCCATACTGCACTTTTCATGTCATTTACACTGGGTAGGTTCTGTCTGATAGCTTTGCCATAATACACTTGAGGAGAGTCTATCATCTTCTTTGTGAGTCTGTTGTGTCTACCAATGCCCTTTCCATCTTCCAAGTCTCTGCCCTTCATGTCACTGACAAGTTTCCTCAATCTTGAGCCCATTCCCTCCTGGATGTGACCTACACATTCAAGTTTCTCAATTGAAAGTTCTCCATAAGGTTTGCTCTCATTCACAGACTTAAATTCTCTGGAGTCACCATCCCCAAGATATTTCACATATCTGACACCACATTCCTTCGCAGATATCTTAAAAAGTAATTTGCATACCAGCTCCTTCCATTCCACCACTAGAACCAGAAAATGTTTTGCTGCAGTTATGTCCTTTTACATCTTCTTCACATTCTCCACTAAGTGCACAGTTATGGCAGAATTTGCCCATAACTTGATCATCTAGTATTTTCCTTGTGACAATACTTATGGGTCCCCTCCTGTTCTTATGTGAATGACCTCCCTTCTTATGTGAAGCAAGATGTTGAACTGACACTGTTTGCTGATGATACAAGCATAATTATTAACCCACTAAAAAAAGTCCGATAGACAGTGATACAAATAAGGTCCTTCGAAAAGTTATTAATTGGTTTTCTACGAATGGGCTTCCTCTGAACTTTGAAAAAACACAGTACATCCAATTTTCTGCTCCAAAAAGTATAATTCCTTCAATAAATATAACACATCAAAAGAAGTCAGTAGCCAGGGTAGAGCATACTGAGTTTTTGGGTGTACATATAGATGAGAATATTAATTGGAAAAGTCATATTTTTGATCTCCTAAAACGACTTGGTTCAGCAACTTTTGCAATCAGAATAATTGCCAATTTTGAGGATGTCGAAATTAGTAAGCTAACATACTTTGCATACTGCCACTCTCTGATGTCATACAGAATAATATTTTGGGGCAACTCAACACTTAGGCAGAAGGTATTCACTGCTCAAAAGAAAGTAGTTAGAATAATGTGTGGGGTTCATAGTCGCACATCTTGTAGGCTTCTGTTTAAAAGGTTAGGAATTCTAACAACTGCTTCACAGTTCATTTACTCAGTAAAGACCAATTTCAAATCAACAACGACATTCATGATTACAATACAAGAAAAAAGAAAGACCTACACTATCCTGTACGTAACCTATCTTTGGCACAGAAAGGAGTAAAATATGCTGCTATAAAACTTTTTGATCAATTACCAGATGAAATAAAATGTCTGACAGTCAGCAGTAATAGTTTCAACATCAAATTGAAATCATACCTCCTTGACAACTCCCTCTATACCATAGATGAATTCTTGAATACGAGTGAATAAATCTGGAGATATTATACATGCATTTTGTGCCATTTAAGGGAATGGGATAGATAATAGAAATTTTACAATATAATGTAGAAAAAAACCTGGTTTCCTGTACTCATTTCTTGTCCATTCGATATGTTCCACGTCATAGCGGTTTTCCGTGCTATTGATCAATGGAACACCTAACTAAATAACACTTGACGCACCATATAAAGACATATGCCCTCTTTTCATGAATGGCCGGCCAGAGTGGCCGAGTGGTTCTAGGCGCTACAGTCTGGAACCTCGCGACCGCTACGGTCGCTGGTTAGAATCCTGTCGTAGGCATGGATGTATGTCATGTCCTTAGGTTACTAGGTTTAAGTAGTTTTCAGTTCTAGGGGATTGATGACCTCAGATGTTAAGTCCCACAGTGCTCAGAGCCGTTTGAACCATTTTCGTGAATGTACCATCAGATCACACAACAAGATCTGTTCTCATATGACCAGAATCGTTCTCATCTAATGGGTCATTGTCTGCAGTAGCTTCTGCTGTAGATGCTATCATAGTCTTCACACACGGCAGAAATTATGTTTTCCAGTACACAGTTTATTTGTGTAAATCTCAGACATGGCGCTGGCATATTCATTACTGCACACAATAAATTTCCCCCTCCTCTCCCAACTCCAAAGCATTTCAATCCATAGGTAAACCTCATATTAGCTTCATAGTACCAATTTTTACATTAGAAGTTTTGAATGAGCTATCAGCATCGCATCTTTTGCACACAATTTGCAGATCAGATGCCAAGCCTGCTCCCTTACCATCATCTAAAATCTGAATGTTATCTCTACCACAGGTCTTACAAACACAAGAAAATTTCACTGCTGCAGTCAATAATTCTAGGTCAATTAACCTAAATCCAGCGTACCGAGATTCATCACTTTAGTATGCCCCATTCACCTCACCAATTTTTTGCTTGGGGCTGCTAGGAGACGAGTACACATTTCTAGCAAATGTTCTTACTTCGTACGTAGCCTCATCGCTGGTTTTTCGCTGTTTCTCACGTCTTCCTGTCACTAACTTATTCAGAAGCAGTTCATCTAGTTTTTTATACACTCTTTGTGATCGTGACATAACTGAATGAAGAAAGATTCGAAAACTTGCATAAATCTCCGTCAGTATCACAAGGCAAGAAAAGTATTGCTTCGTCATAAACGATGCAGCTAGTCTGTTACTTTCGATTGCCGTCTTTCTCGGTATATTCCATTGATGAATTCTTCTCGGGTTGTCAGCCGAGTGGCGGCGTCGTCTTGTCGCAACGTTTCAATGAGTTTCGTACCCTTTATCTTCTGGCGGAGTGTCGGGATGCTGTGATCTGCATATCTATATAAGCTGCTTGGCCGTCGACCGCTACTATAGGCCGGCCAGTCATGTTCCTCCGGAAGAGGGTACCGTGTCGGTAGTGTGTGTGTGTGTGTGTGGAGGGGGGTGGGGGCGGCCTACAGTAGCGGACGACGCCCAAGAAGCTATATAGATATGCATATCACAGCATCCCGACACTTCGCTAGAAAATAATGGGTACGAAACTCAGTGACACGTTGCGACAAGACGACGCCACCACTCGGCTGATAACCCGAGAAGAATTCATTAGTTTTTTATTCTTTAAAGACACGGAATACAGTCAGAGATGATCTATAAAACCAAAGAGTATGTATCACGGCCTTCTATATGTATCCTGCATACGTTTGGTTGAAAGTAAAACACAGAATCGTTGTTCACTGAGCTGGTACTGAAGTGTTGCTTCAAAACGTAGGCGTGGCAGAGAGGCCGCGTCACCTTTAAATTATTTTTAAGGCACTTCGGATGCGGTTTCAACATTGAAACTTTGGGAACTTATTGTCCATGAGCTGTACTAACAAATAAAAAATAAATCGAAATTTCATCAACGTCCCCCCTTAAACGAGGTGAAAAGCTTTGTTGACAGAATACAAAATAATGAAGCCAGTTTTGCGCCCAAGACTGTTTATGCCTCCAAGACTTTTTTCAGTAGTTGCTGTATCATCCCACCACGATGTGGAAGAAATCCTGTTGAAACATTAACTTAATTTTCCCTGTTACTAAATATTATGACACTTATTTATCTTTTTCTAATCACATGTATGATATGATAGCTCAGCATCTGACTCATAAACTTCCCACAATGCATCAGACACACAGAGCTAAATATCGAAATTTTTTTTACCCTCCACACTGCCCTCCAATGCTAACCTTGTGATCCCTTGATGCCTCAGAACATGTCCTACCAACTTGTCCCTTCTTCTTGTCAAGTTGTGCCACAAACTCCTCTTCTCCCCAATTCTACTCAATACCTCCTCATTAGTTATGTGATCTACCCATCTAATCTTCAGCATTCTTCTGTAGCACCACATTTCGAAAGCTTCTATTCTCTTCTTGTCCAAACTATTTATCATCTATGTTTCACTTCCATACATGGCTACACTCCATGCAAATACTTTCAGAAACGACTCCCTCACACTTAAATATATACTAGATGTTAACAAATTTCTCTTCTTCAGAAACCCTTTCCTTGCCATTGCCAGTCTACATTTTATATCCTCTCTACTTCGACCATCATCAGTTATTTTGCTCCCCAAATAGCCAAACTCGTTCACTACTTCAAGTGTCTCATTTCCTAATCTAATTCCTTCAGCATCACCCAACTTAATTAGACTACATTCCATTATACTCGTTTTGCTTTTGTTGATGTTCATCTTATATCCTCCTTTCAAGACACTGTCCATCCCATTCAACTGCTCTTCCAAGTCCTTTGCTGTCTGTGACAGAATTACAATGTCATTGGGGACAGGCTACAACCCTGTCTCACTCCCTTCCAAACCGCTGCTTCCCTTTCATGTCCCTCGACTCTTATAACTGCCATCCGGTTCCTGTACAAATTGTAAATAGCCTTTCGCTCCCTGTATTTTACCCCTGCCACATTTAGTATTTGAAAGAGCGTATTCCAGTCAATATTGTCAAAAGCTTTCGCTAAGTCTACAAATGCTAGAAACGTAGGTTTGCCTTTCCTTAATATTTTTTCTAAGGTAAGTCGTAAGGTCAGTGTTACACCTGCTTTCTTAGGGGTTGGAACTATTATATTCTTCTTGAAGTCTGACGGTATTTCGCCTGTCTCATACATATTGATCTCCAGATGGTAGAGTTTTGTCAGGACTGGCTCTCCCAAGGCCGTCAGTAGTTCCAATGTTATGTACAATGTTATAAACTCTTTATTATCAAAGACATTCAAAACGGATTACATATGACATACTTTGCCTTCGCAATGACTAGTTTCACAGGTTATGATGAAAAGAGAGATTAACAATTACAGGTATATTAAAATTTGTATTTCATAATAATATCTAAATTCAAAGAAGAATTTTGAAAACCCAATTTAAAGTTGCATTATACTATTAATAACCACCACATAAGATATTACTTGTCAACCTTAATTATCTTGTGCACACTGGTTTGCATGAATGTATGCATGTGATGCACATTAGTCCTCAACAAACAATGACATCACTATCAGGCTGCTGTGCTCTGGTACCAAAAAATTATAGTAGACATAAGTAATAGGAGGATCACTTCTAGAGAAAAGAACATGTATCAGAAATTAAACTAATATCCCATACTTGTATCACTGCCACTAGGATTGCATGCAGATATTTATGCCTTAATTTAAAAATACATTATATCTAATATGCTGGATGTCTCCCCTACTTTCCACGTGGAGCCGGCCCAGCACAGCACTGTTCGATAAAAGTGCCTAGAAACCTATGTATGTTACTTAGGAGCTCAAACAGACTTCCATGGATGAAATACAACAGCTTTCCAAGGTGATCTTAGTAACTACCCGTGGTCTGTACCGGAAAATCAGATTCGTAACACATGCATGTAACTTCATTGTGTGTTGCAGACAGTACATTAACAGTCATCCTACTCCATGTTCAAGCGGAAAGTATAGCTGTTGATAAATATCTGTAATTCCACATTGTAGTTATTTCGAGAGATGTGTGTACAATAAAACTATATAACATTCGCAAAATATTCTCCTGGACTCTTCCTCAACAGTAAAAGCCTCCCCCCCCCCCCCCCCTCATTCCTAACACCTCTTTTATAGTATCTACCACAGAAGCTCATTGCTGAATGTTCCATAATATTCGCATGCTGAGTAAGTGCTCAGCTATTTTATTTACTGAACGTTGTAAGGATCTTCGCCCAGTTAGCAACCACTACAAAGAAAGATCTGTCTAAAAAGTGTTGCCACTTTCTTTGTGGATGATGAAATATTTTCCCTTAAAATTGATACAATTAATCTGACATATTATTTTCTTTTAGCTCATTCCTCACGCTTATTCCAAGGAGCTTCACGATAGCTAATGTTTCCAGGGATGGTGTAATTGTGCCATAGAGTATTTCTAAGCCTATTTCGGTGCAGTAGTTACTTTTATTTACCTTGAGGTCAACTGCTCGGTTATTACGGTTCCCCTATAAGTATTCCTGTAATTCACTATGTCTTATTACAGACAAATACATCATGTGAATAATCCAACGTCTAATCATGCATACATGAAAGCCGCTTTGCACTGCATGGTGGAGAGAATATCACAGCAGTATTATCACTATTCCCAACATTCCACTCTTACACTCTGATGGAGCAAAAATAAGATTGTCTGTATACCTTCTAACATACCCCAATTGCCCTTATTTTGTCGTGAGAACTATGAGACCTACGTCCGCCACTTGAACATGATGTGTTGTTTTCCTAGTGTTTGCTTGTAATCCTTGCACAGGATGATATAATTGTCGTATACAAGAGGCAATAAATACTGCAGAGGTGGCATCTCACACTAAAGTTCAAGTTTATATGCCAACTAGCTCTGCAGATGATGAAGAAATAGATGAAATGTATGACGAGATAAAAGAAATTATTCAGGTAGTGAAGGGAGACGAAAATTTAATAGTCATGGGTGACTGGAATTCGTCAGTAGGAAAAGGGAGAGAAGGAAACATAGTAGGTGAATATGGATTGGGAGGAAGGAATGAGAGTGGAAGCCGCCTTGCCGAATTTTGCACAGAGCATAACTTAATCGTAGCTAACACTTGTTTCAAGAATCATAAATGAAGTTTGTATACCTGGAAGAATCCTGGAGATACTAAAAGGTACCAGATAGATTATATAATGGTAAGACAGAGATTTAGGAACCAGGTTTTAAATTGTAAGACATTTCCTGGGGCAGATGTGGATTCTGACCACAGTCTATTGGTTATGGACTGCAGATTGAAACTGAAGAAACTGCAAAAAGGTGGGAATTTAAGAAGATGGGACCTGGATAAACTGAAAGAACCAGAGGTTGTAAAGAGTTTCAGGGAGAGCATAAGGGAACAATTGACAGGAACGGGGGAAAGATATACAGTAGAAGAAGAATGGGTAGCTCTGAGGGATGAAGTAGTGAAGGCAGCAGACGATCAAGTAGGTAAAAAGACGAGAGCTAATAGAAATCCTTGGGTAACAGAAGAAATGTTGAATTTAATTGATGAAAGGAGAAAATATAAAAAAGCAGTAAATGAAGCAGGCATAAAGGAATACAAACGTCTCAAAAATGAGATCGACAGGAAGTGCAAAATGGCTAAGCAGGCATGGCTAGAGGACAAATGTAAGGATGTAGAGGCTTGTCTCACTAGGGGTAAGATAGATACTGCCTACAGGAAAATTAAAGAGACCTTTGGAGATAAGAGAACCACTTGTATGAATATCAAGAGCTCAGATGGCAACCCAGTTCTAAGCAAAGAAGAGGGTTTATACAAGGGCGATGTACTTGAGGACAATATTATGGAAATCGAAGAGGATGTAGATGAAGACGAAATGGGAGATAAGATACCGCGTGATGAGTTTGACAGAGCACTGAAAGACCTGAGTCGAAACAAGGCCCCGGGAGTAGACAACATTCCATTAGAACTACTGATAGCCTCGGGAGAGCCAGTCATGACAAAACTCTACCATCTGATGAGCACGATGTATGAGACAGGCGAAATACCCTCAGACTTCAAGACGAATATAATAATTCCAATCCCAAAGAAAGCAGGTGTTGACAGATGTGAAAATTACCAAACTATCAGTTTAATAAGTCACAGCGGCAAAATACTAACGCGGATTCTTTACAGACGAATGGAAAAACTGGTAGAAGCCGACCTCGGGGAAGATCAGCTTAGATTCCGTAGAAATGTTGGAACACGTGAGGCAATACTGACCTTACGACATATCTTAGAAGAAAGATTAAGAAAAGGCAAACCTACGTTTCTAGCATTTGTAGACTTAGAGAAAGCTTTTGACAATGCTAACTGGAATACTCTCTTTCAAATTCTGAAGGTGGCAGGGGTAAAATACAGGGAGCGAAAGGCTATTTACAATTTGTACAGAAACCAGATGGCAGTTATAAGAGTCGAGGGATGTGAAAGGGAAGCAGTGGTTGGGAAAGGAGTGAGACAGGGTTGTAGCCTTTCCTCGATGTTATTCAATCTGTATATTGAGCTAGCAGTAAAGGAAACAAAAGAAAAATTCGGAGTAGGTATTAAAATTCATGGAGAAGAAGTAAAAACTTTGAGGTTCGCCGATGACATTGTAATTCTGTCAGAGACAGCAAAGGACTTGGAAGAGCAGTTGAACGGAATGGACAGTGTCTTGAAAGGAGGATATAAGATGAACATCAACAAAAGCAAAACGATTATAATGGAATGTAGTCTAATTAAGTCGGGTGATGCTGAGGGAATTAGATTTGGGAATCAGACACTTAAAGTGGTAAAGGAGTTTTGCTATTTAGGGAGTAAAATAACCGATGATGGTCGAAGTAGAGAGGATATAAAATGTAGACTGGCAGTGGCAACGAAAGCGTTTCTCAAGAAGAGAAATTTGTTAACACCGAGTATAGAGTTAAGTGTCAGGAAGTCGTTTCTGAAAGTATTTGTATGGAGTGTAGCCATGTATGGAAGTGAAACATGGACAATAACTAGTTTGGACAAGAAGAGAATAGAAGCTTTCGAAATGTGGTGCTACAGAAGAATGCTGAAGATAAGGTGGGTAGATCACGTAACTAATGAGGATGTATTGAATAGGATTGGGGAGAAGAGAAGTTTGTGGCACCACTTGACTAGAAGAAGGGGTCGGTTGGTAGGACATGTTTTGAGGCATCGAGGGATCACAAATTTAGCATTGGAGGGCACCGTGGAGGGTAAAAATCGTAGAGGGAGACCAAGAGATGAATACACTAAGCAGATTCAGAAAGATGTAGGTTGCAGTAGGTACTGGGAGATGAAGAAGCTTGCACAGGATAGAGTAGCATGGAGAGCTGCATCAAACCAGTCTCAGGACTGAAGACCACAACAACAACAACATCAAATCTTCTGAAAGCAGTATCAGAACAGCATACGACTGTGAGAGCTTCTGAAAATGTTAGTCCGAGTATAATTTGCTTCCTTGACGAGTGATGTTCCATCCATGCAGACAAACTGCTGCTTGTGAAATGTACACCTTTCTTTTCCTTATGTGCTGTGCGTTGGAAACCTGTTTCAGCAATAGTAAGAGCATTTTAAATGAAAAACGTTTTGAAGAGATATTGTAATTTTGTTACACATAATTAATTTAGATTGTAGAAAAACAATGAACTACCGTTAAATTACAGTTAATCTATGTCTTTTTACATCAACTTCAATTATGTCAACGTTTAATATTAATGGCTATGACAACAACATGATCTTAAAGCATCCTTAAAAGAAAAGAGAAACCTGACATCATTAAAGAATCACGATTTTTTAGTTTCAAAACGCAGAATTTCCATAAAATCCATTCTTTCTTGGTGCATGTCACTCTTCCAGAGGATTAAAAAATGCAATGTGACAACCTACAGAGTTCTTTTGTTAAGATATTCAGGTCTGGGTGGGCTCCAATTGTAGAGATATATTATAAATTTGTGTGTCAAATGACAGGACCAGAGGTGAGGAACAGTTAATAAAAATGATTTCGAGTATAAAACATACGTTTAGCACTAATATTAAGGTTCAGGTTTTCTATACCAGTAGAGAAATATGCAGGGCTCACTTATTGACACCACTGGGGTAGCGGGTGTCAGTATACATACAGCTAGTAAGCGTAGTGTATGCAGTCTCTCTTTATTGGATTTCTCACACCATCGAACTTTTTTGGTGATTATGTGTGACATGGTAACATATACTACATTATATGATACTTCAGACATGGGTGACACTTCCTTAGAGATATATGATTTGGTAGTCGTCTTATGAAAAGTACCTTGATGCACATCTTCCTGACTAAACGGTATGGTATTAAGCCCAGTTAAGTCACTTCTATTCCCAGGCAACATAATAATATGACTGATGTAAGTACATACATAAATTTTATAAAATCGAATAATTACATTTCTTTGTTTCTCCTCATGCACAGACAATGTTGTGGTATATTGACAACACTGAACACTGTCCACATACTGAAATTTTAAACAATGACATTATTCTTCATTTCGAATAAACCCCCTACCATTATTTTGAAATATTTTGAAAATGATTGCTCTTCGGTATGCCTATAACTCTGCATGTATTGTATTCAAAACTATTTCTATAGTTATTCTATGCTGCATTACATTTCCGATATATGCACTTAGATAGTTACCTTACTGGACATAATAATCGTGAATTTCATGTTCCAATACACGCTTTACATTATCGTGATGAAGCGTTTCAACATGGTTTCATCTTGTATTTACTCTGTCAGTTGCCGTACCTATATATTCTGCTAACCACTTTTGTCTGCGACACTTTGATTATTTGAAAGTACAGTCGGCGATGTATTTTCAAGCGCTAATTATAAGGTAGCACTAACAAATATAACTATTAACGCACTGATACTGCTCCTGCTGCCAAGTCATAAGTGTTGAGATGGAATGAGCTATGCCTGGTTGTTACCTGAATCTCAATATGTGGTTCTTTGCTGCAAAGTTGTTCCCACTCTTTTTGAACGATTCTCACTTTTGTAGCTCGCTAAGCATTACCTGTTTCAACTACATATTCAGTCTCAATGCCAGAATCTGTTCTGACATTATCATGCTTAGCCGTGTTGGTGGTTATATGTATTGGCTAAGTATCAAATCACTTCAACAGATAAATAAATTGGTGTGACTGGTGAAGTTATATAATCCCCCCCCCGCCCAACCAGCTGCTGTCAACCAATCATGGCAGTAAACATCTGTCTGGAGTGGTCGGAAAGGCACCAATCTATCAGTCCATGGTGGGAAAGTTGTGTATAATGGTGAGGATGGGTATTATTTTGAATATCATGGATGTGGGTCCTGTCACTGGAAAGATGCAGTTTATAGGCTAAAACTGGGTCACGGACAACTTTTATAAGTAAGATAGAGAGCAGTGGGGTGCAGTGCTACGTAAATAATGAAGTGGCTGAGGTTTACTTTTTAGTCAGTATTCTTTCTTAATGGAATACATAGATAATGCTGTTGGTCATAAGAACAAGGAAATGGAGTGCCAATAGACTGCAGCGAATTTCAGAGGTTTGAGGACTGGCATAGAGAGAGAGACTTGAAGTTGACAATGGATGTAACGTATTGTGCCTATGTATGGAAAGAGATCCAGTACTGTTCTATTACACCATCGCTAGAAACGGTAACCACCACAAAATGCCTGGGCATAACCAGCCGAAGGTGAAATCAAATATCCGACTGAAATAACTGTTAATCATCCATGAAAGATGTTGTTCTCCTAACAGTGGCACAGATAGAATCGTGTTATGTGAAGTTGTAGCTGACACGTGAAGCCTTCGTTTCATGTGGTTCCTTGGATCGTATTAGGTGGGTATGGTCCATTTCAATACAAGAAGCTAAACTCCATCTGAATAGGACTAGGCCCAACGGTACCGACCAACCACAGTGCCATCCACAGCCAATGGTCGTCACTGGATGTGGATATGGAGGAGCATGTGTGGTCAGCTGACTACTCTCCTGACCGTATTCAGTTTTTGTGACTGGAGTCGCTACTTCTCAGTCAAGTACCTCCTAATCTGGCCTCACAAGGGCTGAGTGCACCTGCTTGCAAACAGCGCTCTAGGGGCTCGGTCGCTCACTCATCCAGTAGTAGGTCCAACCCCGACAGCGCTAAAAACTTTATTGATCTAAAGAGGACTGGTGTTATGACTGTGGCAAGGCCATCGGCCCATTTGACTCTGTAACACAAAAAACTTGGGGAAAGTACTACATGTTTTTCATGAAACATATGGGAGTTCTGGTGAATGTATAGAAGTATATAGACGATAAATGTTTTACTCGATCAGTGTGTGAGAGTGGAATGTACGGTTAGGACTAATATTGCTATGATGTACCCTTCACCACTGTAGAACGGCTTGCCCTGTATTTGTTCAGACGTATTTGTTTCGATGCATGAACTTAAGGTAATGTATTTCGTCATCCACGAAAAAAGAGGGTTACCAAATACCTGTTCCTTGCTCTAAGACCCTTACCAGGTTGGACTAGTAGAACAGCTGCGCATTTCTTATGCGTGAGAATATTGTAGGGCAACGAATTTATCCGAGAGTTGTTGTGAGAGAGGCATTATGCAACACGGAGAGGTTTTTGTTGTTGAGAGAAAATCCAGAAGAGTATTTTGTGGATGGTATGTAACTCCCCCTTCGCACACGCCTCTCGTGAAACGACTACAATGAGGAACTATGGTTGTTTACCGACAGCTGTTGTTCCCACACAAATGGATGGGTGTGCTCTCTGCCATACATTGTAAGGTGGCATGCGGCTGTTGTAAATCTGATTCCTTGTTACAATCTCAATATAGACATTAGGATCGTCTGGGAAAGCTGTTGTATAGCTTCCATAGAATTATGTTGAAATTCCTGTATTATCATCACATACCGCATGCAAAATGTGTATCACGCAGTGTAGTATCAAGCAATTAAATGGGAATAAGAGCACGCCGTGTCCATGTGAGGTTGGGATATACTCTACCGTTATCACAGTCTGATGTCCTGCAGATACAATTGTAAACACGGTATAACTAAAGATGCAGCAGCAAGGCTTCTTTGATCTTAGCTGTGAAGAACGATTCCCCTATATTCTCGCCGTTTAAGATCTATATCTGATTTAGCGATCATACAGGAGTCCACTAATTTTGTAGATATGGAGAAGTTTACGAACATAGTAAACAAAAGATAGTGGTGAACGGGTAATGATGAATGAATACGATGGAATATTGCCCGATTGTAATGGAAGAGTTACAGAAAGACTGAAGTGCCAACGACGATAGCCAAATTTCATTTAAAAATCTAGACGATGTCTGTTGGAGATGCAATTGTTATATACCGAAAACTGTAGTTTTAATGAAAAATTTGTTAATGGCAAGAAGATCGGGAAAAGCGGTAACATGATGCAACACTGTAAGAAAGAGCTGAGAGGGGTAGTGTAGTTGACCTTTCTTTCACGTCTTCTAAGTGATATTGACGATATACTTCCTACCACGTGAGTTTCGCGAAATGTCTTCAACTAGGAATTGAGTCTACCAAGGAGGTTACCAACAGACATTCTTTCCATGTGTTCTTTGTGTATGGAACAGGAATGGATGGAGACAACAGAAGTTGTGTCTTAGGAAAAAAAGAAAGTTTCTTTGAGACTTGGGGGTAAAATAAGACATGTTCAATCAGTGAAGGGAAGCCGATGACCTCAGTGGTCGTTGCAGTCACTACGTTACCACGGTATAGGTGTTCGTTCTCTTGAAGTTTGCAACGAAACTGTGCGTGTATAATTGCATACAGTTATGGGAGAAGAAGAATCGCAATACCAAGAAGGAGTTGTCTGACATAAACGGGAGCTTGTAGGCGTGTTTCTACATCGGAAAGATGATGTCTGTCCAGATTTCACGCGTCACATAAGAGTGGCTCCAGTACCGTCACTATCAAAATGCAAATCAGGTTTGCTTTAAATAAGCGGTGCAATGGTCATGAGCGTTAGTTGCCTTCGAGATTGGTCGTGGAGAGTTGATTTTAGTCAAGAATGCCATTACGATATAATAATGCCGTGTGGGTAGGGCCTCCCGTCGGGTAGACCGTGCCCCTGGTGCAGGTCTTTCGATTTGACGCCACTTCGGCGACCTACGCGTCGATGGTTGGGGATGAAATGATGATGATTAGGACAACACAACACCCAGTCCCTGAGCGGGGAAAATCTCAGACCCAGTCGGAAATCGAACCTGGGCCCTTACGCTTGACAGTCTGTCAAGCTGACCACTCAGCTACCGGGGGCGGACGCCATTACGATGAGAAAGACGCTACTATCAAGACCCTAATGAATTTGAACAAGATCGTGCAATAGGGCTACGAGAAACTTGATGTTCCTTCCGCAATATTGCAGATAGGCTTGGCAGGAATGTAGCCACTGTACACGCTTGTAGGCAGCGGTGGTCACGAGAATGTATGGTCGCAAGAAGACTACTCCGCACGGCCAAATTGCACTACCGAGAAGGAAGGCGATCGTATTCGTCGTACAGCTGTGGAATATCGTATTGCATCTTCGGCAGCAACGTGAGCGGCAATTGGCACCGCAGTAGCTCAACGAACTGTTACAAATGGGGTAATTCAAGGACAGCTCCGAGCCTGATGCCCTGTAGCGTGCACTCCACTGACCCCTAACCACCTCCATTTAAGACTTCAGTGATGTCAAGGGAGACTTCATTTGAGGGCAGGATGGATGTCCGTTGTGTTTTCTGATGAAATATGTTTCTACCATGATGCCAGTGATGGCTGTGTGTTGGTTAGGAGGAGGCCAACCAACCTATATAAGTGCTAGACATACTGTGCCTAACATACTGTGCCTACACATGGGGTTATAGTCTACGGTTCGGTTTAGTATGCGAGCAGGCGTACTCCCGTGGGTATCTCAGGCACCCTTACTGCACGTTCTTACGTCAGCCTGGTGATTCGACCTGCTGTGCTGCCATTCACTAACAGCATTGCATAGGGTGTTTGCCAACATACCGAAGTTGTAACCAAACACGCTCTACCATTTCTATTTACCAAATCTCACGATTATAGGCCAATGGGAAGCATAATATAGGTTTTATTGAACGAGTTTCAGAGTATTAAAAGAGGTGGCATAAATGGCCGTTTATTTTCAGTCCATATACTCAGAACCTTCAATTTTTTAGCGACGGACCACAGACTTTAGAAAGTGATCTAAATTTCATCGTGATACATCTCCCCTTCCCATTCTAACAGACAGACAGACAGATAGACAACAAAATGGTCCTATAAGGGTTCCTATTTCACCATTTAATGCACAGAAGTCTGAAAACCACCAAAAATGTGTTTTTCACCATTTATATATTTTTTTCAATCTTGAATCATGAAATATTTTGGATAACCGCAGATTCGAATTCTGAACCCCCAAAAATCACATAGAATTGAGGCAATGAAAAGTAGGCCACAGCTTTCCTGATAAAAACAGAGTTCGACTGGATTACCTGTAGATTCGTCGGCTCTTAACGAAATTCTCATCGTCAATATTTTTTACTACCCGATTGATTTCCTAATGTGTGCCATCTGGCCTCAGCTGTACAGACGGGAAAGTACTTGACGAATTTTAACGGTGCAGCGAAGCAGAGCTCGCGGCCACTAGGGGAGTTAGTGCGCAGTAGAGAGAGAGGTGGCCGCGACAGGTGTGACGGAGGGGTGCGGCTTTGTCGCCGCCGCCGCTGCCTAACGGCGCCACTTTTTGCCTCCTCTGCGATTGCGGTTCCTCCGCGCGGCGCGGGGCAGTAAAAGTGGAGTGGCAACACTGCGCCGCCTCGCCTCGCCTCGCGTCGCTTCTTGCGGCGGCGCTCTGCGCGCAGCACCTGCGCGATTTACGACTGCATACATTCGCTTCTTGCCGCAGCCACTGTTGCCTTAGCGCCGGGGAGACGTCAGCTGGCCCGAGATGTGTGGTCGCTTCATTCGCCGCGGCGCTGCGCCGGCTGCCGGGAGCGAGAAATTAGCGCCCCAGTCGTCGACCACAACTTTCGACACCATTCAGCCCAAAGCGCTGGAAAAGTTCTCCGAGTGTGTAAGTGGATCTTCTTGTTGTCTACCTCAAGGTGATTTTAGGACGAAGGTGAGACGGATGGGAACCTAGACTACTTACAAGTAAACCTCCCCAAGTGATATACTTCGATTTTGATTGACTTTGAATATGTTGTAATGTAGAGAAAATAAGAGACAGATACATTTTTATACATGCCTGTACAGCCGTTAACGGGGCGAAACACCCCTTCAAAGAAATTTATTTTAATATTTCTGAATACCTTCGAAATAGTGATTAAAAAATACTTTAAACGAAAGTCCTATAGTTTTTAATGTGCGCTACAATGGTGCACCCAGATTTGTCCAGAAAGTAACATTTTTCTAAATCCCCTCCACAAAATTTAGTCTTTCATTTCGGCATCTCACTAATAAAAAAGCATATAGCATCATTAATACCAAATACAATTGTATATGATGAGGTATGTCCAAAGATACATTTCTCAGAAATTGGAAGTATTGCTATGTTGCTGTATGCATGCTGCATCAGTGCCAGTTATGATGTTGGGATCTTAAATATGTCTTTCTCACGTAAATATAAGGTTGACAGTTGTTGAACTATAGGACCACCCAGGTTATTCGAGAGCGCTAATGTGGTGCTTCCTCGGCCCCGGATCGAATCCGCCCGGCGGATTAATGACGACAGCTGCTGTGCAGGTTAGCCTGGATTTTGTTTTTAGGCGGTTTTCCGCATCCCCATAGGTGAATACTGGGCTGGTCCCCATTTGCCGCCTCAGTTACACGGCTCACAGACATTTGAACACTTTTGTACTATTCCATGGATAACACTAGTCGCAGACAGTTAGGGTACACTAATTCCAACCCAGGGGGGTACGCGGTGGTGGCAGGAAGGGCATCTGGCCACCCCTTCCACTAACATTGCCAAATCCGATTAACCATGCTGACCCTGCCGAACTGAGAGAAAAGGCACAAGCGAAAGAAAAAAAAGTTATTGAACTATAGGAATGAAAATTAAATTAGTTTCAGATTGCAGCATGCACACACTTTGTTCAATATGTAAACATCACTACAGATATTTGGATTTAGGTATCCCTTGTTCGATAAGCCTGCCATCCTTGGCGATTATGTGTGCAGACGAATAGTGAAATTTCTGCATGACCCGCTGAGGTGTCAATTATATCCTGAATGGTATTTTGAGTTCTGAAATGGTTTTGGGGTTACTGCTGCACACCGTGTCTTTAATTTAGCCCCAAAAAAAGGAGTCGCATGTTATCACATCCGGAGAGCATGGCGGCCAATTGTGGTCCATGCCAATGGCCTCTGGGTAGCCCACAGCCAGAGTGCCGTCCCCAGAGTACTCCTCCAAAACATCGGACATCCTCCTGCTTCGATGGGGTCGTATTCTGTCTTGCATGAACCGGGTCTTGTCAAATTCGATGTCACTTTGGATAATGGGGAGGAAATCATCTTCCAAAACCCTCACGCACTGTTCGCTAGTCACCGTGCCATCAAGGAATAGCGCACTGATTATACCATGACTGGACATTGCACACCACACAGTCACCCTTTGGGGTGGGGAATGGGGAAGAGAAATGCGCACTCTCAGTCCCCAAATGCGCCAATTTTGTTCACTGACGAACCTGTCAAAATGAAAGTTGGCTTCGTCGCTAAACCAAACCATATTCACAACCAACTCCTGTTCATCAATTCTGTAGACAACAGTGCTGACGAAACAGAACCTCCGTTTCATGGCCCTGCTGGATTAATTGCTGATGGGTATGAATTTTGTATGGGAAGAGATGCAGGTCGTCGACAACAATTCGTTGCAGTGTCTCCCTGACCACCTGTTGTGCAGCTCATGTGATCGATTTCCTGGCAATGATTCCAGACACAGCGTCTGTCTTCTCGATGTTTTACTGGCGTTTTCGCCCTTTTCGGACGGCCGATATTGCCAACATTGTCATCACGAACACTACTCGTTCTCTCAAACTAGCAAATCAAACTCTTGATTGTAAGCACACATGGACCAGTAGTCTTCAGCTTCAACTCGGTGGCAAATTTACTCCGAGCCGCAGTTGGGCTGTTAATGGTCACATAGTAGGCAAGCGCTATACGCTCAGGCACGCTGTGCCATGACATTTTCATGTGCAAACGGCCAATGTCAAGAAGGCGTGTGCGCATGCGCATACTAATTCCCATCATGGCTCGTGGCCAAACGTGCACTTTGAACATCCTAACGCAAACCGTTCAGAAATTACGACGATTTTGTTTCACACAGTTCGATAATTGCCACCCTGTATATTCTAAATGAGTAAATATGTTGTCGAATATATACATTTCTTTAAATTTTATGAAATATAAACTATTAAAATATTGTACACAGCTGGACAACAACTTTAGGATTGAACCATCTCCTAGAAATGTAAAGAGCCAATCAGTTGCAAAATGGAAAGTTTATTAAAACCACTTTGCCATGGTTTTCATGTTTTGTATACATATACACAGAAGTACAATAACAACTTGTTACAAATACAAAAATTATTCAGACTTACTGGATTATCTGTTGCGGCAGAGCTACATTAAAGTTTAGTCTAAAGGTGTCAGTCAAATATAAAATTTCACCTCCTTAATAAGTAGAACATACACAACGTGGTTGTTGTTTGGTATTTCCTCTCCAATGTACAGCCATTCCATTAAGTTAAACAACTTCACAGCTACATATAATCTGGTTAGAATGTCATAATTTTAATTTTAACGTTTTGAGCAGCTTTACCATAATAAAGTTTCTTTCACTGTGGCCCACCCTCCTTACACATACCACTAGTGTCAGAAACTTTCCTTGGCTCTAGTGTTGTGTAAATGATGCTAGTGTACTAGCCTCCATATCGGTGACGAAATGCCGAATGACAACAACTATGTTGTGCATATTTTTATTATCATGGGGGTGAAATTTTATATCTGACTCACGCCTTTTGGTTATATTTTGACATACATCTGCTACAGCATGTAATCCAGCGAGCCGCGCAGAGTGGCCGCGCGGTTGAGTCGTCATGTCACGGACTGCGCGGCCCCTTCCCCCCCAAGGGTTCGAGTCCTTCCTCGGGCATGGGTGTGTGTGTTCTTCTTAATATACGTTAGTTTAAGTTTCGTGTAAGTATAGGAACCGATGACCTCATAAGTTTGGTCCCTGAGGAAAAAAAATTCAGGAGGTCTGAAAAATTTTTGCTTTTGTAATGAGATATTGTTGTACCTCTCTCTCTCTCTCTTTGTAATAAAATATAAGGTCTTCCCCTGGAAAATGTTAATGTTAGCTTAAATATCAGTGACAAAGCCAATGGATTAATTTTGGGTGGTCTTACTTCATATCTTTTTATGCAGGAGATCCATGCATCGATTCTTCTTGTAGCAAAGCCATCAGTAACGCTATGTTTAAATTTCTGATCACGTCTAAGTGTCTTTTTACCTGGCTTCCTTCTTTGGCAAGTTGAACAAAGAAAACTTAACCTGTCATTTTACACTGAATTGTGTAGGCAATTTTAATTGTCTTGAGGGTGCTCATAGTTTTTTCACAGTGACAGGGACTGTAAGAATTAATTTGATACTCTTTATTACTATAGAGATTTTGAGTATCATTGTCCATTATAAATTTAACAAGGTCTGCAGACCGTGGATATTAAAGTATGGCATTACAAATAATTCCTATCTCATTTTCCAGTCATTCTTCATTGAATGATGGTTAAGTTGTAAGAGGGTCATTCAGTTTCATTGTTTGAAAATTTGATTCATAATTTCCTAACTAGATCTTACGAAGCAACTCTGTAAACTGATAATCCTGAAGATTTTCAAACGCAGTTCCGTTTGCACTGACATGTTACAGTTTTTCCTGAACTCATTTCCTTTAACAAACTGAAGATAAGTTAACATTGCACACATAGTACCACATGCAATTTTTTGTCAGAATGCGTAGAATTAGTCGACATATAGAGCTATTTTTTTGCAAAGGCAAAGCAGGAAACGGAAAAGACTTGTATCAGTTACGCTAAGCAAGCCAGAAACATAGTCTAATGACTCTGCATCCCAGATTGCATCATCTGTGGAGATTAATTAATTTATTTATTTTTGGAAATTATCTTTCAACATATGGTGCTTATGATTCATAGTCTGAAAAGCTCCTGTATCGAAATTCCAGCATTTAGTACATGTCTGAGACAATTTGAATCCTTCATTTTCTGTAATTCCTGCTGTCTTTGAGGACTTGATAAAAATGAATGGAATGCTGTAAGACTGCAGATGGAAAACCTAAGTGCTTTTATATATTCAGAACAAATTATCACCCCAAGATTAAGTTTGTGAGCATCTGTGCAAAAAAATAGGACGTGAACATTTTGTTTTAACAAAACTTTCGACAGCTTCATGTTTACTTGCCATTACTGAAGCCCCATCATATCTTTAGCTCATTACAATACCAGTAACTTCAGAAATGTCAAGTGTAATGAGTACGTTTTCTGATAATCCCTGAGCAGTTTCGTCGCTAGAAGCATCATGAAAACCGATAAATCTTTCTATGTGACCGTCTCGGACACAAAACCTGAGAAAAATACTCGTTTCTGACTTATAAAAAACATTCACAGTTTCATCTGCTTGTACGCCAACGAACTCACATGACTGTGACTCTTCTTTCATGCGATCGTTAATGATATCCGTAACCGATCCAGTGAATTCGTTTTCAGCTGTGTTTGATGTCCCTTTGACGCCAGAAACATTCTACATGTGATCACAAATAACCTGTTCATGTCCAGACCAAATTTCCAATAATGCAACGTAATACCCTTTGTTGTCGGAACTTTAATCTTTACAGTGTTCTCTGAAGCAAGCTTTTACCTGCCAAAGAAACAAATAACTTCAGTAAGTCCATTGATTACGAACCTGTTTTGTTTCGCAGCCGTATTATGTTTTCTAGCTAGAAGTTTGTCTCCTTTAGAAACTAAATTTTCAAGTCATGCCTGACCAAAAACTGAAAACTCTCTTGATTCTGACGGTGATTTCTTGAATTTTGGTGTTTCTCACGTGTTCTGTCAAAAAATTACGTCACACATCCGTTTTTGTTCGATCCGAAACCCCTCAAACAAAATTTATGTGTAACAATACAATTTATTTATAAAGAGCAACCACAATCCAAGGATACTCTTTATACCACGACAATTGGAGTTTTTTGTACTATTCCCCACCAACTTTTCAGTGTCGAAGTGTGGTGTGGACCGCTTATCTTCATAAGCGCACTTTGTTTCGTAAGTCCAACTGGAAAATAGTTTCTCATCCAATTCGCAAAATAAGAACACAAGGGTTTCCTCTGCGCAAGCTACAGTACAATCAGATAATCAGATGCGCTCACAAATTATACTAACAAAACAAGTTTTATAAAACTGGGACTGTATAGCATGCTAGATAACATACAGTCTCACTGCAATGCTCCTATGACAAACCTGAGTGCCTGCCGCCCTACTGACTGCCTCGTGGAAATAAGAGACTATTTCTAGAAGTCTCCAGTGAACTGTTAATCTAGACAGAGTGCGTAACACAGTGAACTCTTAGCTCATGGATGGGTCGAATGAATCTGTAATAACATACAAAACATATGTACACTGATTTCCACAGATTGTTGTATTCTAAATACAACTGTAAGTTTTCTTCAAATTTTTGGTAGGCGAAGCCTCCTAAAGCCTCTGAACAGCATCACCTCTGCGAGATTAGTCCTTAGAACAGTAAGATATAGCATCAGTTCACTCATACAGCACATGCTACAGGGCCCCTGGCTTCTTGAGTCCTGCAAAAAAAGCAATGTACAATTCTTATGGGCGTTGATGACCTCGCCCCTCACCTTTTAGCGCTCATAAGATCGAGACACGCACACACACACACACACACACACACACACACATATATATATATATACACCATTCTAATGGGATAAATAGATAAATTTAGTGTTAATGTTTTTGAAGAGAAATAATAATAAGAACATTTAGGATTAAGTACAAATGAATGTGTAGTATTTTTAAAGCACTTAAGTAATGGATTTATGACATTATTGTATCTATTTTAGAATGATAAAATTCATTATTCCACCTTACTATATCAAATTATATGTGCAGAAATTAGTACAGCACTTTGATTTACATTTTATGCTCCACAAAAGTCTTCTGTGATTCACTAAAAATGTGCTTAATGTGCTTCACCGTACTGTGTGCATAGAAATCCACAGAAATTTGACCAAAGTTTGTACATATCTCGCAAAATTTTAAAATTTCCGTTTTCTACACATGTGAGTTAATGAGATTAAAGATGTGCCAGTTAAATTATACAAGAGATACGCGAATATTGTTACAGAACAAATGAATGATAGCTATCCACTCAATATTTATTGTAGATACATAACTAAAATACCTAGCAGGTTCACATGAAATTTATATTCTAGGCAGTTGTCTTTCCCTTATATGTGAATGAAATTAATAAGATTCAGCTATGAAGCACAATTTTAGTCTCCTTTCATGGTGAACATATCCTTCCAGTGATGGTTCAGTAATCAAACTGGTTGTGTTAGTGCTTATGTTAATAGAGGTCACTTTCATATACCATAGGGAAGTAAAATAATACGTTAAAATTTGAATACTTTTTCCTAAATTTCGGGTCCCACAATTGAGCTATATTATGGGCCCCATTCTGTCTTATACAAACCCAGGTAAGAAATACTTATATGGACAGTTGCAGGAAAATAAACTTGGCTGCCTAAGACTTGCCACAACTCTGAACACACTAAATCTATTCTATTTCTTTTAATAGTGTAAGTATTAACAAAGCTGATATTCTTAATGGAAACTTTTACTGCAGTCAAAGTTCTCTCACAATAATTGGTATGCAACCGGCAATGAGTTTCACGTGTTGCCACTAAAACTGGATGACACCCTCTTATGGTCATGCATGCGAAGTCTTTACGAAAAACAAAACGAAAAGTTCAGGAGATTCTATACTGATGAAAAGCACAAATAAAACGACACGGGACAAGTGGACCACAGTATACAATTTGATAAAGGCGGAAGTGAACCTGACTGATTCCTTAGGATCACGCAAACCAGGACTGAGCCTAAGACTTATCTTACATGATAAAACATAGACAGGCAAACCTATCTTTGCAGCATTTGTAATAGATCTGCTTTTGACATTGTTGATTGGACTACTCATTTAAATTCGGAAGGCATCTACAGTAGTTCAGGGAACTGGAATGTTTCTATGACTACAACAGAAACAAGACTATAGTTAAAAGAGTTTAATAACATGAGTGGAAAGTAGTAGTTGAGAAAGCAATGAGATATCTGTGTAACCTCTCCCCACTGTTATTCAATCTCTGCATTGAACACGCAATAATAAACTGTAAGGGAAAGTAAATAGAAATTTGGACAAGGAATTAAGTCAGAAGAATTAAAAATTTTGTGCTTTGTTGATAACATTTTGATTGTGTCATATATAGTTGACTACAGATGCAGGGCACAAATGCAAAGAAACTTCGAATTTCTTTTGTTGCGTAATTTATTAGATTGGTTCTTTAAGAAAAACATCATAAAATTTCGTAACTGAAAGCTGGCTAGATGTATGTTTTAAAAGTTATTTGGGCGTCTACGCCTGACACAGCCCCTCTTTCAAGGCTGTCATCTACACCTTCACTACATTAGAAATTTTTTGTCCGTAAATTTTTCGTTTACACAATCGAAACCAATTGTAGACAAATCTAGAAATCTAGGAGGCTGTGAGAAAGATTCTCTTTACTTGTTCCTTAGTTTACAACGTGGTTTTTAGAAAATCGAGACCTATTGGGAGGTGTTAACAGGCTGACAGCCAAGAAAATTCACACTTTACAAATATATTATGAGAAACTATCAGGGGCAACTTGCATAGTGTAAAAACAATGCCGCAAGCCATGTCGATAATATTCTTTCACAAATTCAGAGCTGATAGTCCTCAACATTCCCTTTGTAATATATCGTGGTGCAAATATCTTCAGGCAGAATCATGTTTTGCCACATGGTTTGACACTAGCTGTTTTAGATGTTATAAAACCAGCTTTTAGATACCTAGGCAGTCCTCAACTGCTGAAAAAATCTGCACATGGGAAAACACACAATAGAAATGAGAGCTACAAATACCCTGTACAGATGCAAGATACTCAGAAGCATCGATGAAGCGCGACTGGGCAAAGCTTAGGCAGCAGAACAAAAACTGCAAAAGGTGGGTAGGCAAAGGCGGCTGAGGGAGATTACCCCAGGAAGACGAGAAAGAGAACAAAGAATATGGATATGGACAGCATTAGCCAGTAGAGGTACAGTAATATTGTCGAAAATTCGGTAAAACTTTAAATGCGAATTGCCATAAACTGGCTTTTTTGAGTCGTAAAGTATTTTTTCTCATGCACTATAAAAGCTAACATCCTGAAGTTTGGCATAGTTGTTAAGTATTATTTACTGAATAACCCTGTGATGCACATTTCCGTTATCTTCTCTCTGAGAAAAGTTCTGCTTTAAAATATGAGAAAAATAAAGCAGTCCTGAATAACATATAACTGAAAAATTAATTTCAAAGCATCTATGTCGTGTAAACTGTGAAATTCCAGTTTTATTGTTTGACTAATTTACGAGAAAAGGTACATTGTAAAAAATGGTAATTAAAAATTCAAATCCTTATAAAATATATGTGGATGCGCATTTTCAAACAAAAATTGCACCGACTATCGAGCATCAGGTTGTACATTGTAGTCTCTAGTTTTACTAGCTTAGCTGTAATATTTTTTGAGATATATATGTTTAAGTACACGAGTGCATTTTGCCTTACGTCTGTCTTTAAGGACTTAAATGAGCAACTAAATGGCATGGGCAATGTCTTCGTAAAATTTTATGCGATATGTTGGAATTGTGATTGTACAATATAAATAATGTGGCTAGAAATTTCTAACAAATACGCTACTTGTACGGTAACGTAGTTTCCCGTTCCCTGCGGGATTGGTACCGATGAGTCCTAAAACCTTAGTATTGCTTGTTTCCGTGGCCGCCTTCGAACCCAGCCATCAGCGTGACTGATTTCGATGTGTGTTCCCATATGATATGACTGCAGTAACTCTAGTGCTGGCCTCCACGTGGCTACCAGCGGAATAGAAACCATAATCCGTGTACTGACTGTCATTCAGGTAAACTTTATACGTGTATTAAAAAGCACTGTATTATTCCTGTGTCAGATACAGTATTGGATATTTACTTTAAAGTATCAGAATTCTTGTACTAAGTGAAGTTATGCTGAGGCAGTTATGAATGAAACGCCGAAAACAGAAGAGCAAAATAACTGACAATCGAAGGAGTAAAGAGGATATAGAAAACAGGCTTAAAATAGCGAGAGAGCATTTCTGATAAATAGATATATGTGATGGGCAGGTGTAAATTTAGGTGCTAGGAAGCCTTTTAGAAGAACTAATAGTATTTTTCTGGATTGTAACCTTGTACAGATGTGGAATGCGGTTGATAAACGGAACAGACAAGAAGGGCACAGAAGCATTTCAAATTAGGTGTTTCAGTAAAGTGGTGAAGGTAAGATGTATGGATTCAATAAATAACGAAGAGGCACTGAATCACACTGAAGAGAAAAGGAATTCATGGCAAAACTTGTCTAACGTAAGAGATTGGTTAACAGGACTCATCCTGAACCATCAAAGGAATAGTCAACTGTGTAAACAGGTAAGTACGAAGGGTAAAAACTGTAGTGGAATATCAATGCTGAATTATAGTAAACAGGTTCAATAACATGTTAAGTTGCAGTATTTATGCAGAGAATCATTCCATGAGTGGGTGTGCCTGAAGGTCTAAAATTTTAATTCACAGCTAACAAGTAAAACAAAGCGTAATGGAGAGATTTGTTCTAGAATTTATTGCAATATATAATTACTTTCAAACTGCGGTGGATTGAAAAAATACATAGGAGAAACAAGTAATTGGTGTGAAATTTGGGCTACTAGTACTAGGAAATTTCATCATCAAATATTGGTAAATTTACTCTTCCCTTGAGTTAAATGTTGTATTGATATTATGAATGGCCTATGTGCGCGCTCTCCGTCTTCAGGCCACAAGTGGCCCATCAGGACCATCCGACTGCCGTGTCATCCTCAGTGAGGATGCGGATAGGAGGGGCGTGTGGTCAGCACACCGCTCTCCCGGTCGTTATGATGGTTTTCTTTGACCAGAGCCGCCCCTACTATTAGGTCGAGAGGATCCTCAATTGGCTTCACGAGACTGAGTGCACCCCAAAAAATGGCAACAGCACATGGTGGCCCGAATCGTCACCCGTCCAAGTGCCGGCCACGACCGACAGCACTTAACTTCGGTGATCTGACGGGAACCGGTGCATCCACTGCGGCAAGGCCGTTGCCTAATGCCCTATGTAATCAAATAATAATCAAAAGCTTAAAAGCTAGTAGGAAAGTGGAAAGACAATTTAAATACGCAAGAGAAACCACGGAAGTTATACAACTGTTACCTTTTTTTTTACCAAAATGCAGTTATGTACACATATTTTATAGCATTTCATAGATAGGATGGCAGCTTTGAGGCACTATGACACTTAGTGCCTGTCGCGAAATTATAGTAGTGTACTCGTGTTTGTGGTCTTCATAATTCCTTGATGTTGCGAGGAATCCTCTTTTTTTTCTTTTTTCACTCAAGCAAAAAGGTTGTCAAAGCCAACGCATTGTCGTCTGAGCTCCGCGTTTTCCAATGTAATCAAACTCCTGCTTGTACAAGCATGCTTGTGTCGTGTGGAGGCGCCCAGATTTTGTAGATTCTTGCGCAAGCGTGCTTGTCAAGCATGCGGTTACGTGTGTAGCCACTTTCAGGTGTACAGGCAACGACATATAACATTTAATAACGGGGTGATTTCATTATTCAAGATGATGTCGACAAGATTCTGTTCACGAACGTAAAATATGCACAGAATCTGTCGGTCAGCAAAGTAAATGAAATTATGGAGACAACCGCTGGAATGAATGTGTTTAGGTGAGGACAAACTTAAAAATAAGGTTGATAAAGATAAGATCATTCCAAAGCAAGTAAACTACCGAAAAGTAGGACACACAAATATATCTACAGAATAAACGGAACGGATAGATTTTAAAAATACAAAACGGGAATCGATTAATTTGCCAGACGGAAATAGCTCAGACGAAGACAAGGACACCAAACACATCTCCGCAAAGCAACGGAATAAATTGAATAATAACACATACACATTCTTCGAAACCAAAGCAAACTAAAATACTAAAAAATCGTACAAGGATAATCATAAACTACGCTAAATTTATGTATGTCAATCTAAGATAGCAATAACACGTACCTCCTCCCATGCCAAACACATAAACGAAATTGGGAAAACGAATGCCTAAAATAAAACGAAAAAATAACACAATTGCAATTGCATTCTTCTCTTGACTTGTATAGCTCACACGAGAACAGAGATATCGTATACACCTTTATAAAACAATGAATTAATCAAAAAAGATGATAAAGAAGAAGGAAGTAATATAAAAAAGCTGAAATGCTAAACAAACGAAAATTAACAAGTCATTAATCAAAAAGAAAAAAGTAACCAATAGTTATCAAAGACTCAGTGTCACTTAACTGAATCGTTACTGCAGACCACATCAGAAGGGAAAAAACGCGTTCATTACGAGGATGATCAACCACTAAGAATAACACGACATGTAACAGGACGATTTCATACATTACGCAACCTGTCAACCACGTCACGTCGGAGAAAGATATCAAATTATTGAAAAAAAAAAAACCAGATTATTGAATATCATTACAAATTTTTTCACTCATGACTATGTCAGAAAATTGAAACTCATTTCAGTTTAATTTATGGGCAAAAAGCTATGTGATTTGTGGTACTTTTATGAGGAAATGCAGTCGACAAGGTCACCAACGATTTTCATTTTGTAGATTTCGCATGTGTGTAAACATAAAACTGTACTGGGTCACGGGTCCCCCTAAGGGGTGCTCATGCTCACATACGCTTAATAAACGACTGAATTATTGTACACTGAGCTCTGTGCACAATAAGGCCGTACTTTCTTGTAAATATGTTTTTGCTATATTACCTTGAAAAAACTTGCCACATTACAAAAATAACCAAATAATTATAAGAAACAATCTTATATTTATGATTACTAATCGTTTCACAACCAGCCTGTGTGTGTGTGTGTGTGTGTGTGTGTGTGTCCGGCCGGAGTGGCCGATCGCTTCTAGGCGCTACAGTCTGGAACCGCCAGTAGGTTTGAATCCTGCCTTGGGCATGGATTTGTGTGACGTCCTTAGGTTAGTTAGGTTTAAGTAGTTCTAAGTTCTAGGGGACTGATGACCTCAGAAGTTAAGTCCTATAGTGCTCAGAGCCATTAGAACAACTTGAGTGTGTGTGTGTTTGCGTGCTGTTCTCTTTATCGATAATATAAGCTATGCGTACTGTTAACGTACATCGTACAGTACACGAGAAACCAAGAAAAGCACAGGTAACATTTGATAACACGTCGATTAAGTTCTTCACTACGTAAACTAATGACGTCGTACAGCACGTCATGGATCAAAGGAGACGGGTGGAATCGTACTTTGCTCTTGACCCTTGCAGCGCATGTTAACCAATAGCCAAACGCCACGATGTTTATATCCAAAGCAACCTCATAAATTCTTCTTTTCGAAGCTTTTTAACTTCAATCTATTCGCCCAGCTATCGTGCACAAATTTAGGTAGGGGAATGTCGTTTAACTTGCAGCTGATATACTGGTAAACCTGTAGCAGTGATGGACTAAATTTCTTTATGGTGCTTGTTTCAGATTTTGAGTGCCAATAAAACTAAATAACCTTTCATTTCAAGAGGTAATAATGTGCATTGGTGCACTTCCGAGCGAGTCACGTTTTCAGTAATTCTTCGGTAAAACGCTGTGCGCATTACAACAAAACCAAGTCCTTACATGAGACGTTAGCAAGTTCAGGGCAAGAGACAAACGGAAGTATGTATGCAATATTTATGATAGTATTTCAGTTTAGATTAAACCATTCATGCAATGTAGACTAACAACCAGTGGTTTCTTCACGTAAAACTTCTGGACTGAATGGCCACGGTCGATATAAAAAAATATCCCTATAAGTTCAGTCTCAGACCAGGCAAAATCGGAGTTGTTTTATCCAAGGGGCACTGTTGCATCCCGTTGTACAGCCGTTTCTGCGGGATTGCCAGCTCGATACGCGGAAACGGCGTAATCACGTCAAACTGTAAATTACGTCAGGTCGACTGATGTCACTAAATATGCCAAGTGGCAAATAAGTGGGCACACTGTTCACAGCGACAGACACATGCATATAAGCATAGTGTGACAGAACTCTTCCGCACGTCGTTTATTTAGAGGACCGCATGGCCGAACATCAGTTAGTTGTTTGAGTCTTCAGTACTTTACGCCTAGGTGATCTTTAGTGGCTTTGTGTATTTTACGTTGATACTCTTCGTAAGAGTTAGAGCTCTATTTAATGTGTAGTAAATACCATGACTTTGATTCAGTTCTTCCACTCACTAGTTGTGTGCCCACATCGATAAACTGAGATCATAACGCTTGTGTTTCTTATACACTGGTCAAGGAAACTGGTACACTTGCCTAATGTCATGCAGGGCTCCCGCGAACACGCAGAAGTGCTGCAATACGTGACTCGACTATTGTCTGAAGTAGTGCTAAGTGAACTGACACCACGAATACAGCGGGGATTGTCCATAAATCCGTAAGAGTACGAGGGGATGGAGACCTCTTCTGAACAGCACGTTGCAAGGCATCCCAGATATGCTCAATAATGTTCATTAATATCTGGGGAATTTAAAGTCAGAAGAGTGTTCCTGGAGCCACTCTGTAGCGATTCAGGGCACATTGGACATGAATGGATGTAGGTGATCAGACATGATGAGTACGTACGTGTGAGCTGTCAGAATCGCATCTAGACGAATTAGGAGTCCCATATCTCTCCAACTGCACACGCCCCACACTATTACAGAAACTCCACCAACTTGAACAATTCCCTGCTGACAAGCAGTGTCCATGGATTCATGAGGTTGTCTCTGTGCCCGTACATGTCCATCCGCTCGATATAATTTGAAACCAGATTCGTCCGAGGAGGCAATATGTTTCCAGTCATCAACAGTCCAATGTCGGCGTTGAAGACCCCCAGGTGAGGCGTAAAGCCTTCGGATCCGAAAGCCCGTATCGATGATGTTTCGTTGAATGTTTCGCACGCTGACACTTGTCAATGGCCCAGAATTGAAATCTGAACAATTTTCGGAAAGGTTGCACTTCCGTCACGTTGAACGATTCTCTTCAGTCGTCGTTGGTCCTGTTCTTGCAGGATCTTTTTCCGGCAGCAGCAATGTCGGAGATTAGATGTTTTACCGGATTCCTGATATTCACGGTACACTCGTGAAATGGTCGTACGGGAAAATCCGCATTTTATCGCTACCTCGGAGATGCTGTGTCCCGTCGCACGTGTCCACGCCAATGGACAATCCCCGCGGTATTCGTGGTGTCATTGCCCTTCAGCACTACTGTAACACCACGTTCAAACTCACTTAAATCTTGATAAGCTGCCATCGTATCCTAACCATTGCTACGTACACTTGTTGTCTTTTATAGGTGTTGCCGAGCTCAGCGCCGTTTTCTGCCTGTTTATATATTTCTGTATTTGAATACGCATGTCTATAGTAGTTTCTTTGGCGCTTCAGTGTACATGGCTATGAAAAGTAACTGGTCTTCTTTTCACATACTTCTGTTTACATCCTTAGCAACGACAACACCGGACCATAGTTGTTACTTGAGTTCTACATGCAGAAACGCTTATAAAACAATGTTAATGTGGCAGTATTCAAATTTTGCTTTTATCACAAATTGTAGACCAGTGGCTCCAAACTCTTCTGAGACAGTTACCTTCGTGTATAGTCAGTTATTCGCCAGCACCCCACCCACCCCCTCCCTCCCGCCCTTTATTCCTGCTCTCCCCGCCGTTATCAACATTACCGCGTAACTAAACCTTAGAATTATAAAGAATATATTTGAATAAATTTATTTTTAAAATGAAGAAAGATGAATGATATTTAGATTATGTAGGGGTTTCATTAAACTACAAACTAATGAGAGAATAAGATAATGAGTTCATCTTACTTCTAACAAGCTTCATTTTAGAATGAGATTCTCAGCCCTTTGTGAGTGTTACCTACGACTCCATTTCAGAAAAGGAACTTGGCGATCTACATTGTGAGTAGACACTTTGTAATCTTCCCCCTCCTTCCTTGTTCCATCTATTGTACACATTAAATAATGTCAACGTAATTAATAAGCACAGTCTTTTATGAAGATTGCCTTTCAAGTTCATAAGCTTGTCATGCTAAGATGGCTCCAGTTTTTCTTATCTAGGGGTCTGATTCCTGAAGCTGAAAATCTAACACCAGATCCTGGCGGTTGGGCTGAATAAATAAATTTGAAGATTGTTGGCGTAGACTTTTGTACGTAAATATATTTTCGACTGATTTTCTCACATTTTAATGTATATTACAATATTCTGATTTTTCGCATTAAAAAAGTCGAAATGCATCGTTCGCATCTATTACACAAAATTACGTCCTATCACATCAGAGGCAAGCTTACGACTACTGAATTTTGCGGAAATAATAACATTCCAAAGGATTTTCCATTTTTCTTAACAAATGAATTCCTGTTAGTTTTCGGTGCGTCATTAATTTCTGTTATTATTTCATAAATGTATCCGGAAATAAACATAGTAAACAGTACTCGATTGCGTAATTAATAATGGAAATTTTAAGTGTGCAATTAATTCATAATTTCAATTGTTTCAAAAAATATTTTCAGCTGTACATTCAGAACTAGTACTTATCGATTATAACAATAAAACTAAAATATATTTTATAAAGTAATTCCTTTTCATAAAAGTGTAAAAAATTATATGAAAGTTTTCAGAAAAGCAAGTGAGATAATATTGACCTGTCCAAAATTCGAAAAATAACCTCTTACGAAAAATGCTTCATCTACACCACTTCTCTCCATAGCGATGCTTGTTTCATCCGGATCCTGCACTCCCACTTAAAATCAACCAAATTAAAATGTGTGCTGCATAAGGCCTACTTTATGTGAATCACTTGGTTGCTGGACGCCTTACTTCTGAAACGGCAGAAGTAGGCAAACTTGAGGCTGACAATGGTTTTTGTCTGATCATTGCTACTACTAATAACTAGAACAACAATAAGAAGAAGAAGAATATGGTGTCGACTCTACAGCAAGGTAGTAGCCGCTACGTAGTTACTACTGTGTCGTGCTGTAAATTACTTCGTTTATTGTTGGTAAGTGAATAATGAAGCAACTATGGTCCATTGCGAGAATCATAGCGGACAGTCAAATGAAAACGAGACAGATGAAAAATGTAAGTAACTGTTAATTGTTTCAAAAGTAGTCGCTATAGCACACTTACTGCACTGTTGACACTCATATCCCACGGTGACACAAGACGGTCAATGCCTTCAAGGAATCATGGTCCCAACCAGGCGGGGCGGGCACTTCTTCACCCGAAGCAAATTGACGGCCGCTAATGTGTTTGTTCTAGGCACCAAAATATGGAAACCAGCTGGGCTGTACGGAGAACGTGTAAGAGCTTCCCAGCGGAACTTCAACAGCGTAGTCGAAACAACAGGCAAGCCTGTTCCGGGGAGGCCTGAGGACCTTTTTCTTTGACTGCAAGTGCAGCCCGCTGCTCATGTGCTTTCTGCTCCAAGGCAGCACAATTAACACGGTACGTGGGAACTACGCAACAATTGAAGCTGCCCATCAAGTCCAAACGCCCAGCAATGTTGACGGACAGCATAATTTTGTTGTAGGATAAAGCCCGCCCACGTTGTGCCGAAGTTGTTTCGACTATGCTGCAGAAGTTTTGCCGGGAAGCCCTTATACACCCTTCACAGAGTTCCGTGTACTTACAACGCGGAGAAGACATTTTTGTGAGATAGTTAAGCATATGTGATGCACCACGCTCATAGATAAATGATACAAAGTATGCATCCGACTGTAATCTCCACAAATTAGGCATGCGTTAACGCTAGCACGGCACAGTGTCCATAATCCGAGGCGAACGGGACCGGGACAATCTCGAACTGTCGAAGAATATCAGACAATCGAGATTTATGTGGCAAAAGAAATAAAACGATGTTTGTAAGAATGAACTACATGAACGACGCCTGACTGGCTTTTTTCTCAAACTCCCACTTTTTTATGTACTTTCGGTTGAGGGATTCTTCAGAGGATTTCTTTGAAGAAAACTGTTCGAATTTAACGCGGTTCCTTGGCTAGACACCAACGGTAACTCCGTCGACTCCACATTCGAGAGTAATTTTTTATTGTTGCTCCTCTGTTAAGTCGTTTCAGTGTTTCTAACTTATCATTCAAAGCCTCAAATTTGCTTTTTTTGTTGCAGCAGTCATTTTTAGGTGCACAAGCAAAACAGTCAGCAAACAAAACAAGCCTAACATTGTACGTTACCGATATTGACAAACCTAAAACACGACTTTCAACAAAAGGTGTGCTTATGTAAACAATTAAAAACAGGGAGAACCGTATGTGTGGTGGCATTGAACATGTGCTGTGTCTTCAACGGTTATGGGACACGGATCGAGGGTCAATACGCCGAACAGTAATTTTTTTCTCTTTTTGTAAATGGCTCGGATTTATGGGGCACTCGTTATCCCGAGAATCGAAACATCGAGACTCCACTGTATTTGAAAAAATGTTATTAATGGTGACTTATGTAATCAATATTACATTCTTACGAAATGATGGTGGCAGTAATGATCTTTTAAAAATGATTTACTATAGTTACATGTTTCTAACCCTCACAAATTTACATTTTGCCCCTTAGGGTGTAATTATCCCCAGGTTGGGAATCGCTATTGCAGACAAACAGCAAAAGATGGGTATAATCACTATGGGACTGAATACCTGTGGTTATCTGTCCCCTAGACTTAGAACTAATGAGACCTAAATAACATAAAGACATCACACACACCCATGCCCGAGGCAGGATTCGAACCTGCGACCGTAGAAGCTGCGTGGATCTGGACTGAAGCGCCTAGAACCCCTCGGCCACAGCGGCCGGTAACAAAACAGCATAGTCCCAAAACCACGTGACCAGCCCGATTTGAAGTTGAGAACATGCGCAGTAGGCTATTCTCACTCCTTAGGTGTACAGGATGGTCCATTGATCGTGACCAGGCCAAATATCTCACGAAGTAAGCGTGAAACGAAAAAACTACAAAGAACGAAAAATGTCTAGCTTGAAGGGGGAAACCAGATGCCGCTGTGGTTGGCCCGCTAGATGGCGCTGCCATAGGTGAAACGGATATCAACTGCGTTTTTTTTAATAGGAACCCCCATTTTTTATTATAACATAACAACATGCGTCAGCGCATTGTCAATGCATGTGCGAACATTACGGAAGGCGAACTACTCGCTGTTGAGAGGGATGTCGTTTCACGTATTGCCAAATGCATTGAGGTTGACGGGCATCATTTTGAGCATTTATTGCATTAATGTGGTTTTTACAGGTAATCACGCTGTAACAGCATGCGTTCTCAGAAATGGTAAGTTCACAAAGGAACATGTATCACATTGGAACAACCGAAATAAAATGTTCAAACGTACCTACGTTCTGTATTTTAATTTAAAAAACTTACCTGTTACCAACTGTTCGTCTAAAACTGTGAGCCGTATGTTTGTGACTATTACAGCGCCATCTATCACAAAAAAATGTGGTCCAACTAAAACATTCGTATTTATTTACGTACTACACGAATATGTCACCAAAAGGGTGGTTACTATTTAAAAAAAAAAACACAGTTGATATCCGTTTGACCTATGGCAGCGCCCTCTAGCTGGCCAACCATAGCGCCATCTGGTTTCCCCCTTCAAGCTAGACAAGTTTCGTTATTTGTAGTTTGTTCGTTTGACGCTTATTTCATGAGATATTTGGCCCGGTCACGAGCAATGGACCACCCTGTACACATTCTATGACAAATATAGACTGAACTGACAAAAGCGAGTGTGTCGTTGTTTAGAAGATGCTCTCTGTCTGTCTCTGCTGTAAGTAAGCACTAAAGATACAAAAACTATAGATATTCCTATCAAGAAAGACTAAGGTGTAATTTAACATAATAACAAAAAAAAGTCATTACGACGGATTTCCACTTCCGAATTTCCTAGCCTGTTGAGGCAGTCCTCAACAGAATTCCAAAAAATTCCAGAATTCCAAAAAAATTCCAGAATTCCAAAAAAATCTTATTACTTTTAGTAACAGTAATTATCTCCTCCCACACAGTTGGTAATGCTATGCAGAGCCTGTATAGAGATGTGTATGTAGGTAAGCAAGTACTCATATTGCTTCCTCAGAGACACCGCCGTAATAACGCCTGTTGCTGCCTGTGTGGAGCATTCAGGTAGGCTGGCCGATGTAGCGGCAACGCATTTGGGCGCGCCACGGCCCAGCGGGGTTCTGCTACAAGTTGGCAAGTGGCGCGCAGGCGGCGGGCGGACTTCTTGCGGTAGAGCGAGCCGACAAACGGGCGCGCCGCCGTGTTTACGAGACGGCAGCAATTACTGCGGCGCGCCCGCCGCGCTGCTCGCTGATAAGTGGGGCGACGCTGGCTGGCTGGCTGGCTGGCCACACCAGGGCGGCAGGGCGACCGCCTGTCCCGCACAGCTCACTGTTACTGCCGGCCCTACACACAGCGTCTAATTATTATCCTGAGACAGCCTGGCTCTAAGGGTGAAACAAAAACCGGCAAAAAAAGGAGGGGGGGATGCAAGTGTCTTGCCAAAAGCAGTTGCAGCGGTGCTAGTTTCAAATACTAATCTTTGGCCGCTGAAAGTGTAAGTGTACTGTCATATCGCTGGTTTAGTTATGGAGTATCTTTGAGGGCAGCCGCGTCTAGTCCATACACTTATTAAATAAAAACTAGACAGCGCATTGGCGCTAGTGTCGCGTCCCCACATTGAACGTGATACAAGCCGCCATTTGCAGGGAAACAGTGCGTAAACATGGTTCGTTCGTGTGCTGCTTTTAATTGTACCAGTAAGAACGGAAGCAAAGGCGAAGACGAAAACAATATTACAGTTCACAAGTCAGTCATTTCTGGTTGTTTGTTACTTTCTATTGCTTGTATATAGTATTTTCATGGAGAAATAATACATCATGAGCGTTTGTTTTCGTTTAGGTTTCCCCTTACAAATGATTTTATAAATCGGAAATGGATAGCTGCTACTCGGAGAGAGGACTTCCAACCGACAGGAAATCATTTTCTGTGCTCTCTTCATTTTGAAGAGAACTGTTACATGGAAAATTATGTATATAGACGTCAACTGAAAGACGATGCTATACCGTCAGTATTTGGATTTGCAACTCATTTGAAAAAGGTACAGTGTCCTGGAAATCGTGCAATATAGGCGTATATTAAATAGTGTGGAAATACTGTCAGTGTGTATAATTTTGAACGTTCCTTTTCCAGGTTACCAAGGCAAGGAAACCTCCAAAGCCAAAGCCAAGAAATGTTGCGACAGCAGAAAACGTGTGTGTGGATGTGCACGTTTCTGGTTACACTGGAGACCACAATTATTCATTTCCATCAAGTCCAAGTAAGCCGAAGGAAAAGTTCGAAAAAATTGAAGAAAGGAAGGAAGCAAAAATTGGGCAATAAATGTTAAATACAGTGAACAAAAAGTGCAAAAACAGACGCAGAAGATTTGCAAATTAGCAAATATTTTAGAAGAACTAAATGCTAAAAACTTAGTAAACGATAAGGTAATCTCGCTTATTAACGCTACTCACAGTGAGATGTTTTTGGAGATGGCCATTACAATGTTGTACGATGTAAATGTCAGTGTGTTAGCTATTACTTGTGATGGACTTTCCACTAATATTGCAGTGGCAAAGGAGTTAGGGGCAAATATAATCGTACTGTCTGCTACTTTAAAGGTTTCATGTAATTATCTAATACAAATAACTCGATGTAAACTCCCTCCACCTTGTCAGGAAAGAGCCTTACATTCTTAAATTTCGCGTCTCTATGCAGACGTATTTCGGAAATTGGGAATCTTGATTCATTTAAGTACACTTTTAAAATAGACTCGTATACTCAGTATTTTTTAAGCAAACATGTGTTTAATTTGTGCTTCAATTTGCTCTTGTTGCGTCTCATATACTTCAAATCACAATCCCAGTACTAGGATTCATCCCTGCAAATGGCGGCATTCAGCTGCTTGCTGCTTCAATTGGGGGACAGTCGCCTCGCTTCTCCTCTATGGCGTGGTAGGGGCTTGGTCTAGTCAGTCGAGCGCGGGACACGGAACTGATATGTTATGTAGTGTGTACCTCTGCATGTGAGAGGCATTGGTAGTATGGAAGTTGAAGTGTTGCTACAAGTGCTGTTATAGCAAAGTGATGATATAGAAATGGTTCAGAGGAAAGTGCGTCAAGAAGTAATTAAAAATGAGCAGTGCCGTCAATAACGTATTTATGGTTCAAAAATGGCTCTGAGCACTATGGGACTTAACATCTATGGTCATCAGTCCCCTAGAACTTAGAACTACTTAAACCTAACTAACCTAAGTACAGCACACAACACCCAGCCATCACGAGGCAGAGAAAATCCCTGACCCCGCCGGGAATCGAACCCGGGAACCCGGGCGTGGGAAGCGAGAACGCTACCGCACGACCACGAGATGCGGGCTAACGTATTTATGTATCCTCTCGTTGCGTGTCGCACATAATCGATCATCCGCGCCATGCTCGGTCTCCCGGAATGAAGTAATGTGAATCAGACTAGAAATTAGCTACCATAAAAGAGTGCAGTCAAGTGCCAGTGACTTGTAGCGAGCGTAAGGACGTGCGTTCGGTCATCGCGTTCCGCATTTATCAACAATCAGCCGCGCCGCGACGGTTACGCGCATGCTCGTAGAAGTGAGAACTAAGAAACTGAAAAATTAACTTTACGAACAGTGTTATATCATTACTAGTGTCAGGGAGGACTATTACCAGATATCTGTATGTGTGACGAGCGTAAGAACTTTCGTTCGATCATTCGGCTTCCGCATCATCAACAATCACCCGCGTCGTGTCGGTTAAGCGTACGCTCACTCGAATAATATTTTGGACTGTTAATCATCAAGATTGTTAATTGGGATAAACATTTACGGCTCAGAATGTAAACAGTGCAACCTGTGATTCCTTATCGCCTCAGAATATAGATGTTCATACAAGACGTAGGGCAGTGTTGTGCTTGACGTTGAGTGGCTCCCTTAAACCCACTTGCATATTTCGATAGATAGTTTCAGGCAAGCCAGCAGCAGTGTGGAGCAGAACAGTACGACTGCCACGGGATTATCAGGTACGTGGTGTGGGCAGGGCGCACTGTCAAGTAACGGTCGAAACAACAAAGAGTTTAAAAGTATCCCCCCCCCCCACCCATTAGTACTCCCGGGCGTGTTACAAAAGGCAAAGAGACATAGAAACATGACATTCGGTTGTGTAACCGCGAGTTGGGAGAACAAGTGGCAGTCGTCAAGTACCTATATGTCCACAGCTGTTTGCGTCGGTTCGAACAAATACAGGTTGTCCATAATCAAAGTTCCAGTTTCATAACGCTGTAGAAAGAGCAGCCTCGCTCAGAATGACGTTAGATTTGAAGAGCATATTATTGTCGCAGGGGAAACGTCATAGAACAAAAAAAAAAAAATTTGCAAAAAGTTTGAGAACAAATAGCGCGGTGTGCCTTTTATTTTAAAGTAAATGGAGTCTGTTAAAAAGCAGATATGAATCGCAATACCTTTCCTATGCTTTGAGTTCCACGTTACAACATCCATTCTTTTCGATGTGCTTGGCTGCACAAGTTCGGCAGTCAACAATTGTTGCAGTACTAGTTTGGTAAGTCCATCCACTACTGCAGTGTCATACCACATCAGATGGGAAACATCGGTTTTTAACTGTCCTGAGAGCAATAACCACATGAAAAGCAAAATGACAACGGTTTCTAAATTTCGAGGGACTGGCGCAGGAAATGTTCAATATCATGTCCACCGTTTTCTGCCACAAGCTGCAATCGAGAAATAGTATGTTCCGCAACAGATCAGAATGTCTCGGGGATCACGTTTATAAAGCCTTGCCTTCAATTGAGCTTCATTCGTAACTAGAGCACTGAACACAACGTCTTCCAGATAACCCCACAGGTGGTGGTCACAGGGATGAAGATGGGAGTACCTCGGCGGCCATGCTGTAGGGAAATGACTGCTGATAACTCTAGCGTTTCCGAAATGCGGCAGCTGCTTCGCTGGCTGTACAACGTGCAGAGGAGCGCTCTCTTGCATAAAAGTGATCCTACCTACACATCCATGCTGCTGACGGTACATCTAACAGGACCCGCAGAATTCAGGTCCTCAATAAAATGCGGCCCTACGATAAACGATGGTGTCAACCAGCACCATACGTCACCTTTGCACAATGAAGCGTCACCGGCAGATTTTTTGTTGCCCACATTCTGTAGTTCTGCGTTTTTCCATGTTCCTGGAGATGGAAATGGGCTTCGTCTGTGAACCGTGATTTAGTTTCCAAGAATATTCTTAAGAATTAATTTTATTTACTATCGATTCATGAAGAACATGAACACATTTAATCACACTATGTAAGCGTGGATGTAGTTGCAAGGGAGTAACTGATGAAATTATAATCAAATTTCTTTTAACAAATGGGAATTTTATTAACTTTAATAGTGCCTAAAATCATTTATTTAAAAGAAACAGATTTAAAATTATAATCAGAAAGCACCCTCTAAATATCAACTTACAATTTATTCAGAAGCAGAAGGAAACAAGTTCTAACTGTATGAGCTTTCGGGCAGAGAACCTTGCCGCTCCATTTTGACACGGCCGCAGTTACGACCGCTCGTAACAGGTACAAATCTGCAACAAACCAGATTACTTTAAACTAAAAGTTTTAACAATTTACATAAGCACACCAACTATGCACCACTGTAGGAGGGATGGAAATGGTACAAAACACCAAGAATTAAAATATTGACTTTGCCACCGAAGGTGCAATTTGATTTTAACTTCTAAGAAAAGTCTTACGGTAAAAGGGTCGCAACTTTATATACTAAAATGATCATTTAAATAAAAAGCCCATGAAACGCAATCTTATATAAAATACTACATGGTTGGCCAAACAAGTTAAGATGCTCTACAGTACATAGATACCGTCTCTACAAATCTTAGCCAAGATCAAAACATATGTCAGGTATTGGGCCGCTACACTCCAAGCAATAAATTCGTTAACACGCCAAATCCGACAAACATGACAAAGGCAGCTCCGAACGACAGACAGACACTAACTGCCCAACAAATGCGGACGAGAGAGAGACGAGCAAGCTGGGGACGAGAGACTGACCAAGAAAACAAGTAGAATTTAACAAGAGTGAATCACACAATCACTAAACTTCTAATAAACTGCTATTTCTCGAGAAGACCTGGCGCAGCACCCCCAAATCACTCTCCAGAACGGTCCGCTGCCAGTCGCTTCAACGGAGGCAGGAAGGCGCGCCGGTCTCCCGTCTCACGGCGTCGCAGCTCGCACCGGCCAGATTTATGTCGTGGGTTGACTCCTGTTGCTCTCGTGTCGACCGCGAAGCCACTACCCCTCGCTATACACCGCGGCCCAATGGACTCACGTCGCGACCTCACATGCGCCGACGCTCAAGATGGACAAGTCATTTTGTGTATCAGTGCGCGACCGACCAATCGATCGATCCAACCGCCAATGATCATTGCCTGTGCAAACTCGAGCAGTCTGGCGGCCTAACGCCCACACTCAAATGCAGGAACTAAGCCCCGAGCGGGCGACCATCGCTGAGTACTCTTACTGGCGGTATGGAAACACTCTCGTTTTGCCGGCTTTAAAGGTTGATCGGAACGAAAGACATACTAGCACTCCGGACGACAGACAGACACCAACTGCCTCACAAATGCAAACGAGATACAGGCTAGCAAGCTGGGGACGAAAGACTGACCCAGACTGATTGACTGGCGAGCTCATAGCCCCCCTTAAACGCACGTGAACAGGCAACCTTTCCCCTTTCCCACCAAAGGGAGACACCAAAGCTGCGACTGCCACAGCGGCGCCACCGCCAGAAACGAAGGGGGACTGTTTCACACTACATGGTGCGGCGCGCTCTTCAAAACAGCAATTTTTACCACGGCTCAGTCTGTCCACAGAATGTTTCATGGGCATTCATTGCCCACTTCCTTACGAGCAAGTAATTCCAGAGCGGATATTTGTCTTGCTGGTAGGTCAGCAGAAAGCAACTCCGGAACATTGGTGATTTATTACGGATAGCAGTGCAGGTTGATTCGCCGGATTTTATGGACCGTGCTCGCATGTATGTCCAAAGTTCGAGCAACGCCCCGTGCACTGCATGATTGCACTCCACCGCTCGACCCTTCCTGCAGTGCTTTGGCTACATCTTTGACAGACATTGGATCAGCTGCTTTCCTCCGTCTGCCACATCACACTTCAAAAGAATCTGTCTTTTCGAATTTTATAATCATTTTCTCCAGACCCTTAGCAGACATTGGACCAATGCCTTTTTTCATATCCTTTGTCTGTCCGGAAGTTCTGCAGGGCTACTGGCCCATAGTCACCGTACCTGTAAAAGAGCTTTACCAGCAGCACGTGATGCTTCATGGAGACCTTCACGTTGGGCATCTCGGATGCCAACTGAGGGACAACCGTCTGCCGCGCGTCTGTTGATGCGCATATTCAGACGCTTACAGCGACATCTGCTGATGAATTTTTCGTTAATATTTTTCCCATGACGTTTCCCTTTGCGTCAATAACAAGCTGTACAAATTTGACTTCATTGTAAATAGCGCTTTGAAACTGGAACTTCAGTAATGTACACTGTTCTAAAGCGGCTTTCATCCGGAAGCAGTTCGGTGGGCACGAGCGGTCACTCTCGCTCGCCACCTGTGTAGTGAGCGCTCGCGGTAAGCTATGGCTGTCAGATGTCATTATGTGGGGTAGAGGACGTCCAAACTTTTCCGTTGCCCCTACCCTCACTAACTTATGGATCCTCTGCATAGGCCATGATTAGTAAGTCCCGGATGCTGACGCTCCAGCGCCTACAGAATAAAGTTCTCAGGTCGAGTCTTCGCGCCCCTAGGATTGTCACTCTGCATGAGGAGACAGCCCGTATCAAGACTACAATTCGTCGTAAGGCTTGCCAACTGTACAGAAAAGTGGACGTCCTCCGTGAGACAATCGCTGGACTCCAAATCTTCGGCACTGCAGTTCCACGGCGCTGGCACCAACACCCCGTTCCACTCATCATCCTGGATGACTCGGATTCGGGCTATGATTGACGATGTGCCCAATACGACCACGTTTTTGTGCCCGTTTCGTACAGTCACTAGCAATGGCCAATTGCCGTCCAGACACTTTTCTCTTTGACCATAGAGTTGGCGCATTGCTGCACCCCTCCTAACTTCGTAAGTTTGCACATACGATAATGTGCGAGTAACTTTTTTCGGCAATGAAGTCTGAGCCTTGGCACGGTCGACCATGCTTAAAGGTTATCGTGGATCGATATGTCGTGCTAAATCTAAGCTCTGATTAGTCCAGAAATTCTGGCGCTACTAATATCAGAAGGAGAAACACGATGGCGCTGAGGAGCAATTGTGACCAGAGAGCGAGTACTTTCTTGCCGAGAGAAGACGTGAAGGAACCGTTTAACTAGCTGTATGCTGCGGGCTGTGTCCGCTGTGGGTCTGCATGTCTTCAGCAGAAGATTTCCTGAAGGTATATGCCACGTGGAAAATTAAGAGCCTAGCCTCGAATGCAGTTTTCTACATCTGAGAGGGTCTGATGCGAGGCTAGCTGGCGGGCGTGAAAACACGTGATTGTAAAAAATGCTTTGACATCAGGAAAACGTTTTTTGGAAAATAGGAACGAACTGAAAAGTTATCGGAGTTTTAACATGATGTGTAATTTTTCCAGAAGTGCTGCGTATTATGCTGTACAATCTGCCAGAGAAGTCAGTTTGTTTGGGAATGGAGACGAGTGTGCATGGACGAGTTTGTCCACAGATGACAAAAAGGGCGGGTCTAAGAGTTTGTCAGAGGTCAACAGTTTGTATTGGTAGAACCATGTCCGTTGCCCCATACTTCAGAGAGAAAGTTGTGCTGACAGTGCTCTCCATACTTCATGGTGATAATTTTTGGTGAGCGTTATTAGCTTTCCCGGGGCCTCAGGACAACCCTTGGTCGGAATTTAGTCAGACCACAGCAGTTATCTGTATCAAGTCCACCACTGTTTTGGATAGATGCATACATTACTCAGTCCATCAGGCCAGCAGTCACTGTGTCACTTGGGGCACTTCTGAATGTCAGGTGCACCTAAAGGGCATATTCTCAAGACTGAGTAATTCTGAAATCGAGCAGATTCACTTGGTGTAATCTATTCCGTTCTCTTTCGTAACATTAACTGATTCTGTTTGGTAGTCAGACGCATTTCATGTTTTGTTTTCACTAGACTAAATTAAAGTGTTTCTTTAAACCTTGTTTCTGTTGACACCTTCAATTAACCTCATTTTTCATATCATGCAATTCTCCACTTTAGGATCCATAGCCTAGGTCATTAAATTTTTATGTTAATGAAGCCCTTTATGCACAAGAATCGAGCTAGGGTCTTAACTGTGTGTAAAGTTTTTAATTAACTTTCTGGGTCAGGCTAACCATTTGAAAGACACGCGGGGTTTTGTAAAGCACACAACAAGTATTGTAAAACATGGACCATTAAATTAGTCAATTGATGGGTAATCAATAACTATAAATAAATATAAAGGAATATAACATTTTAGTTCAAGATCTATTCGTCAGATGAGGGCATTAAGCTTGCTATCAATGATGTTTAATAGAAGTCTGTGCATTGCACGGCGTTGCACTCCCTGTCCACTACAAACATGACCATCGACAGCGTAAACACATCAGTTAATCCTATATGTGACATCTGACTTATTGGACCCTCAAAGTGTCAGAATGGAGTCGAGTAAAACGAATAACAGCGAGCAAGGAGGCACCCTGAATCTATGATAGCAACACATCACTCGTCTTCTGGTTCTCGTGAACAAACACACCAACTTACGCTTAAAATTATCGGTGATCATGAAATCCGTGTAAACTTCAGCAGCGAAGGTGATTGCTCTCTAAAGAAAGTCTTTCTCAGCGCCCGCAATAAAACCCCACAGAGTTAAATACGTGTGCCTGCCTCGGAGGCGTGCGCTGGGTTAAAACAATAATCTACTCGGGGCAGGGCACTTGAGATACGGCGGCAGTGAGACAGTTGTGCCTCCAAGTTGCTCGCCGTCCGAGGACGAGCCGCGAGTCGTATCCCGCCGGCTGATACATATTTAGCGGCGGCAGTAAAAAGTGACGCCTGCGCCGCAATGCCGCAGCGCCGCGCCGCGCCGCGCCGCCTTTAACGACGGCTGTAGCGAACGCGCCCGCGATTTACGCGCCTTCTTGCGGTTGCCGGCGGGGCGCGCAAGAAGGCTACGCCGGCGGCCGTCGCAAATTGTTTACGGCGCGCGATAATTACGGCAGGCCTGATATACGGCGGGCGTCAGGAGGGGAAGAGTGGGGAGTGGGGGGTGGGGGGTAGGATTCCCCGCGCGGTTTTCCAGCGGCGGCCGCGGGCAGCGGGGTGCCAGCGTCCTCCAGGCGCCAGCACCCTGCTAACACCTGTCACTGTGCGAGTCCGCATGCTGTTCAGAAACTTCCCTAAACGACGTGTCGAGAGTTGCCGCTGAAGGCTGTTACAGGACGGCTGCTCGGAAAGTGAAGGTAGGTCGCGAAAAGGAAACGACAGTGAAAATCCGATGAAGCTTGGTACAGATTTGTTGGGCAGAATCTTTAGCACGCCTGTCGATCACGTTACGTCGCTCTGTTCAGTTCTGAGCTCATAGTAAGTACGTAAAGATGCATTTTTCGTTTCGAATGAAGGTAAGCCTTCTTGGGTCCGGTCTCGAGCTTGGCTGCCTTACACTCTTGGCACATATCGACCATCCACATAATCTTGGCACCCATTCCTTTCCACGTGACGTGTTCCTGAATCTTAGCCTTCGTTTTCAGGTGCCGTTGGTACCCCCGCACAAGGACTGGTGGAAATATTTAAATACGGCTGGTATCAACTCATTAGGTAGGGAGATCATTGCCCTTCTGTTATACCTCGAGCGGAAGCACAACACTCCCTTCCCTAGAGAGTAGCCCGACACCGATGCATCCCTGTTCTAATTTCTCCTGGATGCTCCTCAATGTATCTTCTTCGAGCTGTTCTTCCTCGAGGTTCTTAAGTATGCTGGCTCAGCTGCAGCAACTTGGGAGCCCTGCATCTCTGCCCGTATCGCAGAATTCGATGCCTCTTGAATTCCTTCCGCCCCAAGCTCGCCTTCCTCCTCGAATATGAGACTGTGGGTGTCGGCAGCTAGGTTCTGAATATCACAAATGTGCGCTACCTCAAACTGAAAGGCTGAAATCCATACAGCTGAGGGTGCTATCTGGCTGGTATTACGCGGCCTAGCCAGAATCCAGCAAAAGGCTGGTGTTAAAGTAGTTATAAAGAGAACAAAACCTCCAGAGCTCCCAACTTGTACACAGAACAATAATGTTCGGGCCCAGGCAGTGCCTTCGTAGTATATGCTAACGGCCGTCTCCCCATTCCTGTTCTTGTTGCCAGACGGCTGCGATCCTGTAGATGGGTGCATCCGTCTGCACTACAAAGTGGTGGTTGAAATCCAGTATACCTGGAACCACGGTATTACAAAGTGTTTGTTTCAAGGACTCGAAGGCCGCTAGCTGAGGTTCCCCCGAATTAAATTTCATGGGTTTTTTTCTTAGCTGATCTAGTGGGCAGCAAGCTTGGCGAAGTTGGCGATGAATTTTTTTTTAAAAAAAAACAAAGCATGGCTAACAATCTAGCGATTTTCTTCTTATTCAGCAGCTGCGGAAGTTTGTAAACGGCCTCGGTCGGTGATTACCTTACTTGGCTTGACAGTCAAGCCCACCCCTCGTAACCATTCGAAAACCTGCATTATATGCCTGTGGTGCTCGCTGTGACTAGGACTATAGACGGTCACATCGTTCATTTAATTATGTACGCACTTGAACTTCAAATCGCCCAAAACCGAATCCCAAAGCCGGGACAGATTGGCAATCCCGCTGGACTCTGTTGAACTCAAATAGATCGTAGTCTATGAAAAAGGCGGTGTAAGATTTAGAGTTTTCAGTGAGTGGAGTTTAGTAGTACCATTGATTTATTTCGAGCATTATAAAGATACGGACACCAGCGAACCAAGGAAAAGAGTTACTCAGATCTGGCAGCGGAGTAAACTCAAGGACCACTTTCTGTTTTACCAGCCTAAATCACGTGCCATTAGGTTTAGGTACTACAACATGGGAATGGCGTGTGGAGATGATGAAGGCCCGATTAGCCCCGCTTAGGTAACTGATCTATAATTTTCCTTAAATCTCTGCACTTGAGCGGCGACAGGCAGTAGAGGTCTTGCCCCAATGGTTCCATATTGATCAACCTAATCTCGTACTGAATTTTAACAGTTACCTCTCATCTTTCGCTCAGAATCTCTCGGAATTGATCGAAAACTGCCAGTAGCTGAGAGGCCAGCGGCTCACTATGTGCAAGGAGGAAGGCGCTGGCTGATGTTCCAGGTGCACAAGCAACAGACTTCCACTGTCGTCTTCACTTCATCGGCTGACAGAAGTCGGATATCTCTAATGATGAGGAGAACGGGGCTTGGAAGCTTACTAAAGGGACAACTGGCGTCAGTCCGCATGCTATGCTGCACGCTCTACATCTAGCTTCACTCCCCTCTGCATATTGCAAAACAGAAAGACGTTGTTGTACAGCCAACAATTCGTCCACCAAGGCCTGTATTTTGGGAGCAAACTTCGAAACTTGGTCAACTATCCACATATCCTCTAACGTGTGAAGTGCTCTGGTTTTTGTGTATGTACCCTGCCACATAGCGCGCAAGAAATGCCCTGAAAAGGAAAGTATTAAGCCTGTGAACCCAAGCCCTACCAAGCAGGGATATCACAGACACACCCACAGTTAGACATCAGAGGAACAGCTGTTGTCGGCGAACATCAAATTTTTCAATAAGGAAGGAGAACCTCTGTTTTAGGACAAACAAGCAGTTATTCAATGTGTATATACATATTTTATTACATAAATTACGATACACATTCGGGTTCAGGATGCAAAAATTGCAATCTAGGAAGATCCCCTATCAAAAATATAAGGCAAAATCAGTATATTGATCAAATTTAACACAGCTCAATGCGAAAATATATGAGAAAAATGCAACTAGAAACCTTAACTGAAATTTCCGTCAGAGATATTCACTCTGACAACATAAACTAAGCTACTGTAAGTGAGCAATGTTTCTTACGACCTGTATGACTTATCCGAATTTAAACCTCGGGATGACGTGGCTGTCATGAATACAAGGGAATCCTAGCTATTACTCCAAATTTATGTAGTTTTGAAGTGAAAGCACGCTAGTGAGTTCAACATTTAGAGCCTCAGCAATGCGTCATTTACCTCCCAAAGCATGGAGGCGGTGGCCAGCTGCTGCGTGCGATGTGTCTTGTACCTGTGAACCTAGTAACGATATGCTGGCCTCTGGCTGAATTTAACCAGTCGAAAACTCCCGTAAGTTTCCGTGAGGCGGAAGACTGTATGTATCCATAGCTAAGACAAAATTGCTCTATATACTCATCATAGTTTGGTAACGTGCACAATATTGCCCTCAAAGTTCTCACAGCGACGTTTACTAGAACGAATCGTCTCGTTTTCTCCGCTTTGGAGATCTACGAGGGATTCAGCCCAACTATGGCCGAAACAGAGCTGTGTGAACCAAATATGTTCATAGAAACTCCTCTCTCTACCTCACAACAGGGCGTTAAACGTCCCGTGTACCATCCGACACCTCAGAGCCTCAGTTATCCAAAGGTGGTTGACTATACTGTCTTGAACTTCCCCCTCTGTACTGCGGCCTTGCCTCGCACCAACACTGTTATCGGCAAATGGGATTGGTGACCAGAAACAATTAATACAGAAAAATCAGCAAATAGATGCCAGGCACTAGCCTTCTTTAATATTGAAGAAGTTTCATTATGTGAAAGGTAAAGTGGGCCCTAGCCTTTTCAATAATTAAAAGAAAAGATACGAAACAAAGAACTTATGCAGAATGTCAGCAAACTGATGTCGGGCACTAGTAAAATCACGATATAGAAAGAATAAGGCGGACGCTAGCCCTTATTTAATCTGATGTGATTTTACAACAATGAACTGGCCTGTAGACCATCACTCGCCATAAAACGGTCAGAAGACAACCAGAAACTTCCATCGGTTTCACCTTACGAACACAGTGCTTGGTGGATTATACTCAACAAAACCTTTAAGCAGTTTGTAACTGCCACAAGTGCAGTGCCGGACTTAACGATTCATTTACCATTCATCCAAAACACTGGGGTAGTGCCTGCTGTTGGAATGGTCGCTACTGGCCGTAGCGAAATACCATACAAATGCCACTATCAATGAAATTAATGGCCAGCAAGAATTACATACGCAACCAATTTGAGTTCTAAAACAGAGAACTACACTCATGCTCATAAATTAAGGATAATTGCAGAATGTGGTGCCACACAACGTGGCATTACACAAAACTGGTGCTAATGGCATAGGCACAAAGGGAACACACACGACAAAGATCTGTAAGTCCACGATATTGGTGATAAGTTGAGAAAACTGTCCTGAAACACATGTGCTGCAAAACGCCACTGTTTCCTTCGCATGTACCCCGACATCAATGGCTCTGAGCACTATGCGACTTAACTTCTGAGGTCATCAGTCACGTAGAACTTAGAACTAATTAAACCTAACTATCCTAAGGACATCACACACATCCATGCCCGAGGCAGGATTCGAACCTGCGACCGTAGCGGTCGCTCGGCTCCAGACTGTAGAGCCTAGAACCGCACGGCCCCTCCGGCCGGCACCCCGACATCAATATGGGATGACCATGCACACGTACACAGGCCTCACGACGGGTTGGCATACTCTGGATCAGGTGGTCGAACAGCTGCTGGGGTATAGCCTCCCATTCTTGCACCAGTGCCTGTCGGAGCTCCTGAAATGTCGCAGGGGGTTGAAGACGTGCAGCGATACGTCTACAGAGAGCATCCCAGGCGTGCTCGATGGGGTTTAGGTCTGGAGAACAGGCAGGCAATTCCATTCGCCTCATACCTTCTGTTTCAAGGTACTCCTTCACGATGGCAGCTCGGTGGGGCCGTGCGTTATCATCCATCAGGAGAAAGGTGGGTCCCACTGCACCCCTGAAAAGGCCGAACATACTGGTGCGAAATGACGTCCCGACACACCTGAGCTGTTACAGTTCCTCTGTCAAAGACATGCAGGGGTGTACGTGCACCAATCATAATCCCATCCCTCACCATCAAACCACGACCTTCATAGAGGTCCCTTTCTAGGACATTAAGGGGTTAGTAACTGGTTCCTGGTTCACACTAGATGAAAAACCGGCGAGAATCACTGTTCAGACTATACCTCGACTCGTCCCTGAACATAACCTGATCCACTGACCATGTACTGTGTTCTTGACTTCAGGCTTTACGGGCTTTTCTGTGACCATGGGTCACTGGAATGCAGTTTACACGTCTCTGGGCGAATAAACCATATCTGTTCAGTGGTCTGTAGACTGTGTGTCTGGAGACAACTGTTGCAGTGGCTGCGGTAAGGTGCCGAGCAAGGCTACCTGCAGTATTCAATGGCCGTTTGCGGCCACTGATGGTGAGATATCGGCCTTCTTATAGTGTTGTACACTGTGGACGTCCCGTACTGTAGCGCCTGGACACGTTTTCTGTCTGCTGGAATCGTTGCCATAATCTTGAGATCACACTTTGTGGCTCACGGAGGGCCCGTGCTACGACCTGATGTGTTTGACCAGCCTCCAGTCACTCTAGAATTCCACCCCTCATAATGTTATCAATATGTGTTCCTTGAGCCATTTCCAACACACAGTGACCATTAGCACGTGTGAAAACGTCTGCACTCTTACTCGCTGCACCATACTCCGACATGGACCGCCACACCTCTGCGTAAGTGGACTGCTGCCAGCGTCACCGTGCGACGACGGCAGGTCAAATGCACCGCATGGCCATACCCCGAGGTGATTTAAACCCGCAAACCGCCCACCAGAGCGTTGTTTTACCATTTATCAGCATTATCCTTAATTTATGAGCATGAGTGTATATGAGATTACACATTTCAAGGAAAAGTGGGAGCACAAAGCCTGCATAATGAATAATGATTTTAAATAAAACCGAAAACCGGTTCATCACCTGGTGGTGCTAGGCACAGCTAACAGAAGTGTCGAACAAGAACAGTGCACGTCTCAATCAAAATGAGGAAAGGTGGAACAACTGGAAGTCCGAGAATAATAACACTTGCCCAACAGTGTTTGCCTTTCCGAGCATAGCTTGAAGAACTGAACTGTCAGTTATTCTGCGGCCCTCAGTTGATAATGATCGAGCATAGGATTTTAGCGCAGGGATAATTTCACAGAGTAATACAAAGTCATCGGAACAATATCTTCCAGCGCAGTCGTCGACCAGTTCCGTGAGCCACAACTAACTGCTGCGTGCGGCATCGTCCATCGTGCTGTCGCGGACCAGCAGACATTTCTGCTCCCCCCGTGAAGCTCCCGGCCACGCTGTCGACCCCAGGCCACCTCATTCCGCCCGTACTTCCTTCTAGCGAGCACCATCCCCGCTGGCGAACCACCTCAGTTCCACTTCGCACTGCTAAAACAGGACTCACTTTCATGCGCGCAACCCTCCAACTGCGCTGAATGTCGATACTTCGAGCCAGATGTATCACACGGAAATGAAATTTTTTCTATACTTCAAACGCAGTTTATTTTTTGTTTTCTTTGTTAACAGAAAAGTAGCAAAATTAATATCCGGGCAATGTCGGGTTTGACCGTTAGTTCGAAACAAGGAATGGGTTGAAATTAATCCCCATTGCTGAAAAACGAAGGGGAACAACAAGTGTTTGGGTGACTGTAATTACTTTTCCGAAATCTGCATGTCTTTGTTTTTCTTTTTAAAAAAGTAGCGTGTCGCAATTAACGAGCCAGTAAACAGCCATACGAGACACTGTATGTTTTGAAACGTCCGCTTAGAAAAAGTATAAATGACTGTGCTTAAACTGGTACACAATATTTTTAGCGCAACGCAATCTGACTTTCAAAAATCCCTACAAAAGAATGTCCCTGACTAACATTAACCCCTACCTTTCATGAATCACTTACCTCACAAAAATCTTCGTTACTCGAACTACTCCAATACAGAGAGCGCCACTACTGCCAGCTAAATAAAAGATTCTAACTACTGAAGGCACGAACTACTGATAGGCATAGTTAGCAAATGAAAGATTTTCATAGAGAACAAACAATGTATTTACCTTAATAGTGTTCAAAAGTAATTATATATATATATATATATATATATATATATATATATATATATCAGTTCGTGACGTCCAGTCTTACAAACTTACTCCCTCTGATGGACGCACGTCCAGATCATCCGCTCTCAAAACTCCGCCACCTCACTCCCCACATCCACCACTGCTGGCGGCTCACCTCCAATTGCGCAACGCTATGCGCTGTTAACTTCCAGCTGCTGAACACTACAATAGCGACTATTCCAACAATGCCATCCAGCCACAGACTGCACACAGCAGTCAGTGATTTTCATATAGAGCGCTACATGGCGTTACCAACATAAAAACCTAAACTGCCTACTTACATAGCCCCCATGCTCCCCACAAAAAAATTTACAAATTGTTGTGGGCAGTGCCCAATACAGATATGAAGAAATTTTTCGTAATTACAATAACAAAGAAATCAAATGCACACACTTGTTGGTCAAAAGCTAAAATTTTCTCAACAGTCCATAAAGACAGTCCTCATCATTGGTCGCAGTAATATTGCACTGTTTTTTTTTTCTCAAAGTCTGAGCAGTAAAAGAAAATGCACATAGAAGTAGTGGATTTCCATCCTGTCTTGAAGAAGTAGTTTTGTCCTTCCAACGGAAAGACAATGCTGACTCTTGACATGCAGACAGGTAATGGGTCACAGCAGTGCAAACCCACAGCAGAGTCAGTCGAAGTTTTGAAGAACATGGATAAGTAGGTCATCACAGAGCAGACCCACTGTAGTCCTGGTAGAGAGTATGGTATTGGTGGGCCACCAGAGGTGCAGACCCACTGCAGTCCTTGTTGAAATAATGGTATTGGTGGGCCATCAAAGATGCAGACCCACTGTAGTCATTGTAGAGACGGCCAGCAGCCATCTGTTGCGACTGCGCAGGTGCACAATCACCATCGGAGAGTCTTGCGGACAATATAGCAAGTCCATGAACCGCCGGCCGCGGTGGTCTAGCGGTTCTGGCGCTGCAGTCCGGAACCGCGGGACTGCTACGGTCGCAGGTTCGAATCCTGCCTCGGGCATGGACGTGTGTGATGTCCTTAGGTTAGTTAGGTTTAAGTAGTTCTAAGTTCTAGGGGACTTATGACCTAAGATGTTGAGTCCCATAGTGCTCAGAGCCATTTGAACCAGTCCATGAACCACCACTTGTGCACTCACAAAAAAAAAAAAAAAAAAAAAAAAAAAAAAAAATTCAAATGTCCTTAGAACCAGCAATGCTGTTAACTAGTCCCTTGCTGAGTTATTAACACACGTCCAAACACTAACAGTCCCAATTTCTCACATATTGTGCATATACTATGACCAACAGAATCGTGTGCAGTCTCTTCAACACTACAATAGCGACTGTTCCAACAATGCCACCCAGCCACAGACTGCACACAGCACAGTCAGTCATTTTCATATAGAGCACTACATGGCGTTACCAACATAAAAACCTAAACAGCCTACTTACAGTTTTTGTCCACAAACGACGCCAACATCTTCCAATTTTTTGGCGTCAGCCTTCGAGTATTAATAAGGCTGCGACATATATCATTACAGTTTCCTCGTCTCTAAGACATGTCGTAGCAGACAATAGGAAAATATTACGAGAAAAAGCGTTTCAGACGATGCAAAAACACTACGAGAAATTATTGTCGCCTGTAGACAGAGGCCGGCCGGAGTGGCCGAGCGGTTCTAGGCGCTTCAGTCGGAAACCGCGCGACCTCTATGGTCGCAGGTTCGAATCCTGCCTCGGGCATGGATGTGTGTGTTGTCCTTAGGTTAGTTAGGTTTAAGTAGTTCTAAGTTCTAGGGGACTGATGACCGCAGCTGTTAAGTCCCGTAGTGCTCAGAGCCATTTGAGCCATGTTTTTTGTAGACAGAGACAGAGACAAGAAAGAAAGTCGAAAACGTTTTGCGAATCACTGCAAGAATCATTTTTCCAGTTGCATTGCATACGTGGCTTAAAACACTTTCTGTTTTGTCCATTCGGTGTACAGGTGAAGAGAGCTGGAAAACAAAGGCCGCTCACTGGACGATTCATAGCAAAAAATAGTTCAAATGGCTCTCAGCACTGTGGGACTTCACTTCTGAGGTCATCAGTCCCTAGAACTTAGAACTACTTAAACCTAACTAACCGAAGGACATCACACACATCCATGCCCGATGCAGGATTCGAACGTGCGACCATAGCGGTCGCGCGGTTCCGGACTGAAGCGCCTAGAACCGCTCGGGCACAGCGGCTGGAGATTCGTAGCACTGTAGGCGTTTGGTCGTCACTCGGCTGTGGTGCGCGAGACAACGAGCGAACGAAGTTCAGATATCATGGAGGAAGTTGCTGTAGATGGCCAATACCACCTATATTAATGACAAGGGTCTGCTGACGTAGGCCACGAATTTGAAAAGAGCGCAAACAGCGAGAGGTGGGTATCGCCAAATTACTGAGTCTTGTCTACGCCTATTCAAGTCAATCTTGACATCTACATTTGTAATGAGGATATGCGAATAAACAGATGTGTTTATATGCGTATGATTTTATGTGGCTCATTAGCCAAGTGCAATTTTTCGATTGGTTGTCACTTCGGAGACACGTATATTCATAATCTACCCTACTTACACAACCAGGAAAGAGGACCCACAATTTAACATGGAATCCGAACCACATGTCGTTTCTGATGACTCCTCACTTCGTTAAGTGTTGAAAGATTAAGGGCAGACTGAAAATCCTTGTGCCCCGACCGGAATTCGATCCTTTGGCCGGGCTGTTTTCAGGTATGCGCTCTGCCACTAGACCAGCAGGCCCGAATAGTGTTTCCATGTATTCATTCTTTAACCAATTTTTTATTATATATTTGGCGTCAAGCATGGGGCGACGTTTTTGCCTTCATGTACTACATTTTTGGCATCTACTGTGACACATTTGTCATTCCTACTACTTCTTTTCATCCATTAAAAGCTTGTAACATTTAGCCTGTAGTATGTCTGCTTTCATTTTGTCAATAACGACATCACAGAACTGAATATGTATCACAACTTCAGGAGCTCTCTTTCATGTTGCTCTACTATGTGGAATCACCATTGAGCAACCCACTTCCACATTTTCAAAAGTTTTTATTGCAGTGATTCGCAAAATAGTTGGCCCAACTTAATGCGATCTTTCTGTCTATGGTCAAGCCAACGGGATAAATTACCACTATATTTTCATTATATTTTGTAGAAAACCATCCCCAGTTTCAGAATATTCTGGAAACGGTTTTGAACGGAAGTTATACTACGTTTGTCGACCACATCTTGCGACTTTGCTTACGCCACTCGCCTCAACTGAACTGCACTTGGTGGAGGGTGGGCTCGGAAATTTTTTTGTCTACTGGGCTTCCCTTCACGAGTGTCTTTCTGGTACCAAGAGGAGCTTATTCAGCTACTTAAAAGTACATTGGGCACACTGGTGGAAGTTTCTAAATTCGCTAAAAGAACATCTCAGTGTGGGAAGCTCGAAATGTAACATCTCACTCACGCGTTAATTAACATTCTATTTCAAGTCTACACAACAACTTGGAGATCTTACATATACAGAGAAGGGTAGGTGGTTTCAACGTGCTTGAGGAGCTATATATATATAATATCCTCCATAAGACAGTCCCCTGATAATACTCTCAACAACCAAACGGAATTAAGGCACCAAGCTCTATCGGCCAATTTTGGTTATTTGAGTTTTTGAAGTAAGATGTCTCAGCAGCTAACCAGTTGGTTATCTTATTACAGATTTTTACGTTAATATCCAAGTTTACTCCCACTTCCGGTCCCCAGGTAGGTCATCACATCCATTTAATGTATATACTCTCTGAATGATACAGAAATAAGCATCAGTTTTTAAATTTTCAGCGTTGTAACGTTATTATATTAATATCACCCAGGCTTAATTTTTATGTAATACGGCGACCGGAGTCTAACAGTTCGTGTGGTGACCGCGGTTCCTCAGCAAAGCACCAGCAATGCGCTTCTCTTTTCTCCCGTGTTGTCCACACTAGTTGATTTCCTTAACCATCTCAGTACCCGGACGGCAACCACCGCACACACTCCGACAACACACGGAACGCCTTGTACTACAGCTTATGTTTCTACCTGCAGCGCTGATTGTCATTATGTTGGTGATAACCACATGTAAGCGTGTCGGCTTTCGGTAAGACTGACCGTGAAATAATCTTCTTCCTTTCGATCACTGGTGGCCCCAAAACATGATAAAATAGTTTTTCGATGTATTTTATTAGCTTTCATCACTAAGTTTTATTTTATTTTTCAATCACTCCAAGACTCAGTACTTTCCTGGATAACATTTACGAGTGATATTGTTTGTTGCTTGACATAGGCCAACAGGCACATATTTTAATCGGCAAACTGATGACATTTCGTTATTTTAACATAGGTCTGTCCAGGTTTTGCCAGCTGTTCCACGTTGTATGAGGACTGTCCCTGTGTCTACTTCATTTTAGTCACTGTTTCATTGTTTTTTAATCAGGGATTAGTTTATTATTCCTAAATGTATTCCTTCGTTTTTTAGACTGGACAGTCGTCATTGATGATGGTTATTTTCAATTGAGGAGGGCTAAGAATTTTGTCTAACAATACCAGCTGTTACTCTGCAACATTTTGTAACTCCCTATAACACATGACGTAGCATTTGTAAGTAAACTTCTTTTCGTATGAAACTGCAAAACTTGGTTATTGAATACGTATAGACCCGTTCTTTGTGGGGCGTATGTGATGTAAGCCTAGCTTCGTAACTAGATATGAAATAATTTTTTCCTTGTTTATGTCTATTCATTGAGGTAACTATATTTCCCTATTATCAAAGCATTTGTAAAAAGATTCTGTGCGGATGTACACCAGAAGAAGCAACTTAAAAGTTACGAAACCAGTTGTGTGGATCGCTGATCGGCCAAAATAAAAGCAGCTACAGCGGACTATTGAACTTTTCATTGCTTTATATTTTAATACTTTCAGCGTCTGTCATTAAACACCTATTGTACTGATTGACTTGTCAATCAATTATGTATAATTACCTTAGTTTTGGCTACTCCCCTTTTAAAATATTATTAACGCTAAAGATTGTATGTGTATCACTGTAGATGAGCACAACTATAGAAGGAGCAACTAGGCTTTTCCCTTTGCAGTTAGAATAGGCGCAAGTAGAGCTTCGAAGAAAAGTGTTCGGGCTGAGACCTTCGCAGAGGAATTGCTGGCTGCGGCCATATTTACGAGACAGGAGCAGTTGCTACCCAGGGTCCGAGGAAGCGATTTTTTGTAAAACAAAAAAGTATATTAAAATGGGCCACGGTGTCTCCGAGAGAGAAAATCGAGAGTACCGTTTCTTTGGGCATTTACAGGATCGTTCGCTCATAACATCACAAGAGCACAACTATTCATAACAAATAATCTTTCTCGTAACTTACTAGTTTGCGTGCTTGACGCTAGATTACTCGGGAGAAAGAGACTATTTATTAGATTCGGGTCGCAGCGAACCCAAAGGACTTTCCGTTCGTGAGGACGATAATCGTTTTTAGCAGTTCTTTGCAAACGTATCGACAGAATTTCAAAAATTCTTTTCATGATTTTTGAACAAACATACACTTTATAACAATGTATATCTGATAGCTCTCGGAAAATGAATAATTTTCGTTCTGCAATACTTCTTACAGTTTCAGCTTTACATCTATCGATACATCGCCACACACAAGGCGGAGCTGGCTCTAAGGCCAGGCTTGACGTAATAGTAACAAGGAACTGCATTTGATAAAATGAAGCGTATCTGCTCAACTGAATTCCACGTTATATTCATAGAGAAATTTTCACATCGCGTAGAATACTCTGTAATAACAAAAAGAAGAGTTATTAGTGCTGTTTACTGGTTTCAGAGACCAGATCAACAGAAGCGCACATCAGTATCATTAACATTTATCTGTCATAGAATTATTAAGCTAATTCTGATCTCGATATAGTGATGTACCTACAGACCAAAAGGCCAGACTCCAACAATCATCTCGGATTTTCGAAGGTTACTCATCTAAAGAGAAGGCTGCTATCTTCACGTCCGATTTATCACTAATTATGGTCACTTATTACGTACTGTTGCTTCCACGAAATACGTTCGTCCATTCTGCATTCTGTTCGCAAAACGGTACGAGCAGACGGAATATCATAGTACGTATGATACTGGCTTGAGAGAAATACACTCCTGGAAATTGAAATAAGAACACCGTGACTTCATTGTCCCAGGAAGGGGAAACTTTATTGACACATTCCTGGGGTCAGATACATCACATGATCACACTGACAGAACCACAGGCACATAGACACAGGCAACAGAGCATGCACAATGTCGGCACTAGTACAGTGTATATCCACCTTTCGCAGCAATGCAGGCTGCTATTCTCCCATGGAGACGATCGTAGAGATGCTGGATGTAGTCCTGTGGAACGGCTAGCCATGCCATTTCCACCTGGCGCCTCAGTTGGACCAGCGTTCGTGCTGGACATGCAGACCGCGTGAGACGACGCTTCATCCAGTTCCAAACATGCTCAATGGGGGACAGATCCGGAGATCTTGCTGGCCAGGGTAGTTGACTTACACCTTCTAGAGCACGTTGGGTGGCACGGGATACATGCGGACGTGCATTGTCCACAGCAAGTTCCCTTGCTAGTCTAGGAATGGTAGAACGATGGGTTCGATGACGGCTTGGATGTACCGTGCACTATTCAGTGTCCCCTCGACGATCACCAGTGGTGTACGGCCAGTGTAGGAGATCGCTCCCCACACCATGATGCCGGGTGTTGGCCCTGTGTGCCTCGGTCGTATGCAGTCCTGATTGTGGCGCTCACCTGCACGGCGCCAAACACGCATACGACCATCATTGGCACCAAGGCAGAAGCGACTCTCATCGCTGAAGACGACACGTCTCCATTCGTCCCTCCATTCACGCCTGTCGCGACACCACTGGAGGCGGGCTGCACGATGATGGGGCTTGAGCGGAAGACGGCCTAACGGTGTGCGGGACCGTAGCCCAGCTTCATGGAGACAGGTGCGAATGGTCCTCGCTGATACCCCAGGAGCAATAGTGTCCCTAATTTGCTGGGAAGTGGCGGTGCGGTCCCCTACGGCACTGCGTAGGATCCTACGGTCTTGGCGTGCATCCGTGCGTCGCTGCGGTCCGGTCCCAGGTCGACGGGCACGTGCACCTTCCGCCGACCACTGGCGACAACATCGATGTACTGTGGAGACCTCACGCCCCACGTGTTGAGCAATTCGGCGGTACGTCCACCCGGCCTCCCGCATGCCCACTATACGCCCTTGCTCAAAGTCCGTCAACTGCGCATACGGTTCACGTCCACGCTGTCGCGGCATGCTACCAGTGTTAAAGACTGCGATGGAGCTCCGTATGCCACGGCAAACTGGCTGACACTGACGGCGGCGGTGCACAAATGCTGCGCAGCTAGCGCCATTCGACGGCCAACACCGCGGTTCCTGGTGTGTCCGCTGTGCCGTGCGTGTGATCATTGCTTGTACAGCCCTCTCGCAGTGTCCGGAGCAAGTATGGTGGGTCTGACACACCGGTGTCAATGTGTTCTGTTTTCCATTTCCAGGAGTGTATTACTGTATGATAGACATCGAGCGCACATAATATGAGGAGGTAACGCAATCTAATTGGTGCTACCTACTAACTCTCATATGTCAGAAACACCGTAAACCCCTGCTCACACTGCTCTATTTCGCCGCACTCATAACTGTTTCATTACACACACTCGTGTTGCAGAGGGTAGCGCAATGTAAGCTTCACTAGATAATGGCAACAGGTGGCTTTTGTATTCTCGTTCCCCAACACGTATCTCAAGGGAGACGACCAACTGAACCGATCTACAGGTCTTCGATCCACTGGCAGGCCTGAGAATGATGCGTTTTTTTTTTCTGTGCCATGACGCACCGCATCCACGAAAGCTCTCTCTCCTACAAATATCGGGTTTCGATGCCCTCCTGAAATAGAACATCTTCAATTCTGGGTTCCTCTAGTTGGATATTCTTTCGCCTCGTGGGACTGTCTCAGCACCGAAAGACGTCCTTTTATCCATTTACGCCAGAGATCCTCGTTCTGACCTATGTGGAATAATTATCAATTGGCCACCATTTTGCATGCAACGGGTAATATCATGCTGAAAGGTAACCACATAGTAATGATCGTCTGTTGATTCCTCTTGAATCTGTACAATGCATTGAGTTTGTCACCTGTTTGGTCTATTTGCCGATCAACGCGTCGACTACAAAACGCACCACCATTGCATCTTTGCTAACGCGGGAGTCTGGTGATCTCTTCTGAGACGGAAGGTATTTGAACCCGAGTCAGCCAATAGGAACGCTAGGCGGTAGTTCGCTTGTTCCAGCCAAGCGGCTAACACCACGCGAGACAATCTTCTTGGCTGGTTTTACGGCAGGCGTGCTAACATTTGACTCATCGGCGTTTGTGCGCGCTATATCAGGTAGTTATTCAGACTTTCGTCTAGTGTCAAAAAGCAAGCTGTTGAGCAGCAGCTCCGGTGTTGTACGGTGAGATGCACATCGCTGCGTGCATTGTGTGTAGTTTCGTTTCAAATGAGCTTTGCTAGATTATATGGTTTTAATAAAATCGTTAGTATGGAACTGCTTTCCAAGTCGTAATTTCATATTCTACATGTGGCTATTTGTTCGAATTAGCAGTGGTTCTATACAGCCCGACGACCGCAGCAACCAGGCCTGAATTGTTGATTTGATTCCTTTTTCATTTACAGATTATGGGAATTTAATTTTCGAGCAGTCAGTTATTCATTTATTCGCTTTTACCGGGAGTCACAAACTTGTCATGTGGCCGTGAGCCATACCAGAATTTTAGATGGACTCTTGACGAGTTCATATAATCCATAGATGTTTGTGTATGATGGACGCATTGCATCCCCTTCGAATCTATCTTTCGTAAGTCATTTTCTGTCGTAAAGTACATCTGACACTGATACAGTTTCTCAGAGATCATCAGGCGGCAGAGATGGACAACTTACTCTTATCAGTACCGGTGAAGTAAGAGGGATTTTCCATTTGTTCAGTACTAATGAGCAACTGATATTAAGGGCCTTTTTGGAATTGGCGGAATCCATTAAGATGGTTACGCTTTGACATAGTGAAACTAGGAACTCACAGGTCGCAGTCCACGTTTAATGTTAGAAAGGCGTCACTACTAAATGGCTTTCCCCCCGTTGTTGCGCTTTTGCGAAAGCTTGCTCTCCCAGTAACTATTCAGCTGAGATCGCGCTATTCTTTAAAATTGTGTCTCCTATTTGGTGGTATATGTCAGGGTATAGATAATTTCTTCAAACTTGCATGAATACGCAAGTAAAAATTTACAAGGTACGTCGCTGCTTGCAAAATGAACAACCAATTAGTAATCGAGTGCACTATAACAATGCAACTATTTACTGCTTGAGTTGAGCGCGGTTTAACGTTATCCTATTTGAAGCTTAAGTCGCACGAGATTGTCTCTATATGAGATTGTCTCTGTCGATGTAGAACCCTCTCGAACTTGTTGTAGTGGCTTACCTCTTGATATTTAATAGGCTTCCCTGGTATTGGCAATAATGTGTTGTTACGTACTACTCTTTAAGAGGATCCACACACACACACACACACACACACACACACACACACACACACATGTTTCAGAGGGCAACTCGGTCTACTCTATACTAGAAAATAGCAACAGATGGCGTGAATGTCTCTTCCCATTCCCTAAAATTGACTGAGGTTTATTCTGCCATTAACAAGTGAAAGGAATAAACATGAAATTAGGAAAGATAATTTTCATTTATACAGTTCTTACGGCGAGTTTGGGTCGAGGCTCTACGCATCTATTGCGCTTCCTAAGCGAATGTCGATTTTGCGGTAGCACCAGTACCATAAGGCCTCCTATTTTGAGTACCGTCCATTCTCTGTGTCCTCATCTACAGAAATTTTAGGATAGAATTTTGTGCGGAAAACTTGGCTGGTTTTCTGCAAATCATCCACGTTTCTTCTTATTCTGTCACATAATACTCGGACAAATCGTGTATTTCATTCTTTGTTCTACGACGACTGCTTCCTAACATTTCCTGACTGTTTCTTCCCATTGTAGTCTACCCATATCTTCCTGAGCCTGACTCGTAAATTCTCGAGCTCTTGTATGTCAACATTTTCCTATGAACTGGTGTTAATGTCTCGTGAATGCCGTTTAAATTCGTCAGGTATAGAGAAATTTTAATTTTGAAGCACTGTCAGGTGATTTATGACGTTGAATAAATAAATTTTCTATTGCCTCCGTCGTAACTGCCGCAGATTTTAATTTGTTGCTATATATCTCAGTTTCAGTATTTACTTTCTTCAGTGTTGGCGTTTTAACCATCACAACGAGAGATAAAAAGCGTAAAATCAAAATTTAATTCGGCACAAGGACGCAAGCGAAACATAACTACTGACAACAAGAATAAAATGGCGTGTCACAACACTCTGTAACATGTGTATCGAAGCATTCTGGCAATGTGAGTGCCAGAACCCCAGGGGAAATATTTCTTTCCGCGTTGTCTTATTGTCGCCGTGCTAAAAGTGTATGTGGACCACATACAATCTTTTGTTCAAAGCGCCTTCAATAGCAAACGAGCATTGCAAACGTTAGTAAAGCAAACAATTTTGAAGTAAGAAGAAATTGTTTATTATTGCTGAATATGAAAGAAAAAATCGTTTTTATGGTTATTTTCACTTCCTTGTCCAATTGAAGACGACTCTCTCCATCTGTTCTCCTCTTAAAGAGGAAAAGAAATACCCTCACTTTCTCCCAATGACTCTCATTTTATTTCTCAGTCAGCTACCTCACTTTCCCTTCCCTGTCTTGAGAAATTGCATTAGACCCCTCTTTCACTTCCACTTCCCTTGTGTCCATTTATGGTGGAACTCATATTTTAAATATTTGTCCCTGTAATTTATTGCTGGTGCTGTACTTTTTAAGAATGAAGGTAAACTGTGTTTATTTTCTCTTTGCATGAAAAAAGTATTGCTGTTTTATCATGTTTTTCTTCTCTGGCCGCCTAGTACAAGTTTGGCCATTGTTTTTTAACTAACATCCCTATGAGTCAGATGCTTGAAATTTTAAACATGCACATAACTATGTGGCAACACAACCACTTTCTTGTTAGTCTGTTTAGTAAGGGTAGAGGTCTGAAAGTATTGGTGCCTGACATCTAGACTGCCCTGTAGAGACTGACTTCTTGAGCATGTAACTTTGGAATGCCTTTCTGGGGGTACACGTGTGGATGGGCACAGCTAATCAGGGAGAAGAGTTCAGAAGAGATGGAGATTGAGAGGAGGGGGGGTAAAGTGGATAGTAATTGGGGCACGAGGAAATTAACAGAGAGAGGTGGGAGATGGGTATGGACAGAGAGGGAGGGGGCAGGAAGAAAGGCGTAGAACATGTTTGACATTCCCATACAAGGGCAAAGCCAGGGGTTACTTTGGAAATAATAATCTTAAAGAAAGAACATCAAATCAGTTTTGCCTGTCACTTTAATTATTTTTTAGGAAAATAAAAATGAAACAGATGGATATGCTGTTACTAGGTAGGTAAAACATAGTCCAATTTCAGATATTAGATGGTGAACGGACGCTGAAGCAAATCTGAAATTTATAACGTCTCTCTTAATACCTCATCAACATGTTAAAAATGCATCACAAAATTCACAGACACAAAACTAAAAAATCAGAACATAATTATGTAAATATAGGAGAATTTTACTAAACCATTTTTAATTGCACTAAAAAGTATAAAATAATTCCTCCTAACCTCATACACAATCCTACACCATAGTGTCCTGAAATTTAACAGCTTCTAAAATACTTCTAAGATTTGAAATTAAATATGTTGGGTGCGTGAGATATATATTTGATGCAGAAATAGCTCACTTTTAGACTACTTACTAAATGACGCTGGAAAAGTTCACCTCCGTATAATTATCTATAGCGTGTGTCCCTTGCTGTGTGGCCGAGCGGTTTTAGGCACTTCAGTCTGGATACGCGCGATCGTTACGCTCGCATGCTCGAAGCCTGCCTCGGGCATGGATGCGTGTGATGTCCTTAGGTTAGCTGGGTTTAAGTAGTTTTAAGTTCTAGGGGACTCGTGACCACAGATGTTAAGTCCCGTAGTGCTCAGAGCCATTTGAACCATTTTGTGTCCCTTGCTTTTTGTTTTAAGCCTTACAAGTGTTTTCACGGTTATCTTCACAGTTACAAATTTTCATGAATATCCGTACAGTGTTAGGAAGCTGTACGGGCTACGGAAACTTCTTTTATACTTTATAGTCCAATCTAAGGCTGTGGTGTTTTATAATTTCTTTCTGTTTAAATAATTATTATTGTTTACTTAATGAGTCCAGTACAAACTCAGTTCTCAGCTCTGTACACATCTCAGAATGGTATGCTGCTCGGCTACCGCAGCGATGATGGCCCTGCAATCTGTATTTTAAACTGGACAGCGCTGGGTGTGGGACTACTTTAGTCGGTATAACACTAGAAATTAAAATAAGTTTGATGTTAATCAGACTTCCACCACTGTTACACCGCTGCAGCCCCATCGCGAAACTGTTCCGGCGAGAGAGACGTTACAATAACTACCAATAGCGGGCCGCTTGCCAAGGGCTATTCTCTGAGCGAGCTCCATTGGAGGGCGGAGTAGCCAGGCCACAGTAATTTTCCAAATGCCGGTGATTTATGGCCGAACTCCCGGCGCGGAAGTGTGCCCCCGTACTGCAACAGCTGCTCTTATTGAAAACGAAACAGCGGAGCGCGGGGTGACCCGGCGGGCAGAGCGGAAACTGCACGGCCCAGGGCGGAGTGCTTCCGCTGCTGCCGCCGCCGTCGCCGTCGCCGTCGCACGGTGATGAATTGTTCCTTCGCGGTGCTTCCCGAGAGCTCAGATGCAACTTTTTGGGGCCACTGTAGCCATTCTTCGCGTTCCTCACGTTCTCTTCAGTGTGACGTGTCCCTCTGAGATGCTCTTTCTTTGACATCAAAAACGGATGGTAGAGAGAGGAGTAACTTCAGATCCTTCGAACAACGTGGACACTGTATTAATTCCTTTTGGCAGCACACTTGATATTATGAAATCACTCACCACTTCAATTAACAGGAACCCACTTATCGGTGAGTAATGTCATTCTTGATTTGCGCTGAAACTATGGTGCTTTCATTTTGTAGTTCCATTCGGTACTGCTACAAGACTTGTGGTCACTTATAAGCTATGGAGAAATTTTACCAAGCAGGCGATGGTACACCTTGGACAGTAAAGTAATGCGGAAAAGTGATTATTAAAATCAGACCTACTTCAAATATAAGACAGTATCCAAAAGAAGTGATTCCGCTAGAAACGCATCTCTTCTTATACAGGGTGTTACGAAAAGGTACGGCCAAACTTTCAGGAAACATTTCTTACACACAAAGAAAGAAAATATGTTATGTGTACATTTGTCCGGAAACGCTTACTTTCCATGTTAGAGTTCATTTTATTACTTCTCTTCAAATCACATTAATCATGGAATGGAAACACACAGCAACAGAACGTACCAGCGTGCCTTCAAACACTTTGTTACAGGAAATGTTCAAAATGTCCTCCGTTAGCGAGGATACATGCATCCACCCTCCGTCGCATGGAATCCATGATGCGCTGATGCAGCCCCGGAGAATGGCGTATTGTATCACAGCCGTCCACAATACGAGCACGAAGAGTCTCTACATTTGGTACCGGGATTGCGTAGACAAGAGCTTTCAAATGCCCCCATAAATGAAAGTCAAGAGGGTTGAGGTCAGGAGAGCGTAGAGGCCACGGAATTGGTCCGCCTCTACCAGTCCATCGGTCACGGAATCTGTTGTTGAGAAGCGTACTAACACTTCCACTGAAATGTACAGGAGCGCCATCGTGCATGAACCACATGTTGTGTCGTACTTGTAAAGGCACATGTTCTAGCAGCACAGGTAGAGTATCCCGTATGAAATCATGATAACGTCCTACAATGAGCGTAGGTGGAAGAACTAAAATGATCTCTAACATGGAAATTAAGCGTTTCCGGACACATGTCCACGTAACATCTTTTCTTTATTTGTGTGTGAGGAATGTTTCCTGAAAGTTTGGCCGTACCTTTTTGTAACACCCTGTATAAGGAAGCTATTCTGTCAGTACCGAGCTCTCAAAATTTTTACAAGATGACAACACTGAACTAATCATAGCAGTCATAAGCCTAAGAACACACGCCAGCTCTTCTTCTTGACAGGCTGACAGACTGACTGCAGTAAAAGACATTTTCTGCCACAATCAGGTATACTATGTGATCAAAAGTATCCGGACACCACAAAAAACGTATGTTTTTCATACGAGATGCATTGTTCTGCCACCTACTGCAATGTAATCCATATTAGTGACCTCAGTAGTCACTAGACATCTTGACAGATCAGAATGGGGCGCTCTGCGTAACTCATGGACTTCGAACGTCGTCATGTGATTGACTGCAACTTGTGTTATACGTCTGTACGCGAGATTTCCACACTCCTAACCATCCCTAGATCCACTGTTTCCGATGTCATAGCGAAGTGGAAACGTGAACGGACACGTGCAGCACAAATGCGTACAGGCCGGCCTCGTCTCTTGACGGACAGAGACCATCGACTGTTGAAGAGGGTCGTAATGTGTAATAGGCAGACATCTATCTAGACCATCACACAGGAATTCCAAACTGCATCAGTATCCACTGAAGGTACTATGACAGTTAGGTGGGAGGTGAGAACACTCGGATTTCATGATCGAGCGGCTGCTCATACGCCACACATCAAGCCGTTAAACGACAAACGATGCCTCGCTTGGAGTAAGGAGCGTAAAGTTTGCACAACTGAACAGTGGAAAAACGTTCTCTGGAGTGACGAATCACAGTACGCCATCTGGCGATCCGATGGCAACGTCTGGGTATGGCGAATACCCGGTGAACGTTATCTGCCAGAGTGTGTAGTGCCAACTCTAAAATTCGGTGGCGGTGGTGTTATGATGTTGTCGTGTTTTTCATGGAGGTGGCTTTTACCCCTTGTTGTTTGGCGTGTCAGTGTCGCAGCACAAGCCTACATTGATGTCTTAGCAGCTTCTTGCTTCCCACTGTTGAAGAGCAATTCAGGTATGGTGATTGCATCTTTCAAGACGATATGGCACCTGTTCATAACGCATGGCCTATGGCGAAATGGTACACGACAATAACATCCCTGTACTGGATTGACCTGCTCAGAATCCTGACCTGAATCCTATAGCACACCTTTGGGATGTTTTGGAACGCCGACTTCGTTCCAGGCTTTACCGACCGACATCGATACCTCTCCTCAGAGCAGCACTCCGTCAAGAATGGGCTACCATTCCTGAAGAAACCTTCCAGCACTTGATTGAGCTTATGCCCGCTAAAGTGGAAGCTGTCATCAAGGCTAAGGATGAGGCAGCACCATTATGAATTTCAGTTTTACCGATGGATGGCGCCACGAATTTTAAGTCATTTTCAACCAGGTGTCCGGATACTTTTGGTCACATAGTGTATATTATCTCACTCTTTCAGAAACTCGTGACATCATATATTTAGCTCCATTTCCTCCAGGTCATGCTCCCTATGATATCTATAGAAAAGTGATAATTATTACATTTTTAAACGTGTGTGCTTCATTTTCTATGAAAACTGCTATGTTAACAGAAAGAGGATAAGACCGCTGTTTCATTTGTAACAAATGTCCCTTAGGCTTTGACTCTGTGAGGCGAAATAAATAAAACAAAATGAACGGTCGTGGTAAAGTAAAATGTCCAATGAATTTCACTACATGGAAGTTAAGTCCAAAGCTTGAAATGTCGCTAAGTGTAAATAGATCACTTCGGTTCTGGAGCACATTAAATGTATTTAACCGCCTGTCTAGTAAGTTACAGATATTGACCGACAATATCAACAGCAGAATGAAGTTTTCATTTAGCAGCATAGTGTGCACTGCCATGAAATTTCCTGGCAGAGTAAAATTGGGTGGCAGATCCAGACTTGAACTGCGGACCTTTGGCTTTTGCTGGCAAGTGCCTTACCAATCAGAAGCCTTACTTCCGCTAGTACCTCTTCTCATATAACTTTAAAACTTCAACAAGTGGTTCAAAAATGGCTCTGAGCACTATGGGACTCAACATCTTAGGTCATAAGTCCCCTAGAACTTAGAACTACTTATACCTAACTAACCTAAGGACATCACACACACCCATGCCCGAGGCAGGATTCGAACCTGCGACCGTAGCAGTCCCGCGGTTCCGGACTGCAGCGCCAGAACCGCTAGACCACCGCGGCCGGCTACTTCAACAAGTCCTCAAGCGAAACTTGTAGGACGAACACTCCTGGGAGAGAGGGTACTGCGCAGACACGGCTTAGTCACATCCTGGTGGATGTTTTAATGAACTAGACAACTTCATATAAACGCACCCTCCGCTGAGAAGTGAAAAATTCCTTCTGGAAACATCCCCCCGGGCTGTGGCTACGCCATGCCTCCGAGTACCCTTTCTTCCGGGAGTGCTGGTCCTCAAGTTAACGAGGAGAACTTGTGTGAAGTTTGGAAGGTAAGAAATGAGAAACTCGCCGAATTTAGGCTGTAATGACTGATTCTGAGACGTTCTTGAGTAGCGTACTCTGTAGACGACTTGACCCCCAAAGAAAAAGTTCCTGAGTTCGAGTCTCGGTTGGAGAAGCAGTTTTAATCCCCCAGGAAGTGTAATAACGGCCGTGTTAGCGATCATTTTATATGATTTTGGTTGATGATTTATAATTTCGTAAAATGTGGGCAACAACACTTTTATTCCTTTAGCTTTAGCAACACCCAGAAATTACGAAAGAACAAAATGAATATTTTACTTTTAATGAATATTGTAAAGCATAAACATTTATTTGTCGTTTCTTTCTTGGATAAGATTGTGACCGATTGAAGTCCTTCATGAATTAATCACAGACAGTACATGGGGCTTACGGTCATATAAACGTGCGAAGTGCAAGTTTGCGCCGGCCAGGGTCGCCGAGCGGTTCTAGGCGCTACAGTCTGGAACCGAGAGACCGCTACGGTCGCACGTTCGAATCCTGCCTCGGGCATGAATGTGTGTGATGTCCTTAGGTTAGTTAGGTTTATGTAGTTTTAAGTTCTAGGGAGTGATGACCTCAGAAGTTAAGTCCCATAAAGCTCAGCGCCCTTTCAACCATTTGGAAGTTTGAAATCACAAGAGAGTTAATTTAGGAGGACTTTGTAGTCGTTGAGTGTTATTATTTATTTTTATCTACGTTATTATTATCGTAATTAAAATATTACTTTGTGTTAGCATTGGCGTGAATATACCATTTGTTTGGCCGGTGACGTTTGAGAGGCTGTTGTATTGAGACGCTGTCCAATTGTAACTGAAGTTATTAAGTACTTCTGTAGCTAGAGCTTCACTGTTGTAGAACTGCTACAGCCTTTGCAATGGTCACTGGAGGTAAGAAGTTAACCACCAGGATCTATCGGCATTCTCTCTACGTAACTAGTGTGTAGGAAGCGTCTGGAATCTTGCGGACGTGGGATGGGTAAGATACGATCTTTAGTGAACTAATGGAAGAAAGACAGTTCCAGTGAACAATTCTCAATTTTATCTACCCGCGTAAGAAAAACTTCCGTGAATAAAGCAAGGGTTTTAATTTTCATACGGACTTTTTTATACCCTTTTCAGACAGAACGAACTGAATTATTAATGTATTTTAGTGAAACGAGTATAAGTGGCGGATTCTGTGCCTAAGGCGTCTCCTCATTATTATTCATTACTATAACTGCTGAATAGCGATAAAGACATGGCATTTAGGTTGCTGTTTAATTTGCAGCATTGCCCAACTGAACCAGAGTCAATCCACAAACAGATTTCTGACATTAACATACCATGAAAAGATAGTATTTCAGAAAGGAGCCCGTAAAAATGCAAATCTGTGTTACTTCAGAGTGTAATCTTTCAGTGCTTAATATGTATGTGTATGTGTCCGTTTACCAGCTTGAATATAAATGAAGGAGATTCCAAGTAAAATTTAAAACCACTGACGTGATTGTTCGGCATAATCAACATGTACCAGTATTAATATGTTCCACATCTCTGTGAGATATAGTGAATGTGATTCATGGGTCGTTAGTCCACTGTGAAGTTACCACAGAAAAACTTCACATTGCTTTCTGGAGAAAAATGCTAATTAGCGTTGCAGTTCATACGGATACATGGGTGATATTTGATGTCAATTTGCTGAATATCCCCTCCGCCCCCCCCCCCCCCCCCACACACACTTACACACAAAAATCGGTGTAAAGTTTTTGTGGATATCCACTGCTTTCCTCGGCATAAGTGGTTTGACATGGAGAAACACAAAGTCTCCCAGCACTGTGGGCTTTTAACAGTCGCGTGGTGAATTGTCGGAACCCAAAATACTGCTGCTTCCTGGAAGGATTTACCATCTCTTGCGAACCTCTACTGGATTCACAGACATCCCGACCGGAAGCGCCTACCACTCTCCGAGGGATTTGATGAAAGAGGACTGGCTGACACATCATCAGGGCCTGCAAGATCTAACAGTGGAGACTCCAAGTCGGAATCTCAGCAATATAAGGAAAAGATAGACTGCTGCTTACCATAAGAGTGACATGTTAAGTTGCAGATACGCACAATCAAAAGACACTTACAAATTAGCTTTCGGCAACAGCTTTCGTTAGAAGAAGAAACGTGTAGACATTCGCTTGTTTGTGGACATACACTTCGTGATCAGAAGTATCCGGACAACTGGCTGAAACTCACTTGAAAGTTCGTGGCACCCTCCATCGGTAATACTTCAATTCGGTATGGTGTTGGCCCATCCTTATCCTTGATGGCCGCTTCCTCTCTCGCAGGAATACGTACAATCAGGAGTTGGAAGCATTCATGGGGAATGGCAGCTCATTCTTCATGGGGTGCTCCACTGAGGAGAGGTATGGATGTCGCTCGGTGAGGCCTGGCACGAGGTCGGCCTTCCAAAACATCCCAGAGGTGTGCTATAGGAATCAAGTGAGGATTCTCTGCTGGCCAATCCATTACAGGTATGTTACTGTCGTGTAACGACTCCGCCACAGGCCACGCATTATGAACAGGTGCCATATCGTCTTGAAAGATGTAATCGCCATACCTGAATACCTCTTCAACAGTGGGAAGCAAGAAGCTGCTTAAGACATCAATGTAGGCTTGTGCCGTGACAGTGACACGCAAAACAACAAGCGGTGAAAGCCACCTCCATGAAAAACACGACCACATCATAACACCACGGCCGCCGAATTTTAGAGTTGGCACTACACACGCTGGCAGATGACGTTCACCGGGCATTCGCAATATTCACACTCTGCCATCTGATAGCCACAAAGTGTACCGTTATTCTTTACTCCTCACAACGTTTTTCCACTGTTAAATCGTCCAATATTTATGCTACTTACACCAAGCCAGGCGACGATTGCATCTGCCGGCTTGATGTGTGCCTTATGAGCAGCCGCTCGACCATGAAATTCAAATTTTCTCACTTATCGCCTAACTGTCATAGTCCTTGCAGTGGATCCTGATGCAGTTTGGAGTTCCTGTGTCATGGTCTAGATAGATGTCTGCCTGTTACACATTACGACCATCTTCAACTGTCGGCGTTTTCTGTCCGTCAACAGACGAGGTCGGCCTGTGCGCGTTTGTGCTGCACGTGTGCCATCACGTTTCCACTTCTCTCTCACATCGGAAACAGTGGATCTAGGGATGTTTAGAAGCGAGGAAATATCGCTTGTGTAAGTATGACACAAGTGTCACCCAATCACCTGACAACGTTCGAAGTTCGTGAGTTCCGCGGAGTGTCCTATTCTGATCTCTCACAATGTCTAGTGACTACTGAGGTCGCTGATATGGAGTAGATGGCAGTGGGTGGCAGTACAATGCACCTAACATGAAAAACGTTTGTTTTTGGGGTTGTCCGGTTAGTCTTGATCACATAGTGTATTCATTCACACAGACAAGCGTACCTCACAGACACATTGCCGCAATCTCCGGCAGTTCGGGCCGTAATACCAGAGATGGCTGTCATGTATGCGTAAGATGTGCTTGCTTGTGTGAATAAACGTGTGTGTGTGTGTGTGTGTGTGTGTGTGTGTGTGTGTGTGTGTGTGTGTGTGTTTCTTTTTGTGATGGAGGCTGCGGCCGAAAGCTAATGTGTAAGTGTCTTTTACTTGTGCCTGTCTGCCACTTAACGTATCGTCTTTACAATAAGGAACAATATCTTTTTTCCTAACATTGTTAAAATGAAAAATCTATTAGATACGAATAAACTTCGCTTCAGCTATGGTAAATGCAAGAGATGAGCAGATCAGACGGTTCACTTGGTAACTGAAGCAAGCCTTAAATAAAATAAAGAAAAGTTCATATGACAGGATGACCTAGAAAACACTTTCGAGAAAAGGTACAAGAGGCAGGAAATTTCGAGGAAAACATGTGTTAGCTACGCGTACAATAGGGCACTGTATAATGTTTACAAGAACGAAAGGGCAAAAAAATAAGAATAGAAGACCAAGAACGTAATGCTCGGATAAGACAGGGTTGCAGCTTTCGACTCTACCGTTAAATCTGTACTTTGAAGACATAATGATGAACCATGGACCTTGCCGTTGGTAGGGAGGCTTGTGTACCTCAGCGATACAGATAGCTGTACCGTAGGTGCAACCACAACGGAGGAGTATCTGTTGAGAGGCCAGACCAAACGTGTGGTTCCTGAAGAGGGGCAGCAGCCTTTTCAGTAGCTGCAGGGGCAACAGTCTGGATGATTGACTGATCTGGCCTTGTAACAATAACCAAAACGGCATTGTTGTGCTGGTACTGCGAACGGCTGTAAGCAAGGGGAAACTACGGCCGTAATTTTTCCCGAGGGCATGCAGCTTTACTGTATGATTAAATGATGATGGCGTCCTCTTGCGTAAAATATTCCGGAGGTAAAATAGTCCCCCATTCGGATCTCCGGGCGGGGACTACTCAAGAGGATGTCGTTATCAGGAGAAAGAAAACTGGCGTTCTACGGATCGGAGCGTGGAATGTCAAATCACTTAATCGGGCAGGTAGGTTAGAAATTTTAAAAAGGGAAATGGATAGGTTAAAGTTAGATATAGTAGGAATTAGTGAAGTTCTGTGGCAGGAGGAACAAGACTTCTGGTCAGGTGCCTACAGAAATATAAACACAAAATCAAATAGGGGTAATGCAGGAGTAGGTTTTATAATGAATAGGAAAATAGGAATGCGGGTAAACTACTACAAACAGCATAGTGAACGCATTATTGTGGCCAAGACAGATACGAAGCCCACGCCTACTACAGTAGTACAAGTTTATATGTCAACTAGCTCTGCAAATGAGGAAGAAATTGAAGACATGTATGATGAAATAAAGGAAATTGTTCAGATGGTGAAGGGAGACGAAAATTTAATAGTCATGGGTGACTGTAATTCGGTAGTACGAAAAGGGAGAGAAGGAAACGTAGTAGGTGACTATGGATTGGGGCTAAGAAATGAGAGAGGAAGCCACCTGGTTGAATTTTGCACAGAGCACAACTTAATCATAGCTAACACTTGGTTTAAGAATCATGAAAGAAGGTTGTATACATGGAAGAACCCAGGAGATACCAAAAGGTATCACATAGATTATATAACGGTAAGACAAACATTTAGGAACCAGGTTTTAAATTGTAAGACATTTCCAGAGGCAAATGTGGACTCTGACCACAATCTATTGTTTATGACCTGTAGATTAAAACGGAAGAAACTGCAAAAAGGTGGGAATTTAAGGAGATGGGACCTGGATAAACTGACTAAACCAGAGGTTGTACAGAGTTTCAGGAAGAGCAGAAGGGAACAATTGACAGGAATGGGGGAAAGAAATACAGTAGAAGAAGAATGGGTAGCTTTGAGGGATGAAGAAATGAAGGCAGCAGAGGATCAAGTAGGTAAAAAGACGAGGCCTAGAAGAAATCCTTGGGTAACAGAAGAAATATTGAATTTAATTGATGAAAGGAGAAAATATAAAAATGCAATAAATGAAGCAGGCAGAAAAGTATACTAACGTTTCAAAAATGAGATCGACAGGAAGTGCAAAATGGCTAAGCAGGGATGGCTAGAGGACAAATGTAAGGATGTAGAGGCTTGTCTCACCAGGGGTAAGATAGATACTGCCTACAGGAAAATTAAAGAGACCTTTGGAGAGAAGAGAACCACTTGTATGAACATCAAGAGCTCAGATGGAAACCCAGTTCTAAGCAAAGAGGGGAAAGCAGAAAGGTGGAAGGAGTATATAGAAGGTCTATACAAGGGCGATGTACTTGAGGACAATATTATGGAAATGGAAGAGGATGTAGATGAAGATGAAATGGGAGATACGATACTGCGTGAAGAGTTTGACAGAGCACTGAAAGACCTGAGTCGAAACAAGGCCCCAGGAGTAGACAACATTCCATTGGAACTACTGACGGCCTTGGGAGAGCCAGTCCTGACAAAACTCTACCATCTGGTGAGCAAGATGTATGAAACAGGCGAAATACCCTCAGACTTCAAGAAGAATATAATAATTCCAATCCTAAGGAAAGCAGGTGTTGACAGATGTGAAAATTACCGAACAATCAGTTTAATAAGCCACAGCTGCAAAATACTAACACGAATTCTTTACAGACGAATGGAAAAACTAGTAGAAGTCGACCTCAGGGAAGATCAGTTTGGATTCCGTAGAAATACTGGAACGCGTGAGGCAATACTGACCTTACGACTTATCTTAGATTAAGGAAAGGCAAACCTACGTTTCCAGCATATGTAGACGTAGAGAAAGCTTTTGACAATGTTGACTGGAAAACTCTCTTTCAAACTCTAAAGGTGGCAAGGGTAAAATATAGGGAGCGAAAGGCTATTTATAATTTGTGCAGAAACCAGATGGCAGTTATAAGAGTCGAGGGACATGAATGGGAAGCAATAGTTGGGAAGGGAGTAAGACAGGGTTGTAGCCTCTCCCCGATGTTATTCAATCTGTATATTGTGCAAGCAGTAAAGCAAACAAACGAAAAATTCGGAGTAGGTATTAAAATCCATGGAGAAGAAATGAAAACTTTGAGGTTCGCCGATGACATTGTAATTCTGTCAGAGACAGCAAAGGACTTGGAAGAGCAGTTGAATGGAATGGATAGCGTCTTGAAAGGAGGATATAAGATGAACATCAACAAAAGCAAAACAAGAATAATGGAATGTAGTCGAATTAAGTCAGGTGATGCTGAGGGAATTAGATTAGGAAATGAGACGCTTAAAGTAGTAAAGGAGTTTTGCTATTTGGGAAGCAAAATAACTGATGATGGTCGAAGTAGAGAGGATATAAAATGTAGACTGGCAATGGCCAGGAAAGCATTTCTGAAGAAGAGAAATTTGTTAACATCGAGTATAGACTTAAGTGTCAGGAAGTCGTTTCTGAAAGTATTTGTATGGAGTGTGGCCTTGTATGGAAGTGAAACATGGACGAAAAATAGTTCGGACAGGAAGAGAATAGAAGCTTTCGAAATGTGGTGCTACAGAAGAATGCTGACTATTAGATGGGTAGATCACATAACTAATGAGGAGGTAATGAATAGGATTGGGGAGAAGAGAAGTTTGTGGCATAACTTGACCAGAAGAAGGGATCGGTTGGTAGGACATGTTCTGAGGTATCAAGGGATCACCAATTTAGTATTGGAGGGCAGCGTGGAGGGTAAAAATCGTAGAGGGAGACCAAGAGATGAATACACTAAGCATATTCAGGAGGGTGTAGGTTGCAGTAGGTACTGGGAGATGAAGAAGCTTGCACAGGGTAGAGTAGCATGGAGAGCTGCATCAAACCAGTCTCAGGACTGAAGACCACAACAACACAACAATGATGGAAGTAAAAGGAAGATTCAGGATCGGAAATCAAATTCGAGGGAAAACGTATCAATGATAAACTCCACGGATGATTTAGGCATGCTCAGTGAAAGTGAGGCCGAATTGCAGGATTTCTTACGTGGAATGAACAGTTTAATGAACTCACACTGCCAATCGAGAGTAAACCGAAGGATGACGAATGTAAAGGGGATTACGGGGAATGTTAATGAATTTAACATCATAATTGTGGACCACGAACCATATACGAAATGAAAGAAGTTCATTGCGGACGAAGCAAAGAAGTTACAAAAAGCACACTTTCACAAATGAAGAGGACAGTCTTGGTCAAAACACCTAGTATCGAACTTCATTCGAGGAGGATATATCTGACTACAATATTTTATTGAAGAGAATTACAGAATGTTTCAAAACAGAGAAAGAAAAACATATGATGGGATATAGTGCTATAGAAGAGTGTTGAAATCGGATGGGCTTATAAGGTATGGGGAGGCTCACTGCAGAATCGGAGAGGACTGGAAGATGTGGGAAACATTGACAAGACGGAGGAACATGACGTTACGTGTGTTAAGACATCAAGGAATAGTTTGCACAGGACATGAAGTTGTAGAGTTCATAAAATTTACATTTGTGGCTAAATTCTTGGCCTATTTCTGTCCCAGAGTCCGTTTCAATCCGTGCCTTCACTTGGAGACCAACTTATCAAGGGCGTTCGCTTATGGGTAGTGAAATCTGCTACAACTTTTCCCTTTTTCCGAGACTGTTAAATGTGTTTTATTTATTTCATCTGATTTGTTTAAGTCCTCCACTGCGCTTCTCACATCTACTCAGACTTTATATACACTGGTGTAAACACTTATGAACGAGAGTAACTCTCGCACGTTGTGTCAGTGCCAAGTAACATAGCTCGTTGAAACGTCAAACATATATAGAAAGAAGATGACTGGAAGAAGTACCCAAGAGAACTAGAAGTGACACTTTTATTTGAAGACAATAATTACGCTGAAGTCACCGCAACTCATGGTAGTCCCCTGGACCTTTTTTTTTATAAACAAACTGCTGAGGTCATCGTTCCCTCAGCTGAAACCTCCGACGGGGGAAGCCGAGCGAATCGAGGCAAGGCGCCCCAGACTGTACGGATATCCCGGGCGGCTCCTGGACATTGCAAGTGGTTCCTAGCAGGATGTTTGAACAACACGGACTGTAGGACATGCTATGCAACGTGCTCCCATGCCGTCCACCAGGCTGATAAGTTCTTGTGACAGGGCTTCCCATCGCTCCAGCACTGTCGACGACTACTAGACGCTCGGTGTGTAGTATATGTCCCCAGGGCATCCCACATGTTGTCGATGGGAATTAAATTGGGGAGGAATGCAGGCCAACCTATTCACTGAATAGCCATTCACACCAAGAGCTGTCCGCAGCTCGTCGTCTAGGGGCTTGCGTTGCTGTCTTCGGATCACTGGGTCCCCAGTTCGATTCCCGGCCGGGTTGGGGATTTTCTCAGCACGGGGATTGGGTGTTTGGGTTGTCCTAATAATTTCATCATCATCGTCATCATTCGTGACAGTTGCTCGACTGGACTGCGAAAATAATTGAACTGTGCAAAAATTGGGACTTTGTACTGACGCTGATGACCCCGCAGTTGAGCGCCCCACAAACCAAACATCATCATCATACCAAGAGCTGCCCTACTTGTAGTGTTCGATACATTGGCGCATTGTCATCCTTAAGACTGGAGCCATTGCTGAATGCACCACTGTAGAGGCGTACGAGGGAACGAGTACAGTGTCACAATAACGTTTACCAGTGAGTGTACAGTGTTCAAAGATTTTGAGGTCAGTACATTAAAACTGTCACACACAGATGTATTAAAAGTGTGTTGTTCTGTTCCAAAACACTTCTGATGTTTAATACTTTTTGACTATATTTCGTTAATGATAGGTCTCAGGCGCTGCAGTGATGGACTGTGCGGCTGATCCTGGCGGAGGTTCGCGTCCTCCCTCGGGCATGGGTCTGTGTGTTTGTCCTCAGGATGATTTAGGTTAAGTAGTGTGTAAGCTTAGGGGCTGATGACCTGACCTGTTAAGTCCCATAAGATTTCACACACATTTGAACATTTCGTTAATGATGTGAATGTTTACCTGTTCACCTCATTTGAGAAAGAATATTTTAGAAAACGAAATTTCATTTCTATAACTACTAGCAGAAGCTAACTTCATATTCATCTATTGATTTGGCTCACTGTCCACACAACCATAGACGATATCTATGTACGAACTCAAGCAAAATTGGTGAAACATTGCTTCCTGTGCTAGCAGTTATACTTGAAGTAAAATATTCCAATATTCATATCCCCTATGCTTATTACCAGATAACCAGAATGTGCATTCTTCATTCAAATTTAGCTGATAGCTCATTCCGATATATGAACCACCAAAATAATGTTTTGGAAATGCATCTCATAAAAATACTAAAAAATTCAAATCATTCCTCATACTTTTGGCATATCTCTCGAGTCAAAAATCTTTTCGAGTATATGTACCTAGTTTAATCAGTTTGCCATAATAGGTGCAGCTGCAAGAAACTTTTTCTTAGACAAATTAAGTAGTAAGTATAATTCAGTGATCATTAACCATTCTGACAAGCACTTCAGAATGTTTATTTTCACTGGACATTTACGATAGAAGGCCTCATAAGTATTGGAATGAATAAGGAAATGGTGCATCCCCCATTTTACCGAACCCTCCCTTTCACTCTCCCTTCTAGGCAAATTGGGTAACGTATAAATGGGAGACTTTCAGTAATGAGATATCGGACATTATCCTATTGGTTGTGGGTACTGTAAAAAGGTCACGTGGTTGCCAGATTTTTTCCAAGATGATGGGCATAATGAGGTCAACACTATCACAGAATAACCAGTCATAATTGATGCAAGATGGCGGATGGTCAAAAGGGTAACAAACTGACAGGTACATTATATGTTGTATGAGTCCACATAAGATCGTCTCCCTGATGATACAATAAAACACAGTCAAATGGCTCTGAGCATTATGGGACTTAACTTCTGAGGTCATCAGTTCCCTAGACCTACTTAAACTGAAATAACCTAAGCACATCACACACATCCATGCCCGAGTAAGGATTCGAACCTGCGACTGTAGCAGCCACGCGGTTCCAGACTGCAGCGCCTAGAACCGCTTGGCCACTCTGGCCGGCAAAAAACAGTGATTAAAGGTCTCTACCTCCATGAATTCTCATATAATAATGAAGAAGATTTTTCCTTCACCACTCCAAAAAATTTTTGCTGTAATTTCTGTGACACTCGCGTCATCTACCCACACCACTAACCCATAGCATGTGTGTCATCAAAGAAACTCCTCACTTGTATTCTGTATCCCATAGTGAAAGACTGATCATGATGAAGCATCAGCAGAGACCTACCATTACCCGCATACAGGAAAAACTAACTTGCACAGTTGAATGTATATATTAACCCATTCCTCTCTTTGTCATTGCTTATTATTATTATTATTATTATTATTATTAGAATTACTATTCCATATGTATCTGTGTTTTTCATTTGTTATTATTTCTGTCAGTGCAAAACCACACTAATGCAATGGAGGAGAAATCAGCATTAGCTGCTATAAGAGAGCAAGGCCAAAACTATTATAATTTCTGTTGTTTTTACCACTGCTCGTCAAGCTGCAACTAAGTTATCAGAACGCAATACAGTCTGAGTTCCCATTGTCTGCACTACCAGCCTCCGATCCACAGCTAAGTATATTCAGGATACTGCTCATCACTAGCCGTCAGCTGACTATTACATGATGTAAATGTGTGAATGTAGGCTTCGCACTGAGTAGTGACTGCAAAATTAATAATTCAGCGCAATAGTGTTCAATTAGTTCCTAAAGGGGTGGTGTATTTGTACATGGCCAGAGTAGAACCATCTGTTTAACATGACAGATTACATTAAGAGAGGGACCATGTCAGATTATGACCCATTTGTTTCCCCTCCACACATATACATCCCTACCAAGAAGGCCTCCATCATCAACATGTACAGAGCTCCACCACTCATAGTAACATCTGGAAACTCTTTGCAGTGCAATTATTTACAACACTTGAGTGGTGTGAATTTAGATGCTGTATACAGTGAGTTATTGATTGTGACAGTTAATCTGAGCCAATGTCAACTGTATGTCAAAGCAATATTGAAAGATATTGTGAGCTATTTGTGTGATTATAGTCTGTATGTGGATCAACTAGGCAAGAGTATAAATTCATGTATTCATGCAGTACCAATGTGAGCTATAATACACTCAGAGCTATTAACTACGTACAAGCAGAATTTACAGATGGAATATTAAAGTTTATGGTCGTTTCTATAGACCAAAACACCATAGAGTGTCAACTTAAGACACATAAAAAGACAATTATATGTGAAATATCACTGTAGATAATAACTATTTTCAGATAATTGTTTAAAAATATACATAAGATATTAATAATGTTTTCTTCCAAAATTATTTTATTTCCCGTATTAAGTCCTGTCATATTTTTCTAGTTAGATTTAGAAGTTTATGATGATGTTCAGACATTGTATCTCTATCAATAAGGTAATTGCAGAAGTAATAGAAAACAGAATAGCCCAATGATGCTCATAACTCCAAATGACTACGATGACCGCGCATTTTTGCAAGAATGTATGTTAATTTTACAACCAAAAGCAGAGATGTCATAGCTATATATTTTCTGAGTTTTTTAAGTTGCATATATATTGGTGAATGCTATATATAAACAATAGATGAAAAGGCGTTTTTTCACTTGTATAAGAAGTCCCAAACACGCAGTGGAGTTTAGTATCAGCAAGTACTGGTGATGATGCAGGCAGTAGAAATAGTGGACGTAAATACATGTTCAACACATATTTTTTATGTTATCCTGCAGGTGAGGAAGAGCCATCACAACCAGCTGATGTGAGAATAATGATGTTTTACTCAACATACAGTTTAAACCACAGTTATAGCAAACACATTAGTGCAGGAATGATGTTAGATTGGAGTTTAATGCATTGTTCACTTTCGAAAATCCTGTGTATAGTGATACAAAAGTCACAATATTCTTGGATGAGAGGTTTCTTCTGTGTGATACTTCACTGAAAATTGCTGCCAACTTCAGCACAAATACTCAAAATCTGTTTGTAATATTAGGTGATTATACATTCTCTACCCCCATGAATCATGGACCTTGCCGTTGGTGGGAAGTCTTGCGTACCTCAGTGATACAGATGGCCGTACCGTAGGTGCAACTACAACGGAAGGGTATCTGTTGAAAGGCCAGACAAACGTGTGGTTCCTGGAGAGGGGCAGCAGCCTTTTCAGTAGTTGAAGGGGCAACAGTCTGGATGATTGCCTGCCCTGGCCTTATAACACTAACCAAAACGGCCTTGCTGTGCTGGTACTGCAAACGGCTGAAAGCAAGGGGAAACTACAGCCGTAATTTTTTCCCGAGGACATGCAGCTTTACTGTATGGATAAATGGTGATGGCGTCCTCTTGGGTAAAATATTCTGGAGGTAAAATAGTCCCCCATTCGGATCTCTGGGCGGGGCCTACTCAGGAGGACGTTGTTATCAGGAGAAAGAAAACTGGCGTTCAATGGATCGGAGCGTGGAATGTCAGATCCCTTAATTGGACAGGTAGGTTAGAAAATTTAAAAATGGAATTCGATAGGTTAAAATTAAATATGGTGGGAATGAGTGAAGTTCGGAGGCTTGAGGAACAAGACTTTTGGTCAGGTGAATACAAGGTTATAAATACAAAATCAAATAGGGGTAATTCAGAAGTAGGTTTAATAATGAATAAAAAAAACAGAAGTGCGGGTAAGCTACTGCAAACAGCATAGCGAAAGCATTACTGTGGCCAAGATAGACACGAAGCCCACGCCTACCACAGTAGTACAAGTTTATAAGCCAACTACTTCTACAGATGATGAAGATATTGATTGAATATATCATGAGATAAAAGAAATTATTCAGGTAGTGAAGGGAGACGAAGATTTAATAGTCATGGGTGACTGGAATTCGACAGCAAGAAAAGGGAGGGATGGAAACATAGTAGGTGAATATGGATTGGGGGTAAGAAATGAAAGAGAAAGCCGTCTGGTCGAATTCTGCACAGAGCATAACTTAATCATAGCTAACACTTGGTTCAAGAATCATAAAAGAAGGATTTATACATGGAAGAATCCTGGAGATACTAGAAGGTATCAGACACATTATATAACGGTAAGCCAGAGATTTAGGAACGAGGTTTTAAATTGTAAGACATTTCTAGGGGCATATGTGAACTCTGACCGCAATCTATTGGTTATGAACGGTAAGACAGAGATTTAGGAACGAGGTTTTAAATTGTAAGACATTTCTAGGGGCATATGTGAACTCTGACCGCAATCTATTGGTTATGAACTGTAGATTAAAACTGAAGAAACTGCTAAAAGGTGGGAATTTAAGGAAATGGGACCCGGATAAACTGACTAAACCAGAGGTTGTACAGAGTTTCAGGGAGAGCATAAGGGAACAATTGACAGAAATGGGGGAAAGATGTACAGTAGAAGAAGAATGGGTAGCTTTGAAGGATGAAGTAGTGAAGGCAGCAGAGGATCAAGTAGGTAAAAAGACGGGGGCTAGTAGAAATCCTTGATAACAGAAGGAATATTGATTTTGATTGATGAGAGGAGAAAATATAGAAATGCAATAAATGAAACAGGCCAAAAGGAACACAAACGTCTCAAAAATGAGATCTACAGGAAGTGCAAAATGGCTAAGCAGGGATGGCTACAGGACAAATGGAAGGATGTAGAGGCTTATCTCACTAGGGGTAAGATAGATATTGCCTACAGGAAAATTAAAGAGACCTTTGGAGATAAGAGAACCACTTGCATGAATATCAAGAGTTCAGGTGGAAACCCAGTTCTAAGCAAAGAAAGGAAAGCAGAAAGGTGGAATGAGTATATAGAGGGACTATACAAGGGCGATGTACTTGAGGACAATATTATGGAAATGAAAGAGGATGTAGATGAAGATGAAATGGGAGATACGATACTGCGTGAAGAGTTTGACGGAGCACTGAAATACCTAAGTGGAAACAAGGCCCCGGGAGTAGACAACATTCGATTAGAACTACTGACGGCCTTGGTAGAGCCAGTCCTGACAAAACTGTACCATCCGCTGAGCAAGATGTATGAGACAGGCGAAATGCCTTCAGACTTAAAGAAGAATATAATAATTCCAATCCCAAAGAAAGCATATGTTGACACATGTGAAAATTACCGAACTGTCAGTTTAACGAATCACAGCTGCAAAATACTAACACAAATTATTTACAGACGAATGGAAAAATTGGTAGAAGCCAACCTCGGGGAAAATCAGTTTGGATTCCGTAAAATATTGGAAGACGTGAGGCAATACTGACCTTACAACGTATCTTAAAAGAAAGAATAAGGAAAGGCAGACCATTTCCAGCAATTGTAGACTTAGTGAAAGCTTTTTGACAATGTTGACTGGAATACTCTCTTTCAAATTGTAAATGTGGCAGGGATGAAATACTGGGAGCGAAAGGCTTCTTGCAATTTGTACAGAAATCAGATGGCAGTTATAAGAGTCGAGGGGCATGAAAGGGAAGCAGTGGTTCGAAGGGAGTGAGACAAGGTTATAGCCTCTCCCCGATGTTATTGAATCTGTATATTGAGTAAGTAGTAAAGGAAACAAAAGAAAATTTCGGAGTAGGTATTAAAATCCATGGAAAAGAAATAAAAAGTTTGAGGTTCGCCGATGGCATTGTAATTCTGTCAGAGACAGCAAAGGACTTGGAAGATCAGTTGAACGGAATGGACAATGTCTTCAAACAAGGATATAAGATGAACGTCAACAAAAGCGAAACGATGATAATGGAATGTAGTCGAATTAAGTCGGGTTATGCTGAGGGAAATAGATTAGGAAATGAGACACTTAAAGTAGTAAAGGAGTTTTGCTATTTGGAGAGCAAAATAACTGATGATGGTCGAAGTAGAGAGAATATAAAATGTAGACTGGTAATGGAAAGGAAAGCGCTTCTGAAGAAGAGAAATTTGTTAACTTCGAGTATAGATTTAAGTGTCAGGATTTCGTTTCTGAAAGTATTTGTATGGAATTTAGCCATGTATGGAAGTGAAACATGGACGATAAATAGTTTGGACAAGAAGAGAATAGAAGCTTTCGAAATGTGGTGCTACAGAAGAATGCTGACGATTGGATGGGTAGATCACATAACTACTGAGGAGGTATTGAATAGAATTGGGGAGAAGAGGAGTTTGTGGCACAACTTGGCAATAAGAAGGGACCGGTTTGTAGGGCATGTTCTGAGGCTTCAAGGGATCACAAATTTAGCTTTGGAGGGCAGCGTGGAGGGTAAAAATCGTAGAGGGAGACCAAGAGATGAATACACTATCAGATACAGAAGGATGTAGGTTGCTGTATTTACTGGGAGATGAAGAAGCTTGCACAGGCTAGAGTAGCATGGAGAGCTGCGTCAAACCAGTCTCTGGACTGAAGACCATAACAACAGCAACAACAACATACATTCTTTGCAGGTGAGTTCCTACAAATGGTTAAGATTTATAACAAAAGAGATGTAGCATCTGTCTGTAGGAGTAGGCTTGTAAAAATTTAAAATTTGCCACTTACGCTATCCAGCATGCTTTAGATAAACAGCTAAGCTGGCAGCCACATGTGTACAGACTCTACAAGAAAATTCAAACTAATTTGGTGGAGCCAGCACACTGAACTACACATACATAGTAATAAGCCAATGCTCAACTTTATGATACTGTGCATCACTACGTGGGAGTTTTTAAGGACCAGCAACGCAAGATGTAGGCGCAAAACTACATACAAATCTGAACATGTACATGCCTGGAACTATATGTAAGATTTCATAAATTAATACTAGAACCGCCGGAACTAGTACTATACTTAAAACCGCCGATGTGGTCAAAGTGACCACTTTCTTTGTATGTACATGCTGTGCTGTTTGATGTAAATATTAACGACCTTGATAACAATGTATCACTTTAATTACGTTTAGTAACAGTATCATTGTATTTAACAACAACAATGGGAATATAATATTACTAATATTAAAGAACATAGTTCACAATATTTATCTGAAACCATAATAATTGTATTGCAGTAGTTTTAAAATTAATAGAAATTAATCTTAGTGGGAATCTAAAAGCCTATGTATATGTCAAGAGAAAGACCAATCATAAAATATGACCGTGTATAGTACCTAATCCTACTTACAAGCATTACAAACTACTGTCTTTATTACTTTATATGTACAGGCCCGCAAACATATCTCTTGCATTTACTGCACACTTCATTTGTCTTGTTTCTGCAATTCCTCGTTTGGTATAGTTTTCTTACTTTCGCAGGAATATCCGCTTCTTCTCTTTCTTCATCACCATCGTCCATTTCTTCCTTTTCTTTTCCATCCCTTGGCATCCTTTCCTGATTTCTGGTTTCCATATAGGCTGTACGTAATTATTCTGCTAGATTTAGGATGAAATTCTTCCTACTTATTTTGATCCCTGCCACTAGCTTGGAAATGATCCATTCGTTGATGGCTGCTAAATCAAGGATATTGTCAAATATGTGTACAGGCCATCGACGAGTACCAGAGCGGACAGAATATTTCCTCGTCATCTGGTCCAAGACATCTACAGCAAATTTTGTGCTATTGTAGAAGCTCACTGTTTCGGGAAGGTGTTTCGAATTATTTTCTATTTCAGCATCTTTGTGCATGGTGCTATACAGAAGAACATTTTTGTTCTTTTTCCCTTGGTAAACAGTCAGAGTACCACCTTCCATTTTCAAGAGAACAGACGTATAAATAGGAGTTAGTTCTTTTCTTGCATGGTTGATAGTGCCGACAAGACTAGTTTTCTCTTTTTCCAGTCTCCCACCAAGTGTGACCGTAGTGAAAAAACTATCAATAGTGACATTTCGCCCCTTATTGCCATATGGAGCTACCAACTTCATTGCTGCTTGTTCTGGAAGTTTCCCGTTAGGTGCCCTCTGTTCGTTCTTTCCCACATAAGGGAACCAATTACAAAGATATTTTGTTTCTACATCCGCTAGAAGCCTGATTTTGATTCCGAATTTAGCAGGCTTATTCGGCATATATTGCAAATACGTACACGTGGTTCTGCTGGGGAAAAGTTGTTCGTCCACAGTTACATTTGATCAAGGTATGTAATTCAACTGACAGTTTTCTATAAAATGGTTCCAAGTAGTTGATATAAGTGCAAATTTGTCACTTTTCAAAAGTTCCAACAGTGTATTTTTTTCATCAAAACGCAGATATTTCAAAATTTCTCGAAACCTGTTTTGTGCTCATTGTGTCAGAGAAAAATGGGGCTCCCCGCTCTTTCGACCACAACTCATCTACTTCAATACATCTGGCACCTAGTGCACCACGAACATATAATAAAGCAACTAATGCATCTAATTCTTCTAAATGCAAACTGCAGGAATCATTTCCAAGAAGCCGTTGTGCCTCTGCTTCCGTGCATTTCTTTATGTGTTTCAACATTGATTGAACAACTAAAAGGCGCCAGGCACTCGAAACATTATCGTTTGAGACGTGCAGCTTTGCGTGTGGAGTAGGTCCCCGTGTCTCTTTCAATATATCCTGTTGACCTATCCTACCTGGAGTAGTAACACCGAAGTCTGCTACAGTCCACTCCGTGATCCCGTCCTTCCCCAGGAGTTTCGAGCCCGTTTCGGGAAGTGAACTGCCACTTCGTTCTCCTCTTCTACGTCGATTCTGTATTTGTCCACTTACAGGAGGTGCAGTTCTTATTTTACCCAGGGTAGGTCCTTCTCTAGCATTGTCTGTATTACTGCTTGGTCCTGGTTCAGCAACTGCGTGAGGAAAGAGACAATTAGAAAGCTACATTATAAAGATAAGATACCACTCAATAAAATAGCAGTAACAGAAGTAGCAGTAGAAGTGTCAGCTCTGTTATAATAGTGATCATTATTCATATAGTAACAATAATAATGATAACAATAATAATAATGTAAGTGAATATAAATTACCTTCATCATCAGTCTCGGAGCTGTCACTCTCCACATCTACATCTACTCTACTACATCGACATCCATACTCCGCAAGCCACCTGACGGTGTGTGGCGGAGGGTACCTTGAATACCTCTATCGTTTCTCCCTTCTATTCCGGTCTCATATTGTTTGTGGAAAGAAGGATTGGCGGTATGCCTCTGTGTGGGCTCTAATCTCTCTGATTTTATCCTCATGGTCTCTTCGCGAGATATACGTAGGAGGGAGCAACGTACTGCTTGACTCCTCGGTGAAGGTATGTTCTCGAAACTTCAGCAAAAGCCCGTACTGACCTACTGAGCGTCTCTCCTGCAGAGTCTTCCAGTGGAGTTTATCTATCATTTCCGTAACGCTATCGCGGTTACTAAATGATCCTGTAACGAAGCGCGCTGCTCTCCGTTGGATCTTCTCTATGTCTTCTATCAACCCTATCTGGTACGGATCCCACACTGCTCAGCAGTATTCAAGCAGTGGGCGAACAAGCGTACTGTAAGCTACTTCCTTTGTTTTCGGATTGCATTTCCTTAGGATTCTTCCAATGAATCTCAGTCTGGCATCTGCTTTACCGACGATCAACTTTATACGATCATTCCATTTTAAATCACTCCTAATGCGTACTCCCAGATAGTTTATGGCATTAACTGCTTCCAGTTGCTGACCTGCTATATTGTAGCTAAATGATGAGGGATCTTTCTTCCTATGTATTCGCAGCACATTACACTTGTCTACATTGAGATTCAATTGCCATTCCCTGCACCATGCGTCAATTCGCTACAGATCCTCCTGCATTTCAGTACAATTTTCCATTGTTACAACCTCTCGATGTACCACAGCATCAACCGCAAAAAGCCTCAGTGAACTTCCGATGTCATCCACAAGGTCATTTATGTATATTGCGAACAGCAACGGTCCCACGACACTCCCCTGCGGCACACCTGAAATCACTCTTACTTCGGAAGACTTCTCTCCATTGAGAATGACTTGCTGCCTTCTGTTATCTAGGAACTCTTCAATCCAAACACACAATTGTTCTGATAGTCCATATGCTCTTACTTTGTCCGTTAAACGACTGTGGGGAACTGTATCGAACGCCCTACGGAAGTCAAGAAACACGGCATCTACCTGTGAACCCGTGTCTGTGGCCCTCTGAGTCTCGTGGACGAATAGCGCGAGCTGGGTTTCACACGACCGTCTTTTTCGAAACCCATGCTGATTCCTACAGAGTACATTTCTAGTCTCCAGTAAAGTCATTATGCTCGAATATAATACGTGTTCCAAAATTCGACAACTGATCGACGTTAGAGATATAGGTCTATAGTTCTGCACATCTGTACGACGTCACTTCTTGATAACTGGGATGACCTGTGCCCTTTTCCAGTCCTTTGGATCGCTACACTCTTCTAGAGACCTACGATACACCGCTGCAAGAAGGGGGGCAAGTTCCTTCGCGTACTCTGTGTAAAATCGAACTGGTATCCCATCAGGTCCAGCGGCCTTTCCTCTTTTGAGCGATTTTAATTGTTTCTCTATCCCTCTGTCGTCTATTTCCATATCTACCATTTAGTCATCTGTGCGACAATCTAGAGAAGGAACTACTGTCCAGTCTTCCTCTGTGAAACAGCGTTGCAAAAAGACATTTAGTATTTCGGCCTTTAGTCTGTCATCCTCTGTTTCAGTACCATTTTTGGCACAGAGTGTCTGGACATTTTGTTTTGATCCACCTACCGCTTTGACATAAGACCAAAATTTCTTAGGATTTTCTGCCAAGTCAGTACATAGAACTTTACTTTCGAATTCATTGAACGCCTCTCGCATAGCCCTCCTCACACTACATTTCGCTTCGCGTAATTTTTATTTGTCTGCAAGGCTTTGGCTATGTTTATGTTTGCTGTGAAGTTCCCTTTGCTTCCGCAGCAGTTTTCTAACTCGGTTGTTGTACCACGGTGGCTCTTTTCCATCTCTTACGATCTTGCTTGGCACATACTCATCTAACGCATATTGTAGGTTGGTTTTGAACTTTGTCCACTGATCCTCAACACTATCTGTACTTGAGACGAAACTTTTTGTGTTGAGCCGTCAGGTACTCTGAAATCTGCTTTTTGTCACTTTTGCTAAACAGAATAATCTTCCTACCTTTTTTAATATTACTATTTACGGCTGAAATCATCGATGCAGTAACCGCTTTATGGTTGCTGACACCCTGTTCGGCGTTAACTGTTTCAAATAGTTCGGGTCTGTTTGTCACCAGAAGGTCTAATATGTTATCGCCACGAGTCGGTTCTCTGTTTAACTGCTCAAGGTAGTTTTCAGATAAAGCACTTAAAAAAATTTCACTGGATTCTTTGTCCCTGCCACCACTTATGAACGTTTGAGTCTCCCAGTCTATATCCGGCAAATTAAAATCTCCACCCAGAACTATAACATGGTGGGGAAATCTACTCGAAATATTTTCCAAATTATCCCTCAGGCGCTCAGCCACAACAGTTGCTGCGCCAAGGGGCCTATAGGGATATCCAATTACCATGTCTGAGCCTGCTTTAACCATGACCTTCAGCCAAATTATTTCACATTTCGGATCTCCGTCAATTTCCTTCGATACTATTGCACTTCTTATCGCTATAAACACGCCTCCCCCTTCACTGTCCAGCCTGTCTCTGCGGTATACATTCCAATCTGAGTTTAGGATTTCACTACTGTTTACGTCTAGTTTCAGCCAACTTTCTGTCCCTAGTACTATGTGGGCATTGTGACTATTTATTAATGAGAGCAGTTCTGGGACCTTTCTATAGACCCTCCTGCAGTTTACTATTAGCACATTAATATTGTTGTTCCCTGTTGCATTTTGCCTAGTCCTACCTTGCCACGTCTCAGGAGGGAATTCTCTAACCTAAATAACACACATGTGCACTCCACACGTACTCCGCTACCCTTGTAGCCACTTCCTGCGTGTAGTGCACGCCTGACCTATTCAGGGGGACCATACATTTCTCCACCCGATAGCGGAGGTCGAGAAATTTGCACCCCACATCTCCGCAGAATCGTCTGAGCCTCTGGTTTAAGCCTTCTACTCAGCTTCAAACCAGAGGACCGCGATCGGTTCAGGGAACGATACTACAAATAGTTAGCTCAGATTCCATCCCGCGAGCGAGGCTTTCCGCCTTCACCAACTCCGCCAACCGCCTGTACGAACTGAGGATGACCTCTGAACCCAGACGGCAGGAGTCATTGGTGCCGACATGAGTAAAAATTTGCAGTCGGGTGCACCCAGTGCTCTCTATCGCCGCCGGCATTGCCTCCTCCACATCTCGGATGAGATCCCCCGGAAAGCGGACAGAGTGAACACTGGCCTTCTTCCCCGACCTTTCCGTTATTTCCCTAAGGGGCTCCATCACCCGCCTAACGTTGGAGCTCCCAATAACTAATAAACCCCTCCCCCCGTGTGCTTGCTCGAACCCTGCTGAAGGAGCGGCCACATGTCCACTCACAGGCAGAGCGGGCGATGCCACACGGCCAGTCTCCACATTGACCCTCCCCCTCGTGCGCCGCGAACGCCGCTGAACCCGCCACTCCCCTTGGGGAGAGGGTGACCCAACCACGCCCGGTACCCGCGAAGATGTCTCGACAGCAGGGACAGTGGGTGAAGCATGTAACACCTGGGGTGTACCATGCGACGCACCAGACTCCCACTGCCGCTACACTGTTCGCGAACAGTGGCCAGCTCCTCCTGCGTCCGTACACAGCAGTCACACATCCTATCCATTCTCATAAATGAATTTAATGTACAGAGTGGATCAATTTTTAACTAGACTGCTAATTCACTAAAGGCGGCTGATAGTTGACTAAACTGTGGTTACTAGACACTCCTTGTAGAAAACAATGAAAATAGCACTACCAGTCTCTGGACTGTATTGAAAACAAACACTAGCACTACTGGCACTATGGCTGACTAAAGGGACTCTCTCTGACTGTATTCAAAACAAACATGAAATCTATGGAACACTATTATTAGCACTCGACAAAGCTTCCTAAAAGCAAAAACACACGGAAGGAGAAGTGACAAGTAAGAAAAATGCAGTTAATACTTAAATTAACGTAGCTCACTGCACAGCAGAAGTGACGCAGACGGCACTTACGACGACATTAATGACAGGTTGGTAATCTTCATCTGTAGAATCTACCACAAGGTCCTCAACTTCAGGATCATTTTCAGCATCCGATTCATACAAAAGTGTGACAATTTCTTCATCTGAAAGTTGCCGTGGCCGTGGTTTGTATCGCTGTGACATTGAGCCATGCCTACTGCTCTGAGACCAGTACTCAAACAATCAGTCTTGATTATGCGGAACCCAATAGCAAACAATATTTGACATATTACATTGTTGAGCTTTTAAATTCAAACAATACGAATAAACTTCAGTAACCAACATATTTAGTACTTTGTTGACGAGTGCTAAGAATAAATCCGGGGAGTGACGCACAACAATCTTTAAATAATCTGTTTTCAAATATACATGTAATGTGGTCAAATTGACCACTCGGCCATTTTAAGTATAAGTGGTCATTCAAAGAAAACTAATGAAGATAAAATAAATATTGGACAATTTATATGATCAACATAAACATTTAGGAAAAGTCATGAACTCACAACAGCATAGATTAGAAACTGACCGAATAATAACATTTTAAAATATAAATAGTGGTGAAATTCACCACTCGGCGGTCCTAGTGTTAAAAAGCATAAGAAGTAAGTTATTGTGCATTCTTATCTATAAAATTCTTTGTGTGTTAGCCTAAATGCATAAACATCACAATGGTTGAGTGGTCAAAACACGCTCATAATAAGGAAATCGTTGTAACTGACTGATCCCGCAATATTGCTGAAAACCAGACGAAGGATGTAACACTCCGTCCCGATAATTTACGATCAATAATTGTTTGTCTATCAAACTGCATCAAGAACAATTTTATTTTTTTATTGCTAACACATGCCGATGGGATACATTTTAAGCAAAGGAACAGACAAGACAGCAGAGGTTGCTGCCATCACGCACAATATTGGCTACTGCTAAAAAAAGGAAAACTGAATTACTTGGAATACAGACGAAACTTCTAAGAGCTTCTTTTTAAAACACAGCGTAACAATATGAAATCCTGTCAGAATATTGTTTACCTTGGACGAATTGTCATGCATGTCATGCATTCACTCTCACGCATTTACTCTGAGAGGGTGAAGCACAGGTCAATCGTACATTTGCATGTTTATGCAAAACAGAGCCTGTGAATGAAAGTCTTTAAAGTCGTACTAAGGAAATGTAAATGTTCAACAAACTTCTGAAATCCCAGTCTGCGAGGGTTACTATGTGAATTTATAGTACTGAAAGATATAATATAGTTATTCAGATGCTTGAAACTCTCAACCAAAATCGCAATATCGTAATATGGAACTTAAAACAAACAAAAAAGTCTTAAAAACTATTCTAGCTTGCTCATGCTGATCATGGATAGACTCATGAATATAAATCTTTGAAAAGAGAGCAGCAGTCGAGCAATTTTGTCCCACGTGAATACCATAACTGCAAAGGTTTGCCAAACTTAACAGATGTTGCATACTGTGAATATTCGGAATGTGAGAGACACTTTCATCTCAGTCAGAATATTAAATGCTAAGATACGTGACAATGAAAAAAATTTAGAAATTTTATAAAAAATTCGGTGGATGAGTTCACAAGACCACGTAAGTTGAGCTTGTTTATTACACAAGAGCATGTTGACAAAATGCAAAGTTATCAGCTTTGGACTGCTGAAATTAGGATAGTTGGAACTAGATCATTCTTTCAGAGACATTTAAGACTGTAATTCGAAGTCTTAAGCAGCTCTTGCACACACCTACTAAGACAGAAGAATATCCTATCCTATTCAAATCCAGTAACCATCACACACATAGAGAGTTGGTGGATCATATGCAGTCAACGTGGAAGAACTGTATATGCTGGGTGTACTACCAATAAGTTTAACCAAACATTCAGTACTGGTTGTGAACCAAAAATTTGAGAGAACACATGATTTAGTGAATCTAACCTTCTCAAAAACTTCAAAACCTGACGAATATTTTGCAAAAGGATAGAAATATTTGCTGAAATAATGCATTTGACTAATGTCCACAAAAACGACAACACCCTCAATGGATTAATAAAAGGCCCAAACAGCAGCAAACACCAAAATATAAGTATAGCAATGTTACCTGGCAGACATCGTGCTGGAAATATCAACCTTCAGCATAAAAGAATGAACAATTGGCCTCTGCAATATGTGTATTATTGATACTTAAACAAAGTAATAAATGGTGATGAGTTCTCATGTCATCAAGTGTCAAAGGGAAGATGGCTCACATGAAAAAAATGAAAACAGTTATTTGAGAGCTTCGAGAAAGATTCAATACTGATTAATAATTATGGAGAAGGTAGTATCATAGCTCCGCACACCTACTCAGAAAACATTCTCATGTAGAAAAATCATAATTCGAGATTTGGATGATTTGAGGCAGCTAGATGTGAGACAATTTTCAGAGGCAAGTAATGGTTTCAGTTATTTTTTTAGTGGTCATTGGCATGTTCCTAAAATTCTCCTGGGTTTTACCTGTAAAAACAAATCGGGGATGGAAGTTGTGCTCAAATAGCTCTGAGGACTATGGAACTTAACATCTGAGGTCATCAGTCCCCTATAATTTAGAACTACTTAAACCTAACTAACCTAAGGACATCACACACATCCATGACCGAGGCAGGATTCGAACCTACGACCGTAGCGGTCGCGCGGTTCCAGACTGAAGCGCCTAGAACCGCTCGGCCACACCGGCCGGCTGGAAGTTGGGTGGAAGTTTGCAGGTAGGGGTGAATCAAAGAAATGAAAACTATCAAACTGATATGTAACAATATCTGCACAGAGTCATCCTACTAAGGCAGCCACTACTCTGCACCACGAGCTTCGAGAAGCTACAGGGGTTGCCGTAAGTACCCAGACTCTGCACAATGGACTTCATGATGGGGGGTTCTACAGCCGAAGACCTGTCAGGACTCCACCACTCCATCCACATCACTGGAGTGTTAATGTAGGATGGACTAGAGCACATGACCATTGGACATGAGACCAATGGACCAAAACGCTGTTCACATACAAGGTGCGAGTGGGCTTGTTCCCTCATGGCAACACTGTTCGCATACGGATACGAACAGGGGAACGCAGTCATCCCACAGTGACTGTGGAACGCCACCAACAATCGGGTGGCTCTGTCGTATTCTGGGCAGATATCGTGTATGGTCGCCGCACACAACTCGTTCCAACCAAAGGCAATGATTGCGGCAGTGTATGAGAACAACATTCTCTAACCCATAGCCAATGGTTTTGCAGAGACTGTAGGGGATAGGTTCACTCTTCAGGATGCTAACGTCAGACCTCATCGTGGTCGTAGTGTGTGTCAGTGTCTTACAGGCAGTGGGATCCGAAGAATGGGTTGGCCAGCAAGCTCACCGTATATGAATTGCAAAGAGCACGCATGGAGCTTGCTCAAAAGAGCGATTTCTGGTCCTCAACATGCTCCATTAGCGATTGGAGGTGTGAGAAATGCTGTGGTTGAGGAGTGGGACAATATGTCTCAAGCGGTTTGCAATACGTTTGTACTGAGCATGCCTCCTCATATTCAAGAGTACCTGAGTGTTCGTGGAGAAAACAAGTTATTGGAACACTGCACTGAACACACCATTTTACGTTTTTTTATGTTGTGGGACATCGAAAATTTTTTGTTATTTTCAAACAACGTGCCTTTGTCATTTCATAATCGGTTGCTTTGGGTATTATTCGGTATTATAAAAAAATATGGTATAAAAACGTCTGTCAAGATACGAGGACGAGTTATATGCTTAACTTTCTTTGATGGTTGTACTTGTATTTTTGCAGAAAAACTTATCGTACTACCTTCAGTGGGCATTTCATATCCGCTCTTATTCTGCCATCGCCAGTTATCTTGCTGCCGAGCGATAAAACTCGCCTAGTCCTGTGAGTGTGTCATTTTCTACTTAGTTCCTCAAAGTCACATGATTTCATTAGGCTGCACATGACTACCGTTATTTTATCAGTTAATGTTCCTACTACAGACTCTGTTCCTTTTTCTGTCCATTAGTTCGTATAATCTTCCTTTGTTGTCTACACCAAAATTTAAATGCAATCGCCAGACTTTTAAATTTTTATTTCTTCTTCCTCAAATGCGATTCCCTTTCCATTTTTGTTGTTGGTTGCCTGTACGTCTTGTCCATTGTACATATTTAATTACACTGGGACAGGCTGTAAATATGTCTCAGCCCCTTCTTAAATACTGGCCTCCTTTCATGTCCTTTGATGCTTGTAACTGCCATCCTGTTTCTGTACAAATTATAAATGAACTTACTGTCTCTTTATTTTATCCCTTTTAATACCAGGTTCTGTATTGGTATTTATAAATACAGGTCAGACTGTTGGATGTTTTTAACAGGGTCGCCGGCCGCGGTGGTCTAGCGGTTCTAGGCGCGCAGTCCGGAATCGCGCGACTGCTACGGTCGCAGGTTCGAATCCTGCCTCGGGCATGGATGTGTGTGATGTCCTTAGGTTAGTTAGGTTTAAGTAGTTCTAAGTTCTAGGGGACTGATGACCACAGATGTTAAGTCTCATAGTGCTCAGAGCCATTTGAACCATTTAACAGGGTCAATAAACAGTTATAGCCGAAAACAATAACCACAAAGAAAATTCTATGATTTTGGGAAGCATTTACAACGGTTACCCCAGAAGTCATTCGAAATACAGCAGATGTTGATGCACAACTTCGTTAAATGATAAATTCTTTACCTCACTCCGTTACCCCCTGAACGCCATTGAAGATCTAATACTTTCCTGTCCCTTTAAATGAGCCTAGTCTCATGCTGTACACACTATCCATTTTACTAACTGACGCCGCCATAACGCACTTTCATTGACCTCTTCCGAGAATTATTTAGAACTTTCCAGCCTTCTTCGTTTACGTTTCTAGATTAATCTTCTGTGGTTTATCAAAGGCGCATTTTCCACTTCCAAAGAATCCTTCGCTCCAGACTCTTACCAACGGGAATGTAGCAACCAATTCGCTGTGCCTATTAGGGAAATTCAAAGGTGTTTAGTGAGTAAATATTTGTTGCCTCTGTTTTCTTGATTCTAATGTTGTTTTTGCTTCTACTAAGCTACATAATTTTACTTTACAGTTTGCGCAGCTCAATCGAAAACTTTTACCATTCACCACTCTTTTTTCTCCACCGCTCTTAATTTGTGCCTTACTTACTTGCGTATCTTTGGTCTATAACTTCTTCTAATTTCAATGTTCCTACTATTTATCGATTCATATTCTTTATTAAATCCATCCCGAGGTTCGTTTCTCTCCAATATTTCTCTCCTTAGATCCCTGCTCTGAAGTGATCTTGTGCCATATTAGTGCAGTCCTAAAGCATCATCTGCAAACCGACCAGCGCAGCGCTGCGAAACGGCATCAAGAAGCGCTGACCCGTGCGCCAGTGGAAAGAGCGGGCAGCGCCACAGCCCCAGTCAACGCCGTCGACGCTGATTTAACCAGCCGCCCTTCGCTGGTCAGCCCAGTTCGGTCGCAAACTTCGGGAACATCAGTACTGGGTAACCAGCGTTCTATGAGTGGAAACAAATTGTCAATGTATTTGAATGTAGGAGGCACAAGTAATGGTTCCCTTCTTTGTAGAAAAAAGTGTTATATTAATATCAAAGTTTAACATACAAATCATTTTAGATTCTTGCTGCCAGCAATCTCAACTTCTCTGCTTCCTTGTCCGTGCCGGTGCTGACCCCCACAGAAACCAACAAAACAAAATTGACAGTAAACTGAAATCTCTACTTACACAACAATTATATTAACAACCTTGGGTCATACTCTTCTTAAGATGAAATTTCCATTTAAGTTCCTCTATCTTACTTTCTGTAGCTATTTTATATCACTGATCTAACTGTGAACTTCTTCAGCAACGTTATTGACTGACTCAAATGACTCTGAGCACTATGGGACTGTACATCTATGGCCATCAGTCCCCTAGAACTTAGAACTACTTAAACCTAACTAACCTAAGGACATCACACAACACCCAGCCATCACGAGGCAGAGAAAATCCCTGACCCCGCCGGGAATCGAACCCGGGAACCCGGGCGTGGGAAGCGAGAACGCTACCGCACGACCACGAGATGCGGGCCCAGCAACGTTATTCCACCCTACAATAATGTGGTGTTTTACTGTGTCTACCAGTGCTAGAAGGGTTCTGGTTTTATATGCTCTCTCTCAAAACTAACAGCAGTATAAGAAATGCTCATGTGATGCATGATTTTTTTTCCAGCAACTGCTAAAGTTTCCTCTGCTTTCATGCCAATATTATTGGACTGAATATGTTTGAACCGTAAGATATTAGATCAAAGTGGTGTGCATGCATTTATTATTTTCCTGTGTGCATCGTTGTGTTTTATGTTAGTCATTAATCTTTACTGTATACTACTGACAAGTGAATGGCACTTTACTTCAAATAGAACATCCCTTGGCAACATCAGTTATGAAATTCTTGCACTCGATGGAAATACGTAGAAACGAGGTAAAATACTGCAGATTATTGCGAAGGAGCCGGAGTGTTTGCGGAACTCTGAGACACGACGGCTCAGGTCTCTATACTCCCAGGAAAACAAGAAATAAGCAAGTGGAAAGAATACAGAGAATTTCCCAGTGGCTTCATAGTATGGCGCTGCATGCACATCGCCAAATATACATCTCAATGCAACCTAGTGAGGAAAGGCTTCTCTAAAACTATCTCGGACGCTGTGCCGAGCACATCAAACAGGTTGAATGAACCTCAATGGTTGGCAGAGGCAGCAGTAGCAACGAGGAGCATGGATTAGGTAGCTACGTACACTGCCAGAGGTCATCCCGTCATCGTTAATGCCACTAGCAGCGCATCGTGTGGATGGAAAGCGTTCACCTGACGCTTAAACGTGAGTCATTGTCATTCGCACTCTATGATTTCCAGCAAATATTCCCTCCACGATCAGTGAGCTTTGGCCAAGCGGTGAGCTCCATTCGGCAGAGGTAGACCTCCAACAGTTGCTGTCATTACTAGTAATTTCCGATTTTCGTCGGCTGACTTGCATGATTATCAGGATATTTTAACTGATGTGCCGTCCTTCCAGAAAATGAACCATTGCCGCTTATATGCAGTGCTGCTTAGACAGATGCATACGGGGTATTTCAAATAAGGGAATTTCTCTTTAACGTAAGAAACTGTAAGTGAAAGGAATGCTTATTTAGAGAGACGGACTTAAGAAACATGGCAGCATCTGCAGAGATGTAAGCATAGTAAATGTGTTATTTTCCTCAGGGTTCTAGCAACGAGTTATAATTTTTTAAGCAGAACCTGTTTTTTTCTGCTACTTATCGGATGTACTGAAACAAAATGTGTTCAGATTAGTTTCAAACAACTTTCTACCAGTTTTATGTAGGGTGCTAGAAATGCTCAAGATTTTATGGGTTGGCGCAACAGGATGTACATATTAATAAAAGAAGCAAATTTCTTATGAGTCCACGATCATTGTGAATACGTAGTGACTGAAACTGCCGAGATTACTCAATAAATTTCTTTATTTACGATGCCGTTCCGGCTTCTGCCATCATCAGGTCAAAACTTAGAACTTGCAAAACAAAGTTCAGATTCGGTATCAAAAACTGCACCTCGTTGAAGCCTCAATTCAGAGTTAGGGCAACTGACAACCTTATTGTGCATAGCCTTTCATACTGACACTGAGCCTTGTTGTGGATATTCTAAGTTTCGATCTAATGGTAGCAGCTCCCTAATAGGCGTAATAAATAGAGAATTATATTAAGGGACCTAGACGATTTTACTCGGAAAACTGCTGTTCATAATTGGTTAAGTTCAGGTGTATGTTTTGGTGGAGGAGTGTTCATTTAAGTATGGTCTTGAAATCAGTGCTCAATTTGCTCAATTAACGACTCAATGTCTTCTAAACGACCTATGCACCTCCTGTAAATTTACCAGAGTACAGAGCGACAAGCTTCCTCGACGGTGGCGTTCTTACACATCTGGGGCTTGTGTGTGTTTAGTGATCGACACAAAAAGGAGCAGCTGGTGTCAAGTCGGGCAATCCTGAGGACTATTCGGAGACACCATTGTTAGATACAATCTCTCTGGAAGTCTGTTGTTCAGTCCTTTCACAGAAAATGCGGAGAACAGTCTGGGATAGCACCGTGAAGTATCAACAATCGATCTCCAATGTCTCAATTTACATTTTCAAGGAGAGCACCTAAGCTATCGACGATGAAGGCTCGCTACATCCCACCTGCCAGAAGACATGCAATGCTATGTGGACCGATGATATCTCCAAAGATTACACAGCGCACGTTAATCGACGACATTGTGCAAGTATTAGGGGGACCGGAAGTTAATGTCGTATTCTTACATTAAATTCGAAGAGATAAATTCATAACAAGTTTTTATTTTTAATTAATGGTCTAGTCGTTATCAATAAGCTGTTGCCATTTACTGTGCAAATTTTCAAAGCCGAATCGATAAAAGTCACATGGTTTTTGAGTAAAATATCTGGAGATGGCATATTGGACATCAGCCACACTTTCACAATTTTTCCTGTTAGAAAATGTTATAGCGATCGAAATAATCTGATGCCGCAATATCGGGCGAAAATGCAATGCGAGGCAATTTCTCCCACCATCAATTCATTAATTACCTCCGGAGTTCATCTTGTGCAGTGCTGTCTTGTATTATCGTTTTGCAGAATAACACTTTTTCTGTTGACAGTCGTCGGCCGCAGTGGACGAGCGGTTCTAGGCGCTTCATTCCGGAACCGCGCGACTGCTACGGTCACAGGTTCGAATCCTGCCTCGGGCGTGGGTGTGTGTGATGTCCTTAGGTTAGTTAGCTTTAAGTAGTTCTAAGTTCTATGGGGAGTGATGACTTCATATATTAAGTCCCATAGTGCTCAGAGCCATTTGAACCATTTTTGTTGACAATCGTCAGGCGATCTTCAATTGAAGATTGATTTGCTCGATCGCACTGTTCGCAGTAAATGTCTGGAGTCACACTTTGTTCAGGTTTCAGCACTTCACAATGAACAACCCCGCGAATACTCCATAAAAGATTCAGAAGCTCTGTTTTGGGATGTAAATCTGCCTTACCTTTACAGTGTGGCGATTCGTTCGGAGACAGCTACGACGTTTTACCTTTTGGATTATCATTAGGCATCCATTTTTCATCCCCAGTGATTAAGTAATCGAAAATCACTTCTGCACTTGGTGGACCGGCTTACTTTGTTTGTTTTCATTAGTATGATGCAAATGTTCTTGAATAGTCGACCAAGGTTGGTCAAGGATGTTTGACAGATCCTCGATTGTCTGACACGAATTTGCCTCCACTTCGCCGTTAACACGTCACTGTCTAAAGTTGTTGGTTTTCCTGATCAAAATTATCGGAACTAAGGTTAGGAAACCACCTCTGGCATCTAAGAATGTCCAAAACACTTGGGTAAGAACCACAAATGTTTCTGGTAGGAACTACTGCGTTCTATCCTTGCGAAACTCAAAAAGCATACGACGCCGGTAAGTACTTCTGGCCCTTTCACAACAAGTTGCAAATAATAGTTTTAAGATTTAAAATTTTAATTGTAACCACCTCGTTGTAACCGTAAAATGTCTTTGGCACGACTTTTAAACACACAATGAGCTGATAAATAACAAACTAATATCGATATGCACGGAAACGACGTTACATTCCTGTCCCCCTAATATCGCAATCGACTTGACGGGCCCATCTACGATTTTCCGCTCCACTGTTATAATATTATAATGTTTCACTGCACCTCTAATTTGTGAACATGGACTCATCAGAGGACATAACATTTTGTAATACGTCGAGAGTGAAACCGTTCATGGCACATTTGCGTAAAGTAGCTCTCCGATTAAGATCGTTTCCATGCAGTTCCTTGGTCAGTGATGGGTGGTGCACGCGAAGCTTGTGACTGTGTACTATTCACCACACAGACGTAATGCTGATACCAGTGACGGCAGGCACTTCTAGTTAGCTGGCGTGAGTATAGTGGTGTGGTGTAGCTAAACAGACACTACTTTCTGGTCTCGGTCTAATACTGCCGCGCCAGTTCAAACTTCCTACTCCTCAAAGCCTTTGTTCAGCATTAATAACTGAATGGTTGATAGAGCTCGTTGAGCAGGTTATCTCATGCCATAGGCTATGGCTCTTTCATTAGAGTCGTGTCGCCATTTCCCGGGCATCAGCAACATATACCAAGTCAGAAATGTGTTGGCGGGGCCAGCGAGATATACGGGGCCCCGCAACGAACTTGTGACGTCACAACACTCAGCTTGTCCGCCACATTTCGCGAACGCTCGGCTCCGTTCAAGGCCAACGGGAAATCAATATTTAATTGCGAAGGTACCCACCAGATATCTTAAATTTGTGGTGTGCTATAGAGACATTGCATGCATTTAAATGCACAGTGAAGAATTATTAAACTCGTTTGAAATAGCTGCCCGCTGAAGATGGCTGCTGGCACTCGGCCTGCTGTGTCACGTGCTGTGACGTGTGCGCCACAGCTCACCTCACTCGTAGGCCCCGTGTGTCAGATCGGACCCCGATTGTTTGTGCATTCAGATCTGCCTGGTCTGCTGGTGTAACGTTATACTGCACAATCAGACCGATCATGACTTTAAACATTGCATCAAAGATGCTTGTCGCTCAGTAACACTGCAGTATTTCATTTTGTTTGCGAGGCGTTTAGAAGGCGCTATGAGCTGTGCATTCAGGATAATGGGCACTCGTTCACACATCTCTACATTCAACACTCCGCCACCTGAAAGTCCATCTGAACACATCCAGCCACGTCCAGCGTGTTGCATCCACCGCTGAAACTGAACGCTTCCAGCTTCCTACCAAAGGCGGACAGATATTTGATTTGAACAGTTCTGTACACAGTTATTTTCATTATATCAGGCACATTACACCAGAAAATAATAAAAAAATTATAAATCATTGCCATAACTCTCTTGAAAATTATTAGATAAACTATGTTCATAGCTCTGAAGAAAAGCTATATTTCTGCAGAAAAGTCGTATTTCTTACATCTTCCTGTCTAAATAAATATACCACTCCCTTATTATTTTGTAATTTACCGTGAAATACGCCTTATCTGAACCGCCGTGTATGTGTACTAAGTAAACATACGTTATGGAGTAAAAAGTATCCGGACACCCCCAAAAACATACGTTTCTTTATATTAGGTGCATCGTGCAACCTACTGCCAGGTGCTCCATAACAGCGACCTTAGTAGTCGTTAGACATCGTCAGAGAGCAGAATGGGGCGCTCAACGGAACTCACGGACTTCGAACGTGGTCAGGTGATTGGGTATCACCTGCGCCATACGTCTATACGCGAGATCTACACACTAATAAACATCCCTAGGTCCACTGTTTCCGATGACACAGTGACATGGAAGCGTTAAGGGACACGTACAGCACAAAACGTACAGGCCGACCTTGTCTGTTGGCTGACAGAGAAAGTCGACAGTTGAAGAGGGTCGTAATGTGTAATAGGCAGACATCTATCCAGATCGTCACACAGGAATAAAAAACTGCATCAGGATCCACTGCAAGTACTATAACAGGTAGGAGAGAGATGAGAAAACTTGGATATCATGGTCGAGCGACTGCTCACAGGCCACACATCACGCAGGTAAATGTCAAATGACGCCTCCCTTGGCGTAAGGAGCATAGACATTGGATAATTGAACTGTGGAAAAATGTTGTGTGGAGTGAGGAATCACGGTACACAACGGGGCGACCCGATGGCAGGTTGAACGTATGGCGAATGCCCTATGAACGTCATACGTCAGCGTTCGTAGTGCCAACACTAAAATTTGGAGGCGGTGGTTTTGTGGTGTGGTCGCGTTTTTCATGGAGTGGGCTTGCACCTCTTGTTGTTCTGCGTGGCACTATCACAGCACAGGCCTACACTGATGTTTTAAGCACCTTCTTGCTTCTCACTGTTGAAGAGCAGTTCGGGGATGGCGATTGCATCTTTCAACACGATCGAGCGCCTGTTCACAATGCACCGCCTGTGGCGGAGTGGTTACACGACAATATCATCCCTGCAATGGACTAGTCTGCACAGAGTCCTGACCTGAATCCTATAGAACACCTCTGGTATGTTTCAAATAACTTCCGGGAATTCAGCCAGGTAACACTTTCAGCGACCGCCGATATTTCGGCGGGAGAACACCCCGCCATTTTCAAGGCAAACTGCAACGGACAGGCGGCGTACACGCAAATTTAATACCTCGGTTCTCGGACCCAAGCAGGAAAGATAACACACACACACTGAACACTAGTGCCACCAAAGATGGCCAAAGTCAGAGCTATCGATAGTGAGACTATGAATTCGCAGGTGAGGTAGCATTGAGTCTGTCCCTCTGTTTCTTGACAAGGGAGAGAGCCGGATTCCAAACAGAGTTTAAACAGAAACCTCCATCCCTGTTAACAAGGTTGCTCGCTAATTTAATCTCAACTGCCTCCCGAATCACACTGTCCCAATAGCTGGACGTGCATGCCAATATCTCGGTGTTATTATATAACATGGGGTGACCAGTATCCAAGCAATGTTCGGCAATAGCAGATCTATTTGGCTGCTGTAATCGTGTGTGCCGTTTATGCTCAGTACATCTGTCCTCCACGGTCCTGATAGTTTGACCAATATATGCCATGCCGCAGCTGCAATTGACACGATATACACCCGCCTTACGCAGTCCAAGATCATCCTTAACGGAACTCAAAAGTGCTCTAATTTTAGATGGAGGTCGGAAAACACATTTCACATCGTATTTCCCTAAAATACGACCGATCTTATTGGACGTGTTTCCTACGTAAGGCAAGAAGGCAGTAGACTTAGGTGTTGACTCAAAACTATCATCAATCACCTGATGAACAGTTGGTCGATAGCGCAACGCACGTTCAATCTGTCTATCACTGCAACCAATTTGACGAAATGTAACTTCAAGATGGGACAGCTCAGTTGGCAAAGTCTCAGCGTCAGAAACGATATGCGCCCTGTGTACCAAGGTACGAAGTACCCCTACACGCTGAGCCGAATGGTGACAACTATTAGCTTGTAAGTACAAGTCGGTGTGAGTACGTTTCCTGTAGACTGCATGTCCCAATGATCCATCATCCTTCCTCCTAACAAACACGTCGAGAAAGGGAAGGCAACCAACCTTTTCCACCTCCATCGTAAAACAAATGTTCGGGTGGATCGAGTTCAGATGTTCTAGAAAGACATTCAAATTCTCCCTACCGTGAGGCCAAACAACGAAGGTATCGTCAACGTATCTATAGAAACAGGCGGGTTTTAAAGGCGCCGACTCCAATGCACGTTCCTCGAAGTCTTCCATAAACAAATTTGCGATCACAGGAGACAACGGACTACCCATCGCAACTCCATCTGTCTGCTCGTAATACTGGTTATTAAATAAAAAGTAAGTGGATGTCAACACATGCCTAAAGACATTAGTTAAATCAGCACCAAACCTGGCTTCAATTAACCGCAACGAATCAGACAGAGGAACACGACTGAAGAGAGAGACCACATCGAAACTCACTAAAATATCAGACTAGGGCTCGTCCACCCAAGAGTAATGTAACAGCAGCAGAGAGGGCTGCTTTACGCTCTCTCAAAGTTGATCCCAGTATTGTTATTTTACCTGCTGACAAGGGCAATGCCACCGTTGTTTTAAATAAACATGATTATGTACAAAAGATGCAACGTTTACTATCTGATTCAACGTATCGCAGAATCGATGCTGACCCCACGAAAAGTGTTGAGAGAAAGACCAACAGCCTCCTGAAGAAAAGTGGTTTGTCGCAGGACACAATCAAGAGGCTTAACACCTATAGTGCGGTTCCCCCTAGGTTCTTATATGGCCTTCCAAAGGTTCATAAGGAAGGGGTTCCTTTCCGACCTATAGCGAGTAACATCGGCGCCCCGACATATTGTGTATCCAAGCATCTTGCTTCTCTGTTCAGTCCACAAGTAGGACGGTGTGAACATCATATTCGATTTTTTACGTCGTTTGGAGGGACTGAGGCTGAATGACTCTGATATTTTAGTGAGTTTCGATGTGGTCTCTCTCTTCACTCGTGTTCCTCTGTCTGATTCGTTGCGGTTAATTGAAGCCAGGTTTGGTGCTGATTTAACTAATGTCTTTAGGCATGTGTTGACATCCACTTACTTTTTATTTAATGACTAGTATTACGAGCAGACAGATGGAGTTGCGATGGGTAGTCCGTTGTCTCCTGTGATCGCAAATTTGTTTATGGAAGACTTCGAGGAACGTGCATTGGAGTCGGCGCCTTTAAAACCCGCCTGTTTCTATAGATACGTTGACGATACCTTCGTTGTTTGGCCTCACGGTAGGGAGAATTTGAATGTCTTTCTAGAACATCTGAACTCGATCCACCCGAACATTTGTTTTACGATGGAGGTGGAAAAGGTTGGTTGCCTTCCCTTTCTCGACGTGTTTGTTAGGAGGAAGGATGATGGATCATTGGGACATGCAGTCTACAGGAAACGTACTCACACCGACTTGTACTTACAAGCTAATAGTTGTCACCATTCGGCTCAGCGTGAAGGGGTACTTCGTACCTTGGTACACAGGGCACATATCGTTTCTGACGCTGAGACTTCGCCAACTGAGCTGTCCCAGCTTGAAGTTACATTTCGTCAAAATGGTTGCAGTGATAGACAGATTGAACGTGCGTTGCGCTATCGACCAACTGTACATCAGGTGATTGATGATAATTCTGAGTCAACACCTAAGTCTACTGCCTTCTTGCCTTACGTAGGAAACACGTCCAATAAGATCGGTCGTATTTTACGGAAATACGATGTGAAATGTGTTTTCCGACCTCCACCTAAAATTAGAGCACTTTTGAGTTCCGTTAAGGATGATCTTGGACTGCGTAAGGCGGGTGTATATCGTGTCCCTTGTAGCTGCGGCATGGCATATATTGGTCAAACTATCAGGACCGTGGAGGACAGATGTACTGAGCATAAACGGCACACACGATTACAGCAGCCAAATAGATCTGCTATTGCCGAACATTGCTTGGATACTGGTCACCCCATGTTATATAATAACACCGAGATATTGGCATGCACGTCCAGCTATTGGGACAGTGTGATTCGGGAGCCAGTTGAGATTAAATTAGCGAGCAACCTTGTTAACAGGGATAGAGGTTTCTGTTTAAACTCTGTTTGGAATCCGGCTCTCTCCCTTGTCAAGAAACAGAGGGACAGACTCAATGCTACCTCACCTGCGAATTCATAGTCTCACTATCGATAGCTCTGACGTTGGCCATTTTTGGTGGCACTAGTGTTCAGTGTGTGTGTGTGTTATCTTTCCTGCTTGGGTCCGAGAACCGAGGTATTAAATTTGCATGTACGCCGCCTGTCCGTTGCAGTTTGCCTTGAAAATGGCGGGGTGTTCTCCCGCCGAAATATCGGCGGTCGCTGAAAGTGTTACCTGGCTGAATTCCCGGAAGTTATTTGAAAGTTGTATACGCCAGGAGAAACTCAGGTCTCACCTCAGGTATGTTTTGGAATGCCGACTTCGTGTCAGGCCTCACCGACCGACATCGATACCTCTCCTCAGTGCAGCACTCCCTAAAGGGCTGCCACTCCCCAAGAAACCTTCCAGCACCTGACTGAACGTATGCCTGCGAAAGTGTAAGATGACATCGAGGCTAAGGGCGGGCCAACACCATAATGAATTCCAGCATTGCTAACGGAGGGTGCCACGAACTTGTAAGTTAGTTTCAGCCAGATGTCCGTATTCTTTTGAACACATAGTTTACATACTTTTCTCAATCCTTTATATTCATATTTAGGACAATAGTTTTAAATTTTAATGGTGAATTAATCTTACAGATGAACGGACAGAGAAAATAAGAAACGCAGGTGTATCCGAGATGAACGGCAGTGAGGCGCCGCACCAGTTCGTTCACCGTTTGTGTAGTACACATCCAAACACAAGATTCACAGTTGAGATGGAGAGGGGCAGAAGTTACCTTTCCTAGATGTGTCGGCGAAGCGGAAATCAGATGGACTCGGCCTTTCTGTCTACAGAAAAACGACGCAACAAGTCTGTATCTAAGTGGGCATAGCTTTCGCCAATTAGCGCAGAAGAGAACTATGCTGATCTCGTTAGTACACAAAGCTATGATTATATTAGAGAAGAGCCATATCGGCTTCGAGAGTAACAATCTACCTACGGTATTCAGAAGGAAGGAGTATTTCGTCCGTGATATTAGATCAACGCTGTCGAGGAAACAAAGACACAACGCCGTTGAAACTAAACAAGAGGTATCCATTCTGTGGTTCAACAATTAGTAAGATAGACAGCATCCTTAAAAGGAAAGGAACCAGACCAGTCTTCTGGTCATCGAAGAAAACTGCAGAAATGTTGCGACCCGATAAAGGTAATCTCTGCTTGAGAATGCCGGGAATTTATTAGATTCCTTGCGAGTACGGAAAAATTTATGTGGACCAGTCTATAGGATAGGAACTGTTGCTGGTAGTTACGTTGAGCATCAGCCTCACGATCGGTACAAGTATTTGGAAAAATCAGCTCTAGATGATGAGAAAAAAATCACAAAAGGAGTGTTTTCTTTTTTAGACTAAAGACGGACAGCTAAACACGAAAATATATACGTTTTACAAAGTACCATAAAATGGTGAAATTCCCCGAAGAAAAAGGCCTGAAGCGCTGCACTTTCACTTAAAATATGAAGGATATCCACTGGGGGAGGGGGGGGGGGGAAGTATGTCGAGGCGAGAAAATATGTCCCATAGGGTTTAGAGGTGTGCGTGTATGAGATATGATTCTGTTGGGAAAACTGTGGAGATTGAGCTTAGTGTACGGTGGATAGTGGGAATACAGGTGGTGGGAAAGACATAGGGTTAGGAGGAATATGTTGTGTGGTTATGGTTGTGGTAACAAGAGGAAGCAGATGGCGATGAATGACAAGGGGGCGGGAAAGAGGGGCTGTGATGTACAGGGAAGGACTGGAGAAAAGTTAGAGCTGGTAGCAAGGATAAATATCGGGACGGCTCTCATTGTGTGGGAGAGTGAATAGGTTGAGGTTTCTTTGGCATGGTGTATGGTGTATAGATACGTGGACGTGTTTGTAAAGGCGCGGAAAATGCGAGGACTGATATGCTCACCTCAGCGCTACGCGCACGCAGCCTGTTATGTAAGTTTAAGGTTTTTTATTTTAACAAACGAGAGTACATACTCAGGCCTCGAACTATACGGGGTCTGTGACCAAGTAAGCAAATGGCGTAATGAAGAATGAGCATAGAAGAAGGCTTCTCGCAGTTCACAGCTTGATGCGAGTTATGGTACTGCAAGCAGCGCTGCATAGAGTGCGCAAACAAAATCTATGCACGTACAGAGCGCCGCCTCTGTACGCGCCTTTTCCTTGCTGTCGTCATGACTTTATCCAATATGACGCGTTCCTCTGGGTAGAAAAGTGGAAGCATCTGCAGTTTCGCGACAGTCAGACCTAGGTCCCCGGAATGATGATGGAGGTAATCGTCGTAATTTAGGGATTTTATCTTGATTTGACGCGATAGGTAACCCACGAACTTAGTATCTAAGGACACCATCGCTAATGACTTCTTCCTAGAGCCTACTTTCAGAATAAAAAATGAAAGAGGTCACCCTCAACTACACACCCTCTGATTCAGAGTTGCAATTTTTAAAAGTTTTGGCTGGTTTCGTTGTCTAGGGGCTGGGATACGTAGTTGCCGCATTACATGCCAAATACTGCTGAGTCTACAATATACGATAAGAATACACACATGAATCGAATGGTCGAAGGTTTCTATCACTCGGCACTTGCGAATTATGAAAGTAACATATAACTTTATAAATGAAAGATTGCAATTAAATAAAATCTGCAGGTACTATCTTAACGACTTTAAATGATGAGTACGATAGTAGAAGTACTTTTGAGAATGCTGTATATTTCTGCAAAACACTATTTGGTGTAGATGGTCCAGCAATTAAATAAAATATAAGTTGAATAACAGGGAGCCGGCCTGACGCGATCCGTAGTAGTCGGCCACTTTCACCTCCAATAACTCATGTACTATTCAAGTTACATGCCTGTAATTCATACCAATTAAGGTTTACACTAAAAACTTTCTAAAGACACGGCGATCGACAAAATAGGACGTAGCGTTTATATTTTGGAAATTCGTTCTGGGTGTTACTTGTGCAATTTACCGCCAGACACTAAACTTTAAACTAATAAATATATTGTAAATTTGATTACACCATCAGAATCGTCGTGCGTATAATGGTATTTTACTTGTTTCTTTTTGAGGTATCGTGATTCATCTGGCTACTATTAATTTCTATACGGACTGTGAAATGCCTGCCATTATGGTGGCACTCCCGGCATAGACATCTCCTTCACCGACACAAAGCACCGTCTTCGTCACAGGGGAATTCCCAGCCACGAGGCTGGACCCCTCTTGCTTCGGCGAGCGTCTGGCACCACGTGGTCGGCCTGCGGAGCGGTTCGAGCCCACGAAGCGGCCCGTCCGGCCACTGCTTCCTCCGAACTTATAATATTTCCAAGGCGCCACAACTCTCCCGTTACATCACACTAGCCATCCAAGACGTCTGTTGCCGCAGCAGTGTAATCTGTCACAAGCAGTCCACCAATTGGCACCAGATAATGACAGAGAAGAGAGGAGCAATAACATTACGAAAAGGTAATAAAAAACAAGTATCTATCCAGAAAATGTTTCCAGTACCTACAACAAATACGTGTTTCTATACTGGACTTAATCTCTGTATCTTGACCAGCTACAATGTTGTGGCCCTGAAGTGACACTAGCATGAAAGTGAAAATGGTTCAAATGGCTCTGAGCACTATGGGACTTGACTTCTGAGGTCATCAGTCCCCTAGAAGTTAGAACTACTTAAACCTAACTAACCTTAGGACATCACACACATCCATGCCCGAGGCAGGATTCGAACCTGCGACCGTAGAGATCGCGCGGTTCCAGACTGTAGCGCCTAGAACCGCTCGGCCACCTCGGCCGGCAAAGTGAAAATGGTTTCCATTTCTGTTCACACATGAATCTATTATAAGGCATGTCAAAGATTACTGAATAGTAACAAGATGGACTGTTTCAACACTAGTCAAAATTCAGGATTATTCTGTTCTATCATTTCTAAAATCTACTGTGATGCCGACATTGTCATAATGCTGATATAATGTATTCTGAGTCATTTTACTTCTCCTCTATTCGTATGTCTCACTAACATGCAAAGGAAGGCCCTAAAACGAAGCAGAAAGCAATAAATCTTGTACCATATTTCCTAAATCTTTCGAAAAGTGTAAATCGCAAAATAAAACGTCGTTAACAAATTTGATGATTTTTTCTAAAGGAAAGATTGTCAGTTACGGACTGTACAATATTCAGTTTGGGTGCTATTGGCCAATTTCGACATTTTAGCCATTTTTAAGAGACATACATACTTAGTAAGCGACGTAAGTACATCAAAAGGGCATGTGACTTACATAAAAAAATTGGACAGATGTGAGTAGGACTCGCGCACTCAGGTTTCTGTACAAAGTTAATTATATACATAGGCAGTTCATCCACTCCGGAAATGGATGAGGATGATGTTTGGCTTGTAGGGCACCCAACTGCGCGGTCGTCAGCGAACGTACAAAGGCCCAGTCCTTAGACAGTTAAGTTTAGCCGCTTTCACGAATGAATATGAAATGATGAGGACAACACAAACACCCAGTTCCGGGCAGAGAAAATCCCCAACCCGGCCGGGAATCGACCCCAGGTCACCGTGATCCGGAGGCAGTTTGCCTATTATCGACACTGATAGTGGCGAGATATCGGTCCCAGGGATTTCAAGATTTTTAGAGAGTTCTTTAATTTCAAACAGTCCGCTGTGACAGAGCGGTTCTAGGCGCTTCAGTATGGAACCGCGCGGCTGCTACGATCGCAGGTTCGAATGCTGCCTCGGGCATGGATGTGTGTGATGTCCTTGGGTTAGTTAGGTTTAAGTAGTTCTAAGTTCTAGGGGACTGATGACCACAGAAGTTAAGTCCCATAGTGCTCATGGCCATTTGAACCATTTGACTGATGACTTTAGATGTTCAGTCCCATAGTGCTTAGAGCCGTTTCAATCTTTTTTTTTATATTTCAATAATGTGAATGTGACGTAAAGTCATGCGGGAGGCAGGCAACCATTATTATAATAAGCAGTACTTTGCCATTCAGGCTGACTGGCCCGCAATGGCAAAAGTCAAACATCAGGCAAGGAATGACTTTATTGGCACATGTGATGCGTTTCGCAGTTTTCGGATAACGAATGACTAAATAAATATTTATTCGTGGCATATAATTACAAATTAGTAGTCTTCGGATCTTTTCCTTTACTTGTATTGCGAAACCTTGCTCCTTGCCAAAATTCATGATTGTAGGTCGACGGCAAGTACACTATAGATTTTGGTGAGTTTTCAAGTCCGCAGCTTCTGATGACATTGACTTAGAAACTTCAATGTTTCACACCACTAAGAGACCTCAGTTTGGGATATATATTTAAACTTGATACCTATACTCGTTCCTGAGAGAAAAGGTTTTCTACTATCGCACAGATAGACAGGCAGACGGGCACCAAAACTATCCTATAAGGTTTCCGGTTTTACTGATGGAAGGACGGAACCCTAAAAAATATATATATAAAAACACACCCAAAGGCAAAGTTGCCAGTTTAACATGGGATACAGACTAGCACCTAATTCAGAGAACCTCCAGTCACCTTGTCCCATCTTATATGTCATACAAATCAAACGACGAGACCATGTACGGCACTGCTTGTAAGCATTAACTTGATCTATATTCGATAGGAACAACCACATTGGTAATACATATGGGCCGACCACGTACAATATAATTTAAGTACGTGTTTGGCATCCTACGGGTCAGAATCCACATAATTCCATATGTGAACATCACCTTGTTCTCTCGATATGCCCACCTGCAGACTGACGTCCAAAACAGCTCTCCCAAAGCATTAAATCACCAAATATTACTAAAGACAGTATGAGTACATATTATATTCAGTTTTAAGTTGGTAGCGTAAAGAACTGAGAAAATTACATGCCAGGTTTTAAGTTGGTAGTGTAAAGAACAGAGAAAATTACATGCCAGTGCTTCACTCCCCATATATAGTATTCGTAACATTTGTTACAAAGTCATAGCTAAATAAACCTAGTAACAGCAATGTCAGCTGTGTATTACATAAAGAGAGGAGTGTAAACTCCACATATAAACCTTGATTTACGTCACGCATGTTGTATAGTATGGATTGCACATATCCATAAACATTATTAAGCATAAATCAGTGTTACAAAAGTGAGGCGCTGATCATCGAAATAAAAGTTAGTGTGGTGAAGGAATTCATAGAGGGTCTAGGTTTCACTGATGCAAGTGTGTATACATACTGTGAAAAGGTGCTACCATAATTGCCTTAGACTGAAAGCTTTGGCACTGATAAAGCAACGGTTTCAGTTTTATGGAAGCAAATGCCGATGACGCTATAAGATGTGTTGTATTAGATACCATTGGGTGAAGAAAGTTCTCTGAGTAGAATACAGAGAGCAGAGTCACACTTCAAGAGCTATACAATACTACGCGAAATAACGAAAAGAGAGCACTAGGAGGGCATGGCACAAATGACCAATGGTGACACAATCGCGGAGGATACGATGGTGGAACAGATGGAGGGCGCAGCTGAATGAAAAAGATCAGGAGTACTCAATGATTTGTACGTGAACGTCCGCGTAAGCGCACTCATACACACACACACACACACACACACACACACACACACACACACACACACACACAAGCGCGGGAGCGTACACACACACACGCGCACACACATGAAATGGCAACAGGACCAAATATCTTTTGTAGAAAGCAAAGATAACTAAAATTAAAATAGCAGAGGAGCTATAACTCACATGTAACTTCCTTTATTTTGGCAAGTTTCGCTCAACCTACGCGAGCTTCTTCAGAAACTGCATACCCGAGGGCCACATGTTACAAATAGCGGGCTGTGTATATCGCCTCTTGCATACGTAGAGTATACTATTAAAATACTTGTGTAAGTTTTCTTTATTTTGACATGTTTCACTCTACCAAGATGTGGCCCTTGAGTAAAAAATTTCTGAATATACTTGCGTTAGACGAGTGAAAGATGTCAGAATAAAGAAAAATTATATGTGAATTGAGGATGCTCCGCAATTTTAACTTCTTGCGGCCGCTGCTTCCCTGCAGGCAAACCCTGGATTCACTAGCAAAGGTAACGTTTAGGAATTCTGCACTTCAGGTGACAGACACAGGCACAAGGGACACAAAGAACTAAGAGGAAATCATTTTCAATCGTTCACGACAGCACAGACCTGCGGGAGGAGCAGGAAGTGTAGCCACAACAATATGAGTTGACATGGTGACGTAACTGGTGACGAGAGAGAGTAGGGGGCTACCAGCAGAGAAGAGAGTCCAGCCGCCGTCAGACGAAAGAAAGCACCACCGGGTAATTCACTGTCGATGCTAGTCGATACTTCACTCTGGACAACAAGGAGCTGAGGATGGGGGATTTAAAACTGCACAGATAGGAGTACAAGTGCGATGATCCATGGTAGGCTGCAGAACAGAACCTTACGACGAAGGCAGCTGCAGATGAAAGAAAATTTAAAAGAAAGGAAAAGTGAAAAAGGACATTCTGTACATTGAGGTATGGCAACAGAAAACATCGGGTGGGTATTAAGTCTGTTGTTAATCAGGAAGAAAGTATCAGAGGACACGTTTCTGGTGGAGAAAGAGATGAGGAGGATTACAAACACAGTAGTCAACATGATGTATAAAGCAAGACGCCGTGGCAGAGTACAGAATGAGGAGATTTGGGAGGAGAGGGAAGCTCAAGCAGACGAGAAAGACATGATGAAATGAGGAAGGAAGGAAGGTGATGAGGATGAGATGGAAGAGGATGTAGACGTTTCAAGTGCAGAAGACGTCGTTAAAGTAGAAGAATGGAAGACAAAGAAAGATAGAAGACTAGAAAGAAATGGGAGGCAGAAGAAGATATTTGGAAGATGGAACCTAAATTTAATGAAAAGCTAATGATGTAAGTTGAGAGGAAGAGGTGAAGAGGTAAGGGAGGCATGGTAAATTAGCAGATGCTGAAGAACTTGATGAATCTGAGACAGTACTTGAATGAAAAGAGAATTCTGTCATCTGGAAGAAGCAAGAAATTTTCGAACTACAACAAACGGATTATCCACCCAGAGCACGACGACAGCGTGCCGAGGTAGTGACCCGTGCGTTGCACGGAATCCGGGAAATGATACTCAAAAGAAAGGAGCGTGCTGACAAAAACAAAAGATTCGGCAGTATCAGGTGGGTGAGAAGGTACTGCTAAAATCATGCCGCATTTCCAGTCGACAAAAACAATTATGCGACCCTTTTTTTTTGGCAGATAGTGGTCCGTTATGCACCAGATGGGTTGTACAACTGAATGTGTATAATTTGGAGACAACCAGCACTAGTAAGTCCGTGCCGGCGAGAGGAGAAGAGAGCTCCGATGCGTAGGTGATCGGTAAGACTGTCGTCGGAGCTGGAGGCGCCACGGTAGCCGCTGGCAATTGGGTGACTCGGCGCTGAAGACTGAGATCGCCTTCTGTGCCGCACCCGGAACAGGTCTTGGTTTGGCCGTCGTATATGAAGATCGCTCGGCGCCATCTGATTTGCAGATAATACGGCAACTGACAATGGAGATCGATGGTGTTCTGTCGTACAAAGTCATCAACGGGGTAAGTTTGGAACTTTGCCAAGCGTTTGGCAATGTGGCTATGTGCAATAGGGGCGGAAAGCCCCTATAACGTCTCCCGCCGGGACCTCTAACGGTAGTTCGAAAACTCGTTTGTTGTGCATCCCTAAGCCTCCGTGGTCGATAGTAACCGCACCGACATTTCCGTCGGTGTGGCAAAAGCGTAGTCTGTGTTTGATGTCACGAAGTATTCTTTCGCACACCGTGTCATTGACGACGTACTACTTGAGGTGGACAAATGGATGCCCAATAATGTCGGAAGCTCGGATCTTAGCTACGTCGCGTAGTAAGTGTTCTACTCGCAAGGTGTAGTCATTGCACTAGGTGAATCGTAGTGTTGATTTTCGAAAACGGTTGGCCATGGTTCTAACACTCGCAAGCGACCCGTAAGTGACGTCCGATGAAAGTAAACAACAGCGAGCGCTCTCGCCCCGCAGGCGGAAACGACAGCACGTCTACATTACACGGCTGCGAAAGCTGGGCTGAACCATTTGGCTATCCCTGCACCACTCACGGGCATCCCCAAATATGTCGTCAACCATGCGTCTACGACCTGTACTCGTTCATCTATGATGTACAGGTCAGAGCTTGTACGTGAAAGTCACTTGAACGGTATCAGCAGAGAAATACGATATTGCAATGCCTGCGTTAATCTGATTACGATACAGAATTAAAAAATGGTTCAAATGGCTCTGAGCACTAAGGGACTTAACATCTGTGGTAATCAGTCCCCTAGAACTTAGAACTACTTAAACCTAACTAACCTAAGGACATCACACACATCCATGCCCGAGGCAGGATTCGAACCTGCGACCGTAGCAGTCGCGCGGTTCCGGACTGAGCGCCTAGAACCGCTAGACCACCGCGGCCGGCGATACAGAGTTCACAATGGCTGCAGTCGCCACAGTGCCTGTTCCTTTGGACATACAGGTATGTCGAAGGGAACTCGTACTCATAATATCTCAGAACTATCGTGCTCAGAATAACACAGGCATTGCAATATCGTATTTCTCCGCCAATACCGGGCAAGTGACTTTACGATGTGTGACCCGTACGGGAAAATACATAATGGATGTACGAGTACAGGTCGTAGACGCATGGTTGATGACATATGGAAGTTTGGGTGTGATCGTGAGTTGTGACACATAGCCATATGCTAAGGCGGCCGGTCGCGATAAGAAGGAAATCTGTGTTAGAGTCCCCAACCGGCACAAATTTTCACTGTCGTCGTTCCATTCTGCAGCTCATGGTTGTCCATATTCGCAATTGTGAATACGTTTAAAGACTGTTAACCGTCCATATGTTGTATAATTACTTCTAAAATATCTATAGGATTGCACGCAACACAGAATCAGTACATGCGAAATTAAAAACATCTTCCAAATAGCTTTAATATATTATACAGCACTTAAACGTGTAGAACGCAGTGTACAACCTCTGTGAAAAGTGGTAAACTATATCTATCATATCAACATATTGGCAGTTTAATTTTGCCTTTCTAGTTTGTTTATTATTAGTAGATTTGAACTAATCATATTAGGACAATGCAGAAAACAGGAATCAGCAGCCATGTGGAATTGCAAAGACTCGAATTCTATATCCAGGTAGTATGGGTATTCCTCATCTACACTTACGAAAAATTACATATTAGGGGAGCATATTATCTTGTACACAAATGATCTGGTGAAAAGAACAGAAGAGTTGTTTCCGGAGGATTTCGAATACAACCTGACAACCAATCTAAGTGTGCTCTGTACTGAATACTCCATGAGGTTCTACACAAAGGTTTTCTACGAAATCCAGGACTTTGACGCACAGACTGATCGGGGATCTGACGCAACCATTTCCCCTTGAGGGATACGGAAATACTTTCTTTCCTGAGTTAAATTCGAACGTTTTAATTACTGTCCGAGAGCTATGTACTGGCATAATTCAGCAACATAAGCTATGAAGGTAAATGCCTGTCAGGTATTCCTACGATGTTGCAATGAGAATAGATGTCGTGCCTGGTAATTCGAAAGTCTCCAGTAGACCTATCTTTACTGTTTCCATTAAATTTTACGAGTTGTCCGCAGCAGAAGCACTACCTTGTTCGGGAGTCAGCCGTGAGAAGGATACTTCGAGTGGACATTCAGTGTGCGCCCCTCTGAGACACATGGACTCGTGGTGGGGCCTCATATACACAATACTACAGACTGTTTCAGCAATTGTCCGCGGGCAGGAGCGCTGACAGGTGCCCACTGTCTCAGCTCGGAGGTGTAGTGCTGAGGCGAGCAGACGTCATGCGCGGCGCAAAAAAACAGATGCGCCTGCACCTGTTGAGTTGTGACAGCAACAAAAATGGCTTGCCGCGGAAACCCACTGTCTCGTTCATTAGGATAAACATATCTCTAGAGGGCCAGAGAAAGGCGTCCACGTTGCTCGTGTGTCACAAATCACTTACATCTGCAAAGAGATACAATTTATAGCGTCATTACAATCGCCTTCGTGCATCATATTGCGGTCTAATACAAGGGAATTCTCTCAACGAACTGCTTTCGAAATTGAAGGGCAACGTACAGGAAGATTTAAGTTAACAAACATTGTGATTGATGGTTTCTTAGAACTGTAGAAAACTTCTTGCACTGCTGTAAAACGTTTTATCATTTCAGCTGAATGCTGCTGAAGAAAACCTACATGAAGCTGTAATTCGTGGAAGTTACAAAGTAACTAACATCATAGCACTGAGTAATAAACCATTCTCTTTGGGACCACTCGTTAAATGATGTCTGATACCACTAACAGGATACTTGATTGCAAGGGGATTAGCAACGTCTGAAGGTGTTTGCCTCTCAGAGCAAACGGTGTCCAATCGAATCCTCGACATGGAAGATGATTAGAGGCACAATTCAGGAATAAAATCCAGAACTTCACCGCGTTTTCTTTAGCACTCAGTCAGAGCACAAATACATCCAAACGCGCTCAACTTGCTATTCTTTCACCTGGTGTCATAATGAACACGCAGCGTGAAAACCTTCATTCTGTGGCCACAGACTGTGCGCCCCAAATGACTGATTGTGAACAAAATTATTCATCTTGTTTAATCCTTCCGGTCACGAATTACTTTTTTCCTGAAAAGAATTATGCCTTTGCTATCCAGTTCTTCGAGTTAAATTATACTCATTCAGATGCATAAAATATACTGAGGAGCCCCCCAAGGCGGGTTACAACGCGTTCCCAAATGAGGACATTGTGTTTAAGTGGGTGCGAACTTCCGCATTGGCTCGTTTTGAAGTACTTGGAGACGGCATTGGACTCTCATTGTTTAGACGCCCCCTTTTCCTGGCAGCTGAGTTATCTATTTTTGTCAGTGCTTTGGCCACACTTGCCTTAAAGTGAAGCAAATCAAGGTTCTTATTTTTAGGAACACCTAATTCAGACGCGTGTTTCTTGTGCTCAATCCATGCATTTACACATGTAATATCCACTGCATGAGCAAACATGCAAAGAGTCCTCTTCCGCGATCTGATGAATGTGCGACAAATTGTAATCAGAAAATCCATCTTGTCGACCCCTACCATTTGGTGATTGTAAACTTGAGTAACTTCTGGTCGGTTAGTTTCAACATATTTTTTTCAGTTTTATCCCATCTTTTAGACACATCTTTGTTTCCAAATTCCACAAAATTCGATGCCATTACCAAATCTTCCAAATGGCTCTGAGCACTATGGGACATCTGAGGTCATCAGTGGTTCAAATGGCTCTGAGCACTATGGGACTTAACATCTGAGGTCATCAGTCCCCTAGAACTTAGAACTACTTAAACCTAACTAACCTAAGGACATCACACACATCCTCACCCGAGGCAGGATTCGAACCTGCGACAGTAGCAGCAGCGCGGTTCCGGACTGAAGCGCCCAGAACCGCTCGGTCACACCGGCCGGCCAAGTCATCAGTCCCCTAGAACTCAGAACTAGTTAAAACCTAGCTAACCTAAGGACATCACACACATCCGTGCCCGAGGCAGGTTTCGAACCTTCGACCGTAGCAGCTGCGCGGTTCCGGACTGAAGCGCCTAGAACCGCTCGGCCACAAGCGGCGGGCGAAGCCATTACCACTGACTTATTGTTATACCATTTTGTTACTATAACTTCTCCATCTTCACTCATCAGTTCTTCATCAGAGCCTCTACCACGTTTCTTCATGTCTTTGTCACTCGAAAATGGTCGGTTCTTGAAGCGATCTTGGCGCATCATATATTTTGTGTACATATTCTTATTTCTCAACTACTGCAGGAGACTATAATTTGAGAAATAATTATCGAAAATGAGAAGAACATTTGTTTCAGTGATTCTCTCTGCTAATTACACCACTACTGATGCGACAAGACCAAAAATTTTTAACATTGCTGGATCAAGTTCTGTCGTCGAGCTTTGATACATTATAAAATCAAACATTTAACCGATTGTTCCACAGAGTACAAATATTTTTATTCCCTATGGTTTCATTTTGCCCTTGACATACTGTTTTTCGTTCAATGATCCCTTGAAAGGCACCATTTGCTGATCGGCACTAAGATGTTTTTCTATTGGTAAACTCAGCAACCGTTCTCTTATGGAAATGAATATTGGTCTGACTTTCCAAAATCGATCATTGTTAACAGGATCACTAGTTATGTCAACAAAGTGGATGTTCTGTCTCAATTTTAGGAAATGGTTAACTGACAGTGTCTACTACTTGGGAAATAGGTGTGGCGCCCTGTAACATCTGATTCTTGGGTATTTCAAATTTCCCATCAGAATGTGAATTCCTATAAGTGAAAGTATTTCTTTTTCTGTCGTAGGAGCAAAATTACCTACACTTCTGTAAACTGCAGAAGTATCTGTGCGTTCCACACATTTCTGCGCAAGAAGGTCAGTGAAATATATTATTTTTTAGTTGGTAGGGATTCTCAAGGTTATCCACTGCCTCAGAGTAGCATTTGTACCATTCGATAAAAGGACATATATAAGTGAGTCCTCTTTTCCTCAAACGTATGTCTTCTTTAGGTGTTAGTTGTCCAAAACTATGATGCCACTCTAGATCAACATCGTCCATCACATCAGTTTCACGCACAATATGTATTTCGTCATAGTCTTGTTCATTGTCGTCATTGTTTTGCGCTCCGATGATAAGGGAAAAAAACTCATAAAAATGTACGTCTGAGTAGCCCAGATGAAAGAGCCGCTAATTTTATGACGATTTTGAGGTGGGCACACGGCCGTATGGATTCTTTCAGCACCTACGTGATGGAGTGTGTTTCAGATTGCAAAACCGGCTGTAAACCGTCGAAAATGACTGTCGAAAAGGGTGTTCGGTTTCAAAAGCACCTAACTGCATGTTGTCTTCGGATGCAAAGCCCATTAAATTCCCAATAGGCGTGGCTGCCGCCCTGCCATACCCGGATTCAAAGCACGCGAACAAACATCAGACATGGCAATCTGTATTTTCAAAGCTACCCTTCAGTCTGTTACGATTAGAATGGATATTTCTAGGTTCGTTGCGCGGTAACACATCCGCACGCTACAATAACATTCTCGCTGCCAATACATAGTTGTTCGGATGGGACGAGTGTTTCGTGATTATCTAGGCGTCACTTATCATGCAGTTAGTGGGCTTTGCGTCTAGGCTACTCAGCTTGTAATATACCGTACAATATTAAATGTCTAACATTATCTCCATCATTGTCATCTTGTTCAAATTTATCAGCAGGATCATCAGATAGATTGCCAATTTCAGATGAATTTTTCTGCTGAAAGATGGCCTCTGTAATACAATCGCATGGGAGGTAACACATGAGGAGGCAGGATTATCGTGACGTGCCGTTGTGCAATCAGTAGGGCCGGGAGTCGTACCAGATGCCTTCAGACAACAGGACATCAGGAGTAACACCGCTGTGCCTCTAAAAAACTTTGGAAGCATGGGACCTCTTCCAACGTCTACGCATTATTCTATGACGATGGTTAACTCCGGCAGTGCAAAACCGCAAATCATCGCTGAACGCAATGTGACCCCTTCATCAGCAGTGCATGCTTCGAAATCTCGGTGGCGCTTAGAGCAGCTACTAGTAACCCACCAGTGGTATGGGATGACACGGAATGTTGCCGGGAAAGTGGTTCTGGATTGTCAGCCTCATGTACGAAGCGGTTACAATATGCCTGGTGCTCAATACGGCCCGATGGGCAGGCGTGTTCGACTGAAACCCTGACTACCAGCATACCTGTCGTCACGCTCCTATGCAGTCCAATATGGGGCACTGCACGATTCGACCCACCGGCCGGACAGAGACCCACAACGAGACCTCTTTCAAACTCTGTCATGTGGTGATACTGCTGCCTAGCAAGAAAACGAGGCATTCCATTTTCATTCACAGAGATCACTCAACATCTTACGCTCTTCTCCCTTATGTACCCTAACAGGCCTGATAACAACACGATACACGAACTATACGAATGCACATTGGCGGATATTCTATCTGTCACAGGTAATATCAGCTCTAATGAATTACATACTCACCTATAGTTTGTACGTGTATCAAGTTACACTAACATCTTATCACATCTTTTGGGTGCTTCACTTTTCTGTCAGAAATGTATATGTAGCTGAAGATCTAAAAAATAACATTTTTATCTGAAGATACTTGCAGGACAACAATTATTAAACTATGTGAAAGAAACATAGTTACAAACCATGACGTGCAGACACGTTATGCAACTTATAAACGTCACTACAGATATTCGGATTTAGATTATGTTATGTTCGATATGCATGCCATCTTTGGCGATGATGTGGCGCAGACGAGTAGTGAAATTCTACATGACCCGCTGAAGTGTCTGAAAATCGATGCTGGCCATGAACTCCTGAATGGATGATTTCAGCTCAGCAACGTTTTTGGTGTTATTGCTGTAGACGTTGTCTTCAATATACATCCTCAAAAAGGAGTCGCATGTGTTCAGATCCGGAGAATTTGGCGGCCAATCGAGGTCCATGCCAGTGGCCTCTGGGAACCTCAGAGCCAGAATGCGGTACCCAAAGTGCTCCTCCAGAACATGAAACACTCTACTTCTTCGTTGAGGTCTAGCTCCGTCTTGCATGAACCACATCTTTTCAAAATCAGGGTCATTTTGGATAATGGGAAAGAAATTATCTTCCAAAACCTTCACGTACCATTTGGTAGTCATCGTGCAACAAGGAATTTCGCACTGATTACTCCAAGTCTGGACATTGCACACCATACTGTCACCAGTTGAGGGCGAAGAGACCTCTATCGCGAGATGTGGATTCTCAGTCCCTCAAATGCGGCAATTTTGCTTACTGACGAACCCATCAAAATCAAACTATACTTCGTCGCTAAACAGCAACTAATTGCAATTATGCACTAAGGCCAACCGTGCAGTTTGAACGTCCTATCGCAAACTGTTCAGAAGTTATGACGATCTTATTTCATGTAGTTCAGTAATTGTCACCTCGTACGTTTAACCACAAAAGAAAAATAAAGTTCAATTTACAAGTGCCATTTAATATTTGTGTAAATGAAACTTAACCATTGAATCTGTGTTTCCTTGACTCCAGTTCATCTCATTTTCCAGTATCCTAATAGCCACACCTCGGTCTGACTATTGCAGAGAGGTTTCATTTTATTTCGCAGACACTACTCGGTGCGAACTGACTTGAGGGTAAAGACTACTGATTAAATTTTTTTATGGTGTTATTATTGTACAGGTCTGTATTTGAAAGACTACATTTATTGCTATGTTATCTGGAACTTGGCCATCATACAGGAAGATGTATCCGTTTTTGTAGGTATTGACACATTCCTGGGTCTTGTTGATTAAACTAAAGTAGTACATATCCCACACTGTTCTAAATTAATATCTTATAATGTTACCAGCTTATTTCCCAAAATTCCCGTTGATGAGTGAATGACAGTACTAACAAATTTTTTGTATAAATATAAAGTTAATCATCTAAAATTACATTACGCAACAATAGCTTTTCAAATCTGTGTGGAAAACGGTTATTTACAGTTGGAGAACACGTATTACACACTATCTGATGGTATACCTATGCCCCCATCCTCCTCCCGCTAGTCTTAAACGATCAGTAAATTTCATAAACAGCTCCGGAAACCTTTTCTTATGAAAGGAGCCACTGCGCGGCAAAATTGAACACTAGATTAAGTGCTTATCTACTGATGCTGTAACTAAGTAGATACATTGCTAGAACTTTTGATCTCCCTTCATAACAAAATACAGTTCGTAATGGTGATGGGTTTTCAGAAAAACTACAGATTCGGTAATTCATGTCAGCCACCAGAACCTGCAAAGCCTCAGACACGGAATTTTCCAGACCATGGTATATCGTCTCATGTCAGTTCAGTTGTATGTACCCCGTTTTCAAGCCAAATTATACATTACCACACTTAATTCATCCAGTAATTCCTATACCTCTGCCCTATCTGATAATATTCTACGAAATAAGAATATGCACAAAAACACGCCACTTATATACACTGGCCAACGGGAAACACTCAGATGTTACCAAAATTGTTACACCACCCTTTATGTATGCAAAATTTCAAATGATGACGTAAACTAGTTAAAGTCTCGCAACTACAGGAATATTTTTGACAATAACAGCAGCATATAAAATTGTTATTCAATTTTAAAGACAAATTTCAATCTATGACTCAGAGTTGTGTGTATAAAACAACATGCAAGCTTTTTTAAAAAGTATATGTTTGTTAGTCAGGGAGAGCTGTGGCAATTAAGTTATCGAAAAATGAAATAAGCTATAGACTGAGAAACGCAAATTCAAGCTTTTCTAAACGTCTTACAACGAAAACTTACCCGTATGACGTAAACTGGGTGTCGTTACATAGTATTAAGAAGTTCAGAAACATGAATCCACTGAAAGATTTAGAAATCAATAAACATATGACAGGTAATACCGGCTTAGTTTCAAATGGCCAAATGTAATTTTATGTTTCCTCTATTATATGATATTTCAGTTAAACAAGCACAACATTGAAATTATAAATTCAGGTTCATTTTTCATATGTTGTGAAATATTTTCCATTTTTAGTTAAATGTAATTATATCCACGCGGCAAAGAAATGAAATACTTTCTTTGTACACAGACTATATTTTATCATTCATTTTGTCTTTGTACCTTCATTGTAAGTAGCACCTAAGTACAGTAAGTCGTACATCATTTTGTTTGTGGTAGCGACCTTCAGTTGTCATCCGATGACGGCTTACGAAGATCAAAACCGATTCGTGAACAAATAGATACTATTTCGCACAACATAACAAAACTGTTACCTGTTTATCATTGCTTTTATGTTCTGCCAAGCACCGAAGGAAAATTCAGTTAATATTATGTAGTCACATTTCATGGTGGAACACGATTAAATAAAATTGATTCACTTTACAGAATTGCCCACAGTGGTGCAAGATGTTTCAAATTCTCTGAAAAATTTGTGTATGCTACATGGAATATTAAGGAGTACACGACATCAAAAATAAGAAAGCAAGAACAAGAGCACACTGATGGGATTCAAAAGAGTGTACTAAAGTGATACGTCTTTCTTCTCTACCATTCAACCCCTAAGTCGAATATACAACGAGGGAAAATAAAAGGAACTCTACGAATTCGATTAAAATACTGATTGCAACTATTTTTCAAGATAAATTCATTGGAAGCTCAAAATAAAGAAGAAGGCACCACCCGAAAGCTGTGGTCTTCTGAAAGTGGATCTGAAAAAGAAAAGAAAAGATAATACTATTTAGGTTTTCGAGGAATGATATTAGCGACGAACATGACATCAAGTTTTGTGTCCCCTTGGAGGAAGTAAAGCAATGCCCCTATCTCGGAAGAAAAATAACACATGACGAAAAAATTATGGAAGAGGAAAGATGCAGAATAGCACAGTCCAATGCAGAAGCATTTATCGCCAATGGAAAACTACTACTATTGAAAACAGTCCTAAATTTGGGAAAGAACTCTCAATGGATGAGCCATCATAGACAGTTAGAAAATTTAAAAAGAGGGGTATCGAAGCATTTGTGATGTGTTAGTACAGTAAGAAAATAAAAATTTAAGGGACTGATAAAATATGAAAATAAATTGTTTCTTGCAGGATGGGTGAGAAGAGGAATATGTGAAAACACTAACGAGGAAGAGGGATTGGATGATAAGATATGTGTTATTATATTACTTCATTGAGTCTTTGGGGAACCGTAGAGGCAAAAGTTGTAGGTGGAGGCGAATAACTTAATTTACCGGTAGATAACAAATAATTTAGAACATAGGTCTTAATAGTTAAATTAAGGTGAAGGGATTATGTAAGATACCTCACCTCTGCTGGCAGCAACGTAATTCTTTGCGAATAATTCTGTGCTTTTATGTAACTTTCCCATGTTTAATTATCTCGTCACATGTCCATTATTATCGACTTCGTACTAACTTGAGTAATTTTACGTTTGTTTGCTCTCTCATTTTCAATTGTTTTAGAATACATGAAGGTAGCCGGACCTAATTTGTCTGATACCGGAGGATGTTGTGCTGAGCGGATGCTAAGAGTGGCTCTCCCACATTTTTGTAACGAAATTTTCTGAATAAACGATGAATCCAAAAATCCGTTGCCATGGTCTTCATTAAAATTTAGTGTGTTGTTTTACTTTATATTTATGTTAGCAGAAGGACAATAAATTGAGCATATCCAGTAAGCAAAGGAAAGAAAAGGTCATGAGGCGAGTCTTGCGAGTCTCTTCAAACTAATCACAGGACTGATACCCATGAAATTAGACAGAAAAACAATAAAATATTAAAGGTCATTAGAAATAAAAGGTGGCTACGAATAGACTAACGGAATTATCTTGAAAGCTCATCGTACGCCGGGGTTTACCTGCAATCATTGTGAACCTAGTGGCTATCGGAAACTGCTTCAGTTGAACAGAAACAAATCAGTGGCATGATAGTGAAACAAAGTACTATTTGTATTTCGTTATCTCGATCTGTCTACATACTACGAACTACGTTTGACGATTCAAACAGGTATATAGAAGATAATACGCAATAAGCCTGTGAAATATAATGTTTGCTCTAAGTATGATAAATTACTTTCTCCTTACAGCCTAGCTCTGCATAAATATTAATAAATACTGAACATATTATTATTTAGATTCACCAAGGTTCTAGATGCCACCAATACCTCAAATCATTTCGAAAATGCTTGATGTATACAACCCATTAATTTATGCGACTGACTCTCTGAGACAGAATTCGGTCGAACATAATGCTGGACGGTAATCCACTAAATTTTCCGCAGCCGTTGCCAGTTGGCACAGTTTCGCCAAAAAATTTGCTGTTCGGGCTATCCACCTTGCGCCAAGTAGACTTGTCTGATTGTCTTTTTTTTTGGCATTATTCCACTGTTATCATTAATTTTGGTTGTAACCACAGGGTGTCTTCCTTTCGGCTAAAATGTCCCAGATACAAGCAAAGCTAATTTTTATGCAGTTCCCTATTACACTGTATATGTTTATACTTCATAAATAAGGGCTGCTCTTTAAAGGATCTTCACATACTGACGTGATTAAGCCTGTGACTGTGTGAAATGATGTCGGTATAACGAATCATGGCGTTGCACAGGTTCATAGCGCAGTGGCACTTGGGCCATACTTTAACGTAGCTGCCTCATTACTCCGTAATCTAACATCCATATTGTAATCAAACCGTGAATACGTTTAAATTCTAAATACAGTAACTAATTTGAGTACTGTTATCGATTTTAAACGCTACCATCATGGATACGGCAAAGAACAGACTGTGCTTTTCAAGAGCAGACACGATCATAGTTTAAAGGCTCTTTTAACGTCCTGTCAATTTCGCTAGTGCACCCGTGGTCTAGAGGTAGCCGCTTTGATTAGTAATGAAAAGTCGTAAGTCCCGTATCGCACCCTGCCACCACTAAAAATTTGAAATATAAACAGCATTTTCAGCCGAAGATTCCCGGTATAAGAAGTCAACCTCCTTCTACCAACGGCCTTGTCAAAGAGGGCGGAAATGCAGACCCTCTTGCACTTGGGGCAAGAAATTGCCCATAAAGGCGGAAGAAGTAGCAATGATCAACGGCATGAGGATGCAGAAGGCAATGGAAACCACTACATTAAGAACATATAATGTGTATACACAATGCACGTGGCCTTTAATTGAAGAGGTATCATGGTGATCTCTCCATTGAAAAAGATTCCAGAATAGTCCCCCATCAGGATCTCCGGAAAGGAACTGACAAAGGGAGGTGACCATGAGAAAAAGATTGGATAACCTACGAAACAATTACGTTCTACTTGTCGGGGCTTGGAATGTCAGAAGCCTGAATGTGGTATGGAAGCTAGAAAATCTGAAAAGAGAAATGCGAAGGATTAATTTACATATAGTAGGGGTCACTGAAGTGAAATGGAAAGAAGACAAGGATTTTTGGCCAGACGAGTATAGGGTAATATCAATAGCAGCGGGAAATGGTGTAAGGGGAGTAGGATTTGTTATGAATAGGAAAGTAGGGCAAAGAGTGTGTTACTGTGAAGAGTCCAGTATTATGGTCATTCTCATCAGAATCGACAGGAAACCAACACCGATAACGATAGTTCAGGTATACATGCCAACGTTGCAAGCCGAAGATGAAGAGACAGAGAAACTATATGAGGTATTAAAAAGGAAACCCTGTATGTAAAATCAAATGAAAAGCTAATAGTCATGAGGAACTGGAACGCTATTATAGGGGAAGGAGTAGAAGAAAAAGTTATGACAGAATTCGGGATTGGTACTAGTAATCTCAGAAGACAAAGACTAATTGAGTTTCGTAATGAATATCAACAAGTAAAAGGACGGGTGGTACGAGAAGATTTCTGTTGGATTACATCGTTGTCAGACAGAGATTCCGAAATCAGATACTGGATTGTAAGATACACCCAAGAGGAGATATAGACTCAGGTAACAATGTAGTAGTGATGAAAAGTAGGCAAAAGTTTAAGCGTTCAGTCAGGAAGAATCAATACGCAAAGAAGTGGGATACGGAAGTACTAAGGAAAGAAGTGATACACTTGAAGTTTTCTAAGGTTCTACATACTGCAATAAGGAATAGCTCAGTAGGCAGTACAGTCGAAGAGGAATGGAAGTATCTAAAAAGGTAGGCAGTACGACTGAAGAGGAATGGACATCTGTGAAAAGGTAGTCACATAAGTTAGAAAGAAAAACAAAGCTACAAAGAAGAGAACAGCGGAGAAACCATAGCTAACGAAAGAAATGCTTCAGCTGAATGGTGAAAGAAGAACAAAAAAAATTTTCAGGAAAACTTGAAAATACAGAAATACAAGTTGCCGAGAAATAAAATAAATATTAATTGTTGGGAACTATAGCATCCACGCCCCTATTTTATAATCGATAAAATTTTATTTTTTTATTTTTTTAGATGTGTGATATCATGAGAGACAAACGTTCTCTCAGAGAAACAGTTTGGTTATGCTGTTGCAGAGACGGTGGAACAGTATCTTTAAAAGCCACAGAAAATAGACTGGAAACAATGATATCTTTTAATTAAAGGAACAATTATTATTATCACTGATATTTTGTTACATTCCTTCTTCTTGTTCGAGTAGCCATGATGCTAGCAAGACACACTGTAATCTACCGCCTATGATAAGGTCTGGTATAATTACTGCTATGCAAACTACCTATTGTAAGTTATTGAAGAAAAATAGAGGATAATGTTATTCAAGTTTATCTCATATTTTCTGTTAGAACATTACCAATCTTGATCCTCTGCATTCCGTCATTACTTCGCTGCGGACGAGATGCAACGCCGCCATTAGCGGCAATACATTTATATGATTTTATTTGCAAGAGTTATAGTTTTATTTCAATTTGAAAATGTTGAGAATAATTATTTAATGCTGATTACTGTTTTCTTCAAATCGAATTCAGTCAGTTATTTTCGTGTAATCGAAACAGATCGATTCTGTGGCACAACAATGTTAATTTATCCGCCACCATTCATGAAAGCTTTAAGCGGCGAGTTTGAATAGCCAAATAATACAGACATATATACGTTTGCCATTTTAAAAAGAAGCCACGTAAAGGTGACTTGATTTTATATCAAAATCTATGCTGTGAGAAACTATTCTACGTACTACCATTCTTTGCCGGTTTCTCAGTTAAAGATCAGAAATGTTTTCACTAAAATTCACCGATTCCAGTGTTGTGTCTACGTGTTATAAAAGTGAAGTGATATTCAAGAGTGAACTAAGTCTGTATGAAAGTAGTCAACAAACCTAATTGAATAATTCTAAACAGATTAACTTCTTTACAGACAACTTATGAAAACGTTTGTGCGGTTCAATTAAGTTCACACTCATACTCATATCATTTTCGATCTGGATAATGCAGTAATTTAATGACAATTTAGAACTGTAGACATATTTATATATTTATGTTGGACGCTGCTAAATTTATGCATTCACAACACGGTTCAAAAGACAGCACAAAACCTAAGACGAAAGGGCTGTAGAAAAAATGTAGGGACATTTAAAAACGTATGATTTTCTAAGGACTGACTCAGCATAAAGGAAAGTCAAAACATCCCTCGGTGAAATTAAAAGCTAGGATGGTAATATTAAGAGTGCAACGGGAATTCCACTGTTAAATGTAGAGGAGAGAGCGGATAGGTGGAAAGGATACACTAAAGGTGTTTATGAGGAGGAAGATTTGTCTTATGTGATAGATGAAGAAACAGGAGTCGACTGAGAAGATATAGAAAATTCAATATTAGATTCAGAGTTAAAAGAGCTTTGGAAGACTTCAGATCGTATAAGGCAAGAAGGACAGATAATATTCCATCAGAATTTCTTAAATCGTTTGGGTAAGTGGCAAAAAAGCAACTATTCGCGTTGGTGTGTAGAATATACGAGACTTGTTATAATCTGACTTTCGTGAAAAAATCTTCCAGACAACTCCGAAGATTGCAAGAGCTTACATGTGCACGACTTGCAGCAGAATTAGCATAATACCTCTCGCATTCAATTTGCTCACAATAATAATGTGCAGAAGAAAGGAGAAGAAAATTGTGGCTGTGTTGGATGACAGTTTGGCTTTAGGGAAGGTAAAGGCATCAGAGAGGCAGTTATGACGCTGTGGTTGATAATAGAGACAAGATTAAAGAAAAATTAGGACACTTTCATAGGATTTGTCGGCCTATGAAAAGCGTCCGACAAACTTAGCTAAATTAAGAGACAGGTAGTACACAGCGTGTACAAGAGCGAAGAGAGAATAATAAGAGGGGAAGATCAAGAACGAAGTGCTTGGATTACGAACGGTGTAAGACATGGATGTAGTCTTTCGCCCTTACAGTTGAGTAGAAGAGTAGAAGAAGCAATGATGGAAATAAAAGAAAGATTCAGGAGTGCAATTAAAATTCAGTCTGAAAGGATATGAATGATGCTATTCGCTGATGAAATTTCTATACTCAGTGACAGCCATGAAGAATTATAGAATCTGCTGAATGGCATGAACAGTCTAATGAATATGGAAGATGGACTGAGAGTAAAACGAAGGAACGAGAACAGGAGAAACTTAACACCAATGTTGATGTTCATCATCATCATTGACTCGCAAGTCGCTGTAACGTACCCTCTCTGTTATGTTGCTGTTGTTTTGTGTTATTGTAGTTGTAGAGATATGAAATTATTGCAGTGGTTTGCTTAGTCAGCCGTATTTCGGAATTTTTGACATGAAATGGAACCTGAAACTTGCCTAATAAATACTTCGCGTGAAGTGCGATTTGCGGCATAAATAAAAATTAATTGCGGAGATTCAATCCACTGAATATTAACAGAAAAGCTTTAGAACAATGCGCACGACTGACTAGACACATTCAGAGGGTACGTACATTCGCGTGCGAGTGGTTGCGATCTGATGAGAAAGATGTATCTTAATTTTTTTTCGTAAAATAATTACGTCGTAACAGGCTCGGAGATTGCGAACGTACAATCGGGGTAGAGGCACGTACGTTCTATCATTCCCCGTGGCCTGGGTAAAAGAATTGCGATTATTTAAAATTAAGAACATTTTTTTTTCTAACGGGACTCCTATTTTTATACGAAAAGAAAGATTGCAGGTTCTGAATGTCTCGGCAAAAACACATCGGAATTAATCTTACCGGCCACCAAAGGAAATTAGTGAGCACAATCACGTACCTCTATTGTTGAGCAGCGCCGTCGTAAAGATCGTCGCCTCCATCTAAAATTCGCCTTCTCGAATTAACAGAATCATTTGTACTCCTTTGGTATGGAATTTAGGCTTGATCTTGACAGAAATTATACAACACACTTTTCATCATTTAACACACACATAGACATGAAATTATACAGTACGTCTATACGCCAACACATCAGAACAAAAAGGTAGTTAATACTAGAAGTAATAATAAAAGAATCTCGAAATTAGTCCTTTGTCTATCAAGGATAAAACAGTTTTTCAGAGTATTCCTCTGGTATGACAGTCGAACAAATTTTCTTCCTCTATATTTGAGATTAAATTACAACATTTCTTAGTTCCTTTTCATCGCCGAAGTGGCGTCAACCAAAAAGGACTTGCAATACGGCGGCCGAGCTGTTCAATGGGGCCGCCCGGCCAACAATGCCACGCGATCATTTCATTTCTGTGGTGGCACGATGTACATGAAGTTAAGTAATTCTTATACTAAGTCACTCTCTACAAATTGTAAATTGTATTTATAGTTTCAAATACATACTGCTACATCTGATATTATACCGCAAATACAATTCATTGCTTTTTTCCTGATAAAGTTGGGAATATAACTAACGGAGATACGCCGGGTAGTAGGCTGATGTTTTATACATTGGAAAAGACAAAGCCGGCATTAAACTCTTCCTTAATTTGCGTTCGAACTAATGAAAGAAAATGAAAATGCCGTCCTTAAGGTCACAAATTACCACAATTCAAAGACAGATGCCGTTGAAAGTTAAAACGTGTTAGAATACCCACGGATTGTAAGATGCATATGGGAATCAGTATTGCTTGTTGGTGATACGCGTGAGCTCCGTAAAGTGCATTGACGGACACATTTTCAACCTAGAACGCTAAAACCGTGCACACCAGGCGTAAGAGCGGGAAGGCTCAGCGTCAAGGAACGGCAAAGAGCGCCTCGTAGCGTCCTCACACACCAGACGCGACGGCAAACAGACGCGCGAAGCGGTACACCGGCCGTAGGAGAGCAAAGCACATAGCGCGCCGCAGACTGGAGGGACCGAGTCCGTTGGCCTTCCCGGGGCCGCGCTGTCTCCAACCGGCGGGCGCAAAGACCGAGGAGAGTGGAAACTCGTCGTGTCGACACAGCCGCAGCGAGGAAGCGAAGGAAGCGACAAATAAGCGCTACAGTGTCAAATGAATACCGAATAGGCAGTATCCTCTTAACTGGCGGCAACAAGAGGTCACTAAGTAAGTCAGTACTTTCCGTGAAGGGCCCTTTTTTTTCTTTTTTACGGCGTACAATCACGCTGACACGCCAGTCGGGAACGACAAAGAAGAGAAGACTGTGAAAAGTCAGCCAATTGCACGCTGACCGACCTCTCTCCAGGACGACAACGCGACAGCAGCGGCCTCTAGATGAAGAGGACATAAGCGCCACGCCCGACTGGTAGCGGCCCAGTTCGATAGCAAGATTAGTCACTTGGGTGGCAGCTTCAACAACAGCGACTTTGATAGCAGTTCAGGACAGACTTTCGTCAGTCAGAGATCAGCAGTCACTTCAAAGACTGATTATTTCGTCTGTCGCCCTTTGCTTGTGACACATCTGAGTAATTGCCAAAGGTTTTTATTTGGTTATATTATAATTGTAAGGAAACTCATTAACACGACTTGTTTGATTGTTTGTCCAGCGAACCGAGCATGCAGGCTCCCTAGCTACTACACTGGTGATTTCCGCTTCTCGGTGGCATGGCAGAGTCTGACGTTTCTCTTTATTTAAGCTCTTTGGGAGGACTTGTAAGAGCAGTTAAGCCCGTGAGTCTCTCCTCCGTGTGTTGGATTTAGCACTTGCTGTATTCTATTGCTCTGTTCTATTCAATGTTTGAGGACGCCAGGCTTCTTCTGGTACATAATTCGCAAATGCTTCTGATTTCATGTCCAGACTCAAGTACATTTTTATTTTTTGAGGTTGGTCACGGCTGCAATAGTTTTCATGCTCAGCTCTTTGTGCGTTGTTCGGCTTCTTGTATATACTGAGGGCTTAAGTACTGTTTTGTAATACTTCAGTGTCTTCTATTTGGGCCTTTCTGGCTAGACGCCATGTGGCGTTCCCATAAGGAATACACATTCATACTCATCGAATTGTTGTGTGGAACGTGACGTCCTACCGTGCAGTATTCACTGCGGATCACTACTGAATAATTACTTTTTCGAAACCCCGTAATTGTCTCTTACTGCAACGCGCAAGTTTGAAATGTGCCTCAAAGACGCCTGCGGCCTTCCTCTGTAATTGTGAAAAGCGGTGGTTTGCGGCAAGGTCACTATGGCACTCGGCGGCGCTTCAAACAGCAAGTTGTCGACACATACGAAAAAAAGGTCACATCTCAGAAATTCATGTGAAGCCATGTACCATCGGCATCAAATTTCATCGAAAATCTGCCTAGCTCCATCGTGTCACGTAGTGGGAGGATAGTCACAGCCCCTGTTACTCACATTTCGTGCCTTCCTTTTGACGCCGGAGGAGGTTAGAACCACGGTGCCCAGCACTTAAATCATGCCGTTTTCTAATGGGTGGCCGAGGAAGACTCTTCACCCTCTGTGAATCAACAAGAAAAGTCTTCATGTCATGACAGAAAGGCCGTCAATCAAACCACTCCACCTGTTGGGTCGTTGATTCCTACTTATCTCGCCATCCAAAACTGCAGGTCGCAGCGCGATGAGCAACAAGAGGACTTTGTTGCCAACGTTGGCCACTGCTGGTACTGCCCGGGAGATTCAACCCTTCTGCAAGGACATGGTGAGGTAGGAATCACGAACATGGTCAAACCCATATTGAGTGTAGCGCAACTGCAGTTTTTCCTCTGATATACAAGGTGGAACCCCTACGAACGTTCAGAACCATTCGACTAACATTTCAACGTGATTCAAAGCAACAAAGTGTCGGCATGGTTTTTCAGCCCACCTGTATCGAGCTTTTTGTGGCTTGATCAACGAGGGGTACAACACTGACATTTGTGAGAATAAAATGGAAAAGGAACCCTCTAGCACCTCCCTCCCCTCCAACCGCCACCACCACCAGTTCGGCAAAATCCTCAGCGCCACCTGCGCACCTACATCGCGCACATTAAAACTGTACTACACTCCTGTGGGCTCAGATCACGTTCAATGTGGCTGCAGCCAGGTTTCAAACGCCTGGCCAGTGTCAGCAGTGTGGAACGTTGTCAAGAACTTCGTCCTATTGCTCGTCGCTTTGGGAACTGTCATTTTCGACACGAAATGTGTGGGAATCAGCACCTCATAGGAAGGAGTGATTTCAGTGGCACCCTTTACGCCACCTTCTGACGCCTTTAGTGTCTATTCTTAGTGGTGGCGTATCTGAAATGTTTTCGTCGGCCACCCATGAGAAAACCGAGTGGCTTCAACGGTGAGCATTGCGTTTCTGATCTCTATCGTGGAGGAACCGAATTAAGGGGTGAAATTTGTGTCAGAGTATGAGCGATGACCTCCATTCTGGTGACATTTCCACGATGCCGCTGAGGAGAATTGTGGTAGAATTTAGTGACAATGTGACATCATGAACCCACCTCAGACTTCACATGAACTTCTAAGACGCGGCTTGTTCGCATGTGCCAACACGATACGAAGCGTCGCCAAGTCTAAGGCTGACATATCTGAACGTTTTCAAGAATTACAGGGAAGCTTGTAGGCACCTTTGAGCCAAATTACAAACTTGTGAGTCGCAATTGGAAAAAATTACGGTAATTACGGCGTTTCGTAAAAGTGGTCCTTTAATTATGTTGCGAAGTGTATTAGGAGTGCATTTTACTCACATGACGTATGGAGCCTAAGAAGAATCCACTCGAGCCGTAATTTGGCTAATTATATCGACAAAATATCTGCAGCAAAATACGTAATATCTTCTCTGAAATATGGTGCATGAGGTTTCCTAAGCATGAATAGTGTCTGCTACTTGAGATTTTCCAGCATAGCTTTCACACCCTCTCATCAGTCAAAAAAAGCATTTAATTATTTAGATCATCCTTCGTTACATACCGTCTACGCTCAATATTATTCTCACCTGATTCCGATCCCACAGTCTTGAGTAGTGTTCATATATGTGCTGTACAAGTAGTTTGTGTGGAGTCTGTTTAGCAGACATAGTGTAGTTTTTTCGTACCCTATCAATGAATCGTAGGCTTTTTCGGGGTGACTGTGAGATTACGTTACAAGTATTCAAGGATGTGGAAAAGTGTAGACGTATCATTTTGAGGTAAGGCAGTCCGGAATAACTTACGCGAAAATCTACTCAAGTTCCGCATTAAGCTATCGCAGCGCCCAAATTTGTGGCTCCAGCTTCAGAACACTGATCGCAACGTAAGAATTCCCCCCGAATACTCTCCAGTACCCTCAGATAATTTCCCCTGTTGATCGGCTACCAATGGTGCACATAACGTGGTTTCAGATACCGAAAGTCTAACTCTACAGTATAGTAATAATGAATTCTACTCATCTGCACAGGTTTCACAAGCTGTTACATTTACGAAAGTTGTTCGAAATGGAATCCCCCAGCGTGACTGTAGGCACGGCATTGTCGCACAAAGTTCTGTCGTACTGTTCCTAATATCCTCAGAGTCATTCGAACAGTGCCGCAGACAGCGAGAATTATTACCAGAAGATTCTCTTTAGTCTCGACAGGAGTTTTAGATTAGGTTTCCCACATGACTCTACAAGAAAAAAATCAAGTGGCGTGAGATCAGGTGCACGTGTTGGCCATGAAACAGGATTTTCTCTGCCTCTCCACTTTTCAGGAAATTTCTGATCCATGTTATCACGAGCCCTCAGCCCAACGTTGGGGTGGGGACGGAAAGGGTGCTCTGTTGTGATGGAACCAGAGCCTGGGTAGTATATCTCTGATAAACACTGTGTACAGTGATGCATGTAAGCGAGGAGGAAGAAGAAACGGGCCTAGTACGTAATCACTGACTGCACATGCCCACAGGTTCACTGATAATCGTTGTTGATCGTTCTTTAAGACTGTAGCGTGGGGACTCTCAGCAGCCCCAATATGACTACTGCGACTGTTTGGCATCCCGTCTCTGGTGAAACAGGCTTCGTAAGTGAAAAATACATACTTATTGAGGATAGACAGCAAGGCGTTGCAAGAACCATGGCTGAATGTTACATGATGTCCACAGTCAGCAGGACTGAAAGCATGTACTTTCTTTGGATGGTACAGGTGTAGCTGCATTTTCTGTAATATTCCAGTGCGCTGTGAAACATTCATTTCAAGTGCAACTGATCGAGCGCTGATTGCAGGCGCCTCATCCAGTGGAGCAAGTTCTGCATCTCGTAAGTGAGGAGTTCGTGTAGTTCATTGCCATCATTGTCATCATTGTCTTCTTTCACTTGATCGTTGGAACTGCCTTGGAATCATGGTGGGAGCCGGATGTCTTCTATGTGAATATTTGGTCCTCTACAACCCTTCTGCTTCTCTGCTGCTTCCGTTTGCTTGCCCATACACCAAAAATCATGTCTATGAGTTCCGTCATCATTTGGTTAGGACTGGTAGACGTTACTGTTTCAACTTGTAAACACAGGTTGCAGTCTGATACGGTGCAAACATTTTACATTAGGGCTGCTGATTTCCGTACACAGTATGCCATCTGCCTTGGACCAGAGTAATTATTTCAGTCTCTACACCGAAGGGCTCGTTGTGATTGCTACCCTAGAATCTTAGCGACGGCCGTACCGGAACATGCATTCCACTGTTAGAAGTATCAGAACGACTTCCGCTTATAACTTCCGAAACAGTCATTTCCGAACTTGGGTCCCATTCCTCAGACTGGTACATTTAACTTTCTTCACCACTCCTGAAAGTTTGTAACGTCATTACGGAATCACCTGGTATTTGCTTTGGAACACATAGGCGCTCCAGTATTAGAGTCAGAGCATAACACATCTGTGGAGCACTTACGATCAAACAATGTGGAAGGTGTAGACAATATTCCTGCATTATGTCCAAAATAGCTGAGGAAAAGACTGTTCAAAATGGTATGTAGAATCTGTTAATCTGAAGACACACCATCAGCCTTTGGAGAAAATAGTCGTATCATACACACAATCTCGAAGATATCAAAGGCAAGTAAGTGCGGAAACTATCGCGTAATTTGATTAACTCTCAAATATCCAAGTTGCGTAACAGGCGAGACGTAGAAGAGTGGTTAACTCACTGGACTCGCATTTGCAAGAACCAACTCTCGTTCAGCCATCCGGATTCACATTTTCCTTGATATCCTTAAATCGATCGATCACTGCAGATTTTAGTCCCGATTCTGAATCAATTTGTTCTTTTGCTACATCTCTAATACCTCGACGTTGCTGGGACATTGAACCATAATCCTCCTTCCTTCCTAATCAAGAATAATATTGAGAGGAGTAAAAGAAATTTAAGGGACAGAGTCTTCTCCTTAGGGAAGGGCTGAAAAATTATTAGTTTTAACAAAAAGTAAGGAAAAGTAGCACGGAAGTGCCGTAGAGTGTTGCGCTAGCACCCTCGGATCGGTAGCTGCAAAAGTGGCGATGTTCGGTTTATCATGACAGTCATAGCAGTGGATTGCGCAGTGAGGATAGCCGAACTCTGTGGTAAAGGTGCTGCACAATCAAAACCATTTAGCACATGGGGTGGGGATGTGTCAACAAACGATTCTCTTGTTCTGTCGAAGTGGCTAGGTGCATGGTTTTAGTGAAAGAAATAACCAATGAAAGCTTGTAAATAAGTCAGGATTTTAGTGGCCCACTTGTCATCGTGGGAGAAACCAATACCACCACAACGCCAGAGCGATGCTGAACAGTGAGGTGAGTGAGCTTCACTAGCTGCAGTCATGGATCGAGACCGGGCTGCACCTGCCGTGAGCACCAAGTCCTTTGCAGGACATGGTGTCTCATCCCTGCTGATCTGTCATCTGCACCTGCTTGTGGGACTCGGCGCCACAACAACAGCCACTAGCCTTCTACTGTCCGAGGGCAGCGATTCGGATGCTGGGCACAGCTGTCTTCTCAGTCTGTCATCGTGACATGAGTGAGGCGAGGGGCCGCTGAGGCAAGCAGCACACATAGTCTCCTTACACAGCCATCATGGCTGCGTGCGGAGTCGAGGGGCGGTCCAGGCGGTGGGCAGAAATAAATCACTTGGACAATTTTTGTATGACAAGGTCATTTATTGACGGAAAATGCATTCAAATGGGCAACATGAGTCAGGCCTTGGAAGGCGAAGGTGAGCCAGAGCATAATGGTAGGTGATACATAGTGAAAGGTGGCTACACTGAGCCACAGCGCCAGAGATTGCGCCAAAGAGTATTATTCAGCCGCCTCCACTGGCAGTGCTTATCGAGAAGTCGTGGTGGAGAGTTCTCATCGAGAAGTCGTGGTGCAGAGTGCTTGTTGAGATGTAGCAGTGGTGAGTCGTTGTTGAGAAGTTCCCATGGAGAGTGCTTGATCAGATGTTGTCATATTGTTTTGATGGGCTAGACACCAGATATTGTTGGATTGGGGATGCTGTAATGATCAGAGTGTGCTTTTCGTCAATATATATGAAGTTAAAAAAATTCCTTTTTTTTGTATTATTTCAATGTCGTAAACAATAATGCCTATTGGTTACAGGTTCAGTCAACAAAGCAGCTGGCTCGTGTTCTTGTATTAGACTGTATTTCTGGTTTCTATGTGCAATTATAGTATTTCTGGTTTTTTTAAATTACTTCAGTATAAATGCTGTTTAAAATATCTGGTCTTATTGAGGAAGAACCGTGCCAGATGTGTACGTTGAATCACACTTCCACACACAGAACAGCTACACTTGTGTTTTGTTGTTTCGTAGGTTTTTGTGGTTGCTGGGGACTTAATTAATTAATTGTGTTAACGGAAGTTTTCTCTCATTCTTTGTTGTTATTCTATGCAGTCAGATTGCGTACTCATACTAATCAGGTCCAACCGTTACGAGACTTCGTAATCGGACATACAGCTACTAAAAAAAATAAAAAGTATTTGCATTCAAATTTTTAATTAAGCCCCCATGCACGTGGCGACCGCTGCTTCGAATCGTCCCTTGGAATTCTTTTGATAGTAAAAATAGCAGACAGTAGTATTGCTGTAGTAATTTGTAGTTTAGTAATTGTAGTCTATATTGCATGTGTAGATTTGGTAATTGTCATTCTTCTAATGGTATTTTTGCAGAATTTGATTTTTGATGTCTTGTATACGCGTTTGACAATTTTGTGCAATTATGAAGATTTCAATTGTTCGTTAATCGTGTTTGAGGGAAGCATTTCGTGTGAATGGTATTGTTGGTGATAAAGTGTCATATTGTGTGTAATTTTCGTATAGTGACGAGTTTCGTATGCTTTGTAAATGATTACGCGATCGATGAAAAAGGCAAAAATGATGGATAGTGAGAATGGCGAAATTGTTAACATGGCGAACTCGCCAACACAGGAGAACAGTTTGATGAATAATGAAGTTGAAAACAATTTAATAAGTCGGGAAAATAGTCCGGAAACAATTCAAAATTTTTCACAATCAAAAAAATTTTCAGAATACGAGATTAACGACAGAAGACTCTGGAATAGTACCGAACACAGACAGCTTTATGGCTATGCCGAAGGAAGTTAGTTTTGCGGGAAATGTTAGGGGCGAAAAGAATTTCGAACCAGTTAGTACGGAGCAGTTGATGGGTGCTACATTAAATTTGGGATCACGAATGGAAACACGGTTAGACGCACAAATAGGAACAATTAAAACTGAGATAGGAACAATTAAAACTGAGATGGAAGCAATGGCAACACGGTTAAGCTCACGAATGGGGACATGTTTCAAAAATACGAAAGATGAATCAAAGAAAGAAATTAGAGAAGAAGTACAACCGATTTTGAATGCTCACAATAACAGTTTAATTTCAATAGAAATTCGACAAGTGGAACAGGACAGAGAACAGGAAGAAAGAGATCGCGTGGTAGTACAAAAATTTTCAGAGTTAAATTTACAATGTGCACACGATAAGGAAGAAATATTTGAAAGAATCGAGGAATCAGTACCAATTGACAGAATAAATAACCTAACGCAACAGCATGAACAGTTAACTACTAAATGTGACAATACCGAGACCCGAGTCGCGACACTTGCAGAAGACGTAAATAAACAGAAAGAAAAAATGGGTGACTTATCGGAAAGAGTTGAGGAGATTTCAGATAAACTGACAAGTCTTAGTTTAAATGGGGACAGAGATTCAGATGATACGGCTCCATTGCCATATGCATAAACCAAACAACACCAGAACATAAATATACATGTTGAAAATCAGGGAAAGTTTAATGAACGCATTAAAAGGGAATTTGAGGCATTAGGAAAGCAAGTCAAACAAATTGAAAGCGAAATTGTAGGAAAAGACAGCAGAAGAAAATTAGAATCACAGATAGCAGAAGGGTTTGAAGAAAATAATTTGTTTCATTTACGGGATGCAACAAGAGAGCGCCAGGCGCGCGAAATTGACAATAATCGACGTTCGGACTGGGACAGACGAGGTAGGTCTTTGTCGCCACGAGGAGAAAACTTTGACTATAAACACTTCTTAACTGTTCGGAAATTTAAGATCTTTCGCAATTCTAAGAATGACATACATCCATGTTCATGGTTAGATCAATTTATGTACGCACTTCACCAAATTGGCCACTAAGTCACAAACTGGAATTTATGTGCGGCTATTAAAGTCCTCAGGGGATTCACTACACTAAGTGAATATGTGCCGTAGCGCGCACAGAGCCCCGAGCTGCAGTAGTGCTATTTCCCTTTTAGTTTTCTGCACTGCTGCCTGCTCTTTTACTATTCTTTGTATCTATCAAAACAACTCTTCGATGATCAATCTATCTAGACAGTCGGTAAAGAATAACCGGATATGACTATTTTACCCAAAAGTGATTTCGGAAATTACTGTTTGGACTTAGTATATTTTCTACAGCATTCATTCGTAGTTTAAACGAAATTTTACCTGTTTATCTTCGTGACAATATTACTTCATATGTTGACGATATTCTTATTGCTAAACGTTCTTGGAGTGAGCACGACATAATTTTGGATTCATTATTACGTATTTTTGCAAGAGTTGGCATTACAGTGAACTTGAAAAAATCTGAATTTGGTCGTTCTCAGGTGAAATTTCTTGGTCATATTATTTCTACTGAAGGTATTCTTCCTGATCCAGAGAAACTAGACGCTATTCGTAATTATGCTGTTCCTACCACAAAACGTGATGTTCGTAGTTTCCTTGGTGTCTGTAATTTTCTTAGACGCTTTGTTAGATTGGTCAATTTTGCCACACCTCGTTTTTGCGAACTATCTGGAAAGTTCTTTTTAAACGAAAATCGGTTGACAACTCTTTTTGGTTAGTTTGTATTCGTGATGAGTGGGTCAATAAATTGATTTGGTACACACATTTCAGTTATGCGCACTTTGGTCCCAGAAAATGCTTTCATAAATTACGAGAAAATTGCTACTTCAGTAATAGGGAAAAACGTATTCGATCTGTTCTTGCCAAATGCAAATTATGTCAAAAGGCTAAGCCACCAACTATTTCTCACAGAGCACCGTTGTTTCCTATCATTCCAGCGAAATTAATGGAGATGGCTGCAGTCGATTTGTTCGGTCCAGTGGTTCGTTCTACTAATGGTTTTGCGTACATTTTGGTAGCAGTGGAATTGACATCAAAATATGTGTGTTTTACACATTTACACAAAGCAACAGCTCGTTCAGTATCTAATGCCTTCATCAAACATTTTCTTAAAGAAGTGGGTCATGTTGATAAAGTTGTATCAGATAATGGATCACAGTTTCGCTCAAAAATTTGGCTTCGTACTCTACGGTGTCGTAAGATTAAACCAATTTTCATTTCACTTTTTCACCCTCAATCTAATGCTTCAGAGAGATGGATGAAGGAAATCAATAAATTGTGTCGTCTTTATTGTCATCAGAAACACAGAACTTGGGATCAGGATCTTCATATTTTTCAAAACATTCTGAATGAACTCCCTAATGATTCAACTTCTTTACCGCCTATATTGATATTAAAAAATAAAGCACCGACAAGTCGCATTTCTGAAATCGTTCCTTTTCCGCCTACACGGAAACTGCGGCATTCTGAAGTTGTCAACCTGGCTCTACGAAATATTGCATCTGCGGCTGCTCGAAGAGAGAAATCAGCTAAACGTCCTGGTCGTTTAAAAATCTTGTCAGTTGGTCAAAAGGCGTTAATTAAGTCTCATCGTTTGTCTCACAAAGGAAAAGGCTTGTGTCGCAAATTTTTTCTGCTTTATAACGGTCCATATAGAGTTCGCAAAATTATTCATGATAATACTGTAGAAGTAGAAACTCTTAAATCTCGGCGCTCTAAGGGAGTACATCATACATCGAACGTTAAAATTTTTGTGGAATGACATACTTTTGAGAAAGTAACAGCTACATGTAAACATGCAGAGAATACAAGGATATCGCGCTGTGTTTTGGCGGTGGCACATACTCAAAGCAACAGTCAAGTCTGCGCGCCGCACAAGGCAGTCGTTGACCGCAAACAATTACTTCCTACGTCACGCGCCTACAGCTGATCGAGCGCTCAGTGCGAATGCACTGACAGCCGTAAACAAATACACAGTCTAAATTCTCCGAATAAATTCAGTATAAAGCTGTAGTGACTTGATAGATTATGTTATTAACGTTCAGTATTTTTCAGGATACGGTTGTATACAATATTTAAGACCTTCATGTAAATTCTGTGTGTGTCCGACGTTAAGAGGACTTGCTATCGACAAAATTTTCAGGAAGAATATAATTTCGAAGAAGAAAGTAATAAACTAAAAAGGTAACTATTAATAGAGTTTATTTTTCAGGTAACATATTTCCACTTAGGTACGTACTTTAGACGTAATTTGCTGCTCGCGATTACTAAATTTCATGTTCTATGAATTTACTTGTGAAGCGACGTGCTTGCGTACATTAACTGATTTGACAATGTTTTATTAATGAACAGGGTTGTTACTTGTGTATATTTTGCATCGCTTGGCTGCACTGCTTTTTCACTGACGTCATATTTTTTTTACTATGTGCCTGCTGTGCTTATTTATTTGAACTATAATTGTCACCTGATTAATTGTGATAATATGGTTATGTACGTAAGTTATACTTTGTGATTTATCTGCTTGCGCCTTAATGTTTGCTTATTAAGATTACATATGAATATTTACTTGCATATGCTGTGATGCTAATGACCTGTTTATTATGTAAGATATATATTTGCTGCTTTGCGTATGGATTGCATATATACACATTTCTGTTTTGTTGTCATAACTACTCTTTAATTTGGTATGTAGAAATGCTGGTATACTGTGTACGAACATGGAGTTTAGGTCACACTATGGTATTAATTATAGATTGTTCGCTTGGCAGAGCCTCGTTATAGGGATTGTGCTGCATCCACTTGTTGACATTCTGTTCTCTACTGGTATATTTACTCGCTGTTGCATGTTTTGCTTACGCTCAGTGCCTTGTATTTTTAGGATAAGAAAATGAACTGCTGTAATTCTACGAACGACATTAGTACAAGAAACTTCATAGAAGTCACATGAGCTGGAGGTTTTACGGAAGCGGTATAAATTTACGCTAAAAGGAAGGAAGCTAACGATATGACATACCAACGCTAGGTTTAGACCACTGACAGTCATTACACTGCATTTTTCGTGAGCAATTGAAATAGTGACACTTGACACAAGAAATACTCCACATGTTTGCTTCTGTTTTGCCATGATTCTTGAAGTGGTGTACACACTGTGAAATATTAGGATAATTCACACTCCGTACTCGTACTTACTTACTGAAAGTTATTCGAACTAAAGGCTGTTAGAGGTCATGTATGCATTTCTTTTATTTTATGATGGACAAGGTAACCAAAATGTATCTTATAATTCATAATGAGTAGAAGATTTGGATCAGATGGATTACACAGAGGTTGTGTGTGGACATTATGTCTTCGGATTGTATGGGATGATGAATTGAAGTTTGCACTAGGATTTTATCTGCACTTGTTCGAAGAGACTGACTAGAGGAAAGAGTTCTTATGGAAGTAAAATGATATTGGTGCTAAGGTTTATATGTATCGACGTATTGTTGTTGTTGTTGTTGTTGTGGTCTTCAGTCCTGAGACTGGTTTGATGCAGCTCTCCATGCTACTCTATCCTGTGCAAGCTTCTTCATCTCCCAGTACCTACTGCAACCTACATCCTTCTGAATCTGCTTAGTGTATTCATCTCTTGGTCTCCCCCTATGATTTTTACCCTCCACGCTGCCCTCCAATACTAAATTGGTGATCCCTTGATGCCTCAGAACATGTCCTACCAACCGATCCCTTCATCTGGTCAAGTTGTGCCACAAACTTCTCTTCTCCCCAATCCTATACAATACTTCCTCATTAGTTATGTGATCTACCCATCTAATCTTCAGCATTCTTCTGTAGCACCACATTTCAAAAGCTTCTATTCTCTTCTTGTCCAAACTATTTACCGTCCATGTTTCACTTCCATACATGGCTACACTCCATACAAATACTTTCAGAAATAACTTCCTGACACTTAAATCTATACTCGATGTTAACAAATTTCTCTTCTTCAGAAACGCTTTCCTTGCCATTGCCAGTCTACATTTTATATCCTCTCTACTTCGTCCATCATCAGTTATTTTGCTCCCCAAATAGCAAAACTCCTTTACTACTTTAAGTGTCTCATTTCCTAATCTAATACCATCAGCATCACCCAACTTAACTCGACTACATTCCATTATCCTCGTTTTGCTTTTGTTGATGTTCATCTTATATCCTCCCTTCAAGACACCATCCATTCCGTTCAACTGCTCTTCCAAGTCCTTAGCTGTCTCTGACAGAATTACAATGTCATCGGCGAACCTCAAAGTTTTTATTTCTTCTCCATGGATTTTAATACCTACTCCAAATTTTTCTTTTGTTTCCTTTACTGCTTGCTCAATATAGGGATTGAATAACATCGGGGAGAGACTACAACCCTGTCTCACTCCCTTCTCAACCACTGCTTCTCTTTCATGTCCCCCAACTCTTATAACTGCCGTCTGGTTTCTGTACAAGTTGTAAATAGCCTTTCGCTCCCAGTATTTTACCCCTGCCACTTTTAGAATTTGAAAGAGAGTATTCCAGTCAACATTGTCAAAAGCTTTCTCTAAGTCTACAAATGCTACAAACGTAGGTTTGCCTTTCCTTAATCTTTCTTCTAAGATAAGTCGTAAGGTCAGTATTGCCTCACGTGTTCCAGTATTTCTACGGAATCCAAACTGATCTTCCCCGAGGTCGGCTTCTACTAGTTTTTCCATTCGTCTGTAAAGAATTCGTGTTAGTACTTTGCAGCTGTGGCTTATTAAAGTGATTGTTCGGTAATTTTCACATCTGTCAACACCTGCTTTGTTTGGGATTGGAATTATTATATTCTTCTTGAAGTCTGAGGGTACTTCGCCTGTTTCATAGATCTTGCTCACCAGATGGTAGAGTTTTGTCAGGACTGGCTCTCCCAAGGCCGTCAGTAGTTCCAATGGAATGTTGTCTACTCCGGGGGCCTTGTTTCGACTGAGGTACTTCAGTGCTCTGTCAAACTCTTCACGCAGTATCGTATCTCCCATTTCATCTTCATCTACATCCTCTTCCATTTCCATAATATTGTCCTCAAGTGCATCGCCCTTGTATAGACTCTCTATATACTCCTTCCACCTTTCTGCTTTCCCTTCTTTGCTTAGAACTGGGTTTCCATCTGAGCTCTTGATGTTCATACATGTGGTTCTCTTATCTCCAAAGGTCTCTTTAATTTTCCTGTAGGCAGTATCAATCTTACCCCTAGTGAGATAAGCCTCTACATCCTTACATTTGTCCTCTAGCCATCCCTGCTTAGCCATTTTGCACTTCCTGTCGATCTCATTTTTGAGACGTTTGTATTCCTTTTTGCCGGCTTCATTTACTGCATTTTTATATTTTCTCCTTTCATCAATTAAATTCAATATTTCTTCTGTTACCCAAGGATTTCTACTAACCCTCTTCTTTTTACCTACTTGATCGTCTGCTGCCTTCACTACTTCATCCCTCAGAGCTACCCATTCTTCTTCTACTGTATTTCTTTCCCCCATTCCTTTCAATTGTTCCCTTATACTCTCCCTGAAACTCTGTACAACCTCTGGTTCTTTCCATTTATCCAGGTCCCATCTCCTTAAATTCCTACCTTTTTGCAGATTTTTCAGTTTTAATCTACAGGTCATAATCAATAGATTGTGGTCAGAGTCCGCATCTGCCCCTGGAAATGTCTTACAATTTAAAACCTGGTTCCTAAATCTCTGTCTTACCATTATATAATCTATCTGATACATTTTAGTATCTCCAGGGTTCTTCCTTGTATACAACCTTCTATCATGATTCTTAAACCAAGTGTTAGCTATGATTAAGTTGTGCTCTGTGCAAAATTCTATCAGGCGGCTTCCTCTTTCATTTCTTAGCCCCAATCCATATTCACCTACTACGTTTCCTTCTCTCCCTTTTCTTACACTCGAATTCCAGTCACCCATGACTATTAAATTTTCGTCTCCCTTCACTATCTGAATAATTTCTTTTATTTCATCATACATTTCTTTAATTTCTTCTTCATCTGCAGAGCTAGTTGGCATATAAACTTGTACTACTGTAGTAGGTGTGGGCTTCGTATCTATCTTGGCCACAATAATGCGTTCACTATGCTGTTTGTAGAAGCTTACCCGCATTCCTATTTTCCTATTCATTATTGAACTTACTGCTGAATTACCCCTATTTGACTTTGTGTTTATAACCCTGTAGTCACCTGACCAAAAGTCTTGTTCCTCCAGCCACCGAACTTCTCTAATTCCCACAATATCTAACTTTAACCTATCCATTTCCCTTTTTAAATTTTCTAACCTACCTGCCCGATTAAGGGATCTGACATTCCACGCTCCGATCCGTAGAACGCCAGTTTTCTTTCTCCTGATAACGACATCCTCTTGAGTAGTCCCCACCCGGAGATCCGAATGGGGGACTATTTTACCTCCGGAATATTTTACCCAAGAGGACGCCATCATCATTTAATCATACAGTAAAGCTGCATACCCTCGGGAAAAATTACGGCCGTAATTTCCCCTTGCTTTCAGCCGTTCGCAGTACCAGCACAGCAAGGCCGTTTTGGTTATTGTTACAAGGCCAGATCAGTCAATCATCCAGACTGTTGCCCTTGCAACTACTGAAAAGGCTGCTGCCCCTCTTCAGGAACCACACGTTTGTCTGGCCTCTCAACAGATACCCCTCCGTTGTGGTTGTACCTACGGTACGGCTATCTGTATCGCTGAGGCACACAAGCCTCCCTACCAACGGCAAGGTCCATGATTCATGGGGGGGTATTGAAGAGGTGTTATTGAGGTATTGAGATTATGTGAAGTTATTGATTATTGGAGTTTTGGTGGACAAGAGGTAAGGCAAATGATATTGATGATAAGGTTTATATGTATCGACGTAAGAGGTATTATTGAAGTATTGAGATTATGTGATGCTGATGATTATTGGAGTTTTGGTGGATAAGAGGTAAAGTAAGTGAGGAGCATATTTTTTTGTTGGTTTATATGGAACGAGGAGGATGAAGATGGCAGACTAGAACACTCAAGTAGAAGGAAGATTGTCTACACACACACTTTGTTAAATCACTAAGCAGTATATGCTTTTTTTGGAGAGAGGAAGCATTTGCATATCTTGGCACACCGCCAGTTGTTCAGAAACCGTACATTTTGATTTGGCTTGGCAAACATTGGTCTTGACATGATGACTACGACGTTGACTAACTATTATTGACTGTTATACATTGCTGCCACTACTACTTGATACACAAGTTGAACATAAAATTTTGGACAGAATTGCATTTAAACAGTTAACACTATTCAATTACACAGTAGTACTTAAATGTGGTTGAAAGATGAGTGAGTGTGTTTTGTGTGTTTTCCTTTCCTAATCCCAAATAATTGGTACCGACCTATCCCCTAAATATTATTTTACTTGTTTATTGTGGCTTGCACTGACACCCATAAATATTATAGGTTTACCGTTATTTGTGTATTGTAATAGTTAATATGACAATTATCTGATATCATTTGTGTGTTTATTATAATTTGTATGTTTAGTGTAAGGGCATTGAGAATAATTTTGTAAAAGCAATTGTGTGTGCATTCAAACTGTTGTTCGTGCTTGCACCTATTCAACATTGCTGGGTGCCACTTGGAAATGTTTTAATTTCTGCTGATAAACTCTGATGAACTGTCTGATTAGTGATAGTGAATATTATGGACTGTTACGTGCACCTGTTCAAGATTACTGGGTGCCACTGATGGACTGCTTCTACTGAAGTGATGTCACTTGTTGCTGTCTGCACCTGCTCAGCATTGCTGGGTGCCACTGTTGGAACTGCTCAACCAGTGATGAGATGTCACTTGTTGCTGTCTGCACCTGTCAACATTACTGGGTGTCACTAATGGAACTGCTTCTACTGAAATGATGTCACTTGTTGCTGTCTGCACCTGCTCAGCATTGCTGGGTGCCACTGTTGGAACTGCTCAACCAGTGATGAGATCTCACTTGTTGCTGTCTGCACCTGCTCAACATTACTGGGTGCCACTAACGGACTGCTTCTACTGAAATGATGTCACTTGTTGGTGTCTGCACCTGCTCAACATTACTGGGTGCCACTGATGGAACTGCTTCTACTGAAATGATGTCACTTGTTGCTGTCTGCACCTGCTCAACATTGCTGGGTGCCACTGATGGAACTGTTTCTACTGACATAATGTCACTTGTTGGTGTTTGCACCTGTTCAACATTACTGGGTGCCACTGTTAGAACTGTTTCTACTGAAATGATGTTGCTTCTTGCTGTCTGCACCTGTTTAACATTGCTGGGTGCCACTGATGGTTCTACTAATGGTTTTGCGTACATTTTGGTAGCAGTGGAATTGACATCAAAATATGTGTGTTTTACACCTTTACGCAAAGAAACAGCTGTTTCTACTGAAATAATGTCACTCGTTGGTGTCTGCACCTGTTGACCATTGCTGGGTGCTACTGCTGGAACTGTCAACTACTTGTTTATTGAACTATGGAAAGAATTTTATGTGAATATTTGTATAAACTGATTTTTTTGTGTATTTACTGTTTGTGAAATGTTATGAGACTCTTACCTACACCTATTTGATATTGCTGGTGCCATTGAGTGAATGGTACTTGTGTAAACTATTATGTAAAATCACATGTATGAATGCATTTGTATTCCTTAATGTATTTTATATATTAGGTTATGGAATGGTCAGTGCAAAGCCAAAATTTATTTAGTGAAGTGATATTTACTTCTTAACATTATCTTTTATTTTTGTCTGTTTTTTTTTTTTTGGACGAATTTGGTGGTATTTTCACCACCAATGCTGGCAAAAATACCATCAAATTCTGGCCCGTGGAGAAGGGGCATATGAAAGGTTGCTACACTGAGCCACAGCGCCATAGATTGCGCCAAAGAGTATTATTCAGCCGCCTCCACTGGCAGTGCTTATCGAGAAGTCGTGGTGGAGACTTCTTATCGAGAAGTCGTGGTGGAGTGTGCTTGTTGAGATGTAGCAGTGGTGAGTCGTTGTTGAGAAGTTCCCATGGAGAGTGCTTGTTCAGATGTTGTCATATTGTTTTGATGGGCTAGGCACCAGATATTGTTGGATTGGGGGTGCTGTAATGATCAGAGTGTGCTGTTCGTCAATATATATGAAGGTAAAAAAATTCTTTTTTTTGTATTATTTCAATGTCTTAAACAATAATGCCTATTGGTTACAGGTTCAGTCAACAAAGCAGCTGGCTCGTGTTCTTGTATTAGACTGTATTTCTGGTTTCTATGTGCAATTATAGTATTTCTGGTTTTTTTTAAAAAAATTACTTCAGTATAAATGGTGCTTAAAATATCTGGTCTTATTGAGGAAGAACCGTGCCAGATGTGTACGTTGAATCACACTTCCACACACAGAACAGCTACACTTGTGTTTTGTTGTTTCGTAGGTTTTATAGTTGCTGGGGACTTAATTAATTAATTGTGCTAACGGAAGTTTTCTCTCATTCTTTGTTGTTATTCTATGCAGTCAGATTGTGTACTAATACTAATCAGGGCCAACCGTTAACGAGACTGCGTAACCGGACAGTCGGCTACTAAAATTAAAAAGTATTTGCATTCATTTAATATAATTAAGCCCCCATGCAATAGTTTACATCAAACCTGGTTGAAGTTAATGAATAGTGGCGTCTGCCATTCGGACAGGTGTGAATGGCGAGGCAGCTACAGGGACAAAGTTCAGGGTGTCGCAGCACCGGCAGGGGCAGGTGGTGTTCACAGCTACAGGGCGTGCGGCAGGGGGAGAGCCTCGCCGACGGGTGGCAGGGTACATCCAGCACCGCCATGCGGCTTCCTCCACACTGATTGGTCAGACGCCGAGAAACCCACAGCGGCAGCATGGAAAGTTCCGAAGCATGGCCTGGTCAGCGTTGCCTAGGCGGCGTTACCTCATCAGCACACGAGGGAGGTGCATGATCGATACTGCCCACCCCGGTGCTGACTTGCTGTTGCCAGACCATGGGACGAAAAAATTACAGGCAGCTGAATCTGCTGGCTAATGCTTGACCATAACGAGAGAATGAAATTAAACTTTTGAAATAAATTAACGATAGAATCCCCTACTATATGGCTCACCCTTACATATTGGTGCACATTAATAGGAAGTATGCCAACTCTTCGTCTCTATGATGGCTTGAAATCTGCTGGGGACATTTTCGCTGAGGTGTCTGAATATCTGGAATAGCAGCCCTTTCTCCCTTAAAAGCCAGATTTAGATAAGGTAGGGATGCTGAACGTTGAAGTTAGGCCATAAGTTGGCCCAAAGATACAGGGTACAGATCAGGTCTGCAGACAGGCCAGTATATTTCAGAAATTTTACTGTCCACAAAGCATTGCCTCATAGATGCTGCTGTGCTTTATGACACGGCGCATTCTCATTCTCTTACAGACAATCAGCGTCTCCGTACTGTTCCTCTACTGTATAGGGTACACTGCGATGTAAAATGTGTTCGTATCCTACCGCTTTTAGCTTTACCTTAACGGCAATAATGGGGCCAAAACCTAACAATGAAAAACACCACCATACCGTCACATCACCCCATCTGTACCTCACAGTTGACCTACACATTATAAATTACCTTCTCCGGGAATTCGCCAAACCCAATCCGTTCCATCGGATTTACAAATGCTCAAGAGCGGTTCATCACTTCACACCACCCGTCTTCAGTCGTCGAGTGAATCAGACGTAGGCTTAATATCTGGCGTTCCCAAAGGAAGTGTTATAGGCCCTCTGCTGTTCCTGATCTACAGGAACGATTTAGTGGACTATCTGTGTAGCGCTCTTAGATTGTTTGCAGATGATACTGCGATTTATCAACGTGTAAAGTCATCAGATGATCAAACGAATTGCAGAATAATTTAGAGAAGATATCTGTTTAGTGCCAAAAGTGGCAAGTGAGTCTAAATAAAGAAACTTGTGAAGTCATCCAAACGAATACTAAAAGAAATTTGCTGAACTGCGTTTACACGAGAAAGCACACAAATCTGCAGCATGTGAGTTCAGTTAAATACTTACGGATTCCCATTACGAATAACTTAAATCGTAACGATCACATAGATAATGTTGAGAGGAAAGCACACCCAAAACTGCGATTTATTGACGGAACTCGTAGAAAATGCAACAGATCTACTAAACAGACTACGCTTGTCCTTCGTTTTCTGGAGTACTGCTGCGCAGTATGGAACCCGCATCAGATAAGATTGACGGAGCATGCTGAAAACGTTCAAAGAAGGGCTATCGTTTTGTTTTATCGCTAAATAGAGGAGAGAATGGTATAGATATCACACGTGAACTGTGATGACAGTCCAGGAAACAAAGCTATTATTCGTTGGACAGGACCTTCTCATGGAGATTCACTCAGCTACTTTCTCCCCCAAATGTGAAAATATTTTATTGCCGCCTACCTATGCAGGGAGACATGATCATCATAATAAAATAAGAGTATCAGAGCTCTCACGGAAAGATGTAAGGGCTAGCTTTTCCTACGCTCTTCGAGAGTGGAACGGTACAGAAATAGCTTGGACGTGGTTCAATTATCCCTCTGCCAGGCACTTAATTGTGAATTTCAGAGCAATCATATACACGTATGTGTATATCCACTGTCCAGTGACCTCGTCCTTTACAGCACTTGCAGCTTCACTTAGCATTGCTTACAGAAACGTGTGGTTGTGATGAGCTGGTCGACGACTTAACGCCACACTTCTTAATCCCTACGCACAGTCATTGTGCTACCTGGAGCGCTGGTAGCAATTCCACTTCACAATGAAATCATCAGCAATTGACTTGGACAGATTTAGAAGTGTTGAAATATCCATGATGGATTTGTTGCTAGGGTGACATCCACTTTCGCTTCTTACGACACAATACTCCCCAACTCCTTGTATGCTAGCAGGTTCGCCTCTCGTGAAGTCTAGTGTTCAATTCTGCATTACATAGCGATGTCCGTATACTTTCGCACAGATTAACTTTACATGTGTCCGGTGAGGTCACTAAGCGCAGCAGGGAAGGACACATCTGCCGGCAGCAGGTCACTTGGCTTGGCAGACTTATGGGCATCTGTGAACGGCTACACTCTCACTTGTCAACAGGCTCTCCGGACGGTATGTTTTTTGACGACGAGCCTGCGTTACGTAGTGTAGTAATAGACTGTGATTTACGCTCTGTTGTTCCCTATCGACGACGTTGGGCTATCCCCGGAACTGCCTATCTGCCTAGTGCGGTAATGTTCTCAGGCCGCTCGATCTACTGTTGAACTCTCAGTGAAGGAACCAACATTGCCCCGAGAGCGTGATTCGTGCTCGAACGCTTCGCAGTCGAAATTATCAAAGTGTAGATTATTCAACAAATTTCCAGAGATCTGTATCGACCAAGAGGCGTTCTCCTACAGAAGCACTTTGCTTTGTGTACTTCTGAAGAGGTAGGAACTTACTTTCCGGGAATTATGTGTGTATAATTTGACTTTATTAACATCTGTGTTGATGACGATGCAGACTTACAACATCTTGATACAGGAAGAACCGCAACAGCTGTTAAAATGACCGGTTTCGCAGTTTATAGCTGCATCCTCAGGTACACATCCGAGTAGAAAAATGGGGAAAAATTAAAATAATCAACATTGTCTAAACCCAAAGTTAAAAAGGAAGCAGTAAATAGCGAACAAAAGTACTCATACGAGGGTTAAATGGACGACCCAGCATTCTCAATCAAATAAAAATAAAACATCCGTCGAAGGAACGGTAGGGAGATAATATAATCAGCAGAAAGATAGAGTCGACCACCCCAGACAACAAAGGATCCTAAATAAAAACTCCAGAGAAGTGGCAGGGTTGACCACTTAACCGTAGTCGGGTTTTTATACGAATTTATTTTGAGTACTCTTATCCATTATTTACTAAACCTTTTTTAACTTTAGTTATACACAATAGTGTTTATCTTATTTCCCTCCACTTGCCCCCCCCCCTTTTTCAGCTTAGATGTATTCCTGGGTATTTAAACAATAATCTGCGAAACCGGTCGTTTCTTCATTTATCAAGACGTATTTCCACAATTGCGACTGACCGGAGTACAAAGTTTTTTGTAATACAACAGATTGTCAGAAGAGACAGACAAGTTCAAACGAAGAGAGGTGCGTTTAATCAGGGAATCGGTTAGTCGGCCGAGAGCATTTCAAGATTTTCCGTTGGCAGACACTACAAGAGACGTGCTATGCATCACAGAAAGGTAATTTGGTAATTTGGACAGCGTACATTCTATGACGAGGAGGGCACCTCACTGCTTCGTTTCACAATCATCTCCTCGGGCGACAACGAGGCCGAAAGGCGGCATGCAGAGCATAATTGTAGCCGGAAAACTTATGTTCGGAGTCTAAACGTAGAGACTTCCCATACCGTTACAAAATCATCGTGTGATAGACAGCACTGTTTGCAGTCAGTGATTGGAAAAACGACATATTTCATATGTTGTGTGTAGGAGCATTTTCAGATTTGATTTTGATGCATGTTACAAAATTCAAGAAAACAATGTCCCAATTTTGCTTCCCGAATAATAATAACGGCATGTGACGAGGGCCTCCCGTCGGGTAGACTGCTCGCCTGGTGCAAGTCTTTCGTTTGACGCCACTTCCGCGACTTGCGCGTCGATGGGGATGAAATGATGATGATTAGGACAACACAACACCCAGTCCCAGAGCGGAGAAAATCTCCGACCCAGCCGGGAATCGAACCCGGGCCCTTACGATTGACACTCTGTCGTGCTGACCACTTTTTTTTTTTTTTTTTTTTTTTTTTTTTTTTTTTTTGTGTGTGTGTGTGTGTGTGTGCCCGACCGAGACTCGAACTCGGGACCTTTGCCTTTCGCAGGCAAGTGCTCTACCAACTTTTTTTTGTTGTTGTAATCTTTATTATTGAACAAACGGAGAGTACATATATATATATACACAAAGCAAAAGTTCTTCAAGGTACCAGTTAAACATATACAGATGAGTGTTAGGTAAACAAAATATTAGAATAACGTAAAATACAACACATTAGAACATATCCTGTTTTCCTTTTTTTGTTTTCTTTTGTTTTTGTTTTTGTTGAAAAATTTATATTGAACAAACTAAAAGTACATATATATTCACTATGCAAGAGTTCTTCAAGGTACCATTGAAAAATATACAAATGACTGTTAGTTAAACAAACAAAAAATATTAAAAAAGAAAAACATTAAATACAACAAAATATAACATATTCTGTCTTCTTCCTTTTTTTTTTTTTTTAAAAAAATTGTGTTTGTTTTTGGTCGATGCATGAGAACGTGGATAAGGGTGTTGCATCATGTGACAGGTAGGCATGGTACACCCCAACTTTGAGTGGGGTCAAGGAAGACGCTGTGGAGATAACCGGTAAAAGTTTGTCGGTAAGATGGTTTTCGGGTGAGAGTGCTATGCGCGGTCACAACTTTGTACCAGAAGTCAAGGACTGTATGCGGACCACTCCGAAAGAGATATTCTAAAGCCTGTCCTCGAAACCAGATTAGGGTATGGTGCTTAGCAAGAGGGTAGTGAAATGTCTGGGGCAACAACAGGAAATCCGGGGTTACCGTCGTTGGCGGGGCACGGAGGTAAAAGCCCACGATTCGTTGGATGAGGAGCCATACGTTTTGTTTCAGGGGGCACGTAAGACGGTGCTCGTCGATGTCTTCGAGCTGACAGTCAGGGCAGAGTGGGGAGGTGGCCAGTCCTATGCGATAAAGTCGACTATTAGTCGGGAATTTTTCATAGACTAAAACATACCAGAGTGCAGACACAGACGACGGTAAAAAGGGTGCATGCACACACCCTCAAACCATGCGCCAGTTAATGTCAGGATGCTGTATCACCACGGGGCCGCAAGGGTTGGACGGCATAAACAAACGATAATAATCTTTTGTACGGGGAGGACGGGTGACTGGAAGATCAGCCCGAACGTAGCTGAGTTCTATGAAACAATTGGCGACGTAGTACAATAATGGAGAAATAGGTGCCACATTGATCAGTGGATCGAGAGAAGCTGGTCGGAGGATATCTAAGAGATTGCGTGTTAAAGACGGGACCGGCCCCTGCCAGTGCCGCAACAGAGTGTGGACAAAGAGTGCAGAAGAGCGTGCCCGCTCGTTGATGAGTCCGAGGCCACCTTTTGCAGGAGGCAGTGTTAGAGTGTTGTAGCGGACTTTGAAAAGTGCCCCTGCTGACACGAAATATCCAAAGGCTGAATGGATGCGGCGGCCAAGGAGTAACGGCACTGGGAGGATCTGGGCGACGTGTACCAATTTAGGGGCGACATAGATGTTGACATAGGACACACGTTGGAGTTGGTTTAAGTTACGGTGCACTTGACCGCGGACATGGTGCCGAATCGACTGCAAAAGCCGCCGGTAAGCCAGGGCCACTGTGCGTTGTGTGGAGCTCGTAAATTCGATGCCCAAGTAACGAAGGGTGGCGCTAACTGGGAGTGGGGTCGGCACCATAGCCGGGAGGCCGCGCCCAATGTGCATCATAGTCGATTTACGGACATTAAGAATGCCACCAGAAAGACGTCCATACTGGTGGATCCATTGGATGGCGTCATTGAGTTCCGTGGAGGAGCAGGTGAGAAACAGGAGGTCGTCCGCATAAGCCCTACAGTGAAAGGTGTGGTCACGCAAAGTGAGGCCCTGCAGTCTAGAGGTAAGTCCAGTGATGAGGGGCTCAAGTGCAATGGCATATAGTAAAGTAGACATAGGGCATCCTTGACGCACAGAGCGGCGTATAGGAATCGGTCCTACAAGCCTCCCATTCACTTGTACCATCGAGACCGCGGGAAGGAGTAACCGGCGAATGGCATCGACAAAAAGCAATGGGAACCCCATACGTGTCGCCACCATGAGGAGGAATGGGTGTCGAACGCGATCAAAGGCACTCGTGAAATCGACGGATACCAGTGCTGCACGAAGGCGACAAACCGACGCCAGTGCAATGAGGTCACGTCATTCTCCTAGGGCTGTTTGTAAGGTGGCCCCACAACCACGTGCAGTCTGCTCAGGTGGATGGACCGTAGGTAAGACGGTGCGTATGCGCGCTGCTAAGAGGCGTGCATAGATTTTGTAGTCTGCATTCAGTAGTGTAAGGGGGCGATATGCAGAGACATGAGACCCTCCCTTCGGTTTAGGCACAGGTAGAAGAATGCCAGTGACGAATTCAGGTGGAATTGGGAAGGACGGAGTAAAGAGTTCCTGAATCATTTCCGTCCAGCGAGGAAGCATTAACGTGGTGAACGCCCGGTAAAACTCCACTGGGAGACCATCTGGTCCGGGTGATTTGTTCTTGGCCCCTTTGTTGATCGCATCTACCACCTCTTCTGCGGTGATTGCAGACATCATGGACGTTGACTCCGCTACGGTGAGGGTCCGATCAGGGGAAGGACGGAGATCATCAGGAATGGGCGTCGCCATCGGTTCATCATCATAAAATTGGCGATAATGTTCAGCAAAGGCATACACGACCGCCGCCTGTGTTGTGTGGTGAACACCATCGGAGGTCGTGATGTTGGAGACGAAAAGCCGACGTCGACGACTATGGTCGGATGCGGCATGGATTGTGGATGGGGTTTCGTCGTGGAGGAGGTCTTGTCGTCGGGAACGCACCACGACACCATGCAGTCGTGCACGTTGAAGAGAGAGGAGACGAGCTTTAGTACGTTGTCGTTCCCTGTGGGTGTCAGGTGATGGAGGGAGCGCATCGAGCTCACGGAGGACGGCGTAGTGAAAATTTGTGGTGTCTCGATGCCATGCTGCTGCTTCCTTGCCACATTGTATGAAGGCCTTTCTGATCGCAGGTTTGGCACATTTGAGCCACCAATGGAACGTGGATGTGTACTGTGGAAGGCGTCTTTCGCAAGACGCCCATGTAGTGGCAATACATTGTCGGCAGCGTGGATCATTAAGGAGGGAGGTATTAAGCTTCCAGTAACCTCTGCTGCGCCACACTGACTGAGGTGGCAGAGCCAGGGAGCAAATGACGGCGCAATGGTCCGAAAATGCAAGGGGCCATCGTTCAGCTTGGGCGACTTCATTGCCGAGGTGAGCAGAGACATAAAACCGGTCCAGTCTGCTCGCAGAATGTGCTGTATAATGGGTAAAACGGGGGGTATTGCCATGAATTTTCTCCCAAACGTCCACTGGATGAAAATCTTCGATTAAGGTGAGCAGCGCCGGGCATGGCGAATAACCAGGTACTTGGTCCTGCGGATGGAGGACACAGTTGAAATCGCCTCCCATGATAAGGCGATCATAGCGTCCAGAAAACAGGGGCGCCACGTCATGTCCGAAGAAAGTGGACCGCTGCCGACGGTTCGTGGAGCCAGACGGAGCGTAGATATTGATGACGCGCGTGTCGAAGATGGTAACAGCCATGCCTCTTCCACAGGGAAGGATTGTCGTGTCCATGAGTGGGATTCCTTCGCGTATGTAGAAAGCCACTCCACACCCTGATTGATCACATGTGGACGTGTATGAGCTGGTGGTAGTGTGGCAACGCGTACTTCCTGAAGAAGGGCGACGTCGACGTCAGAGGCCCGAAGCATGTCACATAGGGGTTGCAGCTTGGGTGCAGTGCCGATCATGTTGATGTTCAGTGTGGCAAACCGGTATGTTTGTTTCAGTGGTGGTGGACGCGCATCTACCATCACCAAGGGAAGTAAGAGGAGGGCACCGTCAGGAAGTCCCGTCCCCTCAGCTGCAATGCCTCGCTTTTGATGTTAACAGGCAGCCTCGTTCGGCGGAGGTAACTCATCCGGAGGAGGGGACGTACCTTCCTCAATGTCGTCGGCCAATGCTCCTGTGCCGTGGGTCTGTCCAATGTCCATGGGAATTGCGTCGTGGTGAGAGAGATCTGGAGTTGTCGGCGGGGAGACAGGCGTCTCAACCGGCGCACCGATCGTTACACTGTGCGTGGCGACCTCCATAGTGGTCCCGTCCTGCGAAACGTCTTGTTCATCGTGAAAGTTGTCCGCCGACCTCTGCGTGGAAATGTCGGCTGCTTGGGTGTCGTCTTCGTCGTCGCGGGTGGCAACGCTCTGAGAGCCCGTGGGTGAACGGCGACGGCGTTTGCGCCTACGTGGCGAGCGTTGTTTGCGCACGTGTTCCTCAGTGTCGGACGACGGCAAGGAGGAGCGTCGACCTGGTTCGAAGGCGTCGGTGGGTACAATGAAATTGTCAAACAGGTATTGTGAAGATGTACTGGTCTTCTCAGCGTCCGGTTCGGGAGCCTGTTCAGCGGCAAGGTTGTCAGGTGGGACGTCTGTACCGTCCGTTGGTGACTGGGACGGTGGGACATGCCGATCGGAAGGACCGGGCGACGGACTGGACGAAGCTGTAGACGTGGGAAGAGCCGCTGCGTAAGTGACCGGTAGGGCGGTCATCGTGGGTGTGACGGACGCTTCCGACAACGGGAGCTGCGCGACACGTCGTTGAATGCATTCAGACCGTAGGTGACCTTCTTTCCCGCAACCGGAACAGGTCCGAGGTTGGCCGTCGTACATTATAATGGCACGGCAGCCTCCGATACGTAGATAGGAAGGCACGTGTTTCTGCAACTCGATGCGGACCTGTCTAACACCGTTTAAAACTGGATAGGTCTGAAATTGGACCCATCGTTCGGCAACATGTTCCAGAACGTTGCCATAGGGACGGAGCGCCTCGATGACGACGTCTACAGGTAGTTCGAACGGCAGTTCGAAGATCCTTATCGTCCGTGTGTCGAGACCTGCGTGATCGACGGTAACGGGTCCGACGTTGCCGTCGGAATGACAGAAGCGCAGTCCACGTTTTGCCTCTTGAAGCACCTTGTCACACGCCGCATCGTTGATCATTTTGACGTAGACGGTACTGCTAACTATGGACAAGTGAATACCAATTAGATCCGTTGGTGGTATTTTAACTTCATCGCGTATAAATCGTTCTACCTCCAGGGCCTTGGGTCGGGCGAAGTCGGAACAAAAGTTGAAACGTAATGTCTTCTTCCGATAGTTGTGCGCCATGGTGGTCTAGAAGGAAAACGGCACTTACAGCGGCCGAAGTAAACGCAAACACACCGTGCACGCCTCGCCCGCAGCGCTCTGGCGCGTGACCGCCTCGCAGCACTGCCGGCGGCAGACTGTGAACCCGGGCCCTTACGATTGACACTCTGTCGTGCTGACCACTCAGCTACCGGGGGCGGACTTTGCTACCCGAAAGAAAACAGTTCCTCAGTGAGAGAAGGTGTTACGAAGTGAGAAGAGCTGTAAACTAAGCCCGTGTAAACTGTACACAGATTCCAGAGGAAAATTGATACTCTATTCCATGATTGTCTTTCTAGGACTGCGCCTTGTTTCCAATAGAACACATTTGGGACATCAGTGAACAAAATTTTTGAGCAAAAAACTTCAACACGTCTTTCTTTGAAGGCTCAGTTACTGACACAGGGCTATACAGCTGACATAAACGTCGACGATTCATCGAATATGAGTACGCAAGTTTAAATTATGTACAAGGAATATTCATTCCTTGATGTATTAATATAGTAGGAACGTTACAGTACAGAATGGGCAGCAGTGACGAATAAAGTGATCAGCGCACTAATTTCACTCAGGCGATGGAAAGGTGTAACGCCGGAAATGCATATCCTCCTATTTCCATCTATTGTACTATAAATTTTTTTCCTATTTTGTTACCTGAAGATATGACATTTATGTGTCTTTATATATTGTAATTGTTTTACTATTTGTATATACATATTTATGTATTTATGTCGATGTATAGTTGGTTTGTGTTATAAACATTATTTGTATTTTTACGCTGGGTCTTGCCTAGGGAAAACTATGCTATCGGACGATTACATCGATAGGTCGTGTGGAGAACCAAAGTGTTTACGATCTTTGGTAGTGTTAACTCTGCCGCATGGAGTGCGGGCAGAGGGAGTCTGGCTGGAGTAGGGCGGTGGAGCAGGTGTGTTGTGTGACGCTCCCGCTAGTTGCCGCGCTTTCGAGGTTTGGCAGCATGTAATTGCGCTCGACTTGCGATGATAGTTTCTGACACGGTGTCGCGGACGGGAATCATTAGCTGGCGCACATTAACAGCCCATTTCGCCTGGTGACCTTGTCGAGAAGAAGGCACGCCAACATCCAACTTCTGCAACAGCGACGGCCGACATTGAGTGACTGTCGCCACCTCCCCGATCGACGACTGCAAACCTTCAATCAGCCAACAAGGAAGACTAAAAGCACGTGAAGTTTTAGAACTGTATGGCAGACCTCAGCTTTTCAAACTGTTGCATCACAAAAATACAGCAACTTAACATGAACCTTTGTTGCTCATTGTCCCAATTGCATTAGCAAGCAGGGTCCCTCCCTTTTCTGGAATGAACCCGAGTGTCGTTGAAATAAATACGCCAGCATTAAAGTAATATCATTCCATTTCACTGCTTTAATTTCAAAGTTCAGTTAAAGTATTCGTAGCTGACTACAATATTTAGATTACACAAGCACACATTAAGAGTGCGAGTTTTGTTACCACATTTTAGCTTACCTGTGACTGCAGCTCAGCTTGGTACGTACTAGATTTTACTATTGTTAATTGTTCAGGATCATTTAATTCAAGTTCAAAGTTAAATCTCTTATTTCTAAATTGCGTAGATTCAAGTAGCATTTGAAATGATTGTTGAGGTAGCCCAAGACTAGCCTTACTTTATTGAATTTCGTAGTGCTTCAGAAATAAAGTTCACTATTAATTTCAGTTACTAAATTAACCTTCAATTTTCCGGTTTTATTAATTCTTTTGCTAAATTAAGTCAGAGTGTAGAGAAATTTATTACTTCTGACAAACATTCAGTTTTCACACAGCACGTGTCAACATTTAGTTGCCACGCTTTTAGTGCTAATTATATGTGCATTAATCTTTCATTTTCAGTTATTAGAGTAGTTGTCCATAGGACTGGCGACCGTAATTTTCCCCAAATCTCAAATATCTAATTAACGCCAATTAACCGTTAACGTAACGATCGCACATTTACTTACTTTATTAATTTTATCCTTTTCTCAAAATTAATTTTCACCGATTTCATTTGCATTTTTCCTTTCATTTAGATGTAACCCTGTCCTCCCTCTTTACCGACAAATAAACTTCGGTGACGATTGCTTTTCCCAAATTTCCATTAGGTGCACGCGGTTTAATTTTTCACTGTCATTAAGGTCGATAAGTGAGGAGGAGGTTACAAAGGGCTATCTATCGACACGGCAACAGTGAAACGAAGGAAGGATATTATGGCTCTCAGCCGCAGAGGACACGTCGGCAATGCAAAAGCGGGAGTTGAAAATTTGTGTTGGACTGGGACTCGAACCCGGATGATCCGCACCTTAACTACGTCGGCCATTCGGTCCCGCTTTCCGTCAGACGCAAATTAGCAACTTCCCGCTCGCCGCGCCGCAACGACCCTTGCCCCATCAACTCCATAGGATTCGGTCGTGGGTTGTGCGTCCGTACTGAAATTTATCGAACATGTTCGACAGAACAGATACCATTCATACCTATACTTCCACGAGACCGACGGCTGTTTGATGAAAAAGTTTCAATTTGGATGCACAACGAACGTCCGGACTCCCACGGGGATCAGAATCTGTGAGTTTTGGATTAATAAGCTGCGGTCCCCACCGTGCCGCGAACATGAAATTAGGAATCTGGGTCTGAAGAAAAGCGTGTCCGGATGGCCAAAGCGGAAAGGGCAACCGTTTTAGAGAAGCGGAGCATCCAATTTCGAGTCCCGGTCGGGCACAAACTTTTCAACTTTCGCCGTTGCAGGTTCGAATCCTGCCTCGGGTATGGATGTGTGTAATGTCCTTACGTTAATTACGTTTAAGTAGTTTAAGTCTAGGGGACTGATGACTTCAGATGTTAAGTCCCATAGTGCTCAGAGCCATTTATTCGCTGTTGCATTGCCGCAATGCTCTGTGAGGCTTGAAGCATTATTACTTTTTCATTCCCTTACCATGTCCTTTCCATTCTTTACTCATTTTTATGTCCGAGATACTTTATCACTAGTGGCGTCTACTCTGTCAGAACAATCACCACTGTTATCTATAACTTCAGGATTTACTGCAGAATTTACGATCACGTACAGAACTCAATAAGAAGAACTTTTTATAAGTAACATGTTTGCTCTTATGACTTAACAGTTTGTCATATAACTTTAAGTGCCAATAAGCACTATAGTCCGACTTAAATGAGTTGAGATATGACGCTCGAGGTAGGAAGACACCTTTCCCCTTTTCTTTCGCCAGTCGTAATCTTAGAGCCGGTGCACAGCTAGTGCGAGTAACGGGACTGAAGAATGCGATTCGCTCAGTGCTGTTGGAGCATAGTCTGATTTCATAGCATACGGTTGATGCATACGTGTGGTGTAAAGTGGCTAAAGAATATCTTTTTCTAATGATTAATCTTTCGATGAAAGCTTATATTATAAATATTTCAAGCTTATCGGTCTTCGCAGTACCAGAAAGCCCTTAAAATAGGCGTAACTTACGTGTGTGTAACTGGAACTTCTTATCGAAAGGTGCACACAGTGATTGAATGGTGTACTGTGTACAATTACTTATACAGTATTTCAGAACGTTTGTTTATTTCAGATTATGTAACTGAGCCATTCCCGCACACTGCGTACTCAGGTACACAGGGTGGTCAGAAACAGTTCGGCAAGGACACTGGCGGGTAAACTGTGCTGAGAAGAAGCTGCTAAGAAATAGATTCGATACTTTGCGCCATTGGCGTGCTATTTAACATCGAAGGTAACTGTTGAGAGCCCAAATTCAAGAGTTCCGTCAGAGACGGTGTCGCCTAAAACGTGTTTAGTTTTGTTTGCTAAACCTAAACAGGAAAGTGATTCAGAAAATGGACATGGATCGATAGTAAGGTTCGAACTCGAGCTAAAGGCTGAGAACTGCCGTGCACTATCATTTATGGTATTTGAAGAACCCGCTACGGTCGCAGGTTCGAATCCTGCCTCGGGCATGGATGTTTGTGATGTCCTTAGGTTAGTTAGGTTTAACTAGTTCTAAGTTCTAGGGGACTAATGACCTCAGCAGTTGAGTCCCATAGTGCTCAGAGCCATTTGAACCATTTGAAGAACTGACATGAATTGTATCTAGCGGGCAGCTTGAATTTGAGCGCACAACGGCCTGATAGGTTAGTATGGCTCTGAGCACTATGGGACTTAACTGCTGAGGTCATCAGTCCCCTAGAACTTAGAAATACTTAAACCTAACTAACCTAAGGACATCACACACATCCATGCCCGACGCAGGATTCGAACCGGCGACCGTAGCGGTCATAGGCTTGTTTCAATGACAATGAACTGGTAAACGAAGCAACGCATTAAATTTTTTTCTTGGCAATTTTTTCTTAGTACAACCTACCCGTTTACACCATTACATTTTCAGATTGTTTCTGATCACCCTGTATCTCGAAGGTTTGGGTGAATCATAACAGGTGGCAGCACATCACCATACTTAAAACACTGATTATAAGATTTTGAGACCGTGAGTGATAGACGCAAATATATCCCCGACCGACCCAAACCCCACGTGCCATGCAGATGTAGATAATACCAGCGTCTGCCCCTTCAACGGTGCGTGCATGCATGTGTGGAGGACGTTGCATAGTACACCTTAAGAAACAGATATTGAAAAATAGTATAGCATGCCTAGAGAGGCCGCGACAACGACAAACATGACTGTCCCTGTGCAAGCCCAGGACGTGGTTACAAGGTGACGTATGGAGGTTTGCGTCGGTCGACGACGCGTGCTCGGATACCTGAATTGGTTAAGGTGATCGCTCGCATAAGGTGGCAAATGAGGGTCCGACTCCTGGTCCAGCACAAGTTTTCATTTACTTACTTATCCGTGGTTTGGACCTTAGTGACCATATACCTGCTTCACACTCCTCCTCCATCGTTCCCGATTGCGAGCCTCCTGCCACAACTCGCCCGCTCCTAGTCCCATGTCCTCGGTGTCCTTGCCAATGTTGTCCTTCCATCTTGTCCACGGTCGTCCTCGGTATCTCCTTCCAGCTTTTCCAGCTACAGATCCCAGAAACACACCATGGGGTATCGCCCCTTTATTCATCCTCGCTACATGTCCAGCCCCTTCTTCTTCTTATTCTTTTTTTAATGTCAGGCTGGGGGTAAAGCTCATTTAATTCATTTTTTTTTTTTAGCGTTCTCCATTCTCCTGTTCGTGATTCTATCACAGGACCATACATTTTTCTGAGGATTTTTCGTTCGAAAACAAGTAGTTCCTCTTCTTCTGTTCTCTTAAAGGTGAGGCTTTGACAACCGTACATAACCACTGACATAATCATACTTTGCTACAGCCTGATCTTAAAACTTCTTGACAGGGATCTTTTCTTCAGCACATCCTGAAGGCTGTGTGAGACCGTGAGAAGGCTGTAGCAAAGTATGATTATGTCAGTGGTTATGTACGGTTGTGAAAGCCTCACCTTTAAGAGAACAGAAGAAGAGGAACTACTTGTTTTCGAACGAAAAATCCTCTGTTGCCTCCAACAATTCTTGCATTTATTTCAATTTCACAGTGGTTCTGATCACTGCAAAGACTACCAAGGTATTTGAAAGTATTTGACCTTTTGAATCGGAGACTGTCATGTCATTAATAAATTGTACAACCGAAGTGTAATCGTGATTGCAACCGTTATTACATTTCTTCAATTTGAAATAGGACTATAATTCCCTCACTGGCCGTTGATAAAGGCATTTCAGACTAGAGATAGCTGTCGTGAAATCCTTTGTACGGTTGAATAAGTATGGGAACTCTGTCGATGAATCGTCGTTCGAAATTAGATCTGTCAGTTGACTCGATTGGTCATGTTTCCTCTATATCCCCATGTCATGGAATCGTCCAGCTTAATTTGTTTTTTTTTTTTTTTTTTGTCTTATACCCAATATTTTTAGAAACATAAATTTGAAATGAATCTTTGGTGCAGTATGTGAAATGTATGTCACTCTGTCAGTTCAGTTGATCATTTAGTAGTTCTTTCCAAGATATTGAATATTTAAAGCAACGTAGATATCGTACACAGCCCACTGGTCCGTTTACAAATTAGCAGCTGTTTCCAGTTGTACAGAGCGCACGCTAATTGTAGGGAACAAAAAAAAAGCGTCGATGCAACAGCGTCGTCAGCGTAACGCGCAAAACAGTTCAGGCCATTTATTAGGGAGAAATTGGCCACGGTCCGCGGCTCATTGGTAATCAGATGGCGGCGCCGTCAGCAAACGGCTATCAAATTACCCGCCGTAATTACGACACAGTCGGCCGGTCATCGCGCCCTGCGCCGTAGTCATTTGCAGAGTCATCTGGCGGCCGTTCTGTAGCTACAGCCGCTGCAGGTAGCCCGATCCGCGCGCCGATGGCTAAGCGTTCGTTGTTGTCACAATTGTCGAGAGCGGAACAATGAGTTATGCGCTTCCAGCCCAAATGCGTCGAACGAACCTATTCTTCCACTTACTCGCATTGCTCTCCCTGTCGTTCTGTCGCTTTATCTCAACCTACTACAACCAACTTCTCTTTGTGTGTTTGCCTGTGGATCTCCGTGTATGCACATCCACCTACGTAACTCTCACGTTAATTCTCCCTCTCACCTAACCACACACAGCCAGATTAAACGCGATCGCGCGGGTGCGGGAGTGCGCGGGCACACAGAAACACACACACACACACACAGACACAGACACACACACACACACCCATACACACACACACACACACACACACACACACACACACACAATTTCAAAAGCAAGCGTACAGGACATCGGGCTCATTGTCGATCGTAATTGGCACCGCACTGATTCCTGACCAGTTTCAGTACGAGTTAACGGGGTTGTAAGACACAGCTCCCACAATGGGCCTACGTTATTGCGTTGCGATTATTGGCAGACGCATTTGTCAGTGGTGGTGCGAGGGGGTGGCTACGTTCCTCCCTTCAGTATTTTCGACCAGATTTCTTTGTCCGTAACGAAATTTGCGGCTTTCGTTTTCGCTGCGTGGCGGCTGGGAAATGAAATTTCTCCCTTGCCTGAGCCGGGAAGATAGAGACCGCGATACGGAGAGGTTGCCGGGGGTGGAGAAAGAAGGTGAAGTACACCATTTCTCTTTTGCAATCACAGGATCCGTAATGGAAGCTCTTAGTGCGCCTTCGAAAAGTGCCTATTAGCTTGGCAGGCGAGTATCTCACTCTTTAATATTCTTGTGGTATGGTAATTCGTCAAACGTGAATGAGGGTAGTAGGGGAGAAGTAGGTACAGATTAGCAAACAAATGATGAAAGTGAGTTTGACGAATTCGCGTACTTCACTATACGACGGTAATACTGACTGACTCGTACACAAAAACAAGAATTGTGCAAGAACAAGAGTTAAGAAGGGAGTGAGACAGGTTAGTTATTCAATCTGTACTTTGACCTTGTAGTAAAGGAAAACGAGGAGAAATTTCGGAAGAGAAAGAAAATCCAAGGAGAAGAAATAAATTCCTTGAGCTTTACTGATGACTTTGTAATTCTGTCAGAGACGGCAACGGACGCGGCATATCACTTAAAACGACTGGATATTGTCTGGAAAGGAGGTTAGAATATATATAACGGCAAAAGTAATAGCGTGCGAATCAATCACGTGACACAGAGAGGATTACATTAGGACATACTACACTAAAGTAGTAGACCTATTTTACTATCTGTCTATGGCAGAAGTAAATAGGATAAGAAATGCAGACTGTCAACAGCAAGAAAAGCTTTCCTGAAAACGAGAGATTATGTAACATCGAACATATATTTAAGTGCTAATCTTTTGTACAGCAATTAGTCTAAAAACTGAAATGCGGACGATATACAGTTCAGGTAAAAAGACAATAGAAGCTTTTCAAATTTAAGGCTATAGGAGAATGTTGAAGATTAGAAGGGCAGACTGAATATCTCTATCTTAGCATGTATGCGTGTGTGTGTATGTTCAACATCTTCTAAACTACTGGAACGAGTTTAAGTAAACTTGGTACACATGTCACTTGCTAGGCAGAAAGAAGCACTGGGGGCGTTAGAACCACCCTCTCAACGGGATGGGGATTGGGGGGGGGGGGGGGGGGGGGGGAAGAAGCAAAAGTACCGCTGCCAAATACCCAGACTATATCATTCGAGTATTTGAGAAGAAGTTGAGGAAATTTGGGACCTTAAGCTCCGAGATGCGTGGAAAATTAGGCTTTCTTAAAACGAAACGCAAATTACTCAGAATATATTCATCCAATATGATAGCTCTTAGCGACAAAAAACGTTTTTTCTCAAATTACTATTATGAGCATGAGGATGCTGGCTTTATATTGTGACTGTGCTGTGATCTCATCTTACCAGATGAAGATGTGATCTCTGTACAGACAGTAATTTTCGGTTGGTGTGTACCTTATTAAGTATTATTTATTGACTTTCGGTTATAAACAACATGTCATTGATTGCAATAGAATCAGAAGCAAAGAACTTGCAGATCAACACAGCATTCGAATGCTTGATATACCTGAATAATCCTTCCGTTACATAAGCTAACAAATGCCATCTCTCTTGCGATTTTGTTCCCGCAAACGTGAACAGAAAACTATGACTAACTTGTTTGTCTAAACTTGTGAAGGAATATTTACTGTATATATCAGTGTGTCAAAGTCTTTTACACAAGAGCTAGTACTAGCATTGTGGGGTGCCATTTCAATCTTATTATTAATTTGTAACCGACATAAATTAGTATGTTACGAGCCCTTAATAGACTTGCAATAGTTAGGGTGCGATAAATTCTCCCCCTTCTCCAAAGTACCTATCCTTAAAAGTCGGTACCATTCGGAACACTTCGCGTCATCTTTTCTGCTTCACATTGTTGCCAGCCTCAGCGACCCCAAAGTTGTGACACGGTGATTCTCTGACGACTTGTTGTTGCGTTGCTTATTTAAGCGGATGATTAATGAATTAACAATAAAGATTGTACTCGTATCTAAATGCATTAGGCAGTATAAAACACAATCATGGATTTTAACTGTTTTGAATATTATTTACATTCTATGTAGTGCGTTGAATCAGAAGATCCTTAAAGTAATCTCACTCTCTTTGCTACAAATAAATATCGCTTTTGAAATTGGCTGTCTGTTTAACGCCCTTTGATAATTCCAGTTCTTCGGTTTGAAATTTATACCTTAGCAGCCGACCGGTACGAGTCGCGTACGCATGAAGACAAACAAAAAAACTGTCCCCCTCCAAGCTGCCCTTAGGCAGCAGTGGCCGCAGTACTTAACCCTCTTCCCCTGACGTAAGCGGCCACAATTCACTCAGCTCACGGCCGAGTTCAGAGATGTAATTAGAATGAAGCATATCGTAAAGTATTACTGTCCCCGAAAGTATCTGTCAGTTACTGGGCAAGAAAATTACATTCTCGAGAAGCTCTTAACATCAGCTGACGTTCATGGATCAGGCTGTTAGTTGCTATATGCGTATTACGAGGCAAGATCGGAGACTGACGCAAAATAAATTTATAACCAAAAAGTTTGTTAGGTAACAATACAAAGAGATCACAAATGGACTTACATTTTTAAACTATTTTCTGCATCATCACCGAAGTCCTCTACACACTTTTCCTATCGTGGAACCAGTTTCAATATGCCCTGTTGGTAGAAGTGCGCTTGGTTGGAATATAACCATGTGCGGACTGCTGATTTCACTTCAGTATCCATCTCAAAGCGGTAACCGGCCGGAAATTCCTTTATGGGACCAACCAAATGAGAGCCCAGCGCTGCAAGGTCCGGACGGAATGGTGGATGCTGCTGCACCTCCCACCCAAATATGATTTTCTCACGAACCATAGCACCAACATGGGGGCGAGCAGTATCTTGAAGAAGTTTGACACCGTCAGCATTAATGTTGCGGTGTTTATCGCGAATGACCTTCCTAGACTCTGAGAAGCTCATCTGCAGACACCAGCACGGTTTTAGGAAACAGCGGTCATGCGAGACACAGCTGGCCATCTTTGTGCATGATATAGAACAGGCTCTAGATACCGGCTCTCAGGTTGATGCCACATTTCTCGGCTTTCGAAATGCGTTCGACTCAGTTCCGCACTGTCGCTTGCTACAAAAAGTGCGCGCTTACGGTCTATCCGATGACATATGCGGTTGGATAGAAAGTTTTCTAACAGACAGGGAGCAGTATGTCGTCCTGAATGGGAAGACTCCAACACAAACAAGCGTAACTTCAGTTGTGCCCCAGGGGAGCGAAATAGGTCCGCTGCATTTTACGATTTACATAAACGATCTGGTTGATGGTATTGACAGCGGCATTAGACTGTTTGCCGATGATGCTATTGTCTACAGGAAAGTAGTATCACACGAAAGTTGTGAACAAATCAGTGAGAAAATAAATGCGTGATGTAATGACTGATAGTTATCTCTCAATATTAGCAAGCGTAACCTACTGCGTATAACAAGGTGAAAATCCCCATTAATGTACGAATACAAAATAAATGCCCAGTCTTTGGATGCGGTAACGTCCGTCAAGTATCAGGGTGTGACTATTCGATATGATCTCAAATGGAATGGTCAGATTACACAAGTAACGGCTAAGGTGAACTCTAGATTGCGGTTTATTGGTAGAATCCTGAAGCGATGCAGTCCTTCAACAAAGGAAATAGCTTACAATACGTTAGTTCGTCCAGTCTTGGAGTATTATTCGTCTGTATGGGACCCTTACCAGTTGGGTCTGATAAAAGACATTGAGAAAGCCCTAAGAAGAGCACCATGATTCGTGACTGGTACATTCATCCATCGCGAGAGCGTTACAAATCTCATAGAAAGTTTGAAGTGGGACACGCTTGCAGATAAACGGCGCGCTAAACAGAAGGGGCTGCTCACTAAAATCCGAAATCCAATCTTCACCGAGGATGTAGAGCATATATTATTACCACCAGCTTCCAAATCGCGCAATGATCACAACTGAAAGATAAGGGAAATAAGAGCTCGTACTGAGGCGTTCAGACAGTCGTTTTTCCTTCGCGCGATCCACGAGTGGAACAAAGGGGGAAGGGGTGGGGGGATTATGGCGCTAATTGTGCCCTCCGCCACACACTGCTTGGTGGCTAGCGGAATATATATGTAGATGTAGATGTAGAAGGACTCGATGTAACTTAATGTATATTGCAGCAGTCGTGGTGGTCCCGTGTTCAGGAAAGTCCACCAATAATACACCATGCATATCCCAGAAAATTGTCACAAGCAATTTCCTTGCAGATTGTGTCACTCTGAATATTTTTCGTATGGGGGAACCAGCATGTTTCCGCTCTATAGAAGCCTGCTTGATTTCAGGCGTGTGGCGGCACGCCCACTAAACATCACCACTGACCTTTCCTTTCAGAAAGTCATTCCCTTCTGAGATGTAACGCGTCAAGTCAACAAGGCTTCTCGTCACTCGCCTGCCCTGTCGAGCTCTTAAGCACCCACCGAGCAGTAAATTCACGAAATTTCAACGTATCGTGAACAGTATAGTACGCCGCACCAAAGGAAATGTTGAACTGCTGCGATAAGGTTTGCAATTGCACACGCCTATTGTTTAAAACTGCTGCCTCGATGGCTCCGACATTCTGCACAGTTGCAGCTGTTACCGGCCGCCCGGATCGTGGCAAATGACTGGGTTCATACGACCTCCTCTTGGAAGAGCGCACACCACCTGCAGACACTGCTGCTGTCCTTACAGTCGTCGCCACACACACGCCACGCATGTCCCTGTGAATTTCACTCGGTTTTTCCCCGTTGGCCCACAAACATTGAACTTTATATCGCTGCTCTTCACAAGTTGGCGACGGTAACATGAGCGCCATGTTTGTTTCGTAATTCAGGCTTCTTTCGCCAAATCTGCATACGAAAACAAAATACCCTATGTAGTGCGGACATGAAACTATATTGCCATGAAATTTCAACTTTCCAGCCTACAATACCAGGGGAGAAAAAAGTTATTGCGCGTTACATTCCGATCCTAACTCGCATTATAAAATACTGTCGAAACCGCAGGCCGCACGAATACTTGATTCGGGCCACATGCGCCCCGCAGGCCGCAGTTGGACGACCATTGGTATACGTCCTGTAGGAACAGGCAATCATTTACAACGCCGTTCCCGAAAACCCTTACGATGTACACGTCACTCTGTAGACAAAACAGATATATATAGAATTCAAAAGTGGCTACTATCTTGCTTAAGCTCGACATAGACAATGTCACATTTCTAATACATATCTCTACGATATTTAGTGTGAACATAAATGCTGGTAGCCACTGCATCAATTCAGATATCTAGCGGTTAAATGCTTATTCTGCTTTCGATTTAGAATTATGTATCCATGCGCGTGATGAAATGAATTTCAGCTTAATAGATACTAGCGTAGTTCATTAGTAGATTCTATCATCAGTGCTTCCATGTTTAAGCATACGACGCCCACTTTATTGAAGAGACATCTGCATTTTACGAGACGCTTTGATTTACGAGTGGCACATAGGTCCCCTTACGGATTTCGTTAATATTATTTCTAATTTATCGATTCTTACAGCGTTTCTCACCATTGTTTCTCGCCGACAATGTAATGACTGAGTAAGACGTAAGTGGAAATGAAGCAGAATCGATTTTCTAATCATACAGTGAACGTGCCGATCATACTCGAGTTTTGAAGTGATGATGCAGAACTGCCACGGTTCCCTTTGCATTCCATCCGAGAAATTATTTTTGTTCTTCTCCATGTACTTGCAACACATGATGTAATTTTTCCACTTGTGCGCCGGAATCAAAAATTGTTTTAATTCAGGTTGTAGTCACACTTCGAGGCTGTCACGTAGCCAGGCGAGAAACGATACGATGGTCATTGGCCATCACGCTCAGGCAGCTGTGATTCTAAATCCACTTCATGCAGAAATTAGTGCGTAAGGGGAGTCATACGTGTCCCTACTAGCGACATAAAAATAGCTAAGCCAGTGACATTACACATGATTAGGCTGGTGAAATGTGGTTTACTGTATAGCAAATATAATACAGGATATAAGTAAAGACACACTATAACATTACAACGTCACCTTTCGGAAAAAATGGCTCTGAGCACTATGGGACTTAACATCTGTGGTCATCAGTCCCCTATAACTTAGAACTACTTAAACCTAACTAACCTAAGGACTTCACACACATCCATGCCCGAGGCAGGATTCGAACCTGCGACTGTAGCAGTCTCGCGGTTCCGGACTGAGCGCCTAGAACCGCTCGGCCACCGCGGCCCTCTCGCCTTTATGATGGACTGACCTCTGCTGAGAAATCTCTCAGGTATTTGAATGACTGAGGTAGAATGACAGCCCATTTCCTCCTCAGTTGCCGGAAACAGAAAAGGTAGTGATGTCGAACGCTGCGGTCTGGAGAGAAGTCGACGTTCTAACTCATCTGACACGTGTTCCGGGGGTTCAGGTGGGGCATCTCGGCGAGCCGGTCCATTTCAGGACTGTTATTGTTCACAGACAACTGCCTCATATCGGTTTATGACACCGTGCAGTCTCATGCTGAATCAAATAATCATCGTCTCTGCACTGTTCCGGCTGCTCCCGGCGGAAATTCGAGTCCGCCCTCGGGCATGAGTGTGTGTGTTTGTCCTTAGGATAATTGTAAGCTTAGGGACTGATGACCTTATCAGTTAAGTCCCATAAGATTTCACACACATTTGAACATTTTTCTGAACTGTTCCTTGTACTCAGTACACAGTGCTGTAAAAGTACTATGAAAAGAAATGGCAGCCCAGACATTACTTCCTGATTGTCTTGCCACAAGCCGGGCGACTGTCAGGTTGTTATCTCTCCACTGACCGGGGTATCTCCGGACACATCTTCTCTGGTCATCGGGGCTAAATTCGAAGCAGGACTTGTCACTGAAGACAACTCTATTCCAGTAAATGAAATTCCGGGCTTTAGACGAGTCTGGGGGCGCGCCGGGCACCAGTGGGATACCAATCTGAGTGTCGCCCGCCACTGGACCCGACAACGATGAAAGGTCTGGGGTGTCATTTCTCTCCATAGCAAGACCCGGTTGGTTGTCATCGGCGACATCCTGACACCTCAGCAATACGTCGACGTGCCCCGTTATGTTGCCTTTCAAGGCAAGCCATCCTGGGGTTACATTTCAGCAAAATAATTCCCTCCTGCACATGGCCAGAGTTTCTATCACTTGTCTTCGTGCTAGAAAAACCCTTGGCCAGCAAGGTTGCCAGATATTTCTCCAATTGAGAACGTGTGGAGCATCATGGCCCTCAAACCAGCTCGTGATTTTGACGATATAACGTCCCAATGAGACAGAATATGGCTCGATATTCATGAGGAAGATATGCAACAACTCTGTCAAAGTATGCCAAGACGAATAGCTGCCTGCGTAAGGGCCAGATGTGGACCAACACATTATTGACTTACTCAATTTGAGAAGCTCTTTCTTTTGAATAAATCATCGAATTTATCTGAATACTAATCATTTTCTTATCTGCACATGTACAACACATCATCAACGACTTTATAGTGTATTTCAGCTTCATTGTGTAAGGGTAACTTTCGCAAACATTCCGTTGTTCCATTTTTTTTATTGTTATATCCTTAGTTATTAGTGCTGAGACTAACCTAATGTTGCATGCTTGTTTCTTTCTAAAGTAACACCACGTCTGAGCGTTTTCCGAAGCACTACACACTATGAGTTTCCATTTTGCTAATCAGATTACATATTACCTCATGAGCTGTGTGGCGAATAAGATGTTAAATTCGTTACTACTTCAGTTAATATACCTTTTTTCTGATGTTAGTACTTTGTCCGTTAGGCCTCGACATGATCTTGATTTCATCATTTCCGTTTAGTGTCGCTACAGATGTTGCAGAGTGTGAAATTATGCACGAGATGAATGTCTGTGTGCACAGAGAATTTATTTCAATAACTATTTGTCGATTACTAACAAAAATTTTATCTCGACACACCTCAGACACAATACCGTCCATTTTCCCTTACAACTATTTACTGGTTACTTTGGTGGAATTAGACTGTAGGAACAAAGCTTGCCCGCTCTCTCACTGTTTGAGCGCGTGTGGTTTAAATGATTTTGTCCTATCCATTTCGTACCTTCAGTGTCTGAATTGCGAGGCTGATTCTAGGTACTACAGAGCCAATGTTTCCTTCACATTCGATTCTGATATGCGTTTAGGGCGCCTGTAAATTACTGAATAGTTATGAAGTTGAAACTAATGTTAAACTGCGTGTCCCAGTGTGTGGTTACAATGTTCTGTATTGTAGATGTGGTACCCAATGCATTAGATGACAATTCCTTGAATGATTAAATTGTCACCATGTGTGATCAAAGAATCTTTCATCATCAGTAGATGATTATAATACCACATTTTCCTGCCTCCATTTTCCCAAACATTCCTACCCCAGAAGATAACTAGAATCGAAATGTAGGTGTGTACTGAACGAAAGGTAAATGGCTGGTGCCACTAAATAACTCCTAATGCAGCTTCCGTTACGCCACCTTCAACTACATGCTTCTTAAATCCAAGGTGTCCGTTGTGTGAAATCATTATCATCTTTCTTGGGCTATGTATGAGCATGTTAAGTGATTCTTTAGTACAAGTGTAATAGGTAATGTAGCTGACTTCGCAGAAGTTCACTATAACTAGTAATTTATGTATGATGGTACAAAACATGTAACTTATTAGGACATTAAAAAGGAATTACATAACCGTCTTTCAACAGACCTTCCTGTTCACGATATTTTTCTAAAGCACACATTAAAAAACGATATAGCCGCCTTTCTCAGTCATTCACAGTTCTGTGGCGACGGTCTTTTAGGGAGGTCAACAATTTTTGAACGTGAAAGAAGCGACTAAAGAAGTAAAATTTAACAAAAAGTAACACTTTAACAAAAACCTTTGCATCACCTAGGTTCCGACAGTTAGGTAACCTGTACAGAAAATTGGAATAGAGATCAACATAAACATCATTTCCGCCCTTTTCATTGCTCATGAAAACCACACATTGCAAGTTGTACCACCATACACCGAGACCTTGAGAAGTGGTGGTCCAGATTGGTGTACACACCGGTACCTCTACTACCCCGTAGCACGTCCTCTTGCATTGATGCTTATCTGTACTCTTCGTGGCATACTATCCACAAGTTCATCAAGGCACTATTGGTCCAGATTGTCCCACTCCGCAACGGCGATTCATTGTAGATCCCTCAGAGTGGGTGGTGGGTCACGTCGTCCTTAAATAGCCCTTTTCAATCTATCCCAGGCATGTTTCATAGGGTTAATGACAGGAGAACATGCTGGCCACTCTAGTCGATCGATGTTGTTATCCTGAAGGAAGTTGGGTTGGGTTGTTTTGGGGGAGGAGACCAGGCATTGAGGTCGTCGGTGTCATGGGATTAGGGACGATGGGAAAGGAAGTTGGCCGTGCCCTTTGAAAGGAACCATCCCGGCATTTACCTGGAGCGATTCAGGGAAATCACGGAAAACCTAAATCAGGATGGTCGGACGCGGGACTGAACCGTCGTCCTCCCGAATGCGAGTCCAGTGTGCTGACCAGTGCATCACCTCGCTCGGTCTGAAGGAAGTCATTCACGAAATGTGCACGATGGGGATGTGAATTGTCGTCCATGAAGACGAATGCCTCGCCAAAACGCTGCCGATATGGTTGCACTATCGTTCAGATGATGGCATTCACGTATCATACAGCTGTTACGGCGCCTTCTGTGACCACCAGCAGCGTACGTCTGCCCCATATTATTGCCACCCCAAAACAGCAGGTAACCTCCATCTTGCTGCAGTCGCTGGACGGTGTATCTAAGGCGTTCAGCCTGACCTCCGTCTCCGTGGATTCTCTGGTTAAAAGGACATTAGACACTCATCGGCGAAGAGAAAGTGACGCCAATCCTGAGCGGTCCATTTAGTATGTTGTTGGGTCCACCTTTACCGCGCTGCGTAGTGTCGTGGTTGCAAAGATGGACCTCGCCATGGACGTCGGGATGGAAGCTGCGCATCATGCAGCCTATTGCGCACAGTTTGAGTCGTATCACGACGTCCTGTGGCTGGACGAAAAGCATTATTCAACACGGTGTCGTTGCTGTCAGGGTTCCTCCGAGTCATAATCTATAGGTAGCGGTCATCCATTTCAGTAGTAGCCGTTGGGGGGCCTGAGCGTTGCATGTCATCGACAGTTCCTGTCTCCCTGTATCTCCTCCATGTCCGAACAGCATCGCTTTGGTTCACTCCGAGACGCATGGACACTTCCGTTGTTGGGAGCCCTTCCTGGCACAAAGTAAAGATGCGGACGTGATGGAATCGCGGTATTGACCGTCTAGGCATGGTTGAACTACAGACACCACGAGCCATGTACCTCCTTCCTGGTGGAATAACTGGAACTGTTCGGCTGTCAGACCCCCTCCGTCTATTAGGCGCTGCTCATGCATGGTTGTTTACATCTTTGGGAGGATTTAGTGACATCTCTGAACAGTCAAAGGGACTGTGTCTGTGATATATATATCTTCAGGGGTTCTGGGAACTGGGGTGATGCAAAACTTTTTTTGACGTGTGTATTATGTTTGTAAAGAGAAAAATATCTCCAATGAAAATAGCAGTTTAGATCATAATTGACTGTTGACAAGTAAGAAGAAATCGTTCCTTTAATCTTTATTATGTTATCTGTCAAAAGAAAGATCCTTCATGTTTACTTTACTTTTTTTACTGTATCAAATTTCTATGTACAGCACCAATATTAATAACAAATACAAAACTTTGGACTGGGTTTGGAGACTGTTTACTTATGATTACATAAGTTTTGTACAGTTTATTCAAATGGTTCAAATGGCTCTGAGCACTATGGGACCCAAATTCTGAGGTCATTAGTCCCCTAGAACTTAGAACTAGTTAAAACTAACTAACCTAAGGACATCACACAACCATGCCCGAGGCAGGATTCGAACCTGCGGCCGTAGCGGTCTCGCGGTTCCAGACTGTAGCGCCTAGAACCGCATGGCCAGTCGGCCGGCGTGCAGTTTATTATGAAAGTAAGATAAGATAAAAATATGAGTGTGTAATTGCGTAGAAAGTTACAATGGAGTAATAAACACATTTAATTCTTGATTTTTTAGTAACAAAAGTTGTCATTAAAGCACTTTTTCTTTTAATAACCCTAGACCTTGGAGTATCAGCATCTTGTTTCTGATTCCTAACTTCTTTCTGGACCTGAAGAGCACCTGTCAGCGAGGCCTGGAGAAGTCTTGATCCTTTAAAGGCTTTCTGCTGTAACACAGCCTAAAGTAATGCTGGTTTCCAACTGGAGAAACTTCCGTTGATCCACTAGCTGATCGGGATCAATATCCAGCGGTAATGCTTTTTCTCTGCTCACACTATCGTTGACACTTCGTATTAATGTTCTGTTACATGGATGAAGACACAGAAAATTCAACAGACTCCATTACCTTGCAAGACTGATTTTAAGAAGAATGAATTTAAGGGCCACCATAAAATATTTCTTAACTTGCGCCAGGAACGGTAGGTGCTTCTTTCCAAATACTTCCTAAAGAGCTCCTGTAACAATATCACCACAAAACATGCCCTGTAGGGGCAGAAAACTGAATTCCTGTAAAATTTCTTCTGAAGCTTCCGGAATCTTCAATGCTAATGGTTTAAGTTCTTGTTAGCAGCACCTGAACGAGTCTGTTTATTTCGCTATGAAGTGAAGCAAACAAATGTCAGTTCAGCTTTCATTGTGAGTTTCTTCAGAAGCTGAAAAATGCGTGTGTATCCAATGTTGGAATTATAGCAGACATATTTGCAGGAATAAAATGGAAGAAGTACTTTTTGGCATTATCCCACTAAAGAAGCACACTCTCTGCAGCTGTTCCCAGAGTTTGGTTCTCGATGGGCTGTGCTTTAAGGAATCCCAGTAAATGCTGGACATCTATGGGATGAGAAATTCCGCCTTATGCAAGACCCCCTTTTCCTGTTTTGTTTCACCCATACATGTTTCAGCACTTCTGTGGTGTCTTCAGTGTGCGTAATTTTTACTTTTAACTGTAAAATTGTAGTTACATATTAACATTTGTGTTGTTTATAGCATTATGTCGAAGTTCCATTTATAGATTAATTGGCGGAAAGTGGATGTATGCATTAAGTAACATGATGCTATTGTCCATTTATTTTGGTAGCTATTCTGCTACACAGTCTACAACTTGTCATCTGCAAACAGCAAAACGTAGTTTATTTTTCTGTTTGTTATGAATTTACGAACGGAAGTGAGTCTGTATCACGTTTTTTGTAACTTATAGTTTTGAAATTGGGGTGCGTTCTCCTGTGATGTTGGCAAAGTAAGTAGGCTTCCTTCGTGACCTATGGTCGCTTGGCTCTGCACTTTTTCGATGTATCAAACATAGGCAGAGGTTTTGCTGCCATTACTTGTTGTTGTGGCTGTGTGGTATTCAGTTGTTTCATAGCGTGTTGGGATGGGTGAGGTGCGTGATTTTGAATTGTGTTATATATATATATATATATATTCGCCAATAACACAACAGAATGCACCACAATTTCAAAACTGTACGTTACACACAAAAAACCTGATACAGTCATATTTCCGTTCGTAAATGCATAACAAATAGAAAAATAAATTATGTTTTGTTGTTTGCAGATGAAAAGTTGTATATTGTGTAGCAGAACAGCTACCAAAATAAATGGACAATAGCATCACGCTAACTAATGCATACATCCACTTTTCGCCAGTTAAGCTATAAAGGGATCTTTGATATAATGCTATAAACAACATAAATGTTAACATGTAACTACAGTTTCAAAGTTTAAAATAAAAATCAACCCGATTGAAGATAGCACAAAAGTGCTGAAACATGTATAGGTGAAACAAAACAGAAAAAAAAGTGTGTTGCATAAGGCGTTGTTTCCCATCCCATTTTCGTAGCAAGCACGGACATGACAAGAAGTACTGCACCACATGATGATTAGCTGTACATCTAAGAAGTCTTCTTGGCGGCCAACCACCGGAAACGTTACTCATGTACAGACAGAATCAGATCAGAAGCATCCTATCCTGGATGATGCAGTTATTTTAAGAAACGATTATGTAGGACGTGAAAATTATAAAAGCCCACATTAGTAATTTTCTTTCTACGGTTCCACGCCTCAATCTCTCAAAGCTGAATCCTTATAGGAGTGCCTGTCTGTCTGTGCAACTGTTACGCATCCTCTTTCGCAGGAATTAGTAGACGTTCAAGTGCAAATTTATGTCACATATTAAGGTTTAAGGTATGTTGGCGATGAATAACTTTTAAGTTTCTAACTCATTTCTATCAAAAGCTATTACGTCACATGTTTTGATACCCGAAAACTAACTCATCAAAACATATAGCGTACTTCTGTTTGACCTAAAATCATTAAATTTGGCTACAAACAATGCTTCACAGTACACATAAAGGAAAAAATGCAAAAATTGTTATTTTAATTATTTCGCAGGAAAAAATTGTCATTTTCTATCCGTCGGGTTGTCTCTCCTTCTGTTAAGACCCTCTCTCCACCAACAGTCTGGCGTATCAACTTCAAATTTGTCACATGCTAAGGACGATGGTCCATCAACAGTGTAAAAATTTTAAGCTTCTAAGCCAATTCAGTCAAAAGATACGGTCATTTATTTCACACATTTTGATGCTCGGAAATTCACTCATCAAACCTGTGGAGTACTTGCCTTTCACCTAGAATCAATAAATTTGGCAAGAAGCAAGGTTTCATATAACAAGTAGAGGGAAACTCCGAAATCGTTAATTTGTAATTACACCACAGGAAGAAATATTCTTTTCTCGTTTGTTATCGGACTTCAGACTTATAATTAAAATATTCTCGTAAGTTTTGCAATCCTACAGACCAGTTTCTTGCCAGTATGAACGTCGATAACGCAAAAATCGCTAAAATCCTCGTCATCCCACAGTAGCACTTGCAACAGACATTCTCAGTTATTTGCTTGATCTATTACAATCTCTGTCTTCCTCTACAGTTTTTGCCCTACACAAGTCTCCCTAGTACCCTTGCAGTTATTCCCGCATGTCTTTACGTGTGTCCTATCATCCTGTCGCTTCTTCTTGTTAGTGTTTTCCACATATATCTTTCCTCCCCTATTCTGTGAAAAATTTCCTCTTCCCTTACCTTTGCCGCGCGGAATTAGCCGACCAGTCTAAGGCGCTGCAGTCATGGACTGTGCGGCTGGTCCTGCTGGAGGTTCGAGTCCTCCCTCGGGCATGGTTGTGTGGGTTTGTCCTTAGGATAATTTAGGTTAAGTATTGTGTAAGCTTAGGGACTGATGACCTTAGCAGTTAAGTCCCATAAGATTCCCCATACAGTTCAAGAGACCCCCCCCCCCCCCCTTACCTTACCAGTCCACTTAATTTTCAAAATTCCTCTGTACCACCACATCTAAATTGCTTCGATTCTCTTCGGTCCCGCTTCTCCCAACCTCCATGTTTCACTACCACACGATGTTGTGTTCCAGACGTACATTCTCAGAAATTTCTTCTTCAAATTAAGGCCTATGTTTGAGACTAGTAGACTTCTCTTGGGAACGAATGCCCTTTTTGCCAGTGTAGTCTGCTTTTGATGTCCCCATTGCTCCGTATGTCATTCGTTAGTTTGCTGCCTAGGTAGTAGAATTCCTTATCTTCATTTTCTTCGTGACCGTCAATACTGATGATAAGTTTATCGTTGTTATCATTTCTGCTGCTTCCCATAACTTTCGTCTTTCTTCAATTTACTCTCAGTCCATACTCTGTACTCATTAGACTATTTATTGCTTTCAGCAGATCCTGTAATTCCTCTTCACTTTCACTGAGGATAGGAATGTCATCAGTTTCATTGATATCCTCTCACCATGAATTTTAATTCCATTCCTGAAACTTTCTTTTATATGCAACGTTGTTTATTCGATGCACACATTGCATAGTAAGGGCGAAAGACTACATTCCTGTCTTAGACCATTTTTAATCCGAGCACTTCGTTCTAGGTTGTTCGTTCATATTATTCCCCCCTGGTTATTGTGTATATTTTATATTAACCACCTCTCCCTATCGCTTACCCCTAGTTTTCTCAGAATTTCGACCATTTGGCCCCGTTTGATATTGTCGAAAGTCAAAATTGTCTCTTTGGTGCCTTTACCTTTCCTAAAGACAAACTGATCGTCATGAAACACATCCCTGATTATCTTTCCATTCTCCTGTATACTATTCCTTTAAGTAACTTTGATGCATGAGCTGTTATTCGGACTATACGATAATTCTCGCGTTTGTCAGCTCTTCCAGTCTCCGGACTTGTGTGGACGATATTTGTCAGAAAGTCAGAAGGTATCTCCGGAGACATACATTCTACACAGCAACGCGAGTAGACGTTTTGTTGCCACTTTCTCCAATGATTTTCGAAATTCTTATGTAATGTTACCTATCGCTCCTGTCTCGTTTGGGCTTAAGTACTCTCTTAAATTTCAATAATAGTTCCCCTATCTCTTCTAAATCGATTTTCGTTTCTTTTTCTGTTACATCAGACAAATCTTAACCCTAATAGTGGCATTCAGTGTACTCTTTCCACCTATCCGCTCTTCTCTGCATTTAGCAGTGGAATTCCCGTTGCACTCTTAATGTTACCACCAATGCTTTTAATTTCACCGAAGGTTCTTTTGGCTTTCGTCTATGTTGAGTCAGTCCTTCCGGCAATCATTTCTTTTTCGATTTTTTCACATTTCTCATGCAGCCATTTCTGTATCCCTTATTTCATTGAACATTTTTGTACTTTCTCCTTTCATGCCGGCCGGGTTGGCCGAGCGGTGCTAGGCACTGCAGTCTGGAGCCGCGCGACCGCTACAGTCGCAGGTTCGAATCCTGCCTCGGGCATGGAAGTGTGTGATGTCCTTAGGTTAGTTAGGTTTGAGCCCTTCTAAGTTCTAGGGGACTGATGACCTAAGATGTAAGTCCCGTTGTGTTCAGAGCCAGTTGAACCAGTCTCTCCTTTCATCGATCACGGAAGTATATCTTCTGTTACCCATGGTTTCTTCGCAGTTACTTTCTTTATACCTATGTTTTTCTTTCCAATTTTTGTGATTGCCCTTCTTAGGGATGTCCACTCCTCTTCAACTAAACTGTCTACAAAGGTATTTCTTATTGCTTTTATATAGCCTTAGGGTACTTCAAGCGTATCTCGATATTCCTTAATACTTCCGTATCTCACTTCTTTGCGTATTGATTCTTCCTAACTAATATATTAATCTTCAGCCTACTCTTAATCACTAGCACATTGGGATATGAGTCTAAACTGCTCCTGGGTGTGGCTCACAATCCAATATCTGATTTCTCAATTTCTGCCTGACCATGATGTAATCTGACTGAAATCTTCCTGTATCATCCGGCGTTTTCTAAGTATACCTCTTTCCCTTCAGATTCTTGAACAGAGTATTCGCTACTATTAAGTGAAATTAATTACAGAACTCAATCTTTCTCCTCTCTTATTCGTTGTCCCAAGTACATAATCTCCTGTAGTCTTTTCTTCTACTCTTTCCCCCCAGTCCCCCAAGACAATCAGATTTTCGTCTCCCTTTACGTACGGTTGTACCCTTTCAATTTCCTGATATACTTTGTCTATCTCTTCATCTTCAGCTTGCAACGTCGGAATGTGCATGTGAACTATCGTTGTCGGTGCTGGTTTGTTCCCGATTCTGATAAGAATAACATTATCATTGAGCTGTTCACAGTAACACACTCTCTGCCCTACCTTACTATTTATAACGAATCCTACTGCTGTTACATAATTGTCTACTGCTGTTGATATTACCTCTACTCACCTGACGAGAAATCTTTGACTTCTTTCCATTTCACTTTATTGGCCACTACTGTATCTAAATTGAGCCTTTTCGTTTCCCTTTTCAAATGTTCTAACTTCCCTACCGTCTTCATGCTTCTGACATTCCACGCTCTTTCCTGCAGAACGTTATCCTTTGGTAAGTTATTCATGCTTTCTCTCATGGTCACCTCCTCCTTGGCAATCTGCTCCTGGAGATCCGAATGGGGGACTACTCCGAAATCTTTTCCCAATGGAAAGATCCTCATGACACTTTTTTAATTAGAGGCCACATGTCCCGTGGATACACGTTATGTATCTTTAATGCAGTGCTTTCCATTGCCTTCTGGATCCTCATGCCGCTGATTGTTGCTGATTCTTCCGCCTTTACGAGCAGTTTCCCACCCCAAAGACAGAAGAGTGTCCTAAATCTCGGTCTCCAACTCCGCCCTCTTTGACAAGGCCGTAGGCAAAATGAGGGAGATTTATTATGTCGGAAGTCTTCGACGGCCAATGCTGTTTGTCAATCAAAATTTAAGCGTAGGCGGGTTTCGAACCCTGGACCGAGGACATTTTGTTTAAATCAAAATTTGATTGCGTCTATAAACAAAGAAAAAAAATTTACAAAATAATCACTCACGCACTCCGTTTTTTTTTTTTTTTTTTTTTTTTTTTTTTTTTTGCAAAATTTGAGTGTTAGCTGGTTTGAAACCCGGGTCTGATGGCGTTTCGATAGCTAACGAAAGCCGCTAGCACCCTTTAAATATATGGAAGTATGTGGATTTTCTTTTCTTTTTTTAGCTTTAATTCTCCTGTGGAGTATACAAGTTATTCAAAAATAGGGAAGGAAAATTGCCACCGCCACTTTTTCCCTAAATAAAGAAAACAAACCACCACTTTAGGCGTTAACCGCTATTTAATCCTACTTCCTGTAAGACTAAGCTAGAGCCTATGAGGGGGCGAGGAAGATTAAATGAAAGGAAAAAACAGGGGAGCAATGAAAATTTAACGTAATTTTTTGTCTATTTTATTTCTTTTTTCTTTTTACATATGAGCGCCTTGAGTAGTGGGACCTGCGTCGGTCAGCAGGTCCAAACGTGTCTTCTCATTCAGTGGGCGTAGATTTCGTTATCGATTCTGTTCGGTTCGGTTAAGTTCAGATCAGTTTTCTGCTTCTCATGGCTTGTACGTTCCAGCTGCGAGGTGGATCGTTAAGAGTGCCCCCTAAAAAGTTGGAGAAGTATTGCTGATAGTGTGCGTTGCGTGTTAGGACGCAGTGTCATTCGTTGAAATAATTTAAATCTTCTAGTACTGACTTATGGTCAGAATTGAAAAGATGACAGATCGTGTGGCCACAGATCCATATCACAGAGTGAGTTTTGGTGGTGGGGTAATAAGTCACCTCTCGAAATGAAAGTGTGTGAATGTCAATCTGAGCTGGTGTTTGGCGTGCAATAAACGCCAATATATGCCCCGCAAATGTCCAGGCATCGAACGCGGACCACAGTGGAACCGGTGGTCGACTGTGTCGTCCATTCCACAGCGGGTGCAGACGGGCGAGTCATCTAGATGAATACGATGCAGTCGATATCGGTTAATTTTTTTGCCATTCACTGTGATATTCCATGCTGATTTGATGTCGGATTCGAGAAAGCGGGCGTAGATCGCTTTCTATACGTGCCGCCATAAATAGTGAGGGTTCTTCATTCCAATGAGATTGGGCGGGCGGCATTGTTGTAACACATGGTAAACTGTTTTCGTCTGTAGCAACCGTGTAAGCATTAAAGACCGGTAGACGTAACTGAAGTCTACGAAAAATCGCCGGAAGTGATAAAAGAGGGATGGGAGGGTCGAGACCAAAACTGGGGCGGACGAAGAGACCGGTTAACAGTCGTGGAATAGAAGTCCAATGAGCTGTGCAAGCAATGATGCCAGAGTTTGAATTGGAGCTGATATACAGCGCTGTGACTCTAGTCGGCACCTGTATTAGTCCCACCCCACCACACTCCCGTGGGAGCTGAAGGGAGTCATAATGCGCATTGAATAACAGCCCTGAGCTGGCAAAGGAGCCCAATACTTCAACAGACGTCGGGCTAGGAGAGTTGGGACTCGTAGTTCCAGGGACACGTGTGGATACCGGTGGCATGATAGATCTTCACATATTGGGCGTGTTGGATAATATCGGAGTCTCGTAGCCGATGATCTGCTAGGTTATCTCTGATGGTCTGTAGCAGACGCCTAAAGTTAATGGCCGCTGATTGACTGACGTTGGCGGTGAATTCATTGCCAAGACATCTAACGACGGTTGCGACGCTAAGGGAGGCAACGTTTCTCTCTGTTAAGCCCTCACCGATGAGCAAAACCTTGGATTAGGACACGTTGAGGGAGCTGCCCGATGCTTCGCCGTAAGTCTCCACCCATGTCAGGACTGCTCGGTTTCATCCTCACTGCGCAGATAAAGAACGAGGTCGTCTGCGTAGGCCATGTAACTGAAACGGTGCCCTTGCAACGCCATACCTTTCAAACGTTGGCGCAGTCCTTGGAGCAGGGGTTTCAAAGCGAAAGCATATAAAATCGTGGAAAGAGGGCAGCCTTGCCAGACAGTTCGTGCTATGACTAGAGGGGGTGTGAGACGACCGTTGTACATGATTCTGGAGGTCGCGTCGCGGAAACCCCGCAAAATTACCGTGAGAAAACAGCCGGGGAAACCCACATGTTGAAGAATTGCCCGCAAGTAGAAGTGGTTTACACGGTCGAAGGCCTGGCTAAAGTCCAGCGATCCCAAGGCACCACAGAGACGTTGGTGACGAGCAAATGCTGTCGTGTCTCTGTAACAGAAAAGGGCCATACGGATATTGTTGACGCCTCCCAGGGAAGCCTGGTCGCTGGACGTGACGTAACGTGTGACCTTCTTGAGTCGCTATGCCAGCACCCGTGTAAATATTTCCATATCGCTGTCCAGCAACATGATTGGTAGATAGTCACGGACTCTGGATCGCCTGTTCCGTTTGTGAACGGGTATAATTACGCCCTCTAGAAAGGTGTTAGGGAGCACTGTCATCGGGAACATCAGCCCTTGCGCGATGGTCGTCCACGTGAAAGACAACAAAGAGTGAAATGTTTTGTAAAATTCGATGGGGGTACAATCGGGATCAGGGGATCTGTTATCAGATCCCACCTTCACAGCATCGACTGCTTCATCTGTGGTCACGTCTTCTGGGAGAACATGCACTACCACTATGTGGAGTGTGCTCGAAGTAAGTCATGCGACCTCTGCGATCAGTTTCACGAAATGAGATACAGCTGCATACAATACGGCGAAATGATTGTGGAGGGTATCGCTGATGGTTTGCTGGGTCTCATGCCAGTGGCCTTCCGCATCAGTGACGACGTGGATCAGAACCCTGTGTCTTTGTTGTCTTTTCTGGAGCAGGTGGTACATAGATGGATGTTCTTGAGGTGTACGATTAGAGGTCAGAGACCGTTCTACAGTGCCTTCCAGGTAACAGCGCATGGTCAAGATGATCTGCCCTTTGTTCGGTGTAGCACCGTCTGCCTGGTTGCCGAAAAAGGCATCGTCTTATAGTCACGAATAATAGAATAATAAAAGATCCTTGGCTTCCTTACCATAGCTTATGAATGTTTTACGGAGGGTTGGCTTTATGCAGGAGAGCCACCAAGATAAGGCGGAGTCATAGGCGTGACGACGACGCCACCATCCTGTCCACGTTAATTTCCAAAGACCATGACTATGCCACACAAGCTGTCGTGAGAGAGCGACGTCGCAGATGTATGCTTCAGGGTGTGAGAAGGTCATGGGCCAGATTTCTGCATGGCAGGTGCCATCAGCAAGCGGGTGGGTGCGGCAGATGCTGTCTATGCGGCTTGATGAGTGAACAGTGTAAAATGTGTAACCCGGATGGGTTCCGTGGAGTTTTGTCCAGGTGTCAATGAGTCGTCGGCTGTCGATCACCATCGAGAGAGCCACATAAGGTGAGTGCCATGGGAGTTGGTCAGCGGATCCTTGTATCGAATTGAAGTTTCCACTGAGGTCCAAATCGACTTGTGGGAGAAGAGCTGTGTGACCTCCTCGGTGAAAAATGTATGTCGGTCATGACGGCGGCTACAACCAGACGATGCGTAGATGTTAATGATACGCACACCAAATAAAATGAGGGCCATACCCCGTACAGTGGGGAGGTATGCGACATCCTCTGCAGGGAGCCTGTCGCGTAAGACGATGGCGAAGCCAATACCAGTGTCGGAGGCATGTTTTTAGCTATTTGTTTTGTAATTTCTTAAATTATTCTGACTCCTAGACAACAGGTGCACTGCTACGTCTGCACACTCAATTATATTCGTACATAACCCTAAGTTCACACGTGCCCAATTTTTTCTTACTAGAGAAATTTAGTTCTTCGAACATTCTCATTATAGTTTTATCATCATTTTTGCATCACTCTGAAGTATTGTTTGTTTATGCAAGGGCATGTTTTTTGAATATCTAATGCTCTTGCAAGTTTACCAACGATATCCTCAGATGTGTGGAAGTGATGGTTCACGACCTTTAACGATCCACAGTTTCACCTTTTCACCAGCACTGTGTGCTATTTCATCAAAATACAGCGAATAATACGCATTACCCGTGTCATTCAGAAGCTGCTTTCTAATATAGGAGCTAGGCCTTCACTTGTACTGAAACTTAGTTCTACTCAAAGTGAAAACTTGTGCAACGGCTCGAGGAAACATGGCTTCAAAGATATCATGATTGCCTTGACATGAAGCAGCTAACTGGTCCAAAGACGTTTTAATACCCACAATGTTGCACCAAAACTGGCACTGTCTTTGACATTAGATAATTTTACTATTAAAAGAGACGTTGATTATCTGCCACTTGTCAAAGAAGACGGAACTACACGTCGCAGTCGTAAGAAGAAATTGTTGCGGTGGCACTTCTGTACAAAATTCCGTCACAGTATCTTGGTTCAGATTCATATGTGGCTAAACACTTTTCCAGCAAACCAATTCTCTCTCTCTCTCTCTCTCTCTCTCTCTCTCTCTCTCTCTCTCTCTCTCTCTTGTTCGGTAACCAAACTATCAAAATCACCGCAGAATGCAGAAAAAGAAACTGGAAACGACTACTCGCAAGAAAAAGTATCTAAAAGTGAGTAAAAGAGAAGAACATTGACAACAGGTGAGAAAAGTTACCCATTGGTAAGATTGCTCTTTATACCGCCTCAAGCATCGTTTAGCATGGAATGCATAATGAAGTGGCCCGTGAGGAGCTGCAGAACCATTGTACTCCATTATTTTTAGCTCCATACGCACAGTAATTGTGCTCTCTCGACTGCTAGTTGCTGTTGAGAATTCACGAGTTATTTTTCCACTGATCTCATGCTATTTTTCACAATCACCCTCTCCAATGCTTGAAGTGTCCTGTCTGTCAATACATCTATTCTACCTGGTGTTGGTTTAGCAGTGCTTGTTCTTTCGCAGTTCCACTTTGCATTCATGTCACCAACATTCGAGTTGGGCAGCTTTAAAAGGGTGAAATGTCGTCGACAGATTTGTTACTCAGGTAACATAAAGCGACTAGCCTACGTTGGAAGTCGCAGAGTTTTCCTGAGTGACTCATTCTGTTGTCACTGCTTCTCTACTGACAACACAGTACTCCAAGCCTCGTTTTATAATGGTAGTTCCACCACTCACGACAGTTAGTAGTCGGTTCCAAATTACGTACTTTAGTGTCGATACTTTTGGTAAGATACAGTATAAAGGTAACATGTCAGTCGTGCTTCAGTAGAACTGGAGTGATGAGTTCTTAAGAAACGTAATTGTGTAACTAGATGACGACAGGAACGCTTAGCGATGATAGTAGAGAAACTGTAATGGAACCTATTTGAATATTGGTGATGAAACCACTATTAACGTTATCCTCATTATAAGTGGAACCATTTGCTACACGGCCTGAAAGTTAACAAACTAGCTCAGAGTTACTGCTGTTGATATCCAATCGTGCCTTTGAACAGAAATTACTCTGAAACGAACACTTTGTATCACTGACAAAGGGACCAGACGGACCGGCCGTCTTAGATTTTCTTCATACCTACGTCATTTGAAGGTAAGTGCCCGGATGCCAATTTATTAAACCAGTTCAAAGCAATTCTCGGAAGAATCTTGAGAAATCGTCTTTGAAGATAAGAAGATTTCAGCCAATGTTAAATATCAAGAAAACGACAAATGGCTCTGAGCACTGTGGGACTTGACATCTGAGGTCATCAGTCCCATAGAACTTAGAACTACTTAAACCTAACTAACCTAAGGACATCACAAATCCATGCCCGAGGCAGGATACGAACCTGCGACCACAGCGATCGCGTGGTTCCAGACTGTAGCGCCTAGAACCACTCGGCCACCCTGGCCGGCAGAAAACGACAATTATGGCAAGTACACCTGTCACTCCGTGGCATGTAGGAGGAAAAGCAATGGAGATGATGTCTGTGTCCACTATCTTGTTTCCCAGGTTCATTCTGATGGATAACTGCTGCCACGAAATCGATAGACTATTGTTAGTTGTAGAAAACTCAGTGTAAAACCTTGATAATGTTTTAAGGAGTTGAAAGGTAAATTTCACATCATAGATCCGTGCAGTATGGGCTATGGTCTTTTGTCTGGACCATAAGAAAGATTGAACGTCGTCGAATAGACTCCTTTGACTTGTGGAGTTGTAGAGGGTACTTCTCACAGTTCCAAGGTCAGCAAAGACAACGAATTGATCGTTATTACAGAAATTACTCCTAGGAAACTCTGATACTGAAATTGAAAATAAAAAACTTTCTGCATATTCTGAGAAGATATAATTCTGTGGAAAAAACCTGAACGTTGGGGAAGATCGAAGGCACGAAAAGAAAAAGTTGGAAAAGGATACGATAAACTGTGGCATCATTCCAAGTCTTCAGATTTGTGCAGGAAAGAAGAAATTGGTGTGCCGTAGTTCATGGGAACACCGAGAGTCGAGTCGACTAAACGACTAGAGGTAATAATTGAGCAGGATGTGTTACAAGACAAAATGTGTAGTTTGTAAGTAGTATTAATGACCGAGTATGCATATAGGAAGGTCATTAAATATTCTCCTTTAATTATTTTTTGGGCAACGAACATTGTGAGTCGCTGCAATCAGTCTGATTACTAAGTTGGCTTAGAGAAGTTGGAGTCTTTTATTTTCTGGTATTTTATGTCCCTTAAGTATCTTTGTTTTTCACGCTCTGATTCTTAATTGTACGTTCAGGAGACAGTTGATAAATTGACAAGACTAGATTTCGAATGAAATTTAACGCAAAGGAACTGTGAGTAAAGCTTTGCAGAGTTTACCTTCCTGATGATGTTAAATGTTTGACGTCTATATGAGCGGACGAAATATAAATCTCCAATGGTACATTTTCTAAAATGTGAAAGCAAATACGAAGACTTTACCCTTGTATAGGCGGCAAACATTCAATCTCAGTAGAAGCGTCACTGTCGACAGAGAATTACATTTATGTTAACTAGTTGGAAACAGAAGCTGGTGTAAGATTGGAACCTGGGTTTCACTTTTAATAAGTGAGTTTAGCGATGAAATGTGTCTGACATCAGAAAAACAAAAATCATTGCTGTCGTAGATACTGATGTAGTTAAAAAGTCTTATTTTAAGAATTACAGTCACGATACGTCGTCGGACAAAAATGTCTGTTAACACAGTAACGGTCTTTTCATTCTTCACTAAGAGTAACTACCGATTTGAAACTGGCCTGCGGAATTACCAAATGTATCCTTAAGCCTCACAGTATTCATCAATCCCAACACTACGGAGTGACAGCAAACATTCAAGAACAACAGAACTGGGATTGTTCAAGGCACCATCATACTGCTCATTTGCACTGAGCTAGAGCTAAAGAAACAGTGAATTTAGAAAGCAGCTTCATGCCACCATGCCGAGCGCTGACTAAAGTTACCTGCAGTGGTAAAGGGTGATTATGAACCCTTATGGAAAGCAGAACACAAAGTTAACGGAAGTAGCAGAATGGTATCAAAGTAAACTAAAATAGCACAACGATATCAGAATGGACGAAGTATTCCTTATAGGGAATCGCTTCTTGACGAGGTTAAGGCTGGTAGGACTTCAAACAGGCTGACTTGGAGCAGGAGATTCGCCACAGGACATTTTATTTTCTACTGTCTATACTTTTACAAATAAATTCATAAAACTTTGTCACGATAACCAGGAAGGATTCAGGATTCACACTCAGAGCAGTGGAAGTGCAAAAATATAACAAAATACATTTTTTTTTGATATGAAATTTCCTCATTTTTCACTTACTGTTGGCTGCATTTGTTGCTATGTAGACTGTCTTTCTTAACTGTGAAACTCTGCGAGGAGTTAATGATAATTTGGACACTTAAACCGTGTTTTTCAGCTAATCCTAATAATCATGTTAAAATGAGAGTTAGCTAAGAGATTCTAAGATAGTATTTCGCGTGTCCATATGTATACAACTGAACACACATTGCGCCTGTAAGGGACTGCGTCTTCCAATATGATAACGTTCCTTCTCATTGTGTGGAAATGTGTAACTTCAGTTAATGAGAACAAAGATTAGTAGGGCATGAAGATGATGTAACACGTCACTCCTGGTATCCATAATCACTGGAGTTGAGTATCAGTAAGGTGTATTATTGTGGGAAAATAACAGCTCAAGACTCCTCTAGCTAGTTCGAAACAAGACACCTGAAGCAGACGACGACCTCTCACTACTATTATAATTCCTGGGAGAACAACTAATACAAAATGTTTCCACCTGGTAGACTGTATGAAATAGCTGAAGTACCCTCAGGCTATCCATATACAAAATGTTAAGTGCTAACACATGTACTTTCGACAGAACTATCAGAGAAACGGTGACGCCGCAAACCATCATTTACATATCAAACAGGGAGTGTACTAGTAGAAGTCATCCTGACGGAAGGTCATTTTAGATTCAGGAGAAACACTAGAACGTGTAGAAATTATTAGCTCAAAAATATTTCAGAATGTTTGTCCAAAAACATATATCCACTTTCGCAGCATACGTGTATTTACATATAATTTTTGACAGTTTTTATGGGAATACTTTTTAACATTCTGAAATTTTGAAGAATTCAATAAAAGAGCGTGAGTATAGCTAATACTAGGACAGAGCGCTTACTGTAGTTACAAGAATCTGCAGTCATGAAATAGAGGCTCTACTTTAGAAAGGTGTTAGACCAGGGTGAAAGTTTAGAATGAGTAAGTACCTGAGTTGTACCAATGACGTAATTCCTTCAGAGGCAGCTAAGTGTTTCAAAGAAGGTCATTTGAACTGGACTGACAGAGCTTTAAAAAGAGATTTAAGATGAACGTCAATACAAATAAGACAAGAGTTACGAAATTTAGTCGAATGCTGGTGGAACTTCCTTCAGAATAGAGAAGCTTAAAGCATCAGACACGTTTTGCGTAGCGAAATAGCTGACGATAACTGACGTAAAAAGAATATAAGAAGCACATACTTATTACTAAAGAAAAGTGAAATATGTTAAAAGTAAGTAAAAGAGTCATTGTCTGTGTCAAACATCACAGTACTGTACTGGCACGTGGTGCTGCAGAAGCATGCTGAAGATCAATTTGGTAACGCAGGATAGTACAGGGGCCACAAATTCCGAAACGATTCAGTGACTTAGATACAGTAAGCACGTTCAATTGGATGTAAGCTGTGGAATTTGTGAGATGATGAAGAGACGTTCCCAGGTTCCATTGGTGTGGAGAGCTAAATGTAAACAGTCTTTAGGTTACAGGTTACAATAAACCAGTTTCTATTTTTACTCGGGGAAGAGTATGCAACATTATTGGAGCAATTCAGGAATATGAATACATCTATACCCAGTAGGATTTAATATACAGGGTGATTATAACTAAACTTTCAAACCGCTGGTTAGAATAACGTCAAACTGCAGCTGAATATTATCGGAGAAGAAGGAAAACGCGTGGCAGAAGAAAAAGAAATAGTTACAAAATGTAGTAGCAACAAGTGGCGCTGTAAGCATCGTAATTTAATAGTGGTCGGTTAAAAATGACAAATGAAACATACAACAATGCCTAAGGTGTACGTTTGACGTTAAACAAACTGTAGTACTCAGCGTGCATGAGTGTACAGGTGCGATACTGTTAGTTAAGTAAGCCCATCCACCACGGCAAGGTCATATGACATCGGATGGAAAAAATTGGTTTTTAATTGCCCTGGCGCCAAAAACCGCATAAGAAACATCACTCACATCGAGTTTTAATCGTCCTGAGGCCAAAGACCGCATAAAAAGCATTAATCAAAATAAAATCCGATTAGTAGCTTACGTGTGACTGGCGCAAAACATCTTCAATATGCTGTCAACCGTTTTCATCAACAAGTTGAAATCGAGAAACAGCATCGAAGTGTTTCCGGGGACACGTCCAGAATGTGTTGTGCAATGCGTGCCTTCAATGCAGCTAAGTTTGCTGTTGGAACATTGAATACAACATCTTATAGATAGCCCCAGAATCAGATGTCACACGGATTAAGATCAGGTGATCGGGACGGCCAAGCTGCAGGGAAATGGTGGCTGACAATTCTATCTTTTCAGAAATGGCGTTTCAGCAGCTGCTTAACTGGATTTGCAATGTGCGGAGGTGCGCCATCTTGCATAAAAATAATCCCATCCACTCATACACGCTGTTGGAGAGCTGGAATGACGTGGTTGCACAAAGGACACTCATGGCTCCTAGCAGTAACGGCACAGGTAACAGGAACGGAAGCACATGTCTCTTCGAAACAATACGGCCCTATGTTAAATGATGCCGTAAACCCGCACCAAACAGTGATCTTTTCAAGATGAAGTAGTACTGGTTGATTTGTGCGTGTATTTTCCGTTGCCTGTGTATTGACATATCCTGTCAGATGGAAGTGGGCTTCGTCTGTCCACAAAATCTTACGCGGCCAATCATTGATCACTTCCTTGCGAACAAGAAATTCTAAAGCAATGGTCTGTCTTGCTGGCAGGTCAACAGGAAGCAACTCGTGCACGTGGGTAATTTTGAATGGATATCAAAGAAGGATCTTTCTTAGGATTTTACGCACTGTGCTCACGGGTATGTCCTATGTTTGGGCAGTTCTCCGTGCACTACACGTTTGCGCACCACCACTCATCTCCTCCTGCATTGCTGTGGCCACTGCTTCCACTGACGTCGAATCAATTCGTTTACTTCCTCTACCAGGTTGTATACCAAACGAACCCGTCGTTTCGAATATCCGAATCATTTCCTCCAGACCCACGGGAGTCATTGGACCAACGCCTTTTATCAAACCCTTCAGAGTCCGGAACTTCTGCAGAGAGACGTATGCACAGTCATCATTCTTATAATACAGCTTTACAAGCAGAGCGTGATCCTGCATTGAGACAGTCATGGCGAACGTCGCAGACGTCAATGGGTCATGCACATGACAGGTGTTTTCATTTACGTATTCTGGCAGATAGAGCGCCATCTATTGATCAATTTTCACACTATTTTTTTCTTCTTCCATACGTTTTCCCCCTTCTCCGATAATAGTCCGTTACAATTTGACGTTATTCTGACCAGCGGTGTTATTTCTGCAGCGTTGCGAAATTTTAACTTCAGTTATAATCACCATGTATATTCCATATTCTAGCTGGATTTAAATTCCTCTCCTTTATTGAGTGAGAGTATATATTTACACAAGAGAAGGAAAACTTGAAAATGCTGACGCTGTTTTAAGCAAGCGTCTTGCAGTGGCGAAAAAACTAGAGTGGCTGGTTTTGAGCGCGTGTTTTGACAGCTAAGAAGACGTGCCAAACTCGCTTGGCTGAGTTGAGAGGAGTCTTGCGACTGACACGGCATCGCCAACATGTGGCAGCAGCATTGAGTCTCAGTGACTGGCGGACACTGTGAGTATGCAAAATACCACGTCTCCAAGAGAGAGAGCAGGTAATAACACACTAGGAGGCATGAGCAGGAAAAAACTCAAGACATGCAGCCATTGGCGGAGAATGTGGAAAGCGCACTCGCCAAGGCTGAGCTGAGTATCAGGGGTTGATATTAAATAACGCTAAATACGATAAAAACTTATCCACATTTCTTACAGGAAAGCCAGTAACATCGTTACAAAGAGAACAATAAGGCGAGCGCGTAGGTGAGAACACGTCCTCTATCAGAAAAGTAACAATTATATGATTCAAAAAATGGCTCTGAGCACTATGGGACTTAACTTCTGAGGTCATCAGTCCCCGAGAACTTAGAACTACTTAAACCTAAGTAACCTAGGACATTACACACATCCATGCCGAGGCAGGATTCGAACCTGCTCCTAGAACCGCTCGGCCTCTCCGGCCGGCTATATGATTCAATGTGAAACGTTTTCTAATCAAAATGAGCTTTGAAAATTAATATCTCAGCAATGCCTTACGCGACTTTCATAATGTCCACGGATAAGGCTCATGGAGTACTTCAAATGGTTCAAATGGGTCTGAGCACTGTGGGACTTAATTTCTTTGGTCATCAGTCCCCTAGAACTTAGAACTACTTAAACCTAATTAACCTAAGGACATCGCACACATCCATGCCCGAGGCAGGATTCTAACCTGCGACCGTAGTGGTCGCGCGGTTCCAGACTGTAGCGCCTAGAACCGCTCGGCCACCATGGAGAACTATCAGAAAATTATAGCATATTTATTTGTTAACCTTATATATTTCAATTACAGGTCGAAATACGCCTTCTGTGCATAGAAATATGAATTTCCAGTAAAATCCATACATATTTGAATTATGTGTGTGTGTATGTGTGTGTTCAACATCTTTTACAGCACAGGGCCGATTTCAGCCAAGCTTGGCACACATATCCTTTTCTATCAGACAGTACTGTGGGGGTCAGAATCATCTACATATCACAGTTCAGGAGATATAACGCCATACTTCTTAATGAGATTATTGAAACACTTTCGAAACATGCATAACGTTTAAATGCATACTTATATGTTACTAAGTCTGACCGCCGTACGTTTTGCTTACAGTATCCACATATGCCTCTAAATGCACCTTGTGACGAAATAAATAAAAAAATTAAGTTTATAGATTTTTTTTAAGTATTGTGGATATAGAACTTTAACTTCAGGTCTTTTGAGAGGCTTCTTTTACGGACTGTATTGAGCAGCTTGATGTGGACAAAGTCAGTGCTGCGTGAAATTTGCCTGTAATATTTTTTAATTCTACGTCATTACTGATTTAATCAGAAGGTGAAAACCTTAGACGTAGAATTAGTCCTTCTGCCACAATATTAATTCATTAGTCGCCATCGACGTTCTTCTCTTTGTTGATCGTGTGTATCTGCCTAAGTCGGCATCGGTTTCCTTCACGAAGGCGATGGAAAAAAAAAGTAATACAATGCTACGTCGCCTTAAATAATTCTCGTAAAACTTAGATACTTTCACAATTTCTTATTCACAGGGTAATAAGACTTGCTTTACTCGTTGCACAAACCATAAATACTAACAAGGTATCTGCCTTTCAGCACACACCAAAAATTACGTCCGTCCCCTACAAGGTAACAATAGAAAGTGCAGCTTAACTCCTTCTTGGAGTATGAAACAAAAGAGAATCTAATATGGACATTACAGAGATTATATTCTACATTCCTCTCAATTTAATCTTTGGTGCAGACTTTAAAGTATTGTATCCCTCTGCGTCGGAATGTGTCATTACAACCTACAAAATTATATCATGATACCATACATAGTTTATGAGACATCGCACTGAGATGCGTGAAATCTGCCACATTGTACATGACGGATAAATTTATTACTTCTTTTCTACTGACTCTGTTCGTGACATATTTCGCAGACAGTATTCGCATATGTTGCTGAATGGACGTACACAAATACAGCAGTGCACGACACCTTTTTCAAGAGATATGAGGCAACAAACAGTGAGATGCATAAAAAAATGTCGCATCATACATCAAATCTTAATACATTTATTCTTTACTATTAGCACTCTCCTACAGTCGTGTCAACCTGATGAAACCCCTGACGTCTGGCAGCGCTTTTGATGGCTTTCGACTGCAAAAAGCAAACAGCTGTAGGCTCAAACAATAGGCGTCTGTGGAGCTACGAAGGGGCGTTGGCATAGAGAAGTTTACAAAAACGCGTTGCAGATAAGGAAGCAGCCGTGCCCGGCGCACACGAAGTGTCTCGGTTCTTCTTACACCGTGTCTGCTGCAGGAGTACATACAAGATTTCGTTTGTAACAGAAAAATGGCATAATGAATACTCTGGCAATGTCATGTTTGTTAGCTAGTCATTAATAAGACAGCGGAAGTAACGGCAGCGTAGCAAAGTAAACTTAGATACTGATGTATGAAGGTGTCAAATTTTACTGGTTTTTACTCATCGCTTAACAACACCCTAAAGCTGCGTTTACGATAGTAAAATCTCAGTTACTGAACTTACTATTTAACTCATCAAAAAACTTAGTACAGCAATGGAAGGATGATGAGATTTACACGCAAATCATTGTGCAATATATACGTATGGCGTAGAATTAATAGGTTCTGAGTATGTAGCAGAAGAGAAACAAATTGGATTGGGCATATATTAAGAAAGAATGACGGACTGATAAAAACAGTTTTAGAAGGTTATGTAGAAGGGAAAAGGAAGCGAGGAAGGAAGAAATTTCAGATACAGAATGACGTGATGGATGCTACAACATACAGCAGCCTTAAGAAGGAAGCAATGGATCGCAAAAAATCGAGAGGCAAAGGACCTGATGATGATGATGATTATGATGATGATGATGTAGCAGAAGAGGCTTTGAGGAATGAAGCAGGCAACAGGTACCGTTGAGTGACGATTAGGTCTCATCTCGTTAGTCTCCAGCTATTTTGCAAAATAACTTGGGAATTTGCCTTCTTCACCTGTGTCGGCAGTGAGTACTTCGAAACAGTTCACATTAGGTGAACAGTGAGACTGAAATTAAATACGAGTTGAGCATGGTGTTTCAGCGGTAAAGCGCGTGCCTGAAAACCGAAAGGTGAAGGAATCGCATACCAGTCGCATCAGGGACTTTCCACTCTGTATTTCAATCTAGAATTGACCGCTCAATGATATATACATTCGCTAGAAGGGAAAAGTGGTGCGGATTCCATGTTGAACTGAAGGTCACTTTTACCGTTAGGTGCGTTAAATTCAAGCATGATAAGCTAGCGATTACCTAGTTGGGTAGCTCAGCGTGTTTGGTCAGAGTGCTGGTGGCTTTCTGTAACAGTAACAATAATAAAAAAAAATAAGTTAGATATTCAACGATGAACTTGAAGGGTCGTCATGTGACGTCTTCGGACCAAATGATGACAGCAATGACAAACAGAAGTGAACAGGATAAGTAAAACGGTGGTAAGGTGCATGCCTGATAATGTAAAGGTCACGCTATCGAATCCTGGCTGCGCTACTAATTTCTATTTCTATAAATCACATCTCAATGATGAGATTACGCCACAAATGAAATGTGTTTCAGATTCCACTTTAAACTGTAGGTCGCCTTTTCGCATATGGATAACACGCTAGGGAGCCACAAGTCGCCGAAACGGCGTTCAGTTGAAAGACCTTCACCAGGACATTGAACCACACTACATTATTATTGCCATAATCTGTGAAAACGATGCTGCCATCCAGTGGTAATAGCCGATATATGAAACCTTCCAACTAAAGTACAAGGCCATTTGTCAACTAGAAGACGATTCTCGCTGGCAGAAAGGTGCTATCCGAAGCTGCGATAAGCTGCACAGCAGAATCACTCAAATATCAATTTGTTGTCATTATTTCGTTTCGTGCTGTTACTGACCCAATGCTTCTTTAGCAAAATCATCGCGAAAACGAGGCTAAAGACATCCTTATAGGTTCTCCCTTTGCTTCTCCTATTGTTTATTGTTGTACATTTCGAGCAGTCGGAGCGGTGATTTGGAAACATAAAGCTTTCCGACAAATCGTGCAATAAATTCCGCCGTCAAGTGGCGGCGCGATTAAGATATGGAAAAAAGTTACTAAAATATGGCACCGGACTGGCTGTAAGAATAGGAGAGAACGTACATTTGCGATAAAATGAGACCACAAACAAAAAATAATCCTATGTTTCTCAAATAGTTATACTGGTGAACGTACACATCGTTCGGAGACACGCATGGCATGTCTCTTGTGGCCTATTTACAGAAAAGTTGGGGGGAAAATACATTTATTTTACCTTTAAAGAAATAGACTGGATCGGACTGGGTCGAACTCCACGAAAGGAAAATAGTTACAGGTTCCTGGTCGCGACTAACCTTGGCCTAAGAACAAAATTAATATGGTGGCCACAAAAGGTAGTAGATAACTGCATTCACGTACCTCACTTATTATACAGCGTCGTATCGAAGATCGGCGCACAATATTACATGAGATTTTGAAAAGAAAATTTCCATGAAATAACTTAACAGGATTGCAAGATTGTGGATTCGTTGGGCCGTCAATGAAAATCAGTGTCGAAGCGTTTTTATATCGTAAATATTCAGCATTTTGCACATAACTCATTCTCATACGTATTTAGAATTGGACTCACAGAAAACGAAAAGAGACTCGTTGTAGAGAAAAAAACTGAAAAACTGAAGGTGAAGCTGTTCTTTGTTTTTCCGCGTTATCCCTTCTTACAGCTTACATACATCTATGAAAATAAATCTGCTTGAAAATTATTATGAAACTTACAGAAAAAGAAAAAACAATAAAAATCAAAAAATGTATAATTAAATAATTCTTCTCTATATTGCATAGCAAATCACAGTAACTGCATCAGACGATATAGATCACACCCAAAGTGAGTTTGATTAGGGATAGAATCTCAATCAGATAGATCTGTAAAACATTTTGGACATTCCGTATAAATATATCAGTCAATATGCAGTATTTGCGAGAAACAAACTACGATAATTACCATCTTTTACAGACCGTCGTCTGTCGTTCGATTCAAGAGCATAAAAGTTTTTACGACCTGATAATGTCATCAGTCAACAACAACGAATTACAATTGATTTTTAGATTCGCCTTGAGGCACTGGTAAGACATTTCTATGTAATTTAATGCTCGCTATGGCTAGTATCTTTGATTAGTAATCAAAATTTCCTCGGTCCTGGGCTCGAACATCGCCACTGCTTAGACAGGTCAGAGAGTCAGGACACTCTTTTGTCCTTGGGGTGGGAAGCTGCCTCTAAAGGCGGAAGAATCAACTGTGATCAATGATGGCACGAGGATGCAGAAGGCAATGGAGACCTCTGCATTAAAGGCACATAATGTGTATCCACAGGACATGTGGCCTGTAACTGAAGAAGTTTCATCATGCTCTTTTCATTGCCAAAAGATTTCGGAATAATCCCCATTCGGATCTCGGGGATGGGGCTGCCAAGGAAGAGGTTACCATGATAAAAACATTGGAAAACAACGTAAGGACAACGTTCTAAGAGTCGATGCGTGGAATGTGAGAATTTCGAAGCTAGCAAAAGGAAGCTATAAAATTTGAAAAGGGAAAAGCTAAGTCTCAATCTAGATGTAGAGGGGCTATGGAAGTGAAATGCCAAGAGTGCTAGGTTTCTGCTTACCTGAGTATAGGGTAACAGCAACAGCAGCAGAAAATAGTCTAACGGGAGTAGGATTCATTATAAACAGGAAGGTAGGGCAGAGAGAGTCTTACAGTGAACAGTTCAGTGACATGGTTGTTGTCATCAGAATGGACAGCAAAACGAAATATCGACAGTGATAGTGTAGGTATACACATCGAGATCGCAAGTCGAAGATGAAGAGACAGAGTATATGATGATACTCAACGGGTAATTAAGTTCGTAGAGGGAGGGCTTTGGGGATTGGAGTCGGAGAAAAGTTACGGGGGAGTATGTGCTTGGTACTAAGAATGAGAGAGAAATACTTGTTGAGTTCTGTAATTTTCAGCTAGTAATAGCTAATACTCAAGAATCACAAGAGGAGAAGATATACTTGCAAAAGTGTGGGAGATTCGGGAAGATTTCAGTTAGGTAACATCATGTTAGGGAAGAGATTCCGTTATCAGAAACTGGATTGTAAGCCCTACCCAGGAGTGACTTAGACTCAGATCACAATTCTGTAGCGACGAAGAGAAGGCTGCTGTTTAAGAGACTATTCAGGAAGAGTCCATGCGCAAAGAAGTAAGATACAGAAGTAATAAGGAATGAAGAGTTACACTTGAAATTCTGTGATATTACAGATACTCCGATAATGAATAGCTCAGTAGGAAGTTCAGTTGAAGAGAAATGGACATTTCTAAGAATGACAATCAGAGAAGTCGGAAAGAAAAAACATAGTTACAAAGAAGGTAACTGTGAAGGAACTATGAGTACCTGAAGAAATATTTCACTTGATCGATGAAAGAAGGCAGTACAAAAATGTGAAAGTCACTTGGAAATAAAATAAATTTCAGTGTAGGTAAGGTAAGGCGAAATGGCTGCAGGAAATATGTGAAGAAATCTAAAAAGAAATGATTATCGGAAGGACTGACTCAGCATATAGAAAAGTCAAAACAGTCTTCGGGGAAATTAAAAGCAATGGTGTTAACGTTAAGAATGCAATGGATATTCGACAGTTAAATTCAGAAGAGAGATCACCATGCTAAAAGATTACATTAAGGGCATCTATGACGGGGAAGACTTGCCTGATGACGTGCTAGAAGAATAATCATGAGTCGATATAGAAGAGATAAGGAATCCATTATTAGAATTAGAATTTAATAGAGCTTTGGAAGACTTACGATCGAATGAGGCAGAAGGCATAGATAACATACCAGGAGAATTTCTGAAACCATTTGGGAAACAGGGAACAAAACGTCTATTCACGTTGGTGTTTACAATAAATGAGTACCGTATCCGACATTCGCAAAAACATCATCCACACAATTTCGACGATTCCAAGAGCTGACAAGTGTGAGTATTACCGCACAATCTGCTTATCAGCTCATGCATCCAAGTGGCTGAGAAGAACAGTATACAGAAGAAAACTGAGGAGACGTTGGACGACGATGAGTTTGCCTTTAGGAAGGGTAAAGGCAACAGAGAGGCAGTTCTGATGTTGCGGTTGATAATGGAAGTAAGACTAAACAAAAATCAAGGCACGTTCATGGGATTTGTCGATCTGGAAAATGCGCTGCACGGTGTCAAATTGTACAATATGTTTGAAATCATGAGAAAATTGGGGGTAAGCTGCAGGGAAAGACAGGTAATACACCACGTGTACAAGATCCAAGAGGGAACAATAAGAGTGGAATACGAAGAAGATGTGCTCTCATTAAAAAGTGGTGTAAGAATGGAGTGTAATCTTTCGCCCTCAGTGTTCAGTCTATACGTCAAGGAAGCAATCAAGGAATTGAGAGAAAACTTTAAGAGTGGAATTAAAATTCACGGTGAAAGGATATCAATGATAAGATTCGCTGATGACACTGCTGTCCTCAGTGAAAGTGAAGAAGACTTGACAGATTCTGCTGAATGGAATGAACAGTCTAGTGGGTAAACAATATCGATTGAGAGTAAATCGAATAAGGACGAAAGGAATGAGAAGAAGCATAAATGTGAACAGCGAGAAACTTAAAATCAGGGTTGGTCATCACAAAGTAGATGAAATTAAGGAATTCTGTTATCTAGGCAGCAAAATTATCCAGGATGGAAGAAGCAAGGATGGCTTCAAAAGCAAACTAGCGCTCGCAAAAGGGGCATTCCTGGCCAAGAGAAGTCTACTAGTGTCAAACATAGTCCTTAATTTGAGGAAGAAATTTCTGAGAATGTACGTTTGGAGCACAGCATTGTATGGTAGTGAAACGTGGGCTGTGTGCAAACCAGGACAGAAGAGAGTTAAAGAGTTTGAGATGTAGTGCCGCAGAAAAATGTTGAAAATTGGATGGACTGTAAGGTTAGGAATGAAGAGGTTCTCTGCAGAACTGACAAGGAAAGAAATATGTGGAAAACACTGACAAGAAGAAGAGACAGAATGGTAGGTTGTCTAATAAGACATCAAGAGGAAGATAAAGGATTGTAATATACCTGTTAAGACATCAAGGAATAACTTAAATGGAACTAGGGGGAACAGTAGAGGGTAAAAGCTGCAGAGGAAGACAGAGATTGGAATACATCCAGCAGATAACTTAGGACGTAGGTTGCAAGTACTACTCTGAGATGAAGAGGTTGTCATAGGAGAGAAATTCGTGGCAACGCCGCATCAAACCCTTAAGAGGACTGATGAAGCCCCCTCCCCTCCCCCAAGTAAAGAAAAGAAAAAGAAAAAATCGCAGAATTTGCATCTGTTGGATAGTTTACCCTCGTAGCATCGCCTGGCATTGCTGCCATACTCTTGGGAGACGGCCGTACTTCCCCTGAAATTTTATGGTAAGGACAGTTACAGTGCCTATAATGTTTCTAAGCAGAGTAATACTGATAGACTGATGTAAGTCTGCACTTTTATTGGTTTGGATCAGGCTTCGATGTCCCACAAAATATCCGTTGAAGCGTTATACAGAACAACGCGAGATTTGTGCAAGAACAATAGCCTTAGTGCGGCTGCACCATTTTGTTCTCTATAGATCTCCGTCATATCTTACCAGTAATCTCACTAGGGAAGAGCGCAGATGAAATCACAACTGTGTGCCAATGGCTGGTGTGCGGGAGGTCTGACAGGCTTGTGTGATGCTGTTGCGGTGGTCAGAGACACCCCGCCTAACGGCTCAATGTGCTTCTGCAAGCGCCTATGAATATCTGCGATGCTCTGGTTTTCGCCAAAACAAACTGAACGGTAGCCCTCTGCGTGGGACTCACCTCTGTTATAGCCGCCGTACTGAATGCCGCGTGCAGCGCCTCCACGTATCGGATCTTCATGAAACTATAGGGGCTCAAGCGAAAATATTCCACGATACCTCGTAACAAATTTATGTCTTTTCAACCAAAATTGGCCGAGAAAAAATGTGTTGCATTGCTTATTAGACTCCCCTCGTCAGTTTTTAGGATGTCGAATACGACAATGATGATACAGAAATTCATTAATTTTTAAAAAATATTCAACAGCCCAGACCGCATAAAATATTTCTTTGTTTAACACAACCGGTTTTTTCGACATACTTTGCTGTCATCTTCAGCTCTTAAAAATCTTTTCGTTGTTAAAAGTGTTCCTTTTACGTTGAACCTCACACCAAGTTGTCAAGTGGATAAAAATCGGCACATTATTAAAGATTTGTCATCAGCGTCTTGTGCAAAAGATCATACTCATATACAGGGTGGTCCATTGATCGTGACCGGGCCAAATATCTCACTAAATAAGCGTCAAACGAAAAAACTACAAAGAACGAAACTCGTCTAGCTTGAAGGGGGTTGGCCCGCTAGATAGCGCTGCCATAGGTCAGACGGATATCAACTGCGTTCTTCTAAATAGGGACACCTATTTTTTATTACATATTCGTGCAGCACGTAAAGAAATGTGAATGTTTCAGTTGGACCACTTGTGTCGCTTTGTGATAGATGGCTCTGTAATAGTCACAAACATATGGATCACAATTTTAGACGAACAGATGGTAACAGGTAGGTTTTTTAAATTAAAATACAGAACGTAGGTACGTTTGTACATTTTATTTCGGTTGTTCCAATCTGATACATGTATCTTTGTGAACTTATAATTTCTGAGGACGCGTGCTGTTACAGCGTGATTACCTGTAAATACCACATTAATGCGATAAATGCTCAAAATGATGTCCGTCAACCTCAATGCATTTGGCAACACGTTTAACGACATCCCTCTCGACAGCGTGTAGTTCGCCTTCCGTAATGTTCGCACGTGCGTTGACAATGCGCTGACGCATATTGTCAGACGTTTTCGGTGGATCGAGATAGTAAATATCCTTCAACTTTCCCCACAGAAGGAAATCCGGGGACGTCAATCCAACTGTCATGAAATATGATATTCAGTACCGCTTCAACCGCACGCGAGCTATGTGCCGGACATCCAACACGTTGGAAGTACATCTCCATTCTGTCATGCAGCGAAACATCTTGTAGTAACATCGGCAGGACCTTGCGTAGGAAATCAGCATACATTGCACCATTTAGATTCCCATCGATAAAATGGGGGCCAATTATCCTTCCTCCAATAATACCGCACCATACATTAACCCACCAAGGTCGCTGATGTTTCACTTGTCGCAGCCATCGTGGATTTTCCGATACCCAATAGTGCATATTATGCCGGTAACGTTACCGCTGTTGATGTATGACGCTTCGTCGCTAAATAAAACGCGTGCCAAAAATCTGTCAGCGTTCAGTAATTTCTCTTGTGCCCAGTGGCAGAACTGTACACGACGTTCAAAGTCGTCGCCATGCAATTCTTGGTGCATAGAAATATGGTACGGGTGCAATGGATGTTGATGTAGCATTCTCTACACGACATTTTTGAGATTCCAGATTCTCGCGCAATTTGCCTGCTACTGATGTGCGGATTAGCCGCGACAGCAGCTAAAACACCTACTTGGGCATCATCATTTGTTGCAGGTCGTGGTTGACGTTTCACATGTGGCTGAACACTTTCTGCTTCCTTAAATAACGTAACTATCCGGCGCACGGCCCGGACACTTGGATGATGTCGTCCAGGATACCGAGCATAGGACACGCCCGTTGGGCATTTTGATCACAATAGCCATACATCAACACGATATAGACCTTTCCCGCAATTGGTAAACGGTCCATTTTAACACGGGTAATGTATCACGAAGCAAATACCGTCCGCACTGGCGTATTTACGGTTGTGACTATTTTGGTTATGACAAATCCTTTGTAATGTGCTGATTTTTATCCATTTGGCAACTTGCCGTGAGGTTCACAGTAAAATGAACACATTTTACTACAAAAAAGATTTTTAAGACCTGAATATGAGAGCAAGGTCTGTCGAAACTGGTTGTCTTAAATAAAGAAATATTTTATGCGGCCTAGGTTTTTTAATATTTCTTTGCAAGTAAAACAGATCCCGCCTTCAGCACTCTTCATATGAGAAAATACACAGAATTTATCACAGGCAGGTCAGCGGTGTCCCATTCCGCCCTTCATAAATGTTTTCGAATCACTCAACGTTGTAAATTGGACCAGAAAGGCGGTTGGTGGTCTGATACTGAGAGACAGCCACAGTAGGCACAAGAAAAGTGAGATGGAAAGCCATTGGGAGGTTGCATTCTTGTTAGAAGTAAGCAGGAGGTGGCAAAGTAATTTCTGTTGTTTTACAAGACATAGGCCGTGGATGCAATTTCCAACCACAGGTTCGACATAATAAATGTTTCACCAAATGAAATGACTTGTCCTGGCCGAACAGTAGCGGAAGAACAAAGATGGAGTACGAATCGAGTTTCTGTTTATCCTGAACGTAGCAAACCTACCAGCGATATCGTCCAGTATAGCGAACAATATTGTAATAAAAGTGGTTTGCATGGAAGGCAAGTGTGTGTAATTTATAGTGATCATCAAAGGAAGCCTCAGAAGTAAATGATATTGTAACGCTACGTATAGGTACATACGTGTGTGCACACACCCTGGCCCTCAGAGAGAGAAAGAAAAGACTAATAGACAGAAATCATGCAACTTTATTACCGATTCAGGTTCATTTGATAATGGAAAACCAACTTGTGTACTCTTTCTTTTATATTAATTAATTTTGTCCGAGCCAAACGGGACATTTTTGTAATTTTCCTGAAGTACTGAGGAAGCGAAATCTAGAAAGGGGTTCCGGAAAAATTTGGAAATTAGTGGTAAGGTCTTATGGGGCCAAATTGCTGAGGTCATCGGTCCCTAAGCTACGAACTACTTAATCTAACTTAAACTAACTTACACTGAGGACAACACACACACCCATGTCCCATGACCGAGGGGAGACTCGAACCTCAGACGGGGGCTGCCGCGCGGACTGTGAAGGGCGCCCGAGACCGCGCGGCTACCCCGCGCGGCACGGGTTTCGGCTTTGCTCATTTTCGGAAAAATTTGTAATTTATTCAAAATGAAGGTAAATGCCGAAAACTGTTGAAGTTTTAAACGGTTCGTTTCCCTTCTCCCTGGAGTCATAGGAACACAGTGAGGATCGCTTTCCTGTCCGTTGGAAGTGATCCGTAATGTGAAATTTCTGTCGGAAAAAGCGGTGGTCAGTTCCCTCTGTCACTGCAGGCAGGATTTGGCCCTCGCTGTTCCACGTAAGTTGTTAGGGTTCAATTTATTTATTTATTTTTGCGTCAGCTCACTAGCACTTTTGCTGCTGTGGACGTATGCACATTTCCTGCTTCGCCGTACCACAGATGCTAAACACACGCAGCTTGGGTTTTCCTACAATGTTATTGACGTTTGTATGCCTCGCGAACCGCCAACCTCACTGCTGTGGACGAGTTAATTCCATATTTCTGCGAATAAAAAAATTTTCGAGTATTTATCACACAACATACGTGCCTCTTTGCGTATTATCGTTTGCAAAAAACCTCATTTCGAAACGTTTATGACATATGACGATTGTTATCACCTCATAATTCCCGGTCCGCGTGGTTGGAAATGGGCGTGTTGCGCGCGACCAACTGTCGGATATGAAAACCAGTAACTCGGCAACGAAATGAGATAGCGTTCTGTTCCTAATTTTGAATAAAATTTCGGTATCTTATCTACTTTTCATATACTGTATTGTTTGAGCTACAAATCAACCAAACACAAAATTTACACAGTTCGTTTTTACTTCTTCAAATCCTTTAAAAGAGCATGTAATATTTTACGTAATATTATGCAATGCAATAATTATGACGAATAACGACTAGAATTCAGTCCCTTACCGTGCGAAGCATTGGAGGGCAGCGTGGAGGGTAAAAATCGTAGAGGGAGACCAAGAGATGAATACACTGAGCAGATTCAGAAGGATTTAGGTTGCAGTAAGTACTGGGAGATGAAGAAGCTATCACAGGATAGAGTAGCATGGAGAGCTGCATCAAACCAGTCTCAGGACTGAAGATCACAACAACAACAACAACAACCGTGCGAAGGATATCAGACGACAAGATGTGCAAAAATAAGATTTTTTGAGGTAATGGTTTTCTCAATATGCGATTATAAGAATTTCTTAGACGCCAGAAAGCCATCTCTCAGCACAGGCTTCCGTATTTCGAGATCAGAACAACCAAAAAGAGCCATACTGAGCACGGAATGCAGGGAACATGTCTGTAGTAGTGATGGGCGAAGAGGGTGTCACCTCTCTAGTCATAAATGGTCGCAACGTCACCGCTGCAGGCCCATTGTTTCAGGGTCCATACCGATCAACACCGTAGCTTCGTTAGGCCGCTGACGCGTTTTGCAATAGGCACATGCTGTATTGCGTCTAGTAGCATGTTAACCTGAACACACGCCAGCAATTTCGCTCGCGTACTCACGTTGCATCGTTCGCAGCGCGAGCGCGAGCATCTCGCTCTTCGGCCACAGACTGGTGGCGCCAGCCATACTGTGAGACATCTCTTTAACATCCGCTTTGTCACCTGATTCGATATCTTATGGTTCCACACTCTCTGGCTGTGCAAGTTCCCTCCAACATTCTCCATCTAGCACACCACCGCCTTTTGTAGAGCCCAATAAATTTGTGTACGCTTGTAGTGTTTCTGTGCAATTTTGCTTAGTTTTCGTATTCAGGTACTCTTCTTTAGCAAAGCTTATCAGTAACGACTGCCCTCAGCTGAATATTCTGAACTTACAATCTTCGAATAAATCCATTTTTTTCTGTTAAGCCTCTTCTGTTTTCTCTCTCTGTTTTCTTTTACCTTTGATCTCAATCGTCCTCAGCCTCCCCTCTAATCGAATACCCTGCAAATTGGAACGTTTCCGACCTCTTACACGTTCGGACACTGAAGTACAACGGCCTTTTGATGCTCACCGCAAAAGCCGCCTAGGTTGTAAGTGCTATTAACAACCAGCAATTGGGACCAGCACGATATTTACGCACGTCGGACTGTAATTCCACGCGTTGACGCAGGTGGCATCCTCCGTACTTACAAACGGTCCTAGTGTTAGTTTAACTAATGACATCATCAACAAGACGTCGTCATCGAAATACAAGCTGGGCCACTACCATCAGCAGTAAAAGATTTCAAGACACTATTAGGCGAGTTCTGCCTTTCAGCGTGTATCCCATCGATTGTATTTATCGTTTACATGCAGTGTCGTCCAGATAGCTACAGGACTTTTATCATTATACTATTTCATTTAAAGCCGTTAATGCCTTCAAGTCCAGGTTTAGAACTTTTTTGATAACGTTTATAGTAAAAGATGTCTGCGTTTATGTGTGTGTGTGTGTGTGTGTGTGTGTGTGTTTGTGTGTGTTGTGTATGTGCGTGTTCCACAAGTCCTCCAACCAGACTTGATACACATATCCCTTACTGTCTGACAACAATCACTGTAGGGGCTAAGAAACAACTACCTGTCTGACAACAATCACTGTAGGGGTTAAGAAACAACTACTTGTCTTAGTTCAAGAGTTATGACGTCATGAACAATGAGATGTGTGAGAAACATCTGTGTCATGTATGGCGTTTAAATTTATTACATCTGTGGTACTGACTCTATTCGCAATACATTTTGCAGACAGTAACCACATTTGTAGCTAAAAGCACCGGCATAACTATATATCACGGTACAGCACATAATTGTTGAGATATGACGTCACAAACACTGAGATGCGTGAAAAATTGCCGCACTGTGCATACCCTTTAAATTTATTACTAACACTACATGCAACACATTTTGTGGACGGTACCGACATATGCCACTGAATGTATATACACAAAATATAACATTGTATGACACACTGTTCAAGAGAAATGACGCCATAAAAACTGAGACGAGTGGAGAAAAGGCGCATCAAGCATGAAGTATTCATACATTAATTTTTCGGTACTGAGACAGTGCTAAGGAAATCGCTGACAGTTGGCAGCGCTTTTGGCAGCTTTCAACTGTAGGTGAAAATAATCACCATGTATAGAGCTACGAAGAGGCGTTGGCTTAGAGACGTTTACAAAATCGCGTTGCAGGCAAGCGAAATAGTTGAATCCAGCGGACAGATTTGTGATACCACACTACAAACGTAGTTCATTTTTTTGTTTTCTTTTCTAATAGAAAACTGACAAAATGAACAGGTGGGCAATGGCAGTTTTCTTAGCTAGTTTACTACATTTTTCCACAGAGAGCGTAGACGTAATCAGCAGATTCATTCATTGCTGAAAGTATAAATGACTTTAACGTCCTACGCAGTTCAAAGCACCTATCATCAAAACTATCTGACATCACATGAAGCATTCCTTTGCTGCAGACGTTTAGCCAGCTCCATTGCACATTACGAAAATGACGCTCACACGTCAATGCCTCGAAGAATTTCGGTTTCAGAATAAAGACCTTCCTCGGAACAGGGTTTGCAGATTTCCCGTATGATATGTTACATATTTCACTATTTGGTCAAGTCACCTTCCAAAACCAAAATTACTTTTTTTGGTTAAAGGGAATGTGTTGAGATGTATTTCTGTCACTTTTTCAGACAAATAAAAATCAGCTTTGTCAAAATCTATTCCCAGAAACTAGTATGTCAAAATAACTGCAAAAAGTGAAAGAAAAGGTTATTTTCCGTGAGCATGAATATGAACCCCTGCATCGAGTTGAAGATAAATATGAGCCATGCGAATGTCATGTAAGAATAAGGTGGAAGTCTGTGGACGTTATAGTAACAAAATTCTTATTATTAATAACTTTCCTCAGCGGTCACGTAAAGTAATTTCTTATTACATGTTTCGGCTACTGTCATTATAGGATTCAAATAATGAAGAACCTCAAAACAAAATTTTGTTTCCTAGCATGTAGGTACCTCACACGCATAGCAGATTTCTAACTGTTAGATATATGTGGTGAGAAGGTTTCACTTTAGGAGAAGGTTTTGGATAAGCACAATAAATATTCTATACCCTTAACTAATAAACTCGGATTTAATTTCAATCTCTTGTTAGATAGGGAAAATATTCAAAATCTTGACCTTGAAATTTGCCACAGAAATGAAGACGAAAATTTTTAGCGAGGAAATCAATTTTACTAATGGTCATGTAAATCATACTTAACGTCATCGAAATACTGTTTACGCTATGTGATTTACTGGCAGGGGTTAATAAAGGATCTACGCTTAATAAATGCACAACCTGTGATTCAAACCTTTTTTAAGAGAGCTGTGGGCATTAATTGCCTTAAAATAACACTAAACCGGTCCAGACTTCGCGTAACATAAAGCAACGTAATAGTCACCAGCAAACGCTAGATGAAGTTAAAAATGTGAGGCATTATTTTAGGGATGGAGATCACCCAAATCGATCTAATGAAGTGTACGATCGAAGCGACAGTTGAATGAGAAACATCTTTGCCTCACTGCGCATCAAGCACTTGGAAACAATTCTGTGACCTAGATTTGGTATCTCCGTATACAGAGAGCAAACTCGTTAATTAAATTCATTTGCTTCGTAGCGCACATCAGAAAGAAGAATTGTACGAGAAATAAATCACAATCTGTCAGAAATAAATTGAATGGTGACTTCTCTACAGTTAACTGAGAGATCTGCCGTATTTTTATACAGTTCTAAAGGTCTCTTGAAGCAAATCGTCACCTTCATCACCCACGTAATTTAATATTCACGACAAAACGAATGGCGTAGAGTGCTTTTCATCGTACCACATGTCAAAAATTCTTCCCGTTTCTGTCCATGCCTGGAGCTTTGGAAGTGTTACCGATTAACGGGTCCGTATGTGCTGTCCTTTGCCTGCTGTTATCTGTAATATCTGTACGGGATGTATTCAGAAGATGCTGAAAGAAGTGCGTAGTTTATGTCTTGAATGTTGGTTCTTAAGATTCACACGACATGTCCAGCGTCAGTCATCGGATGTCCGTCAGTTAAAACTGTTCATCATTTCTGCAACATACTACGTAAATTGAAGGTGGAAGGGGGTGAAAGGAAAGGAAACGGAAGGAACTCATGTAATTGAGTCGCCTCGATGGGCACATTCAGTGCGAATGTGCAATCGCGTACGACGTCCTGTGAGAATCTCAAGGCAGCGAGCATGGAGGCCATGGATGTGGTCTGGGATATATCATCCTAGGTGGGAATGTGAGTAGGCCGAGGGGCGTAAAGCGATATTCCGCGCAACTGCGACAGACACTATGTCCGGGTGGTTCAGTGGTTAACAGAACTAACTCCCCAGTAAGCAGGAAATCCTGGGTTTCTCCAACTTAAAGGTGATTTGCAGAGTATCCATGTAGATGTAGATGTAGACCATGCATTTGCATTCATATAATTACATTAGCACCTTCTCGCAAGCCAGAAAAGCCTCTCACTATTCGCGCTAAACCTAATTGCATACGAGCACCCTTCGGAAGGCCCAACGGTACTGACCGACCGCCGTGTCACCCTCACAGATTAGCGTCACTGGGTGCGGATATGCAGGGACATGTGATGAGCATACCATTCTCACGGCCGTTGTCAGTTTTCACGACCAGAGTAGTCAAGACTCATCCAAGTTCCTCCGCAGCTGTCCTCACTAATGCTGAGTACACCCCGTTTGCTAACAGCGGTCGGCAGATCTGGTCAGTCTCCCATCCAAGTGCTAGCCTTGCCCGGAAGCACTTAACATCGATGACAAGAACCGTCATTACGTCTGGGGCAAGACAGTTGGTGATCACTGGCACTGCCCTTCTATACAGGGTAGTGCATTGATCGTGACCGGGCCAAATATCTCACGAAATAAGCGTCAAACGAAAAAACTACAAAGTACGAAACTTGTCTAGCTTGAAGGGGGAAACGAGATGGCGCTATGGTCGGCCCACTAGATGGCGCTGCGATTTTTATTAAAATAGGAAACCCCATTTCTGTTACATATTCGTGTAGTACGTAAAGAAATATGAATCTTTTAGTTGGACCACTTCTTTCGCTTTGTGATAGATGGCGCTCTAATAGTCACAAACGTAGAAGTACGTGGTATCACGTAACATTCCGACCAAGTGCTAGCCTTGCCCGGAAGCACTTAACATCGATCGCTTTGTGATACAGATAGTAGGTACGTTTGAATATTTTATTTCGGTTGTTACAATGTGATACATGTACCTTTGTGAACGTATCGTTCCTGAGAACGATGCTGTTACAGCGTGATTACTTGTAAATACCACATTAATGCAATAAATGCTCAAAATGATATCCGTCAACCTCAATGCATTTGGCAATACGTGTAACGACATTCCTCTCAACAGCGAGTAGTTCGCCTTCCGTAATGTTCGCACATCCATTGACAATGCTCTGACGTGTGTTTTCAGGCGTTGTCGGTGGATCACGATAGCAAATATCCTTCAACTTTCCCCACAGAAAGAAATCCGGGGACGTCAGGTCCGGTGAACGTGCGGGCCATGATATGGTGCTTCGACGACTAATCCACCTGTCATGAAATATGCTATTCAATACCGCTCCAACCACACGCGAGCTATGTGCCGGACATCCATCATGTTGGAAGTACATCACCATTCTGTCATGCAGTGAAACATCTTGCAGTAACATCGGTAGAACATTACGTAGGAAATCAGCATACATTGCACCATTTAGATTGCCATCGATAAAATGAGGGCCAATTATCCTTCCTCCCATAATGTCGCACCATACATTAACCCACCAAGGTCGCTGATGCTCCACTTGTCGCAGCCATCGTGGATTTTCCGTTGCCCAACAGTGCAAATTATGCCAGTTTAAATTACCGCTGTTGGTGAATGACGCTTCGTCGCTAAATATAACGCGTGCAAAAAATCTGTCAACGTCTTGCAATTTCTCTCTGCCCAGTGGCAGAACTGTACACGACCTTCAAAGTCGTCGCCATGCAATTCTTGGTGGACAGAAATATCATACGGGAGAAGTCGATGTTGTAGCATTCTCAACACCGACGTTTTTGAGATTCCCAATTCTCGCGCAACTTGTCTGCTACCGATGTGCGGATTAGCCGTGATAGCAGCTAAAACACCTACTTGGGCATCATTATTTGTTGCAGGTCGTGGTTGACGTTTCACATGTGGCTGAACAGTTGCTGTTTCCTTAAATAACGTAACTATCCGGCGAACGGCCCGGACACTTGGATGATGTCGTCCACGATACCGGGTAGCAAACATAGCACACGCCCGTTGGGCATTTCGATCACAATAACCATACATCAACACGATATCTACCTCTTACGCAATTGGTAAACGGTCCATCTTAACACGGGTAATGTATCACGAAGCAAATACCGTCCCCACTGTCGGAATGTTACGTGATACCACTTACTTCAATGTTCGTGACTGTTACAGAGCCATCTGTCTCAAAGCGAAAAAACTGGTCCAACTAAAACATTCATATTTCTTTACGTACTACACGAATATGTAATAAAAATGGGGGTTCCTATTTTAAAAAAAAACGCAGTTGATATCCATTTGACCTAGGGCAGCGCCATCTAATGGCCAACCATAGCGCCATCTCGTTTCCCTCTTCAAGCTAGACAAGTTTCGTTATTTGTAGTTTTTTCTTTTGACGCTTATTTCGTGACATATTTGGCCCGGTCACTATCAATGGACCATCCTGTATATGTGCTCGGAGTTCCTGATATGTGAGCAATACTACATTACGTGCTGTGAAAGTATTTCGCAATATATTTCGGTGCGTCTGTGGGCCAGGATGCCGGTACGGTAGATCGGCTTGTTCGGACAAAGAGCTGGCTGCTTTCTGTATTAATTGAGTGAGGGAATCGAAAAAACTGGTAGCGTCGTTAATTATAAACGAAAGTGTTTTCGGTTCCGGGTTACAAACCCGTCATCGCTTTAATTTTTAATAAAGTCATGAGGAATGGTGGCCGAAGACCTCCGTGATAAGACGTCGCCCTCATTCTATCAACGGCCTTGTCGAAGATGCCAGATGAGCGGACAGAGTTTCAGAACACTGTCTTGCCCTTGGGGTCCGAAACACCCCCTGAAAGCGGAAGAATCAGCAGTGATCAATGGCATGAAGATTCAGAAGGTAATGGTAACCACTGCCTTAAAGACACGTATTGTGTATAGCACAGCTCGTTTGGCCAGTAATGAAAATATGTCATGACGATCTCTCCATTGCCGGCTCTGGTGGCCGAGCGGTTCTGGCGCTACAGTCTGGAACCGCGCGACCGCTACGGTCGCAGGTTCGAATCCTGCCTCGGGCATGGATGTGTGTGTTGTCCTTAGGTTAGTTAGGTTTAAGTAGTTCTAAGTTCTAGGGGACTTATGACCTCAGCAGTTGAGTCCCATAGTGCTCAGAGCCATTTGAACCACTTGATCTCTCCATTGGCAAAAGATTCCGGAATAGTTCCCCATCCGGATCTCCGGGAGGGGACTGTAAGAGGGAGGTGACCAAGAGGAAAAGATTGAATAAACAGCGAAGGGTAATGTTGTATTAATCGGGGCGTGGAGTATCAAAAGTTTGAGCGTGGCAGAGGAACTAGGAAGTCTAGAAATGGAAATACTAAGGCTCAGTGTAGATGTAGGGGGGTCAGTGAAGTGAAATGGAAAGAGGACGAGGTTTCTGGTCAGACGAGGATAATACTAAAAGCAGCAGAAAATGGTATAGCGGGAGTAGCATTCGTTATGAATAACATGGCAGGGCAGAGATTGTGTACTGTGAACAATTCAGTGATAGGGTTGTTCTCATCAGAATCGACAGCTAGCCTGCACCGACATCGATAGCCCAGGTATATATGCCGACGCAAGATAAAGAGATAGAGAAAGTTTCTGACGATATCAACGGTTGACACAGTACGTAAAGGGAGACGAAAATCTAGTCGTCATGGGGACTGGAATGTGGTTGTAGAGCAAGGAGCACAAAAAGGGCTGAGGGAATTTATGGGCTTTGTACTAGGAATTATTATTATTATTATTATTATTATTATTATTATTACTATTGTGTCAGAAACATACATAAAATTTAGTTAACAGAACTATTGATGGATCAACACAGTTTATTTAAACTTTGACCAAAACTTGGCCACTTCCGGTGCATTTTCTAGTGCCTGGTGAAATTCATTTTCTGTGCAGGTGGCTGGAAACAGCAAACAGTAATTCAAATGTTGAAAAGTCTGTTCTTCACCGCAGTCACATTGGGTTTTGTGTTTCTTCAATGTATCCCCATTAGCCAGTGTAGCCCATGGTCTGCCCACTTCAGAGCTTAATCTATTCAAGCGCCTCCAGATTATCCAATTCTCATCATGGTCGGGGGATAAGAATTCTGAAACTTTTTCCAACCAGGAGGGTGGGATGTCTCAGTTCTCCTTAGTTGCATCCTCGCTTCTTCATCAGTGATTGTTAGTTTCTTTGATGTTTTGAGGAAGCTTTTCCTTGACCTTAGTCGCTTTGCGTAGCTTTGTTACCTATTCATGGGAATATTTTTTTCTGCTTCATTTTCGTTTTTTCTTTGTCTGATGCCGTTTCTCTTCGAACACGAGGTGGTACAGTTGCCTCCAGATGGTAGAGCCATCCGACTGGAGTTGACTTCAAGCAGCCTGTTATAATTCTGCATGTGTCACTTACGGCAATATCCATCACTTAGGGCAATATCCATCTGTTTTCCATGCGTTGACTTATATCAGACCGAAAGGCATTCTCTGCAGCGGAGTAGCATAATGCCTGTAACCTCCCCAGAGGAATTTGAAAGACAATATTTAAATGTTATCGAGAATATGGAACCTTATGTAACCTCCCAGTAAATAAAATAATTTATTGACAATGACAATTAAATGAGAACTAGCAATCTGAGCCATGTGTAAGCTCCCCACAAAAATGTAAGACAATTCAATGATAATGAAATCTCAGTGACAATGAAAACGCAAATAGACCGAAATGTCGATCTTAGGCCCTGTTCTTACCTCAGTAAAATCGCCAAGTGTAACCTCCCCAGAGAAATTTGAAAGACAATATTTAAATGTTAACGAGAATATAGAACCTTGTGTAACCTCCCAGTAAATAAAATAATTTATTGACAATGACAATTGAATGACAACTAGCAATCTGAGCCATGTGTAAGCTCCCCACAAAAATGTAAGACAATTCAATGATAATGAAATCTCAGTGACAATGAAAACGCAAATAGACCGAAATGTCGATCTTAGGCCCTGTTCTTACCTCAGTAAAATCGCCAAGTGTAACCTCCCCAGAGAAATTTGAAAGACAATATTTAAATGTTAACGAGAATATAGAACCTTGTGTAACCTCCCAGTAAATAAAATAATTTATTGACAATGACAATTGAATGACAACTAGCAATCTGAGCCATGTGTAAGCTCCCCACAAAAATGTAAGACAATTCAATGATAATGAAATCTCAGTGACAATGAAAACGCAAATAGACCGAAATGTCGATCTTAGGCCCTGTTCTTACCTCAGTAAAATTGCATCTGCTCATATTTTTCGCCATAGCTTGGAGGAAATGCATCGCAAAAATTCTTTGAACTTACGTAAATTTTTCTTTAAGGAAATGCAGGGGAAATTTTCTTTCAATAAAATGTTTGTTTGTTAAAATGCTTGGTTTGAAAACAAAATTATTATTGGGGCGATTCTTGAACAAATTAATTACACTTAAGATAGATTACATTATCAGATGAGCGCAATGCTGCTTCATTACCTTATTTAAAAAATATACCTCGTCCTGAATCTTGACCAGAGTCCCATGTCGACGCCCGCCGACTCCTCACACACAACTGCGACTATCTCTCGCGCGCTACTACATGCTCTCGCGACTCGCTACGTACAACTGAACTCTCTCGCAACTCGACCGCAACCGCAACTGCCGACTCCCTACATGCAACTGAACTCTCGCGCGGTCAGGCGCAGACTAGCAACGATAAATAACTCTCTGGTCAGAGATTCTATCATGCCTCGCCATCGCTGTACTAAATACATACGCGTTTCATGCCATTGCAGAAGTTCGATTGGTTTCAGCTTGGCTGTCCCATTGTGCTCCTGCCAGTTTTCTCAGTAGGTTGTTTCTCGTGAAGACTTTTGATTTGAAATTCATGCAGTGTTTTTGAACGTTAGAGACCTGTCGAGTGGTATTCCTAGGTACTCTGGACTATCACAGTGTTCCAATTTATCGCCTGAGCACTCTATTTTTAACTTTTGGGTGTATTTCTCAGATGGACATGTGTCTTTGGTATAATCTGGTTTATTCTGTAGTATTTTGACAGATCTGCAAGAGCACTGTTTAGGGAGATTTCCATTGAATCTAAGATGGTGCTTTAGGTTGCTAGAGCGAGTTCATCAGCATACAAGAAACTCCTGGAGTTGGGGACTATGGTTTGGTCGTTAGCATTTATATTGTACAGAACTGGAGGCAACGCTCTTTCCTGGGGAAGGTCAATTTTCCGTAGCCTCCACGCTGTCCTTGGAGGTCAATGAAGAATCTTCGGTTCTGCAAAAGACTGGCGATGAGGCTGATATCCATGGTTTGGTTGCAGACCTTGTTTAATAGTGATGGTGGTAGACAGTTTCTTACGTTGCTGTCAAGCCTATGAGTACCACTCCTGTTACCTTACAGGCTACAAAGCCATCTTCAATTAACTGTGTAAGAGTGAGTAATTGTCCTGTGCATTTTATACCAAGGCAGAATCCAGGTAGTTGAGGTACGAGCAGGGTGATCAATAACAGATGAGAGACGGTTTAAAATCATTCTCTATAGCAGTTTGCAAAGGTGACGCAGTAGTGGGATTGGTCTAACATTCTTTGGACCCTTTAATTCTTTACGAGGCCTCATTATAGCTATTACTTGGTTCCTCCTCCATACCTTTGCAATTTGACATCTATCAACGCAGTTATTGAAGAGCTGGAGAATCCATTCCTTTCTTTCTAATCTAAAATACTGGAGCTAGTCATTTCGCACATCGCCTAAGCCAGCTGACTTAACAGTTTTACTTCTTTTAATAGCCTTCTGTAACTCATCCAACGTGAATGTGAGTGAAACGTTGTTATTTTCCTCATGTTCAATTTTTCGTAGTTCTGTTTTTCTGTACTTGTGACTGGGCTTCCCAGTTAGCAATAGCTAGTGTGCTATTTGGTTGCCGGTGACGTTTTGGTGTGTAGTGGCCTTAGTTGGATCATTGCACAGGCGACGCAGAAGACTCCAAGCCTCAGGACTGTATCTTTTTCAGCTCAAGATTTTTTATGGTTTTAATCCACTTTCCCTTTTTGACTCTGATATAGAGGAAATGCGATTGTTTCCTGCTAGTATAGTTTTTTTACTGGAGGGGTTATCTATAAATAAATTCCTATATTCTGTATATAAAGATGCGTGAGCTTATGTCAGCTCAGGGATGTAAGATGTTCGACAGCCACGAGGGACGGATATTTTGTACACTACTGGCCGTAAAAATTGCTACACCACCAAGATGACGTGCTACAGACGTGAAATCTAACCGACAGGAAGATGTTGCTGTGATATGCAAATGATTAGCTTTTCAGAGCATTCACAAAAGGTTGGCACCGGTGGCGACGCCTACAACGTGCTGACACGAGGAAAGTTTCCAACCGATTTCTCATACACAAACAGCAGTTGACCGACGTTGCCTGGTGAAATGTTGTTGTGGTGCCTCGTGTAAGGAGGAGAAATGCGTAGCCTCACGTTTCCAACTCTGATAAAGGTCGGATTGTAGCCTACCGCAATTGCGGTTTATCGTATCGCGACATTGCTGCTCGCGTTGGTCGAGATCCAATGACTGTTAGCAGAATATGGAATCGGTGGGTTCAGGAGAGTAATACGGAACGCCGTGCTAGATCCCAACGGCCTCGTATCACTAGCAGTCGAGATGACAGGCATCTTATCCTCATAGCTGTAATGGATCGTGCAGCCACGTCTCGATCCCAGAGTCAACAGATGGGGACGTTTCCAAGACAACAACCATCTGCACGAAAAATTCGACGTTGTTTGCAGCAGCATCGACTACCAGCTCGGAGACCATGCCTGCGGTTACCCCTGCCGCTGCATCACAGACAGGAGCGCCTGCGATGGTGTACTCAGCAACGAACCTGGGTGCACGAATGGCAAAACGTCATTTTTTCGGATGAATCCAGGTTCGGTTTACACCATCATGATGGTCGCGTCCGTGTTTGGCGACATCGCGATGAACGCACGTAAGAAGCGTGTATTCGTCATCGCCATACTGGCGTATCACCCGGCGTGATATGGGGCGCCATTAGTCTCGGTCATCTCTTGCTCGCATTGACGGCACTTTGAACATTGGACGTTACATTTCAGATCTGTTACGACCAGTGGTTCTACCCTTCATTCGATTCCTACGATACTGTACATTTCAGCAGGATAATGCACGACCGCATGTTGCAGGTCTTGTACGGGCCTTTCTGGATACAGAAAATGTTCGACTGCTGCTCTGGCCAGCACATTCTCCAGATCTCTCACCAATTGAAAACGTCTTTTCAATGGTGGCCAGGCAATTGGCTCGTCACAATACGCCAGTCACTACTCTTGATGAACAGTGGTATCATTTTGAAGCGGCATGGGCAGCTGTACCTGTACATGCCATCCATGCTCTGCTTGACTGAATGCCCAGGCGTATCAAGGCCGTTATTATGGCCAGAGGTGGTTGTTCAGGGTACTGATTTCTCAGGATCTATGCACCCAAATTTCCTGAAAATGTAGTCACATGTCAGTTCTAGTATAATATATTTGTCCAATGAATACCTGTTTATGATCTCCATTTCTTCTTGGTGTAGCAATTTTAAAGGCCAGCAGTGTAACATCTCTTTACGGCCTTGATGAAGGTGTCGCACTGTCCTGGTGTTGGTTCTATAGAAGACACTTCGGTATTCGGTAAATCAGCAAATCTCGACCACTGAGCCTTTCTAAAGTTGAACCTCCTCCGAAATGGGACTTTTTGAGGTCTAACAGCAGCAAATATTTAGCAAATTATTCGTCTATGATGTGGATTTGTTATTGGAAAACAGACAGACTATATACACTGTTGGCTAACGCTGTTGGTGGTGAATAGGAGATCAGGAATGTACCCTTGCCTCCACCTACCGTTTTTAAATGATGGACGTAGTTTTGCATCGTGAAGTACGGAAACGTAGTTAATTTCTGCCCACTTTCTTAGTGCTACCGCATTTTAATCTTCATTATCATAACCCCAAATGTTACTATGGCTGTTAAAGTCGCTAATGACAGTCTGCACGTGTTTATTTTGGTAATTTGTTGGTTTATTAACTGTGAATTCTTCACCAGGTGATCTGTAGAGGCACAATATGGTGCAATTATCTTCTTCAGTAGTAAGGATTTCGATGTTATTTTCGTCTGGGACTGCTGTGGATACAATTTGGACGTCTAGATGAACGAAGGAAGCGCTTCCATATTGTTCAAGAGGTATTTTGATGGCAAGGCGCATTCCGTTTCTCTTCGGTCTACGGATGTCGCAGCTCCTGTGTGTTTCCTGTATGCACAGTACTTGACACTGGTACAGTCTGCATAGTTGTTGTAGCAGTTCATTGACTGCTATTATTCGCTTCTGCGAATGAAAGAGGAGAAATCCAGTTGAGTTCTGTAATGCATTTCACCTAGTAATAGAGGGAACATTATTCAAGAGTCACAAGAGTGGGAGATAACTTGGAGAAGACTGGGTGACACGGAAGCATTTCAGCTACATTACATCATTGTTTGGCAGAGATTTCGAAATTTGAGAATCAATGCTCAAAGAAGTGGGATACGGAACTTAGGAATAAGAGGTTCGCTTTAAGTTCTGTGATACTGCAGACAGCGCAATAATAGACTCACAAGGGGAGGCCGCCAATTGTGATATTCAGATTCGATTCATACTGCGCATAATAAAAGCTCATGGCCAGAGGTGTAATGTGGCTAAGCACCAAGATGCACTCCTCAGCCGTTGTCGAGAAAATCGACAGTTAATAGAAACCGTTGCGGTGAAATACTCTCTACGATGTATAACTTCCTATAGCGTCGTGGCGGAGCGGTAAGTGCTTGGGTTCGTAAATCAAAGGTCGCCAGATCCAATTTCGCGCCATGCAATTTTTTTTTAGTTTTTGTTTTCTGTAATTCATATATATATATATATATATATATATATATATATATATATATATATCACGGGGTCTCTAATTCGAACGTTTGACTTACACTATACGTATTCGTTTCGGAATATCGTTTCTACGTCTTCCGTTAACTACACGTGTAAGCATTATGAAGACAATTAATAACATCTGTGAAATACAACTTTGTTTGCAGAAAACATAATCATGTTCGAAGTCGCCAGTTTTTCTACGACAAACGACTTTCAACAACTTATTATATGCATAATTGTTGCAACTGATTGCCGTGAATTATATATATATATATATATATATATATATATATATATATATATATATATATATATATTACTTACAAATAACAAATACTAAAAAAAAAATTGCATGTTGCGAGATTCGATCCGGTGACCTACGGATTACGAACGCGAGCGCTTACCGCTGCGCCACGACGCTGTAGGAAGTTACAAATCGTAGAGAGTATTTCACCTCAACGGTTTCTTTTAACTGTTGATTTTCTCGACAACGGCTGAGAAGTGCATCTTGGTGCTTCGCCACATTACACCTCTGGCTATGAGCTTTTATTGTGCGCAGTATGAATCGAATCTGAATTTCACAATTGGCGGCCTCCCCTTGTCAGTGGCAGTTCGCTCGAAGAGGTAAGGAAATATCTAAGAAGGGCAGTCACAGAAGTCGGAAAGAAAAACATATGTACAAAGAAGGTAGCTGCAGAGGAACCATGTGTAACAGAGAGAATACTTCAACTGATCGATGAAGGAGGGAAGTACAAAAATGTAAGCCAATTCAAGAGCACAGAAATACAAGTCACTTAGGAAAAGACAAACAGGAAGTCTGGGGAAGTTAAAGTGATATGACTGAATGAAAATGTGAAGAAATCGAAAAAGAAATGATTGTCGGAAGGACTGACACAGTATATACAAAAGTCAATCTTCGGGGAAGTTAAAAGCAAAGGTGGTAACTTTAAGACTGCAATTGGAATACCATTGTTAAAAGCAGAGGAGGGAGATGACTGGCGGAAAGAGTACGTTGAAGGCTTCTATGGGGGGAAGACTTATCTGATGACATGATAGACGAAAAGAAAGTCGATATGGAAGATAGGGTATCAAGTATTAGAAACAGAATTAGAAAGACCTTTGGAAGACTTCAGTTCGAATATGGCAGAAAGGACAGCTAGTAAAACATCATAATTTCTAAAAGCATTGGGCAAGTCGCAACAATACGACTGTTGACATTGGTGCGTGGAATAAATGAGTCTGCTTCCATACCAACTGACTTCATGAAAACCATCTTCCACACAATTCCGCAGATTGCAAGAGCTGACAAGTGAGTGAATTATCACACAATCAACCTAACAGCTAATGCATCCAAGTTGCTAGCAAGAATAACACACAAAAGAACGGAAAAGAACATTGAGGATGTGTTAGATGACGATCACCTTGGCTTTAGAAAAGGTAAAGGCATCAGAGACTTAATTCAGACGTTGCGTTCGATTTAGGAAGGACAAGCGAAGAAAAATCAAGACCCATTCATAGGATTTGTCGACCTGGAGAAAGCGTTTGTCAATGTAAAACTGTGCAAAATTTTCGAAATGCTCGGAGAAATATAGGTAAGCTATATGAAAAGACGAGAAACGTATAATATGTAAATATTGGAAAGTATTCCAAATTATCAGAGAAATGTGGTAAGCTATAGGAAAAGGCGAAAAATGTATAATACGTACATGAACTAAGATGGATTAATATGAGTGGTAGACGAAGAACGAAATGCTCTGATTAAAAATGGTGTAAGATAGGGATGTAGTCTTTCATCCCTCCTGTTCAATCAATAATCGAAAAGCAATTACGGAGGCAAAAGAAAAATTCAAGAGGGAAATTAAAATTCAAGGTCAAAGGATATCAATGATAAGATTCGCTGATATTGTTGCCATCCTCAGTGGAGATGAAGAAGAATTACATGATCTGCTGAATCGAATGAACAGTCTAATGAGTACAGAATATGGATTGAGAGTAAATAAAAAAAGACGAAGGTAATGAGAAGTATCAGAAACGAGAACGACGAGAAAGTTAACATCAGGATTGTTATCACAAAGTAGACATCAAAAGCAGGCATCAAAATAACCAATGAAGAATGGAGCAAGAAGGACGACAAAAGTATATTAGCACTTGTAGAAAAGGGCATTCCTGGCCAAGAGAAGCCTACGAGTATCAAACATAGGCATTAATTTGAAAAACCAATCTCTGAGAATGTACATTTGCAGCACAGCATTGTGTGGTAGTAAAACATGGAAAACCAGAAAAAGAAGACAACCGAAGAATCTGAGATGTGGTTCTACAGAAGAAAGTTGAGAATTAGGTGGACTAATAAATTAAGGACTGAAAAGACTATTTGGAGAATCGGTGTGGAAAGTAATATACGGAAAATACTGAGAAGTAGAAGGGACAGGATGGTAGGACATCTGCTAAGTCATCAAGGAATAATTTCCATGGTACTGGAGGGAGCTGTAGAAGGTAAAGACCGTAGAGGAAAACAGGAAAAGCAACATATAATTGAGGGCCTCTGTTGCAATTAATACTCTGAAATGAATGAATTGGTACAGAAGAGGAATTCGTGGCGGGCCGCATGAAACGAGTCAGAATCACACAACTGATGAATTAATTAAAAAGTTCTTTTATGAACAAACTACGTTTTGCTTGTATCCTATCGATTAATCATACAGTGTGATATTGCAGAATGGTTTTTATCTTCTGGCAAACTGGCCAACATGTTATGGAATTTAACGTAAATAAACTACCACTTCCTCATACGTAATCATCTTTATAGTGATCAACTTGGGCCTCACAGCAGATTACAGTTAATGTTAACAATAAACCACCACAGCTGTATTGACACGTGGAGTATTGTCAGGACTGGTTTCGTTTCAAGAACATCATCAGTTTGTAACATATTATATTGTGTGGAACTGGGGACCTGGAAACGAGAGAGAGGATTCGTCCCCGCCGTAGCCCTGAGTGGTTCACAACCCCACAACAGGCTACAGCAGTCCACTTACCCCCCCCCCCCCCCCCAACCCCACCCCACACCGAACCGAGGGTTATTGTGTGGTTCGGCCCCCAGTGAACCTCCCTGGGAACGTCTCACACCAGGCTAGTGCAACCCCAATGTTTTCGCCAAAGAGTAATTGTGGTGTACGCGTACGTGGAGACAATGTTTGCTCAGCAATCGCCGACATAGTGTAACTGAGGCGGATCAGTACAACCAGCCCGCATTCGCCGAGGCAGATGGAAAACCGCCTTAAAAACCATCCACAGACTGGCCGGCACACCGGATCTCGACACTAATCCACCGTGCGGATTCGTGCCGGGGACCGACACCCTTTCCCGCCCGGAAAGCAGTGCGTCAGACGGCACGGCTAACCTGGCGGGCATCATCAGATTACTCACACTACAAACAAATTCCCACAGAGTTGTGCCAGTAATGTGGCTTAAGAAGTATAGTTATACATTATAGTACCTCATTATACTCGTTTAACCAACTTTAGTACGCCTAGAGCGTTCAACGACCTTTAGTTGTAATGGAACACTTTCAAATCTTTGTTTGTCTGGCTTTGGCAGAATAAATGGAAGCGCATTCGCGAACTCTCTTGGCAGGGGCGAGCTTCCCGTGTCTCGCCTAGCAGGGTGCGAAAGTTTGGCCGCACATTCATGCCGCCGTATAAGCCGGGGGACAGGATTCACTGCTAGTGGCTGCAGTTATGTTGGAAGACGGGATTCAACAATATTACAATTAAAACAATGACATTAATTAATTATATTACTTAAAACGAAATACCTGTGTCCACTAATACCATAGTAGGTGCTGGAAGTGTTTTATTCTTTCCCGGAGACATAGTTCAACACATTTATATTTGTTTCTTACGTCTTGACCAATGTTTCACTTGTAATCGAATGCAGATAACTATCGGTCCCATCGGTACATCTATTGTCTTTTATTTTGATACAGAGTATTTTAGCTGCACCCCAAAGGAAATAGTAGGGTGGAGACAGATCCAGTGAACGCAGGGACCAGAGACATTACGAAATCACTCTGTCTCCAAAGATGTAATCTAAAATTCGTAAGGACTGGTATGCCGCATGACCAGTAGCATTGTCTTGTTACAGAAATGAATGACTGATCTAATTTTAATTGGTTCAAATAGCTCTGAGCACTATGGGACATAACATCTGTGGTCATCAGTCCCCTAGAACTTAGAACTACTTAAACCTAACTAACCCAAGGGCATCACACACATCCATGCCCGAGGCAGGATTCGAACCTGCGACCGTAGCAGTCGCGCGGTTCCGGACTGGGCACCTAGAACCGCGAGACCACCGCGGCCGGCATAATTTTAATTCAGCAGGGCAATAAATAGATAAATTTACTGAGAATAATAGACAATGAAAGTGACTAGTATCGCAAGAGAACGTCCCCATAATTTGCAGCCACACTAAGGCAGCCCACACTCCGATTTACTCTCTGTGCAATGGCGTTCCTCTTAAAGCATGTGGATTTTATGATGACCAAATTCCTGAATCTTGGGAATTAATACAGCCAGACGGATGAAACCAAGCCTCATGGAAAATGGTTCGGTCTAAAAAACCAACTCCATGTCGGCTGACAAATCGCTAAAACCATTCATAATATGCATGGTCCACATAACGAAATTGCGACACAGTAGTAATTTTATACGGATGCATCCCTATGGACTTATGTGCTATCGCACGAGAGACTTATGCCTCTTGCGATAAAATTCTCACTGATTTTGTTGGTCCACGCAAATATAATGTACCACGTGTCGTCGAGATTCCGTTCTGTTACAATTGTGGGCCTACCAGTTCGAGGAGCAATATGAACTGAACCTGCCGTCTGGAATTTGCAAATTAAATTACGTACAGTATCCTGCTATGGAAGACTCGAAGTAGGAAAACACAATTTAAATTGCCAAAAACGCTCTCTCTGTGATAGTATGCATTGTCACTATACTCAACTTATACAAGAACTAGGCAATAACCCAACTATAAGCTGCAATGCACATGCATTATTACTAGCTGCAATGCACACGCATTATTACTATCCATCCCCACCCTATCACTGCTGGTCACCAGAACACGTGCAGGGTAGACTTGAATTTGCTGCCAACTTTACATGCTCTGCAAGGGGAGACGCGTGAGGCTCGCCGATTTTGAAAAATTTTGCATACTAACGGTATTACGGAACTTTAAAGGTCAATTCTCTAGCTTCACTATCACACCCCCAAGAGCCAAAGAAACTGATGCACCTGTCTAATATCGCGTACGTTCCCCGCCAGCACGCAGAAGTTCCGCAACATGACGTGTCATGGGATCGACTAATGTCTGAAGTGCTGGAGGGAACCGACATCATGAATCCTGTAGGGTAGTCCATAAATCCGTCAGAGTACGAGGGCCGGAGATCTCTTCTGAACAGCACGTTGCAAGGAATCCCAGACATACTCAATAATGTTCATGTCTGGGGAGTTCGGTGACCACTGGAAGTGTACCTGAAGCCATTCTGTAGCAATTCTGGACGTGTGGGGTTATCGCATTGGCCTACTGGAATTGCCCAAGTCCGTCGGAATGCACAACGGACATGAATGGATGTAGGCGATCAGACAGAATGCTTAGGTACGTGCCACCTGTCAGAGTCTTTTCTAGACTTATCACAGGTCCCACATCATTCCAACTGTACACCTCTCACTCCATTACAGAGCCTCCACCAGCTTGAACAGTCCTCTGCTGACATGCAAGTCCCATGGTTTCATGAGCTTGTCTGCATACCCGTACACGTTCATTCGTTAGATACAATTTGAAACTAGACTCGTCCGACTAGGCAACATGTTTCCAGTCATCGACAGTCAAATGTCGGCGTTGACGAGCCCAGGAAAGGCCTAAAGCTTTGTAATACAAGAGAGGCCTCTGGCTTCGAAAGACCATTTCGATTATGTTTCGTTTGAACGGTTCGCACGCTGACACTTGTTGTTGGCCCAGCATTGAAATCTGCACCAATGTACGGAAGGTTTGCACATCTGCCACGCTGAACAATTCTCTTCAGTCGTCGTTGGTTCTGTTCTTGTAGGATCTTTTTCCGGCCGCAGCAGTGTCAGAGATTTGTTACTTTACCGGATTCCTGATGTTCACGGTACTCTCGTGAAATGGTTGTATGGAAAAATCCCTACTTCACCACTACTCCAGAGATGCTGTGTCCCATTGTTCGTGTGCCGACTGAATAAAAGTCACTTAAATCTTGATAACCTGCCATTGTAGCAGCAGTAACCGATCTAACTACTGCGCCAGACACTTGTTGACTTATATAGGCGGCGCTGACGGCAGCGCCTCATTCTACCTCTTTACATATCTCTATATTTGAATATGCATGCCTATACCAGTTTATTTCGTGCTTCAGTTTATAAACACAGCGTCGCCCGCTTGAGGGGGGGGGGGGGGGACGTGTAGTGGTTGCTGGCAACTTGACATTCTGTGGACACTAGACTGTCTAGCCCTTCTTTGGAAGCAAGCACGCACAGGATGTTTCATGCAAAAGTGCAACTTGGCGATTGAAAGTTCCCTAAAAATTTAGAAACTATTCTTTGGTGTCAAGTCAGAATCTGAGTGGTTCCATACAGAAATTTTTCCTCGAACCATGTTCACTCAGAGATGACACTCTTCGCAAGTCAAACTTTCTGCAATTCTACCAAGCAGCTGTATGACAACGATTCCAGTAGTATTCTACTCTCTCTTTTATGCTACATTTTTCTATAGACAATTTCTGAATGTATGTATGTACGTATTGGGTTGGTGCGTAAGTTCTTATCATTTTGGTTTTGCATTTTGGTATTTCGGTTGCTTTGGGTTTATTTATCGACTGCCATTTTTTATTTGTAAGTCGTTGTGGCTGTCTGATCTTACATACTGTCATTTTGTTATTTGGCGATAGTAAATGGAGCTGTGGAGGCAAGAAAATGAAGTGCCAAATAGAGAAATTGGAATATTCCAGACGTTTGACTCTACTAGACGGGTGACAGCACCGGAAGCAGCCAGAAACATTTGCGCAGCGTATGGGGATAGTGCCACTGGACGGAGCATGGCAAGAAAATGGTTTTCTCGTTTTGATGTTACTGACTGTCCTCGTTCAGGAAGACATTTGGCGTTTGATGAAGATCATTCAAACGCATTAACCCACAGTTACCCATGTCAGTGCCGGCCACGGTGGCCGAGCGGTTCTAGGCACTTCAGTCCGGAACCACGCGGTTGCTACCGTCGCAGGTTCGAATCCTGTTGTGGGCAGGGATGTGTGTGATGTCCTTCGATTAATTAGGTTTAACTAGTTCTAAGTCTACGGCACTGATGAACTCAGATGTTAAGTCCAATAGTGCTTAGAGCCTTTTGAACCATTTTGAACCCACGTCAGTGTAGTCAAGAAGCGGGACCATCGTTGCACCATCGTGCGACATTTGCATGCAATATAGCAGGTTTAAAAATCCTATGTATGGTTTTCCCATACTCTAAGCCTAAATCACAAATATAAGCGTGTGGTTATATGTGCATCTCTGCATGCTGGTATGCAATTGGCTCGTGAGCTGCACCGATCAATCTTATCCTGTATCGTTAATGGTAACGAAGACTGGCATACTTGCGCTAACGCACTAACGTAAGGAAAAGAAAGGAATGGTGGATCCAGAACAAAGTAGCAACACCCCCTACAAACATCTGCGCTCATTCCCAAAAGATAATGTTATGTGTCTGGTGAAACAGCAATGATGTGGTGTACTTCGAATTGGTTCCCGGGGATGTAACCATCAATGTCGACATTTATTATCAACAACGAAGACTTCTTGCAAACGATTCCAGGAACAACGACCAGAAAGACTGATGATGTTGTTCTGGCGTAACCACAAGCGCCGGGACGAAGAGGAAGAACAGAAGATCAGAGAAGGCGGTGCGGCGACGTTAGCCAATACCTCGCTGACAAGGACCGCGAGGCACCAGGAGCGCCCTCTGCAAGAAGGGAGTATAAGCGCCGCACCTGCCAGTCTCGGCCGGACTTCAGTGCTCAGATCGGAAACGTATTTGCACATCAGTGGACGGTTGTAGACAGGCACTCGCAGAATAGACTGTAGTGATCCATATCAAATGCTCACTTGGACTCTATCTATAGCGAAGACTATTACTGTTTGCATGTTGCTTGGGACACCGATACAACTCCAAAGTTAAGTATTGTCAGCTTGCTTTATAGATATAAAACTGCTTGAATTGTTGTTTAGTATTCCGAGAACGCAGTAACTTTTAGGCACCCTATAAGCGATGAGCGGGCAAGATCCAACGGATGTGAGCGTTTTGGCGTCATTGGCCGGGAGGTCCCACACGGGGCAGGTCCGGACGCCTTGGTGCAGGTCTTACTGCATTCGACGCCACACTGGGCGACCTGTGCGCCGGATGGGGATGACATGATGATTAAGACAACACAACACTCAGTCCCTGAGCGGAGAAAATCCGCGACCAAGCCGGTAATCGAACCAGAGCCCCTTAGGGCGGCAGTCCGTCACGCTGAACATTCAGTTATCGGGGCCAACATCCAACAGATGTGATGCAACTCGACGATAGCACTCGATTGTATTCCACTAGACTGACAAAAAAGAAAAGAAAAAAACGCTATACAGAAGCTGGGTTCGTAAATCATTCAATATCCACATTATTCACTTGATCCTGCGCGCTCAGAGTTTCACCATTTCGGTCTCTATCAAATAACCTTTATGAAACTTCCTTTCCAGATGACAATACGCTCCTAATATGGCTCGACTAGTTCCTCACCTCAAATCCGCGTTATTTCTACAGTCGCTGACTCGAAAAGTTACTCCAGTGATTTAGCAGACTGCCGTAAATAGTGAAGAGAATATATTAGTTCTTGCGTATCTGTTGTGTTTGTTAAACTTACGAAGAAATGCTACGAAACTTCTGCACCGGCCTACTATTTTGGATAGTTACACTTTTTCTAAGACAGTCGATATATTTACATAGGGATGTTGCAATCGATTACAGAAAAAAAAATCATAATAACTTGCAAAGGAGTAGGACGGTTCGTCCACATAGCGAATGTCTTTCATTATTTGGAAAATTAAGTTAAAAATTTTATCTGGAACTAGTAATTTCGCTACTAACGGAAGAGTATAACACATTTAACCAAATTTCATGTTCGTCTCGTCGTCGTCTTCATTTTCTCTTTACCCAGGATCAAGTCGAGGTGGGACATTTATGGTCTTTCTTCTCTTTCCACTGCCTTTCCATCGCTCTTCTACTATAACTGTTTTGCTCCCATCCAGAGTCCATCTCGTTAAAATTGTCTTCATTAAGTCAATGCATATTCCTCTAGGTCTCTCTCTTGCCCTTAGACTTGATCTCCATCATTCGTTTTGGAATTCTTCCATCTTCCACTCTCTTCACGGGTCCAAACCTTTCTAACATGTTCTTTTCAATTCTCTCACTCAGCTTTTCTACCCTTTTCGTCCCTTAGATCATTTCTCCAACTGTCCCTCCTCGCCTTGCCTAACATACTACATAGGAATTTCATTTCACAGGCTTAGATTCAACTCACATCTCTTTTTGTCATCGTCCAGATCTCCGATGGATTTGTCAGCATTGGTGTAAAATATGTATTGTACAGTACTTTTTTACACTTCATTAGCACCTCCCTTCCCCACACTAAGCCCCTTACACACTGGGAAACTGCATTGCTCTATTGTAAACTTTTGCTCAAATCTACCTCAATTTTTTAATTTTCCGTTAGCACACTTCCTATATTTGAATGCCCTGCCTTTTAATGTTAACTTGTCCCTTTCCTTCTGCCTCTCCTCTGGTTATCTCCTCGGTCTTGGTTTTCTCCATACTGCATTTCATTCTGTATCTCTGGATTTTTTTTTCATTTAAGATGTGTATTTGTTTTGAATGTTCTTACTGTTGGTTTGACAATGTGACAATGCCATCAGCAAACAGCAATAACTTCACCTCCCTAAGTTTAGGAATATTCTTTGACTTTCTCACAGTTTCATCCACCACATCCGTAAGTGAGGCCACCTTACTTCCATATCTCAGTCCCGTAATATTCCTAAACCAGTACGTTCTTCCGTGTTGTGTTTGGAACAGCTACAACTTTCGTCGAACATTTCTTGAAAGATTTCGATTGTTTGTTTTTCGACTCGTTTCCTCTCCCTGGTTCAGCCTAATGCATTAAATACTGCGAGCTACAAGAATCTCCACTTCCCTAGACTCGTAACTTCTACGTGATCGTTCGGTGAGAATTCGACCAACTATTTGTCTTAAAGGGAGCGCTCGATGTGAAGTTCGCGTGACTTTGCACTAAATCTGAAAGGCACAGTTTAGCCGATTTTCCCCGTCTTTTCCTTTATAGGACACGGAGAAGCAAAACGATTCACCATTCTTTTTTTCTCTCTTTGCTCCTTGCACCGTTTAATGAGAGAAAAGTTTGTTAGAGTTGTGAAGCAGAAGTTAACTTTGAAGTGATTACGCTTCGCGAAAGCAGTTAATTAAGTGAGGAGCGAACAGGCAAAGCTGCAGGTGTGGACTTGTGCTGACGCCCGCGTGGTGGACCAGCCGCTTGCAGTTGTCCGCCACTGGCGCCACAGTTCTTATTTCTACTGAAATGCGGCGTACCCACACACACTCCCGCAGCGACCTCCGTGTTCTCGTAAATATGCACTATGAGAAAAGCCAGCTGATTCTCCTGACTAAATTCCTCTTAGCAGTTCTTGAATATTGGGTACGTCTGTCGCACATGAATCGTTTGTATTATATGTCCTTTTCTGTTTCTTCACGCTATATGAAGTAATGTATTATTCTACTTATCTTGGTGTGTAGACGGTATATACAATATAAATAAGCTAACGTTTGCCACCGCAAACATTGCGGAAATGAAAGTGCTCTTGATGTACGGATTTCACAGAACGCCTCGGTAGCCAAGGGCTCGTATTGTTCGCCGATCAGTAGATTGTAATAATACTTAGAACGTGTATATTTTGTGCAAACATAATTTTTTCTGACTGGAACAATGGTTATTGACACTGAACAACTAGAATTAGGATAATATTAGAGCAAATAAGCCCTCGGTCACAAATATTACCGCGCTGCTGCTATCCTGCCTCTGGCATGGATGTGTGTGATGTCCTTAGGTTAGTTAGGTTTAAGTAGTTCTACGTTCTAGGGGACTGATGACCTCAGATGTTGAGTCCCATAGTGCTCAGACCCATTTGAACCACTTGAACAAATATGAAGTCAAAATTGACCAGGTTTCGACGCTACTATGAGCGTCGTCTTCAGAATTAGACTAACTGTTCTAAAACACATTAAGTATATAATACATGTTAGGCGTATATACCTCTGTTCCACTTGCAAAAAAAAGTTTAATGAGGAGATTAATTTACTTAAAACCATAGCAGTCAGTAATGAATATACGCCTAACGTAGTGGACGATATCCTAAAAAAGAAAACTGTAAGAACTACCACGCTCAACACCTCATGCACTGAAATTAACCCAAAAAAACGTTTTTCTATTCCTTTCATAGGACCCACTTCCTATCAAATTCAGCGCCTGCTTCGCAACAAATACATCTGCAATGTTGCCTCCTCTACTACTAATAATCTGAAGAGAAAGTTCATTCACAATTTGAAATCCATTCGCTCCCCTACAGAAAGTTCTGGCTTTTATAACATCATCTGCGATACCTGCTCCTCCTATTATGTCAGGCAACCTGGACGTGCTTCCACCATCAGATATAAAGAACATCTTTTGAGAAAGAACGGCACCAGTCCCCTAGATTCATCCTTTGCCGATCATTTCTTAATTACTGGACACGTGCCTATAGCCATGGGCGATAACAATATTCTTTATACCGAAAAGAAGGGGCGTAGGTTAGATATTTTAGAGGAACTGGAGATTTTCAAACATCTCTCTCATCATGATGGCCTCATTCTCAACGAACAGCTGCATCTGCGAAATAAAAACTTTTTCGACTGTATAAAGCCATTGCTTGATCTTTGATTCAGATTTCCTCATGAAATTTACCAAAATGTTGTTTTCCTGTTACATCATTGCTGTTTTCTTGTATGTCATAACTAACGTTTATTTACGTTACAAAATGTATCTGTGTTTAAAGCAGATAAATATGTAACTTTATCCTATTCTTATTAGTGCTTACGTTATGCCTGAATCAGCTGTATCACAATTTCATGTGTGTAATTTTGAATGTACAGTAGCCTAGTTGTTTCTGCGGCTACTAGATGGCGCCCGTAGCAACACCATGTTTACTTGGCCACGCGTTCTAACGTGGGCACCTCAGTCTTGTTGTAACCCTTGTTCACTAAAGTACGAGCAGCCCTTGGCGGCTCGCCATCTTACTTACAACTATTCATGACGTCGTCTTTCGGGCTTAAATCTTTTTTAATATGTGGCTTGTAAGTACTGCATCTTTTTCCAGTCAGTACAAACTTTAATTTTATTAATGTAATATATATACTTAATGTTTTAGAACAGTTAGTCTAATTCTGAAGACGACGCTCATAGTAGCGTCGAAACCTGGTCAATTTTGACTTAATATTTGTGACCGAGGGCTTATTTGTTCTAATATATTTTTCTGACACGGTCACTAAACCTTAGCAGCTGTTTTCAAAGTTTTTAGAATTAGGATAAATTACAGTGTCAGTGGTTTTTGTTGCAGGATTCTAGTGCGAGTCGTTAAAAAGATATCGTAATTTGAAAAGTTTACGCGTCGACACGTGTTTGTGCCATTCAACCTGCGTAGTTGCTAGGTACGATGTTGTTGTGTTTGCTTACGGTGTGCTTGTGTATTCCTTCAGTGTATTGTGATTTGTCAGTCAATGAACGTGGTCAAGTCAAACAGTAGGTAGTAAGTTGACGATAGGATTTACCAACGCAGAGACAGCCGACACGCTCATGTTCTGTGGATAGTGTAGAAAGAATTCGGTTGCTTCTTGTACGGTGTATGCAGCAAGGTATCCCAATACACGTCAACAATGTCGGCAATTATTTATCAACAAGTTACGAGAAAGTAGTAGTGTCTCCCCTAGACGACGCAACAGAAGTAAATGAGAGACAACATAACAGCTTGATATTAGTGTTGTTCGTGCCGTTGCAGTTTATCCACATGTGAGCTCCCGTGCAATCCCACGAGGAAGTGGCGTGAGTCAGGCAGGCGTCCTACGCATTCTCCATCGACATAGGTTCCACATCTCTCTCCATCAAGAGCTGCATGGAAACGATTATGAGAATCGTGTTAACATCTGCACACCAGCATTAAGACAGCAATATTCTAGATGTATCATGTATCTTGTTTAAAGATGAAGCCACATTTACCAATCATGGCCAGGTACACTGATGAAACATGCACAATTGGTCTGTTGACAATCCCCGTTGGCTCCCTCTGGTGGAACGCCAGAGTCCATGCGGCGTAAGCGTGTGGTGTGGGATAGGGAACCATCAGCCCATAGTCGTGATTTGCATAGATGGAACAACGAACGCGCACAAGCATCGCAGCCTCCATGGACACTAGAGGTGGACTAACGATTAACTTGGGAGGCTCTTTATCTTGAAAAAATCATACAATTATTCGGAAATTGTAATCATTTGTTCGCCTCTACAGGTGCATCAGATCCAACGATTCCCGTCCCATTCGAGTACGTCTTCATTGTACGTCGCTTTTTACTGCCTTAGAGTCTATTGGGAATAAACACTCTGCCACAAGAAACCTAGGCTCAAAGTGACACTGCTCGATTTGATGAACAATTCATTGTAGCAAATCAAATTAGACACCTTTAAAATCAAGTTTCATAAAGATTGTCACATGTCTACGCCTCAGGCGGTGTGAGAACTAAGTTCTTATACTTTCCAACAAAGCTGAGTGAATACTTCGGTCAGAATATAGCTGTCTCACAGTAGCGAACACTTCCATAACAGGCACCTTTGTCCTATATTCAGCATAGTATTTTTGGGTAAATTAAAAACAAAGCCAAAGTAAACATAAATAAAGTTACCTGACACTGTCAGCAAGAGAGCGATCCCTGAATCTGAATAACGTAGCCTCTTTATCAGAGAAGATTATTTGCCTACATCACAATAAATTTTATGTAAACTATAATTTTCAGAAAGTTAAACTGCCATCCTCAGATCATCTACAGGCATAGAACACTGTGCTACTCTGTGTAGCGCACTGTTATTCACACGCTGTCATATTCGGAACAACTCGCTGAAGAAGACACCACATTGTAACGGTATAAAATAAAAGCGTGCTGCTGGAAATCATGCACATAAAACTGTGCCGAAATACGTTTGATTCATAGGACATTGCCTGGTGTGTCCGCCCCTGGTAGCTGAGTGGTCAGAGCGACGGAATATCATACCTAGGCCGGCCGGAGTGGCCGAGCGGTTCTAGGCGCTACTTTCTTGAACCGCGCGACCTCTACGGTCGCAGGTTCGAATCCTGCCTCGGGCATGGATGTGTGTGATGTCCTTAGGTTAGTTAGGTTTAACTAGTTCTAAGCTCTAGGGGACTAATGACCTCAGAAGTTGAGTCCCATACTGCTCAGAGCCATTTTGTCATACCTAACCGCCCGGGTTCGATTCCCGGCTGGGTCGGATATTTTCTCAGCTCAGGGACTGGGTTTTGTGTTGTCCTTATCATCATCGTCAACTCGAAAGACTTGCACCAGGCGAACGGTCTACCCAACGGGAGAACGGGAGGCCGTAGCCACACGGCATTTCATTTCATTTCATTGCCTGGTGTGTCCGTGGTTACAGATGATGGCACTCATAGGAAACTTTTATGCGTGTTTAGCACAGTCTTGGTTTTGTTATATAAAGTATAAAGCTACAAGGAGTTGCGTCCTAATGCGTTCATGTCTAAATGGCCACGTGCTCCACAAAATGTCATAATAATGTACGCTGGAAGTTATCCGAAGATGCAAGTTACCTTACCGAAACTAGTCGTACATACATTGCGATCTGGGTACATAAACTTCTCAAGTAAGAAGATTACATTAGTCAACCATATGTAGTTCTTCAGAAGGAGATTTTCAGTCTACAGCGGAGTGTGCGCTGATATGAAACTTCATGGCAGATTAAAACTGTGTGCCGAACCGAGACTCGAATTCGGGACCTTTGCCTTTCGCGGGAAACTGTTCTTCGCAGAATAGCTTCTCTGAAGTTTGGAAGGTAGGAGACGAGGTACTGGCAGAATCGAAGCTGAGAGGACGGGTCGTGAGTCGTGCTTGTGTAACTCAGATAGTAGAGCACTTGCCCACGAAAGGCAAGGTCCTGAGATCGATTCTCGGTCCGGCACGCAGATTTAATCTGCCAGGAAGTTTCAAACGCAGGTCTTCTCTGAAATTAAATTCTGTATGCAGGAAGGCAAAAAGTTGTGCAATCCGTCTTCTCGCATCTCTAGTTTCATTCCCGCAGACCACCACAATTATTTTCTACATTCCGTGAAAATTAAAGAGAAATTAACCGGCATTTTCGTTGGAAAACCACATCTCCCGCGTGTCCGCTCAGTCGGAAGGTCGCGCAGTTTCATATCGCTTATCTCTGTCGGCTCGTTATACATGTGCAGCTGGACTGTAATAAATATTTTCTGACAGAGTTTAAACGTTTTATTGCGACAAAAAACGCTGAATAGTTTAACTTATTTTTCCCAGTAAATCTGTAGTTTTACTTTGAGGAAAAAGTTTATGAGCTCGTTGTTAATATCTCTTACTCAGTATCCTTTTTTCTCTTCGGTAACCCAATTTGAACATGATACAAAATTTTAGTGTTCTCAAATAAAAGTGGAAGGAATTGCTGTTGAGCTTAGCGCTTCCATTTGGATGCGTAATTTGAAAAACCAAAATTATGTCATTAACAGGTTCATTCGTACTAAATAACTGACTAATTATTGAATTACTTACTTTTCCTTACATTTGAAATACGATCTTGAGAAAAATATATAATTTTTCTGGAGGTCTGTTTAATCTAAAATCACTTACTCCCCACAATAACAATATTCGCGTATTCCTTAAAATTGAGTGCCCTTAACTTTGATGAATTCCCTTTAAAATGTTGTAACTGAAGTAATACAGTTTTTGTTATTTCATACTAAAAAAATCTATTGAAGACTGCACCACTTATTGGATCCATTAAAACAAGAGAAACTACCACAGAAAGACCGTTGGTACCGACCAAAAAATATATCAAATATTAATTTGAATCAACGAGTGATAACAAATTACTTGTACAGCGGGCTAATTGCAAAGTAACACTAACACCTATTTCGGACCTTATCTACCTCTTCCTGTCAAATCATTACCTATTTCGCATTGCTATTGACATCTTGTATTTCCATTTACTGTTTAATTGGTTCTTGTTTTGAGTCGTCAGTACTGGGCGGTTTTAAAGCGGCCCACGACGAATTCCTATCCTGTGCCAACATTTTCATCTCAAGAGTAGCACTTGCAACGTATGTCCGCTATCATTTGTTGACTATATTCCAATCTCTGTCTTCCTCTGTAATTTGTTTTCTCTGCATCTCCATCTAGTAAAATAGAAGTTATTCTTGACGTGGTGACACATCTCTCACTATCCTGTCCGTTCTTTTTGTCATTGTCCTCCGTATGTCGCTTTCTTCTCCGATTCTGATAAAAATTTACTTGTTCCTTACCTCATCAGCACACCTAGCTCTCAACATTGCTCAGTTGCACCATATTTCAGTTGCTTCGATTCTCCTCTGCTCAGATTTTCCTACAGTCCACGATTACTATACAACGCTGTGCTCCAACGTATATTGACAGAAATACATCCTCAAGTTAAGGCCTACCCTTGGTGAGTAGACTTCCGGTGACCAGAATGCCCGTTTTGCCTTGCTTCGTCTGTCATAGGTAGCGTTTATATTAAAATATTAAAATATTTAGTTAATAGAGAGAGAATTAAGTGGCCGTCAAGGTTACATTTAACTTTTAATAATTTTAATATAAATGCAAATGGTTTGACAAACTGTTTTCTGTAACAGGTATTAATTTTTTTACTGATAAAAATAACGCGTATCTTACATGTACTAAATGTGCTTCCACAATTAAACAATTTTCTGTTGCCAGTAAAAGTGATGATGTTATATATTTTTAGGAGGACTATACTTTCGTGTCACCTCACACAGAGTTTATGTATAAGGTTATTGTACTAATATATTACAGGGAACATTTCTTGTAATACAAAATAGTATATAGTGATTCTGAAACCAGCACTTGTCAAAGATTTATAGCCAGGTTCTTTGGCAGTAGTGTACACTTCTTGCGAGTATTCGTTTCAGTTGTATCTTCAGTCTACTGGAGGCTGAATTGCGGCAGACAGTTTCTTCGCTACTATCGTCTATCAGGCTTAATCACGACGATCGACTTCCAAGCCATCGGGACAGCCGTCACCTCCTCAGCGTCCCCTCCGCTGCCACGGTGTCTTTGCTGAGACTTAACTGTCGATACTGGCAAGCCATTACTATGGTAACCAATACAACCATCTCTGCTTTAACTACTTCCAACTTGTTCAAACAAATGTCCCATAGAGTGCAATCTACACATAAAAACGATCAAATCATGTTGTGGCGTGTGGTGTAATTGCACGCGTGTTGTTGCACAATTTCAGCAAGATTACAATAAAACTAGGTACTTATTATTGATGTAACATGAGGTTGTATTTAATCAATGCTTTTCCCCGCTCGTTATCGTTATTTTGTTAAAGAAATCTCCACCTGGCAACGTGTAACAATGTTGTCTGTCAAGGAGTGTAATTGTCATTAAGATAATTCACAAAAGTAATCATTTATAATCAGCAAACAAGCTAAATGTACGATAAGTAATCTGAACTAAACAAGAGTAATGATTTTCAGTACCATCAGCGCTGTTGTTTAAAGGACTCTTTGATAGTTGCATATCGTTTATCGAATCTAACGCTACTGTTATTCGAGGTGGCAACACATAACACTAACTAGCCGTGAAACAAGCTAATGTTACTCTCTAGGGGGATTTTTAAGATTGACCTCCCGTGTGTCTAATGGACAAAGGTATCGGACCATAATTTTGAATTTCGTGAAATTAACAGGAAAAAACGAAACGGACTTTAATGCTTGGGAGTTAATGGAAATGATAAAATAATAAGTGAATGGAAAAAAAACTGAACGGTCGCCAGCACAATTAGGCATATTAATTTGGAAATATACGTTTAAGAAAATTGAATTTTAGTTATTGAAGTTACTTTCGTTGAGATTTCATTTTCAATAGCAAACAGGATACAAACTGTCACAGTGCACTCTCAACTGTGTGTACCAGTAGTTACCAATTACGCACACATCAGTAAATTATCAGAAGTTATTTTGCACCAAGCTCATACCAATGACAGCTTCACTCAAGAGCATTACTTAATCAAATGATGAAATGTTACTGTATGATGTGCAGAACCAAGTTTGGACATGAGGGGCTGTTGTCATAACTGACATAAAAAAATCAATAAAGATGAATAATCTCACAAATACACTGTTTAAGCTCCTCTACATACATCAGTTTCTTTTAGCATAATTTACTTTGAAAGGCAATACAACACAACACTTGGCTTAATTAACTTTAAAAAAGAAACCATTCATGATAGAAAACTAAACCACACTAATTTTGAAAACGAGCTTAACTTCCAGAATAAGATTTTCACTTTGCAGCGAAGTATGTGCTGTTATGAAACTTCCTGACGGATTAAAACTGTGTGCCGGACCGAGACTCGAACTCGGGACGTTTGCCTTTCACTGGCAAGTGCTCCACCAACTGAGCTACCCAAGCACGACTCACGCCCCTTCCTCACTTCTTCAATTCTGCCAGTACTTCGTCTCCTACCTTCCAAACTTCACAGAAGCTCTTCTGCGAACCTTGCAGAACTAGCACTTCTGGAAGAAAGGATATTGTGGTGACATGGCTTAGCCACAGCTTGGGGGATGATTCCAGAATGAGATTTTCACTCTGAAGCGGAGGGTGAGCTGATATGAAACTTTCTGACAGATTAAAAATGTGTGCCAGACCGGGACTCGAACTCGGGACCTTTGCCTTTCGTGGGCAAGTGCTCTACCTACTGAGCAATATCCTATCTTCCAGGAGTGCTCGTTCTGCAAGTTTCGTAGAAGAGCTTCTGTGAAGTTTGGAAGGTAGAAGACGAGGTACTGGCAGAACTGAAGCTGTGAGTAGGGGTCGTGAGTCGTGCTTGGGAAGCTCAGTTGGTAGAGCACTTGCCCGCGAAAGGCAAAGCTCCAGAGTTCGAGTCTCGGTCCGGCACACAGTTTTAATCTGTCAGTGAGCTTAACTTATTTGCCTTTTTATCACCTGTGCAGCAGGTATTTTAGACAATAATATTTATACAATCTAGCACTGTATTTCTACAAAGCTATGCTTTAGTTTATTACAAAGACACTTTAGCAGAATCCTATCTAACTTCACTTTTGTTGTTACCTTTAACTTTTATTAATGTTTTTACATTAGGCAAAAATCACTTTAAAACACTTGAACACAAGAATTATTACCTAAATCAGGATCCTCGGTACTAGTAGCACTTAGGTGAGGACCCTGCATAGGTTCGTGATCAGGATAGAAAATATGGCTCTGGACTCAAATTTGTTTTTGTGATTATTATTCTAACCACACTCAGATTAACTGGTCCATTCCCATATACATTACTGAATGTATGAAGTTAGTGAGGCAGTAGCGAAGACTGGTGGCAAGCAACGCGGCGCTAACTGTACTCACGACTCTTGATGTTCGTAAGCTACATAAACTCTCTTCTTGGCATCGAATTTTCACCCTATTAGAGCCATTCCTTTCTGTCGTGAATACCAAATAATAGCTAGACTCACATCCGAGACAAATCCATTGTAAAGCAGCTTCCAATTGCCTCTCTTAGCACCGTCAAAGTGTACCGTGCTACAGCTAGCGATATACGAGACATTTTCTTTTTGTGAACACACACATATAATAAATTATCATTTTAACAAATCAATTTTTTTTCTTTCATACATTACAAAACTCTAATTTTCCTGTCACAAATCTCGGACTTAAAATAACAAAGAATACACGCTCCGTAATTGCAGGTACACTGTTACATAATATAAACCTATTTCTAATCGATATCATTGTTACGAACACTTTTCTTTAAGCAAAATGAACAGTTTTGTTACACAATACCTCACGTACACAACACTAATGTATTTTCCTGTCAAAGTATTTCATAAAAGTTGCTACGACATAACCAGGCTTCAGACATCTGCAGATGAGAATTTATATGTAAGATGCTGTTTTCATTTATAGAAGTTCATGTATTCACAGTCTAACCGGAATTTATTAACTCAGAGAGGTTCCTCGACCACCAATATACAATTATTATCGCAATTATGACAAACAACATTTATGTCTGTATAGAAATCAAATTAAAACTGCTGTTGCAATATTTCACTAAGATGGCGGCTAACATAAGACAATCACTTATCCATTCTGGTTCAGGCTGTGTTTTAGTCCTAATAATAAATCTTTTCTCACCTTCACTATATGCATTAATATTTGAAAATATTTCTCAATGTTAATGGCTTAATATTCACAAATCACTAATAAACGACGCTGTAGATCAATAGGTCTAATGGCTGCGATCTTTTGTAGCTGAGCGGAAAACTTAACATTTATATAGGGCGACAATTGCAATGAAATAAAACACCAAACAAAGAAGATTCATTGCAATAGCACATAGAATCTATTATTAAATATCGGTTAGCAAATTAATACAGTTTTTTTTACAGACCTCTGTGTTACGAGACATCAATGACAGTAAAACTGTTTGAATAAGAAGAAGGAATTTTCCACAAAAGTCATAGATAATAAATGATTCAGATTTTCGTTATCTTTTTATGGGTATTGTCTGACATATAAGTCTTTACAAAATACTAAATAATCTCGTTGACCATAATTATTTACCATTTTATTAACGATGAACTTCTTTTATTAGTATTACGAGAATAGGATCAAATTCCAGTCACATTCCGCATACAGTACTGTCGTATTATTATGAGTTAAATATAGGCATCGATATTGCAATGTCTTTCATTGCTTTTACTTATTTTAAATAAATTATGATAGTATTTGTTGTGACCTATTTTGTAATAATGTAACTTATTTAACATAATGTGTACATGATTGGTTAGCAATGACGTAATGCTGTATGCGAGAGGCGGGTATTACAGTATATGTTTCTGAGTAATACTATGTTGATCAGTAATGCACGTGTGTGCTCTTACGGATCTTTTTTCACCCACTTTCCCTAGCAGGCGTTATCGGTATAACACCTTATTTTGTTATTTTTGTAGCTTTTTTTTTTTAAGTCTTAGCGATGTTACCCTCCATTTACATACAAATCCCTCCGAATATGTGTTAGTATTGCATTTCAATGCTTACGACCTGAAGATGATCTAACTTACCTATTAGAGTGTCCATTGCACTTGACAAATCCTTCATGACTTACACCGAGTGTAGCAATATCATCAGCGAATCTTTTCACTGATAAATTTTCAATCTGAATTTTAAGCCTACACTTGAATCATCCTTTTATTTTCGCCGTTGCTTTGTCGTTGTGTAGATTAAACAGTAGAGACTAAAGAGTGTATCCCTGTCTCACACTATTTTAATCCTCTCATTTCTGTCGTTGCTTCCTCGATGTATAGATTAAACAGTAGAGACCGAAGACTGTATACCTATCTCACACTATTTTTAATCCTTTTATTTTTGTCATTGCTTCCTCGATGTTCAGACGAAACAGTAGAGGTGAAGGACTGTATCCCTGTCTCGCACCATTTTTAATCTGAGCACTTCGCTTTTGATCTCCTAATCTTATTTTTTCCTCTTGGTTCTTGTACACATTAGCTTTCTCTATAGCTTACTCCAATTTTTTCATAATTTCGAACATATCTTATTTTTCTCTTTCTGTTCTTGTATATATTACCTCTCTTTCACTATAGCTTATTCGGACTGTTTCTCACAATTCGAATATATTGCACCATTGCACCTAGTGAAATATTATTTTCGGGTCGGCTAATGCTAATAACGTGTTAGATTTTTTGTCAGTTTCTTTTCTGTGGAATTACGTGCTAATATCTTAGAATCGGTGACTGATTTTATGAGGCAATGACATTGGTTTTGATAAGAATTGGATCACAACAAATATGATTAAGTAAAAACGATAACTCATATTTTGGTATGGACTATAGATGCGACAATCACTTGGGATAAATCATAATATATAATGTAATTAGTTTCCTGACTGCAAAAGTTCTGTATTGAAAAATCAACTCCTTCTTTGTTTAACAAACATTAACACACAAAAAATTACGGTTCTTGAGTGGACAAAGGTTTAGCATCAAATGAGATCTTTCCAAAAATGCAACAGGTAAAAATCACATTAAGTGTTCAATTGTTATTGATACCCCCAAATTCGAACTGAAGATAATGCACTGCTGTTTATCTTTCCCTGTGCTCAAGTCTCTAGCATCTGAACAAAGAATGTGTAACTACAAGCTGCCACAACAAAGTACCACATCTGAAATCTTCTGTTACTCATCAAAACGATCATAATAAAATATTCTTCCCAAAACGCTTTAGTCTTTTTCCTCATCTCAAATAATTTATCAGTAAATCAACATGTTCTACATCCTTAGAATATAACTGAAACCATACTATTCGACCTATGCCGTACTACTACTCATGATAGTCAACAGCGGACTAATGTTTCTCCTCAACTCACGATTAACAGTGTTCATCAACTCCCGTGCATCTCGCAAAGTAGAGACGGTCCAACAAAGCCTCCAGGCGACACAGCATCTCTGATGACACAGCACGCATGTAATTTCAAACAATACAAAGGCGCTTACACGTTCATGACATCCAAATACCAGAGATACGCCCATGAAACTATCAACAGCCCCTATCAGTTTGTGTGCCCTACGTGATGTGGAAACATACCTCTGATCGGGCCTTGACGACGTGCGGGCACGCTGTAGCAACCTGGACCAGCAGAGCAGTAGCGGGGCGCTAGCATGTTTCCCTGTCAATATTGGAACGTGTCAGACGTGACGTCAGTTCTGCCATCAGCGCACAAAGGCTAGATTTATATTGTTCCTGTTTGCACACCTGCAGTGCAAACTGTTACAGGCACAGAGAAGCATGATACGTCCTGTTAAAGAGGAAGTAAAGAGTAATATGCTTAAGTGAAGACATGATTTGTATGTAATGTATTAGCACCTTATAGCGCTAAAATATTTATCGAACTGAAAACCAGTACACAATTAATAACTTTTATAATGTTTGTGATACCAAAAAGGTCAAACCATCAAATCATGGCGTTCTTCAATGGTCTGTGCACATTTTTACGAACGGTATCAATAAACCTGTGAGACACTTTCTAATTGAACTTTTAACTGAAATCAGTATATCATGAAATCCAAGACACTATTGCCAGGGCAGTATGATTTCGCAGATATGATTAGACACCGTATACAATGTTTAGTTTGCAATATTTATAATTTTCATTGTGATATTTAATTAACTGTTTACTAATCCGTACAGTTTCGCCCACAGTTCGAAAACTGTTAGATCTAATTCTGGTCCAGAGAGAGGGGAGAAGAGGACATTTCCGATATGAAAGTGGTGCCATACTTATTTATGTTATAATGAGTGATAGCGCAGAGATCATGAACTAATTTTGAGTGCCGGCCGGTGTGGCCAAGCGGTTCTAGAAGCTTCAGTCTGGAACCACGCGACCGCTACGGTCGCAGGTTCGAATCCTGCCTCGGGCATGGATGTGTGTGATGTCATTAGGTTAGTTAGGCTTAAGTAGTTATAAGATCTAGAGGGCTGATGATCTCAGTTGTTAAGTCCCATAGTGCTCACAGCCATTTCAAGCATTTGAACTAATTTTGAGCACAGCAACAAGAATTTGCATTAACTTTTCGTCTAACCTCTGTCCTAACAAGAAAGTGTAATGTATCACTTTGTTCATAGCGTGCTTCTGATGGCGATTCCAGATTTTTAATCATATTTATACGTAAGAAACTGTAAATCCGGCTGGTGATGACATGAGGTCCTTAAAATACGTAAATGCATGGTTCCTCCGAGGGAGAAGAGCAGTGCCATAGATGCACGTCAGCCATCTCGCTCGTGTGCTCTGTTTGGATCAGTTTAAGAAGCTATACCCAATCTTGTCTGAGCGGGGCTCGCGCCGCATGCCTTTGGAGTTGTCCATAACTACACCGAAATATTTCTCATGAAGACCGTGAGGAGTTAGTGATCTCCCACAGCGGTCGGTACTCTATTTCTGCCGTGTGTGCAGCAGAACTTACATTTTTATCTGAAAGGCAGTTTTCGAACTTCGAATTAGTTGAACCGAGTCTTATTTCAAGTCAGTTTTCCAGTGGAACATAGCTTATTTTCGTTACTAATCAGGAGGATTTATACATTGCGTGTCGATAGACTTCTATTCATTGGAGTTTATGTCGACTTTGACATCTGTTAGTTTTAGCTGTAAACACCGCCTGTATTTTTCAACTCTTTTGGTTTATTTTTAAATAGTGGGTTTGCTAAGCACTATATTATGAGCCAGAACTAATTCCGATGCACTTAATGTCATAGCAGCTGTGAGTAAGTGTGTGGTCTACGAAAATTAGACTGTATTTGTAAAAGTTAACCAGTTGTAGTTAGGGCATATATTTAGATTGGTTGCACCTATAATCAGCCTAACGTTAATTTGTTTTCTGAGCAGTTACCTTCCATGTACCTATGTTTCTCTCCCCTATATCTCTGGTCGCCCTTTTTTAGAGGTATCTATTCCTCTTCATCTGAACTACCTACTGTGGCATTCGTTGGGGCATTATCCATACCTTTAGCGAACTTCAAAAGTGACTCTTCATTCCTCATTACTCCAGCATTCCACATCCTTCAACTATGATTCTGCCGGACGATTTTCTTAAACCTCAACCCACTCTTCGTCGTTACTAAATGTGTTCTGAGTCTATATCTGCTGGAGGGTTTGCCTTACAATCCAATTTCTGTCAGAATCTTTATGACCACGTTTTAATCGAACTAGAACCTCCCTGTCTCTCTGGGCCTTTTCTAAGCATACCTCCTCGTCTTGTGTCTTGGATAGAGTATTGTCTATTAATACTGGAAATTTATTGAAGAACTCAATTAGTTTTCCTCCTCTCTCATTCCTGGTACCGAACCCATTTTGTCCCGTATCCCTTTCTTTTATACCTTCCTCAAAAATCGCCTTCCAGTCCCGATCGTAAACGATCGGATTTTCACGTTACCTTACATGCTCAATTACTCGTTCAGGATCCTCATATATTTTCTCTGTCACTTAATCTTCCACCTGCGACGTCGGTATATATACCAGAAACTGTTATCGCCGTTGGTTTGCTGTTGATTTTGATGAGAACAACTCTGTCACTGAACTTTTAACACTTACGTCTTATTGTATGACATTTGTAACCTATAACTTCTTCATCTTGAGTTGCGTGTAAATACTTTTAATCAATCTGAAAATTTATGTATTCCGGAAATATTCTGTGAAAGTCTTTTTCATAAGTATGCCATTTTGTGATGCAAGTATAGTAAATTGTAACAAATGAGACTAGTTCATGTTCAAGGGCCATTGTATTATATGTAGTAGAAAAATGGAGGGAAGCCCTTCTGTAACGCAAAACGTTCGGCAGGAATATAAAAGTTGAACGGCAGTGAGCTAGATCGCCAAGTCTTTGTGTAGCGAACAGTCTGTGGCTGTCTCCGAAGACTGAACATATCGAGTACTCCCAGATGAATATCTGGGATAGTGGATTAAATAAGCATCGGATGACAGATGTTATCTACTGTTGTACCCTGGCATTTATTTGTCTGCTCTGTAATTAGCATTGCTGAAGTCAAAAAGAAATGTGCTGAGAATTTTTCATCAAGCATAGAGCATTGCTTATTTTCTCGGTGTCTCTCTATGTTATTGCAAGGACCAGTGTTTGATAAAGTTTCCACATAATAAGTGCTTACTGTCAATGTGAATCACGAATGTGAATCAATAATCTCTAATCCTATCAGTCACAAATTTCGGTTCCACCTTCAAAATCAAGTCAAAGGCTGAAATCAGTATCCGAAATAATTGAGAGAAGCATGAAGTTTCGAATAGCAAGTAATCTGAATGTTGTAATTAGCGCTGACATAGTTGATCATGCAGACAGCGATCTGTACACTCGAATGATGCAGATTTTATTGAAACATTTATCTGGCCAAGATCGCAATGTATATTAACAGAGATTACTAATTTCAGCCTCTTAAACTATATAAAGAAAGATTACTAATTTCAACCCCTTAAACGGTCACCTTCACACTAGGATACAAACATGTGATGTCTAAATCGCGAGAACAGGTAAGACATTATATTGCCGAAGTGTCAACATTCTTCAGGAAATGTCAACTTACAGGCGTATTTACAATATACGAAAGTAACTATTGAACTTGCTCCCTAACCTAGATGTTAGAAAGCATTTAGTTCTTCAATAACTATTGCATTGCAACTGACATCTTTAATTTTTTTTTCATTTTTCGTGCTGATATTGATTACCTCACTGTTTGTTAAGCGTAATTCCACGTCTACTTCTTCAGTTACTCCCCCTGCCTGTAATTTAATGGATAAAATTTCATCTCACTTTATTTCCATATCGTCACACTGTCTACATACACTGTGACATGTGCTAATAGATGAATAATGTACAACGCATCATATTTTCTGCGTACACTGAGGTGACATAAGTCATGCAACAGCGATTTGCACATATACAGAGTTAGGTAGTATCACATATGCAAGGTATAAAAGGATAGCGAATTGGCCAAGCTGTAATTTGTACTTAGGTGATTCATATGGAACGGTTTCCGAAGTGACTATAGCCACACGACGGAATTAACAGACTTTCAACGCGGAATTGTAATTCGAGCAAGACGCATAGGACATTCCTTACAGTAAATCGTAAGGGAATTCAATATTCTGAGATCCACAGTTTCAAGATTGTGACACGAGTACCAAATTTCTGGAATTACCTCTCAAAACAGAAGACAACGCAGTGGCAGACAGTCTTTACTAAACGACCGAGAGCAGCGCCGTTTACATAGAGATGAGTGCTAATTGGCAAGTAACGCTGCGTCTGACAACCGCAGAAATCGATGTGTAATGTACGAGGAACGTATCTGATGGGACAGTACGGCGAAGTTTGGCGTTAATAGGCTGTGGCAGCAAACGAACGACGCGAGAGCCTTTGCTAACAGTACGACATCGCCTGCAGCGCCTCTCCTGGGATCGTGACCATATTGTCTGCAAACTAGATTACTGAAAAACCCTGACCTCGTTAGAGGAGAGCTGATGTGAGTTGGCAAAAGCTGATGATAGGGTTCGAGTAAGGTGCAGACTCCTTGAAGCCATCGACCTAAATCGCCAACAAGGCACTGTGCAAGCCATAAAGGCGTGCGCTGTGTTTACATGGAGTGGACATCGTCCTGAGGTCCAGCTGAACCTATCATTGACTAGAAATGGTTTTCCTCGGCTACTTGGAGACTAGTTGCGGCCATTCATGGACATCACGTTCCAAAACAAGGATGGAATTTTTATGGATGTCAATGCGCCATGGCACCTGCCCAAAATTGTTCGCAATTGGTTTGAAGAACATTGTAGACAGTTTGGGCGGATTATCTGGCCACCTGTATCGCCCAACATGAATCTCATCGAATAGTTGTGGCACACAATCGAGAGTCAATTCGTGCACGCTATCATGCGCCGGCAACCCCTTCGCAGTTATTTACGGCCATGGATACATCATGGTTCAGTATTCCAGCAGGGTACGTCCAACGATTTGTTGAGTACATACCAGTTCGATTTGCTGCACTGCGAGGGGAAACAGCAGGTCCGCCACAATATTTGAAGGTATCCCCATGACTTAAATCTCTTCAGTGTATAGTACGAATTTTGTATCTTCTGTTGTTGGTCTTTCGCATGATCGGTCATTAATGTTACAGCAGGGAACTTCCCATCCCAGGACGGAGGGGACAGCAGAGTAGCGTGCGATAAATGTGGCTCACAGCAGTGGACCGCCGCGTGTGGCGACGAGCAACGACCGCGGCGCGGCTAAGCCCCGTGTTTTGGGAACCGCGTGCACCCACTAACAGGCCCCTCGCTAATGCTGTAGCAGCGGCGCAACGCCGCAAAACTGTCGTTAACGCCTGTAAAAACACATCAGGCGGCCACGGTCCATTTTAGTGCTCCATAGCCGTGGCCGCTTTACGTGAAATTAATGACTCTAAGCCGCGCTCCGTTGCACAGTCTATGACTCAAACTCTCCTACAACCAAACAACATGTGATCTGTCTTATATTACAACAACTCGAGAATATTTAAAAGGCTATCTAACGAAAATACAGCGCTTTCTGTTCGCGTCTGCTTCTGAATAGTTTTAGAAGATATCAATTTCCTGAAACAGAGGCAAATAAAAAGACAGCACACGAAGGAAATCAGTAAATATACAGACAATTGGGCCATTACGGAATACGGGGAGTGGCTCACAAGTGGTTCACCTCTTACTGTAGCAACAGACAGCAAAAGTTCATTATTCACAATGTTGATAATGTTGATAGCGGCTGTGATGTGGGATATGAGTGGGGTACTGTCAAGAGTGGGGGGGGGGGGGGGGTGCCCCAGGGATCAGTGTTGTATGTAATTCTGTCAGAGACAGCAAAGGACTTGGAAGAGCAGTTGAAGGGAATGGACAGTGTCTTGAAAGGAGGATATAAGATGAACACCAACAAAAGCAAAACGAGGATAATGGAATGTAGTCAAATTAAATCGGGTGATCCTGAGGGAATTAGATTAGGAAATGAGACACTTAAAGTAGTAAAGGAGTTTTGCTATTTGGGGAGTAAAATAACAGATGATGGTCGAAGTAGAGAGAATATAAAATGTAGACTGGCAATGCCAAGGAAATCGTTTCTCAAGAAAAGAAATTTGTTAACATCGAGAATAGATTTAAGTGTCCGGAAGTCATGGTTTCTGAAAGTATTTGTATGGAGTGTAGCCATGTATGGAAGTGAAACATGGACGATAACTAGTTTGGACAAGAAGAGAATAGAAGCTTTCGAAATGTGGTGCTACAGAAGAATGCTGAAGATAAGGTGGGTAGATCACGTAACTAATGAGGAGGTATTGTATAGGATTGGGGAGAAGAGAAGTTTGTGGCACAACTTGACTTGAAGAAGGGATCGGTTGGTAGGACATGTTTTGAGGCATCAAGGGATCACAAATTTAGCATTGGAGGGCAGCGTGGAGGGTAAAAATCGTAGAGGGAGACCAAGAGATGAGTACACTAAGCAGATTCAGAAGGATGTAGGTTGCAGTAAGTACTGGGAGAAGAAGAAGCTTGCACAGGATAGAGTAGCATGGAGAGCTGCATCAAACCAGTCTCAGGACTGAAGACCAGAACAACAACAACAACATGCCTTCTAGTATTAAGGGTAACTCTAAAATATTTCTGTTTGCTGATGACACTAGCTTGGTAGTAAAGGATGTTGTGTGCAACATTGGCTCGCCTTCCAATAGTGCAGTACATGACCTCAGATCATGGCTTGTAGAAAATAAACTAATGTTAAATCACAGTAAGACTCAGTTTTTACAGTTTCTAACACACAATTCGACAAAAACTAACGTTTTAATTTCACAGAACGGGTATAAGATTAGTGAAACTGAACAGTTCAGACTTATAGGTGTTCAGATAGATAGTAAGCTGTCGTGGAAAGCCCACGTTCAGGATCTTGTTCAAAGACTTAATACTACAATTTTTACTTTTCGAACGCTATGAGAAGTGAGTGATACTTCGACACGAAAATTGATCTACTTTTCTTATATTCATTCGCTTATGTCGTACTGTATTATATTTTGGGGTAACTCTTCCCATTATACGAGGATATTTTTGCCTCAGATACGGGCGGTTCGGGCATTAAGCGGTGTGAGTTCACGAACCTCTCGTGAACCTCTGTTCACGAGTATGGGTATTTAGACATTGGCCTCTCAATACGTGTATTCCTTATTGTCGTTTTTTTTTTACCAATATTAGTTTATTCCCAAGAATAAGCAACTTTCACTCGGTTAATACTCGGCAGAAATCAAACCTACATTTGGATCGAACTTCCTTCACTCTAGTGTAAAAAGGTGTGCAGTATATTGCTGCATCCATTTTCAATAAGCTGCCACTCGAATTCAAAAATCTTAGCAGTAATCCACACGCTATCAAATCGAAAATGAAGAGTCTCCTCATGAGTCACTCTTTCTGTTCTGTCGAGGAGTTCCTTGAAAAATTAAGCTGATTCTTATTGTATTGCTGATAGCGTTTACTTAATCATATGGACTGTCTTTTTTTCAGGTTCATGAACATTTACTTTTATCTGTTATTGCTTCTGTGTTGTAATTTCATGTACTGAAACGTTCCATGACCTTGGAGGTATGCTCCTCAATTTCGTCCTACGGAACTTGACGTGTAAATAAAAAAAAAAAAAAAACAAAAAAAAAACGGATGATTACAATTTCAGAAGAAATGGATGATTTATTCAAGAGAAAGTTCCTCATGTTCTAAGCAGATCAACAACTTGTTGGTCCTCTTCTGGCCTTATGCAGGCACTTACTCGGCTTGTCATTGAATGATAAAGTTCTTGGAAACTGTCCTGAGGGATGTCGTACATAATTCTGTCCAATTAGCGCCTTAGCTCGTCAAAATCCCGGGATGGTTGGAGGGTATTGCCCGTAATGTTCCAAACGTTTTCAGTTGGGGAGAGATCCACTGATCTTGCTGGCCAAGGTAGGAATTGTCAAGCACGAAGATAAGCATCAAACAATCTCGCCTTGTGCTGTGGGGCATTGTATTTGCTGAAATACAAGCTCATGACGGCTTACCATGGAGGGAAACACAACGGTGCGTAGAATAATCGTCGACGTCCCGCTGGGTGCCACGGATAGCAACCAAAGCGTCCTGCTATGAAAATAAATTGCACCCCAGACCGTCACTCCTGCTTGTACGGCAGAACGATGATCGGCAGTCAGGTTGGTAAACCACCGCTATTCGAAGGGTATCCAGGCACGTCTTCGCTGGTCATTGGAGTTCAGTTTGGAGTCATCACTGAAGATAATTACACTCAAGTCACTGACAATCCAGACCGAAGCAAGATAATGCCCGCCAGCACACGGCTCGAGCTTCTGCCGTTCTGCTGCCTGTCTTCACGTTCCCCAAACCCTGCCTTGGCCAGCTAGGTCCCCAAATCTCTCCCAATTGAGAAAGTTTGGAGAATTATTGGCGTGGCTCTGCAGCCAGCTCGGTATTATGACGATCTAATGCACCAACACAATGGTGACCTGCTGAAACGGTTAGGTTCAGCTACTTATGCTATCAGGGTTATTGCAAATTTTGGTGATAAGCATATCAGTAAATGAGCCTACTGTACCTGTTTTCATTCACTGTTTCCATATGGCATCACATTTTGGGGCACTTCGTCATTAAGAGAGAAAGTATTCATTGCACAAAAACGTGTTATCAGAGTAATAGCTGGAGCCCACCCAAGACCACCTTGCAGACATTTATTTCAGGAACTCTGGATATTCACAGTACCTTCGCAATACAAATCTTCACTTATGAAATTTGTCATTAATAACCCATCCCAATTCAAAAATAACAGCGAAGTGCATAGGTATGACACTAGAAGAAAGAATGAAATTCACTATTCTGGATTTCTGGATTAAATCTCACTTTGGCACAGAAGGGGGTAAATTATGCTGCCACAAAAATCTTAGGTCATTTGCCAAATAGTATTAAAAGCCTGACAGATAGCCAACCAACATTTAAAAGCAAATTAAAATAATTTCTGAATGACAACTCCTTCTACTCAATAGATGAATTCTTAGACATGAAGTAGTAACTGTAAAAAATTAATTAATTAATTAACTATTTTGTTTTAAGAAAGCTTATGTTAAAGTGACACGTTCCACATCATTACCAAATGTCGTATTCATGATCTATGGAACAAGGATTCATATTTGTATGTATATATGTAACTGGACATAGTCTGGCAGAGTATCCCTCAGGAGAATATCCAACAGTTCTATCAATCACTACCAAGCTGAATAGCTGGCTACATAAGCGTCACAGATGGACCAACGCGTTATTGACGTGCTCAGTTTGTGAACCTCTTTCTCTCGAATAGCGTATTCAGTTGTTCTGAAATTCTAGTTATTTGCTTGTCTGTATATGTTCATCACTCCTACCCATGTCTGATCCATTCGGATACTTCCTTCGGTTGAGTTGTTTTCTTTCTTTGGGTAGAGTCTACTGCAAAAGGAATAATTTTACAGATTCTTCACGATGATTCAAAGGCACTTTCATGCACTACATCGATAACCGTTTCTTTTGTTTTCTCAAAATAAGAACCCAGTTATTACAACTGAGATTCTAACACCGTTTCCAACAGATGATCTTGATGGTAGTAGATGTTTCTCAACTAGAGGACTGCATTTGTCTACTGTCTAGTGGGGAAACTCGTTTTGGCTGTTCGCAGACGATGCTGTTGCACAGGAAGGGTGCGATGTTAGAAAATAATAGCTGAATGCGGAAAGTCGTGTGGGGATCTATGATGGGAGAAGGGACTAGCAGTTGACGATAAATGTCAGTGTCACATATTACGCATCAGTAGGCGAACAGATTAGTTACTGTTGGATTACGGCATTGGTGAAAATCAGTAAACACATGTAAAACATCTTCTGATAACTGACCGTAGCGATCGGAAGAGGTTATAAACGAAGCAAAAACTCGCTTCAGTTGTAAATAATTCGTGTTTTCTATTGCATGAACTAGTTCCGGAAGCATAAAGCTCCAGAATCAAGTACCATAAACGTCGAGCAACATGACCAGCAGCTAGCTTGTAAGAACTATGTGACTCGCATTGAAAAATTTAAGGTAATCCGTGAAAAGTGGTATTACTCACATAAGTTAAAAATCAGGAATATGTGGCGGTCGGGCCAGCCAGTCAGGAGGGATCAAACGGCGCACCAAATAACGCTAAGACTGAAACAAAGACGCTAACATAGAGGGAGGTGGTTCCTACGTTAGTCGGTCCCACTTTCACGTTCGGTTGGCTTGCTGGCAGGCTGTACTATTCATTTCCTTGTCGACCGTCAAGGCGGGCGCCACAATTGCTGTTCCTACGCATGTGTGTTGGTACTAATTCATTATTGTTTTATTATTTATTATTGTCTCTCCCTGTATATAATCGTCTTTATCCCATTTTTGTGTGGGGTTGAGCCCTCGTGACTCACTGGGCCGACCACCGCACATCCTTTATATTTTAATAATCTAATATCAACAATCACAGCTTTACTTTCTACTTTGGAATATCATCTCCACAGTTCTTGTCAGCTAGTTGCTCTTCCTCCTGTCCACAGTTGGTGGCACCAGATGATGGAGTTTTAGGCCTTAACCTATCGTGCAGTAAAAAAGACAAGTTACTTACAACTGAGACGGATTCTTATCCTACCAATATATCTTCTATTAATATGTCCCTCAGTTGGGGGTGTTCTTCTGATCAAGTGGTGGTGGTGTTGGTTAGTGTTTAACGTCCCGTCGACAACGAGGTCATTAGAGACGGAGCGCAAGCTCGGGTTAGGGAAGGATTGGGAAGGAAATCGGCCGTGCCCTTTCAAAGGAACCATCCCGGCATTTGCCTGAAACGATTTAGGGAAATCACGGAAAACCTAAATCAGGATGGCTGGAGACGGGATTGAACCGTCGTCCTCCCGAATGCGAGTCCAGTGTGCTAACCACTGCACCACCTCGCTCGGTCTGATCAAGTACTTTGATCTAAAGAGGAATGGTCACAAGAAAATAATTGTAGGGGAAGCTGTTACGCAGCTGACAATCGTACGAAGAATATTAAGGAAACGCAATTCATCTTCGAAAGAAGTGGCTTACTAAATCGTGTGACCGATTTTTGAGAATAGCAGGGATCCTTAGAATGTGGGATTAACAGAAGGATATAGAAAATCCAATGAAGAGTTGCACGCTTTACAATGGGACATCAGGCTGTCGAAACTGAAAGTATGCTAATTGGCCCTGTTATCTGAGACCCTCCAGAACAATGAATTTGGAGTTCAATGGCCACTAAATAAAACAAGACTCTCATTTAATTCTGTTTATTAGGTTAATGTGACTCATAAATCGTTCTGTAAACGATACCAATTTTAAAATAAAATCTTGCCACGTCAGACTGAACGGTCAGGGGTAAGAATCTGCTACTCACGTAATAAAAATGAAACTATAGCAATCATGACTTTGTACCATGACTGTTGTAATGCTAGTATAAAAGACAGTATTGGAGAAGAAACTGCCTTGAATCTGCGGCAAGAGCCGAAAGCAAACTGGTCATTTGACTCTAAAAGCAAATCTTCAGAGTGAAGCTAAGTTAATGGAAATTCTATAAAAGTGACTTTACTGCGACTACGGATCATTTCGGCGTCACAGCTCGAACTAATCATCTCAATCTGTAGTAGGTGAAGGCTCAAGCGGCTGCAGACTCAGTCATTAGCGGCACACCAAAAACCCCTGGCAGCTAACTAGTAACGCGGTTGTTACCATTTGGCTCTGAAAAAGGACATCTCTGTCTATCTACCAATCTAACTATCTCCTTCTGTGGCCAATGAAGTGGAACCTCGGCAGCACATTCGCGTTTGTCTCTCTGACATACAGTTATTTACATTAACCAGTCCTGCCAGTTTTTATGTTGCATAAACATTTCGTTTTCGTGGACGTCGGCCCGCGCTTACAAAGAGGTCCCAGACTGCGGACATACACAACATTTCTGGATGTTATCTGTGGCATCTTGTGTATCCCTAAGAGACAAGGTTTCTATACATTGTTCTGAGTATTGCGTTTCCTGGACCTTGCTATAAATAGCATTTCGTCACTTTCCACCTTCGAGTTGTAAATACAGTCGCTGCTGGAGGCCTAACGTCATCAGATATCTCATTTATGTTCCCTTTGGGATGCCCGGCACCCAGTCCAGTTGCGGCAACTCAAAAGGAAAACATGGTGTGTCACTGACCGGCGGTCTGTGTGGTGGCGTGCTCTTCCGAGAATTCTACCGGAAAGGGGGGGGGGGATGGGGGTGGGAGGCGGGGGCTTCTGTGCTGCTATGGAGCATCGCTCCTTGCCCGAGGGCTGGCAGCTCGTCCCAGTGTGCTTCCAAATGGATTCATACATATATACGCAATGCAAATCCGAATAAAAATGTAAATTAAGATAATTAACTGCTGGCAATCACTAGTGATAATATGCATTTCATTTCTCAGTGTTGATTAATTACTCATCCCTCACCGGTCTTTACATTTCGATTTTGTATAAGGTACGTTATAGTTTTGGGGAACAACGATCGCGTAACACTTTTGCTAGGGGTTCGTTTAGAATGAGCTAGAACGTTACACACACACACACACACACACACACACACACACACACACACACACTAAAAACACATGGTGGATCAGAGATGTTTGTTATTGAAATACTGAGAGCATTCCAAGAAGTGTCACGCACTATTTTAATTCTTGTCGTAAACCTCTCACGATACGAAGATCAGAGATGTAGACCTCATTTGGAGGTTCATCAACATTTGTTCCTCCCACGCTCTACTTGTGAATGGAACTTTATACGGGGTCGATAGTACCCTCCGTCCCTAACCATAAGGTGGGCTGTGGAGCGTTGATGTAATTATAGGAGCGAGGACAATATTTAGTGTGTAGCAATATCAGTTGTAATATTTCCACTAGAGTTAATGACATGTTGTCGTATTACTCTTATTCTTACGAAACTGAAACAAGAAACGCAAACTAGGCATGTAAGTAGGATACAGAACATATAAAAACCGAAGCAAAGAGATAATGTTAACATGGGTCTAGGAGCAGTATCTCTCGTATGATGCGAAAGCCTAAGCTCATGTGGAGCTCAATAAAAAGTAGCTTATGAAGAATTAAAGGGAGGACGAGTTTAAGCGCGTGTTGACGTCAGAAGATGCAGTATCAGCATGTGAGTGAATTCTAACGGACCATTATTGCTTTTCCCTAGAAAATTGGTTCGTCAGTGATATGACTGTCCATCTTGCCTAAATGTACAATGCAGTTTATCTGACAGTTTTTGCTAAAGACTTTTGCTAACGACGGAACACTGCATCATGCGTGGCAGCTCAGACGTCGATTGTTTGCTACTATCTTGATTTCTCCCTGTTGCGACTCTTTCTGAATGTTCCCCTGAGTTGATCATACGATAAAAGATGCATATTCAACTGCTTTTAAAAATCAGTATACAGGAATACTAGCGAAATACAGAGATTGAAATATTCAGAAATGATAATAGAAAACCTTGGGTGTAGGTGCTATTCTGATCAGAAAGTTCACACAGGAGAGGAAGCTGTGGCGGGAAGCACACTGCCGAAAAGAGAGGAAGAGAAGTGGTGCTGGTAACCCAGAGAGTATAGCATTTCTGCCTTCCGAAGTGATGGTTCCATAATATTGGATACAATTTGAAAAGCTTTCATATATTGGTAAGGTGCCAGACCAGTAATGAGATGTTTCACATCGCAGAGTGCATGCAGGAAACGTTAGAAAAATTTCGACGTGACACTGTGTCGAAATTTATGAAGTGAATTGGAAGTGTATCCTGTAACGTAGGACCACTTGACAGTAAATTTCTGTCGACGCATCCTTCATGTTGTTGAAAGTTTCATATTCACTGCAGGACTTACTTGGTGGAAAAGATTATATTTGTATTTTGAAGTTAATATTTACTAGTTAACACTGTCAGACATTGGCTGGTGATTACGTAATGAACTAGATCCAGGGTGTTTCGCTTGGTTACATACGTGACATCGTAGTATTTGTGTACGATCAGCTGCTAATCTCTGCATCAAACGTTAATCTATGAATATTCTCCTCCCCTTTGCTACTCCATAACGACGCGAGTTCTCTGTACAGAAATGGGAAATGTGTGAACACTTCGACAGCTATTGACGTTATCTATGAGTTCATTTGCGGATACAGCGAACAGTGAGGACCTATTAAACTTCCTTGAGGTACTCTCTGCGCTATTCTCCTCCGCACAATGCCACTCCATTGTCTTTCCAGTAGGTACTAGAGAGCACCTAGGACCGAAGTTTCTGTTGAAGACCCTATGGTAGAAATATCCTGGTGTCAATGTAACCTCATGTACTCTGTCCAAACATGTCATTTCTTTCAGTACATATCTTCTGCTAAAAACTTTTTCTCTCCCTAATTCTCATCGATACCAAGCGCTTCCAAGCAAGAAAAATTTTAAAAAGTTTTGACATTATATTTAACGTCTCTCATACATAATCACTGTATGAAACCCTGGATGAGTATAGCATGTGTAATTTGTGCTTCGTTTTAAGATAAAGCTACTTTGTCACACTCCTTTGTGTTTATAAAGTCATATCTCCTGAAGGAAATGAGGATTTAATTTTGCACGTGAATTCAGTGGTATATGGAAATACTGTCTGCAAAATACATTTCGAATACAGTTAGTAGGAGAGAAGTTACAAATTAAAATGCCATGCCGGAAGTTAAGGTTTTACTGCATGAAGAGCATAAATTTAGTAAGCAATAAATTTTTTCTTTCCTTCCAACATTTTTCGGGTAGGTGTCTACGAGAAAAAGTGTCGTAAAGGTGTAGAAGTATGTGTTAAGTCAGTTTCAAGCCACTGACACTGGATGAATAAAATCTGGATAAACGTGCGTGGTCAGTTACGCGACCTCAAGACATATACACAATTTCCGACTAGTATTCACTGATCATCCAGAACTGCCTACCTACCAGCCGGTATGTCTACCTTTGACACGGATAACAGTGGGGACGCGTCGTGGCACGGAAACAATGAGGTCTTGATAGGTCGCTGAAAGGAGTTGGAATCACATCTGCACACACAAGTCAACTAATTACCGTAAATGCCGGGGGCGGGGACAATGATCTCTGACACCACATTTAGTCAGATCTCAGACGTGTTCCGTCGGATATATATCTGGCAAGTTGGGATCCAGTGCTTCAATTGCAACCAGCCACTGCATTCTTCGAACCACTGCATTACACTCCTGACCTTGTGACACTGGTCATTATCCAGTTGAAAAATGCCACTGCTTCAATTGCAACCAGCCACTGCATTCTTCGAACCACTGCATTGCACTCCTGACCTTGTGACACTGGGCATTATCTAGTTGAGAAATGCCACTGCCATCATCGGGAAACATTATCGTCATGAAGGGGTGTACGTGGTCTGCAGCCAGTGTACGGTGTTCCTTGGCTGTAATGGTGCCTTGCAAGAGCCCAACTGAGCACATGGGTGCCCACTTCAATGCCTCCCAGAGCATAATGGAGCCGCCGCCAACTTGTTCCCGTTCTGCTGTGCAGGTGTTAAGGAGTTGATTCGCGCCCTCCCATCGGCATGATGAAGAAGGTATCAGGATTTATCATATCATGAAGTGCTTTGCCACTGCGCCAACGTCCACTGCCGATAGCGACTTGCCCATTTCAGTAACAGTTGCCGATTTTATGTTGTTAATACTGGCACATGCGTGGGTCGTTGACTGGATGGCTGCGGAGGTCTATCGTTAGGAATGTTCGGTGCACTGTGTGTTCAGACACATTTGTACTCTGCCCGGTGTTAAAGTCTGATGTTAGTTCTCGCAAGTTCCACTTTACCAGTCTGCCAAGACTAAGACGTCCGGCACCTGTGATGAGAGGTGAACAACCAACGCCACGACATCTGGACGTGGTGTCACCTGGGTTTCGCCACGTATTAAAGGCGCTCACCAGAGCACTTCTTGTAAACCACACAATTCTTTCAGTTTATGAAATACTCGTGCCGAGCCTCCGGGCCTTCACAATCGGCCCTCAGCGAAACTCTGACAGATCGCGCGACTTCCCAATTCTACATACGTACAGCACGCTCAGTGACATTATATGCGCCGTCCGTGTGTCTGACTTGAAGTCATTCCTTGTCAGGTGACTGCTTTCGCCTGGATCGTTTTATATGGATTGCAGATCATAATGTTTTGACTGATTTAGACTAACCACATCCCAACGAAGAATTATATGACAGATTCAAAATCAAATTCTTGTTTGCTTCTGCACCTTTGAGCATTCGCTGACTGCGAATGAGTATATGCGTTCTCATGATGTTTGTCCTTGTTGAATAGGCTGTTACATAATAACGATGTTCCTCCGCGTATAGCTAAGATGGTGATTAGATTAGAGATTATATTAGATTAGTACTTATTCCATAGATAATTAATACGACACTTCGTAATGATGTGGAACGTGTCAGGTTAATAAAAGGTGTCTATACAAGATATTACATCAGACATAATATTACATGACACTCAATTTTTTTGGGGAGGTTGGGAAATAATTGCCCAGTTACTATATCCAAAAATTCATCTAATGAGTAGAAGGAGTTGCCATTAAGAAATTATTTTAATTTCCTTTTAAATGCTATATGGCTATATTCAGACTTTTGATGCTATTAGGTAAGTGACCAAAGACTTTTGTGGCAGCATAATTTACCCCCTTCTGAGCCAAAGTTAGATTTAACCTTGAGTAGAGAAGATCATCCTTTCTCCTAGTGTTGTAGCCATGTACACTGCTATTACTTTTGAATTCGTTCAGATTGTTAATAACAAATTTCATAAGTCAATATATATATATATATATATATATATATATATATATATATATATATATATATATATATATATTGTAAGGCTACTGTGTAGATTTCTAGCTCTCTAGATAAGTGTCTGCAGGATGATCATGGATGAGCTCCAGCAATTATTCTGATTACACGCTTGTGCAATGAACACTCTTTTACTCAATGATGAGTTACCCCAGAATATGATGCCATACGAAAGCTGAGAATGAAAATAGGCGTGGTAAGCTAATTTACTCAGATGTATATCGCCAAAATTTGCAATGACCCTAATAGCATAAGTAGCTGAACTCAAACGTTTCAGCAGATCCTCAGTGTGTTTTTTTTTCCAGTTCAAACCCTCATCAATGCATACACCTAGATATTTTGAATATTCTACCTTAGCTACCGATTTCTGATCGAAGTCTGTATTTATTATTGGGGTCAGTCCATTTACTGTGTGGAACTGTATATACTGTGTTTTGTCAAAGTTTAATGAGAGCCCATCTGCAGAGAACCAGTTAATGTTTTTCTGAAAACCATCGTTTCCAATTTCACCAGTTAATTCTTGTCTGTCGGGTGTGATAGCTATACTTGCATCATCGGCAAAAAGTACCAGCCTTACATCTTCATGAATATAGAATGACAAGTCATTAATATATATTAAGAACAACAGAGGACCCAAGACCAAACCTTACGGCACCCCATTCTTGATTGTTCCCCAGTTTGAGAAATGACCAGTTTTTTGCATATTATGGGAACCGTTTATTTCAACTTTCTGCACTCTTCCAGTTAGGTATGATTTAAACCATTTGAGCACTGTCCCATTCGTACCACAGTACTAGAGCTTATCTAGAAGTATTCCATGATTTACACAATCAAAAGCCTTTCACGGATCACAAAAAATCCCAACGCATGACTTCCGTTTACTTAGCGCATTTAATATTTCATTAGTGAAAGTATATACAGCATTTTCCGTTGAAAAACCCTTCTGGAAACCAAACTGACATTTTGTTAAAACTTAATTTTTACAAAGGTGTGAAGCTACTCTACAATACAATACTTTTTCAAGAATTTTGGATAAGGCGGTCAGAAGAGAGATTGGGCTTTAGTTGTTGACATCAGACATATCCCCTTTTTTATGCAGTGGTATAACAATGGCATACTTCAGTCTATCTGGGAAAATACCCTGCTTCAGAGAGCTATTACATATGTGGCTAGGAATCCCACTTATTTCCAGAATGAGACATTCACTCTGCAGCGGAGTGTGCGCCGATATGAAACTTCCTGGCAGATTAAAACTGTGTGCCCGACCGAGACTCGAACTCGGGACCTTTGCCTTTCGCGGGCAATTGCTCTACCAACTGAGCTAACCGAAGCACGACTCACACCCGGTACTCACAGCTTTACTTCTGCCAGTATCTCGTCTCCTACTTTCCAAACTTTACAGAAGCTCTCCTGCGAACCTTGCAGAACTAGCACTCCTGAAAGAAAGGTTATAGCGGAGACATGGCTTAGCCACAGCCTGGGGGATGTTTCCATAATGAGACATTCACTCTGCAGCGGAGTGTGCGCCGATATGAAACTTCCTGGCAGATTAAAACTGTGTGCCCGACCGAGACTCGAACTCGGGACCTTTGCCTTTCGCGGGCAAGTGTTCTACCAACTGAGCTACCGAAGCACGACTCACACCCGGTACTCACAGCTTTACTTCTGCCAGTATCTCGTCTCCTACTTTCCAAACTTTACAGAAGCTCTCCTGCGAACCATGCAGAACTAGCACTCCTGAAAGAAAGGATATAGCGGAGACATGGCTTAGCCACAGCCTGGGGGATGTTTTCAGAATGAGACATTCACTCTGCAGCGGAGTGTGCGCCGATATGAAACTTCCTGGCAGATTAAAACTGTGTGCCCGACCGAGACTCGAACTCAGGACCTTTGCCTTTCGCGGGCAAGTGCTCTACCAACTGAGCTACCGAAGCACGACTCACACCCGGTACTCACAGCTTTACTTCTGCCAGTATCTCGTCTCCTACTTTCCAAACTTTACAGAAGCTCTCCTGCGACCCTTGCATTTTTGTTGTGCGACTCAGCATCTCCGCTATGTGGTGGCTGGAAACTATCCCTTTCATAATGTTGTTACATTCCATCTTGGATTTTCCATTGTTTGAGTTGTACGATCCAGTATGCTCTAGACCAGCAGCTAAGCTTACAACCATACATGTACAGATTATATGAAAAAATGTCTCATTCTGGAAACATCCCCCAGGCTGTGGCTAAGCCATGTCTCCGCTATATCCTTTCTTTCAGGAGTGCTAGTTCTGCAAGGTTCGCAGGAGAGCTTCTGTAAAGTTTGGAAACTAGGAGACGAGATACTGGCAGAAGTAAAGCTGTGAGTACCGGGTGTGAGTCGTGCTTCGGTAGCTCAGTTGGTAGAGCACTTGCCCGCGAAAGGCAAAGGTCCCGAGTTCGAGTCTCGGTCGGGCACACAGTTTTAATCTGCCAGGAAGTTTCATATCGGCGCACACTCCGCTGCAGAGTGAATGTTTCATTCTGGAAACATCCCCCAGGCTGTGGCTAAGCCATGTCTCCGCTATATCCTTTCTTTCAGGAGTGCTAGTTCTGCAGGGTTCGCAGGAGAGCTTCTGTAAAGTTTGGAAAGTAGGAGACGAGATACTGGCAGAAATAAAGCTGTGAGTACCGGGGGTGAGTCGTGCTTCGGTAGCTCAGTTGGTAGAGCACTTGCCCGCGAAAGGCAAAGGTCCCGAGTTCGAGTCTCGGTCGGGCACACAGTTTTAATCTGCCAGGAAGTTTCATCCCAGTTATTTCTTGGGAACAAGCTTTTATTATCCTGCTGGAAATGCCATCAATCCCATGTGAGCTTTTATTCTTGAGAGAGTTTATTATCTTCCTAATTTCAGATGGAGAGGTGGGTGGAATTTCAATTGTATCAAATGGCGTGGGTAAGGCCTCTTCCATTGACTGCCTTGCTTCTTCTGATGAACATTTAGATCCTATTTTCTCCACAACAATTAAAAAATGATTATTCAAAATGTTTCCGACTTCTGGCTTGCTGTTTATCAAGTTTCCATTCGCTTTGATGGTTATGCCATCATCCTGTACTCTTGGTTGTCCTGTCTCCCTTGTAATAATATTCTAAATTGTTTTGATTTTGTTATCAGAGGTATTAATCTCAGACATGATGCACATGCTTCTGGAATTTTTAATAACCTTTCTTAATGTAGCACAGTAGTTTTTATAATATTTGGCTGTTTCTGGGTCATTACTGTTTCTTGTTGTTAGATACAGTTCCCATTTGTGGTTACAATATATTTTTATTCCTTTAGTAAGCCAAGGTTTCTTACATAGTTTCTTATAATTAGAATTAACTACTTTCTTGGGGAAACAATTTTCAAACTCTGTTACAAGTGTATCATGAAATAATTTATATTTTAAATTAGCATTGGGTTCCTTGTACACCTCATCCCAGTCTAACTGCTGAAGATTTTCTCTGAAATTTCTAATTGTCGAGTCATTAATTGAACGCACAACTTTGGAGAGTAGTTTTGAATTACTGAATGGAGCTATGTCATATACTGTAACTAGCTGAGCATCATGATCAGTAAGCCTATTCTCAAAAGGACATGAATTTATGTTTTTAAACCTATCTTGGTCTATAAAAGTGTTATCTATCAATGTCCTGCTGTCCTTTACTACCCGAGTAGGAAAATTAATGACAGACATCAAATTGAAAGAACCGAGCAAGACTTCCAGGTCATTCTTCCTATTACACTCTTTCAATGGATCAACAATGAAGTCCCTACAAATAATAATTTGCTTTCCCCTATCTGACAGATAACACAACAAGGCATCCAAGTTTTCCAGGAATAAATGAAAGTTTCCTGAGGGGGACCTATATACTGTTACAATTATAAAAGAGCCCTCCTTCAGTTTAAGTTGACAATCAAATGCTTCTATATGTTGCTCTAGACAAAACTTTTTTGTATCTAAGCTTTCTACGTAGTGATAACTTTTGACATATGTGGCAACTCCTCCTCCCACCTTATTCTCTCTACTGATATGTGCAGCTAGTTTATAACCACTGATATTTACCTTTTCCATATCAGACACAATGTGATGCTCAGACAGGCATATTATATCTATTACATTATTAGATTCAATGTCATCTAAACAAACCTGGAGCTCATCTACTTTATTCTTCAATCCCGCAATACTTTGGTGAAAAAGGGAACATTATTTTTTGCTTTACTTTTCTGTGAATCTACTTTTTTCTTTAATCCACCAATATTTTGGTTAAATATGGTAAAATTATAATTTATGTTCCTGTTGTGAGAATTTTGTGAGTTTTGGACCTCTTTAGCACCTGCCTGCCTGAACTTCTCGTTGGACACTGATATTAGCCTAAAAAAGAGGTACACACATGAGTACTAGTGTCCCCCCTTATAGATTTAGCCAACAACCCTGCCAATTTACCCTTCCCTTCACTATTGAGATGTAAGCCATGCTTTGTGAAATCCCCCCTATCAATAGCCTCGACAGGAACCAATCCAATGTCTGACAGAGTGGCCGCCCTACGCAACTGATCCAACTCCATATTTACCCTCCTGACAGAGCGGTTCAACAGGGGCTGATCATGCCGCACGAAAGCAAGCACCAGCCCAACATTGGTATGGGTCGTTGCTGAGGCTATTTTCACCAGGTCACACTCAATGCTGTAGCCATGATCCCTATCAATACTGTTTCCCACTCCACCCACTACCATCACATGACCCTGCTTTGTGAATCCCTTGCACAAGGAATCTATATCCTCTACCACCTGGCTAAGACTTGTACTTGGCTTGAAGAAGTTCGTGACCTGGTACCTGCCACCTAATTTTTCCAGCAAAATCTGGTCCACACCTCTTCCATGGCTGCTACCTAGCAACAGAACTTCCCTCTTACTTTCTACTTTTTTTTTTTAAACTGTTGGTTTCCTAGTGAAATTCTGTTGCATCTTAACGAGATCTACTTCTACTGGAGCCTCTTCTATACTTAACTGTGGTAGCAAGGCAAATCTATTGGTTGTGCCAATTGGGAAACCGGCAGACACTGGCTTATTTCTGTGGCCCCTGTTCCCAGCTACCACCTCCCACCGCTGTTTGCCCTCCTCCCCCCTTAACCTCTTCAGTTCCTCCCTCTCTCTGTCCAAATCAGCCGGAAGGGCTCTAATTTTCTCCTCCTGTTTGATGTTTCTGGTTATTGCCTTCCTTCCTTGCTCCAAATATTTATTTCCAGGCGATTCTAGTCTTAACTGTGTTCTCAGACGGAAAGTTTCAAGGCGTCTATTTTTATCTTTTGTACGTGGGGCGTTAGGTGTTTTGTACATATTGCCGATATCATCAATGTTTTATTTCTTGCTTAACCACAAACTTTTCAGAAGTTACATAATAAAAAGACAGATGACGTATTTGCCATTTTTGTATAAATTCTAAATGATTCCAGTTAATAATAATGAGATTTCTGTAATATAAAATGTTTGGTTGTTTCTTTCGTTAGTTTAGGCTCTTTTTGTGACGCATAAATACCGCATCATCGGTGTTTCTGGTTCTTTTTAGATACGGCAAAAGGGTCTCATTGTAAGATAGTTGAAATTTAAGTGCGACCGTAATAACTCTGAGTACTGGGTAATAATTGTAAGGTGAGCGTGGAATAGCTTTATACAACTACATTTTCAGAAAATATGCGAAAACCATGACCTCACAGTGTCTACTACAAACATACGATTATATTTTCTGTGTTAAAGAGAAGGGACTCCACTTTCGTAAACAAAATAAAATATTTTTAAATTTCAAATGTCATTAAAGTCATTGGAACTAATTTGATTATGATTATATCGAACATACGAGCAAATTATAAAAATTCAGGTAAACCATTATATTCAGCTTAACTTCATTAAATAATGTGTAAGGGACGAAAAATCTTAAATATGAGAAGCTTGCTTTACCTGTACTAGACTAATCGCTGTCATCTCCCTCGAGTGTTATTTTCTTGTGGTAATATATATATATATATATATATATATATATATATATATATATATATATATGAAAGAAAGTGTGCAAATTATGAGCAAAGGAAAAGTAATCTGGAAATGAAACAGTGTTCTAGGTCCTTTGTACTTCTCTGGTTTAAATAGTAATACAAATGAAGATACAGTAGGAGATGGTATCCAGTAGCTATCAGGTACGTATCATGAATCACATTTTACCAGCATCAGCCGGTGTGTAAAAAAAAGTGAGAGTGAGAGAGAGAGAGAGAGAGAGAGAGAGAGAGAGAGAGAGAGAGAGAGGAGAGAGAGAGAGAGAGAGGGAGAGAGAGAGAGGGAGAGAGAGAGAGAGAGAGAAAGACCGACTCACTCCCTATTAATTTTCTGCAATGCGGTGTCGTTTGGTGTAGTGTGGGGGATTCATGAGGCCAGCTGATCGCTCTTCCGGACCTTGGAGCCGCAGCCTCGCATTTAATAGCTGTCCAATGGCCTCATAATGCTGAGTCCACCCAATTTACGTTGCTAAAACAGGGAAGCGATAATTCTCTGCATGACAGTAAGACGCGCTGAATATACAGCTGCTTTCTTCGAATTAAAACTCTTCCTCAAAAGAACTAAATCTCTTCGAACAAAAAATTAAAATCTTCCCATCGTGAAAGGTAATGCTTTTTCGGAAGAACAAAGAGACTTCGAAAACACTAAAACCCATCTGAAACCTCTTCCTTGATTCTCTGAGAAAAACCAGTGTCACGGAGAAACCTAAAAACCTCTTTACAGGACTTAAAAGTCTTACTTTTAGATATCTAATAGCTTTGCATTTAAAAACAAAATAAAGATAAATTTATAATTTTTTCTTTGGACACACTAAGACTCTAGTGGTCCATGAAGAGATACATGAAAGCCCTATTTCACACTATCCAGTATGGATCTATGAGCTATATTTCCCATACACTAAGGATTGCGGGTCTGGCTTGTAAGGTGTACGCTATGATGACGTATCCTAGACTCCCATTGTATGCATTACTTTTTGCCAGTGGAAAGAATTTCCAATCCGTGGTCAGAACAGTTTTGTGTGTTATATACTCATCAGGTTGAAAGAGCAAATACTTTCATCGAGCCATTTCAAATGTGACATAAATGACAGACGAATAAATGCTCTCTCAATGCTGTGATACCATAGTCTTTAACGAACAAAGGACTATCAGATGCTACGAAAAACGTTATTATTTCCGAAAATGTCGATTGTGACAAATTATATTCAGACACAGAAACTTTTTCAGTCAGAGTGTCTAAGAAAGTGGCTAATTGTGTCTCATTCACTAATGTAATTCACTCAGCATGACCTGATTTACCTGAACTACACTGCGTTAGTCTGTATTACTTTTTACCTTACCGTCTCTCTTCAAGACGCTATCCATTCCTTTCTAAACATCTTCCATAATCTCCGCCGTCTGCGACAGAATTATAATGGCGTTAGCGGAAGGTCTAAATTATTCTCTTCTCTTTGAACATGAATACCTTTTCCGAAATCCTCCTTTCATTCCTTAGCTGATTGCCCAATTTGTATACTGAATAATATGGAAGAAATGTTGCAAACCGGCCTCACTCTTTTCTCATCTGCGACATTGTTCTTAGAATTCTAACCGTTATAACTGCGGCCTGACATCTACGAAAGTCCTGGATATCTTCTTGTCGATTGTTTAGTACACCTGATAACTACAAAATACCACAAAGTGTATTTCACTCAATGTTTTTAATGCCTTTTATCAATTAGTAATTGACTTTTCGCAGTGTTATGCGTGATCCGATTTTGAGCCTCAAATTAGCGTTAGATAACACTAGAGAAGGAATTTGCGTTGCTGTACTAGCCAAAGGTTTGTTCACATCCCCCTGTCAGCTCATTAATTTCATATGAAAACCTTATACAACTCTGGAATCTCAGGTGATGGAGTAGGTGGTGTCACACTAGGGGAATATAATTACCTCCTATCCTCTGCATTTACAGGGAGCTTTCCCCCTAGCAGCAACTCATGCTGGAACGTGAAGGCATATCTCCGGAGGAGCAAACTCCATTTCAGAACCTGTGAAGAGATTAAAGCCGTTCAGCTAAGGGATTAATGGGGATCTCCAGATGCGGCGGGCAGGACTTTAAGTTTAGTTCCTAATTCCTGTACCAGGAAAGTTCGTAAGACCGAGGTGATGGCTTAGCTGCACTCAGAAAGTAATTAAATATACATTTATACCTGACGCAGTGCTGCGAGTGCTCACAATACGGTGCGAGGAAATGAAAGTGCGTCGCGGGCCGGAATTAATGGCCACCTCCCAGTTTCGTAAAACTTTCAGCCAATAGCCATACCCGGCATAATGCTGCCGCAAGTGCCGCATTACGCCACTCTGATTACACAGCCCTCGTATTTGACAAACTAACGAACATCTCTTTCTGAGTCACATTCTACTGACTTCTTTCATTTGGCCCGCCATGATTTCCTGTGTAGTGCCAAACCAATCGTATTACAGCAGCACGTGCATCCACATCAAGTTAACGCCTGATGTCGACCCTTTTCTTTTATCCCGTCACTTCTTCTTGTCACAGTTCTCCATGTAATCCTTTCACCGTCGATATTAGTCTACCAAATTTTCAACATGTCATGTTTCTCTAGCACCACATTTGAATCGAGTAGATTCTCTTAGCCTACGATTATCTCACAGTCCACCATTCACAACCATACAATGCAGTAGTTCAAACGTACATTCTATGGATTTCTGCCTCAAATTAGGACCTATGTTTTATGCTAGAATAATTCTTTTGTCTAAGAACACCTTCTTGCTAGTTTGCTTTTCACGTCCTCTTTCTGTCGTCTGTCATGTGTTATTTTGCTTCCAAGGTAGCAGAATTAATTAACTACGTGGTCATCAATTTTGATGTTAAATTTATCGATAATCTTATTTACGCAACACGTTATCCTCGTCTTTCTTTGGTTTACTCTCAATCCATACTCTGTATTCATTCTACTGGTCACTCAATTCAAGAACTACTGCAATTCTTCTTCACTTTCACTGTCCACAGCAATGTCATCTGTGACTCTCACCATTAACAATCTTTCACCCGGAATTTTTCCCGCTATTGAACCTACCTTTTATTGCCGTCATTTCTTCTTCGACGTACAGTAGTGGTGAGAAACTATATCCTTCTCTTACATTTTTGATAATCCGAGCACTTCGTTTTGGGTCGTCATGGTTCTTGTACAGATTCCGTATTACTCATCTTTTCCTACAACTCCAGTTTTTCTCAGAATATCAGACATCTAAGACCATCTTACATTTTCGAGGTCGACAAACCCCAAGAACGTGTCTTCATTTTCTTAAATGTTGCTTCTTTTATCAACCGTAAAGTCAGAACTACCACTCTGGTGCCTTTACGTTTCCTAAAGTCAAAATGATTCCTATGTAACAGAACTTCAGGTTTTTTCTATTCTTCTGTACGTTACTATTGGCAGCAACTTGTATGGCTGAGCTTTAAGCTGTTTGCGTGATAGCTTTTAATTTTTGTGATTGTGTGGCGGATATTTTTCCGAAGTCTGATGATATTTCTCTGCTTCAAACTTTTACTGCAGCTATGTAGCCATCACTAAGTGACTTATGCTGCTGTATTTCTGTCTTTCATTGAACATTTTTGCACTTTCTTCCAGCTGAAGTATTTCTTCTGATACCCAAGATTTCCTTGTAGTTCTCTTCCTTCTCCCCCCCCCCCCCCATGAACCATGGACCTTGCCGTTGGTGGGGAGGCTTGCGTGCCTCAGCGATACAGATAGCCGTACCGTAGGTGCAACCACAACGGAGGGGTATCTGTTGAGAGGCCAGACAAACGTGTGGTTCCTGAAGAGGGGCAGCAGCCTTTTCAGTAGTTGCAAGGGCAACAGTCTGGATGATTGACTGATCTGGCCTTGTAACAATAACCAAAACGGCCTTGCTGTGCTGGTACTGCGAACGGCTGAAAGCAAGGGGAAACTACAGCCGTAATTTTTCCCGAGGGCATGCAGCTTTACTGTATGATTAAATGATGATGGCGTCCTCTTGGGTAAAATATTCCGGAGGTAAAATAGTCCCCCATTCGGATCTCCGGGCGGGGACTACTCAAGAGGATGTCTTTATCAGGAGAAAGAAAACTGGCGTTCTACGGATCGGAGCGTGGACTGTCAGATCCCTTAATCGGGCAGGTAGGTTAGAAAATTTAAAAAGGTAAAAGGATAGGTTGAAGTTAGATAAAGTGAGAATTAGTGAAGTTCGGTGGCAGGAGGAACAAGACTTCTGGTCAGGTGACTACAGGGTTATAAACACAAAATCAAATAGGGGTGATGCAGGAGTAGGTTTAATAATGAATAGGAAAATAGGAATGCAGGTAAGCTACTACACCCAGCATAGTGAACGCATTATTGTGGCCAAGATAGATACGAAGCCAACACCTACTACAGTAGTACAAGTTTATATGCCAACTAGCTCTGCAGATGACGAAGAAATTGAAGAAATGTATGATGAAATAAAAGAAATTATTCAGATTGTGAAGGGAGACGAAAATTTAATAGTCATGGGTGACTGGAATTCGAGTGTAGGAAAAGGGAGAGAAGGAAACATAGTAGTTGAATATGGATTGGGGCTAAGAAATGAAAGAGAAAGCCGCTTGGTAGAATTTTGCACAGAACATAATCATAGAATCTTGGTTTAAGAATCATGAAAGAAGGTTGTATACATGGAAGAACCCTGGAGATACTAAAAGGTATCAGATAGATTATATAATGGTAAGACAGAGATTTAGGAACCAGGTTTTAAATTGTAAAACATTTCCAGGGGCAGATGTGGACTCTGACCACAATCTATTGGTTATTGCCTGTAGATTAAAACTGAAGAAACTGCTAAAAGGGGGGTATTTAAGGAGATGTGACCTGGATAAACTGAAAGAACCAGAGATTGTACAGAGTTTCAGGGAGAGCATAAGGGAACAATTGACAGGAATGGGGGAAAGAAATACAGTAGAAGAAGAATGGGTAGCTTTGAGGGATGAAGTAGCGAAGGCAGCAGAGGATCAAGTAGGTAAAAAGACGAGGGCTAGTAGAAATCCTTGGGTAACAGAAGAAATATTGAATTAAATTGACGAAAGGAGAAAATATAAGAATGCAGTAAATGAAGTAGGCAAAAAGGAATACAAACGTCTCAAAAATGAGATCGACAGGAAGTGCAAAATGGCTAAGCAGGGATGGCTAGAGGACAAATGTAAGGATGTAGAGGCTTATCTCGCTAGGGGTAAGATAGACATTGCCTGCAGGAAAATTAAAGAGACCTTTGGAGAAAATAGATCCACTTGCATGAATATCAAGAGCTTTGATGGAAACCCAGTTCTAAGCAAAGAAGGGATAGCAGAAAGGTGGAAGGTGTATATAGAGGGTCTATACAGGGGCGATGTACTTCAGGACAATATTATGGAAATGGAAGAGGATATAGATGAAGATGAAATGGGAGATATGGTACTGCGACAAGAGTTTGACAGAGCACTGAAAGACCTGAGTCGAAACAAAGCCCCATGAGTAGACAATATTCCATTAGAACTACTGACAGCCTTGGGAGAGCAGTCCTGACAAAATTCTACCATCTGGTGAGCAAGATGTATGAGACAGGCGAAATACACTCAGACTTCAAGAAGAATATAATAATTCCAATCCCAAAGAAAGCAGGTGTTGACAGATGTGAAAATTACCGAACTATCAGTTTATTAAGCCATGGCTGCTAAATGCCAACGCGAATTCCTTACGGGCGACTGGAAAAACTAGTAGAAGCCGACCTCGGGGAAGATCAGTTTGGATTCCGTAGAAATGTTGGAACCCGTGAGGCAATACTGGCACTACGGCTTATCTTAGAAGATAGATTAAGGAAAGGTAAACCTACGTTTCTAGCATTTGTAGACTTAGAGAAAGCTTTTGACAGTGTTGACTGGAATACTCTCTTCCAAATTTTGAAGGTGGCAGGGGTAAAATACAGGGAGCGAAAAACTATTTACAGTTTGTACAGGAACCAGATGGCAGTTATAAGAATCGAGGGACATCAAAGGGAGAGAGACATAGTTGTAGCCTCTCCCCGATGTTATTGAATCTTTATATTGAGCAAGCAGTGAAGGAAACAAAAGAAAAATTCGGAGTAGGTATTAAAATCCATGGAGAAGAAATAAAAACTTTGAGGTTCGCCGATGACATTGTAATTCTGTCAGAGACATCAAAGAGCAGTTGAACGGAATGGATAGTGCCTGAAGATGAGAAATTTGTTAACATCGAGTATAGATTTAAATGTCAGGAAGTCGTTTCTGAAAGTATTTATATGCGGTGTAGCCATCTATGGAAGTGAAACATGGACGATAAATAGTTTGGACAAGAAGAGAATAGAAGCTTTCGAAATGTGGTGCTGCAGAAGAATGCTGAGGATTATATGGGTAGATCACATAACTAATGAGGAAATATTGGTTCGAAATGGTTCAAATGGCTCTGAGCACTAAGGGACATAACATCTATGGTCATCAGTCCCCTAGAACTTAGAACTACTTAAACCTAACTAACCTAAGGGCATCACACAACACCCAGTCATGAGGAAGTGTTAAATAGGATTGGGGACAAGAGAAGTTTGTGGTACAACTTGACTAGAAGAAGGGATCGGTTGGTAGGACATGTTCTGAGGCATCAAGGGATCACCAGTTTAGTATTGGAGGGCAGCGTGGAGGGTAAAAATCGTAGAGGGAAACCACGAGATGAATACATTAAGCAGATTCAGGATGTAGGTTCCAGTAGGTACTGGGAGATGAAGAAGCTTGCACAGGATAGAGTAGCATGGAGCCAGTCTCAGGACTGGAGACCACACCAACAACAACCATTTTCCGTTGCTGCCGACAGTGCGCTTATAGAGGGTTCCAGATGAAATGGCCCATAGTGAGGGATATGACGGGATCGAACATTTGAAACTAGAACCTCATTTGGATTCCGATTCGTTTCCGAGATAAAACTCATTTAAAGTCATTTTTCTTTGGGCTAGTATGTGTGTTACCCACCCAACCCGTTTGAGGTTTTTTTTGGGCCCAATCTACAACGTTGCTTTCAGTCTCTTTGCTCGTAATGCTTTTCTGCCCTTAAACTAACCTGTTGATCGTGCATTCTCCGTGGTGTGTTGTGAGTTGTGAAGTGCGAAAGTGCGATGGACTGAGACAAGAGAGAGAATCATCTGTTAACAGTATTTGTACATGTGTTGGCTAAACGGCCTCACATCTACACTAATGAATAATATCGTGTATGTTTACGGCTTCTGCGATGATGGTACTCCTGTGGCTATCGAAAAACACCGCCGCAGATATCCGACAAGTCGAATTGTCTCAAATGGCTCCGAGCACTATGCGACTTAACTTCTGAGGTCATCAGTCGCCTAGAGCTTAGAACTGATTAAACCTAACTAACCTAAGGACATCACACACATCCATGCCCAAGGCAGGATTCGAACCTGCAACTGTAGCGGTCGCTGGGTTCCAGACTGTAGCGCCTAGAACCGCACGGCCACTCCGGCCCTCACAAGTCGAATTCCTGATCGTAGTATGTTTGCTACAGTTTTCAGCACATTGCGTAGACAGGAAGTTGGGTTGGGTTGTTTGGAGGAAGAGACCAAACATCGAGGTCATCGGTCTCATCGGATTAGGGAAGGACGGGGAAGGAAGTCGGCCGTGCCCTTTCAGAGGAACCATCCCGGCATTTGCCTGGAGCGATTTAGGGAAATCACGGAAAACCTAAATCAGGATGGCCGGACGCGGGATTGAACCGTCGTCCTCGCGAATGCGAGTCCAGTGTGCTAACCACTGAGCCACCTCGCTCGGTACATAGACAGGAAGTCTTACAAGTTCCTATGAAATTTTTTGCTTCCAATGATACTATCTTTGAATATTGACCTTTCATTCTTGGACCCCTTTATTCGTCTCCCTGTAACTCGTTACTACTTTCCTTTTACCTCACTGAGCCTCCAATATCTTTACTAAACAAATGCATTTCCCTTTTCAGATTTTCTAGCTTCTATACCACGTCCAAACTTCCAGTATTCCACTCTCCGACACGTTGACTGTTACCCTTTCATTGGACACACTATCATTTTATGATGGTGAGCTCCTCCTTGCCTGTCACGTCTCGAAGTTCCGAATGTAGAATTACTCTGGGATGTTTTCCACTGAAGATATCATCAAGAAACTCTTTTAGTTACAGCGCAAATATCGTGTAGAAATATTACGTGTGTGTGATGCAGATGTAGCTTTTTTACAAGTTTTATTCAGTCACGAAAATATTTTCAGTGATGGAGCAGAATATTTGCTTTAGTATAATTCCAGTCTTGGATCAAAATCTTTGTTTGTAATCAGGATGGTTATTTTGGTCGGTAATGACCGTCTCCGAACCGGCGTAGAAACGTGTTTCATTATACATATCATGCCATTTTGATTGCACCATCAGATGTAATGGCACTATATCTACTCAGGTCCGAAGATGATATTTACCGACCGAAATTAATTACCTGATTGCTAATATTGCGATTCAGGACTCGAATTATAATAAAGCAAGAGCTTAGCATTTTTGTATGTCCTTTTTTAAGATATGAGGAAAATAACTCTGTGGAGACACTCGACGTGACGTATAAGACAGGATCTCCAGTAATAAGTTATAAAAATAACACAAAAAATGATGTTAGTCCTTCATCTCTACAACATGACTCATTTTTTCCAGCTGTGGGTGATTTTGTGACAGCCTTGGAAAGTGGAAGAAGTCAATGACCGCAATATCAGAAGAATCATCTTTATCTGTCTTCTGCGCGTTGTTAGCTGAGGCGTTGTTGTAATAAAAAAACTTATTCTTAGACAGTTTTTCATGACGCTTTGTTTTGATAGACTCACGTGACCTCTTTAGAATATTTCAATAGTTTTCTCCTGTGACGGTCAGTCCTTTACGAGCATAGTCTGTTGGAAACACACGATGATAGTCTCAAAAAACAGTAAGTACCACCTGACCTGATAATTAAACAGAACGCAAATCTAACTACACTGGCTCTGAGGGACTCTTTGCTTTGCTTCATTACCTAACGAGCATAGCACAGAGACCCTTAAACTTTCATGGTTTGAAGAACGAAGTTCATCATCAAAACTGCACAAGTATGTATGAGACATGGTAAGTATTCTCATCAATAATCATTAATTAAGTGAAGCACAGCCAACCATAACTCTTTAAATAACAAATGTGCTCTGGTAAGCAGTCTTTTAACCTCCTCAAAATGCAGTTGGCTGTGCTAATGGAAACACAACATTAAATTCAAATTCAAACACTTTTCCATGAAATGAACACTGATAAAACTTTAATTATGATCAAAGTGCACAAATATAACAATTAATAATATTTTTCACTTCAGATCAATATTATTGGTAATTTAACTAACAACTTTATTATTTTCAGGCAGATTTTCAAGTAAGGCAAATTATTTAAGAAAATGACTGCATATTGGTTCAAAAATGCACTGGAAGTGGAGTATTTCTCAAATTATAAAACTGAACTTTAAACGTTTTAACTCCACACATTAGAAAGCAATCACAACTATTTTTCCAGCTGCCGAATAAGTCTTTCCATTATAAATTAGGACACTTGGAGTTAAATTCACAAGCATAAGATCCCTGTCCAGGTTTATAATACGGGACAATCACGGGTGTAAGACAGAGCTTTAAGCAACATCTACATCTACATCTACATCCATACTCCGCAAGCCACCTGAAGGTGTGTGGCGGAGGGTACCTTGAGTACCACCATCGGTTCTCCTTTCTATTCCAGTCTCGTATTGTTCGTGGAAACGATTGTCGGTATGCCTCTGTGTGGGCTCTAATCACTCTGATTTTGTCCCCATGGTCTCTTCGCGAAATATACATAGGAGGGAGCAATATACTGCTTGAATCCTCGGTGAAGGTACATTCTCGAAACTTCAACAAAAGCCCGTACCAAGCTACTGAGCCTCTCTGCAGCAGAGTCTTCCACTGGAGTTTATGTATCATCTCCGTAACGCTTTCGCGATTACTAAATGATCCTGTAACGAAGCGCGCTGCTCTCTGTTGGATCTTCTCTATCTCTTCTATCAACCCTATCTGGCACGGATCCCACACTACTGAGCAGTATTCAATCAGTGGGCGAACAAGCGTACTGTAACCTACTTCCTTTGTTTTCGGATTGCATTTCCTTAGGATTCTTCCAATGATTCTCAGTCTGGCATCTGATTTACCGGCGATCAACTTTATATGATCATTCCATTTAAAATTACTCCTAATGCGTACTCCCACATAATTTATGGAATTAACTGCTTCCAGTTGCTGACCTGCTGTATTGTAGCTAAATCATATGGGATCTTACTTTCTATGTATTCGCAGCACATTACACTTGTCTACATTGAGATTCAATTGCCATTCCCTGCACCATGCGTCAATTCGCTGCAGATCCTCCTGCATTTCAGTACAATTTTCCATTGTTACAGCCTCTCGATATACCACAGCATCATCCGCAAAAAGCCTCAGTGAACTTCCGATGTCATCCACCAAGTCAGTTTTGTATATTATGAATAGCAACTGTCCTACGACACTCCCCTGCGGCACACCTGAAGTCACTCTTACTTCGGAAGACTTCTCTCCATAGAGAATGACATGCAGCGTTCTGTTATCTAGGAACTCTTCAATCCAATCACACAATTCGTCTGATAGTCCATATGCTCTTACTTTGTTCATTAAACGACTGTGGGGAACTGTAGCGAACGCTTTGCGGAAGTCAAGAAACACGGCATCTACCTGCAAACCCGTGTCTATGGCCCTCTGAATCTCGTGGACGAATAGCGCGAGCTGGGTTTCATACGATCGTCTTTTTCGAAACCAATGCTGATACCTACAGAGTAGATTTCTACTTACAGAAAAGTCATTATACTCGAACATAATACGTGTTCCAAAATTCTACAACTGATCGACGTTAGAGATATTGGTCTATAATTCTGCACATCCGTTCGACGTCCCTTCTTGAAAACGGGGATGACCTGTGCCCTTTTCCAATTCGTTGGAGCGCTACGCTCTTCTAGAGACCTACGGTACACCGCTGCAACAAGGGGGACAAGTTCCTTCGCGTACTCTGTGTAAAATCGAACTGGTATCCCATCAGGTCCAGCGGCCTTTCCTCTTTTGAGCGATTTTAATTGTATCTCTATCCCGCTGTCGTCTATTTTGATACCTACCATTTTGTCATCTGTACGACAATCTAGAGAAGGAGCTACAGTGCAGTCTTCCTCCGTGAAACAGCTTTGGAAAAAGACATTTTGTATTTCGGCCTTTAGTGTGTCATCCTCTGTTTCAGTACCATTTTGGTCATAGAGTGTCTGGACATTTCGTTTTGATCCACCTACCGCTTTGACATAAGACCAAAGTTTCTTAGGATTTTCTGCCAAGTCAGTACATAGAACTTTACTTTCGAATTCATTGAACGCCTCTTGCATGGCCCTCCTCACATTACATTTCGCATCGCGTAATTTTTGTTTGTGTGCAAGGTGTTGGCTATTTTTATGTCTCCTGTGAAGTTCCCTTTGCTTCCGCAGCAGTTTTATAACTCGGTTGGTTTACCACGGTGGCTCTTTTCCATCTCTTACGATCTTGTTTGGCACATACTCATCTAACGCATATTGTACGATGGTTTTCAACTTTGTCCACTGATCCTCAACTCTATCTGTACTTACAACAAAACTTTTGTGTTGAGCCGTCAGGTACTCTGAAATCTGCTTTTTGTCACTATTGCTAAACAGAAATATCTTCCTACCTTTTTTAATATTTCTATTTACGGCTGAAATCATCGATGCAGTTACCGCTTTATGATCGCTGATTCCCTGCTCTGCTTTAACTGTTTCAAATAGTTCGGGTCTGTTTGTCACCAGAAGGTCTAATATGTTATCGCCACGAGTCGGTTCTCTGTTTGACTGCTGAAGGTAGTTTTCAGATAAAGCACTTAAAAAATTTCACTGGATTCTTTGTCCCTTTCACCAGTTATGAACGTTTGAGTCTCCCGGTCTATATTAGGCAAATTAAAATCTCCACCCAGAATTATAACATGGTGGGGATATCTACTCGAAATATTTTCCAAATTATACTTCAGGTGCTCAGCCACAACAGCTGCTGAGCCAGGGGGCCTACAGAAACACATCCAATTACCATGCGTGAGCCTGCTTTAACCCTGACCGTCACCCAAATTATTTCACATTTCGGATCTCCGTCAATTTCCTTCGAAACTATTACACTTCTTATCGCTGTAAACACCCATCCTCATTCACTGTCCAGCCTGTCTCTGCGGTATACATTCCAATCTGAGTTTAGAATTTCATTGCTGTTTACATCTGGTTTCAGCCAACTTTCTGTCCCTAGTACTATGTGGGCATTGTGACCGTTTATTAATGAGAGCAGTTCTGGGACCTTTCTATAGACGCTGTTGCAGTTTACTATTAGCACATTAATATTGTTATTGCCTTTTGCATTTTGCCTACTCGTACCTTGCCGAATCTCAGGAGGTGTCTTGTCGGGCCTAGGGAGGGCATTCTCTAACCTAAAATACCCACATGTGCACTCCACACGTACTCCGCTACCCTTGTAGCCGCTTCCTGCGTGTAGTGCACGCCTGACCTAATCAGGGGGACCCTACATTTCTCCACCCTATAGCGGAGGTCGAGAAATGTGCACCCCAGATCTCTGCAGAATCGTCTGAGCCTCTGGTTTAAGCCTTCTAGGCGGTTCCAAACCAGAGGACCGCGATCGGTTCTGGGAACGATACTACAAATAGTTAGCTCAGGTTCCACCCCGAGAGCAGGGCTTTCCGCCTTCACCAACTCCGCCAACCGCCTGTACGAACTGAGGATGACCCCTGAACCCAGACGGCAGGAGTAATTGATGCCAACATGAGCAACAATTTGCAGTCGGGTGCACCCAGTGCTCTCTATCGCCGCAGGCAGGGCCTCCTCCACATCTCGGATGAGACCCCCAGGCAAGCAGACAGAGTGAACACTGGCCATCTTCCCCGACCTTTCCGCTAATTCCCTAAGGGGCTCCATCACCCACCTAACGTTGGAGCTCCCAATAACTAGTAAACCCCTCCACCCGTGTGCCTGCTCGGACCTTGCTGAAGGAGGGGCCACATGTCCACTCACAGGCAGAGCGGACGATGCCACACGGCCAGCTTCCTCATTGGCCCTCTGCCTCGTGCGCAGCGAACGCCGCTGAACCCGCCACTCCCCTTGGAGAGAGGGCGGTCCAACCGCGCCCGGTACCCGCGAAGATGTCTCGACAGCAGGGACAGTGAGTGAAGCATGTAACACCTGGGGTGTACCATGCGACGCACCAGACTCCCCACTGTCGCTACATTCCGAGGCAGCAGCCTGAAGACGGCTGACCGCGGCCATCAACACATTCAACTGTTCAGTAACATTGGCCAGCTCCTCCTGCGTCCGTACAAGTACCTTGTCCATTTACAGTGTACCAAACATAGCAATTTAGTGGAAGGCTGGTGGCACTGGTGGCGTAATTTTCAGTGGCTGTTAACCTGGCGGCGATGCAATAATGGCAGTACCGTTGACCTCGCCCTGTTACAGATCTTCTTGATGTCGGAATTATATTTTAGAGGGCCAAAAACCATGCCATGAAATTAATGTCCCCAATTGCAGCATCCGAGGCCCATAAATACTGCTCTCAAACTATTCTGGCCTCAAAACTCGAAGAATATGAGTCACAATAATCCGCTATTGTTAGAGAGATGATAACCACAGCCCGACTCCTTACCTGTCACAAAGGACGGGCTGCCACTTGCTCGCCTACCACACCTTTTCCACTCCGCCAGGCTACTTCCCTAGCTGCAGGGCTTCCCCACATCTTTTACATTCAAACCTAGGTTTCCCAACTATTGACAAAATAATTTACACTACGTTATATAACAGACATTCCAGTAATTATTTAAATCCACATGCACGGTTTAAGCAACATCGTTCATAAAGTTCACATAACCGAGATATGTGTACATAGTCAAAGAAATTCCATGGCTGATACATCATTCTACATAAGCAACACTACAATTTGAAATAGAAATATCGGTGAACATAAGAAATAGATCAAAAATAGATGTTACAATACGACGTATTCTTTCATCAATTCGATGTGCATTACAGCAGCGTTGTTCCACCCAAGTTTCAGAAAATGAGTTGCCTCCATTTACTCGCTCGAATCCACCACTTTACACTGAGGTAACAAAATTCATGGAATACCTCTATATATCGAGTCGGACCTGCTTTGACCCCGAGTAGTGCAGAAAATCCACCTGGCAGGGACTCAAATAGTCGTCGGACGTCCCCTGAAGAAATATTCAACCATGCTGCCTTTAAACCCGTCCACAACTGCGAAAGTGTTGCCTGTGCAAGCACTGACTATCAATTACGTCCCCTAAATATTCGATAAGATTCACGTCAGTCTAGCTGGTGGCCAAATCATTTGCTCGAATTGTCCAGAATGTTGTTCAAAGCAATTGTGAACAGCTGCGATCCTGTGACACCTCACAATGTCACCCATAATAATCCCATCGTTGTTTGCGAACATCAAGTCCACAGAAGCTTGTAGACGGCTTCGAAGTGGACAAACATATCATTTCCAGTAAATTATCTGTTCAGCTGGACCAGGGCACGCAGTTCATTCCATGGAAACGTAGTCCATACCATTACGGAGCAATCACCAGCTTGCACAGTGCCTTGTTGCAATATGGGCCCATGACCTCGTGGCATCTGCACCATACTCGAACCCAACCATCAGCTCTTACAACTGAAATCGACATTCATCTGACCATGTCACGGTTTTCCAGTCGCCTAGGGCCCGACGGATATAGTCACAAGTCCAGCAATGGCGCAACAGGCGATGTGGTGCTGTTAGTAAAAGCACTCACGAGGTCGTCTGCTGCCATAGAACGTTAACGACAAATGTCGCCGCACTGTCCTTGAAAGTCCCTCATTCATTTCTGCGATTATTTAATGGATTGTTGCTTGTCTGTGAGCACTGACAAATCTACGCAAACGCCGCTGCTGTCGGTCGTTAAGTGATGGGCGTCGGCCATTGCTTATCCGTGCTGAGAGGTTATGCCTGACATTTCGTATTATCAGGACACTCTTGACACTGCGAATCTCCGAATATTGAATTCTCTACCAATTTCAAAAATGGAATGTCCCATGTGTATACCTCCAAATATCATTCCGCGCTCAGAATCTGTTAATTTCCGTCGTTCGGACATAAACAAGTCATCGGGGACTTTTCCAAGTGAATCGCCTTAGTACAAATGACAGTTCTGCACTTACACTGCCCTTTATAGCTTTTGTACGCGATACTATCGCCATCATCATATGTTAGTATCGCTATCCCACAACTTTTGACGTTTCAGTTCACTGTGGCCTCTCCAGCGACTGATTAAACATTGTGGCACTGTACCAAGATTGCATTCATGAAGTGGAAATTATAGTACCTTGGTACAGTTTTAGGATTTTTTGCTCTAACCAGCCCTGTAATAGAAGTTTATTATATGCTCTTATTCCGATTTGAAACGATGGTCTTCACTTCATATGTGCTGCCACCCTTTCCTGAATCTACACTATTACTCCGGAAAATTACAGTTTTCTCTTTTGTGGAAATCTGTCCAAGGTACAACATCGTCATCTACTTACGATCAAATATTCTAATGAAATTAAAGGGGTTTGCGATCCACAGGAACTTGTGAATACTGTATTTGATTCTCTTTCTGTTACATTGTTACTCTGCTACACATTACTAATTAGTAAGTTAGATTAAATTAAGCAGAGGTGTTACCGAAACCAGTTATGAGCTAAATGTATTTTGAAGTAAAAGCTATTGGAACCCAAAAGAAATTTCCATTTTCAATACAGGTAAATATGTTGAAAAATTAAAGAAATTAAGTTCCATGGTAAAACGAAACCTTCTTCTGTATCTAGGTAAAAGATGGTGCACGGGCGACGAAGTATGGTATGATGGTTCACATTTTACGCGTTTTAGTGCTTTGTGCTGGCCGCTTCTGCTCCTCCCAACACCGGCTCACCCTACTGTCACATCGATACAAGCAAATCTGAAAACAAGGGTCTATAACTGTATGATTCACCCAACAACAATTTTAACTGATGGATTACTTCTTTGTCACCCTTCGTTCGCCAGTGCAATATAGACCACATTCACTGGGTAATCTATCTTGTCTAGATGCAACAGGCGCACCTAAGCCCTTCTAACATTATTGCACCAGATGATAGAGCTTTGGGTCGAGAGACCGGCTGTGTATCAATAAACCAACAATTTCACCAACGGAACTTTTCTTAACAACAAGTTTCAAAAATATACCATATGTTACGAGAGGAATGGTAAGTAATCAGGGATATGACATGAGCGATCATTTGAAGAAAAAGTAGTAACAAGCCACGAGTACTTCTTCATCTTCGATCTGTGAAACAAATCTCTTCTACTGCAAGCTCTTTGCTTTGTATATTTTGAGAGGATTATACGAAAGTGTGAAAAAGATGTATAGTAATCATGGGCTCTGAAGTGCTTACCTTAAGTACTATCAACACTTTTGTGTCTTCGCTACTGTGAAACCCATCTCTTCTACTGAACCAGTGCTTAGGTCTCTTAAGGTATGCCTTTTACAGCCAATAATTACTGCTCAGTTTTGTGTTTTTTTGATCCATACTACCACCTCTCAAAACACGCAAAGCCCAGCGTTTTCAGTAGAATAGGTTTGTATCACAGTATCGCCAATGAAGAAGTGTTCACAGTTCTTAACGTATGCATTTGAAGAGCCGCTGTTCGACAGTCTCTTTTGCTTTGGATGATCGTTCCTGTCATATTCTTGAACATTTACCGTTCTTCCTGAGACTTCCTGTATTGCATTTTACTCACCAAAAAAATCTGTAACTGAAGAATTAACAATGTAACCTAAATAGCTTTAGTATATTACACGAAACTTAAATGTGTAGAACGCGAAGTACAGGCTGAGTCAGAAAGAACACCCCTCTTCTGTTGGCCAATTTGACAACAGGTGGTTCCGTAGGTAGTCAGCGTCACACTAGCAGCATTGCAGGAGAGCAGGGAATTTAGCTACGATGTGGAAGTGGAGTGTGCAAGGCCATGTCCTCGTGGTCGAGCTTCACACTGAAACGAAGTCAATTGTAGCGAACCATCGAGCTTTCCACAGATTAAACTATCCTGCGACGGCTGTATCGTACAGAGTGGGATAGGTAATTGGTGCAGGGATGGGTCATTCACCGGTAGGAAGTCTTCTAGACGATCTTGAAGTATGAGGCACGGGGAAACATCGACCCTGTACGGGCATCAGTTCACTCGATCTAATACCTTCAGATTCCTCCCTCTTTGGTATCTTAAGTCTAGACTGTTGGAAAATCGTCCACATCTGGAGAGAAGTCGCCGATGTTCCTGTTGCTTCACTGGGTAACACTTTGTGTAGCAGATTCAGTGCTCCAATAAAGGTGGTACTCGTCTGAGTGATGTGGTCTTTAACAAATGAGTGCTATATACCGCATGAAAGGTCAAATACGCACTAACATGTCTGCATCTGTAAATCGCGAAGAATTTTGTTAATAAAGTTTTTGTCAATAGTTGGAAAGGGGAGTACCTTCAGGATCGAAATGTGTTTACAAATTCTACCAAAAACAACAAAAACTATAGAAAATGCTTATGGGGGTCTCTAGTGCGAGTTCCTTCACGTGATTCTAAAATCAGACGCTACACTGACGTACCGACCAAAAAACCTCATGTACTCCTAGGTACAGTATCCTCTAGGTACAGCACTGCCAACTAATTGCAAAAAATTTATTTGTAAACTTTTTCTGGTGATAATAGAAACCTTAAGCGCTGGGCCGGAGATCTACGAAAAAGGAATTGGCAATCGCTCGGGCACCTAAGGCACGATTGCAATCTACATGGCCCCGCACGACTCAGCACCGTGAGGTCTCTCACGACCGGACACCAGACCTCCAGTATCAACATTGCCAGAGGACGCCACTCCCTAGGGAGTTTCCTATTCGCGTTCGCACAACACATGACAAGAATATAGTATCACTCGTATTCCGCAACATTAAGGGCTGGCACGTGGACTACACGCCCAGTTCTTTCGGCTTCGAGAATCTGGCGTCTGGGCGGGTGCTGGTCGCCTAATCGTTTCAGGATGCTCACGAAACCCATTGTAGGGACTAATGCTGCTATGCACAGCTTTCATTGTTGTTTGCTTTGTGGTCTTGGACTGCATTAAGGATAGAATTGTCTGTGCCCGTGCTGGATCTTATCAGGACTACATTCTCAGAACGTGTATTATTTCCCTGGGAGTGAATTTTCCTACGAAGGTTCTGGTGGTGTTACTACGTAGTACAAAAGTCTGTAGATAGCAGCCCTGTCAAGCCTTTGCACCGATACCTATTGAGACACTGTATTTTGTTCTTTCTGTTCTTATCGTAGAATCGGGCGTAGTTTTTGTTGTTATTAAGCTTATTGGAACCTGATCACTGCTTTCCCTTTGTCTCCGTGAGAGACACCTCAATTATTCTTTGGATTCAGTCGTTCGTCATCTCAAGTTTATCCTTCTCCAATTATCTGAAATGCGTGTAACACGGTCAGGTAAACATGCTCGATAATACCAGGAAGATCCTACAACTCTGCCAGTAGAGCACGTAAACATTACGAGAATCGGCGCAGTGGGGACAGGTCCAGCCAGGTGAGTGGTGGCACACAGTACTTTTAGTATGATGGAGGGCGGACTGGGCGCCATTACTCGGCACAGCTGTCCAGCTTAGACGGCCGGGGCCGTCCATTCCCATGCGGCAGCGGAGGTTTCCCCCACCATTTGTCTTACGAGGTCCTCGACGCCTGCATAAAAGATGGCGTCGCGGCGCGTCTGCGGCAGTGCGGCGGGGCGCGTGCATAATGCAGCGCAGCCTACACAACTCTGCTGGCCGGGTCCGGTGCCAGCAGGGTGCAGGGCGCAGGGCATAGGGCGCGCCGCCACACTTGTCCGCCGCCGCTGGCTGGGGGTCCCGCGAGGCAGCTGTCACTGTGGGCGGCCGGCGCGAGTCGCAGTCCCGTGGAGTACTGCAAGCAAGTGGGCGACGGAGGGTACAGCCGGCATCTCGTTTGAGCCGAGGTGAGCGTGTTCACAGACGGGAATTTCACAAAGGTGAACTTCAAGCAACACACGAACGCCGAAATGGCGGATACTGATATAAGTGATAAAGGAATAGAAAACTAGCGACAGGCATTCAATAGTGGAAAAGCCCCTGTACCAGGTGGGTCACCTGTGCGATTCTAGAGTGGTTATGCCTAGTGCGTCGATCTAGTTGTCACTGGAACGACGAACATACAAGCAATTTAAAAAAAGTAAAGAAAAAGATGCAAAATAAAAAAAAAACGAAATCGCAGGTCAATAACATTTGGAAGAATTGCTGCTCATAATTATAGACTTGCGTCGCTCATGTGTTTTTGTGCTATATCTGCACCTCGGTACGCCTTCCAGTCCAATATATATCTGACCGGGAAGTAATCCAGCTGCAATCTTCCCGTAACCCCTCACTTTGTGATTTTAGAACTGTACCCGCTATTACCGTCTGAAATGTATTATAGAACTAAATGAATCTCTCTCCTCTCTCAGTCCTACTGCCATGCCCAAACTTCAATTTCCGTACTGAATCACCCGTTCAGTAACTTCATAAATGTCTTCCGCTAGCGACATTGGCATGTATACCTAAACTATCACAGTCAGTATTGCTTTGCTATCGAATCTGACGAGAAAAATCCTGTCACTGATTTGTTCACTGTTGATCACTATCGGTTTAGCCTTCCTAGTCATAACGAATCCTACCCCTGTTGTACCATTCTCACTGACATGCACTATATCTAGGTCGAGCTTTTGCATTTCCGTTTTCTAGAACTTTTAGCTTTCCTACTCCGTTCAGACTTCTGACATTCGATGCTGTAACTCGTAGATTGTTAAACCGTCTTGAGTTACTCCATATTTTTCTCATGGTCATCTTCCCCTTGACAGTCCCCTCCCGGAGATGTGAATGGGGGAATAATCAGGTGACTTTTGCCGAGGGAGAGATAACCATGACACTTTCTTCTATTACGCATCACATTTCCCCTCTATACACATTATGTCCCTTTAATTCATTGGTTTCCATTGACTTCTGTATCCTCATGCTATTGATCATTGCTGATTCTTCCGCCTTTAGGGGCAGCTTTGCACCCGAAGGTCAAGAAAGCGTCCCGAATCTCTGTCCGCTTCGCCACCCTTTTTGACAAAGCCTTTGGCAGAACGACAACTTCTAATGCCGGAAATCGTCAGTGGAGAATGGCTAGAATACATTAAAACAATTGTAAAAAATGTTAGGGTCATAATTCCGTGAAGATGAAGAAATGTGCATAAAATAGGGAAAGACAGGAGACACCAAAATACTAATGGATAGACTAACGGCTTTGGGAAACACACGTTTGTATTTAAGAGTTATAATTTATTATTCCAGAACAATATCTTAGCAGATAACAGGAATGGGAGTTAATTCGGACACGGTGAGAAAACCAAGCTATTACTAATGACTTCATAGGTAATGAGAAGTTTCGCATAGGAATGTTGGGTACTTGTAAAAAGCGAATAATGTGGATCTTAGCACGTTTGGTGGTTGTTAAATAAACATCACAAGGTACTGTCACTAATACTCGATGAATTCTCGTTATATACAGGGCTAAACCTAATTTACACTGCAATCTGAGCTAAAAAACTGTCATGGATAGCATAATTGTAGCCTATCCTACCAGCAGGAACTGTCACCGATTCGTTTGCCTCGCGGGAGAGTACGAGGTTTTCTTCAAAGTCAGATCGTACGCGAAATTATAACCACAGCTAAAATCGGTTGAAACTTTATTCAAATGTGTTTCAGAGTGTCTTGTATGACAGCCGATCGCGTCGTGTCGCGCTTTTCTGTTCTGAATGAACAGTGAACTCGTAGATATGCCTAGAACGATAGTGTCTCTCGCCAAGTCTGAAGTGCATGCTTTCATTCGATGTCTTAGTGCTGAATTGTTCGACCCGATTTTATGCTGCCCACATAACACAGCTATCGTGAGTAACAGCGAAGTCCTTCATGACAATGTTCAGCCACATGCTGCAGCTGCAAGAAAGATGCTTCTGAAGCGTTTTCGATGGTAAGTATTTGATGTCCATCGATATAGACAGGACTTGGGTGCTCTGATTCTCATCTCCCTGTTCACATAAACGGCTGGTTGCGAGGAGAGCATTTCGATACAGACAATGAGCTGCCGACCAGCGTGCAAAATTTGTGGAAAGCACAGGTTACTGCCTTCTACGACGACGGTATCGACAAGTTAATGCTACGCTACTATATATATATTTTGGTCATCAGTCTACTGACTGGTTTGATGCGGCCCGCCACGAATTCCTTTCCTGTGCTAACCTCTTCATCTCAGAGTAGCACTTGCAACCTACGTCCTCAATTATTTGCTTGACGTATTCCAATCTCTGTCTTCCTCTACAGTTTTTGCCCTCTACAGCTCCCTCTAATACAATGGAAGTCATTCCCTCATGTCTTAGCAGACGTCCTATCATCCTGTTCCTTCTCCTTATCAGTGTTTTCCACATATTCCTTTCCTCTCCGATTCTGCGTAGAACCTCCTCATTCCTTACCTTATCAGTCCACCTAATTTTCAACATTCGTCTATAGCACCACATCTCAAATGCTTCGATTCGCTTCTGTTCCGGTTTCCCCACAGTCCATGTTTTACTACCATACAATGCTGTACTCCAGACGTACATCCTCAGAAATTTCTTCCTCAAATTAAGGCCGGTATTTGATATTAGTAGACTTCTCTCGGCCCGAAATGCCTTTTTTGCCATAGCGAGTCTGCCTTTGATGTCCTCCTTGCTCCGTCCGTCATTGGTTATATTACTGCCTAGGTAGCAGAATTCCTTAACTTCATTGACTTCGTGACCATCAATCCTGATGTTAAGTTTCTCGCGGTTCTCATTTCTACTACTTCTCATTACCTTCGTCTTTCTCCGATTTACTCTCAAACCATACTGTGTACTCATGAGACTGTTCATTCCGTTCACCAGATCATTTAATTCTTCTTCACTTTCACTCAGGTTAGCGATGTCATCAGCGAATGGTATCATTGATATCCTTTCACCTTGTATTTTAATTCCACTTCTGAAACTTTCTTTTATTTCCATCATTACTTCGTCGATGTACAGACTGAAGAGTAGGGGCGAAAGGCTACAGCATTGTCTTACACCCTTCTTAATACGAGCACTTCGTTATTGATCGTCCACTCTTATTATTCCCTCTTGGTTATTGTACATATTGTATATGACCCGTCTCTCCCTATAGCTTACCCCTACTTTTTTCAGAATCTCGAACAGCTTGCACGATTTTATATTGTCGAACGCTTTTTCCAGGTCGACAAATCCTATGAAAGTGTCTTGATTTTTCTTTAGCCTTGCTTCCATTATTAGCCGTAACGTCAGAATTGCCTCTCTCGTCCCTTTACTTTTCCTAAAGCCAAACTGATCGTCACCTAGCGCATTCTCAATTTTCTTTTACATTCTTCTGTATATTATTCTTGTAAGCAGCTTCGATGCATGCGCTGTTAAGCTGATTGTACGATAATTCTCGCACTTGTCAGCTCTTGCCGTCTTCGGAATTGTGTGGATGATGCTTTTCCGAAAGTCAGATGGTATATCGCCAGACTCATATATTCTAAACACCAACGTGAATAGTCGTTTTGTAGCCACTTCCCCCAATGATTTTAGAAATTCTGATGGAAAGTTATCTATCCCTTCTGCCTTATTTGACCGTAAATTCTCCAAAGCGCTTTTAAATTCCGATTCTAATACTGGATCCCCTATCTGTTCTAAATCGACTCCTGTTTCTTCTTCTATCACATCAGACAAATCTTCACCCTCATAGAGGCTTTCAACGTATTCTTTCCACCTGTCTGCTCTCTCCTCTCCGTTTAACAGTGGAATTCCCGTTGCACTCTTAATGTTACCACCGTTGCCTTTAATGTCACCAAAGGTTGTTTTGACTTTCCTGTATGCTGAGTCTGTTCTTCCGACAATCATATGTTTTTCGATGTCTTCACATTTTTCCTACAGCCATTTCGTCTTAGCTTCCCTGCACTTCCTATTTATTTTATTCCCCAGCGACTTGTATTTCTGTATTCCTGATTTTCCCGGAACATGTTTGTACTCCCTCCTTTCAACAATCAACTCAAGTATTTCTTCTGTTGCCCATGGTTTCTTCGCAGCTACCTTCTTTGTACCTATGTTTTCCTTCCCAACTTCTGTGCTGGCCCTTTTTAGAGATGTCCATTCCTCTTCAACTGTACTGCCTACTGCGCTATTCCTTATTGCTGTATCTATAGCGTTAGAGAACTTCAAACGTATCTCGTCATGTCTTAGTACTTCCGTATCCCACTTCTTTGCGTATTGATTCTTCCTGACCAATGTCTTGAACTTCAGCCTACTCTTCATCACTACTATATTGTGATCCGAGTCTATATCTGCTCCTGGGTACGCCTAACAATCCAGTATCTGAATTCGGAATCTCTGTCTGATCATGATGTAATCTAATTGAAATCTTCCCGTATCTCCCGGCCTTTTCCAAGTATACCTCCTCCGCTTGTGATTCTTGAACAGGGTATTCGCTATTACTAGCTGAAACTGGTTACAGAACTCAATTAGTCTTTCTCCTCTTTCATTCCTTGTGCCAAGCCCATATTCTCCTGTAACCTTTTCTTCTACTCCTTCCCCTACAACTGCATTCCAGTCACCCATGACTATTAGATTTTCGTCCCCCTTTACATACTGCATTACCCTTTCAATATCCTCATACACTTTCTCTATCTCTTCATCTTCAGCTTGCTACGTCGGCATGTATACCTGAACTGTCGTTGTCGGTGTTGGTCTGCTGTCGATTCTGATTAGAACAACCCGCTACTACAGATGTCTAAGTCGGACCGACGACTATGTAGAAAAGTAACTGGAAGGTTTAGCTGAATGTTTCAAAGAAAACATTTTTCAGTTTCACTATGGTTTCCATTTCGTGACCGATAAGGCCTTAAAAACTGACCCTTCTATTACGAAAATCCTGGATAACCTGAACTCGCTGAAGCTTTGAGAGAGGCTTAAATCTTGCAAGCAAAATTGATTGAAATACCATCAGTAACCACTATTAACAGAAGATTGCAGGAATTTACTACAGCTCCAGTACGTATCGCTCCTACAGGCATCATGAAGACAAGATCAGACTAATAAAAGTAGGCACACAGGCTTTTGAGTAGTCACTCTTCCCTCCGTACTTAGGCGACTGAAACTAGAAGAAACTGTGATGTTTGTCACAATGGGAAGTTCCCTCCTTTATGAGCTCCGCAGATGTTAGCAGAGTATATATGGGCAATAGATGTCGGCCACTACTGTGCGCTTCTGCAGTGCGTGGTTAGGAAATAACCTGTGTGGTATGCAACTTTTAATTGATGCGCAGTAAACGAGAAATGTTTCACTATAATAACCTATCCGTTGGGCAGAACAGAAATATACGAGGGTCGTTAAGGGCACCTGTAGTATATCGTGTGGACGCGTGGCATCATCGTAATTACAGGCAATACACTGGGAAGCCCGCGCCAGACATTACCAAAATAAACCCACAGATTGCGACCAGCACCTGGAACACACAGTCTGAGGTTGGCAGTGTTAGAAGTTGAATCTGCCCACCCACCCTATTCGCCAGACATCAATCGATTCGACTTGGACCTCAATCCTCAACTGAGGAAACCATTGCGGTGGCAGGTTACACACACTGATAGCAAAGCCAGTGGCATTCAGTGACTTCCCCAACGTTGGCAACGCTGTGTGTATGCATTGGGGGAATATTTTGAAAGACAGTGCTTGATTTAGACTCATATTTTTTTTCCTTTTTTACTCCTGCACAATAAATTTACAGAGCGTTTTAATACGAGTGTATAATTTTAACCTATACCTTGTCCTCTTGTATTGGAATCCCATTTTATGTTGGCGTTCAGATACACACTGTCATACCAATTCATTGCACATCTTGGAATTACCGTGGTGTCACAGCAATACCGCAAAATATACCATAGTTGCTATGACTTATGGAATGACCCTCGTATTTTTGAGAAAGATCTATCTGTTCCTGGAATTACTGCAAAATTTAAAATAGACGACCGCCAGAAGGCAGTTTAAGAGTGGAAGAGTTTCACGTCTTTTCCTTTCCGCTCTTTTCCTTTCGTCAAAAGTACTGTGACAGCACGTCTTTTCAGAGACAGAGAGTGAGTGAAACAATGGCCCGCTGCGGTGCACTGGGAATGGCGGTTTGGACGTGAGGTGGCAATACTTTCGCGGAATATCCGTGCAGTCCTGTGAAGTGTCTGTGGCAACACTAGGAAGTGTGACTAAGAGCTGCGACGGGCGTGGAGAGTGTGTTACCGGAATTAAATTGCTCTGTCCGCGAAGGAGGGTGGTGGCGGCACACTTTTTTAATTTTCTGCAGTGCTCTCCGGAAGAGTCGTAAAAATGTTGGAGATGCCGCGAGGGGTGCGGTCGGTCGGGGGTGGGGACTGTAGTGGGTTTGTGTATATTGAAATGGATCCCCGCAGGATGCCGGGGGCCCGCGGCGTTTATTAATGCTCAAGCTCGGCGCCGCTCGCTGCTCGCAGCCGTGGAGGCGCCCCGCGCTGGTCGATATAGCGGCTAGGTGCCGGAGCTGGAGCCGCGGCTGCTGCCGCAGCTGGCCCCTGAGAGCGCGGCATCCCTTCTGGCGGCTCAGGATGGCGGGCTCGCGCGCCCTGCGCACGTAGGGGCAGCCGCGCTCCTGGCCGCTCGCTCTCTCCGTGATTAAAGCCCCGTCCGACTGCCGGCAGGGCGGCGCCTTCTGCTCTGATTACTGTTCAGCAGTTACGCAGCCCGCGTCCCTGTGCTTCCATTTCAGCAGCGGATCCCCGTGTGATAGGGCAGCGAAAAAACAGCTTTACGTTGTAAGCAGACTTGTTGCAGTAATTTAATATAATTTCATCCTGTGTTGAAAGGTTGCGAATACAATTTAATGTTGTACATCTTTCATACCATGAATTTTTTTTGGCGATTATAACCTCTTCATACGAGGTAACAGAATCTATACCGAGTGACAATAATTAAAGTGCAACTATGCACGGAAGTCAGCGTGTGTTGTAACTTTCGTACAGCAGCGAATAATGCATAAACGCTGAACCGATTTACGCTGGCAAACAAATTAGTTTCCTTTGAGGCCACTGGGTTCCAAACTGATGCTATACACTGCATGTATGTCGGAATGACGTCCACACATTTGAGAAGTCATAAAGTGAGTGAACAGTGTGGCTATCGAAGACGCGGTGCACTGGTAGTGAAATTGTTTTATGTGAATGGCAGCAGTTAAAGAGCTGCATTGAGAGCGTACCGCTGAACGAAATCTCTGAGTAGACGCCCAATGTCATAAAAACATTTACACACGGGTGGGCTTGGTGTAGCTCCTAGGAAAGAAAGGTATCCTATGCCGTTGGAAGTTATTCACAAGCTTGCTGCTGCTGTAACTGACCCAACGGCACGTGTCCCGTATGGTGATAGTACACTTGCTGTATGACGATAATGGTCCATCCCGTGGTTTTGCGGTCTGTCTTAGATTGGTAACCGTACAAGATCCAGATGGTGCAGCAACTGAAAACTTAAGATCCGCAGCAACGTTCCGAATTTTCTCTTCGGTTTCTGGAATAGATCGAAGTTGACGACATGTGGGCGAGTAATATTCTATGCAGTGACGAGGCACATTTTACATTACAGGGTGCAGTGGATATACAAAACCGCAGAATCTGGGTTAGTATTAAACAGCGTGTTGTGCACGAAGAGCCACTCCACTCGCCGTGTATGACTGTGTGATGTGGATTCAGAAGCACGTTTATTTTCCGTCCGTTCTTCTTCTCAGAGGGCCTGTATGGTGTATCGTGACTTCTCCTTGTACAGCGCGTGATTCCTGCTTCGGAAGAGAGCAACTGTTTGGAAACCACTGTTTTCATGCAAGAGGATGGAACACGTCATGTCGCTCGCTGAGTGAAAGATCTGATTAATGCAACCTTCCACGAACGTGTCATTTCCAGGAGTTTTCCAGATGCATGGTCTACACGATCACCTGATCCGAATCCCTGTGACTCTTGGCTCTTGGGATATCTAAAGGAACGCATTTACTTGGAACACGTTTGGTTTCTACCTGATCTGAAGGCCAGTGTACAGGTATATGTTGCTCAGGTTCTACCGGAAATGCTGAGAGCAACTGTTCATTGCGAGCTTTACGGACGTAGTATCTAACTGGCGTCTCTGGTGCCCATTCTGAATAAACTGTGTAAGCTGCAGTTAATAATGAAGTCATTATTATGCCATTCTGACTACTTTGGCCTTTCCTACCCTAATCCATTATACATGGAAACGCTTCTATACGTCTATTTTGCGTTCACACAATCAGATTTGCACCTGGTGGCCAAAATTTTCAGCGTAAATCGATTCCGCATTACCGTATTAGAATATCTACCAAGTTTCGCAGCTATAAGATAATTGCGACCCACATTTGACCTCTGTGATGAATTGCACTTTAGTTATAATCGCCCAGTATTTCAAATCATTTTGCACATGCAACTAACGCACATATCTTTTTTATTTTCAAATTGAAGAAAAGGATCATACACCATAGTTCACACAAAAAGCATCTACTGATTAATTAAACAACAGGTACAAATCGATATCGATGCCTGTCGACTTTAGGGTTGGGGATGATGTAAGAACATCCAAGTCGCAAACTAATCCACGAAATAGCTTACAAGCAGACTATAGAAACGAATACCTATCTGTATTTTAATTATTGCCTTTTTCTTCCACAATGAAGATTATCTTTTAGTTCATTTCCTTCTCTCTTTGAATCTAAGCCCACATCAGATGGCAGACGCCATGATAATATGAACCTTTCTTTGAGGGGTTTATAATGATAGTTGGATAATTACGAAAGTCAGTTCTGTAACGTATTAATTTCTACAGATATTCCGTTCTGTCCGCAGCTCGTGGTCCTGCGGTAGCGCTCTCGCTTCCCACGCCCGGGTTCCCGGGTTCGATTCCCGGCGGGGTCAGGGATTTTCTCTGCTTCGTGATGAGTGGGTGTTGTGTGCTGTCCTTACGTTAGTTAGGTTTAAGTAGTTCTAAGTTCTAGGGGACTAATGACCATAGATGTTAAGTCCCATGGTGCTCAGAGCCATTTGAACCATTTGAACCATTCCGTTCTCTGACTCTCTAGTGAACATGACAGTTCTGAAAATGTTATGAATCTGAAAACATGAGATTAAATAACATATAATGTATTGTAACATGTTGTCAAAACGGGCGTATGTCAGAACTCTGGACCATATTCCATTCAGTTTCATAAAATTCTTGTTTTTACTTTTTATCGTAATCTTGCCCTTGAATGCTGACTGATACTCCACTTCTTCCTGACTACTGTCGTAACTTTAATTTCAATGGAAATAATTGATATTAATCTCTGATTTATTTGATGTATAGGCTTTTATCAATAACTCTTTGTCGTATTGCTTTCAAGCGTTACAAAACCGAACATTCAATAACGAGTATAGTGCCTGTACAGTGACCAACGACATTATCCGCCTTGATGTATATGGTGCTGCGCGTTAAATGTGCAATACCATCAAGAAATAACGCAACAATCAAGTTGGGATGAAATGTAGTACGCACTTCGATCTGATTTTGAAGAACTGTGTCTAACATATTGATTCAGGAGTCCACCAGGATTCAGGGCTTGGTCCAACGTTTTACTAGCTAAACTCGATTATATTTTATTTATGCCACAATCTGATAAGTATAAGTACTTATAGATGACAATCTACAGGTGCGTCTAATCGCCATCTGCAAGAACGTTCCTTCTTCCTGGGTACACTAAAGTGTTTTTTGCACAGCAATGTTATGAAACTTCATTACTTAAATTGGCATTACCATACTGTTCATATTAACATAAGGAATATAACTGTTACTCATTGTTGGTGGATTACACAACGAGCCACAAATAATTTAAAAAGGTTTTATTTCTATTTCAGAGCCCTAACTGGTTTCGGGCATTCATGTTCATCTTCAGATGTTTCTGGTTACATAAAAAGGCTGCACGGGATTAGCCGAGCGGTCTCAGCACTGCAGTCATGGACTGTACGGCTGGTCCAGGCGGAGGTTCGAGTCTTCCCTCGGACACGGGTGTGTGTGTTTGTCCTTAGGATAATTTAGGTTAAGTAATGTGTAAGCTTAGGGAATGATGACCTTAGCAGTTAAGTCCCATAAGATTTCCCATACATTTGAACATGAAAGGTCTTATCGGCAGCATTTCGTCACCTACATCACGGCACAATGCTATCTCATTCTTAGCGCCATTTTTAATTTGTTCAGTTGTAAAAACATGTCAATATGGCTGCATTTGAAAGACATAAGGCTAACAGTTGTACTTGTATGTAAATACACAGCATAAGATGCTGTTAGTTTGGTATAGTTTTGACAAATTTTTCAACATGTATCCAATGCATTAGAAACACCTGCTTTGTTTTTCGGATTAAATCTGCCGCCTTCTTCGAGTTATTTAGCTGCCGCTACTACCTTGATGTGTGTTATGTAATTTTTGAAATAATTTTCTGTTTGTACTAATGTTTCTCCATAAAGTGGGGTCAAATTAGCACAAGGCCAAAACGCTCTGAAAATCGTAGCCACCATCCAATATTTCATTCCCATCCCATCAAGATATGTTTGTTAAGAGATTAGACTACTAAATCAACTGTCAACAAAAAAACAATGATTTCAACATTTCTTTTTAATTTTTGAATGCTTGATTGCAACACAATTAACGAAAAATTCAAAATTTTTATTGAGTCCATTAGTTTATTTTGTTTTGGAGGACAGTGCTTTGCCTTCCTGTAATTATTATACTTTTCCAGGACAACGTATAAGTTGCTGCACTGTAAACAGCACACATACCGGTAGTCTACATGAATCATTGTGACACATAATACACACTTCATAAAACTCTCCATGTCAGTTTCAACTTTACACATATGATTTACATTCAATGCATTGTTTACAAAGCAATAAGTACCCAGTAATCAAAGATGTTGTAGATTGTATTTTGAGAAAAGATTTAAACTAAGTAAAGAGTACAATGTGTTAAGAAAAAGTCTTTTACTCAGAAAATAAACTTTCTGTAAATATTTGTGTACCATACACCAAATTGCTTTTAGGATTTCAGTATAGTTCCTCTAGGGTGTCCATTCTGTTGTCTCTATTGACGGCGTGCAATATCTGTAATGCTATCTTTAATGTTAGAAACAGTGTGTACATAATAGACCATGTGGTTGGTGGTTGGAAATTTAGTTTTTGTTTATAACAGCTGGCAGTGGAAATTTTTAACGAAATTGTATAAAGTATGTAGGAGCAGCGGCTAAAACACATCTGTTGTGGGGATACTAGAACCTGGGGTGTGATAGAGGAGACAGTTCGTCACGCTGCGCTCTAATGATACAACATTAGCAGAACAAAAAATTTTTATATTGAAATTTACATTCATGTATATTCTTCTCTGTGGTGACCCTAAGGCCAATGCAGCACATGGTCCCGGTGCTTGCTAACGCTGCCGCAGCAATCTCCAGAGAACATCACCCCAGCAGCGACCATTGACTTGAGAGTGGTATCGGGTGCGCGAAAAGTCTCTTTATAGGCTGACGTAACCCACATAGAACGCGAACGGCAGCAGCACCGGCAGGTGGTGTGGCTACAACATAGTTCTGTTAAGGTTGGGAAACCCAGTGTTTACTACTGTTCGTCTAAAGCAGAGGCTCTCAAATTTCTTGGACTTTGGGCGTATTTCAAATGCCGCAAATAATTTGGGGCGCACTATGTATACATTTCGGAGCAATGTTTAACAATTGTTAGAACAGGACGTAAATGCTGTGATAAAATAACAGTTAAGTCATTTTATTCTGAATTACGCATCCAGACTGCAGAAAATACAGCTTACATTAATTAAAAAAACGTAGATCATCACAATATGGACAAATAATTTTTGTGTAAAAAATGTGAGAGATTCATGAAGCACGATTGTCACCCAAATGCGACGGCAGAGCGCCATGTTGCCTCCTACCCTCTCAAGACGAAAGGCAAGAGAAACTATTAAGTGAAACGTATTGAAATGAAATGATGCAATAAAACTAACGATTAATTCAAATTATAGAGAAAAGTAGAAATGCAATACAAATGAAACGTACATTACATGTACTCTTTCTAGTGATTATGAAAAACATGAGCCTGATGTGTCCTCGCTGTTTCTTCAATGTTTCGAGATATATTTTAAAGACAAACTCTCATTTTCTAGTCAATACATTGAAGAGTTCTTCTCTTTTTACATTTAATTGTGGTGATGGCAGAATATCCTAATTCACATAAATATAACGTCGAGAATCGAAGTAAAATGTTCAAAGCCTTTTTAGGTATCGACAAATATTCTTCGTTGATCCACAAGTCTTCAAGAGACAGTTCCTTATGCTTAATCATAAGTCCACGATCAGTAGATATAGCTGCCAGTTCTTCTTCTGTTATGTTAAGCCAAATCACCCGCAGTGTCCTTAAATGGGTTGCGAATCCAGTTGTACTGTTTAGTATTGAGGGATGCAAAATATGAACTCAATATCTCTTCTAAACTTATTAAATGACTTACTACTATTCGAAGTATTTCACTTATGCACGTTCTCCTTACCAACGGGAACATTTACAGTTTACTTTGAACAGCTTTTCTTTTCCACATTTGTAATATTCTGTGAAACGCATTAATTTTGTCGGTAGACGTGGGGATATTTTCTTCTTTCCCTTGCATGCTAGTGTTCATAATATTGAACTGCTGAAATATATCAGACAATTACAGCAATCTTTTAAACTTGTTAAATGATCTACTACAATTGGAAGTATTTTATTACTGCACGTTCTCCTTACCAACGGGAACCTTTACTATTTACCTTGAACAGCTTTTCTTTTCCACATTTGTCATTTTCAGTGAAACGCTTTAATTTTGTCGGTATACGTGAGGTTATTTTCTTCTTTCCTTTGCATGCTGATGTTCAAAATATTGATCTGCTGCAATGTATCATCCAAATACATCAATCTCGCTATCCGAAATTCACTCCGAAGGAGATTGCAAAAATGCAAATGTTTCGTTTCTCCGAAAAACATGTAAAGTTCGTGTCGTAGCTCATGCACAGTGGTAAGTATTTTCCCCCTCGACAACCACCTGAGTTCTATGTGTAAATGCAACCGTCTGTCTTGTGACTCCACATCGCTACAACGTTTATCGAATGAGTGGGTTTTGACAGGTCTTGTTTTAATAACACTTACCATCTGAGCAACTTGCTCTACGACTTCTCTCAATTTTTCAGCTAATGTTTTTGCTATTAATGCCTCCCTAAGAAGAACGCAGTGAATTACGATAATATGTGCATTTCGTTGTCTTACAAAAGAAATGAGGCTCTTAACACAGCCCACCATTGAAGGGGCGCCATCTGTGCAAATGCCTGCACACGACATCCATGTTAACAGCCACTTATTGCGATAATCATTTAAAATGTTGAAAACTTCCTCACCCTTAGTACACACACTTAATTCCTTGCAAAAAAGAAAGTGATTTACTACTGGTCTTCATTAATGAAACGGACAAATGCTAAGAGTTGCGATTGGTAGGTAATGTCTGTTGATTCATCAACACCGAATACAAATTTTGAGTGCTTGAGTTTAGTACAGCATACATTTTTCTCAATATCAGCAGACATTTCTATAATACGGCTGTGAACTGTATAATTCGACAAACGACTCTTGCTTATTTTCATAGCTGCTTCATTTCCTAACATCGCCATGACCATTTTGTTGCCAGCACGCAAAATAAGTGACTCACCTATAGTATGAGCTTTCATACTTTTGCTATTGGTTCAGAGACTCGGTAGGAAGCGATCAGAGCTTTATCAGAAACAGACATTACACTTTTAAAATAATTTGCTGCCCTTAATTGCTGTTCAGATGATCTCTTGAAATAGCTTACAGGTCTACCTTGCAAATGTGAATCCATTGTTTTAAAATGTTTGGTCAGTTAACTATGAAGCAAAGATTCATTTGCCATTCTATACCCACATACTGAGCATAGTGGGAAAGCATAATCGTCAGTCACAGTCCAAGTGAAACCATAGCTTAAGTAGCTTTCATTGTACTTACAAGTAGGCCGTTGCTTTGCTTTTTTACTTGCACTTGGTGTATGTTCACTTCCAGACCCGGAATTTCTTCGACGGCATGCTTGTTTTTTAGAAATCTGACCATTTTATTCGACTGTATTTTACATATAAGATTCACTTCTACCGCTTTGAAAATAAGCAGTACGCCGTAGAAAAAGCAGGAGCCATGCTTACGCTAACAACACCTCACTGACATATCGCCTGAAAGCTCTGCGATAAGTCAAGCGCACAACAATGGAAACGCGTTTTCCTTCTGGACCTGGTTTCTTGTGCCCGCATGGGCTAACAGTGCTGCCAATGATAATTTTCAAGTTCCTTTAACCTTGCTGAAATTTTCTGTCATGAATCAGCTGGCTCACTAAACTGCAGTGGAAATGACGCTCAGAAGTATCAAGGCCTTATGAACAATGACGATCATGTTCATATGAGCTACTCATCTGTAGCAAAGAGCATGAAATGAAATTCTTCTAGTCACGGACAGCTTGAGGTCAAACAATAAGCAGCTCTCATAGATAATTTCCTCTACCAGTTTCTCTTTTCAGTAGTATTTTATTGACAACAGAAAGGTATGCATTTTCAGTTATATATTATTAAAAAGTGATGGGTTGCGGATGTCATTTATAATTTTTTGGTTCACTGTCTCGGCTCCTTAATAATTAAAAGTGGCCAATAATGATAATATGCAATTCACTTCCTACTTGCAGTTGCATCGCCACTCGGAGTTAAGTGGAATAGGTTCGCAATCATTGGTAACGATACGAAACCTTCCGAATTCTATGTACAAGCTGTGACGACATACATAGCGCACAAGGCTCAATTTCAGCATGGCTACCATCATAAGAGAAAACTACCATAGGCAAGTCAACTGCGACACGTTCAGATAATGTCCATAAGAGTTTCCGTCGGAAAAAATCCGTCAGTCGTCAAACTTTTTTTTACCGTTTTCTCCTCATTTTGAACGTTTGGATCTGACCAAAAATCCATTAACGCTTGACAACACTGTGGATTAACTCAATGTTTATTTACAAACTTTAAGAGCGACAGAAGTGTCGTACCGCTTAGTTACGGAAAGAAGGCACAGATCGAGGGGTGTGAAAATAATTTGCACGGCACCTACAAGGGTGGTGAGAAGGGGGATGATTAGAAAACTTTCACGACCAGTGTTAGTCATCTACGGATGCCTGTACGCCAGGTACCGACCAGCGACTAAGGGAGTTATGTTTTAGACACAAAAGTAAAAAAGAGTTCCCTAAAAGTGCATTATTTCTATCAAAAATTGTGAAATTAAGCTCTAATCCAAGGAGCTGAAAAAATGGTACTTGAGGCAGTTATTAATTATGAATGACCATGAAGCATTATGTTGCAAGAAACTTGCAGTCATGGTTACAGTCTTGGACTGCTCGTTTTTTACAACATATCAAATAAGTTGCTGAGTTGGCCACACAAAATTTTACCATGGATACAGTGTTACATATATAAATATAGTTAACTTCATTATTTAATGGATTAATCACTCCCACCACTGCATATTGTTATGATTGTAGCAATGTGACAATTATCTGTCCATTCTGTTTCTCGAGACTGCAACATTCTGCCATCCGAATACTTATTTTTCTCGTCCCACTGCGAATTACACTTTCCCTAGAATTCCTTACACTTCTCGGTGGTGTAAGGGATGACCTCGGTGGTCCAGCAATGGCTTTATCATCAGTCATTATTTTGAAATTCTTTTGCACAATTCCCAAACAGCTGCTACTGTTAGATAGCCAAGATTAGCAGCAATGGAAGAGAGAAGACAGTCGGGAAGAAACGTTCCGAATACTGTCGTCACTACAAGGAAAATAAGCCGCCTTGCTTCCTCAACCGAACTGAACTATTCGACAAAAGTTAAGGACTCGTACCGTATTATATCTGTCGTGAAATGGATAAAATTGAGTAGCTTTTATATTGGCCATATGTTTTCCTAAAATATTACGGGGCGCACCCGTGAATGTTCTAGGGTGCATCAGTGCGCCCTGGCGCACTTTTTGAGAACCACTGGTCTAAAGCAATGACCTTACGACTGGGAGGTGAGGACCGAATGTGGCCTGTGTGGCGTCACCGCCAGACACCACACTTGCTAGGTGGTAGCCTTTAAATCGGCCGCGGTCCGTTAGTCTACGTCGGACCCGCGTGTCGCCAGTATCAGTGATTGCAGACCGAGCGCCGCCACACGGCAGGTCTAGTCTAGAGAGACTCCCTAGCACTCGCCCCAGTTGTACAGCCGACTGTGCTAGCGATGGTTCACTTACTACATACGCTCTCATTTGTAGAGACGACAGTTTAGCATAGCCTTCAGCTACATCATTTGCTACGACCTAGCGAGGCGCCATATTTAGTTACTATAATTACTATCTTCAAGAATGCATTCTGAACAGATAATATTGTGAATCATGTACCGTCTACAGCGACGTTCATCATTAATGGATCAAAGTTAAGTATCAAACTAATTACGTCCGCTTTCTGAATTCTCATTCCTTGTCATGTTCCAGACCTCACGTCAGTATAGTTGTTCCCTCCTCACGCCAGCCTGCGTGAGCTAAAACGCGTGCATTTCGGCCTCCACTTGTAACACGGTGTTGGCTCTTCTGCTAACACAAAAGCCTGCTTCTCTGGATCCATCATATGTCTTCATCACCTGTCAGATTCGCTAGAATGGCTCTCAGAGCTTCAGCTGGATGCTTGTCCACCATATGAGCAAGCTAATAAGTGTTCCAGTGAAACATTAATTCAGCGAAAGCAAGCTGTGCTGTCAGAATGACGTTACGTTTTCTCCTCACTGAGGTCATGTTGCCGTGTTTACGTGTCAGGTCCGTTGCACATGCAAGGTGATGCGTCATCTACGAAGTTTGCTCTGCAATTCACCATTCAGCTTTCTGCTGGTCATTGTGATATGGGGCATTGGTCTTCCTTATCTTGGCTTGGTGTTGGCTGGAAAGGACTTCGAGAAAATTTCCCATTTGCCCATAGTATATTTCTGCAGTGCAGTGCATTACACATACATCTACTCTTACATATTTGTTTACGTGTAAAGAGCTTTTCATTATCTTTAGTTCAGGAGAATATCAATTTAAAAATGTGGATAGAAGGTGGACGTCAACACAGATGCTCAATATTAAAGCAAATATTTAATTAACATCATACTGACATTAGAGTTAGGTAAGTTATATATATATATATATATATATATATATATATATATATATGTGTGTGTGTGTGTGTGTGTGTGTGTGTGTGTGTGTGTGTGCAATCTATACTTATAGCATGATTTAGGAAATGTAAAGAAATTAAAAACCTTATTGGCCTAGTCAGAGTGTCTATTTAAGGTATTAGTCATGGTCTCTCCTCATTTTCTACCTCAATATTTGTTATTGTGCTATTTAATGCAAGTGTTTTTCTACTGGAGTAAGGATATTTACGTTTAGGTTTATGACTGTAGGCTGTTCGTGTTAGTTTTAATTAGAGTGAACAGACCAAGGAAAGTATGTAGAAATTGTTTGTTAGCTACTTCCTGTTGCTCACATAGAATGGATGGAGGGTGTGAATTTATATATCTAGCTCTTCAAGAAAATCCGTTTCCTTGCTGTTATTGGGGGCATGAAATAGGTGTATGAGTGCGACTGCAGATTTACTTAATTTTTTTCGTCTAAATGCATCCCTGCGTTCGCGATATTTATGTTAAAAAGCTTCTGCCACCTGGTGGAGATAAAATCTGGGACAATTGTCACAAACAATCTTGTAAATTTTCGAGTTTTCAAGCCCTACGCTGGTGGCTCTGGTGCAGTGTACAGTGATATGTTGCAAAGTGAAATTGCTGCGGTTGGTGTGAGATTGGGAAAGAATTGAATGCAATATTTTCTTTTCTGCTTGTGGTTGTAAATGTACTGAATGTGTTTTCATATATTTAGTTTTGTTATAAAAGTGGTCAGTTAATTGTGGCTTATACCCATAAATTTTGGCTACTGTTTTGAAAATCTTTATTTCTTTTTCTCAGATGTACTAAGAGAAGTTTTAAGTATGAGTACGAAATACTCAATTTTGTGATGTATTGAGTGACATGAAGTACTACTAACAATTACGTCTTTCGTTGTGGGTTTTCTGTGAATTTCCAAAGCATACTGTTAATTCAGCATTTTTATTGCAAGATCATGATACCTACACCTTCATCCATATGATGTTCAACGGTGAATTTCATGCTGGGGCGCATGTTATTCACAGAATTTAGAAATGGTTCAGTTTCAGCCACTATACAACTGCACAGCATGATTATGTCACTAGCACGCCATTTGTAGTAAAGCAGTTTATCTTTTAAATGTGTATTGGCACTGAAAAATCTATTTTCCCAATGTTTCATACAAATGTCGTCTCAAAGATCTGCAAGAACGCTTCTCATTGCTAAACCATCAGGCTGCATGGGGATTTTCTTGTCAAATGGGACAACAGAACACACACCACTCAAATATATACATTCCAGTAAGAGCGCGACAGCTCCTTGACATTTGTTTTAGTGTGGATTCACTATTATTCTCTGAACTCATATGGATAATTCGGCAGTATGGAATTAATGATTTGGAAATTTGAGTTACTCAGGTACTGTATCCGACTGGCCGAAGCAGTTAAAGCAACTGGTCGTGGGAACCGTTAACTTCGGGATTGAGTCCCAGTCTTGCACGAATTTCCAACTTCCGCCACTGCATTACCACAAAACCCAATGCTTCTGGAAGTCACTAATTCCCAACCGCCCCATTTCAATAATATCATGGGCAGATATATTAGTGTGTATGCTGACACTGATCAGCGATGCCAGTCTAGTATAATCTGGTATGTGCAAAGACACTAATAAGTTGTTAAGGAATCCAGCTGGTAAAGTTGTTCTAAAACAGTTAAGTTTGAATTAACGATGGGAACTATTAATCACGAGGTTTCTGACTGACATCCTAATGGGGTTCATGGACATCACAATTAATAAAAGGTACTTAGAATTCTCTATTAATTTCCTATGCTGAGCTTGATATTTAGCTGTGAGGTCAGTCTTGAATTGTTTTATGTCATTTGCAAAGAATTATTGTAAAATTTTGTTGATTTAGTCATGTTTATACATAACTACTTAGTTGCTACTTTTACTGTCCTTATAAAAAGAGCTTTGTTTTGATAATAGCAGTGAGTATTTATTAATCTGCTTTTCAATCGTTGTGGCCCCCGTGTACATCTTTTGCAATAATTTTGCAGGTTCTTGAACTTGCAATATTTTCTTCACGAGAGCTAATTTTGGTTATGCCATATGCAGTACATCAATTTTTTTCAGTAAACGAAGTTCTGCTTCATCAAATAAAATTAATCAAGAATTTAGTACCCTTTTATAGAATTCAATTCTTTATGTTGGAGTGTTGGGACAATGAGTTAAATTTGAAATAAGCGATCAATATTCCTTTTTACCTCTTCTGAAGGTGGTTTACTGTTCTTTGCTCACTTGTCTGTTAATGTTATCTAAGATATGGAAGAATGTGTGGGAGGCATCTGATCACGTATTTGACTCCAGTTTTAACCATATTACTTCCCACGTAGACTTGACGGTCTACGAGGGTTTACTTCAGCCCTTAAAGCTCGCTTTAATCTAATTAGGGGTTACATTAAAAGTTATACAGATACTGTTATACTTTATAGCTTGAACTATCTTCGTAATCTTTAATTTATAGTTCTTGAACGTATAATCAATTTGAAATTTAAGCAACATTAGCTGATTTGGAGAGCCACATGATATATTTTCAGTGTTATATAAAAGTAGCACTAAGCAGTAATCTCAGAACTTTAATGATTCTTACTTCTATACTGACAACTTCTTCAAATGTTTTAATTTGTAATTTTTTTAGAGAACAAGGTTTTTGGGGCACTGGAGCCGTGAGGAAAACTGTATCTCCGAAAACAGCTTCCATACAAAGAAGAAGGAAACAGAAATATGAGAGAAACACTGACCATTATTGAATGTAAGAAAAATTGTCCGCTGCTGTGTAAATGGCATGAAAGCTCAACTGTTTCAGCAGTGCGCAATATGAATGAAGTGAAGCGAGTAACTAATGCTAAAAGATATTCTAAACTCTGAAAGAAAGACATCAATGTTCGTCAACCATCCTTCGTGACGACATACAACACGTACACAGATGAATATGTGATCGAATGGATCATATTTTGACTCTGTATCAGTGTACATAACTCGGGGATATTCTGTCGGAAAAATGGAGTGCAGTCTCACACATAAGTTTTCAAAGTGATATTACGCAGGTGTACTAGAGGACATATGCGACAAACGCCGCATTCCAGTACTGTAGCAGATGGGCTCCAGAATGATGAAATTAACCATTTGGTTGTGAAAATACGGCAGCTCAAAAGAATAAACTGCGTGACATCAAAACGTAGGAGTATTGCAATGTGAGACGATGTATTGAATGTTTTGCTGATTATCATACCACATAGTTTTTTTGTTCTTGATTGGTTATGTGTAACAGTATTTAATTCATTTCATTGAGTACAAAAATATGTAACTTTTTCGTGTAAATTTGTCATTTGCTGTCAGTACTGCGTAGCGATACATAAATGGTGATTCTTACTAACGTTTAAAAACCGTCTAAGTGGCATAGACGACGCTGAGACAGATAATTTAATAGAAGTCACATGGGTTTGTAAATACGCCCAAAAGTGGATGACAAATGTTGAACATGTGACGCCACCACCAAAATACAAGGGTGTTTTCGAACGTGTCCATGAAGGGATGATTGAGTGACGCAATGCTTGTATTCAAGCAAATTTGTCCAATTTTAAACTTCTTTTGTAAATGAAACCTGTCGTAAGAGTATCAGTTACGAAACTATTGTCCTCGATATAACCAAGCAAATTATGTTGTTATTTTGTGTTTATTTCCATTTTTCCCCTCTCTTTTAGTTTACAGACGTTATTCACTAAAACAAACTTACATAATTTACTGGTAACGGTGGAATTCGGAAGGGTTTACTCATTTACTTGTGACGCAGTACAGTGAGTTTCTGTTGTGCCGTGCTATGCAATATACCAACGGAGACCTCAAGACTGGAAAATAAATTAATAAATCGTTTTTTTCAATGTAAACTCATGATTGTCTCACACAATGAAAAAAATACTGGCTGCCAGATGCAAGACTTGAACCCTGAGGCCCAAGCGCTAAAGTGGAGCACGTAGGCCGGGAGTCACACAGACGTGAATACTTAACGTGGACTGAGATGACCAGTTGCGACAGACCGATAATCTCAACTGCGCGTGCTGCGACGTACGTCATCTGATGGCATCCGATGTTCAACGTATATAATCCACTTTCAGGGAGTGATCCAGATTTGTAGCCTCATGTGACCTGTACCAAATTACGTGTCTCCACATCATCCACGTCGCTTTGGAGGATTTTAAACTTTAATACGAATCAGCCTCTATATGGTACCATGCATGAATTACAGTATATGTAGAAAGGTTATTATTGCTTTATCACTTTAAATGCCTATTTTTAATATAACAAGCAACGCAAAAATAATAAACGTAAAATAATTTACAAGAAATTTATGAAGTTATGGGCTGGTTAAAAAAAATCACTGGAAGCTCAAATTTTAAATTTGGAAGCAGACATGTACTTTCCGACAGGGTTTACTCGTCAGTGTCACTATGTCTTCTCTTTAAGAGCCCAGCAGTATGACTAACACATCTAGGACAGTGAAATGACGCGGCCAAACGACTCAAAAGTCTCTGTTTGCGATTTTAGAACAGTTTAGCTGTGGGCGGGAGACGACTCAGAGCGAGCCTCAAGCACAGGAACAGCTTCCCGACCGGCAGCCGGAAGGCGGCAGCTTGAGGAGAGCCACAGGTTCGACACGGCGAATAGGGAGCGGTCAGGCGGCGTGGCAGTGAGGGCGGACTTTGGTCGCGGCTTGTGGTAGGACTGGGGGAGTGGCGGGCTTACGGGGGGGACGGAGGACTAGTGGGGATGGTGTCCCCAACTTTCCTCTTAGCCGGGGCGTCGCCGCTACTTTCCCAGGGACCGGAATGGCGTGCAGGGCTGACCAAACATACGCCTCCTCCTCTGGTGGCCAACCTCACCCTTCAAACTTTTACAGGTGAACTCATGTTTCAGGCTGCCGGAGGTGAAAACAAAACACATACGGACTTGTATGGTAACATTCATTTTGATTAATATGTTCACTGATACACAGAAGAAAACTTAGTGTCTTATATTCACATTATAGTTTTGCGATTCACTCTACGTCAGTGGTTAGTATAGTGAAATTGTATTAACGGTCAATCGAAAAATGTTAAATTACAGTAGCCAAATTACATCGACGGAATGGATAATGTTAGAAATTGTAACTCCAGTCCTACATTTAATAATTTTAACCAACACCGCAAGAAGGTAACAATGATCTGTCCCTAATAACCAATTTAGTAAAAGCAATCAAGTCCGCAGAATATCTCATTTACTAAAATAACCCGTTTCGGCACATTTAATCGGCCATCTTCAGAGTACTTTAAATACAAGAAAGCGCTTGTTCATCAAGCTTTACACAACATAAAGAAAAGATCAGAAATACTACAGCGTGGTGTCTACCCATCCGACTGCAGCTGGCGGCGTGGTGAACTGCCACATGTGGTCACAACCGTATCTGCTGCTAGCGCTCATTCTACCACGAGTTAAACAGTGTACGAAGGCGGGCGCATTTGCAGAATTATGTCTGCTGAAAGAAATGGGAACTTAACGCTCCTAAAAGTGTAACTTATGAAGAAAACATAACAATAATAGGACCATTGTATGTACAGCATTATACAAATAAGGAGTGAAGTAATAAAAGTGTTTTATAAACGTGCTATAAATTTATATAAGACTTCAAAACAGATGTGCCGAAAGAAACAGTTGTAGGACCGTTGATCGCCAGTTGATGATACTCTTGGTACTTATAGCGACGCCGTTTCCATGTAGATATTGACAGAATGGCTAATGATTACCCAAAATTGTGCTGGAAGACGCCATTTCCATACAGACACTGTATAACGGCCGGAGGTGACCAAAGATGTATGTAGAGAAAGCTGTTACCATGAAGACGACGTTAAGCAGGCCGTCAAAGTTTACAGATGCATTTATCGGTCACCGTTTCCATGGTGATGCTGTTTTGGAAATAGCCACTGGCCACTGTAGACGTATGTAGAAAACGATATGACAGTTACACTGGAGGCCCATTGTATCGAAGTAAAATATCACTGATGGTGTGTGTTGACGTTAGGTTATGTATTGTTTGAAATTATCTTGAAAGAACATTGAAGTAATAATAGGGTGACAGAGAAACAGAAAGAAGTTTATTTCATACAAATTACGGTGTGAGAGAAGTTCTGTATAACATGAGGATTTTTATTGAAAATTAAAGTTCAATAAAATGAATACGAAATATGAATTCTTAATGCTGGAAATCTTATAAAGCAGTGTGTGAGAACTACGAGATTTTTCGAATGAAAAAATAACACTAAAATATTTACAATTTCTTCTGGTTCTTTCTAAAAATCCTTAAATTTCTTATAAACAAATATTTGAAATACTGTCAAAGAAAATTAATAACGAAGAAGGAACAGTACTTTCATATACTATACCTTTAAAAAGTCGAAAGAAACGTTTTTTCATGAAAATCTATTTGTTCTCTCAGAAGAGTGAAAGGATTATTCTTTTGATCAACGAAAATATCCAGCTTTGCAGTGGTTCAATATTAATTCTTTCGGGATTCTACCCAAAATTTCTATGCTGTTGGTAGTAGCCGTAACTGCATGGTTATCAATTGTGAGATGATGTCCAAGCATCAACTTGTTTCTTGAGGCTCCTAACATGTGTTTCCTAAACCACTTTTAAAGCTACATCCAATTTTTGTCTAATATATACCTTTTCCCAATCGCTACATGTTAATTTATACACCCCTCAGCCAGAATAACGGTCAATAGCATTTCCATACGAATTTTTCAATTCATTTAGAAGGGTGTTCGCGGCTGAAAATATAGTGGAGGGGTGAGTATTTTTTTAAAAATCCATTAACCCTACTGGATATTGTTTCCATTTAACTCATTTTGAAAAATATTTGTTTTGATGGCAATTTGTGATGTGTTGATTGTACTTTCTGAAGCAGAATACCTACAATTTTTGGGTCACAGTCATTGTCACCAGCCACTTGCTTCCCGATCACAACTTTTTTATCTGATAATCGGGCGTAAGTGGTAATTTTAACATCTGTTGAGCATTGTTAGAAATAAGCCTTTCTTGTTATTAATGATGGCGTCAGTCATTATTGGTTTTCTGAAAATAGCAAAAAGATGTTTACCATTATTATTAGAGACAGTCAAGGCCAGGTTCTTTATTGTTTTTTGATTTTGAAGTTCGATTGTGAAAGATTTAAATTAAAGATTTATCAAATTTTATGGAGATATTCGTCTTATAACAAGTATTAAATAATTAAGTGTTCATGTAATTCGCAACTGATGTCCACCCATGAATGCACTCCCACGTTCGTTACGGATAAAAAAGCAGTCAGTCTTCGAACGTCATTCTGAAGAAATTCTCACGGTACCTGAATCCCTTACTATGTTAGTTCATGGATGTTGCTGGCTGAGAACTGTGTTGAAATTATGCTTCCCTTTCAATCCCATATGCGCTCTGTGGGTGACAAATCAAGGGATCGGCAGGAAGTCTACAATGCTTACAGTGCTGAAAGCCAGAATGAATTTCACTCTGTAGCGGAGTGTGCGCTGATTTTCCGCAATATCCTTTGTTCTTGGAGTGATTGTTCTGCAAGGTCGCAGAAGAGCTTCTGTGAAGTTTGGAAGGTAGGAGACGAGGTACTGGCAGAATTGAAGCTGTGAGGACGGGGCGTGAGTAGTGCCTGACATGCTCAGTGGTAAAACACTTGCCCACGAAAGGCAAACTTCCCGAGTTCGAGTCTCAGTCCGGCACACAGTTTTAATCTGCCACGAAGTTTCAATTTTGAAATCGTTCGTGATGTCGACATAAAATTGGCAGAATGTACAATTTTGTGCTTCATGAAGGATCTGACAATAGAGTTTACCATTCTTCCTACGTATTGTCGAATATAGAGCTTCACTTCAAAAATTACCAAGTCATTTCTCATGACGTGTCCAACAGATCGCCACTCGATGACACCATGATGGCAGGAGATGGAGGGATACTGGTCTTGGGAATTACTGCTTCAGTGCCCTCTGACAAACCCTGTCGTCAACGGACACGTTGCCGACGATCTAACCGCTATAAACTGAAGGGAGACACACCGCTGAACACCGCAGGATTCCGTTCAGTGTCGTAGTTGACTGCAATTCTGCACCATCCAGGTCTCAGTCAACATTTGAAACTCATTGTTTTGATAGCGTCCGGTCAAAATGTTTATGGTGTAACACCTCCCATTTCCATGAATGTATTTAAAAAAATAGCCTTTGTCACCACTTGTCTGTTAACCTTTAATGTTTATTATATCATCTTGATCGTCATCGTCGTCGACTGTTGGATGAACGCCTTCTACAGATTTCCCAGTGGGAAGTGGTATGCGTTCATGTTGTTACTGCAAATTTCGTTTTGTTATCTGACCCCTACCAGTACCTCTCATCTCTTTGCATTTAGTAGAGGACTTCTATAAGCCTTGTCACTTGTAAAGCCCACACGCTCATCGTGCATCAATCTACACCTCGCAGAAAAATCCTCAGTTTCAGAATAAATCCGCAATTACTGCCCATGTCTCAAAAATGTCGAAAATGGTAATGTACACTGTCTGAAAACAATGAGATTCAGAAAAACCAGAAACTAAATATTTTAAATTCTTTTTTAGTTTACAAAAATCACTTAGGTTCATCTTAAGTCTTCTGTTGATGTATTTTTCCCCTGTATATTACCATTACTGAAACCAACACGAATTGAAAATTTAAGGTTTTTGAAAAACTGTAGATATTAACGTATTTCTTGTTGTGGTCATTTTCTGTCACGAAATTTGGTCTATATGAACTGGTTCACCAATCTGACTGTTACTTTTCTCCCTTGGTGCGCAATTGAAATTTCTTTCTGGAAACTGTCGTAATTTCGCCTCTATAATAATTTTCAAGAATTGAATTCTTTTGTTTTTGTAATTAGTTATGATGAACGTTTCTTGAACATGGATCGTAGGAAAATCACCATGTCAACGATATGACAAACCTTCAAATTCAACATTAATCCAATTTTTAAATATCCTCAGTTACATACGTGTCTGTAAGACCAAATGATGAATATGATGTAGCTAAAATGAATTAAAACAACAATAAAATGGCGAAGCGTCATTTAGACAATATAGATATTCATATATAAACCCTTTATCACGCTGAAGAAATAAGCATTTAGTTTATCAATGAATTCAGGAAATGGTATTTTTTTCTGTTTTTCCTAATTTTAGCTAAAATTAATTAGAGTAAGTTACAATATTTGACCCCCACGTTCTAAGCTTCATTATTTGTTTATCCTAATACGCTTCTGCTGAATATGATATTTTTAAATTAAGTACGACGGATATAGGCTTTAGTTACCTATATGTTGAGACAACAGAAGCACCAGATATTCATTTCTCACTTCTAGTACTAAGAATTTGGAGAGTTGAACAGTTTGAGAGCTACTCTGGAAAACGATTCTCTGCCTAAGACAAAGCAATTGACGTCTTGTGGCAGATATTCAAAATGATTACAGCGAACAATTTTACATCAAGATTTTGGCCATTTCCCTAGCGCAACCAGGCGTTACATACGAGAAGGTGCTCTGATTTAGTCTGAATAGGCCAGCTGTAGAGAGAGAAGCACCACATAAATTTCACAGCCCGCAATTTTAAGGACCAAACGGTAGAAAATAACATTTGCAACAGAAATTTGCACATGGTTGGAAGTTAGGTAACTCCTCGGATGACGAAAATATTTTGAGAGATGGTGTTCCAACGCCGGAATGGTATGGTTGGAGACATTCGTGCTGAGGGGTAGTTAGCATCTGTCGGAGAGAGTTCAACTTACCGCCTTGTACAGTGGTCTTGAAACATTACGGCTAAGGCTGTTCCTGTCTTAGTCTGCGTCTCATGTTTGCGATAATACCAGATGACACGTCTATACTAAAAGCCTCTATGTACCATTTCTATTCGGACGAACAGATTTACTGAAGTGAACTACGCGGTCAGTCACTTCCAGAAGCGTGTAAAAGTTTTGATTTGCGGACTACTCGGTAGATGGGTGAAATATCTAACACCTAAAATAAGTTGGTGCTACTGAGGATTTGAAGGGCTCGATCTCATGATTTGTGTACTAGAGCAGCACTCCAGTCTTCTGAAACCACAAATGAATTCCCGAAATCGTAAAACATTTCTCTTTCAACTGCAATTGTTTATTTTCGAGTGTCGGCTGTTATTCCATTTTCAAGAGCGAGGTGGCGTCCATGAGGATAAGCCTCGTAGATGTCCAGCTCCTACCATCTGTTTACCTGTGTACGAAAACCTATATAGAACTTGTGCGAATTTAATCTGTCCTTATTTTTCTTTGCCAGGCCGCAGCAGCACAGACGTCGCGAGGATGCACTTTATTACGAGAAAGGTGTGGTTCTGGCGCACGCTGGTTTTGCGCGCCTGAATTAATCTGACCGAGCAAAGCTGCAGAGCAAGCCACAAGTGTGTGCGCTGATCGCTATCGTGTACAAAAGTGAGCAAGTCTTGTGAGAACGTCAATATTTGTGGAGTAACATCAGCTCCATATTAACTGGGACAAGACAGAATAGCCGGCCGCTGTTTCCTAGCGGTTCTAGGTGCTTCAGTCCGGAACCGCGCTGCTGCTACGGTCGCAGGTTCGAATCCTGCCTCGAGCATGGATGTGTGTGATGTCCTTCGGTTAGTTAGGTTTAAGTAGTTCTAAGTCTAGGGGACTGATGACCTCAGATGTTAATTCCCATAGTGCTCAGGGCTATTTGAACCATTTTTTTGAAGACAGAATATTCAGAGCTTGACCGGCCTCTGTCAGCTTACCGAATGGAACGGACGAGAGTGTAAAGAGCAGAAGGTCATGCGCAGTTGTAATTCTTTTGGATGAACAATCATTGCACATTTTGCTAAAGAATATTCAATATACTGTATAGTATCGAACCAAAGTTGAATGACTGTGAAACTGTATGACTGGAACATTAGAATGATTGCTGATTTGGCAATGTACGGATATATCTCTCTGAGCTTAAATCACAATGAATTCAGTGTTCCTTCCATTGTTGGTGACTGGAGAGTTACTCAAAAATACTAGTAAGAGCCGGCATCACATAGCCACCCTTCGCCAGGCGCCTTGTTAGTTCAGAATAGCCGCCTCCAGATGGCAATCACTGATGTGAACTGTCTTCTGCTTCCATCAGCGCATCGTGTTCTTCTGCTCATAGTTCTACGAGCCGCCAGAGAGAGTGCTGTCAACACTAAAATCGCTGTGCCATGATCAGACTCAGTTGTTGCAGCTTAGTCTCTACATTTTGTGCGCCTTAGCTGTTCAGTATAGTTCCAGAGTTTCCGACAGTTACGCTACACAGTACAGTTCAGGGAGTTCTGTTCAGAAGACTGCTGTTGCAAATTAGTCGTCACTGTTTACAGAGTAAGAGAGAACGGTCAAGTATGAATGTTTGCAAGGTACTTTCTGCCATAGTTACAATTTCATAGATTGCCAAGAAACAGCAAACCTACATAGATTTCGCTGTCTTACACACAATATGAAATGCCATGAACTCTTAGTGGAATTAAGTACAATTTTTTATCGGAAGAATCCTGGAGATACTAAAAGGTATCAGATAGATTATATAATGGAAAGACAGAGATTTAGGAACCAGGTTTTAAATTGTAAGACATTTCCAGGGGCAGATGTGGACTCTGACCTCAATCTATTGGTTATGAACTGTAGGTTAAAACAGAAGAAACTGCAAAAAGGTGGGAATTTAAGGATATGGGACCTGGATAAACTGAAAGAACCAGAGGTTGTAGAGAGTTTCAGGGAGAGCATAAGGGAACAATTGACAAGAATGGCGGAAAGAAATACAGTAGAAGAAGAATGGGTAGCTTTGAGGGATGAAGTAGTGAAGGCAGCAGAGGATCAAATAGGAAAAAAGACGAAGGCTACTAGAAATCCTTGGGTAACAGAAGAAATATTGAATTTAATTGATGAAAGGAAAAAATATAAAAACACAGTAAATGAAGTAGGCAAAAGGGAATACAGACGTCTCAAAAATGAGATCGACAGGAAGTGCAAAATTGCTAAGCAGGGATGGCTAGAGGACAAATGAAAGGAAGTCGAAGCGAGTATCACTAGGGGTAAGATACATACTGTCTACAGGAAAATTAAAGAGACCTTTGGAGACAAGAGAACCACTTGCATGAACATCAAGAGCTCAGATGGAAACCCAGTTCTAAGCAAAGAAGGGAAAGCAGAAAGGTGGAAGGAGTATATAGAGGGTCTATACAAGGGCGACGTACTTGAGGACAATATTATGGAAATGAAAGAGGATGTAGATGAAGATGAAATGGGAGATACGATACTGCGTCAAGAGTTTGACAGAGCACTGAAAGACCTGAGTCGAAACAAGGCCCCCGGAGTAGGCAACATTCCATTAGAACTACTGGCGGTCTTGGGATAGCCAGTCCTGACAAAACTCTACCATCTGGTGAACAAGATGTATGAAACAGGCGAAATACCCTCAGACTTCAAGATGAATATAATAATTCCAATCCCAAAGAAAGAAAGTGTTGACAGATGTGAAAATTACCGAACTATCAGCTGCAAAACACTAACGCGAATTATTTATAGACGAATGGAAAAACTAGTAGAAGCCGACCTCGGGGAAGATCAGTTTGGATTCCGTAGAAATGTTGGAACACTTGAGGCAATACTGACCCTACGACTTATCTTAGAAGCTAGATTAAGGAAGGGCAAATCTACGTTTCTAGCATTTGTAGACTTAGAGAAAGCATTTGACAATGTTGACTGGAATACTCTCTTTCAAATTCTGAAGGTGGCAGGGGTAAAATACAGAGAGCGAGAGGCTATTTACAATATGTACATAAACCAGATGGCAGTTATAAGAGTCGAGGGACATGAAAGGGAAGCAGTGGTTGGTAAGGGAGTGAGACAGGGTTGTAGTCTCTCCCCGATGTTATTCAATCTGTATATTGAGCAATCAGTGAAGGAAACAAAAGAAAAATTCGGAGTATGTATTAAAATTCATGGAGAAGAAATAAAAACTTTGAGGTTCGCCGATGACATTGTAATTCTGTCAGAGATAGCAAAGGGCTTGGAAGAGTAGTTGAACGGAATGGATAGTGTCTTAAAAGGAGGATATAAGGTGAACATCAACAAAAGCAAAACGAAGATAATGGAATGTACTCGAATTAAGTCGGGTGATTCTGAGGGAATTAGATTAGGAAATGAGACACTTAAAGTACTAAAGGAGTTTTGCTATTTGGGGAACAAAATAACTGATGATGGTCGAAGTAGAGAGGATATAAAATGTAGATTGGCAATGGCAAGGAAAGCGTTACTGAAGAAGAGAAATTTGTTAACGTAGAGTATAGATTTAAGTGCCAGGAAGTCATTTTTGAAAGTATTTGCATGGAGTGTAGCCATGTATGGAAGTGAAACATGGACGATAAATAGTTTGGACAAGAAGAGAGTAGAAGCTTTTGAAATGTGGTGCTACAGAAGAATGCTGAAGATTAGATGGGTAGATCACATAACTAATGAGGAAGTATTGAATAGGATAGGGGAGAAGAGAAGTTTGTGGCACAACTTGACTAGAAGAAGGGATCGGTTGGTAGGACATGTTCTGAGGCATCAAGGGATCACCAGTTTAGTATTGGCGGGCAGCGTGGAGGGTAAAAATCGTAGAGGGAGACCAAGAGATGAATACACTAAGCAGATTCAGAAGGATGTATGTTGCGGTAGGTACTGGGAGATGAAGAAGCTTGCACGGGATAGAGTAGCATGGAGAGCTGCATCAAACCAGTCTCAGGACCGAAGACCACAACAACAACATTTGTATCACACCTATTTATAAATATTACTGATTATTAATTATATCTCACTCTGCTCTAGTGCCGTCCTGTCAAGCAAGTGTTAAGTAGATTTTAACTACGGTGCATACCTCTACTTTTCTAGCGTACTGCGGTAGACATACGTTTTCTGCTACATGAATGTTTGAGCTGAATTGACTGTAACATTCAAGAACAATATCTACCACTTTCAAACTATGCATCTTCTTCATCATTTTTATTGTTGTTTTGGGGAATGACCTATCAGGAATGTTCGTATAGAACTCGTATCACTAGGCACACCGTAACGAACATTAAAGATGATACACATACCATGATCGTAAGTCTATCCTCGGGCGTAAGTCTGTCCTCCAGTGATCTCATTAACAGCATGATATGGCAGGTAAATAATTTCAACATCAACTAATCAGAACAAACTTTTCATAACCAATACTGGGTGCGGCTTACACCCATTATATGTTGGTGGCTTGTCCTCATGCATGCCGACTACCGCTTGAAAATGGTATAACTGCTGATATTGTAAAATAATCATTTACAGGCGAAGAAATTCTGTGCAGCAGTGATACTAGCCAGAAGAAAAGTAGTCTTAAATGAAGTACTCTTCAAGACTAATTTCAAATCCCAAATTATTCACAATCAAGTAAGGATAGCTGCAAGAAGAAATGTTCTGCATATACAGTGAAAAGATCAAATCAATGAAAATCTGGAAGACATAAGAACTTTTGCTGACATTGTTCAGATTATCAGAAAATTGTTGTTGGTGCATCAGGTTCAGTACCATATGGATGGTATCGGGCAACAAGACCGTCTAACAGTCTGATGGAGGTTTTTTGGACTCAAAACATCCCGCTCTTTCCTTTCCCCCAACTCCTACCCTACACGTTTACTCTGCAACTCTTTCCATTTGCTCCAACTCTCTCTGACTAAGAGGTCACACTCATTTAAAGCAATTTCCTCTGCTCCTCTCTGTGCAACTAGTTCCCATTTTATTCCTTGTGCTAACCGGATAATTTCATTGTATTTCTAGATTTCTACAGCGCTTTTGACACCGTGCCTCACAAACTATTTGTAATCAAATTGTGTGCTTGTGGAATATCGTCTCAGTTATGCGACTGGATTCGTATTTCTTGGCAGAGAGGCCACAGGCCGTAGTAACTGGCGGAAGGTCATGGAGTAAAACAGGAATAACTTCTGGCGCACCCCAAGATACCGTTATACGCCCTTTGTTGTTCCACATCACTTTAAACGATTTAGGAGACAGTCGAAGTAGCCATCTCAATTTTTAGAAGATGATGCTGTCGTTTATCGTCTAGTTAAGTCGCCAGAAGATCAAAACGATTTAGATGAGGTACCTGTACGGTGAGAAAGTTGGCAATTAACCCTGAGTAAATTCTACTAGACACCCAGGAATTACAATTACGAACATCTTAAATTGGAAAAAACACATAGAAAATGTTGCGGAGAAAGCGAACCAAAGACTGCGTTTTATTGGCAGAACACTTAGCAGATGATGAATTCTTCTCGGGTTATCAGCCGAGTGGTGGCATCGACTTGTCGCAACGTTTCGATGAGTTTCGTACCCATCATCTTGTGGCGAAGTGTTGGGATGTTGTGTTCATCATATCTAAGTAGCTGCCTGGCCGTCGTCCGCTTCTCTAGGTCGGGAAATCACGGTTTCTCGGTCCACGATATCAGTAATTTCGAAAATATCAGCGTCATATTTCCTCGTTTCTTTCTATTTACCACATTCTTGGTGCTTACTGTATTCAGTTATTCGACAAAATGTGTAAGTAGGCTGTTCAGGTTTTTATGTTGGCAACGCCACGTAGCGTTCTGTATGAAAATCACTGACTGTGCTGTGTGCAGTCTGTGGCTGGTTTGCATTGTTGGGATAATTGCTATTGTAGTGTTGGGCAGTTGGATGTGAACAGCGCGTAGCGGTGAGCAGTTGGAGGTGAGCCGCCAGCAGTGGTGGATGTGGGGAGAGAGACGGCAGACTTTTGAGAGCGGACGATTTGGGCGTGTGTCCGTCAGAAAAAGGAAATTTGTAATACTGGATGTCATGAACTGATACACATATTATGACTTTTGAGCACTGTTAAGCTATATACATTGTTTGTTCTCCATCAAAATCTTTCATTTGCTAATTATGCCTATCAGTAGTTAGTGCCTTCAGTAGTTAGGATCTTTTATTTAGCTGGCAGTATTGGCGCTCGCTGTATTGCAACAGTGTGAGTAACGAAGATTTTTGTGAGTTAAGTGATTCATGAAAGGTATAGGTTATTGTTAGTCAGGGCCATTCTTTTGTAGGGATTATTGAAAGTCAGATTGCGTTGCACTAAGAAAATTGTGTGTCAGTTTAGTGTTGATCAGAATAAGTAAAGAGAGAAATGTCTGAGTGCGTTCAGTTTTGCTCAGCTGTTCGAAAATCAAATAACGTAAGGCGATGTTTCAATGGTGTTGTAGTAGCAGATATAGTCTTCAGTGTCACATTCTGGTGTAAGGCTAAGTTTTCATCCAAAGCAAGAAAAATTTCAATTTCTCTTTTCTTACCATCTGATTTCTTTAGGAATTTATGTGCTAGTAATGTTTTATTAATTGTATGAAGATGCTGTGCAGGTATGAATAGTAATTACAATCAGAAAAGTATGAGCATTATAATTTAGTTTAAAATTTGTTATATTTGACGTTAATAATGTATTTAAGTGAGACCAAATGTTGCTTTCGCCTCATGTTCACGCTGGGGTAGTTGCTGAAGAATCGTTAGGGTGGGAAGCATAATTTCTGAGAACTCACTTCGTAGTGAACTGTGATTGAAGTATTACTGCAAGAAAACAAAAATGTAGTTTTTATCACGGATGAGAACGACACAAGAGTAGCTTTCGAGACGTTTTATAGTGTCACACGTCAAATAGGGTCCCAGTTGGGCCAGTCAGAAAAAAAATTTCAGAAGTCAAAGAACACTAAGAAACAGGTGATCACTAGGACATTTAATTAAGAAAGGACACATAAAACCCTGACTTGTGAAATTTGGTGCCAATACATAAAGCAGCGAATTAATGGAATGATGTAGTGATAATTGTGCTAATTTTAAGAACGATAGTTCTCAAAGACAGTATCGTAGTAAGCGTGGCTAACGTGTCTTCGTCTGTAACAGGCTGTGTACAGCTAGTTTTCCTGCATCAGTTTGCAGTTAACTAGTTGCACGTGAATCGAGACACAAAAGCAACACTACACGAAAGAAGTAAATCACCTGAGCAAAAATATGTACAAGCCCTTCACATACTGCCTCACACACCAAAGTTTTAAACCTTCTTCACCTCAGTAATTTAAAAAACGTCAACATTATCATATTGTGTCTGATACTCGACAGAGATTAATCCCAGTATTCTGCCTTGATTTGAATGAAGTTCCTTAGTTATGCATGTGTAATGTTGCTTAAAATGCACTTTATTATTCAGGATCGTTTACGAAGGAGTTCTGTAACTTACGTCTTTAACGTATTAATTACAAAATATATGGTTCTATGAAGATATTGTTTGCTCTCAAACTAAGTTCAAAACTAGCTTTAAGTTATCTATAGTGTGCAGTTCTGGCGATCAAAATATAAGGATAGGAATACCACTTGGAAGCAGAAAAAACCACTTGAAAGCATTAAATTGCAGAAATTTTTCATTTTGCTGTCACAGAGCAACCATCGAAATAAAATTTTACTCAAACAGAACAATACTTTTCAACCAAATTATACATAATCCACCCTAATAATCAAAACATGTAACTTCATTAAAATCACAGATTAATTAATTATGCAGAGGAACTCGTTATTTCTCTTGATCAATTCAAACATGCGTAATTTTTTCAGTGTAATTCATTTATACGTGGTTAATGAGATATTAAGCGATACATAAGAGAGAGAGGGCTGGGGGAGAGAGAGAGACACCTTATGTTATTTCTTGAGCTAAAAGGTTTCATTATGATATCCCTCAGGTGATGAAAACAGCAGCATGGAATGTAAAAACACCCAAAAACGAAAGAATAAGAAATATAGGACAGTCTCCCATAATAACTCATCTTATGCAAAACAGAAAAACCTTTGCTTCAGCCAATGACCTAGAGTTTCTCAGGACTTGTCGCTAAATTCTTGACTGTTGATTACTATTAAGCACAAGTTCCTTCATGATAGAGCAATGAAGCCCTCTTTAATAAGTAAGGACAACTCTCATAGCGGATAAAGAGTTAATGGGACAACATTGTGAGCCAGAAATTAAGTATGGGTCCCAAATAACACGACGTGTAGTTTTCTAATTTGGTCTTACGACCCGCAAAGCTTATGTAGTGATTTAATCATCTCAGTTACAGATAGCAGTTTGTCAACAGTAGAGAAAAATTAACATATGAGACAAAATACGCGGAGGCCAATACTACGCAAAATTGCGCTGTCGTTGCATGAGAATCACTAGATAACAGATGGAATCAAACCAGCATAGTTCAAGATACTTGATGATCCACCTCTATTTTTAAATAATGCTTTTTGGCGATTTTAACTTATTTACGATTTAAAACAGATATGTGCACTGGTATCTGTTTTACGGTAACCTGCAGATATATCTACTGTTGACAGAGGCATTTGAGGTATCTTTCAAATTAAAGTAAATCAGTTTTAGTTGACTGGAAAAAATTCCGGAATAGATGATTGTGTGGAGAAACAAAATCCTCTGAAAGCCCATAACATGATTTGGGGGTGGGGGGGATGGGGTGGGGGAAGGGCTGTTAATTGACAGGAACATGTTACAAGTTCCTGAACCTATGTATAGAAACGAATTTTTGATTACTTTCAAAAGACTATCGACTCACCAAATCTAAATACTATTTCGCGATCCTACTGCTGTGTAATCAGCAACTCGTGCCAGTGTACAAGTTTATTTCGCGGCTCAGTACAGTATTAGTTTGCCATAAATTCATCCTCAGGGTAATGCAGTCAATTGTTCACACTTCCCATTAGCCAATGGTTGTAAATACGTTACGATTTATGAATATCATACTTTGTTTGGTTTTCCTACGTTCTGGAGCTTTGTGCACCAAGGGCATTCCCGGCACCAACATGACATTGCGAATTAATCACTTTTTGGAAATCAGTTATATGAATTTACATTGTATTATTCTTTCGAATCATTTTCTTTTCCACTCATTTCCATGTTTAAAGCGCTTATTCTGACTTACACTCAGAAATTGGACTATAATTACTAGACACTAAAAGTATTATTGGCGCCCTCACATTTTCTAGAAATTTCTGATATTCTCACTACAGTTTACGTCAACAACAACAGCAATATCTACGAATATTATACTTCACACTTTCGTGCACGTTATTCAGCAAGGAAGGTAGGTTTTCGTTCTCAGGCCTGTGGCAGAGAAGCAGTGCTTTGTTCAGCAAGAAGTGTGGTTATTCGATCCCTTACGTCTGAGTTTTGTTAAACACATCTGGTCTACATTCTCATTTGCACTACAACTAAATAAACCCCGTTCCTTAAATAGTTTTGTACTTCGTGAGGTAATTGACACTATTGCTCACCTATTAAGTTCAGTTTTCGTTTTCCTATGCTTATTGGTTGGTTGGTTGGTATGGGGAAGGAGACCAGACAGCGCGGTCATCGATCTCATCGGATTAGGGAAGGATGGGGAAGGAAGGCGGCCGTGCCCTTTCAGAGGAACCATCCCGGCATTTGCTTGGAGTGATTTAGGGAAATCACGGAAAACCTAAATCAGGATGGCCGGACGCGGGATTGAACCGTCGTCCTCCCTAATGCGAGTCCAGTGTCTAACCACTGCGCCATCCCGCTCGGTCCTATGCTTATTGTACATAACTGCGCAAAAAAGGTGTTCACTGTCTAAATAATTTTCTACAAATCCTTTGCTGCCATACTGCGATACCGAACTGGCATCATGGGTTGAAATATTGTATATGAAAGCCCATCTTTCTCATTTCAGGAAATAAGCTGATTTTCAGGCCATATTTTTCTAAAACCTAGCAGGATGCTTTGAGCTCCTACTGAGTTTTACTTATTCAATCCTATGAAGTAGTATAACGTTTTAGGTAGAATTTCGCTACTTATACTCCAGTTTTAGCTGCACGTAAAGACCATTGCTATGTGTTTATCTTCGCTTGTCTTATAGAACACTACCACAAACAAGCTTTTTGCTGTTTTTTGGAATGTAATTGCTTTTAAAAGATTTCGGCAGAAGAAATAATGAATGAAATAATTTCCAGAACACGTTTCACTAAATCAAGTAATACTTCTGGCCTCATACCTCAATTCATAGTGTTTTTGTTACCAACATAAGTTATCCTGAACAATGACACACAAGCTCTGTTTATTACAATGGAAACGTGGCCGTACTTTCAAATTTACCTCAGATTGGTGTGACAAGTATACCCTTAAAAATTCATCACAGTTTTGTTCCTAGGCAATAACTGAAGAATGTGCCTACATTTTTCTAATGCCATTCCCAAGTGATATTTAGAAGATATTTAGAAGTTAGGTGAATTAGTGAAGTCTAACAACCTCCTTAATTAATCGATGAAACACCTACACTCTCTTCCTATGTTATTATTTCATTTCTGATGAAACACTCTCGGCCTTGCTTCAATTGAATTAGAGTATCGCGAAAAGATAGAAATTATGTTGGGACTGAAGTAGTGTAAAGAGTGGCTTTAAATGCACATCACGATGTATTACATTATTAACACATATGTTACATCATGGCGCCATGAGCTAACGGCGTGATTACGGTATGTTTGAAAACTATAAACAAACTAGATGTACCTACCTACGCTTTGTAGTCACTCAGTCTGCTTAAATGGAAAAGAAAGGAAAGATAAAGCACACTATTACGATATACAGAGGAATTGGACATACGTCCTAATCTGTTTGTCTCCTCTGTCTCTGTCCATCTCTCCCCCGTTCTTTCTTTGTTCCTCCTCTTTCCTTCTCTCTCTGTTCATCACCTCCTTCCCTCTTTCTCTGTCTATATTTTTCTCCCCCCTCTTTCTCCATCTCCTCCTGTCCCCTCTCTCTGTCCATCTCCTCCTCCTAGTTTTCTATGTCCATTTGCTCTCACACTTCTGGCAATCTCCTCTTTCTCCCTCCCTGTGACGTTGACTCTTGTTTACTGTTACAGCAAATTCAGATGCTGCAGTAGTAGCGTAATCATAAACCAGTAATCCGTTAACATAACTTTCCGTTTGCTAAGAACATTTCACCATTTTCTAAATATACGTATTAATAAATGTGTTAACTCTATGTGAATAAACGTTTATTACGGTAATGTGTAAAACTAGGAGTAAATTAAATGTTTTTAATGAATTAAAGTTTACGTTTCTTATAACGTTTCCACTTTCGTTAAATGCATTTATACATATACAGTATAAAAGATGGCGTCTCAGTTGGTATTCGAATGCAACACAGTGTCAAAATTTCAAAGCATTTCATAAAGAGATTTCGGAGATCTAAAATTTTGAAGAAACGACCTCTTCGTTTGTACTTATACAGAAAATTTAGATGTTTCTAACCGCAAATCTCTGAAAGTTGTCGACCATGTACTTTGAAATTTTGACACGATGTTCCACTGCTATAAGTGCGTTTTTCATTAACCTATCTTTAAGTATATGTAATAGATAAATTCATATAAATTTAATAATAGGGAAAGTTTGTTACAACAAATTTCAGAAAGTTATGTATGAATATACTATAAATCACACATAAAACATAGGTACCTAAAAGCACTCTAATATTTGAATGCAATGTGTGTCAAAATTTCAAAGCAATCGGTCAGAATCTGTTGGAGTTAAATTATTTTAAGCAAACAAACATTTACTTTACATTATGTAGACTAATACCAATCTTATTATAAAAATAACGGAATTATAATAATCTGCTAATGAACGTAATATACGGTGAAGCCACTTGCTCGCACAATGGATCAGACGAGTATGAAATTAAGACAAGATATCACTCCATGTTACCGTGATACTTCACTTTGCCTTACTATTTTAAGACCTCTTTTCTAAATTACTATAATTGTGTCCCAACCTTTTCTTACTCATAAACGTTTGTCTCACACTTTTCGTAGACGTGAAGTTGGTTATTCTACAACTGAAACCAGTTGTCTAACCACTTCCTCATTATGCCATCAAAACAAATAAATTCATAGAGATCTATTACGGATCACATATGTTCTTAACTGACACTCCGAGTTCTTATAAAGGTTGAATTTTATTCCATATGAAACACGTAAGCAATATTCGCTCAACTGAGAGCAGCGTTTGCAACCTGTCCGCTAACTGTCTATGTCATATCAGTATTTCTGTTCATATCTGATTATAGTAACTTTATGTATTGTCGATCTAAAGACTTTTTCGTCACAGGGTTGTACTCATACTTAATCGTGCAGGTCATCCGATGACGGGCCAAGCCCGAAAGGCATTAAGGAAATAAGAGTTCCTTTAACATCTACTTAGTGCTTCATTAAAAATGGCCACACGTCTCACACACGATTTTCAGTCGTACTTACAACAATGGCTCAGTCACTTATGTCGATGTCGCAATCATAAAATGAAAGACATAGAAAATATACGAGGATATGGAACGTGCATTTAGTACGTGAAGGAAGATGAACACCTAATAGTCATGGTGGATTAGACTGCGATTGCGGGAAAAGGAGTAGAAGAAAGAGTTACAAGAGAATATCGGTTTGGAAATAGGAATTCATCAAAGACTAAGCGAGTCCCACGACAAATCTCAGCTAGTAATGGCGAATACACTGCTAAAGAATCATAAGAGAAGGGTGTATTCTGGGGAATGGTCGGGAAATCTGGGAAGATTGCAGTTGGATTGCAACCTGCTCAAGCAGACATTCCGAAATCAGATAGTGGATGTAAGGTTCTGACAATACCACCACTTGCGAAGTAGGTTAGAAATCAGATTAATAATGCTGCTCACGCAGCACATGTTCGCTTTATCGGGCAACAACAAAGTTATTGACTGTGGATAGTATCGTCAGAATGGAAATAATGAAGTCACTGTAAAAGAGTCATTAATTTTGGCACTTACCTTGAATGGATTTTCACGTGGATTTCGTTGAAGTTGTTATGGCTCATCTTGGTGATTCTAGGGTGATTCCACTTCGACTGGTAGGAGGTCCACATCTGTATTTTAGCAATATTTGAAGACCTAACAAATGCGTTTTTCAGGAAATTCTTAATGATCAAACAGTCCCAGATCAGAACAATGGTATGGTAGAAATAATTTTTGACTTGGTGTTCACGATCCACATTTTTATTAAACTTCTTGTAAATTCACATATACTTCTTCTTAATTCTCACATCATCAAGAAAACAGTTTTGTATCAATCTTCATATATTTAATTTCCACTTTTACCAAACACAAGACTTGACTGTTCTTTTACAAAGCGAAATAGCAACTTAACTTCTGCAAAGTGAAACAAAGACTGCTCTGTGCACATTCGCGCCAAAACGGTTCCAAGTAAGTGAAGGATTGTGACAGTCTCACAGCAATGAATACACACAAGAACCATATTAAAGTAATGTGTCGATACATCGGAGTACCTATACATTAATAAAACCAGATGTGAATATTGTCATAAAAATATGTCTGTTACTTCGCAGAAAAGTAGTACGATATTACAGGTATCGAGAACTGGGGTTGGAGTGCCGTAATGGTCACGTAAATAAAGAACCATTACAAGGTGTATCCAGGAACAGATATAAAATCAGATCGCAATTTAGTAAAGACAAGGAGTACATTGCAGCTCAAGAGCCTAGTTAGGAAGAATCGAAGAACAAAGAAGAGGTATAGTGAAGTAATAAGGAGTGAAGAGATGCGCTAAAAGTTCTCTGAGGCTTTAGAAACTGTGATAATGAGTATCTCAGTAGGCAGTTCAGTTGCATTCGAATGGAAATCTTGAAAAATGTCAGTCACAGAAGGTCGAAAGGAAATATATAGGTAAATAAGTGCACTAAAACCAAGGGTAATTAGAAAGACTTAAGTTGATCGACGACTAAAGGAATATAAAAAAAAACGTTCAGGGAAACTCCGGAATAGAGCAATACGAGTCAGTGAAATAAATAGGAAGCGTAGGAAAGCTAGGGCACAATGGCTGTATGAAAAAGTGAAGAAATCTAATAAGAGATGATTGGCGGACGGGCTGACTCAGCATACACAAAAGCCAAAATAACCTTCGGTGCAATGAAAACCCAGGGCGACAATAACTCCATTGTTAAATCCAGAGGAGAGAGCAGATGCGTGTAAAAAGTACATTGAAGGCCCCTATGAACGGTAAAATTTGTCTCATGACTTGGCAGAAGAAGGAACATCAGTCGCTGGAAAGAGATGGGAGATCCAATAATAGAATCGCAATTTAATAAATGTTTGGATGACTTAAGACAAAACAAGGTAGAAGGTATGGTAAATACCATCTGAATTTCTAAATTCATAGGAGTTGGTGGCAACAAACGGCTATTCACGATAGTGCGTACAATGAATGAGACTGGTGATATAGTATCAGACTTCCTGAAAACATCATTCACGCAATTCCGACGATACGAAGATTCGATAAGGGCGATAATTATCCCATAATGAGCTTCAATTCCTTGCATACAAGCTGATGACAAGAATAACATATGGAACAAAACTAAATATCTGTTAGATGACGATCAGCTTCGCTTTACCAAAGCTAAAAATACTAGAGAGGTACTTTACATGTTACGCTTGATAATAGAAGAAAGGCTGAAAAAAGTCAGGACACGTTCATAGGATTATTTGACAAGCGTTCGACATTTTTAAATGATTCAAGGTGTTCAAATTCTTTTAGAAAATTAGGGGTAAGCTGTAGGGAAACACGAGTACCATAGAACATGTAGAAGAACCAAGAGGGAACTCAATACAATAAGACTGGAAGACCAAGAACGAAGTGCTCGGATTAAAAATGTTGGATGACAGGAACGTAATCTTTCGCCAGTACTATTCAGTCTTTACATCAAGGAAGCAAAGAGAAAATAAAAGAAAGCTTCATGAGTGGAATTAAAACTCAGGGTGAAAGGATTTACTGATCAGATTAGATGATGACATTGCTATTCACACGAAAAGAAGTAGAGTTACAGGATTTGTTCAATGGGACGAACATTCTAATGAGTACAGAATATGGGTAGTACGAAAAGCGAAGAAAGACGAAAGGAATGACAAGTAGTGCAGATCAGAACAGCGAGAAACTTAACATCGGAGACGGAGATCGGAAAGTAAACGAAGTTAAGGAATTCAGTTACAGACGGAGTAAAATAGCCTGTGATGGACGGAACGAGGAGGATTGACGATCACGATGCAGAGGACGTAAAGGAGTGCTGCTGCCTAGTGTAATGAAATTGATCTCATTATATCATGTTCTGTGTAGAAAGTGTAATTTCCGATGCAAGATATTTTATCATGCATTTGGCGATTTTATTTTTTCAATGTTGCAAATTTTGTAAACATTTCTTATAAAAAATAGTCTGTATTACTCTGATAAATATAACTGTCAGAGAGATACGTATGCATGGAAAAATTTAGTAATCTTTGACCAATGTGTTGTTATCTTTGTACCTAACAATCCATGAACAATCAGTGGGAAAAGTTAGCTGCTGCGGAGTAGTTTGCGAGACAAGTTGTGTGCAGCCGCATGTTGTCAAAGTAGGGCACATGTTCTCTGCTGGGTCTGAATAATAATGCTCATAAGCATCTGTAAGTAATTTTGAACCACAAAATAAGTGTTACATAAATTTTGTGAAATGATTTCAATAATATAATAAAAAAATGAAAACTGGAACAACTCCACTGCTTTGATTAGAACTGACAAGACAAAATCAAAACCGTAAAATCCTGCAAATCCAGATGTTTCGAAAATCTTCTATTGTGAAGCAGAAAGACCCCTAGACCTGAACAACGAGAAACAACGCAGAATAGTTTTACCGGTTAGGTACCAATTATTTGATCAAGGACGAAGTATTTGTCCTGAAAACCATCAGTTAATTTTAAAGTTAGTTATAGAGTCGCTGAGCCAGAAAATTGGGACTCCAGTCTGGGATGAAGTGGAAATTACGTGTCTGTGAATAAACAAATAATACTTTTTGTTGTGGTTGGCAGGAGAGCCAACACCGGGTTACTAGAGGAGGCCGAAAGGCACGCATTTTAGGTCACGCAGGCTGGCGTGAGGTCTAGAACAGGACAAGGAAATTAGAATTTAGAAGAACGGACGTAGCTGGTGGAATACTTAACTTTAATTCATTAATGGTGAACGTCGGTCAGACGGTACATGAATCACAAGATCAATAGCAACTGATAATGGCGCCTTGATAGGTCGTAGCAAATGACGTAGCTCAAGGCTATGCTAACTAACGTCTCGGCTAATGAGAGCGTATTTTGTCAGTGAACCATCGCTAGCAAAGTCGGCTGTACAACTGGGGCGAGTGCTAGGAAGTCTCTCTAGACCTGCCGTGTGGCGGCGCTCGCTCTGCAATCACTGATAGTGGCGACACGCGGGTCCGACGTATACTAACTGACCGCGGCCGATTTAAAGGCTACCACCTAGCAAGTGTGGTGTCTGGCGATGACACCATATTCCTCCCTCGCAAATCGGCGTACGGTTGTGTTATAAGGCTTCCGCCCGCCGTGGGGAGGACCCCATGTTGACGTATGCGACGAGGTGGGGAGCCTAACAACAGGCAAGGCTGTGCCAACCGCACCCTGCCATTCGGACCGCGGGGAGCTAGGAAACGCCTGAAAACTTGCTCCAGGGTACACGCCAACATGCGGTGTATGCGCCCGCAGAGAGACAGGAGGGGCCGAATGATCGACCTCCATCGGGTCGGGGCACCCGACGGGCGAAGACGACATATGGTCCGGAGCGGGCAAGAGTTCCATGTCGGAGGACAACTGGTCACGGGAAGAGATCGGCGGCGCGTGACCCAGGTAGGCGCCTGGCGGTTGCAGCGACGCGTCCACTGCGCCGTCGCCGGCGCAGGCGGCGGCGGCGGCGGTGGTGGCGGCGGCGCGTCGCCATGTGGCAAAATGGAAGGCAGCTTCGGTAACACCTGGGGCTGAGGCGAGCCAGTAGATGGGTTCCCAGGACGCTGAGCGGACGGCACTGTCGCTGAAAGCAGACGGCGAGCGGCAGATCCCATGCGACGACAGAGGCGCAGCTGGTTGAGATGCCGGCGCACCTCACCAGAGGCCCCCAAAACCAGATGCACAGCGCGTCCCAGGCAGCGAAGAATGCGCCCTTCGAGCCAACGCCGTGAACCTCGGCAGTGACGATAGTAGACAACGTCGCCTGGAGCAAAAGCAGGTGTCTGCCGCTGCACAGGAACCTGATGCGGCGGATGCAGCAAAGACATCAAGGTTCGATGATGACGACTGTGGAGCAACTCAGCTGGCGACCGACCATCTCGGGGCTGAGAGCGATACGAGGACAAAAAGAGCAATAACGCGTCCTCCCGTGAATGCGACTCTTTCAACTTCAACATCTGTGACTTGAAAGTCCTGACCAATCGTTCAGCGGCACTGTTTGACTGTGGCGAAAACGGTGCGGAGGTCAGATGTTGAATACCATCGGCCTTGCAGAATGACTGAAATTCTGCGGACATGAATTGTGGGCCATTGTCCGAAACAATAGTCTGTGGAAGACCTTCAATGCAAAAGATAGCAGATAACGCTTGGATGGTGGCAGATGACGTCGTGGAAGACATCCGGACAGCAAGAGGAAAATTACTGAATGAATCTACCACAACCAACCATCGAGCATTCCAGAATGGACAAGCAAAATCGATGTGTAAGCATTGCGAAGGGGAAGTGGCTTTTGGCAATGCAAAGAATTTCTGCGGTGGTGCTGATTGTTGCTCGGCACACACCATGTAAGAAGAGCATATATTCGTAATCGCGGCATCGATTCCGAACCAAGTACAGTGCTGACGAGCAAATTGTTTCGTTCTCACTATACCCCAATGTCCTTGGTGGAGAAGCTGTAAGACAGAGGACTGTAACGAACGTGGGACCACGACCCTGGACTGATCATTATCAGAACGCAACAGCGAAACACCACGTCGAACAAAAAGCCTCTCCTTGCGAGCAAAAAATCGGCGAACCAACGGATCCCCGATCCGTGACTGTGACAAGGGCCATTGCGTAGCAACAAAACGCAGAACGGTAGCAAGGACAGGGTCAGCAGCTGTGGCTGTAGCTACACGACGAAAATCAATCGGAAACGATTCGACCACGTCGTCGGTTTCCGCATCAATGAACATGCAAGCAAGTTCGGAGGAATCGAATGCTCTATCCTCAGCAACAGGCAAACGCGGCAACGCATCGGCGCTTCCGTGCTTAGCAGTGGACCGATACAAGATATCGTAGCGGTACTGCGAGAGGAAAATAGACCAGCGAATGAATTTCTGCGCTGTACGTGGAGGTACAGGCTTGTTCGGATGAAAAAGCGATGTCAAAGGTTTGTGGTCTGTGATGATGGTAAAGTGACGACCATACAAGAAAACATGAAACTTTGTAACACCAAATACGAGAGCCAATGCTTCTTTCTCGATCTGTGAATAATTTCTTTGCGCAGACGAGAGCAATTTGGACGCAAAGGCAATAGGGCGATCGTGCGAACGATCTTTGTGCGCAAGCACAGCACCGACCCCGAAATCCGATGCATCTACCATCAACAAAAGGGGCTTCTGGGTATCGAATGGCGTAAGGCAAGTATTGGAAAGCAACGCCGATTTCAACTGGCGAAAGGCGCGTTCGCATTCCGTCGTCCAGACCAACGGAACACCTTTACGGCGTAAGCGATGAAGCGGAGCTGAAATGGAAGAGGCATGGGGAACATAGCGATGATAATAGTTAATTTTTCCCAGCACGCTCTGTAGCTGCTTCAAATTCTGCGGCGAAGGCAAGTCTTGTATGACACGGAGGTGCTCGGGACTGGGATGTATGCCGTGGGCATTGAGTGCATGTCCCAGGTAGGGCAAGTCCCGAGCAAAAAACACACATTTGTTCTTCCGCAAGCGAAGACCGTTTTATCGCAAGACCTGAAATAACGTTCTGAGATTGTCTAAATGTTCTTCTTCCGTCTTTCCGGAGATCACAATATCGTCCAGATAGTTTGCTGCAGTAGGGACCGACACACAAACTGTTTGGAGATATTGCTGAAACAATGCAGGGGCAGATGCACACCCGAATGGCAGTCGTTTGAATCGATACAAACCAAGATGCGTGTTAACCACCAAAACGCGCTGGGATTCTTCGTCCACCGGTATTTGCAAGTACGCATCTGCGAGGTCCTACTTCGAAAAATATTTACCCGGGCACAGTTTGTCAAAAAGATCTTCCGGGCAGGGTAAAGGAAAAGTTGCAATCACTAGTTGTGGATTCACTGTTGCCTTGAAGTCCACACAAAGTCACAATTTTCCGAAAGGTTTTGGCGAAATTACTAAGGGAGATGCCCAGCGAGAAGCCTGCACACGTTCAATTACACCTTGTGATTCCAAATCATGTATTGTTTTTGCGACCTCATCACGCAATGCGTGGGGAACATTGCGCGCTCTGAAAAATTTCGGTAGCGCGTTTACTTGCAGTTCCAAATTTGCTTTATAGTTCTTAGCGCAAGTGAGGCCCGGTGCAAAAATGTCTACAAATTCTTCACATAGCCGAGAAACACTGTCTGAAGGCACAGTCTGGTTCACTGATACGACCTGATTTACTATAGACAAATTAAACAACTGAAATAAATCGAAACCAAACAAGTTCACTGCAGAAGAAGAACGAAGGACGTAAAATGACACAAGTGTGTTGCAAGAAGGCTGCACTGTCCTAACACAGGGATCGCTTGTCCTGAATAGCTAGTTAACTTAACATTTGCAGCACGCAACAGAGGTGTGCCCAGCTGTTTGTAAGTGTCTTGATTGATCAGTGAAACTGCAGCTCCGGTATCGAGCTGGAATGGTATCACTTTGTCGTTAATGTCCAAGTCTACAAAAAGTTTACTGTCCTGCTGACGACAAGAGCGACTGTCTCGTGCAACGTGAACTAACACTGCTACATAATCACTTGCGACTTGACGGGATATCCGGCGATGTCGACGCACACTATTGGTGGGACGAACACAGTCACTGTTAGAGTGGCACTGAGCGGAGTGGAATGAACTACATGAATTTCCATTTGGCACGAAGCAAAGTGCCTCGAATGGTTGTGAGTGTCCGATCTGAGCTTTTTCTGGCAAACACTCTGAACATGTCCTTTTTTATTACAGAAAAAGTAAATAGCCTGGCGTGACGGGCAATTCTCACGCGAATGTCTAGTAGCACACCGCGGGCATGATTTTAGCACTGCATTTGCTTGCCTGCATGGCACATGTGGCTGAGAGCCTGGCGGCAGCTGCGAGGCCGGACGCAAGGGCTGTTTACTGTTCCGTGCAGCTCGCCCGGCGGGCCGGTTAACCTTACACATGGGTGGCGAAGTTTAAAATGTTTCCTGAGCAAAGTCAAGTGTGTCCTGCCGATCCAATATGTCCATCACTTGTTGAAGGGAGGGATTGACTAGTTTCAAAATCTGTTTCCTTATACGAACATCAGAAACATTCTGTGCAATTGCATCACGTACCATAGTATCTGAATAAGGGAGTCAAAAGCACAATCCCTAGTAAGGCCTTGCAAAGTTGCCACCCACTCCCTATTGGTTTGACCTGCCGTACGTTTTACACGAAAGAAGGTATATCTTTTCGCAACTACATTGACTGATTCCTTGAAATATGCATCTAATGCAGACAAAATTTCGTCATAGGACAGATTTGCTACATCGCGTCGGGGAAATAATTTGACTATCACACGGTACGTTTGTACCCCAACGGAGGAAAGGGGAAAAGTCTGCCGCTCATTACCTTGAATGCTGTAGACAGCGAGATGGAATCCAAATTGGCGTGACCAATCCGTCCAGCTTTCCAGTGCAGCATCAAAAGTTCGAAAAGTCAGTGCAACAGCGTTTTTTTTTCTTTTTTAGAGGTGGAGCCCCTCCACGCCCACATCGGCATGATGGCCAACACAAAAGGTCAACTGCCATCTCTGCATAAGGGTTAGTATTCACTAAAGTGAGGTGTCGCAGGATGTGGGTGCTGCGATGTTTGCGTACGTCTGGTTAGGATTAACCATTAATACGCGCTCATCTGGAGATAGATTGGTCGAAATCTGATGAAGGGTAGCGGTTTGAAGGGCAGAGGAAAAAAAGTACCAAGGCAAAAGCCAAGGGAAAAAAACCTCTGTGAGAGTTAGCTCGGGTGGTAAGAGCAGTAGCGGTTGTCTTGCTGCCTGCGGTAGGTTGTGCAAGTATAGGCTTTGTTAGTAGTGGGTATCATGCATGTCGATACCTTGACGTTGTGCGTTTGTGCTGCTCGGCGGCTGGCGCTGGGTGCTGGTACAGAGTCCTCGTTCAGCGTCAGTAACCTGCAACAGTTAGGTTTGTTATCAATCTTGTGTCCGGTAGGTCATATACCGGAAGCACAGTGTGAGGGAATGTTGGCAGATGGTTTGAGCGTCTGTGGGCGAGTTCGTCGGTGTCCCTGCTGTGGCCTGTTGGTCGGCTCTAATAGCAGCTGGTAGTTGCCAGTCAGTGTTGCTGATATGCAGGGGCTTACCGATGTTTGTCGCTGTTTGCGTATGTTAGTTTACCATAGGTGGCTATGCCCTCGCTAGCAGTGTCTTTGGCCGCTTGTGCTTCCACCTGTGGTTGTGATCGTAGTTTCAATCAACAGTGTGTTGTGGCTGCGTTAGCTGTGGAGCGGCGGCTGCCGCATCGTTTTGCATTGCCCATTGACCCTGGACGAGCTGTCCAAGGGCATCCAGTAAGGCCTGCATCTGCTGATTCTGTAAGCGATAAAATTCAGACAGTACATCTGGAGATTGTGGCGAAGTCATTACACAAGTAAATCAGGGCAGTATAGTTTGAACGCGGTATTGCCTCGTCGCCAAATGTTATAGGCTGGCAGGAGAGCCAAGACCGGATTACTAGAGGAGGCCGAAAGGCACGTGTCTTAGGTCACGCAGGCTGGCGTGAGGTCTGGAACAGGAAAAGGAAATTAGAATTTAGAGGAACGGACGTAGCTGGTGGAATACTTAACCTTAATTCATTAATGGTGAACGTCGGTCAGACGGTACATGAATCACAAGATCAATAGCAACTGATAATGGCGCCTTGCTAGGTCGTAGCAAATGACGTAGCTGAAGGCTATGCTAACTATCGTCTCGGCTAATGAGAGCGTATTTTGTCAGTGAACCATCACTAGCAAAGTCGGCTGTACAACTGAGGCGAGTGCTAGGAAGTCTCTCTAGACCTGCCGCGTGGCGGCGCTCGATCTGCAATCACTGATAGTGGCGACACGCGTGTCCGACGTAAACTAACGGACCGCGGCCGATTTAAAGGCTACTACCTAGCAAGTGTGGTGTCTGGCGGTCACACCACACTTTTTGGGCTATGTGATCGTTGATATTGTTTCCACGTACTACCACAAATTTAATTTGAAGGGCGAAAACCAAGGAGCATGAATTGAAATTAACAATTGGGGTAGGGGGGGTAGGGGTGGACAGTGAATTGCATAACAATGGAGACAGTGAAATGCTTAATAACAGAAGGGATGTAAGTGCAACAGTGAAGGATGAACATTCATCATTTGGGTAACCTGACTTTGTGACCTGACTCTCTTGACAGAGACTGTACTTGAGATATATAAACAATTGGGACATGATGGTAGTGAGATAGCTGATGTAAAGCAATTACTGCTAGATACAAGGAGATCGTTAAAACTGGACAATCAAAAGGTGGACCATAATAATGAAGAACTGAATCAAGAGTTGGATCAAATACCTACTAAACTGGACACAGTTGAGCTAAGAGTGGGTGCCTTTGAGACATGATTGGAGAAAGTTGGTAACGGCCTCATTTTTTTAAAAAAATCTAACAATTAACAGGAGAACTTGCTTTCTTTGATGAAGTTAATTTGAAAATCACTATTGTCAATGAAATGCTAGAGAAAATATGACTTTTCAGCTAGTTACTATTACAAGTGGCCTAGAACGGAAAGTAGAATATGTAGAGGAAAATGCTGTACTTGAACATGTAATCAGCCAAAATGACGTAAATAAATTATATTGCGTTTAAGATTAGTTGAGACTTTTAACAGTTCAGCGTGGAACGAGTGGAGGGAAGCGTAGTTGCCAGCAAGAAAAAAATGGCTCTGAGCACTATGGGACTTAACATCTGAGGTCATCAGTCCCCTAGAACTTACAACTACTTAAACCTAAGGACATCACACACATCCATGCCCGAATCAGGATTCGAACCTGCGACCGTAGCAGTCGCGCGGATCCGGACTGAAGCGCTTAGAACCGCTCGGCCACCGCGGCCGGCTGCCAGGAAGAGCTGGGCATGTCAGTGGCTGACTGCGTGAGCAGCGAGCCACGCAAACTGTCCGACCTGCGATCTTTCTCAGACGACTGTAAATAAACTATCACCTGAAACATCTGATTCTCGCACATCTTGTACGTTAATTCATCAGTTTCATGGTAAACTGCATATCATTTCGTTCATGCTCATAGTTATTGTGATATTTCGATATTACTGCAAGATTTTCATACAGTTTGCAGTGAGAAATGAGGATCGCTATGAATTTGTGATTCGTGCGTGTTAGGTTGTATGTTGCCTCATACTGAATTATTATTTAAACTTGAAGGGATCTGTCTTCAGTCTCGAGAATATGTAATGGATGTAAACCACTCCGCCATGAAAGGGAACGCCAGCAAAAAAGCCAGAAAGAAAGAGTTATAAATCCCACTTATCATACGAACCGTTCGAGGTATCGAAACAATATTTCGGCAAATTGTAAAACACAAAAAGCGGAGTATTTTGGCATATGATTCATATACGAAACTTTCATATCGCCGGCGATAATCGAGAAACTATAGATTTTTTTCAGTGAAATAATGTAATGTTTTGAGGACTATCTATATTTGGTAAAATGAGAACTACTGTGAGTTTTGCCACAGTATAAATGAAGTTTCGCGTTTATTTTTTTCTGAGAATGGGCTGCTTCATAAACTACTGACCTGGCTTTACTCTGATTTACTGTTCATAGTTTACTAATACACTATTTCATGATTCTACCACAATTTCAACTGTTTTAGAATGTTAGTAAGATGAATATTTGCAAACGATGCTCTGTTTTGAGGAAAAAAGCACATTTTAACATGGTAACGAGAGAAGTTACGTGTTACTCAAAACTCGTCATAGTCCTTCGCGAAACAACTCTCCTCAACTACCTACTTCCAATGACTTCCTTTTTCTCAGCATTTTAGCCTCACTCAGCGTATTCTTAGTCGGGTTTAAATTAGCATGATGCGGACGAAGCCTGATTAAACTATGTTCTTTAGAGTCAGCCAGTCTGTCGACCTGCTAGCGTGTGGTTTTTTGGCTTGTTCCATTAACTTCGCCTTAGGCATGCTACGTTCAACTTCATCCTGTAAACATTTCCTTTTACGCAGAGCGAAATATCCGCTTTCTTCCGATTGATTGTTGTAGCTTTATCCTTTAGAACAGAGTGATATGGCCCAATGTCCATTATTATTGTCGAATTAGGAGGAATATTTTGCAGCAGAACGTTATTTTCAAAGCCATTGACTGTGGTCCTGAACATCCACTTTCATTGTGATTCTTGTGTTTTCCAACTTCAGAGCCAGAAAATACCACGCTTCAATGAGAGATGACGTATGTAGATGCATCTATTACGCGATATCACGTGGTAATGTTTATCCACGGTGTGGCAACAGAGGCACTTTACAAACAGAAGCACCGGTGGCTTGGTAGGGAAAATCTGCTCTGGGCAACTGCGTCTCGTCCCCTCTGCTGACACAAATATCAAAATCCCGCAACTAGTTTTCAAGGAACTACAGACAGTATTTTTTCAGACCTCGTTAAAAAGTTAGGAAACCGCAGTGCACACATTGTCAATAGAAATCAAATTGATAGTACTGGTATGATAAGGTGTAATCCACCAGTGATACATACTTCTGATGAAAGTAGTATGCATCCTATTGATTTTATGTGGCACAGTGAAGATAATTTTGTGCCAAACATACCGACTGCATGAAAATTAAGTTGGTAAAAAAGTTTTTGGAGGCTGAAGCACTGTTGTGGGCAAGCTAATTTTTATAAATTTAATGATACGTCAATTAAACTTTTGAAAATTTTTTTTGAAAAGATTGGTCGAGAACAAAGTAGGAACGTTTAAAAAATGAATTTTTTAATGGACCAAGGTACAGGAAAAGGGGGAGTGGGCGGTATGAAAAATTTTGCAGGAAGCAAGAACGCAAGTAGGCAAAATTAGTAAACCTTTTGACGACCTCACAGTGATTGATAGGTTGATGTTTTACGACGTTAATTATCAGCTGATATTCAGTAGGATCTAGTTTGTGGACTAGATGCAAAACTGAATAGTTTTAAGATATGTTGACCACCTGGAAAGCACTTTCAAAAGAACAAGAAAACAGCACACCATAGTTATCACAATTTTTCACACAAAAATGGGAATCAAAATTCTGCAAATAATAGTTATCACTAAAAAGAACACAAACACTACCATCACTACCGCAAATTTCCACCAAAGAATCACAGTAGTCAAGGCGAAGGCAATCAGTATCAGCTGAATGGTTATCTCACGACAATTTGCCAAGTAAGTGACAATAAAAATTTCGAACACAGAAATGGACACTGGCAACGTACCACAATTATAGAGAACACCACGGTGCAACCATGCATGAAGAAAATAAATTAGACCTCCATTATCTGTGCGAAAGTTAGCAACAAAGAAATGTGATAGTAAATGGATGAACCAACAGCAAAGCAGTCTGATGTATTGAATAATCACTTTAAGAAAGTGTATTCTCCACTATGCACTATTACAGAAGAGGAGAATGCAAGGCACACACGACAACAAAGGACAATACGCATGATAACATTCTACAAGAAGTAGAAATGAATTTAGTAAATTTTTGTGAATGGGTACAAAACAATACTTTATCAGAACAGCTAAATGAAGTATGTAATGATTTTGGGATCAGTCAATTTATCTAGGAACCAAGACATGTTAAGAAAATGAGTAACTGTAATACTAGTGTTAAAGCTACTGAGTTCTTGTGTTTAATTTCTAGTAAAAAGTTATCTCACAGTGGTGAAGATACGTCAGTTAACAGTTGTAGGTGTAATGATAAAATTTTGGTGTGATGACTAGTGACGAAGTGTTCTTTTACTACTTTTGTTTAAATAGTGAGGCAGTTCAGAATGATTAAAATTTTAGAAAGATGGAAAACAATTTATGTTTGACTTTGTGCCCAAACTGGTGGCACAAAATTAAGTATGACATCTGTAAACGACTAAAGGGTAAATACATGAGTGAAGAACACTGTCAATGGAGTGAAATTTCTTGGATGTGTTGCAGTCTAAGTGCTGATAGTACAAGTAACGATTCTTCTCTTAGTGCAATGAAACTGAGTAATCCATGTAAGACCAGTACAAGTAACATACAAATCATTGGTAACAGTTTCAAGGAAACTGAAGATGTTTTGGTATATGAAAATTTTAACCACAGTGACTATGGTGAAATTTGTAGTCCTTGCATTATTGTAAACATGGGACCATGGGAAGGTAGGTGCCTGGTCGACACAGGGAGTCAGGTATCTGGAGTTTCTGAGGCTTTAAGCAAGAAAATCAAGAAAATAAGCCATTATGTTTAATTAGCAGCGAGTGGAGTCAAAAGTGCTTTAGGTACAACAGTGAAGAATTAGACTCTGAAGACTTTTAGTGTTGAAGGAGTACATGTTAATCAGTGATTTCTCATAATTGCAGAATATTCATATCATTTTATGTAGGGATTAACTGTATAGGGAACGCCATTGTAGTTTCGGATTGGGGAAGGCAGAAGCTTTGTATACCAACAGCAGATGGAACCTGTTTTCTAAGCAATTTTCTCAAGCCACTTTTCAACACTAATAGTAAAGTTAATGGCATTTTTCGAAAGAAGTAGGATGTGTAAACTATGACACTCTTGGTATAGACACAATTGAGAGAGTTTGAAAAACTTGTTACTAACAAAATGGGGGAGGCTATTGGGATCAGTGAACACTAAAACAAGAAGAACTTTACTTTGGAAGTACATTGACGTCTTCAGAAATGTGTCAAGAAGAGTAAAACGTACCAGTGTACAGTGTTGTTGAAACCTCATGAACCATTTTTACAAGACTTTATAGTTTACCATTTGCCAGAAGACTGGCATTAGAGAAAGTATAACAAAACAAGGAAGTATGTCATGTTACTGAAAGAAGTACTAGTCCTTATAATAACCCACTAGTTGTAGTTATGAAGAGAGATGGAAATGTAAAATTTGTGTTGGATTTCATATGGTTAAAAAATTTCTCTACAGCGAAATAGACTACCTTGTAAACACTGACGAGGTTTTATGCAAATTTAAGAACACAATTTATGTGAAGCCTCCATTTGAACTCAGTATTTCACAATGTGCCTTCAGCAAGAGATTCAGGAAAGTACACTATGATTTTATCTTGTAGTTGTTTTTATCAATATTGTGCTGTAGCATTAGGTTTGGATTAAACTTATGCTATGTTTGTTAGAGCTTGACACTTTGGTAACTGCACATGATTGAGATGAACAGTTTCAAGTTTTAAAATATGTACGTACTAAATTTAGACAAGTGGGAGTGACACTTAAATTAGCGAAATATATATTTTGGTGTACCACAACTTTAATTTTATGTCATGTTTCACCACTTAACAGAAAGCAGCTAAAGTTATTTTTCAGTTAATGTGGAGTCCATCAAAAGTTTCATAGTAACCAAAGTTTGAGGAATTTATTTAACAAGAATGCTATGTGGATTTCGAGTGATGTACATCAGCAATCTTTTAATTGTATTAAGAAGGAATTGAACAACTAAAATTTATTACATAGACCTGATATCAGTTTGCCTTATTGGTTCCACACTGGCATCAGTAATTATGGACTAAGAACTGAGTTATTTCAGGAAAAAGAAATTCGTGGTAAAATTACACATTAACCAATTGGTTTCAGAAGTAGAATGTTTGCAAAACATGAAAAATTTTACACCATAACTGAAAAAGAGTTATTGGCTATTCACTGGGTATTTTAGAACTTTTGCAATTATCTGCTAGGTCACAAAATCAAAGTATACTCAGTTTGAAAGACTGATAAAATGGGATATGTTTGTACAGCGATTTTGCTATAAAGTAATGTCAGGCAAAGGTATTGACAATGTTGTTGCAGATGTTTTATCCCAGTTACACATATGTAGAATTAATGAATTATATGATCAGGAAGAGGAAGAGAAATTTAAGGTGAGACATATGAAGGATGTTCATGATGTGAATGTCGTTAGAGCCATGAGTAACAGAATCAGGAGAAATCAAAATCATTATTCAAACTCAATGTCGGTCCAATGCTGTTTAGGTACGAGACGGTATGAAAAAACTAGATAAATTTTAAGAAGTACGCAAAGGTACACTGCTTGGGAGGACAGAATCTGACTCTGATAACGAGATGTTATGTTGGCCACAGAAGGGAGCCTTAAAAATTAATCAGGTACACTTATGAATCATTTATACAGCGTGGCATTAAGAAATGCATTCATAAGTTACATGAGAATATTTATGTGTACAATATCGCTGTAAACAAATGGAAAGAATTGTCGTGCTATGATGGTATAGGTAAGTAATAGGTTATGTGAAGGTAAAAAGCAAAACATCTTCATAAAAACGTATAGATTTGGTAGCCTTCAAGTCTTACCGATCTTTGACAAAGAGTGCAGGTGGTCATAATTACATTTTTGGAATGGCAGACATTTTTCCAAATTTATAAAATTGTACCCTGTCAGAAATGCTGGAAATAAAGAGATTATTTATAGAACTGTAGAGATTTACTTTCAGAATGTAAAGAAACAAGAAGCCATTGTGTCAAATAATGGAAACCAGTTCATATTTAAAAACTGGAAAGCACTTCGTGAACGAACAGCAATTAAACTCTTTTTGATTTCAGTGTATAAAAACCTCATCAAACACTGCACAAAGTTATATGAGAGAGAATGGTTACCTACGTCTTACATATTGGAGTCATTAACATCCTACTTGGTTTGAACACGTTAGTGATTTTGAATACATCATGAGTAATTTACAACATGGTTCTACTGAATTTACACCTTTTGAGATCATGTTTCATAAGAAACCACCAGACATTTTGTCAGAGATGGCTGAATACACAAAATCTACAATTTTGTGTACACAGGAACTAGACGAGAGTGTTAGAGAAACCATGAAGAAACAGGCAGAGGCACGAAAAAGGAGACATGACAGTAAAGTAAAAGAAACACAGTTTGAGACTGGGGATTACGTACTTGTGAAATCACGAAAAGATCTAAAATGTTAACTGTAGAACTAAAGAAATTCTTTGACATATACACTGGCCCATTCGAAAATTATGAAAATCAGCATCCTAATGCATACCGTTTGATTTATTCAAACTCCTGAAAACTTCTTGGGTTGAGGGATATTACCACATTAAATCTTTACAAAGAAGAAAATGTAGATTATTTGAAGTCTTGGGTTTCATAATGAACATGTTACGTAAAGAAAAAAAATCTTTTAGCTGGTAAACAGAAACTTAAATGCTAAACTAGTAACTTTGTAAGAACTTAGAAGAAATTTTATTCAGTTGTTTGTCTTTAACTCTGTTTGTGCTAAAGTATATGCAAATATGTTGCCTTGACTTCACGACTGTAGCCCTTAGTAGGATGTACACTTCTTTGTAGATTATATGCTAGGCGAACACACGGGCCTTAGCTGTTGTAATACTGTTAACTGCTAGTTTTCTGTACTGCAGCTTCTCCAGCTATCTTTGAACCTACTGTGATATAAACTTGTAATTGAAGCATTGAACTATGACATGTACCATACTCATGAATTACGTTTTTACAAAATGAAGTGTTGGAAACTTCACTAGGATGAAAAAGTAGCTCTTCTCAAATTGAAATGCAGAGAAACTGTCTGCATTAATGATGATGAGTATGTGAACCATAATCCTTATGAACTTATATTGGTTTTCACTGTGCAACATCACCATTAAATGTATCAGATACTATTGTGTCAGCAGTCTTACTGGCTAGTTCCACCAAACAAAAAGCGTCAGAAGTGTTCTCTGAGAATATTTTCTATTTCAGTTTTGCTGATAGTTTTGGCAGCTCTGTACTGAAAGAAACCTTTAAATTCTCAGAATTTTTCTCTGAGCACATAGTCTAGTTTTTGTAAATATTGTGGTGAGTAGTATTGTGTATTGCTCAGTTTCAGCAAGACTACAACAAAACCTGTTGCTTGTTATTAACGTAACATGAGGTTTTGTTTAATCACTGCTTTTCCCAGTTAATGTTCGTTATTTTGTTAGAAAATGGTTCTAAGTTCATTCACATAATTGATCTAATATAACCAGCAAAGAAGCTAAATGCATGATAAGTAATGTCAGCTATAAGAAGAGTAATGATTTTTACCAATTTTCAGAGCTCTTGCATAATAGTCTTATTACAAGTTGCGGATCGTCTATCAAATTTACCACTACTGTTACTTGAGGTGGCAATACTTTTCTTTGAATAAAAATAACACTTTTGTCACACAATATCACACGCACACAACACTAATGTATTTCTTCCTGTCAAAATATTTCATAAAAGTTGTTACGAAATAACCAGGCTTCATACATCAGTAGATAATTTATATCATGCAAGATGATGTTTGCATTCTTAGAAGTTCACTATATTTAAAGATTACTCACAATCTAAGTAGAATTTACTAGCTCAGAGTGGGTTCAGGGCCACCAATATGCAATTATTATCGCAATGATGACCAGCAACATTTACGTCTGTTTAAAAATTCAATTCAAAACTACCACTGCGATATTTGACTAAGATCGCAGCGGACAAAAGACAATCCCTCATCTAATCTCCTTCAGGCACTGCTTTACTACTAACAAATAATATATATTAAATCTTTTTTGTACCTTCACTATATGCATTAACATTTCAAAATATTTCTCAGTGTTAATCGATTATTATTTAGCATTTACTAATAAACTGCACTGTAGATCAATAGCACAACTTGGTGTACTCCATTATAGCTGATCAGAAAACTTAACATTTATATAGGACGAGAATCATAATGAAATAGAACTCCAAACAAAGAAGATTCATTTCAATGACACATAAACTCTATTTTTCAAATATTAACTAACAACATTAAATTAATACAGTTTTTGACAGACCTCTGTGTAACGAATCATCAATCACATCCAATCAGTATAACAGTTCCAACAAGAAGAGGGATTATTCTAGAAGAATTTAGATAATGAAAGATGGAGATTATCATTATTTTTTTCCATAAGTATTGTCTCAAATATAATTTCTTACAGAATATTAAATTAAGTCATTGACAATAATTATTTCTTATTTTAGCAATGATGAAGTTCTTTTCATCAATATCACAAGACTGTTCATTCAGATCCCACACACAAGGCTGTCGTGAATAAATTATTGGTGTGAATATTACAATATCCTTACGAAATCTCAGAACTGAGTTCTGAGCACGTCTTTATCATTTCTACATCTGATCTCAAAACTGGTCACTGTACAGAATAGACTGTAACCTATGTATTTGTACATGCGTTTATCAATTTGAAGGGATTTTACTATTTAATATTACAATTTCCATCTCTTTTTGAAAACATTTATTTTTAGCTATTTATACATATTTCTTTTCTCAAGTGTATTGGTAAATAATGATGAATGAACATTTTGAACATCTGAGAAATTCTCAAAACTGTGTAACTAGTTATTAAGTTTATCTTCACCACTACATTTTTGGTGGGTGAAAAGCTGTTTCCTTAACATTTCTCTTACTACAGTGTTTGAATATATTATTTGCAATGATTTCTCTTATTTAATTATTGAACAATTAATTGCTTTAAAACAAATTCCAAAATAACACATTAGCTTTTATTTGTAAGTATGTCATTTGTCTCATGATGTAGAACATATAATGCTTTCACATTCATATTGTTACAAATGGCAGACATTCATTCAATGTACTCAGTAAGATATATACTACACTTGAAAACCACAGTAAAAATGAGAGACTGTTGTGAGGAATAAATATAAGGAACACTCATTCACTATAAAACAAGCAACTTTGTTGCTTGGCAGAGAGGTCGTCCTGTGTGGTAATAATCTTGTAATTAAATATACATTTATGTAAAGAAGCAGAGTGACTGGAAAGAAAAAGAAAGTAATATTTTTCAAATCTGTATGTACTGGAGAGTACACTGAGGCTATAACTTTTGAGGACACTTGAATAACTTGTTGTTAATAATGGGTTTACAGTATGCAGAAAAAGTAATATTGTGATATTCAGCTGTATTTGAAGTAGAGATGATGTATTGGGTTATTATAGTGAACATATGTTTGGAGAAGCTTGATGATGCTTTTGGCGCTTGTTGCACACACATTTGTGAGATGAGATGATTTGTGATGAACTCAGTGTAGTTTTAAAGTGAAGAAAATGGATCTTAAACAAAGCTTGAAAAGATCTGATCCTGCATGATGGTATATAAAATATAGTTATAGCAAAGTAATGGGGTTCAAACTTAGAAATTGAAGTGTAAATGAAGTTTTTTTTAAAAAAGTGATGATTTGAAGTATAGAATAAAAGATTCCAGATGGAACAGTTACAAGTAGACCACATACTGGCTGAATTTAATAGGCAGACAGAAACTAATAAGTCTGACCAATGAAGGAAAACTTACAAAGCAATATGTCTACACTTACAATAAAAAAAATAGACCTAATAGTTACAGAATCACACAAAGCACACTACGACACAGTTTCTCAGTTTTCTTAATACTAATTGGTCATGTATTATTTTATTACATGATTTATACCATGTACTTTTATATTATTCTCATTGTTACATTATCCCTAGTTCTATGACAACTGCCTTCACGTTTTACAATCCACTGTGTTTCATGATGACATTGCATCCTGAAACCCTTCTATGATTAATATGTAATGATGGTGAAGCAGTGTGGGGATGTGCCATACAACCAGTCACGCTAATGAATTGTAACGCGAGAAACTCGCAATGTTATGGACAAGAGGTCAACTGACCCCTTCAAGCAAAAAAAAAAAAAAAACATACTATTTAGTCCAGAATGTCGTTTGATTCTGGAAACATCCCCCAGGCTAAGGCTAAGCCATGTCTCCATAATATCCTTTCATCCAGGAGTGCTAGTTCTGCAAGATTGGCAGAAGGGATCTGTGAAGTTCAGAAGTTAGGAGATGACATACTGGTAGAACTGAAGATGTGAGGAGAGGTTGTGAGTCGTGCTTGGGTAGCTCAGTTGATAGAGTACTTGCCCAGGAATGGCAAAGGTCCTGAGTAGGAGTCTCAGTCCGGCACACAATTTTAATCTGTCAGGAAGTTTATTTTGTGTTTTTGTCAGCCTGTTCTCATTCTCATGCTCATACCCTGACTGGTGGGTTTGTGTAATGAAGTCGGTAGGAGTACATAATTTTCTATGTACGAAGTGTAATTTCCGATACAAGATGTTTTATCATGCGTTTTGTAATACCCTTCCTTGTCATAAATTATTTAAATATTTCTTACAAAAAAGTTGTTTTGATTATTTTGATGAATGTGATTGTCACTGAGGCACGGAAACAGAAAGAAATTTAATAATCTTTGACTAATGTGTTGCTGTCTTTGTATTTAACAACCTATGGACTATCAGAGGGTAAATTAACTTAGCTGCTGGGGAGTAGTTCGTGGAAAGAAGTTGTCTATGGCGCATTTTGTCGAAGTATGGCGAGTGCTGCGCATTATGTTTATGAAACAATGCTCAAAAGTATCTTTTTATCATTATGAGCCATAAAAAAATGTGTTATTTAAAATTTGAGAAACGGTTTCAAGAATATATAAATAAAATGGAAACTGAAAAATGATCATTGTTTTCACTAGAAGTCATACAAAATCATACCTGTGAACTGCAAATCCAATTTAGAACGTGAACCACGAGAAGCAACGCAGAAGAATTTTAGCAGCTAAGTACCAATTATTTTGATCAGTCAACATTTCTAAACTTTCATCCTGTTCGCTCAGTGTGCTGTTATGGATAACGAAGAACATGTCCTGAAAATCAGTCACTTTAAGTGGCCAAATAACCCATGATGGATTTAGCAAGAAGACCATAAAAGGCAGACTGCCATAGGCAAAAATGCATTGCTGCTCAAGAGAAATTTAGTAGTATGAAAAATTAACCTTAAGTTTAGGAGGGAATTTCTGAGAATTTATGTTTGGAGCACAGTTTTGTGTTGTAATGTGTAATGGATGGTGGGGAAACCGAAACAAAAGAGAGACATGTGGTATGTGATGCTACAGACGAATGTTGAAGATTTGGTAAACTGATAAGGTGAGGAACGAGGAAGTTCTCCACAGAATCGGCGAAGAAATGAAGTTGCGGGAAACACTAATAATAGGAATCGACAAGATGGCAGGACATGGCTTAAGACAGAAGGCAATAATGTTCATGGTAAGGAAAAGCTGTAGTGGGTGAAAACTGTAGGGGAAGGCAGTGATAGGAATACACATATTAAACAACTGAAGCAAGTTGCAAGTGCCACTGTGAGTAGAAGAGGTTGGCGCAGAACAGGAATTTGTGGTGGACCACAGTGACGACTGAATGAGAAAGAAAAGAAGAATATAAATATAGTCTAGTTTTGAGCTGAGGTAAGGCGAGGTATACATCGACAATGGCCTTCCCTTTTTTAAATAAATTGATGTAATCCCGTTCTTCTGTTTCAGAGTCAGAATTTTTGAAAGCTCCTTGAGATGGATGAGACGCTTTGTTCATACTGCATATCTGCAGTGACAGCAATGTTGAGGCTGCACCTATAAAAATCTATAAAAGGAAAGGTGGCATTTGTTCGCATCAGAATTAAGTGGAATGGAGTCGCAGCTTTAGCTGACTCAGTAATTTTGTGTAAATGTTGCGAAATATAAACCTCGGTTACCTTCTTCCGTTTCTCTATGATTGCAAAGTCTCTGTCACAGCTGAAAAATCTGCGCCCACTCGCCAAAAGTTCGGGTGTTGTCTTCTGAAATCGTCAAAGGCTACACGAGGAGGATCTTTACGCATGGCATTTCGTACTCCTGAGGGAAACACTTCTTAGTACACAGACCATACGCCACTACTTCCGCATGTTTGGAACAAGATTTGGAACGTAGATCAAGTGTGGTGACAAGCAGCAGAATACCGAGAACACAATAACACTGAAAACGCGTTCTGTGACAACATGGCCCTTAGAGATATTTTAAATCCCTCTCCTCAATTGATGAATGCGGTTTATCAGATGAACAAAAATAAAGGAAATACCCTTTAGTCACGGCTAGCGTATGAAAAGAGAGCAAAGAAAGTGGTGTCATTTTGCGTCGTTTCAGGGCTACAGAAGGCAGACTGAGGCCGTTGTGTAGTGGCAGGCCCTTCCACCTGAGGTGGGCCATTTTCTAAATCCGCAGGCGCCTACCGAAAAGCGCGGTACGGAGGTGGTGCGCCGTTTTCCTCGTTTCCCTGCTCGGCCACTGCTGATCCCTATCGCAGCGACGAACGCGGCCGCCAGAACAATCGGCGGACTCAAATCCAATCTGGAAATTGTCCACCGCGCGCCTAATAAATCCCGTCCGCTATCTGCGGCCAGATGGGGGAGCGCCGAGCCTAGCGTCGCGTCGCGCTGCGTGGTGTGGCGCGGTGCTGCGCGGCCTGCCGTAGCGTCACCCTTTTATCTGCGGTCGCCTCTGGAACGCTCTGTTCCACCGCAACCGTTGGAAGCTCCGGCGCTCTGAATACGCTTGAGCTTTTCCTCACAAAAGATTAACTAATCACGTGCATGGCCAACAAAAAGTAGTAAACACTGGCAGAGGAGCAACAAGAGTCCCACACAGTTCCATTCTGGGTCTGCTATTGTCCCAAGAGTCCAGTGTTTCTCTGCTAACACAGCATACATTTGATAAGGTAGAAATAGGAAAGTTTCGATCCAAACAGCAGCAATAACTATGTGTCATCAGGGAAATTTTGGTTCTGTGTTATTAGTGGAAGGTGATAAATATTTCTACTTCTTAGCGTAACTTGCAGATTTTAGTTTTTGTTTTCAAGTAACGTTGGTTATATTCCGTTAATTGCTTGGATGGGGTCGCTAGAGTGTGGAAAGAAATGGAACATGTTCAATATATTAATGTAAAATACAGTGAAATTATTTCACATTTGCAGCATTATCTTATTTAATGGTAATATAAGCTATAAGGTTCCGTTGTCCAAGTTTTTAGAGATGGTTGCGGGACTCGGCTGTTCGATAGCGGACGTTTTCAGCAGGCAATTTCCAACCTTATTTTATTCGGCAACCAGTTTAAGTTGTACTATTCTATATTTTACCGCTGTAGCAAGTATCTACTACTATCAATACTGCTGGCCCTTGTTTTTATCACAACCGAGGTAGGTTCTTCCTACATGTCGATCAGGGGACTCAATATAGCGTCGTAAAACGTTGAATCTGGTAGCCAAAGAAAATAAGGTAGGAAATTTGACGGCTGAAAGGTGTTTAATTTGACAGCCTCTAAACTACAAGGATTCAACAACTGCCTTTCCAATGGGCCTGCAGCTCGCATGAGGTTGAAGAGCTACACATTTATTTCAAGCAGAAAATTTTTCTTGCGCTATTTATTTATGTACCGGTAGTGATACAAGTTACACGATGAGTTCGTTTCGGCGTTTCGCCATCGGATATGACGTGGAGCAGATGGCATACTGGAGTGTGAATATCAATCAAGTTTTTATTATATGATCATGTTATTTATATGTTTACATTTCATTTGCGTTATAATGTAAACCTATTTTTGACAGTTTTTTGACAACTTTGGCTCCAGCGATGCTATATGTTCACAGAGGAACTTTCATTTCACGGTAATCCAATGGTAACGTTTAATTTCTCACAGATAGTACATTATCAAAAGTTTTCGATGGTGCTGAGCCACAGTCAAGCAGTATTGTTTTAAAGAACAAACCGTCAGTAGACTGTATATTACTGTATATTTCTTTTTAACTACCTACATTCCGGTTTTTATGCCATTCTTGAGTACAATGGAACAATTTCTTAAACCATTAACACGTCAAACCTGGTAAATTCAACCCAGGTAAACAAGACTGCTTTGGGATGTCTTTACCAGATATGATGTGTTAATGGTCTAAGAACTTTCAGCATTGTAGTCGATAATGACGTAAAGGGTGGAATGTAGATAGTACAAAAGAAAAATATAATATACAGTCAAATGTTCGTTTATTCTTAAAAAAATTATATCTTGCGGGTCTTACGAAAATTATAAGTTTACAATTGATTTGTGTTTATCTTGATAATGTACCATTTATATCTTATAATGTCACTAAAATTTTCCAGGTTTTCTATGCAATCTGTTCGTAGAGGATGTCATGGGTATTTTTCTGTTGGAGTGTAAATTTCCATTTCCCTCAAAACGTTCACTGTATGTCCTATAGGAACTTTCTCTAGAATTTTTAGGGACTTTTCAACATTTTCTGCTTTACGTTCTTGGCTTTTAAATGCCAGTCAAATATCCATTGGTTACTTTCGCAGTTTTATGTGTGGTCTTTAAATCTGATTCCAATATTACGGCTTGTTTGTTTGATACAAAATTTCTTGCAACCGCCACAGGAACGTTTGCTGACCCCTGGATTTGAAAAAGTGGAGATGTTATTTTTTGCTGCTCGTACTTTCTTATTTCGTCATTCTTGTGAAATGCTCATTTAATTTTTGTTGTCTTAAACAAATTGTTCGTCTTTTCTGATATTTGGCCTGTGTGTGGTGGTGTGGCATAAGTATTCTTGACATTCCACGAAACAAAAAATCCATTGTAAACATATAGCATCGATGGAAGATATCAAAAATAACTTAATAAGACCATGCGAAAAAACATAACAAATGGATAACTGACATTTATGTCCCAAGATGCCATATTGTCGCGAATGATAGAAAATAGAGTTAAAAATCAAGTGATTTGTAGGCTTAGAAATTCTGGCTACCAGCAAGGCGGACGTGACCGAACGTAGCTTATGTGTAGTGTTGACTGTGCTAACAAAAGCGGACTATGCCGCATCATGAGGCTCGAGAGCCGTCGCAAGACGCAACCCTTGGACAGATGCGTAGGGCCTGTTCGTCACATAGGCCTCACGTGCTACCGCGTGACACACACGCAATGCTCAAGAGTACTGGAAACTTCTAGAAGAAGAGGGGCCGGGTGCACTACCAGTATAAAAAGGCTGGTCGCCATTTTGTTGGCGGAGTGATTGGAGTGATGGCACTGATGGAGGAGAAGGTCAGTCAGTCAGATACGGTTTAGCTGGAGTTCTGATGTTGTTTGTGAGATCGCAGTGCAGTGCTGCGTAACTACGAGGGGACTTAGACTTATTTCCATGTAGTGAACACTTAGTCCGGCGCGCCAGCCTCTGCTATATTGGGACGTAAACTCAGTGAACTACGAGAAGTTACACAGTTTATAAAAATGATGTGCCAGGGGTGCTTCCAGTGTATATATCCTCATGATTGCATCCAGTGTACCTTGAGATCCCAGCCGAGTTCCCTAGTCTAACTCACCCTACAGCCCTCTTCTCAGTGGAGCAAGTGCACAGAAGGCAGGCTACGACCACGAGGCCTCCTATCAAGTTAAGTTCTTTGACACGCATTCTTGCAGTCCATCTACTCCCTCTCAGGACTCGTCAGTGGGAACACGACAATATGGACCACGTCATTCCGGATATGGTGGCACATCTAGGCGTAGACTAATAAAATAATAAGCAACAACATTATACCTGTGGTACCATCTTCACAGATACGCGTGATAACAGCAAAACGCTGAAATGAGATTGCCGCGTACGGGAAAAAAATAAATAGTGTAACAAAAGCTTGTGCTTAAAATAAAAGTAACTGCCAGTATCTTGAACAGATACTATATGAGGGATAGTTATAAAACTTTAACTACCGTCTCGAAAAACTTAAATAAGTAAATAGTGTTGTGTTTGTTTGCAGGTTGATGTCTGAAATCCTGGCACACAGCGAGGTACCCACATTACCGCGGAACATCTCTGGAGTAAAAAAAATGGTTCAAATGGTTCTGAGCACTATGCGACTTAACTTCTGAGGTCATCAGTCGCCTAGAACTTAGAACTAATTAAACCTAACTAACCTAAGGACATCACACACATCCATGCCCGAGGCAGGATTCGAACCTGCGACCGTAGCGGTCACGCGGTTCCAGACTGAAGCGCCTTTAACCGCACGGCCACACCGGCCGGCCTCTGGAGTAACCAAAACAATATGACGCAGGCCATTGATAAAATTTACATTGGCTGCTCCGTCTACTTTGACTCCCCAAGCGGCGTGCAATCTTGTAACGCTCCCTTCTTTGGTTTTAGGAAATCACGCGTTTGGCGACACTGTCTCTATCGGGTCTCTTGAATTTGTGCACGCAACAGCTCCATTGACTAACAGCAATACCAAATAACTGGGAAATGGCGCAACGGATCGAGTTTTTTCTTAATAATTACTACTGGGCACAATTAACTCTGCAACAGCCTTACAATCTTTTGACACTGTTTCTGATCACCCAGTACCTGATATGCAAGTGGAAAATTTCTAGACCACAACATCAATTACAATTTACTATTTTGTTCCTCAATTCACCGAAGCACGAACTATGGGCGTAGTTCTGCTGCAGATAGCCTGAAATATGTCAAAGAACAATCATTATCAATTTCTTCTTGTAGAATATCATGGCTGCCTTGAGAAAAAATGTTCTTATGTGGACGTAAAAACAATTGTGAAGAGACTTAACATGCAGATGATTCTGTTTGCATGGGATCTGATTCCTGTCATTAACATAGGTAGGGTTACGATTCAATATACTATGAAAATATGTGTACGCTACAACAATAGGACTTCTTTCTAGAAACGGCCTCAACAACAGGACTTCTTTCTAGAAACGGCCTTTTACTAACTCTTTGTTGGTAGTTTTCCTTGGCGTAACTCTCTGAACCATAAGCCGTCCGAATAGATACTACGTAAGATGATTTTAGAAGAATGAGTATAACAGTGTGGAGCAAATCCGCCAATTACGCTTCCAGAAAATACTTAGAAACTTTCTGTAGGTTCTGTATTTGGCAGCTCCTCACGAAAATCTCCAATAGCAACATACACTGGGCACCCATATGAATATTAGCCTACCACTGCAAGGTAGAATGTCTCTCGTCGGCATAGTAGACACGTGACACGGTAAGGAATGATGGAAAAAAGTCGCAAGAGTAAAAAATAATTATTGTAGGCAACATATTTAAGCGTTTAATCCTGCGAGATAGCAGGTTAATTGAACTGCAAGATAAGACATTGCAAATGCGAAAGGCTGGTACATTAATAACTGATACAGCCGCCAGATTGTTGAATGCAAGCATGAAAACCAGCATCAGTTGTATTACATAGGTCCCGAATGTCAGTTTGTAGTATGGAGCTAAACCACAGAACTTTCTTTGGCAGGAAGATGGTACGTCGTCTCACCGGCATAACTCTGTATACGACTGGGTAAGCGACCACTGGATTGGCAGCAAAGGGTCGGATGAGAAAGTTTATTTCGCATGGCCTCCAGGTTCATCCGATATCACAACATGCAATTTGGGAATTCATGAAGGACCATGTGTATGTGCCTCTGCCACTAGCTGACTTAAGAAAGCGGTTGTAATAATTACTCCAGACACACTGGTCAAGGTTTGGAGTGAACTCAACTATCGACTCGATGTGTTTCGTGTATCGAATAGTGCTCACATTAAACACTTGTAAGAGAAACTCTTGGAGTTACTCCTTTATTTGATGTATTAAATACGAGAGTCATTTCAAAAAGCCTGTCAGGGTGCATGCGCGACCATTACAGTGGCGTGATGAAGCTGCAATCCGTGTGAGTTGTGAGAGAGACTAGATGTGACAGTCTTCCATGTGTTTTGTGGTTCGCATGGCTGTGTCATGAACCAATTAGTTTTAAAATGGAAGCTGAAAACTAGTCACGTCGGATTATACGTATCGACCAGCGTTCCTACATCAGAATCGAATCTCTATGGGGAAATAACCCAACCGAAAGTTATAATGCTTTCAGAGAGATGTGTAAGAATAGTGTAATGGATCGTAGCACAGTTATCACTGCGGTCTGCTCGTTTCCGTAAAGGTCGGGTAAGCACTGAGGACAAAGCAGGAGGTGGAAGGCAATCAAATGCAAATGACTACGTCTCTCAGCTTAATGTCAATGACATTTGAGAGAGAATCGACGACAAACATATGAGGAAATTTCATATGAGGCAAGTTTACAGAACCCCAACTGATAAGTTAACAGATGAGAAATATTGCCGCCAGATATGTTCCGCAGGGTCCGAGTGAGGAGCAGAAAGCAGGTCGCATAAGATTCGCAGAAGAATTGCCTGAAGACTAACGAACAGAAACAGGATAGATTGTGAAAAGGAGTTTTGCACTTGATGAAATCCGGATGCGAGAGTTTGAGGATAACTGAAGTCTCAGCCGTCACAATTGGAAAGTTCCTACTTGCCACTCCCGAAATAAATCCGCAGCCAACAGTCAGAGGTGAAACTGATGCTGATCTTTGCGAATGATATAAATTAAGTCATGGCGACAGTTTGAGTGCCCCAGAGGACGTATTTAGCTGGCACGTACTACAAGCTGTTTCTGCAAAATGTTTTGCGCCCGGAAATTCGTCAAAAGGGGTTGACCCGCTTGCACCTGGTGCCCTCATTTCGCCGATAATGCAAAACCTTATATTGCCCTACCATGAGAGAAACTTCGAGAAATCTGCATTTGAAGATCTTTCCCACTCTCCGTACAGTCCTGATATGAGACCACCAGACTTAGATTTGGTCCCCAAACTGGAGATGCAGCCAAGTAGAAAACGTTATGATGCAGCTGGTGTAGCCTCCACTTAGCTGACCCGACTAATTAGACATCTCAACAGCGAAGGTGTTCTGTCTGGAATTCAGAAGTTGCCAAAACTTTAGCAAGCTTTCGTAAGCAAGAATGGAGTCTATACTGACGGCCTGTGAAGGTGTTTTGTAAAATAAATTATTTTCTTCAGTTCTGTCTTACAATTTGCAGAACTTTTGATGTGACCTCGTCATGGAATGACGATAAGCACATAAACAGGTGGCGGTAGTATCGCGTACACTAGGTACAAACGGTCAGTGCGCTGGATCAGCTGTCATTAGTACTCTCGTGAATCAGGTAAAAAAATTTCCAACTTCATTATGGCCGCAAGATGGGATTTAACAGACTTTGAACACGGATCGGTAGTTGCAGCTGGACACTTAGAAAATTCGATTTCGTAAATCGTGAGGCAGTTAAATATCTCCAGAGCCACAGCGTCAAGACATTACCTCTCACCATAGACAACGCTGTGGCCGACGGCCTTCAATTAATGACCAAGAGCAGTGGCGTTTGCGTAGAGTTATCAGTGCGTTAAACAACCGCAGAAATCATCGTGGGACGTACGACGGACATATCCGTTAGGACAGGGCCGCGAAATTTGGCATTTGGCATTTGGGGTTGGGTTGTTTATGGGAAGAGACCAAACTGAGAGGTCATCGGGCCGTCGGATCAGGGAAGGACGGGGAAGAAAGTCGGCCGTGCCCTTTCAAAGGAACCATCCCGGCATTTGCCTGGAGCAATTTAGGGAAATCACGGAAAACCAAAATCAGGATGGCCGGGCATTAATGGGCTGTGGCAGCGGACGACCGACGCTAGTGCCTTTGCTAACAGCAACGCATCGTTCCAGCGCCCCCCCCCCCCCCCCCCCTGGGCTCGTGGTCATGTCGATTGGATCCTAAACAACTGGAAAACCGTGGTTTTCGTCAGATGAGTCCCGATTTTAGTTGATAAGAGCTGAGAGTAGAGTCCAAGCCCACGAAGCCAAAGACCCGTTTTCAAAAAGCACTGTGCGAGTTGGTGGTTTCTCAAAAATGGCGTGGGCTGTGTTTACATGGAATGGTTCATATGGCTCTGAGCACTATGGGACTTAACTTCTGAGGTCATCAGTCCCCTACAACTTAGAACCACTTAAACGTAACTAACCTAAGGACATCACACACATCCATGCCCGAGGCAGGATTCGAACCTGCGACCTTAGCGGTCGCGCGGTTCCAAACTGTAGCACCTAGAACCGCATGGGCACACCGACCGGCTTACATGGAATGGCCCAATAGAACCGAATATTGAGTTTCATATAGGAGATGTAATTTCGAGTTTTAGTTACTGTAATCGTAAATTCAGGCAGATTGTAGCGCAGTCGTTAGGCATTTGTACAGGTTAGTTCATACATTCTTTGTGTGTTTCCCTTGTGTTATCTAGGTACGGACTCGTGTTTCAGTAACCGTTGTTCAACATCAATTAGAATGGACAGGGACTGTGATTGCTGTGTTCGGATGAGAGCTGAGTTGGCATCCCTTCGCTCACAGCTGCAGGCGGCGCTGACTTCGGTCGCGCAGCTTGAGGCTGTTGCCTATGGGCACCACTGTGTGGAGCCGGACTTGGGTATCATGGGGATGTCAACCTCGTTCCGTCTGTCCACAGATCAGTCTGCCGCTGTGGTTTCCCCAGTTGCTGCCTGCATTGGGGCTGAGCCCTCGCCTGTGGTTGATTGGGAGGTCGTTCCAAGGCGTGGCAGGCAGCGAAAGACGTCCCTGGAGGCTGATCAGAAAGCCTCCCCGATGCGTCTGACAAACAGGTTTCAGGTACTGTCTCTGGCTGAGGCAATGCATCTGCTGCCCTGTTTCAGAGGATGATCCTCAGCCTTCAAGGTCCAGGCAATCGCAGAGGGTGGGCTTATTGGTAGTTGGGAGCTCCAATATTAGGCGCATAATGGTGCCCCTTAGGGATATGGCGGCTAAGGAGGGGAAGAAATCCAGTGTGGATTCCGTGTGCATTCCGGGTGGAGTCATTCCTGATGTTGAAAGGGTTCTTCTGAATGCCATGAAGATCACAGGGTGCAGCCAGCTGCAGGTGGTGGCACATGTCCGCACTAATGACGTGTATCGCTTTGGATCTGAGGAAATTCTCTCTGGATTCCAGCGGCTATCTGATTTGGTGAAGGCTGCCGGTCTTGCTTACGAGATGAAGGCAGAGCTCACCATCTACAGCATCGTTGACAGAACCGACTGCGGACCTTTGATGCGGAGCCGGGTGGAGGGTCTGAATCAGAGGCTTAGACGGTTTTGCGACCGTGTTGGCTGCAGATTCCTTGACTTGTGCCATAGGCTGATGGGGTTTCAGGTTCCGCTGAATAGGTCAGGAGTTCACTACACTCAGCTGGCGGCTACACGGGTAGCGGAGGCTGTGTGGCATGGACTGGGCGGTTTTTTAGGTTAGAAGGCGTCGCGAAAGTACGGGGTGGGCTGCAATCTCAAAGGGTGCATGGCAAATACAGGACGTGCTTGGATCAAGGAACAGTCCGAATTGTAGTTGTAAATTGTTGTAGTTGTGCTGGGAAAGTCCCTGAGCTTCAAGCGCTAATAGAAAGCACAGAAGCTGAAATTGTTATAGGTACAGAAAGCTGGCTAAAGCCTGAAATAAGTTCTGCAGAAATTTTTACGATGTCTCAGACGGTGTTCAGGAAAGATAGATTAGGCAGAATTGATGGTGGTGTGTTTGTGTCAGTCAGTAGTGGTTTATCTTGTAGTGAAGTCGAAGTTGATACTCCGTGCCAATTGGTATGGGTGGAGGTTATACTTAACAGCCGAACTAAGTTAACAATTCGCTCCTTCTACCGACCGCCAGACTCCGATGATATAGTTGCTGAACAGCTCAGAGAAAATTTGAGTCTTGTAGCAAATAAATACCACACTCATACGGTTATAGTTGGTGGGGACTTCAACCTTCCCTCGATATGTTGGCAAAAATACTTGTTCAAAAACGCTGGTAGGCAGAAAACATCTTCCGAGATTGTCCTAAATGATTTCTCCGAAAATTATTTCGAGCAGTTAGTCCATGAACCCACGCGAACTGTAAATGATTGCGAAATCACACTGGACCTCTTAGCCACAAGCAATCCAGAGCTAATAGAGAGCATCATGACTGATGCAGGGATTAGTGATCACAAGGCCGTTGTAGCTAGGCTCAATACCGTTTCTTCCAAATCCACCAGAAACAAACTCAAAATAATTTTATTTAAAAAAGCGGATAAAGTGTCACTAGATGCCTTCCTAAGAGACAATCTCTATTCCTTCCGAACTGACTATACAAATGTAGACGAGATGTGGCTCAAATTCAAAGATATAGTAGTAACAGCAATTGAGAGATTCATACCTCATAAATTGGTAAGAGATGGAACTGATCCCCCATGGTACACAAAACAGGTCCGAACGCTGTTGCAGAGGCAACGGGAAAAGCATGCGAAGTTCAGAATAACGCGAAATCCCGAAGATAGGCTAAAATTTACAGACGCGCGTAATTTGTCACGGACTTCAATGCGAGATGCCTTTAATAGGTTCCACAACGAAACATTGTCTCGAAATTTGGTAGAAAATCCGAAGAAATTCTGGTCGTATGTAAAGTACACAAGCGGCAAGACGCAGTCAATACCTTCGCTGCTCAGTGCCGATGGTACTGTTATCGACGACTGCACCGCTAAAGCGCAGTTTTCCGAAATTCCTTCACCAGGGAAGACGAATGGAGTATTCCAGAATTTGAAACACGAACAGCTGCTAGCATGAGTTTCTTAGAAGTAGAAATCGCTTGATACGGGCAAGTTTTCGGGTCCAGATCGTATACCGATTAGGTTCCTTTCAGATTACGCTGATACAATAGCTCCCTACTTAGCAATCATATACAACCGCTCGCTCACCGATAAATCTGTACCTTCAGATTGGAAAATTGCGCAGGTCGCACCAGTGTTTAAGAAGGGTAGTAGGAGCAATCCATCGAACTACAGACCTATATCATTGACGTCGGTTTGCAGTAGGGTTTTGGAGCATATATTGTATTCAGACATTATGAATCACCTCGAAGGGAACTATCTATTGATACGTAATCAGCATGGTTTCAGCAAAACATCGTTCGTGTGCAACGCACGAAGTAATGGCCGCTATCGACAGGGGATCTCAAGTTGATTCGTACTTTTAGATTTTCCGGAAAGCTTTTGACACCGTTCCTCACAAGCGACTTCTAATCAAGCTGCGGGCCTATGGGGTATCGTCTCAGTTGTGCGGCTGGATTCGTGATTTCCTGTCAGGAAGGTCGCAGTTCGTAGTAATAGACGGCAAATCATCTAGCAAAATTGAAGTTCCCCAGGGAAGCGTCCTGGGACCTCTGCTGTTCCTGATCTATATAAATGGCATGGGTTACAATCTGAGCAGTTCTCTTAGGTTGTTCGCAGATGATGCTGTAATTTACCGTCTAGTAAGGTCATCCGAAAACCAGTATCAGTTGCAAAGCGATTTATAAAAGATTGCTGTATGGTGTGGCAGGTGGCAGTTGACGCTAAATAACGAAAAGGGTGAGGTGATCCACATGAGTTCCAAAAGAAATCCGTTGGAATTCAATTACTCGATAAATAGTACAATTCTCAAGGTTGTCAATTCAACTAAGTACCTGGGTGTTAAAATTACGAACTACTTCAGTTGGAAAGACCACATAGATGATATTGTGGGAAAGGCGAGCCAAAGGTTGCGTTTCATTGGCAGGACACTGAGAAGATGCAACAAGTCCACTAAAGAGACAGTTTACACTACACTCGTTCGTCCTCCGTTAGAATATTGCTGCGCGGTGTGGGATCCTTACCAGGTGGGATTGCCGGAGGACATCGAAAGGGTGCAAAAAATGGCAGCTCGTTTTGTATTATCACGTAATAGGGGAGAGAGTGTGGCAGATATAATACGCGAGTTGGGATGGAAGTCATTAAAGGAAAGACGTTTTTCGTCTCGGCGAGACCTATTTACGAAATTTCAGTCACGAACTTTCTCTTCCGAATGCGAAAATATTTCGTTGAGCCCAATCTACATAGGTAGGATGATCATCAAAATAAAATATGAGAAATCAGAGCTCGACCAGAAAGGTTTAGGTGTTCGTTTTTCCCGCGCGCTGTTCGCTAGTGGAATGGTAGAGAGATAGTATGATTGTGGTTCGATGAACCCTCTACCAAGCACTTAAATGTGAATTGCAGTGTAATCATGTAGATGTAGATCGAAAATGTTAATGTCTGGCTACTCGGAGGTCATTTTCAGCCATTACTGGATTTCATGTTTCCAATCAAGAGCGGATATTTTATGAAGTCCATTATACATCGAATTGCTGCACTATGCCGGGCAAAAGGAGGTCCAACATCATATTAGGACGTATGCCAGGACTTTTCTCACCTCATTGTTATTGTAGGTTGAATTTAATAAATGCTAACAAGCCTTAATAATCAGATATTCATTTTGAAATACCAGCTACAATAATCTTTCATAAATTCAGGGAAGGTTCAAGGTTAGAGTAATGAAGCGCGCAGGTTGAGTAGTTGACACTGCTCGCTCAGACACGCAAGTGGAGCCGAGCAACGAGCGGCTCGTAAGTTACTGATGGCGCCATTATTCTCGGCGAGTGTCGGGTGACAGGATAAAAGCGCCGCGGGCGGGCGGGCGCGCCTCTGTGTGTGACCGATGCGCCGGCCGCGGGCGTCAGTGCCGCGTGATTCACGATGCCGCCGCCAGGGGCGCGAGCGCGCCAATGACGGCGGACGAGCGCTCCAGCGCCAGATAAACAGACGGCCGTCTCCACGCTTCTACGCTCCACGACCGCCGCCTCCACCACCACCACCACCACTGCCACCACACCCGCTTCATTTTTCGAGTTGTGGGCCGTCGTGGGACGGCCGTTCATCCCTGTTGCTTGTCACACCGCACGCGACAACCTGCTGTGCCACACAATGGCTGTGTGTTGACTCATTGAGAACTTACCAGCGGCTAATTGTAGTACATACGTGGGGATCTCAACATTTTATATGACCAAGTGTTGCCCTTTTGTCTACATCTTCATGTCGAGCATGCTACGGACATTTCCGCCCTGCAAAATGATGACTGCCATATTCACAGGCTGTCTGCATACCTTTCTGGTTTGAAGAACGCACTGGTCCCTTGTCCCTGCTGTATCATCCGAACATAATCTCATACAAAACTAAGTAAATATTTGGAACAGAGGGCGAAACTTAGCAGGTTAAACCCCCACAGTTCTGTAACTCTGCGGAATCTAACCAAGCATGAGCGTCTGCCATTGTACTGGGGATACCTGAAGACAGTCCTAGACTCTTCTTTATCATCAAATGGAATTCATTATCAAGGCAACAGTGACGTTATATGCTATCAGCGTGATGGAACCATAGGGAAAGTTGACATGTTTACAGTTTAATCAAACGTTGAATACGGGCATATTTCTTCTACGTTACAAGCTAATATTCACTGAGTCAAAGAAGTATTATTTGTAATCTGCTTTACTGCCTATATATACAGGTTTTACAAGACAGACACGATTTTACTTTCCGCCGATATTTCGACAGGAGCACACCCTACCACTCTCAACACGAAGCTGCAGCAAGTAAGCGCTAAGACACCGAATTTGAAAAAAATAATGGCTCTGAGCACTATGGGACTTAACATTTATGGTCATCAGTCCCCTAGAACTTAGAACTACTTAAACCTAACTAACCAGGACAGCACACAAAACCCAGTCATCACGAGGCAGAGAAAATCCCTGACCCCGCCAGTAATCGAACCCGGGCGTGGGAAGCGAGAACGCTACCGCGCGACTACGAGCTGCGGACCCGAATTTGAAACCTCGGTTTAACAGAAGCTCCGTAAAGATAACACACACATACACACACACACACACAGGTGTAAACACTAGCACCATCACAAATCAAAGGTGTGCGACGTCAGACGTTATCTGTGATGCATCTCACGGAGAAAGCTTTTGACGACGCAGCTTTATTCGTCCTACGGAAAGGGTTTAATTTTTAGCGACTCCTTTGCGTTTTTGCAGTGGTTGATGCTATTAGATCTGTTGAACATGCTGTTTTTAAACTACCTCCTGATGTTGCAGGGGAGGCTAGGGGGAGGCATGTCATGTGTTGATTGGGGCACGTCCACCCAAGTGTTCTATGGCAGCAGATGAGAGGGCTGCTTTACATTCACTTTTAGCTGATCCGGGTGTTATTATTTTACCCGCGGACAAGTGCAATGCTGCCGTTGTTTGGACAAAGCGATTTAGTTCAAAAGACACAGTGTTTACAGTCTGATTCTTCATATCGTAAGACAGGTGGTGATCCCAAAAAAAGTGTTGACAGAAAGACTAATAGCTTCTCGAAGAAAAACTCCTTATGACAGGAGACCAAAAATGGTCCAAATGGCTCTGAGCACTATGGGACTTAACATCCGTGGTCATCAGTCCCCTAGAACTTAGAACTACTTAAACCTAACTAACCTAAGGACATCACACACATCCATGCCCGAGGCAGGATTCGAACCTGCAACCGTAGCAGTCGCGCAGGTTCCGGACTGCGCGCCTAGAACCACTAGACCACCGCGGCCGGCTGACAGGAGACTATCAAGTCTCAATTCTTATCATGCTGTTACCCTATGTTATATGGCCACCCTAAGGTCCACAGGAAATGGGCTTCTCTTCGTAGGATTGTGAGTAACATTGGCACTCCGTCTTACAAAGTAGCAATATACCATGTTACTCCGTTGAGCCCTAAAGCGGGTCGGTGGTCAAATGGCTCTGAGCACTTTGGGACTCAGCTGCTGAGGTCATTAGTCCCCTAGAACTTAGAAATAGTTAAACCTAACTAACCTAAGGACATCACAAACATCCATGCCCGAGGCAGGATTCGAACCTGCGACCGGAGCGGTCTTGCGGTTCCAGACTGCAGCGCCTTTATCCGCACGGCCACTTCGGCCGGCTGCGGGTCGGTGTGAGTACTCCATTAAGAACTCAGCAATTTATAAAATTGATTAGAGAGAATTTGTTTGAATGACTCCGATATTCTAGTAAGTTTTGATGTTGTCTGTCTCTTCATTCAGCAGATTTATAAAATTGATTAGAAAGAATGTTTTTGAATGACTCCGATATTCTAGAAAGTTTTGATGTTGCCTGTCTCTTCAGTCGTGCTCCTATGTCTGACTCATTACATTTGATCGGGGTTAGGTTTGCAGCTGAATTAACGAACCTGTTTCGTCATGTATTGACTTCCACTTACTTTTTATTCAATGGTCAGTACTACGAGCAGATAGGTGGAGTTGGTATGGTTTGTTTATGGAACATTTGGAGGAACGTGCCTTGGAGTAGGCGTCTTTGAAACCAGTGTGTTTCTTCTGATATGTAGACAGTACTTTCGTTGTTTGGTCTCATGGCAGTGGGAATTTCAACGAATTTTTATAAACAACTTTCTGGGGAGGATAACCACAGCTTAGAGACATTATGAACAACAATAACAACACTCAACACTCAATAACCGTTAAAATTATAACAAAAATTACAACGATAAAAAAGCCAAGAACGACGAGGTGTTTCCGAAAGCCGCATAGCTGTATGAAGGTGCTTTATTCGATACTACCAGTTTCACCTCAGTATAGACGCATCTTCAGGTTTATAACGGTTACATTTCCATAATGTAGATTGACAATTACGGAGTCCCAGCTTTCTGGAAGACCTGAATTCAATCCACCCGCATATTCCTTTCACGACAGAGGTGGGAATGGGTGGCTGTCTTCCCTTCCTGGTGTGTTGATCACGAGGAAGGTGGATGGTACTTTGGGACATGCCGTTTATAGGATGCCTACCCACGCTGACATTTATCTGCAGGCTGACAGTTGTCACTATCCGGTGATAGTTGTCACTATCCGGCTCAACGTGAAGGTGTACTCCGTACCTTGGTTCACAGGGCCCACGTCATCTCAGACCCTTAGAGTTCGTCAGCTGCGTCAGACCATCTCGAAGTCCCTTTCGTCAGAATGGTTATAGTGGAAAACAGACTAGACACACTTTGCGTTATCGACCAACTGTGCACCGGCTGAGTGATGGTAATACCGAGTTGGCACCTCCCTTACACAGGGAGAATTTCAAACAGAATTAGTCGTATTTTGCGGAAATATGATGTGAAGGGTGTCTTTCGACCACCATCTAAGATCAAAATCCTTGTACGTTCCGTAAAGGATGTTCTTGGTCTGCGTAAGGCGGGTATCTACCGAAGTCCTTGCAGTGGTGGCATGTTATATACTGGTTACACTATCAGGACTGTGGAGGACCGATGTACTGAGCTTAAGCGGCACACACGCTTACAATAGCCGAGCAAATCCACTATTGCTGAACATTGTCTTGGCACTGGTCCTATTGTGGAATAAAACAACACAGAATTTCTGGTATGCGCTTCCAGCTATTGGGACAGTGTTATTAAGGACGTTGTTGAAATTAAATTAGCAAGTAACCGTGTAAATAGAGATGGTCGTTTTCGTTCCAATTGTGCATAGAATCCTGCAGTGTGTGTGTGTAGGTTATCTTTAAGGAGTTTCTCTGAGAACCGAGGTACTGAATTCGCTTGGACAGCGTTTACTTGCCGCGGTTTTACCATGAATACGGCTGGGTGTGCTCCTGTCGAAATATCGGCGGTTGTCGCCGACGTCACCTGGCAGCATTCCCGTAAGTTATTTGAACACACACTAATTTATTGTCAAAAACAATTCGAGCTATTCCGTTCAGTCCTTTGCATTCAAATTGCTGATCTTGGTATTGTCTGCCATTGCTCACTTCACGTAATGAACTAACTTTTGGGTAAAATCTTGTCAGTAACTGTGCTGTAGAAGAAGAAAGCGTCACGCCTATGTTAAAGATTGTGATTCAGTGTGTTTGAAGCATGCAGAACGAACGCATTGGCTATTGTTGTCAGGTTAGAAGGGCAGCCAAAATCGTTAACAAACTTGAAGATGTAGTGGAACACATGGAACTGTTCAGAGAGTATGATATGTTTTCTAAAAATTCAGAAACGTTTGAAGCTATGGCTTTCAAAATTTTGGAACAATGCGCGCAATTAATTGCAAACATGACAGCTTATATGACAAGACTATAAATCCGTATCAAGTATACAAAAGCTGGAGTGAAGTTGCCAACCACACAGTAATCATCGTTTAATGGCAACGTGCCGCATTTCAGGCATTTACGTGACCCCTTAGCGAGTCTGGTTGTAAACAATGAGGCACTCGATGAAATTAAAACAATTCATTATTTGCTGGACACCCTTACTGGCGCACAGTCAACTTACTCATCTTCCTGTGACTATTAATAATTGTGATATAGGGTTTAATATCGTTCTACCTCAAAAGACAAAATCATACGCAAGCGTACTGCGCAGGCTACTCAGAGAGGTTTTAAATAATCGGAACTCACTCTTCGCCTTACTGTTAAGTGTTTCATAGGAAGATAGCATGGTGTCAGAGAGACTGTCGCTCTACAACGAGGGTATTCAGAACGGGCAGTAAGTTCCTCTAGAGAACGATTGCGACCACTTAATGTAAGGAGACAATTCTGTGCCCAGCAGAACACCCATGAAGCCAGGCAAGTGAATCTCGGGTTTTGCAAACTGAACATTGACCACCTACCAAGTATTGCTTTCGATCGTTTGGTTCTCGTAGTGCGTATGTTATATTTAGAAGAAGCAAACATTCTGGGGATATGATGTTCAAAAAATGTTCAAATGTATTTGAAACCTTTTGGGACTTAACTGCTAAGGTCATCAGTCCCTAAGCTTACACACTACTTAACCTAAATTATCCTAAGGACAAATACACACACCCATGCCTGAGAGAGGACTCGAACCTCCACCGGGACCAGCCGCACAGTCTGTGACCGCAGCGCCCGAGACCATTCGGCTAATCCCGCGTGGCAGGGATATGATGAAACCGTTTATACATTAACGAATCTGCACAAAAACACATTGCTTTCTTTGAGTAAAGCTTACTCTGATTCACCCGATCGGCACCCTGCTGTGCCACCTTTGCAATTTGACTCGCTATGCACATGATGCTGACATGAAACAAGATTTTTATCCAGAATGTAACTGGATACGAACTGTCTCCACTTATCTGTTTATTCTCGGAGCTTCACACTAGCTGCTGGGAGCAGAACTAGTTACTTTGGCTGACCTTTACTTTGCAGTAACTCAATGTGCGTAGATTATCATGTTCTGCTGTCTTATGTTCTTTTAAAAAGCGCAGGGCTACAAGGCAATAGACAACTAGTGAGTCATTCCTCTACTAATTGCAGCGCAATTTGTTTCACTGCTAGCAAATAGCCCAATAACTCACGTACACTAAAGAGATCAAAACCGAAGAGTTTATTGATAAGAACAACATATTGAAATCATTGAATCCTTTTCTCGATGGCACAAATGAGCAAAATGTTAACTGGTGCTTAAATATCTTAGGGACAAGAACTAGATCGTAAATGAAACACATACTGTTTGTTGAATTTTGATGTCTGAACTGTCAGCAACAGGTGGAGAACTATCAAGAAAATGCACTGCCGTTTGTGAAAAGTGAAACACCGAGTTGGAATTACTCGAACAGCGCCACATTTGGTGGAAGTGGCGACGGATGTGCAAGCAATGCGTGATACGTTTTGTAGCGAGATAGGGTGCAGGTAAGCCTAGCAGAGCCGTCTCGTGTCGGTCCTACAGGGTCTGTGTTGCTTCTAGTGAGGTCGGTGCAGAGCTGTCACACAAGGTAGAAACAATTCAGTGAGTGCCAGTATGCCTCGTCAAAGGGAGCCATATCGGCACGTGAGCTAGTTCGAACGGGGCAAAATGGTCGGTCTACGGGAAACGAGGTTGTCGTTCCGTGACATTTCGGCTCACACAGGGCATGCTGCTACGACAGTGATGGTGTGCGGTAGCAGTGGATAGAGGAAGTTCGTAAGCAACGACGAGCGTGAACTGGACCACGGAACATGACTACGGCAGGGGATGACAGTCATCTTGTCCGCATGGCCATAACGGACCGTACAGCGTCTTCAAGAGTGTTGGCTCGTCGCTGGTGCACTGCAACAGGTGTGAACTTGTCTGCATCGACGGTTCGTCGCCGTCTGCTGCAGGTTGGGGTAGTTGCACACATGCCATCACGTCAGCTTCTATTGTCCATAAACCACAAGCTCCTCCGACTGCAATGGGCACGTGAACACCGTCACAGGGATGCTGAGTGGAAAGATGTAATCTTTTCGGATGAGTCCACATTCAACATGTCCTACAGTGATGTCCGCCTATGTGTCCGGAAGTACCGACATGAGCACAATCTGGAGGGCTGTATGTGGAGCGGCATAGTGGACAAACATCAGGTATGATGTTTTGGAGCGCCATTGATTACAACAACCTATCTCGCTTCGTACGTATTTCGGGCATTTCGAACAGCAACTGGTACGTAACGGAGGTTCTGGAGCCTGCGTCAGGCATCTCCACAGGCCACATTTCAACAGGACAATTCCCGGACACATACTGCGAAGAAATTACAGTCCTTCTTCGAAGAGCGACGGGTACCATTCCTTCCTTGGCCTGCACGTTCGCCAGACATGTCGAACATGTCTAGGATAGGGTTGGTCGGCACCTGGTGCGTCACGGTCCTCCAGTAACTGGTGTCACCGATTTGTGGGCTCAGATACAAACTGCGTGGAGGTAAATCCCTCTGGAACGTATTCAGAACCTTATTGATTCAATGCCTCGGCGTATAGCAGCTCTAATTGCAGCGCATGGTGGCCACACGACATACTGAATAGTGGTGCTCAAAGGACATGTACAGATAAGAAAAGGTAATCATTTATTACTTGTCATTTCCTAATCTGTGGTATTAAATCAATTGAATTCATGAGTATACTTCTTGGAGTTGCAATTTCCACAAAAGGTAGTGCAATTAGTTCGTTGTATCTTGCATGAAGTAATGGACATCTTTACCAAGGACAGTTCGTGATAGCCTGTCTGTGACTTATGTTAGATTTGCTTCGCAATCACTGTCGCTAATTATCTTCCTAGTAGTCTATCGTAAAACCTGGCGCTTGTTTCATTTGCAGTCGTTAAAAAAATAATGTATCACATAATTTTCAAATATGGAGTTCTGATCGATAAATGTAGATAGTGAAATCTTACTTGCAATTCGTGCCCTAAAAAGGCTGCAGTTTTTAAAAATCGAAGGTTTTGAAAGGAGACAGCATTCCAGAACGGAGTGAGGAAAGGCTGTAGTCCACCTTCTTCCCCCCCCCCCCCCCCAATGTTGTCCATGTTGTTTAGTACGTACGTTGAGCAAGCAGTAACGGGATCTCAGCTGAAAAGTGAGAAGGGGTGTTGAAGTTAAGCCAGAAAAATAAAACCCGAGTTTGCTTGTGACATTCTGATTCTGTAACAGATGGTTAATGATTTGGTGTGTTAGCTGAGTGGAACGTACAGTGCTCTGAAAAGATAATGAAAAATACGTGTTATTTTTAATTACTGGTGTTTCCTTGGCATTAAAGTTTTACAACTATGATAGTTGGATGATAAACAGGCCAACTGCTAACTGACTGCAATGGTGAATTTCAAATGGTTGAAATGGCTCTAAGCATTATGGGATTTAACATCTGAGATCATCAGTTCCCTAGACTTAGAGCTACTTAAACCTAACTAACATACGGACATCACACACATGCAAGCCCGAGGCAGGATTCGAACCTGTGACCGTAGCAGCAGCGCGGTTCCGAACTGAAGCGCCTAGAAACACTCGGCCACAGCGGCCGGCGGTGAATTTCATTCCGATGCCATGTGCAGCAATTCTTGGAACATAATTTATGTGCAAAAGACGTGAGATTGTTGGGTGTGTGAATATCTGTCGGCAGCTAATGCAGTCAGACTAGCAGATGTGGATTAAACTTAGAAGCTTACATCATGTCTCGGCTGTCCAATCAGGATGCATGGGAAAAGTCTAAAACAGCTCTCTTCCAATAGAAGAATTAAGCTTCCCTAATAGCTGTGACAAAACTCTCAAGCTGCCTGTCTTGCAAGTGACTGGTCATATTATTAAATAACTGCCACCAACAGAATTATCTGTCAAGACGACTTTCATGTCATCTTCCCACTCATCACTGACGTCCATGTATCAAAAATTCTTCTCTAAACGTGACTTATAGAAAAAGTTTATTCAACGAAATCTTTCCGCAAATGGCCGGCCGGAGTGGCCGTGCGGTTCTAGGCGCTACAGTCTGGAATCGGGCGACCACTACGGTCGTAGGTTCGAATCCTGCCTCGGGCATGGATGTGTGTGATGTCCTTATGTTAGTTGGGTTTAATTAGTTCTAAGTTCTAGGCGACTGATGACCTCAGAAGTTAAGTCGCATAGTGCTCAGAGTCATTTTGAGCCTTTCCGCAAACTAACATGAGTTGGTGTCCTGTGGTCGTAAAACTTGCTGTATGATTTTAGTGCCCAGTCTCTGGCTGGTGAGAAATGGTGTCTAAAATCTTCTCCCTCGATTGCACTGTAATTTTAGGCTGGGGATTAACTTGATTGTCTTCCCTATATTGGTAACACACCTCACCTTTCCTCCCAATGTACCATTGTTAACTACCCCTGTGGAAAAAGCACTTTGACAGGAGTCGCAACGAGGAAGAAAGAGTCTTTGTGAGAAGCAACTGCGTTCTAACAGTTACCTGCAGAAAGTGTTGCTCACCAGCAGCGAAAGGAAATTATATTGATTAACCAACATATTAATACACTTTAAAAGGTGTCCCAAAAACCGTTAGTTCCATATAATCTTTCGTTAACTTGACAACACATCCAGGTACCGTTCTTTTTCTCATTTCTTTTCCGTTTCGGTTTTATACTGCTTTGTAAAGTCCGAAGTCTAAGAGTCAAAGGGCTGCCGTGAATCTACAATTTGACTCTAAGACAGGACGTCATTCCCTTACGACGACAGTCTCATCTTAATTGTGCATGGTTGGCTAACAGACTGAATGGAACAAGTTTTATTTTTCAAACAAATTTTTCACTTTTTAAATTTTCGTTAATGGAGTCGCTACCAGACATGGGCTAGTGCGGTACACTGCTAACCCATGCCTTGTTCACATGCATACGATTTTCAAAGTCTGTAAGGCTGATGGGGTGTCGCTGATGGAGGTACACTTCCAAAGTACCCACAAGTAATTAATCAGATGGCTGCGAACGTGGGGACGGCAGGGCGGAATGGCAAGAGATCACCGGGTGGGCCACTTAGTCAGGCGTATCCTAACATCCCTCTCTTAGCCAACGTTCCTCCCCTCTCAGTTTGTTAGTTGTCCCCCCGATTCCACAGTTTGTACCCTTCGTGGTAGGTTTTGTGAAGAAACTTGGCACACCAGCCAGTTTCTAGAACGTACCCGACTGTTTTTATTCAGTAATTTCATACCCACCCGGATGCCCACTTCTGACAGAAGCCATCACCTCGTTCGGCCCTGAACATAACGTGCGAAGAGAAATACGGAGTGCGATTGACGGCTTATAACTCAGGCTGTTTTCGGAGCCACAAGCCTTCGTCGTGCCCGCACATATCACTTAGTGCTTGAAACGTTACGAATAGTGTTATTATGTTTGACCCTTTATGAGATATGAGATACACACACAATCTATAGTCTATTCAAAGTTACTTTAGTATTGACTTCTGCGACGGAACTGGTAGGGAGAAGTCCGCGCCGGAGGCACGGCTCGGATTCAGCCAATGCTGTGGTGGCTGTAGCCGCAGCCCACCGGGCACGTGCACCCTTAGTTTCCAAATCTCAGTCCACAACACTTCAGCTTGTGCCGCGATTTGGTTGCAATGAGTTGAGTCTGTGCGATCGCTGCGCGCTGTGTTTGTGTGTTTGTTTCGTTGCAGTTTAGGAGTTACTGTATTGTTTCTGTGACAGTTATTTGTTGTGTCTTATTTAACATGTCAGAAGAAAGTACATCGAAAGAAATGGAAAAGTTCGACGTCGTTCTCGTGGACAGGGGATTGCTTTACGAGGACAGTGTAGAGAAATGGTTTGCTCGTTAAGAGCTTACTTTGAGAGTGAACAACCTAACGGTGACCCTCTACTCTCCGTTACAAGGTAGTAAATAAAGCAGCAGAAACCCTGAATATCAACAAAAACACTGTCGTAAAAATTGGGAAGGAACTGTTTGAGACAGAAAACGAATTTGGAGAACCATCCAAACTTGGTTCTCCCAGGAAGAGACGTTCTATGGATAAGCGTGTTACGAATTTAGATTCATTTGCAGATGATGCAATTCCTCGTCATGTTAACGATTATTACTGTAGAAAGGAACATCCCACACTCTCAAAGTTATTGATGACACATAAAGAATCAGGACTTTTTCAGGGCATCGAACAACGATAAGCCGGCAGCTGTGGCCTAACGGTTCTAGGCGCTTCAGTCCGGAACCGCGCGACCGCTACGGTCGCAGGTTAGATTCCTGCCTCGGGCATGGATGTGTGTGATGTCCTTAGGTTAGTTAGGTTTAAGTAGGTTTGCGGCCGTCAGCTATTGATGGAAAGGGAGGATACTGCTGCATGGCGATGCCGATTTTTAAGACAAATATTTAGCATAAATGTTAATGAAGTGGTTTGGATCAATGAAACGTGGGTTAATTCTGGTCACTTAGTTATTCAGGGGTGGACAGACAACACGATTAAAGTAACAATGCAGATACCGTCTTGTAAGGGAGGCAAATTGTGTCCACTGCATGCCTTGCAAGGTTTCGTATCAAACTGCCTCCGTCTCTTTAAATCGAAGAAGACAGGAGATTATCATGAAGATATGAATCACATTACATTCACAAAGTGGTTAGTAGAAGCTCTAATACCCAGTCTAGATAAACCGTCAACAATTGTTTTAGACAATGCTCCATATCATTCAATTGTTGTTGATAAAGCACCTACCATGGCAAACCGAAAGGAGGAAATGATTAATTGGCTTGAGTGTCGTAACTGTGTCTATGACCTTAAGAAGGTCGAGCTTATGGAAAAAATAAATTTTCATAAACTGCAATTTCCAAAATATGAAATCGACGAACTGGAAACAAAATATGGGCATACAATCGTCAGGCTGCCACCGCACCACTGCCACTTCAACCCTACAGAGTTGATATTGGTCCAAATTAAAGGTTACGTTGCCAGGAACAACCAAAAATTTACGCTCTCCGCAGGAGAAGCACGCACTAAAGAAGCTATTACTCACGTTACCCCTGAAGTCTGGAAGAAAACAGTCAAACACACACACACACACACACACACACACACACACACATTATGGAAAGAGCATGGCTGGATGAAGGTGCTTTGAAGACTTCAGTGGCAGAGATGATTATCTCTTTAAATGACAATAGTGACAGCGAAACTTCAAGTGTATGTGATAGTGACGACAGTGATGTCAGTGGAGTTTTACCATTATCCACATAGAGATGCAGCACAAACGGATTCAGCTACACGTTTGGAGTGCGCAGTTTGCACTTGTAAGTACTGGCATAACAAAATAAATTCACACTAAGTTTTGAAATTTTAATATGGCGGCATTATCAAATATTAATTACAAATAAAGTACATTTCTGGAGTGAAATCTGTGTATACGTATTACAGAATCAAAATAATGTCTGCATTACATTGGGCGTTTTTGTATTGTTATTGTTTCTCAGAATAGATGTTGCACAATTTAAGATAACAAACAAGCATTATTTTATTTTTGGTTGTGTTGGAAATAAGTATGGATATCAGAAATGTATCAGGTCTTTACAATTATAGAGATCTGTTGCCTATCGCTAATGTACGTGAGCGTCATATTATTTACAGTCCTGTATATCGCGTTAGAGATCTTCGACACAGCTAAGGTTAGAAACAGATGAAAATTTTATGTTTTCTGGACATTTAATTCCCATAATGTGCACACCTAACTTCAATAACAAAAAACGTCTTCGCATGTCGAAAATTTGATAACGTCGTCAGAAAGTTGTTCTTGAAAACCGTCGTTTTATTGACTAAATAAACATTTAAAAAATTAAAATTAAACCATCACATAGTGAAACTATTTCACAACGAATTACAGTCGGCTCCACATTTAAAGATCTAATAGTTAGCGTGTGTGAGCAAGTTGAATGAAACATGAGATTAAGCGCGAGCTCCTTGTGGGACTTGGCAACTCTGTTCCGCGCTAACCTGTGCTACTTCCGAAGTGTCAATCCTAAGTAATTCTGAATAAGCTATAGTCTGTTCCAGAGGAATAGTCATTATTCCCACGTGTAGTAATGTGGCTTTCTTCCTGCATCTATTTGTTTTGCTTTATGAGCAGTTTGCGTTCAGGAGTAATTTTACCTTATGCAATAGCAGAATTACCAGTAAACTGGATTAAATGTTCTTAACATAAAACTGATATCACATGCTCCTATAGGCTATAGCTCCTATAATAATGCAATTCGCACTGAAGTGCATATCAAATTCCTTCTTTCCTGAGATCAGCAATTGAGTATTTTGTTGTACGACCACTGTTCGGGAAATTTCGCAGAGTTGCAAACTATGATCGACGATTAGTAATTAAGAGAGTTTTTGATAGCAACAAATTCATTTGAAGTGGCGTACTTAAATTTTGATACAAATTGAATAGCAATATTTTTTAATTCTCAAATATCTCTCCAGCAACAGCAGTAAGATCAAAATTATGTCAATATACCGGTATAAGTAAATACTGTAAATAAAACTTGCTAGTTAATTAAATCGCTGTAATAAAATGATAGCGTTTATTTCTTTATCTATCACTTCATGATTTACATCTGTCATGCTCAGTTTATCTAGGCTGTAAGCTACGAGTTCTATAGACCATACTCGAGGGGAAACGTTATGACGTGGAACGTGTAAACTATAAAACGTTGAACACGTGTTTAAAAAAAGATAAAAATATTCATAGGGATGCCAGCAGGTGGCTTTTGCTGCGTAATGGCCAATTATTTATATTCTAGGATTCGTGTATGGGACAGAAGGACATGGTAAGAAGAAACATTTATAATCTGCATTTGAAAAACTTCTGTATTCTTTTAGGTGTTTTATTTCAGTGAGTAAATTGTCATACAGTTTCACAGTTGTGTATATTATCCCTTTTTCTCCCAGTATTGAATTCATGAAACGACAGCGCAGGTCATTTGATCTTATAGAGCTGTAGCAGTGAATATCTCTGTTCTAGTCAAATTCAGGTGGATTATAGATTCAAATGGCTCTGAGCACTATGCGACTTAACTTCTGAGGTTATCAGTCGCCTAGAACTTAGAACTAATTAAACCTAACTAGCCTAAGGACGTCACACACACCAATGCCCGAGGCAGGATTCGAACCTGCGACCGTAGCGATCGCCCGGTTCCTAACTGTAGCGCCTAGAACCGCACGGCCACTCTGGCCGGCCCAGGATTATTGATAACAAATTTCGTATGTGACTGAATGAACTGTGAGCTGTGGTTAAATCCGCTGCTGCTTAAAGAGATGAGTGTCAGACTCACTTCATACAGTGCATAACGATAGGGACTAGGTCTTGTTCCAACTATCGATGCCTTTTACGTTGGTTTAGAAGCTGGATATGGCTGAGACAGGGATGTGGGTGGTCCGTTATGTATCTATGGTATGTGGCTATTTGTATGTGTATAGGCTGGAATTAAATTAAGATCAATGACTTGGAAATTCAGAAAAATAATTGAAACTCTATTTGTAGATCTATGAAACGGATTGCGCAATATTTTACATCGTTTACTGTGAAAATTCATGTAGCAGTTTGGTAAGGTAATGTATGAGAGAGTTTCGGTAGTGAATTACAAGTGAGCACCACGAATACTGTTTAATATTGCGGTGGAACATTTCATGTAAACATACGGCGAACGGTTAGTTAGATGTTTTATTAGACAGAGTGAATCAGCTACATTTCATGTTTGTTAGCACAGCAACAAATAACAGCCCGAGTTGTAGTTGTTCGTGAAGCCATCTACACACAGTCGCGTGTAATCTGAGTACATTTCTTAACGTAAAATTATCACTTTCCAAAGTGAAAAACACGAATTTTTTCGCATATTTTGACCGTAAAAAAAATGGAATGGGTTCATAACGGCAGCCGCATTTCATATAAAGAGTGGTGTGCCTTCACGCTAAAATGGTGTAATCGTTTCGCTGTTACCTTACGTCAGTAAGAGGACGACACAAGCTTTAATTTTTCATCGACAGTTTGTTGACAAACGTTCTGTAGCAAATTTATGCGTAAAAGGCAGGGATAGTGACAGAAAGTTTACGAAACTTTTCTTTTCACATTTTTCTACTACCTTCCGTGGCTCACGACAATGAACATGCCTTTCTAATTGAAACCATCAGGATGGCTTTCGTACCATATGTTTCTAATGTTACTGTTTAGTTTAAGATACCTTCAGAAAACATATTTTAAGTCTTGATTCCCGATACAGGCACATAGCTATCAACAGAGTAACATTCCTTCGTCCATGAGACAGTGCACAGATGGGAGGAATTTGACCCAGATCTCTGGCGTTAGGTGTAGGGATCAGACATTTTACGATCATCCGATGTCTACCACGATAATTTTTTTCACCATCATGAGCTGAACTGTGTACTTCCGAGTAGAGTGCCACCGCCAAAGCGTACATTAGTGGCTTAGGCTAGGGAGATATTAGAAATAATAATCTTAAACTGTAATTAAAGCTACTTTTCAGCTGTATGGTGCACTTAAATAAGAATTCGTATGATTTTTTTAACTATCCCGGTTGGATAATTGTCAAATACATTAACTACTTAATCGTATTGGTTGTTTATTGTAAAATGTAAACAAAATTCATTCTAGATTTCTATGTATAGTACTTTGTTATGAACGGATAATTTATTTATCCAACTGTTTTGTCGTCACATCAATGATCAGTATTCTCTTACTGTGTTGGCTTTCAGGAATGAATACTTCATGTGATGTGAGTGTGTTTCTCTCTGATGGACCAAGTTCTGAGTTAACTATGACTGAGATCTTTTGACGTAGCAGTAACCGTTCAAGGAAGATCACAAAGCAAATTTACATCTAATTTCGAGGCAAACCTTCGAGCAAACCTTCTTTTGCGCAATTCTGCCGTGTACCAAAGTAATTAAAATTCCACCAAGTACATGTTCAATGAATTTAGCGATACCCAACTTAATTAGTGATATCATCAAATCAGAACAGCACCATATCACAGCCGTCACTGCTTCTTCATCGTCATTATGCTTCACCTCAGTATTACCGTTACAGGATATGTAAAAATGACTGAAATGATGCTGTTAGGAGAAGCTACGTAAATGAAGTGACTAAACTAACATTCATTTACGGCAAGCAATAGTTAATGACATACAACACGATAGCCACAGACGAGTGTTCTAATCTTTTATATGGCAACAGTCAGCTGAGATGTGACAGCACAGTTATTTTATATTGTCGGGACTGCTGCATGGAGAACTATTTTACACCGTAGATCAGAACAGACTATATCGTATCATCATGTCTCAGCTCACTCAAAATCAGTTTCTATATCGTCAACAAGACTCCGTCTTTCATTGTTGGAACTTGTTAGGCCATCACACGATCATCTTAAAGGCTGTTTCGAGTTTCGCAGGACTTCGGCATCTCGGAATAGCTGCTTCAGTTCTCTTTCATCTGGTCCATTGCCTTGGTGGTCTTCCCTGCGATGTTTTCCTTTCGACTTTCCTATCGATGATAATAATTTCTAAGTTACCGTCATCTCGTCGAACAGTGTGACAAAAGAAGAGCAGGAGTCCCTATAAATAAATACAGGGCAACCTCTTCTCCTATCTGAGTTCTTTAAGAATTCATTTGTTGTTTCGTTTGTCCGCATGTGAAATTCTCAGTAATCGCCTGTATGTCTACATTTCAAAAGCATCAGTTGTCTTGCGGTACCCTTAGTTGTTGTCTCACTTTTCAGACCCATAAATAAAACTTGGAACACCAGAGATTAGAGGTATCACTTTTGTTAAGTCTGAATAGGCCTCAGTATTTCCAAATTACTGTAAGTTTCAATGCAGCACCCCTATCTAGAGCAGTTCTACGGAGTATTTCTTGTGGAAAACCACAGTCTTTCTGAAACACTGAACCCAGGAAGATAAAGTGATCAACTTTTATACGTTACTAGTAGCACATTAGTAGCTGGTAGTGACTCACTTCTGTCAGTTACCAAGATATTGGTCATGTTCTCAATTCATTGACAACTCAAATTTCTCACTTTCCCTCTGTTCAGTAGTTCCTCCACTTTCACTTGTTATTCTGCGCGCGCCCTACGCCTTTGGGTAATTAACCTCAATCGGTATGTAGACGCCAATGACGACTGTAAACTATCTTTTCTTACGCAAGGATTTTTTTATTGGCCCTAAATTGTGGCCCTGCAGACTTCAAAAAGGTAGTGGAATAATGACACTGTAATTAAATTTTTTGACCTGGTGAGATACGTTATAACGTACCTACAACAAATAAAGCCTATGTTCGTCTGTGAAAATGATCTCGATAAGCAACCTGAGCCATCAGTAATCGGAATCTAACCTGCATAAAACTGTGTGCGTGTTGTATGAGAGTCAGTTTCACTGTCATTTAAGCCCTCAACAGATCGTTACATGAAAAACTTTAACATTTGAATAAGCTCTCTGACAGCGTGTCTGAATAAGAATTTTCAAGTGATACAGAATTTGGTTTGTGCAACTAAATTTACTGGATTAGAGTAATGACATGTTGTGGTGAAACAATGTCTTTCTTTGGGCCCTAAGTTTTGCACTCACCTCTTTAGATGACTGCTTTCTTCCAAGTGGTTTACAGCAATTCGCAGCAGCAGCGGTTGAAGGTTATTGTTACTAAGGATGAATTTAATAAAAGGGAAATTCCTTGGGTCCTGTTAACAACTAAATAACTAGTAAGAAGGGATTTCATAAATTAAATCTATTTAAGAACATCGTGACCAATAATACAGAATGAGATTTTCACTCTGCAGCGGAGTGGTGGATTAAAACTGTGTGCCTGGCCGAGACTCGAATTCGGCACTCCCGAGTTCGAGTCTCGGTCCGGCACACTGCTTTAATCTGCCAGGACGTTTCATGACCAACAATAGTTTGACAAGTATTAATAATGGCGAAATGCATGCCAATGACTAAGTGCCAGATTAATAAATTATTTCGATTTCAAAGTTACATTAACATTTAATAATCAAAGCATATTTATGAATTAGACGTAGAGAATTATTATTGTTATTTGGAGAATAAGGAGGCTTCTTTATATGACAAGCAAAACACGGGATTATTGCAAACTCGGACTGATAATCGCGACCGTAACCTTGCAATTGTGCTTTACGCTATGCTTGCGAATTTTACATTGAATTCCATCTTCAAGCGCAGTTAAGCGATCTAAATCTCTCCTGGCCATATACATGCAATCAAGCCTTGACGGTGGTAAGATCTGCCAACACCGACGTGTGTTCAGTATGACACATCTTCTGTATACGGGTTCTCGCATAGAGTAAATATCTCTGGAGTGAGCATTCACATGCGCAGAACAGATTTTGTGTTGTCAACATACATTGCCGGCCTGGTCACGTGCTCTCGGGACGTCGTGTGTTTGTCCGTATAGCGCCCTGTATATTTACACTCCTGGAAATTGAAATAAGAACACCGTGAATTCATTGTCCCAGGAAGGGGAAACTTTATTGACACATTCCTGGGGTCAGATACATCACATGATCACACTGACAGAACCACAGGCACATAGACACAGGCAACAGAGCATGCACAATGTCGGCACTAGTACAGTGTATATCCACCTTTCGCAGCAATGCAGGACACCTTCTAGAGCACGTTGGGTGGCACGGGATACATGCGGACGAGCATTGTCCTGTTGGAACAGCAAGTTCCCTTGCCAGTCTAGGAATGGTAGAACGATGGGTTCGATGACGGTTTGGATGTACCGTGCACTATTCAGTGTCCCCTCGACGAACACCAGTGGTGTACGGCCAGTGTAGGAGATCGCTCCCCACACCATGATGCCGGGTGTTGGCCCTGTATACCTCGGTCGTATGCAGTCCTGATTGTGGCGCTCACCTGCACGGCGCCAAACACGCATACGACCATCATTGGCACCAAGGCAGAAGCGACTCTCATCGCTGAAGACGACACGTCTCCATTCGTCCCTCCATTCACGCCTGTCGCGATACCACTGGAGGCGGGCTGCACGATGTTGGAGCGTGAGCGGAAGACGGCCTAACGGTGTGCGGGACCGTAGCCCAGCTTCATGGAGACGGTTGCGAATGGTCCTCGCCGATACCCCAGGAGCAACAGTGTCCCTAATTTGCTGGGAAGTGGCGGTGCGGTCCTCTACGGCACTGCGTAGGATCCTACGGTCTTGGCGTGCATCCGTGCGTCGCTGCGGTCCGGTCCCAGGTCGACGGGCACGTGCACCTTCCGCCGACCACTGGCGACAACATCGATGTACTGTGGAGACCTCACGCCCCACGTGTTGAGCAATTCGGCGGTACGTCCACCCGGCCTCCCGCATGCCCACTATACGCCCTCGCTCAAAGTCCGTCAACTGCACGTACGGTTCACATCCACGCTGTCGCGGCATGCTACCAGTGTTAAAGACTGCGATGGAGCTCCGTATGCCACGGCAAACTGGCTGACACTGACGGCGGTGGTGCACAAATGCTGCGCAGCTAGCGCCATTCGACGGCCAACACCGCGGTTCCTGGTGTGTCCGCTGTGCCGTGCGTGTGATCATTGCTTGTACAGCCCTCTCGCAGTGTCTGGAGCAAGTATGGTGGGTCTGACACACCGGTGTCAATGTGTTCTTTTTTCCATTTCCAGGAGTGTAGAATGTCACTACATCCCTACTACAGACGGATTCTTTTCGTACGTGTCGTGGATTACTTATATACAGTATGTTGCGCAGAGATTTTAACAGTATCCATTTGATACCGGGAATAAACCAGCTACGTAACTTGTATGGGCAAGTGATATTACAGCCTGCTTCTTTGCGATAGGTGTCACAGTTCAGATGCACTGGATTTTTTGTAGTTTTCGGTATGATACGGTACTTTATAGTATTACAGAGCCTGACGTACATTTTTGGAGTGATAGTCTTTCAAAACGACTTGACAGTACTCTAGTACTTTTGCAAGTGTCCGAAAAACACCGAATTTGCCACACATTAGCGATTATATCACTCCTAATTCGTCCTTTTTTCTGCTGTTTCTGCGTATTGATTTTCTCGTTTTTGCGACCTAAAGCACAATTTTTCTTACTGGTGACACTTTGAAGTATTTATTTAACGCATTTTACGTACATGCTCCCAGTTTATTAAATAAATAGTAGACTGAATAATCTATATACGTAATTGACAAGTCACTGATAAATGCATGGAGGATAGTATTTGCTGAAACCATTCCCTTTCCTGTTCCACTAGCAAATTTACGAGAGGAAGCGATTGTTTGTAAGCTTTTGTACAAGCCGTAATATCTATTACATAGTCATAAAATCGTTGAAAAATAGGTCTACAGAATCAAGCCCTAATTATAATGCTTCTAGAAATTTTTAAACATATATTCAGTGTCACTTACTAATATGATAACTATAATTAGAGCTACATGGTATGTAGCCATGAAAAGCTACTATCCCTCCTTCCACATATTTTTCTTTGCATCCATAGCAACAACAGTAATTCACCATCGCTAATACACTATCAACAAATGGTGAAACACAACAAAAACTCTTGATATTATAAACTTCAAACGCTGCAGAAAACACACACGCGCAGCGAAGTCCCGGAAACACTTGACAATCCTCGTTTAATGTTGACAACATGCGCAGAACGCAATGCTCACTCTAGAGATATTTTCTCTATGTGTTCTCGACCAACACTCCTGAGATTTTACTCTCGCAGACAGACCTCGTCTCACAACAATGCTTAGAATCACGCTCCCATGTTTCGCCCTCAGATTGTTTGTACTGCTATCGTAGTGCTTATTTATTTGCATAGAGCATCGCAGAATCTCGTACAATGCAAAGAATAGCCTAAGGTGGCTATATTGTTTTCGATACTCAATGGAATATTTAATCATTGTAATGGAGAGTTCCGACACTTTCCTTATAACGTATGTTCTATTGTTCATTATAAATCTTCACACAAAATCAGTGCAGTAGTTGCATTGAAATATAACACGAGCACGTTTGATGACAGCCTATTCACTGGTAAATTGTCACTAGAATACGAAAAGTTGTAAGTAACTAAGGTTGGCGGAGATTCAAGGCAAGGAACCAATAGGTGGTTACTACATTATTTGACCACCGATCCGTTGGCTCGATCTGAGGACAGGGTTCCCCAGAATTTGAGTTCCTAAAATTATCATGCAAGAAGGGCGTCTGCTCATTAACACTCTAACGTTTACTGGTTCATTGTGACTTATACACGCCTAAGTAGATTGCAGAGCTTACCTCTTTATTTCAGTTTTTTTAAACAAAAAGAAGACAGTTTTTTTGTGTGGTCCGGCGGTCCGCCAGTGCTGCTGCCATCGGCCTCTGTATCAGACGATGGCTGTGAATCCTGAAAAGCTGCCTAACACAAACTTCACACCATGCTTCACTTGCAGCTGCAAAGTGAAATAACTACTTCTCACACCGAAATCTGAGCAGAATTGTAAAAGATTCTCTCACTATCAGCGTAGGAAGTCACCTTACCTGCATTTGCGAATAAGACAATGAAATGGAATGACGACAATGAAACTTTGTGCCGGAGGGGGACTCAAACCGGATTTGGCGCTTTTTGCGTGCTGTCGCCTTACCATTTTGCTATCTCGGCGCCACTCACGGCCAAACTTCCATGTCGTCAACGTTTTATCTACAACCTGTTCTCATACATCCATTATGTATGAGGATGATGATGAGGTCTCATACTCCGAGGAGCGTAGGCGACGATGGGACGATGCGGGAGACCCGTACTGCCGACTAGTCAAGGTCCTAGCGGAGGTGGTTTGCCATTGCCTTCCTCCGACCGTAATGGGGGTGAATGATGATGATGAAGACGACACAGTAACACCCAGTCATCTCGAGGCTTAAAATCCTCGACCTCGCCGGGAATCGAGCCCGGGACCCCGTGCGCGGGAAGCCAGAACGCTACCGCAATACTACGAGCTGCGGACCCATTATGTATATTGCAATGTATATTCCAGTACAGTGGAGACCTGTTACTTGAAAGTCGCTTGGCTGGTGTCAGTGGATAAATACATTATCGCAGCGTGTCTGCGTTATTACGAATTATGATGCAGAGTTCGTTCGGAGATGCATGCATGTCCGAAAGAAGAGGCACTGCGGCAACAACTGCAAATACATTTCTTGTATTACATAACGGCATGTCCGAAGAAACTCTGCGTCGCTTTTCCTAACAACACTGGTACTGCCATATCGAAGTCGCCTTAACTCCTCCTGTCTTCCCTCGTAGCATTCGTCCTTGCTTCGAGAGCCAATCATAGCCTCTCATGAGTAGTCATCCAATGACAAGTGCGTCTCCTGGAGAGTCCTCCCATTTCCTAACAATTTTCCAAAACGACGACGTCCAGCATGGCTGACCAACGAAATTCTGGCTTTTTCGTGCCAGGAGACCTACAGCTATAGGAAAGTATGTGTTTCAGCTCTGTCCTGTCGGTGTTTCAAAGGAGAGCGTTAGCATGTTGTCCCTACGACCCTCCTAAGATTCCTTTCCCAAGGAGAGCGTTAGCATGTTGTCCCTACGACCCTCCTAAGATTCCCATCTGCTTTATGTACATGAGAGGCCAGCTAAAGATATTTTTGGGACAAGAAAGTTGCAGTTCACAGTTACAAAGTCCTCACGCCTCACCTCTGCTGTTCTGCTGAGAGTATAAACCTATAAATACCCGTAGCTTTTACAGAGCCTGCCTAGTGTCCACCGGTTTAGTGTTCTCCTATCGGCAGACTGGCGCCGTCTACTCTGCATTTTTCGCCCATATCTCATTGTTGCCCGCCTCCCAGGATCTTTATTGGACTTTACACCGCTCTCACCTCAGAAAGACGATTTAGGAATGTGGGAGCGATGGACGTCGCACGCAGAATTCCAACGGGCGGCCGCGGCCATATCTGCTGTCGGCACTGTATCAGCTCGCGACCGGCTAAGCCCCATATTTTCTGGCAAACACAACAGGCTTCGGCGAACGCTGTCCTACCTGTTGTAGGCGTCAAATTTTGCAACCTCCTTTAAGTTGCTGGTGCCCTACAGTCAGCTTTCACCTGGTACATGTTCGTGAAATTGCCAGCCCATCTAAACGTAATTTTCAAGAGATAAAACGACTACAAGTACTTCATGTATAGGCAGCCACTATCGGATAATCTTTAATGATTACAAGGGAATACATTACATATGATAAAGTGAAAGTCAACACAACCGGCAGTTTGGCCGTTTTTTACACCCATCCCATTTAAGTCTGAAATTTTGCGAGGTCTGTGACAGACTTCAGTGAGCTACAGACTGAAGGAAAATTTGAGTATCGCTTCCCAGTGGGTATATGGAAACAAAACTGACTACGATAATTGGCAAAGGAGGCGTTGCCAACCTATAAGTGAATGCTTAATGTTTGCTATCATACACTTATGGGAACCACCCTTATTCAAACTGACTTGCTGCCAGATGGGCAGAAGCCACCGATGTATGTTGCAAGCGGAATATTTTTCTGTTTTAGGATGACAACTACAAGAATTTAAACATTCAGAAAAAAAATCGGTCCAGCTCTCTCCAGTGGAAAACAGACTGGCACACTTAATTCGAGAAAGAGTGTATTTAGTTACAATATCATCTGTTCGTTCTTCCCTATTGAGTTGTGTCGTCTCGTATCGATTTCTCCTCCGGGCGACTACCTCTGCCTGGTTTCTCCATTGGTCGTCCGTTGGCGCTGCCACCGCGCCGCGGCCGGTGGCCGAAATTTCGCAGTGGGCGAGTCTCGTTTGGACAGCGTTGGAACGAAGTTGGGGCTCTGAGCTGCAGCGGTCGGACGACGGTTGGTCGATTATGCGGGAAGTGACAAAAGGCCCCGTTCCACGAGAGGCTAAGGGCTTTTGATTTTCTAATGAAAGCGTGTTGCCGCCGACGCACATTTGGTTGCCGTCCATCAAAGTGACCTCTTGGTAGGAAGCAGTCAGTTGGCGATTCACTAGCCACCTTTTCCCCTGTCTGTAGTTTCAACGGTAACGACGGTCGGTTATTCGATCGGCAGTCTCAGCGGACGACGTGTATTGGGTATTTTCGCCGCTTCTGGGTTCTGTGTGCTCCTGATTACTTGCCGTTCGTCCCTGTTGCTACACAGTGACTGATTTTAGTATTGTTTGACTTGCTTGCGGTACGGTATTTTGGTGGATCTGGAAGGGGTCCAACTAATTGGAATCCTGCTGGGATAGACAGAGCGATTATTGCTCTGAGTTGTTAATTTTTTTTTAAATTGTGTTTTACATTTACATTGCTCGTCCAGTGGGGTGTCCGTTAGCCCTAGTCGCACAGGGAGACGGCTGTCATGTAGCGCACACTGTGGACTGTTGCATCCTGTGAAATTCTATAAGGAGCAATCAATCTTCACGCTGTCCGAGTACTGGATGTGTGGAGGCAACTTGCTGGAGTTACCTCGGATTAATCCTGTGTTTAAATACTAAGCTGTTTAAATGTTTGTCAGGATATACCTGTATATACATAGTTTCATTGCAGTTCTCTTTGGTTATTCCTTGGGCGTAAGTGTTATAATCTTATTTAAGTATTTGCCTTTTTTTAAAAAAAATAAGACGACGGAACAATTTTGCATAAGCTTAAAGTGGTGAATTATCATTTTGTTTCACGTGTTTACTGTCGATGTTGATCTAACACTCTGGTCGCCAGTTCTGCAGACTGGGGTAGTTACCTACATGATGTGCTGACCCAGCTCCTGGGCCATCAAATTGTTATGATGTGCCTCGCCGGCAGAATTGACGACTGTAGACGAAGGGGGCGCGGTTCTTGGCGGAAGTCCTTACGAGGACCTCACTGGGACCGCTATTCTGTGCCGAGTTGAGGTTGTGGGTCCTCGATCAAGTCTCTGCCCCGAGAATCTTCTAAATTTTCAGTTCCTCAATAAACTTGTCTCTGTTGCCTCAGCTTGCCTTCTCCTCCTGGAATCAAGCCCCAAAATTGTGCGTTAAACTGTATTGCAAGGACACGCACACGCATATATATATATATATATATATATATATATATATATATATATATATATATATATTTTGTAAGGTGTATGCTTCGCCGGCGATGGGCGAGGCATGACAGAAACTCTGACCAGAGAGTAGTATATCGTTAGTTGTTGCTTGTCGCGGGTCTGCGCTAGTCTGCGCGAATCGACAACAGTCAGTCTGCGCGAGTCGACAGTAGTAGTCAGCCGGATACAGGAGTAGTCAGTCGGATACAGTAGCGAGTGGACGGTAGTAGTCTGCGGGAGTCGACATGTGTCGGCAGTGTGCTCTGGTCGCGACTCTGGTCAGGACTCTGGAGGATTAGTATTGTTATAGAAGGTAAAGAAGCAGTCTTGCGCATATTTAATAATGTATGTTAATTGTAATTTAATTTGTTCAGAAAAAAATGCCACAATAATAATTTTTATAAAGTAACTTTTTTAAAGAAAAGTATTCATTTCAATTTAAAGAATTTTTCCACTCTTTTGAAGAAAAAGCATTCATTTCAATTTAAAGAATTTTTCCAATGCATTATCATTGCTTCCAAGAATCAAAAAAAAATATACGCCAGCATTGCACGAAGCTGTGTCGATAAATAAGAGCAGATATAGATGCAGTTTTTATTGAGGTAAGAATTTTTGCTTTTGTTATTCATAATACAGGGCCGAAGGTCAGCGCTGCTGTCCTTATAAAATTTACCAGATATTATTATATCTGTTGGGAGGTTACATTTCGTTCATGGTTCATTATTTAGGTCAATTTTCATTCCTTAACTTTTGTGGAGAGGTGACACTTGGCGACATCCAGCCAGGATCGTACTTCTTTGTGAATCTTCTGAGAGGTAGCCATATATCTGCTCTTATTTACTTAAATTGTAGTTTGCATCTGGCGCAAGCATTTACTAATTTGTCGCTCTTTCTTTCACAGATCATCGGCAATTTGTTGCTCTTTGTTGCATTTGTGTTTGTTGCATTCTGCATTGTCTTTGTTTCATTTGTGAATAATTATGATTCGTGTAAAAATGCTGCGAAAAACTGTAAACAGTACATCGCGATGTACAATGAGTGAAATAGCCGATTTGAATAATTAGACCGATAGTACTTGCGACACGCAGTGTAATAATGACAGTTCCCCATTTACAGACAATCAGTGCGTACTGATCACCGGTAATGATTATATTGCTAATGATGAACAAACGAATTCAATTGTGTCCGTTGTTAATTTAAAGACAACTGATGACGCGGGACGTTCTGTTACAATGAATGCTGCCCAGCTTGACACACCCGGTTTGCAAAGTGTACGTAATGAACAGACAAATTTTTCCAATGACAATGAACAGTGTACTCAAAGTACGTCAGATTTATTTAATTCCGATTTAGGGACTAACAGTGCACATCCGATTGGCGAACATTTTCAAGAATCACAAAATGACCGAATGGATACACAAAACGCGACAAAAGCAGATACACCATCAAACTGCACAGAGAATAGAGTAGGTAATATTGGCTTGGATCAAATTATGGCAATATTGCTACAACAGAATGAAAGACAAGAGAACAATCTTAAACAATTTAGTGGAAATCTCAAACAACAACTTAATGAAACTAATGAAAATGTCAAACAAATTAATGAAAGTCTTAAACAATCGAAAAAGAAACAAGAATACAATCACAAACAACTTAGTGAACAGAACGAACAACTTAATGAAAAACTAGACAACAATTCCAGACAGCTTAGTGAACAGATTACAGCGGTTGCCGCGCAGTGTCATGATACTAAAGAACAATTACGTGAGGAAATTGAGGCTTACTCTAGGAAAAGTAGTGAAGAAAATAGATCTGTTGCTCAAGAATTAAGGGATATGCAAACAGCTGCAACATAATCACTTAGAGACGAAATTAGTGCAGTGGGTAAACAATGCTCTGAAAATGCAATACAGTTACACGACGAGTTTAAGTTAATGACAGCAGAGCTTTCGCGCACACTGGATGCAAAAGTAGAAGCGAAAATCCAACCAACAGAATAGTCAAACTGACGAACGTTTTAATCATCACCTGCAAAACAGTGAAACGCGTTTCCGTAAATCTATACAGGAACAGAATAAAGTAAAGAGACAAGTTATGGAAACAATTACCACACAGAGACAGGAAGATAAACGAAAATTGTTTACGAAAGCAAAAACATACGTAGACAACAATATTGCTACTGTATCAGACGAAATTAATACAATCAAACAGTTGAACACCGAACTGCGTGATGAAATTTGCGATCTTAAATCAAAAACAGATACACACACAGTAGACTTTCAGACAGTGACCGACAGACTCGAACAATTAGAACTAACACTGGATTCCGATGTCATCAAAGCTGACGTTAAAAAATTGAACGAAACCACACGTAAAATACAAAAACAAATTAATGCTTCTGACACTAAAAACGATGATCAGGTAAAAATACTGACTGAAAAATATGATGAATTGGCCAGTCGTATTGACGTTATTGAAAGTAATAATGACAGCAAATCAGACGATACTTCAACGGTTTCGTTTAATCAAACACCTGAATTCCAAAATTTTCAGCAAACGATCAGTGAGATAGATTCGTCTAATAATACATTACACAGAAAATTGTCAACTTTACAGCAAGAGGTAACAGAGATGAAAAATGTTTCAGCGTTTAATACATCACAGCAGACGCCACTTTGCGAACATTTGTCAGACTCACACAGCCAGTGTAACTTAAGTAATTTACAGAGAGTACGCGACTTAAAATCCGAAAAGACACAGACAAACAGATTCTTATGTAATCGTGAACCTGTTCACATATTCAGTGATGAGAATTTTGATTATAAGCATTTTCTATCTGTGAGAAATTTTAAAGTATTTGAAAATGACAGAGCACAGGTACACGTTTTGAACTGTATATGACAATTTATTTTTGTACTTTCACCGCCATTACCTGTAATGCAGAAACTACAATTAGCATTGATACAGCAATTTATTTTTGAAATTTCACCTCCATTGCCTGTAACGCAAAAGCTAAAATGTATTTGCAGCGCGAAATAAACCTCAGGAGATTCATTACACTGTATTGAGTATGTGCCGTAGCGTGCACAGGGCCCCGAGCCGTAGTAGTGCTGTTTAATCTTTAGTTTTCTGCACTGCTGCCTTCTCTTCTACTAACCTTTATATCTATCAAAACAGCTCTTTAACTATTGCTCTATCTAGGATTAAGAAATGAGTAAAGAAAACCTGATATGTCAAATTTTACCGAAAGTGACAGTTCTATTTAGACACTCCCGAAATGACAACTATCGCCGTAACATTAATAACAGATAAAATTATAATCATCAGTATGTGTAAAATTATCAGCAACTGGAACCATATTTTAGTAATAATAGACGTTTTTCGCCGCAACAGCATGAAAGCCAGCTGGTTAGCATACCTAACCAACAATGTAATGTACAAGGTCAACCAGGCTTTAATGTTTCGCCGCGTGCACGTATAGCATCAGCTCCAACAAATAGTAACGCACAGCAACAAGGAAATCAGTACGTACAGAAAACACACTATTTCAATCCCTATCGCAGTGCACCATATAGAAATGATTATCACGACAGACGCAAAAATAATGAGCACAATTTTCAGCGTACGTTAAATAACAGTCGGTCTTATCAGCAGCAGGAACCTCAGCAAGAACATATCATCATGAATGAACCAGACAGTAGGTATCATCCAGAGCGTAATACGTCAGGAAGAAATAACAGAACGGCACAAATAGTTGTAATGCCACAGTATCCTCCTGAAAATAATAACACGCCAGATAGAATTTGATTAAACACAGTACAGGTTGCATATTACAGTAACGCAAGCAATACTTTTGACACGCAGAATCTTGTTCACGAGAATGTTATTTGAAACATGCTTTGTTGAATGCACCATTTTTATCGCACCCAGATCTTACCAGAAATTTTTCCATTGCCACTGACAGTTCTAACACCGCTTTAGACGTACATATTTTTCAGGAAATTGAAGAAGATGGTTGTATAGTAATTAAAATCATCACTTTTGCAAGTCACATTCTGTCACCTGCTGAACGTAATTATTCTGTTACAGAACTTGAAACATTATGTGTTGTATGGGCTTTTACCAGATTTAGGCATTTTCTTTATGGGAGACACTCTACAGTTTATACAGACCGCAGAGCGATACAATTTTCACTTTCGGCTAAATTTACACACGACAGATTAAGCAGATGGAAACTTTATCTACAGGAATTTAATATTATAATTGTTCACATTCCCGGCACACAAAATATTGTAGCAGATTCACTATCCCGTTCTCTCAGCAACAATCAGCAAGACATCGCAACCAACTTCTGCAAAGCAAATTTCAGCGTCATGTACATTCAACAAGTTGCATTTGAAAATTTCATTTCGTCGTCATTACAAGACATAGCACAAGAGCAGAATAAAGACGACGTATGGAAAGAGATTAAACACCTTTCGCAAGATAGGAATAATGTTACCATTAGAAACCATTACACTGTACGCAATGACATTCTGTTTCGCCGCTCTCATCCTGACAGCAACAATTGGTTAGTATGCATTCCTGACGAACTTGTTAACAAATTAATCTGGTATACTCATTTAAGTTACCCACATTACGGAGCCAGAAAATGTTTTCTTATACTGAGACAGAACTGTTATTTTACCAACATGGAGAAGCGTATTCGACGAGTTTTAGCGTCATGTAAAATCTGCCAGAAAGCTAAATCAGATACGACTTCACATATTCCTCCATTACATCCCATTGTACGTGTTAAATTAAGACACATGGCCGCTGTAGAAATTTTTGGTCCGATTCCCAGAACTAATAGAGGTTTTTGCTACATCTTTGTCGCTGTTGAACTCACTTCAAAATTTGTTACCTTCACTCCGTTACGCAAAGCTAATGCTAAAACTATTTCTAATGCATTTATAAAACATTTTTTATTTCATGTAGGGCATGTGTTGAAAGTAATTTCGGACAATGGATCACAGTTTCGATCTGCTATATGGACACGTATGTTACGAGCTAGAAACATTTCTCCGATATATATATCCAGGTACCATGCTTCTTCGAACCCTTGTGAATGACTAATGAAAGAAATTGGTAAACTGTGTAGAATTTACTGCCATAAAAAAAAATTTATTGGGACACACACATACTCTCATTCCAAAATGTAATTAATTCCATACCGAATGAACCTACTATGCTATCTCCATCTGTTATACTGAAAAATGTTGAACCACCTAACAAAATTAAAGAATTAGTAACCTTTCCTACATCTCGTCGACTTCGACACCATGAAATAATTGACATTGCGCTGAACAACATCAAACGTGCCGCAGAGCGCCGGAGAAGATAGCGTAAACAGGTTTGTATAAGCCGTGACTTTCACACTGGACAGAAGATATTAGTACGTACACACTATTTATCCAATAGAGGAAAAGGTAGTCGTAGTAAATTTGAACTTCTATACGCAGGTCCATATCGGATTCGCAGCATTCCTCACCCCAATGTAGTACACGTCGAAACTTTGAGAACCAGAAAAACCAAAGGGAACAACCACATATCGAACATCAAACCTTTTATTGAATGAACATACTTTATGATTTATCACACTGTAATGCCATTTCCTAATTTTTTTAAGACCACTTATGGGATTATATTCACATGAACACTTACTGATGATTATCGTAATTTTTTCTTGGCGAGTGTCCGGCATGGTAAGGTTAGCAGGTCGCTCTTCTTGTCGTTACACATCAGACCGTGCATATTTTTCCAGATGAACTTATACATTTTATGACCACTTACGTAATTATATTTATGTGACTACTTACTGATGATTGTCATATTTTTTCTTGGCTAGTGCCCGGCAAGGTAAGGTTAGCAGGTCGCTTTTCTTGTCGTTACACATCAGACCGTGCATATTTTCCATTTTTCATGTATGTATGATTGTTTTCCTGATTTGTTTGTATGCACTACGAAATAGTTAAGATATAACAAACACCAGTTGACTTTAAAACTTTTGCCGTATGATATCTCAACATCGTGACTATTTTACTTTTTTTTTTTTTTGCTGCTACATTGTGAACAACTGTGTACATTTTGCTTCTGAACACTGTGAATGTTTTTGACATATTACGTTTTCTGTCATACTATGCTGTATGCTCAATTATGTTACTATAAACCAGTTTTTATCTAATGGGTATATGAATTAAATGCAAGACATTAATCTTTGTTCATCATTTTCAGAAAGAAATAACGTATAAACGAAATAAATTAAACAGAAATGGGAATTTCACCTTCGGAATGAACGAAAGAGGATGCAATACCTCATGATGAAGAGTAAATAGATCAGAATTAACAAGCATTAAGAAGAATATACTATACACATCGTAGAATAGCAGTCTTAACTAATTTTTTCTTTCAGAATACGAGGCGATTGATGCAGGCTGTCAGGCAGAACTACACATCTTAGTTTTAGTGATGAAATATGCTAGAAATAAGGAATAGTTGTATAATGAATAATGAAGTGACTTTTTTGCAGATGATAATGAATGGTGATGAATAATGATGAAGAATATGCTACTATGGATAATGAAGTTTTTCTTTACAGGTGATGGTAATAATGGAGTTATGGTGATATGGGTAATGAAGTTTTTCTTTGCAGATGAAAATAATGATGAAGTTTATATATTTGCTGTTAGTTAAGAGATGCTATGTAGTTATTTGAGTATTTGTTGCAGTTCGTTTTGACAGTATGTCTTATATCGGATGGTATAATGACTGAAGGTTTTGGAAAGGACATCTTGAGAACATATATATTTTTATACACATTTCACTACCTGTTAATTCGAAGTTCACTACTTTTCAGCATAATATGCGTTTCTTCTTTCAGTTTCATAATCCATTTTGAATATTTTGCAGGAGAATTTATTCATGAAATTAATGTGGTATAAATAGTTGTTTATTAAACCTATGTCGTTTATGAATGTGATCACATATACTCTACTTGTTTCATAACCTTGCTACAGCTGACTCATGACGAATGACGTTACACATCTTCATTTGCAGCAATACTCAAAAACATACAAAGTAATTACCAGTCCCAAATAATGCTACTAGTTTAAGAGAGTTCTGAATAATACTGATCAGCTCTGAATAGTATGTCACTTCAATAATGACTTCTGAATAATACAAAAAGAATGTTTTGTAACTGGCCAATGAATGCCACTGTTTATTGTAATAAGATTACATATGATGCCAATGATTACTATAATTAGACTAATTATGTATAAATGCTATGCCAATAATTAACTCATTTTGAGTAATGATGTCTGAATAATACAAACCAAAAAAAAAATGCTTTGTAACTGGCCAATGAATGCCACTGTTTATTGTAATAAGATTACCCATGATGCCAATGATTACTATAATTAAGTGAACTATGTTGATACTACGCCATTCATTAGCTTCTGTTTTGAATGATGACTTCTGATGGTTTGTAACTGGGCAATGAGTGCCAATAATTACTATATTCAGTTAATTTTATGAACATTATTCTGTAATACTACATACATGGTACAGAAATGTTCAGTAACTGTGCGATGAGAGCCACCAATTACTCAGATCAGTTGTTAGACTAGTGTAATTCTCAATGAAGACTAGTATGTGACTTAATGTCCTTCACCTTCTGACCTAATTACCAGAAATTACTGCAATATCCATTTGTCCTGTTTATCCTCATGATCATGGAGTACTATATTTGGTTTTTGCACTAATTCTACGTTGGTCTACTTTACAAGAACACGGTGTTGACACGACATGCTGTCCACCACCTTGAGCGATGGAGATGTTATTATGGTCCCACTATTTGGGGTACCTAGTGTACTACCAAAATGAGAGCATGGAATATTATTACGACATTTCAGTGTCTTTGCTACACTGATTAATACTTTCAAGGAAAAGGGCTTCAGATTGTATCACTTGGTGTTGTGCTTCTGTAGAAAGATATGGACTTTCAGTGCAGCTGCGTGCAACCTAAAGTGCTACAACCATGACGCAATCCTTCCCATTCCTTTCCTAATTCTTATAAAATGAAAAAGACATATACAGTGCGTGTGCACTTCATTTCATTTGTTAACAAGATCAGTTGTCCTAAAAATACTAAAGACTTCTATTGTGCATGTACACTTTATTTCACTCCTTGATATGTTTTGTTTGTTGTAAAATATTAGAGAGTTTTACAGTGCGTGTGCACTTTTGCCATTTGTTAATATGATTTGTAATCATTGTGTATACATTTTGTGATTCCCAGATATGTTATGAGCTTCAATGCGTGTGCACTTTCGTCATTTTGTTAACATGATTTGTATTCATTGCTTATACATTTTGTGATTTTCTGATATATTCTGAACTACAGTGCGTGGGCACTTTTGTCATTTCTCAATATGATTTGTACTCGTTGCCTATACGTTTGTGATTTCCTGACATGTTCACTACTACAGTACGTGTGCACTTTTGCCATTTGTTAATATGTTTTGTACTCATTGTTTATACATTTTGCCATTGCTTGATATGTCTGTACTCAGTGCGTGTGCACTACATTTCATGTTATGCACCTATATATATATGTACATATTCTGTGATTGTAAAGTTAATTAATTATGAAAAATTTGTTGCTCATGGCAAGTCCAATTGACTCACCATCGCTGCCAAATTTTTGCCCCCCCCCCCCCCCCAGTGGAGGGTTACGTAAGGTGTATGCTTCGCCGGCGATGGGCGAGGCATGACAGAATCTCTGACCAGAGAGTAGTTTATCGTTAGTTGTTGCTTGTCGCTAGTCTGCGCTAGTCTGCGCGAGTCGACAGTAGAGGTCAGTCTGCGCGAGTCGACAGTAGTAGTCAGTCGGATACAGGAGTAGTCAGCCGGATACAGTAGCGAGTGGACGGTAGTAGTCTGCGGGAATCGACATGTGTCGGCTGTGTGCTCTGGTCGCGACTCTGGTCAGGACTCTGGAGAATGAGTATTGTTATAGAAGGTAAAGAAGCAGTCTTGCGCATATTTAATAATGTATGATAATTGTAATTTAATTTGTTCAGAAAACACGCACCAAAATAATTTTTATAAATTTACTTTTTTAAAGAAAAGTATTCATTTCAATTTAAAGAATTTTTCCACTCTTTTGAAGAAAAAGCATTCATTTCAATTTAAAGAATTTTTCCAATGCATTATCATTGCTTCCAAGAATCAAAAAAAAATATACGCCAGCATTGCACGAAGCTGTGTCGATAAATAAGAGCAGAGATAGTTGCAGTTTTTATTGAGGTAAGAATTTTTGCTTTTGTTATTCAGAATATATATATATATATATATATATATATATATATATATATATATATATATATATATATTTGGAATTGGATATTCCTTAGCCTTCTGGGTCTCTGTACTGATCTCCACTTTGTTGTAATACTTAAAAATTTTAAGGCAATTTCTAAGCCTTCTCGCGCTTGCTAATTATTGATTTTGATCTTCCTGAGTTTACTAGTAAATTCCAAGGGTTTAGGCACTCTGTTACTGTTGATATTGATATTGTATATTTTAAGGGATAAATTTCGAAGCAAATTTTTAAGCCCTTCTGGAGATCACGGTTGTTGTTAACTTTCTTTTCGCATCATTCCACTGTAAAGCAAAATTTTATATGTTTTCACGGAATCTATCGAGATATTTTTGACCACAAGTAGTGATGAACCTGATGCTCGGCCCGTCCATGAATTCATGCCACCACCAAAGAGAGACCATTTCACCTATCAATATTGTCGCGTTCCAGCACAGTTTTGTAGTGCGATCGGAACGTTCACGACAATCTGAGGGTTGCTTGAGAGTCAACCTTTATTGTTGGAGATGAGAGGGAGAAAGTTCTCCGAGGTAGAACTGGGTGGTTATTGGTTGCAGTGGTAATCTTTTAGGATTAATGGCAGGATGGGTATACTGAAGAGTTCAGTATTTATTTATGTGATATCTTTATCCTCTTTGATAACTAATAAAAGAGGTGCCAGTTCCTAACCCCTTTCTGTATTATTTGTCAGATTCAATTTATTCTTACCAACAGGTCACTCATCTAAGCATACAAGAGACTATTATTCTGTAAATTGTTCTTGTTAATTACAAAACTACAAATGCTGGCTGTTTCTTGAGACAAAGACCGATCGTCTATGTTCAGAGCAGTTCCCCAGAATAGATAATGATTACTTATCTTGCAGTTGATGTGTGTGTCTCCATATATTATCATTGAATTCTCGCTGCGAATATTACTTCTGCAAGCTCAGGTTGCGCCTGACTGGCGTACTACTGCTCTCGGACTCCTCCGTCAGACTACTCCATCAGACTGACTCTTCTCATTTTATCTCTTGCTTATATACCGTCTAAGCAGCGGCTGACCCTCGATAATAACCTTTTCGGATATTTGCATTAGCTGGTTCCCTTGACACGTAAATATTTTAATGTTGGATTTCTCCCAGAGGTTTCAAATGGTTCAAATGGCTCTGAGCACTATGGGACTCAACTGCTGAGGTCATTAGTCCCCTAGAACTTAGAACTAGTTAAACCTAACTAACCTAAGGACATCACAAACATCCATGCCCGAGGCAGGATTCGAACCTGCGACCGTAGCGGTCTTGCAGTTCCAGACTGCAGCGCCTTTAACCGCACGGCCACTTCGGCCGGCCCCAGAGGTTTCCGCTCGATGTTACCACTTACGTATACTGGAAAGCTTCCGTTGACGTTAGGACGTCTATCCCTTGGTACAGTCTCAAATAGTCCCATCACGTGTTTGGTCCATGTTCTGACGGGCTACTGAAGGTCCCTGCTTTACATAACATATGGAAAACTTCTGTTGTCGTCCAACTGCGGTTCAAATAATGTCTTAATGTGCGTGTTTTGATCGTATGTATGCGTCTTGTCTCTCTCCCCTTCAGAAATATCCTCCACTAGGGTTTGCCAATGCTTAAACTCTGAGGCTTCTACTTTCATGAGGTGACAATTGTTCTCCACTCATTTCATCCGACAAGTATTGCTTAGTAAAATCATTATTAATTTTTTTCTTGTTACTAGACAATATTGTGGTACCTTCTTAATGTTAGTTTAGGAAGTAACAAAGATTTGACATAAGCTTCACACACACACACTCACACTAACACTCACACCTATCATTTCTATTCCAACACTTTTACATGAAATTAAATATGCACAAATGAGAAAAGTAATCAGTTACACAATAACTATACATTACAAATCAAAACATCAGAATGTTTTTTATAAAAGTAAACATCTCCAGCGAATTCACGAAAACACTACAAGTTTACAAAGAGGTTCAAAAACTGTGTTGAAATTCTTGCTTTTAAAAGAATTCAAACATATAAACAATTACAAAATCCCACGATAATTCGCAAGTAAATGATATAACATAATTTTAAGAAAATGGAATGGACATAACAGACTAATTGTACAAAGAATTCAGAACAGTCTTGTTGGAAAAGAAGGAACGTTTGTGATATATATAATTCACAGAACTGTTTACTACACTGAATTAGAGACGGCACGCAACACACAGGATAACATCCTTTTCCATACTTCTGGAGACATTGGGTTAACACTATTAATATGGGGACGATGATTCACTGTAGCTTGTCTGTGGGAGGCGAAGGTCAAATTGCTCAAATTCTCCGTCGCGTCTCATCCATTAGTGACAGCTGATGTGGGCATAATCAAGGCTCATTAATGTGGAGCAAGGCTCTCAGTATGACGTTGCATTAGCATATGCATACGTCTTCTTCGTCGGCTGGACTGCAGGAGTCCACTCTGGGATTCCTGTCTTGGCTGACGTCACATTGAACCCATTTCATCAAGAAGCGCTATGGGTTGTTGCATTCTGCATGTACTATAAAAAACCGTAGTTGTACTAGATATCGATAAGGATATGCTGTAGAAAAATAGCTTTGGAAAGTGATATTGCAATGGGTTAACTGGATATGTCTTTTGATCCCATAGTTCACGGACTGAAACAAAGAATCGGGATATCACTGATTTGGCATTCTGGATTAGTAGAGCTCCACTTCGTGTGATGTGAGCTCCTGTCTATGCTTGACTTCTGCTGGCGTTTACAGAGTCGCTTTTGTCATTTTCCAAGCTCTGCTGTCGGCAAATGTCGTATCCCCTACCCAGCCGTCAGCGTCTACCTTGGTGGATGAATCGCAGCCAACTGCTGTTGTCTGGTCGTGAGGAAACCGGTATTTAGAGTCAACGCACCCCTCCACGCCAGACAGGGTGGCGCCAGAGTTCTCTTCCTGTCATTGCGGTCTCGTCCTGCAGAAAGTGGGTTAGCCAGCCCTTACTTTCGCAGCCACTGGGCATCCTACAGTGGTTTCCTTCCGGTCTCGCGAGCATAACTGAGACCCGCTCGCCAGTCCTGCGTTGTCTGCGGGACTATCTGCACACTACTTCCAATTAAACGTTACATTCTTACAAACACTTGGGAGTTCACTTCCACATAGTAAAGAATCAGAAAATATCGCACAAGTCCAGTTTGATTAAGTGACTAGCACAAACTCATCCCCTGATTCACCAACCCAGAGAGGAATGGGAATAGACCCCCAACGAATATACCCCAACCTGGAGCATGCACTGCAACTCTCCAGATTGGAGGAGCCGGCAATCCTCACCACGGCACTAAGACATGTGGTACGTGTCGGCCATGAATATGGCAGAGATGTCACCTTCCCAGTAATGGAGGCTGTGGATAGAATCCAGCTCAAGACAATGAATCTCCCCACCGACTTCGGAGCCCTGCGAGATCTAGTTAAAAAGGTATTTGAACGACGTAACGAGAATTTCAACATAGAAGAACTATATCATCAAGCAGTAATAACCAATGGTAGAGTAGCTCACGACTGGTCCAAAAACTGGCCAGAATCACATATTCATACCTACTTCCCACGTGAACCAAATAAACGTGGGTCAGATAAACGAACACAACAGTAAACTAGTCTTGCAGGAACTTCGGAGGGTGATGGAAGAGAAGAGTCTAGATGTACTCTGTCTACAGGAACCGTACTCTCAAGCGGGACGAATCCCATACATGGCTGCCAATTGGCAAATAATATACACCGGAGTAGAACCAAAAGCCGCAATAATAATCACTAACAAATCATTCAGGGCCACGGTCCTCACGCAGTTCTCGAGCGAACACTGCAATGTCGTGGAACTACAAACACCGACAGGAGTGATCTACATCTCAAACATATACTTCCAATATGGGCGAGAAATAGATGAGATCTTGGAGATACTCACACAGGTTACCACGGCACTGCGGGGACGCAGGATGATAGTAACGGCAGACATAAATGCAAAGTCCCCCCTTTGGTTCAGTGGCACTCACGATGATCGAGGGCTAAAGGCCGAAGAGACGATAATGGCATTGCAACTGGTGGTTGCAAACCAACAAGGGAACCCCCCCACCTATACAGGCGGCGGGGGAGATGGCACAAATATACATGTGACGTTGGTAACACCAAATCTCATCACAAAAGTCAACAACTGGAAAGTGTGGGACAGAGCAACCACCAGTGACCATAACTTAATTTCTTTCAATATTGGGGAAAGGGAGTGCCATGGGGACATGGGGTGGGAGCTGCAGTTCAATTATAACAAAGCCAACTGGGACCGTCTCGCGGAGGAGTGCAACATCCCGACATTGCTGGAGGGTGATGAAAACGTAGACGAATACGCCGAAGAGCTGGTACAGGCTATCACCAGGGCGGTGCGAGCCGCGGTACCAACCAGGAGGAGAGCCGTCGCGGCCACCCCCACACCATGGTCGGCTGAATTAGAACAGATGCGCCAGGCTGTAAGGAGGGCGAGGAGGTACTACCAGCGGAGTGTCGTCTGGAGAGAGAAACAAAGATGGTTACAGATCTACAGAGAGAGCAAGGATCAATTTCAACAGGAGCTCAGGGCTGTCAGACTCAGAAGTTGGGAAAGTTACGTAAAAAGCCAATTGGCTACGGACCCTTCGGGAGTCCCATACAAGTTAGTAAGAGAGAAAATAAGATCACCTATGGTGCTTTCCACAGTCAGGGACGGGGACCGGATGACGGGCACGTGGCAGGAAACTGCCGAGGCCCTCCTCCGGGTCCTGTTGCCTGACGATGTGGAAGAAAATGAGACAGATGAACAGAAAGGAATAAGAAGAGAAGACCAAAGGGACTACAACAATAACACAAGAACTTACCCCTTCTCTGAAGAGGAAGTCGCTGCCCAAAGAAAGGCCTTTAAAAAGGGTAAAGCTCCTGGCCCGGACGGCATTACTGCGGAGGTGGTGCAATTCCTTGCCCCCCAGCTCGTAGCTGCTCTCACTAAGTTGTACAACGAGTGCCTACAACTCGGGAAATACCCAGCAATTTGGAAAAAAGCAAATGTAATAATAATCAAAAAGAGTCCAGACAAAGATCCTACAGAAATCAAGTCTTATAGACCTATCTGCTTGCTAGATGTACTGGGCAAACTTTTTGAGAGGCTACTAGCACACAGACTGACAGCACACCGCATGCTGTGTGGGATGAGCGACAGACAATTCGGTTTTCGGTCTGGGTGCTCTGCGTCTGACGCAATCGCCCTGGCTGCCGAGGTCTGTGGCTCTGCTCCGCACAAGTATGTTGTCGGCATCATGGTAGACATCAGTGGCGCCTTCGACAACCTGTGGTGGCCCTCACTCTTTTCCCGCCTGCGGGAAAAGAACTGTCCAGGGCTACTATACGGCTGTCTGAGGAGATATTGTGTAGACAGGGAGGTCTCGCTATCGGCCCCTAGCGGCACGGTCAGGAAGATTGTGACCAAAGGATGTCCTCAGGGCTCTGTCCTGGGACCTCTCTTTTGGGACATAAATATGGAGCCTCTACTTGAAGATCTAAAGAACTGTGACGATGTGCTAGAGGTCATAGCATACGCAGACGACCTCCTCTTGCTGGTCGGTGGCCGAAGCCGTGAGGATCTAGAACCGAAAGTGGAGAGAGCCGTAACTGTACTTACATCGTGGTGCCAAAGAAGTAAAATGACTATTGCGCCCAACAAATCAACATACTTGCTTCTCAAAGGCCAATTGGTCAGAAATCCCACAGTAAGAATCAGCGGCATGCCAGTTCTTTGGCGCCGTGAGGTCCGATACCTGGGTGTAATCATCGATGAGAGGTGGAATTTTGCATCACATATTGACACCGTATCCCAAAAGTCACTGGTCTTACTAAATAACCTCATTGGAATAGGTCACAAGCGATTCCACCTGCCACCAAACCTAATAAAACTATATCACAATAGTATTCTGACCTCCATAGTAGGATACGGATCAGGAGTCTGGGCACACAGACTCACGAGGGTCATGCCTGCCATGGCCGTAAGAAGAGTGCAACGGAACATGCTTCTACGTTCAGCAGGGGCTTACAGAACTACACCAGGAGGAGCGCTATTAGTACTAATGGGGATATGTCCATTAGACATAAAAATCAGGGAGCAAGCCGCCTGGTACTGGGTGAAGAAGGAAAACAGGGATAAAATCAGGGAAATACTTGGGGTCTACGCGGGGGACAGGTATGCTATCAAAAAGAGGGGAATTGAACTTTGGCAGAATCAATGGAGTAGTGAGGATACGGGACGCAGGACTTATGAACTGCTACCAGATATCGAGGAAAGGTTAAAATTTACGTTTTTCACACCCACAAGAGGAATGCTGCACTTTCTTACTGGACATGGACCATACCCGACATATCTATGTCGGTTTGGGAAACAGGCTACACCAGCGTGCGACTGTGGTGCTGTGCAAGGTACCCCAGAACATGTGGTGTATGAGTGCCACCTCTTCGATGATGTGGCCCATGATCTACGACAACAGCTACCAAACAAGGACACGTACCACATATTAAGAAGCGAAAGCACTTTCAACATCTTAAATACTCTCACTGATGTGATATCAAAGAAAGTAATTAAGAACTTTCTTAGGGACAACCACCAGTGAAGGACTAACACTTCCACCGAATTAGACTCGTACACCCTTCCTGTACCGCCACGTGGGGACCTGGCCAGCCGTCATACGGCTGGAATCCGCCTTACATTGGACTAGGAGGGAGGGGGGTACAAAACACCGGATTTGACTGCACACCAATTGTGACATGTAGTTAGATTAGATTAAATGTAGAAGATAGAACAATACCTAGAGTAGACTGCAGCGACACCAACTTAAGGCCAGCCCAGTGCCAGGGGCACGCCCACTGGGATTAGCTCAGTGGGCCGTGGCCAACACCAGTAGGTTTATAGTAGCACTGGCACACCTGTAACGCTGCAGGTAGAATGTAGACTTAGATTAAGTAGCTTAGAATCCCATAGCGGTTAGACCAGAGTAAAACTAATTAGAAGCACCTGTAGTGTAGAAAAAGCTGCATTAATTGTATCATTTGTAAGACCCACTAATGTAGTTAGGTAGTGGGTTATATGGATAATGTAATATGATGTTATGCACATACGTAGTAAATCGGAAATAAACCTGATTAAACGTTACCCGAAAGTATTCCTCAGGAAATTATTTATGAAATTACATTATATATGTTCAAATGCGCCATATCCTTCAATATTTTGTTTCACTTTTATAAAAACAAAATTCTTTGTCGCAGCACTCCAAGAGATACAAGAAATTCTATATTTATTTACTACTTGTAATAATAGGAATATATTTCAAGGTGGACGTTTAGCACTTTATGATAACTTATGTGTACAATCTAGTGAGCTATGCTAGCGTTTTCAATAATTTAAAATGCCTTAACCCTTCAGCACCAAGATGCTTGTAGAATCGCACATGCTGTCATGCCCCTATGTAATATTAACCTAATGGAATTATTCTCACGTTTAGACAGGACGTGGGATCAAATGGCTTCCTACCACTCATGCTTATTCCATCTACGTCCATTTACCTCCATTTGAGTACCTGTCGATCGACTATTTGTGTGGCACCTTCGCCTTATTGCTCATCGCGTAGTCTCTCTCTCGGACTGGGTGTCGATTTTGCTTTAAACAAATTCACAACAAAGAAACAAAAAAAACAAAAAAACAAACAAATCCTCATCTCTGAAATATTCAAATGCAGTGTGGAACAGACGTAGACAGAATAATTGTAAATATAAAGCTAAAATATTGAGACAATTTCTCTGTAACTCTGTATGCTTCCTTCGTAAATTTTTCTTTTCCGTGACAGGTTACTCGTCTGCCATTTGATATACTATCAACATATATTTCCTTCCTTTCTTTTCTCTCCTACGTCGGTGGCGTCGTATTCATCTACGTAAAAAAATACATTCATTAAAACATACGTCATCCTTTGTTTAAATTAGTATAAATACATTTATAGCACAATTGTTGGCTAATTGACATGCAATTTCGGTCGATCAACGTCGTAAAGCATATGTTTGTATCTATCTTCATTGCAGCTAGCTTCATTTTGGGTAGCGATTCAAGGCAGTTGGAAAGAGACTCTGGGGACTGTTCATATCTCCGGACTGTTTAACAGGAGGCAAATTCATGTTGGGTTTCCCTGGGAACAAAATTCAGAGGGTGGCTTTTCATTGGTTTCCCCTGTCTGTTGAGACTATAACGGGAAATGTAAAGGACTAACAACATGTGGTTTGAATCAATGATGGTAGGGCAAACCAAGAGGTCTCATAGGTAGGGTTGCAAAATCCTTGAAGTAGGACCATCCTTTCCTGTGATTCTGAAGGAAGTACTGTTCACATATGTAGCGATTATTACAAAACACTGTCTTCTGTGTCTTCAGTCTTTCGACATCTCTCATTGCGGAATGTAAATATGGCCTATGTTGGAGGTTTGAAAGAGAAAATATCTCGTCAACTGTAGGTTTGAAAATGCCTAAGTCTACTCTGAAATGGGACTGTCAGTATTAACTGAGGCCTATGGCAGAATGATTTGTAAACACTTGTCTCCCAGTTTACTTTGTTATAGAGGGGCTAACACGCAGGTGCATGTCTCAAAAGACTGTCAGGCATACTGCGGCTGTTACATGTGCACTGTCAGGTGCCATTCAAGGAGGATCGATTCTGTGGCGCATCGTATGCTCCTTGGCGATACCTACATTGTAACGGATCCCTGGCTTGTGTTAATGCATTGACGGTTTGATGTCATTTTAATGCTGGTCGTCATGATCCCATTAGATAATGGCACATAATAATGAAGTGGAAGAATGTTTTAAAACGACAGGATGTCTTGGACCAAGGATTGCACGAGGAGATAATCGACCCGAATGGGTCCTGGAAACTGTTAGCAGGGTACGAGAAATCATTGAACCCATCCTTCGTCGGTGGGTATGACAAGTCAGACAGTATCGGACTGATAATCAGGTGGGCAACATCGTCGACAAAACGACAGTTAGATACCATTAGATTGTAAAAATGATGTGCTAGTGTACATTACACGAGGCCCACTTTCAGTAATAAGGGAAGAGTTGGCAATATCGGGCACTCGAAGACACCCTAGTACTCAACAGGTGCTGGTTATCTTGAATCTGCGTTCTTGGCATTTTTCTCACTCAAGAGTCGTATTTTTTAACACATAACAAAAGCAAAACGAGGATAAAGGAATGTAGTCGAATTAAGTCGGGTGATGCTGAGGGAATTAGATTAGGAAATGAGACACTTAAAGTAGTAAAAGAGTTTTTCTATTTGGGGAGCAAAATAACTGATGATGGTCGAAGTAGAGAGGATATAAAACGTAGACTGGCAATAGCAAGGAAAGCATTTCTGAACAAGAGAAATTTGTTAACATCGAGTATAGATTTAAGTGTCAGGAAGTCATTTCTGAAAGTATTTGTATGGAGTGTAGCCATGTATGGAAGTGAAACATGGACGATAAATAGTTTGGACAAGAAGCGAATAGAAGCTTTCGAAATGTGGTGCTACAGAAGAATGCTGAACATTAGATGGGTAGATCACATAACTAATGAGGAAGTACTGAATAGGATTGGGGAGAAGAGAAGTTTGTGGCATAACTTGACCAGAAGAAGGGATCGGTTGGTAGGACATGTTCTGAGGCATCAAGGGATCACCAATTTAGTACTGGAGGGCAGCGTGGAGGGTGAAAATCATAGAGGGAGACCAAGAGATGAATACACTAAGCAGATTCAGAAGGATGTAGGTTGCAGTAGGTACTGGGAGATGAAGAAGCTTGCACAGGATAGAGTAGCATGGAGAGCTGCATCAAACCAGTCTCAGGACTGAAGACCACAACAACAACAACCCTGTCACGTTGTGTGTTTATATATTACCACACATAAGAGTAGACCCTGATTTTAGCAATGTGGTGCGACTGGAAAGGCGCGAAAAAGAGCATCGGCTTTATTAAGACAACATTCTGTGGACACCTGATTTCATTGCGTGTCGATGTCACAAGTCTGTCATTTGTGACTAGCCACTTATACGCTGATGTTTAGTTAGCGAATCCACGTACTCTTGAAATCGTTTTCGACATTATAGTTCTGTAAATTGTCCAGCGTGTCGTATCCACCGAGAACTGCCAAATTTCGTAGAAAAATAGTAACAAACGGAGATTAACGTTAAGTCTTAGTGAGCGGCGTGGACAAGTCATAGGGCCGCAAAGAGAGCAGGCCAGTCAAGCGCCAGCTTGTCGATTGGCCACGTAGAGTGATAACGCTGTATGCTATGAACACAGAATGATCCTAGGACATTAGAGATTATCACTGAGATTCATAGCTCCAAGTGCAAGCAGTACATATATCAAGAACACCAGTTAATCCAGCATTACCTGGATAGACAGGAAACTTGGCACGAGAGGGGCAAAGAGAGTCTTTGGTGGGGACACCGACACTTCATAAAAAGCATGTGGCAGGCTTAGGACGCAGTGAGTGATCATATGAGGAGAGCCTCACTCCTCCAACCCAACCTAATGTAAACTGAAGGGCAGCGCGCAATTACAGCCAATGATGTGGTGAGACGCCTACGGGGTCACCTCACCGCAGGTACACGCATGGTCGACACAGAAATCCGAACAAGTCAGTGAAGTCAAGTGAAGTGAGAAGAGCATCCAGGCAGGGAAAGCCAAAAGTAGCTGCAGTAGTATCAGTGCAGTTAATGAAACCACAGGTGAATAGGTGAAGTCAGTGTATCGTGTGGTGGGTTGGGCCTCAGTTAATACTGACAGTCCTATTTCAGAGTAGAAGGATCGGTGCTAGCCAGTCACCGTCTCTGTGCTAAGACTTGGCCTCTTTGGTGGTACAACTACTTTGGGCAAGTAGGGCAAGAGTTAAAATTCCTTCCTGAATAAATTTATTAGTTGCAGAACACTTCTAGTAGATATTTTTATTAGAAATGCAACTCCTTCAGCTGCACTTAAGTTTTCATATTTATTTGGCTACGGTACTAGTTTCAACGTTGCGTCAATGCCATCTTCAGGCCCGCAAACTTTGATGATATCAATTGTGTGTTACTGAGTATTAAAAGTCCGCGGTGAGACCAGTACGTGGCTTCACGTGGAGCACGTATTGGTCTCTCCGCGGACTTCTAGTACTCAGCCACACACAATTGTTTTCTATTTTAAAATTTTGTGACTGAAGCTTTATCGCTTGATGTATATTATATACGTGACATGTAAGTAGGGTTTCTTTTTTGTATTGCTAGACAATACTTACACTTACAGAATATTTTTCATAAAACTTTATACTTATGTTATACGCCAGTTTGAGTGTTTTACTTCTGATGAAGGCACTCTTAGTAGTGCCGAAACCTAGATCAAAAGACTTTATTTTTGCGACCGAGGTCTGAAGATGGCGTTGATGCTACGTCGAAACTAGTAGCCAAATAAATATGAAAAATTAAGTACAGCTGGAGGAGTTTCATTTTTAATAAAAATTGTACCAGCTGATGTTCCACCATCTCCAATTTAAATGTGGATGTGAGAAGACTTATACTTGAGGCTATTTCAAGTCACTTCCGAACCATTACCTTTTGTAACGAAGGATTTAAAAACTTCTTTAAGTGTAAGTATTGTCTAGCAATACAAAAAAGAAACACTACTTACATGTCACGTATAAAACATATATCAAGCCATAAAGCTTTAGTCACAAAATTTTAAAATGAAAACGTAGAACGCAAGCCACTGTGGGTTGCTCACACATGTCGAGCTACAGTAGCATCAGACTGAGGCGCCCGCGTTAGCTATTGCGGGCAAGTGAACACTACACCAAGAGTGCAATCTAGTAGCCACCAATAAAAACAGGCTACTGAACATTGAAAATATATACAGACAAGTATTATGATGAACATTATTTAGTACATGAAGTAAAAGGCAATATTTTATCTAACAGCAGCAGACATGGTAACAATTTGTCTACGTAAGTTCTTAGAAGTAAAGTTTAAAGGTTTAAAACGGCATTACAGAATTAAAAATGGAGCTGAATGACTCAGCGAGTAAAAAAACGGTATAGCATGAAATGTAGTTGATATAAACCATCTGATGAAAAAAATATTATGAATCGACTTAGATAGCAAAAATATTTCGGAAACTGCACGAAGGAATAGGACATCAATATCAAGTAACGTCTTTATATCGTTGAAGAAGCTTTTAATACGTAACTGTAGCTGCTCATTAAGAATAAGACCTATTCAACCAATAATAGTTTGATATTTATTTTATACGTGACATGTAAGTATTGTTTCTTTTTTCTACTGCTAGTCAGTACTTGCATTTAAAATACTTTTTTCCTAAAATTTTGAACTTACGTTACAGGCCAGATCGAGTGTTTTACTTCTGATGAAAGCACTCTTAGTAGTGCCGAAACCTAGGTTAAAAGACTTCATTTTTGTGGCCGAGGGCAGTTATTGCTTTAACTTTAATTAAAATGCTTCTAATTCCCCATTTAGGACAAGCTTCTCAGAAGGTTTCCCTTAGTCATTAGCGGAATTCCGAAACTGGTAACCCCTCCTAAGGACTCTTGAGCCGCACTGCAGATAGGTGAGATGTTGCTGTTATTGTCCTTAATCCGGAGACAGGTTTGATGGATCTCTCCATGCTACTGTATCCTGTACAAGAAATTTAGTCTCCAAATAACTACTTTAACCTACATCCGTTGCAACCTGGTTACGGCGCAAACACACCTTTCCTTACAGTACAATATTAACTTCCTGGACGTCTTCTGGGATATTTGGTTGAAATTAACGCATGTCAACAGAAGCCTTCTCTGCTCTCAGAAGTTGGCAATGAAGAATCAAAAACAAAGATAAAAAAATCTTAACGAAGTAAGCGATAGGGACACAACAAATGTCAATGCAATCATCAACGTTACCGGATCTGAATATACCCGTAACCAAGATTACCTATTTCACTGGAACGTTTTGTCACGAATTTAATTGAAAATAGTTCTCATCCTCCCGTTTTAGCCAAGATTGTTGGGAGGTGTCCCTTGATTGTAAAGCAATTGCTGGAACAGGAAATCTTTCGTTAACTATCCCCAGTTGGACGTTCCTACGCACTATTATGCTCTCTGTTAGAAGGCTGAATATTATCTAACTCTGCAATTGGCCTTTAGTCGGGCAGATTGTTTTACAAAGTCAGTCGAAGGTTGCAATAAATCAGTTCAGAGCAATTCGAATTATTTATTAAATAAGTGAGTGACAATCAAGAAGAGACTGTCACTCACTTATTTTAGATCCGATTATTTAGGAAATAATGTTCGCCATCGCCTTCTCTGTTGTTTCCCACAAATTAATTGCTCAAATAAATGAACAAAAAGATTTGTGGGAGACGCACCGCTTCCACCGAGTTTGCTATTAACGTAGAAACTGCATCATGTGGGATGTCTCGCACTATGGGTCTGCATGCGCTGCAGCATGGTTTCCCAGCTAGAGTGCGAGGAATGTGAAAGGGGAGGTGGAGGGTGAGTTTTGGACGGGGGATGGGGGCGGAGCGAGGGAGGCCGTGAGAGCGCAGAGAGGCGGAGTTTCAATTTCGGGCTTCGCGGGTGCTGCGCGGGCCTCGCGGCCTCTCCAGTCGCTTTCCGCGATCCAAGCACGCCGTCCTTCACCCGGTGCACCCCGCCCCCATCCCCCCACCCCCCCAACCCCCATCCGCACCACAGTCTGCTGTTATTCACGTTTGCTCCTCGTGCATTTTTTTCTCCTCGGCGAGGCTCGTGAGAAGGCAGTTGCAGCAGGTGCCGTCCGTTTCCAAGGAGACGCAGGTCGTCACCCACTCCTGCCCTCCCATAAGTTGGGGTGTTGCGGAGGACGTGCCCGAGTGCGCCATCTCTGAACGTAGCAGCTGCAGGGGCGAAGGCTGCTGTTACGTATGACAGGTGGAAGCTTTAGAACATTGGTTCAGCACTTTGCAGTAACAAATAAACTTTGTGAGGGCTGAAAAGCGAAGCGAGCTCCATTATGGCCCGAACGAATTTTCGCTTTGCAGCGGAGTGTGCATTGATCTGATATTTTGGGTCTTATTAAAACTTTGTGTCAGACTGGGAATCGAACCTGGAACTTACTGGCTAACGTCCCGGCAAAGACATATGTACCAGGATCAAGTCCCGGTCTGGCACTCGGCTTTTGTCTTCCAGGAACTTCCAGATCAGTGTGTAAGAGTATTACGTCTGGCACATTCGTACGTTTTGTTTAACTTGTTCTACGCAGTGAGTCTGACATTCTAGAATCTTCGGTAGGCTATGTGTCGTTTTTCGGTAGCTGGAGCGTCTAATAAACTATTCCTTTTTGCATTTTACTTACAACACTATTTGTTTAGTTGTTCGGTGATGAGACTTCTAAGGGAGACGACATACAACAGATTACATCCAATACAGGAATATACTAACGGAAAACAAATCTCACCACAGAATAGTAATTAAGCATAGTAACAATATTATGGGAATACATTTGTCTCTAGGTAACATATTTAAGCGATTAACAATGCAAGATCGCGGCTTAATGTAAGCACGAAATTAGCCGTTGCAATTGTGAAATGCTGATACGTTAACGCTACGTGTAACCGCCAGAATGTTGAAAGCAATCATGCAAACGTGCGTGCATTGTGTTGAACAGGTGCCGAATGTCGGTTTGTGGGAGTTGTGTGTAATTCCTATGGAGTTCCATGCCTATTGCACTTGGTCGGTCAATACAGGGGCTGTTAATGCTCTTTGTAAATGAGGCTGAAGTTGTCCGATGATGTCCCATATATGCTCGATTGGAGATGATCTGATAATCGATCAGGCCAAGGCAACATATCGACAATCTGCAGAGCATTTCGGGTTACAACATCGGTATGTTGACGACTGTTATCGTGTTCTAATGCACGACCTGGATGCTGTTCATGAATGGCGGCAGAACAGGTTGAATCACCAGACTGATGTACAATTTTGCAGTCCGGGTGCATGGGATAACCGTGAGATTGCTCCTGCAGCCATACGAGATCGCACCCGAGACCATAGCTCCAGGTGTAGGTCTAGTGTGTGTCTAGCATGCAGACAGGTTGGTTGCAGCCCTCATCTGGCATCCTTCTACACACGGTCACCACTGGCTGCAGATGCAGTAAGCTGCGCCAGAGCCATAAACCGTTCAGAGCCCGGTCTTCTTGTGACCATACATTCCCGTGATCACTGCTACCAGCAATCATGTACGGCTTCATTCCTGCCAAGCCTGTCCGCAGTAACGCAGAAGAAACATTCAGATTGTCGAAGCCCTATTACAACACCTCGTTCCAACTCCGTGAGGTCTTGATAATGTCCAATCTCAAAGGTACAGCCTGTATTTCAAGCAAACCTGATTTGCATCCTCACCGTGGCGCCACTCTTATGCGGCTGGTGGAAATTTGGATAGACATTATGTTTTAGTTGAACAAACACGCCTACCAACTTTCTTTAAATCACACAACTCCCTTTTCTCCGCCAGTGTAATATACGTGACTATTGTTCATTACGAGTCTGTAAGTAACGGCAATTACACATGATCACGAACCGTTATAAATGACAACATGGTGTATAGAAATTTAGTTAACCACTTCGCAAATTGAATGTTCGTAGTAATGGCGTCCACATCCTTAATGTTGTAATCTTTTCTGATAATTTGTCATTTCGCAGAAGTAACCATTTAACTGATCTTGTTTCTTTCATTAATCTACATTCAAACTTTACAACAGTATCCCGTACGATGTCAGTTCACTTATATTCTAATCAGTCACTTCAGTTCTACCCAAAGCAGGAAGGCTAATGGTACGCAGCACTGACGAAAGGGTGCCTGGGAGTGGACCGGGAAAAGTAAGGACTGAACGTCATTCGTATCAAGATTTTTATTAACACTCCTCAGGAAAAGTAACTTTACCAATTATGTCAACTGGACCTATATATATCAAGAAAAAACATCCTATTAGATAAAAGAATGTAAGAACAATTTCTGATAATCGATGAAACAATCTCTCCAAAGATTCTTTTCCTATGTTAAAAGGATAAAGGATTAGCTACAAAACTCAAGAAAGCTCCAAATAAGACTCTTCAATAATAAGTATAGCATGATAGAAGAACAGTCTTCAAAACAGGCAGGCAATAAACCGTTTTAGAATGTGTTGGACTAAAATACAACAGATAATTAAGTTTTACCCAAAAGTAGTTCATTAAGAGGAAAACCGAAACAATTAAGGCTGCTTCATATGAAACTACCACGCATCGGGCACTGTGGTCCAGACGAATGTCCCCGAAATTGCTTATGGCAGGCTCAATACGTTGATCATCACACTCTTCCTTTTCTGAGGAACTAGTGGGTACACACCCCGAAGAAGAACATACGATGATAGCCTGATTAACAGGGAAGTAACTTTTAAATAAAACTAGTAAAAACTTTAGTCATCACATTTCAGACTGGCATCGCAGCAAAACAAATGTGGTAAGTCGCTTGGAGATAATGAGGTAACTGCCCAAGGCTACCTTCCCCACTGACACCTGATTGTAAGGAAGTTCAATGTCCAACCAGGATTCAGCTTCAAATCTCGCTTCGAGCTGGAAACGGTAGACACTTAAACGTCTCGTGATACGAAACACATAGATGAAAGGAAGACGTGAACTGTTGGCTGGTGAACCTCAGCTACGTTGAACACAAGCCTGATTTGGAATTATACCCCATCGAAATGCTCACATCAAAAAAAGTTTTGCATCACCTCGGTTCCCAGAACTCCTAAAGATAGACGTTGACTATGGATATTGTATCACAGACACAGTCGCTTTGACTGTTCAGACATGCCACTAAACCCGCCCAATAATGTAAACAACAGTGCATGAGGAGAGCCTATTAAATGGAGGGGGTCCGACAGCCGATCAGTTCCAGTCATTCCACCAGGAAGGAGGTATACGGCTAGAGTTGTCCGTAGTTCAACCATATCTAGACAGTCAATACCGCAGTTCGGTCGCGTCCGCCTTGTTACTTTGTGCCAGCAAGGGCCCTCAACAAGGGAAGTGTCCAGGCTGCTCGGAGTGCACCAAAGCGATGTTGCTCGGACATTGAAGAAATACAGGCAGACAGGAACTGTTGATGACATGCCTCGCTCAGGCCGCCCTAGGGCTTTTACTGCCATGGATGACCGCTACCTAAAAATTATGGCTCGGAGGAACCGTGACACCAACGCCACCACGTTGAATAATGCTTTTCGTGCAGCCACAGGACGACATGTTACGACTCAAAGTGTGCACACTTGGCTGCATGTTGCGCAACTTCACTCCCGATGTTCATGGCGAGGTCGATCTTTGCAACTACGACACCGTGCAACGCAGTACAGGTGGGCCCAACAACATACCGAATGGACCGCTCAGGATTCGCATCACGTTCTCTTCACCGATGAGTGTCACATATGCCTTCAACCAGATTGTCCTCGGAGACGTGTTTGGAGGCAACCCAGTCAGGCCGAACGCCTTACACACACTGTCCAGCGAGTGCAACAAGGTGGAGGTTCCCTGCTGTTTTGGGCTGGCATTATGTGGGGCCGATGTACGCCGCTGGTGGTCATGGAAGTCGCCGTAACGGCTGTACAATATGTGGCATGACCGATAGCGCAACGATATTGACAGCATATTGGCGAGGCATTCGTCCCCGTGGACGAAATTTCGCGCCGCCAACGTGCACATCTTGTGAATGACTTCCTTCAGCATAACATCCTCAACTAGAGCGGTTAGCATGTTCCCCAGACATGAACACTATCCAAAATGTCTGGGATAGATTGAAAGGGGCAGTTTTTCGACGACATGCCATACCAAACACTCTGAGGGATCTACGCCGAATCGCCGTTGAGGAGTGGGACAATCTGGACCAACAGTGCCTTGATGAACTTATGGATAGTATGCCACGACGAATACAGGCATACATCAACGCAAGAGGACGTACTACTGGGTATTAGAGGTACCGGTGTGTACTGCAATCTGGACCACCACCTCTGAAGGTCTCGCTGTATAGTGGTATAACTTACAACGTGTGGTTTTCATGAGCAATAAAAAGGGCGGAAGTGATGTTTATGTTGATCTCTGTTTAAATTTTCTGTACTGGTTCCGGAATTCTGGGAACCGAGGTGATGAAAAACTTTTTTTGATATGTGTATATGCAACAAGATTTGCCCCCATAAGGTGCATAAGCCTGTGGACTCCAAATAACTAAAGAAAGCGACATGGCGATTTAGTGCACAGAGAGCCAAGTAAAAAGAAAGTAAAACAAAAAAGTAAAATGAAATATTTCGAACGTCACGAATAACGAAACATTGAACGTAAAAAAATTTACATTGCCCGAAGCAGACGAAAACCACAATGATTGAAGACACACTATGAAATTACAGTTCTATGACATCTACATCTACGTCTACGTGATTACTCTGCTATTCACAATAAAGTGCCTGGCAGAGGGTTCAATGAACCACCTTCAAGCTGTCTCTCTTCCCTTCCACTCTCGAATGGGGCGCGGAAAAAACGAGCACTTAGATTTTTCTGTGCGATCCCTGATTTCTCTTGTTTTATCGTGATAATCATTTCTCCCTATGTATGTGGGTGCCAAGAGAATGTTTTCGCCATCCAAGGAGAAAACTGATGATCGAAATTTCATGAGAAGATCCCGTCGCAAGGAAAATGCCTTTGTTTTAAGGATTGCCACTTCAATTCACGTGTCATGTCTGTGGCACTATCTCTCTTATTCGCGATAATACAAGACGAGCTGCCCTTCTTTGTACTTCTTCGATGTCATCCGCCAGTTCATGTGATGCAGATCCCACACCGCACAGCAGTACTCCAGAATAGGGCGGACAAGCGTGGTGTAAGCTCTTTAGGAGACCTGTTGCACCTTCTAAGTGTCCTGCCAGTGAATTGCAGCCTTTGGTTGGCTCTACCCACAACATTATCTGTGTGACCTTTCAAATTTAGAGTATTTGTAATTGTAATCCCTAAGTATTTAATTGAATTTGAAGCCTTCATATTTGTATGACTTATCGCGTAATCGAAATTTAACGGATTTCTTTTAGTACTCATGTGAATAAATACACACTTTTCTTTATTCAGGGTCAATTGACACTTTTCGCACCATACAGATATCTTACCCAAATCATTTTGCAAGGCTAGGTGCAAATTGAGACGCGTATAGCGCGTGTGGCGCGACGCAGCGCACCGCGCATTTTTGTAACTTCACTGGTTCAAAAGGAACCGCGCAAATTGCGACGCGACGCGACTGGGACGCGACACGCGCCTGCGCCAGGTCGCGTGGCGTTGTGGTTGTGGCACAGTATCTCGCGCAGCGCATTGCGCGTGCCTCGCTAGCACCGTGGGAAATTTGAGGCGGGGAGCGGAAAAGTAGCCTAGCCATATGCTCACATCGGAATGGCGCATATGAGCAGTGGTAGTATTGCCCATACGATAAACTTAGCCTTACTGTGTACTAAATTTTATTGCCTTGGGTAGTGTTTCGATTTTCGCCATGTAAACGCTCCAGCTTTCTTCGTTAGTACATTATACTTTTTTGTTATTTATATCTGTATAGTTTTGTTTTGTTTTATTTTTCTTCTGTCGAGAAAAATGTATACCTCAGTAACTGATGAGTCATTGGCCGCTGGAATTGTATCTTATACCTTCGCGATCTTTTCAGATCGGAAGAAGGGACAGAGGGTACTGAATAAGGAAGCAAGGAATATCATAAAATCGTGTGATTATGAAGCAAGGCAGGAAAGTAAAACAACGTTATCTTCTCGCTGCCTAGTATGGCGGCGTATCTGTACGATCTGTTACAAAAATTAAGAAAGGGATAATCTCCACAGGTGTGATCCCTTTGTGCTCCTGGTAAAAAGCGTCCAAGATCTGAAGTATAAAAGTCTCAATGTGATTTCTTGGATATGGATGTAATAATGTAATACGACACACTGTACTACATGCATGTGAACGTCACATTTCCACTGCGAGCCAGAAACAGTCGAAAAGCAGTCACAAATAACAAAGTTTTAAATGGTTCACCGTGATGAGAAAAAGCATTTCAATGGTTGCATGCACACTATCAGCATTAATAAACTAATTATACAACATGCTACACAATGAAGAAAATGGTCGGTATTGTTACGGAAGTAGGAATATCCTAAAAGAGTGTCACGATTAGATATATTGAATTTGTTGAAATGTACTGCTGACAAAGGCAGATCTACTTTCATGATAATGTTTTTCGAACTCCAACTCACAAGGCACACATTGCTAGCTTGTCCACTTCTGTCGCGCGCTTTATCCTCCCCTGCTGACAATACACTGACCATTGTGTTATGCGACATATCAATTGTTTATTTTTCTCAATAACAACAATTTTATTCGCGATCACACATTGTCAGTTTGGCAAGCCGTAGGTGAGTAACCAGTATCTGGCATGTGCCTATCATTCCCCCTGAAGGAACGCACGTCATTGTTTTAATACTGGTCAGATCAAGAGAAGGAATAAAATCCTTCGGTAATTTTCCATTCCAGTCGCTCAGTGTTAAATATACGGTGGGTTACGGGGATTCCACCAAAATTCCAATAGAATTGGCAATCTATTTTTGGGTAGTTGTTAACCTTTTCTCATTGGAAGAAGCATCAGCGTTTGTGAGTAACGGAGACGTTTCTCTTGGTGACTGGTTTAGTTGTACTTCCTTTGTCACAGTGTAATTTGCCGAACTCATCTCACAGCCGCTATTGAGACAGAATTTCGAAACGGAGTGCCCCATTAAACAAGTAATTGGCAATCACAGAGCTGAACAGCTTACGAAAAACCTCATAGTGTCGGTTTGCAGTAACATAAAACAGGAAATTACATGTTTATTTTCATACTAGGAAGGTCTCGTTTCGGTAGCTGTCGATAACTCTTAAAAAATTACAGTCACTGGAGAGAAATAAATAAAAAGGGAAATATAAGTACTAACATATTGCCATAGATAAGAAAGTTCCGTGTGTTTAAGAATTGGCAAAACACTCTCCTCCTTGTGTGCTGTCATCCGCCAAACTTTCGTTTCGATGTGTCGAGCGGTTTAGGAGATATGAGAGATGTTTCGAGTATTTCATTCTAACGGGCGTGAGATCGGAAGTGAGCGCGCTACATGGGATCCATTTTCTCGAGATCGGAGACAGATAGAGACCTCCTCCAAGTCTAAACAATAATTGAACGTCTTAGCTAAATTTCATACGCAGCAACATATGGTGTAATACACACCAAACGCAAAATCATAGCGACCCCTAATTTTCGTTGCAAACTTTTTGGGTTTTGAGTACTGTCTTACTAAAATGTGTACATCACAATAAGAATGGTCATTAGCGAGATCGTGGGCACTTCGCCACGAAGCTGACATACAACGCTACAACCAAGGCAAAAATCAAGTATTTTCAGTGAATAGTTTCTGTAAAATCGTTTGAGGAAGATAACAGGTAGCGCGCGCTTCTTTTCTGCCAGCGCAGAGCGTCGCCAGTCGGCGCGTGCGAAGTATGGTCTACGCTTCGCAATATACGCTGGACCCGCGCGACTCGTGCGGCACGTGCGTGTCGCGCTCTAGTGTAGTGTCACGTCACACGTGCTATACGCGTCTCACTTGCGCCCAGGCTAAAACAGGAGGAAGCAAACATGAGCAGGAACCGATCCGGTCACGGTTATCATGCTCGCAGCGTGGAGCGAGGTCAGTCTTTTCGAATGCCGCGTTGTCTCTGCACCACAGCAAAGAACTAAAAGTGGCTCGTCGAACATCCACATCCGCTGTGTGGTGAGACACATTGCGAAAGCTTGGAGTCGCCGGGACATAAATGGACGACAACGACCAACCACCTACCTACAAATCTGGTCAGCAAAAGAAATAATGTGTCAACTCTCATTTCCGCTGCACGTCCCTTGTATCTAGAAAATGCTGAGCCTGACAGACTTGGAAGTCACACAGAAGCCAGAACAAACATCCAGCCAGTTGCCCCGCAGACCTCTGCTGTCTGCGCTACACCGGTCATTGTCTCTCCCCGGAAAAAGGTCTTAACACCACTCACGGCATATATGCCACGCCCCATCCCCCGCCCCCTCACGCCAAATATCATGTTACAGGAGACATGGCACGAGCTATCGATCGTGCAACGTTTCAGTTAACACTCGCTCTTTCTGCGTACCCTTAATACAAGGTATCTGTAATTAAAGTTCCAGTTTCAAAACGTTGCAGAAAGAGATCCACCGCTCAAATTTGACTCCAAATATAAACATCGCATTGTTGACGCAGGGGGAAAGACATGACCAGAAAAAACTTAACCAGTAGATGGCGTTGTAAGCGTCTAGACGTAAATGGGGTCGACTATAAATGACAGATGAATCTCAATATAACGGCTACAGATTGAGTTATACACTAGACCATCTATACTGTTCAGTGTTCGTTGAAAGATACGAAGCTCTTGTGGCTTTTCCCCTTCGATTTTTTGCGTGGATTCAAGTCCAGGTAAGGTCACTGGAGTAATAAAATCTGGTATGGGAGCTTTGATTGTCTTTAGATAGGAACTGGGTGACGGTGCTGGCTACCTGAGGGACAAAAGCAGAGTAAGGCCTGCTAGTCGCACCACATGGGGCGGCCAGCGTTTTCGCCTTTTGTATCGAAGCGAGCAGGGTGCCTGGTACGTGGGCAGCGTTAGGGCCAGCGCCTCACAAATCGTTTTAGTGCTCTGGGACCCGCCGCCCCCTTCCAGACGAAGCTGGACGGGTGCAAAGTCTGTGTCATTCTGGAAACTTTCATGTCTGTGTCCATGGGGGGTCGACAGTATGGCACCCACATGGACCTCTGCCTTCCAACAGCCTGAGGAAGTTTTCTGCCTATGCTTTCCCGAGTGTAGACGTAAAAACGCCATCTGCTTGGTGGACCAGTACGACGTGTGCTGACGCAAAACAGCGCACTCAAAATATAGGGGGGCGACCTGCCATAGAAGGAAACATTGTTGTAATGGCTGGGAGTGGAAAGAAGTGGCATAATCTAAGGGTACGATTGGCAACTGTTTGGAGTGCAGTGGGGACAAGTTGCTAATCTCTCAGTGTGAAAGCGAAGAGAAGAGTTGAGGCGATTCACTTCTGAACAGCCAGAGAGATCGGTCGTGAATAGATTCTGTACTGCCGGAGCGAACATTAGAGTTCTTCACTTCTGATCAGCAGAAGTGCAGATGATCAGGTGATAGTAAGAGTCAAAACTTTATGGTCCACTGTGGACCAGGCAGAGCCTGTTACCACTTGGTGACAACAGTCGGTTGTGTCTGTCGTATCGTGCTTGTGCTATTTTGGTCTGGGCTTTATCCCTGGGTGCAGACCGCCACTGAGAACAGGTGCAACATAATCCCTGTGCTCCGAGCTGTCGGCATGCTGCCCGACTTGCTGGTGGTAATGTGCTTGCCGCACAGGAGCAGTAGGGGGACTTGTCTAAATAATTGACCCCTCCCAGCTTACACTGTCGCCTTTTCGCCATAAACAGCTACAACTTGCATGAGTGAGCTGTATCAGCGGCTCACATTTCCGACCAGTCCTGTTCGTAATAATCAGGAGTAACCTGTTAAGGTACACTCTCACTCACAAAGTTCGTAGGGCCGTCATATGTTAAAAAAATACTATCGCAACGACCATATTACAATCACAATCGCTCTTGGCTCTACGGATGCACACAAGTATCCACATTAAAACCTCTACTGGCTTTACAAATCGAGGTATGGCATTACCTCTGAATGAAGTGGCTTTTCCAGACAAATAAGGCAACACTGAATATAGTCGGTGATCGCCGGAGTGTATATTATCAGACCAACAGTGCAGTCACACGTCGCCGACGATGAAACCTCGTGACAAAATCTAATTTAGAAAGTGATTTGGCTAAGAAACGTGGTAAGAAACTGGTATTTGCAACTCCCTCATACTGCCGCTAGATATTTCTCCAGTATTTGTAACGCATTCTGTTTCGATGCCATGTCAGAGGTTCTGTGATATATCCACTGGGTTATAGGTGAAGGTTGATTGAGAAGCATCACTAACAGTAGATGGTGTGCTGATTGAGGTTGTAAGAAGTGTACACAGGCTTTTCAGATCTCTAGTGTTACGCTAACTGGTACAAATGCTGTCTGGGATAAGGAATCAAGTCTTTCCATTCAACCACATACCTGCACTGGATCCTATGGAGAAGATACTGTGCAAGCGATACTGCTATGCAAGCGATATTGCTGTGTGCTTGATATCGAGAAGTAGCGCGTAAATGTTATGATATTCTTGCCAACCATGTGAAATTACATAGTTCTTTTAAACCCAGAGTCTGGAGATGGATGTAGAAAGCACGCAAGCAAGCAAGCAGATCGATGACAGAAACAATAACGCCTTTGTGTCGAGCTGACCCTGACTTTGTACCAGAGTTCGGAGAGTGACATCGGGCCACTGAGGGCGCTCTGGTCATGCTTCAGGAGCAGATGACTTGTGATCGACGGCATTGGTGGATGACTGCCCGACCTTGCGGGAAATATCTAATGCTGCGAGGAGTGTACATGGTGCCCGTGCTTATGCTCGCTGTCTTTGTGGTATATGTACGAGTGTCCAGCGGTCGATAGCTATAAGCATGATGCAAAAAGGTCGATTTTGTATGACGCAGTATACGAATTATATGTTTACTATATCGATATGGTACATGGAGATCGGTTTCATGCTGAAATATTCAATCTTCCATTCTCAGTGGCAGAGCAGTGTAACTGAGCAAGAGTCTTTTCATATTTGACGATGTGTAGGTCACTTATGCAGGGTTTAACTGTCAGTGCAATATGGCAATCTGTACAAAATAGTTTTGTACAAAATAGTTTTGCCGCTGAGTATCTTGTCTGCAGAAAGAAAAAGGCGGACAGTGGTTCCACACCAGCAGCATCAGTGATTTTGAGGGTAAATTCAGTAAGAGCTGATCAGAATGCTCCATTCATTCGACAGACATCCTTTGTGCTTGGACATAAAAGCCTCTATATAGTGGTGAGAACGTCTGGGTTTCAGAGATGTTTGTTGAAAGCAGGACTTAACGATTTCCGGGAAGAGTAACACTTGATGGACACGGTGCCACGTTAGGACCATCAGAAGCAATGCATTTGACGTTATTGTGGGCTATTTCTGTAAACAGGTCCTGTTAGGACAAGAATTTCTATGCAGACAGGTTGAGACATTACGAAAGCTCCTACAAAGGCGACTATTAACTATTTCAGCAACACTTTACCATTTCTGTGAGGGGCTGATATGTGATGGACGGGGTCTGCCATCAGGAGCCTCAGAAAGATTGCATTCGATGATGTTCTGGACCATTTTCATAAACAGATTCTGAAGGCATTGCTGAAGATTTCTATAGCGCATGCTTGGCTGTTATTTACGTAGACATGAGACATCAGTACAACACTGACAGCCTTTTAGTCGCACCTGCACGGATGAGTCGCTACACCGACATCTCCCGCTTGGCAATTAGGCCTGCACTGACCCAGCTGGTACACTTGGTGGCTGGGTAAACGTATGCTGCCAGAAGCCTCTCGCATGTCCCATTAGGATCGCTATGGAGAATGCACCATGTTCTATTCTGTGAAGCATTGCAACAGATTTCTATAGTGCGTTCAGAGGGGAGACTTGGCTCTTATTTGCATAGACCTGTGACATCAGTATAACACTAACAATCTTCAGTCTTTTATCTGCACCTACGGAGCTGAGTTGATGCGCAATTAGGTCTTCACTGGAGCACAGGTAGAAAGGCATCGTGCCAGCAACGGAAAACACTTACGTGTCTAGAGGGTGACTTGGCTCTTATTTACATAGACATGTGAAATCAGTATAACACTCGAAGAATTCTAACTGTATACCCGAAAATAGACACGACTTTCACCAGCTGGCTGTAGACGGCAGCAGCCTGGGAACAATGACTTGTGCTCCAGCATTCATCACTCCAGCGGTGGCTCGAGTCCGAAGTCAGCAGCGTCGGAGCGTGCGTGCATTGGAACCTTTATAGGGAAGAGTTCGCTGGAACGTCACGGTTGACGATAGTTTAAAACAGTTTATTTCGTGCACTGAGTCTTTGTGCACTGCATTATTTTCTACTGTTTAGGCATTGTAAGCGTGTTTGCAGAGTCGTTCACATTATTTTGACAATTTACGACTTGTCTATATGTTTGTACATCAGTGTACTGCATTCTTTCGGTATTTTACGAGTTGTTTGTGTGTCTGTACATTAGTGTACTGCATCATTTCGATAATTTACGAGTAGGTTGCTGGTCTGAAGGATGTGTATTGCGACCCCAAGCACCTAAGAGTGAGTGTTTTGTATCATTATAATAAATAAACTATTTGAAATCCATCCATAAATAAAGTGTTCAGAAATAAATAAAGTACATTCCTTCCTCTTTCCAGCAGCCCAGCATAGGCTTTCTTTTCCCACTGTTTTCCTCACAGACCGCCATCTTGGATTACATCTTGAAAGGGATGACAGTGGCCAGCGGTGGCAGTACTGTGTACTAGGTCACTGGGACCTCATGGTGAGTGCACTGGATGGACCTACTGCCTCAAATTGTTTAAATGAAGACTGCCTGCAAAATATAGACTTACGTCCATCCTATCCAGCAGCCCAGCACAGGCTGAGTTCTTTTCCTGCCAGTTCCCAGGAAGAGGTGGCGGTTGGATGACAGATTAGTGGTTGTAGCCCAACTGACCTATTTTCCAACCATTTTCTTAGGTTAGTGGAGGTAGCCCAAGTGACTTCTTTTTGACGTAATTGGAACTTCCCGCCATTTTCTGGTGGAGGGGAAGGGGAGGGGAGGGTGTTAGATTAGTGAGGTAGCCCAATTGACCAATTTTCCAGCCAAAATTTGAACTTCCCAACATGATGGAACTGTGACATTACAATATCTATCGCCGCCATCTTGGATAACCTATATTGAATAAATTTGGCAACAATGCAGAGTAGGGTGACGCTCTTTTTGCCCTACTACTTGTATTAACCTAACTAATATGGATTTCTTTAATGAGTTTAGATGACATGCCCACCTCTCAATCCCTACAACTCGCAACGTGGTTCGGTAGTCAACAGTTGTGGCACTGTTAGTTAGGTAAGCCCATCCAAAATGACGATAATGTACCACATTGGATCCGAAAACTTGATTTTTAGTTCTAATGAAGCCAAAAACCACATAAAAAGCAAAACGACTTCGGTTTTTCATTTTTCTGGGGCGAAAAATTGCATAAAAATCAAAATGACATCAGTTTCTAACTTCCCTGTTGTCAAAAACCGTATAGAGAGCAACATAACGTCAGTTTACAGTTGTTGTAAGACTGGCAAAAGACAAGTTCAATATGCTGTGCATCTTTTTATGCCACATGTTGAAATCGAGAAACAACATATTGCGAAACAGAACAGAATGTGTAGGGGGTCACATTCAAAATACGATCTGCAATGTGTGCCTTCGGATCAGCTACAGTCGAAATTAGAGCACTGAGCACAACATCTTTCAGATAATTAAGTCATAAATCACGTGCATTAAGATCACATCATCTGGACGGCCAGGCTGTTGGGAAATGACGGCTGATAACTCTAACATTTCCATAATGCCTCTGCAGCAGCCACGTCAATGGCAGTGCGGAGGGGTTCCATCTTGCATAAAGATGAACCTACCCATACGTTCATGCCGCTGAAGGGTTAGGATACGTTGGTGCGCAAAAGACTCTCATAGTAGTTACCAATGACAGTACAGGTAACAGCACTTGCAGGACTCATCTTCTCGCGAAAGTACGGCCCTATGATGCCATCTACCCGCATCACACAGCCCTTTTGAGAATCTTGCATGAACAAAGCTGGACTTCTATCGTCAACTGAAGACGCAATCACTACAGCCAGCTGACTTCCCATATTTAGCTGGGTGGTTACTACGAAGAAAACATTCATGCACTGGATTCTCGATTACACCACCACTATACCTTTGTGAAAGTATGGGGTGGTATTGTCATACATTAAATCACTAGACCAGAAAACGTACGAAACAAGCCTTCAGATAGCCTTTCAACATTTATGCAGGCGTACAGTCGAGTATTCGGCAGCTTACGTGGTTTCGTTTCAGCAGAACAAGGTGCCGCCACACTTCACACACGATGATGGGAACCACATCGACGTACGGTTTGAACTACAGCTGATTAGTCAGGGTGGTTCTGTTTCGTGGTGAGCTCAGCTTCTACAACCTTTGAAGGACGAAGTGTACTGGACTTCGATCCATGTTCATATGATTTTGGTTGCTAATACAGTGGCAGGAGTGATGCGCCAATTCTTGGGATTATTGGACATGTCTAACAGTTGATGGTGGGTGGCTGCACACTTTGCTGTGATCATGGTGGTCGACATTTTAAAAAATACTGCAAGGCAACAGTTCTGCATTTCTTACGTACTGTACTGTACACTGACTGATTGAAACTGTGGTAAAATTCTAGGTGTTTCATCTGAAGGTTGTTGTACCACTTCATATTTTGTGTCGAACGTTTTGGTAATTACATGTTACAAATCTTCTCAGCAGTGTGAAATTATTTTCATTGAAACTGGCCATTGAAGTAACAAACTGAATCAATTACGATTACATTATAGTACTATGGCTATTCTGGTCCAGACGACTTTGTTTAGTAGACATTCTGACACTCCAGGAGCACTGAGCTAGTGATATCATCCATATCAGTGAGGTGGTCAACGAAATCGTCGCTCCTGTAAGTAATCTCATCATTCTTATCAGTCAGAAGTCAGGACACATTGCCTTTCTCCCTTATCCTTCTTCCTTATCTCCAGCCAATCACACTGTGGTGTTAAAATTGAAACAACCAATAAAAACTCCAAGATGGTGAAAATAGCACAGTACTGCTAATGGAAAATTAGTAACCCCCTCCCCTCCTCATCTCCGACCAGTCCCTGTCCAATTTGAAAAATGAAAGAGGAAATTTAAAGAAATGAAGAACATTGTGGAAGTAAGCTGATCGTATTAACGAAAAATTAAATGCCCTCTACACATCATTATCTCCAGCCAATCTTAGAGCAGTATTAAAAATCTAGTATTATGGTAAGAGGCCAAATGTGCTGGGTACACCACGCCCCAACTTCTTCCCAAAAAACCTGTGTATAGTATATTAATCATGTGTAAGAATATCAAATTACATTTGTAACTTACATACAACAAATATGTAACTTGCCTACAACAAATACATCCTATGTTCGTCTGTTAAAATGGACCCATTAAGCAACCTGAGAGATCAGTAATCGGAATCTAGCCTACATAACATTGTGTGCTTGTTGTATGAGTGTCAGTTTCACTGTCATTTAAGCAGATTGTTACATGGAAAACTTAAAACTAACATTTGGATAAGCTATCTTATCTGGTAGCGTATTTCAATAAAAATTTACAAGTGATACAGAAACCGGCATGTGCTACTGAATTTACTGGATTAGAGTACATGAAATGTTGTCCTGTCTCAATGTCTCTGTTTTGGCCCTCAGTTTAGCACTTAACTCTTTAGATGACTGCCTTTTTCCGTGTGTTTATAGCAATTCGCAGTAGCATGCAACAGCAGCGGCTAATACTTATTGTTACTAAGAACAAATTTAATAAAATGGAGTTTGCTTGCATATTGTTAACTACTGAATAACTAGTAAGAAGGGATGTCATAAATTAAGTCTCTTTAAAACTTTATAAATCATTATGACCAATAATACCTTGACAAGTGTTAATAATGACGTAATGCCTGATAATGACTTTATACGTATCAATAATGGCTGAGTGGCAGATTCACAAAAGTATTTCAATTTCAAAGTTACATTAACATTTAATAACCATAGCATAATTGTTATCAGATGTGGAGAATAATAATTATTATTTGGAAAATAATAAGGCTTCTTTAAATGACAAGTAAAACATGGGATTATTGCATACCCAGACTAACAATCATGAGCGTAAACCATCAATCGCGCTTTACGCTATGCTTTCGAATTTTACCTCGGATTCCATCTTTTAGCATAACTAAGCCATCTAAATCTCTCCTGGCCATATAAATGAAATTAGGTCTCTAGTGTGGAAAGATCTGCCATCACTGACATGAGGGCAGTATAACACATCTTGTGTCTCCGAGCTCTCGACCAACATTACTGACTTATCTCACAACAATGCTTAGAATCGAGCCTCCACGTTTCACCTTCAGATTGTTACTATAGGTATTTGAGTGCTCATTTATTTCCAGTCTTACACAATGCAAAGAATAGCCTTTAGTTGGCTATATTGTTTTCGATGCTCAATGTAATATTTAATCAATATAATGGACAGTTCTGACACACTGCTTACACATTATCTCCGACTTACACGATTTCTTCCCCTCCTCCTTACCTCCAACCAGTTACAGCAAAGTATTAAAATGATGCATCAAATGTGCAGAAGAAATTACATAATCTTCAGATCAAAGAGACTCATTACTTCCAAAAGTTATGTACCTTTGGTGACATATTAAAATAATACGTTTATATAAGGTTCTGTTATATTATTAATGTGCAATTACATACGTCTGTCGTGATATTAAAATTATTTCGAGGTCAAAGATAAGAATTATTTACGTAAAATAGCTCACAAAATTCGCAAAGTGATCTACCGTCCTCGCCTTAACTGCGATCGGAGCCTAGTACTGAAATTAAAGAGCCAATTACAGTATAGCCCTATATAGGTTGGCTCAAAAGTATCGAAATGACTTAACGTTTTCCTCCTAAAATCAAAGCCTAATATCAAAATTAAAGAGCCAACTGAGGCTTTCCCTAGAACATAAACTTTAAGCTCATTAAGCCGTTTTTCCATCTCTTGCAAACATTGAATCTGTATATCTGAACGCCCTGCTCAGCCTAGTCGTCGTTCCACAGACCACTGTAGATGGGAGCCCAACAACATCCATGCCTCTCGAACCTGTGTTCGTCTGCGACGTGCTGCGATCTATTTGTTAGCGATTGGGTATCTTTAACGTGAGCTTTACTTTTTAACATCACAATGGAATCTAATAGAAGTGAAATATGGGAAGTGGTCATGGCAATACATCAAGTACGGAGAACCAACCTATTAGACGGAAAAGTAAAATTCAGAAATGGGAGAGGAACAGAAAGATGGCAGAGAAGAGGAGACATTAAAACCAAAAAATTAAGAAGAGATCCATGAAATATTTTGGGTATAGTTCAAAAGAGGACGCAACACGCTACAACATTACGTGTAACCGAAAAGAATAGGATATCTAGAACATCTAATGAAACTAAGTCTGCTGGAACTGTAACTCTTCATATATTTATCATCTGAAATGCTTCAAAATAGTACTGTGGTCTGTAAATCCCTATTTCAGAGGGTTCTATAAATCATTTGAAAACATTTGCAATGGCACCGAATGCTAGTTCGTTGCAGAGCTCACAACCGACTGAGTGTGATCGGCCAGCCCTGGCCGCAGAGTAACTACGCTGGCCGATTACACTCAGTCGGTTGTGAGCTCTGCAACATCCACGTACTAATTTATATTTACGTGACAAACTCTATTTTTAGGGCTATATTTTAATTTTGACAAATGGATCTATGCAGACATGTGTAAAAACGGAGATGATACATCAGTCCATACTAATGTAAAATTGTAAGTACCAGTCGTCGTTCTCATATTTTTGTAATGCAAGAGCTCTCTAATTTGTGTTAAAATCTATTCTTGACTTAAGTTTCATACCTTTCTAATGTAAGCTATGATGTTCATCGTCCTTAGGCCACCTTCTGAAGAAGACGAATTTAAATTTGTTGAAACCTAGGTAAAGAATTCTTTATCCATTGCAACTGGTCGGCTGTTTATAATTTTATTAATATTCAGAATATTATATCGGTTTCTTGCAGAAGGAAAAAATATAAAAAACTATAAGTATTTTAAGATTTTGCACTTAGTTCCAGAATCAAAAAACGTAACCACATAATACGTTTCCAGTGATGGGAAATGTTATGGTCAATATGACTGTACCTTCTGCCTATATGAATAAATTCTAAGAAACAGTGGAAACATTGATAAAGTGTGTCATTATATTACATACTGCAGAAAGAATGCAGCTCTCTTTGAAGTGGTACGTGAAGTGAGCATTATTGAAGAATGGGCATCAGCTTCATCACAATACTAAGTCAAGAAACAAAAAGGGAAATTTGAAATACAAAAACATGTAAATTTCCATTTCACGAGAAACTCATTCAGTATCGTTTTCTTATGCAGGAACATTGATGCCTTATCAAATAAAAAACGTTGATGTGCATTGCCATTGTTGAAGACAGAGAGTGTAATTTCGAAGACATCATGTCCTTATATTACAGATATAAAGAAGAAAGATACTTTTTGCATTACCCAAGTTACTAAGAGAAGAAAATCAAGAAATGATAAAGACACTGTAAAAAAGTGTGCATCTGTAAAAAAAATATGAATACTAGGATGAAAATCGAACGTTCGTTAATAACCATTCTACGACTGTTTAAGATCATTTGAGAGGAACTCATTTTGTGCTATTTATTTTCTCATTTAATTGCAAATTCATTTATTTCACATTGTAAATGATATTGTTCCTAATAGGTTATTACAGATTGGTGTGTGTTTTGCTCTTTATAATACAAAGTCACCTAAGTATCAACGTTAGAAACATTCTATTACTTCGCTATGTAAATAGATCTATATAAAAATGTAGTTTTTGCTGTGTTAAAATCCGAGAACGCAACTTTCATCTTATTTTTCATGTTATAATGTGCTCTGTGGAATAAGAACTTACGGTTAGTACTATATTGTCACTCCAAATCAGTCTGTATGCCCTACATATTACACTGTCATGTCATAGGCTCTAAAACTGCAGTCTTTCGGTTTTTCTGATGCTTAGTCTGTTTTGTGTTCTATGCTCTGTATTTCAATTTCAATAAACATATTTCAGCTAAGTTTTTGTTCTACAATATGTCTCAATTACAGTTAAGCGTCACCTGGGCTGTGCTGAAAAGTATCCTAAGTATTTATAAAATACGTCAAAGTATCTGAAGATGACAAACTATGTTTCCATTCATCATCATCATCATCATCAGTTATCCGCTATATCAGCAGGTCCTTTGCCTCTCCATTTTCTGCGATTCATTGCTTCCTTCTTAAGGCTGCTGTATGTTGTACCGTCCATCATGTCATCCAGTATCTGGAATCTCTTCCTTCCTCGCTTCCTTTTCCATTCTACATAACCTTCTAAAACTGTTTTTATCAGTCCGTCATTCTTTCTTAATATATGCCCAATCCAATTTCTTTTCCTTCTCTTTATTACATCTAGTAACTGTCTTTTCTCTCCCATGCTTCTCAGTACGTCTTAATTTTTTACTCTGTCCATCCAACTTATTCTTTCCATCTTCCGCCATGTCAAGATCTCAAAAGCCTCCAGCCTTTCTCTGTCTTTTTTCCTCATAGTCCAAGTTTCAGCGCCATATAGAAGAGCACTCCATAACAGATATTTTATGAATCTCTTTGTGAATTCTCTGTCCAGACCGCTGCAGAAGATTCTCCTTTTCTTATAAAACGCCTCTTTTACCATTGCTATCCTTGTTTTAATTTCTGTGGTGCACTTCCAGTCGTTGTCTCTCCTGCTTCCAAGATACTTTAAATTTTGCACCTGTTCTAGTGTTTCTCCATTCAGCATAATTTATATTTCCTTATTTCCTCCTAGTGCCAACACTTTTGTTTTATCTGTGTTAATTTTCATTCCATATTTTTTTCCGTTAGTTGCAATGGTGTCCACCAAATCCTGTAATTTTTTCCCCTGTGGCTAGAAGGACCATATCATCAGCAAATCTCAAACACCCTACTCTTCTTCCTCCAATTTCTACTCCTTTGTCATCTAATGAGCATTGATCAATCATATTTTCCAAGTAGAGGTTGAAAAGAGTGGGTAATAAACAGCATTCTTGTCTTACTCCTTTTCCTAGTCTCATCCAGTTTGTACTTTCTCCTCTCACTTTAACTGAAACTTTTTGATTAAGATATAATGAGTTCATAAGTCTTCTGGTTTTCCAGTCCACTCTTTTTTCCCTCATTATAGTCACCAGCTTGTCCGAAACCACATTGTCAAATGCCTTTTCTAGATCAATGAAGCACATCTATAGGTCTCTTCCTTTTTCAATAAACCTTTCTCCCAAGATTCGTAGGAGCCCCATTGCATCTCTGGTGCCCGTTGCCCGTATTACGTCTAAAGCCAAACTGCTCCTCGCTGAGATTCTCCTCTATTACTTTTTCAAGTCTTTTATTAATTATTCTTAACTTCACTTTGGCTGCATGTGAAATGAGGCTGATTGTCCTGTGCTCGCTGCATTTCTTGGTTCCTTGTTTTTTCGGTAATGGACTCATTACTGTTGTCAGAAAGTCCTCAGACCATTCACCACTGTCATATATTTTATTACATAACCTCAATATTTCTCTTATTCCATCGTGGTTCAAGCATTTTAGTATTCCTTCCGGTATTGTATCTGTATCTACCGCTTTGCCATTTTTCACTGCAGCTATGGCAGACTTTACTTCTTTCATTATGATGGTCGGTCCTTTCTCGTCATCACTTACACTGTTGTGTGATTTAAGTTACAGAGTTTCTGGTTTGCTATTTGTGTCATATAGCTCTTTTATATATTCTTCCCATCCCTGGAGGACGTCGTCACGATCTTTGTACACTACCTCTTCGACTTTACTCAAAATTTCCATAGTGGCACTTCCTGCTCTGTTTTGTTCCCTTGTCATAGTCTTTACTCTGTTGTATAGTAAGTCGTATCTTCCCTTCCTGTCCAGTTCTTCAATTCCATCACATTCCTCTTTTAGCCATTTTTTCCTAGCCTGCTCTGTTTCTCTGCGTAGTTCATTATTTAACCTTCGGTATATCTTTCTTGCATCTTCAGTGTTCTTGTTTTTCAATAATCTTCTCTCCTCCATCTTGGAAATCATTTCTTGTGTGACCCATTGTTTTTCGACCTTTTCCCTTTTACATATCCTATATTTTGCTGTCCTGCTTTAATGATTCCTTCTTACAGCATATTCCAGTACTCTTTGGCATTATCAGGTGCTTCTTTGTCTCATAATGTGGTTAGAAAGCCCGAGACAGCATTTCTGTAATTTGTTCTTTGTTGGATCTTATCTTCTCTAAATCCCACTTCTTCACCGTGGTCGCCTTCTTCAGTTTTTTCATTCTTATTTCTATTTCTGCCATAAATAAGTTGTGGTCACTATTAATATCTGCACCTGGTTATGTGTGCACCTTCTTGATTCCATTCCTGTATCTTTCTTCTACCAGTATTAAATCGATTTGGTTTCTGTACTTATCCCCTGGTCATTTCCAAGTGTAGAGCCTCCTCTTGTGGTTCCTGAAGCATGTGTTTGCCGCTATCAGCTGCCTTTCTCTGCAGAAGTCAATTAACAATTCACCTCTGTCATTTCTCTTTCCAAGACCATGACTGCCTACTATGTTTCCCTCTTTCCCTTCTCCCACAACGGCGTTCCAGTCTCCCATTACTATTTTGCAGCATTTTTTATTTTCGTCCGTTATTCTCTCTATTACATTGTACGTTACCTCTACAATTTGGTCATCATGTTCTGAAGTTGGCATATACACCTGGACAAGTCAGTAATGAAAACGTTCCCCCAGGGAGTCACACCTAGTGAGTACGTGGCTGGCGACCACGGGGCCCCGACCTGAGTCCTGGCATTGCTTCCACTTACTTATGCCAGGCTCCTCACTTTTATCTTTCCTATCTGGCCACCCTCGGCCAGCTCTTGTTCTATTAGGTTTCGAGGGCTAGGGGTGAACGATACAAAACTTCTCATTACATTTACAAATATGACTGGTGAGTCAGTCCATGAACAATTTTTTTTTTATATTTTCATTACTGACTTCGAAAAAATTGTCCATGGACTGACTCACCAGTCATATTTGTAAACGGAATGAGAATTTATATATCGTTCATCATGTATCATTGGAATGGGTACATAAAACACTCTCTATAAATAATTAAAAACCAGTGTTTGTTTATGAAGTATATTTAACGCAGTCCTGAACATTTGTTCCACCTTAAGTACTATGGTGAAAATCCTGAAATTTAGTATTAATAGTTTTAGCACCTGTTTGTACGCACGTGATATACTACATGAATTAGTCAATCAATTATGTGTAAATCCTTTAGCTGCAGCTGTCCTAGTTTTTGAAATTGTCTGAAATAGCATCAACTGGTGTTTCATGTCCCAGTTGCTTACTGTCATCAAGTGATAGCTGTAATGTTAAATCATCAAATGTTAATTATTTGTACCAGGAATAGCTCAGTATCACTTACAAGTGTCCGCACTGAGAAAAGAGTCAAATTTTCAGTCTTTGTACAATATTTGTTTTGAGAAACAACAGCGTCTTAAATTGTTCTCCACGTCTATAATACTTGTCAAATGTCATAATATTCTGAAAGTCTACAAAATACGTCAGCTGTTCGAAAGGTGCGATATTTACGTCGATCCGGGCGCTAATGATCGTAGCAGTTTTGCGCCCTAAAACCATATTTTTAAAAAATTATGTTGATAATCACGATTTATTTTCCACTGACATCCATCTACAAAACATGATTGTGGACCCTAAATGTTGTGTCAAAGGACAGAAGAGTGAACATAATTTATCACTAGAAAGATTTGTCGGTTATCAGTTATTGCAAATGGAAGGCACGTAATTGAAGTCAAGTAAAAAACGTTGTAAGGCTCATCTTCATTATTTTACTTCACCTATGATGCTTTTCGAATAACACAGTATTCTAAAATATGTCAGTAATGTAAGAAATTGTAATGTTTGTTGTAACAGTACGTAAATATATAAAATGTATTCGATCTGACAATACGCTAAGTCATTACCTAACGTTTTTACACCATCATTTGAGGAGGCTAGTGAAGACAGTTCATCACTACAAGAAATACGGTTGATGACGAATAATACACAAACTGCTACATTAGGAACTATGGCTCTCCAAAAAAACTATAATCTATACCAACCTCTGATAAAATTACCACCACACATAGACAGCAGAACCTTTAGGAGGGAAGAAAGTGTTTAATTTTTTAAAGGAATAAGATGTTTAAAAATATTTAGAGCTTATTGTAAAATTTCACAAGGTTTGCAAGCAAATTAAGTGTTCTCACATCTGAAATGTCTGTATTACTTATGAAGTTCACAAAGCTTGCTTATTCATACTACTTATAAAACTTTTAGGTAAAGTAGCACATATTTTCCTCGTCTATTGTGTGAAGACTAGTGTGCGAAACATGAGGGAAGACGTCTACCACTTTGGAAAACTGTCAAGCAAGTGCGACTCGGGCCGTGCCGACTGCTGAAGTCATCTCAGCTATGTGTTAAAAAATATCAGTCATTAGGAGAATCTCTTATCAGATATTCTTGAATCACCCATTCATCTGTTGAGTGCAGTAACACCACACGGTGCAACCAAGCTTAGTTACTTCCTTCACAATAATTTGTTCTACTATCAGAAAAATGAAAAGTCTTATTGATATTTTTTCATTCAGTGCTACGTGCAGAGGAAATGCTATACTAAAATGAACATATCGAATGACCTGCATTTGACGGATTTGGTTTATAAACTTGTGAAATGTGTTCGCAAAGTAAAGACCCTTCTGACACAGAAATACATATTTGTCAGCAATAGCTTTCATTGATAGTTTCAGTTGCCGACAAATGTACTTTAGTTTTCCACGAAATCGCCATTCTTTTCTAAATACATATTGTAACGTTACAGTTGTTTCTTAAACTCCTCATCGCAGCAGTTTTTCGTCGTGGAACTTAAGCGCTGGGCAATGATGTATTAGTTTTCCTCGTAATCTTCATCGTCCATAAAGTGATTGTTCCCAATGCAAGAAGATGTAACAGCCGCAGGGTTCGAGGTCAGAACTGTAAGGTGTACGATCGAAAGGTTTTACCTTCTTTTTTTTTTACGACAAAGTTGCGTGGTCGTGCTTTGGCTTTGAGTAAGACTGTATCAGATGACAGTATCCCACACAGTCGATTACGAAACGTGCGTCTCAATATAGTGAGTGTCAGTTGTAACTGTTGATGCACAATCCAAGAAATCGAACTAAAGAGCACCCTTTACATCCGAGAAATTAGAAGCTACGATTTGTCGACGAAGGTGAGAAGATTGCTTGAATTCGGTTTTGTAGAAATAAGATGGGGGACTGTTTTTACTGTTGTTTTGGTTATGCGATGGTGGAGGGTATCAATGTCTCGTCGTACATAAATATGAGGGAAAATAAACCATCTGCATCTCACCAGAAACGATCCAAAAACACATATCCGCTTGACTGTTCGTCAATCTGGATACTATTACCGTAGCTCTACTCTACGTTATACACATTTGTATGACCACTTTCCTAGTCTTAAGCCCGTTGTCAGAGCTTTCTTTCGTTGTCTACTACGGTTTCGTAACAAATGGCCAGAAGAGCTGTAGATAATTTTAAACACACAAAATAGAACCATAGCAAGCAGTTCGAAAAAGGTGAGTAAGATTGTATCCAGATTTACTGTTGCTTGCTTCATCTACAGTCAAATGAGTATTGAACCAAAGAAATGGTCTCTTGGGATGATCAACAATAGGTAACATTGCTTTCTTCAAACTATGTTCTGAAATGAGCAAATTTAAGTACTATGTACAGACACTAGATAACAAAACTAAGAAAACCACAAATAATCGTGAAAAACATAATGCTGAACTTCGATTCTCAGCTTCAGAAAATAGCTGATGATTTCATTTCCGTCTACACTCCAAAGACTCATTTCATACCGTTATCCGTGATAGTCTGTCCGCTGCACGCCTCTTCATCTCTGCATTATGAATATGTTAACTATTCTCTTGCTGTTTCACCTCAAACTCTTACCTCAGTAATACTTGAGACCGAATTGGCAATTTATTCGGTACTTAAGGCTCAATATTTAAAAGGCAGATAAGAAATACCTTGTCTTGCAATTTTTGTTTTCAGTAGAAGTTTAAATTCACCAATTCAGGTGTTTCTTATTCTTCGCTCTTTACACTCAGTACATGAATAATTTCGTACCCACGTAATTTTGGTATTTAGCTCAAAAATGATGATGATAATGTCAAGTGAATAAATTGTGCTTGATATATAACATCCAAGGTACTACCCATAAAGAATGAATTCGATGTTTTGTTACATATTTATTAACTGTAGCTTTTCTAAGCGCAATTGAAAAATGCTTTAATGTTTCTTTAATGGATTCTTCACTTTAGAACTACGTAGGATTGCACGTAAAAAAGTAGTACTTTGGTATAAGTAATATCAACAACAGGAAACAGCTGAACGGATATCTGCTAAATATGATACTGCACAGTGCACCGCCTTCAAAATATAAACGTTAAGTAACGTGTTGGACCTTAAAATTTTCGGGGAGTTATTAACTCACAATAATTTCTTTTAATGATATATGTCACTGCCTAAAACAATAGTTATTTTAGTTGTTCAGAAGGTTAAGAGTTACAGTTATCGAACGTACACAACATTTTTGTTGGTTTACCGCTTCACTTGCTGAAATATTTTACTTGATGTGTGAACCCACGATATTAAAAGCTTCTAATGGTTGAAGCCTCAGGTAGTGAACAGTGATGATTTATGTATGTAAAGCGAAGTAGGAATTGAACAAATTAGTATGGTGTTTTACACAAGCAAAGAAATGCAGTGAATTGAATTTAACGGAAAGGATGATAATCACAGTTGGGGTTCTATGCGAAGAAGAAATAGAAGGAAAGTCTTAGAGGTGACGTGATTGACCACCAGACACAAGCATCTCACAGTCATTTTGCATGTCCCGTGTTACTCACCTCTGTGGAATCCTACCGAGGACAATATGAGTATATGTCAAGCAACTGAAATAGGAGTTCAAAGTAGCTTAATTGTTGTCCTTTTATTACAAGTACCACAGGAGAAGATAGCTAAAAATGAAAGCGTGTTGCTACTTATTAACCATCTCTCCTTCGTTTTTCTTTCCTCCTTACGTAGCAGCTTCCTTGCCTGTTGCTTTAGTGATTAGGATGAAGAAGTAAATTACGCCCCAATAAACAAGAACAATAACCTAGTGGCACACACGGGAATGACAACTAATTAGCAACCAGTCTTGGGGGAAGAGCCCATAACATTCCTTTACGTTGCACATAATATAATTCCAAGGTGATTCAATGCTGACAGGATTCTTTTACGCTTTCTCATTGTGTAAGCTGCATTGTTTGGGATCTGTTTGTATAAGTAGTTACATGCTTCTATAATACAATTAAAATCTTTTATCATTCGTATTTACAAAATAATAGAAAAAACACTCTTCCAAGAATGCGTCTTCACAAAATCTTGTTAATCATTTTTACCCACAAATGGTGAAACATTATGAAAATTAGACCTTGAACAGTTATTCCATATTTACGATTCACGTAAAGGATATGGGTTAGGGAATCGAGGGACTAGGGGAACTTTTGGGGTGCTTGAGGAATGATACTGGTATACACGGATCCTCCGCTAGGAAGAGTTATTCCTGCTCACGTCACTGTGTAAATACATTAAAGAAGTAAAATGGAACTATATGCTACCTTTACTGTTGCAAGGGATATTGCCGTCCTGGCTGAAAGCTGAGTTAATCGGAGACTATTGAAGAGAGAGGGTTTAGGAACTGCAATGATGTGGTAACAGTCATAATTTTTCCAACAGTATTGGTAAACGATTTACTCCAGTAAAACACCGCCGATTAACAAGGAGTAGCTAGTGAAATAATTCAGCCAAGAACTAAAGAACAGAAAGTACTATCCGTATTCCGCAAAGCACCTTACGGTGTGTCTGACACAGTACTTTTCGTACCACAATCACATCCCCCATTTTCACTCACGAATGGAGCGCTGGAAGAACAAATGATGGTAAGACTCCATGTGGGTACTAGTTTTGACTTTTCGTAAGGGTTACCTCGCGAGATGTGCCCTGTGTTGCGTGACACTAATGGAAGGTACGCTATGAAAGTTCTCGCTGTAACCCTCCCGGCGATGCGCAAGGACTCTCTAGCGACCTAGTAGCTTCTACCACCGTAAATCGAAGTGCATCTCCGTAATGCTTTCGCAGTTGCTGAGCGAGACCGTGACGAACCGCGCCTCTCTTTCTTTAAAAATATCTTTCCTTCCTACTTTATTATCCTGTATGGTAAGGGTCCCAGATGCCGAGCAATCCTCATGAACCGATCAAGCGACTGTTTTGTAAGATATATCTTACATTGGTACGCTACTGGCCTTTAAAATTGCTACACCACGAAGATGACGTGCTACAGACGCGAAACTTAACTGACAGGAAGAAGATGCTGTGATATGCAAATGATTACCTTTTCAAAGCATTCACACAAGGTTGGCGCCGGTGGCGACAGCCTACAACGTGCTCACATGAGGAACGTTTCCAACCGATTTCTCATACACAAACAGCAGGTGACAGACGTTGCCTGGTGAAACGTTGTTGTGATGCCTCGTGTGAGGAGGACAAGTGCGTACCATCACGTTTCCGACTTCGATAAAGGACGGATTGAAGCCCATTGCGGTTTACGTATCGTGACACTGCTGCTCGCGTTGGTCGAGATACAATGACTTTTAACAGAATATGGAATCGATGGATTCAGGAGGGTAATACGGAACGCCGTGGTGGATCCCAACGGCCTCGTATCACTAGCAGTCGAGATGACAGGCATCTTACCCGCATGGCTGTAACGGATCGTGCAGCCACGTCTCAATCCCTGAGTCAACAAATGGGGACGTCTGGAAGACAACAACCATCTGCACGAACAGTTCGACAACGTTTGCAGCAGCATGGACTATCAGCTCGGAGACCATGGCTGCGGTAACCCTTGACGCTGCATCACAGACAGGAGCGCCCGCGATGGTGTACTAAACGACGGACCTGGGTGCACGAATGGCAGAACGTCATTTTTTTCGGATGAATCCAGGTTCTGTTTACAGCATCAGGATGGTCGCATCCGTGTTTGGCGACATCGCGGTGAACGCACATTGGAAGCGTGTATTCGTCATCGCCATACTAGCGTATTACCCGGCATGATGGTATGGGGTGCCATTGGTTACACGTCTCGGTCACCTCTTGTTCGCACTGACGCCACTTTGAACAGCGGATGTTACATTTCAGATTTGTTACGACCCGTGGCTCTACCCTTGATTCGATCCCTGCGAAACCCTACATTTTGGCAGGATAATGCACGACCGCATGTTGCGGTTACTGTACGGACCTTTCTGGATACAGCAAATGTTCGACTGCTGCCCTGGCCAGCACATTCTCCAGATCTCTTACCAATTGAAAACGTCTGGTCAATGGTGGCCGAGCAACTGGCTCGTTACAATACGCCAGTGACTACTCTTGATGAACTGTGGTATCTTGTTGAAGCTTCATGGGCACCGTACCTGTACACACCATCCAAGCTCTGTTTGATTCAATGCCCAGGCGTAACAAGGCCGTTGTTACGGCCAGAGGTTGTTGTTCTGGGTACTGATTTCTCAGGGTCTATGCACCCAAACTGCGTGAAAATGTAATCACATGTCAGTTCTAGTATAATATAGTTGTCCAATGAATACCCGTTCATCATCTGCATTTATTATTGGTGTAGCAATTTTAATGGCCAGAAGTGTAACATACCCTTTAGGATTCTTTCAAGGCGTCAGCTTTTCATCTGCTTTGCTTTACACTTGTTACATGTGATCGTTGCACCTTATGTCGTCCCAGACGCATAGTTCAAGATATTTTACTGTGATTACTGTTTCCAGCTAAAGAGTGCCCATAATGTGGACTAATAGCAATAGGTCTTATATTCTCATAGATATAGACCATTTCGCAACTACATGAAACATTGTTTAGTTCCTTAGACGGACCACAAGCCGGAGACAGTAACAATAAATTAATAATAATAGTAGCAGTATTATTATCAGTAATATGTATAGCGAAGTCAAACGGAAACGAGGAAGACGGGAAGAAGAAAGTAAACTGTAATTTTCATAAGTGTTAACAGATTTATCTCACTCTGACACAAAGACACCCAGTACGTTCACGGGATAATGTCAACGGTTACCTACGAAACCAGGATCGTACCCAAGCGTGCACCTCTTCGTCTGAAGCAAATCGACGGCCATGACTGTCACTTATGGAGGCCCCACATGTTGCCATGGTTGTTTCGACTACGCTGCAAGAGTTTCACTGCGAAGCCGTTACACATCCTCCATATAGTGCTTATCTCTCCTCGTGCGTTTCCATATTTTTGGAGCGCTGAAGAAACATATTAGTGGCCGCCTGTTTGCTCCAGACGAAGAAGTGCACGACTCTTACAATCATGGTTCCGTAAGCAACTGCAAACACTTTTCCATTAATACATTGACAGTCTCATTCTCATAAAGGGGCTAATCTGTTAATAATGAAGGCGATTACTTTTGAAATGGTAAACGGTTTACTTACTTTATTTCCAATTAGTCTTCTTTTCATCTCACTGATTCTTATAGAAGCAACTGAACAATGACATGAAACAGAGCTTTCAGATTACTAACGAACAATAAGTTACTTTTACTTACGCTGAGGGCCAACTGCCAGCCCTTGCCGATTTCAGTTTCCCACCATTTACTTACGTGGAGGGCCAACTGCTAATGACTGCCACTGCCAGCTCTTCCAGCAGACAAAACAGAATTTTATTTCACAATAACAAAATTACATTTTAAATTGTTCCTTGATGTTCACATACGTCTTAGAGGTAATCACTAGTGCGTCGATTCATCTGCAACTTGGACATCGAGCTTTATACGGTGTTTGGTGTTCCAAATGCAAATTAGTTACTTGTCCCGTGACTCCAGAGAGTCATTAAGCCATATAGACATGAAAACCTTCACTGCCACGTACTGTTGCTAGTTCCACAACATTACGTTGATCACACTCGTACAGTTGAGCATTGAGTACGCGAAAGAACTTGCCCCCTTCTAACAGCCGTGTACCACAAGTCTCTAGAGGAACGGAAGGTTCCAAATGATTGGAAAAGAGCACAGGTGGTTCCAGTTTTCTAGAAGGGTCGTCGAGCAGATGCGCAAAACTATAGGCCCATATCTCTGATATCGATCTGTTACAGAAATTTAGAACTTGTTTTTTGCTCGCGTATCATGTCATTTCTGGAAACCCAGAATCTACTCTGTAGGAATCAACATGGATTCCAGAAACAGCTATCATGTGAGACCCAACTCGCTTATGAGTTCATGAGACCCAGAAAATTTTAGATACAGGCTCCCAGGTACATGCCATTTTCCTTGACTTCCGGAAGACGTTCGATACAATTCCGCACTGTCGCCTGATAAACAAAATAAGAGCCTACGGAATATCAAACCAGCTGTGTGGCTGGATTGAAGAGTTTTTAGCAAACAGAACATAGCATGTTGTTATCAATGGAGAGACGTCTACAGACGTTACAGTAACCTCTGGAGTGCCACAGGGGAGTGTTATGGGACCATTGCTTTTCACAATATATATAAATGATCTAGTAGTTAGTGTCGGAAGTTCCATGCGGCTTTTCGCGGATGATGCTGTAGTATACAGAGAAGTGGCAGCAATAGAAAATTATAGCGAAAAGGAGGAAGATCTGCAGCGGATAGGCACTTGGTGTAGGGAGTGGCAACTGACTCTTACATAGACAGATGTAATGTATTGCGAATACAAAGAAAGAAGGATCCTTTATTGTATGGTTATATGATAGCGGAATAAACACTGGTAGCAGTTACTTCTGTAAAACATCTGGGAGTATGCGTACGGAACGATTTGAAGTAGAATGATCATATAAAATTAATTGTTGGTAAGGCGGGTGCCAGGTTGAGATTCACTGAGAGAGTCCTTAGAAAATGTAGTCCATCAGCAAAGGAGGTGGCTTACAAAACACTCGTTCTACCTATACTTGAGTATTGCTCATCAGTGTGGGATCCGTACCACGTCGGGTTGACGGAGGAGATAGAGAAGATCCAAAGAAGAGCTGCGCGTTTCGTCACAGGGTTATTTGGTAAGCACGATAGCGTTACGGAGATATCTATCAAACACAAGTGGCATACCCTGCAAGAGAGGCGCTCTGCATCGCGGTGTAGCTTGCTGTCGGAGATTTCGGGAGGGAGCGTTTCTGGATGAGATATCGAATATATTGCTTCCCCCTACTTATACCTCCTGTGGAGGTCACGAATGTAAAATTAGAGAGATTCGAGCGCGCACGGAGGCTTTCCGGCAGTCGTTCTTCCCGCGAACCATACGCGACTGAGACAGGAAAGGGAGGTAATGACAGTGGCACGTAAAATGCCGTCCGCCACACACCGTTGGGTGGCTTGCAGAGTATAAATGTAGATGTAGATGTTCCCGCGAACCGTAATCTAGGTACTAATCGAAATACACGATGGCGCGGTGAAAGTCAATGCCTCTGTATTTTTTTATGTGATAGCTATTTAAAAAACAAACGGTAATAACGTTCTATATATACATTCTTCATGTCTGCATTTTTGCAGCTCTCCGCTGTCAGAGAACTCCGAATTGTAGCGTGTAACATGACAGAGTGTACCGTAGTGTAACTATGTCGGTGGGTGAGAAACAGCGTGCTGTAATCGAGTTTCGATTCCGGAGAGGTCGTTCACACATGGAGCACCCGCTCCATCAGCGTGACAATGCTAGACCACACACGACACATTAACAGCAGTCCGACGCCTTGGGTTCACTGTCGTCTATTATCCTCCATAGAGTCCCGACTTGCTCTCAGCCGATCTTCATCTTGTTCCAAAACTTAAAGAGCAAATTCGAGGACTTCACTTTGATAGTAACGAAGCGATGCTAGCAGAGGTGAGACTATACCAGTGTCAACAATGTGAATCATTCTACAATGACGATTTCAACAAAGTTATCTGTCGTTGAGAGAAATATGCTCGTCGTGAGGGTGAATACGTTGAGAAAGAAAAATTAGGACATAAGAATTAAGTAGGGAGTGTTAATAACGTTCGTTTCACTTAAAAAACTTTAAGTGTTTTCACATAAACATTTCTGAGGCATTTTTTGCGCACACCCTCGCGTGTAATGGAGTATGGAGAGACGAAACAAAACTTATAGTCTGGACAATAGTTCCATAGGTACCACGTTATAACATATTTTAATCTAAAAAGTTATTTTATTACCACTTTCAGCCCCCGTATGGAGCATATATATTTCTAAATACCAGTAACATTCTTCTGGCTCCTCTTTTCCTGCACTACTGCTACTGCTTTAGCAATATGCTCAAGTTCGAAAGACTAACAAAACTGTTAGCGTTCCATACGTATATTATTTGCGCGAGAATGATGTGGCTATAAATGGGAATGTTATTCATAGCTCTATCTGATACAAATTCATTACAGCAGAAAACGAATATTACTTTAAGCTGCACCCATGAATAGGAGATTCTGAACTCGAAATTGCTTTGGAACGTGTAGTTTATTATGAATGGCGGAAGATTCCGGTGCACTGTGACACTAGGTCTGGACCAAACGCCCTACGAGTTATAAAGCGGGCCCATTCATCCGGCAAAATGGTGAATGAGGTTACCTGCCGTCAGGAAATTGATTCCATTTCTGTCGTAACAGAAAAATTATGGCGACAGCGTCGCCGCCCTTGGTTTATTGGACTGTAAAATTAAATAAGCCAGGAAAAAATAATATAAACCCTGCAGCACCATTTGTGCAAAGTCATAAATTTCACTGGCTGCTGAAATTTGCAGCGTACGTTGTCTCTTTTCTTTTCGTGTTGTTAAGTCTGAAATTTCTCTCATAAATATGAAGTAACTCGCGGGTATAGAAGGTATACAGCTTTTTGTGACGAGCCGAATGTAATAAATTTAATACATGCTATTACATCTCGTAGGTTTCTTGCTACAAAGCACTTGACGTTCTTTACCTGTTCCGACACTTTATGTCGAAGTATGTCCGGCAAAATCTCAGTGCTGGGACGTCCACCTGCTCAGTAAATGAAAATATTTACCAAATGCTCGACAATTTAAACCAGTGGTTGTCCTTGAGAGCATTATTTCTTTGTTGGATGTTAAATAATTATTTTACTGTAAACTTCTGACGTAATTCCTTCAAAAATTATTAGTCATTGCTTTTTGCAATGGGTAATATGTTGTCAACGTAAAACGACTAAGAGAAATCATCTGGCATACGACAATAACAGACGCCACCTGGTTCATTCTAGAGTACAGCAAACACTGCGATAGAGTCTGCATTGCCTCTGCTTAAAACCACTACTACTTGCCTGAAGTTTCATGAGAAAAATATATGTATTTTTGCTTACATTATAGATGAGATTCAAAAGTTAATAAAGAGGCTATTATTTTAATTGCATCCATCGTAATATGACAGTTCTTTGGGTTTGGAATCATTATTTATAAGTGAAACTTCCTGGCAGATTAAAACAGTGGACCCGACCGAGATTCGAACTTGGGACCTTTGCCTTTCGCGGGGAAGTGCTCTACCAACTGAGCTACCGAAGCACCACTCCCGCCCGGTACTCACAGCTTTACTTCTGCCAGTACCTCGTCTCCTACCTCCCAAACTTTACAGAAGCTCTCCTGCGAACCTTGCAGAACTATCACTCTTGAAAGAAAGGATATTGCAGAGACATGGCTTAGCCACAGCCTGGGGGATGTTTCCAGAATGAGATTTTCACTCTGCAGCGGAGTGTGCGCTGATATGAAACTTCCTGGCAGATTAAAACTGTGTGCCCGACCGAGACTCGAACTCGGGACCTTTGCCTTTCGCGGGCAAGTGCTCTACCAACTTCTTTTTTTTTTTTTTTTTAGTGCTCTACCAACTTTTTTTTTATATGTAAGTGCTCTACTAAGTGTTTTTTTAAGAAAACAAATAAAAACCTCTTGTTGGGTATGAAAATAAAAGACGACGTTCTTCATAAATAACACAATATCCTGTGAAAACGTAAAACATAAAAGGTAGCTATATTTCCGCAACGGCCTTCTTTTGTATTTGTATGTTTTTTGTTAACATAAATGAGTATACAGTCTTCTCACCATCAGCAGCATTTTTTTTTCTTTTCTTTTTTTTTTTTTTTTTTTTTTTTGGGAGCACAAGAGAAAGAAAACAAATAGGGTGCAGATAGAGAGCTATGTGTGAAAAGGATTAACATGTGTAAGGAGAAAAAAACTTAGAAGAGGAGGAGAAAAGAGAACTGAAATAAAATAGGAATACTTTCCGCGCCATGCTCCACTTTGGCGCGCCAGCAGAACAAAATGCATTCTATCATTGACCATTGAAGGGGAACGTGGGATTGTCCAGCCTTGGCTGGTACGGTTCGTTGAGATTCCAGCTTTGAGGCGGGTTGGTGAAAATGGTCTGTAAATAGTTCGCGAAAGTGGCCCGATAGTGTCGATGCCGGCGAAGGGTGTGGTGATGTACTTGGAGGCGTGTCCAAAAGTCCGCCGGATCGACGATGTCGTCCCGGAAGAGGTAGTTGACAGCCATGCCACTGATCCATGTGATGGCGTGCCACTTAGCCGATGGAAAGTAGGTCGTGTCGGGATACACCATCATAGTGGGAGAAACGTGATGTGGTGGTACTCGGAGGTAGAAAGCCACAATCTTCTGTACGAGGGTCCAGACAGCTACTGCTGGCCCACACTCAAAACGATGTAAATCTGTATCTTCGACATTGCACTTGAGGCACAGGGGTGAGTCCACCAGTGCGATGCGATGCAGTTTCTGTCTTGTAGTATACTTGCCGTTGACGAGAAGGTACCACAGAGTGGTGGTGTCAGTGGTGTGATATGGTTGGTGGATCGTTTTCCAAACTGCAGGCCATGAAACCTGGGGGTGACGTGTTTCGACGGGGTTGCGGGGTGGAGACTTTCGGAGAAGGCGGTAGATGTCGCGGGTAGTCGTCTTCCTGGTCCTGGGGAGCTCGGTGCATATGTAGCTGTACTCCAAAAAGAAACGGGCGATATGTGACATCGGAGGTGGGATGTGTGCCAAAGACGTCGGTGGGCGTCTCGAAACAGGCGCGAGCTCGGTGGTCAACATTCCGGTAAAACTAGCATTTTGGTTTTTCCATAACCGGAGCATAGTATTGGTGTAAGGTGCCGTTGTCCTGGCTCTCACATTAACCAGATCGAGGCCACCATCCCGCTTCGGTAAGGTGAGAGCTTCATACTGGATTTTGAAGATGTGTCCAGAACAAATGAAATATCCGAATGCCGCCTGTAACCTGGCCGCCATTGTCGCAGTGATGGGCAGAATCTGCGCTATATGGGGTATCCGAGCTGCCAGATGGGTATTGACGAAGGTGACTCTCTGGCACATATTCAGCGGGCGTAGTTTGTGATTTTGTATGTTGGCCCGGATGCGTTGCAGCAGCGCCCGAAAATTGATCGCCGAGGTGCGGCGAATGTCTCGCGTGTACACCAATCCGAGACAACGAATGGTGTCCACCAGTTGAAATGGAACTACGCTGTCTGCGGGAAGGCCGCGGCCGATCTTCATGGCGCATGATTTTGCCACGTTCATAGCGCTCCCTGCCCCTGCACTGTAACGGGTAATCCACTGCATCGCAGCTTGTACGTCAGCCGCTGAACGTACGACGTAGGCCAAGTCGTCCGCGTAAGCTCGGCAGCGGAACATATGATCCCGGAGTGGAATACCTGTCAAACGTCGCCGTAATCCGCAAATGAGTGGTTCCATCGCAATGGCATAAAGTACCGTCGACAAAGGGCAACCTTGCCGTACTGAGCGTTCAATCCGTATAGGTTCTGTAAGTCTGTCGTTGACGAGAAATCTGGACGTTGCTCCACGAAGGAGCCGCATAATCACTTGCGTGAACGTCGGGGGAATTGCCATTCGGTCCATCACTGCGTCGAGGAATGCATGATTGACGCGGTCAAACGCTTGTTTGAAGTCGATGGAGATTAAAGCGCCTGGCAGTCGCGAGTGTGTTGCCACAGCGATCACATCTCGATATTCACTGAGGGCCGTCTGTATATTACGATCGCCGCCTAAGGGTGTTTGTTCGTGGGAAACAATGTCCCGTAAGACACGTTTAAGTCGCACTGCTAGAAGGCGTGTGAAAATCTTGAAGTCCGAATTGAGTAACGTGATCGGCCGATAACTGTCGAGTCGTGTTCCTCCTGCGGGTTTCGGGACTGGTACAAGTAAGCTTTCCATGAACATTGGTGGCGGGTTCGCCGCGCCGGACAAAAGTTCCCAGTACATGTCCCTCCATCGTGGCATCATCAGATCTTGGAAGGTTCTGTAAAATTCGAGAGGTAAACCATCCGGGCCGAGAGATCGATTCAGAGACCCCTTGGCCACAGCGCCTTGGACGTCGTCGGTGGTCACTTCAGCAGTCAGGAGGGTTGCAGCTGCTGCGTTTAGAGTACCAAGTGTCTCATGGGCAACCTCAGCAATGGGCTCTGCACCGGCAGGTACTTCTTGATAGAAAAGTCGATAGTGCGTTGTGAATGCATCCGCAATGGTAGCTTGCGAAGTCAGCCGTCGTCCATCAGGTAAGTCTAAAGTTGTCATTAAAGCCAGTCGGCGTCGACGAACATTTTGAACAATATGATGCATAGAAGGTTCTTCACCATTAATCCTGTCTTGGCTGCGGGCTCGTACAATGGCTCCCTCTAGACGGCACCTGGTCAAGGATAAAATCTTTGCCTTGATGCGTTGAGCTTCTTTGAGGCGATCCGGGGATGGAGGATGATCCATGAGTTCACGTAGAGCGCTATAGTAGAAATCAGTTGTATGGTGATTCCACCTGGCTTTGGCTCTGCCATAGTGTGTCAATGTGCGTCGGATGGCCGGTTTGGCGCACAGCAACCACCACTGCAGTGTGGTCTCGTAACGCATAATGCGCTGAACAAAGGTGTGCCACGTGTCGGTGACCTGTTGGCGACATTCAGGGTCCCGCAGTAGCGCGACATTGAGTTTCCAAGGTCCTGCACTGCGCCATATAGATTGTCGACGTAGGTTCATGGTACAGATATAGATGTCATGATCCGAAAAGGCAGATGGCCAACGTTCCGCGTCGAGGAGAACTGATTTTAGAGCGTTAGAGATGTATATTCTATCAAGTCGGCTGGCGGAGTGGCTCGTGATGTGTGTATACCCCGGGCGGTCGCCGTGTACCACTCGCCAAGTGTCGAGGAGACGTAGGCGGCGGACGAGGAAGCGAAGTTCGGGACATGTGTTGAAATGGGGGTATTGGTCTGTGGTGCGCTCGAGAACACAGTTGAAATCTCCACCTACGATGAGATGATTGTATCGACCGAGGAATAAAGGCGTGATATCTTCTGCGTAAAACTGGGAGCGATCTCTCCGTTTGTCAGTGCCCGATAGGGCGTAGAGATTTATGATTTTGAGTCCTTCAACTGTTATGGCCACCCCTCGCGCTGATGGGAGGTATGCGACATCGGAAACTGCAATTCCTTCTCGGAGGAGGATGGCTGCGCATGTGTGTTCCATAGCTGCAGGGGCGACGTACGTCTCATATCCATAACACCCAGTCCAAGTCGCTGTCCTCAGTTCTTGCCACAGGGCGATGTCGATGTCCGCTGCTCTGAGCGTGTCACGGAGCAGTTGAAGTTTAGCGTGGGAGCCGATATTGTTAGTATTGATAGTAGCTATTCGGTACGCCTGATGGGAGATCCGTGCTGTTGATAGGTTCGTAGCTGGTGAAGATTGTTGTGGTGGTTGCTGGAAGTCCATAGAAGTCGCAGGATTCACCGTAGAAAATTCCCCCATTTTAGTTTTGGTCTAACGGAGAAACATCTCATTTCCGCATCAGATGGAGGCGGGAAATCCGTGTCATCCGCCAATGAAAGGTGTCCGACAGGTTTGACATCGGCGAGAGGTGGCAGCGCTGGCCTAGTCGGTTCAATGGCGTCGGTGACAACAGGCGTGCTATGTTCCATGGCTTCTGGGCGCGGGGCTTGCGCACGATCTCTGTCGGTCGGTTCACCGTCTTGTGGATGACGTGTCTCCGTGGCAGAGGAGAAAGTGTTATCGTGTTCTCCGTCGGAGTGATGTGGCATCTCTTCGTAATGCGGAGGGGGCTCAATGGTCGAGTCTGAAGTCTTGCGGCGTTTTTTTCGTCGTTTGGGCGACTTCTGCTTTCGGCAATGAGTTTCGGTGTCTGAGGAAGGAAGAGATTCACGTCGTTCCGGTACAAAAGCCGCGGGTGCTATGATGCGGTCTTCATTCTCCAGAACACTCTCACTGGTAACCTTGTGATCTTCTATCGTGGGTGTGTCCGGCTGTTGGACATGTTCACGGGCGGCATCGCCGGTGTCAAGGTGCTGGGACGCCTCCGGGTGTAACGGACCAGAGAGATGTTCATGAACGGCGCCTTGTGAGGGCTGGACGTGCAGTGTCGCCGCATAGGTGACTGGAAGGGTGGTCGTGGTTCTGTCGGTGTTCGTATCGTCGGGCCTTAGTTGTGTGATGCGGCGTTGCAGGCATTCATTACGGACGTGGCCTTCTTTGCCACAACCGGAACATGTTCGAGGTTGTCCGTCGTAAATGACCACCGCACGGCAGCCGCCGATAGAAATGTACGATGGAACGTGCCGTTTGAGATCGATTCGGACTTGTATCACACCATTAAGCACCGGATACGTCGTAAACTGTGCCCATGTCTTGGCTACGTAGCTCTGGACTTTTCCGAACGGGCTTAGCGCCGCGATGACTTCATCTTCGGTCACCTCGAAAGGCAGTTCGAATACACGGATCGTCCGAAGGCCAAGTCCTGCATGGTCGACATCCACAGGCCCGACGTTTCCGTCGGAGTGGCGAAATTTTAGTCCATGTCGCGTCCTTTGAATGATCTCGTTGCAGGCAGCGTCGGAAGTCATCTTAACATAAACGACGCTGCTAATGATCGATAGGTGTATGCCGACGAGTTCGTCACGCGGGATCTTCACGTCTTCGCGTAGGAAGCGTTCGACGGCCAGTGCTTTGGGTCGTGCGTATTCGTTTGAGAAGGTGAACTTAAGAGTGTTCTTCCTGTAAGAGTTGGCCATTACAGCTTGTTCGACTGAGAAGCGCTGTGACGTGGAAGTAAACAAAACACTCCGCGCACGCAGCGGCGTGGACGGCCGAGCGCGGTGCGCACTGCTGCCCTGCCGAACGCAGACTATGCAACTGAGCTACCGAAGCACGACTCACGGCCGGTACTCAGCTTTACTTCTGCCAGTACCTCGTTTTCGACTTGAGCAGACTATTCTGGCTGACCCAGTCTCGTGTGACATCTGTGTTCAACACATCTAACCCTAACAGTGCGACACGCTTGGTCAATGTATAATTTCCAACACTCGTGCCAAAGTTTATGGTCTTCGAGAAAAAATAGTTGTACAGTTGTATAGTTAATATCGCAATTTTTAAACTTGCTGAAAGCTGTTCGATAGCCTCTACACAAAATATTTCTCACTTTATGGAGTAATTAACTTGGTATCAGTGGGAATTTTGCTACCGGAGGGGAGGGGTTTTTTTTGGGGGGGGGGGGGAGGTAGGGGGAGATTGTAGATGATGGTCGATGTTTGACTACAGTAAACAAGTCCAAATAGAAACAGTTCATCTCATGCAAATACTTGCATAGGATGAACTAGCGTGAACAGTTACAATAAGCCTTCCCCCTCACACAGAACGAGGTCGCTAACGTTGGCATGGTGCTCTATCTATTTTGTGACGTCTGTTCCTGCTGGTTCGTCTTGTGGAGCCATGTCGTCACGTGATACTTAAAATACATTCTGTGATATTTCGGTAACCCACCACGTAAAGTAGAACATATGAGAAGGAAGAACGCTCCCTATGCCAAAACAGAACTCTCGAGACGCCATTTTGTTTCGGTCGTTTCCTGTTGAAATTCGTATTTGGTGGGTTTCATATTATAAACTTTCATATTATAAACTACAACCAATGAACAGATGCTGCTTCGTTTCTATGCACGAGCACTCGGACTGTCTCAGAACGCGTCGTTACTGGTACGATTTGTTGTAAAAGGGCATACTGAATAGTAATGCTCTGGAATTTTTTATTCTCTCCTCTAGCAAGACCACGCCAGACCACACACGAGCTCTTTGACATCTGCTACAAACCGACGCCTTGGGTTCACTGTCACCGATCATCCCCCATACAGTCCCGACTTGGCCGCATCCATCTGTTTCCAAAATTTTGATTGTGATGAAGTGGTGCAAGGGGAGGTTAGGTTGTGGCTCCGTCAACAATTACATACACTGTACAGCGACGGCGTCAACAAACTCGTATCTTGGTGGGAGAAATGTGTCCGTTGCCAACACGTAGACACGAAGAATAAGTATGTGGGGTGTTAATAAAGTTTGTTATATTGAAAAAACTCTAGGAGTTTTCAAATAAAAAAAAATTCGAACTCATTACTTTTCATCACGTCTTAGTCACAAAATAAAGGGAAATGTCGTATTGGTGGTTAAAAAGTTTTCGTATAAGCTATTTTCGTATTATAACTCTCACATTACGCAAGAACGCCAGTTTAAGACAACAGAACATTGGAGAGTCATCAACAACGTGTTGTTCTTGGTATTATTTGTTACAATTCAATGTCAATAACATATCGGCGATTAATGTCTTCAGTATACCGTAACATAAAAAACAAGTTTGTCTCTTGCAGAACTTAGCGAAACGTAGTTGTTATGGGCTCCACGATGTGAAACAATGGGTAGAGGTTTGGTGTCCTGCTGTGCATAGATTTTGTTTCACCTTCGCGTTTTTAAATATGTTGTGAGAATTTCTTAATAAATTAATATAAATAATATCTGTAACGTTTGTTGATAAGTAAATGTAAGTACACCCCCTGTCAGGAGTGAATTTGTTCGACATCGTGAAATTTGATGAGCTGATGTCCTCACTGACTGGATATGTATCTTTGCTTTTTGACTTATTAAATGTTCAGTGATATAGAAGCTTTTATTTATTACGGACAGCACAGTATTACAAACGGACGAACAAAGGAGAAAATGGGCATTTTAATAGAGATAAAGTATTAATTTTACTCGTGTACATTTTAACAAACAAACTGTGTGGTTTTAGAGCCAAATAAAGCCTACCACTGCCACTGGAGAACGCTGGATTCACGTTGAACAGAGCGTCGCGTGTGCCGACGGCGCTGTGTCTCCTGACTTTGGATTTCCCGTCTGTGTACACGTCATCTTTAGCTGCAAATCACAAGAACCGTACATTCTAACGTCAGCACTGAGCGTGGCGAGTTTCTGACGTGGCACCATGGAAAAAGTGGTTGGTGACTGTTTCAGAATGCATAGAGCAACATCGGGCATATCAGATATTCTAAACGAGGGTTTTAACGTAGACCAGTGAGATGGAAGACCGCCACCAACGTTACATGATGCCATCTACGTCTAGTACAAATTCTCGAGACGCTATATTGGCTTTCAGTTGGAGCCTATATATAAATACACTCCTGGAAATTGAAATAAGAACACCGTGAATTCATTGTCCCAGGAAGGGGAAACTTTATTGACACATACCTGGGGTCAGATACATCACATGATCACACTGACAGAACCACAGGCACATAGACACAGGCAACAGAGCATGCACAATGTCGGCACTAGTACAGTGTATATCCACCTTTTGCAGCAATGCAGGCTGCTATTCTCCCATGGAGACGATCGTAGAGATGCTGGCTGTAGTCCTGTGGAACGGCTTGCCATGCCATTTCCACCTGGCGCCTCAGTTGGACCAGCGTTCGTGCTGGACGTGCAGACCGCGTGAGACGACGTTTCATCCAGTCCCAAACATGCTCAATGGGGGACAGATCCGGAGATCTTGCTGGCCAGGGTAGTTGACTTACACCTTCTAGAGCACGTTGGGTGGCATGGGATACATGCGTACGTGCATTGTCCTGTTGGAACAGCAAGTTCCCTTGCCGGTCTAGGAATGGTGGAACGATGGGTTCGATGACGGTTTGGATGTACCGTGCACTATTCAGTGTCCCCTCGACGATCACCAGTGGTGTACGGTCAGTGTAGGAGATCGCTCCCCACACCATGATGCCGGGTGTTGGCCCTGTGTGCCTCGGTCGTATGCAGTCCTGATTGTGGCGCTCACCTGCACGGCGCCAAACGCGCATACGACCATCATTGGCACCAAGGTAGAAGCGACTCTCATCGCTGAAGACGACACGTCTCCATTCGTCCCTCCATTCACGCCTGTCGCGACACCACTGGAGGCGGGCTGCACGATGTTGGAGCGTGAGCGGAAGACGGCCTTACGGTGTGCGGGACCGTAGCCCAGCTTCATGGAGACGGTTGCGAATGGTCCTCGCCGATACCCCAGGAGCAACAGTGTCCCTAATTTGCTGGGAAGTGGCGGTGCGGTCCCCTACGGCACTGCGTAGGATCCTACGGTCTTGGCGTGCATCCGTGCGTCGCTGCGGTCCGGTCCGAGGTCGACGGGCACGTGCACCTTCCGCCGACCACTGGCGACAACATCGATGTACTGTGGAGACCTCACGCCCCACGTGTTGAGCAATTCGGCGGTACGTCCACCCGGCCTCCCGCATGCCCACTATACGCCCTCGCTCAAAGTCCGTCAACTGCACATACGGTTCACGTCCACGCTGTCGCGGCATGCTACCAGTGTTAAAGACTGCGATGGAGCTCCGTATGCCACGGCAAACTGGCTGACACTGACGGCGGCGGTGCACAAATGCTGCGCAGCTAGCGCCATTCGACGGCCAACACCGCGGTTCCTGGTGTGTCCGCTGTGCCGTGCGTGTGATCATTGCTTGTACAGCCCTCTCGCAGTGTCCGGAGCAAGTATGGTGGGTCTGACACACCGGTGTCAATGTGTTCTTTTTTCCATTTCCAGGAGTGTATGTATATGTTCTAAGCTCCTGCAAATATGGAATCTCTCAAAAACGCTATGTTAATTGTGATATTTGTTGTAATATAATGACGGCAAACGTCATGTCGGTGGTTAAAGAACTATTGTGATGCGTGTATTACGAAAGTATGCCATTTCAAGGCTACGGCACTGTGAAGATCTGTGAAAAACACACTACTCTTTAAGAAAATGTCCATGACTAGAGCTTTCAGGAGATGGTGAGAGGCAAAGTATGGTCGTAAATTCTTTACAGACGCAGAGTTAAATGACAGCGAATGGTGTGTAGCTGGTTCGCTCCTCATGGGATCTATTTTCTTACTAACCTTTTCGTTCTCTAATGGGTTCTGATATTTCCTTATTAGTTTAACGAAAGTATATTCTGTAATGTACGGTATATTGTTAATGTAAATCGATCTTACTCAGGAATGAGTTTGTTCGATTGCTTTTACTTACACGGCAGTTTGTACTACTCGCACTAAGGTATTTTGCACTTTCTTGTTTGTAGCCTTGGATTTCACATGTTCTAAAGGTTCCGGTACTAAAGATAAACAGTGATCAGGTACGATTCATATTGGGGTTTTACTAAAACGTGGAAATGAAGTAATTTTTATCTTACGTGGAGAAATATTGTAAAATTGTATCGCACTTCTTTTAATTCACCTGTTACAAAGTCGATGTCCATATTGACTGGACATGGTACTTTCCTTTTTGCCTTATAACATGTTTATGGATTTTCAAGATTTTATTTATTTATACTACTGACAGAACAACACAACTAGCAAACGGACGAGTGTGAGAGCTAACGTAGGAATTTTACGCTCGACACTCTTGTAAACACGTGGTTTGCGAGTCGGGTAACAGCCGAGAACCATCGCTGCAGCGTGTTGCGATCGCGGATACTACCTGAGGCATACATACAATATGCACGAGTCGCTTCGTATCTTTATTGTTTTGACCTCGACAAGCTCGAAGTTGACGTTCGAAAACACGAGTAGTTTGCAGACGGTTTCACAACGTTTTTACAAGATTGCGGCGACGCAGCACTGCCTCAGTCGGCTGAGAGTGCCACGGCCTCAGTAAAACATCTCGGCGTGAAGATATTACAATTATCTACCTGTCAGCAGCGAAAGGATCAGTGAAAATTTCGGCAACACTGTGCAGCGGAACTGTGGTTCGGATTGGACAGCCTCCTCTACCCAGCAACCGGACACGCTTTTCCAGGTCCGCCAGCCATTGTGGCCGAGCGGTTCAACGCGCTTCAGTCCAGAACTGGGCTGCTGCTGCGGTCGCAGTTTCGAATCCGGCCTCTGGCATGGATGTGTGTCATGTCCTTAGGTCAGTCAGGTTTAAGTAGTTCTAAGTCTAGGGGACTGATGACCTCAGATGTTAAGTCCTATAGTGCTCAGAGCCGTAGAACCATTTGAACCTTTAAATCCGAGGTTCGGCGCTGCTGGGCTGCGTATGGAATCCAGTGAAGCCCACCTATGGTGTATGTAAGCGCTACGTCCTGCAAGGAAGATGCGCTCGCTGCAGCATGTTGCCGCTGCCGGCGACGCTACTCCACATTGTCTGAGTAGCCGAGGATCTACGTCGTGTAGAGCGCAGCGGACGAGGGTGCTCACCTATGTCTGCATTGGCTTGATAACCAATAAAGAGTTACGCTGAACTTCGACTACCTAGCTGTGGTCTCTTTAACCCTGACGAAATCCTGTAGTCCGGGGAAGCCATTTGAAGATACAACTCCGAGGTGGAAGAATCGAAAGTCATCCTGACAACGAGAAGAGCCACCGCTCTGTAGCGGTCTTTATCACACATCACCGATGCAGTAGAGATTGGTGTTTGTCTGTGGATACCTTTTTTAAAATCTCCACACTTTACAACACAGTTTGGCCCTTTCAATCATGTACTGGCTCAACCCATGGCTGTCCAAGTGATTTTTTTTGGTCACACTTTGTCCCAGTTGCGGCCTAACACTACTCCACACTTACATCTACGTGATTACTCTGCTATTCACAACTAAGTGCCTGGCAGAGGGGTCAATGAACCACCTTCAAGCTGTCTCTCTACCGTTCCACTCTCTGAACGCGCGCGGGAAAAACGAGCACTTCAATTTTTCTGTGTGATCCCTGATTTCTGTTATTTTATCGTGATGATCATTTCTCCCTAAGTATGTGGGTGCGAAGAGAATGTTTCCGCAATCGGAGGAGAAAACTGGTGATTGATATTTCATGGGAAAATCCCGTCGCAAAGAAAAACGCCATCGTTTTAATGATTGCCACTCCAATTCACGTATCATGTCTGTGGCACTATCTCCCCTATTTCGCGATTATACAAAATGAGCCGCCCTTCTTTTAACTTTTTCAATATGATCCGTCAGTCTCACCTGATACGGACCTCACACCACATAGCAATACTCCAAATAGGGTGGACATGTGTAGTGTAAGCAGTTGATCTGTTGCAGCTTCTAAGTGTTCTGCCAATGAATCGCAGTCTTTGGTTTGCTCTACCCACAATATTATCTATGTGATCGTTCCAACTTAATTATTTGTAACTGTAATCGTTAAGTATTTAGTTAAATATACAGCCTTCAAATTTGTGTGGGTTAACACGTAATCGAAATTTACCGGATTTCTTTTAATACTCATGTGAATAATCTCACACTTTTCATCATTTAGGGTAAAATGCCACTTTTCGCACAACACAGATATCTTATCTCCGTTTAAATAGCCTTAAAAATGCATTCAGTAGTTTCATTGAAACAGTTAGGATTTTATGTGAAACGTTACATGAATACCACGTAAAAAATTTAGTCAAATAAATTTGAAAGTTATTTTTACGAAAACAACTCATTTAAACAAAAAACTGAGCAAAATGAATCTAGTATTAGGTGATAATGTTAATGCTACGAAAACTCAAATATCTTGCACTTCGAATTTTACTTTTTCCTATATTTTTATTGTTTATCATATATGTAACAACAAAAACATCAAAAACTCCCACAAAAATTAAAAGAAAATGAAAGTTACACTAGCAATTTCCAGGTTTTTAATTTTATTCTCAGAAGTTTACTTTGCAGCCGCTGTAAATTTTTGTAGAGAAATTAAGCTAGATTGGCTACTTGGAAAAATTACGTATATAAAACGTCTTTCTCTTCTTTTCTAAGTCACCGAGGGAGAATGTTTTACGTTTTTCCAATCGTTCTACGACTTCTACTATTGGTTCTGCTACACCCAAAACGCGGTGAATGGGTCCACGAAATTCACGGGCTTTGTAATAGTTGTTGATTCGTTTTTTATCTGTGGTGTCACCATCTAGTTTGCAACCTTCTGCAGAAATTAAAGGGGCTCGCTTGAGTTTCGTTTTCGTCGTAATTATCAAGGACTAACACGTTCATCCCACTTACGTCCAACATGCGAAAGGACAATGCCATTTGCCATCATTGGAAAAGGCTTCGACGATCAGCGATATTCGTGTCAACTAAATATATTTCTAGCAGAACCTTTAGCTAAAGCTTCAGTCTCTACAATTCTATCTTAATCACTTTGATAAATTCTTTCATTCAAGGATTTCAGAGAAATCAAAACAAATTCGGGTTCACTTTCGCGCTCTTTCAGTTGTAAATTATCTTAACTTTAAATCTCGTTGTCACTATCTAATCCAACATCACTTCCTAAACTTTCCTGAAACCAATTTAAAACAGTATGCTCCAAGTCAGAAACCGTAACATAAATAGCAGATGTAGACTTGGCTACTGAATCCATAATTCGAAGTCCCCGTTACGGTCTCAGAGACCGTTAGCACGAAAGAAGCAGTAATAAGTGTAGGTTCATGTCGTATTAAAGTGGCTACCGACAGAGCAAATCATTGTAACTTAGGGAAAGAACAACTTTATAATGCTATAATGTCCTACCCCACTCCTGTGTATTAGCAATAGGGTAACAATAAACGCTAGCAGTCTGTGAGACGGCACCTGGAATGTCAAGGGTTATGTTTGAATTAACACTAGAACCGCTGACGGGAAAATTTTGTAGCTTGGCAAAGTTGTAAACCCTCTCCCTCTTTTAATTCTCTTAGGACGTCGATGACGGTGCGTGACATTTAATGTTTGTTAACCCAGCTCATTTTGAAATAAAAATAACTGCCATCATTGGCAAAGTTTTCGAGTAAATGTTGCAAATACCTAAAACCACCGTTGTGACGATTGTGTCCCACTGAATAAACTAATCACTGACGATTGTTACACGTGGTTGGTGGGCGATATGTTTCTGTTGCCGGAATGCGGATATTAACTGTAACTGCGGCATTTTTCACAGTCATGCACATGCTAAAAGGCTGGACAGGTCAAGTGAATGATGCTTTCTCAGCAATTTCACTATCTGTAGGGAGGTAGAAGCTCCTGATGGAACGCAATAGGAAGTGCTTCCTACAAACATTAGAAATTCTGGAAGTCGTAGGTAGCAAAACTTTCTTTACGAGAATTCTCGTCTTTCATCATACACAAAAAGGTATGTTAGCAATGATTTTACTTTCTAGTGTTTGATTGCTGTTTATTGAACACATTAAAAAATGCTCTGTGAGAGAGAGGTGTAGAGTTATGGAACGTGAAGAACGGTCAGTAACTTTTGAAGAGCTCCATTCGTTTCCTGTTATTCCGTATGTTACGAGAGCAGCCGCATCCAAAGGAATAGAATTGGAGCTTCTATGATCAGAGAAGTGGAAAATAGAATTTCACAAATCTATGATGTCATGTAATCTCTTTTGGGAATCCATGAGGTTCCACAGATTTGACTTGAGACTGAACAAGTGATGTACGGAATGGAATCATAGCGAGCTGTCAAAGCCTGTATTTTTGTGGTCGATATATCTGTGTCGACAAGAATGTGCTCTTGTGTAAATGTAGATGTCGGTTCACAGTGTACATGGCTCCGAAACGTGACGGGTATGGCCAGAAATACTGGATGCCTGTTGGTAAGGATTCCAAATTCATTCTAAGTACTTTCTCATATCATGAAACTCATCCTGTTGGTGAACGTCGTAGTGAATTCGTACTGTAGAATATTTTGCGTCCACAAAAAATAAAGAAAGGAATGTTAGTTGTAACAACGTCTTCACCCCACTTTTACTAGCACGACATCTGAAAACAAAGCGAACAAGGTCTCTTGGTGCAATAAACAAAATGAATAGGGAAGTTCGTGAGAGCATAATGAAAGCTCGCGAGGTCATTTCCAAGACTCTAGCGCTCAAAAGCGGTCATTTGATCAATGCAGTGCGTCAAGAAAACCAGGGAACTACGTAATAATTATCAGTACCTTCCCTTCATATGTACAAACTGGAACGAACACGAAGTGAAAAGCTGACTCAATGACACGTTACCACGCGGCTAACTATACAGTACACGTTATTGACCTGATATGCCGCAAGAACGCAGTGAAAGATAGTGGAAGAAATTGACGTGTTCATACTTTTATAATATTCTAGATTTAGCAGGAATCAAACAGATAAAAACGAGATTTCCTTCTCAAGGTCGCTGTTATACTTACCAAAGATCATACACAAACTGGGGTCGGAGTACCAGCTGTTCCCATTTAATCATCAGACGTAGGTGGTTGCAACAGCCACTGCCAGGTGTGAAAATCCTTAAAATAAAGGAAAAGTTTATGTAACTGTGCATCGTGTGACAAACAAGTTTGCAAAAGTGTTGTTGTTCCTACGTTTGTGCAGATTGCAAACCTCAGTTTGCAGATAACGATGATCTGTTGGTATCTAAAATGAACTTACAAAGACTGTAATTTTCATATTTAGACAATTCGTGTTAACGTGTAGACATATGTTACATAATGGTTTTGACTTGACTGAATATATCTACAAAAACACAAGATTACTTGATGATAGTGCGAACAGCTGTCAAGTAGCTGCATATTTAAGTTGAAATGGCCAACAATTAAGAAAATATTTAGTTTTTATTTTATGGCATTAAAACATTTTGAAACAAACTGTGTCTTCCATGACTGCACTCAATGTATAGAAGTAAAACAAAATGAAACAATTACAGTGGATATTTGCTACGTGAAAGCTCATTCTCTACAATAAAACGTCTAAGAACGAGCTTTAGACATATGGAGTAGAGATGGGGCATTTTTGTCCACACGGCGATTTTAGATGCTTCGAAAAATCCTGCGGTTCTGCTGTTAAGGATGAACACATGACCCTCCTTTGGCGAAACCTCCTTTATGTTTCCTTAGGCACTGCAGCAGAAAGAACTGTGCAAGTTACTGGGAGTAGTGAGGGTAATCATTGGCATCTATTTTATCTTCGTTTTTATGGAGCATATTGATTAGTGCGCTTTTCCCTTTTTCTGGAATTTATTCCATATTTCAGACGTTTGAATTATGTTGTGTGGGAATTTCTTTGTATGATTGCACCTGCTACTTTTCACATTAAGTCAATATTCCTTCTTGTACAGATGCTAGATGACTTTTTACTTATTTGATAATTTCTTTTATTTTTTGTAAACTAGAGGGTAGTAGTAGGGCAAAGTTCGTACAAGCCCATATTGTTAGTTCAGGTTGCCCACATCGGGACAGGTATGCACTCAGGGGCAAACCTATTGTTCTACTTTGATTGGCAAGTCCTTAACATATTGTTCTGCTAAAGGCATTCTTCCTTTTGATTGACAGGCACTAAGCCTATTGTTCCCCCCCCCCCCCCCTCCCTCTCCCACAACTCCCCCCTCAGGAAACATGTCCCCACCCCTTGCTGGTACACTTTCACAGATGAGTTATGGGAATAGCTCTTCTCACTCTCATCAGTTTGACTGACTATTTAATTAATTTGATCAGTTAATTAATCTCTCCCCCTTTGGAAAACCCTCGCCCCTCCCCCCCTCCTCCCGCAAATTGGCGGGAAAAAGACTCAGTTGATCGGTCATTTGGAGGGAATTCGATTGTAGTGTATGTAATTTTGTTTTAACACTTTAGACAATGTATAGAAATTTGTTTAGTTATTTATGTCAGTGTATGGAATATAGCTTATTTATTTAGTTAAAGAATTTCTCAGCCAATCGGTGGCAGAGTATGGAATATTGTTAAAACAATTTAGAAAATGTGTGGAATATTGTTTATTTAAGCAATTTGTGGGATTCAAGGCAGTGTATGGAGTATATGAAAATTGGTGGCTATTTGGTGGAGAGTAAGGCTCTCATAATATGAAATTCAGAGGTATGCTGTTTATTTATAAGAGATTCAGTCTGTGGGGTGTTGGATTTCTCTTGCTCAACATTGTGTGCTGTTTCAAAAGATGTAGGTCTTGTAAGAAGCAGTTACATGGGACAAACATGTTGCATAACCCAATTTTCGGCACAGTACTCTGGATATCTTAACCTAATGTTTGAACCTTTGTCAGCACTTAACCTATTTTCTGTTAAGTGGTTTCCCATGTCACCTCCATTTCATTAAACTGTTCTAATGCCTTTGATACCAAATTAAGTAGTTAGTTATGTCTGTCAAACATTTTCTGGTACAATTTTCGAATGTCACATGCTTTTGAACGCCATTTCTGGCACATTCTTCTTTGTAACCCCCATTAAACTATTTTACTGCATTTGTCATAAAAATTATGCAAATTAACCTGTTGTTCTCCACTTAACCTGCTGTTCTGCTCCATGTCACCCACTGACACACACCCTTCCCTTAACTAATGTACTGCTAACACCACGTTGATAAAAAAAAAGTTATACAAATTAATCAAATCGATATTCTTCACATGTATGGGGTATTTTTTTTATTCACGGCATCCTATTGGTTGGTGAAATCGATGGAATATAGTTTAAACAAAAGATCGCTAGTAAAAAACATCCTGCCACTCAACACCCAATGCTGAGGCCTCCGACTCCTCACACATACCCAGGAGTTGGGATGCACCAGCAGTCCCTGCAAAGTGACGATGTGGCTGTCAGCTGAAAAGCGACGTGTAGGTATCAGTTCGGGTCCTGCAAAGATGAGGTGGCGGAATTTCTTTCATACTGTGCACTTGAGAAATTCCTGTCAAAATATGTGTTCACCTAGGCTCCATTGCTGGTGTGATGTATAGCTGCGGTGTGGGTCCAGCGCTGTGAGAGATGTTCCATTGCTTCCCAGAATTGCACAGGGTGCATTGTTCCTAGAAATCCTTATAGGACAGCCTGTTCGCCACTGAATTTACCTGTCAAACTGCTGCTGCTGCTGGAGTGGGAGCACCGTCCCCCATTATTTTCTACAGACGAGACTTCCAGTGGCAAAATTATTTTATACATATCGCTACATTGAACTGATAGTTAAACCCCACAAAAGTTGTCTACAAAACGTCAATTACATACAAGACTCAAGAGAATATTGGGAGTCAGGAACACAATTATCAGTGTAAGTACTATTAAATATTACGATTGTTACTGCAGTCTGACATCAATCGATGTACAAGTAATGTCTCCTCTTGACGGCAGTGGTTCTGGAATAAATCTCAGTTCCCATAGCGCTCATAATTTTCCACGTAAAAATCACTCTCATAACCTCGCGGTTATCGATGCGCTGAATCTATACATCTCTCACTATCGAACACACACACACATTTTCTCTGGTCATGCCACAACATAAGCCACAGTAACCCTTACACTGCAACATAAACACATTTTGTACATACAATACAGTTATAATTTACATCTGAACAGCACCTGAAAAAAATATGGTATGCCTACACTCACACTGGCTATATGTCTCGAATCTTCTCAGTCCTAGGCAATTATCTGACAGGGTCTTCGAATCAGCGCTTGTGCAAGGTGCTGCATCCTGACAACATTCACTCACAAGTGTTATGAAGGCCAGGCGTCCGGAACTGTGTGTGACAATGAATACCGCACCCGCGGACGTAATGCTCGGAAAGACATCACCGACATGGGCTGGTGTACTGTAATCAACATCACTATCGATAGAACAACAAGGAAAATGCGAGGCTATGCTTAGTGGTGCCGTTGAGGGGATGTATTGTTACAGCCTTATTGCCCGTCCTGTTTGTACAGTGCAGCAGGCCCAGTAGGACACTTGCACTGCTATATTGTGCAGCTGTTTATGAAATGAATTTATCACCACTTACATTCGGATATACTCCTCAGTGCGTTGAAATCACCACTTACCATATCCAATCTATCCTTCCGTTACGACTAGACATATGTAATTTTTTATTTTATTTTTTTTTACTTGACTAGTAGTTAGATTACTTCCCACAAGGGTATGTTGGAACATAAGCCACGGTTCTAGCAGCAGCATAACATTTCTGACTATCGATAATAGGTGTATAAAAAAATTATGATACGTCTACACCTGCACCAGCTGGGTGTCGTTTCCGCACTGCAAAAAAGCCTCCCGCCATTACGTATTTGTCGACGAATAAAGGATGTAATTACAATTTAAAAAAGCCCTAGAGTATTTTCGGTTTATCGATTTCACCACTTACACGAAATCTTTTGGTATTTTCGAGACTGGTAAATCCAGCCATCACACAGTGGAGTCTTTTATAAATTAAGACCCACATATCGGGGTTTGTGTCAGTGCATGCCATGTATAGCTTCCACCACCCAGATCACAATATTTTCGCGTGTTTAAGAAATCATTGTGAGTGCAAAATATAATGTTGGTAGAGAAACCGCAAAACTGTTGTAGCTTACGCGCATTTTTAAGTTCATGTTGCTAAGCACCGTACCTGTTTAACAGTTTGGAACAGGAGTAGGATCACCGCTAGACGGATCTGTTGTTTCAGGAGGCAAAATTGAGTTTGTTACGAAAAAACAAAGGACGCTGTTAGAGCGTCATAGAAAGATTTTGTTTGTTACATATGCGAGAAAAGGTGACTTGGTAATACAGCCCTGTTTAGATCCTATAACGTATGTATGTGCCGGAATTGAATTTTCAAAATGGAATATCATGTTACGTAGAAACCTTATACAGACCTGAATGCAAAGAATGCTTTGTTAAAAGCGTGTAATAGACTTTTGTTTGCCTCTTTCAGCGCACTAGCTTTATGTAACTGAATAATCACTATGAATCCATCGTCATTCATTTATCTAACTTCAAGTGTGCCCTGGATGTCTGTGAATAAGGTATTTCCGTAGTTCTGAGGAGCGGTAGTGAGTGTAGTGTGCAAAGTATGGTCATGCTTTATTTGTCGCTATTAAAGAGGGGATAATGACTGCGTGACTCTGGTTGTTGAACAACCGAGTTGTTGACACAAATTCGAAAAAATATTCCGTAGCTCTTACATGTTATGACAATTAACCTTGAGAACTTCTGATTTAAAGGGAAATGGGGAAATGAGAATGTTATTTTCTTGCAGAGTGTTTGAGCTGGTGAAATCGAGAAATGCGTGTAATATGCTCTTGGATTTTTTTTTCTTTTATTTTTTATTTTTTTTTTTTTTTTTTTTTTATTTTGTCATCAGTCTACTGACTGGTTTGATGCGGCCCGCCACGAATTCCTTTCCTGTGCTAACCTCTTCATCTCAGAGTAGCACTTGCAACCTACGCCCTCAATTATTTGCTTGACGTATTCCAATCTCTGTCTTCCTCTACAGTTTTTGCCCTCTACAGCTCCCTCTAGTACCATGGAAGTGATTCCCTCATGTCTTAGGAGATGTCCTATCATCCTGTCCCTTCTCCTTATCAGTGTTTTCCACATATTCCTTTCCTCTCCGATTTTGCGTAGAACCTCCTCATTCCTTACCTTATCAGTCCACCTAATTTTCAACATTCGTCTATTGCACCACATCTCAAATGCTTCGATTCTCTTCTGTTCCGGTTTTCCCACAGTCCATGTTTCACTACCATGCAATGCTGTACTCCAGACGTACATCCTTAGAAATTTCTTCTCAAATTAAGGCCGGTATTTGATATTAGTAGACTTCTCTTGGGCAGAAATGCCTTTATTGCCATAGTGAGTCTGCTTTTGATATCCTCCTTGCTCCGTCCGTTATTGGTTATTTTACTGCCTAGGTGGCAGAATTCCTTAACTGCATTGACTTCGTGACCATCAATCCTGATGTTAAGTTTCTCGCTGTTCTCATTTCTACTACTTCTCATTACCTCCGTCTTTCTCCGATTTATATGAAAGTGATAAAGAGTCGTCACCAGGTGAACGCTTTTGATTACTACATGTTCCATACACAAGTGTACCGCTACTACGTGATATACAGGGTGTCCGAAAAGTCGTTCCCTGATTACATAAATTGATTACTCAGACTAGAAGTAAGATACAAATATGAAACTGGTGTCTAATTGTTTACAAACTATAAAAGTTTTTTTTTCACACATCAGTAAACTTCCATATGAGCGCCCTTGGTAGCTCGTAGCAAATCTAGGCAATATTCAATTTCCGTCCACACATTAGCCAACATCACTGGAGGGATCGATTCAACGACTGTCGTTATCCGTTGCCTCAGGGTTTCAAGATCTGGTACACGTGTTCGGTACACCTCGTCCTTGGCATAACCCCATAAAAACAAGTCTAATGGGGTTATGTCAAGAGAGCGTGGAGGCCAAACCGTTGGCCCAACACAACCAATCCATCGCCCAGGAAAGGTCATATCGAAATAAGCACAGACGTCCAAACCCTAATGAGGCGGTGCACCGTCTTGCTGAAGCAATACATCGAGGTGATACTGAAGCAGCTGAGGAACAGCATACAGTTGCAAAATGTCCAGGTACACTGCAGATGTGATGGTAGCCTCAGCGAAGAAGAATGGCCCGATAATTCGATCGTGCAATAGCGCGCACCAAACATTCACCTTTGGACTGCCCCTGGTGCACTCCATGGCCTCGCCATGGGATTGTGAACCCCAAATGCGCACATTATGGCGATTCACTACTTCACTGACAAAAAAAGGTCGCTTCGTCGGAAAAGGCTATTCGTCTGAGATAACCATCATCGTCCTCAATACATGATAGCATTTCGACCGCAAAGTCATACCGACGTGTACTGTCATTGGGCAACAAGGTCTGAACGATTTGCACTTTGTATGCACGAAACAATAAACGTTTGTGTAACATGTCATGGAGAGAGCTTTTTGGCATCTGTAATTCACGTGAGGCCCAACGCACCGATTTCTTCGGACTTCGCACAAAAGACTGCCTTACAGTTTCCACCCTGTCTGCTGAAGTTCTTGGTCGATCAGACCTCGGAAGGTCAGCAACCGATCCCATGTTCTTGAAACTCTCATACCAGGCTTTAATGCTCTTGACATCAGGTGGATTCCTTCCAAATGTTGTCTGGAAGTGTCTCTGCACTGTGGTTGGTGATCGTGTCTCATGGTACCACAGGACACACTGTGCCTTCTCCTGATTGGTTAACATGGCTTCTTGGGCACTGCACCTCATCCACTACTTACGTACTAAACAGAACCTAAAACAGAAAAAAACTTTGATAGTTGTAAACAATTCAACACAAGTTTCATATTTGTATCTTACTTCTAGCCTGAGTTATCAATTTATGTAATCAGGGAAAGACTTTTCGGACAACCTGTACATTTTATTTTACAGCTGACTGATTTCCAAAGTATGAGCCACACTTCAAGCATTATGACTCAAATGCGTAATGCCACCCTGATGAGCCGCCAACGGCGTCCCTCATGTCACTTTGGTTTGAGCTTTACAGGATCGTGATTCTCTGTTTTCTGCGTCGTGTAGCCGTTAATTTGTGATTAAGGTGTTTGGCAGCTTCAGGTAAACTCAAAGTGCGTAGAAGGAAGTTTTGATTCCAAGAAGAAACATTCACATAAATGTTTCTTCATAAAACGAGTGAGGCGTACCTATGAAACAGAATGCGGATGAAGGAATCACATATATTAAGGATCATTTAGCTGACGTAAAGCACATATCAAACATTCACTCTGAAAGCACTTAAAGAAGTTGACAGTTACTTTGTTTCGAATTCACTCAAACAGGGGTCATTAATAGCAGCATCGAAATTAGCAATGTGCTGTCATACCGTTAGACATCATCATGTCCTAGCAATCAGTGAACTATACTTTGACGCTAAGCTCCAAACTGTTTTATACTTTCGATGCCGCAAAAAAGAGTGACGTTTGACGTAACAATATCGACAGAAATTGTGAAATAACTCTTAGCACCCGACGGTGTCAAACAAAAAGCAGAATTTCTTCCAAACCTTTAAGTAGCCCGCTGTCCCCAGATTTTCAATTTGAGAGGAATGTTCCGGTTTGCCAGCCAGAAATTGTGGCAGCTGTATATACATAGGATGCTGAACGTAAGGTTATCACAAAATCTTGCTTCTGGTTTTGTTGAATAGCTAAAATTCCACAACCAGCTGGACACAGTCAGTGCTCACAGGCTGGCACAGGCCTGTCAGACGCGCTCAGACAAGCATTCATCTGCTGGTAGGGTAGAATGCTGCATTCCTATTGGCTCCCAGAGGGAAGAGGTGGGTTGATGGGGCAGAGTATAAAGACCATTTTACCCCCAGTTGTCCTCATTCTTTCGTTAACCACCGTAGAGTGAAGTCGATCGTCTTGTTCTCGCTCATGGGCGTCAGTTTGATCCTTTCTTGCGAGCATGTTACCAGTTTAGGTACAAAAAATGAAACATTCTGCAGCGGCATCAAGCACCGTCGGTAGTGCCAATGGCGGAAAACGGCAGAGACCGTTAGAGCATGATGGGAAATTACCTGGTAAGTATAGATTCAAATCGGTAACTGTAACATTTCTCCTCCACTAAGAATTTCGTAGTATTTAATCCATTTCTTGTTCTTATTGTTTCAGCGCATATCCACCTACACCAAAGCGTGGATGGTATGAACCCTATCGTCCAACAGCAGACACTGTGGCCCCAGCTGCTCCATGAGCAGCAGCAGCATCGGCAGCATTGTAAGAAAAAAATGGCTCTGAGCACTATGGGACTTAACTACTGTGGTCATCAGTCCCCTAGAACTTAGAACTACTTAAACCTAACTAACCTAAGGACATAACACACATCCATGCCCGAGGCAGGATTCGAACCTGCGACCGTAGCGGTCACGCGATTCCAGACTGTAACGCCTATAACGCCACGGCCACTCCGGCCGTCCAGCATTGTAAGTATATATACCATGTTGGTAGTACTGGTGTGGCCAGCGAGTCAGTACATGATTTCAAGAGAGATCACAATAGATAACGGTAACTTTTTTCACTAAGAATTTTGTATTAAATACATGTCGTACTGTTTCAGCGTATATCCAGCGGGTAATTGATGAAGATGAGAGGCATCAGCAGCAGCAGTGGCTGCAACAACATGGGTTGCAGCTGCCCCAGCAGCAGCAACAGCAACAATAACAGCAGTGGCTGCAGCAGCAACAGCAGTGTCATCAGCTGCACCAGCAGCAAGAGTGGAATGAACTGCGGCAGCATCAGCAATATCATCATAAACAGCATTCACATCTTTAATCGAATACGTAATGTGTTGCGACCAACGAGACTGATGTAGATGATTCAGAGGGATCAAAATCGATAAATGTTACTTTTCCACTAATAATTCCGTATTCGTGCAGTTTATGTCGTGCATACGTAGTTTCTTTCCAAAAACATTCGTCACCTACGCAATATGTTGTAGCTGATGTTGATGTTGTAGATGATTTCGTGGATCAAAAACGATAAAACGTTCTTGTTTTCTTTTCACTAGGAATTTCGTATAGTGCTGTGTATACATAATTAAACTGTATAGCATACGTAATATGGGGTACATTCTTTGTGGTTGTAGATGATTTCCTGACATACCAAGAAGGGGGACAGGGAAGGATATGTGCTGGAGATATCCAGGAACCATCGCAGATCTCATGCGTGTGTGTGTTTGTTTTGTTATTATTAGATCATTACGTTGCAGGTGATGTGGGGGGAATGAGTCGGTGGGCCCTTCCCAATTCAGGCGAAGGTGCATTGCCACAGTGGATGGAGGATTTGGAGAGAGACCTTCGTCGTCGTGAGGAGATGAGGGAGATGTCAAGGAGCCACAGAGAAACAGGTAATACATATACCAACTCTGCTTACAAATAATCAGTATCCTCTCCTTCCTTGCAGCAGTAGCGACAGCTGGTGATATGTAGAACGTTGCTTTTATTATTATTATTATTATTCTGCAGCGGTCTAGTCAGGGGAACAATTCCCGCATTACGCCGTGGCTCGGGTACCAGAGGCGGCGAAGACTGTGACATCTAAACGAGGTCCTGTGAGGCGCGCTTCGCTGTCAAGAGCATGGCTGCTTCCGCCGCCACCGCCCCCGCCGCTGCCCCCGCCCCTGCCCCGGCCGCGGCCGCCATAGCATCGCTCAAGCGTCCATGTGCCGCCATCCCTCAGGCTAGCGGGTCAGGGCTGCAGCAACCAGGCTGCTCGCAGCGGCCCGATTCCGCAGTGTCTCCTCCTCCGCCGGCATGCCCTGGCCGATCACTTGAGGCACACCACATACACCTGACCACCTCAATAACTCCCTCGACAAGTTGTAGTATCAGTAATAGAGAAGATCCTATGGCTTGTGGCAGTTCCCTCTCCCGTCCTTTTAGTGAAGCACATCAGGTCAGTGACACCATACTGCAGTTAAGGTACCTGGTGATTGCAGATGCTTTTGGGGAGCGAATCTCGTTCACGAGGCTCGAGAACCTGGTAGGAGGGTAACGAGACCCTGTTGGTTTTCTAAGGGCGTGCCTTTCTGACATTGAAGTGGAGCTCATCAAGGTAGTCAATGATCTACGGTATTCCGCCATTAAATGCAGTGCGGTGCTTTGCATCGAATTATCGCACCACCCCAAAGTTAAGTCTGGTGCTGAGGAGATATCATTATCTGTGGGGGAAAATAGCGTGATAATGTGGAGCACATCAATCGCTGAGTGGTTTCACAAATGCACTTTGAGTGCAATACTCGCCGGTTTTCCGAGATGGAAGTTAGAGGATCAGCTAAAGTACTCAACGGAATACTACATCTGGACATCCATACGTATGTGTATGAGCCGGTAAATGGAGGGTCTAGCTATATCAAGCTCCCTGAAGATATAGCTAATAAGCAGGCATGCAGTAATGTCGAAAATAGAAACTGTATCAGGCTTGTTTTGCATAGTCAGTCCTGGCTTGCGAGAGAAATTACACAAAACATCAGCAACGCACATCTCAGTATGGCAGATACCTTGACATTCATAAGTGTTATAATTATGATGGATTCGAGTTCCCCACCAAGATCCAGGACATACCTTAATTTGAGGCGCAGAATACCGGCACATCGGTTCATGGTTATGACCTGGAAAAGAGAAGCAAGTCAGATAAGCAGCACAAGCATATTGTCGTCGGCCCCCTCCATTTCTCAAATTTTGCTGGTGAGTGTGAGCTGCAAGTAAACATGTTTCTCTTCTCTAAAGGTGTGATTATCACTATGTTTGGATCAGAGAGATGTCCCGACTGCTTTCCTCCCAACCATCAACTAATCATCTTGTAAAACATATTTGCTTAAGGTGCCTGAATTATTTGTCCTTAGACAAGTTATTAGTGGGGCATCTAGTAGACTGTTCTTCCAAGGACTCAGTACATGTAATTATGCCTACTGAGAAAAACAAATTCATAAAGTTCAAGGATGCTCACCACTAGGAGCGATGCCTATTTGTAGTGTACACCGACTTTGAATGCCTCCTCGCTCCTGTGACCTGCTGTGAAGGTGACCCTACAGCTTCACATACCACCTTTACAGAAAAACACGTACCATGTGTTGCAGCATAGCAAATTGTATCATCCTATGATTCTAGTATTAACTGCTACAAATATTGTCGAGGAGAATCCGGCAGTTTGGCTGCTCACTCAGCTCGAAAAAATTTCATGGGAGGTTGATAAGCTTTACAGTGACAACGTTCCCATGGTCTAATCGAACGAGAATGAAGATTTCTACAATAACGTGGTTGACTGCCATATTTGTGGGCTGCCGTTAGACAGAAAAGCATAAATTCCTTGTGGGGACCACTGTCATCTTACGGGGAAGTTCTGTGGTGCAGCTCACAATGCGTGCTATTAGAAGTACCAGCTACCAAGACACATACCTGTTTTGTTCAGCAATTTAAGTAGGTATGACGCTCACTTTCTAGTTGAGCACTTGGCTGATTTCGGTTGGGTGAAAAATCAGGTTAGTGTCCTACCTGAGAGTGTCGAGAAATACATTTCCTTCTCCAAATGAATGTCACCAAGAATTATGCTCCTCTTCCTTGATACACTACGTATTACGCTGGAGCCACTCCAAGACCTCGTTGAAACTCTACCTCGGGGGGATATGCATATCACTTGAGTGTGTTTCCCGATGAGGAAAAGTTTCAACTTGTGACTAGGAAGGGGGTTTTCCCATATGAGTATGTGGATAGTATAACGGAACTGAACGAAACCAGGCTACCTGACACAAATGCATTCTCCAGCAAACTTACAGGTGATGCCATAACAGATGCATACTATGAGCTTGCCATGAATGTCTGGCGGGAATTCAATATTTCATTGTTAGGAGAGTATGCACGGCTTTACATGGACACAGACGTGCACTTTCTTGCAGACGTTTTCAAGAAATTTCGAAGTCTATGCATGGCCACACATTCTCTGCATCCCGCCTTTTATTACATGGCACCTGGGTTATCTTGGGACGCAATGCTCAAGAAAACGAAGTGCAGCATTGAATTACTGACCGATGTTCACATGCTTCTTTTCTTTGAGCGAGGGTCCGTGGGGGACTTTGTCAATGGCACATGAAGGCAAGTAGGCTGCAGATGGATGACAAGTTCAATGCATCCCTTGATTCGAGAAACGTAATTTATCTGGACATACATAACTTATACAGGCACGCCACGCAGCAATCACTGCGACTGGTGAGATTCGATGGGTGCCCAAAGACGAATGCAAGGGATTACGTGGAAAATCATGGGGGGTATGGCAGGTGATTGTGATGTAAGTTATGTGGTGGAGGCAGAACTCACATACCCTATTAGTTTGCATGATGCGCTTGCCGATTTGCCGTTGTATCCAGAGCAACTAGTTCCACGAGCAGGCTCCACGCCTAAGCTGGTGACAATGCTGGGGGATAAGCGGACATACATTATTCATTATCATAATTTCCAGCAGTGTCTCGGCTTGGGTATGGAGCTGGTCAGAATCACCCAGGTTAGATCCTTCAAGCACACCCCCTGGTTGAAGGAGGATATTGATTTGAATACGAGAAAGACAGCTTCCGCGACTTGTGGCTTTGAGAAAGATTTTTATAAATTAATGAATTATCCAATTTTCGATAAAACAAAGGAGAATTTCAGGGAATGACGTGAAAGTTTGATTAGAACCTAATGGGATGGCCGTTATGGCGTAAGAAAATGCATTGCTAGACCAAATTTTAAGTGGGTCCCCATATTCAATAAGTACTTTGTTGCTGTGGAGATGACGAAGACTGCAGTATTGATTACGAAACCTATTTATGTGGGGATGTGCATACCAGACCTATCCAAACACCACAAACCGCTTTCGTTACGAGTATGCGAAAACTCATTTTGCAGATCCTAAGTCACTTTATATAGATACAGATAGCTTCATCCATTGGGTTAAAAACTGTGATCCATATGAAGTAATGTGCTGCCACGGTAATGAAGTCGAAACTTCCTAATAGACAGCCAGAACAAGAAGGTCTTACGAAGGACGAAGTGAATGGATTGCCGATTTTGGAGTTTGTAGGCCTATGATCAAAAATGTATGCATATCACACATTCGAAAGTGCCACCCAGAGGCTGGCTAAGGGTGTGCATCGTATGGCATCAAGAGCCCTCTCTATCGAATACTATTTCTGGTGCCTGTGCAGTGGTGTTCGCGGTGCTGCACTGCAGCCATCGCATATGGTACGGCAGACCTGTATTCGATCGAGAAGACATGAGGTGTACACCATACTGCAGTCTAAACTTGGTCTGTCACCTCATGAAAAACAAGGATCTTTTGTGATGATGGGATAGAAACTCTTCTGTACACTCACTACTCAGTTGTAGTGAGAGGTGGGGGACTCTGGTTGAGTGATTGAGAGAGAGAGAGAGGGAGACAGTAAGAGAGAGATTGAGAGAGATAGAGACAGAGAGGGAGGGAGAGAGAGAGAGTGTGTCTGCATAGATGCAGTATGACCCTTTTACCATAGTGTGTGCAGTTTGCATGTGTGTGTGTGTGTGTGTGTGTGTGTGTCGTGTAAATACACTCCTGGAAATGGAAAAAAGAACACATTGACACCGGTGTGTCAGACCCACCATACTTGCTCCGGACACTGCGAGAGGGCTGTACAAGCAATGATCACACGCACGGCACAGCCGACACACCAGGAACCGCGGTGTTGGCCGTCGAATGGCGCTAGCTGCGCAGCATTTGTGCACCGCCGCCGTCAGTGTCAGCCAGTTTGCCGTGGCATACGGAGCTACGTCGCAGTCTTTAACACTGGTAGCATGCCGCGACAGCGTGGACGTGAACCGTATGTGCAGTTGACGGACTTTGAGCGAGGGCGTATAGTGGGCATGCGGGAGGCCGGGTGGACGTACCGCCGAATTGCACAACACGCGGGGCGTGAGGTCTCCACAGTACATCGATGTTGTCGCCAGTGGTCGGCGGAAGGTGCACGTGCCCGTCGACCTGGGACCGGACCGCAGCGACGCACGGATGCACGCCAAGACCGTAGGATCCTACGCAGTGCCGTAGGGGACCGCACCGCCACTTCCCAGCAAATTAGGGACACTGTTGCTCCTGGGGTATCGGCGAGGACCATTCGCAACCGTCTCCATGAAGCTGGGCTACGGTCCCGCACACCGTTAGGCCGTCTTCCGCTCACGCCCCAACGTCGTGCAGCCCGCCTCCAGTGGTGTCGCGACAGGCGTGAATGGAGGGACGAATGGAGACGTGTCGTCTTCAGCGATGAGAGTCGCTTCTGCCTTGGTGCCAATGATGGTCGTATGCGTGTTTGGCGCCGTGCAGGTGAGCGCCACAATCAGGACTGCATACGACCGAGGCACACAGGGCCAACACCCAGCATCATGGTGTGGGGAGCGATCTCCTACACTGGCCGTACACCACTGGTGATCGTCGAGGGGACACTGAATAGTGCACGGTACATCCAAACCGTCATCGAACCCATCGTTCTACCATTCCTAGACCGGCAAGGGAACTTGCTGTTCCAACAGGACAATGCACGTCCGCATGTATCCCGTGCCACCCAACGTGCTCTAGAAGGTGTAAGCCAACTACCCTGGCCAGCAAGATCTCCGGATCTGCCCCCCATTGAGCATGTTTGGGACTGGATGAAGCGTCGTCTCACGCGGTCTGCACGTCCAGCACGAACGCTGGTCCAACTGAGGCGCCAGGTGGAAATGGCATGGCAAGCCGTTCCACAGGACTACATCCAGCATCTCTACGATCGTCTCCATGGGAGAATAGCAGCCTGCATTGCTGCGAAAGGTGGATATACACTGTACTAGTGCTGACATTGTGCATGCTCTGTTGCCTGTGTCTATGTGCCTGTGGCTCTGTCAGTGTGATCATGTGATGTATCTGACCCCAGGAATGTGTCAATAAAGTTTCCCCTTCCTGGGACAATGAATTCACGGTGTTCTTATTTCAATTTCCAGGAGTGTATTTTTGTGTTGTATGTAGACATGTATATACATACATAGAGAGAACGTGTGGAAAAGAAAGGACAAAAAGGAAAAAGAAAATGAACAAAATTTATATGTATTTGCACACCATGTGTGTAAAAGAAAGAAAACACATGAACAAAACAAAAAAATATTAATAAAGCAAAAAACAGAAAAAATATTTATACATTGATTTATTTGCTTATATGCAACGATATGTAGCCAGTAAATAAATGAATAAATTAATAAATAAATATGCACAATGCGCGTCTTGTAAATAGAATAGCTTTCAGTTTTTCACCTGCTGCTAGCCATCCAAGTCAGAATAGTTTTTAAGTGTATATACCCCACAGTCCATCAGAATTGTTATTGTAAAAAACCTTTGCTAATGTGGACAGTTGAAAATAGAGACTAAGCGTGTGCAGCCATTAGAATTATTTAAAAGTTATGGTACTAGGGCTGTGGAATTTAGTTGTAGTATTAAAGAAAGTATCTACACATTAGTTCTTAGCATAGATTTATTAAAAAATTCCTACCAGTGTTAGTGTTGTAGCATATAAGTCAAAAATATTTCTGTATCGGAATAGCAGAGTGAATTTATACCTCAAGAATACTCTATTGCACCTCAAAACCAACATTGTGCCTCAAGAATTATGTTGTACCTCAAGAACTATATTGTATTTGTGTGAACTGAATAAACCAAGGAAAAGAATTAGACACCATACGTCTTTGTTGTTGTTGTCGTTATTTACAAAAAACCCTATCCCCTATTGCATTATGTATGTATATGTATGTATAAAGGCTGTGTAGGTCTCAAATGGCATTAATTTTTCTGAAGATGAGTGCTGTTAAGGAGGTGAAGTTTAAGATGGAAGATAAAATATATAGAATGGATACGTGGAATTACAATTATTGTGCAGCATGAATTAGATTATGGGAGCAGGAGGCAAATGATTGTATTCGCTTCCAAAGATATAGCAACGTATCTAAAATTATATCTCCTGTGCTTGAAGAAAACCACAGATATAGCATGTGGTTAAAACTGTACACTGTCACAGTGCAAACAGGGTTAAGAAAAAAGAACTCAGAGGTTTTGAGGAAAAAAGTCATTTATTGCTCATCCAACTTAAAAGTAATTTTACGTTTTCATAAGCAGACAAAGTCACACTATTTTCACACATCTACTTCTTCTTCTTGAGTCGACAGGGAGAAGGACACCCATAAAATTCCAGGTCTTGAGTAAGCAAACTTGAAGATTCGACACATCCATGAGATCTTCTCCTTCCCCTTCACACAGACGATGGTATCCGTGTGATTGAATAATTTGAGCACCATCACCATATCTTTATAGGATATGCCAGAATCATCCCAGTGAATTCCATGTTGGGAATGTGTTAACCACTTTGCACTCTTCCATGTCTTAGCACACTTCACATACTTGAAAGACCTTGGTGATGCAATGTTTGCTTAGACTGTCTCTATATTCCTGCATCTTATGTGTACGACATATCTTTCAATATTATATGTCTGCACTCATCCTCATACAAACCATTAAGTAAAGAAATAGGTCATTAAAAAAATAATAGCATGTTACATGGCTACAGAACAGACATTATTATTATTATTGATCCTTTCAATTGCACACCCAATACAATAACGTCTTAGCTGATGGTGGCTCATAACTGTGGCAGCGCGCATTCGAGTCATAGTGCTTAAAGCGTCGTTCATACTTAAAAATACGTCAGGTGGCAAATAAAATATGTATAACATAGTAGTGGTACAAGTTGTTTAGGGAACATGTAATACTCAAGAGCGTCCACATGGAGACGACGCTTTATCAGTTCCATATCCAAGAGCAAATTACATGCATTTCTTGATTTCAACAGCTCAAACACGCTGTAAGCAATCAAATTCTCTTTTCCCTTGAGTCTGTAGTTCTCAAGGTTAATTGTCATATCATATTGAGGAAGGAAGAGCTATGGAATATTTTTCCTAATGTTTGGCTACAGCTCTGTTGTTGAAAAAGCAGAGTCGCACTGTCACTGCCCCCGTTTAATAGCGATAACTAAAGCATGACCATACTTTGCACACTACACTCACTACCGCTCCTCAGAAATACAATATTACCTTATTCGCAGACATCCAGGACGCACTTGAAGTTGAATTACTGAATGACGATGCTTCATACTGATTATTCAGTTACATAAAGCTAGTGCGCTAAAAGAGTCAAACAAAAGTATATTGCACGCTTGTAATAAAGCATTCTTTGCATTCAGGCCTCTAGGAGATTTCTATATGACATGATATTCCGTTTTGAAAATTCAGGCCGGCCGGTGTGGCCGAGTGGTTCTAGGCGCTTCAGTGTGGAACCGCGCGACCGCTACGGTAACAGGTTCGAATCCTGCTTGGAGTATGGATGTGTGTGATGTCCTTAGGTTAGTTAGGTTTAAGTAATTCTAAGTTATAGGGGACTGATGACCTCAGAAGTTAAGTCCCATAGCGCTCAGAGCCATTTGAACCATTTTTTTGAAAATTCAGTTCCCGCACCCACACACGTTATAGGATCTAAACAGCGCTGTATTACTAATTCACTGTTTCACGCACATGTAATAAACAAAACCTTTGTATGACGATCTAACAGCCTATTTTGTTTTTTCGTACAAGCTCAATTTTGCCACCTGAAACAACAGATCCGTCTCGCGGTAATCCTACTCCTGTTCCAAACTGTTAACTGGTACGGTGCGTAGCAACATGAACTTAAAAATGCGCTATGACCACAATAGTTTTGCGGTTTCTTCATCCACATGCTCCGCCCGTGAAAATTAACTCCGAATGAACTTACTCGAGTATAATTTGCACTCACAATGATTTCCTAGTCAGGGGAAACTATTGTGATCTGGGTGGCGGAAGCTATGCATGGACTGCACTGACACAAACCCCAACTTGGCGGTCTGAATATACAGGGTATAAATTTTAACTTGACGAACCAGAATAATTCAAAAAATAAGCTTCACACGAAAAAAATGTGTAGAATCCAAAGTTGATTATTTTCGTGGGGGACACCTGCTAGTGCTAAAATTAGCCCTCCACCCCAGCCCCCTGAGAGTGGTGGGGAGACAACTTCAAAATGTCAAATTATAGCCCCCATATTTTATTGGAGAATCAAATTCTGCATAAAAAAACTACGTAAATTATGTGTTAAGCATTTGTTTTGGTTCTTGGTAGTGGGCGTTGTAATTCAAGAAAGCCCATGTTCTCATTTTTGCGTGGAAAGTGGTTACGGATAAATAAAGAATACTTATTTAGTTCGTAAATTTTTATTCGCTAAAAGTAAAATGTTCCCTCTCTCCCCATACAGAGGAGTTTGAGAGAGAGAAACTAGTGTTTTACTGATGTTGACCCAAGTATTAACTTTTTTCTGCAGATATGTGGCTTTTTCATCGACAAATACGTAATGGCGGGACGCTTTCTTGCGGTGCGAAAACGACACCCAGCTGTTGCAAGTGTGGACGTATCACGGTTATCTTTATACACCTATCATTGATTTTATTTCTTTTTTTATTTATTTATTTGTTGTTCCGTGGGACCAAATTAAGGAGAAATCTCCATGGTCATGGAACGAGTCAATACATGAAATTATAACACGATGGTAGAAACAGATAAAATGAAATATAAAAAAACATATTCAGGCGACAAGTCGTAAGTTTAAATAAAGAAAATCAACAATGTAACACTGGAATTAGCTTAATTTTTTAGCTCTTCCAGGAGCTCCTCGACAGAAAAGAAGGAGTGAGCCATGAGGAAACTCTTCAGTTTAGACTTAAAAGACTTTGGGCTACTGCTAAGATTTTTGGGTTCTTGTGGTAGCTTATTGAAAATGGATGCAGCAGAATACTGCTCTCCTTTCTGCACAAGAGTCAAGGAAGTGCATTCCACACACAGATTTGATTTCTGCCTAGTATTAACTGAGTGAAAGCTGCTAATTCTTGGGAATAGGCTAATATTGCTAACAACAAACAACATTAAAGAAAATATATACTGTGAGGGCAATGTCCGATTTCCCGGATTATTGAATAGGGGTCGACAAGAGGTTCTCGAAATTACACCACATATAGCTCGAACAGCCCGTTTTTGAGCCAAAAATACCCTTTTTGACTCAGAAGAATTAGCCCAAAAAATAATACCATATGACATAAGCGTATGAAAATATGCGAAGTAGACTATTTTTCGTGTTGAACTGTCACTTATTTCAGATACTGTTGTAATGGTAAATAAATTAGCATTTAGTTTCTGAACAAGATCCTGGACATGGGGTTTCCACAACAGCTTACTATCTATCCGAACGCCTAAGAACTTGAACTGTTCCGTCTCTCTTATAATATGCCCATTTTGTCTGATCAAAATATCGGCTCTTGTTGAATTGTGAGTTAGAAAATGTAAAAACTGAGTCTTACTGTGATTTAGCATCAAATTGTTTTCCACAAGCCATGTACTTATTTCATGAACTACATTATTTGATACTGTTTCAATATTACACACAAGATCCTTCACTACCCAGCTGGTGTCATCAGCAAACAGAAATATTTTTCAGTCACCTGTAATACTTGAAGGCATATAATTTATATAAATAAGAAACAGCAGTGGCGCCAGCACCGACCCTTGGGGAACACCCCACTTAACAGTGCCCCATTGCGACTGAACATCACTACCACTCTCAATATTGCGGAGAATTGCCTTCTGCTTTCTGTTCTTAACGTAAGAGGCGAACCAATTGTAAGCTACTCCCCTTACTCCATAATAGTCCAACTTCTGCAGTAATATTTTGTGGTCAGCAGAGTCAAAAGCCTTCGTTAAATCAAAGAAAACACCTAGCGTTCGCAAGCTTTTATTTAATCTGTCCGAAACCTCACAGCGAAAAGAGAATACAGCATTTTCAGTTGTGAAATTATTTCTAAAACCAAACTGTACATTTGACAGCAAATTATGTGAATTTAAATACTCCAGTAACCTTGTATATACAACCTTCACGATAACTTTAGCAAACACCGATGGCATGGAAATTGGTGTAAAGTTGTCAACGTTATCCCTGTCTCCCTTTTTATAAAGTGGTTTCAATACAGAGCACTTTAATCGGTCAGGAAACCGACCACTCGTAAAGGAAAAGTTACAGATATGGCTAAGTACTGGGCTAACATACACAGAACAATACTTCAGCATTCTGCTAGATACCCCGTCATGTCCATGAGAGTTCTTGGTCTTTAGTGATTTAATTATTAAGTCAATCTCCCTCTTGCCAGTATCATGGAGGAGCATTTCAGGTAACAGTCTCGGAACACTTTTTTCTAAGAGCGCTATATGATTCCCTGTTGGAACTAGGTTTCTATTTAGTTCACCTGCTATATTCAGAAAGTGATTCGTAAATACTGTACATATATGCGACTTATCAGTAACACAGACATTCCCACTACGCACTGATTCTATATCCTCGACCTGTCTCTGCAGACCAGCCACTTCCTTTACGACCGACCATATGGTTTTAATTTTATCCTGAGACTTAGCTATTCTATCTGCATTCAACTTACTTTTTGCCTTCCTAATAACATTTTTAAGCACCTTACAATACTGTTTGTAATGGGCTGCTGCATTTAGATTTTGACTGTTTCTAACGTTTTGATATAATTGCCACTACAAGATATTTTTATCCCTCTAGTCAGCCACCCAGGCTGCCTGTTTGTGCTAATACCCTGTTTTGAACGTTCTAACGGAAAGCAACTTTCATAGAGCACGAGAAAAGTCTTGAGAAAAGCATTATATTTATCGTCTACTGTGTCAGCGCTATAAACATCTTGCCACTCTTGTTCTTTGATAAGGTTTACAAAGGTCTCTACAGCAACTGGATCAGCTTTCCTACACAGTTGATAACTATATTTAACATGTGTTGCAGCACAAAAATCTTTTAGTCAGAAATAGTCATAGTCAGAAATGTTATGCTGCTGCTTGAACCTAAAGGTACCGTGGCTTATATTCCGACATACGCAAGTGGGAAGTAATCAAACTACTTTATACGTATAAACAAAAAAAAATACGTATGTCTAGTCGTAATGGAAGGATAGATTGGAGAGAGTGAATGGTGATTTCAACGCACTGTGTAGTATATCCGAACGTAAATGGTGATAGATTCATTTTGTAAACAGCTGCACAATATAGTAATGCAAGCGTTCAACTGGACCTGCTTCAGTGTACAAACAGGACGGGCAATAAGGCTATAACAATACATCCTCTCGTTGGCACCCCTAAGCGTTCCCCCACATTTTCCTTGCTGTTCTGTCAATAGCGATATTGATTAGAGTACATCAACCCGCGTCGGTGATGTCTTTCCAAGCATTACGTCCGGGGGTGCGGTATTCATTATCACACAAGTTCCGGACTCCTGTCCTCCACAACACATGTTTGAGATAATCTTGGCAGGATGCTGCACCTTCCACAAGCGCTGATTCGAAGGCTTTGTCAGATAATTGCCTACGACTGAGGAGAATCGAGACATGTAGCCGGTTTGAGTGTAGGCATACTATAATTTTTCTGGTGCTGTACAGATATAAAAGATAACTGCACTGTTTGTGTAAAATGTATGTATGTTGCAGTGTAAGTGTTACTGTGGCTTATGTTGTGGCATGACCAGAGAAAATGTGAGTGTGTCCTATATTCTGCGCATCGATAAGTGCGAGGTTATGAGAGAGATTTTTATGTGGAAAATTATGAGCACTATAGATTCAGAGACACTACCTGGACATCGATCGGTGTCAGATTGCAGCAGCAATCGTAATATTTAATTGTAGATACACTGGTAAATGTGATCCAGGCCTCCAATATTCTTGTGAGTTTCGTATCTATTTGATGATCTGCAGACAACTTTTGCAGACTTTAACTATCAGTGCATGTGAAATTCGAAAAATGTGCCAGAAAATAGCGGAAGTACGTAACTAATCACTTAATTTGGTACAAAAGGCGGTACAATAGTTTAAGGAAAACTACATAAGAGAACAACAGATTAAGTGCCAACAAAGAGCTGAATATTAGGTTAAGACACCCAGAGTGCAGTGCCGAAAATTGGGTTATGCAGCACGTCTGCCCCATGTAATTGCTTGTTACAAGACCTACATCTTTTCAAACAGCAGACAGTGATGAGCAAGAGAAATGCAACACCCCTCAGACTGAATCTTTTATAAACAAACAATATACCATTGAATATCCTGTTATGAGATCCTTCCTCTTCACCAAAGAGCCACCAATTTTCATGTACTCCATACATTGCCCTGAACACAACAAACTGTTTAAATAAACAATATTCCACACATTTTCTAAATTATTCAAACAATATTCCATACACTGCCACCGGTTTCCTTACAATTTCTTTAACTAATTAAACTATATCCGTGCGCTGAGATAAATAACTAAATAAAATTCTGTACATTGTCTAAAGTGTATAAACAATGTTCCATACACTACAACCGAATTCCCTCCAAATGACCAATCAACTAAGTCTTTTTCCTGCAAATTTCTGGGAGGGGTGGGAGAGGAGGTGGCTTACCAGAGTGGGAGACGTTAAGCAATTGCTCAATTTAATTAAATAGTCAAGCAAATTAATAAGAAAGAGAGGGGCTATTCCAATAACTCAGACCTAAAAGTGTGCCTGTAGCAGCGAGAGGGCAGTGGGTTTCCTGAGGGGGAATAGGAGTGGGTGAGGGTGGGGGAACAATAGGTTAAGTGCCTCTCAATCAAAAGGAAAGATCCTCTTAGAAGAAATATAGGTTAAGGATCTGTCAATCAAAGAACAACTGGTAAGTATCTGTCACTGAAAGGAGAACAAGAGGTTTTCCCCTGAGTGCGTCCCTGCCCCTGACGTAGGCAACCCACACTAAGAAAATGGGCTCTTACGATCTTGCCACTACTACTGAGGGTGATGAATTTACATTTTGAAGTTAATTCTGTAGGACATTGGCTTTGACGCAGTTGAGCTGTTTCCAGATCAATAATCTAGCAGTTCACACTTACCTGTGTTGTTTCAGGGTAGTTCTCCATTTTCTTTCCTGAACTTAGAAACTGATATTTCTATATCTCTTTGTTAGATGTTTTGTGAAAGCATCTTGTGTTGTTCTTCTTAAGAGATTCTTCAATAAATTCATATTGCCTCATGCTGAATGTTCATCTGGCATTTCGCGATGTTTTATAGTACTGTAGGTCTAAATTTGGCCACATAGTCAAATCGTGCAATATCCAGATTTGTGGGGTACTGTGATGTGATGGTGACCTGATGATGGAACACATGGGAACACTGTCAAAGTTCTGATCGACCATGTCTGACCACCACAAGGGAGGAGCGCCGTATCATGCACCGTCCCCGGTAGCTGAGTGGTCGGCGCGGTAGGCTGTCAATCCTAAGGGCCAGGGTTCGATTCCTGACTGGGTCGGAGATTTTCTCGGCTCCGAGACTGGGTGTTGTGTTGTCCTAATCATCATCATTTCATTCCCATCGACGCGCAGGTCGCCGAAGTGGCGTCAAATCTAAAGACTTGCCCCAGGCGAGCGGTCTACCCGACGGGAGGGCCTCGTCACACGACATTTTTATTATTACCACATCAGATCCCTTAAGGTCTTCGCTTGTTATCCGAGAACATCCCCTCCAACACTCTGTGTCAGCCCATACCATTGATATAGCCTAGCAGCAGATGGACCAAGGAATTGCCGTTCTAGGCATATGGTACTACTAACACCACAACACAAACCACTGTTTCCACTGTTTCTATAATGGTACCGTGAATGGAAAGCATGGTATTGGGTTCAGCGTTGAATCGTGGCCTGCTTCAGACCGATTCACCATCTTTGTTGAATGCGGCTGCGACCTGGGGAGAGTAGATGATACATACACAGGATAAATTAATTCAAATTTCGCAAGAAAATAGTACATTGAACCAGAGACTGTCAAATGTAGCATCGATTGCGTAGTAGCGTCGTTGAACAACAACGATCGCTGATTCAAGGTGTCATGGGTAATCTGTTAGAGTAACTTTAGACTCTAAGCGTAAAGACGTGTTGTATCTTACTCGCTAAGGGCAGTAATGACTTTTTATTGGCAACGTAGCACCATGTTACTAACTGTAAAAGGGGTCTCAAAAGAAATTGGATATAATTAGGGTAAAGAAAGTTGTTTTGTTACTGTGTGTGTGTGTGTGTGTGGTTTGGGATCATATGGGCGCCCAACGGCGAGGTTATTGTGGTCCTTTCGTGTGCATGCGTGAACGACAGTTTTCGTTCTTATCCACATTCATTTTGTTACTAATGCAATGCGTGCTCCGTCATATTCGAGTTAATTAAAACGTATTTTAAGCAAAAGCCTTACACAAAAGCTGTTTGCTAACTATACAATTTAAAGTACAAACAGAGAGTAGTGCGATGAGCTATTCCCCACTGCGCAGATAAAGTTAAGAAATTTTAATAATTTCGGTTTGATTAAAGTTATAGACAGTTTACATTCTCGCAGCTAAATTAATTTTACATTCTCGTAGTCAGAAAAGCGCAGTACAGGGCAAAGCGCGTAAGCGACGAGATAAAATACACATTCACATGCCATTCCCATTCTAACAGTTGTGATTCAGACTTCTGTCAGTTACAATCATTTCAATCGTATTTCAAACGTACATGTTTCAGGATGTACCATTCTTCTAATGTTTTGGAGAGGCACAGGGGTGTTACTCTTCGCGTCACGGCGTGAGAAGCCACGGGTTATGACTTCAGGTCACTATGGTAGTGATTCAGGGAACGCTGACAGCAGAAAGACACATCACGGACATCCTGCATCATCATTTTTTATCTCACCGTGGTACCAACTTTCAACAGGGAAATACAAGTCCACAAATGGCACCTGTCTCTATGAACGGTCTGCGTGATGTTCAGGTACTTCCGAGACCAACAAAATGGACGATCTGTCCCCTATAGATGTCAGACACCAGATCTGAAAGCTCCGTCAGGGTGTCAGCATCCTGGTTACCATGCACCAGTCGCAGTAGTTGTGGGCCAGCTTGTCCTGTAGAAAGTATACAAGTGCTTTGTGACAACCTTCCCAAACGAATCAGTGCATGTGGCAAGGTGAGTTCGGGAGCAATGTCATAAACATAAGTAGGGTTGCCAAACTAAATTGACGAAATTACTGAACGCTGCCAGGCAAAAGTATTTGGTGGACTGAAGACTCAAGATTGAGGACGAACACAATAAAACACTTAGTAAATATGAAAAATTACTGTCGGTGGTTTCGATTTCAATAAATTTTGGTTATCTTTAATATTTGGGTAAAAGTCGTCGTATGTTGCAAACTTTAAACTACAACGAATGTATAATTCTGGGTTGGGGTGTTTTGGGGAAGAGACCAAACTGCGAGGTGATCGGTCTCATCGGATTAGGGAAGGACGGAGAAGGAAGTCGGCCGTGCCATTTCAACGGAACCATCCCAGCATTTGCCAGGAGCGATTTAGGGACATCACGGAAAACCTAAATCAGGATGGCCGGACGCGGGATTGAACCGTCGTTCTCCCGAATGCGAATCCAGTGTGCTAACCACTGCGCCACCTATCTCGGTGTATAATTCTGCTCTTGCCATATCAACACTCAAGTTCTTTTTTAGTGTCAGACTGCGGATGACTCACGTGAGTCAAGCCTCTTTCCACATACGCTCAGGTGCACAGGACCGCCAATATCATTTCGATAAATGTTTTCCTGTCAGGTGTTTCTTCTCCGGCTGAAAACGTTTTCCACGAAGACACCTTTGCGGACGTCGAAGTTTGACTTTGTAATTATTCCAAAGATCTATTTACTATAGGATCTTTTCGTATAGACTACATACATCAGTGTCTTCTTCTTTTATGCCTGTAGACATTTTTAGGCTACATACGCAAACAAAACACTGCACAGAAAACAGTCAATACGCAACTGTGGTCAACTCTGAGAATGAACTGATAACCAGTGGGCGGCGTTGGCTGGGAGGGTTGCAGGCGGTGGCAGTCGAATGCACAGGAAGATCTAGACGGACAACGGTCAACCAAGGTCATGAATGCAGCACGTGCCGGCTGGCAACAGCGCAACAAATGTTTAGAGACTTTACTTTACATGTCAATAAATGAATTAATGATATTAATGGAATCTGACAAGTACCGAAACACTCATACTTAGTACCGAACATTGAACACGGTGCGCCGGCCGGTGTGGCCGAGCGGTTCTAGGCGGTACAGTCTGGAACCGCGCTACCCCTACGGTTGCTGGTTCGAATCCTGCCTCGAGCATGGATGTGTGTGATGTCCTTAGGTTAGTCAGGTTTCAGTAGTTCTAAGTTCTAGGGGACTAATGACCTCAGATGTTAAGTCCCATTGTGCTCTGAGCCATCTGAACCATTTTTTTTTTTTTTTTTTGAACACGGTGCCGAAATACCGAACAGTTCGCTAAAAGACCAAACACATGGCAATCCGCTGATAAGTGAGTTCATACGGACACGTTCTCCGTATATTTGGCTTGACTTTGGAATCACGGAAAAAACATCTCATACCCTCCGAAAACTGTGATATTTCGTTTCATTTCCTCCTCTCCTTGTAGGACCTTCTCCTTTTCTTGTGAGGATGTATATATTTTCAGTGCTGGATACCCTCTTTGTCTAATTCGAAATCGACGATTACTTTTTATGCTAGTACGGGCGCGATTTCGACAGTTTTAACTTCTGGATGGATCGAGATATACGGTGTCGTACAGTGAATATAGTTTTCCAAACATTTTTTAAAGTATTAGAGCATTCTGTTAACATTCAACACGGAAAATCGCCAGACAGCTGTGCTACTTTAGAAATAATGTTGTTGTACTTTGACAACCAGTTTCGTCATTTCAATATGCCATCTTAAGGCTCCATATGCACTTCATTTATAGACATTCAAACGTATTGGTATTGGCATGGGCATACAGGAGTCATCAGTATCTGGATATAGGGAATTTGTATTTCGACTGCTTCCTTGTCATGTCTTCGAAGGCAACACTCGAGGTGCAAATTGACGGTGGTCTAATACTGATGGCTCCAGTATGCCAATAGCGATATGGTTGAATGTCTAAACATGAAGTGCACGGGGCCTGAGGCTGGCATATTGAAATGCTAAAATTGTCTGTCAAAATAAAATAAAATTACTTTTCTAATCAAACGAATGTTTAGCGATTTTCATTCTTAAATATTCGACCAACCGGTGTCGCGCGTCCTCAAAGGATCAACACAGATCTGTTAGTATTTGTTGGTCGTAATTAATATTCTTGAATTAAGTCCTAAAATAGTTCGGTGTCGCCTGACAGAGCTGTAGTCAGGCCCTGTGTGAGGAAACGACGTTGCATGATGTTTCGTGTACTCTATCACGAGAACCATTTCAAGAATATTGTCCACAGTTAGCATAATTATTAACAAATTTCCCTTTACTGTGATTTGATTTGTTTTTAATTTTTAAGTACTGATTTCGTTCGTGACCATTTTCGTTGTACTTCTATTTGTTCTGCCTTACCACGTACGGAGTCAGTGTTACGTTTCTATTTCTAATACTATCTTCTTCCATAATCTGTATGTCTTTTTATTGTGGTAATTTTGTCTACAGTGTGGTCATGGCCCATTTAATTCTCGCTTATTGTGCGGAATGTTTCCTGGATTTCCTGCATATCTTCGTAAATTTTTATCTGTTTATTTCCTTTGTTGGGTTTTCTGTCATTGTTTTGCCAAATTTCTGCGTTTATAGTCTGTGGTTGTATTAATATTTGGCATTCGCATCCTCACGACGTTCGGCTTTGATATTCTTCTGTTCCATGAGTGGCATGGAAATACGAGATCACTCTTTAACGGACTATGATGACTGCTTCTGTAGATGCTGTGCGGAAATGTGGCCAACAGACCTGTTCCCACGGTAGTCCTTCATCAGCAGTATCGCACTGCTTGTTCTCATTAACCAGCTAAACCATAAACCAGCAACTGATTTAACTTTTTTCGTACATTGACTGTAATAACAATTTACAATAGATGTTGAACAGCGGTAGTTGTTTACCATACCAGTTTGAAGTTGATAACTTCAGGAGTTCCTTCCGATAGTACAAGATGTACACTGAAAAACCAAAGAAATTGGTACATCTGCCTAATATCCTGTAGGGCCCGCGCGAGCACGAAGAATGGCCGCAACACGACGTGGCATGGACTCGACTAACGTCTGAAGTAATGCTGGAGGGAACTGACACAATGAATCCTGCAGGGCTGTGCATAAATCCGTAAGAGTAAGAGAGGATGGAGGTCTCTTCTGAACAACATGCGGCAGGGCATCCCAGGTATGCTCAATAATGCTCATTTTTCTGGAGTTTGGTGGGAAACGGACGTGTTTAAACTCAGAAGAATGTTTCTGTCGCCACTGTGTGGCAATTCTGGACGTGTGGGGTGTCGCAGTCCCATATGGCTCCAACTGCACACGCCCCACACCATTACAGAGCCTCGACCAGCCTGAACAGTCCCCTCTTGACGTGCAGGGTTCGTGGATTCGTGAGGTTGTCTCCATACCCGTGCATGTCTATTCGCTCGATACAATTTGAAACGAGACTCTTCCGACCAGACAACAATCCACTGTCGGTGTAAACAGGCCCAGGCGAGGCGTAGAGCTAAGTGTCGTGCAGTCGGGAAGGGTACACGAGTGGGCCTTCGGCTTCGAAAGTTCATACCGATGATGTTTCAATGAATGGTTCACACGCTGACACTTGTTGGTGGCCCAACACTGAAATCTGCAGCAATTTGCAACTTCTGCCAAATTGAACGATTCTCTTCAGTTGTCGATGGCCCCGGCCTCGATGGATCTTTTTCCGACCGCAGCGATGTCGGAGATTCGATGTTTTACCAGATTCCTGATATTCACGGTACACTCGTGAAATGGTCTTACAGGAAAATCCCTGCTTCATCGCTACCTAGGAGATGCTGTGTCCCAATGCTCGTGCGTCCACTATAACACCACGTAGGAACTCACTTACATCTTGATAACTTGCCATTGTAGTAGCAGTAACTGATCTAGTAACAGCGCTAGATACTTGTTATCTTATATAGGCGTTGCCGACCTCCGTGCCGTATTCTGGCTGTTTACAGATTTCTGTATTTGAATACGCAGGCATACACCATTTATTTGGCGCTACAGTGTATATGTACTGTATAAGAACATCTGAAGAAAAGTAGTCAAAACACAGTCTTTGACATTAAATGTAAGATGTAGGCTATGACAAATACATCTGGAACGTTGTTTTCCATTTCATGTTGCTTTTATTAGTAAAAATATACATAAGATGCTATCTGAATGTGTAGTGGGACGCCATTAAAACAGCCGGTAATTTGATCGAGAAGGTATCTTTTGAGGCACATGTTGTGCTAGATAAAGTTTGTCTCGTAGTTTTAGAGGATGCGTTTCGGGGAACTACGCAAATTTATTCAAGGTTTTGTGATAGTTATAAAATAGCCTACAAAATCTTACTTTTACTATGTCTCGACACCGAGGCTGGATGTCTTCATCAGAAAATCCAGAGCTACCGAAAAACATTATGAACAAATATTAACACAGAGAAAAACTAAGAGAAAGAGTTTTTATTCCAATCACATTTATAGGATGTTTGTAGTTATTAACTAAAAAATGTAAGACCGGTATTACTCTCGTCACAGAAGTTTATTCACTAAGAAATTGATATTAAAGCTACATAAAATGAAATACATTGAAACTAACATCAAGCCTGTAACTGCCAGTACAATTACAGCTACATTCGTAGCAAGCTACACGCCGGTAATAGTTGCAAGAGGAAACAGTCACTTGAGAAGTTGTCACAACATGGACAAAAAACAAAACGCTCCATCTAGCAACAATCGAGGAAACTCGCTACTTAATTTATGAAAAAAATTTTAAGTAGTGTGTAGCTGTTCATCTCGCATATCAATAACCAGTATTATGTAGAATGAAAATTATGTAGGACAATACAATAGCAAATACTCGTTACGTTTTTATACGAAATGATTACAGATTTTGTTTATCTCTTGTAAAACCTGTATCTTATAGGAGTCAGCATCTCCTCCAAAACAAATGTAGCTGTAACACAGCTATTTCTACTAATAATAGTTGGAAAATAATCTTATCCATAATTTGAAACCAGCGCATTCTCTCAGGAAGAGAAGGTACAAACATATATAAGTACGAACATATATAACTCATTCTTTGCTGCTCATTTATTAATTACAAGCCATAAAATTAAAGAAACTGCTGAATTGCAAAAAATTTTGAAAGACCTTTCCTTTAATGATGATTTCATTCTTAATGAACTGTAGCAGCAACGTAATACTTTTTGAACGGTATACAGACGTTACTTAGAAATGCCAGAGCAGACTCCTTCTTTTCCTCGGAGTATACTCTATAATATAGTTTTCCTCTCTGTTTTCATTTGTTTTCCATTTATTACAATGTAATCGTTTCGTACAAAAATGTACCTAATATCTGCTGTTACATTATCCTAAATAATTTTCATTTTGCATAGTACTGCCTGTTGTTACGTGAGATTTATATGCCTTTTAAAATATTTTTCACAAATTAAGCAGCTGGCATGTTGGATTGTTAATAGATGGTGCGATTTGTTTCGAGTCCACTTTGTGGCAACTTCGGCCTGTGAGTCTCTTAGCCTGGTGGCATCTCCAGTGACTGTTTCCTCTTGCAGCCCTTAGCGGCGTGTGGCGTGCTACTCCATGTAGCTATAATTTTACTCGAAGTTACCAGTTTCAGTGTTCTTATTTCTATGTGGCTTTAATATTAACTACCCAGTGAAGTATTTTTTGTAACGAGAGCAATATTGCTGTTAAAATTGTTCGTCATTTATTACATGAGAGCACAGTCTTTTTATTAATTTTTATAGAGTAAAAACTATCTGTTCCTCGGTTTTTCTGTATGTTAATGTTTGTTTATAATCTTTTCAGGTAACTATTTTTTCTAATGGTGACATCCACAGTCGGTATCGAAACATGGTAAATGTAAAATTTCGTTGCTTCCAGATGGCTATTTTATTCCTACCACATTCTTGTGCGGTTACTGTCTCAAAGCCATGTTTTAAGTTGAAGGTTTAAGTAGGTGAATTATCTAAAGTAGAGATGGGTCGTTAGCGAATTAAGTGCTCCAAAGGAACGGTTCACCAAGATGAACGGAAGGAGCGAGGAACGAATTCTAAGGAACGGGAACGAGAGACGGTCAGTATCTTTTCCTCAACTGCGCGCCGGCCGGCCTCGTTCCGGCCTCGGTCCCGTTCCCGTCTCTGTCTCGGCCTCATTCGGCCGGACTCGTCCTTCTTCGTGTGGACACTCGTCGCAGTTCCACTGCTGGCTGCTCCTAGTTAGTTCGGTTAACAGTGATGGGCTAAACTGCGATTTTCCGATATCAGTGATTTTTGAGAATGCTACTTTTCAGTATCTGTTATTTTCAACTGTGATTTGTCGCAGTTAAAAATCTCAGTTAACAAATCCGGGTCTTGTATCCCTCCGCACTCTATCACTGCTATTTCTGCTACTTCGGCGATTCCTGCGATTTATCACCATATGAAAAAGTTACTCTTATAGACACAGAAAACTGCATCTCAATAAAACTGTCATTAGTAATTATGTTTTACATTTGTTCTTGCGTTGTTTTAATTTTGTATTAAAGAAACAATAATGAAAATTTTAATAGCGTAATTAAAACGTAAGTAGCCATACAGTACCGTAAGAGTTCGCGTTTAGAAAACGATTTCTAACGTATTATTATGTTCACAGGTACCTGAACTACGTTTCAGTCACTCATTATAGCGATAATTCAAAATATCATTGCCAACAGATCGTCTTTAGACTTCGTCAGACGAGAGGTTAGTTTCTAAGCGTTTCGATGAACTTAATAACTTAAGTGAGGTCGTCCTTGCAAATGTGAAACATCCCCCATTGAGTGGCTTTGTTACAGGAAATATTAGCATTACTACTCTGTCGATTACATCCTTGTAATTAGCGACAGTAGAAATGTTTGATGGTTCTTGTGATTTTTCAAACGCAGTTCCGATTTTAATTACTAGTTGCTGAATGTATCTACCCACATCAAGGCTCCTGAGAGAGATTCGTGAAGATTCAACACAGCTCTCAGAGAACTTTCAGCTTAAAAGTGTCATAATTATGAAATAAGAGTGCTGATTGAGTGATTGAACTGTGTTTGGTTGAAGTTATTATGCGATCTTAAAGGAATGATAAATAAATGTTAAATACAGTGAGTGAATAATGAAAATCTCATTTTCTCCTTGTTAAGCCATCCTGAAACGCGTAAATTTTCCGCCATTTAATTATTGGTAAAGATTTGTTGGAGAGTGACATGCCCCTCCGTCATTTCCCCGTAATCTTTGGTGTGGTGGCACTGACCTGAAACTTAGCCTGAGTCTAGAGTATACCTTTTGAGGCTGTTGATGTGAATGGGAAGTAGGGATCTTCCAGTTAAATCAGGAATAGTGTATGTGCAGTACTTGGAGGTAACATAGGAAAAGCTTATTTGTGTAGGTACTTGTAGTGTTGGCAAAAAGTTCTTGTGTGTGCAGTTGCCATGGAGAATACCAGGTGTAACATTTTTCTCCAGAGTCTTGAACTGTGACGGAACAAAAGTGAGGCATTCATTTGACTCAATAACATTGTTTTCATTTCATTACTCTTATACAGATGTCTGAGTTCTGCTGTGTTACCACTGCAAATCCTGTAGGTATGTGTAGTATTAACCACAACTGTCACATTGGAAGGAGAAGCGAACACATTTTTTAGTTTACTTGTCTCTAGATAATATTTCCTGGAGAAAAAAGGAATATTGCTTCTTACTGATATAATACATTCAGAGTCACAGCTGTGTTTGACCAACCATAACTGGCGCTTATTGTGCACTTCGACCTATAGTACGCACACACGGTGCATCGATCTAGTGAGGCCTAAAGTTCTTATAATGAACTACGAACGTCGGTCAACAGATGGCACTTGTTAACTGCGCTTTTTAGTTGCTACTTGCGACTTCTAGTTCCGATATGTCACAGAAACCGCGGTTGAAATCTATAGTGAATCGCAGAGAAAGAGCGTAGTACGAGCTTTGGCCAACAGATGGCACACGGCGTTGAGTGTTAACTGCGCTTTTAGATCCTACTTCCGACTTTTAGTCGCGACTAGTCACTGATATCGCAGTTAGAATCCATAGAAGTAGTTCGCACTTTAGCCAACAGGTGCCATATGGCGTTGACTGTTTAATTCTGCTTTTTAGCTGCTGTTTGCGACTTCTAGCAGCAACTTTTCACTGGAATCATAGCTAATTCCATAGCATGACACCAGATTTGCAGAAAGCAGTATGAAATTCAGCCAAGAGATGGCATACGGCGTTGAACGTGAAATGCTGCTTATTACTGCTAACAGTGACTGAAATCTTAGTTAGATTCTATAAAGTTTTTACTGTGATTTATGTGACTTTTCAGTCACTATGATTTCTATCGGATACGCGATTTTCTGCTCACCACTAATGAAGTATCGAGTTGTTGTTCGATTCGTTTGCTGCGCATGGCCATTCGAGATCTGTTTCAAACCTTTCTTGAACTATGAACTTCTCGTCCATTTCGTATTCTATTCAGCAACTACGACCGGAAGTTAAAATGTATTTTATAATTACGTAAATTACATAAAAATTACGTTGTGTGTTGAAACGCCTGGTTAAATCCGCATGACAGAACAGGTAGTTGGAATTGTGGAAAGTGGTAAAAAATGAGCGGTTGTCAGTTACACTCGAACACATACAACTTTATTTAGTTGCCTAAACATTACAACACTAATTTACAAGCTTAACTATCGTTTGAATATTTCACACAATCTTGTGCTTAAGGGCACAACCGCTTTAATTTTTTAAAACTGCTGAAGGCCCATGATTTAAAACACAACTGCAACAAATTTTCAATAGGCAGAAAGCGCAAGGTTTTATCCTTAAATAATACTTCAAATGAGTCTGAAGGCCCAAACAATCTAAGACTTGACAAGTAAGGGATTTTAATTTTAAAATGGCTGAAGACTCATGATTTAAAAACACAACTACAATCAATTTTCCAAGGCAGAGGGCCCAAAACTTGATCCTTAGATAATTTAAAAAAAGGTTCAAAATGGTTGTAATGGCTCTGAGCACAATGGGACTTAACATCTGTGGTCATCACTCCCCTAGAACTTAGAACTACTTAAACGTAACTAACCTAAGGACATCATACAACACCCAGTCATCACGAGGCAGAGAAAATCCCTGACCCCGCCGCGAATCGAACCTGGGAACCTGGGCGCGGGAAGCGAGAACGCTACCGCGCGACCACGAGCTGGAGAAAAAAAAAGAGGTGGCTTAAGGCCCTAATAATGACTTAACAATAAGGAATTTTACTTTTAAAATGGCTGACGGCACATGATTAAAAACACAACTACAATAAATTTTTACAAGGCAGAAAGCGCAAGGGTTTATCCTTAAATAATACTTTTTAAATGATGCTGAAGGCCCAAACAACCTAAGATTAAACAAATAAGGAATTTAAATTTTAAGGCGACTGAGGGCTCATGATTCAAAAACACAGAAGGCCCAAAGCTTTATCCAGAAAACAAAAATATTTTAAATGAAGCTGATGGCCCAAACAATCTAAGACGTTTCAAGTAAGGAATTTTAATTTTAAGACGCCTGAAGGCTCATGATTGAAAAACACAACTACAATAAATTTTCAAAAGGCAGAAGGCCGAAATCTTTATCCAAAGTATTTTAAATGAGGCTGAAGGCCCAAACAATGCAAAACTTGACAAGTAAGTAAGTTCCAATTTTAAAGCAGCTGAAGACCAATTAAATCCCAACTAAAAGCATCCAAAATCAAACCATCTGCTATGAGCCATTAAAATACAAAATCAAATGCCAATAAGGAAAGGTAGTACAGCCAGCGGCGCTCAGAAGTTTCTGTGGGTCAGTCTGCACATAAAATATTTACGTTCGCTTTGGGGAGGCAGGTAGTCGGCCCAACTACATCCGATCCGCCGGCAACCCAACCAAGAGACAGTCAACGGACCCACCGACAAGACGACTTGCTTTCCACCCGGCCAGTACACAAGGAACTCCAAAGCCAAAACGTAAAAGGCGTAGCCACACACAGAAAACTAGGCATACGCTGTCAAAACTACACACACGTGTTGGACAGCGACAACACGGTGAGGAAAGGACACTGCCTGAACTTTATGTCAGCGGCCAGGGCAGGTCACAGCCAGCGTGCTCCCTGCCGCCGTTGGATAATCAGCTGCAGCAGCAAGTCGTATACTCTTAGCTCACTTATTTGTTACATAGTTTAATTCTTAATTTCTTTGCGTGTTTTTGGTATTTGCGTTGTTTAATTCATAAATGTCGTGCGTATTATAGTATTTGAGAGTTGTAGCATCGCGTTTTAGTACCTGAATAGTGTAAAATCGCGTAGTCTCCTTCCGCCGCCGAGCAGTGTGTCAGTAGTGCGCAAGAAGCAGCATTACTGCATTTACTAGACAATCTTGTATTTTAATAACCGTTTAAATTTTGTGTGGAATTGTTTGTGCTCTCTGTAGATTAGTTCAGACGTTCTTTGCACAACAGTTTTAGCATGGATAGGGACTGCAACTGCTGTGTTCGGGTTCAGGCTGAGTTGGCATCCCTTCGCTCCCAGCTTCAGGCAGTGTTGGCTTCGGTCACACAGCTTGAGGCTGTTGCCAATGGACATCACTGTGGGGGTCCGGATGGGGGTTTGTCGGGGACGGCCACCTCGTCCCACGCATCCCCCGATCGGACTACGACTGTGGCTGCCCGGTATACTGCCTACATTGAGGCTGACCCCTCACCTGTGGTAGAGTGGGAGATCGTTTCGAGGTGTGGCAGAGGGCGAAAGACATTCTGGAGGGCTGAACGGAAGGCCTCTCCAGTTCGTCTGACGAACCGGTTTCAGGCTCTGTCACAGGCTGTTACTGATCTACAGCCAGACATGGCTGCTTGTCCTGTTCCAGAGGTTGCCCCTTAGTCTGCAAGATCCGGGCGGTCGCAGAGGGTGGGCTTACTGGTAGTTGGGAGCTCCAACGTCAGGCGCGTAATGGGTCCCCTTAGGGATATGGCAGCAAGAGAGGGGAAGAAAACCAATGTTCACTCCGTGTGCATACCGAGGGGAGTCATTCCAGATGTGGAAAGGGTCCTTCCGGATGCCATGAAGGGTACAGAGTGCACCCATCTGCAGGTGGTCGCTCATGTTGGCACCAATGATGTGTGTCGTTATGGATCGGAGGAAATCCCCTCTGGCTACCGGCGGCTATCTGATTTGGTGAAGACTGCCAGTCTCGCTAGCGGGATGAAAACAGAGCTCACCATCTGCAGCATCGTCGACAGGACTGACTGCGGACCTTTGGTACAGAGCCGAGTGAAGGGTCTGAATCAGAGGCTGAGATGGTTCTGCGACCGTGTGGGCTGCAGATTCCTCGACTTGCGCCATAGGGTGGTGGGATTTCGGGTTCCGCTGGATAGGTCAGGAGTCCACTACACGCAGCAAGCGGCTACACGGGTAGCAGGGGTTGTGTGGCGTGGACCGGTCGTTTTTTTAGGTTAGATGGCCTCGGGCAAGTACAGAGAGTGCAACAGCCTCCAAGGGTATGGGTCAAAGTCAGGACATGCGGGGACCAAGCAGCAATCGGTATTGTAATTGTAAACTGTCTACGCTGCATTGGTAAAGTACCGGAACTTCAAGCGCTGATAGAAAGCACTGAAGCTGAAATCGTTATTGGTACAGAAAGCTGGTTGAAGCCAGAGATATATTCGGCCGAAATTTTTACAAAAGCACAGACGGTGTTTAGAAAGGATACATTGCATGCAACCGGTGGTGGCGTGTTTGTCGCTGTTAGTAGTAGTTTATCCTGTAGTGAAGTAGAAGTGGATAGTTCCTGTGAATTATTATGGGTGGTTACAGTCAACAACCGAGCTAGGTTAATAGTTGGCTCCTTTTACCGACCTCCCGACTCGGCAGCATTAGTGGCAGAACAACTGAGAGAAAATTTGGAATACATTTCACATAAATTTTCTCAGCGTGTTATAGTCTTAGGTGGAGATTTCAATTTACCAGATATAGACTGGGACACTCAGATGTTTAGGACGGGTGGTAGGAACAGACCATCGAGTGACATTATACTGAATGCACTATCCGAAAATTACCTCGAGCAATTAAACAGGGAACCGACTCGTGGAGTTAACATCTTGGACCTACTGATAACAAACAGACCCGAACTTTTCGACTCCGTAAGTGCAGAACAGGGAATCAGTGGTCATAAGGTCGTTGCAGCATCGCTGAATATGGAAGGTAATAGGAATATAAAAAAAGGGAGGAAGGTTTATCTGTTTAGCAAGAGTAATAGATGGCAGATTTCGGACTACCTAACGGATCAAAACGAAAATTTCTCTTCCGACACTGTCAATGTTGAGTGTTTATGGAAAATGTTCAAGGCAATCGTAAAATGAGTTTTAGACAGGTACGTGCAGAGTAAAACTGTGAGGGGCGGGAAAAACCCACCGTGGTTCAACAACAAAGTTAGGAAACTACTGCGAAAGCAAAGAGAGCTTCACTCCAAGTGTAAAAGCAGCCAAAACCTCTTAGACAAACAGAAGATAAACGATGTCAAATTTAGCGTGATGAGAGCTATGCGTGAAGCGTTCAGTGAATTCGAAAGTAAAATTCTATGTACCGACTTGACAGAAAATCCTAGGAAGTTCTGGTCTTACGTTAAATCAGTAAGTGGCTCGAAACAGCATATCCAGACACTACGGGATGATGATGACACGCGTAAAGCTGAAATATTAAACACCTTTTTCCAAAGCTGTTTCACAGAGGTAGACCGCACTGCAGTTCCTTCTCTAAATCCTCGCACAAACGAAAAAATGGCTGATATCGAAATAAGTGTCCAAGGAATAGAAAAGCAACTGGAATCACTCAACAGAGGAAAGTCCACTGGACATGATGGGATACCAATTCGATTCTACACAGAGTACGCGAAAGAACTTACCCCCCTTCTAACAGCCGTGTACCGCAAGTATCTAGAGGAACGGAGGGTTCCAAATGATTGGAAAAGAGCACAGGTAGTCCCAGTCTTCAAGAAGGGTCGTCGAGCAGATGCGCAAAACTATAGCCTATTTCTCTGACGTCGATCTGTTGTAGAATTTTATAACATGTTTTTTGCTCGTTTTTGGAAACCCAGAATCTACTCTGTAGGAATCAACATGAATTCCGGAAACAGCGATCGTGTGAGACCCAATTCGCTTTATTTGTTCATGAGACCCAGAGAATATTAGATACAGGCTCCCAGGTAGATGCTATTTTCCTTGACTTCCGGAAAGCGTTCGATACAGTTCCGCACTGTCGCCTGATAAACAAAGTAAGAGCCTACGGAATATCAGACCAGCTGTGTGGCTGGATTGAACAGTTTTTAGCAAACAGAACACAGCATGTTGTTGTCAATGGAGAGACGTCTACAGACGTTATAGCAACCTCTGGAGTGCCACAGGGGAGTGTTATGGGACCATTGCTTTTCACAATATATATAAATGACCTAGTAGATAGTGTCGGAAGTTCCATGCGGCTTTTCGCGGATGATGCTGTAGTATACAGAGAAGTTGCAGCATTAAAAAATGATAGCGAAATGCAGGAGATCTGCAGCGAATAGGCACTTGGTGAAGGGAGTGGCAACTGACCCTTAGCATAGACAAATGTAATGTATTGCGAATACATAGGAAGAAGGATCCTTTATTGTATGATTATATGATAGCGGAACAAACACTGGTAGCAGTTTCTTCTGTAAAATATGGGAGTGTGCGTGTGGCACGATTTGAGGTGGAATGATCATATAAAATTAATTGTTGGGAAGGCAGGTACCAGGTTGAGATTCATTGGGAGAGTCCTTAGAAAATGTAGTCCATCAACAAAGGAGGTGGCTTACAAAACACTCGTTCGACCTATACTTGAGTATTGCTCATCAGTGTGGGATCCGTACCAGATCGGGTTCATGGAGGAGACAGAGAAGATCCAAAGAAGAGCGGCGCGTTTCGTCACAGGGTTATTTGGTAACCGTGATAGCGTTACGGATATGTTTAGCAAACTCAAGTGGCAGACTCTGCAAGAAAGGCGCTCTGCATCGCGGTGTAGCTTGCTCGCCAGGTTTCGAGAGGGTGCGTTTCTGGATGAGGTATCGAATATATTGCTTCCCCCTACTTATACCTCCCGAGGAGATCACGAATGTAAAATTAGAGAGATTCGAGCGCGCACGGCGGCTTTCAGACAGTCGTTCTTCCCGCGAACCATACGCGACTGGAACAAGAGAGGGAGGTAATGGCAGTGGCACGTAAAGTGCCCTCCGCTACACACCGTTGCGTGGCTTGTGGAGTAGAAATGTAAATAAATGCAGATGTAGCTGTAGATGTAACCAGAACCCTAACGGCCACAAGGCAGAAAATACCGCTGGTGCACTTGGACTTCAAATAACCAAAATACAGTTAAACTCCACCGGATGGTGGCCAAACTTTGCCAACTCGAACACTCGCTGTTGCTTACGGTAATACCCCCAACAGTCAACCATGAAAACCAACGGCACAATGTGAACAGACTGGCTTCGGTAATTAAATCACCATTCAGCTTTGATGTCATGGGTCGGGGGGCCACGAACCTCGTAGCAATCGGAACAGCTCCCACAGACAACGACACTGGGCAGAGATCGCCAGGGCGCGGAGACCTCCTGGCTGATCCACACCAATCGACCGACTCCTCACGCACCAGTATGCCGAGAACATTTAAAATCACTTGTCAGTCGAAAATTCACAAACTACACCCAGTTTCACGAACACCTGCACAAAGGACCAGACAAAACTAACGGCAGCGACTGTGCAACAAGAAGGGCAAATCACGAGTCGGCACACGCAGGCAACACATAAGTGATTTCCGGCCAACATACACGTCGTCCGACAGGACGACTGACTGACGACCAACCAAGGTGGTCCGCACTCAAGTGATGTGTATCGGCAACCGTCGGGCGAGTCATGGCTGTCAAGACCTCACTGCAACCGCGCCCCAACTGAACTTCTGCCGCGTCCGAAGTCAAACACTGCCAAGTCTGAACAACACTGCTAGCGCGTTCCAACTGACTGGCATATCCGAACTAACTCCCTACACACGACAACTGGCAAGTAATAGCAATCAGCAAAGATAATACGACAGGGTTTATATCGATAAGTGTTGCTGGTGGCGCTTACGAGCAGGCAAGGCGGCAACTCGGTGACACCAGTCAAAAATGGTTCAAATGGCTCTGAGCACTATGGGACTTAACTTCTGAGGTCATCAGTCCCCTAGAACTTAGAATTACTTAAACCTAACTAACCTAAGGACATCACACACATCCATGCCCGAGGCAGGATTCGAACCCGCGACCGTAGCGGTCGCGCGGTTCCAGACTGCAGCGCCTAGAACCGTTTGGTCACACCGGCCGGCCAGTGACACGAGTAACTGAAATTAAATAACGAGGTGGTAGTACAGTAAAAACAGGATGTCAAATGAGATATTGCACGAACACGAGCCACGCACGGCGCATGTGTAATTACACATCATTTCAAGTAACAAAAGGGCATATCAGTTTACTTCATTATTTCGATAAACAGCAGAAGACATACCTATAAAAAGGCAAGTTTTTTTGTTATTATACATGCAAAGCAAGTCGCCACGGCACACACGAGTGGCATTTCCCGTGGTTTTTTTTTTTTTTTTTTTTTTTTTTTTTATCCAAGGTAAAACAGCATGTTCATTATTATGGAGGGCAGAGCGACTCATAACTGAATGAAGCCCGCGCTCCGTAATCGAGTGTCTGGTCTCAAATTTCGTAAAGAGAATATGATAACTTCTATGCTATTATTTCAGCAGTACAGGGTGGCACACGAAGAACCGGTCCGAGTACTAGACTGCGCACTGTCGCCCACCATTCGTCATCTACTGTTTCGAAGTTGTTGTTTGCATTAGCTTATTTGTTATTTCTTCACTGTCTTATTATTACACGTTTATCTATACTGTTCGTAGCGGTCAATACGTCGTGAGTAACTGGCGTGGAGTCTGTACTCGGGGATGGTTTTTCGTGCGCCACTTTATATTATTTCACTGCGATCAGCCACGTAACGCTATAGTTGGCTGAGCGAGAGGTTTCGCAGAGTCACGGAAATTACTTCTACAAGTGTGTGAGAATTCTGTAATAATTTTCAATTTTTCATAAAAACGATATACCATGCACAAATGAACGATGAAAGAGTAAAAATGAACGACTCTCTAAAAAGAGCGATCACCAGTGAACCGGTTTGCAAGGATGAACGAGTTTGCCCATCTCTATCCATAGCCGACAGGGATGACTAAGCAACAGTGTCAGTACCATTTTTGCATTTTCTATCTGCCATCGGTTGTTTAGAGTGAGGTGCTAGCCCGTCAGTTTTTTCTCAGCGTCTCTAAAGCCACATACTCTGATGCGGCTGTCAGTCGCCTCTCATTACCAGTCATGCCACACGGGACAATGTGTGAAGCATCAACATAGTAATCGCTTCAAAAGACATGTACACAGTGCTAACTGATTTCTGCGTCGCCTCTTAGTAGAATTGCTTCATAATTATCAATTAAATGTACAAACCGTGGAACATCCGCAGTTTGGTACTTTTCATTTATAAAATATAGATGGTGTTTCGGGAGGGACACAATTTACGTTAAGAGAAGGTAGTTCGAATAAAACAATCTATTAACATGCGTCCAAGTATTTTTGGATACAGATATAAAATGGTTTGTTTAAAGCCTGTGTAAATACTCGAAGAATATATTAACCATAGGTAGGTGTAGAAATTCTGCCTGTTCTTCTTAGAGAACTACGTTGTACTACATGGATAGTGTCTTGTCCCTGATCCAAGACTGTTTATTTCCACGTTCAGATGAAATATGGCTGCTTCGCACTCCACGAGTCTCAGGTATTTTAACGAAAACACGACTAAACATTCTCGAATCTGGTATTCTGATGTTAGGGAATCGTCTATCGCGTTCTATAAAAACAGCACCATTGCTCCCATTAGTCTCGCACTCAGATAACATGTCTGCATACTCATCATTTTACTTGTATGCAGTGTGCTAAACGATGCAATGGAATTACAATCACAATTCCAGTTAAAATTTCTGTTGTGTAAACTCTTTCACAATTTCACGAGTTCAAAACGAAAAGTGGTAATTCACTTAATTACCAACAAGTGAAATGACAGTTTCTCTCTGTTACCGCCTGTAACGAACAAAAATTAACGTATGTTATAGACAGTCTTTTTTTTAAAAAATTAGTCTGCCCAATAGCCTCAGTACATATTTCTTATTACCTCTGAAACACGCCGTGTGTTGTAATGTGCGTCTTCAGTGGGAAATATTCAATGACTTGTCTTCAGCTCGTATATTGTTATTTTGAAGAGAGTTACATCGAAAGTTATATCCAAATATGAAAATATTTGCCTATATTTGATTTAGTCGATTACTTCTATGTTTACTTCTTTGTCTCCTTTGCCTGCACGAGATTTTCTTCTAGTGTGGAGAAGCTTAACTTATTCTGCCATGTTTCACATATGACGAATGCACAATCTGAAGAACCTAAACAAATAATACATCTATCTTCTTCAGTCTCACAAAACGACTCGACTTTCTTTTACATTCACATCCCTCCAAGTCTGAAAACAACGGAGACGAACTGAGGTACTACAGAAAGCAGGGAGTTTGCGTCTTTCTCACAGACAATAGTTGATACATATTCAGCAAAATTAAAAATACTGAATTCTTAAAACTTTAAAGCTTCAACACTGTTTTAAGTACACAGAATATAAATATTTAAACGTGGGTTAATCGATTTTTATGGACACAGTTTTTATATGACTTTTTCTTTATGTAAAGGAAGATATCGATACCCACTGTTACTGTAGGATGCCTACTGTATCATTGCCTTCATTATACTAAAATGACCGAGCGAGGTGGCGCAGTGGTTAGACAGTGGACTCGCATTCGGGAGGACGATGGTTCAATCCCGCGTCCGGCCACCCTGATTTAGGTTTTCAGTGATTTCCCTAAATTACTCCAGGCTAATGCCGGGATGGTTCCTCCGAAAGAGCACGGCCGACTTCCTTCCCCATCCTTCCCTAATCCGATGAAACCGATGACCTCGCTGTCTGGTCTCCTTCCCCAAACAACCCAACCCCTACACTACAATGCACAATCAAAAATAAATGGCATATTAAACTACGGCCATTCCTCAACACTCTGCACGTTATTAACAGTCCCTATACGAACTCGCATTAAACAGCGGGCCTTATTACCCAACACAAGCCACGTTCGTCCGCCTCATGAGTTCGCGTGTCACTGCCGTAATAGTGCGGCTTTCTCGCTGAAGACTCAGTGACGCGCAGACCTAGTATGTTACAGTTACAGGACAGCAGCTAAGACTCTTACTCACCATACTTCCTCACAGTGAAATAAAGAATTTCGTAGTTGTGCCTTCTGAAGTAGGAGGGTGGGTCTCCAGTTTCCCTGAAAGCTTGGATAACATGTTCAATAAACGCATTTTTCCGACGAACAATGTGATGAAGGGCAGTACAAAACGGAACGATTTTTACTGTGCGATTTGGAGGATGTTTTTGCGAGTTTTGTTGGGTAGAGCGAAAGACAGTTTTTTTTTATTACATATTAGCAGTGGCGTATTATGTAGACATTAGCTTGCTGGGCATGTTATGTGAGACCTAAAAATCTACCCCCATATCAAGAGTATTACTTATCAAATAACAGTGTCTAGTAAGCTTCAATGAAGTATTATTTAATTTTATTTGTACAAGCGTCAATATAATGCAGCGATGCATGAGCTTCATCGAGATGAAAAATGCAAAAAGGTAATAATGTTGAAGTACTATATAAAGCAATGTACTAATGTGGAAATATGGAATGTTGATCCTCAGCTCTTGTTCTTTTATGCTTTTGTTATGCTATTGTCTCTATTATCATTGCCGTTATGAAATTGTCACTGCACTGTATTAATTGATGTAAATGCTGTGAAAGCGGGTTTACGTTTAAAAAAAACAGAAAAATATATCTATTTGTAATCTACGTTGTTCAATCAACCATTTCGATGAAAAGTATAATAACAAAGAATTCATGTTAGTAAAAGTGAATTATTTAGAGACGGAGTCTTTTCGTTTGCTTCACGATCTCTTCACGTGACATGTTGTGCGTGATGACAGTTAAATTGTTACATTCTTAAGAGCTTGCAATTGCATTTTTTTACGTATCTCTGTTGGGGGCCAAATAACAAAGCTACAGTATGAATCGTTCTAAAAGCAAACTGTAACTGTGGGCTGTAACTACATTCAGTTAGCTAGAAAAAGAAAGTGATAGTACTGGTAATTATTCGTGCCTATCATGCAAATTAATTGCGACAAATCAAGGTGAAATAATTTTATTGCTTGGTTCAAGTCCATTTTACAACGTTGTCGTCAAAGACAGAATTTTCAGTTAGTGTTTTACATAAGTACAAATTTTACAAATATTTTGATAGCTAACCTCAAGTTTTACTTCAAGGTGGAAGTGATATTGTTGTAAGCAGTGAGAAACTAATGGCTCTGAGCACTATGGGACTTAACATCTATGGTCATCAGTCCCCTAGAACTTAGAACTACTTAAACCTAACTAACCTAAGGACAACACACACATCCATGCCCGAGGCCGTAGCGGTCGCGCGGTTCCAGACTGAGGTGCCTAGAACCGCTCGGCCACATCGGCCGGCTCCGTTCGACCAATTCAAGACTGTTACATGCCTCTTTCTGACCCGTAAGGCTATTGAAGGATATTGTGGAAATTCAAAGAAGATCGGCGATTGTCCTCATACTTTCATTCAGTATGGCTGAGAGCGTTATGGAACTGCCCAAATTACTGCCGTGGCGAAAGACCCAAGACATCATGGAGAGAATTACTGTTACGATTCCTAGAGAGCATGTTCCAAAAATAGCCACACGACATTTTACTACGCCTGCGCCTACGCCTGTTCATCACTCTAGCTAAATGACCACGGCTAGAAAATCGCCGAAATTGGAGTTCATGTGGTGGCTTAGCGATAGTTGTCCTTCTCACGCACCATGTGCAAATGTAACAGGATAGAGGGACAAAGGCAATAGTACCAGATGTACTTTACACCACATAATGTAAGGCGGCTTGCCAAGTGCAAAAATGTAGTTGTACATCTCTCACAGTTGCAATAAGTTCTTCAGTCTTTGGGTAACTTTAGGAAAACACGTAAGAATTGCATGAAGTGTGGTCATACATTAATATCCAGCTGATAAAATTACTCTCCTTTAAGGAGTCATTTCAACGTAGATGGAAAAACCATGAAAATATACATGTTTGCCCATTAACATGGAGAGAGATAATTTCTAATATAAGTTGAAAGAAACTCTTTCCATCTCCCTAAAACGTATTCCAGTTTGGAGCGTCTTTGTTTGGTTTTAAACCGTTTATCATGTATGTAGGAATCGGTTATCTTCTGTGCTCAAAGTATCAAAGACTCATTTGCCAACAGTTTGTTAAATAGGTAATCTGTTGGCATTAATACAAGTGTCGAGTGATTGCTGAATTCTGCTGACAGGACGCACATAACAATTCCGTTGAGAACTTCTTGCCGGGTTAATTCGATCTCGTGCTAGGTTTCGTCATCACCTCCATCAGTTTTACTATTGCAATTTATTTCCTGACACCAATCTAGATTTTTGACCTCTCTATTATCGTCATGCACTGTGTAAATGGATGACCTCGGAAGCTGTCGAAGTTAATGTTTGCTGGAATTCTCATGCCCACGCTACCTCTGAAGATAGTCGTCAGATTGAGTAACGTTTGTGGTCTCGAACGTTAACTAGGTACACAATTAACAAATGTTACCCCATAATGTGCAAACTGAAATGTGTTCCTTTTCATGGTTTATTCGTCGTTTCTCTTTCGCATGTCATTAAGAATATTTCCACAATGTTTCATTGTCCTACGATTACTTGCTTTTATTGGGGGCACTCGTAAGTAGCGAAAGTTTAATTCTAACCAACCTCTATAGTAAAGCACTTTGTAGCTTTCGATTATACGATATCCTGTGTCGCTTTGTTGGAAACTCAAGCGATAGTAATAGGTGAACACCACTGACGTGTACATAACTGACGAATTCAGTATTAAAGGAGATTTGTGATCTCTGGTTGGTTTTCAGCTCCAATTGACACACGTTATTATCTCCCATAATGACACAACAAGCAGGTGTGTCGGTTTCCAGCCTCGCTTCAGTGTTATTTATTTCACGTAATGCTTACTATGAAAATTATCGACGTGCATAACTGTCTTACTATTTATCTTGGGGATTTTTGTATTGCATGAATTGGACACTTCATTGCAGTTGTTAACGTCAGAAGTAGACGACTTTGTAATTTCGTTCGGCTCCTTTCCGGATGTGGAATTATCTAGGATAATCTGTAAGGCAGTTTGTCGTTTCGGAACTGAGTTGGCTTTCAAGTTTGTCGCTTTTCCTCCTACTTCACTTGCGTGATTTGTTATCATACCGAAGGCCGTCACAAGATATACGTATAAAGCTAAGCCTGTACAATTTCTTCATTATATTTGTTTCAAAAGAAAAAGAGTTTACGTAGGTGTCTGTAGCCGCTTCCATGTTTGCTGTTAATCGGATTTCAGTGTCTTCTTTTCTTCTTTTTCTAACGCAAGTGTGCGCATGGCGAGTATCACGTTCCATATAAATTACTGACTGTTATCAAGTACAACACGATTTGTATTTTGACGTGTTCGTTCCTTTTTGCTTTCACTGCGAATATTTGCACGGTAATTGGGTGCTGGATTACATAGTTGCTACTTCGTTGAGCAATTGCATTCTCAGAGGATGGAAAGCGTACTTTGGTTTACGTTAAATGAAGAATGTTTATTCCACTCTGTGTGAATTAGAGGTTAAACTGTAACGCACTTAAGTCTCCCAGACAATTATTTGGGGTTAAGGTATTAGCCGTACTTCTGTGTTTCTTGAGTTTCTCTTGCCGCCCTCTTAGTCTTGGTCTCTCTTCTCCTCCTTCCTGTTTTGTTACTTCTAGCTCTGCTAATGCAGATTTTCTCTCTCTCTCTCTCTCTCTAACAAACACACACACACACACACACACGCACACGCACACGCACACAAACACACACGGACAAACACACACACACACACACACACACACACACACACACACACACACACACACACACGCATACATGCCTACAAACACGCACGCAACTGCGAACTTCACCCGTTTGTTGCGCCCTCGCGGCCCGTATTTTGGAAGCATGGCGACCATGCTGCGAAGTGCTTCCGTCCGCAGGAGCACAGCGTAGAGTTGGGCTGAACCTCAATTTGCGCCACGTACCCCTCGCCACTGATTACTCCTGTAATTACGAGAGGGGAGGGGTCGGGTGACTGCAACGACCAACCCGGTGTTCCGGAATGCCTTCTAACCCACCTGACGTCCGTAAACAGCAAAACGTACACAGAGGACGTCTGTGACCCTTAAATTTCTTTCAGTTCATTGCCTGCAATCAGATCAGAAAAAGAAAAGATTTTGCAAAACCCTTTCGTGGTATCGAAACTCTATACAATTTTCTCAGTTGAGCCGCGATTCCGTAGATAGTGGTGTAGGTGACGTACAGTATACCTGTCAAGGTTTCCCACCAGAGAATGTACTAATTAAGATGGCTCCGTCATGGATCACCTCAGTGAATCGGTACGTAGGATTTCCTCTAATCCGTTCTCCGTGGAGCTCTCATGGATATTGTCCCTCGAAGTAGCTCTTGTAGCGCATTGGATTCTTCAGAAGATGCGAGAAGGCAACCTGTGATTCTAAGTGGTTAAGCGGTGGTCGTGGTGGTTGGTGGTGTTGGCGGGTGAGCTAATTCATATGGAATGAGTCACGGAATGACAATTATATGCGTTAATTTGCAAACACTGTAAAATAATAACAATTTAGTATTACGAAACGATCCTCTCAAAATATTAATAAAATCCGAGAGCCAACAGGCTGTGAGTACGTCGCACCATAGACTGACGAGATTGGCTCGCAGCTTAAATCTCTAACTGACATTATACAACTTCATAGCTCTTCATACATTTTTGATAAGTTAACACCCTAATCGTTTTTACTGAATTTATTGGTTTAATACACAACTTTTTATTTTAGTGAGGCTTTGATGACACTTTAATCAGCGGACTTTAATCATTAATTCGTACACATTATGAAAATGTGGGTATGCATGCACGTGTGTTCCACGTCTTCTCCACCAAACTTTCTACAGTCTGGGAGGAGTCACTGTGCCGATAAGCACCACCCACGTATCAAAGGGTTGGGTGTGAAAAAGCAGTGCAGCCCACGACACGAGAATACTCATAGTTTAGTCATCCAGTATTTGAGAAAGAGAGCACTTAGATACTTGCGACGAACATTACTCATAGTTTCAAACCACTACGAAACTTTTTTCTCACTAACGATTCTCATAATATAAAGAAAGGAAAAAAGTTTGGTCACTTCATACACCATTGCTCTTCGTGCAATAAAACTGCTACATGAAGTATGACATTTAAATTCAATACTTTACTACTAGCTGCATTCGCGACATGCTTTTGCAGACAGCATTCACATATACTACCAAATGTACCATATAAATTACATCACTCTACGGCGCTTAGTTTAGGAGACATATCATAAACACTGAATGTCTGCACCAACCTCATGCAATACATTTAAATTTATTATTTCGTTGCTACTGACTCTGTTCACAATACATTTCGCAGGCAGTATCCACATTTACCGCTGATTGTACCTACAAAAATATACCACTGTCCGGCACAAAGTTCGCGAGACACGATGTCAATATTAAGATACGAGAAGAAACGGCCGCATCATTCACGATATTTTAATTTATTACTTCCTTGCTGCTAACTCTATTCGTAATACATTTGGAAACAGTATACACATTGGCTGCTGAATGTACCAACAAAGGTATATAGTTCAGGAGATATATCGTCATAAACACTGAGGTGCGTGAGAATGAACAGCAGGGGGAAGTTCGCTAGACATAAAGGCGAAATATTTTTAAAAATACCCAAAAGCATATGTTAAATATGTGTAAAATATATCTGACATGTGCATAAGCGAACGAAGCCTTGGATCAGAAGCTCATCCTAAAGCTCTCCAACTATTTCTGTAAAATCAGGTACACATATTATAGTGCGTTTAAAATTAGTTGCAACTTTTGACTATTCAGCGCGGAATGAATGGAGGGAAGCGTAGTTGCGAGCGTGTGTTCCGCGCGCCAGCAGATGACCATAGCACGTGTAATGCCAGTCCTATTCGGCGCCGAACCTAGCAGGGTAGCTTGACTGCGTGAATAGCAAGGTGGCCGATCTGCGATTTTTCTAAAACCATTTTGAAGAAACTGTTCGGTAATAAACTCTCATTCTCACTCATCCTATAGTTTAAGTCGTCAGCTTCATGGCGAACCACCTACCATTTCGTTAATGCTAATAGTTATTGTGATATTTCGGTAATAGGTAAGTTACTTCAAGAAATTCTTAGTTTGCAGTGAAAAATAGGTGTCGTTATGAATTTGTGTTTGATGAGTCTTAGGTTAGATGTTGCTGTATGTTAAATGTTGATAATATATTGAATTACGCTTTAAATTTTCTGCGATATCGCTGTCTGTTTCAATCTTGAGAAAATGGACTGTACATAAAGCGCTGCGACACGAACTCGTGCGTCAGAGGAAAAACTTGAATAAATTATTCACAACTTCCTCGTATCTCATAAGTGTTTTTAGATATCGAAACAAGATTTTGGCAAATGATAGCGATTACGAGACTGTTTTGGCATATGATTGATATGCGGTATTTCCATATCTACAGCGATATCCAAGCGACTACAGATTTTCTCAAAGAAATGATGTAATTATTGAGGACCATGGTGAAACGAAATCTGCTGTAGGTTTTGTAACACTGTAAGTGAAGAAGTTACATGTTTACTTTTATGCTGAAAATTTGCTGTTCTATAAACTATTGACCTGACTTGCACTCAGTTGTTAGTTTAAAAATACACCATATCAGTATTCTGTCGCAATTTCACCTACATTACAATGTTAATGAGATGAATATTTCCAAACTCTGCAGTGTTTTAACAAGAGAAGCAGATTTTAACATGACAAGAGGAGAAGTTACGTATTTCTGAAAACTCGTCGTAGCCCTTCATGAATCAATGTCTCCTCATCAACCTTCTTGGTATTAACGGCTGACAACTCAATACGAGCCCTGTCGTACAACGTTTGCAGTGGCTTCTTTTATCAGCATTTCAATGTCAGTGAGCGTAAACTTCTTGCTGTTGTATGCCGCATTACTTTCACTTGGCTCATAAACACTGTCGGATTTAAATGAGCATGATACGGATGAAGCCTGATTAAACTATCTCCTTTACCGTTAGCCACTTCGTCGACATGGTAACGTAAAGTTTTGGCTTGTATAACACTAAGAGTTCGACTAACTTCGCCTTACTCATGGTAGGCTAAACCTTATCTCATGTAACATTTCTATGTACCCAGAACTAAATATCAACTTTCATTCACTGCATTGTAATAGCTTTATGCATCATAACAGAGTAGTATGGCGTTGTGTCCATTACTGCTGCCGAATTCCGAGGAATATTTTGCAGAGGATCTTTATCTTCCCATCCGGTGAACGTATTATTGGACGACTCTTTTATTGCCAATCTCGTATTCAGATTTACTGCATTGTTTACATTAATGCAACGCCAACACAAAACACCTGTTCACAATACCTGACGACTACAGAACACTTCAACTCCAGAAAATACGACTTTACTGCGAGAGCTGAAAAACGTTGATGCATCTAATTCGTGAAAACATGTGGTTCTGTTTACTCATGGTTTGGCAACAGGGGCGCTTTACCAGCCGAACCGCTGACGGCGTGGTTGGGAAAGCCGTCTCGGCATTGGTGTTACCTAGGCAATTGCGTCACGTCCCAATCCGGTCAGCCAGACGTCAAAACTCGCAACTAATTTTAAACGCACTATAGTATGTGAGTCATTTGATCATGTGGAATCAAAGAAGTGGCGCTCGACTCGGTGTTCAAATAGCGGTGAAAACATTATTCTTATGGTCAGTATTGAGTTTCAAAGTGGAGGAAAGATAGTAGCGTATAGTTTCTGACCATCAGGCTTCGCATCCTGAATAAAATTTCGAATACCTATGTAGTACATCACAGTCATAGCACGTGGCATTACTGATGGGGAATTGTCTGTCGGGTTTGGTCGTTAAGCTCTGGGCTTACCTTTACTATTCTACAGAGTGGGTTATGTGCAAGAACCAGGTTTCTCACCGTCTTCGACACCATAAACACGACACTAAAACTACACAAGCACTCATCAAAATCGCCTACATTTTTCAGATATTTAAACCTCACACAGTCAAATGAACCACTGTGTACGAAGGAGGAAAATCACCCTCGTGGGGCTCCTTTATCAACTACGGTATGGAACTTTTTTTCATCAGATTTCCACATGTTCTTTCTTTAATGAGTTTCTGAACAATTAGTGTATTGCAGACATATATGTTTACTAGTCTTAGGAATTCTTAATCACATTAATGTGACTGGACTGTGTATTATATGCCCTTCTCAGAATAAGATATGTATGTACGTATTTTTTGCATGACATTACTTGTTCAGAAACAGTGGAAAGCCTGAATAACCGACTCCAGCGACCCGGACGGTTAGGAAGAGAGTCAGTGGGGTTCTGGAAGGTACGAACAGGAACGTGGACTCCAGTGCCGTGTCCAGCGGCGCCGTATTTCTCGGTTGAGGATCCATGGCGCGAAGACTCTGATCTAGGTGGTCCCACAGATTATTCATTGGGTACTAACTAACACGGGAAGTTTGGTGGCCAGCGGAGCACGGTAAACTCATTCTGGTGTTCTTCGAACAACGCACGTAAACAGCGAGCTGTGTGACACGCTGCGTTGCCCTACTGGTAGGTGCATTGGCGCCAGGGAAAGTAAATTGAATGTAAGGATGTGGGGGACATAGTCTCCAAGGATAGATACATAGCTGGGTTGATCCGTTGTGCCTTCCAGAGCGACAGGATCACCCAGGGAATGCCACGAAAAATTTTCCTGAACATAACGCTACCTCCTCGTTTCTTTTCAGCCGTTTCACGCCACGCAGGCCTAAGGCCATCTGTCTGATACAGCATAAAGCGAGGTTTATCTGAAAAGACCCCCTTTAACCACCTCTCGCCACTCAGTGGACATATAGATTCAGTACTGGCGTGAAAATTCCTGGCTTCGTCGTCGACGAGCAGCAGTCAGCATGGATGCATGAATCAGGAGCCTGGCGCGGAGGCCGAGGCCCATACGCAACAGCGACTACTGAATAGTCGTTGAGGAGACACTGTTGGCAGCATTTTGATTCAGCTGGCCGGTTAGTTGCTCAAGCATTGCTCAACATTTGCATGTCTATTCGGCCATGCAAACACCGGCAGTCGCCGTTTATCTTGCGCCGCAGTTGCCTCGGCGCCGGTTTTAGACAATGCCATTTTGCCATGGAAGGTATACTTTATTTTGTAAACCCTCGTCGCCAGTTTTGTAAAGGCTTCGTCGCTACTTCTGTGGAGACGACTTTGCCACTGTAGTAATGGTAGGCCGAGCTCGTGGGTTCGTAAAACGGCTTCTCGTGCCCTAAGACAATTTCTCCCTCCCACTGTTACACATCTATGCTGTAGGGCCAGGTAACAGGGTAGCAGAACGAAGGTTCTTCAACACTCCAACAAATTAGCAACAAAGTCACACAAATGAGTTAAAAAGGTTTAGGTATCTTTGTGACTAGTTGAATAAGGTGTAAGTAGGCTGTTTATGTTTTCTCTATGTAAGTAGGCTGTTTATGTTTTCTTATTGGCAACGTTACGTAGCGCTCAATATGAAAATCACTGGCTGTGCTGTGTGCAGTCTGTGGCTAGTTTGCATTGTTGTCTGCCATTGTAGTGTTGGGCAGCGGCAGCTGGATGTGAACAGCGCGTAGCGTTGCGCAGTTGGAGGTGAGCCGCCAGCAGTGGTGGATGTGGGGAGAGAGATGGCGGAGTTTTGAAATTTGTCATGAACTGCTATATTTATATATGATGATATCAAGGTAAATACATTGTTTGTTCTCTATTAATATCTTTCATTTGCTAACTATCCCTATCAGTAGTTAGTGCCTTCCATAGTTTGAATCTTCTATTTAGCTGGCAGTAGTGGCGCTCGCTGTATTGCAGTAGCTTGAGCAGCGAAGATTTTTGTGAGGTAAGTGATTTGTGAAAGGTATAGTTTAATGTTAGTGAGGGCCATTCTTTTGTAGGGAATTTTGAAAGTCAGACTGCGTTGCGCTAAAAATATTGTGTGTCAGGTTAAGCACAGTCGTGTATAATTGTTAAAAGGGGAAGTTTCAAAGGTTCAAAAATGGTTCAAATGGCTCTGAGCGCTATGGGACTTAACATCTGAGGTCATCGGTCCACTAGTACTTAGAACTACTTAAACGTAACTAACAAAAGGATATCACATACATCCATGCCCCAGGCAGGATTCGAACCAGCGACTGTAGCAGTAGCGCGGTTCTGGACTAAAGCGCCTAGAACCGCTCCGCCACAGCGGCCGGCAGTTGAATAAGGAAGCACCACTGCTTGTAATATACACAAAAAATGTTCTGAATAGCTAAGTGCAAATAACCGTAGTTAAACTTCACAGTGCACATCAAACGCAATTTACAACAACTGTCTGTTCACTTCTAAGAGTTCACTATACGACGTCCCCTGTCTAAGTCGTCCTTGGGCGATGGTCTGTAACCAAGTGGGTTAGAGCTGTTTTTCTACCTTCCGAGTAGGCTCCTATCCTTTGTCGTCCGGACATTGGCAGATTGAAGACGGCCGGCATTTGGCCGCGGCGAAATCGGTATCTTCATCCTTAGCGCCGCCCGTGGCGTTGGTGGAGCTCGCGCAGGTGGCGAGTCCTCAAGGCATTGGCACCAGTGCACATGTTTGCATCTGCGGTGCTTTTGCCCTGGCTGTGTCTCGTTCGGACGACACAGCACCTTGACAATGGCGGCACTTGAATAGTTAACAAACTTAGACGATTCGGAAATTGTTCCATCCTTCGCCTAAAAGCCAATGATCATGCCCTTCAGGACACCACATAAATAGCTCCACTTCCGCATTACGACAACATCTGTAGTGCTTTCCGCCTCCCTCCGGTCCGCTTTATATCTGCCAGTGCTAATATTGCCACCTGCGGTCTGTGAATGGTTACTACACTTCGACGTGAAACATAGGCGGTGTTCACATTAATGTGAATGGACCTTTTATATGTCCAAGATGTTTGTTTGGTTGGTAGGGTGATTCAAGGAAGGGACCAAGGATAGTGAAGTATCTGCGCTAGCAGAACAGAAACGCGGAAAACACAAGTCCAAAAATAATTTATTGGATACGCCAAAACGAAGCAATAACACAGTCTCCAAAAGAACAACAGACTCGATCCCAACTGCGGATCGTCACCAAGCTAAAATAACAAATAACAATAGAAAACACCCGTCTCTTCACGGGGAGAGATGGCAATGAAACAGTTCTACAATGTCAAGACATTTCTCGACCATACCATATTCATCTGCAAGAGATCGGCCAGATAGAAGAGGTGTCTGGCTGTGGGTGCCGGTGTGGCAGCTCTGTATGTGGTATCGATAGCTACGATGCCACGGCGTAGGTGCAAGTTCTTAAATTGGCACTATGGCAGACACAGACGACAGCACCCTGTAGCCGGCGCTGTGGAGCTCTATGAGCTCCGCTCTAGATTCACCCCATTTGATCAAGAGCAGACGGCCACGACACTTCGCTTCAACTTCGCTTCATATAGAGACTTTGCACTATACGACTAGTAAACATCTATAATTTTACACGCAGTACCGAAGTGTTTTACCTGTCCTGCTCCTACTCGCTTTAGTCTTTCGGCCAACCTTTCAGTTTTCAGAAGCAGACCCACGCGCCCCCTTCCATGAGGAATACAAAGCTGTAGACTTCCAAGCAGTGAATCGAACTGCCCTTTGCCGGCAGTGCGCCGCCCTATGAAGCCTGTTTGGGGGATGAATCTGCCGGTTCTATTTGTGATTATGTTCCTGGCGTATCAGAGTAGTTCCCAGACTAGCTGCGAGCTGTTGTGAAGCTGTTCTGCAGGCTCCGCTAACGGGTAGCGATCCTTGGTAGCCGTTGGTAGAGACCTGGTCTTTTGTGTTGTGGCCGCCGGTAAATATTTGTGTTGACGACACAGACGACGTAGGTTTTCCTGTTGAATATACGCCCTGTGATGCTGGCACGCCGTTTTGGTTGTCTGTGAAGTGGTATGCCGATGCAGTAGGCGTTACGATGCATGAAGTGGGCGGTCACAGCAGATCGGGAAGGGAGTAAGCCATGCCCTTTCAAAGGAACCATCCAGGAATCTGCATGAAGCGATTAGCAACCTAAATCAGGATGTCTGGACGCGGGTTTGAACCACCGTTCTCCAGAAAACGTATTTGTTTGATACCTTGGACAACTAAAAACTGAAAATGGGCAAAGAGGACAGAAATAATGGTGATGGATACAATAAATGTTGAGATAAGAAGTTCAGAAATGTTTGAAATAAATGACTGGCTAATTGTACAATACAGTAACTGATACAAACAAAACTATAGCAGATATTTAATGAAAAATTGCGACGACCAAACAAGGTTTCGGAAATAACAGTAATCTATTCACAAACAACCACCTTAGTATATAAATACGAAAGATACCCAGAAACAAACTAGTTTGGGGAATTTTTGTTTGCGAAGGGTGGACTCTAATGTCCGATGATGATGAGAATAATATATATCTGTAAAATGAAACTTAAAGTACAGCCTTAAGAGTAAGATCTCCAGAATCTGCACTATACACAATAAGCGCATGGATGTCTTCAGATTAGCTACTGAAATTCTATGTAGGGTTACTAACTGACGCAAAAACTGATTTTTTAACTTTTGTATCCTTGCTGGATGACAAAAATGACCTACAAATATTTTCCGAGTTAGTAACAAGGAAAATTCACTATAATCTGCATTTATACGAGAGTAACTTCCCTGAATGACGTTTAAATTCCAGAAAAAACTCTATTTTAATGTCGGTAGTAGACGAGTGCAGTTGATGCCGCGCTACGGCGCGGATATAAATCTCTGTACTTAGCAACGCTCTCTAAGCATTTTCCAGGCGAGAGCCTGCGAATAAATATGAGAGATTTTCCCTCCGGAACACAATATCAGTCTCATTCTCATCTCTCCAATATTTGCTGTGACGTATTTTACAAAAAAATTTCCCGACCGCCGAAAACAGGCAGATGAATTCTCAGTGGGAAGCCTCATTTATTTTGTTTCGCCCAAACGGTGGCGCGCGGACGTCCAGCGGCGAACACGCTACGCTGACTGCGCCGTGTTCTGACAGCGCGGGCCGGGCTGGGAGGCGGCTCTGAGCGGCCCTCCGCGGCGCCACTTGCACCCCAAATCCCCGTGAAACGAGGCGACGCAGATTTATTCCAGGATTATCGGTCCATTAAAAATGCTTGCTTACACTTCGCATCCTGAGTGCCCCTGATGAAATATTGAGGGCCGAGCCCGGATGATACTTCCTGTACTCTTGTTATTGTCTGGCGTTGCTGCCTGTCTACAGCATAACGTTTTCGTTCCTACTTTTAATGGACTGGGAAAAAACAGCCTTCAATCTATTTACTGATTCTCGTTAATACATAACAATTCGTACAAAATCTCAACACAGACCTACATCAGCTGTTAGGTTTTTGTTTTTGTTTAATTGCTAGGCGAATATGAAATAATCTGGTCGTAAGTAAAGCACACCAGCGACAAGACACAATCAATACCATCATTGCTAGATAGCTACTAGAATGTTACCAATGACAGTGCCACTAATCTGGCGTTACCTATCACTGTTTTCCAAAAGATTTCCACCAAATAAAACCAAGTAAATAAATCAGAAATCGAGTCAAAACAGGTGCCATCGTGAGAAACTTAGAAGTAGAGGCCCTCGGGGTAGCGAAGCAGTTCAAATCACGAAGCAGCTCAGATCACTTAATAATGTAAGTCTTCCGGTCCGGAGTGTATAACAAATACGTACCTTTCAAACTATGCTGATATAAAAGCTCCATATTGAGCAATCACATACAATCACTCGGTCTAAGTGAGATCCATACCTAAGGAGTGGAGAGTGGCACAGGCCACATCAATAGACAAGAAAGACAATAGGAGTCACCCGCTGAATGAAAGACGCGTATCACTGAAGTCCATTTGCAGCAGGATTTTAGAAAATATGCTGTGTTCACAAATTATGAATTACCTCTAAGGAAACCATCTATTGACACACAGTCAGGACGGACAATCCTCGTGAAAGAACTTTCCTGAAGGGCAATAAAATCGGGAACTTTATCACGAATACTTCGACGTTTACTGATGAAATTGTAACAGTCGAAGTGTCTTCATTCTGAATGCCGTTTGACTTCCCTTGTTGCATATAAATTGGCGAGTGTTCATCAGACATCCTCAAACTACTGCCTAGCCTAGAAAACCTCCATGTGCATTCCACAAGTACTCTGCTACCCGAATACCTGCTTTTTTGTGTAGAGCACCCCTGACATATCGACCTATCGACGACGACGCAGGTCTACAAATTTGCAACCAAGATCGTCACAGAGTCGACAAAGCCTCTGGTTGAGGCCCTCCACTTGTCTCCAAACGAAAGGACCCCGATCGACTTTCCAGATGATGCTGCAAACTGCGAGCTGTGCTTGCATCCGACACGCAAAGCCAGCAGTCTTCACCACCTCCTCCAGCTGCCTGTAAGAACTATGGATCGCCTCAGAACCTGTGCGACAGGCGCCGTTGGTGCCGACGTGAGTCATAGCAAGCAGACGACAGTTCCCTGTACCCTCGGTAGCCACTGACAAGGAAGCTTCCACGTCTCGGGTGAGGTTCTCTTGCGGACAAAACGAGTGCACATTGGCTTTCTCTCCGGCCCTCTTCCGAAGGGGTTCCATTACTGATCTAACATTGAAGCTCCCAATAACTAGTAAACTCCTGCTCACGAGTGCCTGCTCGGACCCTGCTGAAGGAGTGGCCACCTGTCCACTCACAGGGTGAATGAGCGAGGACAGGCTGCCAGTCTCCACATTGGCCCTCCGACTCGAGCGACGCCAACGCGTTGGCACCCGCCACTGACCCTGTTGTGACGGTGGAACCACCGCGTCGGGTGCACTAGCAGGTGCCTCGGAAGGAGAGCCCGTGGACAAAACCAGCAAAACGTAAGGTGTCCCATGCGACGCGCCAGGTTCTCAGCCACCACTGCACCCCGAGGCAGCAGCCTGAAGATGATTGACCATTGACAAAAGCACATTCAGATGTTGGTGAACTGCGGCCAGCTACTTCTGTGTCCGCAATCAGCATGCACTCATCCTAGCCATCCTAGCAAGACTAACAGAGGAAGTGAGCTATAAAAGCAGACAACTGTAGACAATTTGCTACCCTCCTGGTGTGTCACAAACGGACCACGGTATTGATGAGCTACGTAGCTGGCTGTTCAGTGAGCAACTATTGCTCTTACGAAACTGCGAGATTAAATCTCTTAAACAGAGAAACACGAACAAGATATAATAAATATACTACGAGGAAAAACACGGAAAAGGATGAACACTTAACTCGCCGCTCTGTACTTGTACTGGTCCTCGTGTATCAGCTGAGAGCTGGTTCTTTTGTTTGCAATGACTTACAAGCCTCAATTTTTTTCACCACCAAGAGAAGGTAGACCTTACTATTTGATATCAATTTCCATTTGACACATCTACCCGTTCCTGAGAAAAAGGGGTGTTAGCAGTTTGACGGATAGAGACGGAGAAGAAGAGAAAAGAAAACATTTTTTAATGTGAGGTAAATACAAGTTAACAATTTTCGAATTTTTTCCTTTACTTGTGCAAGGTAGCCACGATTCTAGACGCATTCCATGATTCCCGGTCAATGACACGTACCATAGGGGTTTTCATGAGTGAGTTTGCAAGTATCAAAATATGTGACGTAAATGGACGTATGTTTTGTTTACATTCATCCCGAATCTTATATATTTTTCACCAACAAGGGGCCCTGGTATTCGTCATTAATTTCATTTTGATACCTCTGCCCTTTCCTGAGAAGAAGGGGTCTTAAGAGACATACAAAGTGATAATAGAACGGCATTTTACCGTTTGAGATATGGAAACCTAAAAAAAAGAAACATGTTTTTCCTCCACGACATCTGTCCAGAAGCTGGTCCCACATGCTGCTTCTTTGACAGCATCAACATCTGCCTCACGCCGCACCTCCGCGCCTCCCCCCACCTCTTCTCCCTTCTCCCCCGCAGCCCCATATTATCCACCACCGTAGTGCCGTCTTCCTCTCTCCTAGGATGAAGAATTCACTGCGTTGCTGACATTTCAACAATGACAACAAGACTGTTGGCAAGGTATAAAATTACCTGAAAAGCCCAGTCATCTCTCATTGGGAAAATTGTATCATCTTATATGGAGATGGACTAACATCAGGAAGCCGTCTTACGTTTTCAAGGCTATGACTAAAACATTATGACTATTCTCTGTACAGGAAGTGAAGCATTATACAAGTTACCTATTTCAAGCGCATTCACACAGATATTGGAAGAGGACTGCCAAACAACGACCACAGTATATTGAAAACTGGCAAAGTTAAATTGCAGCGCAATTGTGATTTAAACTGTTCCTTTTTCCTGTGGCGTTACTGACGCTCAGCGGCTGGTGAAAGTTGCGACACTTGTTGGAGGTGCACAGGCGGACACCCTGCACAGTGGGGAGCGGTTCACGGCGCTCAGCCCGGCCGCAACTTCCCCAGAGAGAGAGCACTCGCCCAGCCGGGCGTCGGCGCGACATCGCACTGCTAACGGACGCCGACGTGCCCGTCCCCAAACTCTATCAGCATAAATATCGGGAAAAATCCCACCAGCGCCGCAGCCAAACTGCCGATAACTCTGTTCCCGTTTTCCTTCACGTCTTGACGTTGATTTCTTATTTGGCGTCTATTCTTCGCGCCGCATATTTGAAGTCGTATCGATTTCCTTTAGTGCATCCGTATCTGAGAACTTCGTTAGGGCTTATGAACTCGCCATGCGTATTCGAGTTTCTTTGGTAGACATCGTAAGCATTACAGTGTTTCACCTAGTAAGATATTTCGTTAATACAAGGCTTTAGGAGTGTCTCTTACCTGTCCCCGTCAAGCAGCACAAACTACATTGCAATATAAATTTTGCATCTGGAGTTTTATTTTCGTTTGTTTTCCAAACTGGAGCCGTATTTTGCTGCGGCCACTGGTACAGATCGCATACGTTAAGAAGAGAGAGCAATATCTGAGAACCACAGTGCACTGCTTGTTGTGTTTACTTCACATATTACAACTAAATTTTGCGAAGGATAGATTATTATAAATCGGGCCCCCAGAAACAATTACGTAAACTTCTCTCTATTATTTGTCTATACCGCTGAAGGTTTGTTACCTTTTCATTTGAATGATATTTAAAATGCGTATCCTCCTTAATGAAGAATTATTGAACGTAATGTACACCGATAGTTACTTCAGAAGAGTATTCAAAATCCAATACATTCAGCGCGAATATTTTTAATTAGACTTATTTAGAATCTTGACAATTACAGGCACAAGTACTTCGACCATTTTCACTTTCAATATTCTAGGAGCCTTACTAGCCCAAAATATAGAAGCAATACTGTGTTGACATGTTCAGTGTGCACTAAAATGATTTGATTAAGAAAGGCATATAAAATGTGATTCAATGTGGAGTTACTTCAAGGGCTGGCAGTAAACCGTAGTGCAGGAGAGAGAAGCACTACGAACTCAAAGATTTCAGAAAAAAACAACTATAGCTCATTAGAAAAAAGTAGCTTAAATAAGAAATACAAACAAAGAAAAATTAAGTTGTTTGGTTTTAAATATACCCTGAAAACGCAACACAATAAAAATATTAATTTAAGGCTCTCTCTAAGATTCTGTTTCGCAAAATGTAAGATAATTGCCTTAGGGGTAAAGCACCGCCTGTTGACTAGGAAAGATGAAACTGCCACAGAGCCTCGACACGAAATAGGCTCATACGAGATGTGGACCTTATTTCTTATCTTCATGATTTAAGTGTGAGACATGTGCATATCAGTGACATTTACTAAATGTTCCGCTTAGGTCAATATAAAACAGTGTACTAGTTAGTGTGGGTTAGCTTTTCATCCTTCCTAAAATACAATAATTGGCGAATTCTTTAAAAGGCACACACCCCACGTCCTTCCACATCATTGTCCTATTAGTCTTTCCCTACATCACTAATGACCTCATCGTCGGCTGGTTTTGGAGCTCAAATGCCGCTCAGTTGCAGTCAGTCTTATTGTCACTACTAATAGGACTATTCTGACAGAGTACATTAGATTATAATAATTGTCTTTGACTCGACTAACATTTCTTGTAAGCGCATCATCATTAAATCATCACAGCATCCAGAGTAAACGGTAACTTCATTTGTTGTTTTACGCCTTAACGTTGTTCTAGGTCCGTCATTCCTTACCTTCAGTCTTAAACATTAATATTATCATCGATTTTCGATGTCTTTATGAAACGGTTCGCTTACTGTTTCGACTAATCAGATTAATTTTGCAAAGAAATATACCCCGATTTTACTTCTTGGTCTTTTAAATGTGATTCAATTTGTCAAACGTGAAACGTATGACTTGCTCCGTACTTGAATACCATTTTGCCTCATCCACACTTAACGTAAATGTAACATCAATCGCCGCGCGGGTTGGCCACGCGGTTTCAGGCGCCGTGCCACGGATTGCGCGGTCCTTCCCGCCGGAGGTTCGAGTCCCCCTTCGGGGATGGGTGTGTGCAGCTTCCTCATCCCAACACCAATTAGAATTCTTTCCAGATAGTTGACATAAACGAGGTGTGGTCAAATTGTCCAATCTAACAAAGCGTCTAAGAAAATTACAGACACCAAGGAAACTACGAACATCACGTTTTGTGGTAGGAACAGCATAATTACGAATAGCGTCTGATTTCTCTGGATCAGGAAGAATACCTTCTGTAGAAATAATGTGACCAAGAAATTTCACCTGAGAACGACCAAATTCAGATTTTTCCAAGTTCACAGTAATGCCAACTCTTGCCAAGATACGTAATAATGAATCCAAAATTTTGCTATGCTCACTCCAAGAACGTTTAGCAATAAGAATATCGTCAACATATGAAGTAATATTGTCACGAAGATAAACAGGTAAAATTTCTTTTAAACTACGAATGAATGCTGCAGAAAATATAGTAAGTCCAAACGGTAATTTCCGAAATCACTTTTGGGTAAAATAGTCATATCCGGTTATTCTTTAACGTCTCTCTAGATAGATTGATAGTTGAAGAGTTGTTTTGACAGATGCAAAGAATAGTAAAAGAGTAGGCAGCGGTGCAGAAAACTAGAAGGGAAATAGCACCAGTACAGCTCGGGGCCCTATGCACGCTACGGCACATATTCACTTAGTGTAGTGAATCCCCTGAGGACTTAATATCCGCACATAATTTCCAGTTTGTGACTTAGTGGCCAGTTTAGTGGAAGTGCGTACAAAAATTGCTCTAACCATGAACATGGATGTATGTCGTTCTTAGAATTGCGAATGATCTTAAATTTCCGAACAGTCAAAAAGTGTTTATAGTCAAAGTTTTCGCCTCGTGGCGACAAAGACCTACCGCGTCTGTCCCAGTCCCAATGTCGATTATTGTCAAGTTCGCGCCCCTGGCGCTCTCTTGTTGCATCCCGTAAATGAAATAAATTATTTTCTTCAAAGCCCTCTGCTATCTGTGATTCTAAATTTCTTCTGCTGTCTTTTCCTACGATTTCGCCTTCAATTTGTTTGACTTGCTTTCGTAATGCCTCAACTTCCCTTTTAACGCGTTCATTAAATTTTCCCTGATTTTCAACATGTTTATTCATGTTCTGATACTCTTCAGTTTCTGCAAATGGTAATGGAGCTGTATCATCCAAATCTCTGTCCCCATTTAAGCAAAGACTTGTCAATTTATCTGAAATCTCCTCAACTCTTTCCGATAAGTCACCTATTTTTTCTTTCTGTTTATTTACGTGTCGCGACTCGGGTTTCAGTATTAACACATTTAGTAGTTAACTGTTCATATTGTTGTGTTAGGTTATTGATTCTGTCATTTGGTACGGATTCCTCGATTCTCTCAAATATTTCTTCCTTATCATGTGCACGTTGTAAATTTAACTCTGAAAATTTTTGTACTATCGCGCGATCTCTTTCTTCCTGTTCTCTATCCTGTTCCTCTTGTCTGATTTCTATTGAAATTAAACTATTATTGTGAGCATTCAAAATCGGTTGTACTTCTTCTCTAATTTCTTTCTTTGATTCATCATTCATGTTTTTGAAACCTGTCCTTATTTGAGAGCTTAACCGTGTTGCCATTGCTTCCATCTCGGTTTTAATTGTTCCTATCTCTGTTTTAAATTCAGATCGAAAATTTAATATTGCACTCATCAGCTGCTCCATAGTAACTGGTTCGAAACTCTTTTCACCCCTAACATTTCCCGCAAAATCAACTTCTTTCGTCATAGCCGTAAAGCTATCTGTGTTCGATACTATCCCAGAATCTTCTGTCGTTAATCTCGTATTCTGAAAATTTTTTGATTGTGAAAAAATTTGAACTGGTTCCGGACTGTTTTCCCGACTTATTAAATTGTTTTCCACTTCATTATTCATCATCCTGTTCTCCTGTGTTGGCGAGTTCGCCATGTCAACAATTTCGTTATTCTGGCTATTCATCATTTTTGCCTTTTTCATAATCGCGTAATCATTTGCAAAATATACAAAACTCGTCACTATACGAAAATTACACACAATGACTCTTTATCTCCAACAGTACCATTCACACGAAATGTTTCCCTCAAACACGATTAACGAACAATTGAAATAATTGCACTAAATTGTCAAACCCGTAGACAAGACAACAAAAATTAAATTCTGCAAAAAAAAATACCATTAGAAGAATGACAATTACCAAATCTACACATGCAATATAGACTAAAATTACTAAACTACGAATTACTACAACAATAGTACTGTCTGCTATTTATACAATCAGAAGAATTCCAAGGGACGGTCCGAAGCAGCGGTCGCCACGTGCATGGGGGCTTAATTATTTAGAATGCAAATAATTTTAATTTTTAGCAGCTAACTGTCCGGTTACGCAGTCTCGTAAACGGTTGGCCCTGACTAGTTTTAGTACGCAATCTGACTGCATAGAATAGCAACAAAGAATGAAAGGAAATTTCCGTTAACACAATTAATTAATTAAGTCCCCAGCAACTATAAAACCTACGAAACAACGAACACAAATGTAGCTGTTCTGTGTGTGGAAGTGTGATTCAACGTACACATCTGGCACGGTTCTTCTTCAATAAGACAAGAAATTTTAAATACCATTTATACTGAAGTAATTAAAAAAATAGAAATACTATAACTGCGCAAGAAAACCAGAATTACACTCTAATACAAGAACACAAGCCAGATGCTTTGTTGACTGAACCTGTAATGACGCATTATTTAAGACATTGAAATAATAAAAAGAAAAGGGAATTTTCTCACCTTCATATATATTGACGAAAAGCACTCTGATAATTACAATATCTCCATTCGAAAAACATCTGCTGTCTAGCCCATCAAACAACTGCATAAAACATCTCCTCAAATAGCACAGGTATCAATATCCTCTCAGCAAGATCTGCACAAGCATTCACTACGACGACATCTCAACAACGACTTGACTCCTACTACATCTCATCAAGCACTCACTACTGCCACATCTCAATAAGAACTGCCTACTACGACTTCTCGACAAGAACTGCTAGTGGAGGCGGCTGAATAATACTCTTTGGCGCAATCGCTGGCGCTGTGGCTCAGTGTAGCCACCTTTCATGATGTCGCGTTTATTTTGACTATTATTGGTAACTTAATCTTATTATTTGATGCTCTCTCTTTGTTTTCTTTTATAGTCCAGTCCCTTTTCGTATAAATCACTGCAGTAGTTAAACATTACAACACCTGATCATGTGTTTCGGACCTATTTATTAATCAAACAAAAACATTCGTAGTGCGCTGTGGATCATAATAACATTAATAATAAATAGTAACAATTGTTATTGTCATTATTATTATTGTTAATGTTACGGTTACAATAACAAAGATGGCTTCCAATATCCTAATGAGTTATATATCGTTTGCACGTTTGGAGGTATTGTATATACCTGGAACAGGTTTAAGGCCCATGCAACTCTAGCATTCTGCGTGGTGTCTGTTTGTTCTATGTCGTGTCTCCCTACCACTTTCGCGCAACGACACTCTGAGCGTGTTTTTTAGGGAATTGACTAGTTTGAGCCAGGGACCTGTTGCTGGTAAGGAGACGCCAACCACATGTAGAATTCAGAATAGTTCAGTGATACTAGCGATGATATAACCAAATACTTAATGATTTCAGCGTCAGCTCCACTGCACTCCCTATAAAAGAATCTTAATACTAATTAAATTTAGTGGAAGGGGTTCAAGGCTTTCCTATTTTTAGTTAGCTGGTAAAATAACGTCGAAAAAGCAGATAAGTTTACCATTGGAAATTTTATTCTACTCACAAAACATTGTTTATAAATTGCACTATTGATAAAAGGAGATGTTTTAATACAGGATGGTAAAAACCAACTGCGTTCAACAAAAATGTGAACGAATATTCCCTGAATGGGTTTCCAAGTTCTACAATAGATCGAAGGATGACCTATGCCATATCACATCTATAATCTAGGTTTAAATTAAGTCTCACAAAAGAGAAAACTATCAAAATGGTCTACAGTAACTCTCAATTATCTTTAATTACTTATCTAACTAGTCGTAAACTACAATGGCTGATGTGGCTTCTCAATAACTATATAACAGAAAAATAATTGCGTTTCAGATTTCAGTGGCAAATGTGAACACCATGAGCTTTAATTGACGATCGACACTAGCATTACGCAAAAAGGGGGTGTAACACATGAGACTTCTGCAGTTCTGAGTGAAGCTTTATGCGCTGTTATGCAGCATCGCGTGCGTTCATAACCTTGTCGGTGTTCGTCAGGGGGCGGCAGGCAGTACAGCTCCGCTCACCTCGCTGTCTCGGAAGTCACTCTCTCCTAACTTCTCCTTACTACAATTTACCGAAGTTGGTTTAAAAAAACTATCTGTCTGTGTTTTCATCTGACCAGTCAGGGTCTCAAACTTAACCTTAAACTCCGCCTACAAAAATTCTGTCTATCCAATGAGAAGCGTTATACTTTTCGTTGTGGGGCAATGTTTTTTAAAGTTTGCAACGTAACAGAGACAAGAAAAAGTCTCACGCAAAAACTTGCAGCTGGTGTGGTCCTTTTAGCGTTATCGTAAGATTTATACTGTTCTTCTGGAGGGCTCTATCTTGCAACATGGGCTGGGAGGTGGTCCTGACGTAACGGACGCGAAAAAGTCTCACGCTAAAACTTAATTGTGGTGTAGCCCTTTTTGTGTTATCGTAAGATCTATACTGTTCTTCTGGTGGGCTCTAGCTTTTAACATTGCCTGGGGGTGGTCCTGACGTAACAGAGACGCGAAAAAGTCTCACGCTAAAACTTGCGGGTGGTGTGGTCCTAGCGGTTTGCTGGCGACGTGGGTGTCCATCCGTCCCTTATTGTAGGGCCTTCCAGCTTAACACGGTTCTGCTCTCAGCTTCTGTTCTCGTTTCTCCCCCCAGAACTGCGTCTGTCTCACGGTGGGAAGGTATGACATGCATTTAGGCATTCTTGTGTTAGTCTGTAATATTCCATTTGCTCACTCGTTACTCGTATTACTTTGGTTAATTTCATGTCACGATTTATTCGGAGCTATGTGACATACTACTGGATTTGCTTATCATGACAGGGTTTTCATGGAAGGTGTTGGATTTGCCTGACACCTTACATATCACCACCCTTCAAACTTAATTTTTGTACTGAAGATATGCAATGATTGAATCGTTGTCTAAACCAGTCAAAAAATTATTCCATTATCTAAATTTTGTTGCTTACTGTTCAGCGACGTTATTCTGGTTCTATGCTAGTTTGTATTATTAATTTATATTTTTGTATTCTTCCACATTATTCTCAAAAATGACAAGAGAAGAATATTTTTATGCTATTTTTAATTTTTAATTATTTTCTTTCTTTATTTAAGTGTGAAGTTTGTTTATTAAGAAGTTTGTTATCGTAAGCGAGGAGTCATTCACATCGATTATCTTAGAAATTAATTTTTTTTATAAATGTAGTAATTAAGTAAAATCTATTCCTAAAACATTCTCTAAATATCATGTACAAGTAAAATGTTTTTGTTTCTAGACACTCATTTCAACATTGTTACACTAACAAATAAGAATTATTTCCAAGAAATGCTTTGAGAAAGAAATATACATACACAAGTATTGAGATATTATCCTAACAAATGGTACAAATGTTTAAAAAAAAGGAAAACATCTAACAAGATAATTTTTTATTCTTTGTTTTTATAAGAAGAAAATAATTAAAATATAGTTATTCTTTTATTTTTGAGGGAGAAAATAAGTGGCATATAGTTTTAGTGTTTATTATGCCTTACTTTTGTTCTTTATATACTGTCCATTTCAGAACTAATGACTTATTTTTATCAATAGTCTATTTTACTTATGTCCATAGTCAATGACTGTTATTTTGTAGTTTATTAGCTGTCTGGTGTGCTTAACTTATTTAGTTTTTCACATGTGTCTTTTGCACAATTCCTATATAACATAATTTGATTTCACACATTTGCACAATCCTATGAATGTTTAAGCATGAGGTTGGCGAATGTTTTTGCATGAAGGTGATGGACTTGATCGAGATGGATGTGGGCAAGTATTTGATGTACAGCTTTGTTCGTCGTTCCTAGTTGGCTTTGCAAGTGTGTGTTGCTGTTGTGGAGGTCCCATAATAGAATGGAACTGTGAGTGCAGAATCTCGTGGTTTACTGGCTTTGTATGCGTGAAAGTCATCGTTATGTGTCGCTGAAAGCGGTCGTTTTTCGTTGTAATATTTCGCAGACGACTAGTTTACAATGGGATAGGGATTTGGGAAGGTATGTCGTCTATTCTTCACCCATCTTCTTTCTTGGTCTCAATCTTGCGATTCTTCAACTTCTGTTCTTCCTGCGTTTTCTCTGCTTCTTACTTGCTTCTTGGTTCTTCTCTGGGCAGAATATGGAAATATTTATTGATAACTAGTCGCTTTGAAGTTCTCCTCCTAGTAACAGTTTGATAAATGGTTTGGGCATGTCATTTTTACTTTGTGGAAGTTTTCTTCAGTTTCGTGCACCAGCATGCTGTTTAATAGCGGTAGTGTGACTTTTACACATATTTTTTTGCCAATGTTGGCTTTTCCAAGTGGTGTTATCGTCGGGACGTTTTTTGCTCGCTCCACTGAGTGGGGGCGCTTGGAGACCCTTCCGGCATTCGGCTTCCCGTCGCGTCTCTGCAGGGCTCTGCCACTGTGCGGCTCCATGTTCCGTCCCAGCAGGGTTCCGCCTAGACGGCAAATTTATTGCCCACTTTTGATACCTTCTGTTGGTCTCTCTGTCCTTTCCTTTCTCTTGGTGCTTCTGCCTTGTAGGAATCGTGTCTTGCTAATTACGTCCTTTTCTTTCTTGATACTTCTGTCATTGCAACTAGTGGGTCGTTGCATCTTGTCCTTGCAGGAGTTTTACAATGGTTCTTACAAAAAGTTTTACTTGTAATTATCTAACATATGTCTAGTACCTACATTGTTTTACACCTTCTTAAAAAGCTTTACAAATTTTGGCGCCCTTTCCATGTTAGAATTCTAAGGTATTTTGAGTCTTAACTTCTACAAAAATCCGCGAATTCTTTACAGACGAATTGAAAAACTGATAGAAGCCGACCTCGGGGAAGGTCAGTTTGGATTCCATAGAAATACTGGAACACGTGAGGCAATACTGACCCTGTGATTAATCTTAGAAGCTAGATTAAGGACAGGCTAACCTACGTTTCTACCATTTGTAGACTTGGAGAAAGCTTTTGACAATGTTGCTTGGATTCCTCTCTTTCAAATTCTGAAGGAGGCAGGGGTAAAATACAGGGAGAGAAGGACTATTTACAATTTGTACAGAAACCAGATGGCAGTTATAACAGTCGAGGCGTATGAAAGGGAAGCAGTGGTTGGGAAGGGAGTGAGACAGGGATGTTGCCTATCCCCGATGTTATTCAATCTGTATATTCAGCGAGCAATAAAGGAAACAAAAGAAAAGTTCAGAATAGGTACTAAAATCCATGGACAAAAAATAAAAACTTTGAGGTTCGCCAATGACATTGTAATTCTGTCAGAGACAGAAAAGGACTTGGAAGAGCAGTCGAATGGAATGGACAGTGTCTTGAAGGGAGGGTATAAGATGAACATCAACAAAAGCAAAACGAGGATAATGGAAATGCAGTCGAATTAAGTCATGTGATGCTGAGGGAATTAGATTAGGAAATGAGACACTTGGAGTTTTGCTATTTGGGGAGCAAAATAACTGATGATGGTCGAAGTAGAGAGGATATAAAATGTAGACTGATAATGGCAATAAAGCGTTTCTGTAGAAGAAAAGTTTGTTAATATCGAGTACAGATTTAAATGTCAGGAAGTCGTTTCTGAAAGTATTTGTGTGGAGTGTAGCCATGTATGGAAGTGAAACGTGGACGATAAATAGTTTAGACAAGAAGAGAAAAGAAGCTTTCGAAGTGTGGTGCTACAGAAGAATGCTGAAGATTAGATGGGTAGATCACATAACGAATGAGGAGGTACTGAATAGGATTGGGGAGAAGAGAAGTTTGTGGCACAACTTGACTAGAAGAAGGTATCGGTTGGTAGGACATGTTCTGAGATATCAAGGGATCACCAATTTAGTGTTGGAGGGCAGCGTGGAGGATAAAAATCGTAGAGGGAGACCAAGAGATGAATACACTAAGCAGATTCAGAAGTATGTGGGCTGCAGTAGGTACTGGGTGATGAAGAAGCTTGCACAGGATAGAGTAGCATGGAGAGCTGCATCAAACCAGTCTCAGGCCTGAAGACCACAACAACAACAACAACATTCATAACGTCGAAAATGTCTGTAGGGCGAATAGTCTATCCTATAACCAAAGGACGGATGAGCGGCGCTGCAATAAAAGCAACGTATCATTAAGAAGGACGGTGGCGCCCTCCGTGCCAGCGACTCATGGACCGTGCGGTACACTGTGCTTCTCCAACTCGCACGCATCGCGTGTGCAGTGCGGCCTGTGGCTGCTGCGGCTCACCTGGATGGCTCTCTGTTGTGTTAACATGATGGTAAGCTTTCTGTTTCTTCCCTCGATGAATACACTAAATAGATTTACCATGCACACGCAAATCTTTATCGCCGTCTCGATTTCCCTCGCTTTCACTTGCCGTACATGGCATCGCGTGTGGGGATATGAAATGAGATTTTACTAGCGAGAACTCTGAATTGTAACCGACGAGCGAACTGTCTAAGGACTATGATGCGTGTGAAATGTAGATGACCAGAGAATCGTACAAGAACTGTGATAATTAGGCTTTGAACTGTGTTTGAACTGTTTTTTAAATTTTGGTTGAACTGTAATAACTGATGCTATTTATCAGATTTTGTGTTACCGTGAAATAAGTGTCGGTTTAAAGTAGGAATAGGAGGTACTGAAGTGCTAAGAGAATAAAAGTTAATGGTATGCGCAATCTATGGAACTAAGTGAAAAATTATCACTTCAAAAATCTTCATTCTGCGAGCTTACACAGCAGCGCAAGGCAGCCACGGATAACCGTTGCGGCGGCAGCTGGCAGTGGCCAGCGCAGTTAGCAATGCGGCGCATGTTTGAAGTGTCAGCTACAGCACATCACGAGAGCCGATTTGAAGCCAGCGGCGCAGCCCACAGCTACGAGAATCAGCGGCAGTCCGTGAAGCATATAGCAGTGTAAGATTTGTAACTGGAACGTTAGTATTAGTAAAATGTCTGGGAAAAGGGAAGTGAAATACGCTCTCAGAAGTTAAGGAGTACAGTATCACAGTAACAGTAGCGATCTGGTGGATCAGATACGAAACACACTGTAGTGAAGTCGGATATGAGCTTGTGTGTTGTATGTTAATCGGGGACCTAGAAACGACGGAGAGGCTCCGTCCCCGCCGCAGCCACAGTGTTCCACAACTCCACGACGACTACCACAGTCCACTTCACACCTACGCTGCCCCATACCGAACCGAAGGTTATTGTGCGGTTCGGCCTCTGGTGGACCCCCGCAGGGAACGTCTCACACCAGACGAGTGTAACCCCTATGTTTGTGTGGTAGAGTAATGGTGGTGAAGCGTACGTGGAGAACTCGTTTGCGCAGCAATTGCCGGCATAGTGTAGCTGAGGCGGAATGAGGTGAACCAGCCTGCATTCATCGACGCCGATGGAAAACCGCCTAAAAGCCATCCACAGACTGGCTGGCTCACTGGACCTCGACACAAGTCCGCCAGGCGGATTTGTGCCGGGGGACCAGGCACTCCTTCCCACTCCGGAAAGCAATGCGTTAGACCGCACGGCTATCCGGATGGGCTGATAAGAGCTTAATGATAAGTCCAATGTAATCGAAAATAATTAAAGTGAAAACATAGATCAAGTTTTGATGATGAATCCGAAATAGTAAATTCAATTACCAATGATCTCATTGATGATTCTGAAGTAGCCCTGAATTATTTCACCGGGAATGGAGAGTTAACTAATAATGATGACAATGAACGTGTAGTTTAATGGCAAAAAGTGATATTATAAACCCAGACTCTGTAGCACCTAGTCAAAATGAAGCAACTGATTGGAATGACGTTGCCAGGGAAATGACTCTGACTTCGACTTTACCAATGAGCCAACAGACGAGCCATGTACATTATTAATTCATGATACGGCATCTGGATGATGATCAGTACATAAAATATACGCTAAAATTGAGTTTGCAAGAAAAAATGGCAAGAGAAGGATGATTTAAGGAAAACAAAAAAGAAAATAGATGCTGGACATAGCAAAATACAGAAAATAGATAACGGTTAAAATAAGTTAATATAGGAGTAGTTCAACTTAACACTACGTTCAACTCTTTGGAAGAAACGGGTGCAAATCCTGAAGCTAAACCTGAGGGATGTTGCAAGAAAACAAATTATGAAACAAAAGAATGGGGTACAGATTTAGAAGTTAGTAAGTGAGAAATAAATCAAAAGGTAGACCATGAAATCAAAAATTTAAATAAGGATTTGCGGAATCAAAATGGGGTAACACAAACACTATTAATGACATTATTAATGTAAGACAAGAGAAAAGCATAGCTATTGAATCATGTAATGATTAATGTAAAACTCATTGGTGTAATTAACAGAATACCAAAAATGGATTGGATTGGATTGTTTGGGGGACGAGACCAAACAGCGAGGTCATCGGTCTCATCGGAATAGGGAAGGATGGGGAAGAACGTCGGCCGTGCCCTTTCAAAGGAACCATCCCGGCATTTGCCTGGAGCGATTTTGGGAAATCATGGAAAACCTAAATCATGATGGCCGGACGCGGGATTGAACCGATGTCCTCCCGAATGCGAGTCCAGTTTTCTAACCACTGTGCCACTTCGCTCGGTACCAAGAATGACCGTGAAGTATTTAATCCTAATATTTCACATGTATAATCCTTTGGTAAAGGCAACACCATTGCGATTCAAGGTAATTTGAGAGAAACAGAGCAGAAACTACTTCCTGAGATGCAAGAGAAAATAGAAAATGAAGTTCAACAAAAAGTCGAAATTTGTTGTGAACAAGAAAGAAAGAAAGGTATTGTTCAAGTAAATGACATGGCAAATCACTCTAATGTGTATAAAGTCCTTCATTTTTCTAGTAAGGGAACTATACACCCTGATGCATTCATTAGACAGTTTGAGGACATTATTCCTGAACAATGGCCAGAACAACCTATAATTATGTGGGTGGGTTGTAAATTCGAAGGAAAGTAGTTTCATGTAAAAATAAAATCATCAACATATGCAAAACATACTGTCAATTTGTTCAAGCACTTTTGAATCGATACTGGCCTCGCAGCACACAAAACAGAGCGAGAGGTGAAGTACTTTTCAACAGAAGGTTTGATAGTGAAGACATCATTATACCACAAACGGATGTAAATAATATAGCACCAAGGTATCAGTAAATATAGATAGCAAGATTCTGTCAGAGGTTGTTACAAAGAATGGTCAGAGGTGTACTGCATTCGGCTATGGGAGACAAAGCTACCTGTTCAGTTTCAAGAATCATCATGTGAGGATAAATTACGTGGCTCAATTTGAGAAAATTGTGAATGAAGTTCCTCATTGTTGTTGTTGTTGTCGTCTTCAGTCCAGAGACTGGTTTGATGCAGCTCTCCATGCCACTCCATGCTATGCAAACCTGTTCATCTCCCAATACCTAATGCAACCTACATCCTTCTGAAGCTGCTTAGTGTATTCATCTCTTGGTCTCCCTCTACGATTTTTACCGTCCACGTTGCCCCCCAATACTAAATTGGTGATCCCTTGATCCCTCAGAACATGTCCTACCAACCAATAACTACTTCTAGTCAAGTTGTGATACAAATTTCTCTTCTCCTTAGTTTTATTGAATATCTCCTCATTATTTATGTGCTCTACCATCTAATCTTCAGTATTCTTCTGTAGCACCACATTTCGAAGGCTTCAATTCCCTTCCTGTCCAAACTATTTATCGTCCATATCTCACTTCCATACATGGGTACACTCCATACAAATACTTTCAAAAATACTTCCTGAAACTTAAATCTATACTCGATGTTAACAAATTTCTCTTCTTCAGAAAACCGTTCCATGCTATTTCCAGTCTACATTTCCTATCCCCTCTACTTCGACCATCATTAGTTATTTAGCTCCCCAAATAGCAAAACGTATCTACTACTTTAAGTGCCTCATTTCCTGATCTAATTCCCTCAGCATCACCAGACTTAATTCGACTACATTCCATTATCGTCGTTTTGCTTATGTTGATGTTCATCTTATATCTTCCTTTCAAAACACTGTCCATTCCGTTCAATGGCTCTTCCAAATCCCTTGCTGTCTCTGATAGAAGTTTTTAGTTCTTCTCCATGAATTTTGATTCCTACTCAGAATTTTCCTTTTGTTTCCCTTACTGCTTGCTTAATATACAAATTGAATAACATCGGGGATAGGCAACAACACTGTCTCACTCCCTTCGCAACCACTGTTTCCGTTTCATGCCCCCCGACTCCTATAACTGCCATCTGGTTTCTGTACAAATTGTAAATAGCCTATCGCTCCCTGTATTTGAAAGAGAGTTTTCCAGTCAACATTGTCAAAATCTTTCTCCAAGTCTAAGATAAGTCGTAGGGTCAGTATTGCCTCATGTGTTCCAACATTTCTACGGAATCCAAACTGATCTTCCCCGAGGTCCGCTTCTACCAGTTTTTCTATACATCTGTGAAGAATTAGCGTTAGTATTTTGCAACCGCTACTTATTAAACTGATAGTTTGGTAATTTTCATATCTGTCAACACCTGATTTCTTTGGGATTGGAATTATTATATTCTTCTTGAAGTATGAGGGTATTTCGCCTATCTTGCTCACCAGATGGTAGAGTTTTCTCAAGGCTGGCTCTTCCACGGCTGTCAGTAGTTCTAATGTGATGTTGTCTACTCCCGGTGCCTTGTTTCGACTTAGGTCTTTCAGTGCTCTGTCAAACTATCCACGCTGTATCATATCTCCCATTTCACATTCATCGACATCCTCTTCCATTTCCCTAATATTGTCCTCAAGTACATCACCCTTGTATAGACCCTGTATTACTCCTTCCCCCTTTCTGCTTTCCCTTCTTTACTTAGAACTGGGTTTCTATCTGAGCTCTTGATATTCATACAAGTGGTTCTCTTTTCTCCAAAAGTCTCTTTAATTTTCCTATAGGCAGTATCTATCTTACCCCTAGGAAAATGTGCCTCTACATCCTTCCATTTGTCCTGTAGCCACCCCTGCTTAGCCATTTTGCACTTCCTGTCGATCTCATTTTTGAGGCGTTTGTATTCCTTTTTGCCTGCACCATTTACTGCATTTTTATATTTTCTCCTTTCATAAATTAAATTCAATATCTTTTCTGTTACCCGAGGATTGTTACTAGCCCTCGTGTTTTTACCTACTTGATCCTCTGCTGCCTTCACCATTTCATCCTTCAAAGCTACCCATTCTTCTTCTATTGCATTTCTTTCCCCCATACCTATCAATCGTTCCCTTATGCTCTCCCTGAAACTCTCTGCATCCTCTGGTTCTGTCAATTTATTCAGGTCACATCTCCTTACATTCCCACCTTTTTGTAGTTTCTTCATTTTCAATCTAAAGTTGTTAACCAATAGGTTGTGATCAGAGCCCAAATCTGCCACTGGAAATGTCTTACAATTTAAAACCTGGTTCCTAAATCTCTGTCTTACCATTATATAATCTATCTAAAATCTTCTAGTATCTCCAGGCCTCTTCCATCTACACTACCTTCTTTCATGATTATTGAACGAAGTGTTAGCTATGATTAAGTTATGCTCTGTACAAAATTCTACCAGATGGCTTCCTCTGTCATTCCTTAACCCCATTCACCTACTACATATCCTTCTCTTCGTTTTCCTACTATCGAGTTCCAGTCACCCAAGACTATTAAATTTTCGTTTCCCTTCACTATCTGAATAATTTATTTTATCTCATCATACATTTCATCAATCTCTTCGTCATCTGCGGAGCTAGTTGGCATATAAACGTGTACTACTGTGGTAGGCGTAGGCTTCGTATCTATCTTGGCCACAATAATGCGTTCACTATGCTGTTTATAGTAGCTTACCCGCACTCCTATTTTTTTTTATTCATTATTAAACCTACTCCTGCAATACCCCTACTTGATGTTGTATTTATAACCCTGTATTCACCTGTCCAGAAGTATTGTTCCCCCTGCCACCGAACTTCACTAATTCCCACTATAATTTTAACATACCCATTTTCCTTTTTAAATTTTCTAACCTACCAGCACGATTAAGGGATCTGACATTCCACGCTCCGATCCGTAGAACGTCAGTTCTCTTTCTCCTGATAACGACATCCTCCTGAGTAGTCCCTGCGCGGAGATTCGGATGCGGGACTATTTTACGTCCAGAATATTTTACCCAAGACGACGGCATAATTATTTAACCATACAGTAAAGCCGCATGCCCTCAGGAAAAATTACGGCTGCAGTTTGCCCTCGCTTTCAGCCGTTCGCAGTACCAGCACAGCAAGGTCGTTTTGGTTAGTGTTACAAGGCCAAATCAGTCAATCATCCAGACTGTTTACCCTGCAGCTACTGAAAAGGCTGCTGCCCCTCTTCAGGAACCACACGTTTGTCTGGCCTCCCAACAGATACCCCTCCGTTGTGGTTGCACCTACGGTACGGCTATCTGTATCGTTGAGGCACGCAAGCCTCCATCATACCAACGGCAAGATCCAAGGTTCATGGAGGGGGGGGGGGGGGGGGTAGTGCCTCATTATACCACGGAAATACAGCCACAACAATTATTACTTGGAATGTCAACCAATGACATCAAAAAGTATTATGAATAGGAAACCTCAGTGGGCGATAACGTTCTTTGTGTTGCTAGGTAATAGACAACCACGACTTATGTGCATTGAGAATAAAAAATTGTGCCTCCAATTGCCATTGTTTGGTAGAAGGCATAAGCGACATTCATCAGTGAAGAGAAAGTGATGCCAATCCTGAGCGGTCCATTCGGCATGTTGTTCATCCTATCTGTACCGCGCTGCATGGTTTCGTGGTTTCAAAGATGGACGTCGCCATGGACGTCAGGAGTGAAGTTGTACATCATTCAGCCAGCCTGTTGCGCACAGTTTGAGTCGTAACACGACGTCCTGTGGCTGCACGAAAACCATTATTCAACACGATGTCGTTGCTGTCAGGGTGCCTCCGAGCCATAACCCTTAGGTAGCGGTCATCCACTGCAGTAGTAGCTCTTGGGCGGCCTGAGCGAGGCATATCATCGACCGTTCCTGTCTCTCTGTATCTCCTCCATGTCTGAACAACATCGCTTTGGTTCACTTTGAGACGCCTGGACACTTCCCTTCTTGGGAGCCCTTCCTGGCACAAAGCAACAATGCGAACGCGATGGAACCGCGGTATTGACCGTCTAGGCATGGTTGATATTGGAAGTTTGTGGTAAGTTGTATGAGACCAAACTGCTGAGGTCATCGATCCCTAGGCTTACACACAACTTACTCTAAATTAAACTAACCTAGGCTAAGGACAACACACACACACCCATGCCCGAGAGAGGACTCGAATCTCCGATTGGGGGAGCTGCGCGAGCCGTGGCAGGGCACCTAAGACCTGTCGGCCCCCCAGCGTGGTGGCATGGTTGAACTACAAACAACACGAGCCGTCTACCTGCTTCCTGGTAGAATGACTGGAACTAATCGGCTGTTGGACCCCCTCCGTCTAATAGGTGCTGCTCATGCATGGTTGTGATACGATATCCACAGTCAACGTCTATCTTCAGGAGTTCTTTGAACTGGAGTGATACAAAACTTCTTTTGATGTGTGTATTATTTCGTACTGAAGTTGGTTTTATAGCACTCGGATTCAACATACTGACTCATAATTTAAACTGTATTGCTTTAATGGAAATTACAGAGCTTTTTTCCGATGCTGTTAGTCGCTATACGTTGAACTTCGTTCTCTAAGTTCGCTTAAGGCTCTAAACAGATAATAATTTTTGCAGGACTTTTCCACATTCATGTCCTCCACCGTCAGTATGTCATATACTACAGTATTATATCTACAGAATGGGTTTTTATACGTGATTTCCCGTGTCGTTACTCTTTTTACTATTATCTGTCTTTATTAGTACGGATTTCATGACCGCGATACAATTTGAGGTCTCTGAGTATGCACTATGGCGGCACCCTCGAAACATGCGCGGCCACTGGTTCGGGGGAATCCACTACCAGCAACTCCTCAGCCTACCTGCTGCCCCTTCGAAAGTCAAGAGTCGTACTGACCGCAGAAATCATCTGTGGACTAAACAGGCAGCTGCACACACTACCGTCTCCTCCAGAGCTATGCTTGCATGTACCTATAATCGCGCCATACGGCGTAGTATAATGCGTCCAAACCTCCCTTCGTTTGTCAAGGTAACGTGTCTGGACGCACTTATCTGTCGTCTCGCACGGACCTCATTATTACGAATCCATGTCGCTCCTATACGTTTCCTACGTACGGCCATCATCCCATACGGAGATCGTTGCACAACAAGAGTGTGCGTTTGTTAGAAGAAACTACGTGTTCCCGACTACCTCCAGTACACTTGAAAGACACCAACCTCTATTGGCTTGAGACGCCTACCTCTCGTGGGTTGTGGCGTTTTATTGTTCGCTTCTGGACGGCCAGTGAGATCAGCTGTGTTTCCCTTCCGGATCGCTAGAGCGACCGTTAGATTTCTTCACTTTTTTTCAGCCAGGCTGAAGGTGATCGCAAGAGTCAGAGGTGTTACTGTCATGATAGCTTGGACAGAGGCTGTCTTTTACCACTTGTTGATAACAGTAGGTATTGTCTGGCGTTTCGCCCTTGCGCTATTTCGGTCGGGTCTTTATCCACGGGCGCGGACGCTACTGAGAGCACCTGCAATATCATTCCTGTTCTCCGAGCAGTCGGCGCGCAGTCAGTCTTGCAGGTGGTGATGCACTTGCAGTACCGGAGCAGTAGGGACCTGTATAATTAAAGAGACTCCTCCCAGATGCGCTGTCGCCTTATCGCTATTCACAGCCACGGCTTGCATGTGTGATCTGTATCAAGTGCTCTCATTCCCGATCGATATTGTTCGTAATAGCCAGGGTTAGCGTGTTAACGCACACTGTTACAAAGTTGCAGGTGTCTGTAACCTAACAGTTGATCCCACTCTTGTACGTGAATTCAGCCAACATCTCATTACCCAAGTTACATTGTTCTTACTTGTATTACACTCCATATTTATGTCTTGCAATACTCAAGGAATTCTCGTAATAACTCTCGTTGTAATACTAAAATCTTTGTATTATTTAATAGCTGAATTCATCTGTATTATCAGCGCCCTTTGCCAGATACGAATAATCAGTTCTTAAATTATTAAAAAAAATTATAATTACATCGAAGGTGCAACTCTTAAACTGAACACAGACAGGGATGTATCACATTTTCTTCCATAAATTGTCTCTTGCATGATGGGAACTGTGGTTGTTAAAGGGGGAGGGGCGGAGGCTGAGGGTATTAGCCTAACTAATACAGATTTCTTTAATGTATCTGGGTTACGTGTCCACCTCTCAACCCAGGTACCGCGCACACTTATACTGCGGCAAATATAAGGGTGCGACTGAAAAGGCGCGGCAACGTGAAATGTACTCCAAAGCTGTAGTACGTGAGGCTGTACGATTCTTGTAAGTAAAATGACTAAAGTGCACATATATGGGGCAATCAAATGAAAGCGAGACACTTGGAAAAATAATAAGTAGGCTGTAAACTATTTGAAAAATAATAGTCATAACTTAATACATTCAAAACGATCAGTGGAAAAGTTGTGCCGCTTGCTGAACCAGGAAGCAAATAGATGACTGTGAATATCATTCATCAGGGTTCCAAAAATGTGTAAATGTGGGGTGCACGATTCCAAGGTTGTTTTTACTGCGCTGCAGAAGCCCTTACAGGTGCAGTCCCGATCACTTTCCATACGACTTTCATATTTGTGGAGCCCCGAAGAAAGGCATTCGTATCCTTCAATTTGATTCCGACGGAGAGATGCATGCCTGGGTGCAAGCATAGTTTCGTAGACAGCCGCAAACATTTTTCCACAAAGCCACTGACCCTCTCACCACGGGATGCATGTATTAACAGTTATGGAGGTTATTTTTGAAATAATAAACCGTTCACATGCTTCTTTTCCATATTTCTCGTTTTCACTTGACTGCCTCTCACAGCTTCAATGTCAAATTCTGGCGATATATGGACCAAATGCAGTGTCCAACCGTAGTGAAACGGCTTCAACACTTATTGACCAAGATTCTGATAAGATTGACCAGTGATGCTGATAAGAATGTCCATATCTTCCACCATGCGGTTTCCATCTCCTCGCCAATCTGAATGAACATCGGAGAAGACACAAATTTTCCAACGAAGAGAACATTGACGCTGCGGTTCTCGAATGGCTCCGTGGCCAAAGAGCAGATTTCAGCCGTTGCGGTATTGGACATTGTAGAACATTACGACAGTTGTTTTCAGAGACTTGACTCAAAATGGTTCAAATGGCTGTGAGCACTATAGGACTTAACATGTGACGTCATCAGTCCTCTAGAACTTAGAACTACTAAAACCTAACTAGCCTAAGGACGTCACACACATCCATGCTCGAGGCAGGATTGCAACCTGCGACCGTAGCGGTCGCGTGGCTCCAGACTGAAGCGCCTAGAACCGCTCGGCCACTTCAGCCGGCTAGAGACTTAGCAACTATGATGAAAACTAGTATCTTTTATATGTGTCACTTTGACATGTAGTGCAGCATTAAAAAAGAAGTAACGTGGTCTGCCATAATAACGTCTGAATTACTTTGAAGTCCCCTCGTAAGTCTTGGAATCTAGCAAAGCACTTACTTCTTCCATCTACTGTCTGTTGACCAAGCCTCATATGACTTCTACCTTCATTAAATTTCCACTGCGGGCAAAATTTGATCTTTCACTGTTCTCTGTTGCCCTATCCATCTATTTTCGTGTCTCTTAATTATTTTCAAAATTCATTTGTAAATTGCTTGCCGAGAAATCACACCGTTTTAAAAATTTTCTCATTAAAAGTTGTTGTTTCGCAAGCACAAGTCAAATATGTGAATACAGACTCATTTTATACTTTCTTTTCAAGGTGCATTAGAAAATCCGTTCTCAAACTCTATTAAATTTTCCAGAAGCACTGGAAATTCCAACTGCGCTTGCAGTCCTTTCTTTTGCTGTGCATCCATTCACTTACATCTACATCTATACTCTGCAAACCACCGTGAAGCGCATGCCAGAGAGTACATCCCCTGGTACCAATTATAAGAGTTTATTCCTGTTCCATTCACGTATGGAACGCGGGAAGAATGAGTGATTGAATGCATATGCGCGTGCCGTAATTATTGTAATCTTATCCTCATGATATCTCTGTGAGCGCTACGTAGGGGGTTGCAGTACATTTCTAGAGTAATCATTTAAAGCTGGTGTTAGAACATCTGTTAACGGATTTTCTCGTGATAGTTTACGTCCATGTTCAAGAGTCTTCCAGTTCGGTTCCTTCAGTATCTCTGTGACACTCTCCTACGGATTAAACAAACCTGCCGGCCCCTGTGGTCGAGCGGTTCGTAGCGCTTCAGTCCGGAAGCTCGCGGCTCCTACGGTCGCAGGTTCGAATCATGCCTCGGGCATGAATGTGTGTGATGTCGTTAGTTTGGATTGGTTTAAGTTGTTCTAAATCTAGGGGACTGATGACCTCAGATGTTAATTTCTATATCACTTAGAGTCATTTGAACCATTTTTTAAACAAACCTGTGACTATTCGTGCTGCCCTTCTCTGTTGTATACGTTCAACATCCTCTGTTAATCCTATTTGGTACGGGTCCCACACACTTGAGCAAGATTTTAGAACCGATCGCACGAGTGACTTGTAAGCAGCCTCCTTTGTTGATTGACTGCACTTCCCCAGTATCTTAACAATGATCCGAGGTCTGCCACCCGCATTTCCCACGACTGAATATATATGACCATTCCATTTCATATTCCTACAACGTGCTACACCCAGGTAATTGTATGAGTTGGCCGATTCCAGCAATGACTGACTGATATTGCAGTCATGGGATATTTCGTTTTTTCGTCTTGTAAAGTGAAAAGTTTTATATTTGTGGACGTTTAAAACAATTTGCCAATCTCTATACCACTTTGGAATCTTATCAAGATCTGACTGAATATTTATGCAGCTTCTTTCAGGTAGTACTTAATTACCGATAACTGCATTATCTGCAAAAAGCCTAATTTTACTGTTGATACTGTCTGAAAGGTCATTAATATACAACATGAACAGCAAGGGTCCCAACACAGTTTCCTGGAGCACACGCGAAGTTTTTCCTACATCTGACGATGACCTTCCATCCAAGATAACATGCTGCGTCCTCTCTACCGAAAAGTCCTCAATCCAGTCACAAATGTCACTTGATACCACATATGATCGTACTTTTGACGATTATCATAGGTGTGGTTCTGAGACAAATGCTTTTCGGAAATCAAGAAATACAGCATCTATCTGATTGCCTTCATCCAAAGCTTTCAATATGTCATGTGAGAAAAGTGCGAGATGGGTTTCACATGATCAGTGTTTTCGAAATCCATGCTCTTTAGCTTTCAGGAGGTCATTCTGTTCAACATACCTCATTGCGGTTGAGCTCAGAATATGTTCTAAGATTCTACAACAAATCGATATCAACGATATTGGACGGTGGTTTTGTGGACCACCTCCACTACCCTTCTTGTAGACGGGTCTGACATGTGCCTTTTTCCAAGATCTGTATAGAATACAACAGGTATTCCATCGAGGCCTGAAGCTTTATTCAATTTTAACGATTTCAGCTGTTTCTAAACACCACTGACACCAGTACTTATTTCATTCATCTTTTTAGTGGTACGAAAATTAAATTGGGGCAATTTTTCTGAGACAATTGAAAACAGAATTAAGCACGTCAGCTTTTGCCTTGCTACCCTCAGTTTCAGTTCCTGCCTCAATTACTAGAAACTGAACACTAACTTTTGTGTCACTAACAGACTTTACACCAGTATTTCTTTGGGTTCTGTGAAAGATCACTTGACAATATTCTGTTGCGATAGTCATTGAAGGCATCTTGACAACCAAACATGTTTCATTCAGCATCTCTCTCTCTCTATAGCCCTACTCTTTGTCTTACACCTATTATGCGGTAGTCTCTGTTTCTTTAGAGGTTTATTTACAGTGACTGTGTATCGTAGAGTTTCCATCCAATTATGAACTGTTCTACTGGATCATATATATCCAGGGCATGGTCAATTATTCTTTTGAACTTGAGCCAATGTTCCTCCACATGCTCCTGCCCAGTAGTGCAAGTTTCAAGTTCGTCATTGAGATATGATACTGCTGATTTTTTTTATCTCGTTTTCTTACCATATATATCTTTCTGCCCCCCCCCCCCCCCCCCCCATGAATCATGGAACCTGCCATTGGTGGGGAGGCTTGCGTGCCTCAACGATACAGATAGCCGTACTGTAGGTGCAACCACAACGGAGGGGTATCTGTTGAGAGGCCAGACAAACGTGTGGTTCCTGAAGAGGGGCAGCAGCCTTTCCAGTAGTTGCAGGGGCAACAGTCTGGATGATTGACTGATCTGGCCTTGTAACACTAACCAAAACGGCGTTGCTGTTGTGGTACTGCGAACGGCTGAAAGCAAGGGGATACTACAGCCGTAATTTTTCCCGAGGGCATGCAGCTTTACTGTATAGTTAAATGATGATGGCGTCCTCTTGGGTAAAATGTTCCGGGGGTAAAATAGTCCCCCATTCGGATCTCTGGGCGGGGACTGCTCAGGAGGACGTCGTTATCAGGAGAAAGAAAACTGGCATTCTACGAATCGGAGCGTGGAATGTCAGATTCCTTAATCGGGCAGGTAGAATAGAAAATTTAAAAAGGGAAATGGATAGGTTAAAGTTAGATGTAGTGGAAATTAGTGAAGTTCGGTGGCAGGAGGAACAAGACTTCTGGTCACGTGAATCCCGGGTTATAAATACAAAATCAAATAGGGGTTTTGCAGGAGTAGGTTTAATAATGAATAAAAAAATAGGAGTGCGGGTAGGCTACTACAAACTGCATAGTGAACGTACAATAGTGGCTAAGATAGACACGAAGCCCATGCCTACTACAGTAGTACAAGTTTATATGCCAACTAGCTCTGCAGATGACGAAGAAATTGAAGAACTGTATGATGAGATAAAAGAAATTATTCAGGTAGTGAAGGGAGGAGACGAAAATTTAATAGTCATGGGTGACTGGAATTCGACAGTAGGAAAAGGGAGAGAAGGAAACATAGTAGCTGAATGTGTATTGGGCCTAAGAAAAGAAAGAGGAAGCCGTCTGGTAGGACTTTGCACAGAGCATAACTTAATCATAGCTACCATTCGGTTCAAGAATCATAAAAGAAGGTTGTATACATGAAAGAATCCTGGGGATACTAAAAGGTATCAGATACATTATATAATGGTAAGAAGGAGATTTAGGAACCAGGTTTTAAATTGTAGGACATCTCCAGGGGCAGATGTGGAGTCTGACCACAATCTATTGGTTATGAACTGTAGATTAAAACTGAAGAAATTGCAAAAAGGTGGGAATTTAAGGAGATGGGACCTGGATAAACTGACTAAACCAGAGGTTGTACAGAGTTTCAGGGAGAGCATGAGGGAACAATTGACACGAATGAGGGAAAGAAATACAGTAGAAGAAGAATGGGTAGCTATGAGAGATGAAGTAGTGAAGACAGCAGAGGATCAAATAGGTAAAAAGACGAGGGCTAGTAGAAATCCTTGGGCAACAAAAGAAACATTGAATTTAATTCATGAAAAGAGAAATTATAAAATTGCAGTAAATGAAGCAGGCTAAAAGGAATACAAATGTCTAAAAACTGAGATCAACAGGAAGTGCAAAATAGCTAAGCAGGCATGGCTAGAGGACAAATGTAAGGATGTAGAGGCTTACCTCACTTGGGGTGAGATAGATACAGCCTACAGGAAAATTAGAGAGACCTTTGGAGAAAAGAGAGCCACTTGTATGAATATCAGGAGCTCAGATGGAAACCCAGTTCTAAGCAAAGAGGGGAAAGCAGAAAGGTGGAAGGAGTATGTAGAGGGTCTATACAAGGGCGATATACTTGAGGACAATTTTATGGAAATGGAAGAGGATGTAGATGAAGATGAAATGGGAGATACGATACTGCGTGAAGAGTTTGACAGGGCACTGGAAGACCTAAGTCGAAACAAGGGCCCCGGAGTAGACAACATTCCATTAGAACTACTGACGTCCTTGGGAGAGCCAGTCCTGACAAAACTCCACCAACTGGTGAGCAAGATGTACGAGACAGGCGAAATACCTTCAGACTTCAAGAAGAATATAATAATTCCAATCCCAAAGAAAGCAGGTGTTGACGGATGTGAAAATTACCGAACTATCAGTTGAATAAGTCACAGCTGCAAAATACTAACGCGAATTCTTTACAGACGAATGGTAAAACTGGTAGAAGCCGACCTCGGGGAAGATCAGTTTTGATTCCGTAGAAATGTCGGAACACGTGAGGCAATACTGACCTTACGACTTATTTTAGAAGGAAGATTAAGGAAAGGCAAACCTACGTTTCTAGCATTTGTAGACTTAGAGAAAGCTTTTGACAATGTTGACTGTAATACTCTCTTTCAAATTCTAAAGGTGGCAGAGGTAAAATACAGGGAGCGAAAAGCTGTTTACAATTTGTACAGAAACTAGATGGCAGTTATAAGAGTCGAGGGGTATGAAAGGGAAGCAGTGGTTGGGAAGGGAGTGAGACAGGGTTGTAGCCTCTCCCCGATGTTATTCAATCTTTATATTGAGCAAGCAGTAAAGATAACAAAAGAAAAATTTGGAGTAGGTATTAAAATACAGGGAGAAGAAATAAAAACTTTGAGGTTCGCCGATGACATTGTAATTCTGTCAGAGACAGCAAAGGACTTGGGAGAGCAGTTGAACGGAATGGACGGTGTCTTGAAATAAGGATATAAGATGAACATCAACAAAAGCAGAACGAGGATAATGGAATGTAGTCGAATTAAGTCGGATGATGCTGAGAGAATTAGATTAGGAAATGAGACACCTAAATAAGTAAAGGAGTTTTGCTATTTGGGGAGCAAAATAACTGATGATGGTCGAAGTAGAGAGGATATAAAATGTAGACTGGCCATGGCAAGGAAAGCGTTTCTGAAGAAGAGAAATTTGTTAATTTCGAGTATAGATTTAAGTGTCAGGAAGTCGTTTCTGAAAGTATTTGTATGGAGTGTAGCCATGTATGGAAGTGAAACATGGACAATAAATAGTTTGGACAAGAAGAGAATAGAAGCTTTTGAAATGTGGTGCTACAGAAGAGTGTTGAAGATTAGGTGGGTAGATCACGTAATTAATGAGGAGGTATTGAGTAGGATTGGGGAGAAGAGAAGTTTGTGACACAACTTGACTAGAAGACGGGATCGGTTGGTAGGACATGTCCTGAGGCATCAAGGGATCACAAATTAAGTATTGGAGGGCAGTGTGGAGGGTAAAAATCGTAGAGGGAGACCAAGAGATGAATAAGCTAAGCAGATTCAGAAGGATGTACGTTGCAGTAGGTACTGGGAGATGAAGGAGCTTGCGCAGGATAGATTAGCATGGAGAGCTGCATCAAACCAGTCTCAGGACTGAAGACCACAACAACAACAACATATCTTTATGGTTGTTTTAAGCGCTCTTTGTGGTTTGGTAATGATTTATGCCACAACTACACAATGATCATTGAGACTAATTTCGGTGAGAAAATCGTCAAAGAGGTCACGTCTTTTTGTTGCCATTATATCCAATATATTTCCATCAGGAATTGGGTTCCTAACTATCTTCTTGGGTAGTTGAGAGAGAAGGCACTTAGTAAAGTTTCACAGGATATCTTCTCACGTCCACCAGTAACAAAAATGTAATTTTCCAAGTTAATTGTTGGACGATTAAAGTCTCCACCGATGATTCCATTATGACTGGCGAACATATGTAAAGGTTTCGGTTACATAAGGAGATTCGTTATGTTCATCTAAACGCAAATAACAAAACTCACAAATTGTTTTCATGTGTTCATTGTTAATACTTAGAATGTTCTTTTGGTTTGTTTCCAACGTATTCTATAAAAGTAATGTAATTTTGAGCGTTGGCAGTGACAATGGTATACGTGACTGCAGCATGTGAATAAAACGTTGAATTTCATTCACAGAATCTTTTCAAGAATTTCGAGTCAGACTAAATGATGTAATCCGTTATCATACTATGTTTCAAAATGGGAGTCATGATGACAACCGTTATTCAAACAAATTCCTTATTGGCTCAAGGTAGGTCTACTCATATTAATGTAAGCAAGCTCCCATTAACTACCCATAGCAGGGTACATTTTATACTTTGTGCATATACTTTTCATTGTTAACAATAATAACGTACTTGTAACAGTCTAATAATTATTAATTATGGAAAAGTAGTAGCAACCTCAGTTGTCAGTAGTTATAATGTGAGACAATACATACATTATAATGATTGTTTTTTTATTTGAACCTCACAGAGAATCGATAGTACATTGTTGTGGACTTCTGTACATACTTCAGTAGCCGACGAAGAAGAAGCGTTTACTACAATTAAGATCGCTAGTTCAATAGTTTCTGTCAACATTTTGGGGAATAATCCTTTCATATGTCAAAATGACTTTTTGGCATTACTATTTTTACAATAAATCAGAAACATCATCATAGTTACTTCATATCTGGAAATCATGATTTACAGCAATTTGAATATAATTACATTCAGCTGGACATTTAAAAATTTTGAGGGCATAGATCAAATTTTTTTCAATTTTTCACTTGCTGATGGACAGTTCAATAGTTTATCCAACTCATAAGTCAGAACTGCATTTCTATGACTGCTACTAGTGTCACATCGACCCTCAGCCGTATGATTTGCCATATCCTGTTCTCTCACACGAGGATCTAATTTCAGATTCAGCGACACTGCCCGCGCGTCGGGGCGGTAGCGCCACGGGTGGCAGCAGCCGACACTAACAGACGCCATCAGGGAGGCGCGCTACAAATTACAGAAACAAAACACGCGCGAGATGCAGGGCGCACGCGCAGTCGCCTGTGGAGTCGGCGCCGGCCTTAGCTCGCATGCCTCGCGCAGCGCAGCGCCGCGCCGCGCCGCGCCGCCTCATTTAATTACCGCCGCGGCTGCCACACGCGTTCCCCCTGCACAAAGGGAAGCTCTTAGCAGCGGTTTCCTGGCGACGCCGTGTGGAGACTGTCGCGCGCCGAGGTTGGTAGGCCTGCCGCGAAGGCGACCGCGCCAGGTGGTTAATAAGGTTGTGAATGTCGCTGGCCACGGGCCAACAGTGGCCAAATTAAGCACGCGCCGTCTCCGCTCATGCGTGACGAAAATTCCGTTCGCGCTGCCAGCAGGGGTTTTCATTTTGCTTCCCACATTCAAATTATAGGGAAAAGCGGGGAAAGAATGAACGCTAAAAATACTCGTGTACTTTCTTCCACTGTTCCCCACTGTGTTATACTCTGGTACACCGCAGAAAGGGTAATAAATTCTCCGCGAGGATATCACATCTTCAGTTGTAAAAGTTTCTGGCATTACGTGCGATGAGCATATCGAAATTCTAGGGCGACGATTCGGGCCACGTAGGAAGGGGAAGGGGTAAAGTAACCACTCAAAGAGAAATTCTCTTTTTACCAAATCATGGTTATTGATGAGAATTTACCACTTACATATTTTGAGTCTACATCCTCTAAGGCATCACACGAAATTCTTTTAACTGGAAAAGAAAATAATATATTCATAGTAATTAATTTTCCGCACCTAAATTAGTACTGTGACCAGTGCCGTTGCAACAGGATCAATGTTTGTTTTTCTGTTTCCGGGCACATTTAGGCATCTACCTGCCCTATCTGAAAAACTATCAAGCTGCTGCACAGACAGTTTTCAGCCGAACTTTTGTATTAGGCCAAATACAACAGAATAGAGGGCGCACTAAATAATGTAACACAAGTACTTCAAAATTATCAAAAAGGGATAGAAAGCTAATTGATAGTTTTGTATACAAATGGGCCTAGAAATCAGTTTTATCTGTTGTATTTGAGAGTTTTTTGAAAGTAGCTAACTTTTCCGGGATGAATTTTTCTGGGATGAACACCTTGGCCATCTTTCCCGACGAATAGTGTTGCCTCTTCCCCCGATCGGATGCCATGTCGGCATTAGCGATCCACAGAAGAAACTTTCAGACTGAATGAAATATCAAGGAAATACATTTGGAGGCCACAAGAGTAAAGACGGAGTTTACTGTAAAAACTTGCTACTTTCCATACAAGTGAGGTGGTAAGAATAATACAAATGACTTATCTTACGTCAGGCGACTCCAAAAACAAACTAAAACTTTTGTAAGTAGTAAATAGTATAAGAAACTTCCTCCGGAAGTCTCACTGACAACAATGACGGTGTATATTAGAACTAATCCGATTACGTCTGGCAGGTAGCAGTGCTGTTCAGTGCAAAAAATGTGCAATGGCCGCTTGGACCCTTGGTCACTTTACCAAATCTTCCTCTACCAAATTTACTGTTAATCGGTAAAGTATGTAAATTAGTATATGGCATTGATTAATAACAGTAATTCCAATGTGAGACACAGTCACAGATGTTAACTAGATGTTTTGATAATAATCTTTTTAGTCACTGAATTGTACTACGACTCTCTTAATTTGATTTCATATTCCTTGCTACAGATATGAACAACATTTGAGGATGACAGTGTGTATAATGCGCATTCACAAATCCATGTTACTTCTATTAAACGTTTGTACCATAGCAGCTGATGGTTGCTAGTTGCGTACAGTCGTGAGGCAAACAATGATAATATTGCACACCTCACTTCTATTAACCTCATAGTGACCGCGCTAGCCGGCCTGGGTGGCCGAGCGGTTCTAGGCACTACAGTCTGGAACCGCGCGACCGCTACGGTCGCAGGTTCGAATCCTGTCTCGGGCAGGGATGTGTGTGATATCCTTAGGTTAGACAGGTTTAAGTAGTTCTATGTTCTAGGTGACTGATGACCTTAGAAGTCCCATAGCGCTCAGAGCCATTTTTTTTACAGCGCTACGTACCATTCCGCCGTTGACATAAGCGGCAAACTTAGGTCACGGTCGAATTCACCAACGTCAATTAAAATTAAGCACATCTTAAAATACACTGAACCGCCAAAGAAACTGGTACAGACATGCGTATTCAAATACAGATATATAAACAAGCAAACTACATCGTTGCGGTCGGCAAGGCCTATATAACACAACAAATGTCTGGCACAATTGTTAGATCATTTACTGCCGCTATAATGCCAGATTATCAAAATTTAAGCGAGTTTGAACGTGGTGTTACAGTCAGCGCACGAGCGATGAGACACAGCTTCTCCGAGGCGATTTTACCGTACGACCATTTCACGAGTGCACCTTGAATATCGGAAATCCGGTAAAACATGAATTCTCCGACATCGCCGCTGCTGTAAAAAGATCCCGCAAGAACAAAGCTAACGACGACTGAAGGAATCCTTCAACGTGACAGAAATGCACGACTTCGATAAATTTCTACAGATTTCAGTGCTGGGCCATCAACAAGTGTCAGCTTCCGAACCATTCAACGAAACGTCATGGACATGGGCGTTCGGAGCTGAAGGCCCACTCGTGTACCCTTGATGGCTGCACGACACAATGCTTTACACCTCGTCTAGGCCCGTCAACACCAACAATAGACTGTTGCTGACTGTAAACAAGTTGCCTGATCGGACGAGTCTCGTTTCAAATAGTATCGAGCGGATGGACTTGTACGGGTATGGAAAAAACCTGATGAATCCATGGACTATCGGCATGTCGGCCTGTCGGCAGGAGACTGTTCAAGTTGGTGGAGACACTGTAATGGAGTGGAGCGTGTGCAGTTGGAGTGGTATGGGATCCCCGCGATACGTCTATATACATGAAGATGGTCTCTGTTCTCTCGGACATGTCAGAGAGAACAGAGACCATTGGTGACCGTGCAGCTCTTCAGATCGAAATTACAATTAAAGCAATACAATGAAATGAATACCATTAGCTGCATCCAGGCGTTGATATACGTCAACGAGGACAGTTGAAAATGTGTGCCCCGCCCGGGACTCGAACCGGAGATCTCCTGCTTACATGGCAGACGCTCTATCCATGTGATCCACAGAGGACACAGAAGATAGTGCGACTGCAGGGACTTATCTCTGGCACGCCTCCCGCGAGACCCACATTTCTAACTTATTGTCCCACAACAGATTCATAGTGCCCCTGCCTATTGCACTCATTAATCGCGGCTTTACCGATTCCCGTAAGAGTTCGGGCAATGTGTGTGCATCCGCACAGAAGATGGTCAAATGGCCGATGACCCTTAACTATATATATGAAGATGGTTTCTGTTCTCTCGGACAAGTCTAGATATGATCCTGACACGTACGTAAGCATACTGTCTGATCACCTGCTGCCATTCATATCCATTGTGCATTCCGACGGGCTAGGGCAATTACAGAAGGACAATGCGACACCCCACACGTCCAGAATTGCTATAGAGCGGCTCCAGGAATACTCTTCTGAGTTTAAACACTTACACTGGCCACCAAACTCCCCAGACATGAACATTATTGAGCATATCTGGGATGCCTTGCACCGTGCTTTTGAGAGAAGATCCCCACCCTCTTGTACTCTTAAGGATTTATGGACGGTCCTGTAGAATTCATGGTCTCAGTTCCCTCCAGCACTACTTCAGAAATTAGTCTAGTCCATTCCACGTCGTGTTGCGGCACTTCTGCGTGGTCGCCAGGGCCCTACAGAATAGTAGGCAGATGTACCAGTTTCTTTGGCTCTTCAGTGTGTTACTGTCTCTGTAAGTACTTTTGTTTGTTACTGTGCAAGAAAAACACGTTCTTAAGAAGTTCTTACGATTAGCTGACGTTTTCGGATTCTATTAGTAGTTACTGGAAGTGTATATTTGCATAAATTACGGATGACAGGGGAAAATCCCAATAGCACGTCCTCAAATTTAGAGGTAAGATGGCGCAGTGATTACCCCGTCAAAAATTTAACGCAGATAAAGCCTGAAATAAAAGAAGAAGGTGTATCAAATTGTGAGAAAAAGAAGCAAAATTTAAAAACAGGCACGGCGTCATGGTTATGCTGTCACGGTATAGGCCTTGGAATGGGAAGATTCGTATTCAAATCGCTCTCGTGGTCCAAATTCTCTTTATCTTTTTTCTTAAAACAAATTATGACCTGTCCGTCCGGTCACTGACGTGTCTGTTTCCTTTATTCAGTCAGACTGGTGTAACGCGGGTTTGCAGCAGCGCGGCGTAAGGAAGGGACTTACAAAATGGCTCAAATGGCCCTGAGCACTATAGGACTTAGCTTCTGAGGTCATCAGTCCCCTAGAACTTAGAACTAATTAAACCTAACTAACCTAAGGACATCAAACACATCCATGCCCGAGGCAGGATTCGAACCTGCGACCGCAGCGGTCGCGCGGTTCCAGACTGAAGCGTCTAGAACCGCTCAGCCACCCAGGACGGCAGGGACTTACAGATGTACAAACATTAAATTTGTTCTACACAAATACGCCACGTTATGACTCTTGCATTCCGGTTTGAAAGTTTCTACCCTTGGATTCCTTAGTACACACACGTTTATTTGCTGTTTTCGTTTCCGTGAGAGGTCTATGGGGCATCTCTCCCGCTCTCAGTGTTCATCACATTTACTTGGACGGTAATATATTCTTAAATCATGACTCATATTTTATAACCAATGTATAGTGTGACAGTTGCCAAGACTACAGTAGGAGCACAGGTACATCAATGACGTGGCAGGACGTTCATAATTTTGTGATAAAGAATAGTGGAGCAAGAGAGAGGTCTGAACACGGGTCTCGTCCGTTGCAGTCCAACATTTTTTTAGTAATAGTTATTTGAGTTTTATTTATTTATTATTTTTGTTTGTATTTATTAACTGTCTTTTTACGACGTGGGAAAGACATACAGGTCTTGCTGGCGCGTTTCCATTTCGTTCGTGACTCTGAGCCGATTGAGAATGGCATAACAATGACGAGTTTGGACACCAAAATAGAACACTGTTGGGTTTATGTCCACGTCATATCCGCAATCGTAATTTCTTATTATGGTCCCAATGTTCTACACATCTTTCTATTTTGAAATGATCCATACCATTTCCTTCGGATGTGACAATATTTTACGAAGAGTAGTGCATTGGGACAGAATCTGATGGTATATGATAGCGTGAAATTTCTTACAGCTTTTTAATTAAAACAAACATTACTAATATTGTACATCTTCAGCCTTCGTGCCTACCTATTTGCAACCCTCTGCCACTAGATTGCTCCGAACTGTTGCGTGTAACATGTCGATGGGTTACGTAACTACGTCGGTGTGTGTGGCTGTAGTTGAGTTTCCATTTCTAAGTGTTCATCCAGCCGAGGATCACCCTTTCCTTCAGCAGTACGGCGCCAGATCACGCACTAGCGCTCTGACATATTTTTACATCCTACGCGTTGGGTTCACTGTTGCCGATGATCCTCATACTGTGCCGGGGTACTCTGTTATCGATCATGCTCCATACAGTCCCGACTTGTATCCATCCGATTTTCATGTGTTTCCAAAACTTAAAGAACACCTTCGAGGACTTCACTTTGATAGTGATAAATCAGGCAGAGATGAGGTTATGGCTCCGTCAACGATGTCAAGCATTGTACAGTGACTGTATCAACAAACTGGTCTCTCGTTGGGAGAAATACAGGATGAAATGTTGAGAAATAAATATGTACAGATGAAGACTAAAGATATAATATGTAAAGAACTTTTGCTTTGCTTAAAAAGGTTTCAGAGGTTTCACATAAGAAATTCGGAGGCATAACTCTTCAGTACGCCCACGTACAGTAAGTACGTGACTTGCATGGGTCGTGACTTAGGAAATAACACGAATCCGAAGGTGTGAAGAAAAATAAGCTGCTGAATATCTCTCAGACATTTGTGATACAGTGAAAAACAAAAAAAGTAGTTCACCACAATGGTAGTTTCAAAATCCACTACATTACAACCTTTCGCGAATGTACGTTGTGGAGAGGAAAATCGTGTCATTATCTTATGCCCAGCGCAAGGAGAGCGCTGTCATGTAAAAACATAGCTGGATTGCTTGCTGAAATCATCAGCTCTCAGATTATCCGAACAGTATAACGCTTTACAAAACATGATCACTCCTCACATTTTCTGATCTTGTGGGAAAGCTCACCGCCTGTCTAATTAATTATGACATCACCATGTGCTCGTTCAAAATGGTTCAAATGGCTCTGAGCACTATGGGATTTAACATCTGAGGTCATCAGTCCCCTAGAACTTAGAACTACTTAAACCTAACTAACCTAAGGACATCACACACATCCATGCCCGAGGCAGGAATCGAACCTGCGACCGTAGCGATCGCGTAGTTCCAGACTGAAGCGCCGAGAACCGCTCGGCCACAACGGCCGGCCATCTGCTCATAAATCAGAAGATGTATACCGCGAACGTGACGTAGTAATTTAGTCAGAGTAACCACTTCGTTTATTTGCCTAGTGACTTATTAATAGTAGGGCATAGAGAACAGAGAAATATAAAGCTATTTTGTAATGAAATAAGTGTATATGACCAACAGATGTGTCAACTTCTTTAACGTCTAATTCATTGATTAAGTGACATAGCAGACTTCTCTCTTGTATTGGCATTGACGATGGTTTCGTTGTATGTCATCAAATTTATACACAATTGAAGCGTCATTTAAAATCCACCTCTATAGTATTATTGTCTACCATCTCCTCATCGTTGCTTTATTAAGTAGCTCCCTGTGCATACTATATTCCAGTAAATAGGATTTTCCATTTACTAATTACTCAGTACTATTGATTCATTTGTTCCAACAAATTTTCATTCTATACTACAATTTCATTTGCGGAAACTTTCTTCGAAAGTACAACTTAATAACTCCTTCTTCAGATCGATTTCCGGATTTGGCACAAGTACATAAAATGAATTAATCATTTATCGTTCTTTTTCTATGTCACTGTGCTCATACGTGATTTTCCCTTCAACTGTCTTTTGTAGCGGTTGCAATTGTTTCGCTACTTCTAATGGGGTGAGTCCAAAGTTCTTAGCAAAGTCATCCCCATTTTTACCCTTCATCAGCAACCTCACTTTTTCCATATTCAGTTTCCCTAATTCCTCTTGAATTACATGAACAGTTAGCACGTGAACAGTAAATTTGGTGCTCCTTGTTTGTCCCGTTCCATACTTACCCTTCAGTTCAACATATAGCTTGAATATCAATGAAGGTGAACTAAATCTGAGCGAGTTAACATTTTAATGAAAACATGTACCTCTTTGACGGGAATCTCAGACCTACAAATATCTCCAAGCAAATTTTCGTTATAAACATATTTTGTTAAATACATAATCGATGGTATATTATCTTGTTGTTTTGTTATCTTGACCTATCATATTTATAACACAGTAATAATCAGTCTACAGGTGTCTTTATTCCAAAGAAATCGTTGCTTAATACCTTCCTATTTCTAGTATGAAGAAAAGAAGATCACACTAATATTTTCCAGTGTATCAGAAAATGGTGTTCTACGCTAGACAAAGGAACTCTGTCGTTAGCACTATAGTCTTCAGAAAATAATTTTGATGTCAGATAGGATCTGAGATATCATTAGCTGTAATAACTCGCTCCCAGGAATATTTATCCTTGCCTTTCATATCCTTTAATAATTCTTCAGTGCGGATCGTCTAGAGCATTGTTGATAAACTATAGTTGCGTTTTACATAACCTTGTAAGCAATATTCTGAATTTAGATTTTCATACTATGTAAGTAGGCTGTTTATGTTTTCTCTATGTAAGTAGGCTGTTTATGTTTTCTCTATGTAAGTAGGTTGTTTATGTTTTCTTATTGGCAACGTTACGTAGCGCTCAATATGAAAATCACTGGCTGTGCTGTGTGCAGTCTGTGGCTGCTTTGCATTGTTGTAATACTCGCCATTGTAGTGTTAGGCAGCTGGCTGTGAACAGCGCGTAGCGTTGCGCAGTTGGAGGTGAGCCGCCAGCAGTGGTGGATGTGGGGAGAGAGATGGCGGAGATTTGTAATTTGTCATGAACTGCTATATTTATATATGATGATATCAAGGTAAATACATTGTTTGTTCTCTACTAATATCTTTCATTTGCTAACTATCCCTATCAGTAGTTAGTGCCTTCCATAGTTTGAATCTTTTATTTAGCTGGCAGTAGTGGCGCTCGCTGTATTGCAGTAGCTTGAGCAGCAAAGATTTTTGTGAGGTAAGTGACTTGTGAAAGGTATAGTTTAATGTTAGTCAGAGCCATTCTTTTGTAGGGATTTTTGAAAGTCAGATTGCGTTGCGCTAAAAACAAAATATTGTGTGCCAGTTTAAGCAGAGTCTTGTAGAATTGTTCAAAGGGGACGTTTCATGTGTCGACCCTTAGCCTAGGATACCTCACTGGAATCTTCTGATTTTTTTCTTGTAGTTTGTGTAATTAGTGTAGCTATTGTTTATTGCTAGCGCGTAATTATAGAGAGAATTTCCTTTGTAGTTGTAGTTTTTCATTGTTGTACAGTAAAACAGTTGTGGCATGCATGTAGATTTACACCAAGTATTTCGCAGCTGCGCTGGCAATTAAGTAGACATTATTTCCATTGCTATGTTATTTTATTTTGCTCTTCAAATTGTGCTTTTCTGTGTTATCGTGTGAAATATTGTGACAATAATAGCGTGTGAAAAACGTAACACTAGGCTCCAAAGTAAACTGAGAAATAATAGTGACGACGAGCATAGCTTATCAGCACCACTGTGTAATGAAGTAACAGACATTCAAAGTAGTAATTTGGTAATAGTGCATAGGGAAATGGAGCGGGCGGCAAACAATGGCGCAGACAGTCAAACAAATAGTGAACAGGGAAGCATTATCGATCGATCGGTCGGCAACAGCTCGCCTCAGGAATCGGGAATGACAGGACACAGTCTTGTAAATACTGCAGATTTAAGTTTTGGGTCCTCACCGTTTTCTCAAATAAGTCAAGACACATTTTCTGCTTGTCAAAATGTCAATGTTGCCGGTGCAAATTCACTGCCGAAAAGCACTGAGGAACATGTTTCAGACACCAGTGCATTGTTATTACAGTTAATGCAACAAAAGGGACAAAAGCTACAAAAGTTAGACACAACACTTGAACAAAATCAGAAACAAATGGGACAAAATCTTAAAAAGTTAGACACAATGGAACAACACCAGAGACAAACACAGCAACAGTTAGACACAATGGAACAAAATCTTCAAAAGTTAGACACCACACTTGAACAAACACGTGAAGATTTAACTACTGAGTTACATAACATTGAATCGAAATGTCAAAAAGTCTGTAATGACGTAAAAACACAAATTTGTGAGCATTTTCAACCTATTTTTTCGCGGCATGAAAATGCATTACAGAATCACGAAGCAGCCATAAAAGAACTGCAAACCATTGTTCATGAAAATCATGAGACCTTGTGGGCTAAAATTGACTCAGTTGCATCTACCGATTCGGTTACGCAACTTGCAAAAACTCAGGAAAACTTTAAGGACACAGTAGATACTCTGAAACTTGGTTCAGAAAAACACACTGAAGAAATAAGTACACTATCGGAGAAAGTAGCCGAACTTTCGGATCAGGTCACTAACTTATCTACAAAGGTAGATGATGATCTGAAAGACACAAGACCTGTAGCCTTCACTGACACAGAAGAGTATGAACAAATTAGAAAATTCAAACAGAATCAAAATCAAATCAATACACAACACCAAAGAGAAATCCGGGAAGTACAAGATCAGCTGACACAGGTAATACAAGAATTACGTATTTCAGAGGATACTCGCGCCCCAATACGGGAAGAGGGACACAGAAATACGGAACAGCCACAAAATAATAACACAGGGCATTTCGGAAGTTATGAAAGAAATTGGCAATGTGCACCGAATTTTGAGATGGAACGGCCGACACGACCTAACAATGACCGATATGCGACTCGCCGACATGATGATTTTGACTATAAGCTGTTCATTACTACACGTAAATTCAAAACATTTAAGAATTCTGGCAACGACATTCATCCACAAGCATGGCTCCATCAATTCTCGCATTGTTTTCCTCCCAACTGGTCGTTAGAACACAGATTAGAATTTATGTGTGGCTACTTGGAGAATGAACCAGCTGTAAGAATGCGATCGGTAATTCACGATTGCCACAGTGAAGAAGAGTTTTACCATGCCTCCCTCTCAGCATATTGGTCTCAAGCCACACAAGACCGAGTAAAACATAGCATCATAATGATGAAACGTTTCGAACAATCTGAATTTTCCAGTCTTATGAAATATTTTGAAGACATGCTGCATAAGAATCAGTATCTTTCAAACCCATACAGCCCCTCAGAACTCATCCGCATTTGCTTAATCAAACTGCCTGAACATTTACGACATATTATTTTGGCAGGACGTTGCAAAGACGACATTGAAGCATTTCAGGGACTCTTACAAGAATTAGAAATTGACACTGACAATCGCGGAACGCGAAACCAGGAGCACAACAATTACAGGTCACATCCGTCGCAATTCCGCGATGAAAGAAGTAATAACTTGACACGACAAGGCTATTCTCACAACACAAATCGTGACCAAAACAGACACCACACGTATGACAACCGTTGGCAGAGTAGTAATAACTACAGGGAAAGATCACCTCTCCGTGGTAATGACTATCACAGAGACAATAAGAGAAACAGACAATATGGGAACCAAAATAAATACTATCAAGGGAGACAGAATAACTTTAGACGCAACGGACCAGCGCGCAGTTACGATTCAGGGAGAAATTCTCCACCATGTGACCGACGAGAAAGAAACTATGGAATCTACCGACATAACGACAGACGATATGATCGTAACGACAGACCTGAATTGCATCAGAACTGGCGGGATTCAAACAGAGCAGGGCCCTCTCGTCACGGTGAATTTGTAGAAGTTAGGTCTCCAAATCCCAATAACGACGCGCGCCAACAAAGAGACAATAGGCAATGACTCACACCGCTGGCAGCAACAAAACGTACTTATGAAACTGATGACGCAGCTGCCGTAGCTAGTAATTACGTAAAAATGGAAGACATTAGGGACATCTTACTCCAGGAACACGACGTAAAACTTAACAACATTGCATATCCTGTGATTCACATTACTGTAAATGACGTAAAATTTACGGCAGTACTTGACTCTGGCAGTCCCATTTCAGTAATCAGTGAAACAGCCTTTAGCAAATGCAAAAAATCGAACGATTGCCCCACAATTCCGTTACGTAAGATTAAATTACAAGGTGCAATCTTTGGAAAAAGTGTAGATGTACACCAACAAACCAACTTAGAATTCTATTGTCAAAGCCACAGCTTCTCTATGAGCTTTCTCATTGTTCCATTATTGTCGACGGAAATTATATTGGGAGTAGACTTTTTGAATGAATACAAAGCAATCTTAAACTTTCACGATGCTGAAATAGGTTTAGAGAAAGAAGGTAAGTCAATAGCTTTGAAATTTGAAGATTGGCTCTCAAACCATGACGAGGAAATTAATCGGCTTTACCTTCTGTTAGACAACAGTTCGGACTTTTCTACGGAACTAGACACTAACAATCACTCTGCAAGTACTGACAGGGATGATATCGACGGCGCATTTGACACTAATAAGTCAATTCAGAATAAAATTCAAACAATTGAGAATTGTAATGACACTGATAGGCAGGACCTTTTTGAGATTTTACAAGCACATTCCACAGTTTTTACTCATAAAACAGGAACAATCAAGGGATATCAATACCAATTTCGTGTTCGTGAGCATACTAAATTTTGTGTTAGACCATATGTAATTCCAGCACATTATAGGGACTGTGTTAGAACAGAAATACAATCTATGCTCGACGAGGGCATTATTGAGCCTGCAGTAAGCTCATACAACAATCCATTACATGTTGTTGAGAAGAAAAATGGATCGATCAGGCTTGTCTTAGATTCGAGACAAATCAATACGATCATTATTCCTGAAACAGACAGGCCGCAAACGTTGGAAGAACTTCTTCAAAATTTTAATGGTGTAAAAGTGTTGTCTTCCATTGATCTCCGATCCAGCTTTTATCAGATCGAACTTCATCCAGAATGTAGAAAATACACAGCTTTCCTTTGTTTCGGCGTTTGTTATCAGTTTCGGAAACTTCCCTTTGGTTTGAACATTTCTTCAGCAGCATTCATTCGCGGGCTAAACTCCATATTACCTGAGTTCTTAAAACGTCACATCACCTTATATGTGGACGATATTCTAATAGCAGAAGCTTCATGGGAACTACATAATCGCATCCTCAACAGTTTGTTACGTATTTTTGCAGAATCTGGAATTACAGTTAACTTGGAAAAGTCTGAATTCGGTAGGACAAAGGTGAAGTTTTTGGGACATATTATTTCTTCTGAAGGCATTCAGCCGGATCCTGAAAAGTTAGAAGCAATCAGAGCCATTCCAGTTCCATCCACAAAAATACAAGTCCGCAGTTTTCTAGGTCTCGTAAATTTTTACCGTCGTTTTCTGAATATGCAAATTCTTGTTACACCAAAACTTTGTTCTCTCACTGAAAAAAATACTATGTGGAACTGGGACGAACAAGCACAATTGGAATTCAATTCTTTGAAAGAAGCGTTACTTCACGCGCCAATCTTAGCTCATCCAGATCTGTCACAAGATTTCTGCCTTAGCACGGATTCTTCTAAAGTCGGTCTTGGTGCCCATTTATTTCAAGAAGCCATAGAAAATGACACTACCATTCAGAAAACCATTGCTTTTGCTAGCCGAGTGCTAACCAAATATGAAAAAAATTATTCCGTTACTGAATTAGAAGCTTTAGCTATCGTTTGGGCATTTAACAAATTCCGTTTCTTTCTTTCTGGTAAGCACGTAAAAGTATACAGTGATCATCGTGCATTACAATTTCTTATGTTTCCAAAATTAAATCATGACAGGTTAAAACGTTGGGCATTGTTTCTGCAAGAATTCCGCTTCACAATAGTCTACATTCCCGGCAAGGAGAACATTGTTGCGGACGCACTGTCACGCGCACCGGCTGGGCTTGAGAAAAGTACCACAGAAGGCAACCTCGAGAAAAATTTCAGTATTCTTTACATTCAGAAAGTCGCCTTTGAAAACTTCATCACCACATCTTTAAAGGACATTGCTCATGAACAAGATAAAGATCCGATTTGGAAAGACGTCAAGAGCAAATGGTATGAAAAGACACACACACAGATTCGGCATTATTATCTGGTTAGAAACAACATACTGTTCAAACGCTGCGCTGTTGATGACAAGCTATGGGTACTTTGCATTCCTGACGATTTTGTTAATAAGCTCATTTGGTACATTCATTTCAGCTACGCACATTTTGGTCCACGAAAATGTTATCATATTCTTCGAACGACTTGTTATTTTAACATTATGGAAAAAAGAATTCGAAGAGTCTTGTCTATTTGTAAACTTTGTCAAAAGGCGAAACCATCTACTATCTCACATCGTGCTCCGCTGTTTCCTATCATTCCTTCTAAATTAAAAGAATTTCCTGACGATTTTGTTAATAAGCTCATTTGGTACATTCATTTCAGCTACGCACATTTTGGTCCACGAAAATGTTATCATATTCTTCGAACGACTTGTTATTTTAACATTATGGAAAAAAGAATTCGAAGAGTCTTGTCTATTTGTAAACTTTGTCAAAAGGCGAAACCATCTACTATCTCACATCGTGCTCCGCTGTTTCCTATCATTCCTTCTAAATTAAAAGAATTTGCTGCTGTTGATCTCTTGGGACCGCTTGTCACAACATCTAATGGAATTTCGTACGTTCTAGTCGCTGTTGAACTTACTTCAAAATTTGTTTCTTTCACTCCGTTACGTAAAGCCACTGGACGATCTGTATCCAACGTCTTTGTTAAAAATTTCTTACGTGAAGTTGGCCACGTTGCTAAAGTCATTTCAGATAACGGACCGCAATTTAGATCTGCTGTTTGGTCACGCACGCTTCGGAATCATAAAATCAAACCTGTTTTTATTTCATTGTACTCACCACATTGCAACCCGTCTGAACGGATTATGAAAGAAATCAATAAGCTTTGCAGACTTTATTGTCACAGAAAGCATCAGCATTGGGACAGATATCTACAATTATTTCAAAATGTGCTGAATGAAATGCCTCATGATTCCACTGCTTTACCACCTAATCTTGTACTAAAGAATGAAGAACCACCGAACAGAATCAGAGAGCTTGTACCTTTCCCGAATACACGTAAACTTCGACACAAAGACATAATTGATTTGGCTCTTAAAAATATAAAATCTGCAGCAGACAAAAGGAGAGAACTACACGGTAAAGCAAATGCAAAGAAATTATATATTGGTCAGAAAGTTCTCATTAAAGCTCATTCATTGTCACATAAGAAGAAACACTTGAGTCACAAATTCTTTCTAGTTTACAATGGACCTTAGAGAATCCGACGTATACCACATCATAATTGCGTTGAAGTTGAAACTCTGCGTACTAGGAAGAGTAAAGGTTTACACCACATATCGCATGTAAAACCGTTTATTGAAAGATAATCTACTTTTTAACTTTGTCTTTGCCATAAAACTTTTCACTTCACATTTCTAGTATGCTTTGTCAGACTTAAGAAACTGTTAACATGCAACAATGTTTGAAGTTAAATATCCAGTCTAGAACCTAGGGAACATTTTTAAACAGAAATTACGAATGCATTGTTATAGTGAACAGACGACACAGTGTTGTATTTGTACATTCTTGCTTGTTAGTTGCACGATTACGTAACGACTATCAGGCTTACATACTTAGGACACATACTGGTACTGCTAATGAGATTTTATTGCAACATTTTGGTTTACTTGAAAATACATTCTGGGTTTAATGTACTTTCTGTGAGATACCAGACGACACAGTGGTTAGTTTATGTGACAACTACACGATTTTATCACGACGCTACTAATGAGTGACAATTTACAATGTTGCTTTTTCAGTGTTTCTGTTTTATATGTGCACAGTTTTCTGTTTTATTCTGGAAAGTAAAACATGTTTTAGTAGTAACTTTTGTGGTATAGCTACAGTGAGACTGCCTTTTCCGTAGCACGATAATACGTTACAGCACAGTACTTTCCTCATCACGGCAATAAGAGTAATAACTAAGACATTTATACGCAAAGCATTTCACTTTTGTGTATTATGAGGTAAGTACATTGACTTCTGCAGAACTTAGCTTCCGGAGGACGATAACTACGACACTTCCACACAGATTATGTTGCAACAAGACGCACATTTAGCGCTACAGTACACGTATTTGAGTGATTAATTTTGTACTTAAAACATTTATTTTTAAAGATTTTTGAATTACAAAGAAAGTTTTCCGTGATACATTTCATTCCATTGCTGTAATCTGTAACACCTGAGGGTATAATTACATTAATCCTCAGGGGGGTACACACTTACTTTGTGTACCATGTGTGTGGCAACCACAAGGAACCCTAGCTAATATGGTATTTGCTTATACAACTTTACACATCGGTACCATATTTCTCTAACACAGAAATTACACAGCTATCTGATCATGTAACTGAGAGATAAACTTTTTTTATTACATCAGTGACATATGTTTACGCAATTACAGAGTTGGATTACTTCACACTTACGAAATCGTATTTTGTCTGTACTGTGTGATCTGTTCATATTTTTTTGGAACCATTGTGATACTATGAGAGCTTTGAATGATGTGTTTGGTATGGATTCATGATTTTTAAAGTACGTTTGAGGCAGATGACACTTTTGACATGAGCAGAGAATTTTTTTAATTATTGGAGGAAGCTACGACGATTTTGAGATTTGACTGAGGTGTTATGATGTTATTTTTACGACGACGATGTGTATTATGCTGCTGAGGTATGTTTATGATTAATAGGCTGAGGCTATATGAGTTATTTGATTATGCTTCATATTTATAATGACGAAATATTGACGAGTGTCGATGGATACGTATATGTGTAATAAGGTAAGGAGTAATGAGTAGTGATTAGGGACTCTGATTTGTGGAAAAGGTTGTTGGAAACCAAGAATCGTACTTTAAGAGTTATGAAATGTGCGTAAATGCGTGACTGTATCACAATACTGACGAATATTTTATTTGGACACTTATATTTAAAGGATTTTCTTTCTACAGATTTGCAATGCTAATTCTTGACCTGTGAAATATTTTTATGTGAGACTGTCACTGTAGCGGAAACTGGTGTCGTAAATATTTCCGTAAGAAAGTTAAGTGACCACCTGCACGTAATGCGTTGTGGGCACGCAGCTGTGTCAAACACCTGGAGAACAAGCCATTAGGGTGTGCCTTTCAGAGCACAGGAAAAAAAAAGGGAGGCCATTATCCTGGCCATTGTCATTCCTTTAGAGAAAGCATCGCAAATCCGACACGCTGATTACTTGGAAACATATCGTACTTTCTGATATTTACTGAAATGCCTAATGAAATGACAAGAAATAGTTTGTCTACACACCTGACTATGACTACTGTCTTTCTAGATGAGAGATTTTTTTTACTACTTATGAAATGCCACATGACTATTGAACGATGTTCTTATGCTTTGCTTTGTACATAGTTGCTTATTTCATTTGATATCTAGTTTCTAGCTGCACTGCAGCATTGGTTAAAATAAAATTTTATAGATGTACTAATATAAATATTTTCTGTCTACAGATCGAGTAAATAATAATTTTTTTAAACAAATGAGGGAGCACAAAATGACATTTACCTTCACAGGAACTGCATTCATAATTTTCTTTTCAAGTAATTGGTAACTTTTGGTCGAATAACTTCTTGTGGTGCACCACTTTAATTACTTAGACATTAAGATGTGATTATACATTTCCCTTATCTGCATTGTTATCTTTAGTGTACTATTTTTTCTGCTTGAGCTATGTCATGTTTAGATATAAGCTGCTGTTTGCCAGGCATAGTGCTACTGAACTTTAATTTGTGTTACTCTGCTAAACCAGATTTCTTTTTTTGTTGGTGCACATTGGCTCATATTAGTTGTAATGTTGCATTGCTTGGTAATTTAGATTTACTGTAGCTTGCTTTGCAATTTTCCAATTTTTTGGTCATTGCTGTTTGTGTTACTTATTTTGTGCTGCTGCATTGCCTCGTCCCTTAGTTTAGCATCTGAGCTCAGTAGATTTAAGTTAGCTTAAGAGGGGGTAGCCTCTAAGAGATTGAGTTGCGATGAATTGGAAGAAATGCATTGAGAAAACAGGTTTAGGTAGAATTTTCTTGGAAATAAATGTTGAGGTAAGAAATGTGTGAACATATAAATACAGAAAGCATGCTTGGATAGAATTTTTTTGGTGGAAACAAAGGATGAAATAAGAGGAAAGATATATGAAGTTTTGGGTTGGACTGCAGTACCAAATGTTACACTGAAAACGAACCCTGTCCTTTCCTATTCGTGTTATCCCACTATGTGTTTGTGTACCCTTGTGTATTTGTTTTCTTCCTGTCTCTGTGTAGTTTCATAGAATTTTTTCTTCTTTTAATATTAAGCTACATTCACTATGATGAGGAATACTGTTATCCTCGAATATAATTGGCATTAATAATATGTTATTTACTTTGTAAAGATGTTAGACATTATTAATTCTGTTCTGTTCAATGCTCATGTGTGAAGTTGATGTTTCAAAAGTTATTGTGATCCTTTATGTATGTACTCATGTCATAATTCCACTGATGTATATGTTTATTTCTATTCTTTTGTAAAGCCTGTGTTACTACAAATGTTATCTGTATTGTTATGTTCTTTAATGATGTATTTTGTACCTTTGTAATTGTATTTTCATGTTGTAAATTTATAATTGTACAGACACCAGTTCTTCAAATTAAGTTACAATTCACTGCACACGTTTCTGTTGGTCATAGTATATGGACAATATGTGAGAAGTAGGGACTGTTAGTGTTTGCACGTGTGTTGATAATTCAGCAAGGGACTGGATAACAGCATTACTCGTTCTAAGGACAATTCCAAAAAAACTTTGTGGGTGCACAAGTGGTGGTTATGGACTTGCTATATTCTCTGCAAGACTCTTCGATGGTGATTGTGCACCTGCACAGTCGCAACAGATGGCTGCTGGCCATTTCTACAAGGACTACAGTGGGTCTACACCTTTGCTGACTCACCAGTACCATTATTTCTACAAGGCCTGCAGTGGGTCTGCACCTCTGGTGGCCCACCAATACCGTAATCTCTACCAGGACTACAGTGGGTCTGTTCTGTGATGACCTACCTACCAATATTCTTCAAAACGTCGAATGACTCTGCTGTGGCTTTTCTATGTTGTGGCCCATTACCTGTCTGCATGTCAAGAGTCAGCACTGTCTTTCCGTTGGAAGGACAACACTACTTCTTCAAGACTGCATGGAAATCCACTACTTCTGTGTGCAATTTCTTTTACTAATGAGACTTTGTGAAAAAAACTGTAATTACTATTATGATGAATGATCAGGACTATCTTTATGGACTGTGAGAAAATTTGAGCTTTTGACCAACATTGTATCAATAAGTGTGTGCATTCTGTGGGAAAATTTGAGCTTTTGACCAACATTGTACCAATAAGTCTTTGTTATTGTAATTTTTGTGGGGAGCATGGGGGCTATGTAAGTAGGCTGTTTATGTTTTCTCTATGTAAGTAGGCTGTTTATGTTTTCTCTATGTAAGTAGGCTGTTTATGTTTTCTTATTGGCAACGTTACGTAGCGCTCAATATGAAAATCACTGGCTGTGCTGTATGCAGTCTGTGGCTGCTTTGCATTGTTGTAATACTCGCCATTGTAGTGTTAGGCAGCTGGCTGTGAACAGCGCGTAGCGTTGCGCAGTTGGAGGTGAGCCGCCAGCAGTGGTGGATGTGGGGAGAGAGATGGCGGAGATTTGTAATTTGTCATGAACTGCTATATTTATATATGATGATATCAAGGTAAATACATTGTTTGTTCTCTACTAATATCTTTCATTTGCTAACTATCCCTATCAGTAGTAAGTGCCTTCCATAGTTTGAATCTTTTATTTAGCTGGCAGTAGTGGCGCTCGCTGTATTGCAGTAGCTTGAGCAGCGAAGATTTTTGTGAGGTAAGTGATTTGTGAAAGGTATAGTTTAATGTTAGTCAGGGCCATTCTTTTGTAGGGATTTTTGAAAGTCAGATTGCGTTGTGCTAAAAACAAAATATTGTGTGTCAGTTTAAGCACAGTCATGTATAATTGTTCAAAGGGGACGTTTCACACTGCGTTTGGTATTATTAAAGTCTTTACTTCATGCACAAACAATCTGGAAGTATCTTGCATTTTAATGATTATTTTAATTTCAGCACCTTCCTAAACTCATTCTTCTTTTGTGAAACGAAATGACTAAAGTGTAGAATTTTAAGTCAATTTCTGGTTGTTTTAATGTCATCAAGGTCCATTTTTACACTGGAGTAAACTGTCTGTCTTTACCAACCTAGTACTACCTACAATTTGTTAACATGTTTTACTGCCGAGCGGTCTAGGGCGCTGCAGTCATGGACTGTGTGGCTGATCCCGGCGGAGGTTCGAGTCCTCCCTCGGGCATGGGTGCGTGTGTTTATCCTTACACTAATTTAGGTTAAGTAGTGTGTAAGCTTAGGGACTGATGACCATAGCAGTTAAGTCCCATAAGATTTCACACACATTTGGACATTTTCAACATGTTTTACTGTAGAAATTTTATCCTGACCCTTACACGTTTCGTGGTACTGTTTATAGCAGTTCACGGGGATAGCAATTGTCTTATTAACATGTTCCTCTACGTGGTAAGGGTTTTTGATGTATATCTCTCCTGGCACTTGTTTCTGGTACCGCAAATTTCCGTACTCTGCCCCTCCACATAATTTGTACATCCTTGTGTAGCACCACATTACATAAACCTTCAGTTTCACCTCTTACTATTTTCCCATGATCCACTAGCAGGGGCAAATGCCATTATAGCTGATTATTGCGAAAAATTTTCTTCATATACCCCACCACCTCTTGACTTCCAGAATAGACTCTCACTCCTCTGCATATTGTGCGCTAATTTCGTTTTCAGTTTAAGACTGCGAACCGGAATGGAACTGGAATCAGGGAACTTCGGCTATCGAGGACAAATGCTCTGCCAATTCAGCAATCCAGGCAAGTCTTAGGCGAAGAAATATCCTTTCTTCCAGGCGTGGTAGTCCCACTAAGTATGCACTAGAAACTCTGCAAAGTTAGAATAGTAGGTGAGAAGTAGTAGCTGACAAATACACTAAAGTGCAAAAGTCCTCGTATGGTCCAGCGCTGTGCAGCAGCTCGACATGGAGTGGGCTCAACGGGTCGTTGGAAGTCCCCTGCAGAAATATTGAGCCTCTATAGCCATCCATAACTTCGAAAGTGTTGCCAGTGGAGGGTGTTGTGCACGAACTGATCACTTAGTTATGTCCCATAAAAGTTCGATGGCATTCACGGTGGGTGATCTGGGTGACCAAATCATTCACTCGAGTTGTTCAGAATGTTCTTGAAACCAGGCGCGAGTACTTGTGGTCCAATGGCATGACATCGTTTTTTGGAAAAGTGAAGTCCATAAATGGCTGCAAATGGTTTCCAAGTTACCAACTTAGACGTATTGCCAAATGCATTGTGGTTGACGGACATCATTTTCAGGATTTATTGCATTAATATGGCATTCCAGTCAATGAACGATTCAGTTGGAACAGAGGACTCAGTCTATTCCGTGTAAATACAGCAGCCCACACCATTATGGAGCCACCACCAGCTTGCACAGTGCCTTTAAGGACTCTTCGCCACGCTGGAAACCTGCCATCAGCTCTTATCAACTGAAATCTGGACTCACCTGACTCTGCCACGATTTTCCAATCGTCTAGGATCCAACCGATATGTTCACCCGCTCAGGCGAGGCGCTGCCTGCGATGTCATGTAGTTAGCAACGGCACTCGTATCGGTCGTCTCTTGCCATAGCCCATTAACGACAGATTTCGTCGCATTGTCCTAACGGATTCATTCGTTGTACGTCTCACATTGATTTTTGCGGCTACTTCGCGCAGTGTTGCGTGTCTGTTGGCACTGACAACACTACAGAAACGCCGGTGCTCTTGGTCGTTAAGCGAAGACCGTGGTGAGAGGTAATGCCTGAAATCTGGAATTCTCGGCACGCTCTTGACACTGTGGATCTCGGAATATTTAATTCCCTAACAATTTCTGAAACGGAATACCCTATGCGTCTAGCTCGAACTACCATTTCACTTTCAAAGTCTGTTAATTCCCGTCTTGCAGCCATAATAACGTCGCCACCTATTCACATGAATCACCCGAACACAAATGACAGCTCCGCCAATGCACTGCCCACTTATACCTCGTGTACGCCATACTACCGTCATTTGTATTTGGGCACATTGCTATCCCACGACTTCTTCACCTCATTGTACTTCTTACTCCTTTTACTTTTCACGATCTGTAGTGATTCTGCTTCCTCGTTGAAGCATTTGTTTCACTTATTCTGCTGTGTCACAGTTGATGTTCAGGAGAAAACTGATATCCTATGTACCTTTCAGAATCATTTTAACAGAGGTGTATTATTACCAGGCTAGGTCCTGTGTTATGAAAACCATTAACTCCAAAGCCGTCCCCTCACGAGACGTGAAAATCCACGTGAATGAGGAGCTGGTGACGTCACAGCGTGGAATTGCACTTTCCGCTTGATTGAGAAGCATGTCTCATTTTTGCCTCGGTTAGAGTAGCGTGACCAATGACATGTGGCAATGAGTTTACATCAGAAATTTAGAGAGGCCATATTGTATTCATTGAAACTCCGTATTTGGTTATTTTTCTTATTGTTATAGGGTACGTGGTATGAAAGTAAGCCGTTTGACAACTTCAGCATATTGCGGATCTCTCGAAAACGCGACGTTTCAGGTACGAGTTGTTATAAAAAAATTCCAGCATACTATCTATCCATAATTAAAGGCTTCCCGTATTTGATGCTTTTCAGTGTTGCAACATGTGCGCTATGAAAATATACCGTATCAGTATTACGGCACACTGATGATCTACCCAGAGCACATCGTTTTTGGTATGGTTTCTCATACATAAATATCAAATAATGAGATTTGTTGATACAGCGTTATGCACAGTATATTACGTATCGTGAACCATACATCTAAGGCGTTGTAACCATGTTGAAGCCGTATGGACGTTGATAACATCGTGGACTAAGAAGAAAAGGGTTGCAGGTTCATGTCTAGCTACTTCCATTTATTTTTTTTTTACCTTTTATTTTGTAAAAGATTTACAGGTGTTTCTCATTAATGTAACAGAGTTAGTGTCTGCTATAGTTGATGTTATTTAGTATAAATATAGTGTTTGCCATTCTTCTTGATGCATAGGCCAACTATTGGAATGTTTAGCCAGTCGTTTCTAGGTCCCCGGTTAACATACAATACAATACAAACTTAGTTTACGCACCGTAAGTTAACATTTTACTCTTATGAAACTTTGTGTAAGTTGTATAAACCTATGTCACGGTTTTATGGACTGCCTCATGTTTGTATCTCGCCGGTAAATGTGTTTCACAATGATGGTAAGCAGCTTAAAAAATCTTCTCTTTCATTCGCATGAAATACGAAACGAATCACGATTTTGAAAACTATGTGAATTAGTACGTTATCTCAGAGTGATGATAGTCAATACAGCATCTAGAATATGGATTTATTCATGCTCAAATTAACATTAAACGCTATACCTTAACTGTATTCAGTCTGAATCCGAAAATGACTAGGATATTCTACTGAGTTATGGAATAACTTCTACCACTATGTTTAAAAGCCATTCAAACGAAAAAAGGACTGGCGGAAAATAGCAAGTAAACTGTTTATTGTTGCAAAAAAAATCGCCATAACTGTTATATTTAGCCACTGCGAGACAAGACGGTCAATGCCTTCAAGGAAAAACGTTTGCGGCTGCCTGCGAATCCAGGACTGTTCCTAGGCGTGCACCTCCTCGTCGGAGTTAAATCAACGGCCAAGAATGTCGCTTTCTGGACTCTAAAAATATAGAGAGAGATCGGGACTGTGTGGTGAATGTGTAAGCCTTCCCAGCGAAACTTCTTCAGCGTACTCAAAACCACTTTGACATCATTTGGGCGAATTCCGCAGGCAACCGCAACCATCCTTGCATGATGTCATTCCCCTCCTTCACTCACAGTGGGATAAATATATCAAGAGTTTTGCCGACAACTTTTAAGTTCACTTACTTCTTCCATCTGTCTGTTTTTATTTGACTGCCACTTTATACCTTAGATTGTTGTACACTATTATGTAGTGTTCCACGACCAGCAGTTCCCTGTTCAAGCCATCGAATTCCGTATCCTCATCGCGATTTTCTTTCCTCTTATTCCACTGTCACTATCACAGCTGAGGAGCTGTTTTGCGCCTGTCCATTTTCGTAAGGAAACTGTGTGATTCAAGGATGTAGCCGGGATTTTATCGAAAGGGGGTGGGAAGGTCGGATATGTGAAAGAGGTCCTTAAAAAGACTCATGTTTTTCATTTATTCTGATAATTTTTATAAAAGACGAGAAAATATTTTATTCAAAAGTGATCTCGAAGATTTCACCAAGCTGACATGTCATCTCCATACTTAGGAGTACTGCATTTTGGCAAACCACTAAGAAACAGTCATGCTCCAATCTCTGTTCACTCCCAAAATGTCCTCTCCTTCTTCCAGTATGGATTTGAGCTGAGGAAATGACCAGGAATGCAAGAGAGCAATTTTTTAGGGACATGGTGATTATCAGACAGGTCTTTTGAAATGAAGAGATCTCTATTCAACATAGGCGCTAGAATAATTTTTGATAGTGAAAATCAAAAGGGTCTGCTATCATTCACCTTTCCACTTTCCCAGATTTCCTCCTTTAAATATGCATCTCTCATTTCTTCAAATGTGAGAAAGATCATTTCCTGCATTAAAGAATGTCCCGACAGAAAAAGGCATGAGCCTAAACGAGGAGAATTTGGATTATGATTTATCATATAGTTTTCAGTGCGGGAGTCTTCCAAGAGATGCTCGACTCGTCTTTGATGCAGATGTTTTCATTGAAGTAGAGCATTCTGCCTCGTTAAGAGAACTGGGATATGCCGGGAGAGAAAGTTATTCGGAAGGAGATGGCTGTGAACTATAGTAAGGGAGCACAGAAAACCATTTCCAAGGATGCAGGAGGGTGGATTCCGACCACCACCACGAGACTCCTTGGATCGCTAACTCAGCAAGTCAACATGTAGATCTACCTCAAGTCGGTGGAGAATTTGGAAAAAAAATGTTTGTTTTACACTGTTTTAAAATAAAATAAAATGTATCAGAACAAAAGAGTGATTTCTGAATTATATGTTTTTGCTTTAATTATGCATTTTTGGCTATTTGATAGTGCATGAATGCATGAAAATTTAAAGATTTAGTTTTGCATGGAATTGATGGCTTCAGCTATTGTAATATTACAAGAGCCTCAATAGATTTTGGACGAGCGTGGGAGGGAGGGATGCAGGGCATATCGTAAGTAGTTTTCAGGTTTCCATTAACGAGTACAGACTAGGTGACCAGATTGGGAAATATTTTGTCGTTTGGACTACTAATGATAGAATATTGAGAATTTTTAAAAAAAATATGCTACCTTCACCATTTGGTCGATATTTTTGTTGACCTGTGCGAATTTGGGGCGACACACACAAATACAAGTGTATTTTCATGCACTGAACTTAATTTAATATTATGTGTAATGATATTTACGGCTACTCTGCCTTGTGAAATACTGAAACAATACAACCTCGAAGTTCTGACAGCCTCCAAATAGAAACTCCACTGCTAACATTAAACTGCTGCAAATAGGTATTTAGGCTACTATAGCAGTGCATGCACATTTTTAATTTACCATGGTGCTGGCGGACAAATCAGAATAGGTTTTCCTCTTCTTCCTCATTACAAACGTATCCGTGATTAGAAACTGTCGTAATAGCACACATCATAGAAACAGTAAACGGTAGCAGTTACATTGAACTGAGCTACAAGTAAAAACTGAACTGATTAACAACACAACTGAGTTCAAGCAAGGCTAACAACAGGCCTTGGCTAAAACGGGGATGGGTGACACTCAATAGTGCTATGGACGCAGAGAAAGCTTAAATTTATCCGATTGTTGATCTTGCATCTCCATTTTTCGTCGTTTGACTGCAAATCAAACTATCTTCCACCTCGCCAACTACGTCGTGTGTAATTTCATTTAAGTGGGGGTCCAGACCAAATGGACTCCCATTTCTCTATACCATTGTGTGATGCAGCCGAGAACTGCCGCTGAAGAGCGCTGCGGTCGTAAATCATGATGAAGATCACGTTCTGTAAATGTACATCGTAGCGCGAAAGAAAATGTTATGGGCATGCGTATTCATATACAGTGATTTGTAAACAGGCAGAATGCGGCGCTGTGGTCGGCAGGGCCTATATAAGACAACAAGCGTCTGGCGCAGTTGTTAGACCGGTTACTGATGATACAATGGCAGGTTATCAAGATTTAAGTGAGTTTGAACGTGATTTATAGTCGAGGCATGAACGATGGGACACAGCATCAGCGAAAGAGCGATGGAGTGGCGATTTTCCCGTATCACCATTTCACGAGTGTACCGTGAATATCAGGAATCCGGTAATACACCAAATCTCTGACATCGCTGCCGCCGGAATAAGATTCTGCAGGAACGGGACCAACGACGATTGAAGAGAATCGTTAAACGATACAGAAGAGCATTCCTTCCGCAAGTTGCTGCAGATTTCAATGCTGGGCCATCAACAAGTGTCAGCGTGCAAACCATTCAACGAAACATAATCGATAAGTGCCATCGGAACAGAAGGCCCACTTGTGTACCCTTGATGACTGCACGACACAAAGCTTTACACCTCGCCTGGGCCCGTCAACACCGACGTTATACTGTTGATAACTGGAAACATGTTGCCTGTCGGTCGAGTCTCGTTTCAAATTGTATCGAGCGGATGGACACGTAAGTTTAAGGAGACAACCTCTTCAATCCATAGATCCTACATGTCAGCAGGCGACTGTTCAAGATGGTGGAGGCTCTGTAACGGTGTGGGACGTGTCCAGTTGGAGTGATATGTGGTCCCTGATACGTCTGGAAGATACTCTGAGGGGTGACACGTACGTAAGCATACTGTTTGTTGACATGTGTACATTCATGTCCATTGTGCATTAAGACGGACTTAGCAATTTCAGCAGGACAATGCGACACCCCACATGTGCAGAATTGCTATAGAGCGGCTCCAGGAACACTCTTCTGAGCTTAAACACTTCCGCTGGCCACCAAACTCCACAAAAATGAACGTTATCGAGCCTATCTACACTTTTGCTCATAAATTAAGGATAATTGCAGAATGAGGTGCTACAAATCTGGCGCTAATAGCATAGGCACATAGGGAACACACACGACACAGATGTGTAAGTCCACGGTATTGATGATAAGTTGAGAAAACCGTCGCGAAACACATGTGCTACAAAACATCACTGTTTCCTGCGCATGCACCCCGAGATCAATATGGGATATGATCACCATGCACACATACACAGGCCGCACAACGGGTAGGCATACTCTGGATCTGGTGGTCGAGCAGATGCTGTTGTATAGCCTCCCATTCTTGCACCAGTGGCCTGTCGGAGCTCCTGAAGTGTCGTAGGGGTTTGATGACGTGCAGCGAAACGTCGACCGAGAGCAGCCCAGACGTGCGCGATGGTGTTTAGGTCTGGAGAACGGGCAGGGTACTCCATTCGCCCGATATCTTGTGTTTCAAGGTACTACTCCATGAAGGCAGCTCGGTGGGTTCGTGCATTATCATCCATCAGGAGGAAGGTGGGACCCACTGCACCCCTGAAAAGGCGGACATACTGGTGCAAAATGACGTCCCGATACACCTGACCTGTTACAGTTCCTCTGTCAAAGACATGCAGGGGTGTACTTGCACCAATCATAATACCACCCCACTCCATCAAACCACGACTTCCATCAGGTCCCTTTCAAGGACATTAAGGGGTTGGTATCTGCTTCCTGGTTCACACCAGATGAAAACCAGGCGAGAATCACTGTTCTGACTATACCTGGACTCGTCCGTGAATATAAGCTGGGATCACTGTTCCAATGACCATGTACTGTATTCTTGACACCAGGGTTTACGGGCTGTCCTGTGACCAGGGTTCAGTGGAATGCACCTTGCAAGGTCTCTGGGCGAATACACAATATGTCTTTTCAGTCGCCTGTAGACTGTGTGTCTGGAGGCAACAATTCCAGTGGCTGTGGTAGTGTCCCGAGCAAGGGTACCTGCAGTAGTTCGTGGCCGTCTGCGGGCACTGATGGTGAGATATCGGTCTGCTTGTGGTATTGTACAATGTGGACGTCCCGTACTATAGCATATAGACACGTTTCCTGTCTGCTGGAATCGTTGCCATAATCTTGAGATCACACTTTGTGGCACATGAAGGGCCCGTGCTACGACCTGCTGTGTTCGATCAGCCTCCAGTCGCCCTAGTATTCTCCCCCTCATAACGTCATCAGTATGTGTTCTTTTAGCCATTTCAAACACACAGTCATCATTAGCACGTCTGTAAACATCTCCACACTTACACGCTGCACCGTACTCTGACATGCACCAACACACCTCTGCGTAAATGAACTGCTGCCAGCGCCACCGTACGACTACCGCAGGTCAAATGTACTGCATGGTCATACCTCGAGGTGATTTAAACCCGCAAACGGCCCACCAGAGCGTTGTTTCACCATGTATCCGCATTATTCTTCATTTATGAGCATGAGTGTAGTATGCCTTGCAACTTGGTGTTCAGAGGAGATCTCCACCCGCTCGTATTCTTACACATTTATGAGTTTACGGTTTGAGTTCCCTCCAGCACTACCTTAGACATTAGTCGAGTCGTTCGGCGTGCTTGCGTTATTAGGTAGGTGTACCAGTTTCTTTGGCTCTTCAGTGTAGCAGGTCATTTCAGAGCGCGCAGTAACCACGACAGACATCCCGCCTGGCGTAGATGAGACATAGATCCCTTATGATTACGGCTCAACATTTATTGTACATATCTTTTGCGTTTTTGCGTACTAAAAAGCGCGGGAGAACCACTACAGTTCGCTAGCCGTCTTTTAACTGTGAAGCTAAGCGGTCTTACACGTCAAGCCAGGGACCACTGGTGATGGCGACGGAGCCTCGCGGATGCGGCCTGCTGTAGCGGCGTCTGCGGACAGCCCACAAGTGTTTCCGGGCGCTGAAGCTCGCATCGGCGCGGCCGCCGGAGCTGACCTCAGCGGCGCAACAGCGGGCGGCCATTACGGGAGACGGATGACCGCGGGCGTCAGCTGCTGCAGCGCCCACCACGCGCCACCCCCAGCCCTTCCCTACCCCCACCCTGCGACCGCCCCCCCCAATCAATTAGCGCGCCTAGCCCCGAGGGTGCGCAACTCCGGCTCCTCTGGTCGGGTCGCCACAAGCCGTGAGCCGTCAATCAGCAGCCGCTGCTATGTGGGACGCGCTGATGATGTGCCACCGGTCTGACCCAGACCCGCGCGACCCGTTGCGGTACCCTCTGTCCAGCGATTACGGAGCCGAGACTCCACCGTTCTGCAGGGCGTGTAAGTATCCAAAGCAGCTCCTGACCTGCTCATGTGCTAAGGCCATTATAATTTCAGCATCCTGAAGGCGGCATGCAAAATACTCAAACTGGCATAAATTGTACGATGTATTTAAAAATAGTTTATAAACTTCAGGGATAGCCGGCCGGAGTTGCCGAGCGGTTCTAGGCACTTCAGTCTGGAACCGCGCGACCGCTACGGCCGCAGGTTTGAATCCTGCCTCGGGCATGGATGTGTGTTCAAAAATGGTTCAAATGGCTCGGAGCACTAAGGGACTTAACATCTTAGGTCATCAGTCCCCTAGAACTTAGAACTACTTAAACCTAACTAACCTAAAGACATCACACACATCCATGCCCGAGGCAGGATTCGAACCTGAGACCGTAGCAGTCCCGCGGTTCCGGACTGCAGCGCCTAGAACAGCATGGCCACCGCGGCCGGCTGGATGTGTGAGATGTCCTTAGGTTAGTTAGGTGTAAGTAGTTCTAAGTTCGAGGGAACTGATGACCTCAGATGTTAAGTCCCATAGTGCTCAGAGCCATTTGAACCATTTTTGAACTTCAGGGATAAGTTCCTTACACCAAAACAGGAAAGAAAGTTCATATAAGCATGTGCCTCAAAAACCTTCCATTTCGAGCTACAGTATTAATGGAAACTGACGTTCAACTGCTTTCCATGTAAAACACAACTTCACTTATCTGTGCATCCCTGTGCATCCCCTGACGTCATCGCTGCCATTGTGCTGCTAAGGAGATTTATTTTCAATCGTCGTTCATCTGTCCGCAACGTGTCCATTGCTTACATGTATTAGGTTGGCGCATAAGTTCGTAGCGATTTTGTTTTGCTTTTTGACATTCCGGTTGCTATGGGTTTATTTACGGATTGCCATTTTTTATTCGTGGTTCACTGTCGCTAATAGGTCTTACATATTTTCACTTACAGAAAGTAGGTGGAGCTCTCGACGCTAGACAATGGAGAGTCAAGACGGGAAAATAGGACAATTCCGACATATTCTTCTGTTCGAGTCAACAAGAGGGGTGACAGTAGCGGAGGCAGTTATACGAGAGTGAGTCAAATGAAAACCTTAAATTTGTAATATAATATCGAAATTTCGCGCTGTTATCCTGTAAGTAGTCGAATTAAGTCGGACGATGCTGAGGGAATTAGATTAGGAAATGGGCACTTAAAATAGTAAAGGAGCTTTGCTATTTGGGGAGTAAATAACTAATGATGATCGAAATAGAGAGGATATAAAATGTAGACTGGCAATGGGAAGGAAAGCATTTCTGAACAAGAGAAATTTGTTAATTTCGAGTATAGATTTAAGTGTTAGGAAGTCGTTTCTGAAAGCATTTGTATGAAGTGTGACCATGTATGGAAGTGAAACATGGACGATAAATAGTTTGGTCAAGAAGAGAATAGAAGCTTTCGAAATGTGGTGCTACAGAAGAATGCTGAAGTTTAGATGGGTAGATCACATAACTAATGAGGAGGTATTGAATAGAATTAGGGAAAAGAGAAATTTGTGGCACACCTTGACTACAAGAAGGGATCGGTTGCTAGGGCATATTCTGAGGCATCAAGGGGTCACCAATTTAGTATTGGAGGGCAGCGTGGAGGGTAAAAATCGTAGAGGGAGACCAAGAGATGAATAAGCTAAGCAGATTCAGAAGGATGTAGGTTGCATTGGGTACTCGGAGATGAAGCAGCTTGCACAGGATACAGTACCATGGAGAGCTGTATCAAACCAGTCTCTGGATCGAAGGCCACAACAACAACACATCCTGTAAGTTGGTTAGCGTGCTACAAACAGCGTGCGGAATGGCCTGTAGATGGAAGCATAGTGCAGATGCACACACACCGGCGCAGTATCAGTGTAAATATCGCCGCCCCACTTGCGACTTGCACCAGGGAAGAACAGCGTTCTGTTATTCGGTTTTTGCGTAGTGAAGGTGTGAAGCCTATTGAAATTCATCGACGAATGAAGGTTCAGTACGGTGATGCATGTTTGTCACAGCAGCACGTCTACGAATGGAGTAGGAAGTTCGCAAATGGTGTGACTTCAGGGGAAGATGCTCCTCATCCAGGTCAGGCACAACGAGATGTGACTCCTCAGAACATTGCAGCAGTTGAAGCCATAGTGAAGGAAAGCCGCCGAGTGACACTGAATGACAATGCAGCATGTATATAGATTAGTCATGGGTCAGCACACCACATTGTGCATGATGTACTCCAGTTTCACAAAAGTGTCTGCAAGATGGGTGCCACGGCAGCTGACTCCTGACATGAGAGAACGACGTGTTGATGCTTGTGAAGAACTTCTTCGGCACTTTGAGCGAAAAGGTGATGACGTCCTAGCAAGAATCATTACTGGGGACGAAATCTGGGTTCACTTACGCCAACGGGAAACGAAGAGAGCGAGCAAGGAATGGCGCCATTCCTCATTACCAAAACCAAAGAAGTTTCGAACAGAACCATCAGCAGGGAAGCTTATGCTGACTCTCTTTTGCGACGAGAAAGGCGTCATTACATGCCGAGAGGGACCACTGTCACCAGTGCGTCATACACAGATCTCCTAAAAAATCATCTGCGGCCAGCAATCAAATCAAAGCGACGTGGATTGCTGTCAGCAGGTGTGCTTTTGCAACATGACACTGCAAGGCCCCACACTGCCGGTACAACAGTTGCAACAATAACAGACCTGCATTTTGAGTGCCTCCCTCATCCACCATACTCACTAGACCTTGCCCGAAGTGATTTCCATATGTTTGGACCACTCAAAGACGCAATGGGAGGAAAGAAGTTCCGTTCTGATGAAGAGGTACGCCGCCCGGTGCATGAGTGGTTGCGGTGACCAACAAAACAATTTTTTTCCGAAGGAATTTATGCACTTTGTAAGCGCTTGAGGACTTGCATTGAGCGTGGGGGAGATTCTGTTGAAAAGTGGTATAGCTTTGTACCACATCTGCACAATAAATAATATAAAAAAAAAACTTAAGGTTTTCATTTGATTCACCCTCGTATTAATTTTCTGCCGTGTATGTGGGTAATGAAATTGGACACAGCGTGGCATGAAAATACTTTCGTCGTTTTAAGGAGGATTGTTTTCAAATCAGTGGCTATTAGTGACTTTTCACGTTCAGGAAGACCGTCGGGTTTTGATGAAGATCTCTTGGACACATTAATCTGCAATGATTCACGTCAGTGCATCCGAGAACTGGCAAATGTGATGAACTGTGATCATTCCAGCAGCGTGCGATATGTACAAGCAATGGGTAATATTCTAAACCCGGGTGTATGGGATACCGCAGGCTCTAAGCCAAAATCTTAAAAATCGGTGGGCGGTCCTGTGTGTATCTCTTTTTGTTCATCATCAGTTGGCTTGTGAACGACGGCGCTCATTCCTGTCCTGTATTGTTGCTGGCGACGGGAAACAGTTTCTTTATGCTAACATAAGGAAAGTAATTCAATGTTTGAGCCCAGAGAAAGCAGCAGCTTCGTGTACAAAGACCTGCGTGCATCCACAAAAGATAACCATCACTTCTAAAGTTTATTGTCAACATTTAGACGTCCTATACGCGATCCAAGAATAACGACATGGAAGAATACGTGAAGTGATGTTACTCTACGATAACGCTCGTGCGCATTCTACCACACTGACAAAAAGACATTACAGCAATTAGGATGGGAAGTCATTCCTCGCCCACCTTATTCACCAGATCTTGCGCCCTCAAATTTCCGCCTTTCCTGCTCTCTATCGAACAATTTCAAGGACGTTCTTTCCCGAATGGAAATCCGCTTCGAACATGGCTGGATGAGTTCTTCCCCTCAAAACTACGTGATTTCTACAACTGCAGAATCTAAAAGGTACTCCTAGCCTTGCACACTGTGGTAAACAGTGAAGGACAATATAATGTTGATAACTAAAGTCTGTTGTGTGTATCTGTCATGTTTATGAAACTTATCGAAAAACGCTACGAACTTATGTAGCAAACCAAGTAGTAGCGAGTTAACTGAAAGTGCTTCATTTAAGCATAGCAAGGTATTTATTTCGTGAGCAGGTAGACTTGATTTTTATGTACGGCCGCGCGAATGATAATGGACACCAGACGGCGTTTCCAGACCGAACACAGCCGTCATCCAACCTTTGGTGTTGGGTACCGCCGCACTTTTGAGACATCATCCGTAGCAACACACACTACTGACGGAGGATGATTATTCACACGCCTGATCAGGAAGAGCGCGTTCTATAGGCTGGTTCAATGGCTCTAAGTACTATGGGACTTAACAACTGAGGTCATTAGTCCCCTAGACTTAGAACTACTTGAACCTAACTAACCTAAGGACGTCACACACATCCATGCCCGAGGCGGGATTCGAACCTGCTACCGTGGCAGCAGTGCGGTTCCGGACTGAAGCGCCTAGAACCGGACGGCCACAGTAGCCGGCTCTACAGAATGTCGAAGAAGAGCCAGGTACAGTATCAGAGCAAGACAAGTGGCCCTGGAATGTGGTTCATCTCCAAGTTCAGTATGGAGGATACTTCACGAGCAACTTACGTAATCGCATCATCTTCAAAGTGTACAGGACCCTACCCCTTCCGATCACGCACTAAAGGAAATCTTTTACTGATGGTTTGTTGCACAAAGTGCTCTTCCGTTATTTGTGTACTCAGTTTTGTTTACACACGAAGCAACGTTTGGCAGAGATGGAATAACACATTTTCATAATTAACACGTATGAGTCGATCGAAATCCTCGTGTTATAGTACAATCTAGACACCAGCATCGGTTAAATATCAATGTGTGGTCTTCAATTGGTGGGCAATACGTTTTTCCAGCACATCTTACAGGTGCTGTCTAAAGGGGCACATTTCACAACACTATTCAAGACCTACCAGGAGATGGGCCTTGCAAAAATCAAGGAACATGAGGTTTGCGCTTGATGGAGCTTCTGCGCATTTCAGTCTCAGTGTTCGAGATGAACTATCTGGTATCTACTATGATAGACGGATAGGTAGAGGAGGACTAGTTCCATGGTCTGCTCGTTCCCCCTACCTCCGTCACGTACATTATTATTTATGGCGACACATAAAACATTTGCTCTTTGCTGCAGGCCACCCGGATTGAGAAACTCTTCGTCGATGTGTAAAGGATTTCTGTGAAACCTTTCGAATCAGTCAGGGTGTATATAAAGGATTGGACAACCCATGATTCGACGATTACATGCGTCTTCAGAAGAACGAGCAGGGCCTTCCGAGCACTTATTATGAGTTTATATGTTGAAGAGTTCGGAACACCTACATTATAAACCCTCATTAATAAGTGAAAAACGAAGGATTTTCTGGTTTGGTGTAAGGAAATCGTCCTCAGAGGCTCTATAAGTATTTTTGGAAAACCCTATATAAAGTGCAAATGCAAATGCAGATGGATTTCGGCGTACCTCAGAAAGTAAATAGGAGTAATGCCATCTATATTCTTTGTACATGGAAGGAATACGCAGTGGCTTTCACATTCACAAATCGCTTTTTAATGTTTATTGTTTGTGGGGAGATAGTGTTATGTCACGCCTCAGAAGGAGAAACTTCTACCAGCATTCTCTGTCTAATGAAAAGTATCCGGACACTTATTTGTAATGCGGTATTATCCACTAGATTTCGGGCAAGGTGAACCTGCAAGTATAAAAGGAGGCGGCGAATATTGTGTTATCAGTAGAGGGGCAGAAGCTGTTAAATGGCTAGTTCAGGAGGGCTCAGAGACTTCGATCACGATCTAGTCATTGGATACCAGCTGCGTAACAAATCCATTGGTGATATTTCAACTGTTCTAAGGCTACCCGAGATGACTGTTGGTAATGTGATTATAAAGTAGAAACGCGAAGGAAGGACCACAGCTGTACCAAGACCAGCAGACCTCACGTGCTAATGGAGAGTAGTCATAGAAATTTGGGGAGTGTGTCATAAAAAAAAAAAGTCGCATTAAAGCGGCAGATTGAACCACTCTTGTGTTCCAAAGTGCGATCAGTGGTCAAGCTGTCCGCAGTTCGTGTTCTAGAGGCTAGCGTTGCTGCCTCTGGATCACGGGGTCCCGGGTTCGATTCCCGACCGGGTTGAGGAATTTCTCTGCCCATGGACTGGCTGTTCGTGTTGTCCTCATCATTTCATCATAATCATCATTTGTGACAGTGGCTAGATTGAATTGTGAAAAAATTGGACAGTGTAAGCATTGGGATCTTTTGTGGGCGCTGCTGACCGCATCATCAGCGGTCAAGATAGCACAATGACTGGAGTTAAAAGGAAAGGAGTACAGTGGTCGAGTAGCTGTTCACAAAGCATACATTTGTGGAGTCGTTTCTAAGCGACAGTTGAGGTGGTGGAAAGAGCGACGCCACAGGACGGTGCAAGACTGGAGACGATTGATTTCGCGTAGTGAATCATACTATATCGTGAGACAATCCGACAGAATTGTTAGTGTTTGGGGAATATCTGGAGAACACTACAAGCCATCATGTGTATTGCCAGTAGTGAAGTACGAAGGAGATGGTGTTACGCTGTAGATATATTTTAGGTGGCTCCTTAGTGCACTTCTGAAAAGTCCGAACGCAGAAGGATACTAACGCATTTTACACTCTCATTGATTTGTGTACACCAGAAGAACAGTTTGGAGACAATGATTGTTTGCACTCTGCCATAAAGCAGCATATACGAAGTTATAAATTGTGGACATTAACGTCCATGAAATGGAATGGGCCTCAGAGCGCTGACCTGAACCCAGTGAGATAGGGAGAACTTCGGCTTCGCTCCAGATACCTGCGACTAGATACGTTCTGTGGTTTAGGCTCTTCAGGAAGAATGAGCTGCTATCTGTCCATAGATATTCACGTCACTGAAAGCGTCCAAAGCATAGTACAAGCAATCGTAAGGGCAAAGATTGGACACACTAATTATTAATGTCGACTAAGAGATGCGCGAATACTTTTGATCAGATAGTGTATGTCGGAACTCAACGGAATTGTAGCCCACCGAGGCTGAAGTTCATCGCTCCGCGATATTACTGACCTTGGGCCCTTCTGACTATTGTCACACGAATACGGAGTCGATGGGTTCAAGAGCTCCATACGCAATACCATGGAGGATCTCTTGCGATACACCGACAGGTGCCCAGAGGAACGGATGCTTTGCTTATTCGACTGTCCAGGATCGTACAGCCACGTCACGCACGTCATTTGCAGCAAGTCGAGTATCAACAATATAGTGCGACGACGTCTGGGCACTACGGACTGTCAGCAGAACGACCATTGTAGCGGCTTCCTTTGACGCCGCAACAGAGTGAGTTAAGGCAATAGTCCAACGACACTCACATTCTAGCGTGATGGACGAATCCCGGTTCAGTATACAGCTTGAACATTTGCGTGGGGCTCCGAGAAGGACGACTGGTGCCTGACTTGATGGCATGAGGTGTCATAGGAGCAAGGAACGATCACGTCTGTTAACACAACAGGTAATTAGGACATCAGGGGTTACATTCTTGACCAGTTAAAGCTGTACTCTGTCTTAGAGGCCGCCGCGATATCTTTCAACAAGATAACGCAATACTGCATGTATCCAGAGCTGCCTTCATTTACCAATTTCAGTGGGCGTTCAGTTGTTGCTCTGATCAGATCTCTCACCGAGAGAAAAATCTATTAACTGGGCGCCCAGGGACTGACACGGTTTCTGTCACTAGTCGCTGTGGTTGATAATTTGTGGCATAGAGTAGAAGCAGCACGTAATATCGTATTCATACCTGTCATCCAAGCTTGGTTCGACTTGATGCCCAGCCTATTTACGACCATTATTACTACCGGAGGTGGAAGTTCTGTGTACTAAATTTCTCACCATATACACCGCCAAATTAGATAAAAAAATTAATTATGTAATACGCTAGGTAGGCAATATTTTGTTGTTTCCTCTCCGCTCTTTCGCTACAGTTTTAAAGGCCAGAAGTGTATTTAATTAGTTATTGAGGCAATTCTGAGAAATAAGCAGCAATAGAGTAGCAGTTAATCGTACGCTCTAAGAAACATGTTTCACTTATTGTGAACTGGAGAAAGTGAAGACAGCAGTCCAGTGAGCCAAGGAATTTTGAAGAAGAGCTGTGGTACGAAGACATACAGCAACTTAAAGTCACGAAGAGCGCAAATGACGGAAAACAGAAAAAGTAGACCTGGAACGGGAGAAATTAAAATACATCAGGGTTAAACAGTAGCAACTGAGGAAGGAAAGGAGAAAACATCAAAGAAATGTTATCCATTTACTGACTAAACAGTAATAATAAGCATTATTCAGTGTTATATCAGCTGAAAATCCACAAATAAGTTTATGTTATTAATGGAAATACGAAGTAAAAGAAGAATACGAGAGATGTGTATGGACAGTATCGAGTATGGTACAAGTATAAAATCTGAGACAATGTTTGCTCGGAAGATTCTACCAAGAACAACGGAGGGAAAGAGAAGCGCAAAAATGGGAAGGGTGGATGAAAGTGGAGGAGGGGAAAAGGCAAGAGTAATGAGGCAGATTTTCGCCTAACCTTGGGACACAATATCAAAACTCCTGGATATCCACGAACAACAATTTTTTAAGAACCAATTGTACATAAAGAATACGTCACTTAAAAAGTTACTAGCGAACTGGAACAGCAACAGTATTTCCAGAGTGAACTACTGATTCACCGCGGAGTGTTCTCCGCTGGTTTGATGCGGCCCGACACGAATTCCTCTCCTGTGCAAACCTCTTCATTTCGGAGTAGCACTTGCAACCCAAGTCCTCAATTATTTGCTAGCTGTATTTCAATCTCTTTCTATTTCTACAAATTTTACCTTCTACGGCTCCCTAAAGTTGCTGCCTAGGTAACACAATTTCTTACATTAACCTAGTTCCGAAACATCAATCCTGATGTCGAATGATCGGGTTTCTGCCGGTTATTCGCACCTTTCCTGCACGATATTTCGCCTACGGGACTCTACTATTCTCGTTCCTTCCGCCTTTCTTCGATATACTATCAGTCCCTATTTTGGCCTTATTAGACTGTAGATTCCATTCAGCAGATCACGCAATTCTTTGTCACATTCACTGAGGATACCAACGGCATCAGCGAATCTGATCATTGATGTATTTCCACCTTGAATTTTAATTCCACTGTTGATCCTCTCTTTTATTTCCGTCATTGCTTCTTCGGTGTGCAGGTTGAACAGCAAGGGCGAAAGACTACATTGCTGTCTTACACCCTTTTTAATCCCAGCAGTTCGTACTTTGTCTTTCACTCTTAATATCCCCTCTTGGTTCTTGTAAATATTCTATGTTACCCGCCTTTCCCCGTAGCTTAACCCTATTTTTCTGATACTTTAGAACGTATTGCATTTTACACTGTCGAATCGGTTTCTAGGTCGACAAATTCTATGGAAGTGTCTTGATTTTTCTTTAGTCTTGCTTCCATTATCAACCGCAACGTCAGAATTGCGTCTCTGGTGCCTTTACCTTTCCTAAAGCCAAACTGATCGTCATCTAACACATCCTCAATTCTATTTCCCAATCTTCTGTACGTTATTCTTGTCAGCAACTTGGATGCATGAGCTCCAAAGCCGATTGTGCGATAATTCTCGCACTTGTCGGCTCTTGCAATCTTCTGAATAGTGTGGATGATATTTTTCCTAAATTCAGATGCTATATCGCCAGACTCAGACACTGTAGGCACCAACATAAATAGTCGTTTGGTTGACACTTCCCCCAATGATTTTAGAATTTCTGATGGAATGTTATCTACCCCTTCTTCCTTACTTCATTTTAAGTCTCGCAGAGCTCTATTAAATTCTGATTCTAATACCGGATACCCCATCCCTTCTATACCGACTCCTGTTTCTTCTTCTATCTCGTCTTCATACTAACCCTCCCACTCATAAAGGTTTTCCTTGTAATCTTTCCACCTTCCCGCTCTCTCCTCTACATTTAACAGTAGTATTCCCATTGCACTCTTAATGATACAACCCTTTCTGTTAGTTTCAGGCAAGGATGGTTTGGCTTTCCTATGTGCTCGTAAGTCTTTTCGAAAATCATTTCGTTTTCGATTTCTTCACATTTTTCATGCAGCCATTTCCCCGTAGCCTCCCTGCGCTTCCTATTTATTCAATTCCTAAGTGATCTGTGATTGTGTATTTCTGAATTTCCCTGAAAGTTTTTGTGCTTCCTTAGTTCATCGATTAACTGAAGTATTTCTTATGGTAAGCATAGTTCCTTCGTAGTTACACTTTTTGTACCGACGATCTTCTTTCCAGCTTCTGTGATTGCCGTTGATAGAGGTACCCATTCCTCTTAATCCGAAATGCCCACTGAGCTATTGCTTATCGCCGTATCTATAGCCTCATAGGACTTCAAGCGTACCTCTTCATTCCTTAGTACTTCATTGCTTTGCACTTTGGTTCTTCTTTACTAGTCTCTTAAATTTCAGCCTACTCTTCATCAATACTACTCGTAGATTCTGATTTCTGTCTATAACTGCTCCTGGGTACGCCTTAAAATCCATCATCTGATTTCGGAATATCTGCCTGACCATCATGTAACCTACCTGAAATCTTGCCGTACATTCCGGTGTTTTCCAAGTAAGAGTCAAGAACAAAATATTCTCTATTACTACCTGATATTTATTGCCGAACTCAGTTAATCTTTCTCCTCTCTCATTCCTTGTAACAAGTACATGTTTTCCCGCAACACTTTCTTCCACTCCTTCCCATACAACTGCACTCCAGTCTCCCACGACTACTAGATTTTCATCTCGTACTGAATTAACCATTCAACATCCTCATTTACTTTATCCAACTCTTCATATTTGGATAGCGACGTCGGAATTTATACCTAACTATGGTTGTCACTGTTGGTTTGATGTCGATTCTGATGATAACAGCCTTATCAGTGAACTGTTCACAGTAACTCAGTCTCTGTCCTACCTTTCTACTCATAACGAATCGATTCCCGTTATACAATTTTCTACCACTGATGATATTGCCCTGTACCCATCTGACCAGGAGCCATTGTGTTCTTTTCACTTCACTTTACTGAATACCTAGTATCTACATAGAGCCCCAGCATTTCCTTTTTCAGATTTCCTAGTTTCCCTATCCCGTTCAACCTTCTGACGTTCCACGAACCGACTCGTAGAATTCCGTTGGTTCTGACGTTCCACGAACCGACTCGTAGAATCCCGTTGGTTCTGACGTTCCACGAACCGACTCGTAGAATCCCGTTGGTTCTGACGTTCCACGAACCGACTCGTAGAATCCCGTTGGTTATTCAGGGCCCTAGCCTAGAATCGGAACCAAAACTAAAAGATGGGTCCGAATTCCACAAACACCTAGTAGACTGTTTTAATCCGCTGAAGAGACTCAACTTTAGACATCTGCAAATATACTCCGCCAGCCACCGGAAAACGCATATGAACTTTGGACACTTTATTTGCTATTTCATTATTTTACGGAGCGAGAGAAAAAACTGTCTGCATTCTAGGGTACGCAGCTAATCTCTTTTAAATTTTTTGAAACATTGTTGATGCAAATAACAGCAGTCTAAGAGTACTATTGAGAAGGTTTAATTAAATAAGTAGCCTTCACTGCTAATATAACTTATGTTTATCTTAGAGAGTGACCTGTTTGGATCTGTATGACAACATCTTCAGACCAACTGCTCCCTGATAATTTCTGAGACGGTAGGGAGGAGCAAACACCACTCTGGGAAGGGGTGAGCAGTTCTTCACTCCACTCAAGAGAGATTCTTGCTTCATGTCACCGTGTTCAGCAGTCATCAGAGAGTACCTGATCAGAAGATAATCTCGTACAGATAGTAACACGTCACCTTTAACACAAAAATAAATTATTTTAGCGGCCAAGACCGTTTTCCAATAAAATGTTTGAAACTTCCCCTTTGAACAATTATACAAGACTGTGTTTAAACTGACACACAATATTTTGTTAGCGCAACGCAATCTGACTTTCAAAATTCCCTACAAAAGAATGGCCCTGACTAACATTAAACTATACCTTTCACAAATCACTTACCTCACAAAAATCTTCGCTGCTCAAGCTACTGCAATACAGCGAGCGCCACTACTGCCAGCTCCGCCATCTCTCTCCCCACATCCACCACTGCTGGCGGCTCACCTCCAACTGCGCAACGCTACGCGCTGTTCACAGCCAGCTGCCTAACACTACAATGGCGAGTATTACAACAATGCAAAGCAGACACAGACTGCCCACAGCACAGCCAGTGATTTTCATACAGAGGTGGCGTTACCAATAAAAAAACCTAAACAGCCTACTTACATAGAGAAAACATAAACAGCCTACTTACATAGAGAAAACATAAACAGCCTACTTACATAGAGAAAACATAAACAGCCTACTTACATAGAGAAAACATAAACAGCCTACTTACATAGCCCCCATGCTCCCCACAAAAAATTTTACAAAATATTTTTGGGCAGTGGCCAATAATGATTTGATAAAATTTTTCATAATTACAATAACAAACATATCAAATGCACACACTTATTGATACAATGTTGGTCAAAAGCTAAAATTTTCTCACAGTCCATAAAGACAGTCCTAATCGTACATAACAGGAGAATAGCAGTGTTTTTCTCAAAGTCTGAGCAGTAAAAGAAAATGCACACGGAAGTAGTGGATTTCCATGCAGCCTTGAAGAAGTAGTGTTGTCCTTCCAATGGAAAGACAGTGCTGACTCTCGACATGCAGACAGGTAATGGGCCACAACAGAGCAAACCCACAGCAGAGTCAGTCGAAATTTTGAAGAGTATTGGTAGGTAGGTCATCACAGAGCAGACCCACTGTAGTCCTGGTAGAGATTACGGTATTGGTGGGCCACCAGAGGTGCAGACCCACTGCAGTCCTTGTAGAAAGTGTGGACAGGCCCACTGTAGTCCTGGTAGAGATGACCAGCAGCCATCTGTTGTGATTGTGCAGGTGCACATTCACCATTGAAGAGTCTTGCGGAGAATATAGCAAGTCCATAAACCACCACTTGTGCACTCACAAAGTTTTTGGAATTGTCCTTAGAACGAGCAATGCTGTTATCCAGTCCCTTGCTGAATTATCAACACACGTGCAAACACTAACAGTCCCTACTTCTTACATATTGTCCATATACTACGACCAACAGAAACGTGTGCAGTGAAATGGAACTAACAAGTTAATAATATCATGAACTGGTGACAATTACAATTTTATAACATAAGAATACAATAACAAAGGTACAAAATACATCATTAAAAACATAATAATACAGATAACATTTGTAGTACAGGCTTTACAAAAGAATAGAAATAAACATATACATCAGTGTTACAAAAATAGTGACATAAGTACATACATAAAATAATGAGAATAGTTTTCGAAACATTAATTTCACACATGAACATTGAAACAGAACAGAATTGTAAACAACTTTACAAAGAAAATAACATATTATTAATGCAACTTATATTTGAGGATAACAGTATTCCTCCTCATAGTGAATATAGCTTAGTAGTAGAAGAGAAAAAAAATTCTATGAAACAGTACACAGAGACAGGAAGAAAACAAATACTCAAGGGTACACAAACACATAGTGGGATAACACAAAAGGGAAAGGACAGGGTTCGTTTTCAGTGTAACATGTGGTACTGCAGTCCAACCCAAAACTTCATATATCTTTCCTCTTATTTCATCCTTTGTTTCCACCCAAAAAAATCCTATCCAAGCATGCTTTCTGTATTTATATGTTCATACATTTCTTACCTCAACATTTATTTCCAAGAAAATCCTACCTAAACCTGTTTTCTCAATGCATTTCTTTACCTATTCTCCATAGTCAGTTTCTTATATAGTCTACCCCCTCTTAAGCTAACTTAAATCTACTGAGCTCAGATGCTAAACTAAGGGACGAGGCAATGCAGCAGCACATAAAACAATTAATATAAGCAGCAATGACAAGAAATACAGATTGGCAAAGCTAGCAGCAGCAAATGTAATAACTTATATCAAAACATGACATAGCTCAAGCAAAAAAGATATTACAGTAAAAACAACAATGCAGATAAGGGAAATGTATAATCACATCTTAATGTCTAAGTAATTAAAGTGGTGCACCACAAGAAGTTATTCTACCAAAAAGTTACCAATTACTTGAAAAGAAAATTATGAATGCAGTTACTAGTTCCTTCTTATTGTTCTTTCCTTTCCAAGTGCTCCTTTTTTAAAGAATGTGGATCATAAAATAATTATTTAATAGATCTGTTGACAGAAAGTGTTCACATTAGCAAATGCATTTCATTTTATAAAAGCAATGCTGCAACACAGCTGGAAACCAGATATCAAATGAAATAAGCAACTATGAAAAGCAAAGCATAAAAATATCATTCAATAGCTATGTGACATTTCATAAGTTAGTAGAAATTCTCTCAACTCTCATAGAAAGACGCTTGTCATAATCAGGTGTGCAGATGTACGAATATTTCCCATCAATTCATAAGCATTTCAGTAATTAGCACAAAGTGCGAGTAATCATATGTTTTCAAGTAACGAGGGTGTCGCATTAGCGATGAAAGGCACACCCTAATGGCTTGTTCTCCAGGTGTTTGACACGTCCCACGTCCCCTTTTTTTTTCTACCTGTGCCGCTGAAAAGGGCTCGCAATAATGGCTTTTTCTCCAGGCGTCTGACACAGCTGGGTGCCCGCGACGCATTACGTGCAGGTGGTCACTTAACTTTCGTACGGAAATATTTACGACAGGAGATTCTGCTACCGTTGCAGTCTCATTTAAAAATATTTCACAGGTCAAGAATTAGCGTTGCAAATCTGTAGAAACAAAATCCTATAAATATAAGTGTCCAAAAAAAAAATATTCGTCAGCATTGTGATACAGTCACACATTTCATAACTCTTAAAGTACGTTTCTTGGTTTCCAACATCCTTTTCATAAATCAGAGTCCCTAAACACTACTCATTATTCCTTACCTCATTATACATATACATATTCGTCGACACTTCTTCAATATTTCATCGTGAGAAATACGTAGCATAATAAACATTCCTCAACAACATAATACACATCGTCGTCGTAATAATAACATCATAACACCTCAGTCAAATCTCAAAATCGTCGTAACTTCCTCCAATAATTTCTAAGCCTAAAAAGAATTCTCTGCTCATTTAAATAGTGTCATCTACCTCAAACGTACTTTAAAAATCATGATCTCATACCAAATACATCATTCAAAGCTCTCATAGTATCACAATGGTTCCGAAAAATATGAACAGTTTACAAAGTACAGACAAAATACAGTTTCATAAGTGTGAAGTTATCCAACTGTGTAATTGCGTAAACATGTGTCACTGATGTAGTAAAATAAATGTTTGTCTCTCTCAGTTAAATGATCAGATAGCTGTGTAATTTGTGTGTTAGAGAAATATGGTACCGATGTGTAAAGTTGTATAAGCAAATACCATATTAGCTAGGGTTCCTTGTGGTTGCCACACACATGGTACACAAAGTAAGCGTGTACCCCCCTGAGGATTAATGTAATTATACCCTCAGGTGTTACAGATTACAGCAATGGAATGAAATGTATCACGCAAAACTTTCTTTGTAATTCAAAAAATATTTAAAAATAAGTGTTTTAAGTATAAGATTAATCACTCAAATGCGTGTACTGTAGCGCGAAACTGTGCGTCTTGTAACATAATCTCTGTGGAAGTGTCGTAGTTATCGTCCTCCGAAAGCTAAGTTCTGCAGAAGTCAATGTACTTACCTCATGATAAACAAAAGTGAAATGCTTTGCGTATAGATATCATAGTTATTATGGTTATTGGCGTGATGAAGAAAGTACTGTACAGTAACGTATTGTTGTGCCACAAAAAAGGCTGTCTCATTGTTGCTATACCACAAAAGTTACTACTAAAACCTGTTTTACTTTCCAGAAGAATTCAGAAAAACTGTGCAGATATAAAACAGATACACCGCAAAAGCAACATTGTAAATTGTCACTCATTAGTAGCGTCGTGATAAAAATCGTGTAGCTGTCACATAAACTAACCTCTGTGTCATCTGGTATCTCTCAGAAAGTACTTTAAATCCGGAATGTATTTTCAAGTAAACCAAAATGTTGCATTAAAATCTCATTAGCAGTACTGGTAAATGTTCTAAGTATGTGAGCCTTATAGTCGTTACGTAATCGTGCAACAAACAAGCAAGAATGTACACACACAATAACACTGTGACGTCTGTTCACTATAACAATGCATTCGTCATGTCTGTTTAAATAAGTTCTCTTGGTTCTTGACTGGATATTTCACTTCAAACATTGTTACATGTTAACAGATTCTAAGTCTGACAAAGCATACTAGCAACGTAAAGTGAAAAGTTATATGGCAAAGACAAAGGAAAAAAGCAGATTATCTCTCAATAAACGGTTTTACATGTGGAATGTGGTGTAAACCTTTACTCTTCATAGTACTCAGAGTTTCAACTTGAATGCAATTGTCAGGCGGTATACGTCGGTAAAGAATACTGGAGTTTTTCTCAAGGTTAGCGTCTATGTTATTTTTCTCTGAGCCAGCGGGCGCACGCGGCTGCCTGCTGTGCGAGTCATTGTCTGTCTCTTTGTTGCCGCGCGTCGTTACTGGGATTAGGAGGCCTAACTTCCACAAATTCGCCTTGCCCAGAGGGCCCAGCTCTGTTAGAATCCCGCCAGTTCTGATGAAATTCACGTCTGTCGTTTTGTCGGTAGTTTACATAGTTTCTTGTTTGTCGGTCATGTGGTGGAGAATTTCTCCCTGAATCGTAACTCTGCGCCGAACTGTTGCGTCTGAAGTTATTCTGCCTCCCTTGATAATACTTGTTTTGGTTCCCATATTGTCTGTTTCTCTGATTGTCTCTGTGATAGTCATTACTACGGAAATGCGATCTTTCTCTGTAACTATTATTACTCTGCCAACGGTTGTCGTACGGGTGGTGTCTATTTTGGTCACGATTTGCGTTGTAAGAATAGGCTTGTCGTGGCCAGTTATTGTTTCTGTCATCACGGAATTGTGACGAATGTGACCTGTAGTGATTGTTTTCCTGTTTTCGCATCCCGCGACTGTCAGTGTCAATTTCTAATTCTTGTAACAGTCCCTGAAATGCTTCAATGTCGTCTTTGCAACGTCCTGCCAAAATAATATGTCGTAAATGTTCAGGCAGTTTGATTAAGCAAATGCGGATGAGTTCTGAGGGGCTGTATGGGTTTGAAAGATACTGATTCTTATGCAACATGTCTTCAAAATATTTCATAAGACTGGAAAATTCAGATTGTTCGAAACGTTTCATCATTATGATGCTATGTTTTACACGGTCTTGTGTGGCTTGAGACCAATATGCTGAGAGGAAGGCATGGTAAAACTCTCCTTCACTGTGGCAATCGTGAATTACCGATCGCATTCTTACAGCTGGTTCATTCTCCAAGTAGCCACACATAAATTCTAATCTGTGTTCCAACGACCAGTTGGGAGGAAAACAATGAGAGAATTGATGGAGCCATGCTTGTGGATGAATGTCGTTGCCAGAATTCTTAAATGTTTTGAATTTACGTGTAGTAATGAACAGCTTATAGTCAAAATCATCATGTCGGCGAGTAGCATATCGGTCATTGTTACGTCGTGTCGGCGGTTCCATCTCAAAATTCGGTGTACCTTGCCAATTTCTTTCATAATTACCGAAATGCCCTGTGTTATTATTTTGCGGCTGTTCCGTATTTCTATGTCCCTCTTCCCTTATTGGGGCGCGAGTGTCCTCTGAAATACGTAATTCTTGTATTACCTGTGTCAGCTGATCTTGTACTTCCCGGATTTCTCTTTGGTGTTGTGTATTAATTTGATTCTGATTTTGTTTGAATTTTCTTATTTGTTCATACTCTTCTGTGTCAGTGAAGGCTACGGGTCTTGTGTCATTCAGATCATCATCTACCTTTGTAGATAAGTTAGTGACCTGATCCGAAAGTTCGGCTACTTTCTCCGATAGTGTACTTATTTCTTCAGTGTGTTTTTCTGAACCAAGTTTCAGAGTATCTACTGTGTCCTTAAAGTTTTCCTGAGGTTTTGCAAGTTGCGTAACCGAATCGGTAGATGCAACTGAGTCAAATTTAGCTTGCAAGGTCTCATGATTTTCATGAACAATAATTTGCAGTTCTTTTATGGCTGCTTCGTGATTCTGTAATGCATTTTCATGCCGCGAAAAAATAGGTTGAAAATGCTCACAAATTTGTGTTTTTACGTCATTACAGACTTTTTGACATTTCGATTCAATGTTATGTAACTCAGTAGTTAAATCTTCACGTGTTTGTTCAAGTGTTTGTTCCAATGAGTCTAACTTTTTAAGATTTTGTTCCACTGTGTCTAACTTTTTGAGATTTTGTTCCACTGTGTCTAACTGTTGCTGTGTTTGTCTCTGATTTTGTTCCAATGTGTCTAACTTTTGCAGCTTTTGCTGTGTTTGTCTCTGATTTTGTTCCATTTGTTGCATTAGTTGTAATAACAATGCATTAGTGTCTGGAATCTGTTCCTCTACTCTTTTCGGCAGTGCATTTGCACCGGCAACATTCACATTTTGACAAGCTGAAAATGTGTCTTGACTTATTTGAGAAAACGGTGAGGACGCAAAACCTGAATCTACAGTATTTGCAATATTGTGTTCTGTCATTCCCGATTCCTGAGGCGAGCTGTTGCCGACCAATTGATCGATAACGCTTCCCTGTTCACTACCTGTTTCACTGTCTACACCATTGTTTGCCGCCCGCTCCATTTCCCTATGCGCAATTACCAAATTACTACTTTGAACATCAGTTAATTCATTACTCGGTGGCGCTAACACACTGCTTTCATTTTCACTGTCATTTCTCAGTTTACTTTGGAGCCTAGTATTACGTTTTTCACACGCCATTATTGTCACAGTATTTCACACGACAACACAGAAAAACACAATTTGAAGATCAAAAATAAGAGAACACATTAACATAGCACTGAAAATAATATCTAGTTAACTGCAAGCGCAGCTGCGAAATACTTGGTGCAAATCTACATGCATGCCACAACTGTTTTACTGTACAACAATGAAAGACTGCAACTACAAAGGAGATTTTCTCTACAATTACGCGCTAGCAATAAACAAAATCTACACTAATTACACAAACTACAACAAAAAATCAGAAGATTCCAGTGAGGTATCCTCGGCTAAGGGTCGACATATGAAACTTCCCCTTTGAACAATTATACAAGACTGTGTTTAAACTGACACACAATATTTTGTTAGCGCAACGCAATCTGACTTTCAAAATTCCCTACAAAAGAATGGCCCTGACTAACATTAAACTATACCTTTCACAAATCACTTACCTCACAAAAATCTTCGCTGCTCAAGCTACTGCAATACAGCGAGCGCCACTACTGCCAGCTCCGCCATCTCTCTCCCCACATCCACCACTGCTGGCGGCTCACCTCCAACTGCGCAACGCTACGCGCTGTTCACAGCCAGCTGCCTAACACTACAATGGCGAGTATTACAACAATGCAAAGCAGACACAGACTGCCCACAGCACAGCCAGTGATTTTCATACAGAGGTGGCGTTACCAATAAAAAAACCTAAACAGCCTACTTACATAGAGAAAACATAAACAGCCTACTTACATAGAGAAAACATAAACAGCCTACTTACATAGAGAAAACATAAACAGCCTACTTACATAGAGAAAACATAAACAGCCTACTTACATGTTTTAGTAACCTCTTTTATTTTAGCATCATCATCTTGACGCGAAATATCTGATGGATGCTGCAGCGTCGATATGCAGTGTTCCTTGAACATCTAACTGACTTTTGTGAGGTCACCTCTCTCCTTCACTGGTTCCCATTACTCGCGGAAGACAGTGATAGTTGTGTTGACACAATGGTTGCACCCACCATCTGTTCTACTGTGGGCGTCGGATGTTGTCTATCAGCATCCCTAGAGATGTCGGTCGATCACGATACACTTGCGACTTCAGGTAACCCCAAAGCCAATAATCGCACAGACTGAGGTCTGGGGACCGGGGAGGCCAAGCATGACAAAAGTGGCCACTGAGCACTCGATCATCACCAAACGACGCGCGCAAGAGATCTTTCACGCGTCTAGCAATAAGGGGTGGAGGGCCATCCTGCATAAACATCGTACGTTCCAGCAGGTGTTTATCAGCCAGGCTGGCGATGATGCGATTCTGTGACATATCGGCGTAAGGCACCTCTCACCCGTCACGGTAGCAGTCACAAAACCAGAATCACGCATTTGATCAAAGAAAAAAGGCCCGATAACGGTAGATGTGGTAAATCCAACCCATACCGTGACTTTCTCGTCGTGCAGTGGAGTTTCCACGACAGTTCTAGGATTTTCGGTAGCCCAAATTCTGCAGTTGTGGGCGTTGACAGACCCTCGGAGCGTGAAATGAGCTTCATCAGTCCACAACACATTACTCAACCAATCGTCATCTTCCGCCATCTTTTGAAACGCCCACACCGCAAATTCCCTCCGCTTCACTGAATCTCCAGGTAACAGTTCATGATGCCGATGGATTTTGTACGGATAGCATCGGGGGGTACGCCTCAGTGCCAACGAAACAGTAGTGTATGGAACGCCGGTGCGACGTGCGGCTGCACGAGCGCTGACTTCCCCAGGCATAGACGAATCCGCTACAGTCTCCATTTCTTTCTGAACTGTCTCAGCAGCATTACGCCTTGTGCTCGGTCGGCCACTATGGGGTGTATCGTCTAAAGAACCCGTGACTTCGAACTTCGAAATCATTCTCGCCACAGCTGCATTTGTCAACGGACATTTACCCGTTCGAATCCACTTCAAAAATGGCTCTGAGCACTATGGGACTCAACTGCTGTGGTCATCAGTCCCCTAGAACTTAGAACTACTTAAACCTAACTAACCTAAGGACATCACATACACCAATGCCCGAGGCAGGATTCGAACCTGCGACCGTAGCAACAGCGCGGCTCCGGACTGGAGCTCCTAGAACCGCACGGCCACCGCGGCCGGCAATCCACTTCCTATGGCGATAGAATCGTAACGCTGAACTAGCACATTCCCGATTCTGATAATACAGCTTCACTAAAAGCGCCTTTTCAGGTAACGTCAGCATGCTGCGACTGCTGGCGCTTCTCATTCTCTCTCTCATTACAGCTCCTTTTATACACGATTGTCATGCGAAGTCACTGACGTTTTGCTGTCCAGAGCCATCTGTGGGACATTTTGTAAACTTTTTTCTTTTTTGGTTCTAATAAAACCCCATGTCATTCCTAGCATATGTGTTAATTTTTAGCACTATATCTACATTATTCCGTGCTTTATTAAGTTTTCAAATTTATACTGACTTTTTGATCACCCGGTATAGAACAGGGAGTGTGAAATGACGCAACAGCCAACCACTGTGTAGAAAATGAGGGCTAGAAGAACTGGATGGAGAGGACATATGGCGCGCATGCCTGAAAACAGTAGAGACATAGCATTTGTAGTCAGAATACCTTGAACAAGACGTTCACCTGACTGATCAAGAAAGCGATGTACGGATGACATCACAAAAGACCTACTTTTGGTGGCTGTTGAATTAAACGATAAAAACATCTAAACAGCAAAGTCACTGCAGGCCAATTTTGATGTGGGCATACATCCTTCAAGGTCGAGAAATGCCGGATGCGTCAGTAACTACTCTCCACCATGCACTCTAAATTGGCTTGCCGAGTGTACAAAAGAAAGTAGTAAAAGTGGAAACGGCATATACGGTAGAGAAGGACATTCGAGTGCCTGAGCAGCGCCGGGACTGCATCTCTTCGCTGTAGCGCTGGAAAACCCCCGGCGCTACGAATTGCAGCCGTGTGACGTATGGGAGCGCCGTAGCAGCAGCGAGACAAATGCCTGCGCGTGACGACGGCGACAGCCGGCAGGCTGAGAAATCGCCCACGATTCCGACCAGCGACGTCTCGTCCATCGCTTCGCGTCGCAAAGCATAAAACAGCCACCGTGTTTGAGCGACCTCTGGCGCGACGATCCGACTCGGCAAGACGATTGCTCGACCAAGTCTCGAAGGAAGTTCAGACTGGCACGAATGTGGAAGCATTTAACTTACAGAAACGAGACGGCACATTGCGTGCTTTAGTTACTTCAGAATATTGGAAACTCCTTGTAATGGAACGAAAAAGAGGACAGTTAAAGCTAGATGCTGTGTTTACAGTCAAAATTGATGTGAGTGCTAGTTAGGCTCATGTTCAAACAGGCAAAGGGTTTGAAGAGCCGAGTAGCTGCTTGTAAGTCGCGTGGCGGAACGCTGCTCAGACGGAGGCTACTGGTCGCCACTCTGACAACCCCAGGTTGGGATCCAACGGTCCAGCTGATATCGCGCGAAACTGAGTCAACGAGCCTCAGTCCGAAATTTAAACTGTGTCAATGTATGTGTCCAAAACAAAACAAAACAAAAATAAAATAAAATACACGACTGGCCATTAACATGGATACACCAAGAAGAAATGCAGATGATAAACGGGTATTCATTGGACAAATATATTATACTTGAACTGACACGTGATTACATTTTCACGCAGTTTGGGTGCATAGATCCTGAGAAATCAGTACCCAGAACAACCACCTCTGGCCGCAATAATGGCCTTAATACGCCTGGGCATTGAGTCAAACAGAGCTTGGATGGCGTGTACAGGTACAGCTGCCCATGCAGCTTCAACACCATACCACAGTTCATCAAGAGTAGTGACTGGCGTATTGTGACGAGGCAGTTGCTCGGCCAGCATTGATCAGACGTTCTCAATTAGTGAGAGATCTGGAGAATATGATGTCCAGGGCAGCAGTCGAATATTTTCTGTATCCAGAAAGGCCCGTACAGGAACTACAAAATGCGGTCGTGCATTATCCTGCTGAAATGTAGGGTTTCGCAGGGATTGAATGAATGGTACAGCCACGGGTCGTAACACATCTGAAATGTAACGTCTGCTTTTCAAAGTGCCGTCAATTCGAACAAGAGGTGACCGAGACGTGCAATCAATGGCACCCCATACCATCACGCCGGGTGATACGCCAGTATGGCGATGACGAATACACGCTTCCAATGTGCGTTCACCGCGATGTCGCCAAACACGGGTGCGACCATCATGATGCTGTAAACAGAACCGGGATTCATCCGAGAAAATGACGTTTTGCCATTCGTGCACCCAGGTTCGTCGTTGAGTGCACCATCGCAGGCGCTTCTGTATGTGATGCAGCGACCAGGGTAACCGCAGCCATGGTCTCCGAGCTGATATAGTCCATGCTACTGCAAACGTCGGCGAACTGTTTGTGCAGATGGTTGTTGTCTTGCAAACGTCCCCATCAGTTGACTCAGGGATCGAGACGTGACTGCTCGATCCGTTACAGCCATGAGTACAAGATGCCTGTCACCTCGACTGCTTTGGGATCCAGCACGGCGTTCCTTATTACCCTCCTGAACCCACCGATTCCATATTCCGCTAACAGTCATTGGATCTCGACCAACGGGAGCAGCAATGTCGCGATACGATAAACCGCAGTCGCGATAGACTACAACCCGACCTTTATCAAAGTCGGAAACGTGATGGTACGCATTTCTCCTCCTTACCCGAGGCATCACAACAACGTTTCACCAGGCAACGCCGGTTAACTGCTGTGTGTGTATGAGAAATCGGTTGGAAACTTTCCTCATATCAGCACGTTGTAGGTGTCACCACCGGCGCCAACCTTGTGTCAATGCTCTGAGTAGCTAATTATTTGCATATCACAGCATCTACTTCCTGTCGGTTAAATGTCGCGTCTGTAGCACTTCATATTCGTGGTGTCGCAATTTTAATGGCCAGTAGTGTAAATAAAGTAAAACAAAATAAAACGTGACAAAGAGGCCAAAATGTAATGACAAACAACTTAGCGTAATTAACGGGGCGAAGGTGACTAGTTTGATATTGCTTGCTACGAATTCCTCTACGGCGCCAGTCTCTTCACTTCAGAGTAGCACTTTCAACCAACGTCTATATTTATTTGCTAGATGTCTTCCAATCTCTGTCGTTCTCTACAGTTTTTACCCTCTACAGCTGTGGGGGTCCGGATGGGGGTTTGTCGGGGACGGCCAGCTCGTCCCACGCATCCCCTGATCGGACTACGACTGTGGTTGCCCGGGATACTGCCCGCATTGAGGCTGATCCCTCACCTGTGGTAGAGTGGGAGGTCGTCTCAAGGTGTGGCAGGGGCGAAAGACATTCCGGAGGGCTGAACGGAAAGCCTCTCCAGTTTGTCTGACGAACCGGTTTCAGGCTCTGTCTCAGGCTGATACTGATCTTCGGCCTGACATGGCTTCTTGTCCTGTTCCAGAGGTTGCCCCTCAGTCTGCAAGATCCGGGCAGTCGCAGAGGGTGGGCTTACTGGTAGTTGGGAGCTCCAACGTCAGGCGCGTAATGGGGCCCCTTAGGGAAATGGCAGCAAGAGAGGGGAAGAAAACCAATGTGCACTCCGTGTGCATACCGGGGGGAGTCATTCCAGATGTGGAAAGGGTCCTTCCGGATGCCATGAAGGGTACAGGGTGCACCCATCTGCAGGTGGTCGCTCATGTCGGCACCAATGATGTGTGTCGCTATGGATCGGAGGAAATCCTCTCTGGCTTCCGGCGGCTATCTGATTTGGTGAAGACTGCCAGTCTCGCTAGCGGGATGAAAGCAGAGCTCACCCTCTGCAGCATCGTCGACAGGACTGACTGCGGCCCTTTGGTACAGAGCCGAGTGGAGGGTCTGAATCAGAGGCTGAGATGGTTCTGCGACCGTGTGGGCTGCAGATTCCTCGACTTGCGCCATAGGGTGGTGGGGTTTCGGGTTCCGCTGGATAGGTCAGGAGTCCACTACACGCAACAAGCGGCTACACGGGTAGCAGGGGTTGTGTGGCGTGGGCTGGGCGGTTTTTTAGGTTAGATGGCCTTGGGCAAGTACAGAAAGGGCAACAGCCTCAACGGGTGCGGGGCAAAGTCAGGACATGCGGGGACCAAGCAGCAATCGGTATTGTAATTGTCAACTGTCGAAGCTGCGTTGGTAACGTACCAGAACTTCAAGTGCTGATAGAAAGCACCGAAGCTGAAATCTTTATAGGTACAGAAAGCTGGCTTAAGCCAGAGATAAATTCTGCCGAAATTTTTACAAAGGTACAGACGGTGTTTAGAAAGGATAGATTGCATGCAACCGGTGGTGGAGTGTTCGTCGATGTTAGTAGTAGTTTATCCTGTAGTGAAGTAGAAGTGAATAGTTCCAGTGAATTATTATGGGTGGAGGTTACACTCAACAACCGAACTAGGTTAATAATTGGCTCCTTTTACCGACTTCCCGACTCAGCAGCATTAGTGGCAGAACAACTGAGAGAAAATTTGGAATACATTTCACATAAATTTTCTCATCATGTTATAGTCATAGGTGGAGATTTCAATTTACCAGATATAGACTGGGACACTCAGATGTTTAGGACGGGTGGTAGGGACAGAGCATCGAGTGACATTATACTGAGTGCACTATCCGAAAATTACCTCGAGCAATTAAACAGAGAACCGACTCGTGGAGATAACATCTTGGACCTACTGATAACAAACAGACCCGAACTTTTCGACTCTGTATGTACAGAACAGGGTATCAGTGATCATAAGGCCGTTGCAGCATCCCTGAATATGGAAGTTAATAAGAATATAAAAAAAGGGAGGAAGGTTTATCTGTTTAGCAAGAGTAATAGAAGGCAGATTTCAGACTACCTAACAGATCAAAACGAAAATTTCTGTTCCGACACTGACAATGTTGAGTGTTTATGGAAAAAGTTCGAGGCAATCGTAAAATGCGTTTTAGACAGGTACGTGCCGAGTAAAACTGTGAGGGACGGGAAAAACCCACCGTGGTACAACAACAAAGTTAGGAAACTACTGCGAAAGCAAAGAGAGCTCCACTCCAAGTTTAAACGCAGCCAAAACCTCTCAGACAAACAGAAGCTAAACGATGTCAAAGTTAACGTAAGGAGGGCTATGCGTGAAGCGTTCAGTGAATTCGAAAGTAAAATTCTATGTACCGACTTGACAGAAAATCCTAGGAAGTTCTGGTCTTACTTTAAATCAGTATGTGGCTCGAAACAGCATATCCAGACACTACGGGACGATGATGGCATTGAAACAGAGGATGACACGCGTAAAGCTGAAATACTAAACACCTTTTTCCAAAGCTTTTTCACAGAGGAAGACCTCACTGCAGTTCCTTCTCTATATCCTCGCACAAACGAAAAAATGGCTGACATCGAAATAAGTGTCCAAGGAATAGAAAAGCAACTGGAATCACTCAATAGAGGAAAGTCGACTGGAGCTGACGGGATACCAATTCGATTCTACACAGAGTACGCGAAAGAACTTGCCCCCCTTCTAACAGCCGTGTACCGCAAGTCTCTAGAGGAACGGAGGGTTCCAAATGATTGGAAAAGAGCACAGATAGTCCCAGTCTTCAAGAAGGGTCGTCGAGCGGATGCGCAAAACTATAGACCTATATCTCTGACGTCGATGTGTTGTAGAATTTTAGAACATGTTTTTTGCTCGAGTATCATGTCGTTTTTGGAAACCCAGAATCTACTATGTAGGAATCAACATGGATTCCGGAAACAGCGATCGTGTGAGACCCAACTCGCTTTATTTGTTCATGAGACCCAGAAAATATTAGATACAGGCTCCCAGGTAGATGCTATTTTTCTTGACTTCCGGAAGGCGTTCGATACAGTTCCGCACTGTCGCCTGATAAACAAAGTAAGAGCCTACGGAATATCAGACCAGCTGTGTGGCTGGATTGAAGAGTTTTTAGCAAACAGAACACAGCATGTTGTTATCAATGGAGAGACGTCTACAGACGTTAAAGTAACCTCTGGCGTGCCACAGGGGAGTGTTATGGGACCATTGCTTTTCACAATATATATAAATGACCTAGTAGATAGTGTCGGAAGTTCCATGCGGCTTTTCACGGATGATGCTGTAGTACACAGAGAAGTTGCAGCATTAGAAAATTGTAGCGAAATGCAGGAAGATCTGCAGCGGATAGGCACTTGGTGCAGGGAGTGGCAACTGACCCTTAACATAGACAAATGTAATGTATTGCGAATACATAGAAAGGTGGATCCTTTATTGTATGATTATATGATGGCGGAACAAACACTGGCAGCCGTTACTTCTGTAAAATATCTGGGAGTATGCGTGCGGAACGATTTGAAGCGGAATGATCTTATAAAATTAATTGTTGGTAAGGCGGGTACCAGGTTGAGATTCATTGGGAGAGTGCTTAGAAAATGTAGTCCATCAACAAAGGAGGTGGCTTACAACACACTCGTTCGACCTATACTTGAGTATTGCTCATCAGTGTGGGATCCGTACCAGATCGGTCTGACGGAAGAGATAGAGAAGATCCAAAGAAGAGCGGCGCGTTTCGTCACAGGGTTATTTGGTAACCATGATAGCGTTACGGAGATGTTTAATAAACTCAAGTGGCAGACTCTGCAAGAGAGGCGCTCTGCATCGCGGTGTAGCTTGCTCGCCAGGTTTCGAGAGGGTGCGTTTCTGGATGAGGTACCGAATATATTGCTTCCAACTACTTATACCCCCCGAGGAGATCACGAATGTAAAATTAGAGAGATTAGAGCGCGCACGGAGGCTTTCAGACAGTCGTTCTTCCCGCGAACCATACGCGACTGGAACAGGAAAGGGAGGTAATGACAGTGGCACGTAAAGTGCCCTCCGCCACACACCGTTGGGTGGCTTGCGGAGTATAAATGTAGATGTAGATGTACCTCTGATACTATAGAAATTATTCTCTGATCTCTTAACATATGTCTTGAGTCATCCTCTTCCTTTTTCATATATTCCTTCCCTCGCTGATTCTGCCGAGACCTTCGTGTCCTGTTTATTAGTATTCTCCTGCAATGTCAGATTTCAAACGCTCTTGGTTCAAATGGCTCGAAGCACTGTGGGACTTAACATCTGAGGTCATCAGTCCCATAGACTTAGAACTACTTAAACCTAACTAACCTAAGGACATCACACACATCCATGCCAGAGGCAGGATTCGAACCTGTGATCGTAGCAGCAGCGCGGTTCCGGACTGAAGTGCCTAGAAACGCTGGGTCACAGCGGCCGGCTCCCAACCCTCTTACTCTCTTCAATTCCAGTTTTTCCACAGTCCGTGTTTCACTTCCACACAATGTTCCAAACGCAGATTCGCAGATATTGCTTCTTCAGATTGAAGCCTACGTTTGACGCCATCAAACTTCAATTGGCCTGGAGTACTTTCTTTACCTGTGATACTGTGTCTTCGCCTTGTTTTTCCGTCATGGGTTACCTAGTTTCCACGGTAGGAGAATTCCTTAACATCGTCTACTTTGTGGTCACCATTTTTTATATAAAATTTCTCTCTTTTCTCATTTCTCTACTGCTCATTACATTTATCTTTTACCGGTTTACTGTCAATCCATATTCCTTACTCAGTAGGCAGATCGTTCCATTAACAGATATCTTAATTTTGCTGCACTTGCACTGAGGATAGAAATGTCATCAGTGATTCTTATCAATAATATCTCTTCACCCTGAATTGTTGTCTAACTCGTGATCCTTTGATTTCCGTCATAGCTTAGATGTATAGACTGAACAGTAGGGGTGAAAGACCGCATCCCTGACTTAAACCCTTTTTATATCCAAGTTCTTCTTTCTTGCTCCTCCAGTCTTATTGTTTACTCTTGGTCGTCGTAACATTTCATATTACTCGTGTTTCACTATAGCTTACCGATATGTTTCTCAGAACTTCGAACGTCTTGCACTGTTTCACAGTGTCGAAAGGTTTTCTTAAATTAACAAATGCCGTGATCATATGTGCCATTTTCTTCAGGCTCGCTTCCATTATCAAGCGAAAATCCAGACCTGCAACTCTGGTGCCATTACCTTTTTGAAATGGAAACTGATCGTCTTCTAACAAATGCTCAGCGTTCTTTTTCACAGTACGGAGTAGCACTTTGATTGGAACTGTCATCACGCCTGGAGTGACTGGGATTGTATGACGACCACTTCCGCGTTACTGGTTCAAATGGTTCAAATGGCTCTGAGCACTATGGGACTTAACATCTGAGGTCATCAGTCCCCTAGAACTTAGAACTACTTAAACCTAACTAACCTAAGGACATCACACACATCCATGCCCGAGGCAGGATTCGAACCTGCGACCGTAGCAGTCCCGCGGTTCCTCCGCGTTACTGCTACTTGCGAAGTGCACGTCTTTCATCTACACTGAAGCGCCAAAGAAACTGGTACAGGCAGATGTATTCACATACAGAGATTTGTAAACAGGCAGAATACGGCGCTGCGGTCGGCAACGCCTGTATAGCACAACAAGTGTCTGGCGTAGTTGTTAGATCGGTTACTGCTGCCTCAGTGGCAGGTTATCAAGAGTTAACTGAATTTGAACGTTATGTTACAGTCGGCGCACGAGCGATGGGGCACGGCATCTCCAAGGTATCGATGAAATGGAGATTTTCCCTCACGACCGTTTCACAAGAGTACCGTGAATTTGAGGAATCCGGTAAAGACATCAAATCTCATACATCTTTGCGGCCTGAGAAAGATCCTGCAAAAACAGTACCAAAGACGACTAAAGAGAATCGTTAAACGTGACAGAAATGAAACTCTTCCTCAAATTGCTGCAGATTTCAATACCGCTACATCAACAAGTGTCAGCGTACCCCATTCAACGAAACATCATCGATATGGCCTTTTGGAGCCGAAGGCTCTCTCGTGTGCCCTTGATGACTGTATGACACAAAGCTTTACACCTTGCTTGGGCCCGACATTGGACTGTTGCTGACTGGAAACATGTTGCCTGGTCGGACTAGTCGGCAACCGCTTGAATCCGTTGACCCTGCATGTCGGCAGGGGTTTTTCAAGCTGAAGGCTCTGTAATGGTGTAGAGCGTGTGCAGTTGGAATTGTATGAGACCCCTGATACATCTAGATACGACTGTGACGGGTGACACGTACGTAAGCATCCTGTCTGATCACCTGCATCCATTCATGTCCATTCTGCGTTCCGACGGACTTGGGCAATTCCAGCTAGACAGTGCGACACCCCACATGTGCAGAATTGCCACAGAGTGGCTCCAAGAACACTCTTCTGAGTTTAAACACTTCCGCTGGCCACCAAACTCCTCAGACATGATTATAATTGGGCATGTCTGGGATGCCTTGCAACGTGCTGTTCCGAAGAGATCTCCACCCCTGTTCCGAAGAGATCTCCACCCCTCGTACTCTTACAGATTTATGGACAGCCCAGCAGGATTCATGGTGTCAGTTGCATCCAGCACTACATCAGACATTAGTCAAGTTCATACCACGTCGTGTTGCGGCACTTCCGCTTGGTCGCGGGGGCCTACACGATATTAGACAGATGTAGCAGTTTCATTGGGTCTTCAGCGTTAAACAGCTGCGTACGACTGGACTGTATGAGGGATGGTATCACAGGACTTTTGTTGTCACGAACTCCTATCCACACTGCACTTCTGCGAAACTCAATGAGGTGCTATATGCCAACATAGGAGGTAAACATCCTTGTGTCCCTGGCTGAAAGTGCGGGCTGGCATTTGAAGATAACATTTCCGGATTGTTTGGGCGCCAATTCTCCGAAGTGCTCGACGAATGGGTGTCCCTAAGCGACTGCTTGTCCTCTGGGTACGAATTTACACTAGACATTCTACTGTAGAGATTTCACTATTACTTAAGCATTGATCTGCAGAAATAGTTAGCTCTCTCCAACCGATAGTCTGCTTTGGTGGCATGACATCGGTGTGGTTTGGTGAGAGAAAATGAGCCTTAATGGTAAAATCGAACAATTTAATAAATAACTTTTAAATTAATCACTTGATACGTCCCTGTTCTGTATGAATTGACTCGTTATTTCGCAAGAAATGTGAATCAGGAATTGTATTATCAGAATTAATCACCATTGTATTGTATTGTGTGTTAACTAGGGGACTAGAAACGACGGTGAAGCTACGTTCCCGCCGTAGCCGGAGTGGTCCACAACACCACGACGACTACCGCAGTCCACTTCAACCCTCCGCCGCCCCACACCGAACCACTCTTGCAGGGTTATTATGCTGTTCGGCCCCCGGTGGACCCCCGTAGGGAACGTCTCACACCAGACGAGTGTAACCCCTATGGCTCTGAGCACTATGCGACTTAAATTCTGAGGTCATCAGTCGCCTAGAACTTCGAACTACTTAAACCTAACTAACCTAAGGACATCACACACATCCATGCCCGAGGCAGGATTCGAACCTGCGACCGTAGCGGTCGCCCGGCTCCAGACTGTAGCGCCCAGAACCGCACGGCCACTCCGGCCGGCTGTAACCCCTATGTTTTCTTGGTCGAGTAATGGTGGTGTACGCGTATGAGGAGAACTTATTTGCGTAGCAATCGCTGACGTAGTGTAGCTGAGGCGGAATAAGGGGAACAAGCCCGCATTCGCCGAAGCAGATGGAAAACCGACTAAACACCATCAACAGATTGTCCTTCCCAGTCCGGAAACCGTGCGTTAAACCGCACGGCCTACCGGGCGGGCCTTTAATCACCATACGATATTTCTGTGCCTGTGTTATTCCGATTTACGATTCAAAGTTCCTTCGGACATACATGTATGTTCGGAGTAACTTTCCATCGTAAATTTGAATAACACAAGCCACGGAATATCGTATTTATCCGTCGACAGCGGGCAAGCGACTTTCAAGTAAAATGTCTCTCCTGTACGGTAACGTACATAGAAGCTGTACGTGTACAGGTTGTAGATGTAGGTTTGGCGACATATTGAAGTTTGGTTGTAGCCGTCAGTTATGCACCGATAGCCAAATCAGTTCCGCTTCGAGCACCAAGCTGGAAGGTCCTTGTTTATTTTACTTGCAGCAGCGTTGCTTGTGTGAAGTTCTGTCTGCCGAGTAGCGCCTCCGCTCTCTCTTAACGTCTGTTTGTGCTACTCTGCTTGCAGCGGCGTCGGCCGCTCCGCTGTGGCTACCACGGTTTCCACGTGCAATCCGCGAAAAGGTACTTTGTGCTTTATTTTCAATAAAACAATGCGACACGTTCAGCCAGGATCTCTACAAATCCGTGTTTGGCTTGTCCGTGCAATTCATGTGAACTCTGATGAAGTCCACACCACTTACTTCGACGCAGACGAGTAAGTGTTTTACATGAAATTTATGGGTCCCCTTCACGTTGAACGATTACAGTAGTGACATGGTTCTCAAGTTCCGTTCAAACTTCGCTATAATTCTGTTGGCATGGTGTCACTTGCAGATGTTGAAATTAACTGCATCAATCTTCGAGTGTTCAACCTCCTGCCGAAGGTTATGACATACAGCCTCCTTATGGTAGCGTGCAAAACGTCCGACGTGTAGTTGGTCTACTCAACACAGATTACAGAGTTATAGTGGAATTCGTTCCGTGGAAATGCAGGTCAAACGCAATATTCCATCACATTTACTAGTGTGTGGTTACGGTGTTCGTGGCATTTATACTGGCCATGACAGGAGCTGCTTCCTATGCAATGAAATTGGGCACGTTCGGTCTAATCGTCCGTGAAGGGTTTTTGTATTACAGCCGTCATCAATGCAGCGTCGCATATTGGCGGCTGCTGATTTGTTCCTTCCACATCCGACGTCGGACACTTTTGCTTCGGATCATAATGAACAAAAAGTCAGTTCTGTAATCGTGTAAATGAATTTCCGCCTTTACTTCAGCGACAGGTTCTCAATCCTACTGCCCCCAGGGCAGAACCTGTAACAGTGACAAACAAGCGACGCCGCATTCCAGATTGTAAGGATGAGGATTTCGCTCTGCCTTCTACCTCAACTCCCTCCGCATCGATTGTGTCCCCTCCTCCTTTCAATGCTCCGATATCTCCCGTCCGCGGTACGATGAGTGGCGAAGAAGTTATCTCCAGCACCCCTCCTGCTCGCGAAGTGGCTCCTTCCGAGCTGCCTGTGTCTGGAGAGGGAACGGAGTCCCCTTTTTGTCTTTGTGCCCTCCGTTACAGTCTGAGACAATGCAATGTCCTCCTGCTCCTTCATCTTCAGCCACCAACGGTTTCCCGTATTTGCCGCCTACAGTAAGTCCGGAGGAGAATAAAATTAGCGAGCAAGTATCACCTGCTGCATAGCTAGTCCCACAGAATGTTTCCGCCTTAGTGACTGGACCTGCATTACTTTACCTTGTTTTGAAGGGCAGCCGACAGAAACAACGTATACAACCTGACCGTTTGGTGGCACGTAATAAATCTAAGAAAAAAAGGTTGCGATGACGGTTGTTCTGGTGTCCTGATGTCTGATTCATGTGTGGACTCAAAAATGGACCTTGACGCTCAGCTGTCTCCATGATTCTGCTCGATACGTTCCGTACATCCCTGTATAGCTGTGATCAATGACTCAAGCCTACACGTTCATTTCTTCAAATGTTAATCGTGTGGAATCAGAATTGCGACTGGCTTCGCTGCGTCAGTTCATTTATGATTCATGTGCGAACATAATGTTATTACAGGTATTGTAGTCCAGGAATTTCTCCTTACCTGGTTTTGTATGATCTTCAATGACGCACCTGAAAATTCTACGGGGACCGCCTTATTCTTTCCTCCGAAGGCCTTCCTAGTGCTGAGGTTGAAATGTTGGATTCGTACCTTGGTTCTTTTATATGCCCCTTCTGGCACTGGTCGCGTAGTAGATCGTTCGCGTTATTACTGTAGTGGACTGGCCAGACAGCCAATCCACTATGACCGGTAGCCAGACAGCCAATCCACTATGACCGGTAGCCGAAAGGCACGCTTTAAGCTCACGCAGGCTGGCGTGAGGTCTAGAACATTACAAGGAAATGAGAACTTATAAAAACGGACGTAACTGGTAGAATACTTAACTTTAATCCACAATTGGTGAACATCTCTCTTGACTGTACATGCTTCACAAGATAAATATCAAATGCTATGGCTCCTTGCTAGGTCGTAGCAAATGACGTAGCTGAAGGCTATGCTAACTATCGTCTCGGCAAATGAGAGCGTAGTTGTCAGTGTAGCATCGCTAGCAAAGTCGTCTGTACAACTAGGGCGAGTGCTAGGAAGTCTCTCTAGACCTGCCGTGTGGCGGCGCTCGGTCTGCAATCACTGACAGTGGCGACACGCGGGTCCGACGTATACTAATGGACCGCGGCCGATTTAAAGGCTACCACCTAGCAAGTGTGGTGTCTGGCGGTGACACCACATTTACGAAGGGTAAATCGTTTATTTGTTGCGTAAGAGTCCTCCGGGTATTCTGTTGCGAGCCGGGGTGGCCGAGCGGTTCTAGGCGCTTCAGTCTGGAACCGCGCGGGCGCTACGGTCGCAGGTTCGAATCCTGCCTCGAGCATGGATGTGTGTGATGTTCTTAGGTTAGTTAGGTTTAAGTAGTTCTAAGTTCCAGGGAACTGATAGCCTCGGATGTTAAGTCCCATAGTGCTCATGGCCATTTGAACCATTTGATTTGGTATTCTGTTGCGTGATTTTAACTGTGTATTACGTCCCACAGACCAATCTCCATATTTTAATTTCTGTCGTGAATTACACATATAGGACCGCACCTTGCACCTGAAAGACGTCTAGATATGTAAATACCCTACGTTAGTTAAATTTAACCACTTTACTGCGACTTCTGGTGCCAGGTGAGATAGGTTTTACGTATCAGACTGCCCGAGCGGTAGTATTCGTGATGTTGAAGTCATTACAGCTTCATTTACGGATCACTGTGCTGTGATTACAGTCCTCCGTGGATGTTAAACGTCGGTCACCTATCTGACCCCTCTCTCGATAACGTGATGCGAGCAATATAGGAGCATACACTACACAGGGAAATACTGTTCTACCCTTGACTGGTGGACACAGCTGGAAAAAGCAAGGCTCAGGCAAACTTAGATACTTTTCTGTGCTGCCAAAGCGCGAGACTTTCGGAGAACTTACGAATATTACTATTCCATCCTGCACGAACTTTATGCTGCTTCAGATCACGTCCCTCTGCGAATTGCAGATATTAGGCGTGTAAAGACAAAATTGTTGACCTTGAAGAGAGTACAAATCGAAGATTTGAATATCCGATACAAGCCGCGGTCATTGATGACGGAAGAACTGACTTCCTTATATCACTTGCCGGCCGCGGTGGCTGAGCGGTTCTAGGCGCTTCAGTTCGGAACCAAGCGACTGCTACGGTCGCAGGTTCGAATCCTGCCTCAGGGATGGATGTGTGTGATGTCCTTATGTTGGTTAGGTTTAAGTAGTTCTATGTTCTAGGGGGCTGATGACCTCCGATGTTAAGTCCCGTAGTGCTCAGAGCCATTTGAACCTTATATCACTTGCTTCGGCATCGGACCTGTCGCCGACGCGCTTGTATTCATTCTCTCACGACATATGATGGACGTGTCGTAACGGCGTGAGCTCGTATCTTACACCAGTACTATGTAGACATCTACGACATCGATGAGTCTAGTGAAACCTTCTACCACCCACTAGTCAGCATCTTGGATACGACATTTACACCTGAACATAATGCAACTCTCTTCGCTGCCTTTCAGCTTGAGAAAATTGATAGGCTTATTGTGGGAACGCCTTCTTAAAAGTTCTCGGGTCTAGAATGACTACACAAGGAATTTTACGTGCGCTTTTGGCCGTTGTTGGGTTCTACCTTCACGTCCCTTTTGAATGAAGTGTTACAGGGTAGAGTTGTGGCGACCTCGTTCAAACTGGGAAAAATTGTTTTAATCCCGAAACGCCCTTGACCGCCCGCCTCTGATAGCTTTCGCCCAATTACTTTGTTAAGCTTTGATTATAAGACTGTGCCTAGGGCAGCTAATAGTAGGAAGGCGGCTCTGATGGAGACGATTGTTGCAAAACATCAAAGCTGCACACGTGGTCGTTCCATTCTTACTTCTGTAGTCGAATGTCCACCTGTGCTCTTGCTTTTCTAGACTTCAATAAGGCATTTGATCGTGTTAATCACGACTTTTTGCTTCGGATTCTGGAGGCATTTCGTTTTGCTGTTGACACACGGCGAGTGCTCTCAAATCTGTTTGCGGTTATTTCGGCTTCATTGGTTGTTAGTAGCCAACTGACGACCCCGATAATTATCCGTAGGGGAGTGCCTCAAGGAAGCCCACTGTCAATGACTTTGAGTTACCTCTGGAGCTTCTACTTTGGATGCTCGCATCCCAGCTGACAGGTTGGACGCTTTCCGGCTGGACTGCAGCTGTTCGTTCGTACCTCCACTGAAGGCTGTAGTCGGTGATTATTGCCCGAGTTCTGGTGCACTACGTAATGAAAATAAATGCAGGCTTGCCAAGTATTGATGACGCCGTTGTTACATGGGCTACTGTTGTGGATCGGCACGCGTCGGTCGGTATCATCATTGATCGTCGTCCGCTCAAAATGGTGACGCTCAACTGGAAGAAAATTCAGGGAGCGATACTAGAGCATGAAAGGCGTTCCCTTACTGTGCTCCAGAAAGTCAGAATACTGGATACGTATGTCTTATGCAAAGCTTATCATGTGGCCCAAATTTATCCGCTTCCCTCGATGACGGCGAAGAAACTTCACCAGTTGACGGTTCTTTTCTTATGGGAAAGACATATATTTCGCTTACGGTACAAGGTGATCACGGAGCTTCGTTCCTGTGAGGGGATGGGCCTGACTGATACACGAAGGAAGATGCTGATGATGTATGTGCGTCGCACTGTTTTGATGGTGACTCAAGAAGCTCACACATTCAAGTCTCGTTTATTTCTCTGTGTCCGTCCTGCTAGTCTTGAATGCCCCATTGATGTTGCTCGCACAAATTGTAAGTTAAAACACATTCGTGATTTCTATCTTGCGGTGAGCTATTTAGGGGTCGAGACCCGTCTTCACCATGAAGTTCCTGAAGACTCGTTGGGTAACAGTCTCTTGCCCGAACATCGTTGAAAGAGGATCGCCGTAAACGACCTGTACGAAAGTTTGGTTCAATATGAGACTTCCGATTTGCCGATGCGAGTAGCATCCTCGTGGTATAAGGTAGGAAGTAAGTTAATTCCAACGAACGAGCGACTTACCCGTATTGGGCTTAGCGACACGGAATTATGTAGTCGTCGTACTTCTACAGGTACGATACGACATCGCTTTACTTGGGGAGGTCATATGGCAAATTGGTCTTGGCCATCGACACAGCTGGCCTTCCGTAACCGATCTTCTGAGACTGTATACCCTACGGACATTACATTGCACCCAGATTCTTCCTTCTTTCCACGGTAGGAAACTCATACCATTATGTAGTTGCTGGACACTACGTTCATTATGTTGTAGAAGGCAAGGGGGAAGATCACATGAACTTCATGCAGTATATGATCACTTCCTATTGGACATGCTTGCGAATGCCTCGATATCGAGGCCTCTTTGCCAACATGTTGAATTTTGTTTTCCCTCGGCAAGGCATTGGTTAATTTCATTTTTCTGATGATAGGTGTTTTCCCTCGTTAACTATATTCCCAACCGATTTGCTTCTTTTCTTCTAGCTCTCCTGTTAGTTTTGTTTTGTGTTTTGCCTCAGCATCGTTCCAGTTCTATTGCAAAATGTGTATAGATGAAGTATATACACACATGGACGTATACAATCCGTGCAGTAAAATTGGGATTCTTCTCAGTTTTCTATTTAGAATGTAATCTGATTCGTTGTCGTTCTGCTTTTCGAATGCACACTACTGGCCATTGAAATTGCTACACCACGAATGATGGTTCAAATGACTCTGAGCACTATGCGACTCAACTGCTGAGGTCATCAGTCGCCTAGAACTTAGAACTAATTAAACCGAACTAACCTAAGGACAGCACACAACACCCAGCCATCACGAGGCAGAGAAAATCCCTGACCCCGCCGGGAATCGAACCCGGGAACCCGGGCGTGGGAAGCGAGAACGCTACCGCACGACCACGAGATGCGGGCGCTACACCACGAAGCCGGCCGGAGTGCCCGAGCGGTTCTAGGCGCTACAGTCTGGAACCGCGCGACCGCTACGGTCGCAGGTTCGAATCCTGCCTTGGGCATGGATGTGTATGATGTCCTTAGGTTAGTTAGGTTTAAGTAGTTCTAAGTTCTAGGGGACTGATGACCTCAGAAGTTAAGTCCCATAGCGCTCAGAGCCATTTGAACCATTACACCACGAAGATGACGTGTCACAGACGCGAAATTTAACCGACAGGAAGAAGATGCTGTGATATGCAAATGATTAGCTTTTCAGATCATTCACATAAGATTGGTGCCGGTGGCGACACCTACAATGTGCTGACATGAGGAAAGTTTCCAACCTATATCTCATACACAAACAGCAGTTGACCGGCGTTGCCTGGTGAAACGTTGTTGTGATGGAGAAATGCGTACCATCGTGTTTCCGACTTTGATAAAGGTCGGATTGTAGCCTATCGCGATTGCGGTTTATCGCATCGCGACGTTGCTGCTCGCGTTGGTCGACATCCAATGACTATTAGCAGAATATGGAATCGATGGGTTCAGAAGGGTAATACGGAACGCCGTGCTGGATCCCAACGGCCTCGTATCACTAGCAGTCGAGATGACAGGCATCTTATCCGCATGGCTGGAACGGATCGTGCAGCCACATCTCGATCCCTGAGTCGACAGATGGGGACAACAACCATCTGCACGGACAGTTTGATGACGTATGCAGCAGCATGGACTATCAGCTCGGAGACCATGGCTGCGGTTACCCTTGACGGTGCATCACAGACAGGAGCGCCTGCGATGGAGTTCTCGACGTACCTGGGGGCACGAATGGCAAAACATCGATTTTTCGGATGAATCCAGTTTCTGTTTAAAGCATCATGACGATCACATCCGTGTTTCCGACATCGCGGTGAACGCACATTGGAAGCGGGTATTCGTCATCGCCATACTGACGTATCACGCGGCGCGATGGTATAGGGTGCCATTGGTTACAAGTCTCGGTCACCTCTTGTTCGCATTGACGGCACTTTGAACAACGGACGTAGCATTTCAGATGTGTTACGACCCGTGGCTCTACCCTTCATTCGATCCCTGCGAAACCCTACGTTTCAGCATGATAATGCACGATTGCATGTTGCAGGTCCTGCACGGGCGTTTCTGGATACAGAAAATGTTCGACTGCTGCCCTGGCCATCAAATTCTCTAGATCTCTCACCAATTGAAAACGTCTGGTCAATGGTGGCCGAGCAACTGGCTCGTCACAATACGCCAGTCACTACTCTTGATGAACTGTGGTATCGTGTTGAAGCTGCATGGGCAGCTGTACCTGTACACTCCATCCAAGATGTGTTTGACTCAATGCCCGGGTGTATTAAGGCCGTTATTACGGCCAGAGGTGGTTGTTCTGGGTACTGATTTCTCAGGATCTATGCACCCAAACTGCGTGAAAATGTAATCACATGTCTGTTCTACTATAATATATCTGTCCAATGAATATCTGTTTATCATCTGCATTTTATCTTGGTGTAGCAATTTTAATGCCCAGTAGTGTATATTAAAACTAAAAATTATATGTTAAAAAATATAAAATTAAAAGTTAAAAACTACTAAAATAGAAAAAAAGCTTCGTAAAACAATTGTTAATACAAATCATGGCTTGTCGGCTACGTTCTCGTTTATTTATTTATTTTTTTATTATTATTCTGTTAGCATAATTAATTTTTTCCCCCTTTTGCAGCTTACATTACATGAATGATATGTCCATGGTCTACTGAAGTATCATGATAGTATCAAGTCAATCTGATAATAATAAAAAACAATGGTAAAGCGACCGCCAGTGAGAAGCGGGAAGTCTGGATTCGAAATACGATTTGGCTCAAATTTTCATTGTCGTCATTCCATTCTGCAGTTGACGGTTGTCCATATTCACGATTCAGGTTTTTTTTTTAAGGTTTTTCCCACCAAGTTACCTTTTAAGTTAAAATTCTAAAAGCTGCCTATAGCCTGTATTATAACTTGCTCTAAAAGTGAAATTAACGTGGAGGGTGGTATTGACGCCTTATAGCCTGGCACAGTCACTGTGTAAGCTGATCAGGAGATGATAGCTCTCGCGGCAGACACGTGCTGCTCAGGTCTGGAGACTGGCTGACGTAGAACACTTGTTCACGAGAACACGCGGCCGGTAGACGAGGTTTAGGTTACACTGTGATGTTTCGTGACACTGGTGCGATATTGTGTGTAGTTTTATTTGCTAAAATGGCTTTGTTTTCCCAATCAAATGACAACTCGTAGCGTAGATACGTAGGGTAAAAAGTAGTAGACTGCGATACGAATAGTACTTTAGCAAAGATGACAGTCTGTGGCTGCTTTAGTAGAAACACTGGTCTCTTGAATTAGCTTTGCTTATCCCGAATTGGGAACCTGGCGGCGACCTTGCACTTGTATTCGTCCCTGCTAATATTGTTTAACAAGCATTATAGAGTGCGGTGGTGGCGTCTGTTGTGCAACAGAACACTCAGTGGAAGGCAGAGGTGACGGCCAATTGAATGTCAGAAGTACAAAGCAGATCATCATCCGCTGGATCACGCAGGTCCCGAAATGCACATGTGCAAACACAATACGACCAACACATAAACCGCATATCAGTGCGCCCTCTATTGTCATTATACCAGCTACGAGCACCTTAGAGAGACAGTTTCCTACGGACGATCGGTTTCGGCTGTATTCTGTTTACTGTCCAGAACGAAATTAAATGCCATGATTATGCGGAAAGAGTACAAAATAACTTACGATTGAAATGTTGTTCCTCGATACGTGCACTATGTTGCACGTACAATTTTTATCAATTCACATGGTTCACTCACTTCAGGCGTGGACTGAAAAACTTGTGTTTGAACTTCATCATTATTCAACCGACATAAAAGCATTTTAGTGCTTCAGTCGTGTATGAGGAGGAGAGTCACATTGCCCGTGAGTAATAAATATTTAACTGCTTTTGAATATTCGCATGGAATTAAATTCGTGGGCACAAACAAGAAGTAGCGTATATCCAGTATACAAACGATAAAAACATGTCAGTGTGACAGTTATTCTGTGCAAAACGAAAACAGAAACTTTGACAGTGACACAGAGGTACTGCAGTGCCGGAGACAACGATACGCCATATGTTAGAAAAATGAAGCAAATAAAAAAAAGGGTAGTATTAATAAATACGAAAAAGCTGAAGAGAACATAAGGAGAAGCTGATATAACTCAAGAATGAGGGAGAAAAATAGTAAAGTTTTAAAAGTAAATGTTACATATAATACTGTAATTTAGAATAGCTTCACTGACATATTTCTATAGGAGTCTGTCGTATTTTTGGGCACTAACTTTAAAAATACAATTAATTGGAAAACGGAAAAATCGTCCACATAAATGAAAAATGGATAATTCATTCACATATTTAAAAGAATACTAAGTGTTCCTTCTTTATACGGACGCCTTAAGTTAGTTTGTTTTTCTGAATTCGTCGTGTAACACGTTTGCGCACGATGGTCCGCCGGACGGGAGGGGGCAATACGTGAATGACATACTCATAAAAGCAGTCTCCCACGTGTAACGCCGCTGACTTCTTCTCAAATACCGAGCGAAGTGGCGCAGTGGTTAGCATACTGGACTCCCGTTCGAGAGGACGACGGTTCAAACCCGTGCCCGGCTATCCTGATTTAGGTTTTCCGTGATATCCCTCAATCGTTTCAAACAAATGCCGGGATGGTTCCTTTGAAATGTCACGGCCTATTTCCTGCCCCATCCTTCCTTAATCCGTTATTGCGCTCTATCTCCAATGACCTCGTTGTCAACGAGACATAAACACTAATCTCCTCCTCCTCCTCTTCTCAAGCTTGTACTTAAATGGCTTATTCTTGGCTGTTAATGTCTCATAAGAACGTCATGAATTTAAGTGATTTGTGATGGAGCTCGTTAACGACGTATTGCTTAAATATGTTATGCTAGGTTGAAGTTCTGATAATACACTACTGGCCATTAACATTGTTACACCAAGAAGAAATGCAGATCATAACCGGGTAGTCATTCGACAAATATATTATACTAGAACTGACATGTGATTACATTTTCACGCAATTTGGGTGCATAGATCCTGAGAAATCAGTACCCAGAACAACAAACAACCTCTGGCCGTAACAACGGCCTTGTTACGCCTGGGCATTGGGTCAAACAGAGCTTGGATGGCGTGTACAGGTACAGCTGCGCAACCAGCTTCAACACGATACCACAGTTCATCAAGAGTAGTGACTGGCGTATTGTGACGAGCCAGTTGATCGGCCACCATTGAACAGATGTTTTCAATTGGTCAGACATCTGGAGAATATGCTGTCCAAGGGAAGCAGTTGAACGTTTTCTGTATCCAGAAAGGCCCATACAGGACCTGCAACATCTGGTCGTGCATTATCCTGCTGAAATGTAGGGTTTCGCAGGGATCCGATGAAGGGTAGAGCCACGGGTCGTAACACATCTAAAAAGTAGCGTCCACTGTTCAAAGTGCCGACGCTGCGAACAAGAGGTGACCGAGACTTGTAACCAATGGCACCTCCTACCATCACGCCGGGTACAGGCTCCCAATGTGCCTTCACAGCGATGTCGCCAAACACGGATGCGATCATCATGATGCTGTAAACAGAACCGGGATTCATCCGAAAAAATGACGTTATGCAATTCGTGCACCCGGGTTCGTCGATGAGTACACCATCGCAGGCGCTCCTGTCTGTGATGCAGCGTCAAGGGTATCCGCAGCCATGGTCTCCGAGCTGATAGTCCATCCTGCTGGATACGTCGTCGATCTGTTCGTGCAGATGGTTGTTCTCTTGCAAACGTCCCCATCTGTTGACTCAGGAATCGAGACGTGGCTGCACGATCCGTTACAGCCATGCGTATAAGATGCCTGTCATCTCGACTGCTAGTGATACGAGGCCCTTGGGATCCAGCACGGCATTCCGTATTACCCTCCTGGACCCACTGATTCCATATTCTGCTTACAGTCATTGGATCTCGACCAACGCGAGCAGCAATGTCGCGATACGATAAACCACAATCGCGATAGGCTACAATCCGACCATTATCAAAGTCGGAAACGTGATGGCACGCATTTCTCCCCCTTACGCGAGGCATCACAACAACGTTTCACTAGGCAACGCCTGTCTACTGCTGTTTGTGTATGAGAAATCGACTGGAAACTTTCCTCATGTCAGCACGTTTAAGGTGTCGCCACCAGCGCCAACCTTGTGTGAATGCTATGAAAAGCTGATCATTTGCATGTCACAGCATCTTCTTCCTGTCGGTTAAATTTCGCGTCTGTAGCACGTCATCTACGTGGTGTAGCAATTTTAATGGCCGGTAGTGTGCTTTGAGGTCCAAACCAAGTCGGCCAGCTTGTGCGTTTGGAGAACTTATTTTGTTGTCGTGTGGACTCTTACTCCTGCAGTGCAATTAAAATGGTCAGCCATAGCCCCCTTTCTCTGGTAGATCGATAGCGCGTTACCTCACTCATCTTCGCTACAGCACATCGTCGTCTGCTCTCTTTATGGACAGTTATCCTACGGGATGGTACCACTGCAGTCAGGGAAGACATAAAGCTTGAACAGATGAGAGTGTCCTTAATAATGTTCACATACTCCGATGAGATTATAGAGTATAGAGAAGCGTCTTTGACCAGTAAACAAAAATTTAAAGTAGAGTCCACGACACAAATCCAGCCACTGCTTAAATTCTGAGTAAAAATTTTCGGCAGTGGAGGCCGAAGATACACGGTACGAGCAGTTACCGTCGTTCTGCTAAAAGCCTTCTCAAAGAGGACAAAGGAACAACGGAGATTTGGGGCACCGTCTTCCCCCTGAGCTGGGAAACTGCACCTAAAAAGCGGGAGGATCACCAATGATCAACGGTATGAGGATGTAGATGGAAATGGAAACCACTGCATTTAAGACATGCAGTTTGTAACCACAGGACATATGGCCCGTAATTAAGAAACTGTCTTGATGATATCGCCAGTGACAAAAGAATTCCGGGTTAGTCTAAATTGGGATATCCGCGTGGAGATTCTCAAGGAAAAGGGGGAGTGAACGTGAGAAAAATATGGAATAACTAACAAAAGGGTAGCATTTTGCGAATTGGGGCGTGGAGGGTGGTAGGGGAAGTGGAAGTACTGACGTGTGAAATGGAAATGCTCAGTGTAGATATAGTGCCTGTGAGTGAAGTGAAATGAAAATAAGATAACTTTTTCTGGTCAGACGAACTTAGGATCATACCAAGAGCAGCAGAAAACGGTGTGAAGGTAGTAGGATTAATCAGGAATAGGAAGGTAGGTCAGAGAGCAAGTTATTGTAAACGGTTCAGTTATAGGATTGTTCTTGAATGAGGTTTTCACTCTGCAGCAGAGTGAGCGCTGATATGAAACCTCCTGACAGATTAAAACTGCTTGCCGGACCGAGATTGGAACTCGGGACATTCGCCTTTCATGAGCAAGTCCTCTACCATCTGAGCTACCCAAGTACGACTCATAGCGTCCTCACAGCTTCAATTCTACCAGTACCTCGTCTCCTACCTTCCAAAACTCACAGAAGCCCTTCTGCGAACCTTACAGAACTAGCACTCCTGGAAGAAAGAGCACTTTACTTCCAATGGCAAAGATCCAGAGTTCGAGTCTCAGTCCGGCATACAGTTTTAATCTGTCAGGGGGTTTCAGAATTATTCTTATCTGAATCGACAGCAAACCAGCACCAGCTATATTAGTTCAAGGAGAACTTGCGCGAACACATTGGCTCAAACACCACAAGAAGAGGTGATGTACTGGGAAATGACGTGGGAACGCAAGAAGATCGCGGTTGGACGTACACTATGGTGAGAGAGAGAGATTCCGAAATCAGTTGGTAGATTACGGGGTGTACCCTGGAGCACGCAAAGGTACCTATCACACTTTAGTAAATAAGAGAAAGCTAAATAGTTTAAGAGTAAGCTGAAAATCAATCAGTGCTCATGGTGATGGAAGTTGTCTTTCCAGGAAGAACAGTGCACCTGCCACACAGGATCTGCAGGGATTTACGTAGGTTCTGTCCATGAACACTGCTTGCGTTAGTGTTATTAGTAACTGTTATCTGCTTTACAGAAAATGTTGATGTACTTTATGCAAAGTAAACACGCCTTGGGCATGTCTGCGCACTGTATCCCTGCACTGTGGAGGGCTCGTATAAGTTTGTGAAACACGCTGTAGTAACTTCTTGTGACGTAGTGCGGTAGGTGGAGTGAAGAATCCGATGTTCGATATTTAGTTTGCAGAGCTACTAAGGATGGGTGTGCATGAACACAAAGCCGCGACCTACATTCCCTCGAGCTTCTACCCCACGTATCTCAATTCTCCATCCTGTTACACCATCAGAACAAAATTTGTCCCTTACTAATGCACTACTAGGCTACACGTGGATAGATGTGGTACACACGTTAATATATTTTGTTTTCACCTATGGTACTTCACTTAAAAAAAAACACAAATTTTACACCTTTAACAATATTTTTAATGATATGCGTCTCCTCTAACCCTGAACTCGGAAACTATTAGTCCTATAGAAAAAATTGATAGTGCCTTCTTGTTTGGGCAATGTGTTTTAATTTTGAACTGCGGAACATTTTCGTTAGAAGCCGTGGTTTTCCGTTTGTTCAAGAAAACATAAAAAAGTGGTCTTTAAACTCAACGCGAACCCAACTCTAACACCTATCGTTCAGCGTATTTAGTATGTCATTCAGCACACTCAATCCTAGCATTGTTCAAAAATCTACGATTATACGATTTTTGGTCACTAATCGAGCTTTATGTCTTGTTTGACTGGGCTAAGGGTCAGGCGGCGGCAGCGGAGGAGAGAAGGCCGTGCGGTGCTGCGCGACGCCGCCAGCTTGGGATGACATCATCTTTGCCGGCAGGAGAGCCAGGGCGGCTATCTCCGGCGGGGGATCCCCGGCCATTAGGGGAAGACAGATGAGGGCGGCAGCGCGCTCGGACAGCCGGCGCGACGCTACCACCTCTCCGCCCTCCGGGCTGCCCCCTCCCCTCACTCTCTCTCTCTCCCTCCCTCCCTTCTCCCTCTCTGCCGACTGCAAGAAGTTCCAATCAATTAGGAGAGCGATGTCCACTAGCCGCTCTCACTGATCGCTTGCTTTTTTCCTTAAACCAAGTGCACATGTCCACGTCAGCCTGCACAAGGCTGTATGACGCTAAAAAAAAAACACATACAAAAAGTCACTTTTAGTCTGTCACAGGCAAGGCCCGAAATCTGTCGACGGATTGTCATTGGAAGACCACGGTTATTTGCTGGTAGCTTTGAAGTACCCTGTGCAGTCATATTAATGTGACCAAATGTCAAAAGCCTGAGTAACCACCTTTCATAGCGAAGACCGCTGCTAGAGGTGCAGGAGGACAGAAAGTGACGTTCCGGAAGATAGTGACAAAGATATGGAGGCATGTCAAGCCCAGTGCCATGGAAAGCTGCGTTAGGATCCTCGTCTGACGATCCATGGCGCGAACAGCCGGATCGAGGTTGATTTTAAAACTACGGTGTTTGGTGATCAGGGAACTACGATAAACTCATCCTGGTGCTCTTCGAACCACGCTCGTATACTGGGAGCTGTGTGAACCGTTGCACTGTCCTGCTGCTAGATGCTATGTGCCGAGGAAAGAGAAACTGCATGTAGGGATGGATAATGTCCTCAAGGATATACTTGTGTTGGTCCGTTGTGCTCTCCGAGAGCACTCGCGGAATGCCTTCCCCATACCATACCGCACGGAGGGTGTTTGATTCCAGGCGTTTCATGACGTATATTCCGACGGTCACCTGTGCGTTGGAGCATAAAATATAATTCATCTGAAAAGGCCATATGACGCCACTCGTTGGTGCGAAAAATCCAGCCTTCCTCGCCGATGAACAGCATTCAACATGGATGCATGAAACAGGCGTTTTCTACAGAGACCCAAACGCAGCAGCCGGCCGTTGTGGCCGAGCGGTTCTAGGCGCTTCAGTTTGAAACCGCGCGACCGCTAAGGTCGCAGGTTCGAATCCTACCTCGGCTATGGATGTGTGTGATGTCCTTAGGTTGGTTTAAGTAGTTCTAAGTTCTAGGGGACTGATTACCTAAGATGTTCAGTCCCATAGCGCTCAGAGCCGTTTGAACTTGAACCAAACGCAGCAACGTTCGCCGAACGGCATTTGAGGAGACGCTATTGGATGCCCCTTGGCTCATCTAGGCCATAGGTTGCTCAGCTGCACGTCTAATCGCACGTACATGTCTCTGCAGCTGTCATTCACCTTTGTGATGAATGGCCCGTAGTGTTCCAATATTGTCTCGGCGCCGGTTTTGGATACCGCTGTTTTGCCATGCATGGTATTCTTTAACTACAGCGGAATGCGAACAGCTGACCAACTTAAACTGCTTCGGAAATACACTGTGTGATAAAAAGTATCCGTACACCACCAAGGTGCATTGTGCTGCTACCTACTGCCAGGTACTCGTTATCAACGACCTCAGTAGTCATTAGACATCGTGAGAGAGCAGAATGGGGCGCTTCGCGGAACTCAAGGGCCTCGAACGTGGTCAGGTGATTGGGTGTCACTTGTGTCATACGACTGTACACGAGATTTCCCCACTCATAAACATCCCTAGGTTCACTGTTTTCGATGTGATAGTGAGGTGGAAACATGAAGGGACAAGTACCACTTGAACAGGGATTCCTAACTGCATCAGGATCCACTGCAGGTACCATGACAGTTAGGCGGGAGGTGAGAAAACTTGGTTTTCATGGTCTAGCTGCTGTTCATAAGCCACACATCACGCCGGCAATTGCTTTTGTATATTGGTTCTAATGGTTCAAATGGCTCTGAGCACCATGGGACTTAACATCTGAGGTCATCAGTCCCCTAGAACTTAGAACTACTTAAACCTAACTAACCTAAGGACAACACACACATCCATACCCGACGCAGGATTTGAGCCTGCGACCGTAGCGGTCACGCGGTTCCAGACTGTAGCGCCTAGAGCCGCACGGCCACCCCGGCCGGCTGGCCACAGCAACACTGCCTCTCGCACAGCACACTGCTCAGCACAAAAGAAAGCTGTCCAGTTCTAGAATTAGAGTAGGACAAGTCTCGTGCAAGCAGTCTCTTTAGTAGACCTTTTGCACCTTCTATGTGTTCTGCCAATGAAGCATAGTCTTTGATTTGCTCTACCCACAACACTATCTATGTGATCGTTCGAATTTAGGTTACTTGTAATTGTAATCCCGAAGTATTTAGTTGTTTTTACAGCCTTCATTTTTGAGTGAGTCACCACGCTATCGAAATTTAGCGGATTTCTTCGAGTATTCATGTGAATAACTTCACACTTTTCTTTATTCAGGGTCAGCTGCCACTTTTCACGCCATACAGATATTGTATCTAAATCATTTAGCAATTCGTGTTAGTCATCTGATGACTTTACTAGATGGTAAGTGACAGCATCATCTGCAAACAATCTGAGAGGGCTACTCAGATTGTCTCCTACGTCGTTATTATAGATCGGGAAGAATAGAGGGCCTATAACACTTCCTTGCGGTAAGCCGGATATTACTTCTGTTTTACTCGATGATTTTCCGTCTGTTACTACGAACTGTGACCTTTCTGACAGGAAATCACGCTTCCAGTCGCACAACTGGGGCGATATTCCACAGGCACGCAGCTTGGTTAGAAGACGCTGGTGAAGAACGGTGTCGAAATCCTTCCGGAAATCTAAAAATATGGAATCAATTTGACATCCCCTGTCCATAGCACTCATTATTCATGACTTTAAAGAGGTAGTTGTGTTTTACAGGAACATCATTTATGATGGCAGTTCGTGACACGTTACAGCAGAGTGACAGAGAGCTTTCTTTTTCTTTCTTTTTTTTCTTTTTTCCCATCTTCAGTCTTCGGATTTATGCGGCTCACCATTAATTCCTCACTTGCGTCAAACTTTTCATCTCATCGTAGCATTTACAAACTAGGTTCTCAATTATGAAACTTCTTGGCATATTAAAGCTGTGAGGACGGGGCATGGGTCGTGCTTGGGTAGCTCAGATGGTGGAGTACTTATCCGCGAAACGCAAAGGTCCCGAGTTCGAGTCTCGGTCCGGCACACAGTTTTAATCTACCAGCAAGTTTCATATCAGTGCAGAGTGGAAACCTCATTCTAGGTTCTCAATTATTTTCGCAATATATTCTAGTTTCTGTCTTCCTCAACAGTTTCTACGCTGTACAGCTTACAGCTGTCTTTAGTACCATGTAAGGTATCTACATACATCCTAGAGCCACAAAAAATTCATCTATACCTACTTCTACAGACATACTCCGCAAGTCACCGAATGCTGCGTGGCAGACGATACCCTGTACCACTACTAGACACTTCCTATTCCACTCGCCAACAGAACGAGGAAAAAACGATTATCTATATGCCTCCCCACGAGCCCTAATCTCTCTAACCCTATTTTCGTGGTCCATGGGCGCAATGTATGTTGATGTGTAGTGGAACAGATTTGCAATCAGCCGCAAATGCCGGTCCTCTAAATTTTCACCTCCAGGTATTCCCATTTGCGTTTCTGAAACTTCTGTGTACTAACAGCCCACCTCCTAATTGCTTCAACGTCTACTTTTAATCTGACCTGGTAAGGATCCAAAACACTCGAAAATTACTCAAAAATGGGTCACACTAGTGTCTTATATGCAGTCACCTTTTCAGATGAACCACACTTTCCCAATAACTGACGTCGACCACTTGCTTTCCCTGCTACAATGGTTTCATGCTCATTTCATTTCATATTGCTTTGCACGTTATGTCTAGGTAGTTAATCGACGGTACTGTATCAAACAGCATACTACTAATTCCTTACTCGAGTACTGCGCGTTTCTTTGCATACTCATTTGAATTAACTTTTTTTTTTTTTTTTTTTTTTTTTACACATTTAGAGCTAGCAGCCACTGATCACAACTACTAGGATTTTTTTTATGTCATCTAGTATCCTCCAACAGTCAACGGCGATACTTTCCCATACACCACCAAATCATCAGGAAACTACAGTTTACTCTGTCCACTAGATAACTTTTTTTTATTTTAGTCATCAGTCTTGTGACTGCTCTGATGCGACCCGCCACTAATTCCTCCCCTGTATCTCCCTATTCACCTCAGAGTAGCCCTGGCGACCTAAAAATAAATGGCTCTGAGCACTATGGGACTAAACTTCTGAGGTCATCAGTCCCCTAGACCTTAGAACTACTTAAACCTAACTAACCTAAGGACATCACACACATCCATGCCCGAGGCAGGATTCGAACCTGCGACCGTAGCGGTCTCGCGGTTCCGGACTGTAGCGCCTAGAACCGCTCGGCTACCCCGGCCGGCCTGGCGACCTAGTTCCTCAATTATTTGCTGGATGTATTCCAGTCTCTGCTTGTAGCTTTTTTACCCTTTCAACTCCCTCTAGTACGTTGGAAGATATTTTATGACCTCTTATTAAATGTTCTATAATCCTGTCCCTTCTTCTTGCCATCGTTTTCCATACAACCCACTCTTCGATTCTGTGCAGAAGCTCCTCATTTCTTACCTTATTACTCCAATTAATTTTCAACACTGGTCTGCAACTCCTCAAATGCTTCGATACTGTTCTGTTCCAGTTTACCCGCAGAACATGTTTCTCTAACATACAATGCTGTGCTCCAAAAGCACATTCTCAGAAACGTCTTCCCCAAATTGAGGCCTATATTTGATGCTAGTAGAATTCTCTTGGCCAGGAATGCCCTTTTTGCATTTTTTGGTCTGCTTTTGACGTCCTCTTAGCTCCGTCCGTTACCGGTTATTTTTCTGCCTAAGTAGCAGAATTCGTTAACTTCATCTACTTCATGCCCATCAATTCTGATGTTGAGTTTCTCACTGTTCTCATTTCTGCTACTTCTCATTACTTTCGTCTCTCTTCGATTAACATTCAGTTCATATTCTGTACTCATTAGGCAGTCATTCCAATCAACAGATCGCGTAATTCTTCTTAAGATTCACTGAGGATAGGAATGTCGTATTCGAATCTTACCACTGATATCCTTTCCCCTTGAATTTCAATTCCACTCCTGAATCTCTCTTTTATTTCCAGCACTGCTTCTTCGATGTACAGATTGAACAGTAGGGTGAAACACAGCATCCTTGTCTCACAGCCTTTTTAATCCGAGCAGCTAGTTCTTGGTCTTCCACTCCTATTATTCACTCTTGGTTCTAGTACCAGTTGTATATTGTAAGTGTCTCCCTACAGTTTATCCCTATTTTCCTCCGAATATCTAACATCTTGAGTTCCTTTACACTCTCAAACACTTTCTCCACGTCTACAAATCCTGTGACGTGTCGTGATTTTCCTTAGTCTTGCTTCCATTATCAACTGCAACGTCAGAACTGTCTGTCTTGTCATTTTACGTTTCCTAAGGCAAACTTATCCTCATCTAACATGTCCTCACGTTTCTTTTACATTCTTCTGTATATTGTCGTTATCAGCAACTTGGATGGATGAGCTATTAAGCTGGCTGTGCCGTAATTCTTGCACTTGTCAGCTGCTACAGTCTTCGGAATTATGTGGATGATATATTCCGAAAGTTAGATGGTATATCGGCAGACTCGTACATTCGACACACCAACATTAAAAGTCATTCAGTTGCCGTCTCTCACAAATGATTTTAGAAATTCCAGTAGTATGTTATCTATCTCTTCTGCTTATTTAATTTTAAGTCGCCGAGACCTTTTTTAAATTCTGGTTCTACTACTGTATCCCCTATCTCTTCCCTGTCGAATCCTGTTTCTTCGTCTTTCAAGTCCTAAGACAACTACTCCCCCTCATACAGGCCTTCAGTGAACTATTTGCTCTCATCGCTGCATTTATCTATGGAAATCCCATTGCACTCTTAATATTCGCCCCCTTGTTTCTGACATTCAAGACAATGTGACACGCAAGCTCAACAGCATCCAAAAGAAGGAGTTTTTGACAGTTGTACCCGGTTTTATGGACGGTTTCTGCGGTGTACTCAAGTGAGGGAAGACTATGTAACACACCTGAGGCATTAAAACTGCCGTCTTAACTTTAATTTTTTTGCGACTGATCCAGTCTGGAAAATTCCTCGACTGACCGGGTGTACATGACTTATTTCTTTTTTTATGCTATTAAGAATACACAAACTGTGGTGACAAAAGTCATGGGATAATGAAATGAGCGTATACAGATGGCGTTAGTATCACGTACGCACGGTACTAAGTGACAGTGAATTGGCTGAGCTGTCTTTTGTACTCAGGTGATCCATGTGCAAAAGTTTCACACCTGAATATCGCTCCACAACAGGAAGTAATAGACTCCGAATGAGGAAAGGTATTTGGAGTTACTCGTACGTGACATTCAGTATCGGAAATCGTTAGGTAATTCAATATTCCGAGATCCTTAATGTGCAGAGTGTGCCGAGAATACCTAATTTCAGGCATTACTTCTCACCGCGGATGACACAGTGGCCGACGATCTTCACTTAACGACCGAGAGCAGCGGCGATTACACAGAGATGTCAGTGCTAAATTGCATGCAACACTGCGTAAAGTAACAGCGGAAATCAATGTGGAACGTACAACGAACGTATCCCTTAGAATGTGTGGCGAAATCTGGCGTTAATGGGCTATGACAAGAGACAACCAACACGAGTGCCTTTGCTAACAGAAGTAGATCACCTGCATTGCCTCTCCTGAGATCGTAACCATATCTATTGGACCCTAGACGACCGGACAACCGTGGCCGTATCAGACCTGATGGTAGGGTTCGGATGTGACGCAGTCCCCACGAAACCAGGGACGCAAGTTGTCAACAAGGAACTCTGCAAGGTGATGGTGGCTCCATAATGGTGTGGGATATGTTACATGGAATGGACTAGGTCCTCTGGTCCAACTGAACCGATAATTGAGTGAACATGGTTATTCATAGACTTCATGTTATCAAACAACGATGGAATTTGAATATATTGCTATGTACCATGTCAAAACGTTCTGGACAACCCAAGCGTAGGATTTGGCCACCCAGATCGCTTGACATGAATACCATCGAACAATTTTTGGACAGAATCGAGAGATCAGTTCGTGGATAAAATACTTAAGCATTTATGGGTGGCTGTAGAGGCAGCATGCCGCACTATTTCTGCAGGGGACTTCCAACGTTTTGGTGAGACGATGCCACGTCGAGTTCCAATACGATATTACGAGGTATCCCATACCTTTCATCATCTCAGTGTACTATGACAGTCATTATCTTGTAAAGAAACCATATTTTTCGATTTGTTTTGGAGTTTCCCTATGATGTTTTTGGGAAGTAGTATTGCCCACACTTCGACAACTAGTATACTAGCCAAGATTTGGCTGACAAACAAACGAGTAACAACACTGAAGTTGTCAGCACAATGCGGCAAAAGAGAGTGGAGTTCCCTGACTTCACCAGAAATGAAGAATTGAAGCAGGGAGTTTGCGCAATGGCGTACAGTATCAAGCAGGTGAAGATGAAATGTAAAGACAGGAGAGACGTCGAGATGGTCTGTACGTTTCATGACGATACGTTTCAAGAAAGAAAGTCAAAGAGCAGCATCATGTTGAGGTTATATGTTGTCACGGGTGAACAAGAATATGGGAGGCGTCGATGGGAGCGATTCTGCATTGCGAAGTTACCACATGACCAGCAGAAGAGTGGAAGAATGTTATCAGACGATTTCTCGCCATTTATTGGATGTTGAATGTTTAAAAGCATACGTACTGTACAGAAGACACGGTTCAAAACAGATTGGAATTTATGGTTACTCTTGGGGAACAAATGGCCGTATCCTCTCCACGAAAAGGGTCATAACTGAACATCCTCCTCGAACACCAAAAGCGACTCTCCTCATAGCAGGCATTTTCCAGAATTTCTATCAAGAACAACGAAGAAATGAACAAAAAGAAGATGCTGAGTATTGAAGAGAAGAGACTTTAAAAAAGAGTAACCTTACTGGTTTGGAGAATGCAACGTTTGTCGCTATGTAGCACCATATGATAAAATACAGGGCTATTACAAATGATTGAAGCGATTTCATAAATTCACTGTAGCTCCATTCATTAACATATGGTCACGACACACTACAGATACGTAGAAAAACTCATAAAGTTTTGTTCGGCTGAAGCCGCACTTCAGGTTTCTGCCACCAGAGCGTTCGAGAGCGCAGTGAGACAAAATGGCGACAGGAGCCGAGAAAGCGTATGTCGTGCTTGAAATGCACTCACATCAGTCAATCATAACAGTGAAACGACGCTTCAGGACGAAGTTCAAAAAAGATCCACCAACTGCTAACTCCATTCGGCGATGGTATGCGCAGTGTAAAGCTTCTGGATGCCTCTGTAAGGGGAAATCAACGGGTCGGCCTGCAGTGAGCGAAGAAACGGTTGAACGCGTGCGGGCAAGTTTCATGCGTAGCCCGCGGAAGTCGACGAATAAAGCAAGCAGGGAGCTAAACGTACCACAGCCGACGGTTTGGAAAATTTTACGGAAAAGGCTAAAGCAGAAGCATTTCTTAAACAGGAGATTGGAAAACCGATGGATCGGTCGTGGTGGAGATCATGATCAACAATTCATGTCATGGCCTCCACGCTCTCCCGACTTAACATGCGATTTCTTTCTGTGGGGTTATGTGAAAGATTCAGTGTTTAAACCTTCTCTACCAAGAAACGTGCCAGAACTGCGAGCTCGAATCAACGATGCTTTCGAACTCATTGATGGGGACATGCTGCGCCGAGTGTGGGAGGAACTTGATTATCGGCTTGATGTCTGCCGAATCACTAAAGGGGCACATAGCGAGCATTTTTGAATGCCTAAAAAACTTTTTGAGTTTTTGTACGTGTGTGCAAAGCATTGTGAAAATATCTCAAATAATAAAGTTATTGTAGAGCTGTGAAATCGCTTCAATCATTTGTAATAACCCTGTATATCACAAAAATGCATATTATTACGTAAAAATTAATTTTCATTTAGTTCCTTAATACATTTCATTCGATCCTAATCCGCTTTAATTCTTGGTTGGTTCGTATGCTAAAACCGACGAAAAAATCGCAGCAGGCTTTGAAATCAGGGCAGCCACCGCCAGGACATATCATTCTCAAAAGATAATACCACCTTAGTTGTAAGTTCTCTATTCATAGGTATGTCCATTTCGCCATATCATGAGGTGCAATAAAATCAAGTCACGTTCAGGTCGAATAAAAAGAACAGATGACCTAGTGTTCATAATCAGCTCAGTTTCGATTAGCAGCGGACGTCAGAAGTAAAATGACGTTGATCGCTCTCGTGATATAACGAGAAACAGTATCCGTTGACGAACGAAATGACACAGTTTCAGAGTTATTACTGGGCTCGTACAGTTAAGATTTTATTTATGTAGACTGAAGCGGCGAGGAAAATTTGTACCAAGGGCGGATATCGAACCTGGGTCTCCTGTGTAGTAGACAAAAGCGTTTGCCACTGTGCCACCTTGACACAGCGGTTCACAAAGCTCACGGATTACCCTGAAACGCTTTCCTCTCGATCCAAATTCTCACTGCCGCCCCAGTATACTTCAAATTCCCCCTTACACACGAGCAGCATTGTCGATGATCACCGTATTCTCGAATAGCACCTCAGTATAGAACATAAATGGGGGATCCCGACTGAAACACAGGTGCAGCTACTTATACAAATAAAATGAATGTGTCTGCCGAGCCGGCCAGGGTGGCCAAGCGGTTCTAGGCGCTACAGTCTGGAATCGCGCGACCGCTACGGTCGAAGGTTCGAATCCTGCCTCGGGCATGGATGTGTGTGATGTCCTTAGGTTAGTTAGGCTTAAGTAGTTCTAAGTTCTAGGGGACTGATGACCTTAGAAGTTAAGTCCCATAGTGCTCAGAGCCATTTGAACCATTTTTTGTCTGCCGAGCTGGAAACTCGGGTTCCATTCTTCGCATTCATGCAAATTTTCCCTCTTTACTTCAGTCTATATACATAATTTTGAATCTTTTGGCAAAGGGTTTGCACCTAAAGCAGCCTTACTTTTTGAAAACAACAAAGAAATGTTTTAGTGAACGAGAAAGGCACTTGTCACTACTGCTCCATCATCTGCTGTGGGAAATACTACCCTCTGAAGCTAAGAAGCGCGCACCGAAAATACTCTTAGGAGGCTAAGTGTGCTGCTGCTTTAAGGTTTTTGAGCACAGAGAAACATTGTGAAATTGCTGTTTCGAAAGGTGAAAACGATTTGAGAACGGCCTTTAGCGTTTAGATTCCGTGAGTAGGCTTGCTGGCTACCCGGACAAACCTGCCCTGGAGAGGCAAAGTGGCATCTGCAACTCCGCCTGACGATGGCGGGCACTGACTTGCGGAAACGCCACCCCCGGGATTATATTTCAGCAAGAGTGCCCAACGCAGGGGCGGCGTTCCGGGCGACGTTATCAGCAGGGGGCGGCGCCGGCGCAGACAGCGACGCCCGTTATTACGACGCCCGGCGTCGCTGCCGTCGTCGTCTGTGGAGGAGACGCCGACCCAGATTCCCGCCAGGAGCTCCTTCTGGCGGCCCGCCCAGTGGGCACCCATTTCTAATTTGCTCGCGTAATTAAATTTTTATGACGTCTCTGCGGTTCGCATTTTCATCAGGACAACAGCACCAGAAAAGTGAAGTGCGAAGGCGCTCCGCAGAGACGCAGAGAGAAACTAACTGGATGGCTGTTTCACGAGGGGAATCTCACATTTCGATGCAAAATGAAACAGCTGCCCCAGATGAGATGTACAGAAGCCATAAACTTAGCGGCATGAAAAATGTAACAAAAATGTATCTGACAACGTAACAAACATTCTCAACTCTGTGGATACAATAGATGCTTGAGAAATAAACTCACTGAGTGTTACAAATGTCTCGGTATTGCAACATGCAGGCCATAGCACCCACCACCACCCATCCACGAACCCGAACGGACATAAAGAAGAAAGGCCGGAGACATCTGGATGCAATGGGATTTCATTGGATTTGGCATATTTTGCATCAACAAATGAACGAAAGTAACATTTTTGAAAGCCAAAGTTCTACAATTTGACTGTAAAAATCGATTATTCTGCTGCATAATAATGATTTCGGCTTTTGGCCACTTTCAAATATCACAATTCTTGCCGTGATCATACTTCCATAAAAGAAGTCACAGTCAAAGTACATTAAATTTCGTTATATAAGGCAGGTATCACAGCATTATTCCACCATATTTAATGTATTCGGACGATGACTTCGTTTATGTACACTATGTAATAAAAAATATCCGTACACCCCCAGAAACTTACGTTTATCATATTAGGTGCCTCGTGCTGCCACCTACTGCCAGGTACTTCATATCAGCTATCTCAGTACTCACTAGAAATCGTGAGAGGGCAGAATGGGGCGCTCCGCCAAACTCACGGTGAGGTGATTGGGTGTCACTTGGGTCATACGCTTCTACGCAAGATTTCCTAACTCCTAAACATCCCTAGATCCACTGTTCCCGATGAGATAGTGAAGTGAAAAACGTGAAGGGACACGTACAGCACCAAAGCGTGCAGGCCGACCTCGTTTGTTGACTGACAGAGGCCGCAGACATTTTAAGGTGGTCATAATGTGTAATAAGCAGACATCTACCCATACCATCACACAGGAATTCCAAACTGCATTAGGATCCATTGCAAATCCTATGACGGTTATGCAGGAGGTGAGAAATTTTGGATTTCATGGTCGAGCGGCTGCTTATAAGCCACATATCACGCCGGTAAATGCCAAACGACGCCTCACTTAGTGTAAGGAGTGTAAACAGTGGACGACTGAAAAGAGGAAAAACGTTGTGTGGAGTGACGAATCACGGTACACAATGAGGCGATCCGATGCCAGGGTTTCGGTATGGCGAATGCACGGTGAACGTCATCTGCCTGCGTATGTAGTGCCAGCAGTAAAATTCGGAAGCGGTGGTCTTATGGTGCGGTCGTGTTTTTCATGGAAGGGGCTTGCACCCCTTATTGTTTTGCGTGGCACTATCACAGCACAGGCGTAAATTGATGTTTTAAGCAACTTATTGCTTCCCAATGTTGGAGAGCAATTCGGGGATGGTGATTGCATCTTTCATCACGATCAAGCACCTGTTCATAGTGCACGGCCTTTGGCGGAGTGGTTACACGACAATAACATTACTGTAATGGACTGTCCTGCGCAGAGTGCTGACCTGAATCCTACAAACACCTCTCGGATAACTTTGTGTCGGGCGTCACCGACCGACATCGTTACTTCTCCTCAGTGCAGAATTCCGTGAAGAATGGGCTGCCATTCCCCAAGAAACCTTAGCTGATTAAACGTAGACCTACGAGAGTGGAAGCTGTCATCCAGGCTAAGGGTAGGCCAACACCATATTAAATTCCAGCATTAGCCATAGATGGCGCCACGGACTTGTAACACATTTTCAGTCAGGTGTCCGGATACTTTTCATGACAAAGAGTAAGTATAATCATGCCCAACATTGTGGTGCTTGATAATAGACGAAGGCGGAAATCATGACTGTACAGTACAACAAACAATATGTACAGTCAAATGAAGGGACTTTCATTTACAAAGTATTGCATGACTGTGGTCCCAAACAATGATAAACGATTCGATAGTAGTAATTTCATATTGCTTCAGCTGTTTCTGCTTATTCCCACCATTTTTTGTGTTCGCCTGTATATCTGAGGTCGTCAAAGCATCTCGACTCGGTGGTAACCGCTTCGAAACCTGTGGGTGTAAGACATTTTCACCATCAGTTTGTTAGACACGAGTAGGAGAGCTGATGCAAACAGTGCAAGATAACCAGGATTTGTGCCAATGTCCTCGACTACGTTACAAACGTTTCCTCGTAGTCTGATGGTGTAAGCTCATAATGCATTGTACACAGTCTCTTATTATTATTGATAGCTGACAACTGGCATTTCCCAGGTACTCATTTTGCCAATTTTCCATTAGAAATGAAAACTAAAATTGAACTGTGTTTGTAGTGTACTACCCTAGAAAGTTTCACTTCCATGTACTCACAAAAACCCCACTGAAGTTATCAAACAGTCGTACAAGGAGATGTTTAAAATGTACAGATGCATAAGCACAGCTGCTAACCGTGTCTATAACGCAGCTGTGTAAGCGACTGTAAGGGCAACACATCTTCATAGCTTTATAGATGGGAAACTGTTCAACCTATAGGCGTTTGTGCTTCGCAGTCGAAAACTTTCAAAAATGCTGCCAGGTGTCAGGGATTTTCTTAAACTGACTCGACTGTACGAGTGTGTTAGTGGTAGAGAACGTATGTACTAAAACTTCTTGCGTGATGTGACACTTTTTCACGCCTCTGTGTGTTTTATGGCCTCATATCTCTTGGAATACGTGTTGTATAATATTATATTTGTGCAGGTGCGTTCAGCGGCTTAAATAGATACTATCTGCGAAATACTTTGTGAATACATTTAGTAGCAAAGAAACACTAAATTTAAATGTCATGCCTGATGCAGATTTTTTTTTTTTCATCCAGCTCAGTTTTTATGCAATCATGTGTCATACAACGATAAAATTTTGTAGTTAAGGTGTGACACAAGGTCACATAGGTTACCAGCGACAATTCTAGTAATTACGAGTAGATCTGTAGTCAAGCTTGTCAGGTCACATGAAAAGTCATACAGCAGGTGAAGACGTGTCTCCGAATCTGATAACACTCTTATTCTTGTGCTATCTTTGAACTTGGAACTCCGAATATGATCAATAATGTAATTTTTCACTTGGTGTATAACTTTTTACGCGACCTAGTCAACTTTACGACAGATCGATGCATAATAATTCCGTAGGTTTTGTAGTTTTCTTAACTCGCGCGTCAAATCTGATTGAATATCAGTTATGTTTTAAAAGCGTTGAATCTCGTAAAGAAACAGAACCCGCTCATATTACTTGCTCCAGAAGTGACCGTGCTCAAATAAAAGTGGAGCAAACCTGATATGTTTCCCGTGATATATACACAAAGTCACACGTACCTAAATTTTAAGTAACTAACAACGTAAAAAGTTTTTGACTCTTCCTGGTATTAACTAAATATTACACTCCCACAGGCTGAACCAATTACAAATGTTCACCAAGCAAGTAAGAAAGGCCCCATTGTGGGTCTGGAATAGCATAGCATGACCAATACTGATGCGTAAACAAATATCATTAAAGATGCACCTGTCAGCGATTGTTGCCTGACAGTAAGGGACATTTATCGAAATCGGCCCAGCGGTTTAGGAGGAAAGAGGAACATACACACATACATAAAGCCATTTCTTAATATGTGTGGATTAATGGCGTTGTGTTGCACCCGCACAGCTATCTCAACCACACAATGTCTTAAAAAGTGATCACAGACTGCAATTGCCAGTGAATAATACAGAAAACCGAACAACAGGTGTTACTCATCTCTAATACAGCAACAGTTATTTAGTGTGTTAAATAGCGATTGAGGATAGTGTTTGCATTTTGGAGATCAAGTCCATAAGTAGTGTGATATTGGTAATTGCAATGATCATACCGCTTCTTAGTGCCCATTCAGTCGTTAGGAACCCGACAGTGTACATTTATATCTATATGGGTGCAACAAAATACATATATCTACAAAAAATAGTCGATGTATACGCATGTGACACTGAGCCATTGTACGAGGAAGCTTTCAAATCATTGTTAGTGATTACTAGATTCTCAGAGCAGTGTAGTTGAACAAGAAAACCTCGTAACTGACTGATACGTTCGTACTCTTGCTCAAAGTAGAGTAGCAGTCGCGTTCTTTGAATGATATTATGTTACTTGCTGAGTGTTGAAAATGCCTACACAAGTGTTGTTGTTCAATTATGGTTCCAGTAATGGCCAGTGTAGCATTGCGTGGTAAGGTCGAAATTTTGTTTGTAGCACATTTCCCAAGCGTTGGAAGCGTTTCACGATGAATTTCAAAAAATGGTTCAAATGGCTCTGAGCACTATGGGACTTAACATCTGTGGTCATCAGTCCCCTAGAACTTAGAACTACTTAAACCTACCTAACCTAAGGACATCACACACATCAATGCCCGAGGCAGGATTCGAACCTGCGACCGTAGCAGTCGCGCGGTTCCGGACTGAGCGCCTAGAACCGCTAGACCACCGCGGCCGGCGATGAATTTCACTCTGAGGTATTGTCTACAAACTGATACAGGTCCTTCCATTGTTTCAACAAATAGTGCATTGGACCAAGAGCTCCTATTCATGATAGCAGAGTTTTGTATTGGTACCTGTCGAGTGTCTACAACAACCGCCCTGAAGCCGTTCCAAAGAACATTCAGGCGCACTCTAGATAAAGGCTAAGCACTGCCGACTTACTATCTGAAATGGTAAATCCGTCTTCTGGATGGTGGCAAACTCTGCGACTCCTTTTGGCTCTATCAGACAGAAGTAGGCTAGCAGTGAGTTTCACTCTGTATCATCTGTCACCATCCTGCCGCATTGCGGAAACGGCCTTCAATAAGTAAATCAACACTTCCTTTCACAGCAAACTTCCATTGAAGAAATTTTGAATTTGTTGCGACACATGGTGTAAAATATTCTCTTCATCCCCTATAGTTTCATGAAGTTCCGATAGATGGCTGCGCTATACTTAGCCTTCAAAATGGCGTCTGTAACGGAGAATGCTGTCATTGGGTTTCCTTTGGCGGAGAACCAGAGCATTGCAGATATTCATAGGCGCTTGCAGAATGTCTGCGGAGACCTGGCAGTGAACGAAAGTACGGTGAGTTGTTGCGCTAGAGTGATGCTCAGAGGTGCGTACCCGCCGAGTTGCTCGCGCCTATCAGAAGACATCCGTCTTTTCCATCCACTGAAGGATACACTCGGCGGGAAGCAGTATGTGGACGATGGGAGATTATTTGTGCAGTAAGACGTTGGCCCCAACACCGACCAGTAGAGTGCTACCACGCAACCTTACAGGCCCTCTCATTAAGGCGGCGTAACGCAATAGCATCGAATAGAGATTATGTTGAAAAATAGGTTTTGTAGCCAAAAAGAGTGTGGAATAATGTGGAGTATAGGAATCCTGAACAGAACCAACATCCTTTCAGAAAAAAATATGTTTCATTACTAATTGAACGTCACTCGTACATACATCCATTATAGTAACCTACACTCAAGATATACGTTTAAGATACAACTTTCACATACCATTAGGAAAGAAGCCGTTGTCACAGGAGGACGAAAACCTTTTACGTTTAGGCTGCTGAACCTAAGCATCGGCGTCTACTACCCAACAAAATGTCACATGTCTGTTTCATTATAGTTCCTTCTACCTTTGCTTTCTCAATATACAAGTATGTCTACAAACATTTTAGAGTATAGGCTAGTACCATTCGTCTGAATAGCTAAACTACCACGTAGAGGAACCAAATAAAATTGCTTGTATGGTACTGTCACAGATATTTCATTGAAGCTAAGAATGTAAAGGGGTGCCATGCCATCAGCTTTGAGAGAATAATATATGAACATTCAACCGCTTTTCTGTCCTAAATTCAGCTTAACAACGCGTCTCCAGAGACCATTCTCTCACCATCAGGTTGTGAAAACTTAACTCTTGCAGCCCACAGCAGATTAGTTGTTGCAGTGTACTGTGTGAAATGGAACCCCTGTTAACAGAAACCGATGATTTTAATATAAGGCGAAATGTTTTTATTGCATTAAATGTTATGAACGCCGAAATTGTGTTGCAAGCCTTTTTAGTGTTTCAACCTCATGAATTAACTTCTCACAAGCTGATGATGAGGGGTACATGGAAAGAACCTCCACGAAGATTACAATAAGAGAAGAACAAGAAATAAGTAGCAATCGGGCGTACCCTGGGCAACGTCAGAAGACGCTAGGAAACGCGCCAACGGCCTATCCTTTCACAACCGTTCTCCATTCACATAGACTGCATTAAGACCGATCTTTCTCAAGACCATTTGTTTTCATTTCCAGAAACATCGAGAGATTTTCCCGACAGAAAGAACTTTTTGTAGCAAATTTGTGCCAAAAATATACATGTGACATTCAGCGAGTCCAGGAAACACACAGGGGAAGTACTAAAATCCGTACAAGAATTGCTGGTATGGAATTAATACCGGAACGACCTAACGACAAATACGGCAGTGCCATCTTTGTCAGACCTAACGTGGATATCACATCAGCCTCACTGACTGAAGACAACAACATCGAGCTCATTACAGTGCTAACTTTATCTTCTGTGTAACATCGGTCTACAAACCACCCGAAGCCAATTTCAGCATTAGAACACCAGCCAATTTCAACGATCAGGCGATTTCAATTGCAGCAGCACATCATGGGGATACCCAGATACCAACACAAACGGAATGAGTCTAGAAACATTGCTGAGGCTCATAACCTACATCTGATCCATGGTCCGAAGCTCCTACCTCCTTTTAACAGTGGCCGGTGGAAAAGAGGGTACAACCCAGACAACGTCTCTGTTTCTTCAAAGGTAGCTGTACAATGTATGAAGACTGTAGGAGAGCCCATCCCCCGTAACCAACATAGACCTGTCATATGCACTGTGAATCCTGTAGTAGCGCCTGAAGAGGTACCATTCAAGAGGAGGTTCAACCTCAAGAAGGCTGACTGGCAGTAGTTAAAATGAAGAGCTTGACTCAAAACTGATAAACATTCCACCGCAACCTGAAATGTACGAAACCTTCATCAAATGTGTCCAACAAGTATCGAGGAAAACTATTTCGATGGGATGCAGAACTCACTACGTTCCAGGCATGTCCAGTGATGAAAAACTGTTGTTAGAAAGATACCAAACTCTCCATGAAGAGAATCCATTTGCAGAAGAAACTATCCAAGCTGGTGAAATATTGCAGCAAGCCATTTCAGCAACTCGAAAAGCCAAGTGGAGTAACCTGGTAGAGAACCTGGACATGAAACTGAACAGTAGACAAGCCTGGAAATTGCTTAAAAACGTGAGTGGCGACCCTGTAAAATCACAAGACCATTTTACAAGGGTGACTCCTGATAAAGTGGCAACCCAGCTCCGGCAGAATGGCAAAAAAAAATGAAGGACGCCCAAAGAAGCTCTTCAGCGAGACCCAGAAACAGAGCATTATTTTCTTAGGCATCCCTTCACCATGGCTGAACTCGAAGCTGCCATCTCCAGCTTGAAGATGCATAAGGCTGCAGGTGTCGATGACCTTAGAGTTAAACAGATAAAAAACTTCGGCTCTAAAACGATGGAATGGATACTAAGCCTAATGAACACAAACGTCGCCATGCTACACTTCCCCAAAATGTGGCGGAAGTCTCGATTCATTGCAACACTTAAGCCTGGGAAGGAACCAAACGATCCAAAAACTTTTCGACCTATCTCCCTTTTATGCAACACGTTCAAGATATTAGAATGGCTGGTACTGAACCAAATCGGCGCCACCCTCGAAATAAAGTTCATCCGACAACAAGCAGGCTTTCGTGCTGGCAAGTCATGCTGTAGTCAGATCTTGAACTTAACCCAGCACATCGAGGACTGTTTTGAGGGTGGTGAGATTACTGGAGTCGCTTTTGTTGATATAACAGCTGCATACGACACTGTAAACATAGGGAACTGTTAAAGAAAGTGTATGACCTTACTGACGACTACTAACTAACATCCCTTATTAGCACCTTCCTTCAGGACAGAAGATTCCAAGTTTCATTACAGGGTAGGAGGAGTAGATGGCGAACGCAGAAGAACGGTGTCCCTCAAGGCAGTGTGCTCGCTCTAGCACTGTACAATATCCACACAAATGATCAGCCATTACCAGAAAATACTAGGCTCTTCATCTCTGCCGATGACATAGCAGTATCTGTTCAGAGAGCAACCTTTAAGGAAGTGGAGGGAAAACTGTCTCTACCAATGGATGAACTCTCCAAGTACTATGATGCCAACCACCTGAAGCCCAATCCCAGTAAAACAGAAGTGAGCGCCTTCCACTTACGAAACAGGGAAGCGCAGCAAAAGCTGGACATCACATGAGGAAGAGAGCAACTGAAACATTGCCCAAAACCAGTCTACCTAGGTGTTACACTGGACAGGGCTCTAACGTACAGGTAGCAATGTCCAAACGTGAAACAGAAAGTCAGTGCTCGCAATGGGATACTTAAGGAGAAGCTGATTGGCAGCAGCTTGGGAGCCAAATCGCACCCCCTAACGACTTCTGTAATTGTGATTTCTGTATCAGCCGCTGAGTATGCTGCTCCTGTGTGGAACGCTTCAGCTCATGCTAAGCAAGTCGATATTGCGGTCAACGATACTGCAAGGATCATCTCAGCATACCTGAAGCCAACACCAGTGCAGAAATCGTATCCGATTGTTGGAATAGCCCCACCCAGCATCCGGAGGGCCTTTGCTGATGACAATAAGAGAACAAAGCAGGACAATGACCGCCGAATCCTCTGTATGGTCATCAGACAGCAAGATCCCGCATTAAATCACGCAAGAGTTTCCTTGCTAGGACTGCGTCACTGGAGGGAGCACCAGAGGCAATTCGTCTCTCAACATGGAAGAGCTCACTGCCCGTAGACGTCTCACCAAAAGGAAAACTAGCTCCTGGAGCGAACCTACAATACCCTGTATGATGGAGGTCCCTCGACAGCCTAAGAGTGGGCGTCCCCCGATGCAAGACCAACCTGAAGAAATGGGGAATCCTTCCAGCGAACGCTGACACCTTTTGTAACTGTAGGGATGAAGAAGATCCAAGCCATCTACTTGTATGCCCCCTCCTGGACAACCCGTGCACAATACAGGATGTTTACAAAGGAAATGACAAAGCTATCACAGCTTCTATTTTTTCGAAATGCTGACCGGACATGGAAATGAATGAATGAATGAATGAGAGCATTGTCTCTTGAAACCTGTTGTTAAGCTCTGTGTAGAGAAGAAATACGATTGAATGCTATCAACTACTACTGCAGAAATGTAACAACCACTACTTCATATCCCTTATGGGTAACATAAGATGATAAATGAGCTATCTGATGATGCATAGTAGATCCAAGATTCATGTGGCCGAAAACAATTGACTCCATGCACCACCATACCGCATCCAAAGGACGTTAAAGCCACTGTTTCACACAGTGGCCGCTCAGAATCTTGTGTGATCTTAGTGACCTGATCGTGGAGTAGTTTAAGAAACTGTACGTGTGATATACAGCGTGACCAAGGTTGATGTCTTCAAGAGTTTCCGAGAAACGGCAGTATTATTCTTGTATCAGTATATAACTCAAATTTCTGCCTTAGTGGCCGAGTGGCCAGCATGGCTGGCTGGCATGTAGAGGATCAGGTTTAGATTCCCAGTACATCCAGCCATTATTCCTTGGTGGGAAGACTGGAACAGAGTCACTGGCTGATGGATACCTCGACTGTCGGTCGCGACCAATTGACCCTTTTGTGGCCAAAATGTGGCGCTAATACAACTCTTATAATGCGCAGCGGAAAATACACTCAAATAAAGAGTGACACGAACAAAAAGCCAATTAAGGAGCTCAGTTATTCAAAATGACAGTCACAATCGCGTTATTTATTTTGCCGCCAACCGGTTTCAACCCGCGATGGGGGTCATCTTCAGGGCAGTTTACCAACCGTGCACAGGCAGGGTGACGACTCCAGCGAGCGATCAAATGGTATAAATTGCCCCGAAGATGACCCCATCGCGGGTTGAAACCGTTTGGCAGCAAAATAAATAATGCGATTGTGACTGCCATTTTGAATAATTGATTATAAGTAAATTAATCGCTGTTATCTCCACACAAATACGCTGTCTAAAAATTAAGGAGCTGCTTGGCCTGATGGTAGCCGCACCAGGTCTGCTAAAAGTAAAGTGGCAGGCAGTGCCGTTAGCTGACCCCCACCACTCCATACCACATCCACATGACGTCACTGGCTGATGGATAACTCGACTGTCGGTCGCGACCAATTGACCATTCTGTGGCAAAAACTTGGCGCTTATACAACTCTTATAATGCACAGCGGAAAACACACTCAAATAAAGAGTGACACGAACAAAAAGATTTTTCTATCCGATCGCCAAACAATGTTTCGTATTTGTTTAAATAAATGAAAGGCAGTGAATGACAGTGAAAGTGGCAGTTTTGTCGACTTCCGCATTATCCATATCTGAGATGTAAACTGTGTAGAGTGATATGTAGATCGAATTAATTTGATTTGAAAATAGTGTAATCCTTTACTTTTATTAAAGATTATCCGATAGTGATTCCCAATACATGAAGTACTTGTAGGCGGTTTATTTCTTGAGAATTATTTTGTCTGGTCTGGTAATTCCACTGACAGGCAGCAGAGCGATACGGATCGAACGGCACGATTAACTTAACGCCGACGCCAGGTAGGATAGCTTTAGCCAAATGCTGTTTTGTGTACTGGACAGGACGAGGAGCGCTCATCGCGGGCCGACACAAACGGACAAGCGGCCGTCCAGAGACTGCAGAGGAGTCGTTGGAATCTGCACAAGGTGACCTCCGCCCCCACGATCCTCTAGAAGAAACGGCGAATGTTCAGAGCGAAGACAGAAAGTAGTAAGGGAACACTTCGTCCACTGACAGGGAGAAAAACACTTTGAAATCAGTGTGAGAAGTAGTCGTTTGACTTTGCACCTGCAACTGGAGCATGATGTAACGTTTGGATTAGGTTGATTTTTCAGGATTCACAGGCTTGGTCCGACGCAGTGGTCGCCAACAGCAACGCTCGTAGGCAACACAACGGCGTGTTAAGAAAGTGGTAAGACCTGCGATCAGCTTCGGCAGGCCCAGGTCGCGAAGTACTCGGAAAACGTTAGTGTGTTAATGAGTTGAAGTAGGACAACATTTTTGCACTCTTCATTTTAGGAACTCAAAATTTGGCAATTGCTGGCATCAGATCGCGGAAATGGATCAGTGTGCTAATAATGTAGTAACCCTTTATCGGTTTCTTCATCTTTGGATTTGGTGCAATGGATGCTACAGAACAGACGCTACTATGTAACCTTACAATCTAAAAACAGCCGATGGAGGACACAGAAAAATATTATTTAACATCTATACCAATGATCTTCCCATCAGCCACCAGACACGAATGTTCATATATGCTGATGATGCAGCAGTGGCCACACAGGTTAAAACCTATGAACAAGTGGAGGAGAATCTCACAGGAGCCATAACAGAACTTGCTACCTATTACGACAGCAATAATGTCAAACCAAACCCTAGAAAATCTCAAGTATCCGCCTTCCATCTTAGGAACTAACGAGGTAAACGGAAACTCCGAGTCATGTGGCAAGGGGAAGAACTGAAACATACAAACAGCCCAAAATACCTGGGAGTAACATTGGACAGAGCACTTACTTTTAAGCCGGCCGGGGTGGCCGAGCGGTTCTAGGTGCTACAGTCTGGAACCGCGTGACCGCTACGGTCGCAGGTTCGAATCCTGCCTTGGGCATGGATGTGTGTGATGTCCTTAGGTTAGTTAGGTTTAATTAGTTCTAAGTTCTAGGGGACTGATGACCTCAGATGATAAGTCCCATAATGCTTAGAGCCGACTTACTTTTAAGCAGCACTGTCACAACACTAAAAAAAAAAAGAGGTCTGTGCCAGGAACAACATACTGCGGAAGCTAACAGGTTCATCGTGGGGAGCTCTACCACATGTTATGTGCATCACGAGTCTGGTGCTGGGTATCTCAGCAGCGGAATATGCGGCGCCAGTTTGGAGGAACTCTGCTCAGTTGACGTCGCCGTAAACGAAACTGTACGTATTGCATAGGATGCCTCAAACCAATCCCACAGACATCATTTATCCCATCATAGGCATAACACCACCCACTATCCGCAGACAAGTAGCCGCCGAGATCGAAAGATCAAAACAAAAGAATGATCCTCGATAACCGATACATATGCACCGAAAACAACGTGTTCGGCTGAAATCCCGCAGGAGTTTCATTGAAACTACTGAAGAGCTCGCCACCAAGCCCGTCGCAAGGCGGCTATCTCTTTGGGAAGAATTGGTGCCACACTCCACAATGGAACTACTTGAGGAGGGATCTGCAGGATTTCAACTACCTCTTACAACTTGGAGGTCATTAAACCGGCTGCGCACTGGAGTAACTGGATGCAAATCAAACCTATTTAAATGGGGTTACAGTGATAGCGATAGGTGTGAATGCGGAGCAATACAGGACTTGGACCATCTACAGATTTGCCCAGATATGTCTATAACATGCACTAAAGACGATATTTTGAAAGTCAATGACAAAGCAAACTACGTTGCTAATTACTGGGAAGGGAAGGTATAATTGGTGCATCCGGATACAGAAGAAGAAATCGGTTTCTTGTCTCGAATCTCCTCCACCCTTAGGTACTTGTAGCTGTTTCACGTTCTTGTGATAATTTGTCAATGAATAGGATCTTATTAAACATGTTTGTGTCATAGGAGTTCAGTGCAACTCCTGTACTCGTTTTTGTGATGATTTTTAATAATCAACAGAACTTACGGTAACTTTTTCATTACATACGTATCTCACCTGGCCGGTGTTACTATTCCACCACTCTTTTGAAGTCTGTAGGGCCATAATTCAGCGTTAACAAAAAAGTCCTTGCGAAACAAATGCTAATTTACAGTCTTCATTGGGCGTCTGCATAGCGATACATGTTAAACTCCGGAAGACGTAAATGGTTGGGTAGTACAATGTAGGCACCTGTTTGATTGTATTTTATAATAACTACAGGTTTTGGTTACACCATCATCACGGTATAAGCTATAAAACCACACATGAGAGCATGTCATATCAATGTAGCAGTCTACACTGAATCTCCAAAGAAAGGGGTTTATGCATGGATATTCAAATACAGAGGTATGGAAACAAGCAGAATTCGCCGCTGCGATAGGCAACGTCTATATAAGAAAAGTGTCTGGCGCAGTTACTGCTGCTACAATGGCAGCTTATCAAGATTTAACTGAGTTTTTAACGTGGTGTTATAGTTGGCGCACGGGGGATGGAACATAGCATCTTCGACGTAGCGATGATGTGAGGATTCTCCCCTACGACCGTTTCACGAGAGTGCTGTGAAAATCAAGAATCCGGTAAAACATCAAATCTTCTATATTGCTGCGGCCAGAAAAAGATCCTGCTAGATCGGGACCAAAACGACTGAAAAGAATCGTCCAACGTGACAGAAGTGCAACCCGTCTGCAGATTCCAGTGCTGAGCTTTCAACGAGTATCAGCACGCGAACCATTCAACGAAACATCAACTAAATAGGCTTTCGGATCCGAAGGCCCGCTAGTCTACCCTTGATGACTGTACGACAAAAAGTTTCACACATTGCGTGGGCCCACCAACACCGACGTAGGGCTGTTGATGATTATAAACATGTTGCAACGTCGGACTAGTCTCGTTTCAAATTGTATCGGATGGGAATGTACCGGTATGGAGACAACCTCATGAATCCACGGTCCCTGCATGTCAGCAGAGGACTGTCCAACGTGGTGGAGAGACTTTGATGGTGTGGGGCGTGTGCAGTTGGAGTAATATGGGACCCCTGATACGTCTAGATACGACTCTGAAAAGTGGCATTGCGTAAGTATAATGTCTGGTCACCTGCATCCACTCATGTCCATTGTGTATTTTGACTGAGTTGGGCAATTCCAGCAGGACAATGCGATATCCCACACGTCCAGAATTGCTACAGAGTACATCCAGAAACACACTTCTCAGATTAAACACATCGGCTGGCCACCAAACTCGCAAGGCACGAACATTATTCAGCATATTTTGGATGCGTTGCAACGAGCTATTTAGAAGAGCTCTCCACCACTCGTACTCTTACGGATTTGAGGACAGCCCTCCAGGATTTGTGGTGTCAGTTTCATCCAGCACTTCTTCAGAAGTTAGTCGAGTCCATGCCCTGCAGAATTCATGGTGTCAGTCTCCTCCAACACTTCTTCAGACATTAGTCGAGTCGATGCCACGTCATGATGCGGCACTTCTGCGTGCTCGCCGGGGCCCTACATGATATTAGGCAGGTGTACCAGTTCCTTTGTCTCTTCATCGTATATAAATACTACCCCATCTGAAACATCTGCAGACCGAAAAGATACCGATGCAAAAGTTCTCTGTTGTATTTGAAATAACAGTTATTTGATGTTATATACCATGTTTATAGTGCAAGGCGAACCTCTAATTGCAATAATAGACAGTTAGACCGTTGCGTGTCATACATTTAGTAGGAGCGTTCAATAAGTAAGCAAACATATTATTTCTTCCGCCAGTGTGGGTTGAAAAATTAGGAATTTGTCGTGTGACATAGTTAATGTTCCCGCTCCAGCTCCTAGAGTTTCCTGAAATTCCGACAGATAGCGGGTCTATACGTGGCCTTCAAAATGGTGTCTGTAACGAAAGTGCGGTCCAAGCTGAGAACTGTGCTCGGTTTCTTTTGGCGGAAGACCAGAGTATGGTAGGAATTCATTGGCGCTTGCAGAATATCTACGCTGGCAGTGAACAAAAGCACGGTGTATTGTTGGGCGAGGCATCTGTCATAATCGATCAAGGTCAACCAATACTATCCGACCTCCCGTGTGCTGGCCGTCCGAATACCACTGTGACCTCTGCAGTGTTGGGACGGGCAGACACTCATTCGAGGAGGTCGACGAATCAGAATTAAACACCCAGTTGCACAACTGGACGTGTCTGTTGGTAGGTAGTGCTGACACACTAGTCCACCAGTTGGGATGCTCAGAGGTGTTGTCCGCTAGGTTGCCCGCCGCTAACAGAAGACCATAAAGAAGAAGACCATAGATAGCAAGGAAGGACCATCTGTGCAAATTTGCTCGTCACGAGGCCGATCGCGACAATTTTTGTCGGACATCTTTACAGATTTATCACTTCGAACCGGACACAAGACGGTTAGCCATGGAGCAGCGCCACACCACCTCTCGTCCGAAGAAAAAATTCACAGCCGCACACACTGCCGGTAAATTCTTGAAGACGGTCTTCTGGGACTCTGAAGGGGTTTTTCTGTTTAATGTTCTCCCTCGTGCTGCAGCGATAAAATCTGAAGTGTATAGTGTTACCACCAGAAAATATACGAAACCACTACAGAGTGTTTGTTGCCGCAAAAATGCAAACGAATTTCTCCTATTCCGTGATAACTCAATGCCTCACACAAGTCTGTGCACCCGAGAGGGGATCACAAAACCTTATTGGACTGTTCTTCCACATCAATCCTGCTGCCTGGACCTCGTATCTTCCGGCTTCGATCTGTTTCAGCCAGTGAGGGATACACTCCGTCGGGAGCCGTATGTGGTTAATGTGCAGATTATTGATGCAGCAAGACGTTGACTCCGACGTAGACGAGGACTTATAGGCCCTCCCAGTAATATGCTATAAGGCCGTCTCGTTGAACGGAGATTATCTCGAAAAATACGACTTTTTAGTCAGAAGAGTGAGGCATAATATTGTGTATGGGAATCCGGAATGAAACCAAACCGCTTTCAGAAAAAGAAAGTGTTGTGAAAGGTCCCCTTAGAAAAATTATAGATTACTGTTCTGGTAAACTTCTACGTTATTTGATACAGAGACAGCTGAGTAAAACTGAACGTACTCAGACATTTCTCTCTTTACTTATTCTGAACATCAATAAACGGACACACAATATTTTTTTTAGCACAACGCAATCTGACTTTCAATAATACCTACAAAAGAACGACCCTGAATAACAATAAGCTGTACCTTTCATGAATCACTTACCTCATAGAGAACAAACAAATTATTTACCTTAATAATGTTCAAAAGTCATCATATATATATATATATATATATATATATATATATATATCAGTTCGTGATATCCAGTCTTACAGATTTCCTCTTTCAGACGGACACACGTCCAGATCGTCCGCTCTCGAAACTCTGGCATCTATGTCCCCACATCCACCACTGCTGGCGGCTCACCCCCAACTGTGCAACGCTACGCGCTGTTCACATTCAACTGTCCAACACTACACAAGCGAATATTCCAATAATGAGTCCAATCAGCCACAGACTGCACAAAGAACAGTCAGTGATTTTCATACAGGGCTCTACGTGACGTTACCGACATGAAAACCTAAACAGCCTACTTTCAATTGCATTACTTCTTGAACGCCCGTCGTAAGAAAGTCAAAGCAATAATAACGACTGTGGCTAGTGATATTACTCTCTGTATGTAACTTTTCACTAGCAGGCTACTGATCCCTGCATTCTTTTTAATTCTTTTATTAAGCTAAAATCGAATTATTAAATTTTACAGATGTGTAAATATGTGCCAAACAAATAATTTTCGTCTGTTACACTTACAATAATAATAATGGTAATAGTAATAACAAAATTTTTAACAAAGAAGGAAGAGCACTAAACTTTACCAGAGAGAAATATATCTCTCTTGCGTTCTCAATATGGTGTCAAAAGAGTCTGAAATTTATTGGTCTTCTTCGTGACTTAGAATGATTTTTTGGAGCGTCTTATTCCATCAGGTGATTAGTTACCGACTAACAGGTACTCTTCATCGTTGTCTTCCTTCCTTAACCTGTCTCCCCCCTAACCTGTTGATAATTGTGCACTGTCGGCCCACATCTGGTGTACACTTGCGTTATGAGAGTGTGGTACGAGAGAACTCATTGCACTCTTCTTGTTTGCACTCAAATAATGCAGCAGAACCAAGGCATTTGACAAAACCATATTATTATACCAAATGGCAAGATAGAATGCTCCCTGTTCACTGCATTGTTTGTAAGACCGAGATATACATCCACCTATTGCTCGGCCTGCAAGGTACTTCCTGCCCCTTAACCTTAGCTACGTAACCAGATGCTCCTCCTAGTCGCACACAATATAGTTACAAGACCTTCTGACAAGTGGCAGATTTTTCTTCTGACTGCTCTGATGCGGCTCGCCACGAATCTCTCACCCGCGCTAACCTCTTCATCACAGAGTAGCACTTGCACCCTACATCCTTGATGCGACTCATTGGGTTGAAACGACGCAAGGTGCAGCGAAAGTGGCTGTGGAGGTAAAGGTTGGAGTAGGAAAACATGCAAGGGCAGCAGCATTCGTAGTTACATATACTCACTTTATTTTAAATCAGATTACAATTAATGAACAACATTTCCAGTTGATTAGAAGGCAGGTTGAAACTGTAAAAAAATGTGTTATATCTCTAAGAGAATGAAATTTCAACTTCAGGTATCGATCCTCGAAGTGATTGTTAACAACGTACTCAGACAATCAGCCCTTATAAATAGCCAAAGGTTTTCTCCTCAATAAATACTTAGTGATTTCATGCCACACCAATAAATGACAAATCTTATTCACAATAATACATTTTAAACAGTTAAAAAATTGATACCAAAACAATAAAAATGATAAACCTGTGATTAAATAGTGGGACTCAGATAATAAATAATTTCACTCCACACAAAAATAATGACAGACGTTTATGCAAAATCAGTTTTTAAATAACTAAAAATTTTTGTCCCAGAACAATAACAAAAAACTGGAACGTCAAACCAGCTGAGCGCGGTGTATTACAGTAGGTGAATGTAAATACAACCCACGGCGCTGCCAAAAGGCACACCAAGGCTCTCGCCTCCATACGAGATACACTCACAGCGCCGATAAACAGGCAACTGACCGGAAATCCCTAACGAGACCACATCTATAACACATTAAGATTCGCCATGAGGTGTCAATAATGGAACAGATACAACTCAAGGCCTCAGATACGGCTCAAATTTGGCAGGTCGCTTGTGTACAGCCTAAAACGAAGGACTCGAAGATATTTTGGCTCAACACCCTCCCGTTGATGTGAAAATCAACCCTAAAGGTTATGATGAGCAATCAACTCAAAATTGGCGGGATCGATAGATAACTGTAAATAGAGCATTTTTCATCATGAGGTATGGGGTCTGCAAACGCATACTTTGTCAGAAATGCAGGAAAGAAACTTTTACAACTGCCGTTATGTACTCACTTGGTAAACGCTATTAGCCGAGCTACCGGCACGGTAGCTCAGAGTGTTCGGACAGAGAGCTAGCTGGTCTCTGTAATTAAAAAAAAAAAAAAAAAAAAAAAAAAACTGAGTGAAGGGATCAACAAGGAATTTCAATGGACGTCATGTGACGCCTGCTAGGACCAATAACAACGAACAATAAGGAACAAAACAAAATAGCGCAACGGCCAATGTAACTGGCTGGGAAGCCGATAATCCGGGATCGAACCTTGAGGAAACTGTATAGTTTTCATTTTCTTTTTAACTGTAGTTTTTCGTATCAGAATTAGAAGCGATAGGAAGGTTAATAAGGTACGCAGCTCAACGCTAAATAGAAAGCCAACCGCTCGACGCTTGTTTACAGCGAGGCACGGGACAGAATGCACACGGGGAGAGAGATATTGTCCCGGTTGCCTATTCGTCATATCATAGTTGTGAACCTCGAAGAGTGAGGGTGTCCAGCACGAACCTTATAGAAGTCATTCGGAAAGAGTTGTTTTCCGTCATTAGGCTGCAGCGAACCTCGGGCATACATGAAAAGATTTTTAATCCGCAGAATGAAATATGTTTTGTAAAAAAAAAAAAAAAAAAAAAAATAAAAGTAAAAAAAATAATAAAAAAAACGTGATTTCCCTAAGATATGACTTGCACAGTACGTAGTTTGTAGTAATTAGCTTTTCTGTTTATAAGGTACTGACTAGATATTGTTTGTTGTGTCATACCTTACAGCTGCATCATAATCTGAATAATGGAGGACGTACACCCTTCGAATAGCGCTGAGATATATCGTTGGGAGCCTGTCACAGACGACAGCAAGCGGGAAGTTACCGAGTCTGTGTTTATGTTTGTGAAAGTGTTGCAAGACGGACGTACTCGTATTATCAGTTGATTATCAGAAGCAGGCAGTTCTGTTTCTCAGCGCTCCAGATTGATAGGAGCGGTTATCGTCGAGCGATTTTTGGAGCTGGCGAACGAAATGACTTTCCTTGGTAATGAAGAACTATACCATGAAGGCGAAGCGAAAGGTGATTCAGTGGAATATATCACGACTAGTGAATCGCCAAATGGTCGTATTACTTTGGAAATGTCCACGTCGCAGGCAATCTGTACTTCATCTGTTCGCGATGAGTATTACGAACCGGTTACTAAACGATTAAACTACGGCGCTATACCCCTTGAAGCAAAAGTAAAGGCAATAGCTCTAGCAAGAAATCCTCCAAATGGGGACCTAGAAACACTGCAAGAGAGTGGAGCAACAACAGACCTGAAAAGAAAGAAGGATCTAAAATTGTGGGAAAACGATATCGTTAAATGAGTGACAAGATACCACACACACCAAGCGATAAGTAAGTGGACGAACGACCCATTTGTCGAATCTCGTTGTCGTCATGAGAATGTAACAACGAGAATATTCCAGGAGTGGGCGGCAGGTGAAGCGATTCAATATACAACCAACAAGGAATTTACGTTTGCTGCATCATTATCTTGGGCGTCATCTACTACCAGTTTTAATAGTGATTACGTTATCAACACCGATCAGCCAGCATTCGAATATCGGGTGAAAATTCGACGCACGTTGTAGCAAAAGGAGAAAAAATGAAACCTTGTTGCAGCTGGTAGTGAAAAAAAAAAAACTAACACATTCGTACACGGCGCAATACGCTATCACAGCCTCTGAAAAAGTGTTGCCTAAGGATTTCCTGTGTTTACAGGAAACGAATATTACATTTTATCGTCGGGTTATAGAAGAGGTCAATCGCTTAACCAACTCGTTGACAAATGTTTACATTACTTGCTCCAAATCCGGAAAATTGACAAATACGATTTGCAGAACATTTCTTGGGAGTGTTTTAAAACCATACATTGGCTAATATTTGATTTCTGTGGTGGACAAACGAATACTCTAATGTATGACACCATGTTTATAGATGACGAAGGTCAACCGACTTGCACGGTAAAAGTAATGCCCCCAACCGGCACACCTATGTGCCAGCCGTGTGATGTTTATTTCTATCGCCAGGTTAAAAATTTTGCTTCGAGGCTTCAGAATTGAAGTGTGCTTCTGGAAACCCAGCGGGAATTGCACAACCGCACGGTAATAACCAACTTTCAGCACTTCTTTTTCAGGCAATGATATTGTATGCCTGGTACGCATCGAAATTAATTCCCGGAAAAGACATATTTTTAAATGAAAACCAAGTTTGTTTTCCGCCTACTCTTCGGAAGTAACAGTGTAGTTGTCGAAAGATTGCATTCATTAAATGTTCTTGGTGCCGCGAGTATACTTGTTTCGAATGTATATATTACAAGACAATCCATATAGTTGTTTGAAGAAAAGTGAGGATGCGCAACTGTGGCTGGAAGAGCCATTGTGAAGTGACCAGGAGGTTTGTTTACTATTCCAAGAGGTTTGAGAAATTTATTTGCCTACCCTTTAATCATTCCTTTGTCTGAGGCCCTCCTCTTGTCAGACATAAAGGCAAATACACGGGACACTGCACCCAGTGCGTTCCCCTCTGTTTTTCTGTTTTGTTCTTTCTGCACTGAACGATAACAAGAAAGGTCCGGAGCAGGCCGGAAACAAACATCAACGAGCACAGCCGCGCCGCAGACAATCATACGAACAACTACAGCGATACTTTTCACAACAGTGGTCACGCCACGGCACAGGGGCCTCACTACTGCGAACAGGCCGGTCCACCGGAACCAGTATTAACACGCCCCCAAAAGAAACAAATATACACGGAGCTGTCAGCAAGCTCACGCACGTATCCGACCCACCCCAGGCAAAACTCGCAACTTATGGCAAGAATGAGGCCAACAGGTTATGTTTAGACATCACTACTGTGACACATATTAATGAGGGCCTCGGCTGATTTAGTTCAACCTTGCGAGGCAGGTTTTTGAACCACCAATCAGAAATAACAGCTCTGAAAAACACATAAGAAAATCAAATACGCAGTGCTAAATCAGAGTAAAATCAGCTTCATTAAAAGACATTAAGAAAAAGCGAGAGGCCTGGTCGTATTACCTAGCATAACCTTACATTGTACATATGTCCAAACCGTCACGGTCGAATGGGTAACCAATAGCCAGGCCAACGAAGAGTGGCGGCGGAAACAGCAGCTAGCCCACTCACCAGTGCTCAAGACGGCGGGTTCACTTTACATTAGGGAACTGACCAGCAACCGGCAGCCCTCGGCAGTATGCAAGATAACAGTCATAGTGAAAAAAAAATGCTTACGAGGTAAGACAGTGCATCAGACGGGTGTCTTACAACCAATATGGACGCTGCCACTCACTCTCACTTGAAAGAACCAGCCACCGGAAAATACAGGAGTAAGGAAACACAATACCAGCAGCCTGCAAGAGCCCCACTCTGGCTGTAGTTGTCCCCGCAGAGAACCTGCGCAGAATCAACACCCGCCGCCGTCCGGAAGAAAGACGCGTCCGCTGCTCACTGGTGATTGTTTCTCCCTCCTTGTGACCCAGAGTTACTCATCTCATCTGGTACGAAACGGCTAGTAGACGGCACTGTGTCTCAAGACAAGTGTATAACCGATAGATTGCACAAAGTGCCAGTGTCGATATATTGTAAGCAAACTACACGGCTCAATCACCAATTACTTGTTGCATGTATTTCAGTCTATGTCTTCCCTTACAGTTTTTACTCTCTACAGTTCCCACTAGCACCATGGGAGTTACTTCCTGGTGTCTTAACTTATGTCCTGTCATTCGGTCCCTTCTTCTTGTGAGTGTCTCCCAAACGTTCCTTTCTTCGCCGATTCTGAGTAGAACATCCTCATTCCTTAGGTTACTGGTCCTCTAAATTTTCAATACTTTTCTGTAGCACCACATCTCAAACGCCTCGAGTCTCATCTGTTCCAGTTTTCCCACTGTCCATCATTCACTGTCGCACAATGCAGTGCTCCAAACGTACATTCTCCGACAACTCTTCTTCAAATTAAGGCCTATGTTTCATAACAGTAACTTCTCTTAGCCCGGAAAGCCCTCTTTGTCTTGTTCTAGTCTGCTTTTTATGTCCACCTTGCTTCATCAATCATGGGTTACTTTGCTTCCAAGGTACCAGATATCTTTAACGTTGTCTACTTCGTAGGCAGCAAATTTGATATTAAGTTTCTTACTATTCTCATCTCTGCTACTTCTCATTAGATTCGCCTTTCGGTGGTTTTCTCTCAATCCATCCTGTACTCTATAATCATTCGACTATTTATTCCACCCAACGAATTCTTCAATCACGCTCAGTATAGCAACGCCACCAGCGAATCTTACGACTGATATACTTTCCCCCTGAAGTTTAATCCTACTTTAGAACCTTCCTTTTATTTCCGTCATTGCTTCTTCCATGTGTAGATTGAACAGTAGATGTGAAAGACGGCATCCCTGTCATACACGCTTTTTAATTCGAAAACTTCTTTCTTGGTCTTCCAGTTATATTGTTCCCTCTTGGTTGTTTCACATACTGTATATTACCAGTCGTTCCGTACAGCTTACTTGTCTTTTTCTTAAGGTTTCGAACGTGGTTCACCATTTTACACAGTCGAAAGCATTTTTTGGTCGAGAAATCCTATGAACGTGTCTTTCCTTTTCTTCTGTCTCACGTTATCAATCGATATGTCAAAAGTGCGCCTGGTGCCTTTACCTTTCCTAAAACCAACTGGATCATCATCCTAGAGATCCTCAGCTTTCTTTTCCATTCCACTGTGTTATTCTTGTCAGCAGCTTGAATGTAATGAGCTGATAATCTCATCATGTGGTTGTTGCCATACTTACCTGGCCTTGCTAACTTCGGAGTTAAGTGGATGATATTTTCCCGAAAGTCTCATCAAAGTGAATAGTCGTTTGATTTCCACCTGCCCCAACAACTTTAAAAATTCCGTTGGAATGTTATCTATCCGATTTGCCTTATTTGATCTCATATCTTCCATAACTCATTTAAATTCTGACCCTGTCTTCTATATAGACTCCAATTTCTTCTTCTATCACGTCGTTAGACAAGCCCTCGCCCTGACAGAGGCCTTCAGTGTACTCGTTCCACCTATCCGCTCTCTCCTGTGCATTTAACAGTGTAATTTCCGTTGCACTCTTGGTGTTACCACCCTTCCATTTAATTTCACCGCAGGTTGTTTTGACTTTTCCTTATGCTCCTAAAGATTATTTCTTTTTCGATTCCTTCAAACCATTTGCTACTGCTATTTCGCCTTCGATTCCACTCATTTCCTGTTTATTTCGTTTCTAAGTGATTTTTATTTGTGTATTTCTATCTTTCCCTACACATTTTTCAACTTGTTTCTAACGTTGATCAGTTTAAGTACTTTTTCTGCTACCTAAGGTTATTTCACAGTTACCTTCCTTGTATCTATGTCTGTCTGTCCAACATATGTGATTGCCTTTTTGAGATGTGTCCACTCCACTTGAACTGAACTGTCTGCTGTGGTATTTCATATCGCCGTTTGCATATCTGTATTGAAATCGAAAAACAGCTCCCCATTCCCCATTGCTTCAGTACCCCGCTTCCTCACACCGGGATTCATCCGGACGATTCTTTTGAACTTCAGTCTACTCGTCGTCATTACTAAATTGTTGTCTGAGCCTACATTTGCATCTGGGTACGCCTTACAATCCAGTATCTGATTTCGTAATCTCTGACAATGAAGTAATGCAGGTAGAATCTTTACGTGACTCCTGGTGCTCCCAAAGCGTATCTTTTCGTTTTGTGATACTTTAACACCGTATTCGCTGTTAGCATTTGACATTTATTGCAGAAAGTTAGTCGTATTCCTCTCGCATTGCTATTGACAAGACCATATTCTCCCGTAAACTGTTCTTCTATTCCTTCCCCTACAACTGCGTTCGAAACTGCCATGACTATTAGTTTTTCATTTCCCTTTAGGTACTGAATTCCCCATTTAAAAAACTCATAAGTTTGCTCTATCTCTTCATCTTCGGCTTGCGATGTTGCCATGTGTACCTGAACTATCGTTGCCGGTGTTGGTTTACTGCCGGATTTGATAATAACAACCCTATCAACGAACTGTTCACAATAGGTCACTTTGTGCTCTACCTCCATATTCCTAACTAATTCTACACCGATTTTACCGTTTTCTTCTGCTGTTGATATTGCCCTACGTTCGTCCCATCAGATATTCTTCTCTTCTTTCCACTGAACTTCACTGATCCCCTCAATATAGACTAAGACTTAACTTTTCGGTTTACAGATATTCTGACTGTCCTACTACTTACAGACTTCTGAAATTCCAAGCTTCGTCGATTAAGATGTTATCATGTCCTATTGTTTTATGCAGCACTAGAAGCCACTAGAAGTTTCAGGAGTGAGTGGAAAAACTCATCACCCCTAAAACAGCTGAAACAAGTCTGTAAGGAAGGGTTGAGTGAGCCCTCCAACATAGACTGTCAAGAAAGAATGAACTAAATAGCGTAAGCCCTTAACCGCCGGTAGGATGCGGTAGTCGATACCAAGCAAAAATGTAATGTATCGGTGAACAACGGTGACAGGCCCTCTTTCCCAGCCGCGTGTTCTGGAATACACCCACGTGACACAATTCATGCAGCGTGGCCTCACCCCACTGTGTGTCGCCTGTGGTCCCCGTAGCGCCCTTCGCGGACGCGCTGCCACCGACGTCGATACTAGCCTGATCTCCATGAGTTCTGGCGGACAATGAACAACCACTCACCTTAGGATATCGAAATAAGTCCCTCACATAATTGAATAATTATTAACATGGTTAACCTGTAGTATTGCAAGTACTGCAGTGGAGCAGGTTGAAAAAAATGGATTACAGACGTCAGTTTTCTTGTATAATGTTTAAACTGCGAGCGCGTATTGTATCAGTAGACAGCAGCATATGCAGTCTTGACATTGAGGCTGCGAGACATTGCGTAGGAACCAGTGCAATATGACGGACGTGCTACATAGTGTACTCGCCTGGGACAGTTGCTATCGCGCGGTTGTTGTCTGCCAATCGACTGTCAACAGAAAAAGCGCATCAGTAAATGGTTCAGTGCATGTTTATTACGGATAAATAAATTTAAAAAGGGAAGGCAAAGCATCTGATGGGGGAAGCGTCCTTGTCGTCATGTGTCTTTGGCAACTGAAACCAAGGATCAGCATGTGTAACAGATCATTCGTTATGACTAGGCCCCTGATAATGACCGAAAACCAGGCTGCAAGGTCTGTTCTGCGACGAACAGTTTGGTACGGGAGAGGAATTCGTGGCAGGTTGCATCAAACCGGTCAGAAGACTGATGACTCAAAAGGAAAAAAAGGGCCATCCAGGATTCTGCTGGAGAACTTTGAAGGTAATTGTTAAGATTGCGGAGTGGCAGAGTGGTTCTACGCGGTAAAGTCTGGAACCGCGCGACCGCTACGGTCGCAGGTTCTAATCCTGCCTCGGGCATGAATGTGTGTGACGTCCTTAGATTAGTTAGGTTTAAGTAGTTCTAAGTTCTAGGGGACCGATGACCTCAGAAGTTAAGTCCTATAGTGCTCAGAGCGATTTGAACCATTTGATAAAATTGTCAGCCACAAGACCTAGAGCTCGACCCAACTCACTCTCCACATGTTGCGTAACATCTATGGCTTCACACAGTTGAGTACCAGCAGCTTTCAGCAACGTGGGCAGCTTTTGGTACCACACAAAATTTGGCGTTGATGTATGTGAAGATTCCAGAGAAGGTATCTGTAACGATTCCTCGAACACTTTTGGTAGGACTTGGTTAATCGTTCTGATGTCCACATAAGATTGTCTTTATTTTGATGTAGTTGGGGGCACTCATACTGAGCAGCGTTAAGTCAGGACCACTACCGCGTAAGAACGGACGGAGGAGGAAGGTGCTGTGAAGTTGCTTGTTCGTCAGTTTCTGAATCAGTTGCCGAACTTTCGGACAGATATCTGGCCGTAGAAAATTAATTTATCCACATAATGGTAATTTCATCGCACTTCTTCTGCAACTCTGTGTAAAGCAAGTCCTAGGCAAGTGGCGTACACAATGTTTGGTTTGAGATTCTGAAGCCCCCTATTTACTTTAATGATGTGTAAAGCGCCGTCGGGTACTAACAGCGAAACGTTGTTCTCTGTTCACACCATCCGATTATAGTAGTTTCATAGAGTTGTGGAGAAAACTGACAGTTGTCGGGTTGTTCACTCTCTCGAGAAGTTCACATGTTAGGAAAAACATTTCTCCAGGACCATCGACCTTTCGAACAGCAACAACAACACTTGTAACATAACGCCCACCCACGTCGGTAGTTTCACCTATTAACGTCGAGACCATCTGGTCAGCAACATTAGTTCGTACTTCGTTGAGCACCTCCTCGTAGCACACGGATTATTAGTTCTCTCCCAGTGTAGATTCATCTGGAACTGGATTTGTTGCGTACTTCTACAAGTAGTGTCTGAAGCGTGGATTCTTCAGCTCCTCCAATGGGATGCTACAAGACGCCGTCAACTTACAGAAGTCCTTAAAGTATGATTGCACGGTAGAATTTGGCTATGTCTGCTCAAATAATAGCGTTTGTATGCTGTCATTTTCGGCACCTCATCTCACATAGCTGCTATTTCTGACGGTATTACAGTACTGTTGCACATTAATACGGTTTTCTGCAATAACTTTAACTTTAAGCAGTTTATAAAATAATATTTCCCCATCAGTGCCGAAGATATTTCCTTTAAAATCACGAACAAAGCTTTGCAACTTCATGCTGTTGGAACGTTTTACTTGCGGCGTGTTGAACCAGACAGCGTTTGTATTCGGACTGGTTAGTATAATAACGTGTGCACATTTATTAGGTCGGAATCAGGCTTTGTTGGAATCGCGAGCGTTTTCTCGACCACGCGCAACAATACAGAAAGTCAAATCAAATTTCCAAACTTGTTTTATTGGGCTACCAGTTTCAGCGATATATTTCGCCATCTTAAGGCCGCCTGTAGGAAGATTCCAACCTCTGTTTCGACCGAAGCTGGTAGCCCAGTAAAAGGAGTTTGGACATCAGACGGGTGAAAGGCGTTTGATTTGACTTTCTGCACTGAATAGCCTATTCCAGCAAAGATGGTCGTTCAGAGACGCGCCACAATGCCCTACATCGGACAACCTGATAAATAAAGCTTTGTTGTAAATGTAGTGTTTATTTGTGAAAATATGACCTGAAACATTGCCCTGTGAGCAAAATTTTCATGTTTTCATTCTTGTGTTCTTAAAGGTATGACAAATACGTGCATTTTCCCCAAACGCTGGTCTACATATGACCTACTGTGGCAAAAGTGGGCCGAAATATAACCTACTATGGCAAACGTAGGCCTAGATATGACATATTACAGCAAAAGTTGGCGGAAAGATCACCTATAACTAAGAAGAGGTGTAAATATGTCTTTACATGCCCGATGAAAATATATTTTACTACATTGCAAAACCTGGATTTGTTCACAAATTGCTGTAAAAATCACCCTACAGTTCAGGAAGACAACATGACTCGTCATTAATATCCAGGACCTAGAAAGATCGGCATCGAGGATCGATAACGTAGCGAGTTTTGTACTATGTCGTCATGGAAACGACCACAACTTGAAACACGAGCAGTTGAAGTTTCATGAAGATTGTCCACGGTGGTTGTGCTATACGTTGAGTGAGGAACGTAAATCATTTAGTAGCAGTTGAAGTTTCATGAAGATTGTCCACGGTGGTTGTGCTATACGTTGAGTGAGGAACGTAAATCATTTAGGAGCGTACGCCATGGTACGAACTGTTGAATGTCATGTGTATTGGGCTCAACACTCTTAGCTGGAAACAAAATGAAACATTTCAAACCAAAAACACCTTCAGCACTCGATAATTCGAATTTTATGTTATTTTAGCTACCAGTTTCGATATTGCACTACGCCATCTTGCGGCCCTCTAGCCGATGTGTAGGACGAATATCCCCTGTAACTGATGAACGAAGTGATCGCGTTGTTAAAAGTAAGTCTACGGGTACCAGTGACTGTATGCAGGCCCCTCTTTCTATTGTACAAGACGTGTGATTCTTACTACACGTTAGTCAGGGGGCGTGAAGAAGGCGTAGTGTAAAGCCGAAACTGTTAGCTAAAATAAAAAAAAAAAGGAAATCTAAACGACTGAAGGTGATTTTGGTTTGACATTTTATATTGAACAGCTGAAGTCCCGCGATCGTCCTGTATAAAGATAAACTTACAGAGCAACAAGATGATCGTCTGTGGAAATGAAATAATTCACGTCCAAAACAACTACCCAAAGATATCAAGATCATTTCATTAACCTGCAAGGTTATGTTAAACGTGTTTTGAGACATGAAAGAGGTCCAACTGATGGGATTCGTGGCGTGACAATGAGGGTCTGTCCGTGTAGGACCACTAAGCGAGAACTCCGACAGCATTCGCCGCAAAAGACTCGGCCTCCTGACAAAGGAACCGATTCATCTGGATCACTGTCCTTGCTCTCGCAGGAGCTTATAATGAATTCTACTCTGCTTTTGTAAATGATGAAAGTCTATGTGAATGCAGCTTGCCGCTAACTTGGTGTAATGTTTTGTCTGTACAGAAGTGTATCTGTTGCCTTTATCGCTCTTTCCCTCTCACACATAAATCGGTACAATAAAGTCAGGGCTTCGTGTTTTCTAGTTAGGCTGATCCGTGAAAAGACAGAGAAACAATTATGCTAATGGAGGATTCTCTCTCTCTCTCTCTCTCTCTGTCTCTGTCTTTTATCTGTGTACAGTTCAAATATATTATTTACGTGAAATCAGCCTAGTAGAATCTCTGGTGGAGCCCTTCGTCTTAATATTCAGCGGCTGGCTTGCTAGAAAAGATCTTTACATTTGTTATTATTATTAAGCGCTGCATTCAGTTGGGAAAATCGATCGTTTGAACAATTCGTTCAGTTTACGACAGATCTAAAATTTCAGATGTGGACGAAGCCATTTTGGACGATTTCAAAAAACTCAGAGATTGCAGGCTCTCTTCGTCACAGCGGAAACTTCCCAATTAATTACAGGGCCCAGACAATCATCAATGGTTCAGACAGAGAACTCATTCGTCATTCACTCTAGAATAAAATGGTCACAAACCTTATTTCTGAGGAAAATTGTATATTGAATCCATTTCCGTACATGTTCCGTTTTCTATTGGTTCCAAGTCTCATGTAATTTTCCTTTACAGGTTTTTCTTTCTCTTTATCTATCACGCTAGCGGCACAAACTTTCCTAGCTGGCTTTAGCGCGAAGAAGAGTAAATAAATCTCCTTTAGCAATCCGACAATCTTCCAACCGATACTTCCGAAGCTGTTCCTCTCTCTCTCTATAATAACCATGGAGCATACATTTCTGTACCTCTGTTGTTCCAAAGAATAAACGTACTAGAAAAATACCTTGGCGTCGACGAGCTGTCGGCGCATATATTACTAGAAAATCTGATCAGATACTTTTCAAACGTAAATACATGTGGATGATTTGGTTGACCATTATTAATTATTGCGTGGTAGAGGGTAATTTTCCGTGGGGAGATTACAAGCTGTTAATAACATTTCACTGAGAACGCTAGGAATACTAGCGCCTAGTGACTTTCATCTGACTGGGCTCCTAAACTCCCATTCTGGAGGCCAGTGTTTTGAAAATGATGATGCCCTATCCGAGGAGATTGTACAGTGACTGCGACAGCAACCGAAAGATATCTTTGCTGCTGGGTTTCAAGTGACGTAAAAAGATGGGATTGGTGTCTTTGTGTACAGGGTGAATACGTAGATAAATCGAATACATTTCAGAAAGTTACGTTTATTATTACTGCCTCTATCTCGGTTTTCTATTTACTTATTCCAGTAAGTTACTTAGTTACATGTTCCATACAGCATTTCTGTGATTCTTGTATGAAAATTATGTTGGACGAGACAGTTTATAGGTACATTTACAAGTACATTTAATTATTGTTACGGTAAATGAAGACAGTATTTTCAATCATGCTCATACCACTGCAGATTTTTTTTTTTCAGGTACAAATTTTCAAATAGAAATTCGTTCTAAGAACAGATGGGAGTCTAGAAGAAATGATGTCAGGTTAGGTTTTAAACTTGCTTCGCTACCTGTGAGTCATTTAATGGTATTGCATAAATCATCAAAATTTTAGTTGCTGTAGACTGATCTCTTTTCTGAGCCACTGGCGGATCAAATAATGTGTAACGAAAGTAGTTTCTCTCTCTAGTGTTGCAGGTATAGATATCATAAATTTCTCTGTTTGAGATGGATTATATGTATTACAATGGTGCTGTTAAAATTCCAACTACACGAAGGTGTACCTACGCGACGACCGCCGGTGAATGCCGCATATTACTTTGGCTGCTCACGTTTGTGTAATCAGTACTTTACTCCTAAGTGATGATTACTCCGGAAAATTATTCCAGAAGACATTACCGACCGGAGATTTGCGAAGTATGTCAGGAGGTAGACTCGTTTGTTTCCAAGACTAGCAGGTATACGAAGAACTGAAGTACCTAAACTTAATTGTTTGAGAAGCTGAGCAATAAGATTTTTCCAGTTCCAAGTTTTCATCAATGTTTACACCCAAACATATGGAGCATTTTACGCTACTTACTGATTCCATCTCGTGTGTTACAGCAGTTGTATGTATGATCTTTGTTGAACAGAACAGAGTTTTCAGGGTCTATAAACTCAATGGTGACAGTCCCGTTGCATATGCCATGGAGTGGTGGTTTGTGGGCTGGCGATCTAAGGTCAGTGACATATCAGCATCTTTCTGTAACGACAGAAGCAAATTGTACCAAACTTGGTGCGGAGGTTCGAGTCCTCCCTCGGGCATGAGTATGTGTGTTGTCCATAGCGTAAGTTAGTTGAAGTTAGATTAAGTAGTGTGTAAGCTTAGGGACCGATGACCTAAGTAGTTTGGTCCCATAAGGCCTTACCACACATTTCCAGATTTTGTATGTTGCATGCTTAAGTGAAGAGCATCCGAAAAATTTGTTTTCGCAGAAGACTAATAAATCAAACATATTAAATGTACTACAGGTCTTGAAAGAAACACTGTCCGTAGTCCGTTCGTGAATTATTGCTTTATTCGTTGTGCGACTGGCCAATTTCGACAGTTAAGTCGTTTTCTGAAGGTTCAGTCTGAATGTGGCGGTATTATTGTTCATGCATGATATGACGTGGATATAAAGTTTTAGAAGATGTTCATGTTCCAGGATTATAATTTAGACGGTTTATTTGACGTACGGCTTCACATATAGTATGCCATTTCGATTATACGTCAGACCTGGTACGACATATAGCACAATACTTATGCATATGTGCTTGAAAATGACACATTGTCGAATTTGCCAAATTGTTCAACGAATAGAGGATATAACTGGGCAGCCTACTAATGACAGTGTATTTCTTCACAAAATTTGTGGAGGTTGTGGGCTCCATATCAACAAAATTCTTAAATTTAATGCAAAAAATTCAGTATGTTTAATTTACTTCCTATACAGTAATGTGTCTGCTTCGTATAAATCTACCTAGTTAGAATGAAAAGGACACACTGCGACACATTTCGAGCACAGGTAATAGTGCTATAAATAACAGAAAATTTATTTAAGCGTGGAGACCTGAAAGGAAACAGAATGAGGTGTACCATTTAATGAACGTTGCCTCGTCGGGACGTTCGCAGGTTAACCAAATGTTCGATTGCATATAAATTCTGGCCTGACCTGCGTTAGCTTTCCTACTAAAAATTAAGAGTTCACATCTGCAAATTTTTCTCAACATATCTGATAGCCAAAAAATATTTTTCAGTTAATATTATCTTTATTATTCATACCGATTCTTTTCGTAATATTTTGTTTTTTATTTTTCCCGTCGTTTGAACTTCATAATTTTTTGACTGTTTGGGTAATTTTTCCTTGTTTGACTTATATGTGTGCTTTTACTTATGGTTGTTATTTTTTATGTTGGACTACATTAGGCGTGTCCACAATTCTCTACTTAAATTACATGAAAACAAATTTACAGTAAACAAATTATTATCATGCTTCAGTTTTGGTGCAAAAAAAGAAAAGAAAATTCTCTCTTCGTTTATAATTTTTATAATTTTAATATCGATAATGAAATCGATCTCATAAGATAGCAGGAAGCTACTATTTTTCACATTTTCGAAGTCACTAGGGCTATATATCTATAAGCAACTAAGTAAGTAACTATTTCCTTAAAACGTTATATAAATTAATTCTGAGAAACAATTTCAATTATGGCAATTGTGCTAGTAGAAATTTGACTACATCTTGTTCTAGAAGATACTGGAAGCTTGGTTCGTAATAGATATACCGATATTTTGGTGCCAAGCATATGAAAATGGTTTTAGTGACTATTGAGTTTGGTCCATGTTTTTCTTCGCAAGAAAAGTACCATTTATCTGCGAATAACGTATTTGTGCCCCTGCTAAATTATTTAAAAGTTGTTCATACTGGAAAGTATGAAGTACAACGTAATCATTTTTCTTTCTTTACGTATGGGGAATAGGTAAGGGAGGACATTACGACCTGAAGCCTTGCCTTGCCTAACCAAATCACACCATTTCTTCCTCATATTTGTGGTAAAGCAACAGTCTTCGTGAAATCAATATTCAAACTCATAGCTTTGGTAACATTTCAACAAATGAGGTCGGGTCAAGGGGATATGAATAAAGTACACTGTGTATACCTGGTGGTGGGGTGGGGAGGGGAAGGGAGGGTGGTTTGTCCCTCTCGTCAGTGGCAGCTGGTCCTGGAGGGGCTTTTGGCCGTCTGGTGGGCCCCGACAGGCATTTACATGGCTCGCCTATCTATCAGGCTGCAGCCGCCAGCTGGCTGGCGCGGATTCCGAATTTCAAATGGCGCAATTTCGCGCCTAAGCTGCGCCGGAGTGAAATCGCGGGCGGCATGCGGAAGCGGCCGGCGGTGGTGGCGCGTGCCGGCGCGCGGCGGCACGCCGCCTCCTGCGGCACGGCCGGGGGTGGAACACTGGGTGTGTTCGCCAGTGACTTTGCTTTCCTGGCTGTCAGCTCCAGCTCAGCGATCAAATTTCACTTCATCAAGGCTAAGAGTTCTTTTTGTGCTGCAGCCGCAATTGTACGTGTCTATTTGTGAAAGTTATCAAAGCCAACGTGGCTTTTTCTCAGTGTCCCAAACCACTGCGGGCGTACGTGCACCCGATTTCCCGATTTAATTCAGCAGACAGAACTTAGCACGTCATTATTAACGAAGCAAAATCGGCACGTGGGAGAGGAGATGGTGTTCAAATGGTTCAAATATCTCTAAGCACTATGAGACTTAACATCTGAGGTCATCAGTTCCGTAGACATAGAACTAAGTAAACATAACTAACCTAAGGACATCACACACATCCATGCCCGAGGCAGGATTCAAACCTCCGACAGTATCTGCGGCGTGGTTCCGGACTGAAGCGCCTAGAGGAGAGGGTGTTTCAAATAGAATTATCTGATTTCAAAACTCCATTTTTATTGATAAAACAAACTACAAACGTAAGATAGACATCAATATACAAAAGCTTAAAGTCTTAGTTATGCTGTTAGAGGTCTGTCTTGGTGGCCTAACGGTTCTAGGCACTTCAGTCCGGAACCGCTAGACTGCTACGGTCGCAGGTTCGAAACCAGCCTCGGGTATGGATCGGTTTGATGTCCTTAGGTTAGTTAGGTTTAAGTATTCCGAAGTTCTAGACGACTGATGATCTCAGATGTTAAGTCCCATAGTGCTCAGAGCCATTTGAACCATTTCTATGTTGTTAGAAATGCTGAATGTGTCCACCAGCAGCAGCACGAACAGCAGCTAGACTACAGCTAAATACGTCATAAACTTTACACAGTGTATCTGCTTTACAGAAGTTATGGCAGCTATTATTGTGTCCTTCACTGCTTCTACGTCAAGGGGAGATGAACACACTTTCCTTTATGTACTCCCAAAAGAAAAAATCGCGTGGGGTCATGTCCGACGATCTTGGAGGCCAAGGATGCAGGACAGTGCCTCGGGGTCCCGTGCACCCTGTCCAGCGTTGAGACAGCGTGTCATTGAGAAACTTATGTACGTTGTTGTGTCAGTGTGGTTGAGCTCCATCCTGTTGGAAAATGCAGTCATCCGAGCTCTCTTGAAGTTGTGCAAAAAGCCAAAGCTGCAGCTTTTAAAGATAGCTCATCCTAGTCACTGAGTTCTCCTTGAAAGCCCAGGAAAACCGTATACCTTTTCACGAGAAATAGCACAAAAGACGTTCACTTTTGTTGAGTCTCTTTCGTGATCAGTAGTGTCATTAGAGTTATGGAGTTCCCGTACGCGCACGTTAAGTAGGTTTACTTTATCGCTAACATGAAATGTTGCTTCAATCACTGAAAACTAACCGTCATGAAAATGTATCGCCTTCCATGTCCTCTAAGAGAGCGTTGCTGAAGTCAACACTTTTTCCTTTTATCACCAACCCGAAGACCTCACACTAATTGTAGTCTGTATGGTTTATTGACCAAACTACGCCTTAACGCTCGTCAGATAGTCGTATCAGGCGCAGCCACTTCTACGCTTTCGCAGCGAATAGATTTCCGTGGACTCCGCTCAAACGTTTGCTGAGTTATATCCACCGTGTCATCAGAAGAGCGCGGTCGACCTGGAATAATGAAAATCGGCGATTACAACAACGAATGTTTTTGACTGCGGGCACATCAGTGCCAAACCGCCGACGAGAAGCACGCTGGATCGAAATCACTGATTGACTCTTTGCAAATTGCAGTAAATAAAATGCCCTCTGTTGAGCGGTCACCCCTTCTGTTGAGCGGTCATCATCTTACTTCTGACTGACTGCATACTGAGAAAAGACATTGACTGAGATTAACTCTAGGCCATACCCATTCAACCAAGATACATTTTCTAACTGGCACATTCCATATGCCACAGCCCCATTCCTTGCCAGTTAACAGTAAACAGTAAAAAAATATATGTTACAAAATTCCATCCTGTCCATATTTCCGGTAGGCAATGGACTTTAAAGATAAGCAACTTTGCAGCACTGTAGGCTCATGTATCGTCATTTAGTACTGTAATCCCACGTTGCCCGGTCATGCAGTTAGGTAGAGTGTTCCGTTAGAGTACTCAAGTTCGCGTTTTCGACTCCGGGTCTAGATACAATTAGTTTTAATTTCCTAATTTTAGACTGCTTGATATGCTATCTGGCTTCACAATCGTTATACAACTATTACAGCAAGTCTTATACATGTGAAATAGAATTATTTAGTACTAATACAGAAATAACCGTAGAATCGTTTTCATTATTCCATTTCCAAGCGAAGAGTTCAGAGAAACATGATTCACCGAGTCGCTAAATGCGTCGAGGTATAGGGAGGTCGACTTGGTCATCTACTCTGAAGACTTACTTATGTTTAACTACACGTAATATTGTACTTCAAATATTATAACTAATCGCTGTTATAGGATCTAGTAAGTATGTTTAACACCTTCACATTCATAGGTTATGTAATTACTTCTGTGCCAACGGCCTTGCCGAAGTGGTAACACCAGCTCCCGTGAGATCACCGAAATTAAGGGCTGCCGGGCTGGGCTAGCACTTGGATGGATAACCATCCTGTTTGCCGAGCGCTGTTGGCAAGTGGGATGAACTCAGCCCTTGTGACACAAACTGAGGAGCTACTTCATTGAGAAGTAGCGGCTCCATTCTGGTAAACTGACATACGGCCAGGAGAGCGGTTTGCTGAACACGTGCCCCTTCATATCCGCATCCAGTGACGTCTGTGGGCTGAGGACGACGTGGCGGCCGGTCGGTGTCGTTAAACCTTCCAAGGCCTCTTCAGAAGGAGTTTAGTTTTAATTACTTCTGTGCTATTGCCGGTAATTTACTTGTAACTTTTTATTACTCTTTATGTATAAACTCCAATACATAAAACACGGCTTACCATGAACGAATAATCTGAATGGGCCCAAAATCTGTAAATATTATGTGCATGTGCAAACAAATAAATGATTACAATATCAGACAAATTGTATGATTTATTCTAAAGAAAGAGCTTAACAAATTGAGCAAGTCGATTTACGCCTCGGTCCAGCCCTGGCCCTCATTCAAGCAGTTATTGGGCTTGGCATTGATTGACAGAGATGTGGGATTACAATGAAATGTATACCCCTAGCTGCATACAGGCGTTAACATAAGTCAACGGAGACAGTTGAAAATTTGTGCCCCTACCGGGACTCGAACCCGGGATCTCCTGCTTACATGGCAGATGCTCTATCCATTGGAGCCACCGAGGAGACAGAGGATAGTGCGACTGCAGGGACTTATCTATGGCTCGCCTCCCGTGAGGCCCACGTTCCCAACTTATTGTCCCGCACCATATTCAGAGTGCCCCTGCCCATTATGCTCATTACGCGCGGCTTTTTGCCGATTCCCGTAGGAGTTCGTGTACGGTTTGAGCATTCGCACAGAAGATGATGGTCAAATGGCCGGTAAGCCTTATTGTTGGATGTCCTCTTGAGGGATATCGTGCAAAATTCCTTCCAAAAGGCGCATTAGATTGTCAAAATTCCTAGATGGCTCTGAGCACTATGGGACTCAACTGCTGAGGTCATTAGTCCCCTAGAACTTAGAACTAGTTAAACCTAACTAACCTAAGGACATCACACACATCCATGCCCGAGGCAGGATTCGAACCTGCGACCGTAGCGGTCTCGCGAAAATTCCTAGATGGTTCGAGGATTCTGTCCATAATGCGCTAAACGTATTCAGTTGAGGCGTGATCCGGCGACCGAGCTGGCCGAGGTAGTGTTTGGCAGGCACGAAGGCAAGGAGTAGAAACTCTCAGCGCTGAAATGTAAACCAACGATGGCATACCACGAACGGCAACAAAACGCGGTGTAGTATATGGCCGTCTTACCGCTGTGCTGAAAGGGTCCGGCAGATGACAAACAAAAGGGTCCTGGTATGAAAATAAATGGTACCTCAGACGATACGTGGTGGTTATCGGGCCTCAGTTCGCGGCGGGACTCATCACTGAAGACACCTTTACTCCAGTCAGTAGGCGACGTGTCTGGAGACGGCCCGCTATACTGCCTTTCAAGCACGAGCGGTGGTCTGTGGTGCCATTTGTTTTCGTAGCAGGACCCATTTGGTTGTCAACCGCGCACCCTGATATCTCAGCCGCACGTCGATGGTATTCTACGGACCGTCGACATCCGACCACTCTCTCAGTCAGTACCAGCGCGAATAACTGCTTCCACAAGGGCCAGAGGTGGACCATCGTGTTACTGATTTTCTCAGTTTGTGGAGCTCTTGAAAAAAAAATCATCCAATTTTTCTGAAACAGTAATCATTTATTTGTCTTTACATCTACAGCACATCTACCGATATCCGTCACATTCGGATAATTCCCTCGTGGTGCCTCATTTCTTGTTTGTTTCAATTATTTGTCGTCTTAGAGTGTATTTTTTGAACACTATTCCGTATGTTAAACATTAGAAAACGTATTTGTCGGATACATGTCATGAAATAAACAGTGTATACGACAGAATTATAGGCGGACCAAATTTAGAAGCATAAAAACTTTGGTACATCTGGATTCGAACGCATTATCTCTAGTATTCTAACGCAAAACAATGCCCGCTGTCGTAACTGGGAAGTACGGTTGTATTTACTGAATTTTTGTTCTTGTCAAACGTGTCCTTGTTTTGGCCAAAGTGCCTTCCATTGATGTCCATTTTTTCCGAAAATGTGGACGAATATATATATATATATATATATATATATATATATATATATATATATATATATATATATATAATTTTTGCAGACGTACTTTTATCGTTACTTCGCAAGCAAACGTTCTGTGGCATCCGAGAGAGTCAATTTCTCTCCACCCTGTGTACATTTATGATTTAGTGGAAGCTAAGTGATCCTGTTAACGCGTGCTAGCTGTAACGAAACACGGGATGACCTTCAGGGGACGTATGTTTAATAAAGACACTGGTTGTTGAATCTTGACGTAATTAATTTAACACGTGTCGCGTAAATAGGCGAAAAGATCAACCACTGTCCGATTACTATACTGGCAACAAATCACTGTAAAAGTAACTACCGTAACGTACGTATGAATAACTATCCAGAGCGACCCAGTATGAAATGGCCACTTTAAACAAAATGCAGGACAAGTAGTTTCACTGAGATTTACTAGGAGACTGTTAAGAAAATGAGGTTCATCCACAAAAGAAGTCGCTCACAAAACATTTCTTCCACATACTTTTGAGCATTGCTCTTGAGTCTACACCATTTATCTAGTGGGATTAATAGAGGAGATACGAAAGAAGGTGAAGTGCATTACGAAGAGGTTACTGTTGAAATTTGACGTTTACCGTTCAAATTCCCAGAGCGATCGTTCCAGAAAGATTCTGGCTACATTTCACTTCTTCGCACATACATCTCGTGAACTAATCTCTGTGAGAAAATGAGAGAAATTAAGGCTCGTATAGAGGTTTAAACGGCATAATTTCTTCCAATGTTCTAGTCGTGAATGGAACATGTAAAGCAGAAAAAGATACTAGTCCTAGACGCACACTCCACCAGGCATCATCAGATGGATTGTGGGGTATAAATTTAGATGTAAATGGCTGTGTAAAAAGGAAGCTTGGTTATAAGTCAATACTTTTCCGACGAGTTATTAATAACGTCGACTAATTTCATATAATTCAGGAGGACGGTGTTATCAGGAGAAAGGAAACTGGAGTTCTACGGATCGGGGCGTGGAATGTTAATCGGGCAGATAGGTTAGAAAATTTAAAAAGGGAAATGGATAGGTTGAAGTTAGATATAGTGGGAATTAGTGAAATTCGGTGGCAGGAGGTTCAAATGGTTCAAATGGCTCTGAGCACTATGGGACTTAACATCTGTGGTCATCAGTCCCCTAGAACTTAGAACTACTTAAACCTAACTAACCTAAGGACATCACACACATCCATGCCCGAGGCAGGATTCGAACCTGCGACCGAAGCCGCACGCGGTTCCAGGTTGAAGCGCCTACAACCGCACGGCCACACCGGCCGGCAGGTGGCAGGAGGAACAAGACTTCTGGTCAGGTGAATACAGAGCTATAAATACAAAATCAAACAGGGGTAATGCAGGAGTAGGTTTAATAATGAATAGGAAAACAGGAATGCGGGTAAGCTACTACAAACAGCATAGTGAACGCATTATTGTGGCCAAGATAGATACTAAGCCCACGCCTACCACAGTAGTAAAAGTTTATATGCCAACTAGCTCCGCAGATGATGAAGAGATTGCTGAAATGTACGATGAGATAAAAGAAGTTATACAGATAGTGAAGGGAGATGAAAATTTCATAGTCATGGGTGACAGGAACTCGACAATAGGAAAAGGAAGAGAAGTAAACGTAGTAGGTGAATATGGAATGGGAGTAAGGAATGAAAGAGGAAGCCACCTGGTAGAATTTTGCACAGAGCATAAATTAATCATCGCTAACACTTGGTTCAAAAATCATGAAAGAAGGTTGTACACATGGAAGAAGCCTGGAGATACTGGAAGGTATCAGATAGATTATATAATGGTAAGACAGAGATTCAGGAACCAGATTTTAAATTGTAAGACATTTCCAGGGCCAGATGTGGACTCTGACCACACTCTATTGGTTATGAACTGTAAATTAAAACTGAAGAAACTGCAAAAAGGCGGGAAATTGAGGAGATGGGACCTGGATAAACTGCCTAAACCAGCGGTTGTAGAGAGCTTCAGGGAGGGCATTAGGGAACGACTGACAAGAATGTGGGAAAGAAATACAGTAGAAGAAGAATGGGTAGCTTTGAGAGATGAAGTAGTGAAGGTAGCAGAGGATCAAGTAGTTCTAGTAGAAATCCATGGGTAACAGAAGCGATATTGAATTTAATTGATGAAAGGAGAAAATACAAAAATGCAGTAAATGAAGCAGGCAAAAAGGAATACAAACGTCTCAAAAATGAGATCGACAGGAAGTGCAAAATGGCTAAGCAGGGATGGCTAGAGGACAAATGTAAGGATGTAGAGGCGCATATTACTAGGGGTAAGATAGATACTGCATACAGGAAAATTAAAGAGACCTTTGGAGAAAAGAGAACGACTTGCATGAATATCAAGAGCTCAGATGTAAACCCAGTACTAAGCAAAGAAGGGAAAGCAGAAAGGTGGAAGGAGCATGTAGAGGGCAATGTTCTTGAGGACAATATTATAGAAATGGAAGAGAATGTAGATGAAGATGAAATAGGAGATATGATACTGCGTGAAGAGTTTGACAAAGCACTGAAAGACCTAAGTCGAAACAAGGCCACGGGAGTAGACAACATCCCATTAGAGTTAATGATAGCCTTGGGAGAGCCAGGCCTAACAAAACTCTACCATCTAGTGAGCAAGATGTACAAGACAGGCGAAATGCCCTCAAACTTCAAGAAAAAATGTAATAATTCCAATCCCAAAGAAAGCAGGTGTTGACAGTTGTGAAAATTACCGAACTATCAGTTTAATAAGCCACAGCTGCAAAATACTAACACGAATTCTTTACAGACGAATGGAAAAACTAGTAGAAGCCAACCTCGGGGAAGATCAGTTTGGATTCCGTAGAAATATTGGAACACGTGAGTTAATACTGACCCTACGACTTATCTTAGAAAATAGATTAAGGAAAGACAAACATATGTTTCTAACATTTGTAGACTTACAGAAAGCTTTTGACAATGTTGACTGGAATACTCTCTTTCAAATTCTGAGGGTGGGAGGGGTAAAATATAGTGAGCGAAAGACTATTAACAATTTGTACAGAAACCAGATGGCAGTTATAAGAGTCGAGGGGCATGAAACGGAAGCAGTGGTTGGGAAGGGAGTGGGACAGGGTTGTAGCCTATCCCCGATGTTATTCAATCTGTATATTGAGCAAGCAATAAAGGAAACTAAAGAAAAATTCGGAGTAGGAATTACGACCCATGGAGAAGAAACGGAAGCTTTGAGGTTCGCCGACGACATTGTAATTCTGTCAGAGACAGCAAAAGACCTGGAAGAGCAGTTGAACTCAATGGACAGTGTCTTGAAAGGAGGATATAAGATGAACATCAACAAAAGGAAAACGAATATAATGGAATGTAGTCGAATTAAGTCGGGTGATGCTGCCGGAATTAGATTAGTAAATGAGACACTTAAAGTAGTAAAGGAGATTTGCTATTTGAGGAGCATAATAACTGATGATGGTAAAAGTAGAGAGGATATAAAATGTAGACTGGCAATGGCAAGGAATGCGTTTCTGAAGAAGAGAAATTTGTTAACATAGAGTACAGATTTAAGTGTCAGGAAGTCGTTTCTTAAAGTATTTGTATGGAGTGTAGCCATGTATGGAAGTGAAACGTGAACCATATATAGTTTAGACAAGAAAAGAGTAGAAGCTTTCGAAAAGTGGTGGTACAGAAGAATGCTGACGATTAGGTAGGTAGCTCACATAATTAATGAGGAGGTATTGAATAGAATTGGAGAGAAGAGAAATTTGTGGCACAAGTTGACTAGAAGAAGGGATCGGTTGGTAGGGCATATTCTGAGGCATCAAGGGGTCACCAATTTAGAATTGGAGGGCAGCGTGTAGGATAAGAATCGCAGAAGGAGACCAAGAGATGAATACACTAAACAGATTCAGAAGGTTGTAAGTTGCAGTAGGTACTGGGAGATGAAGAAGCTTGCACAAGATACAGTAGCATGGAGAAGTGCATCAAATCAGTCTCTGGAGTGAAGACGACAACAACAACAACAACAATGTAATACTCTTTTTTAAAGGAAGGTTTTACGAAGTGGTTTGCACTGTTTAAGTATTCATCTCAGGAACAATCATAATTTGGAGAGGTGTTAAGCTTTTCTTATTTTATTATCATCATTATTAATGTTTCAAAAGAGGCTCATTTGCGCTAGCTGCAGCTTTTACCGGGTAATACCGTCTGATTTGAGTACCAACCTCTCACTCTTTACTGCATCCCTTTTTAGTTTTAACTTAGGAAACAGATCAGCAAATGAGAAGTCGTGTTAGTTCTTGTGAAAATCCTGTCGAAATTTTTGATTGCAGCCACGGGGTATTTGTGTATCTGATCTGTTAAAATTACGTCAGGAATCTCCAACGCCCATGTAAAGCATGGCAGGATAGTGGGCTGCTTAATTGTGGGGTACCTCATACATTAGCAAAAAAGAAAATGAAATGTTTCTCTCATAATAAACAAAAATAATTCTGCACTAACATGAACATAATCATACCAAAATGTGTTCCAAGGAACATTCCATCTCACTAAGGCAGCTACAGGAATTCCAGTGCCCTTCCAAAATGCCAACGGAGACCGTTGGCTTTGGAGACAATATTTTGAAGTGGTGGAGGATGGACATCTCATAACGCTTAGTCGAAAAATGTGAGAAGGGCTACTGTTTGCAAGAAAACAGTTTTGCTGGACCTCCCTGGGGAGAGCTATAAGCATTAGTACTACACAGACGAGAACACACAAGAAGGTCTGCGGCTGCTTGACCCACAGATTTAATCACAAGTACTCACAGTTGCTTACTTTCCGATTCAGAGATTATCTTTGGAAACGGAGTGGGTATGGGGTTGATGCTGGTCCACACACGAAGTTAATATATTCTCACTCTGAATTTTCTCTCAGCTTATGGACATACAAAGGATACTCATCTCTGCAACTTTTACAGGATAGTTAAGCAGGATCACACTGCCAAAAATGAAAGTTCGCTTGTACAGCGGCCTATAAATTGAACTTTAAGGTTTCCCCGTCAATGACGAGGCAACCTACAGTTCTTCACTATGAAACTTAACAACTATATGAGAGAAGGTGAACTTCTTAGCCCAGATTGCTTCTAAACAACGTCTACTGTCTATTACCCGTTTCGGGGAGCGTGATTAAGATCTTCAGATCACAGAGTGCATTCAGACAATGCAACATATACAGAAATAAAGTTAAGTATACAATAGGAAGTGCAGCTTAATAGCAAAACCGTGTTGCAACATACTTCAATAAAGGTTTTTGAATGTCTCCTATAGCAGCTGTACAAGCACTCTCTCTAACACGTTGCCGTTTAAGGGACGAGATGGACGGTGTATCGGAAAGTCAAGATTACAACCACAACATGCAGAGTAGTTTGCGAGATGTTTGTGACCCAGACGACACACTACCGTATACTTCACTGCAACATGGTGATGGATGACCTGTATTGGCCGGAAAGATGACAACTAACACTGACATGTGTAGCTAATGCATCGTGTAATTCTTACTTAAAATTATTTATTGATTTTAATTACAGCATATTTCCTATTTCGTGTCAATAAAAGATTAATAAACACATTTAAAATATAATAATAAAATAGTTGTTAAATCAGAAGCTAAAATTTATCCTTATTACGTTCACTCACACAAGTGCACCCATGCGGAAGAGGCTTTATAATTTGGTGCAGCTTCCACAACTAATATGCAATAAATTGATGTATGACAATCGTTTGTAATTTATAAATATTTGCAAATAAATCTTCAAATGCAATGTTAAAATTATTAAAATTACAAAGACATGGAAGGGAGGGTTACGAGGTGGGCTCCCGATGTGTTTTGTGGGTAGCAACCTAAGTAATTACCACGTTTGGAAACAATACTATAATAGCAGTGATAGTGTGTAACACAATTCAAGTATTATCAACAGTTAGACGATGCTACGGTACATATCAGAGTCACGATCTGTGGCTACATTGTGTTCCAGGTATGTAATACCTAAAAGATACAGACTCAGCACAATGATGTAATGGATAGGTTAAAGTAAATTAATTATAAAGACGTTAAACAAATTGGAATATTACAAAAAACTGTAGGTAGCGAACAAATTAAATACATGCATAAGACGCCTTATACCCCCAAAAATACTCGTTTACTGTGTTAAGATAAGAGTGCTTTCCCGTGAGTAGTATTTATCTTCATTGCCCACAATTCCTATCATAATTTGTTGGTACAGAAGAAAACAGAATGTCGGAAAAATGTTGAGTGTGGGGCCATGTGTAACCGATGCCTACGTTTGTAAAGTTACCAGCTTACCTTATCAGCATGTTATACTTGAAGGGAAACAAATGATCTGAAATCAGTAACAGTGGGCCATGTAACTAAACGGCAATGGTCACAGCCCATAGAGATCAACTGGAAACAAGCCATTATTCTGACATAAACGTCTTTCGGCACACAATTTAATGTCGTATTTTATCCAGTTAATGAACACAAAAGATGTCTCTTGTATAAATCTATTGAGCACGCCGCACATACGACACTACAAAGTACATGCGGGTTACGTATACAATGAGATAAGTAATTCTAGAGTTGGCAAGAGACAACTTCACTAGGCACAATACAGGAGCCCACTGAATCAAATAAATAAATAAATAAAGTGCAGCTGACAACGCATACGCGCATATGGCCATCGGATAGCATTAGAAATTTTGGAACAAATTTCGTAAACGTCTTTCCAATTTCTAGCGCAACTCTGACCTTCAAAGAAAGACAGTAGAAATCGATGAAGGAATCTGGAGACACAAATCAGGTCGTAGTCCATGCTCACCGCTTCCTTGGTGGAAGTTAGTTCACGCTACTATAGCCATATGCGGTTATTTCGAGAAAATCCACAGACAGAGTATGTACATCTAACTCCATGCTGCACATGTAACGTTGTGTTATGCTATGGAGATTCCTTATCGTATGATTGTAATTTCCCATTTCCTGGCCCTCGGGAAGGTCGACAGTTGGCAAGTCACCGTGTGAGCTCTAATCTCTATAACTCTACCTACTGATTTTACCTTTACTATTGTTGCAGTATCTATAAAAAGTACGGTATTTCTATCATGTGGCCTTTCCTCCTACTTAGATCGGCTTGATGTACGAATGTTTCTCCCCGGAGACTCCTCTACAGTCATTAAAAGTAAATGAGAAGAGCTGGCTCCTATTTGAAAATTTCATTTCTGAGGGAATTACTAGACAAAAAAAGTGAAACAGAAAACGAAATGAATCTTCGCGGTTATTGGGGGCATGTGATGTTACTTCGGTGATAACAGGATCGAGTGAAACTAACAAAGAGCATGGCATACTAGGATACTTATCGATATGAGGTTGCAGCCCCTTTGGCCCGGATGCAGGTAATGATTCGTTTTAGAAGCGTGTTATAAAGCCGCTATATCTTCTCCTAGGGCAACCTAGTCCACAACTGTTGTAATCGGTCCTGGATATGCTGGATACGGGCATTGAGATGCAGTTGACGTCCGACCTGGTCCCAGATGTCCTTTTGGCAGACGATTCATACAGACACCTGTCATTGGTAGACGAGCATTATCGTGTTGAAAAACAGTACCACGGCACTGTCACATGGCACAGTAGCACAAGCAGACATATCGAGGTACCTTCAGAGTTCCCATAATCACTACCAACCGTGATCTGACGTCATACCCGATGGCTCTCTTACGCCATGGTGCCAGAAGTAACACCGCTATGCTTCTCCAGAACACTGGAAGAGTGGGATCCTGACCGACGATGATCATTCGGTCTTGTCGGTCTTGTGGGGAAGGAAGTCTCATTGTTGAACAAAATCCGACACCATTCGTCGAAAGTCCATGGTTCCCGAAGACGGCAGCATCCAGAACGCGGCTGATTCTGTTCTTCTGTTGACGGCAGCTTACGCATTGGACGGTAATTCCCCACTCTGGGTGCTGTTAGTCTAGTGGTACTAATGGTACGGAATTACAAAGAACGTTGCAGGGCGTCCATTATCTGTTTCGGACGTCAGGGGCAGATGTGAAGGGCTTACGATGTGTTTTGTGAACACTGCGGCGAGCATAAGTGCCCTCTCTTTGCCACTCACAGTTAGCTACCTTTCAAACAGTGATAATGCACCTCCATGTCATTCACAGTGATTACTCAACCCCTGACGAAGTTCGGACCCTATTATATACTCTACAAAGTCCGATAATAGCAATATCCGAACAATGTTAATGCACTAATTGTAAGAACTTGAAACGCCTGACAGTTGATGATTGGAGAGACGTCACCACAGTTACATGTAGTCTGTGTAAACCAGTTATTTTGGCCGCGAAGCCGTCGTAATATGGGACGTGACCAACCCTTGAGCATTAACTAAGCCTGAAGATGGTGACTGCAACGCCGGAACTGGTAGCTATACAATAAATAAAATCATAAGGACGGCTGTAGGCGTTTCATTTTCTTTCAATAGTAAACGGCCTTGGACCCGCAGACCTCGAGTCAATAGGTTTGACATACAAAAACTTAGTGCACTATGGTGGCGGTTCTATCTAATTGCAACTCTAATCATTTACATACCGGCATATGGCGTGCATATTTAAGAATTTACATTGACATCCGACCTTGTCGTCTGGGTGTTTCCCCTTCTTTGCCAGTCATCGTAATTTATAATCAAAAATTTTCAGAAGCAGTCTTAAATGCTGTAAAACACTTTAAACAGTGCAAAGCTGTGTGTAAAAATCCTCTGAACGGAACAGTATTAAGCAGACTAAGAGAACACCGTATTTCAGCGGAAAAGTAATAACTCGACCTAAAATTTACACTCTTAAAATTACAGAGTTTTTTTTAAACGAGCTTAATTTTCAGATGGAAAGAAATAGATGGTACAGAAAAGTATGAACTTGCAAAAACAGTCGAATTTCTTATGTGTCTCACTGAAGTGTAATAGTCTGTCCTGGGGCAACAGGTTTCATAATATTTGTGAAAAGACGAAAAATGTTTTGGCTCCACGAATGTCCTATGTCGCAGCTGGGAGACAACAGGTGAAAATATTCCAAGTTCCGTGTTCGATAGTCGTTTACCGAGGCAGCTCTTTGAGCGTCGCAGATTATAACTGTGGATGGCACAAGACATTTTTAGCATCCTCCGTTCCCCACTCTGGCAGGCTGTGCGGTTAATTAGCGAGCTCTTAGTTGATTACAGTCAAATCCAAGAGAACTGGGGAAGATGCAAAGTAGTTTAATGTTGCGCGTATTTGGGAAGGGGATTTTGAACGTATGGAAACTTCTAAGAAAAATTATAAAACTGCCACATAGACACAACAAAAATTTGCTTCTATTCTTACAGTGCAACATCGTGTAATGTCATTATGTTGAAGATTTTCAGGTGTGTTTATTGTGTTAGTAATATTTTGGATCTGTTCATACATTAAGTGTGTAAGTTGGCAGGAAACAAAGTAAGTGCATTGTTAAGTCAGTTGGTGGATAAGAGCTTCACATCGCTGGATAATGTGCACCACGATGCGTTTACACAGTAAAGTGATTACTGTTTGTGCTAGAATGATGGCTCAGACTACTGATCGAAGTCCTTCAACCTACAGGAAAGTTAGATGTTCAGCAGTAATTCTCATCATGGGGAAACGGAAAAATAAACCATTTGGTTTACTAGAACCACCAAGTAACTCTTTGTAAAATTGAGCAGAAAACCATTTATTAGAGACAGTTTTGACAAATCAGTTCTTCGATAAACGATGAAGGACCTCGATATGCATATAAGTTATCACTTTAAGGTTAAGGAAACTCTTTCATCCTATCAGATGGGTAATTCATTTTCTATGACTGACAAATGCAATGCATAACACAGTGGGAGAAACAGGGTACCCTCAGTGAAGATCTGGAAGTAACGGAATATTCTGGCAGAGGGGACTCGTGTAGCTGACTGATGCTACAGGTACTTAATCCACGTAGAAAAATTAATAGAGGAACCCAGAAGTTAAAGAAAAATTAGTTTTTAGCAGAGTATTTCTTAGCTTGTACTGTCACCGAATCTCTTCTTTTCTTTCTTTTGCTTGTGGCTTTATCACGCGTAAGTATTAGGAGTGATTTAAAATGGAATGATCATATAAAGTTGATCGTCGGTAAAGCGGATGCCAGACTGAGATTCATTGGAAGAATCCTAAGGAAATGCAATCCGAAAACAAAGGAAGTAGGTTATAATACACTTGTTCGCCCACTGTTTGAATATTGCTCACCAGTGTGGGATCCGTACCAGATAGGATTGATAGAAGAGATAGAGAAGATCCAACGGAGAGCAGCGCGCTTCGTTACAGGATCATTTAGTAATCGCGAAAGCGTTACGGAGATGATAGATAAACTCCAGTGGAAGACTCTGCAGGAGAGACGCTCAGTAGCTCGGTACGGGCTTTTGTTGAAGTTTCGAGAACATACCTTCACCGAGGAGTCAAGCAGTATATTGGTCCCTCCTACGCATATCTCGCGAAGAGACCATGAGGATAAAATCAGAGAGATTAGAGCCCACACAGAGGCATTCCGTCAATCTTTCTTTCCACAAACAATACGAGACTGGAATAGAAGGGAGAACCGATAGAGGTACTCAAAGTACCCTCCGCCACACACCGTCAGGTGGCTTGCGGAGTATGGATGTAGATGTAGATGTATGGCAGGGTTTGCCCTGCCCCCTCCCCCTCCCCCTCCTTCGGGATGGAATAAGTGTACCCCAGCTGTCTGCGTCTAGTGTAATTCACAGAATAGTTGGAACATGTTTAGATGTCTGCGAGTCGTGTAAATGAGGCGGAACATTGGGGCCATCCCGGTATTCACCTAGTGGGATGTGAAAAACAGCCTAAAAACCACATCCAGCTTGGCTAGCAAACCGGCCCTCGTTAATCCGACCTTTCGATTCGATCTGGGGCCAGCGACCCTATCCGAATCCAGGAAGCAGGGCAATAGCGCTCTCGGCTAACCTTTCGGGTGTCCCACTGAATCTCTATCTAGTTTACTATTCAGCACCAAAAAGTGCAGTATTTCTATTCAAATCACTCTCTTTTTTTAGGTTTCAAGTACTGTTTTGATTACTGTTTGTAATAGTGTTTGCTCTAAACGCAATTTATTAGCGGATTTCTATTCATCTCAGTGTCTCTTGTGCTGTTATTACTTCGAGCTGTCCGTTATTTTGAGTGTTTACGTTGTACATCGAAGTTTCTCACCGGTGTGTTTAGACTTCGAGGAGAACAGCTGCAGTTATAGCGGTCCAGAAAGCTAAGCACTGATTGAGTTGTTTGTTCACTGTAGTCACTTATCAAATTTAGTAGTTTTCAGCAGGTATACCTTGCCGTTTCTAGGGTAATGACTGTAGAGAAAAGTTTCAGAAACGTTCGCTCACGATGTTCAACTTCATCACTGTTCCAGTGGAAACCTGAAATTTTTGTTTGGATCAGCAGTCCTGTGAAGTATTTGTGGTAATAGTGTTAGTCGTAGAACAGTAGTGTTAATAGTAGTAGCTCCGTTTTTTGTAGAGAGTAAAATTTGAGGTCATTATAAATACTCCTTACAATCGTTCTACTGCAGAATTTTTTTAATAATTGTAAAATTTTTATCATGAGAGGAGTGTGGTCTTTGTTGTATGTTTGTGAGTAGTGGGCTACGGTGTGAGATATGTACAAAGTATTGTTGTTGTGGTAATGCAGTGGGGAAGCCAGTGGTAGAATAAGATCAATGCCTTTCAGGCGTAGCTAGATAACGCAAAGGAGAAACTAGATGTGACGAGGAGAGAGACGGGAGCTGGGGAATGGAAACTGCCATTTGGTGAGAAGACTGCTAGGAGGAGGAGATATTCAGACAGTAGCACTTCGTGTATCTGCAATAGATTTAATCGCCAGAGCTTAATGGCGAAGGGCCTCTTGTGTAGCAGCAGGTGTAGGAAGCATTCATCGGACCTCATCAGATAAGGAGCGTAAGTCAGTTGTAAACTCAGATAGAAAGAAGAAGGGTCTGCTGTCCGGTAGTTCTCACAGCGGAGATGTGGGCCAACAGTTGCAGGACGTGTTGGAGAGTGAGCACCAGGTGACCAGCACCGTGAAGCTTAGTGCGGTGTTGTCTCAGGTGACTCTTAACATTGGGGAGCTAGGTCGGAATTTTACAGAGGAGCATCAGTTAGTGGTAGTGAGTAGAGCTGTGAATAGTCTTGATAAGCACACAGAGTGTTACATAAATGATGACCTGGAAAAGACAGCTACTCAAACTGGTGGCATGAATGTACATCTTGTACAGCTGTTTCAGCCTCATGATCGCTCTCATCTTAATAAAGCTGTTAGGCGTCTTAACATGGGGCATGACAAAGGGACTGACGACGGAAAATACGGCTCACATTACAGTGGTGCCACTTGAGTCTATCAATACACGGTGTATGAGCAGGCATCGTCTGCATCTCAATAGCGGTGGAAGAGGGAGGTTGGCCAAGATTGTACATGACAGTGTATCAGGAGGGGGGGGGGGGTTGGGGGATGAGATAACTTACAGAAAAATTCCTGTAGTAACTGATGTAAGAGCTGCACTTCTTTTTTGGACTGAAGTAATCTAACAGGCACCCATGTTTAAGGGAGTCTAACATAATCAACGAAAGTAAACGTAAAATGTATTAGCGATAAAGTTAGGGAACTACTTACTGCCTCTGACTATATTGCGATCTCTTAAGCCATGTGACAATTCAGAGACTTTCTGCATTGCAAAACAGATTACATGGCTGCTTTTGAAGGAGCACTTTGCGGATTGGGAAAGTAGACACGTGCATGTTAACGGTATTCCGTTTTAGTCTGTTGAGGTATCCAAGCAGTGCACGAACAGATCTTTGAATGTTGTGCAGGAGCAGCTGAATTTAGTGAAACTACACTTTTAATTATAGTTATCTACTCGTCTCTTAACTCCGATTTGAAGTCATTTCCGTCCAAGCTCGGGAGAGTTCTTAGATCATGTTGTAGAAAGTACCAAAAATTAATTGTATATGGTGACTTTAATACTAATTTTATGAGTGGTTGTGCAAGAAAAAGAAGGTTTGAAGGTAATGTAAATTCTTATAAAATGATTCAGACTGTATTCCTTCCATCCAGAGTGCGGACGAAGGGTAGCTCCACCATAGAGAATATTTTTCTTCATTCTTCATTACTAGAGGGGCATTCGAACAGTAAAAGGTTCAATGGCCTTCAGGCTATAATGTACAAATTTTAACATTAAAAGGATTTTGTACACAGACAAACGTTAACTGTAATTACGAACTATTTAGAAAGGTTAATCCAGTGGCAATAGAGCCTTTTTTAAATCTCATTAAAGAACAACAGTGGCAATGTGTTTATAGTGCTGATAACATAGACGATAAATATGAAGTTTTCCTCAGCACATCTCTCATGAAATGTTCGAAACACGGTACTGGCACTAACAGTCAACCGGATGGATGACTATAAGCGGGCCGATGAAACGGATCACTTGACAGCTGGCGTGTGGTTGGCTATACTGCGATTGCGATGTTGCAGTAGCTGCCACCACACACGCGTTTTGTAGATGTAAGCTGCAATTAATGTTTATATGTAAGTGCAACAAATTACGTTTTTCTAACAATGGAGAGAACGACGACGGAGACTAGGCGTTTGATAGTATATGAAACTGGGAAATAAAAACACCCTAGGTTAATAACAATATCAATGAAAAGTTGTTCCAAATTGTTACAGTAATAGCTACACGTAAAACGTCGTATATTAATGTAAACCTAAGCATACCAAAGAACACGCTACCCACTCTCATAGAAAGAAATAAAGCTAAACATGCATAGCCCACCCGATTGCAGAAACAAAGAATTAATTCTGTACACATTTACACTCACCAATTTACGGCGTCAATGGCGGAATTCCATCCAGTTCTCCTTCACTATCATCAGAAACGGCCGTTGTATTCGTCATCATCATCATCATTAAGAGAAATTATTAATTGTTCGTTTTCATCTACACTCCTGGAAATGGAAAAAAGAACACATTGACACCGGTGTGTCAGACCCACCATACTTGCTCCGGACACTGCGAGAGGGCTGTACAAGCAATGATCACACGCACGGCACAGCGGACACACCAGGAACCGCGGTGTTGGCCGTCGAATGGCGCTAGCTGCGCAGCATTTGTGCACCGCCGCCGTCAGTGTCAGCCAGTTTGCCGTGGCATACAGAGCTCCATCGCAGTCTTTAACACTGGTAGCATGCCGCGACAGCGTGGACGTGAACCGTATGTGCAGTTGACGGACTTTGAGCGAGGGCGTATAGTGGGCATGCGGGAGGCCGGGTGGACGTACCGCCGAATTGCTCAACACGTGGGGCGTGAGGTCTCCACAGTACATCGATGTTGTCGCCAGTGGTCGGCGGAAGGTGCACGTGCCCGTCGACCTGGGACCGGACCGCAGCGACGCACGGATGCACGCCAAGACCGTAGGATCCTACGCAGTGCCGTAGGGGACCGCACCGCCACTTCCCAGCAAATTAGGGACACTGTTGCTCCTGGGGTATCGGCGAGGACCATTCGCAACCGTCTCCATGAAGCTGGGCTACGGTCCCGCACACCGTTAGGCCGTCTTCCGCTCACGCCCCAACATCGTGCAGCCCGCCTCCAGTGGTGTCGCGACAGGCGTGAATGGAGGGACGAATGGAGACGTGTCGTCTTCAGCGATGAGAGTCGCTTCTGCCTTGGGGCCAATGATGGTCGTATGCGTGTTTGGCGCCGTGCAGGTGAGCGCCACAATCAGGACTGCATACGACCGAGGCACACAGGGCCAACACCCGGCATCATGGTGTGGGGAGCGATCTCCTACACTGGCCGTACACCACTGGTGATCGTCGAGGGGACACTGAATAGTGCACGGTACATCCAAACCGTCATCGAACCCATCGTTCTACCATTCCTAGACCGGCAAGGAAACTTGCTGTTCCAACAGGACAATGCACGTCCGCATGTATCCCGTGCCACCCAACGTGCTCTAGAAGGTGTAAGTCAACTACCCTGGCCAGCAAGATCTCCGGATCTGTCCCCCATTGATCATGTTTGGGACTGGATGAAGCGTCGTCTCACGCGGTCTGCACGTCCAGCACGAACGCTGGTCCAACTGAGGCGCTAGGTGGAAATGGCATGGCAAGCCGTTCCACAGGACTACATCCAGCATCTCTACGGTCGTCGCCATGGGAGAATAGCAGCCTGCATTGCTGCGAAAGGTGGATATACACTGTACTAGTGCCGACATTGTGCATGCTCTGTTGCCTGTGTCTATGTGCCTGTGGTTCTGTCAGTGTGATCATGTGATGTATCTGACCCCAGGAATGTGTCAATAAAGTTTCCCCTTCCTGGGACAATGAATTCACGGTGTTCTTATTTCAATTTCCAGGAGTGTATAATGCCGTCTATAGTCTATGCTTCTCTTATGAGTTTACCATCATGGTCTGTTTTTTTCCTCCATGAGGTAGCGTCTAGAGTAGCAAGACCTTCAGGTAGCCGTCTTTCCACTTCTGTTATAATAAAAGTCTTGTTGTTACTTCTAATGTACTCCTGAACTTCACTCCAAACCAATTCAATTGGAATAAAATGACAGTGACAAAGCGGTAGTCTGATTACCAAGTGACCCTGTTCCCTTTTGTTTTACGAGCGAGTATAACAACAGCATTGTCATGCTCATGTCCGCAGCAATGTATCTCGCCTGCAACCACTGAACTGTAGTTTCTTTACGGTCACTAGTGGTGGGAGTTTTTTCTAAAATCACGGAATGGTACGGTGCATTGTCCATCACAAACTCTGTCGGAGCACTAAACTGGAGCAACAGATTTTTAAACCACGTTAGAATCTGTGGGTATTCCGTATCTTCATGATATTCACTGTTTTTCTTTCGATCGAAAAACTAAAAGTCCTTTAGGCACAAACCCGTTTGAAGATACTGCATGGACCACAATTAATGGGGATCCTCTTCGTGTTGGCTGATGACCATTGCTATTTGGAGTATCATCTGTCCAGTATTTCTCAACTGATTCTCCAGCGCTGACCCAGGTTTCGTCTAACCATACGACTGAGTGTATGTCCTTTCTTACAATTTTGCGTAAGAAAATGGTACGAGCTACAACGACATGAGCTTCTCCAAGTAACAGTTTTCTTCCATGTAACTTTTAAAAACGAAAGCCCCATATTAAGTGACGTTTTCCCCCATGAGATAAGTTCATTTTCTTTTAAATAAATTAGCAACTTCACTTTTGTGGGCTATTCTTTCCTTTTATAGTATCAGTATATGTGCCGACGAATTGCATCGGTTTCTGAAGATTCAATATCTGTAACAGGACGAGGGTGCTTTTTCTTCTTTCCCGGAGTACTTACAAACACACTGTTTCTCCCACAGGGGGTTTCTTGCACACTGTTTACTTCACTCAATTTTCAGTCTTGAAGTAGCACCCCTTCCTTTCCTTATAACTGCTCTTTCCTAGAGCTTTCGAGGTACTCTCTAAAACTTTATCGGCAGGAAGTCGACGCATGCCCATGAACAGAAACAAATTCTTTTTCTTGCTCGTAAAACTAAGGCGTCCTCCGTAGCAATTCCAAAGCCTGACTATTTAATGGCACTCCACGGCACAACGAATTGTCGCTTGGTGAACGACCTCATTTTGGTGACATTGTTTAACAAACAAAAACTGCAGTCGACGCGGTAACACAATACAACACAACAGCAGGCGTTCGCGCACTAACATACGACGTTTACACGGAAGCCGGCAACGTGGTAGCGTCGACGCCGGAACCGGCTTTTGTTCGGTGCTGTTATTGGTTCAGAAGCCGCGGCACCTCGCGTTCCTCACTTGTTTGTTAGTCATATTACCAACTCTACGGCGCTTGGGGAGTGAGCTTGAAGTGACATGTTTCAGCGCCCCGGGCACAGTGGGATAAGGATGTTACGTAGAATAAAGTGGGAAAAATGAGATTTGTTTCAAAACTCTAGAAATAATCAAAATCTAGCTAGAGCAGCCAATTACAAACAGTGCTGTAAGGTGATTAAAACTGTTATTTGGAGGGCAAAGAACATATGGTACACAAGTAAAATAGCTAATTCCTAGGATAAAATTAAAACCACATGGTCTGACATGACGGCAGCGACTGGTCAGTAGCACAATATCCATGACGTAAAGTAACATGTAAAGTAACTACATAGTAAAAATGTTTGTAATACTGATAAGTCGGATAAATAAACATCATTTAACAATCACTGTCTGAATATAGTGGATGGATTAAATAAAGACTTAGTTTCCAAATCGATTCATACAACTGCCTTAAAAAATAGCTTTCAGAGGATGCTCTCTGAAATACTCCTCTCTGATACTGGCAAGGGAGAGATCGAGTCAACAATCAAATCACTTTAGACTGAGGACTCACATGGATATGGTGGGGTATATATACATATATATAAACATATATATATATATATATATATATATATATATATATATATATATATATATATATATATATATATATCGGTACATAGTTATATTACGCCCCAGTTCTGTGTCATCTGCTGGGCCATCCGGACATTACTTCCAACTTAACATTCGATTCTTACAAACATTTTGTACATAAATAGTATATCATAAATTAGCATGGTTAAACCTAAACGGAAAGTATTGCTCAGGAAATTATTTATGAAATTGTCTTATATACACAAAGCTCTATGTCCTTCAATATTTTGTTTTTCTTTTATGAAAACCAAATTCTTTCGCTAAGTGACCTAAAATTATTCCAAGAGAAACAAGAATTTCTATATTTATTTACTACTTGTAATAACAGGAACATTTTACAAGGTGGACGTTAAGTCTTTTATGATAACTTATGTACAAACTCTAGTTTACTGTGCTATCGCTTCTAATAATTTAATGGGCTTTAAACCTTCATCACCGTCATGGTGGTATAATCGTACATGCTTTCATGATCCTGTGTAATTTTAACCTAAAACAGTTTATCTCACCTTTAGATAAGAAGCTGTATGAAGTGACTGCATCTTAACCATGTTTTTCTATGTACGTCTATTTATCTAGCCCACTGAGTACCAGCCGGCTGGAGTGGCCGAACGGTTCTAGGCGCAACAGTCTGGAACCACGTGACCGCTACGGTCGCAGATTCGAATCCTGCCTCGGGGATGGACGTGTGTGATGTCCTTAGGTTAGTTAGGTTTAATTAGTTCTAAGTTCTAGGGGACTGATGACCTCACAAGTTAAGTCCCATAGTGCTCAGAGCCATTTGAACCATTTGAACTGTTGAGTACCTGTCTATCGACTTTTTATACGATTTCTTCCCCTTAATACTCCTCATATGGCTCTTCTCTCGTAATGGGTGTCGATTTTGCCTCAAACAGACTCACAACAAAGAAAACACAGAAACACAAACAAACAAATCCTCATCTCTAAATTATTCAACTATGTTGTGGAAGAAACACATAAATTTAAAATATAGTGACAATTTTTTGTACTTCTGTATGTTTCCTTTGTAAACCTTTAATCTCCACGACACGTTCTGTCTCTGCTGTCTGACACATCTTCAGTAGGTATTTCTTTGCCATCTTATTCCTCCTTTCTGCTCTCACATCATGGCGTCGTATTCATGTATTTGACACAATAAATTCGTTAAAACAATGATCATCTTTTGTTTAGATTGGTATATGTACGTTTGTAGCAAAATTCTTGGCTGATGTGCATCCAACTTCTGCCGATCCATGTTCGGTTTCTGTCTTTGACATTCCACAACCTCCAGAGCCCACGTGCTCGCAAACAAATATAAAAGAAAGTTCCCAACTTGTTTCCTCCTCGACGTAGTTTTTCCACTCTATTAAGCTGTTCCAAATGGAGCCTCGGCTTGGACCTTAACACTACAAACGTCAACACATCTTCTCTCCATTCTAAGGACAGCCCTATGAAACATCAACCGCCAAGTCGCTCTCGATACTATGAGTAGGAGAAACCTTCCCCCAGTTATACGCAATTATCACAAAACGCCTCGACAACTTTTATAGCTCTACCTTTTCTTAGTCGCAATGATTATTTTCATTACATGGTAACCATGACAGGAGAAAACATCACAAGAGAGTGAGTTAACGATAAGCGCTTCTCTGAATTAATAATCTGTTCTTGCTCTCTGAAATAATTAATCCAACGAAATTGTTTCGACGTGAGCTGAGTAATAAAAAAATAAAATGTAATGCTCCATTAAGCAAGGCTGATAACTTTCACCTTGGGTTCCAGTTCTGCATTTGTTTGTTCCACACGCAAACTCCTTTTTTCGTGACGGGCTTGACGTATCTCATGTGGTAGACTCCTATTACTTTTTCTGTTTTCATTGATTCCAGTCCCAGCACGTTTTCATAAGCAGTTCTGCAGATTCGCAAGGATCCTTCATGGACAGAAAAGAATTGGTGCCACATTGCTTTTTGTTTGTTCGACAAAACCGTGAGAATATAGCAACAACCTCTGTCCTAATTGGAAGTGTCCGAACCTCGCTTTTTTGTCTACTCTTTCCTTCCTTTTGATGTCTACACACCCCTGAGATGAATTAGCGCTTGTTTGACAATGTTTTCGTGTCGCTCCATTTCTGTCTGTGGATAGTCCATTGTTTTTCCCATCCGATCTCACGGTCGCCGATTCTTCAGTATTGTGATGGGCGAAAGGTTGGTGCAGCCGTGTGGCAACCCATTCGTGACATCCTGGAAGTTTGGCAAGAAAACGTCCCAGCTTGTGTGCCGTTTCGAGCAATAAATCCTACATAAACATCCGAAATCACGCATAATACTTCCTGCAACGTTGGATGCAGATCTGTACGATTAAATGAAAATGGGTCTAGTCCTACGCCTTTTTAACATTTCCACCCATAGTTGCGATCGAAACTGTGCACGGAAATAACTCTTTCCACATGTCCCACACGTGTCAAGACATCCCTCTCGAATTCATTCCAAACCACCAATGCTGTTTCTTTGCGCAATGGCCCAAGTGTCACGTATTTGCAAGATAATTTTGTAACAAAAAGACCATAATGAAAACCTTGTTTTGTCCTGTGTAGGGACCCTAGGTCAAAGGCCACGACCTACTTTAATTTCTTCGGAATAATCGGAAACATAGGTGTCTGAATACTCTGTGTAGAGGGTTTACGCTTCTGGCAGTCTCTACAATAAGCCAACACCTTTCCAATCCTCCGTTCCATATTCTTAAAATGACAAGATGTCATTAATTTAAGAAACCGTTTTATTGCTGCAAATTTAGTGCAACTCAAAAGAATGTACCGTATCGTAGGTTCGATAAAATCTTGAGGGTGGTAGAGCAGCCACAATGACTCGTCTGTGTTCCTTCTGTAGAATAACACCCCCTTTTCTCAATAGGTGATGCTGCGTGATATTCACTTGGCTCTTCTTCTTTCATCTGCACTTGGTGGCTAATAGTACTGGTCTTTACATAGCCTTTTTCAAATGTTCTTTCTTGATGGCTAGTAGTACTGGTCTTTATATAGCATTTTTCCAATGTTCTTTAGTGACATGACTATGAGGTTTTCCCCGGCTACATCTTCAAAATAAGAGAAATGGAAGTGATTGTCATCAGCATTATCATTCGTATCTTCGGTTAATCCCACTGGAGACCTTCATAATATGTCTTCCGCAACATTAAGCGATCCAGATACGTCCTGAAGATATAAGATCCATCTAGTATGACGGTCGTGCCTCAGTTTTGTAGTAATCAGAAACTGTAATGCTATATAGGCGTTATAGACCCTTGTTTTTCTTCTGAACAAAAAATAGTCAAATTTCTGGAAGGCCCACACTACTGCCAATGCCTCTTTTTCTGTCATGGAATAGTTCCGCTCACTCTTACACAGCACCCTACTGACGAATGCTATTGTTTTGCTGACCATTCTTCCATCCTCTTCACATTCTTGAGACCTCCACATCAAGCTCCGTCCTTGTAGAATCTATGATTACGCAGAAGTCTTGCGACAGATCTGAGTGGGCCAGAACCGGTGCATTAATCACAGCTGACTTCAAAGCTTGGAATTCCTTCTCTGCCGTATCGTCGCACACCTAAGAAGTATTCTTTCCTGTCAAAACACACAGGCGTGGGGTCGCTGAAGTTTCAGTCTTTACAAATTTTGTATAAAAACTGACACCGTGAAAGCTTATCAGTTTTTCCCTAGTTTTGGGGAAGGGAGTATAGTAACTACTTCAATCGCCTCCGGATCAGATTCAGTTCCTTGTGCTGAGATAATGTGTTCCAAAAACTTTACATGAAACGATTCAAAAGATGACTTGTCTAGACTGACAGTTACGCCATGACTTTTCAGGGAGGTAAGGAGTATCCTCAGTAACTCACAGCGATCTCCCCATGAACTTTGAGCTACCAATATATCTTCCACGTAGCTGGTGCTACGTTGCTTTAAGGCATCATCCAATACGCTGTCTGCAGAAGGGATAAAAGCAGATGAAGATGTATTTAATCCAGACAGAAGACGTTTGAATTGGTACAGTCCTCCGAATGCAAGAAATGCCGCTTATTTCGTCACAAATTTTCTTTCTATGTACAGTTGGTACTGCATGTGGTATTGCGCGAAACATCTGATGGTCATTGACTTCAACATTGCCACGCCAGGGTTCCTGGGTTCCCGGGTTCGATTCCCGGCGGGGTCAGGGATTTTCTCTGCCTCGTGATGACTGGGTGTTGTGTGATGTCCTTAGGTTAGTTAGGTTTAAGTAGTTCTAAGTTCTAGTGGACTGATGACCATAGATGTTAAGTCCCATAGTGCTGAGAGCCACTTCAACATTGTATTGGGGAGTTCTAATTGCATCTGTCTTGGGCAGGAATATCTTAGCACTACTTTGTAAAACACCATATAATTCTTGCTTGTGCTGATCCTCGACGTCATGCACTTCTTCCACTATTTTCTTAATCTTCTCGTCTATATCATGCCTCATCTGTGTCCTCTCTTGTCGGAATCGCTGCAGCTGGTTCCGATAAAATTATACATTCGATCCTATTTTCGTTTCTGGTTCCACAAGCAATCCTAGACAACTCGCTGGGACCTGTGTCCTGATAGCTTGTTCTCAAAAACATATTAGCACTTGCTTCTCTTTTTGAAGCATAATTACGCCGCGTCCTATGTTTGACGTGGCCTCATTTTATCTCAGGAAATCTATGCTGATTTTCAGTTCTGTGGCAGGCATATCCAGAATAATGAAGTTACACTCCTGTTCATGTCCCTGACGTGTAAATTCTATTCTAGCCTGACTATTTACTTCCGTATATTTGTCTACAATCGCCCCCTTTATTCATCGTTTTTAAAGACAGCACCGGCCACCGAGACACCTTTTCGCATGTTTCGAAGCCGACAGAGGAAATCACAGGGATTTCACTGTCACTATCAAAATTCTCCACTCTTATCTTCACCAGTCACTGAAGCTCCTCACCACAAACACTTACTTTTATTCCAACGGGATCTCCGACTGGTCTTCGTACTTGATTAAGTTTACACAGTTTATCAGTTCCTTTTTCAACCTACGCTCGCTTGATCTTTTGTGGGATCACATCACTGATCACAGTTTACCTCTATTCCATCTCCTCTGCTCTGACACAGCTTTTCCACTGCCTTTGGTCCGGCTTGTGTTTCCAGACTCTCGTAATCTTACACAAAATACTTTTTCCCAAAGTTCTAAATATCATTCTACATCTACGTCATGTTCATTGTCTGGAATCGACTACCAGTCTTCGGCGTTCTCTTCTGCCTCATTTTCCTCTTTCTCTAAAGCATGGATTGACGTATAAGTCCTTATTATCTTTTCCTAATCATTATTTGTAACTCGGTCATCTTCATTGGTGCCATCGCCCTCATATTGTACATCTGTCCCAACGTTTTCGTCTTTCTTATGCTGCTCCCTCTCTGAGATATTTACTGAACTTACAATATCGTCCTGGGCTGCTCTGAGAAGTTCTGCGGGTGTTCCAATGACCGACCCTACTTCTGACATTTGTCATTAATAATTCTGATCTGCTGTGTACCTTTCTCGCTAGCATCTGGTGGCCTGATCTCCATGATTGCCGCTTGCTGCACCCTTTCATTTGATTGCGGCCATGTTGCTATGAATTATGGGTGACTGCTCGGTTGGAAATAGTTTCTGGCGTCCCTGTTTGGTAGGAACTGTTACGCAATCGCGAAGGTAGCCCCAGCTGGCCTGCAACACATCTAACACGACACAGGACCGAGGTTGTTTATGCCCAAAGTGTAAGTAATGGTAAACATCGGCTGTTTTGGAAACAGACATTCCGCGGACTACTTCCTGCACAGGGAGTTCTAGATGGCCTGCAGGAAGTATTACTACACCAACATCTGATTGGCTGACCAATACTACTTAAAGGCTAGAACCAGCACCGGACGTCAGTTCACGCCGAATACCGACCTCAAGGACGTCTCCACAGAAGACTACGTCTGCGCCATTGGAATAGGACTTGGAATTATGTGTATGTGTGTTACGACGGACTCTTGTGGGAAACTCATTAGTTATCTTTTGTTGCCTCTAGTAGGAATTTCTTACTGGCTTTGTGATTGTGATTTTTCGTTATTATTCAGTCTTTTCCTTGTAGACTCACGTAAATAAATTTTGTGTTGTAAAATCTTTCTAATTGTCAGTTACAACAGGAACGTCTGGAACTGCCCGCCCGTTTCTGGTGGTCTGTTATTGTTGTTTCTTCCGTTATTCTTCCATCACGGCGGTCCACGAATTGTTGCTATTGTTCTCCACCTCCCTCCTTTCCTTCACCTGATTCTCACTGAAACCAAACTCTGGCTCCCATAATATGTTTTTGACTGCTTCTATGCTTTGTGACGTGCGGTTTGATTGCCTGTTGTACAATTTCAGCAAGATAACAATAAAACTAGTTACTTATGATCAATATAACATGAGGTTTTATTTAAACACTGCTTTTACCGGCTAATGATCGTTATTTTGTAGCATTGAGATCGATAAAAAACTGTATTATGTTATTAAGTAATATATGAAAAATAGAGATTTTCAGTCATTGAAATCAATACGCGTGTTTGAATTTCTATTTTAATATGATTCTCGTCCTATATAAATGTTAAGTTTTCTGTTCAGCTACAACGGAGCGCCACCATTAGCGCTATTGAACTACAGCAAGGATTATTGGTAAAATGCTGAATAACGAGTGATTAACATAGAGAAATACTTTCAAATGTTAAGGCATATAGATAAGGTAAAGAAAAGATTTAATATAAATATATTACTTGTTGAGAGTGAAAACAAGGGCTGAACCAGTTTTGATAAGTGATTGTCTTTATGTTAGCCGCCATCTTAGTGAAATATAGCAGCGGCAGTTTTAAATTGATTTTCTGTACCGACATAAATGTTGTTGGTCAGGACTGCAATAAATATTGTGTATTGGTGGCCCAGAACCCACTTTGAGGAAGTAAATTCGACATAGATTGTGAATAATCTTTACATATAGTGCAAATATCATCTTACGTGATATAAATTCTTATCTGCTGATGTATGAAGCAAAAATGGCTCTGAGCACTATGGGACTCAACTGCTGTGGTCATAAGTTCCCTAGAACTTAGAACTACTTAAACCTAACTAACCTAAAGACAGCACACAACACCCAGCCATCACGAGGCAGAGAAAATCCCTGACCCCGCCGGGAATCGAACCCGGGAACCCGGGTGTGGGAAGCGAGAACGCTACCGCACGACCACGAGATGCGGGCCTGTATGAAGCCTGGTTATTTCGTAACAACTATTATGAAATATTTTGACAGGAAAAATACATTAGTGTAGTGTGCATGTGGTATTGTGTGACAAAACCGTTCATTTTGCTTAAAGAAAAGTTCTGCCACATCAAATAACAGTAGCACTAAATTCGATAAACGATCTGCAAGTTAGTGCCATTTACACTGCTTGACAGACAACATTGCTACAATTTCTCAGGTGGACGTAGATTGCAGTAGCCAAGCAGAGATCAAGAGGTTGCACATGACAGCGTAGTGTAGTTAGTGCCATTTACACTGCTTGACAGACAACATTGCTACAATTTCTCAGGTGGACGTAGATTGCAGTAGCCAAGCAGAGATCAAGAGGTTGCACATGACAGCGTAGTGTAAAGAGCTGCGTCAAACCAAACTTCGGATGGAAGACCACAACAAAAATAGCAGCAATAATGTGTGCGTAAGCATAACTTACTGTCTAATAACGGGTTATATGGTGGTAGCCGCCGAATTATCACATCTCTCTCAATTTAACAAACAGGGTTTCGCGAAAAATTAGGTCGCTTCTCTTGCAGTGATACCAAATTAAGCTCTCCGAGTACCTCTGTTATACTTTACTTTGGTCTGTATCAAAATATTACTGTCTAGGAGTTCGTCTCTGAATTTCTTCCATTCCAGCAATCATGCATGCCTGACAAGAACATCAAATGGTGGAACAGTGCTCTAGAGTAGATCGCACTACCTTCTTCCCATTAGAGATGTACTGCATTTTCCGTTTTACCTACACCAAAAACACTATGCAGTCAAATTAATATGACATCTGTCGAAAGGCTGACTAACAACCTTTTGCATCGCGGATCCCTGAAAGATGTGCTGTAAGAGAGCCAGTGAGATTCTGGAATATACCGAAAGGGATATCGCGTCTTTCCGACTCCACTGCCAAGGCCAGCTGCGCTAACCTTATCGGTTACACCTACACCTACACCAAAAACACTATGCAGTCAAATTAATATGACATCTGTCGAAAGGCTGACTAACCACCTTTTGCATCGCGGATCCCTGAAAGATGTGCTGTAAGAGAGCCAGTGAGATTCTGGAATATACCGAAAGGGATATCGCGTCTTTCCGACTCCACTGCCAAGGCCAGCTGCGCTAACCTTATCGGTTACACCTACACCTACACCAAAAACACTATGCAGTCAAATTAATATGACATCTGTCGAAAGGCTGACTAACCACCTTTTGCATCGCGGATCCCTGAAAGATGTGCTGTAAGAGAGCCAGTGAGATTCTGGAATATACCGAAAGGGATATAGCGTCTTTCCGACTCCACTGCCAAGGCCAGCTGCGCTAACCTTATCGGTTACACCTACACCTACACCAAAAACACTATGCAGTCAAATTAATATGACGTCTGCCGAAAGGCTGACTAACCACCTTTTGCATCGCGGATCACTGAAAGATGTGCTGTAAGAGAGCCAGTGAGATTCTGGAATATACCGAAAGGGATATCGCGTCTTTCCGACTCCACTGCCAAGGCCAGCTGCGCTAACCTTATCGGTTACACCTACACCTACACCAAAAACACTATGCAGTCAAATTAATATGACATCTGTCGAAAGGCTGACTAACCACCTTTTGCATCGCGGATCCCTGAAAGATGTGCTGTAAGAGAGCCAGTGAGATTCTGGAATATACCGAAAGGGATATCGCGTCTTTCCGACTCCACTGCCAAGGCCAGCTGCGCTAACCTTATCGGTTACACCTACACCTACACCAAAAACACTATGCAGTCAAATTAATATGACATCTGTCGAAAGGCTGACTAACCACCTTTTGCATCGCGGATCCCTGAAAGATGTGCTGTAAGAGAGCCAGTGAGATTCTGGAATATACCGAAAGGGATATCGCGTCTTTCCGACTCCACTGCCAAGGCCAGCTGCGCTAACCTTATCGGTTACACCTACACCTACACCAAAAACACTATGCAGTCAAATTAATATGACATCTGTCGAAAGGCTGACTAACCACCTTTTGCATCGCGGATCCCTGAAAGATGTGCTGTAAGAGAGCCAGTGAGATTCTGGAATATACCGAAAGGGATATCGCGTCTTTCCGACTCCACTGCCAAGGCCAGCTGCGCTAACCTTATCGGTTACACCTACACCTACACCAAAAACACTATGCAGTCAAATTAATATGACATCTGTCGAAAGGCTGACTAACCACCTTTTGCATCGCGGATCCCTGAAAGATGTGCTGTAAGAGAGCCAGTGAGATTCTGGAATATACCGAAAGGGATATCGCGTCTTTCCGACTCCACTGCCAAGGCCAGCTGCGCTAACCTTATCGGTTACACCTACACCTACACCAAAAACACTATGCAGTCAAATTAATATGACATCTGTCGAAAGGCTGACTAACCACCTTTTGCATCGCGGATCCCTGAAAGATGTGCTGTAAGAGAGCCAGTGAGATTCTGGAATATACCGAAAGGGATATCGCGTCTTTCCGACTCCACTGCCAAGGCCAGCTGCGCTAACCTTATCGGTTACACCTACACCTACACCAAAAACACTATGCAGTCAAATTAATATGACATCTGTCGAAAGGCTGACTAACCACCTTTTGCATCGCGGATCCCTGAAAGATGTGCTGTAAGAGAGCCAGTGAGATTCTGGAATATACCGAAAGGGATATCGCGTCTTTCCGACTCCACTGCCAAGGCCAGCTGCGCTAACCTTATCGGTTACACCTACACCTACACCAAAAACACTATGCAGTCAAATTAATATGACATCTGTCGAAAGGCTGACTAACCACCTTTTGCATCGCGGATCCCTGAAAGATGTGCTGTAAGAGAGCCAGTGAGATTCTGGAATATACCGAAAGGGATATCGCGTCTTTCCGACTCCACTGCCAAGGCCAGCTCCGCTAGCCTTATCGGTTGAGGATCAATGGCGCAATCAACCCACTCGATTTTGTCCCACAGATTCCCGACTGGGTTTTAATCTGGGGAGTTTGCTGGTCAGGAGAGTACGTTAAACACATCCTGGTGTTCTTCGAATGATGCACGTACAATGCGAGCCGTATGGGTGGTGGTGATTCCCTAGGACAGATGCATGCTGGTGTTGATTCATTGTGCCTTCAACCACGAGGGCCACCTAGAGAATGCCACAAAAACATTCCCCAGACCATACCGTTCCATTCTCCGATCTGGACCCTTCACACGATTAGTGGAGGGGGTCTCCTACCATTTCGATGGAGCTTAAAACGTGATTAATCAGCAAATGATACATTTTGCCACTCAGTCAACATCTAATTACGTTAATGGCGTGCAAATTCCCGCCTTTGTCGCCAATGAATATCAGTCAGTATTGGTGCATTAGCAAGGCGCGTGCTGTAGGGGCCATTACGCAGCAACGGTTATTGTACGGTCGATGAGTACACACTGTTGTTCGCTTCTTGGTTCATCTGTGTGGTCAGATGCTGAGTAGTTGCAGGTCCATTTGCCCGTAAACATCTCTGCAATCATGATTCGCCTCGCGGGGTAGCCGCGTGGTCTCAGGCGTCGTGTCACGGTACACGCGGCATCACCCGTCGGAGGTTCGAGTCCGCCCTCGGGCATGGGTGTGTGTGTTGGCTTTAGTGCAAGTTAGTTTAAGTTATATTAAGTATTGCGTAATCTTAGGGACCGATGACCTTCTCAGTTTGGTCCCATAAGAACTTACCACAGATTTACAAAAAATCATGATTCACTCCTATATCTACGACCCGTGGTGCACCACAGTTGCGTTACCGACTGTTTTCGATAGTGCGATTTAGCCACGCTCCTTATATTTTACTCATAGAGGCATTTACAAACTTACCTATTTCTGAAGCTATTTCGCCCTTGGCCCGAAAGCCAATGACCATGCCGTTTTGGACGTCAGATAAAACATTCTGTTTCCGCTACACGACAACGTCTGCATCCATTACCGTGGCACCCTCACACCTCTCTTTCGACACACTTCATACATCCACCCTTACTAGTGCTGCCACCTGCCGTCTGTGAGTGGTTTCTGCATGCAGGTGTAGAACATAGGCCGTGGTCACATTAATGTGACTGAACCGTGCATTATGTGAACGTCACACTCCGTTTTGGTTCTCACAAGGAACCACGCGAGTGCGTGGTAGAGAGTTAAAACTTTAGGAAGACTGATTTGAAAGTTTTGTTAGCAATTACGAGAGGAAAAATATTAGCTGCTAATACTCACCACGTTCATCAGGAGGGTGTCGGAAAACGAGGCTCCGGAAGGTGCAGAGATGAACCTTCTATGGAATGTATGTATTACGCTTCACAAAATGGACATCGTGTATAGGCAAAAAATGTTCAAAGTAAACCATAATCTAGCAACATGAATAGCGAATGAACTATGGCTCCCCACTGTGATCACAAAGGTTCGCACCATGGAGGTCGAAGGGGAACTTGTTGAGAGTCAAAAAGCACGCTGGACGGCCGACCATGGTGGCCGAGCGGTTCTAGGCGCTACAGTCTGGAACCGCGAGACCGCTACGGTCGCAGGTTCGAGTCCTTGGGTTAGTTAGGCTTAAGTAGTTCTAAGTTCTAGGGAACTGATGACCTCAGAAGTTAAGTCCCATAGTGCTCAGAGCCATTTTGAGCATGCTGGACGTTCAGTTAGGCACCCACTATTAAAGACCGCATGTAGAATAATTTCGGTGCAACGGGATGACGAAAACTGATGGAATACGTTGGCATGAAATCGAATGCGAAATAACCTCTCGTGGAGCTTATCGTGAAACTGGTCATCCTTTAAGGTACAACAGCAGATAGCGCAATAATATGTTTTATAGTCACGGGAAAACAAACATCCAGAGGCTGAATTTGTCCAGTGGTTCCTGGTGATACGAAATACAGTGTTGGAAACTTTTCAGAAGGGATAGTTTGCTCTAACGGAGTGTGATTTCGTTTTATACATAGACCAGGAATCAAGCAAAAGCTAATTATTTTGACTAGCTTTTGGGCAAAAGCAGTTCTCATACCATCGTTATAGTTCTCTTAATTACATTTCCCCACTCTTGGTTGCTGTGACGTAGATATTCCCTAATACCCTCGCAAGACCACGCACATGAGAATGAATCGCCGGGGGGAGAGCACCTCGCGGGACAACTTTCCAGCCAACTGACAATCCACATTAACCGTCGGCATAATTGTATATGAATGCATTAAGTCACTGATGTTTGTTGATCCTGATAAAACTCTCACGGCACCTCATATTTCCAGGGTTCCTTCCATACTCATTTCCTCTCCAAATACTGATTGGTCGGAGTTGGAAAAAAATTCCTTATTGAACTATGGGATAAGCTTTTTTATCCCATCTACAAATTGTCGAGCCAATTCCGCAGATTTCTATGCATTGTAAAATTGAATCTTTGCTGCACTGTTTGACGTTATCCAACCACAGAGTCCTTCCCTTGAAATCACTGTAACTTATGTCATGCGCAGTTTGATGCGCAGAACATAGTAGGTCACTATCATGCACATCCTTGGAACGCTCAAACATCAGTTTTTGTAACAAGTACACATAGTCCTCCGAGGAATATCCATAGATTTTCTTGTGCACCATGCATATTGCTGAGGACTTATTCGTAAACCGAGCGAGGTGGCGCAGTGGTTAGTACACTGGACTCTCATTCGTAAGGACGACGGTTCAATCCCGCGTCCGGCAATCCTGATTTAGGTTTTCCATGATTTCCCTAAATCGCTTAAGGCAAATGTCGGAATGGTTCCTCGAAAGGGCGCGGCCGACTTCCTTGCCTAATATGGGATCGATAACCTTGCAACCCAACTTATTCTAAATCTGTTCATAATTTTTTTCTTATGATTCTATTGATAATCTTCCATGTACGTAATTATATTTAGTACCCGCCCCTGTGACAACGATTATCCTTTACTACGTTTCTCTCAAGACGAGATTTGTGGCTCCCTGTCCGATAAGTATGATGATCTACATAGCTCGACACCTGTTTCAGTATCACTTTCAGTTGTTATGGATGCATCGTCGTAATTATATTCCTCATGTACATTGTCCACACAGTCGAGCGTATACGACACCACACTTCCAGTCATCTTACAGAAATGCTAATATTTCGTCCTCCACTTCCTTCTCACTCAGCGAAATTCCTTGGGTTCCTTCCCGACGAAATGTCAACATCGGCAACTGTTCTTCCAGATATAATGCAATGTTTTCTCTGTTTATCGGTGCCATTGATCTGCTTTGTATCAACACCACTAGCATTCTATCACTGTTGTGAGTAACTCGTCGACTAAGCAAGTCAACTTCTTACCGTAGCCTCATGCTGTGCTCACCATTGGATACATCCAGTACCATCCCCTGTTGGCATTAGCAGCCAATATTGTCGTTGCACGTTAGACAACATTTGGGACGTTGAATGCCATAAACTTCCTTGATCTTGCGCGACCTCTCACTCGATGGGATCATTGTTAGTATTACCTCTCACAAGCACTTACATGAAGTGACGTGCTCAAGATTTTCATCAATAATATCTTAATCGCGTACTTTAGGATCAGCATTATTTTACTTTTAATCGCTTTTAAAGAAACATGACATTCAATACAACAAATAGAAATTTTATGCAAATTTTTGTGCATTTCTATACAATCGCGCAACTAAGACAATTTTCTGTAGGCAACAGCACTGTCATCAAACATTCAGGTAGTGTTGTTTATTATACATTATTTGTGTACTCTGGGACGTTAAAAGACGTATTCAGCTTCCTCAAGAACACATTGTATTACTTTTATGTTGAATACTCGCTTTTCACTTCAGTGAGTGCAAAATTCATGGAACCATTTGCATGTCTGTGAAGTCATAATTAAGATCTTACCGTGGTTATAGTCCACAACACGGTCCACATCGAATGCTGTCGGAAATATAAGGAAACCGAACCTTAATAGTTCATATCTACCATATCTCATATGTAATGCGCGAAACAAACAAACTGAGAGTTACACGAGAGGCACTGAACGCTCTTCAAAGTGTCCCCGACAGAAATGAGTTATCAAAGATGCAAATTATGCAACGCAATCAGTGATAATCTAATTGAATTTCCGTTATAGGTCGGTGCCTATTTCACTTTTATTTTTCTTACTTGGTTTTTATACCGACAAATCTTTTTCAATATCTCTCTTTTTTTTATTCATATGGAGGTCACAGATTGGATTCGCTTTAACCTCATTCGTGAATACATTTAAAAAATCCTGTAATCGCTCTTTCTTCTTTCCATCTGATAGCTACTGTTTCAGCAGCACACATCCACGAGATACTGACTTGAATGTTCAGCACCGGCAATGGAGGGTGATGCTTTGACAATGCCAGCCATTTGCGACGACAAACGTCAGTAAAATCATCAGGCGGACGTCGTCCGAAGAATCCGAGACGGAAGCAAACAGGCACAGAGGAGTTGTCCGACTATCGTACGCCATTCTCTGACACCATACGCGTGCTGCTTTGGCTGTTAGTAGCTCTTTGAAACTCATTTCTGATACATTCCGAATATTTCATCTGACTTTCTACAACCATCCTGCACAGTGCTTACCGTCCCTGTCCATCAGTACATGAGGTCTGCCTGGTCTCGGTTTAGTTGTGGTGGTTCCTTCGCGGTTTCGTTTCGCAGTCACATCACCAACTGTAGACTTGGGCAGGTTTAGATGATCTGAAATAACCATCACGGATTTGTTACTGCGGGCTTTCAAAATAACTACGCACCCTCCGACTGAGAGTTGCAATATTAAAAGTTTTGGCTGGTTTCGTTGTCTAGGGGCTGGGATACGTAGTTGCCGCATTAAAGGCCAAATACTGCTGAATCTACGGTATACGATAAGAATACACACATGAATCGATTGATCAAAGTTCCTATCACTCGGCAATTGCGAATTTTGAACGTAACATAGATGTTCATAAACGAAAGACTGCAATTACATAAAATCTGCAAGTACACTACTGGCCAATAAAACTGCTACACCAAGAAGAAATGCAGATTATAAACGGGTATTCAGACAAATATTATACTAGAACTGACATGTGATTACATTTTCACGTAAATTGGGTGCATAGATCCTGAGAAATCAGTACCCAGAACAACCACCACTGGCTGTAATAACGGCCTTGATACGCCTGGGCATTGAGTCAAACAGAGCTTGGATGGCGTGTACAGGTACAGCTGTCCATGCAGCTTCAACACGATGCCACAGTTCGTCATGAGTAGTGACTGGCGTATTGTGACGAGGCAATTGGTCGGCCACCATTGACCAGACGTTTCCAATTCGTGGGATATCTGGAGAATGAGCTGGCCAGGGCAGCAGTCGAACATTTTCTGTAACCAGAAAGGCCCGTACAGGACCTTCAACATGCGGTCGTGCATTATCCTGCTGAAATGTAGGGTTTCGCAGGGATCCAATGAAGGGTAGAGCCACGGGTCGTAAAACATCTGAAATGTAACGTCCATTGTTCAAAGTGCCGTCAATGCGAACATGAGGTGACCGAGACGTGTAACCAATGGCACCCCATACCATCACGCCTGGTGATATGCCAGTATGGCGATGACGAATATACGCTTCCAGTGTGCGTTCACCGCCATGTCGCCAAACACGGATGCGACCATCATGATGCTGTAAATAGTACCTGGATTCATCCGAAAAAATGACGTTTTGCCTTTCGTGCACCCAGGTTCGTCGTTAAGTACACCATCGCAGACGCTCCTGTCTGTGATGCAGCGTCAATGGTAACCGCAGCCATGGTCTTCGAGCTGATAGTCCATACTGCTGCAAACGTCGTCGAACTGTTCGTGTAGTTGGTTGTTCTCTTGCAAACGTCCCCATCTGTTGACTCAGGGATCGAGACGTGGCTGCACGATCCGCTACAGCCATGCGGATAAGATGCCTGTCATCTCGACTGCTAGTGATACGAGGCCATTGGGATCCAGCACGGCGTTCCATATTACCCTCCTGAACCCACCGATTCCATATTCTGCTAACAGTCATTTGATCTCGACCACCGCGAGCAGCAATATCGCGATACGGTAAACCGCAATCGCGATAGGCTACAATCCGACCTTTAACAAAGTCGGAAACGTGATGGTATGCATTTCTCCACCTTACACGAGGCATCACAACGACGTTTCACCAGGCAACGCCGGTAAACTGCTATTTGTGTATGAGAAATCGGTTGGAAGCTTTCCTGATGTCAGCACGTTGTACGTGTCGCCACCGGCGCCAGCGTTGTGTGAATGTTCTGAAAAGCTAATCATTTGCATATCACAGCATCTTCTTCTTGTCGGTTAAATTTCACATCTGTAGCACGTCATCTTCGTGGTGCAGCAATTTTAATGGACAGTAGTCTACTATCTTAACGTCTTTAAATGATGAGTATGATAGTAGATGTACTTTTGAGAATGCGGTATATTTCTGTAAAACACTTATTGGTGTCGATGGTCCACCAATTAAATGAAATATAAGTTTAATAACAGGTAAACAATAAATTCCTACTTCGGGAGACATTCACTTTTAAACGCACACTACGTTTTCACTGCAGAAGCCACGGAAATCACACAAGAGCACAGGTCGGGATTCCGAAATATCTCTATCCTCCGCGACCACCCGCGAACTGCTCCACTGTTCAAGTCTTTCTGCCGACTGTGCGTCCGTCGCGCTGTACCGTCCACGTCCAGCACTCACTCCCGTTTCCTGTGCCGTACTCTCTTGCACTCTCCCAACTCCTCTTCCGAAACCATGCTCTCCTCCCACTTCCATCCAGTCTCCCCATTCACGAGTGCTGTGATTGGCTAGAGCGCTCCCGCCATATCTTCAAGCGAATGTTCAAATGTGTGTGAAATCGTATGGGACTTAACTGCTAAGGTCATCAGTCCCTAAGCTTACACGCTACTTAACCTAAATTATCCTAAGGACAAACACACACACACCCATGCCCGAGGGAGGAGTCGAAAAATGGCTCTGAGCACTATGGGACTTAACTGCTGTGGTCATCAGTCCCCTAGAACTTAAAACTACTTAAACCTAACTAACCTAAGGACATCACACACATCCATGTCCGAGGCAGGATGCGAACCTGCGACCGTAGCGGTCGCGCGGTTCCAGACTGAAGCGCCTAGAACCGCTCGTCCACACCGGCCAGCGAAAGGGAGGTAATGACAGTGCCACATAAAGTGCCCTCCGCCACACTCCGTTGGGTGGCTTGCGGAGTATAAATGTAGATGTAGTTACTAAAATGACATTCAAAGACTAGTCCACTTTCGAAATCACTGAAGTCTCCTGGTCATCCCATTCTGCCGTTACTATTTGCTAGTGACGACGAAACACTTCCCGCTGCCTTTAGTAACAGCGAGTCCGTATCTCGTGTTATGTAGTGGTTAATTCAGAAATTCGTAATGGTGTCCGAGTGCTTCTGATTAAATAGTGTATGGCCTCAGTTTACGTGGATTGTTTAGCGGATATTTCGCCAGAATCTGGGTGTGGAAATAAATTCAAACCTCATACTAAGCTGGTCTTACAGATGTGCGAGTTGTCATGCAGTTTTCTCATTCCTTCTCCATGAATTCTCCGCTCTGGTTGTACGGTAGCAGCATCTGTGTTTGCAACATGCAATTGCATTAGATTTGAATTAAAATTCAGTTGTAATAGCTACCTTACATGGTGCTTAAAAGCTGTCTTTAGTGTGTCAACAGCTTCCAGCGGTACAAACCAAAAAGCTATCGATACTATACTATTATTATTGAATACCAAATTCTTCTGAAAAACAGGAAAACGAGTTATGTTTTAAATTTCCTAATGACCAGGATTTGAGCCATTCTCTTGAGTTAGATTCCAAGTTGTTCCGAAATTCTTCGTGCAGCTGAGGTCCTAATAATAATTAATTGATTTTTACAACCTGAAATTTGCAGGAAAATACTGTGAGATGAAGTGGCCATATGGATGCACTTCAATAACTTTCAGATGTCTTGCCAGCACTTTTTTATTGTCTTCAAAATCGCCTTACACATTTAGACATTCTGTCATTTTTGAAGGCAATGTTACGTCAATCATAGAAAATTGTTTAAAAGATACTTCATATTTCGTCAACATCCTTTATCGACAGATACAACGTATTTTCTATGATTGACGCCGGACGGAGTGGCAGAGTGGTTCTAGGCGCTTCAGTTCGGAACCGCGCGACTGCTACGGTCGCAGGTTAGAATCCTGCCTCGGGTATGGATGTGTGTGATGTCCTTAGATTAGTTAGCTTTAAGTAATTCTAAGTTACAGGGGACTGATGACCTCACATGTTAAGTCCCATAGTGTTCAGAGCCATTTGAACCATTTTTGTTCTAGGCGCTTCAGTCTGGAACCGCGCGACCGCTACGGTCGCAGGTTCGAATCCTGCCTCGGGCATGGATGTGTGTGCTGTCCTTAGGTTAGTTAGGTTTAAGTAGTTCTAAGTTCTAGGGGACTGATGACCTCAGATGTTAAGTCCCATAGTGCTCGGAGCCATTTGCTTTATGATTGACGTAATGTTGCCCTTGGAAACAAACAACCACTAAAGCTACGTCTACAAAATTTGGTATTTGAATTCTCGGTTTGAAATAAAAGAAAATTACGTTTTTCATTTGTATTGAAAATTCAACCTTACAGGGTGAAATAGGGGATGAAAAGTTGTATGGTAATATTTCATTAAAGAAGCAGAATCACTTTTTGCTCTGAAGTACATTAAGAAAAGACTATGCTCCTATGGCCTTAGTGTGTAAAGTTTAGAAGGTGTTTCAGTTCGTGAACAATCAAAGACAGCTGTTTCATAGTCACCACGAAAAATCGGCTTTGGCAGAATTGCATAGTAAAAGAAATGGATCTTTAATGAACCAATGTTTATTAAATCATTTTTGTTGTAATTACTACGTAAATTAATCATTACTGATGAAAAGGTAGATACCACGTTTAAATTCCATTCCATGTTCGAGAGAAATCAGTACCGGGTGTAAGACGTTTTAACAACTATAGAGCCACTAATTTCTCTTTTCCTTTTTTAAAGCTAGCAATATGAAATTAAATTAAACGCGCTGGAACTCATTATTATGCAAAGTCTGGCAACCATGTAAATGACCACTAACCCTTTTATAGTGTGTCGATTTACACATGAGCGGGTGAAGCAGCGGGCGGTAAGCTAGCACAAGCATAATTTTCTCGGTGTCACCAGACGGATGTAGTACACAGGAACGGTACGTATCTTCTCACAAAATCAAAATACGAAAACTGTGAATTAGCTGTATTGATCACAGACAATGAATAAAGAAGGTGAAAAGCTACACAAATGTAAAATTTCCGTAAACGAAAGTTATGTAAGGAAATGCTGTACTCAGTAGCCATCTATCTTATTCCAATGGTTTCTTGTTGCGGTGGCTACAGATGTTCCGAGAACAAATTAAAGACAGAAAAGTTTACAAGAATATCGTGCAGTTACGCGATAAATGGAAAGGGTGATTAATAGTTGCGAATGAACAAATCGTCTCCTATTTAATCGACTGAATCCCTAGAATACATCCCAGTTACAAATTTTATGCCATTCACTGGTCACAGTCAATGCTCCGAAACCAGAAGCTATGAAACTCGTATAACGGCCATTACACACTATCATTGAACTGTACGTATGACAGACCTTCACGAAGCACCGCTGTGTTATTACCAACAACTGACCGTTCGATTTTTTACAGACATCGAAATATTACACCAATTTTATTTATTTTTCTAATAGTGTATATCTGTCAAATAGGGCTGGGTTTCAAGTAAAGACCACTACTGATAATGCTGAAAGTACAAAAGACCCGGAGTGTCGCTAATAAGCACTCACTCATTTCAGCTGTTATTTGTTTCATTTCACTTTGTATTGTCTCTGAGTGCAGTTTTTCACGAACGTCGGAGAGCGTGACTTTTTTTTTTGGGGGGGGGGGGGGGGTTAAGTCTAATAACTTACATGAGACCTACAATGAATTATAAACATATGGAAAGATCGTTAATTCGTCTTTAAAACAGTATAGTTAAATTTGCAAAATTATTAGTGGTGTGGAAGTAGTCGATTACTGAACGAGCAAAAGTAGTAGCTCTCTAATAATGCCCTCGGATGGCTTAACTTAACAAATGGCTCTGTGCACTATTCAACTTAACTTCTGAGATCATCAGTCGCCTAGAACTTAGAACTGTTGTTTTTGTCGTCTTCAGTCCTGAGACTGGTTTGATGCAGCTCTCCATGCTACTCTATCCTGTGCAAGCTTCTTCATCTCCCAGTACCTACTGCAACCTACATCCTTCTGAATCTACTTGGTGTATTCATCTCTTGGTCTCCCTCTACGATTTTTACCTTCCACGCTGCCCTCCAATACTAAATTGGTGATCCCTTGATGCCTCAGAACATGCCCTATCAACCGATCCCTTCTTCTAGTCAAATTGTGCCACAAACTTCTCTTCTCCCCTATGCTATTCAATACCTCCTCATTAGTTATATGATCTACCCATCTAATCTTCAGCATTCTTCGGTAGCACCACATTTCGAAATCTTCTATTCTCTTCCTGTCTAAACTATTTATCGTCCATGTTTCACTTCCATACATGGCTACACTCCATACAAATACTTTCAGAAACGACTTCCTGACACTTAAATTATACTCGATGTTAACAAATTTCTCTTCTTCAGAAACGCTTTCCTTGCCATTGCTAGTCTACATTTTATATCCTCCCTACTACGACCATCATCAGTTATTTTGCTCCCCAAACAGCAAAACTCCTTTACTACTTTAAGTGTCTCATTTCCTAATCTAATTCCCTCAGCATCACCCGACTTAATTCGACTACATTCCATTATCCTCGTTTTGCTTTTGTTGATGTTCATCTTATACCCTCCCTTCAAGACACTATCCATTCTGTTCAACTGCTCATCCAAGTCCTTTGCTGTCTCTGACAGAATTACGATGTCATCGGCGAATCTCAAAGTTATTATTTCTTCTCCATGGATTTTAATTCCTACTCCGAATTTTTCTTTTGTTTCCTTCACTGCTTGCTCAATATACAGATTGAATAACATCGGGGACAGGGTACAAACCTGTCTCACTCCCTTCCCAACCACTGCTTCCCTTTCATGTCCCTCGACTCTACAAATGCTAGAAACATAGGTTTGCCTTTCCTTAATCTAGCTTCTAAGATAAGTCGTAGGGACAGTATTGCCTCACGTGTTCCAATATTTTTACGGAATCCACACCGATCTTCCTCGAGGTCGGATTCTACTAGTTTTTCCATTCGTCTATAAAGAATTCGCGTTAGTATTTTGCAGCAGTGACTTAATAAATTGATAGTACGGTAATTGTCACATCTGTCAATACCTGCTTTCTTTGGGTTTGGAATTATTACATTCTTCTGGAAGTCTGAGGGTGTTTCACCTGTCTCATACATCTTGCTCACCAGATGGTAGAGTTTTGTCAGGACTGGCTCTCCCAAGGCTGTCAGCAGTTGTAAGGCAATGTTGTCTACTCCCGGGCCTTGTTTCGACTCAGGTCTTTGAGTGCTCTGTGAAACTCTTCACGCAGAATCATATCTCCCGTTTCATCTTCATCTACATCCTCTTCCATTTCCATAATATTGTCCTCAAGTACATCGCCCTTGTATAGACCCTCTACATACTCCTTCCACCTTTCTGCTTTCTCTTCTTTGCTTAAAAACTGGGCTTCCATCTGTGCTCTTGATATTCATACAAGTGATTCTCTTTTCTCCAAAGGTCTCTTTAATTTTCCTGTAGGCAGTATCTATCTTACCCCCAGTGAGATGAGCCCCTACATCCTTACTTTTGTCCTCTAGCGATGTCTGCTTAGCCATTTTGCACTTCCTGTCGATCTCATTTTTGAGACGTTTTTCTTCCTTTTTGCCTGCTTCATTTACTGCATTTTTACATTTTCTCCTTTCATCACATAAATTCAATGTTTCTTCTGTTACCCAAGGATTTCTACTAGCTGTCGTCTTTTTACCTACTTGATCCTCTGCTGCCTTCACTACTTCATCCCTCAAAACTACCCATTCTTCTTCTATTGTATTTCTTTCCCCCATTCCTGTCAATTGTTCCCTTATGCTCTCCCTGAAACTCTGTACAACTTCTGGTTTAGTTAGTTTATCCAGATCCCATTTCCTTAAATTCCCAACATTTTCCAGATTCTTCAGTTTTAATCTACAGTTCATAACCAATAGATGGTGGCGAGAGTCCACATCTGCCCCTGGAAATGTATTACAATTTAAAACCTGGTTCCTATATCTCTGTCTTACCATTATATAATAATCTATCTGAAACATGTCAGTATCTCCAGGCTTCTTCCATGTGTACAACCTTCTTTTATGATTCTTGAACCAAGTGTTAGCTATGATTAAGTTGTGCTCTGTGCAAAATTCTACCTGGCGGCTTCCCCTTTCATTTCTTACCCCCACTCCATATTCACCTACTACGTTTCCTTCTCTCCCTTTTCCTACTGTTGAATTGCAGTCACCCATTTTCGCCTCCCTTCACTATCTGAATAATTTCTTTTATTTCATCATACTTTTCTTCAATTTCTTCGTTATCGGCAGAGCTAGTTGGCATATAAACTTGTACTACTGCAGTAGGTGTGGGTTTCGTGTCTATCTTGGCCACAATAATGCGTTCACAATGCTGTTTGTAGTAGCTTACCCGCACTCCTAATTTTTATTCATTATTAAACCTACTCCTACATTATTCCTATTTGATTTTGTATTTATAACCCTGTATTCACCTGACCAAAAGTCTTGTTCCTCCCGCCACCGAACTTCACTAATTCCCACTATATCTAACTTTAACCTATCCATTTCCTTTTTAAATTTTATAACCTACCTGCCCGGTTAAGGGATCTCACATTCCACGTTCCGATCCGTAGAATGCCAGTTTTCTTTCACCTGATAACGACGTCCTCTTGAGTATTCCCCGCCCGGAGATCCGAATGGGGGACTATTTTACCTCCGGAATATTTTACCCAAGAAGACGCTATCATCATTTACCCGCACAGTAAAGCTGTATGCCCTCGGTAAAAATTACGGCTGTAGTTTCCCCTTGCTTTCAGCCGTTCGCAGTACCACAACAGCAACGCCGTTTTGGTTAGTGTTACAAGGCCAGATCAGTCATTCATCCAGACTGTTGCCCCTGCAACTATTGAAAAGGTTGCTGCCCCTCTTCAGGAGCCACACGCTTGTCTGGCCGCTCAGCAGATACCCCTCCGTTGTGGTTGCACCTACGGTACGGCTATCTGTATCGCTGACGCACGCAAGCCTCCCCACCAACGGCAAGGTTCATGTTTCGTGGACCTAATTAAACCTAACTAATCTGAAGACATCACACACATCCATGCCCCAGGCAGGATTCGAACCTGCGACCGTAGCGGTCGCTCGGCTCCAGACTGTAGCGCCTAGAACCGCACGGCCACTCCGGCCGGCGCCCTCGGATGCCTGTTGTGAAATGCCTCAGAGCAGAGGTAATTTGGCTTCTGGTTTCAGCGGAGCAAATAATTTTTCTTTTGATCGTCCAGAAATTCCCGAATATGCATTTGTATCTTAGTTTTAACTGAGCATCTTATTGAAACAAATTTCAGCAATCATGTATTTGACCTTTTATTTGGTGAAGCAGCAATTGACAGAACTCTTGAAGTTATCGATCTAACGTAGGCGAATCCTTCGAATAATGACGGAGATGTATCAATAGTATCCAGTGATATCGCTTAAAGTTTCAAGTTGCTTCACCTAGCGCTAATTTGTGTTAAAAAGGACCATCTGGACGGAAGGCTTTAGCAACAAACGGGAAAAAATATTTTGAAGTCTTCTTTCGCGGAGAAACATACCCATTAAAACATTAGTGGCTCACAGCAAAAAGACCAAAGTATATGAGAAGAAAGAAAACTAAACTTCTCAACGTAAAGAAATAAGACGCTAGTCCAAGCAACCGGTACGTAATCGTACCAAAAAAGGAAAAGAAGCAAGGAAATCATCGGGTTTCAAATATTCTGCAACGTATGAGGTGCGAGGTATACATGTTCATAAATAATGTATTTGCTTGTTTACTGAAGACGCTTAAACTTTTACTTATCGTGGCTGTGTGGGTGAACTCCAATGTGACAACTGAACATTTCAATACTAGTTTAACTGCAGTTTTCATACTTCACTACACGTATGTTTCAGTCCTTTAAATTTTTCCGCAGCTAACTTCTTTTTTTACTCAACTGTACTAAAACGTTTTTATTAAAATCAATCAATTGTACTTAGATTATTTCTTTACTGTAACGAAACAACGTTTAATCTGACAGTGACTTTTATTTTGTACACCTGTAAATATTTCACAGCATGGGTCACATTAAGCTCACCCATTGGACCGTATTTAAGGCGCAGAGTTTTACTAAGGCACACTTTGTGACTATCTTTTATTATATCTGTGAGTAAAATCATTGAAATTCTTAATTTCGTCTTTGTTTCCTAATTGGAAAGAAAGGAGGAATGCGAGCACGACTTGCTACCTGAGGATTCAGTACAAACATAGTAATGTATATAAACAGTTCATCTGTAGGTTTTGATCGGTAAGTCTGCGAGTATCAACATGTGACATAAACGGTCGTCCTTTTTGATTGCGTTGACTTAGAAGCTTGGATCTTTAACATCGCAAATGACTATAAATCTTAATATTTTTCATACGTTTCAATTTCATACGTCTACACGATCCTGACACGAAGGTACACTAATAGAGGGACAGACAGACAACAAAGTGATTCCGTAAGAGTTACGTTGTTATCGCATGAGATGCGGAATCCTAATAATGGCCTTCGTCATACTATGGACAGTATTTCCCTGAATGTCCTAACTGAAAATAGAAGCTTTGCTGAATCTTAGCGGGCCGCAGTTGATACACCCACCTTATATCTGTACATGGACAAATTAAAGGATAAACGTGAATGTTTTTCACAAGTTATAAGAAATGAAATAGAAAGAGGAGACTGTTCTTTCTTTTTAGTTTGCGTTAATCTCATCTATACAGAGTGTTACAAAAAGGTACGGCCAAACTTTCAGGAAACATTCCTCACACACAAAGAAAGATAATATGTGTTGTGGACATGTGTCCGGAAACGCTTACTTTCCATGTTAGAGCTCATTTTATTACTTCTCTTCAAATCACATGTAATGGAAACACACAGCAACAGAACGTACCAGCGTGACCTCAAACACTTTGTTACAGGAAATGCACAAAATGTCCTCCGTTAGCGAAAATACATGCATCCATTCTCCGTCGCATGGAATCCCTGATGGGCTGATGCAGCCCTGGAGAATGGCGTATTGTATCACAGCCGCCCACAATATGAGCACGAAGAGTCTCTACATTTGGTACCGGGGTTGCGTAGACAAGAGCTTTCAAATGCCTCCATAAATGAAACTCAAGAGGGTTGAGGTCGGGCGAGCGTGGAGGCCATGGAATTGGTCCGCCTCTACCAATCCATCGGTCACCGAATCTGTTGTTAAGAGGCGTCCGAACACTGCGACTGAAATGTGCAGGAGCTCCATCGTGCATGAACTACATTTGTGTCGTACTTGTAAAGGCACATGTTCTAGCAGCACAGGTTGAGTATCCCGTATGAAATCATGATAACGTGTTCCATTGGGATTAGGTGGTAGAACATGGGCCCAATCAAGACATCACTAACAATGTCTGCCCAAACGTTCACAGAAAATCTGTAGAGCAATGAGTCGCATGTCAACACAAGCACCGAAGTCAACATTACCTTCCTTGAATTGGGCCAACTGGCGGTGGATCAAGGAAGTAAAGTACATACTGACGAAACTAAAATGAGCTCTAACATGGAAATTAAGCGTTTCCGGACACATATCCACAAAACATCTTTTCTTTATTTGTGTATGAGGAATGTTTCCTAAAAGTTTGGCCGTACCTTTTTGTAACACTCTGTATAGACATAATGCCCTGCAAGTCACTTAACGATGCGTAAAGGACGTTAGTACTGGTAGGACTGACGCTTCCCCCATTCCCAGATCCACTCGCAAAAGGAGTGTCGGAAGAATGATTGTCATTAAGCCTCTGTATTAGATCCAATCTCTCAAAATATTTCGTTGTGGTCATTTCAAGAAAAAATGGCTCTCAGTACTAAGGGACTTAACTTCTGAGGTCATCAGTCCCCCAGAACTTAGAACTACTTTAGCCTAATTAACCTAAGGACATCACACACATCCATGCCCGAGGCAGAATTCTAACCTGCGACCGTAGCGGTCACGCGGTTCCAGACTGAAGCGCCTAGAACCGCACGGTCACACCGGCCAGTATGTGGAAAGAAGTAATATGTATCCGACTCCAAGGAAAATACTCTTTCGAAATTTCAGTAGTGAACCTCTCCATGATAAAAACCACCTCTCTTATAGCGTCTGCCACTGGATTTCGTTAAGCATCGCTGTAACGCCATCGAGACGACTAAACGACTCCCTGACGACACGTGCAGCTCTTCGTTCAATATTCTCTCTCTCTTTCATCGGACCTTCCTGTTATGGATCCCAGATTAATGAACAACACTCAAAAGTCGGTCAGTCTGTAACGTACGCTTGGGGCACACAATACACGTTAAAGCCTGTGCTATGGTAATTGGGCGGGGTTCACCTTATGAGAAAGGATTTTCGTATAGATATCGACTGCGTGTACCTGAATAGTGGCAAATCAGACTTACATCCACTCTGTAATAACAATGGTCCGTCAAGCAAGTTCGAAATACAATTACACGTCAGGATGGACCAAAAGCAATACTGAAGAAGCTACCAACTTGATAATAATACGGTCGCCAGCCTAATTAGGCATTAACTGAGTTTCTTCCCTGTACGAGTTGGTATATATTCATGCAAAACAACAAGTTGTAACACTGCATAATACAGTAGAATTTTAGAACCAAAAATTCTATTGAACTGATTGTTTCACGTTCTGTACTGATATGGAAAAACCGTGAATACATAACACTACACTATAATGTATACTACAAAACTTCGTACTGTCTATTGATCTGATTAAAATCGGGCATAGGTTACCCTAGAGATAGCACTTTCGGGCCACACACAAAATGTCAATTTTGATAAATGTAAAACACTGATAAATTTTGGCTTTTATATTGACTTTAACTTTTGCTGGTCAAACCAATTTAGAACACTTCAGAATTCAAATTAATAAAAAAAGGGGGGTTTCCTGAAACTGTTATGATCTCTGTATTAAAGAAATTGATTACTGAATTTATTATGCGTTCAAGATTTCCAGTATATAAATTACTAACTGTTTTCATCTTATTTACTGCTCATTTAAATACCTTTAATCTGTCTCGAAATAATTTAACATCATTACTATATCTATATTAAAGTAATCTTTCAACTTCGTTAGACCTTCGTTATTCATTTACTGGTTCATTAACAAAACAGTTCTTTAAACACCATTCTAACATAGTTAGGTCTGCAAGTAATTATTATTAACACCAAATTTAGTTTTTCATTTCTGGACACTCGGATTGCACAACATTTGGAAAGGATCCAGTCTAGGTTGGTTGTGAGGATAATTAAATGATGGGAAAGTTCTGGTAAAATTTAGGTTATTATTGAACAGTTCACTCTATGGTCCATACGAATACAGTACTAAAAGTTTCAACCTGCTTGTATCGATGCGGCGGTTGGCGGGCGGCGAGATGGCGAGTCACAGAGCACACATACAACTACAGCTATGGCTCTTGATGTATCGGCACTTTAGTTCTTCTTAGCGTAGCGTCGCGTCGCGTATGGAATTTTGCCATGCTGTGTGGGATTTGGAACGACATACCCGTGGCTCAGTGAAACTATGTCTTCCAGGAGAGCCTCCTCGCTCCAGAAGGTGTTGCTCAAACCAATGCCAGACTCCAACTACTACTGCTGCTGAGCCCGTTGTTACGTGCAGTGAGCGCGCGCAATTTCCTGCGCTCGCCTGCCATCCACCATTTACCGCTCCCTTACAGACAGGGTATTCACCCGAGGTTTTGGATTCTACATATCCTAACACATTGCCTACGTATGGACCAGACGCACAGTTACAATTTTAAACATCTTACAACAGTCTCAACATTTGTTACCTTTCAATTCTATTACAATATTGCTTGACATTTGACATAAACATTAATATTCACATTGAAACTTGTTTACAGTTTTCTTAACACAATGACATGAAACAAAAAGAAATGCAATCAGAACATCAATTACACTAGTTTATAGAAAAATCAGAAGGAAAGAAATTACTTATTTGTACACAAGTACAGCGTTGTTGTTGTTACACATGCCCCTGTTTCCAGTAAATTTCACTAAGTGCAAATTTGATGGGAACACTGAACTTTATATTTATACAGGGGTTCTGAATCGTTGCGTGAATGTGCCATCATAAAATTTTATATCACAAAACTTCCTTTCACTCTCATTATGTGGGTCTATACTTTGTAATATATCGAGAAGATTTACTTATCATTTACTTAAGTGCCTTTGGCACAGTCCAACCTCCTATCACAACATGATTTAAATAGCAAATTACTTATTATTATTAAATTTCTGAGAGAAATAAAATCAAAATCTGGAACACAAACACTTAACTACAAAGCATATACAAATACCTATATACACTATAAAACAATTTGTTTCTGCTTGCATTGAATGGTAGTTAATTTCCTTATTTACTAATAAACACACAATACTATTCAGGAAAATCGCTACACATATTCGCTGCCTATTATTCAGATTTGGGCAGTCCATTTCGCATCATTTTATCACATCACCTGTACCACATTTACAATTCTCCTTTGACTATTTATCTGCCCTCTTTGGTGTTTGGAAGTCCTTTATATAATGACTCACTTACTGCCCACTTTGATTTTTGGCAGTCCCATCTTTTATCTGTCTTGCAGCATTTGCTTTTTCTTTTCAGTCCTGTTTTCCATATACCTTTGTATTTATAGTACATTTGGTAATCTGAAACTTACGTAAGTACATTAGCACACTGACATTAGTATACACACATTTATAAAGATTTGTTACATTTAGAATAAAGTAGTTTCATCGTAAGATACAGCACATTTACTGCAGATTGCTTTCTGAGTGTACTTAGGTCACTCACTCCGAGGAACATACAGTTTCAGGTCCACAACGTTTCTTACACCTAAAGCTGTCTTGGATTTTGGGTAGATCAGGTAGTAAGCATTATAGTGTGGAATGTTCTGTATTGTATATGGTCCATTATAAATATATATAAATTTGGAAATTTCATGATTCAGTTCACTAGATTTTTCGTGGGTTTTTAAAAGAACATAATCCCCAATTTTAAATTTTGAAACTTCCAGGTTTTTATCACGTCTTTTAGATCTAGATTCAGCTTTTTGCTTTGCCCTTTTTCTGACTAATTCTTTCTTTTGACGCAACCCCAAGTTTGTACAAGGTGGAAACTCCATTTTTTCCTCAATTAAACTTTTACTTCTGCTGCCTAACAAAATTTCTTCCGGTGGGAACCCAGTAGTTTCATGACGTAAGGTGTTCATGACATCCTCAAAGTCCAGTATAAATCTGCCCCAGGCTCTGTGGTTATGACTGCAGTATGTTCTACATGATCTCCCGATTTCTCGCATGTACCTTTCAACCAGGTTGCTAGCTGGGTGGTAGGCTGAGATATATTTAACATCCACACCATTTTTCTCCATTCCTTCTCTCCAAATTTTGGATATGAACTGGGGTCCATTGTCAGATAGTACTGCCTTGGGTTTCCCGATGGTTCTGAAGTATTTGACCATCCTATTAAATACAGCTTTTGCTGTTGCCTTTTTCAAGGGGTATAATTTCACAAACTTTGAGAATACTTCCAAAATTACTAGAATATATGCACAGTTTCCGGAAGTCTTCGGGAGGGGACCATACAAATCTACTGATAATAATTCTAGGGTGTCTTCAGGTAATGTCCTTTGCATTGAACCTCGACTAGTTCTGTTAGGTTCTTTGGCACTTTGACAGACATCACACGACTTAATTCGTTCATTTACCTTCTTACTGACACTACCAATAATCACTATTACATTATTCAGTTTATCCAAACATTTCTTTGGCCCACTGTGCCCCCATGCTAAATGAAAATAGTCTATGACATCAGTATCAAACTGGTGTGGCCAACATACTCTCCATTCCTCAGTGACTAAATCTTTTCTCCTGTATAAAATGCCTATAAAGATGTTGTAGTATTTCTTAATTTGAGGATACTGCACACTGTCAAAATTTACCTTCACGGATTTCCATGTCGGATCCTCATTTTGATGGTACCTCATGTTTTTACATATATGCTCAACATTCCTTTTTCCTGAAACCTCTTTCATATACCTTATCTGGAAAGTACCATCTTCACCATTTTCATCGGGCACTTCACTCATACCATTCGGCAATCGAGATAAAGCATCTGCCACGTAATTCTCAGTACCCTTAAGATAGCAAATCTCATAATAAAACTGCTGCAGGTACAAAGCCCAACGAGTTAGCCTGCCATTAAGTAAACGACAATCGTTAAGAGAAGTTAAAGCTTTGTGGTCAGTATGTATGATGAGCTTATGGCCCCAAAGATAGTTCCCAAACTTCTTTACTCCCCACATAATGGCTAAAGTCTCCTTGTCCGATATAGTGTAGTTTCTCTCGTATTTTGTTAGAGTTCTACTTGCAAATGCGATAGTCCTGTGTTCGATTTCTTTGCCATCACAGATTTATTGGAAAACTTCTATACCAATCCCATAAGCACTACTGTCAGTGCTCATGTGGAAAGGTTCTGTCAGTATGGGGTGATGCAAAATATTGTCATTCAAGTGTTCACTTTTTAAATTTTCAAAATCTCTCATGCACCCTTCAGTACAAACAAAAGCACTATTTTTCTTAAGGAGATTATTCAAATGAGAACTATTAAAACTTGCCCCTTGACGAATTTTCTATAGAACTCACATAGACCTAAAAAGGATTTCAACTGTTATCTATTTCTAGGAGCTGGACACTCTGCTATTGCACTTAACTTTTCCGGGTCCTTGCCAATCCCGGTCGTAGTAATAATATGCCCCAAAAACTTTATTTCCGACTTCACGAATTCACATTTCTTCCACTTTAGTGTCATGCCTCCTGCTTGTAGAGCAACAAAAACTTTCTGCAATAATTCACAATGCTCTGGCCATTCCTCAGTAGCAATCAGTAAGTCATCTACATAAATGGTTAGCCGGGAACTTAATTCTCTACCTAATACAAAGCCCAGTGCCCTAATAAATACTGGCACAGAAGTACTAAGCCCAAATGGCACTACTTTATACTGATAGCATTTCCCGGCGAATAGAAAAGCGGTATATTTACGGGATTCTTTGCTCAATGGGATCTGCCAGTATCCGGCGGTCATGTCCAGACTGGTTAAATACTTCACATTATAAAACTTTTGGAGAATTTCGTCCAGATTTTCAGGTCTATCTATTTCCTTCTTTACAGTTTTGTTCAAAGTCCTGGCGTCAATGGCTACTCTTACTGCCCCATCCCTTTTATATACGATGATAAGGGGACTATTATATTCTCTGTTACTCCGTTCGATTGCACCCCATTCTATCATTTTATCTATTTCCACTTGAACAGCCTGCCTCTTTGATATGGGTACCGAAAACGGTCTTACAAAGAAAGGTTTATGCTCTGATGTCTCAGTCTTTTAATCAAAGTTCTTAAATAGGCCAGGTTTGTCCGAAAAGACGGTGCTATTACTTTCTAAAAGATCAGGCAAATTCTATTTTCTGATCAGCAGATATCTCCTTCAAATTTTCCACAATATCTTTAAAATCATTCCCTTGTCTGTCACCCTCATCTATCAACCTCTTGACATGGTACATTTCATACATGTTTGTCAAACCATCATTCCCTTGGTCGATCTCCAACAATAAAGAACTAATTGCTGCATCGAACACCTTCCCATCTGCCTCAAATTTTATTTCCAAATTCGTATATGCATTATTAATTTTGACCACTTCCTGGCTACAATCAATAATAACTATTTCTTTATCTAGCCAATCTACACCCAGAATCATTTCAGTACTTAAGTCTGGCACAACCAAAAAATCGTGTTCAAACTTTTGTCCTTTTATACTAAATTCAACTAATATCTGGTTCTTTACTGGCTTGCTAGTCTTGCCAGTGGTACCAACAATTTTTACACTAGTCACTGACATAATTACTAGTCCAGGCTTATCACAGACGTGTTCGAAGAACGATTGGGAGATCGCACTTATCTGAGATCCCGTATCAAGAAGTACTTGCAATTTCACATTCTAAATTTCAACTGGTATTACAGTTTGTTTAACCGTCAAATGCCTTTCATTGTTGTGTTCTTCCCTAAGCAAATCCGGATCGACTATAATGCTTTTGACCTGCACATCACCTATATCGGGCGGTTTCTTTGGTTCCCGGAGCTCAAAGTCATCAAATACTTGAACGCTTTGTACCATTGACACTGAGTCGTCTTGTGGCTCCTTTTTTCTGTGTTCAGTCTCAACATCTGGGTTTTGTTTTGAAGCTTCGCCATCAGTAGGTACAATATCGCAATTAACTGTATTCCCATTATATTCACTAGTACCGAAATACTCGTCATCTGAACTATCGTCAGAATCCGACCATTCTGGATCGCTTTCAGGTTCTAACATAAAAGCTTTTCTGAGGCAGGCACTAAGTTCTTCCTCTGCATTTTCGCCAGGCTTTGATTTAAACTCAATATTCTCTTTAGGCAAAACGACCTCATTATCAGCTTTGCTCACATCCACTGTTATTTCATATTTATTGTAATCCTTGTGGACTTCAATTACTCTTGCCCCTTCCCCACGGTGCCTTTCGGTAACAGCTTGTACCGTTGGCGGATCGTCAGCAGAAGTTACGTCCTCATCAATGCTTAGGATTTCATCCTCCAATTCCTTCCTATCTTTAACCATCGTCCTATCAGCAGCACGCGTACTTTGCGCAGCGCTATTTACTCTCTCCTGTTTATATTCGGGCCACGTCACCTTATTGACGTCCCTACCATTTTCCTTTTTCACTAATTAACCTCCCTGCCTCATATTCCTTCTTAAAATCCTCCCACTCACATTGCTTGAGGCCCTTGCACAGATCGTAGATCTGCACACGCCAATCAGTTACTTTTGCTAATTCATTCTCGACATTTTCTTCATTGCTAACACTGCTAACCGCACCGTAATGTTTATTAAGTCAGGGCCGGTATGTTCTGTCCGCTTCCGTTTGGTCCGCAAGGTTCCCAGAAATCAGTTTCCCGTGTCATTATTTTGCGCGGTGTACCCTCTACCGCGACCTGGATAACTCCCTCTTCCTCTTCCTCTGCCTCTACCTCTCTGTATCATGTTGACGCGAAAACCATCGCCGTCATTCCTCTCGTCATTATTACGATTATTCTGTTACTAAAATTCTGATAATTGGCACGACTTTCGCGCCAGTGGCCTTCGTCTTCGACCTTTTCGAGAAACGCTTGGAAGCTGCGATGATTGCTTCCCACATATCTCTTCGAATCTTCTGGAAGCTTTTTATATAGCTCCCATACGATTTCAGAATCGGATCTTCTCCGTCTTAAATGTGTCAACTTTCGGTACCAATATTCGCAGAAATCTTTCAAAGAATTCCTGCCCCTGTTATCATGAAGTTTGGCCATGATAAACTCGCGCCACGAATGATTCTGTTTTTGTTCGGACCAATATTCTTCCGTAAATTTTTGTTTAAACTCTTCGAACGTCGTTAGTTCGGTATTCAAGTTAATTCCCCAGCGCTTTGCATCACCTGCTAAGGCGCTAATTACTACGTTTATCTTCTCCTGACCAGACAAGTGTTCAGAAAACATCCTCTCGCAATTTTTGATAAAATCCAACGGATGCCATCCGTTACGTTTTTTTGGAGGGATCGAAGCGTTCCTCGCCTTCCAACAGCTTTGTAAGTGGCGTGCCATTACAGACAACACCAGGCCTATTTTTGATTTCACTCTCTAGATCGAAAATTTTGCCTTGAATTTTCGATGTATTTTGTTCACACTTTTGCACACACCCGATAACGTTTTCGCCTAAAATTCTTTCAGTACCTGAAACTGCCTTTTTCAATTGTGAGATTCCATGATGGCATTCGTTTACGATCTCAGTTTTAAGACCGAAAACTTTTTCGTCTACCTTTGTTTCAACTAGAGGCTCTACTTTCTGTTGGATGTTGAGAATTTCCACATCTAACCTACTGTTAATGTTGTCCGTTTCCCCCTGCATACTATTCATATTTTTATTAATTGTGTCAATTTCAGACTTCATAGTATTTACTGCAGAACTTAAATTACCCATTTTTTGTTCTACCTGTTCTATTTGTTTACTAATTTTAATTCCTTGTTCTTCGACTTGTGATTTAAGCTGACCAAATTGTGTTTTAAGCTGCTCATCAACGTGTGTTCTAAGCTGATCATTCTGTGCTGCAATTTGTTTGGTTAATCGTTCAAATAAGTCGTTCATGCTTAAAGTTTTCACACTGTTTTGTTCTACGGAATCGGTGTGTTCCGATCCTGCTTCAAATTTTTGTTTCGGTTCTTTCATTATCTGTGCTGAATCAAACATGTCAGTGGATTCGTTCACGTACCCGTTATCATTTACAAAGCCTTCCTCTACTTCCTGTTTTATTCCTTGCTGTATTCGAGGCGATCTCGACATTTCAATCTGTTCGTTAACATGTTCGTGGTATTGTATGTACACCAATTGTCTACCACTAACGCCGTCTATTATCTGGCCGTGTAAACTCCTGTCATTGCCAGCTGCATCTTCCATTACGCTCGGCGCATCTACTGTTTTTACGTTCTTGTCCATACTGAACGCAAACTACACCTCACTACAGTACTTGACGCTCACTGCTATTTATTTTATTGAATAATATTGCAATTCGTGCCACTGAACATCCACTTTTCGGTATTCACGTTAATTTGTGACCGACAACAACTGGATGTCCTGTCACCGGGAGCCACTTGTAACGTGCGCATGGGGCACACAATACTCGTTAAAGCCTGTGCTATGGTAATTGGGCGGGGTTCACCTCATGAGAAAGGATTTTCGTATAGATATCGACCGCGTATACCTGAATAGTGGCAAATCAGACTTACACCCACTCTGTAATAACAATGATCCGTCAAGCAAGTTCGAAATACAATTACACGTCAGGATGGACCGAAAGCAACACTGAAGATGCTACCAGTTTGATAATAATACTGTCGCCAGCCTAATTAGGCATTAACTGAGTTTCTTCCCTGTACGAGTTGGTATATATTCATGCAAAACAACAAGTTGTAACACTGCATAATACAGTAGAATTTTAGAACCAAAAATTCTATGGAATTGATAGTCTCATGTTCTGTACTGATATGGAAAAACCATGAATACATAACACTACACAATAATATATACTACAAAACTTCGTACTGTCTATTGATCTGATTAAAATCGGGCATAGGTTACCCTAGAAATAGCACTTTCGGGCCACACACAAAATGTCAAATTTGATAAAGATAAAACACTGATAAATTTTGGCTTTTATATTGACTTTAACTTTTGCTGGTCAAACCAATTTAGTACACTTCAGAATTCAAATTAATAAAAAGAGGAGGGGGTTTCTGAAACTGTTGTGATCACTGTATTAAAAAAATTTATTGCTGAATTTATTATGCGTTCAAGATTTCCAGTATATAAATTACTACTGTTTTCATCTTATTTACTGCTCATTTAAATACCTTTATATCTGTCTCGAAATAGTTAAACTTCATTACTGTATCAATATTTAAGTTATCTTTCAACTTCGTTAGACCTTCGTTGTTCATTTACTGGTTCATTAACAAAACAGTTCTTTAAACACCATTCTAACATAGTTAGGTCTGCAAGTAATTATTATTAACACCAAATTTAGTTTTTCACTTCGGGACACTCGGATTGCACAACATTTGGAAAGGACCCTGTCTAGGTTAGTTGTCAGGATAATTAAATGATGGGAAAGTTCTGGTAAAATTTAGGTTATTATCGAACAGTTCACTCTATGGTCCATACGAATACAGTACTAAAAGTTTCAACCTGCTTGTATCGATGCGGCGGTTGGCGGGTGGCGAGATGGCGAGGCACAGAGCACACATACAACCACAGCTATGGCTCTTGATGTATCGGCACTTTAGTTCTTCTTAGCGTCGCAATACTTTTCCATATAGTGCGTATGGAATTTTGCCATGCTGTGTGGGATTTGGAACGACATACCCGTGGCTCAGTGAAACTATGTCTTCCAGGAGAGCCTCCTCGCTCCAGAAGGTGTTGCTCAAACCAATGCCAGACTCCAACTACTACTGCTGCTGAGCCCGTTGCTACGTGCAGTGCCCGCGCGCAATTTCCTGCGCTCGCCAGCCATCCACCTTTTTCCGCTCCCTTACAGACAGGGTATTCACCCGAGGTTTTGGATTCTACATATCCTAACACATTGCCTACGTATGGACCAGACGCACAGTTACAATTTTAAACATCTTACAACAGTCTCAACATTTGTTGCATTTGAATTCTATTACAATATTGCTTGACATTTGATATTAACATTAATATTCACATTGAAACTTGTTTACAGTTTTCTTAACACAATGACATGAAACAAAAAAGAAATGAAATCAGAACATCAATTACACTAGTTTACCGAAAAATCAGAAGAAAAAGTTACTTATTTGTACAACTGTACAGCGTTGTTGTTACAAGTCAAGCGCGTTACATTCCACTTCGTACGTGGGTGAATTATATTAAGATTTTGCCTATGATACCCAGCCTGGCAGATGCTTTTTCTACTTCTGTTTTATGTGGTCGTTCCACGTAAGGTCATTATCGATAGTTGCTCCTAGATATTTTATTTTAGGTACTTTCCCCAGCAATTTGTCATTATAGTGTTGTAAAGTAGTGGCTTTCTTTTCGTATGTTTGCGCAACATTTTCCATTTATATACGTTCAGCGTAACCGCCAAAGCCTACAGCACTCATCAGTCCTCCACGGACGGTTCTGCAAATCTATGCCATGTGATCAAAAGTATCCGGGCACCCCCAAAAACGTACGTTTTTCATATTAGGTGCATTGTGCTGCCATCTACTACCATGCACTCCATATCAGCGACCTCAGTAGTCATTAGACATCGAGAGAGAGGAGAATGGGCCGCTAAGCAGAACTCACGGACGGACTTCGAACGTGGTCAAGTGATTGGATATCACTTGTGTCATACGTCTGAACGCGAGATTTCCACACTCCTAAACATCCATAGGTCCACTGTTTCCGATGTGATAGTGAAGTGGAAACTTGAAGGAACACGCACAGCACAAAAGCGTACAGGCCGACCTCGTCTGTTGACTGACAGAGACCGCCGACATTTGAAGAGAGTCGTAATGTGTAATAGGCAGACATCTATCCACACCATCACACAGGAATTCCAAACTTCATCAGGATCCACTGCAAGTACTATGATAGTTAGGTGGGATTTTGAGAAAACTTGGATATCATGGACGAGCGGCTGCTCATAAGCCACACAACACGCCGGTAAATGCCAAACGACGCCTCGCTTGGTGTAAGGAGCGTACATATTGGACGATTGAACAGTGGGAAAACTTTGCGTGGAGTGACGAATCACGGTACACAATGTGGCGATTCGGTGGCAGAGTGTGGATAAGGCGAATGCCCGGTGAACGTCATCTGCCAGCGTGTATAGTGCCAACAGTGAAATACGGAGGCAGTAGTGTTATGGTATGGTCGTGTTTTTCTTGGAGAAGTCTTGAACCCCTCGTTGGTTTGCGTGCCACTATCAGAGCACAGGCCTACAGGAGTCCACTGTTGAAGAGAAATTCGGGGATGGCAATTGCATCCTTCAACACCATGGAGCATCTGTTGACAATGTACGGCCTATGGCGGAATGGTTACACAACAATAACATTACTGTAATGGACTGGCCTGCACAGAGTGCTGACCTGAATCCTATAGAACTAATGTGGAATAACTTCGTGCCTGGCCTCACCGATCGACGTCGATACTTCTCCTCAATGCAGCACTCCGTGAAGAATGGGCTGCCATTCCAGAAGAAACCTTTCAGTGCTGATTGAAAGTATGCCTGCGAGAGTGGAAGCTGTCATTAAGTCTAAGGGTGTGCCAACAACATATTGAAGTCCAGCATTACCGATGGAGGACACCAAGAACTTGTAAGTCATTATCAGGCAAGTGTCCGGATACTTTTGATCACACGGTGTATACTGAAATCTGGAGTTGCCATTTTGTGATAAAGAACTGTATCATCTACGAACAGTCTTAAGGATCCTCCGACTCTTTCTACTGGATCACTTCAGTACATTGTAAACAGTAAGGGTCCTACGGCACTTTATATCTGTCAATTTTGTTCCATCGAAAGCGACTTGTTGAGGTATATCTGAGAGGAAGTCTTGAAGCCAGTCGCAAATACTTTCCGATACCCCTTCAGCTCGTTCTTTTTTTTTTTTTTTTCTTTTTTGACTAATCAGCAGTGCAAGAAAGTATTAAATGCCTGAGAGCAACCTGAGAGCCGCTGCCTACAGCGCTATGGATCTCATAGAGGAACAGAGCGACATGAGCTTCGCAAGATCTCAAGATCTCTGTTTCTGCCGTCCATGTTGTTCTGCATACAGGAGATTTTCGTTCTTCAAAAAAGTCATGATTATTAAACATAACACATTATTCTTAATTCTGCAATAGATTGACGTCAACGATATAGGCCTGTAAGTACGTGCATCTGTCCTACGACACTTCTTGAAAAAGGGAGTGATCTGCGCATTTGACAAGCCGCTAGCTGCCCTTAGTTGGTCCAAGCATCTCTGATAAACTTCTGCTAGAAAGGGAGCAATTTCTTTCGCATTATCGTTCAAGAGTTGAGTTACAGTGTCCGCCTTAATCAATATTTGGCAGCTTTTTATTTAACTTTGTGGCTGGACGTCTTTCCTCTTTTCCCAGAAGTTTGAAAGAGGGCAACTTCTGTGCGCCAACTGTCTGTGAATTGTGCAGTTTTTGTTGTGTGTGACCATGTTTTAACGGAAGGTGTATTGTATTTTTTGAGGCAAAAATTAGAGATCAACCAAGAATTTGCCTAAATGAGTGTGGTAAACCGCCAAAAAACCGTACTCCGGCTGGCCGTTGCACCCGTCAGGGTCTTTAACACGCCTAAGGGATTCGACAGAGATCTGGTTCATATTCCTGTTGCACAAGTTATCGCGCTGCACGTCACGCTGTACGAACGGGTAAGAAGAAAAAAGAAGAAAGAAAAAAATTCCAGTCCTTAACGACGGTCTGTGGAAAATCAGCGGATCCGTAAAAATCTGATTCCTGGAGGAATATACAGCGATCGCTCGGCCGAGAAGCAAAACAGTGTGGTCGTGAATCGGGCGTCTCGCCCTTAAAGCTGGCGCGCGAGGAGCCGCCTTCGGATTGGGGACGGCGGCTGCTCCTCGCCCGCCGTAGGGGTACGCCGGGGAACATCCGAGCAATCAATAAACCAATCTCGGAGGAAACAGCGGCGAGGCTGTAAATCAAACGCGGGGGAAGCGGCGGGCCGCGCGCGCTGCAGATGCGGTGCCCCGGCGTCGTCTCGTCTTCCCTGCCGCACTGCGCTGCGCTGCCGTCTCGCAGCACGTGCTACCTGCTGCTGCTGCTGCCGCGTGACGTGGCCAGCAGTCGGCGGCGCCCTTTATACAGAATATTGTGTATTCTGAACAACTGTGTCGGTCACAGGCTTCTTAGAGGTTAGAGATTTCTTTCATTCCTTACGGCTGCCGGCAACCTTATTGCATTTCGCTAAATTTGTTTTTTCAAACAATAACAAAGGTGCTCAGAGAGGAGAAAATACTTCAAAGAGCCTAGTATCTCACATAATGATGTAATGAGAAGTCTCGCCTTAGCGAAGAAGTTTGACGTGTATCCAAAACATGTCAACAATTAAGTGTCATCCTGTAAACGCTGATGATGTGTTGGTGTCGGTCAACGACAGCGAGACTTTTGTTGCAGTCATCAGTCTTCTGGGTGGTTTGATGTGGACCGCCACGAACTCCTCTATGTGCCAAAGTCTTTATCTCAGAGTAGTACTAGCGTCCAACGTCTGTACTTCATTGGATATTTTCCAGCCTCTGTTTTCTTCTACAGCCTTTACCCACTTCAGATCCCACTGGTACCATGGAAGCTAAAACAACTCAGTCAGTGCAGGTCTTGGAAGGCCCAAAGGTACCGACCGGCCGCCGTGTCAGCCTAAACCCAAATTCGTCACCGGACGCAGATATGGAGGGGCATGTGGTCATCACACCGCTGTCCCAGTCGTATGTCAGTTTACGAGACCGGAGCCGCTACTTATAAATCAGGTAGCTCCTCAACTTGCCTCACAAGGGCTGAGTGCACCTCGCTTGCCAACAGCGCTCAGGCTGACCGGACGGTCACCCATCTAAGTGCGAGCCCATCCCAACATCGCTTAACTTCGGTATTCTGACGGGAACAGGTGTTACCACTGCGGCAAAGCAGTTGGCAAAAGCGAAGTTATTGTCTAATAAATCTGCACAGTTGAAAAATACAAGAATTTATTGATTCACGGATCGTGGATCACGCAAGCCTCATTTAGACGCTGCCAGTTTGAGAAAGATTTCATTTCATGGCTCTTAAAATGTTTCATAAATGTAAGAATTCTGTGAAGCATTACTCCCAGATGGTTAAAAGTAACCAAAAATTAAATTTCAACGAAAATAAAACATAATGTGTTTGATTTCTAAGTAACTGACCATGCGACGTGTATTTCAGAATTAAAGTAGCAATTCCTAATAACCTAGGGGAACTGGACATATGTCGCAATCTCCTTCTCCTACCTCTCAATCCCTCTCCTCGTCTCCCAGCCCTTTGTCCATCTCCTCCTCCACTCCCCTATCTCCGCCCAGTACTTTTCCGCCACTCCCTGTGCGTCTCTTACCCCGCACACTCCATGTCTGTCACGTCCTCCCTCATCGCTCTGTCCATACCCTCGTTCCTCATACATTCTCTTATCCATTTCCTCCACGCTTCTTCTTCCCCCTCTCTCTGACTCAATTTATTGATATTCCAAACGTAACCTTGATTAGGAATATAAGTCAAAATGAATGGGTTAACAAGTTGGAATCATTAAAATAGTAGACGGGGTATAAGGGAGACCTTTCCCGTTGCTAGATCTATCAGGATAGGAGCTCTAATGGCGGTACTTCGTATGGTTTTACTCAAAGAACAGGTACGATCATGAAGTTAGTCATAAAAGCGATTTTTCTGTATTCTCTTAAAAATGACTGCGAAAGCGAAAACAAAACCTCACATCTTCACTGCACAACTTACCATATTCTTTCGCATTGCCTATTTAACAGAAAGTATGTATTGTATAATTTTTATTCAATTTGATCCCAACCGCTGTCTGCACTCTTCGTTAGTCGCGTTGATTCGACGATCATGTAGTTGGCTTATGTTGCGCGTACGTCGACAGATACTTCGACGCCTCACTGCTGGCACTTTTTTCCAAGAAGCAACCCACAAACTGAAACCAACTGAATGTTTGCAACACACCAAATGACCATGAACTGACCTCAATTTAATGTTTCCAACACGCCAAAAATATAGTCACCACCGATAACACACATTTGAACGTCTGTCTCATCGACGTTCCATATTAGTTTCTATGTAAGCTCCAACTGAGCGAGGCGAACTTAACTATAAACATCGCCCCGGAGTCATAATGGATCGCGCTTGAGAAATTCTTATTCGGTTTACCTCCAAACACTGTCAACGGTCTTCATGAGTCTCATTGACTCGACGATCATATAGTCGGCCTGCAATGCGCTTAAGCCGACCGCTTCACCGGTGCAATTTTTTTTTTGAAGGCAGTAACCCACGAGTTAAAATCAATCGAATGTTTGCAACACAACAAATTACCACGATTTGACATCGAATCAATCTTCTCAACACACCAAAGATAAGATCACCACCGATAACATATTGAAACATCGCTTTCAACCGAGTAGTTCTTCGCAAAATACCAGTGTTTAATGCGGAATTTTTTATTGTTATGAAAACATGTGACAACAGAACTGTCAAATCTACCGCCATATTTTTTTCATTGAGACTTTCATGTGAAAATATATCCAGATTTCCAACTTTTTCGGTGGATTTTCCAAAAATTTTCTTTCATATAAATATTTTCCTGATAACTAAAAAAAAAAAAAAAAATCCAGCCTAACCGTTTGAGTTGTTGTGAAGTGATGATTCTTCAAACACGCGGGAGGTGATTTACATTTATTATGATAGTTACACTATCGTGTTTTAATGTGTTGTATGCCGGAACACTGCCGAACCCCATACAAGGGTTGAGGATTTTCCATTTTGCACTTAGATGGTTGCGGCTGTATCTACTAAGGTTGTGTGACAACCCTATGAAGAACACGACGCATGGTACTTCCCTCCGAACGTGTCGATTATATCAAGCTATACACATAACGAGTTTTACTGTGGTGTAGATTGACATTAGCGAAGGTGTTGAAATTAGCTTATTACTAATTCATGAGATAACCAGTTTATTTCAAAATAAAACAGCAGATTATGCTGGAAAATGACTACTTTCAAGAAATAATAACAGAAAACACGATTATATCCTAAAAACTTCTACAATCCCAAACACAACTGTGTGTACACAGATACCACTACAAACATTACGTTTAAGGTCAGTTGTAAAATTATAGAAAGAGAAATTCAATGGAGAGACCTAAAATAGAAGAACTGATAAATGTAACTCTCTTATTGTGTTTAGCTGACCGTAATGTATTTAAAAGAATAGTTCCGCGATCGCGGGCAGAGGCCGAGACGATGCCAACCAGCTGTTGTGTCATCCTTTGCCACATGGTATTATCTTGAAGTGCTTGTGAGGGTTGCACGGGGGGCGGGAGGGGGGGACGGCTGGCGAGTATTCACATCGCTCTTTCAGCTGTTGTCTGCTTTCAAGACCTTAGAGCCACCACGTTAAAGTCAATGGGCTTCAGAAGGTTAATACATCCTGTTGGAAACCTAACTCCAGGGAAAAATCCCTCATCGTACTGGGAACTGAAGTTGGGTACTCTATATGGAATTCAGAGACAATGACTGCTCAGCTATGGCGATGGACTTATCGTCTGTACGTAAATGCGAAATGAAAGCCATGGTTTAGTAATCCATACGTACGGATGTCATCACAGAAGTTGTGGTACTGCAGAAATGAGGGAGGAAAGGAGCCATAACTTTGTTTAAGGAATCAGCCAAAACGTTATTTACCTTGAGTGCGTTAAGATATTTACTGTTGCGCTTTTGTCTCCTTACACAGTGTCTGAACCTATGTCCAAGCTGCCGGCCGCGGTGGTCTAGCGGTTCAGGCGCTCAGTCCGGAACGGCGGGACTGCTACGGTCGCAGGTTCGAATCCTGCCTCGGGCATGGATGTGTGTGATGTCCTTAGGTTAGTTAGGTTTAAGTAGTTCTAAGTTCTAGGGGACTGATGACCACAGATGTTAAGTCCCATAGTGCTCAGAGCCATGTGAACCATTTTTTTTATGTCCAAGCTAACAGAAAATTTCACCATGCATTTAGTGAGGTAGGACAGAAGAAGACTGCCAAGGCGTTCTTCTACAAGTGTCTGTGGATGAGCAGGGCTCTCCCAGGAAGAATCGCCACCCGGGGCCAGGCAATTGTCGAAAGTACCACAAATCTAGCCTCGGGCCCCGTAGTGACAAAGCGGAAGTTCGAAAGCCAGACCGTAGTAACGCGTACCTTTATTACCAAACGTCCTGTTCTAGCACCAGGCGCCTTCCTTGTTCTACATCACATGGATAACTGGTCAAGTAAAACAGGATCGGCCCACGATAGCATGAGTACCGTCCACTTTAGCCATGCAGCACCTGTAAAAACCTGCAGTCAGTTACGAGAGGTACTCCACGCCATCCAATGACTTGGAGTGATTAATCAAATCTGCTACTAGGCGGTGTCTTCGCTAGCTGATGAGCTTTGAGCTGCCTCTAAGTCCAGGGTCCGAGATGAAGTGGTGCCTTCTAGCTGGCGGGCCACCTACTGGCGGACATACATCGACAGCAGAATGCCTGCTTCGAGGTCCTCGGTACCTACCTGCACCTGAATAGCTTCCGAGCTGCCGCTTGCCTTGTGCGCCTTCAGGCTACTGCTGCTGTTGGGTTGCCCTGTGTGGGCACACTCTGCCACAACGAGCCGCTCTCACTGTAGCCTATGTGGGGTCTTTGTTTCATCACTGTGTGCTAGCGTGTTTTGTGGTGCGAGCTGCGCGTCCGCGCCATCCACAGCGGCCGGCTGCAGCAGATGAGGGCTCAGCTGGCGGCCGCTCTGACGCTGCGCTTCCTAGCCACCGTAATGGTGACGACGGGTCACTGTCTCGTTGCGGCCTGCTTGCCGCTGTGAGCTAGCCACGCTGACCATGTCCGCATGCTGAGCTCAGCCCCCTCGTCACACCCATCGACCAGTGTCCGATCCTAGCCGCTCACTACAACAACACAACCGATGTATCCGATGGAATAATAAGTAAATGTCACTTGCACTTTTATGATATTGCAACGTCAGAAACGAGTAACGTAGATGTGTAGTGAGGACACATAAGTGTACATGAGACCCCCGTGGTACGTCCACACTAGTTCTGTGTATGTAGAAATATCAATATTTCCAGACCTTTGAGTACACTGTTACTTCCAGATCATTTCCATTGAAAGGGTACAGTACTGCCCGTCATAGAAAAGATGTACAACAACATACTTTGTTGTACTTATCAGAACAGCGATTTTTTAGAATAACACAATTTTATTTAATACGCCGAAGCCAGTTAACAATGTAGGAAAGAAGTTCAATTAATGATGACTAACTGAAACCCTCAGCTGTCGACAGGTGTTGTTGATATACCTCGATGTGGACAGCTGAAAATGTGCGCCCCAACCGGGACTCGAACCCGGGATCTCCTGCTTACATGGCAGACGCTCTATCCACCTGAGCCACCGAGGACACAGATGAATAGCGCGACTGCAGGGACATACCCCTTGCACGCTTCCCGTGAGACTCACATTCCCAACTGTCCACAATTCTACATATGTAATGTACCTTATAGATATTTGCCCATTAACTCAGTACTCGCGCACGCTTTGGCGATTCCCGTACGAGTTAGGGCAGCCTGTGCGCATTCGCACAGACGAAGGTCAATGGCTGAGTAGCCTTTAACTATATATATGAAGACAGTAACTGTTCTCGAAAGAACAGAATAATGTTGATGACCGTGCAGCTTTTCCTGGAATAAATTATGACTAACTGAAACCCCCAGCTGCCGACAGATGTTGCTGATATACCTCTTACGGGAATCGCCAAAGCGTGCGCGAGTAATGAGTGAATGGGCACATATCTATAAGGTACATTACATATGTAGAATTGTGGACAGTTGGGAATGAGTGTCTCACGGGAAGCGTGCAAGGGATAAGTCCCTGCAGTCGCGCTATTCCTCTGTGTCCTCGGTGGCTCAGATGGATAGAGCGTCTGCCATGTAAGCAGGAGATCCCGGGTTCGAGTCCCGGTCGGGGCACACATTTTCAGCTGTCCACATCGAGGTATATCAACAACACCTGTCGGCAGCTGAGGGTTTCAGTTAGTCATCATTTATTGCAGGAAAAGCTGCACGGTCGTCAACAGTAATCTGTTCTTTCGAGAACATTTACTGTCTTCATATATAGAAGTTCAATTATTCAGATGTGCACTTCATTAAAATAGACCACTGAATCCAGTTTGGTAATGTTTGTGAATTGAATGAGCAGCTGGTCGTTTGCTGACCACAGATAGTGAAGTTAGATTCTATAATCATCTTTGAGACGGTTCTCTGGTGACCTTCGGCCAAACCAAAGAGGGGAAGTATACCGGAGCACCAGAGGGTCGGGAATACGGCTGACCGGATGAAAGGCCATGTTTCAGCACTCTGTCGTTGGTTCCTGAGGTGTGAAGTCGTGCTCTATGTGTGCACCAGTAAAACAAAGTTAAATGAAAATGGTATTCGTGTAGAATATTTAGGAGTAGATGAATAATAATTTCTCTTTTCAGAAACTTTTGGTGGGAGGCTGATGTAAATTTTTCTGAAAAAGATAGGAAGGTAAAAAATAATGGGGATCATAGGATTCTTCGGAAGTGACAAAGGAACCGCATCTTGTAGTCATAAGACGAAATACTAGAGTGTGGTAGTATTACGATGAAATACTTGCGTGTGTAAATCTAAGTTGGAAATAATTAAGATTTCCATGTCCAGAACTTGAATTACAGACAAGCGCTTCCACGAGGTGAGTACTGTGTGAGTCTCAACCTGACTATGAGACAGTAAAAAGAATTAGAAGTGCTTGTCCTAGCATTCAGTTGAGGATCCGTGTGTGAGATAAAAAAGATACCAAAATTTCCATTATGAGATACATTCGTGTGACCTCAGCATGATATTCAGTTACTCGGAGCTTGAATTAAAGTGAGTCAGCCATCTACCTGGCAACACCATGTGGGTTGCATTGCACAGAGAGATGTGCATAAATCCTCCAGAGTTTGTGGTACGAAAATTATTACTTGGGTCAGTGACGTGTGAATCTGGGATGACTATTATTTGATGTGGTAAAGCAGAACAAGTAGAAAACCAAACTTTTTTTGGGAGATGTGTTTTATACTGTCACTGTGATTTATTATTTGTATTTAATCTGTGTGATTTGCATGAAACAGTAGCGAATTTAGTGGGTCAAGCATGATTTTTCTTATTACAGGACGGAAGTCAGTAAATTCGTCATGTTGCTAATGAATGAAAAAAATGGTTCAAATGGGTCTGAGCACTATGGGACTTAACATCTATGGTCATCAGTCCCCTAGAACTTAGAACTACTTAAACCTAACTAACCTAAGGACAGCACACAACTCCCAGCCATCACGAGGCACAGAAAATCCCTGACCCCGCCGGGAATCGAACCCGGGAGCCCGGGCGTGGGAAGCGAGAACGCTACCGCCGACCATGAGATGCGGGCGCTAATGAATGAGGTTAAGAGAGTGTGGGAGAGAATGAAGTAGCGACAGATTCCTTACCAATCCAGAAAGGGCACAGTAGCAATAGACAGATACATTACGAGACCGTAGAATAGTGACATGCTTATGTTATGTCATTCCCATTGGGAGTAAAATCACTTGTTTAACTATTGTGTTTAAGTGTAATGCAAGGAATTTTTCAACATTAGTGTGAAAGAATTTATTGTAATAAAAGAAACAAATAGCCATTTTGTCGAGGTATATTACTATAACCTCCATTTTCTTGCTGGGTTGTCCAAGCTTTGGATAAAATATATACCACAGGAAGTACATGTGGCCTTGCCAGGGTGGAGTGAGTCCATCAGAAATGTGCGCTATAGTCAGATGCGTATCCATTCCGTAGCATTATAAAAGTAAGGACGAGAATAAATTATAGCTTAACTGATAGGCACTAGGGCTTATATTTCAAGCATAGTTACAGTGGATATGATAATCATGAAAATATTTCTGATGTACGAGTAATAATTGCACTCGCTTGGCAAGCCACTCATCTAGTAGGCCTGACTATTAGATGCCACAGAATAGGGTAGGAACCTCCGACCATAGTGCTTTGATTTGATAGATTTTGTCTTTTTTTTTCAGCTTTCAGTTTTCTGACTGGTTTGATGCAGCCTCCCACCAATTCCTCTCCTGTGCCAACCATTTCATCTCAGAGTATCATTTTACCCTCTACAGCTCTCTGTAGTACCTTGGAAGTTATTCCTGATGTCTTATCAGATGTCCTACTATATGATTCCTTCTTCTTCTCAGTATTTCCCATTTATTCTTTTCCTCGCTGATTCTGTGGAAAACCTCATCAATCTTTACTTTCTCAGTCCATCTAATTTTCAACGTTCTTCTGCAGCGCCACGTTCCAAATGCTTCCATTCTCTTGTGTTCCGGTTTTCCCAAAGTCCATGTTTCGCTAAAATACACTTCTCTGCTGCAAAAGTACATTCTCAGAAATTTCTTCGTAAATTAAGGCCTATGTCTGATACAATAGACTTCTCTTGGCCAGGAACGCTCTTTTCGCCGGTGCTAGTCTGCTTTTCATGTCCTCCGTGCGCCGCCCGTCATGAGTTAATTTGCTGCCCAGGCAGCAGAATTCCTTAACGTCAACTACTCTATGATCGCTAATGCGATGTTAAGTTTCTCCCTGTTCTCATTTCTGCCACTTCTCATTCCTTTCGTCTTTCTTCGATTTACCCTAATAATTATTCTGTTCATTTCATTCACCACATCGTGTAATTCTTCTTCATTTTCACTGAGGATAACAATGTCTTCAGTGAATCTAGCTGCGAAGATGGAATTGTAAAGACATTCAGCAGTAATTTCCCCTATCACTTGCTGTGTCATGCATCGTGAATGTTAGTAATTACTTAGACTCAGGAGATTTGAATTATCCGCAATCTAGCATAAACGCGACATAGAGCCGATTTTTCTAAAACGTAAAATTATTTCGTGTCTAAATCAACAACTCGTTATCTTTGTGTTGTGCTGAAACAACTTATATCCGTATGCGCAGCTTCGTTCTAAGATTACCTTTGTTACAGCATTAATTGTAACTCGTTGTGTTGTTTTTATAAAATGATGTTCTGCGGATGTAAATGTAAATGTATAAATTTCCGTTTTACTGAAGACTAAACATAACTATTTAATACAGATGATGATATTTTGTTTTAAAATCTGACCCTCTCACTTACTGACGATTCATTTCATGATTACAACTAAATTTAAATATGCACAACAGACGGAAGCACTGTTTTACAGCCGGTCGTTGTGACCGAGCTGTTCTAGGCGCTCCAGTCTGGAACTGCGCGACCGTTACGGTAGCAGGTTCGAATCCCGCCTCGGGCATGGATGTGTGTAATGTCCATAGGTTAGTTAGGTTTAAGTAGTTCTCAGTTCTAGGGGACTGACGACCTCAGATGTTAAGTCCCATAGCGCTCAGAGCCATTTGAACCACTGTTTAGCAGCGGACACAGCGGCCATTGTCATTAACGTACACACAAAACCGTCACCGGTATCGTATTGTTTAATTTATTGGCTAAAAAGATTTCTGACTGCTCAGAAGCGATTATTCTGAAATATTCGTTGACTTGATGGTAACATATGAGAGGCCTAAAGAACGTCTTGGTGCCATCGTCAACACAAAATGTTGTGAGTTTTACCCAACGAACAAAATTAGATAATAAATGAAATACTACTTTTGCTGTTTTCTCCGTACGTTAAATGTAAATGATTCACATTGAAAGGTGGGGTCCTCATCTTGTGTTCGGGCTTCCAAAAATCTTACATCTCTTGAAACAGACACCCACATATAGGACAACTGGAAGCTGATAATTGATGCAATGTGGACCAAAGAAAAAAAGTTCCCTTCTTCCTTCTTCACTTGTTAGGCAGTGCCATAAATGAAATGCAAACAATTATATAGAACGAAATGACACCCCTTACAAAAGGCTCTTTATGGAGGTCGGTTCTTTTAAAAGAACTGAGGTGGAATGGGCTTTCAAACGCCCTAACACAGTACAGTGTTTCCCACCGACATTTTACTGACCGCTGTCCGCTCGGCCATTGAAGTTCTGTCACAAACCTCTCGTAAGAGATAGAAAGTTGTCTGCTGAATTTAGCGATGTTGGAAGAAGTGATTTGTATCCTGCCACTTCCCATCAGTACTGCTTGTGCGTCATTATTGTCTCCTAGACGAATCTCCTATTTCTCCCTATGCAGATCATTTTGCCATATGTCTCCCGTTCTTATCATTCGTAAGTACAATATATGCAACAATTTTTGACAATACTCCCCTGTTTACCTGGTATCTTCCTTTCCTTGGTTTCTTTGTTTTGTAGTGTCAAAATCTCTGACTTTTGCGGCTCTTTCCCAATATTGCTTGCTCTTCATTCACATGATGTAAAGCAATCAACTGCTGATCTCCTGGAGCTTCCGATGCACGTTTTGTGTCCTTACTACAGGAGGAATTCGCAACCATAGCGATTGTAGTGCTTAGGAGTAAGAATTTCCCAGCATACAAGTGAAAGGAGTCTACTGGAGCACACTTGTATGTGACACCGGAATATGATGATAATGTTAATGTAAACTAAAATGAAACATATTAGAAGCGATGTATGTGTCTGATAGGCTTTATAATGCGGATCGCTGACTGTTCACGACCGCTGAGCCAAACGCAGTCTACTGTTTCTGGCCTGAGACTGTAGTGTTGAAGCAAGAGAGCGCTTGGCGCAGAATAGGTGGTATCTGTCTGTGAGCGAAAGAGGATGGAGCAGGCAGTTTTGTGGTGTGATTTGTGAAGCCACCAAGTGTTAGATTAATGTAGGAATTAAGAGAACATGTAAGCAGAAGTCTTCTCGCAAGCAAGCTAAAGATGCTAAATATATATCACTCTCGTTTTACCAGCGCGTTACTGTAGATGAGTTGGCTGATAATTTGTAATCCCTGAGTAACCCCAGAATGCACGTAAACTGATTTGATGATAAGGCTAGTTAGATATTTCACGTTTGTAATCTTTCTTAAATTTGTGAAAACAGGTACATGTAATTTGATGATTTGTATTTATGCCTTTTTAATGAGATTAGATATTACTTGTTGTATAAATCTCATTGTTTGTGGATCAATTAGTAAATATGATGTAATTCTGTGAGTAATGTAATTTCAAATGTAAGATGTTTTGGAAAGCCAAACTTAACTAGGAATACAATTTTACTAAGAGATCAGTGTTAGTAATCACCACAATCGCTACCGCCCCCCTCTCCGTGTCATAGGTTTTTCAAAGACATTGGATTTTTCTTAAATATTTTCATTTATTAGACAAAAGAATTTGAGGTGCATTTCAAAGTATTACGGCCAGCGTTGCACAGCGCTGAGCCTGTAGTTAACATATTTTTATTTTTTTGTGAAAGACCAGATGTAGCGCGTTCCACCGTTACTGTTTTAGACATAAGACAATATATTTGTTAGGTGTACAGGGACCAAAGTTATCATTTCTGAATAGGACCAGAGTATTCAGTGCCTAAGAGGCTGAATGCATTTTACAGAGACAGTACTTCTTTATTGGTATTGGGGGTTGCATTGCCCTATCAGTTCATATAAATTTTTACTAACAATAACACAAAGTAAACACACCATCTGGATTTACAACACGCTACAAGATAACTCCAGTTTTGTATCCAATCCTCAGTCACGCATTAATTCAATAATTTATTGAAAGACACTCACCATTATTCAATGTATTCCATAGAAAACAGAACAACTTTACTAAGTATCCGAAAGAAAAAAAATTTTAATGAACGTTAGACAAGTTACCCATACTGCAGGGAACGGAGTGACATGCTTGGCTTTCCAATGAGGCTTTAGCAGTTCTTTGCCCTTCGTGCTGCGAGACCAAGTCAGTGGTCAATATGGGATACGATAAGTCAAATCTCATCTGTTGATATCTCTTCCAATGATCACTGAATTCCATCTTCGTAATCCAGTCGACGTTATATAGTCACTACATAGCTTCCTATTGAAAAATGACAGTTTACGACACCTGAACAATGTAATAAGCGTCACATTTAATTTATCATGGTCATGGATTACACGGAATACATATACGTCTGTAATTGTACTGTGGTAATGGTATCGCATTCTGATAACTATTCATTACTTCTCTCCAGCTTAGAAGTTTTTAATGGCCAGGGGTTGAGTAATTGAACAAAGCAGTTAAGAAATATGTAAACTACAAAACGTTTTAATCATGTGTTCTATACAGTGTTAACTGACGAAAGAAAGAAACAGCACAATAAAAAAAAGACATGCCAACGTGAAGTCGTTCAATAAAATAAAATCAGCATCAATAGGAGAATGCTCCTACTTTTGCTGCTGTATCCATATATACTGTGGTAAGGGTGACGGCTAAATTAATCTTCCTGGCTGTCTCAGTAGCACTGCACCATACATTAACTATATTCTACAAAATCTTACGTACATGATTAAAAATAAACATGTCTGTGTATCTGTCATGGACTTAGCATTCCAGACATATGATTTGCATATGTGTATAAAGTTCTGTGCGTCGAAATTACACAAGCAAATTTTGTAGATCACGTGCATCAGTGTATAAACGTTATCTTTAATTTTTGTCCACTTGTGTATAATTTGTTTGCTTAATGATGTCTAATCACACATTGTTTCTGTAAAAATTTCTCTTAGAAGAGACAAAATATAAATTTAATACAAGTGTAAAATAAGAAAATGACCTTGCTGGTTCTCATCGTCATTCGCCATATGTTCTTACATTGTGCCCATTTGAACATTTGTTATTGAAATAAAATTGTTCCTACATCGACAGCACGGTTTGGCCTTGATGACTTCTATGTATCGCTCAATATATAAACTCTGTTACCTCATTAAAATTTGCGACGGTCTTCCCACAGCGTTCTGTAGATGTGAACGGTTATGTTCCTTGCCCTAACGTCGCCACGGAAATCATACTTACTTTCTAACTACGCACTAAGTCTTACACACCGTTGTTACAATTCTACGGTGATTTCCTCACTGCACTTGTCCAAAATTCGCGTACTGTCACCTTCTCCTGCCTAAAGGACTTTCATTCATAAACTGTAGTGAAACGTATTCGTTTTTGTGGTCAACAGTCAAACATTCAGTGTAGTGTAATGCATTTCCACGAGGCACTCAGAGGAAACGGGCTCCACTTAAGCCTCACCAGGATTGTGCGATTGTCAGAAAGACAGGCAGGTATGGTTTAAATGAAGAGTGTGCCTCGCCTTCAGAGGTTTGTCCTGTTTAGAGAGTGCCTGTCAGTAGGGGGCCATCGCACAGCCCCAAAGACCTGGGGACGCTTGAGCAATTGCTTACAGTCATTCTCAGGAAAAACAAACGTGAATGTCGTTTGACTGTAGTCGTCACGACAACTCAGGAATAAAGAGTAACGCTTGATGCAGTTTATGTGGTGTTAACGCGAAAACGAGCACTGGGGAATTGTACAGTACCAGAGAGTAATTTGTTTTGTGGTGGTAAGGTCTTATGGGACTAAACTGCAGCGGTCATCGCATTATTTAATCTAACTTAAATTAACTTGCGCTGTAGAGGACTCGAAACTCAGTCGGGGGGAGCCGCACAGACCGTGGCAAGGCGCCCTTGACCTCGCGGCTACCCCGCGGGGCTGAGAGTAATGCCGGAGTTTCTATGTCACATGTCAGCCATTAACGGCGACTTTTTGACGCGCAAGGTATGAAACATAGCCACCCTATAAAAATCCTGGAAGGGCAGGTTAATAAGAGATCAGAAGCGAGCTGCGAATACTTGCTGTAAACTCGCCAGCGACTCCGATGGGGTCATATCCGAACTTGCTATCTCCGTGCGCTAGTAGAGTCGACTTGCGAATCCATTTAAATGAAAACTCGTCACGTAAGCTTTTAGTCGAGTGCAAGTGGACTCGACCTGCGCAGAAAGGAGGGCGAGTATACAAGGTAGCAAGTGTAACCTCAGACTCTCGAAGAATACTGTGAGTTAATTTCAATATGTATTGATAGAATGTCATTGAAATTTAGTTTTCTTTTTATTAACAAAAATCCTTTAATGACTACATCACTAATAATGACGATGACATAAGCACATTTTCGAGGTGTTACCATGTCTGTGATGCCAGGACAAGAAAACCGGAGCGTTCGATAAACGCGGTCCCTGCAACTAACTTGTCATGTTATACTAGACTCCTTGAACTACATATATGGCCAGGCGGGAAATCAGTGTGTGAATGAAAGGAACACACCGAAGTCCTCAACTTTGTCATGTGTTATCGAGAGCTTGGCTGTATTTAAACTCGCAGCTCTAAAGTATTGTAGTCTCACGTGCTGTGACGCAGGCCACAGAGCCGAATATCTCGTTGGATCTGCAGAAAATATGACACGAGCATGAAGTGCATTTTCTAAATTGTGATTAACTATTAAAACAAATTTACAGTAGTCTTCGACACATCTGTGGAGATTAATAATAACCTACACATCTCGCTATTACCCCTGACGGCAAGGGTACAGAAATAGCGCGCTTTTTGATCACAGGGCCATAACAATGACGTTGTTCGGCGCCCAACTTTCATTTGATGCAGCACGTCTGTTTTCACATGGCACGGGCAGAATAAACAAGAATACAATCACTTTGTTTGCACTGCACGAAATTTGTGTGTTTTTCATCTGAACCGTTTCACTGAAGCATGGAACTTATTCCAGACATCACTCCACCTCCAATGGAAAACATTTGCAAATTGTGTATTCTGCGTCAATTAATATTAGACTTACAGCCTCCGCAGTCTCGCAAAACGCAGCTTCGTTGAAGACTATCTGATCACAAAAAACGGTCATTTCGTCTTGTCAGTGCTACAGTACAACAGCAAGAGCGTGTGCTTAACTTCCTTAGTAAGTCACGACTAGCCTGGAATCTTCGGTAAGAGAAAACGAGCCGACGAGTATGAAGCGCATGCAGTGTCACAGTTGCGACTCGTCATACTAGTGGAACTGTAGAGGGAAGGAAAGAAGGCATTTGTCCTAGACGTAAGAGCGGCGCCCCGATTTTTAAGGTATACAGCCCACGAAATTACTCTCTTACTTGCTTCTGATCTGTAGTGGTTACGTAGTATCCACCTTCCTTTAGGTAAGGCTACAAATTGAAACCACCAATGACGAAGATGATATGACGAGAAATTTAGCTTTCTGAAGGACAGAGTAGAGGAAAATGAGCAATCCTGATGAGCAAGAGCAGCCCTTGATTGGGACAGGTAGTGAGCGAGCGATCAAACAGTGAGCGAGTGAGGACAGTGAATGATTGATCAACGAGGGAAGAAACCAGATGCCTGAGAAGTGATTTACTTGATGCTTCACATATCTTCATTTTCTAGGTGGATTGATTCTCTCACAGTCTGATGCTTGAATCTTTAAGCTTTCGACTGAGTTATCTTCATCTGACCCCAGCCAAAAAATGGAAAAGACGCACTGCATTTGTGAGCTAATTACTATGTGCAATAGATGCCAGGCGCAGAGACAATAACCCCGCTTAAGCTTTCGGACGACCTCTACCTAGAGGCTTAGGTCAACTCTAACCAGCGGGTGTAGGAAGAAGTTAAACTTGCCCAGGTCACCGTCTCAGAGCGCCAAGATACAGGAGATGACGGCTGCCGGCTGTCACTCAACGCCAAATAGCACGAGAACAGATTGACACTTCATGATAACATTGCATCAGCTGCACTCACCGTCAAGTAACGTCGATTCCCTTGAGTAGCGAGCTGGTGATGTTTATTTTCCATCTACTTACTGTGTCCAGTCAAAGCGACCTTACGATTGTCTTTGTGTTGTTGATCTACGAATGATAATACTGATAAACGTAAATGTTTCCACGTATTTATGATATTTTAACTTAATTTACTGCCTTTGGTGCCTACCCTTGGCGACCATATTTACCTATCAATTCCTCTATCAGTTTATTGTATAACATTTTTTACTCCCGGCATGGGGCCATTTGCACATCAGTTGACCAGTCAATGCATTTTACTTCATTTTCACACCCAACGCGGGGCAGTCTCATTAGTAATTCAGTATCCAAATCAATTGTATTCAATTCCATTTTGGTACCTATTCAGGGTCAATCTCATTGGCAGTTCAGAAACTGAACTTATTTCGTAACCTTTTTGGGGTCCATCATGGAGCTGTTTGCATATCAATCCCTCAGCCTGTTCATACTTAACACAGTAGTTTATAACATCATACTTCGAATAAGGTAGATGCTATACAAAAAAGATGATTAATGGGACTTCTTTCCAACTCATGAAACAAACAAAAAAGGCAAAGTTGATTGCTTTCTGCTACCCGGTTATAAGAAATGTTTAGTCACACCCAAAATTTGAGTTGTACAGCACTGGTACAGTGTCACATGAACGCCGACACATCGCTGCGGCGAACGCATTTGTTTTTTAAAGGACATTCATTACTTAGGCTTTGCGTAATTGCGGTTTTGCGCTTGAAGTGTCTTCGCAGATGTTGTCTGCCAATCCTACTTGTCATGAGTTATCTTTCTTTCACTTGTGTCTCTGATGTACTAATAACTGTGATGACAAGAGATACTCAGTACTAACATGAAAGCTATCTTCAAAGACACGGACGTAATACACTTACTACAACTACTGTCATCTACTTTCCACCATAAATGGTTTCCAAGTCATATTTCAATCCGTAGGTGATATTTTTCGCCAACCAATATCCTGTAAACGATAACGTTTCCTTCAGGTTAAACATACTCATCTCTGCATCCCTACGTCATTTCGTGGCAGCAAATGCCTCTTTGTCCTCCATTCTCTCGTCTGTACTTACAATCATCCGGCGCGGCTTCATTTTTGGTTGGTTGATTTGCAGTAGGGGACCAAACAGCGAGGTCATCGATCCCATCGGATTAGGGAAGGATGAGGAAGGAAGTTGGCCGTGCCCTTTCAAAGGAAGCATTACGGCATTTGCCTGAACCGATTTGGGGAAATCACGGAAAACTTAAATCAGGATGGCCGGACGCTGGTTTGAACCATCGTCCTCCCGAATGCGAGTCCAGTGTGCAACCACTGCTCCACCTCGCTCGGTAGACTCATTTTTCAAGCTTATTGTAACTATTAGCTTCTCGGTAACTGGTTTATCATTGTTTTCAAAGCTCTTTCCTGCCCTGCCAGCTTTGTTGCGTATTCTGTGTTTCGCCCTTTGTGGGTGCCTGATAAAAAGTGGGCTTCACCTTTTTCTTCTCAGGGTATTTGGCTTCATACTAGTCGCCCACCCGTCATTCAGTAACATAACTGCTGTAGGTCGAGTGGACGGAGAAATGTGTCACAGGAATATCGTTGGTATCTAAGTGCCTAGTAATAAATCATTCTACGTTTTCCACAAAGCGCTGTCCTATTTGAGAGACCACTATACCTTTTACCACCTCATTTCTCTGTTAAACATCCACTGTCACTTCTTCGAGTTCTGTAGCGGCTGTGGAGTACGACATCCATCTTGGAAATTATTTGCTCTCCGAAAATTGCTGCCTTGCGTATTTAATTGACTTTCGGGTCCACGATAATTATTCTCATGGCGTACCTTCTATCTGTATTTTCCCGCAGGATCATTAGGTTGACATTCTGGCTGTCACTTCCGTAAATCCATAACCCGATCAAATTACTCTTATTCTTAATCCGCTGATTCCACATTCCGTCTCAAACGCACGTGGCGTTCATGATGTACACCGAAGAGCCAAAGAAATTGGTACACCTGCCTAATATGGTGTAGGGCCCCCGCAAGCACCCAGAAGTACCGCAACAGGACGTCTGAAGTAGTGCTCGAGGGAACTTACGTGAATCCTGCTGGGCTGTCCATAAATCCGTAAGAGTACGAGGAGGTGGAGATCTCTTCTGAACAGCACCTTGCAAGGCATCCCAGACATGCTCAATAATTTTCGTGTTTGGGGAGTTAGGTGACCAGCGCAGGAGTTTAAACTCAGAAGAGTGTTCTTGGAGTCACTCTAGCAATTCTGGACTTGTCGAGTGTAGCATTGTCCTTCTGGAACTGTACAAGTCCGTCGGAATGCACAATGGACATGAAGAGATGCAGGTGATCAGACAGGATGCTTACGTTAGTGTCACGTGTCAGAGTCGTATTCAGAAGCATCGAAGGTCCCAAATCACTCCAACTGCACACTCCCCACACTATTAAAACTTTCCACCAGCTTCGGCAGTCCCCTGCTGACACACAGGGTCCATGGATTCATGAGACTGTCTTCATACCCGTACACGTAAATCCTCTCGACACAATCTGAAACGAGACTCGTCCGGCCAGGTAATACGTTTCCAGTCATCAGCATTGCAATGTCGGAGATGACGGGCCCAGGCGAGGCGTAAAGCTTAGTGTCGTGGAGCCATCAAGGGTACACGAGAGAGACTTAGGCTCCGAAAGCCCATATCGATTATGTTTCGTTGAATGGCTCGCACTCTGTCACTTGTTGATGGCCCACCATTAAAATCTACAGCAATTTGCGGAAGGGTTGCACTGCTGTCACAGTGAATGATTCTCTTGAATCACCGTTGGTTCCATTCTTGCAAGATTTTTTTCCGCGTGGAGCGATTTAGAAAATTCGATGTTTTACAGGGTTCCTGTTATTTATGGTACAATCGAGAAATGGTCTTACGGGAAAATGCCCACTTTATTGTTAGGTCGGAGATACTGTGTCCCACCACTCGTGTACCGACTGTAACACCACGTTGAAACTCATTTAAATCTTGATAACCTGCTGTTGTAGCAACAGTAACCAATCTAACAGCGGCGCCACACGCTGTTGGTCTTATATAGACGTTGCCGACCTCAGCGCCGTATTCTGCCAGTTTCCATACCTCTGTATTTGAATACGCATTCATATACCAGTTTTTTCGACACTTCAGTGTCTTTTGTCGTTCTTTCAGTTTCAGGTATATATACACACACCAAAACTAATTTTGCATCACCTCGGTTCCGAGAGTTCTCGAACGTGTACAGAAATCAGGATTAGAGATCAGCATAAATATAATTTCCGCCTTCTTGATTTGCTCGTGAAAACCACACATAACATGTTGTACCACCATGAAGTGAGACCTTTTGAGGTGGTGGTCGAGATTGCTGTACACACCGGTGCCTCTGATACCTAGTAGCATGTCCTCTTGCTTTGATGCATGCCCTTATTCGTAGTGGCTACTACCGACAAGCTCATCAAGGCACTGTTGGTCCAGATTCTCCACTCCTCAACCGCGATTCGGCGTAGATCCGTCAGAGTGGTTGGCGGGTCACGTCGTCCGTAAACAGTTCTTTTCGATCCGTCCCAGGCATATTCGATAGAGTTCATGTCTGAAGAACGTGCTGGCCACTCTAGTCAAGCGATGTCGTTATCCTGAAAGAAGTCATTCACAAGATGTGCACAATGGGGGCGCGAATTGTCGTCCATGAACACGAATGCTTCACCAATATGCTGCCGATATGGTTGCACTATTGGTCGGAGGATGACATTCACGTATCGTACAGCCATTACATTGCCTTCTATGACCACCAGCAGCGTACGTCGGCCCCATGTAATCCCACCCCAAAACAGCACGGAACTTTCGCCATGCTGCACTCGCTGGACAGTGTGTCTAACACGTTCAGCCTGACCGGGTTTACTCCAGACACGTGTCCGAAGACTGTCTGGTTGAAAACATATGCGTCACTCCTCGGTGAAGAGAACATGATGCCAATCCTGAGAGGTCCATTCGGCATGTTGTTGGGCCCATTTGTACCTCGATTCATGGTGCTGTGGTTGCAAAGATGGACCTCGCTATAGACGTCGGGAGTGGGGTTACGCATCACGCAGAATATTGCGCAGAGTTTGAGTCGTAAGACGACGTCCTTTGACTGCACGAAAAGCATTATTCAACGTGGTGGCGTTGCTGTCAGGGTTCCTCCGAGCCATAATCCGTACGTAGCGGTCATCCAGTGTAGCAATAGCCCTTGGGTGGCCTGAGCGAGGCATGTTTGAACTAAAGACAACACGAGCCGTGTACCTCCTTCCTGGTGGAATGACTGGCACCTTTCGGATGTCGGACCCCAGCCGTCTAATAGGCGCTACTCATGCATGGTTGTTTACATCTTTGGGCGGGTTTAGTGACGTCTGTGAACAGTCAAAGGGATTGTGTCTGTGATACAATATCCATAGTCAACGTCTATCTTCGGAAGTCCTTGGAACCGGGGTGATGCAGAACTTTTTTTGGTGTGTATACTTTTCCACAATGGCTTATCACTTCACAGATGTTATTTGGCCGGTTCGGCGCAAGCGAAGGCGGTCCTGTCTCTTGCAGTGTTACAGAGTGGAAGGACGGCAGTCATCCTGTACAACTTTAGTAACTCCCGTGTACGTCCTTATCTCTGGCCCCTCTTCTCCCCGAGCCCCACTAATGTAGTTTGCGCATCCATCCGTCATAAATAATAGCAATTGTTTAAAAGTTATTAGGTTAAAAACTGATCAATGAATCTTGTCTAACTGTAACTGCCTATTCAGTGACTGTTAATTGCTTTTTCTTCTTGAATTCTGTATTCTTCTGTCTACCGAACGACAGTGAGTTCATAGTTAATGGTATCTGTTCAATAACCATTTGATTATAACCAGACCAGTCAATTTTGGTTAGCTGTAGCTGGCTATTCAGTGACTGTTAATTGTTTTAAATTTTCTGTGCATCGTGTGTGTCCTGAATCACAGTGGGTTCATAATTAATGACAGCAGTTTGTAATTCATTTGCTTAAAATTTGATTACTGAAGTTTGGTTAACTGTAGCTGCTTATTCAGGGACTGTTAATTGTTTTCAAAATTATGCATTTTACTGTCTACCGAATGAGAGTGTGTTCGTAACTATGGTTAACTGTAGCTACATATTTAGTGACTGTAGATTCTGTATCTTTCCTGTCTACTGAGTGACAATTGGTTCCTAATTGATTGCAGCTATTTAAATGTCATTTAGTTAAAAGGCACTGTGCAGTGAATTTTGCTAACTGCAGTTGACTGGTTTTGTAAAATTCCATACTAACGCTGTACATTTAATGGCTGGTGGCTCATAACTAGAGGCAGCTGTTTAAAAGTCATATTTCTAAATCCACTTTTACTATTGATTGTTTTTACAACTCGTTTGGCTGTAATAAAGGGAAGAAATGCAGTAAAGATTATGAATGCTGAAGCAGTATCACGGGGACCACAGTCCTTCCATTAGCGTGACCCGATCCCATATCTTTCCTCTCTCATTCCTAGTTATCGACGACTAAACAAGGGCTGCACGCCCGGCTAGCCACACCGTCTAACATGCTGCTTCCCGGCGGATTAGTGTCGAGGTTCGGTGTGCCGGCCAGCCTGTAGATGGTTTTTAAGGCGGTTTTATCTGCCTCGGCGAATGCGAGCTGGTTCCCTTTGTTCCGCCTCAGTTACGCTATGTCGACGACTGCTGCGCAAACACTGTCTCCATGTACGCGTACAGCATAATTACTCGACCAGGCCAACATTTGGGGTACACTCGTTTGTTATGAGACGTTCCGGGAGGGGGGAGGGGAGTGGGTTGTGATGGGGAGGGGGGAGGGTGTTCCCTTGGGGTCGAACAGCACGATAACCCTGGGTTCGGTGTGGGGTGGCAGTAGGGTGGGTGGACTGCTGTGGGACTGTGAACCACTGAAGGCTCTAGCGAGACGAAGCCTCTCCGTCGTTTCCAGGTCCCCAGTTCAATACACAATAGACAATAGACACAAACAAGGGATACTGAAACTATGAAAAGTACGACAACACGAATGGTAAGAAGCTTGCTTGATCGTAGGAGAGCGTGACTCGAATATTGATACACATGAACTAGAAGACGCTTGAAGGTGGTCGTAAAGTGTCGTTAGGAAGTCTACCTATATAGTTTGATGAACAAGTACTAAGTGAGGAGTCTGCGTGTCGCTAAGGCAACGTCCGAATACTTACAGTGCACAGTGAGGCTTTTAAGCAGACCTTCTTCCCCGCTGCAGGCCCTGACGCAGCGAGAAGAAACTCTAATGAGTGTTACAGCGGAAAGTACCATGCAGTTCACAGTGGTTTACAGTCTAGAGTTGTCTGACAGAGATGCACTACCATTACAGATTATCTCCTTTTAACACTCCGCATTACTTTGAAAAACAGTTGTGTCCCGTGATTTCGATGGAGTTCACTTGGGGAATGAGAAATGCATTTCGCACACGACAGGAGCTGGCGCCTCCAGAGGCACCGTTGGATCCCACCAATCCCCCATGACTGTGCTGGTCTGCAGCAGCGGACGGGCTTACCGACCGCAGAAGCCATCATACGGATAATTTCCAATTGCGTCACTTGCACCATGCTCCGTTAGCTGCCACATCTTTGTCTCGTTATGGAGCTAACACCATAATTACGTATTTGTGTCGTTTACGATTATTAATATAACATAAGGTCTTATTTAAGGTCGTCCTAAATTGAGGCAAGTCGCAGACACATTTTCATAATGTGAACAGAATCCCAAGGAAAAGATGCCGCTACACGATAGAAATGGACAAGACAACACAAATAGCCGAGGAAAATCTGCAATTCAAATGTAGATAAATTGACACATTATATAGTATTGGAGGGCAGCGTGGAGGGTAAAAATCGCAGAGGGAGACCAAGAGATGAATATACTAAGCAGATTCAGAAAGATGTACGTTGCAGTAGGTACTGGGAGATGAAGAAGCTTGCACAGGATAGAGTAGCATGGAGGGCTGCATCAAACCAGCCTCAGGACTGAAGACCACAACAACAACATACATAATGTGACTGAGAAATAATCTGACAAGACATTGCAATTAAAAACCAGACCTTAAGCTGCCTACAGGCGTTGATACATATAAGCCTCTGCAGTCGCACTATTTTTCTGTGTCCTCGGTGGCTCAGTCGGATAGAGCGTCTGCCATGTAAACAGGAGAACACGGATTCGAGTCCCGGTCGGGGTAAACATTTTCAACTGGCCCTGTTGATGTTTATCAACGCCTGTTAGCAGCTAAAGGTCTGGTTTTCGTTGTAATTTCATCCTTCGAAAGTTGCAAGATCACCAATGGTATCTGTTCTTTCGTAATTATTCATATAGTCCGCCATGGACGATCGAATTGTAGGAAGTGAAAATACACAATACACAGAAGAAGAGGCAACACACACGAGCGAAAACAACATGACACACATTAAGAAACATAAAAAAGAAAAAAAATTGCAAGGTGGAATTATACAGAGCCTAAACCACATCACCAAGGATGGACATAATATGTTATTAATATTTTTAGTTTTTATTTTACTCAGAATGTGTTAGATGAAGTTCGAGTATTATAGAATATCAGTTGAAAAGTTTTTTATCAAGTATTACTTTTTCCGTGCCACATGCATGAATATTCATTTTGCTACTGCATGAATATCAGTTTACAGCTGACTCTCCCATTCTGGAACCACCCACCTTGTTATCGACCGTAACTAGTTACACAGTACGGCGCCAAAGGGCACGCACAGATTTGTATCAGAAAATCAAATTGTCAGCAACAGATACTCTCATTGATAAAACAGCCTATGTGTCTACTGTTACACCTTAACGACACAAACAAACTACAGCAGGCCTCGAATCAGCAAGGAACACCGATTTAATTTCGTTCTAGTATTTTCTGATTGAAACCAGTTCTAGCTCTCAGGCACTTTTACCACAATCTTTAACTAGCCAACAATAAGTATCTATATTTCTCTTCATAAAATTAAGAAAAACAGTTATCATCGAGGAAAAGTTTTACAAAAAGTTGCACTTGGAGACTAATGTGATGTAGGGAAATATGGAACAGTGTTGAGAAAAAGCAGACAACCGCGTAAATTTGGGGAAAAACAGGTATTTCGTCTACAGAAAATACAATTCCGAGGTTTCTTTTAATTCGAACTCTGAAAAGAATTACTTATCGGTAAGAGAAAAAAACTGATTCTTTAACAAATCTGTTACCTTCACTAATTTAAAAATAAAAGTCCGAAACAATTATTTATTTATGTAGTAGAGCTGATTTGTTCTACATTCACCTATCTGTTGAGGTCAAATATCTTAACTTCGTTCTCAGGACCTCCAGTCATGTCGTGTTTTATGAAATACCAAGTTTTCCATGCTGCCCGACACGCTACATTGCGCTTCACAACATGACAGCAGAACCAACTGTATACACTGCAAAAAGTTGACGAATAAACAGGGATCTACTACTTTTTTACTTAGTAAATCACGTAACATTAACGATTAGTGAGCACCTTCAATAATATTGCACTTTCTGAAAACATTCAACCAAAAATTTTGTCAAACTATGAAAATAATTTTATACATCATAACTCACAGTATGTCTGGAGACGAACTGAATTCGCTAAAGAGCATCACAGGAACATTCAGCAGGACGAGGGCGTGCTTTTCTCAATTGCGATTGAAGTATTGTATGTCGTGCATATTACTGGAAGGGCTTTCTCTCTTCGTTGACGCAAGTTACAACCCTGTGCCCGTAGTAGACTTCGAAATGTAGCGAGTAACATGGGATGTGGAACGTAACTACGTTGGTCGTGAGAATCAGCGCGCTGTAATCGAGTTTCTAGTGCAAAATGGCTCTAAGCACTATGGGACTTAAGATCTGAGGTCATCAGTCACCTTCTAACGGCAGGGAACGTACCTCCAATTAAAATTCATATAAGTCTGAAAGATGCGACGTTGGTTTGGCCGTACTCGTAATGAAGGAAACGGTGGAGCTAACAGCAACGTTTGACGGAGCTTGGTGTGTTTCCAAAATTTAAATAACACCTTCGTGGATTTCACTTTGTTAGTGATGAAGCGGTGCAAGGAGAGGTGGGTTGTGGCTCCGACAACAAAGCCAAACCTCCTAATTGGCGGTACCAACAGACGGGTCTCTCATTGGGAGAAATTTCTTCGTCACCAGGATGACTATATTAAGAATATATAGACATGAATAATAAGGAAGTAGAATCTTAATTAAGTTGGTTTTATTCAAAGGCTTTCAGAGTACTGACAAAAAAATTCGGAGGCATTACTTTTCTGTACGCCTTCGTAGATCATGCGATTTCTGTTTGGGAGCAGAACCTGGCAGATGCGAAAACCTGGTATTCCATTGGCCCGACTATTCCATAATACCCAAAGTACATCTACAATATCCTTGAATTGATTCTTTCCTGTATGCCGGCGGAGAACTGGGCAGAGGACATTGCAAAGCTTTGAGCGGCTTGAGCATCACACGTCACCACATGCAAATCATAGCTGGCCGACAGTAATAAAGTTCAAGAAGAAGCCCAAGGGGCAGCAAATCTCCAGCAGCAATTGTGACGTCACAATATCAAAAATTAATGACCGTTCAACGTGGTGTATGATTGTCAAATTGTAGTCAGCCACATTTGAGTCTGCTCTTGGCCATTTAAAAGTTCGCAGATTATGCCATTTTATTACAAGAGTAGTGCATTCACAAAGTTCCAAGTAAACAGTGTTAATTTTTTTTATATGGACAATTTATCAACATTTAATCAGAGTCATTTCATTTCCATTCAGTGCTCAAGCTGATAATACTAGTGGTGGCGAGATAGTACACTACTGGCCATTAAAATTGCTACACCAAGAAGAAATGCAGATGATAAACGGGTATTCATTGGACAGATACATTATACAAGAACTGACATGTGATTACATTTTCACGCAATTTGGGTGCATAGATCCTGAGAAATCAGTACCCAGAACAACCACCTCTGGCTGTAATAACGGCCTTGATACGCCTGGGCATTGAGTCAAACAGAGCTTGGATGGCGTGTACAGGTACAGCTGCCCATGCAGCTTCAACACGATACCACAGTTCATCAAGAGTAGTGTCTGGCGTATTGTAACGAGCCAGTTGCTCGGCCACCATTGACCAGACGTTTTCAGTTGGTGAGAGATCTTGAGAATATGTTGGCCATGGCAGCAGTCGAACATTTTCTGTATCCAGAAAGGCCCGTACAGGACCTGCAACTTGTGGTCGTGCATTATCCTGCAGAAATGTAGGGTTCCACAGGGATCGAATGAAGGGTAGAGCCACGGGTCGTAACACATCTAAAATGTAACGTCCACTGTTCAAAGTGCAGTCAATGCGAACAAGAGGTGACCGAGACGTGTAACCAATGGCACCCATACCATCACGCCGGGTGATACGCCAGTATGGCGATGACTAATACACACTTCCAATGTGCGTTCACCGCGATGTCACCAAACACAGATGCGACCATCATGATGCTGTAAACAGAACCTGGATTCATCCGAAAAAATGACGTTTTGCCATTCGTGCATCCAGGTTCGTCGTTGAGTACACCATCGCAGGCGCTCCTGTCTGTGATGCATCGCGGAGGGAAGCCGCAGCCAAGGCCTCCGAGTTGATAGTCCATGCTGCTGCAAACGTCGTCGAACTATTCGTGCAGATGGTTGTTGTCTTGCAAACGTCCCCATCTGTTGATTCAGGGGTCGAGACGTGGCTGCACGATCCGTTACAGCCATGGGGATAAGATACCTGTCATCTCGACTGCTAGTGATACGAGGCCGTTGGGATCCAGCACGGTGTTCCGTACTACCCTCCTGAACCCACCGATTCCGTATTCTGCTAACAGTCATTGGATCTCGACCAACGCGAGGAGCATTGTCGCGATACGATAAACCGCAATCGCGATAGGCTACAATCCGACCTTTATCAAGTTCGGAAACTTGATGTTACGCATTTCTTCTCCTTAAACGAGGCATCACAACAACGTTTCACCAGGCACCGCCGGTAAACTGCAGTTTTTGTATGAGAAATCGGTTGGAAACTTTTCTCATGTCAGCACATTCTAGGTTTCGCCACCGGCGCCAACCTTGTGTGTATGCTCTGAAAAGCTAATCATTTGCATATCACAGAATCTTTTTCCTGTCGGTTAAATTTCGCGTCTGTAGCAAGTCATCTACGTGGTGTATTAATTTTAATGGCCAGTAGTGCATGTAAATTTAGTTAAAATCGGACTTTCGGTCTTACTTTAATAATAGCATTCTGATACACTAGTATGACGTTGTGTATATCTCACAAATAATACAGCTAAACACATTACTACGAAATTGTCAAAAAACTGGTTGTAACTTCAAAGGTTCGCCTTAAGCTATTGTCAACATTTTGGAACACTAATATTCTCTGAAGTAGGTTTTAGCTAACAGCATACATTTATACACTCTCAGAATATGTGGAGAGGTGAATAAAGAGTTCACAGAATGAATTAATCTTAATACCTTAAGTAATTAAGTACTATTAACGAGCTTCTACATAATATTTTGTAGTAACGTGAACGGTCGCACATTCTAAGTGAATGGCGCGTTTTGTAAAGGAATTAAGTCCTTCAGACATTGAAAATATTTGTATTTAAAGATTGTGTACGTTTCTTGAAGGCCATAATTTGGCACAAAGCTAAAATTAAAATTTTAGGAACATTCTCAGTTACGTACTAGGTGAAGAGAAGTGAGAAGATGACAGTGTGAAGCGACCCTAATCATGGATAATCCTTTCGATGATTATGTAGAAGCAGTTTTTAAAGCTTCTCAGTATAGCGAGGCACATTTATCCAGGGTGAATCACCTAAAACTCGCACCGTAAACATTGCAGAAATGGAAAGTGCTATTGATTGCAGTTTTTACAGACTGGATTGGTAGTCAGGGGCTCGTATTGTTAGCCAATCAATAGACTGTAATAAAATTTGCAAAGTGCAGTTTTTGCAAACATACACTTTTTTAGGTTGAACAATGCCTATTGACATTAACAGACTAAAAGTATGCTACATTAGGATGTCAGTGGTCTTTGTTGTAGGATTCTAGATCGAGTGGTTTATGAGATATCGTATTCTGAAAAGTTCCCGCACCGACACTTGTACAATACCCGTGGTAGCACACACTTAAGAACAACACAAACGCATACAATAGCTATGTGGGTTCTGACCAGAAACGAGACAACAGACCACCGGCAGCGGCAATGCAAGCCTCCGGTGTCGTACGGAACCACTGATGCACACCTGCAGGCATTTCAGTTGAGATGTCCGAGCAGGCTGCAGTAACAAGTTGTTGCATATCATCGGTTGTAGTTGACAAGTCCTTTTAGTCAGCGTTTTCAGCATTTCCCACAGAAGCAAGAGCACCAGCAGCAGCGAGTACTGTTTGTATAAAGCGTTTATTTTGCATTTTGTTTACGACCTTCCACTAAGGAAGGGATTCTATTTGTGTTTATCTGCTCTGCATAGTAACTAGCAGTTCTTGATAAAACTTTACGTAGTTTTCGTGTTAGATTTTTTAGTGTTTTCTTGATCGTTTAGAACAGAAAGCGCCCTAAAACCGTCTTTTGTTTGTTTCGCGGGCGTTAGCCACTAGTCACTTGAATCAGCAGTTGTCTTGTGACAGCCAGAGCGAGAGCACCAGCAGCAGCGAGTACTGTTTGTATAAAGCGTTTTTGTACTTATTTGCTGCGCTTAGCTTTTAAATAGTTTTTCTGGGAAAACCTAGCGTAGTTTTCGCGTCTCGTACTTCAGTGAGTGTTTCTTGATTATCAGAGTAGCTCATCAGAAGATTATCTTGGGAATTTGTCACCGTATAGAGTAGGGTAAACATAGTCATGTGTAGGGACTGTGGTTGTTGTGAGCGGACGCAAGGAGAATTGGCCACTCTTCGGGGGCAGGTGGAGGCTTTGTCTGTTAGGCTCATCGAGCTCGAGGCGCAGGCGTCGGCTCGTAGTGGCGTTGGGGCAACTGTGGTGAGACCTATGCCTACTTCGGTGGCCTTGGAATCACATGGAACCCCTGATGTCGCTGCGTCTTCCGGCAGTGAGCATCTTACCGGTCAGCCATCACTCCAGGGTGAATGGCGGACAGTGGTGGGCTCGCGCGTGCCTGGCCGAAAGGCGAAGGTGGGATCTGGCCGCGTGGCAGCTGCCTTACCCCTTTCCAACAGGTACGGGGTGCTTCCTAGTGGTGATGACATCGTTTCCGAGCCACCACAGGATGCCTCGCCTGTTGGGCCAGTGGCCGATTCTCCGGCAAGGTCCCGACAGTCACAGAGGGCGGGCCTATTAGTTATAGGGAGCTCCAACGTTAGGCGGGTTATGGAGCCCCTCAGGAAAATAGCGGGTAGGTCGGGGAAGAATGCCAGTGTGCACTCGGTGTGCTTGCCGGGGGGTCTCGTCCGTAATGTGGAGGAGGCCCTTCCGGCAGCTATTGAACGCACTGGGTGTGACCGGCTGCAGATAGTAGCACATGTCGGAACGAATGACGCCTGCCGCTTGGGTTCTGAGGCCATCCTTGGTTCCTTCCGGCGGCTGGCTGATTTGGTGAAGACAACCAGCATCGCACGCGGAGTGCAAGCTGAGCTTAATATCTGCAGCATAGTGCCCAGAGTCGATCGCGGTCCTCTGGTTTGGAGCCGTGTGGAGGGTCTAAACCAGAGGCTCAGACGACTCTGCGACTATAATGGTTGCAAATTCATCGACCTCCGTTATTGGGTGGAGAACTGTAGGGCCCCCCTAGACAGGTCAGGCGTGCACTACACACCGGAAGCAGCTACTAGGGTAGCAGAGTACGTGTGGCGTGCACACGGGGGTTTTTTAGGTTAGAGGGACCCCCCCCTTGGGCGAAACGATAAAATACCTGACGGCTTACCAGAGAGGACATTATCATCGTTGATAAAGAACGTCCGTCCTCAGAGACCAAAAACAGGAAAAGTTAACGTAATATTGGTAAACTGCAGGAGTATCCAGGGCAAGGTTCCTGAATTAGTATCTCTTATTGAAGGAAATAGTGCGCATATAGTATTAGGAACGGAAAGTTGGTTAAAACCGGAAGTGAACAGTAACGAAATCCTAGACACAGAATGGAATATATACCGCAAGGATAGGATAAACGCCAATGGTGGGGGAGTATTTATAGCAGTAAAGAATTCAATAATATCCAGTGAAGTTATTAGCGAATGCGAATGTGAAATAATCTGGGTTAAGTTAAGTATCAAAGGTGGGTCAGATATGATAGTCGGATGCTTCTATAGACCACCTGCATCAGCAACCGTAGTAGTTGAGCGCCTCAGAGAACCTGCAGAACGTCGTGAAGAAGTTTCGTGATCATACTATTGTAATAGGGGGAGACTTCAATCTACCAGGTATAGAATGGGATAGTCACACAATCAGAACTGGAGCCAGGGACAGAGACTCTTGTGACATTATCCTGACTGCCTTGTCCGAGAATTACTTCGAGCAGATAGTTAGAGAACCAACTCGTGAAGCTAACGTTTTAGACCTCATAGCAACAAATAGACCGGAACTTTTCGACTCCGTGAATGTAGAAGAGGGTATCCGTGATCATAAGTCAGTGGTTGCATCAATGACTACAAGTGTAATAAGAAATGCCAAGAAAGGAAGGAAAATATATTTGCTTAACAAGAGTGATAGGGCACAAATCGCAGAATATCTGAGTGACCACCATCAAACGTTCATTTCTGAGGAAGAGGATGTGGAACGAAAATGGAAAAAATTCAGAAACATCGTCCAGTACGCCTTAGATAAGTTCGTACCGACTAAGGTCCAAAGCGAGGGGAAAGATCCACCGTGGTATAACAATCATGTACGAAAGGTACTACGGAAACAAAGAAAGCTTCATCATAGCTTTAAGAGTAGTCGAATCATAGCTGATAAGGAAAAGCTGAACGAAGCGAAAAAGAGCGTAAAGAGAGCAATGAGAGAAGCATTCAACGAATTCGAACATAAAACATTGGCAAACAATCTAAACAAGAAACCTAAAAAGTTTTGGTCATATGTAAAATCGGTAAGCGGATCTAAATCCCCTATTCAGTCACTCGTTGACCACGATGGCACCGAAACAGAGGACGACCGAAGAAAGGCAGAAATACTGAATTCAGTGTTCCGAAACTGTTTCACTGCGGAAAATCGTAACACGGTCCCTGACTTCAGCCGTCGCACGGACGCCAAAATGGAAAATATTGAAATAAACGATATCGGAATTGAAAAACAACTGCTATCACTTAGTAGCGGAAAAGCATCCGGACCAGACGAGATACCCTTAAGATTCTACAGTGATTATGCTAAAGAACTTGCCCCCTTTCTATCAGCAATTTATCGTAGATCGCTGGAAGAACGTAAAGTACCTAGCGACTGGAAGAAAGCGCAGGTCGTTCCCATTTTCAAGAAGGGTCATAAATCAGATGCGAATAATTATAGGCCTATTTCGCTTACGTCAATCTGTTGTAGAATAATGGAACATGTTTTGTGTTCTCGTATTATGACGTTCTTAGATAATACAAATCTCCTTCATCATAACCAACATGGATTCCGCAAACAGAGATCATGTGAAACTCAGCTCGCCCTATTTGCCCAAGAAATTCACAGTGCCGTAGACACTGGCGAGCAGATTGATGCCGTATTCCTGGACTTCAGGAAGGCATTTGATACGGTTCCGCACTTACGTTTAGTGAAAAAAATACGAGCTTACGGAATATCGGACCAGGTTTGTGATTGGATTCAGGATTTCCTAGAAGAAAGAACACAACATGTCATTCTTAACGGTTCAAAATCTGCAGATGTAGAGGTAATTTCGGGAGTACCGCAGGGAAGCGTGATAGGACCTTTATTGTTTACAATATACATAAATGACTTAGTTGACAACATCGGTAGCTCCGTGAGGCTATTTGCAGATGACACGGTTGTCTACAAGAAAGTAGCAACATCAGAAGACTCGTACGTACTCCAGGAGGACCTGCAGAGGATTAATGCATGGTGCGACAGCTGGCAGCTTTCCCTAAACGTAGATAAATGTAATATAATGCGCATACATAGGGGCAGAAATCCATTCTAGTACGATTATGCCATAGGTGGTAAATCATTGGAAGCGGTAACGACCGTAAAATACTTAGGAGTTACTATCCGGAGCGATCTGAAGTGGAACGATCACATAAAACAAATAGTGGGAAAAGCAGGCGCCAGGTTGAGATTCATAGGAAGAATTCTAAGAAAATGTGACTCATCGACGAAAGAAGTAGCTTACAAAACGCTTGTTCGTCCGATTCTTGAGTATTGCTCATCAGTATGGGACCCTTACCAGGTTGGATTAATAGAAGAGATAGACATGATCCAGCGAAAAGCAGCGCGATTCGTCATGGGGACATTTAGTCAGCGCGAGAGCGTTACGGAGATGCTGAACAAGCTCCAGTGGCGGACACTTCAAGAAAGGCGTTACGCAATACGGAGAGGTTTATTATCGAAATTACGAGAGAGCACATTCCGGGAAGAGATGGGCAACATATTACTACCGCCCACATATATCTCGCGTAATGATCACAACGAAAAGATCCGAGAAATTAGAGCAAATACGGAGACTTACAAGCAGTCGTTCTTCCCACGCACAATTCGTGAATGGAACAGGGAAGGGAGGATCAGATAGTGATACAATAAGTACCCTCCGCCACACACCGTAAGGTGGCTCGCGGAGTGTAGATGTAGATGTAGATGTAGAATAAGTGCACAGGCTTCAATGGGACAGCCAAGGCACAGGTCCTCTGCATCCAGTCCAACTATTTGTAAACAATACGTGAAGTCATGTTGTAGAGCTTCGTGCACTATAGGCTGGACAGCTATCATGTTGGCCGCTCAGGTTCCTTATAGTGTGAGGAGTAACGTCTTCTAGCATCCTGGAATGTGCTCTGTTAGGAGGCTGCGATACATGTGCATGTTCAGTGTTCCGTTTATGAAAAATGCCTATGAGCTCGTAATTCACTACCACAAACCACATATTTTCATTCCACGAACGCTGACATGTCACCAAACGAAGTCAACGGGGTTGTTAACAGACCAATAGTGCTTGTTTCGGCGGTTTACCTGGCCGTGATTGGTAAATGTGGCTTCATCACTGAACAAGACACATTTTACGTCTCGAGCATTCTCTCTTAATGCCCGTGTTCAGACGTTAAGACGATTCCCACAGTGGAGAAAGATGTGATAGGTATGGTATCTATGTCAATGCAGAATGCCCAACACTGGCCTGACTCACGCCACATCCTCGTGCGATTGCGCTGGAGCTCACTTGTGGATCAACAGCTACAACAGCCACAACATCAATGTCCCCTCTTCTGTCGTCACTCGTTCCCTTCAGTTACGTTGTCGAGGAGTTACACTACCACTTTCACTTTACTGGTTGAGGAGATTGATAAAGAATTTCCGATATCGTTGATGTCTGTTGGGATACCTTGCCACATATACGCGTAATGATCACAACGAAAAGATCCGAGAAATTAGAGCAAATACGGAGACTTACAAGCAGTCGTTCTTTCCACGCACAATTCGTGAATGGAACAGGGAAGGGGGGATCAGATAGTGGTACAATAAGTACCCTCCGCCACACACCGTAAGGTGGCTCGCGGAGTATAGATGTAGATGTAGATGTAGATGTACGAGAACAGACTTCATTCTTCCCACACTCTCCATACGCCATGAGTACGTCGGGTTTTTCAGCATTGGTAAATTCCATCGTATACTCACGACCTACTGCTTGGACTGCCACACACTAACTGACCAGCAAGTCACAATGCGTTCAATGAACATACGAGCACACTATAAGTAAACATAACATCGTGTCTAGCAACCACGCAGGCTGAATGTCACAAACGACAATCGGTGCAGAAACTTTTCAAAATACGATATCTCGTAAATGACTCATGTTAGAGGCCTGCAACAGGCAGCACTGACATTCTATTGTACCATGTCAGTAGCCATTGTTCCATTTCAGATAATGTATATTTACACTGAAAGGGTACAGTACCACCCGACATTGAAAATAGGTACAACATTCTTCATTAATCGTGTCAGAACAACATATTTTTTGTAATAAAAACTCAATTTCACTTAATACACCGAAGCCGGATACCAGTGTAGGACAGAAGGACAATTCATTTATTTAATTGATCACATGTGCACTCCCACAAAATAAATCCCTGCATCCAATTTGGTGAGATCTGTGAAATGAATGAATGTGTGGTCGTCTGCTAACTGCAAATAGTGAATGTGCAATATATGATCATCTTTGAGACGGTCCTTTGGTCACCTTTGGTAGAACCAAAGACATGAAATATACCTGAGCTTTGAGCGCCTGAAATGTGGCTGACCAATACGGTAGCAAGGTGCTCCCCCACCTCGGCAGAGGTGCGAGATGACCTGAAGAATGGCCATGTTTCAGCACTCTGGCGCTGGATCTTGTGTTGGTAAGACCTGTATCAGGTGTGCTATGTAAAGACAAAAGAGTGGAGAGACTGTATGCATGTGAAATACTTGAGTAGTTTGGAATAATTATTTCTCTATTTCAGGAACTTTTGGGGGGAGAATTAATGACAGGCAGGTAATATTAAGGGGATTGTAGTAACCTTCGGAAGTGACCAACGGTCACAATGAAACCACGTGTAGCAATAAGTTGAAACACTGGCGAGTGCTAGTACTAAGTTGAAATACTTCCGAGTGCTAAAGTTAAGCTGAATTACTGGCGTGTGTACTATAAGTTGGAAATATTTAAGAAATGGCGTGAGCAGGACTTGAAATTAGAGACGAGTACTTCCACGTGGTGAGTACTGTGTGAGTCTCAATCTGTGTATGAGACAAAGAATAAGAAGAAGTATTCGCTCATGGTATCAGTTGCGGACTCGCGTGTGTGACGAATATGTTCTTAATATTACTTTGCGTGTTATGTTCCCGTGTGATGCTTGATTCAAACTTTAATACTCTGAGAGAGAAGTAAGGTGAGTCAGCCGTCTATCCAGCAACGCCTCTTGGCTTGCATTGCACAGGAAGACGTGCATATGTCCTCCAGAGTTCGTAATAGGAAAGAAAAGTAACGATGTGAGGCAGTGTCGTGTGAAACTGGGATGAATACTAATTGAAGTGGGAAAGCTGAAAGCGAAGTGATTCTAACGTTGCGACCATTCTTTGTCATGTATTGTATGTTGCCAGTGTGATGTATTTCATATAATTTAAGTGTGTGTGGTTTGCATGGGTGAGTAGCAAGATAGTTTCAGAGGCAGTGGGTTATGCATGTTCCTTTTTGTACCGCTCGGTCTGGAGGAAATTTTCGTCAAGATGGGTGTGAGAGTCGAAGTGTGAGATGTAGCAAAAGGTCCACCATCCTATCCAGAAAGTGCACTGTAGCATTCGATAATTACGAGACCATAAGATAGAGAATCACCAATGTAAAGCCATGCCCACTGGGCGGAGTTTCTCATTTGTAATTGTTGTATAAATTGTAGTGATGTGTATAGGTTATCTTTGAATCACAATAGAATTTATCGGAATAAAAAAGATAGTGAAAAGAAAGAGATTGGTGGCCTTGTTCTTCGAATAGTGTGTAGTCCTGAACCCAGAATTTATAATGTGTGCGCCATTCGTATTCAGTGCGATGACCACGTGTTGGTCAAAGCCGTTGGGTAAGAAAGAAAATGTGGTATTGCCAGAGCGTAGTGAACAATCAGAGTTGTTTAAATTACTAATAGTCAGAAGTGTGTTATCCGTTTCCGTTGCGTAATATTCAAACAGGAGAATAATTTGTAGCTTAATTGTGAGTACTAGAGCTCATTGATGTTACTCGGTAAATAGGAATAAATCCACACGCTTGGCAGACCACTCATCTTGCAGGCCTGACTGTTTGATGCCACAGTATGAGCAAGGCTAGTGCGTGCCTCTCGACACAAAAGTACACTTTCTAAGTATTAATCGAATCTATTTTTTAGAAAGTTGTGTTAAGTTCTTATGGGACCACACTGCTGATGTCATCGATCCTATAGCTTACGCACTAGTTAATCTAATTTAAACTAACATATGCTAAGGACAACACACACACCCATGCCCGAGGGTGGACTCGATCCTCTGACGGGGGGAGCCACGTGGACCGTGACAAGATGCCTCAGATCGCGAGACTCCCCGGCGCGCAAAATCTGTTTATTAACTAGCAATACGAGCCCCTGACTACCAGTCCATTCTGTGAAGACCGCACATCAATAGCACTTTCCAGTTCCAAATATCCGCGGTGCAAGTGTTAGGTGAATCACCCTTTATAATGTGTACTTAGTGACACCAGCTAGCTGCTAAATTTCTAAACGTAGGATCATCGGTTTGAAATGGACACTGGCTCTAAGTAAGAGTTTACAGCCTGAGTAGGTTGAATAAACATTAGCGTTTCTTAGAAAAACTGTGCGTTACAAACATTTTCTTAGTGTTTCATATGGGGATACATCTTTACAGCACTGTTATGGTTAAAAGACCTTAACTCATTTAGCTAGTGAATCTAGCAGTATAGCAGTGGTGGATACAGGAAAATCTCAAGGAAGTACGCTACAGATATCTTCAGCTACCTTTACTTTTACTGTAATAAAAAATGATCAAGTCACATGCAAAGTTTAAGTACGTTTTATTTAAACTGATTATACACATATAAAAGACAATTCCATTTATGATATAAAAAAGTTACAGTTGTGGTTCTCTAACTTAAATGATGAATTCTCTGCGCCCATTCTTCCTGGCGAATTGGTTAATTACATAGTCAATCGGGTAATCAATATCAGGGTGAGTGTTCGACAGAGCGAAGCCATTAAGCCGATCCTCCTTCATTGTCGACCTCGAAGGTTCTCTTTACAAGAAAACAGTAGCACATTCTCAACTTTTTTCGAAGAAATGCCAGACAGAATAACATACCGAGATCACTAGACTGGGCGCGACTTTTCTCGTGGGTATGTGTTAGCTATCTATGTACCACACAGAAATGTATAAAATACGAGGATGCGGACGCACGTGCTGCATAGAAAAGTACAACTAGTCGATAACTCGATTGACTCGAATCGACTGACGAAAGAAATGAACGAAAAGCGTGCGGTCTGATTGGCGGGGGCGGCGCGAGTGGCAATGCGTGCAGTCCCGCAAGGGGGAGGGGGGCGCACCCCGCGCACCCCACATGTGTATCCTCATATGCATCCACCACTGGTGTATAGTAAAGCTAAGACAGATCAACATAGCGGTTCTAGGCGCGCAGTCGGGAACCGCGCGACTGCTATGGTCGCAGGTTCGAATCCTGCCTCGGGCATGGATGTGTGTGATGTCCTTAGGTTAGTTAGGTTAAAGTAGTTCTAAGTTCTAGGGGACTGATGACCACAGATGTTAAGTCCCATAGTGCTCAGAGCCATTTGAACAGATCAACAGTAAATCTTAAGCACATTAGGGGCCAGACGATATCGGACGATTTTTCTACAGAACTTTTTCACTGATTTGCATTGTTCGTCACCCTAGGCTATGGAGTTTTGTGAAACTTAGAGAAGTAGGAGAGAACAAGAACAGAGAGGTTAAGCGAGCGCTCACCGCAGCACGTGCCAGCAGATAGCACTGTGTTCTCGGGGCCTGTCAGGCCGAGGACAATAGCGTATCGCATCGTAAACACGTCACGCACGAGATGGCTGGCATTGTGCAGGTCGGATCACTGAACGGTGTAGTGCTGCATGTAGAATTCCAGCTGCGAGGATCATACCAGGAAGTCCTCCAGCGAATTACTGCAATTAATTATGCAGTATAGACCTACAGTGGGCGACGATGCATGCGGATTATTGTGGGATGGAAAGACAGGCAGATTTGAGAGTAATATAACTCCGCCTCTGATATGTAGCTATTTTTAGCTGCTCCTCCACCCACCCCCCTCCCCCCCTCCTTACCCCAGTCCATTACTCTCATCACGCCCCGCGACTTTCTCGTCTCTGCCTTCTAAGGCACTATCATTCATTAGTATTCTGCCATTGATCAGAAGTTATCTGTTTCCAACAGATGATAGAATATCTGACTCTACTAACTGTTACTGACTTCCTCCTGGTCACACTATAACTGTTCCTCACATACCATATAATTAAACGTTCACCATACGAGTTGTCCTTGTTCCCCGGCGTGATCTATGTTTTCGTACAAGGAACATGGCTCTAAGCACTATGGGACTTAACATCTGAGGTCATCAGTCCCGTACACTCAGAACTACTTAAACCTAACTAACCTAAGGACATCTCACACATCCATGTCCGTGGCAGGATTCGAACCTGCGACCGTAGCAGCAGCGAGATTTCCCGACTGGAGCACCTAGAACCGCTCGGTCGCAGCAGCCGGCTTCAAGGAACATGGAATTCATGCAGCATCGGTGGAGGGAAACCTAGGAAAAACAATGAAAATGGAATATGTAACACATATTACGTGTAGCTTGAACTGAGGAATGAAGCACCAGGAATAAACAAACTGAAAAATCCTGAAATCAGGAGAAACATCGGGGCAAAGGATTTGTTTTATGTCTTCCAGTAAGTTGGTTGTTAAAATTGGACTGTTCATTTTTTAGTTGTTTTGTAATCATCACTCCTTGATTCTTACATCGAGCATCTACCCCTAGGTGCTTTATCGAAAGACAAAGCTACTATTGCAGTTAATGTCACTAGACAAATGTATGAGGTGGTTACAGATAAACTTTCGCTATAAACTTTCGCTACTTGAGAGGGAGAGGAAGAGGAGAGTAGTGTTCAATGTCCAGTTGACAACAATTTCTCGACCTCCGCTATCGGGTGGAGAAATGTAGGGTCCCCCTGAATAGGTCAGGCGTGCACTACACGTCGGAAGCACATGGGGGTTTTTTAGGTTAGAGAATTCCCTCCCTAGGCCCGACAAGACGCCTCCTGAGACGCGGCAAGGTAGGTGTAGGCAAAATGCAACAGGGAATAACAATATTAATGTGCTAATAGTAAACTGCAGGAGCGTCTATAGAAACGTCCAAGAACTGCTCTCATTAATAAACGGTCACAACGCCCATATAGTACTAGGAACAGAAATTTGGCTGAAACCAGACGTAAACAGTAATGAAATCCTAAATTCAGATTGGAATGTATACCGCAGAGACAGGCTGGACAGTGAAGGGGGAGGCGTGTTTATAGCGATAAGAAGTGCAATAGTATCGAAGGAAATTGACGGAGATCCGAAATGTGAAATGACATGGGTGAAGGTCACGGTTAAAGCAGGCTCAGACATGGTAATTGGATGTCTCTATAGGCCCCCTGGCTCAGCAGCTGTTGTGGCTGAGCACCTGAAGGATAATTTGGAAAATATTTCGAGTAGATTTCCCCACCATGTTATAGCTCTGGGTGGAGATTTTAATTTGCCGGATATAGACTGGGAGACTCAAAAGTTTATAACGGGTGTCAGGAACAAAGAATCCAGCGAAATTATTTAAAGTGCATTATCTAAAAACTACCTTGACCAGTTAAACAGAGAACGGACTCGCAGCGATAACTTATTAGACCTTCGGGTGACAAACAGTCCCGAACTATTTGAAACAGTTAACGCAGAACAGGGAATCAGCGATCATAAAGCGGTTACGGCATCGATGATTGCATCCGTAAATAGAAATATTAAAAGAGGTAGGAAGATTTTTCTGTGTAGCAAAAGTGACGAAAAGCAGATTACAGAGTACCTGACGGTTCAACACAAAAGTTTTGTCTCAAGTACAGATAGTGTTGAGGATCAGTGGACAACGTTCAAAACCATCGTACAATATGCGTTAGATGAGTATGTGCCAAGCAAGATCGTAAGAGGTGGAAAAGAGCCACCGTGGTACAACAACCGAGTTAGAAAACTGCTGCGGGAGCAAAGGGAACTTCACAGCAAACATAAACATAGCCAAAGCCTTGCAGACAAACTGAAATTACGCGAAGCGAAATGTAGTGTGAGGAGGGCTATGCGAGAGGCGTTCAATGAATTCGAAAGTAAAGTTCTATGTACTGACTTGGCAGAAAATCCTAAGAAATTTTGGTCCTATGTCAAAGCGGTAGGTGGATCAAAACAAAATGTCCAGACACTCTGTGACCAAAATGGTACTGAAACAGAGGATGACAGACTAAAGGCCGAAATACTAAATGTCTTTTTCCAAAGCTGATTCACAGAGGAAGACTGCACTGTAGTTCCTTCTCCTTCTCTAGATTGTCGCACAGATGACAAATTGGTAGATATCGAAATAGACGACAGAGGGATAGAGAAACAATTAAAATAGCTCAAAAGAGGAAAGGCCGCTGGACCTGATGGGATACCAGTTCGATTTTACACAGAGAACGCGAAGGAACCTGACCCCCTTCTTGCAGCGGTGTACCATAGGTCTCTAGAAGAGCATAGCCTTCCAAAGGATTGGAAAAGGGCACAGGTCATCCCCGTTTTCAAGAAGGGACGTCGAACAGATGTACAGAACTACAGACCTATATCTCTAACGTCGATCAGTTGTAGAATTTTGGAACACGTTTATGTTCGAGTATAATGACTTTTACGGAGACTAGAAATCTACTCTGTAGGAATCAGCGTGGGTTTCGAAAAAGACGGTCGTCTGAAACCCAGCTCGCGCTATTCGTCCACGAGACTCGGAGGGCCATAGACACGGGTTCACAGGTAGATGCCGTGTTTATTGACTTCCGCAAGGCATTCGATACAGTTCCCCACAGTCGTTTAATGAAAAATGTAAGAGCATATGGACTATCAGTCCAATTGTGTGATTGGATTGAGGAGTTCCTAGATAACAGAACGCAGTATGTCATTCTCAATGGAGAGAAGTCTTCCGAAGTAAGAGAGATTTCAGGTGTGATACAGGGGAGTGTCATAGGACCGTTGCTATTCACAATATACATAAATGACCTGGTACTGGGAATGGCAACTGAATCTCAATGTAGACATGTGTAATGTGCTGCGAATACATAGAAAGATAGATCCCTTATCATTTAGTTACAAAATAGCACGTCAGGAACTGTAAGCAGTTAATTCCATAAATTATCTGGGAGTACGCATTAGGAGTGATTTAAAATGGAATGATCATATAAAGTTGATCGTCGGTAAGGCAGATGCCAGACCGAGATTCATTGGAAGAATCCTAAGGAAATGCAATCCGAAAACAAAGGAAGTAGGTTACAGTACGCTTGTTCGCCCACTGCTTGAATACTGCTCAGCAGTGTGGGATCCGTACCAGATAGAGTTGATAGAAGAGATAGAGAAGATCCAACGGAGAGCAGCGCGCTTCGTTACCGGATCATTTAGTAATCGCGAATGCGTTACGGAGGTGATAGATAAACTCCAGCGGAAGACTCTGCAGGAGAGACGCTCAGTAGCTCGGTACGAGCTTTTGTTAAAGTTTCGAGAACGTACCTTCACTGAAGAGTCAAGCAGTATATTGCTCCCACCTACGTATATCTCGCGAAGAGACCATGAGGATAAAATCAGAGACATTAGAGGCCACACAGAAGCATACCGACAATCCTTCTTTCCACGAACAATACGAGACTGGAATAGAAGGTAGAACCGATAGACGTACTCAGGGTACCCTCCGCCACACACCGTCAGGTGGCTTGCGGAATATGGATGTAGATGTAGATATTGAGAGGGTTCCTATGACAAACGAGTGGTCGTAGGATCGTGATACTTTGTGAGAACACTTTAAAGACATGCAGAACAGAAATAATGGATTAAGCATTGAGAAAACATATTTTAATTTTCATATGTGAGAGTTGACTCGAATACTCTCTTTCAATTTCTGAAGGTGACAGGGGTAAAAAACAGGGAGCGAAAGGCTATTCGCAATTTGTACAGAAACCAGATGGCAGTTATAAGAGTCGAGGTACATGAAAGGGAAGCAGTGGTTGGGAAGGAAGTGAGACAGGGTTGTAGTCTCTCCCAGATGTTATTCAATCTGTATATTGAGCAAGCAATAAAGGAAACAAAAGAGAAATTCGGAGTAAGTATTAAAATCCATGGAGAAGAAATAAAAACTTTGAGGTTCGCCGATGACATTGTAATTCTGTCAGAGACAGCAAAGGACTTGGAAGAGCAGTTGAACGGAATGGCCAGTGTCTTGAAAGGAGGATATAAGATGAACATCAACAAAAGCAAAACGGTGATACTGGAGTGTAGTCGAGTTAACTCTGGTAATGCTGAGGGAATTAGATTAGGAAATGAGACACTTAAAGTAGTAAAGGAGTTTTGCTATTTGGGGAGCAAAATAATTGATGATGGTCGAAGTAGAGAGGATGTAAAATGTAGACTGGCAATGGAAAGTAAAGCGTTTCCGACGAAGAAAAATTTGTTAACATCGAGTATAGATTTAAGTGTCAGGAAGTCGTTTCTGAAAGTATTTGTATGGAGTGTAGCCATGTATGGAAGGGAAACGTGGACGATAAATAGTTTAGACAAGAAGAGAATATAAGCTTTCGAAATGTGGTGCCACAGAAGAATGTTGAAGATTAGATGGGTAGATCACATAACTAATGAGGAGGTATTGAACAGAATTGGGGAAAAGAGGAGCTTGTGGCACAACTTGACTAAAAGAAGGGATAGGTTGGTAGGACATGTTCTGAGGCATCAAGGGATCACCAATTTAGTACTGGAGGGTAGCGTGGAGGGTAAATATCGTTGAGGGAGACCAAGAGATGAATACACTAAGCAGATTCAGGAGGATGTAGGTAGCAGTAGGTACTGGGAGATGAAGAAGCTCGCACAAGATATAGTTGCATGGAGAGCTGCATCAAACCAGTCTCAGGACTGAAGACCACAACAAGAACAACAACATGAGAAAATAACATTTGTTAATTGCGCACTACGTTGACGTTCCAGATTACAAACGTTGCTCGATGTGACGACCGTATGCGTCCACGACAGTCTGAAAGTTTGTATACATACCATTTCACAACCGTTCGCAGTACGTTTAGAACAGTGAACCATGGGATGTCCGGCTTTCGTGCACTGCTTGAAGATCTTGCGGTGCGTCCAGCATTCCCACCAGTTTGTGGCGCAAATGACAAGTGCCGTCTTCAGAGCAATTCCCAAATCCCCAGGTAATTCTAGCTTTCGAATCACATCCTTCAACCCCAGACCGAGAATAGAACCTTTCCGTATTCCCTTAATGTGTCGATACTCGCGAAGAGCAGCAGAACTATTGCTGTTATTTTGATAAAACAGCTTTACAAGTAAAGCCCTGGTCACCTTGTCCAGACCTATGTTCACCGTGTGCTACTGTAATGCATACTGATGTTTGTATGGTACCAGAACCGGCGCCTGACGGCAAGTCATAATAACGACACTACTAACCACGCAAATCCTGCAGCACACAGCCTGAACATCGTTCGTATGAAGTTCGGTACTCATATGGTAAATAGCTTTTCATCTACTCTGGATCAAGTTGCCAGTGTGTAATTATAATTACCGTGTATTGTATCAATGCGATCAGGAAACCATAGGTAAAATCTTAGTTCGTTGCTGTTTAACATCTTGTAACTCGATAACGAGTGAATGCAGAGGGAGTGACCAGGGTGACTGAAATGTAACCTGCAACTCGGAAGTTTATCCCAAGACACCTGGTGGCTTTTTTTCAATCTGACGAAAAGGATCTATGAGCTACCGACAGGTTGTGCACTTCATCCGCGCAAATTCCAGTTGACGCTCAAGTTCTGCAGTAATCAGTCGATTCATAAATATACATAACAAGATTTACATTTTAACGAACTTCACTCTATCAGCCGCGGATGCCATTGACTTCCTCCTTGCTCTGGATTTTGATCAGAGTATCTAAAGACGGCGCTGCCAACACGACCCTGGGAAACTTTGATTCGCATCTTCCCATCGGCTTCCTCCTGACATTGCAAGAAAAATGTAATTTATATTTCCGGTGCGTGGAACATATTCAGCACTAATCAATTTCAAATTTTTATCTACTTAATTCACCTGTTTCGTAAATGTAAAGCGCATCTTCAGAGCTATGCGGCAAATAGCATATCACCAACAATTAAACTATATATAAGAGCAGTCTGTGAGTGGGGGAAACGCTCCAGTTTAGAAACGCTCACATTTATAAAAATCTGAACTGAAAGAGGCCGGTAGAATAAAATCCTTTGAGGTATTATCCCGCATCATTTTTAAACAAAAAAATATATACGTTTTGATTGTCTTTGCAGCATTTCTCTTCAGAGAAAGTTGAAACGACATTTTAAGTAGTGGTTACGATATACTGCCTAAATTACACAACCTAACCCCCAAAAGGATTTGATTGAAATAGACTATGGCTGTAGACGCCTTCACACTAATATCAAAGAACATTAACATTGAATTTCTCAAGCAGTTTAGTTCTGACCCTCCCGAATAGTACGTGTTACAGCGCCACTTCTATGGGGAGGAGGTGAGGTTTTTAGCCGGATTCTCACATCCCACTTGGTGAGTACCAGGGTGGTACCGAAGACTCGCCTGTCACACGGTTCGCATGCATTTAGAAAACTTTCGCTCGCTTTCACATACATAACGCTACACGCAGACACTTGTGACACCCATAGTTGGTTCCGTGATGGGTGGGGGTGGGGAGGGGGAGGGGGTGAACATTGAAGTATATCTGGCAATCCTTTATATCCATGACAAATCCATACATATTATAAGAATGGATGTATGTGTATATCCATGTTCCACATCTCTTCCCAAACCAGTAGATCGATTTCAACCGCCTACCTATCGAAGAGCAGGGGTTTCGTAAACCATTGTAGCCAACGACGCGCGATTACTCATACTTAGTCAAACTCTATTTGAGAATGAGAGCACTTGGTGACTTGCTACAAACTTTACACATAACATTATTTACGAAGCTTTCTCTCACTGACAACCCCCATAAAATAATGAAAGGAATAAAGGCTTATAACTTACTACATTTCTGCTGTTCATACAGATGAATTGCTGTATGAAGCATGATGTTTCAATTTGTTATTTCTTTACTATTAACTGTATTGGTGACACAACACGCAGACATTTGTCATGTACACAACTGAATGTACCTGAAAAACACTATCACTGTGTTAAGCATTGTGAAAGAGATACGATGACATAAATACTAGGATGCATGGAAAACAGCCACATCATGCAAGACGGTGAAATTTATTAATTCCTTGCTACGAATTCTATTTGCAACAATTTTTGCAGACAGTACCTAGTGAATGCCGCTGAATGTACCTAGACAATTATATTACTGTTTGACCCACAGTTCAGAAGATATTACGTCATAAACGATGAATTGTGTGAAAAACTGCCGTGTAATGCTTGACGTTTTAGTTTATTACTTGCTTACTACTAACTCTGTTCACAATTCATTCCGCAGACAGTAGCGACATGTGAAACTCGATGTACCTGTAAAAGTATATCAATTGACAGCACATAATTAAAGAGATACGACGTCGTAAACATTGAGCTGGTGAAAATTAAACTGCAGGGTGAAATTCGCTAGACGTACAAATGATACATGGGTACATATACGGGTGAAACATGGTAAATATATGAAATGTATATTTGAGATTTGCGAACACGGTAAAGCCAATGGAAAAAGGATCTTCTTAAACCAACAGAACGATTTCAAACAATTTCTGGTTTATATGTTAGTTACAGTCTGGAAAGAAATACTGTTGTGGTAAAAATCTCCAGCCTTCAGTTGGGGTGAATATGATAACGTGGAGAGAAAATGAGGGAGGAGGAGATGCCGGCTGGAGTGGCCGAGCGGTTCTAGGCGCTACAGTCTGGAACAGCGCTACAGCTATGGTTACAGGTTCGAATCCTGCCTCGGGCTATGGATGTGTGTGATGTCCTTAGGTTAGTCAGGTTTAAGTAGTTCTAAGTTCTAGGGGACTGACAACCTCAGAAGTTAAGTCCCATAGTGCTCAGAGCCATTTTTGAGGAGGAGATGGCCGTAGAGCGAGGGGGCGAGGAGGGGTTGAAGAGAGGGCAGAGGAGGAGATGTACATTGAAAGGAAAGATGAGGAGATAGGTGGAGGGGTGTGGAAGTGATGGACAGAGAAATGAATGAGGAGAAGATTAACAAGGGTAAGGATTTGAGAAGATGGAGAGAGGGAGGAGAATGTGGAGATAGAGGGGGGGGGGCAGGGGGATATGGACAAAGACGGGAGGAGATGGAATTACGAGGGGGAGGGAGGAAATGGACAGAAGGCTAGAAGCAGATAGACAGAGGGGTGGGAAGGAACAGATGGACAGAAAGAGCGGGTAGGAGGACTTGGACAGAGAGAGGGGCTGGAGGAGATGGACAGGAGTGTGGGGGAGGCGGGACGGTTAGGTGGACACAGAGAGAGGGTGGAGGAGATGAACAGAGAGCGGGTAAAATAGAAGATCGACGAAGACAGGTGGAGCGAGGAGATAGACCAGTAGCAGATTGGAACAAATTCGTACATTGGCAAGACCAGGTGCTCATCAAGTCGCTTAATAACCATGTCGATCCTACAACGATGTGGGGCAAAGGCATAATAAAAGAAGAAGATGGAGGAGCAGCTATGTCCTGCAACTTCTACTCTCCACATAAGTAATCTATATTTAAACATATACTGCATATTTCAGCTCATTAATATGGTATGATTTCTGGGGTGATGACCCATTTATGAAGCAAGTGCTGGCTGTACAGACAAGAGTGGTGGGAAGAAGAAAAATGTCTACCGATAGGCTTCTCCTGAAGGTGTTAGCTAACTCAAACGTTTAACAAATCGTTATTGCATTTTTAATCCACATGAATTCTGAAGAAGTCCTCATTACGTGACGTATGGTGTATAGCTATATTATTTACAGAAATATCGGAAGTATGGTAATATATGTTTCCAGTACCGTAATTCTGAAAGAGATGAAATCAACCGCGTTTCGCTTTTCAAAATACTGTTCGCAGTTTCGGAAAAACTACAATATCTAAGATTTGGGATTCATCTGCTTTGAACTTGAAACCTATTGTTGTCTTATGCCGAAGTTCGTTTCGTTATGCAGAAACGACGCAGCTGAAATAGAGTATATGGGTTGGACAAAAATACGGAAACACCGTGAGAAATGCATATCTGAAACTAAATGCAGAACCTAGCCACCTCTGCAGGTTGCATTGTTCTATTTGAAGATGAACGCAACTGCGCATTGTCCTCAAGACGTGGTCAGAACAATGTTCTGTGTAGTTGTGAGTGTATTTCGTCAGAGGTAAGTGAATTTCAAAGTGGGCAAATTGTTGGTGCCCCTATGGTGGTTGCTTCCGTAACCAAGCGGACTGAAGTGTTCGATATTTCAAGAGCCAACGTTCGAAGATTCATATCACACACAGGGAAAGCGTAAAGTTGTCTTCCAATGAGTGACAGGGCAGACAAAATTGTTTGTTGTGTGATCGTTTCGGATGGTCATTGAAGAGGATTGTGACAAAAAATGTGAGAACAACTGCTGCCAATTTCACTGCTGAACTGAATGTCGCACTCGCCAATCCTACCACCAAAAAATCTAACACAAAGGTGACTCCATAAGCAATGAACCGCAGAGAAAACTGCTACTCAAAAACCACTTATCATTGATGAAAATTTCTGTAATAGGGAAACGTGGCGCCGAAGCCATGCCATGGACTACGGAGCAAAGGTAGACTGCCATTTGGTATGATGGGTCCTGTTTCACACTGTTTCCAACTTCCGGTTGAGAGAATGACCCAAGAGTGAAACATGGCCCCTTTGAATAAAAAAATAGTAGATATTGATCTTCCTGTGCACCTGTCGAACGAGAATGGCCAGCACAGTGCAAGTCTTCAATACTACCTGTCAATTGGAACTGATTCTAGGTAGGCACTTCATCACCATGAGACCGGTGTGCACGTGGATCGAATCCCCTGGTTGAGAAGCCTTCCGTGCGTAGCTTTACAATGAAGGCCTGATGACCAATCACGACATTCCTTCGTGATATGTACGATTTTCACTCTACTGTCCCGCAGACGTCTCTAATGCTTCACTACTGGTAAGCTACGTTCAACTGAAATGCTGCTGTCCATTCGAGTGCGGCTTTCTGATTGTAGATAGCGTAAATGTGTCTGTGTTTCTGGAGTGATCTTCTGATGCTACAGGAGTAGTGACAATAGCAACACACCTGCACGACACACCGAGTGACGAAAAACGTTTGTTGTTGTGTGTATTTTCATGAAGGAAAATGGCTGGTTCATCGCCATTCGAAAAGAGCAGTAAAGCCCGCTATTACTACGTTAGATAAAAAATTTAACTTCGTTGCTCTTTACTAAAGTGGTTCATTAAGAAGTTCGGTACGGAATACCAAAATTCGTTGATCATGTGACTAAACATACGGAATGGGCTAAGAGGTAGCGTGAAAATTTTAATATCAATCTGAAATCATTTCTTCTGGATTAATTTTTAGTGGTATCAAACATAGGAATTAAGTTGAGCAAGAAATTTCTGAGCAACCACATTTGGAGCAGAAACATTTTATGGTAGTGAAATATGGACTGTGGGGAAACAGGAATAGAGGACGATCGACACATTTGAGACGCGCTACTCCAGAAGAGTGTTCAAAGTTAGGTGGACTGGTAAGGTAAGGAATGAAGAGGTCTTACTCATAATCGGCGAGGAAAGGAATATGTGGAAAACTGACCAGGAGAAATGACAGGATGGTAGGACATCTGTTTAAAAATCAGGGAATAACTTCCATGATACTGCAGGGAGCTGGACAGAGTAGAACCTGTAGAGGAAGATGGAGACTGCAATATAGCCAGCAAATAACTGAGGACGTAGGTTGCGACTGCTACTCTGAGATGAAAAGGTAGCCACAAGAGAAGAATTCGTGGCATCAAACCATTCGGAAATCGATAACTCAAAATCTGCGCCAGTACTTAGAATGACAAGATGGAAAGCTATGTTTACCCTATTCGAAAATGTATTTCAGGCGTGCATTAGTAGCGAAAAAGATAACTAAGTTAATTTTTAGTAAATATACCTGTCCATGCTACTTAGTGTTAAACCACATTCATAAACAACTGGTTTGCTCATGGCGCATAAAGCCACTTGTTCTACTTAATTTTGTTAGAAATTGTGCAAATAGCCCATGGAATGTAATAAAGTAATTGAGTCCTCTTACTTTACGTCCTCTTCTACAAGAGAGGCATGTTTCATTTTTAGTGATATTCAGGAAATCTCTGTTGTGTGATATATATATTTTATCATATATACTACGGTCGCAGGTTCGAATCCTGCCTCGTGCATGGATGTGTGTGATGTCCTTAGGTTAGTTAGGTTTAAGTAATTCTAAGTTCTAGGGGACTGATGACCTCAGAAGTTAAGTCCCATAGTGCTCACAGCCATTTGAACCATTTTTGTGATACATAACTAGAATTATAACAAAAGTTCTCTCCACTGTCTGTCTCTGATTGCAGCATAAATCGAGCTTGGCAGTAATTCACGTCTTCTCCAAATATTGTGTTTGACCTTTGCTACTGACATATAGGCTTTTCGTGTTACACTTAAACCATTACCTATTTGCCTAAATTTCTCTCAGGAACTGTAATTTCAATGATATTGCCTTGTATCTGAGTCCTTTGTCTCTTTGTTCCGAAAATTAAAGGCATTTCCAATTATTAGAATCATAATAATTGCGAGGCATTGGCGCATTAATTTGCACACTGCTACTCAACCAATATAACGCTTGCATCGGCAAAAAATTCTCGCCTGTGGAATCCGATTAACATTAATAGGTTTTGAATTTGTCATTTGCGTAAATATGTTTTGTTTCGAAATCCGAATTAGCGGAACAAAACAGTAGCATTAACAGTGCCGTTTATCGCATTGTAATAATATCCCAATAACCTTCCTGTATAGAAATACTTGCCACACACCGTTTAATCAGATGCTTGAAATTACAATGACGGCTTCAAAAAACCAGAACCAGATGGAACGAGTTACATGGTATTTATATCAGTGTATGGGAGAAGGAAATATATGTGATGAATGTAAAATATACCTGTATGTCTCTATCCCTGTTTGTTGGTTCTGAAAAACCCGCAGTACAGGGTGTTTTTCTGTCGTGCCACGGCAGATATGCATCACAATTTCAAGTGCTTATGTAAGGTAGGTTGGATAAATGTATTACACATTACAAATCTTGTACATCTCTTCCGGTGACTTGCTAGTAAATATTCGTTATAACAGGGAGATACATGAGGCATTTTTGAATCTGATTGTGAAACATCATTTGATCTGTGCGTGAAACAACTAGCAACAGAAGGGAGTGGACACGTTATACGTTGCCGACAGTTTTAAGTACTACTTTTAAGGTCACCCCTACTTGAAACTATCACATCATATGCCGCTGGGGATAGCCGCGCGGTCCATGGCGCTTTGTCACGGTCCGCGCGGCTCCCCCGGTCGGAGGTTCGAGTCCTCCCTCGAGCATGAGCGTGTGTGTTGTCCTTAACGTAAGTTAGTTTACGTTACATTAAGTAGTGTGCAAGCTTACGGACCGATGACCTCAGTATTTTGGTCCCATAAGACCTTACCACATATTTCCAAAAACATTTATGACACCATGCCAACAGATACAGCCCAAGCCTTCCATCGTAAACAGTCACATATTATAATCGGCAATACGTTTGAGACTTTCGTTGTCCAGTTCACGGCTTCTGTTGTGTGTTTCTATGACTTTGCTCAGAGTGTAGAAAGAATTTTCTTATTTACCCTTCTTCTGCATACCTCTCCTACTTATAAAAGAATTTCTACGTTATATTTCTTGTGTCACATATGTAGGGAATGCGATTTGTTTTCCGTGCAGCAAATCAAACATATATGAAAAACAGCCTATGTCATAAGTAACAGTTGTTAATATGTAGATGTAGAATTTGTCAGAAACGGGGCGCATCCATCTTGTTCAGTTTTTAATTGAAGTAGGTGAAAAGTTAACTGAATTTTCCGTCGGTGTTTGACAGTACATGATAGGAAGCGCTTTCCTAATTTCAGCAAATTATTATTTATCAGACCATGAACACATTTCGGATTCATGGTCTAAGACGCCGAAAGCCGGTTCGCAGTCAAAAAAGTAATATTTCGCACAACATCTAGAAAGTATCTCCTACCTGATATCCGATGAAGAGGTGTGGAGATGTTTTGAAATATCAGGACAATTACAGTAACTATTGGTTTCTACAGTCATTTCGTTTCATCTCCTTGTCAGTATCCTGCGTTATTTCTGCTCCTTAGCTTCTTCCCAACCTCCGATTACAATACTCTCTCCCTCCCTCTCTCTCTCTCTCTCTCTCTCTCTCTCTCTCTCTCTCTCTCTCTATCTCGGTGCCATCCACTTGTCCTATCTCTGCATTCTCCAACACTCATTTAGCGCCCTAGCTGTTTACCTCTTTTACTCCTCCTCCTCATCCAATCCTTTTACATGTATCTTACTTTCTTGCGCTACTCGAATAGTATTTTCGTCACTTCTACATATCGAATATTTTTCTCTCCTACGATTATCTCTGTCTCCCGATTTCTGTCTGCCATAAATATTTCCTCGGCAAAGTGATGCTCTATGAGGGCTGTCACTGATGGTTACATACATGTGAATAAGGTGTATATGCTAATCACATTGAAATCTAGATTATTGTATTGGATAGTGAGGAATCGAAATGACCTCCGTGGATTAGAAAACTAAATGATAAAGACGTTATATGTCAGAATTAAGGTGATCATGAAATTATTTCGTGAGGAACGTCGTCGGCACAGATATAATCACCCGTTATAATATTTAGTTATTTGTAACCGTTTTCTTTCTGCATTTTTCCATCGTAAAGTATACGCCTTTCATTAGGTCCAATCTCAGACTTCTCATATATTTTGGAATGCAACAAGGAACTTCCTAGTGCTACCTATCATACTTTCACTTGACAGTAGTGTTCTGCACCGGCCGCGGTGGCCGAGCGGTTCTAGGCGCTTCAGCCCGGAACCGCGCGACCGCTACGGTCGCAGGTTCGAATCCTGCCTCGGGTATGGATGTGTGTGATGTCCTTAGGTTAGTTAGGTTTAACTAGTTCTGAGTTCTAGGGGACTGATGACCTCAGATGTTAAGTCCCATAGTGCTCAGAGCCATTTTCTGAGTAGTGTTCTGCCTTTTGCGTTTCATTCTTAATCACTTCTTCCATTCTAGTGAATTATCTATTCAATTTCATGGATTCCTATCTCTTTTCATAAAGCCGGCTATGCATCTCTTCATTTCTCCATCACTAAACAACATTTTTTTAATGATATCCACGATAAATCAAACCTCGTGGTATACACTACTTGAAATATTACATTTTCAGTTACAATGAGAACATTGATCGAGAAAAAAAGAACATTTTTCAGTTACCAAACACTTTGTACGTTAGCTTTACCCTTCTATTTGTTTCTGTTGCTTTACTTACAGACGTTATCTTCAAATGTCCTACGTAAAAAGTTCACCAGCTGATTATATGATTTTATTGTTAACGTCCACAACTTTTCACTCAGTAAACCCTAATAACAAATTCCGTGTTCACGGTTCTATACTAGCCATGTTGTACACTATTTAATTTCAGCGAAAGACGTTGCCACATATAGTGAATGACATGAGAGTGACAACTTACGTTACGAGATATGTGTGTGATATATTACCAAATGAATATCTAATTTTAGAAGGTAATTGTGCTTGTTTTTTTTTTATCTGCTAGTACTTTCAATTTTATTTTTTATTATTACATGTAATACATCTGTTAACTGAATGTCTCTATTACCGTAAGAAAGTACAGGTGCTGCTAACGACCCGTCTCTCTCTTTCCACACTTACGCGTGTACACTGCTGGCCATTAAAATTGCTACACCAAGAAGAAATGCAGATGATAACGGGTATTCATTGGATAAATATCTTATACTAGAACTGACATGTGATTACATTTTCACGCAATATGGGTGCATACAGCCTGAGAAATCAGTACCCAGAACAACCACCTCTGACCGTAATAATGGCCTTGATAAGCCTGGGCATTGAATCAAACAGAGCTTGGATAGCGTGTACAGGTACAGCTGCCCATGCAGCTTCAACACGATGCCACAGTTCATCAAGAGTAGTGACTGGCGTATTGTGACGAGCCAGTTGCTCGGCCACCATTGACCAGACGTTTTCAATTGGTGAGAGATCTGGAGAATGTGCTGGCCATGGCAGCAGTCGAACATTTTCTGTATTCAGAAAGGCCCGTACAGGACCTGCAACATGCGGTCGTGCGTTATCCTGCTGAGATGCAGGGTTTCGCAGGGATCGAATGAAGGGTAGAGCCACGGGGTAAAACATCTGAAATGTAACGTCCGGTGTTCAAAGTGCCGTCAATGCGAACAAGAGGTGACCGAGACGTGTGACCAATGGCACCCCATACCATCACACAGGCTGATACGCCAGTAAGGAAATGACGAATACACGCTTCCAATGTGCGTTCACCGCGATGTCGCCAAACACCGATGCGACCATCTTGACGCTGTAAACAGAACCAGTATTCATCCGAAAAATGACGTTTTCCCATTCGTGCTCCCAGGTTCGTCGCTGAGTACACCATCGTAGGCACTCCTGTCTGTTATGCAGCGTCAAGAGTAACCGAAGCCATGGTCTCCGAACTGATAGTCCATGCTGCTGCAAACGTCATCGAACTGTTCGTGCAGATGGTTGTTGTCTTGCAAACGTCCCCATCTGTCGACTCAGGGATCGAGACGTGGCTGCTCGATCAGTTACAGCCATGCGGATAAGATGCCTGTCATCTCGACTGCTAGTGATACTAGGCCGTTGGGATCCATCACGGCGTTCCGTATTATCTTCCTAAAGCCCCCGATTCCGTATTCTGCTAACAGTCATTGGATATCGACCAACGCGAGCAGCAATGTCGCGATACGATAAACCGCAATCACGATATGCTACAATCTAACCTTTATCAAAGCCGAAAACTTGATGGTACCCATTCCTCCTCCTCACACGAGGCGTCACAGCAACGTTTCACCAGGCAACGCCGGTCAACTGCTGTTTCTGTATGAGAAATCAGTTGGAAACTTTCCTCATGTCAGGACGTTGTAGGTGTTGCCACCGGCACCAACCTTTTGTGAATGCTCTGAAAAGCTAATCATTTGCACATCACAGCATCTTCTTCCCGTCGGTTAAATTTCGCGTCTGTAGCACGTCATCTTCGGGGTGTAGCAATTTTAATGGCCAGTAGTGTACATACACGTGGGAGCACTCATCACATTGCTTCATAAGACTTTTGATATCCATTGCTGGTTAAAGACTCTCTTCAGCTATATGCTATCATGTGTTTACGTAGCTAAAAGCAAGGACTTACAGTATATTAGAGCAAATGCCAAAAATAGTATATAAATTGCTTATTCCTGAGGAGCAACGGCCTTGCCGCAGTGGATACGCCGGTTCCCGTGAGATCACCGAAGTTAAGCGCTGTCGGGCGTGGCCGGCACTTGGATGGGTGACCATCCAGCCGCCATGTGGTGTTGCCAGTTTTCGGGGTGCACTCAGCCTCGTGATGCCAATTCAGGAGCTACTCGACCGAATAGTAGCGGCTCCGGTCAAAGAAAACCATCATAACGACCGGGAGAGCGGTGTGCCGACCACGCGTCCCTCCTATCCACGTCCTCACTGAGGATGACACGGCAGTCGGATGGCCCCGATGGGCCACTTGTGGCCTGAAGACGGAGTGCTTTTTTATTCCTGAGGGCCGTTTGCTCACTGAGTAAAATTTTAGATTTTTCCTTGGAAGTGTTATAAATCTGAACTTCTTCGAGAGCGGCCATTAATCTAACGCTCTCCACCACGTACAGTACCTTCGTAAGTTCTCAGTGTGACTGTTCTTATGATTGTTTACTTTAATGCATTTTATGGTTCAAATGGCTCTGAGCACTATGGGACTTAACTTCTGAGACCGTCAGTATCCTAGAACTTAGAACTTCTTAAACCTAACTAACCTAAGGACATCACAAAAATCCATGCCCGAGGCAGGATTCAAACCTGCGACGTAGCGGTCGGGCGGTTTCAGACTGTAGCGCCTAGAACCGCTCGGCTGCCCCAGCCGACTTGCATTTTGTCTACACACTGTTAGCTACGTAAACCTCCGTTGTGATGTACATTGTAGACTCATCTTACATTACATTAATCGGGACACAGAATCGATCATATACAGCGGAATAGTTACTCTTTGGAAAAAATCGTTATCTCCGCTAAACTTAGACTGATTGAAGTCAGAATGTGAATGACGAATCTACTCATGTCATTGATAACAACCATTGAGTACATTACCTTCAAGAGCCCTACAAGAACGTTACTTTCGAGCTTTCTCTATACAATCTTGTTAGCGTATCAGTGCCAACAAACTGCATATTTGTCCTACTTGTTGACGGCATTACAATAGCACAATAAGAGAGTTACAGTGAAAAGCAAAAGTGACATCATATTTAACAAATTATAAAAGGTTTGGACCTCTATTGCGGAAAGTTAGAGATATAATTTGAAAGTCGTGTATTTCACCACTGAAGCGCACCTAACTTTGAGCTGAAGTATTAATAGAGTAGATATAGTTATTTAGTTTTTGATTATATTGTAGTTTGTCACTTATATGTTAGACGTAGGCAATATTCAGTCTTACGCTGATTACTAATGCTCATCAGTATCTGTCCCAGAATAGGTACCGATTATAAACTGCGCACTTTCCTTTGTCCTCTGTATGTTCCATAATTTGTAGCTAACTTCGTTTATTTTAACGTCGTATAAGATTCCTAGTGTTTTTCTTCATCTATGTCTCTTTCCCATAATCTTTCCTTCAACGAATCTGTGCTGTGGGCGCTCCTTCGCTGTAGGCCTACATATCCGAGTCAAGTTAATTCCTTGCTATTACTGTTTGCACGAGTTTTCCGTGCTCTCCTGTTCTTAAAATTATTTCTAAATTCGTTATTGTAGGAGCCCATTCCACTCTTAGCGGTTTCCTTCTCAGCAGCTTTTCAAAAGTATCCAAGCATATTTCCTGTTGCTTATTAACTGCAACTGACTGGCTGCCGTAATAATACTCGGTCGAGTCACATTAACGTGACAATCACCAATGTTCGGCGTCAACGTGAAATAACCACTCAAAAACGGCATGTGGCAGCACTGACAGTGGACGATATACACACATCAAAAAAAGTTTTGCATCACCCCGGTTCCCAGAACTCCTGAAGATAGACGTTGACTGTGGATATTGTACCATAGGCACAGTCCCTTTGACTGGTCAGAGATGTCACTAAACCCGCCCAAAGATGTAAACAACCGTGCATGAGCAGCGCCTATTAGACGGTGGGGGACCGACAGTTGATCAGATCCAGTCATTCCACCAGGAAGGAGGTACACGGCTCGTGTTGTCTGTAGTTCAACCATGCCTAATGGTCAATACCGCGTTTCATTCGCCTCCGCATTGTTACTTAGTGCCAGGAAGGGCTCTCAACAAGGGAAGTGTCCAGGCATCTCAGAGTGAACCAAAGCGACGTGTTTGGACATGGAGGAGATACAGAGAGACAGCAACTGTCGATGACATGCCTCGCTCAGGTCGCCCAAGGGCTACTAGTGCAGTGGATGACCGCTACCTACTGATTATTGCTAGGACGAACCCTGACAGCAACGCCAGCATGTTTAATAGTGCTTTTCGTGCAGCCAAAGGACGTCGTGTTACGACTCAAACTGTGCGCAATAAACTGGATGATGCGCAGCTTCACTCCCGACGTCCATGGCGAGATCCATCTTTGCAGCCACTACAGAGTGGCTGCAGTGCGGTACAGATGGGCCCAACAACAGTATTGGCATCACGTTCCCTTCACCGATGAGTGTCGCATATGCCTTCAACCAGACAATCGTCGGAGATGTGTTTGGAGGCAACTCGGTCAGGCTTAACGCCTTAGACATACTGTCCAGCGAGTGCAGCAAGGTGGAGGTTTTCTGCTGTTATGGGCTGGCATCGTGTGGGGCCGACGTACGCCGCTGGTGGTCATGGAAGCATCGGGAACGGCTGTACGATACGTGAACGCCATCCACGGGGATAGTGCAACCATATCGGCAGCATACTGGCGAGGTATTCGTCTTCAGAACGACAATTCGGGTCCCCATCGTGCACACCAACTGAATGACTTCCTTCATGATAACAACATCGCTAGACTAGAAATGAAAGTGACAGAAGTGGGAGCACGAGATGACCAAGCATTTAGAAAAAAAATTGCATTTTTTGTGTCAGTCGGGTGACGCAGGAGGATTTTATTTTAGCTCAGTGATTTTAGCTTAGTGATCTCGGTTCGCTACGACCAAACTGTTTTTTATTTTCAAATTTTACGATACTTACCCTGTAAATGAACCGAAATAATATTCAGTCTATTGTATTTATTAATATTTCATGACAACGATGATAAAGAGAAGCCAAAGGAATGTTTGGGAGTGCAAATAAATTTCCAGGAAGGGATAGCATGGAGTATAGGAGAACTTCGTATGTAAATTAAGATCGATACTTTTGTTATCTGCAGTTGACGGTTTACAATGCTGGAACGACATTCATTGTAAAATCTGAGGAAGACATAATTACATCGGCATTTTGTAGACGTTATAAACCCTCATTTTCACAATTCAATAGTTGTTCTAAAATTTCTTTAGAAAAAGCCTTTGTTACGTTCATGAAAGGCTCTCTCTCATCACAAAGTTAGGCAGCAAACCAGGCGGAACATATCATTTCGTCAAATACTGGCGAAGATAGCTGGTGACCCAAAACCGAGTGATCAGTCAGAACACAATGACCACCGACCCACTATCCGTATAAACCGGTCCAGGCGATACCTGCGACACCTGGCGAGGAATGACTGCTAGTCAGACAGACGCACAATGCAAGCAGTATCAGTGAGCGCGCTGTCCGTGTGTAGCACGGAAAAGGCGTGCAATCTGTGTCTGACAGAGGTCTGATTGTGATGGTCCGGACGCTCGGCATGAGCATTTCGGAAAATGCACAACTTGTCCGGTGTTCGAGAAGTGCTGTGGTGAGTGTCTTCAACACGTGGCGACACCAAGGTGAAACCACGTCCAGACTGGAGGTGTCGGGTGGACATCCCTCGTTACAGACGCCGGACGTTGTAAGCTGGGCAGACTGGTAAAAACGGACAGGCGGCTAACTGTCGCGGAACTAACATCAAACTTTAATGCTGTGCAGAGTACAAATGTGTCTGTACACATTGTGCACCGAACACACTTAAAGATGGGGCTTCGCAGCCGACGACCCATGCATGTACCGATTTTAACACCAGGACTCGTCAACTACGACTGAAGTGGGCACGTGACCATCGACGCTGGACACTGGCGCAGTGTCAGAGTTCTGCATGTTCTGATGAATCCAGATATCTCCTTCATCACTCCGATGGAGGGCTCGAATCCCTAGTTTTACAGAGGAACAACCCGTTGACACGAATTTGCTCTAGGAAGGAGAAAAGCTGATGGCGGCTCCATTATGTTCTGAGTAACATTCTCGTGGGGCTTCCATGGATCCAGTGGGGCTTGTGCAGGGCACCATGACGGCCAAGGAGTATCATATACTTTTTGCAGATCACGTACACCCCTTTAAACCATCATGTTTCCGTCGGAAGTGGCGTTTTTCAATAAGATAATGCGCCGTGTCACATGCCAGGAGTGTGATGAGGTGGTTTGAGGAACACAGGGCGAGTTCCAGTTGACGTACTGGCCCAGTCATTCGCCAGATCTGAAGCTGATCGAACACATCTGGGATGTGACTGAACGTAGCTTCAGAGCTCAACGCCCCCCTCCCAGGAATTTATGGGAATTAGGTGACTTGTGCGTGCAGATGCGTTGCAGTCTTTCTCCAGTGACCTACTAAGGCCTAAAAATTGCTTCTACACCACGACGCGTCGCCACTCTTACCCGTTCCTGGGATAAATACACTGACTGTTACTTAGGCGCTCATTGTATTCTGCCTGATCAGTGTATTTTAAATAATTGAAGGAAGATGGAGGGGGGTGTGGGCGGGAAAAGGAAATGATTTCAGCTGCATCGGGACTTAATGCGGAATCAGCAACGACAAGTGAAAGTGTGGGCCACACCGGGAATTGAAACCGGTATCTCCTGCTTTCTAGGCAGTTGCTATAACCGCGTCCCATCCGGACGCAGTGGTAACCGTAAATGAGTGGACTCTCTCGGAACGCTGCATAGTCGATCCACACTTCCACCAAGCGCCATCTATCCGCAGTTCCCGGCAATGTTCTCCATGTTCGCTAAATTTAGATTACCTCAAGACTTCGAAGATAAGTATGCATCCACACTGAAGGTTGTGGTTTCATTGCCCAAAGAACAGATAGCGCATTTTCATATACCTTGATGCTACCTTCTCGGAGTATGATTCCGTTTCCTCTCTCGATGGACCGACTTTACTTGCGCAGGGAACCTACCGTTCACGTGCAATTACTTTACGCTTTAATTACAATCCTTTCTCGGAAACTTACCTGCAGACTCCTCGTGGACACTGTAAGTATAATCTTTTGTTGGATATTTACTTGCAATCCAAAATTTTTCATTCCCCCGCCTTTCTGCTCTTTATGAAAATATTAATAAATACAATTTTATGATTGTTATTTCAGCTTGTTAGCGCCGTTAGTACAGTAAAACATGAAATACAAATGTTTCAGCAAAGGGACTCGATCCAACGACCATCGGGCTACCGTTTTGCACTCTTTCCACTGCACAAAACGCTACGTGCCACCTATTGTTGTGGTCCTCATTCTGGAGACTGGCTTGATGCAGCTCTCCATGCTGCTCTGTCCTGTGCAAACCTCGTCTCCGAAGAACTATTACAACCTACAACCTTGTTGCATTTATCTCAGGTCCCACTATACGATTTTTACCCCCCTCTCCAACATACACACAAACACTCACTCACGCGTACCCTCCAGTACTTAATTGGTGATCCTTGATGTCTCGGAATGTGTCTTATCAGCCTTTTCATTCTCCTGCTAGTCAGGGTGTGCCACAAATTTCTTTTCTGCCCAGTTCTGTTGAGCATCTCCTTATTAGCTGCGTGACTACCCATCTAATCTTCAGGATTCTTCTCTACCACTACATTTCAAAAGCTTCTGTACGCTTATTTTCTAAACAGTTCGTCGTCCATGTTTCACTTTCATACATAGCTACTCTCTTTACGAATACTTTCAGAAAAGACTGACTGAGACTTCAGTCTACATTCAATGTCAACAAAGTTCTCTTCTTCTGAAACGCTTTTCTTGCCATTGCCTGTCAAAATTTTATGTCCCCCCTGCATCGGCAATCATCAGTTATTTTGCTTCCCACATAGCAAAGCTCATATACTACTTTAAGTATCTCGTTTCAAACGATAATTCCCGCAGCATCATCTAATATAATTCAGCTACATTCCATTAGCCTTGTCATGCATTTGTTGATCTTCATCTTACCTCCTTCTGTCAAGGCCCCGTCCATTTGGTTCAACTGCTCTTCCAAGTCCTTTGCTATCTCTGAAAGAATTACAATGCCGTCGGCAAACCTCAGGGTTCTTGTTTATTCTCCCTGGACTTTAATTCAAAATTTTTCTTTTGATTTCTCCACTGCTTGCTCTATGTAGAGATTGAATAACATCGGCGATAGGGTGCAACCTTGTTTCACTCCCTTCTCAACCACTGCTTCCCGTTCATGCCCCTCGACTTCTGTAACTGTCATCTGACTCCTGCACAAGTTTTAAATACGCCTTCGATCCCTTTAGTTTACCCCTGATACCTTCAACATTTCAAAAGCAGCATCCCAGTCAATATTGGAAAAAGGATTCTCTAAGTCTACATATGCTATAAATGTAGGTTTGTCTTTCCTTAACCTATTCTCTCAAAGAAGTTGTACGGACAGTCTTGCCTCGGGTGTTCCTACATTTCTCAAGGATTCAAACTGATATCACCCGAAGTCGTCTTTTACCAGCTTTTCAATTATCATGTAAAGAATTCGTGATTTTCGCATCTGCCAACACCTGCTTTCTTGGAGTTGAAATTTTTACATTCTTCTTGAAGTCAGAGGGTATTTTCCCTGGTTTACACATCTTGCATACAAGATGGAAGAGTTTTGTCCTGGCTGGCTCTCCCAAGGCTGTCAGGAGATCTGACAGAATGTCGTCTACTCCTAGGGCTTTGATTCTACTTAGGTCCTTCAGTGCTCTGTAAAATTCGTCTCGCAGTATCGTATCCCCCATTCATCTTTATTCATGTCCTCTTCTGTTTCTATAACACTGCCCTCAAGTTCATAACCCTCGTGTAAAGTCTCTATGTGCTCCTTCCACCTTTCAGCTGTCCCTTTCTGTGCTTAGGACTAGTTTTCATTTGAGCTCTCGATATTCATACAGATGCTTCTCTTTTCTCGAAAGTCCTCTTTAATTTTCCTGTATGTGGTATCTGCCTTTCCCTAGTGATATATGCTTCTAAATATTTACATTTGTCCTTTAGCCATTCCTTTTTAGCCATTTTGCAATTGTTACTAACTGATCGTATGACGAAACGCGCTGATCTGCTTTGAATCTTCTGTAGTTCCGCTACCAAGCCTGTTTCGTACTTATTGCACACAGAGGAGCAATATTCAGGTTCTGGTCGAGCTAGAGATTAGAACCCACATAGGCTTATCAGCAATCGTTCTTCCCGCGTACTATTCGCGACTGGAACTGGGAAAAGTGAGAGAGGTACACAAAGGACCCTCCGTCACGCACCGTAACGTGGCTTGCGGAGCACAGATGCAGTTGAAGAAACAGATGTGGGAGATGACGTACATAATAGTTGTGTAGAGACGAGTGTGTACTCTAAGACAACTGCATTCGCCATGCAAAGTCGAGAAAGTTTTCAACCGAACAGAAGACGACAGCTGTTCCCCATCTACAGTACTCAGGGAACATAGTTCCTTGTGACTTCTTACCGTACTCGAGAATCAGCTTGAAGGTGCGATACAGTGGTGGATATTTAAGCAAAGTCTAACAAAGAAAGAAATCCAGGATTTGGTGTATTCCCTATCAAGGGGACTAATTTCCAGGTGATGGTGCAGAATAAGCACTCCGTCTTCAGGCCACAAGTGGCCTACCGGGACCATCCGACCGCCGTGTCATCCTCTGTGGAGGATGCGGGCAGGAGGGGCGTGGGGTCAGGACACCGTTCTCCCGGTCCTTATGATGGTATTCTTGACCGAAGCCGCTACTATTCGGTCGAGTAGCTCCTCAGTTGGCATCACAAAGCTGAGTGCACCCCGAAAAATGGCAACAGCGCATGGCGACCTGGATGGTCACCCATCCAAGTGCCGACCACACCAGACAGCGCTTATCTTCGGTGATCTGACGAGAACAGGTGTAACCACTTCTGCAAGGCCGTTGCGTGGTGCAGAATAAGGGGAGATATAATATTTTGCACAAATATATAACGAGAACGTGCGGATACCACGTCATATTTTGACACAACCTACATATTTGCTGATTCTTATCAGTTTCGTGCTTCCTGCATTTGTACTAATGCACGTTCTTTTCCACTTACTTCCGCCTACTTAACAGGCTTTATTCTTTCTTCTCTTCATATCGTAACTCTTATTCTTGAGAAACTAATATACAAGCACAGCAATGAAGACGATGCAAAATACTGCTATCAACAGTAATTTGCGTGTGAAACCAACTAATATAGGAGCAGAAGAGCAGACGCACTCTGCGTTCATTCAGTTGGTGCACATATGCTCAGACGGATTTCACTCCACTGCAGACCTACTGGCGTCGCCATCGATATTCCGGGCCGCCAGCCGCATTCTCGTAATTAGAGTGCTGGCGGAAGCGGAGACATTTGCATGTATGGATTGCGCGCTCATTAATTCGGAATGCGCAACACGCGCCGGAAATAAACGTTTTAGGAGCATAAAAACCCGTCCGTTGGCAGGGCCAAATAAAACAAAAAAGAACTGCTCCCCATTTTTTTCTCTTTCTTTGTTCAATTTTTGTCTTCCTTTTTTTGTACCCTGGAAGAGAATGCGTGCACTAATCCAGCAGCAATCACTGTGCACGGTGAGACGGCAGCGGCACTGCGGCAGACCGAGAGACCGGCCGGCGTCTGAGGGAAAGAAAGCCAGTGAGCAGCGAGCGCGCGGGTGCGGCGGTCCGCGCAGACAGATAAGGCGGGACGAGCCGGGGCGGGACGCCCTGAATACAAAAAGGCAATCCGCGAGGCACGAGTAAGGCAGCGCCGCCGCCGCCGTCTTTCATCTGGCCGGCTCCGGAGACGCGCCTCTTCTGATTAAACATAAACAGACGGCGCCCCGCCCTGTGGAGAAGGTAAGTATATCAGCTGATGGGGGATTTCCTCGCCGCTGACGTTCTGGGACGGGGCTAATCGTAAAGTAAGACGGGGAAAGGAGAGAAGACGTCTCGGCTCTGGTGCACGCGCCACACGGGAACAACTGCCCCTACCTGCTGCTAGTGAGGCTGGGGTAGAGTGAGAGAAAAAATCCGCAATCTTGGCACCGTTTTACACTACACGTTTATTGTAAGGGCGCAGCTCGTGGACGTATGTCTATTTTCCTACTGATCTGGTATAAATTTATTTGAAGCCCTTTAAAATAATGAATTAGGATTCAATAGACAGGTTTCAGATTGATTATATAATGGTTTAGGAACCAGGTTGCAAATTGTAAGACATTTCCAGGGGCGGATGTGGATTCTGACCACAATCTTTTGGTTACGAACTGTAGATTAAATCTGAAGAAACTGCAAAAAGGTGGGAATTTAAGGAGAGGGGACCTGGATAAACTGACTAAACAAGAGGTTGTACAGAGTTTCAGGGAGAGCATAAGGGTACAATTGACAAGAATGGGGGAAAGAAATACAGTAGAAGAAGAATGGGATAGCTTTGAGGGATGAAGTAGTGAAGGCAGCAGAGGATCAAGTATGTAAAAAGACGAGGGATAGTACAAATCCTTGGGTAACAGAAGAGATACTGAATTTAATTAATGAAAGGAGAAAATGCAAAAATGCAGTAAATGAAGCAGGCAAAACGGAACAAAAACGTCTAAAAAATGAGATCGACAAGAAGTGCAAAATGGCTAAGCATGGATGGCTAGAGGAGAAATGTAAGGATGTAGAGGCTTATCTCACTAGGGGTAAGATAGATACTGCCTACAGGAAAATCAAAGAAACCTTTGGAGAAAATAGAACCACTTGTATGAATATCAAGAGCTCAGATGGAAAGCCAGTTCTAAGCAAAGAAGGGAAAGCAGAAAGGTGGAAGGAGTATATAGAGGGTCTATACGAGTGGGGTATACTTGAGGGCAATGTTATAGAAAGGGAAGAGGATGTAGATGAAGATGAAATGGGAGATATGATACTGCGTGAAGAGTTTGATGGAGCACTGAAAGACCGAAGTCCAAACAAGGTCCCGGGAGTAGACAACATTCCATTAGAACTACTGACGGCCTTGGGAGAGCCAGTCCTGACTAAACTCTACCATCTGGTGAGAAAAATGTATGAGACAGGTGAAATACCCTCAGACTTCTAGAAGAATATAATAATTCCAATCCCAAAGAAAGCAGGCGTTGACAGATGTGAAAATTACCGAACTATCAGTTTAATAAGTCACGGCTGCAAAATAATAACGCGAATTCTTTACAGACGAATGGAAAAGCTGGTAGAAGCCGACCTCGGGGAAGATCGGTTTGGATTCTGTAAAAATATGGGAACACGTGAGGCAATACTGACCCTACGACTTACCTTAGAAGCTAGATTAAGAAAAGGTAAACCTAAATTTCTAGCATTTGTAGACTTGGAGATAGCTTTTGACGATGTTGACTGGAATACTCTTTCAAATTCTGATGGTGGCATGGGTAAAATACAGGGAGCGAAAGGCTATTTACAATTTGTATAATATATTTGTCCAATGAATACCCGTTTTTCAGCTGCATTTCTTCTTGGTGTAGCAATTTTAATGTCCAGTAGTGTATTAAACTGAAACCACGGCGCATCTGATAACAGGGTCTAGGGTAACATTTTGATAACTGCGTAAATGAGGCAATACTGGTCGAAAAGCTGTATCGCGAAGGTCGTGAAGTTATTATAAAAGACAGATAGTGACAAAGAAGGGAATGCGTTACACAAATTGTTAGAGTTGAAATCAAATTTCTGTTCTCAAGTTGAATGCAAGTCTTCAAAGAGAAGCTGGAAGTTATTGAAATTTTATAAAACCAACTATACTGTCCTTAGTTGTCATCTCACAGTCCCAGCTCAGTGCCACCAAGCTAACTGCAGATGGAGGTTGAATCGGCTGCAGAATTAGTCACTGCCGGCACACTGACGACTTTCGCCAGTGGCTAAGTCAAATCAGCCGAAATCTTTCTAAGAGCCTCGGATCATCTAATCTGGGTCGCAGGACGGTGGCAGTGGAAGTTCCTGGAGATCAGGTGATGAAGGCTATCCATGATGAAGACCTGAAGACGGAAATAAATTTCATACCAAATGCTTACTAGAAGAAAAACTCGCATTATTTAAGTTTGCTTTTTTTTCTGTTCGGATTGATTGTGCTATGGACCTTCCAAACACCAAGCTGTAAAAATATTGCTTAGGAAATACTAGCCCCATTTCCTTAGTTTTTCTTTTTCAGCTATCATATTTAGTCTTTTATTATTGGATCAATACCGGTTTCGTGACACTAAAAGCCACATCCTGAGGTGAACACATGACTAAAACATTAGAGCGGAAAGGTTTTATTCAGCTAGTTAGTCAGTAAAGTGCGCACTAACCATTTAGTGCGACAAAAGGCAGCTCATTCTCTGTTGGTCTCTGTGTCGAATAAAGTGGGTCCTCACAGGCACAGTCTAACCTCCACTTTATTTACATTAGTGAATCCTGGGAAAGCTCATGTTGGATAAATAGTTTTTGTAAACTCAACGTTGAGCGGCATCTCACGATTTCAAAGGCACTCCAAAGTGCGGGTTCATACTCCGTTTCCTGGATCTTATAAATAGCGTGTGATGCGTTAGATTGAAACACAACTTTCTACGGTTTGTGCTCAACAGTGCCACCTGGGATCTAAGGGGCCGCCGTCACGGTGGCTCAGCGTGTTCGGTCAGAGGGTTAGCTGCCTTCTGTAGTAAAAAACTGTGTTACTGGATCCACGATGAACTTGTACAAGCGTCGTCGGACGTCCGCCCCGAACAAACAGAACGAATGAAATGAGACCAACTAGAAAAAAAAAGACAAGGGTAGCATCATTGACTAGTAATCAAGACGTCATCGGTCCTGGGTTGAAACACGTCCAGTTCTTGAATTTTGAATACAAATCATCAGCATTGCCTGCCGAGGACTTCTGGCATAAGAAGTCGCCCTCATTCTGGCTACGCTCTTGTCAAAGACGGTGGAGGAGAGGACAGTGGTTCAGGACAATCTCTTGCCCCTAAAAGGGGAAGAATCAGCAATGATCAACGGCATGAGGATACAGAAGGAAATAGAAACCAATGCATTAAAGGCACATAATGAGTATCTACAGGAAATGTGGCGTGTAACTGAAAGATTGCGGAATGGTGCCCTTTCGGACGTACGGAAGGGACTGCCAAGGGGGAGGTGACCATCAGAAAAAGATTGAATAACCAAAGAAAGGATGACGTTCTAAGGGTCGGGAAGTGGAATGTCAGACTTTTGAACGTGTTATGGAAGCTAGCACATCTGAAAAGGGAAATACAGTGGCTCAGTATAGATACAGCGGGGGTCAGTGAATTTAAATGGAAGGACTTCTGGTCACATGAGTATAGAGTAATACCAACAGCAGCAGAAAATGGTATTACATGAGTAGGAATCGTCATGAATAGGAAAGTGTTTTACTGTGAACATTTCAGTGATAGAATTGATCTCATCAGAATCGACAGAGAAACAACACCAAAAACTATAGTTCAGGCATACGTGCCGCCGTCGCAAGCTGAAGATGAAGAGATAGAGGAAGAATATGAGAACACTGAAGCTGAACATGTAATTCAGTCGTAAATTGAGATGAATATGTAACAGTCACTGGGGACAGGAATGCGTTTGTAGGAGAAGTATTAGAAGATTGGTTACGGAGGAACATGGGCTTGGTAGTACGAATGATATTGGGGAATGTCTGAGCTCCGCAGTAAATTTCAGCTAGTAATATCGAATACTCCAATCAGGACTCACAAGAGGAGGAGGTTTATGGAAAGGGCCTGAGAATAGGGGAAGATTTCAGTTAGATTACTTTATGGTCAGACAGAGATTCCAGAATCAGGTACTGGATTGTAAGGTGTACCCAGGAGCAGATATAGACGCAAAACACAATTAGTAGTGATAAAAATTGCGCTGAAGTTCAAGAGATTAGTTATGAAGAACCAGTACACAAAAGAGTTTGCTACGGACATAATACGGAATGAAGAGATAAGATGGAGTTCTGAGGCTATAGATACTGCGATCAAGAATAGCTCAGAAGGGAGTTGAGTTGAAGAGGAATGGAAATCTCTAAAAAGGGCAATCACAGAAGTTGGAAAGAGTAACATAGGGACAAAGAAGGTAACCGCGAAGAAAACACGTGTAACGCAATAAATATTCCAGTTGGTTAATGAAAGAGGGAATACAGAAATACAAGTTGCTGAGGAATGAAGTGAATAAGTATTACAGAAACGTTAAGAAGATATGACGGCATTAAAAATATGAAGAAATTGAAAAAGAGATGATTTCGGAAAGACTGGCTCAGCTTACAGGAAACTAGATGCAACATTTTGTGAAATTAAAAGCAAGCCAGGTAACATTTATAGCACAATGGGAATTGCGCTGTTAAATGAAAAGGGGAGTGCAGATAGATGGAAACAGTACATTGAAGGCATCTTTGTAGGGCAAGATTTATCTGATGTGATAGAAGAGGAAACGGGAGTCGATATAGAGGAGATGGGGGATTCAGTATTCGAATTAGAGCTCAAAAGAGCTTTATAAGACTTATGACTGAATAAGGTAGAAGGGATAGATAGCATTCCATCAGAAATTCTAAAAACATTGGGGGAATTGGCTATAAAACCGCTATTCTCTTTGGTGTGTGGAATGTATTCGTCTGACGATATACTATATGACTTTCGGAAAAATATCATCCACACCATTCAGAAGATTGCAAGAGCTGATTAATCTGAGAATTATCGCCCAACCAGCTTATCAGATCTTGCATCCACGTAGCTGGCAGGATTAATAAAGAGAAGAATGGTTAAGAAAATTGAGGATATGTTAGATGTCGATCAGTTTCGCTTTAGGAAAGGTAAAGAAACCAGAGAAGCAGTTCTGACGTTGCGGTTGATACTGGAACCAAGATTAAAGAAAAATCAAGACACGTTCATAGGATTTTCAAACCTAGAAAAAGCGTTCACAATGTCAAATGGAGTAAGATGTTCTAAATGCTAAGGGAAATAAGGGTAAGTTAAAGGGAGAGACAACTGATATACGATATGTACAAGAGACAAGAAGAGATAGTGAGAGTGGAAGACCAAGAATGAAGCGTTCGGATTAAAAAGTTGTAAGACAGGCATGTAGTCTTTCACCCATACTATACAATCTGCACATAGCAGAAGCAGTGTTGTAAATAAAAGTTCCAGAATGGAATTAAAACCCAAGACGGAAGGACATCAGTGGTAAGATTCGTTGATGACATTGCTATTCTCAGTGAATGTGAATAAGAATAACAGGATCTGTTGAATGGAATGATGAGTCTGATGACTACAGAACACGCATTGAAAGTAAATGGAAGACAGAGTAATGAGTAATGAGTAGTAGTAGAAATTAGAAGCTCGAGAAAGGATTGATGATCATGAAGTAGATGAAGCTAAGGAATTCTTCTATGTAGACGACAAGAAACCAGTAACGTGTGTAGCAAGGAGGAAATCAGAAGCAGACTAGCACTGACAAAAAGTGGACAAGAGAAGTTTAGTAGTATTAAACATACGCCTGAGTTTGAGGAAGAAATTTCTGAGAATCTACGTTTGGAGCAAAGCATTGTATATTAGTGAAACATGGACGATAGAAAAAATTGGAACAGAAGGGAATCGAAGCATCTGAGATGTGGTGCTGCAGAAGAATGTTCAAAATTAGGTGGACTTATAAGGTAAGGAATGGGAAGGCTTTGCCCTGAATCAGAGAAGAAAGAAACATGCAGAAAACAGTGACAAGAAGAACGGATAGAATAAGAGGATATCTGTTAAGACGTCGAGGAATAACTTCCATGGTACTAGATTGAGCTGCAGAGAGTAAAACTTGTAGACAGCGATTGGAGTACATCCATAAATAATTGAGGATGTAAGTTTCAAGTGCTACTCTGAGAGTAAGAGGTTGGCACAGAAGAGGCATTCATGGCTAGCTGCATCAAACTAGTCAGGAGACTGATGAATAAAAAAAAACGTCCCTTCGCAGACGTTGCTAAAACAGCATTTTCTTACATTCCATTTCTGGGCCATAAGATCTTCCACCAAAGGATATCGTAAATGTTTTGCCTGTTATGCATCTAGCGCCCAAGTGCAGTACAATGAATAAGAGTCCAGTCGACTACATATCACTGACCTGGCGTCTTTCCCTTTGTGTCATTCTGAGAACTGTTCTTATGGTGAGTCCTCTACTTGCCTACTTTGACTCTGCTGGTCATCTGAGGACTGCCACCTCATCTCAATCTGCTTTCAGTGACCTCACACTTATACTGGTCATGCAAATTCGAATGAAGTGTAAGTTCGATTAATCAACTATCAATACTTTAGTGCATTACATTTCTTTTTGTCAATTAATTATTCCAATATAATGGGTTTTTCATATATTGATTTAATATAGGTTGTGGGACAGCTTTGGAGGTAGTGTTTGTGTAGCAGTATCACAAATACGCAGCTGGCATCACGTCACCATCTCTTCTGTGAATGAAGAAAGAAGCTGGGGCTCAATATTATCTAATACACCCAAACAACTGTATCGAAAAGTTTTTCTCTATGGCCATTTGTAAGTAGGGGCACTTCATGTGGTCGGCATGGGGATCTCACTAGCACAGTTAGCTGGCACGCTCGCTCCTTCATTGCCAATCCAGCCATTAGTGCCTTACTTTTTCCCAGAGTTTGGTGGAGTGTTATCCTTTAGGTTGTTCCTATGAGCTAGAGGTGGTCTTTTATTTAACTTATCTCATAACTGTCATTTTCTTTTTGTTTGTTATCTTTCATTCTGTCTGTTACTTGCCAGCACTTCAGATGTGCGGCAGTTCTGGCCAACAAGTTCTGATGGGCAGGTCGACTTTGTGTCCGAACATCCAGATGTGTGTGTTCTGGTAAGAGAGTCCATGACATTCCGCAGAAATACTTCCATACCTACGAAATGCCTATCATCTAGTGAACCAGCACCACTGAATAGTATAGTGCTAGGTCGAATGCCAACTTAAGAGCCTGGCTTGGCAACAGTGAATCCAATTGACGTGCTGTTCCACAACAATGCTGCAGATGATAGCCCCTTAACGAGTGAGAGCCCACAGGAGGATCTTGTAAATGGTGATACCAACGACTGGTTTAAATGTGGATCCTGGATTGAGAAACACGTACAGATGGCGCAGGCAGGCCTTAGTGAGGTAGCGAGTGTCTTCGTCATAATTGTGACACGCAACACGAGTGGCTGAGGCGGGTTCGTTTTTTTCGTCATGGTACTGGTTACCAAGAGCTTCAGCTGAGAGTAAGGCAACCAGAGGAGTGCTCTGAACGAAGATGATATCCTGGTTCTTCTCTCGTTTGAGCATGGTAATGTTTGCAGTAGTATGAATTGTGAGTTCGTCCAGTCTTCGTTGTAACTGACATTGGAGCATGTGGGGGCTCCTACACTTCCTCAGCACCGCCATATAATCGGTATATGGGGCCTACTCGTTGTTTCCGGCCTTTGTTACGTCACTTGTAAAGAGAACATGCAACAATGGTGCTAGTACAGTGCCCTGTGGGATCCAGAGCGGACGTGCGTAGTTCGTCAGGTTGAGATGGAGACAACACAGTTGCAAAACGCGTATTGCGATCTCCATTTCAACAAGAGCAACTCTGTTACAACGATGAGGGGTGATTTTAGTTGACAGCTGGACAGTGAACATCGTGCACTTATGCGCATTCAACGATGGAACAAAAATGTGTCAAGACATTTGCTGTATATGAAATGGGAAACCCTTCATGTGCCCCCCTGTGTCGGTCTAAGAGGTAGAGTGTATTTAACAGCTTTTTATCCGCATACCAGAGACATCTATTCATACTGCCAGCTGAAAATTATTCATTGCCCACGTGTTCATCCACCCTACTTGGCCTTTATGTTTCGAACTATACAGCATTCATTTGCTACAAGTCCAGAATTTTTTCAAAAGTAAGTTTATGCATAGAGATGTATCATAACGACTTCGTCTTTAGAGTTCTGTGGTGGGCCCACATTCCATTTAACCAGAAATGTGAACCACGGCAACGTAAGAATAAGGCCAAGTATCAAAACATAGCTGGAGAGATAGTCTGCAAAGCTCTTTTGTGTATCGCGCCTTTACCCTAGAATACATATATGGTCCATTATTTTTCCGGAAGATTAGTTTACAGGGGTCAGGTACATAGGCATAGTAAAGGTCTAGCTTTTCCCACAATTGTACTAACATACCGAAAATTTCACTGTCCAGCAGACGGTAGAATCATAGCACTTGCATATAAGGACGTATCTTATTAATGGACTGCCTAAACGAGGGATCGACCGTAAGGGGCTTCAGGATCTCGCATTACACTTTTGGCCTCCAGTGCCTCCTGGTGCAGGGTATGAGATTCTTGTGTATTTTATTAAGGGTGAACCACGACGCAGGATGGCAAGAGCTGTGAATGCTGTAACTGAGGTCATGCTCATCAAAATGTAAAATGACTTACAGTATCTTTGCATTTATGTCGTTTGTCTAGCAACATACGCATTGAATATTTGTGAAAGGTAACTAAAAACTTTTATTTGGAACTAAATTATAGTTAGCTTTGTAAACCTTTGAGTAACTTAAAAGTATACTCCATATTCTAAACTTATATTCATGTGAAATGTATAGTTCGTGAAATTTCTTGATTCTTTTTCATATGTCATACACTTTGAAAAGCGGAATAGTCGAATATTGTAGAAGATTTAATGCAAATAAAGAAAAGAATATACCACAGCTGTAGCTACATTCCTTAATGATCCCAAATAACGAACACAGGCAGAGAAAGACGGTAATCCAGTAATAGAGCCAACAAAACAAAAAAAATCATAAAAAATAAATCATTGACGATGGATTATAGTTTATTGAGTTGCGTTGTCCATTACTTGTATGAATGAAACGAAAGTTTTAAATCAGTGTAAACCAATTATAGGTACGGAAACAGTGATACAAAGCAAAAGTGCAGAGTTGCTATCCCGAAAGAAATGACACACAAACTAACAATTTAGGCATCATGAAGGAACAGTGCTGAAACGGATGCTAAATCAAAATTGATGTTTTTTTGTAAACCAGCTATTGGGTATAAGGCGACTGGTTTATTGTCGTTGCTTAGGATAAAACTTTATGCGACCAGATCGGAGTCGTGTGCACGTTACACATTCCTAGAGCCGCTATATGCACCCGACACCGCAGTGGTTGTATGAAGTTTTTTCATACGCAATGGTTTTCTGATGATGATCGTAGTCGAAACGTGTCAATCAGTCGCTTTAGAGCCAATACCGCTCCACAAAAGAAAATAAATTTTGAATCAGCGTCCCTTTCAGCACTGTTCCTTCATAATAACCTGTAATATGGATCCATACCTCTTGTGTCATCGGCCTATCGATTACACCTTTGTGTGTGATACTTCATTAAGAAATCAAAGTTCACACCCCATTTTTGATGACATCATCACGATGGTGGTAGCTTTAAATTACAAGTAATTTCGAAATTGACAGAAATTTAACAATTAAGGATTGCAATCTGTTGGTAAATTAAAAAAAAATTGCACACACGCACACACACACACACACACACACACACACACACACACACACACACACGGGCACATACACCGGCGCAAACACACATAACGCACACAGCTTTATGTCGAAACTGTAACAACATCAGTAAATTTCACTCCTTTTAAGTTTTACTCGTTTCCTTGTTTATATACTGCACTGTTTTAGAATTGAATTTCGTCTTCCTCTCTCTATGGTTTCTTGCTTCATTAGTGTTTATGTTAAATACTTACTAGCTACCTCATTACTAGTATATTACAGGCTCAATAAGAAGGAAAATAAGAACCCAAACAAAAATGCATGTATTAAAAGTTTACTTGAAAAGTTACGTTCCAAAAAAGTTGTATACACGCGACTGAACGTGCACGTTATCAGAAAATAAGGAATACCAGAGTTTAAATTGTACAATAACTTAAATTCAATGTTTTTCAAACATTTAAGGTTTTTTGCATTTTCGTACTAGAAAAATACTCTAGTATCCTTACAGCTAGTTTGCCACACTAAAACAGAATCATTTTATTTTTATCACATAGGAAGCATACGAATTTAATAGACGTTTTAATTCATCTTTGGCACTTTTCAGAATATCACCTATCATAAACATTACATTGTTAAACTTAAGTAAATATTTGAGCTATCTCCACCAGTCAACCAAATTCTGTCAGCCGTATCTGTTTTAATGAAATCAAAATGACAGTGAATTGCATTTTGTGGGTAAACTGTGTACAATATGAATCATATATCCTTAATGTAACAATCAACTAGTTTGTTGTATTGAAACAGAATCACTTCAGTGTAATAAATACATTCAATCTATTTATAAACTTTACAAAGTTTAGTAGCGAATTGGCAGTACTTTCCATAATTTATGGTGATACGGAATGCACACTAGAAACAGTTGCCAGTTGCAGTCGAGGTTGTGGCTCTGGTATACATTTCGATCAGGTACATGGGCACACACCGTTCAGCATTACCTAATACGCATACTGCTGGAACGAGGAGGCATATTTCGAATTAAGATTGTAAAGAGACGGCGACTGCATGGAATGGTTCACTGAACAGCATTGTGCAATCGCTGCGAGCGTAAATAGATATTTAGTACAAAACAAACAGTTGGAAATCAGCTCTGAGTATGAATTATCGTTTCAGTCAGCTGAGACCAGTTGTATTTACTATGGAGGGTTTAAGGAATGTGATGTAAAACATAGAGAAAACTAATATTTCACCCGCTCGTTTCATTCCACATGAGATCTGACCCACAGGCCTTTAATGTGTTCGTGCCGTATTCCACTATCGAAGCACTTACGATGAACATTTCTTGATCATGAAACTATGTGAACAAATGGGGGTAACGGGAAAGAGGAGGAAGCTAAGCTGAAGTATTTCTCAGATTCCATCTTATATGGAAGATTATGAATAAATTACAAAGAAAATTTCAGTAGTGAACCAAGAGAAGACGTGTAATATATATTTCAGATTTACCGTCTCACTACATTTCATGACACGTTCACTTGAAAAGTTTTCATTTTAGCTAAAATCCGATGAACTCAGGATAATGTGATCGTGTTTTCACGGTTATCATGAGTTCAATTCAGTTAATGTGAAGGGCGCTTTTCCATGTGAGTATGCAAGTAATGAAACATTTCTATTGTAATTTACCTACCGCGAACTGCAAATTTTAACAGTGGGTTGTCAGGTGAAACAGTAACAGAAGCCGATTACAAAACAGCTTGCAGTGTGTGGAAAGTATTGGAGTGTAAGACACTAGCATATTATTCAGAATTATACTTAAAAAAATGACGTGATACTGCTCGCTAAGGTTTTTCGGAACTTTCGTGGTCTGTGTCTTAAAACATACGACCTGGGATTGTCCATTACGTCACTTCACGTGCTCTGCTGTTAATTAATGGTATTGAACAACTATAATTTGTTGATTGAGGCATCGGACGCTGAAATGTCCATTGTTCTTCCAGATATGCAGCTGCTAACAATAGATTCATGGTAGATTATGATGATAAAATTGATGAATACTTCATCATTTATCTTGACATGAATATCGGATACAGCTGGGCGATGATGAAAAACTAGGACGTTGTTCATTGTAGAATAAAACAGCCAGAAGCAAGGATTATAATTCTACTTCAAGAACCACCTGTGGTACGAATCGAATGACTGTGGAGCACAATCCATGAAAATCAAAGATGACATACAACATAGTTCCGAAAAGCAAATATCTGCTAAGAGGAGCCTCACACTACACAAAAAACGGTTGTTTTTTGTTTGAATTATATGCGAGAATACTAACTTTATTGATAGTAGTTCACGTCAGACGTCCACTTTTGTGTAATTCCTCCATTCACGCACAGAGGTTAGCAGCAGCAATACCAGATACTAGTTTGTTGTAGTAGTAGAAGTTGCCTTCTGCTTACACGTACTTCCCTGCTGTGGAAGCAATTGCAGACAAATTCCGACACCAGTATTTAACGAGTTACTACCTTTGCAGTCTCCCACGTATCACCGACTATTCCAAATCCACATGTGTTTTTCTCAGACAAGCTGATACATGCAAAAATGTGTAGTCTTCGTGTTCAGGGCTTGTAAGTGCACAAATTTAGTAATTCACTGACTCTAAAACCTTGATGTTAGACTTTACTAAAACTTTTTGTTGTATTAAACGCTAGGATATTGCAGTATTTTTGTCTTGTAGGACAAGAATAGACTGTTTTTGTAATTTTGTATTGACGTTATTGTATTATCAACTATACATGTCAGTAGATTTTGCGGTAGCGACACCATAAAATCGCTTTTTAACGTGAGTACGTGAGTGAAAATGATGAATTTATTTCAACGATAAAACCTGTAAGATGCATAAACTTTGTATCACGTCATCAGTTAACTATAAGCAAACATTACGGTGGTTATTGCTTAATGCAGGTAGTACGAGTATTCGTGACAAGCAGAAAGCCCCTTTAGGCGGCTGTTTTTTTATTTTTTATTTTTTTTTATGCCAAGGCTCACCAAACACCATACACTGGTGCTAAGCTATAAAAGGATAGCTGTCAGCAGCTATCTCAAGTATCACGCAGTGTCGCAATACACACTGCACTCTCGCTGCAGCTAAGTCTCGTAAGACATGCTGCCTATCATATCTGTTATGCAATGTAGTTCAAATTTTTCTCTATCAAATAAGTAATTTGCTCAGTATCAAAGACAAACTGCATAGAATTTTCGATCGAATAAGCATTTCATACTCTCTGGAGACGAGAAAGAATCGCTGGTACCGGGTTTTACCTCTGAACATTTTGAGCTAAGAATTAGCTGACTACGTATGTGCCATTATCTGCTCCGCATGTGGATAAATTTCAGCTACATTACATTTTTAAAATGTCTGCAGCTATACTAATTTCATTTAACAAACTCTGCTGATTAACTGTGGAAAACTATCGATGTCGTCTATGTGTAAACGAGCCTAGTTGCTAAATGGTAGAGCAGATGCAGGTCAACATCAACATAGAGCCTGCTAGATTAAAGCACAAAAAAAATGTACTGGATTATCGAACGCAGTGTTTGAGTACTGTGATTCTGGTCTACAAGTAGGTAGTTATTCAATAATTTGTAAGATATTTCTCGATCAATTTGCTTGATATTTACCGTCGTACCTTAAAAACCAATACTTAGCACCAACTGCACATCGCACATTTAGCTTCTGGTTGTAGAATACTATATAATGCCTAGTTGTTGACTTCTTCTGTACATACTTAAGATCCAGTAGCCGACATCCGTTTGGTGTTACAATTCTAATTAAGATCCGGTAGTGACATATATCTGGTGTTAGAATACTATTTAAGATCTCTTACTCCGAACGCATATCAATAACTGTAACACTTGTCACAACACATGTTACAACAAAACTGTAACAACTCTAGCTGTTACAACTGCGACAGTTAACTCATGTTACAGCAATGCAGTAACAACTACAATAATTAACCCTTGTTACAGCAGTATTGTAACCTATCGGTGCTGTCGCTGTGTAAGTGAGTCTTGATGTCTAGTGGTGGAGCAGATACAGATTAAGAGAAAAATGAACCTGCAAGATTAGGGCATAATAAAAATACACTAGATACGGAACACAGTGTGTGAGCGTCGCGATTATGGGCTGCAAGAAGGTAGTTATTCGATAATACGTAAGATATCTCTCAATCCATTCCCTTGATATACAGGGTGTAAATTTTAAGTCGACAAACCAGAATAAATCGAAAAATAAGCTTCACACGAAAAAATGTGTAGAATCCAAAATTGATTACTTTCGAGGGAGACATCTGCATGTGCTAAAATTAGGGTTCTGTCTGAGAGAGTGGAATTAGAGTTTTACAAATGTTGACCATAAAACAAACAAAACTTACCCGAATCGGCGGAAAAATGTATTAACATTTGTAAAACTCTATATCCTCTCCCTCAAACCCCATCCTATGGGGAGGGGTGCAGAGTTTTAGTCTTAGAGAATCAAAACTGACGAAGTAAATAAGTATTTTTTATTTATCCGTAACCATTTTCCACGAAATAATGAGAACAGGGATTTTCTTGAACTACAGCGCCAACTACCAAGAATCAAAACAAATGTTTAAGACAAGACGTAGGTAGTTTTCTTATGCAGAATCTGATTCTACAATAAAAAGTGGGGGCTCCCATTTGAAATTTTTAAGTGGCCTCCCGCCCCACCGCCAGGGGGCTGGGGTGGCGGGCTAATTTTATCACCAGCAGATGTCCTCCTCGAAAATAATCAACTTTCAATCGTTCACATTTTTTCATTTGAAGCTTATTATTCTAGTTATTCTCGCTTGTCAACTTAAAGCTTACACTCTGTATATCGTTGTAGCTTAAAATGTAGTAAGTAGCACCCACTGCACACACGCACTGTCAGATTCCGGTGCAAGAAAGATATGTAAGAACTACAGGTGACAACCACCGCCCATACACACTATCGGCTTCTGCTGAAACAATACTATTTAAGATCCAGCAGTTGGCATTAATCTGGTGTAAGAATAATCTTTACGATCCAACAGCTAACTCCAGTTGTGGTACAGCAACCAAACTCTCGTCGTTAACGAGTGCTGCTTAGTGTAAGGTAATTTGATAGAAGTGCCAATACGCAAGCTCCATGTAATATAGACCGTTTAGTTGAGGAAGTAGTTAATTTACAGGTTATTAAGTTTGGAAAGCGTGTGAAATATTACATGCTTCGAGAAATAATCATATTTTATTTTGCTCAAATTTGTAATTGTACTTGCACGCTACGGTAAGCATGATAGGCATGTGTTCTTTTTTAGTCAGTAAAGCATACAGTTTAGATGTGAAAATGTGTAATTTGAAGGTCCTGAGTGAGCCAAGTTTTCTCGTTAGCACTTAAAGAGTGCTAAAAATGAAAACCTTACGGACGGATAAAATACAATACACGACAGAAGTAGCAGCGTCACAAAGACTTTCAAGAACACAGGTTCCTGCTGCTTCTCTAGAGCCGGCCGCGGTGGCCGAGCGGTTCTACGCGCTTCAGTCCGGAACCGCGCCACTGCTACGGTCGCAGGTTCGAATCCTGCCTCGGGCATGGATGTGTGTGATGTCCTTAGGTTAGTTAGGTCTAAGTAGTTCTAAGTTCTAGGGGACTGATGACCTCAGATGTTAAATCCCATAGCGCTCAGAGCCATTTGAACCATTTACTTCTCTAGAATGCTTATAACGTCTTAGGACCATAAACACAAGGTACATAGGTTACCGAACGTTTAATTGCAGTGGATGAATATTGTGACGATACTTAGTTCAAATAGATAGTAGTTCCATAATTTGAAAGTTATTTCTACAACCATGACACAACAGCTCACAAAAGTATCATGAAATCAAGAAGTATCCGTTTAAAGTTCCCACCGAACTTCACAATGTCTGTAGAAAATTAAGAGAGTGTTGTTACTGAAAGTGTAACATGAGGTATGTAAATGCTTCACAAATAACGATCGCACACAGGTGGTAGAGACCATCGCATTTGATCCTCAGTTTGGCGTATTATGATAGACATGACAGTTAGATGTCAGCAAGTTGCAAAAGTCTAGTGGTGCGGTTTTGCAATTCGCAGCTTTTTCTGAGAAAAGCATGTATCTTGGCGTTCGGAACAATTCGGCAACTGACGCCTCAGCAGGAAAATATGCATAATTACGGGACAACCACTGTATTAGTAGAAATAAGTCATTCGTGTTGCTGCTACCCTGACTATGTGTGTGTACTCGTACGTGTGTGTGTGTGTGTGTGTGTGTGTGTGTGTGTGTGTGTGTGTGTGTGTGGATGATCGAGAGATTTTGTGTATAGACGTACATAATCGCCTCAGCTTCAAAATTATGTGTTAAGAAAGATACTAAAAATAAATCTACTTTTTTTAAATTTTTTATACCAAACTTTTTTGGAGATATTCTTCTTATAGCAGTTAAAAAAATAACTTCGAGGAAGACATACATTAAAGCTGCAGCAAGTTATTGATGTTGCAGTCTTGTGTGATAAAAATTGACAAATTCAGTTATTTGTGAAAAACACCTAGTGACAGCGTCACTGCTAACTAAATTCACTGAAATCAATCTATATTACAAGCTGTGCAGTCCGAAGCGTTTTTTTATAGCGTTAAATGCATCCATTTAACTACTGCTAAAAGAGGACATTGGCTGTGAAACTCTTGTCTTTTTCACGAAAGCTGCTTTGCCAAGATGTCTCCAGTATTCTGAAGAAAATTTTCCCCGAGGATCTCAAAACGCTACAGATGGAAGACTATGGTACTGATGAAAAGGAGGAAGATCGAGTGAATTAAGTTCAAAAATGGCTCTGAGCACTATGGGACATAACATCTGAGGTCATCAGTCCCCTAGAATTTAGAACTACTTAAACCTAACTAACCTAAGGACATCACACACATCCATGCCCGAGGCAGGATTCGAACCTGCGACCGTAGCGGTCGTGCGGTTCCAGACTCTAGCGCCTAGAACCGCTCGGCCACTGCGGCCGTCATGAATTAAGTAATTGTATACAAAAAAAGGGACTAAGTGCGAGTAGCACGCATGCCCTGAGAGTCTGGTACAAACTTTACTGTGTAGATAGACTATTCACCAATACTGGGAACCGAAAATCTGGACGATTTTTGCCTGTGGTCGATACTTACACTGGCAACATAACGGTCACGGGAATTGCAAGACTTTCAAGAGTGTTTTAGTTTTAATTTTACCCACATATGACACATGACAAAAGAAATATTTTATCCTGTTAAATTTTGATCGTTGTGGTCTTTAGTCCAAACACTGGATTGATTCAGCTCTCCATGCTACCCTATCCTGTGCAAGGCACTTTAACTCCACGTAACTACTGCAGCCTACATTCTTCTGAATCTGGTTACCGTATTCTTGTCTACATCTACATCTGCATCTACATCTACATCCATATTCCACAAGCCACCTGATGGTGCGTGGTGGAGGGTACCTTGAGTACCTCTATCGGTTCTCCCTTCTATTCCAGTCTCGTATTGTTCGTGGAAAGAAAGATCGTCAGTATGCCTCTGTGTGGGCTCTAATCTCTCTTACTTTATCGTCATGGTCTCTTCGCGAGATATGCGTAGGAGGGTGCAGTATACTGCTTGGCTACTCGGTGAAGGTACGTTCCCGAAACTTCAACAAAAGCTGTACCGAGCTGCTGAGCGTCTCTCTTGCAGAGTCTTCCACTGGAGTTTATCTATCATCTCCGTAACGCTTTCGCGATTACTAAATGATCCTGTAACGAAGCGCTCTGCTCTCCGTTGGATCTTCTCTATCTCTTCTATCAACCCTATCTGGTACGGATCCCACACCAGTGAGTAGTATTCAAGCAGTGGGCGAACAAGTGTACTGTAACCCACTTCCTTAGTTTTCGGACTGCATTTCCTTAGGATTCTTCAAAAGAATCTCAGTCTGGCATCTGCTTTACCGACGATTAATTTTATATGGTCATTCCGTTTTAGATCACTCCTAATGCCTACTCCCAGATAATTTATGGAATTAGCTGCTTCCAGTTGCTGACCTGTAATATTGTAGCTAAATGATAAACGATCTTTCTTTCTATGTATTCGCAGCACATTACACTTGTCTACATTAAGATTCACTTGTCATTCCTTGCACCATGCGTCAATTCGTTGCAGATCCTCCGGCATTTCAGTACAATTTTCCATTGTTACAACCTCTCGATGTACTACAACATCAACCACAAAAAACCTCAGTAGACTTCCGATGTTATCCACAAAGTCATTTATATATATTGTGAATAGCAACGGTCCTACGACACTCCCCTGAAATCACTCTTACTTCGGAAGACTTATCTCCATTGAGAATAACATGCCGCGTTCTGTTATCTAGGAACTCTTCAATCCAATCACACAGTTGATCCGATAGTCCATATGCTATTACTTTGTTCATTAAACGACTGTAGGGAACTGTATCGAACGCCTTGCGGAAGTCAAGAAACACGGTATCTACCTGGGACCCCGTGTCTATGGCCCTCTGAGTCTCGTGGACGAATAGCGCGAGCTGGGTTTCACACGATCGACTTTTTCGAAACCCATGCTGATTCCTACAGAGTAGATTTCTAGTCTCCAGAAAAGTCATTATACTCGAACATTATACGTGTTCCAAAATTCTACAACTGATCGACGTTAGAGATATAGGTCTATAGTTCTGCACATCTGTTCGACATCACTTCTTGAAAACGGGGATGAACTGTGCCCTTCTCCAATCTTTTGGAACGCTACGCTCTTCTAGAGCCCTACGGCACACCGCTGCAAGAAGGGGCGCAAGTTCCTTCGCGTACTCTGTGTAAAATAGAACTGATATCCCATCAGGTCCAGCGGCCTTTCTTCATTTGAGCGATTTTAATTGTTTTTCTATCCCTCTGTCATCTATTTCGTATCTACCATTGTGTCAAGGGAGCGACAATCTGGAGAAGGAACTACTGAGCAGTCTTTCTCTGTGAAACAGCTCTGGAGAAAGACATTTAGTATTGCGGCCTTTCGTCTGTCATCATCTGTTTCAGTACCATTTTGGTCAGAGAGTGTCTGGACATAATGTTTTGTTCCACCTACCGCTTTGACATAATACCAAAATTTCTTACGATTTTCTGCTATGTCAGTCCATACAACTTTACTTTCGAATTCATTGAATGCCTCTCGCATAGCCCTCCTCACACTACATTTCGCTTCGTGTAATTTTTGTTTGTCTGCAAGGCTTTGGCTATGTTTATGTTTGCTGTGAAGTTCCCCTTGCTTCCGTAGCAGTTTTCTTACTCGGTTGTTGTACAACGGTGGCTCTTTTCCACCTCTTACGTTCTTGCTGGGCACATACTCATCTAATGCACATTGAACGATGGTCCTGAACTTTGTCCACTGATCCTCAACACTGTCTGTACTTTAGATAAAACTTTTGTGTTGGGCCGTCAAGTACTCAGAAATCTGCTTTTTGTCTGTTTTGTTAAACAGAAAAATCTTCCTACCTTTTTCAATATTTCTTTTTGCGGCTGAAATCCTCGATGCTCTAACCGATTTATGATCGCTGATACCCTGTTCTGCGTTAACTGTTTCAAATAGTTCGGGACTGTTTGTCACCCGAAGGTCTAATAAGTTATCGCTTCGAGTCCGTTCTCTGTTTAACTGCTCAAGGTAGTTTTTAGATAATGCACTTTAAATAATTTCACTGGATCCTTTGTTCCTGACACCCGTTATAAACGTTTGAGTCTCCCAGTCTATATCTGGTAAACTAGAATCTCCACCCAGAACTATAACATGGTCGGGAAATCTACTCGAAATATTTTCCAAATTTTCCTTCAGGCCTTGGTCTCTAATCCATTCTTCTAGTCAAGTTGTGCCACAAATTTCTCTTCTCCCCGATTCTCTTCAGTACCTCCTCATTAGTTATGTGACCTACCCATTTAATATTCATTATTCTTCTGTAGAACCACATTTCAAAAGCGTCTATTCTCTTCTTGTCTAAACCGTTTGTCGTTCGTCTATCACTTCCACACAGATCTTTATAGGAAAGACTTCCTAACGCTTAATTCTATATTCGATGTTAACAAATTTATCTTCTTCCGAAACGCTTTCTTTGCCGTTTGTAGTCTATATTTTATATCATCTCTACTTCGGCAATCATCACTTATTTTGCTGCCCGAAAACCAAAACTCATATACTACTTCAACTTCTCTTTTCCTAATCCAGATCCGTAAGCATCAGGTGATTTATTCGACTACATTCCATTATCCTCGTTTTGATTTTCTTGATTTTCATCTCATATCGTCCTTCCAAGACACTGTCCATTCCGTTAAAAGTTTCTTCCTGGTCCTTTGCTGTCTCTAACAGAACTACAATGTCATCGGCAAACCTTGAAGTTTTTATTTCTTCTCCCTGTACTTTAATTTCTACACCTAATTTTTATTTTGTTTCTTTTACTGCTTGCTCAGTGTGCAGAGTGAATAATATCGGGGATAGCGTACAACCCTGTCTCAATCTCTTCTCAACCAGAGCTTCTCTTTCGTGCCCCTAGACTCATATCACTGCTATCTGATTTCTGTACAAATTTTAAATAGCCTTTTGCGCTCTGTATATTACCCCTGTCACCTTTACAGTCTGAAAGATAGTATTCCATTCAAAATTGACAAAAGCTTTATATACGTCTACAAATGCTATAAATGTAGTTTCACCTTTTCTTCTATGAGAAGTCGTATGGTTAGTATTGCCTCACGCGTTCCTACGTTTCTCTGGAACCAAAACTGATCGCCCCCGAGGTCTGCCTCTACAAGTTTTTCCATTCTTCTGTAAAGAATTCATGTTAGTATTTTTCAACTATGACTTATTGAACTGATAGTTCTCTAATTTTCACATCTGTAAGCACCTGCTTTCTTTTGAACTGGAATTATTCTATTCTTCTGAAGACTGAGGGCACTTCGCCTATCTCATACATCTTGCACACCAGATGGAAAATGTTTGTGATGGATGGCTCTCCCAAGGCTATCAGAAATTCCAATGGAATGTTGTCTACTCCTGGGACCTTGTTTCGACTTAAGTATATCAGTGCTCTGTAAAATTCTTCACGTAGTGTATCATATCTCCGATCTCACCTTCATCTGTGTCCTCTTCCATTTTCATAATATTGCTGTCAAGAACATCTCCCTCGTACAGACCCTCTATATATTCCTTCCACCTTACTGCTTTCCCTTCTTTGTTTAGGACCGGTTTTCCATCTGAGCTCTTGATATTCATACCAGTGGTTCTCTTTTCTTCAAAGGGCAATTTAATTTTCCTGTGGGCGGCATATGTCTTACATCTGCGTTACATGCTTCTAGATCCCTACATTTGTCCTCTAGCCATCCTTGCTTAGCCATTTTGAACTTACTGCCGATCTCAATTTTTAGACGTTTGTATTTCCTTCCACCTGCTTCATTTATTGCATTTTTATATTTTCAACCTTCAACAGTTAAATTCAACATATATTTTCTTACGCCAGGATATCTGTTAGCTCTCGTCTTTTTACCTACTTGATCCTCTGCTTCCTTCACTGTATCATGCCTCAAAGCTACCCAGTCGTCTTCTGCTGTATTGCTTTCCCCTGCTATTGTCAATGGTTCCCTAATTCTCCCTCTGAAACCGTCAACAACATCTGGTTCTTACAGTTTATCCAGGTCTCATCTCCTTAAATGCCTACCTTTCTGCAGTTTCGTCAATTTTAATCCTCAGTTCATAACCAAATATTTGCGGTCAGTGTCTACACCTGCCCCTGAAAATGCCTTATAACTTAATATCTGGTTCTGAAATCTCTGTCTCTCCATTATATACTCAATCTGAAATCTTCCGGTGTCTGAAGGTCTCTTCCATGTATGCAGTTTCCTTTCATGATTCATAAACCAAGAGTTATTTGTAATTTAATTACACTCTGTGCAAAATTCTATCAGGCGGCTTCCTCTTTCATTGCTTTCCATCATTCCATATTGACCGACTACTTTTCCTTTAATCTTTTCCCTAATATCAAACTTCAGTCCCCCATGAACATTAAATTTTCGTCTCCCTTTACTACCTCAATAATTTCTTTCACCTCATCGTACATGTATTCAATCTCATCGTCATCTGAGAATCTAGATGGCATGTAATTTTGTATTAATGTGGTGAGTGTAGGTTTCGCGTCTATCTAGGCTGCAACAACGCGTCCACTATGCCGTTGCTAGCTAACATCCCATGGATGATCTGGCTCACATGCGGCTCCTCTTTGTCGAAATGTCTTGGCTCAAACCCGTCTAGGGGCTGAACCGCACGTGTCGCAATACACGCCCTAAATTAGACACTTGTGACCCTTTGGTTAAATTGTCTGACTGATGGCAAGTTTGCGATATCCAAAGGTAACGTAACATATAATAATAGTAATAATAATGTCGGGAACTAAATTAACGACCCATAAATGATGTAGGTCACACAGTTGCAGTTTGGTTAGAATAACGTTTATTCAGAAAGCAAACTAATAGCGAAAGTGGTCGTATTTAGAGTTACTGTTAGACTCGAGTGCATATCCATTTCATACAGTTCGATCATTCACAAGCTCATTACGAAACGCAAGTCAAATACTCCGCCTCCTTAACTACACGAAAAGTTAGAGTTCGCACGAGGCGCTCGGCTGCTCACCGGTCAGAGACAAATTCCCGCGATATTAAACAATGCGTAAGTTTCTAAGTCGTTTCACTTCCTCAAAAAATTGTTCAAATGACTCTGAGCACTATGGGACTGAATATCTAAGGTCATCAGTCCCCTAGAGATTAGAACTACTTAAACCTAACTAACCCAAGGACATCACACACATCCATGCCCGAGGCAGGATTCGAACCTGCGACCGTAGTGATCGCGCGATTCCAGACTGAAGCGCCTAGAACCACTCGGCCACAAGGGCCGGCTCGTTTCACTTCCTAGCTGCCTAAAGAGCGACTGTCCGCTTTCGCGTCTCAATCCGAATTGTACCCTTTGGTGTCTCCAGCCGAACTGTCCGCTTCCGCATCTATACCAGCACTGTATGATTTGGTGTCTAGACAAGAAATGTCCCCCTGCCTGTCCCCGGCCGCGTATTCCAGCGCGCCTAACCTCCTCGCTCAGCTGACTAGCGCAGTTCCCTATCCTGAAGCCGTCCATCTGATTGGCTACAGCCTATTCTACATTATTTTGCATTTTAACATATTTAAATAAACAAAGCTTGACCACTTTCACGTTCTAAATAAAGTAACAATAATATCCAGTACATGATAAATGTTAAATTCTTTTACATAAAACCAGTACAATTTCCGTCTTATCTTTGAATTTCACGGCCAGTAGTCTTCCATCCGTGTGCTTTCTGATAAATAAATAAAGAACAAAAGTAACTATTATGCACTAAACTTTAAAACAAATATTCTGTTATCTAATGATTCAATAAGGTCTCATGCTGTCATCCTTTAGTGTGTTTTGTGTGGAGGAAATGATGATCTAATCCTTAACTGAAAATACTTACAATTTAGATTCACTATATATTTTAATCAAATAAAGTTATAGAGTTAATATTTACAACATCTGTCATTTTAATGATGCGCTTCTACAGGGTGTTTCAAAAGTGACCGGTATATTTGAAACGGCAATAAAAACTAAACGAGCAGCGATAGAAATACTCCGTTTGTTGCAAGATGCTTGGGACAACAGTACATTTTCAGGCAGACAAACTTTCGAAATTACAGTAGTTACAATTTTCAACAACAGATGGCGCTGCGGTCTGGGAAACTCTATAGTACGATATTTTCCACATATCCACCATGCGTAGCAATAATATGGCGTAGTCTCTGAATGAAATTACCCGAAACCTTTGACAACGTGCCTGGCGGAATGGCTTCACATGCAGATGAGATGTACTGCTTCAGCTGTTCAATTGTTTCTGGATTCTGCCGGTACACCTGGTCTTTCAAGTGTCCCCACAGAAAGAAGTCACAGGGGTTCATGTCTGGCGAATAGGGAGGCCAATCCACGCCGCCTCCTGTATGTTTCGGATAGCCCAAAGCAATCACACGATCATCGAAATATTCATTCAGGAAATTAAAGACGTCGGCCGTGCGATGTGGCCGGGCACCATCTTGCATAAACCACCGCCACAAATTCACGAAGAATGTCCAGATAGCGTGATGCAGTAATCGTTTCGGATCTGAAAAATGGGCCAATGATTCCTTTGGAAGAAATGGCGGCCCAGACCAGTACTTTTTGAGGATGCAGGGACGATGGGACTGCAACATGGGGCTTTTCGGTTCCCCATATGCGCCAGTTCTGTTTATTGACGAAGCCGTCCAGGTAAAAATAAGCTTCGTCAGTAAACCAAATGCTGCCCACATGCATATCGCCGTCATCAATCCTGTGCACTATATCGTTAGCAAATGCCTCTCGTGCAGCAATGGTAGCGGCGCTGAGGGGTTGCCGCGTTTGAATTTTGTATGGATAGAGGTGTAAACTCTGGCGTATGAGACGATACGTGGACGTTGGCGTCATTTGGACCGCAGCTGCAACACGGCGAACGGAAACCCGAGGCCGCTGTTGGATCACGTGCTGCACAAGCTGCGCGTTGCCCTCTGTGGTTGCCGTACGCAGTCGCCCTACCTTTCCAGCACGTTCATCCGTCACGTTCCCAGTCCGTTGAAATTTTTCGAACATCCTTTATTGTATCGCTTTTCGGTCCTTTGGTTACATTAAACCTCCGTTGAAAACTTCGTCTTGTTGCAACAACGCTGTGTTCTAGGCGGTGGAATTCCAACACCAGAAAAATCCTCTGTTCTAAGGAATAAACCATGTTGTCCACAGCACACTTGCACGTTGTGAACAGCACCCGCTTACAGCAGAAAGACGACGTACAGAATGGCGCACCCACAGACTGCGTTGTCTTCCATATCTTTCACATCACTTGCAGCGCCATCTGTTGTTGAAAATTGTAACTACTGTAATTTCGAAAGTTTGTCCGCCTGAAAATGTACTGTTGTCCCAAGCATATTGCAACAAACGGTGTATTTCAATCGCTGCTCGTTTAGTTTTTATTGCCGTTTCAAATATACTGGTCATTTTTGAAACACCCTGTACATGAAATGTCGATCTTTAAGATCGACCAAAGCGTTCAGATTTTAGCATTCAGAGCTTTGTTGAAAAACTTATTAATTTCCCTTTAACAGATAATTCTAAATTATTATAAATATGATCAATATTCAAGTTGCATTGGGATCAAGATGAAAAGTTGTGAAGGATGGTAGATTAAAATAGCTGTGGCTTAATTCCCTGAATTACTACAGAATTAAACATTTTCCTTAAATGTTTCCCATTATGGCCTATCTTAGGTCCACCATATGTACACTGCTACGTCTCCCTGGCCACAAAAGCCTTCTACTGGATTTTCCTATGACGTAGGTTCTCGTCTGTCTCAGTCGCACACTCCAGCTCTTAGGCCTCAATAGGCAATAGACGCCTGTGAGTTTCCCCAACTCGATGTGAATCTGCGCTCTTAGTGGCACCTGGTCCTGAAAGACAGGGTTCGTTTCACAATTCATGAAGACTGACTGACTCTTTCGGCCATGTGTTTAAATTAGAGCGAAATGCTCGTTAACTCACACTGTTAGTAGTAGCTTATCCGCGTTCTTACTGTTTTATTCATTGTTAAACCTGCTCTTGCATTACCGATTTTTGATTTTGTATTTGTAACCCTGTGTTCATCTCACCAGAATTCACGTTCCTCCTGCCACCGAAAAAGTCTGATTAAAAGAGAAAAATCACAACGAGCTACGGAGGAGGTGATATTAATTCGCATGTTGAAACAACTACGAAACGAAAACGATAATTATAAAAAATCCCAAAAAAGCAGATAAAACATTTGTTAGTGCAATTCCAAAGCTGACGCATAGTAGAGATGCAGCCAAAACAGCCGTTATTGCTAAAATCGCAGCACCGTAAATCATACAAGAAAATGATCTCTTTAAAAAGTCGGCAATAAATGAAATGGCAAATGTAATGAAACAAAAACTAAAAACTTCAATAAACACCCCAAACAGAAAATTTGTACAAACAGAATCAAACAAACTAATAATGTAGCCACTAATAATGTGGTCTTACTGGAAACTGCCACACAAATTGATAGACAAGTTAATGAGCAACAAAAAGTGCAAGACACACTAATATGTGAACGATTAACAAAAAGATAGCTTCAGCGCTATTGTACATCCCAGAAGACACATATGCAAACACATTAAACGACGCTGTATGCGAGCAGGAGCTTTAAGATGAATCGACCTATGAAAGCCTTGAAAGCGGCTTTGTTGTACAATGCAGAACGGGACCAAAGGGAATAAATGCTAGTAGTGAGCCGGCATGCGAAATGCCAAGACATTGCTCACGGCATAATACTGTGATAAAGAAGAAGTAATTTGTGAACACTGTTCTGAAGAGGGTAACATCAGTAAACAACACTGTAATGGAAGCAGAACAGTCGCAGCGGGTATGCGATGTGAAACTACGGAGGAAATAAATGTTACGTGTATCAAACCCTCCTAACAGGGCACATTTTAAGAACAGATTATGGGTATGCTACACAGCACTGGAAAAAAATGAGAACTCTAATGACATCATTTACGTGCAGCTTACGTAAAAAAAAATAGTAAAGGGAAAGTGGGAGTGATACTGAAGATCATGCTTTGGTGACAGGAACTGGACAGCTATGTATAGAAAGAGTCAGCACACAACATGAGGAAGACAATGGGCTGTGTAGGGAAGTAATAAAAGTTTTGCCAATACAAGGTAATATGAAACTGTGACGAAACCTGTAGGAGTCACAGAGCCAGTCCGTGCAGGAAATAAACACTTACTAAGGAGAATAGGCAATCGAGCACAGACCAGAACAAATCCGCAATAGATTTATGAAAGCAAAGAAAATGTGCAGCAACATAACAGCGTTAAGACGCATGGTATGGTATAAGCACCTAAAAGGAGAATATAATACTTTTCGTTCCTAGCTTTGTAAATAGAATCAATCTCAGTGTAAATAACCTGCCAACAGATATGGAAAAGCAGGAGAAGCTACTGAAAGAGGTTGTGAGGGAAACTGGGCCGTCCAGTTAGCTAACGTGGTGAAAGCCAACTGAATATTTTGAAGGAGTAATGGAACTCGGTCGGGAAATATCCGAACAAATAGACAAAACATTAATATTTACGGTATTTAACGCTCGTCTGAGCAGAGCTGAATAAGTGACCTGATGAGAATACGTTACTTCTGACTGTCCAGGATCCTCTGGATACGCGGTTAAGTATGAATGCGAGCAGAGCCAGAGGGAATACTACAAGTCCACGCCCAGGGACTGACCTGTACAGAGGTCCCTCCTGGACGGCTTTCTGAACTGAACTCTCTTTCAAATGCCACCTGCTCCGCCTTTATACTGTGTGGTAGGTCATGTCTCCCTTTCCACGTTGCCACCACCTCCAGCTATCACTCCATGGGGCTTCATGTGTGACCACATATGGTAAACCCCCCCCCCCCCCCCCGCCCGCCGCCCCCACGCACTACCACACCACGTGGCTCCTCCATGTGAGCTCATGTGATACCTCATGAGTCTATAGGACACCAAAACCAATATACTTCTACAGTTCGCAGCTCATGGACTAGTGGCTAGCGTTGGGGTTCCGGGTTCGATTCCTGGCCGGGTGGGGGTTTTTCCCTGCCTGGGTGCTGGGTGTTTGTTTTGTCCTCCTCATTTCATTATCATCATCATTCGTGACAGTGGCTGGATCGGACTATGTACAAAACTGGATTGTGCAAGAAATGGGACTTCGTACGGGCGCTGATGACCACGCAGTTGAGGCCCCCCCCCCCCCTACAAACCAAACATCATCATCATCAACACCCTACTAGTGGCGTCTCCTTCGCACTCTGGGTACTTTCTAGAAGATTTATTCGTCCTGGCTTCTGTTCTGTAGCCTTTCAGGCGTTGCATCTTTAAATATGCGACAAGGTTTTTACCAGAAGTAATGAGATGTATTGTGGGATACGTTGTGTAAACACTCATTTTATGGTGCATGTTCATGAAACATGTTCATAAAACAGATGCGAATGGCCAAATTTTCTAATATAGATCCATCATCCACAACAGAAATAAAAACAGGAGAAAGCGATCAGAAGCGCCATTAAGTTAGATGAGGCTGTAAGAAAGGAAGGACAGGTGAAGTTAGATGTTTGTGACTCCAAGAACCGTACCAATAATGGTATTAAACAAAGCCATTACAGTAACAAAAAGTATCGCAGTGTTGTTCGGAACACGTAATCGGTGTGGAAATTTTAACCTGAAGTGACATTTGCGGACTGATTCTTCTGTAAATTATTCATCTCTGGAAAGTTCTCGCTTTTACCTCGTCTAACTGTCTTTGGAAAGGCGTGAATGCAATCTTTCGTAAAAGTGGTAGTATATGATCTGACTTATAGATTCTACAAACCAACTTGTTCGTTTGCAACATCCTCCAATGATGTATGAAATTTCGAAGGAATTATTTTATTGCAAGTCTTTTGTATCTCTGTGAAACTCCGACTCTAATACGGGAATCCGTATGTATTTCATATCAACTCCCACTTCTTCCTCAGTCACGTCATTAAACAGTTTCTCTGACTCGGAGAGTATTTTGGTGTACTCTTTCGAATTATGAACCTCTCCTTTGCAATTAATGGTAGAGTTCCTCTTGAAGTCTCAATTTATACGTTACTGTTATCAATTTCATCGAAGACTGTTTTCACTTTTCGGTAAGGTGAATAAATACCTCCACCTACCGGTTCTCTTTAGAGTTCTTCGTATTTTTGTCACCTCCACCTACCGGTTCTTTTTAGAGTTCTTCGTATTTTTGTCCTGCAGCCGTTGGGCCTTCGCCTTGGATTCCCTACACTCCCTACTTGTCATCCAGGCTCAATGCTAATCACTGCCCAGCGCGGTTAAATCCGCTGCTGCTGCCAGCGTATTGAGCTCTGTGTACTAAATCTGACACCCTATCACCCCCGAATCAACAACATATTTTATCATATATACTTCCTACTACACTTTATACTATATATGCAGAATAAGTAAAATTTAGGTTTTTGTTATCCTACCTGTTCCCGTAAATTTAATGTCCAGGAGACCTGGAGGCTGTGCGGATTCGATCGCCGCTGCAGTGTCAGAACAGAGGTTTCCGCTACGGCGAGCCGTTGCCCCAGCGACGGCTGCGTACGTACAATGGCCGCCGGCGCCCGTTGTCCGGCGCTGGGCGTCGCTCTTCGTTAATCCGGCAGCGAGCGTGACCCGTGGAGATGTAATGCGGCTCAATCCGTTTTAGCGCGATCCGCCGCTGCCCGCCGTACATCCTGTCCACTCCCTGGACCGGTAATACACTTTGCGAGACCACGCTCTCCACATGCAAAAACGAAAAAAAGACAAAAAAAGGGAAAAAGGGGTCACCCAGTTCACTGCTGGCTTTATTTGTGGTAGCTGCAAAATGACAAAGTCTCTGAAGCTAAATACTCGTATATATATATATATATATATATATATATATATATATATATATATATATATATATATATATACATTTATTAATCACTTCTGTTCTGGACAGGCTCGAAAATTTCAGTCTGATTTAAATTACTGGCATGTGAAATGTAAGCTCCTAAGGTGTGACGTTGTCGCTGTAGGTATTCTCTCCAGGCACCCTCCGAAGCGCTCTGCTCTCGATGACATTTAAAAATTAACATCGCTGTAGTGTGCCGAAGAGTAATATTGATCACGACAGATTACTTTTGGTAATATCTGCACTGATACACATTTATTATGTCACGACCGGTTTCGTTCGAATGACCATCATCAAGCTACATAGCAGAAAGGCTTCATAAAAAAATCCCTACAGAGAGTTGTGCCAATATCATAACTGAAGAATTTTCTTTCTTATGAAACGCAAAAGGCAAATTATGAAACTTGGCTCCCGTCGACCACCCGGGAAAAGCACGTCGAGCAGTAAGGGCAGGCAGCTTAGCGTGCTTCGTAGTTACGTGCAACGACCGCGAGTTTCTGCAGTCTTCCACTAGATTAAAATTTTGAAAAAACAAGTCATTATCCTTTCCATCACGATGAAACTTCTCAATGTGATCCGTTCATTGACTGTATTAGCCTTTCTATACTTCATATCTCCTCTATTTATCGGTGCTTCTGTGCTTCCAATTCTGGGATGAAGCATGAATAGCCTAGCGTTTCCCAGAGAGCCACGTCGGCAATTTAATACATAGATAATGTAATTTCTCAAGTTATATTCACGTGTATATAGGTATAGCAAGTGTATATATGCTCACACAATCATGTTTATTGTGTATCCATGCAACGTTTCTGTGTCCCATGCTATATTTCTATATGCCCTTTCCCATACACAGATAGTGTAATATCTCAAGTTATATTCACGAGTATATGGGTATAGTAAGTGCATATATGCTCACGCAATCATGTTTATTGTGTGTAAATGTTACGTTTCTGTGTCCCATGCTACATTTCTATATGCTCTTTACTATTCCTTATCTCGTGTGCAAGGGAGACTGTGTGAGTGTCTGCGTCTGATGCGTCCATATACCTACGTTCATGGGCATGATTTATTAATTAGTTTAGTCAATTTTTGCGTATAGGCTAAGTGGTACTTGCTGGGCCAAAGATACATTCGGGGACACTGGTCAGCAGCTATTCTATAGACTGGTACGGGTAGCAGTAACCTATTTCCTCTGGCCACTTGGGCTGTTACTTGTCGACCAGTGTCCAGTACCGCGATGCAGCACCACTCGCTGGGTCTTCAGGACATTAGAGTGTCTCTTTTGGTCACCTCAGTAATGTAAGTGAAGAAGTTGGAAATTGTAAGATCTTTGTTTAGTTGAGATGCTAATGAGTTCTTCTGGGTCCATCCAATGTAAATCAAACCGTAAAATTGTGTTCACCGATGGTGTCCTATCAAGGTTATTCATATTTCATTTCCTTAATTGGACTTGTTGTCCCTCCACAATTTAACGATGGGTGAATTCTTTGGCCAACATATACTTCATCCCAGTTAGTGTGAATGTCCTTCATGTTAATATGTTGTATATACTGGGTCCAAAATTATAGCAACAAACGAAAATTTTGTAATGTTACGTTTATTTTGCCGAAAAACAGTATAAACGAGTGATAGTAAAGTTGAAACAATGTAAAGAATACAGAACATAAACAACTGCATATAAAGGTAGACAAATATGTTCTATTTTTTCGACGTAAAGGATTTGCACGTGCATTCCAACAAGTGGTTAATATACTCATTATAGAGAGTGACGGGCAGCAATAAAGGCCTGACGACGACGGGACATGTTGTGAAAGATGTCATCAGTCTCATGTTGAGGCAATAACGCCCTCTCTTCCTGCACAGCTGCTCACAAGTTCTGGGGAGTGGTTGGTGGATGCTGACTGATGCAGCCCGTCTCCCTAGTGCTCGCCCGGACTTGCTCTATGAGATTCACATCAAGAGCGCGAGCAGGCCACGCCATGCATGCTATACCTTCCATTTCCAAGAAAAAATCAACCGCTTATGCTCTGTTAGGTCGAGCATCATCGTCGGTCAGCATGAAGCTTGGGCCCACAGCACCTCACATTAACCAAACATGAGCTTCGAAGATCTCGTCTCGATACCTGAAAGCAGTTACATCTTTCAAATTCACCGGTACAATTTCATGAAGAGGTCTTCGAGTGGTCAACACAGTCCCAGCCAATCATGGATCCTGCTCGATATGGGAGTAAATCTACGATGTTTGGGTCTCGAAATCGTTCCATATTCCATCTAGATACGAATCCGTTGAGAATCCCTCTCTAAACCAAATCAGGGCTCATGTGGGGTAAGAACGTTGGCCCACTCTTCGAGCGTCCATGTATCTTATTGACAACTCTGCTCCAGACGTTGCATTCTGTGAAGACATGTCAGAGATACCTGAGTTTCTCCTGGCGTTTTCAACTCTCAAATAACTTCCGGGAATTCAGCTGGGTAACACTTTTAGCGACTGCCGATATTTCGGCGGGAGAACACCCCGCCACTCTCAAGGCAAACGCCTTGAAAGCGGCGGGATGTTCTCCCTCCGAAATATCGGTGGTCGCTGAAAGTGTTACCTGGCTGAAATTCTGCAAATTATTTGAATGTCAGGGATAAACGTACAGCAAAGATCTATTTAGCAGAACAATATTTTAAGGACGTGTCAATCAATGGATAACAATAGGTTTGCCCCTTAGTGCATACTTGCCCCTGATGTAGGCAACCTGCACCAACTGCATGCCCCTGATTGTATCCTCCTACTGACAGCAGCGCCTAGTATTGCAGGCAACCGTCACAAAAGAGCACTTTACCGAAGACTTCTGCACACTGTTTGCCTTGATAAAATATGTTCGGTGGATGCTAGATGCCAGTTGCTGTGCAATACTAAGGCAGTACTATCAATAGGGGCATAGAGAGAGAGAGAATCAGGGGCATTCTGTTGGTGCAGGTTGCCTACATCAGGGGCAAGTATGCACTCAGGGCCAAACCTATTGTTATCTATTAAGCTATTGCTCTGCTAAAAGGATCCTTCCTACTGATTGACAGGTCGTTAATCTATCGTTCCCCCGTCCCTCCCCACCCTTCAGGAAACCTCCAGTCCACCCCCCTCCTCCTCGCTGCTACAGCTACACTTTCAGGTCTGAGTTACTGGCATATCCCCTCTGTTATCAAGTTGATTGACTACTTAATTAAAATTATCGATTAACTACCCTCTTCCCCTCAGGTAAACCCCTCCACTCCCACCCTACCTCCCAGAAATTGGCGGGAAAAAGACTCAGTTAATCGGTCACTTGGAGGGAATTCGATTGCAGTGTATGGAATATTGTTTAAGCAATTTCGATAATGTGTGGAGTATTGATTATTTAAACAATTTCTGGGATTCAATTTTTTTTATTTAGAGAATTTTTCAGGAAATCAGTCCCTCCCCCCACCCCCGCCTCCACATCCACCTCCCTCTCACCCTTCCCTCACCACCTCCCTCCTCTACTTGGAAATTGGCGGCTCTCCTGTGGAGAGGAAGGATCTCATGAAGGGATGTTCCAGGGTATACTGTTTATTAAAAAATCAGATTTCGGGGGTGGGATTTCTCTTGCTCATCGTTCTCGCCTGATCGGAAACATGCAGGTTTTATAAGAGGTAGTTAAATCTATCGCCTTTCTTTTTATTCCAATCGTGCAAGGAATATCGTCATGAAACATATATCAGACATACTTACACAGTTAAAAAGCACACACTGCCCGCCGCATCCCCTTTACAGGATCGCACACAACGCCGCTGCACACGTTCCCATGAGTGAGGATGCACCGGCAGCCCTCGCAGAGCGACGACGCGGCCGTCAGCTACCGACCCAGGCACAGGTGTCAGTTCAGGTCCCGCGACCATGAGGCAGTGGTGGCATCCCTTTCATACTTGACTCCTGAGAAGAACCTGTCGAAATATGTGTCCACCTAGGGGCCGTTGCGGGAGCCATGACGCATATCCTTTGTGCCTACGGTCCAGCGAGATGTTCGCAAAGCAGATCATCATCAGCGACATGTTTGCATTGTGGCTCACCCCCGCAGGCGCAGCTAAAAGGTTGTCAGTGTCATACTAAGGTAATATCTCTATGTAAATAACAGCCAAGTCTCCCTCTGGATGCAGTATAGAAACCTCTTGCAGTGCTGCCCAAAATCACGCAGGATGCATTCTTCCTAACTATCCTAAGGGGACAGCCCGTCCATTACACATCAGCCTCTTCCCAGAAATCTTAAAGTGTTACACGAATAGTTAACGGTCGCTTTTGTTGTTGTTGTAGGAGCTTACGTGAAGCCTCAGCTTATCTGCGTGAAAATTCTTGTCCTAAAAGGACATGTTTATGAAAATAGCTTAGGATAACACCGATTGCATTCTTCTTGATGGTCCTAACGATGCACAGCGTGTTCCCTTCCCGACAATCGTGTCATACTGCTTTCAACATACGTCTCAGAAACGGTAAACGATCTTACCGCTAACAGCCTTGTTCATGTTTGTGCACGCTCTTGAAAACACCGTTAATCGTAAAAGCATTCTTGTTGTTTGGCAAAAGAGCACTGCCTAAGCACAGACAGCAGAAAACAGAATAATTATGCAAACAGAATTCGAAGCACTGTTCAACAGAAGAGAAAAATGGCGGGAATTTTCGCTGTCCTACAGCTACTGATCCGGAGATGCCCTAATGTCACAGTGGTGGATGAGGGACACCGTCCCGCCAGAGTTGGATGATCTGCTTCAACTTGTCTTTGAACACTCGATTTCTCAGAACTTCCCATAGATATCTTGCCTCCATCGTGTTCAAACCGGTTTGTACAGGTTCATATGTCCCAGCACAAGGGACTTCTTGTGAATGAATTGTGTATTCTGATTGAATCTTACTGAATTTACACGCCAAGTGACTGATGCTACCAGTGTGGGAGCACTGTCCTCTACTTTATTCTGCAGATGAGACTCTGAGTGTCAAAAATATTTTGTACAGATCGTCATATTGAACTGACAGTTAAACCCTGCAAAAATTGTCTACAGATCGTCAAATACATCCCACGTCCTCACCGTGCCCAGCAAACACGCCACCGCCAACTGTGTTTAGCCTATCTTTTCGAAAAACCGTTTGGCTCTTCACAAAAATTTCTGCTGAACTTATTTCTGGCTTTAGCCAGTTTTCAGTGTCTGTAACTATATGAGCATCAGTGCTTTCTCTTAGTGCTTGGAGCTTTGGTACTTTCTCAACACAGCTACGACAATTTGCAACTGTTATAGCGATGGTTCCTGTATCTACGTTCTTCCTGTGTACGGGTTGTACTCTTTGAGACTGAAGTCCTTTTTGTGTTTTCCCGCGACCCTCTAACCCTAAAGAGCACCCAGTCCACGCCACACAGCCCCTGCTACGCTTGTAACTGCCTCCTGCGTGCAGTGGACTAACGACTTATTCAGCGGAATCCGAAACCCAACCACCCTACAGCGCAAATCGAGGAATCTGCAGCATACACTGTCGCAGAACCGTCTGAGCCTCTGATTCAGACTCTCCACTCGGCTCTGTACCACAGGACTCAATCGATCCTGTCGACTGTGCTGAAAATGGTGAGCTCTGCGTTGAACTCACGCACAAGACTGTCAGTCTTTATCTCTTCTGTTAGCCGCTCGAAACCAGAGAGAATCTCTTCGGATCCAAAGCCATACACATCATTCTCACTAACGTGAGCCTCCACGTTCCGCTGGCAGCACCCTGTGCTCTTCGTGGCTACTAGAAGGACTCGTTCCGTGTCTGGAATGACTCCACCCGGTATGCACACGGAGTGCACATTGTCTTTCTTCCCCTTCTTGGCAACCATGTCACTATGGGGCCCCTTAATGCGCCTAACATTGGAGCTCCCCACTACCAATAATCCAATTCTCTGTGATTGCACAGGTCTAGCAGGTTGAGAGGTTTCCTCTGAAACAGGACAGGCGGTTGCACTTGGCTGAGCGACAGTGTCAGCCGCAGACAGAACTAGGAACCTGTTTGTGCAACCAACCGGGGGGGGGGGGGGAGGGGGGGGGGCTTACGTGCGGTGCAATGGGAAGACTTTCGCCGCCTGCCACTCCCCGAGGCGACCTCCCAATCGTCCACGGGTGAGGGGTCAACCTCAGTACAAGCAGTAACTGGGAAGGTCACTGGTGCAGGCTAATCGGCGGACTCAGTCGTGGTTAACTTCCGTTGGATCAGATCGGCCGGCCCAAAACAGTGGTACCGATTCACTGCAGCTTCAAGATAAGTAACAGAAGCCATCACAGCTTGGCGCTGAGAACGAAGTGTGCAGCCACACACGACAGTCACACTTCCCAACCAAACTAAAAGCAGTAGAAAGTTACACTACTCAGACAAACAGACTATTGACACGTGCTGCGGAAATCACGGTGTCTCACAAATAACATTAATATGCCGAGATTCAAAAACCGAACTACCGAAGCAGTCGGACTAAATAATTCGCCCGCGATTTGGACCTTGTAATATGTCACGAAATCGGCTTACTTTGTGACACAAACGAAAACACGAGAACTGTGACTATTAGATATAAAAATAAACACGCAGAAACTCAAGAAACTAAACTATCAAAGCACACAGCTGAAATTATACAATTCGCTCCTAGTTAGGAAGTCGTAAAAGTCACAAAATTGGTTACTGCTCTCTGGTTTTGGGTGGCTGGAAGAACAGTAAGGACTGCCAGTCTTGCTTGTGAGATGAAGGTGAAGCTCACCATCTGTAGCATCGCCGACAAAACCTACTTTGGTCCTTTGGTTCAAAACCGAGTGGAAGGTCTGAATCAGAGGCTCAAACCGTTCTGCGACCATGTGGTTTTCTAGGTCAGAGGGTCTCGGAAAAGTGCAGAAAAGGCATCAGTTTCAAAGGAAGCAGGACGAATACAGGAAGAGGATAGACATTGGAACAATAAATGTTGCAGCTGTAAATTGTGGTAGTTGTGTTGGAAAAGAACCAGAGCTCTAAGCACTGACAGATAGCACTGAATCACAAGTCGTTATAGGTACGGAAAGCTAAGTAAAGCCGGAAATAAGTTCAGATATAATTTTTGCAAAGGACCTAACGGTGTGAGAAAGTATAGATTAAATACAGCTTGTTGTGGAGTGTTTATTGTTGACAGAAGTAATTTACCTTTTCGTGAAATCAAATTAGTAGTTTCTGTGAGTTAATATGGGTAGAGGTTATAATTTACAACCAAAATAAATTAATAACTGGTTCCATTTACCGATCCCCCGTTTGAGATGATACAGTTACTGAATAGTTCAAAGAACGATTGGGTGTCATTTCAAATAGGTATACCTCACATACAACTGTAGCTGGTGGTAATTTCAATGTATCCTCGATATGTTTGTGAAAATACATGTTAGGCATGGTAGTCAATCCATTGCAGGTATAAAAAGTTGTCTGAAATGATGCTGAATGCCTTCTCAGAAAACCGATCGGAGTGGCCGTGCGGTTCTAGGCGCTACAGTCTGGAGCCGAACGACCGCTCCGGTCGCAGGTTCGAATCCTGCCTCGGGCATGGATTTGTGTGATGTCCTTAGGTTAGTTAGGTTTAATTAGTTCTAAGTTCTAGGCGACTGATGACCTCAGAAGTTAAGTCACATAGTGCTCACAGCCACTTGAACCTTCTCAGAAAACTATTTAGAACAATTAGTTCAGGAGTGAACTTGAAGGGTAAATTGTTGTCAAAACATACTTGAGGTCTTACGAACAAACAATCTTGACCAAATAAGGAGCATCATGACAGGTAGAGGGATTAGTGACCACAAACTTGCTGTAGAGAGACTGAATACCGTAGCCCTTAAATGGCTCTGAGCACTATGGGACTTAACATCTGAGGTCATCAGTCCCCTAGAACTTAGAACTACTTAAACCTAACTAACCTAAGGACATCACACACATCCAAGCCCGAGGCAGGATTCGAACCTGCGACCGTAGTAGTCGCGCGGTTCCGGACTGAAGCGCCTAGAACCGCTCAGCCACAGTGGCCGGCGTAATCCTTAACCCATCAAAAGTAAACGCAATGTACATCTATTTAAAAAAGCAGATAAAATTTCGTTTGGTTCCATCCTCAGAGACAGTCCCCACTCCTTCCAATCTGACTACGTAAATGTCGACCAGATATGGTTTACATTCAAAGAAATATTATCGACATGTATCAAATATATTAATAAGAGGTGGTAGTGATTCCCCATGGTACACAAAGCATCTCAGCCATTATGGGAGGAGCAACAGAAAAGCATGCCATATTCAAAAGAATGCAAAATCCCAAAGTTTTTTGAAGTTTTACGGAAGCTCGAAATTTATTGCGAACTTCAATGCGAGAGATTTCAGTAGTTTCCACAGTGACGCTCTGTGTCGAAATCTGGTAGGAAAACCGAAGAGAGTCTGGTCTTATGTAAATTATACTAGTGGCCAGACTCATTCAATACCTTCGCTGTTCTATAACAGTGAGGATGTTATTGATGACAGTGCCCCTGTAGCAGAGTTACTAAAAATGGTTTTTCGAAATTCCTTCGCAAAAGAAGACGAAGTAAATACTCAAAAATTCGAATCAAGGACAACGCCCACATGTGTAACTTAGAAGTAAAGATCCTCCAATCTAGCGAAGCATTTTAAAACACTTAGGAAGGCAAAACTTCCAGTCCAGAGGGTACACCAGTCATGCTCGTTTCGGAATATGCTGATACAATAGCTCCGTACTTAGCAAATCACATACAACCGTTCGCTCGTAGAAAGATCCGTATCCGATGACTGGAAAGTTGCACAAGTCACATCAATACCCAAGAATGGATATAGGAGTAATCCGTTGAATTACGGACCAGTATCACTAACGTCAATTTTCTGTAGGATCCTGGAGCATATACTGTGCTCGAACGTTATGAATTACTTAGGAGAAAAAAATTTATTGACAAATAGCCAACACGCATTCAGAAAATATCGTTCTTGTGAAACACAACTAGCTCTTTGTCCTCAAGAAGTAATGAGTGGTATCAACAGGGAATCTCAAACTGATACCATTATATTTCAGTTACTATATAAATCACACAAATCTAAACGTCGTGAACTCAATTAGATACTTAGGGATTACAATTACAAATAACATAAAGTGGATTGATAACATAAAAATTTTTGAGGGGGACGCATACCCAAGACTGCAGTTTGTAGGCTGAACGTTGGGAAAATTTACACTACTGACCATTAAAATTGCTACACCACGTAGATGACTTACTACAGACGCGAAATTTAACCGACAGGAAGAAGATGCTGTAATATGCAAGTGAATAGCTTTTCAGAACATTCACACAAGGTTGGCGCCGTTGGAGACACCTACAACGTGCTGACATGAGGAAAGTTTCCAACCGATTTCTCATACACAAACAGCAGTTGACCGGCGTTGCCTGGTGAAGCATTGTTGTGGTGCCTCGTGCAAGGAAGAGAAATGCGTACCATCACGTTTCCGATTTTGATAAAGGCCGGATTGTACCCTATCGCGATTGCGGTTTATCGTATCGCGACATTGCTGCTCGCGTTGGTCGAAATCCAATGACTGTTAGCAGAATACGGAATCGGTGGGTTCAGGAGGGTAATACGGAACGCCGTGCTGGATCCCAACGGCCTCGCATCACTAGCAGTCGAGATGACGGGCATCTTATCCGCATGGCTGTAACGGATCGTGCAGCCACGTCTTGATTCCTGAGTCAACAGATGGGGACGTTTGCAAGACAACAACAATCTGCACGAACAGTTCGACGACGTTTGCAGCAGCATGGACTATCAGCTCGGAGACCATGGCTGCGGTTATCCTTGAAGCTGCCTCACAGACAGGAGCGCCTGCGATGGTGCACTCAACGACGAACCCGGGTGCACGAATGGCAAAACGTCATTTTTTCGGATGAATATAAGTTCTGTTTACAGCATCATGGTGGTCGCATCCGTGTTTGGCGACATCGTGGTGAACGCACATTGGAAGCGTGCATTCGTCATCGCCATACTGGCGTATCACCCGGCGTCATGGTATGGGGTACCATTGGTTACACGTCTCCGCCACCTCTTGGTGCCGGCCGGAGTGGCCGTGCGGTTCTAGGCGCTGCAGTCTGGAGCCGAGCGACCGCTACGGTAGCAGTTTCGAATCCTGCCTCGGGTATGGATGTGTGTGATGTCCTTAGGTTAGTTAGGTTTAATTAGGTCTAAGTTCTAGGCGACTGATGACCATAGAAGTTAAGTCGCATAGTGCTCAGAGCCATTTGAACCAATCACCTCTTGTTCGCACTGACGGCACTTTCAACAGTGGACGTTACATTTCAGATGTGTTACGACCCGTGGCTCTACCCTCCATTTGATCCCAGCGAAACCCTACATTTCAGTAGGATAATGCACGATCGCGTGTGCAGGTCCTGTACGGGCCTTTCTGGATAAAGAAAATGTTCGACTGCTGCCCTGACCAGCACATTCTCCAAATCTCTCACCAATTGAAAACGCCTGGTCAATGGTGGCCGAGCAACTGGCTCGTCACTATACGCCAGTCACTAGTCTTGGTCAACTGAGGTATCGTGTTGAAGCTGCATGGGCAGCTGTACCTGCACACGCCATCCAAGCTATGTTTGACTCAATGCACAGGCGAACCAAGGCCTTTATTACGGCTAGAGGTTGTTGTTCTGGGTACTGATTCCTAAGGACCTATGCACCCAAATTGCGTGAAAATGTAATCACTTGTCGGTTCTAGTATAATACATTTGTCCAATGAATACCCGTTTATCATCTGCATTTCTTCTTGGTGTAGCAATTATAATGGCCAGTAGTGTAATAGGTCTACTAAAGATACAGCTTTTACCACGTTTGTCCGCCCTCCTCTGGTATATTGCTGTGTGGTGTGGTATCCACGACAGAGAGCGCTGACAGAGGACATCAAAATGTTCCAAAGAGGGACAGCTTGTTTTCTGTTGTCACGAAGGAAGGGAGTGAATGCCACGACTATGATACAAGAATTTGGAAGGCAGACAATAAAACGAAGGCGTGTTTCGCTGCCTTAGGACCCCATCATGAAATTTCAATCACCAACTGTGTTCTCAGAGTAGAAAATATTTTGTTGGAGTCAACCTACATGGATAGAAATGATCATCATAGTAAAATAAGAGAAACTAGAGTTCCCACGGAAAGATTTAAGTGTTAGTTTCGCCAATGCCCATTTCGAGAGTGGAACGGTACAGAAATAGCTTAAAGGTTGTTCAGTGAACACTGTCACGAAGTGGGAGAGTAATCATTAGATATCAATGTAGATGTAGATGTAAATTATGACATAGGACCCTGATCGTCTGACAGATTCCCTCAGCAATATAATTACCCACTATCAAATAACGTACGCACATTTCGTCACCTATACTACTCAACAGGCGAACTTAATATCCAAGTAGACGATACACCATCCCTTCATTACCGAATGTGTGAGAGTGATTCGAGAAACGCCTTAGGGAGATTATGTTATTTGCTTGTCACTTGTGGTTTCTATAGCACGACGCACCCCGGCATCATAATGAGAAGACGAGTGCTTTATTTTACTGTTTGACATGCCTTCGATTCAGTTGGCCGAGAAAACGATGTGATTCATTAATGCAAAGAAAACGCTTTCCGTGACATCCTATATTACACAACTGTCTCTCTGAAGAATCAGTGTAACCTGATGCCCTATTTATTGCATTGAAATTATAGAATCGTTCTCTGGTTGTGTGCCGAGATGCCGCAGTTACAGGAAAAGACGTAACCGACAAGAGTGAAAGAGCCGTCTATCATAAATGCCCTCAATCTAAATTGCGTCAAGAATTCCACGAGAGGAAAGAGGTTCGTGGTAAGGGAAAACGAATGCAAAACAAACCGTCAGTCGCATTCAAGTCAATAATGCGTCTCTCCAGGGCTCTGAAATTATCTCTGTCCCTGCACCGGTATGAGCTGCGTTCTTTTTTCTTTCTTTCCTTTTCTTACCACTCCATGTAAACGATCTTTGATGGCACATCATACTTTCAGATATCTTAATGCATATTTCATCAGTCCTTATTAACATTTGACGAATTTGTTTTTCTTTACTTTTATCACCTGCTGTCCTGACCGACGCTCTAACCCTGTATACTGCGACTGAAGTTGTTTTTAATGGCGATAACACAGACTGCAAAAAATCAGACAAGTAATGTTTGCAATACTTCCATGCATATGGTGTACTTTATTAATAAGTAAATCAACAATCAGCATGCAGTTTCAATCACAGTGGAGGAACACATCCAGTATGCTAATTTATCCTTACCAATGAATGAACAGTTACGTATATTGGATAAAGTTTTAAATTAAATGAGCTTTTGTTTCAGGGTTTGCTACGGCTATTACATGAATTAAATGAGTGGTTGCCCATTACTTGTTTGGTTCAGTGTTTGCTTAATTTCCTTCTGGACCATAGTTCATATTTGCATGTACGGTAGTTGTATATTTGACTTATATCCAAATAAGAGTGAAGCAGCATTTGAGATTGAGTTGCTTGCAAAAGATGAAGCTTGTAAATGAGCAACCAGACTATCTAGAAATCCGAGATAAAAGAAAAACAATTAGTACTCCAAACAGAAGTTTATATTATAATCATGCAATAAAATGTCTTTGAAGCATATGAGACGAATGAAGACGATTCATCCACATTCTCTTCAAAAATGGCTAAAATTTTCTAGCTCAGACGATTTCACTGCGAATATGGTGTAATTATTTTCTGGTACATCATTCGTGATCAGGTTGCCAGATTCGCTACATTCATTTCACACTAATTTATAGGCCATGTTACTATTATTCGGTCAGTGCATTTTCATTTCGAATAAGTGTGTATTTACAAGCATATTCAGAACTTCATTTAAAACGATGGGAGGGTCGGTTATCATAAATTAGTATATCATTTACGAGATGTGACATCATAGCTGCGACGCTGCCACAGTAATAACAATAAAGGTTACGGGAGAAAGAAAATTTCGCTGTGAACCAATATTTGTCAACGCCATTGTCAAACATTGGTCAAGCCTGTTGATTCTTTATAAAATGTGAGACATGCATGCAAGGTATAAACTGTGAATATATTGCAGAATTTACGTTCCACTCCTCATAGGGTACTATGCAAGTATGAAATTGCAAGGCAGAAACACAACAAAATTTATTAGTGAAACTGAAACCGATAATATGCCTAAACAATAACTGAGGCAGAGCATTTCCACAGCGACTTATAAAAAAATACGAGACCTTACTTTTCGGATTATCCTCGTATTAGGACGACAGTGAGTACTCTGAAACACATACCATGTAAGTCATCGACTTCACTCTACTACAGAAATTTCCAAATTCACTTGCTCACATTAGGCCTTCGCATTAGACTCTCAGTATCGTCCCACATACAACTTAAATATACCACAAATCCCTATTACTACCTATATTGTTCGAGAGACTTCTCTTGGTTGTAAGGTCAATGCCGGTAATGCAGATCCCTTCCTAAATACTTCCTAATGAGACTGCATTTGCTCCACTATCAGCTTGCTTGGTATTTTGATGTAAAGAAAGTAACTCTGCTCCCCTTCCTCGATGTAGATTTTCCTGGAGCTTTGACATGATTTCAAATGCGGAAGTGATAATCCCTTCAAATTACATGGATTTGGATGCGGACAATGACTTGGGATAATTTATAACATCAAACGCAATTAGGTTTCTGATTAAACAAGTTATATACTAAAATTTTATCTCTGTGCTTCAGAGACATTACGAAACACAAAAAATTCCAAACTCCATCAAGATCCACTGCAAGTACTATGACAGTTAGGCAGGATGTGAGAAAACTTGGATTTTACGGTCTAGCGGCTGCTCATAAGCCACACATCACGCCGGTAAATGCCAAACGACTACTCGCTTGGTGTAAGGAGCGTAAACATTGGACGACTGAACAGTGCAAAAACGTTGTGTGGAGTGACGAATCACGGTTCACAACGTGGCGATCGGATGGCGAATGCCCAGTGAACGTCATCTGCCAGCGTGTGTAGTGCCAACAGCAAAATTCGGAGGCGATGGTGTTATTGTGTGATCGTGTTTTTCATTGAGGGGGCTTGCACCCCTTGCTATTTTTGGTGGCATTATTACAGCACAGGCCTACATTGATGTTTTAAGAACATTCTTGCTTACCACTGTTGAAGAGCAATTCGGAGATGGCGATTGCATCTTTCAACACGATCGAGCACCTGTTCATAATATACGGCCTGTGGCGGAGTGGTTACACGACAATAATATCCCTGTAATGGACTGGTCTGCACAGAGTCATATCGTGAATCCTTAGAACACCTTTGGGATGTTTAGGAACGCTGACTTCGTGCCAGGCCTCACCGACCGTCGTCGATACCTCTCCTCGGTACAGCACTCCGTGAAGAATGGTCTGCCATTCCCCAAGAAACCTTCCAGCACCTGATTGAACGTATTCCTGCGAGAATGGAAGCTGTCATCAATGCTAAGTGTGGGCCAACACCATATTTAATTCCAGCATTACCGATTGAGGGCGCTACGACCTTGTAAGTCATTTTCAGCCAGGTGTCTGATACTTTGGATCACATATTGTGTGTTTCATTTTGTGTTTGGTCTTCAATGCATACATCGCATTGTGATGCTATTAGAAGTGTCCTATTTTTGAATGTTGTTGGTGGTCGTACCAAAGTATAACGAAGTTAAAGCTACTGCAGTGGACTATAATTGGGGTAAAGTTGTGGTAGGATTTCCAACAACATTTAATGAAAGCGTATTTTCCATTATTTACGGCGGAGACTGTGGCTATTTTGGAAGCAATTAAGTTTGTATTTTCAGCTTTGACTTATCTTCTTCAGTGTATGACTCCAAGAGTGTTCAGTACTCGACACAGAATATGGAATAAAACAAACACCCGTTATATTTGGATGTGGTATTTCCCCTGTATGTGTGGATGCTTCCGAGTCAGCAGCTATTGTAAACCACGTCTTATTTTCTTGTTCCAAATTCGACAATGAATGATCGGAATTTGCGAAGACTTTGATGAATATGGGTTTTATCCCCTCTCAGTCTGCATCTTTTCTTTTGCTTTCTAAAGACGTTCGGCTGTATAAGGTGATTTTCAATTTTATTAAGGGTGTAGGGAAAAATCTATAGGACTTATATCTTCATTTATTTGTATCACTTATTATTAAGTTTGAGAATAAGTCCAAAAATGGTTCAAATGGCTCTGAGCACTATGGGACTTAACATCATAGGTCATCAGTCCCCTAGAACTTAGAACCACTTAAACCTAACTAACCTAAGGACATCACACACATCCATGCCCGAGGCAGGATTCGAACCTGCGACCGTAGCAGTCCCGCGGTTCCGGACTGCAGCGCCTAGAACCGCACGGTCACCGCGGCCGGCTGAGAATAAGTGTGACTTGACAACATGAATACCTGTAGTTTACTTGTCGTTATATCTGTTAAATATTTGCCGTGGAAAAAATTCGAAGGATTGAGCTTTCAGTTCTGTGAATATGCATTTGCGTATTATCTCTGGCCAGTTATGTATTCTATGTAAATATGTGTTCCGAGTATTTAAATAGAGAACAAACTCTAGTGGCCAAATAAAATAAATATGTAAATGAGAACAACTCTATCACAATGTAGTTTTAGCGCTCGTTGTCTGAAGAAACTGTTGTGCTTTCAAGATTAAACATGAAATAGAAATGTATACAACTGACCTGTAAAAATCACAAAACGGAAGAACTGAAGTGGAAAGCAGGACTTAGATTGAATATGCCGTTACGTGGTAATGTTCTTCTATTTATTATATGATACAAAATTTATTATACAATAGCAGTATGATCAGCGATCTGAGCACTCTGGATCCGAACCCTAGAGAGACGCTGGTCCCCCTTGAGGCTTCGGTCGCGTGTATTACTCCTCCTCCCACTCGCTCGCCCTTTATCACTACCCCGTCTCGTCGGGGTTGACAGAGCTAAAAAGCAAACTGTTTCAGTGACAAATTTGGCAAAGGCGCCTAACAGACAGAGTACTTGTCAAGCCATTCGTTATGCCTGGTGCAACTAATCTTGAGAGCTCTCATTTTGCAGCAACGAACTGTAAATTGCAACCTTAGCAAAAACGCGACGTGGCAGGCAAAGCTCTTAACACGTCATCTGAGTGAAACTGGACTCTTACGGAACGACAATAACCTTAATCAGGATGAAAGCAGCGCGCTAGCTTAATTAGCATACTCATTTGAAGCTTTTAGTCGGAAGGGTAGCATTTACGAGGTCACAGATAAACTGTGAAGAACTCCAGACGCGGTTACATCCAGCTCACGATATACAATAATTCAGAACGCTTTTAAGCCGCTAACGGAGGGGGGTGGGGGAGAGGTGAGTGGTGGTGGTGTGGGGGGGGGGGGTTATGTTGGAGATTTCGGACGATCGTTAGCGCCTGGCACATCCCACGGTTGCCCGTTACTGCTGCCATTATGATCCGGCGCTCTCCCGCCACCGTTACAACTTCATCCGCTCAGCCGTTTCCGTCTGGAGTGCCGTGTAGAGAATCCTCACACAAGTCGTTTACAACTGAGCACATCCTGTCGCAGTCTTCGGCAGTAAGCTGGTTAACAACAAAGAGTTGTACAGTAAAAAGATTTCGGGTTTCCAGTTATTACCATCAAACTGATATTCTTTACAGTTCTTGCAGTAGAGTTTCTGCTAAGAACTGGTTTTGTGAAAAGTGAGATTCTGTTTAACATGATAGTGACTGCCGGTTGTTTATTCAAATTACGGAATAATTCTTGAAGTAAATCTCAGGCAAATATCTTCTGTGTGGGTATAGCTACTCCAATTACGAGACTCTAAAGTTTCGATACTAAAAAAAAAGGAGTTAACACCATCAAATATTTTCCACATGATATCTGTAAGGTGGTCATGTCAATTTGATTTTTGTATGTCATTGACGTGCACGTCAGAGAGAGAGCAAGTTATGATGTTGTTAAACAACCTTTGGTCTCGTCGTGGCACAGTCTTTTCCTCTGCGCAGTCTATTTCATTCTTAGTTTAAGTGTGGTAGATGATGTAAGTATTTAATAGCGCAGTGTGAAATTGTGTGTGTATCTGTTACAGTAGATGAATATAGGACGGCAAGGATGAGCATCATGAGTCCATTGAAAAATGAAAGCAATATAAATATTGCATAATGTGATTATTTTTCAAGAGGAGACGTTTGAGGCAAGACTACAGCACTGTGTCGCTTGAAATGATTACCGTCAGTTAGTTAACTTGCTCACAGCTGAAAGAAAGTCCACCCCCTGAGTCACTGATTTGCCTATTGATTGATTAAGCTGGTTGACTTTCATAGAAATTCTCTGTTAACTTTGTGGGCTTTTAACATCATTGTTCACTTTCTTAAGCATACTATTCTTTAGACCAAAATTATTTGTAAAGATTACACGAAGTATTACTCAGTCTTTTTGAATAAATATATTTCATTCTAAAATCGTTGTCTTGACATATCATTTTATAAGAATAATTAGACTCCCCAACCCACTGGTTATCATTACGCATTACCACATGCAACTGTTTGAATATGTATTTAGAAACAGAAATCTAACATAGCCGCTGCCTGCTTACTGTTTGTCGTTGTACTTTAGAGAAATCTGCAATAATGTAGTCAAGACGCGAGGTAAGTGGAAATTTTAATTAGGACCAGATAATTGTTTTACTTCCGTTGCGCATTTAATGCAAAGTCAGGCTGCATTCAGATCAGTTACAGTAAAGTTCATATTAGGTTCTGTAAAGTTGGGCTAAATTACAGACAGAAACAAAATACAGAGAGCAGCTTACATATCGAAATGAGTTAGTAGTCAATATCTCATGTCTTTTACAGAGCCTTTAATCCCTAATTTCAGCCTCTGTCACTATCTGCATTCATTGACAATTAAGTCGTTATCACGATATCCGCCTAAGATACTAAGAGAGTGGGTAGGAGGGCTGGGTGCTTTTCTACTCAGAATCCGAAGCAACAGTCAGCCAAATAATATTTGTCGACTATGTTCCCACTGTGTAACCATATCGCACGAATGAGGCAGAAACTGTTACTTGCCGACTACCTTGTTAGCCATGATGTGGCACATTCGAGTTTAATCATCATTAAGAGATTAATGAGCGCCTTTGTAGATTCTGTGCGGATATTTGGTCCAGAGAACTGTCCCCACGCTGTGCATGTGCAGCAGGGGCGCCGCCATCCGCGCACCTATGGATCAGCAAAATCACCAGTGTTTTAAGTTCTCTCTGTTCCAGTACACAGACTGTAAAAGAAGAAACTCTACAGACACCTGTTAAATAGCAATAGTATTCCACCCTTCATGTTTTAAGTTGTTAAGTTTAATAGTTACTGCAATACAGATATTTAGAGAAAAAAAAAAATTTACACATTGCGAAAAGGTAACAAACGAAAACACTTATGACAGTGTATACGTGTCATATATGAAATCTAGGTTAACGTTTCACAACCAGATAGTCAATAAATAGTCTGTACCACATAAAGAATTCGAATGTATCCACTGCAGATACACTGTCTGAGAAGCACTTGAAGCACCCAAAAGGAGGGGAGGTAACGAAGTGGGACTTCAAGAGTTGAAATGGTATGTGATTTTATCAAAGGTATAACAAAATCGAGTGACATAGCACTCCTTCTACCTTGGGTGCGTGGGCTGGTTTTGATGGGAAGGGTGTCATGAAGCCAGGTTCTCTTCTCCGATCAGTGGTCCAGGATGACACAGAACGTTGCAGGGATTCCATTACTTTAAATAAATGACGTATACACCCTACCGTTTGCTAAAAGTTTACTCCAACTGCTTGACGTATACACCGTTTATTAAAAGTTTATATACGGCTGCTACTGTCAGGCATAGTTAAAACTGTGGGATACCATTACTTATTTCCTGATGGTTGGCGCAGATGTGAAAGGGTTACGGTGTACTTCGTGGTGGTACACGTGTTCGACCTATACCATGACGACCGGTACGACTGCTCGCACATTCGCATGCAATACAAAATCGGGCCACTGTCTTACCCTAAAAGGCCCAAAAATCATGTTCCAGCACCATTTGATCAGCCGGCCAAATGGAGACCAGCAATCAGGCTCTTTTCAAATTCTGTCTAGTGCTGAAACCGCTCTCTCACACGTGTACTTGGTGTCACCGTATCGAGCAGCGACTACGCAAAATCTGACTGGTCACGCCTCTTATATACTCTACCAGTCTACTAGCAGCATTACACACGAGCAACCACAATGCATGTTGCTGTTCGTTCTGTCACAGAGTATTGAACCTCTAAGTATTCACGTACGAAGATACATTTACATCTGGTCATATCTTCCACATTCTGGCGGTTGATGTATTTTCAAAAAAAAATTAGATTTCATTGCAATTTTTAAGTGTCAGTTCAGTTTTAATGCCACTGAAGTACGTGCTGGTGTCAGTGAAAAGTGTCCGTGAAGTATGAGTCATAAAATGAGAAACGATTAAATACGATTGAGCATTACTCTAATGCTGGATACTGACTAACCGTGTAGTGGATCACGAACACTGCTCGAAAGGCATTACGTAAAACAGCCAAGCTTAATTTCGAGAAAGCAGAATATTTACTTCAGTCGTTCACATAAATTGAGATGTTAGACAATATGTTTTGGTAGAATATCCAAATTTATTTGAAGCTTATGATTCGTCAAGTAGCTGAAGTACTTAGTTATACGAGTGCAACTACCACACCCACTGGCCCTTACATTTGTCTCAGTCGCTCACATAGGAACACAGTGTGTGTGTGTGTGTGTGTGTGTGTGTGTGTGTGTGTGTGTGTAGTGAGTGAAGTGTTATGAAACAATGTGTGTATAGTGTGTGCAGTGACTGATAGTGAGATATGAGTGAACAATGTGGCATTACATTATTTAATAATTTCTTTTGTGGAAAAAGTATTGTATACCAGGAGTAAATCTAATGATTGTCTCTAACTAGAAGTCTGTAAGTATGTTTGTATACGAATTAGCTTACTTTAAGTTGATCTAAATATGTAAATGCTTTGACAGGTCTTATGTCTTTGTAAACAGATATCTACGGATGATTAAAGCTACTAGTTACTAGTACTACTACTACTACTACTACAGGTCTGCGTTTTGAAGCTCGTAGACAGTGCTGATTAAGTTTTAGAGATGTCGGTATCTCCTACTGATAAAGGAAAGAGGCCCCTATAGTACCTGAAAAGTTCAATAACATCTTTAATAATGTGTTCTTTAAGACAGGTAAATACAGAATAGTGATGGTTGTTGTTGTTGTTGTTGTTGTTGTTGTGGTTTTCAGTCCGAAGACTGGCTCGATGCTGCTTTTGAGGATAGTCTATGACTACGACATGTGCAGCTCATAGGATCCTTGCTATGTCAAGGTGACGTACTGCGGATCGGCAGTGAAAAGTGCTGTCGACACAAATTATGTGCGCATTGGTGTAAGCCTTATATTGCCTTAAACCATCAAACTACTAATCGAAGTAACTGAAAGTGCTCTCTGATTCCAAAATGTTAAATGTATATTAGAGCAACTGTCATCAACCATTTGTCCTGAAAATTGATGAAATTTCCTACCACACGTGTATTCTTCGGTACAACGAAAAGTCATCACAGTATCAGTTCAGATGAGCTATGCAGAATAAATCCGTCATATTTCTTAATTGTGGGTCACGAGACCTGATTTGTTGTAGGCCTAAAGAAAAGGAGGAAAACAAATCAATTATTTAAACACTAGATTTATTTTCGGTAAACTGATTCCGAGGCAAAGTGAGTATTTTCACTAAAATAAATCTATGAACACTTCCATATTTAATTATCAGGAACAGACAAGTTGTCTAAGGAACATAAGCTGCACAATTTACCTCGCAAATTATGAAATGCTCAGAGAAAAAGCACGTCTAGCGCTAAAAAGGCGGCATTTACCCGACTGATTCAGCGTAAGCTGCCATGCTGCGACCAGGTGCCTCCATCTCTTGATGTGACATCTCCGCCACCCATCTTCGCACCGACTCCATGATTGAAAACCTTTCCTCTGCTCGCAGAAAACTACCACTCGGAAGGGAGGATTAACAACCTTGGTCACAGTGAAGACCAAGAATTCCTCTCAACGCTCTGGCAAAATTTCTCCACTGCCGCTTACACTTTACCCATTAACTCCGCAGAGGTTGGTACACCGTATAATCTGTACCGTCATTCAATGATTCAGATATTTACGCTACATCGCCTTCGCTGACGATCCTTCTGATTTGTTAACATCAACTTGATTTGCTGACATCATCTGGACTGTTAGATTACAAAATTTTCCGACACTGAAGGATGGACAAAGTCTGTGTCGCACAATTGGAACGCCGACAGAAAATGCAGATTCGCAGAAATGCTCAGTGAATCTGTGGTCGCATTTCTGTCTTCCAAAACCGTACCGCCTGTCGGACACTAGAAATTGGCCAGGATGTGACCACAACATTTCTGCCATCCAGCCGTCTATCAGGAGAGAGCTTAAGCCATTCCGTATTCATGTCGGTAAGACCACGCAGGTCCTCCACTATACTCTCACCGGCCTGCCTCAATGAAGGCAAATTCAGAAAATTGACGAATCTTACATCAGCGGCCACCAGCGATGTATTTTCCTCCAGTGGAGTTAAGAACATTGAGCTGCCGATTTCAATTATTACGGAAAACCGGTATATGTGGTGGTATTGTCACAACTATCTTCCACATCTGATTCTACATGACTACTCTCCAAATCACACTCAACTGCCTGGCAGCGGGTTCATCGATCCACCTTCACAACAATCCTCTGTTATTCCGCTCTCGAATAACGCGCGGAGAAAATGAACGCTTGTATCTCTCATTGCGAGCCTTGAATTCACTTGTTTTATTATGATAATCATTTCCCTCTATGGAACTCGGCGTCAACAAAATGTTTTCGCTTTCGGAGGAGAAAGTTGGTAATTGAAATTTCTTGAGGAGATCCCGCCCTAACGAGAACCGCCGTTGTTTTAATTCTGTCCACCCCACATCCTGTACTATGTCCGTGACACTCTCTCCACTTTTTCTCGATAATACAAAACGTGCTGCCCTTCTCTGAACTTTCTCGAATTACTCCGTTAATCCTATATGGTAAGAGTCCCACTCTGCGCAACAGTACTCCAAAAGAATGCGGAAAGGCGTAGAATCGGCAGTCCCTTTAGTAGATCTGTTGCACTTTCTAAGTATTCTGCCAATAAGACGCAATATTTAGTTCCCCTTCCCCACAATATTTTCTGTGTGTTCTTTCCAGTTTAAATTGTCCGTAATTGTAATTCCTAGGTGTTTAGCTGAATTTACAGCCTTTATATTTGACTGGTTTCTCGTGTAACCGAAGTTTAACGTATTTCCTTTAGCACTCGCGTGGACGACCTGACGCTTTTCATTATTCAATGTCAACTGCGAATTTTGTTACCCATACACATACCTTGTCTAAATCGTTTTACAATTTCCTTTGATCCATTCATGACTTTACTATACGATAAACGACAGCATCATCTGCAAACAGCCTAAAGTGGCTGCTCAGATTATCTCCTAAAATTTTATATCGATAAGGAACAACAAAGGGCCTATAACACTACCTTTCGGAACGCCAGAAATCACTTCTGTTTTACTCGATGACTTTCCGTCAGTTACAACGAACTGTGAGCTCCCTGGCAGGAAATCACGAATCCAGTCGCATATTCCATAAACACACAATCTGATTACAAACCGCTTGTGGCATATAGTATCAAAAGTCTTCTAGGAATCTGTTAATATGGAATCAATTTTAAATCCCATGTCAGTAGAACTAAACACTTCGTGTGTGCAAAGAGCTAGTTCTGTTTCAAAAGAACATTATTTTCTAAATCCGTGTTGACTATGTGTTAATAGACAGTTCTCTTTGACATAATTCATGATGTTCTAACACAATATATTTTCCAAAATCCTGTTGCACATCGACGTTAATGATATAGGTCTGTAATTTAGTGTATTACTCACATTGATTTTCTTGAATATTAGTGTGACCTATGGTAATTTCCAGTCTTTGGCTGTGGATCATTCGTCGAGCGGGCGGTTATGTATGATTGTTAGTTATGGAGTTATTGCATCAGCATACTCTGAAAGGAACGTAACTGGTTTACAATCTTGACCGGAAGACTTACTAGATGCTTTAAGTTGCCTCACTACTCCGAGGATATCTACAACTAAGCCATACATGTTGGCAGTTATTCTTCATTCGATTTCTGGAATATTTCCTTCGTCTTCGTTGGTGAAGGAATTTCAGAAGACTGTGTTTAGTGACTCTGCTTTAGCAGCATTGTCATCGATAGTATTTCCATAGCTGTCGCGTAAAGAAAGAACTGACTGTGTATTGCCGCTAGTATGCTTTACATACGACCAGAATATGTTTGTATTTTATTCCAGTGTTCGAGACAAAGTTTCATTGTGGAAACTATTGTATGCTGCTGGCATTGAAGTCCGCGCTCAACTTCGAGATCTGCAAAACATCGCCAATCTTGGGTGTTTTGCATTCGTTTAAATTTGGCAAACTTTTTTCGTTCTTTCGTCAACAGTGTTGTGACCTATTTTGTGTACCGTGAGATTTGTTTGGTATAAATCTCTCAACTGCTGAGGATTCAATTGCTTTCAATTCAAGCCACGTCAGGTCGACACTTACATTATTAATTTGGAATGAGTGGAGATTGTCTCTCAGGAAGGCGCAAGAGAATTTTTATTAGATTTTTTGATCATATATGTTTTTCGTTCATTTTTGGCGGATTTGGGAGTTACGCCATAAAGTCTATCTACGACAACCGTGTATTCACTAATCCATGAATCCGTTTCGATGCTCGTTATTAGCTCAGGTTTATTGGTTGCTAAGAGGTCAAGTGTGTTTTCACAACCGTTTACTATTCCACTGGACTCCTGAATCCTGAACTAATACCTCGAAATAATTTTCAGAGAACGCGTTTAGCACAATTCCACATGACGTTCTGTGGGTATCTCCTCATTTAAACACGTACTTTCACCGAAGAATCGAAGGTAAATTGAAGTCACTACTAACTATAATTACATGAGTAGAGTACGTGTTTGAAATTAAACTCAATTTTTCTTTGAATCTTTCAGCAGTTGTATCGTTTGAATTGGGAGATCAGTAAAAGGATTGAATTATTATTTTATTCCGGTTGCCAAGAATACACTCCACCCATACTAACTCACAGGAACTATCTACTTCATTTTCGCTTCAAGACAAACTACTTCTAATAGCAACAAACGCGGCACCACCAACTGTATTTACATCGTCATTTCTGAACACCGTTAAGTCATTCGCAAAAATTTCGGCTGAACTTATCTCCGGCTTAAGCCAGCTTTCAGTGTCTGTAATGATTTGAGCGTCAGTACTTTATATTAGCGGTAGGAACTCTGGTATTTTCCCAACACAGCTACGACAAATTACAACTGTTATACCGGAGGTTCCTAGATCGACGTTCTTCTTATGTTCGACCTGCACCCCTTGAGAATAAAGCCCTTGCTGTGTTTCTGTGTGACCCTATAACCTAAAATCCCGTCCAGACCGTACCACACAGCCCAATCCCCTTTCCCGTGTAGCCGAGTCCATTGAGTTGTAGACCCGTGACTGACATAGCGGAACCAGAAACCCCACCACCTTATATTGCGCAAGTCGAGGAATCCGCAGCCGACATGGTCGCAGAACCGCCTGAGCCTCTGATTAACACCCTCTATACGGCTCTGAACTGGTGGTCCGTAATCGGTTCTGTCGGCAATGCTGCAAATGGTGAGCTCTGCTTTCATCACGCAAGCAAGACTGACAACCATTACCACTTTATAGCTTTACTTTTCCTTACCAGCAGAACAAAATTTGTATGAAATACTTAGATATGACAAAAATGTATGCAGTGTATTTAAGAATGTTCAGCCTGGGGAAAAGTACGTCAGAAGTGCGATGGTACGATGCAGTTATCTGACTAACATTCATCACATACATACATTGTGTGTATTTATGCGTCTTACCAATACAGTGCCACTGCAATAATGTTTCAGACAATGGTGGCTATTGCACAACTTCATTATCTGGAAGTTTTTAAGACATCTTAATACTACATTAATTTCCAGGTAATAAATGTGGCTACAAGTATTAATTCGGACTCCAAGACAAAATTTGCAGGTTCTACTTTGTACATAAGCTATATTTTGCAGCGGCACCACCGTTTAGGATAGGGAAAGTTAGTTTTGTGCGACATTCGGAGCACGAGTTACAGCCAGGTGTGGGCCAGATTACAGTAAGTTACACAAACCAGCAGTTGCGAAGACAAATAGAGGCCACAGGGGCGTAGAACTGCCGGAGAGGCCGCACACAGCTGTTTTCGTGGCTAAAGTCACAGGCAGAAGGGGGTCACTGGCCAACCTAAGTTTTACGAGTACGTGACGTGAACCGGCGTGCTTGGCAAAACAGAGGAGCGCAGCCCAGTACAAATAGGTGCTGTTTTCTAACGACAGTCATTGAAGTGTGGCAGCTGTCCTGGACGGCGGCGTATGTCACACCACTGGGCCACACGCAGCAACAGATATGGCGCCAGCATCCCAGTTCGCCGGCCGGGGCGACCGAGCGGTTCTAGGCGCTACAGTCTGGAACCGCGCAACCCCTACAGTCGCAGGTTCGAATCCTGCCTCGGGCATGGATGTGTGTGATGTCCTTTGGTTAGTTAGGTTTAAGTAGTTCTAAGTTCTATTGGACTGATGACCTCAGAAGTTAAGTCCCATAGTGCTCAGAGCCATTTGATCCATCCCAGTTCACGGCGGGTCGTTGGTTCGACCCTCTGAGACCGACGCGGGGTCCGCAGCCTGCCAGCGGCAGGCCACTCTTCGGCTCACTACCGCGGGCAGTCGTCTTGGCTTGCTACACGTGCTGGAGACTTCCGAGGCGAGGGCCGCAAATACGGACGCACTGTAGCAGAAACAAATAAATCATCTGGAAAGTTCTCAGTGAGCCTTAATACAGCATCTCCTGCCACCCATTACTACATTTGGTGTCAATATGGCAAATTTGGCGTCTGATACCACAACATTTAGTGTCAGAATAGCCGATGTCATCTGTCCAGTATAATGTTCGAGCCCACCACCTGCAGTATAGTCACAAAATCTTGTGAGTGCTGCCAAAATTTTTCTTTTTGAGTGTTGGAGGTTATCTTCTGTTTGTTTTTTCGAGAATAGCTCCTGGAAAGCCAAATTTTTAGATTTTTGGCTTGGGTATAGTACATTTTGTTGTCAGAGTAAGTGTTAGTATGTTTCAGGAGTAACATGGTTTGTCGAGTTTAATTACTTTTGATGTTAATTTGTGTAAGACATTACTGTGTGTGATGATACAGAGTTTTACGAAGTCAGATTATTCTTGTACTTAATCCCGAAACAAAACGACTAACTAGGAAAGAAAGCAACACAATGGCAGAGTCAAGGACACAAGGTGTGACGGAACCTGAAGAGGTATGGGTTTTGTTGGAAAAATTATCACAATTGACGGTAGCCAATACGCAGTTGAAAAATGAATTAACATCGGGAGGTGAACGGGAAACCACATCTGTTCAGTCGTTGTTGCCTAGGATGCAGGAGGTTGATCCAGAGTGCTTGAGTTTTATTATTTTGTTTTCTGTCAATGCATTTGAGGATGGGCGTTCGTTTGTGGAGTACTTGGAGACTTCAGCGGTGATGAATGGTTGGTCTGATGAGCAGTTGTTACATATAGCCAAGATATGATTAATGGGCGAAGTGAAAACATATGTAAGGTGTTCTGAGGCCTTAAGGAAGACAGGACAGTTTAAGCAGTTGAAGGAAGGGCTTTACAAAGGTACAAGAGACAGAATAGTGCTTGGTACTTTAGGGAGAGGTTAAGTACAATGACAAAGAGACAGGGGGAGACGGTGGAGAAATTTGCGGACAAGATAATGGAAATTAATAAGTATACTTACGAGTTGCGTCAGAGCGATGAAGCGAATAGTTTTCTGTGGCAGGAGGCCGAGCAAAGGGCACTTGATGTATTTGTGAGAGGGTTACCGGCGCATATGTCACGGAAACTGCGTGAAGAGACTCCAAAAGATCTGTATTCGGTCATTCTACTGGCAGTTCAATGTGAGGAAATAGACGTGGCAACAGGTTTACGCGAGAGGCAAACAGTATTTGCAGCAGGTATAAAATGTTATAAGTGTGGTCGAATGGGACGTGTGCAGAGGCAATGTGCCCAGTCACCAAGGAATACAGCAAGGGATGAAAATGAGCAGCCTGGAGGTTGGAGAAGTGGAGATAGGAGAGGTGGACAAGCGTTAAAAGGCAGAGGGGGCCCAAGACCCACCTAAGGGAGCTCCCATTTAATTTCTATGCTGCGAATACGTACGCAGAGGTGGAATGTTCAGTGGTAGGATTCGTAGGAACTAAAAACCTTAAGATTTTGTTGGACACAGGGCACAAATGTCAGTGGCCACTGAGAATATAATGGGACGAAGGAAGTTAGACCCACCACGTTATTGGTTGCGTGGAGTGGGGGGATAAGGAGGTCACGCCTTTGGGGTCGGTGACAGTAGACTTTCGCATAGGGGAAGTTCGATTTAATGCATGCATGGAGGTGACACCATGGGTAAGCGAGGGCTACGACATGATGCTAGGAGTAGATTTCTTGCATCAACATCATGCCAAAATTGACTTTTGGTGGAATGTTATTTCCGCTAGGGGAAACTTGTCAATGCAGAGCTGTCGCGAGGGGCGTTCGACGTAATGAACAAACCCACTGAACCGCGTACATTAGCATTAAGGCTTAATTCGCATGAGCGTGTGTCTAGTGGCACCGGGAAGTCGTTTTGGGTAAGTGTGGAGTCGAATCTACTGTGGGTACAGTATGTGTTATTGAACCATTGAAGGATAATGAAGATTTGGGTTTACTGGATTGTTTTGTGAAACGTAGTGTTGTACGCGTACAGGAGGAGAACGGTGGGCTAGTAGTTCCCGAGAACGTGGATAATTTTAGCACTGTAGACGTGAATTTGAGGAAAGGAGATTTAGTAGCAAATTTGGATGTGCCAGATGACGAAGACTGGTGCTCGAGAGGTAGGCGAAGCGATCAACCACTAACTGCCGATGTAACTGCATTGAGTGACAAAATTAAGCATTTCAATGGAAGAGAAAGAGAGCATATGGAAGAATCATTATGGGAACTTAAGGATTTGTTTTTTCCACAAGGGCCGTTGCCAGCAACTCCATTAGTTCAACATAGGATACCAACAGCGATAGAAGCACCTGTTTACCGTAAACCGTACAGAATACGGAGTTATTTGCAGCCGATTTTGGAGGATTTCATTGATCAGCAGCTTGCGGACGGTACTATAGGGGATAGTAATAGTTGCTGGGTAGCAGGCATTGTCGTTGTGCCTAAATAATATATGGATGGAACTATGAAATATAGGTTCGGTTGTGACTACCGATACCTAAATAGTAAGACAGTAACGGACGCATACCCCATTCCAAACATATCGGAGACTTTGGATCACTTACGACAGTGCCGGTACATTTTTCTGCGATGGATTTGTCAAGTGGTTATCATCAGTTAGAGGTGGCTCCAGAAGATCGTCCAAAAAATTCTTTCTCTGCACCTGGAGACCATTACCAGTACATTAGAATGCCATTCGGTTTGAAAAACGCTCCGCCAGAGTTTCAGAGGTTGTCAGACAGTGTCTTGAGGGGTTTGAAACCACGGCAGTGTCTTGTCTATTTGGATGACATTATAATTTTTTCACATAGTATGGAACAACATAGACAGTTGTTAAGGGAAGTCTTTATGAGGTTAAGAGCTGCTCGTTTGACGTTGAGCCTGGAGAAGTGTCGTTTCGCATTAGAAGAAGTAAAATATTTGGGTCATATTATCAGTAAGGACGGAGTGCGAATAGATGCAAGGTTGGTACAGGCTGTAAGGGATTTTCGGGAACCGAAAACAGTTAAGGAAGTGCAGTCATTCATCGGACTTTGCAATTTCTATCGGAAGTCCGTGAAGGGTTTTGCAGATTTAGCACAGCCGTTGACGCGACTGTTACGGAAAGGTGTGAAATTTGAGTGGACAGAAGAGTGTCAGAGAGCGTTTGCCAAACTGAAAGAAATGTTAACATCAAGTCCGGTTCTTGTGTTTCCAGATTTTGAAAAGGAGTTTATACTAGCATGTGATGCATCGAATCACGCATTAGGGTGTGTTCTTAGTCAGGAAACTGATAGGATAGAACTTCCTGTAGCCTATGTGTCTAGTCAGTTGAATGCAGCAGCGAAGAATTACTCAAAAACAGACATTGAGATGCTTAGCGTAATCTATGGAATCACGTATTTTAAATATTATTTATATGGGAGAAGATTTCGCATAGTGACAGATCATGCTACGTTGGAGTGGTTGCTGAGGTTGAAGGATCCATCCTCTAGACTCGCTCGATGGGCTGTGAGGCTTAGTGAATTCGACTACGAGGTGGGGCACAAGCCTGGGAAGAAGCACGGCAATGCGGATGCACTAAATGGGAAGGTGGCAAAAGTAGAAGCCACAGGTTATGAACTAGCAGTATGGCAAAAATTACAGGATGCTAACAACGATTTTAAATTGTATCGGACACAGCCACAATTTAATATGTATGACGGTCTTCTGTCGGGAAACGAAATTAGGGCAAGGCTATTAGTGCCAGCGAGGTTGAAGGATGAGGTTTTAAAGGAAGTACATTATCACTTCTTATCCGGTAATGGAGGGTGTAGAGCGACGAATAGGAGAGTGGCGGAGAGGTATTGCTGGAGAGGTAGGAAAGGAGATGTGGATCAGTTCGTCAAGAATTGTATACAATGTGCGCAGAGAGCAGACTTGAGTCGGAAACAGATACAGCTACAACGATTACCGGAAGCAAAATGTCCATTCTCTTTGCTGAGGACTAATGTCTTAGGACCTTTTAGGCGATCACCATCGGGAAACAGATTCGTTATCACATTAATAGACCATTTTTCAAAGTACGTGGAGATGGTGGCTATGCCAAATCAACAGACAGCAATGGTCCCGCCAGCGTTAAAAATAACTGGGTTTTGAAGTTTGGTGTACCGGAGACAATAATTACTGGCTAAGGGACCAACTTCATGTCAGATTTAATGAAGGAACTATGTAAATTGTTGAACGTAAAGAAGTTGAGGACGAGCGCGTTGCATCCACAGGCCAATGGAAGGACAGAAAGGGTACACAGAACAATCTGGAAGATTCTAAGATTTTGTGTGGATTCTCATCACCATCAGTGGGACAAGTATTTGAAGCATATTGTATGCGCACACAATGCAAAAGTCCATGCAAATGCCGGTTTGTCTCCATATGAGGTAGCGTACGGGCGAAAAATGCCGTCACTGTTTGATTTAGTGAAGCTGCAGAAAAGAAGGACCGGTGAATCTGTACATAAATTCGAGAGAACAACTCGGGATGTTTGGAAACCTGTACAAAAGGCGAATACAAAGTCATGGAATGGCAGGAAGACGCAGTAAAGCGGAAAGGATGTTTACCGCAGTATGAAGTGGGGCTATGAGTAATGCTGTCCAGCCCCTATACGCCCAAAAGGGAAAATGGAAGAAGTTCCTCACGAGGTATCAAGGGCCAAACCAAGTTGTTGAAACCACATCTCCCGATAATGTTAAGCTCCAGCTGCCAATTAGAACGACGATAGTACACATGGGGTGGTTACGGCCGTTTAAGGGTTGCCACGAAGGATAGAGGAAGAAAGAGAGAGTGAAGAGAGGTGCTAAGCACAGAGAAAACCGGGAAGATTGAGTACAGCATGAAGTACCGTATGCTTTGGGATCTAGAAAGTAATAGAGTATTTGTATTTGTTTTTTTTTTTTTTTTTTTTGTGTGATGTATCATTGGGTTGGCGTGCAGTATTTAGGCATTGTATGTGTTTCCGAGTATTGTGAGCCTGCTAGGGGCAGCAGTCTTTTTGAAAAAGGGAGGAAGAGTGATGGTGATCCCTGTTCTCAGGATACTGAAAAGGAAAGTGTAGCGTCTGACGTATGTGAAGTGTTGTTCGAGGAGAAATCGAATGCAGTTCTGGAGAAATAAATGCATCGGAGTAGATTTTGGGGCAAAGCCGTAATAAATATGTGTTGGATCGCGTGCATTGTGCAGTTATTTTTAGCCAGGGGAAAGGAATAGACTGTCCAATGGAATTTTTTTTTTTTTTTTTTTAATGGACTTGTAGTCCGGGGTGATATGTTACAATACAGCATCACCGGTCTATTGCGGTCTAACTGTGTTGGTGAGGCAGTAAATTTCCACAGGGCAGTGACTGCGTCACTGCCATTCACTTTGGAGGTGTGGCGGTGGGACTTGTAGTCCCGTACCACCCTCTGACGGTGATGGTACTACATGAGTCAGGCAGAAAAATTTTAATGGAAACCGTGGAGCCAAAATTGAGGTTGCGTTGGACCTTCTCCACCTGCGAGAATTTGGTAGTAGTAGCAAGTTGTTTTGAGCAAGGTGTGTTTATGGAAGCGAAACGTGCAGAACTCGAAGGAAGCGGAATTTTAATCAATGGAACTAAGTGTAACATTATAGGACCAACCTTCCATCTGCCAGCGTCAATTTCAGAAGTCACAAAATTGAATGTTATACAGCCACAGCTGTACTGGCCAGAAACCACTTTAGAGTTTTTTCCAAGGCACAATCTGACCTTGTTAAGTCAAACTCTGGAGCCGGGTCTGTTGAGATCCGTAAACCAGTTAATTTTAGAGCAAGAGGGGCGCTTATCAGCCGAACAGCTTGTTCAACATGTCGCATAGTATACGGAAAGGCAAATAACGCTCATTTTGAGCACCTCTGTACCAAGTGTCATCGCAGCCTTAACTCTGTTATGTGTTGTTTTCTTGCTGATCAGGCAGAGAACCAATGCCCAGAGGATTCGAGAGTAGTCCAAGTCCCAGTAGATTGTATTCCGAGGGCGTAAGTAAGGGGTTGAACTAGCGTTCAGCGCAGTCGTCACCCATTAAGGATTTTTTTTATGTTTTTCCCCTCATGTCATGTGCTTAGGAACACTGGACCATATCTAAGTTTTCTAATAGTAAGTATGTCATAGGTGCCGACCCTAACAAGATAAGAGCTAGTTAAGGGTCGATTTGGGGAACGGGTCATTCAGAAGAGGGGTGTAATGTAGCGGCACCACCGTTTAGGATAGGGAAAGTTAGTTTTGTACTATATTCGGAGCACAACTTACACCCAGTTTCAGGCTCTATTGCTGTAAGTTACACATACCAGCAGTTGCGAAGACAAATACAGGCCACAGGGGCGTAGAACTGCCAGAGAGGGTGGACACAGCAATTTTTATGGCGCAAATCACAGGCAGAAGGGCGCCACTGACCAACCTAAGTGTTACGAGTACGAGACATGAACATGCTTGGCAAAACACAGGCGCGCAGCCAAATATAAATAGGTGCTGTTTTATAACGAGTGCCACTCAAGTGTGGCAGCTGTCCTGGATGGCGGCGTGTGTCACACCACTGGGCTACATGCAGCAACAGATAGGGCACCAGCATCCCTGTTCGTGGCGGGTCATCGGTTTGACCCTCTGAGGCGGACGCGGGGTCCGTAGCCCGCCAGTGGCATGCCACGTTTCAGCTCACTACCGCAGGCAGTCGTCTTGGATTGCAACACGTGCTGGAGACTTCGGAGGCGAGGGCCGCAAATACGGACGCCAGATAACAGGCTCTTGTTGGTGACCACGATCTCAGCCACGCCGGCGAGAAGAAGGATGCAGCTGGCCCCCTGCAGCTCACACCAAGCGGCGCTGAGTCGGCAGGGACGCAAACCACCGAGTCACCCACGGCACCCTGTCAACACTGCACTCCGCTGGCATACAAGGCCGACACGACACAGTGTTGCATTGCACAGGCCGCTGGGGTGCTTCCTCAGCATTGTGGCGCCCGTGACACAGACCGAGATGAACGGAGCACTGTAGCGGAAACAAATAAATCATTTGGAAAGTTCTCCCCGAGCTCTAATACGGCATCTCCTGGCACCCATCCACTATATCTGGTGTCAATATGCCACATTTGGCGTCTGATACCACAACATTTGGTGTCAGACTAGCGGACGTCATCTGTCCAATATGACATTCGAGCCCACTGCCCGCAGTACAGTCACAAGATGTGGTGAGTACTGATAAAACTGTTATTTTGTTTTTTCGACAATGTCTCCTGGCATGCCAAATTCTTACATATTTTGCTTGGGCATACTATCTATGCTTGGGCGTGGACCTCCAGCCCGGCAATATATCACCATGTATCATGTCAGTGTATTAAACATATAATTCGTATCCTGCGCCATACAAAATCTCCCCTTTTGCATCATGCATATAGCCATCGACTGCCGGAGACTCGTACATACACTGCAAAGACAGACAGTATAAGCACACCCACAGTAGGTATATTCCTCACTGTACTAGATATTTCCTGCGATTCTGGGTGGTTATCCACTGCTGACATGTGACTACATCGCCCCTAGTGGACCGAAGTCACGCTCAGAACTGTTGTACAAGGACTGGGTCAGTTCTCCTTGGCACCAAGGTGCTACTGTTTCTGGCCCCCGACCTGATTACTTGCTGCTGTGCTTTCTATGGCCATCTCCAGGCTCACAAGAATATTGTGAACCAAACACTTATTTATCAGTGTAACTACAATTAATTATTATGGTTGCTGCCATAGTCTGACACCGAGCAATATAGTGAAAATGTCTCCTCTTGGCGGATATGGTTCTGGAATGAGTCTCAATATCTACAGTATACGTAATTTTCCCCATAAAAGAATCTTTCAACCTCCTTACAGCTATCGATGAGCTGAATCTATAAGTCCCTCAGTATAGGACACACAGTAGCTACCACCAGACATTCATACATATACCATGAAGAGTTTTGTACAAAGACGGGCTTGTTTTCCCCTTCGCATTACTGTTTCCGTCCCCGACCATCTTGCATGCTAGCTTGCTTTCTACAGTCATCTCCAGACCCTGGGATTGCAAGAACATATGTAATTTCGCATGGTTTGCCACAATATCATACCATTTACGCGATACTTCTCGATATCAAACACACTGAAATGTCGCTTGCAGGGCAGTAGTACCGCTCACACAGTATAATTCCTAAGATATAGACTGGAAATTATTTCTTTAGAAACACGAAACTTTAGCGAGGTGTAGCGTGCTGTAAACCACTTAGTAATTAGAATCTTATCCCGTCTACGAAGACCTTTACGTGAGAACTCGAAAAAAAAATTGAGGAAATTGATATTTCCACTCGCAAAAACCGATGTCGGTGATGTAACAGGTTTGAAATCATCCGTTTAAATTAAAAAAGTCAACTAAGGTGTTTCTCATGTCTATAGAACCTGCAATCGTGTATTCCGCGTGTCTCTCTCCTGATTCATGTACACATCACAATCGATGTTCTATCAACTAAATAAAGGAGCGAAATGTGTAGAAGCAGTCAGTCGGACAATTTACATGGGAGGAAATAATGGTCCAGCACAAACACACGTCCATATCGAATCTCCTCAAATTTCCACGCGATCACAAAAGCTATCCATCACATACTAAGTGTTAGTTCGCCATTCGTCCGTCTAGAGGTCGACACAGTCAAGCCAACTACATTCCTCCACTCCAACAGGCTTCTCCATCTCAGAGGTTTGCCGATATATCAACTGAGTTAAAGGCGATCGTTGATTGAGAAGTATCAGAAACAGTAGTAGAAGGTGTGCCCATTGAGGTCGTAAGAAATGTACACAGGCTTTTTAGATCACCAGTGCTACGCTTTCGGTAGAAATGATGTCTGTGATTTGGAATCAGGTTCTTCCATTCAACCACATACCTGCGATGGATCCTATGGAGAAGTCATTTAATGATTACAACCACTAGAGAATTATATTTCTGGCACTGTCATATCTCGAAACGAGTCACCTCTTTCGAACCTATCTGCTGGAGTAAAATTTTAGATAGTCCCTATGCCTCTTGCAGCCGCTACCATTTCTACAGCTTTGTGAATGTGATCGTTCCAATTCAAGTCGGAACTGAGTAGAAATAGGAGAAAGCTGTATCTACCACCTTCTGCGACCCATGTAGAAACAGGCTAAGCTGAGTTAATGCTACAGGATTGCGTTTTGACCATTTAATGGAAATGGGAGGAGAAAGCTATATCTACCACCTTCTGCGACCCATGTAGAAACAGGCTAAGCTGAGTTAATGCTACAGGATTGCGTTTTGACCATTTAATGGAAATGGGAGGAGAAAGCTATATCTACCACCTTCTGCGACCCATGTAGAAACAGGCTAAGCTGAGTTAATGCTACAGTATTGCGTTGTGACCATTTAATGGAAATGGGAAGATGTTGTCGTAGCTCTTCCAGATATGCAGCGGCAAGCGTAGTCCATTCCTGCAACACTAGGTAGTATAAAAGATAGTATGGGAACTGGCAGAAAGATTAAGATTTTGCTACTGCATTGTGTTGCTTCTCCAAACTACCTACAGATACTGCAGTCTGAAGCTGATTCACGTCCCTAAGGGCCCATTCACGTGTATCAGCCCAAAATTCTATCATCGTTATTCTATACCATCCAACAGATAAAATTACGAACTATGAAAGCTCCACTAACTTCCTCCGATATAGAATTCGATAAAATTTTTACTGCATCTTTCTCCTCCCATACATCGAATACAAATACCGTATGTGTGCCAGCACTGAGCACATGTGGCGATCATTTTAAATATAAAGGTGTTGATCCACTGCACAGACCAGTTTAAAGTTTCATACCCTGTACTGTAGGAGGAGGACCGTATCCCACAGAGTATATTGTAAGTTGCAAGCTTCTAGACTGACACTAACATGCTATGATCCATTGCCTCTAGCAGAATACTAGACGTCACATGGTGTGAGTCATGTTGTGCTGCTACTAACGTAACGCACCACACAAACTGGATAATTTTAAATAAGACAGCTACAACATAAGTAACTGGAAGAGTTTGGCGGCGTTGTGGAGCATTTCCCAACAGCAGTCCAAACGTGATTGACGACCTCTACATTTAAACTCATCTGTCACAGTGACGGAATAGATGATGGCTCTGTTCCATTTTGACTGATTCGTCACATTGCAGTCATGTACGCAATCACTGTTTCGGTGCTAGCCACCCCCAGAAGGTATAGCCCTTCCACCAAAACTCTTTCTCCATCTCAAACAAACTATGTTAATCAATCATTAAGTGGTAACCAACAGCATACCAGTGAACAGATGGGATGGAAAAGATATCGTAGGTGTAATGTAATAATAAGCATCACAGTTGATAGTTTGAAGAATTTTAGCAGTCTTACAGTAATTTCAACACTGACCAATGATGGGACAGCATGTTTCCCAATTTCAGTTTCATCGCTACATCGACAATTCTCTTCTTTGCGAGTATCATTGCGAATGTAGATGGCTGTGTAGTATGTCCATTTATCATCAAAGTATACCAGACAGTGCTCTATGTATTTCTAGAACCTCTAGCATATATATATATATATATATATATATATATATATATATATATATATATATATTCTATCGCTGATGTATTTTCCACATAATTTCATAATAATACCGATAATTATAGGAACAAAATGCAACTAAATAAACAACAACTGAAGTTCCCTTATATGGATGTCTCATTCAACAATGATACTAACTATACATGAGTGTAACACCACAAAATTAAAAATATTATCTTTATTCCTCTTCATACACATTTTTCATATTCTCACATCTCATTTCAATCTAAATCACTAATCCATTCTTTCTCCTCTGTTTCACAATATTGAGACACAGATCAGTTTACTTCAACACTGATTCACTTAACATTATGTCTATGTTGCCATGAATTCCCTGCTCAGTGTCTCTCGCACTACCCTCTAACGATAAATTTCCAGCACTCATTGCTGCCAAGCAGTGATGACAAAAATGAACACATATTCCAGTCAATAATAAGCGATTTAAAATTGTCACTTAGCGTTTCAGACATTCATAGTACATACAAACTCCAGAAATGCAAGTAACAAAATTCAAATAGACCTGTTATACTTGCTCTATCTCGAGTGAATATTCTGGTTGATAGCTAACATGGATTTCCATTGATTCCACAACAGATTTTCCTTCCTTACGAAGAGTTGTCGCATATACAATACAGAATTGGTTTAGTCAGCCCATCGAAGAAGGGGATTGTTTCCACTAGAAGTCCATGCAAAAATTACAGTTAAATCTCCTTCCCACATCACTTCTTTATAAGCTCGAGGGAACCCACCAAGCAAGTTTAGTGTAATAAGTACTGTACTTAATTATTCTCACTGTTTACCTTCCCATTACTGAAAATATGGCCTTCCATGGTTAACTCGTTGGTTAGAGAAGAACTCTATTGACACATGAGGAAATAAATTGATGTTCCAGTCTAGATGAAATATTATTTCCTTTCTTCATGGTAATAACATTGAACAATTATGTCACATAGTTATCAGTTAACTTTTGTATTAGATATTCCATCATATGTAATCAGCACCATCTGCTCCCTTATTACTGAAGCTGATGGGCAGTTGAATATTATTAGGACGAAACCAACCATCTCTAATATTTGTATTAATCTCTGTGTTCTTGTTGGGATGATTTAGAATCCTTTTGGTCTTCTCGTTCATTGACAATGAGTAAAACTGATAGCCCTCGAATTTTTTCATTTAATATGGATCGAATTTAATTAAGTGACCTCCAAAACGAGTGTTGGAGTCAATGAAATTATCATTTTCGTCAGGTCTAGTTATTTCTAAATCCTAATTTGAGTATAGAAAGGATGATCTGTCTCATGAATTAGTGGTCCACCAAACCGAGCACTAAACTTGAATGATGCAATGATATTAGTTTCTTGATGAATGTGATCAGTATACATCATTAACATTCCATCAACTACATTAAAATCTGTAATTACTAATTAAAATGCAATAACAACTGTCTTTTTATTGGTCAGGGTAGTTTGACCATTGAATCCAAGCACACTTTCAATACTATCATTTCTGTATGTATACAATTTAACATCACTTTCAATAGTAACTCTATTTAAACTTTTGTCTGAATTAATGTGAATATTTACCATTTTCAAATAAATACATTTTTCTAAGCTTTCCAAACTATGTTGACCAACATCCATCAGAATATGGTTTATTGCTTTTTGATGTAAGATTGCAACAGTGGCATAACTGTCTCATACAGGTAAAGTCAATATTTCTTTGAGAACAGATGACTGACCACTCAGTAGGCATAGGCAATACATTTATTACTGATTAAAATGTTATTACTGAAATGAGAACGGACTGGAAACCAATAATAAGAAATCCAGAGAATTCTATTTGATGTGCAATAACGGGGGCCAACCAGATGTGAAAAAACACCTTTAATGTTGACAATTATATTATAGCTCCAGGTGTTTGAAATGGGATAAAAACAATCATCTGTATGTTTACTCTAAAAGTTCAGATGACCAAAAATACCAAGAATTAATAAAACTATGCAATACAATGGAAGATAAAAATAATTAGAAAATTGTGATAATTATTGACAAAAATAAATAAATAATACTATTATATGCATGTCAACATAATTCGCTTGTTGTACTCCATGATTTCAGCCTTGAACAACAGGATGTAGCTACAGAATATTTTACTAGAGGCAGACATAAGGGAATATATTGTTTTATGTAGCTCAGATTTATTCAAAAATACCTAAACAATTATAAGAGATGATCTAAATTCTTAAAATATTTTTAGACAGTATTAGACAAATTTAAATCGTATTTACGATGAGTTTTTTCTTGGAGATTTGAGTTTTGATAATATTAAGGAATATAGTAATAAATGCTGGAACTGGGATCAGTCTGATTCTTTTTTAAGACAGACAACTATAAAACCTTGTGATGAACAGTACAGAGACAAAATTAAAAATTGTATATCATAAACAAAAGATAATTGTTAATATTTGGATCCTTATTAAATGTTTGCAAAATATGACCCAGAAGTTGTTAATAGAGCTAAACCAAAAAGGAAGAAATGGAGGAATTGAAAAATGGAAAAACAGAACATAAAAATATAAAAAAGATCAGTCTGTTAGTGAAGCTACTGAACAAGCAAATAAGAAATTGAAGGTTTTGGTGATACTGTAGTGAAGGCAAATAGAGAAAATAGAGAGGATGAGATGGTTCCTTATAATGATTATCTTGAAGAATTTAATGAGATACCAACAATTAAGCACTTTATAGTGATAAAAGAGTTCATACACTAAGTGAATCAGAAATACATGTTGTACTAAAGAAATATGAAGGGTATGTTAAAAACATATAAAAGGTAAAAGAGGAAGAACTGAATGTTAAAGAAATAAACATAGGTGAAACAGTGCTAAAATTTGTTAGCTAAAGTGCTGTTTAAATTTTGGGTTTAAGAGCTATTGGCACATTTTAGTTTACAGGAATATTGGCAGTAAAATTTTATGGAGATAAATTAATTATTGGTGAATCAGGTTTGAAGGAATAGATGGATTGATAAATCTTTTAACTAAAATTCACTTCAGTATGGATCACATAGACAAAAAGTTTTTGTTCAAATCAAACAAATTATAAAACTATTTTCTTCCATTTGAGAGCTATGTATTTTGAAAAAAAGTTGTAACAAAATAGTGTCATTTACCTGAAACTAGCAGTTGAAAGTGAAGTTTTTCTCTTACCTAAGAGAAAAACTTCAATTTGAACTGCCAGTTTCAGCTACTTTTTCAAGAAAATTACAACTTATTAATTTTTATGTCCCCTAATAATAATTTTGCATCTGTAATTCTAACTACTCCTTCACAAATGTAATAAAAATTTTCTCTATAAATGGTAGCTGTAAAAAGTACACTTCAAGCAAAATATGTAATCCTCATAAAAAATATGCTATGACAGAACTTCTTGGAAATAAAGTAAAGATATCAAATGAAACATTCAGGTTATGATTGGTTACAGAACATTTAAATAATGCCATTACAAATACTGATGATATTATCTGCACAAATGAGAAAAAAGATTAGAAGAAATTCAACTGAACAATGAGCCATTTTAACCACATAACGGTCTTTAAAATACCTGATTTTATGTATTCAGAAGCAGAAGTGAAAAGTGAAAAACCTCTTGTAAAAAAAAGGCTTGTCGAAATTTTGAGTTTCTTAAGATCTATATTATTTAAATTTAATTAAGAAAGACATGGAGATAAAGCATATATATGATATTTATTAGATTCCAGTACACAAACAATTAAGGTGTAAAACAAATTATGACTATTTTTGGCTATTCCCAGTTAATTACAATTTTTCGATGTTAAATTAGTTACATGTAGAAGAGAATTACCACTGATTTTAGAAGAACCTAAATAGTAAGACTGTTATTGGATTTTGGCATAATACAAGATTTTGCATGTGTTTTTAACAAGAAGAAAAGTGTGAGTACTTAACATATCATTTTAATTTTCCAATGCAAGGAGAATACAAAAAATTTTAATGTAATAGTAAGCAACATAAACAAGGATAATTCTGTAGGAATAGAGTGTTTAACGTGGATAAATTAGAATTATAGAACTAAAATTTACAACAAATTTATTTGCCAAACAACAAGTCCTGTAGTTGACAGACAACTTGGTAACTGTATATCAGATTTTTTAAATTGTCCAGACAAAAGATATAGGAAAATATTTTCTTCTAAACAATATAAAGAGAGTGTAGTTAGTAGCAACAATCCAGTATTATATTAATGCAGATTCCCGAGAAAGAACAGGAATTCAGTCCATTAACTGATTGTTTAGAATTAAAAATAAAAACCAATAAACATTTAGAGAAAGCAATTTATACTGTTCCACGACCTAAAATGTGGCAAAACGTGAAAGATCCATTACAAAATAGTTGTTGCCTTATCTTTCAGTACGTCTCTTGGGAGAACCAAAACACCAAACAGGAATACAAATAAAAATTGGAACAGGAGATAAAGAAAAGGAGAAAAATTTATTAAATTTGTTGTATCTACATTTACCTTTAACAATTTGCCTATTAATTATTCAGAGATTTTTGAAGAGATATAGTATATGATTTCTATAAAACAAATGTGTTATTTAATACCTAGAGAAAATTATTTTTTACATTAAACCGTTTGTTTTCCACAATATTATTTGGAGTACTCTGTAGTGGCAGCTCTACAGAGGATGGTGCATGTGTGATGATGTAGGCACTGAGGAACCAGTGGAAGCACTGTGGACTATTTAACAATATAACTACATATATCTTCAATTTTACATGAGACAGGCACACCTCTTCTTGTAAGCTATGGCTGATGCAGCTGCCATTGGCTGCCAAGTTGGCGCCACACGATGCTATATCAGGACACCACCAGCTGCAGTCCCCAGTGAAGCAACATTCCAGGTGTGTGCTGGTCTCAACCGACACCCCTTCGACGGGAGACAGATAGCAGCTGGCATTGTGACACTGAGTCCCTTCCTGGGCCTCAGTGTCAGTGGCAGCAGTCACAGACAAGGGCAAGCAGGACTGTTTCACCTAGTGCCGAGGTGGACCCACTGTGGTGGCAGATACAGCCTGGTATTGAACTGGAGGATATTGCTGGCATTGCTCAGTCGTTTTCTCAGTCTGCTGGTGTTATCGTGTCATGGTGCAGTTACTCAGTGGTAACCAAGTTCCCCAAATCAAATTATGTCTTTCCTCAAATTCAATCTCATTTATATTCCATTAGTGGCTACTTGTTTGTCTAAAACCTGGTTTCTAGTATATTCGCCCATAACAAAGAGACTCGCTGGAGTGTGGTAGCAACGACCCACTTACTGCATTGTTCTTTGCAGCATTGGGTAGTTAACCACTGCACTCAGGTATCTTTACTTCACAGTTTCCTTGTTACATGTCAACACAGCGTGGCTGACAGCCAGCAGTGTTACTGCTCCATGCTACTTTGAGTCATTTACGCAAAAGATTTAATACTTTTACTTAAAGTACGGGGCAGTGACACTACAGTACAAGAGATATAATTATCGATGAATTAGTATTAATAAATACAGTTAGATCCATTATTGCATAGAAAAGAACAACCCCTAATATGAAAAAACTCTTTCTATTTTCAGTTAAACAAATTAAACCAATTAACATACCATATTCACAAGTGACTTACAAACAGGAGTAAGAATTAGAAAAACTCGAACATACATTAAGAAAAGGGAATATTTAGATAATAAATAATCTGTAAAGGAAGATCACAACAATATTTTGGAGAATGAACAGAAAATAAGAGAAAAGGAAGAAACAATAAAAAATTATTTTACATGACAACAGTTACATTTTGGCACTTGTGGAATTAATAAAATTACGCTTTTATAGTAAGCAATAAATAACTGTTGAGATATGTTGGCATTTTGGGATAAAATAGTAAAGGGTCTGAATATATACAATTATTTTAATTTACAATTATTTTAATTTATACAAATTAAGAAAACAAAAAATTTGTAAAAATGTAGGCTTTATTTGGATTCCACATAACTGTCTACAACAGGATTTAAAAATTATTTACTATCCTAATATAGCAACATTTTTAGAAATAAAAATGAATGATTTTCCTACTTTTGATAGAAATTCCACCACCTCTGCATAATAAATGTTATAATTATTATAGCCTAAATAACTAAATAATAAGAGAAACCATTCTTGTTTATAGCCTACTTGGTTATAAAAAACACACATAGTTTTCTATTGCAATGTCTTTGGCAAAAATTAATTTTACATTTATTTTAATTAAAGTTATTTATATGTATTGAAAATTGCACCCATAAATTGCTGACGAATTTAAAATCAAGATTGTAGATCTATTTTACAAGATTAATATGTATTACCAAGATATGAGAGATAAATGCCAAGAAGAGCGCTTACATATCATTCTATTTAAAATGGTTGCATAAAAATTACTGTTTAAGATAAAGAAAAAGATGTATTTGTTGAGTGAAAAGATGTGAGTAAATATAGTTGACGACAATATCTAAAAAATTCATAAGGAAATTAACAAATGTACTTCAAAGAAGATTATTAAAATTCTAGTGAGGAAAGCAGAATGGATAATAATAAACATTATGGAGATAATTTTGTAGGAGAAGAACCTGCCAAAGTCTATACATATTGTCCTCATTACAAAAGACATATTTAAATTTTCTTGCTTTCCTCTTTTATTTTTTTTTATTTCTTCTACTTGAATTTTTCATTATTGATAGTTGATAATTGTCACTGACTAGGGGTAGCTGAGTGATTCTTAATTCGCTCTATATTTTTTTGTTGCTCTGTTGTAGAAAGCCAACAAGAAAGTTTAGATCTGTAAAACAGTTTCAGAAAATATAAGCTACCCCTGGAAGACTTGAATTATTCCTTCTGCTCATTTTAAAAAGTTCAGGAATAGGGGAGCCTTTTAAAATGAAACATAAAATAATAACTTTTTGGATGGTTTTTCGTAATGTTGAACATAAAGGTTAGCTTATGTTTTTTAGTTCTTTCTCTTTTTTTGTAGATTTTAAATATTCTACATCAATTGATTTAATTTCTTTAATTGTTTATAGAAAGAGTGTGTTGTTGATGTTTCTTCTTTTTTTACACAAGAATATAATAATATTATTTGCCTTTCTTAATCATAATTATTTAATATTTATATCTTTTGTTTTAGTAGAACCTAGATGTTGAGTCTGGTAAAATATTTTCTCCAGATACTAGAAAACAAGTTTTGTTTATTGACTTATATTATTTGTCTCTTTAAAAAGCTTCATACAATTAATAGACCAATAACTGAAACTATATGCAGACAAACGAATTTAATAAATGTTTTGCTCTCTTATATATTACATAACTTTTTATTTGTTTTTCTGTTATTTGTTTCCTCTTTGGATTCCCCAAACAGATGTATTATACGAAATTGCTATAAGTAATGCTGATAAAGTAATCTAAATGAATCTGTTAATTTTTGTCACACTTAAGCCATTGGAAGAGAATGAAAACAAGCTTTCTCTTAATATTTGCTGTTATTTATTATTAATTCCAAACAATACGTTAATGGTTAGAGTCCCTGATGTACATTTTTACTCTAAAATTATAGTTTATTTGTGTTAAGCAGTCTTTTCCCACAGAACTATCATTGTTTAGTATTACATTGCTAGTTTTCTATATTTTTCTTGCATATGAAAATTTAAATGTTCTGTTAGGTATTCAGACATTTATTCTTTGTCAAACATACCTGCAAACACTTGTGTTCTGTCTATATGCAATAAATAATAATGTTTCTTTTTAAATTCTTCTACGATTTAAAGGGTATCTAATTTAATATCGGTTATTTCTTACTTATAAGTAATAGCAATAGGTTATTTATATATCTGCTTTATGATTTTGATACCCTTGGCCATAATTTGTTTCATACATTGAAATGTTTGTGTATTGGACTCTAATAAATCTCGAATTTTGCTTTAACTCCAAATCTTGCTAAATGAAATCTAGAAAAGCTAGATTTCAACAAACTGTTAAGACTTCCACAGAGTTATTTTTTTTTTTTTTTTACAAGAAGCTTTCCATTTCTCACATTTCAATTACCACGTATAAAATCTGTTACTTCAAAGACCATAATGCTGTAGTAAAATGTTTCAGTAAGTCGTTTAAGCTCTTCCACTCTTGTTTGAAGCTGCTGTTGTTGTCATCGTCTTCAGTCCAGAGACTGGTTTGTTACAGCTCTCCATGGTACTCTGTCCAGTGGAAGCTTCCTTAACTCCCAGTATCTACTGCAAGCTATATCCTTCAAAATCTCCTCGTGTATTCATCTCTTGGTCTCCCTCTACAATTTTTACCCTCAATCCTGCCCTCCAATACTAAATTGGTGGTCCCTTGATGATTCAGAACATGTCCTACTAACAGATCCATTCTTCTAGCCAAGTTGTGCCACAAATTTATCTTGTCCCCAATTCTGTTCATTACCTCATTAGTTATGTGATCTACCCATGTACTCTTCAGCATTGTTCTGTAGCACCACATTTCAAAAGCTTCTATTCTCTTCTTGCGTAAACTATTTATTTCTCCAAATAATGATGTACTCCTGAGTAGTTACTGCCCAGAGATCTGAATGGGGGACTATTTTACCTCCGGAATGTAAAGCTGCATGCCCTGGGGAAAAATTACGGCTCTAGTTTCCCCTTACTTTCAGCTGTTTGCAGTAGCAGCACAGTAAGGCTGTTTTGGTTTGTGTGAAGCTAGTATCTCAAACAATTGAATCAAGATTATAAGTACTTACATTTTCGGAAAGTAACCATAACCAAAACCTTCACTTGGCAGATTTGTCTTATTTCCAAGTTCTGTCATAGAACAGTTTTTTGTTTGCAGCACATTTTTTATCTGTAGTGCACATTTCATTTTCAGCTTCCATTTATACTAAATCTATTATTACATTTGTGATAGAGTTGTTAGAATGGAAGATGCAAAAATTATCATTAAAAGACGCGAAAAATTATAAAATATTACTGTTTTCTAAAATAGTTGAAGCTGGGTAGCGAAAGTAAGGTGAAGCCACTTTCTTACGACTATGAATGGACTGATGAATTAGGAAATAATTGGATCACAGATTGGTCATCATTTGGACCTAAAAGTTACTATGTTATTATAAAAATACTGTGATGAAGCAAAAGGGATTTTCTTTCAACAATGAAAATATTCAAAAGATGAGCAGTGAACCTATGAGAAGATTGATCGAGTAATGTGAAAAAGATACATTTATATTACAACTAGATAACTAGAGGTATAAAAAACATTAATCAAAAAGCAAGTTAAAAAATATGTCTCATTTCAGCATGATAAAAGACTTTTTCTGAAAATTGTGATACAGAGCATATGGACATAAAAATAAATTTTAAGTACCTTCTAATGTAAAAATAATGTATATATAAAGTGCTTCATTATAACACTGGATTAAACTTATTAGTTGTTGTTTATTGTATCATCATACCAATTGAATTATTATACCAATATTCATATTTGGCATATATACTTTGTTCGTTTTTTTACAATTTTTATTAATTCTTTTAAGCATTTCTTCCCATTATTCATGAAAATGAGTAATTTTTACTATCTCTATACTTTCCATCTGTGTTTTAGAGACTATTTCTTTTTTTAAACAATTGAGTATTGCAAATATTTTCACTTTTTGTTTTGTATAATCTAGCTCTTTTTAGAAAATATGTGTAACTTAAATAACTTAACAATTTGAATAATATTGCTTTTGCAATGTTGATGTCCATTTATTACATACAGTTTATTCTAATTTTAATAAAAATTTAATTTATATAAATGGTGGCTCTACTCAGGAAGCTCAACAATGCTAGTAATTGTAACTTGTGTAAAAATGTCAGTGATGTAGAAGTGAATGAATTATACCACATTACCGAATGTGGGTATTCAAATACTAGGTATGGTGAAAATATTTATATGGTGCTCGATATTAAGTTTAAAATTATTTTACCTGCAGATATCATAAATTAATTACTGGTTTGCATTTTCAGTTTTTGCAGAAGGAAATATTAATCTAAGATACAAAGGAATGAAGAGACATAACAATAACAATACTGAACTTCACGGTCTAGAATTTCTACCTTAATTTTTTAATTCATAAATACACAGTGCTAAGCCTTACCTCCTAAATAAAATGCATTAAATTTTTTAGCTTTGGTGCCTTGTGCTGCCGTCTGATTCACAAAGATAAGGAAATTATTTTGCCCAACAGGCCCATTTACTACTGGTGTGTCCATTGAACCTACTGCTGACAAATGACTGTAATTACTTGAATGCCTTCCTCTACTCCGGCATGATGGGGATCCCAAAGAATAACCAGTAGTTAGAAATGGGTCGATTTAGTATTCTGTACAATGTCTCCCTCGTAGATGAGCTGCATGTTCCTAAAGCCGTCGCAGTAAATCAGCATCGCCCATTCGCCTTCCATACTATGGCCTTTACAAGCTTGTGGCAGTTTATATAGCTTCGCCACATTACACCCACATATTTAATCAACATGGCTGTGTAAAGCAGCACACTACCAATGTAGCATTTGATGATTACAGGATTGTTTGTCCTACTCAAACGCATTAACTTACTGTCTCAACATTTAGAGCCAGCTACGAGTTATCACATGGACTAGAAATTTCGTCTAAGCCCTCTTGTATCCTTCTTCAGTCACTCATCGATGACAGTCTTCTGAACACCATAGCATTATCAACAAACATTCGCAGATTGCTGCTCACCATGGCTGTCAGGTTATTTATGTACACAGCAAAAAAGAGCAGTGCTATCACACTTCCGTTGCGCGCCCCTAATGATATTCTTGTCACTGATGATCACTCGCTGTCAGCGACAACATACTGGGTTCTATCACATAAGAAGCATTCGAGCAACTCATATATGTTAAAAGTCTGTGTTGTGTCACATTGTCAGACGCTTCTGTGGAAATTTTATCTTCCATCCTCGCTTCCATTCCTATTGACTAGTTAGTAAACGCCTGATCAACTTTAGTATGTAATTCATTTATATAAGAACTTAAGTGAATTTTTATGTCACTACCCATTTTATACATTTTAATGTCAGTATTAGATCCCATTTTATTAATTTTGGTGTCAATATTGGAACTTAATGAAGATTTATATTTGAACCCATTTCCTTCATATGTTTGAGAATATTCGCAAATGTATCTGAAAAACTATCTTTTGGTTCACAAGCCACTGACATTGCTTCCTGCTTCATTTCTTTTACTGTAACAGGTGTATTTTGAACTTTGTCTCCCATCATGTTTCGTCCACTGTTAGTCCCATAATTAACATACAGTGAATCTGATAAACTATTACTAACATTTGCTTGTGACATATCGAAACTGAAATTACCAATCATGGAATCATTCTCATCTTTTACATTCCCCAAATCTACTCCCATCCCTCCTTTACTACCGCCTGATTATTTTAAGATATTTTGCAAAGTTTCTTGGCACACACACACACACACACACACACACACACACACACACACACACAACTCTAAGTAGAACACTGCTTACATTTTTTTCATGTTGCTGCCATGGCGAGATGGTACGACGTGTCCGCACAGCTTGCTCTGGCCACGTCGGTCCAGAATACGGGTCACCACTTCTGCCATGGCTATCAACTGCTCCCACTCGTCTGGTTTGTTTACGGCAGTAGCGCGGCGCCTGTTGATAGTCAGTTGGTTGTACGTCGTCTGCTACAACGCACCGTTTGTTGTTCTCGCTGCATGGTACACTTCACTAATAACTTTGCACTCGAGTTCTTTCCTACTGCGCTCCAACTGCAGTTCATTAGTACACGTGTCTATAGTCCTATAATAGTTTTTTTATCACTTGTGTGTGAAAACTTTACGAGTCCATTTAAACACTGCTGCTTTTTACAAAGTCCCTACACATTCGAACTTTATTAATGTCTTTCCTGGCCGATGCACGAAATGCAGCGGGTCAGGGTTTAATTTCTCGTGTCTGTTCGTCGTTGTGACTGTGCTGGCTGAAAATTAAAATCCGCCTACCTCAGAACGGCGTCTGCTCAATGTCCCTTCACTCAGCAACGTAGATACATGATAATGTAAAAGCAGCGTTGATAAGTAACACTACGTAATATGTACAATTACTGAGGCCCCACAACTCAAGCTATGAAAGAAATATTGTGGAAATATTGTCATCCAATTCTATCAGGCAGTAAGAAAATGGATTGGCCTCTAAATAATAAAGTCTGAAATTTCCACACAATAATGTTTATTTTGTCCTTAATAACCAAAGAAATGGTACTATTCAGTCCACATTTAAACTATTGGCTATTTTCTTCCAGTTCACGATTCATACACACATTTCACAAGCACAGCAGCCAGAAATCTGTCCACATCCGAACCAAATTAAACAACGTTTTCTCAGTCATTAATTTTACCACTAATATGAGATATTACATTCGGTCCTTCTCGTAATTTCTAAAAAAGAAACTGCTTGTCAAAAATGTTCAGTAGTTGAATACTGAAATGCCACACGGATTCCATGAAGGTCAATATTTCTCACGCGGATATCTGTCCAACAGATTTAGTCAAAACCTCTGAAATTTCACAACTTCTATCGTCGTAGCTCACCAATAACTCAAACACTAAGTAATTCTTCATCTTTCACATTATTTTTACTGGCACTAGTAACATGACCGCGTCCAAAGCTAGCGAGCGACCTCCTTCTTCCAGCCTCACTCCCAGTATAACTATCAGGTAACGAGCGGGAACCGTCTCAATTCTGATTGGATGACCATACTGACTGCCAATCAGAATACTCGCTCGTGATCATATTCGCGCCAAAACTCGTCTGCACCATTCCTTGTACACAGACGCATTTGCGTCAATTTGACATGCAAATGTTACAGTAATGTTTAATAAACGAAAACGAAAAGACAATGTTTCTGGAAATTTTCTTTAGATACAGATTTTACTCCAGCTGACTTTCTGGCTGCTTTATTACAATCGCAATCACACCTAGACATACGACATCAGCTAAGTGGGTAAATCCCCAAGGATCGTTTTCAACGGCAAGCTGGTGTAACTCTTGCACGTTACTTAAGACGGAATATAATACAATGCTGAAATTTGACGAATGTCCCACATACACACTCTCATTTACTCACAGGCTCACATAACACACAATAAAATAAATATTGAGTTTAATAGTTCTTTCTGAAGTTATTCTAGATTTTCTACTAGGAAAATTGTAAGGTATTTGAAATTTTTAAATTGAATTTCAAGTAAATAATTGTATAGCCTAATACTTCAGGTGAGTATTTCAATTGACAACCAAAAACACGTTATAAGTGTTACCAGCAGAATTTCCTTTCTTAAGTGTAGTATTTATAACTTTAAAGTAAATTTTTCTGTCTCCGAAATATGCCAGCTGGAAAGCTGAGATTTTCACACCACCTTCCTCTTGATAACGAAGGGCAGTATACAAATTTTGAAAGTGCTTGCACAAAAACTACTATCCTTTATTTAGATTCTTATAGGTGGTGAATGTACGCGCTCAGTAAGAGACATTGAATAGCTTCCCCGCGGCAGGCAGTGACAGATGCACGTGTTTCTCCCGGGTAGGCCGCTAGATGTCAGCCCCCAAATTTACATACAGCAAGCTGTCCTAAAACAAACGTTCACTAGGAACAACTTGCGACGCTACACGTGGTTCGCGAGATATCATGTGAGGAAAGGGGAAAACTGAGTTTCGCACGAATGATGCTTTATTATTCCGTGCTGCTATGTGGACGAAAGCTTTTTCATCTCGAGGAAATTTGTTGTATTAAAATCTTGATTATGGACAGTAATTCTGAACAAACTGGTGTTAAGAATACTGGTCTGTAGTTTTGGGAGTCACCTGTACTACTTTCACATTTATTTGGGACTTTGCGCTGGGCGAGATGTTCGCGATAAACACGAGATGAGGAAGGGACGAATGCTGTTGATTACTCTCTTCAAAACCGAATTGTAATACCATCCAGACCTGGCCACTTATTTGTCTTCAACTACTTCAGTTCTTTCACAATGCCAGGGGGTGTCCGTTACTATGTCCTCCATAAGGGAGGCTGTGCGAGGGTCAAACGGCGGTATGTTTGTACACTCTGCCTGTGTTAATGATTTCTGAAAGGCGAATTTTAAGGCATCAGCTTTCCTTTTTCTGTGTTCCATTGTCCCACCAGACTAGTCGACGGAGTGGCTCGTGTGAGAGTAATAATGTAGTTCAGACAAATGGTTCAAATGGCTCTGAGCACTATGGGACTCAACTGCTGAGGTCATTAGTCCCCTAGAACTTAGAACTAGTTAAACCTAACTAACCTAAGGACATCACACACATCCATGCCCGAGGCAGGATTCGAACCTGCGACCGTAGCGGTCTCGCGGTTCCAGACTGCAGCGCCAGAACCGCGCGGCCACTTCGGCCGGCTGTAGTTCAGACACGTGCTGTCTGTAGTATATATCATCCTTGTTTGTGTAAAAATGCCTCTACAAAATTGAAAAAGGTATGTAATATGCAATCACCAAAACGTGTAACGAAAATCACAGTGTGTGGTGTCGTCTGTAGACCGACGTACCGAAGGTTGGTACCTCACGACGGAACCACAAGAAAGTAAGTCGTTTCAAGGTGTGGCGACAAATGAGAGACATCGGCGTAGATACGCACTCAAGAGTTCCCATTTGGTGCCACTGCTGAAGACTTAAGTCCGAGCGCGATGTAGCTCAGCAGGCTCTCCAATCGTCGCCTAAGACAACATCATCGTCCCTCAACAGGACCAAAAGCGCAAGAGTTGTACAGCACACAACTATGTAATAATGGTTCAAGCCAACTGTACATTGTAAGAAAAGGATAATTTTTATTATGTACTGTATAATGTGATTCGGTAGAGTTCAGTGACAGTAACAACTACACATAGACGGAAGGAGGCAGTGCAGGATGTGAGCTGGAGGGCTAAGAGTTAAATGGGTATTACTCCGTTCATCATTAAGTGCTGATCAAGTATATTTACGAATAATGCAACCAGCGCATATTTGCATACTTGTCCAGATATTTTCTCTGCAATACAGAAATAACGACAAGTAACAGTTACAAATCAAATTGAATGTAACTGGTTTCTGAAGAACTAATGGAGACTACGGGCCCCTTATAGCAAAATACTCAGAAAATATACCTCAACTACGTTCCGTACTTCGCTGGTAGTGTTCCGGCTTACCATTTACTGTAGGCACTGTGTATACCTTTTACCATCAAGTAGTATGTAAGTAACACATACTTCCAAAACATTACTGGAGTCATACGAAATCAGGGAGAATAGTAATAATTTCCTTTCCGACAAGAGGATTTATTTTGTCCGTAGGTAGCAAATATTGTAATTTAAGAGGAACAAAAGATGAAATATAGCAGCTAGAAAAGGTTATTTCGTCTCTGCGTTTAATGCTTTTGCCTAGTAAGGTGCATCGTATTTGCTGGCGCGAGTTTTACGAGTCCGAATAAAACTAGAACAACAACAAATCTGCATGTATATGGGATATAAAAGTACGCAAACTGCATCTTCCTTATTGTGATGTACATCTGCATAATTAAGTAGGAAATTATGTGACATTAATCTTTCTTGATAAAAGAGAACTGCATATTCTGCGTTATGAGCATTACGGAAAATGAAAGATGATGCTCCAGTTGAGACATTTGCTTCCTTGATTGCGTGCGTGTCAACAACGACTGACTGGGAATTATTTGTCGCACGGGCCGTTTGGTAACTTCAGTATGAGTTGCAACAATGTTCTCTGATATCTGTGGAGTGAGGCAATTCCTGTATGAAGGGGGAAAAGAGAACCACACAGTATTGTCTTCAGTGTACTTGCACGGTAATTTATGAATTTCGTGCGTCATTTTCTGAACTGATATTGTAGTACACCGCTAGGAAAAATTTAAACTTCGTAATTTAAGAAAAATAGGAAAAATTTCGCTAGTTATGTTTCGTGGAAATGATTCCTTACTCACCGCATTTTCTTCTGTAGCATTCTAGAAGTAAGATGGAACTTATCTTTTAGTGAAGTTGTGAAGTGTGTGAAAAGCATTATTCTTTCGAGTATCTGTAGAGTCAGACTGGAAATACTCTTCTCTCACGTTGTCATAAAGGTAGCGAAAGCTTGTCTCCCACTGAGAAGTGCCGCCTCTGTAACAAAGTCAGCTAGCTCTTATGATAAACACAGTAACTGAGTACGATGTTTAACCCTCCTACATCTACACATACGCTCAGCTGTACAGTGATGGCGAAGTGTATCTCGTCTCAATATCAACAGTTTTTGGTGTTAACATATTTATATAATTAATAAAGGAGTTAGACATTTGTGTATGGTACGTCTGTAGAGGCCCCAGCTCTCGTACAACACTTTCAGGTTTCTTGCGCGATGGAAGCAGTATAACTGTCTCACAGCCTTTTTCGAATCCTCTGAATTTGTAACACAGGATTTTGCGAGAGCAACGGCACAAATCTTCTGCAGAACCCGATTTAAGTTTCATGAGCACTTCTAACAGTTCCGGAGGGCTATGTCGACCTGCTCTGATGACAGCAACGCGCCACTTAATTCGCTCGATGTCTACATTCTTACCTTCCTGACAAAACGCTGTATGAATGCTACAGAAGAGGAAGCACTAGCTTTTTTATGTGTATTCCTTTACAGAAGCATCACACATTCTCAGAACCATCATCATCGACCCACGACCTCTGCAGTTTGGTCCCATAGGAACGTACCACCGTTATCTTCCGCCTAAGAATCTAAGTCTTAATCGCTTACTCTAGCACTTATTTATAAGTTCACCCCATTCCGTGAAGTGTCTTTTGTCAGTGTTTCACAAATATAATCAACGCGATATGCTCCGAGGTTCACGAGTGACCTTGTAAGTGCATTGTTTCGGCTTCTTCCATTCTTTTGTGAGAATTGTATTGCGTTTATTCACATTTAAAGAGTGCTAACCATCATTACAACAAGCGGATGTTCTGTAATTCCATACTTTTAACAGGGATGGAAATCTATAAATTCTGTCAGATAACTTCCTCTTCAGTGGACAGTCTGAAAGCGCTCCTGGACCTTATTGAAAACTAATTTAGATGTACTGAGAGCGTCAATGATCATATCGAAGATTCAATGGGCACTATAATTATTGCGTTTTAGCCAATCACATATTTTTGAAGATATTCCGTATTTTCTTATCTTCGTCATAAGTACTTAAAGTGTATCGTATCCGCACCATTTCAGAAACCAGAGTTGGTGGAATACATGGCAGACTAAACTGACAATAAATCGTCATATAAGTAAGTTGTACCATAAACTTACGTACATATAAACGGTAGGCTGTGTACTGACGAAAATCCTGTTGGCTAAATGATGTGAATATTATTTCTACCTATAGTGAATAAATACGAAAATATTACTATAATGTTATAGAAATTTATGAGGAAGAAAGGAGCTCCCAACTTATAGGAACCGAGAAATGCCAGAATATGTGAGATGGAAGCTAAACCAAAGGAAACGAAACTGGCCGCTCTAGAACTAAAAGACAGCCGTAAAATATATTCGAGCAAGGGCTCATGACGCTGCTCCTTTGTGCTTTTTATAGCTCGAATTGATGGTAACAATGGTCATTTAGATCATTTGAATGATGAGTTTGGAGCAGACTCGGTTTATTAGTCGACGGAATATGATAGCCTAATTAGTAATCGAGAATAAGTAATATCTGTGAGGTAAAGTGGGTAAACTCTACCGCCTTCACTAGTTCAGTGCCAATTAAGATATATTCCGGTCATCTGTAATGTAGTACTATGTTGCCAAAAAAACAGTGATTTTTATTTGAGCGTAAGGTAAGTTATATCTCGAATGGATTTGGAGGTATGTTTAAAATAAAGTTGTGTGATCGGTAATTCTATCGATCGTAATCTGGATTTCGTAGCTTTTCCATAGGCAGCACAGTGTCGTGGGAAAAAAGTAAATGTTCGTTCTATGTTGGTATTGTGATTACTTGTTATTTTCAGTGCTAATAATTGAATTCCTATTTCTACACTGGCTTTTGGAACTGTGGGAATAAAGAATAACACAGTTTACTAGTTAAAGAACATGCAGCTTCGAGTATCCGTCTTTCTTTGTAATGAGTTATTTGGGACACACCAACACCTGAGGTGGGTTAGTTCTTTTTTGATCCAGTGTCAGCAAACAGGATAGAAGTTGCGCTGGTAACTAACTGTTATTCTTTTTGAGAAAATATCAAATTAGTCTAACTTGCAAAATACTGTTGTACTAAGACCGCGAGTGTATATGTTGCAGAATGAAAGTACATTTTTTACTTACCTGAAAAGTAGATTTTATATTTGACTACCATAAGAATATAAGTGAAAAATGAATATAAAATGCATATTCGCTTTCCTATTTAAAGGACTGAAAGAAATCATAGTACTTATTTAAAGAACAGTTACAAGAAGAATTATTTTGTTCAGATACTATGGAAAATTTCAATTCCCAATTAATTAGGAAAAGAAATCATCTCAAAACAAACAAAAAATTATGAACACAACATCATACAGAGCGAGTTATCTCTGGATGAAGGATCTTCGCCGTTTTGTTGCTAAATATTAAATGACCACTGAAGAGTTATAAGGGTGAAAAGGAACTTCCTCTATTAGTCGTGGAAGAATGGGTATTTTATTGATTCATTAATTAATTTGGAAATTGCGAATGGAACACGTTTTTCGAAGCTCAATTTATTATTGAGTGAAACACAGAAATTTTGGTATTTCATCATCGCTGCGTTCACCCATGCGATAACTTCAGATCGAAAAAACATACTATTTGAGACCTACTTGAACTTATTACTTACTTCGAAGTAGATCAGATTGTATACTGGAGTCATTATGCTAAGAGTCCATTAATTTACAACCAGCAAAAGAATGAATATTAGTCCTTCTAAATAATTAATCATAGCAAGTACTAATGACGTGCTATGGTTCTATCTAAAATCAGTTTTTGCCCTCTTTTTGTTGTTCCTAGGAATCATAGGTACTTCTGTGTATAACAATCTACGCAGAGGGGGATGCAAATTACAGAATAATACATAATCCCTTACTTAGGCTGCTTTTGCTATCAGTAAGTGTATGTGTTCCTTACAAAGGTTGAGATCAAATTACAATCAGGGCACGTTGATGAACCATCACAAATATACCGGTTCAGTTTGGAAGATGGTATGTGTGAATATTGCGAGCTGTATTTAACGTTAGTGGTTGCTCTTGCAGCCATGCTGCTTCATCGAGAGGAGCTTCCATTTCTGGAAAGATGTCGTAATTTTTCAGTTCGAAATACACTCGGTCAATGTGGGGCAGAAGGGTGTTATTGTTATAGGACTGTTATTCACTGCATCTGTTCGTTGCCGTTACTATGAAGGTAGTACGAAAGTCACGCTGAACAGTTGTTACTGACCCGCACTGCGCAAAACGTAGAGCAAAAATCGCTTTCTGTTGCATCGGCACCATTTTTAATAGAACTGAAGTGTGCGCAATCTGCTCCGACCTAGTGGGAACCAAGTAAAACTCGAGAGTTTGCTCATGCACATATCTCAAAATATTTATGATATTTTTAATCGGATGATTCTTTTTGATACACTCTGTATTTCACTTCGCTCTATATACATAGAGTATACGGCAGAATGCTTCCAGTAACCCATATTGATACTAAATTCTCTTGAAAATGGAATAACAGTCAATTTCATACACAGCAGAGAACCAAGAGGAGTCTCAAGCACCACTCTCTCTCCCATCGAGAGTTGAATGTTAGCAAACGGTTCACTATCTACGAGATTAACAGTCATTTTGTCACAAGGCTAATTAGATTCCAATCAGGGCAGTTTGCCATGCCAATTGTTCATAGTGGTGTTGTGAACAACTCCCAGGGGGACTGCAAAGGTAATATTGTTGGTCACGCATACAAAGTTTTCTTCGCATGTTTCAAATACGAATATCATAAAAGATAATTACTCTACCACCAGAGTAAACCAGGAGTCCAACATTTAATGTAGTGTACCTAGAATGTTATTCAGGAACAGAGTACACACAGAAAAGGTATTATTAAAATTTATCACAGAGTGTTAACATTGACTGAGTTACTTTCCTACGTAATCACTTTATACAAACGTTGGCTTAAATTTGAACTGTGAATTGACTTTTGTGATGTTTCTATGTCACTTTGATATTTCTAGGTCACTTTCTTGTGGGACAGTTTTTCCCAAATACCCCACTATCTAAATTTAACTATCAAATTACATAACATGCAATGCCTGAAAATGCGTATGTAAGTGGAACAGACGCCAAAGATTGTAAATCTATTAAGTACCTCTCAGTTGAATTTCTATTGGAGAATAAGTCATATAACATTTTTCTGTAAGTTGGCCTCGCTGTTAGAGTGTGGGGTGGTGGAGGATGAAGTAGGGATCCAATAGCTAGCATGTTGGAACGCTGGGTCCTGCTCCAGGTACTTTGGGCTTTGGCCTTCGTCAGAGACAATGTCCCACGGTCCGATAAAATCCTCGCTGAAGCCTGAAGTTGGCAATAGTCGGGCTGTAATGTTTCATTGTGAGAATCCGAGGAAAGGATGCCTACGAAGAAGGTGCAAATGTGCATGGCGTTGAGGAGCACGACGCACTCATGGCGAGGAGAACCCGTGGGCCCAAAGGAGGTCAGCAGCAGATGATATCTAGATTTTGTAAGGCAGTCCCGGATTGGAACACCAAAATCATTTTCTTACCGGGCAGAAGGACTCACGGGTGCTTATGTGTAGCGCCTGTCACTGGCTGAAATGCTTTATTAATGTTTCATTGGCTGGAACTCAGAAAGTCTACAGAGGCTGGCTAAAGGCATTGCGGTCATGGGAGGACGAGCAAGAATATTTAGTGAGAGAGCACACAGACAATTCATGTCAGATCTCGATAGGGGATCGTCTGATAGCTGCAGAGAAGCAAACCTTTGTCTCCCATCTCCAGAGAATGAAGACTTCACCTTAGAACTGGAAAGAGGAAGGATTTGTCCTAGAGCTGAACATAAATGGCGGGGCTCAACTAATATCTCTCACCTATCTCCGAAACCATCCTCTGCATCTGAGTTCTTGAATAATGGTAAGCATCAACTGCATTTGCGCTAGTCGCGATGTGGGGAACACTATGTGAGTTATGGTAGCCTTATTCTACATTTAACTGGGCCACTCCTGTTTAATTTTAGACGTTTATTAGTTCTCATTGCGCGACCTTTTTCTTAATACTCCACATGGCTTCGGCAGAGCGGTCTGTTCAGTGTATAAGTAACGTTGTACAAACCTTGTTAGCATCCCGAGGGTACGCTAATTAATGCTCAACTGTAGTCTTACATAAGATTTTGGTGACTCCTGGTCAGGATAATTTTCCGGATATTCGCGACCTTGTGATATAAATAGTCGCTTTATATTGCCTGAAATTACGAATTTGTCTACACGGACCTAGGATTTTCAGGACACTGGTGGTTTTCTGATGCATGGAGTCGTCTTATAGCTAGCCAAACTAAGGACGTTGGCAAGTCTTTGACTAAAAGTTTGCGAACACTGATGGCTGGCTCTGAGCACTATGGGACTTAACATCTGAGGTCATCAGTCCCCTAGAACATAGAAATACTTAAACCTAACTAACCTAAGGACATCACACACATCCATGCCCAAGCCAGGATTCGAACCTGCGACCGTAGTGATCGCGCGGTTCCAGACTGAAGCGCCTAGAGCCGCTCGGCCACAACGGCTGGCCGAACACTGATGATTTTGTTGAAAGCTATAGTCATCTTCTGGAAAGACTGAATTAGCCAAGGTCTCAAGTACTTGTACGTTGATAACTAGTTTCAGCAAATTAGACTGCCACCTTCAGATCATTTAGTACAGGGTAGTAGCGTCTGCACAGATCTTTCAAGTTACACGGTGTCAAAACTGCATTTTACATTTATGACAAACTTTTTACAGTTATGACAATGAGTCTAATTTCAAAGGACTGTGTAATCCACTACTACCTTGTAATAAGTGATCTGAAGCTGGAAACTGAATTTCCTGAAACTAGATATCAGTGTAAAAGTATCTGCGATTTCGGCTAATAAAGTGTTCTCTCAGGAACGCTACAGCATTGAAAATTATACATCGCTTCCTTCAGAGCTGGCAATGTCAGGTAATTGTGATGATTTAGTCTTATATTTGTGAAGTGTCGCAATTTGCTGGAACATCACTGAAGATCAATTCGCCTAATCTTATCCTAGGTCGGTGTCAATGCGGACTGAAGAATGGAATTTTTTGTATGTTGTTAATTTTCTGTTTGTGACTGATTGTTATACGTATGTGCGGGAGTGTATGGCTGCTTACAACCCATGCACTGGCAAGTACCCTGCTGGTCACTATCGAGCTTCACAAAGTCGCTCATAAACAGTGTGAGTATCGGTAAAAGGAATGGTGACGCAACTCTCTTTCAGTTCAATGGCTCTGAATAGGTTTATGCAAACTATAGTGCGAGTCCATTTTAAATGGACCACAAGTATGATTACGTAACATGTCCTTAACTTGCCGGCAGAGCTTGTTGTTCTTTGAAGTAGCTGTCGTATTACTTCACGTTGGATTAGTCGAATGTTTAATGTACCATTTAGCGCCATCATGAAAGGACTCGGTCAGGGCCTATTTCTTGTTAAAAGAGTGCCCAGATTCCTTTTCTATTTCTGTAATCGTAGTGAACATGTAAATCCGTCCGCAGCTCGTGGTCGTGCGGTAGCGTTCTCGCTTCCTGCGCCCGGGTTCCCGGGCTCGATTCCCGGCGGGGTCAGGGATTTTCTCTGCCTCGTGATTACTGGGTATTGTGTGATGTCCTTAGGTTAGTTAGGTTTAAGTAGTTCTAAGTTCTAGGAGACTGATGACTATAGATGTTAAGTCCCATAGTGCTCAGAGCCATTTGAACCATGTAAATCCGTGGGGATTTTGGTAGCAGGATGAGTTCCGATAGGGTTCCGTAAGGAACGATTCATAGAGCTGTGCAGACTCCTCTGATGAATTGAGTGGGGGACTGGAAGTATCCGTGACTACGTGGAGTCTTCTCAACTGACTTACATGTTGATTAGCAGCCTACATTCTCAGTAATTACGAAACGTGGTAGATGTTACAGAATTGGACACTTGCGAAATAGTCATCAAGTTACTGAACTCTGTAGGAAATGGGTGAAACAGCGAGCCCATGGTTAGAACCATTCCCTGAAAAATGATAGTGTCATCATTTGATTCAAGAAAAATCAGTGTCAAGAAGCCAAATTTCTCTGCAGTCTCAATGGGATTCAATTAAGTGGGATCCATCGGCTGAAGTGGTCAAGTTTTCTTGAAATATTTCCAGACATAAATAAAAGTGACGGTGGTAATATCTCTTTATTTTCGGTTAGGCGAGTTTGTTAGCAGAAACTAGTGGGGAACACTGTCCCTCGCAAACATTCGACATACACTATGTCATCAAAAGTATCCTGGCACCTTGCTGAAAAAGACTTACAAGTTCGTGGTGCCCTCTGTCGGTAATGCTAGAATTCAATATGGTGTTGGCCCACCTTTAGCCTTGATGACAGGTCCCACTCTCGCAGGAATATGTTTAATCAGGTTCTGGAAGGTTTCTTGGGGAATGGAAGCCATTTCTTCAAGGAGTGCTGCACTGAGGAGAGATATCGATGTTGATCGGTGAGGTCTGGCACGAAGTAGGCGTTCCAAAACATCCCAAAGGTGTTCTGTAGGATTGAGGTCTGGACTTTGTGCAGGCCAGTCCACTACACGGATGTTACTGTCGTGTAACCACTCCGCCACAGGCCGTGCATTATGAACAGGTGCTCGATCGTGTTGAAAGATGCAGTCACCATCCCCGAATTGCTCTTCAACAGTGGAAAGCAAGAATGTGCTTAAAACAAGGCTGTGCTGGGATAGTGCCATTCAAAACAACAAGGGGTGGAAGCCCCCTCTATGAAAAACACGACCACAATGTAACACCACCGTCTTTGAATTTTACTGTAGACACTACACACTGTGGCAGATGTCGTTCACCGGGCATTCGCCATACTCACTCCTTGCCATCGGATCGCCACGCTGTGTCCGTGATTCGTCAACCACACAACGTTTTTCCACTGTTCAGTCGTCCAATGTTTACGCTCCTTACACCAAGCGAGTCGTCGTTTGGCTTATGAGCAGCCGCTCGACCATGAAATCCAAGTTTTGTCACCCTCCGCCTAACTGTCATAGTACTTGCAGTGGATCCTGATGCGGCTTGGAATTCCTGTGTGATGGTCTGGATAGACGTCCGCCTATTGCACATTACGACCCTCTTCAACTGTTGGCGATCTCTGTCAGTCGACAGACCAGGTCAGTCTCTACGCTTTTGTGTTGTATGTGTCCCTTCACGTTTCCACTTCACTATCACATCGGAAATAGTGGACCTATGGATGTTTAGGAGTGTGGAAATCTCGCGTACAGACGTATGACACAAGTGACACCCAATCACCTGACCAGGTTCGAAGTCCATGAGTTCTGCGGAGCGCCCCATTCTGCTCTCTCACGATGTCTAATGACTACTGAGTTTGCTGATATGGAGTACTCGGCAGTAGGTGGCAGCACGATGCACCTAATATGGAAAAGTTTGTTTTCGGGCATGTCCGGATACTTCTGATCACGTTGTGGGCGTAGTAGTTTACGTTTTATGAATAAAGACTGTATATGGTGCATAAAATCAAAATAATATGCGATTTCTAATTTTACACCAAGTTAATGTAAGTGACGAAAGAATGATAACGGTCGACAAAAGAAAATTTATCTTTAAAGAATAAGAAAAAGAAATAAAAGAAAAATTATTCAGTAGAAGAAAAGGTGAAGTTTTATTCATGATCACTTTACACTTAAACAGTAAGCGGGTACGTTAGTATTAGATAACAAAATAGGTGGATGACATTATGTTGCAGTAATATCAACAGTTATATCACAGATGTGATGTATGGAAGTGAAACATGGACGATAAATAGTTTGGACAAGAAGAGAATAGAAGCTTTCGAAATGTGGTGCTACAGAAGAATGCTGAAGATTAGATGGGTAGATCACATAACTAATGAGGAAGTATTGAATAGGATTGGGGAGAAGAGAAGTTTGGGGCACAACTTGACCAGAAGAAGGGATCGGTTAGTAGGACACGTTCTGAGGCATCAAGGGATCACCAGTTTAGTATTGGAGGGCAGCGTGGAGGGTAAAGATCGTGGAGGGAGACCAAGAGATGAATACACTAAGCAGATTCAGAAGGATGTGGGTTGCAGTGGGTGCTGGGAGATGAAGAAGCTCGCACAGGATAGAGTAGCATGGAGAGCTGCAACAAACCAGTCTCAGGACTGAAGACCACAACAAGAACAACACGGATGAATGCTTACTGAATACTGCATTCAGTAGCTGTACGTGGGTGACCTGTTGCATAAGAGAAGGCACTAGGATTAACATGAGGTTAATGTAATTTAATTGGAATGAGAACCTGAGGGTATCATTACCTGCGTTAAGTTTGAACCAGATATTTTGTTGTAAGGGAAAAGAAAATACATGTTATAGAGGGTGAAGTAGGTAATTTATTAAACATGTGCCTTAATAACATTCTAGAAAAAGTAATAAATGAGTATTACTTGGAATGTAAACTACATGCATATAAGGTGGGAAAAACTATTTTCATATGGCACACGTCAGTTTTAAACTAACCGAACGTGGTTCGTTCGTAACAATTCAAACAACAGTCGGATAGCGGTACCTAAACAATGTAGACACTTGAATCAAACAGGTGTGAATAATTTGTATATTTGTGCTGGGACGAGGAATCTGTTTTCAGCAGAGGAAGGATAAAAATTTGCGAAATGTTGGCTACTTGGGCGCCTACGGGGCAGTTAGTCAACACTTACTAGGCCAGCATTGTTTAAATTCTCACGCATTTATCGAAACCTAGCGGTAGTCCAAAGTCTTGTCTGAATTTTACAGCTGTCAGCTAATCCCTCCTGTCACTTCATACATTCCAGGACCAGGCAAGAACGTGAGATCACTACAATACCAACAAAACTTCACGTAGAAAAAATAGTGCCGAGCACCAGTGTGCTAATTTCTGCTTTTCTTGTAAGAAGAAGGATGAGGTAAGGATAGTCCGTCATTGTCCTGAAACTCAACTTTCATCTTCTTGGGTTATTATTTGTTTGTGTTTGAACTTCTGCATGTGTTTTCCTGTGCCGTCTTCTGTATATAGGGTTTTCGTAGACGAGAAGTAGTTTTCTCGGGTTTTGTTTGTGTCAGCAAAAGGGCATACCGAAATTAACCCGTGCTCGTAAATGCAGTTTAGAGAAGATGGACGAGGTTAAAAGAAAAGTATAGGGTTATTCAGAAACTACAGATATTGTTCTTCGATAAGCACAGAAACTGAAGGAATTAATTAAAATCTGTGCGGCAGCCGGGATCTGAACCTGGGTCTCCTGCTTGCTAGGCAGATGTCATACTCATTACACGAGTGTAGTATTGTGGGAACAACAGTTGCACGGACTACGTAAGACCAAGGCCCTCTCTAACACAAACTTCAGTTCAAAGTTTCAGCCCATTTCTACTTTTTACATCGTCACTATTATCGAGCCTGCCGGAGTGGCCGTGCGGTTCTAGGCGCTACAGTCTGTAACCGAGCGACCGCTACGGTCACAGGTTCGAATCCTGCCTGAGCATGGATGTGTGTGATGTCCTTAGGTTAGTTAGGTTTAAGTAGTTCGAAGTACTAGGCGACTGATGACCTCAGAAGTTAAGTCGCATAGTGCTCAGAGCCATTTGAACCATTTTGAACTATTATCGAGGCATTGGACTTCGTTTGTCTGTCCAGCTGTAGTAACCCTAATACTACAAGGGTCCAATGGTATTGAGGCGGGTGTGGAGTAACATACACTCGCCTTTCCATACCACCACGGACAGGGTGCTGTGGTATGTGTTAACTACTGAAAAATTCCCCACCAGACAACGTTTACACATAATACAACTTTCATAATACAACTCTCTGCCCCAGATGCACCGCTGTCATCACCGACATTCACCGTTTCGTTTGTGGTACGGCTGCCGACTGCTGGCTCCTCACACAGCGCATGTTGGCATTGTTGCTGCGACGTACGTCTCAGTCCGTAGAGCCCATCGAGCTGATCTATCCCGACGTCACTTACTACCCTTCAACTCGTCATAATGGCACGGTGTAGTTTCAGGGTATGGCATTGTCATACTTTCTTAGTGAGAGCGTTGCAGGGTTGTCAGACTTTTGGCATTATTTAATGAGCAACTACACGGTTTTACGGCACAAAGGACTCTATGGGTTTCTGTCTGCGAATTGCTTGGGGTCGTTATTTACTCGCCCTCCAGACAACTGGGTGTACCGCGTGTGAGAAGAATTGAGATACAGCATATGATGGACTGATGAGAGACATTAACGGTAAGTATAAGGTGTTTCACCCTCACTGAAAGAGAAGACGAGCAGGACATCCATCCGTCTGGCTGCTGGGGTCCTCCCCGAAAGAAGATAAAAAAGATAAAAAAGGAATTACAAATAAAAACATAAAAAATGAAATACAAATAAAATATAATAAAAGTATTGTACCCCTTCCTTTATCTTTTTATTAACAAAACGTTCAGAGGCGTATTTAATTTTTGTTCGTGGGCGGAGCCTGAAGTGGCGGCAAACAACCGTCCTAGTCAGCTTTTAGGGTGAAAGTGGTGGTGGCACCAACTTTGTTTTTGTTTTTAGGTTAGATAGGTTTTTGCGGGTATTATGGGTGATAGGGTCCAACGCCTGAAGTGGAAGTGTTGTAAGGAATAAAGTAAAATCCTAAATAAATTAAACAAACGGTTAGCGACTTTCAGAAAAAAGGGCAGCGTTAAATATGAGAGAAAAAAGTGGTTAAAGAAGAAAAAACATGAAAAAAATGGTTAGCATGTGTGCTCAAAAACCAGGAGACTCAGAATTATGTCCCGACCGTGGCACATACTTTAATTCATAGCTTGAGCTTCTATCCTTATCGAAGATAAAGTTCAGACTCATCTGACTCCGGAAAAATGTAATTCCATCAGATCTACGGACACTGTGTTAGCTACGGATTAACGGCAGGACACTGTGTGACAGAGCAAGGCTAGGGAAACACAGAATGATAGTTTACAGGGGTCAGTAGTTACAGAAACTGAAAGGAGTAATATGCAAGATATTGGCCACCAGTTAGCAACGGTGTCTTTGAATGAGGAAAATGTGACGTCACAGGCAATGGGAAACTTCGAAGCCACTGACAGCGAGGAAGTAACACAGAGTGTTACAAATCGTTGACTGATACCTCCCCCATTGGCGCCATTTGATCTTGAATGTTGTCTTATTCAGTAACGTTGGATAATAAACTAAACTACAAAAAGATCGAAGAAAGTATCGCAAGAATAGCGACAGGATGCAAGCAGTAGTTCCCCAGAACAGCTTTTTAAAAGAAACAACAAATCAAGAACAACGATGAGCGTTTTGAAAAGACGTAAAAATTAAACACTAACTATTAAAGTTTCATACTCTGCTGATGGCTTCCATTTAAGTTAGGATAATTCAAAGATACATGTGTAGATAAGTAACTGCTGTTCGTCAAAGAACAAACTTTTGTTTTTTTGTTTCAAATGATGAAAGCACCATTCAGTTTTTTATTTATGTTGGGTAAATACGTTTTCTAGGACACCCGCCTTCGACAGAATGTACCAGCACAGAACTTTCTACGGCCAGTCACGCAGAACCTGTCCTTCACATCAGGGCTGAGCACACTAGGGGCTGTACCTGCCAATAATCACCAGCAGTCAACTGCCTGCATTCTCAACAACAACGGCTCACCATCTGGTAGTCCCTTAGGGATCATCTAAACTGACAGCTGACAACAACGTCAAGTGGTGACAGTTTGTATGTTAACAAATCCGCCACCACTGCACTAAAATAAGACAGTTTCTGAGTCGATCTGTAACAGCAACTAACTTGTTTGGGGCTGCACTGATCTATAATCAACTTCTTCACTGTGCTGCTCACAAAATTTGACATCATATGTAAAAATAACGAATACCATGTGTAATGACTACCTCGAGATTTTACGTCGGTGTACACAAAATGTGATCTACAGTTAACAAATGCGTGACTGCGTTCACTCAGCAGACATTAAAATTTTTATATTATTTGCTTGGTGTGAGGATGAACATTGCTAGGCATCTCACTAATGCATTAGTTCCCAGTAATATACTTGTTAATTACAAGCAGGCTATCGGCGTGGAAAATAATATTATCCACTCCTTTGACCAAACCACAGAAATGTGTTCGATCAACCAATGAAAATTTGAATCCAACATCAACAATCATAATGCACTTCCGAGAAATGAACTATAAAACTCTGCGACCAATGACCGTTCTGAAATCGTGACACTTCATCTGCTGAAATTTCAGTTACAACCATCCTAGTATTGAAAACTGTGTTTTTGTTTTGATACAGTGCAGTGTATTTACGTGTTGTACTATGATGTGTTTGTAATGACTATATACATTTTATTTGTGGTGTACTGGTGTCTTTTATTTTCAGCAACTTGCCTCTAGGCCCATTCTAATAGACATTTAAAGCTGATCAGTGGCCCACTATCCACATTAAACTACCAAATTAATTCAAATTATTAGTGGCATAAGAAAATTCGAATGGAAATTAAATAAACACGGCCTACCGCGGTGGCCGAACGGTCCTAGGATCTTCAGTCCGGAACCGCGCGACTCCTACAGTCGCAGGTTCGAATCCTGCCTCGGGCATGTATGTGTGTGATGTCCTTAGGTTAGTTAGGTTTAAGTAGTTCTAAGTTCTAGAGGACTCATGACCTCAGATGTTAAGTCCCATAGTGCTCAGAGCCATTTGAACCATGTAAATAAACACGAATGATTGTGAATGTAATAAGTACTTCTCAATTTCGTTTCTATTCAGTGCAGAATTCATGCAATGTTTTTCTGTATGTTGGGCTTGCTGGTAGACCGTGTCAAAGTGAAGGACACAGTGTTCCAACGCCAATCGTGTCGTAAATATTTGCTAGATGAAAGGCGAGGTCTTGAGCGGGTATTCTGGGCGGAGGGGCATTTCCAGAGACAGTGTCCTACACTCCGATATAAGACGTGAAGGCATTTGCACACGCCGAGTAAGCAATTTTTTCGAAAAGGTACGAATCCGCAAGAGGTGAAGAACACGATGCATTCAGGGCGAGATGAATCAGTGGTCTCAGAGGACATCAGCAGGCAGCAGGAATTAATGTTCAAATCTTTATTGGGCTGTTTCATCACAATATTTGTGTAGTGAAGATGAAGGCTCATGGGAGCATATGTCCAGCCTCTGTCGTTGGCTGAAAACTGAAAGCGCTCTCATAGTGGGAGAGAAGATATGCTCTCTGCCCCACTCTTAGAGAGAAATGTGTATCATTGTTTCATCACAGAATACTTTTTGGGACAAGGAAAACTTTGATATTGTTATAGACTTTTCATTGGTCGGAAGTCTGAAGGCCAATAGTAAATGGCTAAAGGCAGTACCGTGTAACCGGAACCACCAAGAGTTATCAGTAAGAGAACACATACACTCTTGGTCTAAGATCTCCATAGGGGAGTCACTTAATCTTCCAATTGCAGAGACGCAACATGTGGTTTGAGACATCCAAGGATTGAAGGGTTCATCTTGCAACTATTAAGATGAAGAACTCCGCCCCAATGCTGAAAATAGTTCACAGAGCTGGACTTACAACGCTCAACCATCACTGCAGCCTTCCTCTGCATCTGTGTTTTCAATCATTGGCAAGCATTAGTGGCATTTCATGCGTCGTGACGAGTGGACCACGAGATTGTTTCTTCAAGTTAGAGTTTTGTTTTCCCAAGTTAATTCACGCAGTCAGCAAGCTAAACACAAGATGCGCTCAGTAGGCAAGGGTGTTAATGCTTGCATGTTCTTGTACTTTGATCTGCTGACTAATTCCGTAGTGATTCAGGGTTCACGAGGAATTATCAGACTGTACCGTTTCATTTCCAGTTCCACCACCTGAGCTAAGTCCTTACTGTGTTCCTTGTATAATTCATTTTAAACTTTTTTGCACTTTATTTTATTGCTTTACCTGTATGTAGGCTGTATGAAGTTCAACAATAAACAGGATTTTATTTGACCTTAGGTTTCATTTCGTTGCTCAATAAACGCTCTCTCTCATTATATCTGAGCCGTGGTACCCATAATTCATGTTTAATTGTGCAACACCTGTTTCAGTTCAGATGCTTATTTTTTAATAATCCATATGATCTTATGGGGAGTGTATAGGTGACTGGGTAGCGATCTTATTAGCATCTCATGGGTATTATAAATGCCCAATTGAAGTCTCACATCTTGTATATATTCGATGCGCAATCTGCCAGTATACTGGACATACAATTCTGTAAATGACTTGTGGCTTGAAATAATATACGTGCTAATTACTAAATTTCAAGTAAAGAAAAGAAAATAACTTGATGTCACGAGCTCACGAGTTTCTATCTCATTGAGTGAGAGGCCCCAATATGTTGTTGACTATCTGGTGAGAATCCGTTACATGGCTCGGTGTCTCCATTTCTGCAAAGTTGAGAGAAAGCTACAATAACTTTCGTCAGTGTATGAGGGCATACAATACCGAGTGCTGTAAAAGGGTATTCGGTGAGGCTCCTCAAACAGACTTCCCCAACAGGGGATTTAATTTGTTAGATTTCGCCGAGTACTTGTGTCAATAACAGTTAAGCAGATCACTTTTGATATAATACCCACTCCAAAATAAATCTGGTCGTTCACCACTAACATTGCATTCATTGTGAGATAATGTCGTGTAATTAAAGGTATGTTAGATTATAAGTCAAATGAAGGAAGTAGACTGCATTATTTTATTTGTCAGCCAAAAATACTTTCATGTACCACGTCTTAATGAGGAGAAATTTTATGGCATGGTTAGAAAATGAGATCATTCGGCGTGATTCAGTATGTATTCTTCGTATGAAATTAGGGAAAGGGGAGCTGACATGGCGTAATTTACTGACGATCGAACTTTTACTGACATCACTTTCTTCGTCCACACACACTGTATGTAACAATAGTCTTTTACACAAGTACACAGGAAAAAATATTGCCTTTAAGTGATAACCCGAAGAAACACAGCGACCTGTTACCCATCTGCGTCTGAAACTCCCAAGTCTGCCTCTTGTCCCTGAGATGCGGCAAGAATAATGTTGTTTGGCAGTGGTCAGTACGGCGTATCATACAGGCTGATTATGGTACCAACTAGAAAAGAGCACGATAGTACAACTGTGAACAGGGCACTGTGTGAAGTCCTCTTCGTTCCGCTCCTACGAGTACCGAGGAGGAGCGACAGAGGCGCCGTAGTCGGCCAGCGGCTGCTGCTCGCCGGCGCTTGCGCCTGCGCGCTCGGTCGGCTTGACGCGCTGGTGGCTGCGCGCGCAGCAGGGCAGCACGAACACGCTCTCCTCCAGCAGCTCCCTCTGGATGGCGTCCCGGGGCTTCCCCCTCGTCTCGGGGACGAACAGCAGCGCGAAGAGCGTCGTCACCGTGCTCAGCACGCCGAGTAGCGCGAACGTCATCTGGCGGCCCAGCTTTGCCACGCTCTCCGGGAACACCTGCCGATCGAGTCTCTGCTGTTACTGAGATCAAAGTGGTCGTTCCAGCATTCGTTATGTGGCCCACACGTTGACACAAAACATTCATTGCAGAGAAACGTGAACTTGAACTTCATGTAAGATTTTTATTCTTGGACAAAAATTTTGGTACCCATAAGTGGAGGAAGAGCACCTGAATCGGCAGAGAACTTCAATACAGGAGAGAAAAACAATATTTCATGCTACACTTCACCTAGGTGTCGCGATACTGTGGAAAAATCCTCCACAAAACATAACAGAGATAACAATACAAGCAATTATGACTACTCACGAAATAGATCACATCAGATCATTCAGCCTAAAGACAGCGATGGCACTATTCAAAGCCAGCCTCTCGCCGATACGGACGTACGGCATAGAAATCATCGGACCATATCGCATCGAGCAAAACCTAACAACACAAGAAAAAGTGAAGGCGACCTATACAAAGAAAGCGATCAGATTCTGCACGATTCTGGGTCGTATACCTGCTGGCAAGAGAATCCTTCCTTAATGATAACCTACTGACATAACTAATGTTATCCAACACCAGTGCTTCGGAAAGATCACTAAAACATTGAAGAAAATAGCGGAGGTATACTTCTAAACTTCTGAAGCCGAGGAGCCATTACTGTGGTACATAGACAAAGGAAATCTCCGAGGTTATCAGAGTAGCAATCCACGACTTCTGTCACTTAATGTGTAACGTAACATACAGCGAACCAAAACCAACATGCGAGTGTCAATTGTGTAACCGAATATCTGAACGTTACCGTATACAACTATGGACTAGTCAATAAGCGACTATGCAAACGAGGTGGTGTGAAATCTCTACGTTCTTTTATTACTATAATATTTTGAACTTGCATGCCTAGTTCGCTGCAATAAATGCATTATTTTGTTCTTCGGGCTTGTCCTAGAAGATCTGTAAGAACCCAGCAAGAGACTAATAAAGACTTTTTCTCATGAAAACTGGTATACAGCGTTGCCAAATCTTTTTGTTCTTGTTGTTGAGGTCTCCAGTCCAGAGACTGGTTTGATGCAGCTCTCCGTGCTACTCTATCCTCTGCAAGCTTCTTCAGCTCCAAATACCTACTGTAATCCTCTGAATGTGCTTACTGTATTCATCTCCTGGTCTCCCTTTGGTCTCGGCCAAATCTTATGTTACACAATCATTATTTTTATTACCTAACGTTGGTATTATGTGTGTGTGTGTGTGTGTGTGTGTGTGTGTGTGTGTGTGTGTTTTAGATTGTTGTTTAAAACAGAGATTTTACTATTCTACATATGTTCTTTTATCTGATGAACATTCCAGATATATGAATGCCTAACAGCTGCCATAACTATTAAAACCGTACTCTCACTACATACTTTTAATAGTAGTAATTAAAGTAGAATATGAAAGTACCACATAAAATTTTCTACCATAAGCAGCATTATCATTATTATATGTTATTGTGAGTTGTTAGCTCCTAACACGCTGCCTTTGCTTAGTGTAGTGCACAGTTTGTGAACTTCGATTGGTATTTACTCTTATATTACTGTTCACCTAGCTAATCAGAAAATACATTTAACTTAAGTCTTGATCAAATTGGAGTTTTGTATTCTGTTGCCAGACAGTTACTAAAATGTCGTGTACACAGTAAAAACGTGCTGTAAAAGATATAATAGACATAATTCACCTGATTATGTAGGCATAACCCCCAAAATGCATAGTGTAGAATTTAAAATAATAAATTTTAGTGGGAACTAAAATTAGTATTTTCAATCGAACTTTTGATTTAGTGCATAATTCAATAACTTCTTTCAAGTTTTTTTGGTGTTCAGATCGCAACAAATTGGAGTTAAAACTCGAGCTTTCCGAAAATTAACACGATCTACTTCGTCAGGAGGTGACTGTATGCATCTGTGCGTGCGACTATAGCCCTAGCACACTGGACTCGCATTCGGGAGGACGACGGTTCAATCCCGTCTCCGGCCATCCTGATTTAGGTTTTCCGTGATTTCCCTAAATCGTTTCAGGCAAATGCCGGGATGGTTCCTTTGAAAGGGCACGGCCGATTTCCTTCCCAATCCTTTCCCTAACCCGAGCTTGCGCTCCGTCTCTAATGACCTCGTTGTCGACGGGACATTAAACACTAACCACCACCACCACTATAGCCCTCTAGATGACGTCACCACTAGTAGAAAGAATTCAGTGTGACGTCATCGGACCAATCTCAAGCCCAAATACCACGATAAAGGAAGCAGACTTCACTTCCGACAGACACGTCGTCTGACGATGAAGATGGTGCTAATCCTTGAAAACTCTTCATACAATGAAACCGCTATGAAAAACTACGGTGCCAGTTCTGCGACTTGTACTGCGAAGCATTGAGAATGTACAGCGCTTGCCTGAATCAAACGCGCACCTTAAACTTTACACCAGTCTATATCTGTATCTATGCGCCGCAAGCTACTTCATGACGTGTGGCGGACGGTACTTCGTTTATCAATATCACTTCCCCCTTTCCTGCTCCAGTCGCGAATAGCGCATGAGAAGAACAATTTTTGGTAGCTTCGGTATGATCTCGTTACTCCATGATTTTAAATTCATGGTCTTTTGGTGCAATATGCTTATGACTTATGTGTATGGTTGACTCTTGTAAGAAAGTACTTTCGCGGAATTTTACCAGTGGAGCTGGATCAGCACCTTCGTGACACCTCCGGTCTTACTAAAAGGATCCGTGACGAAACGCGCTGCTATTCTTTGGATCTTTCCTATGTTATTCATCAGTTACTCTAGCTTGGTTCCCAGACCGACGATCATGTTGGATTTTGTAAACTGTTTATTTCATGGCAGGGGACACTTCATGAGAATTCTCTCAGTCAGTCTCAGCCTTGCATCTGCATCTCCAACTATTGGTTATTATGTGTTCATATCACTCTACATCAGTCTGTATTCACACTCTAAAATATTTAGTGGATGTGACTGCTTCCGGCCTTTGGTACTAATTCGTGTAATCGTATAGTAATGCGTCTTTCCGCCGAGTTCTGTGCAGTACGTGGCAGTCAGATGTGCCGAGTGTCAGTAGCCAACTCTTGCAGGATTTAACACAGTTGTCTGGCTCTCCGACCTCTCTGTAAACGAGCTTCTAATAAATACAGCCTACAATTCCCTTTGAGACAAAACCTGATCAAAAGTATCCGATCACCTCTGTGTAACGCCGAACTGACCGACAGATATCACGAGAGACGAACCCGCCAGTATAAAAAGAGGCACGCAGTATTGTGTTGTCAGTACAGAAGTACCAACACCAGAATGGCTCGATCAGGTGTGCTCAGTGCCTTCGAACGTGGACTAGTCGTTGGATGTACTTGAGTAACGAGTCCATCAAGAAAATTTCAACCCTTCTACAGCCGCCCAGGTAGATTGTTGGGTCTTGGCGCATATGAGTTTGGAGTATAAACGCGATGTAACGACCACGGTAAAACCAAGACCAGGCAGATCTCATGTACAGACGGACAGGTACCATCAAGCATTGCGAGGGGTGGTTGTAAAAAATCGCCTTAAATCGCTTGGTTCAAAAATCATAAAAGAAGGTTGTATACATGGAAGAAGCCTGGAGATACTGACGGATTTCCGATAGATTATATAATGGTAAGACAGAGATTTAGGAACCAGGTTTTAAATTGTAAGACATTTCCAGGGGCAGATGTGGACTCTGACCACAATCTATTGGTTATGACCTGTAGATTAAAACTGAAGAAACTGCAAAAAGGTGGGAATTTAACGAGGTGGGATCTGGATAAACTGACTAAACCAGAGGTTGTACGGAGTTTCAGGGAGAGCATAAGGGAACAACTGACAGGAATGAATGAAAGAAATACAGTAGAAGAAGAATGGGTAGCTTTGAGGGATGAAATAGTGAAGGCAGCAGAGGATCAAATAGGTAAAAAGACGAGGGCTAGTAGAAATCCTTGGGTAAGAGAAGATATATTGAATTTAATTGATGAAAGGAGATAATATAAAAATACAGTAAAAGAAGAAGGCAAAAAGAAATACAAACGTCTCAAAACTGAGGTCGACAGGAAGCGCAAAATGGCTAAGCAGGGATGGCTAGAGGACAAATGTAAGGATGTAGAGGCCTGTCTCACTAGGGGTAAGATAGATACTGCCTACAGGAAAATTAAAGAGACCTTTGGAGAAATTAGAACCACTTGCATGAATATCAAGAGCTCAGATGGAAACTCAGTTCTAAGCAAAGAAGGGAAAGCAGAAAGGTGGAAGGAGTATATAGAGGGTCTATACAAGGGCAATGTACCTGAGGACAATACTATGCAAATGGAAGAGCATGTGGATGAAGATGAAATGGGAGATCCGATACTGCGTGTGGAGTTTGACAGAGCACTGAGATACCCTAGTCGAAACAAGGCCCCGGGAGTAGTCAACATTCCATTAGAACTACTGACGGCCTTGGGAGAGCCAGTCCTGACAAAACTCTACCATCTGGTGAGCAAGTGTATGAGACAGGCGAAATACCCTCAGACTTCAAGAAGAATATAATAATTCCAATCCCAAAGAAAGCAGGTGTTGACAGATGTGAAAATTACCGAACCTTCAGTTTAATAAGTCACGGCTGCAAAATACTAAGGCGACTTCTTTACAGACGAATTGAAAAACCAGTAGAAGCCGACCTTGGGGAAGATCAGTTGGGATTCCGTAGAAATATTGGAACACGTGAGGCAATACTGACCCTACGACTTCTCTTAGAAGCGAGATTAAGGAAAGGAACACCTACGTTTCTAGCATTTGTAGACTCAGAGAAAGCTTTTGACAATGTTGACTGGAATACGCTCTTTCACATTCTGAAGGTGGCATGGGAAAAATACAGGGACCGAAAGGCTATTTACAATTAGTATAGAAACCAAATGGCAGTTATACGAGTTGAGGAGCATGAAAGGGAAGCAGTGGTTGGCAAGGGAGTGAAACAGGGTTGTAGCTTCTCCACAATGTTATTCAATCTGTATATTGAGCAAGCAGTGAAGGAAACAAAAGAAAAATTCGGAGTATGTATTAAAATCCATGGAGAAGAAATAAAAACTTTGAGGTTCGCCGATGACATTGTAATTCTGTCAGAGACAACAAAGGACTTGGATAAGCAGTTGAACAGAATGGATAGTGTCTTGAAAGGAGGATATAAGATGAATATAAACAAAAGCAGAACGAGGATGATGAAATGTAGTCGAATTAAGTCGGGTGATGCTGAGGATAATAGATTAGGATATGAGACACTTAGAGTAGTGAAGGAGTTTTGGAATTTGGGGAGCAAAATAACTGATGATGGTCGAAGTAGAGAGGATATAAAATGTAGGCTGGCAATGGCGAGGGAAGCGTTTCTGAAGAAGAGAAATTTGTTAACATCGAGTATAGATTTAAGTGTCAGGAAGTCGTTTATGAAAGTATTTGTATGGAGTGTAGCTATGTATGGAAGTGAAACATGGACGATAAATACACTCCTGGAAATTGAAATAAGAACACCGTGAATTCATTGTCCCAGGAAGGGGAAACTTTATTGACACATTCCTGGGGTCAGATACATCACATGATCACACTGACAGAACCACAGGCGCATAGACACAGGCAACAGAGCATGCACAATGTCGGCACTAGTACAGTGTATATCCACCTTTCGCAGCAATGCAGGCTGCTATTCTCCCATGGAGACGATCGTAGAGATGCTGGATGTAGTCCTGTGGAACGGCTTGCCATGCCATTTCCACCTGGCGCTTCAGTTGGACCAGCGTTCGTGCTGGACGTGCAGACCGCGTGAGACGACGCTTCATCCAGTCCCAAACATGCTCAGTGGGGGACAGATCCGGAGATCTTGCTGGCCAGGGTAGTTGCCGTACACCTTCTAGAGCACGTTGGGTGGCACGGGATACATGCGGACGTGCATTGTCCTGTTGGAACAGCAAGTTCCCTTGCCGGTCTAGGAATGGTAGAACGATGGGTTCGATGACGGTTTGGATGCACCGTGCACTATTCAGTGTCCCCTCGACGATCACCAGTGGTGTACGGCCAGTGTGGGAGATCGCTCCCCACACCATGATGCCGGGTGTTGGCCCTGTGTGCCTCGGTCGTATGCAGTCCTGATTGTGGCGCTCACCTGCACGGCGCCAAACACGCATACGACCATCATTGGCACCAAGGCAGAAGCGACTCTCATCGCTGAAGACGACACGTCTCCATTCGTCCCTCAATTCACGCCTGTCGCGACACCACTGGAGGCGGGCTGCACGATGTTGGGGCGTGAGCGGAAGACGGCCTAACGGTGTGCGGGACCGTAGCCCAGCTTCATGGAGACGGTTGCGAATGGTCCTCGCCGATACCCCAGGAGCAACAGTGTCCCTAATTTGCTGGGAAGTGGCGGTGCGGTCCCCTACGGCACTGCGTGGGATCCTACGGTCATGGCGTGCATCCGTGCGTCGCTGCGGTCCGGTCCCAGGTCGACGGGCACGTGCACCTTCCGCCGACCACTGGCGACAACATCGATGTACTGTGGAGACCTCACGCCCCACGTGTTGAGCAATTCGGCGGTACATCCACCCGGCCTCCCGCATGCCCACTATACGCCCTCGCTCAAAGTCCGTCAACTGCACATACGGTTCACGTCCACGCTGTCGCGGCATGCTACCAGTGTTAAAGACTGCGATGGAGCTCCGTATGCCACGGCAAACTGGCTGACACTGACGGCAGCGGTGCACAAATGCTGCGCAGCTAGCGCCATTCGACGGCCAACACCGCGGTTCCTGGTGTGTCCGCTGTGGCTGTGCCGTGCGTGTGATCATTGCTTGTACAGCCCTCTCGCAGTGTCCGGAGCAAGTATGGTGGGTCTAACGCACCGGTGTAAATGTGTTCTTTTTTCCATCTCCAGGAGTGTAGTTTAGACAAGAAGAGAATAGAATCTTTCGAAATGTGGTGCTACAGAAGAATGCTGAAGATTAGATGGGTAGATCATATAACTAATTAGGAGGTGTTGAATAGGATTGGGGAGAAGAGAATTTTGTGGCACAACTTGACTAGAAGAAGGGATCGGTTAGTAGGACATGTTCTGAGGCATCAAGGGATCACTAATTTAGCATTGGAGGGCAGCGTGGAGGGTAAAAATCGTAGAGGGAGACCAAGAGGTGAATACACCAAGCAGATTCAGAAGGATGTAGGTTGCAGTAGGTACTGAGAGATGAAGAAGCTTGCACAGGATAGAGTAGCATGGAGAGCTGCATAAAACCAGTCTCAGGACTGAAGACCACAACAACAACAATTACAACCGCCCTGGTAGATTGTTGGGTCTTGGGGCATATGAGTTTGGAGTATAAACGCGATGTAACGACCACGGTAAAACCAAGACCAGGCAGATCTCATGTACAGATGGACTGGTACCATCAAGCATTGCGAGGGGTGGTTGTAAAAAATCGCCTTAAATCAGGCGAAGGAATCACTCGTGAGTTCCGCAGTGCTACCGGCAGTCCAGCTTCATTATCATCTACTTCTGGGCGATGTCTCTGCAATTCAAACTTAACAGCCTGGCACAGCGTTAATCGAAACACCTTCAGACTATTTAACTACGGTCACATTCTCGAAAAATGCGTCGGAAAATCGAGGACTTTCCTTAGGACCTCTAATTTCTGTTATTTTATTGCTATGATATTTTCTCCCTATGTAGATTTCCGTCAGCAAAATTATTTTTCATTCATAGGAGTAAGTTAGTGATCGAAATATCTTGAAAAGATCTCACTTCGATGAGAAACAGCTTTTTTTTTTTCTTAATGTTTGCCACCCCAACCCGCTTATCATATACGTGACACTCTCTCACTTATTTTGCGATATTACAAAACGAGTTCCTCTTCTTTGTAGTTCTTCGACATCTACCGTTAATCCCACCTGGCAAGGATCCCCTAGCGCCCAATAATACGGTAACAGAGGACGACCGAGCGTTGTGTACACATTCTCTCTAGTGTGTCTATGACATCTTGTAAGTGTTATATCAGTAAAATGCAGTGTTCAGTTTGCCTTTTCCCCAAAGTTTCCTTTTTTATCGTTCCAGTTTAAATTGTTCGTAACTGTAATTCCTAGGTAGCGCAATAACGGTGCGCAGAAAGCTATCGACCATCTCGTCATTAGCCACAAACTCGTGTAGTTAATGGACAGTGACTCTTGCAGTAATCTAAAGAGCGATGCCACTGGACAGATGACGACTGGAAACAATTCGTGTAGGCCGGCCAGAGTGGCCGAGCGGTTCTAGGCTGTACAGTCTGGATCCGTGTGACCGCTACGGTCGCAGGTTCGAAAACTGCTTCGGGCATGGATGTGTGTGATGTCCTTAGGTTAGTTAGGTTTAAGTAGTTCTAACTTCTAGGGGACTGATGACCTCAGATGTTAAGTCCCATAGTGCTCAGAGCCATTTGAGCCAATTCGTGTGGAGTGATGTTCCAAGCTATGCTCTGTGACAAACCGATGGAAGAGAAGATTTCCTCCCATCAACGAAGTACGGTGGAGGTGATGTTTCGCTAAGGCGGTGTTTTTCATCGCGTTGAAGAAAACGCTAAAAGCAGGCGGATATGAATCTGTTTTACACCATTGTGTACTGCACACAGTAGAGGAACAGTTGAAAGACGATGACCGTGTTAGCATGATAGTTCTCCATAGCATAAAACAACATCTAAGAGATAATGGTTTGTGGACTATACCTTCCCTGGCATGGACTGCTCTGCTTACAGTTCCCAATTGAACCCAAGGGAACACCATGTGGATGAGCTAGAGCGTCGGCTAACTGTCTTCTATTGTTTCGTCTCTTGAGGAATAATGGAATGCCAATCCTCCACAGACTCCAAGACACCAGATCGAAAGCGTCCCCAGAAGCGTTCAAGCCGTGATAAAGGCGAAGAGTGTACACAGGTCATATAAAAGTCCACTGATCTGTCCGTATGTTTTTGATCAGATTATGTGTATGTACAGGTTCTGGCGATGGGAATACCTTGGTGACGGCGAAGATGAGAGACCAGTTGCACGCGACGGCCAGCCCGCTCATCCAGGCGGCGTCCGGCGTGGGCACCACCTCGGCCGTGATGAACCAGGGCAGCGAGCCGAAGCCGGCCGCGAAGGCGACGAAGAAGACGTTGATGGCGAGCAGCGGCAGCCAGGTGGCGCCCGCCGCCCACGGCGACGCGGAGAGGGCGAGCGCCGCGTGGCTGAGCGCCGCCGTCACGCCGGACGCCAGCAGAAGCGGCCGCCGGCCCGCGCGCTCCACAACCGCCCCGGCCAGCGCCGTCGCCACCAGCTGCGGGCAGCGCAGCACGCCGCGTCTCAACACTGAGCGTCCCGCATCTGCTGCCTTGCAGGCTCTTTAGCGGAGCAATGAACGTCGCTAACGCCGTGAATCCTCCTTCACTCCAAGAAACTTTGGTCAGACCTATCTACATCTACATCCATACTCCGCAAGCCACCTGACGGTGTGTGGCGGAGGGTACCTTGAGTACCTCTATCGGTTCTCCCTTCTATTCCAGTCTCGTATTCTTCGTGGAAAGAAGGATTGTCGGTATGCCTCCGTGTGAGCTCTAATCTCTCTGATTTGATCCTCATGGTATCTTCGCGAGATATACGTAGGAGGGAGCAATATACTGCTTGACTCTTCGGTGAAGGTATGTTCTCGAAACTTTGACAAAAGCCCGTACCGAGCTACTGAGCGTCTCTCCTGCAGAGTCTTCCACTGGAGTTTATCTATCATCTCCGTAACGCTTTCGCGATTACTAAATGATCCTGTAACGAAGCGCGCTGCTCTCCGTTGGATCTTCTCTATATCTTCTATCAACCCTATCTGGTACGGATCCCACACTGCTGAGCAGTATTCAAGCAGTGGGCGAACAAGCGTACTGTAACCTACTTCCTTTGCTTTCGGATTGCATTTACTTAGGATTCTTCCAATGAATCTCAGCCTGGCATCTGCTTTACCGACGATCAACATTATATGATCATTCCATTTTAAATCACTCCTAATGCGTACTCCCAGATAATTTATGGTATTAACTGCTTCCAGTTGCTGACCTGCTATTTTGTAGCTAAATGATAAAGGATTTATCTTTCTGTGTATTCGCAGCACATTACACTTGTCTACATTGAGATTCAATTTCCATTCCCTGCACCATGCGTCAATTCGCTGCAGATCCTCCTGCATTTCAGTACAATTTTCCATTGTTACAACCCCTCGATACACCACTGCATCATCTGCAAAAAGCCTCTGTGAACTTCCGATGTCATCCACAAGGTCATTTATGTATATTGTGAATAGCAACGGTCCTATGACACTCCCCTGCGGCACACCTGAAATCACTCTTACTTCGGAAGACTTCTCTCCATTGAGAATGACATGCTGCGTCCTGTTATCTAGGAACTCTTCAATCCAATCACACAATTGGTCTGATAGTCCATATGCTCTTACTTTGTTCATTAAACGACTGTGGGGAACTGTATCGAACGCCTTGCAGAAGTCAAGAAACACGGCATCTACCTGTCAACCCGTGTCTATGGCCCTCTGAGTCTCGTGGACGGATAGCGCGAGCTGAGTTTCACATGACCGTCTTTTTCGAAACCCATACTGATTCCTACAGAGTAGATTTCTAGTCTCCAGAAAAGTCATTATACTCGAACACAGTACGTGTTCCAAAATTCTACAACTGATCGACGTTAGAGATATAGGTCTATAGTTCTGCACATCTGTTCGACGTCCCTTCTTGAAAACGGGGATGACCTGTGCCCTTTTCCAATCATTACCCTCGCTTACGTATAGCGGTTGGTTATGATCAAAACTACGTACCGTACTAGTAAAAAAACATGGGAGCAATTATGTAAAGGACATGGGGAAGACAAATAATGCAGAATCAATTCAACTGAAACACTTTTAATACGCTGCTGTGGTGCATAGTACCGTTACATACCGGTGCCATTACAGCTACAAAAGGGGCTCAGTGTCCAGAAGAATCTGAAAGCGCAGGATTGCATTCTGCACAGCAGAACGAAGCATGTCCGTAGTTGTGCCGTCTACCTCTCTTGATGTGCTGCGCTTTAGATCAGCACATGTGCGAATATTTCTCTATTAAACCATGTCGTTGAGGTAGCGCGACATCCGGAAATCACAGGGAGAGAGATCAGGTGATCGTGCCGGCCTAGCATGTGGAAACGATCGGCTGATAATTCGATCGTTTCCAGTTGCGTTTTGGAGAAGCAGGTGAGCTTCACGAACGATATGCTGCGGGGCCGCCTATTGCACTAAGGCTGTTGAGTTCAATGCGTCTCTCTCCTGTAAGTCGGATATGACATGCTGGCGAAGCATATTGCAGTAACACTGGCCAGTCGCACTCCACGTCTTTGGTCCTTGAACACCAGAGCGTCCAAAAAAACAGTGGGCCAACCATGAACGTTGCCGTGAATCCACACCATACAATGGTTCAAATGGCTGTAAGCACTATGGGACTTAACATCTGAGGTCATCAGTCCCCTAGACTTAGAACTACTTAAACCTAAGGACATCACACACATCCATGCCCGAGGCAGGATTCGAACCAACAGCGCGGTTCCGGACTGAAGCGCCTAGAACCGCTCGGCCACAGCAGCAGGCGAAGCCACACCATACTGTGGCACGTTCATCATACAGAGGAACTTCATGCACAGTGACTGGAGGTGAAGAACCCTGCATTCGGCAATTCTGTGTGTTTACTTCATCCATCAGAGGAAATGAATTTCATTTGTCAGTAGGATGGTCCAGGACTAGCCCTCGTCAATTTCAATCCTTGGGAGAAAGCGGAGAGCGGAGTCAACGCGCCGTTGTGCGTCCTTTGGTGCAAGCTGTTGTACAATATGCATCTTGTACGGATACCATCTGAGAATGGTTCAAAGCACCTTCCGCGCACTGGACCACGGGATGTTAAACTCTCGTGACACAGCACCAGCACTGCCTGACGATCGGGAATTGCGCTCGGCGTTGTCTGCCATAGCAACAGCGATTTCATCAACCACCGGCCTCTTCCCGCAGCGATGACCAGTTCTTCAGTTGATTCTAACTGTTTCATCGTACCCAGCACAGAGGGTGGAGAAAGAAGACCCTTCCGTAATCCTTTCAGCCGGCGATATTCCAGAAGTGCAGATACAGTATTACTGTTGTTTTGGTAACATAGTTTCACAAATAATGCCCTGCCCCTTTAGTCCCAGCTCATGTTGATGCATCAACAAGTGCACTGCGACTGGTCAGGTATGTGAGACTATGAATCATGATGACTGATCACGCCACCTCGTATCCATGGATGGAACTGCAAATTTTGCACCCCATATTCTGCATATTAATGTTACCAAGTTTGGTACTCGTACGGTACTCAAGGTAGTATGAAAGTATCAATAGAAAACTATATTTCAAAAAATGAATTGTAAAAATGTAATAATGTTTTACCGTGTTTGTACAACCATGCCATTTTGTGCGTGTTTTACATTAAAAAACCCCATTGATGATGGTGATATTTGTCGCAGAAACTAGTTTGGGATGATAAAGAAATTAACGAATAACAAGGTGTTTTGCATCAAGGCGGACTCAATTTCCGATATTACCGTTTTTCACTGAAATCAGATTACAAACTACATATACCCAGTACGCCGATCCACGACGCTGAACTGATTGTTAAATGGATAGGCAGGGAGTGGTCTTAAATAGCACTAGTCCTACTCACCGTCCTGTGTATGACATCAGTGTTAACCAATCAGAAGTACATTGTGTACTATTAGCATGAAATGTGTTACAATAGTCTATATTACTTACATTTGAAGAAGAGTCATAGGTAAAATACACCGTAACATTGCTATGAAATAGCTATTCTTCAAAAAATATAAACTGTAGTAAATAATTAGCTTTAAATGAAGTAGTCTAGGCTGCCCTCTGTTATCCGTTGTGATAGATGTATAAACGCCGAAAATAGAACAGGACCTGCCCGGATAAGCGAGTGCATTAAAGCCTCTACAGTGCTTCAGGGACATGGGGAAATGGTCGTAGCCCAGTCAGCAATGACCGAGGGGTGTGGGTTTAGGGGAAAAATCGCGTAATCGCAAAAAATCCTATAGTGATGCGACCGAGTTCCATGAACAACATACTAGAAATGCTGGCCGTTGGGCTGTGAGTGTGGGAGAGAGGTGGATGTTTAGCGCTTTGATGGTCACTCTTTTATATTACTCTTGGATGACTCAGAAACTGCAACTTCTTACGAAAATGTCTCATAGTACGAAATTAAACAGTGTGAAATTTCCTACAAGACATCCTAGTCAATTTTTCTCTAGGACCAATAGTTTCAGTGTTGTAGAGGAAAAAAAATCACAATTATTTGAAAATAGTGATTTACTGATAGCGAGTTAACGTCTGTTTTTAAATGAAGTGAGTTAAAAACAAATATTAAAAGTATGCCCCACATCTGAGTATAAGTGAAATATTTTGTTCTGGGAGTATGACGAGCTAGCCGGACGGGGCTAGACACACGAAGGAAGGCAGGTCGCCGGATTTTAGTCATTCCCTTAAGTCCTTTGTAAGTCTGCTGCAAACTGAAGATCGAGCAGGCGAGTCGCCACTCTCCACACCCCATTGTCGATACAATGCTCTGAAACGCGTGGCGGGGGAGGGGGGGGGGGAGCGGTAGAGGAGTGTTTTTTATTTTCCACAAAGTCCTTTAATACTATATGGAATACAGATATGTGTTACTTATAAAACTAACGGAAAAAACGCATATGTACGGATTCGCCATACATCTCTGCACCCCCCTTTACACTGCAGGAATGGAAACTTATTATTAGTTATCCTGTTCGACAAATGTAGTGTTCTTAGGAGAAAAGCAGTTTCGCCTCACCAGGAGACATGATCGTTTTCCAATTTACAGTCAGACTATATCTCCCCAGCATTTCCTGTCCGTTTCCGTGACGTAACATTGTAAATAGACAAAATAACTTCATCCAGCTGGAGTTGTGTATTGGAGTTGTTCTCAGTTTATTAAGTACTTATTTACAGTTGTTACGTGAGCTTCTATGTAAAATATTTTCCTATAAACGATACCTCAGAAGTATTTGATGTGCAACAGTGAGGTTGTCAGTGACGTCCTTGGCCTTGCAAAAAAGGGATTAGACTGGCACGTGCAGCACATGCTATTGTCTACTATTGACAATATTCTATAAAGCCATGTAACCATACTGCTGCCACTTGGTGAATTAATGAATGACCAGACAGTTACAGCACGTCTCTCACCATTACTTCTCTTTCTGTGGAACTGTGTAAATCTCTTCCATTTCTTGTATGGTGGACTGCACTGGGTGGAGCCACTTGCCGATCATCCACAATATTTATTGCAAGGTGTGTGTGAATATGTCTGAATGGAATGGGATCAGTCATGTTCAAGTCTAGAACTGTTGGTTGCAGAGGGAGCCAATTTGAGCCCATCAGCCTCTTCAGGTTTTGGGAAAGCTGAGGATGGGCTGATGTGGCTGATACATCTCATTTGTGAAAGTATTCGAGCCATAGTGCGGACAAGGAAATCGACAGTGTTGAATACATATTGATAGCAGGCTACACCTTGGGCAAGCTCTTTATTGTGAGGTATGTTACATAATAGCTCACAGCCTGGTGAGCATCTGCGCTGAAGAGTTCATTGTCCGTCTGTCCTTAATTATCTGTACACATGATTTTTGCTCTTATGTGCATGTGCGAAGGAACAGACAACATGCATTATATAATTAAGAGTTGATTTAGTTTTTAGACGCTTTCCCACATTCGACAGGGTGAACGCCACGTAATGCCTCGGTTGCACGATTCGCAACCATTTAAAAAACATTCTCAGTCTTGCTCGCGACCTAAATCTCTAAGCAGAGAGATGGAGTACACAAACTCTGCCCCTGGGAAGAAGTGTTGGACTAAGGAATGGCATCCAGCTTCCCACCATCACTAATAGTGCCAAATGCGAATGAACATAGGAAAACACGATAAAAACTGGAAGAAGACGATAGATAACGAGAGACATAGAAGTTACATCCATCTACGTGAATGTAATTAAGTTGCTCACCTGAACGATTCCAACCACCAAGGTCGCCATCTCTGGCGATAGTGAGCTGCCAGCTTGTTGGAAGATGTCGACTGTGTAGTAGATGAACGCGTTGATGCCTAGAAACTGTCGCAACGTCATCAGTCCCACGACTATCAGCAGCGCCCGACACCTGCCGAAAGAGGATCTACAGTGCTCACACAGTGATAGATTACATCTGCAAGTACTGATTGAAACTGTCAGGAACGTGTCTCATTTATCTCAGTTTATTAAATCCAGTAAATACGGTGTTAGCTCTTACTGCTGCTTGTCTCTCTATCTGCCGTGCGTGCTCACCTGTGTGTGTGTGTGTGTGTGTGTGTGTGTGTGTGTGTGTGCATGTTTGTGTGTGTGTGTGTGTGTGTGTGTGTGTGTGTGTGTGTGTGTGTGTATGTGAGCTAGAGTGAGAAAGAGAGAGAGAGAGGGAGAGAGAGAGAGAGAGAGAGAGAGACCTGCAGTGTATGGAAACTTATGACGACTACGCCAGTACCCTTTCTGCGTCAGCGACCACTATTGTCCGAGTATGTCTTTATCTTTTGTAGAAATACCGTAGGTGCCATATGCACGTTATAACTTCTCTACTTCACGTGACCAAACACTCGTGCTGTACAGCATTATTCATAAGTAACTCAGGGGATCAGAAGACGAGTGAGTGAAAACTGCACGATATTGTAATAAAAAATTAGAATCAGTTGATAGAGTACGTCACCAAGTTTCAGTTCGTAATATACGCTGAAATGTAGTTGTGCAGTGCACCACTAGGGGACAGGCATATAGAAACAGGTAGAGTCTGTGGACAAAACATCCGCTCCGAATGGCCGCATCGAATTAATTGTTACTTGTAGATAGGCAACCCCATGAACAAATCTCCAAACCGGGCTGCAGCTTTTTTGAGGGCACCCACTCATATATAGACGCTTTGATGTCAGAAACGGTACCAACAATGAGCACCTGTAAAGTGAGTAAAAAATTCAGACACATCCCCTATCCACTAAATTGCGTTTAACCTACAGTTATCGCACAGTGGTCTTCCGATAACGCACAGATACATACGAATAACGTTATATATCGAGTGCCAAGGTTTATTCTAGATTAAGTAAGGACGGACAGATATCCTGCACAGACGATCAGTTGGATAAAGTGGCCTCAATGATCCTGTTTAAAACTGTTATAATCCAGTATTGAAAAGAAACGTTTATTCTGTGATATGTTCTAAACACAAACGTAATGTGAAAAGTTTAATATTTATCAAGTTCCGTAAAGGCAATATGCAATAAATGACTAATATAATTTTTAAAATAATTATCGATTTACGTGGCGATGTTAATATGATGTACGTACTCCTTCAAATTTTCCACAAGAAACGTAATACGAAATGTTTAGTATCTGTAGAGCTACTGTGCAGACAATAAGGTTTAAATCTGTGATACGATTCTATTATAATCAGAGACTGATATGCAGACATTGAAACAATGTATTTCTACAACTGTGTCTCACTGAGTCGCACGGATTATATTAATTTCATTTGTATCCGCAAATTACATGCAGTTCTTGAAGTTTTTTTAAGCTTACGATTATTTACTCAGAAATTTATGAATCTATGGATGTTTATAAACATAGTTACAAGTTACAAAAGAGGTGAAATTATAGAAAGTTTCGTAATTATACTACTACCTAAATACGTCGTTAGCAAAAATCTCGAAAAGTTCTTGACGGATTTAATTCAACTTTCTACTCGATACTCATTAAACATCTAGAACACTTCGACAGGCTTAGGACACATGTTATATATACAAAGATAAACTTCGGTCAGTGTTGTTACCGAAACTCCCGAAAAAACCGATTTATTCAAATATTTATGTGATATTGCAGTAAACGTTATGATGGGCATGGATTACATATTTTTAATACAAAATAGGCAGACGTTATCAAATATCTCATGGAACTCTTGACCCATTTAATTCGTACCTTTATGCAGTACTATAACATACGTTCATATAGTCTTAGACCAGCCATTATATTTTTCGAACAACAATATACAGAACTTTTGTTAAAGCGCTCTAGTGTGCTCTGAAAATGTGCGTTTTTGTTTTCTTTGACTCGGTCAGCCTTAACCACGGTACCAGGGCATTTAAGCGGCTATAAAACAATTTTGCTCCATGTACATTCTTTCTCGTGTGACACAATCTTCAACAAAAATTGTCACACAATGATGTGCTGCTTTGTTTCCTTCCCCGCAGTCGGTTTTAACAGATAAGAGCAATGCTGTATTTATGGCTTATCGCCTTATGATTGGAATACTACTACAGAATCTGAATCATCTGAAACTTTGGAATCCTACCCATTCGCAGATTAAATCTGTTCGGAATACTGCCACTCATCACAGATCCAGCAGAGTGTTCTCTCTCATGCCCGTTATACAAATGATCACGTCCGATGTAGCTATTCATTTTAAGCGACTTCAATTCCCAATCAAATTTTCATTTGAAATACCAATAAACAAGGCTCGAGGTCGGAGAGCGGGAAAACGAGGAGGTGGACTGAGAGGTGGGGCGTGGGTGGGGGTGTGTGGAAGGAGTAGACATAGAGAACGGGAAGGACAGAGAGGTGGGAAAAGAAGATTAGGACGTATATCCATTTCCCATTTGTATTTAGCAATTGCAAAATATTGTCAGGTTCGTTAGTTCATAACGAAACTAAACGGTATTCTTTCAATGTTATCGCTATATGAGAAGTTCCAACATCCTGAAGTATGACAATAGATGGTAACAACTGATCTCGGTGACCAAAGTTCAGCCAGCTGGCACCAGTCTGCACGAAACTAACTGGCAGAAATTAATATATTTTAATGTTTATGTTGGGCTGATACAGTTTTCTGTTGGAAGACTGGTTTCGCTACCTATGCAAGCCCCCTCGTCGCTGCCTAACTGTTGCCACCTACATCCATTAGATCGTGCTACTTACTGAAGTCAAGCCATGATATGCTTCATCAACTTTTATGGTTCATATTTCCGCCGTTCACCAATTCAATTATTGCTTGATACCTCCTGATATGTCTATCAACCGACCCCTCGTTTTACTCAAGTTGTGCCACGATATTTCACTAGGAACTGTTCTCTTCTTGCCTTGACTTTTTTTCGTCCACCTTTCACTTCTGCACAACGCTATATTCCAGAGAAGTATATACAAAAAGGACTTCCTAGCACTTATAATTATATTCACTGTCCTCAAATCTCTAATCTTCCGTTTATACCCCATTGCAAGTATGCATTTTACATGCACCTTACTTCGGATACCTTCAGTTATTTTGATTCCTGATTACCAATACTAATATTCTGTGGCCTCTCATTCCCCGACCTAATTAGCTAATCTAATTAGCTCTCATTCCCTAACCTAGACCACCCGATTCCATTCGACTATACCCAAGTAAGCTGCTTTACTTTTATTGATATTAATCCTAAATCTTTCCAAGATCCTATCCATTTTCTTCAACATTTTTCATAATGCTTTTTCGTGTCTAGCAGATGTATAATTTCATCGACAAACCTCCGAATTTTAATTTGTGCTCCCTTAACTTTGATTTCCTTTGTAATTAACATCTTGTTATTGTTTCACAAATTGCTCAATGTACACATTGAGTAATGTTGGGGACGCTGGAGCGCTGTTATACTTCCTTAACAACAACTAGTGCCTATCATGTCCGTCGATTGTTATAACTGCAGTCTGGTTTCTGTACAAGTTATAAACAACCCTGAGCGAGATACCTTCAAATTTTCAAGCAATGTATTCCAATCACCATTGGCGAAAGCTCTTACTTTAAAGTACAAATTCTATGAAAGTACTTGTGGCTTTCTTTAACCTATATGGTAACTAAAACTGTGGGTTCAGTGTTGCGTGGGGTGTACTTTCATTTCTCTTGGAAACAGTCGGGTCTTTATTGAGTTCAGTGTCTAGAAAATTTTTCATCATTGTATAAGTAATTTGTGTCAGTATTTTGCAAAAAACCCTTATGAGACTGAAGATTGCGTAGCACTGCGTAGTACCTGCTATCATCAGGAGGCAATGTTTCAAATGGCTCTAAGCACTATAGGACTTGACAACTGAAGTCATCAGTCCCTTAGACTTAGAACTACTTAAACGTAACTAACCTAAAAACATCACACACATCCATGACCGAGGCAGGATTCGAACCTGCGACCGTAGCAGCAGAGTGGCTCCGAACTAAAGCGCCTAGAGCCGCTCGGCCACAGTTGCCGGCGTTGTCATCAGAATTGGAAATGTTAAAATCTTATTGAATTCTGACCGTATTTCTCCCTGCTGATATGGTTCAAATCTGATCGAGTAGTTTTGCCATATTCTCCTAAAGATCTCAAAAATTTTGAGGGAATGCCGTTTATGCAGTTGCTTTACCACACTTTCCTATCAGTGTTCTGTGAACTTATTCTCTAAGAATTACATCTCTCATCTCACTTTCGGAATTTCCTTTTCCCATTTCCATCGCTCGTTTCTGAATAACGATTTCTAAAGGTAATAAAACACATGCTTAAATTGGCGTCCCATTCTAGATAACCCAATTTGGGACTAACTTTGCCCCACCAGCAGCTTGTCTGGGACTTAACTCAAAATAATGGTTCAAATGGCTCTGAGCACTATGGGACTTAACTTCTAAGGTCATCAGTCCCCTAGAACTTAGAACTACTTAAACCTAACTAACCTAAGGACATCACACATATCCATGCCCGAGGCAGGATTCGAACCTGCGACCGTAGCGGCCGCGCGGTTCCAGACTGTAGCGCCTTTAACCGCTTGGCCACCACGGCCGGCCTTAACTGAAAAGTTCCTGCCTCTACACAGATTATTAAACGTACAACCCACTCAACCAAAAACCCATAAAGCATTCTAAAATTATTTGCTTGTACTACAACAGAATTCGTAAACGGTGTTTGAGCGTCCCATTCAGTCCAGAATGTCTGAATGGCTTAAGAGAAATTTCTTCGGAAACCTGAGTATTATATACGGAACCTAAGAATCCAGAGCAGTGACTACTGCTGAATTTCGCATGTCTGTTTCTACTAGCCACAAATCCCTAAACTACGCGGATGTTTATCACCAAAAAGCCCCGAAATGTCTAAATATCATTTATGTACAACAGTAGTCACTCGCAAAAACTGTATGTGTGGAACTCAGCGAAATTACATCTTCAAAGTATTCTAAAATATTTCTGACTGTCTCCTCCCACCACCGCATCCCTCTCCACCATCGGGATTATAATCTGAAAAATGTTTCAGTATAACACCTGAGTTGGCAAACTCAGGGGCCCCCGGAAATGTCGTTCTTTTTTACATTAAATTCAAATAGATAAATGCTTAAAAAGTTCTTTGTTTTAATAACTGATGTAATGACCTTCGATATCAACAACATTTTGCCATCTAGAGTGCAAAGTTTCAATAACGGATCCATAAAATTCTATATATTTTTGAGAAAAATATTTAGAGATTACATCGGGACACATTTCACATTTTCAGTTTTTATCCCACTTGGAAAATGTAATAATTGGAAATTCAGTGGTGCAATATCGGGTGAGGCAATATCTGACATCCCAATTCAATAATTCTTTTCCAGGGTTCGTTCTCACGCAGTGCGGTCTTGCATTATAGCGTTGCAGATTAACACCTTTTCTGTTAATAGTAGCTGGGCACTTTTCAGTTAAAGACTGATTTACTTGATGTAACTGTTCACAGCAAATGTCTGCATTCACAGCTGGTCGAGGTTTCAGCCCTTCAAAGTGAACGGCCACGTGAATACTCTACCAAACACACAAAAGCTCTTTTTTGGTGTATATAGCTGGCTTAGCTGTACTTCTTGGTGATCCATTCGGAGAGAGCCGATTAATTTTGCCGTTTGTATTGTCAGAGAGAGCCCATTTGTCATTTACAGTGATCAAACTATCGAAAAACGCTTCTGTATAGTGTCGCTGAAGTAGTAAGTTGGAAGTAGTGGATCGGTTAGCCGTGTTTGTCTTTACCGATCTGCTGCAAATGTTCTGCGATGGTAGATCAAGGACTGTTGAGGATGTCTGACAATTCCTTGATTGTCTGATAGTGATTTGATTTAATTTCTGCCCTTAATATGTCACTTCATAAAGTTCCCCGTGCCGAGCGGTTCCAGGCGCTTCAGTCCGGAACCGCGCTGCTGCTGCAGTTGCAGGTTCGAATCCTAGCTCAAGCATGGATGTTTGTAATGTCCTTAGAATAGTCCGGTTTAAATAGTTCTAGGTCTAGGGGACTGACGACCTCAGATGTTAAGTACCATAGTGCTCAGAGCCATTTGAACCATTTCTTTCTTTGAAAGTTCTTGGTCTTCCTGTCTGACAAAAGTGTGAAAGATCAATATTACCGGATTTGAAAGTAGAAAACCATCTTTGGATTTTGTGAACGTCTAATACACTTGGATAAACATTACAAATGTTAATTGTAGCAACTGGAGCGTTACTACCCTTACAGATATGTACTAGAACGTCGTGAAAAGTAACGCCTCCGAAATTTCTACGTGAAAACTCTGAACATATTTAAATAAAACAAAATGTTGTTAATGTTTTACACCTTTTTTCTTCATGTCTACATATTGTATAGACCTCTGCCGCTTGAATGATCTGAATCGTAGCGCGTAACATGGTAGTGTGTACCGTAACTATGTCGGTGGGTGAGAAACAGTGTGCCGTAATTGGGTTTCGAATTCGAAGAATTTATCCACACATGGAGCATCCTCTCCTTCAGCATGACCACACATATGTGCTGCTGCATGTGCAGCAATATGACGCAATGGGTTCATCGTCATCGATCATCCTCGATACAGTCCGGACTTAGCACCATCCTATTTTCATCGGCTTCCATATATTAAAGAATACTTTCGATGACTACACTTTGTAATGATGAAGATGTGCAAGCAGGGGTGAGGTAGTGGCTTTGTCAACAAGGCCAAACTTTCTGCAGTGACGATGTCAACAAACTGGCTTCTAGTTGGGAGAAATGTCTCCCTCACCAGGGTAACTACGTTTGAAATAAATATGTAGACAAGGAGAACAAAGATGTAGACCGTTAATAACGTTGGTTCTATTGAGGAGCTTCAATGAATTGCGAATAACAGACTACCATTTGCAAAATACAGCTTTATTGAACCTTGACTGTCGTTTCGACAGATTTAAAACTCTCTTCTTCAGAAGGTACTGTACATAGAATCTCATTATGTATATCCAGTAGGGAAGCCGTCGGCACTGTCTAGTACATGTACGTGTTATGCACGTAATGAACATTTAAAATTTGAAAGTATTTGCTCTCTGCTGTAGAGCTTTGTCTTAAAGTAAGACACACTTGACCGTGGATCCAACGATGCGAAATGTAAAGTGTGTGATGTTTAAAAAATTTTAAGGCAACGTCCTACAGTAAAGAGTTACTACTCTTCAATAATGTGTTTTAAATGGCGATTAAGTGCATGACATATACATGTACTGGACAGAGTGAACTATTCCCACATTGGCCGTAGATAATGTGATTCTGTGTAAAAAAAGCTTCCAAAGGAGACAATTTTCAAACTGTCGAACCCGCGTCAAGGTTTAATAAACATGTATATGGCTATTAGTAGGCTATAATTCCCAATCCACTGAAGAAAATTCGGGAGAAATGTTTTACATCGCACCCTCGTACTACTTCTGGTATCTGGCTGATCATTTCACAATAAATAGCCAAAAATTATTTGAGGTGTAATTATTTACAAATAAATAGATCTCCTAACCTTAAAATGTCTTTGTTAAGTGCACAATGAACAGATAAATGTCAAAAGAATGTTGACATTAGCAGAAACGACATGAATACATAAATGTCGCTGCCCCGGTACCAATTTCACCACGAACGAAAGACCTCGGCCTATAAGGTAATCTAGAATGATTGTGGAACAGCAACAGCAGCTGTGTAACTGGTGACTCAACCTTCTTCCCATAAGTATTCTTAAGGTTTCGATATGCTGCTATGCTGCGTTAGCTCGCTCAGTCAGTGCCCAGTCAGGAGTGAATATGTAGAGGAGTACCCTTCAACCTGTACTCTGAACTTCACCGCTGACCTGTCACCGTGTGCTCACCTGACCCTGAGTGGAGGCGTCTCCTTGCCTCCCCTCGCATCGGCCTCCCGCCTCCGCCGCTCCAGAGGGTCCAGCTCCAGCCGCAGCCATCGCGCCGCCTTGGGCGCCCGGCGCATCGCCTCGGCCTCCGGCGCTGCGGCCAGGTGGGCTGGGCTCTCGGGGATCCACAGCAGGGCTACCAACTGCACCAGCGGCACGGCCACCGGCACCAGGGTCTGTGTCTCCAGCGACGCCCCCGCAGCGCCCAGCGTGTAGGCCAGCAGGATGCCCGCGTCGATCTGCAGGTTCTGCGCCACCCCCAGGCGGCCGCGGATGGCCACGTCACAGCTTTCCTCAGAGTACAGAGGTGCCACCACCGTGGCGACGCCCATAGCGACACCTAGCAGGACTCGTCCGCTCAGCAGAATCCACAGTTTGGTCGAGTACATACCGCTGTCTGCTAACGATCCCTGCAGGCAAATTAGAGCGACGTGATCACTTAGAATAAATATTTTGGGTGTAAAGTGAATTCATTGTTCGTTCATGTAGCTACGATAGTCAGGCGTTTCGATACTGCTACATCAACTATGTACTCTAACTACTGAAGTGTGTGGCAAAGGACACAGCACACTGTCATATGCCCTTGTTTCTAACTTCGGTTGTGATTATCTGACATTGGAATACATATACATCAAAATAGGTAATATACATGCTTTGCTAACCACTGTAGCGCATAGCGCTATGTACTTGCCACTGTGCCACAGTCATTGTTCCTTAGTTTAGCCGTGATAACTAAGCATTTGAGTACACCTACTTCTACATTCATATTCTACCTACTCTGTTATCCTCCTGAAATGCGTATTAGAGGTTGCTTAGCATTGTACCATATGTCACTGTGTTTCATCTAGCTTTGATAAATAGGCATTTCGTTAGTTATACGTCTACATAAATACTCAACATTCTCCTATAACCACTGAAGCGGAAGACATAGGCTACTTAGAATTGTACGATGCTAGCGCTTCTTTCAACTCCAATGGCGTATGGAGCCCCTATTGAATGAATGTTTAAATTTTTGGTGCGAGCTGAAGTTACTCTAATCTTCTATTCACGGGTTCTACGGGATCGAGACGAAAGGTGATGAAGTGCACCTCCAGATTTTACATTTATTGCTAGTTCTTGAAAACCTGTAAGTGGGATTTTCGTGGGATAATCAGTGCCTATATGCCAGTTATGGTTTTTACGAATTTTCTTCCAACTGTCGTGTGAGGAAAAAGAACAGGTGACTACTTGTTTCGCACTTTTTATACTCTCAGTATCCCCTTTGGATCTTATCTGATATGGTCCCACGCACATAAACAGTGTTCTTAGATGAGATGCACAAGTGTTTTCTAAGCAACCACCTGTGTAAACTCACAGCTTTTTCCAAGAACCTTGCGAATGAAGCGAAGTCTCACACCTGATTTACCCACGACTCCTAAATATTGTTACAAATATGCATTTTTGTGAGTTGACTGATTCCATTTCTGACTCGTCGGAATTTCGGTCTTCGGATATTAATTTTCTGCAATTTGAAAAGCTGCAAAAATCTACTACTTTCAGAACAATACCCAAATTGTTAAAGGAACAAAGCGATTTCCGTAACAAGGATTTTTCAAAGTATTTTTTGATCTTTTATGACGCTTATTTTCCATTTCTTGTGATATTCATCCCTTTATCTACCGGCTTTGCCTTACCTAGTAGCAGCCCGACTTAGGAGTCCTTCTTATAGCGGTTAAGTGCCCACATGCGACCGTCGTAGCTAATTTGTCACTCGAGACTCAGGTCTGTAGGCAGGCGTCATTTAACCAGGTTCTAGGGTACGACTAACAACTAGTTACGTAACTATTTACAAGGATTCGCTTTGTGGAGGATATATCTGAGAAGCAATTTTACCTTGTGGACACATTAATCTTATATTTATGATTTCATACATTGCTCGACAACTGCTAAGAAACCGAGGCTCTGTTGCACTCGAACAAACATAAGCAATCATGGACAACATGGACCGCAGTACATAGGTAATAGAAGTGTAACGACATATTTATAACGAAGAATGGTACAAATTTCACCATATGAGACAGTAGGATCAGGGGCATAAATAACGTCCAAGTTTCACACATGTCGGGACTACCAACATGAAGGACGATATAGGGCTCTCAGTAAGGAACTGTCGAAATCATATAAAGAATTCGTGAACACGCTTCGCTGTAGTTAACACGTCCGTCCCTCTACATTTCCCTTTACTATCATTGCTCAGGTGTCCCTTGGCAATTGTTGGTTGTTCTGTAGCAACTGGTAGTTGTGTTTTTAGCAACTTTCAGTGCTTCCTTAGCAGTTCTCATACAGTTACCGACAATAAACTATTACGTAATATATAGCAGCCTTCATTTCGGACAATCAGAGCGTAGATTTGTTTAAATCGTTATCACCTCAACTGGTCTTGTACTTCGGATGACCACATTAGTTATAGTGATGCAAATAGTTACGTAAGACGTATTTAGTGGTATAATGGAGCATTTAATATTATTGAATCTGTAGATGTATGAGGGATTGTAAAATAATTGCACAAGTCAAGGTATAAGTGCTATGTTTTGTTCTCGTATTCAATTTTGCTTATGTTAAGGACTCAAATGAATAAGCTGTGAATTTCTTACTTAACTTTAATGTCTGTTGACCAAGTGAGTTATAAGTTAGTGATAGTAGTATCGACGGCAGGATCCCCGCTGAAAGGACGGCATACTAAAGTAGTAGCTGGCACTCAACTAATTTGTTTTTTTGTCTTTGCTGTAGCAAGTAATAACAAATATGTAGTTAATGGCTCATACAAATCTTTGAAAGTGAAGATTTTTGGTAATTGAATGTAAGATGAAGTTTTATAAAACTATTTACCATGCTATGTTAATTAAGATAGATTGATTTTGTTGATTATGTATTATGTTTCTGTAGGGGCAGTTTGCTACCGGAGTCAATAGGGTATTATTTGTGATACGATGTAATTTTCAGTATTTGAACCAGAACTTACGCTCCTCATTTTCATTTATATGCTATGTGATAATTTTTTCCTATTATTATTTTTCGCCTGTAGCTACAAAGAAGGTTTTTAGGGCGGGGATGTAAGGAATCCGTGATCCCACGAACATAGATGCTAGTATCCGACGCCCAGGTCGATAGCAGACAGGAGTCGATTGTCGAGTGCTGCAGTAGGTAGTGAGACTAGTGTCAATTGCGTAGTAGCACTGGAGAGTGTCGAGTGAGCAGTAGTCTTGGAGAGACGGGCAAGAATGGTGGTCGAGTGAGTTGTAAACGTTAATACTCACCGGAGGATGACGAGTGAGCACGTCGCCCTGATCGTCGTGGGGTTGACCCTCACTAATACCGATTCGCGAGTGATATGAAACAGAAAGTGACGAGTGCCGAATTACGTGTTTCGCGTCAACCGCGTCGGCCAGCAACAACCATGGATTGCAATAGGATTGTTGTGAATGTTAACCATCAGCAATGCGTGTGACGAAGTACTGAAAATCAGCAACCAATAAAAAGATATTACTGTAATTAGACGTGTAAGGCGAAGGTAGCAACTGCCTCAGAATTGGTGGGTTAGTAGGAAATATATATCAGTTTGTACATCGCAACTTTTATGGTCCTTAATAATAGACAAACTTTCAATCATTCCACTATTCAGTCTTAGAACAGCCGCCCTCGGTTGAAATACCCCCGAAACCACAGCAGGAAAACCGATAGCCTTCATCCATTAAGCACACGGTCATATAACCATAATAATTAACTGTTTCGCGGCTTCGGTAAATTACACTAAACCCAGTAGAGGAATTTACACGGGAGTGTTTCAAGCCGGAGAAGACGTTAAGGACGAGTGGGTGCAAATGGTCCGTAATGAAGTTCATATATTCCAGAGCTGCCAATGTGCTCTGGATTGCTACCAGCGAAGTCCAGGTGAGTGTCCCACATACCACAGTACTGCTCTCACAGCCTCCGTGGAGAAAGTGCCAATTTCGAACATCTCTTCGACCGGATTGTGTAAAAATCCTCACAGAATGACGTGTAGCCTTATTTCGAAGCTATATTAATTACACGCTTCTTTTCAAATGGAATGGTATAGATTTCAAAATGGCTCTGAGTACTATGGGGCTCAACTGCTGAGGTCATTAGTCCCCTAGAACTTAGAACTAGTTAAACCGAATTAACCGAAGGACATCACAAACATCCATGCCCGAGGCAGGATTCGAACCTGCGACCGTAGCGGTCTTGCGGTTCCAGACTGCAGCGCCTTTAACCGCACGGCCACTTCGGCCGGCTTATAGATTTCTGCTGCTGATGTTGTAGTTCTGAAAGACACAATTTTAAAAACGTTTCACCCAAAAAATCCAGTTAGTTTCTTCAGATTAATTAGAATGTTTGGAATATAGGATTTTTCCTGCTTTGGAGACGGCACCTGATGCTAGTTTATGCAGAAGTTGGTCTTATGGTACAGCACCTGTAGCCTCAGGCTGACGGGACACCTGATTTCATGTGCTTCGACCGGGAGATTAATGGAAGGGGAAGGACACAGCATCTAAGGATTATTCAGCGGTTCACTAGCGCAATAGTTGTGGTCCTGTTTCTGCCACAACTTTGATAGAAAAGTACTCGTCAAAAATTGAATGTATTTGCAAAACAGCTAATTGAGGTGCACCAACTGTTAAATAATAACTTCTTCTCAAGAACATAATATCAAGATACGTAATTACATTGCTAACTTAATCAGCAACTACTGCTATAATTAAATCACATGTGATAAGGACTTCTCTGAAATTCCATTGATGTCATCAGTCCATCGTCTTCTGAAGTACATTGAAAAAGGCGCTCATGCACGAATTTCTTGTCAGACTGAACTGATTTCTTCGATATCGCCGCTATAGTTGCACTCTACCAAACTACGGTTCGATATTTCTGTTACAGTACATAAATAACATAGTAAATGATAACATTACCGGTAGTCTTGACAGCATGGGTAGGGTGTGTGAGAGAGAAACGGGGAGCCGATGACATTTCTTTGCTTTTTTATTTGTTTAACACGTAATCAGAACGGCATATCGTTCAGTGTTAGCCCATTGCGTATTTTATAAACTGATAAATTTTATTTTATAAGTAACAAAAATTATTTGATCATGTAAGTTCTGATTTTTTATGTAACAAAAGCAGATACTTTTAATGCAAGGACATTTTGCATATACTAACTTGTGAAAAATCTATAGAATTATTGTTGCTATTTTGTACTCATTGGTACTTTCTTCATCATTACGAACGGCAAAAGTTTCGTGTTATTGTTGATAAGTTTAATAGTTGTTTATGAATAACAGAAACATGTTCCACGTATGACGAATTATTCAAGTGTTGTTTAACACTTTTTTTGGAGGAACTTGCGTTGTCTAGCGCTGTATGATAAATTTAAAATTTGTATTGATTTTTTAGTTCTTATTTTTACTACGACATGGTCACGTTTCAAGATACAAATCAATAATTGTCTAATAACATCTGAATTTAATATTGCCATTCTCAAATATTCCTGTAAATAATGTTTATTTTTAAGTAACAGACAGGAGAATAACTATGTAGAACAAAAATGTTCTGTGGTTATACGGTCATATACATATCCGTGCTTAGTTTCTACACAGTTCAGCACTTCCAGTGTTGGGGAACCACGTAAGGCACTGGTCGCGTACGCAAACAATGAGATCGAAATGAAATAACGCCCAAGAGATACGCTACACACCTAGCGTACAGGTAACGCTCAAACGGTCCACACTCCACTGCGTCTCATGTTCAAACTTCGTGAGCCAGACCATATTTTCAGCAACACAAGAATGTAAATTCCTTACAATCAGCTTTCCATGATTTGTGAAGGGAGCTTCATTGTTTAGCAAGATTCTTCGATGAAAGAATTTCATGCATCTTCTGCAATTCCTCATGTTAGTCTGCTCCTGAAGCGACACATGATACAGACAGAAGCTGTCTGCACGCAAGATGGGAATAGCGCTTGTCTGACCCATTGTAAACCTACATCTCCATATATACTCCACAAGCCAGCTAACGGTACTTGGCGGCTGATACCCGGTACCAATACTCGTTATCTCCTTCCCTGTTCCACTCGCAAATGAAGAAGGGCATAAACGCCTTTCTGTATTACTGTACGAGACATAATTTCTCCTATGTTATTTTAGCGGTATTTACACGGGATGTACGTTGCCGGTAATAGAATGTTCTTTACTCAGCTTCAAAATGCCGATTCTCTAAATTTTCTCAATAGCCAAGACGCACAGGATTTAAGGCATTAGGTACCAGTATATTTAGATTAGTGGAACAATCTGAAAATTTGTGGCAGACCGGGCGACAGATGACTTTTACAGACGAATCAGCTTTTATGCTCCATCGGACAGACTACCGTTGGATCCTCGGGAGGGTCCAAATTAGGAGATGGAAACTTACGGCGGGGGGGGAAAATGTTGTGGCATACCATGAATGACATGCAGGTGCAATGTACTGGAAATGCAATGGATCAAAGCAAGTGTGCGTCTATCCTTGGGAACCATGCCCACCCCAACAACAAGCAGTTTGTTTCTCCTTGGCACAATGGCATTTACCAGCCAGGCAATGCAACATGCCACATAACTCGCAGTGTATGTGTGCGATTCAAACACCACCAGGATATGTTTAATGTACTTCCCTGGCCACCGAAATCCCCGGATTGAAACGCAATCGAGAATCAGTGTGACCACCTCTATCGGATTGTTCGCGCCATGGATCCTCAACCGAGAAACTAGCGTAGCTGGCCATGCAAATGGAGTCTGCACAGCTGCTCATTCCTGTCGGAACCTTTCAGGACCTAACTGACTCTCTTCCTGCACATCTCGCAGTGGTCCACGCTGCAAAGGATGGTTATTCAGGCATTTGACAGGTGGCCACATTTACATGACGGGACAATGTACCTTCCTCAGTGGTTCACGTGCCCGCTACAGCGCCAGTCGGAGTTCAACCTTGCCGTGGACACAACGGTTTGGCTCGTCAATGTATATAGGTTGATTGCGTGATACTGTTACAAATTTGCATTGATGTTGGAAAAGTATAAATGCACCAGTTGCTGTTGAGGAGTCCTGGCCCGGAAACGACTAAGCAAAAATAGTTCTGATACCTCTGACGGTGGGCTTTTTCCAATGCAAGCTCTTTGCTTTCAATATTTTGAGAGGTACCGGTATAGACCAAAACAAGATAATACCACCCAGTAAACGTGGACTCTAGCGTGTATGTCAAAGGGCTATGACCGCTGCTTCATCTTTGCTACTGTGAAACACATACCATCTCCTGAACAAGTGCTCATAGCACTTAAGGTATGCTTGTTAGAGCCCTTATTTGCTGGACATTTTTTTATTGTTTCGATCCACCCCGCCTCATCCCAAAGTGGGGAATCCATAGAGCGTGCAGAGGAAGAGGTCAGCTGTCAGATGTATCAGAAACATTTTAGCTTGTAACTTTCGACTCGGTCGGTATTGGACCAGGATCTCTTACCTCACATTGATACGGTCACCGTTCTCCATCGTCTCTGAAAGTTAGTAACGCCGTCACGGTATTACTCCCCATATATCCACTACCACTGCTGATAATAGCAACACCAATAGATTCTCCGTCATAATTCATTGGGGGTTGTTGACAACATGCTTGATTCATTAATATGCAGTTGCTGAATTCGTAACTCCATGTCTACATGCTGTGCTGTGTTGTACCTCTGTGATATGTAACAAGTTTTACATTCCGATCAGGACTCGTTATTCACGTTGAAATTCGACAGTGTTTTCTCTTATCTAGCACAAAAAATGGCGTTTGCTCTCCCCGATTGTTGGACTTAATGGTGAAACAGGAGAGCACACGTACAGAATAACATGGTGTTTTTGTCAGCTCTACCTCAGTTGCACTGCCTTGTATCTGAATATACTCATACCAAAGCATCGCAGGCCTAGTACTTACATGGAAAGTAGGTAAAGTGCATTGATGATTATTTTTCAGGACGCTGTGGGGGCTAACTCTTTATACTAATGAAGTAATGAGTGCTTTCGACAGGGGATGTTAAATTGATTACATATTTTTGGGTTTCCAGAACACTTTCAACACCGTTCTTCACAAGCGTCTTCTAAACCAAAGTGTGTGCCAACGGAATGTCCCCTAAGTTGTGCGACTGGATTCCTGATTTCCTGTCAGAAAGGTCACAGTTTGTAGTAACAGACGGAATGTCTTCGAGTAAAACAGAAGTAATATCCGGCTGTCCCCAAGGAAGTACTATAGACCCTCTATTGTTCCTGATCTATATCAAAGACGTACGAGACAATCTCAGTAGCCGTCTTACATTGTTTGCAGATGATGCTGTCATTTACCGTCTTGTAAAGTCATCAGATGATCAAAACGACTTGCAAAATGATTTAGATAAGATATCTGTATGGTGCAAAATAAAGAAAAGTGTGAAGTTATTCACATGAGTACTAAAAGAAATCCGCTAACTTTCGATTACGCGATAAGTCACACAAATCTCAAGGCTGTAAATTAAACTAAATACATAGGGATTACAACTACAAATAACCTAATTGGAACGATCACATAGATAATGTTGTGGGTAGAATAAACCAAAACTACGATTCACTGGCAGAACGCTTAGAAGGTGCAACAGGTCTACTAAAGAGACTCCCTACACCACGCTTGTCCGCCCTATTCTGGAGTATTGCTGTGCGGTGTGGGATCCGCATAAGATGGGAGAGACGGATGACATCGAAAAGTACAAAGAAGGGCAGTTTTTTTTTATTATCGCGAAATAGGGGTGATAGTGTCACAGACATGATATATGAATGGGAGTGTTAATCATTAAACAAAGGCGTTTTTCGTTGCAACGGGATCTTATCATAAAATTCAGATCACCAGTTTTCTCCTCCGATTGCGAAGAGATTCTGTTGGCACCCATCTAAGTAGAGAGATACGATCATTACGAGAAAATATGAAAAATCAGGGCTGGGACAGAAAACTTTAAGAGCTCGTTTTCCCCGCGCCCCGTTCGAGAGTAGGACGGTAGAGACAGCTTGAAGGTGATTCATTCAACCCTGTGCCAGGCATTACATTGTAAATAGCAGAGTAATCACGCAGATGTGGATATCGGCCTCGTACGTGACAGCCATGTTTTGTAACGCTGTAGAGGGAGGAGATGTGACCCAGCTATTACTATTGTATGGTGACTAAAATGTCTGATAGGCACTTATCTACAGCTTTATAAATTGTGTTGTCATACACTCCAGGGATGGCAGTCTATTATCCCTACATAGGAAATGAGATAATTAGAGATTAACATTACTTTAAGGCTAGCAATGAGAGTACTTTATGAATTAATTTTGAATATAGTTTAATTTCTGATTTTCTGTGTGCTGCGCGGGAGGATTGGAGATAGGTAGGGACATCTGAAAGTGTGTTAGAACATGCCGACACACGCTAAAACCATTGCCAACAAATGTGGCATATTGTAAGAAGGTAGTACATGTTCTGGGTTTTCTACACAGATAGTTCCGCTGCAGTATCGATAACAGGTGCATCACAGTGTGCGAGTGAAGTGGAGCGGCAAATGGAAAGGTTCTCCAAAGTTTAGGTACAAAAATTGTACAACGTTCAAAAATAGTACCATGTATCTGTGTTACTTTGAAGAAGAAAAGTGCAAGGTTCAATAAAAGTTACTTGTCTTACTATAAAAATGTGTCACTTAGTTTTTGATAACCCCTCTTGTCAAATAGATAGCAATGATGCCCCAGTACAGAGGTAATGTTCATAATTTTGGCTTAAGGTAATAGCAGTTAATTCAGAGGTTAGTAATTTTCGTCAAGACCGTGTTTCTCGTGGTTAGAGTACATTTTGTACTAAGTCTGAACGGCCCTCCACGCATGAATGGTCCACAGAGGCGTCAGAAAAGCGGTTCTGGTCGCCAGAAGTCATTGTCTAACAGTCTATCCTAAGTAAGCAACCTGCCCAAAAGTGTGCACATGAGCAGTGTTAAGTTGGCTGTGCAATACAGTGTTCTCTGAGCAGTCGGTCGTTTTCTTCGAAACCAAAGGTTTTAAATAAACCCTCACAGCTTGATCAGTGCCTCACCAGCAATCGAATTCTGCCGCTGTAAACTGACGTTGCCTGGCTGGTAGATCCGGCCTCAAGATCACTTGCTCCTACAATTTCGGTGCTACGTTGAGATACGCTATATGAGGCCGACAAAAAGATTACCAGTTGGTGGAAAAACAGTTAATGATCTTCTTCCTCGCTCGTCACGGTAATCAGATCATCCGGATGGCGATGGTAACTAATAATTACGATTGCATCCATGCCACCGACGTCTCCATGCATCCGCTGAGGTAATGTGACACGTTCACCTGTCACGTGCAATCACTAGACAGTATCTTTTTCCATCTCAAAACGTCAATTACGTGTTTTATTTCTCCATTTTGTACGTGGTCTCCGATTTCTTATGACTGTTGCTTTCCTTGATTAACTGAGTGCTGGCTCTGGGTCCATTATTTAGTGTCTCACATCATATCATATTATATCACATATTTTGACATCTATTTCGTAACCTTTTCCTTTTTTTCAATTACGTGAGTGTGATCTAAAAATTTGACACAGAAACAGCAGGCCTCATGAGTAGTATTGGTCTCTTTTGTTGAACTGCACTGCAGCGGCTGCACATGCAGCAAGTATGTCTTCTGTGTGCCAGTTGAGAAGGACAGAGGAGGGGATGGTCAGAGTTAGGAGGAGGGGGAAAGGACAGGGAGGGGAGAGGGAAGTGCACGATGCAGGTGGAAGGCGTGTAGGAGAGGTGTGCAGATGAGAAAGCAGGAAGGGAAGGTGGAAATTGAAAGAGAGAGGGGATGATTAAAGCATAGTGTACAAGCGGGGGGGGGGGGGGGGGAGCGGATGAAGGGACAGAGAGAGGGGTTGGAGGAGATGGACACATAGAGGTGTAAGGGTGAGGTGAACAGACAGTGGGAAGAAGAGGTGTAGACAGAGAGAGGGAGAATGAGGTGTGTTCAATATATGCATCACATGCATGTCTGGACGAAGCTGCAGCTAAATACTAGTTATTAATATATTTGTGTGTCTTTATCAAAAAGGAAAATTTTTATTGAACGTGTAGTCCATTATTATCTAAGTAGACTTGTGCTATCCCACACCATCCTTAACCTATCATCACACATGGTCCACTCCACTGTGACTGTGAAAACAATGTCGAATTACACCAGTAGTAGGATATGAATTTGATGCTGTAGGCAAAGATGGACACTGGCTGCTTGCTTCCAAGACATACTGCTGGGAATGCAGTTTCAGCTTTTCACAATCCTTTATACTGGATCACCCATTTGTTCCAAAATCGAAATCAAGTTTTTCTTGTTTTATGTCATCAGACAATAAACCCCCCGCGGTGACCCTAGTGCTCTTTCCCTTCCTTTCTGCACTCTACTCTGAACTTAACACTCTAATTTCCCATGAACTTTTAAGTTCGAGCTGTCACCGAAATCGTGAAGTTACTGACTCCGTAAGTGCATGTACAGTGAGGGGACTGAAGTCATAGGATACCTCCAAATATCGTGTCAGACCTCCTTTTTCCCAGCTTGACATGGCTTGCACTCAGTAAAACGTTGCAAGTTCCATGTAGAAATACTGAGCCATGTCACCTCTACAGCCATTCATAATTGCGAAAGTTTTGCCGATGCAGGACTTTATGCACGACCTGGCCTTTCCATTATGTACCTAAAAATGTTCGATGAGGGTAACGTAGGACGATCTGAGTTGACAAACAATTAGTTCGAACTGTCCTGTATGTCTCTCAAATGAATGGTAAACAAGTGTGGCCCAGCGACTCTGCGATTTGACACGAAGTCCAATAGTGGCTACAATTGACCTTCTAGTTGCTGAACATAACCATTTCCAGTCAATTGTCGATTCAGTAGCAGCAGAGGACCCAGTCCATTCGAAGTAAATACAGCCCACACTATTATGAAGCCACCACCAGTTTGCACAGGGAATTTTTGACAACTTGGGTCGCCGGCCGGGGTGGCCGAGCGGTTCTAAGCGATACAGTTTGGAACTGCGCGACCGCTACGGTCGCAGGTTCGAATCCTGCCTCGGACATGGATGTGTGTGATGTCTTTAGGTTAGTTAGGTTTATGTAGTTCTAAGTTCTAGGGGACTGATGACCTCAGAAGTTTAGTCCCATCGTGCTCAGAGCCATTTAAACCATTTTGAACAGCTTGGGTGCATGGCTTTGTGAGGTCTGTCCACCAATCGAACCCTACCATCAGCTCTCACCAAGTGAAATCGGCACTTATTGGAACAGGTCAACGTTTTCCAGTCGTCTGGGGTCCAACTGATATGGTCAACATCCTAGGAATGGCGCTGCAAGCGATGTTGTGCTGTTAGCAAAGGCACTCGCGTCAGTCGTCGGCTTGTCATATCCCATTAACGCCAAATTTCACCCCACTTTCATAACAGAAACGTTCATCGAAAGTCTCACTTTGATTTCTGTGGTTATTACTAACAGTGTTGCTTGTCTGTAAGCACCGACCGACGACTCTACATAAATGCCAGTGCTCTCAGTTGTTATGTAAAGGTCGTTGGCCACTGTGTTGTCCGTGCTGGGAGGTAATGCCTCGTATCTGGTATTTACGTTACACTCTTGACACTGTGAACTCGGAATATTGAATTCTCTAATGATTTCCCAAATGGAATGCCCCATGCGTCTATTTCCAACTACCATTCCACGTTCAAAGTCTGTTAGTACTCCTGCCATAATTACGTCGGAAATCTTTTCTCATGAATCACCTAAGTACAAAAAAAAAATCTTCGGCCGTGCGCTGCCCTTTTATAACTTGTGTACAGGACACTACTGCCATCTGTATGTATGTATATCACTATTCCATACCTTCTGTCACCTTAGTGCAATGTTGAGTGTTCTTGGGAATAACATACAGTACTGAGGAAAAAAAAGACCTCTGTCTCAATGAAAACTGTGGGAATGGGTTAATGTGTGACGATTATGACGACCTGCGCAGCTGGTGTGAGGCGTACAGTGGGGCCTGTGATAAGCAAGGCGTGAACGCGACCGCGCCGGTAAGCAGCAGAGGCGGCGACCCACCTCCAGAGAGTCGATGTCGCCGATGGCGAAGTAGACGGCGAGCCAGGCGGCGGCGCTGGGCACGGCGGCGGCGGCGAGCAGGCGGCGGCGGCCCAGGCTGGCGGCCAGCAGCCCCGCGGGCAGCGCCCCCAGCAGCGCGCCGGCGGCGGGCAGCGCGCCCACCCACGCCAGCGAGGGCTCCGACAGGCCGCGCAGCCGCAGCGCCGGCGCCGCGTTGCTCGTCCAGCCGCCCACCAGGCCGGCCGTCGCCCCGCCCAGGGTGGCTGCCCCAACCCAAACACGCTACGCTACACATCGTTACTCTGAGCCTTCACAGATTTACCCGTAAAACGCAGCACTGCTTGTAGATATTTAAGCATTATTCTAGGTGAGAAAAGAAACCTTCTAGAACATGTAAAATCTGTTACTCAAAAATAGTTCAAATGGCTCTGAGCACTATGGGACTGGACATCTGAGGTCATCAGTCCCCTAGACTTACAAGGGAACCTCCCCATCGCACCCCCCTCAGATTTGGTTATAAGTTGGCACAGTGGATACGCCTTGAAAAACTGAACACAGATCAATCGAGAAAACAGGAAGAAGTTGTTTGGAACTATGAAAAAAATAAGCAAACTATACACACTTAGTAGTCCATGTGAAATATATGCAACGTCAAGGACAGTGTGAGCACAGGAGCGCCGTGGTCCCGTGGTTAGCGTGAGCAGCTGCGGAACGGGAGGTCCTTGGTTCTTGTCTTCCCTCGAGTGAAAGGTTTACGTTGTTTATTTTCGCAAAGTTATGATCTGTCCGCTCGTTCATTGACGTCTCTGTTCACTGTAATAAGATTTTCGCAAAGTTATGATCTGTCCATTCGTTCATTGACGTCTCTGTTCACTGTAATAAGTTAAGTGTGCGTGTCCTGCGACCGCACCGCAAAACCGTGCGATTAGTAGACGAAAGGACGTGCCTCTCCAATGGGAACCGAAAACATTTGATCGCAAGGTCATAGGTCAACTGATTCCCCCACAGGAAAACACGTCTGATATATTCTATACGACACTGGTGACAGCATGTGCGTTACATGACAGGAATATGTTTCGATGTATGTTTAGGTGTAGCGTCCCCATACTACGGCGCAGTTACCTCGCATCGGACGGACGGACGGACACATAATAATTGCCTGAATATAAAAAATTAAACTCTCCACTCGAGGGAAGATTTGAACCAAGGACCTCTCGTTCGGCAGCTGCTCACGCTAACCACGGGACCACGGCGCTCCTGAGCTCACACATTCCTTGGTGTTGCCTATCTTGCGTATGGACTACTCAGTTTGTATATTTTGCTTATTTTTTTCATAGTTCCAAACCACTTCTTCCTGTTTTCTCGATTGATCTGTGTTCAGTTTTTCAAGGCCTATCCACTGTGCCAACTTATAACTAAATCTCAGGGGGGTGCGATGGGGAGGTTCCCTTGTTAGAACTACATAAACCTAACTAACCTAAGGACATCACACACATCCATGCCCTGGGCAGGATTCGAACCTGCGACCGCAGCCTCAGCGCGGTTCCGGACTCAAGCGCCTAGAACCGCTCGGCCTCACGGCCGGCAACCTGTTACTCAGAAGCGTTTAAGTTTATGCATCGAACTGCCTATTCTGCAACTACTGACTATAAATTACCGTTGCGTGTGGTACAGCCACTAGAAGCACTGCAAGGTGGGTTCACAATACATCCAAAAACATCAGGAACAGAGTGAAACAGAGTGACATTGCTCCTACTCGAGGTACGGTGGAACTATCATAAGATCATTGTCTACATCTCAAAGATTTTCATCAAGTGGGATGTAGTAACACACCAATCTGTGAATGTGGAGTGAAAGGCTCCGCTGTTCACGCCTTTTTTCAGCTGCCCTCTTTTTCAGGTAGAGACAGATTGCAGACAAATTGACTGCGACCTGGAAACAACTGTATGTGACCAGAACTAGTGAAATACGGTTACTATGATTGCACAAAAAATATCTGAAAGGCAAGTGCTTAACTTTCAGTCTATAAGATCAAGTGGACGTTCAGAGTATCAATATAACGTCAACAGAGCATAAGAAGCTATTCCTTCACTATAGACAATGACAGGAACATACAAATTTGATTAGGAGAAAGATTTTTTTCAAAAAACAGAGGAAAGATGGGATGAAAGAATGCCATGGCCATTTACACAGGTAAGCATAGACTTGAAATCGCCGAGGCATGCACATACCAGTGTGGGAAATGTAGAGTAGTATAGCAGCAATAGGTTTAGAAGTACATATGGTTCTAGTTATTGGGAAATCCTCGAAATATTCCTAGGCTTCCTGTGATAAAAGCTCCGAAGTTATTCACTTATAACTTGAATTAATTAATTTCAGTTTATGTTTTCTTTAATAGACTCTTATTTTCAATTTTCTGTTTAATTTCTACATTAATATTACCAATCGATGCTGTTAACGTACTTCATTACTATTTACATAGTATAATCCATTGTATGTCACTATGATTATTGAATATGTACTACCCGTTTAGAGTTTCTAGATAATAGCTCAAAAATACGTGACAATAAATTAAAACTTAATTGAAATTCAACTACACATTGCACAACTTCCATCTTTCTCCAAGAAACTGCGGACGTCAGCTGATACACATTCTGTGCAGGGAACCTTACACCGATGAGATGAAAGAATGTGACCACAACCAACCACGAAACTCAATGCCACCTATTGGTGTTGGGAGCCCGTGACACGTTAAGGAAAGCGCTGTGTACAGTGTGTTCCTGAAATGAATGTAAAGTATGTATGTAAATTGAAGTTGGAGGTGGGAAGGAAGGAAAGAAAAGGGAAGGTATTACTGATGTTAGCTGCTTCAGGACATTATGCGGAATCAGCGGTGACGAGTGAAAAAGTGTAGCACACCAGGGTTCTAAACTTACTATTCTGGTGCGGTAACCACTGCGCCATCCGGGGCACAGTGCTAAAGCAATTGCACAGAATATCTTGGCACCTCTCACAGCAGATCCACATTCCCAAATAGCGCCAACTATCTGCAGTCCCTATCCATTTGCGCCATGCTCGCTACTCTGAGATTCCCGCAGGAGGTCGGACGTAGCAGTAACAAGGTTGGTTGGTTATTTTGGGGAAGGAGACCAGACAGCGAGGTCATCGGTCTCATCGGATTAGGGAAGGACGGGGAAGGAAGTCGGCCGTGCCTTTTCAAAGGAACCATCCCGGCATTTGCCTGGAGTGATTTAGGGAAATCACGGAAAACCTAAATCAGGATGGCCGGACGCGGGATTGAACCGTCGTCCTCCCGAATGCGAGTCCAGTGTCTAACCACTGCGCCACCTCGCTCGGTGGAGTAACAAGGTTAACAGCGGTGCGCGCCGCTGGGAAGGTAGGCATACAGCCTGTCATCCTGGTCGAAATGGTTGCAGGTATACCTGGCGGGGCAACACCATGGAGTTTCGCCTGTCATTTGCTTGGACGCGAACGCGTCGCGTTTGCCAGTACAAATTTCTGTTTGATACGAAATGGCATAGAGAGCGGCATCTGTGTACAGTGGAGAGTTGGATTCGCCCGTCAACAAATGGGGACACTCTTGAGCGTGGTTCTATGTTGAGAGGAGGGAAATGGCGCGCTTTCCGTCAGAGTGAGGCGGTAGGAATGCACTGTGCTTACGGGGTGGCAGATGGAAATACTCTATCTGCTCAACTGTTGTACTTTTAGCAGTTTCTGAATCGTCGAGTGCCAGAGCCATGCATGTCCATCTCCATCTACAGGTCCCAAAGAGAGGCAGGTGCACTAGAGGTGACTTATCGGCTAACAAGGTATCGTAATGCCGTATGAGCACTTACGGCCTACATCGAAGTCCGATGCATTCGTTTTGTGATGCGGGTTCGAAGGCCAGACAGACATGGCCGTCGACGCACAGCGCTTACACCGTAGTTTGAAGAGAAGGCGTTACAACTGATGCAAAACACGCCCTCAGCAAACTCATGGCAAGCAAGCTCGCAGTCTGGCATGTGCGGAATGAAGACGATTTGCACCCTTAACCACCTTCAGAAAATTCAAGCCGTTAACAGAGAAGATTTTTCGCATCACATTGACTTCTGCCAGCGGTTTTTGTAGAATTGCGTCACTCAATCTCAATTCCCGTACTTTGTACTTCTTACATATAATGTGTCCTTTAGAAGGGAAAGTGGATTCAACAGCCATATGGTTCAAATGGCTCTGAGCACTATGGGACTTAACTGCTGTGGTCATCAGTCCCATAGATGTTAGAACTACTTAAACCTAACTATCCTAAGGACATCACACACATCCATGCCCCAGGCAGGATTCGAACCTGCGACCATAGCGGTCGCGCGCTTCCAGACTGTAGCGCCTAGAACCGTTCGGCCACTCCGGCCGGTCAAAAGCCATAATCAACACTTACATTCAGGGGAAGATCCGCATGTCGCCTTTGTTCGTAGTACCAATGGCGCTTCGTCGTCAATGTTGGGGCTAGTATGGTAGGCGAATGATTGATACTTGCTTTGCCAACGACTGAACGTAAACAGATATTTAATCTTCATAAGGGAGACAGTGTCTGAGTAACTGGAACATACCAACATGCGACAGTGCATGTGGTATCAACATGATGGTATGTCTTCGCACTTCGCTCATGCGGTGCGAATTCATTTGCGTGAGACTTTTGGTGCGAGCTGGATATGGCGCCGTGGGCCAGTGGCATGGCCTGCGCGTTCTTCCGACTTAAAAAACCCTTGACTTTTTCATCTGGGGACGCCTGACATCTGCTGTTTGTGAAACGCCTATCGAGATGAATGAAGAGCTGAAAGACCGTCATTACGGCAGCCGCTGATGTAATTCACAGTTTTCTGTATGTATTTGAAATTGTGCGAGAATCCCTCAGCCATCGTTGTACGCCATGCATTCAAGGAAGACGGCGTAGCTTCCAGCAGTGTTTTAAAGTTTGCAAGTAAAACGTTACTCCGTAGCCTGCTACCGTTTCTAATTGTGTGTCTGATTGTATACGCAAATTCGTGGTTTCGCGCTGCGCTGTTAAGTGACGTATAGGACCGAACGCTAAGGGGTGCGGACATGGGTTGTTGCTATGCGGAAGTCACTTATTGTGAGACACGCTACAAGCCCTCTAATTTTTTACATTCATTTTAGGAACACCCTTTATAAACTGAACTGCTATCACAAGGCATTGGTGTTCAGATAGGATAAGCACTGAGAAAGAAAGAAGTGACGCTTCTTACAAGGCGCAGATTGTCATGGCCTGGCTCCTAGCAACGAGATTCTCGGAAAAGGCGAAGCTGGTGGTCTGTTAGAGTACTACGGTAGTGAGCAGCTTTGAAAAGTGGTTGAAGGATGGTGAAACAACGAGTAGGCAACAAGGTGTTGGACGACTCGTCACAGATCGGAGACTTGGTCGTTCTGTAAGACAGCACAGGCGGAGATCTGTGGCAGAGTACGGTATTGATGCTAGCACAAGTGTTTGGGAGCACGGCGTTCAAGGCTCCTTGTCGAACCTGGAGCTTCACAACAGACGACTCCTACGTGTTCCATGACTAGATCATCAGTTACGATTCAAATGGGCACCATATCATCGGATCTACAGTAGATTATGGACCAGTCTTAACATGTTGCCTGACTGGATGCACTAGTTTTCTGGTCATATCTATGTGTGCCATCAGCCAAAAAACAAGCACCGTGTGACAGACGGAGTATAGTGGGGCACGGTTACTCTGTGGGTTGACATTCGCCTGGGTACGTGACATCTAAGAACTCGCAACTGGATTCCTTCATGCGTGATGACTTCCGTGACGGTGACTGACTCTTCCAGGAAGATACGAGGGCCATTGGAAAAGTAAGGTCAGATCGATTGCGAAATGGAAATGACAGTGAAAATCCGATGAAACTTGGCACAGAAGTAATGGGCAGTGTCGCCACTACGCCCGTCGATTGCGTCACGTCGCTCTTTTCAGATTTGAGCGCATCCTGAGAACCTAAAGTTGCCTAGAAAAAATGCACCCCCCTCCTAAGTGTGAGGTTTTAGTGAGAGCTTTCGCCTGAAGCAATTGAGCCCACGTAACCTGACTGTCATACGTTTCCTCCTTCATGCTGGCCAATGGAGATGCTCCCGCAGCGTTTTCTAGGGGATGTGATTGATTACCCACATTACAGCTCACAATACTATTCACATGAACATCTGGCTAAGAAGACAACATTTTGTCACAGACAACGAGCTGTAGGCCAGCGACGAGGGCATTGAGGAGTTGGTACAACGCAGTGATAAATGTCTACGTCGGAGCGGCGACTATGTAGAGAACTAGCTGGAAGCTGTATCTAACTGTTGCAAATAAAACATTTTAGATTTTCACAGTGCTTTCCTTTTCGCGACCGATCGGACCATTCTTTCCGAATAGCCCTCGTAACTGTCCATGTCCAAGGGTAGACTCGTGCTATTGTGGTGCCGGCCGTGGGGCTGAGCGGTTCTAGGCGCTTCAGTCCGGAACCGCTCGATTGCTACGACCGCAGGTTCGAATCCTGGCTAGGGCATGGATGTGTGTGATGTCCTTAGGTTAGTTAGGTTTAGTAGTTCTAAGTTCTAGGGGACTGATTACCTCAGATGTTAAGTCCCTTAGTGCTCAGAGCCATTTGAACCATTTGCTATAGTGGTTTGAGGAACATAATAGAGAACGCGTACTGATGACTTGGCCACCAAATGTGCCATATCTGAACAGATGAAATACACCTGGGACGCTATATGACCCTAGCTTCATATCCACAAACCACTTAACCGTGTTTCGTGGGAATTGTGCGACCAGTACCTAGGCATCTGGTGCCAAATACCTTCGTACACACACTATGGCTTAGTCGAGTACATATCGCGCTGCACCGTTGATGTATTTCGTTTCAAAGTCGGACCAGCACGCTATTAAACTTGTGGTTATAATGTTTCGCTCATGATTGTGTATTGTCTTTATAACGATATCAGCTTAACACCTGTATTTAATGTTTTTTATTCATCGTAATTTTTGAAATTCTAGACTTAATAAGGATAACATAGAGAGAGAGAAAAATTGTCTACGATATGTACAGAAACCAGACTGCAGTTGTAAGAGTTAGGGAACAGTTGAGAAACGGCTGAGACAAGTTGCGCTACCTCACAGAGATATCTTCCTACGCGGAAACAATGAGAACTTATTTCACTTTGCGAGCGCGGTAAATATTGACAGTTCACTGGTATTTTAAACTCATTTCCTTTCCAGTATAGGACAGTGCAAGGGGTCGGCAGCAATCCTTCTTGTAGGGCGTCCCTGATTTATTTCGATTTCGGGAAACATGGGAGGATATCACAGAACTAATAAGATACGAATGAAGGAGTAAAAATCAGAAATACCTCCTGAAACCGAAACAGAGTTAACAGAATACTACGCCGAGGGTAATCTTCGCCGACATCGTTATCAGTCGGAGCGAGAGACAGCAGAGCACGCTGAGCGAACGATACGGAGAACGAACTCGGACGAGAGTGTTGTGATCTGTTTTAGACGAGTGTGTTGGGTGAAAATACTGAAGATTTATTTCGTAGGGGCGGATCCTATTTCGGTATGATGGATCGTTATCAAGTATGGTATCACCTTTACTGGCCAAAGGCGGATCCATGCTTGTTAACGATCCATGATTAAGGAATATCGTAATATACTTTGTGGCTCTACCGCACAAATTATGCCTGGGCGCATCGAAATCGATAGTGATTAATAAACAAATGCAGGTGTGTGAAGTGGATATCATTATATAGAGGTTGAACAACCTCGACGCATAGTCTTGTCTCACTTGCTGCAGACACCACAATTAATATAATATGTGCGGGTCTCAAAGCTTGTAAGGTACCCCTTTGCAGATAAGAGCGCATTTTACTTTATTCCAAATTTTTCTGTTTTACATAACTGGAATGAATGTATCAGCATTGTAGTACGTATGGAGTGACCAGTAGGTGCTGTGTGTGTGTAGCAAAGGTGGTTGGCCATGTTGCGCTTTGAGAGCCAGTGGGATGAGGTGCCGTTGCAGAAAATGCTCGTGACTTCAGCGAAGAGATACGTAGGGGACATAAATTTACTCTGGAGCGAATCAAGTAATTGGTATCAATAAATCTTTGCTGACAAAAGTTGCCTTCTGACACTCAGACATTAGGAGGAATCATAGATGCTATTTTTCAGTACTTTTACAGTGCGGGAAACATTTATATTAATAAATGAATAACTTTGGCATAACGAAGATGTTTGATCTCATTGGAACAACACCGGTTGTACGCTCAAGTTACTGACTGTGCGCCATAGACGGCAGTCATCGATAGGATACCTTTCGATATAGTCCTGCGGTAGACCATGATTTGGTACCGTTAATAATTAGCTTGTAATTAGTGTGAGCAAGTTCATTTCACGCTGTTTCTTAGAAAAACGCACCATAACGGCATCCCGTGCAAAAATTATTTGCACAAAAAATTTCTTCCCGCTTCATTCTGTAAAACATACACAGTAGTATTGCACTCTCAGAATCCGACAACGCTGCTACGATTCTGAAAGGAGAACTACGAGAGCATCTCCACATAACAAATAGGAAGAGCTCCTATGCGGCGCTTCATTAAGTCAGTTCAAGGACGGACTGGCTTAATTATCACAAAACTCGGGTGGGACAGCGTGGCCAGTTATACTGTACACACCTTGTACCACCCTCTACGGACTCAAGGGCTAAACTGAGACATTTCTGGAAGTTTATTACGAGTCCGGGGGTTTTGCAAGTTGTTCATACTAGCCGAAATAGCACCAGCAAGGATTTATCCAAAAGAGGGCAATATTCTTCAGTCACCATTCTTGATATCACTGATGCATTACTCCCAAGGACCAAATTTTGCTGGAGATACACACAACGAGACATATGTCAAACAAGTGGCAGATGTGCACTTATATCTTATTTTTTATTTTATTGAGGAAGATTAAAGCAAGTTCATGATTCCCCGGCTTAATGCAAACCCGACACTACACGGATGACCTAAAAAAAACTTAATTCAAAATTCAAACGTTTTTTTGGTTCCGTACTGTAAAAACGTAGCCGTTATAGGAACACTTGTTGTCCGTCCGGTTGTCTGTCTGCCCAGCTATTAACACCCGTTTTCCTTAGGAACAGCATGACGTATAAGGTTGAAAATTATATCGCATACTAAGGGGCTACGGTCGTTTAACTACTTAAAACGCTTAAACGTTTAAGTCATTGCTGCCAAAACCTACGGCCATTAATGTCACATAGAAAATGTTGTGGGGAAGGTGACCAAAGGAGTGCGTTTTGTTACCAGAACACATAGATGATGCAACGGATGTACTAAAGACACTGCCTACACCACGGTTGTCCGTCCTCTTTTGTAGTACTGCTGTGCAGTATGGGATCCTTACCGGAGAGGATTAACGGAGTTCATCGAAAAAACTCAAAGAAAAGCAGCACGTTTTGTGCCACCGAGGAATAGGGGAGAGAGTGTCAAGGACATGACACAGGCCGCGGATGGACTTCATTAGAACAAAGGCGTTCTTCGTTGCGGCCGAATCTTCTCACGAAATTTCAATTATCAGCTTTCTCCTGCGAATGTGAAAATATTTTTTTGACGCTGATGTGCATAGGGAGAAACGATCACCATAATAAAACAAGGGAAATCGGAAGTCGCACGGGAAGATAATAAATGTTCGTTTCTTCCCCACGATGTTCGAGAGTGGAATAATAGAGAGTTATTGTGAAGGTAGTTCGATTAAACCTCTGCTAGGCACTTAAGTGTGATTTGGAGAGTATCCGTGCAGATGTGAATGTAGATAGAGAAGTAGATTCTGATACTCGCAGCTCTGTCATTGAAAGCGATAGTACTCCCCACTGACGTAGAATCACGAAACTTGGTAAGAAGCCAATTGAGAGAAAAAAGTACGAAAGTTGTTAATTTGTAATTACATCGCACGGACAAAAAATTGTTTTTTATACGACAGTCTGTCTGTCCGTCTATTAAGATTCGTTTTCTTAGGAATCTACAGACATATCAAATTATTTGTGTCGCATTCCAAGGTCGACGGTCCCTTGGAGGTGTAAAATGAATGCTTCTACGTCTATGCATTAAAAAGTACAATCAGTTAGATCACATATTTTCATACTCCTAAACTCATTCATCAAAACCTAGAGAGTAGTTTCCGTTGACCTACCATCAAGAAAATTTGCAAGAAGCGAGATTTTACAGTACCTGTAAATGAGTAATCACTCTTACCTTAAAGATACCAATATCGTCGTTCGACGTTTCATGGACTGTTTTGTTTTATATAAAATATCTACTTTTATTTTTGACGGGAATTTAAGTCCCTGGAATAAATTTCAAAATTCCCTATGGTTTGAAAGGATGTATCAGACGTCAGCTATTAGTCAAGTTCTGTCACAATTGAACTACTTTTAATAATGTAATTTAAAAACTTAAATGATTCCTGAATCCATAGGATCACAAAAAATTACGCTCACGTATCTTTATAATGTAAGTAAAGCGAAATTACACAAAAAACTGAACTTAAAATTAAAACTTTCTCGAATATCTTGGAATTCCCGGAATCTATATTTTACCAATATTGTTATCGATAATTAGCAAAAATCGTCGACATTCGTGATTCCCGGTTTGGATGATCTATCTGTATACACAATTAAGATAGCCAGGAACTCTTAAAACGCGAGTCCTACTCGCACTTGGCCACTTTTCATAGATATCTTACAAATAGTTAAGTCGTATGCCGTTGTTGGATGGGAGACCCTGAGTGGGAATGTGTTTTCTTCCACCGCGCAGGATGTCGCCTTTTCTAGCGGATATCAGAGAGTTACGTCTTATGGAGTGTAGGTGAGTGTATGGATGTGCGTATAGTCTGGTGTTATACTTGTGTTGTATAGAGAGGAAGAGAATAGGGAGAGGGTGAAACTCGGTGCGAGCACACAACCTGCTCCTCTCTTCTCCCACCAAGGGGGACGCCAAACGTAACGTTGGAATTTAATTCAGAAATTGGCGCACAGTGCGGTGATTTGTAGCCTTACACCATCACCTATCCGCGCTCTGCCTATCCATATAATGGCTGTGTAAATTTCATCCTGGGCCAGGATTTAAAGCGGGTTACCTCTTAGTCTAACGTAACAGCACAGCCCTGCGATGACGACCCCGCATTCGGAGGCAGGTGCCGGAATGTGATAGATACCGTATTTGCAAAACGTGTCGCGTTCGAAAGCCCACTACATTATACACAGTCCAGTCACATTAATGTGTCGACCGCCTGTGTTCGACGTCAACGTGCAAAAAACACTCACAGACCGTAGGTGCCAGCGCTAGTAGAGGAGGGAGGAGGGTGTATAAAAGATGCCCGGGGGACGCAGAAAACAGTGCTGCCGTTGTGTAATGCACAAACGCACCTATTTATCTGGCGTCCAAAAGGGTGTGATCATTGGCTTTGGTAGGCATTTCCGAAACGGCTAAGTCTGTAATCTGATCGTGTGCCGCCGTGGTTGAAGCATACCGTGCAACGGAACGGCGTTATCCAAAACCGGCGACGAGGGAGATGTGGCGCATCTCGGGCCATAGATGACTAGGGTAAACGACGGCTGTGGAGATGTGTGCAGGTGAATGGACGTGCGACTGTTGAGCAACTGACGCACAGATGAATCAAGGCTGTACAGTAGTGCCTCCTGAAGGACCGTTCTGTGAACGTTCCAGTGTATGAGCCTCTGCAGCAGGCGCCTGGTTTATGCACCCACGCTGACTGCTGTTCACCGGCGACGAAGGCTGGAATTTGCACGCCAGTACCACTACAAGACGTGCACTGAATGGTGACAGGTGGTTTTTCAGATGAATCACGTTTTATGATCTGTCGAGCACAGATCCGTTGCCGTGTGTGGACCTTCAACAATCGTGTTAATTGTCCAGGCCGGAGGAGGGAGAGTTGTGACCTGAGGAATGTTTTCGTGTCTCACGTATCACACAGCTGGAGGTATACGTGCGAGGTTCGAAGAGCACCATATGAGTTTACCATACTACCCTGGCCACGAAACTCCTCGGATGTAAACCCAATCGAAAATCTGAGGGACCTCTTCGATCGGCCTGTCCGCGCTATGGATACTCAACCGAGGAACGTAGCGCAGCTGACCGCGACACTGCAGTCGGCAAGGCTCCACTTCTCTGTCGGTACCTTCCAGAGCCTCTTAGGCACTCGTCCTGCATGTCAACGCTGCAGAAGATGATTATTCAAGCTTCAGGCAGGTGGCCACATAAATATGCCTGAACCGTGTAATACTTGTGCGCTACTCGCCGAAAATTTGTATGCGCTTTTCAGCGTCAGAAACATGTCCCTCGAATAACCTGCCTCTTTACATTAGAGAGCTAAATGGCATCTACAGTCTCAAAAGAGATTTAATAACATATATACTTCAGCAGCAATAATGATGTCATTGATCCTGTACGCACTCATTATCACTTAGATTATTCCTTCCAGCCTAGTCTTCCAGGTCCACTCGAGGAGCAGTCCCAGGTCGCACCTGATGGAGGTTACGAACTATGTTACCAAAACATCGAGCCAGTACGGCGCTCATATCCGGCAGAACACCCGACAACACAAGACGTCATAATATAGGAACTTCAAAATCGATTATTTAGAATACTTGTTACCTAGGAGTTTATTATATCATGTAATAATAAATACTGTAGTCAGCACTTAAAAATAAACGTACAAATAGAATTGCAGCTCGTTCATCCCGTCATTTATACAGGGTGGTCCACTGATCGTGACTGGGCCAAATATCTCACTAAATAAGCGTAAAAAAATGGTTCAAATGGCTCCAAGCACTATGGGACTTAACATCTGAGGTCATCATTCCCCTAGACTTAGAACTACTTAAACCTAACTAACCTAAGGACATGACACACATCCATACACGAGGCAAGATTCGAACCTGCGACCGTAGCACCAGCGCGGTTTGTGACTGAAGCGCCTAGAACCGCTCGGCCACAGCGGCCGGCATTTCCCAGCGTCCTTGGTTGCTACAGTGTCCTTAAATTTCCCTTCCCAGAACTCCTTGTATCACAAAATATCTATATTATATAACTACATCTTCTTTTTATACACACCGCTACCGTTATTATTCACATATTCTGCACAGAAATTCAGATCATTATATTAATAATTGTCTTATTATAATTATTGTTATTTCTGAGGTAATTATGCTGTAAAGGAAGATACTGAGCATCTGTGCAACTCTGCGTCGGATGTAAGGGAGGACTCCAACGCCCTGGCCTGACCGGGTTAAACAAATAAATACAAGTAAATAACATAAATACTAGTCTCAACAATGCGTATATCCACACCTCCGAACATGGCTAAAATGACAAAATGCTGACAATGCAATCGCAATAAATATTTTAACACATATATGAGGAACGACTACATACAATAATAATAAGCAGGAATAAAAATAGATATTTAAAACTTCTTAAAAGCTTCATATATATAGTAGTACTATCGTTAGCGTGTATTCGAGGTTTAACAATTTATAATGAAGTTCCGTAAATACAGCAGGAGAGCGAGGTGAGAAGAACTTTTTTGCGTAAGAATCCATTCGTCCTCTCCATGCCGAACGGGGTAGGGTCCTGTCTGCTGTCAAGATTTTATCGGACAGGGTGGAAAAGGAGAAGCAGATAGCGTAGAAAAGCGTTCGCCTGAAGAGGGAGTGGTGGTTGGGGGAGTGGTGGGAGGTTGGTGGGGAGGGGAGAGCGGTCGGAGGCAGGCTGCTATTTATATGCCCAAGGACCGTCGGCAGGTCGCTGATGAGCTGTTAAAGGGCACAGTGCCTTCGTCTTAGTTGGGTCGTCGCCTTGCGAACTTGTGGGGAAACACGGAAGAATATTTTCCATAGGTTTCTACTTTCCAACGATACGTTTAAAACGCACCGTGTAAGACCAAGTTTCTTTTCTTCGATAGGATATAACAGCTCTTCGAAAAGAAAATGGTGTTTGTTTTGGTCAAATATTAGTAACCTGTTCAAAATATTCTGCACCAGCTATACTTCTGTGAAGATAAGTGAGCTTAGATTGAAGGAGACAGACAGGGATTGAAAGAATAAACATTAGGAAGCAAAAATAATATCTTTATTGAGAAATAAAAACAGAACAATATCCAGACCTGGGGCAGTTTGCACCAAAGTGCTCATGTTTGGACGTTAGTGAAACCAAAATCTGCTGCTGGGTGACTTTTAACACACTGTTGCACAACTCTGGGTATCGTATCATACTTGTATTGTCATTTGAATGGTATTCAGAATGGGGTGTAGCCATTGCTTCTAACTGCTGTCCAAACGATAACAACCATACCAACATACATAAGAATTCAGTCTGCTGAAATTTGTTCCAGCATATCTTGAGCTTCTTTTGCGTAAGAATCTACAGACTGTACGAGAAGAGTTCCTGCGAGTTTTATCGGGTCTCATGCATGGTCAATCGTTTTCATGTAGCACACGCCACAGGTCTGCATCTTGCAGGGATGTCTACACGGGCTGGCGCGATGTGCACTTGCGTTATCATCACGAAAGAGGAAACCATCTGCGTAACGATAACATCAGGGCAGGATAACAGGTTGAAGGATTCTGCTAGGATAATACATGGCTGTCAAATAACCACCCATAGCGATGAGAGGCGTCCGACACCTGGCCTCAACAGGATTGACCCATCTTCCTGCTGTATCAGTGGGACAGCACGATTTAGACACTTGTTGCTGTCAGATCGCTTCCACACTCTTCAACGACTGGCTTCAGGATCAGACGACTCCTGTGATTGCCAACGAATAGAACCGGATACCACTGATTCAGGGCCGACCAGAGTGGACGAACGGTTCTAGGCGCTGCAGTCTGGAACCGCGTAACCGCTGCGGTTGCAGGTTCGAATCGTGCCTCGGGCATGGATTTGTGTGATGTCCTTAGGTTAGTTAGGATTAAGTAGTTCTAAGTTCTAGGGGACTGATGACCTCAGAAGTTAAGTCCCATAGTGTTCGGAGCCATTTTTTTGAGCCACTGATTCAGGAATACTTTCAGGTATTTCCTAGCCCACCCTCGATCACCTCAGTTCTGTGGTGTCTGTGCTGTTGATCGTAATTGACACCCAGAGGCAAATTAAATCATGCAGGGGCAACTGCGTCTGTCAGCAGTACACATCGATTAATCGCTTGCATGCTTTCAGGCCTGAACGTAAGTCATCAACAGACGACGCCGAGAAAAATGGCGGTTCATTGCTTTACATATGACGTGAAGTCTTTGTGTTTTGAAATTTCAGATTTCTGAACAGGAAAACTAAGCGAGCTTATTGAGACAAGCATGCTCACTGCATATTGCTCGATTATAAGATGGGTTCCTTACATGTGTTTAAAGTATGGCCATGAATATATCACGAGGTATAAAGCCTTTAGAATTCAGTCAAATCATCATTTATTCTCTTCGTTATTACGTTCCAGAAAATAAAATATTCCTATCCTCTAACTTTATTGGTTTTTAAAGTACTGAAATCAAATAACTTTAAAATATCATGTCCTGAACCTTAACGTTACAGAAGATTGCATTCTTGTTCAGGGCGTGTTTAAGAATACACTTTTCCGTTCTGTCTGAGTTTCAAAGAGAATGAGATGCTTGCAGTATTAAAAGCAATCCTGCGTTGCTGCCACAAAACCGTTTCCCACGATCACTTTCCGTGCTTCATCTCTGAGATAACTACATGTCCAACTTTGAACTGGAACGTAGCTATAAGTAGCCACACACCCAAGTTATTTACTGCTACAGCGTTGTGTGCGATTCGTTTGGTCCAATAATAGTTCGGCAGCTAAAAAATGATCTTGTCAGCACTATCAGGTTTGTGGGGGACCAGCTGCCCCAGTCCTCATTCTGCCTTCCTCACCACAAATTTTGGCATGCGACGATATTTGCGCTCTTTTAACACAGAACATTCAAAATCCTTTTACTAAATCTTTCTTTATCTTTCTCTCACATTACTAGTGTCCTCCCCCTTCTCTCGTCACTGTCTCCCTGCTACTCCCTATCAGCATAAGAAACGCGAATGTGTCCGCAATCCAAAATGGATGATCAGGCTTGTTGAATGAGGATTAATGCGGTTGGTTCCTCTCTTCCTTTGTTTTAAAGACGAGGATATTCGCATTTTTGTGTCCGACAGCGTCATTTTGCAGCTAGTCCTCTTTTTTCCTTTTACTGCAGGGTGTGTTGGTTACAAAATACAGATTCGGCAGGATAATAATTTATTTATACACTTCGACCCACTTACATGCTTTGACACATGTAAACAACAAAGTACACACAACACACGGTTTACGCCAAAACACTACCCTACACAACGCACAACATTTTTAGGCTGCACCTAAAATATTCCAAGAAATGTCGTATTTCGTTTGCAAGTACAAACAATTTCATACAAAAAAATATATTTTTGTAAGGTGCTTACCGCACCAGGTTGCTCCATCGAATAATATCCAGTTCAGGACACCCTGTATAGGCGTGACATCCCCATTATACAGAGACAGAGCAACATAAAGATTTATTAGTGAAAAGATGGAGACTAAAAGTAGTGACCTCATAAATCTTGCAATGATACTAGAGCCCTTGTCATGCATTCAATGAATTAGTTACAGACCGATGGCCCTAGCAGTCTGGTCCCTTCAATCCCACACACCAACCGTAATTAGTTACAACTACATTTATGCCTGGCACCGGATATTATCTGCATATTTCAAGTGTAAATGTACAGTAAATTTGAGCCTCTGGAGCTGGGCAACGCATTATAATACAGAAAAAAGCTTCAAAGCTTCGAAGTTCACCGAGAACATCATCATATGAAGTTACTGTAAAAATTTCGAACATTAGTTCTGAATGGAAATCCTCACAACTGGTGCATTTTGCATCCACAAATCATAGTTTTTCGGAATTTTCTGAGGAACCATTCACGAACAAATAGAGTTTTCGTAAGCTGTATAAGGCCCATCCTAGACTACACCCAATGGTAAAGAACCAACCTAGTCGGTCAGTTTGCCTGGGCTGGAGTAAGTGTGTAATGCTCCAATTTTGTTCCTGTTCTCTAGAGTAGCTAGAGTATGCACGTTCTTCCAATAGGTATACAAATGGTAGCTAGGCCAAGGGCTATCCAAAACCTGACCCCTTATCTCTGTGATCAATAGAGCCCGAAAAGTGACACACTGAAAAATCGCGTTTTCACGCAAGTCTTTTTGAAACGTGATGGTACAGTGCACAGTCGTGCATGGACCGATGTACGTGGGCGACACAACATCGGCGGTGCAAGGACCTTCTTTCATAGCGACTGAAGACAGACTAACAAGCAATTTAAAAATCTATCAATCCAGGTTTATCCAACTGACTACAACCAAACTCCAATTAGATGCTGTTACGTACCTTTCACTTAAGCAACGAGGTAAAGAGAGGAGAACTTTGTCTTGCACCAAATTCTCTGGAAATAACGAGGGACTGCACACTGTGATTTAAACAATACTACACTTTAATCAAAGGGAAAGTATGCAAATGGAATAATATCATTCAGCCTTTTTACACTCAGAACATCTACCCATACTCATGCGTATTTGAAGCGGAGGAACGCCACCTTGGAGGGCATCAGCTGTCACGCAACTCATCCATATTCCCATGATTAATACTGCATGTATAGTGAGTGACCAAGTGAGATGTTACAATCCCAGTCCACTGTCTTTAACCACTACTTGTGGTAGCTCTGCCTCATAACAGAATAAATGTCGCTACAGATACAGAAAGGAGCTCCGGAAAGAAGAATTTCCGTCAACAGCTTTACGGACGCACACCAGTTCCAGCAGATAAAGTAGTCCAAAAGTAGTCCATGAGGAGATAACGTGATCGTAAAATTCTTTAAAGCAGTGTTATTAGAGAATTGGTAATTTGGGAACCAGTTGGTAGCATAGTCTCATCAGAATTGTACATATTAGGAAAACTAACGTGGCTGAGATCACAGTTGGCCCAAAAGTTAAAAATCAGTGTCGAATACTCTCAGTGTTATAACGTGTTGGGTGTTGACAGACTTGTAAGAGTAGCTGATAATCTCTCTGCTTCAGTTGCACAATAAGGTTTCTATATGTTCATCTTATGCTAGCAAAGTCAAAATATCAACAGGCGCTCAGTAAGTGACTTCAGTTTGTTTTGTAATGTTAGATTTTGGACTATGACAGACGATGGCAGCACAAAAAAATAATTGTAGTACGCCATTACATAATCTCACACCTTGGTGATCGCTAAGTAGGACAAACATTCTTATATGGTTTTGATCATTCTCAGTGTGATGTTGAAAAGTCGTTACTAACAAGATTGGCTGCGATGGTGAGTGTGAATTTTTATCATCCTTGAAAATATGGTGTGTAGTGTTTACGCAGATTTAGATTTACCCTCGCTTTTTTATTCAATGTCCCACGTGGCATCAGTATTATTGTGATATCGGGCGGAAGTCTCTAGCGATCTACATTTAAAATTGTTTCTTATTAATCAGAATTATCCGGCACTATAGGGGCTCCGGTGATTATGGTACGTGGAAATTGCATTTTTCTATTTGACTTGTTGCTGTAGTAATCGAAACTAATTAGAGGACATGGGGCTTCCATAATATTGTGTAGCATGCCGTTTATATGGTGGCGTACGAACCTTTTCCTGGACTGTATTAGTCAACTCAGATAGCAACTACGCCACACCAGTTGGATAACAGCCTAAGGATGACCGTAGACCAGGACAGGTAGTTTTTAACAAGTAGAGGACGTGCAGATGGATTATAACTACTCATACCCAGAAGGTAGGTAACTTTTATTACTTGATCCCGCACCCTCGTTAATACTCCACTTATAGCTGCAGATAGCGCATTCTGACATGTGTAGCAGGTGTGTTTTTGACGTTTTCTTCCTATCTTGTCCATTCGGGAGGACGACGGTTCAATCCCGCGTCCAGCCATCCTGATTTAAGTTTTCCATGATTTCCCTAAATGACTCCAGGCAAATGCCGGGATGGTTCCATTGAAAGGGCACAGCTAACTTCCTTCCCCGTCCTTCCCTAATCCGATGGGACCGATGACCTCCCTGTTTGGTCTCCTCCCACAAAATAACCCAACAACCAAACTCCTACCTTGTCTAAATCGATGCATTAAGTTTTAATGGGTATGGAGGTTTCACGTTTCAGTCTTACCACAGTGAAAGATACAGTTCGTTTTCTCGAGCTCAAACATAATTTCTCCTGAAACTTCCTGGCAGATTAAAACTGTGTGCCCGACCGAGACTCGAACTCGGGACCTTTGCCTTTCGCTGGCAATTGCTCTACCATCTGAGCTACCGAAGCACGACTCACGCCCGGTGCTCACAGCTTTACTTCTGCCAGTATCTCGTCTCCTAACTTCGCAGGAGAACTTCTGTAAAGTTTGGAACGTAGGAGACGAGATACTGGCAGAAGTACAGCTGTGAGTACCAGCCGTGAGTCGTGCTTCGGTAGCTCAAATGGTAGAGCACTTGCCAGCGAAAGGCAAAGGTCCCGAGTTCGAGTCTCGGTCGGGCACACAGTTTTAATCTGCCAGGAAGTTTCATATCAGCGCACACTCCGCTGCAGAGTGAAAATCTCATTCTGGATAATTTCTCCTCCTACAACTAATGCGTATTCAAGAGAGCACCGGTTGCAAAACTATTACTAAATTCCATACAGTGTTCTGCAATTTTAAACCTGCTCACCAATTGGATCATTTTCTTTAGTGTTGTCGTCAAAAGTAGTTCTCGTAATCCATAATGTTGTAGCACACTGGTGAACTTCTCACCTGAAGACATATCCTCGTTGAATACCAAAAATTATATATTTTTTTTCATAAAGATAACAGCAGTCGGCCATGAGTTTCATGCATTTGTCGTATTATTCTCGCTTACAGAAATTCGTTAGATGTGTATACTTTATTCATAGGTCTTCGTGTGACCTTTGTTGTTAACAAGTCGCAATACCTAGCATGAAAGTTCCTTTTATGTATTAGGACAAGACGAAGTAAGCACAACAGATAAAAAAAATCACTTCTGGAAGCTACACTAATTCTGTGTATCGTTACTTCTAGCCTTAATAAGGGAATCAGTTTGACGACAAAGGGAGTTTGCAGTTTGGTTCCAATTCTGAGGGCTCCATATCTTTAACTCCGTATCGTTACATGTCTAGACATCTGCAATTACGATGGGCATTCAGTAAGAAAAGCTACACGTTTTTTTCCTGAGAGCAGGTTGGTTTTTTTCATGATTACAATACACTATATTATTCCGCACTCGTTTGGCTACAAAACTCGAATTTTTAACATTATCCCCGTTTAAGGCGATGGCCTTGCGCCACCTTACTGGCAGGGCACTTATACCCGTACCATACCAATATACTCGACACGGGAGCCAATATCTTGCTGCATCAGTAAACTCTCCATCATGCTCCCTGCGGAGTGCATCCTTCATTGTGCTAAGCAGATGAAAGTCGGAAGGTGCGAGATCTGAGCCAGAGGCTGGATGGGGAAGAACGGTCCAAGGTTCCGAAGCGCCCCTCGGGTGCACAGACTTGTGTGCGGCGATGCGTTATCATGAAGAAGAAGAGGTTCGCTCGCATTTTTGCGGCTAAGAACACACTAAAAGTCGTTTCTTCAATTGCCTGAGGGTAGCAAAATACATTACAGAGTTGATCGTAGCACCGTGTGGAAGGATATGAGTGTGAATAACTCCTTCAGAGTCCCAGAAGACTGTCGCCATTAGTTTAGCGACTGAGGGTGCGGCTTGAAAACTTTTCCGAGAGGTGGCGTCACTCCATAGACTCCCTTTTTGTGGTACGAGGGCAGTTCAATAAGTAATGCAACACATTTTTTTTCTCGGCCAATTTTGGTTGAAAAAACCGGAAATTTCTTGTGGAATATTTTCAAACATTCCCGCTTCGTCTCGTATAGTTTCATTGACTTCCGACAGGTGGCAGCGCTGTACGGAGCTGTTAAAATGGCGTCTGTAACGGATGTGCGTTGCAAACAACGGGCAGTGATCGAGTTTCTTTTGGCGGAAAACCAGGGCATCTCAGATATTCATAGGCGCTTGCAGAATGTCTACGGTGATCTGGCAGTGGACAAAAGCACGGTGAGTCGTTGGGCAAAGCGTGTGTCATCATCGCCGCAAGGTCAAGCAAGACTGTCTGATCTCCCGCGTGCGGGCCGGCCGTGCACAGTTGTGACTCCTGCAATGGCGGAGCGTGCGAACACACTCGTTCGAGATGATCGATGGATCACCATCAAACAACTCAGTGCTCAACTTGACATCTCTGTTGGTAGTGCTGTCACAATTGTTCACCAGTTGGGATATTCAAAGGTTTGTTCCCGCTGGGTCCCTCGTTGTCTAACCGAACACCATAAAGAGCAAAGGAGAACCATCTGTGCGGAATTGCTTGCTCGTCGTGTGGCTGAGGGTGACAATTTCTTGTCAAAGATTGTTACAGGCGTTGAAACATGGGTTCATCACTTCGAACCTGAAACAAAACGGCAATCAATGGAGTGGCGCCACACCCACTCCCCTACCAAGAAAAAGTTTAAAGCCATACCCTCAGCCGGTAAAGTCATGGTTACAATCTTCTGGAACGCTGAAGGGGTTATTCTGTTCGATGTCCTTCCCCATGGTCAAACGATCAACTCTGAAGTGTATTGTGCTCCTCTTCACAAATTGAAGAAACGACTTCAGCGTGTTCGTAGGCACAAAAATCTGAACGAACTTCTCCTTCTTCATGACAACGCAAGACCTCACACAAGTCTTCGCACCCGAGAGGAGCTCACGAAACTTCAGTGGACTGTTCTTCCTCATGCACCCTACAGCCCCGATCTCGCACCGTCGGATTTCCATATGTTTGGCCCAATGAAGGACGCAATCCGTGGGAGGCACTACGCGGACGATGAAGAAGTTATTGATGCAGTACGACGTTGGCTCCGACATCGACCAGTGGAATGGTACCGTGCAGGCATACAGGCCCTCATTTCAAGGTGGCGTAAGGCCGTAGCATTGAATGGAGATTACGTTGAAAAATAGTGTTGTGTAGCTAAAAGATTGGGGAATAACCTGGTGTATTTCAATGCTGAATAAAACAACCCCTGTTTCAGAAAAAAAATGTGTGGCATTACTTATTGAACTGCCCTCGTAGCTATGTTTCATAGTCTGTTACGATGTTCTTCATTGCTCTTTAGGGGCTTCTGTTAGGTGGCGAGCAAGTCAGTGGGCACACACCTCTGAATATCCCATCTGGTGAACGAGTGTGTTAACACTACTAACAGAGATGTCCCGTTGAGCAGCGAGGTGTTTTATTCTGATCCGTCGATCACTTCGAATGAGAGTGTCCGCACTTCTCAACACTGCGAAAGCCACAGCTGTGTGCAGCCGGCTGGCAAGCGGGAGGTCACACAGGTTTGTGGCACTTTGTTGGGATGATGGCAGACGCCTCGCTGAAGTACTCGCCGTACTTTTGTTCACTATCCGGTCTCCGTAGACATTCTGCAAGCACCTATGGTTTTTCGATTAAAGCACCTCAGTGACAGCTCTTTATTTGGAACGCACCTCCGTTACAGACGCCATTTTGATAGCTGCAACAGCTCCGCCAACTATAGGAGCTTCATTAAACTACAGGCGCTGAAACGGGAATACTGGACGATGTCCAACAAGTTCCACAGCTTTTCTACCGAAATTGGACGGAAAAGAAATGTGTTTCATTACTTATTGAAAGCCCCTCGTATTTATAACGTTGGAGAGTAATGCGATATGAGGTAGAACTAGCGTGTGAGAACTGTGGTAGGGAAGGCGAATTGTCGACTTCGGTTTATTGGGAGAATATTAGGAAAGAGTGGTTCACCGGGAACGCATAATAAGACGCTGGTGCGACCTATTCATGAGCTTTGCCCACGTGTTTGGGATCCGTACCAGGTCGGATTGAAGAAAGACATCGAAACAATTCAGAGGCGGCCTGCTAGATTTGTTTCCGTTAGGTTCGAACAACACGTGTTGCGAAAATGCTTCGGGAACTCAAGTGTGCATCCCTGGAGGGAAGCCGACATTCTTTTCGAAAAACACTATTGAGAAAATGTAGAGAAACCGCATCTAAAGCTGACTGCCCAACGATTCTACTGCCGCTAACAAACCACGAAGAAAAAAAACAAGAAAAACTACGGCTCATACGGAAGCATACAGAGAGTCGTTTTCGCCTCGCTCTTTTTGTAACTCGAGCAGGAAAGGAAATGACAAGCAGTAGGAGAGGGTAGTCTCCACCACGCACCGTACGGTGGCTTGCTGAGTATTATATAGATGTAGAATTTATTGAACTGCTTTATTGCAGTGACGATGTTGTAGCTACCTCTGGTTTGGCCAATGCGGAATTTTAGAGTAATCACAGCCAGCGGACAATATAATATGATTGTCGTTCCTGCCCGAGAGTAGAACTGTTGATATTTTTAAAAATATCGGGATTCCGATACATCGATATTGAAGAACATAATTATCGCTGCGCGGTTAGAGGCACCATGTCACGGACTGCGCGGCCTCTCCCGCCGGAGGTTCGAGTCCTCCCTCGGGCAAGGGTGTGTGTGTTTTCTTAGCATAAGTTAGTGCAAGTAGTGTGTAAGTCTAGGGACATCGTTTCAGGCAAATGCTGGAATGGTTCCTTTCAAAGGGCACGGCCGATTTCCTTCCCCATCCTTCCCTAACCCGAGCTAGCGCTCCGTCTCTAATGACCTCGTTGTCGACGGGACGTTAAACAACACTAACCTAACCTAACCTAACCTAAGTCTAGGAACCGATGACCTCAGCAGTTTGGTCCATAAGGTTTCCAACACATTTGAATATTTTAACTATCGGAAATTTATACATCGGCGATGAGTAGCGATATATCTAACAAAAAACATCGATATATTGGCCTATAAAAATATCGGATGCTCATTCTTAACATACTGCCGGTTTGAGAGATGTATATTTAACTACTGATTTATTATTGCATATTTCTTGCATCAACAAGCTAGCAGCCTGTTCTAAAATATGGTTCAAATGGCTCTAAGCACTCTGGGACTTAACATCTGAGGTCATCAGTCCCCTAGACTTAGAACTACTTAAACACATCCCTGCCCGATGTAGGATTCGAACTGCAACCGTAGCAGCAGTGTGGTTGCGGACTGAAGCGCCTAGCTGCCGGTCTATCATCCTTAGAACGAGAACTAAAAGAGAAAAGCTTAATTTGAAAATCCAGAAATTAATAATGGGACTTTTTGCAGATGAAAAGCTTGTATTACAACACTTATTTGGTCGACGATTGTGTCGTTAGTCAACAACTGTTTACCTGGCATATTATCAGACAATATTCCATTCCAGTCACTGACTACATGTCGAATTAACCTTTTTTTTTCACGCTGATGTACGAAAACCGCGTGGTGACACTAAACATTAAAGTTTCTGCTGGTAGTGCAGAGAGCCGACTGCGTTAGCATTTGCCTTCGTAGTCTCTACCCGCCGCAAAGTGCAGTCTTGTCACTTAGAATTTTTTCATCATTTTCAACAACTGCTTTTCAAGAATGCTGATGTGAGGAACTAGCACACTAGTTGCGTTAAACTTGTTCTTTAACGCAATTCGTATGCTATTTATTCACATCGGAAATCTTATTATTCCATTCACGCCGCCGCCCCCCAGTGCAATTGGACTTTTTCTTTTGTGGCACCTATACTTGCCTCACACAGTCAAAGAGAAAGGTTGGCTATGGTTCAAATGGCTCTGAGCACTATGGGACTCAACTGCTGTGGTCATCAGTCCCCTAGAACTTAGAACTACTTAAACCTAACTAACCTAAGGACATCACACACATCCATGCCCGAGGCAGGATTCGAACCTGCGACCGTAGGAGCAGCGCGGCTCCGGACTGGAGCGCCTAGAACCGCACGACCACCGCGGCCGGCGAGAAAGGTTGGATGCGATGAAAAGTAAATAATTTTTTCCACTACAGTTTATGCCGAAAATTAGGATAAAGGTATAATATGAAATAAAAATATCGGGACTCTGTAGTGTATGTTAAT